>NC_133413.1:122067500-131342500 GCF_049350105.2 Macaca mulatta
GTCTCTACTAAAAATACAAAAATTAGCCAGATATGGTGGCACGCGCCTGTAGTCCTAGCTACTCAGGAGGCTGAGGCAGGAGAATTGCTTGAACCTGGGGGGTGGAGATGGCAGTGAACCGAGATCACATCACTGCACTCCAGCCTGGGTGACACAGCAAGACTCCATCTCAAAAAAACAAAACAAAACAAAACAAAACAAAACAAAAAAAAGAAAAATATTTTCCAATGCATTTACTGTGTTCTGCTCTGTAAATTTCTTAGATTTATTCATCTCAGTTCAGACGTCTTAAATTCCTATTCTATGTCCCAGACTGGTTCAGTTACAGTGACCATTTGCTTTTATTATTATAACTAGGAAACGTTTGAGAGTGTAAGCGTGTATGTTTAACAATCATGCTTTGATAACAAGCATGAACAAGATAATGTTGCTAAATCTGGGAGTCTCTTGGTCAAACTGTGACTTACGGTTAAGCTGGTGAAGTATCCTTGGGTCTGGAGTCTTGAGAGATCTCTGAGTCTTCCAACTGGCCCTAATGATACGATGGAGTAAAAATGTCCACCCGTGATGATGCAGGGATCCTGAAGACATTGAGAGAGGATTTCTTAACGTAGAACATGCATTGAAAAACCCATTAGCACTTTTTACATTTTTTCAAGAAAAGGAATTCAGAACTGAAATACCATTTTATGTATTCCAGTGACTTTAGGGCATTATGGTAGAAGTGAATACTACTTACTTGAAACATGAAAACTTACCAGAAATAAAAAGAGAAATTTCATGGGTAAATTCATCAACAGGAAATCACAATGATAAAGGAGAAAGAGCTTTAAAATATTTACACAAATCTTGACAAAGGTAAAAAGAGAATAGATAAATCCACAATTACAGCTGGAGATTTCAACACTTATGTTTTAGTAATTGACAGTAGACACAAAATCGAAAAAGATGTAAGAGACTTGAACAACATTGTCCACCAATAACACTTAATTTATATTTACAGAACAACACACACACATACACACAAAGACGCTGCAGAGTATACATCTTTTTCAAGTTCAAACAGATATTCACCAAGATAGATTATATATTGGACAGGACTGAAATTATATAGCATATGTTATCTTTCCTCACTGGATTTAAATTGGATATCAGTAATGGAAAGGGATCTGGAATAGTCCAAATGATCGACAATTAAGCAATGGATTTTACATAAATTATGGGTAGAAATTTGAAAATAAGTAAATAAAATAAAATATATCAAAATATGTGGGACACAACCAAAGCCATTGTTGAGGAAATTTAGAACCTTTAAATGTTTATATTAGAAAAGAAGAAAAGTTAAAAATCGCTTAACTAAGGTTCTACCTTAAGAAGTTAGAAAAAGGACAGCAACATAAACTCAAAGTGAATATATAGTAAGAAATATTAAAAAATAATGTGAAACCAATGGAAATGTAAAAGATAATATAATATCAATGAAACCAAAAGTAGTTTCTTTGAAAAGATCAAGATGATAAATATTTATACCAATCAAGAAGACATAGACATAAATTAACATATTGGAATAAGAGAGGGACATTAATACATATCCTACACCTGGTCCCCAACCCCTGGGCCAAGGACTGGTATTGGTCCATGGCCCGTTAGGAACCAGGCCACACAGCACGAGGTGAGCAGCGGGAGAGTGAGCATTTCTGCCTGAGCTCCACCTCCAGTTAGATCAACTGCATCACTAGATTCTCATAGGAAAGTGAATCCTATTGTGAACTGCACATGTGAGGAATGTAGGTTGCATGTTCCTTATAAGAATCTAGTGCTGGCCAGGCGCCATGGCTCATGCTTGTAATCCCAGAACTTTGGGAGGCTGAGGCGGGTGGATCATGAGTTGGAGAGATCGAGACCATCCTGGCCAACACGATGAAACCCTGTCTCTACTAAAAGTACAAAAATTATCTGGGAGTGGTGGCACACCCCTGTAGTGTCAGCTACTTGGGAGGCTGAGGCAAGAGAATCGCTTGATCCAGGGAGGCAGAGGTTGTAGTAAGCTGAGATTGCACCGCTGCACTCCAGCCTGGCAACAGAGCGAGATTCTGTTTCAAAAAAAAAAAAAAAAAAAAAAAGAAAAGGATCTAATGCTTGATAAGCTGGGGTGAAGCAGTTTTATTCCATCCCAAAACTATCCTCACTCCCCAGCTGTGGAAAAATTGTCTTCATGGAAACTGGTCCCTGGTGCCAAAAAGTTTGGGGGACTGCTGTCCTACACAATTTAATAGAAAGAAAAAATTTTATATCAATAAATTCAACAACCGAAGTAAATGTGTCAAATAGTTTAAATAACCTATTTAAATTGAATCAAGAAAAAAGAAAATCTGAATAGCCCCATGCTAAAAGACATTGAATTCAGAATTAAAAATATTCCCACTGTATTTTTCTATCACTGCTGTAACAAATTACTACAAGCTTAGTGGCTTAACACAGCACTCACTTATTATCTGACAGTTCTACAGTTCAGAAGTCCGGGCAGCCTCTGCTTGTACTCTCTTTGGGTCTCACAATACCTAAATCAAGGTGTCAACTAAATTCTTGTCTGGAGACTCTGGGGAACACTCAATCGCATTGTGTGTGCATTTAGTTTGTTGGTAGGATTCTGTTCTGTTGCATTGTAGGACTGAAGTTCTTGTTTCCTTGCTAGATGTCAGTGAGAGGTCATTCTCAGCTTTCACAGGTCAGTGAGAGGTCATTCTCACCCACATTCCTTGACTTGTGGTCCCCTCCATCTTCAAAGTCAGCATGGAAATATAAAACCTTCTCATACTTTGAATTTCTCTGACTTCCTTTTATACAGCTGCTTTCTGCTTTTAAAGGTTCATGTGATTATACCAGGCTCACTCTAATAACAAGGTAAACTCTTTAGTCACCTTAATAAGATCTGTGAAGTCCTTTGCATTATTTAATGTAACATATCCACAGGAGTAACACCAGAGGATAGAGGACACTGTTGTGACTCCCACATCCACACACAAAAAATTGTAGGTCCAGATGGCTTAAGGACATCTTTATGCTTCCGATATGTGCATTTAGGAAAGGAGCCTCTGATGGGCTCTGATAACCCATGAAAGGGGCACCTAGTGCCCTAAGACAGCCTCTTTAGGTGAGTCAGGCAGAGCATGGAGAAATATAGGTGAAAGGCTTGGCAGGAAAAAAAAAAAAAATGCCTAGAGACGTTAGCTGCTCCAAGTGAAGAAGTTTCTTCAATGACAATGTCAGTTAAGATTTGTCCTGAAGGCTATGGAAATCCACCATAGGATACAGACTTTCCAGAGTACTATGGGGTTGCAAAGAAGGAGAAAGTGATGAATCCAAGATAAAGCCAGTGGGATCATTGATAAGATAAATTAATGTATTACTTAAAGATGGGAAAATATTGCCAGATCGAAGTTGGAGAAATAACGGGTTTTTGAGGAGTAGTCTATCTTAGTGAATTATAGAACAAATCAAATAAACTTAGGTTATTTGAACTTAAATGCACCAGATTGCCTTATTCAGACCAAAACATATCCAGTTTGAAGACTGTGATTAAATCACTGCAAATTAAACTTGTTTCAAAAGTGACAATGTAAAGTTCAATACAGAGCCAACCTTCCTATTTTGGAAGCATGACTTCACCACTTAGTATTTCTGATTTTTGTTAGAGAATTGTGGAAATTCCTTTGAGTCTTTTCTTTCCTCTATGCAATGAACTAATAACATTAACTATCTTATATGGTTGTGATGAGATTAAATGTGTTAATTCAGGTAAAGTCCTTAGAAAAATACTTGGTAGAGAGTTCCAATAAAGTAATGAGTAAGTGTTGCCATTGTTATTATATCTAACAAGATATACAAAACGAGTACTTGCCAATAAAAATTAGCATTAAATATAAAAAAAAAGTTGTTTTCAGTATTTTATTTGTAAAGAGCAATCATGTATTAGGACCTTTTGCAGACATATATCCAAAGAACATTGAAAATTTTTATTGATTTCATTCCATGTTTACCACACAGTTTTCTTATCTTTTTTTCTTTTGGATTTTCTATCTACACTGGTAACAGGAAAAGGTGTGTTTGTTTAGCAAGGATGTGTTATGTTTCCTTGAAAGTAGAAATGGTAGCATCCCATCAACAAATGTGGTTCCAGGCAATGTCTATTGTGCTTATTGGGATCAATTTAGTTTCTGTAAATCATAGTGGAATATAGCCTGCTATTTTTTTTCTAAAAAGCTTAGAGTTTTAAATTTAACACATAAGTATAAGATCAAATTAATTTAATACTATAAGTGGTATAAGGTAAAGATCGAGGCTAATTTATTTTCCACACAGATTATCAGTTGTTCCAAATCTTTTTGTAAAAAATACTTTATTTCCTATTAAATTACCTTGTATTTTTGTTAAAAATAAACTGACCACAGGTAGGATAATTCTTGTTATTCTTTTTCATTAATCTAAATTTCTATATTATAAAAATAACACTCTGCCTAATTAACTATATCTTTATTTCAGTTTTGAAAGTAGAAGTCCTCCAACTCTGTTTTCCTATTTCTAAAGCTGAATTAGCTTTTTAGATCTTTTACAATACCATGTAAATTTTTGAATCGGCTTGGCAATTCCTAAAAAAGATCCATGTATATCTTTCAGTTTCTCAGTCAAAATTAATATCTATCACTCCTGTAAACTCTGCAGAATTACGGTTTTTACCTCTATCATAACACTTAAATTTTTATATAAAGTATGTAGTGTTTCATATTGTTACTGTCTTCTAAACGTTGTATTGTATGTAGTTGGCCCCAAAGAAGGGTTATATCAGATCCATCTTCATTAAAATAGTATGAAGCTATTTTTAACAAAGAGAAAAAAGTTTTAGTATATTTCTTAATTTGCTGTGCATTATAATTCTTAAACAATTTTTTTAACAATTTGAGACTTTACAATTATTTCAAATATAAGCAAACTAGAGTAATGATAATTTTGGAATATGGTTCTAAAATATATCTAATATATATTTTACATTCTGATTTCACTAATGTAATGCAATGTATTTCCACTGTGATTATTTTAGCCACTTACTAACTGATCTTCAACACAGGCAGTCTCAGTTAGCACTACCACCATCTGTTACTACCACTACCACCTCTCAATCACATCTTTTCACACATTCCCCTTGGCAACACTGTAGACTGACCTGAAGTACTTAACTCATTTTTTTTTTTTTTTTTTGTCTGCCAGGAAGGCCTCTTTTTAATTTTAAGTATCTCACACACCATCTCTAACAGTCTGAGATTAATTTCCTACAATAATTACAGAGAATAATTTGCAGTCAGGGCCTGCAAAAAAAAAAAAAAAAATGTGTAGTCTAGAAACCAGTTCCAACAACTGTAGTTGTTTCAGAAGGCCTCTGACAGTTCCTAAATGTTCCCGACCTTAATATAATATTTTCCCTTCCAGACACCATGGCAATATGTTTTCTTGAAATGAAACTAGGGACTGAGAAATTGAAAGTAATCGTCATGCTCCTTGATAATGCACCTCCTCAGGAATAAGATCAAAGTAACACTTGAACAAAAGGGCTGATTCAGGTGACCACAGAGTAGCAGTGAGTTCCTCTTTTAGGGATGGATGGGTCCTGATTCTAAACTTTTCCTTTCATTTCTTTACCCAAACACTGCTTTCCTCATTTCTTGCCTCAAAGCTACACCTGGGTAGGAAGTGCACACTTAAAATTCCAGCCTCATTCTTGTCACTCATGAGCTCATATAACCACCCAGAGAACCCCATGAGCTCATATAAACACCCAGAGAACCCCACAAACCTCTCTGTGGGTTTCACAGTCCTGGCCTTCACAGAAATGTACTTTTCCTTACTAGAATATCCCCCTTCCCTTCCTTGCCTATTCCTAAGGGGTACCAAAAGTTCCAAAATTCTTTTTTAAACCTCTTTTCACTGTCTTTACTGTGAAAACTACAGGCCATTGTCATATGCAATTCAACTAACCATTATGAATCTCCCAAGCTAGATAATCAATAAGCACATCCTGTCTTCACTTCTTTTCTACTATTTTGTCTTCGTTGGTTCCAGCCCCTCATCTCCTAAATATGCTTAAATGTCTCCTGATTCACACAAATGTTTTCCCTTGATCCTGTATCCAATTTTAGTTTGAAGGCTCTCATTTCCTTCCTAAATAAGGTTATGGAGTGTATATATGTCATTTCTACTTTAACAATTAACATTTACTTCTCATATGTCATGAAATATTTCAAAGAATAAAGGATCTGAATCTAATATAATGTGGCTCCAGATTTAACTCTGACAAATATTATAAAATACTATATCTTTAATAATATATTTTAATATCTATTTTTCAGAAGAAATTTAATATTTATGTATATAAATGACCATAGTTTTCTTCATCTGCAAGACAATCTTCTCTGATCCAAATTTCCTTTTTTCCAATCCAGATATAATCATGGATTTAGTATTTTTTTCTTTGCAATCTATCATTCTATATCTGGTGATATAGAAGCTTTTTGGCTGGGCATGGTGGCTCACTCCTGTAATTGCAGCACTTTGGGAGGCCGAGGCAGGTGGATCACTTGAGGCCAAGAGCTCAAGACCAGCCTGGCCAACATGGCAAACCCCTGTCTCTACCAAAAATATAAAAATTAGTCAAGCATGGTGGTGTGTGCCTGTAGTCCCAGCTACACGAGAGGCTGAGGCACAAGCATGTCTTGAACCTGGGAGGCAGAGGTTGCAGTGAGCCGAGATCATGCCATTACACTCCAGCTTGGGTGACAGAACAAGACTCTGCCTCAAAAACAGAGCTAAACACAAAAATCAAAAAACAAAAAACACGAAAGATGAACTGTTCAACAACTGTTTCAATAGAGTTACTATAACACCAAAACAAAACTATAAAAGATAGTAAAAGGAAATACATTATAGAATATTACTTATAAAAAAGTTTTTGAACATCCGAAAATGCTAGCAAATTTATTTGATTTTTAAATGTTTTATATAAAATAGCTATTTACATAAACTATATGTAATATATTTGTTTTTAAATCACTTCTGAATCCTTAAATTCTTCACAAATTTATACTTTTTCTTTAATATTATTTTAAACATATATATATTATTGTGGAAACATATTTGTTCATTTTGATTGCTACAATTTAGTACATGCATTAGTAAACTAATTGTATTTATCTTTTCCACTAGTGAGATGCAGATGGATTACTTCTATCCCTTTGTACTACCAACCATACTGTATCTAACTCATTTTTACATTCTTTATAGGGCATGCCGTATTAAAATGTATTAGATATTTCTAAATTGCTACTCATAGTGTCTGTACCTATATTCACACATAAGAAAATGGGAATGCTGAAGATGATCCTGGAATTATGTAAGTTAAAATGTGTCTCTTACCGATAAATTCTAAGAAACCTATATTGACCTTTTATTTCAGATTTCTCTCAAGTGTACTTTATCCATCAAGAAGGTTTAAATTATTTTGAAATATTTATGTAATTATCAAAGAATAACTGTTATCAGTTTGAGACATTACATGTTATTAGGTAGGTTATTGTAATAACTATTACTATAATTAATATAGGTGAGTTTGTTTTGTCAAAACTCTTAAAATGAGATCTAGAATTAGAAGTGACTTTTTCCTTACATCTTGGGCAGCACCCACAGAAAACAATAAAGCAGTAGAGAAAAGAGGATGGCAGTTTACCCAGGAAACATAGGTTGTGCAAAGCTTTGCAATGATACTCTCAGTTCAGAGCAATGAAGAACAGAATGCTGTCTTCCCATAATGATGGCATTCAATTATCACTAGACTTACAAGACTACACAAAATCTCTCAAGAACCAGTAAGGATCAGACAGAGCCAATGACAACACTGAAGAAGCTGGCCAGTGGAGAATGAAAACTCAATTACACAAATTACCTTGTTGAACCAGTGCCAGAAATAAAATGTGATGAAGGACAAACTCATTAATTATAAGTGTGAACCAGACAAAACTGAGAATAAGGTGGGAATTCCTTCATAATCTGTCCCTACTTACTTGCACCAGAAACATTAATGTTCTAAGAGGCAAAAGAGTGGTAGAAAGCTCATGAACACTGAGATTATTCTTGTTAATTCATCTGAATGAGACCTTAAAATACAAAATAACTTGAATTACAGAAAATGTTGAAAAGTTGGATTTCTTGCACATCTAAGATTGAGAGGAAGATATATGTATGAATTGTCATGAAAGGCCATCTTCAGGGTGTCATCACAATCAATTTGTAGATTAAGCTCAGCCGATATAATGTTCCTACCTGACTCTTTGAAAACTGAACAGGAGTGAGTACTATGATCTCTAGAAAAACAACAGTTAAGATTCTAGCTTGGCCATCTCCATTATCAGTGTCCTTGATTTCTGCTAACCTTCACGTTTTCTATACATGACATGATCTTTCCAGTCTCCTCGGAAAAATTGCTCTTCATTTAAATTAGTTTGAATCCATTTATTTTGCTTTCCACCAAGAGCTGAAATTTTCTAAACCTGCACACACACTTATGAAGTCCCTAGAGATTACATGTTACTTGTGTTCCTTAGCCTTCATTCCTTGTCCTTTCTTATCTCGTTTACTCTTCTCTGCATCTCTTCTGTTTAAGAGAGCCAAAACCAATTTTTATGTGTGGAAAAAGGGAAAAAAATATGTGTGCTAACTGTTGACTTCTGTTTCTAGCTACCGTGAAATTTACTGTTATGACAAGAACTCTCCCACTTAGAAGAATTATGAAGGCTGGGTGTAAAAAATAAGAAAATAAGTCTTTGATAATGACAGACAACAAATAGGTTGCTTGGACTTCAGAATTTTATTCTATTAAACCTTCTAAACTGAACTTACTACCCCAGACCTTGCCTCAATCCACATGTGATAGTAGGGTAAGATTTATTCAATTCACCAAGTCAGCTAAGATTAGGTTAACTCTTGCCTTCTCAGAGTGTCCCACTATCAAGACATCCGAGGTAATCACATCTCTCCTGCAACAAAGATTTACAAATACAGTAAGAATGGTATAAGAACAAACATGTGTCCTTACAATGCTCTTATTATAAATTAAGACAAACATTCTCACTTTTTTCACAAAATCACCTAGTCAATAAGTGCAGTGTTAATAATGGTTTTTCTAGATATCTCTAAACCACATACTATTTGGTAATGAGGTTCATCAAATGCATAGTGTTCACAGTAAGTCATGTTTCTGTACTTTTTAACCCATATTCTGATAATAGATTCTCATTGGTCACTTCAGAACACTTTTTTAGTGCCAATGGATAAAAATACACTAAGATTACACTAAAAGTCCTGGTACATCTCCTAAATAGTCTCCTAAAGACTAGCTTGCTGTTTCTCTCGGCCAGTTTCTTATTTTTAAAAATGAATTAATAATCTTATTTTAGAACATCCCACAACAATCGTCTTTATGGAAGTTTTATCAAATCAGAATAAATATCTAGGAATTCTGATGGCAGCATAGATATAAAAGGAACTTGGAAGTTGTCAGACCTGTACTTAAACAAGAAAAAACGGAAAACCAGTTATTTTACTTGGAACCATTAGTGAACTGAAGTAGCATAGTAAACTTCCACTCTGAAATCTTGGAGACAGATGAATGCACAGATTCACAGCTGAGCTCTACTAACCTAGGACAGAGGTTAGAGACATAATGTGGTAGGAACACTTGTTTGGTAATTTTGATATGTTGCTGGAGGCTGAGTGTAGACACACGTGATAATAGAACAACACCAGGGAGAAACAGTCTCAGGAACACGTCCATTCTTTCCTGGATATTAATTCCAGGAACTCTACCCAATTCTTATTTCTCATGGTGAAGATTCTAGGAATGTTCCCGACAATGACACCAACAATGAAAGCAGAAGATAACCCACTGTGAAATATGCTCAGAGCATTTTCCAAGACAAAGCTTACTCTCTAGGGGAAAACATTTTCCAGAGCCTATTCCACCTAGAAGAAGTGCATTGCTCCTCCTCTACCCCAATCTAGCTTTCCTGTCGGAAAAGAAAATACCACTGAAGAAACACTTAGGAAGGTCAAAGCCTAGACACATACCCCACTGAAGGTCTAAGATTTAATCATGAGACTGTAAAATGCTTTCTTTCTCCTACATGTTATCAAAACACCAACAAACATCCAATATAAGAACAATGGGTTGCAGCTAAAGAGCTACAAGCTGCAGATGTTCTCTAAGGAAGAATACATTAAAAAGTGCAAATCCAAGAGTGGCGGCAAATAAGAATGCTAGAGGAATTTGAAACCTAAGACATCTGCAGATACAATAAACATTAAGCACAGCACAGTTCCTACCCAAAGTAGCATAAACTCTCAAATTAAAGGCTGATTTACCTCATTTCCAATTGCAAGATACACTATGTTCAGTTTTTAAACAAAAAATTACAAAGCATGCCAAAAAGCAAGAAACAAAGCAATCTGGAGAGACAAAATAAGTATCATAGTCAGGATGAAGTACAATGCAGATCTTAGAATTATTAGACAGGGAATTAAAATTAACCATGATTAATATATTTAGAGTTCTAATGGACAAAGTACAGAATATGCAAGAATAGATAGTAATTTAAGCAGAAAGATGGAAATTCTAAGAGATAATCCAAAATAAATGCTGGAAATAAAACATTCTAACATAAATTAAAATATATATTTCATGGGTTCATATGTATACTACACATAGCTTG
Organism: Macaca mulatta; assembly: GCF_049350105.2. Classification (NCBI taxonomy): domain Eukaryota; kingdom Metazoa; phylum Chordata; class Mammalia; order Primates; family Cercopithecidae; genus Macaca; species Macaca mulatta. The sequence continues at coordinate 122,078,312 of NC_133413.1, forward strand.
AAATAATTAGTGAGCTTGAAGACAAACCAAAAAAATTCCAAATTGAAATGCAAAGAGGGAGAAAAAAAATGCAACAAATAGAAAAGTTACATAGCATGTAAAGTCTAAATACATCAATAATTACTTCAAATGTGAATGGTCTAAATACACCATTTAATAGAGAAAGATCATAACATAGATAAAATAAAACAAAGTCCAACTATACATTTTCTATAAGAGTATACTTCAGGAAGACTCAGATAGGTTAATAGTAAAAAATGGAAAAAAAAAATGCCATGCTGAGATTGATCAAAAGAAAGCTAGAATAGATATATTAATTTCAGGCAAATTCAACTTCATAAAAAGGAAGATGATGAGGAAAATCAAGGGTATTACATACTGATAAAGGGGAAAATTCTCCAAAAGGACATAATTCTAACGTGTGTTCACCTAATAACAGAGCATCAAAATACATGAAGCAAAACCTCACGAAGCTGTAAGAATAAAGACAAATAGATTATTACAGTTAGAGACTTCTTCCCCATCTTTTTTTTTTTTTTTTTTGAGACGGAGTCTCGCTCTGCCGCCCAGGCTGGAGTGCAGTGGCGCCATCTCCACTCACTGCAAGCTCCGCCTCCCGGGTTCAGGCCATTCTCCTGCCTCAGCCTCCCGCAAAGCTGGGACTACAGGCGCCTGCCACCGTGCCCGGCTAATTTTTGTATTGTTTTTAGTAGAGACGGAGTTTCACCGTGTTAGCCAGGATGGTCTCGATCTCCTGACCTCGTGATCCACCTGTCTCGGCCTCCCAAAGTGCTTGGATTACAGGGGTGAGCCACCGTGCCCGGCCACTTCTTCCCCATCTTTTATTAATTGAAAGATCAAGCATGTAGACAATACAGCACTATCAATTAACTTGATATAATTGATATTTATGTCTAAATCTATCAAACAAATTCTTCTCAAGCTCAAATGGTACGATCACGAAGGGAGACCACATTATGACCCATAACATATTTGAAAAAATTCTAAGGAATAGAAATCGTACAAAGTATGTTCTCATATCACAAAGGAATTAAACTAGACATTAAAAACAGAGCGACAGCTAGAAAATCCCACACAAAGGAAATATGTACTTCTCAGTAGCACATGGACAAAAAGTTCTAAAGAAAAATTAAAAATTATTCTGAACTAAGTGAAAATGAAAATATAACATTAAAATTTCAGGGATGCCATAAAAGCAGTGTGTAGAGGAAATTTTCTAAGTGTGTTAAGTGCATACAAACAAAAGAAAAATCTAAACTCAATAATCTATTTTTACCTTAGGAAACTAGAGAAAAAGTGATATATTTACATCTAAGTAGGATAAAGAAAAGAAATAGTTAATATTAGAGCAGCAAACAATGAAATTAAAAGTAAAAAAAATAGAGAAAATCAATGAAACCAAATTTCATGCAAGGAGAAATAGACAATCTATTAAAAATCAATAGCTTATAACTTTTCACAAAAGACAGCATTCAGGCAAGATGATTTCACTGGTGAATTCTACCAAACATTTAAGAAAAAAATGATGCTAAATCTCCAAAATATTTCCCAGAAAATACAAGCAGAGAGGACACGTTCTAATTTATTTAATGAATACAATCAGAGAAAGACACTATAAGGGTGGGATATTTCTCATGAACATAGATAGCAAAATCCTCAACAAAATATTAGGAAATTGAACCTAACCATGTATAAAAAGAATTTATACACCACAATCAAGTAGCATTTATGTCAGTGACCAGAGCCTGAGATAATATTCTAAAATCAGTTAGTATAATCCATCATATCAATAGGCTAAAAAAGAAAAATCATACTACTGCTTCTATTACATAGAAAAAGCATTTGACAAAATGCAACACCACCATTTATGATAAAAACTCTCAATGAACTAGAAATGTTTAAAAAAAAGTCAACTTACCAAACACTGCATGTTCTCACTCATAAGTGGGAGTCGAGCAATGAGAACACATGGACACAGGGAGGGGAACATCAAACACTCGGGTCTGTCGGGGGGTCAGGGGCAAGGGGAGGGACAGCATTAGGAGAAATACCTAATGTAGATGACAGGTTGATGAGTGCAGCAAACCACCATGGCAAGTGTATACCTGTGCAACAAACCTCCACGTTCTGCACATGTACCCCAGAACTTAAATTATGATAATAATAAAAAAAGAAAGAAAGAGATACAATAAATTTGGAAGAAAATTTGGCAATTTCTTACGAAACTAAAGACAGTCTTAACATACAATTCAACAGTCTTGCTCCTAGGTATTTACACAACTGACTAGAAAACTTATGACCACACAAAAACCTACACGTGAATGTTCATAGCATCTCTACTCATAACCACCAACAAACTGGTAGCAACAAAAATATCTTTCAATAAATGCATTTTTAAACACACTGGTACATTCATACAACATAATATTATTCAGCAATAAAAATAAATAAGTTATCATGACACACAAATATATATAAATTTCTTATAAATATTGCTATGTTTTAAAAGAAGCCAGCCAAGAAAGGCTATGTATTATATAATCCCAATTATATGATATTCCTAAAAAGGCAATACTGTAGAGATGGTAAAATGATCAAGCTAGAGAGAGAGAGAATTGCATAATTGAAAAACAGGAGATTCTAAGGGTGGTGAAACTATTCTGTAGAATACTTTACTGGTTGATATATGACATTATTGGGCATTTGTCAAAACCAATAAACCTTTATAGCAAAAAAAGTGAACATCAATTAATACAAATTTAAAAAATTATTTAAAAGGTCAGGGTACCCAAGATAGAATGTATAACATGAGGATAACAATCTAACAGTATTATAAGCATGTAAAACAAGGTCACTGAAGGGGAAGGGGGTATGGATAGGCTAACCTAAGTAACTTTGGAAATGAATGAATTCTCTAAAATGAAATGTGAAAGAAGTTGTACATAAGCACCACATTCTAGTTTGTAAATTTGTTTCTCATAGATTAACAATTCTGATGGACCACAAATTTCTTTCTACTATATATGTGTACGGGAATTAAACAAGTAAGTGGCTGTTGAATGGGGAATGCAACAGATAGTTCAAACTGTTGAAGTGTGGGGGGGGAGTTATGGTTAAGCAAGAGAAAGAAAGTGAAATGATCCATGTGGCAATGTATTAGAGTTGGAAGTAGCACTATGAACTCATATTTAACCTAATATAGATACAGATTTTTACGTATAGAAATAACTATAGATAAGTGGATGTTTAAGGGTTATTACACAAACATGTATTTCCTTGCTCTATTAGCTGAGAGTGCTTAAAAGCACCAATACTACAGTAGCAATGAGTATTAATACATCTACTACCTACGACCCAGATCTTGTTGATAATACTATGTTCCAATAAGAGGAACCAGGACTATTGAAGAAATGACTGATTGTATGACTAGGGCAGAAAATATACAAGATAAACCTGAAGCATATTGTAAGACCAGAAAATAATAAAGTGCTTAGGAAAACAAAACAAAACATGCAGTAAAACACACAACCATGAGTTTATTTCAAAGGACACAGAAGTCAACTAAAAAAGCTTCCAATAGCCAAAGCAATTTATCTTTAAAAACAGTATTGGATTGATGGGCATTTGGGTTGGTTCCAAGTCTTTGCTATTGTGAATAGTGCGGCAATAAACATACATGTGTATGTGTCTTTATAGTAGAATGATTTATAATCTTTCGGGCATATACCCAGTAAAGAGATTGCTGGGTCAAATGGTATTTCTGGTTCTAGATCCTTGAGGAATGGCCACACTGTGTTCCACATGGTTGAACTAATTCACATTCCCACTAACAGTGTAAAAGTGTTCCTATTTCTCCACATCCTCTCCAGCATATGTTGTTTCCTGGATAAAGAAAATGGGGCACATATACGACATGGAATACTATGCAGCCATAAAAAAGGATGAGTTCATGTCCTTTGCAGGGACATGGATAAAACTGGAAACCATCATTCTCAGCAAACTAACACAGGAACAGAAAATGAAACACCGCATGTTCTCACTCATAAGTGGGAGCTGAACATTGAGAACATATGGTCACAGAAAGGGGAATATCACACACCAGGGCCTGTCAGAGGATAGGGGGAACAGGGGAGGGATAGCATAAGGAGAAATACCTAACATGGATGACGGGTTGATGGGTGCAGCAAACCACCATGGCACGTGTATACCTATGTAACAAATCTGCACGTTCTGCACATGTATCCCAGAGCTTAAAGTATAATAAAAAAAGAAATAGTATTGGATTATAATTCTAGCTATAAGATAAATAAATATGATTCTATTTGATGCAAATTTATAATTGAATAAATAAATATATGGTATAAAATAGAAATTTTTCATATAGAAGAATTATTGTTTTTGTAGCTACTCCACCCTCAAGGAGGTAGATTAAAACTCTATTTTTTGTGTAGACCATAAATAGTGACTTCTTCTAATGAGTGTATTTATTCTAAAGATTATATTCTAAAATAAAAATAGTTACTTTATAGTGAAGAAACGTCATTCATGTGATCAAGATTAGCATCAACAGTGATGTCAAATTGTTACTATGTACCTTTGATCTGATGAAATAAAATGAAACTATACCTTTATGATCTTTTCCTCTGGAAGATATAACCCCAGTCTAATCATGAGGCACATCCCAGTTGGGGAAATTTAAAAATACACCTGACTATTAGTCCAAACTACCTCACCAAACTATCAATGTCATGAAAAACAAAGAACATGTTCAAGAATTCTCACAGTCAAGAGGAATCTAACGAGATACGACTATTAAATATAATGTGGCATCCTGAAAGAGAAAAAGCACATTAGGTAAAAACTAAGAAAATTTGAATAACCTATGGTTTTTAGTTAATAATAATGTATCAATATTGATCCATTAATTCTAACAAATATAACATTCTAATGCTGGATGTTATTAACAGTGATATGGGAGTGGGGCAGGGAAGTGCTGGGAGGAGAAAGGCAGGGTCCCTGGCGAGGGCTCCACCCTGGGACCTGTGCCCATGGACCTAGGTGAGGACAGGTACCCCTATTTTTATGCACAAATGTTGCATTTTCCAAGACCACTCTGGCCTTCCATGCCCCCATCTCCTGCCTATAAAAACCCCAAGACCCTAGTGGACATAGACATGAGTGACTGGACATTGAGAGGAACACATGGACAAAAGAATACACCAACAGACTCTGATAGGCCATCGATGATGAAATGACCTGGACGCCTAAGATAATTCAATCGAGGGCAGTTGGAGGAAAACTTAGCTGTTGAGTGGCAGAACTCCAGGGGAAGACCACCTTCCCACTCCATTCTCCTTCTGGCTCCCCATCCATCTACTGAGAGCTACTTCCACCACTCAATAAAACTTTGCACTCATTCTCCAAGCCCACATATGATCCATTTTTTCCAGGACAGTAGGGCAAGAACCCAGAGATATAGAAAGGCCTCTGTCCTTGTGATAAGGCAGAGAGTCTGATTGAGCTGATTAACACAAACCGCCTGCGGACAGCTAAGCTGAAAGAATACACTGTAACACATGCCCATTGGGGCTTTGGAAGCTATAAACCCTCAACCCTAGGTGCTGCGGTGGGGTCGGAACCCACACTCCCACGACCTGCCCGTCTGCATGCTCTCCCTAGGGGTTTGAGCAGCCGGACTCCAGAGAAGTGAGCCATACCCTCATTGCACACCCTGTGAGGAGGATAAGGGAAAACTCCTGTGAGGAGGAACTGGTATGAGATATGTCAACTCCCTGTAATGTCTGCATATTTTACATATTGGAAGATGGTTCTAATGCTAAAGTTCTTGATAATGTCTTGTTCTACTCTCTCTATTGGACAGCCCACATCAGCGAGAGAAATGATGAGGGTAGAAAGAACTATTTGTGATGAGGTTGCCTAAATAATTCTCAATCCAGTCAAAGTTAGGCTGTGCATAAGATAGTAAATTTTAGATTACCCCAGGCATTAGTTTCTACAACATTGATCCAATGATTATAATAGGGAAAACACATAGACATGGATGTACATTTTGTTAACCACACTAACTTGATCAGATCAGTAAAAAATGCAATAGGCTAGTGAAACCTGGAAGCTCTTGGAAACAAAGACCCAAGATTATATAATATTATTTTCTTAGTTTCTTTGATATCTGGCAAAAAGACCTACCAATTTCCTACCCCATATATTTGAAAAAATGGAGCAAACTCCAGAATGATCGTGTTTACTACATGTATAAGAACAATTTTCACTCTAACCATACCATGGCGATTCCATTTTCATAAGGCAGGACAGATGCCAAGATAACGCCAAATGGGGTAGTCCTAGTAAAAGCTTCTCCTAGATACTAATTTTACTTGACAGGTATGTGTTGTTTCCTTTCAAATCTGTGATTTAAGGACCAAAAAGCACCCCACTGTTTTTCTTCTTCTTTTTTCTTTAAAAAATTATATTTTAATAAAACCATTATAAGAACCATTTCAATGATTTGAAATAGAATAATGTCTCTGAAAGTTACAGCAGCAAAAGTGTACATCTGGAAGTGACTATAATATAATAAAATCAACACACACTAAATACACAAAATGTAAGAAGAGTACAAACACGGCATTATTTATAGATGATTAAAAAAGAAAGTTTAAACATTACAGAGTTAAGCTTTTGTATAACACATGAGTTTTGACCTGCTGTGCTTAAACCACTTCAGCTCTCTGTTTTACTTCTTTGCTCTTCTTCGTTTATATTTCTTTACAATATTCCCATCTCCTCAGGATTCAGAGTCAGAGTTAACTACAGTGATGTGCCACATAACAACGTTTTGGTGAATGACAGACTGTATATATGATGGAGGCCCCACAAGATTGTAATACCATATTTTCATTGTATCTTTTCTATGTTTAGATACACAAAAACTTACCATTGGGTTACCATTACCTGCAGTATTCAGTACAGTAATATGCTGTATGATTTTTTAGCCTAGAAGCAATAGAGTATACCATACAGCCTATGTGTGTGGTAGGCTATACCACCTAGGTTTGTGTAAGTGCACTCTATGATGTTCACACAATGACAAAATAGCCCAAAAGCATATTTCTCAGAAGAATCCCTGCTGTGAAGCAACACATGACTGTGTTTAATATTTCCTACTTCCCTTTGAATGTGTCTTGGTGGGGAAGAGAAACAGAACTACAAGGGACTCAGATATACTGTAATGGAGTTTTCAGACACGAATTTCAAAGCAATTATGTTTAATATTTGAGAAAATAAAAGACAAGAAAAAGAATTCTGTTAGTAATACATATACAGGGAATATATATTTGCAACACGTGTAAATGATAGACTCCTATAAATAATAAGGAAAAAAATCAGACAACCCAATAGGAAAAAAAAAAAAATGGCATGGGACTCGAATAGCAATTTCACATAGTATTATATCCAAAAGTCATTAATTTGTGAGAAAGTACTCAGCTTCATTAGTCATCCGGGAAATGCACATTAAAACAGCAATTAGCTACCTCTAAATGCATACCAGAATGTCACAAATTGAAGAGTGATAATACCAAATGACAGTAGGAAGTGGAACAGTGGGAATTCTCTTGCAATGCTGATGAGAGCATAAATTTTTATATACAACAAACTTAGGAAAAAACTTTGGCAGTTTTTTCCATGGTTAAAAAATATGCACACAAAGTACACCTAACAATCTTACTTCCAAGTATATGCCCCCCTAATTTTTATGTATATGTTCAAATGTTTTGTTGAACAAGATTCATAGCAGGCTATTTCTCAAAGCCAAACCTGGAAATACTCCAAATAGCCAGGAACAGTGAAACTGATCAATAATTTGTAATCTTAACATGACAAACTTCCCAGCAATAAAATATAAAAACTATAGCTCCAAACAGGAACTTGGATATAACTCACAAATAAAACTGTACATAAGAACTTTGAATCTTTTATTTGCTAAATCCACAATGTCTACATATGTCAAAGCATCAAGCTGTATATGAAAAATACATATAATTTTTCTTACATAAAATAAATAAATACATTAGGGAAAAAAGCCAGATACAAAAAGATACATAATAAAGATTTAATGTATGTGAAGTTCAAAAGCAGACATACAGCATAATGAATTATGACTTTCTGAACGAGAGAAGGGGTAGTAAATGGGAATTAATAGGATAAAGACTTCTGTGGCATTGGTAGTGTTCTAGTCATTAATGCAAGTACCGGTTACATATATTTGTTCATGCTGTGGTCATTCTTTCAATTGATAATTATTATTGGTGCATGTCTATGTATTTGTGTTAATCCTGAATAAAAATTCTACAACGTGACTCTTGCTTACTGAAAAATATATGAAAATAAGGCTGCAAGATATTATATACAAAAGAAAGTATGCCATTTACCAAATATTACTCTTCACACTATTGTTATTACTTTTGCACAAAACTAAAACATAAGTATGTATCTAGAACTCTAGCATTTTACTGATTTCTATCTACTTCATACTTTCTAAGGAGAGTGTAGCATTCCATTCTATAGGTTATTTCATATTCTTTTCTATTACAATTCTTCAAGGAGTATGCTGGCATCTCCACTTTTGTATTCATGTAAAATTGGATAGATTCTGAATAAATGAATAAATAAAAATGATGCTAATTTAATAGATATTGCCAACAAACTAACATTAAAATGCTTTCTGTTTCTCTATACCCTACTAATACTTTATTAATAAAAGACAAAAATATATGGCCTTGATCCCAGTGTATCTCAGGAAATGAAAAGGAGTCAAAGGATGAGAGGAACCTTTCTTTGACACAACATTGAGAGTATACAGGGTTTTTTTGTTGGGTTTTTTTTTCTTTTTTTTTTTTTTTTTTTTTTAGTGTGCTGCTGTTGCTACAACAGAGAAGGTCCCTCTCTGGGGCAATTTTTCCTAAATTGTAAAGTTTAGAAAGAAAGAATATGATTGCCCTAGTGTGTTTCTGTCTTTTTGGCCTTAAAAAAAAAAAAAATCAGTTATCTCCAGCCAGGTGAGTTCTTTTAGAAAATCCATGGTTAGATGCCCACTTCAGTGTGCATAAGGACATTTCTGTAAAAGACCAAAGCAAGAATGGTGAATTTGGCTGCCTTCCCAAACAAGGACCTTGTGGTGAGTGTTCTTAGTCATTTTAATCTTCATCATTTTGTAGGTGAAAAAATAGCTATTTTTCAATTGTGATTCGTTAAATCTGAAAATTTGAGCATTAGACACATGCATTTTTCTTTTCACTGAAATACCAAATGTCTCTTTTCTGCTTCAATTTAGTTATTTTTTACATTTTTGAAAAATATGCTTATGTTGAAATATTAGAGGAATGTTTGTCTTTTATATAAGGACTAAATTTTCTCAGTCTGAAATTTGAATTGCCATTTTTTAATGGCACTTCTTTGCTCATGGAAAAATTTATATTGTCTGTAATCAAATTAATCAATCTTTCTTTTTGCTTTTTGGACTTCTTACTTCAATAATATAAATTCTATACTATTAACATAAAATACATTTTCTTTTTTATCTAATAACTATGGTTATTTTCTGCAAAAAAATTTTTTTTTAACTTTTTATCTGGGAAATAGCTCTTTATTCTTTAAAGTTTTTTTTTTTTTTTAAATAAGCAGCTTTTGCTCTCTTTATTTTTCTTTCCATCTCATGCTACTTTTATATAAAATATTGCTGTATTGACTTGCACTTATCTTTCTTGGTTATAACTTGTTTATTTGCTTTCTTCCTTTCTGATTTCCTAGAAAGTATCTAACACAGGAATATAGTAGATCTAATACGTGCTGAATTAAAGACTTGCCCTCAAAGAACACACTTTAATCAACTGTCAGGATTGAAACCTTACAACTTTTGTAGGATATTGGCAACCTAGTTAAAACATCTTCACAATATCTCTCAGAATGTATAGATATCTCTCTCCTGAATTTCTCTAGCATATTGTTTTTACCTCTATTACTATAATTACCAAATTTTGGTATTTTAACTCTATGTACATAATTTGTTTTCCTTTAGCCTTCTATTTTTAAATTGCCTGAAACATATTTACCATTAAAAGGAGAATTTTATTTGAAATGTTACAAGTAATATGAGTATATCAAAGCAGTGATATTAGAAATACACTCTTTTGAAAGTTTCAACCTAAGATCTCCATCCAGCATGGTAGATAAGCCCCTATAACTTATAATCACTGTATGATTTATAAAATTTGAAGTACCTTTCTTCTTTCCTTTCAATTTTTATTTGACTGAACCGGCCTTTTCACCTTGGACATTTGAACAAGCTTACTGCTCTTTCAGTTGACACTAACTGATAACAACTGAACACTGCAACCTCTTAAATGCTGATCAGTGACCTGCCTCCTATTCTCCTTGATCAATGTTGACAGCCTTATACTACCCTTAAGCACTTCCCATTTCTGGTTTCTGCTAGGGAGGGGTCCAGTTCATTTTACGACATCCACTAATAAACTGACGATTCCCTCCTCACCACCTTGAAATGTATTTACCAGAGCCCAGGGAATGGGTTACAAGCAGGTTGGAAATCAGGGCCCGAAGACAGGTTTTCCTAATGCTTTATAACTCTTCTTCAACACTCCAAACTTTTTTTTATTTCACTAGGCTGTTGCACATTTTGGAGGGCAGGTGACGGTGGGGGCAAATAAAGGAAAATGTCTTCATCCTCACAAAGCTCCTCCTCAGGGGCTAGACTGGACTAGATTGGGCAGTGGGTCAGGTTACTCCTAAGGTTCAACAACTATTTCAGTAAAATAAGCAAATGTGCTAATTCTAGCCCTTTGGTTTGGTTTCAGCCACTTTGGAATCATGAGACTTTTATCCTTTCCTAACCTTAACTATGTTTTTCCCCATGCCCAGGACCAGCTGGTGAAGCCCTAAAAGTCCAAGAGCCTCTTGTCTATCTCCACAGTCCCTCCCCTCACAGAGCTGTTCATCACTTCCACTAAATCATTCCCTCTTGGCAGCCTTTGCTCTGCACACACAAGTGTATTTTCTTTATTGCAACCCTAAACTGCAGGGCTTGTTTCCCAGGCTTTTGCAGTTTCCCTGAATGCTGGGGCTGAGCTATACTAACAGCAACTGAACCTCACTTTCTTCAGGCTGGACAAAACATCTATGCCTCATGTTTTCCCTTTACTCCTTTATTTATCCACAATCTCTCTTTGAGGGCTCCATCATTCTTCTTCTAAAAGTCTTCAAAGTCATTCATATTTAAAAATGTCCTAATGATCTTGCAATCCAACACAATGGAAACCAGTTTTCTCTGTCATTTTATTCTTAAACAAGTTTAATAAATATACAGTCACCGTCTTTTCTTTATTCATTGTGTTTATTACTGTTTAATGAGAAATAGCTCAATAGTAAGACAAAGTACCAGACCATGGTTCAGCAATAATGAGTGTTCAAATATTGCCATATTTTCTTCTAAGCTTTTAAAATGAAGTTAAAACTATATATAATAACCTACTGCAACAACTCTCTGTAATCTGATTTCCCTCCTTTCTAGTCTAGAGATAAATACTATGAATATAGTAGATATTTTCATAGTAATGCATACTTAATTCAAGTGCATATTTATATACTCATAAATTATTTATCATAGTGTTTCGTAGTTCAAAATTGTATAAATAGTATTTGTTTCTTTCCATGTCTGGCTGTTTTCTCTTAATATGATTTTTTTTTTTTTTTTTTGAGATGGAGTTTCATTCTTGTTGCCCAGGCTGGAGTGCAATGGCGCGATCTTGACTCACTGCAACCTCCGCCTCGTGGGTTCAAGCAATTCTCCTGCCTCAGCCTCCTGAGTAGCTAGGATTACAGGCATGCACCACCATGCCTGGCTAATTTTGTATTTTTTTAGTAGAGGCGGGGTTTCTCCATGTTGTTCAGGCTGGTCTTGAACTCCCAACCTCAGGTGATCTGCCCGCCTCGACTTCCCAAAGTGCTGGGACTACAGGCAGGAGCCACTGCGCCTGGCCTCAATATGATGTTTTTGAGGTTTATCAACATTGGTACATATAGCTCGTTAATTTATTTTATTGTATACATATAATATTTTATGGCATAAATATACCACAGTTTACTCATCAATTCTTCACCTGACAAAACTTAAATGGCTCTTTGTGTTTTTGTTATTACAAACAACGGTTCAGTCTGAATGCTTATTGTCTTTTTACGCATGTGTTTGAGAGATTCTCTACTATATTTCCCTAGAACTGGGATTCTCAAGTCATAGTGCATAGTCATTTTATCAAAAATGTATATTATCAAATGACTTTCTAAATGTTTGTTGTACTTTGCATTTCACCAGCATTGATTGCATCTTCAGGATAATGTATATCATTACTAAGACTAAATAGTGTTGGGATCTCTAGTATTTGATGATTTAATGAGTGTGAAATACATTGCTTTCATTTTAGTTTGCATATTCCACGTCACTGTGGTAATTTAGCATTCTTTTAAATTTTATAGTCCATAGAGTTGGCTTCTGTTATTAATTTACAGTTTCAAACTCTTTATCATGTTCTTAACCATTCTAACTTTGCTTGTTACTGATTTTAGATGACATATAGATACATCTATATCCTGCCATTTCTTTCTCCTTCCTGGTTTATGATTACATTTGTATATAATTTGATTGTTATGCAAATATTTAGATATAAATGTTACTTTTTTTTGAAATTTCTTCTTTTCTGCAGATTTTCTTTTTTTCCCTGAGAATAATTCAGTTACACCTTGTGGAATTCACTGTGGTTGTGAATTATCTCTTCAGTCTTGCTCTTTTTTTTTTTTTTTCTTTTCTTTTTGAGACAGTTTTGCTCTTGTCACCCAGGCCTCAGAGCAATGGCATGATCTCGGCTCACTGCAGCCTCCGCCTCCTGGTTTCAAGCAATTCTCCTGCCTCAGGCTCCTGAGTAGCTGGGAATACAGGTATGCACCACTATGCCTGGCTAATTTTTGTATTTTAAGTAGAGACAGGGTTTCACCATATTGGCTAGCCATGGGGAGAAAGAATGGAAAGAAATGGGGAAATATGGGTGGAGATTGGGTCAGTGAAAAAGAAGAAAGAAAGTGGGTGATTCTATAGAGTAATTTTGGTCTGTGAGATCAAATTCTAAAAGGAGTTGAGTGTATGTATACATGGACATCCAGGGTGGAATATGCATTGTAGGCCCAATTCTCACCTCTTCCTAATCACAGGAATATCTGCGAGAGTGGTTAAAAAGATTGTCTCAGCACACAGGTGTGCATGCTATTAGAGGAGCACTGCTCTTCACCGGGTTTTCTGAAGATATTAAACAGCAGTTGAGCCATGTTTGGGAATAACTGAAGACCCTGTCTGTACTTAATAAATTCTCAATTCCATACTGTGCTTGATATATCAGAGTGTTTGGATTGCATTAGTGAAATCAAAAGATAAGCTTTTATTTTTTCTACAATTTTGATTAGAATTTAAAAACAAAATACTATATATGTTAAAAAATTTTGTCATAATTTTTGACATATATACTTTAAGAATTCAGATATCTTTGCTTTGCTTCACGGAAAGTACGAAGGATAAAAAATAGAATATTTCCATTCCGGTAATCATAATATTATGAGTAAGAAAATCACTGCTTTAAAATCAATATACAAATTTACTCACAGAAAACAAACTGGAAGATTATTTTTTAGAAAGTGCAAGGATCATATGTCAACATTCAAAAGTTAGGAAGAAACACAAGAGAAAAAATGCACAGAGACTACAGTAAAACATTCACAACAGAGAAAGGCTGGCCAACAAGGATATAGAGAAGTGAAAACTTACACATAATCAGATAAAGTTAAACAATGAGATTCAACATTAACACCATCAAGTTAGCCAAAATAAGAAAGCCAAGTAATTACCATATCAAGAATATTGGAAATAAGAATGCCAGAGTTCTCATGAACTGCTGCAAGTATAAATTTAAAAAACTATTCTGGAAGGCATCTAAATGTATTTTGTGAAATTGTGTATATTCTATGACAAACACTTATCTAAGTACATAAAGCCTGAGAAAAGGTTGGCATATTTTCTTTTTATTTTATTTTATTTTTGTTGAGACGGAGTCTTCCTCTGTCGCTCAGGCTGGAGTGCAGTGGCACTATCTCGGCTCACTGCAACCTCCTTCTCCCAGTTTCAAGCGATTCTCCTACTTCAGCCTCCCTAGTAGCTGAAATTACAGGTGCACGACACCATGCACATTTCCATAAGGAATCTTATATTTTTCCTTGCAGATTCCTTATGAACCTAAAACTGAAGACAAATTAGTTGTCTATTTTTAGGAGGAAAGGTATTAAAATGTGGCAAATAAACACAGTGAGTTACTGTGAACTTGCCAATCTCCACAAATACGTGGACCAATTTCTTTTTCTTTTTTTTTTGTTTTTTTTTGTTTTTGAGACGGGGTCTCACTCTGTTGCCCAGGCTGGAGTGCAGTGGCCCGATCTTGGCTCACTGCCAGCTTTGCCTCCCAGGTTCACGCCATTCTCCTGCCTCTGCCTCCCGAGTAGCTGGGACTACAGGTGCCTGCCACCATGCCCGACTAATTGTTCGTATTTTTCGTAGAGACAGGGTTTCACCGTGTTAGCCAGGATGGTGTCGATCTCCTGACCTCGTGATCCACCCTCCTCGGCCTCCCAAAGTGCTCGGATTACAGGTGTGAGCCACTGTGCCCGGCCACGTGGACCAATTTCTTAAATAAATTCCTTAAAATAAACCTCGGTGTCTCTCTCTCTCTGTCTCTGTCTCTCTCTCACACAAAATCTGACGGGCAGGCTAGTAGGTTGTGAAGAATTGATGTTGGAATTCAATATAGAAGACAGTCTGGAAGCAGAATTCCCTTTTCCTCAAGAGACCTCTCACTGTTTACTCGTAAGGCCTTCAACTGATTGAATGAGGCCCAACCATATGATGAATGGCAATATACTTTACTCAGTCTACTAATTTACATGTTAATCTCATCTGAGAAAATAGCAAAATCCAAACTGGTGTTTGAACAAATATCTTGGTACTATGATCTAGCCAAGTTGACACATAAAATTAACCATCACAGTATTACCACAGGAAAATGGTTGTGCAGCTAGCCTGAAAACAGACAATCCTGAGACTCCAAGAAACAACTTCAAAAATCCCTATTTATTAATGCTATGCATACTTGGATGTTGACACACAGTGCTGAAATCTCCATCCCTTTAATTACAAGCTTAAAGAGGAAGAAATAAGCAGGATCCACAATTTCGGTTTCACTGTGAATGTGCCAAAATACATTATTCTGAACTTTGCATACTGATAATTTTTGACAATCCATAAACTCTTATTCCTCACTTCGAATCTTTTCTCTCTGCTTAATGACTATATCCCATTTTTAAAAACTTATCTCACTGCATTTTTGCATCTGTTACTCTTCGTCTCTTTGTCTACTTTATACTATTCTTCTTAGCTAATAAAAATGATTTCTAAAGTTCCTCACCCGAAATAAGACTTTTCTATTACTCTACATAACCCACCCAATACCACTTTATTTCTAATTTTCCTCTCAACTACCAGAATAAAATTATCTACAAACTTTGTCTTCATTTCATGACTATTCATCCATCCTCAGCCTACTATAACGTTTGGCTGCTGTCCTTATCCCTCCTTCCGTTGAATTAGCTCCCACAAAGAGCATCAAAATACCGGGATTACCAAGCTTAATGGCTCTGGTGGAACCATTTACATTGTAGCTAACTAAAATAAAATCTTCATGTCAGAAATAGAAATGACCTTAGTGGCCTTCACTATGACATTCATAGATGTAAAGTGGAGGCTCAGAGATATTTGAATTCAAACATTATGAATTTCATTTTCATGATTCATTAAATCTTGAAGAGCTAGATGCTGGAGTGAAGGAATATTGCAGATTTAGTTTAAGTCCCTATAGGTACTGATTATATTTTAGCTAAGGAAGAAAATATCCAGTAAGAGATCAGAGTAAATCAGATGCAGCAGCAGAGAGAAAGGCATACTAAATTATTTCTACTTTCTTTGACCTCCCGGATTCAACTCTATTCCACTGATTGATTAGCAACTTTCAAGGGACTTCTAAGTAAGTATACAAAGCAGACAAGAAAGAAGAAAGCTTGAGGTAAGTTGAAACAATTATGCTTCCTAAATTTTATTGTACTTTTATGGAGGATAGATTATTTAGAAATATAGTTATCTGTTTATCAGGTTTTCTACTATTTTAATTTTGTATTTGTGTTTTAAACTTTATATTTTTATTGACATGTTACAATTATACATATTTATGTTGAACTTTATTTTGATACATATATGTTGTATACTGATCAAATCAAGGCAGTTAGTATATTTCTCGCCCCATCCATTTATCATTTCTTTGTGGCGAGAACATTCAAAAGCCTCTCTTCTAGCTATTTTGTAAATATACAATACCTTACTGTCAATAGCCCTCACCCTACTGTGCAAGAGAACACCAAAGCTTCCTTCTAATTGTAACCTTGTACACACTGACCAATTTCTCACCCTCCCCATTCCCTCCACCTACTCTCTGGAATTTTTCTATTTTTACTTTGCAAGAGAATATTCAGAATAATTTAAGAAAGGATCCTAAAAATATTTAAATTTTTTTTTTGCTATAATGTATAAAATATTTTTTATTTCTACTTTGTATATTCTAGTTCAGCATTTTTCATTGTGTTTCAAAATCAGAAGCATTCCTCAAGAGGTTGTTTGGTATTGTCAGATGTTCAGGAAGTGAACAATTTTAAAATATGGAATTCTGATGATTTTAAAACTCAACTTGGAGATTCAAAATACACATCAGCTTAGTAAAACTACTGGAATCCTGAATTTTTAAAGCTCCGTTATTTTAAATGAGTATTTTCTCAAAATTTTAATCATGGGACTATCTTTTGAAAGCACATTCATATTTTAGAGATACTAATATAATACTAATACCAATATTATATTTTTTAATGCTCTGCTATTTTTAATTGTGATTGAAATTTATGTACTTAATTCTTAAATAATATTTCATTAATTGTAACAACTTTTTATTTTATTCAGTTAAGCTTTTCAAGTATGTTATTGTTTATACTTATGGAGAATTTTACTACAACCTATCCGATATTCACTCTACTAATATGATAGTGTTAGATTGGCCTCAACTTTTTTTTTTTTTTTTTTTTTTTAAGACGGAATCTTACTCTGTCACCCAGGCTGGGGTCCAGTGGTGCCATTTCGGGTCACTGCAACCTCCGCCTCCCAGATTCAAACAATTCTCCTGCCTCAGACGCCTGAATAGCTGAAATTACAGGTGTGCACCACCACACCCGGCTAATTTTTGTATTTTTAGGAGAGATGCGATTACACCACATTGGCCAGGCTGGTCTCGAACACCTGACCTCAAGCAATCCACATGCATCAGCCTCCCAGATTGCTGGAATTACAGGTGTAAGCCACCACTCCCAGTCTAGCTTAGACTTTTAATACAATAATAATACTATGAAATAGTGATAATAAGCATCTTTATTTTATTGATTTTAATGCAACTTTCTTCAATGCTGTATTGTGAATTCTTAGGTTAAGGGTGAATATTTATAACCATTTGAGCATGAAAATAATCTATTATTTGGGGGTTTGCATAAAATTGCACTATTATGGAAACTGCCAGAACTTACAAAATAATCCTTTTTCTCAGCCAGAGCACATTATACTTTGAATTTTCTACTCACCATGGCATAAACATTTTCTGATTGCTAGCAATAGATACTGATCAATCTTTGCACCAAAATTTTATATCTTATTAAAAGTAATGCCCAACATCTGTGAAGGGAAGAATACTGGCATCAGCCTACACTCACATTTGGCATTTTATGTTCACTTTGAATGTGTTTGAACAGAATTATCAGATCATTGGTTCCAACAATGAGAGTTTTGTGTATTAAAAAAAAAAAAAAAAAAAAATAGAAGTGAGGCTGAGAAGCCAGAGGTTAAATTTCATGAGAAAATTAATTCTCATCTTCCCAGGGACTCATTAGAACCTTTCCCAGGTTTTTTTCTTTAAAAAAAGGATGAGCTGTTCCCAAATAGAAAAAGAAGAAGTGGAGCCAGAGGAAACAATAAAAGGGTAACTTAAATAAATTTATTCTTTTTTTTTAATTCGAACAACAAATGTTCCTTTGGAACCTGTTGTTTATTAGCATAAGTTGCTTAGGAATAATAATAATAAATTTACGAATAATACCTTTTACTACATTTTAAAAAACATGAAAACTGATCATAAGTTTTAGTTTCCAGAGTGTATATTCTGAAAACCTCCTGAATTAATTATAATTCTTTCTTAGCTTATTCACAAACTTGTTCTTTATTAGGATATGTTCTCCTGTTAAAAAAATTCATTTTTTTTTCTATTATTTTACATCTTTCTGTTATGGGAAAAATGTCCCATAAATTTCAAAGATGAACCTTCAGAAAGGAAGTTATCAAATCTAATTAAAATTTTGTGATCAAACAAACAAGCAAAAAAACCTCTGTGATCAAAGACCACAAGGGAGATACCTGTGGCTACACAAAGTTAGATTTGTTTTTAACTTGAGGCAGCAAAGGAAGATGCTCCTCAGCAACTCCAGGGTACCCAAGAGAAAGTTAGAAGCGGTTTATTGTAGTTGCCTTGTATTTAATTATCTGGGGAAGGGCTGAAGAAAGTGGGGGTTTATTTTGGATTGAATGCTATCAAAAGGTAGGAACAATCAGTGATTAGGCACTTTAATAATCGTTTTCTAGAAGATAGAGAGGCCACTAGTAAAAAAGTAGTAGTCACTCCTGTCAGCTGGGATGCTGGGAGAGGTTCAGTTATTTGTTGTGGTTATGCAGTTTCCTTGTTTTGTTCTATAGACACACGTGATTACAGATGACTTTGTTTTCATTTTGTTCTACCATGATCACAGGGTGACATTGTCTAATTGTTATTGACATTTAGAGGAATGTGTATACTCAGCATGGAATACGGCAGCCTAAAGCATGCATTCTCAGTTGGGGCAATAGTGTTTTAAAGGGAGCAAAAATTGATTGTTGGGTGTGAAACAGCCTTTGATATTACAGTGATCTGTGGCTCTCTAGTACATAAACAGATATATAGTAATATCTCTGTACTATTACAATTTAAGGAGGGGCCATTAGGAGAAAAATAACTGAAAACATTTTTTGGGAAGGTGATAATGAAAAGAAAGCCGAGAAACACTAGACTAGACATTAGTAGCTAGCCTCCAAGTTTGTTTTTATTTTTACTTTTTTATTTGCCTCACCAGAAATAGAATGAACTGGCCAGCACGCAGGCTCAAAATGGCTCCCTATTGCTTAGTACAGGTAGGGTTTAGAATTCAAACCTATCTATGTCACAGAAATGCTACTCAACCCATTACACGTTTTACCACACTTTCCCATCCCACAGTCACTTGGGATAAATATTACCACTCCTTGTGGCATGAAACATTCAGATTTGTACCCATGGTCTTCTGTCTCTTCTAGCTGTGATATCAGAGACTTGGTGCTTCTCTTATATTTTCAATTTCTTGAGAAAATAGGACTTCCTAGGAAATGAGTTGCTCTTAGGAGCCAAAGGTTGGCATCCTATGGTACCAAGAGCTATAGTCACCAAACTTAAGCACAGTTGTGTGCAAAGAGCTGATACCTTTACTTACTGTAAATGACAACATTGAACAACATTTGCTTATTTGTCAATAGGGTAATCCAACAATTTAGAACTCAACCTTTTCTCTATTCATTTAGAATAGCAATATGCCAACTACTGGTATATTCTAGAGGGCATAATACTCCATCTGGTTAGAACTTCAAACTCAAACCTGGCTCCATATTCGTCTCACCTGGAGCACTTTAATAGAAAACCATGCCTGGATCCACCCTGAACCAATTACATGATAGTTAAGAGGTCAGTCTGTAGTACTTTTAGAAACTTTAACTTCCTGTTATACTTTAGATATTTGACCCCTCCAAATTTTATGTTGAAATTTGATCAACAATGCTGGAGGTGGGACCTAATGGGAAGGCGTTGGGTCATGGAGATGGAGCTCTCATAAATAGACCAATGCCCTTTCTTGAGGAGGGATTGAGTAAGTTCTCACTCTAAAAGAACCTGGCACCTCTTCTCTCTCTCTTCTTTATCCTTTCTCTCTTGCTTCCCCACTTTCTTTCTTTCTTCCCCTCTAACCATGTGATCACAGCACATGCCAGCTCTGCTTTACCTTTTGCCACAAGTAGAAGCAACCTGAAGCCCTCATCAGAGCAGACGCTGGCACCATGCCTCTTGTACAGCCTGAAGAACTGTGAGCCAAATAAAGCTCAATTCTTTCTAAATTACGTAGCCTCAGGTCTTCCTTTATAGGAACATAAACTGACTAAGACACTCCCTCATTGTAATACATAGCTAGGTAAAGAAACCATTAATTTATCTGGAGTATAGTAGAAAGAGATGTCCAGGCTATGCTGATCAAAGTGCATTGGAATGTAAAACTTTCAACATAAATTCTCCCTTAAAAATCATTCTATAAATTCCACTTTAGGACTGTGACATATAATTTCTAATCCAGTAGCCTGGTCTGGTATTTACCTGACCCCTGGCCAATGCAAGAGAAAATCTAAGGTTTAGAGTTTACTCAAAACCAGTCCTGTTGTTAGTGCCTCTCTTTCTTTTTCATATTAACTGATCTCTTCCACCTAGAGCACCAACTCAAAGTCTCTCTTCACACGAGTATTATCAGTTACCTCAATGAGATATTTGGATTCTGAGTCCTCAGGAGCCCATACATTATAAGTAGTGTCCACCTCCTTTTAGGGTTGCTAATATCAATGTTATTATTTTTCTGTTGCAGAAATTTCAGTGTCATAATGTAACTATTATAATTCCGTTTTTTTCTAATCTACCATGTTGAATGAAATTTGGATGTCAAAGCACTTTGGAAAGTAAATATTTCCCGGAGTTTAAAACTGCAGCCAGAGAATATAGCCTAAGGAAAGAAGATCTGGAGAATAGACAGGGAGAACACAGCTGCCAGGGGAAAACTGATGCCAAAGAATCTTCTCCACTACACGTGTATAGTAGTCTACCAGGAAGCCAAAGTTTAATATAAAGAGCTGGGTTTCTGAACGATGTGCGCCTGCATTGGAAGTTAGTACACTACTTTTTACCTTTGTGACCTAGAACACAATATTAAATCTTGTGTCAAAAATGGGTTAATATTACTCACTTGAAAAGATAATTGGGAAGATTAGGCAAAATATATGTCACTTGTCTCCACTTCCCCAGAGCTTACCCCAGTTTACATCACCTGGAAGGTGTTTACCAGTGAAATAATAGCAACTTTTTTTCTTCCCTGTAATACATACTCCTACTATCCTTGTCATTTTTATTAAAAAATCAATTTGTTTATATATATGTAACTTCTGACATTTCTCCTTCATAACACTGATTACAATTGTGTCTAAATAACCAAATTGTTGAATGTCTCCCCTTCCTTCTAAAGTATAAGTTCTGTTAGAATAGAATTAATATCTGACCCCTGTATACTTTTGTTTCAATACCTAGCATAGTGTCTTGTGTACACATACAGGCACACACACATACATACGTGTGTATGTTAAGTGATTAAATATAGATTACAGAGCTTGCTGTGTGAAGCTTACTATTTTTATGCAGCAAGATAAAAGCAAGAAAATGTAACATAGACTATGACAGAAATGAGTACTGAACTTCTGAACTTCAGAAACTTCTGAACTTCAGAAAAGGCGTTCTGAGTAATTTAAGCCATAGATAAGGTCTTCAGTAATGAGGCAGATATAGCCAGGAAATAAAAATTTAAACAGTGTTAGAAGCCTGATGCTTGAACATAGGGATTGGATCTATATAAAGGCCAGGCTTGGGAATTTGGATTTTGTCTTTTAGACTCTGGAAATCTACTGAAAAATTTAAGCAGTTGAGACACACACCTGTCTATTTAACAAGTTAATAGATTCCCCAGATTTAGATAAGGATAAATATTCACAGTGTTTAAAGATAAACCAGAATGTGCTAGTTGAATTGTTTAATGAACCAGTGTGATCAGAAGGAACTTCATACAGTGAATGAGGTCAAATGGATGTAAATTAGCAAATATCACTATATCTAGAATATTACAAATGAAATATTAATAAATATGATTTAAACTTTTGAAAAATAAGATATTTTAGAAAATGATAGTGGTCTATCTGGAATATATGAGAAAGGAAAAATTATTCAACATGCACTATTTACACATAATAATGAATATTCTTTATACATAATAATCTATTTTTCAATGAGACAAGAGTCTCTGGGAATATATACTCTGTTTATAAGCAAGGATAGTTTATCAGGTTTGTCCACTAATAAATTGAACATCCTTAATGACCTTAGGATTCACCTTATCCTGTTTCACCACCATCAAGCAATCAGGAGCTCTCTCTACCAGGATAGGGAGAAATGTACAGCTAACTCTTTGACATTGTCCGGTCACTAGGATGCATTATCCCTTACTGTCTTTGGTTTTCAACGGGATGCAGAGCTTCCTGGGAAGTGGGGAGGGGGACCTCCTCTTTCATATACTATTTGGCTTGCAAAGTTTTTTTATGGGTCCTTCTAGTGAATATACTTTTCCTGTTTATTACATCACCAATATTGTTAATGTCATTATGAATATGGGGTGATGGAGAGTCAGAGAGGGAGAAAGATCCCTTAAAGACAGGGGGTGACAGTGCTGATTTGTATAGGCAATATTTTAATTCACAGTCCTGTGATCTGAAATGAAATCTATAGTTCTGCTCCCCTAAGCCATTGTCTATGCAGCCAACAAGATGTTCATGGATTCATTAATGATGTGTATATCCATATCTATACATAGATTTAACATGTATATTTTATACTTATACATATACACATATTATGTTCATACATTATACATTCATTCATTCATTCATACACACATTAGGGAAGTAAGTGCCCATTTTAAAACGTATATATGCAACAAAGTTACAGACATTTCCAGATAGTAAAACAATTTTACTTCTTACTTTATAAATATTTGTATTATCTGTACACATAAAAACTTATTGCTTTGTGATTAAATTCATTGTTAAATATTTTTTGAAACTTGCTTTTTAACCCATGACATATTGTAGACACAGATTTATAGCATCAGATTGAGATTTAATTTATTAATTTTAAATATATGGATATTATATTCTGTTCTATAGATGATGATAATTTATTTAATCAGTCTCTTGAATGAATAGTTGGTTTTTTAATCTAATAAATTACTTTTATATAGGTACCATTGTTTGTGATATCTATCTATCTATCTATCTATCTATCTATCTATCTAGTATCTATCTATACATATATTTGCACAGTTGAGTTTCTTTATAGGACACTTTTCTATTAATAGAATTGCTGGGCTAAAAATATGTTCAAATTTTGATAGATGTAGTCAAGTATATGAAGAAATATCTTTTAGCAACTTACAAAGCTTTGTTATATGGAAGTACGTTTTCAAACATCCCTACTAACACTCAATATATCAGTTAACATTTGCTGCTTAATAAATTACCAAAATGGCTTAAAATAACCATTCATTTAATCAATAGTTTTGTACATTGGCATGTTGAGCTAGGCTCAACTGGGCGTTTTTTTTTGTTTGTTTGTTTTTTGTTTTTTTTTTTTCTGGGAAGCCCCAGTGCATAAACATTTTACATGTCTCTGTTTGCATTGTTTATGTTTGCTAACAACTTATCCACCATACAAGTCACAAAGTTAAGTCCAAGTTCAACAAGAAGAGAAATAGATGTCAACTGTCAATGGGAGAATCTATATATATACATACAAACTTTACCTTTTGATAGGAGAACCTGCAAGTTAACCTTGTAAAATGGATATACAGACATGGACAAGAAGAATCTGCAGCCATTTTAGCAATACACCATAGTAATTATATATTAGTAAACAGATACCACTAAGTTAAGGTCATCAGCTAAGGACTTTGCATATAATTGTCACAATAACCTATGAGGAAGGGATAGAGCATTATTAATCTCTTTACAGAGGGATAACTGAGGCAAACAGAGAATAGGTAACTTGCCCAAGCTTACTTAATCTCCTGCAAGGAGATTCTCATCTACACACAACTTCAGTATTCTATGGCATCTTAGTTTTAGTATTTTTGTTTTGCGTGGCATTTAAGCCACAAAAAATATTTAACAGTATTTTCCTCTCAGATAGTTATGTATTTATTTATATTTTATTTATTTAAATATTTCTGTCTCTAACAACATCCTCAAAAATTTATGCAATCTATTACATTCCATCCCTACTTTATAAAACATACCGGTTTTCAAATTTTCTGAAAAGTCTAACCTTATTTTCAACATTGTATCCTCACCATTCTTATCATTTTATTTCTATATTTTAAACACACACACACACACACACACACACATATATATATATACATATATATATAATTTGTGCATATATACACACAGGTGTGTGTGTGTACCATTTCATGGTGCAGATTGTATATTTTCTTTTTTTTCTCTATTATACTATAACTTCCTTGAAGGCATTCTCATGTTTAGAAACCCAATAAACATTAAATTCTTTTTTTGTTGCTGTTTTTAAATAAAAGAAAATACTTGTCCTTGAGCAACTCATTGACTTTTTGTGATAACACTATGAAAACATTTGTCCATGTGTATCTGTTGAAATTCTACCTATTTTCTCAGGCCTTAACATTTCCCTTACTAATATTTCTAGAACTTCTCTTAGAGTAATCTCTTTTTCCCAGATATTCCCAAAGGACATTATTTAAAGCATTGTCATAATACTTATTACTATTGAACATCTCCCTGGAACCCAAATTTTCTAGTACATAGCAGATTATGAAATTGAAGAAATAAAGCAGGCTATTTTCCTTTACCAAGATCCTTTTTAGCACTTGTTTAAATTATAATTTTGTATTACTATACAAATCTTGCAATGTTTTAAATATTATGTTAAATTTTAAAATAAATGCAGTAGCACAACTGGCCTTGTTTCTCTGTACCAAACTCTTCCATACATTGTCACCAGATTAATCACTCACTCACAAAATCTATTTCTCTTTTCTCACCTCATTATATCAGCTTACAGTATTCCTAACTTCTCTTCAGTCATATTCCCAGTCGTAAGTGTACCTAATTATATGGACTCCAATGTCTAAGGATTTTTTAATAGGTGTTGCTTTCTATTTGTTTTTTTTAGTTTGTTAAGGACGTAGTTCTTCCCTGAAAACTTTGAGATGATTGCCTTATTTCCCTGGGAATATTTTAGAGCTTGGCCCAGTGGGAAAGGCAAGGATTCCAGAGTACAAATATTCTGCCGGCTGCTCACTGTGGCATGGCTGCTTCATGAACTTTCAGTCTGGATGTCCTCCACTTCCTACTAGGTGAGCTAAGGTCTAGGGTAGATTTTTAAAAAAAACAAAACAGTCACATCATCTCACAGGAACCCAGGCTTCTAGGTTTTCTTACCGAACATCCCAGGCAGACAAAATAAGGCAGAGCTAGACTAGGAGGCCTGGGTTAGATGGTAGCAATGGGTCTATCAGGGCTTTTCTGCAGCAGGTCCAGTACAAGATGGATACTCTAGCCTCTGTGTCCCATCTACATCTGTGAGTATGGAGCTTTCTATTTGGTTTGGTTTTGTTTCCCAGTACTTGATTTCTTTCTGCTCTGCTGCTAGTACTTGGTAACTGTCATTGGCTTCAAGGCAAAATCAAGCTTCTGAGAACTGATCTTCAGGGGGACAAAGGACTTCTTGACTTTATGTTATAAGACATTGACTGAAGCTTCCAGAGAGGCTCTGAGGCTTTGGGCCTGAGTACCACTATCACAACACTAGTGGGAATGCCTTACCTGATATTTATAAAACAAAAGTTAGAACTGTGTGAAACAAATTTTTATTATTTAAACAAACAAACAAAAAACAAAACTTGGAAAACAGAAACCAAAGCTGAGCATGATCAGTTGCAAAGGAGTCTCAATTTAAAGACAGGTAGTTTTAACAACGGATAAAGACAATTGGCTTTAACCACTGCTAAACCATGGACAAGCTATTATGTCCATGTTTGTAAAAAATGGCAACTATGTTTCAAGGAGTATAGTTATATTAGGGAAAGTATTTAATGGATCAATATAGAGTTCATTATTTTCAGAAACTTCACACTTCTGAAAGTTTTAAGGTAGAATGCATGAGATATTGAGAAATAGAGAAGAAAGGCCACAAAGTTGATTAAGAAAAGACATATTGACTGAGATTTCTACACCAGTGAAGTGACTGGCCTTATTAGAGAAAAAAGTAAATGTCACAGTATTCAAGATGGAGACCACTGTGTAGAGTTGGGGTAATTCCTGGGATTCCCTAAATGTCATTTATGTTTATGAAGATTCTTAAAAGTCTGGGGGAATGTTTGTACATGAAAAAGAACACCCATAGCTATTTTGTATTTCTTAATGCTCAATTTATTAGATTCACATCTTATGGAACAGCACTTGGAAGCCAATTTTTCTTAAACATTTAAACACTGAGCACCTATTTAATTAATTGAATCTCTTCAAACATTTAAAACACAGTTATAAATAACTAATAGGATAGTGAATAGTAGTTTTCATGCTGTCTCAAAATTGTAGTGAAAACTTCATGACTGAAAATAGTGGAGATTCAGCATTGCCTTATACCAAAGATAACTACTAAGAAAAGGAATCCAGCACACATATCACATCAGTGATGAGATGTTGACTGGGCACTGTTAGCATTACTTTTCTAGGTTTTCACAAAGAAAAATGGAAGTTTAAGAAGTCTTAGAAACAGTGAGTCATCTTCCTAGTGTAAGACTATTTGCATTTTCCCTTCTCTTTCCCGAGAGCGGGGTGCAGGGACACTGTCTCTCCCCAGTTCCCTAGAGGTTAAAGGTAGCTTTGACATAATCACCCCTGGTGAAATGGGATGCCTGGAAGATGGGGGAAGTGTTAGTTTATTTGTGCTGCTATTAAAAAATACCTTCTACTAGGTAATCTATAAACAATATAAATTTATCTCTTACAGTTCTGGAGTCTGGAAAGTCTAAGATTAAAGTGTCAGCAGGATTTATATCTAGTGAGGGTAGCTTTCTGTTTCCAAAATGGTGCCTTGTTGTTGCATCCTCTGGAAGGGAGAAATGCTATGTCTTCACACGCCAGAAGAAATGGAAAGACAGAGAGTTCTCTCATCAGGTGCAAGCCTTTTTATTCATTCCAATACATGTAGCCTATCAACACCACCATTAGTGGAAGTTCCTTTTCATCAATTTGTTTATAGCCAATTTATATACAGTAATCACAGTTCATACTTTTCTTTGAAATATTGGCTATATTCAAGCCTGTCTGAAACACTTGTCTTCTCTGTTAAGTATCATTGAATAATACTATAATATCAAACAGCTTTTTTATTGGTACAAACTATTTTACATATTTATGGGGGTACATATGAGTATTTGCTGCATGCATAGAATGTGTAATGATCAAGTCAGGTATGTGAAGTATTCATCACCTTGAGTATTTATCATTTCTATATGTAGGTAACATGTCCAGTCCTTTCTTCCAACTACTTTGAAATATACAATACACAGTTGTTAACTATAGTCACCCTACTCTGCTATAAAATGTTAGGACTTATAATTGTTATTTATATGAGATAGAAATGGATATAACAGTGATTTTCACAGGATCATTGGACCTAAATACTCTTCTTCCTTTGAATAATTCAGCTTGAAAATTTTCAAAGGGTTTTAAGTGGGTATTCAGCAAGCAATTTGGCTTATAATCTGGGCATAGTAAAATAAGTTCCCCTTTAAAATATGGAATGTGTTTCATATTTTGGCCTATTCTAAACTAATTATATATGTAAGTTGGATTTAGATAATTGTTTGGTAAAGACTAATGCCAACTATTCAAAATAATTAGACTATTAAGGATAATTATAAAGCAAGAGCTCTTTCCTGGGGCCTTTTACTGTTGTGATCAGATATTCTAAAGTAAATAGAGTTATTTAATTCCAAGTGAGAAGATTCTTGAAATATGCAAATGGAAAGATATCATCATAGGAATAGATGAGAGTAGCAATGGCAATGCTATTTATGTCTTTAAAACATAATAGTTTAGAAATTGGCACATATATTCTTGCATTTGATTATCCTGTTTAGAATTGTTTTAAAATAGTATCTTCATTTTACAAATGAGCAGATTAAGGTTTTAAGATATGATTTTTCCAAGTTTCATTATTAAAAAGTTGCTGAGATAGGTCCAAAGCCAAAGTTCTTCAGGTCTTATTTTAAAGCTCTTCTTGAAATAAATGTTACAAGGAAAAAAATAAACAGGATAAATTGAGTAAAATAAATCTGATCATAGATTGGATTGTATAGAATACCTCTCAAAAGAGCTGAAATTTGAGCAAAAAATCTTGTTAAAGTGATGGTGTGATCCATACATAATCCAGATCTAGAGTGTTCCAGGAAAAGAAAACACTAAAGGCAAGTTTTTTAAAGATGTGCTCTATGTGGAACATTATATGAATAACAATGAGACCAATGCTACAAGAGTACAAGGAGGGTAGAAAGGAAGGACGTCGTGCTAAGTAGTTTGAACTTAGTTTACATGTTAAGAGAAGTCAATGAAGAACTTTGAGAAGAAAAGTGACATCAGATTTATGTCTTATATAAATCACTTTAAGTATAACGTGGAAAATAGACTCTACGTAAATAAAATAGAAGCAAAAAAATCCTCAAGAGACTATTTTAATGCTTCAAGTGACTCATGATGTTTGGATTGAACCACTATGGAAGTGGTGTAGACGATAAACATTTCTACCTAAACATGAATTGGGGATAAAATGGAACAGCAGAGCCATTGTGATTTACTGATAAATGGTAAATGAATCATAAGGGCAAAAGAGAAGTTGAAGATGAATGCAGGCTTTTAGCATGAGGAACT
Source organism: Macaca mulatta (assembly GCF_049350105.2). Lineage (NCBI taxonomy): Eukaryota > Metazoa > Chordata > Mammalia > Primates > Cercopithecidae > Macaca > Macaca mulatta. The sequence continues at coordinate 122,107,542 of NC_133413.1, forward strand.
GCAAGAATGGAATGTTGTTTACTGAAATGCATAGAAGAGTTGATGGAAGGATATTATTTGCTTGATTTTTATGCTAATTTTAAAATGGCTATTATACATCCAAGTCAAAAGCTTATTCTATAAGCAGTTGACTATATAATATCTAAAAATGAGTCTAGAGCTATTAATTTAAAAGTTATTAGGAAATATATTTTCAAACTGTGGACTAGATGATATCATCCAGAAAGTGGCCATAATAATGTTGATAAGAGGTCCAAATACACAGGTTGTAGAGCTGAAGAAGGCTCACCAAGGAAACTGAGACTACAGTGAAATAGAAAAGAAAATAGAAGAGGATGGTGTTCAAAAAGCTAATTGAAGCATTTCAAGAAGGAAGGAGTGATCAGCTATGTCATATAATGTAGATAAAAATAAGAACTGAAAATCTGTCATAGGATTTGGCAATGAGGAATTATTGATCACCTTGGAAAGAATGGTTTTGGTGGCATAGTAGAGATAAAGCCTGAGCCACAGGGTTCCAGGCACAATGGAAAATGGAAAAGCAGAGACTCTGGATGTAGGCATTTCTTTCTAGGAATATTAGTCTATAATGGAGCATAAAAATGAAGTAGACATTGAATTGGAGCCAAAGGAGGATTTCTGTTTGAGTTTTGTTTTTGCTGTTTCTATGAGGTAAGAAATATTTCAGCATGTTTGTTTGCTGATGGGAATGATTCAGTTAAGAGAGAGAACACATTATGAAATAGAAGACAGATGCAATAAATGTAGAAATTACTTAAATCTATTGGAGTTGAAGAGAACCATAATTTAATTTATTATAGTCCCCAATTTTTCACCCCTCTTCTTCATTACACCATTTTGTGCTTTAGTTCATTACACTAGAGGGGAAAAGAATAGTTCCCTGTGTCTTGAATTTGTGCTTGGCCATGTGACTTGCTTTGCTCGGTAAAATGAGGCAGAAGTGACAGACTGAAATTGCCTACCTCTGGAGGCCTTCTGTGTTTCTATTTATTTTTGTTTTTCTTTTTTCAAGGCTCTGCCATTAAAAAAAAGAAATGCCCGATGTGTATCTTTCGCATTCTTAGTCCTTGCCTCCAAATTAACCCAAATGGGGCTGACCTGGTACCAAACCTCAGCAAAGAATTGAGTCCAGATAGACTTGTTTGAAGCAAAGCCTACATCAGTGAAGGCACAGCATGTGGGTAGATTCATCAGTGATAATAATAAAACTGTTGTCTTTAGCTATACATTTTGGAGTGATTTATTACATGGGTAAAGCTACCTGATACAAGATCTATCATAGAAAAAAAAAAGATGTTGGCGTTAGGAAAAAGTATGAATAGTTGACCTATTGTAACAGAAGGACAGACAGATTGCATGGGTTTAGATTTTGAAGACGGTCTGATAAGTTAGTTGTAAATTCATCTTCTGAAAACCTCTGTTTTTTTGGTGATATAAAAAGCAAGAGTGAGGGAGTAAAGTGCCATTTAAAGAAATAAGAGAAAGCATGAGATATTACCCTTGAATAGAAGGGTGAATTGACTGGAGAAATGTACTTATGTTTTCAAGAAATGCTGAAAGTGCAATGAAATTTTCTGGACATGCATGTAAAGTAAGCATGATTGTGTGTTTTTCTTCATTTACCTTCAGCTGCTTTGATGCAGATCAGGGAGTTACTAGGTGTTCCAGTTCAGTACTCTACACAGAAAAAAAAAATGAGGGTTGATTCAAGGAAAATATTATAGACCATGGAATTGAAGCCAAGTAATCAGGGAATTGAAGACAAGAAACTGATGATGCAGAGTAGCAAATAATATATTTAGCATACTGAAGTTACCATTGAGATCCATAAATAATTGTCCTCCAAATAATAAAGTAAATAAATTTCAAATATAGTAAGTGGTTATCAGAGAGTGGAGGCTTAAAAAATAAAATTTTGGAGAGGTTGTAGTTATTACAAGTGAAAACGTATAGGACATGATCAAGAAGATGGATACCAGAGAAGCATAGCAAACAAGATAATTAGATGTAGAAGAAAAGCAAGAATGAATTATTGAGAGAGGAAAAAGAAGAAGAAAACAGTAGTGAGTCAAATGCTAAAACTCTTTAACGAATGGAGAAAAGTTACAAGGTTTATATATGACTATAATATGGAAATGGCCACATAAACCAGAACTATGTTTCAAAACAGTTGGGTTAAGTTTAAAGGAGGAGGAAAGAATAATAGTTCTGTATTGGTCCTGAGGACCAAGAAACACAGTTTAACCCTCTCTAAACTTTTAGTAGCACATGGGGTATAGGAAAATAACAGCCATCCTTTTAGAGACTGCAGTGAAAACACTGTCATTATCAGATATTCAGATTTCACATAGCAAAATAAACCAAAGGAAAAGTCACAGCTATAAACTATTGCAATTTTGCTGATGACAAAAACAAAATTCCAAAGGATAGTAAAAGTTTGCAGGGAGTAGGAGTGGGATTAAGAATGAGTAGGAGATTAGACCTGATCAGGACCTATTCAGAGCTGAATGGAGGTAAGATTATAGATGAAGGATATTCAAATTACCTCCGAAGACTAAAGAAAATGGGAATACAGGCATGACAGGATTAGACCTGAGTAATAGTAAACACTTGCCTTTAATATTGTGCCAGCTCAGGTAGGCATTTCTTAATAGACTTTCAGCTCTCACCAATATGATGAAAATCTCTAGACTCAGAAAAGATGTAAAGAATGACAGAATCAAAATCACCATTCCAACATTATCATCTTCTTTTTGGAAAGTAGCAGGAAAGTCCACCTATTAATATAACTTGATAATGAAACAATAAGTAAGATTTCTATCCCAGTAATAAACAAGTGAAGTTTTTTGCCATTCTCAAAAATTAAAGCAGTATTCAAATGTGACTCAGAATAGCAGCTTTTAGAGGAAAGAATCAGTAAGCATTTTTGCAATGGTAACTTATATTCAACAATGACAAACCTAAGTGTCTTAAATAATTTTTAATCAATTTGGATTTGATAACCCATTTTTCCTATAAAAACCTAACATTAACCTAAATATTTAAATTAATCAGGTTAATGTATAGTTTATATCTTTAAAAAAAGTTGTATTTTATTTTCATTTGTAATGTACCCATCATGCTATTTAATATATAAACAACAATAATAAACGGTCACAATGAAGTAATTGATGAGAAAATAATTTCCTTTTGAAAGCAATTAACTTATAAATATCAGCCATAAGGCATTTAATTACTATTTATAATACTTTGAAAATAATGCAGAATAATATGTTTTCTCAGAATGCTAAGAAATTGGCTTTCAAAACTGAAAAAAAATCAGTTGTGAAAAACAAATACTTTTAATCTTTTGATATACTCTGGGTAGTGGTCTGAGAATAATTTTACTATTGAGACTGTCTAAGCAAATAGTGTTTTCAACAAGGTAAATGACTAATAAACAGTCTGGGCATTTTTGGTGACAATTAGCAAAGTTTAAAATGAGATAACGCAAATAAGCAATGATCCTATAAATTGTTTATTTCCTCTCTTCTGAATTAATAAATTCAGAAAAATAATGAACTGCAAAAGTAAGAAATAAAATAATCCTATTTTAGTAGAGTCTTCCATTTTTAGAAGTCACACTTTAAATACCATCTCTTTATTAAAAGCAAATCTCTAAGCCAACCTTGCCACATCTAAATTTGTTTTCATCTAACATACTAGAAAGTCAATAAGTCAACCATATTGGTAGTGTTCCAACATCATACAGACAAGTATCTCCCAAATTAAAAAAGTATATAGAAAGGCAACATTTTAATTCATGCTTAAATAATTTTATAGTATTTCTTAGGAAGTCAATAACTATTTGAAAATTAATTTGATAATTATGAAATTAAAATCATGTTTAAAATTATACAAATTATAACAGTTGGTCTTTTAGAAAACATTAGACTAATTGGAGGTTGAATGGTGTTAAAAAAAAAAAAAAAATCAAATTAGTGGCCAGACAAGTCTTGGCTAAAATCCTGGTTATTTTACTTACCAACATTTTATTTCTAGGCAATTTATTATACATATTCTCTTTATTATAAAGGAGCCGGAGCTGTCTTGTAGTATTGCAGTGAAAATAGTGGATTATGTTTTGGACACAGGTACTTCGAATTGTGGCATCCAGAGGTCACTCAATAAACAATAACAATAAAATACAGCTTGGTTTGTTTTGTCAGGGAAATACTTGTTTTGTCAGGGAAATGAATTCAGAACAACAGAATTACAATGAAAATGAAATACAACAGAAGTGATGTTGTATTAGAGTTCTCTAGAGAAACAGAACCAGCAAGATATGACATATATATATGTTATATATTATACATAAAGATGTATTAAGAAAGTGGCTCATGTGATTATGAAGACTGGAAGGATGTCTAAATCTGTAATATGGGCCAGTAGGCTCAAGGAGCAGGAGAGTTATTTGTGAAGTTCCAGTCCAAAGGCTGGCAGCCTGAAGGCCTAAGATAGCTGATATGGCTGATAAAGTTATATTTTCAAAGGCAGTCTACTGAAAAATATGTTCTCCTACTGAGGTGAAGGATGACCTTTTTGTTTTATTCAGGCCTCCAACTGACTGGATGAGGCCCATCCACATAATGAAAAGCAATCTGTTTTAATCTACCAATTAAAATATTAACCTCCCCCAAAAACACCCTCACAGAAACACCCAGAATAGTGTTTGACCAAATTATCTGGGCACCCTGTCGCTCAGTCGAGAGGACACATAAACTTAACCATCACAAATGGCATGGACCACATTAAAAAATTGATAAGCCACATTTACTTTCTGTAAATAGCCAGAAGACCAAATAGGGAGAACTAAATAAAGCTTGGGAAAAAAAAAAAAAAAAAAAAAAAAAAAAAAAAATAAGCAAAAACTGCTACATGTCACGGTTTAGTCTTTGGTAATTGTTTCATTCTTCAGCATATAATACAAAACATTATTCTTGAGTTCTTGGGGATAATATATTGGAAATTCATTATTACAATAAATATTTAATTAGTGTCCACTATATACAAAATACAGTTTTAAGCACTTGCCATAGAGTATTGAGTAATCTGGAAAATACTCCTCCTATTTTTCATACCATACTTGGGAAAAGACAATAAAGAAATAAATATATGTATGTATGCTATGCAAAGGCCATTTAGACCAGTTACAGTAAACTGAATAAAAATTCTAGCAGAGCAAAATAAAAAGTGCAATAAAAGTTGTTACAGAGTAGCAGAATGGCAGTCCCTGACAACATTTTTCATGTGGGGGGCCAAAGGAGAAAGAAGTCAAAGAAGGCCTGAGGTGATTAGCCCAGCAATTGCAAGTGTAAAGTTGAAATTGATGGCAACAACTCCTTTTGATGCTATGAAGATAAAGGATATTGTTGTTCATTCTTACAGGATAAAATATTATAACTTTAAAGGGCAAAAAACACCCTGCTCGTATTTCACATAATAAAATTAATGCAATGCCATTTAGCTTTTGTATTTTAAAGTAAGTAATAATTATTACCTGGTTTTATGTATAATTTTTAAAGGCTAGAATTAAAATAATTTAATTATTTGGTATGAGATTCACCAACACAAGATTAAAAGTTCATGCATTTTAAATCCTAAGTCTCAAAACAATACAATTTTTATAAAAAGAAATATCTTTTTACAAGAAATATCTTTAAATTATTATTCCTAAATATTTGAATTGTAAAAATACACCATTCTTTTATTGCAGAATTCTCTTAACTAATATTGATTTTCTATTTCTTTATTACAACTGAACCTTTATATAAATGCACATAGATAAATTAATTCATCAGTAGAAACTTAAATTACTTAAATGGCAGTAATTGAAGTCTTCTTTCACCTTGGAGTGTGTTGTTTCTTATTTTCTTTACCTATTATACACCTGTGAATCAATAACTGTCTAATCACAGGGAGAAAGTAGTTCATTTTATTCTCTAGCTTTGCTTTATTTATGACAGTTTACTTGGCCAAAGACATTTTATCCATCTGGGCATTAGCTGCTAAGAATTCTTGCCTCCAGGTTATTCTCTTTCTCCCTAAATCATAAGAATATAAGAAAATAAATGTTAAAAATGGAAATAAAATGATAAAGTAAATCATTATTTTCCTTTGATATCAGGGTTATTTGTTTGTTTTTACTTTCGTGCTAGTGAAGAAAGCAGTGGGATAGCAGAGACAGTCTCATTTTCAGCTTCAGTTTAGTGTTAATTCCTAATTGTCCTACCACAATGTTTAAGAGAATCTCTGTTGAATTAGGGTATAAAAATTTCCAGACATGTCGGTTGTATTTACAATATTAATAATAGTATTGATATAGGAGTTAAGAAGAAATCACTTAGGCAGATAGGAAGGCTATGGGAGCCCTCAGTAAGGCTTTTCTTTTTAATGAAAAGCAGCCCCAAATCATTTTGTAACAAAGAGCAGCCTGTAAAGTCAAGCTGCAGACATAGAAAAGCAAGCTAGGAGCTTGCACGAGTGAATGCCTGCAGGAACTATGGACTAGACATACTCAAAATGGTGGCTCCATCTTCCTTTCTCTTTGTGAACCAGGTGTGCAGTAAGGAGTAGAAAAGACAGCACGGATCAACTGGAAAGCTCATTTGCATAATAAGAATAAGGTGGGGCGCTCAGCGTTGCTCACGCACTATGTAAACGTCTACTTTATTGAACCAAACTGTGAGTCCCATGTAAATCAGACACCGCCTCCTCAAATCTGACTATAAAACTGGACGCAAGGCAGCACTCCAGTCCCTTTCCCTTGAAGACCCCTTTCTCTATGAAGAGAGCTGTTTCTCTTCTCTTCTACCTGTTAAACCTCCCCTCCTAAACTCCTGTGTGTCCCTGTCCGAAATATTCCTGGCACATGATGACGAATCCCAGGGTATATACCCCAGACAACATAGATGCTTCAGTATCACTGTTTTTCTGAATTTTCTGAAACACGAAAAACATGCATAAACTTTTATTTTATTTTATTTTAAAAAAATTATATCAAACTCTGGATTTTACAAACTGAGTAAACATAGGCTTCTTTAAAAAGATGTTTTTATTCTAACATTTAAAAAGGAGTATATGTCATATAAATAACAGTATATGTTAAATAAAAAAATAATTTAATTAAAATGGAGGCATATATGCTATACAAACATTTGATTGAATTAAAGAAAATGGGTTACAACTAATTAACATATTATCTGTAAATGTTTAACATTTTTGATAAGCCACATGAACTAAGAACAAAACCATGTGACAATGGTAAATAAGTATATTTATAATTCAAAGGCGGCTCATGATTATACATGAAGGATCTAATCTGAATGTATAATCAAACATATAAGTTTACCACTAATTAATTGCATTTTTATTTTTAAAAAGATGGAAACAAATGAGAGGGAGACGTTTCACTGGTCAGAAGAAAAATAAGACCTCTGGGTTTTAACACATATATAATAAAACCAAATGTAAAATTCAACTGAGGTCGATTTGCATTATGTCTCTAATATTTCTACTCTCTGTGTTCCCTTCTCACACTGACTCTAAGCTTAGTGGTGACTGTTTTGCCAATGGAACCTCAGCAAAGTGGTCCAAGCGGAGACTTGGTAAGTCCTTTTGCACTGAGGCTTGCCCTGTTGGAACTCTGCTGCCACCATGTGACAAAATCTGGTCTAACATCTTTCAGAATGAAAGATTATATACATTTAGGGGATTTATGGGAAGCTGTTTCTGCTGTGCTACTGTTGCCTCTGTGGAAACACAGCCAAGCATCTGGTAGTTGGTCTGAGGTCATTCTCTGTCAAGGGGGCCAGCAGTAAGAACAAAGTCGGTGACGTCGGTGCAGAAAGTAGGAGAGTGATGGAATCTACCAGGCACCCCGATTCTACCCATTGCCACTTAATCTGAGTATGCAAAGACCTCTAGAAAGTAGTAACCCAGCTTCATTTCCATATTCCAGCTCTTGTGCATATTTCCTCTCTACTGCAGAAGCATTACAAGTGATGCTGAGAAATATGTTTCCCAGTTTAACCAAGTTATCCATCAAGTTGTATACCAGAGTCCATCTTAACATGGCATCCATAAATATTTCTTGTAATCATATTTAACTCCCCCATAAAATAATAGTAAAATTATGTTTTATCTATCATGATACTACTTGTATTATTGCAAACACATTAATCCTCTCTCCAAAGATAGATACACAAGTCCCATGAGGTCCTTAATTCATCTTGTAGTGGTGAGCTCACATTTCGCTTTTGGTATCGGTATGTTAGGTACAGATATGTAAGATTAACAACAATTAAAACATCTACATAAGAAAATAAATGAATGTTAAATAATAGTAATAATTGGTATGCATTTTTATGAATATATAAGATATTGAATGAATATTTTCAGTTTAGTTTTTCATGGAACTGAAAATTTGCTCATAACTACTACCATCTCCAGTTAGGTTCAGTCAGGGGAATATGGGATAGCCATATGCCATATAGATTATACCTTTCATGATTATATGTGTAGCTGGTAAGGGTCTAGAAATGGGAAATGGAGGACAAAAAAGGCATCTCCAACCATCATCCTGAGAAACAAAGTCTTCCAATTACCAAGAGAGAATAAGGAATGGTGTTATGTAGTATAGTCTGTGGGAAATTGTTCCAGAATATTCCGTAGGTATGCAGAAGGCATCTGGCAAGGTACCTGAGGTTGCTACAATCCCAACAGATGCAAGAACTGGGCATGAAATCAATGCAGATGGAGGAAAAGCTGGAACTCACAGACTGTATATGTCTGACACTACATCTTTAGTGGAAGACATCATGCACGACCAACATGCCCTTTCCGGACATATCACTCTGGTTGTAGAGAGTAGTGTTGATAGACAGCCCTTAGCTGTCAGCCCTTTCTAAGAATTCCCCTAAGCTGAAAAGAGCCACCTTGCAAAAAGTCGTACTCTGACCAGGGACAATAGTATTTAGCAACCTGTCTGTATAAAGATATAACCCTATGTTCCTTTCACTCTAACTAGAACAACTCTAAAAAGCCTAGCTTCAAACATCCCCAAGAAGTTGGCTGAAAGTTTTGAGAGTGGATCATAGCCTACCTTCTCTCTTTGCATAATCTTGCTTCCTTCCCTTCATGCTAACCTCCATCCTAGAGTCTGTTTCCTGGAGTCTTGATTGGTACCAGAAGAGCGGTCAGAATAGTAAGCAGTAAAATTGGATGTTGGAGCTTGATCACCTCCCAAGCTGCTGATAATCAGGGATCCATTACTGTAAGGGGTAGAGGGCAGACAGCCCCAGCATGCTGTGGCAGGGAGTCTATTAAAATTTCTACACATCATGAACTGTTCTGATACACTAAAAAAGCACATGCACTAGTGCAGGAGTTAGCAAACGCTAGCCCACCACCTATTGTACAAAAAAAGTTTTATTGAAACACAGCCACGTATTATCTACGACTGCTGTCAGGCTGCAACTGCAGATTGGATTGATTGCTACAGACACTGTATTGCCTGTAGAGTCTAAACTGTTTATTATCTGGCCCTTTACAGAAAAACTACGCTGATCCATGCATTAGTGAATGAAATTTAGTAGGCATTCGAGAAATATGGCAGAAATAATAATTATAAGGATAATAAAACTGGATAGCTGTTGCTGGGGTTAGTTGATGCTTGAAAGAAAGAAAGTGTAAAACTCCTCAATTAATAGCTATGTGTGAAAGCCAGAGGGATTTTCACTGGCAGTGTACAAAGAAATAGCAATTCCTTGTTGATGGAGAGCTGAGCAAGCTAGGGATCAGGAGCAAAATTCAATTATAAAGAGTAACAGAGTGCCAGAGAGGATTAAATTGTTACTATAAGCAGGTTTGTTTTGCCAAGATCAGGGCCCTGATTGGGAAATAATGGGACCATCAGAATCGGATGGAGATGTCTCGGTTAATATATTTAAAAATCTTGAATTCTTATATGCTCCCAAGTCCTCTAAGTCTAGAGAAGGGTTTACTCCACTATCTAAAGGACTTTACAATGATGCAGTCACCTACTTTGTGTGAGACAGCAGCACATCCTCACTCTACCAGAATCTGCTCTCACCTTTCTTTCTGACTACCATATTAATAATTAGAATTAAATCACAGAATTGACTTATGGAGAAAGTCCTTGGCCTATGAAGGAAGATAAGCGGTAATTATTGACCCAAAGGAACTGTAGTGTCTAATAAACATATACCAGAAGACTCCAAGACAGTATATATGGAACTGTGTTCTGAGTATACTAGATCAAGACATATGGCACACACACTTGTGTGAGAAGGAGAGTTTATTGATATGGCAGCATTCTCTCAAGATAAAGGACTTAATATTCTGGCAAGGACCCTGGGACAGTGCAAAGACACCAAAAGGATGTCTCCTCGAAACTTGAGGAAGGCAAGGCTTGTTAAATGAAATAGAAAATGAAAAATGTCCAAGAATTTGGCATGCTAGAGTGAATATTCTATGTAAATCCAAAAAACTACCAGATAACTATTTTTATGGGAATGCTATAAGACACTCACCCCCCCATTAAAATAGGAGATGAAATTTTAAAAAGAAATAATTTGGTTGTGAGACTGGTAGCAGATCTAGATGGTAGAATTTTGATGCTGGCTCTTCTCTATTACTCATGGCTAACAGTAAAAGATACCTGAGTCACTAATAGGTTTGGCATGACAAGATTCCAAAGTAATGGAAACCAGGTGGTAATGCTCAATCATATCAGAAACAATGAAGCACAATAATTTCATGTATAGCAAAGCTGAAGTAGCAGCTGGCCTGTAGAGAACATTGAACATATGTAATGGAACACAGTGCCTATAGAGGAAAGTTAGGTGGGCAGCCAACAAGATTTATGCTCAGTCTGTAAATCGGAAAGAAATCAAGCATTCATGATTACCCAATTTCTTGAACTGAGCCATTTTCCTCATCTGCAGCCCAATGACTGAGGAGTGGTAGGATTTCCAGAAGGAAGAACGTGGCAATATCGTGTCAAATGCATAGGTTAATGATTCCCTGAGTCTTCCTCCTATGAGGACCTATGGAAATATATTTTACTTAAAAATTTTGAATACAGGTCCCAAACTGACTTGACACCTGATGACACAAAATTTCATCATGATTCTTGTATTAGAGTGGAGACACATACTGCTCATTTTAAATCTATAAATTCAAGCTTAATACTAGTCTCTTTTCAATAAGAGTAAGCCCATCCCAGAGCTGACTTATTATGAGTTCACTGAGTCAAGAATTCAGCCTGGTGTATATGGTCATTGAATGTAACACTGGAATGGATATACTTAGTAATTGCCAGATAACATACGCATTAAAACTCTGTCCACTCCACTTGCAAAACACTCACATGGTCACTGTCACTATAATCCAGGGGTGTACATACAAGTGGTGCATTCTGGTCCCTGGAGGATGGAATCTGAGATGTGGCTATACAAGCTCCAGAAAGTATGGTTTGGGAAGGGAATCTATTAACACGTATAGGGAATTCTAGAATCTCAGGGACAGAGGGGAGTTTCAAATGGAGAGGAGCATGGTCTTCAAGTATTCATGTTTCCCTGGAAGGGCACAGAAAGAGGAATGACACAAGGGTCTTCAGATCCAAGGTTAGGCCAGGGACTTCTTACCATTCCCTAAGGACAGTAGTGGTGGGGAGGAGAAACATAAACTTTACAGTGGCCTTGAAACTGCCTGCCTCCATTGACTCTGGAGAGAGAAATGTGAAAATGCCTCACACAAAATGTGGCACTGACATATTTATTTTAGCTTGATAGTACATTTTGATACATGTTAGGAATTCTCCCATCCTTAACTATTATTTTCAAAATTATCTGGTATGTTATTGAAACTTTTCTCTGCCATCTGGATATTTAGAACTATGGATCAATTTCCAAGTTTTAAGATTTTGACTGAACTTTCATTTAATTTATAGATCAAGGAAAATTTTTATCATTATGATAGTAAATTTTGTCTATTAACATAATTTAGATCCCCAGTTTGGTGAGTTTACACAGAAAATGTGATCCTTCATGTACTGCTGAGGGACATGTGAATTGGTGCTAGCATTAACAAGAGCAATTTGACAATAGCAAGAATCATTTTCTTTGATTAACTTAGATACCTCATAGAAACAGAAAGTAGAATGGTGACTTTCAGGTGCTGAGGAAGTGGGTATGTTAGGCCTTTTCTGTGTTGCTGTAAGTGCCTGAAACTAGGTAATTTATAAAGAAATAGGTTTAGTTGGTTCATAGTTCTGCACACTGTACAAGAAGTGTGGTGTTGACATCTGCTTCTGGTGAAGGCCTTAGGAAGCTTCCAATCAGGGCAGAATGTGAAGGGAAAGTAGTCATTTCACATGGCGAGAGTGGGAGCAATAGAGAGACAGGGACGGTGCTATACACTTTTAAATAACCAGATCTCATGAGAATAACTCATTGCCATGGGGACAGCACCAAGACATGCATGAAGAATCTGCCCCCATGACCCAATCACCTCCCACCAGACCCCACCTCCAACACTGGGGATAACATTTCAACATGAGATTTGGAGGGGACAAACATCCAAACTCTCTCAGGGGGGAAATGGGGAGTTGCTCTTCAACAGGTATAAAGTTTCTGTTATGTAAGAGGAGCGAGCTCTAGAAATTTGCTGCACAACATTATGCCTATAGTTAAATTTGTTGTATTGTGCACTTTTCAAGTTGAGGGTAGATCTTATGTTTTGTTCTTACCATAATAATAATTAGTTGATTGATTGGTAATTAAAATAAATGATTAAAGATGCAAAAATCACATTACCTAGGATTTCTAACATACCAACATAAGATAGGTAAAAAGACTTTCTATTTAAGAGTAAATATTGAAAACTAATTATACACAAATATGGAAAAATATAACTATTATAATTTGTACACAAACTACCAATAAAAATTAATCAACAAACTATTTAGATATAATGGTATAAAACTTGGTTGAAAAACTCATACTGGGGAAAGAATATTTGCAAACCACGTATCCAACAAAGGACTTGTATCTACTTTTACTTAAAATAGAACAAAATAAACTCAACATTTACAAATCACATTTTATATAAAATCTGATTTTTTTTGACATTTTTAATAAAATTAGATTTGGAAATACTACCTATAATATTTTCTGACAAATTTGAATACATTCAAAATTCAGCTGCTATTTTATTTGTTATGTATGTTTTATTAGTTGCATGTATTTATTTTTGCCTACAGAGATAGCTTTTGGGATAGGCTGCTATTTCATATAAAGTACATGTTCTCCAGCTTGCTAGGGTGATGACCATTCCTTATTATTTCTTACACTTGGAGCTTTATAATTTATTTACACAATCCTTTGCCTAGAGGTGAATTATTTTAGACCCCACTGACAAAATTGGGCTTTTAAGGTGGACATCGAGATAATGAAGCACAAGGTTCCAAGTCTCTGTGGGTCCAATAATTAGAAAAGCTGACTACCTAGATTGGGGCTTTTCTATAGCTGTCATTTCATCTAGCCCATTCTACCTGATTACAGCTTTCTAAGTCTTGTGAGATGTCTAATGCTCTGATTCTTTTCAAATTTGCACCAGCATTAATTTTAAGTAATTTTTTTTTCGAACATGGCTAAATATCTTTCCTGAATGACTGTGTCTCTTAGAATAACTAACTGTACTTTTCCCAGATATATTCAGTTATATATCATTTGGGGCATCACAACCTTTTTGAATTTAGACTCTTAAAGTCTAAAAAGCATTGTCTCCTTATCATCTGGCATTTGGAATTAGGAAAAAGTTTTAATTAATTTAATTACAATTTAATCTAAATTAGAACTATATTCTTGTTATTAAAAATGTGCTCTAATGGATATAATCATTAGTTTGATTTAGTAATTCCACATGGTATACATATATCAAAACACCACACTATAAACATAAAGATACATAAATTTTTATCAACTAAAAATAATGACATAAAAGCAAATTTTAATTAATTAACTAATTAATTAAAACTATATAGTTTTATTCTGCTGGGATATTTAGAAATATTTTCATCTTGATATAAAAATAAATCCCTAAATTCAAGTTTAATAGTAGTGTCTTTTGAATAAATTTCCATGAAATAGAGTGAGGTCATTAAAATTTTAAATTTTACATTTGTAAATCTTAGAACACTATTCCATTATATATTTTTGTGTTGTTTCTAAATTATTCTATGAGAACCACAATTATTATTCATAAAAGGATTTTCCACTGTTGTCATCTTTTTTTATAATTCTAATTTATTAATAATAATAGACCTACAATTTATTGTGCACTTGCTCCATGGCCAGCAAGCCATAAGCTAAGGTACTGATTCACATAACCAAATAAACTTTCATAAAATCCTTATGAGGCCAGTATTTTATAGATGTGACTAGACAGGTAAAACAATGGGAAGTTGATATAAGTATTAAGAGTAAATCTGGTCTTTGCTAAACCAGTATATATTGCTAAGAATTCTACTTTCCAGGATTAAGTTTTCAAACTTTATTTCAGCAGTTTTAATTATGGTTGGCATAGATTTTGTCAATCAAGAAAAATGACGAGAGAAGTCTTAATCATTGTAGGAGGTTTATTTGCCAAAGCTGAGTTTGAGCGCCTGGAAGATAGGTCTATGCCTTTTTCTGAAGTTGATTTTGAGGGCTCCAAATTTAAAAGGAGAAAGGGTGGGATACTGAGAAGCACACAATTCTCATGTAAGGGGAGGGCTAGAGAAAAATAGTCATTCATGCCTTTGTCTGGCTCAGTGAATCTGAATTTCTTACATAAGGTGACATAGACAAATGGGGCAGAGGAAACATGCAGGGAATCTGCATTTTACATAAGATAACATAGACAAAATGGGGTTGAGAACAATCCGGTTTGCCTTTGTGGCTGGTGGGCAGGGGAATGATTGCCCCTGTAAAGATAAGCTATCAATTTACATTGCCATGGTGAAATTGTAACAGAAATACCTTAAAAGATCTTAAATCTCCCTAGGAAATTATTTGTGGCCAAAATATGGAGGAGGCATGCAACTTTTCATCTAGTAACCATCCCATTTCGGAACCAAAAGGTAGAGGCAGATTTGCATGACTCAGTTCCTAGCTTGACTTTTCCCTTTAGCTAAATGAGGTTGGGGTGCCAATATTTAATTTTCTCTCACACTTTCAATACTGGTTTCAATTATGGGACTATCTTTTTAAATTTATTTGCAGTTAGTTGTTCCACCTATTTTTACATCAACTTATTTTTTTCAAGTTTACTCAATTATTTCAAGTCTATCTCCAAAAGTCTATTATTATTCCCTCTTGAGAAAACAAAGTATATTTTTAACATATATTCTTTTGATTGCTGAAGTAAATATGTTCAAACATATTCCTTTTCTCTCATTCTTTAGGGCCGTGTTTTCCTTGTAAGAATTTCATCATTATCTCTATGTCTTTTCCATTATTTTTGTTTTGTCGTTTGGTTGGTTACTCAACATTTAACATGAAGATCTCAATCTAGGCATTATATTTGTGAGAAAAACTAATATACTGTTATGATTCTTCAGTCACTTTATTTCACACTTAAAGTTATAGATTGCGAGGCTAGGCACGGTAGCTCATGCCCGTAATCTCAGCACTTTGGGAGGCTGAGGTGGGTGGATCACAAGGTCAGGAGTTCGAGACCAACCTGGCCAACATGGCAAAACTCTGTCTCTACTAAAAATACAAAAATTAGCCAGGCATTGGTGGCAGGTACCTGTAATCCCAGCTACCTGGGAGGCGAGGCCAGAGAATCCCTGGAAACCTGGAGGCAGAGGTTGCAGTGAGCTGAAATCTTGCCACTGCACTCCAACCTGGGCTACAGGGCAAGACTCCGTCTCAAGGAAGAAGAAAAAAAAATGTTACAGATTGTGAACGGTTGTACCAATTTAATTTTTCTGTTGTTTTTATTTAGGTACTAGATGAGATTTGCTCTTGCTCCTACTTGGTGTTTCTCTGCCTAGAAGTAAAGGGGGAAAAAAAAAAGCATTCTAGGGGTTCATAGAATTTGTAGTTACTCTTTGACCTGATGCTTTGTGTAAAATCTAAAATTTCACAATGCATAACTATCAAACTTAATGCCCACAAAAGAGACCTTTGAGTCAAATCAAAGCAGAATATTATAGGGTGTGTGGCTTATAAAAAACAGAAATGTACTTCTCACAGATCTGGAAGCTGAGTAGTCAAAGTCCCAGGAGTTTTGGTGTCTGGTCAGGGCCTGCTTTCTGATTCATAGACAGCCAACTTCTCTCTGTATCCTCACAGAGTGGAAGGGTCAAGAGAGTGCTCTGGGGTCTCATTATTAGCTTGTATAAGAGCTCTCATTCCATTCAGGAGGGCTTTGCTCTCATGACCTACTAACCTCCCAAAAGCCTACCTCCAAATACCATCGCATCAAGGGTTGAGGTCCAACACAGGAATTTTAGGAGGGACACACTACCAAGTTTATAGCAAAGTTTATACATAATTTTGCATTTGTATAAGCAACTATGCAATCTACTTGATATTTACCCTATTTTAAACTGTAGAAGATGTTATACCAAAAATTTAGCAGCTTTGCTAAACAATATTTTTTTCATTTTTTAAATCTTAAATATTTTTCTAGATTTTAATGTGTTCCAACATTTCCAATACTTCTGGTAAATATATATTCCAGTTTTCACAAAATAGTCCTAATTTACACCTGTTGTTCCAGCATCCCATCTGGTTCAACATTTGTCTCTGAAATAGTGTCTCAGTTTAGACAGTATATTATATTGTAACCTTATCTAAAATCAGAAAGCATCTCACAGAAGATTTTTAAACATAATTTATGCACTGGGGTAAGAATTTTTAGCCCTGTAATTTTGAGTTTCAATTTAAACACACAAAGTTTGGCCTCTGGCTCTGCAGAAATCACTTTGGCAAGAAAAAAAAAAGAATATTGTATTATATAAGCATATTTGTAGCAGTCATAGCATTATGAAAATATAAGATGCTATGTGAAAATTATGTGAAGCCAGTAGCTTAGAACTTTAAATACTGAAACTTCTGTAAGTCATTATCAATCACTTTAGCATTCCCTACTAATGGATAATGAAATCAAGTTATAAATTTAGGGCTAAATAATAAATTCACACAATCTAAGAAGTCATAGCCAAGAAAATATTACTCTGAAGGCACTTGAAGAATGCACCAATGGCTTCCTAGATAACATGATTTAAAAATTTATTACATAAAATATATATATATATTTTTTTTTTTTTTGTCTAGAAGCTTCCAGTACTTACTAAAATGAGGACTTTAACCTCTTATCTAGTGCAAAAGACAGTTAAGTTTCAAACTGTATGGGAATGACATTAGTAAAAGTCCCCTCAAAGCTTTTCACGTATACACCTCTCAGTCCTCTTCCCTGATGATTCCACAAAACATCTCCCAATTACTTCCTAGTTAGTTCCCAATCTTATGTATCCATCAGCCATGGTTAATTTTATGTGTATTTGTCAGGTATCTCCAGATAAATAATCAATAGGAAATGTATACGTGTATGTATATGTATATATATAGAGAGAGAGAGAGAGAGAGAGAGATTGATTATATGAATTGAATCACACATTTATAAAGGCTGAGAAGTCTCATGATCTGCTGCCTGCAAGTTTTTGAATGTATCAATAGTTCATTCAAATTATTATTTTTATTGTTAAGTAATATCCCATGATAAGAACATACCACAGTTTGTGTAATCACTTAACCATTGAAGAAATGTGAATGATTTCTGGTGTTGTGGCATTATGAATAAAACTATGATTTTATATATACAGATTTCTGTATAAGCATAATTATCATTTTTTTTAGAATTAATGTCCAATAGTAAAATTAGTAGACAATATGGTAGTTACCCATTTAACTTTATAGGAAACTCTCAATCTGTTTTCAAGAATGGCTGTACCATTTTCCAATTCCACCAGCAATGTATGAGTGATCCAGTTTCCCCCCATCCTTGTTAGCATTTGGTGTTGTCACTATTATTAGTTTTAGTCATTCAAACGGATATATAATGATTCCTTTTTGCAGTTTTAACATGCATTTCCCTCATGGTCAATGAAGATAAACTATTTTATGTGCATATTTACCATGTGTATTTTTTTTTTTTTTTCAGTGAAATGTCTGTTCATATCATTTGCTCATTTTCTAACTGGATTGTTTGTATTTTTACTGTTGATTTTTGAAAGTACTTTATATAATCAAGCTACTGCTCTTTTGTATACAATATATGTTTTGTAAATATGTTCTCCTTGTCTCTGGCTCCTCTTTTCATCCTTTATACAGGGTTTTTGTCTCCAGTTTATCTTTTTAATCTTTTAACAGGATCTTTTGTAGAGTAAAAATTGTTAACTTTGATGCGGTCTAATTTTATCATTTCTTTAATTTATGAGTCTTACTTCTCATATCATGTAAGAACATTTGGCTAATCATAGGTCCCAAAGATTCCCTCCCATTTTTTCTAAGTATAGTTTTACTTTTTATATTTAAATACTTAACCAATTTTGAGTTACTTTTTTTCATGTTATGAGCTTTAGTTTAAGAGTAATTGTTTTATCTACCAATGTCTAGTTAGTTCATCTGTATATTTTGAAAAGGCCATCATTCCTTCATTGAATTACTTTTGCAGCTTTGTTCAAAATAAGCTGGCCATATTTGTGTGGGTTTATATCTGGGTTCTCTACCCACATTGATTTATTTGACTATCTCTCTACCAACACTTCACTGCCCTGACTACTATAGCTATTTGAATATAATATCAGATATAGCAATTTCTTCTACTTTATTCTTCTTTTTCAATAAGGTTTTAACTATTTTAGGTTTTGTTTCCTTCCATATAAATTACAGGATAAGCCTATCTGCATCTACAAAATCTTTCTGAGATTTTGACAGGAATTGCAGAAAGCCTGAAGATTAATTTTAGGAAAACTAACATTTTCACTATATTGAATTTTCAGCTCCACAGAATATATACCTTTCTTTTCATTTAGGTCTTCTTTGAATTCTTTCATCAGTATTTTATAATATTCAGTACATAGAGCCTGCATTTTCTTTGTTAGCTTTATGGTTTAGTATTTAATTTGAAGTCATTATAAATGGTACCGCATTTTTAAATTTCAGTTTCCACATTTTCATTGTTAGTATGAAGCTTATTTTAAGCACAATATTGGTTAAAGAAAACAGAAGTGCAGACCAAATCTCTCCTAAAGTCTACAAGTGGGCAAACTTTTCTCTAGGCAATAGAATTGACAAAAAGTCAATAGTGAAAATATTACCCTATTTAGTAAAGACAAACGCCACTACGGGTAGTAAGTAAATGCATCTGGCTAGTTTCACAGTATCAGAATCAAAGGGTTAAGGATTATGATAAAATTCTTATTCCAGCAAAGCTACGTGCACCTAAGAACTAAGGCAGAAACAATGTGGAATACAGATACTCAGAGCAATAACAAAGGATAAGACACACTGGACATATGCAGAAACAACATTCAGAAATCTCACATGACGTTAGGTTTGAGAATATTAACACTCTTAATTTGTTTAGAATTGGCTCAAAAATTTGTAGGGAAAAGGACTCCATATATTGAAGAAACCTTAATACTTACAATGATACGAGGGTAGGAAAATGGCTGGTTAACCGTCTTTCTCCAAGAGGGACAGACAAAATTTTCCTGTTTTCCCACAGTTCCCCTGCTCTACAAATGACAAATTTTAAATGACTGGAATCTGCACACAAGAAACATTGCTCTCTCAGTGTAGAGAAGATATGTGTGTTGTGGCAGATTGAAAACATAGCCACAGTATTTCACAGCTTCCATCAAGAAGTGGAGTCTATTTCACCACACTTGAATCTATGCTGACTTTGTGTACTGTGTTGACCAATGGAATGTGAAAAAAAAAAGAAATTTTTAAACCTTGGGGACATGGGTGCTGAGGGCTTGCAACTACTGCTGGTGTGCTTCCTTGCTATCTTGACATGAAAAAGAAGCAGCTCAGTCTAATCTATTGGAGTATGGAAAGTCACACGTTACAGAACCAAGAAGCACCACCTCAGCCATGAGAATTGCTGGATATGTGAGTAAGGACACGTGGACCTTCCTGAATGTAGCATTATGAATGAATCGAGGAAAAATCATTAGAAGTACCACCCACCCAACCTAACAAGTTGTGAGAAATAATAAATCATTATTTTTTTTTTGAAGTAATGCATTTTGGGGGGCTTTGTTATGCAGCAATTAATATCTGATACACCATGTTTCTTATTAGTTGAGAAATTCAGAGACGAGATTAAAATATATTTAAATTTTTTGAATAATCAGACAGGGTGGGAGCTAGTAATAATAATATTTAAACTCTTCAGCTTTATGGGTTTTTAGTTTGTAACTCTTCTTTCACAACCCTAAGGTCTTAAAAGGCGAGCAATTACATGACGTCAAAAAGTAGGGCAGTAGCCTTTTCTCCTTTTTATTGTTTGCTAATAAATACCATACTAGTCCTATTCAACAAAATAACTATTATAAATATTGCAATGCTATAACCAACAAAATTAAAGGCAATAAAATATTTGCATTTTAATAAAACATAATGTCATAGTCACACTAGCAACTGGAATAACATTACTTAACTTATTGCATTAATATTTATTTGCAGTATAAAAAGTTTAGCACTTAAATCATGTAAGTTTCAATGTATTTTAAACACAGAAATATCCAATATTGATATCATATGGCCATTCTACACTTAGTAGTTTTGTGTACTATTACTATTTTTACAAATTATGTGGCCCATAAAATTAAATTAACATAAAACTAATAAAAGGCACCTTTTTTTTTTTTTAACTATGAAAATGGATATAGACATGTGGAATTCAGATTTCATACATTCATGAAACTAATTGAGGTGATTTTTAAAATCAAGGGTAATGTGGGATTATTTTAAACTTCACCAGCATGTTAGCTATATAAAGAAAAAATATTGTGATAATCTTAGAAAAATAATCATTGATTTATGCAAAAAAGTAGCACATTTTTCCTTTTTCTCTGCTTTTCCTCTGTCCAGTAGACATAAAAATCATTCTTCTGTTTTTATTCAAATTCTAAAAGAAGTTCAAACTCTTTTCAGACTTCTCAAACCCATACATTATCATGCCTGTACCTTGAGTTTTGAGTCACAAAGAGAAAGAATCTTGCTGCCGAATTTGGAATATAAAATTGCTATTTTTAATTTCATTTCAGGACTCTCACAATAGGTTCTGAGAGGAACTGAGATTGTACAGAAAAAAAAAAAAAATAGATGAGTCCCTAAAAATTACTGCCACAGAAATAAATACAGTATTAGTATAGCTTTTGAATGTGCTTGAGCATTGTGTGTATCCTGGTGTATTAGTTTGTTCTCAGGCTGCAGTGAAGAAATACCTGACACTGGGTAACTTATAAAGAAAAGAGATTTCATTGACTCGTAGTTCCTTATGACTGGGAAAGCCTCAGGAAACTTACAATCATGGCAGAAAATGAAAGGGAAGAAAGGCATCTTCTCCACAGGGCAGCAAGAAAGACAAGTGCAAAGCAAAGGGAAAAAAAATCCCTTTATAAAACTATCAGATGTTGTGAGAACTCACTCACTATCAAGAGAATAGCATGGGGGTAACCACTTCCCAGATTCGATTACCTCCCACAGGGTCCCTCCCACAACATGTGGGGATTATGGGAACTACAACTCAAGATGAGATTTTGGTGGGGACACAGCCAAACCATACCATTACACCTCTGGTGCCTCCCAAATCTCATGTCCTCATATTTCAAAAACGTAACCATGCTTTTCCAACAGTCCCCAAAGTCTTAACTCATTCCAGCATTAATCCAAAAGTCCTAGTTCAAAGTCTCATCTGAGACAAGTCCCATCCACTTATGAGCCTGTAAAATCAAAAGCAAGTTGGTCATTTTCTAGATACAATGGGGTTACAGGAATTGGGTAAATACACCAGTTCCAAATGGGAGAAATTGGTCAAAATGAAGGGCTACAGGTCCTGAGCAAACCTGAAATCCAATAGGGCAGTCATTAAACCTTAAGGTTCAAAAACGATCTCCTTTGATTCCATGTCTCACATGTAGGTCATGCTGATGCAAGAAGTGGGCTCCCACAGCTTTGGGCAGCTCAGTCCCTGTGGCTTTGCATGGTACAGCCCCCTCTTGGCTGTTTTCATGGGCTGGCATTGAGTGTTTTTCCAAGTGCATGGTTTAAGCTGTTAGTAGATCTACCATTCTTGGGTCTGGAGGACAGTGGCCCTCTTCTCACAGCTCCATTGGGCAGTGCCACAATGGGGACTCTCTGTGGGCACTCCAATCCCACATTTCCCTTCACCACTGCCCTAGCAGAGGATCTCTATGATGGCTCCACCCTTGCAGCAAACTTTTGCTTGGACATTCAGGCTTTTCCATACATCTTCTGAAATCTAGGTGGAGGTTCCCAAATCTCAATTCTTGACCTCTGTGCACCCACAGGTTCAACAACACATGGAAGTTGCCAAGGCTTGGCCCTCTGAACATGTTTCCCCATTGTGTTGGTGATTAACAATTAGTTCCTTGTTAGTTATGCAAATTTCTGCAGTGGGCTTGAAATTCTCCTTAGAAAAATGGATTTTTCTTTCCTATTGCATGATCAGGCTGAAAATTTTCCAATCTCTTATGTTCTTCTTCCTCTTGAATCCTTTGCTGCTTATATATTTCTTCAACCAGATACTCTAAATTATCTCTCTCAATCTCAAAGTTCCACAGATCTCTAGGGCAGGAGCATAATGCTGCCAGTGTCTTTGCATAGCAAAAGTGACCTTTACTCCAGTTCCCAACAAGCTCCTAATCTCCATCTGAGACCACCTTAGCCTAGACTTCATTGTCCATATCACTATTAGCATTTTGGTGAAAGCCATTCAACAAGTCCCTAGGAATTTCCAAACTTTCCCACATTTTCTTGTCTTCTTCTGAGCCCTTGAAACTGTTCCAACCTCTGCTTTTCCAAAGTAGCTTCCACATTTCTGAGTATCTTTATAGCACTGCCCCACTACCTTGGTATCAATTTACTGTATTAATCCATACTTGCTCTGCTATGAAGAAATACCTGAGACTGGGTAGTTTATAAATGAAAGAGATTTGGCAGGGCGCGGTGGCTCATGCCTGTAATCACAGCACTTTGGGAGGCCGAGGCAGGTGGATCACGAGGTCAGGAGTTCAAGACCAGCCTGGTCAAGATGGTGAAACCCCGTCTCTACTAAAAATACAAAAAAATTAGCCGGGCGTGGTGGCATGCGCCTGTAATCCCAGCTACTCCGGAGGCCGAGGCAGAGAATTGTTTAAACCTGGAGGGGCGGATGTTGCAGTGAGCCGAGATTGTGTCACTGCACTCTAGCCTGGGCGACAGACGGAGGCTCCATCTCAAAAAAAAAAAAAAAAAAAAAGAAAGAGATTTAATTGACCCACAGTTCCATATGGCTGGGAAGGCCTCAGGAAACTTACAATCATGTCAGTAGGTAGAAGGGAAGAAAGGCACCTTTTGCATGGGGCAGCAGGAAGGAAAAGTGCCGAGCAAAGGAAGAACCCCCCTGTGAAATTATCAGATATTCTGAGAACTTACTCACTATCATGAGAAAAGCGTGGGGGTAACTGCCCCCATAATTCAATTACTTCCCAGCAGGTGCCTCCCAGGATATGAGGGAATTAGGGAAACTATAACTCAAAATAAGATTTGGGTGGGGACACCACCAAACCATATCACCTGGCATGTCTTTACAGCTTGTTATTTCCATTGTAGCCATAAAGTGAAACCCCAAGCTCAACTTGCACTCACACATTTGTTCAAAGAAGGCCAAGGAAAAAAGTAAAGGTTAAGTCATCTCAAAGCAGAATTTTCTATTATTTTAAGATGCTAAAAGCAACATAAAACACTTCAAAGCTCTGTTACAGAAAATTTCACCTGCAGGTGACCAAAATAATCAGAATGACTAAATGTACTGAACAAACCATTGCAGCTGATGTTTCTAACACTCTTTAGACAAGAAGAAATGTCAAATTCAGATTTATTCTCATTTCTGTGTTTGGTGATAATAATACTTTGCATCCACTTAAGAAAATCTGTCAAAATAGTCTATTGTATTTCAAAATTCAGCCACTATAATAAAAATACTTTGAGTTATAAAGAGCAAGTATGCACAAAATAGATCCTGAGGACATTTTAAAATAATTTTCTATCTATTACAAAACACATTACCCCCTAAAATGCTGCCTGTATATTATAGTCTGAAATGGATAAAATGGGATTCTATTTAGAGGTCACTTTAATAGCCAAAGGCCACAAGATACTGTTAACTCCAACTGATTTTCACTTATTTAGGAGATGGCCAGAGTCAATAACATTCAGAACTTGTAACGATGCATTTAGCTTTTCCATATCTCATCACACCTAAAGTGTGGATTGAAAGTCAGAGAGTACTCTGGAATGAGAGTAAATGATAAAATGTAAAACAGACACACATGTGGAGTCATCTTTGAAGAAATATGGCTTTGGTAATAATACCATTTTTAAAGACCTCATGTTTTTTATAGGAACAGATGGCTTGTGTATGTTTGAAGGAGAGTGGGAGCATCCTAGAGTCAGTTGTCTTCCTTCTGTCATTGGCACAGGTCAATATATACCTTATGGTAAAGATGAGTTAATGAAAGAGGAGTTTACAAGTTATCTAGAGTATTACACAGTAGCTTACATGACATGGAGCCACCTAAATATCTGTTGTATCATATTTTAGACAGGCAATCATTCCTAGTGAACTGTGAAAGCCTATAAAATGGTTTCAGAGCTGTCCGTTTTAACGGATTCAGATGACACGTAACAAAATAGTCTAAGAGTAAAGAAAAAGCAAAAAGAGGTTTTACTTATTTGCAGGAGGTAGCTATGATAGGAACCAGTTTAATGTTTTCTTCTTCCTGAGGAGATTAATTACTGAAGAATGTATAGAAATAAGTAATGCATGAACTAACAATATGAACAGAAAGAGTGCAATACGTCTTTGATGTCTTTGATTATTATGCTGGGGCCCTCAACTACAGATTTGCTGATACCTTGTGTAGTATGCTAAATAATGAACCCCAGAGATCAGTCTCTACAAGTCCTTTAAATGTTACCACATATTAAAAAATGCAAATGTAATTAGGCAAAATCACGCGAGATGGAGAGATCACCCTGGTTTATCTTGGTGGGCTCTAAATGCAATCATAAGTGGTCTTATAAGAGACACAGAGGTAGAAGAGAAACAGGCACAAGCTAAGTAAAAGATATTATCATGGAGGCAGAGACCAGAGTGATGCACCTATAAACCAAGGAATGCTGGTAGCCACCAGTAGCTGGAAGAGGAAAGAAAAGCATATTCTACCCTAGAACCTCCAGAGGGAGCATGTCCCTGATGACACCTTGATTTCAGCCCAGTGATACTGATTTTGGACTTCTGACCTTCAGGAGCATGAAAGAATATTTTTCTGTTGTTTAGGCTACAAAGTCTGTGGTAGCTTTTTATAGCAGCCACAGAAAATGAATACATCACATGTTATTAAGTTCAAGCTGCTATAACAGAACATCATAAACTGGGTGGCTTATAAACAACAGCACTCTCTTCCTCACATTTCTAGAGGCTTGGAAGTCCAAGATCAAAGCATTGAGAGGTTCTGTTTCTGATGTGGGCCTGCTTCCTGGTTCATAAACAGCCATTTACTAGTTGCACCCTCACACAGCAAAAGAAGCAAGGAAGCTTTCCAGCGGCCAGCATCTCTTTTATAAGGGCATGAATCTCATTTATGAGGTTCCCATCCTTATAACCTAATCACATTCCAAAGGCCTTACCTCAAAATACCAACATATTGGGAATTAGGTTTTAACATATGAATTTCACAGGGATACAAACAGACACAAACATTCAGTCTACAGCAGTATGTTTAGCATTGATGCAGATATCTTAGGTGAATAAGACATACCTAGCAACTGAAAATTCTGACTTTTGAACATACATACTCAAGGACTTTCCCAGATAAGGTGTGTTGCTGAAGTTTATCTGAGCATGCCTAGATAAGGGATGTGTGGTCCAAAATGTCTCTCTCTCTCTCTCTCTCTCTCTCTCTCTCTCTCTCTCTCTCTATATATATATATATATATATATATATATATATCTCACCCAGACGTATATAATCCCAGGCACTAACTGCTCAAATGTGCTGAATGGATTGCACAGGACAGGAGGGATATTAAAGTAAAACCGAAATATCTTAGGGACACCAGACTTGTGTTTGTTACTTTCCTGATCTAAACAAGATCTATTTGCTTATCTCCCTGACTCTGAAGACCTGGCCTGTATGCTGAAAATGATAATTATAATATGGATAATTATATCGAAACTTCAGTAATCATTAAAGTGATGACGCTCATATTTTCTCAAAATATTAATAAAAGAAACGGGGTAGATACATTTAGAACTTTTAAATATGGCAAGCAATCATATCCGTCTGTAAGAAACCAAGCCAGATACACTAGGCTTATCAGGCTGTGATTCTTATAACCCAAAAGGAGCTACCACACTTCCAGTACAGTAGCTAAGGCCTGGTAATTTTTTTACTTTTACTTTTACTTTCTAGTGCTTATCATCATCTGTTTCCTTCCAGTGAAGGACAGGTAACTCCAGTAGGTATACATAGGTTTCTTTCTAAGCCTAGAAGGTGGAATGGTTTCCCTAATTGATACATTTGTGAAGCATATTTGGACGGAGACAATTGCCTCAGCTCTTTCCTATTTAGTTTCTCTCAGGGGCAAACTGCATCTAAGAGCAAATGTTCTCTTTTATTTAGTGACAGTCTTGGTGGCTGATGAGTTATTTTGACTCATTGTGGACATCCAATACATGGCCCATTTGACCTTCATACTAAGCTTCATCTGGCAGCTTTTCTTCATGAATACTAGAGGCGATACTTTGTTCTCTATGCTTCATTTTTTGTTTTATTTTACAAACTTTTTATAATTCAGTTGGCAAATTGGTGGGGATGATATTATTTGAAGGCTCTCTGGGCCTCAAATGTTACAATATTTATTTCAAGCACAAAAACCCCGTTGGAATACAAACATCAGGGCTCTGCTGATGGGCCCACAGTCCATTGCTTAAATTTTAGCAAGACTATATGACTTACTTGTCAGTTTGCTCTGAAAACCCAGGCATAATTCTGATCTTGGAGTCTTTAAACTCAGAATCAGAAAACCACTTATTGTAATATCACCACAAATTGCACAAGTGTAGTGGCACTCTTCAAATAATTTTTAGAACTAGAACCACTGGCTCTGATTTTAAATGTACTTCCAATTTGAATCTGGCAGTTTGACTGAAATCATGTCTCTCAAGAGGAAATATGTTTGAGTTGAGTGTACATTCAGTAGCTCTCCTCTTGCCTCTGGGAGTATGGTATTAGCTGTTACAAACCGGATTTGGAAATCTGAATTTTGAATCCACAATTTTACATTGCCATTGTAAAAGTCATAGAATGATTCCACTACAATATCGAGGATGTATTTAGAATGCTGGGGGAGACAGGGAGCTCCTCCCACCCTGATGGAGGAATTGGAAGGAAGGTGAATTCCAGGAAGTGCAGAATTTGTGCAACTGAGACTGGCTGAGAAGGTGTCTTTTGCAAATCATCAAAATCCAGGGATCATGTGAACATGAGGGAGGAAAAGATGATTAAACAGAGGCATCAAAAGGGCTTCTGAGGAATTGGCAATATTCTATTTGTAAAGCTGGGTGATAGACCCAACAAAGTTAAATATATTATTTTTTCTTGTTTACATTATTTTTTAAAATTAAGATAAAAAAATGCACAGATATATATGAAGAATACAATTCACTGAGTTTCGACAAATGTATGTACTAATGTAATCAGCATAAAAACGAGGACATATTTTCTCCACTGTTTACTTGTGTCCCTTTCTGGTCAATCCCTACCCCTCTTCAGCAACCACTCTTCTGATTGTTATCATTCTCAATTATTTTTGCCTGATCTTCAATTTCATTTGACATTTACTTTTGTGTCTGACCTTTTTTTTTTTTTTTTTTGCTCAATATACACATTTTTGAGATTCAGATCTATTGGTGCATGTATGGACAGTTTATTCTTTCTCTATTTTAAATAAGCCCTATTTGGCTAAATTTATGTACAGTAAAACTTACCAATTTCTAGTGTACTATTCAATGAATTTGGGGAAATATGTATAGTTGTATAACCACCACATATTCAACATAACTACTTTTTGTCAAACTCAGTGACATAGAGCTAGGTTCAAGATGATACCAAAATGCTGCATAGGAACTGAAACAAATGCCAATATGGTGATTTTATAAACTCTGAATAAAGAATGAGTACTTTTTCAATCACTGGTAGGTCTTAACTAGCAATTTGACTAAATTTAAATTTTATGATAAAAATTTGTTCAAACAAAACACAAATATTTTATGCAAATTGCTCTAATTTTTATTTTATTATTTCTGAATTATAAATTTATTATTAAATCAAAACCAATATACACAGCAAAGAAATAAAGAAAAAATTATCTACATTGAGTTAAAGTATAATGTTCAAGACCAACAAGTATTCAAAATTATTTGGAAAATAAATTATTTGAAGAGGCACAGGAATGAGTAATTTGAAAACAAAAACAGCAACAAATAATAGGTCAGGCTCTATATTGCAAGTTTTTAGGATTCACACAGAAAGCCCAATTTGGGAATAATTGTCTGTTTTGTGATGTCTATGCATAGAACATTTAGACTGTTTAAAAAATCAATATGAACACTTATTATAGAATGAGGGGTCCATTATCATAAAATATACTTTTTAATTACTTCGAATTGCTATGTTGGAATTTGCCTTTTCTCCTTCTGCTTTTATTTCAGAAGGAAATTAGCAAGCTTATTGAGAAACAATCTAACTTCAAATCCAGAAAACTAACATGCATCTGCTGCAGACTGCATAAATTCCTCCCTCCTTGTAGAGCACATTAGTGTAGTGTCTGGAATACCGCACATGCCAACAGTGGCAAGTCACAACAAGAGAGACACTATTTCTGATTATTTAACAGCCACCAAAATGCATAGTGACTGCTTTTATCATAGTGGAAGGAAAGAAGACCTGGAGGCTACCATAGATAAACAGAAACATAGGTATAGTATTATGGAGAAATACAGGAGTAATTTTTACATCATAATTATTGTGGGTTTTAAAAATCCACTGTATAACATTTTTGTTAAAGTTTGAAGAGTTGAAAAATATTTTGAAAAATGGCTGAAAATCTTTACTTAAACCAGTTTATCAGCAGATAATGAAAACAGAGAGAAATAGTAAAGTAAAAAAGCAGTAAGATTCCAGCCAGCTGAGCTTCCTAATATTAGGTAGTCTTTTATCAGAATTGCATGAGTCAGGGTTTTTCTACTTTGTGTGAAATAAATTTAGTAATTCTTTGTTACCTATCCACAGGAAATAGCTTCAAGGAAACTGCCTGGATGTTAAATTGCCACATGCTTCAATGAAGTTAATACATCTTTAACTTATCCTTGGCTTTTTAATAACCACAAAGACAAGACACAGGAAAGAAAGGAAGGAGGGTGGGATGGAAGAGGGATGAAGGGAGAGAAAGTAAACTTCTTAAGGTGTTTTGCCTAAAGGCCTTTGACATCTGCAAAGCTCCACTTTTTAACTTACTGTTTCTGGATGCAATTGCACTGTTTTTATAGCCTTATTTCTGGACTTATTTAGCAGAACAGCAGAGGTGGCAGAGGATTCAGTAGAAGAGTTATTCTCCAAGGCATATCCGTCAGTATTTTCTTTCCCAATACATCAGAGCTCTAACCAGCAAAGTGAATATTCTTTTAGCAATGCTTCTCTGCCAAAGTGTTTACACCCACACCAGAGTTTCATCACTTGGGTCTAGGTATAACAAACCTAACTTCTTTATTCCTCATTTTCAGGCAAAAGGAATTAAAGCACAGTGAAACTAAAACTAAAATGCATGTAGCATAACATCAGTTCAACCCATGTTTATTAATCCCTTTTGTTTTGGAAATTTAATTAAAAAATATTCTCCCAACCTAGAAATTCTCTCCACAAAGGAATCATGGAAAAAAGAACTTTTATTATTGAATAAGCATTAAACCAGAACGTGATGTGCTAAATGGGAAACCCTGCTAAGAGATTGTAAAGACAAAAAAAAAAAAAAAAAAAAAAAAAAAATCTCATTTTTTTAATATGGCCATGCAGATAAAACTCACTGCATACATTTTCTTAGGATAAACAATAAAAAGTAGTCCTCAAGTAAGAGGACTTGATAAAATATTCATCACGATAGTCTGTTCCAGACTCACCTGGTAATTGTGCTTACCATCCATGTCACCATAATTGACTAATTGGCTTATCCGCAGTAAAAACAAACAAACAAACAAAAAAACTTCTTAAATCTTTTATGACAAGAGGTAGTTTTGCATTTTGGAACAAGTTAGGCTCTTACTCTGCTACGAAAGAGGGAAGATACATTTTGTTACCTCATTTGTTGTTTATATTTCAAAGAGATGGCTCCTAAGTTCTTGAGAAAAGACAATACTGGGTTTTAAAGTTGGCTAAGACCGATCTAGTTTTCAAAATTCTTTATATAATTTCAAAGAGATGAGAAAGTTCTTACAATTATACGTTTTCCAAAGTAAATATTCTAGAGGTGAAGTTTTTTTCCTTATTTTCAACAAGGAGAATTAGTTCTCTTATTTTTAGTTGTTATCTGTTTTTACATCTTTCATTTATTAATTCATACATATTCAACAAATGTGTACTAATATCTTATTGTCTAAAACTACCAACTCTCATCAGTTTTACTATTTCACTTATTTTAACTATTACAATTTACTTTTAAAAAATTAGAAATATATATATTTTTGCAAGAGAAATTTGTAAATATGTATATATTTAAATATAAACAAAACGCTGAAGCAAAGTAGAGAATATATAACTCAGGTCAATGAGTTATAAAATAATGAACCTTAAAGTTACTTTTGGTTTTGTTTTGTTTTGTTTCGGAGTCTCTGTCACCAGGCTGGAGTGCAGTGTCACAATCTCAGATTACTGTAACCTTTGCCTCCTGGGTTCAAGCAATTCTCTTGCCTCAACTTCCCAAGTAGCTGGAACTACAGGCGCTCACCACCATGCCTGGCTAATTTTTGTATTTTTACTAGAGTCGGGGTTTCACTATGTTGGCCAGGACAGTCTCGATCTCTTGACTTCATGATCCACCCACCTCAGCCTCCCAAAGTGCTGGGATTACAGGTGTGAGACACTGCGCCCAGTTGCTTAGTTATTTTTTCACAGCTATATTCCATAAATAGTAATAAATGTTTCAGGGTTTATTGTGAAACAAAGTTTTAGTCTCAAAGAAAGTCAAGTGCTTACTAAAGACAAAAGAAAACCCCAGAGACAAATACATTTATAACTTCTTATAGATAGATGACTACTTACATAGCAGTATGGCTAATCAAGTATCAATATACACCACTTTTATTGTGTCTAGCCAACCCAACTTATCACCAACCCAATCAGAATAGAAAGAAATGCTATGTTGAAAGATTTTATTTATTTATTTATTTATTTATTTATTTGCTTATTTTTGAGATGGAGTCTCGCTGTGTCACCCAGGCTGGAGTGCAGTGGTGTGATCTCAGCTCACTGCAAGCTCCGCCTCCCAGGTTCATGCCATTCTCCTGCCTCAGCCTCCTGAGTAGCTGGGACTTTAGGCACCCGCCACCACGCCCGGCTAATTTTTTGCATTTTTAGTAGAGACGGGGTTTCATCATGTTAGCCAGGATGGTCTCAATCTCCTGACCTTTTGATCCGCCCACCTTGGACTCCCAAAGTGCTGGGATTACAGGTGTGAGCCACCGCACCCAGCTGAAAAATTTTCTAAAACATAGTATAAAAATAAGTAGCATTATAACTCCAAACTTATTAAATTTTTATTCAATCTTAAGCATAAAATTCTAAGTAAATTCCTAAACCATCACACAACCATATCCACAGGGTTGACAAGAATTGCATGCTAGGTTCTGGAAAGAAATGTAATTATAATTAAGCATTAATCCAACTGCACTTTGGCCCATTTTTCTGTTGCTAAAACTAATATAGCACCAGATGCTGACAATTTGCATCCTCATTGTTCTTATAGATAGGATTTTGGACATTAGGACCAAAACACTGTCTAAGAATTGATGTGTATCTTCATCGTTCCTGTAAACAAGATCTCTGACTACAGAATCATAAGGCTTTAGTTTAAGGATAGCTTAAGATATTTTTCAGACTCCTAATTCCAGCAACCAGTTTGGAGACCTCCACAGAGGAAAGGGATCAACACGATAATACAGCTTCGTCATATCCCATCCAAGACTTCCGTCCACATTCTCCATCCAATCAATGATCTCTACACTTTGGCTTACTCCCAAATCCTTAAAAGCACTAGCCCCAAACTCTTCAGCAAGGTGGATTGGCAGTGTCTTCCCGTCTCCTCCCGTCTCCTCCATCAGTAACCCTGTGATTAAAACTCCTCTGCTGCAACCTGGTGACATGCTAGGTGCATCGGGCAATAAATCTGATATGGTTACAATCAAAAGTAAAATTTTCTTATAACAGCATGAGAATTATTTCTGTTTAGCAGTGGTTCTCATCTAGGGATCCCCATACCACTCTCCGTTAGGAGACATTTGGCAATGCCTTTTCTAGGGTCTCAGCTAGAGAGGGACAGTGCTCCTGGCATATAGTGGGTAGAGGTCAAGGAGGCTGCTAAATTTCCTACAATGTACAGAACAGCTCCCCATAACAAAGAATTACTCAGTCCAAAATGTTAATAGTGCTGAAGTTAAGAAAACCTAATACATTATAGTAAGTTTTGTGACAGTTGCTAATTAGTACTATTCAAGTTTTCCTCCACACTGAGATGCCTAGTACAGTACTGATGCTAAATTGAATGAAAATTGGTACTGATTTGCACTAAAACACAGGATTATAAAGTATTAATAGAACATTACTTTAACCTGATAGAAGCTTAACACTTTTATTTCATTATTGCATAAGTGGACACAAAATGCTTGAAGTTAACAAGATGGTAGGGCAACATTTGTAGTATAGGGATAGAAGTTAGCCCTAAGTATTATATTTTAACATTTAATAAATAGTGCAAGAATTTAGCATTACACAAGAAAACTATATCAACAAAGTGTATGGGCTATCCCCAGTTTAGCAGACTAAACCTGACGTGGGCAGTGTTTCTAATTTCTAGCCAAACACTATACACAAATTAAATCACAGTAATATCTCTACTAACAGCTAGAAGCAATGAAAAATGGAAAATGTTTGGCTACAGAAAATCAGATGCTTTCAAGATATAAAATTTAAAAGTGAAATGTTTTAAAGCATTGAATGTGATATTTTCCTTAAAGCACTATCTGGAGAAAAAACTGAGGGTAAAGTTGTGTTTGTCCAATTAAGATTTATATTATATGAAAACAGGCATTTCTTATCAATACGTATCCTTATTAAAATCTGTTTCTTAAAATAGAAGCAACAACTCTCTTCAAAAGTCAATTAGGTATTAGTTTTATTTCCCCAAACTTATGTCCATGTATAAAATTCATTACAAATACCAGAATGGGATTTACATACTCTGTTTTCATATAATTAAAAGTAAAAGGTATATGTCCATGGTTTGAATAGTAAAGGTATGAAATTCAATTCTGATCATGATAATTATTTTATAGTAATTTGTGAAGAGTATCTTAAATCACACTACTTACATAACATTCTTTTTTGCTTAAAGCTTACAATTTTATCAAAGTAGGTAAGGCTATTTATAAAATTACTTTTTGTCCAGGGACCTGAAATTCCCTTTGCTGTGATTACATTGTTTCAAAATCCATTACTTCTCCAACATCATCTCTGAAACAATTTTAGTATGATTGTATCATGTCAAAAGCTATATCCTTTATTCACCAAATAATAGAATTTTTTAAAACTTTTCTGGCACCAGACAGGCGAAACATCTTCACTTTGATTATACTTGAACAAGTCTAAGTAGTCTGCTTTCCTTTTAGAAAGCTTTTCATTTGCATTTGCCATTTTCAGGATTCAGTGCTATTTGCAAACCACTTAAAGTTCTATTCTGAAAATATAAACAAAAATTTTCATTAACAGAGAGATTTCCAATTCCTAACAAATGAAGCAAAAAAGAGAAACCCTTTGAGCTATAGTTCAACTTTTTGTGCCTACTATATTCAGAATTTTTAAAAATCTAAAACCATGTTTTAGGAAAAAAACAGAAAAATGGAAAATTAATTTTTAGTAGAAGAAGAATAATTGTATAAGGGCATCCTTGTCAATAGGTTAAGAAAAAATATGTGCCTAGTGTCTCACAGCTAAAAGACACTTTAAAGGAAATTCAAGCTAACATCCTCATGCCTTTCTATAAAACACAAGTCCCAAGCCAAAAATTAAATTTGAAATTTTGTCAAAATAAGAGTAAATTTTAAAATAGATTAAGGTACTTTGGAAAGAGTTTTAAATATCATTACAATTAACTTACTACATATGAAAGCTTTATTTATCTCTCTCTCTCCTTTCCTCCCTTCTTTTATTTCCTTCCTTATTTCCTTCACTAAATGAGAAGACTTAGATATAATGATTTTGCTTAATGATATTGATAATGTATATCTCAGTTAGTTTTCTACTAATCCATAACATATTACCCCAACTTTAGTTGCTAAAAATAATATATGTTTATCACTTCATTATTTCTATCTATGGGTCAGTAGCTTTAGCATGACCTTAATAGATTCTCTGCTCAGGGTATCTCCTAAGGCTGTAATCAAGTTGTTGGCTACAGCTGCTTATCATCTAAAGATGTGACTGCGGAAGGATCTGATTCTAAGCATATTCATGTGGTTTTGGAAGGATACGTTTTCTTTTAGACTTCTGGACAAAAAGCCCCAAATTCTTCCTGGCTTTTGGCCAGGAAGGATCAGTTTCTTACCATCTGGGCTTCTCCATAGGCCAGCTGACAACATGGCTACTTGCTTCAACAAAAGCACAAAGGGAGAGAGTTTGCTACAAGACAAAATTGCTCTATTGTATAATATAATTACGGAGGTGACATTCTATCTCCACTGCATCTTATTGGTTAGAAACAAGTATTAAATTTTGTGTGCATTTAAGAAGACAGGATTACAGACAGACATGAATACCAGGAGAAGGGAAGCTTAGGTTACCACTTAAGAGTCTGTTCCTTACACTAGCTAAAATATACCGAACACTGAATGTTCCAGAAACTTCTGCTTGTTCCCAAATCTTCTTTCTCTCTGTAGAGCTAAAACTAGTATGTCTTGGCTAGGCATATAAAACACAGGGATAAACGCTACAATTTTTTCCCTCCTTACAGCTAATATAGTTAGATGACCAATTGGATAAGAGAGGAAACTATACGTACAACTTGTTTCTTCCCACTTTCTAGAACTCGGATGCATTAGTGAATTATCTTTGATTACATGGTAGTACTATATAAGCGTTTTACACGATTAAACACATTTAACTATCGCATACTTTTATCAGGTAGGGAATCAAATTACTCCTATATTATATATAAGAAAAATGAGGCAAAAAAGTAAAATATTTTGCCCAGAGATACAAAATAAGTGCTGTTGCTATAATATAAACACAAAGCGTATAAATGCAAACTTTAGTTTTTATTTTATCTTTATTAGTCTTCTGCTTTACAACTTCATAATCTGCATTAGTCATCTAGTTAAACAAAAGCATTTGAAATTCAGACCGAATTATTATGACAGTAAAGAAAAACATATCTGCATATCATGGGAAGTTTTTCCAAATACCCATTTGATTTTATCAGAGGTGATCTCCAATTTTGGCATCACTGAAAAACATGAGCTCAGGTGACCAAGCTGAGAATAATTTATACTTTTATAAATATACTTCAGGTACATCCTTTATGTATGATGCAGAGTTTTCTGAACAGTTCTCTATAAGAAGAACAATCTCTACATAAAAAAGACTTGACTTAAAATTAAAATAAGACTTATATATAACAGAAGAAAGACCTAGAGGCTTATATTGAATGTCTTAGCATTTGACATTATTAAACAAAATAAATTAGGTTGAAAAAATTAAATAAACTAATGAATTAATTGATTACATGGCTTAATATTTAAACACCTAAACTTAAATATATATTTATTTTTTCTTAGTTTCTCCAGCAAATTTAAGTATTATTTTACCCTTTGGTACCAACATAAGCATTCTTGCTCTCTGAATTAATCTCTACCTTTTTTTAAAATTTTTAACCAGAACTATAAACACACATATTCATACATACACATGTGCATGCACATGTGTATTCACCAAGAACAAGTTAAGTAGTGAGAAAACATCAAAAATTACTAAATTGTTATGATAAACTGAATATCCTAGAGTTGTGATTCAAATCTGATCCAGCTGACCCAGACGTTTTGCACTACTTGGCACAGCCTCTACCATCTCCATACTCTGGTCATCTTTTATGAGAGTTGAAACAAGAAAGCAGAGCTTTCTCTTGTCAGACTTGAGATGGGAAAATACGTGAATGGGGAATAAAACCCTTTGCCATTCTAGCATGTCCTCCAAGGAACAGGAAAACATTGCGATTTGGTGGTTAAAAATATGTTGTAGTGAGTAGGCAAATTAGCAAAACATAATATATGAATAATGAGACTAGATTGTCTATCAATTTGGAGAAATACTTATAAAACTCTCCCACTCTAATACTTGCAAAAGTCACAATATTCATTCATCTGTACCAGTGATTCCTTATGGTAATGACTCAGAGAAAGGACTACATGACTTCACAGAAATTGTTATTTCTTTGGATTATGACAAAAAAAATTGGTAAGACCTTTACTGCAAAGTAAAAAAGAAACACACACACACACATTTAAATAGTCCATAAAATAAATCTGTGAAGAAGGATAATTTGGGTGTGTTCACAACAACAACAATGCAACAAACAACAACAGATTCACATACACATGTATACTTTCCTAGTTAGCAGAGGGAATGAGAGACAAAACCAAGTTCTCTTTGTTAAGACCTGGGTCTTTTGACATATTTTAACATTAATCAAGTTGCCAGCGTTACTTAAAATGACCTCTATTTTCAGTCTAATTACAATTTTTAATCTATATTTTTCCCCATTATCATGCTGTTTTTTTAATTAAATTGTTTGTGTATTCATCTAAATGAAGTTCTCTGCTTCACTACCTCATACACTTGTGCCAATTTGACAATAATGTAAAGGAATTCAAGACTTTATTTGATATTTTTTCATTTCATTCACTAGCTCTAAACTTAAATTTTTATATATCAAAATGATTTCATTTTTATCATGGACATTTCCCTCAAAATCAAGAGTAATGTACTTTGCTCTTCATTGTCATATTTGGATAGTAGCTTCTCATTACAATATTATTCATTATTAAGCAAATGTTTGAATGCTATTCTGTTCCCCGTGTAATATATAAAAGGAACTCCACCCTAACCAATTGTTATTGTTACCTCCCCTCCACAGCAGCCACTAAAACAAAACAAAACAAAAGAAAACAAAACAAAACAAAACACTTCTAGAGTTTATCCAGAAGCTGTGGAAATGTAAAATTGTATTTGTTTTCACCCATTTGTATGGCAAGAGTACTGAGCTAATAGACTTTTATTTTGTATTAGATTGGCACAAATGTAATTGCGGTTCTTGTCGTTACTTTTTTTTTTTTTTCCTGAGAGGGAGTCTCCCTCTGTCGCCCAGCCTGGATTGTGGTGTCGCGATCTTGGCTCACTGCAAGCTCCACCTCCCGGATTCAGGCCATTCTCCTGCCTCAGCCTCCCGAGTAGCTGGGACTACAGGCACCCACCACCGCACCCAGCTAATATTTTTTTTTTTAATTTTTTTTTTTTTTTTTTTAGCAGAGATGGAGTTTCACTGTGTTAGCTAGGATGATCTCAATCTCCTGACCTCGTGATCCGCCTGCCTCGGCCTCCCAAAGTGCTGGGATTACAGGCATGAGCCAACACACCTGGCTGCCATTATTTTTAAAGGCAAAAACAGCAATTACTTTTTCACCAACATAATACTTCCGTCAACTTTGAGAAAACCACCACTTACTTCAAACCTGATTTATTTAATCTATACAAGCGTAAGAATAGTATCTATGGTAGATGACACAGTCGTGATGAGATCAGATAAAATAGTATGTCATTTTAAACTTTAAGTCAAATATTTTAAAAATGACCATTTCATTTGATATTTTTATGAAGATTTTAATTAAGTAAAAATACAATATGTAGTCATGAGCTCTGTTTATGTAACAGCAGACATGTCTAGGGACACTTGATTATTCTTTATATTCTGTGTCAATACTCTCATTCTCAAAGAGGATGCCTTATATTTCCATCCATCAAAACTCATAAAGTATAACAAGAAATATAGGCTATATAAAAATGATTATGTTCCTCGTGGAGATTACATGTCAAAGGCTAGAAGTCAAAGGTAACTGTGGTAGGCAGAATAATGTCTCCTCCTACTCCCTAATGATGCACTAAGCCCAGTAGTCTGTGAATATGTTATGGTACATGGCAAAGTAACTTTGCAGTTTTGATCAAGAGTAAAGATGCTGAAATGGGAAGATTATCCCAGATTATTTTAATGGACCTAATCTAATCACATCAGTCCTAAAAGTGAAAGAAAAAACTAGAACTGTAAATCTGAAAGATAAGATAGGAGAAGAAAGAGAAAGAGATGGAGGAAAGATACTAAGCAAGAGTGGGCTTGACCGATGCACCATTGCTCAACATTTGCGGTTGGAGGAAGGAAGTCAAAGAATGAAGATTGCCTCTAAAAGTTGGGAAAAGCCTTAAGTTAACAGCCAGCAAGAAAATGGAGATTTTGTTCCTATGGCAGTAAATCACTGGATCCTACCAACATATTGAATGAGCAAGCTTCTAGGAGGCAGTGCTGCATTACCGACACCTTAATTTTAGCCTGGTGAGAGTTCATGCTGTATTTCTGATCTGTTAAATTATAAGATTACACATTTGTGTTGTTTATATAACATGAAGGAGGGTTTGTTAAAAGTTAACATAATTTTGGTATTGTTGAAGAAGTTTAGCTTTACAAAGATATTTCCATGCTGATTGCCTCTCCTTCTCAAATTAAAAGGTACTGTTGACAGACTGTACCACATATTGCAAAAATTCACTTCAAGCATATCTTCTGCCAAGAAATCCCCAAACAAAAAGTTTCTTCAATTTTCCATTCTTCTAGAGCATGCTACACATAGAAGTCTTAGACCACTTGTGATATTGCATTTTTAACTAGTGTTTACATGTTTGCTTTGCTATTAAAATTAATTTTGTTAGGGTCATGTTATTGTTGTTCTTGTTGATGTTTCCTTCCTCTATATGGTCTGGACTGAAGCAATTTCTAAAAGTATGCATGTTCAGTAAAGAAATCTGGATAAACTCTGTCTTCCAACCAAATTGTTAGATAGAAGCAAAAATAAAATATTTTTATGTAGCCATTTTATAGTTTATAAAGCTTTCCTATAGGTAGGTAGGTAGGTAGATATGTAGATAGGTAGGTAGGTAGGTAGGTACGTAGATAGATAGATAGATAGATAGATAGATAGATAGATAGATAGACAGACAGACAGACAGACAGACAGACAGAGATAGAGATGGAGTTAGAGATATTTAGTTAATTCTTCTTTCCTAAGATCAGAGTGTGTCCTCCTTGGTAAGTAAGCAATAGTCCTATGTATGTAGAATTATCTCTTCTGTCCAGTCGTACTTTCTGACTTTGTTACTTCTGATCATATTTTGATGAGATGTATTGACAAGGATTTTTAAAGCAACTGGCCTTTAG
The DNA here is from genome assembly GCF_049350105.2 of Macaca mulatta. Lineage (NCBI taxonomy): Eukaryota > Metazoa > Chordata > Mammalia > Primates > Cercopithecidae > Macaca > Macaca mulatta. The sequence continues at coordinate 122,147,777 of NC_133413.1, forward strand.
TATAGTTGCAATTCTTAGCTATGATACTGTGAAACTGCTCGTCACAAAAAACTTGAGGCAAAGTCAGCCATTTAAGCTTTGGTATAAAAGAAAGACCATTGATTAGTATACTAATCTTTAATAATTGATTTTTAAAATCTAGAAAACAATGTTTTTCTAGTCACATTCACATACAAAGGGGAATAATTAGCACTGAAAAGTTAACCATTGATTTTTTTCAAATGCTTCTGATATGTAATAATATCATGGATTCAATTCATGATGAGCACTAAATCCTATGTTTTTATTATTTGCTTGCATTTAACATGGGGACAGAGTTTTATAGTTTTATAGCAGTGGGGGTTCAAACATTATTTAGAGTGATCTAATTTGATGACCAACAAACTACTTCACAACTTGTAAATTTCAAGGTTCTGAATCTCTTTTGATATGGGAATTTACAAATGGAGGGTAATTCATCTGAGCTCTCCTTCTGCCTCCCTCACAAGCATGCTGGGGGAGGCTCTCTGCCTATGCATGTCTCCTCCATAGCTATACATACATTCCCAGGGGACTACCTTCTTCAAAGGAAGTCAGAACATTTAAATACATTAAAATAACAAAAATTCAGAATTCTTTATAAATCTTGTGAAGTCATACCTGTTGGGGTCCGCGTGTTTCCTAAACAAAGGAATGAACACACAAGACAATACAAGACAAACATGGCGATCGCCTCGAATGGCGCGCTCCGCTTTATTTTATACAGTCGTTTGTGGAATGTTGCCAAGTCACAAGACACATTGTTGTTTTTCTGACCTTTCCCTGACTTTCTGGATTTTCAAGATGTTTACATATAAACAGGCCCCCAACGCCCTACTTCGTTTGCAAGAGCAGGACTTATTGGGAACGCCCTGCTTCGTTTTTGAGAGCAGGACTTGTCGGGAACACCCTGCTTCGTTTGCTAGAGCAGGACTTATGGGGAACGCCCTGCTTCATTTGCGAGAGCAGGCCTTATTGGGAACACCCTGTTTGTGAGCACGTAGTCCTCTACACATACCTGTTTGCTGCTGCAGGATAAAGAATTCTCTATTTGTCCAGGACTTCATTTAGCCTCACTCAGCTGAACATCAATAGACTTACCCATGAGAAACATTGAAGGAGAAGATTGGGAACCTGTAGGTTGTCTTATATTCCCCAGTTTCTTACTTGTAATGATGAATATTGAGCCATCTCTCTATTTCTTTTCTTTAATATCATTATGCTCTTTCCTTTTCTACTTTAAACAAAATAGGTAGGAATCTCTTATTTACCCCTGTTCTTTCATTATATATATATATATGATACATATACTCATAAATACACACACACACTCATATTCACCTAATAAAAACACACACATACAGACATACATACACATTATTTAACTCTATTTCAATAATAAAATATTTTATTTCATTTACAAAATAAATTTAAGGTATTAACATGCAAGCAAAAAATGATTTGAGGTAAATCAAGGAGTACCAAAAATTTACCTAGGGATGTACATAATTAACTCTATGTTAACATTTTCTTAATTTTTTTTTTTTTTTTTTTTTTGACAATTGATAATGGTTAGGGACCCAAACAGTATAACTCAGCATCTTTTTTCTTTGGAGATACTAATCTTTTTAATGATATTGATTTAGTCATTGGTGGTTTATCTTATGGAACCGCCATGGGTTACATATTCTGAGATAATAATAACAGTTGTTTTTGAGATAGTATATGATAGCCTGAATAGTGACACCTCAGAGATGTCCAAGTTAGAATATTTGAATATGTAAACATATTGCCTTAAGTGGTAATAAGGACTCTGCAGATATGATTAAGTATTTTGAGATGGGGTGATTAGCTCATATTATTTGGTTGAGCCTAATATAATCATAGAGAAAGGCAAAAGATCAGTGTAAAGAGAATGCAGTGTGACAATAGAAGAAACTGGAGTAATGTGGCTGCAAGCTAAGGAATTCCAGCAGTCTCTAGAAGCAGGAAGAGCAAAAAATGACTTCCTCCCTGGAGCACACAGAAATCACCAGCTCTGTAGACAACCTAATTTTAACCTTATAATACTGATTCCAGGCTTCTGACCGTCAGAACTGTAGGAGCATAAATACATCTTGTTTTAAGCCACAAAGCGTGAGGTAATTACAGCAGTAATAGAAATGAATAGAAAGTGCGTTGGGTTGTGGCTAATGGTAATAAGGATGAAAGTGCTGTTATGTATGTTCTCTACAAGATTGTTAAAAAGTTCCAAAAAGACAAAACAGAATATAAATTCTGTATATCTAGTCAGAAGGTCAGTGTTTGTATGACAGTCTAAGTATTGTCACAAAGACACAGTTACAATACAGTGCAAGGATATATATGAAAAGCATTTAAACTGGTAATTAGTCCTACTATAGTCTCAAGATTTTGCTCCTATGATAAACCAAAGAGCAAGCAACAAGACCTAGAGTAGATCCAGAAAATGCTCAAGACATTTCTCTAGAATCAACAAGCAATAGGTTTTGCCTGTCAAAAACAAAATACACATTTCCAAATCAAATTGGGTAATGTCTTCTGGTTATTTGTTATAAATATTATCTGTGTCCTTTATTGAACCCTATTACCTTAAAACATCAACAGCTAATATCAGTGTAAAATATAGTGATTTATAAATAAATGACTATTTGACAATAGTCTCAACTTTGATATTAATTTTGTTTTACTTTTTATACTAGAAAGAGCAGCCCAGTGTTATAACTAGTTTCCAAAGAAAAGTTCCTCAAATAAATCATGCCTACTTCTAGTCACCTTGCTTAATTCCATTCTACCCTGAATCTGGGCTGGAACTGTTACAATCTTTCAGTTAACAAATTGTAGCAGAAGTAATTCTGTGTGAGTTCCAAGCTTCAAGTTTTAAGATGCTATAATTGCTTTCTTCTGTGGACTTTCAAACTCCAAGTCCCCACATAAGAAGCCTGAACACCCTGAGACTAATATATTGTGAAGAAGCCCAAACCACACACGTGAAGATGAGAGATAGAAGGAGATCAAAAATACTCAGCCAGCCCTCGACTGTTCCAGCCATTTCAGCTGAAATGCCATGCATGTGAGTGGAAAGAAAAACAAAAACAAACAAAGAAACCCTTCTTGGATGTCCAGCACAATTGGCCCTTCAGATAGAACTAGCACTAGCCATTATATGACAAAATAAGACGTAAACTGTCAAGTAGGAACTGCACAGTTGAGTGAATTAACCCATACAATTGTGAGAAATAAAATCATACAAAACTGAGCCACTAAGTTGGAGAATGGCTTATTATATGGCAATAGATAATAGAAAGGCTCATTCTTGTCAAATCACCTGAAAATGTTCCCAAATTTGTTTTCCTGTTGTTGTTTAATATTCTCCTTGTTCTCTTCTTCATGTGGCTATTCATTTTTAAGACTCAGCTCTTTTCTGTTGCTTATTTTTACTCATTTATATTAGAAACCCCTTTATTTTCAGTTCTCATTGCACCTTGCTTTTTCTTTCATAATACCTGTCATCAAATTGTAGTTTTAAAAATGTTCAGTTGTGTTAAGGATACTATAAGTTCTCTAAAATCTTAAGTCTATTCAATTTCCCATCTGTTTACCTTCAGCTACAAATCTAGGACTAGTATAAGGCAGACAATTAATAACTTAATTGAATAAAATTTTTTGGATGTAGGACATCTACTAGCACTGTTGTCTTAGTTGATACCATTACTATATATATTTGGAAAATATTTTATGACAAAAGATATAGTAGAACTATTACTAAAAGGTAAAAGTTATCGCTTTATGAGGTTAGAAAAAGAAGATACTTTAGAACGATAAATACCAGGGACAACATTAGAAAGATAAATACCAGGGCCAGAGCAGCCCCAGTGGCCCTGGGCTTCAGAGTTCCTCTTATACAGGCTGACTCCCATAGCTCCAGTCTTTAGGCCAGCCCATGTGGTCATAGGCACCAAGATAGTCCCTGTGATTCCAGGCTTTAGACTAGGCCCTGCAGACCCAGACTGTATGCCTGCCCCAGAAACGGGCCCACTCCAGGCTCCAAGCTGGTTCCAATTACACCAGCCTCCAGTGGACTCAGGATCCAGGCCTGCTCTAGCAAATCCAGGGTTCAGGCTCATCCAAGTAGACCCCAGTGCCAGGCCAGCCTCTGCAGAATACGGATCTAGAAACACTTCTCCAGATCTAGGCTTCAGGACAGCATTGGTGAACCCAGGAACCAGGTTCAGTCCCATGGACTTAGGCTTCAGGCCCATTTTAGAGGACACAGACTCCGGGTCCGTCCTGGTGCCTGTCTGGCTCCTAAAGACCAAGGTACAAGGCCTTTTCTAATGCCAAGCTAGTCCCTGTGGATCCAGCCTTCAGGCCAGCCCCTGTGGATAGAGGATCGAGGCTCACCCCAGCAGACCTAATTAACAGATACATCACAGTGCAACCAGGCCCCAGGCCCACAAAGTTGCTGACCCAGGCACACCCAAGCCAACCTGAAAACTCCAGAAACAAGCCTGTCCAATAACCATGCCAAATGGTCCACCCAGAATCTCCGGATAAGCTGACAGATGAAAGGCTTTTCCCAGCACAACCAGTCTGCAAAGACTGAAGAAGTACCTACATCATCAAATGTATAAACATTGACGTATGACCACAAGGATCAAGAAAAATCAGAGAAACATGATATTACCAATGGACAAAACAGGGTGGGTACTAGTGACTCAAATTTTTGAGTAAAGAAGTACAAGAGGGAGAAAAGAAATACAAAAGGATAGGAAGTTTCTTTAAATGAATAATAGTAGTAAACTTTCCAAACCTAGAAAAGATATAAATATTTAGGTACAACAAGGTCAAAAGTTCCTAATCAGACTCAACTCAACAAAACTACCCCAAGGCGTACTATAATCAAGATTTCAAAAACCAAAGAAAAATAGAGGACTTTGAAAGCAGTAAGAGAAAAAGAAGCAAATAATATATAAATGAATTCCAATATAGTTAGCAGCAGATTTCTCAGCAGAGATTTTGCAGGCCAGGAGGGAGTGAGATAATATATTCAAAATACTGAAAAAGGAAAAAAAAAAATCAATTTTTCAGAAATGAAGGAGAGATAAAGACATTTCCAGACAAATAAAAGCTGAGGGAGTTCATCAACAAAAGAATTGCCTTACAAGAAATGCTAGTGGGAACTCTTAAAACTCAAAGAAAAGAATATTAATGAATAACGTGAAAATATTTGAAAGTATAAATCTCATTGGTAAAAGTTAGTACTCAGTCAGACTCAGAATACTCCAATGAATAATGGTAGTGTGCACTTATATCTTTAGTGTGAATGTTAAAAGACAAAACTATTTTAAGGAGATACAATAATTTGTTAAAACATATGCAATTTAAAAATGTAAATTATGACATCAAAAAATCCGGGTGGGGGCAAGAGTGTATTAAAAGTATCAAAGTTTGGCAGAGGGGCTTTAAAAAAAATAAAGTAAAATTGCTATCAGCTTAAAATAACCTATTATAACTATAAGATGTTTTCTGTAAGCTTCATGAAAACCATAAAGAAAAATTGTATGATAGAAACATAAAAAGCAAAAAATCAAAGCACACCACTAGAAAAAATCACTTAAGCACAAATGAAAACAGTAAGAGAGAATAAAGGAAAAAGAATCTACACAACTAAACAACATTTAAGAAAATAGTAATAGTAAATCCTTACCTATCAATCATTACCTTAAATGTAAATAGATTAAATTCTCCAATAAAAAGACAGGGTGGCTGAATGGATTAAAAACAACAAGACCCAAGTACATGCCGGAATAGTAGGAAACTAAATTTAATAACATATTTAAAAGATCATTCATGCTGACCAGCTGGAAAGCTCTGCATTCCTGTGGGGTGTGGGGAGAGGGTAGGCAGATGAGGAGGAGCAGGACAAGACAGTTCACTGGTGAAAGGCTGAGCAGAGCGCAAGCAAGACTGACTGAGTTCAGAGGGGAGGTGTGGGGAATGGGTGAGACTGAGGGCAGAGCGCTTGGGCAAGAGGTGGAGCAGGATGTGGGGGTGACTGACGGTAGAGGGGCAGGGCAGACCCAGGTGCAAGGCGGGTGGGGAGAAAAAATAAAAGAAAAAGATCATTCATTCACCACAGTCGAGTGAGATTTATCCCAGGAATAAGGATAGTTCAACATTTACAAATCAATCCCATTTAAAATAACTATAAAAATGCTTAGAAATAAACTTAACCAAGGAGGTGAACGATCTCTACATTTAAAACTATAAAACTTTGAACAAAAAGAGGATGCAAAATGCAAAAATATTCTATGCTTATGAATTGGAAGAATTATATGTTAAAATGTCCATACTACATAAAGTGATTTACAGATTCAATGCAATCCCTATCAAATTACCAAAAACATTCTTCACAGAAATTGATAAAAATGCTAAAATTTGTATGGAATAACAAAAAGACTCTGAATAGCCAAAGCAAGATCGAGTATAAAGAACAAAGCCAGAGGAATAACACTATCTGACTAAAAAATATACTAAAAAGCCATCTAAAGAGTATGGTACTTCCATAAATGCAGAGATATATACCAATGGAAAAGAATAGAGAGCCCAGAAAAAAACATGCATTTACAGCCAACTGATTTTCAACAAAGGTGCCTAGAACACGTATTAAAGAAAGGATTGTCTCTTCACTAAATGGTGTTTGGAAAACTAGGTATATACAGAAGGAAGAATAAAATTGGATCTTCACCTCATATCATAACCTAAAATCCATTCAAAATGGATTAAAATCTTAAATTTAAGTTATGAATCTATAAAATTACTTGAAGAAAATATGTGGAAAATCTTTATGACATTTGTCTGTACAATAATTTTTGGATATGAGCATAAAAACACAAAAATGATAAAATATTTTTCAACCAGGCATGTCCTAAGGAGATAATTTTTAAAACACATTTTTTTTTCAAAATGTGTTTTTGAGATTTTGCATTCAAAAACTCAAACAACTCAATACAAGAAAACAAATAACCCAATTGAAAAATGTGCAAAGGACCTGAATAAACATTTTTTAAAGAAAACATACAAACAGCCAATAGATATATGAGAAAAATGGTTAACATCACTAAACATCAGGAAAATGCAAAATAAATATCACAATTAGTTATTACTTCATACCTTTTAGAATGGCTGTTATCTAATAGATGAATGATAACAAGTATGAGTGTTATCACTCATATAACAATACAGAGAAAAGGGAACACTGGCACATTGTTGGGGGAATGTAAATTAGTACAGTCATTATTGAAATCAATATGGAGTTTCCTAAAAAAATTAAAAATAAAACTACCTTATGATCTAGAAATCCCACTACTGGGTATATATTCAAATGAAATTAAATCTGTGTGCAGAAGAGCTATCTGCACTTCCATGTTTATTGTAGCATTATTTACAATAGCCAAGATATGAAATCAGCTTTTGTGTCCTTTAATGGATGAACGGGTAAGGAAAACATAGTATGAATACACTATGGAATACTATTCAACAATAAAAAGAAGAAACCCTGTCATGTGCAAAAACATGGATGAACCCAAAAAACATTATGTTAAGTGAAATAAGCCAGTCACAGAAAAATTAATATAGCATTATCTCACTTAGATGTGGAATCTAAAAATTTGAATTCATACAAGTACAGAATAGAATGGTGGTTACCAGGGCCTTCCTGGAATGGTTTATTAAATGTAGAGAGATGTTGATCAACGGATATACAAATTTAGTTAAGAGGTATAAGTTTGGGATAACCATTTCACAAAATGTTGACTATAGTTAATGACAACATATTATACTTTTAAAAAATGCTAACAGAGTAGATTTCAATTAGAAAATGCTAACAGAGTAGATTTTAAGTGTTCTTACCATATAATGATAACCACATAATGTAATATATATGTTAATTAGCTTGATTTAGCCATTTCACAATGTATGTATATTTCAAAATATCATATTGTACGCAGTACATATATACAATTATATTAGCAATCAGAAAATTAAAAGGAGGATAAATAATTTTGTTAGAATACAGAGGTGTACACAAATTACTTTGAAAACATGAAGAATGAAGGCCTAATTCTCAGATAACTTGTAATTGTAGAGAAGGTATAAACATTCAGTATGATTTCAGAACATAATTAAGAAATGGTTATTTTTTTAAAACAAAAGAAAGCATTGCAGACAATGAGCAAATTATATTAAAAATCAGATTTGAAAGCCCATGGTATTTTCCATGTTAGTGTTAATGTGGTTAGTGCTGATTCTACTCAGAAGTGATTTGAGAAAGCCTGTGACTGTGCATTGAGAACAACCTCTAAATGCACTTATGTGTCATTACAGTGAAGTTGGATCTAATAATGTAGGCAATGGTAATGTGTTCAAGACTTTTAGTAGGTAGTTGATACCAAATCCAAATCTAGGTTAAGAAAAATAATAAATGTATGGATGCTGGAAAACATGCATTTGTTTATTGATTTGCTTGTTGGTATATGCATTTCAAGAATACCTATAGACATCTCTTCTCTGCCAGGAACTGTTCTAAGTGCCTCAGGATACAGAAAAAATACAACTCACAAACTTTCTGTTCTCAGGGATCTTTCATTCTAGTGAGAGGATAGATGTGGTTTTGGAAAGTATAGAAGAACAAAAAATATATATATGTTAATCTAAAATGATACAGAAAAACTCTAGTCAAAAATAAGAATAAGAATAAAATTAAGATAGTTTTAAGATAAAGAATAGCCAGAAAGTTCTGTAGCAAGGGAGGTCAGATATTCTTGTTCTGAAAGAGAAACATTTATTGAAGACCACAATACGGAGAAGCCAATCAAGCACAGATCTTGCTAGGAAAAGGTAACAACAGGTTCAAAAACACCTGAGACGGGAACATTTTGACAGTCCTGAAAATCAGTGATGTGGTTTGTAGGTTTGTCCCCCCCAAATTTCATGTTGAAATATGATTCCCAATGTTAGAAATGGGGCATGGTGGGAGGTGATGGATCATTAGGGTGAATCCCTTATGAATGGCTTAGCACTATGCCCTTGGTATGAGTGAGTTCTTGCTCAGTTAGTTCGCATAAGATATGGTTGTTTAAAAGAATCTGGGACACCCCCCGCCCCTTCCCTTTCTTGCTCCCACTCTCAGCGTATGATGCACCTGTTCCCCATTCACCTTCTACCTTCCTGAGGCCCTCACCAGAAGCAGATATGGCACTATGCTTCCCATACACCCTGCAGAACCATGAGCCAATTAAACCTCTTTTCTTTATAAATTACCTAGTTTCTGGTATTCCTTTATAGTAATGCAAACTGACTAACGCAATCAGATAGAGTTATTTTTTCAAATGTAGCTATAGGGCAGCAAATGAGGTTGAGGATGGAAAAAGGAGGTCTGAGTGGTAGGTAAGTGACAGATTATTAAATCATCATGAGTTAAAAAAACACAATCATTAAATTATTTAAGTAGAAATGTCATGTAATTGAATTTATCTCTATAGAAAGGAAATCCTACTCACTATGTGATTGAGTGTGCAGAGACAGGGTAGAGGATGAAAAGAGAAATCTAGAAAGGGTGGAATGATTCCACAGATGCACATGGAGGTGACCTTGGAAAGGCAGAGAATGGATGCCCAGAGCCAATGTTGACACTTTGAAAGAAGTCCTAAGAAATGATAGAGAAGACCTGGACTAAGGGTGTAATGCATAATAATGAAATGAGAAGAGTTGACAGTTATGAAAAATATATACGAGTTAGAAAGTAAAGGATGTGATATTTATAAATATGTATGTATATATTGTATGTGAATATATATTCACACACACATACACACACTCACACACATGTGTCACATGTGTCTGTATCTCTACCTTGTTTCAAAAGTGTTTTATGCAGGCAATACATATTGCTGTCATTTAAGCCAGTATTAGCTCTCTAGAATATTACATCCCCCAATAATAAATTAATTATTTAGGGAAATAATTAAAATAGGAAAAATAAAAAATCACTAAGTAAGTGATCACATTTCTGACACTATTTATAAAGCCAAGACACAGTGGCATGGCTCAAATATCTTAAGATCAAATAAAGTTTAATCATTTAGTATTTCTGTTTATTTTCTGTATGTGTACGTATTTGTTTGTCTACTCATATTTTTGTGTCTCTAAACTAGCTTGGCAGTATTCTTTTTCTAACTTTATCACCTTTGTGAAGTAGGGCAACCTGATTTTACTTCCTTAATTATATAATTGATGTTTAAACATTACATTGAAGTAGACAATCTATTCCATCTCAAATACAACTACTGTTTATCATTGCATTTTATAAAATGATTACTTTGCCCTAGTTCTGGTTAGAATTTCATAATCTTTATAATTTGAAGAAAAGAAAAAAGTTGGCTTAGATCTTCTTCCTTGTGTCTTTGAAGAGTTGTAATTACCCTAATTATCTGCTCCAGTGCAATGTTAAAATGTATTAACACTCCACTTTATCTCCTGAGGAATGTACTTAGTTTCTAAGAAGTTGCCATCTGTTTTTTATTTGAACACTCACCGTAGGTTAAAAAGCCACTTGTGTGTTCAGCGCTATCAACTTCTTCCATTAAGAACTTCCTATTTCAGGGCAGACACTCCGCAAGTGACAGTAGGTGGTATAAAAGCAGGAGCCACAGTGCAGAGAAGTATCCAAATTTATACCATCTCCTCTCTCTTCTCTACCTAAAGAACATAGAGAGATTCTATTTTTTAAAACTCTCTTCTTTTTCCTCTTTAATCTTTTCATAATATCCAACAATGCATAATCATTTTTTAACTTTCCTTAGTTTCCTCCAGCTCTCTATGTTAATGTACATATATTTATGAAGAATTGTGTAAATATTGCAATTTGAGAGGAGGGAAGTATGATAATTAGTGGAATTTTAAAAAGGTTGAATGTCACAATAACATCGTGTTTGGATTTATTTAAAGAAATGTAGATGACATCTAAATTTGACTTAAAGTTACAAAGACAGAATCAACTAGAAGTGCCAGTTTATGTCATTTAGTGTACTGTAAACTTCCAATCCTCTTTAAAAGTTATTTTTAGCTTTAATTGACACATAATAATTGTACATAATTGTTGAGTACACTGTGATGTTTCAGTATATGTATACACTGTGTAATGATGAAGTAAAGGTAATTAGCACATATATTAGCTCAAACATTTGAACTTCTTTGTGATGAGAACATTCAAAATCCTCTCTTTCAACTATTTTGAGACATACAAATGGCTTTAGTCATTCTACTGTGCAATAGGATGCCAGAATTTACTCTTTACTTTCTACTTGTAACTTTGTACTCATTGATCAACCAATCCCCATCCTCCTCTTACCTTCCCCAGTCTCCTGTAACCACTGTTCTATTCACTACTTATATGTGATCAACTTTTTAAGATTCTACATATGACTGAGAATGTGTCTCATTTGTGTTTATGTACCTGGCTTATTTCACTTAACCTAATGTCCTCCAGGCTCATTTATGTTGTCACAAATGACAGGATTTCCTTTCCACGACTGAATAGTATTCCATTGTGCATATGTGCCACATTTTCTTAACTATACATCCATGTTTTGACACTTAAGTTGATTTCATATCTTGGCTATTGTGAATAGTACAGCAATAAGCATGAGTGCAGGTATCTCTTCTACATATTGATTTAATTTTCTTTGAATATATACCCAGTGGTAGGATTGCTGAATTACATCACATTAATATTTTTATTTTATTATTTACTTTTTGAGGAACCTCTTATTATATTAGGCCATTCTTGCACTGCTACAAAAAAAATCTGAGATTGGGTATTATATAAAGACAAGAGGTAGGGTTGGCTCACAGTTCTGCAAGCCTTACAGGAAGCATGACGGCATCTATTGGAAGCTTCTAATCATGGTGGAATGCACAGGGGGAGTAGGCATCTCACATGTTAGGAGCAGGATCAAGGGTGGGGAGGTGCTATACACTTTTAAGTGACCAGATCTCACAAGAACTTATTATCATGAAAACAGCACCAAGCCATGAGGAATCCTCCCCCATGAGCCAAATACCAGGCCCCACTTCCAGCATTGGGGATTACAACTCAACATGAGATTTGGACAGGGACAAATATCTAAACTATATCATTTCATCCTTGGCCTCTCCCAAATCTCATGTCCATCTCACATTGCAAAACACAACCATGCCTTCCCAACAGTCTCCCAATGTCTTAACTCATTCTAGCATTATCTCAAAAGTCCAAAGTCTCATCTGAGATAAGGCAAATCTCTTCCACCTATAAGCCTGTAAAATCAAAAAGAAGTTAGTTACTTCCAAGATACAATGGGGCTATAGGCACTGGGGAAACATTTACTTTCCAAAATGAAGAAATCAGCCAAAAGAAAGAGGCCACGGACCCCACATAGTTCAAAACCCAGCAGGGCAGTCATTCAATCTTAAAGCTCTAAAATACTTTTCTTTGATTCCATGTCCCACATCCAGGGTTCAATGGTGTGATGGGTGGTATCAAAAAGCCTTGGACAGCTCTACCCCTGTGGCTTTTTAGGGTTCAGTTTCTGAGACTTCTGTCACAGATTGTTGAGTACCTGTGGCTTTTCCAGGTGAAGGGTACGAGCTGTGAGTAGATCTACAATTCTCAAGTCTGAAGGACAGTAGTTCATCTCTCACAGCTCCACAAGGCAGTGCTTCTGCCTAGTCCACTAGGCGACTCTATATAGGGGCTCCAACCCTACATTTTTCCTTGGCACTGTCCTAGTAAGGGTTCTCTGTGAGGGCTTCACCTCTTAAGCAGACTTCTTCTTGGGCACCCAGGCTTTTTCATACATCCTCTGGAATCTTGGAAGAGGCTGCCAAGTACTCTTCAGTCTTGCATTCTATGCACCTACAGGCTTAACACCACTTGAAAGTTGCCAACGCTTATGGCTTGCATTCTCCAAAATGGCAGCCTGAGCTGCACTTAGCCCTTTTGAGCCACAGCTAGAGATGGAGTGGCTGGGATGTGGGAAGCTGCGTCCCAAGGCTGCCCAGGGCAGTGGGGCTCTGGGCCTGGCCCACAAAAGCACTCAGTCTTTCAGGTCCTGAGGGTCTGTGATAAGAGGGGCTGTCATCAAGGTCTCTGAAATATCTTCAAGGTCTTTTTTCTCATTGCCTTGGCTAGAAGTTCTTAGCTCTTTCTTAGTAATACAAATCTCTCTAGCAAGTGGTGGCTCCACAGCCTGCTTGAATTCCTCTCCTGAAAAAACCTTTTTCTTCCTCTTCCATATGATCAGGTCACACATTTTCTGAACTTTTATGCTCTGCTTCCTTTTTAAGTATATAATCCAACTTTAAGTCATTTATTTGCTTCTGCATCTTAACTAGGCTGTTAAAAGCAGCCAGGTTACTTCTTGAACACTTTGCTGATTAGAAATTTCTTCCATCAGATACCCTAACTCATCACTCTGCAGCTCAAACTTCCACAAATCTCAAGGGAAGGGACACAATCCAGACAAGTTCTCTGCTAAAGTATAACACATGTGACCTTTGTTCGAGTTCCAATAAGTTCCTCACTTCCACCTGAGACATTGGCAGCCTGGACTTCACTGTCCATATCACTACCAGCATTTTGGTCACAATCATTTAACCATTTTCTAAGAGGTTCCAAACTTTCCCTCATCTTCCTGTTGTCTACTGAGCCCTCCAAACTCTCCCAGTTCCAAAATTACCCAGTTCCAAAGTTGATTCCACATATTTTTGATATCTATATAATAATGCCCCATTCTCAGTACCAATTTTCTGGATTAGACCATTTTTGTACTATAGCTATAAAGAAATACCTGAGGCTGGATAACTTATTAAGAAAAGAGGTTTAATTGGCTCACAGTTCTGCACACTTTACAGGAAGCATGGCAGCATCTGCTCCAGGGGAGGCCTCTGAAAACTTACAATCATGGTAGAAAGAAAATGGGGAGCAGGCATCCCACATGGCAGGAGGAGGAGCAATGGAGGGAAGTGCCACATGCTTTTAAATGACCAGATCCCACAAGAATTCACCATTATAAAGACAACACCAAACCATGAGGAATCTGCCCCCATGATTCAAACAGCTCATCAGGCCCCATCATCAGCATTGGGGATTACAATTCCATATGAGATTTGGGAAGGGACAAGTATCCAAACTCCATCACCTCCATACTTTTATCCATAATCCCTGTACTAATTTACATTCCCACCAACAGTGTGTAAGTTTTCCCCATTCTCCATATCCTCCCCAACACTTATTATCTAGCACTTTTTATAACAGTCATTCTAACTACAGTAAGGTGATATCTCATTGGAGTTTTAATTTACATTTCCTTGATGATTAGTGGTATTGAGCATTTTTAATATACCTGTTGGCCATTTGTATGCCTTCTTTTGAGAAATACCTATTCAGGCTCTGTGCTCATTTTTTAATGAGGTTATCTTTTTTTCTGTTGCTTTAAGTTTCTTATCTGTTATGGATATGTTACACACACACACACACACACATAGTTTGCAAACATTTGCTCCCATTCTATAGGTTATCTCTTCACTCTCTTGATTGTTGCCTTTGCTATGCAGAAGGTTTTTAGTTTGGTGTAACATAATCTCCCTATTTTTGCTCTTGTTGTTTGTGCTTTGAAAGGTTAGCCAAAAATTCCTTGCCCAGTCCAATGTTGTGAAACATTTTCCCATTTTCTCTGTGATTTCTTCCACTAGTTTCATGGTTTGGGGTCTTACATTTACGTCTCTAATCTACTTTGATTTGATTTTTGAATGTGGTAAAAATAGGGGCTCAGTTTCATTCTTCCGCATGTGGAAATCCAATTTCCCCAACACTATTTTATTAAAGAAACTGTCCTTTTTTTTTTTTTTTTTTCAATGTATATCCTTGGAACGTCTGTCAAAAATCAGTCGGCTGTAAATGTATGGATTTATTTCTTGGCTCTCTATTTGGTTCTATTAGTTTCTGTTTCTGTTTTTATGTTAATATCATGCTGCTTTGGTTACCTTAGTGTATCAGTCAGGGTTCCCTAGAGAGACAGAACTAATAGGATATATATGGGAGTTTATTAAGTATTAACTTACATGATCACAATGTCCCATAACAGGCTGTCTGCAAGCTTGAGGAACAAGGAGGGCCAGTCCGAGTCTCAAAACTGAAGAACTAGAAGTCTGATGTTCAAGGGAAGGAAGCATTCAGCACAGGAGAAAGATGTAGGCTGGGAGACATAGTTTTGTGGTATGTTTTGAAGTCAGATAGTGCAGGCCTTCTTAGGCCTTCTGGCTTTTTTTTTTCTTTCAAGATTGCTGTGGCTATTCAGGTTCTCTTACTCTGTCACACAAATTTGATTTTTGTATGTCTGTTCATCAGGCATATTGGTCTGTAGTTTTCTTTTTTAGGTTTTGCTTTTTTCTGGTTTTTGTATCAGGGTGATGCTGGCCTCATAGAATGAGTTTGAGAGTATAAATGTTTGATAGCTTTTAGCAGAGAGCCGTCAAGTCCTGAGTTTTCTATGTTTTTTTTTTTTTTTTTTTTTTTTTTTTTTAATGGGAGATTTTCAATTTCCTCATAAGTAAATCTTAATAGGTGGTATGTGTCCATACATTTATCTCTTTATTTTTTCAGGATTATCAAATTTGTTTATGTATAAATGTACTTAATGGTCTCTTATAATTCTTATATTTCTGTGGCATAAGTTATTATGCTTTCTTTTTTTACTTCTGACTTTACTTATTTGAGTTGTCTTTTTTTACTTAGTAGTCCAACTATCAATTTTTAAATTCTATTTTGTTAAAAACAACTCTTTACTTTGTTGATCTTTTGTATTTTTTTTTTCTAGTTTTCATTTATTTTTTATCTGTTCTTTATTATTTTCTTCTTTATGCTAGTTTTGGGTGTGGTGTGCTCTAGTTTATTGAAGTGCATCATTGTGTTGTTTATTAGAAACCTTACTTTTTTGATGTAGGTGTACATTGCTATTAACTTTCCTCTTGAACTACTTTTCCTTTATCCCATAAAAGGTTTTGTATGTTGTGTTTTAATTTTAATTTTTCTAAAGTAATTTTTACATTTTCTATTTGTTGACTCATTGGTTGTTCAGGAACATGTTGTTTATTTCCATGTATTTTTAAATTTATGAAGACTCTCTTGTTATTGACTTCTAGCTATACTGTTGTGGTCAGAAAATATACTTGATATAATTTCAATCTTCTTGAATTAATGAACACTTTTTTCTAGCTTAACATATAATCTATCTGGTAGAATGTCCTATATGCAGTTGAAAAATATTTGTATGTTTCAGCTGTTGAATGCAATGTTCTATAAATATCTGTTATGTTAATTTGACCTAGGGTGAAGTTTAAGTCTAATATTTTTGTTGTTATTGATATTTCTGTCTAGATAATTGGTCCACTATTACAAGTGGGATGTTGAAATCTGGTATTATGATATTGCAGTGTATCTCTTCTTTAAATTTAGTAATATTTGCTTTATATATTGGCATTCTCTCATGTTGGGTGCATATATGTTTAAAATTATTATATCTTATTGTTGAATTCATACTTTTATCACTGTACAATGTTCTTCTTTGTCTCTTTTTACAGTTTTTGATATAAAGTATGTTTTATCTTGCATAACTATAGTTACTTCTGCTTGCTTTTCATTTTCATTTGCATGGAATATTTTTCTTCCCTTCACTGTCAGTCTGTATGCATCCTTTGGTTACATAAAAATACCCTAGGCTTATTCCATTCCCTAACATTTTATATTTTTGCTGTCTTAATTCAAATCTTTATATATTGTGTGTTCCCTTACCACTAATTTTAGCTGTTTTTGTTTTATCATTTTGACTTTTCACCTTCATTCTAGAAGTTTGAAAACTTTTTATTGCATCATTACATTACTGGAATATTTTGAGTTTGGTTATAAATTTACCTCTACTAGTGTTTTCTACTTGGACATATTTTCATGATAGTAACTATTGTCCTTTTATTTCCAGTTATAGGACTCCTTTAAGTGTTGCTTGAACTTCTAGCAGTAATACATTTCCTCAGCTTTTGAACATCTGGAAATAAATTTATTTCTCCTTCATTTCTGAAGGATAGATTTGCTAGACATCCTTGCTTTTCTTGGCTGATTGTTTGTTTGTTTGCTTGCTTTTAGTACTTTGAATATATCATTTTATTCTAACCTGGCCAGCAAGGTTTCAGCTAATAAATCTACTGATAGACTAATGGGGGTTTCCTTATACGTGACTTGATGCTTTTACTTTTTCTGATTTTAGAATTGTCTTTTACTTTTGACAGTTTGATTATATTGTGTGTTGGAAGATGCCATTTTAGGGTTGAATGTATTGGGACTTTTGAGTTTCCTGAGTTTGAATGTTCATATATCTCTAAAGACTTAAGAAGTTTCCAACTACTATTTTTTGTGTTGTTTTTGTTATTGTTGTTTTTGTTTTTTGAAGAAAGAGTATTTTTCATCCAGGCTGGAGTACAGTAGTGCAATAAAAATTCACTGCTGTCTCAATTCCTGGGTCCAAGGGATCCTCCCATCTCAGCCTCCCAAGTAGCTGGAACTAAAAACATACACCATTATACCCATGTAATTAAAAAGAAATTATAGAGGCTGGGTCTCACCATCTTGCCCAGGCTAGTCTCAAACACTTGGGGTCAAGAGATCCTCATGCCTCAGCCTCATAAAGTTCTGGGATTAGAGGCATGAGCCACTGCACCTGGTCTATTTTGTTAAATGGGTGTTTTTGTTTGTTGTTATAATTTTTTCTTTTTTTTTTTTTCTTTCTTCATTTTTTCTCCCTCTGGCACCCTAAAATGTTAATATTTGTTCACTTAATTGTGTCTCATAGGTCTTGTAGGCTTACTTTATATTTTTTTCATTCTTCTTTTTTTTCTGACTGGGCTATTTCAAAATGTCTGTATTCAAGATCAGAAATTATTTCTTCTGCCTATCTATTTTGTTGTTTAGGCTCTCGATTGTATTTCACATTTCATTCATTAAATTCTTCAGGCTAAGATTTGTTTGTTGTTTTTAAAATAATATCTATTTTTTTAATGGCTCACTCAGATTATAAATTGTTTTCCTAATTTTATTGAATTGTTTTTCTGTATTATTTTGTATCTCGCTGAGTTTTCTTTAGATCATCAATATGAATTTCTTCTCAGATATTTTTTAAAATTCCCCTTCTTTAAGGTCAGTTATTACAGAAATTATTGTGTTTCTTTAGAGGTATTATGATTTGTCACCTTCTCATGTTTCTTGTGTCTCTATGTTGATGTCTATGCATTTGGTGAAACAGTAGCCTTTTCTAATTCTAACTTTCTAAAAATCTAATAAAATTAGATTTTTCTGTACTTAGGGTATCAGTTGAGTGTGGTGCACTGATTTTGATTCTGGGTAGCTGCAGTAGTGTACACTTTGTGCAGTTTCTTTAGCTATAATTCATGTCAGCAATGCCTGTTGTGTGTCAGTAATCTAGACTGTAGGAGTTTGTGGTAGTGCTATTGTGATTTTGCTGGAGGCAGGCCTGCTGGGTTGGTTATTAAACTGGTTGCCCTCAGAAGTGTTTCCACTAACACTAGGGCAGATACATTCTATGCCCTATAGCAATTCTGGCACACCTTTGTTGTACTCCAGCTATTTTCTAATTTTTAATTTTTGTGGATACATAGTAGGTGTAATTATTTATGCAATATAGGAGATATTTTGATATAGGCATGCCATGTGAAATACGCACATTATGGAGAATGAGTTATCCATCCCCGCAAGCATTTATCCTATGAGGTGCAAACAATTCAATTACACTATGAAAGTTATTTTGAAATATATAATTAAGTTTTTATTGACTATAGTCACCTTGTTGTGCTATCAAAAGTAGTTCTTATTCTTTCTTTCTATTTTTTGTATACGTTATCCATCCCAACTTCCTCTCAATCCTCCCACTACACTTCCTATCCCCTGATAACAATCTGTCTACTATGTCCATTAGTTCAATTGTTTTGATTTTTAGATTCAACAAATAAGTGAGAACATGTGATATTTGTCTTTCTATTCATGGCTTATTTCACTTAACATAATGATACCCAGTTCCATGCATGTTGTTGCAAATGACTGGATCTCATTCTTCTTTAATACTGAATAGTACTAGATTGTGTATATGTACCACATTTTCTTTATTCATTCATCTATTGATGGACACTTAGGTTGCTTCCACATCTTAGCTAGTATAAACAGTGCTGCAATAAACATAGGAGTTCAGATATCTCTTAGATACACTAATTTACTTTCTTTGGGTCCCTCCTCCAACACTGAGGATTACAATTCAACATGACATTCATGTGGGGACACAGAACTAAACCATATCAGTGGCCTTTCAGACAAAGAATTCAAATTAACTGTATTGAGGAAACTCAGAGAATTTCAAGATAACACAGACAAGAAACTGAGAATTCTATCAGACAAATTTAGTGAAGAGATTAAAACAATTTTAAAAATCAAGTAGTAAGTATGGTTTTTAAAAATTCAATTGGCATACTGAAGAATACTTCATTGTCCTTTAATGGCAAAATTGATCAAGCAGAAAAAAGAATTAGTGAGCTCGAAGACTGGCTACTTGAAAATACACAGTAAGAAGAGACAACAGAGAAAATAATAAAAGCAATAAAACCCACCTACAGAATCTAGGAAATAGTTTACAAAGGGTAAATCTAAGAGTTATTGGCCTTAAAGAGGAGGTAGACAAAGAGATAGGTTAGAAAGTTTATTAAAAAGGATAATAACAGAGAGTTTCCCAAACCTAGAGAAAGATATCAATATATAAGTATAAGAAGCTTGTAAAACACCAAGCAGATTTAATCCAAAGAAGACTACCTCAAGGTATTAATAACAAAACTTCCATAGGTCAAAGATAAAGAAAGAATCCTAAAAGCAGCAAGAGAAAATAAACAAATGACATACAATGGAGCTCCAGTGTGTTTGGCAGCAAACTTTTCAGTGGAAGCTTTACAGGCCAGGAGAGAGTGGTATGATGTATTAAAATCTGAAGAAGAAGAAGAAAAAAAACCTCTTTTATTCTAGAATAGTCTATCTGGCAAAAAATATTCTTGAAACATGAAGGAGAAATAAAGACTTTCCCAGACAAACAAAAACTGAGGGATTTTATTAATACCAATTAACACCAGACCTGCCCTACATGAAATGCTAACAGAAATACTTCAAACAGAAAGAGAAGGAAATTAATGACCAATAAAATAATCAACTGAAAATGCAGAACTTACTGGTAATACTAAGTACACAGAAAATCACAGAATATTATAACACTATAACTATGATGTGTAAATTACTTTATCCTAAGTAAAAAGAATAAATGATAAACCAGTCAAAAATAATAACAACTTTTCAAGACAGTATGTATAATAAAATATACATGGAAACAACAAAACGTTAAAAAATAAAGGGAAAAGTTAAGGCATATAGTTTTTATTATTTTTATTTGTGCTTGCTTGTTTATGCAAATAGGTTCAAGTTGTTACCACATTAAAATAGTGGGCTATAATATAGTATTTTCAAGCCTATGGTAACCTTAAACCAAAAAACATCCAATGGGCACACAAAAAATAAAAAGGAAAAAACTAAATCATATCAACGGAGAAAATTACCTCCATTCAAGGAAGACAGGAAGGAAAGAAGAAAGAAAGAAGGCCACAAAACAAACAGAAAACAAATAACAAAATGGCAGGAGTAAGTCCCTACTTATCAATAGTAACATATAATGTAGATCCACTACACTCTCCAATTAAAAGATATAGACTGGCTGAATGAATGAAGAAAACAGCATCTACTATCTGTTGCTTACAAGAAACACACTTACCCTATAAAGACACACAAAGAGTGAAAATAAAGGAATGAAAAAAGGTATTTTATGGCAACGGAAACCAAAAAGGAGCAACACTTGCTATATTTATATTAGGCAAAGTAGATTTTAAGACTAAAACTATACAAAGAGACAAGGAAGGTCATTATATAATGATAAGTGGTAAATCAAGCAAGAGGGCATAACAATTTTAAATATATATGCACCCAGCAGCACAGAACCCAGATATATAAAGGAAATATTATTAGAGCTAAAGAGAGAGATTGGTTCCAATTCAATAATAGCTGGAGGCATCAACCCCTTAATTATAACATTGGACAGATCTTCCAGACAGAAAACCAACAAAGAAATATCAGACTTAATTTGCAATAGAGACCAAATGGATCTAGTAGATATTTATAAAAACATTTCATCTAAAAGCTGCAGAATATATATTATTTTCTTTAGCACATGGATCATTTTCAAGGAGAGGTCATACTTTAGGTCAAAAAACAAGTTTAAAAACATTTGAAAAAACTGAAATAATATCAAGAATTTTCTCTGACCAAAATTAAATAAAACTGAAAATCAATAACAAGATGAATTTTGGAGACTACACAAGTAAATGGAAATTAAACATGTTTCTGAATGTGTAGTGCGTCAGAAGAAATTGATAAGGAAATTGAAAAATTTCTTGAAACCAATGATAATGGAAACACAACACGAAAAAACCTATGGGATAAAGCAAAAGCAGTATTCAGACGGAAGTTTACGGCTATAAGTGCCTACACCAAAAAAGAGAAACAACTTCAAATGAACAATCTAGTGATGCATCTTAAAGAACTACAAAGGCAAGAGTAAACTAAACCAACAATTAGTAGACAAAAACAAATAATAAATATCAGAGTACAAAGAAATAGAGATATGTGACTGTATTAGTTCATTCTCACACTGCTATAAAGAACTACTTGAGACTGGGTAATTTTTGAAGAAATATCAGAGAAATAAATAAGAGAAATAAAAATATGAAATGAAGTGAAAATGAAACAAAGGTACAAAAGATCAATAAAACAAAAGTTTTTCTTTGAAAAGTTAAATAACATTAGCAAAACTTTAGCCAGATAACTAAGAAAAAAAAAAGAGAAGATCCAAATAAACAAAATCAGAAATAAAAAAAGAGACATTACGAAAATTCCAAAGGATCATACTAGCCTATTATGAGCAACAATAAGCCAGTATATTGAAAACTCTAGAAGACATGGACGCATTCCTAGATACATACAACCTGCCAAATTTGAATCAGATGGAAATCCAAAACCTGAACAGACCAATAACAAGTAATGAGATTGAAGCAATAATAAAGTCTCCCAATAAAGAAAAGCCTATGACTTGATAGCTTCATTGATGAATTTTATCAAACATTTAAAGTAGAGCTAATACAAATGTGACTCAAACTATTCTGAAAAATAAAGGAGAATACTTCCAAACGCATTCTAAAAGGCCAGTATTACCATGATACCAAAACCAATGACACATCAGAAACACAAACTCAAACTATAGGCCAATATCTCTCATAAATATTGATGCAAAAATCTTCAACGAAATACTAGCAAACTGTATTCCACAACACAATAGAAAGATCTTTTATCATGACCAAGTGAGATTTAACCCTGTGATACAAGAATATGTTACCATATGCAAATCAATCAACGTGATGCATCATATCAACAGAATGAAGGATAAAACCATATGATCATTTCAGTTGATGCTGAAAAAGCATTTGCTAACATTCAACATTCTTTCATGATGATAACCCTCAAAAAACTGGGGATAGAAGGAACATATCTGAAAATAATAAATGCCACATATGACAGACCCATAGCTAGTATCACACTGCCTGTCTAAGCAGTGAACAAGGGGAACCTGTTGAATGGTTAAAGTGGGAGGTAATTGGATCATTGGAGTGAACTTCATTCTTTCTGTTCTCATGATCGTGAGTTCTCACGAGATCTAGTTGTTTAAAAGTGTGTAACACCTCCCACTTCACTCTCTCGCTCCTGCCACCATGTGAAGACATGCTGGCTTCCCCTTTGCCTTCTGTCATGACTGTCAGTTTCCTGAGCCTCCCCAGCCATGCCTCCTATATAGCCTGTGGATCTGTGAGTCAAGTCTCTTTTCTTTGAAATTACCCAGTCTCAGGTAGTTCTTTATAGCAGTGTGAGAATGAACTAATACAGTCACATATCTCTATTTCTCCAGGATTAGTCACTCGTGCCTTATTTAATGTTTTCCTGGATGGTGTTGATACTAGTAGATGTTCTTTGGTGTCTGGACATTGAAAAGTTAGGTGTTTATTGTAGTGTTCACTGTCTGGGTTATTTGTAGCCATACTTCTTGGGAAGACTTTCTAGATATTTGAAAGAACTTAGGTGTTGTGATCTAATTTGTATCTATTTTAGGGGGCACCCAAAGCCTAGTAATGCTGTGCTTCTTGCATACTTATGGAGGTACTACTTTTATGGTCTTGGACAAGATCCAGGAGAGTTATCTGGATTGCCAGGCAGAAACTCTTGTTGTCTTCCCTTCCTTTCTCCTAAACAAACAGATTCTCTGTCTGTTGGTTCTGAGCTACCTAAAGCTGGACGTGAAGTGACACAAGCACCCCTGTGGCCATCACCACTATGACTGCGCTGGGTCAGATCTGAAGCCAGCACAGTGCTGGGTTTTGCCCAAGGCCAGCTGTAAGCACTCCCTGCCTACTACCAATGTTTGTTCAAGGCCCTGTAATGCCACAATCAGCAGGTAGCATAACCAGCCAGGCCTGTGTCCTTCCCATTAGGATTACAAGGTACTCCACGTTCCAGGTGGGTCCAGAGGTGCTGTCCAGGAATCAGAGATTAGAGTCAAAACCTTAGAAGTCTCCTTGGTGTTTATTATATTGTAGCTGAGCTGGCACTCAAATCATAAGATGTAGTCCCTCCCACTCTCCCCTCACCTTTTCAAAGGCAGAGGAGCCTCACTTCATAGCCACTGCCACCTCAGACCGTGAGGAGTATGGTCAGACCACCAGTCAATGTTCTCTTATGGTCCAGTGGCTCTTAAGTCAACTTGTGGTGTCTGCTGCCTGTTCTGGGGCTCAACCTTCAGGGCAGTGGGATTCCCTCTGGCAAAGGACATGTCCAGAAATGCCACTCAAGAGTCAAATCTTGGAAATAGGGCCTCAAGAGCCTACTTGGTGCTCTGTGGCCATCCTGATAACTAAAGTGCAAGACAAAGTCTCCTTTATTTTTCCCTCTGCTTTTCTCAAGCAGAAGGACTTTACCCCATAGCCACCACAACTGGTAATGTGCTGAGTGTCACCTGAAGCCAGCAGGTTTCAGAGGCTCAACCAAGGCCCTTGATGTAGTACCTGAGTATCGCTGCTGGTTATTCAGCACTCAAGGGCTCTTCAGCTCTTCAGGTAGCAGGTGATGAATGCTGCCAGGACTGGGACCTTTTCTTCAAGGCAGTGGATTCCCTTCTGGGCCAGGGTGTATCTAGAAATGTCATCTGGGAGCCAGGCAAGATGACAGCCTCACGACTGTCCAGTGCCCTATCCCACTGTGGCTGAGTTGGTATCCAAGATGCAAGACAAAGTCCTCCCCACTCTTCTCTCTCATCTCCTCAAGTTGAAGGTAGGGGTATCTTTTGGACCCATGAGCTATGCAGCCTGCAGTTAGGAGAGGGGTGATGCCAGCATGTCCTTGGCTTGTCACAGTATGTTGTGTGCCCCCCAGTCCACTGTCTCTGGGCCTAGTGCAGTACTAGGACTTGCCTGAGAGTTGCAGTCCTTATGGCCTAGACTACCTTTCACATTTACTTTAAGACATAGAGTGCTGTACCCTTCTGCGGCAAGGTTTGTAGGCACTCAAGATCCAACCGCTGGGAGCTGTGACTTCCCTCTGCTATGGCTGGTTTAAATGCTTCCTCTGAGGCTGAATGTCAGTTGAATTTGGTCCAGTTTTTCTTTCTCCTCTAATAGTATAGCACTGAGTTCAATACCTCACAATTGTGGTGTTCTCCCTCCCTCAGGGCCCAGAGAAACTTTCCTGCAGCAAGCTACAGCTGCTGCCTGGAGCGGGTGGGCTGGGGCCACATCAGTGATTCCTGATTGTTTTTTCTATCTCTTTCTATCTCTTCAGTGCCTCTTTCAGTGATAGGAAGTTCAAACCAGGTACTGTGAGTGCTTACCTGATTTTTGGTTATGAAGGTGTTTTGTCTGTGTAGATAGTTGCTAACTTGGTCTCCTCATGGGGGAGGATGATCCGTGGAGCCTTGTATTCAGTGGCCTTGCTTCACTCATCTCCTATATCCCAGCTTCTTTTTTTTTTTTTTTTTTTTTGGGGGGGGGGACAGAGCATTGCTCTGTCACCCAATCTGGAGTGCAGTGGCACCATCTCGGTTCACTGCAGCCTCTGCCTCTTGGGTTTCAGCAATTCTCTTGCCTCAGCCTCCTGGGTAGCTGGGATGACAGGCACACACCACCACGCCTGGATAATTTTTGTATTTTTAGTAGAGACGGGGTTTCGCCATGTTGGCCAGGCTGGTCTCGAACTCCTGACCTCAGGTGATCCGCCCCCCTCAGCCTCCCAAAGTGCTGGGATTACAAGCGTGAGCCACCACGCCCAGCCCAGACTATTTCTTTAGTCACTCTAGTCAAAATATATTTGCTTATTTGTTGTTTTAATATTTTTTTGTAGGGAAAAGGCAAAAACTCATCATGCTCATAAACTTCCAATCTTGATTGGCTAGTGTAAATAAAAGATAATTATTGGTTTAAAAATGCAAATTAATGGTTTGTATGCATTTTTCTGACATAGGCATGGGGCCAGCTGTCTGTGCAGGCATGCATTGGTGCAGCGGGTTGCTTGCTTCTGGGGCAGACTTGCCAGATACCAAACCAGGGTCAGTTACACCACTGTGCAGGATGGCATTTTCCTTGAGAGGTAAAGTGCCATGCAGGCTTAGACAGTGGGATCACGGCCATTCTGCTGCGTTTAGGTTTTGAGCAGCCAGGTTTGTTGTGCTGAAACCACCAATGTGAGTATGATGGAATGACTGGAGTCTCAGGGATGGAGAGATACGATGGCTACTGGCAGCAGATCAGGACACACTGTGATTTAGTCCAGTTTCAAGATAGCACTGTGCCATGAGAGTTTGGGCCAAGAGGGTTGGGAGTATAAAACATGAGCAAAGTAGTGGCATGAATTCCAGGGAGCTCTCCAAAGTGGATTCAGGGCTCATGAGGACTGTGGGTTTGTCTTGTAATAAGAACTGCAAATGTGTGCATCAATAATGAGGATGCTGGGGGCCTCCAGCTTATCTTTTCTCCACAATGAGAATCCTTCCTGGCTACAAGTTGATCCCAGCAGGGAAGATTAGATGCTGGAGACAGGAAGTTTCACTTCCCCTGTATGTTTGCTTCCATGGTGGGTTTCTGTGTCCCAGAGGAATTTTGCCACTCCTTTGTTGTATTTTGTTGTATTCCAGCTTATCTCTTCAGTCACTCTAGTCAAAAAATAATTGTTTATTTATTGTATTGGTCTTTTTGGAAGGAAAGGGCAAGAGTCAGTCACTTCTAGGTCAGTCATCCTTTTCATAAACTTCCAATCCTGACTGGTTAATTTAAATACAAGGAAATCATTGGTTAAAAAATAGCATTGTGGATTAGTGGTTTATATGCATTTTTCTCACTGCATCACAAATTCATTTGAGAACTTAATGATGGCCATATGTTCTCTCCTCAGAGGGGACAATTAACATTCACCCAATATTTTACATTTAGGTTTATAAAATTAATGGGCTGCCTGAAATACAGTGCCATCTTGGCCTGCCATCCAAAACTGCATTTTAATAGAAGTAAAACATTTCAAATAGGCACATAAAGTTTTTGAACATCAGATAAAGCTTTCAAGTTAAAGTATAAAAGAAGACCGTGTCTGTAAGTGGTAATTTCAGATAAAATAAATGTATCCTTCCTGCCAAAACACAAAGAAAAGCAAGTGTTATCCTCTGTGTAAGCAATCAAAGGTAGTGTCTATTCCAAATGATTTTTTCTGGCATATACTCCTGGAGTATGTCACAGAGTTTGCTCTGATTTGGGTCCCAGGGATCTGAATTTACTACAGAGAATAGAGACTGAAAATAGGCAAATCTTATAAAATGAATACTAAAAATTTTAGAATGATAACAATATTCTAGTTCCTTCATGTTTCATCTCTCATATAAAAAGTAGATGACAAAATACAGAATTTGAAAAACAAGATTGGGAAAACAATTATGGCTAGGAAAATACCATAGGCTTTTTTTTAAATAAAATATGTTACATTTGTTTTCACAGTCTCAGTTTACAGACAACTCTAAATATTTTCTCTACCATATCTTAGAATTGAAAATAAAAATTTACTCCACATGTATCATTTACTATGTGCCAGGCACAATTCTAAATGTTGGGAATTCACTAAATAGTAAAAAAATCCTTGTCCTGATGAAGCTCATAATATAGCAGTGATGCATGTAACAGATGGCATTAATAGTTCTCTTAAAAACAGCTGAATGGATATGTTACACAGTTTGAACTTGGATCTCTTACTGATTCCATCTCAGATACAGAATTCTGTTACTTACAAAATATTAAGCCTACTTTTGTGGACTTATACATTTGATCGTTTTATGTTTAAATTTTCTTTTTTTTAATCATTTAATCAATTTGGTAATTTTTGTAAGTGCACTTTTTCTTAGTCTGTTAGTGCTGCTATCACAAAATACCACAGACTGGATAATTTATAAGCAACACAAATTTCTCACAGTTATTAATTCTACGAAGTGCAACATCAAGGCATCAGTAGGTTTGGTGTCTGGTGACAGCCTGGTCTGCATTTCCAAAATGGCACCAGTTGCTGCATCCGCTGTAGGGAATTAACTCCGCTTCCTCACATGGTAGAAGAGTAAACGAGCAAAGAGGGGTTAAGTTAGTTATCTCTAACCATTTTATAAGGCACTAATCCACTTATGAGGGTAGAGCCTTCATGACTTAATTATAATACGTCCACGAAGGCCCCACCTCCTAATGTCACCACAGTGGGGATTAAGTTTCAACACATCAATCTTGAAGGGTACACATTCAAACCATAGCAACAATAAATTTGTTCATTTGGCCAAGCAGTTTCCAAAACAGCAACAACCCTAGCAAACAATAACAAGTGAGAAAATATAAATATTTTATTTCTAAAGCAAACACAATAATATGTGTTGATATCTTTAAAGTTAAATGTATATACTATGTTTTGGGTCTAATTTCACCTAATTGTGCTTAAATGTTTTCCCATTTAGTTTAGTTAAGTACAGTTTCATACACCTTTCATACAAACTTCCTGCCTTGGCATCTTTCTACTCTTTCATTGTCTTACAGTCCTTCCAGTTTATACAAAAGCCTTTATTGCTCCCAGTTTTTTACAAATAATGCTGTTTTGAACATTGTGGACAATCTTTGTATGAACATTTGCTTTCAATTCTCTCTTGGGTAAATATCACAAGAGGAGTGAATAGATCATACATCTTAAGTTATATTTAAATTTTTAAGAAATGATCATACTTTTTCTGAAGTTGTTCCATTTTACATTTCCATCAGCAGTGTTTGAAAGTCATGATCACTCCCTATCTTTTCCTACACTTAGTCAGTGTCTAGTTTTACTATCTCAATAGGTGTATATTAAGTTTAATTCTGATTGGTTTACATATTCCTATTGACTAATGATGGCATCTTTTCATGAGACTATTTGCCAATTTATCTTTTCATTTACCTATATGCCTACTTATCTTCTTTGATGAAGTGTCTGTTGAAACCTCTTGCCCATTTATTTTTAAATTACTTTTTGTGTTTGAGCTTTAAAAATAATTTATACATTCCAGATCCAACTCTTTTATCAGATATATGATGTGCAAATATTTCTCCCCAGTATGTGGCTTGTCTTTTATCCTTTCAACAGTGGCTTTCGAAAATAAGTTTTAAGTAATAAGTATCATTTAGTCATTTTTATTTTATGAGTCATGCTTTTGATTTTATGTCTAAAAAATATAACTCAAGTCACAAACATGTTCTCCTGTTTTCTTCTAGAAGTTTATAGTTATAGTTATAAAGTCTAAATATTACATATGATGTATAGGCATATAATCCATTTTCAGTTAATTTTATATATGTAGACTTCAATCACAATTTCAGTCTATTTTTCAATTATGTCTTCTACCAATTATGCTGCTGATTTGGTTTAATATGTAGTACGTAGTTCGGAACACTAAGATCAATTAGACAGAGAGCTTATCAATATAACTAAACAACACTTATGTTTAGTTTAAAGTCACTAAGAATCAAAGCACTTGCAACTTTTTAGTAATCTTGCAACTCATATTATTAGCTAGCCTCTTTAGAAAGTTGCTAACACAGTCACTACTTGATTGTTGATTACTCATTTTCTGTCTGGCAGGACTTTTTTTTCCAGTTTTTAAAATAATTAAATAATTCCTTGTAATTAAACAATAACAAAGCAGAATTATTGATGGAGCAGGAGCTTCACCATCTTGGACAAGCACCACCATTTTAAAGTTCCTCTTGATCAAAAACTGCCTAAATCCAACCCAAAGGGCATCAGGCTAATGGCTAATGTCAGCATGACCACAAACCCAAAAATGACACCTCTGACCAGAAACATTCCAATCCTAAGATAAACCCCCCTCTTTGACCACGGGCATGCCATTCCCAAGATAACCTCCCCTCCAACCAGAGAGATGTCAGCCCCAAGATAACCTTCCTTCTGACCAGAGACATTTCAACCCTGCAATAAACTTCTCCTCCACACAGAAATATTGCAAGCCTGTGATAAGATCTCTCACCCTAAACCCTTAAACACTCTTAGTCTGTATGAGACAGTGCTCCTGACTGAAATTCACCAGAGGCCTCTCTCAGGCTTATTCTCCAAAATAAACCTGTCTTTGACTGTTGAGCTGCTTTCTGTGTTTCTTTCCTTTTTCCTTAACTCTTACAATTATATTCTGCTTTCATTAGCTTTCTAATCCTACACTAGAATTAATTTTAATTTTATAACTTAGAAACCAATAGACAACTGAAGATCATTGTAGAGAAATGTACTGAGGAACAACATACTGAAATCAAAATATAGAGATTTGACAGATTTAGCAGTCATTTTCTTTGTATTCTAGGAAAAAAATGCTTTGTTCTTTTAAATTTCCTTCCTCATGGGTGGAAAAAAATATGAAATTGTTTAGGAATAGTAATAGAGTTAATATTGTACATGAATTGAAATTCTACTTCCTATCAAGATAAACAATTACTCAAGATATGCTTATGTCTTGAATTCTGGTATTTTACATAATGTTGATAGGGTCATACTTTTGTTTTAATCTACTGCTTTTTTATGATTATCTGTGCAGGCATTTTTGTGTTTTTTGTTCTTGCTTGTCAATCACATAGGAAAAGAAGATTCAATGATTCACGCCTGTAATCCCAGAACTTCGGGAGGCTGAGGCAGGAGGATCATAAGCTGTTCGAGATCAGCCTGGCCAACATGGTGAAACCCGTATCTACTAAAGATGCAAAAAATTAGCCAGATGTGGTGGCATGTGCCTGTAATCCCAGCTACTTGGAGGCTAACGCAGGAGAATTGCTTGAACCCAAGAGGCAGAGGTTTCAGTGAGCCAAGATCACACCATTGCACTCCACAGGGTGACAGGGCAAGACTCTGTTTTGGGGGAAAAAAAAAAAAGATTCCATGACTGTAGGTTCTCTAATAGTAAGATTAGGGAGTATAACGGGAGCTAAGGATTATGCCATTTGGAAGAAATCTTACTAGAAAGTCTTCCCAAATATGAGCAAACATTTATCTGAAGAGAAGAAAATCAACATAATGTATCTCATGCTACATAACTGTATAGTTGGACTATTAGGATAAACAAGTTTAACATAAGAATAGACTCTGAAGCTGTGCATGGTGGCTTATGCCTGTAATCCCAGCACTTTGGGAGGCCGAGGTGAGTGAATCACGAAGTCAGGAGTTCAACAACAGCCTGGCCAAGATGGTGAAACCCCATCTCTACTAAAAATACAAAAATTAGCCAAGTGCAGTAGTATGCACCTGTAATTCCAGGTACTTGAGAGGCTGAGGCAGAAGAATCACTTGAATGGGGTGGGGTGGGGGATGCAGGCGGGCAGAGGTTGGAGTGAGCTGAGATTGCACAACTACACTCCAGCCTGGGCAAAGAGTGAGACTCTGCCTCAAAAAAAAAAAAAAGGAATAGACTCTGAGATAGCATAAAACTGGATACTATTTTCAAGGAGAAGTTAAGACCTAGCAATATATTTTACAAATCCTTCAGGAAGATCAAATAGTATTCCGTCTGTTTGAGACTGAATAGCTGTTTCAGAAATGGAGCTATGATTTTCTTCCTCCTAATTGCATATGCTGAAATTTGAGGGATGCGAAGTAGAAGCCTGGGAGATTCTCTATGATAGGAAAACACTGAAATCTGCCAGTCAGGTTAGTGAGTTGGTGTATAGCACCCTATAGATATATTATTTGACTTAAAAATAACCTTATCAAGATAATTCTGGTTCTTGGATAGCCTACAATCTCTACCCTGTCTCTTCCCATGAGTCCAATTACAAACTTGAAAGAATTCATGAACAGTTATATGCAGACTCTCAGAAGTTATTTGCAGGAGGCTTAGGGAAGTAAACAAGAAAAACAAGAATTTGAAGCACTACCAAACTTACAGAGATCCTCTCTTTTTCCTCGCCTACTTTTCCGATATCTCCATGCCTAAATCCAATGGCAGTCCAAAACCTGGCTATACATGCCACGTAGGAACAGAAGAGCTTTAAGTAAAATTCCCACTTACTGGATTCAAAATCAGGAGGGTAGTCTTTTAAAGGTCAGAGATTAGCAGAAATCATCTTTTTTCTTTCTTTTTTTCCTTCCTTAGATTTCAGGCAATCACACATAGTGGCACATGTGGCAATGGTGACAATGCAGTAGTGACAACTGGGCAAGTACCTAACATGCTGAAAAAGAACCACCCTTTTCTCTGACCAGAAGAGCTGGGCTACTAAGAACCTGGGCAAATCTCTATTGCTTGTTTTATGTCTTTCCACTACTTAGCTCTAGAAGCAGACAAAATTATAGGAAGTGTTCGGTAAAGGATGAAAAAAAGTCCCAGCTTTCTAGACAGACGACTATTTGAAGGAGGCTCCACGGAGCTGAGTAATTTTAGGGACATTGTAAAGAGGAGGAAGCTCAACAAGTGCAATGTCACAAAATGATGTATAAAATTCTGGGCTCAACCTCAAAGCTGCATATATGTTGATCTTACACCAAACATTATATTTTGATATTGAACCAAACTGAACAACAGATTAGACTAGGAATCAGCAAAGTTTTTTTTTTTTTTTTTTTCAAGAAAGTTCAGATAGAACTATTTTAGACTTTGTGGGATATATGGTCTCTGTTGCAACTAGTCAATTCTGCCATTGTACCATGAGAGGAACCATAGACAGCAAGTAAATGAATGAGCATAGCTTGTGTCAATACATTTTATTTACATAAACAGGCAATGGGCCAAATTTCAACCATAGTTTATTGTTTGCATTATCCTCAGATGTATTTCTGCCCAGGTCCAGGTCTAAATGTAGCAGTATATCAATTCAATACAACTGCAGAAAAATTATTCATCTATCATTCCTCCACAATTATAAGTACAACTTAACCTAGAGTAAATTACATACTCAAATTTTTAGGTAATGAATAAATCAACTATGAGTCACTCAAATGTTAATAATAAATCCATTTGTATTACATTCCTAAAGTTCCTGTCTTTCTATCACCTGTTTATTTACTAAAGAGGCTAGAAACCATTACTATCCAAGGTAAACCACTAATTAAAGGTTAAAAGTCCATTTGTATGCTATGACCTTACCTTGGGAGGTTACTTTTTCTTTCAAGAGTATAGGAAGTACCCAGTCTTTGAAACTGTACGCAGGCAAAAATATATTTAACCCTTTAAAGACATGGCTCTTTGTGTAATTATTTCCTGAAACCAGTTAAATTTTAATACCTATTGATTAAAATGTTTGATATACATTTTTATTAATCTATTAAAATGTCTGATATTCAAGCTCTGGTGAATTTGCATTTTAAATAAACATCTCACATATTTTAATGGAGACATTTTTGGTACTTAAAAAAAACACTGTTGTAAAGTCCAAGATAGAAATTTATTCCAGGTAGAGGAAAGGGAACTCTTGTACATCATTGGTGAAAACATAAATTAGTACAGCCATTACGGAAAACTTTATGGAGCATGGTAAAAGAGCTAAATATAGACTTATATGATCCAGCAATTTCATTTCTGACTGTAGACCCAAAAGATCTGAAATCAGTTTGTTGAACAGACGTCTGCACTTCCATGTTCATTGCAACACTATTCAAATTAGCCAAGTTATGGAAACACGCTAAATGTCCATCAATAGATGAATGGAAAAGAAAATGTGGAGCATAACTATTCAGCCTTAAAAAGGAAAGAAATCCTGTCATTTGTGACAACGTGGATGGAAATGGAGAATGTTATGCTAAGTGAAATAAACCAGGCACAGAAAGACAAATAGAGCATGTTCTCACTCATATGTGGAATCTAAAGTAATCAAACTCAAAGAAACAGAGAATAGAATGGTGGTTACGGAAGCTAGGAGGTGGCAGGAATGGGGCAATAATGATCACAGGGTCCAAAAGCTCGGTTAGATAGGAGGAATATGTTTTTATTGTGAGATCTACTGCACAGCATGGTGAATATACTTAATAATAGTGTATGTTTCAAAATTACTAAGAGTATATTTCAAATGTGTGTACTACAAAAATAATAAGTATTTGAGGTCATAGATATGTTAGTTTACTTTAAGTATTCAACATTGTATTCATAAGTCATAACATTACTCTATACTCCATAAATATATGCAATTATAAATTGCCAATTAACAATAAAATAATAATTAAAAAGATTTATTCTAGCTAAGAAATTGCATGGGTGGAGTTTTACTCTTCCCTTAAAACTATATTTTTTTTTCCAAATTAAAATAAGAATAGGGCAATATTGAATGATACCTTAAAAGTTTTCAAATTTAGAAGGCTTTTGGAAAATGTGACTAATATCCTACTATGAACCGTAGGTATTATGAGACTCTTCTTGCACTGGAAGACTAGATGAATCCAAAAGAAGGCCTTAGGATGAGATGGGTTATGAAACAAAAGAAGTCTTGGTTATTTGGACATAAAGTTATTGGAGAACTGAATTATGTGGGATTCTTGCCAGAAAGTTTAAGACACTCTAGGCCCAAGTTATTAAGAAGGCCTTTACTCTTTGATTATTGTTTCCGTTTTTCACAGAAATATGTTTGTTGAAGAACGGATACATTCACACATGCCATGAAAGCTTTATGATAGCTTTATAGTGTAGACTAATATAATTAAAAGGAAAAAAAATAGGTGAATTCATTATTAGTGACCTTGGCTAAGAGATCCGTTATCTAAAAACTATGCATAAACTTTAATGGAATGCCAACATTGTTGGCTATACTCTCGAGTTATAATCAAAATTTGATCACTTTTTACCACCTTTATTGCAATCAGCTTATCAAGACATGTCTCTGTCTCAGATTAATACAGTAACTCTTAATTAATCCAGTTATTTCTTCTTTTGATACTTTACCCTCATCCATTCTTAAAATTGTATCTACAGTGACCCTGTTAAAAAGACAAGTAAGATCATATTATTCTTCCAATGATCAGCATTCACTGGCTTGTTACTGAGCTCTGTGGAATCTGGTGCCCCGCTTACCTAG
The DNA here is from genome assembly GCF_049350105.2 of Macaca mulatta. NCBI lineage: Eukaryota > Metazoa > Chordata > Mammalia > Primates > Cercopithecidae > Macaca > Macaca mulatta. The sequence continues at coordinate 122,182,700 of NC_133413.1, forward strand.
TTGGCAATCTGCTTTTCTTTTCCCCACTCATTTACCTCCAACCCTACTGACCTCCTTGCTGTTTCAAATCTTCAGAGTCACTCTCTTCTTGCTTCATATTCACATGATTAACTCCTTTTCCTCTAAGTCTTTTTTTCAAAAACACCCTCTTAAGTGAGGCTATTTTTGGGAGAGCACCCTACCCTAGACTATAACCATTTACCATTTTCTATGCCTTCGTCCACTTGCATTTTCCTCTTTATTACTTATCCTTACCTATCAAGCAGTATATTTTATTTATCACATTCATTATTTCACTAGAGAGTAAACTCCATGAGGAGAAGGCTCTCTGTTCTGCTTTGTTCTCCATTGTATACCCAGCAATTTTAAAAGTTCTTGGCATAGAATAGAAGCTCAGTAAATAATTATTGAGTGACTGATGACTTTATATGTAAGGAACTAACAAATTGATTTATTTAATACTTAGATCAGCAAGAATTTTCTTTCCAGTAAAGTGTCTTAAACAGGAAAAAAATGATTCATCTCCTGTAAGAAGTCTAAGCATATAGAGACTCTACAGTTACTTTATTACAAGATTTACCAATGCCCTCAAAAGCCAAAACTTTCCATTTTTTTTATTGTGTTATAATTTGCTTTGTAATTTTTTTTTTTAATGCTTGCTCACTTCCTAATCACAACGTTGTTACCTCAAAGCAGTATCTAGGGGCTTTAAATGAACTTCTTATTCCTGCATTTTTTTTTTTTTTTTTTTTTTTTCAAAAATAAGATGGCCTTTCCTTGGAGTCCCATAAATGGATTTCCTCTCATATCTCATTAACTACTAATTGATAACAGGCCTCTACCTAAGCCAATCTTTAGCAAAGAAATAGAGTTACCAAGCTAACTCTCTCTAGGCCATTGGTTATTAATCATATCTGCATTTAGGAATCACACGAGGATTTTTTCAGTTACAAATTATTTTGATCCAGCTTAAAATAAGTAAATCAGAATCTCTTAAGTGAGGGTCTAGAAATCATTAATTTTTAAAATCATCTAGGTCATTACCACTTGCAGTCAGGTTTGAAAAACCAATGGTCTGGCTGGGCGCCGTGGCTCACACCTATAATCCCAGCATTTTGGGAGGCCAAGGCGGGCAGATCACGAGGTCAGGAGATTGAGACCATCTTGGCTAACACGGTGAAACCCCGTCTCTACTAAAAGTACAAAAAATTAGCTGGTCACGGTTGCGGGCGCCTGTAGTCCCAGCTACTAGGGAGGCTGAGGCAGGAGAATGGCGTGAACCCGGGAGGTGGAGCTTGCAGTGAGCCGAGATCGGGCTGCTGCACTCCAGCCTGTGCGGGAGTGCGAGACTCCATCTCAAAAAAACAAAACAAAACAAAACAAAACAAAACAAAACAAAACAAAACAAAACTATGGTCTATCTCTGGATGATGGAGGGACTGGGTCAGATGGAGAATAAGTATCTGAACAACAACATATAGGTCCTGCCAGAATTAGAGGAGTGGGGCAGAGGAAAGAAAAAATGAATAAGCACTCAAAATGTTTGCTACATAGTATTAATTTTTAAATCTTGTACAATTTTAGAATAATGTAAAAAGTAGAAATTGATTTTTAAATTCTTGATTGTGAATACATTGAGAATTTTGCTTGATCCAAACTAATAATTCTATTCTGTTTATTAGCATATATTTATAGATCCTGAAGCATGCCAAAATTACTATGCAAAGAGACTTCTGGCCTTCAGAAAACCTTCTGAATGAACATCATTTGAAGCTTTAGGATATTCTTCTTACACAGAGAACTAGCCTGCTCTATTACACTTTGGCACTTTGGTGCCAGTAATGACCAATTATTTTAACTTTCACCGTTTACCTACTGTGTGACTGACCTTTTGAAAATCAAGAAAAGTAGTTACCCTCTTACTATACTTCTTACAGATGAAAGCTTCTTTTAATCTTATTTTCAATAGGCTTTCTGCTGCAGGCTTTTTTAGCCGGTGGGTTGACCACAAAGATTCCTCAAGGCAATTCCTCAAAATTACAAATATAATTCTCATTTCTGTGTGATGCAGATGAATCCTAGTTATAAAACATTTCAGTGTCCTCATAATCAGCAGAGCTCCTGGAAGGCTCTAGGGGAATCTTAAGAAGGTTATTGATAATATTTCCTAATGTGTAGAGGTTCCTTTCTCTGGTTAGACTTAGCAAGATTTAAACATGCATACTTTTGTTATGAAGACAGCAAGAAGGAGATCTACAAGGTGGAAGATAATTAAAATGCATGTCAGGTAACTGGGCATACACATTTTTAATAGCTAATTGTTTGAAATTTAAGGTTGTTGTTAACATAAACATCATTACTTGTTCATGTTCCTCATAATGTTCAGTATTTAATAAGTCCAAGTAATTGCAAATTTCAACTACTAGTGGTGTTTTCCCTAAAGCATTGTTAACTTACATATTTGGGAGTTCTACTGCAAATGAGGATATCCTGTAAAAACAAGAGTTTATTCGTTAGTTACCTAATTTCTTACTCAGATGACATTTACAATTTAAACAGTAAGGGAGACACATTTGTTATTTTATATTCTGTAACCCGAGTACACACACACAAAAAAACTATTTAAGAATTTTAAATTATTCCCATGGCCACAGAAAAATAAATTAGCTTCCTGGGTTTGTAAGGTTAAGATTGTCTCCGTTTGGAGCGCACTGTTAGGAACCTCCATGGCCCCAAATTTTAGCTGTGCACTAAACAGTCTTCAGCTGTAATTGGGAGACTTCCCCCCGCCCCCCACTGCCCAGATGAATAGGAAAGAAAAGAGCACATGAAGAGGAGGAGGAGAGAAGACTGTTCAAGACACAATAATCTCCCCCAAATTAGAGTGTGAATTCAGGTCAAGACATTCTAAACTCAACTTTCTGAATTACGTGCATATCAGAAGGAAAGGCTGATGTGGTTGCTAATATGGATAGTAGCAATGGAGTTTTTCAAAATTAGAAGAAATATAGAGAAGAATTACTGTGACATTTTAAATTTAGAATATATGAATTATACACACATGCAAATGTGAATATATGTAAATGTATATGTGGAGACATATATAAATGTGGATATACATATCTTTTCAAACATATGTTAATAAAATACATGTATATATATGACCACACATTCACACACACATATATATATATAAACACAGAATTTCATCTTTTAATATACAAATTACATACACTGTATACATATATGAAATATTATTAGGATGTGTGTATATGTATTCAGTTAATGTAGGATAAAAACATTTTTAGGCTACAAAACTCTCAACCGATATTATTTAAAGAACATACAAAATTCTACAGCATCTTACATAACATTCCTGCTTGCAAAAATTTAAAATCAGTTTTGCAAAATAGAGCATGAAACAAAAATAAATTGTGATCATATTTTTACAACTATGAACATGAACTATACAGACTTGAGTTTGAATCCTTGGCCTTGAAGCTGTGTGACACTGGATGATTTATTATTTTATTGATCTTTAGTTTTCTCATCCACATAACCACTTTATCTACCTTTCCTTTGTGGATAAAGTACATACCTCAGGACTGAAATACAGCAAATTCTCAGTAGATATTAGGCCATTACTTAAATGATAGTAGAATATACAACTAATATTAACAGAGTATGCTAAAACAAGTCATATTAAATGACCAAATAATCATTCTTGAAATTTGGAGAAGAAAGCAAACATTTCATGCTGGTATTATCGAGGAAGTCTTGGAAGAGATGGGAATTGAGTTGAAACTTGAAAAATGTTCATTTGTAGTTAAAAATGTGGGAGAGAATGACTACCCACATCATATTGAAGCAGATGCATACATATATTATTTTATTTTTATCCCTGAAACCATCCTATGATACAGGCACTATTAATTTAGTTTTACAGATGAACAGCTCCAAAGCTCAAAGATATTGAATTACTTGTCCTCTTTTCCAAGATAGAATGTAATAGGACTTAGATTTCAATCAACACTGTGAGATCCCAAAGTACCTGCTCTTTTCACAATTGCATTATAATCCTTCTTAAGCCAATCGGAACAAAGCATTCTGGAAAGTGAATGAACGCAAATATCACTACAGAGAGATGCTGCAGCCATTTACAGATGACTTTCTGAGGAATCCAGACTGTGAGCTGAGCTGGCTACAGAAGGATTTGAAGTGTTCTCTGAAGGACAGATAAAATTTAAATAGGAAGGATAAATATTGAACAAACATGTAGGCTCAGGACTGTGAAACAATTTTTTACATGAAGCAATAAGTATGTATATATATATAGTGAGAAGGAGAAAATGAGTTGAAAATGTATTCTGAGCCAGCATTCTATAGGGTTTGAATGCCAAAGAAAGGAGGGTGCAGTTTAGCCAACAGATTGCAGAAAGCTAAAAAACAAACAAACAAACACCAAACAACAACAACAGCAACAACAACAACAAAAAAACACTTTTGGAATAGAAGAATAGCAACAAGAAAGTGGTGTTTGGGAAGATCTATTTGAAAATGTAGAAAATGTAGGAGGACAAACTGACAAAGAAACACTGGACGTAGTCTGATCAATTAAGAGACTTTAAAAAATGGTTAACAATGGGTAAGGGCCTGACAAAGGGGCCCTAAGAAAATAAATATGTAGCATAAATTAGCCAGAAAGAGTCCACTAAACTTTGTGTTTGATTGATCATTGACTAGAGTTCCGGAAAGCCAACAAGAAAAACGAAAAATATATAATATTTATAATAAATGATATAAATGAAATAAATTAACAGAGACTGGCTAATAGTGTCAGTGAAAAAAAAAAACTATTTCATTCAAGATGAGAACACAGTTTTTTGAATTAATATATTTGAGGCTTGAAATGACAATATAAAACAATATAAAGTGATAATAATACCCATTCAATTATTTATTTTACAGCATTTACTACATTTCAACAATGTCAAAAATCACTATTCTAATGGACAGGAGTTACAGTGGCAAATGAGACAGATTTTTTTATTTTTCTTTTCTTGTTTTTGCCTTCATCTATCCCATCAAGGAGCATATGTGAGGGCAAATATACAAAATAAAATAGCATGAGTTACTGAAATTAAATGTTATTAAGAAAGTCAAGAGGATTATAGAATAAAGAGTTATTAGAGATTGTGTGTGTCATTTTAGGGGGACCATGGAAGCCTTCTGCAAGAAATAATCCTGACCTGATTTCTAAGGATAAGAAGGAATCATCCATTAAAATAACATGTAGAAAAGCAGTTTGATCTAAGGTCATTGCAGGTATAAAGACCCTAAATCTGGAAACAGGGACAATGTTGCCAGAACGCAACAATTTTTGAGGAATGGATAAATGGGGACTGAATGACACAGAGCTATGAAAATTAACAAAAGAGTCTAGGTGTTAAGTTCAAGGAAGCTATTGACGAAATTTAAGTAGAGTAGTACTTTGACTTTATCACAGATCATGCTGTCTTCTACAAAGAGAGAAAAGTGGAAGTAGAGGTATAGGTATAGTGTGGAGATATTGCATTTAGTTCAGAGAAGCAATGACGATGGCTTCGACCGAGAGGCTGAAAATTGAGATGATAATAAAAAATGAAAATATTTGAAACATACATTGAGGTTAAAAATGATAAACTGATGGAATTGATTGTGGGAGATGAGATAATTTGAAGATTAAGGATAATGTTTACTTTTTGTTTATATTTGTTTCTTTGTTTAGGCATCAGACAGTGATGCCATTTAGTGAGATAAGGAAGGCTAAAAAATGGAATTTTATGAAGAAATACTCTACGTGTTATACGCGTGTGTGTATGTGTATAAAATATCATGATAATCCAGTCATACTAAGCACTATTCAATGGAAAAAATATAAAATAATCTAATAACATTGTAGAATCATATCTGTCAATTATCTGCAGATATTAATGCAAGATATTTTGTTCAAACTTTTTTTTTTAGTAATTCTGGTAATTGTTCATTTTCTTTTACAAAGATTAAGACAGTAAAACATAAAAAAAATTTAATACTAGAATAATTTTGTGATATTCACTCATCTCCAGTTCTCAGGAAGAGAATGAAATGAGAAGCATGGAGTAGCTGAGTATAGTATGTGTCACCATTGGTTCTCACAACATTTTCCACTTCACCTAAAGAAACAAAACCAGGAAATCCGATGTTACAAAATCTGAATGCAATGGCGAAGTTTCTGAAATTCATCGCTGAAAATTCAATGTTCCATTACATTTCACTGTTGATAGAAATATAGACTAAATTTTAAAAACCAAAATTGTATTTTTTCCTTCGATGAATTTTGGGAGAGTATTAACCCAAACTAGACCAGTATCTCAGGCTATCAACACATGGAAAACACCTACAAATATGATGTGTTTGAAAAATTTACATATATATATAGAGAGAGAGAGAGAGACGGAGTCTCACTCTGTTGCCCAGGCTGGAGTGCAATGGCGCAGTCTTGGCTCACTGCAACCTCACACTCCTGGGTTCAAGCGATTCTCCTGCCTCAGCCTCCCAAGAAGCTGGGATTGCAGGTACACACAACCATGCCTGGCTAGAAAAATTAATATTTTTACATAAGCATCAAGAAGTATCTTTCCCTAGGACCATCATTTATTTTTCTTTATTAATTCACAGATGGAAAATTAGAATTAAGTTATACAAATAATGTTTACTAGGTTTTAAACATCATCATGTATATCCCAGATGTACATTGAGGTTAGTTTTATCAAAGTCAACTACTGTATAATTTCTTATCTCCATACTGAAGGAAAATAATTATGGTCACACAGTAAAAACAGTTATGCTTAAATCATGTCTTAATTGATGATTATACTAGAAAATCAACTAAACAATTACCAAAACATTTAATTTTCTATTCTTCTCTATATTTCAATTCAAAAGTCCATTCAAGTTTTATTGGTCTCAATGATTAACAACATATCCTAAAGGACCCGACCATTCTATACAATAAAAATGTGTTTTTTTTTTTTTAATATTGTAATTAACTCCCTTCGCTTTTCAAATTGTTGCATTGAATACAGACAAATTTTCTCTGTTCATGGCTGTAGATACATTTAGTCTAACATGAGTAATTTTGTTTTATGTAAGTCATATGGCAAAAGATCATTTTTTTTAAATGGGAACATATATGACTCAATTTTATTTAAATTGGCCTCCTCCAGCTTCTCCTCATTAGAAAAAAAAAAAAATTACTGTTTTAACCTACATTTTGCTCTTCCACTGTATTTCTTATTAACAAGGTGATAAGAACGAACACCCAGGAACCCAATGCTAATAGTGGTTGGTACAATGGTAGCAATCATAGTTACAAAATTTGCTTCTCCATAAAATAAAATTTATTGTACAATATGCCCTGCATGTTTTGTTATATTGTGTGTAGATTATTTTTAAAAAGAAAGAGAGATGTCACAGTGAGGCTCAGTAAATATACTTGAAAGGCTGGCACTTAGTTCTCAATTATTAAATGAGATTCTACTATGCGTTTGGATACAAAGAAAGAATAAGAAAATGGCAGTGTGCACATATCACATGTCAGGCTATTTAACCTTGTCTAATCTTTACTGCAACCCACCAGTTGCTTATAATTTTTTTTCATTTTACTAACCAAAACCATGATAGCATGGCTGATATCTGGCATATTAGTAGGAGACAGAAAGCATGAATCTGATAACTTGGTCTCTGGCTTGTAAGTCCACAGTTATCATTCTACAATTTTATTCTATTCATTGTTCAATGGTTTTAGCAGCCTGGCTTCTACTTTATTTTTTACTTCTAAACTTTTTTTTTTTTTTTTTTTTTTTAAGAAAGTTGTCTAGAATTCTAGTCTGCTCAGGTAGGAGACTTATTTCTCACTATTATCTACATCTCTACTTTGTTTTGGATTACCCAGTTCCAGTTGTTGATCTACACGGCAAAAACAAAACAAAACAAAACAAATACAAAATATGTATATAAAACAACTTTATAGTTTGCTCATTAGACTGACAAGATAGACTGTACATTAAGCATGAGATTTAGAAAAGATTGTACTAGAATTTTATCAATTAACATAGGCAACATGAAAAACAAAAAGAGAAGAAAAAGAGGAGTGTCTGTTGCCAAGTTCACATAGGACTCAAGTCTTGGTTCAAAAAATTCTTTACTCTTGACCTGGGCTAAAGAACATCCTCAATTTTTCCTTTTACCAGAGGAGAAGGCTCCAGCCTAAGGTAAGATAATCAACAAACTTGGAAAAAAGTGGGAGAAAGTGTTGGCTCTTCTCTTACTACATTGCTAAAAAAACAGTCTATTAAATTGATTATTGTGTTTCAACAAATCTTCATTAATAAATAGTTCTGTAATTTTATTTTTACTTTATATAATTTTATTTTTATTTTATAAAACGCATTCAACTAGAGAAATTAAGAAAATGCCAAATCATATGAATTAAACTTAAATACATATGTATCTATATTTCAAAATAAATCTACAACAATACTTTTGTTTCATAAAAAAAAAAAAAAAAAAAAAAAAAGAACTGGGCCAAAGAAGGCATACAAAGACAAAGATGTATGTGAAAAGATGATCAACATCACTAATCATCAGGGAAATACAAATCAAAAACCACAATAAAATATCACCTCACAACCTCACATCTGTTAGGATGGCTATAATAAAAAAGTCAGAATATAAAAAGTTTTAAAAATATACAGAAAAGAGATTCTTTGTAGACTATTGGTAGAAATATAAATTAGTACAACCATTATAGAAAAATCTACGGAGGTTTTTAAAAAAATTAAAAATAGAATTACCACATGATCCAGCAATCCCACTTATGGACATATACCCAAAGGAATTATATCACTATCTTGAAGAGATATTTCTACACCCATGTTCAGATGTTCACTGCAGCACTATTGACCATAGCCAGGATAAAGAATCAACCTAGGTGTCCATCAACAGATGAATAGATAAAGAAAATGTGGTATGTATACACAATGGAATACTATTTAGCCATTAAAAATAAGGAAAGTTTGCCATTTACAACAATACAGATGAATCTGGAGGACTTTATGCTAAGAAAAATAAGCCAGGTATAGAAAGACAAATAGTGCATGATTTTATTTAGATGTAGAACTTAAACAAAAAAAAAGTTGAACTCATAGTAACAGAGAGTAGGATGGTGGTGACCAGGGTCTGGGAGGTGAAAGAAATGAGAAGTTCTAAATACCTAATGTATAGCATGATGAGGATAGCTAATAGTAAAGTTTTATATACGTGAAATTTGCTAAGGAAGTGTATCTCAAGTGTTCTCACTACAAAAAAATGGTAACAATGTGAGGTGATAGATATATTATTTATTTATTTATTTATTTATTTATTTATTTATTTATTGAGATGGAGTCTCATTCTGTTGCCCAGGCGGGAGTGCAGTGGTGCGATCTCAGCTCACTGCAAGCTCTGTCTCCCGGGTTTACGACAATCTCCTGCCTCAGCCTCCCGAGTAGCTGGGGCTACAGGTGCCCGCCACCATGCCTGGCTAATTTTTTTGTATTTTTAGTAGAGACGGGGTTTCACTGTGTTAGCCAGGATGGTCTTGAGCTCCTGACCTCGTGATCTACTCACCTTGGCCTCCCAAAGTGCTGGGATTACAGGTGTGAGCCACTGTGCTTGGCCTATATTAATTTTTTAAACCTGAATAATTTCATTTAATTTGTGAATTTTTGGTGAATATTATAAACTCACATTTGTTTTTATGCATTAATTATAAGTTACTAAAAATGAACCAATGAAACAGCAAGTAAATAAAGTCCCATATTAATTCATTGATTCAACAAATACACCACTGATTATCTTATAGATTCTCAAAATCTTTTCAGATATTGGAGATATGAAGCAGGAAAATACAGACAATTCCCATTCTCCTGAAGAATAGTAGAGACAATAAGCAAACATATTAATATATACACATGTCATATAAAAAATATTATGAAGAAAAATAAGACCAACTAAGACAAATAGTATGTGGCAAGGGGAATGTGGGCTGCTAGTTTATCTATGCTACTCAGGGAAGGCTTCTGTGATAGACAAAGTATCATTAGAGAAGAAACATGGAAGTTGCAAGGTGAGCCATATGGATACCTGGAGAATGAGCACTGCGGAGTGAGGAAGCAGAGTGAATGCCTGGAGGTGGGAGTACTCCTAGAGTTCAAATAGAGGCAGGTAGCCAGTCTATATAGAGTGTACTGAGCATGAGACAGAGTAGAAAATAAGGTCTGAAAGGTAAGGGAGAAGGATGGATCCTGAAGGACCTTGTACTTCGTTGTAAGAACATTGGGAAACTTTCCTAATGAGCAAAAACATGACAGCCAGATGGTCACTCTTGGCTGCTGAAAGAAACATAACCATTATCACTACAAATTCTATGATATAAATTTGCTCACCGATTTATACATTTTACAACTTTGTAGTTAAACTGAAAAGTTTTCAACATTAGTAAGCAACATAAAGTGAAATGTAGCTAAATTCTACTGAGAAAAAGCAAGCAATAATTTTTTCTTCACATCACTATTAGAAATATTTTAATGACAATGTTTCAGGCAAGATAATACATGCAGACAGGTTAAGAATGACATATGCTATTGACGAACTTCTCAGCATTTCTAAGCAATGTTCCCCTCTGCTCATGAATGTCTTCTGTGTTTAAAGTTCATTTTCAAAGCCTGACTCAGTTTTTTGAGATGTGAAAAGAAACAAACTTTTCGCAGAGATGTAAGAATTTGTAAAACACATTTCCACAATTGAAACAAAATCATAGTAACTCAATGCTTCATGATTAAATGAAGCTCACAGGAAGAGGACTTTGATTAGCCACAAGCTTTAAAAGCCTGAGCGCGGTGGCTCAAGCCTGTAATCCCAGCACTTTGGCAGGCTGAGGCGGGTGGATCACCTGAGGTCAGGAGTTTGAGACCTGCCTGGCCAATATGGTGAAACCTCCTCTCTAGTAAAAATATAAAAATTAGCCGGGCGTGGTGGCGGGCACCTGTAATCCCAGCTTCTCGGGGGGTTGAGGCAGGAGAATCGCTTGAACCCCGGAGGCAGAGGTTGCAGTGAGATCACGCCATTGCACTCCAGCCTGTGTGACAGAGTGAGACTCCATCTCAAAAAAAAAAAAAAAAAAAAAAAAATTGACTTTGAATCCCTAATAACAGTGTTGACATTCCCCCAATCTAGGTTTTAGAGGATCATTGCTTTATATTGCTTTTGCGCCATTTGCACAAAATTGTTAGGTAAGTCAGTTTGCATTTTACAGACTACTTTTGGCATAATATACATAATAATATCAAACTATAGCTTCATTTAATTTCCAAACGTAGGATAAATAATCCAGCACATTACTTTTCTTAGCTCAAGTTTTTTGAGCACATAGACTTTTTATAAACCAGGCCTTTACAAGTGCTATGTCTTCACTCTTACATCCTCTTTCCTCTACTTACATTGCCTCACTCTTCTGGCCTCCTTCTTCAAGCCTCTGTATAAATAGTTGCTTACAGAATTCATGGCTGAAGAGGTAATCTAAAGTAATTCCCTTCCCTTTGTATAGACCGTTCCTCCCCCTAGGTCATTTTATTGCATTTGGACTCATTTGTTAATATTTTGTTTGTAATATCTTAAAACATCTTTAACCATTATGTTCTAAAATCTATTCACGGGCCCTTTGTTCACCATTAACACAATTCCTAGCATTTAGTGGGCACTCTAAGTATGAATGAAAGAATTAATGATTATTTAAGTTTCTGTTTATTCCCATACATACACATAAATCCACAATGCAAAACTATAATTGGAATATATATGTATACATCAGCTTAACATTTTTTCTACAAGAAGACAAAATAACAGACACCAATTTTCTCAATGAGAAATATATATATATATACACACACACATACATACATATATATATACATTTCCTGATTTGTGAAACTTGTCTAATATAACCAATAGAAAATGGATAGTAAGCATTTAATATTTTAAAAGCACTTTGCCATAACTTGGCCCACTCTGCATTTTAGCATTGTGAAAATTAGTGTGCTGTATAATAGCATAACCCTTGCTAAAGGAACCAGATGGAAGCATGGTATCTCCATAGCCAAAGCCATTTTCACAGCAGTACAAATTACTTCTTCACTTAATCATGTTATGACAAAATTCATTTTCATGATGGATAGACCCAAAGACGTTGTTAATATTGAAACAAAATTTAAAGAAACTAGTTGTTTCAAGTTTGTCTCACAGATTTTTCTTAGAATAATTATGGGTAATAAGAAAAGTAGATTTTACATAAAGATAAAGATTATGTTTAAGAAAACAAAAGATTACAATTATGATTAATGAGCATGACTCTTTTAATAAGAAAACAAATTACTGTGACAAATGATCAATAGTAAAATATTTATGATCATTAAAATACAGCCCTGACTGATGGACTGTATATCTTGTGTAAGTAACTGGGAAACCATTTGTGTGTGTCAGAAGGTGAGAGTGAAGAGCTTGTAGAGTATGTGTCTGCTTCAGCATATAATTGATTTAAATGATTTGTTATTTTGCTTGGTGCATTCATAAATGATTACATAAAGCAGCATTATTTATAAAATTATATACTTTAAAACTTTATATAGTATGTTTAAGGAATCCTAGTGATTTGAGTTAAAATATGAGAAATTGCATTGTAAATAATAAGATATTCTGATTTTACTTCTAATTTTTGTAACAAGGCATATTAATAAAATTAACTGAAATTACTTATGAAAATCATCTGTTAAGAAATCTTTTTTCAAAACTGAATGCTTTCTCCTTCCTACTTCTGTCAGAGGCATGTGAACCGGAACAACTCCATCTTGAATAGGAGCTAGGTAAAATGGGGCTGAAACCTAATGGGTTGCAGTCCCAGACAGTTAAGGCATTCCAAGTCACAGGATGAAATAGGAGGTCGGCATAAGATACAGGTCATAAAGACCTTGCTGATGAAACAGGCTGCATTAAAGAAGCCGGGTAAATCCTAGCAAAACCAAGACGGCCATGAGAGTGATCTCTGGTCGTCCTCACTACTTTATGTCCGTCAACACGTGAGAGTTTACAAATGCCATGGCAACGTCAGGAAGTTACCCTATGTGGTCTAAAAACGGGAGACATAAATAATCCCCCCTTGTTTAGCATATCATCAAGAAACAACCATAAAAATGGGCAATCAGCAGCCCTCAGGGCTGCTCTGTCTACAGAGGAGCCATTCTTTTATTCCTTTACTTTCTTAATAAACTTGCTTTCACTTTGCACTGTGGATTTGCCCTGAATTCTTTCTTGCACGAACTCCAGGAACACTGTCCTTGGGCTCGGATCAGGACCCCTTTCCTGTAACATATTTCTTTGTGCTGTAACATATTTCTGATGACCACAGAAGGGACTATAGTGCAGAAACCCTGACACACACAACGGCTACCTTTGGGTAAGTGCTGGGGTCCTGTACCACTTCCACACCCTTCTGTAAATTATCACATTGTGTTGAAATATTTAATTATATAAAAGCTTTTTCTTAAAAACATATGCTGTTTAAGGGAAATGATGCTGTATTTTCCATTATGCTACAATGCCTGACAACTAACTGTTGGATGAATGAGTGAATAAGTGAATGAAAGAACTGGTTACAAAAGTAAGTAGTGAAAGTGAAAAGTATGTTATTACAACAAGGTAATTGTATGAAAATGTAAGCCATTCATAAATATTGTCATTACAGTGAATACTTTATTGTCTTTTCTTCTCTTTCTCATTTTTTGTTTGTTGAGTGCCTAAGCATCACATGCTAGGACCTTTGCTAAATAGTGGTGATAGTGGCAGTAAGATGTTTATATATAAATCTTAATAATACAGTATTTAAAGAAATCCATTTTAAATTATCTCTTTAGGATTGAAGAGTTTTCCTTGGGATGAAAAGTGTAAATGAGTAAGTTCAATGCCATGAAGGAGAGAATATGCCTGTGGTGCTGTACTAAACAGGAAGAGATTTGGCGTAACTAGAAAAATGAGTGGGCCAGTAAAATGGACAGAAATGAGATTAGCAACATAAGTGATTACGTTGTCGGGATTCTAGCATATAATGCTAACAGGATTGGACTTTATTAATGAATTTTAATGTGGAATCAAAAAAGATTCTCAATCAGAGGGTTGGAAAATAAATTTTTTAATCATAGGACTCTATTACTAGTGATTAATCAACTGGCATAAAACAACTTCTCACTGTCTTACTACCAACCTATGCTTAATATTTACTGAGATTCAAGAATGTGTCATAAAAATATTATAATTCTTTTTGTCTCCTGCCTTTCTCTTTCAACAGATTGGAGAAAATTAGTAGCTATCAATACTAGTGTATGGTTAGAGAAATTACATTATTAAATCTTGAATACAAGGAAAGAAGTAATTAGAGTATGTGTATGGAATATACATATTAAAAGAGCTTATAGATCTTAGACTAAATTAACCAAAATATAACTATAAATATTATTTTAGTTACAAATAATATTTATTTCCCACAAATGACTCCATTTTACGAAAGAAGGTTTTGATCAATTATAGTAGCTATGTATTACCTTTTTCCCCTGAACTCAGGGATATCTCTTAAAATAAATAATAGTACATCTATCATCACACCATGCAATTAAGTTGTATAAAATGTCATAATCCAAATGTTAACTAGGATTCATTTTTTTTTAGCATTCCAAAAAAACATGGATTTGTTTCAAAGAATGACTCATTTCTGCAGGATTATATGCTCCTTTGCACCTTTATTATGACAATTGCACATCTTACTGTGTCCAGAATTGGTTTCTTCCAGCGGGTTCTTGGTCTCACTAACTTCAAGAATGAAGCTGCAGACCCTCATGCTGAGTGCTACAGTTCTTAAAGATGGTGTGCCCAGAGTTTGTTTCTTCAGATGTTCAGATGTGTCCGGAGTTTTTTCCTTCTGGTGGGTTCGTGGTCTTGCTGACTTCGGGAGTGAAGCCGCAAACCTTCACAGTGAGCGTTACAGCTTTTAAAAGTGGAGCATCCGGAGTTGTTTGTTCCTCCAGGTAGGTTCATGTTCTCACTGACCTCAGGAGTGAAGCTGCAGACCTCCGTGGTGAGTGTTACAGCTCATAAAGGCAGTGCAGACCCAAAGATTGAGCAGCAGTATGATTCATCCGGAAGAGCGAAAGAATAAAGATTCCACACCCTGAAAGGGGACCCTGACGGTTTGTCAGGTGCTGGCTCAGGTAGTCAGCTTTTATTCCCTTATTTGGCCCTGACCACATCCTGCTGATTGGTCCATTTTACAGAGTGCTGATTGGTCCATTTTACAGAGTGCTGATTGGCCCATTTTTACAGAGTGCTGATTGGTGTGTTTACAAACCTTTAGCTAGACACAGTGCCCTGACTGGTGTGTTTACAAACCTTTAGCTAGACACAGTGCCCTGATTGGTGCGTTTACAAACCTTTAGCTAGACAGAAAAGTTCTCCAAGTCCCCACTGGACCCAGAAGCCCAAGGGGCTTCACCTCTCAATATTTCTTTGGCCTGAAAAAAGACCCCCAATCCTCTTCATGACTACGTATCCTTAAGATTCAATCCATAAATCTCCTTCTCTAATGACAAAGTTGATAATTTAAACATAACTCAGTTATGTTGCATCCCTCTGTACTGCAATCAATTTACATGTCTGTTTCAAACCTTTCTTTGAATAACGTTAGCTCTTAAGCATTTCTGTATCTCTAGTAATAGCTTATTTGAGAGATATTTTTCTTCATTATATATGTTTGAAGTTCATTTAATCTAATAGATAAATGAAAACGAAGAGATAAAGAGACCCATTATGTCGCATTTGGGACTAAATAAACAGAAGAGATAAAATGTCAACTCAAATTAGTGTATATGAAAAAAATAAAAGAATGTATTTTTCTCCTCACGACTGAGAAATTCAGGTAAATATTTAGTATAGCTCTCCTCTTGACTTTGGTTTATGGTACCCAATATCCATATGATGAAAGAAATATCTTCCACCTCCACCATTTCTTTAAACCTCAGCAGATCCAGGTTCAGATACTTAAGATTTGTGACTGAAAATGAACATCTCTCCCAGAGTACATAGTAATCCCACAGAGAGATTAACCCCACTTATATAGTCTACCTTGGATTCTCACACTGCACAAAGGGAGAATTATTTAAATGGCCACCCTAGGTAAAATGCCTGGATTTGGGAAGGGTGAGATTCATTCTCATTAGAATTACATAGACTTAGGTATAAAAGAGGATAGTTCTTGATTGATGAAAAAAGGTTAGGCCAAAAAATAATACCTGTCCACTATTACCCAAAAGTCATCTTTTGAGTCAGATTACTTCAGACTGAATTCTGGCCTTACCATTTACTAGCTGTTAAATATAGAAAAGTTTACTTGAACACATTGTGCCTCAGTTTTCTTTTTGGAAAAAGGATTACAAATCATAGCCAAGAATAATAGTTATCTTCAGATAATGGTAATAAGGAATAACTAGGATAATGCAGCTACAACACTCAGCATAATGTTTCACAAACAATAACCACTCAAAATATTTGCCATGATGACAATAATGCAATTCTTAATCTTAAGGATGCCCATTCTAGTCCCTCTATCCCTGAATATTTTTCACTGAGGCATTAATCTATGCAGGGTTTTAAATAGTGATTCATTGTGTTCTGGACACAGCACTCTCTGGGGATTCCTATGAAGGAGAGGAAAGAAGAAGAAGAATTACATCTCATCTAGAATTGTAGCTCAAATTTATAAGCTTTACATGTTGTACCTCTAAGAAATATTTTATTTGAAAGCAGAATTCCACAGCTAAGATACATTTTGTAACTCACTGATGCTCTAAGATATCATCTTTATAGGTCTAGATAAATCATAAATGGAACACCTAAAATAAAGCAAAAAATATAGCAAGTGTATGGTGTTTGTTACAAGAGGGCTGAGCAAAGAGTATAGGTGAATAATGTCAGACATCATATTGCTCCAGGAAAGCAATTCATAGTCACCGCTCTACTGAGCATATTTCAGTATTGTCATTTTTATAGAGTGAAGACAACATTGTTATATTATAATGCTATTAAGCATATCAAATATTATATGTGTAAAGAACCAAAGATGCATATCTTCTTTTTCACTATAAAAGCATATTATTTCTTTCACAAGTGGAATCAGAGCACTGACAGAAAATATAGCAATCTATGAACTGTGGACAAAAATGAGAGAATAAAAGCACAATCATATTAGGATTCCAGCTATGCTTATCTCATTATCTCAGTCAGAGCAGAAGACATTTTAAGACGTTTATGTATAGAGAATGTTAACTGTTTTCAAAAGATCATTTTTAAATATTTCAAGATGAGAATGTAATAAAACGTATATGTAGAATACTGGAAAAAGCTTTCATACTTTTTCAAATATTTGCATGCATATAATTTAACTCTAATGTGCAGCATTTTTTGTTTTTCTCAATAACTGAATTATGAAAGAAAATCTAATTTTCTGAATCACTAGAAAATGATAGTTAAAGCTTGTGAGAGAACTAGCATCTGAAAGTGTCAAATCCTAGATGAATAAGAAAATATTCATGAAACTCTGAAAATAGTTATTTGCTCATTTTGATTGCAGTTATCTGAATAGCTATATTTCCATTGAGTTTACTCATCAATCTTGGATTGTTTGCATGTTTGTGTGTGTGTGTGTGTTTGCAATAAAGACTAGTTTCTAACCAGACACATTCTTCATAATTTTACCCTATTATCTTTAAAAATTATGAGGAACACAATAAGACCCTTTTGAAAAAACTTATTAAAAATGTTATATGTTCCTACTCTTTAGAAAATTGATTTTTGAAGTTAATGATTCTTATTTAGTTAAATAAGTTAAGGTTCCTGATCAAACAGAAATGGTGAGCAAAATTTATTTTATCTCTTTGCCCTCCCAGAAAAGGGCAGATAGTTTTTTTAATGAAGGCAATATATTAGAACTATCAAAAACATGAAAATAGCCAAATTTTAAAATATAGTTATTATGTAATGTGACAAAAATAATAAATGTTATATAAGCTTTATTACCATGTCCATGTGCTCTATGATACTTTCCACATTAATATCCCTGCCATATATATGTATAATTCATAAGTAAAAAAGACACTTGTGCCAACAAAGAGAAACTTAAGAAGAAATTAATTATAAACAATGCAAATTTATTTAAATATGCTGAAATATACATATTTTAAACTTAGGTTTAAAAAGGCTCAGTAGCAATTTGAAGGAGAAATGAGAAGCATTAAGGTGCTACAAAGGTGGCCTTGGCACAGGCTTAATGTCTAGTCTCTCAGGCAAATAGAAAAACGAAGGAATGTGTTTGCATATTATGTATTGTAGTTGATATTGTGAATAGAAGGAATGTGATACCAGCCTTGAGATAAATAGATGTTGCAATTAGCAGACAAGAATTTTAAAGAAGCTGTTATAATTATACTAAAAATGTAAGAAGGATATGAATTAGAGTTGATATTGTGGTTAAAGGGATAGCAGGAAAATGGATAAGCTGTTTCTGGGTTGTTTTGTTATCTATGATTTGGGGCACAGATAACTTCCTGCAGGATATGGATTGATGGGAAACCCTTATAACACTACATAGATTAATACATTATTGATGCCAATTAGTGAATAACAAATGACTTAAGACACATCTAAAATGGAACAGTTGACACTTAAACAACATGAAGATTGGGGGTGCTGACCCTCTGTGCAGTCAAAAATCTACGTGTAACTTTCAACTCCCCCAATATTTAAATGTTAATAGCCCACTGTGGACAGAAAGCCTTGCTGATAACACAAACCAGTCAACACATATTTTGTATGTTATATGTATTATATGCTATATTTATAAATAAAGTAAGCTAGAGGAAAAAATGCAATTAAAGAAATCAGAATTGAGATAACAATACGTTTATTATTTATTAAGTGGGAATGGATCATCATAAAGTTCTTTATCCTTATCATCTTCATTTTGAATAGACTGAGGAGGAGGAAGAAGAAGGAGAAGTAGGTCTTTCTGTTTCAAGGGTGGCAGACGTGGAAGAGGTAGAGGAGGTGGAAAGGTAGGTGGGAGAAGCAGACGTATGTACAGTAATTTTATGAAAATACATGGTAATTTCTGTCCAACATTTTTGCTTTCTAATTTCTCTAAAAAGCTTTTTATGTAGTACCAATCCTTCTTCCACCATTTGCTTTAGTATCAGTGCCTGTATCACAGAAGGGTGCATGTTGTAAAGGAAATCAAAGGCAGTGTTGAATAATCAGAGCTCTTCTTCAGATTGTCTAATGTCAATATGTGTCCCGGCCCTGCTTCTTCTGTATTTCCTTTCTCATCATCTGGAGCTGGTTAGGAAGCACTCATCTCCACCAAGTTTTCTTCTGTTAATTCCTCTTGCATGGTGACTATTAGTTCTTGAAATTCTTCATCTCCTATCATTTTCACAATATCCATAATCTCTTTTATGATTTCCTTGAATTGCTTTGTTGTAAATGCTGTGAAGTCATGCATAACATCTGAGCACAGTTTTGTTTTTTGTTTTTCCCCAGCAAGAATGTATTGTTTTGGGATTAATGGCTTTCATGACTTTTTCTATAACAATGATGGAATTTTCAATGGTGTAATCCTTCCAGACTTTCATAATCTCTCCATTGGGGTTCTCTTCCATAGGGTTCACAGTCCTTTCCATAGATTACCATGTGTAATGAGCCTTAAAGATTCTTGTAACCTCTGATTACAATTTAGAGGCTAAATTACAGATGTTGTGTTTGGGAGCAAGTAGACTACTTCAACACCTCGGTGCTGAACTCGTAGGGTTGTGACTACCCAGGGGCACTGCCAATATTAAAATAACTTTAAAAGACAGTACCTTCCTGGCAAGGTACTTTCTGATGTCAGGGATAAAGCATTGATGGAACCAATTCAGAAAAAAAAGGTGGGTCGGTGGGGGGTTCTTGTTGTTCAGGCCTTCTTGTTGTACAGTGAAAAGACTGGCAGCTGGCGTTCATCTTTTCTCTTCAAGGCTTGGGGTTAGTAGCTTTCTAGATAAGGGCAGTCCTGATCATAAACCTCACTGCATTTACCCAAAACGGTAGTTAGCCTATTCCTTCCTGCCTTAATTTCTGGTGCTTGCATCTCTTTGTTACTAATTAATGTCCTTTGTGGCACTTTTGTTCCCAAAATAAGGCACTCTATCTGCATTACAAACCTGTTCAGGCAGATATCCTTTCTCCTAAGTAATTATATTAATGATGTCAGGAAAGTTATCTGTTGCCTCTTGGTCAACAGAAGCTGCTTCTCCTGTTATCATGACATTTTTTAAAAGCCAAGCCTCTCTTTAAAATTGTCAAATTACTTTTTGGTGGCATTAAATTCTCCAGTTTTAGATCTTTCACTTTCCTTTGGCTTTAAGTTATCATATAATGACTTCACTTTTTCTGGAATCATCTCGAGAGTCTATAAGCAGACCTTTCTTTCTTTTCTTTCTTTTTTTGAGACAGAGTCTCACCTCGTCACCCAGGCCAGATTGCAGTCGTGCAATCCTGGCTCACTGCAACCGCTGCTGCTTGGGTTCAAGTGATTCTCCTGCCTCAGCCTCCTGACTAGCTGGGATTACAGGCGCCTGCCACTATGCCCGGCTAATTTTTGTAGTTTTAGTAGAGATGAGGTTTCATCATCTTTGCCAGACTGGTCTTGAACTTCTGAACCCGTAGGCCTTTCTTACAGCAATCTTGCACTCAAGTAAAGGTTTATTTTCAATATGAAATAAAAACATATTTCTCAAAATGTACAAGGTTTTTGTGCCTGCTGGCATAGCTGCAGAAATGGCATCACAGGGTTTCTTTTTTAGAATGGTCTTTATGCTGAATATATTTATTTTAAAATGGTGGGCAACCACAGCTGAAGACTTCAATCTATGGTACATATCAAACAATTCAACATTCTTTTTGTAATCTCATGACATTTTTCTGCTTGTTGGGAGCACTTCCAGCATCACTAGCTACACTTCATATGGGTCCCATGATGTTACTTAAGGTTTACAGTATCACACTAAACATAATGAAAAATACTTGAAAACTATGAGAGATCACTTTTTGCTAAGATATGCAATTTCTAGAGAAATGAACTGTTCACATGTAGATAATTAGCATCACATGGTGTTTTTCATTACTTTAAATTATTATTGTTAATTATTATTATTATTTTACAGATAGTGTTCCACTCTGATGCCCAGGCTGGAGTACAGTGGTACCATCATAGCTTACTGTAGACTTCAACTCCTGGGCACAAGCGATTCTCTTGCATGAGCCTCATAAGTATCTGGGACTACAGGTGTGAGCCACCAGCCACCATACTAAGTTAATTAATTTTCTTTATTTTTTATTTTTTATTTTTTTTGAGACAGAGTTTCGCTCTGTCACCCAGGCTGGAATGCAGTGGTGCAATCTCGGCTCACTGCAATCTCCGCCTTCTGGGTTCACGCCATTTCTCCTGCCTCAGCCTCCCAAGTAGCTGGGAATACAGGCGCCCGCCACCGTGCCTGGCTAATTTTTTGTATTTTTAGTAGAGATGGAGTTTTACCATATTAGCCAGGATGGTCTTGATCTACTGACCTCTTGATCCACCCTCCTCAGTCTCCCAAAGTGCAGGGATTACAGGCATGAGCCACCGCGCCTGGCCAATTTTTTTTTTTTTTTTTAAATAGAGATGAAGGTCTCATTATGTTGCCCAAGCTACTATGGAATTCTTGGCCTCAAGAGATCCTCCTGCTTTAAGGGATACTCACAACACTTGAGCTCAAAGCAACAGCAATAGGAAGTAGCAACAAAATTATTACAGCAATACAATATGTACTTCAGATAACTTCATGCAGTTATGATTTAATATCGCATCTTTACATTCGCTAAAACTTCTCTTAACTGAGAATGATGCTATGTATGATCTGTGGTTGTGTAGGTAAGTTTTGATAAGTTTTAACTTTTTATAATTAATTTTTGTATATTTTATGCTAGTGAATGATACAGTAGACTAATATCTACATATATTTTATGAATTCATGATACATTTAATTGAAAAAGAAATATAATATTTATATTACAATCTATTTGTTAATATATTAATACAATGTGTTTATTTACATATTGCTGAGTACATAAATAATTTCTGCAAACAAATTAAAATGTTAAAATTTAATAAAAAGTGGCCAAATGATATACTAATGCATTTAATAAAAGCAGCAACTATAGCCCATAAACATTAGACAGAATGTTCTACTTCAAAGTAGTAAGTTAAATAGAAAACTACAGTGGAATTTATTTTAAAACCTATCAGACTGATAAAAATTAAGACACCTTAAGAAATCTGACAACACAAAAATATATTTAATAAGCTTTTAGGCATCACTTTTTTTAAAGAAAAGTGATTAAATTGATGAAAGCACTTTAGAAGACAATTGGTGTTTTTTGTTTGTTTGGGATTTATATATCCTCTGAGCCATTAATTTCATTGCACATGTGTACCAGGATATGTGTGGAGACTATACAAAGCAGCATTTTAATTTTAATTTTATTTTTTACAGCAAACGCACTGAAGATAACCCCGGTATATACTGGCAAGTGTACACACAAATATACTATGGTAAAAATGCATTCCTACCATTGCCTTTAACAGCAAGATGAGTATCAAACTAACTGTTAAACATAAAAGACATGGCACAGAAAACTACATGTGCTAAAATGTAAGTATATAAAGAAACTAACATACTTAATGTACTATAGAAGGATGTCACATATTTCATGAAAGCAAAACCAAAAGAATAGGAATGATAAAACAAAATTATCTAATCACGAATTTCATATAATATAAAATGGTTCTTCATTGTTCCACCTAAATATTTTAATAACATATTTGTAATTAATATTTTATGTAGTATAAGAATAATCTATAATTGTGATATTCTTAGTAATTACTATCAGTTGAATTAACATAGTAAAATACTGGCTCAGTTAAAACTGAAACTGTTCAAAACAATACTTAGATTTTGCAGATTTAATATAAATTATGCTATTAACATATTTGGGACCAAAAAAATCTAAATTGTGAGTCTGAATATAGTATTTAGCATGAGAAATATAGAATACTTATAAAGAATAAAAAGTTGCTATTTCACATAAGTTAATAAAGATTAAGATACCCAAGGCCACTTTGGATAGAAAAAATAAAATGACTGTGTATATAAAATTTTTGAATAAATATTACCCTTTTCTTAATTTGGGAGCTTATTTTTAAGTTGGAGGGAAAATATATTAGTGCCAGGCCAAAAAAAGGCATATGTTCACACTTAGGAATTTATCAAACTATGAACTGAATTTAATACATTTTAAATAATATAAAAGGAGAAATATTCCTAAAAATATATTGTATAAAAACATAGTTAATAAACTAATAACACAGACAAATTTCATACTTTTGCTGAGACATGGATTCTGTATAATATTGCATATAATGATTTGTAGAAAGTTCTTAAGGTATTTTGCTTACCTCTAAAGTGAAGAATTTGTACAAAGTCAATAAATTTCAAGTTATTTTTAACCATTCTTTCTGAAAGTGATATTTTTATGTAAGAATGAAATATATGCATTGCATAAAAGCACAGATTATCTGAGTTAAGTGTGGACAAAGATGAGAAAACCGTTTCTGACTCACTACCAATATTTTATTCTTACTACATTATCAAATCACTTTAATTAGAAGTCTATTCATTTCTCAGAAAAATATGAACCTCACTAGACTAAAGGAATTGTCTAGTTCTTTCCAACTATAAAAGTCTATAATTTGGTAAAACACAAGCCTTTTAAGTTTAGAAAATTATTGGTAATAATATATCCCAAATCTCCTCACTTACTCAATATAAATGTTTAAATATAATTTAATAGTTGCATACATTGGGTGCATTATAAGTTCCAAAATATAGGCAAAAAAAAATGAGACTAAAAAATATAAACTAAGCATCCCAAAATCTTACATCAAATGAGTTTAAAGTAATGCAATCAAGTATATCTCTAAAGCTTGGTCTCTTTTCATCACACTCCACAAAAAGGAAGAATTAAAAACACAACAAAGGTTCTCTCTTCACCCTAAATCTCTTTCTTAACAGCAGTCATGAAAGGATGAAATTTCAAATACAGAAATTCTATTTTTTTGGCTAACAGCATTGTTTCTTTGATAAAAATCAATTATCTCCAGAAAAATAACACATTATTTTACCATCATTTCTCAGTACCTTAGGGTAAATTAGTTAATTAGAGTACTTTGAAAAGTTAGCTTTGGATGAGTTTTATAAAGAAATGTAATACCTGAATCCAGGTGACAGGGCAGCCTAAGTACTGAATGTTACTGTAGTCAGTTTCTTAAAAGCAAAGGCCTGCAGTCATACAGGACTTGTGTTTACTTTCCTGACACCACCACTTATTGTGTAAATTTAGGTGATCCCCTCATTTAAACTTTCCAGACCACATTACCTTCGTCTGTAAAAGACAACTAATTGTTCCTATATCAAGGCTGTTTTAAGAACTAAAGATAGAAAAAGCACTAAACACAATTCACATAGATGACATTCACATAAACACTTAATAAATAAATAATAACTATTAATATTATAGGGTCGCTATGCGAGAAAGAAAAGAACGTGAAGTTTTGGAGGACAAGAAAAATATAAACTTAATTAACTCCTAATCAGAAAGCATGAGATGTAGTTTCATCAATAGCTCTCTGTGAACCATTGGGTAGATAATTTTAACCTCTCTGCATCTCATTTGAAGTATGAGAGGAAAATATAGTGGGTGGATAATGATCTCTAAGTGTCTTTTCATTTCAAATATTCAGTGATTTTCATAATTGTGCCCTGTACCAGCCCTAACTACAATAACCTAGAAACAGCTTTTCTACACAGTGAATTTTAATGCCGAAGAAGTAGTGTTCTCTGGTAGTTGTTTTAATCTTGGAACAGTTGATGGGCAAGGTGATAGGATGTACAGCAAGAAGGTTTTATAGAATCTAGATTATTAAATAACCACAGGTAAGTGTAGAGAAAAATCAAGATCATTATGGTTACAGTTGCTTTTTAATTCTTACATTTGAAGGCTTCAAAACAAACTTATAAGGGGAAAACTTATTTCAGAAACATTTTGTAATCCTTGAATCAGATAAAGTAATAATTTCTAGTCTATTTTAATTGGAGGAAGTAATTGTAATAAAGCAAAAAGAGAAGAAGAAGAAAAAGCTTTTCATGGAGGTTTCCATTGCCTTAAAATTAGAGCAAAACCTCACTGAGCAGTAATGGAAATGGAAATTACCTGCTCCTGGAGCTCTGATTGTATTCCTGTTAGGTCATTTGCATACTGTTCATTGATTGGATTACTGGTGAGGCTGAGAGGTCTCAGAGCTGCATTCCTATGCATTCTCATCTAATTCTACTGCTGTGACTAGGAGCAGAAATCATTTCCTGAACTTTGTAATATGATCCTTATGGAAGCATAGAAGCCTTCTTTAGATTTTAGATGGGTATAAGTGTAAACTCCCAATGTTGGCTCAAAGCTGCATAATTTTAAAGAGCTTAAAATATACTTTACCATGTTATATCATAGAATGTTAGTAACTTTCTTAACAGTTTCAAATGTAGTGAACCAATACTTACATTCTCAATAATGGCTGGTTGTGGAATGAAAAAAAAAAAAAAAAAAAAAAAAAGAAAATCACAAATAGCAAAACAATTTCTGGTTAATATACAGTAACCACTTTTTTTCTTTCCCATTTCCTCTTCTAGCCATTTTTGTATTATTTGAGGATATGTAATTCTCTTCTAGTATAAGTTCTTCTGAAGGTAGAGTTTTTTTTTTTTTTTCTGTCTCCTCCAGAAACTAATAACTAATAAGCCACTTTGTACATAGCACAGTTTAAACACAATAACATATTTTTTTCTAAGAATAAGTCTCATCTATTTATTTATTATCTATCTTTACACATATCTACACACAAGTAAAGTAAAAATAAGTCAAAAACATATAGAATTTTATTTTTACAGTTAAGCCCCCTTCTTTCTAAGTTTTGTCATTCATTTTTAAAAATTACCTGGACTATTTAATTCATTGACATATTTGATTCTCCTATAAGTAAGAAGCCACAGAAAAATATTAAGTATAAGCTATTTAAAATAAATCAGACATTTTTGTCACCCAGTGTTGATATTTCAGTTATATCTGTCAACATGTATATTTAATCACATCTGAGGGATCAGCTCTTTAAGAGATACTTATGTAAAAATCACTAAGATTTCTAAAGTGAACATAGATACTTATGTTTAAATAAAGCTCTAATGTCATGGCTAGTTTTTAAAAAATGTCCAGCAATGGGAAAACATTCCCACAACAGAGAAAATAATGTGTATTTTTTAAATGTTCCACGCAATGTTCCTTATCTTGGGGGTCATTTATGCCATTTTTCTCCTTTTTACCAATTCAGTCTTTCATTTATAATGCTTTTTATTACAGAATTTTGCAACTTGGAATCAGATCAATTGGAATTATAGCAATGTCAATAGCAACACATGTAACATTTTTATCTATTAAGTTAGGACCGATATATTATTATTGAGCTGTCACAGTCAGTGTCTTGAGAGCCAGCATTAAAATAGTACTTTGTTCTGAATTCTTAAGGTGCAGGACAGTGTCAATCACAAAGTGATAATTCAATAAAGATGTCCAAACACATTTATTAGATAACTAAAATGAAGGCATTATCACAAAATGAAACTACCACATAAAAGATATATTTACTACTAAGTTAAGAACACAAAGTTAATTTAAAGAAAACTTTAAAAACTAAACACATAATGAAAGACAATGGGCCCTAAATTGAGAATGACCTAGACTCACATCCCAGTTTACATATGATATGGTTTTGATATCTGTCCCTGCCAAATCTCATGTTGAAACATCATCTCCAGTGTTGGAGATAGGCCTCGTAGAAGGTGATTAGAAAATAGAGACAGATTTCTCATGAATGGTTTAGCACTATCCCCTTTGTGCTGTCCTTGTGATAGGGAGTTCTCCCAAGACCTAGTTGTTTAAAAGTCTAGCACCCACCCTTCCTCTCTCTGGTTCCCACTCCTGTCATGTGAGAGGACTGCTCCTCCTTCACCTTTCACCATGACTGTAAGTTTCCTGAGGCCTCACCAGAAGCACATGCCAGCATGATGCTTCCTTTACATCTTGTAGAACTATGAGCCCATTAAACCTCTTTTCTTATAAATGATCCAGTCTCAGGTATTTCTTTATAGCAATGCAAGAACAGTCTAATACAACATATAGTCTTAGAATACTTTTAATTCTAATCACAATGAGAATAATCTCTGATTCCCAATGTCCTCACTAGTAAATACAGAAACACTATACAATTTTAGGGTTTATAAAAATTAAATGAAATAAATTCTATGAAATTCTGGATAACTAATGTGTTATTTTTTATCATTCTTCTTTCCATTGTTTCTATGTTGTAAAAATAAAAATGATTTTTTAAGAAAACAAAAATCAAAGTCTTCAAATGCACATAGTGTTACACAATTCATGTCTGCTTTCATCCAAATCATTGTTTTTCCTTCTGAGGAGGAACAATTAACAGTTTGATGTTTTAAATATCTTATCCATTGACAAAAGAAATATACATATACAAGCATATGAAAATGGAATAATAATAGTTAGAATAAAAGCTAAGCAGCTGTAGTAAACAGATCCCCAAATACAATGTGGCACAAAGGACATGAGCACCTCTGACACATTAGTTTTGATCGGTGTAGGTTATCCATACATTTACAGTTGAAGCTAGCTCAGATTCTTGTAATAAGTGTGAAATAATATATTTTATATATATATATAAACATATATATAAACATATATATAAACATATATATATTTTTATATATATAAACTCAATCTTAAAGAATCATTATCAGTTAGATGTTATTATTTTCCCTGTCTTAGTCTGTTCCTGCTGCTATAACAAAGAACCTTAGGCTGGGTGATTTGTAAACAAAATAAATTTATTTCACACAGTTCTGGTGGCTGAGAATGCCAAGATCCAAGTGGCAGCAGATTTGTTATCTGATGAAGTCTGGCTCTCTCTTTTTCCAAGATGGTGCCTTGTGTTGCTGTGTCCTCACATGGCAGAAGTGCGAAATGTATGAATACTGTGTCCTCACATGACAGAAGAGATGGAAGGGCAGAGAGGGCCTAGCCAGTGTCTTTGAGCCCTTTAAGGACACTAATCTCATTAATGAGGGCATAGCACTCATGACCTAACCACGTCTCAAAGACCCAATCTTCTGGTGCCATTACCTTGGGGTTTCAGTTCCAACGTACGAATTTTGAAGGGACACATACATTCAAACAACAGCACTATCTTTAGAAAAGGAAATTGAAATGCAAACATATTAAGTAGCTTCCCCAAAGTCACAGAGCTAGTGATTTTGGCAGAAGTTAGTTTTATTAAATCATTCTTTTTAAAACTAAATTTATGTTAAAAATATTTTTTTCCATTACTATAAAAAACAAATATTTCTATTGGACACATTTCTAATAGTAGAATAACTGAAAGGAAAGAAATACAACTTTTAAACTTTGACGGAATCTGACATTATTTAAATAGCCTCTTCCAACTTATACTCAGTATATGAGACTGGATGTTTCCTAACATACTTACTCACACTGGATATTATAAATTTAAAAACATACTAAAATAAGCATTATTTATTTATTTATTTATTTATTTATTTATTATTATTATACTTTAAGTTCTAGGGTACATGTGCAAAAATAAGCATTGTTTTATATAATTATGGTTTTATATTGAACTACCCTATTTTTTGAAATTTTTGAGACTGAATCTCACTCTGTCACCCAGGCTGGAGTGCAGTGGCACGATCTGGGCTCACTGCAACGTCTGCCTCCTGAGTTCAAGTGATTCTCCTGTCTTAGCCTCCCAAGTAACTGGGACTGTAGGTGTACACCACCATGCCCAGATAATTTTTGTATATTTAGTAGAGACAGGGCTTCAACGTGTTGGTCAGGCTGGTCTTGAACTCCTGACTTCAAGTGATCTGCTTGCCTTGGCCTCCCAATGTGTTGGGATTACAGGCATGAGGTAATATGCCCGGCTTTGAACTATCCTATTTACTTCTACAGTTTAGCAACATTTCATAGGTACATTGTGTTTTTTCATTTTTCTGCTTGTGGAATGATTCTCCCCTCCAATTATATATTAAATTACCTTTCTTAATAAGATAAAATGTATTACATATAATTTTTTGTCTGCCCTACAGCCAAACTTTTACAGCTAAGGCATTAAAATAAAACAAAACAAATATAAGTTTATAAGAATCACTCTATCTGCATACATAAACATAAAATTGAAAGAAAACAAATTAAAAACAAATTTCTACAGCTGTCTCCCCACAATTTTTGTAATATACTAATAATATTTCTTCCAATTTATTCTATCTTTCAAATTTCTCTATGACACTATTCAGAAATTCATAATTGTTTAATGTATGTAAACTTGACGATTTTGACTTAGTTTTTTTTTTCCTTAGGTAAGCCATTGTAATTCTATGCATTTCATAATTATATTAGGTACTGAATAATTTGTCTTGTTCTTTATCCAAGTTTATATAATGTCATCATTTATTAGTTCAGTTATAGTTTTTGTGTGTATGTGTATGTAAACGTGTAGTTTCTGTGCTCTATTCTGTGCCATTATTTTATAGTATTTTTTCTTGTTATATTTATTACAGACTCTTAAAATCCATACTTACAGTTTTTGATATCCATTGTTAAGTATCATTTGTTTGTTTCCCGAAAATATCTTGGTGTTTTGCATACCAGTTCTTACAAACAATATTTAGGATTAATTTGGCTAGTTTGAAAACAAAGAAACAAATGAAACATTCCTTTTTCATTTTAAAAACTAAACACTTAGCAGGTGTCACATAATTATGCTTAAAATGACTATTCTGTAAATTTAGTTTAACTACATGTGATTTCTGCATTAATCTGTTCTCACACTGCTAATCAATAAGATATACCTGAGACTGGGTAATTTACAAAGAAAAGAGGTTTAATTGACTCACAGTTCAGCATAGCTGAGGAGGCCTCAGGAAGCTAACAATCATGGGGGAAGGGGAAGCAAACACATCCTTCTTCACATGGCAGCAGAACGAGAGCTGAGCAAAGGGAGAAGTCCCTTATAAAACCATCAGATCTCAAGAGAACTTACTCACTATCAGGAGAATTGAATGGGAAAACTGCCCCATGATTTGATTACCTCCTATTGATTCCCTCCCACCATAAGTGGGGATTATGGGAACTATAATTCAAGATGAGATTTGGGTGGAGACACAGCCAAACTATATTAATTGTATCGCAAAATATTAATAAGACAATGTGAGAAGTTTGTATCTTATTCTGTATCTACATTACACAAATCATAAACCTAAAATTGATCTAAAATATCCTTTTGTTTTAAAACTATGAAAATCCAAAAGTATAAAAACTCTTCCACTGGTCAGTAGAACTGGTCAGTAGCTATTGACCAAACTGCTGACAATTTAGAAGAAGAAGTTACTGTCCTACAGGCCACAGAATAAGTATGGTGGACCAAGCAAAGAGACCATTGCCAGTCCCTCCCTATCTCCACCTCTGAGCTGGAACCAAACTTAAGCAATGGGAGCTCTCCCAAAGGAGTTAAGCATGCCAAGGCCAGAAATGAGCAAGGGAAGTATGACAATGGGCTTTAGAGGTGGTTGGGTCTCCTTGGCTTTCATTTCAAGGGTACTGCCACCTGTGAAGATCTCAATACATGGCTAGGAGGCCAGGGTCCACTCAGTTCAGATGGCAGCCATGTTGGTGATAGGACCAGGGCATCCATGGAAATGACAAGCATTTTCCCAGCATCCTTCAGGCCAGGCATGGGGTGGGACCTCTCTGGGATCTAGGGCAGGTCAGGATCCCATCAGGTAATGGAAAGAGGTTGGGGTGCTCTCGCATGACTGGAGAGCACCTTGGTCACCTAGAGGAGGAACTTCCACTGAGGTCATTTTGGTAGCTGGGGAGCCATGATTGGTGGCTCAATGCCAGGCATGGTGGAGCCATCAGGGAGAGGCAAGAACAGGGTAACTGCTGTCACCATTCCCTTCAAGTGTTGGACCCAGCAGGATGTCTGGTACCTAGATGGTGGGAAGGGCCTAGATTCGCACTAAACCCGCAGCTGGTTTAAAACTGATTACAGAGCTGCCTGTAAAGCGGTTAACCACATTGCCCTCATCCCACCACACCCTTCAGTCCCTCAACCCTCCATTCCGTATTCCCACCCCTGCGGTATTTCGGATTCTGAGGGGTGGATTCCATGGGTCCCAGGCAAGGTTGGGAATGGTGATGAGAGATATGATGCATTGATTGGCATCTGGAGGATTGATCCCAGCATTGGGCAATTTTTATTTGCCTGGACAATTCTCCTATCATGGCTCTGCATTCTGTCATCCAGGTGCTGCACGCCAGATGAACTGGGAATTCTGGAAGTTGCCAGCAAAGGTGTTAAAAGCAAACTACCCAGAGCTCTATGGCAGCAAGAAGAGGCACTTATCCACATTCTCAAAGAGTTGCCAGCTCTAGTCTAGGAAGGGTGTGTAGGGTGTAGATATTCACGGTTTCTTCTAGAAGATTTTTTAAATGAAACAAGAATATCATCAGCAGAAATAATCTGGAAGGCAAATAAGATCTCTGCTAAGCAACAGTTCCACAATGGACCTTCCAGGCTGTGGCTGCACTTGGACCACAGTACTGTTGCCCATCTGGACACCAAAGTATTATATCAATGCTTAGTTCAATTTTTCTTATCGACTTTTAAAAACAGCTTTATTGAATCATAACTTACAAAATATAAGATTACCCATTTAAACCATGCAGTTCAGTGATTTTCAGTATATTCACAACCATTACCATAACCAGTATTAGAACATTTTTGTCCCCCAAAATGATATCCATGAACACTTGCTCTCAATCTTCTATCCACCATGAACTAGGCCCCGTACAAGCACTAGCCTATGTTTTGTCTCTACAGTTTTGTCTTTTTGGAGCTTCATATAAATGCTTTTTATGTACTTTTATATTTTAGTTATAGTAATATAATAACTACTGATCAGAAAGTCAAAGATTCTATGAACTTGCATCATTAAAGGGTAAATTTTAAACACAACATTTTTGTAAAAGCCTAAAATTTTTATAAAAAGCCTTTATGAAATACCAACATTTTTCATTTACAAGGGAAGAGATGTTGTGATCTGCTGTCATAATAAAAAACTATGTTTCTAAGTAAATTAATATACTTTATGCATAATATCAAGTATTCATTACTTTTCTAGGACTTTATGGAGAGTTTTTAATATTATGCTCAATTCCATCAACTCCTAAATATTTCTGGAGTGCGCTTTTTTATTAATCTGTATATGCTAGTATATTCAAAATAGTTTTAAGGTTAGGCAAAGGAAAATATGATTACAAAGATAAATCTTCCCCCCAAGCACTCAACAACCTCTGTACACATATGCTTTGATTTTCCTGAAAGTCATTGCATCAATTAAAACCATTATTCTTAAGCCTATTTGGCTGTTAGTCTAGCAGTGAAACCAGACTATTTGTCTGACAATGTTAAATTAGTTTTGCTTCTGAAGTAGTCAGGAGAGATGTTTTACATGTGGAAAATATAAATTGTGCTACAAGTTGTGATTTGTACATCTAGAGCAAAATTCCTCTCTCCAACCGTATTTTCACTAGTGTGCCTTCTAAGGTGCCTAGGATTCAGTCTGTTAGTCTTTATCAGTGAAGGCAGTATTGGCATTTGGGCTAATCTTTTATTGTGCAGCTCTGTGCTGTGCACTGCTAAATATTCAGCATTCTTGGCTTCAAATCACTAAATACCAGTTGATCTATTTCCCTCATTGTAACAACCAAAACATGGTTTCACCTACTTCCAAAATTCTCTTGGGGAATATCACACCTTCTCTTCCCACCTTAGTTGAGAATCTCTGCTAAAATACAAATACAGTAACATTCTTACTAATTACAGCTTTGGTTCAGATTTATCTCATGCACTAAACAGATAATCTTTAGAGCAAGGCTTTACTTTTTTTTTTTTTTTTTTTTTTTTTTGAGACCGAGTTTCACTCTTGCTTCCCATACTGGAGTGAAATAGTGTGATCTGGGCTCCCTGCAACTTCCGCCTCCCAAGTTCAAGTGATTTTCCTAGTTCAGCCTCCTGAGTAGCTGGGATTACTGGTGCCCACTACCACGCCCAGCTATTTTTTGTATTTTCAGTAAAGACAGGATTTCACCATGTTGGCTAGGCTGGTTTCGAACTCCTGACCTCAGGTGATCTACCTGCCTCTGTCTCCCAAAATGCTGGGATTACAGGCATGAGCCACTGCACCTGGCCGGCTTTACTTTTAATATTCAATTTATTTCCCACTGTGTGTCTTTGCTCATGCTACTTTTTTTCTCAAAATTGCTAAGGATGTTTCTGGCACATGGTCCATCTACCTACCTCATAACCCTGACAAAAGTGTTACAGTGGTAAGAACTCAAGAACCAATGTCTCAGGATCCAGTTGCACCATTTTTATATCACGCATCATACTGGTTATTGATATGTTTTTACTGTTTTGTATTTTCTGGATGGATAGAAGCTTTATCGTCAAAATGGAGCTGTTTAAACTGAAGCACACACACACACGCACACGCACACGCAAAAAAAAAATCCCTCATCTATTAATTCAGATGTCATTAAGGAATTTTGAAGAGCTGTGTCACACAGAAGTTTCTGTTTCATTACCATTTCAATTTTCAGAGAAATGGAATGAATGGCATATGAAAAACAAACTCACAAAACTATCTAAGAATATCAGTTGCTGTGGCCAAAGCTTTGCTGTTATTTCTCATGGTCATTTAGTGAAGTCCAAAAGGAATTCATACACTATCCCCATGAGTTCAGCACCCAGTGTTCCTGGTCCGGATCACACCGCTGTCCTTGGTTCTGTTCTATTACAGGTTGATATGACCAGATACTGTAAAGATTTAATGCTATAAACCAAATTTATGACTAATAGCTATAGATGGCTTTTCTAATAAATAAACTACAAGAACCTCCGCATGAGCTTCTGGAGTCCTTGTTTACTGGAAACAATACCAATATAAGACTGGTTTTGAAACCTCACTGGAAAGGATTTAAATTTTAATTACGATTGAATACTAACAGCATTTAAGTAATAAGGCATAGATCCCCAGATCCACATTTCCAAACTCCCAATACATCATATTACCATAATCTGAACACATTTACACTTGGAGATCTAAAGCAGGATTCTCTGGAAGTAGACAACATTATAAAGGAGATACTTTTTTTTTTTTTTCTTTTTTTTCCCCAAGAAACTCAAAGAACAAACTTCCAGAATGAAGTGATGTCCACCCAGGATTCCCAAAGACCCACAAATGCCATAAGTCACCAAATGTCTCATGCTTCTTGCCTTTCTTCTTTCTCTCTATCTATTCTCTTACTCTGCTAAGCTATTAATGGATTAGAGTGGGTAGTTTGAGACAACTGACTCAGGAGTTGAGGTAGGTTTGGTTTTCTTGTCGATATGGTTACCTTCTTCACACCAGAGCTTAAAGTTCCTCTAGAGTGACTTCGGAGTCTAGGAAGGACACTTTGACATTAGCCATGTCACCATTTCCCCAAGTCTGAACACTGAACCGCAGAGAGAGATACTGTGTGTGAGGATAGTGAAATGAGCACTTCACTTCACTGAAGAATTCTGAACCAGACCAGACCCCAGGAACTCAGGCTTCAGAACAGCCTCTGCAAAACCAGAGCCCAGGACCTCCCCAATGCCAAGAACCTTGTCCTTAGGATGGGGGAAGTTGATGAAGGACTTTCACAATGTTTCTACTACATCTTCAGCTTTAAGCCCAACCTGTCTGCCCATTCCCTATCGTCTCTTTCTTTCTCGTTCTTCATTTGGAAACCATTCTTTGTATGTTACTCAGTGCCTGCTACCCTGTTCCTATGGGGAGATAGAAGTTTCTCTCTCTTGTCTCTTGGCCCTGCTTCGCTGTGTCTTAGGAAGTGGGCTTTCTTCATGATACTTCATCTTGTCTAGTATTAACAGACTTCTAATAACATTGGAAATGAATCCTGGGCCCAGGACCTTTTCCTATCCCTTTCCTAGGAGGAGGTCTTTTTGTTTGTTTGTTTTGTGTTTTTCTCCCCTCCCTCAGCAGCAGTTGGTCTTCACCTGTGTCGTCCTTGTGGTGATTGTTTAATATCCTTCCTCCAGTAACTTAATGATTTTATTCACTAGGGAAGAAAGGTGTGAGCGGGACTCATTTTTAGTTTGTTATACTTTATATTATTTTAAAAATTAGTTGACAAATAATTGTATTTATAAAATATAATGTAAAATTTTGATATCTGTCTACCTCGTGGAATGATTAAAGCAAGTACATTAATATATCCATCACTTCACTTACTTGTCATGTGCATGTGTGCATGAGTGTGTGTATTGAACATTTAAAATCTACTGTTAACAATTTTGAACTGTACAATACATTACTGTTAACTACGGTCATGATGCTGTGCAATAGATCAATAAAACTTATTATTTCTCTCTAACTGGAACTTTTTACTATTTGATCAATATATTCTCTTTCCTTGTGTTCTCTCCCCCAATCCCCTGACCCTGGTAACCAACATTCTACTCTCTGCTTCTATGAGTTTGATATTTTTATATCCCACATATAAGCAAGATCATGCAATATTTGTTTTTCTGTGCCTGGTTTATTTCACTTAAGATGATGTCCTCCAGGTCATCCATGTTGTCACTGAGCGGGACTTTGTACCTTTTTCCCTCTTAGCAACTGCTTCTCTCCTCCAAGCTTGCCCCACCTACTGAAGCTTTTTTTAATCTCCCAATCTGTCCCCAAACATTTCTGTCCCCAAAGTCCAGCTGCCACTGGACTTCCATCTATAAAAGATTCTGTGTGCACTTACCTTGTATCAGTGGTTGTCAAGAATATATACTTTGAAATGACCTGTCTTTGAGATCGCTGATTTGTTTCTGGTTGATCAAGTCTGCTCTTGAAACTCTCTATGGAATTCTTCAGTTCAGTTCTTTATTCTTCCTCTCCAGAATTTCTGTTTGGTTCTTTTTTATGGTGTCTCTTTCTTGAACTTCTAATTTTGTTCATGTATTGTCTTCTTGATTTTTTTTATTTTTTATTTTTGTGTTATCTTGTAGCTCACTGAACATCCAATTCTTCATAAGGCAGTCTGTAGCGCTATAGAGTCATTTCTATAGAGTCAGTTAGTAGTGATTTATTTTATTCCTTTGGCTGTCAAGTTATCCTGATTAGTCGTGGTCTTTTTAGCCTTACATTGATGTCTGTGTTTGAAGGAGTGGGCATCCCTTCCAGTCTTTACATACTGGCTTTGGCAGGAAGAGTCAAAGAGCCCATCCGGAGATTCTGAGTGTACCAGCTAGTGGGGTCCATGGTTGGGTTTGCTGCTGGAGTTCTGAAGTGGACTGGCCTTGTGCCTGGATTAGCAAGCAGGCTGGCCCAGCACTAAGTTCTGTGAGTGTAGACCTGAAGCTTAAGTCCAAAGGGGCTCGCCCAGGTGTTGGGATCCACTGGGGCAGGCCTAGTGACTTGGTCTGTGCAGGCATGCCTGGAGCTGGGTTTATGTAACCTGAATCTAGGCAGGCCTAGAGTCTGAGTCCTTGGGTGCTAACTCATCTCTGGGACAGGCCTTGGGCCTGAGTCAGCTGGGACCAGCCTGTTACTGGGATGCACCTGGTGCTTGGGTATGAAGGGATGGCCCTACACCTGGGCCAGGTAGCATCAGGCTACTTGGCTGCAGAGTCCCCTGAGGTAGGCCCAGTTTCTGGGTCAGTCGGTGGGGGGTACTTGGAGCCTGGGTTCTTAGGGGCCAGCCCAGCACTGGGGTCTATTGGAATAGGCCTGAATTCTAGGTCTATTAGAGTCTAGGGCCATGGGAGCCAGCCTAGAGCCTGGGGCTGTATGGGCTGTCCTGGCTCTGGGGTGGTCCTGCAGCCTGGCTTTACAGAGGCCAGTCTAGCACTGGGGTCTACTTGGGTGGGCATACTGCCTGGATCTCCTGGGGGAAGCCTGAAGCCTGGGTCTGAGGTTGTCAACCTGGCATGAGGGAAGGTCTGGGGTCTGGATTTGTAGGGGCTATTCTGGAGCCTGTGTTCTTGGGGGCTGGCTGGTGGGCACAGGCCTGGTTCTGGGGTCTTCAGTGAAGTCAGGTGCTCATTTAGTTTGCCTTCTCCCATTAGAAGATATCTGTCTCTGGGGTGCACTGCTCAAGCTTGAGGGAATGGTGACTTGGGTTTGTCAAAGCATTCTTCCTATACTCTTCAATGCATCTTTTGTTATTTCTGTGCTAGGCCCAGATACTCTAATCTGTCACATTGGTTCCTTAGCATTTGTGAAAATGTTTTCATAAATAGATTGTTGTTCAAATTGATGGTTTTATGCAAGAACGAGTGCTGGAAATTCTTGTTTTGCCATCAGGCTGATGTCATGCTTTATAAATTACATTTCTAAACCTAATTATATATATGTATATATTTTATATATATACTTATAATATAATTAATCCCAGCATGTTGGGAGGCCAAGATGGGCAGATCACGAGGTCAGGAGATTGAGACCATCCTGGCGAACACAGTGAAACCCCGTCTCTACTAAAAAATACAAAAAACTAGTGGGACGAGGTGGCTGGCGCCTGTAGTCCCTGCTACTTGGGAGGCTGAGGGAGGAGAATGGCGTAAAACCTGGGAGGCGGAGCTTGCAGTGAGCTGAGATCCAGCCACTGCACTCCAGCCTGGGCCACAGAGAGATACTCCATCTCAAAAAAAAAAAAAAAAAAAAAAAAAAGGAAGAAGATGCAATTTTGATTAGCATAATATGAAATATTCTATAGATTTACATAAATTTTCTTTGGACTAGTGTGGGAAAAGTTTTTAAGAGTATAGCCTTAGGCAGTGTTACTGAAAAGGGCTAGGGATTAATGAGAAGAGAGAAGATATAGAAAGATGCCAGAGTCTTAACAATTCTTGAGAAATGGAGGATAGAGAGAATTTCAAAAAGGAAATATTTTTAGTTACTTAATACGTAACAAGTTTGCCTACAGCCCATTGTAGAGGCTAAGGCAACCACTGAAGCATATTTTATTTAATTTAAAATATAGTGCACAGACTGAACTATCTATAGTATT
Source organism: Macaca mulatta (assembly GCF_049350105.2). Taxonomy (NCBI): domain Eukaryota; kingdom Metazoa; phylum Chordata; class Mammalia; order Primates; family Cercopithecidae; genus Macaca; species Macaca mulatta. Next base: position 122,221,301 of record NC_133413.1, read on the forward strand.
TGGATCTTTATGTGTGAGAATTATTGTTTGTAAACATGTTTTTATCTTCCAAATCTTTCTTGAGCTGTTTTTAATATAGTTTGAGGATCCCAAGCCTGAAAATCCAAAGTTTCAAATGATCTGAAATTCAAAACTTTTTGAGCACTGACATGACACTTAAAAAAATACTCATTGGAGCATTTCAGATTTTGGATTTTTGGATTTGGGGTGCAGAAGCAGTAGGTATTATGTAATATTTAAAAATGTGAAAAATATGAAATCTTAAATCCTTCTGATCCTAAGCATTTTGGATAAGGGATACTCAACTTACATTTAGTGAAGATGTGAGTCTAATGAATAGATAAGAGAACGACTTGTTTTTATCCCCTTGGTCAATACTAATTTTTTTTAGAATAAAGTTTTGATTTATAAATTTAAATTGTTTTACATTGGCCATTTTATGTTATTTTTAAATAATGCAAATCATATTTTAGATTTGACTTAATGATTACACAGCAATCTTTAGTGAATCCTATCTTTTTCCTCTACTCTTAAATAATGCTCCTCTTTTTGCAGTCAAATGAATGAATTCTTTTGGTATAATTTGGGGTATATCCACCTTATTAAAATTTTTATTGAATCAGGACTAAGTGTATATTAATTTTCTTCATGGGTTTATTTATTGAGTTTATAACAAAATTTCCACCCATAGTGATCTTTTCACAATTGTAGCTTTTTTATTCTTTATCATTTTCACCTAAATCATCTTTGTATGAATACTATTATAATAAATATACATTTTTTAATTGTTAGTTGTAAATTATTATTAATTTGAGCTTCTGTTTATTGTCTTTATGTTTGGTTTGCTAGTTCCCTTTTTAGCTAGCAAATAAGATTTCTCTAAGAATTTCAGAAATAATTCAATTTGTAATCTCAAAGTTTTATAAAGGTTACTTTCATAGAGTATCTTCTTTAGGAGGATATTTAGGAGAAATATGTCAAGAGTCTGTACTACCAAGAATGATTATGCTTATTTGTGCAACTGGCTTCTCTTGTACCTTATTGGGGTACGTTAATTTATGCATGTAACCATGTTTGCTTTTACACTGGCTGCTAAGAATTGTGGGACAATAGTTATGAACCATGTGGTTAATATATTTGACTTTTAAAGCTGTAGATTTGTAATATTTTTTGAAAAGTTGATAAAAATTTGGAGATGACTCTTTCTGTTTATCAACTTTTCAAATGACTTCTCAAATTACTGATCGGAGAAAGCTCGATTTTGACTCCGATGAACTCAGTTAAAAAACACTGAAAAGATCTCTTTAATATTTGCTTAGTGCATAAATGCAAAAGTCAAAAGCAGCATACATTTGTTTTGGTTCATATATAAAACATCAGAATATTTAAAAATTCTCTGCTTCTTAAGCTTTTAATTATAAAAACAGTTATAAATCTTGAAGACTTATATCAGAATAGATTCCAGAAAGATGAACTCAATCATTTATTTTTTATTAGTGGTTTTCAAATAACCCAGGGTTAAACTAAGAGAAAATTGATTAAAGAAATCTTGCATAATTAAGCAAGCCTTTTTAATTATCTTTCTTTGTCAGTCATATATCGCATATGCATTTTTACTTTTGAAATTATGGTCAAACCATGTTTGTCTTGTTTGCATCATCTCATTAGTGCCTAGCATAGTGCTTGGCTGTGGCTTGTGTTCAATCAATAATTAAGAACAAATCTTATTACACACTTCTCAGACAGAAAACTATTTTAAATATCTTTAGATTACCAATATATTGGAACTTGGTTTGAGGGAAGAGGGGTGGTTGGCCAGATTGTTGCTGTTCTTGTTGTTATTTGACTAGTTAACTCCTGTCTCAATTCTGCCTTGGACCTTTTATTTACCCAGCTAAGATTAGAAATCATTAGAGGATCACTAAGCCAATACTCGGGATTCATACTTTCAAAACATTATTTTTGGGCTTTCTACTAGCAATAGCACATAGCCTGCTTTATCATAATTTTTTTTTTTTCGTTTGAATCAGTAGCTACATTTTGGTAATCATCTTTTTAGCATTCTTAAAAACAATTTTTACTTCTGTGTTCTAAAAGCACTTCAAATACTACAATTCTAAATAATTTGGGATCCACTTCAACATTGCGTTAGATGTGATGAAGTCTGGAGAATCAATCAATCAATCCTTCTTGTATCTTTCAGTGACCCTATGTGACTGCTTTTTTTTTTTTTTTCAAGATTAATTAATCTTTCAATTGATAATAAATGTATTTTTCATCCTAAGACTTTTAACCTTAACATCTCTGCTGATATATATTCACGATTATGTAAGGAGTCATACTGGAGGACATATTCATAGTACCCCTGAAAACTGGATCTCTATGTTGTAAAATATCTAAAGCTTATTTCTTTTATCAGTATAATCAAACAATTTCATGTAGGTTATAAATTACTATCGCAGTGCTCACATTTTTATCTGGGAATTCAAAAGAGTTGCTCAGGCAGAAAGGGAAAACATAGGTTGTTATATTCAAAGGGCATGAAGAGTATGATTTTACTACATGATGATTCCATGATTGTTCTACTCTGAATTATCTTATTTTCCTATTTTTCTAGTTGTATATGTTTTATGGCTTTTTACTCTTATTATAAAGCCATCATAGTAAATGTAAAAAGCAAACACTGTTCTGAAAGAATTTTGTGAATAACTCATTCCAGCTTTCATGCTTTTATTTTTTCTTTGCTGCAAATGTTATAAATAACATGATTTAGTTTTTTTTTAAAGCTTCAAGAAATCAGTAAATGTTTTTTAAAAGAAAAAATATCACTTCTAAAATTCTGGAATTGTTTGATCTTGGGATTCTAAAGCTTTATATAAAAGATCTTTTAAAATACTTCTCAGCTAATTCTGCCAATAGACAATTTTATTTAGTGTTGGACAGTGGTCACATAAAAACACACACAGAGAATTTTACGCCTTAATGGCAAGTTCCCAATTCCCACCATTGCCTCTGGCCCTGTACCTTCTTAAATACTCATTTATGTTAGCTGTTCTGCCACGTCTACATTTAAGCATAGACCTTTGTTCTAAATTAAAACAGAATATAAATATTTAAATTAGTATATACATGAGCAAGGATACTTTCAGTGAATCTTCAAGTGAACTTTAATGTAAAGGTGGCCTAATACTCCTGATGAGTTATTTTTTCTAAATTTATTATTATAAATATAGAAGTATATTGAATACATATCTTTCTTAGCCCTCTCCCTGCCAAAAGGAAAACAAAAATAAATCAACAAATCCATAAACAAACCATTTTGGAGTCCCAATTTCCTTACTCAATTTTTTCTACTATTTAAGAGAAGTGATTTACTTTTTAAAATGTTGTGTCAAGGAAATAAACTAAACATTTAATCAAAACAAACAACAAAATTCCAACAGCAGAACCCACAAAAAATTCTACAATTACTAAACCTGAAAAATTAGGAGGAATGGTAAATACTATTTTTTAAATCTGCCAACAAAATAGAAAATTTGTGATAGGCACATACAGAGAATATGTAATTTAAAAAAAAAAAAAAAGTCAGGGCGTGGTGGCTCACACCTGTAATCCTAGAACTTTGGGAGGCCGAGGTGGGTGGATTGCCTGAGCTCAGAAGTTCGAGACTAGCCTGGGCAACACAGTGAAACCCCATCTCTACTAAAATACAAAAAAATTAGTCGGACATGGTGGCATGCACCTATAATCCCAAATACTCGGGAGGCTGAGGCAGAAGAATCGCTTGAACCCAGGAGACAGAGGTTGCAGTGAGCCAAGATCGTGTCACTGCACTCCAGCATGGGTGACAGAGTGAGACTTTGTCTCAAAAACAACAACAACAATAACAAACTTCCCTCTTTTGCTGAGTACAGTAATATAGAAATTCATGGGGAAAATGTCTTTTATTGTGAAAATTAAGTGTTCAGTGACATAACCAAGTATTATACAACACAATTATGTAGGATTCTAAACTCAACTACAAATTTATTTTTTCACATCAAAAAAATATCTCCAGATGGCAGTAGTACAGAAGATTTCCATATGGGTATTGTGCATTATTTAAATCTGATTTTTATTCTGCTCACTGGAGCTGTAGATGGTGGTATAATTCAATTTTAACAGGGACCTCCAGCTACCTGTTAGCCTCAATCCAAACCTGAAAACTCTGTACCACACGGTGGAGTCTAATTTCTATAATCTCAATTTCATTTGTTTCTAGGTGCATAACCTCTTTGAATATCCTCTTTTAAATATACCTATGCTGTTTGTATAAATGTAGCCAAGACAAATTAAGGCAATTTCATATTATGAAGATTATAATACTAGACTCAGACCAAAGAAAAAATTGTAAGGATTTTGATGGCAGGTTCATGTTTCATACCTGTTGGTAATCCCCCACACACATAATTTTTGATCAATTAATTTATTTGAGGAAAAGTCATAGAGTGATTCTCAAAAAATAAATTGAATGAACCATGCTTTTCTTTTTATATATTTTTGTGATTCCATGAAGAATCACATTCATGAGATGGTATGTATTTGTTAGAGATGACTTCTTTTTCCATAAGTCATTAATTATGTCACAACCAAGCTAGCTGCCCAGGTGAAAAAATGGGATACAATTTTGGTCTCTTTCTTCCAATTTCAAACAAGTCAAATCTCCATTACGAAGTCATTCACAAATCTAACCCATGTACTCCATCCTCACTGTCATTATATGTGCCTGGGACCTATTTCTTCCTGGAATTGTTGAGCCATGCTTTTTATTTTTTCCCCCATCTATGCTCTACATTGCCATGAAAGTGACAATGTAAAAACACATGTGATTATGTAACCATCTGCTGAAAAACCATTGAGGGCTATCTACTTGTTTCATACAGTATGTAGTCTAAGGCTCTTAGAATGGTATAAAAGGCCCTGGGCTATTTTGGCATTACTTACTTCTCAGTCTTGTTGCCTGCCAGATGTCTTCTTATGTCCAAATTATTCTGTCTGCCTGAAATGCCCTCCTTTAATTTCTTTATTTGACATGCTTCTCTCTATCCTTCAAAACTCAACTCCAGGTCACCTCTTTTGAAATCTTTCCTTGACAGTCTTATTCTGAAATATGTGTGTGTCTCCTTTATTCCAATTACATATTTTGCTATCTTTCCAGGAAGAACCGACTTAAAATTCTCTATTAAACTCTCGAGCACTATTAAAGGAAGATCTTTATGTCTGTATTTGTCCTGTTAACCTGCATAATGCCTGCATTGTAGGAGGTGATTAAAAGTAAGTAAATGAATTTATTTTCTATTCATGGTATGTGTGATAGTTAATTTGGGTTTCAACATGACTGTGTTAAAATATATAAATATAGCTGGTAAAGCATTATTTCTAGGTGTATTTGTGAGGGAGTTTGTGAAAGATATTGGACTTTGAATCAGTGCACTGAATAAGAAAGATCCACCTCCAGTGTGGGCAGGGACCACCCAATTAGCTGAAGATTGGGTAGAACTAAAGTGCAGAGGAAAGGTACATTGCATTCTCTTTTCTGGAACAGGGAGACATTACTCTTGGACATCAAAAATCTAGGTTCTTTAGTCTTTGGGCTCTGGGACTTGCACCAAGATCTCCCCCATCTCCAAATCTCTACTTCCACCCAGGTTCTCAGGTCTTTGGCCTTGGACTGAGAGTTCTACCATTGGATCTCCCCCACTGAAGGTTCTTAAGCCTTCTGACTTGGACTGAGTCACGCTACTAGCTTCCCTGGATCTCTAGCTTCCCAAAGACCCACTGTGAGATTTCTTAGCCTCCATAATCACATGAGTGAATTCCTCTAACAAGTCCTCTAATAAATCCCTTCTCATGTCTCTTTCTTTCTCTCTCTCTTTCTCTTTCTCACACAAATATATATATATATTTATATATATTATATATATATATTTGTGTGTGTATGTATATATATATTTTTGTGTGTGTGTATATATACATTTGTGTGTATATATGTGTGTAAAATATATTTTATTTGTAAAATATATATGTGTGTAAAAATATATATATATTTGTATATATATAAGATATATATTTCCTATCGGTTTTGTCGCTGGAGAATCCTAATACAGTGCATAATGCCTTAGTGGTACAGACATAATTAGGAAAGGGAGACAATTACATAATCAAATATAAACCAATATGATTTTTGTAACATAAGTTTTTCTCCTTATTTTTGAATAAAAAATTGAACCTTAGTACACAGCATAACATAATACAACTGTGAATCTCAATTTCAAGAGTGTGAAACTGCCCTGAATTTCCAGTAGTTCTTCTGTAAAGGTAATTTTTTAAAAAAGTATTTATTGTATAGGCTTATCTAAAGTATTAAATACATAATATACATGAAGATGACTAGCATATAGTATATAGTACAGCTATACTGTCTGTGTTCAAAAACCTGGACAAGTGAGTGTGATTCTCCATATTTGAATTTCAGCTGAGCTTAATTAATCTCTAATTTTGTAACCTTTAGGAGGTTAATCTCAGTATTCAAATTAGAAAACAATAAGGTTATTATGAATATTAAATAAAATTTTCTATTTGAAGTGTCTGGCACATTGCAAGCATTCAATAAACATTAACTAGTGTCAATATTATTAGAGTAGGTACTTAATAAATGATTATTTCCTGAGTTTTTCTTCCCACTCACGCCTCAGTATGACTATGAAAAGTATTTAGGTAGGTGTTCTGACAGCAGCTACTATGGGAGATCATTAAGAATTTTAGTGTTAGGAATTTTAGCATAGAAAAACAATTAGAAGAACATTTTCAGATATTAAAGAGTGATAAAAATTGTTCATGTTTCAAGTAATTTTTTTTCTTCTCATTGGTTACTATATTCTGAAAAGCATAGTTTTGATAACTAATGTTTTCAAAGATTGGACAGGAGCATTCAGTTGAAATTGAGGACACCCTGGGATTTGTTTATGAGCACTAGTGTCCTTCAGGTATTGATAATGATGTCTCACGGCTTCAAACCTCCTGTCACTGTGATCTTAATCCTTCACAAATCTCCTCTATTAATAATAAGGAAAATTGTATTTTTCATCTCAAGATGCAGTAATTGCTGAAGTCATCTGTTCCCTTTCTATTTTCTAATTGTGTGACTATCTTAGCCAAGTTTTTATATATATTACTTTTTATTTTGAAGGATAAAGAATGGGTTTTTATTGTGAGATATCAACAGTGACACACCACATTAAACATTAAAGCATGGAAACTGAAAATGCCTGCAATAAACCGTTGCTGTCATAGCACCATTGTACTTGTTTTAACTTATTTTCTGTGTTAACCTAAGATTGAATAACCAGTTGAGACTTTCTACTTATTCTAAAATAGTTACAATTTCAGGACAATTTTAATGAGGTTTTTTTAAAAAAAAATCTTTAAGATTATCTGCTTTTATTTCTGGAAGATGCAAGCATATAACCAGTTGTGCCTTATTTGAGTAGTAGATGAAACTTGGTAAGTTTATTTCAATCATGAGTGAATTAACAAAGTAGTAATAACTCTATTTTGTAAAGAAGTAAATATTTTATTTGAAATACTGGCAAAAAAATTCAAAATTCTAAAATCAGAAGTTTTACTTTACCACTAACAAACTTCTGAATACATCCTTCTCTGGCTTTTGCACTATGCACTGTCCTCCTCCCATTTTTTTTTTTTTTTTTTTTTTTTTTGGCGGAGTCTCGCTCTGTCACCCAGACTAGAGGGCAGTGGCAGGATCTCTGCTCACTGCAAGCTCCGCCTCCTGGGTTCATGCCATTCTCCTGCCTCAGCCTCTGCAGTAGCTGGGACTACAGGCGCCCGCCACTACACCTGGCTAATTTTTTTTGTAGTTTTAGTAGAGATGCGGTTTCACCACGTTAGCCAGGATGGTCTTGATCTCCTGACCTCGTGATCCACCCGCCTTGGCCTCCCAAAGTGCTGGGATTACAGGCGTGCCTCCTCCCATTTTTAAACAGCACAAACCCTCACATTATTACTAATTAATTCCAATACATAACAAATTTTAACAAGTTGCATAGAAATAATATTTTAAAACCTGTAAGTGGTGTAGGCTCTAACTAGTTACAGAAAAAGTGTTAAATATTTTATTAGTAATGCTTATATTTGCTCATGGGGTTTAGTTCTTCCTAGTGCTCTTAGTTCTTTGTTTTGTGGTATAAACACAACATCTTTCTGTTTTTTATATTGCATTCTGTTATGGTTTGGCTGTGTCACCAACCAAATCTCATCTTGAATTGTACTCCCATAATTCCCACGTGTTGTGGGAGGTGCCTGGTGGGAGATAGTTTGAATCATGGGGGCAATTTCCCGTATACTGTTCTCATGGTAGTGAATAAGTCTCATGAGATCTGACAGTTTTATCAGGGGGTTCTGCTTGTGCATCTTCCTTACTTTCTCTTGCTGCTGCCATGTTAGAAGTACCTTTTGCCTCCCCAGACATGTGGAACTGTAAGTCCAATTAAACCTCTTTTTCTTCCCAGTCTCGGCTGTGTCTTTATTAGCAGCATGAAAATGGACTCACACACATTCCAACCTTAAACGTATGGTTTTAGCTTTATTTATCTACTCCTAACTTTCCTATGATCTAGTTCCAAAATCTGTCACTTAGTCTCCTTAGTGACTTTATGCTGCACAAAGGAAAGCGCATATCTGTTCTTTATATGTTTAGAAGGTTTCTGTTATAGGGCTGCACCCTTCACTCCAAAAATGATATAACTTGAATTTAGAACCAGTTAAATCTTTTCTCTTTCAAACAATTTTAAAATGGGATCTATCAACCTCGGATTACATATTTGCAACAAAAATGTACCATTTCAAATATGCACTGTAGAAAGATGCTCAGCCTATCATTCAGTGTTCTGACTTTAACCCGTGTTTTAATTTTGTTTCACACAGTAACTTTTTTTAGAATATAAGGAAACAAGGGTGTTTTTTGTTTTTGTTTTTGTTTTAATTCTCTAAGAATTTTCTCATTTGCAATTTATATGTCTTTGTCCTTTCTCTGAGCAGGCTTCCTACTTTATTTCTTTAATCGAAATCTGATAGATCTATCCTGTCTTCTCTCAAATCCTATCTTTTTTCTTAAGTCTTGCTCATTTTCCCTGCCACCTAAGGTCTCTATGTGAAGCCCCATAGCAGTCAGGAATTATCTTATAGAACATAGAATAAAATCTCATTGAAGGCAAAGATCTCATTTAATTATCCAGTGCTAGCACTCTGTTTATTATATAACAAGTTGGAAAAGTGCTTGTTAAAATGAAATAAAAAGCTGTTAAAGTCAATGCTTGATTTCAGTTATGGGCTATTTTACTATCATTTAAAAGCTATTAGTTCTCTATTTCATGTTTATAGTCAATCTCATGCTAATAGAAGAGAGACAAATATTAAAAATAGGGTAATTGCTCTACACATACATAACAAATATTTTAGGTTCTTGGAAAAGCATGGTGAAACATATGGGACCCTTTTTTTTTTGTATTTTTAAGATTACTGTGCCTTGGATAATCAACTGCCACAGGTGTTTCCTTTCCCTATGTGGATTATTTAAATTAAATACATTAAAAATAGTAATTTTCCTTGTGCTATGTTATTTATTTAGAGTTAAATAAGTATAGAAAACAGTTATAATAATAGAATTACACTTAGTGGATTTCCCTAACCTGGGTTGCAAATGTCACAACAATTAACAAAATTGTAAAATTTAGTGATTTTTCATGTAAAATGCAACTATTCATCTTCTAAGCAGGTTGTTCATGATTATAGATGTGCCAGTCACAAAGGTGCTCTGCTCAGATATCTCATCAAGAAAATACTTGTCAATTAGCTTCAACGGGTGTAGTTCGCTGATAACCTTCAGCTATTAATGACATCGGGGGCAACCAAATAAGGCCCTGCTTTGCCTCCTGCCTGATTGCTTTCAACAAGGCCAAGAAAACTAGCATTCCCAAATCTCTAAAAAGGTACAACACATAGCCATACTTGCAGTTTCTTAGCTGAGGCCATGCTGTTCCCTGACAACCTGAAGTAATAATTGAGTACATCAGGAGTACTGGGACCTGAATATTGCTGTCTACCACACAGCCTTTTTGCCACTTAGGCTTTGCCTTAATGTAAGCTTGTCCAACCTGGGGTGCACAGGCCACATGTGGCCCAGGGTGGCTTTGAATGCGGCCCAACGCAAATTCATAAACTTTCTTAAAACATTATAAGAATATTTTTGCAACATTTTTTAGCTTCTCAGCTATCATTACTGTTAGTTTATTTTATGTGTGACTGAAGACAACTTTTCTTCCAGTATGGCCCAGGGAAGCCAAAAGATTGGATACTCCTGCCTTAAAGCTTTCCACTTGGTTGGCGAAGACACATTTGCATCACAATCTTATCCTACCAAATCCTGCTTAATCCTTCCTTCATTTTTATAGGCATAACCCTACAATAGACATCTTGCATTCAAAATTTTGTATTTGCATCTCCTTTTTTGGAGACTTTAACAAAATATTGTCACAAGTGGGGTTTGGGGAGTACATTACTCTTTGCTTTACTGACAACAAGAACATCACGGGTTTTGTGAGACGTGGATAATCCTTAACACAATGTGGTGAGTCAGTTGCTATAATTCTCACTGATAGTGACTTAGTGACTTGAGGAATGCTTCAGGGGAGGTTAATAACCTTGTCCTTGTGGTGAATTAAAAGTTTGAAAAATGTAGGAGGAATTATGTATGCCAGAACAATGGAATTAACTGGTTGTTATTAAGTAGGATTGATGCTTGATGGAGGAATAATAAAAAGTTCAGGGAAATTTTTTAAAAAGCGAAAAACTAACAGTAATGACCTAAGAACCTGTTTGGTAGTTCATAAAGTTGCCCTTACTGATTATGGTAGGAAGGCATATGAAGGTTACTTAAGTTAAGCCCAGGATTTAATAATTAAGACAATTCAACTTAACTCAACTGAAGCAAGTTGGTTATACCAGTATTGTTTGGAAAAACTGGAACCCCTCAAACACAGGATGGAGACATAAAGATACGTGCCCTAGGGATTTTGACTTTCAGACTCTTCTGATTCTCAAAAACTGAGGAGAGGTAGCCTCCCTATTAAAAGATAGGACTCTCCAGAGCCTAAGCCAACATCATTCTCTAGGAGACACCCGAGAGGGTTCTCCTATCAAGTCCATAGGAAACCCCATCAACCTCACCTTGTCTCTTGGCTGCCAGACGTATAACTATGATGCAGTGTCAGCAAAACTCAACCAGGAATATCCAGGCCTGATAAAGTAGGAAAATACTGCACCCTGGAAGATCTACAAGAATTAGCTCACATTAATGGAAGTCAGGGGACTATATGTGGTACTAAATGTTGAAGATGTTTGATCAAGAGAGCTGGAATACAGGATTAGATAAGGAGAATATTTACATGAGCTCACACACTTGAGACACAGAATTTAATATCCGATAAGTATCCTAGAGCACTATGCAAATTCTTCATGAGAGTGGCTTCCAGAAACCTGGAGAAAGTGTGACCTATGCTGAATAAAGTTGAAATGCCAGTAATGCAACCACAAATGGCAAAGGAAGGAATTAAAGGCTCAGGGAGTTGGGCATGCTGAAATGGATACATTTTTTGAGGCTAGAAGACTCACCAAAAGATGATGTAGCATAGGATGATAACAAGTAACACTGTTCACCAAAACTATTAGACATGTGTTGATGAGAGGAACACTAAAGAGTTCTAAGGTTGCTCTCCTCTGCAAGCCAGAACTGATGGTAGAAAAGGCTGTCAATGAATTTGGATAATTGATAGCAGTGTGAGTTATGACCCCAAAGCCATAGGGGTCATACAGGTTGTAACACATAATTACCAGAAAGGCTTTTAGTGCTCTTCAAGTCAAAGTGGCAGCCAAAGGGAAATGACCTGAAGAGCTTCAACAGTACCATTATCTTGGGGCTTACAGAGACTTCATCCAAAGGCATAGGATTCCATAAAATAGCATCAAGATAGGGACTGGTTTTAAAACAGTGGAAGCATGGGAGCAGGCCTATGACCAGAGAATTCACTGGTTTTCTCATATATTTTACCATCCAGAAAAAAGTGTCCTAAGAGAGCATTGGAATGGCCTGCTGCAGGTGCAGCTGAAGTGCCTTCTTAAAGGCCATATCCTCCAAGATAACATTACACATGGAATCAGAGAACTCTGTATGATCCTGTGTACCTGGTAGGAAGAATGCATGGGTCTGAGACCAAGGAATAGAAGAACAAGTGCTTCGCTTACTAATTATTCTTCTTGATAACTGAGGGACTTATGCTTCCTATCCTTATAACTCTGAGATCTGCAGGATTAGCCTCCAGTCCCAAAATGGAGCCTTTCAAGTGACATACAAGAGATCTATTGAGTTATAAGCTATGGCTGCCATCTAAGTAGTTTTGTCTTCTTATGTTCAGGATTCTACAGGCAAGAGGGAGGGTCACAATCTAATACAGAATAATTTAACCTGATTAGCAGAAGGAGGTGGGACTGTCATTAAACAACTGGGAGAAGAAAGGCTTTATGTGAAACTCAGATCATCCCCTTGGGAACTAACCCGCTCCTATATTAATGACATTATTCCATTTCCTTCCTGTCTCAGTTCATTTTCTCTTCCCAAAACATAATACTTTGGAATGAGTAATTTTTAAAGAAAATACATTTCTTTTCATAGTTCTGGATGCTGAGAAGTCTAAGAGAATGGTGCTGGCATCTGGTGAGAGTCTTCCTGCAATGGCATATCATGGAAATAAGCAGAAGGGCAAAAAAGCACTTGTGACAGAGAGCTCACTTTTATAAGTAAATCACTCCTCCAGTAACTAACCCACTCCCATTATAATGGCATTAATCTATTCATAAGTTTGGAGTTCCCATGACTTCGCACTTGTTAAAGGCACCACTTTTTAATCCTGTTATATTGGCAATTAGGTTTCTAACACATGCACTCTTGCGGGACACATTTAAACCACAGCATTACATTCCTATCATCCAAAATTTGTGTCCTTCTCACATGCAAAATGTAGTAATTCCATCCCAAATAGTCTCAAAGGTCTTAAATTACTCCAGCATCAACTTAAAAGTCCCAGTCTCATCTAAATTAGATAGAGGTGAGACTCAGGGCATGATTCACCCTGAGGCACATTCCTTCAGCTGTGAGCCTGTGAAATCACAACAAATTATCTACTTCCATATGCAATGGTAGAACAAGCATAGAATAGACATTCTCATTCCAAAAGGGAGAAATAGGCAAGAAAAGAAGGGTAACTGGCTCTAAGTTTTAAAGCTACAGAATAATCTCCTTTGACTCCATATCTTGCATCCTAGACACACTGGGGTGAGAGTTGGGTCACCAAGGCTTTAGGCAGCCTCATTCTTAGGCTTTGCTGGGCTTGGCCCACACAACAGCTCTAATGGGCTGGATGTTTTAGGGGTTCAGTCAGGATGGTGGAAGAAATAAACACAAACCTTCTTGGAAGGCCAGAAGGTTTTTGCAAAAGCCTAAGGATAGAGTTATGGCTGAAGGCAGCCTAATCCTCTTTGAGCTATAGAAAGGGTAATTTGACATAGGAATGTAGAGGAGTGTATCTAAATAGCTTGTTTACTCATGTCGTCCTAAGACTACCCTTTGATCATCTGTGGGTGCATGATTGCTCTCTACTTGGGGAGTCAGCAATGGTAATTACCTTCTAGTGGTGTTTACTTGAGACCTTTGTCATTTAACGTGTTCTGAATAAATGCCAGCGTGGCCAGCAAGTCGAGGTCATGGCTGCTGACTCTTTATACACTTTCCTTGGTATCTGTGAACAGCTCGGACCCCTAGCTGCTCTTTCACTAAATATTGGTGTCTGGGCATGTTATTCATCTGTTGGGCAAGCTAGGGTCTACAGGACAGACCCCCACAGGATGTCTCATGCATGCAGCCTTCCAAGGCTGTAGTTGCACCATGATAGTTCTACAGTTCTGGGGACTTTGGGGTGGCTCTACTTTCATGGCCCCTCTAGGCATTGCCCTACTGGGCACTCTCTGTATCAGCTCCAGGTCTATATTCCTGCTCAACATTTCCCTAGTAGGGGCTCTCTGTGGTGGCTCCATTTCTGTGGCTGTTTTCTGCCTGGGCTTTCATTCAGTCTGCAAATTATTTGAAATCTGGATCGAGAAAGCCATACTCCCTCATGTCTTGCATTCTGTGTGCCTTCAGAATTAGTACCATGTAAATGTTGCCAAAATCTATGGCTTGTATCTCCTAGAGTGGAAGACTGAGTCACAGCTGAGGGTACTTGAGCCATAGCTGGGGCAGTCACGGGATGCTACACCAGAGTTCTGAGGCAACTCTTGGCAGTGAGCCCATAGAGGGTACCCTAGACCCATCTCCCAAAACCATTCTGCTTTTTTAGAGCTCTTGGCCTGTGATTGAAGGGGCAGCCCTGAAGATCTTGGAAATGCCTTCAGGATCTTTCCACAGGACACACTGTGCTGATAAATAGCATCCAGCTCCCTTATTTCTACACTAATCTTTTCAGCAAATAATTTCTCAGACACATCCTTAGTATTCTCTTCCTTGTGATTCTCTCCCAAGCATGGTTTTCTACTCTTTATGATAATTAGGCTGTGAATTTTCTAATTTTTCCCCCATTTCTCTTTTAATCGCATAGTATGTCTTTAAGTCATTCCTTTGCTCTTTCACCTCACCGTACGTCCTTACAAGTAACCACACAGCAACCTGAACACATTGCTGCTTAAAAAACATTTCTTCTACCAGATATTTTACTTTGTCACTCTTAAATTCTACCTTCTATAAAGCCCTCAGGCATGGACACAATTCATCGAAGCTCTTCACTGCTGTATAACAGGAATGATACTCACCACAGTTTTCAATACCTTGTTCTGCATTTCTGTCTTAGATCCCAACAGAATGGTCAGTACTGCCCATATTTCTATGTTGATAGAAGTCAATCATTCTCATCATGACCACTTGAGTAATGTCTAAGAAGATTCAGACCCTACGGCTCTCTTCTTCTTCTGAGCATTCACCAGAATCTCTCTAAATGTTCTGTTCACTGCAATACAGGCTATTTCTGGCGTATTCCTCCAAAGTATTCTAGCGTCTACCCATTACCCAATTCCAAAACTGTTTTCATGTTTTTAGGTATTTGTTATAACAACAGTCCTACTTTTGAAGGCCAATTTCCTGATTAAGCCCATTTTCTTCTGCTAAACAGAGTAATACTGACTGGATGATTTATATAGACAATAAATGTATTTCTCATAGTTCTAGAGGCTGGTACATCTAAGAAGATGGTGCTGACATCTGGTGAGGGCCTTCCTACTGTGTCATCACATGGCTGATAGGAAAAACACAAGGGAGTGTGCGTGTGGGGAAAAAAAAAAGAAAGAAAAGAAAAACTCACTTTAAAAATAAAGCCACTCCGGGCCAGGCATGGTGGCTCACGCCTGTAATCCCAACACTTTAGGAGGCTGAGGTGGGCAGATCACCAGGTCAGGAGATCGAGACCATCCTGGCTAACACGGTGAAACCCCGTCTCTACAAAAAAAATACAAAAAATTAGCCAGGCGTGGCGGTGGGCACCTGTAGTCCCAGCTACTCGGGAGGGTGAGATAGGAGAATAGTATGAACCTGGGAGGTGGAGCTTGCAGTAAGCCGAGATCACACCACTGCACTCTAGCCTGGGCAACAGAGTGAGACTCCATCTCAAAAATAATAATAATAATAATAATATTAATATTAATAATAAAGCCACTCTGATGATAATTAACCCACTCTTGTGATAACAGCATGAATCTATTAATGAAGGTGGTTCCCCATGACCTAATCACTTCATAAAGGACCTGTTAACACTATTACATTGGCAATTAAATTTCTAGCACATTAACTTTCAGGGTACACATTCAAACTATGTGAACATCAAGGGATAAATGCATCAATTCTGACTCAACAAGCAAACGATTTCCAGGAGCTCAGTTTCCTTAGAAATGAAATTTTAAATGACACTACCAGGTAAGTCACTGAGACCAGTGGAGGTGATAGCTAAGAACATAGGGAACTAAGAATTTTTAATGGAGAACAGAGGTAATGAGTACCAGTCACATCCTAAGACTCACTGTAGTGGTGACTGTTGTAATTTATCTCACTATCCATCCTCTTTTAAGTTTTTCCTCAAAGTCCTTTATTGGTACTTTGGAAAGACTGCTGTCAAAATATATGCAAAAGTGGGTCTGTGTAGTGCAAGAGATGGACTTTGCCACACATGCAGGTTTGCTGCCAAGGTCTTCAGTAATGAAAGAAATCACCAATAAGCTGCACAGATTAGCCAAATACTGAGCTCATTAGAATTACTAAGGCCTGGACATTTCTGCCTAATCCAGGACTCCTATAATCATCAGTCTTTGCTTTGGAGTTTCCCATTGTGTAGCTGAGAATATGTCATATCTGCATTATAATCTAAGGCTTCACATGCTTAATCCTGCTTCTTCCCCCTTTTCCTTCCCTTTCCCAGGGGTCAGCTCTGCCACATAGTCTGAAGACTTTCCCTGCCCTATCCTCATAAAATTCTTGCACTCGTAACCCCATCTCAGTGTCTGCTTTCCAGAACACCCGATAAACACAGTAGTTAACTTAATCACGGTCTAAATGAATCTTAATTTCATAAATTCACAGGACCCATAGGAAACTAGTTTCATATCTAATCCTCACTTAGTATCTGGAAGTAATGTAGATTTATCTATCCACCTTCACAGAATCTCATCAAAGCAGATTTAACACTTTCTTAATTCTGATAAACTTTATATCTCTGTAGTCTTGAACTGACAAGACTAAAAATTCTCTTCTTTAGTCAGTATTCCATAAAAACAAGTAGCTTTTCTTCCTGAAAGAACATGTAATTTATTCCAACAAATTATTCAGTAAGATTTTGAACTGTAACTCTTAACCACCATTCATAACTAGTATTAATAACTGCAGAACAATGTAGATGAAAAGCAGGAGTAGGCGTTTTGAAGATCTGTGAATATAATTTATATGAGAAGTGCTTTAAAAACTAGCTGAAGGAGTTTTCTTATTCTAGGTAGTAAAATTGGGTGATTTTTCTACCTAATCCTTCTTTTGTATTGCTTTATTTTATTAATTTAGGAAAGATTCACCATATCTGTTGAACTCAAGAAAAAAAAAATACCTCCCTAAACTTTTTAGTCAGTTAATGTGTGATCCCAAGAGTCACAGTTAGCCACTACCACTCCCCACTATACACACACCCTTAAAACTGTAAAATAAAATATATGTCTCCTTTTAAGATAAATGAAAAGTAAAAATTGGAGGGGTAGAAAGTAACAACAGTGGGAAATATGCTGTAGTTTGCTATTTTTAAAAACCGGTCGTGTGAAAAAAGCTCATATGAAAAAATTTCTGGGTTATTATAATTAATAGGGTATAGACTGAGAATAACCTCCTCTTCAAAAAAATATTAAGAATATATATTTGCATGGCCATTTTCCTAAAATAGAATATTGGCTCTTTGTCAGATTATTATCATTTATAAAGAGGAGTACTATATATATTCAAAATACAGCGTATGTGTAGGGGAGGGATTACATTACTCACACTTGAATGCAGTGTAGGCACTGAGCAGTATCAGCTTTTTCCTGGATCACAGTGGAATAGAATTAACTACTATATTAAGCACTGTTTGTTTTGCCCACAAACAGATTTGAATTGAGGGGTTTGGAGGAGAACACCATAATTATAGACAAAAGAAAAAGAGAAAATAAATTAAAAAATCAAATTCACTGACTGAAAGGAAAACAGAGACCACAGATATGTATGTTAATACAAATATAGAGACACCAATGTTATTCAACATGACATTGGAATATCAGCAAGAGCACTATATTGAGTCTCTTCTAGACATATGAATTAAAAAGGAAAATTAAGAATAACTGCAGGAAATGCAAAGTCAGACCCCTTTGCCCTGACATAACTGCCTTCAACTTAATTATATCTTTAGTATGTATTTTGTTGTTTAGCCTCAGTGCTTATTTTTTTAATTTCTCTCTTCCCCACATTTCAAACACATTTCCTATTGCTTCATTAGGTACTATATATCTTTAGTTTTTCACATACTTTTAGGCAAGCTCTTTCTCTGTCAGTGGGTCCTTCACAATACATACTTATTTGTGAAGTTTGGTTGTTTGATTGGTTATTGGTTATTATGTAGGAAACTATCACAAATTATATAAGAATTAGACTAAATTCTGGTAACTTACTGTCCTTATTTAATATAAAATGGAATCGATCCAACAGTTGATTACTACTATTCCAAAAAATGTATATTACATAAACTAGATGTTTTTTCAAGGGCAGATTCAATTTTCTTATTTTTATAAATTCTGCTTACAGTTGATAATAACCAAAGGTAACTAACACAGATGCAACAGCAATGATTTCCCTCAAATTCCTTCCATACTATGATTCATCACAGCCTTCTTCCCAGGGCTGTTGTAGGAATCCTATGATTTCATGAATAAATACAGTGAAGAACTCTATGAAAACATTAATGATCAACCAGATCTACTCCCCAACTACTATTTTGTCTGATGGTAAAAATAGTACATATTCCTTGGGGAAAATTCTACCAGAAAACAAAAATAGTAATAAGTAAGATTAAAAACAAACAACAAAACAATAAAACTGTATAATTATAGTATCTAAGGGAAAACCACTGTTAGCCCTGAGGTGGCCTCCACTGACAGTAGGGAGTGGAGGACTCATTGCTGCAGGGTGGTGGTGGAAGCCCTGTCTCTGCACTAGACCTTCTCTGACAATACCCCAGTAGGAAGAAGCAGAGGTGCTTCATTACTGTCTGGTGGGGTGGAAGTCCAAGCTTCCTGTATGGTCTTCACTGACTTCACTGGGAAGGGGAATGAGGCTTGTTATAGCCTAGCAAGGATTCAAGTTCTGGCTTTCTGAACTTAAACTTCTTTATCCCTACATTGGCAGGGCCCTAGGGTTTCTTGTTATAGTCCAGCAAGGGTGGAATTCTTGATTCTCCACTCAACCTTGGATAGCATAGTTAGGAGTGGAGAAGGGTTTTTCTGTCGTGTTTGGCTAAAGTGGTTATTTTCTAAAAGTTTTTCTTTTCTAGTCCTTTGTCTAGAGAGAACAAGTTTTTGTTGGGGACTTCTTGGTTCTGATTTTGTCCCTTGGTGCTGCTAGGTTCCTGGTATCTTCAGCTACAAGTCTGAGATAAATTAGGCAAAATTAAAACCCAAAGAAAGCACCACATTTATTTCTACATTAGTCAACGGGTATAACTGCATAAGTATAACTCAACTCAGGTCTGGCTGCTCAGTGCTTGCAGAGCCCAATAACAAAAGCAAGGTATGGTGGAAAGAAAGTGACTTTATTTACCAAAACTAGCAATAGGAAAATGGCAGGATTCACATCCAAAGTAACCACTTTGAATTTCTGCGGAGAAGGCAAGGGTTTAAAAAGGGAAACTTGATATAGGAGGCATGTAGGAGTTGTGCTGAGTAGAAGGTCTGTGTATCTTGTTTGGTGGCTATCTTGAGTCACAGACCATCTGGAGCGCAGACTGGCATCATCTCAACAATGGCAAGGTGGTTGCCAAGCCACCTTGGGGTAATCTCTGGAATTTTGCAGCTGGGTCTCCAGGTTTGCCCTGTCTGTCTCAAGATTGGCCCTTGGAACTTCTAGCTGAGCACATAATTAGATACTAGCATACAATTTGATAAATATGAGAGTATCCTGTGGGAAAGGGTAGGTGGGGAGTCTATTTTAAGATTATAGGAAAAGGCTTCTGCAGTTTTCTTCAGGTTATGTCTCAAAACTAAGGAGAAAATAGAAAGGCGAAAAAGTTAAAATGCATTTTGAAGTTAAGCTGCTCAGTTACTTAAGGAGGAACTTAAAATGCACATTGAAGAAAATATTGTTGGTTAGTTATACTTAGATTTGTGATCTAAAATATATTTTCTTTTTGTTAAGATTCATTTAATGCTAAATTTAAATATTAAAGTGTATTAAAGACTCATGTTAATTAACTCCTCCTGTCGGCTACTGCCCTTTTATCTGTGAAACTTTATCCTGTTGTATTTTGAGAAAATTTACCATTCATAATTGATCTTATGAGTGATTTGAGGCAGATGTATCCATTTAGACTAGAAACATGATGTACTAAATCTGTTAAAAATAGGTAGATGATCAATATAATCCATAAGTAAATATATTTACAGTGTTTTCTTTACTAGTGACTCGTCATATGTGGTACCAGAAAATGGTGTTAAATGAGTGTACCAAATAGTTTCATATATAATGTAATATTTCACTCATGTAAAATCAGCTGAATTCAGTAGATCTGGGATTCTTTCTTTCATTTTACAAATGAGTGGTGGGGGGTAGGGAGTCAGAATGGAAGAGAGAGATTAGGTGGTTTGTCCCAAATCATACAGCTATAAAATGGAGACTCTGAATCATCTTTTGTGGTGAATCTTCTATTTTTTAGGACATCAGTTATGAAAAATGAGGAAGAATATAGTTTTCAAAGTGTGTTTCACTTTAACTGGGACTATTCCTACAATCATGGTCAGTGATAACTTGTGAATGATGCCAGATGATCAAATTTTTTCAAATATGGATACAACAAAGATATTTGTTAAAATACAGAACCCGTATTTAGTCTATTAGGGATAAATAGGAAATTACCACTTTTATAGGTCAATACAACATTTCATATTTCAGACTATTATACAACTAATTTTTAGCTTATATAGAAATATGATTCTAAGTGATTTTTTGTTAAACAAAGGACTCTTAAGAAAATACTGAACCATTTTACTTCTTTGGGATGGCTTTTATTCACTTACTTGAAGAATATAGCTGCATTTTAATTGAATGTATGTTTTAAAACTTATTTTTGTGGAAAATTTACAATTATAACTTCAGTCTACTTTTTTCCCTCTGCATACTTTTTGAGATTCAATTAAAAAGTTCTTTAATACTAATTTTATCCGAAGTTTGGAATAAAAGCAAAAGCCCAAACAATATTACGAGAAACAGGTAGCAAGTAAAATTGGTGGCTTTTGTTGCTATCCAATAAAAATCAAATTTATACTGATTACTTTATGATTAGGTAGTTGAGTCTCAAGGTATTAATTTATTTTAATTCACATTGAATACTCTTTCTTTCTTTCTTAGCTTAGTAGTTTTTGATTACTTTTTTCCTATTATTTATAGACTAATACTATTATGCTGTTTTTAATCTCTCTTTCCTATGAAAGGGGCTTCAGTTTTATTTTATACATAAACATATTCTAATTATAAAACAAACCAGTCTCTTTCTATGTATATACACTATGTCTATGTATATACACTCTTTCTATGTATATACACTCTTTCTATGTATATACACTATTTCTATGTATATACACTCTTTCTATGTATATACACTATTTCTATGTATATACACTATTTCTATGTATATACACTCTTTCTATGTATATGCACTCTTTCTATGTATATGCACTCTTTCTATGTATATACACTATTTCTATGTATATACACTCTTTCTATGTATATACACTCTTTCTATGTATATACACTATTTCTATGTATATACACTATTTCTATGTATATGCACTCTTTCTATGTATATACACTCTTTCTATGTATATACACTATTTCTATGTATATACACTCTTTCTATGTATATACACTCTTTCTATGTATATACACTCTTTCTATGTATATACACTATTTCTATGTACATACACTATTTATTTCTATGTATATACACTATTTCTATGTATATACACTATTTCTATGTATATACACTATTTCTATGTATATACAGACACTACTTTATTGTTTCCTCAAAAATATTCATTTTTACATAGACTTTCTGAGTGTTGAATTACTGAACATTTCACATTTAAAGTAGGTAAGAAAAAAAATAGAAGCCACATTATTGAAAGTGTAGAACTAATATAAAATTAAGTTCAATAGGAAAACCATAATAAAATATAAACTGACTAGGTATCTTAAATAAGAAATAGTAATTCACTATGTAAAATAAGGAAGGAACATATACAAGTGACAATGTAAAAATCCAAAATATCATAATTTAAAAGTTAACCTTTATTGGGTATTTAATGCCAATTTAATACACATTTAACTGTGTTAAGTGTGTTATGGATATTATATCCTTGTATCCTAATACTTGAAACTAGAGTTTTTCTCTTTATCCCAATGAGTAATGTGAGATCTAGATGTGTTCAATAACCTGCCCAATGTCACACAGTTGGTGAACCAGGAGTCAATTGTTGGTATCCTGACTCTAGCGCCAGCACTCTTAACTACTACACTTTCAATCTGATGATGCTTAATTAGTCAAAGGATATTCTAAAATGCTGTGACTTAGGAATAATAAGCTGAATTACCACAATGATTATCTTGAAATACTTTCCCAAACCTACAATGCTGTTTACAGTTGATAATAACCAAGGATAATTAACACAGAGGCAACATAATAGTTTCACACCAAATTCCCTCCATACTATTATTCATCACAACCTTCTTCCCAGGACTATTTTAGAGATCATATGATTTCATAAATAAATACAGTAAAGAGCTCTATCAAAACAGTATTCATGATCAACCGGATCTATTCCCCAACTATTCCTAGAAAGAGTCTGTGTCAATTTAGGGAAACGTCGTTCTTCAAGTTCATCAGAACAAAGACCCAGGAATCATCCTATACTTTCTTCATTCTCTCTCAGCGCATATTCCAACTGTCAAAAAAATCCAGTCATTTCTACACTCAAAACATATTCATAATATAATCACCTGTCACCACCTCCACTACCACTACCATGGTCCAAGCCATCAACATTATCTCCTAGTGTAAAAATGCCTCCCTGTAGAGGGAAGATATTTTCACACTAAGGGCTCAAAAGAACTCTGGTACTGGAATACCGTTTGGTGAGATAATGGGAGGGTAAGGGTTTGTTCTCACATTGCTATAATGAAATACCTGAAAGTGGGTAATTTATAAAGAAAAGAGGTTCAGGCCAGGTGTGGTGGCTCACGCCTGTAATCCCAGCACTTTGGGAGGGTGAGTCAGGTGAATCATTTAAGGTTAGGAGTTCAAGACCAGCCTGGCCAACATGGTGAAACCCCATCTCTACCAAAAATACAAAAATTAGGTAGGCGTGGTGGCTCATGCCTGCAATCTCAGCTACTTGGGAGGCTGAGGCAGGGCAGGAGACTGGCTTGAGCGCAGGAGGTGAAGGTTGCCATGAGCCAAGATCACACCACTGCACTCCAGCCTGGATGACAGAGTGAGACTCTGTCTCAAAAAAAAAAAAAAAAAAAAAAAAGTTTAATTGGCTCATGGTTCTGCTAGCTGTACAGGCTCCTGCTTCTATGGAGGCCTCAGGAAACTTACAACTATGGTGGAAGGCCCATGGGAAGCTGGCATGTCTTACATGGCAGGAGCAGGAGGAAGAGGAGGAATGGGGAGGTGCTACACACTTTTAAATAACCAGATCTCAGGACTACTCACTCATTATATCACAAGAATAGCAAGGGGGATGTTTGCCCCCAGAATCCAATCACCTCCTCTAACATTGGAGATTACAATTTGACATGAATTGAGATTTGGGCAGGGACACAAATCCAACCTATATCAATGGTACATTTTTTTTTTATCTTAATGAAACTTCGTCTATGTCCATTTATATTTTTCTCTTTAAAAGGTCTATTCTTTAATCTATACACATGAGACACTGTAGAATTAGTATAGACTCTTTGAATATGACATGTGGCTTAGACCCCCCTGGCATAACAATGTCTTCAGTGTCAATTATTGTGGTGTACAAGTTGATAAATAAATATGATAATAGCTAACATTTATTGTTAAAACTATAAAATTATTTTAAATTGAAATTCTGAGAATTTTCATGTGGTACCTCATTTAATTCTTATAACAACCCAATGAACTAAAGACTATTATTTTTATCCTGCTTTACAGCATAAGTGATAAAACTTATACATATATATATGCACATACATAAAATACACCCTACATATTTATATTTATGTTATATGTGGTAACAAGCTATGTAAGAGGTACGCACAGTTTTTGAACCTGATAGTCTCGCTCTGTGATTTATGCATGTGAAATCAACACCCAAGGAGCTTTCTATGTTATTGTTTTATAGAAAGTTGTAACAGGGAGAAGGTGATAGATATAGGAAAAGTCTTAGACAACCGTTTTTATAGGTAATGGAGAGGTCACATGCAGATTTAAGAAAGTGGATAAAACAAACTTTTATTTTGACCATCTTCATCAAGAAATGAATACTAGATTTGATGGTGACAAAAGTTAACCAGAAAATCAATTATGAAGCTGTTCAAATATTACGTGTGAAAGAAAAGATGATTAAAGTAATGTCCAGAAGGTAAAATTAACAGAATTTTACATTTGATTACTTAGGTAGAGGTTAAGTTAAAGGAAGGAATCAAGAATGACCCTCAGGATTCTGTATAAGTGGCTAAGTGGAAGTTAGAAACAGCAACTATGAGAGGGACAACAGAAGGATTATGGTTAGAAAAATGAGAGTCACTTCAAATACAGACAAGGAGAGTCCAAAAGCCTTTATGACAAAATCCCTTGCAGTAGGATCGAGTGACAGGTAGTAACCAGTAGTAGAGTGAGGATCCACATGGTGTCTCCTAAAATAAAAGATGGCTGAGTAGCTCAGAAATAGTGGTTGGGTCAAAACAAAATATACTATGAGCCCACTTTCAGTCTATAAACCTGACTACCAAAAAAACCATGAGGTTGTATGTATAAACATTCATCAAATTCATTAAATCTATTAACCATCACTCCTTCCATTCATCTCTACTTTTACACTAAATAGGACCACTATATATAAACCTAGTAGCTAAGATAGCTTCCCCTAGAACATTGCTTGGATTGCTACTGCCAAAATTGGAATCTATAACTCAGTTATGTGGCTTGTGGCTAAGTAACAACCACCTCCCACTCCCACATATATACACAACTTCTAATTTATGTATTATTTATTTTAATAAGTTATTAATTCTAAAGTTTGTGATCACTTCGGTCAGTTTTCCTGGATGAGAATTACTGTTTGCTCCCTAAAATACTTACACATATTTAAATCCCAAATTGTTATGTGTTTGACAAGGTCTTTCCCAGAAAACAATTTCATTCCCACCACATCCCAGTTCTGGAAGCACGTGTGTGAGGATGGGAAAGGCTATTAAAATGTAGATGTTACCTATAAAGAACAGAGATAACCATGTATAACACGTTGTTCAGCAAATAGAATGAAGCTTTGGGGTAGGAATGAGAATTTTTAAAATAAGAAATGCATAAACAAATTTTAATTCTGTGATATGTGTTTACATATTCAGTGGCCTCCAGGCTGTCCTCATTCTAATCCATTTACAGAACTCCAAAATATATATCTGATGATGTCATTGTTGTTAAATTCTTCCAGTAGACTCAGATATCCATTAGATCACAAGTCTTTCTTTTCCAGAAAGGATCTGCCTTATGCCTATCTCTTTAGTGTCTTTTCTAACCACTCTCTCCTGCCACATTATAAATTCTATGTCAAATCACCTACTGTTTTCCAAATGAGCCACACTATTTTAAGCCTCCACTCATTCTCAAAGGCTAAAATGGTACCTGTTTGTATAACTTCTCATTCTTTAAAACTCAGCTTCAATATTTAGAATAAATGCTATAACATTTCCTTTGCCCTATCCCTTTCTATCAGTGATTAGTAGGTAGTTAGCAATCTGTTTTGAGCCACTGTGGCTGGGTGTCCACAACATGGTCCTCTCTACTTACATATATCCTCAGATATCACATGATGAAGACTTATGATGTCTTCCTCCCTATCTACAGATGGCCCTTGATTGCAAGGAGTATTCCTTTGGTTTTATATAAATTCAGTCTAACAAATGCCTGGATTGTAGGAAATATTCAGTAAATATTTGATGCACAAATGACCAATGATGGGAATCTTGCATAGCATTTTCAAAGTGTTTTAAGAAATATGCTAATACACCTTCTGCAGGAATAAAAATGATTCTATATTGTAAATTTGGGAAATACCAGGATAAACACACTTAAACAGTAAATTTATAATAAGAATTCTAAGAGCTATATATATGCTAATTCACACTGTAGCCTTCCAAGAGATGGCTACTATATGTAGTATTTGCCAAATTTGCTTGAGAACCTCTTTTTCATTTACCATCTATTAACGTTTAAAGTTACTTTGAGGAACACAGTATTGAAAACGCTGGACTAGTCTCTCCTGTTTACTTAACTGAAACACATTTCATTCCTCCACTTAATCGAAAAATACAAGGGGACGGGGAAGAAGTTTCTATTATCTTTTAAGCATAATTCATCATAATTAAGTTTTAGAATTAAATTAGCATTTCTACTTCTACAACACATTCATTTTTAATTTTGACCACTTGAAATTTCTATTTATTTATTTTAATATGGTCATAAAGAGATTAAAGGCATAATGGTGCACTAAAATAGGGAGATTTAGTTAAGAGCAAAGATTAGATTTTCTTTTCTGTTGTTGTCAAGAAGATATGGTAAAAAGCATGACATCACATATAAAAATAATTATTATTCATTAAATTATTGTTGTTAATATGTATTCCCTAAAACAAAGCTTTCCTGAACAATTATTTTTTATTCAGCCCAAAAGCTTTGTTGAACTACATTCATTAATACAAAAGTGGTGTATATTTTCTTTGTGAAGTTCTATTTTTAAAATTTCCTTCAAAGAATAATTACAGAGGTGATTATTCAAGGAGCAGGTTACTTTTCAATACATTCCACATTTTAATCTCCACAATATTAGTTTTCCACCTTAAGAAAATTTTCAGCCCTTTTTTCAATTCCACAAAATATATACCAAAATATGTCCATATTAAGATTAATTCATTTGCTAAACTAAACCAACTCATGTAATTGGCATAAATCCTAACCTTTAGGGGTTACCATTTACAAAGTTTTAAGGCAAGTATAAATATGTCTATACCCATGTGTTACTAAAATGTACGAGATAAGTATTATCAGCACCTAAGAGAAATATATGTCACAATTGGGTGGGGGTGGTGAGGAAGAAGGTAAATTAGGATCAGAAAATAATTACAAAAGGATACAACATAGGTGTTTTTCCCTTGAAAGCTGCATTGGATTCCAGGAGGCAGTGTTTGTAGAAGTGATTTCAAACTGAAGAATTAACAGGTACAAAAAAATAAAAGTGACGAAGCATGAAACTTGTTTGGGAGTTATTAGTTGTACTGAACAACTGCAATATTATAAAAGTATGCAGCAGAAGTGGGTAATAGGGAAGTTTAGGTTGAGTCATTTTGTGCAATTATTTGAATATCAGGCGAGGGATCTGTATTTAATAGAGTTGACACTTGGATGTCATTTAAGGTGGTTAAGCAGGAGAAGAATTTAATCATTGTGGCACTTGAGGAACATTGATCAGCCACAGACACAGCCAGACACAAGAAGAACAATTAGGTCAACAGCAACAGGCGGCAGTCTTGTAAGAATTTGATTCAAATTGCAGTGAGAATAATAAGGATAGAGAAGAGAAGGTGGATTTGAGAGTTAGAGGACACTGACCAAAACGAAACAGTTGGTGATGAAGTATTCTCCATTACTACAATACAAAAATTTAAATACAATACAGAGAGCTAAGAGGTGAGAATAAAAATTAACTAATGGGAACTCACTTTGGTGGTTTTACAGTAGGAATTTTAAAGCATAATTTTTAAAATTTTCTTTTGTTTATAAATTTGCTGTAGTTTTTCTGATAGGGACCAAAACAACAAATTAGTTTGAATTCCTGCATGTTACCCTCCCTAGACATATCATATCACTATTACTATAAATTCAGTGCACATTCTGTTCATACTTTTTTAATTTCCTAAGTACACATATGTACATATAAATATTAATATAATATTGTTTTAGTATTTCCTGGAGTTTAATTAAATATTATATTCTGCAACTTTCTTTCTGAAACTGTATGTCATGTGATTCATCTGTACTGATGCATATAAATCTGCCTAATTCATCATTAACTATTAACAGTATCAATATACCACAATGTTTCTATATTTTATTTACTTAAAAATAAAAGTTCCAATTGATAACATGATTTCTCTTTTTGCAGTTTTAAACTTTTTTATTTGGGAATAACATTAAATTTGCAGTAAAGTTGCACAGTTAGTGCAGAATTCTGAATACTCCTCACTCAATTTAGAATTCACCTAATTTTATCCTCTTACATTACAGTGTTACATTTTATCAAAACTTCAAAAACAACATTAGTACCATAAACCCAGCTTTTTAGAGCAAAAGTGTAGGGAGGCGAAGGCTCATGAGATGTGACCAACTCAGCATTCAAATAGAGGCTATACGATCAAACAGCAAACTGTTTATCATGAATGCAAGATGTGAGCAAACTCACGACTACTCCCGCCAATAGAAGGTTTGCTGGAGACAATCACTCCCTGGCGCCAAGGTTATCTACTGTGACATCTAGAGCCTGTTGTTTGAGGAATTCAGTCCTGCAAGCCTACTCTGGATTGAGCAGCTGACCCTTCTTCCACCATCCTTCTCACTATCTCTTTTGCCTAATAAATATGGAGGACTGTGTAAAGCTCAGGGCCCTTGTCCACTAGAGGCAAAGTGCCTCCTGACCCCTTCTTCCAAGAATACTCCTTTATCTCTTGCCTTTTATTTCTATGTTTGCCCCCCTTTGTTTAGTCCCCCTAGGTCCATGCAGGCTACAAAGTGGCGCCCGAACAGGGACAGAATCGGGCGCTCAACAAGTGGCACCTGAACATGGGACTTCGAGGACATGAACAAGAAAGGTCTGCTGGAGCAGAGGAACTGAAATTGGCAAGGCAAATGGGGACCCCAGGACGAGTCTGCCAGCAGTGGATATAAGGTCAGTGCCATAAAGATGTATTGGGAGCAGTGCCTTAAAGAAGTACTGGGAACAGGAAGTTTTTTGAATCAGAGTAACAAGCAGAAGAATTTGTCTATTAAAGAAAAACATTATGTGCAGTTGCTTAAAGGTCTGTTGAGACAGTGTCGAGCTCAGGTTAATTCGCAGACACTAACCTCCTGCAGAAGCCACAAGAGGTTATTACGCATAACCCATGATTTCCACAGGCAAGCACTCTTGATGCGGAAAATTGGGAGCAAGAGAAGGATTAAAACAGGCTCATCAAAAAGATCTTAAAGTTGATTCTTTTGTTTTCTCCACTTGGAGTTCAGTTTGTACTGTACTTCTGCCATTATCTCATTATTATTCTGTGGTACAGTAGGCTGAATCTAAAAATCTGAAAGAATCTGTTGTCCCACCCACAGTTCCAACTGAAAATAAAAAAACAAGAGAGGAAGGATAAAAATTGGCCTATACTGCCTCCTCCAATTGCAGAAACATCTGTACTGCCTCCTTCAGTAGCAGAAGTAGAAACCCCAAAAGAAAGAATTTTACGCTCTGCTGCCATAGCTGGAGACCCCTTAGGACCTTGTGCTTTTCCTATTTTCGTAAGGCCTGATCCAAATAATTCACAGCAGGTTATTCACGAACACACTCCGCAAGAGTTTAAGTTATTAAAGGCTAAAGGCGTACAGAGCCCATTTACCTTAGGATTGCTAGAATCTGTGTTTGGTGCTATGTGTCTTTACTCTTTGATGTGAAACACTTGGTGCGAGCTTGCTTATCTGCGAGTGCATATCTGACACAAAACAACATGTATTTCTGGCCCAATAATTCCTCCTCTGGTAGGCATTCTAGATAAATTAAATGGATAGATGATAAAGGTACTGGAGAGATAGATAGATGCTCATTGTAGCATTTTTGTTATTGTGAATAATTGGAAGCAAAATATACTAGTATGTCTTTTACAGAGCCATTTCAACTGATATAGGGAATCATGGGGTGTTTGG
Organism: Macaca mulatta; assembly: GCF_049350105.2. Lineage (NCBI taxonomy): Eukaryota > Metazoa > Chordata > Mammalia > Primates > Cercopithecidae > Macaca > Macaca mulatta. The sequence goes on from NC_133413.1 coordinate 122,251,486, forward strand.
GGGTTTTGCTTGTTTGTTTTTAGAGAATGTTGACTTGAAAATACATGTTAAAAGAATATGAATCAGGATGATAAATGTCAGAAAGGTATTTTTAAAATAATTACTTTGTCTTTGACTGATAGGTGCCCATTCTAGTCTAGGCAATATTTAGATGTTTTTAACTGAATGGAAATTAAGTACTAGTTAGAATATTCTTGATTGCATTTAGCAGAATAGTGTGCATGTTTGTGTTTGTGTGTGTGTACATGTTTGTCACAGAGAATACTAGAAGAAACACTAAAAAAAAAGTTAGAAGATTTAGAAGAAATGTTGGAGAACTCAACTCTACTCTATTATTTCATTGTACAAATGGGTTAGCAAGGAACTAGTGAAGGGAAATGATTTTCGTGAGACAATGCTACTGATAAATGTATCAATAGGACCGAGGGATTCTTAGCCCAAACCTTTCTTTTTTTTCTTTCTCCAACTTTTATATTAAGTTCAGGGGTACATGATGTGCAGGATGTGTAGATTTTTCACATAGGTAAATATGTGCCATGGTGGTTTGCTGTATAGACCATTTCATCACCCAGGTATTAAACCCAACATCCCTTAGCTATTATTCCTGATGTCCCCATCCCTCTAACCCCTCACCTCTGATGGGGCCCGGTGTGTGTTGGTCCCCCCGATGTGTCCATGTGTTCTCATCATTCAGCTTCCACTTATAAGTGAGAACATACGTTAGCCCAAAGCTTTTATTTTCACTGAGGAGTATTCTTTTGGGGCATAGAGCTAAAATAAATTAAGTTGCAATTAATCTTATTTTATTTATAAACAAAGCTATTTATTGACCCATCCCTACCAGAGATAATTATAACTCCTAAAATTTAGCAAGAAAGATATAAAAATTTGTTCATGAACTAAAAAAAGGCCTTGTGTTAAGTTATACAAATAGAATATCTGTGAAACTCTTACTCTAAATGAAAAAAAGTTATATTTTAAAAATTCCTTAAAACTCATAGTAGATTGAAAATCTGACCATAAGTCTGTTCTCCTATATCCATACCCTTTGCAATGTGAATCTGCAACTGCTCACATCAAGAGAGGAGTCTCTTTTCTTTCCCTTCACCTGCCTTGTGACTTCTTTTTGTCATAAAAGGCAGCACAAGTAATGTGGTGCCATTTCCAGCTCTGGGCCTCAAAGGGGTTTTGTAAATTTCTGTCCTTTCTCTTGAAACCCTACCCAGACATTGTGTGAAGAATCCCAGGCTGGCCTAAAGGAAGATTAGAGATGAATCATACCAGCTGAGACTTTACTGGACCATTCAGTCCCCAGCTGACCTGGCAGGTGATCTAGCAACTGACCATAGATGCATGAATGGGCTTAGCTGAGGACGACATCTGGCCCAGATCAGAACCATCTTGATGACACACAGACTCATGAAATCAATAAAATATTGTTGTTTGAAGTCATTAGGATTTGATTAATCTTTTATGACAATAGCTAAAAAGTCATTGTTTACATAAAGGCATTAAAATTAGATTATGGGTTACTTATATAATATGTCATAGCTTTTGGATAACAAGTAACATTTTATCACACAGCAAAATATCATTTCATTGGAAGGCATACTTTTGGCCTGGTAAAAATATTTTTCAATATTTTTTCATAAATAATAGACCCCACTATGGTTATATATCATCAAAATTTTTAAGATCACATTTTATATTCTCCTCTAACTTGTAAGTTTAAAATATAACTTCTTAAATTTTTAAAAATTTTTCATTGTTTAAGTTATGTTTTGCATCAAAATAAATGGTAGGAAAATACAAACCCAAATCCTCAATTTTAATAAATAAGCCTGGCTTAAAAATGACTCTGTCATAGTCTAACACATAAAAGCAGAGAGTACAATGGTTTTTATCAGGGGCAGAGGGAATGGGAAAATGGAGAGCTGCCATTCAAGGGAGACAAAGTTTCAGTTATACAAGATGAGTAAGTTCTAGAGAGCTGCTGTGTAACATTGTGACTACAGGTAAGCATTCTGTATTGTATACTTTAACATTTGTTAAGAAGGTAGGTCTCATGCTAAGTGTTTCTACCACAATTTAAGTTAAAAAAAAGAATTTTAAAATAAGGAATAGCAATGAATGAGATGAGGTAAAATTTATGTATCTTTAAATTATTTGGCATTCAGTTTGCAAAAAGTGAATTAACAGTAACAGTAGCACATTAGAGTGTGTTTCTTGATTTCTGTGTATTAGCTAAGTGTAATATTTGTATGTGACCACTAGATAGAGCTACTATAATAATATCCTGAGAGAAAAAACAAAAATACAGGAAACTATCTTATGTTTAGCATGTATATAGATTGTTTTTCTTTATATTGCATTCTATATGATCTCAGGTAGCTCTGGATTTGCTAACTTTAGTTTGATGTGACTCAGCTCTACTTTCACTATGATACATGAAAACACCAATTTTATTAGTTTCTCAACTGTGATTTGCATATAATGCATTATGAAGTTTAATCATAGTAATAGTTCTAAAACCATAAACAATATTTTAGGATGTTTCAGTATGATATTTATCCTAAAGCCACCAAAAATAATTTTGTGCTGAACTCTTAATATATTTTATGATTTTTGATAGTTGTATACATTATAGTAGTTTATTATGCATGTGGTAAATGAGGCTTGCCACTTTCAGATAAAGATTAAATGTAAAATAAAGAATATACAAAATAAATAAAGGTTCAGACTAATGCTGACGTTCTTCAAGCAGAAAAATTAGGCTAACTAAATGAAGCATAAGTCTCCTCTCTTTTTGTCAACAAGCAGAAGACTTCCATTATAGAATCAAAAAAGAGCAATTCAATTTGTAAAAAACTCAAAGGCAGAGATTATGTCCTAAACTTTTTTCTGTAAACAACCATCACTGTCCTCATCATAGAATAGGAAAATAAATCCACAGATACTTATTCTTAAAGATCAGCCAATTATTTGCTAGCTATAGTAGAACATTATTTATAAATATATAGAAATTAATTTGACAATTATTTAATGCACCATATGTAGTTTATTAAAATTTCAAATTAATGACCCCTCCAAAATTTAGTTTATTAATCTGTAACATTTTCTTTATGATATGTGATTTAGGAATTGAGTCAGGATCAATTGGCTTTGCTAGTCAATAAAGCAACATTTCCCAGATTTTATTGAATATCTGAATCACCTAGGAGCATGTTGGAAAGACAGTTCCAGTTCCAACCTCCTGATTTTATAGGTGATGAAACTGACTTTGAAATTCTGCATTCAGTCCTATCTATCTGTATTTTATCAAGCACTTCTCATAGTTCCAGTGCAAAAGACCATATTCTATAATCTCATGAGGTTAGTAATTAAAAGCATAGACACTAAATTTAAAAAGACCTGAAATCGAAGCCTCAGTCTTAATCAACAAAATGGGAACCACAATACCAACACAAGTATTTGTGGAAATTAAAGCAGCTAATGCATATAAAAGAGTAATAGTGCCTGGCACAAGATAGCAGCTCTATAAATGGTGTTCATTATATTTTCTTCCCTACTTATGTCTAAATAGTATGAATATTCTTTGACAAGATATTCAAGAAGTAAACGATAATTATAGCGATATGCACTTTTGTTATCCTTCTGTGACTGTATTATTCCTTGCTATTTATCACATTATGCAGTTCCTGCTAATCACATGCTTACATGAGTAGCAATGTCACTTTATCTATTGATAATTACTTAGAGTCTTGTTCTTGCCTATTTGTTTTTACCCTGTTTACGAACAGATCACATTGCCAAAAGGTGTATCTGCCTTGTCTACCGCAAATGTAAGTTGTCAAGAAAAATATACAACATGCCTTTTCTTACAAAGTGCTCTCAAAATAAGAACTTCAGAAATTCCTCCTGAAGAAAAGTATTCAATTGAATGCTGTCATCTATTATTTTAAATCCCTTTCTTGTCATAGGGTTCTTCATAAAATTGTTAATGCATGACCCTCAGTGAGACCGCTGAACTGAGCTGCTTTCAAAGTCCTGCATTTACATAATCCTGCTTGCTGTTATCATTCTATCTGAAGAAAAATATGTGATGAGTATAAAATACAATGAGCCCATTTTTAAAACAATTGTGTTTTCTTTGGAAATTAATCACTTTGAAAAGATGTACACTGATATATAAAATATATTGATATGGCTTTTGAATAAAAGAGTTGTCCCATACTGACATATTGAAAAAAATCTGAATTAAATAAACAATAATAAGATAGGTTAATGATAATGTATTTGTCCCAATATTGAGCTGTATATTTCAAAGGTAAATGACCTCAAATAGTTTCATCGTGTGTTTCTTTCTCCCCACTCATAGTTAAACTTAACGGAGCTGGAAATAATATTAGCTTACATTTATTGAGCATATATTAACTTCTGGGCAATCCCCTAAGCACTCTATATTTAGTAGCTCATTTAACCCTCATAAACCAGTAAGGTATATAAAATTATTCTCCTGCTTTGGTAGATGAGGAAACTGAGACACAGAGTAAGTTAAACAATGGGCCAATGGTCATGCAGTGGAGCATTTTAGATTCATAACAAGGCAGTCTAATTCTGCAGCCCATGGCCTGAAATCACATCAGAACCTCCATTCCCTTTTTATTATAACCCCCTATCTGGTTGAGACTCGTATTACCTTTAATAAGGTAGGTATTTAATAAGAGGAGAGGTGGTTCACCAAACTCATTTACAGATTGGTTACAAGATACTTTTCTTATCTGTTTTCCAGTAATTCCATTTTTCGTTGCTTTTCTTTCTGCCATTGCAGGCTCTTGAACTTGCCCCACTTCAAAATTATTGCTTCACCTACCTGAATGCCTTACCTTATTTTTTAGCACACCAATATAATATTCATCATTCTACATTCCACTTAAATCCTTCATACTTTGTAACATTTTGTTCACATCTCTCTGGTACAAAGTAATTTCTTCATTTTCTGATCCTGACAGGAGATCCTGAGAGCTCAATCAAAAAATCTTAAGCCCACATATGAGTAAACTCCAAAATTCTCTATTTTCCAATATACATTTATTTGCTGGTAATAATCTTGTGCTTTGGGATATTTTCCACCCATCAGATGAGATCTCCTACATTACATGCACCGCATTTTGAAGATTTAGGGATGACTCACATTTCTGCATAATTTTAACTCTCACTGCAGAAATCAAGAAGGGGAATGTGGGTCCTTATGGGTCCAGCGACTCACCTAATGAAGAGTCTTGGATACCACAGGAGAACTTATCTTGAGAGACCTTTAGACTAGGTGATCCAAGTGAAGGTACAATGGTTATTGTGCTTTGGTTTTCATTTTGAAATTCCTGCTAACTCTTTATTAAACATTGTCTATATCAGTGGTCCCCATTTTTAGTTTGTTAAAGTTACAAAAACAAAATTGTTCACAGACCTCAACGTGGTAATGATAAGCTGTTTTAAAACAAAAGCTATAATTGTTTCAGTAATACATTTCAAGTAATTTGAATTGTGTTAATCTCTATATATCTATTAGTATATAAATATGTAAGAAAATTTTTTATTAATTTAGAAGATAACAAGTAGAACTTGCCAATTTGAGAATTTTCTGTAGTGACTCTGTGTCCCTCCATCGCCTGAGGACAAGTTGGAAACTTCTCATTAAGACTATTTATTTGAAATTTAACCTTTTACTCAATTGTGATATAATTCTAGCCCCTCTTTTTTTCTTGCTCCCTCTTCATTTCCTTTTTCTTTTCCGCTTCCTCTGCTGTTTATCTTTAATTCTTCATCATAGTAACATAACTATGTCCTTTTCCATGATGAGTATGCAGACATACGTTTTGAACACTGCAATCTCATTCAATGGTTTGGAACATAATTCAGCTGACAGCAGGCCTCTGAAGTCTCACATCTAGGCAATGGCCACTCTCCTCGCTTTCTTGGCTAAGAACACCTAATTTTATTCAGGTATAGCAGCCTGGCTTGCCGCTCCCCAGCCACAGGTAGTTGATATTGACTAGTCAAGATAATCAAGGCAATTCTTATACTGGTGCTGATGACTAGCTTGTATTTCAATCTTCATTAATCAGGTGGAAGGAAGTCTGCTTCCTTTACATTTGATTACTGTTTTCCTACTTGATAAAAATAGAAAATCAAAGAGAAATTGCCTTTTCACCTCTGAATATTTTTCTGTGAGGAAGCAATGCCTATAACTGCTGAAACTTGGCCTTAGGGACTCAACATCATGTTGAGAATGGCAAAGTTTGGAGTACAGTAGTTCCCCCTTATACATAGGGGTTACTTTCCAAAATCCCCACTGGATGCCTGAAACTGTAGCAGTATGAACTAAATTGCCATCTTGGAACATGTTTCTGTTCATATTTTTCACCCATACCTTCAATGCATTCTACATACTAACTAAGCACTTTTCATGCACTGTGGTTGTAACTTTTGCAGTTTGAGGTGTAACAGCAAAACTGGCAAACATTTATTTTTTCTTCTTCATAATTTCACAGAGAGAATATTCATTCTTGCCATAGATCTTAGCAATCTCAGTATACAGGTTTTTCCTTATGAATTTCACAACTTTTACCTTTTTATTTAAAGGAAGTGCTTTAAGACTTCTCTGTGACTTATTTTAATTATCAGCTTCACTACTTTTGTGCTTCGGGACCATTATTAAGTGAAAATAAGGGTTATTTGAACACAAGCACTGCTACATGTGACAGGTGATCCGATAACCAAGAGGGCTAAGTGACTGGCAGGCAGGTAACAGTGTGGATTTGCGGCACAAAAGGAGTTTAGCGTTACAGGAAGGACGGAACAGGATGGCGCAATATTTGATCACACTATGTAGAATGGTGTGAAATTTAAAACTTACGAATTGTTTATTTATGTAATTTTCCAGTTAATATGCTCAGACTGAGGTTGACCACACGTAACACAGAAATCACAGAAAGCAAAACCATAGTTAAGGAGGTCTATTGTAGACTAATGGGACTGAACCCTTAATAAGTGTTAGCTACTCTAAAATCAATCTCCAGACATCTTATGGTGTGATTTTATTATTTAAGCATCCTTAAGTTTCAGTTACTTGCAACAAAAATCATTCTGTTTTACTAGGCTCATTTTAGTAATCCTGCTTCTCATAAGTTATGTTCCCAAGAAAAGTATCATAGATGCTTATTCTAAGTATATTAATATTCATGAAACATTGTTTCTTACATTAAAACAATATTTAAGCTATCTGTAAGAATTCATGTGGCAGTAAAATATAGTATAAATGTATCTTTTCATTTTAAATAAATTCTTAAAATTATTACTATAGTAGAACATAATAAAGAAAGTGAATTTCTCCAAGATTTTTAACCTGAAATAAGAATTTAAGTGTCAGTATAGGCTTGGCTGAAATCCACAGACAAAATTACATTGATGCAATGAATATGTTTAGGTTATTTTGGGAATATCACAGCTTTTTGCAGGATTTTAAAGTTCATTACTCTTGTAGCAATTTTGTTTTTCATTTCAAATTGAGGTTTTAATACAATTGTGTATAATTTCTAATATTTTATAAATGTATTTTTTAATCAATAAATTATAATTTTCTGGTTCTGGCTTTATTCTGGAAATTTCATAATAGCAATGATTGCTTTCAACATAAATTTTAAAAGTTTACAATATTTTTCACCATGCATCATTATAAAAGGAATTATACCATTAAGATTTATTTTTTATTATTCCTATTTTTGTAATAAATAAAAGTAATTTCAGAGACTTCACATTACTTACTCAGTGTCATAAAACTAAAAGAGAAAAAGAGAAGACAAACATACCTTTACAGCCATCTGTATAATGCCTCTATGTGTGGGCTAGTCCAAAATCTGTTAGAATCTCCATGATTATCTGACTCATAGTATAGTTATGAATAATTATAAGGAATAGTTAAGCAGGCAAGGATCATCAAAAGTTTAACAGAAAAGCATAAACAAAAGCTACAAGAATGAGGTAATCATTCTGAAATCAGGGACTTGATGCATGTTTCCTAACAAAACTGGCCAAGTCATAGAGATAAAGAGTTATAGAAATATCTATTTACCTATCTGCTCTGTGTGTGTGTGTGTGTGTGTGTGTGTGTGTGTGTGTGTGTGTGTGTGTGTATGAGATATCTATTTACCTATCTGGTGTGTGTGTGTGTATGTGTGTGTATGAGATATCTATATCTGTTTACCTAGCTGCCTAGTGTGTGTGTGTGTGTGTGTGTGTGTGTGTGTGTGTGTGTTTAGGAGGTATCTATTTACCTATCTGCCTAATACACATGCCCACACACACACACACACACACACATTAGGCAGGTAGGTAAATAGATGAAGAATAGTCAGAAATATTAGGAAGAAATTCAGGAAAAGAAATACCAACATCTGTAACACCAAGATAATTGAAGCCTGTCAAGACTGCAGTATATTGAACAATTCCTAAGTTATCCTGAAGAAAAGAAACATGGTTTTCTGAAATATTAACAATCACCATACTGAATAAAAATCAAATCAATCTCTTGTTGGCCCATTGTACTTGTCTTTTCTACATCATTGTTTTAAAAGAGAAGGAATTTTATTTTGTGTGTTTTTAATATTTATTTTGCGGTTGTTGTCCCATTTGTCTTACAGAGTGGGAGCTCATCAAGTAAAGCCTTAGGAAGCAGGCAGCCTAATATTTTAATATATTTTTTACTCAAGACAAAATACTCAGGAAAGGCTGCTTCCAGTACTCTATTCTTGGCATGCCATTGGTTACAGAGGTAAGTTTGGGTTAACGGATTTGTAATTAACAGAATAATTATGTTTTGACCAGCTTAAATTTCAGACACATTTTGGTCATCTAAATGGATTTTTTCAGTATAAATGAGTATAACTGTCAATCGGGTACAATTGAGTATAACTCTCATACTGAGATAAGATCCATGTTGTAGACAACAAATTCAAAATTGTGAACTAGTAGTATTTGACATCAAGGAAGAGTGTGGTACAGTAAGAGAATGCAGTGATAGATCACTGTGGCCCAAAAACACATATAGATCTTACAAATGAGGTAAAGCCAGTAAAGAGGACATGAATAGTAGAAATAGATGAGGAAAATGTGATTAAGATGGTGATAAAACGACTGTAGAGGGGAAATTGTTTCAAGAAGAAAATGATGGTTAATTGTGATAAGTATTGCTGATACTTCGGGTAATATAGAATTGGCCATTGTCTTTGACAAGATGAAGTTAATGCTTTTGATTAGCAGTTTGCGTTGAATGGTGAAACAAGTAGACTAAGTAGATTGAGGAGAAAAAGGGAGATGAGAGGCAGTGAATAAAAGTTTTTTAAAGAAGTTTTGGTGTAAACAGTAGAGAAAGAGGTGAGTGGTGCAGAAAGGTGCTATGTCACAGGATTTTTAAGAGAGGACACAAACATTTTGCCATCAATTGAATGAAATTCCCAGTGAAACTTCACTGTTTTATATCTCCAGAGTAAATGCTTAGAAGTGGAATGGCTGTATTACCTTAACGGTATATGTTTAACTTTTTAAGAAATAGCTAAACAGTTTCCCAGACAGCTTGTGTCACTTTACATTTGCAACAGCAATGCATGAGAGCTCCAGTTGTACTATTTCCATGCCTGTAGTTAATAAAATACCTCTTATTAATTAATCAGTCCAATGCATGTGTAGTAGTCTTAATTCATATTGTCTTGATTGCCAATGATATTGGGCATCTTTTCCTGTGGCTATTGGCTACCATCATATCTTCTTTTGTAAAGTGACTGTGCAAATTATTTGCCCACTTTTTAAATTGTCTTTTATTGAGATGTTAAATGTTTATCTATTCTGGAAACAAGACATACAAGACATTTTTCAGATAGATGTATTATGAAAGCTTCTTTTATTATGTGGCTTGACTTTTCTTTTAGGTGGCTTTTTTTTTTTTTTTTTTTTTTTTTTTTTTTTTTTTTTGAGACGGTGTTTCATTCTCATTACCCAGGCTGGAGTGCAGTGGCGCCATCTCGACGCACTGCAACCTCCAATTACGTTTGATTACTGTTTTCCTACCTGATAAAAATACAAAAACAAAGAGAAATTGCCTTTTCCACCTCTGAATATTTTTCTGTGAGGAAGCAATGGCTATAACTGCTGAAACCTGGCCTTAGGGACTCAACATCATGTTAAGAATGGCAAAGTTTGAAGTACAGTAGTTCCCCTTTATATATAGGGGTTACTTTCCAAAATCCCCAGTGGATGCCTGAAACTGTAGCAGTATGAACTAAATTGCCATCTTGGAACATGTTTCTGTTCATATTTTCCACCCACACTTTCAATGCCTTCTACATATTCACTAAACAGTTTTCATGCACTGTGGCTGTAACTTTTGCAGTTTGAGGTGTGACAGCAAAACCGGCAAACATTTTTTTCTTCTTCATAATTTCACAGAGAGAATATTCATTCTTGCCATAGATCTTAGTAATCTCAGCGTACAGCGTTTTAGTCAACGGTGTTTCAACCTTCAACCTTTCCAGAGGTGGAAAATGTAATCAGAGGTTGCAGTCTGAAGCCTTCTCGTGTTCAAGCAATTCTCCTGCCTCAGCCTCCTGAGTAGCAGGGATTACAGGCATTCACCACCATGCCGAGGTAATTTTTTGTATTTTTAGTATAGATGGGGTTTCACTGTTGGCCAGGCTGATCTCGAACTTCTGACTTCAGGGGATCCACCCGCCTCAGCCTCCCAAAGTGTTGGGATTACAGATGTGAACCATTGCACGGGTCCTTTAGGGGGCTTTCAAAAAGTATTTTTTTTTTTATTTTAATAAAGTCCAATTATTCAAATTCACTTTTATGGTTCATGCTTTTTTATATCCTTTCTAATAAATCTTTGGTAACCATTAGGTCACAAAGATTGTATCTTATATTTTTTTCTAGAAGTATCATAATTTTCATTTTTATACTTAGGTCTACAATCCATTTGAGAATATTTTTGTGTATAGGATGATGTAAGAATTCATTAAATTTTTCCTCATAGGGATATCAATTTCCTCCAGAAATGTTTATTGAAAACACTTTGCTTTTCTCGCTGAATTCCTAGGTACCTTCTTTAAAAGCAGTTGTCTAATTCTGAACCCTATTATGTTTCATTAATCTCCTGTCACCAATATTTCATTATTTTGATTACTGTAATTTTATATTGTTTCTAAATCAGGTACTATAAATACCTTTCTCACTTTTGTAAAGTTGGATAGACTCAGGAATTTGGAGCATTGTTTTTAATAGGCAAAATATTTCTCATGTCTCTTAAGAAACCCAATAGGTGGCAACCTAGCCAAGTTCCCAGTCTGTGCTACAATACTAGTAAATATGTAGGTGAGTTTGAAACCACAATGAGAGTTAAATAGTGAGGAAAAAGAGAACTGCAATAAATAGGCCCATTAACCATACTGCTAATGTAAATTGTCCAGGTATTGAAGGTGAAATACAAGATAAATCAAGTATCATTAAATGTGTTTGGCCTGAACAATTGGAGATCAAGTACTTTTAATAAAGAATTTTAAATTGTGCTGAGATATTTATGTTATATATATATATACATACACACACACAACATAAAATTTGCCATTTTAATCATTTTAAGGGTACAATCCAGTGACATTAATTACATGTGCAATATTTTGCAACCATCACTATAATGTATTTCCAAATATTTTTTATTGTTTGAAATAGAAACTCAGTAACTAGAAGCAGTAATTCCTCATTCCCTCCTTTCCACGTTGCCTAGTAACCTCTAATCTACTTTCTGTCTTTATGAATTTGTACATTACAGATAGTTCATATAACTGAAATAATGTAATGTTTGTCCTTTTTTGCCTAGTTTTATGGTTGTGTTGTAGTATGTACTAGTACTTTATTCATTTTTGCAACTGAATATTTACAATATTCCATTATATATAGATACCACATTTTTTATTCCATTCATCTTTTGATGGACAATGGGTTCTTTCTACCTTTGGATATTGTGGATAATGCTGCAATCAACAGTGGTATGCAAGTATCTATTTGTATCCCCATTTTTCATTCTTTTAGGTGCATATGTCAGAGTTAAATATAGTAATTCGATGTTTAACTTCTTTAGGGACCACAATACTGCTTTTTACAGTGGCTGCACCCTTTTATATTTCCATCTTCTATGTACAAGGGTTCTAGTTTGTCCACATTTTCACCACCTCCAGTTATTTTTACTGTTTTGTTTTATTATAGTCATCCTCACAGGTATAAGTGGTATCTCATTTATGGTTTTGATTTGCATTTCCTTCATGACTAATGAGCATCTTATCACATGTTTATTGATATTTACATTGGTATTATATTATACTGGTATCATATGCTTTTCATAATGTATTAGATTGCTTGGGCTACCACAACAAAATAGCGTACCACAGATTGTATGTTTAAACAACAGAAATTTACTTTCTCACAGATCTGGAGACCTGAAAGTCCAAGATCAAGGTATTGCAGGGCTTGCTTTCTAGTGAGGAATCTCTCCCTTACTTGCAGACAGTTGCTTTCTTGCCTTTCCTCTAAGTGCTCTTGAGGGGAGGGAAAGAGGGAGAGGAAGGGGGGGGAGGGGGAGGGGGAGGGGAGGGGGAGGGGAGGGGGAGGGGAGGGAGAGGGGGGGAGGGGGAGGGGGGAGGGGGGAGGGGGAGGGGGGAGGGGGAGAGGGGGAGGGGGAGGGGGGAGGGGGGAGGGGGAGGGGGGAGGGGGAGAGGGAGAATTCTCTGGTCGTGTCTCTTCTTGTAAGGAAACTAATCCTATCAGGTCCACCCTTATAATCTCATTTAACTGTAATTACTTCTTTATCCCAAATATAATCATACTGAGGGTTAGGGCTTCAGTATATAAATTTGGAGAACACAATTTAGTCCATAGCATTCCATCCCTAGCTTCCCAATATTTATATCATTATCACACGAAAATACACTTTATCTCAATAAACTTAAAAGTCTTAACTCATTCCAGCATTAAGTATAAAGCCTAAAGTCCAAAGCCTCATCTAAATGTCATCTAAGTCATATATGGGTAAAATTTGGTGTATTATTAATTCTAAGGCAAAACTTTTTGCCCGTTGTGAACTTGCAAAACCCAAGGTATGTGCTTCCAAAATACAGTGGTGGGACAGGCATAGACAGACATTTCCATTCCAAAAAGAGAATTGAAAAGAAAGAAGCAAATCCAAAACCTAGAAAGGCAAATTTTGCTAGATCTTAAAACTGGAGAATAATCTTCTTCTGCTCCAGACTCCATCTTCCAGACCCACTGACTAAATTCAAGGCTTCAGTTGGAGACCATCTGGACTGTTGAAACTGCAGTCAATGCTCTTTCAAACCACAAAGGCAGTCCTGCTGATCTCTGAACCCCCTTTGGAGTCATTGGTACCTTTTCTTGAAGGATAATGCATGTTTCCAACCCTCCTTCATTCTGTCAATTTTCTCTGTTTTCTTAGTCTCTGCTGGCAGTGTTTTTACTGGTATAATTCCATCACAACCCCTGGCTTCTGCTGAGGTGGCTGATTAAATTTGTGGTTCATACTGATACTAATTGTCAGCCACACTTTCAGCATTCTCTTTAACTAAAACCTCCTCAGTTTTTGTAATGGGATTAGGCTGATAACTTTTCCAGTCCTCAAGTTCTGGTCCCTTTGTGCTTATAAATTCCTTCAATTTATCTCTCTCTTCTTGAATTTTACTGTAAACCATTAAATGAACCTAAGCTTCACATTCAACATATGGTTAGAAATTTTCTCTGCTAAAATATCCAGTTTTATCACTTCCAAGTACTACTTTCCAAAAAGCACTAGAACACAACGTAGCCCCTTTGCCACTTTCATACAAGGATCACCTAATCTCCAGTTTCCAATTACTTGTTTTTCATTTCACTATGAGACCTCACCAAAATGGCCTTTAATGACCATATTTCTACTAACATTCTATTCAGGATTATTTATATATTCTCTAAAAAGACAGGCTTTCTCTCCAGCTCTATCTCTTTTTTTCTGAGTTCTTACCTGAAATGCCACTAACGTCAATATTTCTAGCACGTACTCCAAAATTCTTCCAGCATCTACCAGTTACCCTGTTCCAAAGCAGCTTCCACATTTTTAGGTAATTATTTCAGCAGCACTTCACTTCACAGTACCAAAATCTGTTATTAGTCTGCTTGGGCTGCCATAGCAAAATACCACAGATTGGCTTAAACAACAGAAATTTATTTTTTACAATTCTGGAGGCTAGAAAGTCCAAGATCAAGATATTGGCAAGGTAAGTTTTATTCTGAGGCATCTTCTTCTGGTTTGTAGACAGCCATCATCTTGCAGTATGCTTACAGAAGCTTTTGATTGTGCACATGCAGAGGGAGACAAAGATAACTATCTCTGCCTTTTCTTACAAGGCTACAGATCCTACAGGCCCCACTCTATGACTTCACTGAGCTGCAGTTACATCCTTACAGGTCCTATGTCCCAACACAATCACACTGGGAACTAGAAATATATCAGTTTTGGAGGAACACAATGTAATCCACAGTATTTATCTTCTTTGGAGAAAGATCAGTTCTTTTATACAATTTTAATTGAATTTTTTTTGTTACTGAGTTTTAGGAGTTCTTTACATATTCTGGATATTAAACCATATTTAATATGTGACTTGCAATATTTTGTCCAATTCTGTAGATGATTTTCACTTCATAATGTTCTGTAATGGAACTAAGTTTTTAATTTTGATTAAGTCTAATTTATTTATTTTGTCTTTTGTTGCTGTTTTTGGTATCATATATAAGAATAAGAATTCATTGCCCTACCAAAAGTCATGAAGATTTAGCCCTACATACTATTCTTAGAACTTCATAGCTTTAGCTCTTATATTTAGGTTGTTTTTCCATTTTGAGTTCATTTTCATATATGGTGTGATGTAGGTGTTGAAGTTTTGTTTGTTTTGTTTTGTTTTGATTTTGGTACATGGATCCAGTTGTCCCAGAATCATTTGTTAAAAAGATTGTTCTTTCCCCATTGAAAGATCATGATATTCCTGTCAAAAATCAGTTGATCATAGATATATAGGCTTATTTATGGACAGTCAACAATTCAATTGGTTTATATGTCCATCTTTATGCCAGTATTGCACTATTTTGATTATTATAGATTCATAGTAACCTTGGAAAGTTAGTCCTTCAATTTGGTTCTTTCTCAAGATTATTTGACAATTTGGGGCACTTTGCAATTCCACATGAATTTGATGACCGGCCAAAAAGGCTGTTGGAATTTTGATAAGGATTGCATTGAATTTATAGATTTTTTTGGATAGTATTAACCGCACATATATAAAAGTCTGTTTTGAAATGTATATTAATTGTTTTTTTCTAAAAAACATCAATGTTTCATGATTTAGCTACTGGAGAAATACTTCAATAGTCTCAACCATAAAATGAGAATGATAATAGTAGTTCAAAAGGTTGTCATAAAAATTAAATAATTTTATACTTGCAATACATATAGTAATTGTCCTTAAAGGTTAGCTATTATTATTACATCCAAATAATTTATACCTATCACTTTATAAATTATAATCGACTTTTAAATATTTTCTATAATCCAGTCCCCAAATTAACCAAGTGAAATGAAAGAAAGTTATATTAGGACTAAAATTCACAGGTGTTATAACGTATCAAGAATCATATTAAAACTTAGAACCTATAAAATCAAGTCATACCAAAACCGAATGTTTCTCATACCTATATTTTTCTACTACAGCCAATTGCTTCTACTTTCTTCTTAAATTGAACAATAAGAATCACATAAAATGAACTTATGTGATACTGTGAAAGAAGAATTTTAATAATGACTTTTTGCAACAATTTACAGAGAGTTAATTTCCTTTTCCTAAAGTTCATTTTAGTTTTGTCTGGTTTTCAGATGAGAGAAAGTGAACTACTGGTTGTGAAATTTATGCAGTGGTTAGCAATCTGCTGAATGTGGGATCATTTTTAAAATCTGTATTACTCTGACTTCATTATAATCACAATTTATCTCAGGTCTCATAAGGCCGTATGCTAGCACATCAACAATGAGATATGCTTGCATATTTGCTTTTTATTTGAATAATTCTCTATTATTGGCTCATATTTTAAGAAAATTTACCTTGCTCATTTTTGAAACCACATAAGCATAAGTAAAAATGGAAGATGGCACTAGTTCTTAAACATTCAACAGTGCAAGCCAGAACAATATAAAACATTTTAAGAAGAAACCTATTATTTTAGTTTAGTGAACCAATTATCTAGTTAATACATGTTCGTATATGAATTTTGAGTTCTTATCCACTATTTTAACGAGATATATTTATCTAAGCAGATGTGTTGATTGAGGTCATGGCTTTGAATTAGATGCAGAAGGAATTATAGAATTTGGAAAAGTGGTTTCCATTGCCTTCAAACAAATGTCAATTGAAAGATAACAATCCAAGTGTCATGTCATCAGAATGGTAATACACGCAACATGTGAACACAGAACTCACAGCTTTAAAAACTAAACCATCTTGTCTAATAGTGACGTTAAAGATGTTATTTATTGCTAATATATATGTATATATAAGAATTATATATAACAGTTGATATTATACCTATTTTGCATGACGAATTCTTGGTTTTCCTGAACTCTAATTAGTTATCACAGTGATATTTAGGTTTATCATTACTCACTTAAAAGATAGTAAATATGGTTCAAATAAATTATGTTTATAATTTCAGTTTATTTTAGTAAATAGTTACTGAATACTTGAATACTCATCCACTATAGAAACTATACTAAATGTTGAGAGTGCAAATACTTAGACTAAGTCCTGAAATCAAGGATATTAAACTCAACAGTCAAAATCAAAAAGAAAATAAAATTACTTAGAAATAACTTGTTCCAAGAAAGTCACTGGAGGTACAGTAGATCAATTCATTTTAGAATTTCAACTAAAATCATTGTCAAACTTTTTAGCCTCTATTGCAATTGCTTTGAATTGTTTTCCTGTGCTACAGAATTCTTTCTTAAATTGTAAACTAAATTAAATCATGCTTAGTTACAGTGAAATTGTATGATGGCATATTATTTTTCATAAGTAGTTAATATTAAAACCTTTGATGCAATTTAGTAAACAACTTTGGGACAATTGCATAACAATGGGGGTGAAAAATTAAGTAAGATCCATAAATCCTATTATTGCCCAAATAATAGGATTTCTTTGGTTTGTTTTGTTTTGTTTTGTTTTGTTGAGACAGATTTTTGCTCTGTCACCCAGGCTGGCTTGCAGTGGCCTGATCTCAGCTCACTGCAGTTTCCACCTCCAGGGTTCAAGCAATTCTCATGCCTCAGCCTCCTGAATAGCTGAGACTACAGGCATGCGCTGCCACGCCCAGCTAATTTTTGTATTTTTAGTAGTATAGAATTTCGCCACGTTGACCAGGCTGATCTCCAATTTCTGACCTCAAGTCATCACTTGCCTCAGCTTCCCAAAGTGCTGGGATTATAGGCATGAGCCACCATGCTCAGCCCCAAATAAATTTCTAATTGATTAAATATTTACATATAATGAGAAGAACTTTAAAAACTCTAGAAGAAAATATGGCATATTAGAAAAATAATCTAAGGGTAAGAAAGTTATTGAGGCAAGATACAAAATTAAAAAAACTATGAAAAAAGTAGAAAAAATATAGCATTTAAAAATTATGTATGTATAAATATTTCATAAATAAAATCAAAACAAAAGGGATAGGAAAAGATTTAAAATAGATCAGATATGCAAAATATGTAAAGAAACTTTATAAACTTATGAGAAAGAAAAACATCTTTGTAAAATAATCAGCAGAGAATATTAGCAAAGAAAATATGAAAGAAAAATGTTAATTGTCAATATGGAAAGATATTTACCCCTAAGAGTAATCAGAATATTGAAAATAGCAATATCAAATTTTTTTCACCCATCAGAGTGAGGAAAAGAAGTGATAAAATTTTGTGAGAATTTTTAAAAACGAGGATTTTGATATTGCATCGGAAAAAGTGTAAATGACAATGTTATTTTGAAATATATTTTTTGGTAAGATTAAAATTAATATAACATTTTACTAAGAATAAAAATGTAGAGGATGCATTCTTAAAGAATTATTTGCAAATTTTGTTAAAGATACTAGCATGTTCACTGTAGCCCAAATTAGATTAGCAAGCAAACAAAATCCTTCAACTCTGAATGGTTAAATTGTATAAATATAGAAAACATTCATATTTTTAAATAGTGCTCAGTCATAAAAAATTAACCAAATATTTTCTATTATGTTGTAAATTTAGTAGTGATTCAATAAACAATATGTAAAATACAATCTAATTTTTTAATGGTTTATGTTTGTGTTCATTTGCAGTTTCTTATATATTTATTTTAAATCCCTTAACGATACATACTAAACTGTGAGTCTCTAGAGAGGGAAGTCAAATTGACCAGATAGATAAGAGATATGTAAACATATTTTTTTTCCTTTTTTTTTTTTAACATTTATTTTAAGTTCAGGGTTACATGTGTAAGTTTGTTACATAGGTAAACTTGTGTCATGGGGTTTGTTGTACAGATTATTTCATTGCCCAGGTATTAGGCCTAGCACTCATTAGTTATTTTGTCTGGTCCTCTCCCTCCTATCATGCTTCACCCTCCAGTAGGCCCCAATGTCTGTTGTTCCCCTCTATGTGTCCATGTGTTCTCATCATTTAGCTTTTACCTATAAGTGAGAACAATGTGGTTTTGGTTTTCTGTTCCTGTGTTAGTTTGCTAAGGATAATGGGCTCCGGTTCCATCCCTGTTCCTGCAAAGGACATGATCTCATTCTTTTTTTATGGCTGTGTAGTATTAAAAGGTCAAAACTCAACAGATTCTGGCAAGGTTTTAGAGAGAAAGGAATGCTTACACACCATTGGTGTAAATTAGTTCAACCATTGTGAAAGACAGTGTGGTGATTCCTCAAATACCTAAAAACAGAAATACCATTCCACCCAGCAATCCCATTACTGGGTATACACCCAAAGAAATATAGATTGTTCTGTTATAAAAACACACACATGCAGGTATGTTCATTGCAGCACTATTCACAATAGCAAAGATATGAAATCAACCTAAATACCTATCAGTGAGAGACTGGATAAAGAAGACTTGGTACATATACAGAATTTTTATATATATATTTTTGTATTATTGCTTGAAAGGTTTTACAATAGGAACATATATTTTAGTGGGAAGTTTTTGAAAAAAAGTTAAAAGACAGCCGGGAGCAGTGGCTCATACCTGTAATCCCAGCACTTTGGGAGGCCGAGGTAGGTGGATCATGAGGTCAGGAGATCAAGACCATCTGGCTAACATGGTGAAACCCCATCTCTACTAAAAATACAAAAAAAAAAAAAAAAAAATAGCTGGGCATGGTGGCATGTGCTTGTAGTCCCAGCTACTCAGGAGGCTGAGGCAGGAGAACGGCCTGAACCCGGGAGGCAGAGGTTGCAGTGAGCAAAGATTGTGCTACTGCACTCCAGTCTGGGCGACAGAGCGGGACTCTGGCTCCAAAAAAAAAAAAAAAAAAGTTAAAGACTCTGCATTTTGACATTTATTTATAATTTATTTATAAATACTTTATTATTTCCATTTATAAAACATATACACTAATTTATTGCATTTGTAACTACTGTAGTATCCTATAATTCCTAATTGTAAACTTTTGTTTTATTTTTGTAATTAATTTTATTTTTATTTTTAACTATTATTATTATTTTTTTGAGACAGAGTCTTACCCTATCACCCAGGCTGGAGTACAATGGCACAATCACAGCTCACTGCAGCCTTGACCTCCCAGGCTCAAGCAATCAAACTTCCCACCTCAGCCTTCTGAGTAGCTGTGACTATAGGCATGTCATCTGGCAAATTTTTAAACTTTTTGTAGAGACAGGGTCTCACTATGTTAACCAGATTGGTCTCAAACTCCTGGGTTCAAACAATCCTCTTGCATTGGCCTTCCAAAGTTCTGGAATTATAGGAGTGAGCCACCACACCAGCTCATAATAGTAAAGTTTTAAAGTAAGAAACATAACAGAAGATTTACCCTCCTATCAAATTTCTTTTCTTTTTCTCTCTCATCAAATTTCTAAGTGTACAATAGAGTATCATTAAGTAATAGCACTCTGTTGTACAGCAAATTACTGGAAAGTAAACATCTTAGATAACTAATTAAACAGCTCTCCATTTTCCCCTCCCATCAGCCCCTGCCAGACAACATTCCCATCTCTGCTTCTGTGAGTTTGGCTATCCAAAATATCTTCTATAAGTAGAATCATGCTGTATTTGTTCTGTGACTGGCTTATTTCATTGAGCATAATTTTCTCCAGGTTAATCCATGTTGCCACATGTAGCAAGGTGTCCTTCTTTTATAAGGCTAAATAATATTCCATGGTACATATATACTAAAAGCTGTACAGAGAAGGGAACAATCCACAAAGTGAAAAGGCAACCTATAGAATAGAAGCAAATATTGGCAAACCACGTATCTATTAGGGACTTAATGCCCAAAATATACTTCAAAAACTCCTGGAACTCAATTGCAAAAAAAACAAAAAATGCAATTGAATGGGCAAAGGACTTTAAAAATGGGCAATACAACAAATAATCTAATTTTTTAAATAAATGTAACTTATCTGTGTTATCAAGGGCTTGTTTGAATGCAGTTTTATATAGCATTTCCATTTAAATAGACAGTTCTCCAAATAAGACATACAAATGGTCAACAGGGATATAAAAGCAATGTTCAACATTACTAATCATCAAGGAAAAGCAAATCAAAACCACAATGAGATATTACCTCATACCTGACAGGATAGCTATTATTTTAAAAAAGTGTTAAGAATTTAGAGAAATTGGAACCCCTGTACACTGTTGGTGGGAATGTAAAATGGTTCAATAGCTATGAAAAAACTGTACAAATGTTACTCTGAAAAAGTACTTTTATTGGTAATTTGATTTACAAAGTGCACAAAAATATCTGGTATTGCTAATTAGATTGAAATTCATTTAAGCAGAAAGAAATTTCATTTTATGGATCAAAATAGGAGTTAAGCAACAATTTGATCTTTTATATATGTTCTTGTTTTATTCCTACTGTTCCATTATTGGAATGATGAGCATGTGGGAATTATTTATATCCTGCTGCTCAAGGTCATCGCCAAGGTCTGATTGTAAAAATTGAAAACGTTGCAACCTCAGGCATAAATGGGTTAAATTTGCATTTATAGAAATTTTAACAGAATTTAAACATTAGATTTTCTTACATCAGATTCTTATATTTTTTAATGCCTTCATAGGATTGTCTGCCTTAAGGATTTTAAGTCTATATTTACCCATTATGCATTCTATTGTTCTTATAAAGATATTTTCTCACCCTCTGTTATGATCATTTTTAAAAGGCAAGAATTTTACTTATATGAGGCTAAAAATGTCTACAGTGTAAGAATTCTGGGAAGGTACTTGAATTAGCTCTCCAGGTATGCTAACAGTACCCAAGAAGAGCCAAGTGCTATCTACTCACTTATTGTTTTGTTTTGTTTTTTTCTGGGAAGCACTAAACCAAGACTGATGCACCCTCAATACACAGTGAGTACAAGAAAAAGAAAATCAGCATAAGGTTACATAGGAAAGAGAAAATAAATCACAATTCTTTTCACCACCTTGTAGACTAAGAGCAATCAAACACCACTAAACATTGTATACTCACAACTAAATAGAAATGTATTTGTAATTCCCTCTAGCAAGTCCGAAGACATGGTTTTACAAAACAAGACCAGAAAAAGTTGGAAGATATATGAGGACTACAGGCCAAATACCATTTAAAATATGTTAGCAAATGAGCAAAATTCAAAGGAAATTCAAATGTACAAGTAAAAATGCAATGACAGAGTTGAGTCTAATGGAAGACAATAAAGAATAGAAGTGACAAAGTGCAAATTTATATGATAATATAAAAAGTTCTCCCAAAGTGCAACTAAAAAGAAGAAAGAAAGAAAGAAATATAAGCAAAGATCCCAATATTTTGATAGGGCAAACGGGGAGCATTACTTGAACCCAGAAGTTTAAGACCAGCCTGGGAAACATAGTGAGAACCCGTCTCTACAAAAAAATAAAATTAAAATCAGTCAGATGGGTGGCACACACCTGTAGTCCCAGCTACAGGAGGCTGAAGTGAGAGGATCACTTGAGCTCAGGAGGTTGAGGCTGCAGTAAGCCATGATCACACCACTTCACTACAGCCTGGGCAACAAAGCTGGGCCCTGTCTCAAAAAAGAAAAGATCATAGATATGGAAAATAATGAATCTACCTAAAAACAAGTGTTCCAAATGAAGAAAGAACTATTTGAAAAGAGGCGATAGCCAAAAACTAAATTGAAAATAGTATTTCCAAGAAAGAAGGGAAAAAATAAACAAAACACCTCAGTGTTCAAATGAAAGTTTCACCACATTTTACACAAGGATTCCTGGGAGGAGATAACCAACATCTTCACAATGGGTCTTGTCTTCTAAGTATTAAAGTTCTCCTCTGTTGAGGTTGTTCCTTCGTGAGCGTTATGTGAGACACAGATACTTTACTGCTGTGTCCATTCAGAGAGGTTTAACCACATACCTCTTACCCCGACCTCCTTGTTATTTTTATTTATTTTTGAGACTGAGTGTCACTCTTGTTGCCCAGGCTGGAGTGCAATGGTGTGATCTCAGCTCACCACAACCTCTGCCTCCCGGGTTCAAGCAGTTCTCCTGCCTCAGCCTCCTGAGTGGCTGGGATTACAGGAATGAGTCACCATGCCTGGCAATTTTTTCTTGTTTTTTTGTTTTTTTTTTAGTGGAAATGGGGGGTTTCTCTATGTTGGTCAGGCTGGTCTTGAACTCCCGACCTCAGGTGATCCA
Organism: Macaca mulatta; assembly: GCF_049350105.2. Lineage (NCBI taxonomy): Eukaryota > Metazoa > Chordata > Mammalia > Primates > Cercopithecidae > Macaca > Macaca mulatta. Next base: position 122,274,555 of record NC_133413.1, read on the forward strand.
CCCACCTCAGCCTCCCAAACTGCTGGGATTACAGGTGTGAGCCATTGCGCCGAACCTCCATTTTTGAATTGTATTTGTCCTATGTCCTGGGTCATCACATCAAGTTATTGATCACCAGGCCTGAACCAGTGTGGATCATATCTCTGGCCATAATGTCATTCAGGCAAAGCAAATACCAGGTACCACTACGTGAAGTTCTCTCCAATGGGGAGATACCTCCCCCACTTTTCTTTTGTCATTCATAGTCACTCTGCATTGGGACTACAGTAATACTGACATCACCTGATATCGGGTTTTACCAGATTATTATGCATATCCATCTATAACACCATACTCATTTTTCCCAATAAGGTCATAAGTGGTCAAGAGAGAAAAAGCAATTTGTCAGGAGTAGGCACTGAGAACACTTACTTATGCAACTATTTTGTGCCCTGAGGGCTGTTTTGAGTCTGATCCTGAATATGCCACTTCCATTTGATGTAGGAGTACTGCTGAGCATGCCTAGCATTATTTTTGGTAGGTCAGAAAACATCTAGTTCATGATGGCCAGATTTCAGTCTCTATTAGTACAGTAGCAAGCTAAGAAGCTGCATCTCAAAAGGAGAATAGTTATCTGTAGATGATAGCACAGCACTGTTCCAAATTCTCAAAGGTCTGTGGTATGATTCACCTTTAGGAACTTGCCATTAGTTTCATATAGTATTGCTAACTGCTGCAGACACCACAAGCACCATCACAGATGCTGATCATATGGCCCAATGACGGAGCAGCTTATATGGAAACTCGTACTTGTTTGGGCATCTTCTCTTACCTGGATGTCACTCAAAATGGGCAACCTTATAGGTTACCTGGTGATTGGTTCTGAATAGCCCACACCAACAAGGAATATGCTGCTTCCAAAAGTCAAAGAGGTCCATTAGCATTGTGACCTCTTTCTTAGTGGTGGGACAGGCAGGTGAAACAAATTGTCTTTCATCTTGTAAAGAATAAATGACACAGACAAGATAACTAGATACCCAGAAGTTTCATTGAGATATAGACTCCTGAATTTTTGTGAGATTTATTTCTGGTATGCTTTTTTTTTTTTTTTTTTTAATGAAAACTCTAAAGTAGTTGTAACATCCTTCTCTCCTGGTCCAATGAACATTTTGTCATTAGTATAATGCACTAGTATGATGCCTTGTGGCATATAAGGTGATTGAGATCTCTGTATGTTACACTGTAACTTTCAGTTGGTATATTATTACAGTCATAAGGCAATATCATGATTTTGTATTGCTGACTTTTCTGAAAGGAAACTGTCCTCCGTGGTCTTTTTAAAACAAGTAAAAGAAAGTGTTCATGAGATGAATAACTGCGTACCATATGCCAGAAGATGTGTTAATGTGCTCTAGCAAAAAAACCACATCTGGGACGTGACTGCAGCTGGAATCAACACCCAAGTAAGTTTATAATGATCCACTGTCATTCTCCAAGGACCATATGCTTTCACCACAGGTCAAATAGGTGAAGTAAAGGAGGGTGGGGATATGAGGGGCATCATCATCCTTGTGCCATTTTGCCCTTGATGGAATAACCTCAGTAGTGCTTCTGGGAATGCAGTATTGAATTTGCTTATTTTGATGGATAAATGCAGTGTTAGCAGCTTCCCTTGGCTATTCCTGCCACTATAACCCACCTCATGGGTCAAGGAACCATTGTATGGATTTTGCATGTTCCAGAATATATTTGTTTGAACTATACATTCTGGAATTGAGAAAACAACCACAATGTGGTTCAGGAAATTCCTGGACACATTGTGCAATGGTCCTGAGCCAAACATTTATAAATATCTATGCTTCACATTTCTTATATGAAAAAAGGGATATAATAATAGCTTCTTTATAATGTTGATTTAAGGTATAAATGAGAGAATTATAAGTTATGTGCTTTTCTAGCACATAGTAAGCCCCAAAAAGTATTATATATTATTCTTTAATTTTAGTTTCATTAAAAGGATGATTTTACTATGTTGACAATTCTGTATCAGCTGCATGCATCTAAGAAAAGAATTATATTAAGAAATCAAACCAACTAAGTACCTAGTAATTATTTTTATTATAAAATTTTAAACTTCAAAATTAGTTTTTATTATACTCTGATCAGTTCTAAAATTTGAATTAACATTCTTAATTTTATATTTTTTGAAAAATAATGAGACTGTGTTATATTATAATTTTCGTAAAACATGTGTAGCAAAATGTTTGGAGAAAATGCAATATAGATTTTTACCATGGATCATGATTATTTTTCTTTATTTTGGTAACAATTATGTATTTACGTTTTTAATGTTCATAGCAATATATTTTTCATAGCTTAAATGAAAATTGAACTCAAGTATTGAAAAATGAAAAGTCAGAAATCACTTTTGAAATTTAGGACAGCTTCCTAGGCATTTTGTTTACAGCTTGTTACTGTGAGGACAGCTGGAAAAAGACACTGGTGAAGAGCATGCATCCAGTCAGGACAGTTGGAGCTGAAGCAATTCCAGTCTCTGAGGCTCATCAGTGAATGGAAAGGGCCAACACTTGGTAACAAAAATGGTAACACATGAATAATTACTGTCATTATCAGGATACAAACAAAGGACTAAAACAGTCCAAAAAGAACCAAAAATCCACCATAGAAATGGAAGTGAATAGCAGGAAGAAGCATCAGGACTCCAAGGGTGAAAGAAGCAGAAGCTGTGAAAGCCAGCAGGGAACAGAGAAAGTTTGCTCGTACTTTCTGTTCAGCCAGCCAGTCAGCTTGTCCTGTACTTCAGCAACATTCTTTTTGGCTTATTCCCTTTCCCATCCACAATGATACCATCATGGATGAGCTCCTGTGCATTATTCAGAAAAGGACAGGCTTTGCTGGAACAATAAACACCACAATCTAGGGACTAGACACAACCAAAGCTGATTTGTCCCTCATGCCACAGTGTGTTAAGTGCTGAGCACTCCTGTGGGTAGAGTTGACACAGGGCTTAAGGATCACTATGGCGCCATCTACCCAGAAGACCAAAAAAGGAGAGTGGAGCAGTGGCAGCCCAGATACTGTATTGCCCTTCCCAGAAGTGACACGCTGTCCTTCCACTCACATTGCTTTGTTCTGCTAGTCACATGGCAGACCTCACCTCTAGGCAGGCTGGGAACTGTGTGTGGACATTGGTCACTACTAACAGTTTTTCCCACTCTACCCTCACCAGTTTCCACCTAATTAAAATAACATAGTGATTAATCTTTCTGACAATTTTCTTCTCTGATTCCAACTCATACATTTTCTTTGAGATTCTTTTTTCTTAACTGCCTTCAGTGAAAACCCATCACTAACTAGATCAAAATGAAACTCCATATCCTTTTTTAACAAAAATCTTCACAATCTGGTTCTACTAAACCTAACTTTAACAAGTGATAATAAAAGAGATAGTTTCTGTGACTTCTACACAGACCAGGTCACTTTTAATCTTGTTCATGACATTTCCTTCACTTTGATGGGATTCTTTTTCCTACCCATTCAGACAACCAACACTAGAAATTCTATCTGGAGAGAAAAATGAGTTAACATCTGAGGAGATCAGGGAACATGGCCCTGTGGCAGTCTACCGGCTGCCCTCTACTCTCAATTTCAATTCAATCAGCAACCAGGTCCCCTAAGTTTTGTGATTGTGGATTGGCAGGAACATGGCACAGAAGGATTGTGGAGGCAACATGCTCTGCCAGATGATGAATATAGACAGAGAACTGATGAAAAATATTTTCCCCTATGAAATGAGAGCCAGACATGGAAAATCCTCAGATTGGGCGGGGTGGGTTGGGGAGGGGGTAGGGAGAGAAATCCTATAAGTAGAGATTGACCTGGGAATGTCCATATATGGTTTTGCTGGTATCCCAGACTCCTAGATAGCTGTGGGGAAGAGCTGGTGGTCTGAATTCTCTCTATCATTGAGGAAATAATACCACCACCTTTGCAGAAGGTAAGTCCAGAAAATAGAAAGCTTTAATCAATGAGCATAAAATAAATAGAGTGAACTTGATGACTGGCATTCCACCACTTCACAGGACAGAGCTTTGCCCTTCTTTCATCTCATCAGACTTTTACCTGTTAAGGATCTCTGGATCTAGATCTCAACTCCAAGTGTGGCATATGAGGAGGCAAAGGAAAATAACCTAACCAGAACTATGAAACAAAAAGAAAAGAAAAAAAAAAAAAAAGGAAAAACAACAGAATACTCATAGTATAGCAAGATAGGACTGCTGTAAGAGAGAGAGAATAACTTAAAGCAAAATAAATAAGAACACATATGACAATTCAATTATAGCACAAAATGTTTTCTATAATAGGTACATAGGTAGTGAGATAATTATTTAAGTTTGTGTGTAATATTTTATTTGAATTAAAAATCAGGAAACAAAATGATCACCAAATTAGGTTACTGAGTGAGTTTCAAATTAGGAATTCGTTCAAATGAAAGAAATTTTCCAAAGCACACACCAAACAGAAATAATGAACAGCTAGAGAGGTGAGAATTAAATGAGTAGGAAAAAAATATTCTTGAGCTGGAACAAGACCTGATTCTGGGGACTAAAAGCCTTTGCAAGGTAAATGAATAGAGGAAAACACTTAGGTTTATTTTAATAAAATTATTTAACTCCAAGAGTAAGAAGAAAATCTTTATACTTTCAGAAGAAATAACTACCTAGCTACAAAGTAAAAAGGAACACAGTGAGATGAGAGGTCTCCATTCTGACACTCGTTAGAAAACAATGGAGCAATATGAATAATCAAGTCACAGCCATTCTACACACACACACACACACACACACACAAAAACTATATTTGCAAATATCAAAGAATTGAAGAAACAGAGACCTTGAAATGAAAGAACATGAAGAAGAGAGGAAGAAAATTTCTTCTATCTCCTTCCAAATAGACAGTGAGTATTTATTTCAGTGAAAACCCAAAAACATTGTCTTGCATTTCTGTGGTTCTAATAGCATCGCTTTCCCATCTGTGAAGTTTACACAAAGACATGGAATATACTGATTTGCTTCACCCAATCAGGACATGTTCCTCCACCTGAGATTTATACCATGTCCACTCCAAATGCATGGAGCCAATATAGGTAGTATGCTTTCCCAAAAGAAATCTGTACCATTAGAAAGATGAAATGAAAACTCATTCTACTACTTGTCAAGACACCGTTAGTGCAATGAGAGGTGTATTAGAAGATTTGAAGACTCTTTTGATCATAGAACACAACACAGTGATATTTGAATAAATAAATAGCAAAACTGCTTGTTGCAGCTCCAAATGAGGGAAGGCTGCCATGAAGGGCCAAAAAGAGGGTTGCACCAGGGACAGGGTAACAACAAACTGGGACTTTCGGGAGCAGCTTATGCATGGCAAGTGGGATAGGATTAGCTAGGTCGCACAGGCTCCTGGTGGATTGACTAATTTAAATAATCTCACTGGCTCTGGGCATAGAGGCTGCCCCTAATTGTCTGTTATCTGGCTTTGGGGCAATTACTGCAGGTGCATAGTGACTCCAGAAAACGAGAGTCCAATAAAGCAAGCGATTGTCATGTGGACTTAATCAGCTGCTCTAGAAGTGGAACAGATCTGCCCCTAGCCACATCCTCAAAACTGGATCCGATAGCATTTAAAAAAATAACAAATTACAATACAAAAGACAAGCATCAGACCATCAGATATAACTCCTGTGAATATATTCCTCAAAAGGACTCCTGTTCAGAATATATGAGACTTTGAACTCAACAAGGAGAATATGAACAACTAAATTTAAATGAAAAATCTGCAAATACTTAGAAAAAATATATAAGATTAAGAAATAAACAAATTTTAAAAAAGGATGCTTACTCTTCATTAGAGAAATGCCAGGTAGAACCACAATGAGATACCACTAAATATAAATCAAAATAGCTAACACCCACAGATATTTGTGAAGATAAAATTCAAGAAGTCTCACATGTGGCTGGTATGAATGCAAAATGATATAGACACTTTGCAGAACACTTTAGCAGTTTCTTGTAAGACACAGAAATCCTTCCTTAAGGATTTACTCAAAGTCAATGAAAAGATGTGTTCACATGAAGGCTCATATCTGGATATTCACAACAGCTTTATTTATAACATCCAAATACTGAAAAAAAGGCTTTATGTTTATCAACTTGTGAGATGACAAATTGTGGTATATCCTTGCAATATAATTCTGCACAGCTTTAAAAGCAATTAAATGTTGATTAACTACTAATACACTCAACAAGGATAGAACTCAAAATGCTAAGTGAATGAGGCCAGACACAAGACTAAAAATTCTATGATTTATTTATGTGACATTCTGGAAAAGGTAACTGTATTATCAGAAAGCAGAGCAATGGTTACCAGGAGCAGTAGAGAGGAGAGATTGACAGCAGAAGGTCATGAAGAAACATTTTGCAGTGGTAGAAATATTTCATATCATGCTTTCAAACTCATACAATTGTACATTTTACATTGCTGAATTTGTTGTATGCAACTTACACATTGAAATATCTGATTAATAGTTAATAACAACATATTTTATACCTGAACATTACTGATAGTATATTTTGCATTCTTACCACAAAGAAGTATGAGAAGTAATGCGTGTGTTAATTAGCTTGATTTAGCTGTTTAATGATGTATACATGTATCAAAATATCATGTTGTAAGCATAAATATGTACAACTTTGTTAGTCAATTTAAAAAGTAAATAATTAAAAAACACAATAGTAGAATGCAGACATTTTTTTATCATTAATGTTTTAGTTTATTTCTTTCCTTTATTCCCCCATGAAAAATTTCTTTTTAATATACTCTTGAACAAATTAGTGTCCACAAAAAGAAAAAGAAAATTCTGACTAAGAACACTAAGTCCACTATAATTCAGCTATTTGAAATAGCAGCACCTATTTTTTTATTGAATAACAGATTTTATTATTTAACTCCTAGTCCTACTAGCATAACTGAAGATTTTTCATCTTCATTTAAACCATTTAATAACTGCCCAGCCAAAATCACTGATAACCCTCCTGTACTCCTATAGTTTTCTTGTATCCTTAAGAAAGTGGGTTTTACATGCGTATTCCTATACCTCCCAAGATTTTAAAACTTTCAAATAAAATAACACATAATGCAAAACACTTTAGAAATTATAGCAACTATTACTTATTATTCTTTGAGTAGGAATAATTCCTAATTCATCTTTGTGCATAAAACATAATTGTTTGCTCAGAAAATGTATTGAATATAGTTGAATAGATGATTGGAATTCTTATTTTTATATTTGAATTATTCCACCTTGTGACATTTAATTTAGACACAACATGATAGCATTATCCTTGGGACAAAAGATGAATAGTGACTAACGGTGACTATCTTGTTTTTCTATCGGTTTTACTCGTCATCAAATTTCCTCCAAGTGAACTATTTATTGAGTTTCAGTAGCACCGAGTGCCAAAGGACAATTAAATTGATCCTCAACAAATTACCAAGAAACACTTCCTTGATTTTAGTGTTTCCCCTTAATTGTGAAGCCATGGCAGCTCCACAAATAGATGGGTTGCTTAACAGACTCCACTGCTAATAATGTGCAAAGCCTGAATTACCTAATGTTGCTTACAACATCTCTATTACCATTCTGAATGCAGCCAAAAATAGAGTGATAAAGACCAGAATAGTTGCTATATTTTTCACCACAAAGTACATTCAGTCCTTCATGGGCACATACACAAATACGGACCCATGCACCTATATATAAATATATATGTATATGTGCATATATATATATATATCCACCCACACGCGCACAAGTAGGTGCATATATACATAAATAAAATACTAAACCTCTGTTTTGTTGGGGTTTTTTTTGGGTTTTTTGTTTGTTTGTTTGTCTTGGTGACACAGTCTCGCTCTATGCAATGGTACAATCTCAGCTCACTGCAACCTCTGCCTCCTGGGTTCAACCAATTCTTCTGCCTCAGCCTCCCAAGTAGCTGGGAGTACAGGTGCACACTGCCATGCCCAGCTAATTTTTTGTATTTTAGTAGGAACAGGGTTTCACCTTGTTGCCCAGGCTGGTCTCGAACTCCTGAGATCAGACAATATGACCGCCTCAGCCTCCCAAAGTGCAAGAATTATAAGCGTGAGCCATGACGCCCGGTCTAAACCCCTGTTTTTAAAACATTTCATGTCAATTGTTTTGGCATTAAAAGTTTGGTCCTTGTTAAGTTCTTTTTATAAATAAACTAGGACTCAAAGAATAAAAAACAAAACAAAACTTATTTTTGGAGGGAGTGTCTGCAATTCTGTTTTTATTTCACTAGGAGACTGCCTAATTACCTAGAACTGATTGACTCTATTTTCAGAAAACTAAGTATAAGTGACATGGGAGTAATTCCATGTATAATTTTTCCAGCAGTTAATCAGCAGTGCCTACCACATTGCTTGATTCATAGTACCTGTGATAAATAATCAAAAATAACTACCAATTCTGAAAGTCTATGTTCCAGTGACCATTTTCAGTGGTTTGTATATTTCAATCTCATTGATTCTCAGAATAGATTTATGTCATGGGCACAACTATCCTCATGTTACTTTCCACTCTATGCCTCCCTCCATTCCATGATAAATCCCTCTGTGTATGTTTTTCATAGCTGACATAACAAACCACCATAAATAGCGCTTAAAACAATAAAAAATTATCATCTCATAGTTTTGGAGGTCAGGAGTCTTAAAATCAAGGTGTCATGGAGAGGATGCATTCCTTTCTGGAAGTACGAGGGGAGACTTTGCTTCCTCGCTTTTTTCAGCTTTTAGAGGTTGCCACATTGTCAATTACCTCCATCCTCAAAGACAGCAAAGTCAAATTTCTCTAAACCCTTTCTCTTTAGTCATAATATTTTCTGCTTTTGAACTCAAGTGATTAGACTGGGTCAACCTGGATAATCCAGGATAATCTCGTCTCTAGATCTTTAATCTTAATCATATCTTCAAAGTCTCCTTTGCCATGTAAGGAGACATTCACAGATTCAGGGCCATTATTCTGCCAGCTACCTCTATATCATCCATTTTTCAGTGACCAACTTCTTATGCCTCTGGCTTAAAGTGAAACCTAGATTCTTGCTGAAGGCATTTATTTTCACCTTTTTTACAAGTAAAACTTATCATTCTTCTGCTTCCTTTCTTCCAAAATAACCAGAAATTGGATCTGTTTTATCTTGGTTTTACACCTTTAAATCCCAACCATTATTACTCATTTCAAAGTACCTATTCTTACAAATTTCTTACCATAAGAAACGTAACATTTCTATTTCACATCGTAATTTTTGTCTTTTTGTTCTTAGACTTAGTCACCTACAACAATTTTCCTCCCTCCTTCCTCCGATTTCCATGGCCTCATCTTCAGTTGTGCATGTCAACCTCAATTGGGCTGCAAATATATTGGCCACTTATTTTTTGCTTCTTTTCTGTTTGCTTTTGATCAAGTTCCAGGGAGCCAGACAGAATTAAGAGAACATATTTCCAATTATTATTGTATCTTCTTTAGATTCCTCAAGACTACAGCCAGGAAAGGATCTGGTTTAATCACTAATTGTTGCACTGTAAAAGGCTATTGCAGCAAAGGAAGGAAAATGATAAACTCTTGACAAAATAATGTTCCCTTAGAGTTCAAGGGAAACACCTTTGATCTTTATTCCCATGGTGCATGCCACCATTCTCTCTCTTAGGACTCCACTTGCTTCTTCACTCTTAGGTTGTGCTCCTATACCCAAAGTGAATCTTTCATTAAATCTCACTGTATAAATCTTTATTCCCCCCTACCATTTTTTTTTTTTTTTTTTTTGAGACCTAGTCTCACTCTGTCGCCCAGGCTGGAGTGCAGTGGCTCCATCTCAGCTCATTGCAACTTGTGTCTCCAGGGTTCAAGCGATTCTTGGGCCTTACTCACTACTGAAGAAAACCCAACCACATAGCATAGGAGCAAATCATATTGCCTGAATCCATTTTCTTTACTCATTTCCCACAATTAGAGTCTGGAATATTTTTGCCTCGACTTTGCAAATGGCGATGCTCATTGTTACCAAAGTCCTGTAGATTTATGAGTGTCAGGTGGAGTGAGGGACCTCGGGTGGTATGGAGCAGAAGGTTGAGGTGGTGGTGGTAGAATGAATTCAGAAACTCCAAAATTAAAGATGGCCATGAACCCATCTTCATGGTTATTTTCACATGTAAGAGCTGAGAATATGTTCACTTCTCTAGGTTGTGAAATCATTAGCTCAAGCACAGATATATCATCCAAAGCCAGAAACTAAGGTGCAGATATGGGCGAATCTAAATCCATATGGAAGAAGGATACACTTCCTCATTTTGCAAGTTGTCTATCATTTCCTATGAAAATAGTAATTCTCATTTCCATGTAAAATACTACTTGTTTGTTTTTATACCTATCAATTGCCTTGATGAATAAGCAAGTGTAATAGATGCCCTACTAGTAGCTTACTTCTTGCTTATTACAGAAAAGGGCCCTGGTTTGTTCATTCTAATAAAGACAAGAAGAAATTGTATTATACTTACTTTTCATTTGGGTGTGGATAAAGGAAATGAGAAGGGATAATTACAGTTTATAGATATACTTTAAATGTTTCTCTACTTAATATTTGCCTCCCATAACATCCAAAATGACCCCATTTTTAGTGCTTCTTTCAACTGTAATTTTAATATCTTCACTAAAAAGTTTTACCCTTGAATTATGAGTTTGCAACATCTCTTTTATATAAAAAATAATTTAAAAAGTAAATTAAAGTAATTATGGACAATCTTCCCTTATTCGCTTCCTCCACCAGTCATGTTTCTAGTTCTTACCAACATTAATAGTTATCATCATTGACTTCATTTCCTAAGCTTTTCACGCTAACTTATTCATCCATCACTCACTCCTTATCACACTAAAATTGTTTTCTTTCCCATCTTGCCATCAAAATATTCCTCTATAGCTTACCCTTAGCCTCCCTGTTTATAAAATCAGTAGACATCCCAGCAGCTTTTAACCTTCTTTTAAAAATACTCTTTTCTTAGAATGTCTCACCCTTTCTCTTTATTTATTTTTTTACCCTAAGTGATTCCTTTCCAGGACTTTTTTGTCTACCTTTCCCCATCAGTTCTTTAAATGTTTGTGTGTTTCAACTTATGGTAATTTACCTTCTCGGTCCACAACTCCTGACCCTGTCCAGGAATGCAGCTTCAGTTGCCACCAACGTTTTGGTGATTCCTAATTCAGAATCTTCCATTCAGACTTCTCTGAACTTCAAGTTATAGCTAACTTCTTCTGGCTAAAATTTACATAGAAATACCTCTAGGGAATCATATCCATGCCCAGTCAAAATAAGAACGTTTTATTCCTGCCTCACACTTAATGCCTACCTAGGACGAATCAAGAAAAAGCTGCATCATCTACAAAGTGTGACTGTAAGTGAAGGTAAACAATAAGATATTTTGAACACATTTAAAACTTTAAAAGTTGACGATTGTTTTCTTATAAAAAATGTATCCTCATTGTCACTGTGTTATGGAAAGCACAACACTGTATATTTATAATGCAAATATAATTCAAGAAAACTTAAAATTCTTGGAGAAAACTGAACAGAAGGAAAAATCCTGAATGCAGATATTTTCATTAGGACATTGGGAGTTACTTGGTTATATAAATTAGGTGTATGCATGACTAAGACTATTTTTTTGAAGGTTTGTGAATTAGTACACATTATGTATTTTATTGTGACCATCTGTACATGCAGAGGAGTTTGGTGAAAGTGTTATGGCCTAGAAAATAGCCCTGAGCACAAATAGTATTTCTGCTACCTGCTAGCCTGTAATTACTAGAAATTTACTTACCCTCCTTCAGCTAGTTTCTCTGTTCACAAAGCAAGGTCACAGATATTTAACCTACAAGCTTGGTGTAAGGATCCTGTCACCCTACTGTTCCTGGCATGTATCTGGCACTCGAAAAAACCAGAAACTGTTAAAAATATTATTTGCAACATTATTAATAGATTTTATTTGATTTCTTAGGTGTATGTTCCCATAAGGAAAAAAATGAATCAATAGAAAATATCAATAAATATATAACTCCTAAATTTTGTTTATGTAGTTTTAATTCTAGGCAGATATATTTACAATTATTTGTTCTTGAGATCGATACCCTTTGAGTTTATATAGTGGCAGTACATATTCCTAGCCTACTAAACACAGAATACACTGAAAAATCAAGTCTAGAAACCTATAGAAGTGAGCCACAGACAAAATCAGTATGGTATCCTCGAGTGACTACTTTAAGTTATATTCTAATTGAACTTGACTAAGCATCATGAACTTTTCCTCTGAGCTCTTTTTTTTTTTTTTTTTGAGACAGAGTCTCGCTCTGTCGCCCAGACTGGAGTGCAGTAACACGATCTCAGCTCATTGCAATTTCCGCCTCCTGGGTTCATGCCATTCAAGGAGTTCAATTCTTATTACTAAATTAGACTTTTCATGAGATATTGTTAATTAGATTTTATGTGTCAATATTGTTTTACTGTAATGTTCATAGTGTCTTTTATATTTACATAATTGTTACCCCGAATTGTAATATGAGCCATCCATGATAAAATACAGTACCTAAGCAATACTTAGAACCTGTATTTATCTTATTAATATTGTCTACCACCTCAACCAAACATTCAGAACAAATCCAAAATAAGATTGCTCTTTTGATCATACATGTAGACAAACAAACCATTTTGGTCTACTTGAATCTTTTAATACCTGCATAGTACTACCTGCACTGGGGATTAAGACAGAAAAAGTCTGCTAAAAGTTTTAACCACAAAGACTGACACACCATTGCTTCTGGTTGCATAGCTTGTGTCCAATCTCTCTACTCCAGTTTTAAATTTGAGTTATGACACACAAAAAAAGGTCATGTCCTCAGATTCTTTGAATCCTGAGGACTATTTGACCATCCTAAAGGAAGCATGCATGTAAAAACTGTTTATACATCTTGGAAGCTTTTCTCTTTTGAGAAAGGGACTCATAGAGTTTGACAATCCTTTGCAATTGGTAATCCTTATATCCAGGTAATTCATCATTCCTTTACATGCATTTCTTTATTCAAACTCTGTTAAGGTAAAATAATCTGATTTTCTTTTCGGTGTCAAAAGTGTTCTTTTATATTTATATGCTATCACTATTTGGTAATACATTTTATTCTGGCCCCAGTCTCATCCTGTGAGAGTTCCCCTTCTCCAGTTGCTGTTTCTGATTTGCATAAAGACACCCCATCCTGTCTATCATAGTTTCTATTTATCATTCCAAGGAGTAAGCAGATGCTGAGAACTAGAATTTATGTAATAGGCTTCTCACTATATTCTCAATGCTCTTGAGTGATGATCATACCATGTCTGATTAGACTTCATATAATTGAGATCCAGCTATTCTATGAAGGGCAGTCTGCTTCATCATTGGCCAGTTCTATGATGGGAGGCATCTTTCCTATACACACAGCCACATCCTCCTTCCTTGTGATATCAGTGATTCATTCACCTGTTTATTTGTCCAGTGTATAGTGAGCATCTTACATACTAGACTCTGTAAATAAAATAAAACAAGATACAATTTCTGCATTCAAGGAAATTTGTTGTCTAATGGGAACAGGCTACAATGCAAGAAGAACCTTGATCTAATGAACTAGCCATGTAACCATACCTTTCTTTGTAGAAGGTTCCTTCCAACCAATCCTTCCAATCTCGGGTTAAACATTACTGCCTGAATCTTGAACTTAGAAGAGGTTCTTTGTTATATATGGGCAACAAGAAAATCCATACTCTCACATTAGAGCCCATATATCAGCTTTTAATAATTGTGACTATATAATTTACACTTCTTTTCTGTTTTATTCCATGTCTCTTGAAAGTAGGGACTGGAGTGTATAATATTTTTGCTCATCATTATTTTTAGTAAAATGACTGGTACATAATAATTAGCAAATACTAAATGAGTTAATGAATGAATTGGCAGTATTAGTATTGGTTCTGCTTTTTCACCACACTGTGGCTGTATTAATTTCTGTCACTACAAAAAAAATACCACAAAATTAGAAACATAATACCAGATGCTTATAATCTCATTTTCTATGGGACAGAAGTCCAGGGATGGCTAAGCTGGATTGCAGCTAAAACAACTATCACCTTGAAATTTGGCAGCAATTAAATCTGACAGTTCCCCTTTTCCAGGATTCTGGTCTCAGAGCCAGGACTGTGATCGTATCTGAGGTTTGGAGTCCTCTTACAGGGTCAATGATTTTTGGCAATATCTAGTTCCTTGTATTTTGTAGCTTTCAGAGGCTGCCTACCATTCGTTATCATAGGACCCTCTTACAGTATGGCAATTTGTTTCTTGAAGGCAAATAGAAAAGTGTCTCTTTCAATAGGAACACTGTTACACTGTTGGTGGGAGTGTAAATTAGTTCAACCATTGTGGAAGACAGTGTGGCAATTCCTCAAGGATCTAGAGCCAGAAATACCATTTGACTTGGCAATCCCATTACTGGGTATATACCCAAAGGATTACAAATCATTTTACTATAAAGACACATGCACACATATGTTTACTGCAACACTGGTAACAATAGCAAAGACTTGCAATCAACCCAAATGTCCATCAATGATAGACTGGATAAAGAAAATGTGGTACATATACACCATGGAATACTATGCAGCCATAAAAAAGGATAAGTTCATGTCCTTTGCAGGGACACGGATGAAGCTGGAAAGCATCATTCTCATCCAAGTAACACAGGAACAGAAAAACAAACACTGCACGTTCTCACTCATAAGTGGGAGTTGAACAATGAGAACACATGGACACAGGGAGGGGAGCATCACACACCAGGGCCTGTCAGGGGGTGGGTGACTAGGGGAAGGATAGCAACAGGAGAAATACCTAATGTAGATGACGTGTTGATGGGTGCAGCAAACCACCATGGCATGTGTATACCTATGTAACAAAATTGCATATTCTGCACATGTACCCCAGAACTTAAAGGATAATTTTTAAAAGTGAAAAAAAAAAAAAAAAAAATGGACTCTTTCTTCTTTCGTCTCTGACCTGCAGACCTTCAAAGGATGTACAAAACATTGTCAGACTAAGCAGATTCAATATAATTAATAAAGAGACTTTTGGAGAGTCCAAGTGAGAATTATAAAAATATAACTAAATTAATCATTTTTTAATGCACAATAATTTCTCATTTTTTTTTTAGAGTGTGGCACTCAGTCTAAAAAAATTGAAACATTTACTAATGAGTAACATTTTCAGTCTCTTTGGTCAATTTCTTACCACAATATGGAAATTGTATTTCTAGATATATATTCAACTTTTATATAATTTAAGAGATTATGCCATAACATAGGGGAAGGGTAAACAAAATCCTTAAATTTATTTTCCAGAAACTCCCTTAAACTATATTTTTTACATTCATATTCAAGTAGCTGCCTTAGAAATTAAGTACAAAAAACTGAATTACTTGCTAATAACTTCTATTTGTGTGTGTGACTTTTGGGCCTGTATGCTAAATCCTTTAAAAATACTTTATCTCTAAAAAAAGTCTTTAATGTTTTACCAAGTTTTTATGCTTCTTTGTGTGTTTATTTTGTCAGTTGTGAATTGTGTAAGCTTAAGTTCAATTTATTCTTTAGAAGAAACGTTAACAGTTTTCACAAAAAAAGAAATGGTTAAGAAAAGCACTAAATAAAGCTCTTAGAAACTTCCCTCCATGTGGGCAAGGGAATCATAACATTTCATACTATTCTTATAATTATACAATAAATGGAAAATAAGCTTTACCACCTTATTCTCAAGTGAAACATGAGAAATGTTGCCAAATGCTCTGTTGGATGAATATGTATTTTTTAATTGACAACTAAAATTTTTATAAATTCACGGTGTACAACATAGTGTTTTGACATATGTGTACATTGCAGAACGCCTAAGTCAAGCTACGTAACATATGCATTACCTCACATACTTGTGGTTATTTTGTGGTGAGAACACTTACAATCTATTCTATTAGTGATTTTCAAGCATACAACATACTGTTATAATTTACAGTCACCATGATATACAACAGATATTCCAAAGTTACTCTTGCTAATTAAAGTTTTGTACCCTTTGAATGACATCGCTCCAATCTTTCCTACCACCAATCCCTGGTAATTAACATTCTGTTTTCTGCTTCTATGATTTGTAAAATTTTTAGATTCCTCAAATAAGTGAAATCATGGAATATTTGTATTTCTATGCCTGGCTGATTTAACTTAACATAATGTTCTCCAAGTTCACCCATGTTGTCACATATCATAAAATCTCCTTCATTTTAAAGGCTTAATAGTATGCATTGTTTATATACTCCTCTTTTACTTTATTCATTAAACCTTTAATGAGCATTTAGGTTGATTCTACATATTGGCTACTTCAAGTAAGGCTGTAATAAATGTGGGAGCACAGGTATCTCTTCAAAGTACTAATTTAATTTTATTATGATATATCCAGTAGTGGGATCACATGATAGCTCCATTTTTAATTTTGTGAGCAAACTCCATATGATTTTCTATAATGGCTGTACTAATTTATACTCCCACAAACACTATGCAAGGGTTCTCTTTTCTCCACACCCCCAGCAACGCTTGTTATTTTTATCTTTTGAGAGTAGCCTGGATGAATACGTATTTCTAAGGAACTCCCTACAACTTTAATCAAAACACTGATAAAATTTGTTTGGCATGAGTTTTCCTAAGCAGCATGGCACAATTTTTCCTTCACAGAAACAAATAGTCTAACTACACAGAAAGATCACTGGACATATTTCTAGGAGATATCTATCCAAGAAAACTATTTTTTATCATCATTGATAATCCAATCATTCCAAGATTAAATTCTTGTGATTCCATAAAGTGTCCAGAGGATTGAGAAAATGAGGGGAGTAGGAAAAAAAATATATGGGTGGAGGAAAACAAATTGTAAAGGTGAAGATGATGTACATACTATGTTTTGTATACAATTTAGTTTTAAATAGTTTTCAAAAGTCTTAAAATGTTGCTCACTGCCAACTAAACAACATAATACTTGAAAAAAAAATAGCTTCTATTTCGTCATACTAATTGTTCGCGTACTTCTTTTGTTTGTAGTTCATTCTGCATTTGAGCAAGTGATATAACATCCACGTAAAATAGTCTATATAATGAACGTTTATTTCACATAATAAGGAGTCTAACAGAGAAGAGACCCAAAACCGTTTTAGCAACATCACCATCAAGGATTCAGACTTTATTTGTCATTTTACTGTACTCTCCTCAGGACTGCTCCTTAAACAGTGTAAGATGGAGTTCCCAGCCTCTTTTGTGTTGCATAAACCACACTAGATACAAATAACTCTTGTTAACATTTTGGACTAAAGAGAAGACGCCAGACACCAATGCCACCTGCTCTATAATTTCATTTTTATAACATTCTAAAAAAAAAAAACTTATAGGCAAAATCAGAATAATGATTGCCAAGTAGATGTTGGGGAAGAGATTGCACAAAAAGGAGTACTAAGGAACTTTTTGGTTGTGATGGAAATATTTTTAATCTTGACTGTATTAGTGGTTGCATGAATGTATGTTTTTCAAACTCTTAGAAATATATACAAAATATACATAGATTTACTACATATAAATTATAACTCAATAAAACTGACCTCAAAAAAGAAGGAAAAAATGGGTTCAACAAAAATTTAAAAAGTATTTTTGAAATTATCATCAATGAAATTTAAATACTCTTATCAATTATGCACAAAAAGTGTTTCCTGCTTCCTACCATTATTGTCCTTTATACCACAGGGTATAAAAAGGACAACTCATTCTCTTCAAATACGGTTTCAAAAAAACCAGAAAATGATGACAGGGCACTCTTTTTATGCACTCATTTTTTTCAAAGATAACCAATGTAATTATACTACTCTGAGTCATTGTAGAGTGAAAATATAATCTAAAATCAGAATATGTACACCTGGAAATTTTGATAAAATTTTAAAAAAAAAATTGTGTGTCTTTTTTTAAAAGATAATTGAGATACAAGGAAAGATTAAACTTAAACTTTTGTCAAGAATTACATAATTTAAAAAGATACAGTCTTATATTAAGAAAATGGAGTAAAAGTTTTTAATAGTTTCAAATTTTCCTGTGTTTTCAACTCAAAACTTTAATATTAACAATCTTTCAGTTAAGGAATCTGATACAAGTCTTCAAGAACTTTTGAAACAATGAATCAACATGTTAAAAAAAATTTTTAAAAACATGTTTATAATATTATACTTTAAAGGATATGCTGAAAAATACACTTTTTAATTTCAAATTTTACTTTAAAGAAAGGGATACATGTGCAGGTTTGTTAATGGGTATATTGCACCAAAGTAGTGAGCATAGTACCAAATAGGTAGTTTTTTGACCCATGTCCCCCTGCCTTCCTCCCCCATCTAGTGGTCCATAGTGTCTTGTTCCCACAGTTATATCTATGTGTGCTCAATATTTAGCTCCCACTTATATATGAGAACTTGCAGTATTTGGTTTTCTCTTCCTGTATTAATTCACTTAGGATTACAGATTCCAGCTCCATCTATGTTTTTGCACAGGATATAATTTTATGCTTTTTCATGGCTGTATAATATTGCACAGTGTATATGTACCACATTTTCTTCATCCAGTTCACCATTCATGAGTACCTAGATTGATCCCATGTTTTTGCTATCGTGAATAAGTTGTCAAAGAACATACACGTGCACATGTCTTTTTGGCATATTTTTTTTTGGGGGGGAGAGTTATACACAGTAATGGAATTGTAGGGTCAAATGGTAGCTCTAAGTCCTTTGAGAAATCTCCAAAGTGCTTTCCACAATAGATGAACTAATTTATAAACCTACCAACAGTGTATGAGTGTTCCTTTCCTCCACAGCCTCACCAGGATCTGTTGTTTTTTGACATTTCATAATAGCCTTTCTGTCTGGTATGAGATAGTACCTGACTGTAGCTCTGATTTGCATTTCTCTGATGATTAGTGATGCTGAGCATTTTTTCGTGTTTGTTGGCCACTTATATGCCTTCTTTTGATCAGTGTCTGTTTATGTCCTTCGCCCATTTTTTTAAATGAGGTTATTTGGTTTTGCTTATTGATTTGTTTAAGTTCCTTATAGATTCTGGATATCAGACCTGTGTCAGAAGCATAATTTGTGAATATTTTCTCCCATTCTGTAGGTTGTATGTTTTCTAGGTTGATAGTTTCTTTACCAGCAGAGAAGCTCTTTTGTTTAATTAGGTCCCACTTGTCAATTTTTTTTTTCAAACTTTTTTGGGGAGTTAGCCAAAAATTCTGTGCCAAGCTAATGTCAAGAAGGGTATTTCCTAGGTTTTCCTGTAGGATTTTTATATTTTGAGTCTTATATTTCAACCTCAAACTGTCTTGAGTTAATTTTTGTATATGGTAAAAGGTAAGTGTCTAATTTCATTCTTCTGCATGTAGCTGGCCAGTTATCCAGAACAATTTATTAAATAGGGAATCCTTTCCACATTGCTTGTTTGTCAGCCTTGTTGAAGATCAGATCATTATAGTATGACATTTTATTTCTGGGCTGTATAACCCATTCCATTGGTCTATGTGTCTGTCTTTGTACCAGCATGATGCTGTTTTGGTTATGTAGCCTTATAGCAGAGTTTGAAGTAAGATAATGTGATGCCTCTGGCTATGCTGTTTTTATGTAGGATAGTTTTGGCTCTTTTAGATTCCATATGAGTTTTAGCATAGTTTTTTCTAATTCTATGAAAAATGACATTGATAGTTTGATAGGAATAGCATTGAATTTATAAATTACTTTGGACATTATGTCCATTTAATGACATTGCATGGGATGTTTTTATTCATTTATTTGTGTTGTCTCTGATTTCTTTCATCAGTGTTAGTTAGTTCTTCTTGTAAAGATGTTTCACCTTCTTGGTTAGGTGTATTCCTATATGTTTCATTTTCTTTGTTGCTATTTTAAATGTGATTGTGTTCTTCATTTGACTTTCAGCTCAGGCATTATTGATATATAGAAATGGTACTGATTTTGGTGCATTGACTTTGTATCCTGAAAACTTACTAAAATTGTTGATCAGGTCTAGCAGCCTTTTGGCACAGTCTTTGGATTTTCTAACTATAGAAACATATCATCAGCAAAAAGATATAGGTTGACTTTTTTAGGAAGTGCTTTCTCTTTCTTTTTCCTGCCTGATTGCTCTGGTTAGGACTTCCAGTACTACGCTAAATAGGAGTGGTAAGGGTGTCCTTCCCTTGTTCCAGTTCTCAGGGAGAATCGTTACATGTTTTGTCCATTCAGTATGATGTTGGCTGTGGTTTTGTCATGGATGGCTCTGATTATTTTAAGGTATGTTCCTTTGATGTCTAGTCTTTTGAGAATTTTTATCAGGAAGACATGTTGGATATGATTAAATGCTTTTTCCGCCTCTATTCAGATGATCACATAGGTTTTGCTTTTAATTCTGTTTATATAGTGAATCACATTTATTGATTTGTTGAACCAACCTTGCATCTCAGAAATAAAGCCTACTTGACCGTGGATAATTAACTTTTTGATGTCTGCTGTATTTGGCTTGCTGGCGTTTTGTTGAAGATGTTTGCATCTGTGTTCATCAAGGATATTGCTCTGAGGTTCTATTTCTTCATTGTCTCTTGCTAAGTTTTGGTATTAGACTGATATTGGCTTCATTGAATGTGTTAGGGAGAAATCCTTCCTCTTCTATTTTTGGAGTAGTTTAAGTAGGATTGGTACGAGTTCTTCATATTTCTGGTAGAATAAGGCTATGAATTCATCTGGTCCAGGGCTTTTATTTGTTGGTAGGTTTTTTTTATTACTGATCCAACTTCAGAGCTCTATACTGGTCTATTCAGGGTTTCAGTTTCTTCCTGATTCAATCTTGGGAGATTGTGTGTTTCTAGATATTTGTCCGCATTTTCTAGATTTTCTAATTTGTGTGTGTAGTGTTGTTCATAGCATTCTCTGAGGCTCTTTTACGTTTCTGTGGTATCATTTGTAATGTCACATTTGCCATTTCTCATTGTACTTATTTGGATATACTCATTGTTTTTCTTTGTTAATCTAGCTAGGAGTCTATCTATCTTGTTTATTTTTCAAAGAGCCAATCATTGGTTTAATCGATCTTTTGTATGGATTTTCACATGTTGATTTTATTAAATTCTTCTCTAACTTTAATTATTTCTTTTCTTCTGCTAGCTCTGCAGTTGGTTTGTCAATTTTTTCTCCTAGTTCCTTTAGGTACAAAGTTACATCATTAATATACGATATTTCTAACTTCTTGATGAAGAAGTGTAGGGCTATAAACTTTCCTCTTATCATTGCTTTAGCTGCATCCCAGAGATTTTGGTATGTTGTTTCCATTTTTCTTAATTTCAATTTTTTCATATTTGCATGAATTTTGATGTTCATCCAGAAGTTATTCAGGAGAAGATGTTCAATTTTTATTTTTTTATGTGGTTTTGAGAGACCTTCTCAATATTGATTTCTAGTTTTATTGCACTGTGGTAAAAGAGTGTGCTTGGTATGATTTCAATTTCTTGAATGTATTGAGCTTGCTTTATAATGGATCATGTGGTCAATCTTAGAATATGTGTCATGTGTAGATGAGAAGAATGTATATTCTATGGTTGTTGGGTGGACTGTTCTATAGATATCTATTAGGTTCAATTGGTCAAGCATCAAGTTAAAGTCTAGCAACTCTTTGTAAGTTTTCTGCTTTGGCAATCTGTCTTGCACTGTCACATCATTGGGGTGTTGGAGATTTCTACTATTATTGTGGGGTTGTCTACATCTTTTTATAAGTCAAGAAGAGCTTATTTTATGAACCTGCATGCTCCAATGTTGGGTGTATATATATATTTAGGATAGTTAAGTCTTCTTGTTGGATTGTACTCTTTATCATTACATAATGTCGTTTGTTATCTTTCTTAATATTTGTTGGTTTAAAGTCTGTTTTTCCTGGCATGAGATAAGGAACTCCTGCTCTTTTACTTTTCTGTTTGCATGGTATAATTTTCTGTATCTCTTTACTCTGAGCATGTGGATACTGTTATATGTGAGATGGATCTCTTGAAGGCAAAAGATGTTGGATTTTGTTTTTTATCTATCTGGCCACTCTGTGTCTTTTAAGTGAGGTGATTAACCCAATTACATTTAAGATTATTATTAACCTGTGTGATTTTCATTCTTGTCATTGTGTTGTTAGCTGGTTGTTATGTAGACTTGATTGTGTACTTACATTATAGTGCCTGTGAACTATGTGTTTGCTTAACTGTGCTTTTGTGGTAGCAGGTGTCACTCTTTTGGTTTTATGGTTAGCACTCCCTCAAGGACCTCTTGTAATGCTGGTCTAGTTGAAACAAATCCCCTCAGGATTTGCTTGTTTGAGAAGGATATTTTCTCCTTCCCTTATGAAGCTTAGTTTGGTGGAATATGAAATTCTTGGTTGATTTTTTTTTCTTGAAATATGCTGAAAATAAGCCTCCAATCTCTTCTGGCTTGTAAGTTTTCTGCTGACAGATCTGCTGCTGGCCGGATGGAATTCCCTCTGTATGTGATTTGACTCTTCTCCCTAGCTGCCTCTAAGAGTTTTTTTTTTCTTTTGCATTGACTTTGGAAATCTGATGATTATGTTTCTGAAGGATGGTCATCTTGTATAGTATCTAACTAGGGTTCTTTGTATTTATTGCATTTTGAATGTCAACCTCTGTAGTAAGTTAAGAAAATTTTCATTAACTATATTATTATATATTTTCCAAGTTGCTTACTCTCTCTCCTCTCTCAGAAATGCCAATGAATTATAGATTTGATCTCTTTACATAATTTTATATTTTTCAAAGTATTCATTAAATTTTAAAAATAATTTTTCTTTATTTTTGTCTGAGTTGATTTGAAGAACTGGTCTTTGAGCTCTGAGATCCTTTTATTAGCTTGGTCTATTCTGTAGTTAATACTGCTTTTGTATTACTAACTTCTTGCATTAAATTTTTCAGCTTTAGAAGTTCAGTTTGGTTCTTTCTTGGCTGTTTCATCTTTCACCTCTTGGATCATTTTACTGGATTCCTTGGATTGGGTTTCAACTTTCCCCTGAATCTCAGTGTGCTTTCTTGCTATCCAGATTCTGAATTTTGTGTCTGTCATTTCAGTCATTTCAGACTGGTTAAGAGCTATTGCCAGTGAACTCATTTGGAGGTAAGAGGACACTCTAGCTTTTCCAGTTGCCAGAGTTCTTGTGCTGATTCTTGCTCATCTGGGAAAGTTGGTGTTTCTTTACTGAGGTATCAGTTGAGTATCATAAGTTGGCTTCATTTTTAGATGTTTTCAGATGGTCACAGCTCTGTATAGTATCTTTATGTGTAGGTAAATAGTTGAACTTGTTTTCATATGAGTATATATTTGCAAGATAATTTTTGATATTGTAGTTTGGGCTGCAATCCAGGAGATGGCACTTAAGAGTAATGTCTGGTAGCTAGACTAATACCCATTAGTATAGCTCTTTTGTACTTCCTGGCATTCACATGTGTGCTCTTCTGTGGAGGTAGAGAAAGATAGTCCCCTCAGGTACACTCCTGGGCCTTGGTGGAGCCTCCTCTGATCTCTGTTGCTGCAAATTCATTTATGTTGTTAGGTGTTGTGGCTAATGGAACCCACTTAGGCAGCGGCTATGGTGGGTAAGTATGCCACACCTTTCTGGACTAGCCCTTTGGAGGGAGACAAACCCTGCTCTAGATCTGGCCTAAGGATCCATGCATCTTGTCCCCTCTCAGTTCTATGACAGTGAAGGCTCCTCCCTCTTTCTCAAATGCCTGCCACAAATTTCATATTCCTGAGATATGAACTGCAACCTAGAGGCACTGTGGCATCTTACAGCTTGGGGTCAGGTTTTGACTACACTGGGGGATCCAATTTGCTCTTGGGTTACCAGAAAAGTATTCAGGTGAAACAATGCACTTAGTTTGAGTTTCAGAGGCTGTGCTATGTACACATTCACCCAGGGTGGCTAGGCATGGTCCCTGGGATGGGCTGGCAGGCTTGCAGAACAGACATACCCTAGTCCCACAGGGAAGCTAGCCCCATTGTCTACTGGTTTGGAGGTCAGCTGGAAAAAGCCCCTCACAGAGTGGGATAGGGAGCTCTGGGGAATGTGCATCTATGGCCTCTCTCTGCCTGAGCTGCCCATCAAAAAATATCCTAAGCTCTATGCCATCTGATACTGTCCAATTATATGTCTTTTTTGAATTCTAATATTGTATGCATTCTTGATGCAATGTAAAAAATATACAGATTCTTTTGCATGTTAGAAAAAAGAGAAAAATCATTTTATACATGATAGATATTTCAAATATTTAGTCACATTGATATTTAAATTATATTTTCTATTTACACAGGAGGGTAAAAGTTGTTCAAGACCTGCTCATATTTATTCAGCTAAAGTAACAACTAAGGACTTATTATCCCTAGCTTACAGCCAAATTTTACTTTTATTATTTCAAAAAAATACAGAGATTCTTGATAGATTATGGGTTTCCTCTTCAGTTTCAATAATAATGAAGAGCATTTATTTGATTAAAAAGTAATGGCCAACTGCCAGAGAATTATGTTGACAATTTATGAAGGTAGACAAAATTTATCTGGGGAAAAAAAAATGTTGCCTGGAGTCTTTTCCAAATGAATATAACACAGGAATGTGGCAGAACTCCTGGTAAATAAAACTAAACAAAAGAAGCTTACATCAGCTCCCACTTTCAAATGGAATTGGATGCTAAGTTCACACTACGAAAAGTAAAGGTATAACAAGTAATTAGCACATTAAGCAGTGAAGATATCCATGAAAGCCCTCATGTACCATCTGTAGAGAACAAGGGAATAAACTCATTTGTAAAGATACAGAAAAAAACGGAAGTTGGATTAACAAAGGATTACAATGAATATTGCCATATTTTGATAAATCAGGATACAAACATAATGTTTCTTAGACCCTAAGAATTACTCAAGATCCCAAGTTGTGACTCAAGTATCACTCCACCCCCAAATTTCAAGGATCAACTTATTTCAGTGTATATTTTTAGAGCATGAAATTTAATGTGCTCTTTCATTTTCTACCTGCAATTTGTTCCTCAGTCTGTCTTTTCTTGTGTGCTTCATCTAGTTCTATTAAAAATCCCTGCTCATTTTCCCATGTGATTGAAAGGAACACTAATTCATTATTTTCAAAATGATCTTGTTACCACTTCGTGAGCCCCAGCAAAGACACATTTTCCTTAGCTATTTACATCAATATGAGTCCTGGCAGACGACAGATGCTGCATGTGTTGGGTTGAGAAAAGCTTATTAAGTGATTATTTACTAAATTGTAGGCAGAGTATTATATTAATTTTTGTAACCATTCGAGTAGTGGGTAATTATAAAAATACATACCTCTAGGTCTGAAGAGGCAAGGGAAGAGAGCAGTTTCTAGATCACAGAAGGATATAGTCACATGAAAAGGGGTTATACAGTCAGATTCTTATGTCAAGGGATTTAGCCCAACCAAGGCAGCCACACAGGTAAGGAGTTGGGTGATTTAATATTTCAACCTTACTCTTCTCTTTTTTACCATTCTCTCCCTGGGACTCTCTAGAAAACAGATCAAATCTGAAGGCAGATACAAAGGGAATCTCTTCATGTAGCTCCCATAGGTCAGCTCATGGAGATCCAGAATAGTGTGAAGAAGGGTAGAGAGTAGAAACTAAATCAGAAGGAACAAATAGAAGGCATTCTTTAGATTTTAGAGACAGTAATGTGAAATTTATTAGTCCTGTTGTTGGGTTAGAGAAATTAAGAATACTATAACACAGAATAGAACAATAAAATTATATGTAAATATGATGGTTTCCAAGTCCTCAATGAAGCCTTAGGTGAACTCCTTCACAGTTTCCCTTTTGTCAATGTCCCCAGCTTCTAATATCAAATCTACAATTTCAATTTTATATCTAAGAATATGTTATTTTCAAACCACACTCCTTGTACTTACAGGATTATGCTCCTCAAAATATTCATCCTTCTTCCCACAAGTATGTTTCTCATTAATATTCCTTAAATAACACACAGAAGCTTGCAGTAGAAATGTGCATGGGGCATGAAGGCACTTTAACTAGTAACTACTTGAAGGTCTCTCCACCCAGGTATACTTCCATATTTATCAATTGGTAGACAGGTTAACTGTAGCATCCATCACACATAAACACACACAAACACATTGTTACACACATATATGCACATCTACACACAAGTAAATCATGATTTCTCTAAGAGTGCAGTATAAACCACAAGGAGAAAAATAAGCATTTTTACCAACTGAGACATATTTAAACCTCATAATTATCAAGGTCAGACTTCTCACAGTGGAATTATTACTTTTCATTGCCATTCAGAACTATTTTTTGTTTATCTCCAACTTCCCTCTAAATTCAAATAATCCCCTTTTGAGATTACAAAGGAAAAAAATAGAACCATTATTGCATCATACACAACAGAAGATTGTTCAGGAATCAGAACACCAGAATCATCCCAATAACATAGTTCATCTGTGATGGCTTTCTGTAATCATCCATTTAACACAAACAACAACAAAAAATGGTGTAAAAACAATTTAAGAATTCTGTGCTGTACAGCACAGTGTATAGTAATGGCATCTGCTCAACTGTAAATTACCACTTAGGAATATCGGTGGCCCAGACTTCACCCGGTGAGCTGAGAAACACAGATCATACAGATGGATAAAAGTTATTTTACAGTGAACTTAAAAATACCAAAGCTGTTACAGAACTGACATACCAATAAAGACATATCACAGTTGTTCAAATTATGTTACTATATTCTTATATGTAGACCAACAAGTTTTCATCAATGATATCTGCATATATTTGCTATTATTAACATTTATTATTATATCATTTTAATTTCATATTAGTTTGTATTAAAATTTTAATTGCCTAAGTAAGAAATAAAAAATAAAAATTAGCACATTAACACAATTATGTTTATGCCACTAAATGTTTTCTATTATAGGTATGGTTTTTATTTAAACATTTTCAATAAACTTAATGTTTTTTATTTCTGGAAAATATTGCCATATTTAATATATTCTTAACTTGATTTATAGAGCATGCTTATTTCTACTTAAGATTACTTATGACATATACATTTTTAAACACATTTCTTTCTTCCATCTCATATCCCATATTATACACCATGCTTTATGTGTTAAGTTTTTTTGTTTGTTTGTTTGTTTGACTGATTCATTGATTGATTTATATCAGTCTATGTTTGGGAGTTTAAAAGATAAGTTTCAGGAGAAATAAATCTGAAAATGTTCAGGTAAAATATTGCTAAAGTGCCTTCAAATAAGTGCTTTTGAAAAGCTGAAAACCTGTTTAAAATTTGGAAGTAGTAGATTTGTGCTTAGTTTAAGTACTTAGACAAGGGGTGGAACTCTTTCTCGGTCTCTGAGCAAGAAGTATTCCATTTTTCTAATTAAAAAAAAATAAAAAGGAAATAGGCAAAGAACCCAAACCATGAATAGAGATTGATTTATTTATTGAAAAGTCTTACTCTACCTACATTAAATCTATAACTTACAGAAGTGACCAAACAAAAAAATGAACAAACAAAAAACACCCACTTTGTAAAGCCAGCAAATGAACATAACATTACTTGCTTTTCCCTCCTCCAAGTCATCAAAAGTGGTATGGTACAGGAAGAAAAAAATATATATCAGTACTTCATCCTGATATTGTCATATGCTAGTTGTATTCTTTTAGAAAAAAAGATTTAATTTATTTGAAATTCAGTTTCAATTATTCATTTATTCATTATAAAACCATTTCTTAGAAAGCAAATAGTTACTGGGGACACAGCAGTGTTCCTGAGGATTTACTTTAGTTGGGAAAGGAGAAATTGCAAAATTAATAATACATAGAGTAATTTAACTCAGTAGTAATTAAGTGTTGTGTAAAACAGGTATTGGGAGCCAAAAGGGCATGTAAAATCAGTATCCTATTTAGAGAAGTAAGGGAAAGTGTTCACAAAGAGACAACCTTTAAGTTATCTTTGAAGATAAAGTAAAAATGAATCTCACAAAGAGTTTCTTAATAGAGAACATTCAGATCAACAGATGGTCTTATATGCATAGTACCTGAATAGTAAGGAAGATGATCATGCAAGTTTAATACATAAAAAGAAGCCCAAAGAAGAAGTGTAATGAGAAATTAATACTTATAGTTCTGTGTGTATTTTCCTTGAAATCAGTAAATAAAAATTTTAGTTCTGTGCATTTCTTCCGTGAAATTAGTAAATAAAAGAGAAAGTACAAATAAATCCTTTCCAAAGGTCAACAGATTTTTATAGTTCATAACAAGTAAAACACAATCTCTAACAAAATTCTAAGGACAATTTTTACAGGAATAGAATAAAACAATTCTAAAATATATGTGGAACCACAAAAGGCCCTGAATAGTTACAGAAATCTTGAGCAGAAAGAATAAAGATCCAGATATTACATTACCTAATTTCAAAATATACTCTAAAGCTGTAGTAATCAAAATAGCATGGTACTGATTTTAAAAAAACACAGACCAATGGAATGGAATAGACAGCACAGAAATATATCAATGCACTTACAGCCAACTGACGTTCAACAAAGGTGTCAAGGGCAGAGAATGAAGAAAGGACAGCATCTTCAAAAAACAGCATGGGGAAAACCGAATATCCACAGGCAGAAAAATAAAATTATCTTATCCCACAAAAAAAAAAAAATCCCAAAATAAATTAAAGACTTCAATGTACTTTCTGAAACTATAAAACCACTAGAAGAAAGCTTAGTAGAAAAGCTTCTTGACATTTGGATATGACCCACAAAACACAAGCAACAAAAGCAAAGATAGACAAATGAGATTGTATCGAGTTAAAAGGCTTCTGCACAGCAAAGGAAACAATCAACAGAGTGCAAAGACAACCTACGGAATGGGAGAAAAATATTTGAAAACCATACATCTGGTAAGAGGTTAACACTCAAAATACGTAAATAATTCAAAGAAGTCACAGCAATAAGACAAATAAGCCAAATAAAAAATTGGTAAAGAACCTAAAAAGACATTTCTCAAAAGAAGTTATACAAATAGACAAGTATATGATAAATTGCTTGGCATCACAAATTATCAAGAAAATACAAATTAAAATCAAAATGAGATATCACTTCACACCTGTTTAAACGGTTATTATCAAAACACAAGTTATAACAAGTGTTGGCAAAGATATTGAGAAATTGGAACCCTTTTTCAATGTTGGTGGGAAAGCAAATTAGCATAAGGATTGCATAAAAGTAGAGGTTTCTCAAAAAATTAAAAATAGGATTACCCTATCATCCAGCAAAGCTGCTATTGGGTATACAACCAAAGGAAATGGAATCAGTAGATTGAAGAGATATTTGTATTTTTCTCATGTTCCTTGAAGCACTATTTACAGTAGCATTATTCACATATTCCAACATATGTAGTCAACCCAAGTGTCCATCAACAGATGAATAAAGAAAATGTGGTATATGTAGATACAATGGAATTCAGCCTTTATAAAAAAGGAAATCCTGTAATGTTCAACAACATGGGTACACCTGGAGAACATTAGGTTAAGTGAAATAAGCCAGGCACAGAAAAGATAAAGACCAGGTGATCTCACTAATATGTGGAATCTAAGAAAGTCAAACTCCTAGAAACAGAGAGTACTACGATAGTGGTTCCTAAAGTCCGAGGTGTGGGAAGATTAAAGAGATAAGAGATACTGCTCAAATAATACAAAATATCGGTTCAACAGGAGAAATATGTTCAGGAGAACTGCAATACAACATGGTGACTGTCATTAATAACAACATATTATATACTCAAAAATTGCTCCAACAGTAGATTTTGAATGTTCTCACCACCAGAAAAAAAAAACAGTGGTTAGGCACAGCGGCTCACACCTGTAATCCCATCACCTTGGGAGGCTGATGCAAGAGGTTATCATTTGGGCAAGGGAGTTCAAGACCAGCCTGGGAAAGACAGCAAGACTCCATTTGTAAGTAGTGTTTTCACATTGCTATAAAGAACTACCTGAGACAGGTTGATTTATAGAGCAAAAATTTCCAGCTTCATTCATCTCCCTACAAAGGACATGAACTCATCCTTTTTTATGGCTGCATGGTATTCCATGGTATATATGTGCCACATTTTCTTAATCCAGTCTATCATTGATGGACATTTGGGTTGGTTCCAAATCTTTGCTATTGTGAATAGTGCCACAATAAACATACGTGTGCATGTGTCTTTATAGCAGCATGATTTATAATTCTTTGCAACAAACTATCGCAAGGACAAAAAATCAAACGCTGCTTGTTCTCACTCATAGGTGGGAATTGAACAATGAGAACACTTGGACACAGGAAGGGGAACATCACACACCTGGGCCTGTTATGGGGTTGGGGGGGGAGGGATAGCATTAGGAGATATACCTACTGTAAATGACTAGTTAATGGGTGTAGCACACCAACATGGCACACGTATACATATGTAACCTGCACGTTGCACATATGTACCCTAGAACTTAAGTATAAAATATATATATATATATATTTAATTGGCTCACAGTTCCACAAGCTACACAGGAGTATGACTGGGAGGCCTCAGGAAACTTACAATAATGGTGAAGGGTGAAGGGGAAGCAAGCACATCTCACACGGCCAAAGTAGGAGGAAGAGAAAGAAGGAGGAGTTGCTACACACGTTTAAACAACCAGATCTCATCTGATGAGAACTTACTATCACAAGAACAGCAAGGGAGAAGTCCACCCCGATGATCCAATTACCTCCCACCAGGTCCCCTTCTCCAACACTGGAGATTACAATTTGACATGAGGTTTAGGTGGGGTCACACAGCCTACCCATTACACCAACTTTACAAAAAAAAAATTAACTCAAAATATGTTATATGTTTATTTATTTAACTCAAAATGTGTAATGTTTTCAACTAGCTAGGCATGGTTTGTGCCCCTGTAGTCCCAATTACTTGGGAGGCTGAGGGGAGAGGAACCTTTGAGCCCAGAAGTTTGGGGCTGCAGTGAGCTATGATTGCACCACTGCACTCTAGCCTGGGTGACAAAGTGAGACTCCATCTCTTAAAAAAGTAAAAAATAAACTAAAAATAAATAAAAAATATTTTTTAAAAATAATGATGTGAGGTAATACATATGGTAATTACGTTGACTTAGTTATTCTACAACGTTTACATATATCAAAATATCAGGTTTTATACCATAAATATATACAACTTTTATATGTCAATTAAAAATAATCATAGACCACCCCCAGATATGAGGAAAAAAATTAAAATAAAGCTTTATATGATGACATGCTTCTTCCTCTAAGTTTAAATACATTTTTTAAAGTAATTAAAATAGGCCAGGCACGGTGGCTCACACCTGTAATCCCAGCACTTTGGGAGGCCAAGATGGGTGGATCACCTGAAGTCAGGAGTTTGAGACTAGCCTAATCAAAATGGTGAAACTCCATCTCTACTAAAAATACAATTAGCCAAGCGTAGTGGCAGTCACCTGTCATCACAGCTACTCAGGAGACTGAGGAAGGAGGATTGTTGGAACCTGGGAGCCAGAGGTTGCAGTGAACCAAGTTTGAACCATTGCACTACAGCCTGGGCGACAACAGTGAGACTCCGTTTCAAAAAAAAAAAAAATTTTAAATTAAAATAGAAATTTTTGTCTGAATTCTAAAATAAAATGCTTTAGTCTTTGTTACCATTTCGCTTGTTATTTTTTTTTTCTTATTTTACCACAATGGTATTAATGCCATTTTGTCAACAAGTTGAGATTGCTTTCATAACTGTTCAAAAACAGCATATGAGACACACTGTTTAACTAATTAGTAAACTCCATTTCCATTTTAGGACCCAGTTTGTATTTTTTACAATGAAGCATATATCAGAACATGTTTTAGAAATACTAGCTTCCATTTTAAGACTTCTTTTAACTGATATTTTGTTATTATATTTGATATTTTTAAAAACTTTAATATTAAAGCTTCCATACAAAAAAAGAATCTTACATCAGGTCTTCTTTATCATAACCAATTGACAAATGCTGGTCTGATTTTAAAAGGTCAAGAACTGACTGGTGCTTTTGTACTTCTTTACATGTAATTTGCTTTACATTTATTTCATTGAATGTGCTTTTTGTTTAGCTTAGTCTCTTTTCATATTATTTAGTCTCCTTGCATGACCTATGATTTTTCTCTCTACTCATATAAGCCAGAGAACATCCACTCAGTACCTTTTAGAATAAGACTTTGAGATACTTTAAATTGCAAATTGTCAGGAAGAAAATGATACAAAGTATGAAGAATTTCCTTTTTCATCAGAACTATGGTGGATGGATTAGCAATTTGGGACCTCTTTGAAAGGAAAAAGAAAAAATCACTTACAATAAAGTATTATAAAATAAATATATATTCAATGAAAACAAGGTTGGTTGGAACTGCTGTCCTTTATATATTGGAAGATACAAATTTTCACGGTATCTCATTCTGAGCTAGTCTACCATCAGCAATATAGAATTTAATATTATCATTTTCAGTGTGTCCTATATTCCACACTCTGAGCCAGTCTATTGAACAAATGCTGCAGACATGGTGCTATTTATATAATCAATTGTGAATAAGTAGAACTTTTTATTTGTATTTAACTCAAAATGTGTACTTCTGAGCTCCCATTCTTCTGGACAAGAGGAATCATTTTTTAAATTCATAACAATTTACACTAAGTATTTTCTGGACTATCCCATCCACTCCCTTGTAGAGTTGTACCCAATTTTAAACATTACTTGGAAATGGTGGAGTGGGGATGGTGAAGTAGTAATACAATCTCCAACCAATCTTTCACTTGAAACAATTCCTTGAGGCTTTAGTAATCCCTATACACACCACCCCTTCAAATCTTCTGGATGACTGCTACTTTTTTGCCACTTAGTTGATAAGATCTTTTGAAATGCTCTATATGGGTCTGTATAAACTTTTCAAATATCTCATATATACATCTATTAGTCCTGTCCTTCTAGAGAACCCTGACTAATACACTTTGCATCTGACAAGGCTTTAATACCCAGAATATATAAAAAGCACAAGCACCTCAATGGTGGGAAAAATAACAATTAAACATGGACAATATCTGAATAGAATTTTCTCAGAAGAAAACATACAAGTGAGCAACAGATATATGAAAAAATGTTAAATATTACTAATATTACTAATCATCAGGTGAGTACAAATCAAAATCACAATGAGGCATCACCTCACCCCAGTTAGAATAGTTAGTATCAAAAAGACAAAAAATAATAAATGCTGGTGAAGATGTGGGAAAGGGGGAACTCATACATTGTTGGTGGGGATGTAATTTAGTATGAACATTGTGGAAAATAGAATGGAGGTTCCTTAAAAATTAAAAAAAAAAATAGGACTACAAGTGATCCAACAACCCCCCTATCGCACATCTATCCAAAACAAAAATGAAATCAGCATGTTAAGGGGATATCTGCACTCCTATGTTTACTGCAGCACTATTCACAATAGCCAAGACATGGAGTCAACCTAAGATTTGGATTGATAAATAAAATGTGGTATACACACACAATACAATACTCTTCAGCCATAAAAAGAACAAAGTTCTGTCATTTGCGACAACATGAGTGGACCCAGAGAACATTATGTTAAGTGAAATAAGCCAAAAACAGCAGGACAAACACCGCATGATCTCACTTACATTTGGAACGTAAAAAAATTGAACTTTAGAATGAGAGGGAAATGTGGGTTACAAGAGGCTGGGGGAAAGTAAAGAAGGGGGTATGAAGAGAGATTGGTCAACGGCTACAAACTTAAAAGTTAGACAGGAAGAATAAGTTCTGATGTTCTACTGCACATTAGGGTGACTATAGAGTCAACAATAATTGTCTTCTTTAAAATTGCTAGAAAAGTGGATTTTTAATGTTCTCATCACAAAGAAATTATAAGTGTTTGAGGTGAGGAATATGCTGATTACTCCAATTTGATCACAACACAATGTACATATTTACTGAAACATTGCACTGTATCCCATAAATATGTACAATTACTATGTGCTAATTAAAAATAAAACAAAAAATAAAGCCAGATCTGGTCCAGCGATGAGTAGCATCATTAATTTGTGATTATTCCAAAGTGGGTTATGAGAATTTCTAATTTGCCTATTTCAAATGTCCTCAAGTGTTTTTGTGTGACAAAACTGCACTCATTATTAAGTGTATTCGCTAAAGACTG
The DNA here is from genome assembly GCF_049350105.2 of Macaca mulatta. Classification (NCBI taxonomy): domain Eukaryota; kingdom Metazoa; phylum Chordata; class Mammalia; order Primates; family Cercopithecidae; genus Macaca; species Macaca mulatta. The sequence goes on from NC_133413.1 coordinate 122,309,147, forward strand.
TGCTATATGACATGTTAACAAAATCCAGATGTTTTCCTTTTCTTTTAACATAGGTGAATAGGAAGTTTAAATCTATGCACATTCCTGGAGACATTACATGAGCCAAACAAAAGAATAGTCCTCTTTCAAAATAGTTTGTAATAGTGTAAATTTCAGTGATAGATTTATACTAGATTAGGACTCAAATATTAACTGCACCTGTTGTTCAAAGACTTTCTCTATTTATATGCTTATATGTGTAGGCTTCTTGATATCTGGAGGATATACTTGCAAATTCATATAGCCATAAACAAAACTTAAAAAATGTATTGTAAATAATGTCATTATTTTTTATACTTCTTTAAACTTTAGAAGCACTTTTATGAATATTATTTATAATTCATATTCACAATGACCCTGTGTTCACAATGACTGTGAGATCATTAGAGGAAGTATTTTTTCTCAACTTTTAGATGTTAAATAGAGATTCAAGGGTAAATTTTTATCTGTGGTCACATAATCAATAATGGAACCACTGGTCTCTCAACATAATCTCTGACTCCAAATGTTGTTTATAATAGAGTACTTGCTCTCAAATGTTGATGTGCACTAGAATCACCGAGGGAACTTGTTAAAATGGAGATTACCTTGGTCACTCAGAGGTTCTAATTTATAGTCTGGGTAGGGGACATAAATATTAATTTTCAGTAAGAATTGGACCACATTTTGAGAAGCATATTACACCATGTGACTAACAATAAGCATCCCATGTCATTGATACTTTTGCTACGTGAGAATGCAAATTTCATGAAAACACTGGCTAAAAAAATATCCTTCTCACTATTTTATCCTAAGCATCTAGGAACCCAACAAATAGTATCACCTTGATAATTTGCAGAGTAAATGGACACATCTAGAGTTATTACATAGCATAACTTTAAGCCTACATGGTAGATTTTGTTTCACATGAACTAATTCTGATTTTTTCTCTATGTCAAGCATATTTAACATAAATTGCTTTCAAACAGTTCAATAGCTTCAAAATTTACAGTCTGTGCTTTCATGCCTATATGCATGTTTCAGCCTTAAGAACTTTCACTTCTGTTCTCTTTAGCTAGATGGCTTTGTTTTTTGTGTACAAATAGCCACATGGCATCACTCTCCATTTATTCAGTCTTCTCTTTTTTTACATTATATTCTGAAAATTTTCAAGCATACAGAATGATTAATAGTTAATTGAAAATCCATATATGCACTATCTAGAATCTAAATGAATATTTCATTTGTCTTGTTTTATATATGTCTGTCTATATTCTCATCTATCCATTCATCAATTTATCTTATTTTTGATACATTTAAAATTAAGTTGCAGATATCAATACACTCCTTTCTAAATATTTTAGCAAGTGTATAGTTAGCTAGAGATTAATATTGTTTTCGTTTTTTTTTTTTTCTTTTCAGATAAGTTTTCATGAAATGAGACATTCAAATGATAAGTAGATCATGTCAGGAGTTTGACAGACAATCACTTATAATCTTTATGTAAACAAAAAATCTATTGAAGTACCGAACATTGCCATCACTCCAGAAAGTTCCCACAAAAAGCTACCCAGTCAATACTGCCTATGCAACCTTCTTAGAAACAAAGAAAACATTGTTTTTTAGACATAGATTTGTTGTGCCTCTTTAGAGCTTTATACACGTTGAATCATAGTATATTTTCTTTGTGTATTATTTTTCTCTCAGAATATTTTTAAGAATCATCTACTTTGTTGCATATATCAGTAGTTTTTATCTTTTTTATTCTTGAATAGTATTCCATTGTATGACTATGCCACAATTTTTCTATTTTTCTTTTTTTTTTTTTTTTTTTTTTTGAGACGGAGTCTCGCTCTGTCGCCCAGGCTGGAGTGCAGTGGCCGGATCTCCACTCACTGCAAGCTCCGCCTCCCGGGTTTACGCCATTCTCCTGCCTCAGCCTCCCGAGTAGCTGGGACTACAAGCGCCCGCCACCTCACCCGGCTGGTTTTTTGTATTTTTTTTTAGTAGAGATGGGGTTTCACCATGTTCGCCAGGATGGTCTCGATCTCCTGACCTCGTGATCCGCCCGTCTCGGCCTCCCAAAGTGCCGGGATTACAGGCTTGAGCCACCGCGCCTGGTCAATTTTTCTATTTTTCTACTAATGAGCAACTGGAATATTTCTAATTTTAGCAACTGTAAATAAAGTGACTACAAACATTTCTTTTTTGAACAAATATGTTGTGAATATTAATTCTCATCAGTTGAACCATTTTGATTGTACAACTTTACATGCAGATCAATGATTATGAGCTTCAGTTGCTTCATATTCTCAAATATATGATGTTGTCTGTCTTGTTAATTTTAGCCATTTTGTGGGTATAAAGTGATCCTCACTGAGATAATGATATCTATTTCCACAAAGGCTAATTACATTCGTCTCATTTTCATGCCCTTATCAGTCATTTGTTTATTTTCATTTGTGAAGTGGCTGCCCAAATCTGATAGTATGACAAATACCTGTACTTGTATGTTAAAACTTTTCTTATTGTTGCACAGGTACCTGAGGCTCTTAATTCTTAAAAATCTCTTCTTTAGTTTCTTTCAAATTAGATAATTCTCATTGGTCTGTTCTCATATTCACTCTTTCTTTTACCTTTTGTCACCATTCTGCTCTTAATAAGAACATCTAGGAATTTTGTATGTCAATTACTATGATTTGCAATCTTAGAATATTAGGTGGATCATTTTATAGTTTTAATTTCTTAGCGGAAAGTTTTCTATTTGCTTATTTATTACAAGTATATTTTTATTTATATCTTTGCACATTGTTTTGATTACTACTTTTAAATTCAAGCCTGTTAATCCCAACAACTGGATTATTCATCTCAATTTCTGCCTGTTGATTTTATTTTATCTTATGAATAATTTTCCTGTTTCTTTATATAATGAGTAATTGTACATGGTGTCTTGAACATTGTGATATGTCTTAGAGACTTTCAGTTTTGTTATTGCTTTTGAGAAGTGCAGATTTTGTGGGTTTTGCTGTTCATTTAGCAGAAATTTAACAAACTCAAACTACAACATCTTTATATCTGTTTCAGCTGAATTTCTATTCACTTATTTTAGTTTCAGCTGTTATCCTTGATTTTTTTCTCTATGCTTGCATGGTTCAGGGGTCTGTTAGAGATTTAGGCAGAGTATATTCACGGGAATTTTGAGGTCGTCTTTCTGGCTTTCATTTTTCCAGGATTCTCCATCCCCAAACCAACTTGTCAGAGGCCGTGATTGCCCAAAACTCAGTTATTTGGTTCTTAGGCTGAAAGAGCTGCAGATTCTCTACTATAGTTTTATCTATCCCTATCCCATGGTCCTACCTGGAAAAGCTCTCAAACTAAAAGATCTAAAAGCAAAAAAACCTCATGCAGCACCATTCCCTTGTTCCTAGTATCCACTCCCCTCCCATATCTGCATACCTTTTTTTTTTTTTTTTTTTCCTGGATTTCCAATATTCTCCTGTCATTGTTTTATAAATTATTTACAGTCTTTTGAAAGTTAATCCAGCCGGGCGCGGTGGCTCACGCCTTAATCCCTGCACTTTGGGAGGCCAAGGCGGGCGGATCACGAGGTCAGGAGATCGAGACCATCCTGGCTAACACGGTGAAACCCCGTCTCTACTAAAATACAAAAAATTAGCCGGGCGCGGTGGTGGGCGCCTGTAGTCCCAGCTACTCGGGAGGCTGAGGCAGGAGAATGGCGCGAACCCGGGAGGCGGAGCTTGCAGTGAGCTGAGATGGTGCCACTGCACTCCAGCCTGAGCCACAGAGTGAAGACTCCGCCTCAAAAAAAAAAAAAAAAAAAACAAAACAAAACAAAAAAAAGGTTAATCCAATAAAAGCTTCTAGCAATATCTGAATCAGAAATCAAGATATTTTTAAAATATCAGTTATCATTGTAAACCTTTCTTGACCACGATATATAAAATAGCACATGCTAACTTGCCTCATGCATCATCAAGAATTAATATAAAGCTAACTTCATTAAAGCCTGATTTTTATCTTAAGTGAGGGTATACTGACCTATGGGATAGAGAACACGTTAAGTAGCCAATCATATGTGGAAATGATTTGTTATAGAGTTGGAAATAATTTTCTTCCTAGTGCCACTATCCTAGCACAAGTTTTGTAAATGAGAGAATTACATGCAAAACTCAAATTCAAGTAGATATGTACCAACTTGTTCATCTTATGCTATTGTTGATGTCTGTATCATCGATACAAAAGTGGAAATTTGTGTAGCTATTTAAATGAATGTGTAATATTTTTCCCAGCAAATTTTTTTGAAAATGTTTTTAAATGGTACAATTTCATAAATTGATTTGTTTACAAATAAATATTTGAAATTTTTTTTATCATCCTGTTTCACACATAAACATGTACCAGTGTGGATGATACATTGTATAAACACTACACTCGTGCACATATGAAGATGATATTCACCCTGATTTCTAAGCAGTTAAATTAAAAGCATACTCATTATGAAGTATTTTACAAATCATAGTTTAGTAAACATTTAAAAAGTAAATAATACCAAAATTCTTTAGAAAAGCAAACCAATTAGAGATGTTCCTCTCTCTGAGAGGAAGGATAAATTTATACAACTCCTTTGGAAAACAACTTAACATTATTTAAAGATATTGACATTGCACATAATTTATAACATTGTACAAATATGTATATATACAATATCTATATATTCTTTATATTTTTGAATACAAATAAACCAAGAGAAATTAACATATAATATTAACACATCTTGTTCACAATGAGGGAAGACACTGAAAATAATATCAGTTTAACAAGGAATAAATTGTAGAATAATCATGTAATAAAAGACTATACAGTAATGAAAGTGAAAGTACCACTACTACATATATTAACATAAATGAATCTCAAATATGATATTGAACAAAAAAACAGGTTTACAGCCAAACAAATGCAATATTGTTTATTCCAGTTACAGAAATTTTTAAAAAAACAAAGTTTTTCCTTTTTAGGAGAATTTAAAATTAGGATTTTCTTTTTAGGAGAAAGAAGGAAATGCATTTAGGAAGAAACACTTTGGGGGCTTCTGGAATACCATGAATATTTAATTTTTCATGTGGGTAATGGACACATATATATGGGTATATATATATGAGCTTATTTTACTATTGTTCTTTAAACTATACATATACATTTCCAAATATGGTTGTTAGATGCATGCTATGATTATAAATGAAGAAAAAATAGAGGAATTAAAAATAAAGAAACTTGCCTAGCTATCCCAGTTATTAGATCTTTTTATATTCCCTTATCACTTCTGGTACTTACAAACATTTGAGAAAAATGTGCACATCTGAGCCAAGTTTATATCAATTAAATAAAGTTTTGTGGGATTTATTTTTGGGGATTACATTTTTAAAATACCAAGCTTCATGAGGGAATAGTAATTCAATTTAAAATGTTATCTGCAAAAACAAGAGGCTCAATTAAAATTTTAAAACACAGAATTTTTAAAAAGCTTATTGATATATATTCTGTTCACAGTGGCAGATTATGATTTGACCTATGATGGGTCAGAAAGTTTGTTAAGCACTTCCTCTAGATATCTGCTTGATGTATTTCATCACGTATGTAGTTAATAAATATTTAGGTTAGAGAACCATGAAGAACATAAATAAGAGCACTTCTTAGAGTTCCTCAGTGAATTTGTTCTTATTTTGAAAATGGATATTGTTCAGCTACCTTACCATCATATCAATTTCCTGCCTTCTTTACTGATGAAAATAACACTAAAACATTTCAAATATGGCTACATCATCGTGATATCAGAGGAAATTTTGAGGAACATAATGGGAAATTTCTATTTGTGGATATAGTTCATGTGAAAATTAAGAATGGCATTTCAGGATTTTTCCTCTTCATATAAGTAAAAATCTATATTCTTAAAATAACTATTAGAGGTATAATTATTTCCAATTCATCAATGTAAATGAAAAAATAGAATTTTATGTACAAAAAACATTCATTAGGTTCTTCTTGGATGATAGGAACACTTCAGAGAGAATGAAGTCATTGTAATCAACTATAGCTTATTTGCCATTGACAATGGCATGCGCTTAACTTATAGCATCTCAAAACAAAAATATTAAAATTCCTTTTATATATAGTTTTAAATTAATACTTAAGTTATGTTACAAGTACAGTTATTATCAGCCTTTACTCTGCTATGGCATTACTGGTTGCACACCCAACAAACATTTCCCTGTAGTCTTTCTTTGTAAGAGAATTCCAATATAAAGTTTCCGTATATTACTGAAACAGTAAGAGTTCGGTCTTGGACCTACTGCTTACTGCACAGAAAGCCAATGACTGAGACAAAGAGGATTGCCAAGAAAGAAGGCTTTAATCAGGTGTTGCAGCTGAGGAGATAGGAGACCACTCTCAAATCCATATCCCTGATGGACTAAAGTTAGGGGTTTACATATTATGGGAAAAAAATGTAACAATGTGTTGAAAAACAAGAACTAAGAAGGGGTAAGAAAAAAAATGAGTGGTCTGGCATCTGATAGTCTGGATGCCTGATTTGGTGAGTCAGTTCTTTGATACTTTTTGAGAGGCCTGGAGGTCCTTTCCTGAGGAAGAAACTCAGATAAAACAAATGCAAGTTTCAAGCCTTAACACCAGAAGAGTCAATTTCCACGTTTATCCAAAAGAACTATCTATGGAACTATTGGATCAGTTTTACACATAGCAACTCAATCAAGACTAAGTTAATCATTGGAAGGAAGTTCCCCTCCCCTTTAAGATAACTGTCCTAATGTAAAGTAAACCTTGCTGGGGGCTTCTGAGAAAAAAACTTTCCAGTTGTAAACAGAGTGGCCTTTGACTCCCACCTCTTCCTTTTTGATTGGGACATTTCCACAGAAGGAATTAGTGCTTGGATCCCTAGTAACCATCTTTGAAGATGGTATTGACAACACTGCAGATAATGGAGCGGAAAGAAAGTAAAAAAACCTACTGAGCTAATCCCCTTATATCAGCACTTGTTATGCAAAATAAATCAATATATTTATTGGTAAAGCTACATTTATAGATAATCCTTATAGTTCAACTCAATGAATTATTGCTGATTCATTTTCAAGACAGCTGATGTTTATTTTAGATTCTATGAATATCTTCATAGATAACTTAGGATTATTAATTTCACAATCAATATTAAGAGCCTAATACTTTCATATTCTAGTCTCTATTCTATTCTATTCTGTTCTATTCCAATCTATTCTTCCATTCTTCAAATAAATAATTCTTGAATTATTTACCATTCTCTGCCCAAGAGCATGCCTTGTGCCATATGACTTGCAATTCTTCCAGCTATAAAGGCAGTTGAATACAGACTCAGCCATTTCATTTGCTTTGGTCAGTAAAATGAGAAGGAAGTGACATTGTAACACTTCGGAGCCTAGACCTAGGTATCTTTCATGCTTTCACTTACTTGTTTGTCCTCTGCCATTGCAATGAGAGGGATTCATCTAAACCAGTCCACTGATCCCAGGGAGAAGAGGAAAAATAGCAGAAAAGGTAAACAGACAAATGAGTTAACCCAACCAGTATCAATAAAATACTGTCTATATCAGTTGAATCCTGCAGATGAAACAGGAAAAGCTCCCTTGTTGCTCTCACAGGGCGTGCGACAGGGGGAGTGGCTCACTTTTTCAGTGTCCTGCTGCTGAAGCCTCTAGGGGAGCACAAAGACGGGCAGGTTGTGGGGCTCTAACCCCACAGCAGCATCTGGGGGTGGATGTTTACAGCTCCAGAAGCCCCAGTGGATGGGTGCTACCATGTGCTCTTTTAGTTTTACTGTCTCTAGCCAGCTTGTGTTAACCAGCTCAATTAGACTCTCTACCTTGTCTCAAGGACAGAGGGCTTTCTGTATCCCAGGTTCTGGACTTGGTGTACCAGAAGACTCAGATCATACACGGGCTTGGAGAATGAGTGCAAGGTTTTATTGAGTAGAAGTAACTCTCAGCAGATGAGGGAGCCAGAAAGGAGATGGTCTTCCCCTGGAGTCGGGCTCTCCTCTGACTACTGCCCTGGCCAAAATCTGCCTCATTCTGCCAGTGGATGGCCTGCCTGTATGCTGGTGCCTGTCGTGTGTTCTTCCACATGTGCTCCCTTCAGTGTCCTCTCGATGTCCAGACACTTGTGTCTTCTTACCCTGATCCCTCCTCTAGATGTCCAGCCACTTGTGTGTTCCTCCACCGATGTGCTCCTCTGGATGTCTGTCCAGCTGCCTGTGTGACTGTCTGCTAGGGTTTTGGGGTTTGTATAGGCACAGGATGGGGGCGTGGCGGGCCAGGGTGGTCTTAGAAAATGCAACATTTGTGCATGAAGGCAAGAGTGCCTGTTCTCATGGGCCCTAGGGTGGAGCCCTAGCCAGAGACCTGCAATCCTCTACTCAGCACTTCCCTGACCCCTCCCATATTACAGACACATGAGAAACATATGCCTTTATGATGTGACATTGAGTTCTGGGAAGGAAACAGTAAAACCTAAATGATAGAATGTTTATTATTTAAATCTTTCGGTGTACCAATAGAAACTCAATAATTCTCTCTCCCAATGAATGAAGCATGCTATAAAGTAAGTTGAGTAAAATTGATATAACTATACATACATGTTCACAAATTTCCCTTATTGATTAAAATTAAGTCACTTTTACATTTTATACTTAATTATTATTAATAGTGGATTCATTTTGACATACCTCAAAACTTTATCATTATTTTAATCTCAATAATTGGAAAACTGTCTCTTTTAGACTCATGATTCGATTTTTTTTTCTCTTGGAAATATCTGCCCAACTTTCAAAAATGTTATCCAGTTTATGTTTTGTTTTTCATTTTATTGTCCTGAGAGTCTATATTTAGGTTTATCTTTTCAGGGATATCCTCCAATTCAATTTTCTTCAGCTCTACATCTTCTATAGAGTTTCATGTAAATAATAGGCAAAGCATAGCATGTTGGAAAGAGTGTATCCTGCTATTTATCAAGAGTTACCTTAGTTGCATTAAAATGACTAATATTGTAATACTATTAACAGGAATTAAAACTAATTATGGATATTCTAATCATCTCTTACTCATGTCAATCTCCCTTACACTGAAATACTATAAAAAGGTTTGTATGACTTTTTTATTTCTCATCTAAGTGGCAAAAGTCATGCCCCATTTCAGAATTTAATATGGCACCTGGAACCTCTAAGATCTCCATGTCTAACCACCTAAGCTCATTATACACCACTGCTTAGTTGAAATGGGATTTCAGATTTTACAAAGTAATTCTTTAACAACTACTTTGGTAACCAATATAGAAGAAGTGCATGCATTCCTTTGGATTGCAAGACCCTAAATAATAAGATCAGTGATAAATGAAGCAGTCTGCATTTACTGAGGTATTGGGAACTGAAGTGTTGAATTGATGCACTGCTAGGAGATGTTTTTCTCTATTAATGATATTTCAATTTCCTCTGATGTAAGAAACTCTCAATTCAAGCTACTGAGAAGGATATGTGTTATCTCTGGAGACTTCTTTCAAATTTAAGATTCTGTCACTCTCAATATGTGAGATATTGAGGCTACTTTTAAAATTACTGACTCATTACTTTTCAACCTGTCCTGCCATGCCACTATTCCACATGAAAATATATGTATTTATTTTCTTCTGAGTTAATAGAAAATGTGTAAGAACATTATGTGTTATATCGTAGAACGTGTAGAGATTTTACATAACTGATAATTCAGGTTAGGTCTCCTATAATGAATACAATTTAACTCATATTAAGAATACTGAGGCCGGGCACAGCGTTTCATGCCTGTAATCCCAGCCCTTTGGGAGGTTGAGGCGGGTGGATCACCGGAGGTCAAGAATTTGAGACAAGCCTGGCCAACATGGTGAAACCTAGTCTCTACTAAAAATAAAGAAAAAAAAAAAAATAGTTGGGTGTGGAGGCACAAACCTGTAGTCCCTGCTACTTGGGGAGGATGAGCCAGGAGAATCACTTGAACCCAGGAGGCAGAGGCTGCAGTGAGCCAAGATTGCGCCACTGCACTCCAGCCTGGGTGACAGAGGGAGACTCCATCTCAAAAAAAAAAAAAAAAAACAGAAAACCACAGATTTTTAAAGTTATTAATGGTTTTAAATACTTCACTGGTTAATATATGAAAGCCTACATTAAGTATATATTTTATTTTTATTTGGGACATATATTTAATTTTGTATTTTGGAAACAAACTTACTGCTTCAATGACAACATAGAGACAACATAGAGGCTCTAAGATTAACTTTCAGTTCTTACATCAATTTACATGGTAAATTCTACGATCTCTCCTATGATTGGAAGTAGTCAAGTATGTGACAAATGAAGGTAAGATGGTAGGATGGTGGCAGGGGAAAGAGACAGTGAAGTGGAAGCTCTACATACTTTCAAATAACCAAGTATCATGAGAACTCACTATCACAAGAGGAGCAGAGGGGAAATTCGCTCCCATGATCCAATCACCTCCCACCAGGTTCCTCCCCAGTATTGGGGATCACAATTCAACATGCGATTTGGGTGAGGAGACAGAGCCTAAACATATCACTGCCCTTCATCCTATTCTTTTTTTTTTTTTTTTTTTTTCCCACTAAAACTTACTCTGTCATTGATTCTCCATTGTTCTTTAACTTTTCCTTTCCTGCTTATATTATCTTCTGCTCAACTTATTAATGTGATCAAACATTCCCCTCAAAGATACAAACCTAAAGAGAGAGAAAGAATATGTCCTATTGATAGAATATGGCCCTTTCACTATCATGCTTTTACTTTACTTTTTAGTCTAAAAGCACACATACTGTTTCCACTTCTTTTTTGTCCCCAGCTATCAAGTAGAACTTTTCTGGCAATGAGTTCCATGATGCTAAATTATTGTCTTTCTTGTTCTTTTCAAACATTTGAAACAGCACATTAATTTCTGCTACATATGGGATTTATACAAATCTAACTATTGTGTTTAAATACTAATCACTTCTTCCTGAAATTCTTCATGTCTTTGGATCTCATAGGCAAGATGGCCAAATAGGAACAGCTTTGGTCTGCAGCCACCAGTGAGATAAATGGAGAAGGTAGGTGATTTCTGCATTTCCGACTAAGGTACCCAGCTCCTCACTGGGACTGGTTAGACAGTGGGTGCAGTCCACGGAGGGTGAGCTTCATCTCACCCGCGAAGTGCAAGGGCTCAGGGAACTCCCCCCCCCTATCCAAGGGAAGCCGTGAGGAACCATGCTGTGAGGAACAGTGCACTCCAGTCCAAATACCATGCTTCTCCCACAGTCTTCGCAACCCACAGATCAGGAGATTCCCTCTGGGGCCTATGCCACCAGGGCCCTTGGTTGGAAGCACAAAACTAGACGGCTATTTGACACATACCGAGCTAGCTGCAGGAGATTTTTTCTTTTTTTTTCATACTCCAGTGGCTTCTGGAATGTCAACGAGTCAGAAATATTCACTGCCCTGGAAAGGGGGCTGAAGTCAGGGATCCAGGTGGTCCAGGTCAGTGAATCTCACCCCCACGAAGCCCAGCAAGCTAAGATCCACTGGCTTGAAATTCTTGCTGCCAGCACAGCAGTCTAAAGTTGAGCTGGGATGCTCGTGCTTGGTGGGGGGAGGGGCATCTGCCATTACTGAGGCTTGAGTAGGCGGTTTTCCCCTCACATCATAAACAAAGCCTCCAGGAAGTTCAAACTATGCAGAGCCCACTGCAGCACTGCAAAGGTACTGTAGCCGGGCTACCTCTCTATATTCCTCCTTTCTGGGCAGGGCATCTCTGAAAGAGGCAGCAGCCACATTGAGTGTCTTATAGCTAAAACTCCCATCTTCCTGGGACACAGCGCCTGGGGGAAGGGGTGGCTGTAGGAACAGCTTCAGCAGTCTTAAACATTCCTGCTTGCCTGCTCTGAAGAGAGCAGCAGATCTCCCAGCACAGTGCTTGAGTTCTGCTAAAGGACAGACTGTCTCCTCAAGTGGGTTCCTGACCCCCATCCCTCCTGACTGGGAGACACCTCCCAGCAGGGGTTGACAGACACCACATACAAGAGAGCTCCGACTGGCATCTGGCAGGTGTCCCTCTGGGATGAAGCTTCCAGAAGAAGAAATAGGCAGCAAACTTTGCTGTTCTGCAGCCTCCGCTGCTGATACCCAGGCAAACAGGGTCTGGAGTGGACCTCCAGCAAACTCCAGCAGACCTACAGCGAAGAGGCCTATTAGAAGGAAAAACTAACAAACAGAAAGGAATACACTTAACATCAACAAAAAGGATGTCCGCACAGAAACCCCATCTGAAGGTCACCAGTGTCAAAGGCCAAAGGCTTATAAATCTACGAAGATGAGGAAAAACAAGTGCAAAAACGCTGAAAATTCCAAAAACCAGAAGACCTCTTCTCCTTCAGAGGATTACAATTCCTCACGAACAAGGAAACAAAACTGGATGGAGAATGAGTTTGGCAAATTGACAGAGGTAGGCTTCAGAAGGTAGGTAATAACAAACTCCTCTGAGCTAAAGGAGCATGTTCTAATCCAATGCAAGGAAGCTAAGAACCTTGAAAAGAGGTTAAACAAATTGATATCTAGAATAATCAGTTTAGAGAAGAACATAAATGACTCGATGGAGCTGAAAAACACAGCACAAGAACTTCATGAAGCATACACAAGTATCAGTAGTCAAATTGATCAAGCAGAAGAAAGAATATCAGAGATTGAGTATCAACTTAATGAAATAAAGTGTGAAGACAAGATTAGAGAAAAATAATGAAAAGGAATGAACAAAGACTCCAAGAAATATGTGAACTATGTAAAAAGACAAAACCTACGTTTAATTGGTATACCTGAAAGTGACAGGGAGAATGGAACCAAGCTGGAGAAACCTCTTCAGGATATTATCCAGGAGAACTTCTCCAACCTACAAACATTCAAATTCTGGAAATACAGAGAACACCACAAAGATACTCCTTGAGAAGGGCAACCCTAAGACACATAATCATCAGATTCACCAAAGTTAAAATAAAGGAAAAACTGTTAAGGGCAGCCAGAAAGAAAGGTTGGGTTACCCACAAAGGGAAGCTTATCAGACTAACAGCAGATCTCTCTGCAGAAACCCTACAAGCCAGAAGAGAGTGGGTTCCAATATTCAATATTCTTAAAGAAAAGAATTTTCAACCAAGAATTTCATATTCAGCCAAACTAAGCTTCATAAGTGAAGGAGAAATAAAATCCTTTACAGACAAGCAAATGCTGAGAGATTTTTGTCACCACCAGTCCTGACTCACAAGAGCTCCTGAAGGAAGCACTAAATGTGGAAAGGAAAAACCAGTACCAGCCACTGCAAAACATACCAAATTGTAAAGACCATCAACACTATGAAGAAACTGCATCAACTAATGGTCAAAATTACCAGCTAGCATTGTAATGACAGGATCAAATTCACACATAACAATACTAACCTTAAATATAAAGAGGCTCAATGCCCCAATTAAAAGACACAGACTGGCAAACTGGATAAAGAGTTAAGACCCATCAGTGTGTTGTATTCAGGAGACCCACCTCACACGTAAAGACAGGCATAGGCTGAAAATAAACGGATGGAGGAATATTTACTAAGCAAATGCAAAGCAAAAAAAGCAGCAGTTGCAATTCTAGTCTCTGATAAAACAGATTTTAAACCAACAACAATGAAAAAAGACAAGGAAGGACATTACATAATGGTAAAGGGATCAATGCAACAAGAAGAGCTAACTATCCTAAATGTATATGCACCCAATACAGAGCACCTAGATTCATAAAGCGAAACCTACAAAGAGACTTAGACTCCCAAAAAATAATAGTGGGAGACTTTAACACCCCACTGTCAATATTAGACCAATCAAAGACACAGAAAATTAACAAGGATATTCAGGACTTGAACTCAACTCTGGACTAAATGGACATAATAGATAGCTACAGAACTCTCCACCACAAATCAACAGAATACAGATTTTTCTCAGCACCATAGAGCACTTCCTCTAAAATTTACCACATAATTGGAAGTAAAACACTCCTCAGCAAATGCAAAAGAATGGAAATCATAACAAACAGTCTGTCATATAACCGTGAAATCAAATTAGAACTCAGGATTAAGAAACTCACTCAAAACCACACAACTACATGGAAACTGAACAACCTGCTCTGGAACGACTACTGGGTAGATAACTAAATTAAGGCAGAAATAAATAAGTTATTTGAAACTGATGAGAAGAAAGACACAATGTACCAGAATAACTGGGACATAGCTAAAGCAGTATTTAGAAGGAAATTTATAGAACAAAATGCCTACAGGAGAAAGCTTGGAAGATCTAAAATTGACACCCTAACATCACAATTAAAATAATTAGGGAATCAAGAGGAAACAGATTCAAAGAGGCAGAAAACAAGAAATAACTAAGATCTGAGCAGAACTGAAGTAGACAGAGACACAAAAAACCCTTCAAAAATCAATGAATCCAAGAGCTGGTTTTCTGAAAAGATTAACAAAATAGACTTCTAGCCACACTAATAAAGAAGAAAAGAGAGAATAATGAAATAGACACAATAAAAATGATAAAGGGAATATCACCATCGATCCCACATAAATACAAACTATCATCAGAGAATACTATAAGCATCTCTATGCAAATAAACTAGAAAATCTAGAAGAAATTGATAAATTCCTGGATACATATACCCTCCGAAGACTAAACCAAGAAGAAGTTCAATCCCTGAATAGACCAATAACAAGTTCTGAAATTGAGGCAGTAATTTATAACATACCAAAAAAAAAAAAAAAAAAAAAAACCCAGAACCAGATGGATTCACAGCCGAATTCTACTAGAGGTACAAAGAGGAGCTGGTACCATTCCTTCTGAAACTATCCCAAACAATAAAAATGAAGGGCTTTTATCCAACTCATTTTACGAGGCCAGCATCATCCTGATACCAAAATCTGACAGAGAAACACACAAAAAAGAAATTTCAAGCTAATATCCCTGATGAACAACAATGTGAAAATCCTCGATAAAATACTGGCAAACCGAATCCAGCAGCACATCAAAAAGCTTATCCACCATGATCAAGGAGGATACATCCCTAGCTTGCAAGGCTGGTTTAATATACACACATCAATAAACGTAATCCATCACATAAACAGAACCTACGGCAAAAAAACACATGATTATCTCAATTGATGCAGAAAAGGCCTTTGACAAAATTCTACACTCCTTCATGTTAAATACTCTCAATAAACTACATGTTAATGGAACATATCTCAAAATAATGAGAGCCATTTAGGACAAACCCACAGCCAGTATCATACTGAGTGGGCAAAAGCTGGAAGCATTTCCTTGGAAAAGTGGCACAAGATAAGGACACCCTCTCTCACCACTCCTACTCAACACAGTATTGGAAGTTCTGGCCAGGGAAATCAGGCAAGAAAAAGAAATAAAGGGTATTCAAATAGGAAGAGAGGAAGTCAAATTGTCTCTGTTTGCAGATAACGTGATTGTATATTTAGAAAACCCCATCATCTCAGCCCAAAATCTCCTTAAGCTGACAAACAACTTCAGCAAAGTCTCAGTGAGAGGTAACAACGTGCTAGCAGCCCTCACTCTCAGCACCTCCTCAGCCTCCAGCCTCTGCGACCACTCTGGCGGTGCTTGAGGAGCTCTTAAGCCCACCAGGCCACCGTGGGAGCCCCTCTCTGGGCTGGCTGAGGCCGGAGCCTCCTTCTTATGCTTGCTGGGAGGTGTGGAGGGAGAGGCATGGGTGGAACCGTGGCTGCCCGCTGTGCTGACGGGCCAGTGTGAGTTCTAGGGGATGTGGGCTCCACAGGCCCTGCACATGGAGCAGCCAGCCAGTGCCGCCGGCCCAGGGCAGTGAGGGGCTTAGCACCCCAGCCAGCAGCTGCGAGGTTGCGCCAGGTGCCCCAGCAGAGCTGGCCTGCCGGCGCTGCACTCAAATTCTTGCCGGGTTTAGCTGCTTCCCGTGGGGCAGGGCTTGGGACCTGCAGTCCACCATGTCTGAGCTCCCCCATGGCGGTGGGCTGCCGTGCCTCCTGAGCCTCCCCAAAGGGCACCGGCCCCTGCTCCATGGTGCCTGGTCACATTCACTGCCCAAGGACTGAGGAGTGTAGGTGCCGCAGGACTGGCGCACAGCTCCACCTGCAGCCCTGGTGCAGGATCCACTGGGTGAAGCCAGCCGGGCTCCGGAATTGGATGGGGACTTGGAGAACTTTTATATCTAGCCAGAGGATCGTATGTGCACCAATCAATGCTCTGTGTCTAGCTCAGGGTTTGTGAATACACCAATTGGCACTCTGTATCTAGCTAACCTAGTGGAGACTTGGAGGACTAGCACTCTGTTACTCTGTCTAACTCAAGGATTGTAAATGCACCAATCATCAGTCTGTGTCTAGCTCAAGGTTTATAAATACACCAATCAGTATTCTGTGTCTAGCTCAAGGTTTGTAAATACACTAATTGGTACTCTGTATCTAGCTAACTCTGCATCTAGCTAACTAGCACTCTGTGGCTCTGTGTCTACTCAAGGATTGTAAACGCACCAATCAGCACTCTGTCAAAACGGACCAATCAGCTCTCTGTAAAATAGACCAATCAGCTCTCTGTAAAATGGACCAATCGGCAGGATGTGGGTGGGGCCAGATAAGGGAATAAAAGCAGGCTGTCTGAGCCAGTCAGGGACAACACACCCGGGTCCCCTTACACAGTGTGGAAGCTTTGTTCTTTCGCTCTTTGCAATAAATCTTGCTGCTGCTCACTCTTTGGGTCCACGCTGCTATTATGAGCTGTAACACTCACGGCGAAGGTCTGCAGCTTCACTCCTGACAGTGAGACCACGAACCCACCAGAAGGAAGAAACTTCAGACACATCTGAATGTCTGAAGGAACAAACTCTGGACACACCATCTTTAAGAACTGTAACACTCACCGCGAGGTTCTGTGGCTGCATTCTTGAAGTCAGTGAGACCAAGAACCCACCAATTCCGGACATATCAGGATACAAAATCAGTGTGCAAAAATCACAAGCATTTCTATAAACCAGTAATAGCCAAATCATGAGTGAACAGCCATTCACAATCACTACAAAGAGAATAAAATACCCAGGAATCAATCTGACAAGGGATGTGAAGGACCTCTTCAAGGAGAACTACAAACCACTGCTCAAGTGGTTTGTAAACACAAAGAGAGCACACAAACAAATGGAAAAACACTCCATACCCATGGATGGGAAGAATCAATGTTGTGAAAATGGCCATACTGCCCAAAATAATTTATAGATTAAATGCTATCCCCATCTAGCTACCATTGACTTTCTTCACCAAATTAGAAAAAACTACTTTAAAATTCATATGGAACCAAAAAAGAGCCCATATAGCCAAGACACTCCTAAGCAAAAATAACAGAGCTGGAAGCATTATGCTACCTGACTTCAAACTATACTACAAGGTTACAGTAACCAAAATAGCATGGTACTGGTACCAAAACAGATCTATAGACTATGGAACAGAACAGAGGCCTCAGAAATAACGCCACACATCTACAACCATCTCATCTTTGACAAACCTGACAAAAATGAGCAATGGGAAAAGATTCCTTATTTAATAAATTGTGTTGGGAAAACTGGCTAGCCATATGCAGAACACTGAAACTGGACCCTTTCCTTACAACTTACACAAAATTTAACTCAAGAGGATTAAAGACTTAAATATAAGCCCTAAAACCATAAAAACTCTCAAAAAAAACCTAGGCAATACCATTCAGGACATAGACATGGACAAAGACTTCATGACCAAAACACCAAAAGGAATGGCAACAAAAGCCAAAATTGACAAATGGGATCTAATTAAACAAAAGGGCTTCTGCACAGCAAAAAGAAACTATCATTAGAGCAAACAGGCAACCTGCATAATTGGAGAAAATATTTGCAATCTATCCATCTGACAATGGGCTAATATCCAGAATCTACAAGTAACTTAAACAAATTTACAAGAAAAAAACAACTGCATCGAAAAGTGCAGGAAGGATATGAATAGACATTTCTCAAAAGAAGACATTTATGCAGCCAACAAACATGAAAAGAAGCTCATTATCACTGATCATTAGAGAAATGCAAATCAAAACCACAATGAGTTACCATCTTATGCCAGTTAGAATGGTGATCATTTAAAAGTTAGGAAACATAAGATGCTGGAGAGGATGTGGAAAAATAGGAATGCTTTTACACTGTTGGAGGAGTGCAAATTAGTTCAACCATTGTGGAAGATAGTGTGGCAATTCCTCAAGAATCTAGAACCAGAAATAGCATTTGACCCAGCAATCCCATTACTGGGTATATACCCAAAGGATTATAAAGCATTCTACTATAAAGACACATGTACACGTATGTGTATTGCAGCACTATTCACAATAGCAAAGACTTGGAACCAACCCAAATGTCCATCAATGATAGACTGGATAAAGAAAATGTGGCACATATACACCATGGAATACTATGCAGCCATAAAAAGGATGAGTTAATGTCATTTGCAGAGATATGGATGAAGCCGGAAACCATAATTCTCAGCAAACCAACACAGCAAACCAAACAGTAAACCAAACACCGCATGTTCTCACTCATAAGTGGGATTTGAACAATAAGAACACATGGACACAGGGAGGGGAACATCACACACTGGGGCCTGTCGATGGGTATGGGGCTAGGGAAGGGATAGCATTAGTAGAAAAAAAAGTTTTCTTTGACAGACACAGTGGCTCACACCTGTAATCTCAAAACTTGGGGAGACTAAGGAAGGAGGCTCACTTGAGGCAAGGAGCTCAAGACTAGTCTGGGCAACACAGCAAGAATCCATCTCTACAAAATAAATACATAAATAAATTATCCAGGCATGGTGGTCCACACCTGTAGTCCTAGCTACTTGGGAGGATGAAGTGGAAGGATCATTTGAGCCCAGTAGTTTGATGCTGCACTCCAGCCTGTGTAACAGATTAAGACCTTGCCTCAAAAAAAATAAAACTAAAAACTTTCTTAGGTTGTCTATCATCTCTCTGAACATCCTCAAACCTTTAATGGAAATAAATGTCTTTCTTCTGTCATCTTTTTAAATTAGCATTTCTCATGTCTCTGTAAATGTCACTGCTCTTCTGGACATTACAGGCTTTACAATAATTTCACCTACTTTCATAATTTCATTGCTTTATGATGATGTCTCCTTAATCTATCTCTCAAATGAACTTACTTCAAATGTGCTTACTGCAAAAACTTAGTGAATGCCTTTATTTAAATAAATAGAAAGATCAGAGGTTGAGTAAAAAATATAGGGAAGAATAGCTGAACTTTATTAATATGTATAACTTTAATATTTAGTCAAACACGTATGACCATATTTGAATATCACAAACTCCTTGATTCAGGAAACATATTATTATATTAAATGTCATGTATGAGGAAACTAAGGCTTAGAGAAATTAAATAATATTCCCAAAGTTCTGTAACCAACAAAGAACAGAGAAAAGAATTAGAACATACATACTATAAAATCTAAGCCCATGTTGTAGCCCCTATGCAACAGTTGTGTCTACAAGTGTCAAACTCAACATGTTCAAATAATTTTTGCCTTCTATTCCTGTACTGTCTCTTCCTGTATGTGTTAATCTTATGACATTTGCATCTACTAAACCATAAAATTTGGCATTATTCCAGAACTACAATGACCAGGCTCTGTCAATTTCCCCATTTTAGCTCTAACTGTTCCCTAACATGTGTTTCAAGCAGCAAAAATATGGAACAGCTTGTATTTCTTCAGTGTTGCCATGGTATTTTATTTCTCTGTGACCTTGCTCATGGTGTGCCCTCTGCTACAATGTACTCCCTCTTTTTTCATTGAACTAATTCCTACCTATCCATCATGACTCAGTTCAAGCATTCCACACTCCATCTATGGTTCCCTGAGACTTTAGCTACCATAACTCCAAAAGCTACTATATACTTGTAGTTAGAATTGTTTAGTTATTACAACAAACATAACAGATGGTCATAAAATATAATTAAGAAAGATGACTTTTTTTCCAAATTTGCCGAGTCTTGCAAACTGTCCTGCCTAAACTTTAGCATTTGAGTAAATGTCCCTCTTGTACTCCCTCAGATTCTTCTAACTTACATAAATATCAGTTGCCTACCCAATTGCAATATCTAGCCTCTTTCTTCTTTTGGGTTAGAAAGACCCCACATCAGTTTTTACGTGCTCAAATTCCAAACATGTACATGTGCAGCTTTTTCTGCTGCAGTTAGGCACTGGGCATGTGACCCAGTCTTAGCCATCAGGACCTGAGAGAAAGTCTGCTAAGAGTGAGAAAGATTACACTCAGTTTAAAAAGAGAGAAGCATAAGGAAGCCCCACTCTCTCAGAATGTTTCCTGAATTCGTTTGCTGGGGCTGCTGTAAAAACATACCACAGATGGGATGCCCTTAAACAACAGAAATTTATTTTCTAACATTTCTGGAGGCTGAGAGTCCAAGATCAAGTTTCCAGCAGGCTTGGTTTCCTCTGATGCCTTTCTCGTTGGCTTGCAGATGTCTGCCTTCTTGCTGTCTCTTCACATGGTTGTCCTTCCACAAAGGTGCCCTGATGTCTCCGTGTGCCTAACATTTATCTCCTAGAGGTACACCAGGCAGATTCATTAGGGCCCATCCTTATGACCTGGTTTTCACTTCCACCTTTTTAAAAAGACCTTATCTCCAGTTTCTGAGGTGCTGGGGTGTTAGGGCTTCAATATTTCACATTTGATGTGGGGGGTGGTGGCAGTGAAATTCATCCCATAACACTCCCCAAGCTATTTATTGTCTTGGACATAGATATGTAATATAATATTTGATAGTGTAACATGCTCCAGAAGGAAAAGACAAATGAATCCCAGCGAAGTTAACCTAGAGTCCTAATATCACTGACTTGCTATATTATCCTACCCTGGAACTCCCAGGCTTCAATATTTTGAGATTAATAAATGTGCTTACATTTAAAAATAATTTTAGTTTGATACATTGCAACTTTTACCCTAAAACATATAATTGATATACTAATATAGTATTTATGTGATATAATAGCCAATTAATTGATTCCAACTCATCCCTCTGCTACACATCACAGTGCTTAACATTCAGTAAACATTTACTGAACAAACCCTATGCTTCTACTCCCACAGCTATCAAAGAACACACACACTCACAGTCTCGCATCATATTCCTTCCCCTGAACCATGGATCACTCTGGAAAGGTCTTTGATGACTCCTTTTCCTTGTAACCACCAGAAAAATCCCTCTTTTATATTCTTCTGCAACTACCTGTATCTCTAAAACTTTCTGCATTTTGATGCTTTTTTGTTCCCTAATTGTTTGCACCTCCAAGCAGTTATCAGTACATAATGATTTTATATTTTAGGAAATAACACATATCAGTTGTGACTTCATTATTTAAAATATATATGATCCAGCTGATAGTTGTTATAACTTTTTTGATATTTTGTTCATTGTACTGTTTGAATTTTAAGACATAATATTCTAGAATCAGTAAGCACCTCTAATGAATTCATCTCTGTTCTGACACACGTTCAGTTCTTCTTCATTCAACTGAATTTTACTTGTTTAATAATATTTTATCAAATGAAATGCTAGATTCACTTTAATATTACATTTTATGGGTTTCAAGTCATGGAGCTGCATTGACTCTTGAAATATGTAATACACCATAACTTATGACAATAGTCTCTAATTTGAGCCTTCAATGTTTAAAGATTCTCATTTTTTAAATAAGACACACAGAAACATAAGTAGCTTCATGAAATGAATACTAATACTGCTGATCCACTCCTTTATTTAGTTTTATAGGAAAAAGAGCCTTTGAGTTTAACACACACTTCATGGTTCCTCTGATATATTACTTTAGGACCTCAAATTCCCTAAGTATCCATAGATGCTCTGAATTGATGCATATTTCTGGTGAAATTATGTTCTTTGCTATTTCCTCTTGACAGGTTTGGTAATGTTTCTACTCAGTTCTCCATAGCTGAAGAGAAACAGAGCTACAGCCATTGCCAGACAATTTAGATAAACAAAACTGCAAGTAATCCCTACTATTCAAAAACTCCAACTTGCCCATTTTATTGAAAAACAATAGAGAGAAAACAAGAGAGATATTAAGACTGCATGAATAATCAAATAAGGAGCAAGGGGAGTTGCTGGAAAGAAATGAACATCATTATTTTTCTAATTAGTCATTATATTAACCAGGAAATGTGAAAAATCAATGTGTTAAAATAAATAAATTGAGAACACTTACAATAATTTTTTTTAAAAAGAGTTCTTAAAATGCTCTTCTGATAATAGGTAATTTTGCTCTAAGGTAATGACAGCTATTTCCAAAACACTTATATTCTTTAAGAGTCTCTATAGCAGTATTAGTTTAGATTTTGTATTACAACTTTGTACAAACGGATCTGTTATGTATAGTTATTTATGTTCATATTGCATATTACATATGACTAAGCGGTAGGATCATTGTTTTAATAGCCAAAACAAGTACAATATTATCTTCAAGGTAGAATTTTTCCAACTTAATTCACTGAATTGAGACATAATATGCAGCATGTACTTCATGAAAAAAAAGTATATACTTTTAGTTAGGTTCTAAAGGCTATCCTTGGTTGGCAGATGTACTAAGCAGATGTAAATATACTCATCTGAAAAGTAACAACTTTCACACAATTAATCTTTACACAACTTTACCCCGACCTCCGGTAAAAATAAAGGAGGTTTTGGCTCTAAATGTCAGTAAGTGAGCAAAACTCCCAACACATACACAGGAGCTGGGATTACTGCCAGTGGGAGCCAGAGGATGAGGTATGGTATTGTTGAAAACGAATGCCTCTATAAAGGAGTTTGTGTGGAGAGAGAGACATGGTAATTTTATAAAGCCACTAAGCAGTTGTGAGTATCTCATGTCAACCTTAAGATGGTTAAAAAAGTGAATAATTTGAAGTAAAAATCCATTGAAAAACACGTTTTAAAAAAAATATTTCTCGGACCAGGCACGGTGGCTCAAGCCTGTAATCCCAGCACTTTGGGAGGCCGAGACGCGTGGATCACGAGGTCAGGAGATCGAGACCATCCTGGCTAACACGGTGAAACCTCGTCTCTACTAAAAAATACAAAAAACTAGCTGGGGCCGGGCGCGGTGGCTCAAGCCTGTAATCCCAGCACTTTGGGAGGCCGAGACGGGTGGATCACGAGGTCAGGAGATCGAGACCATCCTGGCGAACACGGTGAAACCCCGTCTCTACTAAAAAAATACAAAAAACTAGCCGGGCGAGGTGGCGGGCTCCTGTAGTCCCAGCTACTCGGGAGGCTGAGGCAGGAGAATGGCGTGAACCCGGGAGGCGGAGCTTGCAGTGAGCTGAGATCCGGCCACTGCACTCCAGCCTGGGCGACAGAGCCAGACTCCGTCTCAAAAAAAAAAAAAAAAAAAACTAGCCGGGCGAGGTGGCGGGCGCCTGTAGTCCCAGCTACTCAGGAGGCTGAGGCAGGAGAATGACGTAAACCCGGGAGGCAGAGCTTGCAGTGAGCTGAGATCTGGCCACTGCACTCCAGCCTGGGAGACAGAGCAAGACTCCGTCTCAAAAAAAAAAAAAAAAAAAAAAAAAAAAAAAATTCTCACTTGTGAAAACGCTGGTCAATGTTTGCCCCTGGAAGTCATTCATTTTTCAGTTTCTGGAGCCAAGAGGATTGCAAAGATACCTATTGACCCCACTTATTTGCTTTGACAAAGTAATTTACAGTATAAAGACAAACAGCAGCCTCATAATATTTTATAAAAGTATAATAAATAAATAATACATAGACATAATTAAAATAAGAGAGATGATTCAGGACTGGAAAGATGACTGGCACAATAACACAGTGGTTATATTTTCCATACTGATGGAGCATTTGTAAAGTGGGGCAAAAATGAAAGGGAGAAAGGAGAAGAAGAAAGTGCTTTCTGAACTTCTGTCATTTATTATAGATTGTAATGAATATATACAGATAAACGAGAAGATATATAATCATAAAATCAAAATAAATAGGTCCTTTTTGGAAGGTTTGCTGAATTTTAATCATCTATTTTTGCAACATGCATTATTTTCCTTAAATGGTATGTGTACCCAGCCCCCTGCCACCCTCAAAACATGTTTAGTGAAAGCAACCCAAATATCATGAAATTTGAAAATAGCTGAGTTTGGCCTGTTTTGTTTTTCTGTTTTGATTTTGTTGTTTGTTTTTAAGAGAAGCAGAAAATCTGCCCAGGTTTATTCTTAAGAGCCTTTAGGAAATGGTAGAATAATGCTTAAATGTCTGGCAGTTAAGCTATGTTTCTAAATAAAACCTTAGGGTGCAGTTTTTGATCAGACATGTCTCTAAACATCAAGTAGAAGGACTTTGTATACTTTCCCTCAATCATATCATTATACTTAACTCATCAATTTTTCTTTAAAAGTATTGATTCTATAAAAATTCAAATATGCAATTATATTTTTCATATATAAAAATGATTTTTTACATATTTAATTCTAGCTATCATTTCATGTCTTTTTTTCAGCCAAATTTCTGGAAAAGTTATCTGTATACAGTGTCACCATTTCTTGTCCTCTCCTCTCTTACTTCCTCTTCTTTCATATCCAATGTCTTTTTTTCTCTAGAATTCAACTCAGACTGCTCCTATTAAAATCAATAGTTATCTCCACTGACTAAAGCTGGATATCAGCTTTCACTCCTCATCTTGTTTGAACTCTCAGCAGTATTTCATAATGTTACTTACTCCTGCTTCACTGAAATTGTATTTCCTGCCTGGCTTCCAAGATGCCATATACTTATTCTCTTCTTAACGCTTTGGCTACTCTGTCTCAGTCTCTTTTGCTGGTCATTTCTCATATTACGAACAAATTAATGTTGGGATTCCCCAGAGCCCAGTCACTTGCCCTATTCTGCTCTTTCTTGACACTCATCTCTTGATGTTCTCATCCAGTTTCCTGACTTCAAATAACATCTTTTATTGACCACTTCCCAATTTTTATTAGCATTCTAGTCTTCTTTTTTTGTTTTTCTTTTTTTCTTTTTCTTTCTTTTTTTTTCTTTGAGATGAAGTCTCACTCTGTTGCCCAGGCTAGAGTGCAGTGGCCCGATCTTGGTTCACTGCAACCTCCACCTCCCGGGTTCAAGTGATTCTCCTACCTCAGCCTCCCAAGTAGCTGGGACTACAGGCATGTGCCACCATGCCCGGCTAATTTTTGTACTTTTAGTAGAGAAGGCATTTCACTATGCTGGCCAGGCTGTTCTTGAACTCCTGACCTCATGATCTGCACACCTCAGCCTCCCAAAGTGCGGGGGTTACAGGCTTGAGCCACTGTGCCTAGCTAACCTTCTAGGCTTCTTATTCCAACTCCAGTCTCATATATCTAAATGCTTATCCAATATCTCAGTGTCAATAACAAATGCATTTCAAATGTAATACATCAAAAACAAAACACTTAATCTCCTTCCAAAATATGTTTGTTTTTTTCTCAAGTTTTCCACTTAGTCAATGGCAACACTATCCTCCCATGTGCTTAAACCTCACTCAATCACTTCTAACATTTTTCTTCCTCATACTCTTTGTCAAATCCATCAGAAAGACTTCATGTTTATACTTATAAAATACATCTGGTATCTCATCATTATTTACCATCTCCAATGCTACCATACTGTACTAAACTACTACCAAATTACTTGCATTCCTGCAATAATGCATGTTCTTCTATCTCTGCATCCCAAAATATTGTTTTCTCATCACAGGAGTCAAAGTGATCCTTTTATATGCTTCAGTTTGAAATTCTCCAGTGGCTCTCTCTCTCATTCAGCAAATGTCCAACTTGTACAATTACATGGAAAGCTACAAAATCTGGACCTGTATCCTCTCTAACTTCTCTTAATAACTCTTTCCATCACTCACCACATTCTTGTAACACTGGCCTCCCTACATTTTTCTAAATATATAAGTCATGCTTGAGTCCTCTGCACAGCTGTTCTTTCTGCATGCAATGCTCTTCCACCAATGGGCCCTTTCCACCTCAATTATTTGTCTCCACCACTGTAATGTAAGCTCAATCAGCATAGTGACTTGAAACTTTTTTGTTCACTGTTGTATCTTCAGCTCCTGGAAAAATATCTGACACATTGTAGGTAGCCAATACAAATGAATGAATGATGTTGCTGAATTTGAAATATTTTATTTGGAGAAAATATTGTTTAATAAAGGCTAAGTTAAGAAAGGAAAAGAGAGGCATATGTAAGAAATAACTTTGAGAAGTCAAATGGGAAGTTTTCATTTTATGTCATTGCATTCCAATTCCAAGATTGACAGTTATTGTCAGAGTTCTTTTTTACCTGTATAGTGCTATATTCAAATTCTTAGAACATTTTATCCCACACATTGGTAATGTCATACTCTGATTTATTGCATTATTATATTAATAATATTTAGTGGTTAATTGATAAAAATGTGTTTATGTTTACATATATAGTCCTTAACATACTTATCAAGTGTCAAGAATTGCACTGGACATTTCTTATGTACCACTTCAAAATCCTTTCATTCCACACTCATACTCTATTTACAACTGTAGCAACCTGTTCCAGGAAGGTTTTGGATGCAGTGCCCTCAGGAAACTGTGCAGTCATGCGTGTTCACCCTTATAATGTGAGGGTGAGAATACTAAAGGGTCCACCCATTATAAGTAGAAAATTAGAACTTATGGATATGGGCTTTATAACTTTTTCCCGTGGGTGGTCATTTCTTAGATGCATTAATAAGGACTTTTATAATGGACAGGTATAATCAAACATCAGTGACAAATGGCAGCGATGAACTCAAAATGCACTTACATTGGCTGTCTTCCTTGTTTCACATCCTCTGACTTGCTTTTCTTCATGCAAGAGTCTATGTCAGTCTCTGCCTTAGAGAGAGCACAAGCACATAACTGTATTTAACCACCTTAAAATATTATTATTTTATTCCTTCAAAAACTCTAGTAGGTATTATTACAATCTCTTTAAAAAAAAAAAAAAAGAAAATAAGGCTCATCTAATTAACATATCTTACAAAGACAAAAGAGTCAGAACTGAAGTCATTTTCATCTGATTCAAAATCCATGTTTGTTCTGCAGGGTAGAAAGATCTAAACCAGTGAGCTAATAGGATTTTTGAACTCATTTTGAGCTAATAGGATTTTTGAACTCATTTTGTTTTCATTTAAAAAGTACAGGATACAGAGTTGATAATGCACAACAATTAAGATTACAAGTCAATTCATCAGAAATAACTTCAAAAGAAAATATATAATGGGCCCCTAAATAATTATAACGTGCCACAACAAGAATGTGAGGTCTTTCCTGTGTTATTTTGTGAATATGTGATACATACTTTGTTCATTTTATCTGTGTCTGCCTTGCAAAGTGCCTCTGGGAGGTTCATCTTTATGGATTTGATGAACAAGCTCCATTGCCCTCTGGTTACAGTTAGTTTCAGCTGGTGGGAGGCTTTGGCAGTAGAACACAGGGTGGGCTAGAGTGTGGACAGGGTATCTATTGCCGAGGTTCTTTCACTGCCTCCAGGAAACATCACAATCTCAATACACAGTTCTCTTTGACTTGTGGAAACCCTTCTAACCCATGCTCATTCAAGTTCACTAGCCCGAGGGTACCATTCCTCTCTGATAGTTCCCTTAACCTCACCCACAACTTTATAATTAGATGCTTTATTAAACTCCTCTAATGACCCCATTTTTGAGTGGGCCATCTGTTTCCTCCTGGGATTCTGGCTCATAAAGGAGACAACAAAAATCATTAATATATATATTCTTGAGAAAGAAATGGTTGAAAATAATTAGGGACAAATTGTCCAACAGGGAGAGTGGGGGTAGGAATATAGTAATTATTAATGGGAATCGGTAGTCATATATTATAGAAGGGGGAAGGAAATAAATGTATTATTTATGGACCAGAGGGGGTCTCCACAGTATGATTTGAGAAATGCAAAGGTATATAAACTAATTAACTAACAAACCAACTAAATTTCTTTGTTATGTGTATTTGTAAAAAAATGTATAATCCAATTTTCAATGGTGCTGGTCATCAATTGACAGAATGTTCACTATGGTGAGTATCATATTTAACAAAATGTCAACCGTGCCCTGTAGATTATATTGATTATATCCTTGATGTACACTGGTATTGGCATTTACCATAAAAATATTTACTGTGAATTGTGTGGTTTAAAATTTGAAATCATTTTTATATGAAAAGCATTTATCTTACTACATATAGGTTTACATTAAACAGGTTTTATTCTATATAGACTATCCCATAAAATTGGAATTTAAAGTTAAATTTTATGGACATGAAACCATGAAATCTAATCTTAATAAAGAAAATATCAGAAACTGCTTCAGGACTAGAGATTTATGTAGCTGTAGAATAGAAGATTAATGGAGTAGAAAGTATGAAGTACAGTTTACTGCATTTTCTTCTCCTTTTAGACATGGTGCTTGGCCTCCTATTACCTGGCAATTTTGTAATATATTTCTTCGCATTTCTTTTCTTATATAACTTTCACTTTGAAAATCATGTTTCAGCTTTATTATTTTTAGTAATAAATAACTCTCCAGATAACTCTCACAACTGGTGCAAGTTTTATGAGCCTTCCCTGATTGTGTTCTCTCCGATTCCTTTTAAATAGAGTCCTTACTCACAGGAAGATAGGACACTTTCGACTTGCATTTTACATAAGCATTTTTTCCTATTAGGTTACTTTAACATGGACCCAACATGTATACACAATCAGACCAATTTTGTAGATCAAACAGCACATCTACAATTCACATTATCCGAACTTTTTAAAGTTTTGTCATTGCCTTGAAGAATTATTCTTTGCCGCTCCTTTTGCCCTATGATTTTTTTATTTTTATACTTTGGAAAAATAACTTACATGTAAAACTTCAAGATATTATAGCTTTAAATATTTCTTTATTAAAATTTATAATACACTTAAGGGAAAATATACAGAATGATTTATTCCAAAATGAATACCCATTTTATTTCCACCATGGACAAGAAATAAAACATTGTCAGTAACCCTCACTTATCTCACTCCAAATAACCCTGATTTCTTCTTTCACTTGCTGTTCCTTCTCTCCCTTCCTTAAATGTTACAGTCACTCTAATTTCTATGCTAATCACTCTTGACTTTTCTTTTAAATTGTACTCTCTAAACCCGTTTTGGTAATCATTGTGGTTTTTATCTGTTTTTATTCTCAGTATGTAACTCTTTTGCCCAATATTATTTTTGTTATAGTCATGCACAGTGTTGAACGTATTTATTTCCACAGCTGTATGACATTTCAAGTTTGAATATACTCTGTTTATTAGTACATAATGCCAACTTTTTTTCTTCCAAATGGTGGCATAAACATTCACTCTTATTAACAGTGTAGGAAATTTCCCTCTTTGTAATATGGCTCTGGGACTGACTTTGCAAATGAGATAAACTTGTGTATGATTTACTAGATGGAAGTATGGCAGAAACCACTATTTCTGGAAAATTACAGCAGTTCTTCAGATTACCATGTTATACCCTTTTAGCTCTGCAACATCCCAACCCATCCCCTATTTAGGTAAGCCATAATTAATAGCCATATTAGCTTCCTAAATAATTGTATAAAGTCTAATTAACATTGATGCCAAACCCAAATAATGAACTAATATGTTTCATATACTGACAGGGATGGTAGATGCGAAAAAGAAAAGATAACTTATGAGAGATTGAACAAAGAGAAAACACAAGAGCTGGTGGCTGACTATACATAATGAACTAAAGAAAGAGATTATTACTAATGATTCGGGGCCACGGGTCTTAAGTAGGTGAGAATATGGTGTTATTACAATCACATAGAAAAGTTAGGAGCGAGTATCTGTTGTGAAGTATGACATGTTTAGATTGAACATTTTGAATAATCTTAAGGAATCACAAGAGATCATAAGGAAATAAATAATAGAGACTGAAAATATGGAAGTTGATAGAGATCAGAGATGAAAAAAATGGATTTGTGGATCCCTTTGAAGGCAGTAATGCTTTTCACAGCCATCAGTATCTTATGGTTAAAAGAAATAGTGAAAACTAATCCTTTATATTCAGAATATCTACACACATTTATAAATGCAATATCTTATCTTATAGCTGTTATTATTTTTTGCAATCTTCCTAGTCAGGCAATTTCATAAGTGGTTTGTAGTACTAATGACACTAATATGTATCACATATTTGTGCTATCTCAAATAGCACAGATTCATAGATTGCCACTTTCTTGAAAAGAGAAGATGATGCCATATACATTGCTGGGTTCCTAATGGTATATGTAGTTAAAATTTATCAAATATCTGTTTAGTTAAAGGGCACAATAGATAAATAGATAAGACATAAATAAATAAACGCAGTGATACCATTATTCTGTGTGTAACTGCAAAGACTAGTTCAATTTATATTAGGAATCTATACATATTTTTCCAGTTTTACTTACACCTTATTAGGTTAATTAGACTGTTATTGTGATTATTCAATAATCCAAATTTCAATGACTTCGATATGTATCTATTGTAAATCATTAGCATAAATTATTAACATACTTTCCTTTTCCATTAAGAATTTTTATCTCTGTAAAATCATTAGTGTTTCCCTCTCTGGTGAAGCGTATCTCCTGCCCTACGGAAAAGCACTAAACCTCTTCCAGAAAAATCAGGGAGAATCCGAGATAAATATTCTAATGAAAATAGCAGTACTTCTGAATGCAATTATGATCAAATTTTCTAAGGACCATGGTTTCCCAGTGGAACTAAATTTTAAGTATAAATCTCCCCAATTTATATAGTAATAAAAGCGAATGAAGAGTCCTGGAAGATTGCCTTGCCCTTTAGAGCTTATGGTCAAATAAAAAGTTTCATTTAGGGAATGCGGTCAAGTGAAATGTCCTGAGAATCTAGAGATGAAAGTCTTCAGAGGCTCCTGGTGTGAGACAGAGCAAATATTCTTACACAAAATCAGACTATGTGTGACATTACTTTCTTTTTTTTTTTCTTTCAGAAAAGAAAAGCTCAATATTGCCAGTCAACTCACAACGAGACAGAAGTAAAGGTCAAACCTATCTCTCCATGCTGACTTTAAGGCAATATTTTTATCAGTGATTGGTGGAAGGAAAGGGGAAGTCAGGAAAGTCTTTGGACAAGGGCAATTATGCCTTCATGCTACCTCACGGGGTGTTATGTGTAAATTTAGCAGGATCTGATATGAAACATGCAGTAGAATTTCAGGCTGTGATGTCAGCATGCTCATTCTGCACAGACTCCAGGCAGCCATATTGGTTCCAACTGAATCTGAACCAGTTATTTTACCTCATAGACTAAGGGAGTTTCAGCATTTCAGCAGGTGGTTTCTTTTTTATTTTTAATTTTGTAGTTACACAGCAGGTGTATATATTTATGGGGTACATGAGATGTTTTGATACATGCATGCGATGTGAAATAATCACATCATGGAGCATGGAGTGTCTATCCCCTCAAGCATCTTTAGTTAAAAAAAAAAAAAATCCAATTACATTCTTTTAGTTATTTTTAAAAGTATGATTAAATTATTATTGACTATAGTCACCCTGCTCTGCTATCAAATCGTAAGTCTTATTCTTGCTTTCTAATTATTTTTTGCACCCATTAACCATCCTTATCTCTCCTCAACCTCACTACCCTTCCAAGGCTCTGGTAACCATCCTTCTACTCTCCATGTTCATGCATTCAATTGTTTTAATTTTTAGACCCCGCAAATAAGTGAGAACATGCACAGTTTGTCTCTGCCTGGTTTATTTCACATAATGACTACCAGTTCCATTAATGCTGTTGCAAATGTCACAATCTCATTATTTTTTATGGCTAAATAGTATTCCATTATGTATATGTACCTTATTTTCTTTATCCACTCTATTGATGGACACTTGGGTTGCTTCCAAATCTTAGCTATTGTAAACAGTGCTGCAATAACCATAGGAGTACAGATAACTCTTCAATATACTGATTCCATTTAATTTCGTTATATACTCAGCAGTAGGATTGCTGGATTATATGATATCTGTATTTTTAGATTTCAAGAAACCTCCAAACTGTCTTCCATAGTGGTTATACCAATTTACATTCCCACCAACAGTGTACAAGTGTTCCCTTTTCTCCATACCTCACTAGCATTCGTTATTGCCTGTCTTTTGGGTATAAGCCATTTTAACTGGGGTGAGATCTCATTGTAGTTTTATTTGCATTTCACTGGCAATCAATTATGTTGAGCACCTCTTTATATGCCTGTTTGTCATTTGTGTGTCTTCTTTTGAAAAATGTCCATTCAAATATTTTGCTCATTTTTAAACCAGATTATTAGGGCTTTTTTTTCTTTTTTTTCTTTTTTTTTTTTTTTTTCTCCATAGAGTTGTTTGAGCTCCTTATATATTCTGGTTATTATTCCCTTGTCAGATGAGTAGTTTGCAAATACTTTCCCCCATTCTGTGGGTTGTCTCTTCATTTTGTTAATTGTATCCTTTGCTGTGCAGAAGCTTTTTAACTTGAGGTGATACCATTTGTCCATTTTTGCTTTGGTTGCCTGTGCTTAAGGGGTACTGCTCAATATTTTTGCCCAGATCAATGTCTTAGAGATTTTCCCCAATATTTCCTTATAGTACTTTCATAGTTTGAGATTATAGGTTTAAGTCTTTAATCCATTTTGATTTGATTTTTGCATATAGTGAAACATAGGAGCCTAGTTTCACTCTTCTGCATATAATTTGTTGTTTTTGTTTTTAATCTGCCATACTGAAAATTTAAAAATTTGTTACTCATTGATGCCTTTAATTCTTTGGGGCATCATTTCAGTTCTTCCTATCCTATGTACATTCCTCAATTATGAATATTAAGAGCAATGACAACTCTAGCTACTTCTTGCTGACTAGTGTTGCAGTTGAGGGTCTAACAAATAATATTTTAAAATATTTAATTGTAAACACTTATGTTTCCCAGGTTGTGGTCAGACAGGTGAGTCAGAGAACTCTTTTGTACATTGGGTAATCATTTTATGTGCAGAAAATGTTGATTTAAAGAAAAACTGTGAAGCAAACAGCAGGTATACAGGACTTGACAAAAAGGAAGAGAAACCTCAACACATACAAAATTTTAATTCTTAGCTTAATATTTCAAAAATAAATCATTTTTTCCTGATGGGATCCATGAAAACAAGGGTTTTAATATATTATTTCCAGATTTTTAAGAAGAGACATGTAGGAACCAGAAAATGATTTAGGATTTAATCCAGATAATAGGCAAATAATACAAACTCTAAAACAATAGTCAGAGTTGGAATCTATTAACAGATGTGTTTAAGTTTTCTTTTGAAATACAGTTTTTTTCTCCTCCAATTTCTCATTTTTACCACAACAAATCACAATAGAAGCAATTTGTGTATAAAATAAGTTGTAGTCTTATTATACCTGGCCTAATTATTTACATAAAGTACAGCAAGGATAGTGCACTATAGGCTCTTTAAAAGAAATTGCTTTGCTGGAGATTTTTAATAAGCAATCTTGGACTTTAAATGCTTTCAGGCTAGCTACACCTAAGATCTGTCATGAGATTGTGCCTGTAATACCTATATGAATGAGTGCATTCCTCTCTTTTTGAAGTCCCAAATTATCTTGAGGCTCCCAAGCCTGTCAGAAAGTGCCACTTTTTTCAATTTGTATTTTAAGTTCAGGGATACATGTGTAGGTTTGTTATGTAGGTAAATTGCATGCCACAGGGGTTTGGTGTAGAGACTACTTCATCACCCAGCTAATAAGCACAGTACCTGATAGGTAGTTTTTCAATCCGCACTTTCCCCCAACTCTCCAAACTCAAGTAGACCCCAGTGTCTATTGTTATCTCTCTTTGTGTTCACGTGTAATCAATGTTTAGTCCCCACTTAAAAGTGAGAACATGCAGTATATATATTTTTTCTATTCCTGCATTTGTTTGCTAAAGATAATGGCCTCCAGCTCCATCCATGTTCCCACAAAGGATATGATCTCATTCTTTCTTACAGTTGTGTAGAATTCCATGATGCATCTACACCACATTTTCTTTATCCAGTCTACCATTGATGGGTATTTAGGTTGATTTCTTGTCTTTGCTATTGTGAATAGTGCCGCAATGAACATACAAGTGCATGTGTCTTTATGGTAAAACAATTTATATTCCTTTGAGTATATACCCAATAATGGGATTGGTGGGTCAAATGGTAGTTCTGTTTTTAGCTCTCTGAGGAATTGCCAGACTGCTCTCCACAATGGTTGAACTAATTTACACTACCACCAACAGTGTTAAAGTGTCCTTTTCTCAGCAAATTTGCCAGCATCTGTTATTTTTGGACAAATAATAGCCATTCTGACTAGTGTGAGATGGTATATCATTGTTGTCTTAATTTGTTTCTCTATTGATTAGTGATGTTGAACATTTCTTTCAGGTACTTGTTGGCTGCATGTATGTCTTTTGAAAAGTGTCTATTCACGTACTTTGCTCACTTTTTAATGTGGAGGTTTTTTGCTTATTGATTTAAGTTCTTAATAGAATCTATATATTAAACTGTTGTTGGCTGCACAGTTTGCAAGTATTTTCTCATGTTGTGTAAGTTGTCTGTACTCTGTTGACAGTTTATTTTTCTGTGCAGAAGCTCTTTAGTTAATTAGGTTGTATTTGTTAATTTTAGTTTTTGTTGTAATTGTTAATTTTTTTGACAGGGAGTCTCACTCTGTCACCCAGGCTGGTGTGCAGTGGTGCAATCTCGGCTCATTGCAACCTCTGCCTCCCAGGTTCAAGTGATTCTCCTGCCTCAGCCTCTTGAGTAGCTGGGAATACAGGCATTCACCACTATGCCCCGGTAATTTTTGTATTTTTAGTAGAGACGGGGTTTCACCATTTTGGTCAGGCTGGTTTCAAACTCTTGACCTCGTGATCCACCTGCCTTGGCCTCCCAAAGTGCTGGGATAAAAGGCATGAGCCACTGCACCCGGCCTGTAATGGGTTTTGATGACTTTGTCATGAAATCTTTGCCAGGAACTATGTCCAGAATGTTATTTAGTGGGTTATCCTCCAGGATTTTCATAGTGTTAAGTTTTACATTTAAGTCTTTAGTCCATCTGGAGTTGACTTTTGTATATGGTATAAGGAAGGGGCCCAGTTTCAATCTTCCGCATATGACTAGCCAGTTATCTCAGAACCATTCATTAAAAAAGGAGTCCCATTGCACTCTTTACTTAAGGACAGAAACTTTGTACAGAAACTGTGTAGAGAAGGTAGCAGGTCAATCACTTTAAAGGGCTTTTTATCAGCTCTATAAAGTCAACCAATTCCTCAAAAAGATCTAGTCATATCTGAAAATATGCCATTCCAAAGTCTTGGTAAAACAATCAGTGTCTCCACTTGAGTCATGTTAAAAAGAAAATAGACTCTTATTGAATGTATGCAAATAATGACATTGTCATAAATAAAGAATATTCACAAATAGCCTCCAAATTCTGGAGGAACTGATAGAGAGTAGGATAAATATTTCAACTTTTTGTTCACAAAATAATATTTTATCTAATTTGTTTCAAGTTAGAAATGGCTCAAAAGAAAAGAGGGTCTTTTTGACTCTGGAAAACAAAACATAAGGAGAATCAGCAATGTTTCAAACAAAAACATCACTGAAATTTTTTTTTTAATCCTCTATTAGTTCAGAACCATGTAACCAACTCCTGTTCTACTCGATGTTGCATAAGTAATGTTCATGCAGCTTTTTAATTAGAGTCCTGGAAGTTCTTTCCTAGTCCAATGGTATGATCTCCAAAGTCATCAGAAACCTGTACTTGTATTTGTCAGTTTCCATAAAAAGTAATTTGGATTACACTTTATTGGAAATGATTCTAGAGAAGGATTTAAGACAATAACTGGGGATGACAAATCTTTATTAGCTAGAGTTCTGGAACCCTGCAGGGTCCAGAACTTTATTCCTTCTGTTATTTATTTATTTATTGCTATCTCCTCCATCACACTGGATTCCATCAAATAGTGCTCAGCACTATTTTTTTCATAATTTATAATCAGTCTTGCTGTAAACCGTTTGAATTCTCAAATCATTGTCACATTCTGGGGTCAACTCACATTACCATCAAAACAGTGAAAACTTTCCTTTTTATAGTGCATTATAATTCACAAATTCTTAACAGTGAAGGCTGAATGTGGTGGCTCAAGACTATAATCCTAGCACTTCGGGAGGCCTAAGTGGCAGATCATTTGAGCCCAGAAGTTTGACACCAGGCCTGGGCAACATGGCAAAACTCCATCTCTACAAAAAATACAAAAAATTAGATGGGTGTGGTGGTGCACACCTGTGGTCCCAGCTACTTGGGAAGCTGAGGCGGGAGGATCACTTGAACCTGGAAAGTTGACGCTGCAGTGAGCTACAGTCATGCCACTGCACTCCAACCTGAGCAACAGAGACAGACTCTGCCTCAAAAAAAAGTTATATTTTAATTTTAAAAACAACTTTATGTGACAAATATTATTGTCAGGCTTTGAAATGTAGAAAATTGAAGAAGACAAAAATAATAGACAGCAATTTATAGAATGAGAACTCCATTGCAGGATTGTTTTTCTCTCACTCATGTCTGGTATATATATATCTGCCTTTCTTTGTTCTTTAGAAATTTTTTTTTTCTGTTCTTTAGTTCAATGACAGAACACAGCCATGATCAGTCTCCTAATTCTCACTTTCATGACAGGTTTCTACTTACTGATCCAATACTTTTTTTTCCCCCAAAATCATGTATACTACAATCACAATTTATAGATGATTATTATGCCTCACGGAGTAAAAACTACATTTCCTAGCTTCCTATTTTTTGTAAGTAGTAGCCAAACAAATATAAGTAAAATTCCTTCAGGAATAAGTCATAAGCATTTGAGATTTTACTTCATTTCTCCTTCCAACTAAGTGAAAGGCAGAAATGATGGCTGGAGCACTAGCAGCCACCTTGAAGTATGCCATCAACAAGAAAGTGGAAATCAGCGCTAAGGATAGCAGAGTAGAAAGACAGAAGGAACTCAGTTCCCTGATTACTATGGAATCACAAAACCAACGGTAGAATACATAACTCTAGACTTCTTCAAAATGTGAGGTGACTATAAGCTTCAACTCACTCACCTAAGCCCCCATAGTTGAGTTTATTTTATTAACAGTCAACCTTAACACTCATTTACACAGCATGCTATATTCAAATGCTCAAAGACTGATCAATCTTTCAAGTTCTACACCCCATAAACAACTGGTTGACAGAACTTTGACGAGTTTGCTGCCATTTTACCAGTCAACTTTGTATAAAAGGGTACAATTATATTTTACAAAAGTATTCTTTTCATGATAATCATATAGATGGAGATGGCAATAATTCTCAGAAAATTTGGGGAACAAGCAGCCAAAAAAAAGATGACCAAGCCAGCTTTTCCAAAATTTCCCCTTCCTGTGAGAGACTTTTCATCCCTTCAGTATCTTCAACTCCGTCTTTAGAAGCCAATTGTGTTTAATATAAATAAATGACAATTGTGGGTGAAATATTAGATACCTTTAAACCATAAAATGTATTATTGGTGGCCCAAATCAAGATACTGAGAATTAAATTGTAACTGTTGTCTGATCTTTTCTGTGTGCAGCGTAAAATGAGGAATAGTACATTGTTTTAATTCTTCTAATAAATATGCCATGTTGGATTTAAAGCCTGTACGTAACATGAATAATAAATATGTTATTGAGAAATGACCAGAACTTGATATTATAGTCTAGGCAGAAACATGTGACCCATTAACTTTTCTTTATAAGTTTATACAATTGTCTTGACAAAGCACCTATTTCTGAATGCAATATAGCTTGTTAATAAAACTTTTACAACCATTGTTTTGTCATAAAAATCAAATAAAATGGATATTTACTTAGCAGATGGTGCAATCATAACATTTCATTGGTTTGTATTATACCAAAGTTGCTTAATTTAAATTGATAACTTATCACTTTGTGAATAACAACATATATTTAGGAGTGAAATTTAAGAATATTCAGTCAAAATAAAAGAGCAAGCTAACCTAAAAATACTCAGGATAGTTTTTAGGTTCTACATATAACAATTCCCTCAAAAGACTGAATATTAAGATAGGAAGAGTAAGATTAAAATTACTTCTTCCCAGTCTTTCTTTTTTTTTTCTTTTGTGAAAACATGGGATCTATCTCCACAAAGTAAAAGAGGTTAGAAAATTGAGGTTAGAAAATATGCAAATTGCTCATGTTAAGGAAATTTTAAAAATCTTATTAACTTCTTAGGATATAAGATGACAGGCAGTTTGATATACAGATAAATTCTCAGGGTGAATGTAGAAAAACAATTGCTAGTACATTTCTTTATTAAGTAGCTATGACTTTGGGCAAGCAACTCAGTCTTAGTACATGTCAGTTTTTTCATGCAAAATAAGAGTTACTTTGACCTCAAATTAATTGTGTGAAAATAAAAATTTTCTAACAGGCAATGCATCAACAAATTTTTGAAGTTCCCAAGAGTGGAGATAGTCTAACACACAGAAATTAACCATAATTTGTTATGCTTAGAAAAGTGAAATATTTCAAATATTTTGCCTACAATTCAGACGATTTCACACAAAGAAACAGGCTGGATTTACGTTGCTAAAGTTTGAGGAATCTTTTTAAATTTATATTACCCTACCCAATGGATACATAGTATGGCTACTACAAAGTTTCTCTTTGTCTTTTGTTTTGTTTTTTTAATTTACTAACCTTGAGTAGAACATGCTTTATGAAACTCAAAAATTATAAGAAAAATTTTACTGTAATTATAAGAAATCTTTCACTGTAAAAGAAAGCAAATAGTTTCTTATTTTATAATTATAGTTTTAGTTTTCTTCTATATTTTCAGGTATTTAAAAGAAATTCCTAAAAACTTTGAGATGTAGAAGACTGGGAATAATACTAATACATAAACTCAATATAGCATGGTGTTATAGAAAATATGCAATATAATCTACAGTATAAAATTTAGGAAGAAATTAAATTAGACACCTAATTTAGAATGACAGTTGAAACACACCATTTTAAAGGTACCTGATTCTTCCCATCAAATAAACACAGGAAATATGTATGTTTATTATATATGTGTATGTACACACACACACACACACATGTGTATGTGTATGTGTATATATATGCATATATATACACACACACACACACACACATCTCCTTTACTTCTTGGGTCACCAATTTACCTGGTTTGTTTTCAACTTTCGCTGTTTAGCACTAAAATTCTCATGTCTGGAAACATTTTTAGTCCCAGAGTAATTATATAGTTTGCCTGGGGATGTCATGATTTTAAAACTAAAAGTCCTATTTTCTGAGAAAACCTTCAGTCTCAGTCAAGCCAGGACATTTGGTCACACTACTTAGTTCATTGGTGAAGGTGCACTACAGCTGAAGGAAGGGAAGAGAAAATTCAGTGGAGGAGCAATGTAAATATATGCAAGGCCCAGACCTACTGCTGGGCATGAGGCAGGATAACTGAGAGGGTCCCAACTGGAAGATTCAAGGACAGACATTATGCATGCTCAAAACTGAAGATTATTCATAAAGACAGAGATAACATCCTACTCTCACTCACACACCACTAGACTAACAAAAGTGCAAATAATAACTTTAAAAAATACATATTTCTGAACAAGAGGCAAGAGCAGAGTGAAAAAATTCCAGTGGTACAGGAAAAGGGGTAGACTAAACATTTGTAAAAACCCAGATCTCAATCTAAACACAGGTGATACTAAAATTTTGTGGCCTATAGTACAGAAAGAGTACGCATAGAAAAGCCAAATTGCAAACACAGCTCAATTCCTGAATGGATTGACTCAACTCCCCAAAATGAAATTCAGAATAAAGGAAAAGCACGTTAACTTTCAAGTATACAAATTGTCTTCCTCCACAAGATGTCTGGGTTTCAATTAAAAAATTATAAGGCATATAAACAAGTAATATTAAAAAAAACCTCATTATCAAGAGACAAAGTAATTGTAAAAGTATTACAAAGTAATTGTAAAAGTATTACAAAATAATAAACAGAAGCAAATCCAAACATGACACGTATTTTGGCACTCTCAAACAGAAAACTTAAACCAACTATGATCAATGATTAAATCTTCCGTAGAAAAACAGGACAGCGTCCATTACTGAAAGGGTAATTTCAACAGAGAGATGGAGAGTATAAGAATGGATTAAATAGAAAATGATAGGGATAAAAATAAACAAACAGTAACAAGTATGAATATCTTTGCCTTTGGTGGCTCATCAGTGGATTTGAAACATGTAGGCAAAATTAGAGAATTTAGAGACAGTTCCATAGAAATTCTCTAAACTAACACACATAGTGTACCGAAAGAAAAGTGAAAAAAGAAAAATGCAGTAGCCAAGAGATTGAGAAAGCATCAGATGATTTAATTTTGGGGTACTTGGAATTCCTGAAAGAAAAGATAGAGAAAACAAGAGAAATAAAACATTTACAGAACTAAGAATTTTCCAAAATTAATGACAGATATAAAGGAAGCATACCAGGTTCCCTTTCCACTCCCCCGGCCCCCTACATGTACATATCATATTCAAACTGCTAAAATCAAAAATGAAAATAGTATCTTCAAGGCAGTCAGAGACAAAAGACATTATAGAGGAACAAACTAAGAATTACATAGCAAGGCCAGGTGCAGTGGCTCATGCCTGTAATTTCGGCACTTGGGATGTCATGGCAGGCAGATCACTTGAAGCCAGCAGTTCTAGAACAGCCTGAGCAACATGGCTAAACCCTGTCTCTACTAAAAATACAAAAATTAACCGGCCATGGTGGTGCAGGCTTGTAATTTCAGCTACTCAGGAGGCTAAGTCACAAGAATTGCTTGAACCAGAGAGGCAGAGGTTGCGGTGAGCTGAGATCGTGCCACTGCACTGCAGCCAGTGGGACACAGCAAGGCTCTGTCTCATAGGAAAAAAAAAAAAAAAAACTTAGCATAGCAGATTTCCGTTCGGAAACTGTAAAAGCTAGAAAACAATGAGAAAACAAAAGAAAGTCAACCAAGAATTGTATAATCAACGTAAAGATTGTACATAGAGGAGAGCAAAATGATAAATTTTTCAGCAAAAAATAAGAGTGATCTAAAATTTATTACCAGCAGATCTGCTCTGAAAGAACTTTTTAAAAAAATGTTTGCAGAGAAGGAAAAAGATACAAGACAAAAGCCTGTACTCATACAAAAAAAAAACCTTAAAATTGCTGCAAATCAAATAAATAAACGTAAATATAAAATTAAATTTGTTTTGTTTTAATTATTATAAGCAGTTTATTTGTTAAAGCAAAAATAATATCAATGTACTGTGTGTTTATAACATGTGTAAAAGTAAAATGTTTTCTTTTATTTATTTTATTTATTTTTAAATTTATTTATTATTATTATACTTTAAGTTGTAGGGTACATGTGCATAACGTGCAGGTTTGTTACATATGTATACTTGTGCCATGTTGGTGTGCTGCACCCATCAACTCGTCATTTACATCAGGTATAACTCCCAATGCAATCCCTCCCCCCTCCCCCCTCCCCATGATAGGCCCCGTGTGTGATGTTCCCCTTCCTGAGTCCAAGTGATCTCATTGTTCAGTTCCCACCTATGAGTGAGAACATGCGGTGTTTGGTTTTCTGTTCTTGTGATAGTTTGCTAAGAATGATGGTTTCCAGCTGCATCCATGTCCCTACAAAGGACGCAAACTCATCCTTTTTGATGGCTGCATAGTATTCCATGGTGTATATGTGCCACATTTTCTTAATCCAGTCTGTCACTGATGGACATTTGGGTTGATTCCAAGTCTTTGCTATTGTGAATAGTGCTGCAATAAACATACGTGTACATGTGTCTTTATAGCAGCATAATTTATAATCCTTTGGGTATATACCCAGTAATGGGATGGCTGGGTCATATGGTACATCTAGTTCTAGATCCTTGAGGAATCGCCATACTGTTTTCCATAATGGTTGAACTAGTTTACAATCCCACCAACAGTGTAAAAGTGTTCCTATTTCTCCACATCCTCTCCAGCACCTGTTGTTTCCTGACTTTTTAATGATCGCCATTCTAACTGGTGTGAGATGGTATCTCATTGTGGTTTTGATTTGCATTTCTCTGATGGCCAGTGATGATGAGAATTTTTTCATGTGTCTGTTGGCTGTATGAATGTCATCTTTTGAGAAATGTCTGTTCATATCCTTTGCCCACTTTTTGATGGGGTTGTTTGTTTTTTTCTTGTAAATGTGTTTGAGTTCTTTGTAGGTTCTGGATATTAGCCCTTTGTCAGACGAGTAGATTGCAAAAATTTTCTCCCATTCTGTAGGTTGCCTGTTCACTCTGATGGTAGT
Source organism: Macaca mulatta (assembly GCF_049350105.2). Classification (NCBI taxonomy): domain Eukaryota; kingdom Metazoa; phylum Chordata; class Mammalia; order Primates; family Cercopithecidae; genus Macaca; species Macaca mulatta. The sequence continues at coordinate 122,351,963 of NC_133413.1, forward strand.
TTCTTTTGCTGTACAGAAGCTCTTTAGTTTAATGAGATCCCATTTGTCAATTTTGGCTTTTGCTGCCGTTGCTTTTGGTGTTTTAGACATGAAGTCTTTGCCTATGCCTATGTCCTGAATGGTACTACCTAGGTTTTCCTAGGATTTTTATGGTATTAGGTCTAACATTTAAGTCTCTAATCCATCTTGAATTAATTTTCGTATAAGGAGTAAGGAAAGGATCCAGTTTCAGCTTTCTACTTATGGCTAGCCAATTTCCCAGCACCATTTATTAAATAGGGAATCCTTTCCCCATTTCTTGTTTCTCTCAGGTTTGTCAAAGATCAGATGGCTGTAGATGTGTGGTATTATTTCTGAGGACTCTGTTCTGTTCCATTGGTCTATATCTCTGTTTTGGTACCAGTACCATGCTGTTTTGGTTACTGTAGCCTTGTAGTATAGTTTGAAGTCAGGTAGCGTGATGCCTCCAACTTTGTTCTTTTGACTTAGGATTGTCTTGGAGATGCGGGCTCTTTTTTGGTTCCATATGAACTTTAAAGCAGTTTTTTCCAATTCTGTGAAGAAACTCATTGGTAGCTTGATGGGGATGGCATTGAATCTATAAATTACCTTGGGCAGTATGGCCATTTTCACGATATTGATTCTTCCTATCCATGAGCATGGTATGTTCTTCCATTTGTTTGTGTCCTCTTTGATTTCACTGAGCAGTGGTTTGTAGTTCTCCTTGAAGAGGTCCTTTACATCCCTTGTAAGTTGGATTCCTAGGTATTTGATTCTCCTTGAAGCAATTGTGAATGGAAGTTCATTCATGATTTGGCTCTCTGTTTGTCTGTTACTGGTGTATAAGAATGCTTGTGATTTTTGCACATTAATTTTGTATCCTGAGACTTTGCTGAAGTTGCTTATCAGCTTAAGGAGATTTGGGGCTGAGACAATGGGGTTTTCTAAATATACAATCATGTCATCTGCAAACAGGGACAATTTGACTTCTTCTTTTCCTAACTGAATACCCTTGATTTCTTTCTCTTGCCTGACTGCCCTAGCCAGAACTTCCAACACTATGTTGAATAGGAGTGGTGAGAGAGGGCATCCCTGTCTTGTGCCAGTTTTCAAAGGGAATTTTTCCAGTTTTTGCCCATTCAGTATGATATTGGCTGTGGGTTTGTCATAAATAGCTCTTATTATTTTGAGGTATGTTCCATCAATACCGAATTTATTGAGCGTTTTTAGCATGAAGGGCTGTTGAATTTTGTCAAAAGCCTTTTCTGCATCTATTGAGATAATCATGTGGTTCTTGTCTTTGGTTCTGTTTATATGCTGGATTATGTTTATTGATTTGCGAATGTTGAACCAGCCTTGCATCCCAGGGATGAAGCCCACTTGATCATGGTGGATAAGCTTTTTGATGTGTTGCTGAATCCGGTTTGCCAGTATTTTATTGAGGATTTTTGCATCGATGTTCATCAGGGATATTGGTCTAAAATTCTCTTTTTTTGTTGTGTCTCTGCCAGGCTTTGGTATCAGGATGATGTTGGCCTCATAAAATGAGTTAGGGAGGATTCCCTCTTTTTCTATTGATTGGAATAGTTTCAGAAGGAATGGTACCAACTCCTCCTTGTACCTCTGGTAGAATTCAGCTGTGAATCCATCTGGTCCTGGACTTTTTTTGGTTGGTAGGCTATTAATTATTGCCTCAATTTCAGAGCCTGCTATTGGTCTATTCAGGGATTCAACTTCTTCCTGGTTTAGTCTTGGAAGAGTGAAAGTGTCCAGGAAATTATCCATTTCTTCTAGATTTTCCAGTTTATTTGCGTAGAGGTGTTTATAGTATTCTCTGATGGTAGTTTGTATTTCTGTGGGGTCGGTGGTGATATCCCCTTTATCATTTTTAATTGTGTCGATTTGATTCTTCTCTCTTTTCTTCTTTATTAGTCTTGCTAGTGGTCTGTCAATTTTGTTGATCTTTTCAAAAAACCAACTCCTGGATTCATTGATTTTTTTTTTTTTTTCTTTTTTTTTTTTTTTTTTTTTTTTTTATTTTTTAAATTTATTTATTATTATTATACTTTAAGTTGTAGGGTACATGTGCATAATATGCAGTTTTGTTACATATGTATACTTGTGCCATGTTGCTGTGCTGCACCCATCAACTTGTCATTTACATCAGGTATAACTCCCAATGCAATCCCTCCCCCCTCCCCCCTCCCCATGATAGGCCCCGGTGTGTGATGTTCCCCTTCCTGAGTCCGAGTGATCTCATTGTTCAGTTCCCACCTATGAGTGAGAACATGCGGTGTTTGGTTTTCTGTTCTTGTGATAGTTTGCTAAGAATGATGGATTCCAGCTGCATCCAAGTCCCTACAAAGGACTCAAACTCATCCTTTTTTATGGCTGCATAGTATTCCATGGTGTATATGTGCCACATTTTCTTAATCCAATCTGTCACTGAGGGACATTTGGGTTGATTCCAAGTCTTTGCTATTGTGAATAGTGCTGCAATAAACATACGTGTGCATGTGTCTTTATAGCAGCATAATTTATAATCCTTTGGGTATATACCCAGTAATGGGATGGCTGGGTCATATGGTACATCTAGTTCTAGATCCTTGAGGAATCGCCATACTGTTTTCCATAATGGTTGAACTAGCTTACAATCCCACCAACAGTGTAAAAGTGTTCCTATTTCTCCACATCCTCTCCAGCACCTGTTGTTTCCTGACTTTTTAATGATTGCCATTCTAACTGGTGTGAGATGGTATCTCATTGTGGTTTTGATTTGCATTTCTCTGATGGCCAGTGATGATGAGCATTTTTTCATGTGTCTGTTGGCTGTATGAATGTCTTCTTTTGAGAAATGTCTGTTCATGTCCTTTGCCCACTTTTTGATGGGGTTGTTTGTTTTTTTCTTGTAAATTTGTTTGAGTTCTTTGTAGGTTCTGGATATTAGCCCTTTGTCAGATGAGTAGATTGCAAAAATTTTCTCCCATTCTGTAGGTTGCCTGTTCACTCTGATGGTAGTGTCTTTTGCTGTGCAGAAGCTCTTTAGTTTAATGAGATCCCATTTGTCAATTTTGGCTTTTGCTGCCGTTGCTTTTGGTGTTTTAGACATGAAATCTTTGCCCATGCCTATGTCCTGAATGGTACTACCTAGGTTTTCCTCTAGGATTTTTATGGTATTAGGTCTAACATTTAAGTCTCTAATCCATCTTGAATTAATTTTCGTATAAGGAGTAAGGAAAGGATCCAGTTTCAGCTTTCTACTTATGGCTAGCCAATTTTCCCAGCACCATTTATTAAATAGGGAATCCTTTCCCCATTTCTTGTTTCTCTCAGGTTTGTCAAAGATCAGATGGCTGTAGATGTGTGGTATTGTTTCTGAGGACTCTGTTCTGTTCCATTGGTCTATATCTCTGTTTTGGTACCAGTACCATGCTGTTTTGGTTACTGTAGCCTTGTAGTATAGTTTGAAGTCAGGTAGCGTGATGCCTCCAGCTTTGTTCTTTTGACTTAGGATTGTCTTGGAGATGCGGGCTCTTTTTTGGTTCCATATGAACTTTAAAGCAGTTTTTTCCAATTCTGTGAAGAAACTCATTGGTAGCTTGATGGGGATGGCATTGAATCTATAAATTACCTTGGGCAGTATGGCCATTTTCACGATATTGATTCTTCCTATCCATGAGCATGGTATGTTCTTCCATTTGTTTGTGTCCTCTTTGATTTCACTGAGCAGTGGTTTGTAGTTCTCCTTGAAGAGGTCCTTTACATCCCTTGTAAGTTGGATTCCTAGGTATTTGATTCTCTTTGAAGCAATTGTGAATGGAAGTTCATTCCTGATTTGGCTCTCTGTTTGTCTGTTACTGGTGTATAAGAATGCTTGTGATTTTTGCACATTAATTTTGTATCCTGAGACTTTGCTGAAGTTGCTTATCAGCTTAAGGAGATTTTGGGCTGAGACAATGGGGTTTTCTAAATATACAATCATGTCATCTGCAAACAGGGACAGTTTGACTTCTTCTTTTCCTAACTGAATACCCTTGATGTCTTTCTCTTGCCTGATTGCCCTAGCCAGAACTTCCAACACTATGTTGAATAGGAGTGGTGAGAGAGGGCATCCCTGTCTTGTGCCAGTTTTCAAAGGGAATTTTTCCAGTTTTTGCCCATTCAGTATGATATTGGCTGTGGGTTTGTCATAAATAGCTCTTATTATTTTGAGGTACGTTCCATCAATACCGAATTTATTGAGCGTTTTTAGCATGAAGGGCTGTTGAATTTTGTCAAAAGCCTTTTCTGCATCTATTGAGATAATCATGTGGTTCTTGTCTTTGGTTCTGTTTATATGCTGGATTATGTTTATTGATTTGCGAATGTTGAACCAGCCTTGCATCCCAGGGATGAAGCCCACTTGATCATGGTGGATAAGCTTTTTGATGTGTTGCTGAATCCGGTTTGCCAGTATTTTATTGAGGATTTTTGCATCGATGTTCATCAGAGATATTGGTCTAAAATTCTCTTTTTTTGTTGTGTCCTTGCCAGGCTTTGGTATCAGGATGATATTGGCCTCATAAAATGAGTTAGGGAGGATTCCCTCTTTTTCTATTGATTGGAATAGTTTCAGAAGGAATGGTACCAACTCCTCCTTGTACCTCTGGTAGAATTCAGCTGTGAATCCATCTGGTCCTGGACTTTTTTTGGTTGGTAGGCTATTAATTGTTGCCTCAATTTCAGAGCCTGCTATTGGTCTATTCAGGGATTCAACTTCTTCCTGGTTTAGTCTTGGAAGAGTGTAAGTGTCCAGGAAATTATCCATTTCTTCTAGATTTTCCAGTTTATTTGCGTAGAGGTGTTTATAGTATTCTCTGATGGTGGTTTGTATTTCTGTGGGGTCGGTGGTGATATCCCCTTTATCATTTTTAATTGTGTCGATTTGATTCTTCTCTCTTTTCTTCTTTATTAGTCTGGCTAGTGGTCTGTCAATTTTGTTGATCTTTTCAAAAAACCAACTCCTGGATTCATTGATTTTTTGGAGGGTTTTTTGTGTCTCTATCTCCTTCAGTTCTGCTCTGATCTTAGTTATTTCTTGCCTTCTGCTAGCTTTCGAATGTGTTTGCTCTTGCTTCTCTAGTTCTTTTAATTGCGATGTTAGAGTGTCAATTTTGCATCTTTCCTGCTTTCTCTTGTGGGCATTTAGTGCTATAAATTTCCCTCTACACACTGCTTTAAATGTGTCCCAGAGATTCTGGTATGTTGTATCTTTGTTCTCATTGGTTTCAAAGAACATCTTTATTTCTGCCTTCATTTCGTTATGTACCCAGTAGTGATTCAGGAGCAGGTTGTTCAGTTTCCATGTAGTTGAGCGGTTTTGATTGAGTTTCTTAGTCCTGAGTTCTAGTTTGATTGCACTGTGGTCTGAGAGACAGTTTGTTATAATTTCTGTTCTTGTACATTTGCTGAGGAGTGCTTTACTTCCAATTACGTGGTCAATTTTGGAGTAAGTACGATGTGGTGCTGAGAAGAATGTATATTCTGTTGATTTCGGGTGGAGAGTTCTATAGATGTCTATTAGGTCTGCTTGCTGCAGAGATGAGTTCAATTCCCGGATATCCTTGTTAACTTTCTGTCTCGTTGATCTGTCTAATGTTGACAGTGGAGTGTTGAAGTCTCCCATTATTATTGTATGGGAGTCTAAGTCTCTTTGTAAGTCTCTAAGGACTTGCTTGATGAATCTGGGTGCTCCTGTATTGGGTGCATATATATTTAGGATAGTTAGCTCTTCCTGTTGAATTGATCCCTTTACCATTATGTAATGGCCTTCTTTGTCTCTTTTGATCTTTGATGGTTTAAAGTCTGTTTTATCAGAGACTAGTATTGCAACCCCCGCTTTTTTTTGTTCTCCATTTGCTTGGTAAATCTTCCTCCATCCCTTTATTTTGAGCCTATGTATGTCTCTGCGTGTGAGATGGGTCTCCTGAATACAGCAGACTGATGGATCTTGACTCTTTATCCAGTTTGCCAGTCTGTGTCTTTTAATTGGACCATTTAGTCCATTTACATTTAAGGTTAAGATTGTTTTGTGTGAACTTGATCCTGCCATTATGATATTAACTGGTTATTTTGCTCGTTAGTTGATGCAGTTTCTTCCTAGCCTCGATGGTCTTTACATTTTGGCATGTTTTTGCAGTGGCTGGTACCGGTTGTTCCTTTCCATGTTGAGTGCTTCCTTCAGGATCTCTTGTAAGGCAGGCCTAGTGGTGACAAAATCTCTAAGCATTTGCTTATCTGTAAAGGATTTTATTTCTCCTTCACTTATGAAACTTAGTTTGGCTGGATATGAAATTCTGGGTTTAAAATTCTTTTCTTTAAGAATGTTGAATATTGGCCCCCACTCTCTTCTGGCTTGGAGAGTTTCTGCCGAGAGATCTGCTGTTAGTCTGATGGGCTTCCCTTTGTGGGTAACCCGACCTTTCTCTCTGGCTGCCCTTAAGATTTTTTCCTTCATTTCAACTTTGGTGAATCTGGCAATTATGTGTCTTGGAGTTGCTCTTCTCGAGGAGTATCTTTGTGGCGTTCTCTGTATTTCCTGGATTTGAATGTTGGCCTGCCCTACTAGGTTGGGGAAGTTCTCCTGGATGATATCCTGAAGAGTGTTTTCCAACTTGGTTCCATTTTCCCCCTCACTTTCAGGCACCCCAATCAGACGTAGATTTGGTCTTTTTACATAATCCCATACTTCTTGCAGGCTTTGTTCATTTCTTTTTCTTCTTTGTTCTTTTGGTTTCTCTTCTCGCTTCATTTCATTCATTTGATCCTCAATCGCTGATACTCTTTCTTCCAGTTGATCGAGTCGGTTACTGAAGCTTGTGCATTTGTCACATATTTCTCATGTCATGGTTTTTCATCTCTTTCATTTCGTTTATGACCTTCTCTGCATTAATTACTCTAGCCATCAATTCTTCCACTTTTTTTTTCAAGATTTTTAGTTTCTTTGTGCTGGGTACGTAATTCCTCCTTCAGCTCTGAGAAATTTGATGGACTGAAGCCTTCTTCTCTCATCTCGTCAAAATCATTCTCCGTCCAGCTTTGATCCATTGCTGACGATGAGCTGCGCTCCTTTGCCGGGGGAGATGCTCTCTTATTTTTTGAATTTCCAGCTTTTCTGCCCTGCTTTTTCCCCATCTTTGTGGTTTTATCTGCCTCTGGTCTTTGATGATGGTGATATACTGATGGGGTTTTGGTGTAGGTGTCCTTCCTGTTTGATAGTTTTCCTTCTAACAGTCAGGACCCTCAGCTGTAGGTCTGTTGGAGATTGCTTGAGGTCCACTCCAGACCCTGTTTGCCTGGGTATCAGCAGCAGAGGCTGCAGAAGATAGAATATTTCTGAACAGCGAGTGTGCCTGTCTGATTCTTGCTTTGGAAGCTTCCTCTCAGGGGTGTACTCCACCCTGTGAGGTGTGGGGTGTCAGACTGCCCCTAGTGGGGGATGTCTCCCAGTTAGGCTACTCAGGGGTCAGGGACCCACTTGAGCAGGGAGTCTGTCCCTTCTCAGATCTCAACCTCCGTGTTGGGAGACCCACTGCTCTCTTCAAAGCTGTCAGACAGAGTCGTTTGCGTCTGCAGAGGTTTTGGCTGAGTTTGTTATTGTTTACTGTGCCCTGTCCCCAGAGGTGGAGTCTACAGAGACAGGCAGGTTTCCTTGAGCTGCTGTGAGCTCCACCCAGTTCGAGCTTCCCAGCAGCTTTGTTTACCTACTTAAGCCTCAGAAATGGCGGGCGCCCCTCCCCCAGCCTGGCTACTGCCTTGCCGGTAGATCACAGACTGCTGTGCTAGCAATGAGGGAGGCTCCGTGGGTGTGGGACCCTCCCGGCCAGGTGTGGGATATGATCTCCTGGTGTGCCTGTTTGCTTAAAGCACAGTATTGGGGTGGGAGTTACCCGATTTTCCAGGTGTTGTGTGTCTCAGTTCCCCTGGCTAGGAAAAGGGATTCCCTTCCCCCTTGAGCTTCCCAGGTGAGGCAATGCCTCGCCCTGCTTCAGCTCTCGCTGGTCGGGCTGCAGCAGCTGACCAGCACCGATCGTCCGGCACTCCCCAGTGAGATGAACCCAGTACCTCAGTTGAAAATGCAGAAATCACCGGTCTTCTGTGTCGCTCGCGCTGGGAGTTGGAGACTGGAGCTGTTCCTATTCGGCCATCTTGCTCCGCCCCCCAAAATGTTTTAAAATAATAGTAAAAAGAGTAAGAAGAAAGATGTAGGAGTACACTACTGTAACTTTCAATATAGTGGAGGAGTATATTTTTTAAAGACTAATTGATCGTTTTCTTGTCAATATTAAGACAACCACTAAATTTTTTTGTAAAGCAGCAAACATATAAAATACGATTATATGAAAACAATAAATAAAAATAGTGGATTTAATGTGGAATCATAAGAATACTCAAAATAAGTCAGAAATACAGAAAATATATAAACTTTTATCAACACAGTATATTTTAATCCATCCATATTAATAATCACTTTAAATGTGAATGTTTTAGAAACTCCAGTGAAAACATACATATTGTGAAGTGTATAAAAGGCAAGATCCAATCACATGATATCTTCAGGAAAATCACATTAAATACCAGTTGCAGAGGTTAAAACTAAAAGAATAAAAGTAACTCATGCAAATATGAACTAGGCCGGGCGCGGTGGCTTATGCCTGTAATCCCAGCACTTTGCCAGGCCGAGGTGGTCGGATCACGAGGTCAGGAGATTGAGACCATCCTGGCTAACATGGTGAAACCCCGTCTCCACTAAAAATACAAAAAATTCTCCAGGTGTGGTGGCAGGCGCCTGTAGTCCCAGCTACTCCAGAGGCTGAGGCAGGAGAATGGTGTCAGCCCGGGAGGCAGAGCTTGCAGTGAGCCGAGAATGAGCCACTGCACTACAGCCTGGGCAACAGAGTGAGACTCCGCCTCAAAAAAAAAAAAAAAAAAAAAAAAAAACTAAAGAAAAGCTGGAGTAAATATGTTAACTTCAGGCAATGTAAATTTCAGAACAAGAAGATTATCAAGGACAAAAGTGGACATTGATTAATGATACAGAGGTAATCTCCAAAATGATATAATTATTCTAAAGGTACATGAATTTAACAGAGTCCACCATTGCAGTACTTCTCAAATGCACATGTAACGTTCATCAAGATGGACTATATTCTCACTCTTAAAATAAGTATTAATGTATTTATAGGAATAGAAGTCATACAAAGTACAGGTTCAATAATATTGGGGTTAAACAAGAAATAAATAATAGGAAAATACCCAGAAAACTTCCAAATATATAAAAAATTAAACAATACATATCAAAATAATCCAAAAGACAAGAAGGAAGTGAGAAACAAAATTTAAAAGTATTTGTAAATGAATTAACATAAGAATACAACATATTAAAATTTACAAGATAATGCTAAAGCAATTCCTAGATGAAAATTTTTACCATTAAATGCTTGTATTAGAAAATGACAAAGATTTTAAACAAGTAAGCTAACTTTCTATCATAAAACTCTGGAGAAATATTAAGATAAAATGAAAAATGTAGGGGAAATAGTGAAAGTAATATCAGAATTCAAGAAAATTGAGAATAAACAATTAATAGAGAAAAATCAATTTTAAAAATCTGCCTCTTTTTAAAAAATCAATGAAGTTTATATTTTTCTATGCCATTTACCAAAAAAAAGAGTCAAAACTATGAATATTAAGAATAAAAAAGGAAATATTACTACTTATGTCATTATCATAAGAAGTACAGAAAAGACATTCAAAGAATCGCTCTATGTCTTTAAATTTTTTAACTTAGATGAAAAGCACAAACTGTTTGAACTCATAACTGACAAGGCTCACTTAAGAAGAAATAATCTTTAATCTCTTGTAAATAAATAAAATTTTTAGTTAATAACCTTTCCATGAATAAAATCTAAGATTCAAATGGTTTCACTAGAAAATGCTATGAAAGACTTAAAGAAAAAATAATACTAATCCTCAACAAATTATTTAGAATATAGAAGAGATGATATCTCCCAACACATTTTATGTGTCCAAAATTACACTGATATTAAAATAAGACAAAGACATAACAAGAAAAAGAACTAAAATCTATTATAGCTTATGATTATAAATTCAAAAATTCTCAAAAAATGCAAACGAATCAAATATAATATCATATAAAATAGATAATACAAAGACCAAGTGATACATAGTTTAGGAATGCAAGGCTGGTTCTACATGTAAAAATCAATTTTATTCATCATATCAACAGATTATAGGAAAAAATAATTTTCATAGGTAAAGTGAAAAATGTAACTTTGGGAAATTCAACATACATTCATGATCAAACACCCACAAACAAGGAACAGCAGGAATACTCCTCAATCTGATAAATTTTCTGCAAAAATCTACAGCTATATCATATTTAATGATCAAATATTAAACACTTCCTATTTAAGATCAATAAAAAGGCACACATATCTACTCTCAAACCTCATTATTAATCATTGCCATAAAGTCCTAACAAGTGTAATAGAACAAGAAAAAGAAAAGTATCAGGATCAGAAACAACAAGAACAAAAACAAATTCCCTACTTGCCAACAATACAACTTTTTCTGTAAAAATCCCAAGCAATCTACCAAAAACATTTTAAAATTAATAAGTGATTTTAGCATTGTCACAGAATATTAATTTTAATAGCATTTATAATTCAAGCAAAGAAAAATTATAACTGGATATAAGTAAAACAGACTATGTATAATATAGCATCACAAAACACAAAATACAGATGCTCCTTTACTTACGATGGGATTATGTCCCAATAAACACATTGTAAGTTGAAAATATCCTAAGTGGGAAACACATTTAATTCCATTTTTTGTTAGTTTTGTGATTATGTTTCCAAGATGGTGAATTAGAGGCTTTTAGCATGCCTCAGCCACTTGGATATAGCAAGACAGCAGATACAGATAGCTTTAATTCAAGTTAGAAAATGAGACCGTCAGAATTGTGAAGGACACTTCAGATACCAGAAAAGATAACATGAACAAACAGCCTCCATGACAGCATCTGGCTGATAAAGTTAGTGAAAGTCCAATACACGACAGGGGAAGAGAGCTTTCCTCTGTGACTCACCTTTCCACTAGGGATCCAAACAACCTAGGCCAAGGGAGAGCACTTTGTTTCTCCCAAGTCCTGAAGCTAACTTGGGGAAAGAATATTGTGAGGAAAAGACACTGAGTGAAGCTGCAGGCTGCAGGCATTTTCCATTTTCCTACATCTAAGATGAATAGTAGGATGCTATTTTAAATTCAGAAACATACAAACACAGCCATTCTTCCTTAACCCAACAGCAGGGCCACCAGGCATTTTAGTCACAGGAGAAGAGAGTGGAACACTTGCTCTACAGCAAAGTAGAAGTCTCAACAGCCAGAACTGTTGAAAGTACCACCACAGTAGGCACTGGAATTGTGCTCTTTCCTGTTGGAGGTCAGGGCACAAGCAGAGCTTCCACAGGTGAATCTCTTCTGGATGATAAACCTTGCACCCAAGGCCGGCTTGGTAACCTAGAGGATTTGCATGTATCATTGCTGGGAGTCCTAGCCTTCTCCCCTGAGGTCATGGTGCACCAGGGCTCCCTCTAATCCACCCCCAGGCAGAAATCAAGGCCTTTGGAGGACTTAATTGCCTGGACCAGCAGTCTGAGATGCCCCTACTTCCCTGTGCATAGATCACGGTGCAGAGGGGGCCTCTCCACTCCAAACACCAGCAGATCTCCAGGAATTTGGAGATGGACTAGCAGCCTGAGTTTCTCCATCTTTCCTGTGAAGAGATCCTGTGCAGGGGGCTCTCTTCCTTCTACGACCAGGCAGATCTCCAGGTATTCGGAGCACCCATTCTCCTGCTTCAGAATCACAAGCTGCACCAGCTTCCCTGTGCAGAGATCTGGGTGCAATAAGGCCCTCTTATTGCAGGGACATCTTCAAGTGTTCAGGCCGCTCACCTATATCAGCACCCTGAACTGCCCCACTCATCCTGTACAGAGATCTGGGTGCGGGAGGGCTCTCTACTTTATGCCCAGGCAGATCACCTGGCATAAAGGGCACTCACTCTACTGAATTAGGAGTTTAGGCCATCCCCTATCCCTGTGCAGAGAATTTGTGGTTTAGGAGATTTCTCAGCTCCATGCCTAGGCACACCTCTGGGAACTTGTGGGCTGCCCGTTGGATTTTCCCTCAATGATGGTGCCTGTGCCTGCCATCAGGGAACATGTAGGTAGACATGTCAAGTCCGGCTCTGCCCATCCTGTGCCCTAACCCCCTGAGGCTGAGGAGGGAGTTCAGACCACTGTGCTCTCCATGTATCAGTCCATTGCCTGAGGCAACAGTAAGCTTATCCCACAAAGCAACTCATTGCCTGAGGCAACAGAGAGCTTCTTTCAGTAAAAAAGGGTTCAAGTATATACCCAACCATTTTGATTACAACCAGCTTTTACACGTAAGTGCCATCTACTGGCTTGTAGATCAAACTGCACAGCCCAATACAAAACCTGCTGACAAAAGTGCATACCGCTATAGAAGGAAAGTGAAAAAAAGCCTGCTCAGCATTCTCTGCAGTCACATTCTGTACAGAAAAGGGAAAAGAGAAACAAAACATAATAATATTTTAGAGAAAAAAAAACAAAAAGAGAAAATTCTACCCACATACAAATAATTACAAAAAGTAGAAGTGCCAGCATCTCTGGATCACAAGGAAGCAGCACAAGAATTCTCGCACCATAAAAAAATCCAAATATAGTCTGAATATAGTAATACTACCAAAGGATCACACTTGCTCTTCATCAATAATCTCTAAACAAAATGTAAACTAAGAAATGGCAGATAAAAAATTTAAACTATGGATTGACAGGAAACTCAATGAGACTCAAGATGAGATTTAAAATAAACACAAATAAAATTGTAAGGCGGGCTGGGCGCGGTGGCTCAAGCCTGTAATCTCAGCACTTTGGGAGGCCGAGACGGGCAGATCACGAGGTCAGGAGATCGAGACCATCTTGGCTAACAGAGTGAAACCCCGTCTCTACTAAAAAATACAAAAAAGTAGCCGGGCGATGTGGCGGGCGCCTGTAGTCCCAGCTACTCAGGAGGCTGAGGCAGGAGAATGGCGTAAACCCAGGAGGCGGAGCTTGCAGTGAACTGAAATCTGGCCACTGCACTCCAGCCTGGGCGACAGAGCAAGACTCCGTCTCAAAAAAAAAAAAAAAAAAAAAAAGAAAAAAAAAAATTGTAAGGCGATCCATGAAATGAATGAAAACATAAACATCTTAAAAAGAAATCAGTCAGAACTTCCAGAATTAAAAAATTTACTTCAGTCATTTCAAAATACAATTGAATGCCTTATCAATAGACTGGACTAAGTAAGAGAATTTCAGAGCTTGATGACCACTATTTTGAAATAAAGAAGTTAGACAAAATAAAGGAAAAATAATTTTTAAAAATGAACAAATTCTTTGAGGAATATGAAATTATGTGAAGGAACAAAACTTATGAATTATTGGCATCTGAGATTGAGAGAGAAAAAAAGAAAGAAAAAGGGAAGGAAGGAAAGGAAAGGGAAGGGAAGGGAAGGGGGAGAGAGAGAGAAAGAAAAGAAAAGAAAAGAAAAGAAAAGAAAAGAAAAGAAAAGAAAAGAAAAGAAAAGAGAAGAGAAGAGAAGAGAAAAGAGAAAAGAAAAGAGAAAAGAAGAGAAGATTAAAGAACAACATGGAAACAATATTTGAGAGAATAATTCACACAAATTTCCCCAGTCTTTCTTCTAGAGAAGTAGACATCTAGATTAAAAAAAAAAAAATCCAGAGAATACCTGCAAGATACTATACAAAATGAACATCACCAAGGCATATAGTCACCACACTTCCAAGGTCAACATGGAAGAGAAAATCTTAAAGGCAGCTAGAGAGAAAGGTCAGATTCTGTACAAAGAGAACCTCATTAGGCTAACAGCGACTTCTCAGAAGAAACTTTACAAATCAGGAGAGATTGGGGAGACTATTTCTCAGCATTTTTAAAGAAAAGTAATTCCAATGGAAACTTTTATAGCTTTCCAAAATGAACTTAATAAAACATCAAAGAAAATCTTTTTGAGACAAGCAAACAGTAAGGGAATTAGTTATCACTAGACCAACCTTACAAGAGAACCTTAAAGAAGTTCTAAACATGAAAATGAAAGAACAATACCTATTACCACAAAAACATACTTAAGTACAGAGCTCAGAGACTCTATAAAGCAAATACACAATACAAATTTCAAGGCAAACTGCTGACAACTTCAGGATAGCATCAAAACCTCACATATCAATATTAACCTTGAATGTAAATGGTCTTAATACCCAACTTAAGAGGTACAGAGTGAAAAGTTAGATTAAAAAACAAGACCCATTCATCTGCTATCTTCAAGAGAACTATCTCACACATAACCACACCTATAGACTTAAAGGGTTTGAGAAAGACCTATCATACAAACAGAATACCAATAAAAGAGATGAGGTTGCTATCCTTATGTCAGATAAAACAGACTTTAAACTAACAATGGTAAAAATGGACAAAGAAAGCCATTACATAATAATGAAGGGTAGAATCCAACAAGAGGACTTGATATCTTATATATATTCTAAATATATATGCATCTGATTAACTATTCTAAATATATATGCATCCAACATCGGAGCACCCAGATTCTTAAAACAAGTACTTCTAGACCCATGAAAAGACTCAGCCCCACAATAATAGTGGCAGACATCAAGACCCTACTGAAAGTGTTTGATCATTGAAGCAGAAAACTAATAAAGAAATTCTGGACTTAAATTTGACACTTGACAAATTGGACAAAATAAACATCTACTGAATACTCCATCCATTGACCACAGAATATATATTCTTCTCATATGCACACAGAACAACTCCAAAATCAACCAAATGCTTGGCTATAAAGCAAATCTCAATAAGTTGAAAAAAAATCTAAATCATACCAAACATACTCTCAAACCACAGTGAAATAAAAGCAGATATCAATACCAAGATCTCTCAAAATCACACAATTACATGGAAAATTAAACAACTTGCTTCTGAATGACTTTTGGGTAAATAATGAAATTAAGATGGAAAAAAAATTCTTTGAAATAATCGAAAATAGAGACACAAGATACCAATATCTCTGGGATGCAGCAATAGTAGTGTTATGAGACAAGTGTGTAGGACTAAGTGCCTAACTCACCAAGTTAGAAAGACTTCAAATTAATCATCTAACATCACACCTAAGAGAATTACAAAAACAAGAAAAAACTAAACCTGAAGATAGCAGAAGAAAATAAGTAAAATTAGAGCAAAACTGAACAAAACTGAGACCCAAAAATACATATAAAGAATTAAGTAAACCAACAATTGGTTATTTGAAAAGATAAATAAGATTGATTTACTTCTAGCATTCCCCTAAATAATTAGAAAAAGGCAAGCATGTCCACTCTCACAACTCATATTAAACATAGTTCTGGAAGTCCTAGCCAGAGCAATCAGGCAAAAAGAAAAAATAAAAGGCATCCAAATAGGAAAAGAAAAAGTTAAACAATCTCTCTTTGCTTACAATATTACTCCATAGCTAAAAAATTCTAAAACCTCTGCTAAAAGGTTATTAGAACTGATCAACGACTTTAGTACCATTTCAAAATACAAAATCAATGAACAAGAATTACTAGTATTTATATACATCAATAATGTTCAAGCTGAGAGCCAAATCAAGAATACAATCCCATTTACAACAGTCACAATAAAATAAAATCGAATACCTAGGAATACATCTAAATAAGGGGATAAAAATTCTATACAAGGGGAACTGTAAAACACTGCTAAAAGAAATTATAGATGAAATGAAGACATGAAAAATTATCTCGCGTTCATGGATATAAATAATCAATATAATTAGAATGACCATACTGCCCAAAGCAATCTACAGATTCAATTCAATTTCTACGAAGTTATCAATCTCTTTTTTCACAGAATTAGAAAAAAGACCATGTTAAAATTTATATAGAACCAAAAAAGAACCTGAATTGCCAAAGCAATCCTAAGCAAAATGAACAAAACCAGAGGAATCACGTTACCTAACTTCAAAATATACTATAATGCTATCATAACCAAAACAGCATTGTACTGGTACAAAAGCAGACACATAGACTGATGGAACAGAACAGAAAACTCAGAAAAGAAGCCACACACTTACATTCACTAATTTCAACAAAGATACAAAAATAAGCAATGGAGAAAGGACTCCCTATCCAATAAATAGTGCTGGGATAGCAGGTAGCCATATGCAGAATGAAATTGGACACCTACATTTCATCATATGAAAATTAACTCAAGAGAGGTTAAAGAATTAAGTGTCAGACTTCAAACAGTAAGAATCCTAGAAGAAAACCTAGGAAACAGTATTCCAGACCTTTTTTTTTTATTTTTTTTTTTTGCCTTGGCAAAGAATTTAGGACTATGTCTTCAAGAGCAATTGCAACAAAAGCTAAAATTCACAAGCAAGACCTAATTAAATTAAAGAGCTTCTACAGAGCAAAATAAACTATCAACAGTGTAAACAGCCTACAGAATGGAAGAAAATATTAACAAACCATGCAACTGACAAAACTCATAAACAATTCAACAAGCAAAAAACAACAAAGACCATTAAGAAATTGGCAAAAAATATAACCAGACACTTTTCTTAAGAAGATATATAATCAGCCAACAAACATGAAAAATCCTCAATATAAATATTCATTAGACAAATAAAAATTGAAACCACAATCAGACAACATCTCACACCAGTTAGAATGGCTATTATTAAAAAATCAATAAACAACCAATACTGGAGAGGCTGCAGAGAAAAGGGAATGCTTATATGTAAATTGGTTCAGCCACTATGGAAAGCAGTTTGAAGATTTCTCAAAGAACTTAAAACAGAACTACAAGCCAGGTACAGTGGCTCATGCCTGTAATTCCAACATTCTGAGAGGCTGAGGTGGGTGAATCACTTGAGGCCAGGAGTTCAAGACCAGCCTGGCCAACTTGTTACAACCCTTTCACTACTAATTAGCTGGGTGTGGTGGTGCACAACTGTAATTTCAGCAACTCAGAAGACTGAGGCATGAGAATCGCTTGAACCCAGAAGGTGGAGGTTGCAGTGAGCCAAGATTGTTCTACTGCACTCCAGTCTGGGTAACAGAGCTAGACTCTATTTCAAACGAACAAACAAACAAAATCAGAACTACTTTTTGACCCAGCAATCCTACTATTGAGTATATATTCCAAAGAATTAAATTGTTCTACCAAAAAGGAACATGGATTCATATGTTCATTGCAGCACTATTCAGAATAGCAAAGACATGGGGTCAACCTAGGTTCAATCAATCATGGACTGTATAAAGAAAATATGGTACATATATATGATTGAATACATATGCAGCCATAATAATGAACAAAATTCTGTCCTTTGCAGCAACATGGATTCACCTGGAGGCCATTATCTTAAGCAAATTAACATAGGAACAGAAAATCAAATACCACCTTCTTACTTATAAGTAGCAACAATGGATTCTCATGGCCATAAAGATGGCAGCAATAGACATTGGATTACTAGAGGGAAGATGGAGGAAGGGGGTAAGTGTTGAAAACATAACTATTGGGTACTGTGCCCACTACCTGGGTGATGGAACCATTTGTACCTTCAATGCCACCATCATCCAATATATCTAGGTAACAAACTGACCATGTACCCTCTCAATCTAAAATAAAGTTTGAAATTATAAAATTAAAAAAATTTTAAGCCCAACACTTTGGGAGCCCAAGGCAGGCAGATCACCTGAGGTCATTCAAAACCAGTCTGGTCAACATGGTGAAACTCCGTCTCTACTAAAAAGTACAAAAAATTATCTGAGCAGGTGCCTGTAATCCCAGCTACTAGGGAAGCTAAGGCAGGAGAACCGCTTGAACCTGGAAGGTGGAGGTTGCAGTGAGCCGTGATCATGTCACTGCACTCTAGCCTGGGCTAGAGAGAGAGATTCCATTAAAAATTAAATAAATAATTAAAAAATAAATCCAATACCTGTCAGGTTTATTGCATTTGTGCAGACTGAATTAATATGGTATTAATTAATATGTTATGAATAAGCTTGGCAGACTTGAAAATAAAAGAAAATGCATTTAGTACACTAACCTACCAAACATCATAGCTTTGCCTAACCTATTTTAAACATGGTTAGAATATATACATTAGCATTAGGTTGGGCAAAATCACCTAACAAAAATCCTATTTTATAATAAAGTGTTGAATATCTCATGTAATTTATTGAATGTTGTACTGGAAATAAAAAAATAAAACAGTTCTATGGGTATTTGACCTACAGTTTCTACCAAATGTGTATTGCTTTCACATCATTCTAAAATAAAAAAAGTCTTAAGCTGAAATGTGTTAAGTCAGGAAACATTTGTACTTACATATAAATCTTCCCAAACATGTGCAAGTACTATATGCTGAAAAAGGCAAAGTGCTTATGAAATGTAATTTTAAAGTACTTAAATAAATGAATAAATATGCTGTATTTATTGATCAAAACTAAATATTATTCTGTTTTCAGTTCTTCCCAAAGTGATCTAAACATTTAATACAAAGTTCTAGCAGAACTTTTTTAAAAATAGAAATAAACAAGTCAGTTCAAGAATTATATGGAAAGACTAACAAACTAGTGTACCCAAAACAATATTGAAAAATGAAAATAAAGTTGAAAGACTCACATTACATAATATCCAGAAAATATAAAGGTGCAATGGTCAGAACAGTATGCTATTGGAAAAAGTATATGAATACACATCAGTGGAACAGAACTGACAGTGCAGAAATACTCACATATGTGGCCAGTTGATGTAAAACAATAGTGCAAGGGAAATTCAAAAGGAAAGTTTATTCTTTTCAACAAATTGTGCTGACACACACATATATGTAGAAGAGTTAATTTCAAGATATACTTCACAGCTAGTACAAATTTAACTAAATTTGATCATAGGCATAAATATAAAATTTAAAACTCTAAGATATTTAGAAGAAAACATAGAACAATATCTTTAAGCCATGGTTAGCTAGAGTCCTCTGACACTAAAAAACATGTGATCCCCCCCAAAAAAACTTGCTAATTTTCATTTAATCAAAATTAGAACTTTCTGCTCTTCAAAATATATTGTTAGGAAAATGATAGCTGGGTCCCCCAGGCATGGTGGCTCACAACTGTAATCCCAGCACTTTAGGAGGCCAAGGCGGGCAGATCACCTACACCCAGAATGTCAAGACTAGTCTAGGAAACACAGCAAAACCTCATCTTTGCAAAAAAAATACAAAAATAGTGAGGCATGATCTTGTACGCCTGGTAGTTCCAGCTACTAGAGGGGCCTGAAGGGGCAGGATCCCTTGTGCCCAGGAGATGGAGGTTGCAGTGAGCCATGATCCCATTATCATACTGCTTCAATCCAGCCTCAGCAACTGAGCAAGACACTGTCTCAAACAAACAAACAAAGAAAATAAAAAGACAAGCAACAGACTGAGAGAAAATATTTTGCAAACCCATCTGACAACATCCCTCCATGGGAAAAAGATTTGAGTAAATATTTACCAAAGAAGATAAATGGATGTCAAATAAGCACATAAAAATATGCTCAACCTCATTATTAATTAAGTAAATGCAAATTGAACCATAATTAGAACTACTAAATTAAAAAAAAAAATTCTGACAATACTAGGCACTGATTAGGGTGCAGGACTACTTAAGCTTTCACACATTGCTGATCATCACTTAAAATGACAGATATTTTGGAAAATAGTTTAGCAGTCCTTGCAATAGTAATCATACATTTACCATATGACCCAGCAATCCCACTTGTAGGTATTTTTCATACAAAAACCTGTGCATGAATGGGTTTTTTTAAAGAGATATTTTATTTATAATACCCCAAACTGGGGTATTATACATGCATGGCTAAAAAAACTACGAAAAACCCATGTAATCAGATACTATTCCACAATAAAAAGTATAATTTACTGAATCTCACAGAAACATGGATGTATCTCCATGCATTATTGTTAGTAAAAGAAGCCTATTTCAAAAGTATACATTGTCTATCATTGTATTTATGACATCTTTTTAAAGTTAAGCTATAACTTTAGGAAGCAGTTTTGTATTTACTGGATATTTTCTGTGAACTGAGGTATTGCCTACAACAGGGAAAAAGATAATTGTGATAGAAATACTCTACATTTTGACTATAACTGTGGTTACATAATTGTAACTTTTTTCAAAACTTATGGAACTGTACACTTAAATTTATTAATTTTACTCTATGTAAATTATACCTTAATTTTCAAAATGGCAATAAACAATATTTTTTTGAAAATTTTTGGTCCAAATGTTTTTGTCTTTTTCACCTACTTGTTGTAGTTGTAATTTTCAAAAGTTTTCAGCATCTAATTACTATTTCACATGATAGCATTTTAGCTACCTCCAGATGCTATAATGTTGCTTTTGTGTTATCTTTTGAAGTCTCAGCTCCTTCATGTTTTGCTGTCCTCTTATCTCATGTCGTTTGTTTGTTTGTTGTCCTCTCTCCTTCTTGTTTGCTCTGCCTTATTTCTCTTGTTTCCTAACATAGATACAATCTCATCATTAGAATCACTGATGGCATGTCTTTTCCATTTTTCTGATATTTGTGCAAAGTGGAGGCATTCTAAGATCATACCTTTTTTAGCAAATAAACTCCCCAAGTCAATGTCTATTATCACATACAATTATTAATAAATGAATTTTTCTACCCTTTCTTTCTGCAATGTGTTCAAAGTATTTTTTAAACTCTCTTTCACTCCCTCTGTCTCTCTCTCTTGCCTCTGTGTGTATGTGTGTGAAATAAAATCTTCATTAAACTTTCATTTGATAATTTTTACTATGCTGAGATCTTTAATAACAATTTTGTCAATAGAAACCTTAAGGTTAATGTGTCCTAAACATTTCTGAAGTATGCATCTATCTTCTTATCCAAACTCGCTGATAAATAGATCAGAGAGAGAGGCAAGCTGAGTTCTATCCTACGCCACTCCAGTCTCCTAGTGTGTTTGATTGTTTTGATTTACTTATTCAACTCACCAGAGGTAAAAAAAAAAATACTGTCATTTTCTGCTCTCTGTACAAGGATATGGTGGGTTTGGGAAATAAATAATAACAAGTTTAGGAAAACTCATAAAATTTTTCTGCATATCACATCAGAATATCCTTCTGTAAATAAAAAAATATTTTGAAAATCTTTGATAGATACACCATATCTGCATTACACTTCAGATCTATCATTCTCGTCTATCAAGAAATGGGGAAAACAGCATAATCATTCTGGTTATTCTCCACTTGTCTCTCCAGACCTATTCTCAACTCTTCTACATCCTTCTGTATGCATTAGGAAGCTACCCTGGATGAACTGCATCACCTCCACAGATCTCACCCTTCAAAACTTGGCTAAGTTGTCTTTAAGAAGTAGGGAGCAAGACAAGAAGAAATTCATGAGAACTGGAGTACAAATTCAGAAGAAAGCAGAAAGTTTGACTTGATGGTTGATTAAATTTCCTAAAATTCTCCCAAAGGAGAGAAGATACTTCACTATCCACAAGAGGGCTGGACCCATAACTAGAAGCAAAGCGACTCACTACTGAAAAGGTGAAAAGGTCAGATCAAGAAGCAATGGCTATAATTACAAAACCGTAATAACCTCAATGATTTCAAATATCCAGGTATTTAAAAATATTAGTTAACATTTCAGTATGCCCCTATATTTTAGCATAAGAATAATAGGAGCTATCATTTATTTAACCTTTGCATTGTGTTGTGTTTTAATATATGTATCACCTGTAAGCCTATCACAGTCATAGAAGTTCTCTATTACTATATGCATTTTTCACAGAATGACACAAAAATGCAGAATACACAGTAAACTTTCCACGATCACCTAGCTCATAAGTACTATGGCCGATCCTCAAATCCCACTACGATTCCAAAACCAGTTTTTTTTTCTGTTTTCTCACTCTGAAATTTCAGCTAGGGTTCTTTCTTTTAAAATTGGGTCACAATACAAAAAACTAGCCGGGCGAGGTGGCGGGCGCCTGTAGTCCCAGCTACTCGGGAGGCTGAGGCAGGAGAATGGCGTGAACCCGGGAGGCGGAGCTTGCAGTGAGCTGAGATCCGGCCACTGCACTCCAGCCTGGGCGACAGAGCGAGACT
This sequence comes from Macaca mulatta, assembly GCF_049350105.2. NCBI lineage: Eukaryota > Metazoa > Chordata > Mammalia > Primates > Cercopithecidae > Macaca > Macaca mulatta. Next base: position 122,374,324 of record NC_133413.1, read on the forward strand.
CCGTCTCAAAAAAAAAAAAAAAAAAAAAAAAAAATTGGGTCACAAACCGTGGACACTTTGGACAGAAACCTAGTGGGATATTCATTTAATAAAAATCTAAATTAGGACTATGACTTATTAATGTTATTTTATGTAATAATTGCATCATTTATAGATCTTTATAATTTGTCAAGAATATATTTCAACAGGAGACTAAACATGCTGCAGAGAAATTCTCTGAGTTCCCTTCAGGGATCTAAAGTCTTTTTCACTTGACTATAGCCTGCCTTCCGACTATCCTATGAACTTCGGGAAAGAGAAGAAAAATGCCACTTTCTTCCTTTGGACACTCCCGAATATGTCTAACCACAGTATTATTCACACAGTGGGTAACCAACTTATTTTGCTAACTGACTGAATGATTAAATTATTGTATAATAAAGTTTTCTTTTCTTCAAAGGGAGTAAAGTGAAAGAATGCCTAAAATTTGTCACAAAGTTTTCAAATAAAACCTGTTTAGTAATGACAATTAGTAATAGAAATCATTAGTTATAGCATAATGCAGGGAATACTAATGAAAGCAAAGCATATTTTCACTAACCTGCTTTCTGAAACATTCTTTATAATAAGTGTTAGAATGAGGTCAAAGTCATTTTTCTTTTTTGAAATAGAAAGGTAATTCTAATGCTAATAAAAGAAAGCTGCCGGGCGCGGTGGCTCAAGCCTGTAATCCCAGCACTTTGGGAGGCCGAGACGGGCGGATCACGAGGTCAGGAGATCGAGACCATCCTGGCTAACACGGTGAAACCCCATCTCTACTAAAAAATACAAAAAACTAGCCGGGCGTAGTGGCGGGTGCCTGTAGTCCCAGCTACTCCGGAGGCTGAGGCAGGAGAATGGCGTCAACCCGGGAGGCGGAGCTTGCAGTGAGCTGAGATCCGGCCACTGCACTCCAGCCTGAACGGCAGAGCGAGACTCCGTCTCAAAAAAAAAAAAAAAAAAAAAAAGAAGAAGAAAAAGAAAGCTTTGTGGTCTGCCAGGAATTTTAATTTCTCAGCTGTCAACATTTTAGTACTTATATCTGATAATGGCTATGGTAATGCATGCTCCAGTCTTGTATCAGTTGCCTGCTCTTCCACAAGTCAAAAGTGAAATATGGGTAACAATAATGTGAAAAACACAATGCAACTTTGAACTTCGATGCAATTTCAATGTTACCAATTTATGTAAAATTGACATACGGATGACAACGTTACATATTTCCATATCTGACAGTGTTTTGCCGAAACGTGATTTTTGTATGAAAGGGAAATAAAAAGTGAAGTAGTTTCATTTAATTGAATAACTGATAAAATAATCAGTGGTGCTCCAGTTTTTGACGTGGAAGAAAAGTGGAAATGTTTTTCTACCTCTAGAGACACTGACAAAATAGAGAATGGGAATGAAACACAGAACACAGTTTGTAGATCCAACGATCTACAAATTAAGCCAGAGAAGAATTAAGCCACTAAAACTCATCTCACTAACAAAACCAGGCAAAAGTAATGGATAAAAGGTTAGACAGAGGAAACAACAACATACATATTTGAAAGCTATTTGGCATATTTCGTTATGTTCAATTTGGTTTATGATCATGGAAACTTTGGTTTGTTTTGATAATTCCGACATAGGGAACAAAAAAAAGGGGGAATTAGCAAATCTTATAGTAAGGGAGAAACTCTTTAAAATGATCTGGGTTAGGATAAAGAGGGTAGGGGCTCAAACAGAAATACTATCAGAAAGCAACCTTCGTTAAGTATTGGATCCATTGTGTTATGTGATATTTTACAATCATTTAACAGCACTGGCTACTCTGCTTCAAGGCAGAAGAACCTTTAAACAGATGTCCTGGAAATAAGGGAGAGGAAAACTAATGAGTTAGCATCCCTATTTTTCTGCCCATGAAGTGCAGAAAGAGCCTGCAGGAGTACCAGTCTCATTAACAAAGATGAGACTCGGGATATCTTACTTAGGATAACCTGGAATATCGCTCACTCTAAAGTTGCAGGTCAGAAATGACTTTCAATTCTAGAAAAAGATAAAGAGAACCAACGTTTAAAATTCAGAAGTGAATCTAGGTTTGCATTATTGCAACAAAGTGAAATAGTCAAAATACAACCTGCTCCATAGTCCATAAATAAGTCTATATAAATAAGTCTGTAAATCGTCTATAAATATTTGACCAAATACTATCCTTCACGTACTCCTGAATATTTACTGTGCAAATGGAGTACCACTCACCAAACAATTAACACACTTCAACATTTCACTCCTTATGCCTTCAGCATGTTTTTACCCTTCCGACTGGAATTCGTTTCCCCTAGTCATTTGCTTAGAGGATTTATAATTTTCTGTTTACACTTAGATCCAAAAGACTGCCAAATAATCTAATTTCTTTCTCTTACAAAAACATTAAAACTCAAGAATTGACAAGTCTGTCAATTGTACCAATACCACAACTTACTTTTATTACATAATTTTGTATATATTCTATTTTAGTCATCTGTATCTCCCATTAGTCTGTGAGATACCTGTGAAAAATATTCATGACTTACTCGTTTTTAAATCCAGTGCTTTGCATGCTGTCTGACATAGTTAATAACTATTCATTAAATAATTAAATATTTACTGTCTTGAAATCTTGTTCTGAGTATACGGTCTTTAAATCTTATTATTTATACACAGGAAATTCACAATTACATTTTGTTTTGCATTATAATTTAAATATAAGTCAAATTGTGTTAGTGGAAGCATATAGCTTTAATTTTCTAATTTTGGAATTTAAAGTCACTGTATTGTGGATTAATATGTGACTCATACTTCTGTATTTACTATAAATTGGTGATTGAATCTAGGAAAAATATGTTAGATATTTTAGTAGGACTACCTTGTGATCTTCCATCAGTAGACTAAAAATGTCAAGCTGTCTCTCTTTTTTTATGCTGGTTAAAACTATTAAAGCTGTTAATATCTTTTTGCCTTTGAGGAGGTTTGGCTGATTTGGGAATGCTTAATTTTACTATGATATGTCAAAACGTGTTTTTGTGTGTGCCACTTATGCTGTGGTTGATTGGTCTTAAAAATGTGAGATTTGATGTTCACTCTTATCTCCTTCTGGTAATCAGTTAAGAGTGTTTTGATTTTCTAAAAAATTCTGTTCTCTATATCTCTTAACCTCTTAATGTAATATCCTATTTCTTTATCTTTATGTGCTCCATTCTCTCTTTTGTCAATGTAATTGGCTGACCCATTTATTAAATTTTTACAGTCCTTTTTTCTTTATTATTTTATACATTTTCAAATCAGTCCACTTGTTTTATTCTGTCTTACCTCTTATTTAAATTTTCTGTTTTTTCTTTTATTTGTAGTAATTTATTAAACACATGTATATTATATTCTCAATGTGATGTATACAAATTCAGCATTTTTTGCTGTTGCTTTTTAAAAATATCTTATGTGTTCATCTGTTTCTTTGTTTTTTTGTAAGTGAGCTTATATTCCTTATCACTATATTATAGGAAATATTTGATGTCATATTTTACAGGTTTACCAAAAGCTTTTCCTTGTTTGTTTGTTTTTGTGGTTGTTTGTTTGTTTTTTGGGGTTATTTTGGCCAGGTGCTAGGAAATTGCTAAAAACCCTGGAACATTTTTATTCTAAATTTTTAAATGGAGTTTTTGAACCACACATGTGCTAATATTTCAGCCTTTCCTCTGTGGGAGGCAGTATTCTGGCAAGATTTCTCAAGGAGAGTCATAATACCATCTCCTAGCCCCATTCCTTCATGCTTCAAATCTATAGCAGGCAAGAGTCTGAATAAAGTCTCACTCTAAGTGTGCTTTATTCTAGATTTTTCACAGCAAATGTGTTGCCTGTTACAGCTTCCAGCTTCAGGAAGTGGTTTCTTGCAAAGTGCATACAAAATTACAAATTCCAAGCCACCAGAGGGTTGACAGATGCCCTGTGGCCACATCTAGAGGTACCCCAGCTCTCTGGATTCATATTTTATACTTGTTTCTGGTTTGCAAAGATTTGTCTTAGTTTCCTGTTAGTTTAGTCATGCATTTTAAATGTGAGAATTAGCTCATGTTTTGTATCTTTTTTTTTTTTTAACTTTTTGGTGTTCTCCCTATACCAGATATGCAATTTTGTGAGAAGCAATGTACACATTTTAACTAATTTACCTGAAAAAAATATGACTCCAAAAAGTCAAATATGTATCATCTTTTAATATGTAATATAATCAAAGAGTATATTGTTTTGTATCATTTTGAGCTACTCGCTGTAGAAATGAAACTGTTCCATGTCTCCCAGATAACAGCTCGTATTCAAATTGATTGGTTCTATCCAGTCAACCGTTTACTTACATTTATTTGGCATCACCACAAACTCCTAATTTTGTAGACTAATTAATTCATAGTACTAATTCAATCTGATTATGCACTTCCAATAAGCAAATGAGAATATTTATCATTATTAATTTTAATGAATGAGATTTGCTTTCATCTGCTGTAAATGTAAACACGCCTCCTGATAAGAAACAATTTCCCAAAAAGATGCTTCTATGTAAAATTATAATAAAAACAACCGGCCGGGCACGGTGGCTCAAGCCTGTAATCCCAGCACTTTGGGAGGCCGAGACGGGCGGATCACGAGGTCAGGAGATCCAGACCATCCAGGCTAACACGGTGAAACCCCGTCTCTACTAAAAAATACAAAAAACTAGCCGGGCGAGGTGGCGGGCGCCTGTAGTCCCAGCTACTCGGGAGGCTGAGGCAGGAGAATGGCGTCAACCCAGGAGGCGGAGCTTGCAGTGAGCTGAGATCCGGCCACTGCACTCCAGCCTGGGTGACACAGCGAGACTCTGTCTCAAAAAAAAATAAAAAAATAAAAATAAATAAAAAAAAAATAAAAACAACCATATCACCAAATAGATTTCTCCAAAACTTGTGTAATTAATGACAGATAACAACTATTTGTTTTTATTAAATAAGTCTTTTGTTTCTTTAAGTTTTATGGATGGTAAGAGTCTTTATATTTAAATTTTAGGGACTTTTTTTCTTATTAGCAATACAAAAATCAACATGGAAATTTTTTCTTTTTAAGTAAACTTATGTCATTTGGAATTAATAACATGCTTAACATTCCAGGATAATTGGTTATGATGTTCTCTTTCTTCTAGTCCTGAAGCAACGAACACTTTTAATGGGTCAATAATGGAGGTAAAATGCAGAGTGAGTATAAACCATGAAATAGTTAAGCTGAGATTAAAATATTCCTTTGTATTTTAAAAATATATATTGATTCAGCTTTTCCTTTATTAAATACCGTTTTTTGCCCATCACCATTATAAAGCATCACTATCAATATTACTTATACAAAAAAATGAAATAATACTAACCTACATGATTATGGTTTTAATAAAACAAATTATTTTTAATAAAACATGAGGCTTAGCAAGTTTATTTCTAAAAAAATGTGAAACTTACTTTAAAAAATGTAGCACTTTTTTTGTCCTACATTTTTTAACATGGGACATTAATATAGGACAATGAGAGTTATCTATATAACGTACCTCTCATATTTCTGCTGAATTATTGTTCTTGAAGCTAACCATGAAGAAAAAAAAGGTATTTTTCTAATAAGTTTTGATATGAGTAATACATAACATGACAGAATTTTAGTTAATAAATTTGCCAGTGGTGCTTCAATTTATGTGTCTATAAAAAGGCAAGTTTTGGACCCAACTATGTCTGGCTCATACAGATACTTCCTGAAATGAATGAGTAAGAAAAGAAAGAAAAAAAAAGGCAAGATTTTGGCCCAACTATGTCTGGATCATACAGATACTTCCTGAAATGAATGAGTAAGAAAAACAAATGCATTAATTTTAAATTATAAAATTTGGTATCAATTAGATACATGAAAGAGACTAGATTAAGGCTCTTGACCCCTTTTCTTTAGTTTTTAGAACATTTATAATACACAAGACAATTGTGATGGAGATAAGGGAGAAGAGATACAAAGTCTACAAGAGGAAGAAAATTGAACTTCTGAGCTCACTATCAGGTACTAAATCATTGTGGAGCTATAGACCTTGGGGTTCAACATGAAACTAAGTCAAACACAATCGAGCCTCATCGAGTTTCCCTATCACATGGGTTAGATTTCCGAAAAACAATCTTAATGAGTAAACTTCATGAAGTGTAACAGTGAAATCCCTGGCTATATATATTTTTTTCAAACACACACACACATATATAGTTTCACACACACACATATATATGTGTATATACACATATATATTTTTTCACACACATACATATGTGTATATGTATATATGGAATTTAAAACTGCATTTCCTTTTTCGTCTTTTCCTATAATTTACAATGTTGTGGCAAAAAAATTTGAATGCATGTCTTTGCACACACACATTCATACATCTGTCTAATTGCTTTTCAGAAAAGAAACTATGAAACTGCCTAATACTGAAGACAGTTTAATACAATGTAGCTTTCCTTTCTAACATGTGCTTCTTTAATATTTTTCTTTACCTTACTTAGAAATGGACACATTAAATTTTATTTTGTTTTGAAATATGAGCTCTGACAAAATCCTTTGATTTATTTCCACTACCTAGAATATGCAATTTCTGCCTTGTGAAATTAAAAAATTTTAAACTACATTTTAAATGAAAACAGTTTGGGTTTTTGTTTCCAGGAAACACATATTAAATATGACTTGTTTAGCACTCAAATGAGTGACTCACGCATTATGGCACTATTTCTACATATAACTAGAGAAAGACACAGGTGGCTCATGAGAAATAAAAAACATGATAGAGCTTATAATGCAAATGTCGAAAAAAGTTTTCACAAAAGGAATAGTCACTTTTTGTTGGTTTTGCAAAATAAATAAATAAATAAGAGAAAAAGCAAACAACCTTAAATCAAATTTTTAACTCATGTCTTCTTGACATTGTCCTAGCCTTGAATGACCGTGTTTATTTCAAGTATGTGCATATCTTAATCATCCTCTGTTCCAGCTCTCCTGCCTAGGATGTTGATAAGTTTTACATGAATTGACCTATCTGCGACCCTCATTCCATACACTTAATCCATAGATGTGTCTCCTTGACAATTCCATATATCTCCTGCATGCTTGTTTTTCTCGTTTTAGGTGACTTCCCTAAACTTGACAATTAACGTACCTCATTTTCCAAATCAAATGTCCTTCCGTCTGGTCAGTTATCTTGTCTAAAACATTGTCTATCCCATTCCTCAAGAACTACTGATTCTTGGCTGAGTGTGATGGCTCTCGCCTGTAATCCTAGCACTTTGGGAGGCCTAGGCGGGCTGATCACCTGAGGTCAGGAGTTCAAGATCAGCCTGGCCAACATGGTGAAACCTTGTTTCTACTAAAAATACAAAAAAATTAGCCAGTAGTGGTGGTGCACACCTGTAATCCCAGCTACTCAGGAGGCTGATGTGGGAGAATCACTTGAACCTGGGAGACAGAGGTTGCAGTGAGCCGAGATCACACCACTGCACTCCAGCCTGGGAGACAGAGCAATACTCCATCTCAAAAACAAAACAAAAACAAAAACAAAAAACAGCAAAAGAACAAAAACAAAAGAATTACTGATTCTAATATATCTTAATATTAATAGAATTTGCTTTTTTAAAAAAATAGTTTTACATAAATGAAAAAATGAAAATGCAAAAAAGGAAAGATAACATGTTCATGGATTGAAAGAATTAATATTGTTAATATTTTCAGGCTCCCCAAAATGATCTACAGGTTTACTACAATTTCAATAAAAATTCCCATGATAATTTTTACAGAAATAAGAAAAACAATCGTAAAATTCATATGGAACCACAAAAGACCCTGAATCCCTGAATAGCCAAAAAATTTTTGAGGAGAAAATAAAGCTAGAGACATTACACCATCTGATTTTAAAATATATTACAAAGATGTATTAATTAAAACATCATTACACTGGCATAAAAATAGACAAATAGGCCAATGGAGTAGAACAGAGAAACCCAAAATAAATCCACACATTTACAACCAATTGACTTTTGAAAAAAACTACAAAGAACACACAATGGGAATGGACAAGGTCTTCAATAAATGGTGTTAAGGAAACTGGATATCAACATGCAGATGAATAAAATGAGTGCCTTATCATATATCATACAAAAATAAACTCAAATTGAATTAATAACTTAGAAGAAATAAATCTTAAGGGAGAAAAAAAGCTGGAGACATCAAACCACCTGATTTTAAAATATATTATTAAGATATACTAATGAAAACAGCATGATACTGACATAAAAGCAGATATATAGACAAATGGAATGGCATAGAGAGCCCAAAAATAAATTCACATATTTACAGTCAATTGACTTTTTTATTTCATTTTTTTGAGACAGGATCTTGCTCTGTCACCCAGACTGGAGTGTAGAGGCGCAATCTTGGCTCACTGCAGCCTCCACCTCTTGGGTTCAAGTGATTCTCCCACCTCAGCTTCCCAGGTAGCTGGGAATACAGGCACATGCTCCACTCCTCGCTAAGTTTTTTGGATTTTTAGTAGAGATGGGTCTGGTTGGTCTCGAACTACTGGCTAATTTTTGTATTTTTAGAAGAGACAGGGTTTCACCATGTTGGCCAGGCTGGTCTCGAAATCATGACCTCGTGATCATCCTGCCTCAGCCTCCCAGAGTGCTGGGATTACAGGCGTGAGACACCATGCCTGGCAAATAATTTTTAATAATGAATAATTGCAAGGTGAAGAGACAAGATCCTGCTTATCAGATATTAAGCATATAATACAGTATTGTTAACTAAGATATATTAATATTAGTCATCATTTGGTAATCATTTTGCAGTGAATTATGTATATCAAATCATTACATTGTACACCTTAAATATATACAATTTTTATTCATTAATTATACCTCAATAAAGCTGAAGTTTGAAAAAGGTTCAGTAGATTGACACCGCATATGGATAGTTTGGATAATTAATAATAATGATATCTTCTACCATCTAGCAATTTCTAATTTTATGGAGACACCACTGAACTAAAGTTGATGAATCTTGGGTTCTAGTCTGCCCTCCACCTTAGAAAAACTGTATAATAATAAGCAAGACAGATAAGCTTTCTAGATATTTAGGCCTGTGTACATTTTAATCTACCTACATCCTAAGCTAATTGTAGAAGTTAAATATGAATAATCTTTGTATTAGGTAATGCAAGCACTTTCCTTAGCACCTGATGGATATTTGTTAAGTGGGAAGAACATAATTTTTTATCCTTTTTTCTAAAAATTTAAGACTCAAAGTTTGAATGATTTATATAATGTACTGAATCAGAACAAGACCCCATATTTTTGACTTCTATATTATTTTGGACTTCCTTGTGCTAAACTTTAACCAAGGACCAAACAAATTACCATTAGGTTATATTTAATGGTGACAATGGTAATAGCTAAACTTTACACTTTGTGGAGATTTGTTAGAGTTATATGAAAGTATTTAAACTTCTCATTTCCTTATGAACATATATATATTCATCTATAGATGAATGTGAATCTATAGATGAATATGTATACACACATATATATATGACTAAGACAGTGAAGGTTTTTAAAAATATGTCTAAGAAGTGAAAATATTTTCATTCATTTTGTCTGTAGAAAGATTCTGAAGCATTGGCCTGATTCTATCAGTGTCTTTCCTCATAGAGGTGACAAACAGGCTTTTAAAAATCACCTTTTAGGCCAGGTGCGGTGGCTCACGCCTATAATCTCAGCACTTTGGGAGGCCGAGGCGGGCGGATCACGAAGTGAGGAGATCGTAGCCATGCTGAAACTCTGTCTCTACTAAAAATACAAAAAGAAATTAGCCAGGCATGGTGGTGGGTGCCTGTAGTCCCAGCTACTCGGGAGGCTGAGGCAGGAGAATGGCGTGAACCCAGGTGGTGGAGCTTGCAGTAAGCTGAGATAGTGCCACTGCACTCCAGCCTGGATGACAAAGAGAGACTCCGTCTCAAAAAAATAATAATAATAAAATAAAACTAAAAAGAATAATCATTTAAAGGCTGCTATACAGTGAAGGAAAGATATCATTTGCCCTTCCACATTAAAATCCTGTCACTTTCCTCTTCATATGGCAAACACTGACCCAGATGCTGAGCTGTGAGCCTCAGTTCCCCACAGCAGCAGCTGGTGCCTTGGCAGCCTCATTAAGTAGCCGAACTTGCCCCCTTTAATATCGTCTACAAGTCTGGAGCATCATTATGCTGCTAATAGCTGTTCTGGGCTCTTATGTCCTTGTGCTTACCTTGTCTTCGTGACTGATATACTTCCACAGATTTTGTTAGTTTTATTAATGTATTAATTAGGCAATTATCATTTGGTTCTTGTCCATATAAGAGTGTCCACAGAAAAATAAAATATATAATTACTTTCCAACTTAATTCATTGTAAGAGTGCTTTTAAAAATCTAAATATGAAAAAGGTGTTTTCCAACCACCAGTTCCCAAAAAGGAACGCAATTACATATAGCAATAATCATTGGATGAATCTCTTCCTAAAGAAAGTCACAACCTTTAGCCTCAGGAAAAGAGGATCTACCACATTAATCTATTGGCATTTTCCTTCATGTTTAATTGATTACTGATAATACTTAGGACAAAAATTAGAAACATATAAACCAATCAATACATTGTTTATTCATGTGGCTCTAAACAATAAATTAATTAACAAATGTACCCATCCAGTGGCTAAAAGTACATACTGAAAAAAATAAAAACAGAAACTGAGCAATAGAATATTTCATTTACTTAATAAAAGAGATATTTAAATAGCTCCTTTGTAAAGCATAAGCCAACTCTCTTTGCTGTTTTTCTCAGAGCTTCAATGTATCCTTTTTACATCACAAGTATGTGCTTTAACATTTCTTTCTAGAGATTCTGCTTGTGGAAGGTGATTTAATACTGAAAATATTTTTGTTTAATCCTAATCTTTGAAAAATTATTTCAAAAGGGGTAGAATTCTTGACTTTTTGTTATTTTCTTTTAGCACATTGAAAATAGCATCCTACTGTTTCTGGTTTCCATTGTCAATATTAAAAAGTATGTCAGTCTACGTTTTTTGTTCCTCTTAAAGAAAATAACTGTGAAAATCTGCCAGTAAATATAATTCACCAAAATATACTTTTGTTTGGGTTATACTCCTGGAGCAGCCTAAGAAAGTTATACTGATATATTACTTTATAGCACATTATATAGATATAAAAGAGTCATCTAAGGCAGGAGATTTAAAAAGTAGCACATCTTTTATTTGGAAGGTAGTCTAATATATAGTTCTCCCAACTGGGCTTTTCAACTGCTATACCAGTCAAGTAAAATACAAACCAATATGAGAGCTGTTATTGTACACTAAAACTAATGTATTTCGCCCTTGAATATTTTTATATATTTTATGAGTTTATTCATATAAATACAGAATGAGCATAATAATGCTATAATTTGTTGAGAAAACAGCCATACCCTAGAGTAAGCTTTTCATTTTTCCAAACTTCAGTTAAAGATTTTCTCCTTTTCAATTCCATTCATTTTAAGAAGTCATTTTTACCAAAATAGAAAAAGATGAGATCTTTAAAAATATACATCATAGCTATAATATTTTAGAACTTGTTTCTACTCAGCAGCTCATTTTTATTTATATCATGATTGTTTCCAGCAGAATAATATATTGTGTTTTAAAAAGTAATATTTACATAGACTATGACAGCATATTTCCAAATTTAATCATTTGGAACATGTGTCCAGAGACATTAATCAAAAAAATAAAATAAGGAATGTCTTTAGATTTACCACACAGGTAGATAGGACTGACATTTTGTTACCCATGTTAGAATTCTGTGTTAGAATTCTGTGTTAGAATGGAATTTTAGGCAGGAATTAATTTTTTCAGGGAACTGAATGACACAAATATTAATAAATATGCACAGCAGTGATGGATTATGAAGAATGTAAGCTAAAATATCATTATCCTAAATATCTAATAAATATTTCTTAATTATTTTATCCTAGTAACTTAACATGGCTGGGCGTAATGCCATCTAATTTTATATGCAGTTTATGATAAAGTGTTTTAAAACAAAAGCTCACAAAACTACACAGTAAATTACATTGGTTTTCTAGTCACTAGTAAGTGAAATACTGTGAACGACAGATGTCAAAAGGTTTCTTTTTGCCTCCTACTCTGAAAAACTGTTGAGACAAGAATTTCAGCTAGGAAAGGGATGTAAAGTAAAATGGTAGCAAGTCAGTTCAATAGACCATTAATCATTTAATTTTTTATTTGCTATATTCATTGCTAATGAATCACTTGTTTCTGGTGAGTTCTCATCTGTGACTGTAATTTTAACAAAAGCTACAATTTGTTGTGTATTTTCTTATTGCAAGAATTGCTAATCAATGATCGTGACAATATCATTCATTTCACCAGAGATCAACTTAGCAATTTTTTTTTTTTTTTTTTTTTGAGATGGAGTCTCACTCTGTCACCCAGGCTGGAGTGCAGTGGCGCTATCTCAGCTCACTGCAACCTCCACCTCATGGGTTCATGCCATTCTCCTGCCTCAGCCTCTCTAGTAGCTGGGACTACAAGTGCCCGCCACCAGGTCCGGCTAATTTTTTTTTTTTTTTTTTTTTTGGTATTTTTAGTAGAGACGGGGTTTCACCATGTTAGCCAGGATAGTCTCGATCTCCTGACCTCATGATCCACCCGTCCCAGCCTACCAAAGTGCTGGAATTACAGGTGTGAGCCACTGCACCCAGCCTTCAACTTAGCAAAATTTATGTTACCAAAATCTGGGCAATAAGACTTAAAGGTAGGTCTGGAAGTATGCTGTTGAAATGGGAGAGAGAAGGGAAAAAAAAAGAGAGAGAGAAAAAAAATTAAAAGTGGATAGTTTCTTTTAGCCTCGTTTTCCTTTGGATATTTTCTGGTTGTATAATCTGAAATGACTATAGCCATCTTGAACCAAGAATGGCTTTAAAATAAAATCAAAACTTCAGAGATAGCAAAGAATAAAGAAGTAAAGAATGCAAGTAATAGACCATGTCTTTAAATTACTGAATTTTATCAATCCTGGTGCCACCACACCTTGGGATTTTTTTAAGGTGAGATTATAAATATTACTGCTTAAATCACTTTGAGTTGGATATTCCACTAATGGGAATGAAATATATGCTAATTTGCTCAGCTTACTGAAGAAATGAAGAAGCAATGGGCCACAGGAAATAAGGAACTAAATAAAATCCCCCTAGTTACTGAAGAGGATATTTAGGATGAAAACTGAATACACCTACATCTAAAGCCTAACCTCATTCTATTACAGCATGGGAACTAACCTATGGCCACAGCAGAAGTTATTTAGGTACACTGAAAACTTCAACTCCTTTCTGTTACCCTTTATCCCCCATAATATCACTGTTCACTATTGTCACTTTTTGGAAAGTTTAATTCAAAGAAAACAAACATACATTAAAGTATGTCCTTTTCAGACAATGTAAAAGTGAATGATAAAAACTGGTATGTTAATTCATAGGGAATGATTCTTAATGAAAATGCAATGGTGACCCTTCACACAAAGATTAGGGGCATTGACCCACACCATCAAAAATCTGCATATATTTGCTGAGTTCCCAAAAACTTAACCACCAGTACCTTACTGTTGACCAGAAGTGTTACTGATAACATAAATAATATTAGTATTAATGCATAATCTATTTGTGAAAGAATGCAATATATATACTGTATGCATACAAATGAAAATGTTATTAAGAAAATCATAAAAAAGAGACAACGTATTTGCTACTCATGAAGTGAAAGTGGATCATCATAAAGGTCATCATCCTTGCCGTCTTCACGTTCAGTAGGCTGAGGATGAGGAGGAAGAGGATAGTTGGTCTTGCTGTCTCAAGGTTGGCAGAAGTAGAAGAAATGCAGGATGTAAAAGAGGAGGCAGAAGTGGCAGGCACACACAGTAACTTTTATTGAAAAAAAGTCTATGTGCAAGTGGACCCTAACAATTCAAACCCATGAGGTGAATTCTAACTGACACAGAACAGTAAAAGTTTTATTATGTAAATGTTTGGTTTGCTGCAAAAATACACAGTGCCTCAAATACCAAATGGTTATATTATTAGCTTTAAATATTTGAAAAAATTAGTTGGCTTCTTTTAGGTATATATTTTCTCAAAAAGTGATGTGTATTTGTTTAAAAAAACTCAGAAACCTTACTTTTGTTTTAGAGATTCACAAGTATTCAATGAAGCATTGATTTGAAATTTTTAAAACACTCTTCAAGGCAAAACAATAATCTCTTCATAATATTCTTTCTATTGTTTATCTTCTCATCACCTTAAATAAAGCCTTTGCATATTAAAAGTTATAGGCTTTTGCAGATAGTCATATAATAACATGGGTTTTCTCTTTTTGGTTTTTTCATTTCTTTTTAGCCAGTTGGGAGTAACACGTAGAGCATGTTGACAAAATTATTTAAAGGATTTTCATCGAATTAACTGCTTCTACATTTTTTTCTGTTGCACATTAAACAATTGCCTGCAGCACATTGAAAAGAAAAAAAGAAGTCCTAACACCGCATGTTCTCACTCATAGGTGGGAATTGTACAATGAGAACACTTGGACACAGGAAGGGGAACATCACACATCAGTGCCTGTCGTGGGGTGGGGGGAGGGGGAGGGATAGCATTAGGAGATATACCTAATGTAAATGACGAGTTAATGGGTGCAGCACACCAACATGGCATATGTATACATACATAACAAACCTGCACCTTGTGCACATGTACCCTAGAACTTAAAGTATAATAATAAATAAATAAATAAATAAAATAAGTCTTTTTACATTTAAATGTTACTAAGAAAATTTCAAGATTAGGATTCAATTATTATTTAATAATACAGTCGTGCTGCATAATGATGTTTCAGTCAACAGTAGAATGCATATACAACAGTGGTTTTACTGTATCTTTTTTTGTTTAGGTATGTGCAGAGACACAAATACTTATCACTGCATTGCAATTGCCTATAGTATTCAGTGCAGTAACATGCTCTACAGGAGCATGTGTGGAAGGAATAGGCTATACTATACAGCCTGGGTGTGTAAAAGACTATACCATCAAGGTTGGCATTTAGGTACACTCTGTGATGTTCTCACAATGCCAAAATTGCCTGATTGTACAACTCTCAGAACACATCCCCAGTGATAAGTGTTGCACGTTTATTTACTGGCTCAGTCTAATAATTTTCCCTTTGCTTTGGTGATATTTTATCCTTTGTTTTCCATCAAAAATTTGTCACATAAAGTAAACAAAATTACGCTATTTCCTTAATAAGGAAGGTAGAAACTTTAGAAAAAGCATGTTAGCAGGGAAGCAGAAGGATGTGGCTTGTAAATTAAAAAAATAGTCTTGGATCTGCAGGCTGGGATCTTTGAGCACTACGTTTATCTCAATAGCTTTTCCTGAAGTTCATATAAATGAGCTTTGTGCTTCACAGACTTTGTTCTTCCCTTTTCTGCTAGCGGGTATTACCACTTGGAAGTGTGTGTGTATGTGGTTTTTTTCTTTTTTTTTTTTTTTTTTGGTTGTGTTTTCTGTGAGATAGTCGGGGATCATATATACCTAGGCAGTCTTCTCCTTATATATATCTTCCCTCTTTGATAATGGCAAAGATGTTCAGGCTTCCTCAAGAAGTAGAAAGATTAACAATATTTTTATATAAAATGCCTTCTCTAGTTCTTGGATAGTAAGACCTCAATAAGTATTAGTGAATATTAATGATGATAATTATTGTCAGTAGCCTTTAATTTTTTATTATACTTTAATTTCTGGGATACACATGCAGAACATGCAGGTTTGTTACGTAGGTATACATGTGTCATTGTGGTTTGCTGCACCCATCAACCTGTCATCAACATTAGGTATTTTTCCTCATGCTATCCCTCCCCTAGCCCTCCACCCCCCAACAGACCCTGGTGTGTGATGTTCCCCTCCCTGTGTCCATGTGTTCTCATTGTTCAGTTTCCACTTATGAGTGAGAAAATGTGGTGTTTGGTTTTCTATTCCAGTGTTAATTTGCTGAGAAAGATGGTTTCCAGCATCATCCATGTCCCTGCAAAGGACATGAACTCATCCTTTTTTATGGCTGCATAGTATTCCATGGTACACATGTGTCACATTTTCTTTATCCAGTCTATCATTGATGGACATTTGGGTTGGTTCCAAGTCTTTGCTATTGTGAACAGTGTCACAATAAACATACATGTGCATGTGTCTTTACAGCAGAATGGTTTATAATCCTTCAGCTATACAGCTATACACCCAGTAATGGGATTGCTGGGTGAAATGGTATTTCTTATTCTAGATCCTTGAGGAATTGTCACACTGTCTTCCACAATGGTTGAAAAAATTTACACTCACTCCAACAGTGTAAAAGCATTCCTATTTTTCCACATCCTCTCCACCATATGTTGTTTCCTGACTTTTTAATGATCACTATTCTAACTGGCATGAGATGATATCTAATTGTGGTTTTGATTTGCATTTCTCTAATGATCAGTGATGATGAGCTTGTTTTCATATGTTTGTTGGCTTCATAAATGTCTTCTTTTGAGAAGTGTCTGTTCATATATTTTGCCCATTTTTTGATGGGGTTGTTTTTGTCTTGTAAATTTGATTAAGTTCCTTATAGATTCTGGATATTAGCCATTTGTCAGATGGACAGATTACAATATTTTTCTCCCTTTCTGTAGGTTGCCTGTTCACTATGATGATGACAGACTCACAGCCAATATCATATTGAATGGGCAAAAACTGAAAGCATTCTTCTTGAAAATTGGCACAAGACAAGGATGCCCTCTCTCACCACTCCTATTCAACACAGTATTGGAAGTTCTGGTCAGGGCAATCAGGCAAGAAAAAGAAATAAAGGGTATTCAAATAGGAAGAGAGGAAGTTAAATTGTCTCTGTTTATAGATGACATAACTGTGTATTTAGAAAAATCCATCATCTCAGCCCAAAATCTCCTTAAGCTGGTAAGCAACTTCAGCAAAATCTTAGGATACAAAATCAATGTACAAAAACCACAGGCATTCCTATACTCCAATAATAGACAAGCAGAGACCCAAATCCTGAGTGAACGCCCATTCACAATTGCTACAACAAAAATCAAATACCTAGGAATACAACTTACAAGGGGTGTGAAGGACCTTTTCAAGGAGAACTACAAACCACTGCTCAAGGAAATAAGAGAGAACACAAACAAATGGAAAAGCATTCAATGTTCATGGATAGGAAGAATCAATATCGTGAAAATGGCCATACTGCCCAAAGTAATTTATAAATTCAATGTTATCCTCATCAAGCTACTATTGACTTTGTTCACAGAATTAGAAAAACTACTTTAAATTTCATATGGAACCAAAAAAAAGACCATATCGCCAAGACAATCCTAAGCAAAAGAACAAAGCTGGAGGCATCATGCTAACTGACTTCAAACTATACTACAAGACTAGAGTAACCAAAACAGCATGGTACTGGTACCAAAATAGATATATAGACCAGTGAAACACAATAGAGGCCTCAGAAATAACACCACACATCTACAACCATATGATCTTTGAAAAACCTGACAAACACAAGCAATGGGGAAAGGATTCCTTATTTAATAAATGGTGTTGGGGAAACTGGCTAGCCATATACAGAAAACTGAAACTGAACCCCTTCCTTATACCTTGTACAAAAATTAACTTGACATGGATTAAAGACATAAATGTAAGACCTAAAACCATAAAAACCTTAGAAGAAAACCTAGGCAATAGCATTGAGGACATAGGCATGGACAAATACTTCATGATTAAAACACCAAAAGCAATGGCAACAAAAGCCAAATTTGACAAAGGGGATCTAATTAAACTAAAGAACTTCTGCACAGCAAAAGATTAACCACTTGCACATATTAATGTCCATGAAAAAATAGTGCAATAATCATTTTTAAATATCCTAAGACTCTTTTTATTATCCATGACTATATTGGGCTAAATAATGGCCACTCAAGGACATCAGCTCCCAATCACTAGAATCTGTAAACATTACTTTTAAAAGAAAAAAAGGGCCTTTGCGGATTTGATTAAAGTAAAGGTTTCGAGATTGGAAGATTATTCTGGATTATTAGGATGGATCTTGATAATAAGGGTATCTTTACAAGAGCGATGCAAAGGAGATTTGACATAGACAGAAGAGGAAAAGTTCATTTAATTACGAAGGGAGATATAGGAGGGATGTGGCCACAAACCAAGGAATGCCTGCAACCACCATCAGAGCTGGACAAGACAAGGATGCATTCTCTCCCAGTCTCCAGAGGGAACACAGCCATGCTGAAATCTTAATTATGGTCCAGTGATACCAATTTTGGACTTCTGGCTGCAGAACTATGAGAAAATAAATTTCTGTGATTTTAAGCCACCAACTTTGTGGTAACTTGTTACAACAGTCAAATGAATACAATGATATAACCACAAAAAGAAATACACTCTGAGTTATTTTAAACGGTCATACATACCATCTGTACACCTCTTTTCAAAAAAAAAGGCAGTTCTTTGTGTCAGTTATTCTTCGGATATCCTAAATTAGGAAACCATAGGAGTTGCCCATATAGAGTGATGATGGATACTTTATTCCCATTTCATGTACTTATATACCTCAAGTACCTTGCCTATTCAGTTATGAATTTGATCCTGTATAATTCTTATACTTCCTATTAAATGTAGGTAAATATATTCTATTAGGGATTCATAAGACGACTTTTTACTGTAATTTTTGTGCCCCCAAACTCTCTCTTTCCTTAAAAACTATAAACTGTATATGGGGAAGTTCATAAATAATCATACACCATCCAAATGGAGATAGGTTTATATTGACTATGACCTAGTTATTTACAGCCTTTGTTTCAATTCTGATTGACAGCCAAGGTAAAAAAAATACTTGAATTTAGGGGGCATGAGCTTGTAAGTCTTCACAGAGAGAAACCTCTGTTCATGATGAAGAGAAAGTTTTATCTGTATAAAGATTACAGTGAGATTTTTGGTTTGTATATGATCTTCTTAGTTCCACTTGTGAAATATTTCAAATGATTTTCAATCATTTTTGTGATTCAGCATTATTTCCATACTATATCAAAATATTCTCTTAATTTTATATATGTTTTTCTTTTTATGATTATGAATTATTTTTGACAGAATAACTACTTCAGAAAGTTGGCCTTTCAAAGGACAATCTCCTTTAAATGATTTGGACACAAAGTTTGCCATTGCAATGTAATTTACATTTGCTGAATGATTACCAGAAAAAAAGCTCTATAAAAATCAAAATGGAATGAAGTGTCTTTTAAACATGAGACAATACAACTACATTCCTGAATAGAAACCACTTCAGAAAACAAAGGACAAGGCTTCAACCTAAATGAAGTAAAATCAAAACTGTAGAAAAAGTATAGGATGCTGTTGGACAGCATGTAAAAACCACATACCTGAAAATTCCAAATAAGTGCAAATTACTGTGTACCAAGTTTGTTTTCCTAGTCATTTCATCACATTAAGATTTGAAAAACAATGAAAACTACTATGGTTTTTGCTTTTGTCTTTTTGCCTCTTATGTGCCTCTAAAGGAGTCATCAGAGTCTACTAATATATATTGTTTTATATAGAATTAAAACCCATTTTTGGCTGACATAATTAGCATGGTCAAGTACTAATTTACTCAGTAAAGACTGAAAGTGTTATTATGAAAGATTTTCAAACTGGAATTTATATGTGTTGCATCAGATGATCACTAGCTTAGGAATAGGAACTCGTATATGCATCCAATAGAAATTACTCTTGAAACTCTTAAGTAAAATGAGAATTACAGAAAGCTGCCAGGATTACGTGCTGGAAGATTAAAGAATGTGGTCACAAATTCCAGGAGATCTAATCCGGTTGGACATTTAGGAAAAAAAAAAAAAAACGTAAATTGTAAAAAATGTAAATGTATTCTTTATTGGCTCATTCAGATGTCTTGCAAAGAGAATTCACTCAGAAAACAGAGAAACCTAAATTCTATCAAATTAATACTAGATATTCCTACAGCATAAATTCATTTCTGGCATATAATGATTTACTAAATGGAGAATTTCCAAATATACCTTGACATTTTACTTCAAGTATAATTTATGAGCTAACGCCATTTTTGCAAGCCCTGTGAGTTCAACAGTGTATAAATTTAGATAATAACCATTATGTTTCCACTTTTTATCAGCTATTTTATAAACTTTGTAGATCTGACTAGGAGATAAGGTTATATGTTCCTAACGTATGAATTTTAAACAAATGTTAACCTACTTCAAACCTAGCGATGTGACTGACAAAATGTTTTTAAGCTGCAGTTGCTGGAGAAGTTCTGAGCATCTGAATAAAAAGTTCTTTTGAGTATTCAAGTACTACCCAGGGAAAATTTCTATAAAAATCTCTAATGGAAGAAAGAAGCTATAAATAGTATAGTAAAAACTGGGGTATACCAAGACATAATAGGAGAATTTTACCTTTTTGTTTTTTTGAGACGGAGTTTCGCCCGGGCTGGAGTGCAATGGCGCCATCTCGGCTCACTGCAACTTCCGCCTCCCAGGTTCAAGCAATTCTCCCGCCTCAGCCGCCAGAGTAGCTGGGACCACAGGTGCCCGCCATCACGCCAAGCTAATTTTTGTATTTTTAGTAGAGATGGGGCTTCACCATTTTGGCCAGGCTGATCTCAAACTCCTGACCTCAGGTGTTCCACCCACCTAGGCATCTCAAGTTCTAGGATTACAGGCAGGAGCCACCGCGCCCAGAGGAGAATATTACTTTTAAAAAATAAGCTTAAACTAGCAAAATACTTTAGAAAAACAAAATAAAGGCAATAACATTATTTTTTTCAATGTTCTAGACCCGTTCTGTTGTTTTTACATGCATGGGCAAATTCTCCAAGAACTTCATACACTGATTTTTTGCTTGAGTCACTGTTCCCCTTAATCTCTACCTGATTAAATCCCATATTTCCTTCTGATTTCAGTTTGCATGTGACTTCAAGGTAACTTTCTCTTCAAAGTCATGCCTGGCTACCACCGGAGTGGTAGTCATCCGATATGTAATTAGTGGGTAATCTGTGTTTTCGCTCTACCCTTAACTTACATTATCAAAATACAGCAATTGCCACATTTAAATGCTATTTATGCCACATTCCTACAGGGCCATTAAACCTCTAACTTCAGGAACCCTGTCTGTCCTTATCACCTAGGCTTAAACAAGTTATTCAAAATAAAAGGTGTTCAAAAACTATTGTCATCTTATCGAATGAATACATTAAGGAGAAAGTGGGTGAACAGAAAGAACGCTGGGTTTAAATGTTTGTGTTCCTGGTTTTTTGAAGGAGAGGTGTAAGATTCTGTCATTTCCATATCCTGCCAGCAGACGCAATGGCCCCCAATTAGTGAAAATTCAGAATTAGTTTTCTCATTTACTGAATCACCATTAGGAAAAATAAATTTCACACTGAGTAATACAGAGGACTTCAAGTGTTTTGCCTGAAAGATCGTCTCAACTTTTTTACCAAGACCAAATTTTATAAATCTAAGTTTAATGTAACCCCTAATTCTTTCATACCATTTTCTAGAATATAAATTGCTTCAGTTGCTATCTTTTGGAGTAGAACTTCTAAATTATACAAAATGCAAAACATATATACATTTGGACCTAGCAATT
Source organism: Macaca mulatta (assembly GCF_049350105.2). Classification (NCBI taxonomy): domain Eukaryota; kingdom Metazoa; phylum Chordata; class Mammalia; order Primates; family Cercopithecidae; genus Macaca; species Macaca mulatta. Next base: position 122,396,222 of record NC_133413.1, read on the forward strand.
CTAACACTATGCAAAAACACATGTACAAAAATACTCAGTTGTGTATATTATTGAATTAAAGACAACCCAAACTTTATCTTTCAGAAACTGGTTAAATATTAATAAATTATGGTATAATTTGATACTATGTAGCTATTTAAATCAATGAAGATTAGTTGACTATATTGATATGAAAGAATATTTCAAACTTGTTTTATGAAAGAAAGCATATTACAGAACAACATATAGACTGTGATTGTGTTGTATTTTTTGTGTACATACACTCATACATATTCATTTGTAATTCATTAAATAAATATTTCTTGAGGAATTACTATGGGTTAAGAAATGCTCTATGCAGGGGATATAAAGTGACAAATTACATAAACAAGATTCCTTTTATTTCACATTCTATAGTATAAAATGCAATGTTTATAAGTGAATATAAAATGATCTGGGAGAAGGCACACGAAAGTTTTAAAAATGCATATTTAATCCAGGTCTGAGAGGGGCAATTAAGAAAGAGGTAAGAACAATTTTTATAGTTTGCTCTTTATATTTTTGTTTACAGTGTTTAAATTTCCTCACAGTCAGCATGTATTTTGAACTAAAAAAGAAAACTAAAACTTTCATAACTCACATGGTTCAATTCCTCCAAAAGTTTCCTAAATTATCTCACATCACAACATAAGAACTTCAGTTTGCAACTTAAACTCATTTTTTGTTTTTGTTTTGTTTTTAGACCCAGTTCATACCCAGCTCTTCCCACATTCCCATGGTCTACTGATTTGTAATATTTCAAATGACTTTCTTCTCTCTCACTTGACTGTAACTTTTGTTGAAGGAAGGAAGCTTATTTTAGCTTATCTTATCTACTTTTATACCCTAGAACACTTAAGATAGAAAAGTAAATGCAGTGTTTTCTAAAAGTTTGTAAATAAGTGTGTTGATAGCATTGGAAATAATAACTTCTTTATAAACAATTTTATTATTTCAGATAATGTAAACAATTTTATTTAACGAGTTGTAAAAGAACATTCTACTACTAGTCTCTTTTAGTTACAGTGCCTTTAATTTAAGATATTTTTAATGTTATGTCTTGAAACATGAAAGGTAAAAACTAGTCCTACTTTCCAGTCAAGTTCTCTGCCCCAACAGAGTGACTCTTAAACTATCCATATTCTACAGTCTCATTCAGTATATAAAGGCAGATCAGTTATTTGATTAAAACGTGACAGATATTAAGGATTTTCATTTGCCAAGCAATTTCACATATTTGGCCATATGTGAAAAATCATTTGGGGATCAATGGAATTGAATTCTGTTTAATGAACTTTAAAGTTCTTTACTATATAACTTTAATTTGAAAGCATAAAATCCACTTACTACATAATCTAAAAGTCTGTTGTGTTTGGTAGGAATCAGAGAAGGGATTTATGTCTTAATATCCATGTCTACTCATGAAATATTGGGAATAAATAGGCATTAAACATCGAAAATTTTTAAAAAGGCAGGATTTTCCTAAATGTTATTTATTTAAATGTGGGAGAGAGATGGTTTGTTAAGGAGGCTTAGTGGAAACATAAATCTGATTAATTGGAAAACAGGTCAAAATGCTAAAGAAATCACAAAATTAAATGTCCCTAATCACAGAAAAGGAGTTCATGAGAGTAACCCAATAGTGATGATAAGAAAATCAAGTGGAAATATAAAAGGTAGTATTACTCACTTAATGAATATATTTAGTACATTAAGTGACATCAAGTGTACTAGGTGCTAAGGTCCAATAGGGAATAGAAATCACAAAGTGGATTAAACAAAAGAATTTTAATATAAATAAGAATTCCATTTTGATAAGAGAGTAGCTATAAGATATGGGACAACTACAAATAGCACCCTAGGAACAATAGTGAGTACCTAAGGAAGTACAAACTGGTAAAGGGGCCTTCTCCTCAAAGTTGGAATTCATACCTTCTTGGAGAAGGCATAGGTCAGCCCGCTGGATGGCAGAGAAATGTGTCAATTTGCCCAGTCTTGCACTAACGAAGACTAGCAGGACCAGCAGTCAGTCACAGGACCAGCAGGCACCAATCCTCTGGAGTGCAAGTGGAAAGCAGGTGATCAGCAAACTCAGGTAATATACAGAGGGAGAAAGAATTCTCCTGTATCCAGGTGGGCAGTACCAGCGCTAAGGCTGTCATCACTGCAAGGACCACGTGCTCTTTTTTTTTTTTTTTTTTTGAGACGGAGTCTCGCTCTGTCGCCCAGGCTGGAGTGCAGTGGCCAGATCTCAGCTCACTGCAAGCCCCGCCTCCCGGGTTCACGCCATTCTCCTGCCTCAGCCTCCCGAGTAGCTGGAGCTACAGGCGCCCGCCACCTCGCCCGGCTAGTTTTTTGTATTTTTTAGTAGAGACGGGGTTTCACCGTGTTAGCCAGGATGGTCTCGATCTCCTGACCTCGTGATCTGCCCGTCTGGGCCTCCCAAAGTCCTGGGATTACAGGCTTGAGCCACCGCGCCCGGCCATCGGACCACGTGTTCTTTATGTGTGACTGGGGCAGAGCTCCCTTGATGTCCTCATCCCCCTGCCCTGATCCACCACACAGCAGCTAGAAACTGCAGAATAGGTCTTCCTCCTGCAGTGTCTCTCAGTGCACTCTACTGAGAACAGTTAACAATGAGGTCACTTTAAGGAAGACATGCTTAAAGGGATTCTATTTATTATAGTAGAGCATATATTGAAGGGTGAATTTAGAGCTGAGAAGAAAGAAACTGATAACTGGGACAATTACATGTAACTTTTACCTTGAAGAACTGTAATTTGAAATGTGTAGAATTTGTGATCAGGTTAAATAAAAATTAGCATTACAGTGGACCATCAAGGGAGGAAGCGCTTGTCAGATAGGCAGTACATAACAGAGTGTAATATAGATCCAATTTTATATGTGACTACAAAAGTTAGAAAATAGAAAATCAACAATAGGGGCATATCTTTTTAGATACCATAGCCCAGTTATGGAGTAGAAATAAAGAATAATGTGTTCATTGTCTCTATTCTTCCATATCTGCAGTTTAAGACATTCTCATTAAGACCTCTGCAAACCTAACTCAATCTCATGGCATACTGCTTTAATTCCCTGGCCTACCTGTGGCCCCAATGAGTTTTCAGTTTTCTGCTTCTGGGTCATATATGTAAATGCCCACTTTATAGCGATTTTATAGACCATGTATCTTTCTTCAAGAGGGACTTTAAAATGAGTAGGCATGATCACCATCTCTCCTAACAGAATTCCGATTCTCAATGGATAGCTATACGTAAGGTACTCATTTATTTATTTTTTCTTTCTTTCTTTCTTTCTTTCTTTCTTTCTTTCTTTCTTTCTTTCTTTCTTTCTTTCTTTCTTATTATTATTATACTTTAAGTTCTAGGGTACATGTGCACAACGTGCAGGTTTGTTACATATGTATACTTGTGCCATGTTGGTGTGCTGCACCCATCAACTCGTCAGCACCCATCAACTCGTCATTTACATCAGGTATAACTCCCAATGCAATCCCTCCCCCCTCCCCCCTCCCCATGATAGGCCCCGGTGTGTGATGTCCCCCTTCCCGAGTCCAAGTGATCTCATTGTTCAGTTCCCACCTATGAGTGAGAACATGCGCTGTTTGGTTTTCTGTTCTTGTGACAGTTTGCTAAGAATGATGGTTTCCAGCTGCATCCATGTCCCTACAAAGGACACAAACTCATCCTTTTTTATGGCTGCATAGTATTCCATGGTGTATATGTGCCACATTTTCTTAATCCAGTCTGTCACTGATGGACATTTGGGTTGATTCCAAGTCTTTGCTATTGTGAATAGTGCCGCAATAAACATACGTGTGCATGTGTCTTTATAGCAGCATGATTTATAATCCTTTGGGTATATACCCAGTAATGGGATGGCTGGGTTATATAGTACATCTAGTTCTAGATCCTTGAGGAATCGTGTTTAGGAACACTTAAGGTTAATCATGAAGCCCTGAATACAAGAACTCACATGGCTGAGAGAACATAAAATATAAATCATTAATTTAAATAGGCAACAAGAGCCATGACATACATTAGTCATAAATGTTTTTCCCAGACGTATTATGTTTATCATTTTTTGGATTTCTTAACTGTAATTATTATTTTGTCTCAAAAATAAGGGTGAACTGAAGATGGTTAGTAAAACATCATTCAATATATTTTTATTCCATGGAATGATTTTTGTCAATGCAATATGTTTAAGGGTCTTGTGCTAGACAAATGTAATAAAAGCCTAGGGATATTATCAGATGAATGGTATAAGAAAAACAGAGACATTATAAGAACTTTATGCTCAACAAAATTATGAGTTGATAAAATCTTATTTAAAGAGATATTCTGAGGAAAAGCATGAGAAAGAGCAAGCGGATTTTCTCAATTCATATGAAGAATCAATTATTTCTAGAAATGTCAATGGAGTTAATAAGGTTTGACAAAGAAACCGGTCAATGGCAATAAATGCTGTATTTCCTGCAGTCACTCTGAGGAGGGGGATGATTAATCATTACTCAATCATGGTTATTAAGAACCTATTACATGCAAGGAAATGTTATCAGAATTGGGGATTGGGCAGTGAGCAAGTCAGGCTAGATCTGTGTTTCCCCTCTGTTTATATACTAGTGGTAAGAGTCAGGGAAGGAAGAAAGGGAGGGAGGGAGGGAAAGTGGGAGGGAGAGAGGAAGAAAACAAGGAAGGAAGGAAGGAAGGAAGGAAGGAAGGAAGGAAGGAAGGAAGGAAGGAAGGAAGGAAGGAAGGAAGGAAGGAAGAGAAAAATAAGTGATAGCACTATAGATTTGGGCAATGGCACTGGGAGTGGCAAAACAAAGCAAAAGATCAAATATAAGATACAGTTTCAGAGAAGAGTGAATGAGACTCACTAACATCAAAAAAAGTATGAAGAAAAATAGATGAATAAAGTAAGAATGGATTTAGTTATTAATTATGGATGTATATAGGTATTAGTTTATGAAAATCCTAATTGATTAGTTACAGCAGCCCTAAGAGACATAAAATTTGGTATGTACCTATAGATGAGGACACAATATAAAAGACGGGTAAAGAATGGTGTGGGTAGATTCTCCCATTCCCCATCCCTTGCTACTAAGAACCAAAAGGGTGGAGGATACTGTAAGCTACTCCTGATCATGTGACTGCTATTTGGCTTTATTGATATATTTTCTGCAATGTATCCTGAAATCCAAGTAAACTGATAGCCTGAATATATTTTACCTGTATATCATTTTTTGTAATTTCCAAACCTGTAACCAACTAATATAGGAAATAAAAAGTTAGAGTTTATTAGACACTGATTTGGAGATACTACCTTGGGAATTCATAATAGAAGTCTGGAATTCTGGGATAAAATTGTGGATTAAGATATAGATGTTTTCAATCTTAAGCTTAGAGATGGTACTGAGAAACATTAAATAAGATAAAAAGAAATGAGAATTGATTTTGGGTTTTGTCATAGTAGAAATCATTGGTAACATTTGCCAGCATGGTTTTAGTTGGGCAGTAGGATTAAAACTTGATAGAGTTGTCTAAAAAACAATTGTGTTGTTAAAAAAAAATATTGGAGATAGCAACTTGAGCAAGTTTCTCAATAATTCTTGCCATCAATGAAAGAAAAATAAATGGTAGCTAGAGAGGACTGTGGGACTACAGGGAGATTTTAGTATAATGGGTAATAGTACATCCATGTTTGCATGCCCATTGGGATGATGCAACTAGGTGAGGGTGGGGCTTGAGGCTGGAATAAACAGTGTTCTTGAGTAAATGAAGAAGGATGAGACGCATCCACAATGACAGGGTTGGCCTTAGATATCAGTAGAGAGAGTCCATCCATCATAACAGGAAGGCAGAGTCTGAGTACACACACAAATAAGATGGAAAATGTTGTGGTAGGAAGATGATATGGTATCCTTATCATGCTTCTGGTTTCTCAGAGAAACAAAAATCAAGGTAATAAAATGAGAGAAAAATAGAGAAATTTGGATGTTTGTGGAGGAAAGAGACATGAAATAGTTTTCTGAGAGAGTTGGGGAGGAAATTCCTTACTGAAATGTAGTAGGTTTGATGTAACAGTGAGTTTGTTGCTACTACAGATAGGAAAGTAAGAGTAGGCTTCTCTGTGGGGGGTTGGAGGTACATTTAACCAAAAAACTAAACAAAAAGGAGTCATCCATGAAAATATCAAGAAAAAGATCATTTCAGGAAGAAGGAAAAGCAAATAATATGTCTTAAAGCAAGAACAAACTTTTGTTTAAGGTTGTAAAATCAGACCAGTGCTTTTTGGTCATGGGTGTGAAAGAGAAGGTGTTATAAGATATGGTAGAAGAATTAGGCAAGAGCCAAATCCTGTTAGCCTCTGTAAACTCAGTTAAGAATACTAGATTTATAGCATATGCAGTCACGTGTTAAATAGACATTCCAGTTTGGTTTTAGTATAGTATCTAAAAACTGGACACAATAGGAGGCAAGTACCATGAGATCCCAATTAATGCACTTGATCAACCGTAAACTTTTTCATGGGGTAGATCAAAGCCTACTCTATAAACCTTACTTGATAACCATCCTCTAGGCCATATCAAAACAGTGGAAGGCTGTTTTCATTCATTGAGAGGCTGATAAAAGACTGAGAGTTTGTATCAGAGTGCCTGATTCACGATATCCCTTCACTCATTTCCCCTACCATGTCTTTTGGCTCAACAAAGTTGGGAGCTGGGTGACATGATCTCACCAAAGAAGTATGCCTGTCAGAGTGATATGCCCCAATCATAAGGAATCCACATGCGATGAAGAATTGCGTGGAAGAACTGAGAGGTGAGTTATAAATGGTCAGTTGATAGGATATAATTTTGCCAATAAAAAATATATTTCTGTAAATCTCAATTGATTAATGGATTTCAAAAAGAAAAAGAAAAAAAGAAAAACACACAAACATCTGTTCCACAGGAGGATACAACAACAGATACAATAGAATGAGTCACATAAGACTTTGTCATTTCTTCTAAACACTTCCTTTCTTCACACCAGATCCTGGAGAAGTCAGGAATGGCAGCTATCAAGTCAGGGAGGACAGAAAGGAAGACTTTTCCCCTGCAAAAGTCTTTAAAAAATCTGATTTGTGTCTGAGCTGTGGAGGGAGATGCTTTAAACTACATGACAGATTGAAGTGTTTTTATATTTCATCTTTCTGGCCTTTTTTAATACCAGAAAACAAGATTCTTCATCAATACATGAATGCTACTAGAAAAACCTATAGAATTAGCTAAAAAAAAAAAATCCTGAGATGGAGAGGAAAATTATAAAAGAGTAATTTTGAATGGTAGTGGTGAGACAGTATGGAGATGTTTCCTTTACTCATTCTGAGTCCAACTCATTTAATGAGTGAGTCATAAGTATGTTTTGACAGGAGGCTTTTGAAGGGTTTTAGTCAGGGAATGACATTTTCTGATTAACAGATTGAACATATCACTTTACTGGCTGTGTTGGAAACAGGTTGTCGTAGAGGAGGAGACAAAGTAAAGGGGCAAATTATGGAGCTATGACAATAGTCCAGACAAAATATGGTGGTAGCTTGGTCTAAAATGGTTATTGGTTGAGACTGAGATAAAGAGACAGTTCTGTGATATACTTTGAAGGCAGAATCAATATGACTAGATGATCTGGGAGTGAGGCATAATAAGGAATGAAGAGCAACTGCTATTTTTTTGGCTCAAGCAATCAAGCACTGAAATTTAATGAGACAAAGAAAATTGGGCAAGGAGCAGAGTGCTGTTCGAGAGATAAATCAATAGTTCTGTTTTTGTCATATTACATTTGAGATGTCAAGTAGACATCCATTTGGAGATGTGACATTTGGAATTGGCTGTAAGAGTCTGGAGTTGTGGAGGGATGGCAGGAATGGATTTGTAGATTTTGGAGTCTTCAGCACACAGTATTTAAAACCCTTCCTTTAAAACAAGTTATCCAGGAAGAATGAATATAAAGAAAAGAGTAAGGGAGTCAAGACAGAAAAATGTGGCAGTACAATATTTGGAGTTCAAGAAAAGAAGAAGAACAAGAAGGAAACTGTGGAGGCACAATGTTCAAGGAGGTAGAGAGAAAAATAAGAAAATATTTTTCCTCAAAGCCATGAGAAGAAAATATTTCAATAACGGAGTGAACAATCTTATTAGATGTTGACGAAAGCAAAATAAAAATAAAATTGAATTTAGTACAAAGTAAGTCATTAATGATCTTTGCAATTATTCTGTTAACTGAAAAGGAATCCATGGTTTAGGGAGTTGAGAACAAAATGGATGATGGTCAAATCCACACCCAAAATACAGATAAATAATTCTATCAAGAAGTGAATGGAAAACAAAAAGTTAAATAAGCCAGAAGAGGATGTATGATCAAGAGCCAGAAGAGGAGAAGGAGGAAGAGCAGGAGGAGGAACAGAAGGAGGAAGAGGAGGAGGAGGAGAAAGATGAAGAAAGAAGAAGATAGTCAGCATTCAAAAACATGTTTGAGTACTGCTAAGAATGATCAATGGAGATGGATGATTCAATTCTGCAGGGTGGAGAGTGAGATTAAAAGAGTGACATTTTTGAAAGTTTAAAAGGTATTCAAAACTAGCACAAAATTTCAAGCTGTGGCCATGATAGATGTACAGCTTTTGTTTTGTTTGTTTTTCCAGCTAGAAGAACAAAAGCAGGGAGTTAGGGCAGAGGTAGATTATTTTTACGATAGTAATGACATCCCCATGCAATAGCTTTTATTTATTTTCAAATGAACTGCTTTAGAAACTGAACTTTTCATCTCTAATTTCAAGAAACTAATTCTCAAAAGTATAGATTATTTTTGCCAATTCAGCTGGCAAAGTCCTTATGATAAGCATTCTTCTCTTTTCTGAGCAATAAAAGCAGATCTAATCTATCGTTGCTTTTTTTTTCACTTTTCTTGAGTGCTTAGGAAACTACTAGTAAACTTGTATACAGGATTAATTTGGAAAACCATATCTCAAATCACATCTGCTATTTCTGTTTACAGTACACAGATTTCACGGCCATTTTTCTTTTACGCTATTAATGTGATGTTTCTTTATTCTCTCCAACTTTTATTTTAGGTTCAGGGGATACATGTGTAGGTTTGTTATATGATAAATTTTATGTTTATTGGGGGAACCCACCCCCAATATTTCAACTTAGGTTCTTTGTATTTTCCATAAGTGTTGGCTGGCTGAGAAATAAAGAGAAAGAGTACAAAGAGGAATTTTACAGCTGGGCCACCGGGGGTAACATCATATATCGGTAGGACCATGATGCCCACCTGAGCCTCAAACCAGCAAGTTTTTTATTAAGGATTTTGAAAGGGGAAGGGGGTGTAAGATCAGGGTGTAGATCACATGCTTTGAAGGACAAAAAGGAGAACTACTGATTAGGGTCCGACAAAGATCACAAGGCAAAGGGCAAAAACAGAACTACTGATAAGGCTCTATGTTCAGCGGTGCATGTATTGTCTTGATAAACATCTTAAACAACAGAAAACAGAGTTTGAGAGCAGAGAATGGGTCTGACCACAAATTTACCAGGGCGGAGTTTTTCCCCACCCTAATAAGCCTGAGGGTACTGCAGGAGACCAGGGCATACTTCAGTCCCTATCTCAACCACATAAGACAGACAATCCCAGAGCGGCCATTTATAGACCTCCCCCCAGGAATGCATTCCTTTCCCAGGGTATTAATATTAATATTCTTTGCTAGGAAAAGAATTTAGCAATATCTTCCCTACTTGGACGTCTATTTATAGGCTCTCTGCAAGAAGATAAATATGGCCCTTTTTGCTCGACCCCACAGGCGGTCAGACCTTATGGTTGTCTTCCCTTGTTCCCTAAAAATTGCTGTTATTCCGTTCTTTGTCAAGGTGCACTGATTTCATATTGTTCAAACACACATGTTTTACAATCAATTTGTACAGTTAACACAATTATCACAGTGGTCCTCAGGTGTCATACATTCTCAGTTTACGAAGGTAACAGGATTAAGAGATTAAAGATAGGCATAAGAAATCATAAAAGTATTATTTGAGAACTGATAAATGTACATGAAATCTTCACAATTTATGTTCCTCTGCTGCAGCTCCAGCTGGTCCCTCCATTTTGGGTCCCTAACTTCCCCCAGCATATGTTTCCTACAGAGATTATTTCATCACCCAGGTAATAAGCATAGTACCCAATAGGCAGCTTTTCAATTCTCACCCTCCTCCCACTCTCTACTCTCAAATAGGCTCTGGTGTCTATTGTTCCCTTTTTTGTGTTCCTGTGTACCCAAGGTTTAGTTTCCATTTGTAAGTGAGAACATGCAGTATTTGGTTTTCTCTTCCTGCAATAATTCACTTAGGATCATGGCCTCTACCTTCATCCATGTTGTTGCAAAGGATGTGATCTCATTCCTTCTTATGGCTGTGTAGTATTCCATGCTGTATATGTACCATATTGTCTTTTTCCAGTCCACCCTTAATGAGCATTTAGGTTGATTCCATGTCTTTGTTATTGTGAATAGTGCTGCAGTGAACACACACGTGCATTATGTCTCAATAGCAGAATGATTTCTGTTCCTTTGGGTATGTACTCAGTAATGGAACTGCACAATGGCAGTTACACGTTCTTTGAGAAAATGTCTAAACTGCTTTCCATGGTGGCTGCCCTAATTTCTATCCCTGCCAGCGTGTAAAAGTATTCCCTTTTCTCAACAACCTTACCACCATCTGTTGTTTTTTGACTTTTTAATCATAGTCATTCTGACTGGTGTGAGATGCTATCTCTATGTGGTTTGATTTGCAGTTCTCTAATGAAGAGTGATATTGAGCATTTTTTTTTCATATGCTTTTTGGCCATGTGTATGTATTCTTTTGAGAAGAATCTGTTCATGTCCTTTGCCCATTTTTAAAGGGATTCCTTGTTTTTTGATTTTTTTTCTTGTTGATTTATGATTTATTTAAGGTCCTTATAGATTCTGGATACTGGGCCTTCATTTGACGCAGTTTGCCAATATCTTCTCCCATTCTGTAGATTGTCTATTTGTTCTGGTGACAGTTTCTTTTATTGTGCAGAAGCTCTTTAGTTTAATTAGGTCCCACTTGTCTAGTTTCGGTTTTGTTGCAATTGCTTTTGGGGTCTTAGCCAAATATTCTTTGGCAAGGTTAATGTCAAAAAGAGTATTTCCTAGGTTGTTTTTTCAGGATTTTTATAGTTTGAGGTCTTACATTTAAATTTTTAATCCATTTTGAGTTAATGTTTTGTATATGGTAAAAGGTGGGGATCCAGCTTCCTTTTTATGAATATGCCTAGCCAGTTAGCCCAGCATCATTTACTTAACACGGAGTCCTTTCCTTATTTCTTGTTTTAGTCACCCTTGTTAAAGATGATATGGTTGTAGTTGTGCAGATTATTTCTGAGTTTTCTGTTCTGCTCCATTGGTATATGTGTCTATTTTTGTACCAATATTGTGCTGTTTGGTTACTGTGGCTTTATAGTGTAGTTTGAAGTCAGGTAGTGTGCTGCCTCCCACCTTGTCCTTTTTGCTTAGCATTGTTTTAACTATTCAGGTTTGTTTTTCTTCCCTATGAATTTCAGAATAGCTTTCTTTTTCTAATTCTGTGAAGAATGACATTGGTAGCTTGGCAAGATTTGCGCTGAATCTATAAATTGCTTTGGGCAGTACGGCCATTTTTAATAATATCGATTCTTCCAATCCATAAGCATGAAATGTTTTTCCATTTATTTGTGTCATCCCTGATTTACTTCAAAGTGTTTTGTATTTCTCCTTGTAGAGAACTTATACTTCTGTGGTTAGTTGTATTCCTAGGTATATTATATTTTTGTGTGGCTATTGTGAATAGGATTGCATTATTGATTTGACTCTCAGATTGAATGTTGTTGGTGAATAGAAATGATACATATTTGTATATGTAATTTTTATATCTTGCAACTTTGCTGAAGTTGTTTATCAGATCTAGAAGCCTTTGGGCAAAGGTTATATATGGGGTTGAATCATATTGTCTGCAAAGAGAGATAGTTTGACTTCCTCTCTTCCTAGTTGGATGCCTTTCATTTCCTTCTCTTGCCTGATTACCTGGATAGGACTTTCAGTACTATTTAGAATAGGATTGGTGAGAGTGATCATCCTTCCCTTGTTTCAGTTCTCAAGAGACATGCTCCAGTTTTTGTTCATTCAATATAACATTGGCTTTGGGGGCTTTGTTACAGAGGGCTCTCATTATTTAGTTATGCTCCTTTAATGCCTAGTTGAAGGTTTTTAACATAAATTGATGCTGAATTTTATCAAAAGCCTTTGCTGCATCTATTGAGATGATCATGTGGTTATTGTTTGTAGTTCTGTCTATGTGATGAATCACATTTTTTGATTTGTGAAAACCCTACTTGACCATGGTGGATTAGGTGTTTGATGTGCTACTGGATTCCGTTTGCTAGTATTTGTCAAGAATTTTTGAATTTATGATTACCAAAGATACCGAGCTGCAGTTTCCTTTTTTAGTTGTGTCACTGCCAGGTTTTGATTTGAAAATGATTCTGGCCTCATAGAATGAGGGAGGGAGGCATCCCTCCTCCTCAACTGTTTGAAATATTTTCAGTAGAATTGGTACCAGCTCTTCTTTATATGTCTGGTAGAATTCAACTGTGACTCCATCAGGTCCAAGGCATTTTCTGGTTTGAAATCTTTCTATTACTGATGAATTTTGGAATATTTGTTGGTCTGTTCAGGGTTTCCATTTCTTCCAGGTTCAATCTTAGGAGGTTGTATGTTTCCAGAAATTTATCAGTTTCTTCTCGATTTTCCAGTTGTTGTATACAGAGGTGTTCATAGTATCTCTGAGTATTTTTTGTATTTCTGTAGGGCCGGTGGTAATGCCCGTTTTTTCATTTCTAATTGTGTTTATTTGGGTCTTCTCTCTCTCTCTCTCTCTCTCTTATTAATATAGCTAGTGGTCTGCCAATTTCATTTAATCTTTTAAGGAACCAACTCCTGGATTCATTATTTTGAACTTTTGTATGTTTTTTGTTTTTTGTTTTTGTTTTTTGTTTTTTTTTTTTGCATCTCAATTTCCCTAAGTTCAGCTCTGATTTTAGTTATCTCTTGTCTTCTGCCAGTTTTGGGGTTGATTTGTTCTTGTTTCTCTACTTTCTCTAAGTGTGGTATTAGGTTGTTAGTTTGAGATCTTTCTAACTTTTTGATGTGTGTGTTCAGTGTTATAAAATTTCCTCTTAACACTGCTTTAGCTGTTTCCCAGAGATTCTGGTATGTTGTATCTTTTTTCCAATAGTTTCAAAGAATTTCTTGATTTCTGCTTAATTTCATTGTTTACCTGAAAGTTACAATTCAGGAGGAGGTTGTTTAATTTCCATGTAATTCAATGGTTTTGAGAGATCTTCTCATTATTGATTTCTATTTTTTTGTGTGTGCTGTTGTCTGAGAGTGTGGTAGGTATGATTTTGTGTTTTTTTAAATTTGTTGAGTATGGCTTTATGGTGGATCATGTGGTTGATTTTAGAGTATGTGCCATGTGCAAATGAGAATAATATATATTCTGTTTTTGTTGAGGGTAGTGTTCTATAGATACCTATTAGGTCAATTTGACCAAGTGTCAAGTTCATATCCTACATATCCTTCACTAAATAATCTGTCTAATACTGCCTGTCAGGTATTTAAGTCTCCCCCTATTTTGTGTGGTTGTCTAAGTCTCTTCATAGGTCTCCAAGAACCTGTTTTAAAAATCTAGGTGTTCTTGTGTTGGGTGCATATGTATGTAGAATAATTAATTGAATTGAACTCTTTATGATTGTATAATTTCCTTTTTCTATCATTGATGGTTTAAAATTTTTTTTTCTGAAAATAGAATACTAGCCCCTCCTCTTTTATGTTTTCCATTTGTTTGGTAGATTTTTCCTCATCCCTTAACTTTTAGTCTCTGAGTGTCACTGTATGTGAGATCGGTCTCTTGAAGACATCATACTTTTTGCTTTTTTTTTTAATCCAACTTAGCATTCTGTGCCTTTTAAGCTAGGACATATAACTTGTTTATGTTCAAGGCTAATATTGATATGTGTGGATTTTATCCTGTCATTATGTTTTTAGCTGGTTATTAAGTAGACTTGCTTGATTGTGTAGTTGCTTTCTAGTGTTAATGGTGTATGTGCTTAAGTGCATTTTGTGGTGGCTAGTAATGGCCTTTTGTTTCCACGTTCAGCACTCCCTTAAGGATGTTTTGTAAGGCAAGTCTAGTGGTAATGAATTCCTTTCACATTTGCTTATCTGAAAAAGATGTTATTTATCCTTCACTTAGGAAGCTTAGTTTGGCTGAATATAAAATTCTTGGTTGGAATTTCTTTTCTTTAAGAATACTCAATATAGATCCCCTGGTCTCTTCTGGCTTGTAGGGTTTCTGCTTAAATATCTACTGTTATCCTGATAGGGTTACCTTTGTAGGTGACCTGCCCCTTCTCTCTAGCTTCCTTTAACAATTTTTTTCTTTCACGTTGACCTTGTAGAATCAAGTGACTGTATATCTTGTGGGTGGTTGTCTTGTCTGTTACCTCACAGTGATTTTCTGAATTTCCTGAAACTGAATGTCAACCTCTCTACAAGGCTGGGGGGATTTTCATGTACACTATTCTAAAATACGTTTTCCAAGTTGCTTTCTCTCTCTCCCTTTCTTTCAGGGATGCCAATGTGTCACAGGTTTGGTCTCTTCACATAATCCCATATTTCCTGTAGGTTTTATTCATTCCTTCTTATTTTCATTTTAAATCTTTGTCTGAGTTGATTTGAATAATTGATCTTTGGGATCTGAGATTATTTCTTCAGCTTGGTCTATTCTGCTGCTAATACTTCCAGTTGTATTATGAAATCCTTGTAGTAAGTTTGTAGTTCTATCAAATCAATTTTGTTTTTTCTTAGAATAGCTGTTTTATCTTTCAGCTCTTGTATCATTTTGTTGAATTCCTTAGAATTCCTTAGATTGGGTGTCAACTTTCTTCTGAATCTCAATAATCTTTTTCCTATACATATTTTGAATTCTATGTCTGCCATTTCAGCCATTCAACCTAGATGGCTGAAAAAAACCATAGCTGAAAAACTAGTGCAGTTGTTTGGGTATAACAAGACACTCTGGCTTTCTGAGTTGCCAGAGTTCTTGTGCTGATTCTGTCTCATATGTGTGCACTTATATTCCTTTCATATTTGAAGCTGTTGTCCTTTTGATGTGTGTTTTTGTTTTTGTTTTTTAATTTTATGTTGATGCCCTTGGGGTTTGACTGTGGTGTAAGATGGCTTCATTTAAAAAACTTCATCTGGAAGATTTCATGGGGGTGAAGTATGGCTCAGCTCAACACTCAGGTTGCTCACTCTACCCCTTGGGGACTGGTGTCAAGCCAATGGCTTTGTTCTCCGGACTCTCAGGGTTAAGCACCTGCTGCACTGGAGGGGCCAAGATACTACCAGTGCACTGGCATCAACATTCTGATGGGGGGTACCAGCCAAAGCACTGTATTGAGGCAGTGGCAGTGGGGTTCACACTTGCATGTTCATGGCAATAGATGCACGGTGGGGTGTGCATGTGTTGGTGGGGATGTGGCACCAGCATGGATGGGGCAGTGGTGTTTGTATACATGCGCATGTGCCATGGTAGTTTTTTATAGAAATAATTGTCTACCCATGGAATGAGTAGAAAGTCATTTCCCAGGTAGATGTTGTGAAAGATAATGGGATTTTGCATCATGCTATTCTGCTTAACCTTAAACATTCCACTCCCTTAAATGAGCTTGCCTTTCAAAGCCTAGCTATTTATTTTGTTAAATTTTGCCATGTTTGTGATGGATTAAAATGAGCTTTCCAACTGATGGAAGAATTAAGTCAATGAGAGCCATGGTTAATGCCATTAAGAGGCTGGAGATCTAGAAACTGAAGTCTACCTGAAAGAAAGCCAGTAGCCAATAGGTCAAGGTTGCAATGTACATAACCCTTCATTCATTTGGATCAACTACAATATAAACAGCATGTCCTGGGACACTTGACTAAAGTAGCCCTGCAAGGGATTAGTGTTTCACAGTTAAGGCAAGAGCTTGGCACAAGGGCTATTCCTTAGCTGAATGACCCCAAGAAAATCTAATTGAGTGTATTATTGGCTTGATTACAGTCACTCAGAAAATGGCTTATTCCACAATAACCCATAATTATGCCTCATTCACTCTAAGACAGAAACTTCTTTTATTCCTTACTCCTACCCTTTTCAGATACTAATAAAATGAGTCATACTTGATAAATGAGAGCGGGCTATTTACTTGTCCTAATGGAAGAAACTTTAGATATCCAAGCTACTAACTTGACATATGCATATGCACAGATTCAGGGGCAGATTTTAGTATTTCTATTTTAAAGCTCCATTGTAAAGAAGCCAAAGTGAACATTATGAAAATACTCATCCTCATGGGATATTCCACTTTAAAAGGTCAAGGTTTGGCAGAAAAAATGAATATATATATATATACTTTTTGCATGTAAAAGACTTAGAAGCAAAACAGATTTTTTAACTAAGAAATGGAAATGAATGTCTCTTATATAATATACAAATATTTACCAGACTTACATTGAAATAAGTAACTCAATCAGCTTCTATTTTTTATATGCACCAGGAAATTTTTCCTCCTGAATGTCGTTTATTGTTCATAATACTGAGAATATACTGGTGTTACGAGTAACTAGCTTCATAACACTGTATGTACTGTGTATATGGTATAGTGTATCTGCTATAATATCTCCATTTCTGTTTTTGACCTTAAGGCCTAAGTTAAAAGTCATAGTTTCTTTCTTTCATTATTATTCCACATTTACCTTCTTATTCACCTCTATTAGACTCAGCCAGCAGAGAGTTTTTAATTGGTGAAGTGATCCCAAATATAATGCTCACAAGATCCAAATTACCTTATATTTATTGGGTTCTCATAGTTTCCCACTGACTTATATTATTGGACAGGGGATACTAAAAGATGCCTCAGTTAATTCTCAAATTTTGCATGTAGCTTTCTTATTAGGTTCCTGTTGCTGCTGTAGCAAATTATCGCAAACTTGCTTGACAATAAGTTCAAACAACAGACATTTATTATAATTCTGGAGATCAGAGCTCTAAAATGGACTCACAGGTCTGTGTTCCTCCTGAAAGCTCCAGGAGATCATGTTTTCTTGTCCTTTCCAGCTTCCAAAAATCACCCACACCCTTTGGCTGATAATCTCTTATTTTCCCCTCAAAGCCAACAGGGTAGCATCCTCAAATCTTTTTCCCTTTGTCCCTCTGTTTCTGCTTTCTATCTGCATAAAGATCTTTGTAGTTACATCACTGGGCCCACCTAGATATTCCAAGAAAATCTCTCCAACTCAGTATCCTTAATTTACTCAAATCTGCAAAGTTTATTTTGCCATGTAAGGTAACGTTTTCACACATCCCACAGATGAAGGTGTGGACATCTTTTAAGGACTATTATTCAAGCTACCACAACCTTTCTTTTCCTCATTATGTAGCAGCAATCCAAGTTTTTCTTGGTAATCTGAATCAACTGTGATTCAAACAATAGAGCAAACTCCTTTTCTCCTTGTTGAGTCATAAGTACGGGTAGTATCAAATTCATTACGTTGGTCAAAATAGTTTTAATTCCTAGTTTGATGGAACCATGACTGTTGCCTTGAGCACTACAATCTGCAAATCCATTAAGGCCAAAGCTATGGTCAAAAGAAGCAATATTTCCACAAGTAGATTATTAAGTGTAACAGAGAAAGAGATCTGTGGGGAGAGCAACACTATATATCGTCCCTGTTTTAAGAAATAAATGGTGCCCTCTAGAAAAATAACCCATAAGGTGTCATACTCAGATGGAGTTCTGCTTGAATCAACTGGAAGCCATTTTATCATGAATAGGCTTTTGATAATATAAAGGAATTCTAAGGGTGGGAGCTTATTGGTACATACCTTTTTTTTTTTAAATGCCTTTTTTAAAAGTGCTTTTGGGAATAGTTTCTCTCCTTTGCTTTTCTGCTTTTCTGCCATGTAGGGAAACATGTTTTTCCCCAGCATTCAGGGCATCTTGGAAATGGAGACTGGACATTCAGCAGACACAACGCTTGCCAGTACCTTGATCGTGGACTTCCCAGTCTCCAAAACTATTAGAAATATATTTATGTTCTTTATAAACTACCCAGTCTCTGATACTTGGTTATAGAAACACAAAATGGACTAAGCCAGTCATAGGAGACAATCACCTGAGATTTATCTGGCCCTTGGAAAGATGTATTTGCATTCCAAAAGGTTAAATAAAGGGCATTACTGCCTGTCTCCTCTTTGTCCATCACCTATGGAGCAACTAGATATTTGAGTAGGACATTTGACCTGGCTTCCATCATGTCACTGCAGGAGTAAAATCTGGGGCAAGGGTAGGGGGAGGATATTCAATTAGCTTTAGTTTTATTTACTATATCATAATTGGTAAGATATTTGTCTTTGATCTAGGACACCTGGTGTGTGAGCAGTCTAAATAAAATTAATACTGTTGAATATCAAAATTTAAAAACATATAGTAAAATAAAATATATTGAAAAGAAAGATAATACTGAAACCTCATCAGTTCCTAATTGTTTTACTAAATTTACTGTTTCCTGTGGTCTTGAATTTATGTTCATCTATGGTATCTGTATGGTGAAAATACTATAATGGTGTGCTACAGTGGGTATCTTTTCTCAAGTCAAAGCGTAATGGATGACGCTTATGGACATAATGGACATAATAAGAGTATTTAAAGCATAGAAATTGACAGACAGTACAAATCATAACTTCATTGTTTGTTGTCTAAAATTGATGGAGAAAATATTGATAATTCTGATTAAACTCAAAAGAATATTATGTCTGCAGTATTACATTGTGAATAGAAGGGGGAACAAAATAAAATATTCCTCCAAAATTCAAACTCTGTTTTGTTTTTTTTTAATTTAACAAAGTAATCACTTACAAGAGAACCAATAGTCCAACATACACTTTTGTTACTTCATTTTCATCTCATCAATGTAAAATACCAACCAAAATTCATTGGTTAGTTGCAATCATAGATGGGTTATGGATAAAAGAGCTTAGCATAAATTAGCAAACTCATTTTATATGAAACAATTGGTTCTGAGAAATTTACCATAAAGAGTTTCATACATTACATTATTGTTTGTAAAATTTGTTCTACACATTCTTTCTATCAACATTATTTATAACAAGTATGTGTATGAACATATAAACAAACTTTTATTGGCAAACTGGTTGTTAAGTATTTACCAGCATAAGACTGATAAGAAAGCATTCTCAAAGTTCAATAACAACAATCATGGAAGAAAAGTTGTGAACATGAAGGCAAACCCATATGCACAATATCAGTGTATTTCAGTGTCTTATTCTTGATGAAGAAGTTTAATTAAGTCAATCTGGACCCTCAGGAAACTGGGCTGCATGGGGATCTCAGTATTGGACCCTGCTATTGTCAGGAAGTTCAGCACAGTAGTAACTGGTGAGAGATAGTGCACATGGTTGAGTTCATGCACAAATTCTATCCCTGCCACCTAAGTAGCCCATCTGACTGAATTAGGACTACAGAAAACGAGATCACCTCTTTAAAAGGTAGCCTATCTTCTCAGAGGGTTAAAAAAAAAATTCAAAACCAAGGAATCATATACCTAGCAACATTAATAAACACTGTAATTAAGACATTAATCCAGGGATTTTCTTGCATATTTCACACTGAGTAGGATTAGACATTATAAGAAAGATGAATACAATTAAAAAGATTTCAGTGGGAAATTGACTGTCATTATCTTAGCCAGTGGCATTATCATCTTATATAAAGAATTGAAATGATAATTTGCTGAGTGACTGTTGAAAATGTGTGGAAATGTTTTAAGAAAAGAGTTATTTTTATCTGGAATGATGATTTTCTGAGTTGATATGAAGATGCACAATGCATTGATGAACTCCCTCAATGCCTCTATTTATGGACCTGCAAATTGTTCAGGTTTGTCAGAATTATATTTGAATTTTAAATTTTCTGTTAATGCTGTGGCTGTTGAGGAGGAATGCCAAGCATAGTAATAAAGATTATCTTTATTTCATAAAAGTTGTTTTAAAATCCATTAACATCTAACGTTTTTCAAGAAGAAGCATCTCAAATTAACTTAAATTGTAGAAACTAGTTGCAAATCAGAATTTAGCTCTTAATGCTAACAGAATATAATCTCCCCCTTTTTACATTTTGTTTACACAACCTTTTCTGTGATATTCAGTTTCTCTTAGGAATTCCTGATCACCTAAAACCTCCAGTTTCTCTCATATATATTTCCATGTCGAACACAGGAATAAGCGATTGATGAAAATCGGTACTCATGAATCCTTCCAAATATTATTTTGGCAATTATTAGTTTGAACTATAAAACGTTGTGACTTTGTAGATCAAATGCAGTCTAATAATGACAATTTCTTATAGTTCAATAGTCCACGTTCACGTTAGCATAAGAATTAGATTGTATAATTATTGAGAAGCAATTGCTTTTATACACATAAAATGCAGCGGTGAAATAAATTAATGCTCCCTATAATTTAAGTATCACACTAAGGTGAAAAGTGACAATGGGGAGGTTGTGGGCTTCAATTAGGTTCAAGAAACACATAAAGTTTATTATTATATACAGTGAGGTATAATCTCACTCCCATTAAACAAACTTGACTAGCTAAAAAAGAACGAACAAGTCACTAAAGATGGTGCAGCTTAGTACAAATTACTTGGGATATGTGCTGACATGTTGAAATGGTTCCTTTCTTCAAGAAAGAGAAATACATTATTGAATGCCTCTTAATTAGACACTGTGCTAGACACTTTGTACAAAGCTTTTCATCTAAATGTCAATAATCCCATGATATTTTGTTCTTATATTTCAGAAAAGAAAAATGAAGCAAAATAAATTGCCTAAAAATACACCACTTTTTTTTTTTTTTTTTTTTTTTTTTTTTTTTTTTTTTTTTGAGACGGAGTCTTGCTCTGTCGCCCAGGCTGGAGTGCAGTGGCCGGATCTCAGCTCACTGCAAGCTCCGCCTCCCGGGTTTACGTCATTCTCCTGCCTCAGCCTCCCTAGTAGCTGGGACTACAGGCGCCCGCCACCTCGCCCAGCTAGTTTTTTGTATTTTTTAGTAGAGACGGGGTTTCACCATGTTAGCCAGGATGGTCTCGATCTCCTGACCTCATGATCCGCCCGTCTCGGCCTCCCAAAGTTCTGGGATTACAGGCTTGAGCCACCGCCCCCGGCCAAAAGACACCACTTTTTAAATAGCAGACTTGAGATTGGAATCCACATCCCACTGAGTTCACAGCCCCTGTTCCTTTTGTCATTTGCAGATTGAATTCAAATAAAATCAGTAAAAATAAAATATAATCACTTAGAGAAATCCAGCAAATAGTGATATAGAGAAACACACACACACACACACACACACACACACACACACACACACACACTTATTTAAAAGAATTATTAGCAAGGCAGAGAAAATGGATTGTATCACTGAAAGTTTGTCGGAACAGAGAAAATATATGCCTGGATACCGTAAGCACGTTTTCCCCAATAGTCAGAAGCTTACAATTTCCCCAACTGTAAGATTACTATAAATGAGAGCTTAATGACCTGCAAAATATCATTTGAAAATGAAAGTTAGGTGTAAGTTGAAAAGCAAAAGCAGGAAGTACCTTTATAATCCTCCTCCTGTATTCATTTGGAATGCAATCAGCTCAAATACTCAAGTGGCATCTTCACAAATTTCTCACACACGAATGGTCTTTGAAAGGCAAGCTTCATCTTGAGAATCACTGTTGCAGCTTGACTTACAATCTTCTTAAAAGGACACAAAATAAAATCAAAAGACTGTAGAGAATAACACATTTCTAACTTTATGAAATAATTCCAAAATCTCCAATTGCTTAGTAACATAATTATTGGCACAGTGGTATTAAACAAAATTGATTTGATAAAAATAAAACACTAATAGAAATTAAAATACCTTCTGCAATATGCACTGTCAAATATATTTACATGTAATATTTACACTTTCTAATAAAATAAGTTTAAGAAAATAATTTCATCTTCTAAATAAATTACAACTGTATGACTAAAGTTATAATTTGCAGCTTTTTAATTGCAGAATCCTATACAAGTACAATCGATATAAAAATGTACTTATGATTATACTGATTATGTCAGTTCAGCTACTATTAACATGACAAATATACGAAGAGGTAAGTCTTATAAATTCTTTTTTATTCAGAAGATAAAAAAGTAAGTAAATATCAGAAGCCATAAAAATAAACAAGAGTTACATGTTTGACCCTGCCTCTTTCAGCTATTTCAAGCTGTCAAAATATTCTCCACAATTTGGAAACACTGTGAATCTTTGCAAACTCTTTGTATTCTGAAGTGAATGTCTGTACTTCATATATACAAACCCCAAATATACAAATCTTAATCTGGGGTTCTCAATATCTTACCCATTCACTAAGGTTCAGATCATGAAAACTTTCAGCCAGAAGTAATAAACCAATTATTAAATACCAATATGCCTCTTTATTATGGTACTTATCAACTTTTTCCTTCTATAACTATTTGTGAAAAAGTCTTTTATTATTTCACATTTGGTAAATCTTTGAATCTAGGAATATTTCCTCTTGCATATTTATGCATACACATAGAAAATATATGTTTTCCATAGACGAATGTTTTAATATATTAAATACTTAAAATATGTTGTTTTAATTGGCATACAACCCTGAACCTTATTTGCAATAATGAGTTCAAGTTGAGTTATTTATTTGTATTTTTTACTAAAATTATTCTTTACAAAAACAGTTACATTGCTTTTTATTAATATGAAGAGCCCAGCTTCCCTCACCCTAGGAGTGATGGTAAAATGAAAGTGAGTGTCAGTATTTACTTAATACATAGGAAATTACACCTCAATAGGCAGCATAGCACTCTGTACTTGACAATACTCAAATAAAAGTATGTAAAAAGTATAATCAGTAATAAATAGCAAAGACACACATTAGGTCTGCAGTAGCAATGGATTCAGATAGATTGATGATACACATGACCTGAGCATCCCCCAAACCATCCATTATCATAAGATATCCCTGTTCCTAGGCAACAACATTTTTCTTTCTTTCTTTCTTTCTTTCTTTCTTTCTTTCTTTCTTTCTTTCTTTCTTTCTTTCTTTCTTTCTTTCTTTCTTTCTTTCTTTCTTTCTTTTTTTTTTTTTTTTTTGAGACGGAGTCGTGCTCTGTCACCCAGGCTGGAGTGCAGCGGCTGGATCTCAGCTCACTGCAAGCTCCGCCTCCCGGGTTTACACCATTCTCCCGCCTCAGCCTCCCAAGTAGCTGGGACTACAGGCGCCCGCCACCTCGTCCGGCTAGTTTTTTTTTGTATTTTTAGTAGAGACGGGGTTTCACCATGTTAGCCAGGATGGTCTCGATTTCCTGACCTCGTGATCCACCCGTCTCGGCCTCCCAAAGTGCTGGGATTACAGGCGTGAGCCACCGCGCCCGGCAACATTTTTCATATTTGTCCCTGACATGTGGTTCTGTGCATTACTGATGAAACTGAAATGTTTTTATATGCATATTAGTCATTTCAGTTTCCCCTTTGATTAATTGACTAGAATAAAGACATTCTCAGATATGCTAGCATTACGAAAAACTGAACTTAATGCATACTTTCTTAGTATGATATTGGGAGACTCACTAACCAAAAACTGAATGAATGAATGAATGAATGAATGAATGAATGAATGAATAAATGAATACAGAAATACAGGGGACCCAAGGATCATGGGATCTTACTCAGGAGAATGGCAAAGAGGGTGCTCAACATGTTGCTAAAGGTAAGGACCAGGCCTCTAAATGGGCAGCAGAGTTAGCAATCAATCCAGGCAAGGAGACCAAGGGTGCAGGGCGGGTCTCTGACCCGAAGTACTTTAGCAGTAAAGGAAATTTTTCATACTCCTGGGGGTAAATTAATAATAGATTCATAGAAAAAAAGCTAATGAATAAATGAAGTAAACATTTATTTCAATTGGTTAAAAAAAAAAAAAAAAAAAAAAAACTATGTTCTGATTACAAATATAATCCATGCAGCTCAAAGGTAGATAGCCTATAGCCTACACAGTCACAATAATCAATCAAGAACTCTAAAGTTGAATTAATAAGCCACCATAGGGTCTGATGAAAAATAAAGAATAAAAAAATCAATCAAAAGTTTTATTTGTACCATAGTATGAAATTGGGGCTAGATAATGTATACGTGTTTATTTTTGTTTGCATTTAGTATTTGTTACTTTTTGTTTATTTTGTTTGTACTTTATTTATATCTTAAATTTTAAGTGTATTTAACTATGATCAAGAATGTGGTGTGCTTGTTTTAATGTGTGTGAACAAATGCTTAGGGATATGGAGAAGACAAGAAAACCAAAACACCCCTCTTGCATTGTAAAAAGATAGTAAAATGTAATCTACAAAAAAGCTATGGAATAAATATATTATTTATTTATGTTTTCATAAATTTGGAAGTAAATATCAGAAGAAACAACTAAAAATTTGAAGGTGACTACCTTTGAGCATAAGGAAGGTAGACTGCTATTTTAGTCTAGTATTTTGGGATTGTTTCTAAAATGTTGTAAGCACATATGCAGTGGTTCATCTGAGATAATTCTATGAGCCTTGGTGTTAAGGTCCAGTTCTCCAGAGGAGATGCGTGTTTGTTCAAAGTGTTTGAAACCTAAGACCTCATTAAGTTACTTTCCTAGGTTGGATGTTTTCTGATACCACCTATGTAGAGGGAATTTAAACTCCAGTTTCACACGAGGGCAGCTTATACTCATGAATTCTCAGGAGTGACTCTCATTCTACAAACAAGTGCCAAAGCTGTGGTAAATTTGCTAAACATCTCTCTTTACAGAATAGATATTTTTAGTTTCTTTGACACTGAGATTGCAGACCTTCAGAGGTCTTTCTGTGGGGTTATTATTCTGTTTTTCTGTCTTACACAGACACTAGATTTTAGTTGTTTTCATTGTTGCGACCATTAAAACTCAAGTTTTTTTTTAAGGCAGATGCCCTTAGGGCAGCCACAGATTCAGCAAACTCTTACTAAACTGAACTGATGCTCCTGGCTTATTCTTCTGCTCTGAGGAGTGTGCTGACTTTCTCCACTTAGCTATGTATTTTAAAAAGATATTTTTAAACATCTTATCTAGCATTTAAAATATTTTATGACAAATATATTCAGATATGATGCACATATTATCTAACATTTTAATTGGTTTATTACAGGAATATTTGTAGAATGTTTAATTTCATTAATTGTTGGAAATGGGAGACTTTAGTATGTTTGATTATTTTCTTCTATGCATTTTCTCTCCTCTTCATTTTTTCTAGATGATTTGTCTGAAATATAACTGCCAACATTGATCCTCTAAATTCCTATCTCTTTCCTATTTTTTTTTCTTCTCCTTTTCTTTTTAAACCTATCTCTTGGATTTCTTCAGCTTTTTTCTCCACTCTTTCTAGTCTTTTTTCTTCTCCCATAATTTTGATTCCACGAATGCTTTCTTGTTTCTGAATGTTCCTTTTTATATCATTGTATTTTTACTTCATATATACAATATCATCTCTCACATTTCTAAGAATGTTATAACCTTTGGAAGTTTTAAACAAGTTTTAGCTTGCTTTGTTTGCTATCTTCCTTTGATATAAGAAGCTGTTTGAAAGATCTGTGGGTCTATGGTTATTTATTCATGTTTAAGTGTGAAAACCTTGAGTGAAAGAATGTGTTTTTGCTAACTTGGAAGTGGTAGTGTTAGTGCTTTAGAAAAGTATGGCTAACCAATGTGTCTTGCCATTTTCTACTAAAAATAAGTAATTCCATTACCTGAATACTAGACTGTTTAGTTTCTCCATAGAGGAATCTTCCACTCTCTTGCCTAAATGCGTATGTCTGGTTGACAGCTTCTAGATGATGAGTAGGAGACGTGATCCACAGTCTTGTTATATACTGTGAATATAGACATGTATTTAGCTTGTCTGCTTTCAATAAGGAGAACCAATCATTGCCCTTTATTGTGACTGACATTTTAAATGAAGAATCTTCTTTTCAATTTCTCCATAGTATAAACTTTCCTTGTATTTTCAGGGTAGGATAATAGTAGTCATTTGGCTATTCAAGATGGAAAAGGAAATCTAAAATTGTCAACATATCATTCTATTTTTCAGTCCTATTTTTCCCAGTGCCCACTCCACAGAAGTAGCCAGGGCCTATACTGTTGGATATTGTAGATAGGACAAGCAAATAATCTTTCTTCTTGTCAGTTTCCTCCTTTGCCATACATGCATTTTAGCATTCCTAGTTTGAAGTCAGTGACCACTTTCCCAATTGCCGTCATCCTCCAAAATTATGTTAACATGGCTCATCTAGCCGTGTGTTTTCTCCCATTCTCTTTGTTGCTGTGCATTTATACCACTGCTATTCATTCAATATTATTTTAGTGTAATTTTGCAAGGGAATAGAAGGCAAACATTTAATCAATCCACAATGTTTAACTGGGAGTATACAAACTAATTTTCATGTCTCTAGTGGTCACATGTAGCTATTTAAGACCCATATTTGTGGTGTTTCAGTTTCTGGATTATTTCACTTATCATATTCTCATTCTTATGTGGAGGCTAAAAGAAGTTGATCTCATAGAAGTATAACAGAAAAAGTATAACAGAAGATACTAGGGTTTGAGAAGGGTAAGGGTAAGGGAGCTAGTAATAGGGTTAGATTTGTTAAAGGATACAAAGTTACAGCTAAATTGGAGGAATAAGTTCTAGTGTTCTATAGCACTATAGGATGACTATAGTTAAAAATAACTTACTAAATAGTTTCAAATAGGTAGGAGAAGGATATTGTGTTCCCAACACAAATAAATGATACATGTTCAAGTTGATGGATATGCTAATTACCCCTAATCTGAGCATCATACATTATATGTATCAAAACATCACTATGTACCTCTAAATATGTAAAAGTACTGTATGTCAATTACAAAATACCCGTATTTATAGTTATTTATCCTTACCAAATTTTTAAGCTTATTGCTGTCCATATTACCAATGAGACTACAAGAATCCCAACAAACTTCCACCTCCCTCTGGTCCTCTACTATCCTCTTCACCTCCTGCTGCCACCTTCCACACATGTATTGCTATCAGTCATGAGTTTTAATTCTGGATCAGTACCATTTATGTGGCTGGAGAGCAAATCAAAGTAGAGAGATGGCAAATCCTTAGCAGAAATTTGCTTTTGCTTAGTTATTAACTTACTCTTCCTTCAATTTACTAGTAATATCCTCCTGGATTTATGTCTCTTTTTGAGTATTTCTTTAATGAGTATTCCAAAGAAGAATTTTGTGTGACAAATCATCTAATTTTGAAAAAAAATAGATGAGTGTCTTTATTTCAGGCTTGCATTTGAATACTATTCTAGAAATATATGTAAACTTTCAAGTTTGAATTTTTTATCAAAATACTTTCAAATCTTGCTTTTTCTTCTTTCATTCTGTTCTCCTCGCACTATTCTTGTGACAGTGATGCTGTTGAAAAATCTAAATACTTTCAAATCTTGCTTTTTCTTCTTTCATTCTGTTCTCCTCACACTGTTCTTGTGACAGTGATGCTGTTGAAAAATCTAAGTCAATGTAATGCTTATTTCCTCATTTTTTTTTCCTTTCATGGGATCTTCATGATAATGTTTGGCTTTGAAGTTTGTAAGGCATTGAATTTAGAGATGAATATTTTGATGTATTCAGACTAAAATTTTTAAAAAATTCTCTTATAGTTTATATATTTCATGCACTTGGGAAAGTATAAAATGATGACTGCATCTAATATTTCTTCTCCTTTTTGTATTTTTCTTTTTCCTACTTGTTTGATTTGTTGACACTTATATTTCAAATCTCCATTTTTTTAACTTTTATTTTGCATTTTTTACTTGGTGACCTCCTCCTAATGCCCTCTTTCAAGAGTTCCTCAGTCTGACCTTTTAACTCCTAAATTCACTTTTTTGTTGATCTATACTGTTAACTTATTTAAAACTTTTGTATGTAATAACTCAAGTTGATTATTTTAATGACTTCCTGTTCTTGCTTTGTTTTTCTCTTACCGTTTTTAGTGTTGAGGGCATTTTTTATGTGTATTTAAAAATCTTATTCTCTGAGATCCATTAATTTTGAATGATGTCATATAATTTTAAGGAGAGAAAGGTAAGCCTCAGGGCAGTTTCTGGTGTTAACTATAGGCAAACCTCATCCCGTTTCTACCCTATTCTACTAGGTAATATTCTTTCAGGTAACTGCCCTTGATCTCCAATCCTGTGTTGACTTCCAATAGTTGCTCTTCTGGATTTTAAAAATGTAATCTTTATAATGAGTAGAGAGAAGGAGGGAACACTTCCTCTTGGCCCCTCTGACAGGTACTAAGTTGCCAAGGTTTACCTACAAAACTGGGAACTGTCACAAGGCTTGCAATGTGGACACAAGCGAAAGAACAAAAGCAAAGTCTTCCCCACTAGCCTTTTGCTTTTCCTAGAGAATCCAGCTCTCTCCATTCCCTCTCCACACTCTTATCAGCTACCTTTGGCTTCTACAGATTTATCTCCATTCAATTCTCATGTTAGCTTCCAGGATATGTCAAATTCACCAACATTTCCTTAATATCCTCAGTATTATATTCAGAAATGTGACTCAGCAAAAGCCTATGCTATTTGGTCATTTGTCTATGATAAAAATGTAAATTTACATCACAGTCACTCTATATGCCAAATGATTATTTCAGATAAAGAGTGCTATAGAATTAAAAACCTGAAAGAAGTAGGATTAGCATACAATCTACACAACGCCCAATATGTCAAAGTCACAACCAAAAGAGCTACAAAATAAATACATAAACAAATAATTAGACAAACACTTGCAGGGTAGCAGACTCCCTAATGCTTAAAAATAACTGAAAGGCCCCCAACATTCCACATTCCTACCATGGACTCATAATTCTAGCCACGGGGTAGCCTCTCAACCTCATGGGCCCTGAGACTAACAGAGAGAGCTCCCTTGAAAGCACACTAAGGCATTGCTGCAGAGAAGAAGCTGATGCTGGGTCACCAAAATCCTTGAGTCCTAAGTAGTAACAGCACAATGCCCCAGTGGTGGGACAAGAGCCCAGTCCCCACCATTCTGTGTCCTGTCCTGCAACCAGGGCTGAGATAGGAGCCATGGACAGCCATCCCACACACTAATACCCACTATTGCAGAAGGACAGCCGTGCATTTTCATGCATGCTGAGGACAAATTCCACTCTACACAACCAGTGCAGACTGCTGTGGGCCAAGGCACAAGTGAGGCCCGTTTCCTTCACTTGCCCCTCCAGCTTCCTGCCTACAGCTGATCCCAGGAAAACCACCCTGCCTTTCATAGGAGCAGGGCCACAGCACAGCCACTGCCATCTCCACCTGAGCATTCCACCAGGGACCTAGGGCTCACCCTGCTTCTGCATACCAAAGCCAGCCTCTATATACACCACCCGGGGACCTGAGGGCATAGTCTGGCCTGGTTCTACACCTCCAGTAGTACCCAAGCACACTGTCCACAGGCCTAGGGATCTTCACCTGTGACACCTGAGCATTCCCCCTGGGGTCTGAGATCAGACCCACTAAACCTGCCACTACTATTGCAGCTGGTATTTACCCACGTGCAGCTTGTGTGCTCTTGGGGATAGGCCTGCCCAAGCCACTGTAGTCATCACCAACACCAGCATGGACCACTTGGGTTTCAAGAGGCTTTCTCACCACTGCTACTGCCATCACTCACACGATGCCCACTGTCCAGGGGTTCAAGCCCAGTTCACTAATGTCATTCCCAGCACCTGAGCAAGCTAGTTGGAAGCTCAGAAATTGAATGACATGGACCTACTAACACCAGGGCCAGCATATACTGCCATGTGATCCAAGAACAGGTACACTGAGCTCAATGCTGCCACCACTGAGGCCTAAAGACTGGCCAATCTGGTGACTTGTTCCAAGAAAAACCTCACCACTGCCTCCTCTAACAACTGCACCCTAAGCCACCAATTAAGTCACAGACACCACTGATGCTGTTTGTAGCCAAAAAGATAATACAGAGACTACACTACTGCACCCAGTATCAAAGCCATAGTGTCCTATCTAACCAGCACAATAGATTCATCTTCAGGAAAAACTCTTCCAGTACGACCACAAATTCAGAAAACTGAATGAAGTGACTGTTATGCCAAATGTGCAGATTTGAAAGCAAGAGCACAGGAAACATGAAAAAGCAAGAAAATATGACATCTCCGAAGGAACACAGTGATCCTCCAGCAACAGATCCCAATCAAAAAGAAACCCTGGAAAAGGAATTTGAAACTTTGATTCTAAGGATGCTCAGTGAAATAAAAAGCATTTGGGAAAACAATACAAAAATTCAGAAAAACAATTTGGAATATTAATGAATTTACTAAAGAAATAAGTATAAAAAAGAACCACAAGAAGTGAGAACCACAAAAAGTTCCACCAAAAAGTGAGAACATGCAATGATTGACGTTTTGTGCCTGGCCTATTTTACTTACCATAATGACCTCTAGTTTGATCCATGTTGTTGCAAAAGAATTTTCTTCTCTTTTTATGGCTGAGTAGTATTCCATGGTGTATATATACACCACAATGTATTTATCCACTCATTGGTCAATAGGCATTTAGGCTGGTTCCATACCTTTGGAATTGTGAATTGTATTGCAAAAACATACCATGCGCAGGTGTCTTCTTGATGCAATAACTTCTTTTCCTTTGGGTGTATCTCAGTATTGAAACTGCCAGATCAAATGACAGATCTACTTTTAATTCTTTAAGTAATCTCCCTACTGCTTTCCATAGTGGTTGTACTAATTTACACTCCCATCAGCAATGTATAAACATTCCCTTTTCACGACAACCTTGACAACATCTATTGCTTCTTGACTTTTTAATAATGGCCATTCTGGCTGGGGAAAGGTGGTATCTCATTGTGGTTTTAAATTGCATTTCCCTGATGATTAGTGATGTTGAGCATTTTTATATGTTTTTTGGCCATTTCTACATCTTCTTTTGAGAAATGTCTATTCATGTCATTTTTCCCACATTATGATGGAATTATTTCTTTTTTTTTTTTTTGCTGGCTTAAGTTTCTTATAGATTGTGGATATTAGTCTTTTGTTGGATGCATAGTTTACAAATATATTCTCCCATTTTATGGGTTGTTTACTGTAATAATTATTACTCTTGCTGTACAGAAGCTATTTAGTTTAATTAGGCACGATTTATTTATTTTTGGTTTTGTTGCATTTGCTTTTGGGATCTTGGTTATAAACTCTTTGCTTAGGCCAATTTCCAGAAGAGTTTTTCCTAGGTGTTCTTCTAGAATTTTTATGGTTTCAGAACTAAGATTTACGTTTTTGATCCATCTTGAGTTGGTTTTTATATAAGGTGAGAGACAGTAATTCAGTTTCATTCTTCCACAAGTGGCTATCCAGTTTTCCCAGTGCCATTTATTAAACAGGGTGTTCTTTTTCCAATTTATATTTCCATATGCTTTGTCAAAGATCAGTTAGTTGTTAGTGTTTGACTTTATTCCTGGATTTTCTATTCTGTTCCATTGGTCTGTCTACATTTATACAGGTACCATGCTGTTTTGGTAACTACAGCCTTGTAGTTTAAAGTCAGGTAATGTGGCTAGGCGTGGTGGTTCATGCCTGTAATCCTAGCACTCTGGGAGGCCAAGGTAGGTGGACTGAGATCAGAAGTTTGAGACCAGCCTGAGCAACATGGTGAAACCTTGTCTCTACTAAAAATACAAAAATTAGCCAGGCATGTTGGCAAGCACTTGTAGTCCCAGCTACTGGGGAGGCAGAGGCAGAGGCAGGAGAATAGTTCAAACTTGGGAGGCAGAAGTTGCAGTGAGTCAAAAATCGCACCATTGCACTCCAGCCTGGGCGACAGAGTCCATCTCAAAGAAAAAAATAATAAATTAATTAAATTTAAAAAGTCAGGTAATGTGATGCCTCTAGATTTGTTCTTTTTGCTTACAATTTCTTTGGCTATTTGGGCTCCTTTTTGCTTCTATGTGAATTTTAGGATTATTTTTTCTAATTATGTAAAAAATTATGTTGGTATTTTGATAGGAATTACATTGAATCTGTATATTACTTTGAGCAATATGGTCATTTTCACGCTAATGATTCTTCCACTCCATGAACATGGAATGTGTTTCTATTTGTTTTCATCATCTATGATTTCTTTCAGTAGCGTTTCATAGTTCTCCTTGTAGAGATCTTTCACTTCCTTAGCTAAGAATATTCTTAGATATTTTAATTTTTTGCAGGTATTGTAAAAGGATTTGAGTTATTGATTTGATTTTCAGGTTGGTTGTTAGTGTATAACAATGCTACTTATTTGTGTACATTGATTTTGTAACCTGAGATTTACTGAATTTGTTCATCAAATCTAGGAGTCTTTTGGAGGGGTCTTTTGGGTTTTCCAGATATATGATCATATTATTGGTAAACAGTGATAGTTTGACTTCCTGTTTTCCAGTTTGAATGCTCTTTATGTCTTTCCCTTGCTTGACTGCTCTGGCTAGGTCTTTCAGGACTATGTTGAATAAAAGTGGTGAAAGTGGGCACCCTTGTCTTTTGTCAGCTCTCAGGGGGAATGTTTTCAACTTTTTCCCACTGGGTATGATGCCGGCTGTGGGTTTGTCATGGATGGATTTTATTACCTTGAGGTTTGTCCTTTCTATGCGTAGTTTGTTGAGGGTTTTTATCATAAAGATAGTCTAGATTTTATCAAATACCTTTTCTGTATCTATTGAAAAGATCATATGGTTTTTTACATTTTGTTTATGTGATGTATAACATTTATTGACTTGCATTTGTTAAATTAACCTTGGATCACTGGGATAAAACCCACTTGATCATTGTGTCTTGTTTTTTTGATGTACTCTTGGATTTCTTCAGCTAGTATTTTGTTTAGGAATTTTGCATTTATGTTCATTAGGGATATTGGTCTGTAGGTTTCTTATTATATCCTTTCCTCCCTTTGTTATGCCCTTTCTTGGCTTTGTATGTCCTTTCAGGGTGATCTGGCTTAATAGAGTTAGCTATGGATGACTTCCTCTTTCTCAATTTCTTGGAATAGTTTCAGTAGAATTGGTACAAATTCTTCTTTGAATGTCTGGTAGAATTCAGCTGTGACTCCATGTGGCCCTGAGCTTTTTTGTTGTTGGCATTTTTTAAAATTACTGATATGGTCTCACTGCTTTGGTCTGTTCAGGATTTCTAATTTTTTCCTGATTTAATCCAGCAGGGTTGTATGTTTCCAGGAATCCATTTCCTTCAGATTTTCTAGTTTGTGTACATAGAGGTTTTCATAGTAGTCTTTAATGATCTTTTGTATTTTTGTGGTGTGTTTGTAATGTCTTCATTTTTATTTCTAATTGAGCTTCTTTGAATCTTCCCTCTTCTTTCTTTGGTTAATCTAACTAATGGTCTATTAATTTACCTTTTCAAAGAACCAACTCATTGTTTCATTTATCTTTTGTATTTTTGTTGTTTTTTCAATTTTATTTAGTTCTGCTGATATTTGTTATTTCTCCTCTTCCACTAGTTTTGGGTTTGATTAGTTCTTCTTTAGTTCCTGAGGTGTGATGTTAAGTTGTCAATTTGTGATCTTTCAGACTTTTTGATGTAGACATTTAGAACTACTAACTTTCCTCTTAGCACCACGTTTGCTGTATCTGAGGTTTTGATAACTTATGTCACCATTATCATTCATTTCAAATACTTTTAAAATTTCCATGTCAATTTTATTAACTCAAAAATCATTCAGAAGCAGATTATTTTTTCCCATGTATTTGTATAGTTTCAAGGTTTCCTTTTGGAGCTGATTTTTAGTTTCATTCCACTGTAGTCTGAAACGATACTTGATATGATTTTTATTTTAAAAATGTATTGAGACTTGTTTCGTGGCTTATCATATGGTCTATCTTGGAGAATGTTCTATATGCTGATGAAAGTAATGTATATTCTGCAGCTCTTAGGTAGAATGTTCTGTAAATATCTGTTAGGTTCATTTGTTCTACAGTGTAGTTTAAGTCCATTGTTTCTTGGTTGATTGTCTCGATTATCTGTCTAGTGCTGTCAGTGGAGTGTTGAAGTCCTCTGCTATTATAATGTGGCTATCTCATTTCTTAGGTCTCAAAGTAATTGTTTTATGAATCTAAGAGATCCAAAGTTAGGTGCATACAGATGTAGGATTGTAATATCTTCTTACTGTATGTATCCTTTTATCACTACATAATGACTTTCCTTGTCTTATTATTATTGCTTTAAAATCTGTTTTATCTGATATAAAATAGCGACTCCTGCTTGTTTTTGGTTTCCATTTGCATGGAATACCTTTTTCCACTCCTTTACCTTGAGTTTATATGAATCCTTATGTGTTAGGTGAATCTCTTGAAGACAGCAGATAATTGGTTTGTAATGTTTTAATTCATTCTGCTAATGTATATCTTTTAACCATTTAGGGTATTTACATTCAATGTTAATATTGAGAGATGAAGTACTGTTCCAGTTACCATGCTGATTGTTACCTATTTGTTTTCTTTATTGTGTTATTGTTTTATAGGCCCTGTGAGTTTTATGCTTTACCGAAGTTCTATTCTTGTTTATATAAACATTTTGTTTCAAGATTCAAAAGTCCTTTTAAGCATTTCTTGCAGGGCTGGTCTAGTAGTGACAAATTCCCTCAGCATTTGTTTGTCTGAAAATAACTTTATTTCTCTTTCCTTTATGAAACTTAGTTTTGCTAGGTATAAAATCTTTGACTGGCATTTACTCTGTTTAAATAGTCTAAAGATAGGATCCCAATCTCTTCTGGCCTGCAAGGTTTCTGCTGAGAAATCTGCTGTTAGTCTGATAGCTTTTCCTTTATTTCTTCCACAGGTTACCTGACACTTTTGTCTCACTGCTCTTGTAATTCTTTTCTTCATATTAACTTTAGATAGCCTGGTGACAACATACCTTGGTGATATCCTTTTTTGTAATGAATCTCCAAAGAGTTTGTGAGCTTCTTGTATTTGTATATCAAAATCTCTAGCAAGACCAGGAATATTGTCCTCAATTATTCTCTCAAATAAGTTTTTCAATTTTTTTGCCACTTCTTCTCTCTCAGGAAACCAATTATTTTTAGGTTTGGTCATTTCATATAACGTTATATCTCTCGGAGACTTTGTTCATTTCTTTTGATTCCTTTTTCTTTATTTTTGTCTCATTGTGTTAATTCAAAACGCTTGTCTTTGTGAAATTCTTTCTTCTACGTGGTCTAGTCTATTATTAAAACTTCTCATTGCATTCTGTGATTGCCTAAATGTGTCCTTTATTTCCAGAAGTTCTGATTGGTTTTTCTTTAAAATATCTATCTTTTAAGAAAAGTTTTCATTCATATCCTGAATTTTTCTTAAATTTCTTTATGTTGTTTTTCACCTTTCTCTTGTATCTTCTTGAGTAGCTAAATAATCAACCTTTTGAATTTTTTATTTGCTATTTCAATGATTTCATCTTGGTTTGGATTCATTGCTGGAGAGATAGTGTGATATTTTGAGTGTATTATAGAACCCTGTTTTATTATTTTGCCAGAATTATTTTTCTGGTTTCTTCTCACTTGGGTAGAGTATTTATTCCAATTAATCTTGAATTTATTTTTTATTTGACTGTGTTATTTTAATTTCAATTTTTAACCCCTTAATAATGTGATTTTAGTTTTTATAGTTTATTGTAGCCTAATTTGGTGCTTGGTGCTTTCTGAGGTGTAGACTCTGTATGAGTTCTTTGGTTACAGAAAGTACTTTTATGATGGCTTTCTCAGATGCTTGCTGTAATAGCAATGTACTTAGTGTATGAGCAGGTTAACTGTCTTCTATGAAGTTGGAGTGACAGAACTCTCTTAAAGTTTACCTAATTTCTCTGTGTTGTGCACTTTTTTATTTATTTTTCCCTGGTATTTTATTTACTGAGTTGAATAGTTTAAGCTTTAGGCCCTTAGGGGAGGTGTCTCTGGGTAGAAACAAGCTGTGGCTAAAGCAGGAGGGAAAACACAATACCAATGGGGGCCAGAGGTCCCAACCTTGACAGAAGTGACTTGGGGAATTCTCAGTGAATGCACTAAGGTATTATCATGGTAAAGTGTGGGAGCCACCTCAGCTCCCCTGCCAGGCCAGCGGGAAAGTGATCCACTTCTTAGTCACACTCCTGAATCAATATTCCACCTATTCAAAGCAGATAGCCACCTCTTTTATCTGCAGGAATGTTGATGTTCCAAATTGAAGAGAATCAGGGCTCTACCCCTCATGCAAACCTGAACCTGAAGGGCCCTCCAGTGGGAATGCAGTCACCCTTAAATGTTCCAGAAAGGCTCTCTATAGCTGCATTCATTCCAAACTCCCATGAAAAAAGCCCCAGCTGTGTCTGCAGTGGTGGATAAGAGGGAAAAGAAGTCTCCTTCTCCAGGATCCTTCAGGACTGCCTGACTGTTGAGGAACAGCTGCAGGTTTTCCCACTGAACCCAACACTGCACTTAGGCCTCTGCTAAAAGCAACTTCCCACCAGCAGAAAGATATGGGACTCAAGGCCTCCCATCCAAACTCTTTTGTCCCACAGGGTGTTCCCTTGATGTTGTACATTCATCCTTACCATAGGAATAGGAGTCCCTGAGAGGTAGACTATTGACTACTATGAATGCTGCTGCTCATCTGGCTCTTGCTGCCCAGTGGGGCTGCCACACTCCAGGCTGCTGCTGGGGAATGTTTCAGTTAGGCAGATTCTTTTCCTCCGAAATAATTATATTAAAATATTTTGCATACTCTCACAATGCAAAATCCCGACAGATGGGTATCTGCTACCAGTCTAAAAGGCATCTGAAGAGGAAGTTACCACTTTTACAGTTTCCCCCATAACAGATAAAGTACATTCAGATTAGTAGATGTTTATTTAGCATGGCCAGAAAATGTTCCTCACTTCGAGCAGAGTCTAAAAATGTATACTGCTTAATAAGAAAAAAAAAAAGTGGGATGAGACACAGTCTGCAAACAGGCATCTATATGGGTTGAAAGTTTATGCAAACATTCACAGATATCAGTGCCAATGTCAAGGTTTGGGATTTTATACATTGACAGACAACCTGAATTATAGATTACAATGACAAAAATTCATCCTAAATTTTGTAATAAATTGTGTCATATCTGTAGGTGATTAGAAATCAGTTGAAGTAACACCAAAGTTTTTCTTCCTTTATTCAATTTACAATGAAAAAATATTCTATACACACATACTTTAACTGTTGTGGCATTGTCACAACAAAAATATTTTGAGTTTTAATCTGCACAAGTGAAAAAGAACACTTTGTATTTGGGAAAAAAGAAAAAGAAAATTGTTTTTAAAAAAGTAAAACTGCTTTTGCTGTCATTGAAAGGCTATTGATAGTTTCATTAATGGCATTTAGAAATATCTGTTGTTAAACTCTTTGTAAATCCTGGTATCAAAAGAGGCGTTATCTTTTCTCCTTATCTCTGAGTTCCCTGTATAAAATAATATTCCCATCACTCTTTATCCTCTTTTGTCCTTTATTTTCTTTATTGCATTTATCACTAGCTCCCATACTGTCTGCTGTCTTCTTTCCCACCCCTACCACTCCTCTGCCAAGAGTGCAATCTTCCAGATGATGGAGAGGTGGTCCCCTTTGCTCAGTGCCAAATCTCAGCACTTTAGAACAGTGTGTGTTCCAGTAGGTGCTTAATAAATATTGACATATCAGTAAAAAAAATAGAACTAGAAAATTCAAAGGGTCTTTTTTTTAAAAAAAATTAAAGGTGTAGAGACTTGCAATTGAGTAATCCAAGATATAATAATAATGGAATTGAAATCTGCAATTTTCCACTATGACTTTGCACAAACTATTGGGCATCAGTACCACAATTAACTTCCTGTTCATTTATGGTCATACTGCGCTATTTACATGGCTGAAATATTTGATACAAAGCAATATATTTAGGTAACTATTAAGATAATTTTTGTTCCAGAAGGATAGACTGACAGAAATAGTAATATAAACCAAGCTATGATCTGTATAGTATGAGCACAAATCCAGTAACTGGATTAGTTTACTAAGGTAGAAATGGCTCAGATCAAGGTAAAAAATGATTACATTCTCACCAACCTTACACTTTAAGCAGTGTTAAGAAAAACATGTAAGCTCCTAAAGGCGCTCTGATTTACTTTGAATTATGTGTTTAACTTTGTTTTCCCCATTATTTTTCTTCTGGAGGATCATTGTAGATTTAAATCCAACAAGTTCAAGTGATAAGTAATTTTCCCAAAAAGAGAGTAGCCTCATAACTGCTTGCTTTATTAAAGACTTATCTTGACAGTTGTGGAGAATTCTCTTAAATGGGAAATCATAAAGTACAATACAATTTTTTAAAAACAGTGAATAAAAAAGTGCTCCAGACAGTATCAGTTCTGTAAAGGTGATGAATATCATACTTATTCTGAACAACAGGCATCTGCACAAGAGCTATCTAGAAACTAAGGCTCCCTTCAATTGGGACTATATCCCTTATCTGAGGTCTCAGAGGAAGTTTTAAGGGCAGATGGAATGAATCAATCAGGGAACCAAAAACTATTAAACTAGTAAAAGATAAATATAATGATGGTAATTAAAGTGTCAAAAATAAGATTTCTTCAACTCTCTTTCATTCTATTCCACGTAGTAGATATCTGGACTGTTTCATGGCACAGTTTTTCAGGCTTTCATGATCAATTCCTTACTCAACTGGAAGTATAAACCTCAAGAACTACTTTAGTCTCAAAACACTTATTGACTACCAGGAGCACAAGTTACAGAGTAATTTTCAAATACTTGCTTCTCCAAGACAGATGAGATCCACATCTTTACAAGGTAACTTTTATGATGAAGTCTTGAGTGCCAGTGTTCGAGGTAGAGTAGGAAGGCTCTTTGTGCAGTATGTTTTAGTGATGATGCTATTATATGTATTTGATAATAAATAAGAAACGAATTCCACTGAGTAAGGAACTTCTGTACAGTGGGACAGAGGTGTCTATGTTCCTCGTTACTGGCACATGATGCCTTGTGAACTGTTGCTACCATCTGATATTGTTTAGTCCCACAGGGCTTCCATACAAATTTTCAGGGCCAGAATTTAATTAGAAGATAGAAAAATAAGAAGATCAAAGATGTTGGACCTGACCTTCTGAAACAATTTAGAAGATCCTAATACTATGATGCTATTTATTCACTGGTTATCACAAGTTCCATAAGATCATGTACCCATCCACAGAAGCTTTGCTGAAATAATCAGGGCCACTTCGAGTTCTCTGTTTGGTGTAGACTTCACAGTCATAAAAGTTTATGGTAAAGATTTTGACTTCTTTTGAGAATATGTCATAATGAATGTTAGCCAATTTGATCTCCAAAATCTGTTCACTATGCCTTAAAAGTAAATTAGGAATGCAAGACTTGCTGTCCTTTGAATTTTACTGATCAGTTTATATATCTCACCTATGAAGTCAATCTGTCAGTCGCTGGCAGTTAAAACAGGCAATCCACATTGAGGAATAAAATCATTTCAATTCTTCATATTGATGTAATTGAATCTGCTTTTCTGATAGACTTGGTTAGTATAAAAATAAGCATATAATTGGTAGACAACATTGATATCAATTATCTTTACCCCAGTACGAAAGAAATTGAAATTCTCATAAGACATAGTCTCTTTTCCCATGGGACATAAGATAGGTCATGTGAGCATAACAGGGAAGATAATCTGAGAGACCCCACTAGGTGACCTCCTAGAGCTTGTTACAGATAGTTACATGTAAAATTGACCACATAATCGGAAGTAAAACATTCCTCAGCAAATGCAAAAGAACGGAAATCATAACAAACAGTCTCTCAGACCACAGTGCAATCAAATCAGAACTCAGGATTAAGAAACTCACTCAAAACCGCACAACTACATGGAAACTGAACAGTCTGATCCTGAATGACTACTGGGTAAATGACAAAATGAAGGCAGAAATAAAGATGTTCTTTGAAGCCAGTGAGAACAAAGACACAGTGTACCAGAATCCCTGGGACACATTTAAAGCAGTGTGTAGAGGAAAATTTACAGCACTAAATGCCCACAAGAGGAAGCAGAAGAGATCTAAGCTAGTCACCCTAACATCAAAATTAAAAGAACTAGAGAAGCAGAGCAAACACATTCAAAAGCTAGCAGAAGGCAAGAAATAACTAAGATCAGAGCAGAACCAAAGGAGATAGAGACACAAAAATCCCTTCAAAAAATCAGTGAATCCAGGAGCTGGATTTTTGAAAAGATCAACAAAATAGATAGACCACTAGTCAGACTAATAAAGAAGAAAAGAGAGAAGAATCAAACAGATGCAATAAAAAAGTGATAAAGGGGATATCACCATCGGTCCCACAGAAATACAAACTACCATCACAGAATACTATAAACACATCTATGCAAATGAACTAGGATTTCTAGAAGAAATAGATAAATTCCCCCCCACATACACCGTTCCCAGACTAAACGAGGAAGAAATCCAATCCCTGAATAGACCAATAACAAGTTCTGAAATTGAGGCAGCAATTAATATCCTACCAATACAAAAAAAGTCCAGGACCAGGTGGATTCACAGTCAAATTCTACCAGAGGTAAAAAGAGGATCTGGTACCATTCCTTCCGAAACTATTCCAATCAATAGAAAAAGAGGGAATACTCCCTAACTTATTTTACGAGGCCAGCATCATCCTGATACCAAAACCTGTCAGAGACACAACAAAAAAATAAATTTCTGGCCAATATCCCTGAAGAACATCCATGCAAAAATCCTCAGTAAAATACCAGCAAACTGAATCCAGCAGCACATCAAAAAGCTTATCCACCATAATCAAGTTGGCTTCATTCCTAGGACGAAAGGCCGGTTCAACATATGCAAATCAATAAATGTAATCCATCACATAAACAGAACCAATGACAAAAACCACATGATTATCTCAATAGATGCAAAAGAGGCCTTCGACAAAATTCAACAGCCCTTCATGATAAAAACTCTCAATAAACTAGGCACTGATGGAACCTATCTCAAAATAATAAGAGCTACTTATGACAAACCCACAGCCAATATCATACTGAATGGGCAAAAACTGGAAGCATTCCCTTTGAAAACTGGCACAAGACAAGGATGCCCTCTCTCAACATTCCTAAACAACATAGTGTTGAAAGTTCCGGCCAGGACAATCAGGCAAGAGAAAGAAATGAAGGGTATTCAAGTAGGAAAAGAGGAAGTAAAATTGTCCCTGTTTGCAGATGACATGATTGTATATTTAGAAAACCCCATTGTCTCAGCCCAAAATCTCCTTAGGCTGATAAGTAACTTCAGCAAAGTCTCCGGATACAAAATCAATGTGCAAAAATCACAGGCATTCCTATACAGCAGTAACAGACAAACAGAGAGCCAAATCATGAGTGAACTCCCATTCACAATTGTTAAAAAGAGGATAAAATACCTAGGAATCCAACTTACAAGGAATGTGAAGGACCTCTTCAAGGAGAATTACAAACCATTTCTCAAGGAAATAAGAGAGGATACGAACAAATGGAAAAATATTCATGCTCATACATAGGAAGAATCAATATCATCAAAATGGCCATACTGCCCAATGTAATTAATAGATTCAATGCTATCCCCATCATGCTACCATTGACTGCCTTCACAGAATTGGAAAAAACTACTTTAAATTTTATATGGAACCAAAAAGGAGTCTACATAGCCAACACAATCCTAAGCAAAAAGAACAAAGCTGAAGGCATCATACTACCTGACTTCAAACTATACTCCAAGGCTACAGTAACCAAAACAGCATGGTATGGGTAACAAAACAGATAGATAGACCAATGAAACAGAACAAAGGCCTCAGAGATTATGCCACACATATACAACTATCTGATCTTTGACAAACCTGACAAAACAAATCAAGGGGGAAAGGATTCCCTATTTAATAAATGGTGTTGGGAAAACTGGCTAGCCATATGTAGAAAGCTGAAACTGGATCCCTTCCTTACACCTTATACAAAAATTAACTCAAGATGGATTAAAGACTTAAACATAAGACCTAAAACCATAAAAACTCTAGAAGAAAACCTGGGCAATACCATTCAGGGCATAGGCATGGGCAAAGACTTCATGACTAAAACACCAAAAGCAATGGCAACAAAGGCCAAAATAGACAAATGGGATGTGATTAAATTAAAGAGCTTCTGCACTGCAAAAGAAACTATCATCAGAGTGAACAGGCAACCTACAGAATGGTAGAAAATTTTTGCAATCTATCTCACTGACAAAGTAATAACCAGAATCTACAAAGAACTTAAACAGATTAACAACAACAACAACAAAACAACCCCATCAAAAAGTGGGCAAAGGATGTGAACATACATTTCTCAAAAGAAGACATTTATGTAGCAAACAGACATATTTTAAAAAGTTAATCATCACTGGTCATTAGAGAAATGCAAATCAAAATCACAATGAGATACAATCTCATGCCAGTTAGAATGGCAATCATTAAAAAGTCAGGAAACAACAGATGCTGGAGAGGATGTGGAAAAATAGTAATGCTTTTACACTGTTGGTGGGAGTGTAAATTAGTTCAACCATTGTGGAAGACAGTGTGGCGAATCCTCAAGGATCTAGAACTAGAAATATCACTTGACCCAGCAATCCCATTACTGTGTATATACCCAAAGGATTATACATCATTCTACTATAAAGACACATGTACATGTATGTTTATTGCGGCACTATTCACAATAGCAAAGACTTGGAACCAACTCAAATACCCAGCAATGATAGACTGGATAAAGAAAATGTGGCACATACACACCATGGAATACTATGCAGTCATAAAAAAGGATGAGTTTATGTCCTTTGCAGGGACATGGATGATGCTGGAAACCCTCATTCTCAGCAAACTAATGCAAGAACAGAAAACCAAACACTGCATGTTCTCACTCATAAGCAGGAATTGAACAATGAGAACATATGGACACAGGGAGGGAAACATCACATATCAGGGCCTATCAGGGAATGGGGGGCTAGGTAGGGGAGGGATAGCTTTAGGAGAAATACCTAATGTAGATGACAGGTTGATGGATACAGCAAACCACCATTGCACATGTATACCTATGTAACA
Source organism: Macaca mulatta (assembly GCF_049350105.2). NCBI lineage: Eukaryota > Metazoa > Chordata > Mammalia > Primates > Cercopithecidae > Macaca > Macaca mulatta. The sequence goes on from NC_133413.1 coordinate 122,439,798, forward strand.
AAACTGCACATTCTGCACATGTATCCTGGAACTTAAAGTATAATAATAAAAAGTAAAATGAAATTTTACTTTTCATTATCATTTTTGTTTAAATTTTAGACATTTAAATATTTAAAAATGTTTTATATCTTGTGGGGAAGGTTTTGGAAAAACTCCATTTACTTCTAATAAAAATGTAAAGTCACCTACCAAGGAAGATAAAAAGTGAAGATCAATTCTTAAATAAAGAATTTTTAAAAGCTTTCATTAGTAATTTTCCTTCTTCAAATTTTTTCTTTACTCTTTAATTTTGTTTTTTAATGTGTCAAATATTGAAAACTTTAAAAATATTTAAGCTAAAGCAGTTACTGTTTATTATTGGCTATCTAAACAAATAGTATGGTTTTTGTCACTTATCTGAGTGTGTCCAGTAATCTACTTTTAGCAGACTGAGTTTTGAAGGGGTGGTCTTTGTACGTGAAATTTTCAAGTATTAACTAGTTTAAGTTGTTGCTGATACAGATATTTTAATTGTTTATGTTGTATTAAATCAGAGAAAGGAGGCCTCTCCACTTGAATTTACCTTACAGTACCACCCTTGGACTTTCTACTTCCATATCCCAGAAAGGTCAGTGGTTTCCTCCGGGGAGGAGGTCAAGATGCTATGCCCTCACCTTCATGGTGCCTCTGGGAAGAGCTACCTGCTCTCAGTGAGTTCCACAGTAAATGTGAGAAAAAGGACTAACATGGCCATTAAACTTCAATTTCTCTTTTAATTACCTTTCCTTTAGCATACGTGTATTAAAATTATCATGACTTCTTTAACATTTTAGTGTAAAGAGACTTTAACTTATTAATATTTCTTATCAACATTGTTGGTGCATAAGACTAATTTAGTAGTATTTAAATACGTTTTTAACTTAATAAGCTACATTTCCGAGGCCTTTTATCTCAACCTTTACTCTGACATTATTTGGTCTAATGAAATAGTTATATCATTTGAGTGTACCACCTAACCTTTCTGTGCCTCAGCTTTACATATGCAATGATGGTCAGTCACAGGCCAGCCCCAAAGCCTGAAGAAGTTAATGTATGTAGATGACCTTGAACAGTTCCAGATACAACGGAAAAAAACAAAAATATTCTACTCTTATAATTATTTTATATATATATGTATATATCTGCTTTATTTTTATATTTTCCCCAAAAATATTTAGGTGCATGGAGCAATTATTAATAGTTCTTTCACAATCATTATTCTATCACTACTATTAGTTTTATATCTACTGAGTAAATTTATTAGCATGCTAAAAATACTTTTTCTAAATAGGTACAAGAATAGAGCTAATAAATAATACATAGAATTTCCATAAATCAGACTTTTTCAAACATATACAATTTTTTTATATAACGAATGTTTCAAACTTTTAAAATTTCTAATATATAAGATTGTTTTAAGTGCTTCAATCATTTTAAAATATAGACAATAACCTAAACAATGAGTTATGACCATTTAAAAAGTATTAATATCAACTTTCAAATTTCCTTTCCTTTACCATATTTTTCTTTATTATTATTATTTTTTTACCTATTGATAAAGTTGTATTCATTAAATTCTAGAGCAATTGTCACTTTCTCTTTTACTATATCCCACAGATAAACCTCGGGATTTAATTTCTTCAATTCCTCTTGTCTTCTCTTGTCTTACTAGAATTTTCTCTTTTTTTTAGATAGAGTCTTGCTCTGTCTCCAGGCTGGAGTGCAGTGCCATAATCTCGGCTTACTGCAACCTCCGCCTGCCGGGTTCAAGTAATTCTGCCTCATCCTCCCGAGTAGCTCGGAGTACAGGTGTGTGCCACCATACCCGGATAATTTTTGTATTTTTAGTAGAGACGGGGTTTCATCATGTTGGCCAGGATGGTCTTGATCTCTTGACCTCGTGATCTGCCCGCCTTGGCCTCCCAAAGAGCTGGGATTACAGGCATGAAGCACTGCACCCGGCCCATCTTGGTAGGATTTTTAATAATTTTCTAAATTATTTTTAAAGCTAAAAGTTTGAGCTTTCCAATTTAAAGCCCTAATGAGAAAACTCTGTCCACTAAACTATACATTTTAAATTCATCTAGTTATGCAACAAACTGACGATTGTGTTTCCAATGCCCATTAAAAGACTAACGATTTATCTACATCAAATTATCCAGTCAAAATGGTTTTAAATAATAAATATCCTATCCTAAAGAAATGTCACTTATTCAAATATTTATTACTTTCCTGTTTATAATTACACTGGACTCTCATTCTTGGCATTTTTTTAATATAATTCTAGCTCCAGCGTAAATATTATTCCAGATTCTGTCAGGGTTCTTGGAAGAATAATGGTGTAAATAGTGACATAAAATTATTTTCTTACTTCACAGTAAGAAACAAATTATGAACTCCACCCAATCACACCTATCTGAGTGCCTTTCTCATTGCAGCATTTCTTATTGAGGTATAATTTACATTCAATAACATATTAGGTATTCAATTTGCTGAGTTTTGACTAATGTATACATATTTACTTGATTACCACAATCACAATATGAAATCTATCCATTAACCTAAAAATATCTCCTTCCCCAAAACTCCCTTTCATCAGCTTGTACATCTGAGTCACCTTCTCATGAAATATACTTTCTCTAGAAACTTACCTTTTATTCTTCTAAAAATGGCTTTACTTGCCTACATTTTTGAAGGATATCAAATTCTCAGTTACATGTTTTCATTCTTCCTTTATCCTTTTGAAAAAAAGTCATTCCAATGTTTTCTAGCTTTTATGGTTACTAATAAGTTATCTATTAATTTTACTATTGTTCTGTTTGAACAATTTAATTTTTCTTTGTGTGGATTCAAGAATTTCTTTTTCTGTTTGTCTTTCAGCAATTTGACTGTGATGTTCCCCCATTGGATCCTTTGTGTTTATCCTGCTTGGGATTTGTCGAGCTTCTTGGATCTGTAAATTAATGTGTTCCACAAAATTAGGAGGTTTTCAGCCATTATTACTTCAAGTATTTTTTTCTTTCCTTTTCTCTTCTCACTTTCTAAAAATCAATTTGAACAACTATTAGTCTGGTTTATATTGTCCCACAGGTCTCTGAGGTTCTGTTTATTTTCAGTCATTTTTAAATAATCTTTTCTCTCCTTCAAATTTGATTATGTTGTTATTCTACTGAGTTTCCTTATGTATTTTTCAAGAAAAGATTGTTTTTCTTCTGCCTATTGTGATTTATGTTTTGTTTTTCTTGTGCCCCTAGCAGCCTCCCCCACACATGCAGAGTTTAGCTGTCAATACTGTTTGTGTGCAATTTATATTTGGTATTTAGAAGTCATTCCTGCTATAGTTTTCAGGATGCCAATTTTTTATTTTAAATTTGCAGTTGTTTTTCCAGCTCAGTGTTATAATCTCTAAAAGTGCCAGAGATAATCTCTGATAATTATGACACTTTTAGGTGATAAGGCTTCAGTTTTTCTGATCTCTTATTTACTTGTACAGTAATCTCTTTTTATATGCAGGGGATACTTTTCAAGAGCCCCAGAGGATCCCTGAAACTGCAGATAGTACAGAATCCTATATATGCTATGCATAGATTTTTTTCTTCACAAATTTTGTTCCTTCTTTATTAAGTTAAAAACTTTGCCTTTTCACTTAAAGAAAACACTTGATGGCTTCTCTTTGGCATATCTGAATTGCCAGCATCACTACTCTTGCCCTTTGGGGTCATTATTAAGCAAAATCAGGGTTACTTGAACACAAGCACTGCTCTACCCTGACAGTCAGTCTGGTAACTTATAGCAGGGAGACGTATCAGGAGACAGCAGGATGACCCTCTCACCAGGTCTGCTACTGGGCCTTGGCAAGCAGCTCTGATCACTGACACTACATCCACATTTCTTTCTTTAGGTGTTCCAGGCCGTGGGGCTCCCTCAGGCAACAGTCGCAGCAAGGAGGTAGGCCACGCTTTTTCCAGGCGGGTCCTGCAGAGAGGTAGGAATGCCTTGCTCCCAAGGCAGCCCTCATGACTCACCCTTCTCAGTGCTCTGAGAGTGTGGGCTCCAATTCTGCTCAAATTCCAGCCACAGATCTCAGTTCAGCACTCCCAAGCTATGCACTGCAGCCCTGGAACAAGCTCAGGCTTTTTGTTCCCTCCCCATCTTGTGGGCAGCAGGGGTGGGGAATGCAGCAGTGGTAATGTCAGGGGGTCTGTCAGCTGATTCTGCGGTTCTACACCAGAGAATTGTAGAATCATGGCTGATTGGGGTGATCAGCTGGGGGTGAGGCAGCTGTGCTGCAAGCCCAAGTCAGAGGGCCGTGACTGGTGTAGAGCAGCAGGGGCCACCAGGGATTGCAAGGAAGACAGTCTGGCATGTTCTTTGTAGGGTGGGTCCTCATGCTGTTTATGTGCAAAAGAATCAGTCATTGTTTCCTCCTTAGCCTGGGAAGAGTAAAAGCCTTACTGCAGCAGTGACAATGGCAGAGGGGTGGTCAGTTGTCCCTGAGAGCTGTATTCCAGAAAAATGCAGAGCCACTACCAACTGCAGTGATTAGGTAGGGGTGGTGGCCCTAGCTAGGAGACCCTGCCCAGTAAGGAGCAGCAGGGGCAGGGACCCACATGGAAAGCAGTCTGGCCATCTTTCTGTCTGGAAGCTGCTGTGTGCAGCTCTCATACAACCATTCATTCAGGCTCTTTGTTCCCTCCTCAGCCTTAGGGCAGCAGGGGCAGGGATTGTGGCAATGGCAATTACAGTGGGCCTGTTGGTTACCTCTGGGAGCTCTGTCCCAGAGAAATGCAGGCCCACAACCAGCCAGAGTGCTCAAGTAAAGGCAAGGTGGCTATTCTGAGGACCAGACCAATGGGCCTTGCTTAGCAAGGTGCAGAGGAGACAGGGCCCAATTCCATCCGCTCCCAGCACAGTGAATGTGACCCCTATCCTAAGGGCATGCAAAAAAAGCCTGGTCTACCTAGTTGGCACGGCTATGGCAGCTAGCACCAGGGTGCTCAAAGATCCAAGGCTTGTTGCGCTCATTGTGGGCTTGAGTCGTGGCTCTGACCAATCCCTAGGCAGCCTTCCATGTTGGTGTGGAAGTCGAGAAGGGTCAGGGGGATCTCCCGTGTCCAGGATTGCAAAGGTCTATGGCAGAAGTGTGGATCTCCAAGGGCTGTCACTCACTCACCTTTTCCCTGCAGTAGGGAGCCTCCCTGGCTCTGTGACAATCCCAGGTAGGTGGCTGTCCTGCCTCACTCCTCCCTGCTCTTCATGGGTTTCCATGGCTTCCTTGATGAATCTCAACATGGCCACTTGGATGATACAGTTAAAGAGACAGTGGTTAGTTGCCACTCTGTCTCCTCTCCACGAGAGCAGCATGCACTAGCTGCTTCTAGTCAGCCATCTTGGCACTTCTTCCTCGTGTTTTCTTTTCTCACTATAATATGTTAACATTTCAGCTGAAATATTTTTATAGGCACTATCATTTTACCTTCATTGAGGGTACTTTTCTTCAAAAAGTATATTTACAAGATAAAATAAGCCAACTAATTTTCTATCATTTTGATCATTTAAAGTTTTATCAGATTTAGTTATTGCTTAACATAGGCCTTAATTTTATTACATTACATATATTTTTACATATAATTTATTTTCTACCGGAATTTTAAAGAAATATAGTCTAATATTTTCATTTTTTAAGTTTAAAGTCAATAATTATAATAAAAATCATCAAAAGATAAGTTTTTCTCAATTTTTGTGAATACTTAGATTTATAACATAGTTTGAACAAAATGCCCCCATATTTTTAGAGAAAATATTTACCAAAAAAATGTTTAATGTCATTGTAGAAAAATCAATTTACATATAACTTTTAAAAGTTTAAATGTTCTGGCCTGGTGTGGAGGCTCACGGCTGTAATCCCAGCACTTTGAGAGGCTGAGGCCGGTGGAACACGGGTCAGGAGTTCGAGACCAGCCTGATTAACATGGTGAAACCCCGTCTCCACTAAAAATATAAAAACTAGCCAGGCATGGTGGTGGCACCTGTAATTCCAGCTACTCGGGAGGCTGAGGCAGGCAACTCTCTTGAATCCAGGAGGCAGAGGTTGCAGTGAGTCGAGATTGTGCCTCTGCACTCCAGCCTGGGCAACAGAGGGAAACTCCATCTCAAAAAAAAAAAAAAAAAAAAAAAGTTTAAATGTCCTTTAATATAAGTAGAAAAGGTGAAATCATGTACTGTAGTATTGATTGTGTATAAAGTCTTCTTTAAAATATTCTCTGCTTATATAAGTATACATCTTTTACTACTACAACTTTTGATTGGTAGAGGATTGCTGCTTCTTCAGTTGTGTTTATAAAAATTTTTGCTCCAAAATTCCAAGAACATTTTGCTCAGAAGCTTCTGAAGTTTGCAAGAACAATGTTTAGAACATTATATTTTTTTTCCTTCAAATTTGTATTTATATCATTATGAAAAAAACAGCTTTAGATTCAACATTGAACATCTTAATTAAATTTCAAATATCAGTCACAAAAATAGTAGATGTTTCTGACTGAATCAAACTTTCTGTTTCATTCCATATGCTGGATAAAACAAATTATTTATTAATGGAATCAACTGTCTTTCTGTTCCCAGCATCTGATGACATTGACTTACTAGCACCATGTAATTTTTTGCTGGATTCTTCTGGTAATGGATCTAACACATCAATAGCTATCCTCACACTTTCTTTCTTTCTTTTTTTTTTTTTTTTTTTTTAGTGTATTGGATATTCTTTTTTTTTTTTAATTATACTTAAAGTTCTAGGGTACATGTGCATAACGTGCAGGTTTGTTACATATGTATACTTGTGCCATGTTGGTGTGCTGCACCCATCAACTCGTCATTTACATCAGGTATAATTCCCAGTGCAATTCTGTGAAGAAGGTCATTGGTAGCTTAATGGGGATGGCATTGAATCTATAAATTACCTTGGGCAGTATGACCATTTTCACGATATTGATTCTTCCTATCCATGAGCATGATATTTTCTTCCATTTGTTTGTGTCCTCTTTTATTTCACTGAGCAGTGGTTTGTAGTTCTCCTTGAAGAGGTCCTTTACATCCCTTGTAAGTTGGATTCCTAGGTATTTTATTCTCCTTGAAGCTATTGTGAATGGGAGTTTATTCATGATTTGGCTCTCTGTTTGTTACTGGTATATAAGAATGCTTGTGATTTTTGCACATTAATTTTGTATCCTGAGACTTTGCTGAAGGTGCTTATCAGCTTAAGGAGACTTTGGGCTGAGACAATGGGGTTTTGTAAATATACAATCATGTCATCTGCAAACAGGGACAGTTTGACTTCTTCTTTTCCTAACTGAATACCCTTGATTTCTTTCTCTTGCCTGATTGCCCTAGCCAGAACTTCCAACACTATGTTGAATAGGAGTGGTGAGACAGGGCATCCCTGTCTTGTGCCAGTTTTCAAAGGGAATGCTTCCAGTTTTTGCCCATTCAGTATGATATTGGCTGTGGGTTTGTCATAAATAGCTCTTATGATTTTGAGGTATGTTCCATCAATACCGAATTTATTGAGAGTTTTTAGCATGAAGAGTTGTTGAATTTTGTCAAAGGACTTTTCTACATCTATTGAGATAATCATATGGTTTTTGTCTTTGGTTCTGTTTATATGCTGGATTACGTTTATTGATTTGCATATGTTGAACCAGCCTTGCATCCCAGGGATGAAGCCCACTTGATCATGGTGGATAAGCTTTTTGATGTGCTGCTGGATTCGGTTTGCCAGTATTTTATTGAGGATTTTTGCATCAATGTTCATCAGGGATATTGGTCTAAAATTCTCTTTTTTTGTTGTGTCTCTGCCAGGCTTTGGTATCAGGATGATGGTGGCCTCATAAAATGAGTTAGGGAGTATTCCCTCTTTTTCTATTGATTGGAATAGTTTCAGAAGGAATGGTACCAGCTCCTCCTTTTAATTCTGGTAGAATTCAGCTGTGAATCCATCTGGTCCTGGACTTTTTTTGGTTGGTAGGCTATTAATTATTGCCTCAATTTCAGAGCCTGCTATTGGTCTATTCAGGGATTCAACTTCCTCCTGGTTTAGTCTTGGGAGAGTGTAAGTGTCCAAGAAATTATCCATTTCTTCTAGATTTTCTAGTTTATTTGCGTAGAGGTGTTTATAGTATTCTCTGATGGTAGTTTGTATTTCTGTGGGGTCGGTGGTGATATCCCCATTATCATTTTTTATTGCGTCTATTTGATTCTTCTCTCTTTTCTTCTTTATTAGTCTTGCTAGCAGTCTATCAATTTTGTTGATCTTTTCAAAAAACCAGCTCCTGGATTCATTGATTTTTTGGAGGGTTTTTTGTGTCTCTATCTCCTTCAGTTCTGCTCTGATCTTAGTTATTTCTTGCCTTCTGCTAGCTTTTGAATGTGTTTGCTCTTGCTTCTCTAGTTCTTTTAATTGTGATGTTAGAGTGCCACTTTTAGATCTTTCCAGCTTTCTCTTGTGGGCATTTAGTGCTATAAATTTCCCTCTACACACTGCTTTAAATGTGTCCCAGAGATTCTGGTATGTTGTATCTTTGTTCTCACTGATTTCAAAGAACATCTTTATTTCTGCCTTCATTTCGTTATGTACCTAGTAGTCACTTAGGAGCAGGTTGTTCAGTTTCCATGTAGTTGAGCGATTTTGATTGAGTTTCTTAGTCCTGAGTCATCACATTTTCTATAAGTGCAAACACACACACACACACACACACACAGTGTCAAAAATGAACCAATTTAATTTGGTAGAATAAATAATAATTGAAAAGGCACGCTTTACACAGTACTATGTAAATGAGCCTTCTGCAACTGCCTCTGTTAAATTTTTATTTTCAGGAACAGTATCTTAAATGCCTGTTATTTTAAAAAGTACATCTGATGTTTTTGCAATAAATCTGTGTCTTCCATCTTTCATGTAGCCAGTGATATCACCATATTAGTGCCCAGGGGGGTTGGTAAATGTCAACAAATATTTTCAGCACTTTACATATTTATCATGTGTTTCTCAAAATATTTTAACTCAGTATATAATTTCTCATTAAATATGCACTTTTATGACCTCATTGGTGCTGAAAAAGCTCATTGAACATTTTTCAAAAAATAATTTACCAATAATATCCAGTAAGAGAAAGGCATTAATTACAAATTTAAATGGTTTAAGAAATGTTTTTGAGGCAAAGATGGTTTTTATTTTCTCTCATTCATTTGAGGTTTTTCGTTCCTAAACACATACCAACCCCCACAGACTATATATATATATGTATAAATATATACCTTTATATATTTATATATATAAAATATACATAGATTTCTTTCAACATGAACCAATTATTTATCCATCCATATAACTTTTTTACACTTTTAAAAATTAAAATACACATCAGAAAAAACAATAAAGTACTTCTAAGCAATGGAAACTATAGGGAAGTTTAATGGAAAAATGTTAGCACATTGGGAGAAGATATTTTAGCAGCTAAACCTAATAAAATATTTTAAGTATAATTAACTCGAAAATTAACGAGAAGATAAAAATTTTAAAAGAAAGTTAGGGAAAGAATTTGAATATGCAATTCACAGAATAATTTTAAGTGTATGAAAATAACTGCAATTTCTTTAGTAATCAGAAAAATGTAAATGTCAGTAACAATGAGATACCATTGTGTACTCTATTGACCAAATCAAGTAGGTAAAGATGACTTACCATCTAAGATGTGAAAATAGGAGTTCATACTTTTCTGGTGGGAGTGTAAGCCATTGCTACCGTTTGGAGGCAATCTGATAGTTCTTAGAAAATAAGTAAGCATAAACCCTAGAAACTAGTATTCTGACTCTCAGTTATATACTTGAGAAAAATCTCTTACAGAAACACCTAAGTTCTAACACTATTTGGATTGTGGAGTGCAGAATGTAGTTACTCAGTTTTCCTTACAGAAATGATTAAATGTGGCAAGGCCCTCTTTGAAATACAATGTTGTAATTTAATTAACTGTGATGGAGATACATACAACTTGTGTAGATCATAAAAAATAGTTCTGATATATTTTTCAAGGCAGGACACAGGAAAATACCTATACTATAATATGCACAGACATATTATATGACACAGACATTCACTATACCCAATATATTTTTCAAAGATATCTCACATCCAAGGATATAAGCCAGACACCTTTGAGTAGGTTCCTATGAGAAGTGAGAAAAGGGAGAGACGATAGGATGCAAAGGGAGAAGAGCATAGTCTGATAGACCAAACAAAACCAAGTAAACACACTGTGCCATAACACAGCACAAGTTAACTAGAACAGGGTTTTATACACATTGATGAGAAGACTGTGCTGAAATCTGAAGAGTAAAATTAATTTATTCTCATATCTGCTCTTACAGTCCAAAACAAAATTCACAAACACACACACATATACACACAGACACACACACACACACACACACACACATATTTATCAGGAATACAGAAATATCAAAACTGAATTTTGAAATTAAAGAATTCAAACAAAGCTGTTGGAACTTGAAATTATTCTGAAGCCTTAAGAGGAATGTAGCTATGTGGCCTGAGTCACATGGCATGCAGCTGCAACTTCTGCTGTATTTTTTCCCTGAAAACTATTAAGACAAAATGGCACCCAGCATAACACCCCCTCAGATCACTACTCCTCCTCACAGAAAAATAAAATAATTGTCCTTGGAATGTAGCGATCTGTGACTAATCAAATTATTGTAGGTATTATCTGGTTTCCTATGGAAAATGTTGTAATCCTGATGAAATTTCTGTCTCTACCTTTATGAGTGAAAACTTAATTTCTCCACTTTTTTTTTTTTTTTTTTTTTTTAACGGAGACACTGAGGGCAGGGTAATTATTCTACTTTGGAACGTTGACCCCACTCATTTAGAGTTGGTGTGTCCATGCTGCCATCCTCAAGCTTTGCACTTGATTAAACTCTATACTTAATCGTATTTTCTGAATGTCATTATTTAGGATTGACCATAAAAAGGAGCAAGAGTAAAAGAGCTACACTTCGGGAAAATTACACACAGCAAAAGGAGTCAAGTGTTGAGATTACAGTCTTTGTAAACGTGTAGAATAGAAGCCAGGCAGCCACAAATAATAAAACTGAGAATGATTCTGACAAAGGAAATAATTATTTTATCTGAGGAATGCAAACCCCTTTAAATGATCAGGCCCAGAGAGGTACTGAAAAGTGATAGCAGGCACACCTCACTTCCACCTTGAACTATGACTGTCACCACCAACAGTCATAAATTAACCTAATAATGCCACATGCTAGACACCATAACTCATACCTAAAATGGATATGAGTTCAACAATATATAGCCAATTACTAATCAATGATTTCTGTAAACCACCGAGAATTCCTGACAACTTTTTTTTTTTTTTTTTGAGACGGAGTCTTGCTCTTGTACCAGGCTGGAGTGCAGTAGCGCGATCTCGGCTCACTGCAACCCCCGCCTCCTGGGTTAAAGAGATTCTCCAGCCTCAGCCTCCCGAGTAGCTGGGATTACAGGCATGCACCACCACACCCAGTTAATTTTTGTGTTTTTAGTAGAGAAGGGGTTTCACCATGTTGGTCAGGATGGTCTCGATCTCCTGACCTTGTGATCCACCTGCCTTGGCCTCCCAAAGTGCTGGGATTACAGGCATGAGCCACCATGCCCCACCAACAACTTTTATAATCACTTCCTCTACTGATTCATCCATTTTTCTTAAAGAATTGAGCCACCCTTTTGTTTCCCCAGACCACTTTCCAGTGTTTCCCAGGCTGCCATCCTCAACTTTGGCCCAAATATACTCTCTATATTAATGTTGCCTCAGTTTCTATCTTTAGGTGGACAATTCCTATAGACAGCAGAAATCTTTGGGTGCATAATGTGATTTATCCCCCCATATACCGTGCAATCCTGGATATAATACAGAATATTGTGTGCCATGAAAAAATAAGTTGAGAAATATGAATGAGTCACCTGGGTTTGATGAAGTGGATTGGGGATATTAGCTCAAACAATTTAAGAAAGTAAAAAGGTGAAGAGCGGAAATCATAGAGACGACTTTGAACAGCCCCAGGCTACTTGAGTGAGATTCTATATCAGTTAAGGTAAGTGTTTGAAGAAGAGAACTACCCCAGGGACAACTGTGTTATGTAATGTTAAGAGAAGCCCGAATTCTTTGACTTTGTAGCATCTGGTTTCTGAAATTCAGAAATATAAAGACTTGTGTAAATAAATGAGAAAGAGTCATATTTTTGTAAGTACATGATGCTAAATTGAAAAGCAGAATGGAGATTTTCCTCTGTCTTAACCATTGAAACTCCCTTTAATTACATTTAATTACTCCTTTTCTTGGATTTAATTTTACATATTTTATGTGCCTTGAAGGAATAAATGCCAATTTTAAGTATGCATTTATTTATTATTTGAGGCACCATTATTTTAGAGTAATTCTTTCCTGAGTTAAAATGAATTGATGTTTCCTAAATTATTTCCATTTTTTGAAGGTTAATCCTATGCTAATAAGGGTGAGGAGTCAATACTGCTTTATTTTCATATTTTCTCATGTTAAAAAAGTTTTTTATGTTCTAATAAAAAAAAGCCTAATGGTAAAATAAAGGTTTGATGGTAGAATCTTATATAAATTTCATTTGCTTTTTTAAAAGAGACTGTGCTAGTAGAAAGGAACAATTATAATATGCATTTAAAAGTACTATTTTTGTCCACATGTAAATTATTTGTTAATAGTATATTAACACAATACAAGAAAGTTTACTTTTTCTTTGAATAAGGCCAACTAGCAAATACAGAGAGCCTACTATTCCCCCAACCCAAGCTCTTAAAATGCACCTATTCCTTTTATTCTATGGAGTTGATCTCAGACTGAATTCTGGCCTCTCTACCCTATTAACAAAGCTTTGAATAAAGTCATCCTTGACTGTTGAAATTTGAATGGTACAATTTTCACTTTGACACAGGCTGAATTATCTTTTTAGTTCTAATATTCTATCTAATAATTCTATATCTGAATAGCAATATTATTTTCAAATTAGAACTTTTCTGTTTCTTCATTTTCCATCAATATACATCTCTTTGCTGTGAAATTTTTCAAAAATGAACCAAAGTATAGAGCAAAACATATTATGTACCTAAAAAAATTATCTGTATTGATACTTTTTTAATCACTCTTCACCTCATTTATGTAGTTTTGTAGCATACTTGAAGGCATAATTTTGTAATTAAAGACAAAAATACAAGTCCCAAAATGTCATTTCCTTACATAACTGTAACACCATTCTCATACTTAACAAAATTAACAATAATTTCTTGATATTTAATGTTAATTTAATCTACCATCCAATCAGACAATGGTCTTCAATGATGAAAAATCCTTTAGGTAAAAAGTGATGAGTTTGACAAATTTGGAAAACTATTTGACATATCTACCTAGCATATGACTCAGCAATTTCACTGCTAGGTGTATACCAACAGAAATGTATACAAATGCTGACAAAGGATATATACACGAATGTTAATAGCAACCCTGTGTAATCGCCTCAAGTTCAACACAATACAAATACCTATAGACAGTGTAAGAAATACAGTGATGCATATGTACTCAATGAAATAGCATGTGGAAATGAGCACAAATGAACACATGACAACATGGATGCATCTCACTGTCTCACTGATGCAATATATAGTGAAAGAAGCCAGACATGAAATATTACACTTTGTATTATTTTGTTTATATACAGTTCAAAATGGGCACAATTAATCCATGGTGTACTGCCTTTGTCAGGGTCTCACATCTAATTTAAAATATTTCAATGTAACATGCATTTGTTGTATGGATACACTGCAAGGCACGTTTTAGAATTTGCAATTTAAGCAATAAATAAAATCTAACCTCTGCCCTCAAGAAGATCAAAATCTAGCAAGTAAGAAAAACAGGTCTACTATTAAAGAATAATGAATATACTGTTAAAGAAGTACCATAAATACAGAGTGGTGGTACATTATGGAAGGACACTATTGGTGAACAGAGATAATTTTTTAGTGTGATGGGCCCCCCACCAGGTTACCTACAGTGGACATACTTAATGTATGTCTATTGCCTGAACCCTGAAGACTCGGCAGTGAGCCAAGGCCATGAGGCCCAAATGAGGAGCAGGTGTCCCTGATAACTCAAACATCCCAGAGAGTATCTGAGAGTCTACCAAGAAAAACAGTCTAATTGCTCAACCACAGTAGGCAAAGAGGCAGAAAATTAGCTTAAAAGCAATTTAGAGATGAGACGCAGCACAGATCTCTAGAGATGTCCTGCTGCCCTCCAGGAGTGCCCTGTATGTGAGTTCGAATAAACTCTTCTAATCTTCAAGCTGGACTTGTCTGAAGTCATTCTTTGGTCGTTCAATTCCTTCTCAGTATGGGGGCGGATGTTACAGTCCCAAATATTTCTCATAACAATTTTACTTCTTCTTTTCCAACTTGGGTGTCTTTTCTTTTTCTTTCCTAATTTTTTTGGCTAGAACTTCCAGTACTATGTGGAAGTGGTGAATGTGGATATTCTTCTCTTCTTTTTAGAAGAAAATCTTTCAACTTTTCATTGTTGAGTATGTTTGCCAAGGGCTTTTAATATACGGCTTTTATAATGTTCAGGTATTTGCCTTTATTCCTAGTTTGTTGAGTGTTTTTATCATGAGACGGTGTGGATTTTGTCAAATGTTTTTTCTGCATCAATTGAGGATGCTAGATCATTTTTTCCTACCTTCTGCTAATGATGTGTACTTACATTAATTGACTTAAATGTTGAATCATCCTGCATTCCATGAATATATCCCACTTGGTCATGGTGTATGATCCTTTTAATATGCTGCTGAATTTTGTTTGCTTGTATTTTGTTGAGAATTTTTCATCAATGTTTATCAAGTAGATTGGTCTGTTATTTTCTTTTCTTGTAGTGTCTTTGTCTGGCTTTGATATCAGGGTCTATATCTGAACATATAGAATTAGTTAGGAAGTGGTCTTCCCTATTAAATTTTTTAGAGAAGTTTGAGAAGGACTGATATTAGTTGTTTGTTAAATAGGAGAGATACCTAATGTAGATGATGGATTGATGGGTGCAGCAGACCACCATGGCAAGTGGTGTAACAAACCTGCACATTCTGCACATGTACCCCAGAACTTAAAGTATAATAATTATTTAAAAAGTTACTATTGAAGCCATCAGCCTCAAGGCTTCTTTTTTTTTTTTTTTTTTTTTGGCAGATTATTGATTAGGTCTTCAAAAAAGGAATTATTCAATCTCCTTAGTAGCTATAAAGCTATTCAGATTTTCTATTTCTTTGTGAGGTAGTCTTGGTAGGTTTTTCTTAAAGAGTTTGTTCATTTCATCTAGGTTATCCAATTTATGTACAAAAGTTCATTGTACTCTCTTACAATCCTTTACATTTCTGGAGAATTGATAGTAATATCCCATTTTCACTTCTGATTTTGGTAATTTAATTTTTCTCTCTGTTTTTTTCTTAGTCCATTAGGTAAAGGTTTGTCAATTTTGCCAATGTTTTCAAAGAAACAAATTTTGATATAATTAATTTTCTCTGATTGTTTTCTATTATCTCTTCCACTTGTCTCTAATTTTTATAATTTCCTTCTTTCCACTAGTAGTCTTTTTCTAGCTCCTTAGGTTGTATGTTGTGGGATTTTTTTTATTTTGTTTTGATTTTTAAAGTGTTTATAGCTATGAATTTTATTTCTTCTTCTTCCTCTTTCCTCCTCCTTCCTCCTCCTCCTCCCTTTTGAGACAGTTTGAGACATTATTACTCTGTATCTCAGGCTGAATTGCAGAGGCAATCATGGCTCACAGCAGCCTTGACCTCCTGGGCTCAAGTTAGCCTCCTGCCTCAGCCTCCCAAGTAGCTTGGATCACAGCACACACGCATTGCCTGGCTCATTTTTAATTTTTTTTTTTTTTTTTTTTCTGTAGAGATGTGGTCTCCCTATGTTGCCCAGGCTGGTCTCAAACTCCTGGGCTCAAGCGATCCTCCCACCTCAGCTGCCCATACATAGTGTTGGGATTACAGGTATGAGCACCCATCATCAATTTCTTCTTCATAAAAGCTTTTACCGAGTACCATAAGTTTTGGTATAGAGGTGAGCTATTTAACTTACAATGTCCCAGTAAACCCACTGTAAGTCTAAACTAAGCAGAAAATGCAATCAATACACACCACCTATTGAACATCATAGGTTAGCCTAGCCTACCTTAAACATGTTCAGAACACTTACATTATCCTGCAGTTAGTCAAAATAAATGAAAACCGATTTTATAATAAAATGTTGAATATCTAATGTAATTAAATATTATACTGAATATGTATCCCTTTTGCATGATCATAAAGTTAAAAAATCGTAAGTGGAGCCATTATAAGCCAGGAATTATCTGTATTGTGATTTCGTTTTCATCTGTCTGTATTTTCTATCTTCCCTGTGACTTCTTTGATCCATTGATTAACAGTGTTTTCTTTAATTTTCACAAATTTGTAATTTTTCTTGTTTACTTCTGTTTTGATTTCTAACATTATCTTACAATCACAGATGAAGCTTTGTATGCTATCTATCTTTTTATATCTATTGTGACTTCATTTGTGGCCTAACCTATGGTCTACCCTAGAAAATTTTCCATATCCACTTGAGAAAAAATGTGTATGTTATTGTTGCTGTGTTTCTGAATATATCTGATAGATCTAGCTCATTGTGTTAAGTCCTCGATTTCCTTCCTTACCTTGTTTGGTTTTTCTATTCATTATCAAGAATGATGTGTTGAAGTCTGCAACTATTATTGTAAAACTGTATCTTTCTCCTTTCAAATGTCAGTTCTTGTTTCAAGATCTCTTTCTGATAGTGTGTCTTGAGGTGGGAAAATATTTATTAATCATATCTTCTTCTTGAAGAAAATCTTTTATTAATATATAACGTTGGTGTCTCTCCTAAACTTTTCTGATATAAATGTCCTAATTTAAACTTCACTTTTAAAGGACAGCTTTTCTGGACATAGGATTCTGGGTATATATTTTTTCTTTAGCACTTTGAAATCAAAAGACAGTGGGCTGATATATTCAAATTATTTGCTGATGAGAATTCTGCAAATAATCTTATTGAAGATTGCTTGTATGTAATTAATCCCTTCTCTCTTGTTTTAAGATTCTCTTTTTGTCTCTGGCTTTTGAGAGTTTGATTATAGTGTGTCTTGGTGTGGGTTTCTTTGAATTCATCTTACTTGGAGTTTGTTAAACTTTTTGGATGT
Source organism: Macaca mulatta (assembly GCF_049350105.2). Taxonomy (NCBI): domain Eukaryota; kingdom Metazoa; phylum Chordata; class Mammalia; order Primates; family Cercopithecidae; genus Macaca; species Macaca mulatta. Next base: position 122,457,179 of record NC_133413.1, read on the forward strand.
TGATGTTAATTTCTTTAATCAAATTTGGGGAGTTTTCAACCATTATTTTTCAAATATTTCTGAGACTCTCACAATGCATTGTTAATGGTGTCCCACAGGTGTCTTAGGTTCTGGTGGCTTTTCTTCAACCTTTTCTATTCCTATTGCTCAGGTCCAGTTGTTTTTATTGTCTTCAAGTTTGTAGATTCTTTCTTCTCCCTGCCTTTAAGTCCCTTTAGGGAATTTTTCATTATTGTATTGCAATTTTTAGTTTCAGAATTTCTTTTTGGCTACTTTTGTGGGTTTTCTAACCCATTATTTATATTGCCATTTTGTTCATACATTGTCTCATTGTCTTTAACCACATGTTTTTATTTCTTTGAACATACTTTAAAAAATGTCTTTTAAAGTCTTTGTCTAAGAGATGTCATGAAGTCTGTTTCAGGGACAGTTTTTGTTTATTTTTCCTTTGGAATAGACCATATGTTACTTTTTATTATTTTGTTGAAAACAACATTTTAATCTAAAAACATAGAAATTCGAGAAATCAGATTCACTCTCTTCCCCTGAATTTGCTGCTTTTTGTTATTGTTTTTATTTTGAATTGTTGTAGGCTACTTCTGTGCTGAGCATCAACCTAAGGTATAAACTTAAGATTTTGTCAAGTTTTTTGTGAGCCTTTTCCTCTGCATATATGACCACTTTCTAGTTTTTCCTTATATGCAATTGTTATTGAATGTCCTATTCTTTAATATCTGGCTTCCAAAAGGGAAAAAGAAGAAAAATGAAGAGGCGGGGGTGAAAATAATATTAGCTCTTTAAATTCCCTGTAAGTCATTCAGCCAGAAGGGAAGGGGCTTGCAACAAGGGAGGAGGTGCAATAACAATGGCCAGTCAATTCTTCTGCACCTCTATGATCAGAAGCAGCAATTAGCAATCAGAGCACAGATCCCAGATATTTGGAAGACCAGATTCTTTTTGCATACCCTGGATCTGCCAAACAGCGTGCAGGTTGCTGCAGGAACATAGGCACAGCTACCCCTACTTGCCATGGGGTAGAAGGAGATTGCTAGCTACTACTGTGCTAAAAGCTTAAATTGACTGAAATTAGGCACAATTTAGCATCTAAGACTTTGCCTGGAACTTGCAAGTCGTCAATAAGCTCCAGAGTTCCGAAATAGTTATGTCAGACAGATTCTGCCAGTGTAATTGTCCAGCTAGGGAGACAGATTTCTGGTGTTTTCTATTTCATCATCTTTCCAGAATCCTCGTTTGTCTTTCTGTTTTAGAAAAATACATGTATCTAATATTGCAAAGACCATAGCACTATAGTCCTATTCAATCAAGTTTTCTACACATTTCTTCCATGTCATACATTTTGCAAAGCAGTGGAGCTATAAGAATGGACTGCCTTCTGGAAAAACCTTGAAATAAGTGGTAGTATACTGAAACCTAAAAATCATATTCCAGTTTTCAAGTGGTAATATAAAAGGAAGTCCACTAATATTTCATTAGTAATACTGAAATCAAGTTAAGATTTTAGGGGACTTTGCTCATTAATGTATCTTGTTAGAATCATATTTCATTTCTAAATAAACTAAGCATATTCTTGCAATATGTTTAGTGTTATTGTCTTTATGAAACCAGAGCAGAGAATGTAAAAATAAAAGAACAAAACCCTTTTTAAAAACCTCATTTAATTTATATTAAAACATTCCCTCAGAAAATCCAGAAAGTGAATTTTTTTTTTTTTTTTTTTTTTTTTTTTGGAAATAGTGTATAACCATTGAGAAATCTCTTACACTATTTTGATGCAGAGGGAGCTGGGAAGCAGAAAATGAGTATAGAACGAACTTCAATTTGCAAGTTAAGGACCTTCAGGGCAAAAGTATAAGGTGCTCCTTGAAAAATGTTGGGCTTGGTACTTAAGTAGAATACAATAAAAGCCACAAGATACTGGACCATATTCTAGAAATTCTGTGTTTAAATTTCGAGACTGTTTGTTTGTTTGAGACAGTCTCATTCTGTCGCCCCGGCTGGAGTGCAGTGGTGTGATCTCGGCTCACTGCAACCTCTGCACCCTGGGTTCAAGCGATTCTCCTGCCTCAGCCTCCCGAGTAGCTGGGATTACAGTTGCCCATCACTACGCCCAGTTAATTTTTGTATTTTTAGTAGAGACGGGGTTTCATCATGTTGGCCAGGCTGGTCTCTAATGCCTGACCTCAGGTGATCAGTGCACCTTGGCCTCCCAAAGTGCTGGGATTACAGGCGTGAGCCACCACACCCAGTCAAATTTCTAGGCTTCTCATTTTGTTAATATATCCAAATGTGATGGAGTTATCTGAGTTTGACTTACACTACCTAAGCACAAAAATGTGAGTAAAACACATAAAAAGCCAGCTTATTGATATATAAATACAACTAAGACTGAAAAATGATGAAATTTAACATGTTTTTTGTAATTAAAAATACAAACTGAACACTTGTATTAAGCCCAGTTCTAGTTGTTGCACTATGGCATGATTTCAATATACTCAAGTTTTCTTCTCACATATAATAAAAAATGCTTAATATTTATGGCAAACAAAAACAAACGGTGGTAAATAGTTTTTGAATAAAGTAAGTGCCATAAAGGAAAGTGATTGGATGGCTAGTTTAGATTAGATTGCCATGAAAAATTTTCTTGAGAACGTGCTGTTGTAAGTTGAGGTATAAATGTCAAAAGACAAATCCTTAAGGAGATGGATACCCAGTTACCCTGATTTGATTATTATACATTGTATGCCTGTACCAAAACATCACATGTACCCCGTAAATGTATACATCTCTTATGTAACCACAATAACTTAAAAAAAAAAAGTCATTTAAAAAAGCATTATAAACATTGGGGATGTTTATGGAAAAATATTAAGGTAGAAACATTTTGACGTATTGATGAAAGCAGAAATGTCCAGCGTGGCTAATGCAGAGTGAAGAAGGCAAAGTGAAGTAGACCAGGGCAGATTACATAGGATCTGGTTATAATAGGCAGTTTAGATTTTATTCCTAAGTGCAATTGGAAAGCCCTGGAGAGTTTTAAGCAGGAAGGTGACATAATAATATATGTTTTTAGAAAGACAATTATAACTGTGGGGTAGTGATTTGACTGGCAGCAAGAATGGAAGCAGAGGAAACATTTAGGAGACTGCTGTGTTATTCTAAGCTAGAGATGACAGCGATTTGGCCTAGAGAATTAGAGGAGATGAAGAGAAATCAAATCAGAATATCTTTTCACAAGAGATTTGAAAGAACATGGAGATGGTGTGTGTGTGTGTATCATTTAAGATACTTTCAAATTCAGCAAAAAAATGTCTAATTGAAACAGGCTTAAACAATCTCTGAAACAAGAAATATGAGGATCCAGAATGTTTCTGTCTTTTTACAACTTCAATTGTCAAAATTATTGACTTGATTGTTAGGCTTGTTCTCTCCTAATCATAAATGGCTGATACAGATACATCTCATATATACATGGCAATTTACAGAAGAGGGAAGAAGGGATAATCTTTCTCTTTCCACTTTTTTTTTTTTTTTTTTTAATCTTTTTGAGACAGAGTCTTGCTCTGTCCCTAGGCTGGAGTACAGTGGCACAATCTCGACTCACTGCAATCTCTGCCTCCCGGGTTCAAGCGAGTCTCCTGCCTCAGCCTCTCGAGTAGCTGGGATTACAGGTGCATGCCACCATGCCCAGCTAATTTTTTGTGCCTTTAGTAGAGACGGGGTTTTACCATGTTGGCCAGGCTGGTCTTGAACTCCTGAACTCGTGATCTGCCCGCCTTGACTTCCCAAAGTGCTGGGATTACAGGCATGAGCCAGCACGCCCAGCCTATACTTATTTTTTAATGAAAAATATTTTTCTCCAGCCTATAATTATTTTTTAATGAAAAATATTTTTCTCTAGAAGCTACAGTGCAAACTTCCTTCCAGGACTCATTGGCTGTGACTGAAATTCATATTTATGCTGTATGATAAAGGGGGCAGAAGCCAGGTTGACTCTGGCAATTTTAGTTTCTCTTATGGATGATGGACTCTGCAAGACAGGATGCGGAAGAGGGAAGTAGTTATTGGACAGGTAACGAACATTATCTGACACAAAATGTAAGGAAAAAGAGTTAATGATAACTCATAGATGGTTTGCTTAATTGCAACAATGGTGGTGCTACTTGCAGAAATGGAGAAGGCTGGAGGAAGAGCTTATTTCAAAGGGAAAATCTTTTAGGTCTATTATATATTGATATGGATATTTTAGTTATGCAGTTATGTATATCAGCTTTGAGTCTGAGAGATATATGAGAGACAAAATTTGCTGAATATTGCAGTATTACTTTTGAAACCACTGCTATGAATATGTATTTAAAATCCATACATTTAAGGATACACTATGCACCATAAACCAAATGTGAAAGGTAAGTTAAAATTTCTTAATCTATACTTTTAAAAAGTGACTATTCCCTGCCTTGTGTCTCATTGGCGTAGGAGACCAGAGAAACACTGCCTGCCACATATGAGCATTTGATTCAGTCAACTACACTTCCTTTCTTGAAAAAATTGTCTTTAATCCATGATGCAATATGTGTTAGCCAATTTTTGCATTGCTATACAGGAATATCTGAGTTTAGATAATGTATAAAGAACAGAGATTTAATTGACTCATTTCTACAGACTGTACAGAAAGCGTGTTGCTGGCATCTGATTCTGGTGAGAGCCTCAGGAAGCTTTTATTCATGGTGGAAGGTGAAGCGGGAGGAGGAACATCACAAGGTGAGAGCAGGAGCTAAGTCTGGGAGCTCTATCAAGGCTGGAGACAGCATTCAAAACCACAGGATTATGTGAGCCTCCAAGGAAAAGTTTATAGATTATGAAGATAAGAAGTCCCATGTCAGACATGACAACATTTACAACATTTAGAAGTCAAACAGAAGAAAATGACTCAGAAAAGGACACCAAGGAGGCCTGTTACATACCTCAGGGTACCTCAAAAATAGTTAAATTTTAATCATTTCTAATAAATTTACTTTAGTGCTTATGGTTATGTTTATTCTTTATTGCTTGCTCAATGACATTTTATTTTAATCTTTCCCTTTAGAGTGACTTTTTAAAAAGTGATTATAAAACATAACCCTAGAAATGATTACTTAGAAAATCATTACTATCTGTATTTGTTAGAATGATATTTGGGAAGATGTAACAGAAAAACCCAAAGAAGCTGTGGTTTACGTAGGATTGAAACTATGTCTCTACCTATAAATAAACACAGGCAGCTCAGAGCTGATCTGATGGCTACAGGATTATCAAGTCCCAGGTTTCTTCTGCCAGTTTTAGTGGGCCACCTCATGCTTCAAAGCAGAAGGTTTTAAAAATACTTCCACTCTGGCCGAGCATGGTGGCTCACTCCTGTAATCCCAGCACTCTGGGAGGTGGATATGGGCTGATCACTTGAGGCCAGGAGTTTGAGACCAGCCTGGCCAACATGGTGAAACCCCATCTTTACTAAAAACACAAAAATCAGTCAGGCATGGTGGTGCATGTCTGTAATCACAGCTACTCAGGAGGCTAAGGCGCAAGAATCACTTGAAACCGGGAGGTGGAGGCTGCAGAGAGCCAAGATTGCACCACTGCACTCCAGCCTGGGAGACGGACCAAGAATCTGTCTCAAACAAAAACAAAAACAAAACAACAACAACAACAAAAAAGTCCACTTGTTTTATACCACTGGCCAGAAATTAGAAATCATGCCTCCTCTCACTGTAAGAATAGTTGGGAAGAACAGTTCTTTATTTTAAGCGGCCATGTGTACAACTCTAAGTCTCTATTCCTGAGAGAACTGAGAATAGATGGGGGGAGAACAAGTCTTTGCTGCTTCATCTAATGACAGTTCCCTAAATAACCTTAAAGTACTTCTTAGACCACCTTTCATACATGAAAATCTGAAATGTTAGGTTAGTAAAGTGACTACTGTCATAGTAAAGTCAGAGTTGAAGATGCTAATCAAACATTTCAACTTACATGTTCACCTCAAAAATCCTACGATTTTTCTTTCTGTATTATGTAATAGTGAAACTTACCTGTTTATGGAATCTCATTTGGCTATATAATTGGTGAAATATTCAACATCAAGTGCTGTCCTGAAACATACGTAGATTACTAGACATTGTCCTTACTATTGCTTCACATCAGTGCTTCTGTCAGTTAGGGAACAGCACCTGTTTATATCAACGTAATAATATATAGAAAGATGCAAAGTTCCGAATAATGTTAAACTATTCCCATATCCTCTCTCCAAAGGTAGAGTAAACAAGCACTTTTTAATATTAGTGAAACATTATATATAAATGTATTCAATATTGAATATATGAGGTCTGAATACCTATAACTATTGTATATTGTTATATAAATAATATATAAAGATGCTTTACATGTATGTATATATATAAAGATGCAGTGCTTGTTAAATGGCATATAATAGTTGACAATTAAAAATCCAGGAAAATAAAAAAATACACACATGATGGATCAAACTTTGGTCACAAAGTCTGATTTAGGCTTTAACTACATAGAAATAGTTCATCAGGCAAAAGCAACTTAAAGAGTGTTTTAGTAAGGGTCAAAAATTCTATAGATCATCACATGATTTAACATTTATAAACTGTACTGTAGCTGAGTCACATCCGTCATGCAATTGCAAGAAAGGTTGCTGATACTTCTAGCAATTAGGAAACATCTGCTTATAAAATACCATTAATATAAATATTTAAAGTAGGTGGCAGAATTTTAAAGAATGTTTTTCTTCACGGATATCATTTCCCAAAAGGGGACTACTAAGATATAACTCTGACTGAAATAGTTTTCAAATTATGACACATCTAAATAGAGCTGGTTGATGAGTCAATTAGTAGATGATGACAAAATAAACATTCCCCAGAGTGAGAGGTCGCCTACCTAACCCTGATCAAGTTTGGACAGAGGAAGATGGCTTATTTATAGACTGTAATCAACTTTGTGATTTTTTGAATGCTGGAGAGAGGGAAAAATATAAATTTAAAATCTATTTGCCAGCATTATACTAGTATACTTTCAATACAGGGGAAAAATCCCATGCTACTGGTTCTGGAAGATCCAGCTTTCAGTATGTGTGGGGATATTACCACTGGTTAACTTCTGTAGATACCTGGAAAAGATGGAGGTCCCTTTATTTATTTATTTTTTTTCTTGCACTGCTCTAGAACTAAGAATATGGATGCAGTAGTAGTCAAAGAATAGTTAACTCTTAAAAAACCAAAAAACAAAAAAAGACAAAGAAGAAACTTCTAAACTGCTCAGGAGGTCTGATTCTGATGCCAGAAGAGGAAGAAAACAAGATTAAGGTGTAAACTGAATTTCCATGTTCACTGTTACCCATGTATTTACTGCCATAGACTGTATTTTAAAAATTATTTTCCCCCAAAATAATAATAGTAATAACGAAAACACACTAAACACACACATTTGCACTCATACTTCTAAAAGCAAAAAAATTAAAAATAGCAAAAAGTTAGCTCCTGCCTTTTAAACTATGCTTGTCTTTTTAAACTGTGTATTTAAAAGATAAGGTTTTTCCAACTGTGAAGAGACATGCATCTCCTTACGGTTTCAGTTGGTTATGCTCAATTGCTTTTAGATTCAAACATTATAAAACATACCTTTACTGGTAAAATTATAAATAATATTTTTTCCATATATTTAATGATAAATGTTTTCTTGATATGCTGTGCTAAATGAGCCAGTAGAATTGATGACAGAAGTATTTATGTTCTTGAATCTGAAAGTACCCTGCTGTTCAGAGATCGAATGCAAAATGGGGACCTGGGGACTGTGGACAGTGGAGTTACTTGTTTAGTCCTTTTTTTTTTTTTTTTAATGTGAGTTCTATTATTGCTGCCACACTCTTATATACTGGAACAAGATCATCACAGTTCTTAGATTCTTACCCGCAATTTCTTCAAATATTTCTAGGCAAAGGTACTTCGTTGCAAATTCAGTGTTTATTGTTTCTGAATATTTCCTCTGTAAAGTTTTAACTTCTATAACACCAGATTTGGAAGACACACACTTTGAAAAAGAATCTTTACATTTTTTATATTAAATTAGCACAAGAAATCAGCATTGTCAGTGGGTAATGACCTCCTTCTCTTCATCTATTGATTATGTTTTCTGATTTATTTTCTCTCTCTTCAATATCTTCTAGCTAAATTGACCTTTCATCACCCCAAACTCATTTTTGTTGAATAAGTGACCTTGCTATAATTTCTTGTGGGCATAGCGAATTTTCATCTCTGTGGATTAAAATTATACACACACACACACACACACACACACACACATTTGTGTATATGGGAAAAACAGCACTTCCAAGTGTTTTTGCTCCTATTAAGATTGAAACTGCCTTTGCAAAAATTAGGACAGTGAGAGAAATCTGACATAGAAAAATTATGATAGTGAAAGAAATCTGACCTAACCAACTCCATCTTGCTTCCAATCTCCAAGCTATTTTTGTTTATTTCTGGGCATAGGCCAAGCTAGCTACTATGGGAGAAGTTTTGTTTATAGTTTAACTTTAAAACATAACAACATAATAACAGCCACTTCCTGAAACTAACCCCTTTGCTCAAGGACCCAAACCACTTTTGTAGAACTAACAAATTAGCCACAAATTTAAAATTATGGTGTAGGAGTCAAGTAGCCAGAGGTCACAGGATTTGTAATCTCTCCAATTGATCCTATAGATAACATCATTATTTTAAAACCTAAAATTGGTGTTTGAGGTATTTTCCAGATACTGCATTCCAGTGGAGCAGCTGGTGCCACTTGGACTGGTAACCCATACCAAGAAACTAGCTTGTTTGGTCTTGTGATCCGAACCCAGGAACTGACTCATTGCAAGAAGGCAGCTTTGATCCCCTATGATTTCATCCTCAATCCAACATCCCCCACTCCCTACCTATCTGCCTGCCAAACTCTCCTTGAAAAACCCTAATGTCTGAGATTTCAAGGAGGCTGATTTGAGTAATTTCTCTCATCCTTCTGCTTGGCTCGACTTGTGATTATTTAACCCTTTCTCTACTGCAACACCACTGCCTCAGTAAATTGGTTTTATCTGTTCAGCAGGCAAGAAGAACCCACAATTTGACTTTAATTTAGACGAATCCATCTCATAGTTTCTTTATGCTATGGAAAAGCTATCCCTATATATGTTTTCATATGCTTTTAAATATTGAAGTTTAGCTTTTCACAGTTAGGTCTTTGATCCAATCCATCTAGAATTCTTTTTGTGAACTAAGTGAGCTAAAGATATCATTTTATTATTTTTGCATGGTTAGAAAGATTTTCCAGCACAATCATCTGATTTAATGGGAATATTGAGGAATTTTAAAATATGGCCCATCTACAGAATTTTTTCTAGGAAAAAAGGTGGTGTCCCAAATGTTTAAACATAGTTGGGTTTAATCCTCTACCCTCTGAAACAATGTTTGGACACACTAGTCCTCGGTAGAAGTTTATCTTTCCTTCTATCATTGACACAGAATAAAAAGGATCTTGACTTAACCAGACATCCTTGCTTGAAGGAAAAAAAAAAAGGTTATCTCTAAGTCAATATTTAAAAGTCACAAGCATGAGAAAAGGGAATGCTTATATACTGTTGACAGGAATATGAAATAGTTCAGCCTCTGTGAAAAGTAGCTTGGAGTTTTCTCAAAGAATGAACAATAAAATTACCATTTGATCTAGCAATCTCATTACTGGGTATATACCCAGAGGAAAATAAACTGCTCTACCAAAAAGACACCTCCACTCACATGTTTATTGCAGCGCTATTCACAACAGCAAAGACATGGAATCAACTTTGGTGCCCATCAGTAGTAGATTGGATAAATAAAATATGGTACATAAACACCATGGAATACTATGCAGCCATAAAAATAGAAAAATCATGTCCTTTGAAGCAACATGAATGTAGCTGGAGGCTATTATTCTAAGTGAATTAATGGAGAAACAGAAAATCAAATACCATATGTTTTCAACTGTAACAGTTGAGTGGGAGCTAAACTTTGGGTACAAATGGATGTCAAGCTAGGACAAATAGACACTAGGGGCTCTGAAAAGAGGGAAGCAGGGAGTGGGGCAAGGGTTGAAAAACTACCTATTGGGTAACATGTTCACTATTTAGGTGACAGGACCAATGGACACCCAAATCTCAGCATCATGCAATATATCCATGTCACAAACATGCATGTGCCCCTCCTGAATCTGAAATAAATAAAAACAGAAACGAAAAAGTGATAAGCACTTCTCTTACACTCTGTACTAATCAACATAATCTAACCTGTAGAAAAATTATGCGAAAAGTGGTCATGGTGATTTCTAAATGTTAGTTATTCCGTACTAATACCAAGACTTGGCTCAGTAGACAGTTTCAGGTACAGGCGGTAGAGCAATGAGTAAGACAGTCAAAGTCCCTGAACTCTAGAACCAAAAACAACAAAGGAAGGAAGACCAAACAAAATTAGGTACATTAACAAATAAGACTATTTTATGGAATGACGGAAAGTTTAAATAACATAATACTATTGAAGTGCTGGAGAATAATGTGATGTGCATTGGCTACTTAGATAGGGTGAATGGGGAAGAAATACTTTAATTGACAAGCGACCTGAGACCTCAATAATCAGAATGAGCCTGGCATGCTAGACTTAAAGAAAAAAATGCTTCAGGTTGAGGATGTAGCATATGCAAACAATGCGCTTAGATGTGCTTAAGGAAGAATGAGAAGCCTAGTGTGGCTAGAATGTAGGAAGCCAGGAGATATGAAGTCAAGAAAGCATATATATGTAAGAAATACTAATTTTATTCTAAGTGCTGTGTAAACACTTGGATAGTTTTAAGTAGAAATGTGGTTTGTTTTGGTTTAAGTTTCAAACGATTCCTCTGGATGATGGGAGACAAAGTTGGCCTAATGGTGACCAATTAGGAAGGTGTTATAGATTTTATAGTACCCTAGGCAGAAATATTTGAGTGTTGGACTAAGGTTAATTGTACTAACAGATAATTATATATACAATACATATTTATAATATATGAGAGAATATTTGTATATTAATAGATAGGTACACAGTCAGCCTTCCATATCCATGGGTTTTTAATCTGTAAGTTCAACCAACCACAGATTAAAAATATTATTTTTAAAAGTTCCATCTGTACTAAACATGTACAAATTTTTTTATTGCCATAATTCTCTAAATATGGTATGACAACTATTTACATAGTATTTACATTGTATTAAGTATTATAAGTAATCTAGATATTATTTAAGTATACAAAGTAAAAGAAAGAAATGAATACAAAAAATGTGCATAGGTTATATGCAAATACTACACAATATTATATAAGGAACTTAAGCATCTGCTATCTATAGGAGGTCCTGGAACCAATCTTCCATGAAGACCAAGGGACAAGTATATATATGTGTGTGTGTGTGTGTGTGTGTGTGTGTGTGTATATATATATAAAATATATATACACACACACACATTATATATATATATATATGTGTATATATATATATATATATATATATATATATAATGAAGGTGACTTACTAAGAAAGACAAGAGAAAAACAGAAGGGGTCATTGATATTTTGACGTGTGTGTGTGTGTGTGTGTGTGTGTGTGAATGGCCTTTTTACAGATATACATCTTATAATTAAAATTCATGTGGAAATGCAAGGGAGTCAGAATAGCCAAAAAAAATTTGAAAAAGAGTAATCAAGTTGGCAGATGCGCCCTTCTGAATTTCAAAACATATAATAAAGCTAAAGTAACCAAGACAATGTAATTTGGTATAAAAATAGATATATCGATTAATGGATAAAACTGAGCCCAGAAATAAGTCCAAACATCTATGTTTAGTTGATAGTTCACAGCCAAGATCTTGAACTGGGAGATAATATTTCCTTCAAGAAGGTGCTTAGACAACTGAATACGCACATGCAAAAAAATAAATAAATAAATAGTTAGGCCCCCACCTCAAAAAAATTTAACTCTAAATGGATCAAAGACCAACTATCAGAGATAAAAGTATAAAAATCCTAGGAAAAAATATTGGGATAAATCTTTGCGACAGTGAATTTGGCAATACTTTCAGAGATGTGACACTAAAAACAAGCACAAGCAAAAAGAGAAAAGTTAGATAAAAATTAGTCATCAAAATTAAATGCATCATTACAATTAAACACTTTATGCATTAAGGACACAAGTATGTGAAAAAGACGACTTGTAAATGGGAGAAACTATTTTCAAAGCATATATTTGATAAGATGCTCTTATGAAGAATACAGTTAAAAACTCTTACAATTCAACATTAGAAGACAAATGATAATGAGCAAATGGTTGAATAAATATTTTACTGAAGAAAATGTATAAAAAGGCAATAGGCATATCAAGAATTGCTCAATAACATTTGTTATTAAGGAAATGAAAATTTAAATCACAATGTATAATAAATGTACCCAATAAATAAATACAAAACTTGTATGTATTATTCGTGTCACATAAAACCTTGTACATATATGTTTAAAATAACGTTACTTATAATAACCAAAATGTGTAAATTATTCAAATGCCCATCACCTGATGAATGGATAAATATGATATATTCATAAAATGGAATGTTATTTATCAATAAAAAGCAATGAAATAATAATTGACACTACAGTGTGAATGAACTTGAAAATGTTACCTAAGTGAAAGAAGCCAGTCACATATAATCACATATATTAATACACTGATATGCAAAGTCCTCAACAGACAAATCTATATACAAGAAGAAAGTAGATTAATGGTTTCCAGGAGCTGAGGGGTCAGTGATTTGGGAGTGAATACTGACTGCCACATGACTTGCTGAGGAGACTAAAATCAGGTTGTATAAGGGTTTCACCATTCTATGAATATACTAAAAAAAAAAAAAAAAAGAATTTTATATTTCAGATGAGTGAATTGAATGGCATATGAATCATATCCTAATAAACCCACTAAAACATATAAAGCAACAATAAAGCCTGAAAATGAAATAAAATCTGAAATACAAATATTCTCTATATAGAATTATTTATATTTATTAGAAACACAGCTACATGAAGCCTTTATACACCTATATATAATGTGAGACAATTGTTCCCAAAAAATATTTTATATAATAATACAATTTTCAGTATTGGTAGTTTTTAGATACTTCCCTTTAGAAAACCACTTCTGATGTTTTGAGGTGGAGTCTCACTCTGTGCAGTGGGGTGATCTCGGCTCACTGCAAGCTCTGCCTCCTGGGTTCACGCCATTCTCCTGCCTCAGCCTCCCAAGTAGCTGAGACTACAGGCGTCCACCATCTCACCCTGCTAATTTTTTTTTTTAATTTATTTTTAGCAGAGATTGGGTTTCACTGTGTTAGCCAGGATGGTTTCGATCTCCTAACCTCATGATCTGCCCTCCTCAGTCTCTCAAATTGCTGGGATTACAGGCGTGAATCACTACACCCGGCATGATATATATATATATATATATATATATATATTTTTTTTTTTTTAAAGAGAAAGAGATCTCACTATGCTACTGAGGCTGAAGTGTAGTGGCTGTTCACAGGTACAATGGTATTGTGCTGCACTGAGGCCTGGAACTCCTGGCCTCAGGCCTTCCTCCTGCCTTAGCCTCCTGAGTAGGAGTACACCCAGCTTTTTACTTCCAAATTTGAAAGTAAATGCAATCAAAAGGAGGTGAAATTGAAAATTAATATGTGATTCTTTTTTTACTGCTTTGCCAATAGTCAACCTTATTGATATCCCCTCTTTATATATTAATATTTCTCTATGGAAAGCCTTTGTTTACAAATAGTGGATGACATACAGGTACACTTAATATCTAAAGATTAATATAGCTTAGTGATTTAAAACATAGTTCTCAAAGTCACACAGTGTGGGATAGATTCCTGTCCACCAGTTACTAGTTTAATGACGTTGACAAGTGACTTAATCTAAGTTTTGTTTTCCTGACCTATAAAAATGAATAACATAACCTCTTTTTATTTTGAGAAGGGGAAGATAAAATATCACAGTAATTAAGCCATAATATAAAATAGTGACATATAGAAAAAACAGACAACTGCCTCTTCTGTCATTTGAAGGCTTTTTATTATGCCTACCATACTAATTTTCCTATTATTTCCAAAATTGTCAGCATTCAGGCTACCTCTTTAACCTTCGTAGCGTAATACTAATTTTACATTAATTAAGATATTATGGTTTCTAACAGGCTTGCATTTAGCTAGATTAATTGCCACCATAGTTTTTAGTAAAGAGACAGGACATCCTTTGGCCACTTTTCAGCTTTAAAGTCCAATCCATCCTACTCCCTGGTATGAAGTTAAGGTGTGAAGTAGGTAAACAGGCAGCTGCCTCTACGAGATGGCTTCAGGAACACTAAACAGAAGTCACTAGCATCTACTGGGTCTTCTATATTCTAGAACTCTATATAAACCTCTATAACGTCATTCTAATCACCAGAACAACCTATTGAGTTATATATTATTTTCTCTACTTTACAAATAAGGAATTTGAGTCCCATAAACATAAGCAATTCTTCAAATTTACAAAGCAAGTAAATGCTAGGGCCAAAGCTTAAAATGAGCTCTGAGTTAGTACTTTACACTACATTTACCATTTAGTCAAATGTATCTTTTTAACAGCTGGGTTTTTCTTTTCCTTTCTTTTTTGAAGTCTCCCATTGAGTCTGAAATTTCTTACACTAACTTTATTCCTCTCAAACACACATTAAAGCAGAAAATTGTCTTCAGAAAATGTTTTAAAGTACGTATTCTTTTAAAATATCTAATATTGATTTAATTCCAAAAGAGAGATAGTAATTGTTTTGTAAAGAGATTTTTCTTTATACAATATAACATATTTTAATTTTCTTTTTTACTTTTTTAAAGTGAAAAATAAAAATTATACATAATTATGAAATACAATGTGATGTTTGTAGATAGATTCAAACAAGATAATTAGCATATCCATCACTTCACCAACTTAGCATTTTTTTGTGATGAGAACATTAAAAATCTATTTTTTTAGCAATGTTGAAGTATTTGATATACTACTATTAACTCGTCACCATACAGTCCTATAGATCACTAAGAAGAATTTCTCCAACCTAGCAAACTTTACCCCCTTTGATTATTTTCCCTTTCCCTGTCTCTACCCTTCATTCCTCTGTTAACCACCTTTCTACTCTATTTCTATGAGACAGACTTCTTTAGATTCCATATGTGATATCACACAGTATTTGCCTTTTTGTGCCTGGCTTATTTCACTTACCATAATGCCTCCAGTTCCACTCATGTTGTCATGAATGACATTTTCTTTTTAAAGGCTGTATAGTGTTCCAATTTGTAAATATATCACATTTTCTTTGTCCATTCATTCACTGAAGCTCATTTCAGCATTATTTACAATAAAACAATATATGTAATTCTACCTCTCATTCTTATTGTCACAATAACTGTTTATAATACTTAATTGAAATGAAAGACTTTCATGGAGGATATACTATTATGTATTTTTAATAACAGTTAACCATCTGTTCTTATAAAAATAACAGTACTTTAATAATTGATGCAAAACCACCAAAGTTAGATAGTAACAAATGGGAATTGTCTCCTGTTAAATGGTTGTTTACTGTCCATACTGGCATTGAGCAACTTAAATTCATGAACCATGCTTTGGGAAAAAATTAAAATCATATTGTCATTATTGATATGTAGGGCATTCACAACAGATATCTAACAATTATAATTACAAACTGTTTTAGAGAAAAAAATTCATGAAGAAATATCAAAATGATTCAGCTTTTATGTTCTATTCAGCTTTAAAAGGTGGAATACCATTGACAATAAAAACATTAAAATCTCTCAGCATTGTTGGGATTCAAAGTTAATAACAATGACAATTCCAAAAATAAAATGCTTATTTAATTGCATCCAAATTTGAAGTACAAAATTCAGCCAGTGCCAGATTTGGGCATGTTACTGCTTTTATATTATTCAATATTATTGCTGGAAACTGTAAACAAAGAAGATGAATTCCAGTTGGCATCATTCACCTACATTATGTGTTTTCCCCTTCTTTTCCATTACCTTGTGGTAGAACTTTCTAAAATTTAAAAATAATAAGTTTTAACCTAGAGAGCCAACAGATAATTTAGAACTTTGTTTTATGATTTTCATATAAATTATTCATATAGAAATTTTGTGTAGGACCAATATGATTGGAGTACCTACTGCTTATTTTATTTCTACTTATCCTGTTCATAAGGAAGTTCTGACAAATATGAATTAGTATTACTCACAATAATGCCATACATATTCATAAAGTCACATTAAAGGATTATATTCATGGTGTCATTATTTACCATTTATGCGGAAAGGCTTAATGGCCTCTGTATCTATAAATAATCTGAAAATTGCAGCCTTTGGTGAATAAATTAAGTCATTTAAAAAGAAAACTGAAAAATAAGAATACACAGAATATGAAATGCCATATTTTTTAAGTATTAGACTGTATCTCATATTGGGAGGAGAAATGCAATTTTGCACATTCATTCTCTATTTAATTGTATTTATCTTCCTTAAAAGTTGCTATGTCGGAATATATGTATGTGCTGAGGAAAAAGATGTACACTCATTTCAATTAAATAACAAAAACAAATTTCTAAACAATTCCAAAAGATTTATAATTACTTGCTCTCCCAATACCTGTCAAAATATGTTGCTATCCCAAATAGACATTGCATTTGCTCATCTAAAATTTCTACTTGAATACAAGTTGGTTGACTAGAATAAGCTTGCTTATTAAAGGTAAACACAATGAATAGTAGAAATAGCTTTTAAGTGTAGTGAAAATCTGTAAAATGTTTTAGTTGGTGGAAGAATTTTCTCTGAATGCTTCCCTAATTAGCACAATTGAGATATGCAACATATGGGATAAAATGAGATTCGTGATATATCCTGGTAACTTCAGTAACTTCTAGTTTGCTTAATATTCTAGTTATCCTATGTATTTCACATAATGCAATCTTATCCTAATAATAATGGACCAATATATTTTAAGCCTCAAACATATCACTGACTTATTAAATTAGGTAACAGTCACCTGCTATTTTTCTACTCACTTCCCCCTCTAACCCCAGTCTGACTGCTCTTTCACTTAAGCAGAACATCCAGCTTTGATCCCACTAGACTTCCCCTTTCCTTCACCATGCCTCATCTCCTTACTTTTCTCCTTACCCCAGCCTAAATTTTAAGATTCTGTTTAAAATCACTCAGCAACCTCAAGATTGCTAGAATTCAACTGTTTACTTAACCTATGCATCCATCTAACAGCAAAACATAACTGAAAAGTAATAGATAATCACATTAGGTCTTAATCGTTTTAAATTCTTGGCTGCCACCCTCAAATGACCTACTAATGCTGGTTGCTAATCAACCTATTACACTACTCCAATTACTATTCCTGATGACTGTTATATAGCTTACCCTTTCTCCTCGAATATGTATATTCTCTTCTGCCCTCCCTCTTGATGATGGTCCTCCTAAATGTTTGATTGTGAAAATGGGAGGGGGTGTAGGTTGGGCAAGGTGTCTCATACTTGTAATCTCAACACTTTGGGAGGTCAAGGCAGGAGAATCGCTTCAGCCCAGAAGTTTGAGGCCAGCCTAAACAACACAGTGAGACCTCATCTCTATTTAAAAAAAAAAAAAAAAAAAAAGGCCAGGCATAGTGACACACACCTGTATTCTTAGCTGCTTAGGAGGCTGAGGTGACAGGATTACTTGAGACCAGAAATTCGAGGCTGCAGTGAGCTATGATTGTGACACTGCACTCCAGCCTGGGTAACATAGTGAGCTCTGTCTCAAAAAAAAAAAAAAAAGAAAAGGTTGTTGGCAGGCGGAATTAAAAGAGGACTTCTAGTAGCTCAGACAACCACATCTACCCATCTGTGTCTGGGACCATAGATTCTGCCTTCCATCCTATTGCTATGGTTAAAATGTGTATACCCACTAGGTCTCATTCCACTTTTTGATAAAAGGTCTCGGGTGTTTTTGTTTTGTTTACTTTTTACATTTTCCTCTGATGTCCTCCTTAACTATAATCTTGGAGGAAAGGCAATGGAACAAAGGAAAAAAAATAATTATTGGATTTTACTTTTGTAAGTTGGCTTCTAATTCTCTGGGCTTTGCAGATATTTCAAACTTCTATCCTGGAAACCTTCCAAGGCTCTTCAGAAGTCTCCAGCTGTGCTCTTCTGATTAAAGATCCTTTGATATGCCTGATACCTTCTTCAACTAACACTTGTATTTCAGTCCCACACTCAGACAGTAACTGCAGAGCTCTTCCACCCTCCCCGTTTTCATTGGTAGGACATAAAAAGACCGTGTGCCAAATATCTCTTCAACTTAGCCTACCTCTGGTCCAAGGAAAATGGTCACCAGCAGGAACGTTCATAGCCTGTTGCAGCCTTCTGGTGTCTCCCTTCAGCTCTACTGCCGCCATTTTAGCTGTATTGGGTGTTAGTCCTGGGCCCTCCATCTGTAGAGAATGCATTAGCAGGCTTCAGGTTTCAGGTGAATCTTCAGGCTCTCTCCACCTGTCTCTCATTATACTCACGATGTAGTGTTCTGTTGTAGTTGCACCTGCTGTGTAGCCATTTTACAACTTAGTGGTGTAACAATTAATTTTATTGTGCTCACAAATTCTACAGGTCAGAAATTCAGACAGAGAACAGTAGGGATGGCTTTTCTCTGCTTTGGGATAGCTGGGGTCTTCCTGGGAGCAACACTTCAGGGCAGGAGGTGACTTGCTCCCTGGTGTCTGGAATCATCAGGAAATGTTTTTAGTATATGTCTCACAGTTGATATTGGCTACCAACTGCAATTTTAACTGAAGCTTTAGAATAGACACATGATTTGGGCTCTTCTGGTGCCCTCACAGTAGTTGGATTTTATAGATGGTGGTTTAGACTCCAAAATGAATATCCCAGTTAACTCAGTGGAAGTTTCATTATTTTTGTGGCATATCCTCAGAAAACATATAGCATCACTTCCACCACTTTTATCTGCTACAAATGAGTCACAGTATTACTCAGATTCAAGGAGAGAACTTTACCTCTAGATAGGGAGTGTCATGGTTCTAAAAGGGAATATGGGAAGGGACATATTGTTGTAGCCAACTTTGGAAAATACCATATACCATAGATTTTCTCAAAGCAATTTTACTAACTAAATTATTCTTTCACAGATGTTCTGACTTTTAAAAATATGTACATATAGCCTTGATCCGACTGAGAGGTACAAGAGTCAGGGAATATGTTATTATGCATTTTCTTAGTAAATTATGCATCTTGAAGTATCACTACATTTTGGAATGCTACATCTTGTTATAAAATTTTAATATCTTGTTTTACAAAAGAAATAAGTAGCTCTTCTACTGCCCTGTAGCATCAGTCACCTGGTATCAGTGACCTAGCCCCAGCGCCCTGTCACCAAACTCTAGATGTGAGAATAGAGATAGCCCCAGATGATACAAAAAATTGAGTTGCCTTTCTCAGCCATAAAAACAGAAAACTTTCCTTCTTGCAGAGTTTTTAAATCATAAAGAAATAATTTACTCCTTTGATCTGAAACTTCTGATTATGTTGTAGTCCTAAAAATTTTATGACCATAACAGGAAAGTTACAACATACAGAAATACAAATATAATGTTTTAAGTATTTACATAGACTTTTTAATATAAAATATACAGAATAAAGTAACAACTTGATATAGTTTTAGAAACATTTGAAGTACTATGAAGCCAAAAGACCTGGGCTTTCTGTATGATCATTTAAAAGGCCACCTCTAGTTAAAAAAAGATCACATTTCTCCTAGTGAAAAAGCTTTCTTTTTAAGTATGGATTTGATATCAATCGCGCTTGTTCATTTTGATCTGTTTTTTGAAAGAGTGTGTGTATGCATGCTTGCAAGTGTGCGTGTGTGTGTGTGTGTATGTGTGCAAATGTATGTGTGTGTATGTGTGTATGTACCACATCCTATGAAAGTAGCAATCTAAAGGACTGCAGAAACAGTTAATACAATACTCCATGCTCACTTATGTAAGGTCAACAAATGAAATGTCTGATAATGTCAAAAACTCTACCTAGACTATAGCACTATTACGCTAAATATAGTATTGGTTACAGCTAAACAATGTAATTTTCAGAAAACATAAGCATAATATATGTTAATGAGGTTACAACTTTAAAGGTTGTAAAACCAGACCGTCCTTCAGATCTCTCTTGAAAGAAGCATATATTGTTACTTTTATTTGTCTTCAGATAGAAGATCTGAAAATGGAAAACAAGGTCTCAGGAGATACAGCTTGCCTTAGAGGAGAGATGTCATGATATGAATATCCTCTCCAAAAACTCAGGTTAAGATTTAATCCTCATTGCAGCGGTACTGAGAAGTGGGGCCTGTAAGAGGCAATTGGCTCATGAGGGTTCTGCCCTCATGAATGCATTCATTCATTCATGGATTAACTAGTTAATGGGTAAATAGATTAACTCATTAACCCATTAACTGGTGGTTTTAGATGAAGAGGAATAGAAATCTGAGCTAGCACTCTCAGCCCTCTCACCATGGGATACCCTGTGCTTCCTCAGGACTCTTCAAAGAGCCCCAGCAGCAAGAAAGCTCTCAGCATACATGGTCCCTCAACCTTTGACATCTCAGCCTCTATAATTGTAAGAAATAAATTTCTTTTTCTCAGAAATTATCCAGTTTCAGGTATTCTGTTATAATTTACAGACAACAAACTAACACAAGGATATGCCATGCTATTCTCTGCCCTGCAATGTATTTGCACCCACACGCTAAGCAGTGTAGCTGTGATTAAGGGCATTTTCACCCAGGAAGGTAAGCTAACAGTAGCCACAGGAGGTAGACCAGGATCTGGGCTGAGAGGTACATGTCCTGAACCTCCTGAAATGTAACACTGGATCTGAGAGAGACCATAATTAGAAGCAGCTAACCCTTATCATCTCTGTAATAAAGCCTATTGGTTATCCCAGGTCTTGTTAAAAGATTGGCTTTTATTAATTCTTACTCTCTTACAGAGAGTCTAGGGAGGGTCTCCCCTCAAACATAGAATAAGTACTAAGAGGAAAAGAAACAGAGGCCTTGAAAAGGTGGCCCAGGCACTACCGAAGTTGATCTGAAATCAAGTGGTAAACTGGAAAGACATTGTTTAGAGGTTGCTTTTTGGTAAAAGAAAGTGACAACCAAGAAAGATTTAGCTTAACACATAGAATTTGTAAAGGCGAGCCTCTTAAAGCCTTCCATTTTCCTTTTTTTCCAAATTTTAAAACTTAGTATAGAGTAAAAACATGGTCTTTGGAGTTATGGTTGCAACTGCCAAAGTAAATAAAGGAAAAATGCCTCTCTAAGGTAAGTAGAATGGTGATTTGAATTTGTATAACAAAGTAAATATATTGTTTTTGTAATAATAAAAATTAAGCACAAAAGTAGTTTACGCAGCTTAACTTCATATGCAAGGTGACGACAACACGTGACATTTGAATTACATACATTTGATATGCAGAAGTGAGAGAGGAAAGAATCAGACAGAACAAACTCGGGAATGGAATTGAAGAGAAAAAGTATATATTATATGTGCGGGAAAAGTGAGTAGCTCAGGGTTTTAGACCACACTGTGTAAAATATGAAAGTGAGAGACGTTATTGGGAAAGTAGAATGGTGCTCAATTGCTAGTTTAAGGAATATTAACTTCTCCAATAACCGTAGGAAGGACATTGACTGTTATTAGGCAAGGGAGTGGCATGCTTAGCAATCTTTGTGAGGAAACTAAAACTGAAAGCATTAGGTAGCAAGGTTTGAAGAAACCAGAGAAACCAGAGCAGAGATGCTAGTTACATGCATATATAAACATGAAGTAAAGTAAATGGAGGCTAGTTAGAAATATATATTTTAATCATGAAGTAAAGTATAAACGGAGGCCAGAATATGCTAGAGAGAGTGAAGAGTTGGATATAAGAGCTATTGTAGCAATACAGTCAGTAAGGCTGGATATCTGGAATCATTTAAGAGAAAGAAGAGAATCAGAAGTAACGCTAATCTTTTACAGTTAAGTACATCAAAAACTATTGATTCCAAAATAGCCACAGTAAACACAGAAGGAAGAAAGATTTGGAGAACAAATAGGAGAGGTAGGAAACCAGTTAACTTTGTGTATTAGATTTTGAGGTTCTGGCAGAAAAACTGGATAGCAAGGGTTGTTTTTTTCACTAAAAGTTTGGAAATTTGAGTATAAACCTCTTTTATGTACAGTGTTTTTCTTGCAATGAAATAGAGAATTTTGGTTAACACATTCAGTATCCATTCTAAACTGCTGGGAGAATGCAATCATTAAAAAAATAATATAAGCAATTGCTACTCCTAATGGTAATTCTGGTTAAGTATTAAAATATCTAAAATAAATGTGTCACATAATTTTATTGTACCAGGTATTTGTGTCTGTGTTCACAGCACTATTGATCTAAGTTAGCCAATATTCCACTATGGAAAAACAAGACTCCATGATACACAAAACTCCCCCAAAGCAACAAGTTTTAGGGCATTCATATTAAAGGACAATTGCTAATACACACTTCAATGAGACTCCTGATTATACATATAAAAGATCTTTGATTCATTTATCCTTTTAAAGTAAAAAAGAAAAATCATTTTCTTGGTTTATGTTTCTATCGACGTACTGTTGACTTCCAAATTGCATATCTAGTCAGGACCCCTCCTTGCACTTCCTACACACCTATCCAACTGCTTATTTGAAATGTAAAATGGATATCTAAAGTTAGGGCATTTTTACATTATTATCTGAACTGGTGCTTTTAAATGTAAAAGTAGAGCTAAAAACAAAATGATAAAATCCAAAATTTAGAGGAGTTTAAAATCATTCAGTGCTATTAAAGGACATAAATTCAGCTGGGCATGCTGGCTCACTCCTGTAATCCTAGCACTTTGGGAGGCCAAGGCAGGTGGATGTCCTGAGGTCATGAGTTCAAGAGCAGCCTGGACAACATGGTAAAACCCCGTCTCTACTTAAAAAAAAAAAAAAAAAAAAAAAAATTAGCCAGATGTGGTGGCAGGTGCCTATAGTCCCAGCTACTTAGGAGGCTGAGGCAGGAGAATCACTTGAACCCAGAAGGCGAAGGTTGCAGTGAGCCAAGATCACACCACTGCACTCCAGCCTAGGTGACAGAGCGAGACACAAATTCACATACAAAACAACTATTCAGAGGGTCAAATACTTCTAAACAGATAGAAAAGAGAAAAAGCATTGCTATATTTGAAGATTATTTTTTATTCAACACCAGCTTTTACACCAGAAAAATAGGACTGCAGTCATACTTCCGTGTACCGTAGAGCTGGGGTGTGTGTGTGTGTGTGTGTGTGTGTGTGTGTGTGTGTGTGTAGACAGAGAGAGACAGAGAAATTTAGCTTCTATTTTTATTGGTAAATTGGATGAAGCTACAAATTATGTGTGCACCACATCCAATTCCAAGTTTTTAATTTAGTAAATGTTCTATTTTTACCTCATAACTTTTCTGCATTTTCTGCAATAAAATTTGTTTTCCTAACATCATGTGATCTTATCTTAAATGTTAGACCATTTAATTGAATTTATAATAAACAGTCATCACAATATTGTTAGGTATTTTACTGGACCAGTATAAATGTCCAAAGTTTTACTTTTATTTCATAAACTGAATGGAGACAAATTGAGCCATTATTGGGATTAACTGTTTTTCTATTTTTAGCATTTAATGGCTTTGATATAAAACTAGCATCATATAACTGTGAAGTACTTCTGTTAATGGAGCTATAACTTCATTATTTGTATGAACAAAAAAATCCTCAAAATCTAAAATGAGCAAAATTATTTTAGATGAATAGTAATTTCATCTAAATGAAAAGCCAAGCTTCAGAAAGTGATTAATTAAACACAACTATAGCAGCTGCATGCATTAAATTATTATCATTGGGTAAAATCTTTTTAAATGGCTATAAATGTTTGAACTAGATTTTGGTTTTCTGATTTTCATGTGGTCAGTGGCATCACTTTGGCTCACTGACTTCACCAGCTCAGGCTTCCATCACAAAATACCATGGATTGGGTGGCATGAACAACAAAAATTGATTTCTTACAGTCCTGGAAGCTAGAAGGTCCACGATTCAGAGTGCCACCAATGAGAGTTCCCTTTCTGGCTTGCCAATGGCTGCCTTTTTGCTATGCCTTCTCCTAGCTTTTCCTTAGTATGCATGTGAAGAATGAGAGGTAAGGAGTGAGAGACAGAAAGAGAGAGAAAAACAGAGGGAGACAGAGATGGTCTGCCTATTTGTTTAAGACCACCAATCCTAGTGGATTAGGACTACGCTATTAAGACCTTATTTAACAGCCAGGCTCAATGGCTCACCCCTGTCATCCCAGCACTTTGGCAGGCCGAGGTGGGTGGATCACTTAAGGTCAGGAGTTCAAGACCAGCCCGGCCAACATAAAAATACAAACAGGAGGCCAAGGCAGAAGAATTGCTTGAACCCAGGAGGCAGAGATTGAAGTGAACCAAGATCACTGGCTGCACTCCATCTAGCATAAGCAACAAAGCAAGACTGCATCTCCAAAAAAACCAAACAAATAAAAAGAACTTATTTAACAAATAACTTCCCTAAAGACCCTATCTCTAAATATAGTCACATTGGGGGTTAACGTTCAACACATGAATTTTATCAGTCCATAGCACATACATAATACATACATAATGGATTGTTTAAATGTCTCAACATATTATACAAGTACATGCTTATTATGAACTTTCTTCAAAAAAAAAAAAATCCCATGATCTATTTTTGGTTAAACAATCATTTTCATTTATTTGAACTCATTTCTGTCAAATGGTTTATTGCATTATCAAACAATAAAACAAATAACTATTTGCTTGGATTTAGATCATAAATTAAATAACAAAACCACTATAGCAAGGATAGTCAGACAACTCTCTCTATACTCAGTGGTAGAACTTCTTAGCTCCTGTTTCCTATACCTATTTCACGTACACTTCACTTATATGTGCCCACGCTTTCCACCAACTTGGTTCACAATAGGCCTGGGGTTTTGTGAATGTTGCAGGCACAATCATGTCATAGCACACCCAGCATTGGGTCCTCTCCTACCACCACCACCAGGTCAGAGGGAGTTAGTTGCTGCTACCTACATACATTTTGTTTTATCTGTAAGTGTCCTGCACTGGTCTTTGAAAGGCAACTATCAGCCATATGCAAATGAAAGGTCAAAAACGAATGACAAATTATTTCTGTCCTTCTCTCAGATTTAACCAAGTGTTAAAGTGAGAAGTCTATTCACTTCCCCACATACCTTCCAAACTACTAGTCAAAGCCATGACAGAAGCTGCAAGCACAGAGTGGAGGTACACCACACCAGAATCTAGTTGGTTCCAATGTAACTATTAGTAGTGGGTTGATGCCCACCTGCCACAAAAAAACAAAAAACAAACAAAAAAAACCCTCCAATCAAAACCCGTGTAAGCAAACTTATTTAGAAAACAAATGTCTTCATAAATATAATCAAGGATCTCAAGATGACATCATCTTGGATTGGAGTGAGCCCTAAATTCAATTAGTGTCTTTAGAAGAGGAAAGATACACAGAGAAGGAGAGCATGTGAAGAAGGAGGCAGAAATTGGAGTTAATTTACCTGCAAGTGAAGGAATGCCAAAGATTGCCAGCAGCACCAGAAGCTAGAATGAAGGCATGAAAGAAATTTTCTCTCAGGACTTCCAGAACCAACACCTTGATTTCAGAGATCTGACCTCCAGAACTGTGAGAGAATAAAGTTCTGTTTGATTAAGCCAGGCAGTTTTTGGTAATTTGTCATGGCTGCTAGAAGAACATAATACACTACTAATACTAATATTATGTTACACTATAAAATAACAAGAGATGACTGGGTGCAGTGGCTCACGTCTGTAATTCCTGCACTTTGGGAGGCCGAGATGGGAGGATCACTTGAGGTCAAGAGTTTGAGACCAGTCTGGCCAACATAGTGAAACCCTGTCTCTACTAAAAATACAAAAATTAGCTGGGCATGGTAGCAGGCACCTCTAATCCCAGCTACTCAGGGGGCTGAGGCAGGAGAATTGCTTGAACCAGGGAGGTGGAGGTTGTGGTGAGCTGAGATCGTGCCACTGCACTCCAGCCTGGGTGAAAGAGGGATATTCCACCTCAAAATAATAATAAATAAATAAATAAATAAATAAATAAATAAAATAACGAGAGACATGCTGTACAGCATACAACATAGACAGGACTTTTCAGACAAACTAAGCATGTCTCAAATTTGCTATGTTCAACTGAACCCTTCCTCTTCTCCTTCTAGACTAAATTTTTAATTTTTTTCCTTCTTAGATAAAAATCCCAAGTTTCTACTTGCTCAGGCCAAAATTTTGAAATTATTTATAATGCCCTCTTTTAAACTTACATTGTAATCTATTAGTAAATTTTATCAGCTCTACCTTGGAAATATATCTAAATCCCACCACTTCTCACCACCTCCACTGTTCCCACCTTGGTCCAAGGCTGTTGTCGTCTATCACCACCTCCTAGTTGGTCTCCCTGCTTCCAAGCTTGTCTCTATTTAGTCTTTTATCAGAGTAGCTAAAAAGACCTTTTCAATATCTAGTCAGATAGTGTAACTTTTTTTTTTTTTTTTTTGAGACAGGGTCTCACTCTGTCACCCAGGCTGGAATGCAGTTGCACAATCATGACTCACTGCAGCTTCGACCTCCCTGGTTCAAGAAATCCTTCCACTTCAACTTCCTGAATAGTCGGGACTACAGGTGTGCAACACTATGCCTGGCCATTTCTTAAATTTTTTTGTAGAGATGGGATCTCACTATGTTGCCCAGGCTGGTCTTGAACTCCAGGGCTCCAGCAATCCTCCCACTTCAGCCTCCCAAAGTGCTAGGTTTACAGGCATGAGCCACCACTCCCAGCCTATAAATAATTTAGCACATTGTTTATAGATTAAAAATAAGGAAAAATTACTTTTAAAAAATCCCACCTTTCCTGCAAGATTGTGCCTGTTGAAATATTTTACTTGTAACCTCTTTATTTTAACCATAATTGGCCTTATGAAATTTATGAATATATGTTTATCAAGCATGTTTTTATTTAACACTTCTGTAGCCAAACACACACACACAAACACACACACACACACACACTTCTACATAGCCCTTTGAAACAACTTTCACAATTTTACTAATAAAAAGAAACACACCCCAAGAAAACCAATAAAACATGTCTCCTTCCCATTCAAGCTAGACTTTGTCATATAACTTCTAAACCAAAACTCTCCGGCTTCCTATTCACTGAGGCTTAAATTATTATGAAGAAATCATAATAGTCTGGGAAAGCTTTGACAAGGACCTGAACCAAGAAAATTACAGTTGGGAACACATCACCAACAAACACGAAACAGTGTCACTGTAACTATATCCTCTGAAAAGGTATGATAGAGGCTTAATCTTTGATACTTCAAATAGTGATCTTATTTGGAAATAGGGTCATTACGAATGTAATTAGTAAGTTAAGATGAGATCATACTTGAGTAGCATGAGCTTTTAATTCAATGTGACTGGTGTCTTTATAAGGAAAGAGAGACATATCCGGAAAACACCATGTGATGGCAGAGGCAGAGACTGGAGACATGCAGATACAAGCAAAGGAATGCCAATGATCAGTGGTCACCAGTGGAAACTAAGAAGAGCCAAGGAAGGAATCCTCCTGTAGGCCTTCAGAGGCAGCGTGGCCCCACTGACACATTGACTTCTGTCTGGCTTTCAGAACTGTGACAGAATACATTTCTCTTGCTTTAATCCACTCTGATTTTTGTACTTTGTTATGACAGTCATAACACAGCATGTCACCCTAAGTAAAGCCAAAAGTATTAAAATGACCTATTTGGCTTTTTTATACTTTGGTTCCCATCTTGCTCATACTCTCATCCCCTACTACTTTTTTTGCTTGTTCCTTCAGCTCTAGGCATCCTCTTGACTAAAGGAATTGGCATTTTTTGTTCTTTGCTTGGAAAATTTTACCCCCAGATGTCTGAACTCAGCAACTTTGGGGCTTAACTCATAGGCTACCATTTCTGTTAGAACTTCCCTGGCTACCATGTTTATAATTAAAACTATATTCCACTCTTGGCAGCGTGTGGTGGCACACACCTATAGTCCTAACTACAAGGAAGGCCGGGATGGGAAAATCACTTGCACTCAGGAGATCAAGTCTACAGTGAGCCGTGATTGCACCATTGCACTACACCCTGGGGGACAGACTCTGGGGGGACAGACCCTGGGGGACAGAGCCTGGGGGACAGAGCCAGAACCTGCCTCAAAAAAAAAAAAAAAAAAAAAAGCATTATAATCTCCAAATTCTCTATTCCAATTTCTATTTTTTTCCACAGCACTTTTTATGTACTATTGATATACTGATTTATTCTATATATCAATTATAGAATTGATAATTGATATATAGAATATAAACAATTATATATATATTGTTTATTTTGATTAACACTGTCCCTAGCACTTGGTATAGTAGTTGGCACACAGTATTTTTTGAAACAATGAATAAATGTAAAATGTGGCATATTCAAAGAAATGTTCATAAAAATTGAGTATGGCTGCAGTTGATTTTTGCTTTCTTGGCAAGATATGAAGGATTAAAAGATCATGCTAAAAATAATCAAAAGCTATATTATAGGTGATAGTACATAGTATATCAAAAATTTGGACTTGATCTTTTAGCTCAATTGTTTTTGAAATTGGTTGAAATTTGCTATAGTTGCTTATATGGCAACACATTGTGCAAACAAAATCTTACCCACAAAAATATGTAAAAACGATAAAGTTAAGCTCCTCAGTAGGAAGCAAGATAAGGGTGCCAGCATCTTGCCCTCTGTCTGTTTCTTTTCCTCTTCATCACACCTGAAGGTCACAGTATTTACCTCAAGATTCCTAAGAGCATAAGTTGAGAAGTATTGCTTTAAGCTACAGAAAACTTCTGAAGGATTTAAGCAGTTATATGATGAGATTTACATTTTTAGACTGGGGCAACAATATGAAGGATGAAGCAGAGGCTTTGCAAAACTGAAAGCAGAAAGGCAGCAGGTTGGAAATCGTAATCATCCAGAAGAGCTCTGACAAGGACCTGAATCAAGAAAATAACGGTGGAGAACATCACCAACAAGTGAGAAATTGTGTCACTATGACTTGATTAATTTGTTAATATGTAGAATGAGGGGAAAAGAAGAGGGGGACTTCTAGTTTTCTACATTGGATGCCTAGGTGAAAGATGGTACCATTTATTAATACAGAGAATATACTAAAGGCATTCAGCCTACACAGATCTCGATTCCACAAATTCCACACAATTAGCTTCCACAAATACCACAAAAAAAGGAACTGTGGCATTTCTACCTCCTACTTGGCCTCAGGGAATCCTGGATGAATAATGCCTAGGTGCCACTAACCCGGTCACTCAT
Source organism: Macaca mulatta (assembly GCF_049350105.2). Lineage (NCBI taxonomy): Eukaryota > Metazoa > Chordata > Mammalia > Primates > Cercopithecidae > Macaca > Macaca mulatta. The sequence goes on from NC_133413.1 coordinate 122,486,951, forward strand.
TTGCCAGCCTCATACCCCTATGTTGCCTATCAGAATACGTGCCAAAACCTGTGGAGATTAAAAACATAAAGCAACAATACAAGCACCCTAGAAATCAATGGTAAATTGCCCATCTGACTGTGGCCATCTGCTTCCCAGCTGGCATATCCTTGGAGATGCCTTAGTATGGCTGTTTATGATTGCTTCAGTTTCTGTAATCATAAACTATTGGATGGCCCCCTATGGAGTCCAACAACATGACAGTCATACTCCATAACAGAAGAGAGCTGGGTAAATGAATTCCTAGGAAAAAGATAGATAGAAGATGTCTGAAATGCAGATCCTCCTTTTTACCATCCCTGTTGAGTACCTTTTTTTAAGGAGATGAGATTCTTGAAACTCACCAACATTTGCCCATCACAGGTACTAATATTAATATTCCTCAATTTAAGAACTGAAATTTGTTTGATCTTGCTTTGAGTCTGGCAGCATTCTAAACTTTTTAAAATTTGAACTTATTTTCATTCAATAATTATGACTACAATTTTTGAATTAAAGAAATAGAGGGTTTCTAATTTGTTTTCAAAAATTTAAAGGTCATAACTGGAATTCAAATTCAGTTGCCCAGCAAGAATATGCATAATGCTAAGATATCTCACATCTGAGCAAAAGTATTAGTCTCCATATAGTTTTAAGTATAACACTTCAAAAAATTTGTTTTAGTGAATAATTTATATAGAAGATATTCAGATAATATTATAATGGCTAGAAAAAAATTAAATATAATTGGTATTTCCTCAACAGAACCAGAAATATATTTCCGTGTTTTGAACACTATTTTTGTTGTTGTTAAGGAAAATTATGTTCTTGCTAAACAGATCACTAATGGAAAACTTTGGGTTAGTTCTTGGCTGAGACTGACTCTTCATTTACTTAGTAAAATATGCATCTAATAAAAGATTACACAAAATACATATAAAATATTTGGAAATGTATAGAATAACTTCATTATCAATTTTTTGTCACTTAAGCAGTTTTAGAATATATACACTTTAGATAATTTAAACAAAAAAAGATAATATAGTATTATCATACTAGTTATGTATTATTAATTTAATTGTTCATTTTAAAATAACTAAAATAGTATAATTAGATTGTTTGAAAAACAAAGGATAAATGCTTGAGGTGATGGATACCCCATTTACCCTGATGTGATTATTATATAACACATGCCTGTCTCAAAATATCTCATGTAACACATTTAAATGAATAAATGAATGAAGCAATCAGTTCAGTCAATATTTAACAAGTATTTCTGACTCACTCATGATGGGAAGGTGACCATATATTGTATAGCCCAAATGAAATGTTGATATTGAAGATATGTGCTATGCTGGGGCAATATGCTTAAAATAGGAAAAGCTTGGGAAAACTGAGATGTGGTCACTGTAATTAGGAGCGAGTAGCTGTACTGGACACGTGGTAGTTGAATATTACCACCTATGCTGATTACAGTGGTGAAACAGCAGATATGATCTTTATTTTCATCAAATAGCAATCTAGTAGGGGAGACGCATTAAACACACACTCGTTTTAGTTAATTCATAATTACAAATTGCATGTGTTTTAGATCAAAAGGAAAATCATTCCTCAAGAGTGAATATATCTTAAACTGAGATCTAGAGGAGGAATGGACCATTATAAACAAGAAAACACTATGTGTGAAATCTGATTAGTGGGTAGGACTAGAGTGATCATTAAGCGAACCAAAAGGTCACTATGAGAGAGCCTGGAAAGTAAGTAGTAGAATGGTTTAGATAAGTCTAAAAGGATAGCTGACATTTTGATCAGGCAGGCCTTTTATGTATAATAATGGTTTTTGTCTGATTCTAAGGGAAATGAAATTTATTGAACTCAGAGAGATAGCAATAATAAAAACTGACAGACAATATGAAGAAGATTAGCTAATTGGCTAAATTAAAGGAAGTGACTGATCATATAAGAAATGTAGGAAAAGGAAGAAAAAAACTGATTAAACAAGCTTCTTAAGAGTTTATGAGAATTCCAGATTTTACTTACAAGCAACATCACGTAATATTTCTTGTATTTTGGAATACTTCATGCATGTTTTATTTTTATTTAAATGTTAATAAAACTTGAGATTCCTTACTAATGACTAATTATTCATGAGGAGAAACTTTTCAGAATATTCAAACATTTTGTGTCTTTCCTCCCTCCAATAGTATTTACTTTATTTATCAATTTGGATCTTTTTGCAGATGATTTGTCACATCAAAACTATAAGAGAAATTGAAATTATATTTCAAAACATTTTCCTTGTGTGAAAAATAAAATATTTTAGAATATCAACCCAACTGTTAAAATAAAGAATTTTATATCCATTATAATTTTAACTTAAAGTTACAATAAGAAGTGCTTTCTTTACTATTATCTCAGCAAAGACCACCACAATGGCCTAAATTGTAGTAGTAGCTTAATTGGTGGTATCTTTAAATCTTCTTGCTTAAAAAATGCTTAAAAAAACCTTGATCGAAGGTTGTCATTTCTTATCTGTATTTTAGATGAGCTTTTTTTTTTTTTTTGAAAACCAAAAATACCAACTGAATACAACCACCAGATATCATACAGATATCAGCAAAAGCTCTTTGTAAAGATGAATATTCAGGTTTTATTTAAAAAGGAGTATGAATCAGAGGTTTCCAATCTCAACTGATTTGTGCAAATATTTTTATCTATTGACTATTTGTTCATAAAATGCTTTTATGAGTATTAGTTTCTCATTCTTACCAGGTTCCCCTTCCCAAATTAAGCAGGAAAACACACAACTTAAACTTTTATAGAGTTTCAAGCCAGAATGATAAAGAGATATTTTGGGATAGGCAAGACTGTGACTTAATTTCCTATATGAATGTAGCCCTGAATACATGAAGCAGAGATGATGAATTTTCCACCATAAGTTTTGTTCCTCTTTCCATAGTACAGTGATATAATTGAGAAAAAGCTGCCCTGCCAGGGACCACATGTTCAGATGCCTTGAATCTATGGAACTATTTGTGTATATTATCTATCCTCTATTCCCCATCTGCCAGCTAACTCCAATAGACTCAAAACCCTACAGGATGGGAAAAGTACAGAATGGAAGGAGCCTGAGTCTCTAATCAGTCATGAAGAGTAAAGCTAGTGATCAACTAAGAGCTTCCATATTGACTGTTACATGATCAATAAATTTATATTAACTAAAGTCACTGAAATTTTAGGATATATTTACATCAGCAATTAGAACCCTAATATAGTACCCAATTGTGGTAAAAGGGTATTGCAGCAAAGGAAAAAATAGGAAAACACTATGCCTTCCTTTAACAAAGTAATTTTTTGCCTTTCTAATTTTGTTAGATATTCATATAAATGTCTGTTTTAAAAAGTCTTTGAAATGGTTAATATTATTTTAATCTACAAACCTTTTCGTATTCTCAAGACATTTCCTTTTTCTTGAAGAATGCAATCATTTTGACTTGAAAAGTAAAGCTTATGATATGCTGAACAAGTTGCCCTTTCCAAATAAAACTTCTAATTGTCTTCATGACCAAAGGAAAATAAAATCACTAGTATTTAATTTATACTTACCTGTTATGTGTGCAATTTATATTGTATTAATAGTACAAACTCAGTCTCTTGAATTTTAGAAATATATTTATGCAGGATCTATTTTTAAAGACACTTTTCTGCAATAATTTAGACTCCAGTTTTATAACATAGTACCATCTGGAAATAAAATATAATGCAGATAATTTCTCTTTTATCACCATAGCACTTTTGTGCTAGGCAAACAACTTTGTATCTTCTGCTTTTAAATGAGCTTGTGCAGGTGTGCTTAAAATCTTTGCTCAATAATTTATCTGACAACCTTCATAAAAATATTATATTTCCCTAATCACTTCTTATGCATTTTGAAATGTTTTAGGAGAAAATAAGTACAATTCAATAATTAAAGTAAGGCATGATGTAATTATTGCATTAAATCACTATAATGTGTTTTATAAACAATAAGAATGTAGCCTTGAAGTCTATAGGTTATTTATTCAACAAATATTTATCTAGTGTCTGAATGTATCAACTGGGTACTGTAAATAAAATGACACGTTATAGTTTTTGTCATCTATTAGAAAAATCACAACTACATATAACGAGGATAGTGCTAAAAGTAAGAAAATTAAGGAACTTGCTCAAATAGAACAATAATGGTGAGTAAACACTAAGACCTACAGAATTAATTTTCGTTCCAGAAATGCTTATTTGGAATATCAAACATTGTACTCACCACTCTGTTGGGGACAGAGATAAATCTATGTGAAATCGTGTCTCGTTGACTCAAAATTAGGTTGCAGCAGTTCATGAGTGGGAAGCAGTGCCTCAGTCTGGGTACACCACACCGAAGTTACAGTGGGAAGGATTGTCATCTGTTGTGCTGCTTTATCACTCATCTTGATGCAGCATAAGTCTACTGCTTTTGTCAAGATTTCAAAGATGAAGACATGTAGAGAAGATATTTTAGGGCAAGGGAGAAAACCTACAGAGTATACATAGGTTAATAAAAGTAATCAGATTAATCTGAGACAAATAAAACTTAGGTTCGTGAGTTTATAGTTACCCATGCTATGTAACTCCTTTTAACATAGAATTTATATATAGTTATAGTTTTAGTGATTGTAGCCCCATTTTGGGGGCATTTAATTATCCTAAATTTCATTAGGTCATATTTTATCTCTGTTAATTTAACATCGTTTTCTGTAACTGATAATCACTGATACAGAAGTTTAAAAGACGTTTAGATAAGTAGAATGAATAAATGAACATGATATGGTGCTAAATGCTGTGCTAAATACATTATCTCATTTAATTTTCATAAAGATCTGGTAAGGTGGACATTATTCTTTTTCAAAGGAAAACATTGAGGCTTAGGGTAAGTAGCTTGTTAGATTACATAGATATTAGGAGCTGGAGTTATATGAAAATAGAGAAAACTCTTATTTTCTCTATTTACACCATCATATATTTATTCTTGCAGAACAAACAAACATCTTGAAATATAAAACATAACAAACTATATCGGAAGGAATCAGAATGAACAGGTATCAGAAATTTGAACTCCATATTTGAGTTTAGGATTTCTAGAAGATAAGAAAAGGTAAGATAAATCTGCATACTTGTTTTTATTCTCCACAATAATAAATCATAGAAAGCCACTTACAGAAGCATACCATTTGTAGTTGCTGCTGTGCTTGTTTGATATATTCCTAGGAAAAAAGAAAACCAGATTTTTATTAAAACAAACATTAAATGATAGGGTAAACCAATTTTCAATCATGAAAGTCACTTTAAATAGTTAGTTCTTAAATCTATTAGATATACAGAAGTAGAGACTGTATCTTTATATTATGCTTAGAAAAGGTAGTTTTTAAGTAGCTGCTGTAGTAAATATTGAATACATTTCACTCTGATTTTTAAAATAAATATTATATTTGAAGAATTCTTATTCAGAAGATAAAAATGGTACAAATTTTTGACAGATGCAAATCTTAACCAATACCAATCAAATTTGTCATATTTTTAATGCATATAAACTGTATCATTTGTTGAAATAAAATATAAATTTGAGTTACACAATTTTATAGAAGCAAAAGATATTTTAGCAAGCATCTGTTTTGCTCATTTAATTTTGTTTTTATGCACAAATTTTCTTTCTTCTCTTCCTTTTTATGGATCTGTAACTGTCAATCACATGGTCTTATTCCTCCACTAAAAGAAGAGAAGATACAGGTTGGACAAATTATTCACACTTGAAACAATAAAATAGTGGGAATCTCCACTGAGTTGAATAGCACCTCCCCAAAATCCGTGTTCACGCAGAACCTCAGTATGTGACTTTATTTGGAAAGAAGGTCTTTGCAGATGGAATAGTTAAATCAAGATAAGGTTATACTGGTTTAGAGTTGGCCTTAAATCCAACGAGTAGTGCCGTTATAAGAAGAAAGAGAGACAGAATCAGACACAAAAATTTTCAGAGGGAAGAAAACAAAGAAGCTAAGGAGTGTCCATGGCCACCAGAAGCTAGAAGGCATGGAAGAATCTTCCCCAGATCCTTCAGAGGGAGAATAGTCCTGTGGACATCTCAATTTCAGACGTTTGCCTCCAGAACTGCAAGATAATACATTTCTGTTATTTTAAATCACCTAGTTTGTGGTAGTTAATTATGGCAGACTAGCAAACTAATAGAGGACCCTTTGTTGGGGTATGATTTGTTCTTTTGGGCTTTAGAGTAGAATAATCAGGTGGGAACTACGTCATTGTTTGGGTCTTATTCTCACCAATATTTTGCTGGTTTGATGGATCTTAAGAGAGAGAGAGAGAGAGAGAGAGAGAGAGAGAGAGTGTGTTTATGGGGCATGGGACTGCAGTTGTAATAACTTTGGCTGTCAGAATTCTCATAACACTTAAGGTAAAGAAGGCAGGAGACTTATTCTTAGATGAACTCTTGTTCTTCCGGTTCTCGGTTTTGGGCAGAACAAGTCCCGTCTTTCTATAGTGTCTAAGGGGCAGAAGAACAGAGACTGTTTTGTTAAAGTTCTTCCACCAATATGCCTCCTTTCTCCTGCCAGAGTAAGAGTGATACTTACCCAGTTTAGTGAATTTGGAGTGACAGTCTGCCTGATTACTTCTTAATCAAACTATCTCCAACCTATTTTCATAGTTACCTAGTGCCTCTGACTGTTTTCTTTTGGGCATTTTGAGATACAAATTAATTTGTTTAGTAGTGGTCTTTTTTATACTGCATGGTTGTAAGTTTTCATCTTTCTATATTTAGCTAATTCATTTATGATTCATCAGTCTATTTTTTGCAAAATTGTGTTGATTTGCAAAATCATCTTTGGTGTTACCTCATCTTTCACAATCACTCATAGGTTTATAATATTTTTATGTATTCAGTATAATTCAGTGTAATTTCAGGAAGTACTGGTATGAGCTCATGTGTTAAAGCTACCACATTTAACTATATTATTGTAGGTTATTGTTTCCTGGGTTATTTATCCATTATTTTCTGTCAGACCCTAAGCTTCTTGTCCAAGAGACAAGTCAGAGGAAAAATAAATGAAATAATGCTTCAACTTATTTGGCATGCCTCAAACTCAAACTCTAAATTTTTTCTGGGTAATTGTTGTTTAGCATATTTAGCATCCATTTTTTCAAATAGTTTTATTAAATACTTCCTACATAAGATATCAAGCTTCCACAAACTTGTCCAAAATCTAAATAATTTTTGAAAAGATGAGCCATAATTTTCAATAACAGATGTTGCCTAACACACATAGCATTAATATATGCTCCACTTAAGAATGACAGGATATAAAGTAAATGCAGCACTTTGTCTATGAATAAATTATAATGTAAGTAAGAATATATGTGGTTTCTACTAACACAGGTTGAATGAAGTATAAAAATTATTTTCCTAATTGAAAAGGTCCTCAATATTTAAGTTGTCTAGACAGAAGCAGATTGAACTAGCATGGTGGATAAATGTACTAACAGTACTACAGTAACCTTTCTGAAATTTTTCATCATTTTCATTTATCTGTGCAGCATTTAGCCATCTGTCTCTTCAGGTTTATGGATCTTAAATATGGAAATACTCCAATGTATAATTTTAATAAAATACTGCAAGGGACAAGATTAGCACATTGAATACTCAGTTATTACTTACATAACATTGTGAAACAGAATTTATTTTAAAATATACCTCTACTACTTCCAAATTAGTAGACATATGATTTATCAATATTTAGATGGTATATGATCATGATAACTTAAGATACTTAAAAGCAACTACGGACCTCAATAAAACTCCATTTTTATGATCCTTTAAATATAGGTTCTTTCCCCTTCACTTTTGTAATTTGCTTCATTTTATGTATAGAGACATTAAAATACTCCACCATAAAAGTAATGCTTTTTAAGAAAAACAAAAATGCACCATAAAAGAAACTGAGATGAAGATGTTTTCACAGAACTTGGTCTTTTAAGAATCGTTTGTGAAAATGCTACTCTCTTGTCAGATATTTATTCCTTGTTGGGGAGCAAAATGACGAGAAATTGTTCCCTGGTCAATAAACTGTAGAAAAGTCGTTTCTCTTGATCTTCTCTGATAATCACCCATGTCTCAGACTGTCGCTTAATGATATTTAAGCACAAACTTTTAAGAAGAAAATTTATATGTAGAAAAGAAGGATAATTATTATTTCAATAAAAATACCTTGGAGTTTCCTGTTCCTAAATAATCTCTTGGTGTTAAGCAGCATTTATGAAGTAATTTAATAAATTCAGTTTCTAATCACAGCTTAATTATTACTTAAAGGTCTTTCAAGTGTGCAGTATACCTGTCCTCTCATTTGCCACAGGGAATTGGGTTTTTGAAACAAATGAGTTCTGAGATTGTGATGTATTTTACAGGAAAATAATATTGTGGTCATATTCAGAATTTCCTTCCTTAATTAGCTCAACGCTAAGGATGTGACAGATAAAATGAGTCAGATAAAATGTGAAAAGCAGAGAGGGAAAAGAAATTTGATCCTCTTTAGTGTGTTAACCCAGAAAAATGCCACAGGTGAATTATAAAAAGTCCCTGCAGCACTCGGCCTTTGTATCTCGTCATCATTTCTCAAGCTCAAGCAAGTTTTCTAAGCTCAATGTTTCTCTCCAGACTGGGTTGAATAGAAACTACAGGTTCCATATCAGCTGTTGCTCTCTTCTCAGTATTGGAAAAACTGTCAGCTTCTCATTTGAATGGATGCTTTGTTTTGGCTGTCTGCTTGAGTTGACTTGGTATACACCCTGAAACCTGTTCTTTGGCTCTCATGCAGCTCCATACAATGCACCTGTGGGCTTCTCTCACCCAGATCATCAGAAATCCAGTCCTGGGTCTATTCTTCCCTGAGAAATGAATACACATGTGCTCCTCCTTCATTTTTGTTAAAATAAAGGACCTTAGCTTCTTTCAAATATTCTTGGAGGCCTGAACAAAACATGTTTTGTTCATATGGTCGTAGAACCTGAAAGTGTGAACTGATGACATATCAGGTGTGTACATATGTAATCGGCAGCTGTGAATGGTGATGAGTTTCCTCCATACTCTCATATTGTACACTGCTGTTCATTTCCAAACTATGAGAAGTGAGGTAGACAAAACGTTTCTTTCTTAGAGGGAATGAAGAAATCATGTAGCCCGGTTTCCTCTGTTTAAATGTAAGGAAACAGAAATAAGATATTTAATTAGCAATAATTGTGCCTTGGATAAGCCTCATTGGTTACAATGCTGCCACTGCACAAAGCTTAAAATATTTAAACAACTTGTTCATATCATCATCAGAGATGTCCTTAATGGCCACTGCAGCATATGGTTTAAAAATCACAGGTTCTGGAGTCAAGCTGCCTGTGAAAGAATTTCAGCTATGCAATTAGCTAACTGTGCAACCAAAGCGATGTTGCTTAACCTCCATTTTTTTGCTTTTAAATTGGGCAAGACAATTGTAGCACTTGTTCCTTGAAACCTGTGGTTCCCACATACTAGTCCGTAAATTCTTTGCATCTGAGTTGCAGGGGAGATTTTTTTTTAAATACTGAATTCTGATGATGAGCTTTGGAACACGTGGATTTCGTACATCTCAAGTGTGGCTTGTGAACTCATATCTATATTTTTAAGGCAATCCTCCCTCTCTGCCAAAAGGGCAAATACAAAAGGATTCCCACTCAGCATAATATAACCCTCTTGATAGTGATAGATCATTTTGTATATAACAAAAAATTAAGGGTGGAAAGGATGTGCTTTGTACATAAATTAGTTCTTCTCTGACATGGCCTACAAGACTCTGCCTAATCTGTCCCTAATCATATTCATCTTGTCCTTCTCTCCCTTAATTCTCAGTGCTACAGCCTTGGTAGTTACTTTTGAACACCTTACATAACTTCTTCCTACTAAAGAAACTTTGCACAGGCTGTCTCTCCTGCGGAAAATATGTTTCCCACTGTCGCTTTACCTTGTTAATATGCCTACCTATCCTTCTTATTTCAATTCAAATTTACTTCCTCAGGAGCCTCCAGGACTATGTTGACCTCAGATTTCTCCGCAGCATTTCACAATTTGCCTTTACAGCACTTTGTCGTAAGCATTTGACTTTATGTCTGTAACCTGCCAGGTTCTGCTTCCATGTGGGCAAGAATTTTTACCATTGTATCCTCAATTCCATACCTGGCACATTATGGAAAGTTAATAAGTTTTATTTTAATGAATAAAACCTCCATAAGCCATTTTGATATAGTTGTGTTCATCGTTTATCACTTCTTAACACAATACCCCAAACTGAATGGCTTGAAACAGCAACCACTGTACTTATCTCTCATGAGTCTGTGGGTTGACCGGGCTCGGCGAGGCAGTTCTGCTCTTCCCATTTTGATTCTCTGTGTGGGTGCACACAGATGGTTGTTGGGGCTAGAGTGATCAGGAGCCTCCAATTAGCATTGACATGTTCGGGCTCTCTCCCTTTTATATATTGTCAGACATTCATTCCCCATGTGCCCCTCCATTTCGTCTTTCCAGTAAAATAACTGGATTTTTTTTGTTGTTGATTTTTGTGTGTGTGTGTGTGGTGGCTCAGGAATTCCAAAACAGCAAGAGCAGAAACTGCCAGTCTTTCTTATAGATGCCTAACCTCTTCAATCTTGGAGCATTATTTCTGTCACTCTCAATTGGCTAATTTGTCACCAGCCAGTTCAGATTTAATGTGGGGGATGGGGGAAAGTTGACACCAATGAATATGTTTTACTAATATGCACCAGCACAGCACTAAATGCTTTACACAGGATTCAAATAAAACTGTAAAGTAGGAAATAGTAACCTCATTTTTTAAATGAGGTTACAGAAATAAGCAAATACAAGCAATTTATGTAAGATGTTATTGTTAGGTAGTGAAGCCAGAATTCAATCTCTGCTCTTTTTAAATCTGAAAACTATATTGCTTGTTCTTATTATTTCCATGTTCTTCAGAAAGTCAAAAGCTTCTTTCCTGTCTTAGAAGTGTTTTCCTTTAGCTTTAACATTTATAGTCACACATTAAAATTAACAAATATTGTAACATGTCCATTAATTTCATGTAAAAAGATATAAAATGGAATTTTCAAATGTATTAAAAATTAATTTATTGTAAATGAGAAAATTGCAAGCAACATAAACACTTAAACTTTGTTATCACTAAATTCATCTGTTGGCATTTTTAACCGAAATACTGAGGACTTTAAAGTGGTATTGAGTAAGACTTACCTGAAGGTTGCCACATGCTTTTGTGAGGCCTCATAAGAGTTAACACGACTAATTAGTATTGTTGAAATGTCTGATCTATTTGATCTCTTAGTTCCTTTTGATTGAAACCTGATATATATATTTTTAAAATTCTAGTTTAGCTTCTTGAAAATGATTTCACGTAGTCTATTATCTCATCATATAGCTGCGGGGGACTTTAATATTCTGTACATCTATTCACTGATGTTAGAATCATCACACGTATCTGAAATTTTTATCTTGAAACAAGAAATTGAGTATTAAAAAATGAGAACCACAGGATATCAAATGTGAAGAGATTATGCTCCATAACATGTAACCTAAATCAGAAAAGTGGTTGGTGGTTTTCTATTTATAATTCCTTGTTCACTTAAGAGCATTGCATATTTTCTCTGATTCACGAAGTGTTATAATTTCAGGAAGATATACCTTTACTTTAAAATACGTAAGACTGAACATTTTCTCAATTAAAAAATTAGAGCTGGCCGGGCGCGGTGGCTCAAGCCTGTAATCCCAGCACTTTGGGAGGCCGAGACGGGCGGATCATGAGGTCAGGAGATCGAGACCATCCTGGCTAACACGGTGAAACCCCGTCTCTACTAAAAATACAAGAAAATTAGCCGGGCGAGGTGGCGGGCGCCTGTAGTCCCAGCTACTCGGGAGGCTGAGGCAGGAGAATGGCGTGAACCCGGGGGAGCGGAGCTTGCAGTGAGCCGAGATCGCGCCACTGCACTCCAGCCTGGGGCACAGAGCAAGACTCCGTGTCAAAAAAAAAAAAAAAAAAAAAATTAGAGCTTTGCTTTTGAACATGTTTTTTAAGTCAGAGAATGATATTAACATATTTTATGAAAAGTTGTGAAACTACTTCTATGGTTTGAATAACGATATATCCTCCAAAATTTGTTTGAAAATTCATTCCAACGCAACTGTATTAAAAGGTGTGAACTTTGGAATTATTATCCTTATAAAAGAATTGAAGATTGAAGAAAGCTCTCTTGCCCTTTTGTCTCTTCTATCATGTGACGACACAGTGTTCCTTTCCTCTGGAGGATGAAGCAACAAGGTGCCATCTTGGGAAGCAGTCCTCTCTGCCAATTCTGTTGGCACCTTGATTTTTGAACTTCTCAGCCTCTGGAACCATGAAAAATAATTTTTATTGTGTATACATTATCCTGTCTGAGGTATTTAGTTATAGTGTCACAAATAAACTAACACAACTACGTAGATGGGGTTTTTTGTATATCCTGAGGCATTCTTGAAATATCATCTCTTAGGAAGAAGCCACTTGACGAACTGGCAATGTTGAAGTACTGAATTTAAATTTCTACTTCCCTTCAACCTCACCAGCATTTATTATTAATACTGTCATATTGTGTCAATCTGTTGAAAGTAAAATGCTGGGTCATTATTTATATTCAGCTTTATGCATATTAACAAGACTGCCACATTTATTTTTTGCTATTGCTATTTCCTCTTCTGTGAATTGTATGTTCATATCATTGCAATTTTTGAAATGGGCCATGTGGCTTTTTCTTATTGATTACTAGGGTTCTGACTTCATTTTCCTTCAAAAATATACCACAAATATCAATATGCAAATATTCTACCAATCTATAACTTGTTTTCATTTTTTTGTTGTTGCTTTGTGTATATGTGTGTTTTTGGTACATATTATTACTGGTGTCTTTGTGATACACAAGTTTTAACTTTAAATAGGACTAATTTCTTTTGCAATTAATGCATTCTATGTTTAGTAAAAGACTATTTCACAGAAGTACTTCTTGTATTCTCAGTCTGGAATTTGAAGTAATTCTTAATCTGGAATTTGTCTTTGTGTACAGCATGAAGTGGAACACTAGATTTGTTGTACTTCTAGGAAGATAGCTAATTATTTCAACATGATTTATTAAATAAATTATTTCATTCTTTCCTCCTCCCAAATGATTTGTATAGATCAATGACATATTTATGTGTGACTGCTTCAGTTCCCAGTTCTCTTTCATTGATTTATTTGTTTAATCTTGTATAAAAACTTCTCTATTTTAAAAATGCAGAAGTATTACATATCCTGATATCTGGTAGAGTAAACATTCACATTCTTCTACCTCAAAATCGCCTTAGTTGTTTTTGACTTTGTAACATTTATATATACATGTCCAAACCACCTTTTTAAGTTACGTACATGCAAACACACACATAGATAATTTTAATTTTAATTATAGTAAATTATTTTAAAAGAGGGGAATGACTCAACAAATTAAGTCATTATATCCATAAATGCGGTACATCACTACAAATATCTAGTTTTCATTTATCTCTTTCTGTTGAATTTCATAATATTTAAAATGTTTGGAACATAATTTTTTATACGTATTTCTAGATACTGTATGTATTTTATACACATTGAATAAAAACTGCTCATTTTCTCTCCTCATATTTCCTAGTAACCACCATTCTACTCCCTATTTCTGATACCTAATATAATTGGGATCATGCTCTATTTGTCTGGTTAAAGAATGATTTCAATTTGCATAATGTCTTCTAGGAGGCTCTGCCACATTCCTAGATACAGTATCTAGGAATACATATAACAAATTATGTATGCAAAAGTATGCACTATCTATGATGTTATGGTGAATGTGAGTTTTTCTGGTAAATTACAATTTTCTACAGATGCCCTTGAATTTTCTATCATAATGACACAGTTTTTTTTTTTAATACTTATTTCTTTAACTTTTGTTTCTTATTGAACTGAGCAGAACTTCCAAAATAATGCTGAATACAAAGAAAGATAATAATGAAGGATAACATTTGTTAATATGTTATGTGTAAGTTTCCATTCAAAGTACATGTGATAATTTATTTAAAGGCCGGGCACGGTGGCTCAAGCCTGTAATCCCAGCACTTTGGGAGGCCGAGACGGGCAGATCATGAGGTCAGGAGATCGAGACCATCCTGGCTGACACGGTGAAACCCCGTCTCTACTAAAAAATACAAAAAACTAGCCGGGCGAGGTGGCGGGCGCCTGTAGTCCCAGATACTCGGGAGGCTGAGGCAGGAGAATGGTGTGAACCCGGGATGTGGAGCTTGCAGTGAGCCGAGATCTGGCCACTGCACTCCAGCCTGGGCGGCAGAGCGAGACTCCGTCTCAACAAAAAAAAAAAAAAAAAACTGACAGCATGCCAGATGAGGTAGACAGTATAATTATTTCCTTTTTTTCAGGTGAGAAAAATGAGATGGAAAGATGAGTAACTGGCTCAACGTTTTGCAGCTAATCATAACAGAGCCAGGATTCCTCCTAGCAGCCTGCTGTATAACTCATTCCCTTAGCACTCTCAAGTACAAATAATAGTGGCAGGCCAGTTTGTATGTATCTGATTTTAAAGGACTACCTCTGATTATTTACTACTAATATTTGCTATCATTTGTAATAGTACTCCTTTTGTCTTAACAGCTTTATTGAACTATAATTAATATACACAAAATTGCATATATTTAATACACATAGATGTGTTCTGTTGTATGCTTACACCATAAAACAATCACCACAATCAAAGTAATAGATATATCTATCATCTCCAAAAGTTTCCTCATGTGCCTTTGTGTGTGTGTGGTGGGAGAGAATAAAAACACTTAACAAAAGATCTACTCACTTAAAAAAATGTGGCTGGGTGTGGTGGCTCATGCCTGTAATCCCAGAACTTTGGGAGGCTGAGGCCGGTGGATCACCTGAGGTCAGGGGTTCGAGGTCAGCCAGGCCAACATGGTGAAACCTCCTGTCTACTAAAGATACAAAAAAATAGCCAGGCGCAGTAGCGGGTGCCTGTAATCCCAGCTACTTGGGAGGCTGAGGCAGGAGAATTGCTTGAACCCAGGAGGTGAAGGTTGCAGTGAGCCCAGATAGTGCCACTGCACTCCAGCCTGGGTGACAGAGTGAGACAGAGTGAGACACCATCTCAAAAAAAAAAAAAAAAAAAAAAAAAAAAAAAAAATTTAAGCAGCCAAGGCTGTGGCTCATCCCTGTAATCCCAGCACTTTGGGAGGCTGAGGCAGGAGAATGACTTGAGGTCAGGAATTCAAGATAAGCCTGGCCAACATGGTGAAATCCCATGTCTAATAAAAATACAAAAATTAGCAGGGCCTGGTGGTACACACCTGTAGTCCCAGTTACTCGGGAGGCTGAGGCAGGAGAATCGCTTGAGCCCGGGAGGTGGAGGTTGCAGTGAACCCAGATCATGTCACTGCACTCCAGCCTGGGTGACAGAGCAAGACTCTGTCTCAAAAAAAGAAAAAAAAAAATTAAGTGCACAATACAGTATTGCTTAACATAGACATGTTGATAGCAGATCTCTAGAAATGATTCAATTTGCATAACTTGAATTATACCTACTGAATAAAAACTACTCATTTCCCTCTTCCCACATCCCCTCACAACCACTGCTCTACTCCCTATTTTAGATACCTAATATAAGTGGAATCGTGCAGTATTTGTCTTGTTACATAATTGTTTAAATTTGCATAATATCCTCTAGGTTCTGCCACATTGTTGCATATGGCAGGATTTTGCTCCTTTTTAAGGCTGAACAATATTCCATTGCATGTATGTAACAAATTTTCTTTAACCATTCATCAGTTGATAGACATTTAAATTGTTTTCATATCTTGTCTACTGTGAATAATGCTTCAATAAACATGTAAGTACAGATATCTCTTCAAGATCCTAATTTCAGTTCTTTCAGACAAATACTCAGAAGTGAGATTGTTGGATCCTATGCTAGTTTCATTATTAATTTTTGAAGGAAACTCCACACTGTTTTCTATATTGGTTGTATCATTTCAGATTCCCACCAACAGAATACAAAGGTTTCAGTTTCTCCATAAGCTTACCAATATCTATCTTTTTATTGATAATAGACATGCAAACAGGTGTGAAATAATGTCTCATTATGATCTATATTTGTATTGCCCTCAGCTTAGTGATGTTAAGCACTGTTCTTATCCCTGTTGGCCATTTATATGTCTTCTTTGGAAATACATCTATTCAACTCCTTAGTTCATTTTTTTAATCAGAATATTTGTATTTTTGCTGTTGAGTTCTAGGAGTTCCTTATACATCTTAGATATTAACCCCTTATCAAACATATGGTTCAAAAATATTTTCTTCTATTCCATGAGTTGCCTTTATATTCTATTGTTTCCTTTGCTGTGCAAAATAATTCTACTTTGGTATAATTTATTTGTCTATTTTTGCTCTTGTTGCCTGTTCTTTTGGTGTAATATCCAAAAATCATTCCCAAGACTAATATCAAGAAGAATTCTCTATGTGCTTTCTTCTGAGTTTTACATTTTCAGGTCTTAGGTTTAAGTTTTTAATCCATTTAGAGTTGATTTTTGTGCATGATGTAAGAATAGGATCAAATTTCATTCTTTTGCGGGTAGATGTTGAATTACAAGATTACATTAGTAATTTATTAAAAAAAAAAAAAAAAACTCTCAAAAAATACAGCCCAGGACCAAATGGCTTCACCGGTAAATTCCACCAAAAATTTAAATAATTAATGCCCATTCTTCTCAAGCTCATTCAAAAAGTTAAATAGGAGAGAATACTTTAGAACTCATTTAATGAGTCCAGCCCACTCTGACACCAATGCCAGACAAATACACAAGAAAAGGAAACTATAGGGCAATATCCCTGAGAAACATTGATGGAAAAATCCTCAATAAAATACTATTACCAAAGAAAGTTCAACAGCACATTAAGGATAAATTACTATGATCAAGTGGGATGTATCCCTGTGTTGCAAGGATGGTTCAACATTTGCATCCTGAGGCATACGAAAGAATGTAGATGGGTTGCGAGTAGACCTGGAGAGACAACGGCTATTATTAGAACATTGAAAAATAACATGCTAGCAAGGTTGTGGAGAAAAGTGAATGCTTATCAACTGTTGGTGGGAGTGTAATTTAGTTCAACCCTATGGAAAGAAGTGTGATGATTTCTCAAAGACAAAAAAAGAATTACCTCTTGACCTAGCAATCCCATCACTCATAATATACCCAAAAGAATATAAATTGTTCTATCATAAAGACACTTGCATGTGTGTATTCATTACAGCACTATTCATTAGAGCAAAAAATGGAATCAACCTAAATGTCCATGAATGGTAGATTGCATAAAGAACATGTAGTACATATATAGCATGGAATACTATGAACCCATAAAAAAGAACGAGATTATGTCCTTTGCAGGAACATGAGGGGAGCTGGTGGCTATTATCTTTAGCAAACCAACGCAGGACAGAAGACCAAATACTTCATGTCCTGTCTTGTAAGTGGGAGCTAAATGATGAGAACACATGGACAGAAAGGGGAAAAACAGACACTGGCACCTACTTGAGGGTGGAGGGTGGGAGCAAGGAAAGGATCAGAAAAAAAATGTATCTAATTCTAGTCCTAGTACCTGGGTGACAGAATAATCTGTACAAGAAATACCTGTGACACAAGTTTACCTATATAACAACATGCACATGTAGCCCTGAACGTAAAATAAAAGTTTTAAGAAAACATTCGTTAAAAACTGTAAAATTCTGATAATTTAAGATTAAATAATTCAAGAGATAATCTGTAAATGAAATTTTTAAAACAAACTAAATTTCTTCTCTCCACCAATGAATTTCTAACTTTCTGTCCATCAGTATGGGGAGCTTATTGTCTAAGTTCCAAAACTAGGCAACATGTCATAACATTTGTAGATGTGTTTGTGGGGAAAATACAAACACAACATCTTCGTAATTTGAACAATTCCATTAAATACAAAATGGAAACTAAATCTTTAAGACATAAAATTATCTTGGATCTATAAGAACCATTTGTTGATATCACAGGTATAATATTTGCCATATAATGTATTTTCACTAAGCTATTAATAATGTTGCTCCATCAGATGTGTCTAACAGACCAAGCTAATTTACCACCTTGAATTAGGGATGGGGTAGAAACTATGAATAACAGACTGTGAACTACGAACCTAGAACGTTGAATCCATTTTCCATTTAGTCTCGAAAACAAACATTTTAGATAAGTAAAACTACTTCAGTTAATAATAAGACCAAGATTAAGAGGTATAAGTTGATGAAGATCATATGGCTGTGCAATAGGATGTAAATGCATCTTTTATTTTTATTTCAAACTTGTATTCTTTCCATTATGTTAGACCTACTTGTTTTTAGTTAATAATGGTCTTACATACTATAATATTATATTTTATATATATGCACATATATGTCTGTGCGTGTATATATATATGTAGGAACTTATGCATGTGTATATATGTGTTTTCTGTTCCTGCATTTATATATAAGCATATATATACATATATGCATACATGTACATGTATGCATGCATATATGTATATGTGTATATACATATATTTATAGATATGTGCATATGTGTGTATATATACACATATGTACAAATATGTGTATATTTATATAGAGAGAGAGTCAATTTACTGGAAGAAACATGACTAAAATATAACACAAATATTTTAGCAATTAATTTAATGATAAATTTAATAACAAATGTCTTTCTAGAGATAAGTAGTCAAAAATGTAACAAATTATTAGGCAGTACAGTTCAATGGTTGCAATCACAGTCTCTGGAATCAGATAATCCTAAATTTCTACTATGCCACCTTTCAGCTGTGTGGCCTTGGAACAGCCGATAATTTCCCCGTACATTATCTTAAAATAGTAATATTTGTATCTACTACTTTGATAGAATTAATTTCTCTTCTCCAAATCTTCTCTTTCCTGTAATATATCCACATTCTTGCTGTGGCTTCGGGTTGATTTTAGACTCATCCTCAGGTTTGCTTTGGCCAATGGAATGTGGTAGACATGACTTAAGAAGGATGATACATGTGTTTTATACTCAAAATGAGAACATGGTCCTGGGGTACTGATACCTCTTCAGTTTGGGAACAAAAACAAAAACACATGGAAAGACCTGAGCCCAAATCACACAAGACTGATGTCCTGTCGATCCATAACATGAATCAGAGACACCCAAAAGACCAACCCACATTATCATATTCACAACTGGTTTGCAAACCTATGATCTTAAAAATGTTTATTGTTTTAAGCTATGGAGTTTTAGAATGGTTTGTTACTCAGTATTTTGTGAAAAATGGTAACATACACATTAGCTGAGTGTGTCACAATGTGAAAAAATGAATTGATTTGAAATTTGATGTATGCCCACATCCCAAAGCAATGTTCAAGCCACAGTAGGTATTCAAGAAACATTTGTTGACTTTTGAATAAGTAAATACGAACTTTCACATAGTAAGTGCCACAAACAAGCAGTTGTTTTTATGCACTACTGTATATAGTCTCTTGTCTGCTCTTAGTGAAAATGATGTGAACTTTCGTGATATCAGATGATATAATATTCACTGAACTTTCTATTACATTTATTTATAATGAGTATAACTGAATTAAGGAGTTGAAGACTAATTCTTTAATAAACAAATATTTTATTCTGTTTGTGACTCAAGTTTGGCTCCCTGCGTGTAGGCATCAATTTATCAATATGTTCAATGATCACAGAGGAGTTTTTGGAAAGAATAGGGATAATTAACTCTGACAAAGAACATTCTTAAATACAAATGACTTCATGTAGTTTCCAAATGTGAATTAACAAGTTGTGAATAACTTAAACAATAGAAAAATTAGCTATATTTTTACATTGACATATCTAAAATGAAAAAGCAAAGGGTCAGCATTTCTTGGTTTGGAATGTTTTCCACTAATTAAGCAATAAACTATTCAACTGTTTCTCAAATACCTCTCAACTTATTGTTATTATATCTGTTTTACTTTAGTTGTATTCAAATTCTCTCCTCCAGAAGAAAGGATAGGAATATAGACTTATAAAGCAGAGGGCTTAGAGTATTCAAATTGCCAGGAGTAATGCAGGATTCGATTTGGTGGAAAGAAGGTATCTTATCTGATCCTGCAAGACATGCAGATATGAAAGAAATACTGAAAGCCCAAAAACAAATGTGAAGGAAGTGTACATTAGTCTTATAAAGGGATTATACAGAAATATCACATATGTGCTGATTACCAAAATTTCTATCTCTAGTTCTGCCCGTATCTGACCAGACACATTATCCCACAGCCTATTTAACACCTTGTTTTGGACTACTGTTTTGTACTTAACATGTCCAAAACAGAATTCTTGTTTCTACTGCTAATTTTCTTCCCCTGGCTTCTTCCAAATTCAGAAAATGGCAGCAATGTTTAAACTCTGCTCAGTCCCCAAATCACAGGCGTTATCTTTACCTTCTCTTCTTTTCACCCTAAATCATCCAACATTTTTTGTCTTCGAATACATCCTAAATTTAAGCCTTTCTCAATATCCCACTAGTCCCACACTAATTCTCACCAGTACCTCTTTCCCACAGACAATTATCTGTTGTCTTTTTAGGATTCCCTGATTCCATTCATATCTTCCTAGTGCAAATTTTATGTAAATTCTATGTAATATATAACCAGAGAGGTTTTTTTATAGATGCAGATCAGATTGACACTACCATCTTCAATGCTCTGTGGTAGTTCCCATCTTAACTAGAATAAAATCCAAATATTACCCTGGCCTGCTAACTACTACATAATCTGGCCCTGCCCTCTCTTCCTCTGTCCTCATTCATCACATTCTTGGCATTTTGGTTTCTTTGCTCTTCTTCAAATTAGCCAGATTCCTTCCTGACTCAGCTTTTCTGTACTTGCTCTTTCTTTTGATGGAAATGTTAGACTCCAAAGTCTTTTTGTAAAGTTTGTTTTAATTTCTTAATTGACAAATAACATTGTATGTATTTACGGTGTATAACATGATGTTTTGAAATATGTACTTTGTGGAATGACTAAATCTAGCTAATTAACATATGCATTAACTGGCATAGTTATCATTTTTGTGGTGACAACACAATATTCATCCTCTTAGAATTTTCCAATGATATGTCATTATTAAATACAGGCACCATGTTTTGCCATAGATCTCTTGAACTTCTTCCTCCTATTCGAAGTCTATACATGGTACATTCTCATTTAATTCATTTTTCTGCTAAATGTAATCTCCTGAAAAGGCCTAACTAGCCACTTAAGCTTAAATAACTTCCACTATTACATCATTCTCTCTTTACTTGCTTTATTCTTCTAAAGAGCATGTAACATCATATTACATACTGATTTCTTGTCTACCTTTCCTACTATAATGTAAGTTGCATGAGGACAGGAACTTGTTTCTTTGTGTTTATTTTTCAGCACATAAATAATGCCTGGAATATTGCAGATCTCCAATAAATATTGATGGAATAGATGGATAATGGAGTGGTTACAGGAAGTGGTCTTACATTTAAAAATTTGGGATAAGTAGGCAATTTCGAGCAGTTTTATTTCCAGTATTCCACTCCTTTCCCAAATCTACAATACTCATTACATCCAAATAAAGATTCCAATTTCTAAATAAAATATATTACAAAAACACCAAATATGGAAATGATTTTCTAACCTGGTCTAATTCCTAGGAAGACTCATCTAAGTTAAAATAAATGTCTCATTTAGGAAAATTTTCTTTTTTAAGAAATATTTTTATCACTTTGAAGTTTATGTGTGACTTTACATGTACTGCTGAAAGAAGAAATTGTAAAATTTTTTGAAACAATTTGTGTTCTTAAAATACTTGCACATTATATTATTAAGTTGCTGAATAATAATTATTTAATATGAAAACGAATGCCTGACATCAGTTTTACAAAATCTTTACTGGAGATGGCTGATTCAAAGAAGTTTTTGTTTTATTTATCTTTTTTATAATTAGTTGTTTACATTTTTCTTAATTTGGTAAATTAAATTCCATTTGTTTATTATACAGTGCACTGATAATTTTATGTTTCATAGAACTGATAAGATTTCCCCAATTTACCTGCAGAAATTATGTAACAATTTTTAAGCTGTTGAGTTTTTATTTATACCTTAGATATAATTAAAATTTTTGTTTTTACGTCAATATTTACAGTTGCTTTTCATATTTATGATGATTTATCAAAAGAGAAGTAATCAACCTGTTCACACAGGGTATCTTGTTTGGTCAAATAGTTTGACTTGAATGGAGGGACAGAAGGTTATTGCAGACCTTAATTGTAAAGCATTTTGGGCATTTGTGAAACAAAATATTTGGTTGAGTCATATATACTGAGACATTTAAGGGTTTCATTGAGCAAAATAAAAATTGTCTTTGCCCTAATGTTATATCAGATGTGACTCTGAATGTAATATATATTTAAGCCTGCTTTCACCAACACAAAGGTTACTGACTACTGACATAACACATATCCCCCAGGATTTTTATGCCATTTTCCTTTTATTCTATACATTTTGAAGAATTAATCTTGGCACAATTTTTGTTCCTTATGCCTTCAAACCCCGTTACAGGAAAATTAATAAATATTGTCTTTTATACAGAGTATATAATAATAATATTATAAATAATCATTAAAAATATTTATCACTTATAAAATGAAATGCTTATAATTTCTCTTTCTTGCTCAGTAAGTTTGCATAAAATGACCAACAGAAATTACAATCCTATAGAAATAAGATGCAGCATTGTATATTAATGTGGAAGACTTAGTTATTAATAAGTATTTGTTTTGTGTTAGCAGGGCTAAAATCTAGACACCCACATCTAGACTTAGGCCTAGTCATAAAAATAAAAGCAAGCTCTTCTATTACAGGGATATATGTGTTTATTTTATATAACTAGAGAGAAAATTCATCATTTAATTCACTTGTCACCTACACATATCGCATAAATGTAGGCTTTTAAGGCAAAGCAGAGAGTGATTTGACAGGTAGGTATGAAGTAATTAATTTGCAATCCAAAGAAAATGAA
Source organism: Macaca mulatta (assembly GCF_049350105.2). Taxonomy (NCBI): domain Eukaryota; kingdom Metazoa; phylum Chordata; class Mammalia; order Primates; family Cercopithecidae; genus Macaca; species Macaca mulatta. The sequence continues at coordinate 122,510,292 of NC_133413.1, forward strand.
AATTAGGATTTATTCCTGGATTGGATAAAAATCACATACGATTTTTAGAACATTTGGATAAAGTTAAATTACCTAGTGTAGTATGGAAAATACTTAATGCCAACACTATTTTTGTTTTCTTGATATTCTATTTTAAATCCTTCTTTTATGTGTAGTTTCCTGCCTTCTTCTGTTCATTTCTCCCTGAAGGCCTTTCCATTCTATCAACATCAATAAAGAAGTCTGTGGCCGAGTGCAATGGCTCACACCTGTAATCCCAGCACTTTGGGAGACAGAGAAAGGAGGCTCTCTTGGCCCCAGGAGTTAGAGATTAGCCTGGGCAACACAGCAATATCCTGTTCCTATTTAAAAAAAAAAAAAAAAAAAAAAAAAAAAAAAAAAAAAAAGTCTGTGAGATTCTTATTTCAGAAGGATACTAGAGATGAATGAATTTAAATTCATTGGCTAGAACAGAAATTTAGATATCCTTTTAATTGAGTAACATAGAGCATACCCAGATATAAATAAATCAATTTAACTGGTTAAGTAAGCTAATTTAACCTAAGCCTCATCAGCCTATTCAGTCAGAAAGTCAGTAGAAACAGAATAGTGAGACTTGCAATATGTTCACCTCACCTGCTTATCCACACCCACATTCACTGTAAAGTGCAAGCATATCTGTAGACTCTAGAAAGCGTCCCACCTGTGCTTACAAGCAAGGTGGATGTTGAGGGTTCTTCCGCTCTGCACTTATCTTGTGGGGCCGGTCTCCTGCTGCATCTGATAAGGATCTGCAGGTGACCTGAGAAGCCCTCCCCATTCACCCAGTGTCACTGTCTCCCCCCAGATTCCTGGTTGGCTCTTCCAAGGACTCTCCCACCAAACCATGGTGGTCACTTGCAGAGGCAATGAGTGTTAGCTGGGCTTTTAGGAAAGTCCAGGCTTATAGAGGCTGAGCATGAAGGTGATCACCCACCTGCCAACAGTCAGCTGAGTGCCTCTGAGAGAAGATATTTCAGTTTTTATATCTGTAAAATGGAGTAATAGATGCTTCTCCCTCAAGGTTTTTGTGAGCTTTGAATTAGATTGTTTCTGACATCGAGTATAAGCAATGCTTTATTTAGAGCACTTGGTGAGGTAGAAAAGGGACTAGGCAGCTTGCTTAAAGAGGGGATTTATTTCTAACAATACAAATTTTATCCAGTTTAGGCCAGCTTATCTGATGCTTTCAGATAACATCTCATGTGGTCATGGATAGACATATTTACGTAAAAACCTCAGGTCATATTTTAGAGTATGCAAAAGTATGTCTTAGAATATATTCAAAACCATAGTTATTTTGGTATGACAGAATTCATGAATTAATATGATAACTGATATAGGATTGGTGGAAAGAAGTAAACAAGAGAGTATTTTGATATGCAGATAAGAGCAGTTAGTGCTTTGCTTATACTCCAAAACACATAAAATTAAGAAAATTGCATTTTTAGACAATTTTATAAAAACTGAATATATCACAGACCATTAATTCCAGTTTTAAAGAAAAGCCAATATGTGATTACAAGTATTAAAAGTGTCAAGCAAACGAAATTCATCAAGTTGTAAATTGACGAATGTGTTTAAATGACCCACTGGAACACCTTGTAGCTTTCACTAAATATTATTAAATTCCATTTTTGACTGTAGTAAATGTCGCTGAATTTCTCAAGGAACTCAAACATTTTTAGAAGAGCATATGAATTTATTATTACAAAGGATACTCACCATGACAGCTATTTAAATATCATTCATTTGAATTACCTTGTTTATTTACTCTTAATCTAACAAGTATTCATTGAGTGCCAGGACCAACTAATTCACTTGAAAATACATCACTGGATACCACTGTCTGGTACTTACATGCTAGATGCTAAGTATACAAAGACGAGTAAGGCTCCATTTCCACTCACATATAATCTTATAGAGGAAATAGATGCAGGTGTGGCAAAAGACAAGTCAAATAAGTAATATTCTCTATTGACAAAAGGAATACAGAAGGACACAGAGGAAATGGTGAAACCCATGGTGTTGTGTGGTTGGAAGAATGTAGTCATTGGAGACAGATCTCAATTTGAACCATGAGTTAGATCCTTACCAATTCAGAGTGTTTTTTACATTCCAGAATTCACTTACCTTTCCTCAGGTAACTGTATCTTCAAGCTCCTTTTGCTCTTACTCTTTTTTTTCTCTTTTCTTTAAGTTCTGTAATACATGTGTAGAACATGCAGGTTTGTTACACAGGTACACATATACTGTGGTGGTTTGTTGCACCTATCAAACCATCTAGGTTTTAAGCCCCACATGCATTAGGTATTTGTCCTAATGCTCTGCCTCTCCTTGCCCCCCACTCCCTGACAGGCCCCAGTATGTGATGTTCCCCTCCCTGTGTCCATGTGTTCTCATTGTTCAACTCCCACTTATAAGTGAGAACATGCGGTGTTTGGTTTTCTCTTGGTTCATGTCTCTGAGTTGGGCTGACTGCCTACTTCTACACTCAGGTGTAAATCAGTAACGTGAAAGCAAAATTCAGGCCTGGATGGTCTTTCAATCTTCCTAGTCAAATGCCCCCCAAAACCACCTCTCCTTGAGTGAACAATTAGTAACATTTTGCCATATTTGCTAAATCTTGGCTGAAATATTTTGAAATATATTAAATACTCTTTTGCATTTTGTCCCTAAATATCTTACTATGTGTCTCTAGAAAACAAGCTTGCTTCATTTTCACTACATGCACTTAAAGTATGATCATACCTAAAAATTAGCAACAATTGCTTAATGGCATCTAGTGTATTAAATTTTCCTTAATTGGTCAAAATTGGTTTAAAGAATTCAATTAAAGACTACAAATTGCATTTAAATACTATATCTCCTAGAGCTCTTTACATCTAGAATAATTCACCCTCTCCTAACTTGTTTTCGTATGACATGTATTTGTGGAAGCTGGGTTAGTTATCCTGTAGAATATCTCATCTTTTGAAGTGATCTGAATAGATTTATCACATATTTCATTTTCCTTTAACTCTTACCTCTATTATCTGAATGTCATATAAACAGCAAATAAAAAGTTATCAGACACAGGCTAAACAAATTTGTCTAGAATAACTCACAGGTGACACTGTTTAATGAAGACTCAATCTTTTTTTTTTCCTACTGTTCGTAATAAGATTAGTCATACTAAATTTTCCTCTGCTGATTTTAGCAACCGTTGACCTTCCTTGCTTCAGTCAATCATTTTGTTTGGGTTGCACTCTCAATTGCTTAATGATATTTCTTCTATAATTGTTAGTTGGTATTAGTCTTTCTTTATCAACTCTGGCCTTTTTGATTCCATAATATAGTTCTCATTGAACTGTTAAATGTGGTTAATATTCACCTTTAATTACTAATTTTCAGAAGAAGTTATTTGTGTAACAGTCACTTCCATGGGTGGTCGATGAGATTTTTCTTATGCTGTTTTATTTCTTTGGATCTTAATATATTTACTTAAAATATTACTTTAAGTATTGGGTACAGGTAAATAAACAGAGTAAATGTTGCAGCTACTCACCAACATTTCTGCCAAAACCTCTTCTTCTGAGACTATGAGAGGATTGCATTTCCCCACTTCTTTTATTTATTTATTTATTTTAGCGAGGAACAGAGTCTCACTATGTTGCCCAGTCTGGAGTGCAATGGTGCGATCTCAGCTCACTGCAACCTCCGCCTCCTGGGTTCAAGCAATTCTCCTGCCTCAGCCTCCTGAGTAGCTGGGATTACAGGTGCATGCCACCACTCCCAGCTAATTTTTATATTTTTAGTAGAGACGGGGTTTCACCATGACGGCCAGGCTGGTCTTGAACTCCTGACCTCATGATCCACCCACCTTGGCCTCCCAAAATGTTGGGATTACAGGTATGAGCCACTGCATCCAGATTTTCCCCACTTCTTTGATATAAGAGATGATCTAATCATACGAGATGTTTAAGTCAATAAAATACAGCTAAGAAGTGCTGTCAAATCAATTCTTCCTGCTTTCTTTTTCCATAGCCATAAAAAATATTATTGTTCTAGCTGGTGGAGCTTCAGTTCCTGGTCCCTAGATGGGGACTTCAAGGAGTAGACCCCAAGTGACCTTTGAGTGCTATGTAGTAAGAGTGAGAAATCTTTTCTTGTTGTTGTTGCTTTAAGACATTAATATATTTGAGTTTCATTACAACATAGCCTTCCACATCCTGACATATACAGTGAGATATTGTATAATATCTTACAGAAGAGTTTTAAAATTATGACTTTGGAATTTGCCCATCACTAAAATATCTGCATGCAATATGGGAGTGTTTTCAAATATTAAGATATTCCGTGTTAAGTAGAGACAACTCAGATAACTCTATGATTTCTACTTTTCTTTCAAATGTTCTCACATTAGGTATATGCTTGTGGTTAGAATGTGCCAACTTGGTGGCAGAAGATTTGAGGATCCTTTAGATGCATTTTACTTAAATAGATCATTGTGGTTTATCACCAGATTGAAGGAAATGGCAGAGAACTGGAAATAAGAGTCATAACAATTGTTTAACTGAGAAATGATTACCCATATGTGGCTACAGGGCTTGTGAGAAATTGAAAAGGCTAAATTGCTACCAGTGCCTCCATTCAGCTCCTAATCCTTTCTCAGCATGTTCATGCTTTTCAGCTTCCCAACTTTTTCGCAGACTCAATCTCTGTATCACACCTAGTGCTATCACACCATATGCTGCTTTCTGCCCTTTTACACTTTCCAAGAACACTTGAAAAGCTAAAAATCTATAATCTAGTCTGGAAAGTAAGAAATGCTCAAAAATAACTGTACCACAAAGGAAAGAGTGATAAATGCCACTGAAGACAAACAGATAAAGTGCTAAAAACGTAGGTAAAAAGATTGTTTCCAGCTGTGAGAGATGAGAGAGGCTTTTTTAATACAGACCTTGAAAAGTAGATAAACTATGGATATGGGGCTCTGAGAGGGGAAAGAGGCACGCTGATCAGACTGTGGAAAAAACCCTGGTTAGTGGAGAATCCTAGTGAAGGCTCATCAAGGAGTTATGTTAGGGAACACAGCTCCTTTCACACCTCTGTACTGAAATATGTGCCCTCTTTCCCACGCGAGAGAAGAGACACAGCTGTTCTTGATCCCTAGAATTCTGTAACTTAGCCACTACTCGCTTTGCTTTGCATTCTATTCCCTCATCAAATTTTGAACTCCGTGAAACAAGGAACCATTAGTTCTTCATCACTGTGTTCCTAGTGACCTGTGCGGTTTCTGGATCATAGCACATGCCCCAGACATATTTGTTGATTAAAGCAAAGCTAGAATTCTTAACCAGCTAGGCCTATAATTTTTACATAAGTTGGGAGCCAAGATAAGTTAACAAAAATATACTTCAAGACCCTAGATAAGAGGTTATTGAAGATAGCTGTACTAGTTTTGATGCCTGCTATAACAAATTATTTCACATTTAGAGGCTTAAAACAAAATGCATATATTACCTTACAATTATGTAAATCATAAATCTGGGCTTCACTGGCCTAAAATTATGGTTCAAGGAAGCCTGCATTCCTTTCTGGAGGCTCTAGAGGAGAATTCATTTTCTCGTGTATTCTGGCTTCTAGAGGCTGGTTGCTTTTCTTGGCTCATGGTTTCTTCCTCCATCTTCAATGCTGGCAACATTGGGCAGAGTCCTTCTCATGCTACCATTTCTCTAACTTTCTTCTGATTTCTTTTTCTACTCTTGAAGACTCTTTAATTACTTTGGATTCACCTGAGTAATCCAGATTACTCTCTTCAATATAAAGTCAACTGATTAACAATGTTAATTTCACCTACAACTTTTATTCCCCTTCGTAACATCAACTAACGTATTCACAGGTTTCAGGGATTTGGATGTAGACATCTTGAGAGGGTTGCTATTTCATCACTTTATCTTACCTAAATACTGGAGAAAAGTCACAAATCAGAGCAATTTAGTCCGATGAAATTACTGATGGGATTCTCCTTGTGACAATAACTAAATAATAATCCAAATTACTCCTTAGCATCAGAGCAAATAAAACCATGTGACCAGAATAGAAAAAGGGAGAACATCAGAAAGGCACTGTAGATTAAAACCCATATAAGTTTGCACTATTAACAAGAAAATAAGGTCCAAGTGGAATTTTTACCTGTATGCCCCTACAGGGTATCATCTCTGGTTTAACTCTGCCTCTAGTTTTGGTTTTACCACATATCCCCTTTTCTTTTTTTATTAAAACTAATAGTTTCTCCTCTTTTTGCTTGATCACAATAGAATCTAAATGTATATATTTTAAATGCAATAAAATTTTCCTCCTAATTGTGTCCAGCCTTTCTTTTCTTCTTAGATTGCAGGCATGTTCAGAGATTAATTTTTTTTAATTGTCATAAACCCTGAATTTAGCTCTGTGATTGTCACATGTCAATCAGCTCTTCAGTAAATTTCTGCTGACTGAATAAAGTGAATGAATGTGGACAGGGAGCAAATTAACCAACCAGCTAAATCACATTATTTAGATATAAATTGGAAAGAAAGTATTCTGTGATCCAATTGTATTTGAAAACCACTTGAATAAGATCAAATCAGTGAGTAAACTGTCACTATCAATTTTAATTTTAGCAGAATTATAGGGACATAGACTACATAAAAAGGATTATTAGCATATTTATATTATCATTGCATAGTTGAGTTCACAAATATATATGTGCATTCTAAAAGATTGTTAAATTTGCTGCCATGATCATATTATGTTGCTTTTAAGTAATATTTAATATATAAAACAACAAGATTTAAGAGTTATCTCTATATTTATTTAGGGAGCTAGGGATTGATGGCTTTCCATTATAATCCAGCACTGGGCTAGGCACCAGGGGAAGCCATAAATAAATTGTTCAGCACTGAGCTAGGCACTGGGGGAAACCATAAATAAATTGTAAGTCCCATCTTAAAAAGAAAATGAGATAGTTGAAGAGGTAAAAACCAAATAGTTTCAAACACAGCCTGTAACAATACTTACTAGTTATGAAACTTACATAAGAACTGACATAAAGTAACCTCATGCATAATTCACCAGTGTATATAAAGCTCATTATTTCCTGTGGGGGAAATAAAGTACAAAAAGGAATGCTATGTAAACAACATGAAATAGTCTTTATAAGTTAGAAAATCTGAGAAACATTAAGCTATAATCAGAAGGCAGTTTTGTAATTACTGGAAACAGAACAGGTGAGATCCATTCTCTTATTGTAACTATCTTCATAACAGACAGACCTGCAAAATGACCATGTAGTCATTTATACAACCATGGAGGGAACCAAGTACTCAGACTAAGGAATGAGAACTGAATTAAGAAGTGTAGTGGCTCATGCCTGTAATCCCAAAGCTCTGGGACGTTCAGATAGGATGATTGCTTGAGCCCAGGAGTTCAAGACCAGCCTGAGCCACACTGTGAGACTCTGTCTTTATATATTAGAAATTAAAAATGTATCCATGTCTGGTAGTACACACCTGTAGTCTCAGCTACTTGGAAGGCTAGGGTGGGAGGATTGCTTGAGACCAGAAATTTGAGGCTGCAGTGACCTATGATCATGGCTGGGCGACTCCAACCTGAGTGATAGAATGAGACTCTATCTCAAAAAGAAAACAAAATTAAAAAAAGTGAATAATCCATGATCAAATCAAATTGAGCCCTGATATTACCCCATGGCCTGATCCAGTCAAATCACACCTCCTAGCATTGTCTCATGCAACATGCAATTAGATGACACTTCATCATCATCTGCCTATCCTAGCCCCAGCTTAGAGAGACAGATTGAGTGTTACCTTCTTTCTCCTTGCCAGTCGACTCACAATAAAGCCTTTCTTTTCTCAAAATCCAGTGCTGTGGTATTGGCTTCTATGTGCATCAGTCAGTGAGCCCACTGCTTGCTCAGTAACAGTACTTCCAGTGTTCTGTGACCCTTCCTCATTAAGATCTTTTGCCATCTATTCCCATGGAAAAAGCAATGTTTCAGCTATAGCTAAGGCCATGCCTGAAATAAGACTGTGTAGTAAATATAATAATATTTTTCCAATTCTTAACCTATCTTACCCCTAAAAAAACTCACATGTAAAGACTACACCATATTTTCATTTTTTTTTTTTGTGGGAGTACAAAGTAATGCTACTATTTTTAAAAGTGTTCTAGCAGTTTCTTATGTAACTAAACATGCACATACACTAAAACCCGCAATGCCACTCTTAGATATTTATCTAAGAGAAATAACAGCATATATTCACAAGAAGAGTCATACTAGAATGTTCATAGCAGTTTTATTCACAATAGTTAAAACCTGGTAATAAGTCAGGTGTTTATTAGTAGGATACATAAACTATAGCATATTTACAGAAAGGGATACTATTCAACAATAAGAAGGAGCAAACTGCAGGTGTGTGCAAGATGGATGAATATCAAAACCTTCCTGACAGTGAAACACGCCTTACAAAAAAATGATAAATACTATATAATTCCATTTATAGGCAGTTTCAGAACAGATAAACTAATATGTGGTTAAAAAAAATAATGATGCCAGTTGCCACTGGGACAGAAATTTACTAGGATGGACCATGAGGAAAATTTATTTGATTATAGTAATGCTGTATGCCTCGATAAGGATTTCTTTACACAAATTCATGCTTTCATCAATATTTAGTGAGTGCATACTTAATATTTAAACATCTCATTTAAGTTTATGATGAAAGATGTAAGTACTGAATTCCAATTAATGGTACGCATGTCGAAGTATTTAGAAAGATATGTATCCTGATGCCTACAATTTATTTTGAAAAGCATAAAAAAAAAATGTGATTGATGGATGGATATAGGATTGGGTAGTTGGATAGAGGGGAGATAAAACTAATATAGTGTAGTGTTAATGTTAGATTCAGAGGCAGATATATGAGTATTCATTGCATAATTGTTGCAACTTTTCTATATGTTAGAAATTTTTCATAATTAAATGTTAGGAAGTCTAACAGTTGAGGAAAATACGGAAGATGTTAATAAATAAAGGTGGAGCCCACTGAATGAGATGTGCACTCAATTCGTTCTCAAAGAAAATCTTGGAGCAAATTCCAGAGTGAAGACAGAAACACAAAACACTCTTAGGTCAATTTTGGGGTCTTAAAGAGAACGTACATTTTACATCAGGACTGCCTAAGACACAGAGAAGTGGCCAGTTCCACGGGTACAGAAAAGCTACTGCAAGATGGCAGGCTACATAGGTCTGAGAGGTTCCCAGAGGTTCTCAAAGTTTAAATTGTTTCAGATGTTGATCCTGAGAAAAGCAGAGCATCGTGAAACAAATGTTACAGCTCCACTAAGTTTTCCATGGCTTCCATTCTTGCTGCTGTATGTGAGGAATAATGTAGCAACATTCTTTGCATATCAAGAATCAAAGGTGTTTCTGGTTGTCCTGTTTCTGTAATGAACACCAGTGTGGGAGGAAGATAGTCAGGCAGCAGGTGAACTACCCCAATTCCCTGTCCTGTCAATATTTGAGTCCTGCAGAATAGGGCTCCAGGAGCAATGGTGAGAATCCCCAAAGTGTTAAAAATTACAAAGAATTGACTGAGATTTAGTTTCTACTATAAAGTGGAACTGTGGTACCAAATAGTAATTGAGTTATTTAAAACTAATGAAAGTTGTATTTCTTGCACACTTACGTGGCTTGAGATTTGAACCTACAAAACAAAGACTTAGAAATCAATCAAGATACTGCAAATAATTAGGAGTATATTGAAAAGAGTATATGTGGGTATAAAGACAAGGGAATCTCACAGGATCCCAGGACCTGCAATATGCCAAGGCCTTTCAGAGACCAAAATGTAATTTAGAAGCCGAAGGATACACAAAACTCTGGGGATCAGGTTATCTTCATGTGCCCTCAATAGCAAGAATTTATTACTCTTCTTTGTGGTAACTCAGCCACTCTCTGTCTCTTTTTCTATTGTGTTGACATCTAACAACCACTGTACACTCTACTCTTTCATCATCTGTATTTTTATCATTTTTACTTATAGCTTCAATTAATAGTCATAAGCTCCTGCTTTTCATAAATTCATCTTTGTATTTTCAACTTCTTCTCCAATTTCAAATACACTGATTCAACTGCTATCTTTTCCATTTCAAATTCCTTATAGAATCTGCCTGGCTCAGTTAGTCATCTTCATGTCCACTTGGACCAACTTCATGGTGCCAATCGCCCCATAGATCACGGATTTCCTAGATTTCTCAAATGCAGCACCCATGTTAGAGATTTTTTTTTTTGGGGGGGGGTAGTGTTTTTGTATTTGTGCCTCTTCCATAGAATTTATTATAATACTTAAAATGTGTTGGCCAGGTGTAATTGGTCACGCCTGTAATCTCAGTACTTTGTGAGGTCAACACAGGCAGATTGTTTGAGCCCAGGAGTTTGAGACTACCCTGAGCAACATGGTAAGACCCCGTGTCTATGAAAAATAGAAGAATTAGCGGGTGTGGTGGTGCACACCTGTACTCCCACTAACTTGGGAGCCTGAGGTCGGGGGATCATCTGCACCCAGGGAGTTTGATGGTACAGTGAATTGTGATGGCACCACTGCACTCTAGCCTGAGTGACAGGGTGAGACTCTGACTCAAAAACAACAACCACCACCACCACAACAAAAAGGTTTAATGTGTTACTTATTTGCTTGTATCCTTTTAACATATTTCTTCAGACATAATAAACATGCGGTATTGTGCTAATACGGTGTGTACCTTATAGAACATACTAACCCAATAGAATTAAAATGTTAAAGAAATTAAATACAAAAATAACCTTTATTTCTTTCCCTTAACTTCAAAATAATTGTTTCTAGGGTAGAGTCAACCCTCTTTGGATACCACAATAGTACAATAAGGGCCAACTGGATGGGCTGATTCTCTATTTTTTATTCTCTATTTATTTTTATTATGATTCTCATAATAGTAGTATTGATAGTAAAAATAAGGGTAGTAATGATAATTATAGTAAAAGAAATAATGGTAATAGTAATAGTACAATGGTTGTAGTAGTAAGAGTCGCCACAGAAAACTGACTGAGTGCTTTTCAGTTAAGCACTACTAAGTGTTTTACATATGTTAAGTGTTTTAGATACCTTATCTATTTTCATCTTCATAATTATTTGCTGATATACTATATTTATGTTTTACAGATAGGGAAGCTAAGATTACTGGAACTATATGAAATGATCACTTAAAGTCAAATAGCTAGGAAAAGGCTTCTCAGGTTTCAAATCTGTTATAGTTTATTTTTAGTCAGATGCCTTAAACATCACCTATTCTGTGTTGTACATTGATGCCTTGGAGCTTATGTCATATACTGACTAGTAAAAGAGAAAACAAACAAAAAACACTAAACCCCACTTGATGATAGGGAAGAGTTTTTGTAGTAAACAGGGCTTGAATATTAGTTATTGCTTCAAAGATTGAACTGGCCTAATTGTAAACAACAAATCTGAAAAATCTGCAATTGGACTAGGCAATGGAAAGCAGGGGCTAATATTTCTAGTCAATTGTTTCTTTAAACAGTTTTTATTCCTCTTTCAAAGTAAGAATATTGTCCTAATTTGTTTGATCATTATTTCATAGATACACAGTAAGTTTTACTCCACTAATAAAACACTAATAATTAACATTTATCTAAGTTGTAGCTGTCTCAAACAATACTGCTATTAAGATTCCTTGAATTATACAGATAAAGATACGTCTTCACAGAGGTATTCATTTGTCTATACTTAGAAAGATACCCTCTTTAAAATTCAATTGTGTAGTGTCAAAGGCTTATTTAAAAATCTTCTTAGTTTGAGGAAATGTCACTTCCTCTGAAATGCCTTTCCTGACCACTGTTCATCTGTTACTTGGTTACTTGTCCCTTAATACACTCTCTCCCAGCACCTAGTGCTTCTTCAAGTGTAGAGTCCATTAAACGAAAATTACTTTTCTCCTTGCTCTAATTCCTAAGGACAGAAACGTGGTTCATATTTCTCCCATGACCTAGCGTTGTGCCTGGCTCAAGCAGGCATTATCTAGATTCAGTATTGTCAAATGAATGAGTAAAGTGACAACATGTCAAATGAATTCAAAGAGAGCAAAAAATAATAATATGAGCGTAATTATAAAGTTTTCTGAAACCTGAAATTATAAACATCTGAGCTAACATATTGGCAATAAGAGAGGGAGAAATGACATCATATGGCCATTTCTTGTATTAATTAACTAGACTTAGTGATCAGACAGGTTTAACAAACCAGGAAAGGATAGAATATAACAAAATTTTGTTTATAGATTCTAGCTGGTGCAACTGGAATGCCAATAAGAGAAAGAGAAAAGTTAAAAATCTCTCCTTTTAAAAAAATAATGACTTCATTTTCACACATGTTCCTATAGATCCAATGGACAATGGCTTAGTGAGTTAAAAGACTACACGTACAGGTCTCAAAGTCGTTGGAACTACAAAACTGTGTACAGTGCTCAAGAGTTCTCTTACTAGAAAAAGGATTTAAATTTTAATTACTTGTATTTTGGTGTTTAACAATATTAAAAATTTTCTGATGGTTTGAAGTAGTCTCAACTCCCAGTAAAGGTGTCCTGGCATGGTAAGAGTTCTTTGAGAAACATGGCTGAACACGGGAATGCAAAGCAAAGAGCTGGAATATTGGGAACCCAAGTATATGTCACCAATGATTAGGATTAGGGTCAGGGTTAGAATTTGGTGGTCTGTATCAATAAATGTATACTCACAACAATAACCAGAGATTTATTTGAAATGTAGGGCCAATTTAAAGAGTTGCGAAGATAGTAAAAGTCAAAAAACCAGAGTCTACTCAAGGAGTGACTGCATTTTTCAGTTTTCTCTCCAGAAACTGTGTGTTTGGAAAACTAAAGGTGAAAGTAGGTATTTGTGAGTTCAAGTTTACTTCTGACAATACTTGTGTAGTTCTAGATAAATTAAGAAAAAAGTAAAGACCCCTACAGATTCCAGTTACAATCTGGCATATGGTTGTTCAAGACAGTATCGGTATGAAAAATAAAATAAATATGATGGTATTTTTACCCAAGTAGATGAAAATTATCATCTGGAACAATGAGTAAGTTTGTGTGGTGGAGAAAGAAGTGTAGAATAATGAGCAACAATTTCACTTCAATGCAAAAATCAGATAAATGTGTAATGGCAGCAATTATTTTTTATTTAATATAAAAAAATTCTACTGAGTGTACTATAAAAAACATATATTTGTATAATTTTAATTGTGTACTTTGTTGAAAAAATAATGTTAATAAAAAAGTTGGTATAATTCTTTAGCCATTTAAATTTTACTTTCTGGATATATTCATGAAATAATAGATCAAAGAAGTTCTTTGTAGCACTATATGAATGTGAGGAACAAAAGCATAGAGTTCCCAAAGATATTTCATTCATATAACAAATATTTAATAATCTCCTACCATGTGCCAGGCAGAGTGACAGTTCTGTGAGTTTTCTACTGTGCAAAGCAGAGCTGATTGTTCATTTTTTATAGCTTCAGCCTATTCAAAGTGAATATAAGCTTTCTCATGTGTTATCTCACTCTATCCTCTAATCAGCTCCATGAGGTAAGAAATCATATAATCCGTAATTTATTTTTCAGTAAACTTAGAGTAGTAAATGTCGAATTGTTATTCTGCAGGAAAGGCAGGACTAGAATTAGTTATTAAACTGAATATAGTATTTGTTGGGGATTCATTCTATGATGCTATGATTGCAGAGTGAGAGAGAGAAAATGTCCCGAATTTCTTTCATTCTGGATTCTCGTACTATCTCTAGTCCAGCAGTACTAAGAAGTTGTCTAAAATGACTGTAAGAATCCTGGTTGGAAGTTTCCATGTTCATCAGAGTGATACATCTGCTAGTCCCCAGTCTTCTTGAGATAGGCCTTGCCTCCTTGGAACCCTTAATTCTAGGTTCTAGCACTGCAAAGAGGTTCCCTTTCCCACCAGTGGGGATGGAGGAGGCATCACTGAAGAGATAAGAAGACAACATAGTGCATAAAGTGATCAAGAGTAAGAAAGAGACCAGCAACGTTTCAAGAGAATATTCCTGTTGAAGAAAGCAGAGTGGAAGATTATAAACATATGTTTTAGGAAATAATGACATATAAAAATCTTGAAATCCAAAACCGACATGAGGCCAAGTCCTTAACTTCAAGTTCATTCTATGAAGACATATAGAAAGATGTATGTTGATTGAAAAGAACATGCTGAATTACTATTACATTGTTACTTTTTAGTAAATAGCTATTTTAAATCAAGGTTGTTTTAGTTGGGGATCAGTTAAGCAGAATCACTGAAGAGTTAAAGGACTGCTTCTCTATACTAATGACTCAGTGAGCTGTCATTCTTATTATTTCCAGCACATACAATAGCGCCTGACACATAGAAGCCACTCAATAAATATTAGTTTAGCAAATGAACAGAGTTGACTTCAGCACACATATAGAGCTAACAACTAGTACTGATTGTGTGTGGAAATTCAATTGAAAGCATAAACGTGATGCCCAAGAAGTAATAGAGGATGCCAATTTAATCCTTTCAATTGGATTTCTATACAGAAACTGTTTTTTGCTTTGCTTTGTTTTGTTTTGTATTTTTTTTTTTACTGGTATAAGTTATGGTGTCTTTCTCATATGTGCTCAATACTTATTGGTTCGACTGAATTAAAATTTAAATATAAGATGCTATCCACCATATTATGTGTAGGAGTTTAATAAACTTTACGTATTTTCTCTGGCTTTTGAAAATAAGTGTTCATGTGGAAATGCCCTCATAAACACATCAGTTATTTTTCCATTTTTAGTAAATGATATGTAAAGCAAAAGAGATTCCTATTGTTCTCCCAGGACAGTTGTAGATACCAGCCCATACATATATCCTCACTTGGTTGTAATAGTGGGGAAAAGGAAGGATCTTTCCAAAGGCAAGAAAATGGACTGTAGCTGTGCTTGTACACTGCAACACAGTTTGATATGCTAGGGAGAAAACATAGTCAAATTCTTTTCACAACCGTATAATCTATGTAGACAAGTCAGACAGTTTGTAAGAAATACTGTTTTTCAAAGCTTTCTTTTGAAACAGTGTAGACACAGTCTAAATTGCCTGGGTGGCAGGCTTCCAGTTCCCTGTTTTATATGATCCATGTCAATGAGATGAAAAGGCACTCTCTCAGTAGCATGTTTGTCAACAGAAGCAAGCTGACATTCAACTCCAAAGGATTTAAGGAAAAAAGACTTACTTTCTTCTATTATTAAGCAGGTTATCAGAGAAGAAATGAACCACAACTTTATGGATTACCACATTCACAAAACCTTAAATGGCAGCCAATTTAGCCAATTTGGGAATCAGGGGAGAAGATTGAAAGTATTTAATTTTTTTTCTTTTTACAGTTCACTTTTAATCTGAATCATATAAGAATTATTTTTAAAATGTTTTCACTAGAAGGGTCTGTAATCTAATGGGAACACAAATATAATATAAAACACAAATAAAGACATAAAATGTATGACTACAAACATAACTCACCATATTTTTATTTATACTTGAATTTTATTTATACTTGAATTGACTATTTTACTTGAATTTTTCATTAGGTAGGCAAAAATTTTATAGCATATAGGAGATACAGAGTGGTGTGAAAATAACTGTGGTTTTTCACAATTAAAAGTAATTGCACCAACCTAATATAGTAACCATGTGGAAAAAAATCTAATTCATTCCTTTGGCATATTTTATGTGGGATATTTTCCCTACAAATATCTTCACTTCTTCTGAAGGGTTTATGTATTTACTTTTTTTTTTTTTCTTCAAGAGGTCAGCAGAAGATGGGAGGTATCAGGGGAGGGGTTTCCCAGGCTGTCTCTCTACTGGATCATGAATTGCTGGATCCTTCGCCAAAGTCCAAAGCCCTTGCAAGTGGCTTTCTTGTGTCTCTGATGGGCACTCCCCTATTTTGCCCTTCCAGGCTTAAACAGTGCTCTTGCTAGCCTTTGGTACCACATTAATCTTTTATTTGTTTGCCTAAATCCTGCTTACAGCTTTGTAAATAGCCCTGTTATAAAATTGTATTTAAATTGCTCGGTTTAAATTTGCCATCCTATCCTGCTAAGACCCCATCTGATACTTGAGGCAGCATTAACCCTCTTCTCTGTGAAAACCATGTGAACCACTGAGCATCTCACACTGGAGATGATGTGTTTTATTGAATCCAGAATAAAGGATAAAGGAAGCTTTTTCATGAGTAGATTTAGCTTCTCTCAATTCAACAGACATAATTGATGTTCCCTAAATGTTCCCTAAATGAGAGCAGAGACACAATTATTGAATGAAAGAAATAGTATGAGCTTTTATAAATTACATATGAATTAAAATATATCCTGTCAAAAGGAACCCGAAAAAACTTGAAAAAAATGATATTTATTTTTCATCCACTGGCAGGTTAAATAGTCATTTTGCCAAAGATCAGAGAAGCATAAACGACTCACTCATGCAATTGTATCAATGTTTGTGTTCCTTCTTGAACACATGTCAAAACTTATGTTAAAAAAGTATTAAAAGGTGGTGCCTTTAGGAGATAATTAGGCCATGAGGGTTCTGCCCTCATAGATGGTCTTAGTGGTCTTATAAAAGGGCTTGAGGTCCAGGCACAGTGGCTCACACCTGTAATCCCAGAACTTTAGGAGGCCAACGCAGGCAGATCTCTTCAGGCCAGGAGTTTGAGACCTGTCTGTACAACATGAGAAAACCCCGTCTCTACCAAAAAGACTAAATAAATAAATGGGCATTTTGGCAACACACCTGTAATCCCATCTACTCAGGATACTGAGGCGTGAGAATCATTTGAACCTGGGAGGCAGAAGTTGCAGTGAGCCAAGATCACACAATTGCACTCTAGACTGGGCAAACAAACAAACAAACCAAAAAAACACAAAAGAGTTTCAGTGAGTTTGGTCCTTTTTGCCTTTCCACCTTCTACCATGTAAAGATAGGGCATTCAAGGTGCCATCTTGGAAGCAGTGTCCCGGCCCTCACCAGACACCAAACCAGTCAGGACCTTAATTTTGGACTTCCCAGTCTCCAGAACTGTGAGAAATACATTTTTATTCTTTATAACTGCCCAGTCTCATGCACTGTATTATAGCAGCACAAAGAGACTAAGACAGTTCATATCATTCTTTGAAGTATGTTCAGTAAAGCACATCTGCGTAACACTTAGATTTGATTTTTCTTTGAAAAGATCAACTTGCAAGAATTCCATATACTTTTTTGGGGAAAAAAAAAGGAAATATGGAAAACATAAGAATAGGAAAACAATAATAAAATAATATATTATGTTTTTTTCTCCTCATTTAGCTAATATAGTTGACCATCGAACAATATGTATTTCAACTGCACTTTTATGTGGATTTTTGTCACCCCCCATCTTCCTCCTCCTCCTCAGCCTACCGAACATAAGGATGATATAAACTCAACATGAAGATGAAGACCTTTATGATGCCCCATTTCCACTTAGCGAATAGTAAATATGTTTTCTCTTCCTTATGATTTTCTTAACAACATTCTTTTCTGTAGAATACTTTATTGTAAGAATATAGCTTATAATATATGTAACACTCAAGATAGATGTTAATCAACTATTTATATTATCAGTAAGGCTTCTGGTCAACATTAGGCTGTTAGTAACTAAGTTTGGGGGTGAGTCAAAAATTACATGTGACTTTTCAACTGTTCAAGGAGAAAGCGACCCCAACTCCCTCAGAAGATCGTGTTCAAGCTGACAAAGTATAAAAATTAGAAGATAGAGGTTTGGGGTGAGGTGTGAAAAGGTAACGGGTTTCAACCACAGGGAAGAGTGGATAAGAAATGAGAGGCTTTGGGTAAAGAAACAGAGAATCATTTAGTATAGCTTGAGATTAGAATGTTTCAGGAAAGTATACATTAAGAGAAAAAGAAATGTAAAGTCATGACTAGCAGAAAATGTAAATATTATCCTGAAAACAATAACAAAAAAGGTACCAAAAATATTTTTTTTTTGCCTTGGAGTGATGCAATCATTATTTTAGTGACACAATCTGCAATTCAATATATCCTCAGTTTAGAGAAAAACAAACAAAGAAAAATAGAGTGAAAGCATACGAAAGCCCCAGGAAGATTGTGTGATAATCTCAGTGACAGAAGATTGTGTCATGCAGTAATGTAATATGGTGTAGGTAGAGAAAATTTTCATATTGAAGAAATAGTAAGATGAAGTAATCCAACAAGAAAATGTGATTTGCTGAGTTGGAGTAGTAAGAAAGGAGTCAAAATGGCACTCAGGTTTCTGGATGTGGCAAGTAAGTGACTATGTCATTTAACTGAAATCAGAAACATAGAATGAATAGGTTTGGTGATAATAGTTCACTTATAGACACATACAGATTGAAAACTTTGTGAAATGTTCAATAGGGCAATGTGATACATGAACTCAGAATTCAGAAGAGAGATGTCAGCTATTTGTTTTATCACAAATAGACAACAATGGACAGATAGGACTGCATAAAATTGCCCAGGTGGAATCATTTAAAAGGATAGGACACATGCACACGTATGTTTATTGCAGCACTATTCACAATAGCAAAGACTTGGAATCAACCCAAATGTCCATCAGTGACAGACTGGATTAAGAAAATGTGACACATATACACCATGGAATACTATGCAGCCATAAAAAAGGATGAGTTTGTGTCCTTTGTAGGGACATGGATGCAGCTGGAAACCATCATTCTCAGCAAACTATCGCAAGAACAGAAAACCAAACACCGCATGTTCTCACTCATAGGTGGGAACTGAACAATGAGATCACCTGGACTCGGGAAGGGGAACATCACACACCGGGGCCTATCACAGGGAGGGGTGGGGAGGGATTGCATTGGGAGTTATACCTGATGTAAATGACGAGTTGATGGGTGCTGACGAGTTGATGGGTGCAGCACACCAACATGGCACAAGTATACATATGTAACAAACCTGCATGTTATCCACATGTACTCTAGAACTTAAAGTACAATAACAAAAAAAAAGATAGGAAAAGAGGTTTCTATAGAACCTAAGAATATTAATTTGAGTGCACTTCTGTGTAAAAATATTAAAAAAGAGAAAAATCCAGAAGATTGAATAAACTGTGGAAGATCCAGGAGAAAGTCAGAAGAAGGATATCACAGAAGTCTCAGGGCGGGGCGGGAAGTGGGGGAGAAGAAAAGTGTCAATAATCACAAACATTATCTGACAGATTAACTATGTTAAGAATTACACATTTTCTACTAAATGTAGTTCCAGGTGGTCATTTCAGCAAATTTAAACAGGTATTTCAGTGGAATGTTGAATGTGACACTCAGATTTGAATGGTCAGTAGAAGTGAGGAATAGAATCTGAATACGTAGAAAATTCTGTCACGTTCGTCCATATAATCAGAGGATACAAATGGTAATATTTGAGGTTGATGGAGGTTTTTTTTTTTTTGTTTTCTACGCTTTTATTATTGTTTGTAGTTGACAGAGACTTGGACTAGTTGAGTGCTAATAGGAAAGGACTCAAAACAATGGAAGAAGTTGAACAGAGAAGACAGAGTTATCTAACAGAACTCTAGAGCACAAGTGGAAGAGAGTGATTTTATATGCCAATAACAAGTCAGAGCTGGTGGTAAAGCCACAGGTGGAAGTATCTGAATATCGCATTTGTTCATATGAGATAAGAAGAGTGGTATCTTTAAAGTGACTTTGGGATAGAAGAGAAGATATAGTTAATAGCTCGTTCTCTATACTAAAATGTGCAGCATGTAATCAAACAGAAATTTCTACTTGAGAAGAATGCTGATGTCCTACTGTCTTTAACCCACATACAGGTTATGACTGATAGATTATCTGGCCATAATTGATTCAAGAAGATGGAAAATAACTTTGGTGAAGAGTTGAAAGAAAGTAAGTGGGTTAGCCCATGTTTTTTGTGTTGCTATCAAGGAATACCTGAGACTGGATAAATTATAAAGAAGAGAGATATCATTGGCTCACAATTCTGCAGGCCATACAGGAAGCATGGCACCAGCATCTGCTTGGCTACTCTGAGGCCTTAGGGAGCTTCCGGTCATGGTGGGAGGCAAAGGAGGAGCTGGCATAGGACACAGTGAGAACAGGAGTAAGAGAGAGTGGGAGAGGCCCAACATATTAAACCACCAGATCGCACAGGAATGAGAACTCGCTTACCACCAAGGGAATAATGCCAAACCATTCAGAAGGGATCAGTCCTCTATGATCCAATCACCTGCCACCTCCAACACCAGGAATCACATTTCAACATCTCATGAGACTTGAAGCGCCACCTCCAACACCAGGAATCACATTTCAACATCTCATGAGACTTGAAGCGGACTAACATCCAAACCATTTTAGTAAGGCAGTCTCTTCACGCCACATTTCTTATGAGCATATTTTAAAGATTTTAGAGGTTGGACTAGGGAAGAGGAAGCACCAAAGTGCTATGAATCTGGTGGCGGGCGCCTGTAGTCCCAGCTAGTCGGGGGGCTGAGGCAGGAGAATGGTGTGAACCCGGGAGGCGGAGCTTGCAGTGAGTGGAGATCGTGCCACTGCACCCCACGCAGCCTGAGCCACAGAGCGAGACTCCGTCTCAAAAAAAAAAAAAAAAAAAAAAAAAAGAATCTGGAGGAGGAAAAACTAATGTGCAGATTAATAACAGAAGTAACATTATGTGTTTGCTAATAGTTTTGGCTGGTCATATTTTTATTTATGTTTTTAATTTTGTTCAAAAGTTAGCCTTAGGACTCCCTCTGAGAATTGAAGCACTCAGACCTTTATTCTGAGGGACCGCTAATTCTAGCCGACAGTTAGCAACAGCTTATCTTATTTCATCCACGCCTAGACACATACGTGGTTTCACATTATAATATCTCCAAAACTGTAATGCACCTTGTCATCAGTAATAACATAAAATCAGCCACATGGTAATTATCATTTAGTGATCATTGCTTATGCATGTAGAAATTTCATCATGGCTATTGATGTTGTCAACATTTTGAATTATGTTCAAATAGTATTAAAATACATTCCCAAATTATATATTGTATTTTAGTACTGATATAAAAATTACTGAAGCAAATATTTGTCATTAGAGAAGCAATCAACCACAGTGTACACATTTTGTTAAATCACCACCAGATATCAGGACCTAAGATGAGAAGATTGAAGAATAGGATGCTGTATTACATTTGTCATTTGAGATTTTATACATACGCATCTGTGTATAAAATTCTATTTGTTTCCTGGTCTCTTATCACCTTTGGTGATTTGTGTGAATTTAACTTTTCCAAAATTGGTCAATTTTCCAAAATTGGTCAACTGCATCTTAGATTGATATTACCTCTGAAAAATATTTCACTGAAAACTCTGGACTTGTCTGGATAGGCACAGCCTACGCCATGCCAAACAATTCAACTGAAGGCAGAAAAAATTACAAAATATCTTAGAATAGATGAAAACAAATGTCAAAGCATGAGAGGCTGGTGTGATCAATGCATTCACTGCCCAGAGCTATCAATAAAGCATTGTGTCACAGCTTAACTTGTCTTTCTAAGAGGTGCACAGAATAATGGTGCCATCTTACAATCAATGCGGTCCTCATCCATAAAATACTTGTATTTGTTTCCTGATCTCTCATCACCTTTGGTGATCTGTGTGAACTCAACTTTCCCAAAATTGGTCAATTGCATCTTGGATTGCCATTACCTCTGAAAAAATACTTGTCTCTTTCACTGAAAATTCTGGATTTCTGGAAAAAACAAAAAAGTTAAGTCTAAGTCTTGATTGATGTTACTCCAGATGAAGAGGCATGGGGAGTACTAGCTTGCAGACTCCTGTAAGAATAAAAGGCTTTCCTGTCACTAAGAGTAGCACAGGAGACCAGTCCCTGAACAATTGTGTGTGTGTGTGTGTGTTCAATAAGAAATTTAATGTAAAAGCCCCGTCTAGAAAAGGAAATAAATATTACCCTCTAGCCAGTAAATACAAAGGAGTGGTCATAACCTAAATGTACTAGCTAAGAAGTGCATCACAAAATACTCCATCTTAAAATACAGGGGTCTTTGAGGATTTTATAATTGAACGAAGAAAATGTAAAAAACTATTAAAAATTACTAAGTTCTAGTAAAGCTTTTCACTCTGTCTCTCCTTATAGAAACCTGAGAAACAAAATACCATCTTTCTTAGTAGATATATTTAGGAATAGTGGTATACAAGGCAAAATCTTTTTTAAAAAAAATCCCTCCTTGTTTTATTTAATTAATGGGCCTTTCATTAGCAAAAACATGTAGTTTGGAATGACACAATTGACTTTCCATTCATCTTCTCTGGCAGCATACTGTGAGCAAGGCAAAATTAATCTGGTATCTTGAGCTATTTTTCACTCTTTAAGAGCAAAGTTAGAACATGTTTCATTTACATACATGGCCCTGTCAGTTCTCTAGGTGAGTTACGTAGACTGGCCACTCACCAAAAGAATTAAAATAAATTTTGCTAGTTTGACCTCTACTAAATATATCAGAGATTAGGGCAGCTACTGGACTCTTTAAAGCTTTATTAGAACTGAACTAACTTAAAATGAGGTAAAAGTATTGTTTGAGACTTGGGTTATCCAGCCAAAATTTGAATTACCCTAATCTCATTGCTCTAAAAGAAAAAGAGGTGTCACAGTTCCACATTTCACACAAAAATAACTTTAACATAATTATTATTTATATTCTGATATATGGTCGAGTGCAGCATTTAATATTAAATCTAGATATTCTTTCTTTAAGGCTCTTTGAAAAGTCTTGTGTTGGAGTCTAGAACAGTCTAAGGACAAACTGCTCTGGAATGCCTACTTAAATAATGATTTGTCCCAGGATCTACTAAATAAGAATATCTGATTGAGTCTTCCAAATTTTAAGTCAGGTCTTCAGGAAAGTTTAATGACAATAAAATTGTCTCTGGCATGACAGTTCTACAGAAAATTCTCACTGATATGACCACTTAATTAGTATCAATAATTGAAACATACTAATATTTATACTTTTCATAATAAAGGGAGAGATTAAATAAGATTATCTGTATTCTTTTCCTGTAAAATAGTATTATTCCTGCTGAGCATGGTTGTTCACGTCTGTAATCCCAGTACTTTGGAAGGCCAAGGCGGGCTGATGGCTTGAGCTGGAGACCAGCCTGGGTAGCATGCCAAAACCCCGTCTCTACTAAAAATACAAAAAATTTGCCAGGTGTGGTGGTTTGAGCCTGTAGTCCTGGCTCCTAGGGTGGCTGAAATGGAAAGATCACCTGAGCCTGGGAAGTCAAGGCTGTAGTGAGCCATGATCACACCACTGCACTCCAGCCTGGGTGACAGGAGTGAGATCCAGCCTCAAACTTAAAAAAGTGTTATTCCTCCATTAAGAGCACGAACATACAGCTTAGTAATTACTGATCAATTACACCTCCTTTTACGCATTACTGCCCCAGACTTTTCAACTACCTGGATCATTGCTTTGGCACAATGCAAGATGTTTTCCCAGATAACTACCAGTTCACTCTTCAGCAAACAGGCTGCCATCTGGTTCCAGAGATAATTCACATGCCACATATTATTTGAGCTGTAAGTTTGCTTGCTAAGTATGAGGAAACCATATATATATATATATATTTGTATTGAGTCTCACACAGTCACCTGGACTGGACTGCAGTGGTGTGATCTCAGTTCACTGCAAGCTCTGCCTCCCGGGTTCATGCCGTTCTCCTGCCTCAGCCTCCCAAGTAGCTGAGACTACCGGCACCCACCACCATGCCTGGCTAATTTTTTGTATTTTTAGTAGAGACAGGGTTTCACCGTGTTAGCTAGGATGGTCTCGATCTCCTGACCTTGGAGGCAACCACATTTTAAAAATTGTCTTTGTGGACTAGTCCAGGTATCAACTGTGACCATTCAAGTCCACAAACAAACAGTAAAATACAAAAATGAACAAACAAACAAAAAAAACATGTCTTTGAATAATAAAAGAAAGATGGAGTAAAAGAAAGCAGGGAGTACTCATGTATGATACTCATGAAAAGAGAAGGGGATGGAGGGGTGATTGAGTAGTACTGAAATGCTGCCATAAAAAAATTAGATTGATGGGAAGCCCCATCGGAAAGAAAACCTACTGTTGAGAAGAGTCTCACACTGGCCCAGAAGGACCTGACCTAGTAATCGCATAGTGCTTGGTCATATGCTGTGAACAGTCTGGTGAAAATGTGGCCTCAGAAGGAATGCTCTGGCAGATGCAGCAGCAGGAACCTCTTAACTTACTACATTTCTCACAGCTGTGTCTCTCTTGAAGGGAGATCTCATCACCCTAAGATGAGCTCCTAACCCACAATCTATGTATGAAAGAAGGAATACAAGACAGAGGCTTTGGATTAGCTTGGATTCGCTATCATCTACAATGTCCTACAAGGTGCTGTTAGTCTGGCTCTTTCTTTCTCTCCAGCTTATCTTGTTCGTCTCTTTCCTTTGCTCTCTGTGCCAGCCCCAAGATTTAGTTTTGAGTTATTTGAATGTGTGTTTTTTCTCTAGCACTAAAATATCATTTACATGTTTGAAGTAGGTTGAATAATGGCCAACCAAAGATATCAAGTCCTCAGCCCTGCAAATCTAAAATATTACCTTATTTGGAGAAAAAAAAATCTTTGCAGTTGAGATTAAGCTAAAGATCTTGAGGGGATGCAATTACTCTGTATTTTCCAGCCCTAAATGCAATTCCAACTGTCTCTATAAGCAAGGCAAAGAGAAATAACAGACAAACAGAGAAGAAGACAATGTGAAAACAGAAGCAGGGATCAGAGTGATGCAGTCACAAATTCCACAATCCCAGGGCAGCCAACAGCAGCCAGGATAGGCAAAAATAAGAACCCTGATTCTTCATTATAGCCCCTGGCAGGAGTGTGGTCCTGCTGGGATTTGGACTTCTAGCCTCTAGAATTGTAAAAGAATAAATTTCTGTTGCATTAAGTCTTCAAGTTTGTGGTAATTTGTTACCTCAGGAAGCAATACAATATTCTACCAAGGGTGTGTTTGTGTGGGATGGGAGAGAAGGAGACAGTTAACTTAGACATCTGGTGTGATGGAGAAACTACTGTAAATTAAATGTGGACCCTGGAATTTAAACTGGATAAACCCTGGAAGGGACTTTGAGGCGTGTCTCTCAGAAAAGGTTCGAATTCGTTTAATCTGTGGAAAGAGGCAGCAAAGCAGAAAAGTAAACTGTGGCAAAGGCAGTGTTCATCAAATATTTCCTGTCCTATGCTCCACATCTCAGCTACCCTTAAAGTTAAGTTGGGTCCCCATACTAGTTTTGACAAGGAATTATAAAAGGAAGGAATGTACAATTTCCTCACCAACAGTGAGAAGTCATTGTCCTTTGTCCATTCCTTTCTTCCCTTCACTTAGAAACAGGAAGTCTCCTGTTAAACAAAAGCACGTGATAAAGATTCCTTGCCTACAAGATGGAGCTGGGCTGTCTGACCAGCCTTGGAATTTGCATGTGTTAGAGAGCTTTGTTAAGCCATTGAGCTATTGAATTTTACTTGTGACTACAGGAAAACCTGACTATAAAAATAGCTTAATATCTTTAATGAGAAAATGAGTTACATGAATATCTGTAACAAAAGATGTAATAAAGTATGTGCAAAGAGAGGTGTTAACAGTGTACTGTAGGAGTTTGGAGAAAATAAATGTTTACTTATGTAACATTTTTTACTCTTGCCTGTAGAATCAAGGTAGCATTTAAACAGAATTTGTAAAAGGGCCAGAATTTCTTTGGATAGAGATGTTAGGAAAGAAGCATTTCTGGTGTATAGTATGACCTGAGCATATATGGCAAAGTTTGTGGCATGTGGGGTGAATGTAAGTAAAAACAAAACCACAATAATATAATTATACCTAGTGTTTATTGAGCATTTTCACTGGTCATGCAATATTTTAAAGGCATCACTAGTATTTACCTATTTAAACTTCACAAGGAGCCAAACAGTTAATTTGTTACCCCAATTTCCAAGTCAAAGTTGAAACTTGCAGACTTAAACAACGTGCAAAGGTTGAATACCTGTAAATGGTACAGACTGAATGTGAACTCAAGCATCTCCATTTTTGTGTAAAACCATAATATAGGACAAGTCTCTGTCAGTAAACTTTCATCTACACATAATAGAAAACTCAACTAGTTTCAAAAATACAATATTATTTTATATGACAGGAAGTTTATGAGTGGGGCATCTCCAGGAATGGTATTCCATTGGCTTAACATTCCAAATATTTTTGATTTTTGAGATTATTTTCCAACTTTCAGAGTATTTAATTTTCTCAGGCAAGCTCCCTCCCTACCCCACCCAGTTGTAAAAGGTCTGTCATATATTAGATGTCATAATTAGACATAAAAATGTCCAGCAGACATAAGATTGTTGCTGGGTTTTTCATTGTTGTTACTTGTTGGTATGTTTTTCTGTGTGACTTTTTTGATTAGCTAGGAAAACTTTCCCAATAATGATAGCAGGCTTTCCCTTTTGGGATAGGACTGGTTTACAAGCAAATCATTGGTAAAGGGGATAGTGGAAACTTATAAACTTTCTGGATTAAATTAATCAGCATTTTCCCAGTGTCTTTGGGGATAGAATTGACATAGGGAATCTGTTAGCAAGGAAGAATGGGGGAATGGCTGTAGGTAGCGTACGGTCCTCTGAACAGGCTACACCATGGTCGCACCATTGTGACCCTGTAACCCACACGTACAGGCCTCCTGGAGTCACAAAGCCTGGAGCAACAGGAGAATCACTAAAAAAGAAGAAACAGCTAGTTCCTGCCTTAACAGATTAACCGACCTTGCAACATTCCACCACTGTGATATGTTCCTGCCCTACCCTAACTCATCAATCAACCTTGTGTTATCATGCCTTGTGACCTCCCCCCACCTTGTGACTATGCACCTTGTGACATTCTTTCCCTGCCCGAAAAACTGCCCCAACTGTAACTTTCCCCTACCTACCCCAAACCTATAAAACCAGTTCCACTCCCACAACCCTTCACTGACTCCCTTTTCAGACTCAGCCTGCTCACACCTGAGTGAATAAACAGCTTTGTTGCTCACACTTAGCCTGTTTGGGTAGTCTCTTCAACTAGGCGCACACATAACAGGTAGGTAAACAACAGTGTGCACTAAAGAGTGGGAATGTTTGAAAAAGATTTCAGAATAATTCGAATTCCATCAGAGAAAGTGGGAATTTAATTGACACAGAAAGGCAAAACGTGTGTTTAGACTAGGGGGTGATTTTAACAAGGTTGTGTCTTAAAAAATTAATCTTACATTTCTGCATGAAATATATTTGAGGATGGCAAATTTGTGTCAAGTCCATTGCAATAGTCCAATAATAGTCCAAAAATAATTAATATGTTGAGCATGAGAATATCAGAGAAAACTTACGCAAGAAGTTAGGAATTAAAGATATTGATTCAATATGATAATATTGTTGAAAGAAGTAATTAGACCAGCTAGATCTCAACTTTCTAGCTAGGGTTGGTTGAGCTGGTGATGCTATTAACATAATCAGAATAACTAAGAGTTTCATCATAATGTATGAAAAATTTCAGTTTAAAAATACTGAATTTGAAAAGCTAGAACATCTATAGTTAGAAATATGCAGAAGATAGTTTTCAAGATATTTCTCAAAATGGTGAGAGTTGATGAGATGAAAGCTGTTGACTGATAAGAGCTTGAGCAACCGGGTGTGCTGGCTTATGCCTGTAATCCCAGCACTTTGGGAGGCTGAGGCAGGCGGATCACTAGGTCAGGAGTTCGAGACCAGCCTGGCCAACATGGTGAAATCTCATCTCTACCAAAAATACAAAAAATAGCTGGGCGTGGTAGCAGGCACCTGTAATCCCAGCTACCTGGGAGGCTGAGGTAGGAGAATCATTTGAACCCGGGAGGTGGAGGTTGCAGTGAGCCTCCATTGTGCTCCAGCCTGCACAATGGGGTGAGACTCCACTGAAAAAACAAACAAACAAACAAACAAAAAATTGATATTTAGGAATCATTTACAAAGAAGTGAACATCAAATTTACTACAATAATTAAATCAAACTGAGAACAGACACACTTACAGTCAATCGTTTTTTGACAAAGGTGCCAAGAACACATAATAGCAAAAGGACAGTCTCTTCAACAGATGGTGTTGGGACAACCAGATATCCTCAAACAGAAGAAACAAATTAGACCTTACCTCACACCAGCTACAAAAATCAACTCAAAGTGGTTTAAAAACTTAAATGTAAAGCCTGAAACTATAAAAATAGGAATAAAACGGGGGAAAGCTCATTGACAGTGATTGATGTCATTGAGCTTAAAAACTGATTTTGTTATATATAAGCCTAAAGTCAGAGACAATAAAAGCAAAAATAAATGCATGAAATTACATCAGTCAAAAAAGCTTCTGTACAGCAAAGGAAACAATTAAGAGTAAAGGCACAACCTACAGATTTATAGAAAATATTTGTAAAATATACATCTGATGGAAGATAAATATCCAAAATGTATAAGAAACTCAAACAGTTCAATAGTAAGGAAACAGATAATTAAAAACAGGCAAAATATCTGAATAGACATTCTCAAAAGAACACACACTAATGGCCGACAGGTATATGACAAAATGCTCAACAACACTAGTCATTAGAGAAATAGAAATTAAAACCACAATGAGATATTACCTTACACCTGTTAGAATGATTATCACAAAGTCAAATGATAACAAGTGTTGGCAAGGACATAAAGAAATTAGAACCTGTGTTTACTGTTGGTGATATAAATTAGTATAAGCATTATAGAAAACAGTATGGAGATTCCTTAAAAAAAAAAAAAAAAAAATGGAATTACCTTTCTATTTTTGCCTTTCTATTTTCCATCCAGGATTCTCATTCATGGGTATATATCAAAAGGATTTGAAATCAGTATGTTGAAGTGGTATCTGTACTCCTGTGTTTATTGCAGCATTATTTACAAGAGCCAAGTTATGGAATCAGCCTAGTTGTCCATCAACAGATGAGTGGGGAAAGAAAATGTGGTACACATACACAATGAAATACCAGTCATTATTACAAGAGAAGAAAATTAAGACATTTGCAATGACATGAAAGAACCTGGAAAACATTATGCTAAGTGAAATAAATGAAACTGCTCTTCAACAGTTTCTTTGTAAACTAGGCACTGAAGGAAAAATAACACATGATTTCATTTAATGTGGAACCTAAAACAATGAAACTGATATATGCGGAGAGTAGAATGGTGGTTACCAGATGCTGGAGTGGAAGGAATGGGGAGATGATGGTCAAAGGGTACAAAGCTTCAGTTAGATAAAAGGAATAAGCTTTTGAGATTTATTGTCCAGCATAATGACTATAGTTAATAATAACGTATTGAATTAATACATTTCAAAATCACTTAGAGTAAATTTCAAGTGTTCTCACAACAAAAAATGATAATTATTTGAGGTATTTGATATATTATCTTGTTTTAATTTTTCCAAATTTGAAATTATTCCAAATTGTATATTCCAATTGTATCATAGTATCACTTTTTACCCCATAAATATATGCAACTATAGTTTGTCAAATTACAATAAAATTTAAAAATATTTTAATTACTGAATGATAAAACTTCATTCAGTAATTAAATAACCACATGTTAGTCACCGGGAAAACAAAGATAAATAACAAATTATTCTGACCCTGTGAAATTTCAATCTTGCCTAGAGATAGTTAATAATCAACTGATGAAATACATTTATAGTAGCTAATCATATAAAATTTTACAGGCCCACTGAAGAGTAGGTTAATTTTGCCTCAGTGGAGGTGTCTGCAAACTTGATAAAGATTTACTAAGAAGGCAGCAATTTGACGTGGATCATGAAGAAGAAATCAAAGTTTGAAAGGAAAGTAAACAATGTGCAAAAATATTGAATCGGTGTACAGTTGTATGAAAATGCCATGTTTTCAACAACCTCATTGTTAACCCAAGATCCCTTTCCAATCAGATTAATTAATAATCAATATAATATGTCTTCAAGATTTCACTGAATATCTTTACAGAATCTGACTTGTTCATTTTTTGAATTGGGAAATATTTTCTAAGCTAAGTTTTGCTTTCTGTGCTTTTACTGCATTCTTTTTTTTCTCAGATATTGACTAAACTGAAGTGAGATTTTATAGTTATTTACAGCTATTGTTTGTCCCATTTCTGCACATAGCTCAAACATCTTCAGAACATTGTTAAAATGGATAATTTTCATATATTTTCAACAAACTAAACAATTTAAAATTACTACAATGGTCATTCACAAATGGTCCTCTCAAATACCATGTAATACTTCAAATATTTGTTTACAATGACTAAAAAAAGAAGAAAATAATAAAATTATGAGTCAAACACAAAAATGAAAACATTTACCTGAGCTATATTTTTATTCTTATAGTTCCTGCTTTTTTTCTTTCCTCAAATATGAAGTTGATGGGCTAAAATTAATTAATAACCAAACAGGTGATTGTGCAGTATTTATTGTGTGATTACTACATGCTTTCCACTATACTTGGATGTCTAGGAAATGTGTAGTAATTATACATATATGTGTATGTGTGTGTGTATATTACAAGTAATCTTTCCTTGAGGGCTTTTTAAATCTACATGTGCAAACAAGATTAGTTGAACAGCAATTTGTAAGCTTGCTTATAACTGTTGCATTGTATTGTGGCTGTCTTTTTTAGAACAAAAGTTGTCAATTACCTTTAAGAACCTACCTGATAAAAGTAGATGAATAATTTAAAGTGTTTCTGCCTACTTGTGAATGTTTATGACCCTGGTAGAAGAATCTTACCAGACAGGAAAGAAAAAAAAAAAAGAAAAACCTGACAAAATGACCTTAACTTTGTCCAGTGAATTTAAACTTTGCCCCTCAGTATTCTCGAGCTTTGATTCTAGTTTCCACAAACTTTCAGCCTCTTGGGGCTATAGTTGGATATGGCTTCTAATGCTGTGTTACACAGAGTGATCTGTCTCTTTTTCCTTGAGCAAAGGAAATTGGTTGATATTAACTAAATCCTTGAAATAGGTTGATATTAACAAAACAAAATCTCAAAAATAAAAACCAAATGTTAAAAAATATCAAGGGAAAATAGAAGAACAATATAAAGGGCAAATGTAACACAGTGTGGAAACATTTCAGACTAGTTGCCTCTGAGAGAAGTTGTCTTTGGTGTTCACCTGTCTTACCATCTTCTTTTCATATTCTGCGTATTCTAATGGACAACCCAACCGCCACATTTAGCTTCTGCAATACCATTTAAAAGTGAATTCCAAATCGAAATTGCTCTCCCAATCCCATACTTTATATCCATGATCCAGATACATAACTACCTATTTGAGACAGAAGGGAATCCCAGAAACTCAATTACAACTGAACATAAAACCTCCTCTCCTCTATGAATCAACTTGAATGTTTTCTCATGTACTTTATTTTGGCCAGTGTTAATCATTTTCCATGCTGTTCTTTAGCTGAAGGACATTGATGTTGACACATTTAATGTCAAGTAAATGCAAAATAGTTGTGTTAGATGAGAACAATTATACTCAATAT
The DNA here is from genome assembly GCF_049350105.2 of Macaca mulatta. Taxonomy (NCBI): domain Eukaryota; kingdom Metazoa; phylum Chordata; class Mammalia; order Primates; family Cercopithecidae; genus Macaca; species Macaca mulatta. Next base: position 122,542,153 of record NC_133413.1, read on the forward strand.
TAAAGTACATTTCAGTACAAAGAAATAAAATAAGTATTAAGTAGTTTTTAGTTCACTAAAAAGTTGACATTGGTTAGTTACTAATGTGCTTTCCAGAATAAATGTAGAAATTGATGAAGAAAATTGCCTGGAGAACACTGATGGGATATTCATCTTAGAGTCACTTATCATTTCATTGTTAGGATATTTCCAAAAACTTCTCCCTATACAAAGTTGATATAATAGATATCAATAATAATGGATAGATACAATAGGTGTGCTTGATGAAGAATAGGTAAATTTCACCTAGGATTCCAAATTACATCTAGAAATCTATAAATTTCTCACATCAAAAACCTTTGCATAAGATTTCAATTAAAGAATTTTTCTTAGTTGAGCAAATTTGAGTAATGAATTGTTTTAAAGTAGCCCAATTATTTAAAAAACACAAAGCATTTGAAGTCTTATGCAATTTATATCAAAATCAATACTGTTAAATGTGATATCTACCTTAGTTTATATTTCCCAGAAAATACTTTCAAGAATGATTGCTATGTATCCTTCCTGAATATTGTATATCATTAACACAAATAAAGCAGAATAATTTTATGAAGTGAATCCTTGAGTAAAGAGAGGAACTTTATTAATTCAAAGAACATTTATTTAGCCTTTATTTTACGCTAGTTACTATAGAAAAAGATATAAATACCTCTTTTACAGCATTGCTACAAAAATGTTAAATTTATATTTTAATTTTATATAGAATACTAAATACATGTTTACTTCACATCTTCCCAGGTAAATAATGGACATAAATAAATATTCATCTTTTCTTGTGCTTCAATTCCATCCTCCTTCATTGGAGTGAGACACAAACATAAATTAAGATTTAACTTTGGAAGAGTCCACACAATTTAGACAACAATCAGAGCTTGCATCACATAAATACATTAATATATTAGCTATAATTAATGTAGATAAGAAGGATTATGAGACCGTAGAGAATAAACAAGCTTGCTTTGCTTAGAAGAGTGAAAGCTACTAAGTCTGGGTGGTGAAGAGGATGAAATAGTAGGAAAGGAATGTAAAAAGAAAATATATTTCTGAGCAGTTTCTCTTACATATGATTCTTTGCCAATAATATGCACTTAAAGTAAAATACTATTTCCTGACTGTCCTCTGAAAGGTGGCTAGTTATTTACTGATACTTTGTATATTTTCACCCAGTCAACTTTGTGAACTACAATGACTAGGGTGGCAGAAATCTTGTCCTGTAACTAAAGCCCATATACTGTACCAAAAAACAATTGGTATTTATGAAAAAATATTAGAGTTATAATGTGTTATTCTTTATGATTGCATATATTGAACATGATATATCAATCGAGATTAGTAATCTGCATGAAATATTTGCTTAGTTGAAATATTTGGTTAACTTAGAGAAAAGCTAACATGTGGACAAATTATAACCCCAAATAATTCTATGCTTATATGTATCTTCCCAACATGCCAAAGGTGATACACACCTTTTCTTCTTTTCTACATTAAATTCTAAGAAATGATAGCAGTCTGTGTAATGCTAATATGCTTTCCATGATTAAATGTTTTAGAGGCCGGGCGCGGTGGCTCAAGCCTGTAATCCCAGCACTTTGGGAGGCCGAGACGGGTGGATCACGAGGTCAGGAGATCGAGACCATCCTGGCTAACACGGTGAAACCCCGTCTCTACTAAAAATACAAAAAAAAAAACTAGCCGGGCGAGGTGGCGGGTGCCTGTAGTCCCAGCTACTCGGGAGGCTGAGGCAGGAGAATGGCGTGAACCCGGGAGGCGGAGCTTGCAGTGAGCTGAGATCCGGCCACTGCACTTCAGCCTGGGCGACAGAGCGAGACTCCGTCTCAAAAAAAAAAAAAAAAAAAGTTTTAGAAAATATTTCATTTTTATATGCATCTTTGAGATTCACATTGATATGTTAAATGTTTTGAGAATTTCTTGGGGAAAAATGATCTATTCAAGGTTTTTAAAACTATTTTTGGTCCAGTAAATTTTTTGTTTCAAAAAACATCTATTGAGCATTTTAATCCATATTGGTATCCTGTGAAACATTATGTGGAAAGTGCTAGCATAGATGATAAACAATACAGTGCATATAACCTCTTGAAGTATTGAAGAAATTGTATTTATCTAATGTACATTGAAAAGTATATTGCAAAATGGCAACATTAAAAGCTGTGAAGAAACATCCAGTGTCATTCATTACAAGTGGGAGCTTAAAATGTCACAAACCTATTTTGTAGGGAGATCCTGCAGTCCTATCAAACTTTCTAATGCATCACACCCTTTGGCCTAGCAATTTCAGTTCTAGAAATTTAACCCATGTGTATATTGGCACATGTACAAAATACAAAAGTTCAAAGTCATTTATTACATTATTGTTTGTAATAACTTGAGATTGAATTGCTAATGTAAATCTTCATTGATAGGAAACTGTTTATATACATATATATTGTACTATATAAACATTCAATAGAATGAGAAAGCTTTCTGTGTCTTGAAAAGATCTTCAGGATATATTCAATAAAAAAATGAGATGCAGAAAAGTGTGTGAGAAGAGAATGGTAATGTTGGTAAAAATACTAGAGGAAATACTGCCTTCTGGACACACAAAACTCTCTTTCCAAGAATAAAAAACAAATTAATAGGACAGGTGTATGAAAATTAATGAATATAGCCACAGAAATAGAGGAAGAATTTGTACTATATCTTTTTATTCTAATATTTGAAAAATGTGAATGCATTAAAATGGAAAAACTTAAATAATTACATTCAGTTCTGCTCTAATATGGTATGTGTGTTACTAAAAAAAATCACTGTTGGCAGGACCATGCAATAAGACTATGTTATAAGGAACCACAGCTTTTGTAAGGAAAAATAAAGTTAGGGGCATAACAGTTAAGAATTTTTTCACCGACCGGGTGCGGTGACTCATGCCTGTAATCTCAGCACTTTGGGAGGCCAAGGTGGACTGATCACCTAAGGTCGAGAGATTGAGACCAGCCAAACCAACATGGAGAAATCCTGTCTCTACTAAAACAACAAAAAAATTAGCTAGGCATGGTGGTGCCTGCCTGTAATCCCAGCTACTTGGGAGGCTGAGGCAGGAGAATCGCTTGAACCTGGGAGGCGGAGGTTGCGGTGAGCCGAGATATCATGCCACTGCACTCTAGCCTGGGCAACAAGAGCAAAACTCCATCCCCACCTCCACCGCCACCCCTCACCCCGACCAATAAAAAAGAATTTTGTCAGTGGCACATGAAACAAAAAGAACAAAATCTAACAAAAATGATAGTACAGTTTTGCACATGTTAAATACTTAAGGAATGCATAAATACCACAATGATTATGGAACTTTATCTTAAGAAAGACCTCAAGTGTGCTTTTGGAAGTGTATATCAGAAGGGTTGCAGCTTGTGAGTTATTGTGTAGTAGAGGAACAAGGAGGATCTGAAATCTGATGGACAGTTGTCACAGTAGATGTCAATGGGTCTGTCCCCGACACGCATGATGAACTGAGGCAGCTGGTAGGATATTTGCATGTGAATATTTTTTGCATACTCCTATTCAACTAGATTCAACAGGGTACCGTTGTCTGAGTTCACAGTTGTCCGTGGTTGGGGAAGTCAGGTATAAACAAATGCAAAATTCCACTACACTCAAATTGTTGCCTTGAAATGTCAATCACAATGGAACAAATTCAAGTTTTCAAAACAAGTGTTATTGAAGAGCTATTAATTTTTGCCATCACCTATTAAACTTGTGAAAAAAATTATTCTGCTGATTTATAAAGCTTCTTAAAACTAACATTAACATTTCACAGTTTAAACTCATTACACATAAATTTGACTTTCACTTTCTAAATATTTGTGTATATCATCGTTACTTACACAGCGTCAATCGTGTTCTGAGAGTTGGAAATGAAATTGCAATTTAAACAATAAGGTATGGTTGGATTCCATTACTAGAATAGTGTACCAAATCCTTTATACATGTAATTTGAGGTGTATTTTCCCAAAACAATTGCTGCTAGAATTTGCCATTACCTACATCGAACAGTGGATAGGGATGGAGGGACATATGAACACCAAAAAGGACTTTAAAAAAATAAACCACTTATTAAGTTACTATGTTACTTGGTAAATTTTATGGTTTCTACTTTTTTATAGTTCTAAGAAATATTTAAAACTGTCACTTAATAATGATGCCTGTAATTAGTTACATGGCACTATCCAAGGTAAAAGTACTTGAACTACATCTTAATAAGAGAAAATGAAATGTAAAAAAAAAAAAAATAGATTAGATTGGATAATGTAATTGCTTTGAGGAAAAAGAAATTGATTAACTCAATAAGCTCAAAGCAATAATAATAAAAAAGCAAACTTCTGCTCGGATTTTTTTAAGGTTTTAAAACATATTTTATAAAGTAAAACATCTACCATTATAGTTATTTGGAAAGAAAATTATTTTCTAAGCCATATAGAATAAACATAAAAATATTGACTAAGATTCTACTTGGTACTTTAGTTACATTTTTAGAGGAAGCTTCATTTGCAAGGGAAAATTATCTGTTTGGTCAATATTCTTATTCCGGGCAATTTTGATGTAATGCACACAACAACAGTAAAATGAAACTATACTGACATTTGACAAAAATCATTGATTATTCCATGAATTCATCAATTTTTCTCAAGTTTTTAATTGTTTAGACAATTTACTGTATAGAGATATTACCTCTTTTAATCTTAGGGGTTTTTCTGTGTAAAAGTTTTGAAACTTTTAAAAACTATTTTGATTGTTATCATATTGATTATCTACCAAGATACAGTTCATATAGGTGTCTCCTGAACTCAGGTTCTTTATCACGTGCAGGGCTGTATCTTCTTCCACAAAGAGTTATCATCACAGTAACATCTAATTTTTAAATTTAATACTATTTGATTTTTAAAACTATTGTTTTTATAATGAAATTAACATATATACATTCTGAGGGGGGAAATGAAAAATTAAAATCATACTTCTGATAATATCTAACTACTACTTACACTTCATTTTTTGATTCAAGATATTTATGTTTGTATACGTGTGTATTTGGGAGATACAAAAAAGAGAGACAGAGACAAAGAGACGTATAGATACACTGTGGTTTTGGTTTGAATGTTGAAGTCTCCACATTGATAAACTTTGAACCTAATTTCCAGTAATTAGTTACTCATGCATGGTGATTTCTACTGCAATCCGAGATCAGTGAATATTTATGCTGCTCACACATTGGTGACCAGTGATATATTTTTCACCATATGCAAACAATGCATAGTTTGAAAAGCCAAGTTAAATACTCATCTATGATTGTTTAATGAGTATTTGGGTAGTATGTTAAGTAGAATTACAAAGCCAAAAGGGATACTGATTTCCCTTATTCAGTAGATAGCATATCACTAAATATAAATTTGGCCTTTGTCTCACTGTCTTATTTCATTGATTTTTATTGAAATTGTAGGTTCATTTTTTTTCAGTTTAAGTGCAAATGATGTTCTATAGATAAGGCATCGACTAATAAAGATTCCTAAGGAAATATATACATATGAAACAAAAGGATAAAGTAAACATTTCCCATTAAAATTGTGAACAGCCTATGATTATTTTGTCAAGAAATACCCAAGGTTTTCATGCTATTGAAGTCATCTAACATGCACTTTTCATAGTAATTCATTCCATCAAATTCTGAATATTCTGAAAATATGTATGAAAATATGTATCGATACCACATAGCCCAAACCATTTTTATACCCCTTAATTATTAGAGTAAAATAAGATAGTGTCTCATTCAACAGACCGAAATGTGTCAAGTTTCTCTGTAATTCATAGAAGTTAATTTAATTAATAGAAAGTAGTGAAAGAACACATAGACATACACAGACATCACATAGCTATTGTGTGGCACCTTAATATACTTTAATAATTTTTTGTAGCTTAAAAAGTTATCAAGTTACACGCTGAATGATAAGATCTATGTGTTTTATGTTTATTTCTATTTATTTTTTGAGATGGAGTCTTGCTCTGCCGCCCAGGCTGCAGTGCAATGACATGATCTTGGTTCACTGCAGCCTCCAACTCCCAGGTTTAAGTGATTCTCCTGCCTCAGCCTCTGGAGTTGCTGGGACTACAAGTATATGCCACAACAACTGGCTAATTATTATATTTTCAGTAGATATGGGGTTTCACTATGTTGGCCAGGCTGATCTCAAACTCCTGACCTCAGGTGATCCTCCCGCCTTGGCCTCCCAAAGTACTGGGATTACAGGTGTAAGCCACCGAGACTGGTCATGTTTTTTATTTTTATTTTTTCAATATCCATCACAACTCATAGTACACATTTAAAATTAGAAGATATTTGTTATTGTCAAATTAATTGACTAATGACATTTTGCTATTTATACCCACTCCTTCCCATTTGGAATTTAATTTTAGAGTTCATTGCCTTTATGCTGGTATTTGGTAACTGATATAGTTCCCCACACAAATTTCATGTTGAAATATAATCCCCAGTGTTGGAGTTGGGGCCCTGGGAGGAGAAATTAAATCACAGGGGCGGATTTCTCATGAATGATTTAGCACCATCCTCTTCGTATTGTCCTTGCAATAATGAGTGAGTTCTCAAGAGATCTGGTTGTTTAAAAATGTGTGGCACCTCACTCTTCCTTTCTCTCTCCTCGTGCTCCTGCTCTGGCCATGTAACATGCCTACTTCCTGTTCACCTCCTGCCAAGATCGAAGTTTCCTCAGGCCTCCCCAGAAGCCAAGCAGATGCCAGCATCAAGCTTCCTGTACATCCTGAAGAACGATGAGCCAATTAAACCTCTTTTCTTAAAAATTACCCAGTCTCAGGTATTTCTTGATAGCAATGCAGGAATGGCCTAATACAATAACCAAGCTTCAAATTAAGCCCTACATTTTGCTGTCCAGTGGCATAAGAGAGCAGACTACATCTTCTTCCCTGCCCGTTTGCTATGTACTTGTAAACTTCAACCTATAAGTCAGGGTTCCTAATTTGGTACACAGATATAATTCAGAGTTTGTGATCTTGAAATGAAAAAGGAAATTATACCTTTATCTTCACTTATCTTCTAAATAAAATATAGTACTTTCTTCAACCATAAAGATAGGCATAAATAATTTCTGATTTTGTCATTAAGAAAAATCACATATATTTTAAGGTCATGTTTAAATGTTATGAATATCTCATAATATTGCTTATAATCACCCCTTTTCAAAATTACCAAAATTAATAGCCCCTGCTTACTTAATTCTTCAGTAGAGAAATGTGTATATATGTATTAGTATGTATTAATGTACATATATGCATGTTAATATATAACATATTTTTAAAATATTTTGTAATTATTTTATTAAAATTAAGTTTCTGTGTGCTTCATTTTATAAATTTAAAAGCATCTCTGAAAAGGAGGACACAGACTTTAAAGAAGTCCTGGATTTCTCTACTGACTTTCTCTTTAATTAGCTTAGTGTTAATTTGCTAATTGGAATTACAAAGTTGTTATATTCCCCAGATAACATATCTCATTCTAATAAATTCTTTCTGGAGATACAAAATCTTAACTCAAGGTGGTGAGGAAGACACTTGTACAACTGAAAAACTTTAGGGTTCCCTTTAATTTATACCATATAATTCTATGTAATTGTTTTTATATATTTATCTACATATATCTCACTGGTCTTGCCAGAGCACAGAGGTTCATTGCTATTATGACAGGTATACTAATAGTGACAACCAAGGTTTGGATCTGATAAGTGTTTAAACACAGATTTCTTGTTCTGTATTTTACAATACAATTCGTAGCTATGAATTTGAATGTAGAGGACATATACTTTTTTCCAAGACTAATACAATTATTACACATGGGGACTTATTAAAAGTTGGAAAAGTATCCAGCAGGTGTTCACTAGTTCCATTGTTCTGTATACTGAAGAATCAAATCTAATGTCCAGTGGCTATTTCTATTCCCAAGTAACTTCTAAATCTGTTCTGAAATTCCTTTAGAACACCAAGATCATGAAAGCGATGACAGAAAGACATTTCTTAGATTTTACAACATGTATATCTTCTCAGATCAATATTCCCTTATCTCCAAAGTCTTCCTAAAAAAAAGAAGCAAGTCAATATTTCTTTCAGCCAAAATTCAAACTACACATTATAAATTATTTCTTAGCCTCACGTGCTTCTATAATTCTACAGAAGAGCTTTTTAAAACTTCACTTCAATTATGCTTGTTTTTAATTTATAGATATTCACAGATTAATACTTTGACAGGCAATACATTCTCATTTTCTTTTAAGAGAGAGTATTATCTGGTTACTTTACTAGCTCTTTTAGACAATGTTTTGCCCCTTCCCCTCCCCCACTTGTAAGTGAAAAGGACAAATAAGATAAATCTTGCCTGTTGTTCTATTTCCACAATCACTCATCAGGCTCCAGTATCAAGAGACTGTGGGTGGAAGCTACATCTTCTCTTAACATTCTTAAACATATGGGACATGCAATAAGCCTCCTAAGGTTCTTTAAAATTACTTTCACTAAAATTGCTGCTCACTTTTGAGAAGACTAAGAGTAAAAGGAAAAATAGCAAAATAAAAAATAAGAACAAAAGGCTAAAAAGCAGACAACATATAAAAGAAAGACTATTAAGAAAAGCAGTGATGAGCGGGTTACAGAGAAGAGAACACAGTAAGATGTGTGAAAGAGGTTAAAATACAACATGACTATCTGCAGCAAACTACAACTCTCAAACGTCAAGTATTGAAAAGTTAGATCATCTCCAAGGGACAGGGTGGAAGATGTATCCAAAAGCTTTAAGTTCAAAGAAATTATTTAATTAATTCCCAGGCAAGGTGGCTGAATAGGAACAGCTCAGGTCTACAGCTCCCAGCGAGACCAATGCAGAAGGCAGGTGATTTCTGCATTTTCAACTGAGGTACCTGGTTCATCTCATTAGGACTAGTTAGACAATGGGTGCAGCCCATGGAGGGTGAACAGAACCAGGGTGGGGCATCGCCTTACCCAGAAAGCACTAGGGGTCAGGGAACTCCCTCCCCTAGCCAAGGGAAACTGTGAAGGACTGTGCCTTGAGGGACGGTGCTATCCAGCCCACATACCAAGCTTTTCCCATGGTCCTCGCAACCCGCAGACCAGGAGATTCCCTCGGGTGCCTACACCACAAGGGTCCTGGATTTCAAGCAAAAAAATGGGCGGCTGTTTGGGCAGACATGGAACTACCTACAGTAGTTTTTGTTCATACCCCAGTGGCACCTGGAACTCCAGTGAGACAGACCATTTAGTCCCCTGGAAAGGGGGCTGAAGCCATAGAGCCAAGTGGTCTTGCTCAGCAGAAGGAGCCCAGCAAGCTAATATCCAATGGCTTCAAATTCTCAATGCCAGCACAGCAGTCTGAAGTCGACTTGGAACTCTCCAGCTTGGTGCAGGGAGGGGCATCTGCCATTACTGACGCTTGAGTAGGCGGTTTTCCCTTCACAGTGTAAACAAAGCTGCCAGGAAGTTCAGACTGGGCAAGGTCCACTGCAGCGCAGTAAGCCGCTGTTGGCCAGACTGCCTCTCTAGATTCCTCCTCTCCTGGCAGGGCGTCTCTGAAAGAAAGGCAGCAGCCCCAGTCAGGGGCTTATAGATAAAACTCCCATCTCGCTGGAACAGAGCACCTGGGGGAAGGGGCGGCTATGGATGCAGATTCAGCAGACTTAAATGTTCCTGCCTGCTGGCTCTTAATAGAGCAGCGGTTCTCCCAGCACAGTGCTCGAGCTCTGCTAGGAGACAGACTGCCTCCTCAAGTGAGTCTCTGACCCCCAAGCCTCCTGACAAGGAGACACCTCCCAACAAGTGTTGACAGACACCTCACACAGGAGAGCTCTGGCTGGCATCCGGTGGGTCCTCCTCTGGGCCAAAGCTTCCAGAGGAAGGAGAAATCTTTGCTGTTCTGAAGCCTTTGCTGATAATACCCAGGGAAACAGGGTCTGGAGTGGACCCCCAGCAAATTCTAGCAGAGCTACAGAAGAGGGGCCTGGCTGTTAGAAGGAAAACTAACCAACAGAAAACAGTAGCATCAATATCAAGAAAAAAGATGACCATGCAAAAATTCCATCAGAAGGTCACCAACGGCTAAGATCAAAGGTAGAAAAATCCATGAAGATGAGGGAAAACCAGCACAAAAAGGCTGAAAATTATTTCAAAAGACAGAATGCCTCTTCTCCTCTAAAAGATCACAACTCCTCGCCAGCAAGGGAACAAAAGTGGATGGAGAATGAGTTTGACAAATTGACAGAAGTAGGCTTCAGAAGCTGGGTAATAACAAACTCTTTCAAGCTAAAGGAGCGTGTTCTAAACCAATACAAGGAAGCTAAGAACCTTGAAAAAAGGTTAGACAAATTACTAACTAGAATAACCAGTTTAGAGAAGAACATAAATGACCTGATGGAGCTGAAAAACACAGCATGAGAACTTTGTGAAGCATACACAAGTATCAATAGCGGAACTGATCAAGAGGAAGAAAGGGTATCAGAGATTGAAGATCACCTTAATGAAATAAAGCATGAAGACAAGATTAGAAAAAAAAGAGTGAAAAGGAATGAGGAAAGCCTCCAAGAAATATAGGACTATGTGAAAAGACAAAACCTACATTTGATTGGTGTACCTGAAAGTGATGGAGAGAATGGAAACAAGTTGGAAAACACACTTCAGGATATCATCCAGGAGAACTTCCCCAACCTAGCAAGAAAGGCTAACATTCAAATTCAGGAAATACAGAGAACACCGCAAAGATACTCCTCGAGAAGAGCAACCCCAAGACACATAATTGTCAGATTCACCAAGGTTGAAATGAAAGAAAAAATGTTAAGGGCAGTCAGAGAGGAAGGTCAGATTACCCACAAAGGAAAGCCCATCAGACTAACAGTGGATATCTCTGCAGAAACCCTACAAGCCAGAAGAGAGCGGGAACCAATATTCAACATTCTTAAAGAAAAGAATTTTCAACCTAGAATTTCATTTCCAGCCAAACTAAGCTTCATAAGTGAAGGAGAAATAAAATCTTTTCCAGACAAGCAAATGCTGAGGGATTTTGTCACCACCAGGGCTGCCTTACAAGAGCTCCTGAAGGAAGCGCTAAATATGGAAAGGAAAAACTGGTACCAGCCACTACAAAAACAGACTAAAATGTAAAGACCAAAGACAACATGAAGAAACTGCATCAACTAATGGGCAAAATAACCAGGTAGCGTCATGATGACAGGATCAAATTCACAAATAACAATATTCACCTTACGTGTAAATGGGCTAAACGCCCCAATTAAAAGACACAGACTGGCAAATTGGATAAAGAGCAAAGACCCATCAGTGTGCTACATTCAGGAGACCCATCTCATGTGCAAAGACACACACAGGCTCAAAATAAAGGCATGGAGGAAGATTTACCAAGCAAATGGAAAGAAAAAAAAAAAAGCAAGAGTTTCAATCCTAGTCTCTGATAAGAGTTTTTTTGAACCAACAAAGCTCAAAAAGACAAAGAAGGGCATTACCTAATGGTAAAGACAATGTAGCAAGAAAAGCTAACTATCTTAAATATATATGCACCCAATACAGGAGCACCCAGATTCATAAAGCAAGTTCTTAGAGATCTACAAAGAGACTCAGACTCCCAGACAATAATAGTGGGAGACTTTAACACCCCAGTGTCAATATTTGACAAATCAACAGGACAGTAAATTAACAAGTGTATTCAGGACTTGAACTCAGCTCTGGACCAAGTGGACCAAATAGACATCTACAGAACTCTCCACCACAAACCAACAGAATATACATTCTTCTCAGCACCATGGAGCACTTATTCTGAAATCAACCACAGAACTGGAAGTAAAACACTCCTCAGCAAATGCAAAAAACAGAAAATCATAATAAACAGTCTCTCAGACCACAGTACAATCAAATTAGAACTCAGGATTAAGAAAGTAACTCAAAACTGCACAACTACATGAAAACTGAACAACCTGCTCCTGAATGACTGCTGGGTACATAACGAAATGAAGGCACAAATAAATAAGTTATTTGAAATCAATGAGAACAAAGACACAACGTACAAGAACCTCTAGGACACAGCTAAACCAATGTTTAGAGGGAAATTTATAGCATTAAATGCCCACAGGAGAAAGTGGGAAATATCTAAAATCAACACCCTAACATCACAATTAAAAGAAGTAGAGAAGCAAGAACAAACAAATTCAAAAGCTAGCAGAAGACAAGAAATAACTAAGATCAGAGCAGAACTGAAGGAGAAAGAGACCCAAAAATCCCTTCAAAAAAATCAATGAATCCAGGAGTTGGTTTTTTGAAAGATAACAAAATAGATAGTCTGCTAGTCAGACTAATAAAGAAGAAAATAGAGAAGAATCAGATAGAAACATTAAAAAATCATAAAGGGGAGATCACCACTCATCCCACAGAGATACAAAATACCATCAGATAATACTATAAACACCTCTACACAAATAAACTAGAAAATCTAGAAGAAATAGACAAATTCCTGGACACATACATCCTCCCAAGACTAAACCAGGAAGAAGTCGCATCCCTGAATAGACCAATAACAAGTTCTGAAATTGAGGCAGTAATTAATAGTCTGCCAACCAAAAAAAAGCCCAGGACCAGCTGGATTCACAGCTAAATTATACCAGAGTTACAAAGAGGAGCTGGTACCATTCCTTCTGAAACTATTTCAAACAATAGAAAAAGAGGGACCTCCCTAACTCATTTTATGAGGCCAGCATCATTCTGATACCAAAACCTGGCAGAAAGAGACACAACAAAAAAAGAGAAAATTTCAGGTCAATATCCCTGATGAACATCCATGTGAAAATCCTCAGTAAAATACTGGCAAACTGCATTCAGCAGCACGTCAAAAAGCTTATCCACCACGATCAAGTTGGCTTCATCCCTGAGATGCAGGCAGGTTCAACATATACAAATCAATAAATGTAATTCATCACATAAACAGAACCAATGACAAAAACCACATAATTCTCTCAATAGATGCAGGAAAGGCCCTATATAAAATCCAACACCCCTTCATGCTAAAAACACTCAATAAACTAGGTATTGATGGAACATATCTCAAAATAATAAGAACAATTTATGACGAACCCACAGCCAATATCATAGTGAATGGGAAAAAGCTGCAAGTATTCTCTTTGAAAACTGGAATGTGACAAGGTTGCCCTCTTGCACCACTCCTATTCAACACAGTATTGGAAGTTCTAGCCAGGGCAATCAGGTAAAAGAAAGAAATAAAGGGTATTCAAATAGGAAGAGAGGAAGTCAACTTATCTCCATTTGCAGATGACATGATTGTATATTTAGAAAACCCCATTGTCTCAGCCCAAAAACTCCTTAAGCTGATAAGCAACTTCAACAAAGTCTCAGGATACAAAATCAACGTGCAAAAATCACAAGCATTCTTATTCACCAATAATAGACAAACAGAGAGCCAAATCATGAGCAAGCTCCCATTAACAACTGCCACAAAGAGAATAAAACACGTAGAAATACAACTTACAAGGAAAGTGAAGGGCCTCTTCAGGGAGAACTACAAACCCTGCTCAAGGAATAAAAGAGGACACAAAGAAATGGGAAAACATTCCATGCTGAGGAATAGGAAGAATCAATATCGTGAAAATGGCCATACTACCCAAAGTAATTTATAGATTCAATGCTATCCCCATCAAGCTACCATTGACTGTCTTCACACAATTAGAAAAAACTACTTGAAATTTCATATGGAAAGAAAAAAGAGCCTGTATACCCAAGACAATCCTAAGCAAAAAGAACATAGCTGGAGGCATCATGCTACCTGACTTCAAACTGTACTACAAGTCTAGAGCAGCCCAAACAGCATGGTATTGGTACCAAAACAGAGATATAGGCCAATGGAACAGAACAGAGGCCTCAGAAATAATACCACACATATACAACCATTGGATCTTTGACAAACCTGACAAAAACAAGCAATGGGGAAAGGATCCCCTATTTAAAAAATGGTGTTGATAAAACTGGCTAGCCATATTCAGGAAACTGAAAATGGACCCCTTCCTTACACCTTAGACAAAAATTAACTCAAGATGGATGAAAGATTTAAACTTAAGACCTAAAACCATAAAAACCTTAGAAGAAAACCTAAACAATACCCTCAGGACATAGGCATGGGCGAAGACTTCACGACTACAACACCAAAAGCAATAGCAACAAAAGCCACAATTGACAAATGAGATCTAATTAATCTAATGAACCTCTGCATAGTAAAAGAAACTATCATCAGAGTGAACAGGCAACCTAGAGAATGGGAGAAAATTTTTGCTATCTATCCATCTGACAAATGGCTAATATCCGGAATCTACAAGGAACTTAAACAAATTTACAAGAAAAAACAAAAAACAACCCCATCAAAAAGTGGACAAAGGACATGAAAAGGGAGTTTCAAAAGAAGACATTTATGTGGCCAACACACATATGAAAAGAAGCTCATCGTCACTGGTCATTAGAGAAATGCAAATCAAAACCACAATGAGATACCATCTCACGCCAGTTAGAATGGCAATTATTAAAAAGTCAGGAAACACGGTGGCTCACGCCTGTAGTCCCAGCACTTTGGGAGGCCGAGGCAGGCAGATCACAAGTTCAGGAGATCAAGACCATCCTAGCTAACATGGTGAAACCTCATCTCTACTAAAAATACAAAAAAATTAGCCGGGTGTGGTGGTGGGCACATGTAGTCCCAGTTACTCAGGAGGCTGAGGCAGGAGAACGGCGTGAACATGGGAGGGGGAGCTTGCAGTATGCAGAGAGCTCCCCACTGCACTCCAGCCTGGGTGACACAGTGAGACTCCGTCTCAGAGAAAAAAAAAAAAAAAAAAAAAGTCAGGAAACAACAAATGCTGGAGAGGATGTAGAGAAACAGGAACGGTTTTACACTGTTGGTGGGAGTGTAAATTAGTTCAACCATTGTGGAAAACAGTGTGGTGATTCCTTAAGGATCTAGAACTAGAAATACCATTTGACCCAACAATCCCATTACTGGGTATATACCCAAAAGGTTATAAATCATTCCACTGTAAAGACAACATGCACTCTTATGTTTATTGCAGCAGTATTCACAAAAGCAAAGACTTAGAACTAACCTAAATGCCCATCAATGATAGACTGGATAAAGAAAATGTGGCACATATACACCATGGAATACTATGCAGCCATAAAAAGAATGAGTTCATGTCCTTTGCAGGGACATGGATGAAGTTGGAAACCATCATTCTCAGCAAACTAACACACAGGAACAGAAAATCGAACACCACATGTTCTCACTCATAAGTGGGTGTTGAACAATGAGAACATATGGGCATAGGGAGGGGAACATCACACACTGGGACCTGTCAAGGGCTGAGGGGTTAGGGGAGGGATAGCATTAGGAGAAATACCTAATGTGGATGACAGGTTGATGGGTGCAGCAAACCACCATGGCACATGTATACCTATGTAACAAACCTGCACATACATCCCAGAATTTAAAGTATAATAATAAAAAAAGAAAGAAAAACAGCAGAAGAGAGAAATTAAAAAGTGGACGAAAAAGGAAAAGTAAAAACACAAAGTAGAATAAAAAAAAAGATGAAGAACAACAAGTGAAATTATAGATGTGAAATGAGTGAAAGATGGAGGTAACAAAGTTAAAAAAGAAACTACAATTCTGTCAAGAACCATACTTTTCTAAAGCTAAAGTGTAATAAACAGAGATAGACTATACAGTCTGGAGTTTGAGGTTCTGAAAATATAAAGACACTGTGTTTTGTAAAAAAAGAGTTATCTAATAAAATTGAACTTAGTAACTTGTAATTTGAATTTATAGAAACTTAATAAGTTTCTTGAATACAGATTTTTACACGGTCCATTTATTTGTGGAAATCCTCCATCCTGACAAAAATATATTTGTTTTTGAGTATCAGTTTAATCTATTCAAAAAGTTTTGAGTTCATGTCTAAAGAGTATAACATATCTATATGAAAATATACTACAGACATATTAGAAATCATCAGATGTAACTAAATTTAGACCGTACCGTTAAATATTAGCATTTAAGGAAACTTCTAAGATGGGATTCTTGTTCTTTTTCTAGCAAACCACTCATTCAACATAAGACGAAGTTCTTATGTTACTACTGTATTTACTTAGAATCAATTTTCCCAAAAGTGTCATAATTGAGGAAGTATGGAATTTAAAGAAGAAAAACGCTCATATTTCATTATGTTGCTAACTAAATGTATAGAATATGCAGTTTGGGAACTTTTAAAAACAACAAATGAATGTGCGCTGTTCATTTCTTTTACTAACCTGAACAGTTGCAGTTTATTTTGGGGAAGAAAAAACACATTTTACAAAAGCAATTATCCATTTTTATTTTGTTTACATTGCACTGAAAATTTACATCATACTTTTACAAAGTTTCTTTTCATAAAAATATACTTCTTTACAAAAGTGTATGCATTAATATAAGAGGAGTAGCCAGTTGCAGAAGAAACATTGTTTAAACAAGATCTTAAATGTATTAGCCTTAACATTAATGAATGAATCATTGTTATTGCAGTCATTTGAATAAACAAGAATAAATAACTGATGGCATAAAATTTAAAACTGCATCCTGCCAGTAGAGTACAATGTTGAGAAAATTGTATGAATTTCCAAAACAATGTATCTCAAAGTGGTTTACAAGAAATTCACTAAATGTTGTAGAGATAGATCCAAGCAGCGCTCCCAGGTGCAAGGGTTTCTCTTAGGCACTCTGTCTCATGATACAAAAAGTCGAGACTGTTCACAGAGTTATCCATATTTGAAAGGGACAACAACAAAGAGTTAACACTGGGTACATGATTTCATTCAATGAAGTAAAACATGCTATAAAAGGAAGACAATGAGCTATTAAATAAAAATGCTGGCATTGCTGTATGATACAGTTTAAATGAGCCACCAATAACTTACAAATACATATCTTAATTTGACATTGAAAGAAACCTGTTGTATCTGAAACTTGGTGTTTAAGAATAAAGGTATGGAAATTTAAAAATATATAAAAATATGATAAGTCCACAATTTTAGGCAATAAATTTATATTGGTGATTTATAATAACAATTTTTTTCAGTCATTATGTTTAATGGCTAGACCAAAATGTTTTTCTAATACATTGTTAAATGAAAGTTAAAAGTGTCAAAATAACAGTAAATTTGAAGACTTAACTGGAAGGAAATGTAGATATAAATAGAGTAGATTATTAGGACATTTTATTTGGTCTTTCAAAAATATTGTAAAATGAAGGCTGGTAAGTTTGGTGTCTCAGATAACTGCAAAATAATAATCTTTCTAGACAATTTTTGCCAGCCAAATGGTTTTTGGGTGACAAAACATATTGAAGCTACTATCACATTTGGGATTAAAAAATAATAAAAATAAATAGAAAAAAACATATTGAAGCATGGAGTTAAACACTACCCCATAGCTCACTGAATAATACTGGTTACTCCATAATGGGGAAATCGGGAGAGTAGCACAATGAACTTGCCATTTGCAGAAACTATGACAACCAGTCCAAAAGAAGAAGAGCAATACAATACTAAAGAATAAAAAACAGAAAGATTCAAATTGGAATGGGCAACCTTATTTCTTCTGAGACATAAATTAGCTCGTAAACATTTAAAGTCATAACTCAATCTTAAATAAGGAAAACAATGTCTCAATTAACAAGAACGAATGGCAGATAGAGTGGTATGAAAGACAGATTTGTGGGCATGATGTAGCTCAGGACAGTTAAAGAGAAGTCAGTGATCTATTGACTCTTGTAAGTATAGCTCTTATTTCTACCCTATATCTTTTTTTTTTTTAAACCCAGTCCCTCTAATATAGTTTATAAAGCACAGAAATACTGATAGTGGATGCTCCTCCAATATATGCAAATAAGTTTATGTTTTAGAATAATCTCCTTTTTAAAAAAAGCAAATAAACTGTGAGTAAGCACTCTCAGAGTGCAGCCAAATTTCTGTAAAACTCTCCATGGTAAACATGAAGAATTATGGTCCAGTTTATGAAAAAACACTCTTCTGTATCATTCCTCAGGAAAAGGTGACCCAGCAAGTCCTGAAAAGTGTGCTTTAATTTTTTTTTAGCAGTGAACTAAATGTGCACTGTTTTGTGTGTCGATTTCCAAGCTTCTGAAGAAGGCAAAGGTTGCCTCGTTATACCATTGTGCAAACCGTGTTCAAGTTGGGATCAAATCGTACTGCCTTCCCTTCCACTGACTTCGTGTTGGTGTCATACATGGGATTTTCAAAAGCTGCTTGGCCATTGTTATTTTCATGAACTGAACATCCTGTATACTGTGTTTTAGGTGCAGTCCTGTTGATGAGAACATTGATTAGCTATGTGTTAACTTTCTTACAGAAATACCAGACTACAGCTCAAACGTAATGTACAGCATTAGCAAATAATGTAACTTAAAAATATTGAGACATCATAAACACAGTAAGTCAATCTTGAACAATTTCCTTGTTACTTTAAAAACTTGAGTGACTTTTAATTTTACATATAATACATATTTATATACAGCATCAATATTATTAACATAAATATAAATAAATGATATGATGGCTATAATAAATTTTTTTACTACAAAATTAGGAATTATTATGACTTATCATTTATGGTATAAATAATGATGATGGATTTAAGTCTCATTGCTATTTATTTGTTCATCAAGTATTTACTGAACATCTATTACACACCAGTCATGATTCTAGGCATTGGGTATATAATTTTTTTTTAAAAGACTAGTCTTTACTTTCAGGGAGTTCACACTGTAGTGATAGAAAACAAGAATAAATTAAAATAAATAAAACCAAAAATAGTAGCTAATGAGAATTATGATGATGAAAAGGAAAATGGTTAATATGAAAAGTAGCTGGAAGCCACTTTAGGAAAGGTAATAGAAAAAAGTATGTTTTAGGAGGTAAAATTTAATCTGAAACTTGAATTAAAAGTCGCTTCCACACTAAAAAGAGAAGGAGATTCCCTGAAAAGTACACAATTAATGCTGAGGCTTAATTTGGAAAGGTACTTTGGAGTATCCCAAAACATGAACACTCAATTTTATTTTTTAAATGGTACACATTAAAGTATGCAAATTCAAAAAGTCAAAGAAGAAATGGCTACACTCATACTCAAGTAGTGAAAATAATTTCTAAAAGATTACTGACACTAAGTTAACCAGACACATGAATTCTGGGTTAGTTGGTTGAGGATGCTGGTCTTGAAATTCTGATTCATTTCTTTATTTCTTCCACCTTTGACTAATGCTAATCTTGTTTATCTTTCCCACAAAGCATATATAACTTGCTCACATTTGCAATGGAAGACAGACAGACTTGCTGCTATTTGCTTCTGGGGCCTAATTCCTAAAACGGATATATCTTAAAATAAATTCGTTTCTCAACTCTGGTGTTGTTTATACTGAACAATCAAATTTTAACTATTAATTTTATTGTAATTTGTAATGCCGTTATATTATTTTACTGTCACTAATGCATTTTCTGAATTTATCTATATTTCCAAAATATTAGGTGATTTCTATGACAATAATTATAAAAGAAACTACCTTAGGTTATTGGGAGAAAGCTAATAACTTGCTCTTACTAGGTGTGTCTAATACTATAATTCTACTGGATCACATTTTTTTTCAAAACTAGATCTAAAATAAAAACCAAAAGCAACATCATTGCCTTCTGATTAGGTAATAATCATGAAGATACAAAATAATTGCCCTTTCTTAATATTCAACAACAACTTGAAGGAAAATATCATCAAGATTTAAAACTTCACACCATGAATAAAATTTAACTCAAAATGAATCAAAGCCCTAAACACAAGAGCTAAATCAATAAAACTCTTAGGAAAAACACATGGCCTTGAATTTGGCAATGGTTTCTTGGATTTAACATCAAAAGTACAGGTAAGAGGAAAAAAAATAAATTTAACTTCATCAAATGGAAAACTTTTGTACATCAAAGAACACTCTCAAGACAGTGAAAATACAACCCATGGAAAGGGAGAAAATGTTTGCAAAACATATCTGATAAAGGTCTAGTGTCTAAAATATATAGAGAATTCTTACAATCAAATAAGACGAACAACCCAAGTTATATATGAACAAACTGCTTGAATAGGCATTTCAACAAAGATAGACAAAGGGCCAACAAGCACATAAAAAGATGCTCAACATCACTTATAATTATGAAAATGGAAATCAAAACCACAATGAGATAAAGCTTCACATACACTGGGATGGCTATAATGAAAAACAAAAGACAAACAAAAGCCCCCAAAACCCAGAAAATAACAAGTGTTGGTTAGGCTCTGGACAAAGCAAAACCTTTATCCATTGTCGACAGTAGTGGAAAATCGTGCCACTGCTGTGTAGAACAGCTTGACGGTTACTCAGTAAATTAAACATTGAATTGCCACATATTCCCGTAATTTCATTCCTGGGTATATACCAAAAAGAACTGAAAATAAGTGTTCAAACAAAAACTTATACACAAATGTGTACAGCAGCACTATTCACAGTAGTCAAAAGGTAGAAACAACTCAAATGTCCATCAACTGATGAATGGACACATTCATTCATACAATGGAATATGATTTAGCCATATAAGAGAATGAATTACTGATGCATGCTATAACATGGATAAAATTGGAAAACATTTTGCTAAGTTTAAGAAGCCAGATACAAAATGTCACATATTGTATGATTCCATTTATGTAAAATATATGCAGAACAAGCAAACAGATTTGTAGTTACCTGCAACTGGGTGAGAGGAGTGAGGAGTGACAACTTAATGAGTACAGTTTCCCTTTGGCATTTTTGGGGTTCCAAAATATTTTGAAAATATACAGTAACGACGGTTGTATGGGACTGCAAATGCACTAAATGCCACTGAATTGTGGTCTTTAAAATGGTTAAAATGGTGAAGTTTATGTCATATCTATTTTACCACAATTTTTAAAAAGTTGACATAGGTTGTCCTATAAATAAATTTAGTGATTATTCTTTATCTATCAATAAAATCTGATATTGGCTAGACCTAAGTAGCTGGTAATTCACTTTCAGTACACATTTATATAATACTAAATAAATCATTCTTAGATGTTGCAGAATGACCCCAAATGAAAATATCAATTTTGTGGTGGCTCACACCTGTAATCCCAGCACTTTGGGAGGCCGAGGCAGGCGGATCACGAGGTCAGGAGATTGAGACCATCCTGGCTAACAAGATGAAACCCTATCTCTACTAAAAATACAAAAAATTAGCCGAGCGTGGTGGCAGGTGCCTGTAGTCCCAGCTGTTGCTCGGGAGGCTGAGGCAGGAGAATGGTGTGAACCCGGGAGGTGGAGCTTGCAGTGAGCTGAGATTGTGCTACTGCACTCCCATCCTGGGCGACAGAACAAGACTCCG
The DNA here is from genome assembly GCF_049350105.2 of Macaca mulatta. Lineage (NCBI taxonomy): Eukaryota > Metazoa > Chordata > Mammalia > Primates > Cercopithecidae > Macaca > Macaca mulatta. The sequence continues at coordinate 122,563,804 of NC_133413.1, forward strand.
TCTCAAAAAAAAAAAAAAAAAAAAAAAAAAAAAAAAAATCAATTTTGGAGGAAAGGCATTTAGGTTATAGTCATTTAATTATCTGGCTACCCACATATTTTCTCTTAATAAGGGAGTGTCCCAAATAGTGGGACATAGTAAAGCACTCACCAGGATTTGTAATGGACTGAGAGAACAGGATCTACTAATAATATGTACAGCTATGTATTAGATCTATCACAAATATATTAATTACAATTCACCAAAAAGCAACAGAAGATGAATGAGTAGATTAGAGGATTTTGCCATCTGTCTGCCTGGGTAAAATCAGTTAGTGTTTTTATGTGAACTAAGAGGTTTGAACACAAGCTTCTTCCTAGTTTTCTAAATGTATCTGGCAGTAGATATTACCTCTTCAATTTAAACTTTAACCTAGATTTTCTGTCTCTAAAGTCTCATTATAGATAATGTAGAAATAACTTCTATAATTAGGTCCACGTCAGGAAATTGACAGGCAAAAGAAAGGTTACACTGAATACTTGTGCAATTTAAAAGAGCACTTTTGTTACCTTGTATGTAGTGTTGCAGGGGTGGTTAGGGGAAATAAGTTTTTCAATGACTATAGCAATAGTTAGCACACAGAGATTTCAACAACACAGAAAAAAATCTGAAATTAAGATTTGAGCTACAGCAGCAGAAATAATATGAAAAATAGATTTGGGAAACACTTTGTAGCTAAAAATCAATGAGCTTACCTTTGTTTATAAAGATAAAATCCAAATCCTGCAAATATAAGTGCAAAAAAAGGCACAAGAATAGCAATGGCCACAGAACTACTATTTGTACCATGAGGTTGATTTGAAGTATTTAAACCTTCTGACATATTCAGTCCTACAAAATAAAAAATAAATTATAAATACAAAATCAACTCTTTTATCATAATTAATTTCTACTCCCATGAATCAATTAATTTCTTCCATTCTCAAGATATCTACCTGGAAATCACATAGTAAACAAAAATAATTCATGAAACTCCTTCAACTCATTTTCACATATGTTTGGACAATGCCTTTTATGTAGAAGATATGTTTTTCCAGGAAAGGGTAGAGACTGAAAAATAAGCAGAGTCCCTGAACTAAGGAGTTTATACAACAGTGGGAAGACGTATGGAGATACTAATAAGTGTATATATCAAGCATGAATTAACTGTCAATGTGTTTTAGAAAGGAAAGCAGTAATTCTGGAGGATATACAACATTGACTTGAAAAATCATCATAAGCCTAGAAGTGAGAAGGTAAGTGACTTAGGTAGTGGATGTGACAAGCACTGACATGAGATAGGAGTGGGAGATTAAAACAATAAACTATGGCTAGACTATAAAAGGGAATAAATATTATTCTGACGAACCCAAACTTTTTTTTCTTTTTTTCTTTTTTTTTTTTTTTTTTCTTGAGAAACCGTCTCACTTTGTCACCCAGGCTGCAGTGCATTGGAGTGGTCATGGCTGACTGCAGCCTCCACCTCCCTCGCTCAAGCGATCTTCCTGTCTCAGCCTCCCAAGTAGCTGGGACTGCAGGCACATGCAATCACACCTGGCTAACTTTTGTATTTTTTGTAGACATGGAGTTTCACCATGTTGCCCATGCTGATCTTGAACTCCTGAACTCAAGTTAGCTTCTTGAGTTCCACTTGCCTTAGCTTCCCAAAGTGTTGGGATTACAGGCATGAGCGATGGCGCCTGGCCCGAGTTACTATCCACCTCCGTGAGGAACAACTGAAGGTGTTTAGAAACAAAAGACCCAGTGATATGACATGAGGTTTAGAACATGACTGTAGTAGGATGGACTTCAGGGAATACAAACTGGAATCAGGTGTAGTTAGAAAATTGTAGTGACAATCGAGATTAAAAAAAAAAGGAATTAAAATTTAAACTAGAGCACTAGGAAGCTAGGAAGTGCATGGGACAATAGATTTGAGGAAGATTTCTTAATGAAAATTAACAGAACTTGTTTAGGTCGATGTAAGAGGCAAAAAGACACAGGATTACAAGTATTCTACTTGAAGCTCAGTAAATGCTGATGGCATCCGCAGAGTTAGGAAATGAGAAAAGCTGTGTTTATCGACACATTTGCACAGGAATGAGGGAAAAGGAAATAGCTAGCAGTTCTTTCTCAAAAGGAAGTAGTTCCTTTGTTATGGGTTCTGCTTCAGACTTGTAGTGTTTGAGACACTTTGGAGAATATTACATGAAAATATTCAGCACTAAATTACACAACTGTGTAAATGCACTATGTTAATGAGTGTTTCATCCTGTTTTTAAGACGAACACAGGCAGGATGTGATGTAAATGGCACCTTATTATTTTTCATGTAGAGAAAGCTAATTTATCTTTTTGATAAACAGTTATATTTAACTAAACCTCACCTTTGTCGAGGTTAAGGAAAATTAATATCTTAGTTTTCACCTTATTTTTCCTGTGACGTAGTACAGCTATGTAAAAGCTCAAAATTTTAAAAAAGTTCATTTTTGGCCAGGTGTGGTAGCTCATGCCTGTAATTCCAGCACTTTGAGAGGCCAGAGGGCAGATCACCTGACGTCCGGAGTTTGAGACCCACCTGGCCAACATGGTGAAACCCTGTCTCTACTAAAAATACATAGCCAGTCATGGTGGCTAATTCCAGCTGCCATGGTGGTGTGCATGGTGACCTGTAATCCCAGGAACTTGGAAGGCTGAAACAGGAGATCCCCTTGAATCAGGGAGGCAGAGGTTGCAGTGAGCCAAGACTGCGCCATTGCACTCCAGCCTGGGTGATAAGAGCATGACTCTGTATCAAAAAAAAAGTTAATTTCTTAAAAGATAAATGTCAAATAATAATTTTTAGAGCCTGAATTTATTCTTAGTGTATCCCAGTCACAGTATAAATAATGGGAGACAGTAGACCTTAGGATAATTATACACCAAAAGCTATGTGTATAAACACATTCTTGCAAGACCATTAAAGGTTTACATATATATAGAAGAGTTGGAAATAAAAATGACAAAGTTCTTTGCTTCCCATTGCAGAAAATTTACATATTTGAAGAGCACCAAGTCCCCAAAAGGGGCCCATTCCTCAAAGTTATTTTCTCGTTCCAGACCGTATGAGTTTCTGAAAGTGTCACTGCATTTTCAGAGGAGTGAAAACTGTGACAATATTCAAACTGAAGAAAAGTAGCACAGTTCTCATGAGATATGATAACATAATTTACAGTTTAATATTTTCTTTTTTTATCTATATCACTTTTTCTCCTTTTTATGTGCTTAAAGGCAAGTCAGTTTGTCATATTTATTAGAAATATCATGAAAACCTAAACACTGTACAACAGAGTTGGTACATAAAGATCCGATATTTTGAAGAATATCATTATTTAAAAGGGTTTTCAAAGAAACAATGCATAGTCCTGGCAGTGCAGAATTTACAATGTAGTAAGTGTGCCTAATGTACAGAATCCACAGTCTTTTTTTTTTATGATGTCTGGAATAATAACAGAAGTTCATGAAAATCAAAATGAATAAATTACCCAGTCTTTGTAGGCCAAATTGTCCATAATCTTTGCCTTGAATAAATCCTTGAAATACGTAAGTAGCTCCATCAGGCTCCGCAGAAACCTAAAAATATTTAAAGAACCAAATATATTTGAATACTGGTCATAGCTATGTTTTCCCAGCCTTAATAAATACACAATTTTTTTTCTGAAATGAATGTTACCACAAGTTCCTTTCTTCTATATTTTCCTCCTTTGCAAAACATAGCACGTTGTGCAAATTTTCCATGATTAAAAGCAAAAGTAAATTTTCTAATTTGAAATAATTATGATATACAAAAAAGAGATTGGTTATTAATGTATGATATAGTTATAGATTTCTTAGAGGTTAAGACATCTGCTGTCAATAAAAAGCAATGACATGATGAAATACAATGATCATTTAAAAATTAAAACATAAAAATACTGTATTTTGTAAATTCTATTACAGTTCCACACCCCGCTCCCCCAATCTTCATGAGAAGAGTTTACTCCCTATCTCATTGAATTGGGGCTTGGTCCTGTGACTTGCTTGGGCCTCTGGAGCATGGGGTTGGGATTGACAATAGTTCAGTTGCAAGCCTAGGCCTTAAGAGCCATACTTTCCATCACACCAAGTGGAAGAAGCCAGCCACAAAAGGCCACATATTATATGATTCCATTCATATGAAAGTCAGAACAGGGAAATCTATACAGACAGAAAATAGATTAGTGGTTACTTAGAGCTGGTTTGAGAATGTAAGGCAGGGATTGATAGCTAAAGGCTGTGGAGTTTCTTTATAACATGAAGAAAGTATTCTAGTCTGGGAGAGGTGGCTCATGCCTGTAATTCCAACACTTTGGGAGGCCAAGGCGGGCGAATCACTTGAGGTCAGGAGTTTGAGAGCAGCCTAGCCAACATGGTGAAACCCCCATCTCTACTAAAATTACAAAAATTAGCCAGAGGTGGTGGTGTGTGCCTGTAATCCCAGCTACTCAGGAGGCTGAGGCAGGAGAATCGCTTGAACCTGGGAGGTGGAGGTTGTAGTGAGCCGAGATCATGCCAGTGCACTCCAGCCTGGGCAACAGAGTTAGACTCTTCCCCGCCCCCAAAAAAGAAAGTATTTTAAAATCAGCTATGATGAGGGTTACATATATGTGTGCATATACTAAACACCACTGAATTGCACATTTTTAAGTGGGTGAATTGTAGGATAAGTGACTTATGTCTACATTGAGCTGCAAGAAAAAGGCATAAGTCAATGGATTTGAGCTTATTTCAGAATCCCAGCTTATTTCAGAACTACTTGCTCCTCTAAGAGTTTTGGACTTCTGACAAGAGAAGTACACGCTCTAGGCAGCAAGTGCCCTTTCAGGCGCTGCGCCAAAATGAGATGATGAGACATGAAGACCTGGACTTAATACCACAGCCTCAAGTAGTGCCTCCACAGCTAACCCATTACAAATGACAAATAACTACATACTTATTATTGTTTGACCCAGAGGCTTCATGGCTATGTCTAATGTTGCCAATGCTAAATACTACATGCGCCTTGCATTTGTATAAAATATTATATTTAAAAGGTACTTTCTATGCATAATGTAATTTGATCTCATAAGTAAAATAGGAAATGTTACATTTCAGCAATTCCTACTACTAAGTAGTAAACTGATGTATCCTGAAGTTTGTGTTAATTAATGGCAATTAGTTACCTAAGTCATGAATTTTATTATAAAAGTTGTAAAAATCTTGAATCCTCACTCTAAAAAGCAAAGGATACCAAACCACCCCTGGAAGTCTGACATTTCACAACAAGTGATTTATTCTTTATTATCAGACATTATACTCTGGGTGTGGCCACCTTAAAAAATAAAAGTACTTCTAAGGAGAAGCTCAAACTCTAATATCTTAATGAATCAATTCACTTTGTTTCCTACATAAAATAATACAATTAAACAATCTGAGTGCATTGAAGATTTGAGTTAGTTCCCAACTCCATGAATACAGAATGCAGAAATAGGATGAATGCTTTTTTTCCTCAGGAACCAAACTTATTGAAGCCTACTAGATAGTAGGTTTCTTGAACTTATTGAAGGCTTATTGAAACTTATCGAAGGCTACTACATAGTAGCCTATGACCCACTACAGTATCTTCTTTACCATTAAGTTTTCCTTACAAAAAAAAGGCTTGGCACTTGAGAGGACACAGTCAGATCTCTCATGCTGACTCTTCAGCAAAGACTCCTGGCCCTTGTGTTTTCCACTGTCAATCTTAAAACTCCACTCACATAAATCACTTAATAGAAGAAGTGACTCCATGGTGAAGCTACAGGAACTGTCTCCCCACAGGAAGCAGCTCACATAAGTTCCTTTTCGTGGACTTTATAAAATAGCCTAAATTCATGCTTCAATATAACAGGAATATTTAATTTTCTGATGTACTTTCTAAATATGTTGCATATTCCTTAAGTAGTAGTGTTCCAAAGATTGAATTATATTTTATCCAGATTCATTTATCATAGTGTTGACTGTAGATGGAATATATTTGATGAAATCAGTGAAAAACTAAATGCAGATCAGCACACACACACATACACACACCCACATCCACCCATACCCCTCCCACACACACATACACCCCCCCACACACACACGCATACACCCACTCCCCACACCATACACACACGAAAAAAGTAAGCAAAGCATATCAGAATCCAGTATTCCTAGGCTTGTACTTTAGAATACTAAATATTTATATTTACTAATATACATGTATGTGTATGTATTCATAATTAGCTAAATTTAGAAAACTCTCGTTTCCTGAACAAGCTATAAATTTATCATTAAAATCAGCAGCAGATGTTGAAATAACTATACTTACAAAGCCATCCATTGCCCAATTTTCTTCCTTCATTTTCTTCACAGAAGCATGAGCAGGTACTTTAATAAGATATATGCGTAACATTAGGCGAGCTTCCTGGCTTTTATATACCCCTGTAAAATGCAAGGACACTTTAGTCTACTTAACTTTGTAAATAGTTATACTTCATTTTATTATCATTCCTTAAATAGATTATGTAAAGATATGTAATAAAAGAAGAAATAAAACAAGGGCAAGTCAAAGATGGCTTAACCTATAATGCTCTTTGCAAATCGTGTAATATACATTGATTTATCTGTCTTCTGAAATCCTCAACTTATTTCTTAATTGTGGGGCTTAAATTACCTATACTATCACAATTAAGCACTAGTGTTCTTAATAACATCATCCCATGATATTCAAAACAAAATGATTTCTTCCCACAATCAGATTCTGAAATTTTCAAGCATACAAATCCAGTGCTAAAATTCCTGATATTTTCCTTAATAATAAATTAGGTGACAACTCTGTGAAAAAAGAGTATTCTAGGTGCTGCTTGAGTTACAGCAGCATATAGGAATATATGTTGTTCCTATTTTTAATAATTTCCAACAAAGTAGGAGGTATAAGGAGGTATAAGTAAGGTAAACAGCTAAATAAAACACATGAGAGAATGTGATAAATTAAAAGCCAGAGAGAGATCATTTCACACTGGAAGGATCAAGGAATAGTTATTAAGGAAAAGCACTGGAGGGCCAAGCACGGTGGCTCATACCTGTAATGCCAGCACTTTTGGAAGCCAAAGCGGACGGATCGCTTAAGTCCAAAAGTATGAGCTTAGGAGTTCCAGACCAGCCTAAGCAACACGGCAAAACCCCATCTTTAAAAAAAAAAAAAAAAAAAAAAAAAAAAAAAAAAATTTAATTAGCCAGCCATGGTGGCACGCACCTGTAGTCCCAGCTGCTCAGGAGGCTGAGGTGGGAGGATGGCTTGAGCCCAGGAGCCAGAGGTTGCAGTGAGCCGAGATGGCACCACTGCACTCCAGACTGGGTGACAGAGCAAGATCCCATCTCAAAAAAAAAAAAAAAAAGTATTTGAACTGGTTCTTAAAAATAAAGTAGGATTTTTAATTTGGGAAGATAAATACAAGCAATGGCATAAGAAAAAGAAGCAAAAATATATACAATGATTTTTACACAGTAAGTATTCTAAGGGTAGCAATAAGCTGGAGTGCAAACATGTTTAGGGAAATAATAGAAAATAGGATCTCAGAAAAATATCTGATAAACCGTTGTTTAAAACTTGACTGTATTCGTTGATTCTAACTTAATTGTTCACCTATGTAATAGGGCACCATAATATGGAGGGTATGAAAAGACAATGAGACATAGATCGTGGCCTAAGGTAAATTATAATCAATAGGCGGAAGACATAAAAGTAATTGATAATAATATTGCTGAAAAATCGCTACAATTGGTTTATATGGAGACAGTAAGTGAAAGCAAATTAATCTAATTATTTGTCTTTCCATATACATAGAAAACTCGTCCATCTAGATTAGAATAAGTATACATTTATTTTGGGCTCTTTTATAGAAAATAAAGAAAAATTTTGTTAACACATCAAAGTTACATAAAGCATGAGCCACAATTGAAATGTATTTAAATGAATGTTTCATTCATTTAAAGTTTCTTTCAATTAATATAATGTAATTATATGTATTTTAAAAATTATACTACATATTAAATTCTAATATTTTTACTTTGTGCTTAATGGAGGATCAATCAATAATAAGAATGACACTCAATATATTTTCTTCTAAAACTTATGAAATCAATGAATATAATTTTATTTTCCATTTCTTACAGCACAAATTATATTATTAATATTTATATGGGTTATATATAGACAAGAATTTTACAGTATATATTTCATATTTGCAATATCAAATATAGTGCTTCATTTTGAAAAATGAGAGCAATTATAATTCAAACGCATTAATTTGAAAATATTTATTGAGGCCTATTTTGTCTCAGATGTTCTGCTAGCCTCTGGGAATACAATATTAAGTTGGAAGGCAAAGAACTTTCTTAGAATTTGTTTTATATTGTTAGAATATAGACACATAATAAATAATAAATATAACAAATATAATTTCAAATATTGAAAAGAAAAAAACAAGGTAAGGTTGCCTAAAACTAAGAATATGTCTGACAGCATTTTTAATACAAAGGTTCCTTTAGGTCAGCTCACTGGGAGTATTGCTTGAGGAGGTGACTTTTGAGAGAATATCTGAGTGTTAGGAAAACCAGTGCAATCAAAGATAATGAGAGATGTGTGTGCTGGACAGAGAAAACAGAAACTTAAGGAGATTGACCAGGCTTTGGTTCCCTTATGCCTATTTAAACAAGTATAGCTCTATCTTTATTTGTCTTAAATACTGGATATCCATCTATACATGGTCATTTGAAGAAATAGTTTTGTGGCCACAGAATAGTTGAGAAATCACTGATTTGTTCTCTGTGGTTTTATGAGAATAGAGAAAGATTTAGTTGTATTCATACCTAAATTAAAAGTTATGATCTAATATATGACATCTAATTCTAGCTACCAAAAATTATTGAAGGAACTTATTTTAAAACTAGTTTTATATTTCTGTAGTAATATTCATTCATCAATCCAAAAACCAGAAAACCTTGGTTCTGAGTGAATATGAATGTCATCAAAAGCAAATGTATCAAAATAAACATTTCACCACATAAAAAGTGTTAATAAAAATGATGAAATCATAATAGAAATAAAGGCATGAAGGTATATTTCATTGCTGTTTGTATTGCGATACCTGAAAGTAGCAGCTCCATGTTGCTATTGCTCAGTGTTGCGTTAACTCTCCCAGTGGAAGCATTGAAACTAGTAACCGTCAAGGTCATGGGTTGTTTCCTTCCTTTGAAATTGTAAGAGCCTTTCCATATATAATTTTGGGCAAATACATCATCGGGAACTGTGAATAGATTAAATATACTACACATTAATTGTACAATGCCATATAAATATAAGCATTAGAGTATTAGTTTATTGAATAATGATGTATTGCTAAATATACAATAATGTTGAATGTGTTACAAAATTAATTCTTCATATAAAAGTGTTTCCATTTTTTAGAATAAATCAACATTGTAATAATCTAGAAAACACCAGTTAAAGACATTAGGTTTATTTTTAGAACCCAGGTAATTATAAACTTCACTTATATTTGGTCTTTTATACAATATATTTCTTTCTGAAGGAAAATAAAATAATTACACAGCACCATGGCAGTAAAACTATACACAAGTCCCAAGAGGCCTGCTTTTTTTTCTAGCAGTGGGAATAGATTTTTAAGAGGAATAGCAAAGAGTTAAATTCCGCCTTTGCAGAAAGGTCCTGCAAAATTATCACCAGACAGTGCTTCTGTGTTCCCCCTCATAGAATACTGAGTTTAGTTCTTCTAATAACAGATGGTCCTGAAGAAGAACAGGGCTCTATCATATTGACAGCTTTGAAGTATACAGGTATTTTTAGAAATTGTCACTAGTATTATTGGACTCTCCAGGGTGAGAGATATAGTGTGGTAGAATCAAAGAACATTCTAAAGCTCATAAAATTTTCATCTAAAGAAAAAACACTATTTTAGATACTAGCCAAAAAGACTTATTGTATTTATATAAATTATTTATGTAATTTAGAGTTATATAAATTAGTTATGTCAAAGTCTACACAGCTTCTGGGCAGCAGCTAAGAGAAGCTGCATTAATCCTATACCTCACAGCATAGCGCATCCCTAGAAATCAGGTATTCAAGGGGCCCAGGCTTCTTTAGATGAATGAGTGAATGAAGTGGATTTAGGAAAAAAGTCCTTTTTTTAATTTGTCTAACAAGTTATCGATGATTTTTCATCTGATATATGCATGTATCATACTTCTTACCAGTCAGATCACAGGGATTTCTGTTACAAGCTGTGTATTCCCTGAATTCTATTAAACCAAGAAAGCAAAACTACTGTGGCGGATCAGCATAAAAATACCCTAAGAGTTGAGTTTCTACTGAATATTTCAGTAATAACTTTTTATTTCCATGATAATTTATAAGCAATATAGCTCCTTACTTTGATACCATTGCCAGCTTCCATTCTTATTACTTTGGAGTAATGTAATCACTGTGTCTTATTCATGATTTTAAATGAAATACTGCTGAAGGTTTTCTCACATAACATGCTATTTGCCATATAATTTTTACAAATAATTTTACTAAGATTTAGAATTTATTAAGAATTTTTAAAAATTATAAACAGGTGTCAAATTTTATCAAATACTTTATTTGCAAATATTGCAATTATAATTTTTTGCACTAATCTCTTAATGTGATACATTACTTTTAAGGATTATTTAAAACTAAAATATCCCTGCATAGCTATGATGAATCCAAATTGGTTCTTGTGGGTGTTAAAGTAAACTAAATATGGCCTGAGAAGGACTCCATAGTTCTATATTTGAGTCCTTGTAGATGAACTGCAACCTAACTTAATAGGCACACAAGATTGAAAACCTAATTTAGGAATATGCACCTGAAACAATAGCTGAGCCTTGGCCAATCCCAGCAGCTGTACTTCCACTATTCATACACTGATGAGTGTTCAAAATGTGTTCAAATAAGGCAAACACAGAACTGTAAGCAATCCAGTTGTTTCTGTCCCTCCCTTCTGATTTCTGTACACTTCCTTTTCTTTGTCTAAAAATTTGTTCTGACCACGAGGCACCCTGGAGTCTCTCTGAATCTGCTGTGATTCTGGGGTCTGCTTGATTCACAAATTGTTCATTGGTCAATTAAACTCTTTTAAATTTAATTTAGCTGAAGTTTTCCTTTTCACGTGGATTATCATTACTACAATGTTGAATTTGATTTGCTAAGATTTTATGTAAGATTTTCTCATCTATAATCCTGAGTCAAATGGACCGGAATTTTTTCGCCTTTATAATATCTTTATCCGAGTTATTAGAGATATGTTGAGCCTAGAGAATGAATTTGATTGTCTAGAAGAGATTTTATAAAACTTGAAAGATTCATTCTGTTCCTTTAAAATGTGGTGAAACTTACCAGTAGAGCCACATAGACCTCATTTTCTTTGTGGAAATAATTTTAACCAGTTCTTTATTTGTTATAAAATTATTCACATATTCTTTTATTAGTTAGTTCTAGTAAGATGTAGTGTTCTAGTAATTTGTCTGTTTTGTGTAAATGTTTTTAAATGTTGATAGTTGACAGTTTTCCCTTAATATGTTTTGAATTTCATTAATCTATGTAGTTATGCTCACATTTTCTTTATTATATTATTTTTACCAGAAATTTTGCTACTTTGTTTCTAAAAAGAATGGCATTTGGTTCTGTTGAGATTCTTCTATTGTTTTGGGTGGTTGCTTGTTTTTATTATTATATGATTTCTGCCCTGTTACTGTTATAGTCTTAATGTTCTCTTAAAGGGACACAACTAATTAATTATGAGGCTTTTTTCTTCAATAATGTAAGGAATTTTTTTTTTTTCTTTTTTTTTTGAGACGGAGTCTCGCTCTGTCACCCAGGCTGGAGGGCAGTGGCATGATCTCCGCTCACTGCAAGCTCCGCCTCCCGGGTTCACACCATTCTCCTGCCTCAGCCTCCCGAGTAGCTGGGACTACAGGCGCCCGCCAATGCGCCCGGCTAATTTTTTTTTTTTTTTTTTTTTTTTTTTGTATTTTTAGTAGAGACGGGGTTTCACCAAATTAGCCAGGATGGTCTCGATCTCCTGACCTCGTGATCCGCCCGCCTCTGCCTCCCAAAGTGTTGGGATTACAGGCATGAGCCACCGCGCCCGGCCAATAATGTAAGGATTTAAGGCACAAATTTCCCTCTTAACTTTCCTTTTCTAATAGCCCTCAAGCTTTGATACTTAAATTTTTCAAAATAATTAAATTCTAATATATTTTGTGTTAATGTCTTCTTTAATTCACAAATTATTAGTACTAATTGTGCTCTGAATTTCCAAACATACATGAATTTTTTTAAATTACATATTTTCTTATTGAACTTTAATTGCATCCTGGTCAGATATGAGCTATGAAGACTAACTTTGTTTTAAAATTTGTTTAATTTTATTTATTATTTAATATATGAGCAGTTCTTTACAGATTTGATGTGCTGGAGCTACTATTCAGAGCTTCCAGCTGGTCCCAAATCAAGCTTGCCCTTAGAAAATTGGGGGCATTGATGAACAATTATGGTTTTCCGACTCTGTTGCAAACAAACTCTGCCTTACTTTTATGTATTCTTTGATTTTCTCAATGGCATTCTGCATGTTTTCAATAAGTGTTGAATGTATCAGTGTAAATCGCAGAACTTTATGGTCCCTCCAGTTTTATAGTATGTACATGGAGCACTTCTAAACCCAACTAAAATTAGATCCTAATGTAGTTCTTGGCCCAATACAACTGAGAGAAATCTGTTTCCAAGGTTAAGATAAGATATTAAGCTCTTATTTTACTGGCAGCTTTTTAATAGTATCACATAAAAAATACAAATACTGAATAAGAATGATATGGTCCGGCTCTGTGTCGGACCCAAATCTCAACTTGAATTGTACTCTCATAATTCCCACATGTTGTGGGAGGAATCTGGTGGGAGATAATTGAATCATGGATACTGTTCTCATGGTAGTAGATAAGTCTCACAAGATCTGGTGGTTTTATCAGGGGTTTCTGCTTTTGCATCTTCCTCATTATCTCTTTGCCTGCCCCCATCCAAGTAAGACAGGACTTGCTCCTACTTGCCTTCCTCCATGATTGTGAGGCTTCCCCAGTCACGTGGAACTGAGTCCACTTAAACCTCTTTCTTTTTAAATTGCCTAATCTTGGGTATGTCTTTATCTGGAGTGTGAAAACAGACTAATACAAAGCAACTCATATATTGAGCCCTTTCTATGGGCTAAGCACTTTGCACTTCATTTGCATGAAGCTTATTATATAATTATTTAATTATTATTTATTTTGTATAGAAAATATATGGAGACTCAGATATATAAAATAATTTTTTCCAAGGTCACATGTAAGAGAGTGTATAAGATGGGAATTACATCAAGATTGTAGGGCTTTAAAGTTTATGTTTGTATTGATTGTACTAGGTTTTCTAGTTGGCTTTTTAAATCAAATAAGTGAAAATAAACTGGTCAAGTCCTAGAAGTTACTGATCTTTATTCTCATACCAAGTGTATTTGAATCCTTTTTAAAACATATACATTTAAAAATTTTAAATAAGACCTTATTTTTATTTTTATATTTTAAATGAAAGTATTGTCATTATGCTATAGTCATTTACAGATACTCTTCAAGGAAAATTTCAATATTTTTAGCAGACAGAACTATGAACAATACTTTTGTAATACTAACATGTCACTGTATTACATTGCTTTAAATTCAGCATCTTGTGAATTATCAAATTCAAGACAGTCATAGTTTTTATACTTAAATATGTTTTTTAAATACACAGCTACTATGCCAAGAAAACAGTAGACCATTTTTAGAAATAATGAATTCTAGAAAAACAAATGACATTACTAACCACTTAGCTTTGGGCTGGGTGTTCCCAGTGCAGGTCTGGGATCTTTCACCAATATTTTAGAACCAGCTATGAAAAGAAATAAAGGTGTTTACAAAAGTTGATGTAATTAATTACATACACATGTGCGCGCGCGCACACACACACACACACACACACACAACGTGATGCACTGTCCATTTTATTATCTGACATTTCACGTAGATAGTTTTCTCTAAAATATTCCATTCATCACAACATCTCAGTACCCTACTCAATACTCATTATGTAACTGTTGATTTCAGTAATTATTCCCATTACAGTCTATTGGCACAAGGGGCAGATTTGTGTTGCTTTATCATCTTGGGATGTTATTTCTTATTTTAAAGGCATGAACTAAAGTGGAGACAGTTGCCTCCAACATGGAAGCTGAGAGTTGAGGGTCGTTCTTGTTGACAGAAGGCAAAAACTATTTGGGTAGGGTTTACATTTAAAAATCAAAGTTTGTTGAGATAATTAAAGATGTCATTAGAAATTGGATAGACTCAAAGGTAAAATCTTCAAGGTTTTAAACCAAAACCAAAAGTAGTCCAAAACTAAATAAATCATGTAGGATGTAGAAGTGACTGGAATATTATAGGAGCCATGACATGAACGCCTTGTAAACAAGGTATCCTAAGAACAATGTAATGTCTTAAAAGACTGTAAAAGGATGTGATTTGGGCAAACATTGCTCTGGTTGCGAAATAAAGAAAACTTTGGAAAGGAGCAAGTACAGATATGGCTAGAGAAGTTAAGAGATACTGCAGTAGTCCCAGTAGAGATAATGCTGAGTTAGAGTATGGTAGTAGTGACAATAAACCAAAAAGGGGAAGAGATGTTAAAGCTATTGAAATTGTGGTGATTCAGAAGGATAGGAAAATATCAAAGGAATTTACTAGATCTCTTGTGTAACTATAGGATGGTAATATCACTGAGGTAGGGAATACCAAAGGGAAACTATAGGGAGAAAAGAAATTGATGAGTTTAGTTTTGCATGTATTGAGTATTGAAATGCCACTGAAGAATTCCAGTAGAGATATCAAGCAAACAACTGAATATGTAAGAGTGAAGCTAAAATAAGATAAATAAGCTAGAAATATTAATTTGTAAGTAATCTACATAAGGACTGCTATTGAAGCCATTGGCTTGAATGACATCACCTAAAAGTGAATACAAGATGAAAACAAGAGATGGCTGAGCACTGCATCTTTAGAAAATCACAAGTAGAAAACAATCAGTTTATAAAGGAAATAGAGAATGGATACCCAGAATTAGGAGGAAGTAAAACATTTACTCATTCAACAAATATTTATTGAATGCTTTTCACATGTAAGGTACTGATTTGTGTTAAAATTACAGTTGTAAAAACTTTGAGTAAAGTCTCTTATGAGATTATATTCTAGTTGAAGAGGGGTAGATAGGAGGACAGGAGAGTGGAAGCAGATAATGACAAGCAAACAAACCAAAGAATAAGGTCTTCTCCTACTACAGGTATTTCAATCATTTAAAAAAAAAAGAAAAGAAAAGAAAAAGAAAAATAGAAAGAATAATAGCAGAGGAATGTTCTGGTAAAGAGAATGAAAACACTTCAAATAAAAGAAAGTAATCGTCATTTACGACAGCTGCATTAGATAAAAAATTAGAAGGCTTTACAAATAGGATTATTTGGATATAAGGAAATGGATTTTGTTGATGACCTTACCAAAAACACTGGAAAAACTTCCTTTACTCCTTCTTCTGGCAATATAACCCTTTTCTAAATGGAAATTGTCCTGACCGAGCAGCAATAGGGTGGACACTTCACCCACATCTGGTCCAAATATTAGTACCATAGAATCCAGGCTGAGTAATGGATTTGGTGATGGGCTTCATTCAAAATTGTGGCAAACAGAATCCCAGATAGTGCTTTCCTGACCAAACTTTGGGAAGGACTCTTTCTACTAGGGTTACTCTGGCAGAGTAACCTAGGCATTATAGTAGCAATTTTCCCTACTCTAATGAAGAGTGTACCCACATAATTTATGTTCACCTGGTATCTCTATGACCTTATTTGGAACGAAGGCCTTTGCAAATGTAATTAACTAGAGATCTTGGGATAAAATAATCCTGAATTTAGGATGGGCCCTAAATACAAGAACTGGTATCCTTATAAGAAGAGGAGAGGCCACACAAAGATACACAGAAAAGAAGGCCATGTTGAAATGGGGTAGAAATTGGAGTAAGGTGAGGAGTCAATGAAAACCCAGGATTGTCAGAAGCTATAAGAAAATCGGAAGAGGCAAGGAATGGTTTCTGCTTAGAGCTCACAGAGGGCACAAGGCCCTGCTGACACCTTAATTTTGGACTTCTGGACTTTAGAATTGCAAAAGAATAAATTCCTATCGTGTTAAGCTAGCCAGCTTATGGTACTTTGTTATGAAAGCCCTAGAAAAATAATATACCTACCTTGAAGAGAAAACTTGAAGATAGAATAAAGGCAAGAAGTAACATTTGCATGGGAAAAAAGCTTTGAATAGATTCATAAAATTTATATATCTCTGGATCCAGAAGTGCTTACATTACTCCTAGACTTGGAGTTAATCAACAAATTTCCCTTGTTCCTATGCTAATTTGAGTTGAGTTTTTGTCTAGAGCCAAGGAAGGCAATAGTACAATCTCTTGTGTTAAAAAGATTCTATAGAGAAAACTTACCTTCACAAACAGGAACTTTTCCAGTCCAGGTGTTATCGGATCTACACACTCTATGTTCTGTTCCACCTGCTAGGAAGAAGCCAGGCTGACAGGTATAAATCAGTGTATATCCATGAGATGGAAGGTCCATCCCTACTACATTTGCATGAGCAGGAGTTTCTGGCTGTTTACAGCTGTGGGCTATATTTAAAAAAGACAACAATATAAATTTTCTATAGATATGTTAAGAAAATTTTGAGACAGGAGTCACAATACATTTTAGACATACTTCAATATCTTTATATACATATATCTTTGAATAATTATTCTAATAAATCACAAAAATGTTTCAATGCAAATATACTTATTGATTTCATACTTTAGCATTTCCTAATCCACCATTTGTGGAATACTAGTAGATGTTAAATAAAATGAGAAAAAAAAAACACATTGTCAATAACTAAACTCACAAATGTATGCTTTACCATTTTAGATAGTCACACATTCTAGAGAGTCACAACAAACTTCAGCATTTCAAAGGATCTATGAAGGTAAGATACCTTTTAATGTTTGTCAAGCTCAGGTTTTCTATATGAGTTCAGAAAATATTATTTTATGAATTTTAAATTTATTATATTTATTTTAAATTAAAAATCTATTTTCTATGGTTAAATAAAACCACAGCTAATTATATTGCTTTGGTATTAATACTTCCTAATAAAAGTACATTTTAATAATTGTTTTACATATGGAATTTTCAGGACATATTTGGATCCGTACACTAGAAGTATCATTTTATTCACCTAATTATCTCCTTTTCTCCATGTTTCCTTCCACTCCTTATTCTCTACCTTGATTACACCGTATCTTCCCCTTATTTCATCGGTCTTATGTCTTCTAAAGACCATTACTTTCTCAGTTAGAGATAAATGCTACAAGAAACTTTTCCCCTAAAACAGATAGCATTTTTAAATAAATTCCTATTGTGTTAAGCTAGCCAGCATAACTTCATTATGAAAGTACCATAAAGAAGAGATCTATAAAAGTGATCTCTGAAAAAAGTGTTCTGTGGATAAATTTTAGAAACCAATACTTTTCATTTGTTTCTTTTTTTTTTTTTTTTTTTTTTGAGACGGAGTCTCGCTCTGTCGCCCAGGCTGGAGTGCAGTGGCCTGATCTCAGCTCACTGCAAGCTCTGCCTCCCGGGTTCACGCCATTCTCCTGCCTCAGCCTCCCGAGTAGCTGGGACCACAGGCGCCCGCCAGCTCGCCCGGCTAGTTTTTTGTATTTTTTAGTAGAGACGGGGTTTCACTGTGTTAGCCAGGATGGTCTCGATCTCCTGACCTTGTGATCCACCTGTCTCGGCCTCCCAAAGTGCTGGGATTACAGGCTTGAGCCACCGCGCCCGGCCTTTTCATTTGTTTCTTAATGGCAGTCCATAACGGTATAAATAATAGCTGACATTTTTTTACTCCATGGGCTAAACATTGTGTTAAATGACTTTTTGTTTTTGTTTTTGTTGTTTTTGAGATGGAGTTTCACTCTGCTGCCCAGGCTGGAGTACAGTGTCACAATCTCAGTTCAATGCAGCCTCCACCTCCTGGGTTCAAACGATTCTCCTGCCTCAGACTCCTGAGTAGCTGGGACTACAGGCACCTGCCACCACACTCAGCTAATTTTTTGTGTTTTTAATAGAGATGGGGGTTCACTATGCTGACCCAGCTGGTCTCGAACTCCTGACCTCAAGTGATCTGCCCACCTCGGCCTCCCAAAGTGCTGGGATTATAGGCCTGAGACACCGTGCCTGGCCTAAATGGTTTATATTTACTATAATTCAGTTAGTGAAATGTAATCCTCCTGCAGTAAGTATTGATTAGGAAAACTACAGTCTGTCTCTACTGCCTTCTTAAGCCCTATGTTGTGGACATGTTAGAAACTTTGAGATGCTTTGCAGTAACAGACGCTGTTTAACTTTATTTAAACTATCATATCCCAACTGGAGGACATCAAAGAACCATGGTTTACTATGAAACTCCTAGTTACAGCACACACAGCTGTTTTAAGGTACACGTTCTGAGGAATTCTCTTTTAAGGAATTTTCCACATTTAAATATAAGCCAACAAGGCACATAACATGGAATCTCTGTGGAGTGTTCTCCTGCTTTAAAGTAAGCCGCTGGTCCCTAGGTGCCCCCACAATCATTTGGATGGTTCTGAACAGGGATAGAGTAAATTCACTGGGCTTGTGTAGGCTTCAGCAAATCCTAAAAGCTAGACACCATCCTAAAAAATGTTTCCACCCCAGCTTACTTTTTTTCCATTTTTCACCAAGAAACACAATTCAAAAGATAAGGGAGTAGATTTTTTAAAAAGACATCTGGAGAGAAAGAAAAGCCAAATAGCTGACCAGCTGGAATTCATTTCTAATTGTATGTCAGCAAAAGTTATTTAGTGACCCTGGGCTTTGTTCTTATTTAATCTGTATAGGAAGTGCTCTCCACTTAGGATCAGAGAACATATAAAGGAAATTCGAAAATTGTTTTCAAATTTGTGGCCAAGTGCCCATGAATATTTCCTTTCATATATGTTTTAGTTTCCCCAGATTCTCAGATAATATTTTCACAAGGGATTTTTGAAAATTAGAAACTGTGGCCGGGCGCGGTGGCTCAAACCTGTAATCCCAGCACTTTGGGAGGCCGAGACGGGCGGATCACGAGGTCAGGAGATCGAGACCATCCTGGCTGACACGGTGAAACCCCGTCTCTACTAAAAAATACAAAAAACTAGCCAGGCGAGGTGGCCGGCGCCTGTAGCCCCAGCTACTCAGGAGGCTGAGGCAGCAGAATGGCGTGAACCCGGGAGGCGGAGCTTGCAGTGAGCTGAGATCCGGCCACCCACCCCAGCCTGCGACAGAGCCAGAGCGAGACTCCGCCTCAAAAAAAAAAAGAAAAAAAAAAAAAGAAAATTAGAAGCTGTTAGATTGGCATCTTGGGTATTTTAGATTACTTCAGACTGATAGGTGCAGATCTATAAACTAAAACCTAAACTAATCATCACCTAAAATTACCAGTTGGCTAAATATATAAATAAACATAAGGTCTTTACAAAAAGAACAAAATTGTGCCTTGTGCTTTCTGACTTACTTAGAGAGTGCTTCCCAATGGCCATGGGTTTATGATACAGTAATAAAATTACATACATAAAATATGATTTTTAATCTAAAAGTCAATCTGATACACCTATAGATGTAAATTTATTTGTATACTTGGGAGAAAACAATGCATATAAATTCTTACCCATGATAGCATTATTTCTTATCCATAATACTTACGTATGCATTCAGGCTGAATTCCACTCCATGTAAGATCAGGGAGGCAGGTGCGTGTTGTAGAGCCTTGGAGAAGGTGTCCTTTTTTGCAATGGAACTGTACAACACTTCCTACCTATAGCAGATAAAAGAGAGAAAAAAAAAATGTTCAACTACAACTTCAAATATGGCAACAAATACGGCTTGAGTGAGAAAATGCTATCAAGTGAAATTCTGTATGGTGGAGTTGGAAGAAAAAAAGAATTGAAATCTGATTTAAAATAAAATGGGAAAAATTCAAAGCTAAAAAAATAAAATCCTGACTTTGTTTACATATCATCATCAAATAGTTGGGTCCTTAGTACATATACAGATACCAAGTTTTTTTGCCATCGGAATTTGAAGAAAATATTTAAGACACCAAAAAATCCAACAAGCTACACATGAATACAAGATAGAGAGATGATTAAAGATAAATAAACGAAGCTTGATAAAAATAGATATGAAAATAAATATAGCTAACCACATAAGAAACAAACAAATATTGAAGTGAAAAATGCAATATGAGATTAGAGACAAAGGTGGTTACTGAAGGTGGTGGTGACAGCAGAAATATACAATGGAATATATACTGTTTGCACTAGCTTTTAAGGGTATAGAAATTAGGAGAATATCTAGGATAATGGATTTCAAAGTGTAGTCTCTAGGCCGGTAATATCAACATCTCCTAGAAATTTGTTAAAAATGTCAATTCTGAGGCCTTACCCCAGACACATAGAATCAGAAACTCTTAGGGTAGAAAAACCAGCAATCTGTTTTAACAAGCCCATTGGGTGGTGGTAATAAACACTAAAGTTTGAAAATGCCTTATAGAAAAGCAGAAAAGATAATAACATGATGAAAAATGTATGTTGGTTAAAATACATATCATTTGCTTTAGGGGAAAAGATAGTATATTAGATTGGCATTTATTGTTTACAAAGTGAGCAGGGCAGGTAGAGGTTTGGGTAAGTGGGAAGCAGGGGTATATAATAAATAAGAAAACAAATCACCACAGTAATGTACATGTAGTTTTAATTCTGGATCTCACTTTACTTGAATAAGTCATATCTCCTATCTCCTCTTTGAGGCCTAATGTCTCATTTATAAATAACAATGATAATATTATTTGTATTGAAATCTGTTTCAAGGATTAAATTAAATAGAATATATACTCCACTCCACCCTAGGATGACACTCAAGTTTTAAATAAATTACAGGCATGATGACTCAATTGGAGAGATAAGTAAGAATTAGTTTCTGAAGGGTCTCAAATAGCAGGCTATGGTATTTAGAAGAATTAAGAGTAGTAATTCTAATTATGAGGCTGGCACTGCCATTTTACATTGGAGTGGATAAAAACTGTACAAACTTGTGGCAGTAAGCCTAGGAAAAAAAGTCATTTCCTCAAAATAATTACAAGAAAAAAATCAACATGATTTATTGAATGATTAACAGTGGAGGATGAGATAAGGGATATTTAGGGTCTGCCACTTTGGACTTCTCCAGCAATTGTAGTCTGAGAAGGCTCAATCACAGTTTTAGGACTTATCACTCAGATCCTGTTTTCTGCCTTCCCCTTAATTCCTACTGCCACTTGACAGGACAGTAAGAAGCTAAGCTTAAGATGATATAATTTGATACTAAGATTCCATTTGAAACTTCAGACTCTGAATTCCACCATTTTTCATATTGTTATTATTGCCCAGAACTATACTAGGCCAGAAAAATTAAATTCCAAAATTCTTTCTCTGGCAACAACCTTTTTTCTTCATGTTAGCTCATGCTGTGTCTTCCATGGACCCTCACCTTCACCTCTAGAAGATCTCTTATCCCCGGATGCCCCGTTTTCTCTAGGCTGTTACGCTGATTGACTCCAAGAAGCACCATTTGCATTTTATTCCGTATAACCAGAGTCCCCTGACTTGTGCTCCAGAGCATGCCATTCATATTCTTTCTGAAGTTGTGCAAAATGGTGGTACAGGTTTTCATTTTTCAGTGTGGACTAGATTATGTAATATACAGTTTGCAGTTCTAATTTTCAGTCAAACCAGTTCTACAAAACCCATCATCTCTATCAATCTAGTAATTCTTCTTAAGGTTAGATCCCAGTTAATAGTGTCACTTGTCACTAATAAATTTTCCCTTCATTCACTTCACCCCACAACTGGAAATTTTACCTTCTAAATCCTTTTCAAAGTATCATCTTCCTTTTTTCCCCACTTTACATCCAGTTTTTCTCCACAATATCTTTTCCATAGGCTTTGGCTCTCACTTTAGCAGACATCACAGTCACCAAAAGGACTTTATGAAAACACCAATAGCTGAGTGCCCCCCACCACGGTTTCATACTCAGTGGATCTGGGGTAGGTCCATGAATCTATATTTCCAACAAGTTCCCAGGTGAAAGTGCTGCTGTCAGTTAGGCGCTACACTTTGAGAGCTACAGCCGTAGACAATTAGAATAATCTTCTAACTTGTCTCCATTTCTCAATTCATGACCCACTATATTTGTTTTCTACACTGAAGTCAGAGTGATCTATGCAACACGAAAGTTTGACCTTATTATTCACCCATTAGGATAAAGTTACATTGTGCTAACATTACAAAGGCCTCCATAACCTGGCCACTGACCATCTCTCTAGCATCATCATTCATAGCTTACTTTACTCAAATTCTGTTCAATTAACATTGAACTTTTGTATCCTGAAATGTATGCCTATTTTCATGCTGTTCCTACTGCGTGGAATGCCTCTCCCAACTTTCCTCTCCCAGCTCTTACACTAAAAGAATTAGCTCAGCCACCATCTGTAGAAAGCCTTCTCTGCAGCAAGAAATTAGAAAAACCATCTCTTTTGTGTGCTTCCTTAATGCTTTTCATTGTTATCGGTGTTATTGCCTAGCCTAAGAAATCATTTATTCCAGCTGACCAACATATCAAAATGTTAGCCTTTCTAGGCCAGAGACTGTGTGTACTCATCCTTGTGCACCTTGAGCTTACAAATGTGACTTGAAAATGTTGGAGCAATGGAAGGAATGGGGACTAAATAATATAAAACTACTTGATTATTTAACTTTAGAATATTTAACATCTATTGGTTCTTAAAGTGCAATGATATCACCTCTATACTTTAGATAAGGTTAAATCATTCTGTTTGTTCTTTGAAGGGTATATTCGGTTTATTTCATTAAACCTTTATATTGGTCAGGTGTAAGAAATATGTTGGACTATATACATTTTGTTTTTACTTGTAAGACATTTTTCCTCAATGCTGTAAGCTTTTTGAAGTCATTATAACAACTGCTTTAAATATTAACTAAATGTTATAGAATTAAAATAAAATCTGTTTTAAGATTTTTCTGTGTATCACCAACACATCTAATTAAGATTTTTGTCAAATTCACAAATACTTATACCTAATATCTAACAAAGATTTGTACAGATTTAATAATTGATTAAATTGTTTATCCAGAATTTGTTATAGTCAAATCAACAAAATTTTCTCTAAATATCAGTGCATTAATAAATATTTTTTTCAGTGATGAACCCACTTAATAGTGTATTTTACATAGTTCTCTATCCTTTTCCAATTTGATATATCCTTCTGACTGAACGACTTCCAACATGCATAGTATAATTTGCTATTTGTAGAAAAATAGATAACAAAATTCTAAAAATTCATATTATCAAATTCAAAAAAATTCTTGGAAAAATAACTTATGTATAATTTTTCACCATTATTTACTAATAAAAAGTGTTATTTACATATACAACATTGTAAAAATTAATATTGAAAGTTTTTATAACAAGAATTTTAAAAAATCTGTATCAAGTTTTAATTGCAACCAATGTTTAAATAAAAATCACTTTAAATTGATTTAAAGTACCATGCTGTGTATAAATGCATTATAGACTTTTAAGACATGTCTAATTAGTAAATATCACTTATGTTATTTAACACCTTATTCTCCTATTTTAAATGTTATATCTTAGTCCCTAAATCATAAAATTTATATAACAAATAATAGGATTAATAGACATTTTGTATACATTTGGAACATTCTCAATAAGCTCTATTTTTCCCTTCCATGAGATTTCATGGCAAATGACACTTGGCATGCTAGAATTTTTATCAATGCATTTATTTGAATCTGACTTCTTATATCACATGTTTGTTTAACTGGAGTATCCAGCATGGTTCTTAGGAACTTTCAAAATTTATATATAATTAAGGTCTCAAAAACGTATATGCTTCCTCTGCAATATATACATTTTTAAAAAATAAATTTATGT
Organism: Macaca mulatta; assembly: GCF_049350105.2. Lineage (NCBI taxonomy): Eukaryota > Metazoa > Chordata > Mammalia > Primates > Cercopithecidae > Macaca > Macaca mulatta. Next base: position 122,588,142 of record NC_133413.1, read on the forward strand.
TTTTCATTATGTATTTATACAAAACATTTTACTCAAGAAAAATTGAGGTAGCTTTTAATAAAAGATATTTGTAAATTAAAATAAATAAAATTGTCACAGAAAGGCAACATCATAAAAATGAAGGTATAACAGATGCGCTTAAGATGCAAGTAATTTTTGCTGACTGAGCATCAACTTTGGTTCTGGGCTTCCTGGTTTAAGAAAAGTTTAATTATTATTCTTTATATTCAAAACAAGAAGATTTTAATTGAAAATAATTTTTTTACTTTCAGAATTAATGTCACTGTGTTTATCATTTAAGGTAATAAAACACTATGAAACATATATTTACCTCATTCAATATACTGGGATACTAATTTCAATTACAAACTTAAATTAGTATATATACCATATATAATCACTACGGTTAGCTTGGTAGGGTTAAATATTTTATGGTTAAATATCTTGAGGCTAAATATCTAAAGAACTAGATTAAAAACATTTCATATTTATAATAACTTTACATAACAAGCCCTAAATCCAAATAATGTAGTTTCCATTGCCCAGAGCACAGTTTAACGAGCGATACAGCAGTGTGCATGTGTGCTTGTCATTTACTTCATAATAAACCCTGATGTTGCATCAATTATTTTGACAGCTATCCTCTTCACCACCAATCTGTTTTTAGCCAAAATTATTCCAATTTACAATATTTTAATAAAAAGACAAATTATGTTGAATACTTTTTTCAATGATAGAGTTTTCATCATTTCTAGCAATGAGTGATATATTTTTGTATGTTAATAATTATTGATGTCCCAAAATCTACTATATAAATCTATATAGAAAAAGAGAGTGAACAAATGAATGCATTAAAGATAAAATTAAGAAAATGATCTAAGTGCCTCTGTAGTTCATAACTTTCTCTTGCTCTTCCCCAAAATGGGCTTCCTAACAGCTGTGATTTTGCATCATAACTCACTACTGGTCATCTAATCCAACCAACATGAATACAAAAGTTGGGACATTCTGATTCTCCTTGGAAATTTGTAATTGAGATTGAGATGATCACTTTCTGTAGGTGGCTGAGATGTAAATAGAAATGATTCACTCTTGGCCATATGGCCAATCTGCAGAGAGAAACTATGAGGTGGATAAACAGAAAGTAGTATAAAAACTGAGTACTTGCAGCCAGTGCCTACATTCTGGGCTTGATGAGTCTCACCTGGATTCTTTCTTTGGGAGCCTGGACATACCTGCACAGTAATGCCTTTAGGCTTTAAGTAGCTCCAAATAGCTTTTTTTTGTCACTTGTAAGCAATCGTTTTTCTCAATGGCTCGAGATGCCTTTTGCATATAAAACCATATTCATTTGGAATTCACCAATAAATTAGTACTAATTAGAATTATATAACTATTTATTGTGTTAGATCTATACAGATTAAGTTAACAGATTCAGTATGTATGTGTATATATATACATTCATATCTGCCATATGCATGTAAAAAAGCCAATCTCCCTAATGTAAGACACAAAATATATTTAATTTTAATAGAGTTATATAATTGTATATAATTAGACTTTACCATATTTGAAATCTAGTCTAATCATATTTATTCATGTAGAATATAATGATTTAATACCTGTTTATTAGCCCAAATAACATAAATTCAGGGTTAGGTTAACTTTGTTACAGCATTTTTCAATGATTATAATACAATCCTTAGAATGCAGAGTTAGTGATTCTCTTCATTTTGTTGGATGACTGTTTTAAACTCCATGTTAATCATTCTCATCTCCATTATCTCAAATAATATTTACTAAAAAAAAAAACTAATATTCTTTAGAAAATCAGCCTGATTTAGTACACAGACACTAACATCACAATTTTGTATTCTGTTAGAATATGTCACCAACTTGCTCTGCGAACAAAGCAAGTCACATTCTGTTTCAATTTCTTTGTACATATGATGAGGACTAGTGCTGTGCAGCTAGTTGCCCATTTTTCAGGATTTGGATCAACTGATAAAAACTTTTATGGAGATATTAATCTAAAGTTCTCTAAAAACACCAATATAACGGAGACAGACTCATTTTTACACTTTTGTATTATCCGAACAGGACTGAAGGAAATCAGAAGAATTGGAAATGCTATAAAATCAATGTTCATACTGTGCCTGAACTGTAGATAAATGGAAACTATTTTTAGCAACAAAATATGGCCCTTCAGATGAGCCCTTCCTTTAGAAATGGATGGTCTTCAGGTTCACACTGAATTTCACACAGAATAGCACAATTTACAAAACCCGGCAACACAGGGCAATTGGGTAATGTGTAAATTGGCTATTTCTGTTTGGAATCAGTATGCACTTTGGCTCCCCTTGGATCCTTTGTAACTGAAAAGTTGCTGAATCTCTACCTAAAATCGAAACTGGAAAAAGAGAGAATAAGAAAGTCAGCCACATATGACTGGGCATGCTAAAGAATTCTAATATAACAATTCAGCTATGTGTTGTATAGTAAAGGGTTATGGTTATTTTTCAGTAATTTCCCACCATTTTAAACACTGACACCAATGTCATATACACAATTAATGCTTTATTGAATAACCCACATTTTTATATATTTTCTGTTTATCTCAGAAGTCTCTCCTTTAAACTCTTCAATCTTTACTTTTCTTCACTGTCCCCATATCTTCCTGTAGAGTTTACTCATTTACTCCCTCACCCTTACTGTTTCATATATAACTCTCTAATGCTTATGGATTTTTCCTATGCTAACTGCTATTTTTCTCTTTTTGTTTTAATTTATCTTTATGTTCCAGTTAAGCTATTTTATTAAAACTTTTTTTTCTAATTTACTTCTACTCTTGTGTTGTCTGTTACCTTTCTTATGTGTTTATAAATGCAGATAGAACATGACTTTTTGTTATGTCAACAAGATTATATACATATGAACCAAAGATGCATTTTGACCTAGTATGATGCTAAATGGACATAGCTAAAGCACCCACTTGAAATCCGAATGTATTGTTCTGCGATCCATGCCGAGGCACACCTGGGTTTTCACAAGAGGTACGAGTGGGCTCTAAAATGAAGATTAAAAAGATATTAGTCCTTTAAAATTTACAATAGATATATTTCTCTCATAGAAAACAATTTTAAATAATCTGGGGTTTGGTGCAAATTATCTAGGAAATAATAAATAATGTAAATGTAATAACATCTTTCCATGGACAGAAGTCTGTTAATCTTGAAGCAAGAAATTCAGGTAGACTTCATTTGATATCGATTATGAAATTCTTGAACTTTGAACCCTTCTAATATAAAAGCACCTGACATTTAACTAGCTCTGTGGATGCAAGATTAAAGAAAGATAAAGGATATGAAAGCAGTATACATGCATGTAACATTTGTCCAAAGACCTTGCTAAACTATGATTTGGGGTAGGGGAATATTTCTCTGAAGAAGTAACAGTTTTTTCCCAGAAACAGGACTTGATAGTTTGGATTTTATTGACACCCATTGGATATTCAGGCATAAGAATGGTAGATAGATGAGTCGATTTATTTGAATGACAGATTATTTAGTTAGTTTACCAGATATGGCATTAATTTTAGGATTACAGAAATGTAGTTACAATCATTTTGAAATCAATATATCTTTTAGATATTTTTGGAACAAATCTAATTTCATACGAAGATTCTTTATTAACTATGAAGATCTACGTAAAATGTCAGTAGTTAATAATGTCATTACCTGAAAGTATTTTTATTTTTCATTTTACTGATATATGACAAAATTATTTCAAGTGTTTCTTCTGGAAGTTTAAAGTGCTAAAATTAATGTTGTGTTTTCTACCAATGTTCATTTCCAGTGCCTTCTAATTGCTTCTGTATTTTATACTTGTTTTTATATTTAGCCAACTATAGTTTATAGGATAAAGAAAACCATTAAATGTCACCCCTATTAATTACACAGTTACTGTGCATAATCAGCCTTTAATTAATATTACCTATGCAGTGAGGTGACGAACCACTCCAAGTGCCATCTGCTTGACATATTCTGGTGCTTGATCCCACTAATATGAAAGGAGAATTGCAGCTGAATGAAACTTCTGACTGGTATATAAAACTTTTGCCTTCTCTTTTTCCTTGGGCAGGTATACCAGGGTCACCACAAAACTTTGCTGGAAATGAAAAGAAAGATGCTTATATCAAAGATTTAGTATTCAGCAGAGTACATAGTTTGGAAAAATGGTGACAATTAATTTGCATATTGAACTAAAGAGATACATTATTCATGATAAAGCTATTCCAATGAAAAATTTTATTTTTTAGCTTATGTGTAGATAAACAAATACTGAATTGAAAACTCAGTATGATATTTAAAAATCAGTTTGATTCAGATGTTTTCCACTTAGTAAGCTACCTTAATAAAGACAGAATTTTTGTACTTTTGTTGTTTTGTATTGACCAAAATCGAACCACATATTTGGACTTGTTGGCTGCCGAGTTGGAATATACGCTTGAAAAAGTAGGTGACTCATAGGTATCCCTGTCAAAAAGAACCAACCCATAATGCTCCAGACTGCACGCTACAGACTGCAGTACCCTTTTACAAGTACATAAAAAGCTCTGGTAATTTGTTTTATTGTACTCTGAATACTCTGAACACTCGAAGCACATATCCCAGAATCTTATTGCCTTCCTCTTCAAAATAATGTCGGTATTTTTTAGCATTTTTTTAAAAGAAAACAAGGCCATCAGAATCTAAATCTATGCCAAACTATGGAATGCCAATGTTCTACAACAAGCACTGAAAAGACCAACTTGATAGACTTTCTAAAAATTTTGATTAGATTATTCCATTCAATATACATTTATCAATTACTAAAGAAAAACATTATTCTAGGTGGTTTGGGGCACTTGAATATGTCAGTAAACAAATACTGTAGGAAATCTACTTTTGTAGGGTTTATGCATTTGTGAGGGAAGCAAACAAACAAACATAATTAGCAAGTTTTAAGGAAAGGTAGTATGTGAAAAAGTGGTAAGTACTATGGGAAAAAAAATCATTCAGATGAAAGAGATCAAGAATGTATGTACATGTAGTGGTGTGTGTTAGGAGGTGGGGGAAAATCTTAAATAAAGTGACGAAGGTGTCTCTCACTAAGAAAAGATTTAGGGAAACAAAATACTTAGCCAAGCTGAAGTCCTAAGGGACAGCATTCTAGATAGAGTAAACAGCACTGCCAAAGTCCTCTGCTGGGGCATGGCTAGCTTTTTAGAGGAATATAAGGAGGCCTGTGTGGCTAGAGCAGAGTGAGCATGCAGAAGTGTAATGGAGAATGAGAGCAAATGGTTTCAAATGTATCAGACAACCCAGGCAAATGCACCTTTATCAAATGCTTTCAAGGTTTTTATTGTGGCAAAAATAATACATAACATATAAGTTATAAATTTAACCATTTTCAAATGTACTCGATTTTCAAATGTTCAGATTAAGCACCTGAAAGCTTGTGTCCCTCTGAAGAAAACAAATGGCAACAACCAAATGCTTTTAAGTATAAATGTTGCCTTAAGAGGATTATAGGTTGGGTGCCCATAAAATGCATCATCCAAATCGAGAAACTTTTGAGAGTGAAAGGGAATTCTAAACGTACAAGAGATCGGCCACGACAATGAGAATAAACTTGGCATGCCCGAGCCATCTAGAACACATGTATACCTTAATTATAGACTACCATAATCTTGGCCTTAAGGTCCAAATAAAACCTTTCCTGAAATTCAAGACTATAGAATAAACTTGGATTTTTAAACCTCCTTTTAGTAGCATTTAAGAGACTACTAGGAGTCTTTTTTAAAACAGTTACTTTTTTAAATTCCTTTTTTAAAACAATTAAAATGAAAAGTAATCATTAACAACTATTTATGACAAGCCCACAGCCAATATCATACTGAATGGGCAAAAACTGGAAGCATTCCCTTTGAAAACCGGCACAAGACAAGGATGCCCTCTCTCGCCACTCCTATTCAACACAGTATTGGAAGTTCTGTCCAGGGCAATCAGGCTAGAGAAATAAATAAGGGTATTCAAATAGGAAGACAGGAAGTCAAATTGTCTCCATTTGCAGATGACATGATTGTATATTTATAAAACCCCACCATCTCAGCCCAAAATTTCCTTAAGCTGATAAGCAACTTCAGCAAAGTCTCAGGATACAAAATCAATGTGTAAGAATCACAAGCATTCCTATACACCAATGACAGACAGAGAGTGAAATAATGAGTGACCTCCCATTCACAGTTGCTACAAAGAGAATAAAATACCTAAGAATAGAACTTACAAGGGATGTGAAGGACCTCTTCAAGGAGAACTGAAAACCACTGCTTAAGGAAATCACAGAGGACACAAATAAATGGAAAAACATTTCATGCTCAGGGATAAGAAGAATCGATATTGTAAAAATGGCCATACTGCCCAGTGTAATTTATAGATTCAATGCTATCCCCATCAAGCTACCACTGACTTTCTTCACAGAATTGGAAAAACTAGTTTAAACTTCATACGAAATTTAAAAAGAGCCTGCATAGTCAAGAGAATCCAAAGCAAAAAGAACAAAGCTGGAGGCATCACGTTACCTCACTTCAAACTATACTACAAGGCTACAGTAACCAAAACAGCATGGTACTGGTACCAAAACAGATATATAGACCAATGCCACAGAACAGAGGCCTCAGAAATAACACCACACATCTACAACCATCTTATCTTTGACAAAACTGACAAAAACAAGCAGTAGGGAAAGGATTCCCTATTTAACAAATGGTGTAGGGAAAACTGGTGAGCCATATGCAGGAAACTGAAACTGGACCCCTTCCTTAAGCCTTATACAAAAATTAATTTGAGATATATTAAAGACTTAAATGTAAGACCTAAAACCATAAAAATCCTACAAGAAAACCTAGGCAATATGATTCAGGACAGAGGCATGGTGCAAAGACTTCATGTCTAAAACACCAAAAGCAATGGAAACAAAAGCCAAATTTGACAAATGGAATCTAATTAAACTACAGAGCTTCTGAACAACAAAAGAAACTGTCATCAGAGTGAACAGACAATGTAGAGAATGGGAGAAAATGTTTGCAATCTATTCGTATGACAAAGGGTTAATATCCAGAATCGACAAAGAACTTAAACAAATTAACAAGAAAAAAAAAAAAAAAACCCTTAAAAAAGTAAACAAAGGATATGAACAGCTACTTTTCAAAATAAGACATTTATGCAGCCAACAAACATACAGAAAAAAGCTCATTATCACTGGTCATTAGAGAAATGCAAATCAAAACCACAATGAGATATCATCTCACACCAGTTAGAATGGCGATCATTAAAAAGTCAGGAAACGACAGATGCTGGAGAGGATGTGGAGAAACAGGAATGCTTTTGCACTGTTGGTGGGAATGTAAATTCGTTCAACCACTGTGGAAGACAGTGTGGTGATTCCTCAAGCATCTAGAACTAGAAATACCATTTGACGGCTGGGTGCGATGGCTCACACCTGTAATCCCAGCACTTTGGAAGGACAAGGTGGGCAGATCACAAGGTCAGGAGATTGAGACCATCCTGGCTAACACAGTGAAACCCTATCTCTACTAAAAATAAAAAAATTTTAGCCTGGCATGGTGGTGGGTGCCTGTAATCCCAGCTACTTGGCAGGCTGAGTCAGGAGAATGGCCTGAACCTAGGAGGCAGAGCTTGAAGTGAGCCAAGATTGTGCCACTGTACTCCAGCCTGGGGTACAGAGTGAGACTCCGTCTCAAAAAAAAGACTTGACTTAGCAATCCCATTACTGGGTATATAGCCAAACATTATAAAGCATTCTACTATAAAGACACAGGCACACGTATGTTTATTATGGCACTATTTACAACAGCAAAGACTTGGAACCAACCCAGATGTCTATCAGTGATAGACTGGATAAAGAAAATGTGGCAAATATACACCATGGAATACTATGCAGTCATAAAAAAGGATGCATTCATGTCCTTTGCAGGGACATGGATCAAGTTGGAAACCATCATTCTCAGCAAATTAACACAAGAACACAAAACCAAACAATGCATGTTCTCATTCATAAGTGGGAGTTGAAGAATGAGAACACATAGACCCAGGGAAGTAAACATCACACACCGGGGCCTGTTGGAGGTTCAGGGTCTGGGAAGGCACAGCATTAGGAGAAATACCTAATGTATGTGATGGGTTGATGGGTGCAGCAAACCGCCATGGCACATGTATACCTAGGTAACAAAACTGCACGTTCTGCACATGTAACCCAGAACTTAAAGTATAAAAAAAAGAAAAAAATCTTTGTAGGCACCACACAGAAAGCATCCCTTTTCTTAGGCCCAGGATAGCATAGTTTCTCTCATCCTGAATTCTAGGTTTCTCATTTATATACATTTATTGGTAATTTACATTCATGTGTGTGCATGTGTGTATTTGTGTGTATGGCATATATGTATGTGTGTATATGTATATATAGGCACTATTATTTTTATTTTATTGCTAAAAAGAATGCTGATAACAATATTCTTGAACATATCTCCTCATGCACATGTATGAACATTCCAGTAGGGCATACATTTAAAAACAAAATTTCTTGGCAATAGACTCTGCAAGTCTTTAACTTTACTAAATAATAGCAACTAGTTTTGCAAATGGCTGTGTCAATTTACACACCCATCATGAGTCTATAGAGGTTTATGAATTGTTCCATATCCTCACTAATATTTGATATTGTGTAATATTTTTTTCAGTCTCCTGAGAGGAAATAGCTGTCCAGGTATTTTGACCATTTTTGTTGTATTGCCTTGATATACATTCTAAATATTGTCATAGTTTTCACACATATTGATTACATTGTACAAGTCTGTGATTGGTCTCTGATAATGAGAAATTTTCATATTTTAACATACCTGATTTTTTTCACTTTTTCATTTGTGGGTTATACCATTTGCATCTTGCTTAAGAAATTCCTTCTAAACCTGAGGTCATTTAGACAGATTCTAAATGTTTAAAACTTTTGTATTTAAATCTCTGATAAATCTGGCACTGATTTGTTGTGGGTGTGTGTATGTGTGTGAACTAATTGCCTTACAGAATTAATTAAAATGTCTATTCTTTCCCTACTGACTTGTTCTATATCACATATGTATAAATGGTTCTGTGTTCTCTACTCTATAACATTGTTTTACTTTCTATACCCACATCAATACCATACTGTTTTAATTACTATAGCAATATAGTTTTTATATCTGCCAAGGACTATGCTATATTCCAGGGCCACAGCAGCGAATAAAACAACAACAACAAAAAAATTCTCTGCTTTCAGGGAGTATAAATTTGAGTAGAGGACATAGTTCAAATAAACAAGGTAAATAAAATGTATAGTATGTCTTAAGAAAAAATAAGAAGTGAAAGGGGAGTGTTAAGGAGGATAAATAAAGCCTGGAAGGGAAGTGTTATATGTCAGTGATGAAATTCACATAAGGGCACCAGAGAAGGCAATACTGAAAAGAGAAATTTTTAGTAAAAAGCTGAAGGAATAAAAGGAAATTTTCAGGTAAAGTGAATAGTGAACATAAAAGCCCTCTTGTAAAAGCATAGCTGAGGGCTCAAAGAAAAGTAAGAAGGCCTGGGTTTCTGGAGCAGAGTGGATGAGGGGGTGAGTAGTAAGATATGATGAAATCAAAGGAATACAAGAAAAAAGTCCTATGAGCATATAGGGGATTTAGTTTCCAATTTGAATGAGGTGAGAAAACCCTGGAGGGTCCTAAGCAACTTAGACGGTTAGCTCTGCATAATGTCAAAGCCATGAGACAGGTAGAATCTTCCTCTATCCTGTGCTGGGAAGGAAAAAAGGACCAGGAACAGGATAATACTAGACAACTCTGTGAATGACTATACTGTCCAGATAATGTTCTACAATCATTTATGTAAAACTGCAAGAGGAGTTTGTTTTGTTTTGTATTCTTCCAAATTAATCTTGAAGTAACACTTGCTAGGTATATAGTATACAGCAACCTCTGTTAAAAAAAAAAAAGAAAAAGGCAAACAAACAAACAAAACCCCTTTTATCTCTATGTTTACCCTGGTAATTTTAGATGTATAATCCCAATCATTATCAGACAAATGCCATCATAAGAACTTTATTTGAACAAATATGTAGAAGTGACATGGATTTATTGCCAAAAAAGATTTGGGAACAAATTTCAGGGTATTCGGCTAAGACAAAAAGGACGTAAATAAAAATAATTTTCAAGCAGTAGAATAAATTTTAGGCTGTCTCTAATTTGAGAAATAATTTTGAAAAATAAGAGAAGTCTATAAACAAAACCTTTTAGTGTAAAATTTTGAATCAGAGAAGGAGAAACAATGGTTTAATTACATGAAAAGTAGCTACGTTGGTAGTAAATAGTGATTTTTCTTTGAACCCTGATTAGGCATTGAAGGAAGCTTAACAATCTCATATTTGCGCTAGAAAAATTTGAAAAATTTAAGTAACAGTTGTCACTTGAAATCGTACTTACGTAAGCACTGCGGTACTTCACCACTCCAGGTACCGTTCCCTACACAGGTCAAAACAGCAGGGAAGGAGAGCTCATAGCCTGGAGAACAGATGTAGCTAATACTAAAGCCCCAGTCAAAATTTGTTCCTTCCAGCCTTCCATTAGAGATCTGGGGAGGAGTTGGGCACGTAACAGCTGCAATTACATTAAAAGTAATTAGACACAGCTGTTGTAATATCCTGAGTGTTAAAGATATAAATAAATATCATTAGAAGAAGCATATGTGCTAATTTAACCTTTGTGAGGACAATACGTTGTGACATGTTTTATTCTCCCAGTAGTATTCCTGAGACATCCCTGGAATTAATCCCTGTAGGATGTAACTTTTTCTGGGCAACATAATGGCTATCGGTTGTCGGAGATTCTTACAAAATAGCAAGCTGTTTGACATCTCAGAGAAGGCAAACAGAGACTGACCTTCAATCTAGTATACTGTAAGTGATAAATTATTGGTTTTATATAAAATTATTTTCCAATGACCTTTAGACAGACAAGACTTGGGTTATTTGGCTATATATAGTATCATCATCTTAACCATGGAATTTGAAGTAGTTCTGTGACATTTTTGAAAATGCAGGTCGTATATCTTATTATAATATTCCAAGTTACTTCCCTTAATCACTTAGATTCATATGTTACAACTTATTATTATAGGGATTATAAACACATTTTTAATTTTTTTTAAAAATGTATTTTGTTTAAATCGTTTTAAGTTATCTTTAAGCAAAGACAGGTTGGATAAGATAGAGATGCAAGGATAAGGAAGGGTATCAACTTCAAAATCTAAATATTAGGAATGACTGTATTATGAGGACTAAAAACATATATGAATAACTTTTTACAGTTGAGTAATATCTAATTCATATCAGTATGAATTAATAAGTGTATAGAATAACATCTAAAATATAAAATGTCTGTTCATATATTTTCATATACTGTGTATTTATGGTAATCTGATACAGAAACTTAATAATCAATGAGGAAAGACAAACACATTGAAATTATTAATTATGTTAGATTATAGGTCAGTAAGATATTAAACTATTAATTCACAAACATTTAAATAGAAATCTAAATGAAAAATCTTAATTATTAAAAATCTAATTATCATAAAACAATAAGTTGTCTGACATTGCATGTACAGTATTCTATAAGTAATCATAAAAATTGGCCAAAATATTTATAAAAATATTTCCAGTGGAAAAACAAGCAGCATAACGTAGCAAATTTATGCTTGTATTGACTAACAGATTAATTCTAGATTGTATTATATGAAAAAACAAGTTTTCCCATTATTTAAGAAAAAGTACCGTTCTATAATTCAGGCTGGCTGTTCTCGAATTATGGAAAGTATTTTTCCCCATCCTTGAATAACTTGACCCAAGTGGATCAGCAAATTACAGTTACAATTCATCAAGGTTATATTCTTTTGAAAATATTCATCAATTAATATAAATAACAGTGGTGAATATGGACATAATATTTTACTTCTTTTGGTCATTAAAGCTTATTGTCATTACTCAAATAAGATATAATGTTTTAGTCAAAATATTTTAAATTCTATATATTAAAATAACGTTTTTAAAAAACAGTCATTTTTAGTACTAGAAAAATAAATGCAACCTTGAACTAAAAAAAATTAAGTATACTTTAAATTTGTATATAAAAATAGGAAAATATGTACTGGTTACCATTTTTAAATGTTGAAGAAATCATTATCATACCTCTGCAAGTTGGCATTATGCCACTCCATGTGCCATTAATTGTACAAGTCCTGATTCTGGAGCCATTCAATTCCATCGTGTAGCCTGGCTGGCACATGTAAGAAACATTTTGTCCAACCACATAATCATCTCCATATCTCAGTCCATTGGCTGGTATACCTGGGTCTCCACAACTGATTACTGTCAGTATTGGATTAGAAGAGCAGATGGTTAATGTGGCATGTATTTAATGGAAAGGAGTAGTAAGCATATGGCATACTTAATATATAAGCAGGAAAATTAGTTATCATGCTCATTTTAAATCGTAAAACATCAGCATATTTAAACCACATACTGGCAACTCCTGATTATGATCAGGTATGCTTATTACAGATTCTACACATATGGTTCAGAAACTGTCATTTAGCCCCTGAAAAGGCTAGGTTAATATGTCATTATGTTGTAGTGAATTTGATGCAGTAACCTCTTCTAACCTTCACTATAAGACCACACAGAAAATAATCTGCAGAATCAGATTTCTAACATAATACATGAAATCCATATTCCTATATATGGCTACTGAAATATCTAATTTATCAGGCATGATGGATGGAGAGCATATTTTCTGCAGTGTCACTCAGAAAGACAACCCCCAGGAAATCGCAACCTTCACTCTGGAATGTGCTTGTTATAAGAAATGCAGATGTATGAGGGACCATGCCATCCAAGTCCTTGACCAATACGTGATGGTGCTTCCAGGCCCAAATAGGGACTGTCACTGCTCTGTTCTGCCCCAAGACTCCATTAATATATCCAACTCTGACCATCCCACGTTTGCATTCAATCCCTAAAAGGAGGTAGGACAACAGTGCAATGTGAACTTCTCTTTACTGGTGATACAATGGATGAGCTGGGTGGGGGTGTCACATTTTCCAGAGCAGGGATGGAAATGGGGAGGCCATGCAGGGCCAGGGGCACCAGGTTGTTGGAAGTAAAAGGTCTAGACCCATCCCAAGGACACAAGAAAGAAGGCAACAAGGCAGACTGCACATGAACAGAAGCTCCAAGCCCTCAGCATATGCTCCACTGTTCCAGTGGACTTCAATTACAAAACGTTGATTTGAAGATAAAATTATTAAGAATTTTGAGATGGTTATCACAGAGCATTAAACTATAAGCAGAAGACTCTTCTGAGCATGAGGTTCTATGAATCGCGCTGGTCTCATGCCCGTGAGTGTGAGTACATATATAATATTATCATTTCTTTATAATGCCACCCAAAATGTTTCAGAAAGACTTGAGACAGTTTAGAAACACAAATAACCATTTTATTAAAAATGTGTTTTGTTTAAATACAAACATAAGATTCAAACATAACAAAGATTATATATGTCACACAAGTGCTAACTGTTTTGAGGCACAGGATTTAAGCATAATTTGGGCAGCAAATTGGCTAAAAACTTTCTGGCAGCTAAGAAAACACGAAGTACAAGTTACACTTTATTTTCTGGAGATAAAAAACTGTAGTATACTTACATGCCTTTTAGTCTGCTAAATCTTTTGGTTCATAAAAGGGTAATTTCTCCAGGTAAATCTGGGTTATTTCTCTCTCTCTCTCTCTCTCTCTCTCTCTCTCTCTCTCTCTCTCACTCTCTCTCTCTCTCTCTCTCTGTCTACTCCTTTTTCTCTCTTTTTAAAATTCACTTTTCCCAATATTTTGGAGATCCAGGATTAAAGACTAAGAATGAATTAAGGCATGGAAAACCTTAATAACGCCTTAGTTACATAGTATTTATTATGTTACCATTAAGAGTTATTAATGTCAAGATTCCTTTTATATTCTATTCTGTTGATTCTGAGAAGTTTTAAGATTATGAAAATGGCATTTAAATTAAAGAACATCGTTCAGAGCATTCAACTTCATAACTTTTGGAGCCCTTAAGATAGTCTGATGAAATTAAACTCTTTGAGTGTTTCTTTCATCAAATAGAGAAACAATATAATCAAACTCAATCATAATAGAGTTTTATATTCAGGACTGCTTTCTTTGCTATGATTACTGGGGAGTAAAAAGATTTTATTTTTAATGATACAACTGAGTTGGACAGAAAATAAAATAATCCTACTCATTTACTAACAATATATTATCTCTTTTTACAGTTTAAAAATTTACAACAATGTAAAAATAAGTATAAGCCTTCAATATATTATATTATTTTATATTTATAACCAAGATTTTTAATTAGGAAGAGGAAATTAAAGAGAGCACCTATAAAGTGTTGTTGTTTTCTGGGCAGTGCTTTCCAGATTGCATTAGAATCTTGGCAAGGAGAAACAGCCAGCCTGGTCATAGGGCGCATGAGCTGAGATGCAGCCACCAAAAGAGAGGACAGACCGTTTATTTTACAGATGCACGAAGAAAGAGTTCTGCACATCATGGCAGCACCATGAATGAAATGCCTGACAACAAAAGCTTTAGAAGGGTTTGTTTGGTGACTTTCTATTGAAGCAAAGGCTAGTCAAAGGGGCAGTTTCCAAGAGCAACAGTCTTTGTAAACAGCACCTGCTCTGCAAGTCAATTCATTCACTACCAGCTTGTTTTCAGCAACAACCAAAAAAAGGCTTTTGGTTTTTTCAGGAAAAAACCTTAGAATAGTAACTCTTTAGGCCTTCACCCTAAAATTCAGAGATATCGTCGCATGACAACAAATTCAGAGATACCATTGCATGATAAGAAGATCATCGACCTTCCTAAACACACATCTCTCTCACACAAACACGCCAATAAACTCCATAAAGGCAGATATTTTGACTCTTGTATGCTGTTTTCTTAAGAGTCTCATCTAGTGTGTGATTCATCATAAGAGATTAAATATCTGTTTGAAGGATAAATAAATGAACGAGTATGTAAAGGAATCGTTAAGTTGTCAGCTCAAATTCTCAAAAACACATAAATTATTTGAAAGGTCTGAATTTGTTTTGTGGGAGGTTTGTCTTTGGCCTATATGTAATTGATGCCCATCTGGCATCATTTATGATAAATCCAAGTAAATAACCTCTATGCTACAAATAAAACATAATTGTGGTAATTCTAGTTAATCTATGCCGCTTTAAAAGTACTTTCTCTTTTAACTTCCTATACAAGCATTATAAATGTGCATTTTAAAATCAAATGAAATCACATTACTTTTTTCACAGAATTCAGTTTTTCATTCAATATCTAATGCATACTTTTGCATGTAACTATTAATATACATAGACAAGCATACTGTTTTAATGGCATATTAATCCCATGCAATATAATTTATGCAACCAAATCCCTATGGACTGGAGTTTGAGTTATTCCATTGTTTTTCTATTACAGACAATGGAGCAATGAACATGCTTGCTTGAGCATCATTACACATGTATGTGCTCTGCCAGATTTCTAGCTTCAAGACCAGAACAGTGTTCTACTGTAGCAAAATGAAGTTCCAGAAAGATGGCTAAACCATTCCTCTCATAATGCTTTTGATTTTACATAATCTCCATATTCAAAAGTTGGTTTCTTCTTTGGATCTCAAAAGGTGGGGTTTCTCTACCTTAAGCTTGAACCTATTGACAATTTCAGTCAAATAATTCTTGGTTGTGAGGGGCTGCTCTGTGCATTGTAGAATGTTCTGCGATATATCTCTGGCATCTACCTGCTAGATACAAAAGCACCCCCTCCCCCTGCACTGTGACCATCAAAAAGTATCTTCAAACATTTCCGAATGTTCCCTGGGAAGCAAAATCCTCTCCAGTTGAGAACCGCTGCACTGAGGAATAGCTCACACTCCTTGAAGAGATTTGGATTATTTTTTATCTTCACTTCACTCAGTTTTATGCTGGAATATCCCCAGCCCTCTCTTGTGTAAGACTAACCCCATCTTCCTGACCTGTCCTCTATTGGAAAAACATCTTTGAGAATTTTCAGATTTGTGACAAAAATTCACTCAGGGGCATTTCTATAGTGGTTATTTGGAAAAAGAAGACTTAGATTCATTTATCACCTGGACCTGATTAAATATGGTGTCTTTAGCCCAAAGGAACAAGACTTCCCAGATGCAGGGTGCTGGGCATCGGTAATTTTGGAAGCAGAAGTCCAGTCAGTTTCTAAAAATATCATCCAAGAAAATGAATAAGAGCATGTCTTTTTAGACCAGAAAGCTAATTCTTACTCTACTTGGCAAGCCCTGCCCCAGCACTGTTTGTGTCTCTTTCCCAAAACACCATATGCACTCTGTATATGATGGGCTTTAGGTAACAGAGGTGGTACTGCCTGTTAGACATTGAAAGTTAAGGATCCTCTTATAATTAATATCCCAAAGCATTTTGTACTGACAAAAAAAATGTATTTTTGAAAGAGTAATTACATGTACTTACTATATCTTCTGTGTCTGAACATCATAGAAAATAACTTCACTACATTTTTAATTAAGGTATTGATTTGAGCTATCTGGTATTATGGCATATATGTTTTCCTTCTAGTTTAGTTTAGTTCTGTGCATGTTTCTTCACATTTATAATTCCTCTGTCAAAGTGTGCATAACATTTGAATGCATGATCTTGATTTCAAGATACAGTATTTTACCCACCCAGGAGGCAACTAGTTATTCTGAGGAAACTTCTCCTTCCACCACTGGTAGTGGGCTTAATGAGGGCATGTCTGGAATTACAAACAACGAGTGTTGAGAAAAGGGAAAAGATTTTGCTTGTGAGGCATACTTTTAGAGATAGATTAATTAGACTTGCAGTTTCCCAACTCACGTATAGTCTGAAGCCAGTTGAATAACAGCAGGTAGAATTTAGATGAGTAAAAGTTTATGCTTTTAACAACAACATCTCTACTATGGCCAAGCATAGGGGATTGGAGACTTTATCATTATTATTAAATCATATATATTCCAAAAATGTTTATAAAATCATTGAAATGAACAAGGAAAATCACAGCTGACACATTACCACATTTAAGTGAACTCGAATTTCTAAAAAACAGAGGGGTGTGTGTGTGTGTGTGTGTGTGTGTGTGTGTGTGTGTGTGTGTGTTACTGCTGGACAGTCAAGCAAATGAAAAGGTACAGTTGCAAATAACTCCAGTGGGAAATTCTCAAAGGTCAAAAATGCTTGGAATGCCAACGTTACCTCACTAGTCTGTGAAATATTTACGGAACAGATACCTTACCGACTGAACTCTGTCTTCTCAGTTCCTGGCAAAGTGACCAATGATAGTAAGTTTTGTTTAAATTATTTTTTATTAACTGAATCTATAAAAAATCCAATTCCATTATATACTAACAATTATCTTTCTACTTTATTTTTAAAGGTATTTTAGAAAAGCAATTGCTCTAATATAAGTTAAAGATTTTTGAAAAGCTAAAAATTGGATTATTCCTCTGATTTTTCATTACTCAGGAGGAACTAATTGCCCAAGGATAACTAGCCAAGGTAAAAACAATCAAAAACCTATTAAAGTGACCAAAATCTTATGATCAAAAAGTAAAAAGAAATCCAAATAAAATTGAAGTCTTTATATTTTGTTTTCACCACATAGTTTAACTATATTTTAAAGGCATTATTAATTTTCTCAAGGGCCTCTATTTATTCTTTCATGCTCAAATCACCCTACATTGAAACATTTATCATATAATCAGTCTTGCTGATTTTCTCTCTTTGAACCGATATTGTCATAAAGCTAGTAGATCCTCTTTGTCAGTGATTATGTATGAGATTCAACGAGCACTCTTGCTCACTTGCTTTGACTCATCACATTAAAATATCTCATCTCTTGTGAGATCTGCAGACTTGTTTATTGACTTACATTACATTTGCTTTGTATATCTGACAAAAATATCATTGATAATAAAGAAGAAACTGTAATGTTAAACTGGAAGTATTGTTTAACAAAAACAAATTTTATAAATGATCGTTTCATTAAGAAATGATGGGCCGGGCGCGGTGGCTCAAGCCTGTAATCCCAGCACTTTGGGAGGCCGAGACGGGCGGATCATGAGGTCAGGAGATCGAGACCATCCTGGCTAATATGGTGAAACACCGTCTCTACTAAAAAATACAAAAAACTAGCCGGGCAAAGTGGCGGGTGCCTGTAGTCCCAGCTACTCGGGAGGCTGAGGCAGGAGAATGGCATGAACCCGAGAGGAGGAGCTTGCAGTGAGCTGAGATCCGGCCACTGCACTCCAGCCTGGGTGACAGAGCAAGACTCCGTCTCAAAAAAAAAAAAAAAAAAAAAAAAAGAAATGATGTAATTTTGCAAAATCCAAATTGGTAAATGCAGAGAAAACAGAAATTAGAAATTTTTTAGAGAAATTGGTCATAAATTAATGAGACATTTTCATATGCCTTATTACCAATGTTCTATTTATTACAGTATGTCATATACATTTGACCATTGTAGTAAAGACAGAGAATAAAGTAAGAAAACTAAATGGAGAAAAATACAGAAGAAGAGATAAAAGTATACTCAAGAACATGGATTCTTGAGTGAAACAGACTTGGGTTTAAATCTTAGATTCTACAGTTACTAGCTGTGTTCCCATGGAAAAGAAAGTTGTTTCCTCTCTAAGGAACCATTTATTTGAATGTGAAATAAAAAGGTAATAGTATATATCTCATAGATTTGTTGTAATAATGCAGATAATTATGTAAATCAGCACAAATATGAACAAATGGTAAGCACTCAATAACAGATATTATTATTTATGAGAAGAAATAAAACAATTAGCATAAAAGGAATAAAGGCTTTGCTTCTTTAGTGCTATGGTTTTAATGTGTCCTCAAAATTCATGTGCTAATTTAACCCCCAATTCAATAGTATTAAAAGGTAGGGACTTTAGGAAGTTATTAAGTCATGAGGGCCCTCTCCTCACGAATAAGGTTAGTGCCTTCTGAAAGTGTGGGAGGGCGTTATTAATAGCTAGGCCCCTTTGTGCTCTTTTACCTTCTGCCAGTCAGGGCATAACATGCACCCCTTTTATCATGTGAGGACATGGCAACAAGGTGCCATCTTAGAAGCAACAAGTAGCCCTCACCAGACACAGGATCTGCTGGCACCTTGATCTTGGACTTCTCAGCCTCCAGAATTTTAAGAAATAAATGTTTGTTCTTTAATATTTAACCCCTCTCAGGAATTTTATTATAGCAGCACAAATAGACTAAGACATTCAGGTTTTCTAAAAATTGCTATTAAGATGTTGGTTTGAAAAGTTCAGCTACTTTAAAGTTTTTGCATACCTCATTAATTTAATTCAAATTCATATAGTAACTGGGATACCTCATATAATTTATTTCAAATTCATATAGTAACTGGCATATAGTAACCATAAAATTTATAAAGTCCTGGCATATAGCAACCATAAAAATTGTGTCTACAAAGGCAATTATAACAAATCAAAATTTATGAAAAACATATTTACACTTGAAATTAGCCTTCTAGTGGGTATAGAGAATAATTAACATGAATGGAAAATTTCATCTATATATGTGAAATATGGATGAAATTATTGTTTAGTGTTGAGCTCTGCCAGTAGTTACGAAATGCTTTAAATGCTTTAATGCCTGAGTTTCTTGATCTAGGCAATGTGAGTCTAGGACAATCCCCAAAATAATATGATTCTACCAATCATATATTTAAATTTACTTTCATTGCAAATTAATGAGAAGGAATCTGAGGCACTGGTTCTAATTTAATTTGATCACCACATATAAACACTATCACTATGCTAGATTCTTTAATTATAGAAGTTTAGGCTGTTTTAATTTCTACTGAAACCTCTCTCTTTGCTTCACATCTAAAGACAGATGGCTCAGTAGGAACCTTGTAATACCTTTGTTGTTGTTGCTACTGTCTATGTGTCTGTCATCAAAAAGATTCTGGTTCTCAGAGTTATAGATGAAGAACACCCATGTCATCCCATAGCACAGCTGTGGGCTTAATTCAAACCTGACTTAAGCCTGGAGTCCCTACACCCAATAAAGTAACAACTGCCCTGTGGGAGACCCCCAACATTTAAAATAGTGATTTGGAACTCTCTGGAGGAAGATACTTGTAAATATGGACAGAGTAGAGAAGATGGTCCTTCTTCCTGAAGTGTATCTTATAACTCCACCCCCCCAACAACAACAACAACAATAAACACGAGGATACAGGGAGAAGAAACAAAAATTGACATAAAGATCCACAACTGGACTCATTGAAAATACAAAATTTTCTAAAATAGTTATTCAACAGAAAGATAAAAGAACATGAATTGGATTTCACATCTCTACAATACGGGTTTTAAATTAACATATTCTGTCTGATATGTAGTACTTAAAAAATCTTTGTGGCCTTAATAGATACCAGGCCTCAAATTACAGCTATATGAGGGGAAAACACTGAATGTACAACGTGTCTTCTGTACTTTAGAGGAGTTACCAAACATAAAACAGAAGGCAAACATGTACGTCTCACCTTAAACATTGAAACTATTGCTTTGCTTAAATTCCTCATGGTCAGAGTGCCCATTGGCCTAAAGCATCTGATATGGACATTTTGAACCAATTAGTAATAAATTAATATTAATTATCTGGCATTTACAATTAGCTTGGCAAAATGGAGCCGCTTAGACCTGTCCTTCTGATTATAATAGTTAATACAGCCCAACTTAGATTAAAACAAGGTCTACAGTAATTAAGAACCATCAAATAACACCTACTGAAGGAAACAACTATTGTTCCTACTGCCATCACTTTAAATAGTCCAATTTGTTCACTGTTTAAATCTGATAAAAATAAATGGCATGGGAAAGTGGATTACCACAGCCTAAATACCCTGATGCCCCTGATTAAGACTTGCATATCAATATTACTGAAGTTGCTGGTTCCTATCAATAACTGGAAAATATTTTGCTATTATAGGTTTAGTGAATACGTTCTATTCAGTGCTTATTTCAACAGCTTCCCAAGCATAGTTTGTTTTCACTTTTGAAGAGATACAATATACATGGGTATCTCAACAGCCCTTGTGTGACATTGCACACAAACTTTGCATGCAAGATATTAACTACACCTGATTTTCTCCAGGAATGCATATATGCCATTACTTTGAGGGCAACAGATTCATTTGACCCCTTCATCCAGAAAATGCAAACCAAAAGGAGCCCAGAAGAAAAGGAAGATCATCTCACCACACACCATACAAGGCCCTGCCTTCTCAGTTAATTTTCTGGTAATTATTTGGTCAGCAAAAGCATATATACTCTGTCCAAATTGCAATACAAAAGGCCCTCCCACTAGTATCCCCAAGTTTCCTTTGCTGCAGAGGCTTCAGTAACCTCCTCTCATGATACTTAGAATCTGTGAACACACAGTCTAAACAATTTTTCTTTTGAGACAGGATCTCACTCTGTCACCCAGGCTGGAGTGCAGTGGCACTTTCAGAGTTCACTGCATCCTTGACTTTCTGGGCTCAGGTGATCCTCTCATCTCAGCCTCCTGAGTATCAGGGACTCCAGGCATGCACCACCACACCTGACTAATTTTTGTATTTTTTTGTAGAGACAGGGTTTTTGCCATGTTTCCCAGGCTGATCTCAAACTCCTGGGCTCAAGCGATCCACTCATCTCAGCCTCCAAAAGTGCTAGTTCTTCTTAATAAAAATAAACAACCATAATTTCCAATGGTTGTGTATTATTGTTGGTTAAATACTACTTATTCTACAAATAAGCATTAATGTGTATAATTTTAAGACTTTTAAACACATTTTTCAAAAATTTCTTCAAGTGAATAATTTTATTATAATGGATAATCTCCAAAGTGCCATCTATTTTTTTTTTTTTTTTTTTTTTTTTTTTTTTTTTTTTTTTGAGACAGAGTCTCGCTCTGTCGCCCAGGCTGGAGTGCAGTGGCGCGATCTCGGCTCACTGCAAGCTCCGCCTCCCGGGTTCCCGCCATTCTCCTGCCTCAGCCTCCTGAGTAGCTGGGACTACAGGCGCCCGCCACCGCGCCCGGCTAATTTTTTGTATTTTTAGTAGAGACGGGGTTTCACCGTGGTCTCGATCTCCTGACCTTGTGATCCGCCCCCCTCGGCCTCCCAAAGTGCTGGGATTACAGGCGTGAGCCACCGCGCCCGGCCAAAGTGCCATCTATTTTTAACATATCAAGAGAACAAATCAGCTATTGAACAAATCAGTGCAAGAACCCATAAAGAATCAGTATGCCTTTTGAAAACCAATTTTGCTATTAATATGTGTTATATCGACAAAATAAAATTGCATCCATTCTATTTTTAATTTTAATTACAGCTGTAAATCATCATTGTTCTCAAAATTCTGTTAAATTACATTTATTAGTGCTGACTTCCTCTGACCTCTCTTTCCACTGCCAGTTAATGTAGTACCTTGATAAGCCAACTTATCCTAAAGTCATTAGTGTACACTCTAGCCACAATAACTACTATAATCCTTTAATCTGAAAGGCAGTCCAAATGCTTAAAACCTTACATGGTTTTATTAATTACAAAACATACAAAAATACTTATATACTCATAAATACTTTCAGATAACTAATGATTTTTAAATATTGAGAATATACTTACTTGTACAGTTAGGCAAAGTTCCAGACCATGTTCCATTGGCTGTGCACTGTCTAACTGAAGGTCCAGAAAGGATGTATCCCTCCATGCAGGAATAAATGACTGAACTGGGAAATGCTGTGCCATCAATTCGGAAGACTTTCCCATTGGCTGTGGTTCCTGGGTTACCACACTGCACAGCTATAAAACAAAGTGTTTAAGAGTATATATAAAAATAATGCAATTAGAAATTCTTCCCAAAATGTTAATGACTAAACTATTATCTCAAATTATTCAAAGAAACAATAAAAACCTCTAAAATAAGCAGTAAAGTATCTAGGTAGTTGAAATTCAAGATGAATGTGTGTTAATTTTATTAGCTTAATTACTGGGATGCAAATCATAACATTTTCTTAAGATTTTTTTAGCAGCTTCAGTAAAAACTCTACGGAGTAAAATAATTATTCAAGGAGTACTGTATTGACTTCAGGTATCACAAAATCTTTTAGAGAAGGATTATAAGAATCTCTGCCTAAGGAGCAACTCATGTAAAACTGGAAGACATGTAACAATGAGTGATGAGATGCAACAGAGATTTATTACATTGATATTTCAGAAAAGACAGATACATAATTTTAATATTATAAGCATCCATGTATATTTTTGTTTATATAAGTACATAACTGTTTTGAATTAAAACGTATAGATTTTATTTCTAGACCAGAGTACCAAAACCAAACTGAGTAAAAACAAAGTAATGAAATTTAGTAATCGTTTTCATTATTTCAATATATTATAAATAAAAGGTACAAACACAAATGTCTTTTTATGATTAACTTTTTATATATATGTTTACCTATTTGTCAATACTGATATGTTAATTTTAAACTATCTATCTTAAAAGCAACAATATATAAATGTAATGCTTAATTTTATTGTAATATCAGAAGGCATTTTAGTACCTTACAGAAGTGAAGGCTTTTATGAATATGAAATACGATTATAATTTCAGAAAATGCCATCTACATTCCTTGCTGCATCTTAAATATTTCTATTTGCCTATCATTTGTATAACTGCTATGTGTGTGTGTGCGCACACGTGTGTGTGTGTATGCATGTGTAGGCAAGAACCTTACTCATTTTACATATATACATAAAAATCAAACTCTAGATAATATTTTAAGCAGAACCTATGATAATAGCAGACATTTTTACTTCGTTGTTAAGCATAATTACTTTCTTCTAAATGCATTAGTGCCTGCCTAAAATAAAATTTTGGTCATATTTACTTGTTATATATCATGATCCATATGCAGCTTGACACAATACAAGAAGGATTTGAGATAATATCATCTTTGTTTTAAAATGTCATGTAATTTTTATTTTGAAATAGAGACCTAGGCAGGGTCAAATTTCCACACAATAAAAATCAAGAATTTCTTTAATCAGGGTGGTTTCAAGATATGGCCAAATCATACTGTTGTTTCTGTTCTCTTGACTTTAATTCCTCCACACCTAATACATAAATTTCATCTATCCAGATCTTTTTTTTTTTTTTTTTTTTTTTTTTTTTTTTTTTTGACACAGAGTCTCGCTCTGTGGCCCAGGCTGGAGTGCAGTGGTGCGATCTTGGCTCACTGCAACCTCCGCCTCCCGGGTTCACGCCATTCTCCTGCCTCAGCCTCCCGAGTAGCTGGGACTACAGGTGCCCGCCACCTCGCCCGGCTAATTTTTTGTATTTTTAGTAGAGACGGGGTTTCACCGTGTTAGCCAGGATGATCTCGATCTCCTGACCTCGTGATCCGCCTGCCTCAGACTCCCAAAGTGCTGGGATTACAGGCGTGAGCCACCGCCCCAGGCCAGACATTTTATTTGAACTAAGCACAAGTAAAATTAACTTAAAATGAAACAAGGTAAGCGTGTCATCTATGATGAGTGAATGCTTAAAGCCCAGTGGATACAATGAAAAGAAACAACAACTACCTTGCCTCTGCAATATTGACATTTAGGAGAAAAAGGATTTATTGTTGCCTGTGAATAAACCTGCATTTACATTTAGTACTAGTCAACCAAACCATCTCTTCTCACGAGTCATTTTTCAGCAGTCAACAGACATAAACTAATACAAAAGAGAGTTACCATTGTTTTTTTAGATTCATTAAGCACTTAATATGTCACAGCCACAACTTTTCCAAAATTATGTACTTGTCACAAAAATGCTCTGAGTTAGTGTTAACATCACCACCATTTCTTAATAGTAAACTGAGGCACAGAAAGATTAAGTAACTTGCCCAATCTCACAAAGTTAGTTAATAGCAGATTGTTCATCTAGTACAAGTTCCTAGGAATTATGCTGATAGCATATAATAAAAGCATTGAATCATATTCAGGCTAGGAAATAAGCCGAAACATAACACATGTTTGTTAATTGAATATTTTTTGTGATGCATCTTTATAGGAAGTATATATGTTTGCTTTTCTTTTGTTGCTAGAGAGAACTCTTATTTTAAAAATCATGGTACCATTTCTTTTCTTGTATCAAAGTAATAAGTAGTCATTTCTAAAATGATAAAACAAAAAGTATAAGGAAGAAAGTAAAGATTGCTTAAAAGTCCACCACCAAAAAATAGAAACTGATATCTATATATGCATATATGTATATATGATTATGTTTTAATATGAATATAATTATTTCAATAGTCTAGGCTTTGTGTTAGGTATAGAATATACAACAGTGAAATATTAATTTCACTACCCTTTTTAAATTCTATTTTTCTTACTTAAAATTACAATTAAGGTATCTTTCTATCATAAAGTTTAGTAACTGTATGATTTTCCATACAGTTCATAATTTATCTAACCAATTCCCTGTTGAAAAACATTTAGTTTGGCTTGGTTTTATTTTTCTATGATTTTTGGATATAATATACTTGAACTTATATATATCTCTGTATATTAGTTCTATTTTTAAGATAAATATCTACAATAATTTCTGGATCATTTTTGAGTAGCGTAACTGTCATTAACAACAGTGTATTGTACATTTCAAAATAGCTAGAAGTGAGGACCTGAAATATTATCAACACATAGAAATAATAAATGCTTGTGGTGATGGATATCATAAATATTCTGATTTGATCATTACACATTTATGCATGTAACAAAATATCACACATGCCCCATCAATATGTAAAAATATGTATCAATAAAAAACCCTAAAACATTAAAAATTTAAATTGTTTGAAATATATTGCCATAGAATCACTCAAGATATTATCACAATACACACTTGCATTGATAGCGTAAGACTTTGCTTGTGTTCACACCTTCTCTGTAACATCATTTGCCATCATTTAAAAGAATCTGTCAAAAATGTTACTTACTTCAAATTTGCATTTCTCTATTAATTAAATTAAGTCACTTAAACACATCATTTAATATTTTTATTTTTACATGTGGTTTATCCTTCACATTCTGAAAAACTTTCAAGTTTTATTATAAAGTATTAAAGTAATATAACAACAGTAGAAAACATTTGGAATAAAAAGTAAAAATACCAATAATTTCACAAATGTGTCCTAGTATTATTTTTGTGTATTTCCTTTCATACTTTCTCCTCATCATCATTTCTCATGGTTCTAATAGAGTACATAATTTTAAATCTTATTTCTAAGTTTTATATAATGTACATTTTCTCATATTGCTTCATGGCCTATATTGTAATATATTATTGACTATGCACTATTAGATTATGTAAACCTAAAATTGCTTAAGCAACACTTTTCCTAGTGTAAGATTGTTCCAAATTACTGCTACTCATAAATAGAAATAAAAATTACATTTTCATAATTTTGTGTTTTGTTCCAAATTATTGCTACTCATAAATAGAAATAAAAAATACATTTTCATAATTTTGTGTTCTCTTTAATATTTCTATTTTTGTTAGAAAACATTCCACAAAAGTCAAGTAATAAACTGAAGCTACAGATACATCCCATGAATATTTATCATTCTATTCATTATCATTTTGAGAGCAATTTTTGTCAAATTGTTCTCCAAATACAACAATATAAATCATTTTGAAATTTTTTAAAGTTCTAGTTTTGCTGGTCCTATACCTGCACACAAGAACTTTATATTAGCATATTTAAAATAAGTAAAAAATGATACTTTAATATTTAATCATATTTTTATTAGTAGTTCTGTTGAATTTTTTCTGTAGGTTACAGTTTTTTTTTAATTTCTGCTTTCTGTTCATATTCTTTGTCCATTTGTCTACTAAAGTCTGTTTTTGTAAGTGATTTGTATGAGCTTCATTTGTGAGAAAAATATTAATTCTATCATACTTGCTACAACTCATAGTTCTCCTTTTATCCATAATATGCATGCTAACAAAGCAGTATCAGCACCAGTCTGCATTTCGTCTATAAAACATTTTGTAGGTCAGCTGAACAAAGGACTGACTTAGATGTCACCCACACAATGTTGCATGTATAATGATGCCCACAGCATCATTAAAAAGACTTTGACTTTGGAAAATAAGTTTGAGAAATAAACAGTTTAGTCTGCCTTACTGTATTTTACTCAGCACTGTTTTCCAGCTCGTTTCCCTATATCAACTAAGTTGCAACTCTTTCTTAAGATTATTAAAACTGACCCAGTTAAAAAAAATAACTGTATTTTCTAGAATATAAATATTAAACATAATTTAAAATATTACTATAGCATAGTCAATCAAAAAACCCTCAGGAAAGTTTGATTGAGAATTGTCTTCTGTTTGCAAAACCAATATGTTTGGTACAACATCAAGTAAGTTTAAAAATATTTTGCAAGTTTAGTTTTTCCAATAAAATAATCACAAAAAGAACAGTTAAAGTCAATAAGATAATTTTCCACCAACATTTTATTTACTAGTCAATTTTGTAAAATATTTTTCTTTTTCCTTTTTATCTTTGTTTCTTTTTTTTTTTTTTTTTTTGAAACAGAGTCTCGTTCTGTCACCTAGGCTAGAGTGCAGTGGCATAATCATTGTTCACTGCGGCCTCTGACTCCTGGACTCCTGGACTCAGTGATCCTCCTGCCTTAGCATCTGGAGTAGCTAGGACTACAGGCATATGCCACCACACCGGGTTAATTTTTAAAATTTTTGTAGAGATGTGGTCTCAGGCTGGGTCCCACCCAGGCTGGTTCAAACTCTTGGCCTTAAGTGATCCTCCTGCCCCAGTGTCCCAAATTGTTGGGATTACAGGCTTGAGCCACAACTGGCTCTCTTATAAAGATTTAATTATGTTAACTCTGAGTCAGAACAATTAAAACGTTACTCAAACACCCTAGATGTTGTGAATTCTAGTAACTAACAATTGTACTCTACAATTAAAAATCTTAATCATATTTCTGTATGTTTCTATAGTTTTCCATTTCTACATACTGGAAGCTAAGACAGACATTGAGATTATATTAGGGTAAGAACAACTTATTGTTTTCTCTTGTCTCTACAACATAGGTACACTAGTCTCCCCCTATCCACTATTCTTTCCAAAGTTTCACTTAGCCATGGTCAATCATGGTTTAAAAATATATGGAAAATTCCAGAAATAATCAATCTATATATTTTAAGTTCTAAGTAGCATGATGAAATCATATCTTCCCACATGGAAAGTGAATCATTCCTTGTCCAAGGTACCCACACTGTATATGATATCCACTTGTCAGTCACCTAATATCTGCCTTGGTTATCAGATCAAAAGATCACAAGAAGGGTGAGCACAGTCCAACAAGATATTTTGAGTGAGAGACCATATTCACGTAACTCTTATTTAGTATATTGCTATAATTGTTTTATTTCAGTATTATAGTTGTTAATCTCCCACTGTGCCTAATTTATAAATAAAACTTTATTACAGGTATGTGTGAAAAATCATAGAAATACAGGATTCGGTAGTATCTGTGGTTTCAGGCACCCACTAAAAGTCTTGGAAGGTATTCTCCACGGATGAGGGACTACTGTAAAAAGGAAAGAATAAATCTTTTTAACAAATACATATATTGTTTTTTAAATCTACACATTTGCTATGTTTTGAAAAATGTTTGCATATATATGACCAATGAGGGTTTTCTTTTTAATTATCAGTCATAATTATCTTACGAGATGGTGTCAGTATAACGGGAATACAACAGTTTTATTTCATAGTTGCAGGCAGAAAAAACTAGTAAGAGTAATTTTCCTAGTTGTACTCATTTGGATTTAGATACACACTAAAATCCAGTAGTTCCAAGATATTTAATTTCTGCTTGAGATTACCTTTGCACTCTGGCTGCCTTCCGGTCCAACTGCCATTAGCTAAACATTTTCTTTCTTCTGAGCCATGAAGGATATAACCAGTATCACAAGCGAAACGTACAGTACTTTTAGTTCTGAAATCACTTTCCTGTCTAGAGCCATGTCCGGGAGTGCCTGGATCGCCACATGTCCCAGTAGCATCACCTGCAATGCAGTACGGTTCAAGATAACCAATTTCCATAAACATTTATTAAGTTTATCAGTTAGGCCAAGGGCCTGGGAGGCATTTGTTTTTGTGCATGCTGGGTTTCAGCATACATGGAGTAAAATTATAATTCATATTTCTTATCTGACTCCAGTCATTAAAAAAGTGTAAGTGAAAAAGAAAATAGTTGCAGAGCATAGTGCTTTTTTTTTTTTTTTAACAGTGAATTTGGAGACGTTAAATAGGTTAAGGATATTTCATAAGTTTTTCCAAAAGCCAGTTAATGACCAAGCTAATGGAAAATGTATAACTGACAGTATGATGAACTCAAATGACAACAGATGTATAAAACTAAAATCTAAAAAAAAAAAAAAAAAAAAATTCAGCAATTTGCATGTTTCCTTTTCTGAATTTCTTGATTACTGATCATCTTTTGTTGTTTTTGTTAAAGTAGAACTGTGGTGTGCTAGGACATGTAAATATTACAGTACAGTTCTGTACTGTAAGGCATTCATCTTTTGATTTTGATTTTAGTGTTAAAATCTGTACTGTAAGGCATTCATCTTTTGATTTTAGTGTTAAAGATTTACTCAGTCTTTACCTAGTCCTTTTATCATTTCTTAAATAATCCTAATCAAAATTGCCATAGTGTCAATATACACTGAGAGAGAGAGAGTGAGAGAGGAAAAGAGTGAGAGAGAGAGGAAAAAAAAAGATAGAGAGAGAAGGGTTGAAATATAAGCATTGAAATTGTTCTTTCCCTTTTTCTTTTTTATTTGCCTTGTGTGTTTGGAATCCTTCATTATATGTTCTTATTTTCATGTGATGTAAAATTAGTAACTACATAAAATTTTAAAATTAGTATTTCACTTTCAAATGTCTGTGTACAATTTTATTTCTCAATTTAGTAGCAGTTTCCTAATACATGGTGGGGTGGGGACGGGGGATAAGTCTGTGTGTTCACATGTATAAGCAGTTATCTGAGAGTTAATTTTCTATGAGTCACTCCAAGATAAGACGTTAATTCTCATAAAATCATTTTTATAGTTACATTAAAAATGATAGTTTTTCTAAATCTGTAGATTACATTTAAAGTCCCAGGCAGTCACTTCATAGGGATTAATCACTAGTTAAAAGATTTGGGGTTAATTTACCATTTCACTGCTCTTTTAACTCTAAAGTGAAAATAATGTAAAACAACTCCTAATAAGTCACCGGAATGATATCTACAGAGATAAAATAGAGTAAAGACAATAGACAATATGTAAATATAAAGAGGCAGAAAAATAAGCACAATATCTGGTTGATGGATAAAAATAAGTAGTATCAACTAGGGAGCCATCATAGATCCAAAATGTAAATGATATTTTTGAAAAAAAGCGGTAACTTAAATGTTTATCTCAGAAAAGATTTGTCAAATACTCTGTGAACAAATTATTAATTAAAATATCTTTAATATTTATGCAAAGATAACTATTGAGGTTATAAGGATTCAAAAGATATATGTCACTTATTAATACTAGGATAGATAAATATCTTTAATAAAATGAATTAGATTAATTCAATTTAAAACATTTTGAACTTTATTTTAAAATCATACCATTAAAGTAATCAATTGCTTAGAAAGTTAAACAGAACTGAACTCTGACAGAAAATCACTGATACAATATTGCCTTCTGGGGAAAATTACATGTGGTATCTGCTAAAATGGGATAGATACTTTAGCTTGAATAGTTTCACCATTTTAACGAACGAAAACGCTTCATACAGTGTAGCATCCTAAAACCATAAATCCTTGAAATTAGCAACACAGTTCAAAACACATACTTGTAATTTATCATCTACAACATCAGTACCCCGCATTTATATAGCCTTACACATATTCCAGTAATGTATAAGCAGTGTTTCAGCTTTTTTTATGAGATTTTTCAGAGAGAAATATATTTTAAGTCTTTAGATTGTTTTGTGTATATGTTACTACTACTACTACTAACAATAATGTAATTTCCAACACACATTGTCCAATTTTCCAAGTGGTACCTGAACAATGAGGTTGTGATCCACTCCAATGGCCATTCAATTGGCAGGTTCTTGATGACTGGCCTAGAAGGGAACGCTTTCCTGTGCAGGAATAGTGAACAGTAGACCCAAAAGTATACTTCTCGCCAGACAGGACTGCATTAGGAGGAACGCCAGGGTGTCCACAGTCAATCACTACAATACATAATTATTGAATATAAAATTTTTTTATATCTCCTATCGAACAACCTATACCAGCATGTTTATACAATAAATCAGAAGTAAATGTTCTGCTCAAACATCTAAAGCCTCCAGAAATCAAACATCTATGTTGAAGGCAGCTTTTTAAAAATAAAGTGGGGTTTGCAGCTATAGGAGCCGTTCTGTTAACTTACTCTTTTGCGGATGAGTTTAACAGCAACTTTATAAGCTAAGTAATGATTGAGTGATTATGATAAATCTGTACATGTAAGAGTGATGAGTATGTGTTCACATATATATGTGTATGAATTCTAACTGTATCTGTGCCTGATAAAATATGTACAAGTCAAGGAGAAGATTAATATGAATTCGCTAAGTAAGGACATAGGACACCATGTGGATTCAAAGTGAAGCCATACAGAAATTACATGAAAAAAACTTTGAGAGTTAAAGAGATTCAGTGAAGATTGATCTGTGATTCACTATTTAATATATAGTCTAGAATCATTACAAGTCAGTAATGAATAAATTATGCTGTATAAAGACAATACTCAGTGGCTTATAAACTAAAACACTGCTAGGCATAGCAGAATTAAAAGTCAATACATGAAAGAGTATTATTTATGAGTCATAGGTAGTTTCAGAATTTAACGTATGTCCCCTGTTAGTTGTACTCAGAAAAATACTGAGTGTCACATATCTCTAGAGTATCAAACAGCACGTGAGGACATAAAAACTTAACAAAACCTTTCAGTATATAATACTGTACCACTGAGAGCTACAGGAAATGATAAAGCAAAAAGCATATGAGAGCTCAGAACACTTGAAGAACTTCAGGTTTACATGTCCTATGAAAATATTTTTAACTTTAATGTGGTAGCTACATAAGAATAAGTAAGTAAATTATTCAAATAATTAGACCAGTTAACACAAATAAGTCAAATGAATTTTAACCAGCAGGCCAAATTACTGAACTATATGCATAGAATCTGAACTTTTATAGACACAGCAAAAAGTGTTGTTTCTTCTTTAGTACATGAATGCTGTCACAAAATGTTCATAAAAGTCCACCCATGAACATAAAAAATCCTCTAAATGAAACATAATCGTAAAATAATTTTATAATTTAGCAATTTACTAAAACCAAAAATTACTTGCCAAAAATAAATGGTTTCTTCACACGCTATTCATTCAGTCTATGAAATTGTTCTTCTCTTCCCTGTCAAGTCCAAGACTCACCAACCATTTGAGATTTAGTTCAATTTGAGACCTATCAATTGACTGAATTGCTAGAATTTATGTTCACTCCTCTATGCCTTCACAGAAGTTTGATTTATATCTGCTAAATTATTTTTCTCACTACGTGTGTTACTTGTAAGCATTTTGGCCGTAATTAATTTTATATACATTCTACAACTCCTATTATAACATATAACAAAATGCACTTATTAGATATTCACTGACTAGAAAGATGTTGCATATTAACAATTATTGCATTAACAAGTATATATGTCTCTATATGACAAACATTTAAGATCAATAAGTTTTAAGTAACACCTTTGTGTAAATCTTCATGTATTCTGAATCCATGATGGATGTTTAAGACTAATTTTGCTTTAAATGAAATATTAAATATTAGTACAGAATAAAAGTATAGTTGCCTCTTACAGATGATAATATTGTAAAGTAGTAAATATGACTACTTTTCATATTTTATCTGCTCCAAAGTGCAAAATCAAAGAATGATAGATAAATATTTATCACATTAATTTTAAGAAAATTATGCTTGCACACTGAATTTGCAAAATATAGAAAAGTATAATTTCGAAACAGCAAAACAATAAAATCAATATGCTTCTCTATGACATATATCTTTAGGTAGTTTTATAAAAACAATAAACATCCGTATGGTTTCCATGACATTTTCTCAAGAAACAATTCACATTATCTACTTACTGATACATTCTGGTAAAGGTTTGTCCCATTGTCCATTTGGTTGACATATCAAAACTGAAGATCCAAATAAAAAATATCCAGGATTGCAGTCATAGAATACCACAGTGCCATAAGTAAAATTTCCATGTTCTATTTTACTTTCTCTCTTAGAATTGGCTGGAATTCCAGGATCAGAACAGTTGACCACTAAACAAATGACAAATTTTGAAACGTACGTTTGCAATAATATACATATACCTATATAGATTTATATTAGAAATGTAAATACTTAGTTTCAAAAGTAAATTTATTCAAACAACCAGATTCCAAAAATAAAATTAATCCCATGGATTATCTAGAAAATGTACTGAAATTTATGTAGTAGGAAATACAGAAGAAAGAAAAAAATTTGGCAACAGTTAGGAAAATAGCAACTTTGTAAGTATTGTACTGAGTACGAATTTAAAAAATGATATCTTTTAAGCTATAGTTGAACTGCAAGAAAACAACATGCAGGAAAATGATAATTTGGTTGTATTTTTTCAGAAAATATGAAATATACTTATTTGCAAACTGGAAAAAAATCAAAGAGTTCTCCTTAATCTGTTTCTATAGATTAAAAAATGAATAAAGCCTCAATACAGGACTAATGACAATCCAGGCCCATATATAGTTTTCAGAAAAATAAAAAGAAAATAAATGCCAAAGGTAAATTCCACTAATTATGAAGCAAATTGCAAGTAAAAATAATCTCAATTACGTTTTATATGCAGTCACAAAATAGATACAAATAAGAAAGTTAGAAATTAACTCTACTACTTTTAACTTTTAAAAATATATAATAAATTTAGAAAAAGGAAAGCATTGTTAATGAGATGACATCAGTATTAAAGCTTTTTGTTTTATTAGATAAAAACTTTTTGCTATTCTGCTTAAGCTGTTTTAAATGTATCACTGATGTTTATGTGAACATTATTACCATGTCCCAAATGGGAATATACTTAGACATTTACCTTTGCACACAG
Organism: Macaca mulatta; assembly: GCF_049350105.2. Lineage (NCBI taxonomy): Eukaryota > Metazoa > Chordata > Mammalia > Primates > Cercopithecidae > Macaca > Macaca mulatta. The sequence goes on from NC_133413.1 coordinate 122,622,710, forward strand.
GTGGAGGATGGCTCCACTGTCTGTTGGCCTGGCACTGTGCCTTTGTTGGCCCTTGCATAAGATATCCAATATTGCATGAGAATGTTACCACATCATTAAAGTTGAACCCATTTCCACTTGTTCTTCCATAAATTGGACTACCAGGGTGACCACAGCTAACAGCTAATATGATGTGGTGGGAGGACAGGGAAGGAAACACAGAAAAAAAATAGTTATCAGTTATTGCATTATTGATTATACTTAATCCTTTCAAACAAAGTAGAAAGAAGACTACTTTTATCTGGAAATATATGGAAAGTACATTTACTAACGTAAATGAACAAAGTAGAATGTCAAAATAGTCTAACAGCATTATTATATTAGTAAATAGATAATTATTTAAAATTGTGATAATTTTATGCAAGTGGTACATAGGTATTTTAAGTTTCATGGTACCTATTTCATCCTTTCTCTCTACATTTTTGGGGAGGCAAAGAGCAGAGCATTGAAATGCAAAGAAATCTGGGGAATAATTAAAGTTCATGTCCATAACCAATAGCAGAAAAGAACAAAACTGGCCAGGTGTGGTGATTCATGCCTATAATCCCAGTGCTTTTGGAGGCTGGGGTGGGAGGATTGCTTGAGGAGAAGAGTTAAGGCTGTAGTGAGCATGATCATAGCTATGTACATATATCATAGTGAGCTATGATCATGCCACTGCACTCCAGACTGGATGACAGAATGAGATCTTGTGCTTAAAAAAACAAAGTTAAAAAAATAGAAAAGAACAAAACTGAACCAGTTTTCCTTGTCTAGTTAATAATTGAGGATATTTAAAGGCAGTTTTTTGCATTTAATTTTGAAATAGTTCTTTTAATATTATTTATACAACCAATTTTTATGAATGATATATTGATAAAGCAAATGTGTGCTTGCGAAGTAAATTAATGTGACTACATAATGTAGAAAATAGAAAATGATACACAAAGGCTGCATTAGGATTTTCGTTAATATTTTGAGACATATTCTCAAAATATTCTCTAAAACAATCAATCTTACTGGTTTCTTTCCTTCATCATTGATACTTGATAATATAATTTTTCTTGGAAATAATATTCTTAATTAGATAAATTATTTAGGTTCTTTTAATGCTGTGTCCCACTATAAATTTTACATAGTGCTGGCTTTCCCCGAACACTATTTCTATGAACTGTTTTATTGCATTATCTCACTCTATTAATCAGAGCAAATTCAGTAATAGTGCTTCCTAATTGGGCACAGGAAACGACCACAGTCACTTTTAGTACTTAGGAAATGACCCAAGAACGATTATTTTTCAGCTGTATTGTTAATGTCAACCTACTCATTTGGAAATTTAACTGCATCTTATTCTTGTTTAAAATTATCAATAAAGAAACCAGCTTTACCCTAAGGGCCAATTCTCATTTATAGCCTCAATTATTCAACAAGAAAAACAGTGGTATTAATTGACTATGCTTGAATATAAATGAAAAAGAACATATCTAGAGTAGACACAAGCAGGATATTGCTGTCTTTAAATCACCAGACAATCAATCTGTGTGTGGGGGTGTATGGGTGTGTCTTAGGAAAGTGACTTTCATTGTTAACTAGATATTCTATTATCCTATGATCATAACCATGAAACTTGAATTTCTATACATTTCTGTGGATTGGATCAAAACAGTATAATGACTGAATTTATAAGTATAGATGCAATTGGTCACAGATTAAATGAAATATTTCCTGTGAACGCATACTAAAAGTCCTATGTATTGTTTATCTGACACTTCCAAAATCTTTATCCTATGATCCTGTTATAATTACAACATATTTACAGTACTTATTTACCGATAATAATTTTAATATAAATGTCAGTATCTGGAGATGGAAATTATCAGGAGAAAAATATAAGAAAAATGTAGTTGACTTTAAGATCCAAAGTAGGATAGATTGTGATCTGAAACACTAAATACTTCTGGGGATTCTGAGATGTACTACAGTTATCATTATTCAGCTCTATTTTTATTTTCATGATATAGCAGTCATAATAAGTGCACAATGGCCAAATTCACAACGTACATATAGGAAGAGATCCATTAAAACCACAAAGCACAGCAGGTATACTTAAGAAATTATAATAAAAAGATATTATTTCAAAATATACTTTATTCTTCATGTGTGAATTCATATCTAATTACCCTAAAAGATCACATGGATATATGTTGAACTGGTGAGATCTTTTTAAAATAATTCTAAAATTACATATATTCATATGTTTTGTACAAATTTTAAAATACTGTAAACAGTGCTTTAAAATAAATTTTTATTTATTTTTTTCTTATCTGCTTTTTTAAAAAATTATTTCAATAGTTTTTGAGGAACGGGTGGTGTTTAGTTGCATGGATAAGTTCTTTAGTGGTGACTTCTGAGATTTTGGTGTACCCATCACCTGAGCAGTGTACACTGTACCCAATGTGTAATCTCTTATCCATCACTCTCCTCCCACTTTCTCCCTAGTCCCCAGAGTTCATTATATCATTCACATGCCTTTGCATCCTCATAATTTTTAATTTTTTTCAGACAAAATATAACTATGTTACATATGTGTAATCTTGATATATTTAAAAATGCAATGCATTTTGAGATTAAAAGATGACATAATGATAAACATCTTCAAGCACACACTCTCTTTATAAGGGAATTAGGACCCAGAGAGATTAAACATTGCATTAGCACACATAATCATCAGAGGACCTGAAATGAGAGCAAAGGTTCTTCATGTCGTGCCTAATGATAATATTTTTCCCACTGTGCTTCATTAGTTTATAATTTTGATGTCATAGCAATAGCATCATAATTATTAGATAATATTTATCCAAAATATTTTCCACTATAAAAACTCTGTAGTATCACATCGTAGCAAACCTTGATACTGCTACACAGTGATCTCTAGAAATTTAAATCCTTATAATTACAAATGTGTTGAGAATGTATCTTCCATATAAGAATATTAATTTATCAATATCATACATTTATATTAAATATGAGAAGAGCTAAATTTAATTTATTGTCTTCCTGATAAAATATAACTGAAATTCTCTTGAACACTTTCCACTTTAAAGGTTTTTTGCATAGCAGTATCAAATTGGATTGTGGAAATTTACTTTATATTGATATATATAACAACATAATATATATATTCATCTTGCCTAACCAAAACTAGAATTGTCCCAAAGACCAGAGGTTTCTAATTGCTTTTGCCATGCTTACTTACGCACACAGGATGGGAGTTGACCAGACCAATTGTGATCCTGTTGGCATATCCTCACTGAAGAACCAATCAATCGAAAACCAGGATTACATTGATATACAACTGTGTCTCTATATCCATAATTTTCTCCAATGACTTGACCATTCACAATCAGTTCTGGAGTTCCACAATGACCCGCTGAAATGGGTTATGAAGCAATATTTTTAATACTGTGATTTGTTTTATTTGTATATTTATATACATGTGTAACATTAGTAAACTTTTAAAGATGACTTCAAAGCAAGTCACAAATAATTCAATTATATCTCTATGACATAAAGGTAACTATCGAATACTTAGCAAAACAACAAATATATGGAAATTAAAAGAAGACACATGTCTAGTGACACTTGGGTCTTGAAGAAATTATAAAATATCTCAAGGTGTAAAAATGAAAATATAGGCTGGGCGCCGTGGCTCACGCCTGTAATCCCAGCACTTTGGGAGGCCCACGCGGGCAGATCACGAGGTCAGGAGATGGAGACCATCCTGGCTAATGTGGTGAAACCTCGTCTCTACTAAAAATGCAAAAAAAAATAGCCAGGTGTGGTGGCGGGCGCCTGTAGTCCCAGCTACTCAGGAGGCCGAGTCAGGAGAATGGCGTGAACCCGGGAGGCGGAGCTTGCAGTGAGCCGAGGTCGCGCCACTGCACTCCAGCCTGGGCGACTGAGCCTCCATTTCAAAATGAAAATTTTTTTCATTTTCTCATTTTTTTGGAATGAGACTCCATTTCAAAAAAATAATAATAAAAATAAAAATAAAAAATATATATACACATATAAATTTGAAGGTACAGATAAAACATTACTTATTAAAGAAATTTATAAGTTTCAGTGATTTTAGTAGAAGAAATAGAGATATATAAGCAATGACGTAAAACATGTTAAGAAGAAGCAGCAAGGAGCAAAATGACGTAAAAATAAAGCCAAAGTAAGTAGACAGAAGTAAATATTTAAGATAATTACAAACAACAGAGAACATTAACTAAGGTAAAATTTCTTTCTCTAAAAATAAGCAACCAAATTATTAAACTCTTAGCTAACCCTATTAACACCAAAATGGAGAGAATAAAATTGTCAATAACAGGAATGAATGAAGTGATATCACTATAAACCCTCAAGAAATTGAAAGAATAAGGGCATGCTAAAAACAGCTTTATGCCAATACATTTTAACACTTCAGAAAAAATGAAAACGTTCTGTGAAAATTATAACTTGCCCCAAAACTAACACAAGATAAAAATAGAAAACTATTAATAGCTTTTATCTATTAAAATACTTGAACAAAACTCTTCCCACAGATTTTTTTTTTCTGGGAAATTCAAGCTTTTAAGGGGGAAAATAAGTGTTATGTAAACTCTTTTAGAAAACAGAAAAGAAAAAAAAAAATCACCTTTTAACTTATTTTATGAAGTAACCATTAACCCCATCAGTAAAGCCTGAAAAAAAAAAAAAAAAAATTAAAAGGACCAAAGTCCTTAAATAATTATAAAGGACCAAAGTACTTCATAAACAGAGATACAAATCTCCTTAACAAAATTTTATAAAATCAGTCTAGTGACATATAAATGATAATACATAATGACTATCTGGGATTTACCCAGAAATGAAATTTGGCTAAATATGAAAAATTAACCACTGTAATTTTGACATAATAAAAGAGAAAAATTCTATGTAATTATTTCAATCGACGTAGAAAAAGCATATAGGAAAATGCAGTGCCTATTCATGATAAAAAAAAAATGGCAACAAATTAGGAATATAGGAAACATTCTTAACCCAATAAAGACATTGTTAAAAAAAAAAAAAAAAAAAAAAAAACCTCCACTGCAATACTTTAATAAAAAGAAGAAAAACAGCATAATGTTGGGAAACAAAATAGTGAAACTATTCTATACTCAGGTAATGTTTAGAAAATTGTATTTTTAAAATAAACTAGTAAGTGAATTTAGAAAGGTTGTAGAATATTAGATAAATATTTTGAATAATTGTATTTTATATGCTAACAGCAAACAATTGGAGAATGTAATTTAGATAAACAACTTTAGTTGGGCACAGTGGCTTATGACTATAATTCCAGCACTTTGGGAGTCTGAAGCAGGAGGATCATTTGAGGTCACAATTTCAAGACCAGCCTGGGCAACATAGCAAGACCCTATCTAAAAAATAAAAAAAAGAAAAATTTTACTTTTTACTTATAATAGTAAAACATTCTGGGGAATAAATTTAGCAATAGCACATTCTATGCTAAAAATACAAAATGTTGCTATTAAAAAAAAAAAAAAAGTAAAGACCCAAACAAATGTACTATGTTCATGGATCAGAAGACTCAATGTTTTTAGATGCCAATTTACCCCAAACTGATGTATGGATTCAATCCCGCCAGAATTTCTTTGTAGAGTTTGATAAATTAATTCTAAGATTTATATTGAAACTGAAAAGTGTTATGGTATCCAAAGTGATTTTGAAAATTATGAACAAATTTAGAGGATTTACATACATCATTTCAATAATTATTATCAAGTTTTTTCAACAAATAGTGCAAGATACAAGGAGCAAGTAAAAAAGCCCCTCAATGCTACTACATAACACATGCAAATTAAAAATAATATTGGCGATACAAAAGTTAAAGCTAAAACTATAAAGCTTCTAGTATAAAGAGAAAGTAAAACAAACAGACTTTACCAAACTTGAAAATGTGTGTTGTCAAAAGATGCTATTAAAAAATGAATAGGCAAGTCACAGAATAAGATAAATTACTTATAAAACACATAATGATGAAGGGCTTGTAACAAGAATATGTACAGAACTCCTACAATTCATAGTAAAAAGGCAAGTTAATATAAGATACTTTACCATTTCACAAAGGAAAATTTACAAATAGCCAATAAGCCTATGAAAAGCTGTGCTTAACATTAGTATTCACTAAGACAAAAAAATACTAAAATACCATAGGATACCTTTATGCATCCCACAGAATGGATAGAACGAAAAAGTTGGCTACATCACATGCTGGAGAGAATGGGAGACAATTAGAACTCTCCCACATGTATTCTATTCCTGAGTATTCAAGAGAAATGAATGCATATGTCCAGAAAAAGACTTTTACATGAGCATTCATAGCAGCTTTATTCATAATAGAAAAAAACTGGACATAGCTCATACATCCATCAAAAACAAAATGGCTGAAGTGTGGCGTATTTGTACAATGGAATCCTATTGAGCAACAAAAGGAACAAATTACAGATATGCACAACAGCATAGAGGAAAGAGAATAAAAGAAGCCTTATACAAAATAGGGCACAATTTGCAAATCAATTTAATTAATGTCTAGAACAGGGAAAACTAATATATGGTGAAAATATCAAAATAGTTACTGCCTCAGGTTAAGGAGGAGGAGAGTTGCACAGTGACCATGAAGGGGCATAAGAAAACTTTCTGAGGTAATGGCAATATTCTATGTCTTTACAGCGGTTTAGTTACATGCATGTATACATTTATCAAAACTAATCTAACTGAATTTAAGGTCTATATACTTTACTATATATAAATTTTGCCAGAGTTTAAAAAAAAAAAACAAAAAAAAACTTTGAACAAATATTGAACTCTAGCTAATGGTATGCATGCTTAAATACCTGGCAACAAAGTATACTGATGTTTACAAGTTATTTCAAAATTCATCAAAAAATAAATTAATGGATTGATGGAGGCCTAGAAATATGGATAGATATATGATAAGCAAATAAGAAAAAATATTCATTGTAGAATTAGGTGGTAGGCATATGGGTGTTCACTGTCAATTCCTTTAATTGAAAACTTCATAATAAAATATTAGGGAGGCAGGAATAAATGCACTGTACTTAGAGAAACAATAAGCACATTCTCATGGCCATTCTAAGCTAAATGTGTCTGGGGTTACACAAACTAGTTGAGAAGAATGGATCCCTACGCTCAATTTACAGTGTACTATTCTAGGATTTACTTGTCTGGTAACTATAGTTTCCTCTTACCAATATCCTTTTGCATTTCATTGTATATCAACACTATATTCTCTACAATGGATGATCTTGTCTTCTTAGACTAAGAGGCAATATTTTCTTATAAATATTCTTGTTATGCCCTGTCTTTCCAGAGAACAGAATCAAGATTCTAAGTAGGAGAATAAAACCACATAGTATATACAATATTAAATAATATATAATACATAGTAACAATTCATGAGAGCATATAGCCATAAAATATAGTATTTTCAAATTTATATGTATATTTTAAATACTTTTAAAATTTAGTTTTATTTTAATTATATTTTAAATATAGTTCATTTTAAATATTTTAATATATCTTTAAATATTTTAAACATAGTATTTAAATTATATATCATTTAAATATAGTATTTAAAATATATATTTATTTATAAATGTATACTTATTTAAAGATACATGTAATATATAATTTAAATACTGAAGAGTATGTATAAATATATATTTATTTATGTATAACTATATATAAATTTAAAAATTTATATGTAAACTAAGTTTACTTAAAAATGCATAAGTAAACTAAGTAATCTGTAATTAAAATTAGTACAACCAAAATCAGTTTAAAAACTATTAAAATTTTTTAGTTTTTTGAGTTTGTATTTGATTATATAATCACATATTAATACATAATCATTTAACTCATTAACTATTTTCTGTTTTTTTCAATAGTCATTGCAGAAAATAAGTGGCCTCATCCATCTGCCCAATCTTGACCAGTGGGAGACACCATGACTCCTAGCCTCACTGCTCTGCTCTGTCTAGGTGAGACTTAAAGAGGAAGAGGAAAGACCCTAGTCTGAGAGGAACTCCATCTCATAGCCAGGGCCTGGTGCATTAACCCAATAAAGGGGTTCAGGAGCCAGGGGCTCAGGAGTTCCCTGTGTATATTCAAGTATGTGTGTTCTTATAAAGAAATTGTTTCTGGGCTTCCAAGTACAACTACTAACAAATGTGCCTGAGAAGGGGAAAAAAGACACTTTAACCAAAACTTGTAACTATGCCATTTGAAATTTCAAATAATGATTATATTTCTATGAATATTTTCAAGCTTATTAGCCACACAATATGTAAGTATAGACTTTTCTGCCATGTGTCATATTCTTAAACAGTAACATTTTAAAGACAAAAACACTGACAAATTTTGCAGTACTCTATTCATGATAATCAGCAATTTTTAAATTAGTAAACAAAAAGATCTTGCCTTGCTTCCAACGGATAAGTGAATAATTATTAGAAAAATTTTCATTATTACCTAATTTAATATTTGCTTTCAGATCTTGAAATAATTTTAGAGAAAATAAAGCATAAATAGCATAAAGCATACTATTCTTAATATTAGATAAATTGTTGAAATCTTTGAAAAAGGAGACAAAGCATTCAAAAGAGGCAAGGTAAGAAGAATGAACTAGTTCAGTTTCTTTAACTGAAGATTTTTTATAATAAATTCAGGGAATTCTAAGGGGAAAACATCCTAATTGTCTAAAATCAGGTTCAAAAAATATATTTTTAAAATTTTAATAGAAATTAGTTTTACGCATGTTGAAATCTTATGAAATAAAAAGGGAGAAAGGTGCTTAAATGTAGACATTACATTGTTTATCTTCTTCAGTCATTACCTTAAGCAAATAGGTGAAAGGAGAATTGACTATGGTTTAGAATGAGTTAATAGCTACAGCGATTAACCCAGCTGAGTAAGCAGGCATACAATTTTCAGCAATTAGTTTTCACCATTATATTTTCACCATGACTGGAAGAAAATGTGTCTCTCCTTAGATTTCACTAGGAATGCTATCTGATTATTCTGTTTAGTAGCTTTTCTATCATGAGCCATTTTTAAAGATAAGTATTTTCTGGTTTTTAACATCCTTACTGAATGAATATAAATTAGTATCTCATATTAGGGAAAAAGAGATGCCTCCTTTCAAGGGTGAGGGGCAGGGGGAAGTTTGGTAAAAACAAATTAAAAATCTGTACCTAGGCATCTGGTTTCAGATCCACTCCAAAGACCTGAGGAAAGGCATTCCCTTACAGCAGAGCCCACAAGCATGAATCCCAAGTCGCAGGTAAAGATAGCTGTTGAGCCATATGAAGTTTGAGTTCCAATCTTATTTCCATTTGGAGGTGTAGGTAGTTCTCCACAGGAAATAACTTTAAAATGATAAATAAATAAAAACCCTTAAAGATATAGTCAAGCTGCACTTATAACAAAACTATGTTTTGAACATTTTGAGCTTCCTATGATTTGATGTATTTACAAAGGAAACTGGTATTTGTAAAACATGTTTGAATCAGTGTGAAAGTATGGAGAAAAGAGATGACATAATGTAAAATTTATCCTCTTTAAGTTTCCATAGAACCTTCTAAGTAACAGAGATATAAAGTTTTTTTTTTTTTTTTTTTTGCTTGTTTGTTTTTGTTTTTGCTTTTGTTTTTTGCATTTTTCTTTTAGTCAACCTGGCTATAGTGGACGAAAAACATCACAAGTTTAAAGAGATGATAATTCATTAATCTAAAATCTTTCTCTGACTTATCAAGTAACTTTGGGCAAGCCCTTTGACTTACCTGAGCCAAAGTTTCTTCATATCTAAACCAACATTAAAATAATAATTACAATATAATTTTTGTCAAGAACTCGGTAGTTTGAGTTTTACATGTAAAGTATTTGATTTTCATGACATCCATTAGATATAATTCATCTTTTTTTTTGTAAGTTATAAAAAATTGAAGAAAATAAATTTAACAGGCTTGCCAGGTCATATAGCATCTCTTATGACTTCTTCACATTTGAAGACCACAAATTTTTATGTCATTCTAGCATAAAAACAAAACAGATCATGTTCATTGGGCACGTATTATATATTTGGTGCTATTATTAGTGTTTTCATTTGTGTAATGCTCAAAAAAACTGTCTAGGCTTTCAGTATTAAGTTTTAGATAGCTGTCAGGTAGAGAATTAGAAAACTTGCAAACTTTCAAGAGTTGCATATCAAATTTAAAATGTACTAAAGGTTTTGAGCTTATCCCCCCAAAAAATCATTTGAGGTGGATATTAATATTATGATATACTAATATTATTATTAATTCTAATATTTATATTATTTTCATTTTAAAGATGATTAAATGGAAGACTGGAGAAAAAATACTATTCTTTTATTTTTCTCAACCAATTGCAATTCCTAAATCCCTTGCCATTCCCTCATTCTTACCTGTAGGCAGTAATCCAATCTTACTTATCATTTAAACCATTCTACATAATAAAGAATCTAACACAATAGAACGAGACAAACATTTGTTGAAAGCTGATTAAATTAGTGTTTCTGTTGTAGATAATAATTACCTAGCTCTGAAATATTCCTATCCACGTGCCCTTTAAAAACAAATTATTCTTTTTAAACAATAATTTGGAAAAACAAGGAGTCTGCAGTCAGAGAAAACTTGGAGGACTAATACAAAAATTTAGAAATACAGCCTGTGTGCAGTGGATCATGCCTATAATCTCAGCACTTTGGAAGGCTGAGGAGGGCAGATCACTTAAGGTCAGGAGTTCCAGACCAGCCTGGCCAACATGGTGAAACCCCGTCTCTACTGAAAATACAGAAAAAAAATAGCCAGGCGTGGTGGTGGGCATCTGTAATCACAGCTACTGCAGAGGCTGACAGAATTGCTTGAACCTGGGAGGCAGAGGTTGCAGTGAGCCAAAATCGTGCCACTGCACTTCAGCCTGGGAAACACAGCAAGACTCTTTCTCGAAAAAAAGAACAAAAAATAGAAATACAGATGATGGCATACTTTTATAATATTAAATATAATTTTGAAATATATTTCAATACTTTAATTCATTAATATGATTATCTTGGAACACAGGGCAACCAAAAAATTCTATACTGATATAGAGATTCAAAAAATAAATTTCAAATCAGTGAATATTCATAAATAAAATAATATCAGATACTTGTGTACTTATTACACATAACATAGTTGTCTGCTATGTTAAACTTCTTAATCATAATAACCCTATGTAGACTTTTGACCTCTCTATTAGTTTGTTTATAAATCATGGGTCTCTAAACAACATACACCATAGAGTTGTGTTAGACACTAATTAAAAGGCTTAATTTTCACCTAGCATATTTCTTGAATCAAAATAGACAATAAATAAAAGTAAGAAAGGGAGTTCAAGGTATTTCACCTGAATATCCTATGTTCTGTTAGCTTATGTATATTAGAGATTGGCCATTTATATTATTAAAATGTATGGAAATAAAATGCCTTAACTGCTCAATTTGATTCAATAGTATTTACTGAGGATGTGGTTATAGCTGGTATTTCAATTGTGTCATACCATTAAATGTTTGCAGTAACTCTACACAACAAGTGTCATAATTTTCTAGTTTTAAGATTTTCTAGTTTTAGAATTTGGAATCAGAGAAAATAAACATGATATAACATGATAAAAAGTCAAGGGTTTTAGTCAGACTACTTGGTCAAATATCATTTCTCTATCATTTATAAGATCCGTGACTTTAATAGAATGATTACATCTGGGGCAAAGGGTTTTTTTTTTTTTTTTAAACCAAATGAGTATAAAACATGTAAAGGACTAAAAGCAGTGTCTGTCAAGTAGTAAGTAAACAGCACTTCATTGTTAAAGTAGGTAATAGATCTACAATTCAAACACTAGATTTCTTAATCGAAAGCCTATGCTTTTCTATTTGCTAGAAAAGCGTTTACTAATACATAGAAACATAGCTAGAAAATTTAAAAATGTAATGAGAATAAATGGCCATATTAGTAACGTCATCTAATTATTGATCTAGTGTGTTTGTAAAAGGAACTGATTCAAACAATTTGATAACCAAACATAGCTTATGAAATAAGTTTAGCAAAGTGTATACTTACTTTGGCAATATGGTCTTTCATTTCTCCAACTCCAAGTACCATTAGGAAGACATTCGATGGAAGCAGGACCTAGTCCATGATAACCAGGGTCACAGCTGAAAACTACCTTCGTTTTGTATTCATAATGGGAGCCATTCACAATTCGCCATCTTCCATGTTCCAAGGTAAAGGAATTGATGCTTGGACATGTAACAACTATACAAAAACCAAAGGGTATAAGTGCTAACAAATCACTATATCTTAACATCTATGCCATTCTTTACATCTCCACTGCCTTAATTCGCTTACTATTGCATTATACAAAGTCCTCTAGCATTTGTTCTTTATTTCTTTTGCATGTTGATATTTTCCATTCCCCTAGCTATATGGTATTGCTGGAAGTTCTTGAACACACTCAATGGTTTCACAATTCAGTCTTGTACTTATTATTCTACCTACTTAGAATCCCAATTGTTGGCTTATCTCTACTCCCTTATTTCTTTATAACTTTAGAAAAGACTATATTTTGAGGAAATTTTTTTGATGAGAATGGCCTTTTTATGCAAGAGTCATGATATCAACTTTAGTTAATTCAAAACTTTTTCAAGGTAAGTAGAAGCCTTATTAGATACCTATTCTGAGAGTGCAAACAATTGAACAATCTTCAATTTAAATGAAATCACAGCTAAGTGGAAATGTTAGTACTAAATGGGAAAAAAAAATTGAAATATAGAGAAAATTCAATAATTTATTTAAATCAACATTTTCTATTTTTTTGCTACCAAATCTTTACCAGAATTAATGTCTTATCATTATGTAAACTTATTTACCTAGTGAAGTAATAGCGACAGCAATAGGAACTCTTCTAAGTGTAAGTAACCGGAAGAATATCAACAAAAGTTTAAAGTTATGGATAATTTCTGCAACATTATTTAACCTTGTAAAAATCAGAGTGGAATATGTCAAAGTATCATTTTATTAACACAATCTTTAAAAATTTTTCTCAAGGGATCATGTACTGAAAACACATGTTGACTAAAGGATGACTTTTTACAAAATAAAACTTTATTGTATAAAATAAAAGTGCCTTTTTTGACATAAGTATTCTGAGGTTTCCAAAAATGATTGAAAAGTCCTTGTACTGTCTTCTAGTACCTCATGGTACAATATAGCTTACTTAACTTTTATTTCTGTCTTAGACATCACATTTCAGTTTAGGAATTGGTTTTTACAATTCTACAATACATAAAATTTCAGATCATATAAAATACCAAACGAAGAACAAGTGATGAAATTCCCTTGACACACATACCAACACAGCGAGGGGTCTTGTTATGATTGCTCCATGTTCCATCTGATTGGCATACAGCTGTGGTAAGTTCCTTGGATGACAATCGATATCCATCATTACAAAAATAAGTAACTCGCGTTCCTACCAAGTAGTCTGTTGTTAGTATTCCTCCATTTGTTGGAGCTTTAGGAATCCCACAGGAAATTGCTAGAATAAATACACACATGAAAAATCATATAAACAGAAAAATGTTTAATTTATTAGGTAAGTCTGAACTGTAAAACATGCAAAACTAATGGGGATTTTTTTTTATACCTCTGAAACAATCTCAGAATATCTCAAAGAAATACTCTCTGAACCATAAATTTTGAATAAGTTATTCCAAACTCCTATTTAGTAATGATTACAAATTGATGAATCCATACATTGTTAATGCTTTATTTCTTGGTTTCTTACTTAGTTTCTGGTTATCATGTGTATGGTTATCAGCATTCGTATGGATTATATGAGAACGCAAGTTAGGTAAAGAGTATCTCTAATGCAAGCCCATGACTGGACCATCATATAGGAAGTTTCATTAATTCAATTTGACAGATAAATATTAAATATTTTAAAGAGAGTGGCAACCAATATGCATCATCATTTTGGCCAGGAATAAAACAAATAGATTTATTTTACCTGAAAGCTGTCTATTTCTGTCTTAGGAACAGCCAAAATGTATGAGCTGGGGCACCATCCACAAAGTATCGTGTATATTGGATATGTTTAATAAATACAAGGCCAGGACTTACTGTCTTAAAAACCTAGTTAGGATCTTCCTGAATTTCACTGATGTGTCTTAGATGACTTGATTTTTATCTACAATACATTTGATTTAGGTGAAAATTAGTTTTACTATGATGTAATAATAATGTAAAATTTTATATTCATTTAGTTTGTTGTATATAAGATATTTGATACCTTATAACTTTAAAAGACTACAGAAAAATCCCCTAAAATTGATTTTTTAAACCATTTTTGCCCTATAAGTACACAATTGGCATTTACAAAAAGAAAAACCACATAATCTTTCAAATAATATATACATATCTTTCAAAGTATATATTTGGTAGCAATACCTCAATTAAAGTCAGATTTTCTTTCTTTCTTTTTCTTTTTTTTTTTTTTTTTTTGGAGACAGGGGTCTCAATCTGTCACCTGGCTGGAGTGCAATACTCATACCTCAGCACACTGGTAGCTGGGACTACAGGTGTGTGCCACCATACCTGGCCAATTGTTTGTTTGAGACATGGTCCTACTCTTTTTCCCAGGCTGGAGTCGGTGGCGGGATCTTGGTTCACTGCAGCCTATGCCTCCTGGGCTCAAGCAGTCCTCCTACCTTCAACCTCCTGAGTATCTAGGATCACAGGCACACACCACCAGGTCCAGCTAATATTCGTACTTTTTTTTTTAAATTTATTTATTATTATTATACTTTAAGTTGTAGGGTACATGTGCATAACGTGCAGGTTTGTTACATATGTATACTTGTGCCATGTTGGTGTGCTGTACCCATCAACTCATCATTTACATCAGGTATAACACCCGATGCAATCCCTCCCCCCTCCCCCCTCCCCATGATAGGCCCCGGTGTGTGATGTTCCCCTTCCTGAGTCCAAGTGATCTCATTGTTCAGTTCCCACCTATGAGTGAGAACATGCGGTGTTTGGTTTTCTGTTCTTGTGATAGTTTGCTAAGAATGATGGTTTCCAGCTGCATCCATGTCCCTACAAAGGACACAAACCCATCCTTTTTGATGGCTGCATAGTATTCCATGGTGTATATGTGCCACATTTTCTTAATCCAATCTGTCACTGATGGACATTTGGGTTGATTCCAAGTCTTTGCTATTGTGAATAGTGCTGCAATAAACATACGTGTGCATGTGTCTTTATAGCAGCATAATTTATAATCCTTTGGGTATATACCCAGTAATGGGATGGCTGGGTCATATGGTACATCTAGTTCTAGATCCTTGAGGAATCGCCATACTGTTTTCCATAATGGTTGAACTAGTTTACAATCCCACCAACAGTGTAAAAGTGTTCCTATTTCTCCACATCCTCTCCAGCACCTGTTGTTTCCTGACTTTTTAATGATCGCCATTCTAACTGGTGTGAGATGGTATCTCATTGTGGTTTTGATTTGCATTTCTCTGATGGCCAATGATGATGAACATTTTTTCATGTGTCTGTTGGCTGTATGAATGTCTTCTTTTGAGAAATGTCTGTTCATATCCTTTGCCCACTTTTTGATGGGGTTGTTTGTTTTTTTCTTGTAAATGTGTTTCAGTTCTTTGTAGATTCTGGATATTAGCCCTTTGTCAGACGAGTAGATTGCAAAAATTTTCTCCCATTCTGTAGGTTGCCTGTTCACTCTGATGGTAGTTTCTTTTGCTGTGCAGAAGCTCTTTAGTTTAATGAGATCCCATTTGTCAATTTTGGCTTTTGCTGCCGTTGCTTTTGGTGTTTTAGACATGAAGTCTTTGCCCATGCCTATGTCCTGAATGGTACTACCTAGGTTTTCCTCTAGGATTTTTATGGTATTAGGTCTAACATTTAAGTCTCTAATCCATCTTGAATTAATTTTCGTATAAGGAGTAAGGAAAGGATCCAGTTTCAGCTTTCTACTTATGGCTAGCCAATTTTCCCAGCACCATTTATTAAATAGGGAATCCTTTCCCCATTTCTTGTTTCTCTCAGGTTTGTCAAAGATCAGATGGCTGTAGATGTGTGGTATTATTTCTGAGGACTCTGTTCTGTTCCATTGGTCTATATCTCTGTTTTGGTACCAGTACCATGCTGTTTTGGTTACTGTAGCCTTGTAGTATAGTTTGAAGTCAGGTAGCGTGATGCCTCCAGCTTTGTTCTTTTGACTTAGGATTGTCTTGGAGATGCGGGCTCTTTTTTGGTTCCATATGAACTTTAAAGCAGTTTTTTCCAATTCTGTGAAGAAACTCATTGGTAGCTTGATGGGGATGGTATTGAATCTATAAATTACCTTGGGCAGTATGGCCATTTTCATGATATTGATTCTTCCTATCCATGAGCATGGTATGTTCTTCCATTTGTTTGTGTCCTCTTTTATTTCACTGAGCAGTGGTTTGTTGTTCTCCTTGAAGAGGTCCTTTACATCCCTTGTAAGTTGGATTCCTAGGTATTTTATTCTCTTTGAAGCAATTCTGAATGGAAGTTCATTCCTGATTTGGCTCTCTGTTTGTCTGTTACTGGTGTATAAGAATGCTTGTGATTTTTGCACATTAATTTTGTATCCTGAGACTTTGCTGAAGTTGCTTATCAGCTTAAGGAGATTTGGGGCTGAGACAATGGGGTTTTCTAAATATACAATCATGTCATCTGCAAACAGGGACAATTTGACTTCTTCTTTTCCTAACTGAATACCCTTGATTTCTTTCTCTTGCCTAATTGCCCTAGCCAGAACTTCCAACACTATGTTGAATAGGAGTGGTGAGAGAGGGCATCCCTGTCTTGTGCCAGTTTTCAAAGGGAATTTTTCCAGTTTTTGCCCATTCAGTATGATATTGGCTGTGGGTCTGTCATAAATAGCTCTTATTATTTTGAGGTACGTTCCATCAATACCGAATTTATTGAGCGTTTTTAGCATGAAGGGCTGTTGAATTTTGTCAAAAGCCTTTTCTGCATCTATTGAGATAATCATGTGGTTCTTGTCTTTGGTTCTGTTTATATGCTGGATTATGTTTATTGATTTGCGAATGTTGAACCAGCCTTGCATCCCAGGGATGAAGCCCACTTGATCATGGTGGATAAGCTTTTTGATGTGTTGCTGAATCCGGTTTGCCAGTATTTTATTGAGGATTTTTGCATCGATGTTCATCAGGGATATTGGTCTAAAATTCTCTTTTTTTGTTGTGTCTCTGCCAGGCTTTGGTATCAGGATGATGTTGGCCTCATAAAATGAGTTAGGGAGGATTCCCTCTTTTTCTATTGATTGGAATAGTTTCAGAAGGAATGGTACCAACTCCTCCTTGTACCTCTGGTAGAATTCAGCTGTGAATCCATCTGGTCCTGGACTTTTTTTGGTTGGTAGGCTATTAATTATTGCCTCAATTTCAGAGCCTGCTATTGGTCTATTCAGGGATTCAACTTCTTCCTTGTTTAGTCTTGGAAGAGTGTAGGTGTCCAGGAAATTATCCATTTCTTCTAGATTTTCCAGTGTATTTGCGTAGAGGTGTTTATAGTATTCTCTGATGGTAGTTTGTATTTCTGTGGGGTCAGTGGTGATATCCCCTTTATCATTTTTAATTGTGTTGATTTGATTCTTCTCTCTTTTCTTCTTTATTAGTCTGGCTAGTGGTCTGTCAATTTTGTTGATCTTTTCAAAAAACCAACTCCTGGATTCATTGATTTTTTGGAGAGTTTTTTGTGTCTCTATCTCCTTCAGTTCTGCTCTGATCTTAGTTATTTCTTGCCTTCTGCTAGCTTTCAAATGTGTTTGCTCTTGCTTCTCTAGTTCTTTTAATTGCGATGTTAGAGTGTCAATTTTTGATCTTTCCTGCTTTCTCTTGTGGGCATTTAGTGCTATAAATTTCCCTCTACACACTGCTTTAAATGTGTCCCAGAGATTCTGGTATGTTGTATCTTTGTTCTCATTGGTTTCAAAGAACATCTTTATTTCTGCCTTCATTTCGTTATGTACCCAGTAGTCATTCAGGAGCAGGTTGTTCAGTTTCCATGTAGTTGAGCGGTTTTGATTGAGTTTCTTAGTCCTGAGTTCTAGTTTGATTGCACTGTGGTCTGAGAGACAGTTTGTTATAATTTCTGTTCTTGTACATTTGCTGAGGAGTGCTTTACTTCCAATTACGTGGTCAATTTTGGAGTAAGTACGATGTGGTGCTGAGAAGAATGTATATTCTGTTGATTTGGGGTGGAGAGTTCTATAGATGTCTATTAGGTCTGCTTGCTGCAGAGATGAGTTCAATTCCTGGATATCCTTGTTAACTTTCTGTCTCGTTGATCTGTCTAATGTTGACAGTGGAGTGTTGAAGTCTCCCATTATTATTGTATGGGAGTCTATGTCTCTTTGTAAGTCTCTAAGGATTTGCTTTATGAATCTGGGTACTCCTGTATTGGGTGCATATATATTTAGGATAGTTAGCTCTTCCTGTTGAACTGATCCCTTTACCATTATGTAATGGCCTTCTTTGTCTCTTTTGATCTTTGATGGTTTAAAGTCTGTTTTATCAGAGACTAGTATTGCAACCCCCGCTTTTTTTTGTTCTCCATTTGCTTGGTAGATCTTCCTCCATCCCTTTATTTTGAGCCTATGTATGTCTCTGCGTGTGAGATGGGTCTCCTGAATACAGCAGACTGATGGGTCTTGACTCTTTATCCAGTTTGCCAGTCTGTGTCTTTTAATTGGAGCATTTAGTCCATTTACATTTAAGGTTAAGATTGTTATGTGTGAACTTGATCCTGCCATTATGATATTAACTGGTTATTTTGCTCGTTAGTTGATGCAGTTTCTTCCTAGCCTCGATGGTCTTTACATTTTGGCATGTTTTTGCAATGGCTGGTACCGGCTGTTCCTTTCCATGTTGAGTGCTTCCTTCAGGGTCTCTTGTAAGGCAGGCCTAGTGGTGACAAAATCTCTAAGCATTTGCTTATCTGTAAAGGATTTTATTTCTCCTTCACTTATGAAACTTAGTTTGGCTGGATATGAAATTCTGGGTTTAAAATTCTTTTCTTTAAGAATGTTGAGTATTGGCCCCACTCTCTTCTGGCTTGGAGAGTTTCTGCCGAGAGATCTGCTGTTAGTCTGATGGGCTTCCCTTTGTGGGTAACCCGACCTTTCTCTCTGGCTGCCCTGAAGATTTTTTCCTTCATTTCAACTTTGGTGAATCTGGCAATTATGTGTCTTGGAGTTGCTCTTCTCGAGGAGTATCTTTGTGGCGTTCTCTGTATTTCCTGGATTTGAATGTTGGCCTGCCCTACTAGGTTGGGGAAGTTCTCCTGGATGATATCCTGAAGAGTGTTTTCCAACTTGGTTCCATTTTCCCCCTCACTTTCAGGCACCCCAATCAGACGTAGATTTGGTCTTTTTACATAATCCCATACTTCTTGCAGGCTTTGTTCATTTCTTTTTCTTCTTTTTTCTTTTGGTTTCTCTTCTCGCTTCATTTCATTCATTTGATCCTCAATCGCAGATACTCTTTCTTCCAGTTGATCGAGTCGGTTACTGAAGCTTGTGCATTTGTCACGTATTTCTCGTGTCATGGTTTTCATCTCTTTCATTTCGTTTATGACCTTCTCTGCATTAATTACTCTAGCTATCAATTCTTCCACTTTTTTTTCAAGATTTTTAGTTTCTTTGCGCTGGGTACGTAATTCCTCCTTTAGCTCTGAGAAATTTGATGGACTGAAGCCTTCTTCTCTCATCTCATCAAAGTCATTCTCCGTCCAGCTTTGATCCGTTGCTGGCGATGAGCTGCGCTCCTTTGCCGGGGGAGATGCGCTCTTATTTTTTGAATTTCCAGCTTTTCTGCCCTGCTTTTTCCCCATCTTTGTGGTTTTATCTGCCTCTGGTCTTTGATGATGGTGATGTACTGATGGGGTTTTGGTGTAGGTGTCCTTCCTGTTTGATAGTTTTCCTTCTAACAGTCAGGACCCTCAATCTCCGCTGGAGATTGCTTGAGGTCCACTCCAGACCCTGTTTGCCTGGGTATCAGCAGCAGAGGCTGCAGAAGATAGAATATTTCTGAACAGCGAGTGTACCTGTCTGATTCTTGCTTTGGAAGCTTCCTCTCAGGGGTGTACTCCACCCTGTGAGGTGTGGGGTGTCAGACTGCCCCTAGTGGGGGATGTCTCCCAGTTAGGCTACTCAGGGGTCAGGGACCCACTTGAGCAGGGAGTCTGTCCCTTCTCAGATCTCAACCTCCGTGTTGGGAGATCCACTGCTCTCTTCAAAGCTGTCAGACAGAGTCGTTTGCGTCTGTAGAGGTTTCAGCTGCGTTTGTTATTGCCCTGTCCCCAGAGGTGGAGTCTACAGAGACAGGCAGGTTTCCTTGAGCTGCTGTGAGCTCCACCCAGTTCGAGCTTCCCAGCAGCTTTGTTTACCTACTTAAGCCTCAGAAATGGCAGGCGCCCCTCCCCCAGCCTCGCTGCTGCCTTGCCGGTAGATCACAGACTGCTGTGCTAGCAATGAGGGAGGCTCCGTGGGTGTGGGACCCTCCTGGCCAGGTGTGGGATATGATCTCCTGGTGTGCCTGTTTGCTTAAAGCACAGTATTGGGGTGGGAGTTACCCGATTTTCCAGGTGTTGTGTGTCTCAGTTCCCCTGGCTAGGAAAAGGGATTCCCTTCCCCCTTGCGCTTCCCAGGTGAGGCAATGCCTCGCCCTGCTTCAGCTCTCGCTGGTCGGGCTGCAGCAGCTGACCAGCACCGATCGTCTGGCACTCCCCAGTGAGATGAACCCAGTACCTCAGTTGAAAATGCAGAAATCACCGGTCTTCTGTGTCGCTCGCGCTGGGAGTTGGAGACTGGAGCTGTTCCTATTCGGCCATCTTGGTTGGCCAGGCTGGTCTCAAACTCCTAGGCTCAAGCAGTCCAGCGCCCTCTACCTTCCAAAGTTCTGGGATTACAGGCATGAACCACTGCACCTGGCCTATCTGTATCTTTATGTATCACACTCAGAGTACATATTTATACGTATCTCTACAGAAAGACTAATGTATTTGAATATGAGTGTCATCCTAGAACCAACTGGAGTTATGTAATATCTGACATATGTATTGCATTATTGTTATAAAATAAGAAGGCTTCTGTATTATGAAAGATATCTAGCTTACAGGTTTCATACAAAGAATTACAGATTTGTATTTTCTCACATAACAGAAGAAATAAAGTACAGAAAGATATGAGTTTAGTTTAAATATTATAAATGCTGTGTACTGTTCACCCATCTTCCATTTCAACCAAAAATTGTTTCCACTTCTCTTATAAAATCTACCATTTTGCTGCTTAATTTTCATTAACCCATGTGAATTAAATATAAAATGAAAAATCTCAGTGAAATCTATGCAAAATTGTCAAAACTGAATGGCAGAATCCCTACTGCTGAATAGCTGATCTTTTGTAATTTAGTAACCTGTAAATTATGAACAGAAAAGCTGTAATGCTGACTTAAATTGTATATGCAATCTCATGTAATTATGTTATTATCCCTGCTTTCTAATTACGGAACCTCTAAAATAGTGTTGGAAAGTAAATGGTTCCCTGATGTCTGTTAAAGCAGTGTTTACATTTTCACTTAGAACTTTTGGGAGTTTCAAGTTGTTATACACAGTCTCCCTGCCAAAGATCATGTATTTACTGATTTTTAAAAATTAACTATTCATTGTTGGTGTAGTACAGATTGAATCTAGGTCAAAGTAAAAAGAGGTATAGTTAAATAGTATAGATTCCACATATATGTTTAGTAAAACATGGTTTCATTTTAGAACTAAAAAGAGACAACGTTCCAAAATAATGGGACAATTCGTGTGCCTGTGGATAGCTTATAATTTAACTTCTCAACTAATTTTTTTTAAAAGAAGAAAAGAAAGAAAATAAATCCAGTTCAGAAGAAAAGTCATCATAATTGAGTGGTTGTAAAAGAGACTTGTCTATACAACTCTCAGGAAATCACAAATTAAAAGTGAGACAGAGAATACAAAGTGAGTTTCCACATCACACTACATAATACTTAATTGTATGCATGGGGATGGTTTAATCTTTGCGGGGGGGATCAATAAATGGTTGTTTGATGAGAACAAAAATAAATAAAACACCTGACCAAACCCAAATAGATACAGCTGACTAATTTTCTACCTTTATGCTCACATTGTGTAACTTTATAGCTCAAAAGTAAGGATGTATAAGAAGACCTAAGAGGCAAGAAAAAGAAAAATGACTGAAAAATGCAAAATAAATTTGAAATAAAAGGTGCATTATGCAAATAGCTCTTCCAAATGACATATAAACATTTCATTTCAATTAGTTATGTCCAAATAGAGGTCATATCCTATGAGTATTTTTTCATAATCTTTTTCTGTTTTAACAATTAGAAAAGATAAATTTTTGGAAATGGCTGCATGATTTACATATATTTTATCATTTTATTTTACCAAATATCTCATTTTTAAACTATATTTCAACTTTCCTATTCAAATTGTAAAATAATTTTAAATTAAGGACATCGAAAAAATGACTCCATATGTAAATTTCAATGAAATTATAGCACTAATTCTACAAAGCAATTTCAAATTTCAGAAAGCATGGGGTATTTTTATTTTACAAGATAGTCAATTATTCTCACAAAATATTTCTTAAGAATTATATATGTGCCACATAGAGGTGTGTATGTTTATGTGTGCATATAAATATAAATAAAAGTAACCATTATATAACTAAAATAAAAAAATTTAAAATTAAAAAAATAAAATTTGGAGCATTTTAATGGTTATTTAAAATATATATGATATAAGCTTATTTTATATTTTTAAATTCTATTATGAAATTTGAGATCAAAATTCTTTCCCAAACTAATTCTGGGAAATTAGTTAATACTAAGAAACTATAAATACTCCTGCTATTCATTAGTCGAAGGAAAGCAGTCGTTTTAATACGTTATTAAAATGTATCTATTCCGCATGAAGTAAATGCCTTCAGTGTTGACAACCCATTAAGGTAATGGTGCTTCCCAGAATTCTAGTAAGTGATTAATGTTTCCTTGCATCAACACAAGAAACAATAATTCTTTCATTTTGAATTTGTTTACATATGCCTTTGAAAGCTATCTTTTTATGAATTACAAATTGCACTCTAATAGGTAAAAGAAGCCATTTCAAGTGTCTGGTAATACCTATTCCTTAGTCAATTTTAACTTGCTAATGGTTGATTTTAAATTTTAATTACCTATCTTACTTTTTTTGTTTTTTATAAATGCCCACCAAAAAATAGCTAATAAGACTTCTTATTTATTAACCTAGAGTATCCTGCATTTTTTCATGTGAAAGTTCAAAGTTGCTATCTGTATATTTACATGATGAGTAGAGTTAAATAAAATACAAAATTAATTTTCATCTTGATAAAATAATGTAATGAATTAAGTATTTTAAAATTTTCAAAGTCCAATGACATTAACTTTTCTATGCAGCTGATGTTGAACTTGTCTTTATGACTATGGTTACCCTTAGGTAAGAGACTCAACTACTATTTAAAACAAGCCTTTTTTTTTTGAGACCGAGTTTCGTTCTTGTTGCCCAAGCTGGAGTGCAATTGCAGTGTTGCAATCTCAGTTCACTGCAACCTCTGCCTCCTGGGTTGAAGTCATTCTCTGGCCTCAGCCTCCCATAAAAACAAGTCTTAATCAAAAACTCTAAAACATGCCATTTTTTGATTAACAAGCTTGTTATTCTTTTTGCAGCATGATATAATGCTCAGTGCCTCGATTTTTGACAAAATACAAAGAAAAATAAAAAACGTATCTCTGATATCTCTGTTTTGCTACCTGTACCACTGAAGAAAAAAATAACTAGTGGGTTACATTTTGCTTTTAAATTTGTTGCTGTGAGAGCAAATTTTGCATGCTAAGAGTGAAACTCAGTCTTCAGTGTACTTGCCCATTCTTATTCTCTATTACCTCTCTGTAGACTTCACATTAACTCAGTCTCCCTCTCTGTTTCAATAACTGTATGACAACAAAGTAACTGGAATGGAGGATGTATGAATAAAGTATGCATACACGGGGAAAAAGTCAAGGCGTATAAGTTGAATAACAATAATGAAGAATTATAGAACAGTATGTATCTTTCCCTTGGAATGTATCATTCTGCGATGTTATGCCTTGTTTTTAGGAAAGGGTTCACAATAGGCTTCCGAATATTTCTATTCTCAGAAATGTTAGTGATCCATATAAAAAAGTTAAATGGTGCTAATCTCATATTAATGTTTTTGTTCATTTTGGCATAATATACTTCACCTTGACAGGCAGGAACCGGCGCATCCCATGCATGATACCCATAGGAAGACTTTCTGCACACAGCACTGCTTTTTCCAACAAGTCGGAATCCTCGATCACAGGCCCAACGGACCACACTGTTAAGCTGCCCACCTGTCTGACTGATAATATATCCATGAGGTGGGGATTCTGGTGTACTACAGTAGAAAGCTTTTCAAAAGAAAAAAATGCTGTTTAATTAATGACCCAGAAGTTATTACCCAAAGTGATAAATACCTATACAGTGACTAGTGCTTAAAAGTAGGTCAGTGGTCATCTATATAAATTTTAATTCATATGAACTTCATATTGTGCTGTATCCTCTTTTGAAAATAATCTACTGACATAACTTTTGGGAGACATAATTAACTCTGAGCTTTCTTCCAATTTATATTGTCACCTAAAACGTCTTCTGAATTGAAATGTATTTTCAAAACACCCTGGAGGTTCAAAAGCCCAACAAATATCTAAATGAATTTTGGAAACTGCATTTCCTGTCATTTGGGGGACCTAAATGCCACAGCCTTGGTAGCAATATTTTAGAGCATGTCGTTTACATGTCACTTCGAAGTTATATCCAGACACCTCTATCATGTTAGGTCATACATTTCATTTTGGTTGATGTCTAAAATAATACCCCACATTCCATAATCCTCTTTCCCAGTCTATTAAAGGGTTTCCAATCTGTCAAGAGCGTTTACATATTATGATAGAAATTGCCAATAAAATAAAAAAGTTTTTCATCTCCTGATGTTTGAAATGCCAACAGATAATGTCAAATAGCTTTTTCATATATATGTACTTTTGAGAATATTCAGCATAGCAGGTTCCATTTACCTTTTGAAACTTTAGTGAATTCATCTGAGAAAAATGGGGCTTTGGGGGTAAATAGTAAGAAAAAAATTGGACTTAGGATATATATGTCATAACCTGTCATTTCTAAAGGCAAAAATACATATTCAATATGTCAAGCTGTTCTTGGGGGCTAAAAGTGATATTTGCATTATATTTATATCCAAGTTTGTCAGAAATAATAAGAACAAGGATTGGTCTATAACACGGTTAATCTAATGCTTATAATTGTTTAATTTGGGTAGTTTTATATTATGTATCATGAATTTAATGTGCTGACTTTTAAATGCCCTATTTGGGCAAAAGTTTAATAAAAAGACATTTACATTGTTCATATTACAGAAACATAAGCTCAATAATGAAAATTCTTCAAGATGACTGGTTATACCCTATATTTCTTTTCTTTTTCTTTTTCTTTTTTTTTTTTTTTTTTTTTTTTGAGAAGTTTTGCTCTTGTTGCCAAGCTGGAGTCCAATGGCGCGATCTCAGCTCACTGCAACCCCCACCTCCTGGATTCAAGTGATTCTCCTGCCTCAACCTCCCTAGTAAGTGAGATTACAGGTGCCCACTACCACGCCTAGCTAATTTTTTGTATTTTTAGTAGAGAGGGGGTTTCACTATGTTGGCCAGGCTGGTCTCGAACTCCTGACCTCAGACAATCCACCTGCCTCAGTCTCCCAAAGTACTGGGATCACAGGCATGAGCCACCGTGCCTGGTCACATTTCAATTTTTTAAAACACTTCTACTTTGATTGCATAATAAATTATTTTCAATGTAATAGAAACTTATTGTAGGATACAATTATGTACATAGTAGTAATAGGCTGTCAGTGACAAGTTATTCTAATATGTAAAATACAAATTATTAATAAATTAAAATCAAACTATCATCTCAGAGTTTTAAAATCAAGGGAATTGAACAGAATTATTCTATTCATACATTTTATATGTAGTTGTAAATTTGTATAAATGAGTAAAATTCAAGAGTATACTTTTTAGAACTGAAATTCAGAATTTATCTGTCTATGCCCAGAATCATAGTGTCAGAGTTGTTTATAAAACATTTATAAAAGCAATTTTCAGTTGTACTGATTACCAGTGACACATGATTTGGGAGGCACTGTGTGAACACGGTATAGAAAGAGACAGCTGACTGATTCCGAGGGATTCTGCTATTGAGCACATATCCATGGCCTCTGACATGATTTAGAATGGTCTCTGACATGATTTAGAAGGGCAGTTAACAAAAGGAACATAACCTTCACATAATGGAGGACTATTTATGTACATTTACTCAACAAGAAATTCCTTATTGGTTCAGTATGAGTAGACCTTATAAACAGGAAGACATAGAAAAATCTATGTCACCTTGGTATTAAAAAGAATTTCCAGCCTACATCTTTCTAAATATTGTGCAAGGAAAAGCAGTAGTGACAAAACATTTCTGTTTTTTAAAAACTGAAGGCTTGTAAATGATGTGTTTGTTACCCTCTCTTTCAATATTTAAGATATTTTAACAAGTATCACAAATAGATGGATAAAAATTAAAAGAAAGATTTTGACCACTGTTGTTTATCCTCTGTTTAAACCTGTAATTTAAAGGAGTTATTAAATAGTTCAGATAACACACAGCTGAGCAACACTATTAATATTTTTTGTCAGTTCAAGGAAAACAAACCTTTTTTTTAAGTATTAAAAATTGCAGTTTAATTTATAACTGACTTATATAAGTTATAAATATTCTAAATGCTTTTAATATTTTACAAAATCATATGAGGGATGTAGAATTATTATCATTACAATAGGAAATAGAGAGGTTACGTAAATTGTCCAATAACCATCAATGGAGGAGCTGTGATTTGAATTCATGACTGAGTAGTGTCTCTGCTCCTTAATCATAAGCATACTGAAGATGCTAGAGAGATCTGTCCTGAAGTTAAAAGTTTTACATACCTATATATCTTATCCGAAATCCTTTTTTGTTATTGCCATGATCTGCTGACCACTGAAGAAATACTTCATGACCGTTGCTTGTTATATTAAAAGCAGATGAATAATCCCCACTGAGGGAAATAAGCACTGGACTTTGAATATTTGGTCCTTTGGGAAAATAATAAAACAATTTAGATAAAACTAATTATATTCTCATTCATCTTTAGTATTTTGTATCTTTAGAATAGTATTAAATATGGTTAAATTGCTTCACCATCAATCTACCTCATTAACAATAACTGAAAGCATAAAATGTTTGTTTTAAGCACTTTAATTCTATAGCTAAACAATGTATAATTTGTAAAATAATAATGGAGCTAACTATAATTTTCACATAGTATAGGAGGAAATTTAATGTTGATGCTTCTAAAAATATTTGTAAGATAAACTCACATAAGCAGCTGTTTATACTCAAAGTTTACATGTATAATTAGAACATTTGGACTTAATTGATGAATATCCAAAAAATATAACCCTTAGTTACCATCATACACCTGAAGAACATCAAATTCTTTTTCTGTCTGGAAGAATTCTACAAATATGGTGATATTATAACCCTTTTCCACTGAAATGCTCCATGCACACATTTGAAGATTTGGGTAACTGTCAGGATATCCAGGGCTCAATATGACTCCAGTAGAATCTAGCCGTAATTCATTGGCAGGACAGAGCACTGTCAAAGAAAAATGCCATTAAATAGTGCTAGGTTTTTAGAGCCTCAGTGAAAACTGTATTTTAGATATTGAGTATTCTGCTTTCATGTTCAATAGCTATAAGGATGATACGTTGAATTATTTGTTAGAAGAGACAAGCTGTATTAAACTTATGATTCAAAAGCTGGAGGAATGACCTAAAAATTTATAGTATTGATTTATTTTTTTATTACATGGAAGATGTACCACTTTCTGGACATAAATAAATACATAAATAAAATATAAGCCATTTAATTCCTCATCTTTCTTCACATTTTTCCCAACCTTTCCTAATCTTATGTTCTCCCACCTCTGCCTGTCTTATCTATGTCTTTGCCTTACGTCTTTCTTTCCTTACTTTTTAACTGACTCTCTTCTCTCTTAAACCTTCTACTCACTCAGAGAAACTGCCCTCTCTCAAAGTATTCATTTCAGGTAAAGTCATTTCTGATATTAGGGATATATTTACCACGACGATTTAACAAAATTCTGGGTCACAGTTGCCTTTCAGCTCTTTACACCATCTCCAGGCCATAAATATAGCCCAAAGCACAAACTCATTTTATATAATAATAATCCCTCTGCTTTAACATCATATACATATATATACACATATATAAAAACACTTATAAAAACACAGAAAATATGTTATATATTGACAAAACAACATAATTATGGTCTAACAGCCTGCAACATATAGCAAATTTTAGTTGTTGGCCTCAATTGCATTATGTATCAGACCAAAATTATGAACATCTACTTAAATTTGGATTTAGAATGAAGAGTATGACTAAGTTGATCCAGCCCTTTTTACTCAAATTATGCCATTTTAACCTCTTACAATTTTTTTTTTTTGAAGTTCTGTGGTGTGAAAAGAGTATTGGAATTATTTAGTATGGTCCATTGTGCAAAAGTAAACCAATATGCACCAAACAGGATTTACTTCAATATAAGGAAGAACTTTCTATTTGTCAGAATAGCATAATGGCCATAGGAAAATGTCTTATGAACATAATTGCTAACAAGTTTTAAACTTAGACTGCACTATCTGCTGAATGTTCTTACTAAGAACATTTAGACAACTGAACGAATGGGTAAACTAGATAATTTTTGATGATTTGGTTAATAGAAATACATCCCATGCCATTTCCTAATTCAACCACTATACCTTAACTTTCATTTTGGAGTTAAATAGCATTGTTTCTCAAAATAATTAGAGCAACATTTTAAGAAGAATTCCTGCTTTTCCATGTTTATTTGAATGAGTTAGGACCAAAAACTACTAATGTAGTTTCTGGAAAATAATAAACAGATGAAGAACTTATATATTCATAGTGTTCAGGGTACAAGGACAATTAAATATTTTGAGTTATAAAGTCTCCAACAAATATAGGGGTAGAAAAGAGTAAGTAACATAGTGGATTATGGAAGCTTATGATTGCTCTGTTAACATGTTAATAACTTGAAAAGAAAAGACTACTTGAAAACTGGCCAGAACTAATACATGACTTTTTGAAAACTGACTATATAATAGAGTTTAAAATATAGTATAGATAAAGCTAAGAGTTATTTTCTACTTTTTTTGGATATTACTTCAGTTCCTTCCGCTTCAACCCAGGATTTTCCTTCATGGATATAATTTTGAGATTAAAAATATTGAATAACTGGCATCAGGTCATTTGTTCTCCACCTAAAAAGAGAACTCTGACATTGCTTTTCAAAAAATTTAAAAACACATAAAAAAGAAAAAGATAAACCTGAAGACTGGAAGCCATATGGAATATATGAGTCAAAGACAAAAAAGTAGTAAATATGTGGCTACGACAGATTGAAATGAGTGGTATGATCCAATATACTTTACTACAAATACACAAATTAACATATTCTCACATTGTCTAACATATAGCAAGAAGCTTGACAGTCACCTAGAATAACAGTAAATATTTGTTGATTGTAACTATATGCTAAGACACTGTTAAACACCATTGGTACATTCTCTCTCTTATCACAACTTTAAAAATCTGTAGACTTTTTATCCCCATTGTAAATACGAGAAAACTGATGGCCAGAAAGTTTAAAGCGCTCAAAGTCTCCCAGATTCAGTTGGAGCCAATGTTTTTAAACCAGAAAATGGAAGCATCCATTAGATTTCACTTACAACAAACTCTACAGAAAATCATATTTGGTATTATTTTCCATGTTTTAAGTGAGACACACAGAGCTACAGAGCATCTAAAGAAGAAGAGAGAACAAAAATGATACTGCTATGTTTTTAGGAAAAGACAAAAAATTTTTTAATGGACTAAAAACGATGTAGATTAATTCTAGCCGATTCCAAATGACTGTCTTAGCAAGCTTGTGTAATAAACTCAACAAAGCAAAAATGTAAAGTCAGCTTTTTGGCTTAAATGCCTGGTGAACTAATTAATAGAGAAACTCTACATAAACTCATTCTAAAGGATGATTTATTAACTTAATTGGCTAGTATCTGAAGTGTTATCAGGGAGAAAAATTTACTCTGTTTTCTATATTCTCCACAGCACACAGAACAAGTTCAATTACTAATTTACAGGAGATTCCAATTTGGGGAATAAGACATTGAAAGTCTGAGAGACAAAAAAATTGTAAAATATCTAGCTTATCTGAATGTTATATTTACTTTAATTTTTATAAAATTTATTGAATTGGGATTCAGATATAAGAACAAGAGGCTTGCCCTCCAAGAGCTCACAATGTAGTTTTTATTGGGGTCAAGACAGAATGCAGTTATATAATTGGCTCATTGACATATCCCATGTCTGCTCAACTTTTTTTCCCATGTGTAAGCCCTCAAATGTTGAGCCTCTGTCTTCTCTATTTGTGTATCTAAATATCTGAATATGAAACCTACATAATTCTAAAGGTCTAGAGAGTAGCCTTACATGAAGGAAAAAGCTGAATGAATGACATCTAAATGTCTGGAATATATAAGTGATAGACTTCAGAATTCTCAACCAACTTCAAGATGTTCTAATAGCATTAAGACCATCAGAAATTCTCACACTGGCTCCCATTTATACCCTCAAACCTGCTTTTCTGCTTATCTTTTTGCTACCATCAAAGCCTCCTGTAATCTTTTTATCTTCTTGTAAGGCTTTCAATTATCATATGTTTAGAATAAAAATCAGAAGTTACTTTAGACTTGTGATAGCAGCTAAGATACTGCACAGGAAACAGATTTCCAGTATTCTCAGGAATTAATCCCAAAGAAGGAATTAATCCAAAAAAAGCTAGAAAGAATAATAAAATACAACTCAATTGTATTCAACTTAATCAACATTTATGATAATTGTGTGTTAGGCTCTGTTCTGGGCCTAGGGGCTACACAAATGAAGAGTAAATGTTTTTTGAACATCACAGCTTAGCACATCATTCAAGGTTTATCTTTGCCTTACTCTTTTAACGCAGTGAATCCTTGAAGTCCATGCCCTGTTGTTTTTCACTTCTCTATCTTTGCATATGTATCTGCCACTTAGACCACCCTCTCTCTCGCTCTGTTCTACCAGAATAAGTCTCACTGTCATTTGGAATTGTATCTCATGACTCAGGCAACAATGCTTCCACCAAGCTTTCCCTGCCCCATAAGTGGCTAAAAATTATATGAATCTACAGCTTCCTGGTCTCTTTCCCTAAACACTGTACTGCTATCCCCTGTATGACTGCCATAGTACCTTTCCATGACACATCCACAGCAAGGGCCACTTAAAATTTATTTATTTTTTGTTACTTTGCTTGTTTATTTGCTTTTTTTCCTCAGATCCTCATTATATAACAGGTACTCAATAAAGTTTAATAAGTCTAGTGGTTAGATCGGAAGCTCTTTCTAAGTAAAAGCAATCAACATTGAAACCTTTATTTTAAGTGATTTCCCTTTCTCTCCACCTCCATTCCCACCCCGAAGAGCAAAATAATTGGAGTAAGTTGAACGGACTTCATGCTAAACCAGAAAAATTTACCCTTGAAAGAATCAAAGATGTTTAGAGTTAAATCTGATGAACAGTGGATTATTTCTAAATGAAATAGCACATATGAGTTATAAAACTTATAGCATTGCTTCCAGTTAAATATTTCTTATTTATATAAACAGATTTTTCTCAGTCTTACCTATATTAAGTTAAACATAAAGCAAATATTTTAGAAATAGATAACCATAAGAACTATTGAATACCTTGACAAACTGGAGGTGCTCCATCCATCTGCAGTCGTTCTCCTAATCTGCACGTCAGAATTGCATTACCAACTAAAGTAAATCCTGGAAGACACTGATACCTAATAATATCACCTATTAAAAAAAAGAGGGGAGGTTTCATATAAGCAACAAGGTGATGATAAAAATAAATATTTCAATTGTAAGAGAATATTTTATCCTTTAGTTATTTTCAATCAGTATAAAAATGTTATTAGGTATAAGTAGGAGTTATATTCAAAATATTGAAAAACCAGTATATAATAGTCATTGATCAATGAGGACCGAAGGCAAAAGTGAACTGCCATTCCCTCTGTACTGGTGCATGCTGACTGGATATAAGCAATAGTCATAACGAAATAATTTAGTTGATATAGGTGAGATAGGCAACAAAAATACAGCAAGTAGTTAGAAGGCTTTCTATTTATTGCTTTTGTATCTGAATTAAAGTTACATCGGTCACTAATAGTTTCTTTGTGTGTTTCAACCAAAATCAATATAATAATAATAATGAATAATAAAAGTTTACTATGGCAACATTAAGATGTCTTCGTATATAATTTTTTTGAAACTGTGTGGCATTAATTATTTGGGTTGAACTTCCAACTCAGTTTTAAACCAACTTTATGATTAAACTGAGTAGAATCGACTAAGCATTTTCCAAGATATGAAAATGAAATATGACTTCTAATATGCCCTACAAACCATTCATTCTGCCAAGTCAGGCATAGGTCTGAATTCAAAGAACAAAGGTTAGAACTACAGTGTCAGAAGGCAGCAAAATAACAGTTTGGAAAGAACCATCAGAGTAAAGTTAACGGGTTCAAATTTTAATACGTTTTCTAATTGTACATTCCAGAAAAACAAAATTACTTTTTCTTCTCTAATATTCCCTTTCCTCTTTTCACTCCTCTCCCTTCTTAAAAATTCTAAATAATCTCTATCAACACAGGGAATGAGGATCTCAAGTCAGGCTATTACTATTCTTTATTTTGGCTTATTTTTAAGCAAATAGTTCTGCCAGCTGTATGTTTTCCTTGAAAATAATTTAACAGCCTTTACCTATTTCAAATTCATCATCTTCCGTCAACATTTCAGCATTGGGTACAGGTGGTGGAGGTTGGCACACCCTTAGTTGATAGGCTATAAAAATAAACAATGTGTTTATTCCTTTTTTGAGCAGCTACATGTATTCACATATGCAAAAAAAACAAGAAAATCATCAAAGGTTGTTCAAAAAGAATAAAAATAAATTACATAATTTATCAAGTTTCAATTACATCTTTATTTTTAAAAATATACTACAACATTACAAAATATTTTCCCATGGTAACAATGCTTACTTTTTATTCCTTATTTCTTACCCTTATTCTAGTCCTTCTTGTTATGTGGTTCAAAACACTTTGTTTTTTTCCTCCTTTGCATGATCACAATTTGGAATCATGTATTCATGTTTGCTTACTTGCTCAATGCCTATCTTTCCCAATACACATCACTGAATCCCCTGAACTTACCCTTAGCAAAGTGCATGGCATACAGCAATAATTGCAAACAAATACTCAGTGTTTACTTTATTCCAGGCAATATTATAAATACTTAACTCAATCCTCGCAAAAAAAAAAAAAAATTCTTATTTAATTTATGTTACTATTTCTTAATTGCCCCCATTCTTTAAAAAAGAAAACTGTTAAAGAGAGTTAAAAGTTTTCCCAAATCACATAGCTATAACATGACAGAGCTGAGGTTTGAACCTAGGTAGCCTGGCTCCAGAGCCTTGTCTCACCATGCTACTTTAATATAATTATAAGATGTCTGTTTGTCAAATGTCATGTTTCTAATTATTATATCATTTGAACAGGTCATCCTATTGGATAACATTGGCATTTGTAATCCAATTTGTAATTGAAAGGCCACCATGACAAAGTCTCTATGAATCCAAGCTTCATGCCTACTATCCCCACATGATATCTAAAATCTACAACAAAATCCTTTGCTTGATTGAAGTCTTTTTTTATCTTAAAGTCTTCCAAAAATGTACTATACTCATATTCATTCAGGAAACATGTTTTATACTATTATAACATCTGAGGCAAATTGTTTTATATGCCTATTTTTACTACTTAAACTTAGAAGTTCTTTATGTACTCAATGTGCCGATAAAGAGAATGAGACTCAAAAGACACAGTAGCTTATACAAGACCACACAAATAGTATAGGACATAGACAAAAATTGAAGTGTATATCCTCTAATTTCAAAGTGCATTCAACACTACTCCTATTGCAAAAAAAAAAAAAAAAGTATTATGTGAGCATTGAAGAGTATCAACTAGACCAGGTCAGGAAGATTCCTACAGTAGGAAAAGAATGAGATATACTTGAAAGAAGGAGTAAAATTTTTCCAGTTCTAAAGAGTAATCCTGAGGAGAAGAGCATTTCAGGTGGAGGATAAAACTTGAACAAAAACTTGGGCAAAGCATAAAATCATTAATTCATCATCATCCAACAAAAAGCTACTTATAAGAGATTAATTGGCTAATAAATGTTCAGGTTACTAAGGATAAATAAAAGAAAAACTTTTCAAAATGTAGATCTAGAGAGATGAAACAAAAAATAAATGTGTTTTAATTTTCTTCTGCAAATTGTTATCTGTCCCTTCAAACATCTTCCTTCCAGTAGTTTAGCCTGTTTATAAAAGCACTTGTTGTGCATGGATGTTAATTTGCAAGTAAAACACCACTGTACAGAAGAGTTACTGCTAGAGAAGAAAGACTTGCTGGGAAAGAACTCCATAGCATAAAGTATAACCCAGATTTTTCATAAAATGTTTGGTGGATAGTAATTAGGAATTTTGAAAATTGTTTTCCTGAACTTATTACTTAAAGGGGGTACAGTGATAAAGGTAAAAGGTAATTGTAAGAAATGCCAAAAATGTAAGAAAAAAGGGAGAAGACATGGGGAGCCCTACACAGAGAAATCTTTCTGAGACTATGCTTTAGAGAAGATTTTGACTGGTCTTATCATAGAATAGAGATCAACTCAGAAATTACAGAAATGTAGAGATGCTCATGTCTGTATTATTTTGCTTGTGCTTTCCTGTGAAGTTATTTTAATCTTCATGCTAATCCCAAATTGTTTTATTATTTTAAATAAGAAACATTTTTTATGTGGAATCCATGACTATTATCATCTGTGGAATATGCTGAGAATGACCGAGATAACTCAGTTGCAGGATTTAAAAGATCAAAGGTTGTAATTTTTTACTAAAGAAGACTATGATGCTCAGAGTTATTATGTTACTTTTCCAAGACCATGTGGGTGCTGTAAGCTAATGTCTTATTCTCTGTTCTTTCCTATCACTGTCAGTTTTATAAAATGTATCCCTAAAAGTTAAGGGATCACTGTCAGCCCATGGAGGGTCTGAGGTATAATTTCCTTACCTCCCAACTCTATTTCAAGGAGAACAATTCTATTCTTATCAACTTTATAAATTTGAATTCTGAACAAACTTTCCTTTAAATAAACTTTCTACATTGTTACCTAAGTGATTCCCTTGATTCCTTTGGCTAAAATTCTGACTTTGTGTCTCAATTCCCAATTCTATATTGCCAGGCTAAAAATCTTTTGTGATCTCTTCACGCCTCCCTTTCCCACCCCTCACTGTTATTTTCTAATCACAGAACCCTTTTCGTGGCACATGTAAACACGACTTGTTCAAAGTGTGTTATTTTCCATTTATTTGCATACTTGTTCATTGGGTCCCTATGTAGACTTTCAGAGGCTATTTGTTTATCTACCTTTTTCACTATCCAGGAATTAGTTCTTGTCACTATACTTACAATTCAACTAATATTTGCTGATAACTGACAGAGTGTAGGTTTCTTCAGGAGGGAAACAACCTCTCAACAGTCTTCCCTAGGATGACTCCCAACTTTAAAATTGCCAGTGGGGATGAAATAGAAACAACTGAGTGTCAGAGAATGCTACACATTGAAATATAGGCAAGATCTGGCTAAAATACTTTTCAAGGTCGAACTAGGTAATTTTGAATAAATAGTAAAAGAGAAAGCAATAATGAAAAACAAACAAACAAACCTCTTTTCATCTGTTTCTCTTTTAACTTTTGAAGGCCAAGCACTACAAAAGTTTCAATCGTAAGCAGCTCACAGAAATTCTGTTTTCAAACTTCATCAATCTCTACTAGTATGTTCTTTAACATAACTTTATGATTTGTCCTACGTGTTTCCAATCTTGCTACCAACATCTCAGTCTAGATTCCTGCCATTTCATTCCTGATGTACTGGGTTGAATAGTTTCACCTAAAATTCATGCCTTTCCTGGAACCTAAAAATGTTATTTGCAATAGGATTGTTGCAGACGTAATTGGTTAACTTAAAGTTGTATAGAATTATGGGGATAACCTTAATTCAATATGACTAGTGTCCTTATAAAATGAAAAGAGACACGGAGATGTTCACACAGGGAGGACGGCACATGATGATAAAGGCTCAAACTGTGGTGATTCATCTATAAGCTAAGGAATGCCAAAGATTGCTTTGAAGCCATCAGTTTGTGGTACTTTGTTTCAGCAGCCCAAGTAAACTAATACGCCTGTGTTATTAAATTGGCCTATAGTGTGTTCCTTACCTTCAGTGTCTCCCTGATACTACCCTTCTTACATTCACTTCACTAGATGTAAGGCAGTATTTATCTGGAATCCACTGTGTACAAAGGACTCTGAAAATTCCTTTACATGCCTCTTTCATTAATCAATAAAATGCCACATCAAAATATGTGTAAATTACTCATGTTACCAAAAGAGATACTAAATTTCATAATGGCTGAATTGTTTGCCCAATTCACACAGCCAGAATTTGAACCAAGTTCCACTATAAAATTAAGACACATTGTCTCCCAGATTTATAGATAAATAAACTTCATTTGGAATATCATTTTGTCACTGCTATTTCCCTGTTATCAATTTGCAGCGTTTTTTTTTAATGGCCTACAGATTGATTTATCATCTTAGATAAAGCAAGATCGTTACCCTAATTCTCACCAATCCCTCACATGAGATGTCTGCTATATCCGGCTGAACTTTCCTGGGTCCTTTGTATTTGCCATGTTCATTTCCTATCCCACACCTTCATTTTTGGCAATCTTGCCAGCCTAGAAATTGGCACAACAATATTTAGCATTTAGTGTTTTATTGTGTTGAATTGTTTTATGTATTGATTTATGTTCCATGTATAGCTTAAGTATTTTGTATTGTATTTGCATTTCTGACAATACCTAACACATTTAATTAAGTTGTTTATTAAATAAGTTATTATTGAGCTCCTATGATGTGCCAGATGTCAGAAACCATAATAGGTGCTGGGAATGCAAAGGTAAGCAAAGCAGACAGAAGCCTGCTCTATACATGCTAATAGTTGATGAGAAAGATATTAATTAATTAGTAGAATTTAACTAGTTGAAGCAAGGGCTGTATGTGTGTGTGTGTGTGTGTGTGTGTGTGTGTGTTTTCTGGAGAGGAATGATAGCCCTGGTGAGAGAGAGGAGGGAGTGAAAAGAGCAAAAATCAGGGGCTAAATCAGACAGGACTGTACAAGTTATACTCGGGATTTCATTTATTTTAAGCTGAGACCAATGGGAGGCCTTTAAAGAGATTTAAGTTGGAGAGGAATGTGGTCAGATTTATCCTTTAAAAGATCACTGTGGCTGTAGTCAGAAATTTTTAAAAAGCACACACACAATTGGAAGAGGACAAGAGTGGATAGCAAGAGACTACTAGAATCTATGTTGCAGTGGGTGTTAAATAAACAATTGCTGATAGAGTCTACAAAACTTCATAGTGTCCCCAAATGACTTATGCATTAAATTAAAAGTCTTGATTATGACCTCCAAGGATTTCTAACTTTGTCTAATTAACTTCACCCCCACCTATTAACCAGCTTATATTTTTAGCTACAAATAAACAAAAATAGTTTATCTCCTCTACTTAAAATTCAAGTACCACTGATAGGCATGTGGCCTATCATCCTCACTTCTTAAAAAATGGTAAACCACATCTCTTCATTTTTAATACTAAATTTCAAAAAATCAAACCTGTCTACAACCTCTTACTGTAGTCTTTTTCATTACTCCATCAACAGAGTTCTCAAATGCTTGAGAGTTTAGTATTTGATGATATAGCTAAAACTTTATGTTCTATATGATTTTCTTTTGTCTCTCATTTTCTTGAAATCTGTCTTCCTAGCTCTTTTATAACTTTGAACATGACTAAAACAAGAGATGTCTTCACTGATAATGCTACATAAAGTTGATCCTTTGCAGTTAACTTTGTTTCACAGTCTGGTAATTTTCACAATCTGTAAGAATTATGTATTTGTTTACTCTCTATTTTCTTATATTTGTTTATGTATTTGTTTACTATTTTCTTATACCAGAATGTAAGCTCCATGAAAGCAGGCACTTTTGCTTTTCTTATTAACTACTAACTCTTTAGGGCATAATCCAGTGTTTGGCACATGGCAGCATTCAGTAAATATGTGCTGAATGACTAAATGCTAGAGAAATGAAAGAATGAATGCTGAATTAGTGTGTATACATACATATATATATAATGTATAAGTATATATATGAATGAGTATATATGTATAATATATAACACATTCTTATGGTCTTGAGTATGGACATAGTCTAGACTCTTTGGCTCTTTGAGTTCAAATCCTGTTTTGAACACTTAAAAATTGGGAACACTTGGGCAAGTTATTTATCTTTCCACCTTGCTTTCCTCATTTATAAAATAGTAATAATTTTATGCCATCCCAAAGGGCAGTTATGATAATCAAATGGGTTTACACATGCAAAGCACTTGGAATACTGTCTGGCACATTTTAAGCATTTTAAGCTTATCTTTTAATAAGAATAAACCACTATGATATCAAATTGGGATTCTATTTCTTCAAGATATTTGATATTCATAAATAAATAACAAATATTAATAATTCCTGCTTTTCTTAACTTTCACTTCTTATTTCTAAAGGACATTTTGATTTGGCAATTATTTACAGAATTATGAATAAAATTGAGACATCTCATCTTTCTTGGTCAAAGAAAAGGGTGTAATGACTGTGAGATGTGATGCATCAGACGTTTTGTAATTGAAGGCAACAAAGGGGAATTAAACGTTGTGCAGCTCTGCTTCTCTTTCTGAATGTGTTTCTATCAAACCAATCAACATCATAAAAAATATACATAATCCAGTTTGTATTGATAACTACACTTGTGCACAAAGCAGGCTGATCAAATATTTACTCTAGAACCAGACCAATGGTTCAAATCTCGGTCTGCTGTTTGCTACTTCCATCACCGTAGGCAAACTGCTAAGAATCTGCTTCAGTTATCTCATCTGTAAAATAGACATAAAGCCAAGATTGAGTTAAAATATTATAAAGTGCTTTGAATAAGGCCTGAGTGTATTACCAGTTAAGAGGGAGGGTACATCCCCTGTTTGACAAATATTGGCATCAGCATTTCTGCTGTGATGATGTTTGTACCCGATACACATATAACTTCAATCTGACATGACCTTCCTCAGAATGGGTCATTCGAAGCACCCATGTGACTTCGCAGAACGTATCTAACCACTTGTTTGTTTCTATTCTGATTTAAATTGGATATTATTGGCCAGGCACAGTAGCTCACGCCTGTAATCCCAGCACTGTGGGATGCTGAGGAGAGCAGATCACTTGAGGTCAGGAGTTTGAGACCAGCACAGCCACCTGCAGGGACAGGTGAAAAGCTGTCTCTACCAAAAACACAAAAATTAGCCAGGTGTGGTGTTGCACACCTGTAATCTCAACTACTTGCGAAGCTGAGGCAGAGGAATCACTTGAACCCGAGAGGCAGAGGTTGCAGTCAGTTGAGATTGTGCCACTGCACTCCAGCCTGGGCGACAGAGCGAGACTCTGTCTCAAAAATAAAATAAAATAAAATAAAATAAAATAAAATAAAATAAATAAGATATCCTTGTTTTACATTGATGTACATTATGTCGCAGTATAAAATTCATGAGTTTAGCACCACATTTCATCATCCTATATAATATATGTGTCTGTGGTTTCAAAACTCTTGGCACAGTGCTCTGGAAATCACTTAAGAAATACTAATTAATAAATCAAATTAACACAATACCTAATTCTCTATAAAATATATGCTTTG
The DNA here is from genome assembly GCF_049350105.2 of Macaca mulatta. Classification (NCBI taxonomy): domain Eukaryota; kingdom Metazoa; phylum Chordata; class Mammalia; order Primates; family Cercopithecidae; genus Macaca; species Macaca mulatta. The sequence continues at coordinate 122,663,265 of NC_133413.1, forward strand.
GTTACTCAGGAAGAAGGTAAATAGGTCTGGTACAAATAGATCCAATATTGTATAGGTTAGAATCCTAGACAAACCGGAAATAATCTTAGAAATCATTTCTCCTAGACTCCTTAAGGGGTGGTAGGAAGATGACCTAAATAAGTGAAATGAGGTGGACAAGGTCACACATTCAGTTACTGGTGGAACTGAAATGATTAAGTCATATAAATTATGTCATCTAAATTTTAAATCGCATGTGCATATATTTTAGTCCATGTTTTTCATGGATTGTTTCATTTAGAAACAGTTTGCAGCCATGACCATTAACAGAAAAGCTGCACAAAATAGGTATTCACACTTTAAAAACACATATTGGAACTAAGTATGTGTTCTCTTTAGAAGAATCATTTTGCCGGGCGCGGTGGCTCACGCCTGTAATCCCAGCACTTTGGGAGGCCGAGACGGGCGTATCATGAGGTCAGGAGATCGAGACGATCCTGGCTAACACGGTGAAACCCTGTCTCTACTAAAAATACAAAAAACTAGCCGGGTGCGGTGGCGGGCGCCTGTAGTCCCAGCTACTCGGGAGGCTGAGGCAGGAGAACGAACGGCGTGAACCCAGGAGGCGGAGCTTGCAGTGAGCCGAGATTGCGCCACTGCACTCCAGCATGGCCGACAGAACGAGACTCCGTCTCAAAAAAAAATAATAATAATAATAAAATTAAATTTAAAAATAAAAAAAATAAAAAACAAGAATCATTTTATCTGACATGCCCCACCAACTTTTAAACACCATTTACTATCTAACAACTACATGAGGGCATCATATTCCACATGTCTATCTTCTGAGGATGATTATTATTTAAATAGTTCTCTGTTTTTGTTCCAACGTGCATAGATATCCGGTTCCTCATCCAACAAATACGTTTTTCGAAGCTGGTTTAAGATTTGATTCTGGCAACATTTTTTCGTTATTTTTAATTTTCTATTTTCTTTGCAATGAAACATCCAACCCAATTCCAGAAAAGAATGCTGCATGTATCTACTTCTATTCAATGCGCTATTAAAGACTTCTTCAAAAAAGACACAACAGAACACTGGCAAATTGCCATTCCTTCTCCAAACCAAAAAAAGGACAAGCACATAACCTTTCTGCCAAGTAAGGACACAGTATTCCTCACAGAGGACAGAAATAATGTTGCATCTTCCCTTATAAACTCTAAGCTCTATATAAGCCCCAGTGTACTTCAGTGCTCTTCCAGATTAGTTCAAGTATGATAATCTCATGATTTGGGGAAGATTTTGGGGATAACAAACGTTGACAATTTTATGTTCTGTTATGCAGTTTTGGCAGCGTTATTTTTAAAGTTATCTGAAACAAGCTTAAGCTATTTCACTTGAAAGCAGAGCTAAGTGTATTGAAATTAATGCTATCTTAATTTTAATGAAGAGAAGAAAACAATAAATTTGTTTTCCATTTTGCAGAAAATCTGCCAGTGGGTTGACATGAACATAGAAGTGTGTTCCAGCAGGGTTTAAATTACTTTACAATATCCCTTTTACACCACTAATATTTTATATTCAGTTTGTTTCTCTGACTCTATAAGGGAGAATATTAGAAATCAAGAGAAAATGCTTATTTGGATTTAGAGATGAGAGACAGAAAGTTTCTATCATGAAGAATGAAAATGAATCAACGATATGGTTTGGTTCTACGTCCCCACCCAAATCTTATCTCAAATTGTAATCCCCATAAGCCCCATGTGTTGAGGGAGGGACCTAGTGGGTGTGGTTGGATCATGGTGGTGGTTTCCCCCATACTGTTCTCATGAGAGTGAGTGAGTTCTCATGAAATCTGATGGCGTTTGACAGTTCCTCCTTTACACACTCTCTGTCTCCCCTGCCAACATTTAAAACGTGCCTGCTTCCCCTTCCGCCATGACTGTAAGTTTCCTGAGGCCTCCCAAGCCATGTGGAACTGTGCATCAATTAAACTTCTTTCCTTTATAAATTACCAAGTCTTGGGCAGTTCTTTATAGCAGTGTGAGAATGGACTAATACAGTCAACAAGAAGTCACTCTTATTATTTTCCTAGAAAAGAAATAACAGAAACTATTGTGAAACAAAACTATTCGGATATCTCCTGGATTATTTTAAGAACATTTCAGTATCTGTTGCGTGAATTGTCTTCTTCACATGCAGACAGCTAATTTAAGGTATCCTGTCTTAGTGCTGAGCCTATTGAAATCTGAAAAACAATGTGCCAAAGGCCTCTTCTCTACATTGTTGAGTTCCCTGGCATATAGACCTGGCTCTAATTGATAGGCCATTGTCTCCTGTTAAACATAAACAATTTCCCTAAAAACTAACAGCAGGCAAGGTAATTCTTTGACCTCGTTGAAATAAGACAGAAATAAGACCTTTCCATAGTCATAATCAGAAAACAAGAACACTGTTCAAATCCTCAAAATGACAGAGTCTTCCACCTCAGCCAACCTTAGTGAATAGTATTTCCACACTAATTATATAGGTATATTACATTCCCTCCACCTTCTAGAAAAAAAAGTTAAGATATCCAATCATAAAACTGCTCCAATTTTCTGACAGCACCCAATCCAGAAGAAAATTATGTTTCCTTGAACTCCTCCCCAAACCATCTCATACAGTCGAATTCCTATATCAAGACTCTACTGACACACTTTTGCTGAGATCACAGAGTCCCTCATCATATGCTGTCTCACTCATTATCACAAGTTAATAAATCTAACTTTTTTTTTTAACAGAAATTGTGTTCCTGAAAATCTTTGGCTGGAGGCAACAGAAAGTAAGATATTTAAGAAAATAAATACCATACTTTATCAACTGGGCATATACATACAGTGAAGTGTCAAAAGATAGTAATTTTGACATAACTTTTAGTCTTTTGAGTTATAATTAAGTAGTCATTTAAGTCATTTAACTAATAGTAAGTGGTATTTTCCTTTCCTCCTAACAGTTTTAGCAGTTTGGTTTTTAGCTCTATCGCTTCATTTTATACACACATGCACACACACACACACACACACACACACACACACACACACACACACATTATTACCTGATGTCCATATCCCCCATACTCTCTGGATATCAAATAATAAAACCCTTTATGGGTTCTGTGCTCTAGTTATTACAATACAAAAGGAGGTCAGGTCTTCAGGTTATGTGAGGCAAAGGGGTCACACAGTTAAAGGCAATCGTGATTTATGCTTTATATAAAGCATGTCCTTACATCTGCAGCAGTCTCTTTTAGGATGAGACTTTGTGAAGTTAAATATACTTGTTTCCAAATACAGCATTTATTGTAAAAGTAGCATAACCATAAAAGATGACCTGAAACACATTACAGGCCTTTTAAATACATTTCTTAAAAATAATGAGTCATTATGTAATCAACTCATTCTTCAATAGAAAATGTGCTAATAACAGAAAATAATGAATAACATAATTATTAAATCACATTATGCTAAGAAAATCTTCCACATAGAAAGTGAATTTCCCTAATACATTGTTATTAGAAAAATCGAGTATCCTGGATAATTGGCTTAAACACCATAACATAACTTCTGTATTAAATTAACAAATACATATTGTGGCTATACTCTAGTTGCCGATTATTTTGAGTGACACAAGTCAGATCTCAACAAAACTTTTACTTTCTCTTGGCCCAGTGACCACAGCACATTTTAGAAACTATAAAGAATACACTGAGCTGTGATAAATCTATCAATGTACTATTACTACTTTGTAGATCTTTGGGAAATGAAGCAATAAGAAGCTTAAAGCTCCAAGTTATAATTAGGAGGCATATTGAGAAAATGAGATGACCCATCATATTGCTAAAACTGAAAATCACTTTGACTAAATGTTTAAAGAACAATTGGGTTTATATACCATTAAATATAATCTATTCATAAGATAATACCAGCTTAGAACATTGCCTGGCACTTAATAAGAATACAATGGATTTTAGCTGTTGTTATTGTTGTTTTGATTTTTCAAAAACGGATCATTCTTTGAAGTCAGGCAGACCTATTTTGAATTTCAACTAGCCTTTCTTCTTCTTGGTTCTCTGGTTTTATGTAGGTTGTGTGGTTTTTCACTCAGTTTGTTCATTATTAAAATGAAGATAATAATACTTACCTCATAGGGTTATTATGAAAATTAGCAATAATACATGGAAAGCACCTAGCACAGTGCTCAGCATATTAAATTTTCAATAAATGGTTGTTACCACTAATATAGTGATGGTTATACAAAGTCACTGCAAAAAGAACACTCAGTTAAATTTATTTTGGGTAATTTATCTTTTAGGGGGTCATTAATTAGGACTGAATATTATTATTAATTATAAACCAACCTCATCTTGACTCTACAGCAGATATGAAAAAAAATGTGGTCTTACTTTAGGAAACCATAGTTATAGCAACACAAAGAGAGACAAAAACATTTCCTCAAATGAGAAAAATATATGATATCTGAGGTAAAGTGCCTCAGCATTTACGCCTGTCCTATTTTTTCATTGCAGAGAGCTTTCATTTTGCAAAGCTTTTTTATGAATGTTATTTTTGATCATAAAAGACTTTATGAAGGTGATGTTTTATAAAAGACAGATGGCTGCCTGGATCTCATAAAGGAAGTTAGGTTAGAGAGAAAAACACACATTTTTTTCTTCTCTTTTCAAGTATATTAAAAATATATTAATAAATAAAACTTAAATAATCAACGTGACCTTAAGAAAATACACAAAAATATTGAACTGTCAACTTTATAAAATAAATATACAATTCTTGAGAAAATCACTTCTGAATTATTAAGCAAGGGATATCAGAAGTAACTATGAAGTCTAAGAGGATATAAAGAAAACTGGGTGGGTGAGTAAATCATTCAAAGATTAGGTATACTCAACCAGCTTAAAATAAGTGTTAAGCTTATAATGAATTATATACTCAGTTTATTTATCAAAAATTCCAAATAATTTGACCAATTTTTTACTATTATGAGACTTCATTTTGACATTGAGCCTATAGCTCAAATTAGTATTAACAGGCATATCTTCTTGTTTTTGTTAAGGAGGATGTGATTTAGAATTACACATTTAGTAATTCTAAAATGATATTTTTAAAAGTTGTTACTAACACAGCTCAAATAAATACCAACAACTTTTTAAAGAGACTGAACACACACTTCCCACTGTAACACTAAAATACAGTCAATAAAAAAAATATAAAAAGGATAAGAACAAGAAATTTGTATCCTCAAAAAACACTCATTTAATAAACTCATAAGGCTTATAAAATAATACACCATATTGTAATTAGGTTTTCAAAAGTTTGGTAAGAAGAGTAAGTGTAATCACAGAGGTGATGGCAGTGATCACCATGAGTTCAAATTATTAAGAAGTGGAGGATATGGGACTTAACATAAAAAGACTTAAATAACTGAAGATGAGTTAAGAAACCAAGAGTAGTTATGATGGAGACAAAGATGTGATTTAAGAATAGAAGTTCAGGAGGCAGTGAGGAAACCAACCTGACTGAAGTTGTGTAGGGACTGGAGAGTAAAAATCAGTGAACTGGATTATAGGGTAGCTTTAAATTAGATTTACTGTAGGCCTCATGCATTCTTGAAAAGGCAGGTAAGGATGAAAGCAGTGCTTTAGAAAAGTTATCCTATTAGGGCTAGACAAATTGAAAGTATCAGTCAATTTTTAACATGAACTCTGGCTATGCTCCCAAACTTCAAGTTTATTTTAAAATTTGAGTGGAATCTCCATAGCTGTTGATTCAAACATTAGCCTTCATTAGGCTCTGGCATTTTTTTTTTTTTTTTTGCACCTTATTATAAAATCTAATGAATGAATGTCCTATTTGAAAAATCTAAAATGTGAGATAAGATATGGTATGGAAACAGATATTTACCGAACATCTGCTCTGCCAGGCATTATGCTAACTGTATATTATCAATTATCTCCAGTTCTCAAAATGTCTCCTCAATGTAAAGCTGACAATATTAACAATTACAATATTTCTACAGTTGAGCTATATAAAATTGCCCATAGGACTTTTTGACGAAAATTGGTTCAACCTAATACATGCCAGTAATTGGAGTAAATTATACATATATAATATGACATTTAATCCTCTCAGCAATTCTATAATATTGTTTTATAGCTGAGGAAAGTAGAGATCAAAGTGTAACTTGTCCAAGGTCAAATAGAAAATAAAGGGCTAAATGAATATTTGATCTGTTGTTTGTTTGTTTGTTTGTTTGTTTGTTTGTTTAGAGATAGAGTTTCACTCTTGTTTTCCAGGCTGGAGTGCAATGGCACCATCTTGGCTCACTGCAACCTCTGCCTCCCGGGTTCAAGAGATTCTCCTGCCTCAGCCACCTGAGTAGCTGGGATTACAGGGATGAGCCACCATGCCTGGCTAATTTTGTATTTTTAGTAGAGATGGGATTTCACCATGTGGAACAGGCTGGTCTCGAACTCCTGACCTCAGGTAATCCTCCTGCCTTGGTCTCCCAAGTGCTGGGATTATAGGCATTAGCCACTGCACCTGACCTTGACCTGCTTTTTTCTTAAGCAATTCCATTTCTATCACACATGTCTCAAAACCCACTTGCAAAAGTCAAGTGACATTTTGAAATGAGGATATATGTTTATATATTCATATATGTGTATGTTTAAATCCACATTAAGATTTTGTGTTTATGTGTAGATATCTATTATCCACATATTTTTATATGAATGTGCACATTCTGTCTCCTACACACACACACACACACAAACATACAACACTGACATCCTTTCCTTTGATAATATTTTCCCCTTGAAATGTCTCCTAAATTTTATAAAAATTTTATACTTCCTGTAGGGTTATCTTGAAGATATTTATAGTTCTTCAGCGAATAGTCCTTTCTTTATGATTGCAAGCAGTACATAAAAAGATTTTAAAAAATTAAGTAGAAATCCTTGTGGAGATAAAATGTACATAATATAGTTTGGCAACTAATTCATTTTTTTATCTTAATGATAATGTATTAGTTCCTGAGTTTTGATTATCAAAGTAATAATTCTATTGTTTCAGCTTTAGGCTATATCTACAAACTGCCAGCATTAATGATCAACTCAGTAGGAAAGGCAAAAAAAAATATTTTTTTTTAAAAAAACACCCCAAATAAAAGTTGTCTGACTGAATACCCAACTTTCCAGATGAGATCAGCACATTCAGGGTGGTATGGCCATAGACTGAACCCCTGACTTTGCAATTGGTTATGCTGGATTGCATATCAGTCTGGATGACAGTGGATCACTACAGAGAAACTAATTAGATACCATCTAATTGACTGATAAGTGCTCAAATTAAGCAACTCAAATATTTTATGATCAACTTCTGACTGGATACAATGTGCTTTAAATGTCTTTGAACACAATCACAGTTGATTTACAATATTTTTCACAGAATATCAGCTTTAAGTATCAAATATTTAGCTACTTTATATTAAAAAGGTGAAACGCTAAGTCATACATTATGTAATGGGTAAAGCACCTGTCCATCCTCACATTTTCATATAATTTTTGCAAACTTAATTTAGTAGATTATTGGTCTTGTGAAATGCCCATGGAATTAGTCTAAGTTATATGAGGCAGAATGTGTTTTAATGAGACTATGGTCATAGCAGATAAAAGGATGTATCATTATAGATAAATAACCATTTTCTTATTGATAATGGAACACAATTGATTAAGGATTTAAAAAAAAATAAAGAAGAGAAACACCTCTGTGAAACCTTCTCAATGTCCTTTCAAAAAGTTAAGCTTATGAATACCGAGCCCAGAACAAAGGACCCTATACAATGAAATAAAATTGAGACTATACATAAATTATTCCACAGCAGTAAAAGCTATGAACTTAATGATCTGGAATAGTCACTTAAAACTGTAAGATTCTAGAATAGACACAGTTTTGAAACAAGAGTATAAATGAATGAGTAATGTGATCCAAAGCATAAAGATACTGAATCCTAATTTTAGAAAGATTCACAGCAGGTTGAATAGATTAAACATTTTGTATAGGAAAAAAAATCTATTGATGTCTCAAAATTACATGCAATAAAGTATGAACAGCTGGTTCTCTTTTATTGGTTTTCATGCAAAAATGATTATTTTCCACTGGGTAATTACTGACTGATTTATCTCCTATATCCATTTGCTCACATTTTAATGTCCCTGAATACTTAGAAGAGGTCATCTTTTGCAAGGAAATGTGTTTGAAATGCTAAAGTTACTGTGATTATAAAATTTCCAAATTTAATACCTTTTCAATCATTGGTTAAATATATATTACATTCAATTTTTTTCCAGAACAAATTAAACAGTACCAAATGAAATAGGAACTCTCAGATAATACCAACCGTGATAACTGAGCACAAAAAAGCCACTTGTTGTGAAATCACTGTGGAATTTGATTAGAATCTGATTTGAAGTACTGTAGACTGATTCCAAAGCGGTATTGCCACTGAACTGACCGATCTGAGGTGAGTTTTGGTCTGGTCCATCCCTATGAGACAAGGATTGGGAAAGGAGGAGAGATCGAGATTGATTTTGGAAGTAGTTTTGAACGAAGTTCAATAAAGGTATTGCATATATTTATATTCTAACATATCAATAATAAAGATGCAGGAAGCTAACCAATGAGTGCAAATAATATATTTTATATCTATGTAGGTGACCACATATTTTTAAATGTAAAGTATAAAAACAGATTACATTTTTGACCTAAATGGAATGCACTCATATTAGTTATAATTAATACATTGTCTTTGTTTTTTTAGCAAAACTCTAGTGCTTTTAAGTGCTTGAGGTTTTCCCCCTTTTATTTTCTTCAGCAACAGTCTTGAGAATCACAGACTGTTAAAGTTACAACTCTTAGAACTCAGATGAACAAATTATCAGTTGTTAATTATTAATTCAGACACTTTCTTTAATATATTTGTATTTATTTATTTGTTTAGAGACAGGTTCTCACTCCATTGCCCACGCTGGAGTGCAGTAGGATGATCACAGCTCACTGCACTCTTGAACTCCCAGGCTCAAGGGATCCTCTCACCTCAGCCTCCTGAATAGCTGGGACCACAGGCGCATGCCACCATGTCTGGCTAATTTTTTATTTTTTCTAGAGACAGGGTCTCACTACGTTGCCCAGGCTGGTATTGAACTCTTGGGATGAAGAGATGCTCCCGCTGTGGCCTCCCAGAGTGCTGGGATTGCAGATGTGAACCACTGCACCCAGCCTTAATATATTTTTAAATAAAGATGTTTCAATTGACAAGACTGTAATACAATTAATTTTTATGACAGGAATCCACTAGTTATATTAAATAATTATAATTTCTTAAATTCCACTGACTTTTGTAAATAGAGAACTTCCATACTGTAAACTTAGTCTGTTAACTCCCTGTTTTAGCACATTAATTTAATAATATCTTTAAATCTTGTTTTCACCTATGAAGTCTTTATTCCACAATATTTACCTAGTTCGTGGGGCAAATAAGCCACAACCTATATCTCTTGTGTGTGAAATTCTACAAGACACATACTGTCAGTCTCAGTTACTCACTTCAATTCAAATATCAGATGACAATTTATAACAGAGTATTGTGATATATTTTTATTCCAACCTTGTTTTACTGTATACATAGTTGAATAAATCAATAGCAATAGTCCTGACTTACCATACAGTAATGAAATCATATATTGGTTCTGTTTGAAGGACAGTAAAATTGATGTAGATGCCATTCCCAGGGGGTACTCTTACAAGCCAAAAACAATCTTGAAAATTTGGATATTCATCGGGATACCCAGGAGAATAAATGGTGCCATTCATTGCAGTTATATTCCCACCACAAAGAGCTATGGAAAACATAACAAAACAAAATAATATTTAAAAATAACAATAAACTGACTATGGAGAAAAAGGCAAACATTTCAAGTATCTTAAGCATTATGAAACACATTTATGCTTTGTTTTTACTTCAGTTGAGGCATATATAATGAAGTTGGCAACAGTGCACAAAATACAGTCAACTTTTCTTTATTTTGCCACATGAGTTATGCTAAATAATTATTAATGATCACTAGATTAGTAAATTACATCGTCTTCTCTATTTTCAATTACATTGTCTTCTCTATTATTTAAATATTTTATATCAATGCAAAGACTTTAACTTTCATTTGCCTCTTACTATGTGTACATATAAGGCCTTACAAGAGGTTCGAAGCCTTTTATTTCAAAGGTTTTTCTAGAGGAAAGGAACTCAGTAGCAGTATCTGGGTTAGTGGTTTATATAAGAATGACTTAAATACACACAAACCCACATGCACCCCCTTCCCTTCCCCACACACATAAGAAAAGCTCTAAAGTGTGAATCAACTGTTTTTTTCACTCCCAGTAGGAAAGGTTAGGACTCCTGCCAATAATGATAAAATTGCTATTCATTATAGAGCCTCGGGGTTTAAAAAATATCTTCAGCTGAGAGACTATATATTTAGCATGCTATTGGAAGAGGAAGACAAGTGAAAAGTGCCAAAACAATATTAAAAACAGATGATATCACCTAAAAGATAGTTTCAAGGTAGAAGCATACCTTCACACCTTGGAAGTGGATGATTCCAGTTACGACTGACACCATGAAGGCACGTGAGAGCTGAATTTCCAATTAATGTGTATCCTGGGAAACATTCAAATGAAATGGTTTGACCCACAGTAAAATCATTACCAATTACAAAACCATTTCGAAACGGGCGTGGATCAGGACAGCTTTGCAACTGATAGGCTGGAAAGAGGAAAAAGAAAGACATTTTTTCTTTCCAAATTTCAGAGGCCACAGATAGGGTACTAGAGCAATTTTGCAACTTACAAATAGATGTGATGCTACTTGTAGTTGATTATAAATAGCAATTCAGGTTTATGATAAATGCCGTCAATGACCTGTGACAAAAATTTCTTCTCATGTCTACAATTTTCATATTTAAAATGTTAGCACGATTCATAAAAATGCATGCTTTCTTCACCTACTTGTGCAACCCAATTAAATTATGTTTTAATGAAAATGTACACTCTTCTTAAAGCTACAATTTTAATCGAATATATTCTGATTCTCTTCCATAGAATGCAATTGCTTCTTGATTATAAGTACACAGAATGCAGTAAGAATATGTATAAGCCTAATTCTGAGCCTTTTTACAGTTTGTTTTACTAATTGCTTTTCTGCAGATCACAATGTACTTCTGTTGAGTTAATTTAAAAGAAGTTAGCTTGTAAAATAAAGCACTGGAAAAACATTTCATTTTAATATAAAATAAACTTTGTACTTCAGTTATGGGATAATTTTGGCAATGCAGTATAATTGCTTGTTTATTTGTTCATACTTCTCTTGCTCTACATTTTGTATGAGATCTTGTTTGTACTATCATCATATCTCAAAGCCTTGGCTATTGCCTTTCACAGAGTAGGCGTTAAATAAACATTACTAAATAAATGTTAGAACTATGAGCAGGGCCTATACTCATATAATATCAATATTTGTAATTTTTTATTAAGAAATTCAAAATTGTATTCTAATTAGTAAAATTTAAATTGCTGAAAATCAAAGACTACTTCCCTATCTAACCATTAAAATTTTATATTCCTCAAATAAAAAATTACATTTGAAGTTGAATAGATTATCCTGTTGTTTATTAAAATATAGCTCACATTTTTAGGACTAAAGGTTTCAGAATTAATGAACAAATTCTTTAAAACGTTAAGTGCTTTTATTCTTAATGTGTCCTTTTCATTTTAATTAATATTCAACACAAAAAATATTCTACACAAAAATATATTAGAAAGCATTATCATTCCAACTTAAGACAAATGTGTATTAGGAATGGATCATTAGGAGTTGGAATATATTATTCTATTAAACATACTCTTTCAGTTTCTACTCCATGCTTTTTAGTTTAATAAGTATAGAAAATAGATTTTAAGCATTCAGGAGAAAGTTCCCATTCTAATATTATATACAATACAATGAGGCAGGAGAATAGGGCTGAAGGCAGAGAACCTAAGGCTTTCCAACTCGGACTTCCTCAAACTAAATTGAAAGGAAAACCCTAACTTTACTCGCCTAAGTAGCAAAAGCACCAGAGGCAACTCCATCTGCAAACCCCTCACCTTTTCAGCCCGGCAGATGAGAAATTGGCTGTTTGCAACCAATCAGACTGAGTCTTCGTTTGCATAGAAGTATAACTTTGTAACTTCACGTTAGCCTCTGATTGGTTGCAAAAAGCATTAGGTTGTTTTTTGCAACCAATCAGATATTTGCACAGGAGTGTGACATTTGTAACTTCACTTCAGCTTCTGGATGGCTGCTTTCAGATCAGACTCATTGCAGGCTACCACTTCATTTACATGAGGTGAGCATGAAGTGGCCAATGGGAAACTTCTGGGGGTATTTGGACCCAAAAAGATTCTGTATCTGGGCCCTTGAGCCACTGGTCGGCCTGCTCCCACAATGGGAGTGAACTTTCGTTTTCAAAAAATCCTTGCTTTCGTTCTTTTGTTGCTTCATTCTTTCTTTGCTTTGCTAGGCGTTTTGTACAATTCTTTATTCAAAAAGTGAAGAACCTGGACAACTTGCAGTCACAACCTTGTACCGGTGACAAACAGGACTTACCAAACTTAATAATCTTGTCAGTAATAACATTAATTTTCAAACTGATTCCTTCAGTAGAAGGGTACACTTAATTGTACAGTATAATTTTTCCAAATTCAGAAAGTTCTTAAAATTTAACCACAAAATCAATCCAAAAATAATATTGACTCTGTGAATATATATGTTAACTATTTCTTTAAAATGCACTAGGTTAGCTACATAAATGTAGCACAAAACAAAACCATTTTAAAACTCAGTGTGATTCACAAATAACATCTCCTCATCATTGTAATACATTACGGCTCATGTTAATAATATGCCAGTAACAGTGAAAAAAATTTATATCTTTAACACTTTTATTATGTCAATAATGAATTATTTTTCAAGAATATATTAACTGAAAAAAATCAGAATTAATAAAGTTTGAATTCTAGTTTTACATCATTCAAATAAGAATATTATTTTGAGAGGTAGAGGGAAAATGAGAATAGGAAAACAGCAGGTGTAGTCAGGTTTAAGGTGCATGGCAAAGAACTTGGCATAAGGCCATGTACACTTGGTAAAGTGTATCACAAATATGGTTCTGAGTCTTCTGGCAGCAAAGAAGAGAAACTCAATCAATTACCTGATCGTTATAAAAATAATTACTTTCTTTGTAAGCATGGTAAATTCAATGTGCTGGGAGGTGATTGAAATGACTCCTATTTTATAAGAGTGATAATGTGAAATGTAGTGTTCTTACATTATGCATACAAGTATAATACAAATTATAATTATTTCAGATCCATGTAATTTGATATTTAAGACCTATCTCTATCTTAACTACTTTCAAATTTCCTTTCTGGTAGATACTTTAGCAAATATTTATTGTGCTTACTGTTCTGGGTACTTATGATACGCCAATGAACAACCCAATTCCCTGTTCTTAAGGAACTCAGATACAAAAGCATTACATAAAGTCCTTCAATAATTAGGGCAGAGATGTAATAAAATTTTAGGTTATTTCGATTAAAAATTTCAGCTTTTAGAAATACACTTTACTATGTAAAATATCATCATAATTTTAGTATTTAATTTTAACAGAATATATACATATAAGACATGAAATAATAGCTAAAATGTACTGAGTAATTACAAATGATGTACATCATGGAATATACCTTACATACATTTTATAATAAAAAGTTCAATACAACTTATCTGAAAGTTAGTATAATTAACTCCATTATGCACGTGAGCAAATGGAGAGCAAGGCCGAGGCCACATTAGATAGAACAGGAAGAATCAACATTTGAGCCTAGCTCTACTTATGCCCAAACCCTTCACTCAAAAGAGATAAAAATTTTGCTCAAGGTTATGCAGCAGTTCTGTTTGAGAGATAGGTCTAATATAACATGATTATCAAAGTATTTATATTCTCATGACAATAGAACAAAATGAAGGAATGTCATATTAGTCTATCACTATAAAGTAAAAGAAAATTTTACATAATACATTATATGAATAACACAAAATATATTTTCAATATATTCCTTTTAATATAAAAGCAAAGATACATCTTTGCTGTCCAGCTGGACTTGTTTATTTGCCATGCCTTGCTTAATTCAATTGTGTATTAACTTAAGACTAATTCAATCCTGTTTCATGGTTAGGATTTTCAAAAGTCTCAGAGAGACATCATTCTCCCTATGTCCCCCATTCTGCAGAGAGTTGCATTGCTCTAAAAATCTTCTTAATCGAAGCTCACCTTGGCTTAAGTTTTTTGTTTTTTTTTTTTCTTTCTAAAGCAGAATACAGAAAATAAACTCAGTTAAATATTTCTAATAGCTGATTTGGAGTTATATAAACTTTCACTTTTTATTATTTCTCTTACCTTGGTATACAATATGAAACCCTTGTTTGTTTTGTGAATAGTCACTGTGAAAATACAAGCTGGTTTCATGGGTGGTACTGAATAAGGAAGATGGTATTTGAGGACCACTAAGCCGGCCAATAACAGTACTAGTTTCTGAGGATCCACTTCGTACTTCCAAATAATCATGTATGGTTTCTGTAGAAAAATTTACAAACTGGAGATGTACACCTGAAGAAGAAAACAAACATAATGCTACTTTATTTGTTTTACCAAATTAAACATAAATATACACACACACAATCACATCAAGTTACTTAGATATGTTTGCATTTAAGTCGAGAGGCATAATCTCAAGATCTGAGTCATGGATTTGCTGTCTGCCTAGGACAGCTAACTTTGCTAAGGTTCAAAGTAAAAGAATACTGCTCTCACATGTCCATTATTAGTTAAAAGGAAAAATCTTTCATTTCACTATAATGTCACTGTATGGAAAATGATCCAAAAAGGTGGCTTTCTTATTCTTTAATACCCTTTAAATTACATAAACTAATTTTTAGAGGAAAAGGTCACTTTTGGCCTAATTTGTGTTATGTAAAAGGTCAATCTAAGGTTGAAAATAATTGCAAATTTGTAATATACTAACATAGATTTCGCAATTGCATTAGAAGTTATTCATTCATAGGAGAGAAATTAACTTCTCAGAAATATAACTTGTATATAATTTAAAGGGTGCTCTTTATGCAAGCTTTTATATAATAACTTCAGTAAAATCTGGTGATCATTGTTATATGTGGTCATATTGTAATGTAATCTCAATATCTTTATAAGCATAACTAAAATATGAGACAGTGAAATGTCTCTGGGATAAAAAAATCTTAAAGTATGTTTGCTTAATTAATTTAACACTCAATTTTAGTAAATTTGATGTTTTTCTTACTATTACCACTCTCCAAATTATTTATAATAAAATCTGATATGCAGTGAATGTTTTAAGTTATTTATATTTGCTGTGCATTATATATATTACCTGCCGTAAGTGATTTATATATGCTAACTTATTTAATTCTCACCATTTCATGAGAATGAGGAAAGTGAGTCACAGAGAAGTAAACACATGTAAAGTTTACACAATGACCCAGTAGGCTTGAACTGCAAACCGAGGCATTCAGACTCTTAGGCTTATGATATTAATAATTACCCTGGGGCTCCCAATAAAAGCACATCATGTTACTAAACGATTTTTTAAAGAGTCCCTTGGACAAATAAGTTTTGGAAATACTTAAAACAGGGTTTAAAATATTAAACAACTTTCTATAAAATTAGATTAACTTCTTAGAACTTTGAGCATGCTACCTTAATATGTGAAGACCCAAGATGTGCACTTTTTGTTTTTATTTTTAACTGAGCACTTTTATTACACAGCATCTTTCTAAAAATTGTTTCATACATTCTTGAACAAATGTTTCTTTACCACTTGAAATGTATTTTTATTTAAAAAAATTCATATACCGTTTAAATACATTGGACCTAATATTTGATTTAATCAAAACTCAAAGAAAATGGTGTGCTTATTAAAATGTAATCAAATATGAAAGTCTTATGTTTTCATTTATAGAGATATATATTCAAGTTTTAATAAAGTTGATTTTCAAAAACAAAAATTAGCCAGAAATTGAAGATAATGTTATAATGAGACTATTGAAACTATTTTTCATAATTTGTTTTAAAATAATTCATTTAGCTATATAAGCTACATTGACTAGTGAAAGACATGCGGAAGAGCCATGCTGGTTCAATCTGTTGTTCATTTACATCAGTATTCTATCAATGGACATAGAAGTTCACTATAACTTTGAACTTAGAGTTTCCACATTTTAGCCAAAATGATCCTAAAAAGGATTTCTAAATAGAAAGTCCTCCAGCAACCTTCTCTCAATAACCCCCTGCTCTCCCAAAACCTCAAGTCAGTCACACAGTATTCAGACATGCTTAATTATTTTTTAGTTTTCTCACCTGCATTTTTCCTTTTTTTTTTTTTTTTTTTTTTTTTTTTTTTTTTTTTTTTTTTTTTTTGAGACGGAGTCTTGCTCTGTCACCCAGGCTGGAGTGCAGTGGCCAGATCTCGGCTCACTGCAAGCTCCGCCTCCCGGGTTTACGCCATTCTCCTGCCTCAGCCTCCCGAGTAGCTGGGACTACAGGCGCCCGCCACCTCGCCCGGCTAGTTTTTTGTATTTTTTAGTAGAGACGGGGTTTCACCGTGTTAGCCAGGATGGTCTCGATCTCCTGACCTCATGATCCACCCGTCTTGGCCTCCCAAAGTGCTGGGATTACAGGCTTGAGCCACCGCGCCCGGCCTCACCTGCATTTTTCTACTTGTCACCTTGTTTACCTAGAATTCCTTTCACACTCCCTGCAGCAGACTGACATTCTTTGCTGGACTGACTTTTACTTATCTTTCTGTTTTTTTCATTTCATTTAATCATTTATTTATTTTTTAGAGACAGGGTTGCCCAGGCTGCTCAGTGGCATGATCATAGCTCACTGTAAACTCAAACTCTGGGACTCAAGCAGTCATTCTGCCTCAGCCTTCTGATTAGGTGGGACATATAGGTGGGCTCCACCATGTGTGGCTAATTTTTTTTTTTTTTTTTTGAGACAGAGTCTTGCTCTATCATGCAGGCTGGAGTGCAGTGGCAAGATCTTGGCTCACTGCAACCTCTGCCTCCCGGGTTCAAGCAATTCTCCTGCCTCAGCCTCCCGAGTAGCTGCAACTACAGGCGCTTGCCACCATGCCTGGCTAACTTTTCATATTTTTAGTAGAGATGAGGTTTCACCGTGTTAGCCAGGATGGTCTCAATCTCCTGTGATCTGCCCGCATCAGCCTCCCAAAGTGCTGGGATTACAGGCGTGAGGCACCGTGCCTGGCCTGTTTACTTATCTTTAAAGCTAATGTTCAAGCATCACTCCCTCTGTCAAGACTTTACTGCATTTCCTGTACTAGACTGATGTCCATTCTAAGTACAATCCTGTGCTCCTTAGTTATACTGTATAAAAATAATACATTTTACTGTCTCCTCATTATGACTGTAACTTATTTAAAGAAAAATGCAGTCTGCATTGCCATACATTTTATCTCCAGCACTTAGCAGTATCTAGAGTATAATATACACTCAGTAAATATTTGTCAAAACTGAGTTATCTGTTAACTTACGTAAAACATTTAAATATGTTTTTATACTCTGAGGTTGCAGATGCTTACTGGGTAGTGAGATACCTAAGTTCAGTCCTCAATAACTGACATAGTACAGAATTTCCTAATTACTCTAAAACCACCTGGTTTGTGCTTCAATGAGTATCTATTCATCCTAGTCTCTGTGATTTAATGAACATGTGTACCCTCAATCAAGCACTTCTTTTATTGCATTTATAAACTCATAGGATCTGCAAAAGCTGTAAGAGAGTATACTAGTGATGTAAGGGTAAGAATTTATTAAATATGATATATGATGTAATATATCTAAAATATTGGGAATTATTACATTAAAATTAGGAAGGTATTATAGTGATTTGTATTTAAACCTAATATTTTAAAATTTGTACTACTTTTTAAAAATAAAATCTGATTTACTTATAAAGAAAATGGGCTGAATCCAATAGATTACTAGAATATAATAACTGTACTACTTGATTACAGCAATAAGAAAAGAGTTACAAAAACAATGTACATAAAATTTAGGTTGAATTTATCATTATGACACATACCTAATTCAGAGTATATCCATACATAACATAGTGACTGAAAAATAGTATAAGTTTGTCTATCTATCTCAATCTATACATCTCGATATGTAATTATAAAATGCCCTTGCACACTGTTGGTGGGAATATATATTAGTACAGACATTATAGGAAACAATATGGAGGTTTCTCAAAAAAATTAGAAATAGAACTACCATATGCTCCAACAATCCTACCACTGGGTATATGTGCAAAAGAATTGAAGTCAGAATCTTGAAGAGATATCTTCAGTCTTGTGTTTTTGCAGCATTATTCACAATGGACAAGATATGGAGTCAACCTAAGTGTCCATCATCTGATGAATGGATAAAGAAAATATAGTATATATACACAATGAAACACTATTCAACCATAAAAAAAAAAACAAGGGAATTCTGTCATGTACAACAATATGGATGAATCTGGAGGGCATTATGTTAAGTGCAATAAGTCAGGCACAGAAAGACATATCACATGATCTCATTTACATGTGGAATCTGAAAAAACTGAACTCAGAAGTAGAAAGTAGAATGGTAGTTACCAGGGTGTAAGAGAGAGGGATTAAGAAAATGTTGGTTAAAGGGTACAAAATTTCAGTTACACAAAAGAAGTAAATTCATTGTACAACATGGTAACTATAGTTATTAACAACATATTGCACTCTTGAAAATTGCCAAGAGGGTTTTAAGTATTCTCACCCCCCAAAAAATTCAAGGTAATGTGTTAATTAACTTGATCTAGTTCTTCCAAAATGTATACATATTTCAAAACATCATGTTGTACATGATAAATATGTACCATTTTTATTTGTTAATTAAAAAAATAGAGTAAAAAAAAGAAAATGCCCATATACCTTCAATTTTCCAAGTACTCCATGTGAAATGTATTTGACTTAAGCAACAATTATTTAAATTTCACTCTTCAATTTACATAGCTGTATGTATTCCTAAACTAAACTGAAATTTGTGAAGATTGTATAAAGTCTTATTCAACATTGACATTTATTTTAAGGCTACATTAATAAATATTGAAAGCTCTTTCATGTGTTTTTAATACACATACCAAAACCTATGGGTAGTTTTATTGTCCATGTGCAATCTAAACTGCTGGGATAGTTTCCAGGAAACCCAGGACTGAGGATTACACCACTGAAGTCTGACATAGCACCACCACACTGAGCTGCAAAATAACAGAAATCCAAAGTAAACCAGAGTAGAGGAATAATTTACTGTCCTAAAAAACATATTAAAATCATTTCACATTTTCAAGGCTCTGAGTTAAAACTGTTTGATATAACTTTGAATATTGTCAATGTTCATTCACTATACACTAGTAATTAAATATAATCAACAACAGATTTTCTAAAACAGCGTAAGAAGACATCATCCTTCCTTCCTCAGAAATAAATGCAAAGTAAATCAATTATTGCATAAAAGTAACAGATCATGCACAGTGAATGTAAACGAACAAAGACATGTCCTTTGCCACAGTGGGTACTTTATTTCTCTTTCTCAAGTAGTCCTAGAAATGTTTTGAATCATCCCAAAGATGATATAATTTAGAGTAAAATCAAGTCAACCACTTCAGCTCTAAGTACTGTATTCAAGAGGAAATCATTTTCACAACCTTCCCTCCTTTTCCTCTTTTTGTGAGAAGGCTCAATAAAGAATTTTAAGCAAAATGTTAGTTTCCATTCATATGTGAGAATTTCACATATTACACATTAGATATGGCCTTATTTTATCCTAAAAGAACCAAGAAAAAAAAATAGAGAAGTAAAAATACGTAAAAAGATGCACACAAATTTGAGAATTTAGGGAGTTCGTAAGTGTGCTTGTTTTGGAATCCCTATGATACAGGTTTACTATCAATAAGGTAAGCAAAAGCTGTAAGACCAGAAATTTACTCAAGGTTTTAAATATAGTTAGATAGAACTCTTGAGCATATATTTAAGGCAATTGCATTTTAGAAACCTATTCTTCCCTCTAAAGCACATTTTTATCATATTATGTTAGATGAAGAATCGAATTTCATGACTACAAATGAAATTCAAAAGTTACCTATATAGAACACTTATTTGCAATGGCATCCTATTATTTCTTGCCAACAGTAGCAACAGGCAGACACTCAAATCTCAGGTTATATATTTTAAAGGCAAATTCAGTGGGAATTTTAACAATGTTTTATACAATATTCAATAACAAGTTTGACAACTATCTTTTGCTATGTGAACTGAACAAATTATGTGTCAAGCTGATTTTACAAGGGAGAAATATATAATCTTGGAGTCAACCTGCTTATAAACCTTTCATGAAACTTTTGATTATAATCAAGCTCTAAAGATATGCCCATACGCTTTTTCAAGCTTCTGAAATCTCAGTTAATTCACTCTTAAACCAAATCAATTTTCGACAAAGTTAGTATTTACCAGTTCATTTTCCTAAATTCAATTGTTCATACATATTCATCACAAAATCTGATAATTAATGAATTGTATAAACAATATTTTGGTCAATTAAAATATTTTTAAAAATATTTCTGGCAATACACTTGTAGGTTTGTTTTGCTTTATTCTGAAATTTGAGTAAAAGGCAAGGACTATCTTTTATTTTCTTGCCTTCACAATTTCAAGTCTTTGAGCTGCTCATTGTCCTTCTAATTCTGTTACTTTCTATCACTTTAAATATGAGCTGGAATTCCTGTCCTCTGCATGGATGGTCCCTCCTTTCAGGGTGAAAAATACCAAAACCAAAGGAGAAAAAGAAAAGAGAATAAAGAGTAAAGAGATAACAACAACAGAAGAAAAACAATGACAAATCATTAGAGACATATGAAGAAGCATACCAAAGAATGCATCTGCCTTCAGCAATTTGTTCATGTCTATTTCCTCAGTATCTCTGCAATCTCAACACTCCTATGCCTTGAATAACAATTTTATGTGTGTCATCAGCGGCTTATGTAGACTCTTTTGTGTCCCATTACACTGTTTTTGTTAGGGACAACCATAGCTTAGTCTTCCAAAATGAAACGAACTTTTGTTTTTTCTTCTTAGTTGTCTCTAATATCTAAAATCTCACATGAATTTTCCTTCTTTCAATCAAAATATCTGGGAGATGGTTTATTTTCCAGTTCACAAGGCTGTAGCCTTGTTATCTGATGACTAGTGTTTTAAGACATTCTCTGAATCAGCCTCTTGCTTTCAGCTTCTTGTTACAATATTGCTATTGTATCACTGCTATTACTTTAATACTCTATCACATGTAGTACAAGCTTATTGTTCAGAAGTTATAAAATACAAAAAAAAAAGAGTAGAAAGGAATTTAAAATGTGCCAGGCACGGTGGCTCATGCCTGTAATCCCAACATATTGGTAGGCCGAGGCAGGCGGATCACCTGAGGTCGGGAGTTCAAGAGCAGCATGACCAAAATGGTGAAACCCCATCTTTACTAAGCATACAAAATTATATAATAAAACAATTTTTTTAAATTTAGTTTACAATATAAATGTAAACTTAATCAAGATGATACTTTATTTACTAAAAGAAGTGGTAATTTAAAAAAATATATTTTATATTTTATTTCTCTTTTACTCTGTCTTATGGTACTGAGAAAATTGATTTTTTTTAATAATAATAATTGATGCAAGCAATATAACAAAATGGGAACTGTCCTGTAATACTAGAGTGGTATTTAAATTGGTACAACCTTATGGAGAAATTTGATAATATTTATGAAAGAATTTAAGCAGTTCTATTCAGAGACATAATTAATCTATTTAGGAAAAGTTATAAGCAAACTATTAGAACTGTGCTCTAATTACAATATGAGATGTGTTCATAATAAACATAAAATTATGAAACACATAATGTGAAAAAAATAAATATATAATTTATAATATCAAAAGACAAGAAATAAACCTTTAATGAAAAAGAAGTTAACTGCACAAATTAGACAATGCTCTGTGTCAAGAATCAAAATTCAAATTTTGTTTGTTTCAATTGTGGTTTTTGACATTTCAAATTTTATTTCAAAAACACAATATGGTATGAGAAATTCTTACACGTTAATATCAAAAAGAAAACCATTACTCTCTCTCTATACACACACACACACACACACACACACACACACACACACACAGTATCCCAAGCCTTTACATTAATTTGTTCACTAAACAGTATATATTGGATGCCTATTTAAGATGAGAAACTTTTCAGGTACAAGCAATATGGTAATGGATGAAAGATCTAAACTCTCTGCTTTCATATTAGCAGAAAACATATTTATTTTACTCTTTGTGCTCTTTTATATTCTCAACTTTTATAATCAATTGGATATACACATAAACACAGACACACCACACAATATATTTACAATCACTGTTATCTGTGCACATGTAAGTATTCCAAAATGCATTACATGTATATATGTGAGGTAATTTTAAAATTGGTATATATGCATTTATAAATTATTCATAGTACGTTAAAAGCTTCCCTTAAAAAATCATCCAGTTTAAAGTCTGAGTGTTTTCAATGTACTTTGCCGATTAAACACATCATCATTCTTAAACATTTTTCAGTACTCTTCGAAAAGAATTGTGTGCATTGAACGCAGATGTTGTGGAATTAATTGTGTCCCCCCAAAATTTATATTTTGAAGTCCTAACCCCTAATGTGACTGTATTTGGAGATAGGGCCTTAATGAAGATATTAAGGTTAAATGAGGTCATAGGCAAGGATCTTAATCCAATAGGACTGGTGTCCTTTAAGAAGAGGAAGAGACACCAGGAGTGCGGGTGCACAAACCAAAGATCATGCAAGAGATACCATCTATAAGGCAACAAGAGAGGCCCTTAGAAGATACCAACCTGCTAGCACCTTGTTTTTGAACTTCTGGCTTCCAGAACTGTGAGAAAATAAATTTATAAATTTCTGTTGTTTAAACTACCTAATCTGGAGTATTCTGCTATAGGAGCCCAAACAGAGGAATATAGTACAGATACGGTCATTGCGCAGGGTTAAGTCACACAAGTCATGGACTTTTTTTTTTTTTTTTTTGACTTAGGCTCTGTCTCCTACTCAGAAAGAGCCGTCTTCTTCCTCCATGTGTCTTAATTACACTTATTATCCAAAACTCTGTGAAAGCCTTACAAGCTGAATATGTTTGCCAATACTTTAATCAACACCAGTCTCACTTTTCTGAAATTCCATCATGTAGTTAATGATACAATTTAACACTAAATTATTTGATAATAAATTCATTTATTTTATTTCTAGTACTCCAAATGGTAATTGAATGTTTTAAAGGTAGGGATCATACCTCACATTACTTTCTCATACTCTTTAGAATCCAGTATATTAATAGTTGCACACAAATACAAAAAAATGAGGAAGAGAAAAGGAAGCATGAATAGAAATAACTTGGAAGCAGCATCGAGTTACAGCAAAAATGTGGGCCTATACTTTCACAGTACCCAAGTTTCCTTTTAATATATTCCATATCTTGACTGGCGGTCACCACTAAAGACATTTCATGAGGTGTCATACTCCCTTTGTTAGACATTTTAGATTCCTTATCTAAATTCCGTCTCAATAGCAAGCAATCGAATATTTACTTATATTCCTGTTCAATGGATACACTGAGAAAACTCTCTAGGAATTTTTTTAAGTCTTTTCTTAATTTCTACAGCTTAAGTCATCCATTGATATTGAAGTTGAGGATAAATAAAAATAAAATTTTCAAATTAAAAAAGGAAGATGTGAAATATCTTCCTCAAAAAGTCATTTCCATAAGATCTGGTAAAAGGCAAACTATATATTTGAAAATCATGATATACAGAATGAAACTTTAAAATCTGATGAAGCTTACAAATACTTTATAGTCTTTTAACTTACCTAAACAAATTGGGATTGGATAATTCCATCTTCTTACAGGTCCTGGCATACATGTAATGTGAGAGTGACCCTACATAAACCAAATGATGTGGTTCAGTAAACATATATAAAAAGTTTAAATTTATTGTAGTGTAGTCAATTATTATTATAAAAACAAGCTTAGGTACATGGTTTTATTTTTATACACATATTTACTTTTATGGAAATCTTAGCATGATTAAAGAAAAGTGATTATATACACCTATGATAAAATGTAAAATATAACTACATGATATTGGTAGAAAAAATAATACTTCATATCATATTAGAATTGTGGTTTTAATATTTCCTATCACAGTATGTTTTACTAAGATACTGCAGTGACTATAAAAGTGAAAGGGTCATATACATGGTGGTTTATAATAAATTGCTGTAATACACAAAGTGAAATAGGTTAAATAATAATTTTAAAATTGTTTCATAAAAATATTAAAACAAGTCAAAGTATATTAACTTTTCTATTGAAACATAAAGTCCTGAAAGATTTGATTGTACTTCCGAGATTTATAATTTTGTGATACAACTTTAAAGACTATAAATTACTAATTTTTAATTTTGCTTTCTCTGAAGAATTTATTTATTTGATATGTGAAATAGTGTTTGCCTTAACTTTTTATCTTAATTGGTTTATTCTTTAAGGAAATCTTTATGCTATTATAAACCTGAGAACCTCAACAAAAAAAGTAAAAAAAATCAATATAAATACATAAAATCAGAATATACATTGCAAATCCACTTTGTTAGCAAAATATACTTGTAGTAAATTTTCACTAATTTGAGAAATGTATTGCTATGGAAGTGTCATTCAGTACTTTAAGTAGCATTCCCTTTTATTTTCAAATTCTAAAAAATCCAGGAATTCAGTTGTTCACAATCCTATGTGAATAGAGACAAAAGTAAAGATTAATTTTTACTTTAAAAGTAAAGACTTTAATTTAGTTAATTAAAATCAAGAAGAAAGGACTTCCTAACTTTCCTAATTTTGACTCAAAATCAGTTTTTTTAACTTCCAAACAAAATAAATTTAGTCCATTCCAGCAATACTTCTCATGCGTACATTTTATTAACAAATTGAGCACCCTTTTGATTTAAGATGCAAACCAGGAACAATGTTATAAAACCCATGGCTTATCAATCATTGATTTGTAAAATATTCTGAAAGGGCAATGAAAATCAAAACCACAACTTTAAAATAGACTTACCTGAAGAGAATATCCTTGATCACACTGAAAGGATACCACATCTCCAACCATATATCTGTCTCCAATTTTAATTCCACTGCTAGGAGTTTGTGGTTCAGGACAGGAATCCAAACCAATTGCTAAGAATATTTAATGATAACAATTTAAGTACCTTTCAAGTGATAAATGCTTAAGTTATGCATATTAAGTTGCTAACATTGAATATCAGTGTCTTATCAAACTAGATACTACACTGAGACGTTGAGAACATTCTGTGAACAAGATTTAACTGTAGATGCTAAGAGCAATGCACATTTGAACACCATTATAAAGTTATAGTTTTTAAATTTTTACAGCACCAGTCATTAAACTAGCTGTGTGAGTATACCTAAATCGTGTTTTAACTCCAGGCCTAATTGTTTTCTACTGTGAAACAAAAGTAAAAATTTCTGAAAAGAAAATTCCTACATGAAAATTAAAAAGAATTTATTATGATAATAGAATGAAATAATACTTTAAAAACATTCTTAGCAAAAACTAAAAAAATTATTTGCCATTTTATCTTCCTTGCTTAACTCTTTCTTCTTTTATTCTGAATCAGTTTTTAAATTCATGAGGTACATTTTGATGTAATTCTTATTATATTTAAATTTTTAAAAATATAGTTGTAAGTAGAACTTTTCTTTCTCTGAAGATATTATAATCAAAAAGGAGAGGCCAAGCACAGTGGCTCACGCCTGTAATCCCAGCACTTTGGGAGGCTGAGGCGGGTGGATCACTTGCGGTCAGGAGTTTGAGATCAGCCTGGCCAACATGGTGAAACCCCACCTCTACCAAAAACAGAAAAATTATCCAGGTGTGGTGGCAGGTGCCTGTAATCCTACCTACTCGGGAGGCTAAAGCAGGAGAATTGCTTGAACCCAAGAGGCGGACGGTGCAGTGAGCCAAGATCGTGTCATTGCACTCCAGCCTGGGTGACAGAGAGAGACTTCATCTCAAAAAAAAAAAAAAAAGAAAAGAAAACGAAAAGAAAGAAAGGAGAAAAATGGGAAAAATTGGTGTCTCATTGAGACCTGAAAAGTATTATGTGCTACTTGAATTCAGTATTTTATTTTTCTGATAAGGAGATAAGAATGTAATTTAAAACACTTTCATTATTTTTATTAGGTAAGAACTTATTCTTTATCTAGAGTAAATGAATAAGTTCCTGGAAACACATAACCTCCCAAGATAGAGTTTTGTATCTAGAGTCAATGAATAAATCCCTACAAACACACAACCTCCCAAGTTAGAATTAGTGAGAAATTGAAACCCTGAACAGACCACTGATTTCTAAAATTAAATCAGTAAGATAAAAACCTACCAAAAATAAAAACAAAGTCCCAGACCAGATGGATTTATGGCTGAATTCTACAAAACATACAAACAAAGCTGATACCAATTTACCAAAACTTACAAAAAATCAAGGAGAAGGGACTTTCCTAACTCATTCTACAAGGGCCACCACCATCCTAATACCAAAACACAGCAAAGACACAACAAAAAAAGAAAAATACAGGACAATATTCCTGATGAACACAGTTTCTAAAATCCTCAGCAAAATACTATCAAACCAACTCCAGTAGCATATCAAAAAGTTAATTCACCATGATCTAATAGGATTCTTCTTGGGATGCAAGGTTGTTTCAACATATGCAAATCAATACATGTGATTCACCATGTAAATAGAATTAAAAATAAAAACCATATGATCATTTCAAGAGATGCAGGAAAAGCTTTCAATAAAATCCAACATCCCTTAATGATAAAAACCCTAAAGAAACTATGCATCAAAGACACACATTTTAAAATAATAAGAGCCATATATGACAAACCCACAGCCAATATAATACTGATTGGACAAAAGCTGGGATAATTCACTTTGAGAAGAGGAACGAGAAAAGGATGTTCACTCTCACCACTTGTACTCAACATACTTCTGGAAGTCCTAGCCAGAGCAATCAGGCCAGAGAAATAAATAAAAGGTATCCAACAAGGAAAACAATAAGTCAAATTTTCTCTCTTCACTGACAACATGATTTTATACTTGGAAGACCATAAAGAATCTGCCAAAAGGCTCATAGAACTGATAAACAACTTCAGTAAAGTGTCAGGATATTTAATCAATGTACAAAAATTAGTAGCATTTATATAGACCAACAACATCCAGGCTGACAGTCAAATTAAGAATGCAATCCCGTTCACAATAGCTGCAAAACAAATAAAATACGTGGCAATACATCTTATTAAGGAGGTAAAAGATCTTTACATAGAGAACTACAAAACACTTCTGAAAGAAATCACAGATGACAAAAAACAATGGGAAAACATTCCATGCTCATGAATTGGAACAATTAATATCGTTAAAATGGCCATACTTCCCAAACCAATGTACAGATTCAATGCTATTTCTATCAAACTACCAACATCATTTTTCACAGAACTGGGAAAAAAATTATGCTAAAATTCATATGGAACTGAAACAAAGCCCAAATAGCCAAAATAATCCTAAACCAAAAAAAGAACAAAGCTAGAGTCATCACACAGCCTACTTCAAACTATACTACAAGGCTACAGTAACCAAAACAGCATGGTACTGGTACAGACACAGACCACAATGATGGATGGAGTGGAATACAGAACTAAGAAATAAAGCCACAGATCCACATCAATTTGATTTTCATCAAGGTTGACCGAAAAAAAGCCATGGGGAAAGTATTCTATTTAATAAATGGTGCTAGGATAAGTGGCTAGCCATATGCAGAAGAATGAAAATAGACACCTATCTCTCACCAAATACAAAAACTAACTCATGATGGATTAGATATTTAAATGTAAGACATCAAACTTCAGGAATCCTAGAAGAAAATCTAGGAAGTACCACTCTGGACAATGGCCTTGGCAATGAATTTATGAATACATCCTCAAAAGTAATTGCAACAAAAATAAAAATTGACAAGTAAGACCTATTCTGCACAGCGAAATAAACTGTTAGAGGAGTAACACCTAACCTACAGAATGGGAGAAAATGTTCATAAGCTATGCATCTGACAAAGCTCTAATATACAGAATGTATAAGGAACTTAAACAAGTCAACAAGCAAAACACAAATTCCCCATTAAAAAGTGGGCAAAAGTCATGAATAGACACTTCTCAGAAGACATATGAATGACCAACAAACATGAACAAATGCTCAACATCAGTAATCACCAGAGAAAAGCAAATCAAAACCACAATTAGATACCATCACACACTAGTCACAATGGCTATGATGTAAAAGTCAGAAAAAAACAGATGATGGCAAGGCTGCAGAGAAAAAGGAATGCTTTTACACTGTTTGTGGAAATGTAAATTAGTTCAGCCACTACGGAAAACAGTTTGGAGATTTCTCAAAGAACTTAGAACTACCATTTAACCCAGCAATCTCATTACTCGATATAGAACCAAAGGAAAAAAAAAAAAATTCTACCAAAAGACACATGCACTTGTATGTTTATCACAGCACTGTTCACAGTAGCAAAGACATGAAATCAACCTAGGTGCCCATCACTGATGGACTGGATAAAGAAAATGTGGTATATATATACACCATTAAATAATATGCAGCCATAAAAAAAGTGAAATCATGTCCTTTGCAGGAATGTGGCTGCAGCTGGAGGCCATTATCCGAGGAGAATTAATGCAGGTATAAAAAACCAAATACCACATGTTGTCACTTATAAGTGGGAGCTAAACACTGGGTAGACATGGGGATAAAGATGGAAACAATAGACACTGGGGGTTACTGGGTGGGGGAAAGAAAGAGGACGGCAAGGGTTGAAAATCTATGAGTAATGATATGGTTTGGCTGTGTCCCCTCCATATTCCAATTCCCATGTTGTCTCTTCTCACAACACGTGGGAATTCTCATCTTGAATTCCCACGTGTTGTGGGAGGGACCTGGTGGGAGGAAATTGAATCATGGGGGAAAGTATCTCCCATGCTGTTCTCATGACAATGAATAAGTTTCAGGAGTACCAATTTTTTTTTTTTTTTGAGATGCAGTCTCTGCCACCTAGACTGGAGTGCAGTGGCACAATCTGAGCTCACTGCAAGCTCCGCCTCCTGGGTTCACACCATTCTCCTGCCTCAACCTCCCGAGTAGCTGGGACTACAGGCACCCGCCACCACGCCCGGCTAATTTTTCTGTATTTTTAGTAGAGACAGGGTTTCACCGTGTTAGCCAAGATGGTCTCGATCTCCTGACCTCATGATCTGCCCGCCTCGGCCTCCCAAAGTGCTGGGATTACAGGCGTGAGCCACCGCGCCCGGCCAATGTTTGCTTTTTTACCAAAACATTTTTCAAATATGCAACTATTATTATTAAAAACTTTTCATCTTCATTAAAAGCCATTGTTTATTACTGCAATTTACATTTTCAAGGTAATCCAATGTCTATTTAAATGGGTTAAAAAAAGAGGTCACCATTCCAGCAGCATTATACTGTATACATGCAGATTTCATTTTAAAAAAGCATTGAAAACTAAACCCTAAAGAATGAGAATACTTTATATATATATATTCCTTCATTCCTCTGCCAGATTATTTCTCTCTGATAGATATTCTTGTAGCACCACTCTGTAGTACTTTTTGGACACTTAACGCAAACTGACAATAAATAAATAATTGTGCAATTAATTGTTCAATATTTATCTCCCATCTGAGAATGAAAGCTCCAGAAAGGCCATTAAAGCGCAACGTCTTGAGGAGGTACTCAATAAACATTACTTATATGAATGAATGAATAATATAAGAAAGAGTGTATATCCCTATATCTAGATTATTTCTTAGTAAATATTAATGCCTAATTAGGCAAATGAAAGCTATCTAATAACACAATGGTTAGAGTAGCTTAAATCATGCCAAACTGGATGACATTTAACAATAGAAAATGCCATAAAAGCAGTGACTTGATAGAGTTTTGATTAGATTAGAAAGTCAGGCAGTAAAGAGCAGGAATAAAGTGGTCATTTGGGAATACATTTGAGGCAGTCTGGAATTAGATAAGGAGAGTCTGTACATTGCAATCCCAGTGCCCAGTGCCTTAATTAGTTAGGTCTCCAAGCATGCATCATGTTCCATTCCTTTTTGTAGTGTTGAATTTATGGACCTAGAAAAACTTGGTTACCATTAAATTGTGACCTAATTTTAAATGGTTAAGGGTTTACATCCTTCTTCTCCAACCAGATTTGGGAATCTAAGAAGAGATAGAAATTGCCTTCCGTGTGTGTTAATCTTATTTAATACCCGCTGATGAGCCTCACACATCAAATTCATCTGATTTCGTAGAGCCTTTATCAGAAACTACTGAATACAAAAACAGTGAACTATGATACAAACCTGTATGTCTTGTCTATACAATGTCACCTTCCTTTGGTACAATTTTAGTTTCTTGGGAGTCTTGAACAGTAAATTTATTACTCTTCACTAGTAAGGTCATTCTTGCAGTCATTCTCACTGAGAAGGCCAAATTTTGTACACATTCATTTCTCTTCCTTTCTAATCAAACACTCTATTCAGGGACATATATATATAAAACTATCAAAATCCAGTAGTAGTAGTTTCCTTCTCCAAGAGGAGAATAAATAAAACTATGTTAGTGAGGTAGCTGAATATAGCTCATTTTTAAACAAGATTTTACATAATATACATGAACAAAATAAAATGTTTGTGGAGGTGTTTTAACTTTTTAAAAAATGACACAAAACTCTATAAACTAGGTAAAAGCAATTTTGCAAGTTAAAACAAATTCTTACATGTATATAATCACAGAGATAAATAATAAAACATAAATATGCCAAATAGTGGTGGTTGTAATTCTTGATTATACGATTACTGGTGATTTGTATGTCGCTCCTTGTATTTTCCTGCATCTCCAAATTTTCTAAAATAACATAAATTATTTTTGTATATAATAAAATAACTTAAAATCTAGATGAATTAGTACTAGCAGAAAATTTAGAAATGCAAGAACATATTCCCTTCTATTTTTCTAGGTGATATTGAATTGGGCTAGCTAAGTTCAGTTGAGGAGATCAATTAGCAACTGATTTGTGTCAGGGAAGAAAATAATGATATAATGAGGTAAGTCCTATGTTGCTGGCTTCATTCTTTTTTTTTTTTTTTTTTTTTTTGGAGTCGATTTTTTTCATGTGCAATAAAGAAAATAAGAAAATGAAACAAAAATATATGAAAGTCCTACAGTTTGAATTTTGAAGCCATTTTTAAAATTTACACAAATAAATATCTAAGTGGTTAAATATTAACTCTAAAATATCTTTGGGAATTGTTTTTCACTTCTTTACAAGTGACAAAACCTATCAGTTAATTGTAAGAATCGATAAGAAAATTTTTTTGTAGAAATGTTGAAAAGGCTTCTTTTCTGCTTAACCAAGGCTAGTCTCCTGCTTAACAAAAAATATCAAAACATTTAGTCATTTTAAAGTTCATGAGTATAAATTTTGTAAAATTATGCAATCAAAGCTGCTCTCTGATTAAATATTTTTTAATGGGATTGGATCAATTAATCTGCTGTTGTAGCCCCCAAAAAAAGAAACATAAGAAATGAATCCAGGGACAAATCCATTAAAAAAAATTGCATACAGTTATGTCTGTCTGCTGTCAAGTTATTGTAGACAGTTATCCTGGCCAAAAATATTAAATCCTTACTGCTTCACATTACTAATATTTATTTATAACCAAAACTTATTCTTTCCAATTCTGTTCACAAAGCAATCAATCTGTACCAGAAATGTTGTTAATCATATCATTTATAGCTGGTAGTTCTGAATGTGTGTTTGTGTGTAAATAAATGTGTGTGTATATATATGTATATTAATATACATATATATGTCCTAGTATTCTAAATTGATTTCATATGAGTGATTAATGCATTGAGATAGGAGGACATGGAGGGGAAAATGTTTAATTACTGCTAAGAAACCCAGTAACATTGTTTTGTTAAAGGAAAGACTAATTCATAAATTTGACATGACAACCTATGTATCAATTTATTGAAAATGCAGACCAAAAATATTGGTTTTGCATTCATGTGAGAAAGAAACAAATGTTAAATCAGGTGTCTTCGCACCAGAGGTGGTATTTAGTGATAGTAAAGATCTTTTTATTCTAAATATGTTGCACGTCTTTGATTTTAAACTTCTCTGTAAATCGTGGACACAAGACAACTATTATGTCTATGTTGATACTACCTTTAAGGGTTTTAAAAAGATATACCAAAATTATCATTTGACATTCCACATCTATCATTATAAAGATAAGAGTTCAAAAATAGTGTAGACATTTGTGGTAATCGAAGGGTGAATCCAATATGAGTTGGTGTACTGTTAATAGTTTGAAGACTTGTAGAAAACTGCTTTGGTAAACATGCAGACATTTTTCTGGCATAATGTACCTCAGAATCAATTGATTAATCTACTAAACAAATATTTTGTCAAATACCTAATCATGTAACAAGTAACTTGATGAATATTTGTGGATAAACTTTTTTGGAAGCAATAATTCTGACTATGATCACTGATGGGCACCAACGGTTTGGGAACATGTAGCACAGGCTACACTAACATTCACCTTGATCCTCA
Source organism: Macaca mulatta (assembly GCF_049350105.2). Taxonomy (NCBI): domain Eukaryota; kingdom Metazoa; phylum Chordata; class Mammalia; order Primates; family Cercopithecidae; genus Macaca; species Macaca mulatta. Next base: position 122,696,406 of record NC_133413.1, read on the forward strand.
ATGCTTTGTTTATTTACTTTACCTATGTTTACTGTAACTGATATTTAACTGAGAATTACTCTGTATAAGTAAATGAATACTCAGTAATACACACTACTTATCAAATTTTAGCCTATAGAATAATACTAAGTTAAATGAACAAAAAGTTAAATGGAATCATGACATGTAGGTATTATTCATTCATTGAATAAGCTGTTGGTGAGTACCTATTGTGTGCTCTGTATCATGTTAAATTCCAGAAATGCATGGATCAATCAGCAACATAAGCAACCATGCTCTAAAGAGACTCTTAATGGAACAGGAGAGGAGGTTGATTTGACAGATGATTAGAGTGTGGTGGAACAGTTGCAATACATGAATGTCATCCTTTGTTTAATTAGATAAGTGTTCCATAGAAGTAACCCATATGAGTACTGAAATATTATGTATTTTACCAATTCATTATCCTGAGAAGGTAGGGGTGTGTGATGTTCTGTCACAGAAAGTAACATATTAAACGAATGGAGTTCTTAGAGATTTTTCTTTTTTTTGGGAAAGGAGGGAAGTGTTTTACTCAAAAACGCATTGTAGTGTTCTGTGGAAGGCAGCAAGAAATTAAGCTGAAATGGAAGTCAGAATATAGACTATTCATATTCTATGACTATGAATAGAAATCTTAACCAACACAGGTATTTTAACTTTCTGTGTTTAATGCAGGGAGAATTCAGAGTTAAAACCACAACATTTTGTGTGCATCCTGGCTCCTCTAGTTGCATGTTGGCTGGTTTGTTTTAAAGCCTGAGATGTTTTCTATGCCTCAGTTTCCTCACCTATAAAATGGGATGATTATTTAGTGACTTCATAGTCATACTGTGATACTTAAAGAAATGCATGCATAATACTTAGAGTAGTGCCAGGAATATTGGAAGTGCCTAACAAATGTTAACTATTGTTGAAGGGCTTTAGGCACTGAAGTGAGGATGTCTATTTGTATTTTAGATAAATAACTCTTAAATTCATAATTTTCCTGTTGTCACGAAGGGTATATTTCTGTTTAAGATCAAGAGATTTCACATGTGTGCTCTAGCACTATTAATATAAAAAATATGTAAATATTTATATAAAGCACCACAAATTTAAGCACCCTGAGTCAACTGACTCAACATGAGAAACTTCTTCTATATGCAGCTAAAAGCTTATTACATTCAGTGTAAGAAAACCCTGGTTACCAGGACCACTGTCCCTAGCTCATGATATAACTAGAAAAATGTATGAAGAAAAAAACACAATGTTTACAAAATTCAGAAACCTAGATTAAGCTAAAACTATCTCTAAATCATCACCACAAAGGGGTGAAAAATCAATGAGATAATCAGAAAATAAAACATGATCAAAATAAAAGGAAACAAACTGTGATCAATCTGTAAGGGCTTTATAGGGTTAAGAAGTGCAATGTGTTTATAAAGATCAATTATACTTATTTGCATGCAATGTATTCTGACTTAATGGCAATTGAAATTAGAAATGACAAATACTAATAATTTAATTTGGGCAGGAGGTGTTTCTACAATTAATATTTATTACATTTAGGAGATGTTGATGTGTATAAACTAGTTAAAACAAGAAAATTAGTGTAAGTAAAAATACAATTAATCTTAAAACCCCTGTTTTCCCCAAATAATCAATTATATAATTAGCTCAAGGGAGAAGACCATTTTTAGTGATTATAAAAGTAAACTCATTAAGACCTAATGCGTTATCTCCTAAGCATATTGCTTGAAGATGGGAAGCAGTAAAATATAATAACAGTTGTGCTGAATCAAATCTTTTGCTATTTATTAGATAGAGTCAAGTGGATACATTTCTGGGCATTTATTATTTTGAGACTAATTTTATGTTGTTAAAATATTACTGCAAGGGATAGAAAGATGCTTTCAGACTTTCCAAGTTTTCCTAGGATTTTACTGAAAATTATAATCGTGTGATCTTAGGTATAGAGGAAGAGAAAATCCACTCATTATGGTAACATGTACCTTTGCCTTCCTCAGGGACTACGTCCTAAGATCTTTGAGGACCTCTAAAGATCTTCAAAGGACCTTGAAAACACCAGTACTGCATGCAGTCTTCTCTTTTAAAAATATGTATATTTTATAAGTTCAAAATGGAACTCTGCTCATTGATTTATAGATTCTGCAAAGTCCCTCTAGGATTTGCCATTAGTGAGATTTTAATGTGTGTCTCTTCAAATTTAAAGAAAAGAGATGGAAAGGACATATTCATGTTACAATCAGGGAAAGCATCTAATCCAAGACTATAAATGCTGAGGCTTTACTAAAATCCAAGTGGCAGGACAACTGGAAAGTACAAGTTCTCTTAGTAGAAGCCTACCAACAATCAATATATTTAATGACATTCCATGAACTAGGATCATTTTCCCTAACAACAGAAATGATCATGCATGACATAAAATTACAAACAGGAGCAAATATATTTTAAAAAACAAACACACCAGAAAGCAAAATTGTCAGTTTATGAATTGATTCCCATATTCCAGTGCTAATGTGGATCAGGAAAAAGAAAACTTGAATATTTCATGTGAGAAAAATTGGGGGCAAATTCTATGAATTTGGCACACTAAATTTGTTCACATGACTGTGTAATCAACATACATTCCTAATACAAGTAATGATGTAGCTTTATTTGGACTTATGATAACCTATATCATAAAATACTAAAAATAGTAATCAGCAGCCACTAAATAATGTTTAAACTTCTCACTAATGAATAGAGAGATATGTCTTCACCAATATCTGGTATATTTGCCTCAATTTTCCTATGTCTCCTAAAATTGCCAAGCAAATACATTTTCTTGAATTCTGCCTGCCTCCTTCCTCTTCAATATTCAATCCCCTTGTTTTTAACAGAAATCAAAATTGGCTCTTTTTCTCAACCTTTCCATTAATATTTGAAACTTATTTATATGTTAGGTAATCTTTGTTAGCACAAAATCAGTAGAAGACATCAAAGTTTAAGAAAAACAATTGGGGTGAAGATATAAATTGAGAAATTTATACAAGGAGACTTCAGAAAGTTTGTAAAAATGCATATCATGAAAAAAAGTATGCATGGATTTCCTTTTTTTTTTTTTTAATCAAATGGACTTCTACCATCTTCTTATAACATGTTTGAATAGAATCTACTTTCAGGCACCAAGAAGGATAAGATACTAGTTTGAAAAATTCCCCTATCAGAGCAATATGAATTCTGCAAAAATTATATGAAGAACAAACATCAAATTTATGGTGAAGTTTGGGTGGAAGAATGGTGAAATTCACTGATGCTTTACAAAAAGTGTATGGGAACAATGCACCCAAACAATCAGTAATTTACAAATGGATAACTCATTTTAAGAAGGAATGAGAGAAGATGAAGCCTGCAAAGCAAACCATTCATATCAATTTGTGAGGAAAAAATTCATCTCATTTGTGCTCTAATTGAAGCGGATCAATGTTTAACAGAAGAAACAATAGGTAATTGCCTAGACATCTCAACTGGTTCAGTTTACACAATTCCACTGAAGGGATGCCAAAACTTTTGTGCCCAGATCAGCTGCAGACAAGAACAGAGCTTTCAATTTCAATGGAAATTTTAAACAAGTAGGATCAAGACCCTGAAGTATTTCTTTGAAGAACTGTAACAGGAGATGAAACATGGCTTTACCAGTACAATCCTGAAGACAAAGCACAACCAAAGCAATGGCTACCAAAAGGTGGAAGTGATTCAGTCAAAGCAAAAACTGACTGATCAAGGGCAAAGGAGATGGCAACAGTTTCTTGGGAAGTTCAAGGCATTCTGCTGGTTGACTTTCTGGAGAAACCAAGGAAAACACTGCCTTATTATGAGAGGGTTTTGAGACAGTTAACCAAAGCTTTTGCAGAAAAACACCCAGGAAAGTTTCACCAGAGGGTCCTTTCTACCATAACAATGCTCTTGCTCATTCTCATCAAACAGGGTAATTTTGAGAGTTTCAATGAGAAATAATTAGGCATTCACGTTTTGGGGTTTTTTTTTGTTTTTTGGTTTTTTTTGAGATGGAGTTTTGCTCTTGTCACCCAGGCTGGAGTGCAATGGCATGATCTCAGCTCACTGCAACCTCCACCTCCTGGGTTCAAGGGATTCTCTTGCCTCAGCCTCCTAAGTAGTTGGGATTACAAGTGTATGTCAGTATGCCTGGCTAATTTTTTTTTTTTTAGTAGAGATGGGGTTTCACCATTTTGGCCAGGTTCGTCTGGACCTCCTGACCTGAGGTGATTCATCTGCCTTGGCCTCCCAAAGTACTGGGATTACAGGTGTGAGCCACCACACCTAGCCAGGCATTCACCTTATAGTCCTGATTTGGCTCCTTTTGACTTCCTTTTATTTTGTCGTCTTAAAAAACTCTTTACAGGGCACCCATTTTTCTTAATAATGTAAAAAGATGGCATTGACATGGTTAAATTCCCAGGACCCTCCTTAGAGATGGACAAAATGGTTGGTATCATTGCTTACAAAAGTGTCTTGAATTTGAGAGAGCTTTGTTGAGAAATAGAGTTCATATTTTTAAATTTACATTTTAATTCCATTTTAATTCTTTTTTCTATATAAATTCTACTTTTCTATACTTTCATTTTTCTATAAACCTTTTGTAGTCCCTTCATATTTATTACCTTGCTTTGTACGTCTGTAACTTAGAAAAACTCCACCAATTCAATTTATTTGTGGAATATCTATAACCTCCAAAAGAAAATAGTTTGAGCAGCATGACTATAAATATTTAAAATATATGTATACAATAAATGTGCTATCATATTACGATTTTTTTCTTACTTTACAAGTAGCACCATATCCACCTTCCATACAAGTTTCACTCTTTGAAGATCTTTGAAGAATACATTTATATTGTCAGTATCATTATCATTAGAAATTAGAAAATACTTTTGGTTCCTAGATTCCACTGAAACACATGAGACCCAATTACTACAGTTAAATAAAAGCACTTATGCTGACCTTGATATAATTAAGTCAACACCTAGATGGTGAAAACAAAAAAGTCTAGGGAGTTGAAAGGTCAGCTCTCCAATTAATTAAAGCAAAACTGTTATCATGTAAGAAGTGATATTATCTAAAATGAAAAACAAAATAGAAGACCAGAAACCTGAGAATCATCCTCTACTCTTTTTCCCTCTCATCCCCAATATCTAATTGGCCATAAAGCTTTTCAATTATATCTTATTAATATCTCTTGTATCTGCTGCCATTTCATCTACACAACCACAACTACTGCCTTCAGAGTTTCCCTTGTGAACCAATGCAACAGCCTCCTCTTAAATTTATTTCCTTGGGCTTATTCTCACCATGTAATGCATAATTCACTTTCCAAAATAAAAAGGCCTCTCTAAATTTCAAAACTTACGTTACTCTAAAAATTCAAGTCCTTCAATGAGGCTACTATTTCTCCAAGAAAAAAGCCTATGCCACATTTTAAATCTATACCATTTGACTACTCCAGCTATGTGGGTATATCTCATCAGCTATAAAGGGTAGCATTTATTAAGGGTTTACTATGTACCTGGTATTGCAATAAGCACTTTATTTATTTAATTATAAAGCAATCTTTCAAATTAGAACTATGCATTATGGGTGAGATAACTTGGTTTTTAGGGAATCTCAAAATTTTCTGAGTGTCACATGGCCATCAAATGGTAGTGCCAAGACAGAAACCTGAGTCTGACTCCAGAGTAAATGCTCTTATATCTATCTGCATTCCAGGAGGTCCCTTCAAATGTCAAGCCATTTTCATATCTATCTTTAAATTCCTATTTGCCAGAATGAATTATTTTGAATTTTGATGAGGTTTTCCCTGACTCTACCACCAGTAACCCCTAATACATATGATCTCCACCTTATTTGTTCATCATCTAAATTATACAAGAACTTTTCATACTTTGGTCATTGTGAGAGTCACCTTGGGACCTTGGTAAAAATGCAAATACTTGAATGAATCTCAGATAAACTGACTTGACATTTTGGGTTGGTAGCCTCATCATCTGGAGTTTCAAAAGACTTCAAGATGATTGCAATGCACAATTATCTGAGAAGTATTGACTTACATAAACATATTAATAGTGCTTACACCATTTTGCAGCTACTATATTTGTTTGCATGTCCTTACTATTAATTAGTCTAAAAATATTTTAGGGCTGGCTGTAACACAAATTTGCAGCACCTACACCTAGAAAATGTACCTTGCATTTAACGGGTACTCAATAAATACTTGATGAATAAATGAATGGGTTTGTTCTTACATTTGAAAAGCAACATGAAGATGAAAAATAATGGGAGGAGGTTATAAGCAGGGATATAATACAGGGGTTAGGACTGATTGCTTTGGAATAAAATTATCTGAGGTGTACTCTACTACTTACTAACTTAAAAGTACCTAAGCGCTGAGATTATTCTCTATAGTTTTCCATTTGTAAAATAGGGTTAAAAATGTATCTGCCTCATGTTATTTTAAAAATTAAATAAAAATACAACAATAAAACATTTAGCAATGTGCTTGACATATACTGAGTACTTGAAAATGTTAGATTTTTAAACATATAATGATAATAACATAATGTTGTATAACCATTATTATAATTATAATAATGACAATGGAGATATTATTAGCTAGTATTAAAGAATCTAAGCAATCATTCAAATGCTTACAGTTCATAATACTCTGGTACGAATGGCTATTTACAATGTGGGTCTACCACACTTTAAAAGTAGTCATAGACAAGCCAATGTGCGCCTCAAATATTGGTACTTATCATATTATTAAATAGTCTTCTTTGCTTTTATTATTTTAAAAGGAAAAACATATTAAAGCATTTAACTCAGCTATATAGAAAACTTTACTTAAAATTTTAAACTTTTAGATTTGTTTAATGCTTGAAAAGAAGAAAAAATTTACAAAAACAAACAAAAGTAAGATTTTTCTTCCTCTAAAAAGTATAATTTTTGAAATTCAGTTCTCCTTCGTTAATAAGCAATTAACAAAAGAACATAATAGAAACTAGCACATTTGGTGCAACTAGCTTGTTAGAAGTCAGGTATTTGGTAACTATCAATAATAGACTGGATAAAGAAAATGTAGTACATATATACCATGGAATACCATGTAGCCACAAAAAAGAATGAGTTCCTGTCTTTTGCAGGGGCATGGATTAAGCTGGAAACCATAATCCTCAGCAAACTAACACAGGTACAGAAAACAAAACACCACATATTCTCACTCATGAGTTGGAGCTGAACAATGAGAACACATGGACACAGGGAGGGGAACATCACACACCAGGGCCTGTTGGGAGTCAGGGTGCAAGGGGAGGGAAAGCATTAAGATAAATACCTAATGCACGTGGGACTTAAAACCGAGATTACGGGTTGATAGGTGCAGCAAACCACCATAGCACGTGTATACCTGTGTAACAACCCTGCGCATGTATCCCAGAACTTAAAGTAAAAGAAAAACTAAAAAATAAATAAAAATCAAATAAATAGATGACAGTTTGCTGTTGGGAAGAAGAAGAAGAGGAAGAAGAAGAAGAAGAAGAAGAAGAAGAAGAAGAAGAAGAAGAAGAAGAAGAAGAAGAAGAAGAAGAAGAAGAAGAAGAGGAAGAGGAAGAGGAAGAGGAAGAGGAAGAGGAAGAGGAAGAGGAAGAGGAAGAGGAAGAAGAAGAAGAAGAAGAAGAAGAAGAAGAAGAAGAAGAAGAAGAAGAAGAAGAAGAAGAAGAAGGGGAAGAAGAAGAGGAAGAAGGAGGGGAGGAGGAGGGAGGAGGAGAAGAAGAAGGAGAAGAAGAAGGAGGAGGAGGAGAGAGGAGGGAGGAGGGAGGAGGGGAAGAAGAAGAAAAGGGAGAAGAAGAAAAAGAAGAAGAAGAAGAAGAAGAAGAAGAAGAAGAAGTCGTCGTCGTCAGGTATTTGTGTACTGAGTGATAATAGCCAAGGCATAGTCCATAGTCATACAAAGTGATCATCTTGCTCAGAAAAACATAATCATTGTTTTGTTTTGTTTTTCAGTTTTCCAGCAAATATTCATTGAGGACATAAAACCAGCAACACATTATCTTGTGTCTTATTGGAAATAAATAATGCACAACACACTACCCAAAAGTACTTTAATATTCATGCAGAGAGATAATTCAAGAATGCTAATTACAATTGTTACTTAAGCATTAGAACTGCAGAACATGGTAATACCTTGTAAATCAGAGCATGTCATTCCTCTGCTCAAATCTCCCTAATGATTTCCATTTCAACTAGAGCAAAAATAAAGTCCTTACAATGGCTTGTAAGTCCCACTTACTTTTCATCTCTCATTTAATTTCCTGCTACCTCACTTTTTCGTTCTTCATACTTCTGTTTTGTGATATTTGCTCTAGCTGTACCTTAAAACAATATCTTCACTTACCAGCAAGGCTTATTCCTGCACCACCTTCAACTGCTTGCTCAGTTGTCACCTTCTCCATAAGGTCTGCCCTGACCGCCATAGCATCCCTCTTTTTATCCCTAGCACTCCTGATTCCTCAACTCTCCATCTATTTTTTTCAATGACACATCATTTTCTAAAATGCTATATAGATTACTCCTTTATTATATTCTCACTTTTTATCTGTCTTCACCTGATAGACTGTAAACCCCAAGGGGGGAAAAGTATATTGCCTCTTTTGTTCACTAATAGGAACAATGGCTGACACACAGAATTCAGTAAATACTTGTTGAATGAATGAAGATATAGGCATTGAGACAGGTAAAAAGGAAATGATACCAGAATTCAGAGAAGAAGAGACCACTTCTGAGCTGGGTTGATTTGATCAGTGAAGTTAAAATTTAGGGTAGAAAAGGAGCAAGGATGGAGAAGATGCTCAGAAAACATGCAGCTGCCCAGATTTCCCCCGGCCTCCTACTGGGGATCTCACTGCTGTTCTCCAGCCCATGGGAGGAAGTGGGTAGAGGTGAGGGCCTAGCCCACATGGATATGGGGCATACGCTGCTGGGCAGAGAAGTGGCTGCACATGTACTGCTCCTCTGAAACAAGACTCCTTGCTGGTCTCCTTCTCTTTTTCTCCTTAAAATATTGTTAGAATGCAGAGGTCATTGATTTCTTTTGAAACAATTCCCATACAGGACACAAAATCTCAAACAGCTCCTCAGCCCTTGGCAATACTTGTGTGCAGGTGTTTCATAAGAAGCAGCACATAAGGTGCTGACATCCAATGAGCATGGGGGAGTGGCACAAGGAGCTTGTGGCACCAAGCACTGTGGCATCCCCTACACTCCAGGAATTACACTCCCTCCTAAATGTCTCCCCCAGCCCCTTGCTAACCTGACTTCCAGTCCCCAGTCTTAAGTAAAATAGGAATTATGTTTTCTCTCTTATATCTGTGATGTGTAAGATAAAAACAAATGACAAAGACTGGGCACGGTGGCTCATACCTGTAATCCCAGGACTTTGGGAGGCAGAGGCGGGCGTATTACGAGGTCAGGAGTTCGAGACCAACCGGACCAACATGGTGAAACCCTGTCTCTACTAAAAATACAAAAATTAGCTGGGCATGGTGGTGCACACTTGTAATCCCAGCTACTAGGAGGTTGAAGCAGGAGATTCACTTGAACCTGGGAGGTGGAGGTTGCAGTGAGCTGAGATCACGTGCCATTGCACTCCAGCCTGGGCGACAGAGTGAGACTCCGTCTCATAAATAAACCAATAAATAAATAAATACACACACTCACAAATTACAGTCCCAAAGACAGAAATTAATCTGCAATGAACAAGGTGGAAGAAAGGAAGAATGAGGACTACCTGATAACAACATACAAAAACAAACACAGGCTAAAACAAAAAACAAGAACACTGATGTAGTTGAATAAAAGGTTCACAAATAAAAATAATCCATACACACACACGCACACACACAATTCAGAGTAGAACATAAGAGTTAAGAGTCTTATAGCGAGAAAAAAAAAAGAGAAGTAGAGCATGTCAAGTGGAGGAAATGAATTGCGAAAGGAGTAGAGAGAGGAAAGGTATGTTACATCTAAAAACAAATGCTTAATTTGATTAAGTGGGGGAATATTACAAAATTCATGTGTGAAAAATGAAGCATTAAGAAATCAGTGTTGGAATAAGAGGCTAAAGAATGTTGCCTTTATTTAGTAGATAGGAAGGTAATGATATGAAATGATCAAATATCTAGAAATATTATTAAGACCAAGGTGTAGAAAGGGTTGAGTGGAAGGAACAATAGGTTTGTCTGATATAAATGATAATAGTGATAACAGAAATATTAAAGATCAGGCATTCTAAAGTTAAAATGCCATTATCTCAGGTTCAAGAAGGAAACGATCACTAAATGATTAAAAAATCAGCCTATCTGGCCAGGCGCGTTGGCTCATGCCTGTAATCTTAGCACTTTGGGAGGCCATAGTGGGTGGATTGCCTGAGTACAGGAGTTCAAGACCAGCCTGGTCAACACGGTGAAACCCCATCTCTAGTAAAATATAAAAAATTAGTCAGGCATGGCAGCATGACATGTAGTCCCAGCTACTCGGGAGGCTGAGGCAGGAGAACTGCTTGACCCTGAGAGGTGGAGGTTGTAGTGAGCTGAGATAGTGCCATTGCACTCCAGCCTGGGCAACAGAGTGAGACTATGTCTCCAAAAATAAAAAAAATAAATAAATAAGATAAATAAATAAATAAAAATAAATCAGCCTATCCGCCAGCATTTACCTTTTAAGTAAATCAAAAGCAGGGCATATCTGTGTAGTAACTCTGCCACCAGAAAATATATATATATACACACACAAATATATATATATATACACACACTCACACACACACACACACACACAAAATATATATATATATATATATATATATATATTTTTTTTTTTTTTTTTTTTCTGAAAACCTCATGAGTAGAAAAATCAGATGGAGAGAACACTCACTTGCTGGGAAGAATCTCAGCCAAATTTCCATTTACTAAGAAAGAACACCTGCCATGTTTCCTGAAACCTTCACTATTTAAAATACTCCTTTAGGAATATAGTAAGAGTCTACTTTCTTGGATGAAAAATATAAACACTATCCTTTTTTATAGAAAACCTTAAAGTGTTCTGCATCTGTTCCTGGTATTCATAGTGTGATTATAGACTGTGATTTCCCCATTGTGATTCTTCCCTTATGTTACCCAGTGGGCAGAACTTTTATCTTAGAGACTGTCACAAATGAAATACCCAAAGATGTGCAGTGACATAGGTGTCTCCTTCATAGAAAAAAGTTAATATACCTACCCTGTTTACACACACACACCACTCACACCCAATGTCATTTTTACCCAGTACCCAGTTGTTTAAGTATTTTGCTTATATCAAGTATCTAAAATTAGGTATTTAAAAAAAAAAATTTAGTCCTTATTTACATGCATTAAAAAACACAGTTTTCTCTTTCAGAGGCTGTATATCTCAGCCAGTATTTTGAGATGCCTCTAAATACACAGGGAGTTCTTCAAAATTTCTGTATCTAGTTATCGAAATCTGCCTTCACAAATGAACAGATTCTTGAATTATCACAAAATAGATGTTTCTCCACTAAGAGAAGGCTACCTTTTTTGAAACTTGACAGAAATTAAGATGCTCTTTCCATAAGCAAAATACATTATTTTGGTGAAAAAAAATCCATGGTGCTTGGGTAGAGGGCACTGTATTCTCTGGAGTTTCTGGGAATAATAGTCTCCAGTGTGCAACTGAGTGAACAGTCAGTCTTTCTGGTTGCCCGACTGGATATTGTTCTACACCACAGCTGCTCTATGTAGCACTTCATCCACCAAACACATTTTAACTGTTATTCAATCTGTTCTTAACAATGCAGTCAAAAATGCTGCCATGGCTTGTTTTATACGTTTGTCCTTAAAGACCAGAGCAGAATTTATTAGTCTTTTTAGTACTGTAAAGTAATACTTAGTCTTTAAATTTTCTTGTTCAATCTTCCACCATTCTCCTGAATTTAAACTCAGTACTTAGCAAATATTATGTTAATGTCCTTCCTGATTAGACAACAGAATTGCAAACAAGAAACATACTCTAAAATTTTAAAAATTAATTGAAAGAATGTTAGTTGTCCTTTGGCACTGATTTCCCCACTGTCAACTAAATGTATCTTTTTCTCACCTGTCTTTATCAGTCCCTCTCCCCTATTACCTCTCTTTTTCCATATTCTGTAACTCTCTTTTTCACATCTATTTCTCTGTATCCTTTCAGTTTTCTATTATAATTATAATTTTAATTTAGGGTCACTGACTTTGTGTAAAAATAGCACATGCAACTGTAGTATTTTTATGTGACCAATGTAGTCAAGTATACCATTAGTAAGGTATTTATTAAATTTCTTCAAAAAAGAAAGGTCTTTGTCTACATGGAGAGTTAACTTCTGCTAAATTATGATTTGATAAAATTATTTTTCTATACCTTTAAAGGCTTTTTGTGGTGCTATTTTAAATTATATTTACTTTAATTCAGGAAGTTTTCAAATAATAATGATCCAATTAAAAGGAAGCATTCAGCAAATGTTTTGATATCTTAGTTAAGGCCTATCAACACAATGCTTTAAAAAGTTGCTGACTATAATATCATCTTCTAATAGGTTGCCACTTTGTGGTTTTTGAAAAATACAGTTAACACATTTCATAGATTGCATAAATATCCTGCTCTATGTTTTGTTTGCATATTTTTCTCTTAGGTGAAGAATCTAGATAGCTAATGACTCTTAAGAAGTATCTAGGGATCATCTTGAACCCAAAGCATCGCTTTACGAACATTTAAATTACGTGAATTCAAACTAATAGATTAAATGCCATTCACTTTGAATAGCCTCTGGACTATTAGGAGAGTTGGTAGTGTTATTATTTAAAGCAACTGCACATAAAATATACCAACGCATCATTTGTTCTTATGCTCATTCATTACCAATAGTAAATTCTCACATTTTTTAGTTTGATTCAGATAATTAATTTAGAGGACAGTGGCTTTCTTTGCTCATTTTATAGAAATAACAAGTTGTAATTTAATTGGGTAAACAGTCACAAATACAGTACAGGGAAAAACATATACCATGTAATAAAGTTTTCACTCAATTAGAAAAGAGATTTGTCTCATTCATCTCCCAATTTCCCTACAGTTCTAAGCAGAGTGCACTTCACATAAGCACTCAATGTTACTTTCTAAATTAAAGATCATGATTTAAAATGCTTAAATTATAACTAGTATGTCTTTCCTGTCAAAGATGTTGGTTTCCAAGACCTAAAATTGTGAGATTTAATGTGAGTAGTTATTGATTTCCCTTAGGAAGAGCAGTCAAACTTGTAATTCTCTGTTCTAAAAGGCAAGACACAATGTACTATTAGCATCTATTATGTGTTAATTAGGATATAGCTCAATTTATCTCATTTATTAAAAATAAGAATTTCTAACCAAAAGAACAGTTTAAAAAATATTATATATAGCTATATCATCTTGTTAAATATTAGTGATCATATATTATACAAATAAAGGATTTTTGCATTCAGCAATATATTTTAGAAATGCAAAAGTTGTCCACAAGAGACTTTTTAAAGTTTCTTCAATTTACTTGTGGTTTACAATAATTTAATGGTCTGCATCATGAAGAACTATCAAAACATATCCTGCTTTTGACCTGCGGCACCTATAACAAAGTCACATTTCTCATTATGACGTCTTACACCTTTCAGGAGTAGTCTTGCCTATATAAGCAGCCTTAGTTACTGCCACTGCATCATATCTTATGTACCATTCCTACTGAAATAGTTTGAATTTTTCCTAATGCGGCATATTTAATAGCTGTCTGAATGTGAGATTTCCTCTGCTGAATCTATCCACTCCTTGCTTAACTGTAAAACTCCTTATTTTTTAAGACTCACCCCAAGTGTCACCTCCTGTTTGAAGTATTCCCTGAATTTCCTAAATGGAGATGGTTATTTATTGCTTTTGGGTGATCTACCACAAATATATCTATTACTGTATTCAAAGCACTGTAATATTGCTTTATCTTTGTGAATCTTCTACAAGACTCTTCAAAGAAAGATACTGTGACATGTCTATCTTCACATTTTTTATGTCGAGCATAATGCCTGACATATGGTAGGTGTTCAAAATATTTGTCGGCTGAATAAAGAATGAATGAATAAATTTTGTTTTATGGATTTGTCATGTATTTGCATTACAGTGATACATTTATTGTATCTGAAGTTAGCAATAACTGAAAAGTAAACTTCATTATAAAACCAAAAACATGTAAAAAATCATTTAAATATTATTTACTTAGCACATGCTTATCAATTGCAGCTGCTGTTCCCTCCCACTGAGAGTTTCATGTCTATCAAAACTTCAATTTAGGTCATGGTGTTTCAGTGTGGAACTAAGTGGCCTGAATGAGATGATGTTGAAAGATTTTGTCTTCTTTGCATTTTAAGTAGAGAGTAAGAAAACCCATAGTTACCCAAACACTCACCTAATTACATTTGTGATGATTTTATGTATGAAATGACACATTGCTTCATATATGTGTTTAATAGGGGAACTAATCTATTTTTATGATAGAAAGTTTTGCAGGAATTTGGGAGATGAATGTACATTTTCTATGTCAGGAGTAGTCACTTTAATTCCAATTTTAAAATCTCTACAGGATCTAGTTCCTTTTTCTCAATTTAAAAATACTTATAATTAAAAAGTAGGCATTGCAATTGGTGCCACAGATATTAAAAGAGTAAGAGACTGCTATGAACAATTACACACCAAAAATTAGAATAACTCAGAAAAATGAAAAAAAAAATTCCTAGAAATATAAAAGTTACCAAGACTAAATTTTAAGGAAACAGAAAATCTACATGAACCAGTAACTAGTAAAAGGATTGAATCAGTTAAAAAAGTCCTCCCAACAAAGAAAGGCACAGCACCAGATGGCTACACTGGTGAATTCTACCTTACACTTAAAAAATTAACATCAATCCTTCTCAAATTCTTCAAAAAAAATTGAAGAGGGGAAAATATGTCCAAACTTTTTTATTGCAGTCAGCCCTGCCCTAATAGCAAAGCCAAAGACACCACAAGAAAAGAAAACTATAGTCCAATATCCCTTCTGAACATGGATGCAAAAATCCTCAACAACATGATAGTAAGCCAAATCTAGCAGCATGTTAAAAAAAAAAAAAAATCATATACCGCAACCAAGAGGAATTTATTCCTGGAATGTAACAATGGTCAAATGTACACAAATCAATAAACGTAATATATCACATTAACAGAGTGAAGAATACAAGTCACATGATTGTATCAATGAATGCAAAAGAAAAGTATTTAAATGTATTTGACACCATTTCATTATTAAAAACTCTCAAAAAAAAAACTAGGTGTATAAGAAATTTACCTCAACATAATAAAGACCACATATGAAAAGCCCATAACTATCATCATACTCAATGGTAAAAAACAAAAAGCTTTTTCTTTATAATCAGGAAAAAGGTAAGGATATTCTCTCCACTTCTAATCAAAATACTACCGGAAGTCCTAGACAGAGGAATTAGGCAAGAAATAGAAATAAAAGGCATCCAAGTCAAAAAGGAATAATTAAAATTGTCCCTGTCTGCAGATGATAAAATCCTAAATGCGGAACAACATAAAGACTCCATGGACCACACTGAGATGTCATCTTGCCCCAGGTAAAGTGGATATTATCAAGCAACCAAAAAAAAAAAAAAAAAAGGAGAAAAGGTAACTCTTATACATTCTTGGTGGGAATGTAAATTGGTCAAGGCATTATAAACAATAGTAGGGAGGTTTCGTTAAAAAATGGAAAATAGAACTATATAAGATCCAGCAATCCCACTGCTGGTTATATATCCAAAAGAAAGAAAATTGGTATATCAAAGGGATACCTGCACTCTCGTGTTTATTGCAGCAGTATTCACAATAGCCAATATATGGAATCAACCTGTGTCCATCAGTGCATGAATGGGTAAGGAAAATATGGTATATATGACAATGGAGTACTATTCAGCCATAAAATTGAAATCCTGTTATTTGCAGCAACATGACTGGAACTAGAGGATGTTATGTTAAGTGAAATGAGCCAGGCATAAAAAATGGATATTGCATATTCTCACATATCACACGTATGTGTAAGCTAAAAAAGTTGATCTCATGGAGGTAGAGAGTAGAATGATGGTTACCAGAGGCTGAAATGGATGACTTGGAAGGCAAGGAAGAAGAGAGATTGGTTAATGGGTTCAAAAATACAGTTAGAAAGAAAGAATAAATTCTGATGTTTGATAAGCAGGGTGACGAGTTAATGATAATTTATTGTATACTTTAAAATAATGAGAAGATTTGAAATGTTCCCAACATAAATAAATGATAAATGATTGAGGTTATGAATGATAATTCAATTACCCTGTTTTGATCACTACACATTGTATACATGTACAAAAATATCACATGTATCCCAGAAATATGAATAATCATTATTTATCAGTAATATTGAGGAGACTCCATTAAAAAAAAAAAAACTGTTAGAACTAGTAAGTGAATCCATGAAGTTGCAAGATACAAAATTAACATACAAAGAATCAGCTGCATTTCGAGACCAGCCTAATCAACATGGTGAAACTACGTCTGTACTGAAAATATAAATGAGCTGGGTGTGGTGTAGAGTGCCTGTAATCCCAGTTACTTGGGAGGCTGAGGCAAAAGAATCACTTGAACCCAGGAGGTGGAGGTTGCAGTGAGCCAGGATCATGCCATTCCATTCGAGCCGGGGCAACAAGAACGAAACTCCTTCTCAAAAAAAAAAAAAAAAGAAAGCTACAAAATGGCTACTAGAAAAATTACAGAAGACACACAAATAAATAGAAATACATCCCATTTTTATGGATTGGAATATTTAATAATGTTAAAATGTCCATACTACACAAAACAACCTACAGATTCAATTTGATGCTTATCAAAATCTGTGACATGTTTTTCCACAAATAAAGTACTAACATGCATATGGAACCACAAAAGATCTTGAACAGCCAAAGAATTCTGGAGCAAGAAGAACAAAAGTGCTGGGGTCCTACTTCTTGATTATATATTACAAAGATAGAGTTACCAAAACAGTGTAGTACTGGATAAAAACAGATATAAAGACCAGGAGGTGATGAACCTGGAGGACATTACACAGTAAAAGAAACCAATCACAGGAGGATAAATACTTCATGATTCCACTTCCATGGCAAATCTAAAATAGTCAGACCCAAAGAAGTGGAGTAGAATGGTGGTTGTCAGGGGATAGGGAAAGGGGGAAATGAAGAGCTGTGGTTCAATGGGTATAAAGTTTCAGTTATGCAAGATGAGTAAGTGCTAGAGATCTGTTGCATAATATTGGACTTACAGTTAATACAATATTGCACACTTAAACATTTGTTGAAAAGGTAGATTTCACATTAATTATTCTTAATAACAAAAAAAAACTTGTAAATTCTTGTGAAATCATTAAAACTTTATCCATATAATTTTGTAATTGAATTGAAGTAATACTTCAAAATTTTAATAAGACAGTGTTTTATTTGAGAAAGTTGCTATAATATATACATACTCACAAAAATATTTTTTAATTAATATAAACTTGTTCTTAACCTTTTTGAATGGCACATGATATTATTTTTACCTGTGTATTCAAGATGAAATCCTGCAGCAGAAACACTGATGTCTGATTGAAAATTTAGATATAGATTATTAGACGTACTATTCAAAAGATGGGGTATTGTTGTTCCTGAAATGATATATGAGAAGGCAAGTCAATGGCCATATAATAAGTACTATAATAAAATTAAGTAAGTTTACTAATCAGTCAATAGATTACCACTAAAAATATGCATTAATCAAGTTGTTTTTCAAAAAAAAAAATAGTAGAAATATTTTTCTCACAATCCTCTTTCAATATACTGTTCCTATTTCCAAGAAGACAGACCACTTGAGATGGCTTTAGATTGCTTCCTAAAAATGGGTAGGAGCAAAAAGAGCTGGTGAAAGTTAAAGCTATATGTTTGACATGTTCACCGAAAAAAAAGTTGAATTTCATGTGGATTTCAGTATTCTGTGCATGAGCTGATAATAAACAATAAATACATATATATGTAAAGTTAATCTTGTTAGAAACATGAATGTTTGCAATGATCATGTTCAAAGAGGTTATTACTGTGTATTCTCTCTGTTTTCCAATATGTTTTTTGAAGACTGTGCTATACCAGAGGCTTCTGATTTTCAAAGTGATAACCAGTTTTAACTGCCTGTATGTCACCAGATTTGTGAACTAATTAAAAAGAAACACAAAATATGAATAGAACAGTTTGCAAACTAAAAAGGAATAAAAATAAACTTAATTTTGAACTTTGTACGTGATTTTTATAGTATAGTAACAACTTTTTATGAGTCAGATAATATAGTCATTGATTGACTTTTAATAATGAATTAAAGTTAGACAGCTAGATAGATAGATTATTCTATACTAGGTCAAGTGCCTTAATGTTTCTTAAACTCTGACAGCAAAGCTGGTAGTCAGCTTTCAAAAAAATTCCAGTTATGAACTACTGTTACTCTTGTCTTTCAGCAAATGCATTATAATGATATTTTTCTGGACTTCTGAAGGAGACCAAATTTATTTTATTAAGTTATTGAGTTTGAAAATATAAAGTATCTGCTTGAAACAATTATTTCTTGAGTTTGCTATTGAGCAAATAGTTTAAGATTTTTGACTCCAACTCTAGCAGTTTCAAATGGCAAGCATGAAAATAAGTAAGCGTTAATTCTACATTTTAAGACAAAGTTCAACAAGCATATGAGTTGAGATCATTAAAAACATTTCTTTGTAAGTAACTGGTTTCTTTACATTTGCTTTGCACAACTTTGTGGACCTCACTCCTGATGTCTTCTATGAAAGAACAGAAAAAATTTATTACAGAGCACACACTTGCTTTTTTTCTGACCATAGTGTGATAACGGCAACCGCTGAAGACAGGAATAAACAGAAACTTAAAAGGTCATTTCACCTGCCTTAAGTCTCTTAGAGGATCTTACTGATTAAGAGCTCTAGTTCTGGAGTCACACCAGCTGGGTCCCAATCTCATTCTAACATTAGTTGTACAACCTCAGGCAACTTAATCTCTCTAAGCCTCCATTACCTACCAGGTTTGCTAGAAAGATCAAATAAGGAAATGCATGGCAAATGTCACACAGAACTAGCACTTAGTGATCAACAGGTGTTATTTATCACTTATATTATCATTATATTATTATTTTTAAAGTATTACAGATGGGTGTGGTGGCTCATGTAATAATCACGGGATTACAATCCCAGCTAATCAGGAGGCTGTAAGACAGGTGGATCTCTTGAGACCACAAGTTGGAAATCAGCCTGGGAAACACAGCAAGACCTCAGCTCTAAAAAAACAAAATAAAATAAAAATTAATTGAGGTTGTGGCATGTGACTGTAGTCCCAGCAACTCAGGAAGTTGAAGCAGATAGGTCACTTGAGCCCAAGAACTTAAGGCTGCAGTGAGCTATGATTGCACCACTGCACTCCAGCCTGGGCAATAGAGCCAGACCCTGTCTCTAAAAATGCACACACAAAAATTAATAATGATACTAATAAAGTATTACCCCCAACCTATTATAAATAAAAGTATACTAAAATTGTGTGGGATTTTTCTAAGACTTCTATCTAAATCTATATTGTTCATGCCTAAATCAAATCACTCCTGCTCCAGATATTTCTTTCTTTTCCTCATTGGTTCTGATAAATAATGGGTTCCACTACTCCATTTAAAAATCTCTTAAAAGCTTAGTCATTCAAATTTATTTCAGTATATCTGAATTGAATAAGCTAATCTGTTAGCTATGTTTATATTTCTAGAGTTTAAAAACTATAATAGTAAAAAATTAACAAAGTAAAACTTTTTATTTCAACTTATATATGCAAAAGCTTTTAAATTATTGCATAAATTACCTTTTAAACCTCAATAAATCTGGCCGGGTATTGTGGCTCACACCTGTAATCTCAGCAGGTGTGATCACCTGCTCGCCAAGGCAGGTGGATCACCTGAAGGCAGAAGTTCAAGACCTGCCTGGCCAACATAGTGAAACCCCGTCTCTCCCAAAAAATATAAAACTTAGCTGGGTATGGTGATGCACGTCTGTAATCCCAGCTACTCTGGAGGCTGAGACAGGATAATCGCTCGGACCCAGGAGGCAGGGGTTGCAGTGAGCTGAGATCTCACCACTGCACTCCAGCCTGGGAGACAGAGCGAGACTACATCTCAAAAAATAACAACCTTAATAAATCTAACAGATTTTAAAAGCAAGTCCACATCTTACATAAAAAATAAGACTTTTATTTTGTTTCTTTCTGGTCTTGTTACACATGTATATACTAATTTTATACAATTTTATTCATTTCATAGAAATAATTCTGTATTCTCTTTATTCTCACCTAACAGTACCTTGTAGCATTCACCTGGCTATTTTCATGACTTCATAGCACACAATTCAAAGCACAGTGTAATTTTTTAATTATTATTGCTCATCCTTTTAAGGAAAAGAGCATACATACTATTCCTGAACCCCAACTCAGCTGAAAATATTATCAGTAATATAAAAGCATCAATAAATAATTAGACAAATATATAAAGAATTAAAAATATAATAAGGTTTTGAATATCAATATTGATATCATCTTTAAATCTTTTAAACTTCAGTCCTTGTATCTTTGTGTATAGTTTGTAAAAAGCAAATTAAAACCACCAAGTAAGAGTTGTAGGTAGCTCTTTAATTTTGTTTATATTCTTAATTATACTTGTATTTTAATTAAGCTCAGCTCTCTTATTTACCTGAATAGCTTCCAAGTCTTGGAGCATTGTTGTCTCCCCCATCATAAAAGTCCAGAGAATCCCAATTATGTTCTGTGGCAAAGCTAACAACTTGTACCTGTGAAATAATAATTACAGGTAAGAATAGACATTTCTAACCAGATACACATAACTATAGTCCACCAATCTCCCTTGGAAAAGAGAGTTCAAATCCTGGACCACATAACTGTGGCCCCTCATAGAAGGTTTTTAACAGAACTGATTTTTTTCCATTATTGTACTGGCTTACACGAGCTGATTTTTACACAGAAAAGCCTTTGAAGCACCTACCAACGTTCACTATGGGTATAACCAGAGTAATGTCTGTCACTATCTCAGAACATTCTCTTTTCAAAAGCTTTGAGCTAATCTAATGACTCAGTGCCTGGAATCTCAATTCATTTTCAAAACAATTGGTTAATTTTTATGTATATGTCATTGATTTGAGTTTCCTAGTTTTCTTGTAGCTATTAGGAAAAACCAGATTTGTGGTCTACAAGTCTATAGGAGCTTATAATAAACCTTTTTAAAACCAAGTTTATTTCTGGATACTTTTAAATTATCCTTTCCTTGCATAAACTTTGCTCAATGTCTTCTCTTCCTTTATTTAAAAAAATTTAACATGCATAATTTTAACAAGTCTCAGTATGGATGAGAAAAAATGGCATTTTGTAATTAATTCAAATGCATGTTTAAAAATTTATTTTAATGAATAGAGTTATAGCAACTAATTCACAGTTGAAGGTCCTTAAAGTTGAGAAGGGAAATATTGGGGAGATTTAATTCTCTCCTATCTATTAAATTTTATTTAAAGAAAGAGGCATGTGTTACTTTATTGCACATCACTTGGCACAGCTTGAGTTTTTGCAAGAACCCACAGGACCCTCACAACTGTGGATACTATTTTGCTATTTCTTTATTAATTTTTTTGTAGTTTTAGAGGAAGGAAAGGAATAACTTTATTAAAAGTTTTTTTTAAGCTAAAATCTGTTAAAAATGTAGGCACTGTACTCATTCACTAAATAATTACAACAATTTCACTCATTAAAAATTTATTATCTGCAAAATAGCCCATCATTATTCTTCCATACAAGTGAATATTGGTGCCTGTTTCCAGGGGTGAGTGCCACATGGCAATAGATACCCTGCCTGTAGGATTGGCATCAGGCCCAATGGCAATGTTCTAAGACAGGAAGAAGACCAGAAGTAAAGCTGT
Source organism: Macaca mulatta (assembly GCF_049350105.2). Classification (NCBI taxonomy): domain Eukaryota; kingdom Metazoa; phylum Chordata; class Mammalia; order Primates; family Cercopithecidae; genus Macaca; species Macaca mulatta. The sequence goes on from NC_133413.1 coordinate 122,718,637, forward strand.
ATAATTGTAATATAACTGCTACCTCCTTAAACAATTATAAATTCCCTCTTCATGTCTAAAATTTCCTTTCCTTCAGTTCAGGGGAAGAAAATACTGCATTCAGCTTTTTAAAAAATGTGAAGATTCACGCAGGAGTTGACATTTGAGCTAAGCTAAAGATATTGAGCTGAAGGAAATTATTGAGTGTCTAACAATGTAAAAGGAATCAAACCATGAGCTAGATTTAGTGGACCATGAGTAATCTTATTTAGCCACAGGGGAGGGTATTTACATAAGAAGAAATACACATGCAAAGTTAGAGAAATAATAAAAAGTTCAAAAGAGTAGAGCTTAGTAGCTAAATACAAGAGAACTTAGAATCAAAGAGCCTAGGTTTGCAACTTCCTGGCTCCTTCTCCTCATTGGCATGCCACTAAAGGAAAGTTGTTCATCTTTCTGTACTTCAGATTATTTAAATAAATTATTGTCATAAGGGTATCTAATACATAGATTCATTATAAAAATTAAATTAGTTAATTCGTATAAGGTGCCCAGCATGTAGTAACGACTCAATAAATCTTAGCTAAGAGGAAGATTAGGGGAGAAACTCAATAAAAAACTAAACACCAGCATAGTAACTATGCACTTCAAGACACAGTGACACCTTCAGTTTTCCAATGAAGGTTTCAGAAGTCGGAGGAAGAACATGATTAGGACTGTGCTCTAGGTACAGCACTGCGTTGGGTGAAGAAAGTAAATGTGAAAAGACAATTTCAATATCTATTTCAGTAATATTTCAATATGTATTGCAGTAAAAAACAATGAGAGACTGAAGTGTATTGGAGGCAAGTTTAGTAAAAATGGGAATCCAGATATTACACGTGTTGCTGTAGAGAAAGTTATTAAATTTTGTGTGATTCGCATAGGGGAGGAAGTGAAAGGAAAATTTTGAGAAAAATTTATTTTCTTTTCTGAATTATTGAGAGTAGTGGGGTAACAAGAGCAAAAATGTAGACATCTCCAGGAAAATCTATTACCTAGGAGGGAGAAAGAAAGTCAGTTTACTTCTGGATACATATGTCTAGTGTATATAGCTGAATAATGCCTTCTGAAGATATTAGGTTCTGATCTCTGGAACCTCTAAATATTACCGTATATGGAAAAGGGTCTTTCAGATGAGCTTAATTTAAGAATCTTGAGAGAGGGGAAAAGAGGCAGAGGGAGACTCGACACTCATAGAAGAGAAGACAATGTGACCACGGAGGCAGAAATTGGAGTGATGTGGCCAGAATCCAAGGAATTCCAGCAGCCACTAGAAGCTGGAAAAAAATAAGGAAGAGATTCTCTCATTCTTGTCCCTGAAGTGGTCAGGGACAAGGTAGGAGAGGTTCTGCCAGGATCTCAATTTCAGTGCAGTAAAGTTGATTTTGGACTTCTGGCCTCCACGGCTATGAGGAAAAAAATAAAATAAAACTGTTGTTTGTAATTATAAAACTCATGGTAATTTGTTACAGCAGCCAGAGAGCTGTAATATAATTTGCCACTGGGATTTGAGGTACATTGTGAATGTAGTTTGGCATAATAAAAATATAGAGTGTAGAAGAAGAATTTGGCCAGAAGGACTAGCAGACAATGCTATGAGATTTGTTAAGGGACTCAAATAAATGATTGAGTACTCATTATGACAGAAGACACGTGAAAGCTAACTAAAGATTTTTTTTTTCTTTTTTTGAGACAGAGTCTTGCTCTGTCTCCCAGTCTGCAGTGCAGTGGCGCGATCTCCACTCACTGCAAGCTCCACCTCCCGGGTTCACTTCATTCTCCTGCCTCAGCCTCCCAAGTAGCTGGGACTACAGGTGCCCGCCACCACGCCCGGCTAATTTTTTTGTATTTTAGTAGAGACGGGGTTTCACTATGTTAGCCAGGATGGTCTTGCTCTCCTGACCTCGTGATCGGCCCGCCTCGGCCTCCCAAAGAGCTGGGATTACTGATGTGAGCCACCGCGCCCGGCCCAACTAAAAATTTTAAAAGAGGTAATTATTGACTCACTGTTCAGAGTAACTTTGCATTAGATATAGTTGCCCATCATGGCAATGGAATAGCTTTATGAGGTAATGAATTTCCAATCATTAAAACTAGGCTTCTATCATTATAACTGTTCAAATTCCATTTTACTTCAGATTACATAAAATCAGGATAATCATCTGTAAACTGATACAATAATGTAATCAACATATTTTTCCCCATGGTTTATTACATATTTCCCTTTTCCTGATAACTATCACTGTTAATTTTGAATGTAGCCCCATTGAAATTCTCCAATATATCCTGCTAATATAAACAAACAAATAAATGAATCTACTCTTTGCCACAAAGAGTGGGATATTCTCACATAATATTAATTTAACAAATTAATCTGTTTGTTGAGGTAATTCCCAAAGAATGGTTCAATTATTCTGTATTATTGTAATTTTTCAGCATTCCAAATGTTTCTTCTTTTCCTCTCTTTTTAACAATGATAATCCCACTTTATCTCATATATGATTTATTGAATATTCATATAATTCTTTATTCACACACATATTTGGCCCAACAGAGACAAATATTAAATATTGATCTTTAAACCTAGTGTAGTAGCCAGGTAGCTCTTAGGTAAATTTAATGAAGATTCAAATATAAGTCATATATTACATAAGTGTGTGTGTGTGTGTGTATGTGTTACAAGTTTCTATAACTCAGTGATATGTCTAAAACTAGCATCCATATAAGTGATCAATCAGAAAAAAGTCCTTGATAGCTGTTTTTAGCATGTTTACAATTAAAATCCAAAATTTTTACACACTATATGTTTGCTAAATGCTCTGCTAAACTCAAATTTTGTTTTCTAAAGTACAGTCAAGAAACAAAGTCCTTCCTCAGTGGAAGATTTTAGTGTTATTCATATGTGTCCTGTTTTGAATAGTGTTTGCCTAGGATAAGTGATATATAACATAGTTTTTCTGCAAACATCTTAGTAGTTCATTATGCCTGCTAACCCTAAAATAGTCAAAACTCCACTTGTGCAAGTATTCATTGATTCATTCTAAAAATATGTACTGAGAATATACTGCCAGGCACTGTGCAGTATGTACTTCCAGGAACTGTACTAGCTGACAGAATGGACTTGGCACTGTCCTCATGAGGTTATAGATAATTAGCAGTAACATTAAAATGTGATGGGTGTTATAATAAATAAATTCCAGGGAACTGTGAGAACATACAGCAGAACTTAACCTTGTCTCAAGTTCATGGAAGGTCTTCCACAGAAAATGTATTTAAGTTGAGACAGAAGTGTCAAGTAAGAATAAGCAAAATAAAAGGAGATCATAGAGAGTGTTGGCAGAAAGAACAACATGCACAAAGGGTCCAAAGGCAAAAGAAAGCTAGGTTTTTATAAGGAGCTGAAATAGTACAGATAGAATAGTTACAAAATAAGGACAGAGCACAATGGCATAATCAATAGTGTCAAAGGAGTTAAGGAGATTGGAGACAACTGAGGTATTATATACAAAAAAATGATAGTATTAGATTTTTACTTTCAGATGGTTACTCTACTAGATGTACAGGAGATAGACTGGAGGAGAATAAGAACCTGGGACAAGGATGACGCTACCTGATCTTGGGTAGTAAAAGTGTGGATGGAGAGAAATAGACTTGTTTAAGAGATTTATGAAAGACAGACCTGACAAATTTCATTGTACCGAGTTAAGAGTCAGAGAAGAATTAACATTTCTGGCTTGTGTAACTTAATGGATGAGAAAGTTATTCTGAGAAAGAGAACACTGAGAAAGTTCTATAGTTTTGAGAAGAGTCTATGAAGTCACTTTTAGACAGGTTGAATTTGACAAGCCATCAAGAAGTTTAGCTGAAAATGTCCAGTAGGCAGTTGGATATATGTTCTGCAGCTTAGGTGAGAGGTCTGGGTTAGATATTTAGGTCTGGATGTCATAATTTATTCAGCACCTCATTCGAAAATATGTTTTCTGATTTTCTATTATGGTTTAGGTCCGGACATTTCTAGCACATGAAAGTAGCTGAAGCCATGGAATTAGACAAGGTCCCAGAGAGAATAAAGTGAAATGAACAAAGGCCACAGAATCTCATAAACACTAATATTTGAACAATAGATTGAATTGGAAGAGGAGACCAGGTAGGAGATATAGAAGTAGGAGCTACAGATGTAGAAGAGAAAACAAAACAAAATCCAAGAAAATATTGGTCTCCTAGGATCTAAGGAGACAAAAATAGTCTATTAGGAATCAGGGGAGGAACAACAAGATAGAGAGCTGCTGACAGAGCAAGAAAGATGAACCACACAATGGATTTAATCACATTTAGATCTTCACTATGAGATTGGCTCTATTAGAGTATTGGGTGCTGAAGCCACATTGCAGTGGGTCAAAAAGAGAAGATGAAAACTAAATAAAAAATGCCAGGGTTTTCATAATTTTAAGATAAGATGGAAATAAGTAAGCTAATGTTAATATATAGATGCTCTAGAATAACTTTCAGAAGATTACAACCAGATGATAGTAAAATTTCTATGAAGGTTTTAAAGATATCATATCATTTCAGATCCTCTACATAAGCTGGTACATGGGCAATCCCAAAATCCTTACTATTCTACTATAATAAGATAGAGTTGATTAGTTATCTTCAAATTTTACAAATTGTCTGTAAACTAGCCAGAATGTAAGTATGCATCTATAATCTTTGGATACCCTTAAAACTCTGACATTGTTTTGCTGGCATATTTTACTCCCAACGCAAGTCAAGTAATTTTTAAAACGTCTGAACAATTATAAATCCATGAAGCTGATTGTTTTTTACTAAAAAATATGCTTCAATGTGATTTCATTATAAATGCATGGTGTCTTGGCTAATTTTTCCACAACTCATATATGTCTCAAATTTCTAAATAAAAACTCTACAAGTCAATTAGAGAAGTAATAAAGTTATATCTGTGAAGGCTAGATAATGTAATATTTATGAAGCATAATTACCTTTCATAGAATATATATACTGATTCTGCAGTAAAATATTACCAATTCATCCAGAAAAAAATATATCTTTATGTAAACAGAATAACTCACCAAATAGCAGCCCCCAAAATAGGTATAATTCAAATAACAGGACAGTCACTGTTGATTACCTATTTTTAAAGAGCATCCTCCTTCCTTGCTAACAGAGACCTGGTTTAGTTCAATTAAGTGAGAGATGTGTGCATCATAGGAGGCTGCACTTATTGCTTACTCCTGATATGTAACACCATTTTATTTGAGCCAAATCATAGTAAATCTTTGGTTGTTGCCCATTGTATACGTCAGGAATGGATATGATTACAATCTTGGTCAATAAAACAGGAGGGAAAGTCTGCTGGCAGGTTTCCTGAAAAGTTTTCTTAACCACTGAAATGGTACATAACATAGGGACATTCTGATTTAGCTGCTGGCCATTGCTATGTAGGGCTGTTATGCCTAGAGCTTTTGCAGCCACCTCAAGACCTCAGGAGAAGGTGTCTAAGAACTAAAACCAACAGGCTGAGCATGGCAGAACAGAGTGATGGAAATAACCTGGGTGAGGAAAGACACAGCTGAACCCCTGAAATAATGTTTAAATCTGCTTATCTCAAGATTCCATGTTATATGGGGGTAATACATTTTTTGTATTGCTTATGCCATCTTGAATTGGCTTTCTGTTAATTCTATGTGAAAAACATTAATAACAAATATCTTTCTATTCATTTCAACCATGTCAGTCAAAATCACTTGCTAAACTTTTAGAAATAATGTTCATTCTGTCATCTCTGAAAAGATTGACGACAAACAGATAATGAAAAGAAGAAAAACTTAAATATTCTTACTTGAATGCCAGCTCCCTCTGGCACTGTGATCTTCCACACACAATTCAGATTGTTGTCATAAGGCTCAGGGTATCCAGGTGACAAAATAGTCCCTTTGCGCTTAGTTAAAAATCCACCGCAGGGCACTAAAGTAAAGCAGTCCAAGAGAGGGAGTTAATTCTAATGCAAAGGATTAAAAAAGACTAAAGGTCAGAGATAACATCTTAGATAGATACTAGACTTGCAAATCAAATCATACGGTTTTTCAAAACTCATAAAAGCAATGAAAATTAAGTTTTTGTATACCATGAAAATGTTAAAAAATAATTAGACAGCATTAATGGATGACCTTTGAATGGCATATCTAAAAATAATACTACAATTAACTCAATAACAGCATATTATTTGTATTATATTACTAAAACATGCATTGACTAAATTTGCCTTCAAAATAGTTCATTTCCAGATAAATATTGTCTTGAATTTTTTAAAAAATGATTTGGTACTTTCTCCTTCCTACATTCTTTGAGGAATAACAGCATCCACTGAAAAGTAATGAGGATGATGATAACAATTATGATCATAACATTTATATAGAGCTTACTCTATGCTAGGCACCCTCCTAAGTACTTTACATATTTTAACTAATTTAAGCCTTCCAACAACTAATGAGATATGAATAAGTATTCTCCACATTTAACAGCTGAGGCAATCAAATGGAGTCATTAAGAGATTGTCTTGCCCAAGATTACATATTAAGAGATGAAGCTGGCCAGGTGCAGTAGCTCACGCCTGTAATCTTATCACTTTGGGAGGCTGAGGTGGGAGGCTCACAAGTTCAGGAGTTCAAGACCAGCCTGGCCAATAGAGTGAAACCCTATCTCTACTAAAAATACAAAAAATTAGCCAGACGTGGTGGTGGGCGCCTGTAGTCACAGCTACTCGGGAGGCTGAAGCAGGAGAATCACTTGAACTCAGGAGGCAGAGGTTGCAGTGAGCTGAGATTGCACCACTGCACTCCAGCCTGGGAGACAAAGTAAGACTCCTTCTCAAAAAAAAAAAAAAAAAAAAAAAAGATGAAGCTAAGATTTGAATCCTGGCAGTTGGAGCCAGAGTCCATGTCCTTAGGTGGAACTGAAGATACTTCAAGTGGTCCCAGTTCAGTTATTGCCATTCTAACTACTACAAGAAAGAACATGTATGCAGACTTACTCAGAAATCAATAAAGGCTTCAATCATTTTTAGAAGGTACTAAGCCGAAAGCAAAATTCTCATGCCATTAATAGAACCACCTTGATTCTGGTCATAACCTAACTCATAACTCTTAAATTCTGTGTGACTTTGACGTGTTCTTTAAACTCTATGAAACACAGATATCTTACCTGTGGAATGGTAATGCTATTGTTTCTAAAAGGCTTTTGTGAAAAATACAAAGAAACTAGAATGTACATAAGAAACTAGAACACTGCTTGGAACACAGTTAGAAATCAATAAATCATATTTCCTTTTGCTACAACTATTATTTTAGGTTCCAATGGTACTGTGCTCCTGGGGAATTTGTCCTAATATGGCTATAAATGATGAGATATAAGGAACATATCTTTTGTAATAATTTTTTTAAGTGAATTACAGATTTGTGCCACTTTCAAAGACAAACGCAAACACCAGGGCAATTACTCAAAAAAAAAAAAAAAAAAAAAAGAAAGAAAGAAAGAAAGAAAGAAAGAAAGAAAAAAAACTGTTGCAAACTTTAAAATAGTGTGACAATATATTTTTTTTTAAAGAAACTCACTTAGTTGTGTTTTCTTACAAATCTCTGTTAATGGGTTATATACAAATTCTGTTTAAATTAGCCAAAATTAATTTAGCCCATTTAAATAGAAAACCAGCAGTTTTGCATGATTTGAGAATGGCATGCAATAGACAGAAGAAGAAATCTAAAATATTCACCCAAAAAATAGAACAAAAAAAAGTAATTGATGAAGTGTATCCTGCCAATTAAAAAAAAAAAAAAAAAACTTTATAGATGCTCTTCCTCTCCATCCCCACCATCCCCACTGCCACAACCTTTCCTCGTACATATATATATATATATTTTTTTTTTTTCTGAGTTGCAACATTAATCACATAAACGGCCTCCCTATGGCTAGTATGTTTTCCATGCACTATATTTTTGAAATTACTGTCAAAATTATCTTTCTAAATTAAAATATGACATGTTGCTTCTCTGGTGAAAATCCTTAAAAAATTTCCCCATTGTCTGAATTCACAACTCATGGATAGTTTCTTTTTCCTTTTTACTTTTTTTTTTGAGACAAGCTCTGGCTTTGTTGCCTAGGCTGGAGTGCAGTGGTGTGATTATAGCTCACTGCAGCCTCAAATTCCTAGGCTCAAGCAATCCTCCCACCTCAGCCTGCAGAAGAGCTAGTACTACAGGTGTGTGACATCATACCCAGTAATTTGTGCATAGATATTCAGCTAATTTTTATGTAGCTAATTTGTAGAGACAGGGTCTATGTTGCTCAGGCTGGTCTTAAATTGTTGGCCTCAAACAATGCTGCCTCAGCCTCCCAAAGTGCTAGGATTATAGTCACGAGTCACTGTGTTGGGCCTACAGATAAACATAGTTAATTGTATTCGTCTCTGACTTCATCTCCAGGCTTATATGTAATTATAATTTCCCAACTCCTCATCATCCTAATCCCCCATCCCAGTCCAGCCTTCTAAACTAATATGCTCCCTTATTGCTGTCACTTGATCTGTCCTTCTCTCACCTAGCTAACACCTACCCATCTACGGACTTTCAGTGTGAATGTTACCTCTTCAATCCTTTGGAATTTTCCTGTGCTAAGTGTCCTATAGTTTCCCATAGCACCAAATGTTTTCCTGTACGATTTTATCATACTATGCTTCCATATTATTTTTATATTAGTTTCTTGCAATAGACTCAAGTCTGAGCAAAAAAGGTCACTTTTTTGCCTGAAACTCTGTTTGTCAAGATTCTAACTCTTCTCCTTCTTTGCATTATAAATTTTCTTCCATGCTGCTACAGTGACAAGTTATTTCCTCTTCCTCCATCGTCTCTTTCATGCATTGCATCAGGCTTTTGTCCTCACTGCTCTAGTGAAATGACCATGTCAAAGTCACCAGAATATTAATGTTGTAATATGATCAATCCTTAACTTGTATTTTACTTAATCTATGAATAATTAGTTCTCACTGTTGATCACTCCATCTGTCTTGAGCCTTTGTTTGCTTGACCAACAGAACACCATACTTTCCTGGTTTTCTTCTGTATTATTGGCTGCAGATTTTTTTTTTTTTTTTGGTAACTCATTCTCCTCTTTGTAACTTTGTCCCAGGCCATAGTCTGTCTTCTAATCACCATCCCCGCTCAGTGATAACATACACTTCCATGTCTTCTGTATGCTCTGACTACCAGATGTTTATCTCTAGCTGTGATTTCTGTGAGTTTCGCAATCATATGTCTAATAAGTATCTCAAAATGGATATGTCCAAAATAATAACTTTGAAATTCTTCCTCATCCACACTCTCTTTCATCTCAGGGAATGTCACCACCATTCACTCAGTTCTTAGGCATAAACCTAACATTCATCTTGATTTATCTTTCTTGCATTCAAGTTTACATTTACATCTATTCTCAATCTATCAGTAACAGCTCTACCTTAAAAATATATCCCAAAGGTTACTAATTCGTATCACTGTGACCATTATCTTCCTATCCAAATCGCATTACTTTTCCCCTCCATTACCTTGATAGGCTTCTAATCAGTCATATTGGTTCTACTCCACATCTCCCTACACTAACTAAGTGATTTCTTAGAAACTGATTAAGATCACATCACTCCACAGCTCAATATATTCCCATACTAGTTAGAAAAATTTCAAACTCACCATGGTCTTCAAGGATCCAAGTGACTTGGCCCTCTGCTCTGCCTCTCTAAACTCATCACCTATCACTCTTTGCTATCATTTACTGTGTTCCAGACACTGTGGCTTGAACATGTCAAGATCTCTCTCCCCTCAACAGTTCATACACTTGCTCACCAACAAGAAAGACTTTTATTCATCCCTCCCTTTGTTCATTTTATTCAGGTTTAAAATGGCAGCATGCTCTGGATGTCTGGTAACTCCAGCTCCTGTTTTATTTTTTTCTACAGCATTACCACTCCCCAAAAGAAAAGAATGTATTTCTTGATGACGTTTATCCTCCTTCACTAAAATGTAAAATATAAATGCAAAATGTAAGGACAAAGATCTTATATTCTTATTCAAAACGATGTCACCAGTGCTTAGAATAGTGTTGGCATGCAGTAAGCACTCAATAAATTCTTGATGAATAAATCACTGAAGAACTGATTGTGTGTCTGTATATATCTTGTGCTTTCAAATTACCTCTTTATCATTCCTGCATCATTCCTGTCTCCCAGTATTTTCCTAAACAAGCCATATTTGTCTAATTCTACGTCAATCATCTTTATTTATTTACCAACAAAATATGCTATAGAAAAATTAGCAGATAAGCAATACCACATACAGAATATTTTACATTTGACTCTCATGTATATTACTTAATCTAACATTTGCATCCTGTTTTTAAAAGATATATGATAAATTTCTGTTCTGATCAGTATTCAGTATAATATGTGGATTAAGAAAACAGGCCTTCAAATCAAGCAGCCTAGGTTCAAATCAAATTCTGCTTTTTTATCTAAGCCAAGAGGTTTTAATACCTGTAAAATAGAGATAATTGTATCTACCTTCCAAAGTTGATGTCAATATTAAATGAGATAATGCTTAATAGTGCTTCATTCAAATGCTAAAAATTGCTATTTATTATTGTATTTAATAACTTTTTCATGGATGAATGAGTAGATGAATAAATGGATAAATGAATAAGATGGAGATTTTGTATATATTTCTTCATGAATTTTTTCCCATTCTAAGAAAAGATGAAGTAGACAGGTGTTGCCATGGAGACTTTCAAGTAAAAGTAGTTCTTTCTGAGTCTCTAAAGAACTTAAAAAAACAGAACCAGATAAGCTGATCAGATAAGCAACTAATTAAAGACTCTTTGACTAAGGCGAGTAGGTGGCGGCTTCTGGGGCTTTTCAAAAAAGACCTCCCACTAACAGAAGTACTTATGCCTAAGGCCATATATTGTCAAAGCTATTAGTGGCTGCAGGGGGTTATTTGAATCACAGCGTCTAAAATGGAGGAGAGCCTGGGGGTTTAGGAGACTGAAGAGTTTAAGAAATGTGAAGTGTAAAAAGGTCAAATTTGGAAGATAAAAACTCTGCCTTCAGCATAGGTTTTATTTTTCATTTTTACATTGGTCTCAACTCTAATTATTTTAAGTAAAATTTTATTATATTGTATTGTAATTAAGAAAGGCTTGGAACGACATGCTTTGCACAAGATTATTAAATATTGTTTACAAACCAGTTGTTAAAGTTTGTGAATCTTCTAATTTGGTATTTTAACTATAAGCACAACTCACATATCATGTCTAATGGGGCTGCTTTCCAATCAACAGTTTAGTTTTAGTATGTCAGTGTGTGCAAAATTACTGAACATTTTCTTGTGCTTTACTGTGACAGAAAAAAAAAAAAGACAATGTTGATAGTAATAATAAGAACTGTGAAACGGAAAGGACACAATTGAGAGGGAAATCATTAGGAATGTAGAAAGCAGTATTGTTTTGGTTTCAATTGGATGCTCACTTGGCTTAAGCTGTTAACTGAGCATTCATTGAACTGTGAAGATAGAGAAAAACAATCATCATGTATAAAATCCTGTAAATAGGCTGTCAAAGATTATATCTAAACTGTAAAGTGTAAATAGAGAATTTGCTCTCTCTCAGAATAAAGCTCCCCATATAATATGTAAATCTATTGCTTGCGTTTCACCAACATACATACCTTTCTGCAGATGTCAGAAGAGTTTGAAACCTCAGATTTGTAAAGGTCTAAGCCAGGAAAGTATGCAAGAGTATCACCATGTGGTGGATACTGAAATGGAAAAAATATGGACCTTGGACTTGGGAAGTTGGTGAGGGTTGTCAGACCCTCTACAGATATTCAGGAAATTGATACAGTAATTTACTAAAATCCATTCACTGAACAAAAGTTTACTGAACACCTGTTGTGTGCCAAGTCCTCTTTCAATTGAGCCCAAAACCAATATAGTGACAATGGAAAGGGGGACAATTAAGACAGTTTAAGAAATGTTTTACAACCAAAAATTATACATAATACATTTCGATGGCTGCGGTAAAGGTAATGATATAAAGAGTAAACGGTTGATGGATGGCAGAAAATTATTTTAGATAGGATGGCCAAGAAAGATAGGAGACGTCAATGAAATGATGTAGTGAGACAAAAAGATATCTGTTCCAATCAGAGGAAATGAGAAATTCAAAGACCTTGGGGCAGATGTTTTGTGCAGTTAACAGATGTTGAAAAGGAGCACAAATTAAAGAGAACATTTTGATATCAACATAAGATAGCTCTGTACTTGACTCTCATATTTGAATATTTAAGACACTGAGCTTTTTCTATCTTAAAAATATTTTAAGACATGACCATTTTTATTCAGAACATTTTGAAGCTAAAAATACTTGTAGTTAAAAATAGAAATGCAAACTGTATTTTCATTTATGTAAAGATTAGTAGTTGGACCAAATGGTAAAACCTAAACTGGTCTGTCTTCTGAATGTCATTTAGAGTCTTCACCTTTCTATTTCTTCTCTACACAGATCCCATATATCCATCTGTCATATTGTCAACTTTCTGGATTTACACCTGTTCCACAAGGAAGAATATTTTTAAAATCGTATAAGGTAATACGTCTTTTTCATGTGATCTTGGCAGAAAATACAAGTCATCTGACACAATTTTCTATCTCTGGATATGTACTTTTAAACTGCTTCATTCTATTCAGGTTGCTATAACGAAATACCACAGAATGGGTGGCTTATAAACAACAGAAATTTATTTCTCACAGTTCTGGAAGCTGGGAAATCAGCACTGGTAGATTTGATGTCTGCTGAGGGCCCCTTTCCTGGATTATATATCACCGTCTTCTGGCTGTGTCCTCACATGGTAAAACAGGCTAGAGATCTCTCTGGGGTCTCTTTCATAAGAGCATTAATCCCATTCATGAGAGCTCTGCCCTCATAACTACCTTCCAATCCCTGCCCCCAATACTACCACCTTATGAGTTAGGATTCTAACATATGAATTTGGGGGATTCAAATATTCAGACTACAGCATTCTGCTGCTGGTCCCCAAAATTAATGTCCTTCTCATATGCAAAATACATTCATTCCATCCCAATAGCCCCACAAGTTGTAATTTGTTCCAGCATCAACGAAAAGTCTAATGTTCAAAGTCTCATCTAAATATCATGTCAATCACATATGGGTGACACTTTAAGATAAGATTCATCCTGAGGCAAACTGCCCTCCAGCTGAGAGTCTGTAAAATCAAACAAATTATCTACTTTCAAAATATAATGGTGAGACAGGCACAGGACAGATGTTTCCATTCCTAAAAAGAAAAACAGGGCAGAAGAAAGGGGTAACAGATCTTAAGCAGGACCAAAACTTTAAAATTCAAGAAAAATCTTTTTTGGTTCAATGCTCTGTTCTTCAGTCCCACTGGGCCTATGGTCTCACCTCCTAGACTCACAGGTTGGAGGTCTCCTCCCAGACGCATTGCAGGGAAGTTTCCATATTCTGGACCTACTGGAGGTTATAATCTTACTTCTGTGACTTTGCTGGGCATAATACATACCACAGCTCTCACAGATTAGAGTTGCATGCCTGTGGTTCTCCCTGACTACCATCACATCAGTGGCTCTACTGTTTCACGATCATATGGGTGGCCCCACCTCTGTAGCTCCACTGGGCATTTTTCCACAAGGTAATGCTAAAAGTGTGAGGCCATCCACATGACCCCTATGGCAGATCTCTGTCTGGGCAGAGAGGCTTTCCAGGACACTCTTTGAAATCTACACAGAGGCAGCCACATCTCCATAACCTTACTGGGTACAGGGCATGGTGAACCAGACCCACAGGAACTATTCCTGTGTAGCCAAGCAGACTGCATGAATCAGAGCCTGGGGCTTAAGGCCCTTCCTTTGAAATCTGACTCCTAGGCCCTTGCACTCTGGGCTTGTGACTGGATGGGCAGCCTTGATCTCTGAAATGCATTCAGGTTCATTCTTCCTTTGTTTTGGACAATAGGTCCTCACTTCTGTTTAGATGGCTGACTAATCTTTGCATTGTATTGATGAATAGCTTCTAGCTTCTATTGAGATGGTCAGTTCATACTAGTCTTCTTATCAAACAGTACTTGACTAAACTTTTTTTTTTTTTTTTTTTTTAAGACAGAGTCCCACTGTGTTGCCTGGACTAGAGTGCAGTGGTACGATCTCGGCTCACTGCAACCTCTGCCTCCCAGGTTCAATCAGTTCTCCTGCCTCAGCCTACCAAGTAGCTGGGATTACAGGCATGCACTACCATGCCCGGCTAATTTTTGTATTTTTTAGTAGAGACCAGGTTTCACCACGTTGGCCAGGCTGGTCTCAAACTCCTGACTTCGGGTGATCCACTCGCCTTGGCTAAACTCTTAAAGTTCTCTTTTGAATAGGTCTTCTCATTTTTCCAATATGGGTAGGTTGAAAGTTTTTAAAATATAAAAGTTTTGATTCCCATTTTTTTTTTCTTTCTTTTTTTTTTTTTTAGACAAAGCCTTGCTCTGTCAACCAGGCTTGAGTTCTGTGGCATGGTCTTGGCTCACTGCAACCTCTGCCTCCTGGGTTCAAGTGATTGTCCTGCTTCAGCCTCCAGAGTAGCTAGGACTACAGGTGTCCACCACCACACCTGATTAATTTTTGTATTTTTAGTAGAGACGGGTTTCCCATTGCCCAGACTGGCCTCGAACTGCTGACCTTGTGATCTGCCCACCTCAGCTTCCCAAAGTGCTGGGATTACTGGTGTGAGCCACTGTGCCTGGCCCTGATTTCCAATCGATTAACAATTCCATGTTTAAATCATTGGCAGTCAAGAGAAGCCAAGCTGAACCATTAACATGTTGCTTATTTTCTTAGCCAAATATCCAATTTCATTGTTTAAAGTTTTACCTTCCAGAAAACTCCATAACATGAACATAATCAGCCACTTTTGTTATAACGTGGCATAATCTTTGCTTCAATATAACAATAATATTCTTTCCTCTATTGTTCAACTACTTGTTCCTCATTTCCATCTAAAGATTCATCAGAATTGGCTTTACTATCCACATTTCTACTAATATTCTATTCATAACCCCTTAGATATTTTAGTAAAAAGATGATGCCTTTCTCAAGAGCTTTCCTCCTCTTATTCTGATCCCTCATCAGAATTTCCTCTTACAGTCCTTTCACAACAATGTAGGCTTTTTCTAGCATGCATCTCAAACTCTTCCAGCCTACACCTGTTATCCAGTTCCAGAGCTGCTGCCACATATTTAGGTTTTTGTTACAGTAGAACCCCACTCCTGGTACCAATTTTCTGCCTTAGTCTTTTCAGGCTAGTATAACAAAAAACCATAGACTAGGTGGTGGCTTATAAACAAAAGAAATATATTTCTTATAGTTGTAAAGTCTGGGAAATCAAAGTTTTCTAAAGCAGTGGCAGATTCAGTATCTGGTGAGGACCCTTTTCCTGGCTCATAGACAGCCATTTTCTTGCTGTGTCCTCACATGGTAGAGGGACATCCCTCTTGGATGTCCAACTAGTAACATCCTTGGTGTTGCTTTTATGAGGACAATAATCCCATTGGTCATCTCCCAGTGGCCCCACCTCCCAATACAATCACCTTAGGGGTTAGAATTTCTACACAAAAAAATGGGGAAAATGAATATTTAGACCATAGCAAAAATCCATGCAAAATTACAGGTAGTCTGTTCTATATCTAAAGACTCCTGATGAATGCAGTATCAGGGTTCTCAAAAAGCCCAGGAAACTACAGACTGCTGGACCTCTGACAGAGAGATGGTGTGGGTTCCTGGGTAGCTCATCTTTTGCCCTAAAAGTAGGAAGTGAGTTCTGGCTGAATCTAGGTTGAGAACAGCATTCACTACTAGTGAATCTAGCATTCACTACTGAGGTGGAATATCAGTAATAGAATAGATAAAAGCCTAAAGTCTTTCATAGACTTTAGTTCCTGCTATGAGCTACTGTACTTGCTGAGATAAATCCTTAGTTAGATAGTATCACCTTACTCTTTTTATATAGGTTTTTATATTTGATGGCTAAAATGCTAGAATTAATCAATTGATACATTTGTAATACAAAAACACTTTGTGATAATCATGTAGAATAGGGGCTTTCTTGGGTTTCAGACACAAATGGTTAATGGTTTAAAATTTATAGTCTTGGGCCAGGTGTGGTGGCTCACACCTTTTTGTAATCCCAGCACTTTGGGAGACCGAGGCAGATGGATCACCTGAGGTCAGGAGTTCAAGACCAGCCTAGCCAATAAGGTGAAACCCTGTCTCCACTAAAAATACAAAGAAATTAGTCGGGCATGGTGGTGCATGCCTGTAATCTTAGCTACTTGGGAGGCTGAGGTGGGAGGATTGTTCGAACTCAGGAGGCAGAGGTTGCAGGAGATCGTGCTACTGCACTCTAGCCTCGGTGACAGTGCAAGACTCGATTTCAAAAAGAATAAAAATAAAAACAAAGTAAAATGTATAGTCTCATATTCTCTATTCTATGTTTCACAAATATTCTCTTCAAATGTTCTCTTTCTTCAGTCCCTTCTCTTCATTTGCTATTTTGCTATTTTTTTTTTCCTTTTCTCTCTCTTTTTAATGCGACAGATCATTTCTCCCATCTATATCTTGCCTCTTTCTAACTCTGTCTCATCTGCATGTCTTCATGGACATAAGAAAATTTATTTCTTTGGATAATGTGATGTTTAAATTTTTAGGGTAAGAAGAAAAGCAGAGCATAAACATTGGTTAAATATATATTTCTAAGGCCTATTAAAATTGTAGTAATAATTATTTTAACTTTGTTTTCATTTTATGTTAAAAAAAAATTTGCCAACAATGAAAACAAACAAAATGTTTATTTCTTTAAGTCTACTCCTCAACCATTTGACCTGGAATGCATTAATTGGTGGAAATTTCACTGTCCTCCTAAATGGTATATTTTAATAAAGATTTACTATTATTTTCAATACAATCAACACATTTTCCAGAACTTGCTCATAAATTTTAAATGCAAATAAAAGTCAAACATGCAAGGAACCCTAAATTAAAGTTGGAAAGGATGACAGTACTTAATGCTTTCAGCCTTTTCCAAAATGCAAACATCTTCTGTGGAAGGCACATTTTCCATATAATAACTTTAACTAGCTTTAAAAATAAAATATCAACAAATTAAAATCAATAGTATCAAATACTTGATCAGTACTGCATATTAAGTCCTATATTCTGCATTGAATACTTTTAGAATTGGAATCTTCTCTTTTGATTTTGTGGTGGATTATTTGACAAAAACAAAAACAACTTAATTTTTTAGTACTTATTAGGTTCTAAGAACTAAGCCAAGGCTTTTAATCATTTAGTCATAATGAACCTATGAAGAAGTTCTCTTATTTTCTTGTTTTATTGATATGGGATTTGAAGATCAGAGATTATGTAAATTTTCCAGGATCTTATTGTAACTCACCTCAATTCAGTCATGCGGACAAAGCCAAGACATTCAGCCACAACTCTTGTGCTGATAATTTAGTACAATTCCCAGCTCTGATGATTTCACTCAATTTTACATAATTCTTTACAACCTCTCACATTAATTAGCACATTAACATGATAAATATACAAACAGAACCTTTAAGGATTAATTCACACATTTACATTTCAATTCTTGGCATATGTAGGTTCTTTGAACACTCTAAAGGAATAAAAGGGGTTTTGATGATATTTAAAGATTAATGAACTAGTTTACGAATTTCCATGTCATTATATTACTCTGTTTTTACAGTAGATTATATGAAACTAAGTAAAGAGAACTACTTTTCTAAGTTCTTCTATTTTTACCGCATTGATATCTTCTATCAATATCTACGTAAATATATTAAAAGTGAGAAGAAATTATGTAAATAATTACTGGGGAAAGTGAGGCAGAAATAATGATTCTTAGTATTTATAGAAAAAGATTTAAAAATCTACTATGAGTTTTGAAGAGAGTTATTATTATGTGTCTGTCTTCAATTATTAAACTGATTTCAAGCAATGTAATTTCCAATTTATGCATATTGTATGACTAATTTTGGCATTGACATATAGAAACATTTCTTTTAGCTCATGATTCCTTTAGTTCAGAATGTTATAAATGTTATTTATAATATTTCATGAGTATGAAGTCAATGTATTGTGTTGTATGTATTGTGGTTCAGAAAAGAGGACATTATTTGTTTTGTCTTTATGAGAGTACAAGTACCTAAGGGGAAGATCTCTCTGCCCTATTAACCCCAGCTCTCTGGTAAGCACAAGACAGGTGGAACATCAAGTCCAGCTGATTTATCTCCTATACTTGTGGACTGCCAAAAATGTACTTTAATAGAGTCAGCAATTCTGCATAATAAATGAGGCAGAAATGTAATTGAAAATAGTTTATAAGTCAGAATATAAACAGAAGCAGTAATCTATCAATTAATTTAGGTATAAAGGTAGGAAAACTTAGTCTTAAATCCTGCCTCCACTCTAACCCTTACTATGGCTCTGCCACTTTAAAGAGAACTATTTTACCTCTTTCAGACTCAGTTTATTCATCTGTACATTCCAAAAGTAACAGTTCCATAGATTTGTCAGAGGATTACATCAAATATGTATTTAAATTACTTAGCATGGAATGGGGCTTTTTTAGACAATCCAGGCTGCTAAAACAAAATACCACAGATTAGGTAAGTTGTCAACAACAGAAATGTATTTCTTAGAGTGCTAAAGATTGGGAAGTCTAAGATCAAGGTGCCAGCAGATGTAGTGTTTGGTGAGGGCTTGCTCAGTGCTTCATAGACAGTGCCTTCTGTGTTCTCACATGGCAGAAGGCTGAATATGCTTCCTCAGACTTATTTTATAAAGGCACTAATCTCATTCCTGAGGGTGGAGCCCCCAAGACCTAGTCACCTTCCAAAGGCCCCACCTCTTAATACCCCTACATGGGGGATTAGATTTCAATATAAGAATTTGTGTGTTGTGGGGGGTGGTGGGGAGAGGGAGAGAATAAATATTCAGACGATAGGATTGGCAAATAGTGGCATTAAGAAAATTATAAATATCAGAAATCAGAAATTGTGGTTATTTAGCTAAAAGATAAGAAAATTTAAGAGTCATTTTCAGTCTTCTAGTGTTTTAAATTATTTTTTGTAAGTGGTCATTCGACAAATAATAGAATAACACAAGAATAGTTCAGGTTCCATTTATTGTCATGGAAAAAATTAAAATATTTGTTGTAAGAAAAAAATGCACTGTGAAATATGCTAGGTATATTTTTTTGGGGGGGGTGGGAGAGGCAATATCAAATTCCTAGAGAAATCAAATGACCATCCATCTTTCCTAGTTATTTGTGACAGCCCAGTTTATACCATTATCCTAGCACAGTTGTTGACAATGTCCTCATTTAAATGGTAAAAAAATATATTTTACTTAAAGCAAACATATTCTATAAAAATTACATATCCTGGTCGGGTGTGGTAGCTCGTGCCTAAACCCCAGCACTTTGGGAGGCCGAGGCAGGTGGATCACGAGGTCAGGAGTTGAAGACCAGCCTGACCAATATGGTGAAACACCGTCTCTACTAAAAGAAACAAAAAATTAGGAGGGCATAGTGGCGGGTGCCTGTAATCCTAGATACTCGGGAGGCTGAGGCAGGAGAATCGCTTGAACCTGGGAGGCGGAGGTTGCAGTGAGCCAAGATCATGCCATTGCACTCCAGCCTGAGCGACAGGGTGAGACTCAGTCAAAAAAAAAAAAAAAAAAAAAAAAATCCTGCGAATGCATATCAACAGATTTATCTTTGATTTCTTCTCAGTAGAAATGAATGTACCTTCTATGTTATTTCACAATTTAAGATTATTTTTTATTCTAATGACCTGTGAACTGACATGTGAACAAATGTATTTTAAAAAGCTAAAAATAAGAATGGCAAATATAATTCATTTTCATATGGCAAAATGTGTTATTGAAAAGTAATTTTATATATTTATGATTGTCTATTATGTGTCAATATACATACTCATTCTTCCCTATGGAGAGTGGACTATTAAGATTATTAAAATTAAAACAAAAATAAAACAAAATTTCTGCTTATCTTTTATTTTAAAAAATATTATTTTCAACTGGGCGTGGTAGATCACACCTGTAATCCCAGCATTCTGGGATGCAGAGGCGGGTGGATTACTTGAGGCCAGGAGTTTGATACCAGCCTAGACAACATGGTGAGACCTGGTCCCTTTTGTATTTTGTAATAATACAAAAATTAGCTGGGCATGGGAGTGCATTCCTGTAATCCCAGCTACTCGGAATGCTGAGGCAGGAGGCTTGAATCTGGGAGGCAGAAGTTGAAAGGGAGCTGAGATCATGTCACGGCCCTCCAGACTGGCAACAGAGCAAGACTCTCTCTCAAAAAAATAAAATAAAATAAAATAAAATCTTATTTTTAACATCACATACCAATGTAACTTTAATGAGAAACAACTCAAGTCATTAGAATTATTTTATAACCTGAAATTAAGTCTTACCACTCTTTTTTGAATTTAATATTATGTATTTTTTTAAAATAATAATTTTCAGATATGTTATTGGGGCAGAGAAGAGAGTAATTTCTCTACTTTCTATATTTTCTATGTCTATGGAATGCTACAAAAGCCAAGCATCATTATAATTACCCTGACATACTATAAAATTCTAAACTATTAAGATATCCATAATTTTAGATAGTATACATTCTATTTACCAACATAAGTTAGATATACTATTGCAAAAACAACTTTGAAACAATAAGTTTTTGGTTAACCTTATGCATTTTACTCATTCAAAATGTTACCACCCATATTTGTGAAAGACTGAAAAAATTTATTATTTTATATTTTTATACATATCTGTAACTAACAAAGTCAGAAAAAAAAATTCATATTTTCTAATTCTTTTGATGACCAAGCAAAATATTTCCAGAAAAGTCAGCTTTAAGACCTACCATTTGATAGCACAACAATGTGACTATAGTCAATAATAACTGTACATTTTAAAATAACTTAAAGAGTGTAATTGGATTGTTGCAATGAAATGAATAAATGCTTGAGGAGATGGATATCCCATTCTTCATAAAGTGCTTATTTCATATTGACTGCTTATAACAAAACATCTGATGTACTCCATTAATATATACACTTACTGTGTACTCACAAAAATTAAAAATTAAAAAAAAGGATAATAGTGCTTCATAATCCCACATTAGTAGCATCAGATTCTGTGTTCCTGGAAACATATGTATGTACTTACATCCATATAAATCCATGTAAATCAGTATATGAGGAAACTATTTATCTAATTGAACAAAGTTTTTCACTGATTTCATCACCAAGACAATTGCAACAAATCTCCACTGATTTTTCATATTTATATAAAGCATACTTATTAAATTACTTAAAATTTAGTGCATAATTACATTTGAAATTTTAACAAATTGAAAGATGTAAGATAATCAATTTTTATATAAAATATGTATAATCACAGATCATACAAATTTATATACTCACCAATACAAGTAGGTAAGGAATCATTCCACTGGGCCAAAGAATTGGGCACTGTTTCACATCTAATTGCTATGGATCCATGGAGAATATACCCTGGATTACATTCAAAAAGAACCAAGGAACCGACTGCAAATTCATTGCCAATTCTTCTTCCAAATCTTGGTTCAGGCACAGAACTGCATTGTGTAGAACTTGTTCTAGGAACAGCTGTGTAGAAATATTATTTATTTTAATTTTACATGGTAGACAAATACAGATTTCTGTATGTAACTGTTTAAACACGTTTTTGAGAAATCATCACTTTTTATCAGAACTTGAATTAACAATTTTAATATATTCTCAAAGTGTTAAATTTCAGACAGAATAACATAATTTAAAATAAATATTGTTACCATCGTCAAGGTTTTTTACCAGAAAAGTTTTACTTTTGATCCTTTAAACATCATCCATTTTTTTTCTATTTTTGTTTTAACAGACTAATTAATATTACAAAGTACTTTTTGTTAGATATTTTTGTAATTTGTGGGATAAAACTGAAAGCATTTTTTTTTCTTTTTAAGCTTAGAATACCAAGTTCAAAAAATATGTGTCAGGTTATATCAAATAATTTTACTTTTGTTTTCAGTATTTGGTTCTTAATTAAAAACAGATTTTACAAAAGCAAACAGTACTTTATTAGTTTCATAGAATGTTCACAAACTTAATTTCAAACACATTTGCTATTGAGAAAGATAACTACATTTGGACTAGGTAGAATATATGTTCAGACAGATTAACAACAATAAAACTTTTTACTTTAATAATCACACAATATCAGATTTGAAATTGCTTTTAGATTTTATAGGTATGTCCTTTAATTGTGTCTCTCTTTTTTTTTTTTTTTTTTTTTTGGTTTAGTAAAATAGAATGATAACAGGATGTTTTTTCTTTTTAAAACACATAACAAATGTGATTAAAGAGATTGACAATAGCCCAGAAAAATGATATGATGAATTCTAAATAGATTAATTCTTCTTATTCGACTTGAGTAAGTATAATTCCACTCATTATAGTGCCTTTTTATAGTCATAATACCACACATTGTTTCCAGGGGGAAGTACTACTTAAAGTAAAAGAGTATAGTATTATAGTCAACTGATGAATGGGGTAATAGGGTTTAATAGGAATAACAAATCACAAATGCTTATACATTTCTTAGGAATAAAATGCAAGATACTTTTGAGAATAACTACCATATGAACATATGTATTTCAAAGAAAATATTTCAAATAATGGCTCTTAACTTGGTTTAATGATAATGTAGAAGGTTGTCTACCACAGGCAAGAAAAAACTGTGTAAACAAACTTCTAATTGCACAAAAGTCCTAAAAACTGTGAAGAAAGTTTTAATTCTCCTGAGAGAATGAGAAACTATAATTTTAGAATGGAACACTGATTTCCCTGGCATGTTTAAGTACATCAGCACCAAAATTTTTGTATCTTTAATTTAGAATGCTAAACTAAATTAGACTAAATAGTCTAGAGTACTAGACTGTTAGAAAATAGAAAATGTAGATAGTAAAGAATTGTCAGGAAAAAAAGTAGATGTTTTGAAAACAATATGTGAGAAGGAAGGAAAATCAGGCATTTAAACTGAGAATGATGATGGAAGCAATAGATTTTGTTTACTTTGGTCAAGTTGACAGTGATGTAGTGATGGGGGAGGGGACAAAATAAAACTGCTTAAAAACACTTTTATCTAGAGGATTTCATCATTCAAAATCTCTGAATACATCATAGAAAATGATATCATTCCTTAGTGTGTTTCTAGACTACAGGGTCACTTACCTTGGTAAACAAAGTGAAATCCCTTAGCTGTTATTGGTCCAACTGAAGTAAATCGAATTGTGATCTGATTACCTGAACTCAGTGGAAGTGATTCTCCTACTCAACAAAACAAACACTAGATATCATAAATAATTTTCATTCAGTAAACCTAACAAATTATATTATAATCTTACACTGTCATTTGAAAATGTCAATCTATGTTCTATCAAATTACTTTAAAATATCCTACCACTACCAATATAGTTTCTTTGGGTTCAACTTGTATTGCAATCTTTTTCTCAGAAAGCTTTAATTACATTTTTATACATATTGCCTCATTCTTCAAAGAATTCTTAAATATTTTATATTACATTAAACACCAGAGACTAAGTGATTAAATATATTATTTACTTGGTTACAATCCTAGAGAATAGTTGGTTGTATTTTTCTCAACCTTCTGAGTTAATTTTGTTTCTATTCTTTAGAAAAAAAAAAAGTGATAATATTTTCACTTTACTTTATTTCTAATATGGATGACATAAATCTCAACTTTCACTACAATACTAATCAAAGTCAGTCTTTAATCAGTAACTGATGCATGGCAGTTCTATTAAAGGATACCTGAATGGGATCCTGAGAGGGAAGATAACAGAGAAGATTGCTGAGTTGGCCCATCATACACCTCAACAACATCGTGGAGTGATGTCTGGAAAAATACAAACTGGCCAAACACCACTGATCAACAGGAACCCGGAGAAGCAAACAAATCACCAACCATCCAAAAACGAAAACAAAAAACAAAAAAATAGAAAGAGGAGGAGAGAGAGAACAAAGTATTACAATATAATAGTCATTTTTTTTTCTACCATTAAAAGAGGATAGGTGCCAATTGGTTCATATTACTGACACAGTACTTCAGGTCATAAAAGAAGTGACCATGACCTAAAGCAGTAAAATTTTAAGACAACAATTCTTAAAAATATAAATGAGTATAGCATTTAATTTGGATGAGAAATCATAAGATTGATGATTAATACTTTATAGTAACTACTTTTGGCTTTTCCCAATGGTGGTTTGATTCTTTTCACTTTGTGACTCTCTTCTCTTTTTCTAATTTTTTTCCTCCTCCTTCAGATGAGATAGACAAAGTTTTAATTCAGGGAAGTTTTAAAATTGTCCTTAAAAATGCTATTCCATTATGAGTAATAATTTCATTAGAAAAAGATTAGCAAGATTCTTTTCAGGTATAGTGTTTAATTTACATTCTAAGTTTTAAATGATTCCTAAACATTTATTGTTAATCTTCTGCCAAAATAAAGAAATATTATTTACAATTCCTCAGCAATTGAGATATCATAAAATGTTGCAGAATAATTGCTCTTCCATGGTAAGTACGGTTCTGAAGTACATACCAACAGAGCTTTATAGATGTGTCTTTTTACTCCATTTTTACTTATTCTTTAATTATATACTAAACTTACATGCAAAATTTACCCAAACTAAAACTATAGAGAAAGAACTTGTTTCAAGAACAGAAAGAACAGAAATCAGTTTGCTTTGTGGGTGTTTTTTTTAAATAAAATCAGTAAGAAAAATTATCCTTAAAATATTGCATTGGTAAAATTGTGGGGTTTAAAAGAGTATAATTTTTAATGAAAATTTAATAATGTAAAAGCAAGGTCACTTTTATAAATTTGAAATCACATGAATTTAAATTGTTTATTCCATGAGTATATACAAGTATATGTTTCAAATGCTGATTCAAATTGTACACCTCAAATGAAGGCTATGGACATTCTCTGGTGGTCCTTATACCAATAGGTTAATTCACTTGAAACATGGTTACTTTTGCCTATGAATTCAGGTATACACATAATATTGTAAACAAAGCTATACGTAGTTTTTTGGCCTACAAAAATAAGCTGGTGATCTCAGTCCAGTTCTTTGTGGAGCAAAAGAAAATGAAAACATTAACAGATACAGCGATGTTTCTTTGAACATTTCTGAATATTGCTGTGCTAAAATTTGTCAATAATCCTCCTTAAAATATTTCCTAGAAGTCATGAATACAAATTTATGTTTCCACCAAATGAGACACAAGCTGTGAATTATTTTAATGGTTTACAAGTCATACAAAAATTTTGAATTCAGACCCTTTTAAAAGATCCCAAATTTGTTCCACCAAATCCCAAGCTACTTCCAAAATACTCCAAATATATATAGGAAAGGTTTTCTGTTTTTGCATTTGTTTAGACTAGTGTTTAGATGATCTATTCTCAAACATGTCTTAAGAAGGTTCTATTATAAAGCAGATTGCCATTGCCTTACCAAGTAGCCAAAAAAAAAAAAAAAGTTATGTTAGTCTAATCATGATAACTTTGTTACATCAAACACACTGCCCAAAAAGGCTCTTGGAGTATAATTTATTCTTTCTCTCAGCTTTTTGGGAAATCATTAAGAAAAAAAGTACAATTCAGCATCCTTTAACTCTTTCTTTCCATCAGAAAACATGCCCAATTTCTTTGCAAACCACTATATTTACAAACATTTAAAACAACTAAAATACACAAGTATCCAAGAACTTTTTCTGAGGAAAAAGAAAAAAAAAATTCATCTTTTTTTTTTTTTTTTTTGCCTTTAGTCCTCTTCTCAATTATTGTTTCTATACAGATAGACCAGTTTTGCATTATCTCTAAACTGAATATGTTGAGACTATAACTGTTAACAATGCAGCCATTAACCTTGTGTTTTTTTATCATGTTGAGTATAGAAAACTGTAGGGCATGCTCTTTTAAGTGTTGTTAATAATTTGTGCTTGTAATTTGTTGTAGTTATTAACTCAGTTGGGAGAGTTGAGAAAGCTAGGAGTGGGGGAGTAGAGTGCTGAATCTTGCCTTATTAAGCAATGAGCGAGCCACTTTTCTTTAAAAGCAATCAACTCTGCATTAATATCGGCAATTGAAACTTTAAATTAAAAGTAGCTTTCATCAGAAAACAGTTACTCTGAGAGGATATGGAATCACTATAGTAAAGATAAAATTTTAAAGTACATGCGTAAGTTATTTTGTAGTATGAACAATGAAGAACACTCACATAGTGATCTGATTTCCCACACATTATCATATTAATATTGTCTCATTAAACTGATATATTATAATCGTGAACCAAGTACTCCCAGTCAGAAGTCTTAAGAACTAAGTGGTGACTCTCAGATTTGCTTCTCCATTTTGTCTGTAAATCTCTTAGTTTATTTGGTTTTTTAAGGTGCAAACAGCAGTAGGTCTTCTGATTCTAAAATGTTCTGAATAGCCAAAGGTATTTGCCTGGTTGAAAGTGATATAAGGAAAATCTGTAAGAGATTTTAAAGTGGCTCAAAAGATTACTGTTTTTTTTTTTTTTTTTTTTTTTTGTAAGCAACTTGTCTAGCAAATTGGGTAACTTGTGTTAAATGGAGACTGTGGTATAATGCAATGGATTATTGCCCCAGTGAACAGATTCATTTTGCCTCTATGCATCTATTTGTTTGTAAATTCATCTTAACATTCCTGATTATCTATCTATCTTATCCACAGATCTATCTAATTTATCTATTAACCATCTATTATTTGGTTATTTGAATTCTCTTTTGAACCATTGTAACATCTTACTGGGTTTCTCATTATTTAATTGAAAGTTAAACAAAATTTTTAAGTATCCTTTATATTTATATGAGAGTCATAATTCTGTTCTTTTTAAAAATTCTCTCTAAACGCTGACCTGATGCTGGTGCCTCAATCCAATGGGTAGAACACCCTTTTATTTCTAGAACTACAATTAACCCCAAGTCTGTGCTGATTATGCCTTTCGCATGATTAACAAGCTCCGTGGTCTGTTTCTTTATTTCCAAGCAGAGATACAGAATTCCCTGCATCTCAGCTCCAAGCTTCTTTTCTGTTTTCTTAAGCATATAGATTTCAAAAGCATTTTGCTCTCAATATACAAGAGTAAGCTGTATACACCAAGCTATTTCTTAAGGGAAATGCTACTAATTTTTTTCTTCTTTAAACATAATACATGTTAAAGAAAACGTTTTTATCTCTTTTGCTGAAAAATTCAATTTTTACAGTGGTATATATACTATAGTAAGCTAGAAAAAGGAAGAATAAGGAAACCAGTAAGATAAAAGCAAACAAATAAGCCTATGCAAATTATCTAGTTTTTATGCCTGAAACTATATCTAAGCCTATTATATTTTCATACATTGTATTTTAGAATAGAGTTTATTAATTCAACCAGCATTAGTTGATTCTGTGATGTGCCAGAAACTGGGTTAAATGCTAGTGTTAAGAAAGTGACCAGTACAGACAGGGTCTCTGCTCTTTAACTCTATTAATTCTATTTCTGTTTATTGATGTGGCAGCTTTTCTTTATTCCACGTATGAAAAGATGTTAGGCTAGCCAATTAATTATAAACCAACAATAGGGCACTTTGGGTACATCTTTCCATGAAGAGTATTGCTATACTGATCAATTAAATCCATTCTTTAAAGCAAAGCATCTACTAACCTCTAATGGGTAACATTCATGGAGTTCTCGACACATTTTTAATAAATCTATAACTTAGATTTAAAAAAAAATCACTTTAAAAGTCTGGAGAAATCACTAAAAGGAAAACCAGTTTAGATCACGTTGCTAGAACCTTTATTTCAATTTTAAAGTATTTTCCTAGTTCATTTTCTTCCCCATGAATAAATTCAGAATGAGACAAGGCAGTGTATCTATCTACTCTTTTTTGTAGACAAAGCAAGGTTTATTTGACATTTAATTTTTGAAGTATCACATCCAAATAAGATTGAGAAGTAGTGTTCCATTGACTGAGAAGGTTTGCATAACATAAATTTTCATGTAACTGTTTCAGTAAGCCTTTGTTTCCTATTCTCCATCAAACCCGGTAGAATCCTTTTTCCTTTGGTCACATTCATTTAATTCCTGAGACTTCATCCAATTTGCTTAATTAAGCCATCCCAAATGTAAATCAATAAATGATGACAGTGTCTAAGATGGCATAAATAAACTCTTGAGCATTAGCATAGATAAGTGGCTGAATTGTCACTACAGACCAACAGTTACCCTGAAAGCATCATTGCGGAAACAGTATAGTGGGTGCCTGGAATATGGCATAATGTACTAAAATGGGTTAGTGCTCACAGGGGAGGGTCTTTGCTTAGAATGTGAATAAATAGAACAACAAGAAGTTAAAGCTCCCTTCTCCACTAAACTCTAATCTGCAACATGGTTGAAACATTCTACTATTGCTATTATTCTCTCCTTGACCAATGTTTAATAAGGCTCCTCTGAATCCTCTTCCCAACTAGGCCTTGACTATTTCACTTCTGTGTCTGTCTTTGCATTGTCCAGTTTTAACAAGAATCCTGATGAGCTGGTTTAGCCAAAACCCCCTTCTCTCAATGTCTGATTACCCTCTCACCTCCACCATCCCCTAGGTGATGTCTGATAACCCTGGCTTGCCTTCACCAACAGTCCTGTTTAGGTGGTTTAGCCAGAATAGCCCTCATCACTGATGTTTCCTCTTAATAATTTTCCATCTACTAACCTCCATCCTGCTTCTGATATATAAATTCCCACTTTTTCTTGTTATATTTGAAGTTGGCTCAATCTCTCTTCTCTATTGCAAAACCCATTAAAGTAATTCCTATGCCTATCCTGACACTTCTGAATAGTCTATTTGATATAGTTTGGCTGCAACTCCACTCAAATCTCATCTTGAACTGTAGTCCCAATAATCCCCATGTGCCCCTGGGAGGTAACTGAATCATGGAGGTGGTTTTCCTTTTGCTGTTCTCATGATAGTGAGTGAGTTATCATGAGGTATGATGGTTTTATAAGCTTCTGGCATTCCCCCTGCTGGCTCTCGCTGTGTCCTGCTGTCACGTGAAGAAGGCGCCTGCTTCTCCCATTGCCTTCTGCCATGATCGTAAATTTCCTGAGGCCTCTTCAGCAATGTAGAACTGTGAGCCAATTAAACCTTTTTCCTTTATAAATTACTTAATCTTGGGTATTTCTTCATAGCAGTGTTAGAACAGGCTAATACAGTAAATTGGTACCAAGAGCAGAGTGCTGCTATAAAGATACCTGAAAATGTGGAAGCAACTTTGGAACTAGGTAAGAGGCAGAAGTTGGAAAGTTTTGAGGGCTCAGAATACAGGGAGATGTGGGAAAGTTTGGAGCTCCTTAAAGACTTGTTGACCAAAATGCAGATAGTGATATGGACCATGAAGTCCAGACTGAGGTTGTCTCAGATGGAGATGAGAAACTTGTTGAGAACTAGAATAAAGGTGATTCTTTCTATGTTTTAGTAAAGAGACTGGTGGCATTTTGCCTCTGTGCTAGAGATGTGTGGAACTTACTTTGAACTTGAGAGAGATGATTTAGGGTATCTGGCAGAATAAATTTCTAAGCTGCAAGGCATTCAAGAGGAAGCAAAGCATAAAAGTTTGGAGAATTTGCAGTCTGACTATATGAGGTTAAATAAAAAACCCATTTTCTGGGGAGAAATTCAAGCCAGCTGCAGAAATTTGTATAAGTAATGAGGAACCAAATATTAATCCCCAAGACAATAGGGAAAATGTCTCCAGAGTATGTCAGAGAACTTCATGGAAGCCCCTCTCATCAAAGGCCTAAAGGTCTAGGAGGCAAAAATGGTTTGCTGGGATGGCTCAGGGCTCTCCTGCTCTGTGCAGCCTCAGGACATGGTGCCCTGCACCCAGCTGCTTCAGTTCTAGCTGTGGTTAAGAACCAAGGTACAGCTTGAGCATTGCTTCAAAGGGTGCAAGTCCCAAGCCTTGGCAGCTTCCATATGGTGTTGAGCTTGTTGGTGCACAGAAGTCAAGAATTGAGGTCTGGGAACCTCTACCTAGATTTCATAGGATATATGGAAATGTCTGGATGTCCAGGCAGAAGTTTGCTGCAGGGTGGAGCCATCATGAAGAACCTCTGCTAGGGCACTGTGGAAGGGAAATACAGGATCGGAGCTCCCACACAGAGTACCCACTGGGACACTGCCTAGTGGAGCTATGAGAAGAGAGCCACCATCCACCAGATCCAGAATGGTAGATTCACCGACAGCTTGTATTGTGCACCAGGAAAAGTCACAGATGCTCAATGCCAGTCTGTGAAAGTAGCCAGAAGGGGGTTTTTACCCTGCAAAGCCACAGGACCGGAGATGCCTGAGGCTGACAGAGCCCACCTCTTGCATCAGTGTGACCTGGAATGTGAGACATGAAGTCAAAGAAGATCATTTTGGAACTTTAAGGCTTAATGACTGCTCTATTGGAGTTTGGACTTGGATGGGGCCTGTAGTCCTTTTGTTTTGGCCAATTTCTCCCATTTGGAACTGGTATATTTACCAAATGCCTGTACTCCCATTGTAACTAGGAAATAACTAACTTGCTTTTGATTTTATAGGCTCATAGGTAGATGGGACTTGCCTTGTTTCAGATGAGACTTTGAACTTGCACTTTTGGGTTAATGCTGGAATGAATGAAGACTTTGGAGGAGTGTTGGAAAGGCATGATTGTGTTTTGAAATGTGAGGGCATGAGATTGGAAGGGACCAGGGTAGAATGATATTATTTGGCTGTGTTCCCACCCAAATTTCATCTCAAATTGTAGTTCCCATAATTTCCATGTGTACTGGGAGGGACCCAATGAGAGGTAACTGAATCATGAGGGTGGTTTCCCCATAGCTGTTGTCATGATAGGGAGTGAGTTCTTATGAGATATGATGGTTTTATAAGGGTCTGGCATTTCTTCTGCTGGCTCTTACTTCATCCTGCCACCCTGTGAAGAAAGTACCTGCTTCTCCTTTGCCTTCTGCCATGATTATAAGTTTCCTGAGGCTTCTCCAGCTATTCAGGACTATGAATCAATTAAACCTCTTTCCTTTATAAATTACCCAGTCTTGGATATTTCTTCACAGTAGAGTGAGAATGGACTAATACACTATTCTTCTATTCTTCAGGGAGTAAATGAATGATTTCTTTTTAAAACTGTCTGAGTAAACCAGAAACTTTTAGAAGTTACTTTTAATTTTTGAGACATCAAAATAACTAGCTGCTACATTATATAAAGGTTCACTGATTTAGCAATTAATTAATTTCAAAAGAGGATAATAAAACAAATATGGACATGATTACCATAATTCAATGATCAGGATTGGAGTTATTGAATTAAAAATGAAAATTGAATTTATGCAAATTAATATTATAATTTTTTTGTCATTTTTTTTTTTCTCAGAGGGGAATAATTCTCTGAGTATCCTAATGGCATGACAGTGTGAGGAAAAAAAAAACAAAACTGAGACTTAGACTGGGGCATGGTTAAAGGAGGAGATCCAACCCCTGTGTAGACGGTGGTGGAGAGTTAAAATTAAAATATCTAAGAGGTTGTAGTGAATTCAACTTGATTTAAACTTGTTTTGACATAAAAGTCTTCAAATTTGGTGAAGTAAGGCCAGCAGGTCTCTCTGGAAGCAGCCCTAGTAGTCAGATAGATAGTGCCAAATTAATGATGGTGACAATGACAGTGTCAATCAAAGCTTGCCAAATGACAAGCCCTCTTTGTTGCATAAAAGAATGGATAAAGTAACCTAAAGATTATCAGCACTTATAGCTGAACAGATTTAGGAAGATTAATGTTTTCAAATGACCAACCTATGTGTCTGATATATCCTATAATATTAGGGCATTTCATAAAATTGCCTAATAAAGAGTTAAGCATTCAACTTCTGGAATCAGACTCTCAAGGACTGAATCCAGGATTAACCAAATGGAAAAGCCTCAGTTTCCTCATCTGTAAAACAGGGATAATAAAAGTACCTGACCTCCTGGGATTGATGTGATACTTGTAAAACATTTTAAATTGATACTTGTAAAACATTTTAAACAGCACCTGAAACAGTAACAAATGTTAGTCACCATTACTAGTAACTCAGTTTTGTAAATATATAGGCTCCTAATTCAGTTAGAAAACTTACTGATAGGCAAAATTTAATTCAACTTTTATGTGAGCATATCCTCTTTCATTGTCTGCTTTCCATACATCAGTATTTAGTAAAAAAGATAGAACTGCCTGGGTGAGATGAGTATACTCCAGCTATTTTAATCAAGCTTAATTTATCTTAAGACTTCAAGATGGCTATGCACTTCTCTATCTACTTGATTTTACATTCTATTCTTTTGGATGAAAAAGGAAAATGTAATTATCAGCTTTCTACTGGGGCTAAGAAAAAGGGAGCAAGGTGAGAGTGCATTCTACCTTTGTTTTTGTTTACTCCCTCAATCTTAATTCCTTCTGTATCAAAGTCATTGAAACTTTATCACAAAAGAAATAGTTCCACATAGAAGGAAGTCGGTGCAGAAAAGGAAATTAGAAAATATCATAAATTCCTATTAGATCTCAGCTTGATTCTCAACATGCTTATTACTCCTTTTGCAAAATCTACACATAGTTTTGTATTCTAGGGTTTATTTTGATGCCTATATTAGGAACTGAGCTGGTTTACCACCTTTTTAAAAATTGTGTCAACCCTGTTTTGGTCAGTTTTCATTTTATTAACAACACAGCACAGATGAAAATGCACATGTGCATCCACAGTATTGACAGAATAGAAATAAAGAAGATTCAAATCAAAGATGGGTAGAGTACTATATTTCATTATGTGTGAAATAATAAAAAATTACTGTTGGTAACACAAACTATCATAATGTTTGGATACTTTTATGTTAATTTCTGACTCATATTTTCATCTCATAAGAATATTTTAAGACAAAATATTAGAAATTGTCAGGCATGCAAAATGCTTCCCTTTTAAATCAGTAACATGTACTGTGCAGAACTGTTTGCTCTTCATACTGTACACTCGGAACTGTGAAAGTACTTATTGTATGAATAGCTACAAATTTGCATTTTGGGATCATTATACCACTTGGATATCATGATTTTAAAAGCTTTTTCATTTAAAGATTACTACAAGGTGTGCAATTAAAACTTTAATTTTGTAAAAAATAA
Source organism: Macaca mulatta (assembly GCF_049350105.2). NCBI lineage: Eukaryota > Metazoa > Chordata > Mammalia > Primates > Cercopithecidae > Macaca > Macaca mulatta. The sequence continues at coordinate 122,752,204 of NC_133413.1, forward strand.
ATAAATAAAACTGTAGTATTATGAAAATTTACTTTCAAAAGCACCAGAAAGGCAGAATTTTTAAAATCAGTACCAAATCAAATCAATGTGCTACTGTTTTTTAAAAGCTCTCTAGCAATGGAAAAGTTTAGATATAAGTTGCATTAACTGATAAACAAATTAAGCATCTCTAATCCCAAAATCCCAAATCAAAAATGCCTCAAACTCCAAATATTTTTTAGAGCTGACATGACTTCACAAGTGGAAAATTTCACACCCGATGTCATGTGATGGTCACAAATATTATTTAAAATATTGTATAAAATTACCTTAGTTATGCATATAAGAAGTATATGAAACATAAATAAATTTTGTGTTTAGATGTGTGTCCCAGTCCCCAGATATCGCATTATGTATAAGCGAACATTTAAAATCCAAAATAATCGGAAATCCAAGACACTTCTAGTCTCATGCATAAGGGATGATTAGGGATACTTGACGGTAATATCAAGTGAAAGTTTTATTAATAGTTTGAAAACATTTACATTTTCTACATATCAGTTGGATTACAAGCACTCATGGTTATTATCATAGTACAATAGCGATAAACTAGTAACTCACAATGAGCTGCGTTATGCTGATTTAGCATTTTAAAATCTCCATGCAGAAGCATGGCTCCATCCTAGAATGCTGGGGCCAATCCTGCCTTTGAGCAAAAAAGTCTGGAGTGCTAAGTCAGCAACTCAGAGTATAATGAGATCATTCTGGCTCTGAAAAATAAATATATGAAAATCTTAACATATTGCTATTTTGTAGTAATTAGGAAATAAAAGATGTTATTAAAAAATTCAAGGATTTGATTATGGTACCCAATTATCCAGTAATTTGGTAGCGCCAGGAATCTAGGCTTGCTTTGAACTTAACAACAACAAATGGGGTCCTAATTTATCTTTCTGTTACAATTTTTTGTGTATGACACTTTTGTCAACCCATAAACTACGTTTGCTGACTAAATCCATAACATCTACTTTCAGATTTCTCTAAAGCTAGATTTCTGTCTGTATTGTGGCCATTTGCCTACTGTCAAAATTTCAAAACTGCCTATTTGACATATTTTAAATGTATAAACATTACAAAAACCATCTTATAAGCAAATATAGTTTAATTTTCTTTAATTGTTCCAGAAGCAAAGACCTATCCAACTGCAAGCCAGAAGCTTATCTGCAATTTGGCAGTTGTAACATTTCCCAGAAGTTGAGAATTAATTTGGTGTTTAAAAGCAAATGAAATAATAATAATAAAAAAAACACACAATAAGTAATTCTGTTATATATTTAAAAGAATTAAAACATAAAAGTCAAATAAAAAGTTTAAAGTGTTCAAATATGTTATTAGCACTTTTGTTTTGAACTATTTTCAATTTGAACGTGTGCTTTTTTTTAATCACCTTTCATATATATATATATATATATATATATATATATATATATTTTTTTTTTTTTTAACACATTTGGTAGAATATATCTGCCAAATCCTAATTGGGTCAGAAAGATTCAAGCCAGAAAGACATTCTCTCATGGACTATAAATTAAATTACTGGAATTTATTTTATTATGGAAAATTTCAAACATATACCAAGTAGACAGAATAGTAAAATAAACAACCATGAAACCATCATCCAGCTTCAACACCTATCAACATTATGCCAATCTTGTTTCATGTGTCTCTTCCTATCCGACCTGTATTCCCAACCTGGAGTACTTTTAAGCAACTTCCCAACGTCATATTCTTTTTCCATAAATGCTTTGGTATTGGTCTCTAACAGATAACACTTTAAAAAATAGCCACAATATAATTACAAGATCTAACAAATTTAATAATTTCTTTATTTCATCAAGTAACTCTTTATTGTTCCCATTTCCCTGATTTTACCCAAAAATAGTCTTTTTATAGTTAGTTTAATCAAATCTGAATTCAAAGTCCATACATTTCATTTGATTGATGTGTCACTAATGTTACTTTTAATGTATAAAACCTATAACCCTCATCTTATTTTTAATGTCACATATTTGTGAAAAAAAAAATGAGTTTTTTGAAGCAGAGAGACTAAAATAGGATAAAACTCAATCGAACAAAATTTTACTGGCATCTAGCTGTTGGTGAGAGTTAATTTTATGAGTTTATTACAGAATGTAATTCAATGTGTAGGTTACATCTAGAGGTGAGAGGGATGCTATGTGGATATAGTTCCTGGTCCCCCTAGCTCCTACTTCAAATAGAGAAGTTTTGTTTCTCTCTGCTTTACGTGTGAGACTTTGACACACAATGTAGCATTATGCCCAGATTCAAGCTCTTGCTTTCATTGAATTCTTTAACTCCACTCTGCATGTTGCCTCCTACGCATGCTTTGCCATGACTTTTCTGCAGGCAAAGTACCCCCAACTCCTCAACTTTCAAAGTTCCGTTTACTAAGGGCTCTTTCATTGGCAGAATGTACAGCTATTTCAGAATAACAGGTGGAGGGGTACACCATATGTCAACATTTTAAAAAGGGTTCTTAGCTTTGCAAAAAAATCATCACTAGTCCTTTAACTTGGGCTCTAGCTTTATGTTGAGAGCCCTGTTTGCACATTTTTTTTTAACAGAAGAATTCCAAGCTTACTTATTCTCATTATAAAATGCTACCATTCTCTGGCACTTATTTTGCCAGACTAGGCCGGGTGCAGTGGCTCACACCTGTAATTCCAGCACTTTGAGAGGCCTAGATGGGTGAATCACTTTAGGTCATGAGTTCAAGACCAGCCTGACCAACACAATGAAACACCATCTCTATTGAAAATACAAAATATTAGCCGAGAGTGGTGGCATGCACCTATAGTCCCAGCTACTTGGAAGGCTGAGGCAGGAGAATCACTGGAACCCAGGAGGCGGAGGTTGCAGTGATCCAAGATTGTGCCACTGCACTCCAGACTCAGTGATAGAGGAAGATCCCCTCTGAATATATATATATATATATACACATACATGTTATATAGATATAAATATGTTTTATTTAAAAATACGTTTTATATATATTATATATTGCATATACCACATTCATATTGCATAGATATGTAATAATATATGCATATATACATATGTACACATATATGTGATAGCATGCATAATATGTACACATATATGTAATAGCATGCATATGTTATGTGTAATATATACATATATTATTACATATATTACACATATGCCATATATAATACATATATGTAATACATATGTATATATGTAATATATATACATATGTAATATATATGTAGCCAGACCAAAGTCTATTAAAATTTTCCAATACAAGTGACAGAATTTGCTGCTAGTAGAAATGGAGAAAATGAATAAAAAGTATTTTTAATGAATAAAAAACATTTTTAAACAGTATAATATTAACTAGTTATCATTCATTAAACCCTTACTATATGTAACGAACCGTGCAAAGTTCTTTATACATATCAGCTTCATTGATCCTTACAAAGACCTTTGAGGTAGACACTATCATCTCTGTTTTACAGATAAAAAAACACAAGATGACTATCAATAAATTAGTAAGCTAAAAAGGGAAAGAACTAAGATTTGAATTCATAGAATATGAATTTATCTTAAGTCTGGTCTCTTAGCCATTATCCTACAGAGCATGGCAGCATGGAGTATACTGGTGGACAGGTCACATCAAAAACTACTGAGAAAACTTAAGGTCAAACAAAACAATTAAGATACATGATAAAGAAGCAGAACTGAAAGAAAAGAGTGAATTATTTTAGGGATATTTTGTTGAAAAAGATGCGGGAAATATTTTATAATTTATTTATAAATACATTCATCCTAAATGGCCAAATTACTATTTAGTCATCATAAATAATACATGAATAGATTTCTACTACCTTAAAAATACACACATTGTTTATATAAAATGTGTTCTTAATAAATAACTGACATATATTCTGTAGACTTTTAGTATTTTTAGGAATAGATTTTAGAATTCACAGGAGTAGCAGAATCTATTGAGTAACTTTTATTTTCACAATTATTACAAAGTAAAACGTTAGTCATAGAGAGTTTGGGATTTGCATTTCTACAAACCCAGATGTGATGAGCTTTGCTACCTCCCGGTGTGTGCCCTTGAACATACTACTAAACCTTTCTTAATTGTTTTCCTAATCTGCAAAGTAATACCCACTCATTCGGATTGTTGTAAAGATTAATCTGTAAAGCATCTTGCCCAGCAGGTAGACAAAACAGACAATATCACTCACATGTACACTCCCAACAAATACACCACATTCTGTGGCATTTCTAGTCTGTTACCTTACAAATTCAAAATTAATATTGATTTTATAAATAAATAAAATTAAGCACTTATTGTTTAACCATGTCAAATATGATGATCAACAGCAAAAATGAGTAACCTTAATACAAACAAATAAGAAAACTTAACTCTGGAAACAGATAAAAATAATTGAATATCAATGTGAGAAGAGGTTTTATCAGTCATTTGGTCCAATTTCTCAGATGCTATGCATATTCTTTTAGTTACTTAACCTTCTCCAGAGAGTACATATACACAAAATGGAACATAAAGGTGTTATTGAAATACATCTACAGAATATGTATTGCTGAAGGAACACATTGAATTGCACTAGTGGACAAATGGTCTTATGTATTGTTTTGGTTCTCCCAAAGACTTTCCTTTGATAGTTATTTATTTCTTTTTTCTTTTCAGAAACAGTCTTAATATCATCCATAAACAAAAAGAGCAAAAATATAATAATTTATGCTAATCTGGAAAGGTCAACATTTCTAAATACAACCAAAGTAACACATCTCACCATGGCTGTTTCAATCTTTGCTATCACTGTTGTCATCTTCATCACTGATTTTTGGTAACATTATTATCATCATCATCAAAAACACATAAGAGTCACCTGTAATTTCATTCCAAACAGCCATATTTTTATTAAATTAGTTATTATTTACTATGTGCAAAACACCGCACTAATTGCTAAGAAACTTACAAATGGAAATTCTAGACTTCATAAACATTGATATGTTTCAGGCTGGAGTACAGTGGTGTGATCATGGGCTCACTACAGCCTTAACCTCCTGGGCTAAAGCGATCCACCCACATCAGCCTCCCTAGTAGCTAGGACCACGTGCCACCATGCCTGGCTAATTTTTGTATTTTATTGCAGAGATAGAGTTTCACCATGTTGCCCAGGCTGGACTCAAACTTTGGGACTCAGGCTAAAGATACTTTTGACAAGAAAATCATTTAGGTATACTAATATGCTGAAAGACATTTAAGATTTTTTTCTTTACTTGGTGCACATGTAAAACTAATTTGGATTAGTATTACTAGCTGACAAGCAATGAGCCTATTAATGTTTGAGTCCCTACCTCTTGACCCAAAGCTTTTATATATATATATATATATATACACACACATACACACACACATATATATATACACACACACACATATGTAAGTATTCAAGTTCCATGTGTTGTCTAGGCCTGGAAGAAGTTGCAAAGTATGGAATCATTTTAAATTACTTAATATGCTATAATTGCAATGGAAGTTTCTCATATTACATTTTAACAAAGTTTCGTACTTATACACGCAAATTTTATTCATAGAATTCTATAAAGCATTTAGCCTTTAAAAGAAACTGTGTGAAAAATGTTTTGGATTCTTTCCAAAGGGAAAATGGTTGAAAATTAATCATTTTGTATCTGAATGCAAAAGGAGCTAAAACAGCATCACCTCCACTCCTCCCAACCTACTTGCAGGAATGATTAACTATTCAAAGCCCAGATCGATGGCCAATAGAGGAAAAAATAATTTTAAGATAGGTTTGCAAATAGCAACAACAACCTCATCTATTTACTAATTGGTTCCTAGTTACCATAGCAAAGGCAAGAATAATTAATAGTAAGTTCTAAACAAATATTTAAAAATTATTTTTAAAACAGACTCACATTATCAGTATCAGTAAAAGAACCTATAAAGATTATAAATTATTTGCACATGTGACTTACTTTTATTATGTGTTGGTCCTCAATGGTTTACAAAACCATGGTAACTGACTTCAAAACACAAATGGATCTTTCAAAAAGAATGAATTAAACCTTATTCTCAAGGTTTATTAAGACTCTCACTAGAGACCAAGAAGAAGATAGGTAATTCCTTAAAATTATTCAGTTTCCCTAACCATGTCATAGTTTGATCCAAATTAGCAACAGAACATTTTTTCTTCTTTTCATGTTCCCATTCTTCTATTTTATTTTATTTTATTTTATTTTATTTTATTTTATTTTATTTTATTTTATTTTTGAGATGGAGTCTTGCTCTGTCACTAGGCTGGAGTACAGTGGCATGACCTCGGCTCACTGCAACCTCCACCTCCCAGGTTCAAGCGATTCTCCTGCCTCAACCTCCTGAGTAGCTGGGACCCCACAGGCATGTACCACCACTCCCAGTTAATTTTTGTATTTTCAGTAGATATGGGGTTTCACCATGTTGGCCAGGAGTGTCTTGATCTCTTGACCTTGTGACCCGCCCACCTTGGCCTCTCAAAGTGCTGGGATTACAGGCATGAGCCACTGCACTTGGCCTATTTTTTTATTTAATAAGAATGTTGTTGTTTAAATGCTTCTTAAATATCAGTTATTCTGAATAAGTAACTACATTTTACCTATCAGTTGTTAGTTGTTAAACATTCTTTACAGTTAAATGATGCTGGACCCCATCTAGTAATAACCATTATCAAAAAGCCTCATGTAAATAGGATCATTATCATTTATTTACATACTAAGATATTCCAAAATAGATAAGTCATCCTGAAAAGCTTTGAGAAAGAGTCATGTGACTAAGTAATGTTTTGAAAGCTATCTAGAAGATTATATTCTGATTTTAAATGGTAAATATTCTGACTTCAAATTGTGAACCCCAATTTTTTTCATGTTAATTTGGACTTAATTTATGGATTCAACAACTCACCTAAAGTCAGTGCAGAGTTAAAAGGAGTCATAAGAACAAATCTAAAGGAAGCCTATTGTCATTCTTGCATGGCTATATTTGCTGCACTCACTTGTCTGTGAGGAGTTTAATCTGTATTGTCTCAGATTTCACTTGTAAAAACTTGAGTAGTAGCTATTATTATGCATATTTTGAGGATGAGGAAACAGGCCCCCAGTTACCCCACGGGAGACTTATGCTGCTAACATTCATATCCAGTGCCTCTTGAATTAATATCTACTCACTTTCAAGCACTGTTGTAAACAATTCCATATCAAGTATATTAACAGTCAGATTAGGTAATTTTTTAACATTCCCCCCTGTGGTAAAACTATTTTCATGAATAATCACAAAATGAATTAATAGTAATGGCCAGAAAATAACTATAGACTGTGAAAATTTTCTATTATTAAACTCTGTGTGTGTGTTAAAATAGTAGTAAAAATCTCAAAATAAGAAAACAAATATTACAGTACCAAAAAAAAGATGAAGTCATACATTAGTTACATAAATGTATTTTTTTAAATGGGAAGAAACATACAATTAAGTTTGGACTCATTTTAGTCTTCTAAATTTTGAGCAGAAACAAAAAATACATGTGGTTACATAGAATGCCATCACTGAAATAAGTCAAGTTCTATTTCTTTGTCTTATGATCACTGTTCCATCATATACTGTCTGAATGCACAAATACACAGTAAAATGGAACTGGAGACATAAAAAAGTGAACTGCAATAGTTTCAAATCTTTAAAACTTTACTCTGAAAATGATTGTTTAGTTTAATTCTAGTATGTCAAGGGCAACAAATTAAAATAAAATAAGATGAAATTTTGACCAGGTGCGGTGACTCATGCCTGTAATCCTAGCACTTTGGGAGGCCAAGGCAGGCGGATCACGAGGTCAAGAGATGAAGACCATCCTGGCTACTAACACGATGAAACCCCGTCTCTACTAAAAAATACCAAAAAAAAAAAAAAAAAAAAAATTAACGGCGTGGTGGTGGGTGCCTGTAATCCCAGCTACTGGGGAGGCTGAGAAAAGAGAATGGCGTGAACCTGGAAGGCGGAGCTTGCAGTGAGCTGAGATCACGCCACTGCGCTCTGGCCTGGGCAACAAAGCAAGACTCTTTCTCAAAAAAAAAAAAAAAAAAAGATAAAATTCCATTGGTGAATTTGGGTGTGTGTGCAGGGTTGGGGAGTAGTGGTGAAAAAAAAATATATATATATACACACATATACTTTTAAAGCATATTTTAATAGGTAGTTGGTATTAAACCTTGTGAACCTTCTATATTTTTTGGAAACAATTCTTTTCATCAAAGAAACTAAATATGAACATAGGTTTAATTATTTTACCGTTAAGTAAGAAAAACTGAAACAACTGAATTATTCCATTTAGTAAGCACTGTCTGTCCACTCTGTGACTCTTCTTCCTTAACCCTATGAAGCCAGACTTTGCAGGTTGATACCCCCAAGAACATCTCCTAATTGTGATTTTTCTCCCACTTCTCTGACTTTGTTTATGCTAGACTGTCTATCTGATCCTCTTAGCTGATGTCTATTCATCTTTGAAGACTCAGCTCTGGTGAGCTATCATCAAATACTATCATTACCTCAGAATTTATCTGATTAAGGTTTGCTCAAATACTTTTCCATTACATCCACTGCTTATTCTGGTCATATAAATTATTACACTATTTTGAAATTCTGATTTACATATCTTTTTCCTTAACCATTTTAGATTGTTTATTTGTGTATTCCAGTAACTACTTCCCTGGCACTAACAACACGTTTGTGCAATGAATGTAGAAACTCCAATTATGTACAAAAAATAAAATCAGAAATGCTGAGACAATGTTTTCACTCTTTTCAGGTAATCATGATACCTTGCAGTCATTTCAAATACCAGATGTTAAAAAGTATTGTGTCAGCATAGCTCTCATTTTTCATTTTATTTGGTTTTACTCACAATTTACTCACAGTCAATATTATTTAAGCAAATATCAATCATATCTGACAGAGTTTCCTTAAATATAAATTGAGTTGCCACAAGTTACTTTAAAGGAATAACAAAAATGAGGATATTTAGCTCAGTTCACTTGTGATAGATGGCTTCCTGTCTTTAAGGAGGCAATACAGAGTGCTACAAGTCAAATACGAACAAGCTGCCTGTCTACAACTAAACTCATCTTTGTCTCCGAAGTCTCTCCTAACTTGATCAAAGATATATGCTGATATGGTTTGGTTGTGTCCTCACCCAAATTTCATCTTGAATTGTAGTTTCCCCAATACCCACAAGTCATGGGAAGGACCCATTGTGAGGTAACTGAATAATGGAGGTGGTTACCTCCATGCTGTTCTCGTGATAGTGAGTTCTCACCAGATCTGATGTTTTCACAAGGGGTTTACTGCCCCTCTCCTTCACTCTGCATTTCTCCTTGCTGCTGCCATGTGAGGAAAGACATGTTCGCTTCCCCTTCTGCCATGATTATAAGTGTCCTGAAGCCTCCCGAGTCCTGAGGAACTGTGAGTCAAGTAAACCTCTTACATTTATAAATTAACCACTCTTGTGTATTTCCTTACAGCAGCATGAAGATAAACTAATACATATGTCTAGTTACCAAATTAATTCATCAATATTTATGATGGCCTACTCTGTTTCTAAGCTAGGCTGTGAGATACAGGTTAGCTTCATGGAGTTTCATCCTAGAGTACATCTTTCCATCAGTTTTATACATAGAAGCATGCAAGTCATTACTTTGTATCTTCTAAATGTGTCTTGATTCTCATCTACCACATTCTCATGATTCTCTTCATTACATCTTCAATACAGGCTGACACCATCTCTGGCCTCCTAAGTAAAGTTCCTGTATACAAATCCAGTCCAACTCCAATTTATTCTCCACACTTCTATGGAAGTGATTAATCTAAAATGCAAATATGATCATGTCACTTCCCTATATAAGGCAGTTTTGCTGTGGAATTGAGCAGATGGGCTGCATGAATAGTTTGATATTTTCACATTTTCCCCCAACTATTTCCTTGGCATTTAATTTCTAAAGTCTATCTAGAATTCTGGCACCACCACTGCAAATACTATTTAGAAAAGGATTCATGTATGCTTTTTAATGTTCTGATGTAAACTCTAGATTATTAAATTCTATTAGTGTTTTATTAATGCTTGTTAAGCAACAACTGTTTTACAATTTCAGTCTTTATCTGTAATTTAGTTTCTGGAAAATGGATTTGGACCAAGCTAAAACAGAGTATAAAAATGTAAGTACAAAAAATATTATTTTCAAAACAGAGACATGTTAAAGATGTGTTCTTAAAATAGAGAAAATAATTTCATTGCGGAGGGTACAAACTTGGATATACCAAACAACCACAGGAAGATATGATCTTAGGAAAAAAGAGGGGGGAAAAAACAAGAAAACCTGGAAACTTGACCTCAAATTTACACTCAGATTAGAAACCAGTTTAATATCCAATTATTCAACAAGTATTTAGTGAGCACTGATAATGTACAGTGTAAATGAATATTCTTAGAGCTGAGAATGTACGGCTCCTGCCCTCAAATATTTCACAGGCTAGTGGAGAAGACCAATACATTAGCACTTACCACCCTGTCTGCTGGATTCAGTGGTGGAAATTCTTTTCTTGGTGTTCCATTCATGAGACTCTTTACTTAGAATGCCTTCTCTCTTCCCCTCTACATATATGACATGTATCACTTTGCCAGCAGAGAACAAGGCTCATCTCTTCCATGGATTCCCCCTGAATTCTCATTATTCAACCCTATCATGTTCTTAAATCACTTGAACTTCTGGGCATTAATACTGGCATCACCCATTCTGATATGAATATATGGTCTTTAGTTTTGTTTTTTCTTTTAATTAAATGTTTAATTTTTTTAGTTGACAGATAAAATTGTATGTACATATTTACTGTGTACAACATGATATTCTGAAGTTTACATGAATTGCAGAATTGTTGAACCTAGTCAACTAACATATGCATTACCTGCCAAAGTTGTCATTTTTGTGGTGAGAACATTTTACAACCACTCTCAGAATTTTTCAAGAATCCAATATATCTTCAACCATAGTCATCATGTTGTATAATATATCTCTAGAATTTATTCTTATTATATAACTAAAATTTTGTATCCTTTGACCAACATCTCCTCACATTCCCACCCCACTAACTACCCGAACCCCTGTTAACCATCATTCTACTCTCTACTTCTGTGAAATTGACGTTTTTATAACCCACATATGACAGATCATAAAATATTGTTTTTTCTGTGCTTGGGTAATTTCACTTAACATAATATCTTTCAAGTTCATCCTTGTCATTCTTATTTAAAGGTGATGTCTGATGGAGAAACTCTGTGCTTCATGTTGCACGTGGCATTGGGGACACAAGCAAAAAAGATATATACAGTTCAAGCCTTCATGAAACTGTTGTCTAGCATGAAAGACCGTCATTAAATATCAAAACATAGCTATATGAAATGAGTGCTATGACCCCAGAGTGTGGCAGGACAACATAAAGGTACAACTGACATATTTTTGTTATTACTAGTATGAAAAGCTATAAGAATGACTTTAAATGGCTCCTCCTACATGGATTTCAATTAAGCAGAGAGTTTGAAAATAATTTTTGTCATCATTACAAACTGAAACTTAGCCTAAAGTCACATTGAACTTTACTAATATGTAGACAAATGATAATTTAAAATTCTTGTGAGTAAAATATTCAAAACAATGAACTCTTTTACAAACATTATAGTGTGTAACCTCTGCTAGAATAGGTCACCATAAATTTTTCTTTTTCTTTTTTTAATAAAAACTTGAAGTTTAAAAATTATCAGTGATTTTTCAGTAAACAACATTCACTGAGAAGCCACTATCCTGTGGACTTTATAGTGATAAGAAGAAATTGAGGTCAGAGTTTCTATACTTTAGCAACAGGTGGGATTTAAAAACAGTAGTGTTTGGTGCCATTATCTCTAATATTTTTTGCGTAAAACTTTCTTAAAAAGACCTCTTAGAATACATTTAATTTTGTCCTATACGTCCAAGGCAGGGAGAAGAGCAAACCTGCTGCTTGAGTCAAATACTTGTATGAGGAACATCAGGTAGGAAGTGTCTACAACCAATTTTCTAACTCCACTTCTATATTTTCCCTATTATTACTATCTTCCCCAAACAAATCCAAGAAATTATCCATAAAGAGATTCAAAGGAAGAGTGACAAAAAACAGATCAAGTGGAAAAAAGAAAGCAGTTATTACCAACCCCTAGAAACTCCCCCACAACTCTTCCTAAAGATAGATACATTATCTCATGTAAGAAAATGTTATGTGATTCAATTCACTCATTTAGGTAATCAGTTACATTAATCCCTATGTATGCCAGATGCTGAGGGCAGGCCTGAAGCATGTGCGCATCCTCAACTAGCTGATAATTTGTTGCCTTTTCAAATCAATATTATTTCATTACTAACTGGGACCACAAAGAAACTGTTTTTTCAGTAATAAAAATTATATATATTTTTATGTTTAAAATATGGGATTTATTATATGAATATCAATTCATAAAAGAACACTTATGAACTAGAAGATAAATATCTTAGGAGGCATAGTAAACTGGTCACATAAATCACTTGGAAAAAAACCTGTGCCAAGCCTTAGTAAGTTTCAGAATTTCAACTGATGATAACTGCTGATTTTGGATAATACTCAGTTCACTGGTCTAAAGATTGATGGTACAGACTATAAAATATAATATGGAGCCACATTAGCCTGTCCCAAATGTACTCAAGAGAGACAGGTCAACAGAGGGAAAAAGGATTTAATTTAGTTGTTATGGGTGTGTGTGTGTATGTGTGTGTGTGTGTATTTACTTTCACTTGAGGTAATGAAGGATTCTAGATGAGGATAGGGCCAATTTTTACTTCTGTGGTTTAATGCTCTGACCACTTATGTAAGTTCTGCCAGCCCCAAAATGCGGCTCTGAAGATAACTTAAAAATTATTGTTATTAGTCAAGTCCCTGCCCTCATAGATATTTAGGTTAACTTCATTAGACTACAGGCTATTGAATAACAAATGGAAGAAATGAAACTGAAAGAAGCTTAAACTACCTCTGGATATTAGATATTGATGTCTCCTTTTGGTTTTAATGTTTAAAAGGTTAACCTAAAAGACAGATTCTACTACTAAATATAAAAATTAATTTTTAACTTTACCAAAAAATCAATTACACTTTTTGAATTTTACTCTTGTTTTAAGATGAGTGGCAATATAAAAAAATAGGTGATAACTCTTTTAAGAATAATTTTCTAAAAGGTAATTTTCTCACTGTATATGTATTTTATACATAAAACATACAGTAAGTACACTAAAAGTTGCAGATTGCTAGTAATGACATAGAGAAAAGGGCATTAGGAAAAATGAATGGTGATGAGGTACGGCATGTGTCGACCGTTCAATTTCTTTAGAGAGGTAGAGCTTGAACAGTGAAATGATGGATGAATTCTGTATAGTGCACTACTCAATAAATATATGAAGGCCACCTTGAGCTGTGAAATCCACTCTCTCTACAAAGTGAAATTATTTTTAGCTGACCCATGCTTGTCACCCTGAATGTGAAACTTGCTGTACTTTACAGTTACATATTCCTTTTTGGAAATTGACTGGTTCTGTGGCAATTGTTCACAAAGTTCTACATACTGAGTCATACTCACCACAAGTACAAATATACCAAAAATGGGACAGACGTTAGATGATGTTTAGTAACTTTTTTCGTTCTTTTCGTACTAATTTCTACTCCTCTATGCATAGCTTGAAAATCTTTTCTCTCCTCGCTCTTGGAGAATCTACCTCTGCTAGGCCCTAGTCATAACCTTTGATAACTTTGAAGATTTTTACTTTAACCTCTCTAGTTTTGTCTCCCATTCTCTCATCTTTTGATTATGCACTACACAATCCCACTGAATCATTTGAGAACTAACAAATACCTCCTGCAGGTGAAAAAAAAAAAATGAGTGCACAAAGCAACAGACCAAAGCAAGGCAGAGGGTAAAGCTAAGACTATTCCATACGTTAATAAATATTTTCCTGTAATGCAAGAGTTGGAGACTTATGTCTATGTCATGTTGTACTGCTCTTCACTAAGCACTGAAGATTGCACAAACTGAAGGTCAAGATTCCTTAATAAATTATAAAATTTATTTGATTTATTTTATTTTATTTTATTTTAGGGTCTTGTTTTGTTGCCCAGTCTAGATTGCAGTGGTGCCATCATATCTCACTGCAAATTTGAATGCCAGGGCTCATGTGATTCTCCTGCCTCAGCTTCCTAAGTGGCTGAGACCACAGGTGTGAGCCATCACACGCAACTAATTTATTATTTTATTTTATTTTGTCTAAATATAGAGTCTCATTATGTTACCCAGGCTGGTCTCGAACTCCTGGGCTCAAGTTTCCTCCTGCCTCATCCTCCCAACTTGCTGAGATTAAAGGGGTGGGCCACTGCACCCAGCCAGAATTAGATCAGGACACACATTGCATTTTTAATGAATTGGACTAACAGAACAGAACATAGGACATCTCAGAAAGAAAGAGAAAATAAGTATGAACTGGGTTGGAAGCAAAACATATTTTTGAATGTGGGTCTCAGTTGAAAAGTTTGGATATTTGACCATACGTATTGGCTCATGCCTGCAATTCCAGTACTTTGGGAGGCTGAGGTAAGAGGATGTCTTGAGCTCAGGAGTTCAAGACCAGCCTGGGAAACATAGCAAGGCTCCACTAAAAGTAAAATAAAATAAAATAAAATAAAATAAAATAAAATAAATTTTAAAAAGAGTTTGAATTTTTATAATTATATCAGGTGCTAAACTATTAATTTCCATACAGTTACAACAACCTAATTCTGCAGAATATGTTAACTTTTTTTGGAAGGATTAACTGAGATCAAATTACATTTTTGGCATGAATTACAGGAACAGAAAAGTAACTGCAGGCTAATCAGTTCAAACAAAAGTTTGTATAAAAGCAAGGCTATCATTGTTTATTTAGAAATAAATGTATACAGTAGGCTCATATTCTGAAAAGACAGAATAACTTAGCATTGCAAACAGCTAAGTTCAAGGGCAGAATTAACCTATAGCAGGAAAGAAATAATACTCCTTTTATGCATTTTACCAGTTGTGTGGGACAAAATATCTGTTCTTGTGGGAAGAGATATCTGGGGACACGTTTAGGTCTAATTGTTACCCTTTAAAAAAACCCAGCAGGGCAAGTGGCTCATGCTTGTAATCCCAGCACTTTGGGAGACCAATCCAGGATGATCATTTGAGATCAGGAGTTCAAGACCAGCCTGGGCAACATAGTAAGACCCTGTCTCTAAAAAAAAATAAAACGAAATTAGCTGATGTGGTGATGCATGCTTGTGGTACCAACTACTCGGAGGGCTGAGGTAGTAGGATCATTTAAACCTGGGTGGTCCAGGCTGCAGTGAGTCAGGATCATGCCATTGCACTTCAGCCTAAGCAACACTGAGAGAACCTGTCAAAGAAAGAAAGAAAGAAAGAAAGAAGAAAGAAAGAAAGAAAGAAAGAAAGAAAGAAAGAAAGAAAGAAAGAAAGAAAGAAAGAGAGAAAGAAAGAGAAAAAAAAAGAAAAGAAAAAGAAAAAACTCACAACAAACCTACTTGAAAAATAATCATAACTGTTTGCTTTACAAATGACTGCAGCAGACTTTTTAATCAGGTTAATAATGATTAACTTTAGTATTTAGTAAGTTAAAAAGCCTAGAAAGCCATCTACTTTAGTGCTAAGATTTTTTTTTGTTAGAATGAATTACTTCTTTTATTTATTGTATGAATCTCCTTTATGGTTATTGTTGAAGTTATTTGCAAAATTCCATTAGTGTCTGCCTATGGTATAATAGCTATTTTGTTTTTCCAGTGGGATATGTGGGTTTAAGTTGTCAAGGAATTGGGTAGGTTTTCAAATATACTAACTCCAGAACACATTAATTTGCTTCCAAAACAAACTTGGAGGTGTTTACCTGTGCCCAAGCAGTTTTGAAAAGTTATTCAAGACAGTGTGAAGTGGTACTTGGGAGTATAATCTGATAGATGTGAGCTGCAAAATCACCACTAAGATTCCCTAACAAAGTAACTTTGGACAAGTTAATGAAAGAAGACTACTTCATTTAATTGATATAAATATTAAATAAGATAATGCAAACCTCTGGCATAATGCCTGGCATAAGTTCATAATTACATTTATTTTTATACAATTTATGAGGCAGAGTTGGAATTTATACCAAGTTGGTTGTTTGATTTATAAATGGAAATTTCAGTCTACTATGCTAATTTGCTATCATCATCATTGCTGTTGTTAGCACTCTGCAAAGCATCTTCCTTGAACTTTCTTCCAAAAGAATACCAGAATTTTTTCTCCTTTATGAACTCTTTAGTACTTATAACCTATGCCACATAATACCATCTAAAATGCTGTATTATTATTACTATTTGTACTTTGCTTTTTTCCAGAATAAGATTGTAAAGTCTTCCAGAAAGAGAGAAGAAAACAAAATCATATAATCTCCCTTGGCAGACGTAAATTTACTGTGAAGCTAACAAAGCACAGGCTCCTCCTAAGACCATAAAAAAGAACCATCAATGTGTTCACAAGAATACATGGTTTTATAAAATTTGCAAAAAAAACTTAAAAAAAAAAAAAACCTTTTTCTTAATGAAAGCTCCCCAAGTAATAAGTTCTAGCACACACAAAACTTGTATCCATTCTCACCTCTGGACATGAACTCAATGAAAAAGCCCATCTATTTGTAAAGTTGCCTCATACTTGAAAATCTTTGACCCAATGTTCTTAAAGGAATTCAATGACAAGTTCACCAGAGTAGATCTTCAGTCCACAGTACATTCTGACTGACTGCATATTTTCAGCAAAAAGCAAGGTGCACTTTGGTTTATCTATTCTAGAGCATGGTAGAGCAGCTACACTCAAGAGTTGGCAATCAAAATAGCACTGAAGATTTTGCAGGGGTAAAGAAACCACAGACACTGTCACCTTTGGGACAATATTTTTGAAATAAGCATAGATTTGGTTCCAGAAAAATAATATATGGAAAAATGTAGAAAAGTAGTTATTTTTCTTGAAAATAGAGAATACCTTTTTGTGGGGGTAGATAACATTGAATTCTCAAGCATGCCAATTGTAATAACAATAATTTACAAAAACAACAAGAATAAGGCAAAGTGCTTTATAACCATTATCTCTAAACAACTTTGTGTGGCAGGTATTAACATTCTTGTTTCATATATGAGACAATTAACACCTAGAATTAAGTAATTTGCACATGGTTGCACGACTAGTAAAAGACAAGCTAGAAGCTAGTCTAATTTTAACCACTATATCATACAGTATATGATGTATGCCAAAACTGAAAATACTGGCTTTTAAAAGTAGAATTCATCATGAGCTCATTTCTAAGGTTAATTTTCTCAGATACATTTCAATGAAGTCAGACCCAGGCTCCGGAAACTAATGAACTTGGGTATGATGCAATAACTTAAAATGTTTTTTGTTAAGTAATCATTCTTCACAGCAGTTAGTGGATTGCTTACTAAGACAAAAGCACAGATGGGGCACATTTTTTAACTTGTATACTTTCAAGATAACTTAAAAAATGATTTACGACTTAGATTTAAAAACTGTATCTGATATACTATGCTCTGAAAACAATGTGCATTTTTCCTCGCTGTATTTTTTCACTGAGTTGTCACTGTTAATTGGTAGATATACAATCTTGACTATTTCTCAAAAACTCTGAAAAAATGTTTTTTTTTTTTTTTTGTATTTAGGAGCATAATGCATTTACTATAGGTATGAAAATTATATTTACACCATTAAATTTAAACATCATTTGTGGCAATGCCCTAAATAACAGAGGATAAAGATAAATAAGACACAGCACACTCTCTCAAATGGCTTCCAGTCTAACATAATGATTGTCAAATAGAGTGCATATGATAATCATCTTGGATGCTTTTAATATTTGTGAGGGAGCTGTCCCCAGAGAAGATTAGTTATAAAGTTGAACTAGAACCTACAAAATCTAAATTTTAAGTGCTCCTCTGATTCCTAAATGGTTTATCCTATCTTGAGAAACTGATCTAATGAAAAAGACACGTGTACAACTAATTTCCATATAAATGTATATTAAAATAAATATAATAAAGAAAGTTATTTTTCTGTGCCTTATTTTGATTTAAAATAAACAGTATATTCAGTCCCCATTTACAAAGAGAGTTACTAGGACAAAGACATGAGGTATACAGGAAAAGGTCCCCTTCTTTTATCCATGATTATATGGATTAAAGTCATTTTAAAATCATAAAACACAGAAAATTATTTATAGTACTATATACTGCATCCTATACTGCTAACTACAATAAATTGTTCCCAGCTATAGAAGCAGTTTCTCTGCTAAAAGAAAAAAAAATTGGAGGACAAGCTAGATTTTTATGTATATATATATATGTATACAAAAAAGTGTATGTGTGTATACATATTTGTGTATGCATATATAAAAGTATACATAAATATATATTCAAAGATATACATATACAAAAACTGTGTATATGTGTACATACACACACACACACACACACACATTTCCCTCCTACCTGCATTGTTATTCAGTAGTAATTAATTTCTAGGTTCTATCTAAATGTTTTATGTTAGTGTAGTAGGAGTCTACTGAAATGCTAACATTTCAAATATATTACTGGAAATGAAATCAGTCTATCAATAAAAGAAAATGTGTTACAAATGCACACAATGCAGAGACATATGGCATTTGAATGAATATGAATGCCATTGTGAGAAGTCAACTGTGGATACTCAGTGGGAAATCCTCATGATTTTGTATTTAGTCTTTATCCAATGTGGACTTTACACTTGGCTAAAAGACAGGTTCTTATTTGAGCACAGCTAGAGACTGATTCAAAGTTAGGTTTTTACTATACCCTAATGAAATTCACTGGATTTATATAAGATTTAGTACCTAAACCAAAAGGGATATGAAGAGACATATCAACATTCTAATGTTAAGAAGGAATAGCTTTTGGAGTAAAATCAACAGTTGAAAGCAGTTGATACATCACTAGGTTTAATTATTTCCAACATGTTCCACATATTTCCATCAATTTAATATCATTTCCAACAAGCAAACACTTTTGTTACATTTCACTGATTTTAAATGTCCTATAAAAAGTAAGAGGAAAACAGTGGTTCAATGTACACTTATTTACAGAAAAAGTTTATGATTTGAATATGCTCTTACAGGAAACGAAATTGCAAACAACTTACATTAGAAATCATCTTTTCATGTAGCCTTTGGCATGATGGAATATGTATTCACTAAATGGATGAACTAAGGAATCCCTGGATTCATAAACAAATATGTCAACAAAGCATGGGCATTTCATGTGACCGTATTTTCCTCTCTTTGGAGCCATATATATACAGATCTGAATTATATGAACAATATAATTTGGATATGGAAAGTTTTTCTTTTATAACAAAATATATTGCTTTTTTCTTTTATCAGAGTTTAGTGTTTTTGAAAAACAATAGTACAATTGGTAGTTTTCCAGCATTGTTTTTTAATGTTAATTCTTACAAAAATGTCACAAGCATGGTGTATTCAGTAGCATTATTGAGAGCAAAAGCACTGAATGTTTCAAGCTCATATGACTACATGAAAGCCCAAGAGAGCTTCTCTACCTTCAATTACTTATACGTCAGTGATGTCTCTCTCTTTTCCCTCCTACTTTATTCGTGGTCCATTCTATATGACCTAGCACTTGAGGATATAGTTTTATTTAAAGTTTTCTATTTGCTGAGTCTCATATACCCCACACTATTAACCCTCGAAGGGCAGAAACATGAACTTCCTTCACAATTCTCCATCATACCTAACCTCTCCAACTATGCCCAAGCAATTACCAGAACAAAAATAATTATCTCTGATATGTTTCCTGCTTCTGCCTTTTTCATTCCATTCACCCTGAAGTTGTCATAGCATTTCAGTGACAGGAAACAAACAAAAAAAGAAGGCAAGTGAAAATTTACCCATTTAAATGTAAGAGCCTGAGACTAGTTGTTGCCATTTTAAGAGGTGACTGTTGATGAAAACAGTTGATCAGGAGGTAGAACTTCTTGGAGATAAATTTTGATTTCTGGTTATAAACTCTAACATGTGACAGAATGCTGATGGTTCAGATTTCTGCTGGAGTCACTAAGGTGGTATTTTGAGTTCACTGTCAACTTCTCTATTTAAATGACTAAATTAATCTCATTGATGTCTCATAATGTCCTAAATTTTCAAAATGCTGACATTAGTACTAATTGCAGCATCTCTTTTTACAAAATTTTCTGACTTTGTCTTGGATTTGCTATTTGAAATATGAAGTAACTGGGTATGGCAGAGTAATAGTTACTTTAGAAAAAAAATAGTAAACAGAGAAAAAAACCTTTACTGGCTTTAAAAAAAACTTTTATAAAAAATCTACCAAATAAATCAGAGAGAACCTCTAATTTTCTCTAGACAATGTTAAATTGGCCAACAGGGTCATGAATCATGTTATCCATCTAGGTATAGGTATAGCTAGTGCTCAACAGGAATGACTCATAAAAGGGTAGTTAGCATTTGGTTACATAAATTTAAAACTAATTAGAACCCTTTACAGCTACTACCGAATTCAGTATAATTGTGTAATAAGCTTTTACACCACATTTCTAATGAGTTTATTATTTCTTTCTTTCTTTCTTTTTGAGACGGAGACTCGTTCTGTCGCCCAGGTTGGAGTGCGGTGGCCTGATCTCAGCTCACTGCAAGCTCCGCCTCCCGGGTTTACACCATTCTCCTGCTTCAGCCTCCAGAGTAGCTGGGACTACAGGCGCCCATCACCATGCCTGGCTAATTTTTGTATTTTTAGTAGAGACGGGGTTTCACCATGTTAGCCAGGATAGTCTTGATCTCCTGACCTCGTGATCTGCCTGCCTCAGCCTCCCAAAGTGCTGGGATTGCAGGCATTAGCCACCGCGCCTGGCCTCTAATGAGTTTATTAATATCTTTTCTGAATCTTTTCCAAAGTAGGCATTGAATTCTGAGGAAGGAAGAATAAGAATAGGTTTTAGCCCTTAGTCATTGTCTTGTACTCTTGCTAATTTTACAAGCTGCTGAATCTCCCTGCTTAAATTTTCTCATAGGTAAATTGTAACAATCATACTTCCTCTGCATGCTTCACAGATATATTATGATAATAACATGAGATTCTGTACCTGTAAGCACTTTGAAAACTATAACGCAGTGTGATATACTTTTGTTTTGTTTTGTTTTGTTTGAGATGGCATCTTGCTCTGTTGCCCAGGCTAGAGTGCAGTGGGTGATCTCAGCTCACTGCAACCTCCGCCTCCTGGGTTCACACCATTCTCCTGCCTCAACCGCCCGAGTAGCTGGGACTACAGGTGCCCACCACCACACGTGGCTAATTTTTTGTATTTTTGTAGAGACAGGGTTTCACCATGTTAGCCAGGATGGTCTCGATCTCCTGACCTCATGATCTGCCTGCCTTGGCCTCCCAAAGTGTGAGCCACTGTGACATACTTTTAAAGTAATAATTCCATTTTGGAGAACAGGAACTTAATAATGATGGCATAAAGCTATATAATATGTGGGACTTTATACCTTTGTATACAAAAATGCAATCAATTTTGTACTAGTCCATTCTCACACTGCTAATAAAGAACTGCCTGAGACTAGGTAATTTATAAAGAAAAGAGGTTTTAATTGACTCACAGTTCCTCACGGCTAGGGAAGCCTCAGGAAACTTACAATCATGGCAGGGGAAAGCAAACACATCTTTCTTCACATAATGTCAGGAAGAAGAAGAATGAAAGAAGTACAGAGCAAAGGGGGAAAAAGTCCCTTATGAAACCATCAGATCTCATGAGAACTCACTCACTATCATGACAAAAGTACACAAGAACTGCCCCCATGATTCAGTCACCTCCCACTAGGTCCCTCCCCCAACATGTGAAGATTACAATTAGATTACAATTCAGATGAGATTTGGGTAAATACAGAGTCAGACCATATCATTCCAGTCTGACCCTGGCCCCTCCCAAATCTGATGTCCTCACATTTGGAATAGCAATAACACCTTTCCAACAGTCCCCCAAAGTCTTAAGTCAGTCCAGCATTAACCCAAAAGTCCAAGTTCAAAGTCTCATCTGAATTAAGGCAAGTCCCTTCTATCTAAGAGCCTGTAAAATCAAAAGCAAATTAGTTACTTCCTAGATACAATTAGGTTACAGGCATTTGGTAAATATACCAGTTCTAAATGGGAGAAACTAGTCAGAACAAAGGGACTACAGGTCCCATGCAAGTCCAAAATCCAATAGGGCAGTTATTAAAGCTAAAAGTTTCAAAATGATCTGCATTGACTCCATGTCTCACGTCCAGTTTATGCTGATGCAAGGGTTGGATTCCCATATCCTTAGGCAGCTCTGTCCCTGAAGATTTGCAGAGTATAGCCACCCCTCCTGGCTGCTTTCATGACTTGGTGTTGAGTGTCCATGGCTTCTCCAGGCCCACAGCTCAAGCTTTCAATGGATCTACCATTCTTTGGTCTGCAGGATGGTGGCCATCTTCTCACAGCTCCACTAGGTAGTACCCCAGTGGATACTCTGTGTGGGGACTCAGATCCCACATTTCCCTTCCATACTGCCCTAACAGAGGTTCTCCATCAGGGCTCAAACCCTGCAGCAAACTTCTGCCTGGACAATCAGGCATTTCCACACATCCTCTGAAATCTAGGCAGAGGTTCGCAAACCTCAATTCTTGATTTCTGTGTACCCACAGGTCCAACACAATGTGGAAGCTGCCAAGGTTTGGGACTCAAACCCTCTGAAGTAATGGCCCAGGCTGTACCCTGGCCCCTTTTAGCCATGGCTGGAGCTGAAGTAGCTGGGATGCAGGTCACCATGCTCCAAGGCTGCATATAGGAGGGTGGCCCTGGGCCCAGTCCACACAATCATTTTTCCCTCTTAGACCTCCAGGTCTGTGATGGGAGGGGCTGCCATGAATGTCTCTGACATGCCCTGGTGACATTTTCCCCATTGTCTTGGTGATTAACCTTCACCTCTTGGTAACTTATGCAAATTTATTTAGCTGCCTTGAATTTCTCACCAGAAAATGAGTTTTTCTTTTTTACTGCATTGCCAGGCTGAAAATTTTCCAAACTTTTATGCTCTGCTTCCCCTTGAATGCTTTGCTGCTTTGAAATTTCTTCCACCAGATTCCCTGTATCATCTCTCTCAAGCTCAAAGTTCCACAGATCTCTAGGGCTAGGGTAAAATGTCACCAGTCTCTTTGCTAAAGCATAGCAAGAGTCACCTTTGCTCCAGTTCCCAACAAGTTTCTCATCTCCATCTGAGACCATCGAAGCCTGGACTTTGTTGTCCATATCACTATCAGCGTTTTGGTCAAAGCTACAAGTCTCTAGGAAGTTCCTTACTTTCCCCCATCCTTCTGTCTTCTGAGCATTCCCAGTCTCTAAGAAGTTCCAAACTTTCCCACATTGTCCTGTCTTCTGAGCCCTCCAAACTGTTCCAAACTCTGCTTGTTACCCAGTTCCAAAGTCGCTTCCACATTTTTGGATGTCTTTACAGCAACACACCACTCTTTGTGGTACCCATTTACTGTATTAGTCCCTTATCATGTTGCTATAAAGCAGAGAATGGGTAATTTATAAAGGAAAGAGGTTTAATTGACTCACAGTCCAGCATGTCTTAGGAAGCTTTGGGAAATTTATAATCATGGCAGAAGGGTAAGCAAATACATCCTTCTTCACATGATGGCAAGAAGGAGAATGAGAGAAGTTCAGAGTGAAGGAGGAAAAGCCCCTTACCAAACCATCATATCTCATGAGCACTCACTATCATGAGAACAACCAGGGGAAACCCCCACCACCCACTATGATTCAATTACCTCCCATGATGTCCCTCTCCCAACCTGTGGGTATTACAATTCGGATTACAATTCAAGATGAAATTTGGTGGGGACACAGAGCCAGACCATATCACAATTTCTTTGGTAAACATTTGAGTACCATTTATGAAGAAATGTGTATTATTCCATTTGCATTGCTATAAAGGAATACCTGAGACTGGGTAATTTATAAAGAAAAGAGATTTATTTGGCTTATGGATCCGTAGGCTATATAAGAAGCATGGTGCCAGCATCTGCTTCTGGTTAGAACTTCAGAAAGCTTACAATCATGGCAGAAGGCAAAAAAAGAGTAGGTATGCCACATGGCAAGAGAAGGAGCAAAAGAGAGGAGGTATAGGTGCCACACTGTTTTAAACAACCATGTCTAGTGTGAACTAATGGAGAAATAACTCATTCATTACTGAGGAGGGCACCAAGATGTTCATGAGGGATCCATCCCCATGACCCGAACACCTCCTACTATACCCCACCTCCAATATTAGGGATCACCTTTCAACATGAGATTTGGAGGAGACAAATATCCAAACTATAGCAGATGAAGTGTAGTAGAAAAACTACAAGGTTTAGGGACATAATCGTCATTATCATCAGCCTTATGATATTTGAATTTACATCCAAACTCCCGCACTTACTAGCTGTAGGATCGTAAGCAAATTTCTCTAAGCCTTGATATCTCCATCTTAATATTTCATGATTTTTATATCTGTATCACAACGACATTTTTCTTTTACTTATTTTCCTTTTTCCTTATAACCGAGACAACTTAATGTCCCACAATATCCATTCTCCCCTTTGTCTTTTTAGTTTTAAGTAGGGCAAATGATCATCCAGCTCAAGAATCCATTCTCTGAACTCTCTGCAGCCTAATGTGTTTCTGTGACTCAGCTCTCATCCATAAAATATGAGCAGAAATGACTGGTAAAACTTCTGTGTCCCATTCTTAAAAGAAAATGACTTTACTTTGTTTCATTCATTTCACCTTTCCCACAAACAGGAATGCAAATGCAATACAAGTCAGATTCAAACATGAAGACAAGGCCAACAGTCTGGCCTAAGGGATGTCAGAGCAGAGTAATCCCTGTAGCACCTGTCTACTATGGAATACAAGAGAAAAATAAACTTCTATTTTGTTCAGCCCACTGTTTTGGGGGGTCTCTATGGTGTACTTTCTTAGCCTCTATCCTAATAATATAATCCCCCTTTTCCTTTTTCTTTGTCCTTCTCATCTTAACGTTATTTCTTGAGTGCCTCCCTGGTACCAGCAACTTAGGTATGGATTTGGTTAGAAACTTATGTAAAGTGCAAAGTGGAGTGTTTAGGACACTAGTGTTAGTAAATGCTGTTCTTCCCTCACTAAATGCCAAGAACTATAGTGACACACAGGAGGCATACAATGAATAAGGCCTAACTCTGATTCATGAACCTTACAGGCAGTAAGATATGCAGTGGCAAACGGTTATTTTGAAATGACTTATCTCATGGTTATTTGAGCACAATTTGGCCAAAGTCCAAATACGAAGAAAGAATGAATGATACATTAAAAGTTGAGACATATGAATTTTTATAGATAGAAGACCATATTTCAACAAAATAAAATTTGCAAAATATATTCAAAGAAAAATATCTATCTTAACAGTTTTGAAAATGTCCACAAGAAAAGAGTAAAATATTAATCTTTACATTGTACAGGGGTGCAGTCTATACAATTTCTTGGTCAAAGATGTTAAACATATAGTTTTAAAATTTCTTTCTTTTTATGTATTTTTTGGTTCATTTGTTTATAATAGAAGGACAAAAAGTAAAATGAGTAGAGAAAATTACCTAGTTATCTTTATATTAAATGTATATATTTTTGTTAAAGTCAGCTATATTGATTTCATTGAGAATGAACTTCGTTAAGGACAGGTAACATCTAGTTTAATAATTTTTCTCTCAAAGGATAGAAAAATGCCTGGCCCTTAATATTAATAATAGAGTACTACTTATTAATTTAATGTATTATTAATGAATTAATAGTATTAATATTGCTCATTGAGGGTTTATTATGTGTCAGACCCTGAATCACTATGTTGACTCATTTAATCCTCATAACAGCCCTATAAAGTAGGTACAATATCTACTCTCATTTTGCAGAAAAGAAAAATGAAAGCAAAGATTTTCAGTAACCTTCTCAAATTCATATTATATTACAGTGTAGTAGAACTGAGTAACTCTTTTTGAATGCATAAGCTCCACATTATTTTTTGGATTCACTCGAGTTATTCCTTTATGTATGTAAAATAAACATATGGGAAGTCTTTAAAATGAAGTGTAAGGACAGGTAACACCTAGTTTACCAAACAGAATGGCTGAAATTAAAAAGACTGATAATATTAATGAGCATGTGGAGCAAATCAAACTTACACACTGTTAGCAAGTGTGTAAAATGGTAAACCACTCTGGGAAACTATTTGGTAATTTTTATGAAGTTTAACATACACCTTCTCTGTGACCCAGCAATTTCATTCATATATATTGATTGAAGAGAAATAAAGAGATACGACAACAAAAAGATTTAAACAACAATGTTCACAGTGATATGGTTCAATATAAGCCCAGAAAGGAAATAACTCAAATGTCTATCACAGGGACAATAGATAAATGTCCAACGGTGCATACAATGGGACACTACCTAGAAATTTAAAAAGTAGAGCAAACTCTTGATGCACACAATAACATGAATGAATCCAAAAAGTTTATGCAAACAAAAACGTAAGGCAAACAAAATGTTGCATACAGTAATATTTCATTTATGTGGCATTGAGGAAAACATCAAACTAATTTAGCAGAATAAAATCACAACTGTGCTTCCCAAGGAATGGAAGGGAGAGTTGGGGTAATGAATAGCAATGAGGCACAGGAAACTTTCTGAAATAATGGAAATGCTCTTTTTATTGATCTGATTGGTGGTTATAAGAGTGTACACACTCGTCAAAAGTCACTGAGCTGTACACTTAAGATCACTGTATTTTATGTAAATTTTATCTAAAAATGTATGATTGAAATGAAAAAAAAAGCTTAAAATAGTAAGATTTGTTTTAACAAAGATACATGTTCAACACTAGACATAGCAGGCCAGTCGTGGTGACTCATGCCTATAATCCCAGCACTTTGGGAGGCCAAGGGGGTGCAGATCACTTAAGGTCAGAAGTTCAAGACCAGTTTGGGCAACATGGTGAAACCCCTTCTCTCCGAAAAATACAAAAATTAGCTGGGCGTGGTGGTGTGCGCCTGTAATCCCATCTACTTGGGAGGCTGAGGCACGAGAATCCCTCGAACCTGGGAGGCAAAGGTTGTAGTGAGCCAAGATTGCACCACCACACTCCAGCCTGGTTGACAGAGTGGAGTGAGGAGTCTCAAAAAAACAAAAAACAAAACCTAGATATTGCTAATAAGAAAGGAAGAAATTTTTGCTCAATTTTTGTTGCTATGAAGGAATACTTAAGGCTGGGTCATTTATAAAGAGAAGAGATTTAATTGGCTCATGGTTCTGCAGGCTGTACGGGGTACATGGCACTGGCATCTACTTCTGGTGACTGCCTCCGCAAGCTTCCAATCATGACGGAGGGCAAAGGGTGAGCAGGTGTGTCACGGTGACAGTGAGAGTGGGAGCTAGGTGGGGGAAGGTGCCACATTCTTTTAAACAACCAGTTATCACATGAACTCAGAACAAGAACTCACTTAGCACCAAGGGGATGGTACTAAGCCATTTATAAGGGATCTGCTTCCATGACCTAATCACCTCCCACCAGGCCCCACATCCAACATTGAGGATCACATTTCAGCATGAGATTTGAAGGGGATGAAACATCCAGACCACAACACAGAGAAATATACTCAGTCATTTTGCTGTGATGAGATATATGTGGTATAGCCTAAAAGCAACTAACTGACTTTACCAGGATACAATTTTTATGAAATCAAGTCCCAAGCCAAGTTTATATTTCATAATCTAGTGCCTACTATTTTAATTCCTTCTGTATACCACAAAAATGCTCTTAAAGAATCAAAATTTTAAATCACAGAGAAGAAACTAATTTCAGCATTTGTTAGTTCTTTTGTAAACAGAGCATATATTATTAAAACTTTTTCTTAAATAATTCTAGAAAGAGGTAAACACATATCCTTTCTTCAAGAATATTTTACAAAACCTAGAATTTAAATGTTTTCTATATTTTATTCTTGAGTCAACTGAGACTCAGAGAGATCAATGAACATCCCTGATAACACATAGCTAAGAAGCATTGGGAGCAGAATTCAAAATTCTGTAGTCTACAAACATACTTTGTACTCTTAACCCATTAAGCTCTCTTGTGTCCCTTGACTACAGTGTGTCCCCTGATTGCATGCCCAGTGACAAACTGTCTTACTTAAACAAGCACTGTATAAATCCTTTTCCAAAGCATCAAAAATATTGTTAAATATGGCATGAACTCTAGCATAGTGGTATGCTGATATTGACAGAATCTGAGGGTGTCAAGAATCAATCACATTATATAGGATTTATAAATGAGAGGACTCTCAAATTTAAGTGCACATAAGAATTTTTACTTTAAATAAGCAAGCCAAGTAATTCTTATGATAACAATTCATACTTTAAGACATACTGTTAAAGGCATTTTAAAATTTACATGAAAGAATAGATTAGCATTGAGTCCTATTTACAACATCCTGGAGCAGTTGCTCATCTGATTTCTACCTATGGCATGAAAGCTTCGGAATGAAAAACCTTTGTAGGTTAGTTCATTTTTGTGGTTTTTAGTTTTTTTCATTAGTTTTGTACACTTTAGTTCTTTTCAATAAGTTCATATAGCACACATTTATAATTGCATATATTCAATTTGCATAAAATGACTTCAATATAGTTTGCTTTCAGGGTTTAGTGGAGGCTTTTTGCTTTTGAAAACCAGATTATGAAAATCATGTTTTCTCTGGGGAGACTGGGAGATGGGCCGGGTTTCAGTTTTGATAGCATCCTGTTATAGGTCTCCTTGACATTCCCTTGGGCTAGTTCTTATCATTTAGTTGCTACTTCTTCCATCATAATGTAAGTATTTATTGGTCTTTCAGGCATTTTTGTTCTCAGTTCTATTGATTAAGATTGTTGTTCATATTTATTGTAATTAGATAAAGAAAGAAAATGTGGGAATCAATTATTTTCAATAGTGTAATACTCATTATATTTCCCTACTGATCATTTTAAAAATGAAACATAGTAGCAAATTTATCAAATTTTATGTCAGTAATGTATTTTTTAAGAAATTAAGATAAATCTAATAAGATAAAAATCTCTTTGAGACTTTGGATAAATATTCAAACTAAGTGATATGTCAGGTATTTTTCTGCTTTATTATTTTCTGACGTCTTACATTTTTAAATTTTTATAATGGAAAAGTTTATACATGTAAGAAAAAGAAACAGAATAAATAAAATGAAACTCATTTAGCCATTACTCAGCTTCGGCAATTTTTAATTCATGGCCTATTTTGCTTTATCTATGACCATATCCCTTGGTGTTTCTAACATCATATCTGAAATATTTTAATAAGTCTCTTTAATAACTACCATCCCACAAATAAGACCACTGCAGTTCCTGAAACTCAGTGCCCTTTTTAACCTTCATATAATAAACTTAGATTTTGGCTCTATGATAACAGTTCAATTGTAAGAAATATATAGATTCTTTGGCAGTCTTTCTAAGTTCTCCTTTTGGATACTTGTTTTAGGCTCTGTGGACCTAGCTCTCTGGAAATAGGCTATTACTGGGTATAATCTTACAAAGTTCAGTCTTTGGCTTAATATGTACATGTAAATTACATTTGTGCACAAATATAACTGTTGCCCAAAGTTTGAAATGTATTGAATTATTAGGGCTTATCTTTTGCTACCACATACTAAGAAGGTTAGAATAAATTGGAAGCCTGGAGCATCTGTTTATTAACAGAAACACATTGTCATAACACAAATTTCTTAGTATGATTTAAAAAATAATATAGCGTTCTGGAGTGAATTGTATCCCCCCAAAATGTAAGTTGAAGTCCCATCCAGCATATCTGTGTATGTAACCTTATTTGGAAACAGGATTTTTACAAATGCGATCAAGTTTAGATTAGGTCATACTAGACCAGGCTGTGTATTAGTTAGCTCAGGCTGCCATACAAAATGTCATAGAATGGGTTGTTCAAACAGCATCAGTCCATTTCCTCACAGTTTTGGAGGCTAAACATCTGAGCTCGGGGGCAAGCATGGCTAAGCTCTCATAAGGGCTTTCTTCCCAGCTTGTTAGACTACTGCCTTCTTGCTGTGTCCTCACATAGTAGAGAGAGAACATTGATGCCTCTTTATCTTTTCATAAGAGCACCAGTTCTATTGGATCAGGGCCCCACCTTTATGGCCTCATTGAACCTTAATCACCTCCTTAAAGGCCCTATCTCTAACACAGTTCCATGGGGGATTAGGGCTTCCGCATATGAAACTGGGTGGACACAATTCACACTCATAGCAGGGTGAGCCCTAAATCCAATGGCTGGTGTCTTCATAAGGAAAGGAAGATTTGCACACATACACACATACAACAGAGGAAAGATGTTCATGTGAAAACACAGGCAGTAATTAAAGTGATACAGCTACAAGCTAAGGAATTCTAAGGACAGCCAGCAAGCACCAGAAACTAGGAAGAGACGAGAAACAGATTCTTCTCTGCAGCCTTCAGAGGGAGCATGGTCCTGATGATACATTGATTTTGAACTTTCAGCCTCCAAAACTGTGAGAGAATACATTTCTGTGTTAACTTGCCAAATTGGTGGTAATTTGTTACACTAGCCCTAAGAAACAATCCATATGAGTCAAATACTTTGGGGGTACAATCTATTAAAAAGAACAACAGCAAAACAAAAACTCTACGGTCTGAGTTCTAGGATGAATTGGTTTCTTACAGCATTACATTGGGAGAGAGGAGGGAATTCAGGTTAATCCTTTACCTCTCTTCAAAACAGGCCAAAGTGCTAGAAAGTTGAGGGGTAGATATTCAAGCTGTTCTTTGATAGGAACTGAAAGGGATGTTGAGATCTAGAATCTATACATGGAGTGGATATAAGTTGTTTTGTTTGCTACTCTAGATCCAATTACATTTCTTCAATTAAAGGGTACTCTCAGGGTTTTTCTTTGTTTTGTTTTGTTGTTTGTTTGTTTGCATTACAAACCTCATTCTCAATCTACAGGATTTGGGTGAGGATGGTTCTGTATCCAAGCCAGCAGTAACCTGAATTGGCTTAAGTGAATCAATATTCCCCATTCACTAGCTTTAGAAGGCAGCTCAAGGATGATTAAAATGTAACCCAGTCTTAGCACAGGAAATATTTTGAGGTAATTCATGAGAAAGGAAAAAAATATTTCTTTTGTTTTTGTGTTTAAAACAAAACAAAACTAGAAGCAACCCTCCCTCTTCTAATGGTGTGGTATAAATTCATAAGGTCTAGCATCAACACCATTTTACTGCCAAAATAGAAGAGCGTTGAGTTGTGGTGTCAGGGAGTGAGGTTGGGGGCAGGGTAAAGAGCATTGACAGGAGCCTGATGATGAAGCTAACCCTAAGAAAAGCTGAGTGTAGAGACAGAGAATATGCGCCGAGTGCTATGGTTTTATCCGTGGATAGAGAGTCACCTGACACCTGTGCCCTTTGCAAATCCCTGTTTTATTCCTTTGAATTTTCTAATGTGCAATCATATCATGTACAGTATTTTGCTACTTTCTTTTAATACTCACACACCTGTCTCATATCTTATGGTATTACTAATATAAGATTAAATAATAGTGCTCGGTCGTTATTGTTTTGTTCTAAAGTTCTAATAGGAATGTTCTACAGATATACCATTTGGTTACAGGCTGGAGTGCAGTGGCGCGATCTCAGCCCACTGCAACCTCTGCCTCCTGGGTTCAAATGATTCTCCTGCCTCAGCCTCCTGAGTAGCTGAGTTAACAGTCACCCGTCACCATGACCGGCTAATTTTTCGTGTTTTTAGTAGAGACAGGGTTTTGCCATGTTGGTCAGGCTGGTCTCGAACTCCAGACCTTGGGTGATCCACCCGCCTCAGCCTTCAAAAGTGATGGGATTACAGGCATGAACCACCGTGCCTGGGCAATCGTTTCTATTATGCAGTAATAAAACTAATCATAGTTAAGAATTACTGAATATTTACTACATTCTGGGCATTTGTGTATAATTATTTATATTGACAATCCTCTCAATAAGTCTATAAGATTATTCACTTCATCTCACAAATGAGGAATTTGAAGCATAGAGAGTTTAGGAGACTTGTCCAATATCATACTTGAGATTGGAAGTCAGATTTTGAAAGTAGGCTGTGTAGAAATTTAAGAACCACACTATCACAGGTTAATATGATTTCTGAAAAGTGAAATGTGCAACTAATTGCATTATCTTACATTGTAATTAGTATACAGAATGGTGTATATCACAAATAGTTTGAGCCACCAGAAAATAGGGGTTTTAAAAATTTCACTTCTGGCATGAAATGCTGATAAGAAAAAAAATAAATAAATAACTAAAGAAGTTTAGATGGTCAAAAACACCAAGCTATAATCTGTTTTTACAATGTTACTGATGAGAACATAATTTTTTCAAAATATCAACCAAACAAAAATTGGTATAATATGAACTATAGTCTTACAAATGGATCAACACCCAAACTAAGATGCCATAAGTGAAGGTGATAACCCAGTCTACAGTGGAGAAAATAAAACTTAAAGAGCAATTACTTTTGGTCAAGCAATGTGAGAATATAATCTACAGCAAAAAATTATGTTTTAGGTTGCCATACTTTGAAAATGTAACGTTATTATTTGAATTATTTTATATAATGATTCTGCACTAAAAAGTAATCTTCAGATGTTAGTTTTCTAAGAAGACTTTCCAGTCAAAATGAGAATGCATTTGCTTGCTAAAATTAGTATTATGACCTATTTGGCACATGTAATTCTCACTGTGTGTAAATTAACAACATGGCATCTGATTCATACATCAGTATCTCCTAAGAGTGGTTGGAGAGTTTAAGTCCCTAAAGACCGGCACAAACCTTACATTGGAAAATGCAAAGCTAAGGTGTGACCTTGGTGAGTTTATCCAGGTATGAGCAACCCATGAGGCTCCTATGGAATGTCTTTTTTCTCAAAAATTTAATTGTACGAAATGCTTTTGAATTTATAGCGGACTGCCCTGCAGCTTCTCTCTAAATGTCACAAGCTTTGTTTCAAGGGATCAGTTGAAGTCAATAATCTGGGCTATTTCTTACACTTTTTTGAGATTGTAAATTGGCTAGACCTCTCTGGAAAGTACTTTTAAAACATGTATCGAGAGTTTCAAAAACGTGCATGCCCTCTGACCTGGCAATTCCTCTGATAGGAATCTAGTCTAGAAACAAATCAGAGATGCCATCAAATACATATATAAACATGTTTATTACAATGATATTTGCAAAGGGGAAGCAACTTGAATGTCTAGCATTATAGAAATGGTTATATAACCTTGGTACAAATATGTGATGAAATAAATATTATGGAACTATTAAAA
Organism: Macaca mulatta; assembly: GCF_049350105.2. NCBI lineage: Eukaryota > Metazoa > Chordata > Mammalia > Primates > Cercopithecidae > Macaca > Macaca mulatta. Next base: position 122,785,994 of record NC_133413.1, read on the forward strand.
ATCATGATGATGAAAATTTGATAGCAAACAAAAGTACTTAAAATATATAGCTACAAATTTAAATAGAAATGATGGATATTCTATATTTGCTATTTCATTACGATTAAATACAAAATACTAAAGAGAAAAAGCATAAACGTTAACAGTAGTTATCTCTGGATAGTGAAGTTATAAATGACTTAAAACAAGTGAATTATTTGTATTTTTTAGAACACATGTACAAATACTTAAAATAAGAGAAAATGGCACATGTTTTTAAAAGGTTATAGAAGCATCATGGAAACATGAAATGAAAAAAGAAAAAATAATAGAGCATTATTCTTGAAGGTTTTAAAATGCATTCAATATGATTTAAAAGTAAAAGTTTTTTTTTTACATATACTTTCTTTTTTGAGTCTGATTGATTATATGGTCTTTTAATATTGTTAATAAACAAAATTAACAATTATAAAATACTGAAAATAGAGATAGCTACAAATTTAAAGAGAAACTTTAATAGAAACAATCTTCTCAATTTCTTTTCTTGGCCGGGCGCGGTGGCTCAAGCCTGTAATCCCAGCACTTTGGGAGGCCGAGACGGGCGGATCACGAGGTCAGGAGATCGAGACCATCCTGGCTAACACGGTGAAACCCCGTCTCTACTAAAAAAATACAAAAATCTAGCCGGGCGAGGTGGCGAGCGCCTGTAGTCCCAGCTACTCAGGAGGCTGAGGTAGGAGAATGGCGTGAACCCGGGAGGCGGAGGTTGCAGTGAGCTGAGATCCGGCCACTGCAGTCCAGCCTGGGTAACAGAGCGAGACTCCATCTCAAAAAAAAAAAAAAAAAAAAAAAAAAAAAAAAAAATTTCTTTTCTTTTTGAGACAGTTTTGCTCTTGTTGCCCAGGGTGGAGTACAATTGCGCAATCTCAGCTCACTGCAACCTCTGCCTCCTGGGTTCAACTGATTCTCCTGCCTCAGCCTTCCAAGTATCTGGGATTACAGGCATGTGCCACCATGCCTGGCTAATTTTGTATATTTAGTAGAGACAAGGTTTCTCCATGTTGGTCAGGCTTGTCTTGAACTCCTGACCTCAGGTGATCTGCCCTCCTCGGCCTGCCAAAGTGCTGGGATTATAGGCATGAGCCTCCGCGTCCAGCCCAAAAGATTTTTAAACATAGATTTAATGGTGTTTTATTTCATTTTGTATAAAGATATTTATTATTTAGATTTTTTTAAAGCAAAGATTGAGATAATTTATTGTTTTGCTTAGATACTAGTGTTTCCCATAGCATCTGCTCATTTGGCTTACATTTCCACCACTGCACCAGTGGCTGAAATTCTCCCCAGCTGTGATTTATGATCTGTTTATATACAATCTGCCAGACCATACTGCCATAAAGCCTTCAAGATTCCCAAGTAGGAGGGAAGTGAGGTTACACAACCTATCTCAGACTTCCTTATGTTATATACTTTAAATCTTAGCAAACAAAATTGACCTTGAATATAAATAATCAGAATAGTTATAAAACAAACCTATCTTTGGAGTTTTTGAAGCATATTTTATTCTTCAGTACTGGATTCTTGTTTATACTATGTTTTTGTTGGGGACACATTTAAAACATGCACATCACACCAGCATACAGTGTCCTGAAAATATGAGGATCCCCAATTGAATAATAAAAGAATTGGTGTAAAAACAATACTACCTTTTTATTTCTAGTTTACATTATTTCTGAAAATGTGTACATGTTGATTAAAAATTAGAGTAGACAAAAATGAAACCAGGTGCTAGTAAAGTTCTGCGATTAAGTTTCTTTAGTTTCTTTTAAAAACAGGGAAATGACTATTTAATCTAAGAGATGTAACTTTCTTTTCAAAGATGTAGAAGTGCCTACCTACTGGTGAGTAGACAATATTTTATTGACTTTTAAAGACATTTTCAATGACAATTTAACTCTATAACACGTTGTTTTCAGGGTTTGCACATAGCAATGGATTATTTGATTATATTACTCATCTGTTGCTTATTTAAATAATGCATTTTTTCTGTAGTTACTGACTTGAACACTCAAACATCTAGCCTATGCATTCTAACACAGCTAACCTACACTTCATCCTTCTCTGCAAATTATAAAAATCTTCCTGAAATATTTTGTAGAATTCTGCACTGTTTCCTGAACTCTGATCTATGAAATACACTGAAAAGAACCACAAAACAAATCAAGTACAGTTTAGAGAAAAGCAATGACCTAAAGCAGATGATGTTATTGCAAATACTGGTTAAAAATAATTGAACATTTTGCAAATGGCATGTACTGTGCTCAATGCGTTAAATAAATTACATCTCATCAGATTCCTGATTCTTGGTAAAAAGTCAAGAGGCTGGACAATTATATCCTCAAATGAAAAATCTCGAGCAAGTAACTTTATCAAAGTTACCAGTAAGTAAATGGCAGAACTGGGATAAAAATCCACCTCTACTAACCTTCAGATTAGTTGAGAGAAACAGAATACAATCCATAGGTCAAAAGTATGCTCACTCTCACCACTCCTACCCAACATAGTTCTGAAAGTCTTAGTCAGAGCAATCAGGCAAGAGAAAGAAATAAAAGGAATCCAAATAGGAAAAGAAGTCAAATTATCTCTCTCTGCTAATAATATGATTATATACCTACAAAACACCAAGGACTCTGTCAAAATGTGCCTAGACCTGACAAATGACTTCAGTAAAGTCTCTGGATACAAAATCAATGTACAAAAATCTGTAGCATTCCTATACACCAATAATGTTCAAGCTGAGAGCCAAATCAAGAATGAAATCACATTTACAATAGCCACAAAACAAATAAAATACCTAGAAATAATCTAACTAAGGGGGTGAAAGATCTCTACAAGGAGAACTACAAAATAGTGCTGAAATTAGTCATAGATGACACAAACAAATGGAAAACTATTCCATGCTCATAGATTGGAAGGGTCACTATTGTTAAAACAGTCATATTGCCAAAAGCAATCTACAGATTGAACACTACTGCCATAAAAGTACCAATGTTATTTTTCACAGAATTAGAAAAAAATTCTAAAATTCATATGAAATCAAAAATAAGCATGAATAGCCAAAGCAATCCTAAGCAAAAAACAACAAAGCTAGAGTCATCACATTACCCATTACCCAACTTTGAACTCTCCTATAAGGCTACAGTAACCAAAAGAGCATGGTACTGGTACAAAAACAGACACAGAGACCAATGGAGCAGAATAGAAAACCCAGAAATAAAGCTGTACATCTACAACCAAAGTTGACAAAAATAAGCAATGGAAAAATAATTCTTTAATCAATAAATGGTGCCGGGATAACTGGCTAGCCATATGAACAAGAATAAAATTGGACTCTTGCCTTTGATCATACATAAAAATTCACTCAAGATGGATTAAAGATTTAAATGTAAGACCTCAAACTATAAAAATCCTAAAAGAAAATGTAGGAAATACCATTCTGGACATTGGCCTTGGCAAATAATTTATGACTAAGTCCTCAAAAGCAGTTTCAACAAAAACAAAAATTGACAAGTAGGACGTAATTAAACTAAAGAGTTTCAACACAGAAAACAGAAAATAAACAAACAATCAACAGAGTACACAGACAACCTAAAGAATGGGAGAAAATATTCACAAACTGTGCATTCGGCAAAGATCTAATGCTTATAATCTACAAGGAAATTAAATAATGCAACAAATAAAAAACCAGTAACTCCACTAAAAAGTGGGCAAATAATATGAACAGGCATTTCTCAATAGAAGACAAGTGCCCAAAAAACATATTTTAAAAATGCTCAGCACCACTAGTCATCAGGGAAATGCAAATCTAAACTACAATGAGATACCATCTCGCATTAGTCAGAATGGTTATTATTAAAAAGTCAAAAAATAACAGATGTCGATGAGGTTGTGGAGAAAACGGAACACCTATATACAGTTGGTGGGAATGTAAATTAGGTCAGCCACTATGGAAAACAGTTTGGAGATTTTCCAAAGAACTTAAAACTACCTGGACAGGTACAGTGGCTCATTTCACTTTGGGAGACCAAGGCAGGAGGATTGCTTGAGGCTAGGAATTTGAGACCAGCCTGGGCAACATGATGAGACCCTGTCTCTAAAAAAAAAAAAAAAAAAAAAAAAAAAATCTAAAAAATAAGCTGAGCATTTTTGGTAGTGACTGTGTCTGTACAAAAATTTTTTAAAACACCACGACTGTGGTCTCAGCTACTCAGGAGGCTGAGGTGGGAAAAGGACTTGAGCCAAGGAGGTCGAAGCTACAGTGATCAGTATTCACACCACTGCACTCCAGCCTGGGTGACAGAGTGAGATGCTGAATAAAAAAAAAACAACAATAAACAGAACTACCATGCAACCCAGGAATCCCGGAATCCCATTACTGACTGGGTATATACCCAAAGGAAAATAAATTGTTCCACCAAAAAGACACATGCACTCATGTTCATCACAGCACTATTCACAACAGCAAAGACATGGAATAACTTAGGTGGCCATCAATGGTGGACCAAATAAAGAAAATATATTACATATACATCAGGGAATACTACATGGTCATAAAAAGAAGAAAATCATGTCTTTTGAAGCAACATAGATGCAGCTGTAGGCCATTATCCTAAGCAACCTAATGTGGGAGGAGAAAACCAAATACCACATGTTCTCATTCATAAATTGGAGCTAAGCAGTGGTTAAACATGGACAGAAGGATGGGAACAAAGAGGAAGAGAAGCCAAGGCTGAAAAACTACGTATTGGGTATTATGTTCAGTACCTGGCTGACAGTGTTATTTGTACCCCAAGCCTCAGTGTCAAACAATATACTCATGTAACAAGTCTGCACATGTAGTCTCAAATCTAAAATAAAGTTGAAATTATAAAAATAAATAAATAAATAGATCAAAGCATAATCAATGCCTAAGTCAGAAAATTTACAGTGAAAGATTTTCCTAGCATTTTTTTTCAATGTGCTAATTTTACAGATGAGGAAACTGAGACCCAAAGATATCAAGTGATTTGCTCAGCTTCATACAGCTTTTAGATTACACAGCATGTTGCCTCAGTGGGAAAATTGTCTCATCAACTGTAGATGATGCAAGTTGGGGTTTAAAAAAAATGGAAGACATAAATTTTTATAGTTATTTTTTGTCTCATATTTTTGAAAATGCTGGTGAAATTTCAGCTGATTAAAAAATTAACACAGGAAAATTTATTTTTTTTAATTCATCAACAGTTTAGTTTTATTCATAAAAACCACCCTAGCCCTATACTCTAACCACCTGAGCTCTACACTGGAATTATTTGGAAGTGCATCCAGACAGCATATAATTTCCAAAGTAAATGTAAAACACGATTTGGAAGCCGGAAAAAAAATGTGGAAAGGATTATGTTTGAAATATTATAGAAGAAAATTGAGTGGTAGAGAACTGAAAGAATATATCTAATTATATGCTTTATAAGTAGGTAAAAACTATGAATGTGGGCCTCATTTTTCAAACAGGAAATCCACAGAAAATTATAGCAGAAATCAGCAAAAATGAAGGGAGATAACTTGGTAAGTTTTAGAATTTAGCAAATAGGTATGAAGGGCAATCACCAGACAGACAAAACTTAGTAGCAGTAGTTTGTGGAGCTCAGGTTTCATTAATTAACTGCAATAAGCACTGAGTGGAAATAAATGATTCTATGAAATACTACTAAGAAAACATAAACGTGCTTTCTGAAGAGAGGGGAAGCTTATTATCTAAAGAAAAAAATGGAAAACATACCTGTTTAGTAGAACAAAATATACTTAAAATCATATTTCTAAAATGTCATATTTCTTAAAATTAACCAACGAGAAAACAAAATATTGAAAAGCTATAACTATTACATTTCTTGTTTGATGCTTACAAAAATGTTACGGTTTAGGGTGGGACAGATATAATTATCTCTTTTTTATACATGAGATGTCAGAAAGAATAAATAACTTACATGAGATTATACATAAGGTACATAACTAATACTGAAAGCTAGATTATATAGATATGTATTTTGTCCTTTTACTGTAGGGTACATGTTTTAGGTTTGAACAAACATGCCTAGACACAAACCCTCATGAAATATGATTACAAACTCAAACATGATGCAAAAAAACCCAAAAGAGCTATTAAAGATAAAGAATACAAACATTAACTTATCAGTCAAATATGACTTATAAAATGGAGGTGTTCCTGAGAAATTATAGACCAAATTAAAATTCAAATATAAATCTCTTTTACAAAACTGATTTATATGTCACAAGATAATATTATGTGATATTCATTAATGTGTTCTCCCTCTAGCCACAGAACCTTGGACTTTGCATCCTTCTTTGGATAGGATTCTAATTCTAGTGCACCTACCTCATTTTAGAAGTAACAGAAGAGAAGACAGTCAAATTCGAGCTTCAAAGGGGAGGTCTGGGCATTAATATTGAAAATAATTGGACATATGCTTGGTTAGTCAGATGGAGTTTTTCCTCTGCCCTATTTCTTTTGTACCACCAACACCCTAAATAGAAATTTCCCTGCATGGGGAATGGAGTGAAGAGAATCCATAGGTGAGTGTGAGAACTGGATTGGTCAGAAACAGTAAGCTTGTAGAATTTTATTGAGAATTTACAGTCCAAACTGAATTCTTAAAAGGTATAATGCTACCAGCATCCTATAGCATGCTCTGTGACCCATATTTCCTGCAGACTGATATTTCAGTTAATTCTATGGAGAAATGTCTTTTAAAGCTCTTATATGAAATGATACAATTCCCATATCACAAATTGAAATGTTCAAGAAATGTAATTTCCCGTCTTATCCAGAGTTTTATCTAAATGTCTAAAATGTAGAGAATGTCAGGCCAGAGTAAAGATGAGGAATTTGGGAGTGGGGAAAAGGTGAAGAGGAACTAGGAAGAGGCTAAAATGAAGCATTTAGGCCTCCTCATTCGTTTCTAATCTCAAAGTGTCAGCCCAGAGTTTGTGGCTCCATACTCCATATCTTAACTGTAAGATACCTCCTGGACTAGCTTCTCCCAGCTGTCTAAATGCATAGGATTGTGTCAAGATTGATGCTTACCCACATTTTTTCCAAGAATGGAGGAGTGATCAACTAAGCAAACATTTGGTTAATGATTAAGCTAATACCTTGGTAAACAAATATGGTAAATAACTATCTGGAAAAAATATAAAAAAATGTCCTCCTCACCCAGGATAAAGGATTACTTAACTCATTGATTAATTCAATTGTTTGCATTTTCATTAAATACCTATCGAGATTTGTTTTAATGTGCAAAAGATTGTTAAGTTCTTTTATTATTTTTTCAATAATAAAAAATACAATATTTGATCACAAAGAGATGACACATTAGCGCAGGATTTTCACTGAGCTTCAACTTTGTAAAGAGAGTTCCATTCAAATCCACACACACACACACACACACACACACACAGAGAGAGAGAGAGAGAGAGAGAGAGAGAGAGAATATCCATACTGGCATATTAAAGACACTTAACATCCTTAGAGAAAATAAGCCTAAAATCTTTCAAATTTTTTAAACCTTGTGTTTCCAAATTTTGCTGGACTTTCTCTCCCTGTCCTCTCACCCAGGTATGTTAGTTTAGCCTCCCAATATCTTGAGTAAAATTGGTTCAGTGAATTCTAAATAAAGAAATGTGTCTAGTGTAGATAAGAACATTTCTTCCAGCTGTAGTAGTTTGATATAAATTTTTCATTAGTACATCAAGCTACTTCCTGATATCCTTAAATGTCAATAAACTTGTGACTATGATTTTTAAAATAATTATATGCTTTTGTCCAAGGATTAGTTATTTCCACCAACAAGAAGGGTTCTAGGCAAAAGGGCAAGACTGCCAAGTTTGCCGGATATTCTCTCACGAAAAAGTTGGAAATCGGTATTGTGATTTACAAATCAGTCCCTTTGGGTTTGATAAGTGGAAAACAATGTGAACCTGTCTCCTGGAGTATGAATACTTTCTGAGGTAGCTGAGAACGCTGAATTTCTGAAACTGCAAAGCTGGTGACTGGACACTGAATTCGTATCTCACTGGACACTGAATTCGTATCTCAAGTCCAGACACCAGGAAGGGCTTTGACAGAGGTTCTCATGGCCTTTGTAATATCACTTGCTCCTTTCTACTCATGTGCCGCTGCCATCATTAAAGATCATGAATTACACTGGAATATTGAGATACATACTCAGACACATACACAAATCTCACTCATCCCTACTATCTTCTACAAACAATGAATGTTTCCTCCCTTCTCCACTGCCTAAATTAATCCCCTCATTGTTTCTCATCCATGCCTCTGGAACAACCACCTCTCCCTGCTACAAATAATATTAACTAAAATGTCCAACAGACTTTGTTAATTCTCTGCCAAATAGCTTAATTAGTTACTATGGTACACGAGATACATTTCAACCTCCTTCTCATCCGATTTTCAGCATACTGCAGACTTCACTCATCTCCCTAATCTAAATTTGATCCTCCTGTTATTCTTTCTCATTATACATTGTTTTTTTTCTTCACTCTTCATGCTCACTAGCCAAATTTGTGCTCATAATTGTGTGTGTGTGCGTGTTGTGTCTGTGTGTCTGGGGGGGGTTATTCAATTATGTTCACAAGGTAACTCTAAAAATATTTAATCAGTGACATGGGTACAGACGAGTCAGAAGTGCTGCTAGACTGGGGAAGGGCCAGCAGCCAGAGAATTATGGAGCAATTTTAGAGATTGGAGAAGTGGCTATTTGTCAGTACATGTAAATGTTTCAAAATTCTAACAACTGAAAATTGTTGTACCAGTAAGTACCAGGTGAATATTATCCCTGGGTTATCTGACTACTGAATTAGACAATATACTAACAAGAACAAATAAGCATTTCTGTTTCATTGGGCTCTAGGTAGCCTCAGCCTAGCAAATAATTCTCTGAAGCAGAGTGAGAATGCAATAAGCATTTGTTGAATTGATTTAATATGGCATACAAGGCACTTCATAATCTGGTCTCTGCCTTCTTTACCAGTTTCAGGCATACTAGTTCCTGACTAGTACTTTGCTCTTCAACTAGAGATAAAAATATGTAGTCCCTTTCAGAAAACATATGCCGTATCTCTACATCTTTCCTTGTGTTGTTCTTTTTGGCTGGAATGTCCTTCTCCAGCTAACAATTACACATTCACTAAGACTTAGGTCACGTGCCGTATCATCAGATAAATGTTTCTGTCACGGTCATCCGCATTTCTGAAATCAGCCACCAGCCTGCCTTAGGTGTGCCTCCTCTGTTTACCCATAGCATGCTAACAAACTGTAGTTTCCCACATCATAGTTTATAGTAGTTTCCACATTCTTCCTGAATAAACTGTTTAATTTTCTAATTCCTTTTCCCGTGATCTCCTGGAGGGCAGGAACCATTATTTACATAACCTGTACATTCAGATTCTAGCTCAAGGCTGGGTGTATACACACAGTTTAAATAAATAATTGATCAAATTAGTGAATAATTGCCACTTACAAGCAATAAAATATAGATCTTTACCCACAATGAGGTTAGAATTATTTATAGCATATTTCTACAAATTTAGAGATAGTAAGGAGAAGCAAAGGGGTTAAGTAAAAGAGAAAGCGGCCACGAAGTTTCCATACCCCTACACTAAGAACAGAAAACATGCTAGATTGAAAGTCAAATTCAATCTACAGCTGAGTTTTATTTAGTCCATACTGTGTTTCAAATTTTATAGAATTAAACTACCTTCAAGAAGGCATGGATTTTAGTGCACCACTGCACACACCATCCCATATTATCTCTGTCCAGATATTGATCTCATTTATGTTATTTACCACTGAATGAAAGCTTTTAATTTGAATTTTAATTGGCAAACTCTGTTACAATAAAATAAACATTATAGAAGATTGAAAAACATTTGTTACATAAAATGTTGCTAAAAGAAGCAGCATAATAGATGAAACTTTGATAGTTAGTCTGGTATTTTAGTATAAAACATAGTTTCAGTGAATTTGGAAAATATTCCAGTTATATCTCTGAGTTTCCGCTTCTCAGCAAAAGCAGGTAGGTTGAAATGTTAAGGGTTTATATAAGCTGTAAGAGAATACTATTCAAATCCCTCTAATTCAGAGACTAGAATCACAGATTTTTAGTGTGTGATGTGCACCATGTGTTTGTATACCAAGCACAAAATAAGCACTATCAATCTTTTAACCTATTTGAAATATAATTTATTGAGTTTCCAAATATATTATTTCAAAATGCAAATGTTAGCCTTTGTTAAGTCTAAAGTAGGTAATTAAATCATGTGAGTCACCAAAACAAAAAAAAAAACCACCAAACATGTGTATTTTAATTATAATCAGCACTGCATTGCAGTGTTAAACAATTAGAGATCATTATACTATCCTAAAACATCAGTGTGGATAGTGTCAAATATGATGACTATTCCTTGTTTACGAAAGACTCTGCCTGTGGCATACTGTGTGCTTTTGTAAATCATTTATCTTCTAGCTTTAATCTGTCATGGTATGAAATATTACAAATGAGATTCTGCATGACAGAATAATGAAATACTAAAAAAGGCTGTATATGATGACTTCTCCATAAAAAGTTTTCCAGAAAAAGTAATGCATCTATATTAATATATATGTATAACTTTTTCTTTTTATTATTTCAAATATTTTTCCATATCAACTTCTTAAAGAGAAGAGCCACAATTTTATAGTGAAACTTTGCAAGAAATGTTTACTCCCTATATGAATATTCAGGCTTATTCGAGGAATTATTTTGTGCCTAAATACCACTGGGAAACAAAATAGAAAGTCAATTTTCTAGCATTTGTAATGAATTGAAAAATGCAAAGTTCTCTTGGACGTATTTATTACACTTTAATGATAAGAGTGAGACAGTTAAAAATGACCATCACGGATATTCTGATGCATTAAAAAAGAGAAAAGAAGAAAGAAATAACAGAGAAGAATGTTGCATGCTGTTGTTGCATAACTTATCTTACTTTTGCAGAAAAATAATGGATTCAGAATTTAGGATAAATTTATAGTTATCTTTGGAATTTAATGAAATTACATGAATCCATGCACTGTAAGCAGAGTTTTGAATTTCAGAAAACCTGGTGGAACTTTCCTATGCTTTAATTCTCTAGCTTCCACTAGCATACTCTTTAACAAATTCAAAAGTATATTTCACCTATTTTTTAAACTAGGAAGTCCCTTGTGGACAAAAGGTTTTATATTACACATCAAGAAAATGAGGACCAGAAAGCTTAAGTAATTTGCTCAAAGTCACACGGCCAATTAGAGGTAAGCAACTAAAATCCAGACCTTTGGATCCCCAGTTCACCTTGTTTCCCACTATTCCACAGTAACCGCTCAATCTTCTCTTCAATCAGTTTACAATTGTTACCATCATTGACTTTATGACTTTGAACCTCATGTCAAAATAATCTTCGGCAGCTTTATGCCACCTGGTATTAAATAGCCTAACGGGACAACTGCAGAACTTATCATATTGGTAAAATGAAGCAAAAACTAAAAGCAACCATAAATGGGAAAAGTACGAATATGTTGAAACATCATAACGACTGTTTAAATAAATTGTTGTAAAACGTCTAGCTTTGTGTTCCTGCACCATAGTTTTCAGCTTTATTCTGAATTATTAAGCATAACTTATTTTCTATAACTGCCTTACAACAACAGAAATATGAAACATCAACATTGACACTTATACACAATGAATGTGAATAGATAACCATCATATGAATCTAACAGATCATTTGACAGTTATTTTGAAAATTCAGCTAATCACATTCTAGAGCATATTATAGTGAGATTCTTGCAAGTTGAAAGAAAATAATTTTGCTTAAAATGGAAAGATAATATAATAACAACAGATATATATGATGTATATGATATACGATACACATATAAATTACAACTTATATTAAAACATGTGAAATCATTTTTAATGCTTAACTATTGACAACTTACAAGCCCCGCCACTCCCCCTTCTCCTCTGCCTCATATCTGGGCAAGCTGATTAGGTCACGTAAGTGCTGCCTCTTTGCCACCAGTGGTAAGTTTAAATCATGCAAGCATTCACCTGCACACAGAAACTCTCACCCCACTGCTACTCCATAATCACAATAAAACTCCACAGTCAATCTCCTTTCTCTGCTGTCTCATGCATTTTGAAACTGTTTGGCAGTTTGCCTTGCTCTCCCTAGAAAGTCTCATTTTGTGAGTAACATGGCTTTTCATACTTCCTTGTGCTTATGTGATATCAGTCTTGAAATCCAAACCAGGGATGGGCGCGGTGGCTCCCGCCTGTAATCCCAGAACTTTGGGAGGCCGAGATGGGCAGATCACAAGGTCAGGAGTTCGAGACCAGCCTGATCAACATGGAGAAACCCCATCTCTACTAAAAATACAAAAATTAGCTGGGTGTGGTGGCACGTGCCTGTAATCCCAGCTACTCAGGAGGCTGAGACAGGAGAATCACTTGAACCCGAGAGGCGGAGGTTGCAGTGAGCCAAGATCATGCCACTGCACTCCAGCCTGGGCAACAGAGCAAGACTCCATCATAAATAAATAAATAAATAAATAAATAAATAAATAAATAAATCCAAACCAACTGCAGAGTGACCACAACAATGAATGCAATGAGTAAGATGTCTAAGTGATGACTACAACCACTAAAGGTCTTTTTTCTCTTGTTTTCTCTTAGTAACTGGCTCTGCTGTCTGCTGGCAAACTTGCACTTAGAGTTATGTTGCTTTGTGCTGCATTTTCTGAGTTCTTCCAAGTTATCACAGATTTAATCAATCTACATCAGATATTTTAATAACTGGCATTTAGAACCAAGGGTTGCGTCCTCATCAAAGTGACCCTCAGTTATATGTTGTAGTCTGGACTTATCTGTGTACTTTATAATGAATCACATACTTGATTCCAGCATAAACAGTGACTAATGCTAAGTTCAGAGAAACAACTCTTACTTTGTGGCTATTGGTGTCAAGCAGTCACCTTTTCTAGAGAAGACCCAGGGAAAATATTGATACCCTGTGCAATATATGGGCTCACTGGGTGGTGGATTGTGAGAAAGAAGAGCTACCATATGGTGTGCTGAGTTCTAAACTCCTGAAAGCAGATGACTCACTAAGACCCTATAAAATGCCTTTGCTGGCCGGGTGAGGTGGCTCATGCTAATCCCAGCACTTTGGGAGGTCAAGGCGGGTGGGTCACAAGGTCAGGAGATTGAGACCATCCTGGCTAACATGGTGAAATTCATCTCTACTAAAAATACAAAAAAAAAAAAAAAATATCCAGGTGTGGTGGCGGGCACCTGTAGTCCCAGCTACTCAGGAGGCTGAGGCAGGAGAATGGAGTGAACCTGGGAGGTGGAGCTTGCAGTGAGCCGAGATCTTGCCACTGCACTCCAGACTGGGCAACAGAGCAAAACTCCGTCTCAAAAAAAAAAAAAAAAAAAAAAAAATTCTTTTGCTACTATTGCTATCCAGGCCTTTGTTGTAACAAAGATTCGAATCCTCAGACTTCAGAGGAAAACACACATGACACCTATGTGAAACAAGGAATGAGTTGATGGAAACTTAAAATAAACCCAGAGTTCTTAAACCTTATAAAGTAACCATTGTTTCTAACCTTGAAGTTACTAATTTGAGATACTTTAGAGGAAGAAAATTATTAATTATGAAATAATTATGATTAATAATTAACATAAGCAGGGTAAGGAGACCTTCCCTCCTCTGAAGTTACATATAGTAACTCTTAAAGTGAAAATGAAAACAACAATAAACTACATACAGGTTGAAGAAATACAAAATTAAAAGAGAAAGATCCACAATTTGACTCAACTGGAAATCCAAAATTTACACAAAAACTTGTAAAGTAAAACTATGGAATGTCTCTAATTGGTTTTTGTGTCTCTACAACATGGGTTCTAAATTAAGTGTAATATCTACTGAGATGCACCACTTAGCAAACCTTCATGGCCTTAATCTACACAGAGGCTCAGATACAGTTATTCCTGGGGATCCCACTAAATTTCAATAAGGCACACCGTATAATCTAAAGGAAATATGAAATAGAAAATGGTGAACAAAGAAGTATGCCTCATTTTAATCATCAGCATTATTGCCTTACCTAAATATCCTACAGTGGTCATGGAAGCTCTGACCAAAAAGGTAGTAAAATTAAATGAAGTCTTTGGCACTTACAGTAGGCTTGACAAATTAGGACTCTATGGACTTTTATCTTCAGTTAAAGGTTAGTTAATATGGCCCAGTGTAAAACAACATAGGTTCTTTAAAGATTAAAACCCATTATAGAAAAAGTATTTAGAGAAAGGGTGATTATCCCCACTATTTCTCCATTTAGTAGCCTATTTTAGCTGCTCTTAAGCCTGGAAAAAATTAATGCCCCCTCGTGGTGAATTACTGCAACTTGTATTCTGTTGTCTCACATATTAAAGGCCCCATAATCAATACTACTGAAATTACAGACTCTTGAATTACCAGATAGTAAATATTCTTTTATCACTGATTTGAATCCTATGTTCTGTTTAGTGCCTATTTTAACAGCCTCTCAGCCTTTGCCTTTTATGGGATAGAATACTGTGGCCCACAGTCTTACCTCGCTACCCATGGGTTTTCAACAGTCTTTGAAATGCAGGTGGGATGGGAGGCAGATCATGTTCAACCAATTGGCCAAGCCATGGCTTGAGATCTAATTATATAAATTATTCCCTCCAAATTAAATAATATTATCATAAGCACATAAGATAATCATATTTCCCTTCCCTAAAATGATAGGCTTAAAAAAATAGGGGTTTCCTTTCTTTTAAGTACACAAATAATGTACTAATTTCTGCTTTTTTACATTAAAACAACCATCAATTAGAAAACAAGAGGCCGCGTGTGGCGGTTCACACCTGTAATCCCAGCATGTTGGGAGGCCCAGGTGGGTCGATAACTGAGGTCAGGAGTTTGAGGTCAGCCTGGCCAACATGGTGAAACTTCATCTCTACTAAAAATACAAAAATTAGCCTGATGTGGTGGCGAGATCCTGTAATCCCAGCCACTTGGGAGGCTGAGGCAGGAGAATCACTTGAACCCAGGAGGTGGAGGTTGCAGTGAGCCGAGATGGTACCATGTACTGCAACCTGGGCAGCAGAGGGAGACACCATCTCAAAAAAAAAAAAAAAAAAAAAAAAAATTGTTCCCTTTTCTTTTCAATTGCTCCAAATCTAAAAAGTAATGACAAATAGTAAACACAACTTTTGAATAAACACATATATTGTGAATATTTGTCATTGTTAGATAAATTCAGTATTGAGAAAAGAGTAATAGTTGGTTTTGATGCAATTGTACTGTTAAAAAGTGAAGTGTCATATACTTTAAGTAAAAAATACATAAAAACCTTTATTGATCTTCTTAAGTACTCATTCATTATGGAAAATGTCATACTGGGAAAAATAAAATGCCAATAAAATGGTTTACTGATTGAACGAGCAAACAAAGGTAAACTAAAAACAATCTTTCACTAAAATATGGAGAAAATTAGTGGCAATAAATGATTGAATTAAGCAAATATGGAGAAAATTAGTGGCAATAAATGATTGAATTAAGCATAAAGAGAGGTAACCACAACATAGACTGTGTTGCTGAATAGTTAAAAAAAACCTCACAGACATAAGATCAAAGAGCAAATGGTCAAATATATGTGTGAATTTTAAGGAAAAATATACACAAAACGAACTGCTATTATTTTTAACATAAAAGATGAGAATAGTTACTTAATTTTTCATATGCAAGTCAAAACTACATTAGTAGGTATTTAAAAGTTCAGATGTCTAACGGAAAAACATGTATGTATACATTTAGAGATAGTATGTATGCATCTTATTTTCAATCCATTGTTTTACTTTTTTCTTCTAAATTACGAGAAGACCTAAATTCTCAGATTACCTTTTACAGGTTAATAATTCATGCAGAAATGTAAAAGATGTGATATTGCAAAAACAAATCACACTTATTAACCACTATGTAATTACCCAAGTCTATCAGCCCAAAATAAAATACATTTAGTGAATACAATAAGAATTGATGAAATAGTTGCTACTTATCACTGTTTTTAATATAATACTTAATAAAATTATATATTTTTTAAAATTATAATCTTATAATGTGAGTAATATCCTAAGGAAAGATGTTTCTAGGTTAACTGGAAGAAAAATACTTCAATGAGAAATAGGAAAGATAGCGGTGGTGAATAAGAAACAAACAAAATACATTTAAGTAGAAAAAAAGTTCAAGGTAGTGGCAGCTACTTTTTTAAAAAGCCTCTCCTACAGCAATATGCAAAAGGGTTTGGTAACTCTGTATACCATTTGCACATAGTAGACTAAATTGACAATTACTTCAGATGATATAGGGATTCATAAATTTGAAACTTATACAACCAAGAGACTGTGCCAATAATAAAAGATAGGTGAGAAGGTAGATTACTCGGGCAGATGTAAGGTTTTTATGCCCATTTTGAACATACCAAGTGTGAAAACTAGTCTTGGGAAAGAATAAGCTCTGTACACTAATAAATATGCCTTCAGGGTGTGTCTTCTAGGAGGTAGAGCTATCTGGAATGCTAAACACAAAATTAAGTCACCATCAACTATACTGGATATCCTCAGGATGTTTTACATGTTGGAATTTTCCAAGAAATCTGAATGTCAGTTTGCAGTCCACACAGCTGATGTATGCTTTATACAGCAACTTATATTAAGATTTTCTACATAAAATTTTATATATATGTGTGTGTATAGATATAGATATAGATACATAGTTTGCCCTTCATAGTGGATTGAATAGTGTTCTCCAAAATTTATGTTCACCAAGAAGTCCAGAATGTCAGCATACCTAGAAACAGGGTTTTTGCAGACGTAATTAGTTAAGGATCAAGATGATATCATATTAGAGTAGAGTGGGCCCTAAATCCAATAAGTGGTGTCATTATAAGAACAAGAGAAAGCAGAGAGACACACAGAAACAGACAGACAGGAGAAACAGTCTTGTAAAGAGGGAGTCAGAGATTGGAGTAAGTCAGTTATAAGCCCAGGAACCTCAAGACTTGCTGGGAGTCACCAGAAACTAGAAAGAAGCAATGAAGAATGCTTCTCTAGAGCCAACAGAGGAAGTGTGGCATTACTGACACATTGATTTTAGGCATCCAGCCTCTGGAACTGTGAGAGAATAAAATTAAGCCACTAAGCCTGTGGTACTTTGTTATAGTAGCCTTAGGACACGAATATGTTCTCTGTTACACATAATTCCTAGAAAATAAGAAGAGGATGATTGAAGAGAGATGGAGGTGGGAGAATAGGAAGGAATGATAATTCCAACAATATTTCATGTGACTATTTCAATATTTCATGTGAAAGTAATCCAGATATCATGTTGCTAATTGCAAATTATTTCTTCTGAATTATAAGGAGGTCCTTCCCTCTGTTTTTAAAATTTCATCTCCTCCAATTGCCTGAAGTTTTTTTTTTTTTTTTTTTTTTTTTTTTTTTTTTTTTTTTTTTTTTAACCAATTGATACACCTCATATCTTCAGCTTTGTCTTCTCTACTTTCTCTTTGGGCTTTAAATTAAATACCCCAGTATCTGCTGGAGTAAGAGAAAATAAACAAAACCAAACATTATCTGCCGATTTACACTCTACTTTGACTGTCATCCTATATATTTATGTTTCTTCTCAGCCAGGATTGTTGAGATAGAAATCCACACATTTATTCCCAAATTTTACTAATTCCTCCCTCCCTGACATCTTATTTGGACTCCTATACTCTAGGTATAAGTATAATACATATTAACAAAAAAATTTCCCTCTGACAATGTTAACAGTTCTCTTACATTCTGAAGCATGTTATCTATACCAAATGAAAGGTAAAATAAAATTGGTCTTCCATGTTTCTGACCCTTAAATATAATTCATAAAGTCTTAAGCAACTAAACCACAAGAAAAAGCAACTGGTGATTAAACATTGAAAAATGAAGAAAAATTAAATATATTTTATTGATAGATAAGTAGGATTTTTTAAATCCAAAAAGCCAAATGTAATTAGTCTTATACGTAGAATGAGGGGAGTAAAATATTAATAAATGATATCCAATTGATCCATAACTGTTATTTTTCTAAGAATAATAAAACAAGTAGAATCCTGCAGGATGAATATTGCCAAAATCTGACCCCAATACCTGAATTCAAATGAAATTCAGTGATGCTCATGAAAACATTATGAACTGACATTTGTCTTATTTATAAAAACTAAAAGATGGCAATTGACTGACAAAGAGTATTTACTCAATCAACCAGTAAAGCGGAGTAATATGCACATATTTATTAGGTTGGTGTAAAAGTAATTGTGGTTTTTGCCATCAAAAGTAATGGCAAAAATAACTTACAGGCATTTAATTCTACACCAGGCAAAAAAAAAAAAAAAAAAAAAAAAAAAAAAAAAAAGTAATTTGGTATCACATGGCCTGTAAGAAACACAAGTAGCTCATCTGGAATTATCTGAAATAATCTGTTATCTCTTCTTACCTTGAAGGACTAAAAATGTTCTGTTAGAGTTTTCAGAGACAATCGTCATATGTAAAGTCATGTAGATCTTTCGTGGGTGATTTAATTTATTTTCATGTGTAATGTTGGTTATATGTTATTTTCTTTTTACATAAGGATGTTAGAGCCTTAACCCATATGTAAAATGCAATCCAGTCAATGCACTGAGTGTATTTGACAGACATTGTGCTAAATCAGTGGTTCCCAACCTTTTTGGCATGAGGGACAGGTTTTGTGAAAGACAATCTTTCCATGGGATGGTTTCAGTGATCTACTTCAGATCATCAGGCATTAGTTAGGTTCTGATAAGGAGTGCACAACCTAGATCCCTCACATGCACAGTTCACAACAGGGTTTGCACTCCTATGGGAATCGAATGCCACAGCTTATCTGACAGGAGGTGGAGCTCAGGCAGTAATGATAGCTCACTTGCCACTCACTTCCTGCTGTGCGGGCCAGTTCCTAACAGGCCAAGGACCAGTACCAGTCCATGGCCCAGGGGTTAGGAACCCCTGTGCTAAATGATGTAAGAGTCATGTTCTAAGAGCATCTGCATATAAAAGATACAGACGAAGGAATTATTATAATTTGAGATAAATGACAGTAAAAGAAAAAAATGTGGGAAGTGATATGTGATGAAGTAATACTGAAAAGTAATAAATATAGCTCAATGTGGCAACAGAAAAAAAATTATGGCAAAGTGAGAATGAGAGGAAGCAGAAGCAAAATAGAAATCTGATTTGTAGAGATCCAGTAACTACTGCTTGACCATCTCTCATCAAAGAGGTAAAGGAAGGTAATAGGAAGAAGTCAACAGTCAGTATTTATTTACTTTCACTATCCTACTCCCAGAAAATTGTAAGGGATTATCAGATGATTGAATAGCCACTGGGATATAAAACCCAAAATATTTGTTTTCATGCTTTAACTAAATAACACAAATAGTTGTCTTATTTTAAAAATGCTATTTTTAAGATCTTAGTTCAATCTAATAATGTAGGTCATTTAATTTAACCTTTTTTGGGGGTGGAAGAGGGGACAGGGGATGTTTTATACGAATGTGAACATAAAGAAGAAGGTGTATATGTGTACTTGTGTATGCATACGACTTACTATGTTATTATGCCAATCACTCATATACATCAAATTATTATAAAATAGCCATATAAGGTGTATTTGCCATTGCTACTTTAGAGATGTGTAAGGTTCAGGCTGACAATATGACTTGTCCAATGAAAATAGCAAGTAAGTTAAGTTGAGCCTTAACCCAGAAATCTGACTTGAAAGCTGGCATTTGTTAACCCAATGATATTAAACATGAAGTATGTTAGACATACTTTATATGTGTATGTATCTCTCTCATTTACTGCTCACATCTCTAATCTACAAACAAAATGATAGCAAATTTATAAATAAAGAGGCAGTCTCAAAGAGATTATGTAACTTGTTCAAAGGCAGATAGCTAACGTGACAAGGCTGAAATTAGAATACAGGTGCTTAAATATATATGTAACTTACAATGAAGAATGATGCAACATTTGTAAAATAAAATTAGTTTTTTACTAATAAATCAAAGTACACTTTGTTTTGTCCACAAAAAACAAGAAGATTCATTTAAAAATAGTTTTAAAAACCAACTATTATTGGCTCAACATAGCAGTTTTTTTAATATTAAGAGGATTAAATTCAACTTATATTAACCCTACAAAAATATAGATTTCATTCTTTAGGAATCTGTTAATTTACTTTTGTTTCAATTAGTACTTTTTCTTTCTCTTTTTGAGCATACATAGGCTACAGTAATACATCTCCAAGGTGACCAGCATGTCTATTTGTCAGGACACTAAATGGCTAATTTTCCTCTTTCTCATTCCTTTGGCCACATGGCATCCCAAGAATAATAGGATAAATAATGGCTTCCAAAGAGGACTCAGAGAGCCATGAAGTTTTCTGGATAATAATTGTTAGGATTCTGTCAGCAACCATGTAACATTTTTTTGCATCTGGGGAGCATAAAACTCTCTAGCAAAGGAAGGACTCAAAAGGCAAAAAATAAACACAATTAAGGGAATGATATTTTTCTTTCTAAACTGTCATTCTCTTCACTATCAAAGAGCTCACCTTTGATTCAACCGATCGATACGCTAGGGGAAAGAAATACTTTGTAGAGTACAAAAACATACACTTTGCTAATGCTGGCATCATCACTCTGTTTAAATGTTAAAATAAAAAGTTTAGTACTTCATTTCTGATGACAGTGCTCTCAAGTAAGTTGAAGATCTTGGACTTGTTTCAGAAGGATGAAAAGGAGGATATATAGGTATCTGGTTATAAGAAATTGGACTGGAAGCATCAGCTTATTTTATATCTCAGCAGCAGAAATGTTAAGTCAAGATGTTATGCAACTATCTCTAATGATAAAATCCATGTCCTTCTGCTGAAATACTGAGTCATCCAGACCCAGACATTCCTTATAGCTATAACAAATCCTTTACTATGTAACACAATGCTGTAAATCTAAATTGTAGAAGTCTATGAACTTTACTGCTCTCTAAATTTCCCTTGCCTATCCATCCATGAACAGAGCTTAATCTGGGTTAGATCCAGGTGGATCTCAGAACCAAAACCTTTAGAAGCCAGATAAGTGACTTCTAAGATGTGTGATCAGAAAGATGTGAAGGCAGCAAAGGACACATTGTCTTCTTAGTGCCGATGCAGAATAGATTGTCAGGTTGACAAGATGAGCTGAAATGTCCTTTGCTGTCTTTTTGTATTTATTGCTGTCCCTGAAACTAGATGCTTAAAACCAAAAGCTCTTCTTTCTGGAAATGTGTTAATAAACTATAAAATTGATATGATTGTTTTGTAAATACTTTTATTACTATTGTAATAGTTCAATATTTGACTTAATACATATTTTACAGAGCAGCCTTGGCTTTATGCTCTGGCAATTTCCCATTTTATAAAATTCCAATATGAAGGCACTTGCAAGGTTACTGATATACTCATTTTTAAAAATTAAAAACAATCCTGTTTTCATTTTTGTATTGTTGTTCACCTGTGTACTTGACTGTAAATTCAGATTGAGTAAGATGACCTCAAAATTGTATTATTACAAAACCACCATCTAAAAAGAATTGCAAAGTAAAATACTTTATGGATAGTAGGTATTTTCATTTAAAAATTTTGAATAGCATGTAGTGAAAAATAAAGCATGTCTGGATGAAATACTACATAATGAGTCGAATCTTACTTACCAAACTCCTTTGGAACTGCTATAGAATAAACAC
This sequence comes from Macaca mulatta, assembly GCF_049350105.2. Taxonomy (NCBI): domain Eukaryota; kingdom Metazoa; phylum Chordata; class Mammalia; order Primates; family Cercopithecidae; genus Macaca; species Macaca mulatta. The sequence goes on from NC_133413.1 coordinate 122,808,004, forward strand.
AATTATGTCCCACACTGTAATTTTTTGGATAGTTTGGTGATAGAACAGTGCCTTCTGAACCTGTTGAACGACTTCCACAGGGTGCTAGGAAAAAATGGTGAAAATGTCAGTTTTAGAAAAAAGTTTAAAAAAATTGATACCATGGTTATCTTCTTCATATAAAAATATATGGCTACTGGAATTTAAGGTGTATAATTTATTTGCAACTTTTAATAAGATCTTCTAGTGTTAAATATTTAAAAAATAAAAAAGTGTATAAACAAAACTTTATAAGTATTCAAATTTCCTGTTCTCAGAAACAAAGTATGTAATATAACAATGTTGTAATGGTGTTATCTAGAAATATAATAATGGTGGCCTAGCTTTCATTTGTGATAAGAGTGTGAAATTGATCATCTTTTTTATGATAATGATAAATTAAATATGCAAGTGGGAAATTGTATTACTTGCTGTCAGGCTTTGAAATTCTACTCAGATTCAACACTATGTGTGAGACATGAATGACTGTACAAACACATTCACCCACTCATCTAAGTATTCTACTTTCTCATCAACCTTTATCTGTATATATAATTTACCTTGAAATCAGAGGAGTTGTTGATGGTGCCTTGAGGCAGACTTATTGGCTACCTCAGGCCCAAGGTGGTATGTTAAAAAAAGAGAAAAAAAAAAAAAAGAAAAGATGAGGGTGAAATTAATGTTTCTGATAAACTGTAGATGGGGGTTATTCACAAGATGGGGGATGCATTAGGATTCATAGTTCTAGAACTCAAGAGAGACCTGAGCTAAATGGAGATTTAATATAGAAAGCATATGGATGGTAACTGATATTCTTTAAGTGAATAAGATCACTCTGAAAAGTATGCAGAATGAGAAAAGATGGGCAAAGATGAGGTTCTGGGAAACACCAAAGGTTTAAAATCAGATAAAGAGTGGCTGACTCCAGAGAAATTGCTCTCCTGGGGGCCAAGGGAGAAGAGTTTCAGTGAAAAGCAAGTGTTCAAAGAGGTAAATGTTGCAAAGTGATTAATAAATGAAAAAGAAGTCTGAAGTATGGGTTGACTTGGCAATGTGGAGTGTAAGACTGGAGTTTTTCTGCCCCAGGTCTATAGTTTGCATGAAGAGGGATTTTTTTTTTCTTTTTAAACACCTTGCCAGCTGACCCTCCTCCTTCACCCTTTGAGTACCTTTCTTCAGATTAGGAGCCATCCTTCCTGCAGAGCACACTGTCTGGTGTGCTCTTGTATACTGTAGGTTTTTTAGGGTGCCTTCTGAGGGTAGGGCTGTGCCTGTTGCAGACAGCTAGTAGGAAGCCCACTGTCACTGCCCCTCATATTTTACCAGTATTAAAGCTGATAGTTTGATTTCCTTTGAAGTTTTGCAGGAAGGACAGAGTATAATTTATTACTCTCCTCAAACAGCAAAAGGAGTTTTTCTGGTGCTATTAGTAGAGTAGTTTCAATTAGAGCAGCTCGCTGCAAGTTATAGCAAGGAGGCCAAATCCAGACTGTGGACCAAGAAAGGTTTTTTACATTTTTAAAGAGTTACAAACAAAACAAAAACTACAGAAGAATATTCAACAAAGATATATGTGGCCAGCAAAGCCCAAAATAGTATCTAGTCCTTTACAGAAGAAGTTTGCCAACTCCTGAACTAGAGTGGGGTGGGGGCAAGTAGGGGAGGCTAGATTACAGTTGGATGAAGAATAAATGGTATATAAACAAATACAAAAGTAACCAGAATTATGAATATAAATGGGAGGGAAATGTATAAAGTAGTTTGGAGATGCAAAGTTGAATGAATGTTCTTTGTCGATTTAATAGGGAGGAAGGAATCATTACACAAGGAAAATCAGGATCATTGACCTAGAAATAAGATCAAGAACAAAAGTGCAGTGATTTCCATTAGATATCAGTAGTGGTTTACCTCTGTGACTTGAGAAAAGGAGATTAGAAATAGATAGGTGTAGTCTTTATACTGGGACTTTATTGAAGTTAATGTCTGATTTTCCTTTTAAAGTGCACTGCATGCACTGATGAATTAGGTACCTCCAGAAGAGTTATGACAGTTTGAAAAAGTAAAAACTTGTGATTAATTATTGGTCAAAGTTTTAAAATAGAGCAATACAGTATATTTAAAACACACACACACACACAACACAAAAAGGATGTTGTATTGAGTTGAGTGACTAATGAATATTCTGCCTTTTTTCCTTAACGTTCTATATAAATACTTAGAATGAAACACACTAAAATTAGAATTCTCTAGAAACACGCAAGAAATTGACAGTGATTATAATAACCAAAGATGCATCCCTCTCATCACTCATTATTGTTTGAGATTAGAGCAGTCAGGTGTTATTCTTATTTCAGTACTGATAACTTTATTCAACTGATAATGCTACTGATGAGAGAATCATTCAAGAATGGGCAGTATGTCTCATGTTAATTTTCTTTCTGATTTTAAGGTGCTCCAGAATTAAAATTATAATACTTTGAATGAACATGACAAAAACTATTAAACTCTTATTTTTATATTTGGAAAGTATGAATAGAAATGGAAACTTCTAACTCAAGTTCAGTTCTGTGACTTAGTCATGAACATTGTGCCATCCTATATTAACTTGTGTCTGACAGCCAGAATTTGTTTTATATATTTTATTTTGTATAATTGACATTTAGGACAGCTTTTATTAAAAATCATATTTAGAAATATGAAGGTTCTTTTAAATTACAAATATATTATAAGGTTAAAATTTAATCACATGGTAGTATTATGCTAGATTCTGTTATTTGTACTTGTAACCATAATTTTCTGTTTATTCTGATGAGTGCCTACAGCGTGACCTAATTTATAGTCAATAACAGAATATTATAGTGAGTGATAATAATTATGCAGTGTGTTATTATTATAAATAAGGGAAAATTAACTATGCTCTGAGATACACATCTATTGTAATCTGTTTTATATTAGGTTGGTGCAAAAGTAATTGTGGTTTTGGGCATTACTTTTAATGGCAAAAACTGCAATTACTTTTTCACTAACCTAATATTCATAAAATATAAATGGAATAATAATTAAGTCAGGCCAATTTCACAGATTCTCCTAATATTGGTCTCCAGAAGCATTTTATATTCTTACTTCCTGTTTTAATGTCATCTTATTGGCTAATCGAGAAAAGGGCCGCTTTTATCTTTCTGGCTCTTACTCGGCTGAAGATAAAAGCAAGTCAGACCTTTGGATTCTATTCTTATTTTTGCTATTTGACATATGCCACATATATCTGTGGACCTTTTGTCAAATTGGCTGTTGTTTCTCTAAACAGCCTATATTCCTTGTAATTCATTAAACATAAGAACCCACCTGTTCCTGATTATAACTTATGTAGTTAATAAATCCATATTTTTATTTTTTAATTTATTTTTATTTTTATTTTTTGAGACCAAGTTTTGCTTTTGTTTCCCAGGACGGAGTGCAATGGCACCATCTCGGCTAGCTGCAACCCCCACCTCCCAGGTTCAAGAGATTTTCCTACCTCAGCCTACAGAGTAGCTGGGATTACAGCCATGCACCACCATGCCCAGCTAATTTTTGTATTATTAGTAGAGATGGCGTTTTACCATGTTGATCAGGCCGGTCTTGAACCCCTGATTTCAGGTGATCCATCCATCTTGGCCTCCTAAAGTGCTGGGATTATAGGCGTGAGCCATTGTGCCCAGCCTAAATCTATATTTTTAATAGTATGTTTGTAGAACATTTGAATTTAAGAAGATATGGTTCTATGATTAAGTAAGTGTGGGAAACACATGAGTGAAGGACTTGAGACTTTAGTAAGGTTTAGGGAATATCATGCTCTTTCTCACAAACTTATTTGATCATGGAAAACTTTTTTACATGTAATATCTTACAGAACCTGCCTCCTTAAGAACATACTTGACAAAAGGCCAAACTGATGATTCTAAAATGTGTTTTCTTTTGGTAATAATTTTAATGTTTATGTAATTGATAACAATTAATTGTAATTTTGACACACCAGAGAACTGTGTTTTATGTATATCTATAGAGCCCAACAACTTAAAGATTGAAAATGTCAAACTTAGCCTACTTATAAAATGCCATTATTCTAGATTTGCTCTCCCTGACTCTTGGGGTCCAACAAAGAATCAATTTGTTGCTCATAACCTTATGTGATTTATCAGCTTCTCTAGCTTCTCTGCCTCTGTAACTGTCACAGTCCAGACTCCCATCAATTTCTGCATGTGCTCTTTGACTCTCAGCTCCACTCATCACCACAAGTTCATACCACTGGTAGCACTTTTTCTAAAACATAAGTCTTATCATGTTTCTCTTCTCTTCTCTTCTCTTCTCAGGACAGGGTCTGTACATAGTAAGTTCTCCATAAATGTCTTTGGGTGATTAAATGAACTATACCTGCAAGACCAGGCTACTATAAAATAGTGTTCCATAGTCAGCATATAACATAAACATTTCATTTGGTAGAAATTATCCCAGAAAAAAATCACTTAAATTTAGTACAGAATCTAGATACATCCTCTTTCAATAAATACATATAAGCCTATTTTTTTTTTCTTTCTGCAATTGAAATTTTTGCTTGTTCTTTGCTTGATTACTGTGCTTTACATTTGGGGGCAATACTATATGAAAGATATGTATCTTAAACATTAGAAATGTATCCAATGGTAAAATGTTTATAATATGACTGCTATATGGATTCTGGTTTTTATTGAGGGAACAGCAAACCCAGGTCTAATATCAAACCCATAGTAGCAAATCCATGCTGATATAGTTTGAATGTTGGTGCCCCCCCAAATCTCGTATTGAAATGTTGGAGGTGGGGTCTGATGGGAAGTCTTTGGGTCATGGGGATAGATCCCTCATGAATATCTTGGTGCTGTCCTAGCAATAGTGAGTGAGTTCTCCTTAGATCTGGTTGTTTAAAGGTATATGGCACCTCCTCGTTCTCTCTCTCACTTCCTATCTTGCCATGTAACATGCCTGCTCCCCTTTTGCCTTCTGCCACGATTGCAAGCTTTCTGAGTCCTCACCAGAAGCAGATGGTGAAACCACGCTGCTTGTACATCCTGAAAATCCATGAGCTAATTAAATCTCTTTTCTTCATAAATAACCTAGTCTTGAATATTCCTTTATAGTAATACAAACAGACTAACAAATTGATAGCAAAATTTGACTAGAAAAATTCATATCAAGGTGACATGGTTTGGCTGTGTCCCCACCCAAATCTCATCCTGAATTCCCACATGGTGTAAAAAGAACCCGGTGCGAGGTAACTGAATCATGGGGTCAAGACTTTCCTGTGCTGTTCTCGCTATAGGGAATAAGTCTCACGAGATCTGATGATTTCAAAAAGAGACATTCCCCTGCACCAGCTCTCTCTCTCTCTCTCTTTACCTGTAGCCATCCACGTAAAATGTGACTTGTTCCTCCTTACCTTCCACCATGATTGTGAGGCCTCCCCAGTCATGTGGAACCGTAAGTCCGATCAACCTCTTTCCTTTGTAAATTGCCCAGTCTTGGGTACGTCTTTATCAGCAGCGTGAAAACAAACTAATACACAAGGAGTGGGGTGCTACTATAAAGATATATGGAAATGTAGAAATGGCTTTAGAAACGGGTAATGGGTAGAGGTTGGAAGAGTTTGGAGACCTCAGAAGATAGAAAGATAAGAAAAAATTTGGAGCTTCTTAGAGACTACTTAAATGGTTGTGACAAAAATGCTTATAGAAATATGGAGAGTGAAGTCTACGTTGACGAGGTCTCAGATGGAAATGAGGAAGTCAGTGGGAATTGGAGCAAAGGTCACCTGTATTATTCTCTAGCAAAGAATTTGGCTGCATTGTGTTCATGTCCTCGTACATGTCCTAGAGATCTGTACAAACTTAAAGTTAAGAGTGATATCTTTGGGTATCTGGCAGAAGAAATTTCTAAGCAGCAAACCATTCAACAGGTGGCCTGGCTACTTCTAACAACCTACTGAGAGTGGCAGGAGGCAGCCAAATGCCCAGGAAGACAGGAATGGGTCCCTGGTGAAACCCCACCTTCGAGCAAAATCAGCTTGAAGACTGAAAGACCAGACTGCTGGTCCTAGATGAAACCTGCGACCCAGAGTGAGAACTTCTGTTGCTGTTCACCTGCCCTTTCCTAATTGATTCTTTCTAAAAAATGTCTTTTAACTAATTGAATGCTGTCTTTTCCAATAGTACCTACAGCCTGCCCCTCCCCTATTCTGAGGCCATAAAAAGTCCCAGACAGCTATGCAAAGAGGAGAGAACTGCCTGACTGTGAGATTGGGGGACCACCTCCTGCATCCCCTCTCCACTGAGCACTGTTCTGTTGCTTAATAACATTCGTCTTCACCCCCCTCACCCTTCAACGTACAGGATATCCTCCTTCTTGTGTTCAGTACAAGAGCTAGGGAACCACCAACCATGGGTACAAACTATAACAAAGGCAAGCTGGAACACATCAGCGTGGCTGAGTAAGGCCCGGGTGGGGTGTCGCGGGCCAGAGATTCACAGCTTTCAAAGTGATGGAGAAGAAAACAGCCTACATTACTATAATTAGCTACAGGAGCAAAGAAATGACTTAAAGTTGGAGCTTATATTTAGAAGGGAAGTAGAGTGTAAAAGTTGGAAAAATTCACAGCCTAGCCATGTGGCAGGGAAGAAAAAAAGCATTTTCAGGACGGGATACAAGTGGGATACAAGCTTGTGGAGCAATGACTTGCTGGAGAAATTAGAATGAGTAAAAGGGAGCCAAAAGCTAATATCCAAGACAATGGGGAAGAGGCTTTGAAGGCATTTCAGAGATCTTTGAGGCAGCCCCTATCATCACAGGCCCAGAGGCTTAGAAAAAAGAATGGTTTCCTGTACCAGGTCCATGGCCCTGCTGCCTGCCTTGGGAGGCTTCTCCCTGCATTCCAGTCACTCTGGTTTCAGCACTTGGCTCAAAGGGGTCCAGGTACAGCTCAGGCCATGGCTCTGTAAAGTGCAAGCCATAATCCTTGGCAGTTTTCCCATGGTGTTAGGTCTGCAGATGCTCATAATGCAAGTGTGAAGGCTGATCGTCAACTTCTACCTAGATGTCAGAGAATGTATAGAAAATCCTGGGTGCCCAGGCAGAAGTCTGCTATAGGTTTGGAGCCCCACAGAGAAACTCTATGACTGCAATGCCAAGGGGAAATGTGGGATTGTAGAACCTACATGAAGTCCCCACCAAGGCACTACCTCATGGAGTTGTGGGAAGCAGGCCACCACCCTCCAGACTCTATAATGGCAGAGGCACTAGCAGCTTGCACCTCTGCCTGGAAAAGCGGCAAGCACTCAACTCCAACCTTTGAGAGCAGCCACATGGGCTGCACACTGCAAAGCCATAGAGGCGGGGCTGCCCAAGGCCTTGGGAATCTACCCCTCACACAAGAATGTGGGACATGGTGTGAAAGAAGATTATTTTGGAACTTTAAGATTTAGCGATTGCTCTGTTGGGCTTCAGACTTGTGTGGAGATTACTGACCTTTTCTTTGGGCCAATTTATCACTTTTGGAATGGGAATGTTTACCCAATACTTGCATTACTATTGTATCTTGAGAGTAAATAACTTGTTTTGATTTTATTGGCTCATAGGTGGAAGGGCATGAGTCTCAGATGGAACTTATGACTTTGGACTTCATGCTGGAATGATTTAAGACTTTTGAGAACTATTGGCAGGGGATGATTGTATTTTTCAATGTGAGAAGGATATAAGTTATGAGGGGCCAGGGACAGAATGATAGTGTTTGGATGTTTGTCCACTTCAAATTTCATGTTGGAATGTAATCCTCAATATTGGAGGTGGGGCCAGGTAGGAGGTGTTTGGGTCATGGGGGCAGATCCCTCATGAATGGCTTGGTGCTATCCTTGCGATAGTGAGTAAGCTCTCCCAAGATATGGTGGTTTAAAAATGTGTGGCACCTTCCCCCTCTCTCTTTTGCTTCCTCTCTTGCCATGTGATGTGTCTAATCCCCCTTCACCTTCCACCGTGATTGGAAGCCTTCTGAGACCCTCACTAGAAGCATGGCAGACCACACTTCCTGTAAAGCTTGCAGAATGTGAGCCAATTAAACCTCTTTTCTTCATAAATTACCCAGTATCAGGTACTCCTTTATAGTAATGCAAACAGACGAATACACAGGCTAATATCTTATCAGTCTAAGGAATATGCTCATTTAGTGAGTGAAGTTTTATCCACACAGTGTAATTTCTTATTTTTCTTGTTCTCTATTCTTCTATTTGTTTAATTTTAAAAAATTCTCTTTTGGCTTAATTTGTTTAATTTGATTTGTATGAGTAAAACGTGTCCATGATCCAACTATATTACATATATTCTTATTATACACCTGAATTATGTATGCATTGATACAGTAGATAGATGTAATATTTCTGGAGAAATCAGACCATCACACCACAACCAGGTTTTAAGGTTTCTAATCATCCACTGAAAATACCACTTTGAGCAGGTGTATGTATGTGGGATGAAGGAGCAAGACAGAAGAAGGAGGAGGAGGAGGAGAAGGAGGAGGAGAAGGAGGAGAAGAAGAAGAAATGTATCACTGAGTGAATTAGAAGAAATTTCAAAACATGTATGTGGGAGAAATGCTACTTGAATGTGCAGGTATCTTAGAGACATTATAATACAGGCTACATAGCCTTAAGCTACTTGCAATTTCATATCTGACTCTTCACTTGTTTAATGTATAATTTATTATCAAATATACTCTATAATGAAAATTATTATATAATGTATAAATTATTCACAGAAAGCAAGTTAGGTACTTTTAAAAGTGATGACTTCTTGCAGGTCACAAAAGAGCAATGTGATATATTAAATCAATAATTTACTAGATGTGGTCTGTGACTCTTTCAGTTTGAAAGAACTGCTGTACCTTACAAAACTGCTAGTATATTTCTAGTAAATTACTTATGCATTGATATAGCCTGATTGAATGTCACAAATCATAAATCTAGTATAGAATATATTTGAAAGTTATATCTCCCATGGAGCATTTTTTAAGAGAAGGCTTTCCTAACCCTTAAGCTCTGTGAGATGAATTTGAATTCAGAAAGCTATTAGTACCAATATTGACTTTAAAATTAAAATACTATTGTTTGTTTCTTCTTTTGTTCAAAAATTTGATCTTAGTGAAAATATCTAACTATCCAGCCATTCCCTTCATGCTTCTTTTTATGTCTCCCCTATAACAATAGGTACTTAATTTTGTTTATCTGCCTTAAATGATAAGCCTTCAACAATGCTCCATTACATGTGAATTGACTTTGTTTAAATTTCACACTTCTTTTTAATACTAAAAAAAAAAAAAAAAAAAAAAAAAAAAAAAAAAATCCATATCAGTGGGTAATCAGAGGCTTATAAAACATTTTAATGACTCAATAATTCAACTTAGTAGGATATAAGCTTTTACATCTGTCATCTCACTGATTGCCTGGATTCATTCATTAGATTTTCCTGGCTAGGGAGCCATCACCTTCATCCCTCAGTGCTCTGTGAGCTGTTTTCTACATCAGAGAGTGTGATCTTAGAGAAAGAGTCATTCTATGCCAAAGTCCTATGAATAGCTATATCCTTGAATAGATCTTCCATGTTACCATATACAAATTCTACTACTAGTAACAGTTTTGGAGGGCATAGACAGTTAATGTATGATGCTATGTGACTCATTTTGTACCCCAATTTTAAAAATTGAAATATAACTTACATACATAAAATTCACTGTTTTAAAGTATACAGTTGAATGCTTTTTAGCATATTCATGAGTTTTAAAACTAACACCATTTTCTAATTTTAGAACATTTCCTCCACTCCCAAAATAATTTCAGTACCCATTAGTAGTCACATGCTGTTGTCACTATCCTCAAGTTCCTGGAAATAGCTAACTTTTGAGGAAACTGTATGGGAAGATAATTTCTTAAAAGATTTGAATTATTGGCACTTTTTGAAACTAAAATACCTTTTTATCACATAGTTGATGTCTTACTGCTTTTTAATGATGAAAACCTTTTACTATTTAAAGAAATTGCTTAAAGCAACTAATAGTTTAAATGACTTTAAAGGGAAAAACACTCTTTAATAATTTGTTAACTTCTACCAAATCGCTTCAAAAATGTTGTTTTCTTGGGAACGTTTTCTCTAATTTCCAGACTTTTTCAGAAGCCCCCATTATATAGTATTTCATCAATTACTTTTAGGGGAGTAAATACAGTTTGTAATTTTGTATTTATTTTGTATGGCTATTTGATTAATGTCTATATCTATCTCTAGTCTATAAGATCTATCAGATCAAAGTTTCCATGTCTTCTCTGCATACTATTTGTACCTCTGGAGCCTAGCATAGTTGTTGTTTTTATAATAGGCTTCCAATAAATATACGCTGTATTAGGAAAAAAGACAAAATATAAGTTATTAGTATCTTGCTATTGACTAAATACATGGAGTATAAAACTCATAGACTTAAAAAATCCTTCCATTTAGGATAGCGTGGTAGAACACAATATAAAACAGCACATTGGAATCAGGTTTAGGTTTAGGCTGGGCACGGTGGCTCATTCCCATAATCCTAGCACTCTAGGCAGAGTCAGGTGGATCACTTGAGGTCAGGAGCTTGAGACCAGCCTAGCCAACATGGCAAAATTCCATCTCTACTAAAAATAAAAATAAAAAAAAAACTTAGTCAGGCATGGGAACAGGTGCCTATAATCCTAGATACTCGGGAGGCTGAGGCAGGAGAATCACTTGAACCCAGGAGGCAGAGGTTGCAGTGAGCCAAGATTGTGCCATTGCACTCCAACCTGGGCAACAGAGTGAGACTCCATCTCGAAAAAGAGAGAGAGAAAAAAAAAAGGTTTAGGTTTAAATTCCAGCTTCAGTCTTTACTGACTGAGTAGCCTTAGGACAGAGGGAAATATAAACTTGAACTGAAACAGTAAGTGTCTGTTAGATCTGGTATATAGCGTGGGTTTAGGTAAAATGAATTAGGGAACTGCCCTGATCTACTCCAGAATCTTCTGCTGGCAATATAATGAGGCTTTTATAAGGCCTTAGGAAAATGAACTAACCTCATCAATCTCAGGAGGATACAAAGCTTAGAAGTAATAGCAGGAGAAACTTTCTTAGTAGTTTGCCAAACTGCTCCCTTGATAGAGGTAGGAAAACATTTAAGTGATCCTGCATTGAGCATTGTCACTCTCTAGGAGAAGCTCATGGCTTTTATTTTCTTCTCTTAATTTTTATCTAAGGATCAAGAGCAGAGTACTCCATCCCAAAGAAGAGGAAGCCATAACGTCAATTCTACTGTTTTCTCAGTGATTGAGGTCACTGCCTGGCTGTTGAAGGTCAAGATGGATGTGGTTCTCTATTTTTGTTTAACTCTTTATCTTCTAGAAGCCTGGGGTGAAATAAGACTACTAGTACCATTGGCTCTTATTCCACCTCAGACTTCTAAAAAAGAGAACGTGGCCCGTCTTCCTTCCCTTATATTTCAGGAGCTCTTCTCCTTGTTCCAGAAATTTGGATGAAGAAGAAAAATGTCTGTATTTTCTCTAGACCTAACTGAATTTTTTTTTCTAACTGAATTTCAGCATTTCTCTTAATTACAAATGTAGGTAACAAAGCACATGAATAGTAAAAGTTAACTGGGATTTTACCACCAGTAGAAATTATAGATTTTTTATATTGCATTATAATTGTTTCAGACACCTCAAAATGTTGTATATGCTCATCACTATTGAAAATTATAGTAGTTATGAGACCTCTCACTAGAAGTTCTAATTTACTGCATTAGGTAAGAAGCATATATATCCTCACATAAAAAATGTGTATTTTTAATTTTAGTTTTTATATATTATAATAACTGTCTTTAAATATTATTGATTTCCCCTCTAAGCCTATGTGCTTTATTTTATTTTAAGCACTTAAAAATATTATTCTAATAAGGGGACCATAAGCTTCATTGGAGTGCACAAAAAGTTTAAAAAAACCCTGTTCTAATTAGGTTACTCCCAAACCACCATTCTTTCTCTTTGTCATGCTCTGTCTATTCTTTCCCTCAAGAGAGATTGTCTCAGAGATGGTTGTTGTGGCCCAATAAAATCTGGAAAATATTAGTTTCATTGAATGATCCTTTTTTTCTTGCTCTTTTGTCTCTTTTCCCAACAGGATAGATCAATTGTTCTCTGAATCAGAAAGGTCCCAAAACTCAGGTTTGGAATTTAGGGAGTAATATCCAGTTTTAGGGTTAGCTTAAGCTTAAGACTGTTTGGAACCACAGTCTAAATACAGTTCAGCTTTCCTCACTAACTCTCCTATTTGGTTCAGTCTAACTCACTCGATTTGTGGTTTTGGATTAGGGATCAAATTTCCTGCTGCAGAAAGAGCTCTAACTTGTCTTCTTTTAAGCATACATCTCCCTTATGCATCTTAGAGTGCATTGTTTGCTGGTTAAAGTGTAAATGTAAAACAATGAAGTTTCTTTGTATACTAAAGGGGAGGGAAGCAACAAACCTACTCCCCTCCTTTAGAATTTCCCTTAGAAAACATAATCAGCCTACCTTTTGATTTTCTAGTGCAAGGTCACCAGCCTTCTGACCCTTGAACCTTCTGACCCTTGAAACTTCTGACCCTTGAACACATACTTCTGACAATAACTGAAGGTTCTTACTTGAGGTATACCAGAGACAAGGCACATCAATTGGTCTATCAAGAAGATAAAATAAAATTTAATAACTCCTTTTTTACCCTATTGTATAAATCTGTGTGATTCTGTCTAGTCTTTGTAGTGTCTTTCATAGACCACCTGCAATGTGCATTGCATTCTAGATGTGCTTATTTAATAATAAAACTAATTTCTTTCTTTTCTAGGTTTTGTGGAACAAACTCTATTAGTAGGATTTTTAGTTCCCCAACAAAAGTAAAAATTTGACTATCCTTAAATTTCTTGTGTTATTATTACCTTAATACCATTTGAATCTTGCCGTGCCTTCTAACAATTACTGTTATATACTTTATTTTCTTCACTTGTAAGAAGAGAATTACTAAGTTTATTCAATATTCATATATATATATATATATATATATATATACACACACACACACACACACACACACACACGGTTCAGTAAAACTGACAATACATCAGGAAGGCACATTTGAGGTCTCACCTAAATGTAGACTATATGGTAGTGGAGAATGGGGTACATCTTCATACAATGAGAAGCCATGTGACTGTCCATCTGGAGATATGGTTTAAATATGAACCCCAAGTCAATGGTAAAAATAAAATGCAGATTGAGCATCCCTAATTCAAAACGCAAAATCCAAAATGATCCAAAATCTGAAATTTTTGAGCACCAACATGACATTCAAAGTTCATGTTAAAGGAAATGCTCATTGGAACATTTTAGATTTGGGATTTTCAGATTAGGGGTGCTCAACTGGTAAGTATAAATGCAAATATTCCAATATACAAAAAAATGTGAAATCGGAAACACTCTAGCCCAAGCATTGTGGATTAGGCATTCTCAACCTGTATACTCTGAATGATAGGCATTGATTTGCAAATTGCTTCCTACATTGGCTGCTCCACATAGTATGCCCCAGAATCCACAGCAGGAGGGATTTGTTTATAACAATATTAATGATTAATGATTCTCTAGATTAGCATCCAGGAGGCAAACTGGAGACAGAGTGTATGTAAGAGTGTCAGAAAAATAGCAAGTGCTCAGTAGCATTAGCCTCTCTTTTTGTTTCCATTTAAATAATAATTTCCTCCCATCATATGAAAGCAAAATATGCTTTGGTTTTATCACTATGCAATACAAAATACATTAAAATACATTACGCTTCTCTATCGAAAACCTTTCCAACACATAATCTGTGTATTTTATCCATGAACAAAATTCCTGTGTGCTGCTGATGAAAAGCAGGTATTTGATGATACACAGACATGTTTTAATTATACTACATGCTTAAATGATATCAAATGCCAATGGCTCAGTATATTAGATTAGATAATCTCTATATACACTGATAATGAAATGAGACTCTAGACTTATTTCACACCCCCCCAAAATTTTGTAAACCTTAAGGACATTTGACATAAAAATAACTGAAATAAAAGTGTAGTTATTTATGTCTGAATTATATATACCCAAACAATATGATTTCATTAAAAGTAAGGCATATGAGGTTACCAATTAGAGATGACTTTAAAGTTGGAAAGTTATAATTATAAAATTGATTTCTTATTTTTTGGTTTGTTTGTTTCAAAGTTTTTTCTTTATCACTCCACATATACTTGGAAGTTGAACAGAGAATGGTGCCAGACCACTGGATGTCTAATCTTAACATATTTGCATTTAGGCACTTTTGACTGAACTTAGAGGTCATCAGTGATTGAGTTACTTAAATATATATATATACATGTGTGTGTGTGTGTGTGTGTGTATGTGTATATATATGTGTGTGGGTGTATATATATATATATATATATATATATATATATTTTTTTTTTTTTTTTTTTTTTTTTTTTTTTGCAGAATCCAGATCTTATATCAGCATAAGTGAAACAAAGGTATTGAAAAAAACAGAGCTGGCACTGCTAATATATCTATATAGGCCTTTGTATACTGTTCAGAGTTGCATTTTAGATGAAATACAAAAATGCACTTAAGATGAAAAATTTTATCAGGTTTTTTTTTTTTGTTTATTTGTTTGTTTGATTTTTTTGTAGGAATTTACATTCTCTTAATTCTCATACTTAGCCTGGAGGAAGATTTCAATCTCACCACTTATTCTTAGTGCCATACATCATTTGTAAAACACTAAACCACTTAAAATATTCCAGGCACTCTTTGGTTCTGGAGATACAAAAAGGCCAATACAAAGTTCTTTGCAGAATTAACCAGCCTACCTATAGGGCAGTGATTAAGATCATGGCTTCATAAGAAGACTGCTAAGCATGTGTGACTTTGAACAAGTGGCTGAACCTCTCTCTGTGTCTTGGTTTCCTCATCTGTAAAATGAGAACATGAACAGTCTCTATTTCATGGCATTATGGTGAAATACAAAATAATATGTAATATTATTATTACCAGCTTGATACAGGTAAGCTGTCATCTGTCAACAATCCTCCTCCTTATGCTCTTGTTCTACTGAATTGCTTGAAATTCCACCAGCATTTCCTATTTGCTCTTTGCTTCTACATGTTTACATACGCTGAACCCGAGTTGTGAAACACATAATCTCTTTATGTCCTGTGGTTCACCTAGTTTCTTATTATTTATACTTTTAAAATTCAGTTTATGTATCACTTTCATAAGGAAGCTTACCTGATCTCTCTTCATAACAAGATCAGATGTATCTCCATGCTGTGCTCACAGTACTGTTTTTATTTCTAGCAATGGACTTTACCTGTCTGTATCTCATCAGATTATAAACTCTCTAAGGGCAAGGACCATGTTGATTTCATGTTGTTATCCCCAATTTTTAATGCAGGACCAGGCATAATGGTACTTTTAATACCTGACTAACAGGAATCAACAAATGATCTTTTCTTTGGAATAATTGGTGAACTAGTAGTTCATTAACAGTCCAAATATGTTTATTCTTAGGGTCATATATTATAACTGCCTATTAATTGGATGCTCACTGTATGTTGTAACAGTGGAAAAGATTAAGAATATTTCATTCATACTGTGGTCAGTACTCTCTAGTTTAATGATTTACCTTTCAAAGTTACGAGGTCCTGAAAGTACTTTGGGCTTTACATACATCAAATAAATCCTTATTCAGGATATAGAGTTGCAATTTTAGAATAGATATTGATTCTGTCCTGGGAGCTCTGAGGAGCAGGGGGATGGTAAATAGGAATTTTCTTCTAGTAAGAAGACAAGAGATTAGATGCCTGAAAGAAACGAGAGAGCTAGCCAGCCAGAGAGCTGGGGTAAAAGTAATACAAGCCGAAAGAACAGCATGTGCAAAAGATGTGGGGCAGAAGTCTGATCAGTGCTTTGAAGAAATACCAAGAAGGCTAGTATCACTCAAAGAGTGTAGCAGAGGGAGGAAACAATAAAGAGGTCAGGGTGTATATGAGAAGATGAAGTAGAATTTTGGATTATAGGATCTTTGGCATTTATTCTGATTTGGGAAGCCATTGGTGGATTTTGAGTAAATATGATATAATCTGAACTATGCTCAAAAGATGACTGTATTGTTGTTTGGAAGATACTATATGGAGAACAAAGGAAGGAGAAAAACTAGTTAGGAGAGAGGAAAAGAGGTAAGAGATGGCAGATGCTCTGGACAAGGGTAGAGCTGTGCCATTAGATAAAATAAGTCAAGGCAACATGATTAGGTGAGATAAATCAAGCAATGAATATTAAAGGGAAAATCTGAAATCTGCCACTATTTTTGTTTTATTACCTTTATTTAATATTGAGTGAGATTATGGATAAGAATGACATATGACTTCTACTTTAATTTAGTATGTCTGTATATAACTAAATTACTACAGAGTTTTAAAAGATCCTTTTTAAAGTAAGAAAAATAAAAAGGGAAGAAATTATTTTCTAAACACATTTTTTTTTTTAAATCATGAAAGGAATGTAGGTACAGATATGCTGTTCTGCTATCATTTAATATATATGACAATATCATGAGATAAACTGCAGAGTTTCTCATCACTGAGCAGGACTTACCACAGGATGCAATCATTTTGGATCTATTTCTGACAAATATAATCTCCCAGTGTCCACCTTAAGCTCTTAAAAACATTTTCTTCTGATTTAAAATGTACACTTAATCCTAAATCATGATAAAATTCTATCTTCTAAAATAGACAAACTTTATAAATTAATATGGTTTAGTTTGAGTTTGCAGATATTTAACAAGAGCCTGTTTATATAAATTAAGGTGTTACATGCTAAACGGGATATATAGCCTATGACTGCATGGAGCTTATGCTCTTCTAGGGTCAGACTAAGACAACATTATAAGAAAAAGCAAAACATAGTTGTGTTCTAAGAGTCTACAGAATATGATCATGTTGGTATTTGCTTCTACACTAAAATAAATAAATAAATAAATAAATAAAAAGCTTTCCTTATTTTCACTCCTAGGAATCACTGTTAACTTCCTATTTATGCACTCAAAAGCAATGCCTACCAGTCAGTCACAATTTTATCAGAGATTTTAGTCAGGATACCTACTATGGGATGGCACCTAGGCTGAAAAGCAGCAAAGTGCCAGTCACTTAATTCTCAAACATTGATAAAATTAGGAATAGAGGCATACACATATTAATGTATAGCAAAAGCAATCACTAGAATAACCCCAAATAATATAACTATGAAACACTGAAGAGAGGGACTGTGTATGTTGCATCATCTTTTGTATCAGGGAATCATGAGGTATTATCTACAGTTGGTAAATAAAGAAACAGATCTTTCTATGTTATATGGAGTTATGGGAGGGGCCATCAGAGCAATTAGAAACAGAAATTAGAACCTTCAGCTTCTGACCAATAGGAGGATAAAGAGGGATAAGGCAGATGACCATTGCTTTAAATATAAGCTACTTCTTATTTTTTTCTTAGTTATCACAGGCATATCTCAGATAAAAATACAAAATTTATCTTAAAAATACAAAATAATTTGTTTTTATGAACAATGAACCCTCTGGATTATTACGCATACTTTAAATACTAAATTTGACTTTTAAGTATTAACTTAGGCCAGGTGTGGTGACTCATGACTGTAACCTCGGCATTGTGGGACACCAAGGCGGGAGGATCACTTGAGGCCAGTAGTTCAAGACCAGCCTGGGCAACATAGTTAGACACTGTTTCTGCAAAAAAATAAAAATAAAAAATTAGCTGGGTGTGGTGGCACATGCCTGTAGTCCCAGCTACTTGAGAAGCTGAGGTGGGAGAACTGCCTGAACTTGGGAAGTACAGGCTTTAGTGAGCCATGGTTGTACTACTGCACTCCAGCATGGGTGACAGAGTGAGACCCTGTCTGGAAAAAAAAAAAAAAAAAAAAGTATTATGTTGTTACATCTGAAAGTCAGCCAGTCCTGTGTGTAAGTGCTGAGGAAAAATAATTAGATATGTGTGACATTGATTAGGAAACTAAAATATATCAAATGCTCCTCATTGTGTGACGGTGACAGCCACAGACCAATGTTTAAAATAAGTTATTTAATATGATTTTCCAACAACCTTGCAAATTACACAATATCTTATGATTAGATATACTAAATAAATAAATTGAAAAGTAACACAGAAACCCAGACATTAAAAAAAAAAAATCATTGTTTAGTATTAAATATATCTAGTTCTAAAACAGAATTTTTTTCCCCAACTATACTAGAAATTATTGGTTGCAATCATAAACTTATCTTAAACTTTTTTTCTAATAGCTTAAAGAGTTCACTGGATAAATTTTATTTGATTTCCATAACATCATGTCCATTTTGATTAAAAGTCTAATGATACTTAATTGGTGGTAAAAATTATCTCTTACGGAAATTTTTAAATACTCAACACCTGTTCAATTTTCAGGAGTGAATGAATGTGTGTATTCACATCATAACATAGATAAATTAATTTTAATTAATATTAAAAAGACAGAAGTATATTAGTTAACCAAAACATAACACCCAATGCAAGATGTGATGCATGTTTATCAGCACTTTGCTTCTCTTGGAACACTGCGTTGAAAATCACAACTTCCATATATTTATATTCCAACTTTTGTCAGAAACTTTACTAGATTCTCTGTGTGTGTTGTGTTTACCAATTGAATCTTCACAATAACCTATTGAATTAATAACTACTAATCTAGTTTTAGAGATTTAAAAGTCAAGACTGAGTTTGCCTTAGGTCACAGGTGTCAGAAGGCATCTATTTGAATCCAGGTCTGCCGTACGCTCTAAATTGTCTGTAGATATGAACTATTCAACGAACATTAAGTATACTTAATTGGGCCATAATTGATCCAATAAAATGTTTTTGGCTCAAAAGGATTTTTTTTAAAAAAATATTATGGCATATGGAACATTTCATGCTGAAACTGACATTTCTATGACCTATTGGAAAGGAATATGATTATATTAGGTGGGCATATTCTTAGCGAATGTATGCTATACTCTAGTGTTCCTGACTTTTTCACCTGTCATTGAAAGCCATCTACTTAATCATTTATCCCTGTGATTAACATCTATCTTATTAATCTATAGTTTTTTGTGTCCTTTGATATTTCTGCATCAGGACTTTTAGTTATTTTGAATCTGACTCCCAGAAATTTTTCAGAAATTTTCTGTAGTTTCCAAATGATCATTGACAGTAAAATTTGAAAAGTTCTTTTCTATGTTTAGTATGTTTTTTCTAGCTAAATTAGATTATTTAAATTCTAAATTATATAATACTAATTTCTACGGTTCTACATTCTAATATGATACAACAACTCTTTCTCTTAAATTTCCTATAAACTTCCATGCCATCAATCACTTTTTCTCTCTTTGGAACAATTAATTCCAAAGCAGTTATTTCTCTATTTATTCCTTTTATCTTCTGATAGATGAACCATAAATGCAAGTCAAAAATTAACCAGCTGTTCTGGTAAAGATGGACCAATCAGAAGATGTCTTCCATTTCTTTGTTTCTTATAACAATATTTTGAAGTAAAAAATGTTAATGATCCCTATTTCATAGATGAGACAAAATAAACCCAGAGAGGGGTAAGTCAGAAATTGTGCACATGTAATTCTTATAAGTGAATACATTCTTCAACTAGGAAAAATTACCATGTATATTAGATATCAAAAATTGTTGGTTATTTTCACTGAAATTAATAGTAAGAAATGCAATTTATATCATAGCCCAATTCAAACAAACACTTGAATGCATGCAGGTATATATATATACAGATGTATATTTATTGTATTTTATTTATTTCTTTATATATAACAGGGAAATTTTCCAAAAGTAATATGTACTCTCGGCCGGGTGCAGTGGTTCACTCCTGTAATCCCAGCACTTTGGGAGGTTGAGGTGAACGGATTTCTTGAGGCCAGGAGTTTGAGACCAGCTTGAGCAACATGGCAAAAAACCATCTCTACTAAAAATACAAAAATTATCTGAGTGTGGTGGTGCACACCTGTAATCCCAGCCATTAGAGAGTCTGAGGCAGGAGAATCGCTTGAACACAGGAGGTGGAGTTGCAGTGAGCCCAGATCACGCCACTGCACTCCAGCCTGGGCAGCAGAGCCAGACTCCATCTCAAAAACAAACAAACAAAAATACTCTCTCTATGTTCCTTAAAGCATACTTTTTTCTGGGACTGTAACCTAGTTTAACCATTGTGGAAGACAGTGTGGAGATTCCTTAAGGATCTAGAACAAGAAATACCATTTGACCCAGCCATCCCATTACTGGGTATATACCCAAAGGATTATAAATCATGCTGCTATAAAGATACATGCACACGTATGTTTATTGCAGCACTATTCACAATAGCAAAGACTTGGAACCAACCCAATTGTCCATCAATAACAGACTGGATTAAGAAAATGTGGCACATATACACCATGGAATACTATGCAGCCATAAAAAAGGATGAGTTTGTGTCCTTTGTAGGGACATGGATGCAGCTGGAAACCATCATTCTGAGCATGAGCAAACTATCGCAAGAACAGAAAACCAAAACACCGCATGTTCTCATTCATAGGTGGGAATTGAACAATGAGATCATGTGGACACAGGAAGGGGAACATCACACCCCGGGGTCTGTTGTGGGGTAGGGGGAGGGGGGAGGGATAGCATCAGGAGATACACCTAATGTAAATGATGAGTTATACATATGTAACAAACCTGCACGTTGTGCACATGCACCCTAGAACTTAAAGTATAATAAAAAAGTATACTTTTTTCTATTATTTTTATTAACTTTTAATTTAATTTTATTCGATTCACTTATATGTTTATTATATGCTAGTCACAACCCAATGAATTGATTTTATGATTCACTGTTGGTGACCCATAGTTTGGGAAATCTGTCCTAGATGATATCATTTTTGTGTTAATTTTCATACAATGCATTAGAATCATTTAATGGACTAGGGAGTCTCTAGCAACCCTAAGCAGTGATATCACTGTTTCTCTGTTTTTCCTTTCTCACTGTATCTCCATTCTTATATAGGGTTATATACAAGTATATGATTTTTAAATATGCAGTATTCTATCTCCTTCTAGGCAACCTAATTTCTAGAAGAAATACACATTCTTCCTTATCCTTATTATAGACAAAGATTTATCACCAGCTTTTAATAATATTTAAATTATTAATTTATCTACTTGGGTTGAAATGTCAGTTTTAGCGTGTTTGTTCCTCATGTACTCAGCCAATATTTTCTGAGCACCTAACATTTTCAGGTACAAATCCTGAGGGCACAAAAATTAGCGTAACAGGCCATAACCCAGTTCTCAGAAGGTTTGCCTATTATTATACGAATATTGCTTTAGAGACACCTGGGAATATAGGCAGTTTTCCAAAATCAGTTATTTATTGAATTCAACTTAAAAATAATTGATAGGCCGGGAGCGGTGGCTCAAGCCTGTAATTCCAGCACTTTGGGAGGCCAAGACGGGCGAATCATGAGGTCAGGAGATCAAGACCATCCTGGCTAACACAGTGAAACCCCGTCTCTACTAAAAACAAACAAACAAAAAAACAAACAAAAAAACTAGCAGGGCGAGGTGGCGGCGACTGTGGTCCCAGCTACTCGGGAGGCTGAGGCAGGAGAATGGCGTAAACCCGGGAGGCGGAGCTTACAGTGAGCTGAGATCCAGCCACTGCACTCCAGCCTTGGTGACAGAGCGAGACTCCGTCTCAACAACAACAACAAAATAATAATAATAATAATAATTGATAAAATCTCTGCATTGCCAATACCACACTTGTAGATTGTATGTTGAATAGCTGATGTTTTGAAACACAGAAATGACTTTTTTTTTTTTTTTTTTCAGACACAGTCTCACATAGTCGCCCAGGCTGGAGTGCAGTGGCATGATCTTGGCTCACTGCAACCTCTGCCTCCCGGGTTCAAGTGATTCTCCTGCCTCAGCCCCCCGAGTAGCTGGGACTATAGGTGCGTGCCACCACAGCCAGCTAATTTTTGTATTTTTGGTAGAGAGGGGTTTCACAATGTTGACCAGGATGGTCTCGATCTCTTGACCTCTTGATCCACCCGCCTTGGCCTCCCAAAGTGCTGGGATTACAGGCATGAACCACCAGTGCCCAGCCGATTTTTCCTAATAATGAAAATTCAGCCATAAAAATATGTTTCTTACCATGACAACTTGGCAAGACTCTATTCCATCCAGGTCTTCCATCATCTCCCATGATACAGGTGAGTGTTGAATAACCTTGAAGAACATACCCAGCATCACAGTAATAGGTGACTGTTGACCCTAATTTATAATCCATTCCAAGTCTGGTGCCATTCATTATATTGCCTGGATCAAAGCAGGACTCTCGGAGTTTTGCTGTAAAACAGTGTTAATATAACATTAATTGCTTTAAAATACAGTTAGCACTCTGTAATACATGGATTCTGCATCTGTGGATTCAGTTAACTGCAGATGGAAAATATTTGGAAAAAACTGTACTGCACTGAATATGTACAGACATTTTTTGTCATTACTCCCTAAATAACACAGTATAACAACTGTTTACCTAGTATTTACATCATATCCTGTATTATTGGTAATCTAGAGATGATTTAATGCATATGGGAGGATACATATAAGTTATATGTTCACATCTGTGAATGTTAGTATCTGAGACGTTCTGGTACCAGTTACCCAGGGATACCAAGGGACAACTGACTGTTTTTTATGGACCTTTAAGACATATTCATTTCTTTTTCTAACCAAGAAGGAAAAAAGCAGCAGCACCATTTCTGTCTTTGTTTGGGGGCTCAAAGTACAAAGGAGCCCTTATCCATATCTGACAAATTGCTAATGCATATTTATTAGTAAGATAAATAAATTATAAAGATCGTCATAGATCTTCCCATTAAACTTAGTATCTAATGTATATAGTCAAACATAGGGTTTCAGAATTTATTATAAACATTATGTGTGTTATAATCCATGTGTAGGTACCATAAATGAATTACTTTGGGGAAAAAGTAGGACCCCTACAAAAGGTCTTTATTTAAAAGATCTCCCCACAAGTAATGCCCATCCCATGTTACTGAACCTAGAAGTGGTTTTTCTGCCTATGTTGAGCTCAGTTCATTTCACCACCTACGGCAAAATAAAAGGCCCTATTTCTCTGCCCTGCAACAATTTTTCTTACCCTATTTTCTCCAGTCATTCTCCACATTTTTATCAGAGGTCTCCCATTATAAAATAGCAAAACCCAAACCACAATATTTTTGGACAGATTATCTATCCCTATGCAAAACACTTTCAAAGCTAGAAGTAACAGACAGATTGAAAAATAAAATCCTTTCACAACAGAGGAATTGTTTTCACTGTACCCAGATAGTAAACAAAGAGACTGACAGAATATTTTTAAAATATGTAGAGAAATAGAATTAGCTCATTCATTTTATGGCAAAAGTACTATCACACTTTGTTGTTAACAGATCTGGATGAGGCCTTGAGATTATTTCCATTTTGTAATTATTGATTACTTAAAAAATAATAAAGAAATGTACAATGTAAAGGCCATCACAATAAATCAGGATAACAAATGTAGTGATTTTCTACATTAGAATATTTTTTGTTTTAATAAGAAATCAGAAAGTGGGTATGTCTCTGAATATGAGTCATGGAATCTTTGGAATTTAAGTCAATGATATCTTGGTGTTTGGCTACTACAAACATTTTTATATCAAAATATAATTAATTACACCAGTAAGAATATGTTTCTTGCATTCATAAAAGTTTGCAAAGAGTTTATTGTACTTTAACATATATAAGAAATAATGAGAAATCTGTGCTTTAAGAAGAACACTATATATAATTTCTCCCAATTCAACTAAAGAGGAAATGGTGGAACCAAACATTTAAATAATTTTAATAGAATATCAGAGAAATGAAAAGGGTTCTTTCCCTCTCTCTTTTTCTTTCTTTCTTTTTCTTTCTTTCTTTCTCTCTATCTTTTCTTTTCTTTCCTTTTCTTTTTTCTTTTCTTTCTTTCACTACTTAAGGGCTCACTACCCTACTAACTCTAGAAATGCAGCAGTGGACAATCAGAAAATGTTCTGGCGCTCATGGAAATTACAGTCTGTTAAAGAAAGGAATTACATTAAATAAAGACTTGCAATTCTGGAATGCTGTGTAAAGGGAAGCATTCAGGAACCTCACTGAAAAAGTGGTATCTAAAGTGAGCATTGAGAGAATAAGGAACAGATTAGGTGAAAAGGCGATGAAAATTTTGTAGGGGAGGAGGTGTGCTGACATGAGCAAGTAGATAAATGTGATTCCTGAGTTTCAAACCAGAGCTAAATGACTTGATGTTCTCCCAAGCACACACATACACATACACACACTGATGCACATACACAAAATTTGCACTCCATACATTATATTCAGCTGCTCTATAAAAATTTTGTCCCAAACCATGGAATATATTTCTTTTCATATAAAATACTCACACAACTCTTTTTATGCAAGAACCAGCAGGGTGACTACTTAATTTGGTCACTAAGAATGGGGCTTTAGTGATGCAGGGATTGATTTGTTTATTTATAAAAATAAAACCTTACATTGTACCTTCCCTTAAACAAGCAGGAAAACGCAATATAATTTTTAGACAGAACAGAAACCTGTCATTTACAGCTGGACTTCGTGAAATTGAACTAAGTCCCTGGAGGGTAAACGAAGGATTTAAATTTCTGTTTAAAAGAATTAATCTCGTTGACAAGTCTATTCTCCTAATATTCATCTTTTGAAAAATTTACTTTCTTCTTTCTTGAAGTTTTCCCCAATGTTTCAGTAAACTGTCAGTGAAACTGTAATGCAAGCATCCTGTTTTTTGAGGAAAGGGAAACATGTTTGACAAATTTAAAAATATTGAGTCTGCAACAATTTTACAATGCTAGTCTCAATTTGAGAGAATGCACTTATCTCGTTATAATGTTTATATACTGTTTTAAATCCTTGGTGACTAGCTTTCTATGAATAATACTGCCTTTGTTTATATCCATGTATGTCGTAGCAATTACACCTGGAAATTTCGAAAACACCTGGAGAATACTTATATAAATGTCTAGGCAGTAGCTGGAAAGCTGATTTTAGTTTCCAAATAAAAATTATGAGGCAGACAAGTTATTAGCATTATTTTTATGTATAATTAATTTTATCTGCTTAATAGTGATTTGCCTACTGAACAGATACTAGGTAAAAGAGTATTTTGCCTCCTTATAGTCTCCAAATAAAATATGTCAGAAGATATATTTTAGATCTGCTGCATCTCAAATATTTTAGTTTTATTTTAAAATTATTTCTGCTAAATATAAATAGATGTATGTATGCATGTGTGTGTGTATATATATATATAAGTTTTATTAGAGCTAGAAGTGAACATATACAATAAAGCTTACATCTTAATTTTTAATTAAAGGCAATAACAAATGCTGGTGAGAATGGGGAGAAAAGGCAAACCTCGTACACTGTTGAGGGGGATGTAAATTAGCACAGCCACTATGGAGAACAGTATCAACAGTATAGAGGGTCCTCAAAAAACTAAAAATAGAACTACCCTATGATCTAGCAATCCCACTGCTAGTATATATCCAAAAGACAGAAATCAGTATATCGAAGAGATATCTGCACTCTCATGTTTTTTGTAGTACTGCTCAGAATAGTCAAGATTTGGAAGCAACCTAAAGTGTCCATCAACAGACAAATATATTTTAAAAAGTGGCATATATATACAATGAAGTAGTATTCCGCCATAAAAAAGAATGAAATATCTGTAACAACATGGATGGAACTGGAGGACGTAAGTGAAATAAGTCAGGCACAGAAAGACAAATTTTGCATTTTCTTAATTATTTGTGGGAGCTAAAAATTAAAAACAATTGAACTCATGGAGTTAGAGACTAGAAGGATAGTTACCAGAGGCTGGGAAGGGTAGTGGAGGTGTTGGGGGAAAAATGGGGATAGTTAATGGGTACAAAAAATAATTAAAAAGAATGAATAAGATCTAGTATTTGATAGCACAACAGTGTGACTATAGTCAATAATAATTTAATTGTACGTTTAAAAATAACTAAAAGAGTAGAGTTTGTTTCTAATACAAAGGATAAATGCTTGAGATTATGAATACCTCATTTACCCTGATGTTAGTCATTACACGTTGCATACCTGTATCAAAATATCTCATATACTCCCTAAATGTATACACCTACTGTATACCCACAAAAAATAAAAATAAAAAAGGAAAACTTTTCATGTTTTTACTCATTTGTAGTAGATAAAAAATTGAAATAATTGAACTTGTAGAGACAGAGAGTAGAATGACCGTTACCAGAGGCTGGGAAAGGTAAGGGGTGGGAAGTGCGGATAGTTAATGGTATGAAAACAAAGTTAGATAGAATGAATAAGGATCTAGTCTTTGATAGCACAACAGGGTGACTACAGTCAACAATAATTTATTGTATATTTAAAAATAACTAAAAGAATATAATTGGAATGTTTGTTACATAAATAAATGATAAATGCTTGAGGTGATGGATACCTCATTTACCTTGACAATGATTATGACACATTGTGCACCTGTATCAAAATATCGCATGTACTCCATAAATATATACATACCTACTATGAATCTGTAAAAATTAAAAATTTTAAAAGGAAAAAGACCACTAATTACTTTCTAAGTGCTATAGAAACCAACATGCTTAAGTCAAGATATGTGATATATGTTACAAAAGATAAAGAAAAATATCTTTACTATCTGGGGCCTCAAGGTATATGTCCATTTATTTGGGTGTGCATATTTTTATGTTGAAAATAATGAGATGTTCATTTTTCAGTCATTATAAACATCAGCACCACTTTGTCAGCCTTAAGAAACTGGACAAATAGACAGGAAACATTTATTAAAATAAGAATAGGAAATAAGGAAGCTGATAAGACAGACCTTGGAGACCCTGAAGTGGGCAATGAGATTTTCCCATAAACAGGGCAGGGGGTTTGGGTTTGAGGACCAGGTTAGAGAATTAATGAGATTGGATCTCGGGAACATTATTATAAGGAAATATTATCTGGTGTATACAAATAACACTTGGTGGAATTGTGTCTAAATGGGTACTGGTATAGTAGGTGAAGACAGTGGGTGGGGAAGAAGGATGTAGTTAATGGGATAATTATGTGTTTCTCTCTACCTATGCTTATATTTTTCTTTGCCTTTATTCTTAAAGGTAACAATAATTTATGTAGTCTTGTGCAAATCATTTTAACAATTAGATTTTCAATTGTATCCTTTGTAAAATGGGGATAACAATACTTATAAGGTTGTTCTGTAATGTTTTTATTGCATTTATACATGCATTATCTATATCCTTCCCATGCCTACTAATGAGGTCTAATCATTGAACCTACAGTAGAGTAAGTGCATAGTAAATAATATCTTTTTTTAAAAAAATTATATTTGTAGTTCTTTATCTATGACAGTATAAATCTTAAGTTTTTGGAAGTGATGAAAACATTGAAATTGATCAAGCGGGGAAATAGGGAAGGACGTATATTTAGCTGAGATAATAGCAAATAGGTTTTTTATCTCAATTGCTTAACTACTTGGCCTTAGTAAGGGCTACATGGAGTGTTACCCAGAAAAAGCATTATAAGGTCATGACCAGTTTCCATGAGAAAGAAAGTCGTAATCAGGACCATCTACCACTGGATTTCTAGTGAGATACTCTTGCTGCAGCTTTTATCATAGTGATATTTGGCAATGTTTTACTAAATATTAATTTACAGTAGAACCTCACTTTATCTCTACAGATTTCCTAAAAGGTTTCTTTCTTTCTTTTTTAAACAGGTCACATGTATAAGCCTTTCAGCTTGCAGGCAGCTATTTCTAAGCCAAGTTCTCACGTATATAAAATTTAGAACAGGAATACAATTCTAAGGTTTCTTACATTTAAAGAATGTTATTATTCTAATATTCAAATTCTGACTTGATTTTAAAACAGAAAACACCTCTTTGCAATGCTCAAAACCAATCGAGTAACAAATTGAATAACTACTGTGTGTGGGCACTATTCTTGGCACTTAGTGTATAGTGGTGAATGAACAGACAAGGGCTTTCCTCTTAAGAAACTTGTATTTTAGAATATGTTTAGGGGGTTACTGGAGTGAGGGGGATGCACATAGTAAGTGAACTTAAAAATAAATAAGTGAATAAATAAGAAAGAAAGTATCAGATATTGACATTATTTGGTAGCAAGTGGAAGATTTTGAAATTAGGAATACAGAAAAAGCAAAAGAAATATAAAGCAAAAAATAAAAGAAAAAGGCTAACAAGTATAAATATACTAAATGCAAGGTATCAAAAAAACCGAAAAAATTCAATTTATATGCACCTGAAAACAGGCTTTCATAATATATAAACAAAAGTGGTAAAAATTTTAAGAAAAATGGCAAGTTAAGAATAGTATATTTTACCCAACTATTTCAATAATTGCTAGACCAAACAGGTTAAAAAACGGTGAGAAGATGAATATTTAACAATATAACTAGGGAATTTATTGGATGTATATAAAAAACTTGCACTCATTAGATGATACAAATTTCTCTCCTAGTACACAAGAAACATAAATTTTGACAATACAACGGACCACAAAACAAATCCTATGACAAGCCAAAGAATCAGAATCATACATCTCTGATGATGCAAGTAAATTAGAAATTTATAATATAATAAGTTATAGATTAAAATTTTATTTTGATAGTTTGAAATACTTTTAAGTAGCACTTCAGCAAAGAAAAATCATAATGCTATACTTACAACCAATTTAGAATAAAATTATGATAAATCTCTACATATCAAAACTTTTGCATAGCAGCTTAAGAGGTTCTTAAAGAAAATGTGTAGATCCAAAAGCTCATTACCAAAAGAGAAAAAATGCAAATTAATAAGCAGTATTGGCTGGGCGTGGTGGCTTATGCCTGTAATCCCTGCTGTTTGGGTGACTGAGGAGTGCGGATCACAAGGTCAGGAGTTTGAGACCAGCCTGGTCAACATGGTGAAACCCCATCTCTACTAAAGATACAAAAATTAGCCAGGCGTGGTGGGGCACACCCATAATCCCAGCTACTCAGGAGGCTGAGGGAGGAAAACTGCTTTAATCAGGGATGCAAATGTTGCAGTGACCCAGGATCGCACCACTGCGCTCCAGCCTGGGCGACAGAGCGATACTCCGTCTCAAAAAAAAAAAAAAAAAAAAAAAAGTAGTATTTATCTCAAGAAATGGGGAAAAGGATTAGCAAATCTAGAGACAATAAAAGGGAAGAACTAACATAGATAAAAGCAATATTAATAAAAATATTAAACAATGTTAACAAAAACATGCAGCAGCAAATAAAGTAAGATAAATACTGTGAATATTTTCATGTCAATAAATGTGAAATCATGGATGAAAGGAACTAGTTTTTACAAAGAGTTTTTTAAATCTAAGGTAAAAAAGCAAATCTAAATATATTTACAACCATTAAAATTTCACCACCTTAAGTCACTGGTCCCGTAGTTTTAGTTCTAGAAAACGTTCAAGAAACAGATAATCCTATCTTATACAAACTATTTTCAAGACTAGAAAATTGAGAATGCTCCCAAATTTAGGCAGGTAGTGTAATCTTGGTATCAAAACCAGACAAGGAGAGTATAAGGAAGAAAAATTATAGCTCAATCAGACGGTACTAAATCAATTTGATAATGATACAGGAGTTAAAAAGAAATTACTCAGGCAGATAGTAAAGTTTTTGTTTTAATGAAAAGCAGCCCTCAAATCACTTTCTTTTCTAACACAGAGCCACCTGTAAAATGGAGTTGCAGACATAGACAGGCAAGCCAGAAACTTGCACAGGTGAAGGCCCGCTCACAGTTGTGTCCACAGGAAAAGGCTACCTAGGACTAGGCATGTCCAAAATGGGGGCTCCATCTGCCCTTGCCAAACCTCGAGTACAGGAAGAAGAAGACAATACAGCCCCTGCCAGGCAAAGGCTCCTTTTGCATAAGAAGATTAGGGTGGGGCAACCAGCTTACCCCGCACACTAGGTAAATGTCATACCTGGTCAAACTAGTCTGTGGGTCCTATGTAACTCAGACACCGCCTCCTCAAGCCTGCCTATAAAATCTGACATAGTTAACAGTGGGGCCGGCTTTCCCCTTTCGGCTGCCCCTCTCTTAGGAAAAAGAGAGAGTTGTTCTCCTTTGTCTCTCTCTTTTTTTTTTTGCCTATTAAATCTTCGCCCCTAAACTCATTCCTCATATTTGTCCCTGTCCTTAATCTTCTTGGCGCCAAATGGCAAACCCTGGGTATTTACCTCAGACAACACCACCACTTCAATAATATATTTTTGTAACAGAGAGTAATAATTCAGAGGCAATATACACCATAGTTAAAACTCGGGACTATAGTTAAAACAATTAATAATAATCGAATGAACTCAGGAGGTGGAGGTTGCAGTGAGCTGAGATCGCCACTGCACTCCAGCCTGGGTGACAGAGCAAGATTCCATCTCAAGGAAGGAAGGAAGGAAGGAAGGAAGGAAGGAAGGAAGGAAGGAAGGAAGGAAGGAAGGAAGGAAGGAAGATGTCAGTATGCAAAATAGGAAAAAGATGCTCAATTTAATAAGGGAAAAGACAATAAAAATGACAATGAGATATCATTTAATAAGATTAGCAACTTGCCAGTTTAACAAAAGCACTGGTTTTTAAAAACTGTGGAATTTCTGAAGCTCTCATCCTCTGATTTTTGAAAGTTTAAATTGATGCAGTCTCTTTAGAGAATAATTCAGCAATACAGAGTTACATTGAAGAGGTTCATACCCTTTGACCTAGTAATCCCACTCTTAGGTATACAGATGATCTAAAAAGAATCTCACAGATATATTCAAGACGACATGTAAAAGAATGTTCATTTCATCATCATTCATTTCTGGTAGTAATAAACTAAAACAGCCTATATGTCTATCAGCAGAAAAATTTATATATTAACTTTGATATAGCCATATGGTGGAGTATCATAAAGGACTTAATAAATAAAAGATATATGCTTCTAACTTTGATAAATCTCAAAAAAAATGTAAGGGGCCAAATCAATTTTCAGAAGGATACATACATAATAAAAATACAAAATTTGTATGAAAATAAGAAATATAAAAATATGTACAAGCATAAATACATGGAAAGGATAAGTATAAAATTCAGGATTAGGGGGAATACCAGCATGAAAAGAGCAGGAATGTCTGAAAAATGACCTTGAATGCTCATTATGGTTTGCCTACATGGTCAGCTAGCCAGGTTCCCACGAATGGTAAGGGAATTATCTACCAGGTGGTTAGAGTGACGTTGCGGTCAAGCTCTCTCTCCCTAAAAGAGTTTCTAACCCATAAACCCAAGGTCTAAACTTCCCCCAAGCATCTTCTGATACAGAGCAGGTAGCATTTGCAGAAAACCTCAATAAACAGCCAGCACCCTAAACCTCACTGTCTGTGCCAAATGTCCTGTACATTTTCCTACTAACAAGGCCATTTTCCTACTTTTTCTTGTGAAATGAGAGACTTATGGAGGGATCAGGCTTTCCACTGCAATGAAAACTATACTGTTTAAGTCCAGCAGTTACCCTTGACCTGGCATACAGTTCTAAGTGATGGCAGAGATATTGGAGGACTCCAAGCATCTGTTTCTTGCTGACTTGTGAGTTTCATTTCCCTAAAAACGTCTTTCTTACCCATATTATGTGTTGTTGTGAAATTTATTGTGACCTCTTATGATAGCCCTGAAGAGACTAACCCCTGTTCCTATGGCAAATGCAAAAGGAGTTTCCATTGTATATGTGATATTTGATTTTTTAAGACAAGAATAAAGAGATCTGAAGCAAATATAGCAGAATGATAATTTTTGTCAAGTTGGCTGATGGATGCTTTGGAGTTCATTATTCTATATATAAGTTTCAGTTATTGAAAATATTAAACAAAAGGTGGTAACAAATCAAAGCATGTATTTTCAGAAATCAGTTGATAACTTGAGATGAATTATCAGTATGCCCTTCATGGACTCAGTAGTTGCAAAATAAATTTAAAGTTTATGCAATCTAAATATAAATCTGTTCCTGTAGACATAAACTACAAAATTTTAGAAAAATATAATTATAAATATCCATAGGCATTCTAATACAATTCATTTAAGCACTAGCAGAAGTATTCTAAAACATTATAACTATACTTGTTTTCCTTATTATGAATATTGACATATTTAAATATCTGTGTACATTTTCTTAGAGACAGGGTCTTGCTCTTCCAGGCTGGCCTGCAGTGCATGATCATATCTCACTGCAGCCTTCATCTCCTGGGCTCAAGTGATCCTCCTGCCTCAGTCTCTTGAGTAGCTGGTACTACAGATGTATGCTACCCCTCTTGACTAATTAAAAAATAAATGTACAGATGTGCTCTCACTATGTTTCTTAGGCTGGTCTCAAACTGCTGGGCTCAAGTAATTCTCCTGCCTTGGCCTCCCAAAGTGCTAGGATTACAGGCATGAGTGATGGCACCCAACTTACATGTTTTCTGAAATACAATTATCCTCTACTTTGTTCCCTTTATCACTGAAAGTGTTCTCCAAATGAAGGTATTTGACTGAAACTTCAGCTTCTAAAAAAATGAGACTTTTTTTGTATGTTTTGTTTTTTAATATTGTGTGGCTCCAGCCAACTCCTCCAATATACTAATTGTTAATTTGTTTGCCTGATACATTTCCTTTGGTAGTAATTAGGGAAATGCTAATTTCTTTCTCACTAATAAGAAAGGTCTACTGTGAGAACGCTTTTATGAGATGAACTGTACATAGTCTGCATTTAAAAATGCACATAAAAGTAACCACTAACAATGGGCCATACAAAATTATTCTCCTGTATAAAATATCTATAATTTAAATCATGATACTAACATGGAATATTCATATTTACCTTTGTATTCTAGATGAAATCCAGTGTAACTAACAGATCCATCACTCCGAAAAGCCAAATGCATTGTATTTGAGCTGCTTTCTATTCTCTCTGGTAACTTGCTGTCTTGAAAACTTCCAATCAGTGGGCTATTACTGTCTGGTCCATCATAGATATAGAGGAAGTCATAGTTTGGTTCTATGCTAAAACTAAAAAAAAAAAAAAGAAAAAAAAAGAAAGAAAAGGAAGTAGGATAATTATTATTAGGCTATTAGTCATAATAGTTACATGATCAAACATTAATTCAGTGCTTAACAATAATAAAAGACACTGTTAAAATAAGCTAATATAAAAAATCACCTGGCAACAACATATTTAATATAAATATCAAATAAGCAGGGGAAAAGAAAAAAAAACTTGACATTTTTACATATTTTTAAGTTGACATTGTATGCAGAGGAAATGAAGTGATTATAAGACAAATAGTTAATTGATGAAAAGATACAGGATTTGGAGTCAGAGAATGTAAGTTCAAGCCTTGTTTCTGCCCTTGTTAGTGACGTATTCTTATGCAAGTTACTTTATGTGGAGGATAATATGTATTTTTAAAACTTTTTCATCCATATATTTTGCATCATGAAAACACAAACTATTTTTTTCTTCATAAATAGTACTCCAAAGTTTATAAGCATTTTTATTGCTAAAAAATTTAACTCTATATATCAAATAAGGACAAAAGCTGAAATCAAAAGTTGAAATATATTATTTACATTTAAATAACTCAAACGAAGCTTTGCACATTGTATTAGACATTCTTTTTCCTGAAAGTAAATATATTTTCTTGTTTTAAAACCTAATGTAGGAGATATCAAACCAATACACTATCAGAATTACATAATGTGAAAAAGGATATTTTAGCATGTAAATGATTCAAATCAGTTGTGTTAATATTACAAGATTTGCATAATAAACTTGCCTTAACAACCTTCAAAAGTATAATAATTGTCCCACAATGATCATGGAACCCATATATTTAGAAGTCAGGAGACATGCAATCAATTTCTCTATTTCCTAACTCATACTGTGGTAGAGAAACATAGGGAAAAGGATAGATTAATTTAGGTCAGCAAGAAAAGTCAACCAGTTTATGATATAAAATGAAACCAGTAAAACTTGCCATTGTTAAACATTCATCAGCAGAAAAACTATTTTGTCAAGTTGTATCATATTTGCCTGCATCTAAACAAGAGATTTGTTTGGTGAAAGGTATTATTTCCAAACTTAAAGAATTTATAGAAGTTAACTTTCCACAATTCTCATCCTTTACATATTCATGTACAGGAAAGAAGAGTCCAGCTACTCGTCTTACTTGTGCATAAAGAGTGGTAAAGAGAGAATGGGAGAGTGCAGAGGTTCCCAGACCTTTTTTATATGTGGGCCCCTCTAACATGAGAAAACTGGGAGATCATCACACTATTATATTTTGTTTAAATTTATTCAGTAGCTTCAAAAATGTAGTTCAATTAACTTATCCTGAAATTTTTCAGTGGATCTGAGGCCTGAATTTGGTAACTGTGGGTATAATAATATAGCAGAAATCAGAAGATTAAACTTTATTTCATTACTTATTACCCTTGTTCTGAGATAAAACACGACTTCTGAATTTCATCTCTTCCAACATTAAACTTTGATGTTAATTACAACTTCCTTGTCTGTCTCTGTTGGGAGAATCACTAGAAACAACGGCTTTGTAAATGACACAGGAGTATTTATTATGCATGAAAGGCTGAAAGATTATTTAACAATGGAACACAGTATATTTATTTTTAATTTATAGTTTGGGACTAAATCAATACTTGAAGTATTACAACTTCTTTGAAAATGAAATTAAAACAAAAAAATATTCTTTTTAACAAAATTTTAGTCTTAGTTGTTATGTTTTTTTTTCTGAAAAACTGAAAGGACAGTGCACGCTAATATTACCTTATGTTTTACAAGGTACTTTAATAAATATTAACTCATCTTGCCAATAGTCCTGCTGTATAAGGAAAAGATTATGATTTTCATTTTACCAATGAGTATGTTAAGGCTCTTTAAAGTCAGTGGTCTCCCTAAGGTCACATAATAAATGATAGAGTTAGAAATCAAATTTAGGTCATGCACTTCATGTAATATACCCTTCTACCCTCAAGTTATTAACTAGAATAATTTCATACGTAAACTAAGCCGTGTATCATCCATTTTGATATTTCTCATGTCTGTATTGATGTTTCCTCAATTGGGAAAATGGGGATAATAATAGTATTTAACTTGGGAATTTGTCTTACAACAGGAGCCTGGCATAAAACTAAAATTATCATTGTTGTCGCTTTGGTATTACTAATTAGCAATGCACCACTACAAATTACAAAAATAAAAATTTTATTTATTTACAATTATGCTGAATTTGTAGGAGTTCAAATTATCTTTACTTAGGAAAAACTAACTGGCCTTAATATATTAGAAAATATTGAATATTTAAGTTTAACATTTCACATAAATACTAAGAGCCTTTAACACACTGGTGGCAGAACAAGGAATTGTGTTACTGGAGTCAACATACTGATTACATCAACCTTAGACAATAAAGACTGGGGACTTTTCTACTTGGAAAATCATTGAGTTGCTATTACCTAACACTTACAATGAAATATTCATGGAAAGAGGCCAGGTTTTGTGATGCCAGCTATTAGCCTCATGTGGAAAAATGGAGGCTCACTCAAATAAATAACTTGCCCAAGGTAACATGAATGACAGTGGCAAAGCTAGAACAAGTATTAGCACTGGGATTAGTAAAAAATAACAAAAATGCTATATATAGAAATAAGAATTTGCCTAGTGCAAATGCTAAAGCAAAATGGCCAAGCAATATATTTTTTTAATGTGGAAATATATAAGAACTCACCTGATGAACGCCAAGGAGATAACATAGTCTGCATTGACGGTGATAGTCCAGTCACAGTCTCTGCTATGTGGATATGGATGAGGGAAGTTTGGCGAAAGAATAAAGCCTGAAGATCCTGTTAAATTGCCTCCACAGGGTGCTTTAATTTAAACAAATAAGTAAAATATCTTTAAACATTAATACAATTTATTAGCTATCAATATTTTTGAAATCACCTCTCTAAAAGAGTTTATGAGGCTTTGTACAGACCTGACTTTTATAGTACCTGAAGCTTGGATACAGCATTATCTTTCAAGAAAGATCATTAAAATATTGAATACATGGATACATAAAATTTAGCTGCTTTATTGTCTTCAAGAGACCAAAAAGAATGCGTATGTACTTTTCTCTCTTTCTATTATTATTTTGTTTCATGTCAAAAGAAAAGCATTAAAAAAAAGTGGTAAAGATGATTTTCCTCTGGTTACCAGAAAAAATCAGATCGAAGCAAAACAAAACCTCTAATAATAAATAGAAAAATAAGATATGAGATATATAGCTTATTTTCATGTCTCTCCTGGCACCATTTATGTATCTAGTACATTACTGCAGTTTCAAACAAAGGTTTCCATAACACTTCAATGGAGAGCTTCAAAAAATTGTCAGTGAAACTCAGAGAAGAGATTCTTTAGGGGATTACTGTTGAAGTTTGTTAAACAGAGTTTGTGTTCAAGAAGTTATACATTACACAGAAATTGACATCTTCAAAAAAACAGAGAAATGAAGAAAGATATGGAAGTCTTCATGGTGGTGTGAGAGAGTGGGTAATACAAATAAATACACACACTCAACTGAGGGACATTAAGATTAGGATTCTGACACTCTCACGATATCTCCTACACATAATCAGTACATCAACATTCTTCTCTCACCTGGGTTTTGAAATTGCAGTTTTCTGAGATAAATATGAGCATTCAGTTATAAGGGAAAAGAATTTTTTTTGACCCATAAAACTGGTATTGTAAGGAAGAGAATTTTGATTCTGCCAACATTTCAGCATTTCTGTTCTTTCCATGAGTTGAGATATGCAATATTATCACTATGGCTTGGTAATTTTTCCATTGCCTTTTGTCTGGTACTGCCTTCCTCCATGCCCCTCTGCTACTCTTGTCTCAATACCTGAGTCACTCTCAAAAAGTTGTCTCAGCTCTTACTATATTGAGAGTATCTAGTTGCTCAGACTTAATATATTCACCACTACTTTCCTATCGCTTGTATGTTTTTGTGGTACATTATAAAATGATTAGACATAAACTGCTTCAATGTTCTGTGGTCCTCCATCTCCAAGCTTAAATGCCTCCTGAATATTTCTCTTTACAATCCCAGGATAAAGTCCCTCCTAATCAAGATACCACCCTTAACCTGGTCACATAATCCTTCTTCCTTATCCAAAACACTCGTCCAATTATTTATCTCCCTTACTTTTCCTGGCTTCCTCCCCTTCATCCACAAACATGTTCAGGTTTCTTTCATTTTAAAAATAAAAGAGAGTTCCTTATGACCTATCCACTTTCACTCTTTTTTGTCTGAAAATGGCTTACTGTAAGGAAACACCCTGCCTCATATGACTTAGATAAGACTCACTTATCATGACTTAGATAAGCTGTCTTTGTTACCATCTTGTTTATGGGAAGACCAGCCACAGACCCTGCCAGTTCCCATTCTTTGCTTCTAGCTGAACTGCTTGGCTCACTGATTAATCTGAATAAAATGTTTGTGAAACAAACTTTGATTACGTTTCCCTCCTTCTTCTGGGCTCCTGAACTTTGTCTCCCTTCTCAGCTTTAAGATAGCACAGGATATTTCCTGAGAAAAGGCTGGATTCAGAGCACAACATTCTCTGATCTACTATTCAATCAGGCTGCCCTTGCCTCTGACTTCACATTTAGTTCTCTCTAGCTTCGTTTAGCCTTCTCCAAAAAAGAGAAAAAGCCTTTTTTCTAACTCCTGAGATAGGTGCAGATCTTACAGCCTTAGTATTCCCTGTTGCAATAGTCCCTTCCCTGCCTACCCTGCTCCTTGCAATAATCCTGTTTGAATCAAAGTCTCTTCTTACTAAATTGTGTGTGTGTGTGTGTGTGTGTGTGTTTTAATTTGGCATAACTAAGCTTTTTGAAGGGGAAGTCTGCTCTTGTCTCTTTCTGCACCCCTGTGCTGTATGTACCTATGGGACAGATTAAGATGACTAACAAGACTAGAAAAGCAGAAAATCAAAGGAGGAAAATGTTTCTTATGTTGTTTCTCAAAGAAAAGTGCCAAAGTATTCACCATGAGAAAAATTATCATAAGGTTTAATCATTTATTTTTATTTTAAATTACATTTAGAGAGACACAATAACCTTTCTATTACTTAGATAGTCTAACAGTCTAGATTTGGTGTTTTTTTTTTCTGATACAGGGTCTCACTCTGTGGCCCAGGCTAGAGTACAGTGGAATGATCACAGCTCACTGCAGCCTTTTCCTCCCAGGCTCAGATCCTCCCATCTCAGCCTCCCCAGTAACTGGGACTACAGACATGGACTACCACGTGCAGCTAATCCTTGTATTTTTGGAGAAACAGAGTTTTGCCATGTTGCCCAGGCTGGTCTTGAACTCCTGCGCTCAAGTGATGGACGCACCTCAGCCTCCCGAAGTGTGGGGATTACAGGTGTGATCCACCATGCTTGGCCTCTAGATGTCTTTACATGGTCCTTTTTACCTTTTATTCTCTTCTCAACCATTGACCTAGTGCAAACATTTCTTAGCTTGCTCCCAATACAACATTTCTTAGCTTATACTTAGGTGACTTCTGCATTTATAATAATAATTAAGACTTTGCTGCCTTTATCTTTCTCTTCATATCTGTAGTCATTCTTAATTGCTGATCTTTATCTTAGAGTCACTGTCCTAATTTCTGGAATCTTAGAAACTAGTGTTTCTGAGGTTTTCTTCTAGTGTCGTTATACATACTTCAGTCTTATTATCATACACTTCCTCCTTTACATCTCCTTATAATTTTGGTGATCTCCTGAGTTCCTTACCTAGTTCTCTTAATTTCTACTGTTACATTTTTCCTTGCTGACCATATGTAAATTTAAGATTTTTATCTTCTAATTTTTATACACTGATAACACCCTTCCCTATCTCCTCTTACAGATTTCTTGGCTGAAGTCTAAACCATATGCCAGTCTTTACTGAATCTCTTTCTCTGTAGTCTATCGGTACATCAAACATAGAATAGCCTAAATACTCAACCTCAAATCAAGTTGGCTTCTTCTCCTAGGTTCCTAAATTGTTAGATGAGCAGTACTATCCACCTGTAGTCCCAAGCTAGAGGTCTAAGAGTCTTGCCTTTTTTTCACTGCATCCTTATATCCAATTCATCAAGAAGCCCTGCCAAAACCCACCTTGTAGCTATTTTCAACTGGTCCTTCTTTTCTTGCCTACTACCAATAGTACCGATAGGTCTAACCCTTCTCTCTTTCTTGAATTATTACAATTGATAATTGAAATAATTACTCCCTCTCAGTGAAAACATCTAATTATACTATGTATATGCATAAAATTCTGCAACTCTTTCACGTTGTCTAAAATATAATGTCCCAATTCCCATACAGCCTTCATGATCTGACCCCTACAGCCTTTCCAATTTCATCAACCCTCAGGGTATACACGTAAATTATACTCAAATACTATCATACTGCTTATATTTCCTTGTTCTTCCATGACTTTACTTATTTTATTTCTTCTTCCTGAAATGTTTGTTTCCATTC
Source organism: Macaca mulatta (assembly GCF_049350105.2). Taxonomy (NCBI): domain Eukaryota; kingdom Metazoa; phylum Chordata; class Mammalia; order Primates; family Cercopithecidae; genus Macaca; species Macaca mulatta. The sequence continues at coordinate 122,848,009 of NC_133413.1, forward strand.
TACATTTATGTAACTCTAACTTATGTTTTTAGATTCATCACTGCCTCCAGAAAGTTTTCCTGGAATGGGCACTACCTTCAACTCTCTCTAAACCATTCTGGTATTCATAGTAACCTCTGCCAAGCTCTGTTGTTTCTCTTATTACATTTTATTTTAATATTCCACTCAGGTGTCAGTATTCATCACTAATATGTAATATCAACCATCTGGTATCCACAGTAACCTTTGCCCATCTCGGTTATTGATTATGCAAATAGTGAAGATGACTGTACTGATGAATGCACAATCTAATTTGTAGCTATGTGTTTAAATAAAAATAGCAACACATTTTACCTTTGGGGCTCTTAAAATAATATGTGAATATGAAAAAAAGTATAATAGCAAATGTATATACAGGCATACCTTGGGGATATTGGAGGTTCAGTTCCAGACCCCCACAATAAACCAAATATAGCAATAAAGTTAGTCACAAAACTTTTTTGGTTTCCAAGTGCATATAAAAGTTATGTTTACATTATATTTTAGTCTATTAAGTGTATAATAGCAAAATTGTGTCTAAAACAGTACATAACGTAATTAAAAATACTTTATTGCTGAAAAACGAGAATGGTCATCTGAGTCTTCAGTGAGTCACAATCCTTTTGCTAGTGGAGGGTCTTGCCTAGATATTGATGGCTTCTAACTGATCAGGGTGGTGGCTGTTGAAGCCTGGGGTAGCTGTGGCATTTTCCTAAAATAAGGTAATAAAGAAGTCTGCCATATCACTGGACTCTTCCTTTCATGAAAGATTTCTCTGTAGCATGTGATGCTATTTGATTGCATTTTACCCACAGCAGAACTTCTTGGAGACAATCCTCCCAAATTTTGCCTCTGCTTTTATGAACTAAGTTATGTAGTATTTGAAGTTCTTTGTTGTCATTTCAACAATGTTCATAGCATCTTTACCAGAAGTAGATTCCATCTCAATAAATCACTTTATTTTCCCATCCATAAAAAGCAACTTCTCATTCGTTCAAGTTTTATCACGAGATTGTAACAATCCAGTCCCATATTCAAGCTCCACTTCTGATTCTAGTTCTCCTGCTATTTCTACCACATCTGCAGTTTCTTCTTCTGCTGAAGTCTTAAACACTTGGAATCAACTTCTGCTGAACTCCTGATGATATTGATATTTTTACTGTCTCTCATGAATTTTACAAATGTTCTTTTCTTCTTTTATTTTAGACGGAGTCTTGCTCTGTCGCCCAGGCTGGAGTACAGTGGCCTAATCTTGGCTCACTGCAAGCTCCGTCTCCTGGGTTCACGCCGTTCTCCTGCCTCAGTCTCTGGAGCAGCTGGGACTACAGGTGCCTGCCACCACACCCAGCTAATTTTTTTGTACTTTTAGTAGAGACAGAGTTTCACTGTGTTAGCCAAGTTGGTCTCGATCTCCTGACCTCGTGATCCACCTGCCTCGGCCTCCCAAAGTACTGGGATTACAGGCGTGAGTCACTGTGCTCAGCTACAAATGTTCTTAATGGCATCTAGAATGGTAAATTCTTTCCAGAAGGTTATTGGCATAAAAACATTAATCTCTTTGCATATTCCATTAGGTCTTTTGGGTGACCAGGTACATTTTCAATGAGCAGTGATATTTTGAAAATAATCTTTTTTTCTGAGCAGTAGATCTCAACAATGGGCTTAAAATATTCAGTAAGCCATGGTGTAAACAGATGTGCTGTTATCCAAACTTAATTGTTCCATTTATAGATCACAGGCAGAGTAGATATAGCATAATTTTTAACAGGCTTAACTTTTTCAGAATGGTAAATGAACACTGGTTTTATTTTAAAGTCACCAGCTGCATTAGCCCCTATAAGAGAGTCAGCCTGTCCTTTGAAGCTTTGAAGCCAGACATTGATTTCACCTCTCCAGCAATGAAAGTTCCAGATGACACTATTCCAATAGAATGCTGTTTAATCTACGTTGAAAACTGTTTTTAATGAAGCCACTTTCATCAGTGATCTTAGCTAGATCTTCTGGATAACTGGCTGCAGCTTCTTCTTCAGTACCTACAGATTCACGTTGCATTTTAATGTTATAGAGATAGCTGCTTTCCTTAAACCTTATAAATTGGCCAGGCACAGTGGCTCACGCCTGTAATCACAGCACTTTGGGAGGCTGAGACGGGCGGATCACGAGGTCAGGAGATTGAGACCATCCTGGCTAACATGGTGAAACCCCGTCTGTACTAAAAATACAAAAAAAAAAAAAAAAAAAAAAAGTCAGGCGTGGTAGCCGGTGCCTGTAGTCCCAGCTACTCAGGAGGCTGAGGCAGGAGAATGGCATGAACCCGGGAGGTGGAGCTTGCAGTGAGCCAAGGTTACGCCACTGCACTCCAGACTGGGTGACAGAGTGAGACTCCGTCTCAAAACAATGACAACAATAACAAAAACACCTTATAAATCAACTTATGCTAGCTTCAAAGTTTTCTTGCAGCTTTTCCACCTGTGTATGTCTTTATGGACTTAAAGAGTTAGGGCCTTCCTTTGGATTAGGTTTTGGCTTATGGGAATGTTGTGGCTGGTTTGATCTTCTATCCAGACCACTGGCTTGCTTCATATCTGCAACAAAGCTGTTTTGCTTTCTTATCATTCCTGTGTTCACTAGAGTAGAATTTTCCATTTCTGTCAAGAATTTTACCTTTGCATTCGGAACTTGGGTAACTATTTGATTCAAGATGCCTATCAGCCTATCTTGGCTTTCAACTGGCCTTCCTCACTAAGCTTAATCATTTCTAGCTTTTAATTTAGAGTGACAGATGTGCAACTCTTCCTTTCACTTGAATGCTCAGAGGCCATTGGTCTACTTTTAATATTGTGTATCAGAGAATAGGTAAGCCCAAGGAAAGAGAGAGACGTGGAGGAACAGTCAGTTAGGGGAGCACTCAAAACACACACATTTATTGGTTAAGTTCACTGTCATACATGGGCATTTGTTTGTGGCACCCCGAAACAATTACAATAGTAACATCAAAGATCACTGATCAAAGATCACAATAACAATAAAATAGTAATGAAAAAGTTTGAAATATTGTGAGAATTACCAAAATGTAATACAGGGACCTGAAGTGAGCACATGCCATTAGAAAAAAAAGTCTATTAGGACTTGCTTGGCACAGGGTTGCCAAAAATCTTCAATTTGTAAAAAAATGTAATATCTGTGGAGTGAAATAAAGTGAAGTGTAATAAAATGAGATATGCTTACATGTATGTATATATGTACAAAAGACCAGAATGATAGCAAAATATTCTTTGTGATTTTTTTCCACTTGGATTATGCATAATTTTGGAGAGAGTAGGGCAGTAATTTTGTTTCAATTGTCCTTATTTGACAAGGAACATTGGTCTTTTTTATTGTTAGAAATTGTATAGAGATACACACATATATGTACATGTACATGTTATACATGTATATTCTTTATCACAAAAGATGTAAGAAAAATTATTACATATAAATTATCTATTAATTAGATATAAGATCCTCTAAAATTATTTTTATTCTATTACTTAAATTATTATTTTTCTTCTAGTGACAAGGTCTTACTATGTTGCTCAGTCTTATCTCAAACTCCTGGGCTCAAGCAATCCTCCCTTCTCAGCCTCCTGAGCAGTTGGGAACACAGGTGTGCATCTATTTAAATTATTTATCAAAGATTTCTTGATATATTTCAATGCTGTGGTTGATTTTGAAAATCTATGAAAGCCAATGAGAAAAGCAAAGACATTATCTGACGTTTGTAAATCCCAAATTCTTAGTGAGTAAAGAAAATTATCTTAAATATACTCAACTCTAAATAGCATTTAGAAATGCATCTCTATTTTTACCCATCTAACCATAAAGCACTCAAAATACAAGTCAGAGATTCATGAATTAAGTTTTCAGTAATTTGTTCTGAATGCAGTGTTTTCTGAGGCAGTTACATGGGCATCAACTATGGATAACTATTTTACGATCTTCTTAATTTTTTTCCCAAATTCAATTTTATTTGTGTCTTCTTTCTTTCTCAAAAGCCCACTCACATTAATGTCTTCCTTATTTACCTTCATATTGAATGCTGCTACTTTCCCGCTGGCAATATCAAAGTAATTTGCACACTGTAAATTTTGTTGGAATGAATTCTATTAACTCTCTTAAAGACAACATCCTTCTGTTTGGCATTTGCTATCAGACTGTTTCTACATGCAAGCAAGCAAAATGTTTTACGCTCTGGGGTCTGAGACATAGAATTATGGAGTTTCTAAGAAGTTCAGGGTTTAATCTTTGGCATGGTATTTCCAATCATGAAGTTCTTTCTTATCAGTTTTAGAGGTCAAGCTTTCTGCAGCCTTAGCAATTTTTTAGACTTTTTTTTTTAAGGTTATTTTCTTCCTCGGAGAAGCTCTAATTTATATCTTCTCCTGAAGCTAGCTTTTCCTACCAAAAATAATACACAGTATCATTATCTACACAAAAATCTTACACAACCTGCTTAACTTAAGTAAGATTTAGTACTCAGCTTTTTTTTTTTTTTTTTTTTTTTTTTTTTTTTTTTTTTTTTGAGAATAGGACTTGCTAGCTAAAGCATATTCTTGTCTAAAAATGGAAATTTATAATAGCAGATCTCAGAACTTCTTCATCTTTTGCATCTTGGATTTTAGTGTTATCTAGAATTTTTGTATAAGCCATTTAATATTTTAGGATTCTATATAAAAACAATTGGCATAAGTTAGCCCTTCTGGTAATTCTAATAAGCAACAACCTTTAGTCAAATCTAAGAATCAGAATAAAGCAAGAAGTTCTACAGTAAGATTTTGGTGTTTCATAATTTATTCTTTACATAAATATTCTCTTCATGAGCTATGTGGTCAAATTCCAATTAATTAGAATAAGAAGTTTTAATTTAGTTGAAAATGTTTTGGTTAATTGAGTAGTAAACAAACTTGAAAATTTTGAAACAAATATGATACATTATTTTAATCTCTTTCTTTGCAGACATTTCTTAACAGTTTTTTATCAGATTCTATGAGTGCACTTACAGTAAAGGTAAATTAATTGATATTTGTTGATTCAGAATCTTGCAGTGTTACATGAAAAACAATATGAGTGTGAACAGAAATAGTGTAATGGGAGATATAGCTAAATCTGAACTGTTCAAGCGATGCCATTATTTCATGCTTTATAAAAGGGTCTCTAATAAATTTACTTATTTGGCATTTGTCTTATTTTTTTACAGCAGAAATCTAGAACTGTCTGTCTGGTTTTGGCCTTTGTATGTTGTTTGTTGATTTTAGTGTTTTTTTCAAATCCAACCTTTTTAGAGAAAATGTGTTGTAAAACTTTTTTTTTTTAATTTATTTCACTGGAAAGTAAGTTCATAGGAACAGAGAACTTTTCTGTCTTGTTTTATTGCTAATTTCCCACTGTTTAGAACAGTGCCTGAGACACAGTTAATGACCAATGAATTTGATTTTGTAATTTTGTGTGGGGAGTTACAAGATGAGGTAAAATAAATCTGAATAATTGATTGAGCTTGTTCACTTCTAAATGAAGAACTAACACTCTTTTCCTATTTCCATAGGACTTTCAAAATAAATCACTGTGAAGTTTATGAGTTAGGTATAAGTGAACAAAAATAAGATTCTCTCTCTAAAACATGATACATTTGAATATACCAAATGCTATAAGAAATACAATGATGAACAAGATATAGAATCTTCTCCTAAGTTGCTTACAGTGCAGTAAGAGAGAGTACGTAAATAAACAAAATTTTCAGTAGAGAAAACATAGTTTGTTCAAAATGTGTTGTAAATTCAAGATGACACAAATACTAAAGCACCTGAACAGAACAAAAAAGTTTAAGATTAAACTAGTTTAATTATGTAGCAGATTTTCTAACTATTTTTATTCCAAAAGTGGGGCATTCCTCTAAGTCTTTCTCAGACCCAATAATAATTTGTGTTTTAATTTTCTAGAGTCTGACTTGGAGATTCAATAACAGAGTACGGAGACAAAAGACAGCTGGAAGTATGATCCAGGCTGCTACAATTTCTTAGATCTTCCAAATAAAAACCAATATTCTTTTGGATTACATTAATTAAATGGAAAGACAAAGCTTGGAAATTCTGATATAGATTCTGACAATATTTTCTTTCTTAAATGAAATAACCATTTTAGAGACAAGATCAATATGACTCATTTTAATATGGAGTCTGAATCCACTCTTTAAAATTTAAAAGCAATGGAAAACTATGGTTAAATAGTAAATGAAGGATGATAGAATTTTTCAAGAGCTTTCATTCATAACTGTTTTAGGATCTTAGAATCATTAAAAAATTAATGAAATCATCAGTCTTTACCCCATGGAAAAATAATAATCATTTTACAATCTTGTACATTCTGGGGAGGTTAATAATCCTCTGAAATCTTGGACTCTCATATAGAATCTGTTGTCGAATATGGTTCTTAAGACATCAATACCAGTTTTTAACCATTGTTTTATGTTTATATAAAATTTTAATTGTTCTTTAATTCATACCTATACAGACTGGTGGGCTGGGCTGCCAGAAGTACCGATTTTCTACCTGAATGCAGGTTATTCTTTCCTCTCCTTGAAGTTCATATCCTGGGTCACATTGAAAAACGACAGTGTCCCCAGGTTCTCTTCCATCCCCATTTCGAGTCCCATTCATGGGGACCCCTGGGTCACGACACGCAGTGGCAACAGAACCTACCAAAAGACAGAGGCAAAATTTTAGGTTTGATAACTACCAAAATCAATTTCATATATCCATGTGTTTTAGAAAATCATTTTTTAAAATTGTTGGGTCAATTTTTAAATGCTATACAATAAATGATTTTGCTATATTTTATAGAATTTATGTGTTAACTTATTTGAAGAAGTGGTGTAGTATTTTAGTTGCCAAATACTAGATTTACTCAACATTATTAAATGTGTTTTAAAAGACACTGAAGAGTATAAAAAGAAAGCATCATACTGGGAAAATACACTTGTTTGGAACATATTCGCAGAGGACTTGTAGCTAGGATATATAAAGAACTCTCAAAACTCAAAGAAAAAAAAAAGGAGAAGAAGAAAATTAACAATCTATCCAGTTACAAAATGAGCAAAAGACATTTCATTGAAAACAATATCAGAAAACACATGAAAAGATGTTCAACATCACTAATAGGGAAATGCAAATTAAAACCACAATGAGATATTACTACATACATTTCAAATTGGCTCAATTTTTTACAAAAAAAGTATGATAACAACAAATGCTCATGAGATTACGGAGAAAACTGGATAATTCATGCATTGCTGGTAGGAATGTAAAGTGGTACAACCACTCTGGAAAGGATTATGGCACTTTCTTACAAAACTAATAATTCACTTACTATATACCACAACAATTGCACTCTTGAATATTTATCCAAAAGAAAATAAAACTTATATTTACATGAAAGCCTGTACACAAATATTCATAACAACTTTATTCATAGTTGCTAATAACTAGGAACAACCCAAATGTCATTCAACAGGTAAATGATTAAATGATGGTAAATCCACACCATGGAATATTACTCAGTTATAAAAAAGAATGATTCATACATATGACTTGGATGGATTTCAAGGGAATTGGGCTGAGTGCAAACAATACAATATACAAATATGATCTACTGTTTAATTATTTTATGTAACATTCTTGAAGTGACAACATTTTAAAATTAGAGGCCAGGTATAGTGACTCACACCTGTAATCCCAGCACTTTGGGACATCAGGGCAAGAGGATTTCAAAATGCAAGGAGTTTGAGACCAGCCTGGGTAACTAAGTGAGACTCTGTCTCTCCAAAAAAAAAAAAAAAAAAAAAAAATTAGCCCAGCATGGTGGCGCATGCCTGCAGTCCCAACTACTTGAGAGGCTGAGGTGAGAGGATAGCTTGAGCCTAGGAGGTCAAGGCTACAGTGAGCCATGATTGTCCGACTGCACTAAATTTATAAGTGAATTTATTTTGTAATATCCATCAGTGTTTCTCAACAGAGCACTAAACAGAGCATCATGCATCAAAGAATATGAGCAATTATAGTCTTCCAGTATGGATAGAGATCTTTTATAAAAAATGTTTTATGTTTATGTGTGTGAGAAACTTACCTATTAAATTTTTCTTGATTTGCTCTGGAATGGTTTCCACCCAAATTAAAATTGACCTGTTGTATTAATCTGTTTTCACACTGCTATAAATAACTACCTGGGACTGGGTAATTTATGAAGAAGAGAAGTTTAATTGACTTACAGTTCTGTAGGTTTAGTAGGAAACATGGCTAGGAAACTCAGGAAACTTACAATCATGGCAGAAGGCAAAGGGGAAGCAAGCACATCTTACCATGGCAGAGAAGGAGAGAGTGAAGGGGAAAGTGCCACACACTCCCAAATAACCAGATCTCATGAGAACACACTCACTATCAAGAGAAGAGTAAGGGGAAAGTCCGCTCCCATGATTCAATCACCTCCTAACAAGCCCCTCCATTGACACGTGGGGATTACAATTAGAGATGAGATTTGGGTGGTGGCACACAGCCAAATCATATCACCTGTGGATTGGTTTTATAAGTGGAGAGTGATGTTCGACACACAAGGTTTACATTTAGGATGTTTTTATTAGAAAGAAGTGACATAAATGTGAAAAGTGTTATAGCTTTCAAATGGAATAACAGGAATAATATAAAAGATTATGAAAAATACTTGTTTTATTTGAGATTTCCAGTGTACTGGACACAGGAAGCTTTCAGCTTAAGATGTACATTCTCAAAAATAAAAATGTTTGTGCAACAATGTAAGAAAAACATATTGAAATGAAAGAAGTCAATATCATCATATTTTAGCTGAGTACGACAGGAAAAAAGGCTAAGTATGATGGGAAAACAGTGTTTTTACGCTACTGTCAGAATTACTGGGCTGAAAGATTTAAAGTGGGATGTAATAGCTAAAATAAGGTTTTGATTTGACAGCTAATATACAATATGTGAGAATACACATTTGCCTTTGGGCTTAGTTGACTTGAAGGAGAAGAGGGAGTAAATCCCTCAAGTTCCTTTTTCTTTCAATTAACAAACAAATTAGGAGTAAGATTTTAAAGAACAAGAAAGAATGATGCGGTTTAATGAAAGACCAAAAAAAATTTTTCCCTCTTGGAATTACTTGAGTTCTTAAAGCAGTTAGTTAAATACACACAGGAACAATTACTTCATGTAAATGCTATTGTCTTTTTTTTTTTCTTAACTTATTCAAAGTTTGATTTTCATGCTCTTTATACTCTGTGTTGTAGGTAGGCAAAATTATAATAATTTTAACATCAATCATTCTTCATCTGTATTAAATAGAAACTGTAACCAGTGAAGGAAATAACAATTTAAGAAGCTATGTTATATTTCCTTTCAAATTAGAAGTTAGATAATCTCACATAATTAGAATGATTAAAAAAGCAATTATATAATATTAAAACAACTTCATTGATCATACATTTTAAAATACATTAATTATTTGTATTTTATATGTACTCCTCATTTTTTGGATTCATATAATTCTCAAAATACATAATCCTTATTTGTATCTTAATTTTGTTATTGTTTTTATACAAATTTTTAAGTAGAGGTTTGATCATCTTTATCACCTCCTGTTCTGGAACAACATATAGAATATTTCTATAGAATGAGGACTTGTTTGGCAATTAAGCATTTTAATTTATCAACTATTTTAAATATGTAAAAATTTAAAAGTATATGTCAGAAAATACTATACTGACTGCCAATGTATTAACCGTGGGTAATTCACTCATTTTCTAAACGTCTTATTTCAAATTGGTTCAGATTTATTTGGTAAAATGAATATCTGTATCTTTGTTTTATTAGATTTTAAGTCTGCCATTCATGTCTCCTTTTCCCTAACATAAATATTCAAAGTAAGCAGAAATTCCAACAAAGATAACAACCTTGTTGTCTCACCTGTAATAATATCATAAAAGGAACATTCTTGAAAGTGAATAATAGGCTTATATGTTATAACACCCAAATATAATTCGTGTTTGACCTGTAAAATCCCATGAAACTGTCAATAAAAGATTACTTCCCTGTCTTGTTTTCTTCGTCTCAAAAGGGCTGGCCAATTTCATTTTGGTTAGTCTAGGAATTATCCAGTGGCTAGTCTGTTACACAGATGTAGATTGTACTCCCTAAATTAGTTTAACATTCATTAGAAAGAATAGTAGTCACACAGAAAAAGTATATAAATAGAAGTATACATGAATGGCTAAGAATGCTAATATATAATACTTATTGAGCACTTTCTACATTTAAAATACCATGCTATGAACTACATCTCGATTCACAGGAAGTCTGAGAACTATTATTATCCATATGTTTCCATTGATAAAATTGAGGCTTAAAAAGGCTAAGGTGCTTCCCCAACATCGTACAATTACTTAAGGACAGTTAAAGTACAAATGCAGATATAAAACCATATCCAAGGGACATTTTTAAAATAAAAGTCATAAAGCCTTTGTAATAAAATGTGCTTAAGTGTTGAATAGAGCATAAAATTCAAGATATGATTATTTAAGTGGAAGTCTCTAAAACATGCTATTAATCTTTAAGTGCCATTTTAAAATCAGACGAGCAATTATCCACCTATTATTTTGACAAAAGTAGTCCAAAAATATACACATTTATAACATCTTAAATGTATTAATTTCTTTAAAAATATTTGCACAGATATCAACATTACAGCTTTACTAAATAGGGTTCTATTGTTATATATCAAATTGAATAAAGACTATCTAAGAAAGAGAAACTTTAAAAAGACAATTAATTTAGAATAGAGACTAATAAAATAATGATAATAGCAATGATCACTGTCTCTATTTAGAGCATATAGTGTGCAAAGCACTTGACTAGCAGCTCAATTTACACTCTTAAGCTAAAACACAGAATCCTTACAAAGTGGTATTGTCACCCCATTTTTAAATGGGCAAAATGAGATCTTAAGGTCTCAGAGATCTTAAGTGCATGTTCTTAGCAGACCTGGAATTTGAACTCAACCAGCAGGGCTCTTCATCACTACAATGTGTTGTCTCAGCACAAACCTATCCCATTCCAGAAATAACATAAAGCCATATCCTACTAGTGGAACTCTGACAGCTGTTTATTGAGGAAAGAACTGACTGAAAACAATTAGACCAATTTGAAATGGAAAGGCAAGAAATGTTGAACTATTTGCATCCCTTTATTACACATAAAAATATGTTGCTGCCTACATTTTTATTATAATGGAAAGCAGAAAAGAAAGATGCAAGGTTATACTTGTGGTTATTAAAAATAATAGAAATAAAATTTATTCATATACATCTCCAAGTTTAGCCATGTATATGCCAAATATATGCCAAATAACATTTTAAAGTAACTACAATATGAAGAACATTTCCACTCCAACTGCTTTTTCACTCTTTCTCCTTCTCATCCCTTATTTTGTTTTATTTCTTCTTTATAATTTTTTGAGAGGGCAAAGCAATAGATAAAAGCACTCTCTTCTTAACACCATCAAATCGATCACTCCACTGGTATTTTTATCCATATTTTGTTCCCCATCTTTTAAAATGGAGAAGTTGGCCTTGTTCTATAAAAAGCCAACCCTAGCTCCTGTGTTGCTGATATTAAACACTGTTAAGGACTTCATTTCTAAATGTTTTTCATCTCCTCTGCATTACTAGCACATTGGATCATTCTCATTCGCATGTACAGTACTATTCTGGATCATTCTCAACAGCTTGTAATTGTGGCTTATATCTTCTATCTAAAATAAACAAACAAAACTTTATAATATCCCCATCCTCTTTCAGCTGCTTTCCCATTTCTTTGCTTTCTTTAATAGAAAATCTATTACATATATCTCCTGAGAGAAGTTTCTATACAATTGTCTCCAGTTTTATTGTCAGTCTTTCCTCTATTCCACTATTTTTAAGTCCAGGCTGCCAAATCCAGTGGTAACTTTTATGCTTTCTTTCAAAAACCTTTCAGCAACATTTATTAGAGCTGACTATTCCTTCCTTCTTCAAGCGCTTTTTTTTTTGGTTTTGTTTTGTTTTGTTTTCTGGCCTCCAATTCATCGGTCTAATCTGGTTTTCTTTCTGGCTTATTAGCGTCTCTCTTTTGGTATCTTTTGCTTTTGTTACTTGATAACCTGATGACTGAGGGCTGGAGCACCTTAGGAATTAGTCCTTAATGCTCTTATCCCTTCTTTCCACAATTTCTCAGTAAATAACTTCACAAGTTTAAATATTATTTTTAGCTTGATGTCCCTGAAATGTATATATCCAGCCTTAACTTTTTTTCTGAGCTCTTAACCATTCTCTTCAAGTGCCTATTTAACTTCTGTACTTAGATATCTAGTAGGTTCCTCAACTTACCATGTCCAAAATATTGCAAAATTATAAAACCTTTCAATCTTCTGATTTGGAAAGTAAAAATGTAAAAAATAAGTATAAAATTTCACCTATGTAAATTTTCCATAGACACTTGATGTCATTGCAAATGTACTTCTAATTTATTATAACCAGATAAAAATATGTTTTAGAAATATATTCAAAATAGAAGGTAAAAATCACTGGCATAGGAAATAGAGTGAACATTAGCAAAATTATAAAATCTTCTAGTTTTTATTCTATTTTTATGCCAGTTATTTTACTTTATATGGTAGCATTTATTTCTAATGAAATGAGTTTTTCTGATTGTTATAATAAATTAGAAATAAATTTGCTATGATAAATTTTTACTTTCAAAATAGAACTTTTTTTCTTCCGCTAAAAACAAATAACTGTGCCCATGGCAATTTTTTCTTTAAAATTCTCATTACCCTGAATGTGAAAAAAAGATAGACATGTAAAAGTAATGCAATTTTATAACTGCTTATACATAGTAGAAACAATTTTTCAAGATATGTTGTTTTATTCTAATTGTTTTTAAGGAATCTGTTTGCATTATTATAAAAGAATGTATGCTTATCTGAGAAAACATATGTTACTTAGAAATTGTTTTTACAATACCATCAATCTTCATCACTGATCTAAATCCACTGAAAGAGTTCATAGCATTCATCATTAAGTAATATGTCCTTATCAAATCTAGCTTTGCTATGCCCTAGGAAGAAATCAACTGTCCATCTGTATAAGAATTGTAAGAGAACTTTTCACTATAGTTAAAAATGAGTGAATGAATGAATGAATGAAACTGTCATTTGTCATTTCAGTGTATGCTGAAGGTTTATTTATAATATGGTATTATTTTGAAGCCAGGAGATGTTTATGTCAAGTGTGCTATAACAATATTTACATTACATTTTAATTGCTTTAATCTGTTATGAATAATCTACGGTTTGTTCAGGAAAAAAAAACAGATGGCACTAACTACTACAAAATATAACTGAGTTCTCATTATTGCTACTGTAAATATACTTCTCACTTATTTTATCTTTGCTTCCATCTAATTGGAGATATAATTTCATTAGAAATATGGGAATATAATTTCGTTAGAAATATGCACTTCACTTAATATAGATTTCACAAGCCTAGCTGGTGCATATGTAGTTTTCAACTGAAATATGGATGATTACTTGAAGTCAGAGATAAGTTGAACTACCATTGTGGTGACAAAAGCAAAACAAACAAACAAACAAACAAACACTCCAGTTTTCTTATTGCATTGCTTGGTATAACAAAGAATAAATATACTGAAATCACTCGTAAGTTCTTATGTGTCCTTTCTGTTCAGGAAATCAAGTTTTTGGTATAAACTTGTTTATTTCAAGACCTTTCAAAGAAGAAAAATCTTGGATTTCATACAGTTGGATGAGTAATGATATCAGAAGCAGGAGACTTAGACTTAGTGCACCATATTAAGAAAAGATGCTAATCCCTGGTATTAGTTCCCTGAATCTTTCCTGCCTCATCTGTAAAACTGGCCTAGGGGTGGGGCGCGGTAGATCAGGCCTGTAATCCCAGTACTTTGGGAGGCCGAGGAGGGCAAATTACGAGGTCAGGAGATTGAGACCATCCTGGCTAACACGATGAGAAACCCTGTCTCTACTAAAAGTACAAAAATTTAGCCGGGCGTGATGGCAGGCACCTGTAGTCCCAGCTACTCAGGAGGCTGAGGCAGGAGAAAGGCGTGAACCCGGGAGGTGGAGCTTGCAGTGAGCCAAGCTCAAACCACTGCACTCCAGCCTAGGCAACAGAGTGAGACTCTATCTCAAAACAACAACAACAACAACAAAAAACTAAAAAAACACAAAAAACTTGGTCTAGGAATATTTCATCTGTTTTATTTAGAATCAGACAAAATATTAAATTTTTATTCTAACAATTACATTCACAATTCTATGAAAATATAATTCTGAAATAAAAAAAGACAAGTAGATTTTAATATGCACTGTATAGGTTTTTTAAGAAGTAATTTTATATTTTTTGCAGTGTGTCAGGAGACTTAGCAAGGTCATGGTCCAAATTTGGTATTCACAATTTCTTACATCCCTCTCTTTCAGCTTTATTCCCTTATATTTTTCTATTGGCTAAAAATGACACTGTATTCTCCACTTCACTATCTATAAGAAAACCAAGATGGGTAATGGGAATACTTAACCTGTGAGAAAAATCCCATCCAGAGTCAAATCAATCAGAAAATATTTGAAATGCAGATGGTAACCTAGAGGTGGATTTCACCCTGGAGAATTTTGCCCTTGATTGAGCCCTTGCTTTGTACATGATCCATCAATTTTATAAAGAATGTTCAACATCATTATTAGGCCCACATTCTGCCAGCTACTCAGAAATGTGGCTATCTTTAGAATTTCATTATGTTACTAAGGATACATCTAATGATATGGCAAGTCAGGTTAAAGTTGATGGCAGCATGACAGACACATTCCCGTCAACCCAGGAGAGAAACAAAGCTGCTTAATGCATGGTATGGAAAAGAAACCTCAAAACCAGTGTTGTAATACACTTCCAAGTATATAGAAATCTCTTTTTTAAAAATGCATATGCATTTATTTATTATACCAAATAATTATTGAACCAGGTATCATGCTTGATTTTGGAGATATTGACAGGAACAACACAGCCCTGCTTTCATAGATTCTTATGCTCTAGGATGCTTACAAAAGTGAGGGTACAATCAATGATATGTTTTGTGGAATCAAAGGCCTGTTAGCTTGAAGACTGTCAAAAGGATCTGTACAAGAAACTCATTTCACATCCAAAGATTATAGAAAAGTATATGAGTCGATTTGAAATAGAATTCTAGTATATGGAGATGACCAATATAAGTAAAAAAAAAAGAAATTATGTAAAAATGGTTTCACATTACTTCTAACTGACAGTATACAGTATTTGTGTGCTTTTAGTTTTACATTTTTACAAAATTTACCCATTCAATCAGATTCATTAAATATTTACTAAGTACCAAGTACCATATGCCGTGCCAAGTTATGGGGACACACATATCAAGGATGACATTCTTACCCTTTAGGGAACACAGGCTAAGAGGAGAGTAGATGCAAAAATAGTTTTCAAATAGTAACATGTGTATCAAAATCTGAGGACTTTGTTATTGAAACTGAAAAAATTGTTAAGCATGAAACAAGAAGCAAAAACTAAATAAAATTAAATAATTATAATATGTATTGAGTAACATAATTGATATTATATTGATGCATGTCTCAAAATAGTTATCTATACAAAACTATTTTAAAAATAAAATAATTTCTAAAAAATTAAAATGACATATCTGTGTACAAAAGCATCTTCTTTATGCGAATTTCCTGAATATTAAAATAACATGCAAAATAATCATTTGTGTTACACATTTTCATTCTTTAATTGGTTTCTTAGCCACATTTAATGCCTTTTTTACTATGTTTTCTAAAGAATGTGTTTTTTCAATATATTCTTATTTTTATTAGTATTGCTAGAAACATTTTTATATATTTTAAACTGTCGGTAGCTCAACTGATGTCATCATAAGCCATACTATTTTTAATTGAGAAAATTTCCTCTTTATTTTATTTTTTTTTTATTTTTATTATTTTTTTTTTTTTTGAGACGGAGTCTCGCTGTGTCCCCCAGGCTGGAGTGCAGTGGCACGATCTCGGCTCACTGCAAGCTCCGCCTCCCGGGTTCACGCCATTCTCCTGCCTCAGCCTCCTGAGTAGCTGGGACTACAGGCGCCCACTACCACGCCTGGCTAATTTTTTGTATTTTTAGTAGAGACGGGGTTTCACCGTGGTCTTGATCTCCTGACCTTGTGATCCGCCCGCCTCGGCCTCCCAAAGTGCTAGGATTACAGGCGTGAGCCACCGCGCCCGGCGAAAATTTCCTCTTTATAGGTGTTAAGCTACCTGGTAAGCTTAGGGTTAATTCTCTGAAATGAAGAAAAATTTCCATTTAATTTTTATTTTCATTAAGCAATATGTAAACATTTCAGCTCAAATATTTTCACATGTATTGAATTTTAACTTCTTTTCAGAATACATTTTTTGACACACTTTTATAATATGAAACTTGTCAAACAAGTTTTCTAAAATTATAATTTTTTGAAATATTTATCTACAAGCTGTATAATTATATACAAAATAAATTTTATAAATACAATTTTATTTATATATAATTTATATTAAATAAACATTTTCTTAACTTTATTCTATCCCAGAATAAAGTGGACATGTAATCCAATTAAAAATAACTATCAAAAGATCCTTTCTTCAACAAGTCAAGGCATACTAAAATATTAAAGATTGAAATTTTCATTCTTTTAAAGAAATCACACTTAAATGTCTTCCTGTTTATTGTTTTCAATAATTGCTATTTACTTAAAATTCTAAAAGCTGAAGATTGTTAGCACTCTACTAACTGAACACTTTAAGATTTTCAATGGATTTTAATGAATAGCTATCAAAATGTAAAGGTTTTATTTTCAAAATCATTCAGTATCATAGTAGGGCATTTTGGTTTATTTGCAAAATAGTACTTCAAAAAACTCAAACCTTTCTAGGACTTATTGACAATGATCAGGATAAAGAGAACATGGCACTGGCATATTATATTCTTTCATTAATTTTTTGAATCAGCTTTATTTTCTCTCTCTCTCACTCTCTCTCTGTGTCTCTCACAACCACACCCAGAAACACACACCACTTAGCTCAATTATTTCAATTACATGTAAAATATTTGTATATTTTAACAACAGTTCTATTGTGATGGGTAAATATTACAATTTTATTGGTTGCAGTTATGAATTCTGTGTTCATAACAACCAATTCCTAGTACATTTCTGTTTTTTAATTTTGTAAGAGATTTGTTTTTATTATGAGGTTATGTACCACCAAAATTTACATTTGTATTTTATCACAAAATAAATAATTTTATCTTTAATATTAAATTTTAATTTGTGGCCTTTGCTCCCTTTCAAATATTTAAAAGATTTTAAATATTAAGTTTATAGTTTTTTAAAAAGGGTTGTGATGTTTATAACATATGTAAAAGTAAGATAAATGAAAACATGCCCCAAAGACCTGAAGGAGGAAATGGAAATACACTATTAGAAGGTTCTTACATTATATGTGAGGTGGTATTATATTATTTAATGATAGGTTTGTCTATTTGACATATGACAGGTTTTCATAAGCTAAAGATACACGTTACAAGTGTTAGAGCAAATGCTTTCCTTTCCTCCCAAAAGAGGTATAGCTAATAAGCTAACAGAAGAGAAAAAATGATGGTAAAATAAAAGGAACAATTAACAGGTGGATTCAATTTTATATATATATATATATATATATATATATATATATATATATAGCAATATGGTAGACAAAGTTTGATCAAGTGAATAATTGTACTAAACATAAATGGTCTAATGCTTAAAAGACTCCAACTAAGGGATAGAGATTTTCAAACTATAAAACATCAAGATGCAACCATAAGCTATTTACTAGTAGTCTACTTTAAATATAAAGACACTGGTAACTTAAAAGTAAAAGGATGCTAAAAGGCAGAACATGCCACACTAATCATAGGATATACATATAGACAAAGTAAATTTTAACACAGGAAAATTACCAGAGAAAAAGAGAGAGATTTCATATCAATAAAAGAATCAAAAAAGGTTAAAAAAAACCCCATAGTATCCAAAATGTATGCAGCTCATAACATATCTTCAAACTGCATGAAGCAAAAAATAAAAGTAAAAGATGAAAAGAATAGACAAATGTGAAACTGCACTGGGGCATTTTAACACTTTTCTTGAGTAGTTGATAAAATAAGTGAGCAGGAAGTAATGATAGTGAATAATTAACACTATCAACAAAATTGATACTTATAAAACACTGCAAAAACTATGGGAATACACTTTTTTTAGGTAGGTGCACAAGGTTTTTTTTTTTTTTTTTTTTTTAACATGCTGGGCTATGGTTTTCTCAGTAAAACAAGCTTCAGTAAATTTGTTTGTTTGTTTATTTTTTTTGTTTATTTATTTTGAGACAGAGTCTTGCTCTGTCACCCAGGTTAGAGTGCAGTGGCACGATCTCGGCTCACTGTAAGCTCCGCCTCCCAGGTTCACGCCATTCTCCTGCCTCAGCCTCCGGAGTAGCTGAGACTACAGGCGCCCACCACCACGCCCGGCTAATTTTTTGTATTTTTAGTAGAGACAGTGTTTCATATGTTAGCCACGATGGTTTTGATCTCCTGACCTCGTGATCCACCCGCCTCGGCCTCCCAAAGGGCTGAGATTACAGGCGTGAGGCACCGCACCCGGCCTAAGTCTCAGTAAATTTAAAAATAATAAAATACTAATTTTAACTGAATTTATAATATATGTTTAACTTTAACACAATCAACTGTCAAAGACTTTGACATCATGAAATGAACACAAAAATAAAACTTGCATTGGAATTTAAGTATTTGAGGCAATCAATGTTACTGATTCTCTAATTGACGCAATTGACGTGACTCATATAAAAATAGATTTATTCAACTATTTGTGAAGTTCTGCTAAGGGAGTTGGTGTATTAACACTCTTCTTACATTCTCAGAAGATAATTTAGAATACAATGTGATGAAATTAGTATAGTAGAGTTTTCATTTCACCTAAATACAAAGTCCTCCTTTTTAAAACACGTTTGTGTCTTCTGGTTTTCACATCATCAGTGAAAACACTATGGTCCTCATGTATGTTAACATACCCTGTATGCAAGTTGCAAGTTCATCACCACTTTTTAAAAAGAAAATTTAATTGAGTTTTTTTGTAGTGTGCAGACATTATTAGCAGTTTGTACATAATCCTTAATATAAATATTAAAAATCTAAAAATCTTGTAGCTAATCCAAACATCTATTCCAATGATTTATCATCTTAAAGTTTGTAGGCAATTTACTCATAAAAAAGAATACCAAGTAATAATATCTTAAAATAACTAGTTATACACTCTTAGGTCTAAAGTCCCAACATATACCAAGATTTAAAGACAGAAAACCAGGATTCAAACACAGTAAATTCTTCAATTAAAATATCCCATTCTTCATAACACACTAGCAAGTAATTAGGAAAGAAAAACCTATTACTAACAAAGATATCGTGATGCTAGTGATAAATTGAATACCAAGGAGCACTTTAATTTAGGAAATAATTCCAATAAAAAGAACATGACAAGTGACATCAGTATGATGGCAAAGTAGAAAATCCTGTACACTCTACCCCCCAAAAAACACAAATTTGGGAACAAATCATCAACAAATTTCCTTTATGAGAAATCCAGAAACTAAATGAAAGGCTCCTGCAGCCCAGGTGAATGTGAAACCAGACTGACCAAAACTAGAAGAGAGATCCAGAACACCCTCTCGCCAGAATCCCCACCACTGGCACAGTGCTATATAATCAGGAAGAGATTCATTCCTTCCTTCTTCCAGCTTCTCCCGGAGGAGAAAGGGCTTGGTTTCCACATGCATCACCTCAACGATTCCAAGAGGGCTCTGCAAAGGTCTGGCTTCTGTCTTGCCAGTCTTGGATCTCTGATGGGACCAGCACAGTATATTAGCTGGGGAAAACAAAGATGGGGAAAACAAGCTTCCCTGCTGCTCAGATGTCCCAAGTCTTCTTTGTGCTCAGCATAACATGAGCAGCAACAACAACCACAAACAAACAAACAAACAAACAAAAATTAGCTCTCAGCTTCTCTCTGAGAAGAAAATGAGTTTATCTGAGCATCCAATGCCCCAACTTTGCCAGGACTGCCCAAAGAACTGGCAACTATTTGCCAGTCTTACAACTCTAACTGGTCTGCCACAAATAAGGGATAATGGAAATAGTGATTTGGACGGGTAGATGTCATAGTTTCCCCCAGTGGGTCAGCACAGACCAAACACGCAAAAAGCACAGCTAGTGGGGTACAGTGGCTCACACCTATAATCCAAGTACTTTGAATATTTGAAAGGCCGAGTTCAGGAGTTCAAGATCAGCCTGAACAGCATGGCAAAACCACATCCCCACAAAAAATACAAAAATTAGCCAGCAGAGTGGTGCATGTCTATAGTCTCAGCTACTGAAAAGGCTGCGGCAGAAGGATCAATTTGAGCCTGGGAGGTTGAAACTGCTGTGCATTGTGAGTATGCCACTGCACTACAGCCTGGGTGATAGAACAAGACTCTGTCTCAAAAAAACAAACCAACAAAACCCATCTGTCTGTTTCTCCTTGTAAAGAGAAACAGTTTTTGGTAGAAACTGTAGAATCTCTGGCCAGGTTGATTGATGGTGGTCTTCTCTGGTACAAGCAGAGTCTGGGCAGACGGGATGCAGTGTGTGTAATTGGATAATACACATACGCCAATGCAGAGCATCAAGGAAAATTAAGAATCAAAAAAATAATTCAAACAAAGGAATAAGATAAATCTCCAGACAACAACCTTAACAAAATGAAGTTATACAATTTATCTGACAGAAAAGTCAAAATAACTATCATAAAGATGCCCACAAGGGTCAAGAGAATCATGTATGAACAAAATGAGAATTTCAACAGACAGACAGAAAATATAAGAAAGTACCAAACAGAAATCATGGGACTGAAGAACACAATAACTGAAGTGAAAAATAACTAGTGAGGTTCAGCAGCAGACTAGATCGAGCTAATAAAAGGACCAGCAACTCAAGGAGACATCATTAAAAATAATTCAGTCAAATGGGCAAAAACTAGAAGCATTCCCTTTGAAAACTGGCAAAAGACAGGGATGCCCTCTCTCACCACTCCTGTTCAGCATAGTGTTGGAAGTTCTGGCTAGGGCAATCAGGCAGGAGAAAGAAATAAAGGGTAATCAATTAGGAAAAGAGGAAGTCAAATTGTCCCTGTTTGCAGATGACATGATTGTATATTTAGAAAACCCCATCATCTCAGCCCAAAATCTCCTTAAGCTGATAAGCGACTTCAACGAAGTCTCAGGATAAAAAATCAATGTGCAAAAATCACAAGCATTCCTATACAGCAATAACAGAGAGTTCATGAGTGAACTCTCGTTCAGAACTGCTACAAAGAAAATAAAATAGCTAGGAATCCAACTTACAAAGGATGTGAAGGATCTCTTCAAGGAGAACTACAAACCACTGCTCAACAAAATGAAAGAGGATACAAACAAATGGAAGAACATTCCATGCTCACGAATAGGAAGAAGCAATATTATGAAAATGGCCATACTGCCCAAGGTAATATATAGATTCAATGCCATCCCCATTAAGCTACCAATGACTTTCTTCACAGAATTGGAAAAAACTACTTTAAAGTTCATATGGAAACAAAAAAAAAGAGTCCGCATCGCCAAGACAATCCTAAGTCAAAAGAGCAAAGCTGGAGGCATCACGCTACCTGATTTCAAACTATACTACATAGCTACAGTAACCAAAACAGCATGGTACTGGTACCAAAACAGAGATATAGACCAATGAAACAGAACAGAACCCTCAGAAATAATACCACACATCTACAACCATCTGATCTTTGACAAACCTGACAAAAACAAAAAATGGGGAAAGGATTCCCTGTTTAATAAATGGTGGTGGGAAAACTGGTTAGCCGGCTATATGTAGAAAGCTGAAACTGGATCCCTTCCTTACACCTTATACAAAAATTAATTCAAGATGGATTAAAGACTTTGATGTTAGACCTAAAACCATAAAAATCCTAGAAGAAAACCTAGGCAATACCATTCAGGACATAGGCATGGACAAGGACCTCATGACTAAAACACCAAAAGCAATGGCAACAAAAGCCAGAATTGACAAATGGGATCTGATTAAACTAAAGAGCTTCTGCACAGCAAAAGAAACTACCATCAGAGGGAACAGGCAACCTACAGAATGGGAGAAAATTTTTACAATCTAGCCATCTGACAAAGGGCTAATATCCAGAATCTACAAAGAACTTAAACAAATTTACAAGAAAAAAATCAAATAACCCCATCAAAAAGTGGGCAAAGGATATGAACAGACACTTCTCAAAAGAAGACATTTATGCAGCCAACAGACACATGAAAAAATGCTCATCATCACTGGCCATCAGAGCAATGCAAATCAAAACCACAATGAGATACCATCTCACACAGGTTAGAATGGCAATCATTAAAAAGTCAGGAAACAACAGGTGCTGGAGAGGATGTGGATAAATAGAAACACTTTTACACTGTTGGTGGGACTGTAAACGAGTTCAACCATTGTGGAAGACAGTGTGGCGATTCCTCAAGGATCTATAACTAGAAATACCATTTGACCCAGCCATCCCATTACTGGGTATATACCCAAAGGATTATAAATCATGCTGCTCTAAAGGCACGTGCACATGTATGTTTATTGTGGTACTATTCACAATAGCAAAGACTTGGAACCAACCCAAATGTCCATCAATGATAGACTGGAGTAAGAAAATGTGGCACATATACACCATGGAATACTATGCAGCCATAGAAAAAGGATGAGTTCATGTCCTTTGTAGGGATATGGATGAAGCTAGAAACCATTCTAAGCAAACTATCGCAAGGACAGAAAACCAAACACCGCATGTTCTCACTCATAGGTGAGAATTGAACAATGAGAACACTTGGACACAGAGTGGGGAACATCACACACTGGGGCCTGTAGTGGGGTGGGGAGAGGGGACAGGGATAGCATTAGGAGATATACCTAATGTAAATGATGAGTTAATGGGTGCAGCACACCAACATGACACATGTATGCATATGTAACAAACCTGCACATCGTGCACATGTACCCTAAAACTTAAAAGTATAATAAAATAAATAAATAAATAATAAAATTAATTCAATCAAAAGAGCAAAAAGAACGAAATAATGAAAAAGTGAAGAAATCTTAAGGCTCACAATTTAGGGACCAATATTTACATTAGGAGAGTGTCAGAAGGAGAAGAGAAAAAGAAAAAAAACAAAATAGTTTACTCAAGCAAATAATAGCTAAAATCTTCCCAAATCTGGAGAATGAAATGAACATCCAGACCCAAGAACTCCAAAGAACACCAAATAAGAGTAACCTAAAGAAATCCACACTGAGACACATTACAAGCAAATTGTCAATAGTCATTAAAGACAAAGAAAACATTTTGAAAGCAGAAAGAGAAAAAGAACTTGTCACATATAAGGGGAAGCTCCCTAAGAGTAGCTATTTCAGCAGAAGCTTTGGAGACCATAAAGGAGGGTGATGGTATATTTAAAATGTGAAAAGAAAAAATAGCCTACCACCGTACATGGCCAAACTGTCTTTCAAAAATGAAGGACAGAAAAAGACTCCCAAACAAAAGTTGAAGGAGCTCATCACCACTAGACATGCCTTACAAGAAATGCTAAGAAAGGTCTTCAATTTGAAATGAAAGGATTCTATATATCAAACATACAACCCAAGAATATATAAAACTCAGTTGAGACTTTGCATTAGAAGTCTGTGTTGATCCTACCACAGTGGAACACAGCATTTGGCAGAATTCCAAAGCCCTTGACTCTGGGCCAGTACCCACAGAGGGAATATTTATTCTCACACCAGGCAGGACAGAAATCTGTAGCCACAGTCACAGCAAAAGGGCTTAAGCCCTAGCTGACTGAAATGGTCTTGGGCCTCAAATAAATTTCAGTGGCAGCAATTCTGTAGTGACCATGATCTTTGGGTGAGTCCCAGTGCTGCACTGACCTGGAAGGTTGTGTTATGGTGCAACCCAGAGTGACATCAGCTGCAGGGGCCACAGAAGTGCAGATGTCACCCCTCACCTAACTCCAGGTAGCACAGTGCAGAGACAAAGAGAGAGACGGGACATCTTCCACTTGAGGGAAGGAGAGGGAAGAGTACTGGGGACTTGGCCTTGTAAACTAGCACACTGCCACCACAGCACAACACAGCATGGGGCAGATCCCCAAAGCCCCTGATTTCAGGCCACTGCTTCCATCATTTCTTCTAGATACATTCCATGTCAGAAGGAAATCTGCTACTCTGGCAGGATGGAACAAACCCAAATCTGAGCTAGCTTCACTACCAGCTGATTAAAGTGGCCTGAGGCTATCAATAAACATCAGCAGCCGTCAGGCCGTGATTATGGGCATTGGGTGAGCCTCAGTACTATGCTGGTCTGGAAGGTTGCAGGCTTTGGGTGCAATCCAGCATGATGCCAGTTACAACAGCCACAGGAATGGTCACATCACCCCTTCCCAAACTCCAGGCAGCTGAATATGAAGAGACTCCTGTTTGAGGGAAAGAGAGGAAAGTGAGTGAAGGATCATCCTGGCAACCCAAGAAATTCTCCATGATCTCTCAAAAGTCCATCAGAAATAAGTACATAAAAGTCCACAAGATAGTTACAGTGTAATTGGACTTAGAATATTCTCTAGTACTGAAACAGCTGAGGTGACTACAAGCTTGGGGAACTCAATAATAAATCCTGTTTGAATTTTTGAAACGTTTTCTGAAGAAGGATGGGTACTAACAAGGCCAGACTGTGAAGACTGAAATAACTAACTCTATAATGCCCAGACATTGATTGACACATGTCAAGAAGTCTCAAGAACATTCAAGAAAATATGATCTAACCAAACAGACTAAGTCACCAGTGATTAACCTTGGAGTGACTGAGATGTGCAACCTTTTGGTGAATTCAAAACAGCTAATTTGAGGAAGCTCAATGAACTTCCAGAAACTCAGATAATCAATTTAGAAGTTTATTCGAGAAATTATATATATATGTGTGTGTGTGTGTGTGTGTGTGTAAAATTTAAAAAATCAAATAGAAACCTACAAACCTACAGATGAAAAATACAATTGATGAACTGATGAATGCAAAAATGCATCAGAGTGTCTCAACAGCAGAATTGATTAAGCAGAGGAAATAATTCATGACCTGGAAGACAGGCTATTTGAAAATATACAATCAAAGGATTAAGAAGAATAAAGAAGGCTTACAAGATTTAGAAAACGGCTTCAAGAAGGCAAATCTAAGTGTCATTGGACTTAAAAAAGGAGTGAGAGGTAGGGATACAAAGTATATTCAAAGAAATGATAACAGAGAACATTCCAAATTTAGAGAAAAATATGACTATACAGGTACAAAAAGGTCAAAGATCACAAAGCAGAGTCAACCAAAATAACACTATCCCAGGGCACATAATAATCAAACTCTCAAATGTCAAGGACAAAGAGGATTCTACAAACAGCAAAAGCAAAGCAAATAACATATAAATGAGCTACGATTTGGCAGTAGACTTCTCAGCAAGCTATGAGAGAGTATCATGGAATATTCAAAGTGCTAAAGGCAAAAAAATTTCTAACCAAGAATATAGTAGTGAGAAAAACTGTCTTTCAAACATGAAGGAGAAATAAAAACTCACAGACAAACAAAAGCTAAGAGACTTCATCATCATAACTGTCTTATAAGAAATGCTAGTGGGAGTCCTTCTATCTGAAAGAAAGGGATGTTAATATACAGCAAGAAATCATCTGAAAGTATAAAACTCACTGATAAAATTAAGTACAAAGACAAATTCAGAATATTCTAATACTGTAATCATGGTGTGTAACACTTGTATCTTTAGTCTGAAGACGAAAAGACACATCTATCAAAAATAATAACTATAACAATTTGTTATGAGATAGACAATATGGAAATATATAAATTGATACAACAAAAAGCCTAAATATGGAAAGCAGTAGGAAATCAAAATGCAGGGCTTTATAGATTTTTCTTTGCTTGTTTCTATGCTTTTCTCTGCCACCAAACTTAAGTAGCTATTAGTTTAAAATAACTTGTTACAACTAAAAGATTTTCTTTGTAAGCCACACAGTAATCACAAAACATAGGCTTATAATAGAGACAGTAAAAATAAAAAGCAAGGGATTCAAACATACTACCTTTGTGGTTAAGAAAATCATTTAACTCATTACTTGTTATTGGTCTATTCAAGTTTTCTATTTCTTCATGGATCAATTTTGGTAGATTTATGAGTCCAGAAATTTGTGGTTAAGAAAATCAGTTAACCACAAAGGAAGTGAAGAAGAAAGAAAAAGAGGAGTTATAAAATAACCAGAAAAAAAGTAACAAAATGGCATTAGTAAGTCCTTATCTATCAATAATGGCATTGAATGTAAATTGACTCAATTTTTAATTGAAAAACAAAGTGGCTGAATGAATTAAAAAATAAGACCCAAATTCATGCTGCCTGGAAGGAACATATTCATCTATAAGGACATGCATATATTGAGTGTGAAGGTATGAAAAAGGTATTTTATGCAAAGGGAAACCAAAAAAGAGCAAGAGTAGCTATACTTAGATAAAATAGATGGCAAGTCAAAAAACTAGAGATACAAAGGAAGTTATTATATAATAATGAAGGGCTCAATTTATCAAGAGGGCATAACAATCATAAATATATATGTACCCAATATCAAAGTGCCCAAATATTTAAAGGAGATATTAATACAGCTAAAGGAAGAGAGAAAGAACAATACAATAATAGTGGGGGACTTCAACACTCCACAATCAGCAATGGATAGATTATCCAGACAGAAAATCAACAAAGAAACATTGGAATAAAACTACACTGCACACCAAATGGACCTACTTGACATCTTTACAAAAGATTGTATCCGGCTGCTGCAGAGTATACATACTTCTCATTAGTACCAGGAACATTCTCTGGGATAGAGCATAGGTTATGCCACAAAGCAAGTCTTGACAAATCCCAAAATATTTGAATCGTATAAGTATCTTTTCTGACTATAATGGAATAAAACCAGAAATCAAAGACAAAAGAAACATTAGAAATTGTATAAATAACATGGAAATTAAATGACATGATCCTGAACAACCAATGGGTCAATGAAGAAATTAAGAAGGAGATTAAAATATTTCTTGAAAAAAGGAAATATAAACAAAACACCCCAAATAAACCTAAAATATACAACAAAATCAGTACCAATTTATAGCAGGAAATACCTATAAAAAAAGTAGAAAGACTTCAAATTAACAATCTGATGCACCTCAAAGAGCTAGAAAACAATGACAAATCAAACCCCAAATTAGCAGAAGGAAAGAAGGAATAAAGATCAGAACAGAAAAAAAAAAAAAAAGGGGGTGAAAAAACACACAAAGTATAAAATGAAAACTCTTTTTTTGAAAAAATAAACTAAATTAACAATTTTTTCTTAGCTAGACTAAGAGAAAGGACAGAAGACTCAGATAAAAATCACAGGCAAAAAATGAGAGATTAAAACTGATACCACAGAAACACGAGGAATTATTAAAGACTATTATGAAGAAGAATACACAAAAAAATGGGAAAACCTAGAAGAAGTACACAAATCTTTGGACACATAAATCTACCAAAATTGATCCATGAAGAAATAGAAAACTTGAACAGACCAATAACAAACAATGAGTTGAAAGTGGTAAAAAAAAAAAAAAAAAAAAAGAAAGAAAGAAAAAAGGCTCCCATTGATGAAAAACTCAGGACCAAATGGATTCACTGCTAAATTCCACCAAACATTTAAAGAAGACCTAATACCAATTCTAATCACACTATTTCAAAGAATTGAAGAGGAAGTATACTTCCAAACTCATTCTATGAGGCCAATTTACTCTGATATCAAAATCAAAGATACAGCAGAAAAAGGAAACAAAGAGTCTCAACCAAATACTAGCAAACTGAACACACCACCACATTAAAAAGATCATTTACTGTGATCAAGTGGGATACATTCCTGGGATGCAAATATCATTCAACATATTCAAATCAGTGAGCAGGATACATCTCACTAGCAGAATCATGGATATAAACTATATGCAGCATTTCAACAGATGCTAAAAAAAAAAAAAAAAAAAAAAAAAGAAAAAGAAAAAAAGCTGTCAACAAAATTCAGCATCCCTTACTGATAACAGTTCTCAACAAACTGGTTATGGAAGGAATATATCTCAAAATAACAAAGGCCATATATAACAAACCAACAGCTAACCTCATACTAAATGGAGAAATGTTAATAACCTTTTTTTCTAAGATCTGGAACAAGACAAGGCCAAGAATGACCACTTTTATAACTTTTATTCATTATAGTACTAAAAGTTCTGCCCAGATCCATTAAATGAGACAAAGAAATAAAAGGCATCTAAATTAGGAAGAAGTAATACTGTCCTTGTGTGCAAATGACATGATCTTATATTTAAAGGAACCTAAAGGTTCAACCAAAATGTTGTTAGAACTTATAAATAAACTCAGTAATGTGGCAGGATGCAAAATCAACATACAAAACTCAGTAGCATTTTTATATGCCAATAACAAACCATATGAAAAAAAATCATGAAATAAATCCCATTTACAATAGCTACAAAATATATAAAATACCTAGAAATAAATTTAACTAAAGGAGTGAAATCTCTCTACAATGAAATTTATAAAACGCTATTAAAAAAATAGGACGCAAGAAAAATGGTAAGACATTTAATGTCCATAGATTGGAAGAATTAATATTTTTATAAGGTCTGTACTACCCAAAGTCATTTACAAATTCAAAGTAATTCCTTTCAAAGTACCAATGACATTTTCTTGCTCCCTGGCCATCTTGGCAGGTGCTCTTGAGTGGGG
The DNA here is from genome assembly GCF_049350105.2 of Macaca mulatta. NCBI lineage: Eukaryota > Metazoa > Chordata > Mammalia > Primates > Cercopithecidae > Macaca > Macaca mulatta. The sequence goes on from NC_133413.1 coordinate 122,877,235, forward strand.
CCTGTCCTGCACCTAAGGCAGGAACATGGGGGCCACAAAGAAGAGGAAAACATCACTGGAGTCAATTAACTCTATACTCCAACTTATTATGAAAAGTGGAAAATATAGGCCAATATCCCAGATGAACATAGATGCAAAGAGCCTCAACCAAATACTAGCAAACTGAACACAACAACACATTAAAAAGATGCTAGGATACAAGCCAACTCTGAAGATGATCAGACAAGGCAAAGCAAAATTCATCATCCACTCTAGAAACTGCCTGACTTTGAAGAAATCTGAATTATAGTAACAAGTATTGTTGGCCAAAACTGGTATCCATCACTACAGAGGCAATAATACTGAATTGGGTACAGCATATGGAATATACTACAGACAACACATACTGGCTATCATTAAGCTGGGTGATTCTATCATTAGAAGCATGCCAGAACATTATGGTGAAAAATAAACAATGCAAAATTTTTATTTAATAAAACTTGTCAGAGTTCATTTTTTGTTAAAAAAAATTACTAATGCCACTCTTCAGAGAAAATTTTTTAAAAATTCTAAAATTCCTATGGAATGACAAAAGATCCTGAATAATTAAAGCAATTGGAGCAAAGAGAATAAAGATAGCTTGGGGGCATCAAGCTATCTGACTTTAAAATATACTGCAAAGTTATAGTAAACAAGACAGTGTGATAAAAATAGACATATAGACGAATGGAAGAGGAAAAATAACTCAGAAATAAATCCATATATCTACAGCCAACTCATTTTTACAAATACACTGTGAAAGGACTTCAATAAATGGTGCTGCAGAAATTGGATATCCACACGTAGAAGAATAAAACTAGACCCCTATCTCTCACCATATGCAAAACTAAAATCAAAATAGGTTAAGACTTAAATGTAAGTCCTTAATCTATGAAACTACCAGAAGAAAACATTGGGAAATACTTCAGGACATTAGTTCTGGCAAATACTTTGCATAAGACCTCAAAATACAGACAATACAAGCAAAACTAAATGAACGTGATTATATCAAACTAAACAGCTTCTGTAAAGCAAAGTAAATAATCAACAAAGTGAAGAGATAACCTGCAGAATGGGAGAACATATTTGCTAACTATCCATCTGACAAAGGATTAATAACCAGAATACGTAAGGAACTAAAACAACTCAATAGCAAAAAAACATAGCAAAACAAACCAAAACAAAAAAGAAACCCACAAATAATTCAATTAATAATTGAACAAATGCTTTGAATAGGCATTTTTCAAAATAAGACATACAAATAGCCACCAGGTAAATAAAAAAATGTTTAACATCACTAATCATCAGGGAAATATGAATCAAAACCACAACAAGATATTATCACACACCAGTTAAAATGGCTACTATCAAGACAGAAAATAACATGCTGACAAAGATATAAAAAAAAAAAAAAAAGAGGGAATGCTCATGCACTGTTGGTGTGAATGTTAATTAATGCAGCAACTATATAAAATAGTACGAAGTTTCCCTTAAAACCTAAAAATACAACTACCACATGATCCAGCATTCCCACTGCTGAGTATTTACCCAAAAGAAAGAAAATTAGTATATCAAAGAGATAATTGCACGTCCATGTTTATTGCAACCCTATTCACAGTAACCAAGGTATTCAATCAACTATTATTTGATGAGTGGATAAAGAAAATGTGGTGTATATACACAATGGAATGTTACTCAGTCACAGGGCGGTGGGGAAACATAAAAACATGTCACAGTAACATTGGTGGAACTAGAGGACATTATGTTAAGTGAAATAAGCCAGCCACAGAATGACAAATATTGCATGTTTTCACTTATATATGGAAGCTAACAAAAAATTGATCTCTTGGATGTAGTGAGTCAAATGGTGGTTACCAGATACTGGGGATTGTAGCATTCCAATGGGATGAAGAGGGTACAAAAATACAGTTATATAGAAGGCACAAGTTCTATTGTTCAACAGCACAGAAGACTGATGATAGTTAATAAGAACTTATTTTATATTTCAAAATAGCTAGAAGAGAATATTTAAAATGTACAACACAAAGAAATGATAAATGTTTGATATAATGAATATTCCAATTACTATTATTTGATAATTACATACTGTATGCATGTATCAAAATATCCCTTGTACCCCATAAATATGTACAACTATTACATATCAATAAAATAGAGAAATAGAAAATATCTCAAGACAAATGAAACAAAAACAAAATATGCCAAAATGCATGGGAAACAGAAAAAACAGGATTATGTAAGAAGTTCATAGCAATAAACATCTACATAAAAAGGAAAAATGTCTCAAATAAATAACCTAACTTTATACTTCAAGGAACTAGAAGAACAAAGAAGCTCACAGTTAGCAGAAGGAAGGAAATAATCAAGATTAAAGAAAATAGAAAAACAAAATAGAAAATAGAAAAACAATTAAAAAATAAAACTAAAGTTGGCTTCTTGAAAATCTCAACACAATTGAGATTCCCTTAGCTATTCTAAGAAAAATGAGGTAAGACTAAAATAAATAAAATCAGAAAAGAAAGAATAGTGCTACAGACATAAGAGAGTACATTGAACAATTATATGATAACAAGCTGGATAATTTAGAAAAAAAAAAGTGGATAAATTTATAGAAATATACAGGCTATCAAGACTAAATCATAAGAAATAGAAAGCCTGAACAGACTCATTACTAATAGGGCCACTTAAGCAGTATTTTAAAATCTCCCAACAAAGAAAAGCCCATGACCAGATGACTTCACTGGTGAATTCTACCAAATATTTAAATAAGAATTAATTTCTATCCTTCTCAAACTCTTCTCACCCTTCTCAAACTCTTCCCACCCAACCCCACAAATTGAAACAAACAAAACAAAACCAAAAACAAACAAACAAAACATTTCCAAACTCATTTTGTAAAGGCAATATTCCCTGATACCAAAGCCAGAAAAATACACCACAAGAAAAAAAAAAAAAAAAAAAAAAAAAAAAACTAGAGATCAATATTTCTGAAGAATATATGTGCGAAAATCCTCAACAAAATACTAGTAAACTAAATCCAACAGCATATTAAAATGTTAAAAGGATCACACACAATGTCCAAGTCAGATTTATTCCTGGGACAGATGGATAGTTCAATATATAAAAATCAATTATTTTCATACACCATATTAACAGAATAATGGATTAAGATCACATGATCACATGATAATTTCAATAGATGCAGAAAAGGCATTTGACAAAATTAAATACCTTTTCATGCTAAAAAAAAATCCTCAATGCATTAGGAATAGAAGAAGAAAAATGTTTCAACATAATAAAGGCCATATATCAAAAACCCACAGCTAACATTGTACTGTTTGGAAAAATAAAATAAAAAATAATAAAATAATAAAACCTGAGAACTTTTCCTCCAAGATCAGAAATAAGTTAAGGATGCTCACTTCCCACTCCTATTGAGCATAGTACTGCTAGTCCTGGTCAGAGCAGTTAAGGTAAGAAAAAGAAACAAAAGGCCTCCACACTGAAAAAAAAAAAAAAAAAAAAAAAAATAGGTAAAATAGTATCTGTTGGCAGATGACACAATCTTTTATATAGAAAATCCTAAAGATTTGTTGAAAACACTTGTTGGAACTAATAAATTCAATAAAGTTTCAGGATACAAAATCAACATGCAAAAATCAATTGTGTTTCTACATACACTAACAATGAACTATCTAAAAAGGATACTCAGAAAACTATCTAATTTAAAATAATCTCATAAAGAATAAAATACTCAGAAATAATTTAACTAAGGAGGTGACAGACTTGTATACTGAAAACTATAAAACATTAATGAAAGAAATTAAAGATGCAAACAAATGGAAGAACAGCCTCTGTTCATGGATTATAAATAGAAAAAAATCATTTCTACAATTCACATGAACCCAAAAATAACCTGAATACCAAATCAATTTTGGAGAAGAATAACAAAACAGAAGGCATCAGATCTCCTGATTTCAAATATATATTACCAAAGTACAATAATCAAAACTGCATGGTACTGGCATAAAGAGAGACATATAGAACAATGGAAGAGAATAGAGAGACCAGAAATAAATCTATGAAAGGGTAACAGGTCTGCACCTTAAGACAAGGAAACAAAAAGGTGTGGGAAGATGGGCAGGGATACCAGGAATGCACAAAGGGGAGAGTATAGTTTCCTTGACAAACGTTATTTAGAAAATTGAATATCCACAAGCAAAAAATGAAATTAGTTCCTTATCTTATAGCATACACAAAAATCAACTCAAAATGGATTAAAAGCTTAAACACCAGATCTTAAGCTGTAAAACTTCCAGAAGGAAAAAAAAAAAAAAAAAAGAGAGAAGAAAGCTTTATAACGTTGGTATTCACAATGATTTCATGGACATGACACCAAAGGCATAGATGATGAAAACAAAAATAAACGAGCAGGAATGCAACCAACTTAAAAGCTTCTGTACAATCAACAAGGGTGATATGGCAACCTATGGAAGGGGAGAAAATATTTTCAAGTCATACATGTAATAATAGATCAATATCCAAAATATGTAGGGAACCTCTACACCTCAATAGCAAATGACTGATATAAAACAGTCAAAGGTCTTGAATAGGCATTTCTACAAAAAAGGCATACAAATGGACAACAGGTATATGAAGAAATGGCTAACATCACTAATCATCAAGGAAATGCAAATTAAAATCTCAGTAATATATTACCTCATACCTGTCAGGAGGGTTATTATTTATACAAAAGGTGTTGGCAAGAATATGGAGAAATAGAAACTCTTACATGCTATTGGTGGGAATGCAAAATGGTGTAGCCACTATGGAAAATAGTATGAAGTTTCCTCAAAAAAGTCAAAAATTGAACTATTTTACAATCCAATAATCCCATTTCTAGATATTTATCCTAAATAATTAAAATGAGGATCTTGAGGAGGTATTAGTACTCCTAAGTTCATTGCAACATTATTCACTATAGCCAAGATGTTGAAAACAACTTAATTGTCTAATGACATATTAAGAAAATATGGCAAAGACACACAATGAATACTATTTGGTCTTTAAAAGAAGGATTCTGCAATATTCAGCAACATGAGTGAACCTTGAGGACATTATGCTAAGTAAAATAAGATAGTCACAGAAACACAACTACTGCATGATTTCACTTATATGAGGTATCTAAAATAGTCAAATTAATAGAATCAGAGTGTGAAATGTTTTTTTCCAGGGGCTTGGGGGAAATGGGATATAAGAGTTACTAATCAACTGGCATAGTGTTTCCATTTAGCAATATAAGTAAGCTTTAGGGACCTGCTATACAGAGTTGTACCTAGGCCAAAATAATGTACTCTGCACCTAACATTTTGCTTAAAAAGTAGATCTTGTGTTAATTGTTCTTATCACAGTAAAATAAATTGAAATAAAAATAATGTGGCTGTTGAAAGTACTCTAAAATGATTAAAACATATGTAATATATCAGGTAGTTTAAAATGATGAAGATGTATTTAATGCATTATTATGGCTTCAAATAACCATTCAATTATGATTCATATTTGGCATATATTAATAAAACTGCCCTCTTCACTAGCCTATAAAATGTAAACATGATACACAAAATAAATTTTACTAATTTCTGTTCACACAGCTATAAATGATCAGTGCATGATTTTCTCTCTTAAAGTTTTATCACTTACCTAAATAAGTTTTATTGAAGTGGGATCATGGCTACTCCCTGCTTCTTAAAAAAATGTTTCTGGATGTATGAAATTCTTGGATTTACAAATAGTAATTAAAAAACTACTCTGGATCATTTTCTGCTATTTGTTTTGGTTTCGTTTCAACTTTCACAGGGATTGGTTTTCGTGGAATCCTTGCTGATCTCTGCTTGGTTGTTTCTTTACAGCACCTTCAGTAGAACTGACTTTCCTTTTGGACATCTTAGTGGATATCAGCTTTCTTAAGAAATGAATGCTCAGTACATACTTTTTCATTAAACATTTACTTTTTAAAATCTCATTGCTGCCATAAAGGTCTATTGCAAGATAATTAAAAAATGTTCATGATAAAGTAATTAGTTCCAAATTTACACAATAAAATAAACAGCATATATACTCGTGGCATGAGTATTCAGACTATATTTTGTAGGTCTGTAGATCAACTGCTCAGTCTCTATTTCTACACATACTTCAAGAAGACATATTTCCCATATTTCCGCCTAATCTTGCCAATTCATGGCCTGGCAGTCTTATGTATCTTCAAACCACAATACATACTGTAGCATAACTATCTGTTTATACAAAATATCAGGGCAACAATGTGAAATGCTCCTCCTAGCCAGGCACAGTGGCTCAGGCCTGTAATCCTGCACTTTGGGGGGCTGAGGTGGGCGGATCACAAGGTCAGGAGATCGAGACTACCCTGGCTAACATGGTGAAACCCTGTCTCTACTAAAAATACAAAAAATTAGCTGGGCATGGGGGGACACACCTGTAATCCCAGTTACTCAGGAGCCTGAGACAGGAGAATTGCTTGAGCCCGGGAGGCATAGGTTGCAGTGAGCCAAGATTGTGCCACTGCACTCCAGCCTGGGTGACACAGCGAGATTCCATCTCAAAAAATAAATAATAAAAAAAATAAATAAATGCTCCTCCCACCACCATCTAGGGTCAGAATGGGTGACCTGTTCAACCTAAGAATGTTTCATTTTATCTATAAGTGTCCTACATGCTATCCATGAAAGGTAAGTGTTAATTACCTAGCATCTGGAAAAAGTTGAGAAATAGATACAAGTTATTATGGCAAAAAAAACACAACTACTTTTGCACCAACCTAATAGTATTTGTCTTTCAGATGTTACCATGAATTATAATTACTGAGCACTGCAGACTTATGTCACAAAGCAGAGATCTAATAAATACACTGTGGCTTATTTTAATGAACCATTAATAGTCATATTTTGTTAAAAAGGGAAAATACAGGTTAAATGTCAAAACAGTCAGAATGCCAGGACAACAGACATAAATGAGGACTGTCCTGAGCAAACCAGGGAAGAGCAGTACATATGTGGAAATAAGTAATTCTGTCTAGTAGTTCATTGCTACTAGAAGTAGCATTTAGCCTAGGCCCTGGAAAATGACTAAAAATGTACAAATTTTGAATGTAGGCACAAGGGTTTCAGGAATATGGAAGAGAGTTTGCAAAGCAGTAGAAATGTGCAATGATATTGTCCTTTCAGAACAATTTAATTAGACCTCTGGATGTATATAAATGAATAGTGAGGAGTGAAGCTGGCAGGCAGGTTGGGGCATATTCTGGAGGCTTTAAATATTATGCCAAAGTTTTGAGTTTAGATCTGTGTGGCCATTAAATAATTTTCAACAGAGAAGTGATGTCCAATTTTGTATTTCGGAAAGATCAATCAGGCAGAAATGTGGAGAAAAGTTTGGTTGTAGGGATAAAGAAGTGAGGGGCTAGTCGACTGTTGGAGCAGTGCAGGGAACAATAAGGATGAGAACAAAGGCAGGGGCACCAAGCAATCGGTTAAAGCTGGGGAACTTCAACCTCTCATGGCTAAGGGATCTATTTCCTTGAGATTTTTTCAGCAATATTAGCTATGGGCCTCAGCATTTTGTATTACCCAGCAGGGGAAGATTCATAACAGAGAAGTCAAAGAGTGAAGAGCATAGAAAATGCTCTGTCAAAATCTACTATTCTGTGGGCAAATGACAGCATGATACCCAATGATATCCTCCCTGGGGAACTAAAGTGGAATGAGACAGGCAAATTAAAATGTAAGCAGAGGATATAGAAGCTGACTGCCGAGAAGTGAGGACAGCACATACGACAGCATGAAGTGGCAATGTTAGACTTAAGTAGCTCTGATTAAGCAAAAGTGCCTTGCAGACAATAACACCAATAGATAAAGCAACAGACTCTACAAAGGATGAATGGATCATGAAATAAAAGTCATGAGGCTGCTGATAGTGGCTTGATGATTATAAAGTTGGTCTGTGACCTACATTTCTGTTAAATTCACTTTACACCAAGTTTGGGGAAATACGTATCACCTGTTATATTCATTGGTGAAGACTGTTCTGCTACTATTGCCTGATTTATTATTTTTAATTAATTATTTTGACTTTCAATGGACAGCTATTTGCTCAAAAGAAGAATGGCATTAAATCGTACTCATCGAGGAAGGGGGGCTCAAATAAAATCTGACAATTAAAATGACAATACTTCCTGATTGTGTAGGAGCGTCCTGGTTTGTGCCTATTGCTGAGCTTAGTTTTTATTAGCACTTGCTTTCGATCTCTGAAATACCTTAAGTCTGGATAGTAAATTATATTATTACCCTGTACAAAATGTTTGTTCTATATAGACATTTAAAGAGACAAAGGTGTTCATGATATTAATATATTTGGGGGAGCAAAGGCATCATAATAAAAATACCACTACCAGCCTGGACAACATAGTGAGACCTCATCTCCACACACACACAAAAATAAAAATTAGTGAAGCGTGGTGCACACCTGTAGTCCTAGCTACATGGGGGGCTGAGGTAGGAAGATCGCTTGAGCTCAGGAGGTTGAGGTTGCAGTGAGCTGTGATTGTGCCACTGCACTGCACCCTGGCTGATAGAGCAAGACCTTGTCTCAAACAAAAACAAACAAACAAACAAACAAAAAACAACCAAAAAACTTCTAGAACAATGAATTGCTACATTGTTTATACTGATCTTCATTTGGAGAAAAAGAAATACAACCAGTGGAAAGAGCATTAGCTAGAATAGTAAGAAAATACTTTACTGAAAAGGGATCTTGGCACAGAACCTGGAAGGACGAGCAGAATTTAAGCACAAGGGAGCAGAAGTAACACTAAAGCAAAAAGAAGGTTTGGTGATGGAAAGCAGCAGAGAGACAGAGAGAGACAGTTTGTGTGTGTGGGTGTGTGTGTGTGTGTGTATGAAATTAAGAGTTGCTTGAGTTAATGAAAACATGAGTTTGAGAATTAATTGGTGATAAATATGTTTAATACCTAGTTCTTAATAAACTCTCCTAGGCTGAATGAGCGAAATGGATGAACATATGAACGAGTGGATAGGATGAAATAGATTTATCTAGGGAAGAAGAATTTAGGTAAGGCATTGAAGTGGCAAACATGAACCCATGAGCCAAGTTTGACCCACAGTAGTTGTTTAGTGGCCTATAGTCCATTTACTTTCTCTTTAATATTACTTGTATACTTTAGAAACTAGACGACTTTAGATAAAATTTCTTATTTGAAATTCCACTTTAAAAATTTCCTGTCTTCCTACAGGGCAAAATGCCTACAGCCAGAGAGGGCATCTGTCCATTTCAAATGGGCATGTATGTACTCTAGCTTTCCCTCATTTCTTCTCACTTTTTCACTTATATTTCATCTCCTTTTTCAGATTGGTACCTTTGATGTGGTGCTGGGAATGATAATCCGGAAACCAAACTGATTAAAATGTAGAACTCCATTGCGACTAATAATATATAACTGAAAACCTTCTATTCCCTCTGGCATAATTAATGCATGTATCTAGAATAATAATACTGTAATAATAACTGCTAAGCATTTAGTATGTACAAAGCATGACATTAATCTCCTTTCAGACATATGAGTTTGAGTTATCACTCCAGGCATCTGCTAGTTGTATGATCTTGAACAAATTAACTGACTTTCTGAACATTAACGTATTTCTTTGGGCAATGAGAATGATAACCATATCTTATATGGCTTTTGTGAGAATTAAATGAGATTATGTATATAAAGCATTTAACTTAATTCTTGGCACCCATCGAGACTTCATTCATGAAAAGAATATTTTCCCATTTGAAATCTGAACACTTGAAAAGCTATTTAAGCATATATTCTGGAAAAGATCTCTAACCAAGAGGCTAATTTTTCATTCACAATATAGTAATCATCAATGTAACTTTATTTCAATAGGTTGGTTTTAAGGCTCAGATCAAATTTCTATCCATCTTAAAAGAATCTTACAAAGGTAGAGTTATTAAAGTTCTAGTATGAAATATATTGTTTCCATAACTTTAATGTGCCCTACAAATATAATCAATATAAAAATGTACTGCTAATTTTACAGATTATCTACAATAAAAATTCCCAGAAATGCATGTAAAATAGCATGTTTCCACTTAACCAGATAAGATTGAGTGCAAAGTGTAAGTTGCATTTGTAAACACTGAGCCTGAGACACCTTTTCATATTACTGTATGCAGATATTTAATCGCAATAACAATTTAAGTGGAAAACACTATGTATTACTGATCTAAAGTAAAAGTAGGAATTGTTTGTTGCTAAACTAAAATAGAAATAACTAAAATTAAACCACTCTCTGACAAATTGTTCCCACTTGAAAAAATATAAATAGTAGAGATTAGAATATACAAATATGAAGAATATTTTATTGGTAAATATTTTCTAATTGGGAGAAATTTATATTCACCTATTATATGATTATTTTCTTACTTTAGTCCCTTTTCTCAAAATACGTATTTAAAGTGAAAATTTAAAGATATTAACTTTTCAGTTTATACCTCCCTTTCACATGAGCTTGGGTCATATAGTACAAAATAATTCATTTGTGTTAATAGGTCAAATAACTGTTTTCCATAAACAAAAAGTCAGCCAAGAGAATTGTTTGACTGTATAATTGTTTACCTAAAATGGCATATTTTGTTGGCACTGATTTCAAAAGTCCTTCATGCTTTTAAAAATTATTTGTATTATTTATTTTCAAGACATTTCAATGTTACATTTATTTATGTAAAAATAATAGTTCATTAGGTACCAGCTATCTACTCAATACCAAATACTGTGCACACATGATTCTGTTACATTTAATAACTTATTTATGAGATGAGCATCGTTATTCCTATGTCAGTTAGAAAACCCAGTATTGGGTCACTAGGTAAGGTGCCGAAAATTAGCAGTTAGTAAGGAGCCAGAATTTGAATTCCGACACATTTGAAGAGTACCGGTTTGCACTCTCATAGTTGATCATAGAAACGTTGATACATTTCTGTTAATAGGACTTTTTAAGACTATGCAGATAAAAAATCTATTAGATAATTTTCTCAAAGAGATAATGTGTATTAAAAAGTTAAACTAATATTTTAAAATTTTAAGATTGTATTCATTTTATCCATCAACTAAACTAACATTTCTTTTACAGAACACATATATTTAGTCACTTAGCAGTGCCATGAGAAGAAAAAAATTAACAAGACAAGAACACTGGTAATTACTTACAAGGAATGCTATTTCATTGTCATATTATTGTTATAGAAAATCTTTAATTTAAAAACTGTCTGAAATATTTTGTCAAAGATATCTGTGAATATATAATTAAGATATTTAAAGAATAAAATAACAGTAAAAATGTAGGGTTGTATTTTTTTGTAATAGCAAGTATTCATTTCCTTCCTCATCTGCAAAACTTCACATTTTAAAACTTTCACTTTTACAGTATTTCCAGATTATAAGCTTTTGTGATGTAATTTTTTTAGCTGAGTAATTTTAACACCATTTTTACTTTAAGAATAAATGGTTTTACAAGTGGAGAGAAGTCTCAATAATTAATATTCAGAATTAATTGTATTATCTTTTTCCCATGTATATTTTACCTTTTCTGCAGAGATACAGGAAGAGCAGAAGCATAAATATTTAAAATCATTAAAATTTTAAAGTTAAAAATTTGAACAGTAAAGTTAACACGACTATTTACATTACCTTCCTATTTTGCATTAAGAAACGTTTTGAAAGAACTTACTTGAAAACTGAATTGCAAATCCAGATTTGCTAATATAAAAATCCGTGTCAAACTGGATGGTTACTATGTTGAGGGTGCTATGAATTCCTTCAGGAATAAGAGATCCACTAATTTCCTTTAAAAGCATCTCATTTTCTGGTGGACCATCCCAGACTCGGAGTATATCATGTGATGCTTCCGTATCAAAAGCAAGAAACTGCAAGCTGTGGGAGAACCATATTTCTCTGTTTACTTTAAACAAGGATTCAATTTTAAATAAAAAATAGAGCAAATGTGCATTGTGCCTTTTATTAGATATTCTTTTTTGCTATGTGATAAAAATGAATTATGTAAATAGCATATATTCTTAATATATTTTTCTTGAGACGTATACTTTGTTTCTTTAAAATATTATTAAATACACCATTACATCACCTTTGCAAATTGTAGAAACTTCAGGCGTACATTCTTTCTTGTGTTCATGAATTTAACCAGGGCAACAGCAGGGGACATTTACAGACAATCTTCTACATGTTAGGCACTGTGCAAAATGCATTACATATATTTTGCTTAATTGTTATAATGACCCAATGAAGTAAGAATAATTTTTATCTCGATTTTACAAATATGGCAAATGGAGTTTAGATAAATGAAATAATTGCCCAAAGAGTGGCATAATCACAAATTGAACTCAAGTTATCTGATTCTACAGTGCACACTTTTATCACTGTTCCATGTTAAATCTATTGTGTTTTATGTTTAATCTAGACAAAATTAGAATCGGGTACTTTTTGTGCTTGGTGCAAAATTTAGAAATCTAATTATATCAACATGCTCAACTCTACATACAATACATTTATGTTTGATACATGAATCATTATAGCTTTAAATTTGGGCTGCAATTTAATATCAAGCAATGTTTAATTTTTAGAAACTGCAGAATTCTCTTGAATTTATTACTTTCAAGTTTAATAATTCTAATATTTATATAAAGCAAGGCATGACTTAGACTAAAGAAAAATAAACTGAGGATGATACAGTGTAGTATGTTTTGAGTTTGCACATTGCCTTGCAAAAGTAATGTACCAACTCATCCATCAATGCATAGGAGTGTACCAACTAGAAGCTTGTCTGAAGTTCCATTTTATATAAATAGAATTTATATTACTACTTTATGTAAGTGTGATTCTCAAGTTTTAAAGTTATTGTTTGTTATTGAAAACACACTAAGTAGCTCATATGTCAAGGGTGATTCTAGCCAAAGCTGCATAGCAAGGCTGGAACTGAGAGCCTGTGATAGCTATGAAAGTCAGACTGGTGTTGTTTTCAGTTACTTATATCTAAAAGGCAGCAGCAATGTGAAGAACTCTGCAGAAAAGGGAAATCTAACATGATTACGGGGCAGAGAGCAGGTGTTTCACAAATGTGTTTAGGGACAAGGACAACAGGAAATGGTATTCAGTCCCCTTCTATTCTTATTTCTCCTAATTGTTAATGAGGATGCACTAGGGTAATAATCTGCATAACTCTGTATATCAGTCAAAATGGGCCAGGAGTAGTGGCTCACACCTGTAATCCTAGCACTTTGGGAGGCAGGGGAATTGCTTGAGCTCAACATTCTGAGATCAGCCTGGTCAACATAGTAAGATCTCGTTTCTACAAAATACTTAAAAATTAGCCTAGCCTGGTAGCACATGACTGTATTCCCACCTACTGGGGAGGCTGGGGTGGGAAGATCATTTGAGCTAGGAGGAGGAGGTTGCAGTGAGCTACTGCCTTACAGTCTGGGTGACAGAGAGAGATTCTGCCTCAAGGAAAAAAAAAAAAATGAAACAAATGGATATTAATTTTATATAGGGGTTGGTCAGGTACTTCAGATGCCCTAGTAATGTTGAGAAAATGTAATTCATTTACCTGACAATATTTCCAGGATCTACCTCAATCATCCACATGCAACGCAGATTATTGTCATATGGAAAAGGATAGCCAGGAGATAAGATTCTTCCTGATGATTCTCCTTTAAAACGACCTCCACATTCAGCTGATAAAAAATAATAAAAATTTAAGCCACAATTTAATGCCAATCTTTTCAAAACAATTACAAATTTCTCATGAGTGTACAAAAGAATACTAATTTCCTTTCTTTAAAGTATATATTTGTATAAACTTTTAAAGTATTAATTGAAGCAAGAATATATAATGCAATCAAGTAATAATAGAGTCTCAAGTTAGATCACAGAAAAGACAATAAAACAGAAACCTACTTATACAATTAAAAAAAAGACACACTCAAAACCTCTGAGATAGGATTCCAAACATTTTAAGATGTGTTGTTAAATAACGATAATTTTAAAAGGGAAACAGATGGCAAGTCGCTCACTGCTAGCGAATTGCAGGCTGAATAATTCATCATCTTTCTACCCCACCTTTGAGAAAAACTAATCTTTACTGCAGTCCCTCAGGCCTTCTAAATTTCATTGTCCTTTTATTTCCCCTTTAAATCATTTTAAACCCTTTCCCTTTTACTCTCCCAAAAGTCAAAGTGACATTTTTTATTAGATTCCTTACTTTAGTAAAATCTAGTTAGGTTTTGATTTAATATGGTCTCTAATTTTTATAAAAATTATGAAACTAAGAATGTAAGTATTATCATGCAATATAATTAAAATTTTATATTTTAGGGGATTCCTTCTCCATTTTAATACTATTTAATACTATTGTGATAACTAGAGTGATTTTACATCAGTGAACAACCTAGAAAGAGTCTCTGTACTAGAAAAGAGAGAACTAAGTATTTTGGTTAGCATATTGCTCTACATCTTTAAACCCTAGAAAAAAGGAAAACACCGTGGAATGCTTTATACATTTGAATCTTTGGTGATACTTCTTGTTATTAGGCACTTGTGTATGAGAAACCTCCCCTTATGGCCTTCCCAGCTCTGTTTGCCAGAGTTTTTAACACAAGTTACTCCATTTTGATTCTGACAACTTTCCTATTATCTTAGATTAAATAACTGAATTAAACTTTTTATTTTTGGTAATAATTATTATTAATATTATTAGACCAAAGAAGGTCAAAGCAGGAAAATTTTAGCATTTGAAAGAGACCTAATAACACTAGAATCTAATGGCTCAAATTTGTAGGCTGCATATATGTTAACTTGTTTCAAACATTTTAGATACTATATTGCACCACACTGTGATGGATAGTTTTATGTGTCAACTTGACTGGGCTATTAGCGCCAGTTACTTAATTAAATACTTATCTAGGTATGAAGCTATTTTATAGATATGGATAACATCTACACTCAGTTGACTTGTAGGCCTCATTCAATAAATTTGAAGACATTAAGAGCACAATTAAGTTTCCTGGGGGGCGGGGGGGAAGAAATTCTTTCTCAAAGTTTCAGCAACTCTGGCCTCAGTTTCTAAGCTATTAACTTGCCCTATGGATTTTGGACTTATCAACCCCCACCATTGCATGATTCAGTTCCTTAAATTAAATAAAGCTCTATAGATAGATAGATGGATAGGTAAGATGGAGAGAGAGAAAAAAAGAGAGAGACAGAGACAGAGAGAAAGAGAGATATCCTATTGGTGCTGTTTCTCTGGAGAACCCTGACTGATATACCCATGGAGGGCTAAGGGAATATTATCTTTTATTGCAACATTAATTTAATCTAATTCATAATAACACCCTCGGGAGATTTTTAAATTAAAAAGATATTAGTATTTAAGATGTTATCACCATTTATGGTTTTCCATTTTTTTTCTAACAAAAATCCTGTTGGACAATCTGTAAACATAATTGTATTAATTCACTTTTCATCATTTATTTATGATTTATCACTATTTGGGACATACATTTAATTTAAGAACAGAGTTGATACTTGTTCTTCTAGATTAATTTATAATCAATTGTAGTATTTTGTACTACATTGCATCCTGAACTTAAATATAGCTGTTTCCCCCCAAATTTCTTTGTTGTAAAATATTGCTTGGCATTTTGACCTCAAAAGAGCCAGTGTCATATGCTGTAGTACTGGAGTTCATATTCTGAGTAAAACTTATGTTTGCAGAATAAAATGAAATACAGTGTTTAAAGAAGAGATACAGGTTAAATCCTTCCAGCTACGGTGCATCAAAAACTAATTTTTGTTTGATCAACGAATAAGCTTCAGAAACATAATTACCTACAAATAATCCAAATAATTAAGAAAAGTTTCCTTATTTGACTGAGGCTAAGACATAGCTGTAGTAGATATTTAAGGTTAATGAGCACAGGATATTATAACCATAGGCCAAGTGTTAAAGCTATTAATCACTGCCAGTAGAGAACACCATCTAAAATAGAATTTCATCTTCGGTTATCATCAAATTATTCAGTATCACTCAACATATGTCCAACTGTTTATAGCTGCTAAATTTATTTGATCATCTATCATTAGAATTTTATTTTAAAAGATAGATTACCCTACCCATGAAATCTTGCACAATATCAAGTCAAAATGTTTTGATTTTGAGTATTCGTAAACATAAAATGCATTGATTTGTTGCAAACATAATTAAAACCTTCTGGTCTCAGACTAAATGTCCTTCCATTTGTATAAAATCTTTCCAAAAAGTAGAGAATGTCTTCAACTTGATTCAACACATGTAAAAATATATATATACATTTAATGTATTTGTTTGTGGTTTTAATTTTAAAAATAGCATGGCCAGTCAATATTTATATGTTTATGGTATTGTGCTATTAAACTCTTAATGCTTTTCTGAACATATTTCATAATCACATCAGAGAGAATTAATCAGTAGTACATTTTTCTCATAACCAGTGACAATGGGCTGATTATTGATCATATTCCAGGTTTTGGCAATTTAATTTGATTATTATTTTAGGTATCGCCCTCACAATCTGTCCAAAATTCAGATGCTGTCTGAAAGAAAGAATTGTGATTGCATTTTAGTTAAATAAAAACACGTTTGTTTTCTGCATGAATCAATGTTTTAATAAACCAACAGAGGTCTCATAGCATCAAAAGCACTACACAATTAGTTACAAGGCCTATAATAACTAGAATTTCATATTTTCTATTTGTATTCTAGCAAGTTTTATGGCAATTCCTATGTTGACCATATCAAAAAAAATGATAGAAATATTCTACTTTTGTCAAAAGGTTCAGGTCTTAAAAGGTAAGTCAAATTGCACATTAAATATGTGTGGTTTTTTGTATATCAATTATACCTCAATACAACTGCTAAAAATAAAAGATTTGAGTCAATTTTATCCATGTAGGCATGACACAGAATGGATTTCTGCCTCTATAAATTCCATCAAAAGAGAAAAGCTGAAGAATCACTGCATATTTGTTTCCTGCTGGAGAGTTAGTGTTTTGCTACAAAGTTGTTTTCCTTTGTTGTCCTAGTATTCCAATCTCACACTTATTTGGTCTTTGGAGCAGAAAAGAAAAAAGAGAAAAAGAGAGGTCTCTATCCACACCTGTCAATATTTGTCTATCTACCTTCCTGCCTACCCATCTATGCATTAACTAATCTGCAAGATGGTAGGAATAAAACGGTATCCCAGCTATGTAAAGAAGACAAAAAATGATCGTTCTTTAGCTTCATAAAGGCAATATATCTTATGTTACTCTCACATTCCTTTTCCTATTGAAATTGGTTGTTATTCTGTACATGCATGAGAAAAGAGAATAAGTTACTGTTTTCTCTAATCCACCTTGATTCCACAATGTGTAATACTTTTGTAAATTAAAAATCTGGCCAATGCAATTCAATAAATGTGAGTGATTAAAATTCTTAACATTTTAGTAACGAGTTCAATTTTATGTCAAGGTAGCAGAAATGAAATGACTTCAAAGAGACCATATTGTCCCCCACAAACTATAAGATTATGGGAGGAATAATGAATAAAGTTATGAAAAGTATCTTTTCATTTTCCATTAATTTTCTTTTGACAAATTGAAGCTATGAGTTCATTAATTTCCTGATATAAAGTGTTAGTTGTAGGAGAACAGAGAGAATTTCTTAAAAATGCAAAGAATTTGATAAAGTTTTCACAGAAATATTCAGTGAAAATCTATGAGAGTATCCTACCAATACAGGAAGGCAGAGGATAGTCCCATGCCCTTCTCTCCCCTGTCATGCACTTGAGAAGGCTACTTCCGTGGAGAGTGTAGCCTGGATTGCATCCGTAAATGATGGTGCTACCAGCAAAGTGGCCTTGGTCACTGATCTTGTATCCAAATTGTGGAATGCCAGGATCTTCACAGTGTGAGAGTTCAAAACCTGGGAGAAAAATATAAATTGATTAAAGGCAAAATTTAGGAGGAGAATTTAAATCTATACAAATCATTCCTTTCCTTTATTATTTTTGATGATTACATACTTATTCCTAGTCACATTACCTATCATACAACAACCACACAGACCTTTTTTTCTTGAAAATTAAAATTTGTTGTGTTTTTGAAGTTTATCAGTGATACCCCATAGTCTATATAATTACATGGCTTGTGGTATTAAGCTTCTTGTCTGTTTCAAGTGATTTAGAATTGATAGTAGATTCTGAGTGATACTGTGATATAAGAAGAAGTGTATATTTGTCCTTTATCCTTGATTCCTGTCACAGAGCTCCTAAAACTCTTGGAATTTCTTGAGTGATAAGGGTGAGAGTACAGTTTTTGCTATTTATAATAAGTCATCCATACCTGAGTTTCTAAAATGAAGTTCTTCCTGGAGGATGGGGGCTGATCGCCAGAGAAACCCACCATATGATTAGAAGGTTGTGTTGGAACTTTTCATAGCCAGGTCATATACATACATCTCCATGGAGGGGAGAAGAACTGAAGGTTGAGTCAATTACTGAGGATCAATGATTTAATCAATTATGCCTATGTAATAAAATATCCGTAACAATCTTAGACAGAGGGGTTCTAAGAGTTTTCAGATTCATGAACACCTCCATGTGCTAGAAGGGTGATATACCCCAAATCCCCACTCCGTGGGGACAGAAGCTCCTGCACTTGGGACACTTCTGGACCTCAGCTATATACCTCTTCCTTTGGTAGCTCTCCGTTTGTATCCTTTATAATAAACCAATAAAGGTAAGTAAATGTTTCTCTGAGTTTTGTGAGTATTCTAGCAAATTATCATACTCAAGGAGGAAGTTATGGGAATCCCCAATTTGTAGCTGATCAGTCAGAAATACAAGAGGCCCAGCTTTTCAGTTAGCATCTGAAGTGTTGACATTCTTGTGGGATTGAGCCCCTAAACTGTGGGGTCTACGCTAACTGCAAGTAGTGTTAGAATTGAATTGAATTACCAGACATCAAGTTGGTTTCAAGGGTTGGCTCTCAGAATAGTACACCCCAAAGTATGCACTTTGGCACGCTGAGTGCTTTGAACGAAAAGAGATTAGAAGACCTCAGAAGCAATGTCTCTCTGACCTTCTGCACTCCTGCCCCTTGCCCCTTTCTCTCTCCCAAAGCTAGTCATACAAGCCAGAATTCTTCTTCTCCAAGGTGAATCATAAAAACTAGAAAACCTCTCCACCAAAGTGAACCACAGAACCTAGAAAGGTCACTTTCTTCCTTTTCTCTTGAAAACCCTCATTCCATAGGGATCCTCTCCCATACCCTGGAAAGGAAAGCTACATAAAGAGGTCAAGAAAAATTTGAATAAATAGGCTTACTGGGTTTCCCCTTCTCAATCTATTACTGACAGATTATATCTTTTACGACCAGTTTCATTTCTATACAGCTGTCCATTCATCACTGAACCACAGCATACAAACAGACAGTTTTACAGGGTTCCTTAGGTCTTTATTTCTAAAGGCTCCCATGTCATAGAAAACCACGATTCAATAAATTTGTTATGCTTTTCTCTTGTTAACTTATCTGTTGTTATAGGAATATCAGCATGACACGTATGAGGGTGACCAAAGGCATCACAGCTTTCTATCCCTATACCAGGGAGTTGGATAATTGGTTAGTGTGAGGAAGAAACATACACATATGGTGTCAGAAGGGTTGTGAGCAGAGAATTGGGTTTTGCATCACTGATCAAATAACTACTAAGATCATATCATCAAAATTTTAAAATTAAGACAAAATATGTGAAATAATAACTAGCCAAGTAATAAATATGTCAATTGCAAATATAACCAGACTGCTTTAGTTGTATAACCTTAGAAGAAAGTGAATACTCTCATATTTAAAATATACTCTATTGAGCTAATATACTAATCAGCTTGATGAACTCTAAATTTTTACATTCTACTTTCTCCAGAAAAAGCATAATTCTTAGAAATTCTCACAGGAAAAAAATAGAAAAAAATAGAGGCTTCCCACATGTTGTCATTCTGAGATGTAGAGATAATATTTTTGTGTTTCTACAGGGTTAGGGCTTTCTGAATGAATTTGCTAAAAACTGAGATCCTGGGCTAACAGCAACACTTGAGAAGTTAATTTTCAACTGTATGAATAGTGAGAAAACTCCAGAGAAATTTACTTAACTGTGAGGAAGGTTTATGTTTACATTTAAATGAAGAAAGAGGCCCAGAAATTTACAGAAATCTCTAAGTTATAAAAGTTGGAGATATGGGAGATTAATATGTCCCTTAGATAGGTACATTTACATTACAAAAGGTTAGAGTAAAAATGCCTGATCCTTTTCATATAGTCTCCAAGGAGCATACTTTTTTCTCCCACCTTCCAGGAGAGGAGAGGGAGAAAGCAGCAGAATAAACTCATTTACTTTTCTTCCTTTGTCTATGAAGTCCCTAGCCACTTCTGTAGATTTTTTCGTTAGGTATTCATCGTGTTGCCACAGGAGTAAGGACTGGGTAAAAGGAGAGCTGACACAGACATCATCATCATCATTATATTACTTAATAAGGATCTACCTTCATCCTGAATATCTCATTTGCATATTCAAGGTAAAATTAATAAAGGTGAATGCTAAAAACCCCAACAGTCACAACACAACATGATTAAGATTCTGAAGGAACTAGAAAAAGACACTTCAAAAGATAAACCAAACCCGGTATGAATAAATCAAAATCTAAGCTGCCCTAGCTATATAGTTTCTTCTGTTTTTAATATTTTACAAAATATAAAAATGCAGGGTAAATGATGTCATAAATGCACCAAGGACAATTAGGTGAAAACTTATATCAGTTACAACTTCTGAGATTAGAAAACCTTTAAGAATATTCTAGATAGTTTTATGAATGAGGAAAATCACTTAAGACAAAAATGTGGAGAAAAAAACTTTTTCTTGTGTTCTAAATTATATGGTGATCAAAAAGGGATCTACATCACTTTTATAGACATAGATTCTTGACCAAATTAATCTAGATTTGAATTAGAAAGCAAAAAAGTGTATATTAGCTCACTTGTGTTAAATCACTAATTTGCATCATTGACTTTCTAGATTGTCACAACATAAAGTCACAAGAATTTGTATAGTTCTAAGAACTAAGTTTATCCTATTATTTCTGTGATTTGAGAGAAACATTATCTCTCAGAGAACATTAGGAGTCTTTCCTAGTCTCTGTTAAGGGGTCTTAGTCACTTCCTCCTCTGTTAAACCATAGAATTATTTGTACATTTGAATTCATTTGCAATGATTTGTTTATTTTCCTTGTTTTCGTATAGTTGAAATTCTTTCCTTTTTTCCCCCTCCCTCTCACAGTACCTATCTAGCACAAATCCTGGCACAGGTTAGATGTTCAGTAATGCTCAGTAATGTTCATTAGTGAATGTGGATTCTTAGACACAAGTATTTCTAGGACACAACTGAAAAATAAAGCAATGCTGATAAGAAACTGGAATTTGAGAGACAATTTTTAAAAACAGTTTCAAGAACTTCCTGAATGTCTCAATTTATGACAGCCGCATCTGGGTGAACATGCAAATCGCTTCAGAGACATAGCCATAAAGAGGTTAGCAGTCATTAAGTGAAATCATGACATATATAATCAAATGTAAAGAAAAAATAGTCAACCAGGTCAATCTCTCAAACACAGAAGAAACAGCAGAAGTAGTAACTTTAAAATTTCAGGACATATTACTTTGCATGGATCTGCATACTTAATATTACATTTAAAATGTCTTTGCTTAAAAATTACAAGTTTGCATTTCTTCTAGCAGACATAATATTCAGTTTATCATTCAAGATGCAATGTATTTTGAGTTTTACCATATATCATTTCTCAAAATAAAAATGGAAATTAAGCTCTGTTTTCAAGGTTTATTGCCAAATTCATCCTTCCTTAAATCTTGAATTTTCTGTAAATGTGGTTGTGAATTGCTGGTGATGAGGTAAAATGAATATATTCTTTGAACATTAAGATAATTTATAATATTTTGCATTATAGCTGAAAATGCACATGGACAATAGTATCTAAGCTACAAAGCACAACATAATTTAGTTCAAATTGGTGGAATTATTGTTGCTTATTCATAAATATGCAGAAATGTCTTATCTTTATGGAAACATTCAGCTGCTAGTCTTTTCATTGAAAAGCTCAAATACTTGAAACTGACAATTAAATAAAGATGTGTATGAAAAATCATATATGTTATAAATATTCACCACTGCTTGTGAAATTTTATACTCTGATGAAATGAAAATTTCTAGAACACAAATGAACTGATAATCCTCATTACCCAGATCTTCTGAATACCTTAAACTGAGATTTCATTCCTCTCCTGCCACCATGTAGCATATGTCTCCAAAGATATCTAATTTATTTGTAAGTTATTATTTGAAATCTACAAAAAAGGATAACAACAAATTCATCTACTAGCTCTATCAGATTCTATTTTTGTATCATAGTTGTGTCAGATTCATATCAATGTTAATTCAGATTAATATTCAGATTTTCATTCATATTAAATCATTTTCACATTATTATTATTACAAAAGAAGTTAAAGATTCTTTTGTATTCTTCCCCAGTCTCTTTCTGTTTTTTCCCCACTGACAGTTAGCAAATATTCTAATTGAGTTTATTATTCTTGCACATATATTTTTATTACATATCTATACATCGATGAGCAACATACAGTGTTTTGTAAATGTTCACACATTTTTTAAATAATATAATGGTTTTAAAAATTCTGTTGCTTCATATTTATTGCCCGATACTGCATTTTATCTTTATAATTATATACCCATGCATGCACACGCATGCACGCACACACACGCACACACATTTTATTTATTTTAACTACTCTGTGGTATTCCATTGGTGACATATTCCCAAACTAATTTATTTTGCAGCATTTATATTCCTTCCAATTTTTTACTGCTATGAAAATGCTATACTTTTATGTCTCCTTTTGCACATGTACATGTGTTTTTATAGGGCATGCACCATTTAAAGACCTGAAGTTCATTTTGTCCTCAAGATTCAACCAAAATCTCCTAATCCATTAGTTAACTTCTGTCTTGGCTTACTAAAAGATACTTAGTATAATTTTGACCTCAATATAATTTCTTTAAATTTGTTTATGAATAACTATGTGTTCACATAGAGTAATGTCATACCTTACTAGCAAAACACTACCAGTAATACAAATAATTTA
The DNA here is from genome assembly GCF_049350105.2 of Macaca mulatta. Classification (NCBI taxonomy): domain Eukaryota; kingdom Metazoa; phylum Chordata; class Mammalia; order Primates; family Cercopithecidae; genus Macaca; species Macaca mulatta. The sequence continues at coordinate 122,900,685 of NC_133413.1, forward strand.
CATCATTTAAAAATAAAAGTGACATGTGAAAATTCATTTTTAAATGTAATAAAATATATTTTATGTAACTTAAAAAGACTTTTACTTGCTCTTTTAAAAAAATTCAGTTAGGCCGGGCGCGGTGGCTCAAGCCTGTAATCCCAGCACTTTGGGAGGCCGAGACGGGCGGATCACGAGGTCAGGAGATCGAGACCATCCTGGCTAACACGGTGAAACCCCGTCTCTACTAAAAAATACAAAAAACTAGCCGGGCGAGGTGGCGGGCGCCTGTAGTCCCACTACTCGGGAGGCTGAGGCAGGAGAATGGCGTAAACCCGGGAGGCGGAGCTTGCAGTGAGCCGAGATCGCGCCACTGCACTCCAGCCTGGGTGACAGAGCCAGACTCCGTCTCAAAAAAAAAAAAAAAAAAAAAAAAAAAAAAAATTCAGTTAAAATATAAATATATATTTTATAAGTTAAATTTCAGAGAATTTAATGGTCAATGAAGATATGTTAGTTTTATGCGTCAATAGTAAAGACTTCCAAATTGCTATATAAAAAGGAAATAGATTGTTAAAAAGGAAATTGGGAAAGTATGTTAGCTAAATACGTTAGAGAAATATGCTTGCCGAAACCATATATGTTAATAAAAGTTGATATAATGCAAGGAGACAAATGAATATTACATTATTCTGCAATAATTTTAATCTCTATAGCATTGTTGGTGAACTAAATTCACAATATTAGGCAGAATAATTTTTGGGAACTATAATATTTGGTGATTAAATTCCATTTTGGCCATAAGTCTTGCAAGAAAACATCCTATTTTAAAATTCTTTATATTTAAATGAAGAGGTATTTAAAGCAGAATGTCAACTTTACCACCTCAAAATTCACAAACAGGAAATACTTCAAGATAACAAACAACAGCTGCGATAATCCTTTGTGATTGAGACATAATAAAGAATATTAAGGGAATAAAGAAAAATATGCTGAAGAACAGTTATACTTTTTTCTCATTAATAGAGCTAATAAAAACATATTTGATACACCATGTATTTCTCACTAATCAAACTATTAAAAAATCAAACTTTGAAGCTACAACTTTAGAAGAATGCTTTAAGAAGACAATCCCTTCTAGTTTTCAGTTTATGGAAGTTAAGTATTTAAGCAAAAAAGCTTGTGGAAATTATTACTATGCATTTCCGATTGCTTTCAGGAGTTAAGATAAAAGATTCTTTTTTTAAAAAACTGTGGATGCTTTTAGTACTACATATAAAGTTCTTACTAGAAAATATGTTACTGACAGACTGTCCTAAATTTTAATCTGTTAAACATAAACTAGTAAGTAATATTAAATGTGCTAAGTTTGTGTCTTGTACATCATATATTTGTACCACATTCTAGGTTGGTGATGTTCATCTTTGACTGAATATTAACTTGGTCAAAATCAATCAGCATTTGGCACTTGGCCTAAATCTATAGTTGATGTAATCTAAATATACACAGAAATTGAATTTTATTAGATATTGCCAAATTACTCTTCTAGGTGACTACCAATTTACATTCCCCAAGTTTATAAGTTTCAATTTCTGCAAATTGTCATAAGTACTTGGTGTTGCACAGCTTTCTAATTTTTATTTTCTCTGCTACGGTGTCATAGCATCTTATTTGAGTTTCCATTTTCATTTCTTTTTTCTTTCATGTCCGATGGGCAATGTGCAGATATTGTAACAAGGTTTGAGGAAGGCACATCTCACACAAGTGTGAAAACCTAATCATCACACTTATAAACTAAAAAAAACGAATTTTTCATTTCTTAATACCTATCAAGTTAAGCATTTTTTATTCTGCTGAACTTCCCTCTGCTGTGAAATTTGTTTTAGTCCATGGTTTTCTTTTAGGCCTTTTTTTTTTTTTTTCCCCTTATTGATTTCTGGATTATTTTTCTAGAGAGTGTATGTTTTCCATTGTATAAATACCTCCTTTTCAAATGTTTCACCTTTGTTTACAGTGTCCCTTTCTATTGGGACACTGTAGATTTTCCTTTTTCCTTTCCTTCTTCCTTTCCTTTCTTCTTCCCTTCCTTCTTCCCGTCCTTCTTCCCTTCCTTCTCCCCTCTCCTCCCCTCCCCTCCTCTCTCCTCTCCTTTCCTTTCCTTTCCATTCCGTTCCGTTCCTTTTTTTTCTCCAAGATTTGGTCAGGACAACAGAAGCCACATATGTACTGTGTGTAGCTAAGATTCAAAACAAGAAATTTGAGGCCTTGATGATTTTGGAAATGCAAAGGGTGTGAAAGTCAGAAGACCACTGCTGGCTTTCAGGAAACTCAGCAGTTCAGGGAAGCTGCTGCCACATACAACCACCTGCCAGCAACACACTCCTGCCTGTAGCTGCTGGTGGAAAATAATGACTTCTCCATCAATCTCACCTTTCAGCTCTCACAGGTCTGTCTTTAATTGGCAGAATCTAAGCAGAGATATTTGTTGGCAGAAGAATCTGAAAAATGTAGTTGCCAGATTTTTGGTTTCTACACTTCAAGGAGTGCTTAGAAGGTCAGAAATGCTACTCATTATTGATGAATTTTTGCTTGTGTATCTTATTTCAGAAATCTTCTTCTACCTTAAAGACACGGTTTTTCTAGGTCACACTTTTATTTTCTAAACATTTTAAAGTTTTGATATTTACATTTTAGGTCTTCAACTTGTCAGAAATTAATTTTATGTAACGTGTAAATTAGTAGGTCCTTAGATATGTAAGTTTAAATTTACTAAACTTCTATGATGCAAAGGCTATGAAAATGATACTTTTATTATTCTAGTATGAAGAAATTTAATATTGTCTATGTAAATGACAATTAATTAATAAACTTTTCTTTAGTATTTCAGTTAGAATACTTTGGACTATATCATGCAGCATTGATCAATACTTCCCTTATCACCCAATTTATTTTGGTATTTTAAAAATATAAGAAATGTCAAACATATCTGCTAACTGATTTATAGGACATAGAACCACATGGGGTGGCTTTATTGCTCCCTTGCAATTTACTTATTTGTCACTTTCATTTGCATTAGATGAGTTATATAGTAAGAATAAGGGTAGAGTTAATAAGTCATCTGATAATTTTTTATGATTTACATTGCCAACAGCAAACCAGTAACTAAATTAAAGAGTAATTTGTTGTATATTCACAAGGCTAGTATACAAGAAAAAGCATCACAAATTAGTTAATGCCCATCTTTAATTTGAATATAAAATTTGAAATGGCCATGCTTCATGTAGATTATTAAATGATTTCAAGCAACAAAACTGGAAGGCTGTGAACAATCAAATATATTTACAGTTTTCTCTTGGGATAATGAACATTTCTCCAGTGGGATTTTTTGTAAATTAAATGTGCAGAGGAGATAACAAGAAAACATCTGAGCCCAGAGTACCGCCTAATGGCTGGGCAACATGCATATTTAGCAGGTCAGCTTTTGATAAGACAATAGTATAGTCCATCAATAAGGTGCAATTTAGCTCTGTAAATAGATGGCTGTTAAAAATACTCAATTACTTTTTACAAAATAAAAGTAGGATAACTATAAGTAAACAGGGCTAAAAGAATCTGTAATGAAGTAATCTTCAACAAGTAGAGTTTAGAGACTTCATGAACAATATGAATGATAGCAGGACTAAGTCTTTCCCTAATAGTAAATGTAACGAACATGAAAACATTCAGATTCTCAAGAATAAAATGACAAAAGTTTCTATGGGAAGAATTGCACTAATATTATTTCTCTCTTATTTTATTTTATTTTTTTTACATTTACATAGACAATTTTAAAAATACATTAAATCTATAAATCTTCAAATATAAAGAACCAAATCTTGAGTTCAGAGCTAGTATAGCATAGTGGTTAGAAACATGGATTCTAGAGGCAGAGACTCTCAGTTCAGTTTCCATGTCTGTACTTGTTAGCTATGTGACCTTGGCTGAGGAAGGTAACATTGCCATGCTTTTTATTTCCTCATTTTCTCCCTGGAAATAATAATATTATCTGCCTCTTTGGGATACCTTGCATCTGGTAGGTGGTAGATAAATGGTAGCTGTTATTATTTGTAACTTTTATATTGAACATTATGATAATGACCAAAGTATCTACGTGCCTTTTAAATGAAATCCAAGCCCATACTATACTCCACCTCACCTCTGATGATATAGGAGTTAAGAAATTATTTAGACAGATAGTGGGGGTATGGGAGTTCTTAGTAACTTTTTCCTTTTAATGAAAAGCAGCCACCAAGTCATTTTCTTTTCTTTTTTTAAAATTATACTTTATGTTCTAGGGTACATGTGCACAACGTGCAGGTTTGTTATATGTGTATACATGTGCCATGTTGGTGTGCTGCACCCATTAACTCATCATTTACATTAGATATATCTCCCAATGCTATCCCTCCCACCTCCCCCCACCCAACAACAGGCCCGGTGTGTGATGTTCCCCTTCCTGTGTCCAAGTGTTCTCATTGTTCAGTTCCCACCTATGAGTGACAACATGCGGTGTTTGGTTTTCTGTCCTTATTATAGTTTGCTCAGAATGATGGTTTCCAGCTGCATCCATGTCCCTACAAAGGATATTAACTCATCCTTTTTCTGGCTGCATAGTATTCCATGGTGTATATGTGCCACATTTTCTTAATCCAATCTGTCATTGATGGACATTTGGGTTGGTTCCAAGTCTTTACTATTGTGAATAGTGCCACAATAAACATATGTGTACATGTGTCTTTATAGCAGCATGAGTTATAATCTTTTGGGTATATATCGAGTAATGGGATGGCTGGGTCAAATGGTATTTCTAGATCATTGAGGAATCACCACACTGTCTTCCACAATGGTTGAACTAGTTTACAGGCCCACCAACAGTGTAAAAGTGTTCCTATTTCTCCACAACCTCTCTAGCACCTGTTGTTTCCTGACTTTTTAATGATTGCTAACTAACCGGTGTGAGATGGTATCTCATTGTGGTTTTGATTTGCATTTCTCCGATGGCTAGTGATGATGAGCATTTTTTCATGTGTCTGTTGGCTGCATAAATGTCTTCTTTTGAGAATTGCCTGTTCATATCCTTTGCCCACTTTTTGATGGGGTTGTTTGATTTTTTCTTGTAAATTTGTTTGAGTTCTTTGTAGGTTCTGGATATTAGCCCTTTGTCAGATGAGTAGATTGCAAATATTTTCTCCCATTCTGTAGGTTGCCTGTTCCCTCTGCTGGTAGTTTCTTTTGCTGTGCAGAAGCTCTTTAGTTTACTCCGATTCCATTTGTCAATTCTGGCTTTTGTTGCCATTGCTTTTGGTGTTTCAGACATGAGTCCTTGTCCATGCCTATGTCCTGAATGGTATTGCCTAGGTTTTCTTCTAGGGTTTTTATGGTTTTAGGTCTAACATTTAAGTCTCCAATACATCTTGAATTAATTTTTGTCATTTTCTTTTGTAACAGAGCAGCTTCTAAAATCAAGCTGCAAGCATAGACAAGCAAGTTGGACACTTACATGGTGAATGCTGTCAGTTGTGCCAATAGAAAAAGGCTACTTGGGACTAGGCATGTTCAAAATGGTGGCTCCTTCTTCTCTTCTCTTTGCCAGCCGTGCATACAGTAAGGAGAAGGCAGCATGGTGCAGGCCAGGCAAAGATTCCATTTGCAAAATAAGATTAGGATGGGGCAGCCAGCTTCTGGTGTGTTATGTAAATATCATACCTGGTTCAACTAATCTTTGGGCCCTATGAAAATCAGACACCACCTCATAAGCCTGTCTATAAAATCTGGTGTACTGGTGTACTCCGCTGTGAGCTGGAAGTCCCATTTGGGAACCCCTCTCTCTCACAAGAAAGAGAGCTGTTCTCCTTGCTCTTTCTTTTGGCTATTAAACCTCAGCTCCTAAACCCACTTCTTGTGTCCTTGACCTCGATTCCCTTGTCATGAGATGATGAACCCCGGTTATTTGCTACTGCTAGTTTCCAACTTTATCTCTCATTTTGTCTCATTCTCCTTGCTTATTTAGCTACAGCCATAGAACTCAAGCTCAGGCTTCTTTTAGGCCTTTGTACTTGCTACTCCCTCCAACTAGAACCCTTTGCCTGTATGTGGTTATTCTTTCTTATCACTTAGGTGTGAACTCAGATAACATCTGCTCTAAGATGTAGTCTGAACAAATTAGCTAAGTGATCTCATCTGTACTATCTATCCCATTGCCCTGTTTTAAATTACTTCTAAATGTAGTTCTCTTACCTTTTGTTCATAACTTTATGTCTTGTCCCACTAAAAAGTTACTTTCTTATGGGAAGGAACTTTCTCTTATTAATTGTTCTCTATATTCTCAATATATAATATTCCACTGGGAAAAGACAAAATGTAAAACTATGACCAGATTAATAATTTCAATAATAAATAAATTAGTGAATTTCAATAGAAGAGTAAAAGGGAAGATACGTCAGGTGACCAAGTAGAAATGATGTCTCTACAACTTAGCCTTTAGAGAGTAAAATACACCAGATTTAGAAATCGTTTTTGAAATGTGTGTTGAGAGGTTGGAGGAATCTGGGCAGAATATCCTATTGGGTTTTGCTGAATTCTGTTATAGGATTATCCAGAACAGAGTGATGTTTTAGGAAGGATACTGTATTGTGATCTCAATTTCTGATCTGTTTTCCAACTCTAGAAGGAAGTAATAATTTTCTCTCACCCTACACCCTGTACTCTCTCAGAAGAACAGGTATGCCTTTATTGGTTCCTCCTCACAGGGAAATTAACAAGTAACTTGTGTCAGATAAAGCACCTAACAATATGTCTCATTTGAATATTTATTTGGGATGAGTTTCAGATTTCTCAAAGGCAAGAGTAAATGACAGTAATTGTTTTGGCCTGACTCAATAAGGGAGTTGGATTCTGGGAAGTTAGAGGGATGAAAGAGCAGTGAAAGCCCCCAGAGGTCAAAAAATATCTAAGTGTATCTCACACGTTTTATATTCAACAGTATAGCTGTCCAAACTTTAATTGTCAGATCAAACTAGAGTTGACTGAGAAATTTATTTATTTATTTGGGAGAAGAATATTTCCCCAAAAAGACTAAATGAGATTTTTCATGACAACTCTAAAGATGAAGACTGAACAGATTTAATTTGCTTTAGAAAAAAGAATGGGGCTGGTGTGGTGGCTCACACCTCTAATCCCAGCATTTTGGGAGGCCAAGACAGGTGGATCATTAGAGGTCAGGAGTTCGAGACCAGCCTGGCCAACATGGTGAAACACTTTCTCTACTAAAAATACAAAAAATTAGCCAGGCGTGGTTGTGGGCACCTGTAATCCCAACTACTTAAGAGATTGAGGCAGGAGAATTGCTTGAACCCAGAAGACAGAGGTTCCAGCCTGGGCAACAGAGCAACAGACCAAAAAAAAAAAAAAAAAAAAGAAAAGGGAATGGGATATTTTCTCCCCCTCTAGTGTGGTATAGGATTTTCATACTAGGTATGCATATAATTTATTTGTTGGTGGAAGGAGATTAGAGAAGCTCAGTCTTCTTAGCATAGTAGAGCTAAAACTATTAATCATGAGTCAGCCGTATACTTTCCCATTATAAACACCCAAGAGTTTCTGGCCTTCCATGACACTATTAATCATAGAAGCAGGTATTAGTTCAGTATCTTTAACCTATTTTTAAAAAATACTGATTAAAATAGCTGTACATTGCAGTAAATACTGTAAGTTGTCTTCTCAATATCTCCCTTCTTCCTTGCTAACAACTCTGATTTTGTTCCCAGCTATAATCTAACTATATCCAGCAGTGAATCATGATAGTCTAAAGTTAAACTAATTATTTAGCCTTCCAAATACTGAATATTCCAGGTTGCTTTGCTGGAAAGTTAAGGCAGAACCATATGGCCCAGTTTTGGATAGAGACTTAAGAGGGTATCTTACAGGGATTCCCAGGAAAGATTTTGTATTTCTGATAAAAGGAGTCTATGTGGCTGGCACTACCCATTTTTCCTTTCTTCATGCCTTAAACATGCCCATAATTACAGTAGCCAAATTATGACTATGTTACCACAAACATGAAAATAAAAAGTGAACCCTCTAGACATGCCACAGCAGAAAGACAGGAGCAAAATCCTTGTTGATCTTGTTAAATAGTTGAATCAAGATCTACCTACTTTCTCACTCTTTACTTTTTCTTATATGAACAAAATAAACCCTGATTATTTAGGCCATGGTAAGGTTTTCCATCACTTAAAGACAAAAGCAACATTTAAGTCACTGTGTGTACCAGGCCACTTGCTATACTTAGCAATTACATAATGAATGGATCAATAAGATAATTGAAATAAAATGCACTTTAAAGGTCTGTTCTAACATACTTTTTTCATTTTATCTCAGTCAAATGCAATCTTATCTACCCAAAACTGAAAATAATCAGACAATGGCAAATGTTGCTAACTCAACAAAATAGATAATGGAATAGAAAGTGACTATCATTAAATAGTGCAGGTATCATTTGATAGGATGGCCAAAAAAAGTCTGCTTGTTCCCCCACTAGAAATTGTGAGAAGCATCAAGATATGTGGGATTAATCTGAATTAGATTATTTTCCTTGAATGTTCTTCCTAATCTCTGTGTCTTTCCTCATTCCTTTCTCTTTGTCTGTAATACTCCCCACCATTTCTTTCTGTGAACCACCAACCCGACCTTTAATATGGCCTCCTTTATGAAGTCTTACCTGATCCTCCCTAGACAAATGTTCTCGCTCCTGTTCCGATTCTCTCAATGTGAGTACTGTGACCTCCTCTGCAATACCTATTATTCTCTCAGTTAGATATTTCAGAAATGAAATTGGAATCATTGTAAGAGAAATGTACCACAGAATGGACAGGGTTAGAGTTGGCCTTAGGAATAACTGGATATGAGCATCTAAACACGAAATCCTGGTCTTTCCCATTTTCCCTATGTGAACCACTGATGCACGTTCTATCGTGTTCAGGAATTGAATAATTACTGCTTCCAATAATTTTGTGAATATTTAAAATATGTGGCTTAGTAGAACCATTTTACTATCATGAAAGCATTTTATAAAATTCATATTCAGATGACATCTTAATTTATCAAGAATATGTAAAAAGATGCAATTGAACTAAATGGACTAAAGATGCTATGAAGGAAAATAGCCTATTGAAGAACGATGCACATATGTTTACAAACAAGTATAACCACAATGCAATGTGATAACTGTTATATTAGTAGCATATATAAACTAGCACAAAAGAAATATTGAAATGACTGCTAATTCCAGCTGAGAGAATCAGGATAAGCATTCATGAGTAAATATTTGAGGTGGATCTTGAAGTTCAATTGGTATCCAAAGTCAGTAGGACATGCACAAAAAAGAAAATAGCCTGGGCACAGGTGCTATGGTTGGAAAACAAATAGTATATACTTGGAGGATGGGAACAAACTACTTTTAAAGCTAGGAAATCTGCGTTTAACTATTTAGATAGTTGCAGATATGTAGAAAAGTTGCTGCTTTAAAAATAAGAAGTAACACTTAGGAACAAATACACTTAAAAACAGATGTGTCACAGTTTCTAAAGCCCTTCCCAACAGAATACAGCTCAGAACCCAACCGTTGGTTCACAGAATTGTCTACTGATATCCAAAGATACCTTGGAAGTAGGCTACCAACATTTTGGTTACAGATATGATACTGAAATTTTTAGTTTTATTTCTAAGACTGAAAAATATTTACAAATGTAAGTTTTCCCTTTTTAAGAGTGACGGATTTATACTCTCTTCCCACTTCTATAGTTTCCAATCTTCATAAACACACATTTCCTTTAATGGACAATTATTAATTAATTGTTAATTAAGAAAAGAGGTGTGACTTCAAATATTTGCTAATTAAAATATATATTTTTTAAAATTCTACAGTTCAAACTAAAGACAATAAAGTCAATGATCTTATTCATTCCAGACACCTGAGCACCCCATATAATTTCAAATATAGGTATGTCCTACAATGGCCACTATTTTTTCATCAGTAATCACAAGCTACATAGATGTCATGTATCAAAACAAAAAAATCCAGATTTCCTCTTTGAAACCCATAAATATTTTAGACAAGCAGAAATGCAGGCCCGGTACAGTGGCTAACGCCTATAATCCCAGCACTTTGCGAGGCCTAGGGGGGAGGATCACCTGAGGTCAGGAGTTCGATAGCAGACTGGCCAACATGGTGAAACACCATCTCTACTAAAAATACAAAAATTAGCCAGGCATGGTGGTGGGCCCCTCTAATACCATCTACTAGGGAGGCTGAAGCAGGAGAATTGCTGAAACCCGAGAGGGAGAGGTTGCAGTGAGCAGAGATCGCGCCATTGCACTCTGGCCTGGGCAACAAGAGTGAAACTCTGTCTTCAAAAAAAGAAAAAAAAAAAAAAAAAAAAAAGAAGAAGAAGAAAGAAAAGAAAAGAAATGCAAAATGATGCAGAGCAAAAACCATTATGTAAACGTTGTGTCATTCATTTTGATACTACTTTAAAATCATCAGTGGCCGTGTTAGAAAACAGAGAAAGAGAAAGAGGAAAGCAGATTAAAAAAAAAAAAAAAGTTTTCCCATCTGAGCAGATCACACCAATTACATTTGAGCAATAGTACTCAATATCATTACTTTTAGTCCATCACATAACAATACTTGTAAACACAATTTGTTTGGACTATTATTTTTCTTTAGGAAGATTCATAAGAAATCACATTGTACACACAGTTATGAGAATTTTAAAATGTGTATTCAGCATTCATTTTGTTAATTTATGTTTAGTTAATGTTAGTGATGTAACAATTTTAACAGGTAGAAAGAAAAGCCCTGAAAGAAATAGATAATGTCTCAGTATTATGCACAAAAATGTTTTCATACAATGAGTCAGTATATTCTCTTGGCTCCTATTTCTTATACCATTAAGATAGACTCTTTACACAAACTATAATTTGATTCAAATTCCCTTTAAGATCCCATACGATTGTCTTTGATACTGTAACCTTTTTAACCTCTTAGTTTCTACAATAATTTCCATTCATCTGACTTCTTGAGAAAATTTATAGGAGTCAGTAGATTTTCTCAAGCATTCTAGCAATAACGATTTTTGAGTATTGCTACTTATTTTGCTATACAACATTAACAAGTGCGCTGACCTTCCAAGAATCAGTTTGATCTGATAGATTGTAAATTTTTTAAATACATAGGAAGTAACACCTCTTTTATATGCACTTTAACTTATTAGCACAGAATCTTGAACAGAGTAGAAACTCAAGAAATATACTATTTGAATAGAATTTATTTTTCATTGGTGTAATTAGTCTGTTTCTTATATTATGGTACTAGTAAAACACATTCATTTAATTCATATAACAGTTGATGTAACCCACCTACCTCTGGTTCTTAGTGTTTTAACTTCAGCTTATTTAAATAGTCAAAATAGCTGACTTTAATATAATGAATTAATAGATCTGTGAGAAAGAATTTGTTATAAAACAAGTCAACACAAAAGCAGAGCAAACTGAAAGCTTTAGCTACTCTTTAGTGTGAAACAACCTGAAGCCTTTTAGTTATCATTTATAACTGACCAATGATAATCATTGCACAGGTGTTGTATGCATTTTTGTAGTTAAAGATGGGAGTTCAAACATTGGATTTCCATCTGACAAAAGTTTTATTGTATTTCTTAAATATTGGATGAGGAGAATCTGGCTACTTAAAAATAAACTCTGAGTCAAAAATTACTTAACCTCTGTAAAACAAACTGAGTTGTTTCAACTGTAAAATGGCAATAACTAAAATACCTGTAACTTACCAGGCTGTTGTTAGGGTCACACAAAATTATATATGTAGAAAGGAGCTGTAAATTAATCATCAAATATTGGGCATCATTTCAATTTGTGCAATGTAATTATTTAATATACATGCAACACCCCAGTGTTTGACCATTTTACTCTTCTAAAATACTTACTGGTATACACAAGTTGAAAGCCTTCATCTGTCCCTTCAGAATCGGAATTAAATTCTAGCCAGAGCTGATTTGAAGTACTACTAAGTGTCAGTCCACGCATAGATGCACCAGTAAAGGCACCTAGTAGATGAGTTGTTTTATCTTTTCCATCGTAAATCTGTAAAATATATTTATAATTTAAATGTAAATGTGTCAATAATAATTCAGAGCATGTATTTACATGTATGAAAAAGAGAAAAGTGTACTTTTTCTAAATCAGATCAGTACATTTCCTAAGGACAACTAAATATATTGGTTTCTATGAACACAAGGTTAAGGAAGTTATAATTCACATGTATAATTTTAAAATTCCAAGCTTAGTATACTTTAAGTAAGACTTAAATCAGGTGATATAGCTTCTGTTCTTATTATTTTAAAAATGCTTTTTCTGGGAGACAATTTAAAATTAAGAATATCTACCTAAAGATTGGTTTTGAAAGTTGGTTACTTGGTTAGTTGGCTGTTTCTCTGCAACTTTCTCAAGGAGATCAAACACTTGCTTTTCCAACAACAAGATTAATATAAAATATATTTGTGTCTGGTGCAGTTGTAACTTTTCCATGTTCGTTAACTTGTTTCATATTTGACATTTTAAAAAATATTAAGTTAAAGGAGTTCTAAATGCTTTTAGAAACAACTTAATAAAGCAAAAATACACAATAAAGAAATTGATAAGCTCCCACACATCATTCTTATTTTTCTGAAGGTATAACTACTTACTGTACTAATTTGTTTTTCTTTTATTAATGCATTATAGACATCTCTTCAGGTCAGTAATACAAATTCTTCTGTTTGAGAGATGTATAGTGACTCCATCATAACTTGCTCTACCATTCCCGTATTAATGAACTCAAGTTTTTGCTACTACAAGTAATGCTGATACAAACACTCTTTTACTTGTAACCTCATGTTTTTTGGTACTTGTACTTCAGTAAAAAAGTTCTAGAAATACGGGATTCCAGAAATATGGGATATGAAATATGGGACATGTTCATATATTTCTAGATAGTTTTCTAAAAAGTATGTAGTAATTAAATCCAGGGTTTACCAACAATGCGTATTACCATTCCTTTTCCTGTAAGGCATGCATTCCCAACATAATCATTATGACCTCCAAGGTGTAAAAATTGGTTCTTGGGAGCAATAATATTTTAGATGTTACAATGATTTGTGGTTCCCTAAAGATCAACTCTCCCTGACAGACTTTATTCTATACTATTTTGTTTCACGGAGTTTCATGGGCTTCTTAGGTGAACAATAATAACAAGAAAAAGTGGAGAATACTGCTTGAAATTACTGGTCTGTTAGCTCAGATTGCCTTACTTACTCATGGCCTGGTGCTAGAGTAAAAATTATGTTAGATTCCACATCTAGGGATCTTGCCATAGCATAAGTGTTCCTCCATAACTACATTGATGTCACCTAAGAGATGATTTTTAGGTGGTATACAATGGAATATTTTGTTATTATTATATTAATCTGTATATTTTTCTTATAATTGATAGTTGGTTTTAATCCGATGATTTATTTAGAATGTTTTAATATGATTTTAAATAAAAACTTGTGTATAATTAACCTTTCTTTCAAAGTATCTTTATTAGAATTTAATGTTAAGGTTATGCCAATTTTTTTTCCAGGGCCCCTAAATGTTCTTTTCTAACCACATTACCCTAAACATTTTCTACACAGAAATTCTAAGTCTCCACTGATAAGGCCTTTCTTGCACGCTCCATTTGTAATTGATGGAATCTATAGACTTATGTATACCCTCTAGGCTTCTACAGTTTGTTTACTTGTTCTTTACAGCAGAGAGAAAAGGTAGAAATAAGAGAAAGTGAGGAATTTAGAGTCTTAAGTTCAAGGCGACATGGTCATTGAATTCCTAACAGCAAACATTGCTTGGTCTCTCTCTTTTTATAAACACTGTCAAGTTTTTAAAAAATGTACATTTACTCTTGAAAGTATTTGGATACTAGAGGACTGTATACACAAATTTCCTAATATTATCAGGGAATACCTTGAATCCCTGGAGGAATCTACTTTATCATGCAAATAAGTTTCTGTTTTAGTTATCAGCAAGAATTTCTGTCTTCAACAAAATCAAACCAAATGTTGAGGTTGGTAGCTCAGGAATGCATGATTTTGGTTTGATTACATAACATTTAACTTTTCATTTCTTAAGAATAGTAGTCATTGGGGATAATTCAGAGGTAAGAAAACCTTGCTTGTGGCAAAATATAACTTGCATGTCTGTCAGTTTCAAATGTTCAATATTCTCAGAAGTATGCTTCTGAATATATTTATTTTATGATTCTATATTACATAGTATATTAATTCTGTGTTTAGAGCTGCACATTCACAATCAAATCATTTAACCACTAGATCCAGTGGATCTTATTTGTGGTGATATTATCGAGATATCCCCAATAATATTTTCCTTGTGTTACCCTTAACTTCTCACCAACATATAATTTAATTGTTATGAAAAATATAAACATAAATAAAATGTAAACAATTGTTTCTTGGATAAAACTACTTCTCTATTTATGTGTGGATACATTGTAATAACTTTCAGTTTGTCAAAAATAGCCAAATAAAGGGAGAATATAAATAGAGCAAGTAATTAATGTAACTGGGGAAGTAAAAACTGGTTGTTGAAATTTGTTTTTAATTTCTTTAAAAAGTCTTTCCTAATTTTTAAAAAATATTCAGGAGTAATGAGAAGCAAAAATTACTGATAGATAGTAGAAACATTACTTTATACATATAAATTTTTCCTATATGTAACAATGTAAAAAGTAACAAAATAAGTCAACATTTAGTTATTTAGTTCTATGCCTGTGTTAGGTGCTGTAACTAAAATTAAAAAAAATAAAATAGTAAGACATCATTCTTAACCTAAAAATTAAAAAAATATATAAACACAAAATTCTCTGTATATTCGGTTAGAAGCATACAGTATACCTTTTTTTTTTTTTTTTTTTTTAAAGACAGGGTCTCTGTCACCCATGCTGGAGTACGATGGTGTGATTATGGCTCACTGCAGCCTCAACTTCCCCCAGCTCAGGTGACACTCCCACCTCAGCCTCCCAAGTAGCTTGCACTATAGGCACGCCCCACCAAGCCTGGCTAATTTTTGTATTTTTTGTAGAGATGGGGTTTTGTCATGCTGCCCAGGCTGGTCTTGAACTCCTGGACTAAAACTATCTCTACATCTTGGCCTCCCAAAGTGCTGGGATTATAGGCATGAGCCACTGAACCAGGCAGTACATATATATATGTTTTTTTATTTTTTTTTTAAGAAAAACTTTTTATAAGACATTTTTTTAAAAAAACAATCATTTAAAGAAAGGGCATGATGAAAGAGCTAGTACTTTCAGGAAATAAAAATTATTTTAGGTTCAGCTGGGTGAATCTAATTCAGCACCAAAATCTGCTAGCTACAATGTATTTAACATTGTTGAGTCAAAAGGTAGAAAACAAATACTGTTGAAGCTCCACTATAATCATCAGAATAAAATGAAACTGGATCATTCAACTATGAAATTTTGGAAGCATGCATAAAATTGCTTAATCAAAATGAAAGGCAAGTGTTAATTAGGAAGCCTTTAAAAAGAGAAGAGTTTTATAGTAATGATCAAGTCAATGCTATTTAACTCATAAATAAAATCCTTCAAATGTAGTTAAATAGATGAAAACATAAAGGCAACAAAGGGACAAAGCAGTATAACCAAAGATAAATTACTTTTAAACTAGTCATGAATACAAGCATACAAATAAGAAAACAAAACGAACAAAATATGCCTTTTGTTCAAAAGTATATAGTACAAAGTGATTAAATTGGGTCTGAATAGAGCAATAGGACTTTTATTTGAGACTGTTACTGCTCATATTTCTATTCTAATTAAAATCAAGATCTTTAAGCTTGTTTTTGTCTATTTAAGTGTAGTCTCCTTTTTCTTTAATGTATATTGTTATTATTAAATTGACTTAAGGATTAATATCATGAAAGGTATTGATGGCTTTTATTAATGTTAATGAAATTATTTGATGAGACTCTAATTTGTTAAGATATTGCAATTGTCTGATTATTTACACCAGAACAAACTAAAACTTAACATTGCCATGTTTTAATTGTCAAAACTGTTTGTAATAAATCTGGTCCTGAAATTAGTTATGGTGTACAGACTCTCCTAAATCCAGTAGGTTAAACCATATTATAACAAACTACTTATCAACACCCAAAACTCTTGCTGTTGTGAATGATATGATAAATATATAAACAGAAAGCATGTTCTAACTCATTTATCTAATGAATTAGCAAGTGAAGTGTTAACCTGAATCCAAGAGCAGAAAGTAAATATAAAAGTAAAATATGAAGACAGAAATTACACATACATATATGTATAATTATATAAACCTCCAAATTATTCCTCTTCTTGGATCCAAGCATTTTTACTTTTGGTCATTTGTTTTATAGGTTGATTTGGAAATTAAATACATTTTCTAAAAAGGTGAATTAGATGTCAAGTGTGCATATAAAATAAAGAACAATTTTTATAATGGTCAATCAAAAAAGGCTCTATTCTAAAACTTTTTATATTCTCTGCAAAGATAATGTAAAATAGAGTAGAGAACTTTTATTTGCATTCAATTATTTAGGTTTCTAAAGTAGCTACATAATGTATTCTCAATTATATGAGCTAGTATGTTTTAGTGAAGGAGGAGGGAAACAATGAAGGACCAGCTTTCCAGGGACAAGCGGTTTTTGGTTGTATAATAGAGCTGAAGTTCCAACTCCACATTAAAGTTCTGCAGCTTATTACAAATCATTTTATTTTCCTGATACTTAATGGAAGAGGATGAAGGGTTTTATGAGGCCTAACATAGCAGTCTACACAAATTGGCACTTTGAGAGTGCTTTTGAGGGGAGAATTAATACAGGATTCCAATGAATAGCAAGCAGAATTGGCAGATATGTGTGCTGGACATATAAGATCACTGGTGTGCTAAAAAATGTTTAACAACCAGCTCTCAAACAAACAACAACAACAAAAAAAACCTGTTAAATGTGTATATTTGTACGTAAGGCTTTTAAAATAGCATTTATTGCAATAAACAAACTTTTCCTAAGAAGGGTTAGAAAATAAAATTTTAGGCTTTGGGAGGCAAACCATCTCTGTCACAGCTACTCAGTCCTGACATTGTGGCACAGGAGCAGCCATAGACAATATGCAAATGAATGGACATGGCTTTCTCCCAATAAAATTTTACTTACAAAAACAAGTGCCAGGCCCAGTTTGGCTCTCACACTGTTGTTTTCCAATCCCTGATTTTAGGGAGGTGTCGAGCAATGTACAAATGGTAATAAAATATACAATATTCATGACTGTACATTTCATATAACTAATTGATTTTTAAAGAATGCTTTTACTGTTTTTGCCAGACTTTTGTGTATGCAATTTATGATTGCAACTGACAAACAAGAGTATTTCCTAAATAAATACTGCTTGATTGTTTTTAATGTTAACAAATAAAAGGAAAGTGAAAAATCAAAAACAAGGTTATGTCAGAACTTCCTGAATTTGTAAATGATATGAACAACTATTGGTTAATTGAATAATAGTTTTCAAATACTGAAAAAAAATTTCTTCAATATGTAGTGCTATTCATAATGTAATGGCCACAGACACAACCCATTTCCACTTACATCTATATAATAAGCAAACAACAAGTTAAGTCATGTTTTGTAGCATTTGCCAGTTTCCACAGTGTAAATATTCCCATTGGCCAACAACAAGCTATCATTGAATGTGAATGTGATGTCACTGAATGTGCAGTTGGGAAGAGACGTGAAGGGGCACAGTGTGGTGTGGTATTTCTACCATAGGGACACAATATACATAAATAACCTCAAAAGCACAGATAATAGTAAAAGTAGTACAATAATTAGGAAATTTTAAAAAAAATTATTTATTGTTCTTGTTTTTAATATAATTTAAGTTAATTTAATTGTGATTTAATTACAATCTAATTGTAATATAACTTAATTTTTGGTACTGGCTATGTTCAACAATCAGCTCTCAAAATTACTGAAAATTTAATAATACGCTCTCACAAGTGCTACTCCCAAAGACTCACACATAGATAGGAAAGAAACTTGAAAACATACATTTTAGAAAATAACAGGTTAATAACCTTATCATATCTCTACAAGAATGTTATTAATCAAGTCCTTTGAGTATCTAATTTTTCATAAATATGACATCATTCCTCCTAACCTTTTCTCTCCCAGTTTCAAAAGCAATTTTGAGTTACTTTATTGACTTTTCTCCATAATCATCCATAGTCTACATTTTGCATAAGAAATAAGTCTTTAGACTACACAATGCTAACCATGGTAAAAAGATTGCCTTGAATTTTGGAATAGAATAAATTCTTTTCCAAAGAATAAAGGAATGCTCTGCTATATTCCTTTATTCTGAACATTGTCCTTAGTTTTTATTTGAAAATAACAACAAACACAGCAACAATGAAAACAGAAAATAGTATTTCTCATTGGTATTCAATTTTCATTCTACCAGGCTGACAATGGGAGCTATTCGATGTTAATTGCATAGAGCCTACATATAATAAACCCCTCTTATAAATGTTAATTGAAAGAATTAATTAAATTACATATTTACAAGTGAGAGTGAGGAAAGAAGTTCAGTATTTCTGCCATATCCTGTGTCACTTTGAAAAAAATAAAATAATCAGACTCCAAACAAACTAGAGAAACATTCCCTAGATGAGTTAAGTAGAGAACAAATTAATTAGGTTCTGATTTAGGTTTCTAAGACAGGACCTTGCATCGTATCCTTTTTGGGTGGAGGAATAATAGAATACCAATAATTAGAAAACAGGGAACATGTACCTGGCTTTCTATCTGGAGCCCAGAAAAGTGGGAAACATGCTTGCAGAAAAAAGGTACCAAACAAACAAACAAACAAAAAAAACAGTAGGTATGTGCGGTTGGTGGGGCAACTGAGCCTGAGCCAGTCACATGGAATTCTGGCGTAACTCAGTCTCATATACAGAGTAAAAGATGAAAAGTGCTTCTTATGAGCAGAACAGAATATATTGCAGAGAGCTGGTAGATGCAAAGAGGTTTTGCAGTTGGGATAACTGGGATCCAGCAGTAGATGCCCAATTGTACTGCTGACTTCAGAACAAGTAGCAAATGAGGGGGCGCAGCAGCTGCTGCCACAAACAGATAATGCCCTAGGACAAAACGTACTTTTCATTTTTGACAACTTGAAGTCTTGATGCCAAAATATGTGCAGACGTTGAACTGGCAAATACAGAATTGACTGAGTTTATCCTGAATTGACCTAGATTCGTTTTCTCACTGCCCAGGAAAAAGGTTGTTGAAAATAAAAATTAGGTCACTTATACAAAAATCTTTTGCTATATTTCTTGCAAATTTTTTTCCAGACTCTGAAATATATTCCTATTACATGAATATTCACTGAACATTTGCAGGGGCAAGCACTGTGCTGAGTGCTTTACAAACAATCATTTAATTTAAAAACATTATCTAACAGTCATTATAGCAATACTGAATGTAAGTTTTTATTATTATCAGAATGTTTCAGGTGAGGAAGGTGAGATTTAGAAATCTTGAGTAATGTTTTCAATAATTGTATGACTATTAAGTGGTAGGTTTGAGATTTGAACCTAGGTTTACCTAACTCTAAAGCCCATTCTTAATTGTCATTAAGGTGTGTAGAAAAATAATCCGGAGCATAATGTGTTTTCAAAGGTTAGAATAAATTTGGGCAACGTTGATTGAGTGGGCATGTTTATCTAATAATATATCACCAAATATAACCCTGAATTTTATAAGCTATATTTGGACAAAACAGCACGGCAATGGGAAAAATATTTAGAAGTAACTATGTTGTATAAAAATATATTCACTTTTCTTAGATTAGAAACAATAACAATTGAACTTAATTAGAAAGGAAATATGTTTCTCTTGCTTTACATAGAAAGAAAGTAGCTGAAATTATATAGTAAATTTGTCCTTTCCAGAAGAAAAAAATATTTATTGAGCATTTACTATATGACAAGCATTGTTCCTAGATGCTTGAGTTAAAGTGGAGTTAAATAGTTCCTGCTGTCTTATAGCATGCATTCTATTGGAGAAGATAAAAATTAAAGGAATGAACTATGAATGCATAATATTTCAGGTTGTAGATCAGTGCTCTGAAGAAGAATAGATCAGATTAATACTATGGAAAGAGATGATGGAGGTAAGTTTACCAGTTTATAGGA
This sequence comes from Macaca mulatta, assembly GCF_049350105.2. NCBI lineage: Eukaryota > Metazoa > Chordata > Mammalia > Primates > Cercopithecidae > Macaca > Macaca mulatta. Next base: position 122,921,060 of record NC_133413.1, read on the forward strand.
GGGTCCATTGAAGACTCTGATCATATGACATTTTAGTAGAGACCTGAAGGAAATGAGGGACACAGCCATGTGGTTATACTGAGGAAGAACATGCAAGCAGAAGACATAGCCTGAGCAAAGGGCTTGGTGTTGAAGCGTGTGATGTGGTTTGAATGTTTGTGACTTCCAAATCTCATGTTAAAATGTGATTCCACCGTTGGAAGTGGGGCCTGGTGGAACGTGATGGCATCATGGGGGCAGAACCCCCATGAACACCATCCCATTGGTAATAAGAGAGTTCTCTCTCAGTTAGTTTACATGAGATCTGCTGGTTTAAAAGTCTGGAATCTGTTGTCCCTTTGCTCTCTTGCTCCCTTTCTCACCATGTAATACACCAGCTTCTCCCTTCACCTTCTGCCACAATTGTGAGCTTCCTGAGGCCCTCACCAGAAACCCAGCTGATGTTGGTGCCATTTTTGTAGAACCTGCAGAACTGTGAGCCAGTTTAATCTCTTTTCCTTATAAATTTTACAGCTTCAGGTATTTTTTTATAGCAATGCAAAAAAAAAAAGGGCGGGGGGTGGGGGACTAATACAGCATGCTTGCTATATTTGATAAACTGCAGAGAGGCCATTATGCCTGGAGTGGAGTGAGCTAGAGGAAGAGTGGCAAAAGGAAAGGTCAGGAACATTAAAATTATGCCAAATCATATAGCCCATGGTAAGGGCTTTAGATTTTACTTATAATGAGATGAGAAACATAAAAAGGTTTAGAGCTAAAGCATAACATGAAAAAGGGTCACTTCTGTTGTTGATTTTGAAACAGTCTATAGAGTATGCTATGGTCTCAATATTTGTGTCCCCCCCAAATTCATATGTTCAAATCCTAACACTCAAGGTGATGGTATTAGGAGGTGGGGCCTTTGGAGGCTAACTGTTCATGAGGGCAGAGCTCATAAATGGAATAAGTGCCCTTATAAAAGATATCATCCCTTTGGCCATGGAGTTCACAATATGAAAATGATTCTTTGAGGAAGGTGGCCATCATCAGACACTAACTGCTAGTAACTTAGTCTTGAAATTACCAGCCTTCAGAACTTCAAAAAATAAATGTGTATCATTTATAAACCACTTAGTCTATGTTATTCTGTTATAATAGCTCACATGATCTAAGATGGTGGAAATAGGAGGATCAATTAGAAACAATGTCAGTTACACAAGTAAGAGATGATAATTTAGACCAAGGTTATTTACAAAGGTGGGAAATGATTAATTCCAGAACTTTGAAGGAAAGAACCACAGAATTTGCTGAGAGACAATATACAAAGTGTGAAAGAAAAAAGGAAACAAGAATGAACTCAATTTCATCATTGAGTAATTAGTTTCTATCTACTAAAATAGAGAAAAATGAGGAGAGAGGAGATGTGTGTTTTGGACTGGTGAACTTTGAAATTCCCATTAGTCATTCAACTGGAAATAGTGAGAGATCATATAGATAGAAACTGGATTTTATCACAGGTCAGAGCAGATTTTGCATTAGCTGTGCTGTTCTGTCAATATACTTTAAAGCACATACGTTTCAAAGATTTTTTTAATGTGAACATTAAAGATTTTTTGTAAACAAAATATAGTTCATATATCTTTTTAGATTCCTTAAAGCTGCAGTGTCAAGTAAAATCCAAACCTACCTGTGGTGTGTCATTAAAGTTTTCCAAAAATAAGTAAGTAGCATGCAAGAAAATTGTCGCTTAACCCACTTACTGTTCGTATATGTAAACATTAATAGTTGAAGGGATCTGAATTATAAGAGTTTCCTATACAATCATGGATAGGTTTTATATTTGTTCTATCACCATTATAAAAACACATAATTAGCCAAGGTTGTTCATAGTGAACAGGTTAAAATACCCATTAAGTAAGTACATTGGAAAAAAAAAAAAAGATACATTCCTAAATGATCATTCTGCACCAGTTTTTTGCAATCCAGAATGGATGCAGTGAAATTTCCTTTCCACTTTAAGTAAGAATCACCATAGGAATTTTTCTTTCATTTATTTTTATTATTATTGCCTTTTCGTGGCTTGAAAATGTTCTGTTTGCCTAAATAGGATTTTCTCAGATGCTATTAAAATTATTTATCCACCTTTGAAAAATGACACAAATGAACAAAAAAGTTTTACAAAAAAAAAAGATTTCAATCTGGTATAAAGTTAATGACTCAAAATTATCTAGTAATATTGAGGTCAATTTTTATTATTTAGAGTAAGAATCTGCTACCTTTGAAGCACTACAGTAAAATATTTTGATGTATAAATGTTCTTCATTTTAACACTAGAGCCAAAGAAGGATATAATCATAATTACTATATTGATGGTCATCAGATAATCTAGAGAGCTTTATAAAAATCCAAATTCCCACGTGTAGATGAACTGAATCAGAAAACCTGGGAGGAGTGCCAGTAATCAAAACTTTAAAAAAAAATCTAGAGGAGTCATATGATGGCTTACACTTAGAACTCACTGGTGCAAACTCTGCTGGTGTGATTTTTAAATAACTAAAGTTCTTTACAGAAAGAAAGGAGAAGGAGAGAAGAAAAAAGACAGCAAGTGAGTGAGCAAGTGAGTGCCTTCCTGGACACTGAACTCTCAGAGACAAAAGTTGTACACGAATGTTTGCATGGAAATAGATGTAGATATACACACATATTATTGTTGGCATTGTTATTTTTGTTTTGGTCAGAATCCAATACAGTTATGTCATATGGTAAATGAAACCAGAAAAAAAAAAATCTCTCCTCCTAAACTTGATTCTCATATAAGGATTACAAGAGAGTGTCATTCCAAAAAATGTAATCAATGATACCACATAAAAGAAAAAGCAATGATTTTAAATTCTCTCAGTCAAGGGGCAGCAGGTTTTATAATGGGCTCTTTGTTTTTATTTCTTATTATATCCTAGTCTAAATACACGAATCTAACTCACTCCACTATGTTTGATATTGTAAAGTACTGGAGATGGGGATTAACTTTCATGGATTAGTTTTCAATTAGGCAAATAACTTTCCACCCTAAGATGACTTTGCACTCCATAATTTTTGAGAATTAATAATATATCTTTTTGAGGGTTCATCTTTCTGTTTGTATATAACTAAATGTGTCCGTGTCAAAGGGTGTCTTTCAGCTAATAGTTGCCCATCGGATTAATGGGAAGAATGAGGTAACATTAAGCATCTTATCTCTTATTCTGGCAGAGAGACCATGAAGGAGACAAATTTGGAATCTAAAAGTTCACCCTAAATTGTATTTATAGAGTAACTTGCTGAAACTGTTTTAAAGTAATAATTCAAAATAAATCTCAGGCAAATCTTTGAGTAGAAGGATAATTGAATTGGTGTGTTTCTATTATAATATTTAGTATATAGTATTTTCAACTTTGGAGAATGTATATTCCTGGAAAATTAAAGAATTCTTAAAAATTGTTGGGGACATAATTTTTTAAACTTTTTACCCATATAAGGGAAATCTGTATTTGAAGAAATCCTTTAAAGGGCCTTAAATTGAGTCTTTTTTTTCTTTTTTCTGCCTTATTTCATTGCTCCCTATTATATCCCCTTGTGTTGTCACTTATGACTGAAGCGCCACCCTTCTCAAGGTAGCACATATCAGAAATGTATGTGGCTTTATTCCAAAAAAGTAAGACCTTTGTTAGAAAGTTTTATTTTATTATTAAAAAGAATCATTTGTTATCGCAAATAAATTCTCCAAATAATATCAGTATAGAAAAGAAATGGATGAATTTTAAGCATCACAAAGAAATATTTTAGGGAGAACAGTAATAGGCACGAGTGATAGATGTCAAGAAACATTTCCTGAATTTTAGCTCACCAACACATGTTTATTATTGTTGCTTGTGCAATACAGAGTAGTAGCTAGACTAGCTCACAGATCTTATCTATGCATTGATACATTTCCCCGCATAATTTGCTTGAAAATAAAAAGCACTGCCTCAGTTCTATATACAAGCAACCTGTTAATCTCAATGTTGACTCCAATTGAACAAACATAATTTATTTTAACAGAAACACCCAAACAATGAACTAGAGGTGGAAGAGTTTTACATAGTGAATTTCGTTGCCAGTTGGGGAAAAATGCAGAAAATAAGAATGCATATATTGATCCTAAATTAATATTGAAATTGTATACATCTAGATACATTGTGAGAAATTTTCCCCAAAGCCTATACAAATCTTACAAGTATATAGCGTTATTGTGTTATAGAGCCATCAATTATCATGAAATAATATTTTTTTAAAAAAAGAAACTAACCAATAACGTTAAAATTGTTAATTAAAAAAAAATTCTCCTGCTGCAGCCAATTTGGAATTCCATTTATTTTTTTTTTTTTCAAGATTTGTGAAAACAGAAGTATAATGAATTTTTCACCTGGCTTAAGAAAATCTTAACGATTAGAAAAACAAAGCTATATAATTATTTTAAAAATATTTAAATGTGACTTTTAGAAGTGTTTAATTTTACTCTAATGATAAATATAAATCATATTTACCAAAATATTTATATTGAAAATACAAATCAGCAACTATGAAAATATTTATTTGCCAAAATGTTATTTTTTGGAAAAGTAGACATTTGATTATTTCAAAATGTTTAAATAATGTTTATACCAATAGTCATTATCAAAAAAGTACATTTTTTCTTAATTGATAGACATTGACTTGTTAGGTTTATATATTCATAAAAAGTATCCATAGTCATAAATGCAAAAGATTCTTCACGTATTAACAAAAATAAATAAGTTATATTATAGAAAATATAATACAAATAGAAACAAATCACTATTATATTTCTTAAAGAAATGACCATCGAATGACCATCAAAAAGCAAGTTGTTTTTTTCCAGAAATAAGATTTTAAAAATTATGATTTATGGGAACAGAGAAAGTAGACAACAAGGTGAATAATGAATTGCTTTACCTTTTAAATGTTTAAACATTAACAAAAATAAGACAAAGAAACATATTGTATGATGGTCATTTGATGATGTTTTATATATAATACTTATTAGGCAAGATATTTGGCATTAAAGTTTTCTTATTTTGGCATTATTAAAATATTAAAATTCATATATCATAAAATAAAAAATTACCTTTTATTATAAATAAAAATTGGAAACAAAGCATACTATTTTAATGGAAACAATAATAGAAAATGAGAATTATTATATAATTTGAATGCATAAAAGGCAGAATCAACTTACAGTTAATACTATATACATTCACACATATATAGGCATATATATTTATCTACTGGTGTATATTTAATGGCTAAAAATGATCAAAATACAAGTATGTCTGAGTTCACCTACCTTAAGAACATCTCCTTGTGCTAAATGAAATGTTCTGGCTGAAATATTGATTCCCTTGCCTGCTTGAACCTGAATGCTATAAATGCATTCATGGTTGTTTTCATAGTTGAGTGGATAATTTGGAGACAGCAAAATTCCTTCATTATTTGTTGCAGATGCACCACATTCAGCTGCAGGTAAAACAGAATATTGAAGTATAGTTTAATAGATAGCAGTATCATTTTCAAGCAATGTCATGTATGGAAGTGTAATGCATTTTATTTTACCTAAAGTTTAGCAGAAAAATAATATACAGAATGACTTTATGTTGTAAATGATTAATTCCCTCCTCAAATAACATATGGGAGGAAGAGACTACAGCTCATGGAGAGGACAATTGTGTACAAATGAAAATATACAACAGTTGTAGTAATTTTCCCCCTAGATTAAAGGATAGCATAGGAAAGGATGAGAGCACAATTTTAAGAATGTATTTTGCATTTGTAGATTTCTGATAAATTTAATACATTTAAATTTATAATTTAGCTCTTTTAAATGAAAGGGACATATATTAATTTTGGTTTTGAATAATTCTAACTTGATCTTTTAAAACATTTGTACTTTTTAATTAATTTGACCCTTCTTTTTTCTCCTAGTACTCAGTATTCTGCTGATACAAGAATTTCAATAATAAAAAGGGAATCAAATATTACATTATCTTTGAAAACTGATATAATAGTTAAACCCCCCTGGTAATAATAGTTAACCAATAATTGTAACAAATTGGGCATCTTTGGAAATTATATCACCTTTCTCAGGATAGAAAATTAGACTACATGAAGGCATTCTCATAATAGATAAAATGGTTTTGCTAAACCTTCAGGACTAATTTTGCAAAATTTGAGGAACTGCCTAAACATTTAGGAAAATGTGAGAATTTCTCAACAAATTTAGCTCGAATTTAATTTTAATGTATTTCAACATAAAAAGCTTGTGGCAGTATTGAAAAAACAAACAATAAGTCCTTAAAAGTCTTAAATATGTTTCAGAAATTCAATAAACTCAGCTTTCTATCTTAATCTAATAACTTGTTACCAAACCATAGGGCAAAAATATTTACATTTTCAAATATTTAACTGAAAAGGAAAAAAAAAAAAGCAAGTTGTTTTTTTCCAGAAATAAGATTTTAAAAAGAATGATTTATGGGAACAGTCAGAGAAAGTAGACAACAAGGTGAATAATGAATTGCTTTACCTTTTAAATGTTTAAACATTAACAAAAATAAGACAAAAGAAACAAAAGCCTATTGAAATAAAAATGATCAAGAAGAAGCAGTCAGTATAATATCAACATTGTGTGAAATAATAATAAAAACTAATGGTGTTATACTAACAGACAGTATTACACAATAAAAGGTTCCTCTAAATTCCTTTTAAAGAAAAAAAAAATCAAACTTCCAATACTGATTTAAATTCTTTTAATGTTACTTAAACATGTTCAAAAAATAGATACGTCTTTATACTTTTAGCTGCGTACAGTTATAATACCAAACCAGTTTACAAATACAGGAACAAAATGACAAAAACAATAAAATAAAAAATAGCAACATGTGTCTAATGAGGCATAAGGTTTTGTTTTCCTAACATTAAATCGCCTTTGGCAATGTGGATCATGTAACAGCTGCTGGAGTGTAGGCTTTTGGAGTTTGCTACACCTTTAATTACTCTATGCTGTGTAGCAACTTGATTCTCCCTCATATTATGCCTCTGTGAACTGCTGAGAATCTTTCATCTGCATAGTGCAAGAGAATGCCAGGCATCTATCACTTAGTGGAAATAATTTACATTTTATTTCTACTTTATTTATTTCTACTAGCTTTTTGGTATATAAGTATGTTTGTGGGGGCATGAAGACAAATGTAATCTGGATTACACAGGTGATCTAAAATGCACATATATTTTTGTCAATTAGATTATTTAGAAGGAAATGCTAATTATTTTAAATTATTTTACAGAGTCATGAAGTTTTGAAAATATAAATGGTTTTAGTTCTTGTCTGTAATAAGTTGACACAATATTTTTCAATTGCACATCTAATCTTGCACTTTCTGGTTAAAATATACTGATGATCAGCAAGTCAAAATCCAGAGAATGTCATACAAGGCCATTTACAAAGTGATCCCAGTGTGCCTGTTCAGCTATTACCTAGCCTTCTCTGCCATGGACCTTGCAATTTAGCTACCCTGAGCCACTACTGGCCCTTGGCCACAGTCTCATACTCTGAGCCTTTGAACTTGCTATTTTCCCGCATATGAACACCACCTCTGGTCCCAAGAGATGTGAATAAAGAAAATTACGGCCCATGAGGAAAATTACTTGATATGGAATTAAACTGTTACGGTTCTTTTCAGTATCGGGTGGCTGTGATGGTAAATGAAATTGAAAAAAGCAACACCACGTTAAAGTATCACAGATAATTCTCAAGAATAATAGTTGTGGTTCCATGCTTATGAATTCCCAGCAAAAATATCGTAACTTCAAAATTTTCATTATATATAACATGACTAGCACAGCAAGTTTTCATAAAGCTTATTTAAACTGAGAAGATAAGTATTGGCAAACTGTGACTGAATATTCTTAAGATATGTTAAAATTGAGAAAAGGAACTAGCAGCAGAACAGCTGACTACAAGAGAGAAGCATGGTTAGTTGATACAAGGAAGACAAGTGCATATATGAAAATGTCAATTACATGAGAAAGAGGAATTTGAGTAAAGCAAATCGTAAAGATCCAACTGGTAAAGGCAAGTTGAAAAAGTTATCTCTCAGCCATAGTGACATTTATGGAGAGTATACCGCTATCACTGAATAATCACAAATGTGTGACTCAGAAGATTATGTCAATGTTAATATTTTCAGTCAGGTGCTATAAGGAATAGCATATGTAAAATAAAACATGTATGTAAAAAATGTGTTACAATAAAAAAACTACAAGGTCACTGTGATATAAATAACTTATTTACTTGGTTGAGAATGTACTGAAAGATATTTGAAGTCGCTAGAGGCACATGATAGAATGCTCTGATTTGGAAAAAATAAATCAATAGGTTGATTCCATAGATATTTATGAAATATTTATTATGTACTGGGTGGTGAGGGGTATAGCTGAAGCTCTTATGGGACTTACTTTCCAGTGGAAAAGATGGATGTTTATCATACAATCACTCAAATAAAAATATAATATGTGAAAGCGTTAACTGAGAGCCCTGACCTGTCCTGAATAGCTAGGAAAGACTCTCTGAAGTACTGCAACTTGAAAATGGATGAGTAAATTAAGGGTGAAGGGAGAAGGCAAGTGGGGGAAAAGAATATTCCAAACAAAAGAAACATATCTAAAAACATTATTGGAGGGGGTGGGAGACGGAGGAGATAATGACAGGTTCTAGGAACTGAAAGACCTGATGTGAAAAAGCTTTCTTTGTGCAAGGTTGATCTAGAAGTAGATCTCTGAGGATGTTTATCTGGTGTGATAGGAGAAGAAATGTTCTTTCTTAGGTGTGTATGAATGGAGAAGTCATTAGTTGTGAGCTGCTTGTTCTTGTGATGGGGAAATACTTTTGTCTTTAAGGCTTGGAATGTTGGTTGCAGAATTTGAAGAGCAAAAAAGGAGACTGAATGAGCTACATTTGTAAAATTGTTTGAGATTTTGGGTTAGGAAACCACTGCTTCAGAGTTTAGGGGTTGCAATGTTTTCTGGAGGTGAGGTAAGCACACTTTTTCCTACATTAACATAAGCCCAGGACATTGTTTCTCTCATGTCTTGGTCTAGAGTGAGTTTTATGTTCTTGATAACTGATGCCACTAACTGATAAAGCCTATGTTTGATAATAAGGATTTCTTACAAAATAATCAGTATAAAACTAGGGAGTAATGTTTCCTCTCTCTAATTTGAACTAGAGGGTGCTGTCATCTTTAAATCATAAAAATTAGTAATATGAAAACATTACATAATTTAGCAGTGTTAAGAAAATATTTTTGGAGAATAAGTACTTAGTGTTCCTTGTAGCATATAAATATTTTCTGTGCAATTTCCAGTGTACACATTGTATATGATGACTTTTCTGAAAAGCAAATCCTATTCACATAAAATACCTTTTTATTTAAATGTACATGTTAAGATATCTATTTGAGTTACCAATATGAAACTCTTTGCTGAATATGAAAATAATATGTTGATAAATGTGACTTTAGTTGGATTGGAGTGGGAAAGATGTGCACTGAAATCTGATGATAAGAGTCATTGCTACAGTGAAGAATTCACTACAGCAGGGATACCCATTGAATTTCAATATTTTCATACTAACTGAAAAACAGACAAGCCATGCATCATTAATTTCCATTACTGGGATAAGAACATCTGGTAGCATCTATTGTATACATACAGTCATATATTTTTAGATAAACTGGTAAAATATTTTTCAGCAATTTGACTGGAAATCTGAAAAATGTCTAGATCAGTAAAGTTCACAGTTACTTTTTAAAAAATTTGCATTACAATTGAGTCTCTTTATTTTCAAACTGTTTTGTGAAAGCAGGCAAAATATACTTGATTTAGATTGTTCAAAAAACTTACAATGTTTTTAACCATAAACATATGGTATGCAAGTCAAATAAGGAGTAGCATTAAGCAGAAATATATTTTTTCCGTATGTTTAATTATTACCAGAAGAAAAATAATGATAATACATCATTTTGCTCATAGAGGATCATATGAGGATCAAATCCAAATCAATCATTCTTTTTTGCATGTGAATTCAGGTTTTTTTCATTTTTATCAGCTAGTTAAACCCATTATATTCCAAATATAATTTAGATTTTATTTCATTAAGTTAGGACATCATTGATTATAAAAGGCATTGTTATGTGTCTCTAAAAAAGCCAAAATGCTGCCAATACACTATAATAGTCATTGATTGTCGGATACATGCATATTTCACAGATGTTAGTTTTTTTAAAATGGGACATCTAAAAATTGTGAAATATGGTAAAATGTGTTATTAATTTTTTTTTGAGCACTTCTCCTAAGATGCCTTCTCAACTTGGAAGTATTAATAACACTTTGCTCTTCAGAAATTTTTAGTCAAAAATATTTTATTTTCTTAAATAGGTATTTTAATAATACTTAGATTTTCAGAAGTGGGTAGAAATTGTAGGGTAGAAAGATACATTAATTTCCTTATGCCTCTACTGAGAATATGAGAATCCATTAGTATTATTTGCATACAGTCTTATTTTTTCTTTCTTTTGTTCTTCGTAGGCAATAATAGTACTTAACTGGCTTTCTCCTTTTAGCCTCTCTAAATACATGTATGTATCCGTGTGCAAACTAGTGCTACTTAAAAGTTATTTATAAATCAAGAGTTTAAACATTTTTTTGAAGAATTTCAAAAAAGTTTCATAGTTACTTTTTTCCCTTAAACATTTGTTTTTAATGCATTTTCTATAATCATTTTTTACCGTGTAGAATTATATTTTTGTGTGTGAATTGCAGTCATAATTGGAACGCTTAAATTCAAAACTTTTTAAAATAAATTATATCATTTTATTTTAAAAATATTTACTATTTCCTATAATCTGACATTGTCTTTTCATCTTTCCATGAACAGGTATTGAAGGTCTACTGTGCTGAGTTATTTATTAACAATAATGTTCTTAATAAAAATAACTATGGATATGCCTGATACTGTATTAGGTCTTGGGAATAGGTCCTCGTCCTCATGTGATATGTACTCCAAAAAAGAGGCACACATGGAAACTGGTACATGCACTAACATGTAGTCTCTAGTATGATACAAGTTCGTGTAATAGGCTGAAATGGCAAAAATGAAGTAGTACATTTTAAAGGAGCCGCAAGAGAATTACATTAAGGCAGATTTCATGACTGTATTATTCTTGATTTGAGTAAGAAATGTGGTTCCAAAGGTAACCAAAATGTATGAAGAAGGGATTCCAGGCAGAGTGAAATACTTGAATGAAAGTATAAATAGGCAAATCAAATTGACATTAGTTAGAAGAACCAGTAATTCATACACCATTCTAAGACATTTGGACTTTATCCTGTAGGCAATGGAGATTCATAGAAGAGTTTTAAAAAGAGAAAAACATGACCAACTTTGAGAAATCCACCAGGGCAGCTCTATGAGGAATGAATTGTAGTCTTGGGTTACTAGAGGGTGAAAATCCTAGAGAAGATTATTGTAGTGTTACAGACAGAAGATGAGAGCTCCAACTATGGAGGAAGAGGAGATGCCAAAGTAAAAGTTATAGAACTTGGAGACAAGTTCGGTGTGGGGGCATGAAAGAGAGGGAAAGGTAAAGAAGACAAGCAGTGGCTTTGATTATAATGCTGATGAATGTATTTTTGCACAAGATAAATTTGATATGCCTGTTGGATGTCAAGTAAAGTACACCAAGCAGCTAGGCATATTTGTACCCATGGGGTTGGTTTTTTAAAGCCACAGACAGAAAGGTTTATCCAGAGAATATATATATGTATGTGTACATATATATATACATATATATATATATGTATATACACCAAAAAAAATTTACAGGCTAATATCCATGATGAACATAGATTCAAAAATCCTCAAAAAATTTTAACAAACCAAATTCAACAGTGCCATGATCAAGTTAGATTTATCCTTGGGATGTAATATATTTCAGTTTACTGTATAGATAATAATAAATGTGATATATTACATTAACAAAATGAATGACAAAATTATATAGATGCAGAAAAATTACTAGACAAAATTCAATATCCTTTCATGATAAAAATTTCCAGAAGATGAGGTAATAGAAAGAATGCACCTAAATACAATAAAGATCATGTGTCAGAAGCCCACAGCAGCCATCAAGCACTGAAAAGTTGAAACCTTGTCAAACAAGATTAGGAATAAGACAAGAATGCCCACTCTCACCAATTCTATTCACTGTAGCACTGAAAGTTCTAGCCAGAGCAACTAGTAAAGAAAAATAAATTTAAAAAATCTTAATCATAAAAGAGGAAGGCAATTGTCTTTGCAGATGACATCATCTTACATATAGAAAACTCTAAAGACTCCACCAACAAAACTGGTAGAACTGATAAATTAATGCACTAAAATTGCAGGACATAACATTAACATATAAAAATTAGTTGTGTTTCCATATAGTAACAATGAACTATTCAAAAAAGACATTAAGAAAGTAATGCCATGTATAATAGTATAAAAAAGAATAAAATACTTAGGTAGAAATTTAATCAAGGAGGTGAAAGGCATACTGAAAACAGTAAAACAGTAATAAAAAATTGAAGCTATGAATAAATTAACATCCTGTGTTCATGGGTAAGGAGACTTAATATTGTAGAAATAGCTATACATTCCAAAGCAGTATATAGATTTAATTCAATTCCTATCAAAATTCCAATAGCATTTTACACAGAACTAGAAAAACAAACCAAAATTAATATAGAGCCAAATAGCTAAAGCAATCTTGAGCAAGAAGAATGAAGTTGATGGCGTCATACTTCCTGATTTCAAATTATTACAAAACAAAACTAATCAAAACAATATGATACCGGCATACTGGCATGAAAACTATTAAACCCAGGTATATATGATAAATTAATCTTCGGCAAAGGCTCTAAGAATACATGAAGAGAAAAGAAGAGTCTCTTCAATAAATGGTGTTTGAAAAGCTAATATTCATATGCAAAAATAGGAAATTGGCTCTTTATCTTACACATACACAAAAATCAACTCCAAATGAATTGAAGACTTAATCATGAGACCTGAAACCTTAGCACTTCTAATAGAAAACAGAAAAAGTGCTCTATAATTGTAATTTCAGAGATGATTTTTCGGATAAAACACAAAAAACACAAACAATAAAAGTAAAGATAAACAGATGGAACTACATCAAACTAAAAAGTTTCTGCCCAGCAAGGGTAGCAATCAACAAAATGAAAAGGCAACACATGGTGGCGCATGTCTGTAATCCTAGCTACCCAGGAGGCTGAGGCGGGAGAATCGCTTGAACCTGGGAGGCGGAGGTTGCAGTGAGCCAAGGACGCACCACCGTACTCTAGCCTGGGTGACAGAGTGAGATACCGTCTCAAAAAAAAAAAAAAATGGAAGAAAATATTTGCAAAACACATACCTGACAAAGGGTTAATATATATTATATTCAAGAAACTCATAAGGTTTTATTTTTTAAACCCCAAACAACCCTATTAGGTGATGTGCTAGAGGTTTCAGTAGACATGTCTCTAAAGAAGACATACAAATGGTCTACAGGTCTAAGGAAAGGTACTCAGCATCACTAATCATCAGAGAAATGCGAATCAAAACCACAATGAGATACCACCTCACATCTGTTAGCATGTCTATTACAATAAAGTAAAAAGATAACAAGTGTTGGCATGGATATGGAGAAAGGGGAACCCTTATACATTGTTGGTGGGAGTTTAAGTTGGCACAGCTATGTAGAAAATAGTAGGGAGATTCCTCAGAATATTAAAAATAGAACTACCATGTGATCCAGCAATCTCACTTCAAGGTATATAGCCAAAGGGCATAAAATCACTGATATCTGCATGTTCATGTTTATTGCAGTAGTATTCACAGTTGCCAAGATATAGAAAGAACCAACCTGTCTATTGATGGATGAATGAGAAAGAAAATGTGATACATATTTGGAATATTATTCAATATGGAATATTATTTAGCCTTTAAAAAGAAGAAAATCCTGACATTTGCAACAACATGGATGAACCTGGAAGACACTATGGAAAGTGAAATAAGACAGACACACAAAGACAAATACTCCATGATCTCCTGTAGATGTGGGATCTAACAAAGTCGAACTCACAGAAACAGAGTAGAAGGTTAGTTAACAAAAGTGGGGGGTAGGGGAAATGGTGAGATGTTGGCCAAAGGGTACAAATTTACAGTTGTAAGATGAATAATTTCTGGAGACCAGACACACAGCATGGTTACTATAGTTAAAAACATTGTATTATAATCTTAAAATCTGCTGAAGAGAGATCTTAAATATTCTCATCATGGGCACATGATATGAGGGGATAGATATGTAAATTAGCTTGATTATTACAATCATTTCACAATGCAGATGTATAATTAAAACATTACGTTGTATATCTTGAATACATGCAAGTTTTATTTGTCAATTATACCTCAATAAAGCTAAAATAATAATAAAAAAACACAATGTTAAGGAGTTTCAGCAAAAAGTACAGGAATGTATTGATCTCTTTCGCTCTCTGTCCTTTGGGTCTCAAATACGATCTCAATTCTCTAATATTTCCCTAGTTCCCACTATCACATTTCAAATGGCAGCGACCAATATGAGACTTCTCCAGCTGTTTGAAATATACATTGTTACTGATTTCACTTTTTATTCTCTTCTTACTGGTAATAAAATAAAATAAGAAAACAATTGTATATGATCTTATTAACCAATAAATAAATGTCCGAAGACCATTTCTACTAGTAATTTTTGAGTTCTGCAGAATTCACGAAACAGGTCTTTTTTCCTAATGCTTCGCAAAATGAAAGAAAACAAATAAACATAAAAAGGCACATGAGGAATGTCTCTGTCTGACTGCCTCCTCATCAGCTGAGCACCATCTTCTGATTTTCATCTCTTAGCTCTTCTCTGGAGGCTGAATGGAGTGGACTTCATGCCCTGGGAGTATACTGAGCCTGCAATGATGGCCTTCTCCTTGGCCAATGTATTAAATGTCACTATTTCAATTCAGAGAGAGGCTTCATGCTTTCTTTCTCTGTATCTTCGAGTTGAATTGAAATGCATCATGCAAAGTATTCAATAGTTAAATACTATAAAGCAAACAATAACTCTTGGAAAATGTGACAATATAGATGAATTTTTAAGATGTGAGAGGATTTACTATGGGCTAAAGCTTTTTTTGTGTAATAATTATATGAAGAGAAAACAAAATCAGTATGTGAACAATTCTTCATTATGATACATTTTAGCTCAAGTGTTTCAAGTTTCATGGAGATGGAGTGACTAAGAAATGCCACTCATAATGCAGGTAACCCTTGACTTTACATCTGTGAATACAAAAATTAGGAGCAAGACTCCCAATCCTAAACCATATCCAGGTCAGTAAGGTATATCTGCTTGATGAATATCTTCCCAAAAGCATTTCTTATAGGTATCATGGAGGATATTTACATTATCTGAAATGTACCAAATTGATTCAAGGAAATAAACAATCTTGGGTTTTACTACTTTAATTTTAATAATGAGTTATTTTCTTCTTTATGTTAATAGCCAAAAGAGACATAAAATGTTCTTTAGAGAAGAGTAGTACAATTTTCAATGGGAACTTAAAATTTCTATAACAAAAATCTAAAAATTTTAAAATAAATCATGAGAAGCATAATAGCTAAGCATTGAAAGTGTTTAGCTGTATGCTTTGCTCCAAAACATGTTCTATAATAGACTATTGACTTTTTAGATGGTTGTGCCATTCAAACTAGATCTGACTCATTAGTACTAGGGTGGCATTTGTTGCTGGCAACAACACATGTTGAGTCATTTTATATTCCCATTACAGATTCTAGCTAATGAAATTAAATTCAGAATGTGCCTTCTTTGTCTACTGGACTGCACGAGTGCATACAAAATACACAATTTGTCAATATAAAACAAAATATATTCAAATTTCAATTATGTGACATAAATCTAAACATCTAAAATAAAGTATTCTGAATTAAAATATTACATTTTAAACCAGTGATAGAATAATACAAATTCTATTACAAAGCAGTCACTTTGCTATTTGCTGGGAGTAAGAAGAATTAAACAAATAGATTAAATGATAAATTGCATTGTGATGCGCTAAGTGCCATAAAAACAAACATGAACAAGTTTGGTGGGAGTATTGTAAATGAAATAACCAGTTTTGCCTATAGAAATTGAGGAAAGCCCACAGATAAAGAGAATCAAATCAGGTTTTGAGGGCATAAAACACAACCTGCTAAAACAATTCTATAATGCCTTTGATTTTCCTGATTAAAAAAAATCTCATTTTATTATGGTTCTTATGTTCATTAGACAAATTATCAGCCAGGTATAACAGACACATAAATACCAAATTTTATTTCCACAGACCTAAGGTCTGCATGGATGTAAATAAAAAACTATTCCTTTCATTGGTCTTCACCATAATAGTTTCTTAGGAACAGTTGATGGGGTTGAGATTCTTTGAGGATTCTTCACCATATATTGTAGCTTTACATTTTATGTCTTGTATACTAATGGGATGGGATTAAGAAATCCAAAGAATTTAGGGAAGATATTGCAGTATAGGGAAACATGCTAAGAGATTATGCATTATAGGATCAGCTGGAGAATGGCAAGTAGACCTTCTTGAGAAATTCTTCATAGCAACACTAATGGTTCTAAAGTAGATAAGCTGTGATCAGAGTTGGGAAACAGTGTTCTTCAGAGGAAATTTTCTTAAAAAAGGAAAAAAAAATGTGATCCTGCATGTATATTTTTAGACAATCCCAGTTAAAAACATTTCTCAACCCTTTCTTTTCCTTTTTTTTTTTGTTTGTTTCAGATGGAGTCTTGCTCTGTTATCCAGGCTAAGTGCAGTGGCTCCATCATACCTCAATTTAACTTTGAATTCCTGGGCTCAAAATTACGGGTGCACACCACCACCAGCGTATATAGCTATTTTTTTTTTTTTTTTTTTTTCTGAGAGACAGAGGAGTGTTGCAGGGAGGTGGATGGTTGAGGGGATGGTCTGAGATTCTTTTTTGTCCAGAATCACCTTGAATTTCTGGCTTCAAGCTATTTTCCCATCTTAACCTCCAAAAGGTGCTGGGATTATAGGCAGCAATTACCATGTCCAACCTAAAGTTTAACCTTTAGAGGAAAGTCTATGTGTTATAAAATTACTGAGAAGATCATCACTCTACAGGTGGTTTGATTGTTCTTTTAACAGGCTGTCACCTAAAGGTGTCTTAATTTTTATTATTCCTTTATTGGTGTTTGCCATTCTCTGTTTTTCTCTCACTGCTCCTATTTTCTCTCCTACTGTAATACTACAATAGAGGCTTTTGTTTTCATTCTGTAGGTCTGCTTGCTTAAATTTCTTTGTAGAAAAAGTGCTCTATAAAGCAAAGATTGAAAGGAAAAATCCTCTTGTAGTAGATTATATATATGGAGTTTTATTTTATATTAATTTAAATCATGCACATTTGAAATACCTTAATAATTAAAATACTAATTCTCACTTTACATAAACACTTTTAATTTATGTAAATAACTCAATAAAAATAGTAACCACATAATTTCAAAGATGTGAACCAAATTGGTTGTAAACCATGTTTATTTTGAAATGCCACATGGGTTTATAGCTTCATTTTAACTGGAAATACCCCCCAGCCTTTGGCACACTACACTTTGCAAGAGAAACACTATGGAGTGATTGTAGGTGACATTCTTTCATTCATCTCACAAATATTTATTGAGTGTCTACTATGTACCAAACACTGTGCTCTGTGCTAGAGATCCAGCCATTAAAAAAAAAAAAAAGCAAGAAAGAGAAAAATGATAACTGCTTTTTTCATAATGTATCTATTCTCCTGAGCGAATAAGACAATAAACAAGTATAGAAAAATAAATAGATTATTCCAGGCATGGTGGCTCAAGCCTGTAATCCCAGCACTTTGGGAGGCCAAGGTTGGAGGATTGCTTGAGGCCTGGAGTTAGAGACCAACCTGCACAACAAAACAAAACTTTGTCTCTAGAATTTTGTTTTTATTTTAAAACATTGGTAGATTAAACAATAAGTGAGATGGTTGTAAGTGCTAAGAAGAATAAGCAAATTAGAAAACGAAGATAAAAAGTACTGAGGGAATATTCATTAAAAGTCACTTTTTAGCAGAGATCTGAAGGAAGTAAATGGGCAACTATGAAGATATTTGGGAAAAAGCATTGCAGGCAGAGGGAATAGCACATACAGGGTGGGAGGATGTGTTTGGCCTATTGGGGGAAATGGCAAGGGGAACACTGCAGCTGGAGTGCCTTAATTGCCATGGTAGCAAACTCACAACTCCATTTCCACTTTTGCTCCCGAGCCTATTTGTAACTCATAGCCTCAATGAGCCTTTAATGACATATGTTCTAGGATCACTATATGTTTGTCCCTTTGACAAGCCTTTGCTCAGAATCCTTTAATGACTTTCCATCTCATTCTGAGTAAAACCAAAGTCCTTGTAATGGCCCACAGAACCCTACCTGGTATACGCTTATCTCTCTGCCCTCACCCCATCCTTTTCTCCTCCTTACTCATTCAACTTCAGCTGCACTGTGCTCTGCTCTGCTCTACTCTACTGAAGTTCTGAGCAAAGGACTACCAAAGGTACAGATATGCAGGGGTCCTAGGGTGTATCTATTTAAAAGATTATTCAAGCTCTGAGTTGAGAATAGACTCTGGAGAGGCAAGGGTGCTCACCATTACTTTACTATTATCCTAATTGTTTCTGTAGTTATAATTCACATATTTTGTTATAAAAATACCTTCCAAGCATGAAAGGACTCATAAAATGGTGGTGATGTTAATGTCAGAAAAATAACAATAAATCTTTGGAATGAAAGTTAGATTGTGGTAAAACACAATGAAAATGACTAACAACCATGATGCACTTTACTGTTAATTTAGAAGAGAATAATCTATAAAATATTGGGAATAATGCTGAAAATTTTATAAAAGCAGCATTAAAGTAGAAACAACCCCTATTATTCTATATCTATGAACTTTAAGAATGTTTTCCCCCACCGCTTTACATTAATTACTATAGGAAATGTAGACATGATTTATGAGCTTGAATCATGATGTCTTCAGGAACATACACTTGCATAAAATGTGACCACCCTGTACAACTTCTAAGTTATACAGACTGTTAAAGTTTCAACACTGTTCATGAATGATAAACAAATTGTTGTTTAAAAGTAAATGTTTGGGGCCTTGCTGAACATCATTTGTTAATTCGGCCACAAAGATTCCTGGAGATACAATTAAGAATATAATATTTATACTTTAGACATTTTTACATTTTCCTAGTCAAAATGACACTTAACATTTTAGTTTGGACATGATATATATTCATACTAAAATGGCAAATGTCCCAAATAAAATTATATATGTATACAAACACATACACGCACATACATAATTTTATTTTTTTGAAAAATTTCTTCCATGACAGCTTCAACTCATTTAAATCTCTGTCTTCTCTGAACTTCTCCCAGCCCCCAGAATTTGGTATTAACTTGTTGGTTTATCTCTTATCTAACACTCATATTATAAAACTTCTCAAGAAGTTTAGGCCTGTGAGAAATTCTGTCTTTTCTAGAGTGTTTAATATGCTAATATATAATAGGTTTTTAAGTTTCAACACCTTCTCTTTGGAAATCTCATTTCATTTATCATTCTAAGATTCCCAAATCTATATTTCCAAACTAGCTCGCTTAACTTAGCTGCAGATATATATATATATATATACACACACACACACAAACACACACCTCTCTCTACATAGAGATATAAAAATATAAAATATATATATATATAAACCTCTATACACACACACATATATATATATATATATATATATATATATATATATATATATATAAATTTCTGAGCAGATGCCATTTACTCCATCCACCCAGTCCACAGCCTTCTTCATCCTCTTTGTTTCCAATCTCAGGGAATAGCAGCCAAATGGCTTGGATTTCCAAAGGCATATTCTACTTCTACTTGGTACTGGACTTTTGCAGTTGCCCTTACCCCTCAAAAGAACGCTTTCTCCCCCATTCACACACATCCCCCTAGTTACCTCAAACTAAATCCTACTCATCCCTTACTCTTAATTAGAAATGATTTTCTCTGGGAAGCCTCCCCTGTTTTTACAGTTTTTATCACATGCTATTAAAATTGCCTTTTAACCTTTTCACCTTTTCCTTAGACTGTGAGTTATTTGAAATCAGGGAGCTTATCACTGTCTTGGGGACACTATATCCCAATTGCCTAGCACAGTGCTTGGCCCATGGTGGATATTATTGAATAAATATTCAGTAAATTTTAATTAATTAAAATAGTACCTTAGAGTTTTGATCATTACATTGGTTCTATATTCTTTTCAAACTAGGTACAAACTTTAAACTGTATATTCTGTAAGACCAGTTGTTATTTTCTAGCCCTAGAAAATATGAGTACAGATGGTTTACTTGTTATGTCTACATTTGTCTCACTATCTAATGGATAAGTTTAGGAAACTAACTCAACAACTCCAATTTTTATGCTACACCGTAAAAACAACTGTAGAGTAGTTCAAAAAACTTAAACACAGTATCTGAAATTGAATTACCAGCCAGTGTAAAAGGTAGCATTTATGTACTAGACTAGTTTTTAAGAGGTTTTTGAAATATTCAAATATTTTGAAATATTCAAATTCCAATTCTGATAACAGATCCCTGAGAGGAGAATAGGACATGGGATTTGAACTAAAAAATACAATTCAGTATCTAACTTTGTATAGTTCTTGGTTTAAAATACTTTATTTTAAATGGTTACTTGTAAGTCTGAAAAAGAAATTCTAAAAATAAAAAGCTCTAGATGGAACAGATACACAGAACCTCTCTAACAGAAGTGTTCACTTCATTCTGAAGTGGTTTGTTACTATGTATATATTTATGTGTTGAAGAAATGGCCCTGGGAGTGGGGGACATTGAAAGTTCCCTTATGACCTAGAAAAAAAAATCTTTCAAGATTATTTATCTCATTTTACTCTGACTCTTAGATCACTAAGCACCTTCTTATTACTGATTTGATATGCCTAATATCCTCATGTCAGAAATTACATAAGAATAATTACAAATATTCTGATCATTGGAATAAAAGATATCTGCTTTCCAATAAATTAATACACATAATAACCAATTTTATCTGTCATGTGTAAATCCACCAAAAAGCTTTCACAAAGTTGAGTTTTATATCCTACAAAGTGGTTCTGAATTAGAGGACTTCACCAAGAAAATGCCACCCTTCATGGATCAGCACAAGGACCAACCAAGGTGCCCCTTCATATGACAACTCTCTACACAAAGAACATGGGTTTGGAGTCAAACTGATCTGGCTTCAAAATCCAGTTTTGCCACTTACAAGCAAAGTGACTTTTGGTAAGTTATTTAACCCTCTGCCTCTGTTTCCTTATCAGTGAATTAAATAAAATAATCTTTTACTAGTGAGAATTAGAAATCATAGATTTAAATGTCTGGAATCAGGCTGGGTATGTACAATTACTTACAACTAATAGTAGAATTAGTAGGAGTAACCATCATAGTAGTAATATTATCTTTCTCTAATTGCAGCGCCATTTTTGTAAATGGTGGCTAAAAGTACTTTTTTTTTCCAATCAGAATGATAGATTCTAGACTTTTCCAGTCTAGAATCAAGCTGAGCGTGTACAATTACTTAATAAATGACAAGTAATGGTGAAATTAGTAGTAGTAATCATCATAGTAGTAATATAGTAGTAATATTATCTTTCTCTAATTGCAACACCACTTGTATATGATGACTAAAAGTACTTTTTTTTTCCAGTCAGAATGATAGAAACGAAGCATACAAGCACTTGGCAGGTCCAG
This sequence comes from Macaca mulatta, assembly GCF_049350105.2. Lineage (NCBI taxonomy): Eukaryota > Metazoa > Chordata > Mammalia > Primates > Cercopithecidae > Macaca > Macaca mulatta. Next base: position 122,943,157 of record NC_133413.1, read on the forward strand.
AATGTAATGTAAATTAAGCTGTATTAAAATGATTAATGGGAATTTTGAAATTAAACAATTGGAAATAGCCCCCTAGAGCCTAGTAGTAAATTGAATTAGCTAATAGTCATTTACATTATATATCTACACCTTCAACTCAATTGACAAGCATAGAACAGAAGTAAATTAGACATATATATTTTTGACAATTACAAACTTTCTAAGTTATGTAAAAAATTACTTGATAAATTTCTTTAAAAGCGTGTCATTCATAAAAGTAATTTTAAACTACAATAACATTACATAAATATTTGTGAGATTTTTATGTAGCCATTTGAGAATTGAAAGGTTGTGATTTGAAGAGGCCTGTTTAACGTTTTCTAGAGCAGAGTACTCATGTATAACCTCAAAGGATATTATTCCATAAACTGCACCACAAATATACTACTGATAATTGGATAACCATAATTTTTATCATTTTAACGTTCTCTTGAATTATATATTTTGAGTAATTAAAAAATTGTTTGTTTTGCAATGGCCAATATCCTATAACAATTTTTAAGTCTGTATTTCCTGAACAAATTTTGAGCTAAACTTAGAAAGTAATAAAATCTCCCTCTCCTCCCACTTTTTGCCCTTAGATCATGCAAAATGTAGCATATCAAATTCTACCATAAAATGCATGAACTTAAACTATCAGAATGCATAGTGGATGAGGCTAATTTAGGAGCTTTGAACCATGATAGTACAGCATTTGACAAAAGTTGAACAAATATGGGCTCTTGTTCCCAAGAGTTAACCTAGCGATAGAACCTAAACACATTTTCCGAAATGCCTTTTTAAATGTCCATAGAAGTAGTCAAGATATTACTGAACCTGCAAATTTTAATTGAGTTTTTTTTTTTTTTATCTTTCCAGATAGTTAAGATAGCACAGTAATTGACACGTAGAAGCATGCAGAAATCTACTTTAGCCCAAAGCAAAAAAGTTCAAATAAATGACTTTTACGGTCATGTTGGATAGCATATAGAATATGCCTACATCATGAAATTTAACCAATCATATAACTACTAGCTGCAATTCTATAATAGGCTGTCACCAAACATGGCTCTTAAAGAAAGACAAAATTATAACCTATATACTATGAACCATATGAAAAAAAGAGTTCTGGTATTCTGGAGCAGTTTTGTGGACATATGTCTGTTGCCCCTTGGGATAGTGGAGCTGCTATAGCCAACATGTAACAAAGGAACAGTGAAAACAGTATACTATATTATAGAAATTCCATCTGTACAAGAAAATATTGATGTGAAATAAGTGTTGGGCATGTTTTCACCGGAAGGCTCCAACAACTTATCTCTGGAATTGAGAAAAGAAAATCCCTTTCTCTGTTATTTAATTTGTAGAAGCAGATATTTCCACGAACAGTGGTCATGAAGTTTCTTTGTGCTACCATTGAAATGGTAATGTTTGGGAACTTCACATTCATTAACTACAGGCATAACTTAATACAGTAATTAAAAGTGACTCAAGTCAGAATACCTGGGTCCTCATCTAGACTGTACGTATGTGACTTTGGACAAGTTATATAATCTCATGTGCCTTCATCTGTGAAATAAGTATAATTACAGTGCCAAATTTATGGTTGCTGTGTGGATTGAATAAGTTAGCATGCAAAATGGATTTGGAACAGAGTCCTATAACTGGTAAGTACTGAAAAATGATATCTATTATTATTTCAGTTTATCTTCATTTATGACATAAGCATTTTTAGTGGTATTTTTATTTTAAAGATAAAGAAATATACATTTAATAACACCAATATATACAGCTTGAAATTTACATATATTGTGATCTTCAAACTACACAGCACACCTACCATGTAAGATAAATAAGCTACGGGCATTTATTGAATGCTTGAATTCAGAACATTATATTAATGAGTTGCGGCATTGTCAAGTAGTCAAGTAGTCCCTCGCCAACAATCCAATGGCTAATGCAACCACAAGGGTCACAAGTGCAGCAAACGGAATGACTCACCACTCTTTCGTGGATTTGGCTGGTAAGGTGACAACACATGGATTCAGACAGTTTATTACAAAGACAGGAAGCACAAGATCAGCATAATGTCAGTTCCCTGAATTCTTTGTCCCCTGGGATGACACCAAACAGGTCAGACGACAGATGGCATACAAAGAGGTACACAAAGCAATAGTCCTGCCCAATCTCATTGGCAGCTCCAAGCATGTATATTGAAGGGAAGGAAAGGTCACTCTGTCAGTGAGAAAATAACTCTGAATTACAGCCAAGCATTTTTAAAGGCTTATACAGAAGCCTGAAAACGTACCTTTAAGAGAGAAAGTATGTAAAGTCTTGTGTTCAAATGAAACTAGGGAGATGAATTGGAAAAGGCCTGGTGGCAACTCCATATTAGGCTACTTGTCTCTCCTTATTCCATAAAGAACCCCAGAGCATTCTCTCAAGAATTGTGTCAGACTGCAGATGAGCTTCACTTATGTGACCTACATGGAAATGTGCAAGGTCATCAGGACACTCATTGCACAGTGGAGCTGTTTCTCTATAGGCAATCTTCCTTGACAAATTTGAGAGTAATTCATGTGCAAAATCTTCACAATAAAATAATATAGATTATGTATAGTTAGGTAAATAATAGATTAATATTAAATGCAAACTTGATCTTCTATGTCTCAACACAAAGAGAAAAGAATATTGATTTATAACTTTTTTCTTATTTGGGCAAAATACTGGCAATCTGTGGTGTAAAACATGCATACTTCTGGCCCAGGCCATTATTAAAATGGAACAGATAAGTGCATGGATTAATGTTTAAAACACAAGTAAAATCTTTGTAATTGGGGGTAGATTATGTGTAATAACCCCTAGGAGAAAACAAATTGCAATAACTAAAAATATTCAGGCTCATTAGTAAATCACATGGCAATTTCAAATCTGTAATTATCTTACTGAAAAAAAAGTCTCCTTTCTTCTGTAGTTTATTCCACACTGATTCTCGAAGGTCAAAAACTAAAAATTTCAGATTATGTTAAGAAAGAAATTTCATGGCCAGTGGACATACAGGTTAACTATCCTTTGTCTGTTATGAGTCAAGTCCTAGTATGTTACCAGTCATTGCCCAGTTGATCTCAACGATTATGATTTTTACTATCTATCTTAATGTACATTGAGAATTACTTTCTATTCCAAGCTTTCAGAATAATACATAATGCACAGAACAGAAGTTATCTAAGATACTTCTCAATGTATATGTTTTTAACAAGCCATTTACAAGTCTTCACTTCAGACAATTTAGATACAAAGAAAACCTTTACTTTTTCTTTCCTTCAATTCTCATATGTGTAGCTGCCAGTAGGATTGGACAGGACAACTCCTTTATGTACCTCTTTGCATTCGTGTATTTACATAGAAGCAGAAGAAACTCCTGCCAGAAAAGGTAATGAAACCTGATATCCACCAGAACACAAGACAGAGTTTAAGGCTACTAAAGAAAATTCTCTGGATTAAGATGAAAAAGAGTCCTCCAGGTTAAAATAAAATCACCTTAAAGATACTTCTTCCTGCATAAAATCATGGTATAGAATAAGATTTAGACTATCAAAGAATGGTTTTTAAGAGTAGACGCCTTTCACATTGTAAAGGAATTAAACAGAAGACTTCCAATTCTTGTAGCTCTTAAGTTATCTCAAATTGATAAATAACAATTAGGAATAGAAATACAAATAGAAAGGGAAAAAGGAATAGAAATATGGTTATTAAGCCATAGTCAAGACAGAAGGCTTATATTTTAAGGGCTGTACTCTTCCTTTGCAAGAAAATAAAGCACAATTTTTTTGTAGGAGGAAACATCCTAAACCAGACTTACCAATGAAGCTTATCTTCATTGCATGCCTTGGATACCTGGGTTCCTTCCAAGGAACTGTTTCTAATTTCATATTTTTAAAAAATTCTTCTTAGATAGTGCCCCCAGATCATTTGAGCTTTAAATACCACAAATTTAGCTCTGTCTCCAGAAGCAGCTTTTCAATCAGACATCATGGAGTACAGACACAGACAATGTGGACTGGCAATGAGGAGTAAGGACCATAAAGAAAGTTGAAAATCTAGGCCAGAACAAAGGCATTAACTGAAGTTATTTCTAGCTATAGGCTTTATCAGTATCCTAGAGAGGAGGGCTAATACTGAAACCACTCTCTATTTATGCTTGAATATATTATAAAATATATCCATGATTAAGTTAATGCCTATAATTGCTTCTTTTGGGGCTTAATTCACTTCAAATAATTTTATTATTTACATCTTTATTTTGGTCCAGATAATCTTTTTATTAAAATTATTCATGTGAGTTATGACTTCTGATTCCATCACTTACGAACTGCATGACGTTTTACTTAAACTACCTGTGCCTCGGCTTCTGAAACTATACAGCGGACATTTGAATAGTGTCTACCTAGGACTGCTATGAGGATGACATATATGTAAAATCTTAAATCAATGTTTGGTGTGTTATTAAGTGCTCAACAGCTGATATTATTACTTTCCCTGCTTTCTCTGAAGTTTTCTTAATTAGTGGCTATTCTCCCTCTCATACTCCATTTTCTACTGGGATGGAGGTGGGATAGAATTGCTTATTGCTCATCACTGCTGTTAGGTAGACAATATTTCTTCCTTTATTTTTGGCTCAGGTCACATATTATCATACTGTACCTCTCCTGTTTCAGGCATCTAGTAACTGCCTCGTACCTTGATAGAATTTAAGCTCCTAGTTTGTTGTCATTCTTTCAAAATGAAAATTATGTCCCCTTTTTGGTGCTTTCAATATATCCTATCCATTTACTCTTCTCGTTTTTAACAACTATTTCATACGTTTTCTCTTCTCTAAGATTCAATGTTTCCTTCTCCATCCTTTCAGTTCATGATCCTGCTTCCTACTTCACAGAGAAAAGGAAAGTAATAGAAAAAGAACTTGCACTATATCATCCCACAGACTTGCATCTGTGGCCACCTTCTCTGATTTCCTTCTAATGTGATCCATTATTTGGGCTGATCCACTTGTGTTCCTAAGGCCAGCTACTCAGCTTGCACATTACTCTTGCCCACCCAAAGGCATGACTCCACTACTTGGATATTCTCTTAAATAATAAATTTCTCTTGCTCACTGGATCATTTTAATTAGCATACAAACGTGTTGTATCTTTCTCCTATCTTAACAAAAAATCACTTTCGATCATGTGATTAAACAACATCCATAATAGTGGGACAGTATGATATTATATAACACCCATGAGATGTAAAATTATGTTCAAGCATCACCCATGAAGGACTATGGTAAAAACAAACAAACAAACAACAAAAAACATTCAATCAAGATCTAATCAAGGCTTGAGACTTAACTTACTGATTACATAATAAATAACCAGAGATGGAAGTGGAGTGGGTTTGGGAGCGGGGGTATAGCGACTCAAAATGTTACAACAGGAAAGCAATCAGAAAAATCCAGAATGTGGAATATTCTACATGACAACTGGCCCAATATTTTCAACATGTCAGGTCATAGGAAAAAAAACACTAAAGAATTAGAATAAAAAGAGTACACTTGGATCTTGATTTAGTTCCTAATTCGGGAAAAACAAAGTAGATTTGAAAGACATTTGGGGGAAATTTTTTGGAAATTTCAGTAGGAACTGGATGTTAAATGATTCCAAATGTAGTAATGGTACTACAATGATGTAGGAGAATGGCCTTATTTTGAAAATAGACATATTAAAATATTTCAGAGTGAAATATCTGATGTCTGTGTTAAAGTATGTCCCAGCTGACAGGTAAAATGAATTCCCCAGGGCTAATTGAGGCACTCAAAGTTAAAACAGAACCAGGAGGCCATGGCTTGGTGAAAGAGCAGTCATGTATTTTGTATTCTCAAAGCAACGTTCTGAAAGTGTCACAGTACCGTCCTTTATGCAAATAAGCTAAACCAGTTCCTGTTGTCAGGGCCAAGACAGATTGCAGATGGAAATTCACCAATTGACCAGCAACAGACTTCCTGAGGCCAGCCAATAAAAAGAGATACTTGATGTCTTGCTTAAAGGCCATCTAGTCCAGACTCTATGTTTGATTCCCCCTTCCTACTGCATCTTGCATTTTTGGTCTCTATAATTTCCTACTCTTTAATCCTTCCTGGGAGCACACTTTAATTTTGCACCAAAGGCTGCATTTCTCCAATTTGAGGATTGATCTTAGAAAATAAAATCATCTCGCACTTATTCCAAAATTGACCACATAGTTGGAAGTAAAGCACTACTTAGCAAATGTAAAAGAACAGAAATTATAACAAACTGTCTCTCAGACCACAGTGCAATCAAACTAGAACTCAAGAATAAGAAACTCAATCAAAACCGCTCAACTACATGGAAACTGAACAACCTGCTCCTGAATGACTACTGGATACATAACAAAATGAAGGCAGAAATGAAGATGTTCTTTGAAACCAATGAGAACAAAAATACAACATACCAGAATCTCTAGGACACCTTTAAAGCAATGTGTAGAGAGAAATTTATATCACTAAATGCCCACAAGAGAAAGCAGGAAAGATCTAAAAATGACACCCTAACATCACAATTAATAGAACTAGAGAAGCAACAGCAAACACATTCAAAAGTTAGCAGAAGGCAAGAAATAACTAAGATCAGAGCAGAACTGAAGGAGATAGAGACACAAAAAATCAATGAATCCAGGAGCTGTTTTTTTGAAACGATCAACAAAATTGATAGACCCCTAGAAAAACTAATAAACAAGAAAAGAGAGAGGAATCAAATAGACTCAATAAAAATTTATAAAGGGGATATCACCACTGACCCCACAGAAATACAAACTACCATCAGAGAATACTATAAAGACCTCTACGCAAATAAACTAGAAAACCTAGATGAAATGGATAATTTCCTGGACACTTACACTGTCCCAAGACTAAACCAGGAAGAAGTTGAATCCCTGAATAGACCAATAGCAGGCTCTGAAATTGAGGCAATAATTAATAGCCTACCAACCAAAAAAAGTCCAGGACCAGACGGATTCACAGCCAAATTCTATCAGAGGTACAAGGAGGAGCTAGTACCGTTCCTTCTGAAAGTATTCCAATCAATAGAAAAAGAGGGAATCCTCCCTAACTCATTTTATGAGGCCAACATCATCCTGATACCAAAGCCTGGCAGAGATACAACAAAAAAAGGAGAATTTTAGACCAATATCCCTGATGAACATCGATGCAAAAATCCTCAATAAAATACTGGCAAACCGAATCCAGCAGCACATCAAAAAGCTTATCCACCATGATAAAGTGGGCTTCATCCCTGGGATGCAAGGCTGGTTCAACATATGCAAATCAATAAACGTAATCCAGCATATAAACAGAACCAAAGACAAAAACCATATGATTATCCCAATAGATGCAGAAAAGGCCTTTGACAAAATTCAACAACTCTTTATGATAAAAACTCTCAGTAAATTCGGTATTGATGGAATGTATCTCAAAATAATAAGAGCTATTTATGACAAACCCACAACCAATATCATACCGCATGGGCAAAAACTGGAAGCATTCCCTTTGAAAACCAGCACAAGACAGGGATGCCCTCTCTCACCACTCCTATTCAACATAGTGTTGGAAGTTCTGACTAGGGCAATCAGGCAAGAGAAAGAAATAAAGGGTAGTCAGTTAGGAAAAGAAGAAGTCAAACTGTCCCTGTTTGCAGATGACATGATTGTATATTTAGAAAACCCCACTGTCTCAGCCCAAAGTCTCCTTAAGCTGATAAGCAACTTCAGCAAAGTCTCAGGATACAAAATCAATGTGCAAAAATCACAAGCATTCTTATATACCAGTAACAGACAAACAGCGAGCCAAATCATGAATAAACTCCCATTCACGATAGCTTCAAGGAGAATAAAATACCTAGGAATCCAACTTACAAGGGATGTAAAGGACCTCTTCAAGGAGAACTACAAACCACTGCTCATTGAAATAAAAGAGGACACAAACAAATGGAAGAACATGCCATACTCAAGGATAGGAAGAATCAATATCATGAAAATGGTCATACTGCCCAAGGTAATTTATAGATTCAATGCCATCTGCATTAAGCTACCAATGACTTTCTTCACAGAATTGGAAAAAAAAACACAAAAAACAGAAAAAAACAAAACAAAAAAAACTGCTTTAAAGTTCATATGGAACCAAAAAAGACCCCATATTGCCAAGACAATCCTAAGTCAAAAGAACAAAGCTGGAGGCATCATGCTACCTGACTTCAAACTATACTACAAGGCTGCAGTAACCAAAACAGCATGGCACTAGTACCAACACAGAGATATAGACCATTGGAACAGAACAGAGCCCTCAGAAATAATACCACACATCTACAGCCATCTGATCTTTGACAAACCTGACAAAAACAAGAAATAGCGAAAGGATTCCCTATTTAATAAATGGTGCTAGGAAAATTGGCTAGCCATAAGTAGAAAGCTGAAACTGGATCCTTTCATTACTCCTTATATGAAAATTAATTCAAGATGGATTAGATACTTAAATGTTAGACCTAAAACCATCAAAACCCTAAAAGAAAACCTAGGTAATACCATTCAGGACATAGGCATGGGCAAGGACTTCATGTCCAAAACACCAAAAGCAATGGCAACAAAAGCCAAAATTGACAAATGGGATCTAACTAAACTAAAGAGCTTCTGCACAGCAAACGAAACTACCATCAGAGTGAACAGGCAACCTACAGAATGGGAGAAAATGTTTGCAATCTACTCATCTGACAAAGGGCTAATATCCAGAACCTACAAAGAACTCAAACAAATTTACAAGAAAAAATCAAACAACCCCATCAAAAAGTGAGCAAAGGATATGAACAGATACTTCTCAAAAGAAGACATTCATACAGCCAACAGACACATGAAAAATGTTCATCATCAGTCACCATCAGAGAAATGCAAATCAAAACCACAATGAGATACCATCTCACACCAGTTAGAATGGCAATCATTAAAAAATGAGGAAGCAACACGTGCTGGAGAGGATGTGGAGAAATAAGAACACTTTTACACTGTTGGTGGGGCTGTAAACTAGTTCAACTATCGTGGGAAACAGTGTGGCGATTTCTCAAGGATCCAGAACTAGAAATACCATTTGACCCAGCCATCCCATTACTGGATATATACTCAAAGGATTATAAATCATGCTGCTATAAAAACACATGCACACATATGTTTATTGCAGCACTATTCACAATAGCAAAGACTTGGAATCAACCCAAATGTCCATCCATGACAGACTGAATTAAGAAAATGTGGCACATATACACCATGGAATACTATGCAGCCATAAAAAAGGATGAGTTTGTGTCCTTTGTAGGGACATGGATGCAGCTGGAAACCATCATTCTCAACAAACTATTGCAAGAACAGAAAACCAAACACCACATGTTCTCACTTATGGGTGGGAATTGAACAATGAGATCACTTGGACACAGGAAGGGGAACATCACACACTGGGGCCTATTGTGGGGGAGGGGGAGGGATAGCATTAGGAGATATACCTAATGTAAATGACGAGTTAATGGGTGCAGCACACCAACATGGCACATGTATACATACGTAACAAACCTGCACGTTGTGCATATGCACCCTAGAACTTAAAGTATAATAATAATTTTAAAAAATAATAAATAAAATTTCCCTTTCACCTCCTCATATCTCATTGGTCTTTTGTCAGCATCTGAAATGTACTTTCAAATGTTACAGAAAATGTAACATAAAAACTTATATGGCAGGCCGGGAACAGTGTCTCATGCCTGTAATCCCAGCATTTTGGAGGCCAAGGCGGGCGGATCACCTGAGGTTAGAGTTCAAGATCAGCCTGAACAACATGGAGAAATCTCGTCTCTAATAAAAATACAAAATTAGCCGGGCATGGTGGCGCATGCCTGTAATTCCAGCTACTCAGGAGGCTGAGGCAGGAGAATCGCTTGAACCTGGGAGGCGGAGGTTGCGGTGAGCTGAGATCATGCCATTGCACTCCAGCCTGGGCAAAAGAGCGAAAGCCCGCCTCAAAAAATAAATAAATCAATTAATTAATATAAAAATAAAAACATATATGGCAAAATATCAATAATTGTTAAACCCAGATAGTAGGTATACAGACATCCTTGTCAACTTTGTTGCATATTTGACAAATTTTATAATAAAAAGTTAAAGGAAAAATCTCTATTAATTCAACTTTCCCCTCTAGCTAGCACTTCATTTCACTTAATTTCCTTCTTCTCAGCAAAATTCCTCAAAAGAGTTGCCTAGATTCACTGTCTGCACTTCTCCTCCCATTTTCTCAGTCCCACTCTGACAATGAAACTGCCTTTATCAAGGTCACCAGTGGTTTCCCTGTGGCCATGTATATTTGCATTTTCAGCATTTTAGTAAGTAGCATTTGTGGAAGGGATTATCTCTTACTCCTTGAAATCATTCCTATTTAGCCTCTAGGCCAACATTTTTTTACTTGTTTTTCTCATATTTTACAGACTCCCTCTTCTCAGTCTCCTTTGCTGGCTCTTTTATATCTCCCACATTTCTCAACATTGCTGAGCCCTAGGGCTTGGCTTCTTCTCAGTGTAGACTTAATGTCTTGCTTATCTTATCCAATTTCTTGGCTTTCAAAAATGTCTATATGCTAATACCCTGTAACTTTTTCTCAAATATAGTCTCTCTTATGATCCCCAGACTGTGTATTCAACTGGAATACACCTCATCTGGAGCCTAAAAACCATGCCATAGGAGTAGTATTTCTCATTCTCTCTCTGTGTACACTCAAAAGGAGACTGGCTCTTAGAAAAGCATGAGATCTGGCTAGGATATAACAGCAATGAAAGAACACATAAAAGAGGAGCTATGTGAATTCCGATTGGGAAACCAAATGTCTGCTTTGGAATTGAAGATGTTGTCCTAATTTATTCCAGGAATTGGGATCTTATTAGGGAATGTTTCTGAATATAACTTAAACAAATTAAGGAGTATGTAATCAAACATTCTGAAGATCTTTAGCACCAATATTCTTCAATTCTCAAAAGTGTCCTCTACTGTCCAATTGTACTGTTCTGCCCCATGATGTTATGTATGGGGTATTAGAACCCCTTCCTAACAGGTTTCTCTAGCTTCAGTAAACCAAACTAAAGCTAGAGAAGCCTAAATTTGTTATTCATAAATATAAGAGACTGAAAGATGTTGTAAGATGTAAACTTAAACATGTTATTTCTTTGCTTAAAACACCTTAATGGATGTCCATCACTCTTTAAACAATGTACAATGTTCTCCAACATCTAAGTCTTGTTTGCTTTTCAATGTGTCTAGTTCTTATCTTGTTAGACCAAACAATGATAAATGTTGTGTTTTCAACGTCACATTTCTTGAAGACAGATTAGACCTTCTAATTTGGTCTGTATGCAAAATAATGAATTTAAGTTCATTTATGCTGAATTAATAGGGACTCCATAATGATGTAAAAGTAAGGCAATGGGCATTGCGTTATCTGGCACACATAGCTAGTTAAGCAACTTTTGTGTATCTCATTGGTCTCATTTGCATACCGGAGATATTGATGATGGTAGTTTTTTGCATCATAGACTTGTTTAGAATACTGAATGGGTTGATACACACAAATCATTTAGCATAGTGCCTAATCATCATAAGAAATCAACATACTTAATAATTTTTCATTATATCTCCATTTTACAAATGTGAGCCAGAGGGGTTAAGGATCTTTTTCAACTTGCCACAGTTTCTAAGTCATGAACAAGATTTGAACCTAGGGAGTTTTTCTCTCTGAGTCCATATGGACTATTACAGGGCTGCTGTTTATTACTATATCAATCTAATAAAACATATACTCAGACTTCTGAACAACAGAGAAAAATACATGAAATAAGACCTATTCTTCATTGTAGAAAATGTGTCCTTCAAGGATTGATTAAAAAGCAAAAAAGAAGGAAGTGTTTGCTCCACATTGACTATACCTATAATTGAACTTGGGATTCGAAAAAGAGCTGCAAAAAAGCCACTTAAGCCTGAAACAGATTTATAGACACATCAGTTTGACTTGTTTTACTAACGTTATTTGCTTTGCTTAGGGAGACTTTCTCATCTTTTCTATTGGGCAGAATCAAGCACATTTTCACAAATACGTCATTTTTGAGAAGCTGTTCCCTATCCCAGAAAAAAAAAAATCCTTCTTTGCTACATTGTGGGTTTTATTCCTAATTCTCATATCATAGTGTCATAATTAGTCCTAGACATTTATTTTCCCTTAAAATATAGAAGTTCTTCGATGATAAAATTTTATTCATTTTTATCTTTGCTACTCAAGTCAGTGCTCCTTAAATATTTTTTGAATTATATTGATTTAAGTTTTATTGAATAATGGGACAGATAAATATATCAAATACATTATGTGTCTTAAAAAATTGCTAATGTCTAGTTCATCTTTCCTGTATCACTATCAGCTAGTGCAGCATGACAGTTTAGTTGTTACTTAAACTCAGTTTGATAAATTAATGAATAGATAAGTGAATAAATGAATGAAGGCTAAATTTCAAAAGGCTGAGTTTGGAGTATCCCAAATCTAGATGTTAAGAGAGCTTAATGAGAGAATCCTGATCTGTTAATCTGAACAACACTTATTCATGGGAGAGGAAGGGACATATTCCTTTAAAAAGTGTACGTAATAGATATTAAAAGTTTCCTGAAAATTGTTAATGCTACATTGTCACCCATATACAAAGAAAATAATAATTTTAATGTTGTAATAATATATTATGATATTCACTAAAATTTAGTCTTTTATTTTTATTTACATTTTATGTACAATGCTTATAACTAGAAAGAAAGGTTTCTTAAAAGCTTTCCAAATTTGGTAATGACTTAAATATTTATAGAAATAGATACCCTGAAATTAAGTAAACAGATTCAAGAAAAATTTCTTTGGCAAATTTAGAACTTTATTTTTAGTCTATTTTAGTCTTGTTTTTTCCTCCTGAAGAAAATAAAACTATATAATGTCCACTGAAATGTGTATGCTGTTCAAAATGTTCATGCTGCTTGACTTCAGGTCATTATTACAATTCTGGACAATTCAAAAAAAACAAAGTATGAAGTAAAGAACCTTAGCCATGAGATCTGGAAGACAGACAAATCTATTCTTTACTTCTAACTGTGACACTTATCATGAATCACTTCATCTCTCTGATCACTGCTTTTCCAATATGGAAACTAGAAAGATTAGTGCCTACCTACTAAGATTATTGCAAGTAAGTGAGAGAAATACATAAACTACCAGGTGAGATACCTTTATGTAAATGAACAAAAGTACTAGGCAAGGTACCACCATGTACATGCTGAACACTCAATAATGTTACTTCACTTCTTTCTCCCTTATAGCTTTTGGCAGACTACTAAAAGCCTGAAAATTCTTTAAAGATATGGGATATGATTTCCATATCTAGGGCATTTGGTTTTGACAAGTCAAACTCATCAATGGTATGCTCATTAAGTCTAAGCAATTTGCATGTAATCTTTATTCCTGCTTGTTTCTTTTTAGGTATTTATTTGTATATTTATTTGTTTATTTTTGATTTTATGAGAAAGGCATTGTGAGATCAATAAATACAATGCAATCAAATGAGTATGTTTCAGGGGAGGGGATTCCAGAGGAAAAAAAGAAAAGAAAACGTGATAAAGTTAATGATGATATCCTTGAAAATTTACTTGAGAAACAAATCTGTAATGACATGTTCATATTTTTTTCCAAGATCACAGGAAATTTGGGATACGGTGGCATGCCCAGATTAGACCCTAGTCAGTGGAGTTTAATTAGAAATTTTCCAAATTGAAAACTGGTAAAACTTACTTATCCTTTTATAGATACAGGGCAAGCCTTATTTCAGTATTTTACACAAGCACATTACATCAAGTCATCTCAAATATCATGATTGAACAAGTGAGAAATCATTTTACATTATCAGAAAAACAAAACAATGTCCGGAAAAATGAAAATCAAACGTTTTTCAGGACAAAAAAGGCTCAGAATTTCTTTTAGAAAATAGTGGTCAGATTCAATTGAGATTCTAATTTTATACGATAGGAAAAGGTTAATGTTTTATGCCTGCAGCATTTGGTAGCCAGATATAATAAAACATCAACTAGTGCAAATTCAAAAAGAAAGAGTAAAATGCACGAAATAAAAGCTATCCATCACCTTTTGAAACACACCCTTTGACGACTGATTAAAACACATGAAGAGAAATGTTACTTACACATTGAGCATACCAATAACTGACCTGGGATTCAAAGAGAGCTACAAAGAGAGTACTTGGGTACAACGCAGAGATGTAGAAAAACGGTTCATAGCCAGAAAAGTAGTTTGGGGGAGGTTAATAATCCCCTAACTCCTTTAAAAAAGCATCTGCTTGAAGTGCAATATTTAAATTCTGCGAAGAATTTCCTAAAGTTCTAAGTTCATTTTTCTCTATGTTTTCTCTGTAATTTACCTTGACATTTTTTATGATTACCAAGGATATTGTTTATTTAAATAAGCACACAATCTCTACCCGACCCATATGTTCCTTCTTGACTCTGGATTTAATTTACGATACGTATTTTATAACATATTATTTCCATGGCAACTATCTTGGTATAATAAACAAAGAATGACTTCAGCTGCTTTATCCTACAGTGAAGGAGCTGGATTTGAGAAGGGTAAGCTTGAGGTAAAGACAAAATAGAAAAAAAAAAAAAAAAAAAAAAAAAAAAAACTGAAATGATAGTGAAAAAATGAAATTCATTTTATCTCATACCCATAATATTTTCATTGGGGACTGAACGCATTTACTAGGCAGAATAATGGCAGTCCTACCCTCTCGTATTCAACCTTAAGTCCACCCCTGTTGGTGCCACCAAACTGAAGGCCAATTGGTTCCTTAGTATAATGCACTGTTACTAATTTATAGTCCTAGTTTGTTCCAATGTCCTTTTGTCTGTTTTCAAAGTCCTAGGTATATTTGAATCTATCTTAGCTAAGTGCATTAAGCAGATGACAAACAATAAAATCTTTATTAGAAATCAGCCTCTGTAATAATGGCATATATATTTTCTGCTATTATTTTTAATATTATAAGGCTAAAAGTAAAAATAATCTATATACCCACATATACAGAACAAAAAGACACATGGATTTTATTTTTAAAAATGGAATTAGAACAAATTTTAAAATCTATTTACCTAATGTGACAATTACCTTTCTTCCCAGTTTCAAAATAATTTTAGGTACTGTCAGTCTATTCCAACTTCAATTAAATCCTACCCTCTCCTGAGATATGACATCAAGATCTAATTCAGTTACAAGTAGCAATAGCATTTAATTATCTTCTCCAGTTATCTACACTGCCAGATGATAGTATTTCCTGAGAACCACAGATGCCACTGTTGTAAGCAAGAACCAGTTTGGCGATATAGACAGAATATCGAACTACACTGACTTATTTAATGTTTTAATTCTTTACGACTTATAGCAAAAAGTTGCTCCCAATCTAACTTGCTTTGAATAAAAATACTGTTAATATATTTTCCTAGGAAAAACTGCTTAACCTCCCTGTGTCTCAGGGCCCTTATTCATAGCTCATAAGACCAAACTTAGCATATAATAAACACATAGCAAATATTAGCTTTTATTATTACCTCAGGTAAAATATTCCTTATCTGGCATTAATATATACTAGGGACCAGTAAACTAATTAAGTAAAGACATATTAAGCTAAAAGTCAAAATTGTCTGACGGCAAAGTTGATGAATATCATATGTTCTAGCTTAGTATTATAACATTTACTTTTGCTTTAAAGCATTACTTTGAGCCCTATTATAGTTTTTCTTTTTTTCCAGCATATTTTCCAATATGTGTAGGTTAAATTTCTTAGACATAGCCAAAGTAAAGGTATGCTCTAGGGATTTCTGAACTTGGGCAAATTCCAAAACTAGGAAGAGGTTACCCAGAGTTTATACAAAGAGCAAGTTATTCTGGCACTTTTGTAATTTTTTCTGGTGTGAGAGTCTCACTCTTGCAATTGCTTCTAGCACATGACCCTCTGCAACAGAGAGTCCACACAACACTCCACTCTTTGCCTCTCTTCTGTAACTCAAACTCTCTTTTAAGAAGTCTGTGTCCTCTCTGTAATCCCCAAACCTATCTTCGAACTTTCCAATTAGCAGTCAAATTTTGGCTTGCAACAAGATTTACAGTCAGAGCATGAGGACGTATATAGAAAATGAGGTATTTTTAGGAGTCTCCTATTTTAAGTCCTCATAAAATTCAAAAATTTTTATCCTAAGAAATTTGAGATTCTAATAACATGAGAATTAATGAAATCCTCCCTATGGATGAATCACCATATAGATAGGTCAGGGTCTACTCTGTTAAGTTGGTTCTTGATGATCACATGGTGAATTTACTTCATATAGTCTTCTGTTCAGAATGAGCACCTGTTATATGCCAAAGTTTATGGCAGACACACAGAAAGTATAAAGATAACTAAGATCCAGGCTCCACCTTCGAAGGACTTACAGCTATCAGGTAAAATCGCCCTTATTCATGTGCCAGCTACAGTATAATAAAATAAATTCAGAAACTTATATACTAATGAATTGGCTGCATTCTAAAAGGCTGTCTGTAAATCTGTTTGTCTGCAAACCCCAAGTGAGTAAGAATTGAAGTTTGCAGTCCACAATCTAATTTCATTAAATAGGAAATGTGTATTGGTCCCTTGTATTCTTGTGGATACTATTTCTATCATGCACCTTTTTTACCTTACTTTTTAAACTCATTGAAAAAGTTTTTGAATCAGCTATTTTCCCTGTTAAGCTCTGAATTTTACCGCATATTAGGGAAAGAATTATTCCATATACAGGTACAGAATTCATCATTTTCTCACCATATTCAATTTGTATAAATTTATCTTTCTGTTTCTATCAATCATAATTATAAGCCTCTTCTTAGTAGTCTTTTCAGGCATCTTAATTACTTGTTGGTTGGTTGGTTGGTTTACTTATTAGACTTGAGAAATTGTGTGTAAATAACTCCACAGCAAATGCATTATAGACTAAAGAACAGTGTGACAGCTGAGGTTGAAATGGCAATTATAGTCCTTTATTGGTGTTAGGCAGAATTCACTCTATTTTCTTCTGGAGCACAGCTTTGTTCATGTAAATGAAGTTGAAAATGTGGAAGTAAAGGAATTTTGCCTATATTACACATTCATTTCTTTATCAAGTCAACAAATTTACTGAAAGCTTTCTATATGCTAAACACTGTTGTAGATAAAAAGGCAATTCAATATAGCATGATGAAATCTAGAAAGGGAAAATATGGAAAGGCTCATGCAACTCGTAGGAAGGACATCTAACATACTCTTGGGAGGTCAAGGAGGGCTTATCAGAATGAGTAAAAGAGGTGAGTTTAAAGGATGAAGGGATTAGGCCAAATTATGGAGTGGAGATTGGGGGTGAGAGAGTAACATTCAGAATTTATCTTAAGGGCAATGGAGAACGATGGAGGATTTTAAGTAAGAGAGTGACATAATCAAATTTGTATCACAGGAGGTTCTTTCTGACTCCATAGTTTGGTTTAAGGAAAAAGGCACAAGAATGAAGATTAGAGTGCTGTTTAAACTATTACAATAATAAGGTAGATAATGATAGATAATACTGTCTTGAACGATGGCAGGTAGGGTAATGGGAATGGAGCTCAACAGATTAAAAAGCAAAGGCTGCTTCAGCAACCAAACAATGATTTCTGTGTTTTCTCACTGTGATTTTATTATTATTATTTTTTTTAGAGACAGCATCTTGCGCTGTTGCCCAGGTTGGAGTGTGGTGGTGGCACCATTGTAGCTCACTGCCCTCTTGAACTCCTGGGTTCAAGCAATCTCCTACCTCAGCCTCCCCAGTGGCTGAGACTGCCGTCACACACCACCATGCCTAACTAATTTTTACATTTTTTAAAAAATTTATTTTTTATTATTATTATACTTTAAGTTCTAGGGTACATGTGCATAACATGCAGGTTTGTTACATATGTATACTTGTGCCATGTTGCTGTGCTGCACCCATCAACTCGTCAGCACCCATCAACTCGTCATTTACATCAGGTATAACTCCCAATGCAATCCCTCCCCCCCTCTCCCCTCCCCATGATAGGCCCCGGTGTGTGATGTTCCCCTTCCCGAGTCCAAGAGATCTCATTGTTCAGTTCCCACCTATGAGTGAGAACATGCGGTGTTTGGTTTTCTGTTCTTGTGATAGTTTGCTAAGAATGATGGTTTCCAGCTGCATCCATGTCCCTACAAAGGACACAAACTCATCCTTTTTTATGGCTGCATAGTATTCCATGGTGTATATGTGCCACATTTTCTTAATCCAGTCTGTCACTGACGGACATTTGGGTTGATTCCAAGTCTTTGCTATTGTGAATAGTGCCGCAATAAGTATACGTGTGCATGTGTCTTTATAGCAGCATGATTTATAATCCTTTGGGTATATACCCAGTAATGGGATGGCTGGGTCATATGGTACATCTAGTTCTAGATCCTTGAGGAATCGCCATACTGTTTTCCATAATGGTTGAACTAGTTTACAATCCCACCAACAGTGTAAAAGTGTTCCTATTTCTCCATATCCTCTCCAGCACCTGTTGTTTCCTGACTTTTTAATGATCGCCATTCTAACTGGTGTGAGATGGTATCTCATTGTGGTTTTGATTTGCATTTCTCTAATGGCCAGTGATGATGAGCATTTTTTCATGTGTCTGTTGGCTGTATGAATGTCTTCTTTTGAGAAATGTCTGTTCATATCCTTTGCCCACTTTTTGATGGGGTTGTTTTTTTCTTGTAAATTCGTTTGAGTTCTTTGTAGGTTCTGGATATTAGCCCTTTGTCAGATGAGTAGATTGCAAAAATTTTCTCCCATTCTGTAGGTTGCCTGTTCACTCTGATGGTAGTTTCTTTTGCTGTGCAGAAGCTCTTTACATTTTTTTTATAGAGAAGGCGTCTCATTATTTTGCTCAGACTGGTCTTACTGTACTTTGAAACCCATATTCTTACAGATTAAAAAAATCATTTGCTTATGTAAACACAAGTGAGAGTTTGGTCATTTGCATGCACTAGACTTCAATATAGCCTTAAAATCATAAAGTTCAGAAAATGGTTGGCACATTTTCAATGGCATGTAACATTTTGTGGCTGTATTCTAGGATGCACATAGCCATGTAGAGAAATGTAAGTAGAAGACACTAAAGCTAACTCATGAGAGGAGGTAAGAAATTGTGACTTTGGCCGGGCGCATGGCTCACGCCTGTAATCCCAGCACTTTGGGAGGCTGAGACGGGCGGATCACGAGGTCAGGATATCGAGACCATCCTGGCTAACACGGTGAAACCCCGTCTCTACTAAAAATACAAAAAATATATATATATATATATATTAGCCGGGAGTGGTGGCGGGCGCCTGTAGTCCCAGATACACGGGAGGCTGAGGTAGGAGAATGGTGTGAACCCGGGGGGCGGAGCTTGCAGTGAGCGGAGATCGTGCCACTGTACTCCAGGCTGGGTACTGGGCGACAGAGGGAGACTCTGTCTCAAACAAACAAACAAACAAACAAAAAAAGTGACTTTATCCAGTGGGCAATATCAAATTACTTAGTGGTTTACACAGGAAATAGACAGACGATCTGTTCTTCCAAAGGATAACTGATATGGTGGACAGACTTTAAGTTGAATCCCATGATACCTGTTTCTTTTTCTTTCTTTTTTTTTTTTTAAGCAATTATGCCTTAAGCCAATCTCCTTTCCTGAGTATACGCAGGATCTATGGCTTTCCCTTCATCACTCCCTGTTACCTTCTATAAAACTTCATCTTCCCGCCGGGCGTGGTGGCTCACTCCTGTAATCCCAGCACTTTGGGAGGCCGAGGCGGGCGGATCACGAGGTCAGGAGATGGAGGCCATCCTGGCTAACACGGTGAAACCCCGTCTCCACTAAAAATACAAAAAATTAACAGGGTGCCGTGGCGGGAGTCCTGTAGTCCCAGCTACTAGGGAGGCTGAGGCAGGAGAATGGCGTGAATCCAGGAGACGGAACTTGCAGTGAGCCGAGATCACGCCACTGCACTTCAGCCTGGGTGACAGAGTGAGACTCCGTCCCCCAAGGAAAAAAAAAAAAAAAAAAAAAAACTTCATCTTCACCTTCCTAGCAGATTCACCAGAGAGACTTTTCTTGCTGGCTTGATGAAGTAAGCAGCTGTATTCCAGAAGACTACATGGTAAGGAACTGTGGACGGAATTGAGCAAAGAATTGAAGCTTTCAGTTCCACAACTACAAGGAACTGATTGCTTCCAATATAACCATGTGACCTTGGAGAGGACCCTGAACCTCAGGTGAGAACTCAGCCCTGGTTAACACATTAATTGTAGTTTGTGGACCCTGAGAAGAGGGTCTAAATCATGTCCAGACTCTCAACCCACAGAAACCATGAGAAAGTAAATGTGTTGTATAAAGTCTCTAAATTTGTGTTAATCTATTACTAATCAATAAAAATCTAATATAACTAGTTTCAATATTGAAGATAAATTAGATGAGGGAAAGCCAGAAACAGGAATTCCAGCTAGGAAAAAAGAGGTAACACAATGAGATTATGCACATAACTGCTAAAATTTGGACATGAAAGTCAGAAAGAGTAGGTTTTAAGCTTTTTATCAAGTTATATAATTAATCATCCAGTCGTATTATAAAATGGAATGACAATATCTTCTTAAATGATTTGTATAAAGGATATGTGAAGTGAAATATTTATACAGGGTTTAACACAATGGCTACCACGCATTATTATTCTTATGCTACTGTGTTAACCTTTTTGAGGACCAATGAGAGCTGGGCAAGGACAAAGGCAGTGAGAACGAAAATGGTGGTAAATTTGAGCAATATTTTTAGGTGGTAAGTCATAATGACTGCTCTGATATGGATAAAAAGAGAGGGAAGTAGGAGTGAAAGATAATGCAATTTCTAGCTTGGATGATTGAATGAGAGTGTTGCCATAACTGAAATAAAGAGTGCAGAAAGAAAGGCTGATTTGGCTGAGGAGATAATGAGTTTTGTCTTGGCAGTGTAAAGTCAATGTGCTTGTGGGAGGACATCCATATGGAGAGGTCCAGTGTACTTAGAAGACATTTGAGTATATGGATAGATTTGGAGATGGTTGAGAATTATGTTACCAAAAAGCTACATCAGTGTTCGCGCACGCACACTCACACACACACACACACACTCCAAATATTCTTTAAAAAAAAATTCTTTAAAAAAAAAAGAGAAATATTTCCTCTTAGTAATATATACATTACGAGTTTAATAAATGGAGTCCAGGATGAAAAATTAGAGAATGGATAAAGTATCCTTTCTTCTTTCCCTAAAGGATCAATGACTAAGAAATGCCCCAATGCAAAAGGCATGTTTAAGTTGATTAAGCTTGATAAGTCTGTTGCAAGGGCCAGCAAACTATGGCTCCAGGGCCATATCCAGATTTTTGTTTTTGTAAATAAAGTTTTATTGGAACACAGCCACATCAATTCATTCATGTATTGTCTATTGTCTATTGTTTTTTTCATACAATAGCAGAGTTCAGTAATTGTAACTGAAACCATGTGGACTGCAAAGCCCTAAATATTTACTGTGGAGCACTTTACAGAAAAAGTTTGTCCACCCCTGGTCTATTGTATAAAAAATGATGGTCTTCTAACTTGCAAATGGTGTATCAATAAATAAGGTAATAAAGCAATGTTGCTTGAAATGCCACAACACTCATCTAAGAATTACAAAACTTTGCCTCTGGTACATTTCTTTTACTTATTAATTGTAACATTTCCGAGCATGCATTTTCTCAACTGCTAAAAAGGAATAACACCTCCTCTGCTTACTTCATAAGGTTTTGAGCAAGAAATTCTTTTAAAAATCTAGATAGCATTGAGCAAATATAAGTTAATATTCTAGATGCTTTTATATTGTTAAACAATGAAATCAATACATTCAGTCCTAATCATACAAGAAAGAAGTAAATACATATTTCTTTATATTACTCACTAGAACACTTTTCTTTTATATATATATATACACACATACATATATATATATATACACATACATATATATATATATAGGTTAAATAGAACTCATACTGGCATCATCCTTTCCAGAAAATAAAAATACAGAAAATTAAGGCATTTGCTTAAATCAATCAACTAATTAATGGTAGAATCTAAGATCAATCTAAGTCTCTTAATTTCTAATTTGCTTTCTACTGGACCATATATCTGCAATGCTGACTAACTTGGATAGATCAGTCATACTTGATATACATGTGTGAGCATCTGATAGATATAATTTTAGTATAGAGAGCTTGGAGGTTAAGATAAAATAAGTAGAATTTCTTTCAAGAGAAATTGCCTCTTCAAATGCGCTTTATTCTTTCATATTTTGAATTTTTAATACATTTTCATTTTGGAATAGTTTTAGGTTCACAGAGAAGTTACAATCATAGTCCAGACAGTTCGCATATATGCTGCACACCCAGTTTCCTCTCTTGTTGACATTTATTTTTAAACTAAGAAATAAATAACTATCATCATATATCATCTGAAAAGTCAGAAAAGTGAGAATAATAAGTAGATGTGTAATATAGAGTTATCATTTTTCTCATTTGACTCATGATTAAGGCAAGATGTTGTTACTTGTCCAAAGTCAGATAAAAAAATCAATGACACATGAAATTAGAAACAGAAGATGTGTTAAATGAGGGATTATGAGGATGAATGAATTAATGTCTTTGAAATCACTTCAAAATGTGTAGGCTTCTTAAAATATGTGGACTCCTGCCTAAAGACAAATCATTACTAATATTTAACTTGCTAATCTACTTTCCAACACAACATGTTCTTTCATTAGCTCCTTGTTTATTTGCAACATGGCCTGGCTTGGTTCCTGGTATATTTGGATGCTGAGTGAAGACATGCAAGATTTTCCTGATTTAAAAAGATAGCAAAGTAAATGACAGTGTTTTTGTAATGCAAACTTTAGAAAAAGAAATCATGTACTTATCTCTTAAACAAAAAAGGAAAGTGTTTTTTATTTTAATCAACTTATCAACTTACTGGTACTTTTTAATTTTTTAATTTATTTTTATTTTATTTATTTATTTATTTTCTGTTGGGTATTTGGTTGCCACTTAAAAAGGTGATCAGATATTCATTCCTGAGAAACATGGCTCTCCAGGAAAATCATTCAAATACAAAACATCTTAACTAAAATATCATTTTTCCTGTTTTTAAAGTTTTTCCCAAAAAGTGAAGTATAATTAGAGATACATAAATATCTGTTTCAGAAAGTAAAACTTTCATCTTGATTACTAACTAGTAAACGAGATTTTGTGTATCGAGTACTTAGCTACTAATAGCATAATAAAACTTTTCCTGTTATACTCTTGATTTCTGTCAAGATTCTTCTCCTGCTTCTACAAATTTCTCTGCATTTAAACAACATCAGATAAATGGGCCATGGTTGAAGAGGTTTTCCTCTAGTTAAATAGAGGACAAGCATACGAAGTTCTCTGAAGCCAAGTGTCAACTATAATGCAGGCCAGATTTCCTCCCAACTTTATCAGAGTCTCCAGTCAAAGACAATGGTGTGCTACTGTGGACCGTACACAGGACTTGGACTCAGAACATTGTGATAATCATGAATCTGCCCTTGGGTTTGTGTTCAACCTTGAGTATTTTTATAGATATCATATCTTTATTGATAAGATAGTTGTATTAAACTTACTTTCACAACATTTGGGGGTTTTGGAATGAGATATTACATGACAGAATTTTTCATAGACATAAATGGCCACATTATGGTATTATTACATTTTAATATTTCGTTAAAACTTTAAACATAAATGCAGAGCTTATGTAGGAAATTGTTTAAAGAAAAATATTGTTTATTCCTCATTCAACATCCAAAATAAGATAAATTTTGCCCAATTCTACTACAAGAAATGGAGATACCAATCAACCTGTACACTAAATATTGAATCAAAATTTATAAAAATAAAATGTAAAGTAAGTTTCCAAAACTAGCTTTATCAGTTCCCTTACTGTCTGATGTCAGATGCCTTATATAATGTATATATACACAAATCATTTAAGTAAATGTTAATATTAGTTTCATACTTTATATAAAATTTAAAACCTCATCTGGGGTTTGTTCTGGGAGTGTATCCATCATTTGTACCCTTGTGCCAGGAAAAGAATGTTTAGATTCCAAATAACTGAAACAGAAGCAAACTTTTGGAATACAACTTACTTAATAATTTGGCTATTGTTAATCTATGCTTTCTGTGCAGTTGGCAATGCTGAAGACTAAATAATGATTTTTTAAAACAAGTATGAAATAAAGAATTGGTGTTAGGATATATGAAGTAACAAGTACAAAGAGGTTAAGAAGAAATAAAAGCTGTCCAAATAAACTAGCATTCCTAAAACTGGACATCTGCTCAGATGAATGGTTACAAATAACATACATTTTATGTGAATAAAGACTAAAATTTGGGGGGAAAAACAAAATTAGAAATATATACATATGTGTGTTTAGAATTAGAAATTCAAGAAGGAACAAATTTGATCTGAAGCATAAGCAAAGCAGTAAAGAAAAAAGTTCAAAAAAATTGGAGAAGTAACATTTAAAAAATATTTATTTTTAAAGGAATATTTCTACCCATCTTGTGACTTAAATGTATGCCTACAGTGGAATTTATTAAGGTCAATTGAATTAATTGTAAATTTTAATAAGCTTAAAAGCAAGCACAGCTAATCTGAAAATGAGTGGGGGGAATTCCCATGATAATAACTTTGCTTTCTAAATTTGTCCACAGGGTAATTTTCTTTCATCCTTCCCATTAAAGATTTAGGCAACGAATAAACCCATCTCAAAGAAACACCTTAATAAAACAAAATTAACTCAATGTTAGATTTTTGCAATGCCAGGTTTTCATAAATCCATTTATTAAAATATATCATAAATATAAACTAAATTTTTAAAATGTACAAGTAAGCACTTTTTTTTTTTTAACCTATATAACAGCCTGGCATGTATTCGGTTACTCTGAGAGAAAATGTTAATTCCGTATGATATATTCTTTCTAGAATCACGTTTCCTTAGATACTAGTGAAGAAAAAATTGGGCTTTGGAATGAAACAGATCACTACAAAAATCATAGTGCTACCTCTTACAATCTTAATGATCTTGGGCAAGTTATTTAGCATCTCTAAGGCTCAGACTTCTTCTAATGAAAAGTGGAAGAGATAATAAAATCAGGATTTTAGTAAGGATTAAATGCAATGACTTTACATAAAAGAGCTTAGCAGGTCCTCATAATGTTAGTGTTTTATAAAATGGAATTATTTCCTACTATAATTGATTTTATAAACTAAGTTGACAGGCTGGAGAGACAGCAGATTATACTCAAAACAATTAGTTAAAATAAAATCTAAATTCTGAATGCTTCCTATATTCCGGGGATTGTGCCAGGTGTCTGATTTACATCATTAATTTCTTTAAATCCTCATAACTAATTCACAACAATGAGTTAGGTGCTAGAGTTGTAACCATTTGACTGATGAGAAAAATGAAGTTTAGAAAAGTGAATTGACCAAATATCAAATGGTCAGGCACTCTGTAGTCCTAACTTGGACTATTCCAAAGGTTTCATTAATTACCTTTGAAAATAGTCATGAAAATGAAAATGGGCATAATGAAGTAAAGTGCAGGAATTTCAAAGGTGGCAGTAGCAGTAGTAGCAATAGTAAAAACAAAATGTCCTTAAAAAAATAAATAAAATGCATCCTGTATAGCTCCTGGAAAAGATGCCCTGAGAGTATGATTACTTATCACCTCCCAACTTCAAGCCTCTATGGTTGCTTGTGCCATTTCTATAAAAATCTGTGATTTTAAAAAGAAATTTCATCTGTTATGTGTCTTGAAAACAATCTCATTACAATCAAAGACTTCAGACCCATATTAACTTGGATGGTCATATTTTTTGGCTTAATTTGTGGTTCCACAGGAATTCCCACATTCTATATATGGGACAATAAATTGAATGAGGCAAAAAGGATATCACTTCTTCATTCTCATTTCAATCTGTGGGGCATTTTGTATCCACAGTAAAGAGCAGGGGCTTAAACCACATTTCAAATCTCTACCAATTTTCCTGATTTTATAGCATATTATAACTTACACAGATTTGTGACTCATAATTAGATTTATAATCAAATTAAGTGCTTGTGATAATTTTCAATAACTTTATAAAATAATTATAAAATGGCCATTTGAATCTCATTCTATCATAAGATGTACTGATAATCACTAAACAGCGAGAAGTTCTTGCCTTAATATTTTCTAATTTAAATAGGGAATGATTTAAGTCTTAATGAAAAGCCCTTTATTTTTTCTACTGAACATTGTTTTCTTTTTATCAGTCAAAATATTTACTTCCAAAGATTGAGATGATGACTTCACACTTCCAATACTTTAATTATAGTTATTTTTTATTGCACAACATGAATGAATAGCTCTCTTATCTATCAAATAGTGAGCCAATAAATTCATTGACAGCCCTTAAATTAATTACCTATTCTTCATTTGACACTTTCTCTTGTAATCATCTTTTATGCATGTTAATTTTAAGTTATAAAATATTGTAAAAACCTTAGTCAGAATATACTATCAATAGAATACAAGAATTCCATTTTCTGTGAGCTCTCAAAATATGATTCTATTTCTATCCTTCATCTATCTACCTACCTACCTACCTGCCTATCTATATCATCTATCTATCTCCATATATCTATGTATCTATCATATTTCTATCTATCTATCTATCTACCTACCTATCTAATTCATTTATTATCCCTATCTGAAAACAAATTTAGAAGCATGGTTTCTTGAATGGAGCAGTAGAGAAGTTAATTCAGTTACACCAGATTGCCAAATAGAAAAAAAATTGAAATAACTAATGTGAAATAAATGAAGAAATTCAACAGATTATAAAAAACGAAGGGTGTAACCATGCAACTCCATGGACAGTGACTACACATACAAGCAAATGAAAGCAGCTGACCACGTACCCACACACCTTGGCAGAGGTGCACTCCACACTCGTCGGCCACCACCAAGACAGATGATCTCTGATGTTCCTTCCAGTCGATAACCCGATGAGCATGAGAAGGTCAGAGTGTCACCAACCCCAAAGTTGAACCCAATTCGACTACCATATTGAGGAATGCCAGGATCTTCACAAGGTTCAAGGTTATATTCTGTAAATTAGAGAGAAAATTTCCCCGCAGGGGAGGAAAGGACAAAGAAAATGATAGTGGTTACTTTTAAGGGTGTATTCCTATTGTTTTTAGAACCTAGTCATATATTTAGAAGTGACTATATGAATAGCTATCAGAACATACAAATGGCACACATATGTTTCTTCTTTTGTAAAATAGCTAATAACTTGATAAATATTTGTATGTGCGGTATTCAATATAGATGAGAAAATATCACCTTCTGAATAATAAAATATAGCTTTTTATCTTATTGTTTTTTCTGCATTAGAAACATTTTTATTTCATATATTTTTGACTTATAATGGTATAAGAACTGCATATTTTCAAACACAAAATAACATTTGAAATGAAATCATTTGCACTTTTGAAATGCATTTTGCTTAATATTTTACATTTAAATGATAAAGGCCCTTCTGCTTCTTGTATACAAGAAGTTCAGCTAATGCATATTCTGAAAAACACATGACTTGAGATGCAAGGGTTTATGTGAGACTGAAGTGACCACACATTGAAAATTATTATATTATGGATTTTTATAGGAACTTTTCCCCAGGCAATAAATGAGCATTATGAAAATGAACAACTAAACAGTCTTCAGGGTATGAAACAGTAGAGTTGATTAAACATTATAATTTATATACAGTCCTAAGAAGAAGTAGCTTATCTAAAAATATTCCCAGAGCAGTTACTGTGTAATTGCAATAAAGAACAAGAGGCATTGCTTCATGTTGATTAGCTAATATTTTATGCTTTAAAAAAATAACTTGGATTTTTTTTCTAACATTCTAGGTTATGTTCATTTACTACTCATGATAAAATACTTTTATGATTTTAGCATCCCAATATTTTCATCCAAATACTAAAATAGTTGTTTAAGAACAAGGTTAGTGCTTGTATCATTTTAATATTAGCAAGTTGTCATAACATTTACTTATTAATTTGTGTCTGTATTAAGAAATAGCTAGTTGTGTTCATTCAAATTGAAAGTAGAGCTCTAAGTGGTGGGAATACATTTTATTCTCTTTGGTCTCATACTTTTTTTCTCCCTGTAATCCAAGTAATACTATTGTCTATAAATAAGATTATACTAGAAGAAAGGAGTAACTATGCTAATTTGATTACAGATTATCTAATTCCAGAATAATAAATTAGGTTTATCTTAATACTAGCCTGTTGGTTATGCCTTCTATGTCTTTTCCTAGGCACATAAAACAAGGAAATAACTGGATTAATTCTCATTTCATTTTTGAGTCTAAGTGAAGTTTTAAAATATATATTTTAATTTTCATTTTGCATTTACTAGGCATTTTAGCTAGTTTTGACCTCTGTTAGAATTTTGCAGAATTTTTGTAAATTAAAGAAATGTAATTATTGTACTTCCAGTAGATTTACAGCAAATTAATTAATTTTTGCTTTTTCCCTTATTTATTACTAGAGATAATCTTCAATCTATTCCAATCTTTCCTTAAACTTGACAGATATTACTTTGCTTTCTTTTTTTAAAACTTTTTCTTCTATTCTGCTATTTTTCACTCTCTGTTTCATCATTAGTTATGCTCATATCTTGAAAAAATTGATTTTTTTAAAAGTTATTGAATGAGCCCTTTTGTTTTTTGTTTATTTTCTCACCAGAGAATGTAATGTTAAATCCTTCATATGATATTGAAAAATCTGAAATGAAACGCAATTGAGCCCTGAAATTTCCATAGAGACCAGCATTGATTGTTGGAGGAAGATCTGAACCAGTCAGGCGTGCCAGTGGTTGGGTAAAACTGCCATTCTCTGTGATCAGTAAGTAGTCATGATGGTCTTCCAAATGAAAAGTGTGGAAGTTGAACTGCACACCTATTAAGAAAAATAGGAACACTGAATTTACAGGTAGATTAGTAAAACACAGAGAGTTACTGTCAAACTACCTATTAGCCAGGGCTTTCCTTCTAATTAAATTTTCTGAAAATGAGAGGCATTACTATAAAATATTCCAAATATATATCATATTATTCTTTTTATGTGTGTTTTTCCTTCAGATTCATTAAAAGAGATATAATGAGTCATGTCTTGGAAACTGCTTGAAAATAAAATTAAAAAACCAATGCCTGAAAAAAAATTACCTGGTTTTCTGAAAATTTCAAAAGAAATACATATATTTTGTTTACAATAGAGGTGCAACTTCCTGGTAAATACTGTACATGCCTCCATTTTCTTCTCCAATCCCTTCAACCAACATAAAAGCAATGCTTAATATTATAGAACTTAACTTCCAAATATGCTGTTTATTTTAGAAGATAAATATAAAACAGGCATAGGGAATGCTATTTGTTAAATGAATGTAATTATTCTCCATTTATCTGTCACAAATTTCAACCTGTGCATATAATATGCAAAACATGTATATATAAGTGTTCAGCTAAATGAGTTTCCATAAACCAAATATTTTTGCAAATAGTATCCAAATCAATAGTCACAATAATACAAACACCCAGAGCCTTTTTAATAAAACTTTTCTGTCATTTCAGCTTTACAGAGGTAACCACTCACTCAACTTCTAAAGCACAAACTAATTTTGCTGCTTTGTATATATATTTTGTAGTTTATGGAATGGAATCATATATATTCTTTTGGATCTGACTTATTTTACTCAACATTAGGTTTGTGAGATTTCTCAATATCATTGTGTGTAGTTGGGGGTGGTTCATTTTTGGTGATGTATAGTATAGCATTCCACCTTGTGAATATACCACATCTATTTACCTGTTCAACTGCTGATGGTCACTTAAGTTGTTTGCATTTTATCACAAATGTAGACAGTGCTGCCATGAACATGTGAGTATATCTTTTGTGAATGTATGTGCTTTTTTCTGTTGTGTACGTATCTAGGAGTGGAATTACTGAATAATGGGGGTAATAATATATGTGTTGCTTTAACAAATACTGTTTTACAAAGTGGCCATGCCAATTTACATCTCCATAGACAATATGGTTGCTCCATATCTTCTCCAATACTTGAAAATCTGGGGCTTTTAAATTTGCTCCTTTCTAGTGAGTATGTAGTGGACTCCTTGTGGTATCATGTTAGTATTTAATTACAGTGTCCTTGTGGTATCATGTTAGTATTTAATTACAGTGTCAAGAACACGTGTAAAAGACTAATGACTTCACACAGATACACACACTCAAATACACACAACATACTGCGTAAGGAGCCATCTGAAATAAAAAAAATGGCTACCACAGGGACCCTTCCCTTGAAGGGCTTTATTTTTGTACCTGACCTAAAAAATTACCCAAGTATTTGCTAAGAAAAGTCCAAAATCTGAGAGTATGACAAGTAACATATTTATTCATTTACATTTTAGTTTCAAATGTTGGGAATTCTTAAGAGTCTCCATTGTTTAAAAAAAAAAAAAAAAAAAAGAGGATAGAAAATGAGACCAAAACAAACAGACTGAAAACACAAACATTACCACGACAAGGTTATTACTGCATAATGAACCAGAGATTTCATATTTGAGAAAGATTTGAAATATATAAGGTACTATTTTCAAATTATTTTTCAAAATGTAAGTTGTTTTTTGTTTGTTTTTGTTTGTTTGTTTGTTTGTTTTCTCCTCTCTATAATGGGCAAGAATACAAAACCCCTTTTGGAGGGAGTCCAAAAATTAAGTCAGTTTTTCAAATGTTCTATAGTATAAAATCAGTATTGATACTAGACAGATGGAAGGAAAATGGGGTATTGACATAATAAACAGAAGATGTTCACTGTCCAGATTAGTTCCTGCAAAATAATGTAAGGGTAGAAAGTTCAGATAAGTAAGTCTTATTTCTCCTATAAAGCTAAGAAAAAAATAGTTGGACAATAGGAGAGTAGATTGAAAAAAGAGAAATAAATCATCATATATGCTATATTATTTACATTTTTTAAGAAAAAAAATGTGCTTGTTCTGAAATACATAAAATGAATTATTTTAGAATTTCATGAATTAATTATTGGTGCCAACAAAGCCACTATTAAGTATTATTTACCTTTCTGAGCCCTACTTTCTCTATCTGTAAAATAGGGCTCTAATAGAGTTGTTTTGCAGTTATAAGGTAACATGAAAATGACTTCGCATAGTGACTGGCACAGAGGAAGTATTCAGAAAGTGTTATTGCTATTGATCAATTTCCCAAAATAAGAGCTAATGTTTTTCCTGTTATTTAGCCCTGGCAAGCCACTTTATAAAATGAAGCTGCTGTTCAAGTCATGGATTAAATGGTAATATCTGCTTTCTTTCACTACTGCAAAACAACTTAAGACCTTCGAAGTTGTGCCGAAGGTCAATTAATCCAAATAAGAAAATGATCCTGAGAAACTACTATATTCTAGTCATTATACAATATAAATATTTAGAAGAATGTAAGTAACTCATGGCCTATCTGAGGAAAAAGGTACATGAACCAAAATTTTAATCATTCTGCCAAACTGGTTAATATAAGTCAATATAGGAGCATAGAAATGGAGGTAACTAATTTGTCAAAGGGGTCCGTAGAGGTGTATAAAAATGACCTTCAAACGTAATGACCATCCAGGTCTGGAGGCTCACACTTGCAATCCCAGTACTTTGGGAGGCCTAGGTGGGTGGATTGCTTGAATCCAGGAGTTTGAGATCAGCTTGGGCAACACGGCAGAATCCCATCTCTACAAAAAACTACAAAACTTAACTAAGTGTGGTGGCATGCACCTGTAGTCCCACCTACTCAGGAGGCTGAGGTGGGAGGATCACCTGAGCCCAGGAAGATTGAGGATGCAGTGAGCCAGGAACAGCCTGGGTGACAGGATGAGAACCCATCTCAGGAAAAACACAAAAATAAAAACAAACCAACAAAAAAACCCAAAGCAATGACCTCCTAAAGCAAAAAAGGCAATGACTTCCAAAAGCAAGAAGTTTGTGATGGTGCAGACTATGATAGACATTTTGGAAAGAAGGGGATTAAACAGGCAAAGACACACAATTCTAACAAGGCAGGGAGAAAAAGTCAGTGGTTTCAATATCGTAATTACTTC
The DNA here is from genome assembly GCF_049350105.2 of Macaca mulatta. Lineage (NCBI taxonomy): Eukaryota > Metazoa > Chordata > Mammalia > Primates > Cercopithecidae > Macaca > Macaca mulatta. The sequence goes on from NC_133413.1 coordinate 122,975,729, forward strand.
TCGTAAGAATGCTAATTCAGGATGCCCAATAAAGGTAATTTATGGTACAGATATATGTATATTAAAGGCTTGTACTTAAAGTCAAAATAGCTTTAATATCTAGGTTTCAGTTACAGTCATGCCACCAGCTATCACCTAAAGGATGCCATTTGACTTATTTTTTTCCTAATATGTAAAGTAATAGGTGTGGACTGTGCTTTATTTAAGGACAGCCTAACTTCTAAGACTCTAAGGGTTTTTTTCTGAGTACACTTTTTTTCTCCAGGTTTCCTGTAACTATTTATAATTAGCATCTTGATTTATAGAATGTGTTTAAGGAAAATCTCTCATGATGTCCCTGCAAGTAAGGAGCAATGTAGGCTGAATGACACTGTAGTTAACTGACTTTGAAACTATTGAACAATTGTATGTGTTCAAACACTTTGACTTCATGTTTAATGGTGAAGAGATTACAGATGGCACATTTAAATTTTATTATTTCTTAAATACTTAGATATTTAGATCTATACTTGTTAAGATTCTTATAAACTCGGCCGGGCGCGGTGGCTCAAGCCTGTAATCCCAGCACTTTGGGAGGCCGAGACGGGCGGATCACGAGGCCAGGAGATCGAGACCATCCTGGCTAACACAGTGAAACCCCGTCTCTACTAAAAAATACAAAAAACTAGCCGGGCTAGGTGGCGGGCGCCTATAGTCCCAGCTACTCGGGAGGCTGAGGCAGGAGAATGACGTAAGATCCGGCCCGGGCGACAGAGTGAGACTCCGTCTTAAAAAAAAAAAAAAAAAAAAAAAAAAAAAGATTCTTAAAGTACTAATGATCATACTTACATAAGAATATTCTGACTATATAATGTGAATGTAAGTGAAATGTAAATCACTTCAAAATGATCTCATAGGAAGTCTGAATCAAAATCGATATGATAAAATGTAACAGGGATAAATATAAAAGTTTGCACTGAAGATAGAAAAAAAAGCAATTGTATAATTATAGAATTTTAGGAATTTAATTTATCTGTATTTTAAGTCCCAGTAATCTAAAAAGATGATTTACATTACTACAAACTTCTTATCAATTAGTAGTATAACATGGTAGCAAAAAAGTTAATTAACACAAATACTTTCTTCTTTAATGAAAATAATTTTAGTGTTACACTGTGCCATGATGTGTTCAGTTTTAGAAAACCACATTTTAAAGAGATAAGCTGGAACGTATCCAGAGAAAGTTGATTAGAGTGGTGATGAACATGAAAATATTATCTTATGATGAATTAAAGGAACTAGGAGTGTTTAGTCTGGGTAGAAAATACTTAGAATAAAGATCTAGGGATAGAGGACATGAAAAACATGGTAGTCTCAGAACTGTGAGTTGGTGTGTTTGAGGAGCTTTTGGTTGGAGCACAGATTAGGCTGCTTTTTTGGTGTAGCTCCAGAGAGCAGAACAGGGATAACGGCTGCAGAATAATTTTTAAACAACTAAATATGTAAAAAATGAGCAAGTTTTCCCAAGGAGTACAGTCCTTATCAACAGAAATATCCATAACAGGTCAGTTCATCCTGTTTCTGAAACACTATACAGAGAAACTAGTTTTCTGAGAAAGAGGTTAGACTATATTACCTTGAATATTTCTCCCACCTTTGAGATTTTCCTTCAAGAAACTTTGGCTACACTTTGGAAGAGTTGTACTTCAAACAAACTCAGCTGGCTCTTAAAACAAAGGCATCTACATCTGCATCTCTTGCCATGTAAATACGGATTTAATTAACACTTGCAACCTGTGAAGATGCAAAACTTTAAGTGTTAATTAAACCTCTATTTACATAGCAAGCAGTATGTAGCACTCCATTCCCTTCTATAGTATCAGGGAGCTTATTTTAAACTCCATTAATCTACTTTGTAATGGAATAATAGGATACTTGTTTAGCTTCCAGCAAAGAGTCTTCTACTAATAAAGAATGACAAAAATCATAGTTTACAAAGTCTTCTACTTCATTCCTGCTATTCAGTACCAGAATACTCGTTTTAAAAACACTTTTTTCTCAATAATATTTAATTCATTGTAGAAATCTAACTAAAATTGTCCTGACATAATTCTCACTTCCTGATAAAATAGTATGTAATTTTATCAAAGGCAAACTTTATTTGTGAAAACACAATACATTTAAATGTATTAAACATAAGGCTTTAGTTTTAATTGTAACATCTCCTTATTGCTAAAAGTATTTTATTTTGATTTTTTCTTTTTTTAGATTTTCTAAAAAAATTATTTATTTTCAATAAATACAATTTAGTAGTAAAATTCAATAATGTAATAAAGCAACAGAGCTAAAATAAAGGGTACTTATCAAAATCAGGTTTTAAAATGAATAAAGTAGCTCCTTTAGAAGATCAGCCCATGGAGATCTTCAAGTAAATAACTTTAATATATTTTTTGTTTTCATATATTGGAATGGTCATTTTACCATTGATAAGTTGTTGCCTTGATAAATTACACTGTACCTTGATAAATTTGAAGTACCTACTTATACATTTCTAATTATAAGCAATATTTGCAAAAATGGATGGTAAATTAAACATGAGTAATTAATTGTTTAGCAGTCCTTCTTATTAAGCACTAAGAAAATGAATTATTAATTACGTAAAATTGTTTGTTATAGATTCCTAAAGGGATGCATGTCATTCTTTATAGAATTCCTTTCAAAACAGTGAAGTAGGTTGTAAAAGTTTTATGAGTCTGGTTGAATCTCGTGAATGAACCATATTTAATACTACAGAGCCTTTTACTTATTTGTTTATTTGTAAAAGGACATTTATTAACATCTACTTATGCAGAGTGCAATTTTACTCTATTTATGTGAGACATATCTGCAGCTCTGTACTAAAGAATCTGAGACACAGATATTTATAGAATGCCTATAAATTAAATAATATAATTATTATAAACAAAAACAGAAACATTCGTAAACAAGTTTGTATAAACATATACTAGTTGCTTTAAAATTGGCTCAGCATATCAGAGCATCTCATATTCCCCTTTGAACTCCTGAAATCAACTTCTTAACACTATGTCAGAAACTACAGCCATCTTATTTGACGTTTTCTTGTTACAAAAAATTCAAATATCATTAGTTTATTATATCAAAACTAAACAAATCTCTCATAGCACCAGCCTTGTAAAAACATGAGCACATTATAATACTATAGAAGAGTAAATATAATTTTTGTTGCAATTATTTAAATTGAAATGTGTTTTAGCATACTGTAGTATTGATCTGTTTTTGCTCATGCAAAAGAACATGTAAAGGAAAATTAAATAAAAATAGACTCAATGAAAATTCAGAAGACAGTCCAATTATTATTTCATGAGGCAAATTACCTTTTCCATGGGTTACATCAACAGTCCATGTACAATTCAGAGAATTTGGATAAAATTCCGGGTAACCAGGTGATAAGATTGTTCCACTAGGCCCTCTAACATCTCCTCCACATAATGCTGAAATACAAAGAAATAGAGCCATGTGATCAACAGTGAGAGAGACAGAGGGTGAATAAATCTCTTATCTCCTTTCTTGAATTGAGGAGTCACATTATCTTTGCTTAAGCTACATCCTTGTAATAGCAGGTGTGTATTAAGACCTTTTCCAATACTAGTAAATCATTTTATCCATTGTATCACTAGAGAAGAAAAGGGTACTCAGTAGCATCTGAGAATTAGTACTGTACCCAAGGGAACATGACTCAACTTTCCACATTTGAATTTGAAGTATGTGCTAATACATTTCTAATTATAAGCAGTATTTGCATAAATTGGTGGTAAATTAAATATGAGTAATTAATTGTTCAGCAATCCCTCTTATTAAGCACTAAGAAAATGAATTGCTAATTGTATAAAATTGTTTGATATAGATTCCTAAAGGGATATGTGTTATTCCTTATAGGATTCCTTTCAAAACTATGAAGTGAGTTGTAAAAGTTTCCAAGGCTGCTTCTGTACTTCTGTATTTTTCTAGGAAATATTATAAACAAAAAGGATCTTTTGAAGGGATGTAGTTTTGTAAGTAAATATTCTAAGATAATAAAAATAAGTTAATCTTAGGTCAACAAATAATATTTGAGTTGATATTCATTTCCTTGAGAACAAATCAAGGTCTTCTACTATATTCAACAGCCATCAGTGCTTATGGTACACCAGACAATTTTATCAAAATTGAAAACTGGAGGAGGCAAAAAAAAAAAAAATTGCCTAGTAAGCATTTTTATTCTAGTATGAGCAGAGAATTTGTTGACTCCTTATTCTATTTCACTTGAAAAGGCCAACTCTTAGACACAGCCAAGGGTAGTAAGAATCATGAATGCAACATGTACCCTTGTCTAATTTGATCCTTGCCCCACTTCCCCAGCACACTAGAAAAGTGAGTTTTGAAGTCTCTCCAAAGCACCTAACACTATAACATATGAATTTGTTAAGTGAAATATGATGAGTGAAATGTCTACTGAATTAAAACCTACAGTCTCTATTTCAAAGGACTGTATGTCGTGCAGCTAGAATAAAATTTCTCAATGAACACAAGAATGAAAATTAAGGGAGTTAAATTAATTTAAAATACACAAAAAGGTAACAAAAAAGAGAGATGCAAACTTTTAGAAAGGACACCAGATATGTGCCCCTGAGCATGCACATGTGTGTATTTGTGTATCTGTGTGTTTGTGTGTGTGTATGTATAAGAAGTTGAGAGGAAATTTTTCTGTATATCAGTATTCTTTCAAATAAAGACACTTTGTCAAGTATCCTACTTCTTGAGAAGTTTCTTGGGAATTGTTTTGTCTGTAAGCTGTACCTATATACCTTTGTAGAAGGGGAAACTTAAAGAGACATTCTGCAGGTAAATGAATAAATCTTTGTAACACATAAACACATTTAAAAATTTAGTAGGAATGCTCAACAGCTAATATATTACAACAAACATTCATAATATTACTTTGACTAGAATCAGATGGGAAAATATAGAATACGTTTTTAAAACAAAGTGAAGATTTCTGTTATTTGAAAATAATTATCATTGGATGCAGACATTGAAGAGAATGGACTTAAAGATGGAATTTCATAGTAAATAGTGGGGAAAGAATGTAATTTAAGTTCTTTTGAAAGATGAAACTAAAAACATAAAGACACATAAATTTTATTTTATATCTAATAAAACAGGATAAAATTACAATGATTTAATAATTCTTACCAAAAACAAAACTAAACACTGTTTTGATCTTAAAATGTAGCTGGCACTATTCTGCAGATTTTATTTATGTTAACTCAGCCCCCACAACAACCTTTTGAGAAGAATGCTGTAATTATGCGGTTTACAGATGAGAAAGCAAATATAGATAGAACTCAGTCTAGTTCCAGGGTCTATGATCTCAAGCAGATTCTTGAATCGTGTTGATGTTTTTTCCATGTTAACAGTACTGTTTTAGCAAGCTATGATGTTCTTTACTTATGTTTGGTTTTGTGGCACTTCCGTCACAAATGATCAATATATTAAAAAAAAAAATCAGGGGCATCCTTTATTTTCTCAGAGATTCATTTTATCCTTTTATGTTCAAATCACTTTTTTTGTGCACCCAACACCTATTGTGTCAGTATCCTTGTCTATGTTCTTTAATTGATCTATCTCTTTTGAATTCTCATTTGCCAGTGGCTTCCTATGTGACTGAAATAGTTCTCCATCATCACCATCATCAGCCTCATCATTTTCATCAACCTAATGAAATTTTTCATTTTTCTAAATGAGTTTATTTTACATTGCCAATGTTTTAAATTGCATTTGTTTTATACTGTCAGCTTTTTAAGCAATTACATGAGATTGTACAGTGACAGATGCTAATGCTAAATAGAAAGTATCTTTGAGTTGGATTAATTTTAAAAGTGGTTAATTCATTACTGAATATTCTTTCATACTGATGATGTTTGCTTATCTAAAAACTATTCCTCCTATTGGAAAGATAAGAATTTGTAAGAGCTTATTAAAATCAATGATGAATGACCTAAAATATTAAGATTAATAAAAAAGATTTAAGTTTTTATATGAGATATTTTGTTTTATATTTTCAGGTACAGGATGGAATTTAAATGTATTGTAACAGATATAGTGGTATAGAGATGATTATGAAAATTTCTCCAAAAACAAATGACTTAAAAAGTGAATGCTGAGATTTAAGTCCGTTTAAGAGAATGTTTGGGCCATTCACTTAGTAAACGTTATTAGAACAAGACTGTCTAAAACAGGTGCCATGGATCTCCTGTGTTATCTCCTGTTATGTGTTCAGAAGGAATTCCAATTTATTGCAGCAACCTTGCTAATTGATTCCATGTGTCTTCAGGGATACCAACAGTTGTGTAAAAGACATAATAGGATTACATGTTCTTGTGAATGAGATAGACAATTGTGTATCAAGTGAATCTTTGAAAAACTAAAGAACTCAGAGCATGCTGATATATATATATATATATATATGTGTGTGTATATATATATATATATATATATATATATGAAAAACTCAGTTACTTTATGTGAACTCAAACAGCTGGCAAAAAAAAAAAAGCACCTAAAAGGATAAAAAGCATCTAAAAGCTAAAAATCTGAGGCACAATAAGCCATTATAGTGACAGTTCAGTTAGTGGAGAACAATTAGTCAGATACACAGTAATCTTGGGCAGTAGAGTTTTTTATCCCTGATTTTTGTAACATATGATACTGCTTTTTCATAGGATAAGTATCCATTATAATTTCGAAATAGTGAAGTCTCTTCAAAAGCTGAGCACTTGAATGTAATTGCCCAGACCTGTAAATTTATACCATGTCCTTGTTAGTGATACACACTGGGCCAGTACAAATCTGTCTATATCCAAAATGGACAATTTTTAGACCAGGATCCATCAAAACACTTTCAGTATTGTAATGAAGCATGGAAATAACCATCTATTACAAATTCCATTAATTTTTAATTTGTTGGTTTGTTTGCTTTTAATCTCATCTCTTCTTTTCCTATTTTCAAGTCTCCCTGTTATGCCCTTAAACTGAGACTGTTCATACTTGCTTATACTCTAGACAAACTTGGTTATCTTGAATTCTAGGAATCTAAACCTGAATCCAGGTATTCATTTGCTACTTTAACCTCTGTACTCAAACCTTTTAATAAGACTAAAGAAATAAGGGAAATAATGAGGTTTAAGTCCATTCAGTTCCATTTTGGTCTGCCTCTTAATGATTTGAGTGACACTGAACCACTTAACCTTTTTTAGGTTAAATTTCTCACAAAATAGCCACATTGTTTCTCAAAGTGGGATAATTTGAGTTTAAAATTGGGGTCTCAGGACAGAAGGTGAAAACAGAGCATGTCTTAGGCAATTCAGGACATAGCACACCTACACATCCATTAAAAGGGGAGGTGTCTTAAGCAACAATGCCTAGTTCCTGGAAGGTTGCTTCAAACCCAGCATCTGATCTTAGCCCTACGCCATTACTCATGACAATCTCATGTACCCAGTGCATAAAAAACATCATTTATCTGTGACTTTTAGCATACATGTAGCCTTTAACACTTGATATGTTGGACAAAGCAAAATGCTCTCCTAAAATTTCTGGTCTGGTCTACCTTAGAGCCATTCAAATCTCAGTTTTATCAAAAATACTGCAGAGATATATAGGAGTAAGTTCTAATCAAAGTATCTAGTAAAAAAAAAAAGTTTGTTTTTTAAATCAAATCTCTTATGTGTCACGGGACATCTTTTACAAATACATGTTAAAGCAACAAGAACACCTGGTTCTTGATTATAAGAATATAAGAAAAATAAGATAGAGTATAACTGTTATCCATTCAAGAAGAATGTAGACACTGTTTATGCTCAACAGTCTTTTTATAGTGTATATACAGCATAATTAATAAATACTAAGTTAACAAATCAATAACTGGTTATAAGGTAGCAATAAATGCCATGTAAATATACAGAGCTACAGAGTTTAGAAAAAGTCAAGATTATGCCCAGTTGCTTTGTTCAGGAAAAGCATGATCAAGTTCATAACCTTTAAAAGTTGACTAGAATTTTGATATGCATAGTTGAGGGAAGGGCTAGAACATTCCAGGGGAAAAAGAACAAAATTCATGAAGGCAAAAACCAGAAAATATATATGCAAAACCAAAAGCAAAAGTATTTCCATAAGTACATTTCATGGAGAATATAGCTTTCTTTCATTCAACACAGATTTATTGTGTGCCAACTATTTGACAAGGACTCTTCTTGGCATTGAGAGTACGACAGTGAGTCTAGCAGAGCACCTACTACATGACATGTATATTCTGTTAGGTAAAGCGACAATAAATACCAAAAAATAATGTAAACAGAGTGAAAAATACTAGGAAGTAAAATTTAAGTGGCACGAAAGGGGTTACTCTTTCACATAATTACTGAGGCAAGTATTGAGTATATAGTTGTGAGTGAAATTAGGGAGTGAGTCATATGGTTCTGTGGGGGAATCCTGATTCAGGACAAAAGGAAGGGAGGCTTAGAGGGACAGAATGGGAGGAATGGGAAAGGGTTCTCATATTGGGAAAATTATTCAGGAGACACGTGTAGTTGGAATGGAGTAGCATGAATGAGGAAGACAGTGGTAAAGGATGAAGTATGGGATGTAGTAAGGGCCCAGAATACCTGGGGTTAATCAAATCATGCAAAAGTCTTTGGATTTTATTCTGCCTGGGATGAAAGTTGCAAGAAGGTTCTAGGTAAGAGGTTGTCCTGATTTGCCTTAGTTTATAAAAGCTTACTCTGGCTGCTTGTTGAAAACTAGACCTAAAAGTTTAAAAGGAGAAGCAGAGAAATTCTTTAAGAAGTGGAATTTAAAAAAATAAATAAATAAATAAGGCACTAAATTTACAAACTAATGCAGAATCTGATGAAAGAATTTCTGGTTCAAGGTTCAAAGTTCTTCAGTCAACAGTGAAATATGAATTAAGAAAGGATCCATTTTTACTTCAAAATCTAAGCATATACACAGAAAATAGAATTAAATAAAATTACTCTTTTTCTTTGGTATAATTGATAGCAAAAAGGGTAATGTCCTGCTTTTCAGTTATGCATTCCAAGCAGCACAGAGTATCAATAAACTATTAAAATGACTGTATCATATATAAATATATACATTCACATATAAAGTCCTTAAAATAAGTATGTGACATCACTGAGAAAGAATAACAAATGTATCATCTATCTTTCATTTTAAGGAATTTTAGTATTTTCCTATTGTGTAGAATGTGGGCAGGTGACAGTGTAGTGGCAGACTTGTGCCCAGGACCTGGATCTAGGCTGCCTGGATTTAAATTCTGACTTTGCCATTAATGAGTGGGGTGATATACGGTGAGGTTCTTAATTTTCCTTTGCCTTAGTTTCCTCATCTGCAAGTGGTGATCATTATAGCACTTATCTTATAGAGTTACTTGGAAGAGAAAATGACTTAAAATACATAAAGCACCTGTAGCAGTATCAGCACATGGTAAAAACTCAATAAATATTAGTCATCACTGTTATTACCACCAAACTACATTGTCTGGTTTGCTTTGTAAATCAGCTAATCATGGGATACAAAGACATCACAAAAGCTGATGTATGTTAGAGTAAAGCACACTGTACACAAGCATTAGGCAACCTAGGCAAATCAAGTTTACATTCCTGGAACAGGGCAAGAACTTCTGTTTGTCTATTTCTCCCTTGCTACCTCAGGAGATTTGTACTAATTACCTCTGGCGCAAAAGTCTCTATTAAAGGAAGCGTCTGATCAAATCTGTTCACTAGGTGACATGATAGTTGAGTTCAGTTCGAGTCAACAGAAAAAAAAATTATTAAGTAGCTGTTTTACACACAGCTTAGCCATTTTTAAAATAAATATAATTCAGTCCTTGTCCAGTTACACTCAACATGAAACAGAAATGCAAAAGAGGAGGCCAGGTCATGACAGAGGTTAAAAGTAACATGATTTGATCTTTTAAAATAAAGATGCATTGTAAGAACGCAGGATGGAAACATCATGGAAAAGGATGGATTTCTCAAGGTTAAGGACCATGAATTCCATGATTAGTCATTTGAGCTTTCATTTCTAAGCAATAAAAAGCCATTAAGAATTTTGGATCTGGAATATAACATGAAATAACCTTAGAGAGAAACATGGGGTTGGATTGAAAAACTCAGAAATGATTGCCATTGCACTGATGAAAAATGATGAAGGCCTGTGCTGCTCCTGGGAAAACTGGATCTATTTGCTTTTATTATTAATAAAAGTTAGGTGTGTTGATGGGCTTGCCATTACTTTTTATCTTCCTGATTCTTACAATATTGCCTCTGTACCTTTCTTTCATGGTGAATGCTCCTCATTCAGGCCAACATTGTAGTTTTATTAGGGTCTGGCAAACATAGGACCTTTATACCACCATGGTTTGTCTCAACCATAGGGATAGATGAGCACATGACCAAGACAAAGTCAACCATAATGGGCCCTTCTCCTTCACTATAGTAACTAGTTTAGATATGGACCAATTGAACACCTTCCCTGGGATTTTTCTAATTAGAGTAACAGGGAAGAGCTCTCATTCCTCTCTGAATCTGAAGATACAGGACTAACAACTTCCATCTCCCAAGAGTGTATACACTACTGTCAATTCCTCACATGGAAAAAACCTGGCTGCAATATAAGACAATTATGTGAATCTCAGAGAAAAGTCTAGGTGAAAGATACAGAAATTCTTAAAAAGTTTTGAATTTATACTTCTTATTAGCAATGAGAGGTATCCCACTTTGCCTTTTCTACTATTTGAACAGTTGAACAACAGCTTGTTTTTATTTTTAAATACCAGTTAGAGATGGGTTTCTGTCACTTACAATCACAAATTAATGGAAGATGTTTTGATGATGTGTTTAAATCTTGATATAAAAACAAATTAGCTTAAAACTGTTTAAAAAATGATGGCACAGACAACACTTGAAAATTTAATCATAAAATGACAAATGGCATCTTCCACCTTAAGAAACAATATGTGTAGAATTTGAAAATAGTGCTGTAAATAGAAATTAAAACCCATAGTTAAATAATATCTAGATTTACATTGAGTGTGCTTTTTGACAAGCAAATATGAAAGCACTTTCCAATCTTAGGAGAAGCAGTTTCTTCCACTGGATTTCATATATGTTTCCTGAAAAATGAAGTGATTCTGACTTATTTTCACAGAAACAAAGAAGCAGTAAAGAACACTGGTATACTATTTATTATAACTAGGAACTTGACACAACAGGGTAGTCTGAGTAAACTACCATGGTGCTGTGTAGCTGGTTAGAATTTGGGTAGACAAGCTTGCCTTCCATTTGAACTGGGACATTTTGTCATTCAAGGCAGGAAGCGAATGCTGCATTTTTTTTAGGGCTTTCTTCTCATACCAATTTGGCATTTTCAAGGCTGTTTTCAAAAGGTCCACAGTATGTTCTTAAATAGTTACATAGGTGAGTTTTAAATATATATGCAAATACAAACAGGGTAGATACATAGATAGTATTTTTAGGCATGGACTAAGTTTGGTTGATTAGCAACAGTCTTTATTTCATGAATGGTTTTATAACATAAATTTGCCAGAAAACAAAAGAACCTTTAAAAAATCTAAAAGATTTATAATTATGTCAAATCCCATATAAAAAAAATTGATTTTTCTGTTTCTAAATCAGCATATTTTGCATGTCAAATGAGTTATTACCATCACAGGTTGGAAGTGGATGACTCCACCAGTGGTTTTTTTCACATAGAAGGGGCTCTTCATGACTCAACCTGTATCCTGGATCACAACTAAATGAAACAGTAGAGCCAATGGAGAAATCATGACCATAGCGACGGCCATGTACAGGTATTCCAGGGTCCAAGCAAGAATACGTGTTTACTGTAACACCTAGAAAACAAAGGGAAGAAAATAAAGAGTAAGCTTGATGGGGTTAGGATTTGCTGAAAATCATTCCTAATTCTTCAAACAGTTACAAGCAATGATTTTTACAAATAAAGGTACTCATACTTCATTTTTAAAATCAGCAATTTATTTAGTAAATTTGTTTTTTCATTTCCTACCATTAAGGATCAAATTCAGGTCATTTAATTGTATAAGAACTTGATGAAAATGTATAACTATCTGTAAAACTTTGTATTGTTTTAAATTTTGTGTATATATACACATATATCACAATAATAATCATAGTGATAGTCAACATTTCTTGAATTTATTATATTCCAAGCACCATTCTAAATATTATACAAAATATTCTAATCACTAAAGGAAAAAGAAGAAGAGTAGAGGCATTTTGCAAGGTATGAAAGTATGAACACCAGAACCGTTCTAAGAAAAACCAATTAGTACGTTTCTTCTGGTGGTTAACTGTTGCTGTTATCAATAGTCTATAGTACACTTCAGTGTCTCCTGATATCTTCCTTGCAATTTACAATCTCTAGCTGAGATCATGCCATGACAATGTTTTCTAGCAACATTCCTGGCCCCCACTTGTTTGATGCCAGTAGCACTTCTCCAGTCATGACAATAACAAATATCTCCAGATATTGCTACACATTTCTTGGGGTGCAACAACTCTCAATTGAGAATCACTGGTATAAAGTATACCATGTTATTATTTTTTCTTCCTATATAGGATATTTAAACAATGAATAACTACTATTTCTATATTCCAAAATTAATCATTAACATTTTTAATATTGTATAATTATATTCAATCACATTTATATGAGAAAATATTTATTTGTATTAGCTACCCAATTCAAAAATGAAGCTAAACAAAATGGTACAAAATAGAAGTTTAATTTTAAAGAGGGAAATTGCACATTTTAAGTATATTTATCAAGCATATTCACTTCATCTAAATGCTGTTATTTTAATGAAAAACTAAAATACAATAGAGACAAATTTATCTTCAACATAACTACTTTTATCTGCTAAGTTCCTCTTCTAAGTGAGACCATTATTTTTCTAAGCACCCAGTGCTTTTTTTTTGAGACAGAGTCTTCCTTTGTCACCCAGGCTGGAGTGCAGTGGCACAGTCTCGGCTCACTGTGACCTCCACCTGCTGGGTTCAAGCAATTCTCCTGCCTCAGCCTCCTGATTAGCTGGGACTACAGGCACATGCCACCATGCCCGGCTAATTTTTTGTATTGTTAGTAGAGACGGAGTTTTACCATCTTGCCCAGGCTGGTCTCAAGCTCCTGACCTCAGGTAATCTGCTTGCCTCAGCCTCCCAAAGTGCTAGGATTACAGGCGTGAGTCAATGCGCCTGGCCAGTACCCAGTGCTTTAAAACTCTCATTTGTCTTTGACTCCTCACTTTTTTCCTCCACAAAATATGTCTGAAATCCATTCTCATTGAAAAGCATCATGTCAAGTATTATTTCTCTTACCCTATGCAAGGCCCTCATCACCTCAAGTTTATGAAATAAACAATAACATCTAGCATGTTTTTCAGTATCTTTCATCTCCAATTTATTCTATATAAAATGTTGGACATACGTATAGCCAAAACATGTTTTTTCATAGCTTTAATACCCGATGGCTAATGGCACCATGTTCAAAGTCGTCACCCTGAAAATTAAGATTCCCAAATTAGACTTTACTATTCTAAATTTTTGTCATTATCTCCCAGTGGTCATTCTTTATATCAATCAGATAAGTCTCCTCATTAGTTTTATGCTTTGTCTCGTAGGAACACCTTCAGTTGTCCCCTTAACGTACACAATCTTCTCAATCTTTAACAGAAAAGTTTAGATCCCCTTCCTTTAGGTTTCAATTTCCTCCAATGTTCCAGGTTACATATAACTTTCCTTTATATGAAACTCTAACACTGTAGTAAAATCTTCTAAAATCAGAGAAATGGGGGTTGCAGTGGTCATATACAATGTAAATTACAGTAAAATTTAATTATTCAAAAGTGATTGTAATGTTTTTGGTCATTGACCTATAGTAAAGGTCAATGAATATATGGGGTTAATAATTCATTTGCCTTTCTTGGCTTTTCAACTGATAAAGTAAGATGATGTATTTATTTTATGTCTTCCACTGTGCCGCATTGATCAAAGAGTCACAAAATAAATCTAAAGAAATAGTTCATAATTGGTTGACAAGCAAATAACTCAAGGCATAATTCAAGGCAATGGAAATGTTGCAAACTTAAGAAAATGAGAAACATCATGATGAACTGATATCAGTATTATTTATTAACAGTCATTATTAAATACTAAAACATAATTGGTAAGTAGTTTTAGAAGATTCCTTTTTTTTTTCTTTAGATGGAGTCTCGCCCATCGTACAGGCTGGAATGCAGTGGCTAATCCTGGCTCACTGCAGCCTCCACTTTGCTTCCTGGGTTCAAGCAATCAATTCTCCTGCCTCAGCCTCCCAAGTCGCTAGAATTATAGGCATGCACCACCACGCTTGGCTAAATTTTGTATTTTTAGTAGAGACGTGGTTTCACCATGTTGGCCAGGCTGGTCTCAAACTCCTGACCTCGAGTGATACTCCCACCTTGGCCTCCAAAGTACTGGGATTACAGGTGTGAGACACCACGCCCAGCTAGTTTTAGAAAATTCTTAAATTTTGGCAACGTACATAATTTTCAGAAGTTCATGTCTGCATTTTATCAAATGACATTAACATTTTATCTTTTTCCTTACTGCTTCATAGAGCTTGTTTTTTAAAAAAATAGAATCCCCAAATAGACATTTTTCTTATTTATGTAAAAAAATATTTGAACATTTTATGTTTCTGTTTCTACTACTCCTCCCCTCAAATATCTATTGGTCATAAATTTTACATTCTTTTAGATGTCTAACATTTTCTTTAATTGGAAAATATATCTAGACATTCATACAAAAAAACATATATCTGGAGGTGAATATATGTCTATAGGTTTGTTCTGTATCCATTTTCAAATTTAAAATTTGTATAATATTTAGATATCCAAGACTTAATTATAGTCATATTTCAAGCAATACAACATAATAAACAGATGTGATTTTTCCTGGGGAAAAACTACAGAAATAAAAATAAATTATATTCCTAAAGTCTACTTTATGCTGTTATAATTTTAATGTGTTTTGAAACCTATAAATAGTCTTATCTTTTTTTTTTTTTTGAGATGGAGTCTCACGCTGTCACCCAGGCTGGAGTACAATGGTGTGATCTCGGCTCACTGCAACCTCCACCTCCTGGGTTCAAGTGATTCTCCTGCTTCAGCCTGAGTAGCTTGGATTACAAGCATGCACCACCATGCCCAGCTAATTTTTGTATTTTTAGTAGAGATGGGGTTTCTACCATGTTGGTCAGGCTGGTCTCGAACTCCTGACCTCGTGATCCACCTGCCTCAGCCTCCCAAAGTGTCGGGATTACAGGCGTGAGCCACTGCACCCAGCCAACCTTATCTTATTGATACAGTTTTTGTAATCCCCATGTTTTGAGGGGCAGACAGAATGGGGTAAAAAATGCCTTGGGAAAGGCAATATAACAGAAACTTGGAGTACAAGCCGTGGTGGCATTGCAAGCATTCCTTCCTATAGGATTTTGATTGCCTGGGGAAGACAAACTACTTTCACTTTCAATGAAATTGATTAAAAAAAAATAGAAATACAGCAAATGCCAAATGTATTGTTAATGTTCTCATTAGTAATCTACTGATTTTGAGGTTTGTGAATGGTTCATTTGAAAAATATAGTTTAGTTACCTTCAGCTTGGGAAACAGTAAGAAAGAGATGAATGAAAAGACTTTTGTTTGTTTCTTGATAAGAAAGGATTTATGTTGTTGGAGATTATTTCACAGGAGTAAATATACCACAAGACTAATAGAAGGAGAGAAAGTGATTTCTTAAAGACAAATTTAAATACAATGCATATTGCCAGATTTGACCAAATTAACACCAAGTGTGTCTCTAATCAACCTCAACATTTCTGAGCTCTCAGCTTCCACTTTGCCCTTTAAGGCACTAGCCCTCGAAAATAACTTGGACTATGACACTAAGAACTTGTAAATGACAAACGCTAACTGAAGGTATGCATTTGAGCCTTCTTATTTTTATTCCTTATCTGACTAGCTTTTGTAGGAGAAATGTAAAGGCTATCATTTATTGAGAACATACTGCGTGTTTGCTGCATGTTACCAGTTACGCAAAACACTTTGCATGTTTTGTTTCATTTAATCTTTAAAATAGTCCTGTTTCTGATAAAGACCACATACCCTGGGTGGAATGGGATTGGATATGATTTACTGGGTAAAGGATACTATAATGGACTAAAAGAAAAGCTGCCTGGCCTGGCGCGGTGGCTCAAGCCTGTAATCCCAGCACTTTGGGAGGCGAAGACGGGGGGATCACGAAGTCAGGAGCTAGAGACCATCCTGGCTAACACGGTGAAACCCTGTCTCTACTAAAAAAATACAAAAAGAAAAACAAAACAAAACAAAACAAAAAAACTAGCCGGGCGAGGTGGCGGGCGCCCATAGTCCCAGCTACTCGGGAAGCTGAAGCAGGAGAATGGCATAAACTCCAGAGGCGGAACTTGCAGTGAGCCGAGATCTGGCCATTGCACTCCAGCCTGGGCGACAGAGCGAGACTCCGTCTCAAAAAAAAGAAAAAAAAAGAAAAGCTGCCTGCATATTGATATCAATTAATTACTAGTGAGGATTAGTTTTGAAGTAGATTTTTCTAAATGACTAATTTGACTCAGGTTTAATAAATACATGCTAGACTAAAAATCTCAGTTAAGGCACTTTATTCATTTGAACCCCCACGTATATGTGCATTCTCTTGTTGCATTTTACAATGATTTTTGTAAAGTATACTTTCATTCTACAAAGCTCAAAATAATGAGAAGTTAATATAATTAAACAATACTGTAGATAAGATGATTTTTAAAAAGTAATGGATCTATATTGACAATTATTTTTAAAAACCCATGAGTCCATTGACTATATGTATTGAAGATAGATGCCCAACAGCAAATATAAAACTATATATTTGAAATGCAGAAATTTCTTCTTGAGGGGGAAAAGGTCATAATCAACTTGAATATTAAAAGAAATAATATAATATCTGCATTTGAAATAAAGACATATTTTAATAACCCTCTTAAGTGTGTTGTTAAGATTCATTTATCAAAAGTGCATTTCATGTAAAAGTATATGGCTATGCATTCATGATGAAAACGTATGCATATGTAAATTTATATGTTTGCACACATATAAATCTTATGCAGTATAGCCACACATGCACAAAATGTTTATAAAGAAAAAAAAGCTCATTTCTGTGTTCATATCAGCATCAAAATTTTTCAAAAATCAAAAATATTTTAGACTTTTTAAACAAAACCATTAGATTTAATAGGGATTATGATGATTCCAACACTCTGAATTATAGCTTGTATTAATATAGTTTTCTTTACTTATATTAATCATATTTAAATATATGTGTACACAGTTTGCTTTTTAATTTTAATATGATTTTCAGAATTTTATGCAAAATAATAAAATTAAATATTTTAAATGGAAAATACGTACAATCAATGTGAGGAAACTATAAAAGAATAACTGAATTTGTGAAGTAAATGCTAAAAAAGTTGTTTATATATCTCAGGCTGGCAATTACTGCCTATTATCTGCTTTTCAGAACTATACACAAATAATTGGTACACAAACTCATTTTCAAATAATGATTTGATGCTTCTGATATTTCTTTAGTATTTTGCTTCATAATGATATTAGATAGATATTGCTGGAAAATCTATTGCAGAATTTACTAAAACACACACCTTACCTTATAAAGCATTAACATTCTTATAGATGAAGGAAAGTTTTGATTTAAAATAAATAGAGCTACTAGTTCTCTTAGTAAAACTATAATAATACAAAATGTAGAGCAAACAGAATGAGGAAATCAAAAAATTTTATCATTACTTACTTTCATAGTGAATCTTGAAGCCATTATTGGAACGACTGTTGTCTGTTGTAAATAGAAGGTATATAAAATTACTGCTACTAAATAGAAACTGGGGCACTTGGGTGCCATTGTAAGATCCAAGCAAGGGTGACAGAAGATTTGGCCCATCATGAACTTCCAGAACATCATAATTTAGTTCAGTCTGAAATCTAAGGTTAAAAGACACATGTGAAAATAGATTTAGAATAAACACTATATAGGGAAATAATACTTTAGACTGCTATTTAAATTCTTATTTAAAATTTTTCCATTTTATATTATAATTTTATTTAGCTTATCTAATATCTAAGATATCATTTAAGACACCATCATTTGTGAATACCAAAGGTATAAGCTCTTATTCCTATGAAAAATTATTATTAAAAAGTTATGTGTATATACTTGTTGTTCCTAAGTAAGATTCTTTCAAATATTATGAATTATCTTTTTCAAATATTATAAATTGTCTTTTAACTGGCCTGTTCATAAACCAAACATATTTTTGGAGCTATCTTTGGTTGCCTTCCTCATTTTTACGGAAAACTATGTGGTTTACATTTATTTTCAATCAGATAATTAGATTCTCATCTTAATAAGATATACATTTCAAATTTGACATCTGCTTTTATAATTATTTTTTATTCAAGTGTTTTTTATTGACACATAACATTTATACAAAATTTTTGGATAAATCTATTTCAGCCATTAAACATGTAATAAAGTTTGTATTTGAAAACAACAGTTCTAAGTAGGTGGTAACTAATGATGATACATTTGATGTTTATTAAAGTGTCAGCAGCTCTACTAAAGACTTTATCTACATTAGTTTATGTAATCCTCCCATTAACTCTACGGCGTAGCTGATATTATTGAACCCACTTTCCAAGTAAGAACATCACAGCCTTCAAAAAACTTTTTTCTTTTTTCTTTCTTTTTTTTTTTTTTTTTTTTTGGAGACAGAGTCTCATTCCATCACCCAGGCTAGAGTGCAATGGTGCCATCTTAGGTCACTGCAGCCTCCGCCTCCTGTACTAAAGCCATTCTCGTGTCTCAGCCTTCTTAGTAGCTGGAATTACAGGTGTGTGCCACCATGCTTGGCTACTTTTTGTATTTTTAGTAGACACGGGGTTTCACCATCTTGGCCAGGCTGGTCTCTAAGTCCTGACCTCAAGTAATCCACCTGTCTCGGCCTCCCAAAGTTCTGGGATTACAGGTGTGAGCCACTGCGCCCAGCCACCTTCAAAACTTAAATAGTATCACATTATCTTAAAGTACAGAAGAAGGCATCAAAACCAAGTCTCCCTGACTCTAACCTCTATTCTATGATGTCTGATCTTATCATTAGATTTTTGGTTGCAGTGGGTCAAGATCACACCACTGCACTCCAACCTGGGCGACAGAATGAGACTTTGTCTCAAAAAAAAAAAAAAAAAAGGAAGGAAAAAAAGAAATTGTCAACCTATTATTTGGTTGCTTTGTTGTCAGTCTATTGTGAAGATTGAAACTGGAGTTTCACTTTGATAGCTAGTCAGCTGACAACAGCCATATTAAAATGCACAGAAGAGTCAGGCATTACTTTGAATTGAAACATAAAGAGACTTAATTCTTAATAGAATAGCAACATTAACTGGTGATATAAATAACGTGTTCAGTACTGGTGAATCTTTAAAAAGAAAATCATTGCAGATTTGTCCTAAGGAACTATAAAAATACATTCTAATAACAAACAAAATAGGATAGGGTTACACAATAAATTGAATTTCTTTCATTTTCTGTTTTAAAATAGTTGTATAAATTTCTCATGAATTGCCTCTATCTCGTGTTTGTTAATGAAATTAAATTTATTGTTTATGCTAAACAAATATTATGGTAGCACTAAATGTTATTATACATGAAATTGAATCTAATCTTATTCAATTTTTGTTGTCTTTAAAAAACATTCTTGATGTAATCCAAACCCTTTCTAACCAAATTGAAATAGTCCTCATTAACTTAAAAAAAATTATTCTCTGAAAGACATAGTGATAACATGCATTCAGGGAGCTGAGGATAGGAAAATGGAATAGAAAGATACATTTTGAACGATTGATAATAAAATGAATACGTCTTAGACTTAGCAGCTGCTGGATATTGAGAAAATTTAGAAACTGTGGGAATAAACAAAAACAAAAATTCCGTTGCAGATCTGAGAGGAAGAATTGCTAAATGTTTGGATATGTTAAGAAGAGGTAAATGGTTTTAAAAACATGTTTGTTGGTGTTACTGCTATTTCGTTTTGTATTTAACAGGAAATCATATTTCTTACAGTTTTATTGACAAGCTGTTGAGACAATCTCAAAGAGAAAATGAATAACACATTTGTAAATAATTTTTTTTTCTGTAGATTAATTTTAATAATTTTCTCCATTTGAGAATATAGAAATAAAACTACAAAATAGCTATGCCACCATCTTAATTATATTATCCGGTTTTTACAAATTTTATTTTCAACACATTTAAATGACTCATGAGTAGTGGAGAGTAAGTGACATGACTCTAATAAATCATTTCTTGGAAACAACTTCTACGACAATATTCTCAGAATAAGAGGAATTATCAAAAAGTTGGCAATGAAGTGTCCTTACAAGGATTTGTCTGGAAATCAGAAGGGAATTAGATATTTTGAAGAATCTAGTATGTGTTAGATATTTTAGAAATGATATTCTATTTCTCAAAACAATCTCTAGAGAAAAATAAAGCACCAAGACATTATAAGGCCACTGATCAAGGATGTGGTAGACATACTTATGTCTGATTTCATAGTGTCTATTCTATGTTGCTACCCTAATGGATAAAATTCACTTATTTTTTAAATTGAAATACCTTGTTCATCCCTTTGCTACTGAGTTACTGCTAACCATATGATAGCTTTGTATGATGTAGATTATTAAAATAACCGATTTTCTGGCAAAGCACATGGAGTATAGACAGCCCTCAACCAAAATCTCATACCCTTAAAAGGTCTTTAGAAAAGAATAAATAGAAGAAGATACTTAAGGAATTTTTTTCTTCAAATAGCTCCAATTCAATAATCTTATAGGATTTGGGGTGGAAGTAAAGGAAGGGCAAATAGAAAGCTCAAGCTGCAAAAGGAGCATTTATTTCAGTTTACAACAGTGAGAAGAACTTGGGACTTAATTTTATTTTATTTATATAAGGTAGATTCAAAATAAATATGTTGATATAAATGTGTTCTGTTTATTCTAAAATACTGAAAATATCATTAATAAATTCTTAAAGCATTCTAACTCCTGATTATTCCAGTGTTTGGGACAATTAACAAAGAATGATTGTTTAATTATTGGTATTAGGGATGTGGAAGGAGCCATGAGATTACAATTTATGTGAGTGGGTAATTTCATGATTAAGAAACGAGGCAGAGTTGACAAGTCTGGCTTGGTGATGTTCATGGGGAGAAGCAAAAATCTTTAAACTGTAGGAAACATTCCTCACTCCAGGCCTATTCTGATCTATTTACAAGACTGATTATTGTTCCTGTGCACAAATCTTACATTGAAAATCACTTTTCAATTAGACTTTCTTGCTTCTAGCCTAATTTAAAAGATTTGTGTCTTAATCAATAGATAAGAGAATAAGAAAGTGGCAGAGTAAAACACGCTAAGTAACTCTATTTATAGAAATTAAATTAAGTTTTTGTCTATTTAACTAGTGTTACATTTTATTAAAATGGCTGGAAAGATTTCACCAAAAAGTCAGGTTTGAAATAGTCTAATTTCAAATATAGGCTATACAGTACAAGTGAATTCATTTTGGAGAATTCTAAAGGTATTTAAACAAGATAGGAAAGCAGCAAAGAGGCCTGTATTGGCCTGTTGGAAGGATAGAAGACACATGCTAAGAATTTTGGACAGAGAAAATAGTGCCTTCAAACAAAAGTCCAAAATCAAAAGTCAAACTATGGATGCTCTCTGAATTGCAGGCATTGTTTGGCAATCAAACTGTTTGTCAAGTGGGCCACTCTAGCCTACTTTGAGCTGAAAGATAGTAGGAGTTTATTTATTTAATGATGATTAATGACTC
The DNA here is from genome assembly GCF_049350105.2 of Macaca mulatta. NCBI lineage: Eukaryota > Metazoa > Chordata > Mammalia > Primates > Cercopithecidae > Macaca > Macaca mulatta. Next base: position 122,997,847 of record NC_133413.1, read on the forward strand.
TCATTAGCAAATCAGCAGATGCTTTTCAACATAATAATGCACTTTGTGTTCATAAAGCTTAAACTAGTTTTCTAGTTATATTATTTTTGGCTTATACAGTATTTTAAAAATGAATAAGAGAATAAAAGAAAATGTTATTTTAAAATAACATTCCAGTTTCAATTAACTAGAAGGTGGGGAAGTGGTGATGTCTTCATAAGAAAACACTGCTGTTTGATTAAAAAAAAAAAATAGCATGTTTCAAAAGAAAGGCAAGATCCATTCCTACTCCCCAACATCACCCAGAAAAACAAATAGTTAAATCACTCTGCATAATAAAGTAACAAATATTTTGAGACTTACCCTGCTATATACCAGAAGAGGCAGAGGGAAGGGGGAAATGAGGACTGAAGATTCAAGATGCAGAAGAGATTAAAGATGAAGAATGGTTTGGGATAAGAGAGGGTATTGGAGAGATACAAGCAATTATTCCTGTGATGGGGGTTATCAAGAAAATTTAGAACAGTGTAGGCTTATTCAATCTTAAATGACTCTGGATTGTGCCATAGTCCTCTTTCATTGTCACCTGCATTATGGTTTTCATGAGAACGAAAGAAAGTGATACAAATGAAAAGAGTAATGTTGAGAGAGTGCAGCAGCTTCAGTCTCTATTATGGAGGGTGCTTCTGGAGACAGGATTTAAATTCAGAATTGAACAAAAGCATCCCCAGACATTCTTTGAAAATTGTAGGAGAGAGTAGACTTCCCTTGTATGTGGGATGGGGGTCAACTCTTTTTACTTGAATATTGAAGGATAATGACTGGTGAAAGTCATCTGGGTGATAGATACTAAGAATGGATACAAATAAAATATGAAAATAACGTATTTTCAACTACCTTTGCACCTCCTGATACAAAATACTGTTTAGTCCAAAAGAAGAAATACAAAAATTATGTACTTGACATATTATATCAATATATATGAGATTATTTCTGATAGATTAACAAATATGCTTGTTTTTCAAATGTAAAATACTAAATTTAAAAACTGAAAAATATGGATGAAATACTTGTCCTATTGTTCCAAATCAATACATATCATGCTTTATCGTATATTCCAAACCAAATATATTTCTATGTGCTTAAGTAAGGTTGGTTAATTTTAGTTCAACATTAATGGAACAACTATATTGGAAAAATATTTAATAATGAATAAATAAGATGCTTTTCAAGCTTTCTAAAATTGCTATGGCAACATAAGTCATGTAAACCAATAAACAGGGGATATGGTTTCAACAAAATAGCAACAACAACAAAAAAATGCCAAATGAATGTAAATGAAAACTTTAAAAATGTGTAAATCATTTTTGTGGGCTGAATTGTGTTCCCCCAAATTTCTATGTTGAAATCTTAACCACTAGTAGTATGTGATAGTATCACCTCAGAATGTGATAGTATTTGGAGAAAGAGACTTTAAAAGGGTAATTAAGGTAAAGTGAGATCATATAAATGGACCCCAATCCAATGTAACTGGTGTCCAGGACATAAACACACACACAGAGAAAATCTCATGAAGATAAATGGAGAAGACAGCCATCTACAAGGCAAAAAGAGAATCCAGAATAAACTGTCTTGTGTACACCTTGATCTTGAACTTCTAGCCTCCAGAGCTGTGAGAAAATTAGTTTCTGTTGTTTATCTCACGCAGTCTGTGACACTTGGTTATGGCAGCCCTAACTAATACAGAAAACTAATATAGCCCTAGTAAACCATGTAGATTATAATAAGATAGTGTTAAATTAAGTTTAGCTTAAAACCTCTTGTATACTTTGAATTCCTGCGTAAGAAAGGGCAAGCTAACTAAGAGTATAATCTTGTAATAAATAGCTGAGTGTCATCCAATTACAGAAGCCAAGTTTCAGTCAATAACAGGCCACCAACTGATTAGATCATATCTATACAAGGCAAATGCCAAGCTGTAACTAATCAAGCTGTTTCTGTATGTCACTTTTTTTTTTTTTTTTGGTCTATAAATACTTTCTGTCCACTTGCTATGTGAACCTCTTCGTATATACTGATTCAAGGTGCTACCTGATTCATGAATTGTTCTTTGCTCAAATAAACATGATTAAATTTAACTTGTCTAAGGTTTTTAACAGTAGAATGAACCCATGTGAAATGTTTAATACTTTACATCTGTTCAAAGTGGAATCTGTTCTCTCCCATGCAGATGTTAACACTAGCATGGATGGACACATTCAGTGAAGGACTTTTTGAGTTAGGAAAGAATCATATTAGGTTTGTAAAATTCAATCTTCAGTCAATAATAAATATATTCTGCTGTACTTATATGTTTTTCATGTGGCTCTAATGCTTAAAGAAGTTTTTTGTTCATCTGTTTGTTTTTTAAGAAAGGGGTTGGGAGATGAGAGAAGTCAGTGATATAATTGAGAGATTATATAGATAAAGCTATTTTGATTTGTAAATTGTGATTCAATAGCATATGAGAAGTTTCATTCTTTTAACGTTTAAAATATTCAATATTGTAGCCTTTTACAATATAGTTTATTTGATCAGTAATACTAATTTTTCTAGGGGAAATAAAAGGTCAGCTGTTGAACCATTACTACATACTACATGACAGTCCTTTTCAGAAGGACTTAGAGGTGAAAGCATATGGATAGCGTGCCTAGGTGTCTTAGACTGCACTACAGTGTTGATTTGAATGTGTTTACGGCACCTTTGCCTCTTGAAACCTAGCAGAGCAGAATTCACAGGCCCTTCAAAATATAGGACAACTAAGCTCATTAAGTTAAAGGTCACATGTTCGTATCTTAGTAGTATACATGTACATAAAGCAAAAAGGTCGATCTTGCATATTTCAATAGTACTGATACAGCATTAAACAAATAGAAAATTAACTTGGAAACAGGCTGAAAGGTTAAAGGGGGCAAACAGATGAAAGCATTCAAAGCACAGCAATTTGACTATTACAATAAAATTAAACATTGATTCGGCAAATGCAAAAGAGAATGTCAACTAGTCTTTTAGATAATATTTTCTTTAAAAGTAGAAAAAATATTTGTGAGACCTTTCAAATGTAATTTTGATGGAGTGTCCAGGTTCAGCTTCAATCACCCACTCACAATTCAAAGAGTCTTTGTAGTATCCTGGCCATCCTGGTGAGAGAATCACTCCACTGGGAGCTGAAAAATGGCCACCACATGGGGCTGAAAAATTAAATCAGAGAACAAGTAAGAATAAAACATTCAGCATAAATCACAGATATTATTCTTAACACTAAAAATTTTTTAAAACAAATCTCTGCATATCTTTATTAAATAGTTAATACTATTTTTGAAAGTAATGGTACATCATCAAAAATGATGATTTTTCTAAAAAGGTAATCTACTTTTCAAAATATGAAATAGCTATATTTAGCATAGCTCATCCTTAAGTCCTTAAGTCTATGAATAATACCCCTTACATATGTTCTTGTCTATCATCATCTTTGTATTCAAAGCTTGAAAGAAAACCCAAGTTGTTAGTTTTGATCTCTTTCTCTTTTATTTTCTTACTTATGTTATCAAATTCTACTAATTCATCTTATACACTAACAGTTTGAACTTCCATTTTCCAGAGTCACTACTATAATTCAAGCCTTCATTGATTCAGCTTTTTACCTTATTTCTCCTCTGCTATTTTCTTTCTTACTTTAGTACAGCTGTCAGAATAATGTCCTCCAAATTACAGTTTCATCACACCATTTCCTAGACATCTATCCCCTTTCTTTGTTTTGTATTTTGATCTCTTTTCTTTTTAATATCAAATTTAAATATTATTTATCATTTCAAATATTGTATCCTCCGATTTCCCTAAACTCACACATAATTGAAACCACAATGATAGCATTGCAGTTCCAGTAAGCACTGATTAGATCATTTAGTGTAAATGCTCATTTTGAAGATGTGTAAACCAAGTTTTAGAGAGAGCAAATTGCCAAAGTTCACTATGTTGAAAAGTTTTAAAATCACTTTCAACTCAACTTCTGCAAAACAAAGCCTTAGTATTGACCCTCTTCCATTACTTCCCGTATTGGTAAATGAAACCACCATCTGTCCAGTTGCATAAACTAGAAAGATAGAAGTATTCAGTTTTCATACTTATATTATTTTTACCATTTACTCCCATATCCAACCCATCCGTTACTCCCATATCCAACCCATCTGGGAACTCGCTCTTGTTTCTCTAGCTCTATGACTTTTGTCTTAGTTTAAAGTACCATAATCTCATCCCTCAGTATGGAAATATCCTCTGAACTGGTCTCTGCATTTACACTATTCTCCATGCTACTGATACAGTGATTTTTTTTTTCTTTTCTTTAATTCACAAAGCTTACCATGCCCTTTAGCGACAACTTTCTGTGTTTCCTGATAAGGCTCTGTAGGATCTAGCTGTTACTTATTCTCTAGCCTTGTCACGGAACTCCCCTTCACTCTGCAGCCCAGCTACATTAGCCTGCTCTACTTTCTGGAAGTATACACCGAAGAGAACATGGAGGAAAGAGTATTTGAGATGTTGAAAATTATCAGGAAAGAAAAAAAAGGCTAAATGTATACTAGATCAACTTTTTAATACATCACTATTCCCAGTATCTTATCACATTATTTTCTTTAAATCTTCCCATTTAAACTCTTACCCATGTGTTTATATTTTTTCTAGCTTATTTCTTTCTGCTTTGTCTTACAGAATTTCTGAAAACAATTGCTCTAGACACTACTTTACTCCTTTTTATTCTTTAAATAACTTGATGGAACCCAAATGAAATAGCAAATATTTATAAATTGGCCTAGGAATTAAACATTACTGTAAAATTTCCATTTTTAGTAAAACATTTTCTATGTGAAATTGCCAAAAGATGTTATTTGTATGACAGAGAACCTTCATAAAAACTAAGTTTTCTTCCTTAGTAGAATTTAATTTCGTTTCCTAAAAAGCTTTTAAAGGAGGCAATTTTCATGAGGATTATTTACTCTTCCTAGTTATGATGACTCATAATTAGGTTTCCTGTAGGGTTATGCATTTCAAAAATGAAATTATGTGCATAATAGTCACGTAAATTACCATACTTTACAAGACAGAGCTAAATATTTTAGTGAGAGAGAGTTCTCAAAGTATGGAGTATTTCTGACACAAATCTTCATTATGTCAGCAACTCATATTGTTCCAGAAAAGCATTCATTCATTCAACCTAATCATCATTAGGCAAGGTAGTCATAAAATTAACAATTGAGTAATGGGCCATAAAGGATTAAAAAGTAAAGTACTGAGAAGCATTCTGACTAGTCACTCAGTGCAAAATGTGAGGGAGGCAGAGTTAAGAGGGGGCTTTAAAGTGAAGAAGTAGCCTAAAGATGTGATTGATTGCTGTTTGTTTCTCAAAATGACTCTCCAGAATAGTGACCCTGCTTGTGGTTCTTCTTCTACTTCTGATATTTTCTGAAGGTGCTATTTTCTCACTTAAAGGGTTGGAATTTCCCTAAATTATTCTTCCAAAAGTATAGGAACCGACTCTCCAGAAGGTCTACGCCCAAGAGGGGAGAGACATGCTTATGTGGGTCGGTCAGCAAAAGTCTCATGATTAAAGTGACCCTCAGGCACATGAGAGGAAAATGTCAGTAAGGAGATGTCATGGTGTAGCAATAGTGGAAGAGTATGGAGTAGATAAAATGCAAGAGAAAGGAGAGACTAAATGTAGAAAAACAAAACAAAACAAAAAAACAGCTGAAGAAAAAAAAAAGCTGCCCAGAGTTTTGGAACAAAAGCCTAAAAATACTATTATTATTGTTTTTTATTTATTTATTTATTTATTTATTTATTTATTTGAGATGGAGTTTCGCTCTTGTTGCCCAGGCTGGAGTGCAATTGCATGATCTCATCTCATTGCAACCTCCGCCTCCTGGGTTCAAGTGATTCCCCTGCCTCAGCTTCCAGAGTAGCTGGGATTACAGGCATGCACCACCACACCCGGCTAATTTTTTTTGTATTTTTAGTAGAGACAGGGTTTCGTCATGGCCAGGCTGGTCCTGAACTTCTGACCTCAGGTGATACACCCGCCTTGGCCTCCCAGAGTGGTGGGATTACAGGTATGAGCCACCATGCCCGGCCTAAAAATATTATTAATTACACATATTTTACCTGTAAAGAAATCTAACTGCAATATGTGTAAAATACAACTTAAAAAAACCCAAAAAGTTAGTTACTCAAATTTAACAATGCTGCCATATTCATATATTGCCTATGTAGTTAATTATGTACCTACCGAAATTTAAGAAAATCTTATACATTTTTTTAACCAAAAATGAGCTTGTGTATCTCCAGGTATGAAGATACTATACTTTAAAAAGGATTTCTCTAAAAAACAATAACTACTCCTGGTTGAACAAGAAAAAATTGGAATATACAGAAAGCAAAAAGAGGACCAAGGCCATAAAGAAGCATTTTCAAAGTCCCATTCATTCATTCATTCATTCATCTTTTATTCATTAATATTTCAGTTTTTCCACATACCATTGTGTGGCAGGTGTGTGCTTGTGTGGCATTTGTACTACTTCTACAAATGAACATTTATGGAATGCTTTCTATGTGTCAGGCACTCTTAGATTATTTTATATAATGCTCAAAATAATCTAGCCAGATAAGAAAACTGATGTGTAAGGAATTTAAATAATTTGCATCTGAGCTGTCAAGGATTTGAACAAAGCCAGTTCGACTCTAGAAAAATTCTTTCCAACTGACATTAAGATAGTCTTTTTCCTCTCCTCACAGTGCCCATGGTGCAAAAGACAGAAACATTAACAAAAGGTAAAAATGTCAAGTTCTGTAACAAAGGTATGTCCACAAGGGGCCTAGAAAAGGAAATGAATACATGCTTCATAGAAGAGATTATGTGTAATTTGAAGAGTAAACAGGATGAACTCAAGAATGAGTCAGAATTCACCAACAGAAAAACTGAGGGAGGATATTGTAAATGAAAGCAACATCACATGCAAATGTGTAGAGGATTGAGTTAGCACAAAGTAATGCAAATACCTTTTCTAGGGAATAAAGAAGTGATGAGAGAAGATTAGAAAGGGAGCTGGTTTGCTCCAGTATGGAAAGTGAACCATGGCAATTGAAAAATCATTGACAAAGGACTCATACATATATACATATATAGACAAAGGATAAGATTTTCATTTAAACAAAACTTTCATGTAAAATAGATTGCAGCACTACACCTGGATTTAGTGAGATCAGTTAGGAGATTGTTACAACTATCTAGGAAAGGCATTATCAGATTCTGAAATAAGGCTATAGCAGAGATAGGCAGAATGTGCAAGGTATTTACGAAGGAGAATCAAAAGCATTTATTGACGTGCAAAGAGTAACTCTGAGGAAGGAGTCTCAACCGGTCCTTGACCCCTTGGCATGTGCAATAGGGTGGACGGTGATTCCATTCACCAAAATGGGAAACACGGAACAGGGGGGAGCTTCATGCGGAAAGTTAATGAGATTCAGTGCTAAAATGGAAGCGTCTACGAAATATCACAAGAAACAAGAGAAAATAAAATCTGGAGCTCTTAGCTATCTTAGGAGTGATTTTCAAAATTGATTGATGTTCAAGTTTCCACATAGGTTGAAGGTAAAGGTGAATTTAGAGGAAAAGATGAGAGATGATTGAATATGCAACCCTTTGAAAAAAGTTTTAATTTAATAAAATTAAATAGGTACTGTCCAATAGCTAGTATATCACTACACTGAGAAAAGGGCTGAGATGAATTATTTGTTTGGGTCTTCCTCTCATCGAAGTGTGTGAACTGGGATAACTTTAACAAGTAAAAATAATAAATTCCTAGGTTTTAGTGGGAAAATAGAATAGTGTATATCTCACTTGACTGAGATAAACTTTAGTTTAACTAAATTTAGACAGGTTTCTTCTTGACTCAAGACCCTCCTTCCCATCTCCTTTTCCTAGAGCATTTACTTTAGAAAACTTGTATTTTTTTTTCCCTCTGCACCTTTGAAATGTAAATTTTCTCCCAGCCTCTTGCTAGTTTTATGACCCAAGAATGTCTTTTTCAATGACCTGGGAAACATCCTTTGGAGCACCCTTATCTTCCGGTCTCTGTGGGAGAGTGGGAACCTAACTTTAATAAGCTCCAATTATCAAACATAAATGATCTAATCACATTGGCCAACCTACCCCCTAACATGCTCCTACTAACTCACCCCAATGCTTAAAAACCCTCTCTCTCTTTGGAAGGAGTTGAGTTCAATCTTTTATCTCCTTTGCAATAGTCCAAATAGTCTTGCTTGCCTGTTTAACTCTGACGGAGAAATTTTTCTTTGACACACACATGATCCTCAACTTATGACGGAGTTTTGACTTATGATCATGACTTGATGAGAAACATGGACTAGGTAGTGACAGAGCTGAGACTCAAATTCAAATTGTTAAATTCCTAGTTAAGAATTACTTCCACAATAGATTTATGACTTTTCCAAAAGGAAATTTTATTTAAGCATTTTATACTCTCTTTACCATTGTTTAGTGAAGACAGAAATACATGAAAAGTCAGCGGAGTAGAATATTCAGTCCAAAAGTTTTTAGTATAATGTTGAGGCTCTAAACACTCCATTTTAAGTGCCTCTCCACTACTATTTATTATTCATTTTTAATTTATTAAACATTTAGTTTCTGCTACTATGCCTAAGATACTGTGCTAGCTGCTGAAACTGAAAAAAAAAAAATCTATATGACATTATATCTGCCTTCAAGAGATACACATTTTCTACAAGGAAGATTGATAGAGTTAACATGAAACATGATAAGTACATGCTTGAGCTGGGTAAGTAGCTTTGAAATATAGGGCAGGGACAGGTACTATGCCAGGGGCATTAGGAAAGAGTCCCGGAAGGAGATGTTTGAAGATGAAGAATTTAGATTAAAAAATGAATACATGCAAAATAGGCTTAACAGAAGGGGGACAGATAGGCAGAGATAGGAAGTAAAAAATACTAATCTGTGTGAGGGAAAAGTCAAGTGATTCTTTGTTACTACAACTTATTGTTAGTGGACGCCTAAGAAGGAGCAGTTCGTGGGGGCCTCTAGTTATATGCAGTAATTATTGCTTTCAAAGATTTTCAAACTTTAGTGGGCATCTACTGAGCTTGTTAAAATGCAGATTCCTTTGGGAGATCGAGACGGGTGGATCACGAGGTCATCCTGGCTAACATGGTGAAATCCTGTCTCTACTAAAAAATACAAAACTTTAGCCGGGCACGGTGGCGGGCGACTGTAGTCCCAGCTACTTGGGAGGTTGAGGCAGAAGAATGGCGTGAACCCGCGAGGCGGAGCTTGCAGTGAGCCGAGATCACGCCACTGCACTCCAGCCTGGGCAATAGAGCAAGACTCCATCTTAAAAAAAAAAAAAAAAAAAACACACACACACACACGCAGATTCCTGTGCTGTACTTCTAATAGTTGTAAGACGGGACCCAAAAATCTGCATGGTTGACAAAACCCGCACCTGATCCCTCAGGTCCTTTTATTGATTAGGTATGTGGACCACACAGGAAATTTAAGGGATGTGGGTGTTCTGTGGCTGCAAGACTCCCTTGGTTAATCTCTCAGTTTTCCGGGATGAGGAAGTTATTTGGATATTTTAGTGAAATATAGGTTGTTGCCTTTAATTCTCCTTTTTGTAGCAATAAAAACAACAATGTGATATATAAAGTCGACATAATTCATTTATCTAGCTTTATTTTTCTAAGGCCTGAAGAACGTCTGTTATAAATTAATGGGAGTTGGAGGGCTGGCTCAATTTTGTGTTACTTTAAGAGAAAAGGATACATTCAAAGAACCCACTGTGTTTTAAGACCTGGATGAAAGAATCAGAAGTGCTTCAGACTGCATTCTGATAAAATTCTCTTGAATAAAAATGCTAAGGAGTGCTGATACTCCACAGCAGGAGATGCTCATTCATCTGAGAAGTGGTACTTAGGTGCTCAGAAGGAAGTTGGGGACCATGAGCTGAGCTAGGTTTTGATCACAGGGATTTTGCCACAGGTGAATTAAAGAGGTGAACATTGTAGCATTTCGTCTGATAACAGCCCTTCTGTGGAGTTGTGCCTGATAAAATCTAGATGCCAACTCAAGGACAATCAGACAACGACAGTTCCATTTTGTTCCTTTAAAAAAAAAAAATGCTTTATGGTTATAGGTGTGTGGTAAGTAATCACCAGCTCTCTCAAACCTCAGCACACCGCAAGGTGGTTCAAAAAAAATTACAGGGAACAAGTCAGGTATGTATCTAGGATAAGAAGAGAAAGACAGAAACATGATAATTAAAGAGCCAAAAGAGTCCATTTCCATAAGTACTATCCCTCCCCATACCCAGCTCCACAAAGTTTAGAAGCAAAATCCTGCCAATGGCTATTAGATTAGATTATTCTATACTAGTCCTCCAGGAGATTTAGAATTTAGTAACATCTAAATACTTAACTAAAGGAGAGCTCTCTCTCTCTCTATATATATATATATAAATGTGTGAATACATATCTGTTTATAAGAACCACAAATCAATTCTGATCTATGTATCAAATTGTTACTCTAATTGCTTTCTCAAAAGAACTCTCTCTAAAAAGAATGTAATGTCTGTGAATGAGAATGGCTTCCTTTCCTCTGAAACTAATTGAGATTCAAGAGAGAACCTCCTATCCTCAAAGGGAAAGTTCATCAGGCATGCAAGTCCAGCCTTGTCTCCAAACAGTTCTCCTGGGTCTTCAGTCCCATCCTAATCATTCAAAGAATTCTCTTAGATATCCCATTAGGGAGTAGGAAGGAGCATAAGCCACAGCTATGCAGGGAGTTCTGTGCTGAGGGCAAGGGAGTTCTTGCTTGAGTAAGCATTTTATAGAACATTCTAAAGCTGGTGAAGCAAAAACAGAAGACTTTTTTTTTTTCTAATTACTGCCTTAAAACACACACTGCCAAATCTCTTTCTGTCCTCAAAGAGCATGTTAAGCAGAGACTCTAGTTTTCTTATCACTTCTAGTATTTAAAAACTTGGTCCAGTTCAATTTAAAACTCTTATCTCTTTCTCTCCATTCACTCACCCAAGGGGCCTCTGAGTAGTGGCCAGAGAGACTTGGAGGATGGGGAGGAGCATGCTAAAGGAATGCCAGCACTTTCAGATTCATTCCTCTACTTACTTTAGCACTTGGAGAAGGTATTATCATTTATTTCATATCTTGTTCTCTTCCTTTTACCTTTAGATCCTGTTTCCTGTGGTGAGTTAGGGCTGGAATGAGGTAGATTATGCTATCACAGCCCTTTCCTGGAAGTTACTGCTTTCCTTGAAAACTTTTGTCTGGTCACTGGTGCCTCCATTTTGTCAGGTATGGAAAATGTTGATTCTCCAATGAGAACAAATGAATTGTTTGCAAAGGCCAAGAGTGAGGAGAATTGCTTGTCACTGCACAATCCCCTGATAAAAGAGAAGCTCAACCTTTTGTAGTTGCTTGTCTGCTCCCATCCCTGGCAGTATACCCTATAACTATGTTGGATTGTCTTTTCCTGTGGCCAAGTCTGAGTAATGTCTTTGGTATTCATTTGATGCATAGGAAACTTACATCATTGACTAACCAAACTGTTGGAACTAAACGGCTGTCCCTCTCTCCAACCTGCCAGCTTTTCACCAACTTCTTTTCTCTTGTTCAACAGGCATAGAATGTAGATCAGCAAGTCCATTGTATAAGCAAATATCCACCTGAGAATTCTCTTTCACACAAACATCTCCATTCTCTGTAAGGGATTCTCTTGCAGCTTTTTCCCTCAATTTGGCTTGAAGATAAGGAGACTAGCACTTTCCTTCCTCTAAGAAGAATGAAAAAACAAACAACTTATGATTCGAACAGTTGTAGATAGATGGATGATAGAGATAGATATATAGATTAGATAAAGATATATAGATCTCCCTAGCTTTTGCTGCTTAATACATTGGAAGTAGGATGGCAGAGGTTATGATTGTGATAAAAGAATCAGCTAGAACCCACTTAAGCTCTGGATGGGTGTCTCGTCCTCAAATTTTCATGAAGAGGAATATAGATAAATTTTTCTTCTTCACCGGAGACCTAAGTTGCCAAAGCAAAAGCAGCACGAAAATTTAGTTCTCCACTTTGTTAGTCACACATTTATTCCTATTGTTTTCCTTGTCAGGAGGGCTGCAAATATAACAATGTTCAAAATTGTTTCTAGTGTCCACAAGAAAGAGGCAACTTTGCCTGTCTTAACCCAGCATCTTAGTTAAATCATCAACTTTGAGGCAATAGCATTCATCAGACTCTTCTAATGTATTTCACTAAATGTAATCTCCTTTATCTATAAAGCAGCCCCATGAATGTATTACATCTAATCATATTCAAAAACATGATCATGTAATCCAGAAGGCCAATATTCATTTCCATTTTTGTCAGGGAGATTGCTTTAGATCAAAGGGGGCACTGCTGACTACAGTGTAGGGAGCATGTGAGTCAGTCAGGCAAAAAGGATGAGAGAAGCAGAAAGCATACATGCATCAGAGCCTTCTGAGACTCAGAGGAGAAATAATTATGAAGAAACTAATGGTTGGGCACAGGTGGACTGAACAACAAGCCATTTCTAATTTGAACTACAAATTTCAGTATCTGCATGAGATCTGGAAGGAAAAGACGAGGAAGGAAAAAACCACAGGGATCAAGTATCTTTAGAGAAGAATGGTATATCACTTTGGCAGCTGTGTTGAGAATAGAACTGAATGAAAGAAGAGACAGAAGCAGTGAGAGCAGTTAGGAGGCTACGGATTAATTAAAGCCAGAGACAAAGGTTGCTAGGATCAAGATGTCAGCAGTGGAGGTAGTAAGAAATACTTGCGTTTTGAATGATTTCAAAGGAAGAGCTAGCCAGTTTTTCTGATGCATTATCTATGGTTATGACAGAAAGAAAGGAGTCAGGAAAGATTAGACAAAGACTGAAGAATTTTGACCTGAATGACTGAAATAATGGAGTTGCTATTAATAATGGAGAAAGTGAGTGACAGTAGCAGGTTTAGAGTGATGTGGGGAGACAGATCAGTTTTGGACAGGGTAAGTTTTAGATGCCTATTAAACACCTAAGTGCAGATGTGGAGTAGGAAGTTGAAGATATAAGTCTACATTTCAGGGCAGAGAACCAGGCTAGAGATGTAAATTTGAGAGACAGCACCATATAGATATTGTTTACAGTTAGATACTGATTGAAAAATCACCAGTGAAATGAATGAAATAGAGAGCAGAAAATATCCAAAATGTAGCTCTGGGACATGCACTTAAACAGATCACAGAGAGGAGGAGAAACCAGGAAGGGAGACTAAAATGAGCCTGAGCAGTATATTTAATAAAATAAAAGTTAATAACATAATTTTTAGACTTGTGTAACTTACTTTTCCATAAACAATTAAATAATTATATAACTTTAAATTATTGAGGAAAATTTGATTTTAAAACAAAAATGGTATTAATTTCAGATTCTATAACAAAATAATGAATACATTAATGCATCTTTCATTTTTGTTCTGCAATAAAATCCTTTTCAACTTTCACTCTACATGAGTATAGTTCAGTAGCATTTTGTTTTAAAGGATTCACCAATGAATAATAAATCTTTATATTCAGGAACTGTTTCCTTCTGTGGCTGCAATACAGGAGAATTAATTTATGTCCAACTGTCTTGTTTTTTAAAACAGAAAACTCAAGATGACTTAGTTATCACTGCTTGACACTTAGAAAGAGAACCTTCTTGTTTTATACTACATCTCATGGCCTGGCATCTCTTTCAAGTTCTTTTTGGATTCATTGGCTGGCTTGTTACTGGCAAATTCAGAAGCGGGCATTATAAAGTAGAAATGCAACTCAGAGAGCAGCTGAGAATATGTGTCAAAAACTTGCTGTCTCTCTTCTTGTTTTCAAAACCAGTATATAATTTCTTATAACAAGGTGGAGAATTTATTCGCCAAGCTTCCAAGAAGATAGAATCTCAACTGAAAACCATTAGAATGGAATTAATGAATCTTTCTTGGGTGCAGAGTATAGTGGAGTGGATTTTCTGGTAAATTGAGGATAATGTGTGTGACAGAGGGACTGAATTCATGTAAGCAAAGACATGGGCCCTGGAAAGGAAAATAGGAAGGGAGAGAAGAAAAACAGGGATGGGAGGACTGTGTGTGTAAGCATGGGGGAAGACAGAAAGGAAAATAAAGGATAATGATGATGATTGTGATGATTTTTACAAGCTACCTTGAACGGTGGGTGAGAAGGGGGAAAAGATGGCTTAGAAATATATTTGAGAAGCTTTCTGTTTACTTCATTGTATAAAACACTTGCATCCTAACTCAAAAAAAAAAAAAATCAAAGTAAAAATCTCTTATTTATCAATGCTTCTTAAATAACTTTGGTATAGTTCTTTAGTCTGCCTGAAATCAAATCATACTAGATAACTGAGCCACATTAAGAGCTAAATTATTAGCAAAATTGTACTGTCTCATGGTAAAAATAGGATAAGACATGAGGGGAATATCAATGCAAAGCCAAAAGGATATTGCAGAGAGCTCTTTGAATTTGAAATGATCATTTGGGGGAGAATGCACAATTCAAGATAGGATGTTCCAGTTAGACTCTAGTTGCTAGAGGATCGGACTTAAACAGTGTTACACAGCTTCACAACAAAAAAGAGTAACTCAAGAAACTTCCTCATGAAATAACTACTTTGCAAAATGATTCTTAAGTGGCCCCAAAGGATACTCAATTTATGGAGACATTGGTGTGCTTTCTTAGAAGGAATAGAGTTTGCTGTCCAATATATGGTTTCTAAACTGCTTCACTGGCCTAGCACAATGGATTGATTGCTGTCCTTTTCTAATGTCCATGAAGGTATTGTGTAAGCTAGTGGAAACATTGCTCTCAGCTGTCAATAATACTATTTTTGTATTATTTGTATTGTTTTTAAGCACAGAAATATTTATCTATAACTATGTCTGTATAAAAAGTGGGAAAACACACGTGTCCCTTGGGAGAGTAGCCTGCTTCCTTTAGCCCATCTAATTCATTTCTGTTACTTCCTTGCTCCTGTAAGCATTTGAGATTATGATTCCTAATCTGTGGCATTGGGCATTAGGTGCTATCTGTAGACTCAGACTCACCAAAACTACATCTAGTCTAGTGGCAGTTGGCTTCATCATCCTAGAGAAGATAAATATCTAGATGAAGTTGAGTTGAGTAAAAGTTTTGGAAAGACATTTTCTGGCTGTGTGTTAAACTCACAGAACAAATTAAAAGCAAGATTCCTACTAGGAAAAAGTATTAAAAAATTGGAAAATCAAAAGTACCTGCAACAAGATCATGGCAGAATTACCTATAGCTAATTTACCAAATAATCACAGACACTCTTCTTTACAAACTGATTTCAAGAATCTGGTAAAGCAAATCAGAACTGAGAAAAAATAAATTAATTATGGCTATATTTAAGAAAGAAAGCCAAGTAATGATGCTTAGATCATTTGAGGTAGAAACAACAAAGCAGATACCTTTTGACAGACAGTGAGGCAGGCAGACAGTCTCAAGCCCTTGGAGTTGGTTGGCCCTTAGATGGTCAGATTTAGGTGGGCAGAGATGAGTGAGTTTCCCAAATACCAACAGGAAAATCCCTCTGCTGAGTCAAATATTACTCTTAAAATTTGCCTTCTGTATAGCAGTACTGGTCACAAGGAAAATTCCAGTGACAAGGAATTCTGTGGGATTTTACTGGATGATTACAGGATTTGGGAATTTTGTGGGTCAAGGATGGTTCCAGTTTGCATTGCCTAGTACAGTAAAGGGAATTCCGTTGTGTGATGTTCCCTTGAAAGAATTAAGTGAAAGTACTATCTTAGCTAGGCACAGTGGCTCACACCTGTAATCCTAGCACTTTGGGAAGCTGAGACAGGTAGATCATCTGAGGTTAGGAGTTCAAGACCAATCCTGGCCAACATGATGAAACCCCATCTCTACTAAAAACATAAAAATTAGCTGGGCATGGTGGCGCACACCTGTAGTCCCAACTACTCAGGAAGCTGAGGCAGTAGAATTGCTTGAACCTGGGAGGTGGAGGTAGCAGTGAGTCAAAATTATGCCACTGCATGCGAGTCTGGGTGACAGAGTCTGAGACTCCATCTCAAAAAAAGAAAATAAAATGGACTGTCTTACTCATATTTCAGGAGACACACATACACATGCTTAAGTGGAGAAATAAAATTGAAATTTGGCCGAGTGTGGTGGCTCACACCTGTAATCCCAGCACTTCGGGAGGTCGAAGTGGGCGGATCAACTAAGGTCGGGAGTTCAAGACCAGCCTGACCAACATTGTGAAATCCCGTCTCTACTAAAAATACAAAAAAATTAGCTGGGCATGCTGGTGCATGCCTGTTATCCCAGCTACTTGGGAGGCTGAGGCAGGAAATTGCTAGAACCCGGGAAGTGGAGGTTCCGCCGCTGAGCCAAGATTGCACCATTGTACTCTAGCCTGGGCAACAAGAGCGAAACTCCATCTCAAAAAAAAAAAAGAAATACAATTATGTTGTGTCCCATTTCCAAACTTCCTTACACTTAGGCTGGTAGAAAGAACTTTCAAGGTTATGATACAGATGAGCTTTATGATGTCCTCAGAGGTCCCTGAAATTCTGATAATATTACAAGAAATTTAAAGGTAGATTTAGGGTATGAAAAAAAGCAATTCCAAGAAGGAAGCAAGAAAACTGTACTTGAAGAGGGCTGAACTTAGTGAGGAGGCTCACAAGATATCCAAAAAGGGCCTGGACTGTGCAGAATAGTAAAATAAATGATCGTGAGGGAAGCTGTGTTGTGAAGGGAGGACAGTAGTTTAAGCAGCTGCTATGAGTGGGACACTGGTGAAGAGAGAGGAAGAGGATTTTTAGAAAGCTTTCTGTGTGATACATTATGAAAATCCCGGGTCAACTCATTAAAGGAGGTCTACAACAATCGTCTACACAGTTCTTCAGGGCTTTAGAATGTTTCTTTGAAGAAGATGCCATGAAGAGACTGGCCCTAGGGAGAGCCAGATATATTCAGGCTACTGTCTCAGTGTCGGTGAAGGAGTCATTGCTTGCCATTAAACCAAGTTAAGATGACAGTTTGTGGAATTCAGTGTGAAATAACTGCAATGCTGATTACAGTAACGTATTTTGTTTTCCATTAGCAGAACTGAAAGCTCATAAGGCCTTAAAAGGCAACTAATCTTTCTTCTTTATGGCGAAAATTCGTTCTAGAGAAATGAGTTGAAATTTTCAGAAAGTCCCAATCTATCCTTATAGTTAATGCATCAGTGTTGAACTTCAGGTCAGTGAATAAAATGTATAACCAAATTATGTTAAATAATTATATTTAAGTTACCTGAAATGTGGGATCATAAATCTGCAACATATTATGATATTTCTCCCTTTTGGTCTGACAATCCTTATTCAAGGACTATGGCAGATGAAAGTTTCTTTAACTATTCTCAAAGATTTCCCAAAGTTTTAGGGACTGATTGGTTCATCAGTTTGAGGACTGATTGACATTGGTGGATCACAAATTTGCCAATATGCCTAAACTTTTAGACACTTATGATACAAAGGAGTTGGGGATGGTGGTAATCTTTAAGTGGATTGAAGCTTTAAGTGGAATACGCAAATTTTTATCTTTGAAAATACAGACTGTCTAGAGAAAAAAGGAGACAGGAGAAGTAGGCTCCCAACCATAGCTCTCTATGTAAGTGGGAGTGGCTCTGGAAGTTTCAGGAATGGTGGGGCGATGGGGAAGGTTTTTTTTTTTTTTTTAAATTTAGGAAAAATAAAAATAAGATTTCGTCAGCTAGTCTCAGACTTTCATTATTAGTACCTAAGTAGAATTTAGGCAAAACCAAAGGAAATCAATACAAATCTTAATTAGAGGCTAAGAAATCAAACCCACCTGAGTTAGTTATAGAGTTGACAACAGTCTGCTTTTTTGGGAGGAAACTGGCTCAGAGGGTGGTTTGGCATAGAGTAGTAACCTGGCAAAGGCCACCCTAAGATTGCTTCTGGCCCACTCCAGTTCTGCCTTCCTTGGCTCCAACCTCATCCTTAGTGATGTTTCCACCTTGCTACTGGGTCCACAAACAGGCAGGTGAGCCAATTGTGTGTAATTTCACTCACACATAGAGAAAAACAATTCGTGTCCGTCAGAAACTTCATAAAGGTTCTCTTTGGGATGTGCGGAGGGCTCATTGGCCTTTGTCAAGTTACAGTTCTGAATATTTTATCTTATTTATTTTTAAAAGTTAAATGCCATTTGTTTTTATTTTTCTTTTTTTCTTTTTTCTTTTTTCTTTATTATTATTATTATTATACTTTAAGTTCTAGGGTACATGTGTATAACGTGCAGGTTTGTTACATATGTATACTTGTGCCATGTTGGTGTGCTGCACCCATCAACTCGTCAGCACCCATCAACTCGTCATTTACATCAGGTATAACTCCCAATGCAATCCCTCCCCTCTCCCCCCCTCCCCATGATAGGCCCCGGTGTGTGATGTTCCCCTTCCCAAGTCCAAGTGATCTCATTGTTCAGTTCCCACCTATGAGTGAGAACATGCGGTGTTTGGTTTTCTGTTCTTGTGATAGTTTGCTAAGAATGATGGTTTCCAGCTGTTTTTCACAGATAGTAAAAATCTCCCTGAAATTGCTCTATCTAAGTAATCAATCAATTAAATTATTGATTGATATTACTAATTACTTTTACCTCCACCACGAAGCTAGGCACCAAGCAACTCTGAAACCAATACCCAAATTAGGCAAACAAGGATCCAACAAAATTCAAAAATTACCTAGAAGTGGTCTCTGTATGTGTCCACTGAGATTTAAAACAAATTTCAGTGCAGGGGAGGGTGAGGCTCAGACAGTGTCATTTCCCAGCTGCAATGGCATCCGATCAGCCCCAGGGTAACTTTGGGGCTACTTAGCATTATTTACAAAGTGTCTAATGCTCTGGACTTCTCTAGTCTTTCATCAGATCCAACCCACTCTGTCCTCCACTGCAGTCACACTGAACTGGCTCTATTCCTTTTGCCTGAAACACACTTTTCTCCCATTTCCTACTATTCCTTCAAATACTAATGTGTGGCTGCAGGGAGCGGTGGCTCACGCTTGTGATCCCAGCACTTTTGGAGGCCGAGGCAGGCGGATCACTAGAGGTCAGTAGTTCAAGACCAGCCTGGCCAACATGGAGAAACCCAGTTTCTACTAAGTATACAAAAAAATTAGACGGGCATTTTGGTGCGCACCTATAGGCCCAGCTTCTCAGGAGTCTGAGGCACAAGAATCTCTTGAACCCAGGCGGCAGAGGTTGCAGTGAGCAGAGATGGTGCCACTGCTCTCCAGCCTGGGCGACAAGAGCAAAACTCTGTCTCAAAACAAACAAACAAAAATGCTAATGTAGATTTTTCTTACTGGTTCCCCAAGGCTGGATCAAAAACTATGTTAAAAAAATGGGTGAGCTCCGGCAAAATGAATGATGGAAAAACGAAGTATTACTATCCATACAATCCATTTTCCCTTTTTACCTTAGTCCATTATTATGCAAATCCACTATGTTTTTAAAATAACATCATAGTCATAATTATTGACAGAGTAGCCCCTGCTGAACTCGTACTATTTGAAGTTTGAAAAGGAACACTAAAGTCATCGTGTTCTGCCCCCCTGATATTACAAATGAGAAAGCAATTAGAAGTAAAAAGGAGAAAAGCGTTAATTGAAGAGGCCACTAGGAAAACATAATTACATGGTCTGGGATTACTTCATTATGAGGCATTATGAAAATGTTCAATCCAATGAAAGTCAGCAATATATAGGTAATGCTTCAATTACATCTGCTATACTTTGGAAAACTACGTATTAAATATTCTTAATGTACCAGCTAGTCAGTTTGCAGACAGGTAAGAAGAAAAACTTGGAAAATAAGAAAAAGAAACTACTTTTAAAATAATCAATTACCATATGGCAATCTACTAAAGAGTGTTATACAGTTATAGTTCATCTATTTCTTAGTAAAAGTTCATTTAAAATCTTTTTTTTCTTTTTCTTTTTTTCTTTTCTTTTTTTTTTTTTTTTTAGTGGGAGTCTCGCTCTATCGCCAGGCTGGAGTGCGGTGGCACAATCTCGGCTCACTGCAAGCTCCGCCTCCCAGTTTCAAGTGATTCCCCTGTCTCAGCCTCCTGAGTAGCTGTGGCTACAGGCGCGTGCCACCAAGCCCAGCTAATTTTTTTTTTTTTTTTTGTATTTTAGCAGAGATGGGGTTTTGCCATGTTGGCCAGGATGGTCTCGATCTCCTGACCTCTTGATCCACCCGCCTCGGACTCTTAAAGTGCTGGGATTACAGGCGTGAGCCACCGTGCCCAGCACATTTATATCTTTTTAATAAAATAGATATGTATTATTAGATACTATAGTGGAAGGAGAAATTAAAACTTAGAATGTTAACTCTCCTATGGCAAATCTAAATAAAGGTGCCTCATTTCAGTAGATTCTAAATTTATATACTGTATAATTGATGTGTTTTATTTTTAATTATGATCATCCTTCCTTCTTACCAACATAATTTGAGATTTTATATGAGTGTATATATACAAAAACAGGCCAGGCACAGTGGCTCATTCCTGTAATCCCAGCACTTTGGGAGGCTGAGGCAGGCAGATCACTTGATACCAAGAGTTTGAGACTAGCCTGGCCAACATGGTAAAACCGTGTCTCTACTAAAAATACAAAAAATTAGCCAGGCACGGTGGCAAGCACCTGTAATCCCATCTATTCTGGAGACTGAGGCAGGAGAATTGCTTGAACCTAGGAGGCAGAGGTTGCAGTGAGCTGAGATTGCACCTTTGCACTCCAGTCTGGGCAACAGAGTGAGAATCGGTTTAAAAATAATAATAATAATGATAATAATAATAATTCCAAAGATCATACATATATCACACACAAACACACACACACACACATATGCCCTGAACCTTGTTAAATACATTTAATTGGAAAAATAAAAACTGAAAAAGATTAGCAAAAGATGCTTTCAAAAATCATATATTTTAAATAAATGACTGTTTTAGCATAAATGTATTTATGATAATTTTTATGATAATTGATCATTATTAACACATTTTTGAAAATTAGTGTGTACCATGAATAGCTAAAATACCAAGAAAAAAATGAATGGAAACTATAAAGTGTATTAAACTATAACTTTGAAGTATACTAAAGAGGGTTTACACATGTGACCAATATTTACCATTTATTAATGTGTATCTTTTAATAAGAGCTTTTTTTAAAAGAAAGCTTCTAAAAGATTTCTAAAAATTTATTTCAATATGAAAAATTAAAAGTGTAATTTCCTGAACAACATATGTTTAATATAGAATACAAAGAAATGTTTTAAGGTAATGATTATGACAGTCCTGGTAGGATAATGTGTTTCCTGTTGCGGTTTCTTGTGCATAATGATGATGAGGTTCTACTTCTCACTCCACACTACACTTACCTCCACATTTTGGAATTGGTCCACTCCACATTACTTTTCCATCCATCAGAATACATGTAATTGTTTCTGTTCCCTGGGTTTTAATAAATCCTTCTTCACAAATTACTGAAATTGAACTTCCTAATTGAAAGTTGTCCCCAAACCGCCGTGCATTGATTGGTATTCCAGGATCAGGGCATTCATTATGTCCAAATGCTTTAGAATAATATGCAAAGAAAAATACACACATACAACATTAGCCAGAGAGAGATCTTTCTATATTTTGGGTTAAAAAAAAAAAAAAAAAAAAAAAGAGAGAGAGAGACAGATGTTTTAAAAGGTTGTGTTTATTTCTACACAAGTTTTTATTTATTTGCTTTAAATTTGAGGTTCTCCTCTGACCATACTTGTTTGCCTGTGATGTACAATAAATGTGATTTTTTAAAATACGAATTATACTCTAAAATTATAAAATTTCAAAATAGAATTATTTCTGCTTATTTCTGGAGACCATGAGACTAGCTAAGAATATGCAAATATTTCCAGTATAAGCTGGTCAGAATTTCAACTAATTAAAATGCAAAGCAATTGACCAAACCCCTTCAGAAATTTTTCTTTATTTTTGTCTATTTCCAACTGGAAATAGAGAGAGAGTGAGTTTCACAGTGAGAAATAAAGTGAAATGTCTCAATCTAGTATGAAAGTTTTACAATTTTTAAAAATAATTTTCCATGACATTTATTTTCTGCCATCTGTGAAAAGGGAAGAGAGTTAATTCTTTTGCAATTATCATGTTCTAGGCACTGTGATATGTTATTATCTCATTTAATATTTAGATGAGGAAAGTATTGCCATCTATTCAAAAGAGTAATGTTAGACTCAGGAAAAGTTAAGTCGCTTGCCTAAGGTCATAGAAATAGGACTTGATAGGATTGAAATGTATTCCCTGGACTGGTTTTTAATTTTTTCTCAACAACCTATTGTATCTTGGGTTATCTGTCTCACATCTCTCAGGAGAACATGAGTTCTTGAGTTCAGGGCCACTATCTTATTCTACCTTGTTTCTCTCACAGTTTATATTTGGCTAAATTACAGCAAAGAGCAGGAGTATAATAAAAATGTGTTTATTTGAATTTTTCATAGATTATAGATTACATGAACAATCCAAATTTTTCTCTGTGTTCATCTGAGTGACCAATTGTATATTATAAAATTTTAATGTATTATAATATAAATGGAATAATATTTAAAGTAGCAAAGTCTAAATGTGTAAAATATATTTTATGAGATGCTTATAATTTATTATATTTATACTGCATTAGTACAGGCAGTTATTTTATATTTTCTCACTAATCATCACTTTGATGCTGGTTATAAATTGTATAATTTTACTATCTGTTCTCCTTATTTTGAATGAAACAGTGCAAAATAATATTAAGGTAAGTTTTAGAATACATAAAATATGTTTTGCATGTATACATATTTCCAATTATTATTTTATTTTGTAATTTTAAAAACTCAATTTTAATTAAGCAGTGCGACTCTAATATAGAGTACCTGATTGACATTTTTTCAGAAAAAATGAATCTGATTAGTAAGCGTTAAATAAAATAAATTTCACATTATTGATTATTTACTATAGAACAGAACCAGGAACAGGGAGAACTAGTTCCATAATACCCTGAAAAACTATCAACATTAAAGGTAATAATATTGTTTATTTAAGACAAAATAAAAATTACAGATAGATAGATGCATATACATATCTGTCTTTAGACATGTACATGAAATATTTTTAAAAGATTCTCAGATAAAGCAGTCTTTTTATACAACAAGTTTCTATGACACACTTCACCACTAATTTAACTTTGATAATAGGCAATTACATGTTTACAACTTACAGTTACACTATTCACCACTAGTGTCGCTTTGAAAATACAACAACTATACTTTGTTACTACCTGCCAAAGCTTAAAGTTGAATAGGTGAGGATGGGAGTGAGATGTGAAATTCTTTCTATAAAGCAACAGGAAGAGCTGGAAACTAAATCCTATTATTATGTGACACTTAAATATTAACTCATCCAATTGGTCTGACACAGTGTAAAAGCTTCAAGGAAAAGCAATAAAAATTACTAGTATTCTATGGTTTCGGGTATAATATTTGCAAACAGAGGCATTAGTATGTAAGTATTATTAATCTACTAAATTTTTTTCTTTTTTATGTGATTCATCTTTTTTTCTAGAATTATAAACATTTTTGCAGATAAATAATATTCAACATCTCACACAGTAACACAAAATGTCAAGATTATTGTTCAAAAACCAACTAAACAATAATGGCTAATGTTTATTAAGCTTTTACTAGGTAATATGTACTTTGTGCTAAATTATTCACATGCATCACCTAATTTATTCTTTATAGCAATCCACTGTGGTTTTACTAATGTGAGTATTGTGGCTCAGTTATAAAACCTAAAACAAAACTAAGATTCAAAGGTCATTACTTCCTTTTCTATGATGCTACTGTAGTCACGTGATTTCTTCTTTGGAATTTTAATTCTATGCCATTATTAGTTGTTTAACATCTATTGGTGCATGAATATCTTCAAGGGAAACTCTATTTCTCTTTCACGTTGCATACAAATAGCAAAGTACTTGATCTATAATAGGTTTGAGTTTATGCTAAGATATAAATATGTTGGCTGATATAACAATTATAAATATATTGTCTTATATAAAAACAATATTTGAAACATATTTCCTTGATATTGGACCTCTCACAAAGAAAGAAATGTATTAATAATCATAATAATAGTAATAATAAGGAGTAAAATGTGATTGGAAATGAAGGAAGAAATGATCAACTTTGGCACAATGAGATTTACAGCTTTTACAAATTTTCTTAACTAGGAAACAAGAGAACCAACATGCATGATCACTTTTCAACTCAAATTTATAGAAATATATTATATGGGAAAAAAACAGAAACAGAAACTTACTGTTGTAAGTGATGTTAAAGCCACGTCCTGACATAGAGTGGTCAGCCTGAAATTCTAATCGCAGTATGTGACTATTACTAGTAAGATGGGAAGGCACCTCAGCCCCAGTAAAGGTTCCAAGAATTGGGGAATCTGGAGAGTCACCATCTTTCACAGCAAGGAAATCAAACTGGGATTCCAGATCAAAATCATTGAAAGAAAGATGTATCCGGCTCCCTGGATCAGAGATTATCGTCCAGATGCAATTTAAATTATTTCCATACCCTTCTGGGTAATCAGGAGAAAGAACTGTTCCCATTGGTGCAGTAAAGTTAGAGAGGCAGGGAACTGGTGAAATAGGAAGATTATAAAATATGATAAATATTCAAAAATAATATTTCACCTTATTTTCTCATATTCTACAATTATGATAATCAATTAGCAGTATAATAAGATAATATTAAATTATGTAAATTATAAAACAGAACAAAAAGGTTACCATTTTTTACATATTGAAAAAGGCAACTAGTACTTTGGATAAACCTAAGGCTCTACCTTTAATGCAAAAAAATGTAATTGGAATAATAGCAATTTTTTGACACATATCTTGCTTATGTTAGACTGTGCAAAGTGTTCATTTCAGTGTTTAAAAAATGAAGAAATATATGGAAGTTCCCATAGAAAGGAATAAGGTTCTTGAAATGATTGAAGATAAATATTATTAAGTAGATATTAACAGAACAAGAATCCGGTGGCTCAGAAAATACTCAAGGTAGTGGTTATCAATGTGTGAGTTTCATTTCTATGGTGGCAGTGGATGCTCTGATAGTTTACCACACAAATAAAGAGATAAATTAACTTCTATAACAGACATTATTAGTGGCTAAAACCTGAAGAACAACTAAATGAGAGCTCTTGCATCACACTAAAATGAAGTCGTCTTTCTCCTCCAGTTTTTTAACTTTTAAAACATCTGATTTGAAAGTTCACATAGAACATTTAGAAAGCAGAGGAAAAATAAAGAAACAGAAAAGAAAATGATATACTACTCAAAGAAAATCAAAGTTTAAGTGTCGATATATTATCTTCCAAAGTTTTCATTACATTTTGTTTGTTTGTTTTCAGAGGCAGAGTCTCATTTTGTCGCGCAGGCTGGAGTGCAATGGCGCCATCTAGGATCACTGCAACCTCCACCTTCCGGGTTCAAGCCATTCTCCCACCTCAGCTTCCCTAGTAGCTGGGATTACAGGCACGCCCGTCACGCCCAGCTAATTTTTGTATTTTTATTAGAGATGGGGTTTCGTCATGTTGGTCAGGCTGGTCTCGAACCCCTGTCCTCAAGTGATCCACCCACCTCGGCCTCCCAAAGTGCTGGGATTACAGGCATGAGCTACCAAGCCTGGCCTATTATTACATATTTTTTAAAAAACTGAATTTCCTACATTTTGTACTAAATTATGTTTTCCTTATACTTAATATGTGAGATTTTCAAGTCAAGTTTTTAAGCAAAATTTATAGTTATTAGTTAAAACTCTCACCCCATTAATTTATATGGACATATGGACATTAACTTTTCTTCTAGTGTTTGACATTTAAAATTGTATTTAAAAATTTTTGCAATATAAATAACACTGACTATATTCTTGAAGAAAGGTTTCTTTGTTCATTATTTCTTTGGTATACATTTTCAAAAAAAAGTACTTAGTATGACAAAGGATATGAATTTTAGTCTCAAAACATTTTGCTAAATTTCTGATTTAAAAAGTTATTTCAACATTATTGAAAAATAATGGAAATATCAAAGAATATAACACCTGTACCAGTATAAAATATTGTGATTATTTTCCTTTTCCTCCATTGAAAAGAAAAGTGATAACTCATTGTCTTAACTTGCATTTATTGACTACTAGAGAAGTTGAAGATTTCTTACTTTTATTAGACATTTTTATTATCTTTTAAAAAATTATCTGCTCATAAATCTAATCATTTAAGATTATGATCTCTTACTTTATAATATGCATAAAAGTTTCTCATTATTTTATTTTAATAATATTTTGGCATACATTATTTTTAATTTGAATATTGAAATAATTGTTTGCATTTCTTACAATCTTTTAGGGTCATATATTTTATTAACATTCAGACATTACACCAATATCTATTTCTTTATCTACACAAATATGAAACCACAGGTATAGCTGCATCTACCGATAGATAATCTCTCTATATAACTTTTACCATTTTATCATTCAAAAATATTTTGCACTTTAAATCTATTTTTTCTGCATAATTTTATGAGTTAAACTAAAGCTTGCAAACTGACAGTCATTGATTGAATTCAGATTGCAGATGTGTTCGGCTTGATTTTTTTTTTTCTTCTGCCCCCATAAAAATTTGAAATCGCATCAAAAAATCATCATATTTCATATTTAAGGGAAAAACATATTTTATTCTAACTTATCCTGAAAAGTTAAGGCACCCCAGTTTCCTACCACTTCCAAAATGGGTGCACACATACTTACTCCTATTCCCTCTTCACACTCTTTCCTGCCTGGGTCCTGAAATAATTTGATCCTATAACTCCTATCTAAATTAAGGATTGGCAATCTTTTTCTGTAAAGGAGTAGGTAATAAATGCTTTGGCTTTGCAAACCATACGATCTCCTTTGCAACTATTTAATTCTGCAATTGTCGCTGGAAGGCAGCTATGCACAATCAGTAAATGAAAGTGTTTGGTTATGTTCCAATAAAACTTTACTTAAAAAGCCAGGCAGGAGGATGGATTTGGCCCACAGTCGGTTTGTCATCTCCTGATCTGAATGATCCCCACTTGGAGCAAGAGCTAACCAAAGACACCACTTTAATCTTTGTTATCAGATAGATAGATGCTTATATCATACTTTAAATTCTTAATTATATCAGATGCAGTTTTTATGTAACTTCCCTTTGCCAAGTGTGTTACAATTTGTCGGTACCATACTCATAACTTAGTATGATAATTTAGCATCCACAGAAGCACTTTGCTTTTACAAAATTCTTGTATCTACTCCTACCTGATTTTTACTTAGCTATACGTCAATGCAGTACGCCAAGTTCCCAGAAAAACTATGTTAGAATTTTGACTAAAATTGAAAAGCAATTTCTGTATAACTCATGTATTTGATATATTAATTTATCATTCAGGAACATGGCTTCTATCTGTATTTTGTTCCCATAAAATTTTCTTTTCTTGTAAAGTTTTATAAGTTTTTTGTATGAGTTATTTGAAATATATGAGGATTATTTATATGTATTTTATAATTGTTTTTTCTGAATACATTCTCTTTTAAATGTATTTTCAAGTTAGCTATTACTGGTATATAAAACATTATTAATTGCTACATTTTTATCACATATCAGGATATTAGACTTAATTTTAAAATAGTAAAAAATGCTTCCTAGTATTCAAGAATGTTTTAAAAATTGGTTTTAGTCAGCAAAATTTTCAATATTTTCACTAAATGCATTTTGGAGTCTATTAAAATGCTCTTAAAATATTTTTATTTTTGATGTGATATATTACATTAATGGATTCTCCAGTATTAAGTCAACGTTGTCCTCCTAGAAGAACACCTAGAATTAAAAACTTTCAACAAAAGTATTTTGAAGTATTACTAAGCTTTAGTAAATCGAATCAGATCCTTCTAATATGTTTTCTTCTCTTACAAGAACTTCACCAAGTGATCTTGGTTAAAGATAAGAACTAAAACAAAAAGAGTCTGTGAAGGGAACCTGTGCACTTTTCCTCTTCTAGACTTCCTGAAGAGCAAACAAAATATACTGTTATTAGGGAAATTTCTGCCAGATTCTAAAAATATCCACTTCATTTTAATGTAACGAAGACAGTATTTAATTGAGCCCACCAAGTACATGAATAGACAATACAAATTATACTTTTACTGTAGTTAAACTGCAATATCTTAATGTATTTGAATACACTATTTTAATCCAAGCATATTGTATATCATTAATGTTAATGAATTGTGTTCTATGCAATATAAAAAAATGTCACCTCATGCATTAGTGTTAACATCTACAAGCAAAAATAAGTTAGTGCATTATACATAAAATATAAGCTTTAAATATTTTAATGTTTTTGATTGCAAATAAACTTATACTATCTTATTAAAATAAATGAGTCTATTAGAATTCATTCAGATGTATAATTTCCATAAGAAGTATGCTATCTAGAAAGTATAAAATGCCACGAAATAAAATGTAAGAACACACGTAATATATATTTTGCCATTACCAAGTGAACTATGTTAACTTTATTTAAATCTGTAATAAAATTTATGATTTGGCATAAGCACACTTGTTAAAGATAGTATCACAAAGTGCTACTCATCCAAAAATAATTACACGGTTGCAGCTCTTTGCAATTAATTACAAAAGCAATTATATGCAAGGACAGGGTAACATATGCTGTCTGGGAGCAAAGCATTTGGTACTCACAGATACAGATGGGTATGTTTGCAGACCATTGGTTATTCTCTTGACAAACAATGGATTTCTCTCCAATTAATTCAAACCCAAACTGGCATTCAAACCTTAAAACATCACGATTAGAAAATCCATCGCCTTCTCTAATTCCATATAAGGGTGTACCAGGATCACCACAACTTTCTTTCTCAATTTCTGGAAAAATAGAAGATAAAAGTCACCTTCCAAGGGTTGCAGGCATATGATACCCATTATACAAGTTAGGTAGATATATGCGCTTTGTTGTGGAGATATTTCAGATCAAAAAATAAATATATTCTCCAATCTTATTTTTTTTTTGCCACTCTGATAGGCATGATTGGTTAAATGATCTTTAGAGAATAATTAGTATATATCTTTCTTTTTGTAGATGAAGAATCTGAGGTTATCAGAGCTAATGAGGTGGCCAGAGGCCATGTACTTAACAAAAACTATGATAAGATCTCAGATTTTCTCTTTGTATGACATATACACATAAATGTACACACACCTAGACATAAATGTATATTTCCCTCAAATTCCAAAGACTTTTCTTATTCTTATAATTTCTACAGGATATAGTAAATCTTTGAATCATGACCAGGACATGAGGGAACATTCTCTGTGTCTATACTCCTACAGAAATCGATGAATACCTGTCACCTAGGATTTGTTCCTCAATCTGGTACTTGTTGGTTGAATTATTTCCCCAACTAGACCCCCCGGCCAAAATAAATCTACTCAAAGGAAGCAATCAGGTTTGAATTCCAAAATACTCAGGTATGTTCCTTAATAAATGTTTCTTGGATCAATTGAAAGAGATCGAAAAAAATATTTTAACACCATTAAAACAACCTTTGAAGTGCATCCAAAGAAACTTCAAATATCTGGGATCATCACTGTTTAACTATGAATGTTAGCAGGAAATTATTGTGGTGGTTGATTTGGCTTATAAGTCACATAAAATCTTAGTAATACAGTTGTCTTTAGACAAATAATAGTAACAAGTAAAAATAAATACAAATTTAAAAAATGTAACTTTAAGATAAAGTTATAGTCTCTCCTGACACTCCAATATCATCACATTCCTAGCTCCTCTGTTACCCACTAGCACCAATTTAACGTGTATCTTTCCAGTTCTGTTTTCAAGATGTATAATTTCATGCAGACATATCTGTTATGTAACATTATAGAAACCTAAAAATTATCTTCACAAAAACTATGCAGTATTGTTTCATGTATATCATACTTTAACTTTTATTATACTGTCAATATTATTTTCTTTCTCCGTTTTAACCAAACAATATGTTTTAGAGACACTTTTGAACATCCTTGTATGCTTAGCAGAAATCATATGTGCTTTTGATGATTTATTTAAAAAACTGGATTTGATTTTATATTTTCTTAGACTTTTTTATCTATCAGGGACATTAGTCTATAATTTTTTTCTTCTGCTCTTCCTACCTAGTTTTAATATCAAGAGAAGATACTAGTAATTTTCCACATTTTACTAGTCTTTAGGTTAATTTTTATAAGAAAAAATATTGGAGTATTGCATGAATGAGTTTGGTAGTAATGTGACTACCATTTTATGTGCCTGTAAGGTTATTTTCCTATTTAAGTGTTTTTTTGTGGTTGTTTGTTTTTTCTTTTGTTTGTTTCTTGGAAAGGGTTTTGGACCAATATTGGCAACCCATGAACCTTAGGGAAGTGACATTTTTCAAGGTTTGCTGGTAGTTTAGTCATAGCAGAATTCTGTTACAAGATTTTTTAACATCTCCATTACAAATATGCCATAATTATTTCTCACTTCTAATGCTATTAGTATTTACTTTCTGGTTTTCTTTCTTCATATTTACAAAAGGTTGTCAAATTTATTAGTCAGCTTAAAGAACCAGTGTTTGCTGTTGATAAATTCTGGCTTTTTTTTCTTTTTTTTTTTTTTTACAGAGTCTCTTACTCTCTCACCCAGGCTGAAGTGCAGTGGCATGATCTCGGCTCATTGTAACCTCTGCCTCCCAGGTTCAAGAGATTCTCCTGCCTCAGCTTCCTGGGACTACAGGCGCTCATGCCACCATGCCCAACTAGTTTCTGTATTTTTAGTGGAGACGGGGTTTCACGATGTTGGCCAGGCTGGTCTCGAACTTCTGAACTCAAGTCATTCACCCTCCTTGGTCTCTCTAAGCGCTGGGATTACAGGTGTGAGCCACCGTGCCTGGCAAATTCTATTGTTTTTATTTTAATTTAAACATCTTTTCTTTTTATATTTTTGGATTCCATCTTCAGTTTTCTTTTGCATTATATTGCTGCTCTTTTTTCTGTTTTCCTGAGTTGAAATCTTAGAACTTTTTTTTAGTGTATTTTCAGTCTTTCTCATTTATTAAAAAATAAAACAAATTTAGCTCTAAATTGATATGAAGAGATTTTATTGTTCACTTGTGAGAAGTTTGTAGTTTGTGTTTTGGTTTACTTTGTAACTCATAAATAATTTCTGAGTGTTTTAAAATTTATGGGTTGAGCTATCATTTTGTTGTTGCTTTCTAACATTGTTTCTTTAGTATTCCGTATATGTATATCAAGGTCTTGTAGTGGATAAATAAATGAAATATATTCATTTCAATTTGTTATATTAATCAAGTTGAAATTATTTATGCCTTCAATGTCTACTGGCTCCAACAACTTCTTAAAGAAGCCTGTTAAAGTTCCAAGTGTGAATTCGACAACACTCTTTAATAGTTGAATCAAATTCATTTCACATATTTTAAAGCATCGTTCAGTTATTTAGTTTATGCAACAGTTGATCATCTTACACACTAGTTCCTCTTTATCTGCATTTTGCTTTCCGCGGTTTCAGTTACCTGAGATCAACTGTGGTCCAAAAATAGGTAAGTATAGTACAGTGAATTATTTTGAGAGAGACAGAGAGCACATTCACATAACTTTTATGACAGTATATTATTATAATTGTTCTATTTTATTTTTAATTATTGTTATCAAGCTGTGTCTAATTTACAAATTAATCTTTATTCTATCTATCTATCTATCTATCTATCTATCTATCTATAGAAAATAATAGCCTGTATAAAGTTCAGGACCATCTGTGGTTTAAAGCACCCATTGGGGCTATTGAATCATATCCTTATGAACAAGGTGGGACTACTGTATTTACATGTGTCAGATGATGTTCTAGGTGTCTAGGATACATAAATAAACAAAGATCTCGCTCTCTGAAAGCATGTATTCCATTGGAAATTTGCAAACTGTAAATAATAAACAGTCCAGGCGGGGTGGCTCATGCCTGTAATCCCAGCACTTTGGGAGGCTGAGGCGGACGGATCACGGGGTCAGGAGATCGAGACCATCCTGGCTAATGCGGTGAAACCCCGTCTCTACTGAAAAAAAAAAAAAATCAGCTGGGCATGGTGGTGGGAGCCTGTAGTCCCAGCTACTCCGGAGGCTGACGCAGGAGAATGGCGTGAACTCCGGAGGTGGGGCTTGCAGTGAGCCGAGATTGCACCACTGCACTCCAGCCTGGGCAACACAGTGAGACTCTGTCTCAAAAAAAAAAATAATAATAATAATAAACAAATAACGTCTTATTTTAGAATGTGATATACAGTTCAGTGAAAGAAAAGATTAAACAGGAAATAGTTATGTTAAAGTGCTAGGTGATTGGGGGGTGATACTATTGCTAGGTTCACAGTTTATTACTCTTATACCTTCTTCTAAAACTTGTTTCTGTTATTGAAAGAATAGATCCTTCTTCATCTGAAAATGTCTTTATTTTGCCCTCACTATTGACTAATAGTGGGTAAGTTATAAAATTTTAATTCAAAATGATTTGCCCTCAGCATTTTAAAGATATTTTCCTCTAGTCTTTTACCCATCTAGTATTCCTGATAAGAAATATGATACCAAATTGATTTTAATTTTCATAATTAATCTGCCTCTTCTCCTCCATTCTTTTAAGAGCTAGGATTCCTTCTCAGACTTGCTGTTTTTAAATATACTCATTTTTAAGTCTATTTTTTCTACTAAGTGCTCAATAGATTACTTCTGTCAAATACCTTGTAACTTTTTTTTTTCAATTCTAGGAAATTGTTAGCATTATTTCCTTTAAAATGTTGTTTATTATATGTCCTCATCTTTCTGAAACTTGTTCACATTGAATGTTGAAAATTAGAAATTTAGCCTTCATGTTGCTCAACCTTTCAACTTCTTATTTGTAAAGATTCCCTATTTTGCATTCTAGAAGAATTCAATAATTCCATGTTTATATAAAAAATACACATATACACACATATACATTTATATATTATAAACTTCAGTTTACTAATTCACTGTTTTGTTTTATTTAATTACAAATTACCTTAAATATTGAAAAATCTTGTTGTCATTTCCTAAATATTTAATGATTTTAATCATTGTTATTTCTTATTGCTTCATACTCTTCTTCTTTTTTTATTCATGAATACAATTTCTCCCCTTAATTTTGTGAGGGTACCTACTCCAATTATTTAAAAATATTTTCTTATTGCTCTTTTACTGTGTTTCCTTGGATTTAATGATAAGTGTATTTAAAGAGTAGCACAGTGAACTTTATTCTAATGCAGCATATTTCAAAATTTATACAGTGAATCATAATGGTTGTTATGCCTATGATGAAAAGATGCAGGAGGAAGTAGTTTAGGGGAGAACAAAACTTATGTTTGAGCAAGAAAACACAATGATAACAACCATTTATTTTGATGTTTATTTACACTTTTTTATCTTGGGAATACCCTACAGCCTCAAAACAATTATAAATTTTATATTTTCATTCTTAGGCATCATTATATTTTTAAATACACTTTCTATTATCTTTGGGTTTGTGTTGAGAGTGAGTGTTAATCTATTTGAAACCATATTTTTTTCTTTGCTCCATTAATACAACATTCTTTAAAATTAAGAATATGTTTTAAATGTAATGAAGCTGTAAATACTCTCTAACATAGACTGGAAACAATACACAGTAAGTAAAGTAAACACGCACCTATTATGTACCACTGCTTTTGGATTATTTTCCTGTGCAGCAGTGATACGGTTAGGCTTTGTCTCTCCACCCAAATCTCGTAAAGTGAGATTTGTATAAAGTCTTAATCACCATGCTATTGTGGAAGACTTTTCATTCACTAGTTATTCATTTATAAAACTTTTACTTAGTTTCTAATATTTATAAAAAATAAAATAAGGTACTAAGGATATAAAGACAAATAAAATGTAGCCCCTGTTCTTAACTGAAGGCACAAAGGAGGTATTAGCTAAGTCTCCTTGGAGTTGGAGATTGGAAAAGAGGTAAATACTACACAGAAGAGGTAACCCTGAAGTTATTTTCAGAGTTAACTCACTGAGTAGACTAAAAAAGACAAAAGAAGGAAAAAGTATCCCAAATAGAGAGAACAGTATCAGAAAAGGTATAAAGCCTTTTTCTTCCCTTTTCTTTCAAAGTGCAATGGGTAGAGTTAGGTGGCAGTGACGGTGGCACCAGAGGTTGAGGAGATGGCAGGGTCAAGTAGGTGGTATCATGGATGAGGGCCAGAGAAGTAGACGTGAGGCTAAAAAGGCAGCCGGTAAGGTTGGGAGGTTAAGTAGATATGAAGAAGGGTGAG
This sequence comes from Macaca mulatta, assembly GCF_049350105.2. Lineage (NCBI taxonomy): Eukaryota > Metazoa > Chordata > Mammalia > Primates > Cercopithecidae > Macaca > Macaca mulatta. The sequence continues at coordinate 123,032,590 of NC_133413.1, forward strand.
AATCAGAAACATTGACGGTAAGGATAGACAGACTTCTCACTATCAAAAAGAGCACTTACAAATGTAGAAAGAGAAAAGACTACAAAGAATCCTAAGAGGTTAAAATGAAATGTTAAAAAATGGTGTGAACTCAAGTTTAAAATATGAATATAACTAGATATGAATGGGTGCATATACATACATATGTCATGCATACACATATATGTACATATATATGTGCACATATTTTCTAGCCACATCCACTGAGAGTCCTAAAAGCAATAAAGCTCTATAGAAACAAGTACATCAAGTACCCAGATGTTGGTGTCTACATACCATTCTTCACTAAAGGAAACCGGGGAGGCTGATTTTAGGCGATGGACAAGGAAAAGGATAAGTGAGGCTGGAATACCCTGTTGTGCCAGAAAAGCGGGGTGTACTTAAAGAATGACGATGGGGACATATCAAAAGGACATAGAGACCAGTTTGAAGAAGCTCCACTGGCTATTCTGGTGCAATTTAACCATCAAACAATGATAATGGCAGAGTACAACACATTGAATAAAATTTGAATGCATTCATTCCTATTGATATAAATAAATAAATGGGACAAAGGGAAAACATTTTCTCCATATAGAGGGACAGTTAATAAATACCGAATAAGTGGGGGAAAAAAAGAAAACTAATATTTGGCAACCATCACAGTGGTTGTGGATTCTTGGCTGGATGTTTGATAAAAAATAAGATATTACCTCTCTTGTGAAACACATATAAATCACAAAGGTGAAATTGGTGATGTTCTCATGAAAAATTCTGGAAGAAACCCATTTTACTAGGTGATCAATGACCACATAGGGCATATATTGGGATATATTGACATTGTTTGCATCCTGGTGTGATGTACTGAGAGGACAAGCATCATTTTTGTGGTACCCCTGTCAAGAATGTGTGGCCTATGTCTGGGTATGGGAAAAGATTGTATGGAACTAGATTGAGGGATATATCACAAAATAAAAGAGCTATCAAGGTCATGACAGATAGGGAAACATTGAAGAACTCATCCAGATTGAAGGAAATTAAAGAGACATGACAACAATGCAATGCAGGTTCTTGAGTTGAATCCTGGACAAGGGATGAAAAACATACATGTATGTGTGTGTGCACGTGCTCACATGCATGTGTGTGTGTGTAGTTAGTGAAATTTGGATGGGGTTTGTTAATTTGTTTGGAAGCGTTTTATTAATGTTGATTTTCTAACTTGTATGGTTGTTTTGTGGTTACATAAAGGAGTTTTTTGTTTTGGGGCAATTCAAACTGAATATTTGGGAGTGATGGGCTATTATGTTTGCAACTTGTTCTCAAATCATTCCATAGTGGTTTTAAAACACGTCTGCAGATTCTTTGATGCTTCTATCAAAAGGTAGAGTTGGCCGGGCATGGTGGCTCATGCCTGTAATCCCAGCAGTTTGATAGGCCAAGGCAGGTGGATCACCTGAGGTCAGGAGGTTGAGAGCAGCCTGGCCAACATGGAGAAACCCCGTTTCTACTAAAAATACAAAACTTAGCCGGGCATGGTGGCAGGAGCCTGTAATTCCAGCTACTTGGGAGGCTGAGGCTGGAAAATCGCTTGAACCCAGGAGGCAGAGGTTGTAATGAGTAGAGATCGTGTCACTACATGCCAGCCTGGGCAACAAGAGCAGACCTCCATCTCAAAAACAAACAAACAAACAAACAAACAAAAGCAAAAAAACAAAAGGTAAAGTCAAATTCCTCCCTTTTTGATTATTGGCCAGTATTTTTGCCTGGATTTTAATGAAGAGAATATGACAGAAGTGACACTCATGATCACTTTGATTGGCTCCTCTTCTAATGTTACCAGTTGCCTCAGACTCATGAAGGCTTAAGGACAGAACAACCATGGTAACAGTTGCCTTTTTCTTGTCAATTGCAACATAAACTATAGCAGCTCCAGTACCCAGATTTGACTCCACAGGAACACAGGAATCTTCCCACAGCGGTGGATAACAGCATCAAATTGTGGAGAATTTAAAGCCTGAGAGATGAAATTTGACCATCAAAAAGTAAGAGAAGAGATAGGAAAGAGACCGGTAGATAAATTGTTAACCCTTCCTCTCCCAAAACAGGTGGTTCTAAATCACAACTGGTCCACATGGCTCACATAATTAAACATTCAGCTGAGTAATGTACCACCTTATATTTGATTCTCCAATTACTCTGTTTATATAATTTTCCCCCTCTTTCTTGCTGTCTTAGAAATACACCTCCCAAGCTCCTCAATAAAGTATTAGTTTATAATCTTTGCTTCAACTATGTTTTCTAGGGAATCAAAGCTAAGACAAGTGAGTGACCACTGGCAAACAAATTGGTAGACACGGTAGGGGATTAGAGTACCTTAAGATTGAAACATGGATGTAATTTCCAGGAAGATAAGAATATTAGCTGACATTATTGATTATTTTTGAAAAGGGGATTGCTGAATACTATAATCATTTTAACTCATGTAATTTTTATTGCAATGCTATTAGCCAGTCACCATTATTTCCCATTAATGGATGGAAAAAAAAAAAAAAAGAAGTTTGGAGAAGCTGACCACAGTTATATATGTAGAAATAGCTCAACTGAGATTCTACCCAACATCTACCTGATTTCAATGCCCACACTCTTTTCTATTGTCCCATGATAATCGAGAGAAAGAATGGAATGAGACACTGTAAGCTAGGTGCTGGGAAAAATGAGGGAAAGGAAAGGATTCCCCGAGTCCAGTGTTGAAAGGGAAAGAATGGTCATATTAATTTTAGGAAACTTTTTTGTCTCTACTCCTTTGGCCCACTAGTTCCACCCTTGCACACTCTGAAGGTAATTTGGGAACTATTTAGATCTCTTCAACTTCCTTACCATAGAGGGCCCTTCATGATCTCAGCCTTTCCTACCTCTCCAGTCCTGTCTGCCATCATTTTCTCATAAGCAACCTAAGGGTCAGACATGTTGAAGTACTTGTCTTTCCCTTTCAGCCTCTGTGCCCTGAGGCATGACATCTTCTCTGCCTGAAAAGAAGGCATTCTCTGAGTGGATAAAACATGAAGAAATTCCTAATTATTTCTTAAGGTCAAACTATACATCCTCCATAATGAGTGCCCTGAGCTTGTGAGCACTGTTAATTGCTCTTTTCTTTGGGCTTCTATAGGCCTTGGACATACCTATATTGGTCCAAGTATTTTATTATAATTATTGATTTACTCATCTGTCTTTTTATTTATTTTTTTTACTTTGTATCCCAAGTGTCTAAACACTTACGTATAATTTATGTATCACACGGTTCTAAGCTGTTACATTTAATCCTGACACAGCCCCATGAGGACCCCAAAAGTTAAAGGATTTGTCTAAAGACACACAAATTGTAAGTGGCAGAGCTGGCTTTTGAATACAGTCAGTGTGATTCCAGGATGAGTTCTTAAGCACTATACCCTGTCTCAGAGCCTAATATTCAAGAAACAGTTGTGGAATGTATAAAGAAGGAAGGAAGGAAGGCAATCAAGAACATATAAAAGTATATGGTCCTCTTAATAAACAATATAAGCAATCACAAAATCTCATAGTTAGAGAAAATCATAGGGCCATACATATTTCAGCTATGTCTTTTGAATGATTTAAATTGTATAGTTGTCTTGAAATTTAAAGATATGAGTGTTGGATATCTTCTGTTTACCCACAAAAGCCATTCTGCCCCTTCTCTGCTCGGGTTTTGCACTTCTTTCCCACTTCCAGGTAAACTCTGATCCACATGGTCCCACGATAGCCAGGACCCTGTGCTATCAGGCTTTCTGTGGGTAAGAAAACAGAGTTATCAGGCAGCGAGCAGGACTTTGGTAGGACAGTGGGGGTGAGGAGGTCAGGAGGAGAGTGAATTAGGGTATTTCCCCCAGTTCCTTCTTTGCCTGATCGCTATGTGATGGCTGTGTCCCATTAGTGAAAACCACACTTATGTGGGGCAGCCCACTCCATACCGCTGTCCTCCAAGCTGTGGTTATCATTCCTGAAGCTACTAGTGGCTCCCTGCTGTCAACAGCCAGAGATATGGTACAATCCTTTGTTAGTTTCCTTAAGCTCTACCCCCACACACCCAGTATGAATGTGCCATTTGTTTCCTGCAGGGTTTTTTACTGATACGATATAACTTACTATTGAAATATCAATTCAACACACACAAAAATTTAGTTTGCATCCTACTGGTACTTGATTTTGTGATAATAATTACGTATTTCAGAATAGAAAATGAGGTTGGAATTTCTTTAATACATGTTGCCTCCACTGTCAGCTCAATATCTGTGCATCACCCACAACTAAATGGAAGAAACAAAGGGAGGATCCATCCCCAGGGTCAGAGGTTAGCACCCATAGAGAGTAGCACATGATTCTGCTCTTTTCTTTTTCTTCCCTGCTGTGCAGGCAAAGAAATCAGAAGCAGGGGAAGAGGTGCTGAAATAAATTAGAATGGGAGGTCAGAGGAAATAAAAGCAGAGCAGTCAGAATGCTCTCATGCAGTGAATTCAGAGCAATATTGGAAATATAAGTTTAAATGGCAGTGGCTAAGATTTGTAGAAACAGGACTTTTTCAACACTTTTCAAAGTGACCAAGTAACTTTGATCCTTGATGGCTAAAGTAATAAACCCTAATTTTAAATTCAATCAGATTTCCAGCTAAAGAGTAACATCTGGCCTTAAAGTGACATAGAACTACTCATTGATCAATCTCTGACTTGACAACAGTTGACACTATAATTCAAATACTTCACAGAGAAACTGTGTAGGTTAAAAGAAAGTGATCTGTAAAACTTGCAGTTTTGCTGATTCTTAATGTTAAGAAGCCTTTTGGGAATCTCATTAGCTCAACAACGGGTTTACAAAAAGGTTGTGAAATATAGAATCATGCAGCTAGAAAAGACCTTGTGAGTTAAACCATGTCTCACCTTCAAGCATCTCAGACAAACGAGACTATAGTCAATATTTAGAGAGGTTTTGAGGAGGAAATCTATAACTGCCCACAGAAAGCATTAAAAGACATATTTACAATAATAAATAAATGTGTGAAGTGTTTTACAATCTTAATGTAAACACTGACATTTAAAATGCCTCAGATTGGGTACAACAATTTAATAAAAATATGCAAAATTTAGAATAGCAGCAAGTATGCCCTGGGACAAGGGTTTCCATTTTACACAGAGCTAATATATAACATCTGCAGCTAGTAGTTAAATCATGCACTCTTTTGAGATACAGCAAGTAGAGACACTCTAAAAAATACATATTTAATTATCTCTCTCTCTCTTTCTCTCTCTCTTTTTTAGAAACAGGCTCTCACTATGTTGCTCAGACTTGGTTTCAAACTCCTCACCTCAATGATCCCCCCACCTCAACTCCTAAGTAGCTGGGATTACAGGCACGAACCACCAAGCCCAACAAGAATACTTCAATATGTTTAACAGAAATCAGAACTCTTTAACTGTGATAAAAACTATGCTTTTCTTTGACTCTAAATATAAAGTTACTTGAAATACCATTAATGTGAAGTTGTTTTTATGGTTGTACTGAGTATTTATGACAAGCCATTTATATCGTCAACTCAGTTCTTAGATCACAAATTTACAGGATGGCTAGAGGAACTGCACAAAATGTCTGTGGACAGACAAGGAGTTGGCCAGTCTTCATAGGTATGGGATCTATGCATTTGGATTATGTAGCATTTTGCTGCAACCCAATGATTATCAGAAATTTTTCTGGCTGTGAGTTTCCGGGGGTTTTATGCAAGACTCTGCTTAATAGTAGCTCCATCCTCTCTCTCTCACTCTGTCTCTCTCTGTGTTTCTCTCTATCTCTCAAGAGAACACATTGAAATACAAGAGTGTGCGATTAAGCTTATTTTTATGGGTAAGACTAATTGTTCTCTAGCTTAATTAAAATGAAATACATAATTTACAAATGTAGGTACTTCAAACATTATTTATTAGTAGTAATATATTTCCTGAAACCTCATAATACTTTGAAATGCTCCACAATGTGATAATTCCAAAATCAAGAACTAATGCTCTAATGTAATAGCTCCCTAGCTTATAAATTTATTTCATGTCCAAAACAAGTTAATGGGATATAGTGGGAATGAATTTAAAAAATCCACACTTCTTGATGATTATAAGTGGTTTAGTTAAGGAAATGTTAAGGCTAGTCTCATCCACTTTAATGTATGATCAGTTCACTTCAGTTCAATATTTACAGAGCATATACTGTGTACAAAGAACTGGGGTAGGAACTATGGCTGCTGAAGTAGTTCAAGACATGCTACCCCAAAATATTATTTATTTTGAGATGAAGGCACTTGAGAAACAGCAGATACAGAACTTTCTGACCTCCTCTCTTTTACCTAAAAACAAGCCAAGAAATTTCCCATGAGAAAGATATCCTAGGAAGAAAAGAACATCTTTATCACCAGAGACTGGAAATCAACACTGAAATGAATCTGCACAACAAACTTCCTAAAATAATCCCTACCTTTGACTAGTGTTCTCCAGTATATCTTAATCACTTCCCCATAGGTTAATGCCCCAGCCCAAACCCCTTGTCTTCTCATTTCTTCACAAATTTATTATTTCTTTGTCCAAAAAATATATAAGCTTTCTGCTCTGGTCACTTCTTTGGATCTTCATTTCTTGAGGACTCTCATGCACATGGAAAATTTTTATAAAACTTACCTGCTTTTTCTCCTGTTAATCTATCTCTTGTCAGTTTCTTAGGCCTAGTCAGATACCCTAAAAGGGTAGAGGAGAAATTTTTCCTCCCCTGTATCACAAAGAAGATACATACCATAATCTCTGCCCTTAAAAAATACACAGTCTATAAGAGCTGCCAAATAGGTAAATAGGTGTATTCAGAATATATTTTAAAATTCTCTGGCACACATTTTTCAAGGTAAAAAATGTGCTATACTCTGGTCAACACCTTTGCTACAAAATGTACATGTTTTAAAACTCTGAGATGATTTCAAAAGTTTAGTGCATTTCTTATGTATTCTGACTTACTGGGTATGTTATAGTTTAGACTATTAAAGATGAAACATGAAGCGATAAGGGAATCCTCCTCGGCTTGCCTTGAGGTAGCATTAAAAAAAAAAAAAAAACAAACTTAGCCCATTGTTTGTATACTTAAATTTCTTCAAAGAACTCCTTGACGTTTGCCCTCAGTTTGGGACTTGGTACTATCTACGACAAATGGACAATGTAACAGTCTACTTGAGGAAAGAAAATTCAGATATATGCTCAAGGGCACTTTCAATGTAAAAATCCCAAATCAGTAGATTCCATCATCCAATGAGTCAGCTAATTATAGCTTCATTATCAATTTTTCAGATATTCTGACCTTTCTTGTTCACACATTCATTCATTCATCTACTCATTCAAGTATCTAACATCGTTCAAAAAAACTCTTGAAATTGTACTACGTTCTGAATGTTGGGACTACAGAGGTGAATAAGACAATTTATTATTGTCTACTAAGAAGACAAGCATACAAATACATAAAAAGTCTAATAAATAATGTAAGTTTATCATAAAATGTATTGGGATCATGGAGAAAAAAATAAACAGTTCTGCTAAGAAGTAGAAAGACAAAAAAGATTATAACAGAAAGATGAACTAAGATGTGCAAGATTTGCATGGATGTGTTTATATCGGCGGTGATGTAGAGGTAGCTCATGACTTTTTAGGTATGGAGAGAAGTTTGACCAAGGAATGGTAGTGTGAACAAAAGAGCACATTTGGAAAAATTCAGCCGCTCAGTAGAGCTAGAGTTCAGATGCAGGGAGGGTTATGTAAGACATGAGATTAGAGAGATGTGGGGCTACTCTTGTGTGCAACGTTAAGGGCCTTTGATTTTATTTTAAGAAGAGAAAACCATTCTGTTTGTGCACACCAAATACTCCATACCTAGCAACTGTCACACTATTATCATGTGAAATGAACTAAACTTGATATAGAGTCAATTAAAGAGACATGACACTTCTTTCTTAGGAGTTTATAATCTAATAATGGAGCAGTAAAATGAAAGTATCGGGAACCATTTCTTTTTATAAAAAGATTCAACATAGCATTGTTCACTTGCAACCTCACTTAACCTGTCTATTTTTTAAACATTTTCCTTTGAAGTACTTTGAATGAAAGAACAAAGTGGAATATAGATTTTTGTCTAAATCCTATAGCTACCTGTTTAAAAGAGTTTGCAAGCAGGGATAGATCAATATTTTCTGAACTATAATAGCAATAAAAGTAAATGGATTTTTCTTTTGAAAGAACCTTAACTGCATACAGCCCTACAGCCACCATCAAAAACTTTGAAACATTATTGCTCTTACTGTATCTACTAGATGGTAAATGGACTTCAAATTATCTGGAAATATAACGTTTTATATCTATAAAGCAAGTAAGAAGGATCAACCACTCTTACTTATTTTTATGAAAGACTACATTAAGAAAAGTCAGCCGGGCCCCCTGGCTCACGCCTGTAATCCCAGCACTTTGGGGCCGAGACCGGCCGATCACGAGGTCAAGAGACCGAGACCATCCTGGCTAATGCGGAGAAACCCCGTCTCTACTTAAAACACACACACACACACACACACAAAAAAAAAAAAAAAAAAAAAAAAAACCTAGCGGGGCGTGGTGGCGGGCGCCTGTAGTCCCAGCTACTCCGGAGACTGAGGCAGGAGAACGGAGTGAACCCGGGAGGCAGAGGTTGCAGTGAGCCGAGATCGCGCCACTGCACTCCAGCCTGGGAGACAGAGACTCCGTCTCCCGTCTCAAAAAAAAAAAAAAAAAAAAAAAAAGAAAGAAAGAAAGAAAAGAAAAGTCACAGTGAAACAAGTGAGCAGAAGATGCCTTTTGCTTTAAAACTAATCATGTTGATACTGTTAGCCCTTTATAAAATTAAAGGGCTATCAGCACAACCTCTTTCAATCTAATAAACCATTATTGAGACTGCATCTATGCTGAGCTAATTACTGGAGGGGGTGGTGGTGGTGCTGGGGGCTGGTTCCTAGATGAATGGGACTAGGTATTTTCTCAAGGAAATAAATACAAGGTAAAACAGGCAATTTGGAAAATTGGTGATGGGTATAGAAACAACAATATAATACTAGGTCTTTGGAGCTGATTTCTTTCCTCAACCTTTGAGGGCTGTTTTGAAAACTATTTCTCTATTGTGTTTGTCTATCTTTCAGGCTCCCAGGGCTCAGTGTCCAGGAAAAATTTATTCTCAAAAGAGAATCCTAAATCAATCATCTTTAGTTTGAACTTGAATTAACATGTAACTTCTTACTATTATCTGCATTTTAACTCTTATAAATTCTAGAAAGAACCCTATAATTTTAAAAGAATATTAAGTTGTATTTGGGATATACTGTTTGGAGACTGAAAAATACATTTCAAAAGTCAGATGTTTGGGCTTATTTATTTAACAACAGTACATGTCAGACATAGTCTGCACATAGGCTGTAAAGTTTAAAAAGTTGACCAAGATAAAGATTCCATATATAAAGAAAATTATTAGTTATATGATATAGATATACAATTAATTTAAATGTAAGGCAATATGACACAAATGATTGTTATTTATTCAAGGTGTTTTAGAAATTCAGAGGGAGAAAAAGTTATTTTCATGTGAAACTAGGTGAGCATAGGGACAATTATAGGAGACTGCTTCAAGGAAGTTAAATTTCATATGGTCCCTAATGAATGAAAAGGACTTTTGTATATGGAATTTAGTAATTATAGTACAGAAGAAGAAGGAGGCATATCAAAGTTTGAAAGGAAAAAGCTTTCAAGACATAAGTGGAAAAGTAAATTATACCCAGATGGTAGAGAATTTCTTACATCTGGTTATAATGGAGTTAATTGTGTAAGAATGGAAAAGACATTAGCAATTTTAGAATAAATAAGAAACAAAACTAAAGCTAATTTTAAATCTATGAGAAGAGCAGATTCAAGAAAGGAATTGGGGTTAGTTTTGGAATAATTAAAGGAGCACAAAATAAAGGATATTAGAGTGGGGACCAAAACACGGTAACAGACATGATAAAACTTGCAACATGTTTGAAGTGGGAAGTGTAGAAGGAAGATTAAAGGTTAAAAATAACGTAAAAATATATTGCAAAGTAAACAAGTTTTATGGGTTGTTAGGGTGATTATTATTTTTTTTTAATCTGAAGGACTGAATATATTTTGGAAAACCACCACACCATACAGGACAATAGAGCAAAAACACCTACATAAAAAAAATCCAGGGAACCAAACCACAACCTCTGCAACAATAGAGAGCAAAAAAGGTCAGACTTGGTCAATGACAGCAAACTTTTTTCATGTTTCTTTCCACTTCCAACTTAGGATCAATCAAGAAAGCCAAATGTGCTGCTGAGACTACCCTGGTAGCTAGCTTATCTTCAGCTTCCCCACACCAACAACCTCCAACCAAAGCATAACTGAATCCTTCCTTTTTTATTAACTAATGAAGTTTTCCCATTCTCCTGACTGCCTTTAAGTCTCTGCCAAAGACAAGTGATGGTGGCTGGCTCCCTTGCTACAGAAAGCTCTGAATAAGTAGCCTTGATTTATTCCCATTTGCATGGTCTTCATGTATTTCCAACAACCCCAGTTCATATACACATGCCAACAAACACAAACAAAAATAAATAACTGCGAAATATGTTTCATAGTAAAATACATATCCCCATAGATGTATTATAAGTAATGTCTTCTGAAATTTTCTATTCCATTACATAAAAAAGTAAATGTTGGCCCCAAACCACTAAAATTATTTAATGGCCCATTAACCAGTATGACTTTTATATTGAAAAATAGTTGTGTACATGTATATTTTAAAGCTTATTTGACCCCACAGTCATCTGTTCACTGAGTATCTCTTAAGACTTGTTTCCTTAGGACACCCTTGGGGAAGGCTAAATTTGAATAGAGGTTACTAGAAGAATAGAGATGTGATTGACAATCAGAATAAACACTTGGTTTTTAATGAAAGGTATTTAGCTCAATTTAAATCACATTGATTAAGAAATTGCAATTCAGAGAAACAGAAAAAAATACTAAAATTGAGAAAGAAAAGAGTTTTATAAAATTCTAGTCCTTTCTGAAGCTTATTTAAAGGTCATTTAGTTTAACTTTCCTCTCAACCAACAATTTTGTTTTCCTATTCTAGTATCTATTATTAAAATGGGACTGCTGCTTTAGGCAGAGTAAATATAAACAAAGAATAAACCCCTGTCTATTAGAAAGGGAAGGGACAGTGTAAGGGCAAGCACAAAATAAAAAGAGGCTTAATTTTTTAGGGTTAGGGTTAGGGTTAGTGTTAGGATCGAAATGAGAGGAGACTCCCATTGAAAATAAGAGAAGAGAGACTCCTTTTCACCTCCCTTTATCTCAGATCCCTCACTTTAGAAAAATCGTAATTGTCAGATTTTTCTTTTTCAAGTATATGTAATTTTTAAAATACTAAATAAGCCCTTTGCTATTCTCAAAATTTAAAAATTCTTCCTTAAGGACCTGTAAGCCATTTCTTTGGAATATAACCATCTAGGAAGAGAGCACTGTAATCTCCCAGTTTCTGTGAAAAGGTAGGAGTCCAACATATGCCAAGTTGCAAAACTACCTCCTGCCATAAAGATATGTTGTTGTTTTTTTTTTTCTTCAGAAAAAGCCAATTTATTTTTTCTTTGAATAAAGCCAACACAGATGGTCACCCCAATTATAGGTGAGTTTAAGATAAACTATGAGTGACAAACAGTGGTGTCAAGTTCTTTTACTTGAGAACAAGCTACCTTTTCTTGTGAGAACCTGTGTCTAATGACGGTATATCTGCTTGGCTATTTAAAAGGCTAACGCGTCTTTCTGGCTTTTCAATCTCTTTAGCAGATTGCCTAAGATGCACATCTTGTTCTCGTTTAATGCTTATTCAATAATAAAAATAGTTTTCTTTCTATACTGCTTTTGTGGAGAGGCTTTCGGTGCTGGCCAATTATGTTTTTAATCACGTTAACCCAACACCAGTCACATACAGAAATTACAACTTTTTTTTTTTTCTTAGTGGAAAAAGCTTGTATTTATTAACATTTGGTTTTGTTTTTGTATTAAGGTTTGGAGTAAAAAGAATTGGGTATGGGGGAAAGACAAAGAAAGTCTTGAAAAAGATGTAGTGGCCCAAGTGTGAAGGGAAGCAAAGTCTAAAAAATCTCTTACTTCATGAGTATTTATACTTTACACACATTTTAAAAAATCATAATTTCTTGCTTAGGGTGGGTAGAGCAGAAGTCTTTATACTGTGATATATACTAGATAAGCATAAATTCCCATAAGACTTCTGTTGAGAGATTTTGACAAAAGCTTTGTACTTTGTAAGAGGTATTGCATATTTCTGCTTCCCTTTCTGGGACTCCTGCCATTTGCTGCTCCAAGGATAAGAGACCCTGGAGTAGACCTGAATTAGAACCACTTTCTGGAGCCAAAGTCCAGCCAGCCAACAGGCTAAATGAGAGCCCCACAGGCCGGCTCACTACATCAAACTAAGTGCTGTTGATTCACAGAAAAAAAGAGCAATAAATAAATACTTCTTATTTTATAGTAGAGTGGATATTTTAGCAGCATTATTGCAAAGATAGTAACTGATATAAGTGCTTACAAATGAAGATAGCCGAACAATAGATACATCTTAATTAAGTAAATGGTGAAGGCTTTAAGGTACTTATAATCTCTATTTTCACGAGAAGAAAAAAATTTTATCAGGGTAATTTCTGACCTCATGAGGAGATTTTCCTTGAAAAAAAATAATAATAGGCCAGAAGGCCCAAAATGAAGATGGAGGCACCATTAAAAAAGGACATTGTGATTTATACAAAATAAAGGCTGTAAAGAAGAAGGAGGAGAAAACATAATATGACAGGAAAAGGTAGGAAGAGTTGAACTAGTTCTGTGGATTGTTGAGTCTTTAAGAAGTAAAAATTTCTATTTTCATGTGCCTAACACCCAGCAAAATAACTGGCATCTAATATGTTATTTTATCTTTTTTATATTCATGAATCATGAGGGAAATCAGAGGTAGAAATATTGGAACTCAAAGCTAGGCTTCATCAAAACCCACAGTCTACCCTGATTAGTTATAACTGGACTAATTCCAAAAAGAGTAATCTGGATTTTTGAATTGTCATTATAATTGATTTTCTGAGAACCTTTCTAAACAAAAATACAATTTGTATATCAATATCATTGTTATTTATGTATTTATTTATGTATTTATGTGTTTATTTATTTACTTTTTTAGAGTCACAGTCTTCTTTGTCACCCAGGCTGGAGTGCAGTGGCCAGATAATGGCTCACTGCAGCTGACTGAGGCCTCCAATTCTTGGGCTCAAATATAATCCTGCCTCAGCTTCCTGAGTATCTGGGACTACAGGAGCATTACACCATGCCTGGATATTTTATTTTTATTTATTTTTATTTTTTGTAGAGACAGGGTCTTGTTATGTTGCCCAGGCTGGTCTTAAAATTATGACCTCAAGTGATCCTCCCACCTCAGCCTCATGAGTAGCTGAGACTACAGGTGCGCACCACCATGCCCAGCTAAATATTAAAATGTTATCTAGAGATGGAATCTTGCTTTGTTGTCCAGGCTGATCTTGAACTTCTAGACTTAAGCCATCCTCCTCCCTCAGTTTCTTAACTTGCTGATATTACAGGTGTGAGCCACCATGTCTGGACTATTTTTATTTATTTTGATAATTACTTACCACTTACATATCAAGGTGTTCTAGAAGAGCCTTACTTAGGGCACTATGCCTAACTATTAAACTACTGGTGGTATGTGAACCTTTGTTAGCTTGGAGCCATTATGTTTATGGCCTGATAGGAGATGCAAGAATAACTGAGAAGCTCTGGCTTTTGAACTTTGCTGGCCCGTGAGAATGATTTTGAGCTCAGAGAGAGGATGACGTTGGAGTTAGTAGGTAAAATCTCTGACACTCTGTGTGCAAGTCAGTGATACTACAGACCTCAGATACTATAGACCTCTCCTCCAGGGTTGTGACACTGTCATCTACCACCACAAATGTTCTCAGAGCTTAAACTGTGAGCTTAAGATGACCCACTATGAAGAGGAGGATCCTCAATGAAATGTTAACTTGACATCAAACCAACAAACAACAATAAAAACACCTTGTAAGTTGGGAGAAGGGGTAATTAAAATTTTATTTCAATTAAATGCAGTCTGATTCAAAAATTTAAGTTATATTGAGGTAATTTAGTTTCTATTAAACAGATCTTTTTACCTTTTAAGTGGTTGATTCATGTTAATTATTCACCTACTCCTGTTCCTTTTTAAAATGGTTAATCACAGGGTTGGATTTATGGGACAGTGAGTAGACTTATCAGGACAGGAGTCCCCACAATTGTAGGATGGATTTTATGTTACTGCTGGTGTAGAGTAGCTGGATTAATATTTCCTTGGACTGATGAGTTTTCAAATGTAATTATTCTGGTTTTGACTTTTAGGGTATATTGGGAATTTTAAGGATCTGGGCATTAAGAGATTTGTGCCTTGTAGCCTTTTAATCTTGAATATCTGCTAGTCCATAAGTTTTACAAGGAATTCTGCACCTAATTATTAAGACAGTTAGGAATTACTGCAATCCCTTGACATGCCAAGACTGTGTAGAATCAAAAATTTAAAAAAAAAAAAAAAGCCTGAAGTTTCTGTCGTAACATATTGAATGGAAAACTGAACTTACTTAGGTGCTGCAGACTTCCTTCAGGAGACCCAACTCAACATTTGGGGAAGCTGGTTATTAGTCTGTCTTTAAAAATAGATTCTAAAGGACAGGGCCAAGATGGCCTACAAGAAGGAGTGGCGATTGGAGGCTCTCAACAAAAAGAACCAAACAGTATGCAAATCCAGCACCAGCAACTGATATCCAAGTATCCAGGTTCTGTCATCAGGACTAACTAGGTGGCTGGCATGACCAACAGAGAGAAAGGAAGAGCAGTGTGGTTCAGCAGCCCACCTGAGAGCCACAGGGGGCAGGGTAGATCACACCCCTTAGCCAAAGGAGGCAGTGAGTGTGCTACACAGTCTGGGAAACTGTGCTGTTTCCATGGAACTGTGCAACCCATAGATCAGAAGATCCCACTCATGAGTCCAAATATCAATAGCCAAATTGATCAAGTGGAAGAAAAAATATCAGAGTGTGAAGATCATCTTGCTGAAATAAGACAGGCAGCCAATATTAGAAGAAAAAAAAAAAAAAAAGAGTGAAAAAGAACAAACAAAACCTCCGAGAAATATGGGACTGTGTAAAAAGACCAAACCTACCATTGATCAGAGAACCTGAAAGAGATGGGGAGAATGGAACCAAGTTGGAAAACACACTTCAGGATGTTATCCAGGAGAACCTCCCCATTTTAGCAAGACAGGCCAGCATTCAAATTCAGGAAATACAAAAAACACAACTAAGGTACTACATGAGAAGATCAACCCCAATATACACAATCATCAGATTCTCCAAGGTTGAAATAAAGGAAAAAATGTTAAGGACAGCCAGAGAAAAAGGCCAGGTCTCCTACAAATGGAAGTCCATGAGACTATAAAGAGATCTTTCAGCAGAAACCCTGCAAGCCAGAAGAGAGTGGGGGCCAATATTCAACATTCTTAAAAGAAAAGAATTTTCAATCCAGAATTTCATATCCAGCCAAACTAAGCTTCATAAGGGAAGGAGAAATAACATCCATCTCAGACAAGCAAATGCTGAAAGATTTTGTCACCACCAGGCCTGCCTTGCAAGAACTCCTGAAGGAAGCACTAAATAGTGGAAGAAAAAAACAGTACCAGACACTGGAAAAAATACACCAAAATATAAAGACAAAGACACTATGAAGAAACTGTGCCAACTAGTGTGCAAAATAACCAGATAGCATCATGATGACAGGATCAAATTCCCACATAACAATATTAACCTTAAATATAAATGAGCTAAGTGCCTAAATTAAAAGACACAGACTGGCAGATTGGATGAACAGTCAAGACTCATCAGTGTGCTGTATTCAGGAGACCCATCTTATGTGCATAGACACACATAGGCTCAAAATAAAAGGATGGAGAAAGAAAAATTTACCAAGCAAATTGAAAAAAAAAAAAAAAAAAAAAAAAAACAGAACAGGGAAAAAAAAAAAAGCAGGGGTTGCAATGTTAGTCTCTGACAAAACAGACTTTTAACCAACAAAGATAAAAAAAGACAAAGAAGGGCATTACATGATGGTAAAGGGATCAATTCAACATGAAGAGCTAACTATTCTAAATATATATGTACCCAATACAGGAGCTCCCAGATTCAGAAAACAAGTTCTTAGAGACCTACAAAGAGACTTAGACTCCCACACAATAATAGTCAGATATTTAACACCCCACTGTCAATATCAGACAGATCAACAAGACAGAAAATTAACAAGGATATTCAGGACTTCAAATCAGTTCCGGATCAAGTGGACCTAATCAACATCTACAGAACTCTCCACCCCAAATCAACAGAATATACATTCTTCTCAGTGCCACATAGTACTTATTCTAAAATCAACCACATAATTAGAAGTAAAACTCCTCAGCAAATGCAAAAAAGCTGAAATAATAATTTTTAAAAAAAACAGTCTCTCAGACCACAGTGCAATCAAATTAGAACTCAGGATTATGAAACTCACTCAAAAACCACATAACTACATGAAAATTGAATAACCTGTTTCTGAAAGACTCCCCATCAAGAATAATGAAATTAAGGAAGAAATCAAGAAGTTATTTGAAAGCATTGAGAATAAAGAGACAACATACCAGAATCTCTGGGACACAGCTAAAGCAGTGTTTAGAGGGAAATTTATAACACTAAATGCCTACATCATAAAGCTAGAAAGATCTTAAATTGACACCCTAATATCACAATTAAAAGAACTAGAGAAACAAGAGCAAATAAATCCAAAAGCCAGCAGAAGACAAAAAATAACTACGCAGTGCATAAATGAAGGAGATAGAGGCACGAAAAACCCTTCAAAAAAATCAAAGAATCCAAGAGCTGTTTGTTTGAAAAAATTAACAAAATAGAAAGACCACTAGGTACACTAATAAAGGAGAAAAGAGGGAAGAATCAAATAGACACAATAAAAAATGTCACAATAAAAATGACACACTGACCCCACATAAATACAAACTACCATCAAAGAATACTATAAACACCTCTATGCAAATAAACTAGAAAATCTAGAAGAAACTGATAAATTCCTGGACTCGTGTACCCCCTCAAAACTAAACCAGAAAGAAGTTGAATCCCTGAGAGACCAATAACAAGTTCTGAAATTTAGGCAGTAATTAATATTATACCAACCAAAAAAATCTCAGGACAAGATAGATTCACAATGAAATTCTGCCAGCGGTACAAAGAGGAGTTGGTACCATTCCTTCTGAGACTATTCCAAAGAATTGAAAAGGAGAGACCCCTCCCTAAAGCAGTTTTTGAGGCCAGCATCATCCTGATACCAAAACCTGGCAGAGACACAACAACAAAAAAAGAAAACTTCAGTCCAATATCCCTGATAAACATCAAAGCGAAACATCTCAATAAAATACTGGCAAACTGAATCCAGCTACACATCAAAAAGTGTATCCATCATGATGAAGTCAGCTTCATCCCTGGAATGCAATGCTGGTTCAACATACACAAATCAGCAAATGTAATCCATCACATAAACAGAACCAATGACGTAAACCACATGATTATTTCAATAGCACAGGAAAGGCCTTTGCTAAAATTTTACATTCCCTCATGTTAAAAATTTTTGATAAACAAGATATTCATGCAAAATATCTCAAAATAATAAGAGTTGTTTATGAAAAACCCACAGCCAATATCATACTGAGTGGGCAAAAGCTGGAAGCATTCCCTTTCAAAACTGGCACAAAATAAGGATGCACTCTCTCCCCACTCTTATTCAGCATAGTATTAGAAGATCTGTCCAGGGCAATCAGGCAAGAGAAAGAAATAAAGGATATTCAAATAGGAAGAGAGGAAGTCAAATTGTTTCTGTTTTCAGACTACATGATTCTGTATTTGCAAAACCCCATTGTCTCAGCCCAAAAATTCCTTAAGCTGATGAGCACTTCAGCAAAGTCTCAGGATACAAAATCCATGTGCAAAATCACAAGCATTTCTATATGCCAGTTATAGACAAGGAGAGAGCCACATCATGAATAAACTCCCATTCACAATTGCTACAAAAGAATAAAATTCCTAGGAATACAGCTAACAAGAAACGTGAAGGACTTCTTCAAGGAGAACTACAAACCACTGCTCAAGGAAATAAGAGAAAACACAAACAAATGGAAAAACATTCCATGTTTATATATAGGAAGAATCAATATTGTGAAAATGACCATATTGTGCAAAGTAATTTTTAAATTCAATGTTATTCCTGTCAAATTACCATTGACATTCTTCACATAATTACAAAAAGAACCACTTTAAATTTCATATGGAACCAATGAAGAGCCCGTATAGCCATGACAATCCTAAGCAATAAGAACAAACCTGGAGGCATCACGCTACCTGACTTCAAACTATACTACAAGGCTACGGTTACCAAAACAGCATAGTACAGGTACCAAAACAGAAATAAAGACCGATGGAACAGAACAGAGACTTCAGAAATAACACCACACATCTACAACCATCTGATCTTGTATAAACATGACAAAAAGCAAACAATGGGTAAAGAATTCCCTATTTAATAAATGGCGCTCAGAAAATTGGCTAGCCACATGCAGAAAACTGAAACTGGACCCCTTCCTTACACCTCATACAAAAATTCACTCAAGATGTATTAAAGACTTAAATGTAAAACCATAAAAACCCTAGAAGAAAACCTAGGCAATAAGATTCAGGATATAGGCATGGGCAAATATTTCATGATGAAAATGTCAAAAGCAATTGCAAAAGAAGCTAAAATTGACAAATGGGATCTAATTAAACTAAAGAGCCTCTGCACAGCAAAAGAAAGTATCATCAGAGTGAACAACCTACAGAATGGGAGAAATTTTTTTCAATCTGTTCATCTGACAAAGGTCTAATATCCAGAATCTACAAGGAATTTAAATTCATCAGAAAAAAACAAACAACCCCATAAAAAGGAGGTGAAGGACATGAACAGACACTTCTCAAAAGAAGGCATTTTTGCGGCCAAAAAACTTATGACGAAAAGCTCAACATCATTGATCGTTAGAGAAATGCAAATCATAACCAAAATGAGATACTATCTCTTGCCAGTCAGAATGGCAATTATTAAAAAGAAATAATAATGCTGGTGAGGCTGTGGAGAAATAGGAATGCTTTTACATTGTTGGTGGGAATATGAATTAATTCAATCACAGTGGAAGACAGTGTGGCAATTCCTCAAGGATCTAGAACCAGAAATACCACTTGACCCAGCAGTCCCATTAGGGGTATATACCCAAAGGAATGTAAATCATTCTACTATAAAGACACACGAACACCTATGTTTATTGCAGCACTATTTACAATAGCAAAGATATGGAACCAACCCAAATGCCCATCAATGATAGACTGAATAGAGAAAATGTGGTACATACATACCATGGAATACTGTGCAGCTATAAAAAGGAATGAGATCATGTCCTTTGCAGGGACATGGATGAAGCTGGAAGCCACCATCCTCAGCAAACTAACAAAGGAACAGAAAACCAAACATCTCATGTTTCCACTCATAAGTGGGAGTTGAACAAGAGGAACACGTGGATACATGGAGGGGAACAACACCCACCAGGACCTGTCAGGGTGTGGAGGGCAAGGAGAAGGAGAGCATCAGGACAAATACCTTATGCATGTAGGGCTGAAAACCTAGATGATGGGTTGATCGGTGCAGCAAACCACTATGGCTCACGTATACCTAAGTACTAAATCTGCATGTTCTGCACATGTATCTCAGAACTTAAAGTAAAATAAAAAATAGACTTTAGTGAGAGAAAAGAAGTAACTACCACCGTGTTATTTATTTGCATAATCCTCAGCTTCATGGTGGTTCTGGCTATAGGTTTTTCATTTCCTCTACTTTTGTATTTTTCTCCTCCTGTTTTGTAGTGAGCCTGAAGAACTAAATTGCACACGTATAAAGGCCATCTCTTCTATATACTATGGAGGATACTCTATAATATGAGTACTTTATTCTTGAGAGGTTTCATAATAAATGAAGAATTCATGAAATTCATTTTTCTCTGACAAAGGCTGGCTTTCAAGCCTGTTGTCTCAACTCAACTCAACTCGACTCAACTCAACTCAACTCAACTCAAAATCACACTTTGATAGGCAAAGGGTGAACTATTTCATTCTCTCTTCACTGCTTTATATGAATAATTCCTGTTCTAATGCCTGTGTGTATATACATATATGCATAAATGATGACGGTAATATGCATAACAATGCAAGAAAGAAAAGTATCACATAACAAAACAATTTAATATTTAAATATTTATAATTTAGACTTTTAACTATTTCACTTTGAATATTCCTATTTATCATTTAGGACTTATGTAAGGTGTCTATCCTTGGACAGCTTTTACAGTCCCCCCCATTTTTAGCAAATCATTTCTGTTTGCTCTGAGCACATATTAAAATAACCTATTTATATGTACCTGTCCTCACTTATCTGAAGGTGTATAGATGTATGAACCTTGTCTGCTTTGTCTTCTCAACCCCATTACCTAACACAGTGCCTGGGACATAGTAGGTAATTTAAAAGAAAAACTTCTTAAGTTTAAATTAAATCTATTTATTAGATGGGGATTAGTATTGAGCTCTGTGTAAAAGATTTAAAACTGTACAACTGTCAAATGAAGAGAAAGCATTTTTCTTTAAAAATTCACTCTGAATTTATTAAAGACATTATTCTGATATCAGAACATACCAACTATCAAATTGAAAACCATATGTATTATATCAAACTTCATGTAAAAAAATTTCATTAGACAAAACATAAGTAAAGGATCCTAGAAATATATAAATACTGTATGTTGCTGCCATGGATAACAGCAAGAGAATTAGAGGTCAGATTAGAAGACTAAGTAAAAGTTATGACTATTTTACAGAAAGATAAATTATAATTTAAGGTATAAAGTTCAGCAATATAATATGTCCTCCAAAAAATCAAGGAAAGAAAGAGTAGGTATACTGCTTAGCTTGTGCTGCTATACCAAAATACTCAGTGGCTTTGAAAACTGGCACAAGACAGGGATGCCCTCTCTCACCACTCCTATTCAACATAGTGTTGGAAGTTATGGCCAGGGCAATCAGGCAGGAGAAAGAAATAAAGGGTATTCAATTAGGAAAACAAGAAGTCAAATTGTCACTGTTTGCAGATGACATGACTGTATGTTTAGAAAAACCCATCATCTCACCCCAAAATATCTTTAAGCTGATAAGCAACTTCAGCAAAGTCTCAGGATACAAAATCGATGTGCAAAAATCACAAGCATTCTTATACACCAATAACAGACAAACAGAGAGACAAATCATGAGTGAACTCCCATTCACAATTGCTTCAAAGAGAATAGAATACCTAGGAATCCAATTTACAAGGAATTTGAAGAACCTCTTCAGGGAGAACTACAAACCACTGCTCAACGAAATGAAAGAGGACACAAGCAAATGGAAGAACATTCCATGCTCATGGATAGGAAGAATCAGTATCATGAAAATGGCCATACCGCCCAAGGTAATTTATAGGTTCAACGCCATCCCCATCAAGCTACCAATGACTTTCTTTACAGAATTGGAAAAAAAACTACTTTAAAGTTCATATGGAACCAAAAAACAGCCCACATTGCCAAGACAATCCTAATCCAAAAGAACAAAGCTGGAGGCATCACGCTACCTGACTTCAAACTATACTACACAGCTACAGTAACCAAAACAGCATGGTACTGGTACCAAAACACAGATATAGACCAATGAAACAGAACAGAGCTCTCAGAAATAATACCACACATCTACAACCATCTGATCTTTGATAAACCTGACAAAAAACAAGAAATGGGGAAAGGATTCCCTACTTAATAAATGGTGCTGAGAAAACTGGCTAGCCATATGTAGAAAGCTAAAACTGAATCTCTTCCTTACACCTTATACAAGCTGGGAATTGAATGATGAGAACACTTGGACACAGCAAGGGGAACATCACACACCTGGACCTGTTGTGGTGGAGGAAGGAGGAGGGAAAGCATTAGGAGATATACCTAATGTAAATGATGAGTTAATGACTGCAGCACACAAACATGGCACATGTATACATATGTAACAAACCTGCACTTTGTGCACATGTACCCTAGAACTTAAAGTATAATAATAACAAAAAAAAGACTTAAGAGTTGGCTTAAACAACAGGTGTTTATTTCTCACAGTTCTGGAGGCTGGGAAGTCTAAGATCAGGGTGCTGGCAGCTTTGGTTTTGATGAAAGCTCTTTTTCTAGCTCACAGGTGGCTGCCTTCTTGATATATCCTCGCATGGGGAAAAGAGAGAGAGAGAGACAGACAGACAGAGAGACAGAGGGAGATTTCATGTCTCTTCTTAGAAGAGCACTGATCACATCATGAGAGCTTGACCTTTCAAAGGCCCCATCTCCAAATACCATCATATTAGGAGTTAGGACTTTAGCATATGAAGTTTATGGGGACACAATTCAGTCCATAGCAGTAGGTAGAAGACTGAAAAAGTAAAAGGAATTAATAATAGTACAGAAAAATCTATTAGCAAAGAGTCTTATATGTAACATTTGAGGTAGTTATGAAGAATTAATATTCAACAGTTATTCCAAACTTTATTTGAAATGCCTTTCAGTACTAAAAAAATAAAGGAACAAATAAGCATAGAAACAGCAATCCCTTTCTTAAACACCTTTGCAACTAGCCTCCTAACTGTGGATTAGATGTAGTCAATTAGCTAAGATTTAAAAAGTGACAGAGACAAAGAAACTACCTTTCTCACCTTTCCTGTGCTTTTGGTCATGAAGACAAGCGTGGTCACTGGGTTTCTCTGAAGTCAAATCCCTTTGTCAAGTCATGACTTCAAGAGCACTGATTTTTGAATGGAAGTCTTTATTGATGCTAAGCTCAACTTCTTGATTTCCCCTGACCTAACTGTGGCAAAGGTTCCATTCATTTGGTAGTTTGTTTCTTGCTATTCTTATAGTCTCTCCTAGAAACCTGGTCTGGAATCTGCTCTTTTAACCATTCCAACAATTTTGTTAACCAACTCATCTGACTTTAAATCCCTTTCTGCTTAAAACGTTAGATTTTTTTTTCTTTTATTTTCGTTTCTTTTTTTTTCCTTCTTTCAGCTGATCCCTGACTAATAGAGGAATGTGACATTCAAATGTGACAAATTCAAATATGTAAATTTGAATACAGTAAAAACCAAGTATCACATAGTTCACCTACAAAATGGTCGTTTTCCAAAACTTAATATTTTAAACTGTCCTAGGCCTATATGGACCCTACATAAATGCAAGGAATCATATTCATTTGCATGTAGATCTGGGAGTAAACTGTGAATTGAGATGGTGACACTCTGAACTGCAGCACAGTACCTATCCAGGATGTGATTAATTGGTTTAACAATCATTCACTAAAACTTCCAATGTGCTAAGCACAGTGCCAGATTCTGACAATATAAATAAGCGATGCTGTTGCTTCTTGAAGAGTTCACAGTCTAGATTTCAGATAAATGATATGTGGAATACAAGTAATATTCTAAGATAAATTTATATATTTTCTGTTTATACATATTTTATTAAATAATATGAAAGCAGAGGGAGAGAGTAATCTTCAAGAGAAGTTTGTATGACTTTAGTATTCTGAAATTATCAGTTTGGAATGTATCCTCATCTACTTTCACTGTATATGTTGTTTCACTTTCTACAAAATCTAGTTCAAGTCTGAATTCATTTGTGACCCCACAGTGCTTTAACACTAGAACAGGATCTATCAAGAAATTAGTGTCCATATATATGGTTAAATCCCAACTCTAGATTAGAGTTGCTCAGATCAATAGTTCAATGCCTTACCTGTAGTAGATCCCACACGTATCAATTATATAATGTTTCTTTGACTTGTTAATTATCAAACATATTCTGACAGCTTTGATATGTGAACAATTGGAAAAATCACCACGAAAAACTGAATCTATTGGCTTATTTGACCTTGGTAACAATCACATTAGAAACGTTAAAATGTTGGCCAAGCGTGGTGGCTCATGCCTGTAATCACAGCACTTTGGGAGGCCGAGGTGGGTGGATCACCTGAGGTCAGGAGTTTCAAACCAGTCTGGCCAACATAGTGAAACCCTGTCTCTACTAAAAGTACAAAAATTAGCTGGGCATGGTGGTGGGAGGCCTGTAATCCCAGCTACTCAGGAGGCCGAGGCATGAGAATCACTTGAACCTGGGAGGCAGAGTTTGCAGTGAACTGAGATCCTGCCACTGCACTCTAGCCTGGATGACAGAATGAGACCTTGTCTCAGAAAAAAAAAAAAAAAAAAATAAGAAAAAAGTAAAAAAAATATATATATACACACACCTAATTTAAATTATGAGTTAATGGGTGCAGCACGCCAACATGGCACATGTATACATATGTAACAAACCTGCACATTGTGCACCTGTACCCTAGAACTTAAAGTATAATAAAAAAAAGAAAGAAAAGAAAAAAAGTTAAAATATCAAATAGGTGGAAAACTAGATTCTGAAAAGCTGGACTGTATAGAATGAATACATGAAAGAGAAGAAGAACAAGTATTTGTCAATGATAATAATTTCACAAGCTCTATTTTTGATCTACTAAAGATACCTCGTCTAGACTTTTACCAATGATTGTTCCTTGATGCATTCCTGCTTTGTCAGCTTTTGGCACTATTTGAGAGTAAAGAAAAGAAACATCTAGTGAGACCTTATAACTATTTTTTGTTTTAATGTTTCCTACATATTGCGAACCAGCGATTAGCCTCCCAATTATCATCAGAATTTTTGAAGGGATGATATTAATATATTTGATGTGTTAGGTAAGATACACATGTAAATTTATCAGTATTAAACAATAAATAACACTACAAATGCAAGAATATGATTTGGTCAAGATGCAGGGATCCTGCATTGGTTACGTGTACATATTTTGAAATCTGACCTTCTTGTGTTTGAAATATTACTCTGCAACTTGCAAAATGTATACAATTTGGAGACCTAACTTCACTTTTTTTAAGCTCAATTTCATTATATGAAAGTAATCCATACTTAAGTCTGTGTTGGGAATTATATTAAATAGCTCACAAAATAATACATCGTCAGTACAAATCATTATTAGGATAATATAGAAGGTAGCTGGTGTTAACTCTGCTAAAAATTCAGTGAAAAGAAAAAAACAAAACAAAACAAAAGCAAGGGAACTGTTCCAGAGGAAAAGATACCAAAGAGACATAACAAACAAACGCAATGAGTGCACGTTAATTAGATCTTAGATTTTTTTTTTTTTTAAAGGCTATGCAAGACCTTTTTGGGCCAACTGAGTGTATTGAAAATGGATTGTACAGTAGATAATATTGGTGAATGAATGTTAATTTTCTAAAAGTGATATTGATATTGTGGCTACTTAAGGGAAGGTTGTTACGATTAGAAGATGTTTATGTATTCACTGGTGAAGACACGTGGTGTTTGCACCCTACTTTCAAATTGTTATGCAAAATAAATAAATAAGCAAATAAAGATGTGTTTCTGTGTGCGTGCACACGAGCCCGTGTGTACATTAGCGTGTGTGTGTGTGTAGTGTAGGAGGGATAAACAGTGAAACATAGAATGCCAATGTGGCAAAATTGTAAAAACTGATGAATCTAAGTGAAAAATATGCCCTTTTCTTATTCTTTCAGTGTTTCTGAAGGTTTTAAACTTTTCAAAATAGACACAAGGAATTAAAGACTCACTAAAATGAGGAATTAATTCACGAGCTACAGAAAATAATATGTGTATAAGTAATAATGGTAATTATGAAACATATGATGTGTCATAATTTAAGTGGGAGTATTAAGATGACTCACTTGTAACTGAAGATCAAAAATCACAAAATATGTTGGGGTTTTGAAATTGTATTTTCCTAAATTTATAATAGGCTCAAAAGAAACAGAAGTTAACACTTTTGAAATCTGTAGATGACATATTTTTGTGAGTAACAAGCAGGTCACATTAGTCATTTGCTGACAAGTAGCAAAAAATAACCTGATCATTAAGGTATTGATAAAATGTAGAGTTAAATTATCAGTTGAAAAATCTGAAAATCTTAAAATGTAATAATCATTAACCTAAGTATGCAGAATCATTTGCATAGCTTGGAGTAGATATTAACACAGAGGGAAAGAAAAGCCAATGCTGATATTATAGATTTCCTAACTTAAAATTATGGCTACTCATTTTCTTATGAATTTTCTTGCCAATAGTGACAGAACATGTGCTATTCCTATTTCCGGAGGAAGAAACTATCCTGTTACTGTGCCTCCAATGGGTCAAAATAGTTCAGAACATTTCTCACAAGCATTTAAATCTATATTTAAAACCAGTTCTTGTGGTGAGTATATTAGATTTGGCATGTTACATCTCATAGTCATGAACACAGCAAATGGCTTACTTGATATATTTTATTAAAGTGTAAGGTAAATTCTCAACATCAAATGTCAACAACAGTAACTTTTCTAAGTTGCCAAGAAGTGGGGCTATTATTTTTCATGATTATCAGCAGAAATGTTATTTCCAGAGTTCAATGCACTGCATTATATGTGTTTCAGATGCAATAATGAGCTCATGTTAAGATGGGAAACAATGGGGATTCAAAGCAGAAAATTTGGAGTCAGGCTACCTAGATTTAAATCCCATTTTTGCTACTGCTGACAGCATAACTTTGGGCACATTACTTACAACCACAGAGACTTAGTTTTATCATCCCTACAAGAGGAAACAAAATAAAGCTACTTCATTGAATTCATGAACAGATTAAGCAAGGTAATCAACACAGTACACAGCATGGTATGCACTAAGCACACCAATGCAGTTATTTAATAAAAATATATTGAGCACTCACTCTAAACCATGTGTTGTTCTAGGCACTTGGGCATAGCAGTAAATGAGAGATAATCTGTTCACTCCCCACCTTGGAAAAAAAATACCTGTCCTTCTGGAGTTCATATTTCAGTGAAGAGAGACAGAAAATACTAATCAGACATAATAAAATTATGTAATATTAGAAGGTAATAAGTGCTATGGATGAAAAAAAAAATGAAGCAGAATAGGGCAACTGTGGAGGGGTGAATAGGCTCCAATTTTTATTATAGTGAGTAAGCAGGCCCCCTCGGAAAATGGCATTTGAGCTAAGACCTGAAAAAGTTGAAGGGGTTAGCCATGGACATATAAGAGGAAAGGCCCTAAGGGAGGAGTATGCCTAAGTGAAGAAGAGTGATAAGGAAAGAAAAAGGGTGGAAACAGAGAAATCAATTACAGTTATTGCCATAATCTAGGTGCCTGATGATAGTGGTTGACCAAGAAGTTAGCAGTAGTGGTGGTGATAAGGGATTGAATTCCAGACATGTTTTCAAAGTGAAGCCAAAATAATTTGCTAATAAATCATGAAAGGATGAGAGAAATGGGTAAATCAAGTATGTCCCCAATAACTGTCTGAGCAACAGTAATGATGAGATTTCTGTTAACTTAGATGGAGAAGACTAGGGAAAGCAGTTTGGTAAAAAATCAATTAAATATCCCCATACTTAACTTAGGGAATTAGGTGTCCAAGTAGAGATTTCAAGAAAGCAGTTGACTGTCTAAAGGTCCAGCAGCATATTTGGGCTGGCAATGTACATGTGAGAGTGCATATATACGTGGTATTTAAAATCATGTAACCCAGAGGGTATTGCTGAATGGGTGAGTGTGAAAGAAGAAAAGATGATGAAGTTCCATTAACATTAAGTGATCAGACAGAAGAGGAGAAAACAATGTGACAGGAGAAAAACCAGGAATTGAAACCCAGTTGAATAAAAGTAATGAGGAAAACTGAGCATTTAGTGCTAAGGTAAATACTGCTGATTTGTCAAATAAAAAGTGTACAGAGAATCCACTATTAGACTTAGCAATGTAGAGGAAAATTTTGACTTTGCCAGAGAAGTTTTGTTACCACAGTTCTGAAAGTCTGTTTGGAACAATGGGTTTGGGAGGGTAGGAAAGAGGCAAATCAAAGTTAGCAAAGATGAATAACTCTTTTGAGCAAATTTGCAGCAAAGAGAAGTAAAAAGATATGGCAATAGCTGGCAGGGAAAGTGGGTGAAAAGAACTTTTTTTTTTTTTTTAACAAAGGGTGAAATAAATCCTTGCTTTTATAATCATAGTCCCATAAAGATAGAAAACATGACGAAACAGAAAAAAGAAGGGAGGCTGGCTAAACTAAAATCTTAGAGTAGGTTAGAAAGAGTGGGGTTTAGTGTGCTAGTGAAAGGACTAGCTTTAGATAGAAGCATTGCTACTTTAGTTATATTAACAGGCAGAAAGTCATCAAAAACAGGCAAATATTTTGATTACCTGTGTAGATCTGGTGGTAGATACGGCATATAGTTAATGTCATCTAAAATAAGATCAATATTAAAGGGAAATGTGAATGTTAATTAGTGCCTTTAAATTGTCCCATAGTAGTTCAAATGGAAGTTGATCCAATCCAAATTGATAAACTCTAAATTATGTTGGTATAACATATACAAATGAATTTCTAACACAAACTGAAATATACTTGGCTTATTTTCTTTTGTATATATGAAAGGGAGAATTGACCAGAAACTGCTTTTATTTGCTCTTATAATATCAATACATAGTACCTCAAAAATTGTTACCTAATTTGGAACAAAGAGAAAAAGATCCAAAAGAATTTTTTTCCAATTAACTGTGACTCAAACATAAGTTATGAAGTTTGAATTAGTTTGAATTTCAGTCCATAAAGTATTTATTTCTTATTAACTGTTTATTGGTGAAATGAAACATAGGCATGAGAGGAGAAAATATGAGATTGCAACCTGTGTATGATTGCTGTATTAGTCCATTTTCATACTGCTATGAAGAACTGCCTGAGACTGAGTAATTTATAAAGGAAAGAGGTTTAATTGACTCACAGTTCAGCATGGCTGCAGAGTCCTCAGAAAACTTACAATCATGGCGGAAGGCAAAAGGGAAGCAAGGCACCTTCTTTACAAAGTGGCAGAAAGGAAAATGAATGCAGGAGGAACTACCAAACAATTATAAACCATCAGATCTCATGAGAGCTCACTCAATATTAGAACAGCATGTGGGAAACCAATCCTATGATTCAATTACCTCCACCGGGTCTCTCACTTGATACTTGGGGATTATAGGGATTATGGAGATTATAATTCAAGACGAAATTTGGGTGGAGAAACAAAGCATAACCATATCAATTTCTCTGAGCATGCAGACTGCCACTTTCTGTTGAAAAATAATTATGTACTTGCTTGTCGTTTAGGTAGGCTAGGCCAGTGATATAAATCAGCATATCACCTCTGTTTCCTCCTAGGCTTAGAATGAATTCTAAGTATTTATCCAATGACTATGTATGTGGCAAGTAGTTAAGATAATTTTATGAAGAGCAGGAAATGGATTAGCAAAGAAAGTAGTTGAAGGTGGCTAGAGAAGGTATAGACATGAAAGAGAAGATCGTATATTTTTCTAAACCTAGTATTGAGTGGAGTGTTTGGTGCATAGTATACTCAGACCAGTGTTTGTTAAATTACATATGGAGCTTGGATTTATGCTGTGTTTTGGAAGAAGAGACATTGCTCATCCAACCAACAGGATTTTAGACTTTTCTATTTTGAAATTCTTCCTTTTCTAGTAACTTTATTCGCAAAGTTATAACAACAACATAATGAAAGATAATCCAAATACTATAGATGCCTCATTACATTTTTAAAAAGATACAGAAAAAAGGAAAATTTGATTATTGATATAATGTATTAGATTTAATGCTTGATCAATATCACTAAGCAACGAAATGATATTACATCAAATGATTAAATATAAGAACCATGGGAATATGATTCAAAAGAAAATGGCTGATTAAAGCGCACTTTATTTCTCCATGTAGCTCATGGGCAAGCAAAGAAATTAAAAAAAAAAAAAGGACAAAAATGACTATGCTGCTTAAATGTATTTAGCCTCATTCTTCAGGTGTTTATTTCTGAACAACAAAAAAAATACAGACTATATTAAAAAATCTCATATGCTGTTAAAAACTATTATTTTCTGGAACTACACAAATGTATAATTATTTTGAATAATTATAGAATTTTCCTGATTTGTATCATGTACAGTAAACATTTCATATATTGCAGTAAGGGAAGTGTTGGTGAGTTATAAAGTTCCAAACAAAAAATGTATCAAAAAAATAAGTCATGAACTGCATCTGATTTTCCACAAACTGAATATAAGACAATTAATTAGTTGTAGTGCTACAGATACGAGATTATGAGCAAAGCAACATAAACATAAAGGGTCTATTTTATTGAGTAGACATAATCTTCTATGGCTTCTTTCCAACTCTGTCTAGTGTGTGAACAAGACATTTTCTGTTGAATTAAACTAACAAAGAGGGTGAATGAGCATTTAAACCCCAAGGATTATTCTTGGAGGGTGTTACACACTGCTTCAAGATTCTTAATGACTTCAGTGAAAATGGCATAGTTTTCTTTCTCAGTTTGCAAATTGGCTTTTAAATCATGCTTACCATCACCTATATATATATGTGTATATATGTATGTATATATATACAATTAATAAAATTAAAGCTTAATCATTTCCATTTTTATACTAATGCCATTGTATAATATCTGTTATTTTATAAATATGATTATTGTGATCTAGGATTGATTATCTCTATTGGTCTATTTTATGTTACTTTTTACAATAAGTATATTTTACCCAAATCTTATTCAAAATGAAATGGAACAGTAAAATACTGCTGAATTCTAAATGGCATTTTCAAACTGTTTAAAATGTGAATTCAGTCTATGTGAAGTCATTTCATTAACCAAAAAAGACAGCGTAAAAAACAGTGTCTAAAATTTGACTTATCATGTTTTCCAGACTGTAAATTCTTGTGTTACATTGGCATCTATTTGAAATTATCTGGTGTAATGCTAATTTCCTTTTCTGACAGGCATTTTCTTGTTGTTTATCATAAAAGACAAAAGGCATTAACACTATAGTTAATTGGGAGTAGTCATGTGATAGAAAATACAGATCGTTTGCAAGAATTAAAGCTTTTTCAGCTGGATTTCTAATTCCCCTTCATTAAGATTAGATATAGTGCTCTCAAGACAGTAAACTGATTATGACAACCAAATTGTTCAAGTAAATTTATTAGATGAATAGCTTAGGAAATTGAACAAAAACAGAGGTAACATAAAGTTCCAAAACACAGAACAAAAAAAATATGAGTTAGATATAATTTATCTGATTATAATTTTCTAAAAACAATAAAGAATTAAAATAAGTTATTTATCTATACACATATGTATGTAAATATCAGTAGAGGTTAACTGTTAAAAACAAAATGGACATATACAAAACCAAACCTTTCTCATATATTTCCATTTTTTATGAGCGAAGATTGTTAACACAGTATTATTCTTTCAGATCTTGCCTTATTCATATCTATATTCTGTTATTGTTGTTTTGAACAAAAATGTGTCTACACGTTGTAGTTCTACATAGCAAGACCACCTTTCCTAGCCAAGCCCCTTCTTCTCCTCCTCCCATAACATATTTTGCCACAATACAAGCCCACATCCTTTCTGTAACTTCAAGAACTTCTGAACCCCACTGGGGATAAGGGAGTAATCACTCTGTGGTTCTCTCTGTGTGCACATTAATAAATTTGCATGCCATTTCTCCTATTTTAAAAAAATAGGTAAAGTTCTGCTTCTGCTACTTGTTTGATTATTTCAGCAATTATGGACACCATACAATAGCTATATGTACAAATTATTGTTATTCTTTTTTGAAAAAATAAAACAACTTTTAAAATTGCATTACATATTAGACATCAGCAAACTGAGGGAATTTAAGAGTTACATATACATATATATGCATACACACACAAACTTTTTTTTTTTTGACAGTACAAATAATGCTTCAAAAAACTGGCTTATATTTTTATTTTTGTTAAGCTGAATATTTTTGTGCAACAAGTTTTTGGAAGTAAAATTTTGAGTCAAAAGTTATGTACTTTTTCTGTTTGTTTTAATACATTGCAAAACTATATCTCCAGATGATTTTGTCAAAGTATACTCTCACCAAAGGTGAATGAGAGTGCAGGGATGAGAAGGTGAAAAGGCATGAGATCCAGAGCAAAAGAACAAGACTGTTCTTAGAGCAGGGGTGAGGGAGGAGGGGCCAATCTTTCATTTAACAGGAAAGACAAACAATAGAAGAGTAGTGATAGTACCAGTTGTGTAATATTACTGGTAAAAAGCTGGAATATTCTTGACTGATTATTGTTATTTTCCTAATACAGTGTGAAACACAATTATCAGCTGATTTTGAGTGGCCAAGGATGATGGAGTATGAGCAATTAGAAATTGTAAAAGAAAGTATAAAATAATAGTGTTAAAAAGTGAAAAAGAAAGATTTTTGTTATGGCCCCTCACAAGATGTCTATGTCAATCTCTAGAATTTGCAAATATTAAATTTTTGGAAAAATGATCTTTGCAGATGTAATTAACGATTTTGGTATGCGAAGATAATCCTGAATTACCTGTGTGAGCCCTAAATGACATCATGTGTCCACATAAGAGAGAGATAAAAGGAGATTAGGTTTTCCTCTCTCTTATATGGACACACAAAAGAGAACACAATTGAAATAGAGAGTGGAGTGATGTGGCCACTAGGACAGAAATGCTAGGGCAACCACTATAAACTAGAAGAAGCAAGGACCTGATTATTCCCTTTACATAGTCCCTACAGGGAGAGCAGCCCTGACAGATTTCAAACTTTTTGCCTCCAGAACTCTGAGAGAATAAATTCCTTTTGTGTTTAGCCAACAAATGTGTGGTAAATACTAAGAAACTAGTGTACTCAGAAACAAATATACTATTGAAGTATTAAATTAGCATTTGAACCTTGTAGTTATAAATCTGAAGTACAGTTATTTGGTGGAAAAGAGGATAGTTGCTTTCAATTGTGGTTGGAATATTTCTAGATATAGTGAAAAAGTAAAGAAAGCCATTTTCCATTTTGTTTTTGTTTGTGTAATGGATTAATTATAATGAAAGACTAAACAAGGATTCTAGACTTAAAACAGAAGGAAACGATGATAAATACTATTTTTAAAAAGGGTATATTGATTGCATTTCTCAAAGAAATTGAGCACATATCTTGTGAAATACTACCATAAGAAAACTATAAGGAAAGAAGTCAGGCCACTGACCAGTAAGTTTCTAGTAGAAATGTCGCAGGAAATAGAATTACTGATGTTGGTAAAGATTGTCATTATTTCATATATGGTCAAGCTAGCATTGTGGAAAATAATTGGAAGTGAGTAGGTGAAGGACATGGATATTAGAGTTTTCATATGCACTATCTTCATCTATGTTTGTAACATGTATTTAGCTTTATAGCTTGCAGTAGTTTGACAATATTAAGTTTTGAATATTTACTTCATTTGTTTGGGCTTAAAAACATCTTCCTAGCATCAATTCCCTCTTTTGCATGCAACCATACCCTGATGTTGATATGGGAAAAATACCGTTTTCTCAACTTGCTCATGGTATTCAGCCAAAGCTGACTGCACCACCAACCCCCCTTCAACCTGACTGTGTACCTGCTTAAGAGGCCAAATCAATTGTACTTTTTGTTTTCCTTGTCATGCAATGATTCTGTGATGGGCATAAAACACAAGTCAACCAAATTAGATCAATTTAGGGCTTGCTCTTGAGCTATAAATGAAGTGGATGTACTATTTCCAGTTGGAAATAAATCCGGACAACTGTATCCTAGGAAACTGTTCGCAGTGCTCTTGAAACCACATGGGAGAATGTACCTAAGGACGGAGTGTCATGATGCTAAGGAAATGCACACAAAGAATGAAAGCCAACAAACAACTCCCGGTCTGTAATTTCAACACCAAATTAAGGTTTCTCTGACCTTTTAATTATTTAGCTGTTCAGAGAATCTTAAAAAGGCCTTTGTTTGAATTAATCTAGTTGGAGTAGCATTATTATTATTATTATTATTATTGTTTTTGTGACATATAAGTACACATTTCAGATATCTAATACTTTTCTCTAAGACTACCACATCAATGTTGCTGATAATTTCATTTTAAGAGGATAGATCTACTCTAAAAGGAAAGTAAGTGCAACAAATTCTCCTTAGATACTGAATTTCTATCATGACTATGTCCACAAATGATAGTCAATTTTTTTTTAAAAAGAGAAAGGTCATACCATAGTAATGACATCAAATAGCTTGGAGAATCTGTGCAACTATACTGAATACTGCATCTGTATTGGTGTATTATGTGAATTAAAATCTTGGTTTCCTACAACTGATGCTTTGTCTTCCATCAGTATGAATTTTCATGCTAGCAGTAAACCATTAAAGACTTACAAATTGAGTAACACCATTTATGAAAATGGATTTTGGATAAATTAATTTTTAAATGTTCTTGTTGACTTACATTTTTGCAGTTTCTTACTGATTATAATCTTCTTTTGTAACTCTTCTAAATATGCATCCCCAACCTGCTTTTTGTTTACAGTACTGTAAGATAATATCAAATGCCAATCCCTATTGCATTTGCCACAGTGTATTTCAGAGCTTGATAAGTGATTTTCCCTGGAGATTTTTGTTTCAGAAAAATATACCCTTTTTACTTCTTTGGTGAACAATTTGCAGTAATATGCTCAATGAGTAT
This sequence comes from Macaca mulatta, assembly GCF_049350105.2. Lineage (NCBI taxonomy): Eukaryota > Metazoa > Chordata > Mammalia > Primates > Cercopithecidae > Macaca > Macaca mulatta. The sequence goes on from NC_133413.1 coordinate 123,067,733, forward strand.
TTGTTCAGTGAATTCAATTATCAGGATTAAAGGCAGCTATATAATATAAAGTAAATCTACAAGGTATATTATTGAAAGAAAACTGTCAATTTTGAAAGGTATATATCAACAGGAGGAGTCAGTTTTATAAAATGACTAATAGGATTTTCAAGACAGGCAAAAATGTATTTGGAATGGTTCCTTGTCTATGCCAGCAACACCGTAATTCTGATTCAGGGCCAGTGCGTGAAAGGTCTAGTCATGTTGATTAATTTAAAAGGCATTGTGTGAGAGTGTGTGTGTGTGTGTGTGTGTGTGTGTGTGTGTGTGTGTGTGTGTGTGTGGAGTGATGACAATAGCAGAAACAATGTAAATATTGCTCATGTATTTGTATTTTCAGGTTGCATTGATACTCTAGAGACCACACCACTGCAAAAGAGGTAAGAGAGGATTCAAGATTATTCTCTTGGCTTCAGGATGCTAGGGAAGTAAACTATCAGCATAAACTAACGTAACACAGAGATAGCCCACAATCAGTTAAGTTGTCCCTCTTAACTAAGATGGGAAGGGAGTGGGAATGCTTATTTGTCAAAATGGGTTAGTGTTCACTAACTGATAGTATTTTTGTTTCCTTTTCATTCTGTAATTGTTTAATTATATCAATTTGAGAAGACATGAATTTAAAGCAGATATTATGGGTGGGTGTGGTAGCTCATGCCTATAATCCCAGAAATTTGGGAGGCCGAGGTGGAAGGATCACTTGAGGTCAGGAGTTTGACACCAGCCTGGCCAACATGGCAAAACCCCGTCTCTACCAAAAACACAAAATATTAGCTGGGTGTGGTGGTGCATGCCTGTAATTCCAGCTAGTTGGGAGGAAGAGGTTGCAGTGAGCCAAGATCGTGCCACTGCACTCCAGCCTGGGTGACAGAGCAAGATTCCATCTCAAAAAAAAAAAAAAAAAAAAAAAAGATACAAGGAAAAGAAAAAGAATAGATATTGTCCCAATAGACTTATTTTAGAAGTCCTGATGCCTAACAGTAATTATTCCCACAAATTATTTTAATTCAGTCTTCACTTAAGACAGTAAAGGTTAATTGCATAAAATTTGGCAATCAAAAGAAATATTAAAAATTACCAGCGTGACCTAATATGTGGTTAATCACAGCTACCAAATTTATATGTTACAACAGACCAAATGCAATATTAAAAGTAAATACAATTTATTTCAACTTAACTTGATCCAAGAGCAGTATGTCTTTTAAAATGTATTTTAAAAATACACAATAATTTTTATGTTAACCTCTTTCATTTAAGAATATGTTAGACCTTTTTGTTTTCACAAACTAGTCCTCAATAAGAATGATTCCAGGCCAGGCACGGTGGCTCAAGCCTGTAATCCCAGCACTTTGGGAGGCCAAGACGGGCGGATCACGAGGTCAGGAAATCGAGACCATCCTGGCTAACACGGTGAAACCCCGTCTCTACTAAAAAATACAAAAAATTAGCCGGGCGAGGTGGCGGGCGCCTGTAGTCCCAGCTACTCGGGAGGCTGAGGCAGGAGAATGGCGTGAACCCGGGAGGCGGAGCTTGCAGTGAGCTAAGATCCGGCCACTGCACTCCAGCCCGGGCGACAGAGCGAGACTCCGTCTCAAAAAAAAAATAAAAAAATAAAAAATAATGATGATTCCACCTCCCTATTATGAAATATTTGGAAAGTGGCCATAGCAAACAGTATTATGCCTAATAAAATAATAATAGCTCTTCCTCTAAGAATCATGATTGGCTTCCCCCTTATTCAACAAAATTGTAAAATGAAAAAATAGGCATAGTTACCACTCTAGATGAATTAAGCATCAAATTGATGCATACCTTACTTTACTACTTAAAAGTGTGTTTAGATTTTTGTTTTGGCCAAATAAATTAGAATTTGAATGTACCACTTTTTCACATAAGTGCCTGTTAGTTATTTTTTAAAATGAACATTAAAGTCTTTAATGAAGAAAGTGAATCTATGTAATGTCAATAAAACTGCTAATTAGGAAACACAGTATTTATAAACATAGATTGCATAACTGAAAATAAGTATAAAGCTTAATTATGAAAACTGGGTTAAGCAACTTTGATAAGATAAACTACAGGCATAAATATAAAGGTAAGTAATTTGTAAGTTACATAGTAACTGACACTTATGTAACAAACACTGTAAGAATACATGCATTTACAACTTTTAATAGACATTATATTTTGAAAGGATCTTTTGGTCAATATGATAATGCAATTATGTTAGTTCTAGTAAGAAAGAGAGGAGAAGACCAGTGAGAGAGATATAGCAAAGGAAAAGGATTGACTTTAATCAGTAATAATTAAGTGCTAATCTCAATATAAAAATAACACTTTTCTTTGATTTTGGGGAAAACATAATGTCTGTGCTGAGGTTTGCACATGTGAAATGTACATAATAATAATACCTCAGACAGGTGCTGTGAGACTTAATTAATTTCTCCACAGTGCTATGGACATGAGAAAATGTATGCAGTCTGGGCATTTAATCACTATTACTCCTCCAAGGGTTTTCTTTTGATATTGCCTAGGGAAGCTAGATGGAAGACTGTCAAATTACCGAATCCCTAGAAGGAGTTAGAAATACATTATATTGGCCGGGCGCGGTGGCTCAAGCCTGTAATCCCAGCACTTTGGGAGGCCGAGACGGGCGGATCACGAGGTCAGGAGATCGAGACCATCCTGGATAACACGGTGAAACCCCGTCTCTACTAAGAAATACAAAAAAACTAGCCGGGCGAGGTGGCGGGCGCCTATAGTCCCAGCTACTCGGGAGGCTGAGGCCGGAGAATGGCGTGAACCCGGGAGGCGGAGCTTGCAGTGAGCCGAGATCGCGCCACTGCACTCCAGCCTGGGCGACAGAGCGAGACTCGGCCTCAAAAAAAAAAAAAAAAGAAATACATTATATTGAAGAGTAAAACAAATGCAACAAAAGCTACACCTTAAAAAGAAACATTAAACAAAAGAAGAAGTTGGCCATTTGAGAATGGCAGGGAGGATTAAATGAGTTAACATTATAATTTAAAGTTAAAAAACATATACATGGGTGCTAATGGTGTTGAAAGAGAAAGAAGAGGTGGAAGGAAAAAAGGAAGGAAAAGGGGAGAGAGAAAGGGAGAGAGAAAAGAGGGAGAAAGGAGGATGTTAAGTGTCTCTAATAGATGAAGGAAAAAATAACAATGGAGTGGTTATGAGTTAAGGTGATTGTTAAACACTAGTAAATTGGCAAAAAGTTAATTCAGGAGGTTACAAAAAAATTTTAAGTGTTGGGAGAGCTGTCATATTTCCTAAAAATCAAAAAGAAAAATTTCTGCAGCAGAATTAAGATTAATATTTACATATCAATTTTTTGTGAGACTTTTGTCTCAGAGAAATGATATAACATTACTTCTTCTAATCAGGGCTGAATTTGTAAATATTTTTGTGAGGAAACATTGAAAATAAGAAGGGTGCTTAACAGGTAAGAAGTGCTCAATACACTTTTAAGAAATATTATTATTCAAACTCTAATAATGCATGAACTGAAATTCCACCGATTTCTTGCTTTTTCTCTTTAAATATTTTATGTTTAAATTATTAACTGTAAATGCCTGACACCTTAAGAGCAATTCCAAATCACAGTTTGAGTGATTCTAAAGTTTTCTAAACTATTTTAGAAATTGGAACGTATTTTCCCTACAAAAATCAATGTTATAGTGAATATTGTTTGTTCCAGAGGAAGTAGCTACTTTAAAACATGGGTAGCAGAAAATAATTCATTCATCAGCTATTTGTTGAGCAACTAATTTGTACAATTTGTTTGTGAGATACTATATCAGGAGTAAAGACTAACAGAAGTTAATTTAATACAGTTTATTATCTAATAAGGAAAGAATTCAGACACATAAATATGTGAATAAGTTACATTTGATAAATGCTATATAAGAATAGGTGTCAAGTGATATGAAATTTCTGAAGATATAGTTATATTTGCAATGGCAATTCATAAGATAAAAAAATCCTTAAGAAAGTATTTCCTTCTATCATACTCGTTTTTCTGTACTTTTTACAGCTTCCCAAGCAAAAGGCTGCACAGGGAAAGGTCCCCACATTTGTAACAATAGAAAGAAGTAGTAGGAAGAGCTCGTTGGACTATCTCTATTTGTCTCTTGTTTTGAAAGTGCCTTTGATTGTAACAGAGAACATGAATTTAAAGATTAATTTTAAAAACAATATCCAAAAGATTGCATGGATATTGGGACAAAAGTATCCAACCCTGAGATAAATTCTTAAATGAAATAATAAAAATAATGTATATTGAAAGATCTCAATTACTCCACCAATCTGGCTTGTTCTGTATATAGCAAAGTTACAGCTGAAGTTGGTTATTTAATGACTACTGAGAATCAAAACACACAAACATTGAAAACTCTGAAAAGTAGTAGAGCACAAAGAGCAGAGCAGAAAATTAGGTATAAGTTTGTTACTTCATACCTCAAAACCACCCTGTAAATACACAACTTGAGTGTATCAGATCCTAGTGGGAGTTCCTGATCTTACTAATGATAAAAAAGATTTCGGATCAGAGGTTACCACATAAGTGTTAATTGAAAGTATTCTGTATTCATAATTCAGATACTCAGTTATCTTAGTTTTATTTGACAAACTTGTAATTTTATGTTCCAGCATTGTGTTCTAGACTGGAAATACACAAAGATAAAGACACAATTCTTCCTCACAAGACACTTACAGTCCAGGTGAAAGAGACAACAAATAAAACAATACTTGCTGAACCCTGCAGCTTGCTAAAAAGTGCTGAAAACTTGAGAACAGCTATCCCTTTCAAAGGGAGGTCTTGGTCTTTGGGGTAAATATCATGTTAGAAAAAAATATGTTTCAGGCAAAGTCATTCCCATATTGATCACTGTGAGACTCTCACTTTATGAAGAGCTCTCCCCAGAACAACATAATGTTTTTTTCACTATTTTTATTGACTTATCAATCTATCTTTGATTCTTTGGATGGGAATTATTTGTGGGCCAAGATAGATAAGTTCAATGTAAATCCTCATTCATGCATCATCATCATCAAAATCTAAAATTTTTAATTACACATCTCAAGAATCATGTTAGGTAGAAAACAGAAATCATATTTCAATTTTCACTTTTATAGAGGGAGAGCTGTGTCCAAGTCCTCTTCTGTTTAAATTATACTTTAAGAGCCTAGTTCATGTTTGGATGCTCACTAGCTAACACAATATTTGGCATGTAAGTATACAATATATGTAGACTGAGTGAATAAATAGTTTCAATGTTGCTTTTTGATTAGTTAAATGCCAACTTCCTTGTCATTGATGGACTTTCATTAGGCCCTCAACTTTCCCCCGTGTATTTTTGTTAATGCTTTCCACACTGCCAATAGAGTTGGCTTTATGGGCTAAAATCTGATTATGACTGTTCTTCAAAAATACCTTTGTTGGTTCCTGGTAACTCAGTTAAAATCCCCTTCCCATGTTATCTAGGTTTACTCATGCTTTGACCTCCTGCCTTGACAGGCTTTCTCAGAACACGATGGGTACCTGCTCTTGTTAACATGCAGCTGCTCACAATCTTTGGAATACCACATTCTCTTCTGTGCTTTCATGCTTTAATGTGAACTCTCCTAGTCTGCAGTAACATTTCTCCATTTCACTGCTTGGCAAATGCTCACTCATGCTTAAGGATTCCCCTAATCTATGAAGTCTTTGAAGATTTTCCAGATGAGTAAGTCCTTTTTGATGTTCTTTGGTGTTCTCTTTGCTGTTCTATAGAGTTTCGGTTAAATCTATAATATTGTAATTCCATGTTTGTATATTTATCTTTCCTGCTGGACTGTGAGACAGAAACCATGTCTCCTTTCATTTTGTATTTCTGGTGTAGTGCTAGTGCTAAGACTATAAAAATCCTGATGAATAAATGAATGAATGAATGAATCAGTCAATCAATTAATATATTTTTCTTAGGGCACAATGGGAGAAAATCTCCGGATCTATGCCAGCATCTACTCCCCTGACAGAAATCAGAACATTTTCATCTAATAGGTTCACAGAAATAGCTGAGCCAGCTTTGTGTACTGCTTTGCTATTTTAATTGTTGGTTTTATCTTTAAAATATCTGTAAAATACTATATTGTTAATATTTATCTCCGTGCTCACTTTTAGAAAAGTTAAGGCAACCTTCAGTAAGAAAGAAATCTGAGAGAGTCAAAAAATTCGAGATAAGGTAGAAATAACTAATTGGATAAGCCATCAGATTACTTTCTGTACTTAGCACAATTTACTTGAAGGTAAAGAGTGGGCAAATATAGATAAAAGAAAACAATGTATATAATGCAATATATTTTCTCCAGAAACTTACATTTTTGAGAACTTGTCAGGATACTAAATTCAGTAACAGCTGGAGTAGCAAGCATTTAATTAGTACCATTTCAGCACCATCTCTGGATGATATTTGGTATGATCTTAAACTCTTTAAGGCTTTAACCTTTTGTTAAAATTGCTAAGACTTTCACAGAAGTAATATTTTGATTACTTACAGGTATTTGATATTTTAAAGTGACTACTAGCTAAAGGCAGATTTTCCTGGAAAGTAAAGGATAGAGCTTTTTGGTATGGAAGTTTTAAAGAAAAAGTGCTACGACTGGTGCCGTAAGTCCTGGTTTGCCCTGGACAGTTCCAGTTTATGCCCATTGTGTGATTGTAGTCGTTAATATATCCCATGTCATTCTCAGAAGTGTCCTTGTTTGAACAATAAATCATATTATCACCTTAACAATGATAAAAAAAGAACAATGGTTGTGATGAGATCATAAGTGACTGAATGTGCTAAAAACAAATTTGGACAACATAATGGCTGACCCTGATTTCTTAGGACTGATGCCTACAATTCTAAAGGAAGCTTTACCTGCAATTCAGAATTTATACAGTTCCGAAATGTGGTAACAATGAAGAAAAACCCCTTTTGACCTTTCCAAGTCATGAGTTTATGAATCCATTACTCTAGCTTACATTTCTACGATTGCAAATGAAAACACTTAGTATCTGAAGTAGATTATTTATTAATGTAAATCATTGCCTAAACTCATTTATTCTTAGAACTGTGATTACATTCTGATGATAGTTTGATTGATAGCTAGGTGAAAAATAGTCTTGATCAGTAAAGAACATGTAAGCACACAGTGATAAGACATGACCTTCGTTTATAGATTATGGTGTCATTGATGCAGATGTAAGCAGAGACGTGAGGGAAAGAAGTATTTCAGGGATCCATAAGTATGCTTATATGGCATTCTGAAGGCTTTTTTGAATTAGAAAATCAACTAATTTTTTTAAATGCCTAACCATTCATTTTATAAAGTTGAAGTCTGCATCTCAAAGATTGATTAAATAATCCTTTCAAAGTGGTGGAATGTCAAAGATGCAGCTGTTTTACCAAATTATTCAGGGAGGTCCTTGGTATATAACTGTTCAATAGCAATATTCACATAACAAAACCAAATCAGATATGAAATCATTCACGAATGAACTGATTACTTATATAATAATTATTATGCAAATAGACCAATACATGTGAGCCAATTTAGTGCATGATATTTTGCAACTGCAATTTTTGTAAATCTTTCAAAAGAATGACATCATACTAGGTACTTCAGAAAAGAAATATTTGAATTTCAAAGATTTGAGAGACCCTTGGGAAAAGGGGAAATCCTTACATATTTTTCAGAAAAATGGCTCTCAATATAATCATGCTATGCAAGTCAAATGTGAGAGGAAAGATGTTGTAATGAACCTAATAAAATTTTGTCAAAAAAATGCCCAAAAGGACAAATCAGCATTTAACTCATTCTTTGTGTAATTTAAGAACAATTTTACCATTGCAATTAAAATTTAGATTTTGTCTAAAATAAAAAGCAATAAATTTATTCTAATGAATTTTATTTATTTTTAAGATAGAAGTCTTGTGTAGCTATTTTCATTCACCACTTATTGCAGAATTCTGGACAGATTTAAGTGGATTCAATTTAAATGGATTTTTTCCAGTGCCCTTTATCTTGAAGTATCAAGACTTCCTATCATTTCATAATTTACTTACCAAATATATAGTAATTGAATATCCATCTGGAAATAGTTCTATACCGCAAGCTTGCAATGGTTCAGGAAAAAAAGGTTATAAAAATTATCTGGATATATCCAAGTAAAATAAACATGATTATATGGTAAAAACACTGAGTGTAAGGGTGAAAGGTTAACATAATTAAGAATGTATTTTGTAACCATGAATATTAAAAAATAATAGAATTTGAAATAGAAAAATCACTCGTTGAAATTCTATATTTATTTAAATGAATCAACACTTCTAATTCCTCAATATTTTGTGTTTTCTTGAAGTTTCATATATAATTTTCTGCAGTTTCCTATTCTTCCATAAGAACTGCATTTGACTTCAAATCTGTTTTTCCTTCATCCCATTACAGTCATGGATGAATAGTGGCTGACCTCCTTATTAAGGTGATGAACCTAGAGCACCCTGCACTCTTCAGTTCACCGTTATTTCCACAGATCATTTTTACTGGTAATTCTTTAATTCATGCATCCTGTAAAATTCACTGATCGTGCAGGAAGAAACAATGAGAACAAATTCAATTTGGCATTCCAGACTTACTACACTAAAACCTATAAGACCTCCAGGAAAAGTCTTTTAACTTCTTTGAATAGAAATTTCTCAAGTATAAGACAGGAAGGATGAAAATGGTTATTGTGTTCTAGCTCTAAGATTCAATGTGTATCATTACAGTTAAAACACATTTGGAATTATCAGAGAGAAAAAATTGAGGAAACCCCAGTCCATGAACAATATTACATGTACCATAAAGCACTGTATAGATAATACTGCATAGTTTTTTCTTACAAAATATAAATATACATTTGTTTTAAGTGTCTGAATATTAAATGTTAATAATTTAATTTTAAAATAAGTTTTGTAACATATACTACATTTATAAACTCTCTTGTAATCTGGATATCATGCATATTAACAGTAAACTCTCACATAATTACATATTGTAGAGAAATGTGATACCACAGGAGTGTAATCAGAGGAAATGCAATCTAAATCTCATTCAGTATTCTTGCTAATGCTGATGTCAATGGGCACAGAGAATTCCTTGGAAGAAATTTTTATTGGTAACAGAGAATATGGGAAACCTGATTTTAATAAGAAAAAAACTGCTCAACAGAGCTGTAAGGCAGGATGTAATCAACTCTGGTCTCCCTCTCTCATGGTGAAACGTGTTATATTAGTGGAGATAAGAGTTACTTAAGGTCTCCTTTCAAAATATACAAATCTCAAATTTTGTCCAAAAGATGAGGAGAGGCTGAAGTTTTAGGAATACGAAGTATGTTAAGAAGAGAACCCAAGCCTTGATTTGGATAAAATCATGGAGGTTTTTATTATTCTCCCAGCAGTGATTTGAAGTGTTTTTTAGAAAAAAAATGTAGTAATTACCTCGTTTTCAAAAAGGGTTCTAACAGGAAATCAACAACTTTTGTCAGTTAGGCAACAAGGATTGATACAGGAAATTAGATGTTAAAACCAGAAAAGAGCAGGAAATGTGATGGTCAGGATGGGAAGGGACTTCAACATTCAGCAAATCAGAAGGTCCAAGAGTCACAGGGAATTTGTTGCTGATAATCAGCAGCAAGTTACTTCAAAATAGGCAATCTCCAGGGCAAAGTGCCTGGAACCTCTGGCAAACCTCTGAAATATCTGTCATTTGATGAAGCCCCTAAACCTGTCTGTGCCGTTGAGGAATAATAGCACCTTGTGCCTCAGCCTCCCTAGTAGCTGAGACTGCAACGTAACCTTCTGTTACGCTTTTGACTTCAAAGTCTCACATGAGCGCTTCATATTGGAGAAATTGATACTGAACTCTGTTGGCAGACAGCCTTAGTATAGATGAAGACATGTTCACCACTCTACAAAAGGAGAAATACATATTCTCAGCAATTACTGTTAGTTCCAATATGATTTGGCTGTGTCCTCACCCAAATCTCATCTTGAATGGTACTTCCCATAATCCCCACATGTCGTGGGAGGGACCTGGTGGGAGGTCATTACCTCCATGCTGTTCTCATGATAGTGAGTGACTACTCAAAAGATCCGATGGTTTTATAAGGGGCTTTCCCCCCACTTGGTTCTGCACGTCTCCTTGCTGCCGCCATTTGAAGAAGAACGAGTTCACTTCCCCTTCGGCCATTATGATACGTTTCCTGAGACCTCCCCAGCTCTGATGAACAGTGTCCCAATTAAACCTCTTTCCTTTATAAATTACCCAGTCTCAGGTATGTCTTTATAAGGAGGGTGAGAACGGACTAATAGAGTTCCCCACATCTAATTCCACCACAATTCCCCTGATATCCTACAACCTGAAGGCTGTATGACAAGGATAACCACAGCCAATATGCTTTATATTAAACGATGGAGGAAGAGGACAGGAAAGAACATAAATAAATTGATATATACTTTGCAAATATGTCCATAACAAAGCAAGGAAGAAAATACGTATAAGAATAAATGCTATAAATATTTATTTTATTTAGTTTTATTTTATTTTATTTTAATGCAACTGGTCACAAGATTGAGATTTATTTGAAGGACAATCTTAGCCACAAAGGAAATGGAATTAGTGTTATATATCCTCGTGGAATCTTTGCTTCTTGAGGAATTAAGATCTGCTAACTACCAGAGCCTAAAGATGTGGGGATTAGAAACAAATACTGTCTGAGTGGGCTATTAGGTGTAATCGTGAGGGCTGCCACTTCCATTTTAACACTTGGTATCCAGGACTCTGTGTTCTGGGTATGTGAAAAATCAGATACCATATACTCGTCACTTGTTCCAAGTATATACTTAATGCATGTTTTAGAACATCCCATTAAACTTGCAAGGGTTTGATTCCTAACAGGTGCTTGGACCAACTGCAGGGCTTTCTCTTTCTCTGGTACCCAAACAACAATAATGACAACTTAAAACTATCTTCAGGTGTTCCTAATAGGAGTATTTTAAAGACTATCTCCTTACCTAAAGGAATAAATCTCAAACAGCATAATTTCACTGGCAATATTATAGAAACAGGGAGACATTCTCTTCTCTCTCAAGTTACTTGATATATGAGCCCTTTCACTAAATCTGCTTTAATTTTCCATCATGGAAGAACACTTTCCAGAAATAGGAATTGTAAGAAAAATTCCCAAGAATATAATTTATTTTACCATCTGCTTTTCTTAGAAAACAATCAGTTAATAACATAATTGCCTTGGCACCATGTTCTGAGTTGTACATGTGCTACATTAGAATGAAAAATGCAGTTTGTTATGGATTGAGGAAAGGGTTCCTTGAAGTTTTTTTTTTCTCCCTCCTTTTTAAAAAAATTTATTTATTATTATTATATTTTTTTTGAGATGTAGTCTCACTCTGTCACTTAGACTGGAGTGCAATGGCATGATCTCTGCTCACTGCAACCTCCGCCTCCTGAGTTCAAGCGATTCTCCTGCCTCAGCCTCCTGAGTAGCTGGGACTACAGGCGCGCACCACCATGCCGGGCTAATTTTTGTATTTTTAGTAGAGATGGGGTTTCACCATGTTGGCCAGGCTGGTCTCAAACTCCTGAGATATACTTTGCAAATATGTCCATAACAAAGCAAGGAAGAAAATACTTATAAGAATAAATGCTATAAATATTTATTTTATTTAGTTTTATTTTATTTTATTTAGTGATCCACCTGTCTTGACCTCCCAAAGTGCTGGGATTACTGACGTGAGCTACTGTGCCTGGCCTTCCCTTCTTATTTTGAGTTACTTTTTGGAAATATATTTTATTTTGACCGTCACCATAAAAAAGTTTTAATACTTTATTTTATCCTAAAGAATTTGGCAACATTTTAGTACATTAACACAATGGATAATAATGCAACACATTGATCTATGGAAAGCTTTTTTATTAATGTATAAATGATTGTTTTTGCTTATATTTTTCATCAAAGTTTGCAAAAGAATGCTTGGTTTAAGGAGGTTGTCATAGAAGGAAAATAACTTGTTACTTCAAGTGCAAATAATTCTTGTGGCGATGTTATATTTGCATATATATTTAGATGTATATATCTACACATACATATATGTAATATTGAAAAACTAAGAAATAATTCTATTTCTGTATGCTTACATATAAGAGGTCTTGTATTATCTTATTTCATTCTTTTTTAGCGAACAAATATATTAACAGAAGCTCCCATAGTCAATATAGGGTAATTATTTCCTTTAAAAGACTTTTTGTATCTGGCTGTCTCTTTATTTGGGTGAAAATAGTTTGCTCTATGACCTCAGTTCTTTGATGGATCTAAGAAGAGCAGTTGATTTTTAGTTTGTTCAGTATTTTTCTCATATGCACAGGAGAGGTGATCCCTACATACCAGACCAAAGACCAGAAGTCTCTAAATAAGAGATTTCCAATATTGGTCCTTTGCATCTAAGGAATTATACAATTTTTAGGCCAGGCATGGTGGCTCACACCTGTAATCCCAACACTTTGGGAGGCTGAGGCAGGAGGATTGCTTGATCCCAAGAGTTTGAGACCAGCCTGGGCAACATGATGAGACCCCCTCTCTACAAAAAAGTTAAAAAATTATCTGGATATGGTGGCATGCACTCGTAGTCCCAGATACTCAGGGGGCTGAGGCAGGAGGATCTTTTAAGCCCAGGAATTCCAGGCTTCAGTGAGTCGTGATCGCTCAGCTGCACTACAGCCTGGGCAATGGCATGAGACTCCATCTCAAAAATTTTTAAAAAGAGGCTGGGTACAGTGGGCCACACCTGTAATCCCAGCACTTTGGGAGCTCGAGGGGGGTGGATCACAAGGTCAAGAGTTCAAGACCAGCCTGACTAAGATAGTGAAACCCTGTCTCTACTAAAAATACAAAAAATTAGCTGGACATGGTGGTGGGAGCTTGTAATCCCAGCTACTTGGGATGCTAAGGCAGAAAAATGCTTGTGCCCGGGAGGCGGAGGTTGCAGTGAGCAGAGATCATGCCACTGCACTCCAGCCTGGACGACAAAGTGAAACTCCATTTCAAAAAAAAAAAAAAAAAAATTAAAAAAGGAAAAAAAAATGATTTTTAAAGTGCAACTCCCAAAACTTAAAATATTCTTAGCATATATCTAACTTTACTTCATTATATTTCTAATATAAATTAAGTCACAAAATATTCTTAAGGGCTGACAAAATATAGCTAACATTAAATCGTTGGTCTAATCTTGACACAAGTCCAGCTTCTGCAGGATCAATTTCTTATCTTATGTTTTAAGTAACTACTCAAATAGAGAAACTGACTAGGTGAGAACTATATTGTAAAATATAAGCTTTGTGGTTACGCCATTTGAATTCAAACTTTACTGTTCAACTTCATAATAATAAGGTATTTTCCAATTTATCTAAGCTATCCAAGCCTCATTTCTTTATATGATAAACAGAAAATAATAATTTCTACCTCATAGGATGATAACATTTAAAGGAGATAATGTACATGAAGCTTTTAACATGGTATCTCACACATGAAAAGTGTTTGACGAATACTAGTTTTTAACGGGGATGGTATTTATTTTATTAACAAACTCAAGCCATGATTTGCATTTATAAGTTACAGAAATAAATGTAAAATAGAATTTGTGTTCCTATTGGTATTTGTGTTGAGCCAGGATTATATAATTGGTTTGTGAAATTATTATATAAAATAATAATTCAAAGACAGGATTTAACTTTATAACTCTGGAAATAGCATGTTTTCTGAAGATATATAGATTTCTATCAGAGTAATATTGTTCTTAGATTTATAGTTTCACATTACTCTATTACACAACCTTTGGCTTAATTAATGCAAGTTAATGATCAAAGGCCTAAATTTACAGGTGAAGAAATTAATAAAAGTCCTCCTTGGTTCTGGCTTTCAGGAGGAAGACAGGATCAATAAAATAAACATCTGTGAGATAAAGGAGGCTTTTCCAATTATATTAAGTGACACTGGTATCATGTCTTTGATGACCCATCCTGGGAAAAGTTCTTTGTACTACAGAAGAGTTAGTGATAATATCATCATAAATAATTATAATATGCTTCAAAAATTATCTACTAGTGTCAGAACTCAGAGTTCGTAAACAGTTAAAGGTTTATACAACCTCAAGAGAAACCAGAATATAGATTTGAGGCTTGAGACTGATAAAGAAAGCATCTATGGTGATTCATAACATTTATATTACAATGAAAAGTATAGGAATAATTTTTCAAATTCTATTTGGTTCCTACTACATGATTTGATCTTTGCTGCAATATTTAAAGATTAGCTACTAAACAGCAATTGCATATGGTGATAGAACACAATATTGTGATAGAATACCCATTCTGTATTTGATTAATGTATAGAGTACCATATGCTATTCAATTTGGAAACTATAAATTGATTTTATTTTCAAACTTATTATAAAATGTGTTATTTTCACAGCCTCTTAGTGATCTTTTTGCTATTTACTATAATTTTCTTTGTCAGAATATAATCTTGACTGAAAGAAATCCTATTTTTTAAGCAAGATTGTGTCTCGTAGTTATAATTACCATTCTCAGAATAATAGCTATTATTTATTTAGTGTTGTGGGTGTCAGGCACTTTCCTAAGTACTTTAAATGTACTTCTTTCAACAACACTATGAGATATGGTTATGAATCGTATATTCCAGGTTAGGAAACTGAGGCAAAGTAAGTAACTCTTCAAAGTCAGAATGCTAGTAAGTATTGGAATGAAAATAATAAACCAGGCCATGTGACTCCAGTACTAAATTCTTAACCATTGCATTCACTGCCACCACACTCCCAAAACACTACTCTATAATCAATTTTGCTAAAAATTTTCAGAATCAGATATTGTGACAAATAACAACCAATATAACAAGCAGATATTAGATCAAACTTTTAGGAATGAAACCTTTTTATTTAGCAAAAGAGATGAATTAATATGTACTTTTAATTCTTCAAGAGCAGTCACTGGTGGGGGATAGGAGAGTGGGGAGAAGAAGGATTTCTCACTTCCCTCTATAAAGATAGACCCAGATGCCTTCAAGCAGGCACTTGAATTCAGTTATTTGTTGGGAAAATGTAAAATATTTCAACGAAAAATGAAAATGAAATATGTCAGTTGTCATGTTATTTTCTTCGTTTATACTTCATGCTAAACCTGAATGTTAAATTATCAATAACCAAAAGGCTTTCTACATAACCTCTATCAAAAGTTATTACATATAAATATAAAACATCCATTAACAAAATATTTATAATATCTGATAACAGAAATTGAAGCCCATTAAATTAACAGTGCATATTGCATTGCTTGGATGCCTAATCAGGTATTGTACAAATAAAAATATTTTTATTATCACATTTCTCCTTGAACTTCAATGAGTTTTAAAAGCAATTTGTAATTAAAGGTGTTTTTACATTTTGGTAGACTTATTTCCACCAGAATCTCCAGCACCAATCTTCATCTTGAGTCAGAATAGGCAGGCCAATGCTGCTCTTTTAGGGGGATAGCCCAGCAGATCTGAAGGGTTTTCTAGTTCGAATGCATTCTGCTTTGAGTTAAAAGTCTTTTGAAGCATCGCTTCTGGATGAACCTCTTCCTTTTAAAATCATAGTAAAGGACAAGATTCCCTTTGAGAAGATGTGATTATTCAAATAAGCTTCAAAAATTGTGCCCTCTGAACATGGTCTCTGTAAGTACAAGAATGTCCATGACAAAAAAGCTGAAGACTGATTAAGAGTTTGCCCATATCCCTTTTCAACAGAAGCAGACACAATCTCTGTTCCAATTTACCACAGGACACCTTCAAATTACCTTTTCAATTTTTCCAATTTATTTACTAACATAAAGCCAACTCGACATTTACTTACTGGTAGTTTCATGCCATAGTTTCATTTATTTCTCATTAAACACGCCACTGAATAGTAATGCCTCTATCATTTAAAAAAAGGAAAACCAACAATGGAATTCTTTCAAATATTGATTCTAGTTTGGTTTGAAATACACTGCTAAATTATTAATTTCAATATTATCAGTATGTTGTAAAACATATATACAAATATATGTTTTTTAAAAAGTATATAGAATGTATTTTTACATTAATTAGCTAATTTATTCTTATAGCTCCTTTTCATTTTACTGTCTGATCCACAATATTTTCAAAGTAAGCTACTGAGATCTATGTATACCAGAGATAAAATATCCTGTAAATATTTTTCATGATAAGTATTACTCCTCTTTTATTTTCCTAGTCAAGCATAAATCAAAATGTTAATATTTGCCAAAATTATGGCTCTTGTAATTTGTATGGAAGCAGTTTAAAAAGTTGTGAACCATATTTGCAAAACGTTTTTTTTAAGTCTGTGCATAATTCACGTCCTTAAAACTATAGTATACAAACATTTTTGATTTTACATCTCCATCAGTGAAACATTGTTGTGCATGCACCCATATTTATTTACTTATCATTTGTGCAAGTTGTGCTAGTGTATTAATACACCATGTTCCATATACATGTGTATCCATGTGAGTGTGTATGTGTATGTGTACGTGTATGTGTATGTGTATGTAAAAAAATTGGGGAATCAACGCAATTGGCATTGTTGTATTGCCAGTGGATCCCTACTTTACTGCAACCAAATATATTGAAGATGAATGCTTTAGTTCACAAATAGAGCCACGTGGACAATAGTATGTTTATAAGATTTTCACCGTTAATATGATCTATCATGCTTGAAAAGTTGTTATTATGAACCTCAACCTTCTGGTTTGCCTTCTGCCAGCAGTAGAGGTCATTTAATAAAAATACTTTGCGTAAGTCACCACCAGATGGCATTCTTGTGTCTTTGATCATACACACTTCTGAACTAAGAACCACTTTATTATGTGAAGTCTTTAACCAAAATTTAGCTGCATCATCTTTTTAATTATGAGAACGAGGCAGTAGATACGTTACTTTGCTTACAGAGACTTAAGTTCTAGTTTTGGATTCTTTACCCACATTGGGAAAATTCTTTTACTTTTCCTTGTATGTGTATTGTCATATATAAATAAAGGATATTGGATTAGATTGTTCAATTCAAGTATGTTTTATAAAGCAGCTGTTCTGTCCATAGTACTGTGCTAAATGTGATGGAGGATATTGCAGTGAATTGTCAATGCCTTTAAATAGTTTGTTAGGCAATAGATATTTAGTAGAGCTCTTTACCTGACTTCTATTTAATTAAATTGCCAGATTCTCTGTTGTTTCACATTTTCTTGGTAAACACACTGAAAATAAGAGGTGGGCAGATTGTAAAAAATACAATATGGCATACAAAGAAGTTTGTACTTTATTATGGATTATATGAAATAAACCACCTAAAGTTATCAAGTTGTTATTTATTTGAATTTTGGCTGGTTTGTGTTAATGACATAGAAAATTACATAATCAAACTTGTGCTTCATAAAGATAAATTTGAAAGGAAGAAAGCATATAATAGGGATAGAGAGAACAGTTAGAAAGCTATAGTGCCAGAGCTAATAGAAAGACAAAAATATAACATTGTATCACTCATATGTGCAGTCTAAAAAAGTTGATCTCATAAAAGCAGAGAGTAGCATAGTGGTAACCAGATGCTGAAATCTTAGCAATGGTGTGTTGGGAAGATATTGGTCGAAGGATGCAAAGCTTTAGTCAGATAGAACTAATTAGTTCAAGAGATGTATTGTACATGATGACTATAGGTATTAACGATATTTCTAGAAAAATGCTGTGAGAGTAGATTTAAAGTGTTCTCACCACAAAAATGATAACATTTTGAGGTACCATATATGTTAATTACCTACATTCATGCATTCATTCCACAATGTACATGTATTTCAAATATCATGTTATACATAAATACTAATATTTTATTTGTCAAGTTAAAAAAGAAAGATCTTTGGCATCTGCTCAAAAAATTACAAACTAAAATGATAAAATGAAAAAAATCTTTTTGTGCATGTAAAGAATTTGACTCAGATAAGTTAAGCCTAAAAATTGGTGGTGAATCTGATGAAAATATTAACAGTTTGGTACAGAGCTCAAGAAAGAGGTGAAGAAAATAGATTACAGAGTAATATTCCTATAGAATA
Source organism: Macaca mulatta (assembly GCF_049350105.2). Classification (NCBI taxonomy): domain Eukaryota; kingdom Metazoa; phylum Chordata; class Mammalia; order Primates; family Cercopithecidae; genus Macaca; species Macaca mulatta. Next base: position 123,086,024 of record NC_133413.1, read on the forward strand.
TTGTTAGATAAATGGATAGTAAGTGTTTCTACTTCTTAAATTATCCTAATATGTTTACCAGAACCACAAAGATTATTTTAAATTTAATAGCATCACCAATTTATTTAAATAATATTTGAATATTTGAACATTGAATAATATTTGAATATTTGAACATTTTCATTTTAAACAACTATTTGGATCCCGATGCTAACATAATGCATCCTAGGTTAAAAAAATAAGAGCTTCCACTTCTATTTTTGGTCCTAAGACACTATATTTTTATATGTTACTTTGTGTTAAAAGAACATGGAGTTTGCTATTATAATCATTTTTTTAAATCTTATTTATTGAGCTTTGCTTCTAAATGAACAGAAACATAATTTTTGGTATAGAGGATAACCCTCTGTTTCATGAGGGCACTATATTCCTTTCAAAATGTAACAAAGAGGCTGGGCATGGTGGCTCACGCCTGTAATCCCAGCACTGTGGGAGTCCGAGGCTGGCGGATCACGAGGTCAGGAGATCAAGACCCTCCTGGCTAACACAGTGAAATCCTGTCTCTATTAAAAATACAAAAAATTAGCCGGGCATGGTGGTGGGCGCCTGTAGTCCCAGCTACTTGGAAGGCTGAGACAGGAGAAGGGCCTGAACCCAGGATGCAGAACTTGCAGTGAGCAGAGATCGCGTCGCTGCACTCCAGCCTGGGCAACAGAGCCAGACTCCATCTCAAAAAATAAAAAATAAAATAAAATAAAATAAAATATAAATAAAATGTAACAAGAATATACTTTGGGCTCTGGACAAGAGTATGAAGCATAGACGCTTCTCCAAATTTTCCAGCAACACATGAAATTCTTTAGCTTTTTTTTCTTGCCAGCATCTCCATATCTAAAAAATTCCAATTAAGCTTTTTCTTTCTAATTTATAAGTAGCTGAAAATACTGAATTTCCCTAAAGCTTTAAACTTTTATATTTTCAAAATGAATTTATTAGTGGTCCGACATAATATTTTACTTTTTCTACATGGTTTTTAAAACGAACCACTTCCAACACGAGTAATACAAGTGACATTTCAGCAATTTCTATACTGTTGAAATGAACTAAGAAATGGAAATTTTAATGCGAAAAAGTGTCTTCTAGAAATATATCCATGGATTCCATTGGTATATTTACATACTAGGGAGAGATGTAAAGGTTTTATTCAAAGAGTGGAGAGAATAGAACATTTTCATTTTAAGCAAAAATTTAAAAACTTCTTGTTCCTGATCTTATTAAAACTAACCTATGATTCTTTGGAGTTTTAATAAAAATACCAGAATTAGAACAAAGCAAAAATTAAAGTATTTCAAACAGTGACTTTCAGGATAAAAAAAAAAAAAAAAAAAAAAAGAAGTACTTCTTTCCAAACATCAGTGAATTGACAATTTAACTAGAAGTAATTGAGTCTAATTTTACCATACCTTTAAAATAAAAGGTCTTTCAAACATGCCTTTAAAATTACAATTTATCATGTTTAGGCTCAATTGTAAATTTGAGGGCTAAGTGTACACAGTTCAAAAACTTTTCATTTTGTTATTTCTCTTAAAAGTAACGGCTAAGCAATTACAATGAAATGGTTTATGAAGAGCTCTTATTATATTGTTAGAAATTAGTCAATAGAACTTACTATATACATAGTAAGTAAACACATACTTATTTTTTATGTATTCCTAAACTTGTTTTTAAATATGCCAAGATGAATATCATCATTAGGTGGTTGAATGTGTGAGACTGAATTCTTTTATTAAGTACCTGATTTGGGACACTGTTTCATGGACAGTGAAACAATAAGACACTATAATCCAGTGTGCAGGAGGTGATTAGATCATTCTCTATATGAGCATCAGGCTGCAACTTCCTAACCTAATTTCTACGGCATGTGTTCAATATGTTTCTTGACTATTCATTCCTCAATTAATAAACATTTTCAAAAGCCTTACCATGGCTAAGTTCTTATTTGCTAGAATTTTTTCACAGGTCCTCAGTCTCAACTTTTTTTCAGTTTCTCACTGGGAAACACTTGTTAGTTCATGCCAGCTCCTTTCTTTGCCTCTGGATTGCAACTCTGTGGTCGTGTATTTCTACTCAGAAAGATCTCCTAGGTATATTTTTCAGATGCTCATTGAACATCAAGGAATATTGCATGTTACATCTGACTTCTAATAGATAATACTTTTTGGATGGTAATTAGTGGAGATACTAGAGTTTTCCATCGCCTGTAAGACCTGATGAATCGGACCACCAAATTTTCCCTAAAGTATCTTGTTTCCTTTATACCTCAGAGCTAACCTTCCCCGTACTGCTCTCACTTCCTTTAGCCTTTCCCTCACTGAGTTTCCTATGAAGGAAAAAATTCCTACAAGATCAATGATCGTATTGAAGAAAAGGTCTCACTTCTGTCCACTCTCCACCAGGTGGAGAGGAGTTGGATACAGATTTGCTTTTTGAGGAAAAAAAAATAATCACATACGTTAAACAAAATAACTTCAAAAAATTAACCTACCTGATTTAAATCTAATCCATGTTGCTACATACTGAAAATATTAATGGTAATTAAATTGTCTAGAAGAAGAAGAGATACTCTTGGAATTTTTTTTTTTTTTTTTTTTTTTTTTTTGGTCAGATGTTGGAATATCAGATGTAGCACTTAGAGTAGAACAGAGACCTCTCTCTAAATCCAGGAACAGAAATCAATATCTTTTATAATTTGCTGTGTCTTTATTTTTATATTTCCTAAGCACTTGAATTTGTTAAGTTATATATTTGATAATGAAAAACTACATATATTTATAATGTATATTATAAAAATACATATATTTATAAAGGTAATGACAAAATACATATATTTATTAAAAAATACATATATTTATAAATACATACATTTATAAAGTACCAACAAGTTACTGCTCTAAATAAAGATGTTTCAGCAACTCATACCTGAGAAGATTTACTAATGAGGGCTATGCTGTCGATTTTTAACAATCAGCACCTTTACTAGCAATGTAAAAATGGTAAAAGCAAAACCCTGAGAAAGCATTTCTGCTGCACTTCATAGCCCAAGGGTAGAAAGGCTGATTTCGTTTGATAGTTGGCCACTTTGCTATGACGAGGGGGTAATTTAATGAAAAAGGAGAAGCAGCAGCAGAGAAACTAACTTATGTTCCAACTTTGGAGATCAGTCTTTCTATTGGCACAGCAAACTGTGATCGTTAAGAACTCTGGAATTAGAAATGGGAAATTTAAATCCCTGCTCAACCACTTACCAGATTTCCAATCTTGAGCAAGATAGCAAACCTCTGAAACAACTACAAAGTATAAATAGTGACTTAGCTTGTAAGACTGTTAGAAAGACAAAGGGAGGTCAACAATAACTGACTATTCATCAAGGTTTAGCTTGTAAAAATGTACAATAAATGGTAGAGTAATCACTGATAGTTGCTTCCTATAGTAAATTTTGGGATTCCTGAAGTAAAAATAAAGTAAGGAGTAATAATATAGGGGGAAAAAGGATGAAAAGCAGAGATTATGAAGCTTTACAAGAAGAAAAAGGAAAGTAGAGAAGCAAATTGAATTTATAAAGATTTACAGAAAAATCCCTCAGAAACAATATTACAATAATTTGACATTGGGCTATCTGGAGAGAGACTGTGGTTAATTTGGGCAGCAGAGAAGCATGAAGGTAGTGTGGAGCAACATAAACTAGGACAATAAATCAAATTTAACAGAACCAAGATATAGAATGATACCTAGGCAGGTTGGAAAATTACCAACAATTTTTTAGCAAGAAATAGACTCAAGTTCTGAACATGGACACTGAAACCATATGGCCTGGAACCAAATCTTGGCTTACTAGTTATGCATCCACGTACAAGTTACTTAACCTCTCTATGCCTCAGTTTTCTCACATGTAAAAATTAGTGGGTAATAATATCTACCTCAGTAGGATTGTTTGTAGTTTAAATTAATTAATATAAGCAAAGCACTAGACTCATGTTTCATACCTACTAACTGAATTATAAGTATAGTTATTATTATTATTTTAAATAATGTCCAAGGGTATAGTTTCCTTGAAGATGTCTAACTCTTCTGTATATGATTATCCACTTATGTATCTACTCCTAATTTTATCATTAATATCAATTTTAAATACCCTCATAAGTGACCTTGCTCTTTAACACCCATTGAATGAAGCCATTTATTTACAAGCCCCTTTCCCTTTACTAGAATGTTAATTCCTTGAGTCCATTCAGCAAGCCTTTTATATCTCTGAATTCTTAGCAAAGTAGTTTCCAAGTCTGGCTGTACATTAGAATACCCCAGAGAAACAAGAATATTAATCTCTGGGCTGAATTTAGATGAATACAATCAAATTATCTGCTGGGTGGGATATATTTTTAAAGTACTTCAGGTGAATTTAAAGGACAGCTATGATTATCTAGTGTTTTGCAATGAATTTGACATATAGTTTATGTTCTTCTTTCTTTTAATCAAAACTCAAATGATTTACAAAGCTACATGAATATGCATAATATAAATACAAGTATATGTATAAATATAAATAATCAAACAGTATATGCACAATAGCAGGAGAGTTTGATATCCAGAGGCATTAATAAAGATTTAATAAATATGTCAGTCAGGACCCTGGCAGGCAACAAATGGCACAGAATACCTGGGTGTGGGGAGAGTTCGTAAAAACTGAAAAACAGTGAAGATTTACTACTGAGGGCTATGTTGCTTTCACTTTTTATACCTGTCCTTTTTCCCTATTGCTTAAACACTGTTCTTCCTTCAACTTCTTTGGTGAGACTAAAAGTAAAGCTCACCATATGTTTGTTACAATCTCCTACAAAATAAGGACTTCTTCCGGAATGTAAATCAATGATGTCCTTAAACACAGTGTTTTATTATCCTGACACATTTTTAGAGTGAAGCTTTGTCAATGAAAGAGACAGCGCATTGATTTACATTCTGGCATAAACTCTTTGTCTCCTGGTGGACTGCTCACATACAGTTTGTAGAACAGTACCTTGAGTAGTAATGGACTAGACTTTCCACATCAGCTTGAGAACTTGCTGAATATCTTTCATACAAAAGACAAAACAAATCAAAACAAAACAAAATTCCTTCGACCCACATTTCCCTCCAATTCTTTTACAGAGTTATCTGTGCTTATTATGGGTAACTCCTCTTTCACCAACCATTCATAAAGCCATTTCCACCAGGCTTTATCGAGGTCGCCTATTCTGTCAAATCAGTAGTCAATTTTCAGTCTTCATCCTTCTTGATTTCTCAGTAGCATTTGGCACAGTAGATCATCTGTGGCGACCTCAATGCTCACCTATTTATTCACATATCCAATTACCTACTCCACATGCTTGCTTACTTGGATATAAATGGGCATTTCAAACTTTATACATGTAAAACATAATTTTTGAATAGTTTTTCCCTGAACCTACTCTTCTCACATTCTTAACTCTTCTGACTCTTGCCACCTTGCTCCAATATGGAATGATCTCTCACCTAGATTCTTGGAACATCCCCTAACTACTCTCTCTGTTTTTATGCTTGCCTTCTTATGATATATTCTCAACATATCAGCCAGAGTGATCTCTGGAAAATATAAAACACATAATCACTTTTCTGCTCAAAACCTTCCAATGACTTCTGAATTCAGGGTAAACTCCAAACACTTCTAAGACCTGCATGAGCTATACAGAGCTGCTCCTACCTTTGCTACTAACTCTGTGAGCTCGTCTATCACTGTCCCTTTCAGACACTGTTAAGGCCATGAGATCCACTTTGCTGGTCTATGGAAACATTTTGATATTAGCCACATTTCAGGTATATGTAAAAGGCAATTACATTTTAAATTTCACATTTGCACCATCAATTAAAAACAAAGTGCTGAATTTTAAATCTTATGAATACTATGACAATATTAGAAAAGACTTGAATATCATATTTGTGGACATTCTATGCCTGTAACCTTCACTAGACATAATTAGCTAATAATATTTTGAATAAGTTACACCTCAGTAATTATACTTTTAGAAACATTTCATTTAATTAGATATTTTGGTTGTCATTTAATGAATCGTCATTTGATTTATTGAGAGTACATAAAAGATTTTTTCTTTTGGCTATCATCAGAGTTATAATTAAAAATCACATATTTTTCCACAATTCATTGAACATTTATTTAAGTTGAAAAAATTATAAAATATTAATTTTCACATATATATGTTACTAAAATAAAGGGAATATATGGCAGTGACAACCTAAAATTAATGCACAACAGTGGAAATATATTACTCTCATGTGTAACTGAACACTACGATGAACCAAAATTAAATTAGATTTCTACTAAAAGCAAGTTGTATGTTAAAGATAGTTAAAGAGACAGTTTTATTAATAATAAATTAACACAAAAGCACAATTTTAGCTTTCAAATTATTGCAAATATCTTGAAATACAAAGTAAGCTGTCTTATTAATCTTGTTTTATTTCAAGTACATGAAAAATAATAAAAAAAAAAAGCTCATACAACTCCTTGGCTCCATCAAGTAAACTATTGCTGTGTTTTGAATGTTTGTCCACCTCCAAAACTCATGTTAAAATTTAATTGCCAATGTAATGGTATAAGAAGGTAGGATCTTTAAAGGGTAAAGGTGGGTTTAATGCCTGTGTAAAAAAGCTCATGAAGTGGGCTCTTTTTCTTGGCCCTTCCACCTTCTGCCATGTGAGGAACAGCATTTCTCCCCTTCAGAGGATGAAGCGTTCAAGGCACCATCTTGGAAATAGATACTTTATTCTCACTAGACACCAAACCTACCAATGACTTGATACTAGACTTCTCAGCCTCAGTACTGTGAGAAATACATTTCTTTTCTTTTTTTTTTTTTTTTTTTAATAAAGTACCCATTCTCAGGTGTTCTGTTACAACAATACAGAATGGACTAAGACAACCACATTTCAAGTTCATTGGGTGTTGCCTCATTGTAAAATGTACTGAAAATATTAATCTCTTCAGTTCCAATATCTCTATTATGATTGTTACTCAATTATGATCTTGATCATTCATTATTTTAAGAATCATAATGAAAACTAAAAATATTGATGTACATTTAATATTCAAAAGCACTTATCTATATAATGACATACATTATATTTCTAAATACTGACATCTATTTTTAATTGAGAAAAGAATGAGACTTATAATAAGAAAACAGTTTAGTCAGGTTTTACCTATAACAGCTATTTGACTCTGATCTATTCAATTAATTTTCCTGGTCTCCCACTTCTTCATCTGTAAACTAGGGTTTTCAAACTGATGAGTTCTAAGCTCTATGTCAATTCTAATGTCAAGATTGTATAATAATGTCTGGAGAAAAATGGTGGTTGCCTGTTTCCAAATTTCCTCCATACTCCCTCTAAAAATCTATAAATAAAATCAAGGATGAAAATAAAACCATATATGCATGGCCTATACCTTCAACATTAATTGGAAAAAGAGAATGCTGTACTCCCTACTTGTCTGGAAAGAGAGAAAAGGAAAAATTCCCACAGAGTCCACCTGCAAGGAGAAAGTCAAACATTAAATGTCAAAGTACAAAACACAGGTTGGGACTTGGTAGTTCACAGCACTGATTAAATGAGGAGTTTTAAAGTGTGTGGGGGCAGGGTGTGGTGGTTTGCACCTATAATTCCAGAACTTTGAGAGGTCAAGATGGGCATTCACTTGAGGCTAGGAGTTCGAAATAAGCCTGGCCAATTGTAGCAAAACTTGATCTCTACTAAAATTACAAAAATTAGTCAGGCATAGTGGCAACTTCCTGTAATTCCAGCTACTCGGAGGGCTGAGGAACAAGAATCACTTGAACCCAGGAGGTGGAGGTTGCAGTGAGCCAAGATAGTGCCAATGCACTCCAGCCTGGGTGACAGAGTGAGACTCTGTCTCAAAAAAAAAAAAAAAAAAAAAGGAAAATGAAAAAAAAGTAAAGTGTTTGGGATTGGAAGTAGCAACCTCAGAGAGCAATAATTAATTTCTAATGAGTGCTACTCTTTCTCTACATGTATGTATCTCCCTCATAATAAAAATAAGAACAACAACCACAACAACAAAATAAATGAAGAATCCCAAAGAAACAAGAAGGAAACAATAATGTGTCTTGTCCACACCAACACAATCTATAAAAGAAATTGCAGAGTAGAGTACAGAAGAGGGCATTCTTAAACCATAAACATTGTTCATGAAATGAATAGGAATAGAAAAAAGTCATTCACATCTACACAACAATATTGTGGTAAATCAGAAACGGACAATGCATTTCTGAGGAAAACAATTTTCCCTCTGAAGGCAACCAAATACAATAAATCAAATATACTCAAACACACAATTGAAGATATAAAAACCTCCTTGAATCAGAAATATAAATACTAGAACTATAAATGGACATAAAACAGATTTTAATGAAACAAAAAAATGAATTAACTCAGGAAAGATACAGAAAAAATGACAAAATAATATCAGAAATAAAGATAAATTATAAAGGGCTCAAGGGAGAAGGATTCAAATGAAAATTTACTAAAGGGCATTGACTAAAAACAGGAAAAAATGCTAACAGAATAAAAATGAAATAAAGAATAAACAAAATGGATCAGAGAGAAAGTAGTTGACATGAAAGAGAAATAAATAAGTTGATATAGTATCCTTGAAGAAGCAAGAAAAAAATGATGAAACAGAACTGTTATTTACAAGTATAATTATGAAAGTTTTCAACTATAAAAGAAGTCTCCAGTCTAGACTTGAAAGGGATTACTGTGTACTGAAGAACGTTGACCTGGTACAATCACTCTGAGACACATTCTAATAAACCTTTTAGTTAAAGAAAAATAAAAAGAAAAAAAAATATTCAGGGCCTCCAGGTAATAAGTTGAAATAACACACAAAAAGCATGAGAATTAGAAAGGTATCTGAACTTTCCAAAGCAACATGTAAAGCAAGGCAACAGTGAAGGAGTATTTTTAAGAAACTTAAAGAAATAAGAGTGCCCTAAGCTTTCCTTTGAGTGAATAGACTACAGAAAAAAGCTTTGAACCTGAAGAACTAAAGGAAATGTACATATATGCTATTCTAAGGAATCTACTAGATTCTTTAGAGCTTTATTCAACCAACAGATGACTGAGAATATTTTGGCAAATGAACTGGTAGTGAGAAATTTATATTTTAATTTTAGAATAAAGATGAAATAATAGGTAGGGTTATAAATAGAATAAAAATATATAAATACTATGTTTTCTGCCAAAGTAGAAATAATGCTGCAACAACAACAACAACAAAAAAGTAGTAAAATAGAGGAACTCTGTGTAAGCTTTTAGGAAAGCAAGATAGAGTTTTCCAATCTACATTTGGAGGACCTGAGGCATTGTGAGGCTAGAGCAATTACCTCCACCTTGGTACTGTCTTTACCCCCTTGTCCTCTTGTTGTAAATGTTTTAAGCACACGTTGTTTCTTAATTCAAATAAAGGAGAACACATCAGCTATGGAAACTCATAATTTTTGGTTCTTTCTCTATACATTTATCTGCATCAAATCCATCCTGACACATTAACTTTTGGTTCATGACAACATGCCTATCCCTGGTCATGATTATTCTCTCCATCTACAACCTTGAAATTATGTCTTACAGTTTTCTCACTGACACCTGGGTGCACTTTTGAGTTTTCAGTTACCTAATTGACACCAAATCTATCAAAATTTATATTTCAGATATATAACACACCTCTGAATTGTGGAGCTTATCCATACAATATACTGACATCTACCTTTTAGCTGATAGTACCCATTTGCTTCTCAAATCTTCCTGTGAGAATTTCCCATACTTTATTCCCAGGTTTTCCACATAAAGACCCCAAATCTCTTTCTTGAGTTCCAGCTGTAAATTAACAGCTCTAATTTGATGCCTCACAGTGAAATTATATGCACTGAGTCGAAATCTATTTTCCTACTTCACACCTTATCTTCCCTCTTTACATTATATTTTTGTAATGTCATAGCAGCTGTTCACCCGGTCACTAAAGAAGAAAGCTGTATGTTATCTTTGATTATCCCCTATACTTCAATACTACTTTAACATCTGTTTGGGCATTAGAGACAGTTCACTTTGTCTTTTAAAGGTCTTCAGATTCTATTGGCTTTAAAACCTCAATTGTCAATATCTTGGGTTAGGGCTTATATCTTTTCTGTATAATTGAAATAGCCTCTTAATTCACATTTCGCCTTTGATTCACCCTCTATACAATTTACAGAATAATCTTATCCAAATATAAATCATGTAATACAATTGATTGCTTAAATTCCTCTGAAGATTTCCTAAGGCCTAAAGCCACCTTTTTAGTCTCATCTGCTGCTGCTCCCTCTTTGTTATGATTATGCTTCCGAAATAATAACTACTTACAGATAGGCCTTTGGAGCCAGGCTTTCAGGATTATACACTGCTTTTTATGCAGTGTAAGAAGCCCACCACTTATATGACCCCCTTTGCTGACCTGATATCACCTCTTATCTGAAGATTGCCCTGATACCTTGTCGCCTTGTCAAATTAATTACAGTGCTCTCTCCAATGCACTACCATCATAATATAATATTATTATATGATATATTATAAAAGAAATTTGTACTAAAACTTCTATTATTATATTAATGGCTATACATTTTTATTTGTTTATATCCATGTCTACCTTGTCTGACAAGGCAGAAATTGCCTTAAAAGAAGAAATCAAGCATACAGCATCTGTCATAGCATAAATCCAAGAACTAGAAGTATTTAATAAATGTTAGTTGAATGAATACATGAATGAATCACATAAATTGTAATTTAAGTATCACTGAATCAAGCTTTTATCGTTTTGAAAAAATGATCATTTATCATTTTGAATTCCTTATTTTTTACTTATATTCTATAAAATAATTTATAAATTAAAGTTCCTTTTTTAGTAGGTCAAGTTGTAACCATTGTTCTTTTTATGTTTAAATCATATAACAAAAAATATTTTGGTGAATAAATTAATACACTTAAAAATTTACACAGTCTTTCTAGTTACAAGCAGGCAAAATAAATTAATTATTATTTACCCACTGAGTGGGCCTCAAAGTCATATGATTATTTAAATGTAACATGTGACAAACTAAAAATATAAGTGAGTCTTATTGTCATGGATCTACTTAACCCACTTTGCCAATCTAGTTTATTCACAAGACAATATATTTGTATTTCCTAAGCATCCGTTGTGTGTTTTAACTATCTTCCATCTTCGCATAAAATACACATATTTAGAAAATGTGTTAATTTTCATAATAGTATTCTAATTCTGAATTGTAAAAACTATTACCTTTTATCCATATATAGAAAGTTACTTTTATTTGCTATATTTTTAAAATAATTAGGTCAGTATTTTGTAGGATTACAACTAAGACAACACATTTACAACTTCTAGCATTATACTTGATATATAAAAGGTGCACACAAAAATGTTATTATCTGTCTCATTCCTGACAATTCCAAGTAAGCCACATATGGAGAAAATAGATTTTCAGAGGACAATTTATCTTTTAGAAAATAATAGAGCCTCATTTACATTTTCCTATTGACTCCTTATTTAAACCATGGGAAACATAATAGCAGTATCACCTGTATATGCACAATTACCATACTAATTTACATTGTCAAAAGAAATTCACTGGATACAACAAAATAAGGTTCTTACTCAATGTTGCTTTTTAAAATCATTATTGTCTTTTACCCCATTATTGAATAATATTTCTCAGCTTTTTTATTATCTCCATAAATTTTCCCACTAAATAATCCACCAAATTATTTTTCTTAGGAAAATAAATCATGATCTTATAAGCTTCAACTTGACAAAGATTTAGGTGACAAGAATTTGAAGTGTCAAAAGGATATAATTTACTTTATTTCATTTACTTTTGGTATGCTGCTGTCTAAATCCTGTCTTCTAGACTCAGGTCAGATTTCCAGATCTCATATTTTACATGGTGTCTTGCAATTCTCCATTTTCTTGAACATTTATCTTCTATTTTCAGATCTAAAAGTGTTGGGAAAATTGCCTTAAGACTTATTGCGAGCAGCAAGTTTGAGGCAATGTGAACTTGACCAAAAATCCTGTTATATATTCCTGGATGCTAATGAATATTTGAATTAATTTTAAAAACTGTCTTTTAGTTCTAAAACAATGACTATTATATTGTTTCCTCACATTTCCCTCAGACATTTCTATATGTTAATTCTACATCAAGGCTGTTTGAAAAACACATCCTTGGGTAAGGAATTTTAGTTGATTCACTCATGTGTGTAAAGATTAACAATAAATATACAATTTACTTTCTTTTAAATCTCATCATACATTTTTATTGACTTTCCAACCTCTTCTGTAAAAGGATCCTAAACATAAATGTGGCTCTGGATAGAATGATTAAGCATGGGAACAGCTTTTGTACATTTTTTGGTATGTTATTTTCCCATCTTCATTTTCTTAAGCTTCATTTTTGGAGGGTTATGCATCATTTGTGACCAAAATTTGGAGATGCTATGCCCCAAAATGAAAGACAGGCAAAGATAATGAACACACAGTATCTTTACAAATACATGTAATTAATAAAATTCAGCCAAATTTCCGGGCTTTGTCTGGTTCTTTCCTTTAAGTAAAAGCAATATGAAATTTTTCTCCCACATAATTACACAGAACACAACCTATGGACAGAAAAATAGTATGTTTAATGTAAATAAATATTGGCTGTATCTTAGACTCTATTTTATAGCATGCATTGTTTGAATTTTTATATTTGTACAAGGCATTTTCATCCTGTTTAGGATGCCTGCTTAATGTATCTAACAGCTTTAAATGCAGATACTTCTTAATAAGTATTAGTTGTTGATGATATTATTTATGAACCACAACAATTGCCAGTATGTACAAACATGATTATTTTAAAAGATGTAAGCCAAGCTATTTATACAAAGATAATTTAATTTGAATTTCTATTGTTCCTCAAAGGAATGAAAAATGCATTAAAGGAACAAAAAATGCATTTTCTTCTATTTGAAGAATTGCTTTGAAAATGCCATGACTTGGTGACTACTGTACTTTGCTTCAAGACTGAATTAAAAGACAGAGACAATATTCCATTTCCTTATGGCTACTAGGGATATATTAAGCAGAAAATAAAGACATTATTATTTTGAATGAGTTTTCCAAGTCCAGTTGAGTCAAAGTTTGTCTCCAAAATATATTTAATGTAGTCTGCAATGTTGTGAAAGCTGAAATAAACATGAATGACACTTGAGAGCACTGGCCAGAATATGTTGCTTGCTGATGCCCCGCTAATTTTTTTTTAACCTAAAACATTGCCATGGAAATTGAGTAGTAGACTAAATCAGAAAATCATGTTAAATATATCAGTGAGAACAGTCACCTGAAGCTTTCCAATTCTTCTATTAACACAAAATAAAACATTTTATAAATATTTCTGGACAGCTTTGGAAGTAGTAATGACATCTTTTTAAAAATCAATAATCTTTGTTTTTAGAACAGTTTTGTGTTCACAGCAAAATTAAACAGAAAGTACAAAGTTTTCATATACTCCCTGCCCTCCTTCACATACAACCTCCCCAACTACCAACATCCCAAACTACTATGGTACATTTGTTAAAATTAATGAAACTACATTGACACATCATTATCACCCAAAGTCCGTAGTTCACATTAGAATTCAGGTTTGGTGTTGTACACTCTATGGGTTTTGAAAAGCATATAATGGCTTGTATCTACTATTGTCATATTATGTATAATAACTTTACTGCCCTAAAAACCCTCTTTGTTCTGCTTAACCTCTCTCACTCCTACCTAACCCCTGGAAACCACTGATAATTTTATTGTCTCAACTGCCTTTTCCAGAACACCATATAGTTGAAATCATATAGTATGTAGACTTCTCAGATTGATTTCTTTCACTTAGTAAAAGTATCCTCCATGTCTTTTCGTGGCTTGATACATCATTTCTTTATAGTGCCACAGTTTATTTATCCATTCACCTACTGAAAGACATTTTGGTTGCTTCCAAATTTACAAATATGAATAAAGCTACTATAAACCTCCATTTGCAAGTATTTGTGTGGACATAAGTTTTGAGTTCATCTGGGTAAATTTCAAGGAGCATGATTGTTGGATTTTATGGTGAGAGTATGTTTAGTTTTGTAAGAAACTGCCAAACTCTCTCTCAAAATGGTTATACCATTTTGCATTTCCACCAGCAGTGAAACAGAATTTCTATTGCTTCACATCATCACCAAGATCTGTTGCTGTCAGTGTCTTGGATCAGGCCATTTTAATAGGTAGTCAGTAGTATCTCACTGTTTTAATTTGCAATTCCCTAATGACATATGATGTTGAACATATTTTTGTACGTTTAATCGCCATCTGTATGTTTTTTCAGGTCTGTTCATATAATTTGCCCATTTTTTTAGTAAGGTTGGTCATTTTCTTATTGTTGAATTTTAGGCACTAATTGTGTATTTTGGACAGCAGTTATTTTTATAAGATGCGTCTTTTGCAAAGATTTTCTCTTAGTCTGTAACTTGTCTTTTCATTTTCTTGACACTGTATTTTGCAGAGCAAAAGGATATAATCTTACCTGCCCAGTACAGTTCTATGTTATCTTTCTCAGATCACTGCAAGCGTCAGTCTATGTAATTTTGTTCAAAATAGACTGTTATCTTCTTCAGGGCAAAAGATGTGTGTGTGTGTGTGTGTGTGTGTGTGTGTGTGTATGTATTTAACATTGACCTCAGCAGTAGCTCAGTTTTTCATTAATATGTGGGTTAATCTTTGTGGCAAACTATATTATTATTTTAAAAGATTCACTCTCTTCCTTCACATTTGAGGGCAGAATCTACTTTCCTATCCCTTAAATCTGAGCTTGACAATGTGTTTGTTTAACCAATAGATTTTAGGAAAAAATGCAAGTAGAACTTTAAAAATAGTTGTACAATTAAAATTTTAGCCTATGAACTTTTTCCATTGTCAGAAAAAGACCATGCATGGCTTTGCCTACTGGACCCAGGAGAATGAATAATTCATGGATCAAAATTCAGCCTTTAAGCATAAATCCATCTTCAGCCCATCACAGAGCTGTGAAAATAATTGTGTAAAGCTATTGAATTTAGGATGATCAGCACCATCAAAGTGTCCATCAAATGATGCAATGCCATATTTAGAAAATGACTTATTCATATAAATAAGTACCTCTTTGAATGTAGTCAGATCAGCCCTATTCTAAAATTCTAAATTCTAAATTTTATTCTAAAATTCTGAGTTAAAATTATCAAGATTTCTTTCTCATGTGAGATAAGCGAAAAGCAAAAATCACATTGGGATTTTATTTAACCAAATGAAGAAGAACTCTGATCTCCTCTAATGTTAAAAACTCAAATTATGTAAACCTAAATGTCACACATATACCCTATTTTATATTCTACTTATAATAGATAAGGAATACCATTTTACTAACATTTCACTAGTGTTTCTTCTACTTGAATTAATATTTTTCTTTGATTTAGAATTTTTCCCCCAATTTATTCTCCAATTAGATATAATAAATAATCCCCACTATATCATATTTAAAATTAAATGATTACTGATATTGAGGAGAAAACATGTTATTTTCATAGGAATTGTGGTGATCATAGATTATTTGACAAAGTTCTTATACAGCAACAAAAGTGTATTTGTCAATGTGCCAATTACATATACCCTGGAGCCATGGAGAAATGCAAAGTGTGAAGCAATATAGTACAATATAAAGAGGCATTATCAGATGCAATAGTGTATAGCTCCCCATTGGCTCAGGCACTACGTATAGGAACTATAAGAGAAGTCAATCAATCTTTTTGAGTCTCAATTTCCTTATCTTAAAGGAAATGAGTATATCGAATAAAATTATCTAATCATCTCTACCAAATTGAAGAGGCAAAGTAAGGTAGCTGAATAGAATCCTCCAATACCGTCAACACCTGACACACAAAATCATCAAATTGAACAACTATTCACACAAGAAAGCACTTCCGTAAGAACCAAAAATCAGGTGAGCAATCACAGTACCTGGTTTTAATATCTTATCGAGGAAAGAGACACTGAAGAGGGCAGTAAAGACAGCCTGGCACTGCTTACACCACACCTCCCACATCATCCAGAAGCAGTGGGGCACACAGAATCTGTGTGCTTGGAGTAGGGACAGCAAAATAATTGTGTGACTTTGCATTGGAACTCACTGTTGCCCTGTCAGAGTGGAAAGCAACATGGGGCAGAATTCAGCTGGTGTGCATGGAGGAAACATTTAGACCAATCCTGGTCAGAAGGGAACTGTCTACCACAGCAGTAGGAATCTGAGTTTGGACTAGCCCTACCATCATAAGTGAAAGAGGTCTGGTTTCTAAATAAATTTGAAAAGCAGTCTAAGCCATGAGGACTGGAATTCCTTGACAAGTTCTGGTGCTGTGCTGGGCTCAGAGCCAGTGAATATGCGGTGCATATAACCTAGTGAGACATTAGCTGCGGCAGTTAAGGGAGTGCTTCTGTCACCCCTCCCTTAACCCCAGGTAATACAGCTCCAGGAGAGTCTATTGCTGCTTGAGGAAAGGAGAGGATAGAGTAAAGAGGATTTGTCTTGCATCCAGCTCAGCCATAGTAAAATAAATCAACAAACAGACTCCTGAAGTCCCTGATTCCAGGTATTTATAGACCTGCCCTGGCTGGAAGGAAACCACTGCCCTGAAAGAAAAGACCCAGACCTAAAAGGATTCTACAGATTCTGACTAAAGAGTCATTGGGCCTTAAATAAACATTACTGGTAGCCAGGCAGTACTCACCATAGGCCTAGAGTAGGGATGGCCATGAGGTGAGATTCCTTCTACTTGAAGAAAAAAGAGGAAAAAGCAAAAAGAACTTTGTCTTGCAACTTGGGTACCAACTCAGCTACAGTAAAATAAGGCACCAAATAAATACCTAAAATTCATGACTCCAGATGCTAGCTTACAGACATTTCTGGACTTACCTTGGACCAGAAAGAAACCAACCACTTGGAAGAGAATGGCACTAGTCTGGCAGGATTCACCACGTGCTAACTAAAGAGCACTTGGGCCTTGAATAAACACCAGCAGTAGCCAGGCAATAGTTGCCACAGGCCTTGGGAGACAGCCAGTACTGTGGTGGCTTCAGCTGTGATCCAACATAGCTCCAGTGGTGCTGACCACAGGAGTACTTGTGTCATCTCTCCACCAACTGCAGGCAGCTCAGCATAAAGATAGAGATACTTTGCTGGGAGGAATGTAAGGGAAGAGAATAAACAACTGTGCCTGGTAATCCAGGGACGTCTCGTGGATCTTACCTAAGACCACTAAGGCTGTATCTCCATAAGACTGCAAGATTTATAGCATTACTGGGCTTGAGGTGTCCCTTAATGCAGATATGGTAGTAGTCACAAAAGACTTAATCACAATACTCAATTCTCTTTGAATACTTGGAAAGTCTTCTCAAGAAGGACAAATACAAACAAGCCCAGACTGTGAAGATTGCAATAAATACCTAACTCTTCAATGCCCAGGCATCTACGAACATCCACAAACATCAAGACCATTCAGGAAAACATGATCTTACCAAATGAACTAAAGAAAGGACAAGTGACCAACTCTGGAGTGAAAGATATTCAAACAGAGAATTCAAAATAGCTGTTTTAGGAAGCTCAATGAAATTCAAGATAACACAGAGAAGGAATTAGAATCTTACCAAATAAAAAAAAAATTAACAAATAGATTAAAATATCTTTAGCAATCAAGCAGAAATTATAGAGCTGAAAAATTCAACTGACATACTGAAGAATGCATCAGTCTCCCAACAACAAAATTGATCAAACAGAAGAAAGAATTAGTGACCTGGAAGACAGGCTATTTGAAAACACAGAGTCAGAGCAGACAAAAGAAAAAAGAATAAAAATAATAAAGGATGCCTAAAAGATCTAGAAAATAGCCTCAAATGGGAAAATCTAAGAGTTATTGCCTTTAGAGAGGAGGTAGAGAGAAAGATCAGGGTAGAAAATGAATTCAAAGGGATAAAAACAGAGGATTTTCCAAAGCTAGAGAAATATGTCAATATTCAAGTGCAAGAAGGTTATAAAACACCAAGCAGATTTAATCCAATTAAGACTACGACAAGACATCTAATAATCAAACTCCTAAAGCTCAAGGATAAAGAAAGGATTTTAACAGTAGAAAGAGAAAAGAAACAAATACCATACAATGGAACTCCACTACGCCTGGAATCAGATTTTTCAGTGGAAACCTTACAGGCCAGGAAAGAGTGACATAACATATTTAAAGTCCTGAAAGAAAAAAATCTATAATAATATACCCAGTGAAAATAACCTTCAAACATGAAGGAGAAACAAATACTTTCCCAGACAAACAAAAGCTAAGGGATTTTGTCAACATCAGTCCTGTCCTATAAGAAACACTAAAGGAAGTTCTTCAATCTGAAAGAAAAAAATGTTAATAAGTGATAAGAAATTATATAAAGGTACGAAATTCACTGGCACTGGTAATAGTAAGTACACAGATAAACACAGAAAAATGCTGTAATTGTGGTGTGTAAACTACTCGTGTTTTGAGTGGGAAGGCTAAAATATGAACCTTTAAAAACCAATAACTACAACAAATTCCAAGAAATAGTATAATAAGACATAAATATACACAATAAATTTTTTTTAAATGTGGAGGATAAAGAGTGGAGTTTTTATCAGTTGTCTTTCTGCTTGTTAATTTGTTTGTCAACAGTGTAAAATCATGGGCTATAAGATATTATTTCCACATCTCATGGTAACAAAAGCTACAACAGATATACAAAAAAATAGAAAGCAAGAGATTAAAACATACCACCAGAGAAAATCACCAGCACATAAGGGAAGGGAAGGGAAGGGAAGGGAAGGGAAGGGAAGGGAAGGGAAGGGAAGGGAAGGGAAGGGAAGGGAAGGGAAGGGAAGGGAAGGGAAGGGAAGGGAAGGGAAGGGAAGGGAAGGGAAGGGAAGGGAAGGGAAGAGAAGGGGAGGGGAGGGGAGGGGAGGGAAGGGGAGGGGAGGAGGGAGGCAGGGAGGGGAGGAGGGGGAGGGAGGGGAGGAGGGGGAGGGAGGGGATGGGGGAGGGAGGGGAGTGGAAGGGGGAGGGAAGGGAAAGGGAAAGGGAGGGGAGGGGAGGAGAAGGGGGAGGGAAGGGGAGGGGAGAAGGGAGAGAAGACTATAAAACAACTAGAAAAATAACAAAATGAAGGTAGTGAATTCTTACTTATCAATAATAACATTGTGTGCAAATGGGTTAAACTCTCCAATCAAGAGACATAGAGTGGCTGCCTAGAAGAAACACACTTCACTTACAAAGACACACATGGACTGAAAATACATGGATGGAAAAATATATTCCATGCAAAAGGAAACAAGAAAAAAGCAGGAGTAGCTCTACTTATATCAGATAAAATAGATTTCAAGACAAAAAAAAAAAGACAAAGAAGTTCAATACATGTTGATAAAGGGATCGATACAGCAAGAAGATAGAAAACTATAAATATATATGTACTCAACACCAGAGCACTCAAATATATAAAGCAAATATTAGTACTAAAGAAAGAGATAGATTCTAACACAATTATAGCTGGAGATTTAACATACAAGTCTCAGCATCAGACAAGTCATCCAGATAGAAAATCAACAGAGAAACACTGGACTTAATCGGCAGTATAAACCAAATGGTCCTAATAGACATTTGCAGATAGAATAAAACTAGAAATCGATAACAAGAGGAATTTTGGAAACTACAAATACATGATAATTAAGCAATATGCTCCTGAATGACCAGTGGATCAATAATGAAATTAAGAAGGAAATTTTAAAATGTTTTGAAACAAATGATAATGGAAACACAACATACCAAAACCTATTAGAGACAGCAATAGCAGTACTAAAAGGAAAGTTTATAGCAATAAGCTCCTACATCAAAAGAGTAAAAAAACTTCAAGTAAACAATCTAATGATGCATTAGAAAAGCAGGAGCAAACCAAACCCAAAATTTTTAGAAAGGAAACAATAGAGATCAGAGCAGAAATAAATAAAATTGAAACCAAAAAGAATACAAAAGTTCAACAAAATGAAAATTTATGTTTTGAAAAGAAGCAAAATAAGCCTTAGGTCATACTAAGAAACAAAAAGAGATGAAAAAAGAGACATTACAACTGATATCACAGAAATTCAAAGGATCATTAGATGGTACTATGAGCAACTATATGCCAAGAAACTGGAAAACCTAAAAGAAATGAATCAATTACTAGACACAAACAACCTACCAACATTGAAACATAAAGAAATATAAAACCTTAATACACCAATAACAAGTAATGAAATTGCAACCATAATAAAAAGTCTTCCAGCAAAGAAGAACCTAGGACCCAATGGCTTCAGTTGATTTTATCAAATATTTAAAGAAGAGCAAATACTAATCCTACACAAAGTTGTCCAAAAAATAGAGGATGAGGGTATACTTCCAAACTCATTCTACAAGGACAATAGTACCCTGATATCAAAACGAGACAAAGACACATCAAAAAAAGAAAGCTATAGGCCAATATGTCTGATGAACATTGATGTAAAAATTCTCAACAAAATACTGCCAAACCTAATTCAACAACACATTAAAGAGATCATTCATTATGATCAAGTGGCATTCATCTCAGGGATGCAAAGATGGTTCAACATCTACATATCAATTAATGTGACATAGCATATGAACAGAATGAAGAACAAAAACTATATAGTTATTTCAACTAACACTGAACAAGCATTTGATAAAATTCAACATCCTTTCATGATAAAAACCCACAAAAATGAGTATAGAAGGAACATACATCAACAGAATAAAAACCATATACAACAGACACAGAGGTAGTATAATACTAAACAGGAAAAAAATGAAAGCCTTTCTTCAGAGATCTGGAGCAAGTCAAGGATACCCACTTTCACCACTATTATTCAACATAGTGCAGAGTTCAGAAATTGTAGCTGGAGCAATAAGACAAGGGAAAGAAACAAAGGGCATCCAAGTTGGAAAGAAAGAAATCAAATTATCTTCATTTACAGGCAAAGTACATTTATATTTGGAAAAATCTAAAGAGACTACCAAAAACCGATTAGAACTAATTTTAAAATTCAGCAAAGTTTCAGAATAAGAAAATCAACATGCAAAAATCAGTAGCATTTCTATCTGCCAACAATCTGAAAAAGCAATCAAGATGGTAATCCCATTTATGATAGCTACAAATAAAATAAAATACCTAGGAATAAATTTAATCAAAGAAGTGAAAGAACTCTACCATGAAAATTATAAAAACATTTATGCAAGATATTTAAAAGAACAGGAAAAAATGAAAGATATATTATGTCTATGGATTAGAATAATCAATAGTATTAACATGTCTATAAAGCAATCTGCAGGTTTAATGCAATCCCTATCAAAATACCAATGACAGTATTCACAGAAAAAGAAAAAATAATCCTAAAGTGTATATGGAACCACAAAATACCCAGAATTGCCAAAGCCATCCTGAGCAAAAAGGACAAATCTGGAGGAATCACATTACCTGACTTCAAATTATACTACAGAGCTATAGTAACCAAAACACCATGGTAGTGGCATAAAAACAGACACGCAGACCAAGGAAACATAATCAAGAACCCAGAAATAAATCCATACATTTGCAATGAACTCATTTTCAACAAAGGTGCCAAGAACATACATTGGGGAAAGGACAGTCTCTTGGATAAATGGTGCTGAGAAAACCGATGTTCATATGCAGAAGAAGGAAACTAGACCCTTATCTCTTGCCATATGCAAAAGCCAGATCAAAATGAACTAAAGACTTAAATTAGGCCGGGCGCAGTGGCTCACGGCTGTAATCCCAGCACTTTGGGAGGCCGAGGCAGGCGGATCATGAGGTCAGGAGATCGATACCATCATGGCTAACATGGTGAAACCCCGTCTCTACCAAAAACACAAAAAAATTAGCCGGGCATTGTGGCAGGTGCCTGTAGTCCCAGCTACTCAGAAGGAGAATGGAGTGAACCCAGGAGGCGGAGGTTGCAGTGAGTCGAGATCGCACCACTGCACTCCAGCCTGGGCCACAGAGCGAGACTCCGTCTCAGAAGAAAAAAAAAAAAAAAAAAAAAAAAAAAGACTTAAATTTAAGACCTGAAACTACTAAAAGGAAACACTGGGGAAACTCTCAGGACATTTGTCTGGGCAAACATTTCTTATTTATTACCCCAAAAGCACAGGCAGCCGAAGCACAAAGTGACAAATGGAATTACGTCAAATTTAAAAGCTTTTGCAGTGGCAAAGGAAGCAGGGTGAAGAGACAACCCACAAAATGGAAGAAAATATTTGCAAACTATCTATTTGACAAGGGCTTAGTAACTAGAATATATATACAACTCAATAGGAAAAAAACAATAATCTGATTAAAAAATGGGCAGAGATCTAATCTGAATAGATATTTCTCAAAAGAAGATATGCAAATGGAAAACATGTATATGATAAGGTGCTAAACATCATTGATTATTAGAGAAATGCAAACCAAAGCTACAGTGAGACATCATGTCACTCTGATAAAAAATACTTTTTATTATTATTATATTTTAAGTTCTGAGATACACGTGCAGAACGTTCAGGTTTATTACATAGATATACACGTGTCATGGTGGTTTGTTGCACCCATCAACCCATCATCTACATTAGGTATTTCTCCTAATGCTATCCCTCCTCTAGCCTCTCACCCACCAACAGGCCCTGGTATGTGATGTTCCTGTCCCTGTGTCCATGTGTTCTCATTGTTCAACTCCCACTTATGAGTGAGAACATGCAGTGTTTGGTTTTCTGTTCCTTCGTTAGTTGGCTGAGAATGATGGTTTCCAGCTTCATCCATGTCCCTACAAAGGACATGAACTCATCCTTTTTTATGGCTGCATAGTATTCCATGGTGTATATATACCACATTTTCTTTATCCAGTCTATCATTGATGGTTCCAATTCTTTACTACTGTAAACAGTGCTGCAGTAAACATATTTGTGCATATGTCTTTATAGTAGACTTTACATTCCTTTGAGCATATACCCAGTAATGGGATTGCTGGGTCAAATGTTATAAAAATGACTTTTATAGAAAAAACAGGCAATAGTGAATGGTGAATTCTGGCAAGGATGGGGAGAAAAGAGAACTCTCACACACTGTTGGTCAGAATGTAAATTATTACTATGGAGAACAGTATGTAGGTACCTCAAAATACTGCTAGGTATATACCCAAAAGAAAGAAAATCAGGTTATTGAAGAGATATCTGCACTCCCATATTTATTGCAGCACTATTCACAATAGCCAACATTTGGAATCAACTAAGTGTTCATCAACAGATGAAGGGATAAAAAAACTGTGCTGCATATACATAATGGATTATTATTCAGCCAGAGAAAAGGATGAGATCCTGTCATTTGGAACAACATGGATGGAACTGGAGGACACTATGTAAAGTTAAATAAGCCAGGCACAGAAAGATAAACTTCATACATTCTCACTCATTTGTAAAAGCTAAAATTGAACAGTTGAACTCATGGAGATAGAGAGTAGAATGGTCATTACCAGAGGCTAGGAATGGAAGTGGGGTGGTCAGGAGAGGGGGTATGTGGTAGTGACTGGATACAAAAATACAGTCAGATTGAATGAATAAGATCTTGTATTTAATAGCAGAATAGTGACTATAGTGAAAAATAATTTAATGTGCATTTTAAAATAATTAAAAGTTTTATTGGAATGTTTGTTAACACAAAGACATGACAAATGTTTGAAGTGATGGATACCCCATTTACCCTGATACACTTATTATACATGGTAGGCCTGTATCAAAATATCTCATTTACCCATAAATTTATATTTCTACTATGTACCCATAAAAATGAAAAATTAAATTTTTGTTTTAAAAAAGTCTCTTTCAGCGCCAGTGTTCTATTATTCCCCTACTTTAATTAATACTGGTCCTTGTCTTCAGGGGAAAATTGGGAAATCTGCATACATGAAAAGGGAGGAGTGTTCTTTTGCCTCCATTAGAGAAATGGACATCTTTTGTCATCATAGCCGTATACATGCCTTTTGCACCAAATCATGGCATGTTCTTTCCTGTCTTTCAGCTTTATCTAATACTACTCCTAAAACCACTCTCTCTCCATTCCCACCAGGCATCCTAGAATTCTCTCAGCTCCAATGGAACCACTTGCACACATTGGTTATGCTGCCCCACTTCCCACCTCCTACTTAGCCTGAGGTCTCATTCAAAGTTCACCGCCTCCGGAAATCTTTCCTTGAAGGCTGCATTAGCTGTCTTATTATAGTCTCCAAAAAGCACATTTTGTTTTTCATTTTTAGTATTAATCACACTTAAAATTATTTTTAAGTATCAGTCTTTGTCCCACTAAACTGAAAATAATGACTAAGTCTTTTATATTTCACAGTGTACCCTATCCCCTTCATAATGCCTGGCACATAGTGAAAACTCTATAAATATTTTTAAGTTGACATAACTTTTAATATTCTACCACTCATTCTAATTCTTGGCATGTAGAAACAAAAGGCTTAGCTCTCACAGCAGGTTGGGATAAACAAAATTAAGTTGGACATTTTAGAAGCAGTTGTTTTCTGAAAGCACTTGGTATATTGAATGTAAAATAAAATAAAATAAAATAAACCTCTAAGTTAATAAAGAGCAAGAACAAACAGAATAAACCTTACTCAAATATAAACATTTTCATGAGTCATGCTTAAAAGCCCTCTTTATTCTGAGAGGCAGATTGAAATGTTATCATAAAATTCCCACACAAAATATCACATGTGACTTGGTAATTTTTCCTAGGCAAAAGAAATCGCATCTTACAGACTCTAGGATTTTTTTAAATAAAAATTATATAAAGAGACATTTCAAAAGATACCAAAAATGTAAAAACCCAAAAATCTTTCTCGGCTCAGTGCTAAGAGACCATCAACATACAATAAGGTATCAAATTTGTGAAGTAAGTTTTGGGAGACAGATTGTCTAAGAAATCATACAAAGAACATCTGCCCCACTTAAGGTATCTCAGTTTACTACAATGAATCAATATTGAGTGCAATATTTTTGGATAGCACAATAAATATATCAATATCAAATTTAATAAAAGTATGCTAGAACTCAAAGAAAATGCAGAGATTACTTAACCTCAGCTTCTTGTTTTAGGATATGGAAACTGTCCTTGCAGCAAATATTAAATCAGCAATGCATATGGAATACTACAGAGAAAAACAATTATTTAAATAAATGAGCTTGGACTCCGATTCAATCTAATTGTATGAACATTGAAATATATCTGTGTAACATGCTTATATTATGTTAGTATATGACAGATAATTCAGTTCCTAAGAAACTAGAAATTTCAGTTTTACTTTTCACTTAAGTAAACAAAGTTTTTATTATTGACAGAATGTTCTTTTAAATAAATGTCAAATCATAATTTTAGCATGTTCTATAGATGACTTTGATCCCACCAAATTGAATTTTACTTGTGTTAAAGGATAGAATATGGGGAAAATAGGAAATATTTGTAAAATAAAAAAAGATATAACTATGCCTTACATAATTTTATTTTACCAAATTGATTTTGTACCACTAGAAAACTAAAGAATGCATGGGAATATTGGGGAACCACAAACTTCAAACAGTCCTGACAGATATTTATTATTCATTCATTACTTATTTTCTGCTTTAATACATTTTTTTATTATTAAAAGTTAAGAACTAACTTTTAATAGTACAGTAATTCTTTAATATTAAAATTCATTTGGGTTTTACATTAACTGATCTCTTTTACGGATGACAGATTGATATATTTATTTATTGTGGTAAGTGCTATGCGGTAGCAATGATGTATAGTATGGAATCTCTGTTTATATGTGCTGACTAAATAAACAAATAAATATACATAAAAATGACTCTTGCCAGATATCATCATTTCATTTATCCACTATACAAATATATGGTGAAAACATTTTTTAAAACCGACTCTCATCAGGAATATAGCAAAGGTAAATCTTGGGATTCTACAAATGGTAGGATTTTTTGAGAAATACTCTAATTAATTAAGTTTTGGAAAACAGCAAATAAATGGATCAAAAGTGGAAAAAATCATATATACGGAGAAAAAGAAAGATGTTCACAGTTTAAAAAAAAATCAGTTCCTCACAAAAGAGCAAGTCAGATATTTCTTAGGCATGTGCCACCAGGATTAAGTGCTTGATTGTAATTAATTTTCACTTTGCATGACTTTGCATAAGCCTGAGTATTTTAAAGGAAAATGGAAAAATGAATGCAATTTTCAGCCCTTTCTTTGGTGCTTGGATATAAATTTTCCCTATCATAATCTCTATTATAACTTTGACATTCTTGTTTGTAATGGATATAACCTACTGAGAAAAAAAAGAACAAACCTTCAACTCTGCAGAGTATAACCACTTCAACATTTAAAAAATGAATTGTGAGAATATTTTCTTCTCTTCTACTTACTCATTTTGAATGAAACATTGTTCTTGCATTTTTAATTGTTGAAAATATTCTGCTTATAATCTTTTTCTTGCTCTCTCAAAATAGCAATACCATTGAAATAATACAGCTTACACTAGTGTTTAGTTTGAAACCATAATTGGTAATATTAACACATTTGTTTATAGGTTCATTGAGATATGATGAACAATAAACCACTCATATTTAAAGTATACAGTTTGATAATTTTTCACACATATATGCATTGGTGAAACCATCACCACTGATAAGATAATTAACATTAAGCCCAGGCATGGTGGTTCACGCCTGTAACCTCAGGTCTTCGGGAAGCTGAGGTTGGCGGATCGCTTGAGCCCAGGAGTTTGAGACCAGCCTGGGCAATGTGGCAAAACTCCATCTCTATAAAAAATACAAAAATTAGCCAGGCATGGTGGCACATGCCTGTAGTCCCAGCTACTCGGGAGGCTGAGGTAGGAGGATTACTTGAGGATCACTTGAGAGAGTGCAGTGAGCTGAGATTGTGCCACTGCACTCCAACCTGGGTGACAGAGGCATATCCTGTGGGGGAGGGGGAGAAGAAAAGGAACTAATGTGTCTATCACCCAGTAAAGGTTTCTCCAGCCTGTTGCTAATCCATCCCTTCCTTCATCCAAGTACCCAGAAAATATAATCTGCTTTCAGTCACTATAGATTTTGCTAGCATTTTCTAGAATTTTAAATAAATAACATCATTCTCTTTTTCACCTGGCTTATTTTACT
The DNA here is from genome assembly GCF_049350105.2 of Macaca mulatta. NCBI lineage: Eukaryota > Metazoa > Chordata > Mammalia > Primates > Cercopithecidae > Macaca > Macaca mulatta. The sequence continues at coordinate 123,113,549 of NC_133413.1, forward strand.
CAGTATATTGATACTGATTTTCATTCATGTTGCATGTGTTAAAAAGCATTTTCTCCTTTATTGATGAGTAGTATTCTATTGTGTAGACATACCCAATTTTTGTTATATACTCACCTATAAATGGACATTTGGATTGTTTCCAGTTTGTAGAAATTTTAAAAAATCTACTATGTATATTCTTATACAAGTCTTTACACAGACAATTGATTTCATTTCTCTTGGGAAAATGTCTAAGAGTAAAATGGCTGGGCTGTGAGGTAGACATATGTTTAAGAAATTGCCAAGCTGTTTTCCAAAATGGTTATACCATTTTTATCTTCCTTCTAACAGTGTATGAGAGTTCCAGTTATTCTGCTTCCTTGCCAAGCCAACATTTTTTAATCTTCACCACTCTAGTGAGTATGTAGTAGTATCTCTTTGTAGTTGTAATTTACATTATCTTAATAACAATGATGGTGGACATTTTTTTCATACACTTTCTAGACATCTGTATCTCTTCTTTGTGAAGTGTTTCATTATCTCTTTTACCCATTTTAAATTGGTTTGTTTGCTTTATTCTGAATACAGATCCTTTATTAAGTATGTTTCTGCAAATAATTCTTATCCAGCCTGTGGTTTGCAATTCATTTTCTTAACAGTGCCTTTTGATGATCAAATACTTTTAATTTTGATGAAGTCCAATTTATCATTTTTTTAAATATCTTAGTTTTCTCCTTTCCTATTATAAAATTCCATAGCCTGAGCAGCTTATGTGACAGAAATTTATTTCTCACAATCTGGAGGCTGCAAATTCCAAGATCAGGGTGCCAGAATAGTTGGGTTCTGGTGAGGGCTCTTTTTCTGGCTTGCAGATGGTTCGTTTCTAGCTGTATCCACATATGGTGAAGAGAGGGAGAGTGGTCCCTGGTTCCTGTAAAGGCACTAATGTCATCATGAGGGACTCATTCTTATGATCTCATCTAAACATAATTCTCTCCCAAAGGCATCATCTCCAGACACCATCACACATGGGGGTTAGAGGTTCAACATATAAATTTGGAGGAATATAAATATTCAGCTCATAACAGATAGTATACTTTTGGTCCCCTAAGATAACTTTTCCTAAACTAAGGTAACTAAGCTTTTCTTCTATGTTTTATTTCAAAAGTTGTGTAGTTTTACCTCTTAAACTTAGGTCTATAATACATTTACAAGTTGATTGTTATATACTGCATGAGGTAACAGTTAATTTTTTTTGAATGTGGTTATACACTGTTTCAGCATCATTTAAATGAATAATATCTTTTCTGATTCAAATCTCTACCATCTCTGTTGAAAATCAATTGACGATAATATGTGGGTCTATTTCTGAACTATTCATAACAAAAATCTTAAGGGTGAAAAAATCATTTAAAACATTTATAGAAAGTTTACAGAAAACATTTACTACACAATATGATCTGAGCGACGAGAAACAATTGTTTCTTTCTGTCATTATTAATCATGTAAGAACAAAGGAATTCATGCTACTTCCAAAACACCTCAATTTTTCTCATGATTTGAGAACAAAACTGAATGGGAGTACAACTTAGTGTGTGTATGTAAATATATAAACATATATTTATATTGTTAATATATTAATATATTAATTTAATATATTAAAATGTTTATTTATATATTATATAAATATTATACATAAATATATAATATATAAAATGGCATTAAGACACAGGTGCTAAGATAAAGAAAGAAATTTGCTCATGATGAATATATACTTGTAGCAGAAGGTAATTCTCATATTTCTATGTTTCCTTTCCTGAAAAAAAAGAGCATAGTGAACATTAATTAACTCACATATAACTGTTCCTTCCTGTGGGTACACACTTTTTCTTGGGCCCATCTGCACTGTATTTCCATATTAACACATTTTTTAAAATAAAGAAAGAAATAGATCTGAAAGCATTGAACTGTAATATAGACTATTTCTTCTTACTGTTGTTAAAAGAAAAATCTTCAGCAAATTAAAATTAACAGAGTTTAATTGAGCAAAGAATGATTCGCAAATCAGGAAGCTCCCAAAACAAAACAAAACAAAACAAAACCAAAAAAAAAAAAAAACAACGGTTTGCAGAGACTTCAGCACTCCTGCATAGTCAAAGATTTATGGATAGAAAAAGGAAAGTGATGTACAGAAAATGGAAGTGAGAGACAGAAACAGTTGGATTGGTTACAGCTTGGCTGTAACAAAACCTTATTTGAACATGGTTTGAACAGTTGGCTGCCTTTGACTGGCCAGAACTCAGTGATTGGTAAAAGAATAAGTCACATCCTGTTTACACATTCAGGTAAGTTATGGTTCACTGTGCATGGAGAAACCTTTAAGCTGAACTTAAAATATGTATAAAGAGGAAGCTTTAGACTAAACTTAACACTGTGTTGAAATAATTAAACAAAGAGATAATAAGTGTGTTTATCAGAGTGCATTTAATTGAGAGGCTAATTTAGTGACAGAAACTGAACTCACCATGTCTTAAAAAATGAGAAGTTTATAGCCTCACACAATTGAAAGACCAAGGTCTAGTGTTCCTTTCAAGAACTGCTAAATTTAGGAGTTCCAATTATGTCCACAATGCTATGTTATTGCTTCTATTCATTGGTTCTGCCATGCCTCTATCAGCAAGTTATTAACATTTAAAAAAAAGTTATACCAGTATCACCAAGTGAAATCGCCTTTAGAATTTACCACCTTAGAAAAAATATTTTCTTTCACCTAGAAACTATATCAATTGTCCCAGATGCTTTACTGATAACCTTTTTATTCTTTTTTTTTTTTTTTTTTTTTTTTTGAGACACAGTCTCATTCTATAGCCCAGGTTAGAGGGCAGTGGCACGGTCTCGGCTCACTGCATCTTCCACCTTCCAAGTTCAAGCAATTCTCCTGCCTCAGTCTCCTGAGTAGTTGGGATCACAGGCACACACCACCATGCCCTGCTAATTTTTGTATTGTTAGTAGAGACAGGGTTTCACCATGTTGGCTAGGCTGGTCTCAAACTCCTGACCTCAGATGATCCACCCCCCTTGGCCTCCCAAAGTGCTGGGATTACAGGTGTGAGCCACCGCATCCAGCCTGGAGTGATAACCTTTCAAAGGGAATTCTGATTAGTTTGGCCCAAACCTGTAGAGCTGTATAGAATTAGGAGAAATAAGGTTTATCAGAGCCTGGAGAAGTTCAGTCACTAGTACAGAAAGACTTGCCAGGCAGGGATAAAAGCAGACACAAAGAGAGAAAGAGAAAAAATTAACCCCCTTGAAATTAATATACACATAAGTAAAATATCAGTATACTATATCTTTATTATTTTTTCAAAGAAACTTTTGTGAAAAAAGAAAAGGTACGTGAAATGCGCATATATTTGAAAATTCTTGTGTACGACCTGGAAATTTTTCTAATAAAATATAAATGACCAGCATTAATTGAAGAAGAGATCTGAAGAGATTTATAGTCAAAGGAACAAAAATTAAATTTGCTAAATATTTACCTTTAAGTAAAAATGTCCAGATACTTTTATGGCTACGGTCTTTCTTACTCTAAAAATCATGTAAATTTTATGATTGTTATTCATACTATTCCAAGGCTTTGACAAATTTCCTGACTCATTCTGTAATAATACCATATACTAAAACCCAAATTTTATAAAACCAACACAAAAAGAAACTCTAATTCAAATTCACAAATATAATTATTTTAGTCAAATCGTTAGCAAATTGATCCCAGGGTATACTAGGGGATTGGTCATCATGTTCAAGAAGGTTTTATTACAGAAATGAAACTTTGTCCGAGTATTAGAAAAAACTATGAATACAGTTAAAGGAGAGACATAATTAAATACATGATTGTGTCAATGGATACAGAAAAAATGTTTGACTAGAAGTTAGATGAAATGTATTTGAACTCCCTGAAATTGGTAAAGATTCTTTCCACATACCCTTGTCAAATATATTAAATGTTCAAATATAAAGTCGTTGCCATCCAAAGAAGAATAAGACAGAAACACTAGCTCTCATCGCTATTATTTAATGGAATTTTGAGGGTTCCAATCTCCTACAACAGGCCTCTGGCAAAAATTGTAACATTGAGGATGAAGACAAATATGCTGAGGAAGGTAGAGGGAATTCAAGAATGCGCCTGAGTCTCAGATAAAAGTAACATTGGTGCATACCCTCTAGGCATGTCATGTGGTGATAGTAAACACATATTTGCTTAAGCCACTATTAGTTGGGTTTTCTGTAATGTGCCAATACATGTCCTCCTAATTATTACAATGCCTAATCATGAAATAATTAAAATTAATGAAGCATTAAATCCTGTGGCCAATACCACACAGATGTACAGAAATCAGCAATGTTTCTTTGTAATAGTAATAATCAGTTAGCATTCCTAAATAATCCAAGTCTTAAGAAATATCAAGTAATTATATGAAAATAAAAACTTGCAGACATCTCCTATGTGAAATCAGATGGTTTTTATCTGTGTGTGTGGTTGTGCAGGTGCATGTGCATGCATATGTTTTATTTTGATGTATACCTAATGAGCTAAGGGGAGCTCAGTAATTTAACTCAATCTTTTGGTGTCCCGCTGCTCTTCACACTGATTAGGGTTTCCAGCTTTTCCTAAAAACCCCTCAAAATCACTTAGGATATAATATTGCATAATGGAAAAAAGAATGAAGTCAATAAACTCAGAATTGCAACTATACTCTGCAATATGATTATGATTAACCTATTCATGTTCATTCATTTATTCACGCATCCCACAAATATTTGTTGTTTGCTTTCTATATGTCAGGTATCATGCTAGATTCTGAGAATACAGCAATAAACAAAGCAGAACAAACTTCTTATCATCATGGTGCTTAAATCCTCGTCAGTTTTCTCATCTGTAAAAATGAGTAGTATTTCTTACCTCTTACCCTTCTAATCAGATTTAATGAGTCAATGTAGGCAAAATATTGGAATATGCAAGGCTCTTCATAATTGTTAATTATTGCTCTAATGTTCCTTAACCTAAGACAAAGTTGAAAATAGATCTAAAAAGTTGCTCAGTGTTAATGGATGTTAATGTGTCTATTGAAAAGAACTCTCTTTTTTCTTGCATTCTGATTAATATGCATTTGAGAAAATGACAATATAAAAACGAGGAAACAAGCCTAATATTTCTAAGGGAAATGGGGCAAGGTGGACAGCTAGGTTATACTTGCTTTTCAGCAAGACATTTAGTTCACATCTTAAATCATTGTTTTGGCAAACAAAAAAAAGTCTCCTGTGAATCAGAATGGCCGTGACATTGTTACATCCATCTACAAGGATGTTACTGATTTTTAAAAGTTAGGAATACCATTAACTTCTCAAGAGTCCGGTGGCATTTTATTAACTTATGCTACGGTATACAGTAATCAGCACACTGTCATGAACAGAAACATGAAATTAATCCTAGTTGAATAAAAATTAACTAAATTTAGAATAAAGGACTGTTTTGTTGATTTGCAACATTTGTTGCCTTTTTATATTTTAAGATAGACATTGTCTAAACTCCATAGATAAAAGCATTCATAGTTCCACAGATTTAAAGCAGAAGTTCTAAACTTAATGACTACTTAATCAGGTAATTATGTACTATTTTACATTCATACATAAATGTTTGTTCCTCTGTCAATAGTATAGTCTTAGAACTGTCATTTTCAAAGTACGTTTTTTGGAGTCCTAGAATTCTTCCTACATTTGGAGGGAATGAGAAGCAATCAGATCAACTGAGGGTACCAAGTCTTCTTCCCATCCTTGTTCTACCAGTGAAGCCCAGCTTTTAATCTTTTCTCTATTATGAGTTTCTAACAGAAGACGTCATTTGAAATCATATTTTCTTTAAAATAGTTTCAAAAACACTCTCTTAATTAGCAAAACACAACTTAAGAATAAAAATATATCACAAAAGACAAAGACTAAATTTCATATTTTAGTTGCTATGTTTAAAATGTTAAAAACTTGAGACAAACTACTCAATAAATACATATATTTAATTTAGAGGAGATCTGCATTTAATGCTATCTCATGCAAAATCTACAGGTTACAAAAACAGAAGATATCTTTAGATCAATCTGGAAAAGTTTTTAGCAGGTGTACCATTTAGAACCAACACACTACTCAACAGAGAGCATGGTAATTATAAAAATTATTTTTAGTAGGCGAACTTGCTAAAACTATGTGCACATCAAAATTTGTAACTTCTCAACGTGAACTCTGCTTCAACTCTGAGCTCAGGTTTTAAATTATGGAGAATGCAAAAACATGATTTTCACAGTACAAAAAAAAATCCTGGTAAACTAAACTTTTGAGGACGTATTTTCCTTAGTATTACCTAATTTATATAGGCCAAATCATTTATTCAGTTTAATTGAACAAGTAATTATTAGCTACCTATGATGATGGCAGGGATATTGCTAGCATAAATACAAAGACAAGTAAGACATATTTTCTATTTAGTTATATAATACATCTGATTCATGGTTTACAAAATAGAGGAAGTGGTCTTCTGTGATGGGCAGGGTTAACGAAGTCTTCACAAAAGAGTGAATATTTGAACTTTGCTTTGAAGGATGAGTGAGGAGGTGCTAAGTTAAAATTAAAAACAGTGATTCAGGTAAATTTACTGAATGTCCAAAGAAGCAAAGTTGTGAAACAACTTGCAGGGTTCAGAGACTTATGGGTATTCTGGTAAAATTAGAGTTTATGGAAAAAGAGAAAATCAGATGGAGAAAGCTGGAGGAAATGATGTATGGAGATTTTTTATTTTATCTCTAGGGATAAAAAATAGAGAATTTTGAGCATGAGAGTAATATGATCATCACTCTGATGCTGGAAGATTATCATTAGTAACGTGCAGCAGGTTGGACTGGAAGAGACATTTCCAGTCTAAGGAAGAGGGAGAAAAATAAGGGCATTACTCATTTAGAATGTCCAGGGTTGGTTTCAAATAAGTCATCTCTGTGAATTTTTAAATTACTATTGTTGAAAACTGAGCAGAAAGAGGACAATATAATGTTTAATTGTGCTACTCTACAATGTACTTCCAGCTCTTGAATCGCAGCAGAGGGGAGAACTGTGTAAATATCAATAGAACTCCCTGCTGCTCCAACCTATTCACGAGTTTTAATAAATGTTTCTTGTTCAAGCATTGTCATTAATAATTAATACAGTTTCTAATGTTTAAATCACTATAGATTTTCTGACAGGTAACCTTCATAAGATGGAGAAAATAATGGAAACCACAGGAATATAAGAATGCCAGGTTTGCTTAGCCATTTAGAGGGAGAAGGGGAAGAAAAAGAAAAAAGATATATTTCAAGAAGTATGACTGGGTGAGTGGATCTGTACTCCAAATCAGCATTACACAATATTTCCTAGTAACAAACGTGCACATAGACCACCTGCAGGTAAAATACAAGTTGCCAGAAAAAAAAGACAGATAGTCATGTGTGACATAAGCCAATTGTTCTTTAAATTTTGTAACCTTGTTTTATTTACTGGGGATAGAGGTGGATTTTAAATTGAGGTGGAATATATTAAGACTATAATCAAGCTAATCTTTTTAATAAACTGGCATTTACATAGATTTCTTGAACTATTCAAATTAATATAGTACCAAATTTAGTCACAAGAAAAAAAAAAAAAAACACACAGAATGAATGTGTTCTGCCTCTCTGACAATATCATGCATTCATTTTCATGTGTCCAGAAACAAAAGCATGGCAGTGTTTGTAAGAGAAAACTCTGATTGAAAATTATTATTATGCAAGTAAAATAATTTTTCACAGTAATTAATTGGTAAGATAGAAAATACAAATTTTACCACAATAGTAATGATAAATTCAAGCAACATAACATTCTGATGGTCTCCTATATATTTTTGTTTTTAAAACATAGATTTTTAATTGAGTTTATTAGTACTTTTTTCAGTCAGAATTGCAAATTTGCGTGTCTAATATGTACACTGTGTGTATGTATTGGTTTTAATCAAGGTCCAACATGTGTGGAGGGTATCTATGACCTCATAATGCTTGCATCTATTTCTGGTAAATGAAACTAGAACAAAATATTTTGTTACACACACATAGTTAATCACTGGTCTGTATCTCTACCAACACTGGGATGGGCAAAAGCAATTTCACAAATTTGTGATCTATGATTTATATGTTTGATAGATTACAAAAAAAAGATTTGTATATTGGAATATTTAGGGATTTCAGACCTTTACTGTTATATTTAAGTATTTAATAATTAGTAGAATCTTTGCCAGGAAAATTATTTAAAGTATATAAAATCCCATGTCTATTCTGGGGAAGGCTAGGAGTCTAGAGTGATTGAAACACAAGGATAGTATAATAAACTGGGAGAAAGATGAGGTATGCAAAATAGACACATTTTAAAGGAAAAACTAATTTTATTTAAAGATAAGTGTAATTAACATTTGTAGTTAAATTAAAGAGGAAATTATTTTTGTTGAAATGTGTTCTTCCGTGTGTTCTGCAAAACTTTTAATTTTGTAGATGCAATTAAACGTGAATTTAAAATATTTTCTGGTGGTATTAAGATAACATATTTCCTATAGTAGCAATTCATCATTACCTTTGTAGTTAACCTTGAAACCAACAGATCCAACACTTTCATCTGTTTGAAGGTGCAGCCACATTTGGCTACTCATGCTCACTATCAAGTCTGGTACAAAGCTTCCAGTCAGCCTAAAAAGAGATGGACAAAGAAGGAAGAAATGGGTTATTAAAACACCCTCTGCATACAAATTATAAGACAGATGTGTTTCTCAGTACTTTCTTTGCTAGAAAAAAAAGTCAGATAAACATACAGGAGGATGTAGAGTCCTACACAGTACTTCCTTTTGAACTGAAAAGAAAAAGAGGATTTATACAAATATTCAAGTATTTTTAACACCACAAATATATCTTAAACATTCCCAGTTTCACAGAACTTTGTTCTAGAGAAATATTGTTAAAATATTTCTGTGCAAAACAATAAAGTGAGCAAGAGTATAACCAAACCCTTTGCAATACTGATGTCGAATACACAAGCCTTAAAATATAGTACCTGCATTATAGGCTGTCCATGTCACATATGTTTTTCTGTAAATAGTTTTATTTAAAGACATATGCTGCTAATCTGATGCAGCATAACTGTATCCATTCATTACTAATCCTTCATTCAGTAATGCACAGTTTTGTAACCATAAGAAGGGAAATTACTTCATGTTTTTTTCTGTCATCAATGATGCTGTAGTTGCATATTTGAACTGAAGTCAAAGGTCATAAGAAGGATGAAAGCAAATGAGTAAATAAGACCTTAGGTTGGGGGGAAGTCTATCCAGAATAGGAAAGAGGATAAAATGGATTCACTGCAGAGTAAATGTCCACATTGATAAGGGATTCTAAATTACATATAGAAAGACAGGTTTCCAAAGGAAGAAATTACTGAACGTTTGCCTCCTTTATTGCTAAAACCATGAGGATTGCTGGAAAATTACATCAGGAAAGTATAAAGTTTCCTTTCATTGTAAAAACCTAAGAGAGTATTTAGACTCTTGTATAGTGGCTCTACTATGAATACACCAGCAGAGGGCAGTGTGATTGACCCTATCCTGGAAGTGACTATGGCAGCAAAATGCCCTGTGCGTAGTATTTATGAAAAAGTATTCCTCAAGGATTTCTTGACTCTCCTATCGTTTCTCTAATCATTTACAGAAAAACTTAGAGGAATTTGTCCCAGTAGGGGAATCTGTAAGTCATCAGCATGTTGATGGTTTGCTGGTAGACTCAGAAACTAAAGAGCAATACAAAACCAACACTTTGGCTTTGTTACAATTCCTCCTTCAAAAGGGCATAAGCCTTCAATAGACAAATTTTAAAATTGCCAAACTGAGATAAAATATTTGGAGCATCTGTTGATGCTGAAAGCCTTATGTAGGTGTCAGCCATTTTGTAGATAGAATGCTCTTCTACAAAAAAAAAATTAAAACATTTTTGGGACTAGTAGAATATTGTGGACAGTGAAATTCAGCTTTGGTAGAGTGGCCAAAACTCTAATGAAATAACTGCATAATAATTCCTCAGATCCTTTGATTTGGTCAGTAGAATTTGAAGAAGTGTTCAAATTAAAATTTGCTATAGTATAAGCTTTGGGAATTCCAAATTTTGCAGAATCTTTCCACTTGCTTTGTTAGGAAAATAAAGGGGCTACTTTTGGAATTTTAACTCAAAAGTTGGGATTACATGATACACTAATAACAAATTTCTCAGTTTCCTTGGAGGCAGTGACAATGTTGATGACAAGATTCTGTGGCAGTAGCAGATAAACTTTTAAAAAGGCTCAAATCCTTACCTCCAGTCACTTATATGCATGTCCCCCATGCTGTGACAGCTATCTTGGAAGTGCAAAAAATCCAGAACGTGTGGGTATGCCATCAGACCAGTTAATAAGAAGCACTGATCCCAGTATTGTGCTTAGGAGATGCAATATCCTAAGTTGTATTACTCTTTTACCATATCCTGATCAAACAGATGACCATGATTGTATTATAGTGGTAAGATAAGTCACTAAGCTCTGATTAACCGATTTGATATTCTTGTCTGTAATGAGACTGAGAAAGGATGGGGCTTGGCTTCAGCTCACCTCTGCTAGAACATCCTTTCTTGCATTCCCCTGATCACAAACCCATACCACTACTTCACTGATACCATACTTGTTAATAGTCATACGAGGAAAATAGAGATTCTATGTTCTTCTTCTGTGCTCTCATAATGGGTAACCATGCCTTTTGTTTAAATAATTCCAGAAAAATGGTCTTAGGAGATTCAAAATCAAGCCAAGTTTGCAGTTTCCCATCTTGGGAAGGAATGCTGCACTATCGATTTACAGTCCTGTTGCCACTGGCCAGACCACCATGTGGCCCATTGCTCAAGATAACCATCACAATCAGATACGCTGACCCATGTACCCTACCAGTTATGTGCTGTGCACAGAACAGCCTGTGTACCTTACCCCTGATATGAAGTCCCATGAGTTACCTAATAAAGAAATTCCTTACTGGCTTTTTTTGGAGAGCCAGTTGGAGGACCCTTGTGACTCTGCTCTCTCCCTTGTGTTTAAGCACAAGCCCTGAAATAAATGCCTTGTCTGGGAAATCTGCTGAGCCTCATGTTAATTTCCATTACATAGGGAACCAAAGAGCCTGTGGTCTTTAGTAATAATGCCAATTTAATAATATTTACCAGTAGACATGTACTTGGGATAAAAATGGCCCAATTTAAGGTTTTGTATGCTATGGTGACCTCTTACACGGCATTTTGGAAGCTTTGCCTAGAATTAAGCTGACACAAGCAGCACAGTTAATAGAAGTTACTAGAGTTGCAATACTTGATAGCTAGGTAGGAAGGTAGGAAGGTAGTTAGGTAGGTAGGTAGGAAATACATGTTTGGTGTCTGTCACATAGGTGAGCAAATTTGGAGAAATAGAAGCTTCTCGTCTTTGATGGGAAGTAAAATATCTCATGGAAAACTGATAACTGATTTTTTTTTTTTTAGGAGGTATACAACTGTCCTATCAGATCAGTAATCATCTGTAGAGCTCACATAGAGCAGAATGACACAATTGTTTAATGCAACTATTATAAAGGAGGCTAAAAATATTTCACTGAACTATGAAAATTCCCTAATAAAGTAACCCCTATACCACAATTCTTATTTATTTGATTAATAATGTGTCATTGACATACTCATCTAAGTAAAATGGGGACTTTAAAGACCCTAGACTTTTACCATACTTACATAAAAATAAAATTATTCCAAAAATATTAAAGAGAAGAGCTATATGTCAGAATAATTATTTACAGTCTATTCTTAAGGTACATGTGGCAGTTTTCCCCAACCAGCTTTCCCAGAAACTAAATGGCAGTTGGATTTCACAGAATTAATGTCTACAAAAAGTAAGATATTTTGTCTAGTTATAGTGTATATGATGTTTGGATGGTCTGAAGTCTTTCCATCTTTAAATGTGAATGCTCAAGCTGGGTAAAGTATCTTTTAATACCCATGATTTCCACTTTGGGGCTCCAGAAGCATAATGAATCAGAGAGAGGAAGTCATCTTATTTTCACTGTCACCTAGTAATTATGCAATTATTTATAGATTCCTATAAGATGAATGGAACTCATTTGCTGAGATTTAGCAATATACTGGATTAAAATGGCCTAGAATTTTACTGTTACTAATTGTCAAAAATTAGAATGACCTCTGCAAACAAGCATGATATTTTTGCCTTTGAACTAATGATTGCCAGACCTATGAATTTCAGTCAGAAATCATATCCTGTGCCCAATTTAACTGAATTCTCTCTTAATCATGTTCATACTCCAAGGTACTTATCTCTTCCTTAGAATCCCTGAGACACAAAATCATAAGGACCTGGAAGGACCTGTTGAAAGAAATTTGCCACCCTATTGACCTGGAGATTTGATTTATCTGAAAGTGTTCCAGAGGTAAGATGAGCTGATCCTGTGCTAGAAGGATCAAGTGCTCTTGATGACCCACATGGCTAGCAAAGTGAAAGAAAATCTCACACAGATTCATGCTTGCCATGTGGAGCCAGCATCTCAGAAGAATTTGACAATAGTTCCTACAAAGGACTCAAAACAGATTTTCTAGACAAGTAATTTTGGCTCTGAACTCAACTGAAAGAAGAAATTCCAGGGAGCTTATGCTCATAGACTGCTTTGTTGTCCTATTCACAGTAACATTATTTCAATTACTTTAAGAACCACATTTTATTAAAAAAAATATGTTATGTGTTACACTACTTTTTCTTTGTGTACTCCTGGTAATAGTTCCCACAGTCACTTATTTCCAAACAGCTCAGAATTGGACTCCCAGTGATCAAGATCTTAATGTTACACTCACCCTAACTAAACTTTAGAAAACTTTAGTTGACTTTCTTTCTGACTACAGGTTCCTGACCTCCCGTTTCTTAAAGAATTTAAGTTAAAAAACTTGCAATTATAAATTCATTCTTTGCCCCTTTGGATGTAAATATTCAACAAAGAATATCTTTCTTAAGAATCTCCAAGCCATTCCTTTGAAATGTAATCATTGAAGGAGATAGCACCTGTCTCCCAGTCTCTATGGGAGGATAGGAGCTTAACTTCAACAAGAAACAATTGAAACTCGGATGATCTATATACATTGACTAATCTCTCATCTAAAGCTTTCCAGTGATTTTCCACTAACTCACTCCACTGCTTAAAAACCCTCCCACCTTTTGGTTCCACAAAGTTGAGTTCAGTCTCTCTCCCCTACTGCAATAGTTTTGGAAAAAGTCTTTCTTGTTTAACTTGTCTGGTGCAATTTTTCTTTTACACCAGAATAGGTATGACAGTCAACAGTCCAATTATTGGCAGAGTAAAAGTCAGACCATTTTCTCACTAATTTTTTAATAATCCCAAAGTAAAAGTAACTAATACGTGTCTAAATAGTTAATCCATAAATTTCAAACATACAGGCACACACACAATTTTTTTAACTGATTTAAACAGAAGGAAGATTTAGAATGAAAAACATCTAATTAACAGACAGACAAATCTGACATTTATAGGTAAGACTGCAAATGATAGGTCTAATATAAGTTAAGTAGCTTTGGGACACAAGTCTCTCCAGTCCAAATATCAATATATAAACAAAGGTAAATGTCTATTATTTGTAGAGATTTAATTGACTGTTATTATAATTAAATTATTGATTTGGGCTTATGTGAAACCTATAGACTAAATTTTTCCACAAGAATTGTAACAAAGTCATGTATATTAAATATTGGAAGTTCAATCTGTACCCTTAAGAGGTGCCTCAAAACGATACTAGAAAATGATTGTCTTTGTGTCTTCCATCTCCAAAAAAATTGGAAAAATAAAATAAATACTAAAAGTCACAGATTATCTTATAAATGTAATATTACTTAGGTTATTGATGAAAACTCAGAATAAGTTTTTTGGCCCTCCAAAAATATTTTATTTAAAAATTCAGGTATTTGGGTTCTAGGGTTAAGTTATACCTTAGGCTTGGTTTAGTAAGATGTCATGAAGATCTACAAAATAATATTCAAATAGCTAATTATTTGAAAGTATAAGCAATGTAGATATCACAACAGTTTATAAAATTAACGGATGATGGAGAATTTTTGTTCATGACTAATCAAGAATCTGCTTGATCTATTCACTATTGGTTCACTTAAATGATATATTTAAAGGTTATTCTTTCAAGGCTAATAATACAATACATTTTTAAATTAATTCTATTATATTTCTGAAAATTACCTTACTTTGTATTTTACATTGGATTTGCTATATATTTTGATAACTGCAAACTGTCCAGAGAAGAGTAGAAACAGCAATACAGATAATTACAGTGTTATAAAATCGTAACAAAAAATAAAATTTCTAAGTATAAACACAAATCTTTGAAAAAATGTAAACATTTTCTTGAAATTATAAAGGTAAGAGAACTCCCGGAACTCCACTTCTCTTTAGAAATTCCTAAAGAAAACCTAAAGTTGTAGATGCTTTCTCTTTTTCTTTCAAATATGTGTAAATGTTTTAAAAGCTAAAGAAAACTCTTACAAGTTTTGCATTCCAAGATTGTCTTTCTTAGAGATCTTGGAGCCATCTTTTTGAAACATGAACAGCAAGGAAGATGGTATCCTGTCTTCCTGTTTCACTACTCAGTGAAAGTTAAAGCCTAGGCACTTGGCTCCATTATGTAACTTCTTGATTGTCATAAAGATAGAAGTGTATATTTTTCTTTTGATAAAGACAATTAACATGTGTGTAATGGATTATATCTGTCAAGCTGTATAAAAAGGGTGAGCTTTCTCTTCTTTGAAATCTCTACAGATTGCCTATGATGCAGATCACTATCTGGCTTAATTTTTATTTAACAGAAAAACTGTTTCACTCCTTTTTACATTTTGTGAAGCGGATTCTTTGGGTTGGTAGGTGATTTTATTTTCATTATATTTTCTCAATACTTGATGTCTCACTGAAAACCCTGCTCTTTGTATAAAACCTCAATGGCCAATTCTTCTCAGCTCCCTCTCAAAGACCTTGGTTTAGATTCAAATGGTAGAAACCTACCTGCTTTGGACAACTTTGTACTCAACCCTGACGGTAAAGGATGCTGTGGGCTGCAGAGGAAAGAGTCAAATCATTCTTGTAAGACTCTCAAATGAGTCTTTAAATAGCTGTGTTGCAGTAAGTAGTCAGACATGAGCAGGGCAGGAGAGGGAATTCCCCACACCAGGAATATTAGGTGATCATCAGGTGATGGCCAGGCAGTTATTAAACTATCTATCTAATTGTTGCAATCAGCCGGAAGGAAAGGCAGTCTCTCAATAGATAGAAATACCTGAAACTGGTGATCAGTAGCTTCCTGATAAGATCTCAGGAGTTGGGTGAGTGGGCTTAAACATGTGTGCTAAGAGGTAAAACGCTGGAGTTTAACTGGTAACACTTGACTGGTAAGAGGAAAAATGCCTCAAGTACACATGCATACACTTCAGTAAACACACTGGGCATGTGTCCCATCCCAAGTGCTGGCAGGCCACTGTGCATGCAGAGAGCCCATCCCAAAGAAAACCTGGGGAGAAGAGATGCAACCCCCCTGGAAGCATGCCAACATATAAAACCCCAAGTCAAAGGTCAAACCACACACTTGAATCTCTCAAGTCACCTGCTTGGCCCTCTTCCAAATGTACTTTACTTCCTTTCATTCCTGCCTTTAAATTTTTTAATAAACTCACTTCTACTCTAAAATTTGCCTCAGTCTCTCACTCTGCTTTATGCTTCTCTGTTGAATTCTTTCTCCTGAGGAGGCAAGAATTGAGCTGCTGCTGTCTTGAACAGATTTGCTGCCATGAACAGTTGTACCAATATTTAATACATCTTTTTGAATGTATTATTTGTTAATTTAAAAAATGCTTCTGTAATACATGTTCATTTATAGGCTGAGTAACTTCAGTGTTCTTAGTTCATTCTAGTCTGCCTAGTCAGTCACTTCATGCTAAAATGAAAGAGGTAAAGTCCTAAATAGGTGCACTCAAAAATGTTTTTCAAGAATTGAAATAGTATATAAAATAAATAATATAATCTATTACATTTTTATTAGGCTTGTGCAGATGAAAGGCCTTAGCCCACTTCAAAAGTTCATTGAAAAATCAACTCACAATAAGGCAGATTAATAACAGAAAGTGTTGTAGAAAAAAACGAGTTCTTGTCACACGACCAGGAAAGATTGGGCTCATGGACACCTCTAAGTGTTAACGCCTAAGGTTCTTGCCTAGCCACGCCAAAGAACTGGTGTGGCGGCTGACCTGCGGCAAGTGAACCGAGAGAGAGAAAAAGCTGTAGGCTTTATTGAACAGAGTGAAAGTACAAAGCTTCCACAGCGTGGAAGGGGTCCCAAACAAACAGGTACCCACAGTTAGATTATGTGATTGCCTTTTTAACTCTTTAAGGTGGGAAGTACAAGAAGATGTGTCCAGAGTGAGAAACAAAGGCAATTAACCATATGTGACATGTCTTAGATCTTGAGGAAAACCGGAATTGCAACTTAGGTTTTATCTACTTTATGACCTTGCAGCATGGCAAAAGAGATAGGCTCTTACAGGACTTTACAAAGTATGTTCACAAGAAATTGGAATTGGGAGGATAGACAAGTCCCACTGGTCACAGGAAAACAGGCAGTTAACATTCCTTTTAACTTTAGTTTTGGGGAAGGGGGAGGGGAGAGAGGGAGAGAGGGAGAGAAGGATATAGGAAAACTTACAGCAAAATGTTCACTGTTTATAGCTTTCTTGGGGAAGAAAACACATGCACAAATCCTGGTGTTAGGAATATTTTAAGCACATATTTTCAATGTTATCCATCCAGGACCGAAGTAAGTCCCGATGCAAGAAATGAGTGAGTTTCACAGCTTTCTGAGCCCCTACTCAACCCAGGAAGTCCACCTGGCCCCTCCTTTCATAAGGGTGAATAGAGGAATTTATTGGGCAAAAAGGAAAAAGAAAAAAACAAGTCTGCAAACTGAGATAGAATCCTGTGATTCTTCATCTCACCAACTGAATCCCAAATTGCCATCCAGGGACAGGAGAGGCCAGGCTCCACTACCCAGCAAATGGTGCAAATGCCCCCATCCTCCCTGTGCACAAGCCAGTTGGAAATTCTTTGGGGGAACTTTCCCCTTATCTGCCTCTTGCACTTATCAAATAGGCATACACATTTATTTAACTGTGAGCACAAGGAGAATCAGAGTGATTGCCTGATGTTGCAGTGAGTTCCAGAAGTTTATATACCATCTTGAGGTTACAGAAATAATGGGGACTTGGATCCCGCCAAAACAGATTAGGGGAGGGAGAGAAGAGGAAACTGATTCAGGGGCAATAAATACTTACTAGGGAGAATGATTGAATAGAGGAATAGAAGTTAAAATAACTTGTAAATAGTTCTTTTTGGAATTTAAATGATCTTTGGAGATAAGTCATTGTATTGAAAAAGAGTCTGTTCAGGTGTGGTTACATTCTTGGTCTTCTCTCTTATAATGTTTAATGCAATAGCACAAGAACAATTGTTCTCTTTAGTGGGTCAGTCTTATCTTTATGTAGATCTAGGGAAAATTCTCTGCCAGCACTTGATCTCTAAGGGCCATTTAATTCAAAATGCTCATTATGACCTGCACTTACAGGCCTATAATCCCAGCACTTTGCGGGGCCAAGGCGAGTGGATCACCTGAAGTCAGGAATTTGGGACCAGCCCGGCCAACATGGTGAAACCGCATCTCTACTAAAAATACAAAAATTAGCCGGGCATGGTGGCTCCTGCAATCCCAGCTACTAGGGGGCCTGAGGCAGAAGGATTGCTTGAACCTGGGAAGTGGAGGTTGCAGTGATCCGAGATCATACCACAGCTCAGAATGTGGGCCAATGCAGTGGAAGAATAATGTATTGTTTTTAAAATCAAAATATATATAGCATTACGGAATAATGGGACTATATAAATGTTAGTTCACTTAGCTGAGTTGTCAATAATTGTTGTTTTAACTTTATTTAGGGACATAGGATTCAGAAGTTTTAATTTATTGGCTAATTAAAAAACTTAATATGTAGGATAATGTTTGCCATGGGTCTTATTACTTTTACAAATAGATTTCTATATTGAGTTTTATTTTTAGAAAATTGAATTTGAAGGCCAAATCTTTAGCATCCACATCTTTGTAATCAAAGATGGAATATGGATACTTCATTGTATATATTTAAGGCTCCAACCAAGTCTTGCTTATAACACTTAGTATTTGTAGGAAGAAATCCAGCTTATGCTTTTTACTATATTTTCCCCTAATTTCTTCTTCTACAACTACCTTTGAAATGCCTGCTGCAGTGTAAATATTCCTGAGGACAAAAGGAAACACAACTAAACATTATTTTAGTTCATTTTAAACAATTCAATGTATTCAAAAACGAATACACACATATATAAAACAAAAGCAAGCAACACAGAAGAAAACCCTCTTTTCAGGGAAATCATCAGTGTTTTAACATGAGACATACGTAGCAAAAATCACAATGAGGAAATAATGATGAACCATACAGAACAAATTATTCCTTACATTTAGTCATTTTTTGCCAATAATCAAAATGTCACAGAGATTATTTTCATATTGTGGTCTAAAGTAATTCTGCATTCCAAGAGCATATATTTATTATTGCCCTATAGCAGATGATACAGATAACTACATATGAAATCTCATCCACATGATGAGAAAACTACTCATCATGTTTGAGTGATTTTCCTGGAAGTGGTATCAATGAGTGCTAAAATCCCCAGGTGGGATTTTAGAGCTCTACAGCTCATGGCGTATCTACAGCTCATGATTAATATTTGCAAAGACACCCCTTCTGTTGACATATCTCAGTAGGTATGTCTTGGAGTAGAATATTTTTTCTTCTTCCTTTAGAATTCATGTAAACACCTAACAATATTAACACAAGGTTCTCTGTAAGGCATTTGGGAAAATCTGAGATGAATAGAAGATAATTGTTGCCATCAAAGGATGAGTGTGTGTGTTTTTGAGTGTGCACGGTGAAGGAAGAAAGAGAGGGTGCAAGATAGAGGAAAAGGCAGTAAGAAGACATTTATTTTTCTTGTCTTAATAATTATAACATAAGGGGCTAAGAATTTGTCTGACTGGTCAATTCTCCAAGCCCTTTTTATACTGTGGCAATTAATCTCTAAAAATATCACCTTTTGCCATATTTAGTATATTCTCTTCTTTCATTAACCCATGGTCTTTGTTGGTATTTGTTGAAGTGAAAAGCAAAGTTAGGAAAGTCTAACTCCCTGGATATAGGAGAATTTGTTCAAGGCAAATATCATGTTTACTAGTATGTTACCAAAAGGAGTAGGGCCTAGATTTTAAAAAAGAATGTTGTTGAATAGTTAAAGCAATAGTATGTATTTGACAAAATATAGGGCTCGATGAACTAAGAGCAATGATAGTCATCTATTTGCAAGTCTAATAGAAAACAGAACTATCTTTTCCATAAAGCTGGTAACAATATTGTTTATTAAAATACTATTAAGTTCAATAAATAAAATATTTATTTACAAATTATTATATTAACCCAGAAGTGTGTGTGTGTGTTTAAAATAAAAAGGAGAATAATTAGGAAAAAGTGTTTTTAGTCCATACTAACATATTTCTGAGAATGAGATTTGACATTGTACTAACTTATCCTGGAGAAATCAGAATTCCAAAGTGATAGAATGAACCAGGTTTGGATATCTAGACAAGCATTTTTTACCTTCTTTAAGATGTTTGCTCAATTAGAAGTCATCCAACATTAGTGTATACCCACAAAATTTTCAGAGATGTCTTAATAGAAGATAATTTTTTAATCTTTTGTGTTGCATGTTTTCATGCAGTTCTTATAGTGTTACCATGAATCTAATGAATCTAATAGTGACACATGCAAAAGAAAATGCAGAAAAATGAAAGATTATCATATATCTGGTAGAATTAATGTCTAACCCTCTTAGTCTGCTGTATACAGATGAAAAGGGTAGACAAATAATCAACATCTCCTGGAGAGCTAGAAGTAATCTCAAAGCCAGTAATTGCACTACCATCACTGTTAGATCTCTCCAATAAATTATATACATTTCCACTATCAGATGAATTTCTACATAAGAGTAAAAATAGCACACGAGAAAGAATCTGTGAAAAAAATTAAAATTCTTTTGATATCCTGTAAAATATTAAAGTATTATTATTCAAATCCTTTATCTGAATTATTACCAAATGTCAAGTTCATATTTTGATCTCTATTGACTTTTGTCACTAGACGACTCTGAAGTTGCCAAGAATAAATGCTATTTCAAACTTTGGGAAAAAACATCCTCCAGGTAACTCTATTGGTGTGACAATGAACACAGAGATAGTGATAATAGAGATAAACAGAGAGAGAGAGAGAAAAGATAAAATGGGCCGTAGATATGGCACAACAAATGACAGATGCAATCAATCTCTGAATTGTGAGTTTAAGTTTGCAGTTTAAATTTTCATCATTTTAGAAATTTTTATCTATATGGCGAATTTAGCAAGAATATGATGTCCAATTACAGTGCTTTATTGCTAAGTAATTTTATTGGTCATAACTTTGTAATGAATATTTCCTTGGAGCTAAAGCCTCAAGGTGAAAAGATATCACACATTTCAATTATTTTTAAGTTAGCAAATTACAAAAAATATGCTTTATACTTCATAAAATGAAATTTGTGTAATTATTATTTTTTAAAGCTTTGTAACTGATGTATTTTTTGCAGGAGTATTTTAGCTATTGAATATGTTATGACTCTATGAACTTTTTTTTATGGAATAGAATAAGTAATTTGATTTTATCTTTTAGAACCTAAATACTGAAACAAAATGAAACACAAAAAGTCATATATTTACAATACTTAATACTTTGACTGAATTAGAAAATGTTAGAATGTTCCGTAGCTTGTCAAATATATATCAAAGTGATACATTATGTGCTTATTAAAATAATTAGAACATAATAATTGAATATAGGCTGAAGTTATCATCTAATAAAAGACTTTTAAATATTTTGATATGAGATGGCTTCTTCTTTTGGCTATGTGTTCTCACTTTCAGCTATTCAATCTTTTTAAATCGATTTACTTGTAAAATAATTTTGGTGCCAAAATTAACTCTCTAGCACATGAATTAAACTTAAAAAGCAAAAAGGAGTTCACAGATAAGTAAAGAGATTGCTGAATAAAATGTCTAAATGAAAACTAGTTTTAACTGTTAGAAAAGCATCATTTAAAATACATTTCCTTCAACTGAGGTTTTAAAATACATTTTTGAAAATTTGCCATGCCATGTATTTAGTACTGTTTTGAAATGTGGGTAAGATGGACCTCTTCTCTGATTCTTTCCCTGTAGAAAGCCCTGCTCTCACCTTTCTCCAGTTTAACTCTTTTTCAGGAATGTGCCTGCCTGGCTGAAATCTGTGTCCCTCCTCCATCACCCTTTGAGACCCTACAGTTGTTTCCAGACAACGACATGATAAATACAGAAACTGGGTGTTACCTTTCAAAATTTCTAGAGCAATTTGAAAGAGTAATTTTATGTCAGGTGAATTTCATCATGAAAAATAATGAGATTGTATTTATTACATTTTATTTCTTTTTTTCTATAAACTTATTATAAAAGTATCAGTTCAAGAAAAATCAGAAATAAAAATCAAATCTATTTTACTGTTTGTTTGTGAAGCACTGTTCTAGAACACACAGGTATGTGGTACCCTGGAATTCCCTGTTACTAGGACCTGCATAGGCCTTTTTTCCAGGTCCATATCCCACAACTTGAACACACACCTCACCTGTGCATCTCTAGGTGCAATGAGAGGCTGTTTGCAGGGTGAGTGGACAGTTTGAACATGCAGGCTAGGTTGACATGGGTTGTGATGAATGGAGTTGAAATTGAGAGGAGAGGGTGGACAATTGGCCTCTGGGGCTGGCAGATAGACTTTCCAATGCCTCCACATTCCAGCAGAGAAATCATACAAGTCTTAAAATTCAGGTTCACTCAAATTTATGTCAACTTCTTTGGTGAATATAAATCCAGGTAATTCTGCTATCACAGAGTCTTACAGTTCAAAGAAACTTTTGATTCAACTCCAAGTCTGTAAAATCTCATTCTTTTTTATGGCTGCATAGTATTCCATGGTGTATACGTACCACATTTTCTTTACCCAGTCTATTGTTGATGGGCATTTGGGTTGGTTCCATGTCTTTGCCATTGTAAATAGTGCTTCAGTAAACACATATGTGCATGTTCCTTTTAGCCAGTCAGCCAGTCCTATTAAAACATCTGTAGGAGGTGGGCCCAAGTCAAGTTCTGTCATATTTATCCCTACTTGAGGAAAAGATAGTTACATTTTCAGAGAAGTATAATTTTGTTTCTGAGGGAGAACAGCAAGTTTGAGAAACACATTTTCTGATGATGAATGGAAGAATATAGAACAAAATTAGGAATCACAGATTTTTAAAAATTAATATAATTTCTTAGAGTGAGGACACTGTATATGATGAAGTACTTATAATTTGATAGACTACACAAACTAATTACAATATGACAACAGTCATGTGGGAATATAAAAAAATGTAACACTGTTTTCTTTAATTTTCCTAAGAGCAGAAGAAGAAAACTCAGCTATTTCCATTTGACTGTTCACTTGGGATGTAAGGGCATGTCCCATCAACATAGTTATTTTTTCTGGTTTTATGCTGTCTAGCTAATTTTGGCATCACCTTCTTCAAAAAATTAGTTGCAGTCTTATTTCACTTACTTAATTATCCACTCCCTCTAGCCTCATCTGCTACTTGATCTCAATTATTTATTATAGAATTAAATTCATTTTAAAACATTTTCATTCCTGCTCTCCAATGTAAAAGGAAAGAAGGGTATCATCTGTACTTAATAAAGAGAACATTTAGAAGTCTGACAAAACCAATAATAAAAAATATAGTAGATTATTTGAGGCACTTGACATCAAATGAGAATGGATTAAACCCTATGAGAAGTAGGCATGAACAAAGTGAAAGGTTTGGTATGCTTACACAGAAGTGTCATTTGATTAAGAAAGAGCTCAATTGTTAATTAATTACTATATTTAAAATACATAGGTGTTTTCCTTTCACTGCCTAAAAATTGTATAGTAAGGACCAGTGCCCTCTTTTTGAGTTTTACAAAAACGTAATACACATAATTACAAAAAGGGCTAAATCTGAATTTGTCTGTGTGCCTGCTAGTCTCATAGTTTTATGATTGTTTAAAGATAATTGATTTTTTAAAGAATTTTCCTAGCTTTCTCACACTCTCACTAAAGGGCAAATTTGCATCCATTGAATGAACAGCCTAAAAGGTATTGGTTGTGGAATGAGGCATGAGGCCTTTTTGTTATTATTATTTATTTATTTATTTTACTTTAAGTTCAGGATACAAGTACAGAACTTGTAGGTTTGCTACATAGGTATACATGTGCCATGGTGGTTGATGCACCTATCAAGCCATCATCTAGGTTTTAAGCCCCATATGCATTAGCTATTTGTCCTAATGCTCTTCCCTCTTCCTCCACTCACCACCACCCCAACTAGCTCTGGTGTGTGTTGTTCTCCTCCCTGTGTCCATGTTGTTCAATTCCCACTTATGAGTGAGAACATGCAGTGTTTGGATTTCTGCTTCCTTCTTAGTTTGTTGAAGATGATGGCTTCCAGCTTCATCCATGTACCCATAAAGGATATGATCTCATTCCTTTTTTGTGGCTGCATAGTATTCCATGGTGTATATGTAGCATATTTTCTTTATCCAGTCTATCATTGATGGGCATTTGGGTTGGTTCCGTGTCTTTACCATTGCAAACAGTGCTTCAATAAACATATGTGTGCATGTACCTTTATAGTAGAATGATTTATATTCCTTTGGGTATATACCCAGTAATGGGATTGCTGGGTCAAATGGTATTTCTTGTTCTAGATTCTTGAGGAATCACCACACTGTCTTCCACAGTTGTTGAACTAATTTACATTCTCACCAGCAATGTAAAATCATTCCTGTTTCTCCAAGCTTTCCAGTATCTATTGTTTCTTGAATTTTTAATAATTGCCATTCTGACTGGTGTGAGATAATATCTCATTGTGGTTTTGATTTGTATTTCTATAATGATCAAAGATGTTGAGTTTTTTTTTTTTTCTTTCATGTTTGTTGGCCACAAAAATGTCTTCTTTTGAGAAGTGTCTGTTCATGTCCTTTGCTCACTTTTTGATGGGGTTGTTTGCTGTTTTCTTGTAAACTTTTTTAAGTTCCTTGTAGATTCTCATTATTAGACCTTTGTCAGATGGGTAGATTGCAAAAATGTTTTCCCATTCTGTAGGTTGCCTGTTCCCTTTGATGATAGTTTATTTTGCTGTGCAAAAGCTCTTTAGTTAATTTAGATCCCATTTGTCAATTTTGGCTTTTGTTGAAATTGCTTTGGGTATTTTTGTCATGAAGTCTTTGCCCATGCCTATGTCCTGAATGGTATTGCCCTGGCTTTCTTCTAGAGTTGTTATGGTTTTGGGTTTTACATTTAAGTCTTTAATCCACCTTGAGTTAATTTTTGTACAGGGAGTAAGGAAAGGGTCCAGTTTCAGTTTTCTGCATATGGCTAGCCAGTTTTCCCAGCACCGTTCATGGAATAGGAAACCCTTTCTCCGTTGCTTGTTTCTGTTAGGTTTGTTGAAGATCAGATGGTTGTAGATGTGTAGTGTTATTTTTGATATCTCTGTTCTGTTCCATTGGTCTATTTGACTGTTTTCGTACCAGTGCCATGCTGTTTTGTTTACTGTAGCCTTGTAGTATAGTTTGAGGTCAGTACCATGATGCCTCCACCTTTGTTCTTTTTTCTTAGGATTGTCTTGGCTATACAGGCTCTTCTTTGGTTCCGTATTACATTTAAATTAGTTTTTTTTTTTTTTTTTTATAACTCCTTGATGAATGTCAATGGTTTTGATGGGGAGAGCATTGAATCTATAAATTACTTTGGGTAGTATGGCCATTTTCACAATATTGATTCTTCCTATCCATGAGCATGGAATCTTTTTCCATTTGTTTATGTCCTTTCTTATTTTCTTGTGCAGTGGTTTGTAGTTCTCCTTGAAGAGGTCCTTCACATCCCTTGTAAGTTGTATTCCTAAGTATTTTACTCTCTTTGTAGCCATTGTAACTGGGAGTTCACTCATCATTTGGCTGTCTGCTTGTCTATTGTCAGAGTATAGGAATTTTTGTGACTTTTGTACATGCTTCTATATCCTGAGAGTTTGCTGAAGGTGTTTACCAGCTTAAGAAGTTTTGGGGCTGAGAAAATGGGATTTTCTGAATATAGAATCATGTCATCTGCAGAGACAATTTGACTTACTCTCTTTATTTCTTTCTCTTTATTTCCTCTCTTTATTTCCTTCTCTTCCACCATCCTATATTGAATAGGAGCAGTGAAAAAGGGCATCCTTGTCTTGTGCCAGTTTTCAAAGGGAATGATTCCAGCTTTTGCCCATTCAGTACAACATTGGCTGTGGGTTTGTCATAAATAACTCTTATCATTTTGAGATATGTTCGATTAATACCTAGTTTATTGAGAGTTTTTAACATGAAGGGGTGTCAAATTTTATTGAAGGCCTTTTCTGCATCTATTAAGATAATCATGTGGTTTTTGTCATTGGTTCTCTTTTGTGATGGATTACATTTATTAATTTGCATATGATAAATCAGCCTTGTATCCAAGGATGAAGCCAACTTGATTGTGTGGGATAAGTTTTTGATGTGATGCTGGATTCAGTTTGTCACTATTTTATTGAGGATTTTTGCATTGATGTTCATAAGGGATATTGGCTTGAAGTTTTCGTTTTTTTTGTTGTGTCTTTGCCACGTTTTGGTATCAGGATGATGCTGGCTTTATAAAATGAGTTAGGCAGGAGTCTCTCCATTTCAGCTCCTTGGAAGAGTTTCGGAAGGAATGATACCAGCTCCTCTTTGTACCTGTGGTAGAATTCGGCTGTGAATCCATCTGGTCCTGACCTCTTTTTCGTTGGTACTCTATTAATTATTGCCTCAATTTCAGAACTTGTTATTGGTCTATTCAGGGATTTGACTTCTTACTGGTTTAGTCTTGGGAGAGTGTATGTGTCCAGGAATTTTTCCATTTCTTCTAGATTTTCTATTTTATTTGCATATAGGTGTTTATAGTATTCTCAGATGGTGGTTTGTATTTCTGTGGTAGTTTGTATTTCATTTTTTATTGTGTCTATTTGATTATTCCCTCTTTCCTTCTTTATTAGTCTAGCTAGTGCTCTATTTTGTTACTTTAAAAAAAACAACTTCTGGATTCATTGATTTTTTAAAGGATTTTTCATGTCTTTATCTCCTCCACTACTGTTTTGATCTTAGTTATTTCTTGTCTTCTGCTACTTTTTGAATTTGCTTGCTCTTGCTCCTCTATTTCTTTTAATTGTGATATTAGGGTGTCAATTTTAGATCTTTCTAGCTTTCTTATGTGGGCATTTACTGCTATACATTTCCCTCTTAACACTGCTTTAGCTGTGTCCCAGAGATTCTGGTATGTTGTTTCTTTATTCTCATTGGTTTCACAGAACTTCTTGATTTCTTCCTTAATGTCATTATCTACCCAGGAGTCATTCAGGAGTGGGTTGCTCAGTTTCCATGTAGTTGTGTGATTATGAGTGAGTTTCTTAATCCCGAGTTCTAATCTGATTGCGCTTTGGTCTGAGAGACTGTTATGATTTCAGTTCTTTTGCATTTGCTGAGTAGTGTTTTACTTGAAATTATGTGGTCAATTTTAGAATAAATGCCATGTGGCACAGAGAAGAATATATATTCTGTTGATTTGGAGTGGAGAGTTCTGTAGATGTCTATTAGGTCCACTTGATCCATAGATCAATTCCAAGTTTTGAATATCCTCGTTAATTTTCTCTCTTGCTGATATGTCTAAATATATTGACAGTAGGGTGTTAAAGTCTTCCACTATTATTGTGTGGGAGTCTAAGTCCCTTTGTAGGTCTCTAAGAATTTGTTGTATGAATCTGGGTGCTCCTGTATCAGGTGCATATATAAGTAGGATAGTTAGCTCCTCATGTTGAATTGATCCCTTTACTATTATGTAATGCCCAGCTTTGTCTTTTTTTATCTTTGTTGGTTTAAAGTCTGTTTTGTCAGAAACTAGGACTGCAACCCCTGCTTTTTTTTTTTTTTTTTTTTTGCTTTCCATTTGCTTGGTAAAGTTTCCTCCATCCCTTTATTTTGAACCCATTTGTGTCTTTGCACATGAGATGGGGCTCCTGAATACAGCACACTGTTGGTGCTTGACTCTATCCAATTTGCCAGTCTTTGTCTTTTAATTGGGGCATTTAGTCCATTTACATTTAAGGTTAGTATTGTTACATGTGAATTTGATCCTGTGATCATGACGCTATCTGGTTATTTTGGACACTAACTGTTGCAGTTTCTTCATAGTGTCATTTGGTCTTCATATTTTGGTGTGTTTTTGCAGTGGCTGGTACTTGTTTTTTCTTTCTATATTGAGTGTTTCCATCAGGAGCTCTTGCAAGGCAGGCATGATGGTGACAAAATCCCTCAGCATTTTCTTATCTTGAAAAGGTTTTATTTCTCCTTTGCTAATGAAGCTTAGTTTGACTGGAAATAAAATTCTGAGCTGAAAATTCTTTTCTTTAAGAATGTTGAATATTGGGCCCCACTCTCTTCTGGCTTGCAGGGTTTCTGCTGAGAGAACCACTGTTAGTCAGATGGATTTCCCTTTGTAGGTGACCTGACCTTTCTCCCTGGCTGCCCTTAACATTTTTTCTTTTATTTCAACCTTGGAGAATCTGATGATTATGTGTCTTGGAGTTGATCTTCTTATGGAGTATCTTAGTGGTGTTCTCTGTATTTCCTGAATTTGAATGTTGGGCTGCCTTGCTAGGTTGGGGAAGCTCTCCTGGATAATATCCTGAAGTGTGTTTTCCAAGTTGGTTCCATTCTAACCATCTCTTTCCCATACTCCAATCAATCATAGGTTCAGTCTTTTGACACAGTTCCATATTTCTCAGAGATTTTGTTCATTCCTTTTCATTCTTTTTTATTTAATCTTGTCTGAATGCCTTATTTCAACAAGATGGTCTTCAAACTCTGATATCCTTTCTTCCACTTGGTCAATTTGGCTATTGATACCTGTGTATGATTCACAAAGTTCTCCTGCTCTGTTTTTCAACTTCATCGGGTCATTTATGTTTCTCTCTATACTGGTTATTCCAGTTAGCAGCTCCTATAACCTTTTATCAAGGTTCTTATCTTCTTTGCATTGGGTTAGAACATGCTCCTTTAGCTCAGCAATTTGTTATTACTCAACATCTGAAGACTACTTCTGTCAATTCCTCCATCTCATCCTCTGTCCAGTTCTGTGCCCTTGCTGGAGATGCATTGCAATCATTTGGAAGAGCGGAGACACTCTGGCCTTTTGGATTTTCATCTTTCTGTTGTCGTTGTTAATTTTTTCTCATGTTCCTGAGTTTGTCTAGTTTCTATCATTGAGGCTGCTGACCCTCAGATGGGGTTTTTGTGGGAACTTTTTTGTTGTTGTTGATGCTGCTGTTGTTCCTTTCTGTTTGTTTGCTTTTCTTTCAATGGTCAGGTCCCTCTTCTGTAAGACTGCTGCAGTTTGCTAGGGGTTCACTTCAGGCCCTAATCATCTGGTTCACTCCTGCATCTGGGGATGTCACTTGAGGAGGCTAGAGAACAGCAAAGATAGGTTCCTGTTCCTTCCTCTGGGATCTCTGACCTCGAGGGCCACTGAACTGATGCCAGTAGAAACATTCCTGAATAGGGTGTCTGAGAACTGTTGGAGGGTCTCATCCAGTTGGGTGGCATGGGGAGCAGGTCCTGTTTAATGGAGCACTTTGACTGTCCCTTGGTGGAAGGGGTGTGCTTTGCTGAAAGGAAAACCACTCGCCTGGTCTGCCTGGATTGCTCATAACTAGCAGGAGGAAAAACTAAGTCTGCTGGTCCCTGGAGACTGCGGCCACCCCTCCCACTAGGGACTCAGGCCCAGGGAGATCAGAGTTCTGTCCCTGAGCCCCTGGCTGGAGTTCTTGGAGTTCCTGCAGGGAGGCCCAACCCAGTGGGGTAGGATGGGTCAGGTTCCGGCCTGAAGAGGCACTCTGGCCACAGTCTGCCACAGCTGGTATGTTGGGCTATGGTGGATACCTCTTGAGACCAAGCCATCCAGTTTTTCCAGCTCCAACAGGGGAAAAGCATGGCCAGGAGCTATAGAGATTGCTGCCACCCTTCCCCTGCCCTGGGAGTTTAGTGTGTTAGGCAGCTATCAGTCCCAGTGTTGGCTGCCAACCCTCCCCCAAGAAGCCCAAATGACTTAGATATCAGGCAGCCACAGCTGAGGTGCTGGCCACCCCTTCCCCTGGGAGCTCGGCAGGCTTAAGCAGATTCTAGATAAGTGGCTATTGAGAATCTGTGTGGCTCTCTTGTTGGGATCCTAGGTCCTGGTGGCGTGTGCTCATGACTGGGATCATCCGATCTGTGGGTTGCACAGTTCCGTGGAAAAAACATGGTTTCTCAGGCTGGGCAGCACACTCACCACCTCCCTTGGCTGTGGAATGGGGGCTCCCCTGCCCCATGTGGCTTTCAGGTAGGCTGCTGCACCACACTGCTCTTCCTTCCTCTCCTTGGATTATGTCAGTTGCCTAGTCAGTTCTGATGACAGAACCTGGATATCTCGATTGTCAGTGCAGGATTTGTACACTGTTGTGGTTCTTTTCAATGGGAGCCTCCAATTGCTGCTACTTCTAGTTGGCCATATTGGCCCTGCCTCAAAGCCTTAATTTTTAATCCTGACTGAAGATGCAGTTCTCATTGGAAACTTTAAATTGGATGGTGTAGGAACAACCATTTGGATACTTGGTATTCTTTTGAAAAATAATATCTAACAGTGATTCCATATTATTTATACAATGATTTTCTGTCCAAAAAGAATATCAGCTGGTATATCAGAATTCATGATTGTCTTCAGAATTTTTCTAACATTGAAACAGGGTGAAAAATATGGTACAAACACACATTTATTTTTTTAACATTAGAGATTGTACAGACCACTGCTTAATCCCAATAAATGTACTCTTTTTATATTTAAACCATTCTAATGGTTGAGTATTTAAGATAATTTTAACATCTTTCTTCTGTGTTTTACTGGGTTACTATAACAATATTTTATATATATATATATATACACATACATATATATATATATATAGTTTCCACCTATAATTGTGTGATACTAATTAGCTCAAATAGCTTTTTTTAAAAGAAAGCAGCAATAGGAAGACATAGCATCTATGATCTTGGATGTCAGTTGGAGAAGATGATTTCTAATATTTTATCCAAGGCTGAGATATGAAGTTTTTTGTGGCAGATATATGATAAAAGCTTCTTAAAAATATTTTTTTTAGTCAATTGACTAGCCAGCCTGCTTTTTCTTGTCCATGTTTTTAAAAATCTGAACCTAAAATCCAGTTTTCTGTCTTAAACAGAAAAAGGAAAAGATGTCCCATCAAATGCATGTTTTACAATTTTATTTCTGAAGTGCATATGATGGGAGCTATCAAGCATGTAGAGAGAAACATCTGCAATGTGTGGGGATTAGTCACCAAATTTACTATATATTATTGATATCCAAGAAACTTCAATGTTTATGAGTGTCAGGTAAAGAAACAAACATATTTACTTGGAAAACAATGGATAAATTGATAGAGAAAGCAATCCACATTTTGTCTTATATCAGGTGTTGTATAATTAAATAGGTACAGGCCCAGGCAGGAAAGCAAAGGACCTTAGAAGTTCGAGTGGAAAATGATAGAGGGATGAGTGGCCACAAAGATTCTATGCCCTCTCTAAAGGAGGCAGAAGACAGTCCCAGCCAATTTTTGCTACGTGACTATGAAGATCTAGTGTCACCAGCTTTACAAGAAACCATAAATTGAAATTTTTATATGTAATTTTCAGTTCCTTAAAACTCTGTATTTGACAAACAATAACAGGAAAAAAAGCATAGCTAATCATCAGAGCAGTTCTGTTTCTGCCAATTTATATATATACAATTTTACAGTATATTGCATGTAAAATATATGCAATTTTATATTAAAATGAAATCTAATCTGTCAGGTATAAAACTACAATAAAATTTAGTAGGAACTGTTGATTATTTCTGGAAAATGTCAGTGTGGTGATATTCCTAACAGGCTCAACACGTTGCTCAGGTGCAAGAAAAGTGCTGATCATTTTCAAGAGAGGAAGTATTAAGAATGAAGTTACAAAAATGTAAGCAACATAATTGATATAGTTTGGATTTGTGTCCCCACCCAAATCTCATGTCAAATTGGAGATGGGACCTAGTGGGAGGTGACTGGATCATGGGGGGTGGATTTCTCCCATGCTGTTCTCATGATAGTAAGTGAGTTCTCACAAGATCTGATGGTCTTAAAGTGTGTGGGACTTCCCCCTTTTCTTTCTCTCTCTCTCTCTCCCCTGCCACCATGTGAAGAAGGTCCTGGCTTCCCCTTTGCTTTCCGCCATGATTGTAAGTTTCCCGAGGCCTCCCAGTCATGCTTCCTGTTAAGCCTGTGGAACTGAAAGTAAATTAAATGTCTTTTCTTCATAAATAACCCATTCTCAGGTAGTTCTTTAAAGCAATGTGAAAACGAACTAATAACTGAACATGTAAAGCATGTAAAATGCTGGCCCATTTGTCCATCACACCTTAGGAAACACAAAATGGAACTGTAGTAGGCCAGAGATAGACAAGTAAATCATGTTGATCAATGATATCCGTGTTGCAGACAGGGGAGAGAGGTTGAAGTTGAGGTCAAGGGTGCATGAAGAAAGGTGAGTAAGTTTTGTATTTGCTTTGTTTTCTAGAAAAATAAGACTAAAGAGCAGTAATATTGGGGTCTATAATATACTATGTGTGGTTATGAGGTTAACCCCTGGTTTATTACAGGATTCTGGTTTATTACAGGATTCTGGAATAATAGTTCTAGGAGGCCTTCTTTTAAAATTAAAAAGAAAATAAAAAGAAGAGGGAGAAGAGAATGAAAAGGAAAAGAAAAAAAGGAAAAAAAAATTAGCTTACCTTTAGTCAATGTATACAGTAAGAAATACACAAACCCACACAATAAGGGCATTACCACTAGTAGCTGTCTATGCTGATACTAATTTTTTTAACATTTATATCAGTTGTTCTCAAACTTTGATGTGCATAAGGATCATGCAGGGAGTCTGTTAAAATATAGATTGATAAATTCACATCCTGGAGATGCTGATTCACTAAGTTTGGCTTGAGGGCCTAAAATTCTACATTTTCAAATGTGCACCAAGTATTTGTGATGCATTTGTGATGCAAAAAGACTCTATTTTGAGAAGCATCAGGTTAGATGAGCAAGCCCTCACCAGACATCAAATCTGTTGACACCTTAATCTGGTACTTCTTAGCAGCAAGAACTATAAGAAATACATTTTTATTGTTTATAAGTCACCCAGTTTACTGCATTTTGTTAGCGAAGCCCAATTGAACTGAGCCAAAGTGCCTTAAATCTCACTGAAGAAGCACTAACAGATTCTATGAAAGTTACTAATAATAACTAAGTTACTGTTCATCTTCTGCCTGTAGTAGTGGGAGCGATCAATGTAAAACAATAATTTGAAAGTAAAATTTTATTAGTACTCGATAGGCTAAGGCAAAAATGAAACATTGGGAACTTACACTTGGAGCACGGTCCTAGGATCTCCAACTTCACCCCCATCACCAATTGTCAAGGTATCATAGCCAATCTCCAGATCAAATTCTTCAAAATTTATCTGGATAACCTAGTAGTAAACAGAAACATACACCTTCCTTAAATATATTGTATTATGTAATAGAAACAACAGAAAAAGCAATAACAGAAAAGCATTCTTTGTCTCTCCACACACACACATACACACACACACACACACAAGCAGTTATATATATATATATATAACTGTATTGTATTTTTCTGCATTAAATGTTCAATGAAATTTCATGGTTTCTGCTTATAGAATACTCTTATTTGAAGAATGATTAAAGCAAATCTACTCTAAGAAGGCTTTATAAAAAGTATATGTAGGTGGAGAGTGGTTTTCCACACATTTGCATGTATATTTTATAAAGTTAACGTGCAGAAACAGAGTGTGCTATTTCCATTAAGTAGTAAAGCTTACAATTTGTTAGAGCTAAACTTGAATCTAGATTGCCAGAATGGTATCAAGTTTATTTTTATGTATCCTTTGGTAACAGAATTCCTCAAATATATTAAAATGAGTGGCAAAACTGGGAACACAATACTTTGAGAGGCACACTACACCATGGTATGTAATTCAGCATTATTTCTTACTAAAATATACTCATATATTCATATATTGCTTATATAGCTATGCAAAAATTCAAATTTAATTAAATTGCAATTTTAAAAATAGCTAAAATATTGAAAAGATGTAATTAAGAATCAGTACAGAAAGAAATTACATAAAATTACATAGTGTCCTACATATAGTCATGTTTTGAGCAAAAAATAATTTATAATAAATTATTGTTCATCACCTGATAAAATGAATGCCTGAGGTTACCACATTATGAGAGAATAAATGAAGAAGATATTTCTTTAGTAATATTTATAACTATTTTCTACTTTGTTATTATAAAAATAATTAAAAATAAAGGAATTTATATCCTGAGTTATTTTGCTGTATAACAATTTTTGACTACACATATTTCTTGTTTTATAAAATATTCTAGTATTTGCATTGACTAAAGCAATTGTTTTGTCCAAATTTAAATAGAGCATGTGAATGAAAACTTTGACCTATATATTTTAAATGATCATAATCTCTTTTTTTTTTTTTTTTTTTTGAGACAGAGTCTCGCTGTGTTGCCCAGGCTGGAATACAGTGGTGCGATCTCGGTTCACTGCAAGCTCTGCCTCCCAGGTTCACGCCATTCTCCTGCCTCAGCCTCTAGAGTAGCTGGGACTATAGGCAGCCACCATGCCTGGCTAATTTTTTTGTATTTTTTAGTAGAGACGGAGTTTCACCATGTTAGCCATGGTCTCGATCTCCTGACCTCGTGATCCACCTGCCTCGGCATCCCAAAGTGCTGGGATTACAGGCGTGAGCCACCATGCCCAGCCTACATGATCACAATTTTTAAAATATGTGTATTTGTTCCATGTATAGTTAAATATAAATACTTTCCATTGATAATTACCTGTCAATATAGATTTACATTGTTTCCCATTTTCTTTTCTTTTTTTTTTTTTTGGCTACTATAAGCAACATGGTCATAAGCAAAATTAAACATCTTTTGGTTCACATTTTGAAGTATGTCTCTAGGCAGTATACTTGCTAGGTAATAACAGCAAAAATTCATTTTATAACCTAGTCCCATATGGTTTTCCAAAATTGTTTTACCAATTCAAATGTTCACATTTGCGTACATTGAATGTATTTATTCCTACAACTCTAGTAGGTGTAAAAGTGTTTTTTGTTGTTTTGTTTTGTTTTTTTGTGTGTGTGTGTGTGTGTTTCTTATTACTAATTGAGTTGCATATCTTTTTATATGTTTATATATCATTCATATTTCCTTTTCTGTGACACAACTATTTGTGTTTTGGCATCTTTTTTCCTCAGACCACTTGTCTCCTTGTTATTGATTGCAAGAATTCTTTATATTGGTGATTCCAAAAGCATTCCATTACAGCACACTTTAAAAACAATAATATTTGTAATACACAAAGGTGAACAGATGAAGCTGCTTATAATGGAAATTTTATTTTTATTTTTTGCCCAGGAC
The DNA here is from genome assembly GCF_049350105.2 of Macaca mulatta. Classification (NCBI taxonomy): domain Eukaryota; kingdom Metazoa; phylum Chordata; class Mammalia; order Primates; family Cercopithecidae; genus Macaca; species Macaca mulatta. The sequence goes on from NC_133413.1 coordinate 123,148,673, forward strand.
CTTCTGTTCCATAGAGGGAGTTAAATCAATATCTTAGTTCTACCTGTGGCTAACTCATAGTACACCATTGGACCTGGCTCACTAGTTGAGATCAGCTTTATATATTATGGGTACTAATTCCTTACATAATATGTGTTGCAATAGCTTCAAGTTCACAGCTTCCTTGTTAGATTACTTGATACAAAAAGTTATTAATTTTACCAGAGTAAGACTTACTTATCTACTCATAAAATAGTAGATAAACAAATCCTACTCTGGTAAAAATTATTAATATTAATGACACAATCTCATACAGATGTATCTTCATATCTTTTATCTTTTGTGAATTGACTTTTATAGAAACTGCAAAGTAGGACTGTTTTGGAGGCAGAATTCTAAGATGTCTTCCAATATTCTAATCCCCTGGTGTAGATAACCTATATGATACCCTCCCCTTCAGTGCGGGCAAGATCTATGAAGATGATGGATTATCAATCCTATGATTAGCTTATATTATATGGAAAAGGTGAAGGAATATTACAGATGTGTAATTAAGGTCTCTAATCAGTTGACTTTAAGTTCATCAAAACGGAGATTATTCTGAGTGGGCCTGACTAATTCAGGGGATTCCCTTTAAAAGAAGGTCTAGAAGTAAGAGATCAAAAAACAAGCTAACAAAAAATCAGAAGAGATGCTCTCCTGTTGGACTTGAAGATACAAACTGCCATGCTGTGGAAAGGCACGTTTAACATGGAGCAGTGGTGCCCTTTACAAGGTGAGGGCCTAAGTCCTGCAACCACAATAACTGAATTCTGCCAACAAGTGAGCCTGTAAGAAGCCCTACAGTTTCAAATGAGATCCCATTCCGGACCAATGCTTTGATTTCACCCTGGTACAACCTTGAAAAGAAGACCCAGATATCCATGCCTAGACTCTTTTCCTGTGGAAACTGTGAGATAACAAATTTACGTTGTTTCATGTTGCTAATTTTGGGTAATTTTTTACACAGCAATATAAGTTAGCACAGTATTCCTTTCATTTTTCCCTCCAATATGAACACCCAGTTGTCTCAGTACTTTTTATTTAATAAAAAGCCCTTCTTTCTCCAATGATCAGCAAACTCTAATATATATAACTATTCTATATGTAAGTATATTGGATTTTGGATTATGGATCTTGTTCTCTTGGTAAGTTTGTATGTACCCAAACTACCACAAATTGGCTTATTATTATTATTACTATAAGATAAGACTGTATCTTATAAGTCAGATACTCCACAAACTTAATCCTTTTGTTCTTTGGGAGTATTTTGACTACTCTTGGACCATTTGTCTTTCACATATCAACTTGTAAAATTCTTCAGAAATTTATTTGGGCTTTCTATTGGAATTGCAGTGAATCTATAACTGATTTGTTGAGAACTGACATCTTAAGGTATTGAATCTCCCTACACACAAGTCTGACTTATCTCTTCATTTATGTAGATCTCTAAATATCTTTTAATAATGTTTTTTAAAATATATTACATGTTGAAAATGCTTTTTGCTATTGAAAGTGGTATTTATCTTTATATTTGGAACTTTTTTGGTATATAGAAATGAAATTTATTTTTTTGTCTATTGATCTAACTAGGCACTGGATAAAGCATCCATATTATTTAAAAACATTTGTAAATTATTTTTAGTTTCTTACATAGCAAGCATGTCTTCTGTAAATAATATTTTAGGTTCTTCTTTTACAAATTATGTAATTTTAAAATCTTAACTTTCTTGTATATCTGGTAAAATGTTTACTAGAACAGATGACAACTGGCCTCATTAAATTGTACCTCATTCAAGAGGGAATGCCTCCAATATATATGTTTGTATGTCTGTGTGTGTATGTGTGTGTGTGTCTGTATGTTTGTTTGCATGGTATTTATTCATAGTTTTATACATTTCTTTTGTTTTCTTGTGAACTAATAATGACATGAACATTACTATGTTTCTTATATTTCAGAGAGAGTAACTCTCAAAGTACCTCATCTGTCATCCTGCCAAAAGGATAAATCCCATGATCTTCATCACCCCAACCTATTTCACAGTAGATCTATGAGTGAACTATAATTAAAATTAGAGAATGTCTCCTTTCATATGACTTAAAACTCTAATAGGCTGGTGGATACAAATTAAGTGTCTAATAAATGACTGCCTGATTGATTGCTAGTTCTATGCCAAACTCTTGATATCCATTATTGTATAATCATGTCCTAAAGACTTTGGACACCCATAGAATGGTAGATCTTATTTTGCCGAAATTGTAACTGAGACTCTTGCATGTATATATGCAACAATGAGAGCTCTATCTCACTTTAAATTAAGTGATGAATTAATTACTAACTAATCCATATACTTTTGGATAAGCACTTAACCACTGAGCTGTCATTGAATTTTTAGACACTTGTAATTCTTGAACAGTTTCAATTACACACAATTACTGAGAAGCTAGAATATTCTGATTGAATTTTTATAATACATTCATTTTAGTTTGATTCATTTATGCTTATTTTTAACATTATTATTGAAATAGTTCACAGAAGTAAAACTTGTACATTAAAAAAATTTAAAATTACCTTTGCCTTATTTGAAGCCATTAATATAAGTAAGGCATTACAGTAAAACCCCAACATAGCATATTGAGATAGGTTAAAAGAAAAATACCTTTAATAGAATGTATAAATAAAACTTAGGAAAACAAAAACAAATTGACAAGAAAACTTGTTCATGCTATAATGTAATAAGTAGCATCAGTAGTCTGATGTAAAATTTTCCTTCTTTATTGATACTTTAATAATATGAAAGTGACCAAATAGACATTTCCACCCATTTATTTTTGTATAATATAGAAAAGTTAATATAAAAAAATCAACAAATAGTCATCAGTATAATAGGAATGCTTCTTCTACATGTTTATTTGGTAGTAGGGCAGAAACATTTAGTAAGAAAATAGGAAAAATATTATGCATTTAGTGTAAAAAGAATGCCATACATTTTGCCTGCTTTACTTCTTCCTAATCATTTGTGGAGTAAATAAACAAAAACATAAATTGCATTTAGCACATAGGACTAATGAAAAAAAAAACTGTAATAATAAAATATGCTCTTAAAGTATTTAAATAATGTATAATTGTCTTTATTTTTTTTAAACCAAGTAAGTCACTCTCTTGATTTCCATTGTGGAATGGTGATTCTAACTGGATTGTTTAGTGTTGCTTATTGAGGTTGGAATTAAACTATTTAATCTACTAATGAAGTCAATTAAAAATAACATAATGCTTTTTAACACTGACTTTCCAGAAGTAAAAAATCCATAGATAGCATTAAATATTAAATACTTGGTAGATCAATTTCTCATAAGGCTCAATACATAGGTTTTTACAGGATATTTTGTTAAAACTGGTACAGAAGCTATGTCTCATAATCTTCATTCTGTGAATCTTGCACTGATAATTTAATACCATAACTTCTACATTGTCATTATTTCTGAAGCCATGTGGAATTCCCACTTAATACCCATTAACATGAATTTTTTTAAATGGAATATATTTATATTACATAAAACAGTGGTCTCAGAATTATAAATGCATTCTTTTATTTTGACCCTAAAAGTCTATGTTGTGTACATCTATACATTATTCTGGCTGCCCAGCACCTGAATATCCTCCTTTCGTCTGGGAAATTAGGAATCTTGGTAGGAAGTACAGCATACCTCCCAATATGGTCAGATCCTAGACTCCCCATTATTCATTGTATCCAGTGTACAGGTATGATAACTAAGATTCCCTTATCAATCAGATACACATCTTAAGTGTATAAATAAGGAAACAAAGATTGGATTCTGGCAAAGATTGTCAAAAGCAGCAGAAACATACAGTTTCAGGGGCAACAGTGGTTGTAATATGTAGTGGCACTGAAATTCTAGAGCACAGCAGTCTTGTCCAACAGGTAAAAATGAATCCTCCCAGGAGTCAGAGCCAGAAGCTGTGGAGCACTATGACAAGGTAAATAGATTCTATTACATTCCAAGCTTTTCTAGGAACTCATTCCATTTCTAGAGAAGTCAATGTTCACTAGTCTTATCCAGAAGGATATGATATTGTTCTATGACCCAGTAACCATTGTATAGCTTCAATTCTCTCTTCTTCTGAATGGGAGTTCTTAGGGAAGTTACCCTGTTTGTTTTCTATACTTTTATATTGGATTTGGCCTTTTAGCCACAGGTCTTTAGACAGTGAGGAATTACCTGTAGATATAATGGAGAAGCTAGTGTATCACTTAGGGATTCTGGACATATCTTTGCATGTAGTAAATGGCTGAAATTTTAGGTTTTCTCTATTAATGCAGATAGAAAATATGTTTTATGTAAGTATTTTTTCCAAAGTGAATGCGGGAGAAGAAAGATGGGTCTGGAGAGGTATTTGATAACCAAAGGGGAAAATGTGGCAGATGCTATTGATTGCTTACCCAACAGCCACCTTCCTTATTTGCCCTTGACTTTTCTTCTCAACAGGACATATATTTTGTTCCCGTGTATCCTTTTCTGTACATCCTAATGCTCAGGGACTGCTCATCCAATTCTGAGTCTCCTGAGATGGGTCCTAATCACTCTATGTCCCATTCCATTTGTCAGTGATTAGATTATACATATTTGACCTAATTCTGGCCACTGGAAGATGATTAGCAATTTGCAGAGGAGCTTTTGCAAAATGATTTCTTGGTTTTCAAAAAGTACAAAAAATCAGTCTGCTTTGAGGTAATTCTATCTGAATGTATTGAGCTATTACAGCCATCTCACAATACGTAGTTTGAAGACAAAGCCAAACTACATATTGAGATGTCCAGAACCTAGGAATGGTGTTTTTCTGTGTGTGGGGGGCTTGCATGCTTCTGGTCAGTATGCTTTTTAAATATTGCATTTTCTTATTATTTAAGTCATTTGACTTGAGGTTTCCCATATGTAAATTGAAGACATTCCAATGAATACATGGTTTTAATAACTTCTCAGTTTAAAGGAATGTTTTGCCCAAGTAATTTTCCCATGTTTATTTGGCTACTGGTGATGAAACTAAACTTCAGGTTTGCTTGACGATAGTGATTATCTGCTTAAACATCACCCTATTCTACGTTAACAAAGTTCTGAAATTTAGAAAATACTTTCTGTGTATCCCAAATACCTCATATCATGTTGTTATCATAATATAGTTCATAAATATGTTCTTTGATGTCTGGCATATGCCTCATGTATTAAATAGTGATGGCAGGGAGAGACAATTTCTGAAAGCTAACAATTAATAAATATTACATAAATTCCTTGGGAAAAATATAGAAAGTGTCTATTGATATAAGTTATTTTGTGTTCTATGGTAAAGTCTGTATTTTTTAATTCAAAATAATTCTGGAAGCTGAAGAAATTTCACAATATTAGTCATTTTTAATTTACATAATTAGTACAACATTCAAATTAGCCTTTGATGATGTTTAACCAAACAAATTAATGATGCTTTAACTAATGTCAATACCAATACCAAGCTATACTCATTAGTGAGACAGGATGATATAGATAAGTCCATGGGAAAAGCCTGGGATTATAGCCCCATTTCTCTCAAAAAATGTTATATTGTCTTGAGCAATTCTGTAACATATACAAAATAGTGTTTATAATTCATATTTTAAGGTTGAAATATGTATTACATGTGTCTGTTGGCTGTATGAATGTCTTCTTTTGAGAAACGTCTGTTCATATCCTTTGCCCACTTTTTGATGGGGTTGTTTGTTTTTTTCTTGTAAATTTGTTTGAGTTCTTTGTAGGTTCTGGATATTAGCCCTTTGTCAGATGTGTAGATTGCAAAACTTTTCTCCCATTCTGTAGGTTGCCTGTTCACTCTGATGGTAGTTTCTTTTGCTGTGCAGAAGCTCTTTAGTTTAATTAGATCCCATTTGTCAATTTTGGCTTTTGCTGCTGTTGCTTTTGGTGTTTTAGACCCAAATGTCCATCAGTGACAGATTGGATTAAGAAAATGTGGCACATATACACCATGGAATACTATGCAGCCATAAAAAAGGATGAGTTTGTGTCCTTTGTAGGGACATGGATGCAGCTGGAAACCATCATTCTTAGCAAACTATCACAAGAACAGAAAACCAAACACCGCATGTTCTCACTCATAGGTGGGAACTGAACAATGAGATCACTTGGACTCAGGAAGGGGAACATCACACACCGGGGCCTATCATGGGGAGGGGGGAGGGGGGAGGGATTGCACTGGGAGTTATACCTGATATAAATGACGAGTTGATGGGTGCAGCACACCAACATGGCACAAGTATACATATGTAACAAACCTGCACGTTATGCACATGTACCCTACAACTTAAAGTATAATAATAATAAATTAATTTAAAAAAAAAAGAAATATGTATTACAATAAGCAAAGATTATAAAATAATACATAGGATGCTTGTAGGGCCTCATAAATGGTAGTTGTTATTAGCTATGTCAATTATCTTAAAATAGGTGTTCACGTCTGTTCACAATGAATCTTGAGGATAAAGTTCTTTTATCAGCAATCCCATTTGATTCCAAGATAAGAGTTTTTCCCCCAAACTCTATGCTGCTAAAAATTTACCTTTTCTGGGAGCAGCTTTTCTCCGTTATGATTATTTCAGAATGGCAATAAGTCACTCTAAGATTAACAACTATTTTTGCTACCCAGTGTGGAAATCAAAATGCATTATATATGTATAATTACAAAATATAAAAACTTCAATTAATCTTAAGGTATGCAAATACCATGTTACACAATCAACTTGACATCTAATTAAAGCACTTCTTTCTTCATATACTTTCTATACCTTGGCAATCATAGTCCAATGAGGGAAACGTGACATAAGCAAGATGAATACAATACCCTGTGTTGACTGCTTTGAGATATGGACACACTGGGTTATATTAGCAGAGATGACAGTCACTCAATCCAGTTGGAGAGTAAAGAGGAAATAATCCCTTGAGATGGAAAACCCCAGACACTGCCAATGAAGGTGGAGTTGGGAACTGGGAAAGAACATTCTAGGGAAGAATGTGAAATATGGCATAGTGAAAAAAATATTATTTTTGTTTCTGAAACATGAACTGTGAGGCAAAAAATGATGAGAAGGAACACTAGAAATGAAGGCAGAAAACAGACCATGTTAGGGACTTTGAACTTAAGTCCATACATATAGAAGTATATGAAAAGCAGCAAATTACGATTTTGAACGAAGTTGAAAGGGTTATATTTAATTTTTTACGTGCTCACTTTGGCAGCAGGAACAATCTGGGTTTGAAGGATAACAGGGCAGAGGTAGAGAGATTGAGGACCTAAACTTGGGCTGTCGAAGCAGGGATGGAGAAGAGTGGATTCAGTTAAGGTTTCTTTGCTCCAAATTAAAATAATTATAATAGTTTTTTTTTTCCTTTTTCTCCATACATTTGAAAGCATTATTCAAAGGCACACATAAAAACCATGCCTTGGCAGGACTGTCTTATCAAATGTTATTGCTTATAAATGTCTAATTTAGAGAGAGCAGAATATGGAGTACCTTTATTGAAAAATCATATAATTCAGAATAATCCTAAAACTTGGTTGCTTTTGTGGCATGTATTATAAATGACATACATTTCACATGCATATGGACAATTCATGTTAATGATATTTAAATAATAATCATCCTAAATTAGCTATTTAAAAATAAATATACAAAGGTAAACATATGAAATTTGTGAAATAGGTAAATATTGTATGATATAAAATGCTTAAAGTATGACACGTGAAAATTCCTTTATTCATTTGAAAGTAATATCATTTTAGAGAAAAGAATACATATCTCATTCTAGAAGAATTATGAACTGCAATATTTAATATTTTACTTACATATTTTATTACAGAATATGTATCCCAAGACTCTAGGCTACACCATTCAACAGTGAGAAGTGCCACCTCAGGGAATTCTCTAGGCTCATCCAATTTGCTGCCAGTATCAGGTTAACAGTTTCAATTCTTGCAAGGGATCATATTTTAGATACGGGGTGGAGGAGAGTGTGGGGACACCGAGAGCTATTGATGGAGTGATGAAAGCTTTTAGCTTTGTTTTATTTTTCTATGCCTTTAATATCTGTACACTGGTCTTCTCCTTTAGGGGATTCCTGGTATGTAACAATGACAGATTAAATAAAGGACGACAAATGTTTCACTGAAGGGAAAAAGCTACATAAAATGAAAAATTCATCAAATATTAAATCCATAACACAACAGTACAAAACCATTGGTTCTTTCGCATCATTTATTCATGCTTAGCTACTGGAGCATATAATTTAAATTCCATAATACATATAAACGATCAACTTGAATTTACAGATTTTGAGGAAAATCCTTGCAGATAATATTCTTGGTTTTAAGAGATTATTCATTACAAATTTGTGTAAGTTAGGTCATATATATTCAAAATATTTTGAAAAACAGATATGTATGAGGTTAATTAAAATAAATTTGCTAAGAAGGACTCTTTTCCTAGTTTTTGTCCCTTATTAAAAATAGGGTCATCATGGTCTAGGATACCTCTCTTTTCATTTATTTATCTGTATCTATTTTAATATAAAAAATGTTTGACTCCAGACTTTGAGAAAATGAAAGGTTTGTTCAAAATGATTAGACACAAAACTATAGTAGTGATATACAGATATTTATATACTTTCATACATAATGAACTGTGCAATGAGTTTTAATTCTAGCCTCAGTTTTTCCTTGTTATTTTTCTTATGAGACCAAAAAGAAAGGATGTAAGATACCAGCTTCTCAATTCATGGTCTTTGCTGCTAACTTTACTTTTGTTTATGTAATTTCTTTTTTTTAATATTATACTTTAAGTTCTGGGGTACATGTGCACAATGTGCAGGTTTGTTACATATGTATACATGTGCCACGTTGGTGTGCTGCATCCATTAACACGTCACTTACATTAGGTATATCTCCTAATGCTATCCCTCCCTGCTCCCTTCTCCCCACAATAGGCCCCGGTGCATGATGTTCCCCTTCCTGTGTCCAAGTGATCTCATTGTTCAATTCCCACCTATGAGTGAGAACATGTGGTGTTTGGTTTTCTGTACTTGCGATAGTTTGCTGAGAATGATGGTTTCCAGCTGCATCCATGTTCTTACAAAGAACACGAACTCATCCTTTTTTATGGCTGCATAGTATTCCATGGTGTATATGTGCCACATTTTCTTAATCCAGTCTGTCACTGATGGACATTTGGGTTGATTCCAAGTCTTTGCTGTTGTGAATAGTACCGCAATAAACATACATGTGCATGTGTCTTTATAGCAGCATGATTTATAATCCTTTGGGTATACACCCAGTAATGGGATGGCTGGGTCAAATGGTATTTCTAGTTCTAGATCCTTGAGGAATCGCCACACTGTTTTCCATGATAGTTGAACTAGTTTACAGTCCCACCAACAGTGTAAAAGTGTTCTTATTTCTCCACATCCTCTACTATCCAGAACCTATAAAGAACTCAATCAAATTTACAAGAAAAATCAAACAACCCCATCAAAAAGTGGGCAAAGGATATGAACAGACACTTCTCAAAAGAAGACATTCATACAGCCAACAGACACATAAAAAAATGCTCATCATCACTCGCCATAAGAGAAATGCAAATCAAAACCACAATGAGATACCATCTCACACCAGTTAGAATGGCAATCATTAAAAAATCAGGAAACAACAGGTGCTGAAGAGGATGTGGAGAAATAGGAACAGTTTTACACTGTTGGTGGGACTGTAAACTAGTTCAAATATTGTGGTAAACAGTGTGCCGATTCCTCAAGGATCTAGAACTAGAAATACCATTTGACCCAGCCATCCCACTACTGGTGATATGCCCAAAGGATTTTAAGTCATGCTGCTATAAAGACACATGCACACGTATGTTTATTGCAGCACTATTCACAATAGCAAAGACTTGGAATCAACCCAAATGTCCATCAGTGACAGGCTGGATTAAGAAAATGTGGCACATATACACCATGGAATACTATGCAACCATAAAAAAAGGATGAGTTTGTGTCCTTTGTAGGGACACGGATGCAGCTGGAAACCATCATTCTCAGCAAACCATTGCAAGAACAGAAAACCAAATACCGCATGTTCTCACTCATAGGTGGGAATTGAACAATGAGATCACTTGGACACAGGAAAGGGATCATCACACACCAGGTGCTATTGTGGGTGGGGGGCAGGGATAGCATTAGGAGATATACCTAATAGGTGCAGCACACAAACATGGCACATGTATACAAATGTAACAAACCTGCACGTTGTGCACATGTACCCTAGAACTTAAAGTATAATTAAAAAAAAAAAGAAAAAGAAATCAAGGGAAGATGATAGAGAATGGTGGAGGTGTTCAGTGATAGAGGAGGTGAGGGTGAGAAACTTGAGAGAAATCTGAATGAAAAGAGGAATTATTTAGATATCACATTTATCAGTGGTTTCTCATTCTATATTTGAATAACTCTCAGAGGGCCCTCTACGATCTGACCTTTCTTTAGTTCTACAGTCTCCATGATGTCCATTCTCCTCTTTACCCACTATGCCAAGGGCCCCTGTTATCTTTTTAGTTTCTAGACGACATCAGGGCCATAAAAATCCTTTATGAGGACTAATTCTGTCTCAGACACTCTTCTCTCTGCATTGCCAGTTCCTTGTCATTCTATAATATTGGCTTAAAAATCATCTGCTCAGAAAACTATTTTTGACATTTCTAAGGGGCTTCCTTTTTATTACATTAAGGGTGATTTCTTTACATTATGATTATTTATTTCTGTGTTTATCATTTTATTGTCTCTTTAAAGTGCTAAGTAGAAGCTTCCTGATGTTAGCACATTTGTCTTTTAAAAAAATTGATTGCAGTCCCAGGTTCTACACTGTAAAAATATAGGATTTCCCAGGTAATGTCTAGCTAAGAGTTATAGTATTGGTATTCATCTGACCACTCGAAGACACATGAGGTGTTTTATGCCTGTCCTTGGATGTTAGAGAGCATCACAGCCTGATAATGTATAGGGTGAATACAGAAGAGGTCTTAACAAGAAAAAAAAAAAAAAGGATGGAGCTACTACATCCTATCTCTGCAGATGTTGCTCCCTTCAATGCTTACCCCTAGTATCATTGATGTGGGTGACTTTGCTATTACGTCAGAAGGGGTTAAAATTCAAAGCAGATATGTAATGCTGAACAAAGGAATTACACAAATTTTTATACTTTGATATGTATATTATGTGATTCTTGCTGTGAGAGGGCAATTAAATCATCCAAATGACTCTTTCACATTGGATAGAGATTCCAGGAGACCAAAAAGCTGTAATAGTAAGAAGGGCAAGTGCTGTGGGTAACACAGGTATAATATCACATCCCTCCTCTCTCTTCACAACCCAGCTGCAACTATTCTTGAGGTGTTAGGTAGCTGAGGTAGGAGACAATGTTCCAGAAGGTTGAGCATGGCCCCCACTAACTCTAAGGTTGTCATTAAGATAATTTTCCATTCTGCTGCAAAACCTCTCAGTGACAGAAAGCAAAAGCTCACAGCTCTTGCCAGTTTCTTCTTTAGGCTCTCTTGGAAGAAGCCTATTCTGACTTAGAAGCATCTGCTGATGGTTTCCGATGACTAACATCAGCAGGGAGTCTCCACAAGAATATTTCAAGATCTGAAATGCATGAGAGTGTGTGTTATCTGCACAGCAGGAAACTAAGCTCAAACATTGGTGGAGGCATTATACCCATCTCGCTCTGGAAATGTATTAGTGTTAGTTGTGGTGGTGGTAGTTGCTGTAGTAGTTATAATAGTAATATTATTAGCACTAACATTTTGAACATCTATATTCCAGGCCCTGTTTTAAGTGCATATCTCATATTATCCTTTCAAGAGACATAAGAAATTAAATTATTGAGACCACAGAAGCCCAGATAAGTTTTTTGTGGTGATCTGTGATTCATTACACAATTATGCAGTGTCTATATTTATATACAACTAGATACTTTTTATGTTTGTGTATTAGTATATGAGAAATTTTAGCATCAATAATATAAAATATAGAAAGGACATACAATAAATATTTGCTATTTATTCCTAATTATTCAATGAGTGGTACCACATCTTCAAGAGAATATAAAATACTGAAAGTCAATGACTATTATTGTAAGTATTAAACCCTTATGATGTTAAAAAAAAAAACTATGTTGATTCAAGATGTTAAAATGAATCTGCCTCTAACTTTAGTAAAATTGCAATCTATAATTTTATACATGCAATTATGGAATTAACTAAAATATATGTGATGAAAAAAGAAGTTGCTAAAATATTAGTTTAAGAATAAAATAAACATAAATACTTTTCCAGAATAAACATCAATTCTATCCAAAAAGAGAGATTTTATGTTTGGTTTCTTTATACGTCTCTGTGATTTCATTTACAAAAACATTGATTAGAAGAATGATGATCACACTAGATACTATCGTTTGAATGTCTCCCCTCAAAAATTCAGATACTATTAATGTGATAGTATGAAAGGTGGCAGCTTGAAGGTGATGTGCCATGAGGGCTTCTGCCTCGTAAATGGGAATTAGATGCTTATAAAAGAGGCAGCATTAAGCTCCCTTGTCTTTCTCACTTTCCATGTGAGGACAAAGTGTCTTCTACTGTCCAATTTCCTTGTTACTCCTCATTGCCACCTGCGATAGGCAGAATACCTAATTAAAGACATTCACTCCCTTATCCAATAAAAGCTGTGAATATATTACCAGACATGTTAAAAGGGACTTCTTGAAGTTGTGATTCAATTTAAGAATCTTGAGATGAAAAGTTTATTCTGGATTTCTAGAGTGGGCCAAATCTATTCAAACAAGTCTTAAAATTAGAGGAAGATGTCAGAAGAATGTGCAAATGTGACATCAGAAGGACTAGACACATCTTTGCTGGATTTGAAGACAGAGGAAGAAGACTGGGAATGGCCCTCAGGTAAGAGCCAAAAAAAAATGAGGATCTTGAGGAACTACAAGGAACTGAATTCTGCCAACAAGATCAATTAACAGGAAACATTCTTTCCCAGATTTTCCAAACAGGAATACGTGTGCTGACAACTTAGTTTTATTGCAATGAGCCCCATGCTGGACTGCTGACCCACAGAATTATAAAATAATGAATGTTTTTATTTATATTAATATTATTAATATTTGTTTTAAGTCACTAAGTTTACAGTAATGTGTTACAGCAGCAATAGAACTGTCATTTTTATAACAGCATCCAGATTTCATCATTCTTATTTCATTTAATAAAGCCACTGGCTCACCCTGCAAATTTACATAAGTGACTTAAGTTTTCCGAACTTGTTTCTGCACCTAAACAATACATACAATAATATTAACTACTTTATACAATTAATAGGAGGATTAAGTGAGAAGATATATAAAAATAGCTTAGGACAGTGCCTGTCACATACACTCAATTAATCTACAATTTAATATAATTAATTAAAAAATCAGTAACAGTAATAAAATTATGAGTTTTATCCTAATATCTTTTCTCTAGCTAGCTAGTACTTAAATGGGAATATTTGTTCACTCCTCAATTTTGGACTAAATATGTGTAACAGAGGTGTCATATATTTCCCAAACATCCATGTACTCCTTCTCCTACCATAGTATAATTCCTAGCTGGTAGCAAGTTGTCCTTAGTAAACACTATGTTTTCCATTCTTTTTTGTAGCTGAGTATGAGAATGTTGTTAGATTATTGCAAAAATAAGATATAAATAGAAATGTTTTGAAGCAGCATCAAGAAATATTTCTTAAGAGATAGTTTACATTTGTCCTTTGTTTTCCTTATTTATCACTTCCCCCAACCTGCTTCCTAGATGGGTTAGACACCATGTTGGAACCTAAGAAAAAGACCACAAATTGGGAACGGTAGGGTAGTGAGTTAGCCTATGACTCTGAGAAATTTCTGGAACTGAGAAACCATTAGTCTCGGACCAGATACATATCTTGTTTATATCTCTGTTATGCTTTTTCTGTCACTGACATCCAAACCTAATAATTGAAAAGCCTGTGTATCTTGGTTGTTTTAATTAAGGCCTTCTTTGCCCAGTTTCTCTTTTTCCTCCCCTATGTCGACTCCGAAAAGACTATATTTGGTTGTATAAGTACATTGATTGCCATAACTTATTTGAATTCCTTACTATTTATGCCAAATTATTGTTCAACACAGCTCTGATTATGCATATCATTCCAGTATAATCATAATATTGAGATTAAAGTGGTGAGTATAACCAATGGTTAGTAGTTGGAAGAGTAGTGGAAAAAATACAAACAAAAATGCTTTGTAATTGCATATCTAGCCTACTTTGTTGGTAAGAACCAGAGACATTCCTCGAAAAAGCTGAAAAACATGGAAATAAGCAACTATTTTGTCTAGGAATAATTACTCAGTTATTTCAATAAATAATAAGTGCACAAACATGTAAGTACAATGTAAGGTGACAACACATGGGTCAGTTATGCAGAGTAAGTTTTCCTAATCTAGGAGGGAAGACAGGACAGGCTTCTAGGAAAAGGTAAAAGATTACTTGAGTCCTAGAAGATGCCATTAATAAACAGAGTCACGAGATTGGAGATGTATAAACAAAGTGAGAAAGTATATTCCCTACAGAAGGAGTGGCTTATCCCCAAACCATAGGGTCCTGGAAGTGCTTTGGGGGCTAAATAGAGTGTTGAAATATGAGTCTAAAAATACAAGAGTAGTTTAGGTTGTCCACGGCTTCCTCTATAAAGCTATGCAGAACCATTTAAATATTTTACAAAGAAGAAGACATTATGTCATCTCAGAATAAAACATCACACTGAATTTTTTGGAAAGTAACAGGCTTGGAGTAAGCAGAAAAATGAGATGAAGATTCACTAATTGGAAAGCTGGTTAGTAATCCAAAGGAGAATAATGGAAACCTGAGTGAGAGGGAGTTAAACAACCTCAAGGCATACTAATTAACTATAATGAATTCATTGGACTTTGTATTTAGATATGTGAAGGAAAAGGAGAAGAATGTAAAATGAAAAATGCTTGAATTCTTAATATAGAGGAACACTAATATTTAAGGATAAGGTCACTAGCAAAAGCCTGGAAATGTAGGGGGAAATTCAGGAAAACAGAACTAAGAGGCTGGGGAGGATAAATTTTCAAGCAGCAGGAAATAGTCAATAATATCACTCACTCTATATACCTTATGCCTTTCTTTACTTAGTTTATTATTTTAAAATATGTTTTCATTATCAAATGAAGCATATGTATTATTCGATACAGAATTTTTTGTTAGTACAAAATTAAAGGGGAATATGCATGTAATCTTATATACAGAGATAATTCTTTTTAACTTTTAAAAAAAGAATTTTTCTTTTTTTTCTTTCTTTCTTTCTTTTCCTTTTTCTTTCTTTCTTTTTTCCTTTCCTTTCCTTTACTTTCCTTTTCTTTCTTCCTCTCTCCCTTCCTTCCTTCCTTTCTTCCTCCTTCCTTCCTTCCTCCTTCCTTCCTTCCTTCCTTCCTTCCTTCCTTCCTTCCTTCCTTCCTTCCTCCTTCCTTCCTTCCTTCCTCCTTCCTTCCTTCCTTCCTTCCTTCCTTCCTTCCTTCCTCCCTCCCTCCCTCCCTCCCTCCCTCCCTCCCTCCCTCCTTCCTTCCTTCCTTCCTTCCTTCCTTCCTTCCTTCCTTCCTTCCTTCCTTCCTTCCTTTTTCTTTCCCTTTATAAATATACTTTTTAATTTTCTTGAGATAGGGTCTTGCTCTGTCACCCAGGCTGGAATGCAGCGGCAGGGTTATAGCTCATGCATCCTTAAACTCCTGGGCTCAAGTGATCCTTCCACCCCAGCCTCCTGATTAGCTGGGACTAAAGATATGGGCCACCATGCCCACCTGGCTAATTTTTAAAAATTGTTTTGTAGAAAAAGGGTCTTGCTATGTTGCCCAGGATGGTCTCAAATTCCTGGCCTCAAGTGATCCTCTCACCTTGGCTTCCCAAAGTAGCTCGCAGATATGAGTCACTGCATCTGGCCTCTTTTTTTCTTTATTGATATGTATTTATCTTTATTTTGTATTATTTTTATTATTTTATTTTTATTTATTGATATTTATTATTTTTATTATTTTATTTTTATTTTTATTTCTTGATATTTAATTTTATTGTACTTGCACAGAGTAATTCACTTTAAATAAAATATTTCAACTAAATAAACCATTTGAACAACAAAAACAATAAGTACTACTGGCAGGGGCTAGGAATAGTTAAGGATATGCTATACAGGTATGGTTCACTTAGGAGGAGGGGAAAAAAAGATCGGCACTTTTGAAGTTGTGCTGCCAAGCCTGGGTGTTCTATAAATAGTGACCAGAACTACTTTTATTGGCGTGGGGAACCTTCTAGTTGTTTTTTTAAATTTCCATCTAATTGTTTTGTATCAAGATCTTCAGTCTACTACTAGGTTCTTTCTGAATCATGCTTTGTTAAGAGTGGCAACCTGGCTTTAATTTCAGTTTATACCTGTACTGCTGCCTCAGGTTTGCTCTTGTTAGTTCCTACTCCATTATAGTAGATACTGTCAGTGCTCCAGGTGATCAATAATCCTCTTGGATGCGTCTTGCCTTTCCTGTTATCTGTTCATTATCTTGCATATACCATGCATTTGTCTCTAAATGTATATAGCTCTCAGTCTTCTGGAGACTGCTTTCAGGCTACACGAGCCTACTTGGTCCACACATGAGCCCTGAAAGATCTAGGTATCACTTACCCTATGATTATGGGGTACAGAAGTATGAGACCCCAGCTACTTTGCCTTGAGTTGGGATAAACTATCAGTTGTAATTTACACTGCATGAGATCCAGCGGAGGCTTGGGTTTTGTCTGAAATTGCACCTTGCTTAACTTCCTTCTTATCCTGCCTCTCTCACTCCCTTAATAGTTTCTCCTGGGTGCACTTTCTTAATGAATCAGCAACATATAATTCCTTGTCTTGGGCCTGCTTTTTTGGGAACATAAATGAAGACAGCTCTAGTCTGTAGAAAAGTGACTCTCTGTGCCTGGCTGAGGTTTCAGATCTGGCACTGAAGCTTGGCACAGGTACCAAATCTCCAAATATTTGGCACAAAGAACTAGTGCCTATAAATGGGCTGATTAAATGAAGTGGCAAAAGGCTATCTCTAAAGATGGAAAAGTGACAAGAATTGTTCAGAAGAGTGTTACAGGTGGATTCAAGAGTGTATTCTGATGCCTGAAGAGTTTATGGGGAGAAAGATTAAGATTGTATTTAATGGATCTAAAGAAAACCATAGGCTTAAAGGTATTGAACATACCAAAGTAATATTTCACAGTTTAATTATTTTACCTTCATTATAAATTGGACCTTCACTACTTTCTTTTTTAAATAAGTCAAAGAATGGAAAGAGCTGTCTGAAAAGGAACTTCATCTCCTACTAGAAAAGGCTGTCCTTCTTTACATGAATTTAAGTTTGGGGTAAGTGTCCACGAAAACATAAGAGCAGAGAAAAACTCACTTATTACTTCACTTCAACAGAAATCAAATCTATGTTCCAGAATGATGTGAAATGTTGTAATAAAGTTTTATCAGAACTATATGAAAAACCCAGTAACTATGCCTTATGGTAGCTCTAGAGAAAATAATATACAGGTACAAATATTACTTAATATAAATGTAGTTAGCATTTATTTATAAAGCAGTACAAATACCAACAAAATATTTGCTATTCATTGTGCACTCATCTTAGACTGTGCTGTATCAAAGCACGTAGTAAATTCCAAATAATATATACTGCTTATTCATATTAATTAATTATTTTAATAACTGGTCACCCACTATGAACTAGGTACTATGCTTATGCTTACACATCCTTAATTACTCAACATATCTCAATATACATATAATGGTCTGTCTGATAATGTCATTCACTAAAAGTCATCTTTGGAATAAGGGATGGTATGAAAAATAAGCATATATAATTCCTTAAACTTACAAGATAATTTCTAATGTACAAAGTGCTGTTTGATTTATTAACTTGTGTGGCACTTCAAGACTCCTATGACATGGTGAGGTATGGATGATTACTTCGATTTAAAGATGAGAAAACTGAGATTCAGAGAGGTGAGATGATCTGCACAACAATTCAGGGCTTTTGACTCAGGTTCACATTCTATCCATGCCTTATTCCACAAAAGGAAGGCATTTATAAGTAGGGTGGGAAGCTCCAAAGTGAATTTTTTAATATGTACACTTAAAATCATACCAGTTCCTATACCTCCTTCATTAATTCACCTTGGTCATGGAAAGCCATATTCTCTAAATCTTAAGATCCAAAAGTGATATGAGGCAAATTTAAAACAAAGTAAATAGTCATAGTTTTAAAATACAAAAACAAATATATGCTTTTGTCTAGTGTTATGCAACACTTTTTAAAGCCATAGTCAATACTTATTCTTTTGAGGATATATTTTATTTCTTCTGACGATGAAGACTTCTGTTAAGTTAGTGAGAGTTATAATCTGAACTGAAGTCAACCTCATATGCCTGTCTTTATTCTCTGTGAATTATGTTCTTCTATGCCTAGTTAATTTAATCTTTCATTACTTACCTCTCAATGAATTGTATTTTCTTCATTGTGAGATTTGCTGATATCCTGGAGTCATCAAAATTATCCTCATAACAATAACTCAGTATTGATAAAAGTGTATTACATTTAAAGAGAGCAGGGGAGTGGTCAAAAAGCCATAAAGAATTATGCTCCTCTACATTTTCAGCTTAGTTCTTTACATTATATGGAAGAATTGTCTAACTAAAATCATTATAATTTTACTATAATTTACATGTTTATATTGGAAGAATCACATCTCAAAAATCTATGAGTAATCTAACAAAGTAAAGGTAGCTAACACTAGCATGTGTTTTAATCAGCTAGATTTTCTCCAACCAGATATGGATAAAAATAGAAGAAATAAGCATATTATCAATTTTCTGGCTATAGTGGAATGTGCTAGAATTATTCTAGAAGCAAACTGGAGTGTTAAATATTGCATTAGACTCTATTTATACTAGATGAGGAGATAAAAACAAAATGATGTATATCACAATCTCTTTGTCCCAGAGTTTTTTGGTGAGAAATAACAGAAAACCATTTTGGCTGGCTTAAGTAAAATATGTATTTTAAGTTATGAATGTTGGTTGATATTTAATTTATGTTAATGAGTAAAACATAACTATAAAAATGAATACATATGTTAAAACATCATTTGTTTGTCCACGATGTGAATGACTTCATTACTGAATCAGATCATAGTTTTTGAATACTGGAAGAATATTTTCTCAAATTTTTTGTGCCATTCACAATGTAATCACTACAGACTCAATACCCTTCAGAATTGAATCTTTAGTATCAGCATTTTCTTCTTCACTTTCTATATCTACACAATGAAGAAAAGTTCTGATTTATTCAGTTTGCCTATTTCTATAGTGTAAATCATACCACTGTGTCCAAACTGAAGCTGCCAAAGAGACTGAATACAGATTGGGGAATAGATGTATAGTATTTCATGATTATATAGTAGCTCCAGCATATGGTCAAAATAAATTTAAATAACCTCATGGGCATAGCTAATAGTAAAGACTAGCAAGAGATTATGAAATAATGAGTTTTGTGTAATTATTATTTTTGTTTTTAATATAACATTATATTTTAGTCCAGATTATTTCACTTTTATTATTGGATATGCTTAACAATCAGCTTATTATATTCCTTATAATTACATTAGCAGCTCTCAAGAGCTGATAAAAGTTACTTCCAGCATACCACTGTATGGGATCTTCTCGGAAAATGAAGGTGGAAGGGTTAGAGACAGCGTAACTTTGACTGAAGTCCCCTTCAGGACCACCCAGCATGGCAGAAAGATAGTTTTTCAGCTTCTAAAAATTATTGAGAGCAGACGGATGCTGTGAAGCAAAAAAAACTAACATGGATTCAAGTCTACTACAGGCCCAGTTTCACCTTTTTTTTCTCACTCTTCCCCCTGATAATCTACCTGAGTACAATGTAAAACCCATGAGGGATAAAATTGTGTTATAAATGATATAAGGGAATTGTGGTAAAAAGGACCTTTGAGCCAGGCACGGTGGCTCACGCCTGTAATCCTAGCACTTTGGGAGGCCGAGGCGGGCATATCACAAGGTCAGGAGTTCAAGATCAGCCTGGTCAACATGGTGAAACCTGATGTCTACTAAAAATGCAAAAATTAGCCAGGTGTGGTAGTGTGTGCCTATAATCCCTGCTACTTGGAGGCTGAGGCAGGAGAATTTCTTGAACCTGGGAGGCGAAGGTTGCAGTGAGCCAAGATGGCGCCATTGCACTCAAGCCTGGGTGACGTGGTGAGACTCCATCTCAAAAAAGGAACTTTGAATCTTCAGCTTCAAGAACTACACCTGGGATTAGTAGCTACTGAATACATGTTTATTTGAATGAATAAATAAGCAAGCATTCCCCAGTAGAAAGGAAGTCTCAATGATAGAACCAGTTGTAAAATTTGGGAGGACACCTATTAGATAAACGACAACAAGGAGATGGCAATAAAGGAAGAGAAAGGTTATACTGAGAAGATTGGCTCAGGGGTCAACAGAGCAGTGAGGGAGCCAGGAGCAGCAAGTCAGACAATTTGCTTAGAGAGGTTATTCTGGTGGGTTTCAAAGCTCCAGAAAGGAGGGTATGGATCAGCAATAGGACTTCAGTCCCTGAAAAAGGGACTAATGATGACAAGGCAAGATCCCAATCTAACAACTAAAGATAATAGAATGGACACGTGGGTAGAAAACAGGACAGATTTTCAATCACTAGCACCAAACTTAAACACTCAAAAATAAATCCCAAACTTAATTTTCATTTTAGGGCATGTGATGGGATTAAAGTTAAGGGTGACTTCAAGCTGAGTTCTAGAATATCAGTTTAGGACTGAAATTTTGATTTTTTTGTTTTCCTGCAAAAATCAACCTAATAGAAGAAAGTGGATTCAATCATATAGTAAGAAGGACTGGACACAGAATATAAGAAAGGAACTGCATGTTTCTCTCATTTGTTTGTTCTTTTAATTTTTAAAGGCAAATACACTTGAGTAATTCTGATCACTGTATTTTATTTTAATCAGTGCTTTCCAATCTTGGGTACGAAAAATCACTTTGTAAGTAATACAAAGGAAATACGAAGGAAAATAATTAATGGGACAATCACATGAGATAGAGTTGTTCTTTTATCATCAATTAAGAAAAAATAGGTAGGGGCGGTGGCTCATGCCTATAATCCCAGGACTTTGGGAGGCCGAGGTGGGTGGATCGAGAGGTCAGGAGATGGAGATCATCCTGTCTAACACGGTGAAACCCCGTCTCTACTAAAAATACAAAAAAATTAGCCGGGCGTGGTGGCCCACACCTGTAGTCCCAGCTACTCCAGAGGCTGAGGCAGGAGAATGGCGTGAACCCGGGAGGCGGAGCTTGCAGTGAGCCGAGATCGCGCCACTGCACTCCAGCCTGGGTGACAGAGCAAGACTCCATCTCAAAAATAAATAAATACATACATACATAGAAAGTGTTGTTCTGATTATATTAATAACATAAATACATTTTGCAATTTTTATTACTAATGTTACATTTTAAATAGTAGTTCAGATATACCTGAGACATTTAATCTGATTCTTCCATGGATACTTGTTTCCTGGGTTGGGAACGGGCAGTCTTCAATTACATAAAAATGTAACATTAGAAGAAGTATACAGAAAATATGCAAGAACATTTTCTATTAGCCATCCTACTCATTAGCTTTTGCCAGTCGTTCATCACTTCCTTTTTTTTTTTTTTTTTTTTCTCCAGACGGAGTCTGGCTCTGTTGGCATGATCTCGGCTCACTGCAACCTCCCCCTCCCGGTTCAAGCGATTCTCCTGCCTCAGCCTCCCTAGCAGCTGGGATTACAGGTGCCTGCCACCGTGCCCGGCTAATTTTTGTATTTTTGTATTTTTAGTAGAGACAGGGTTTTGCCGATTTGTCAAGGCTGATCTCAAACTCCTGACCTCAGGTGATCTGTCATCCTCGGCATCCCAAAGTGTTCAGATTACCGGCGTGAGCCACCACACCTGGCCATTCATCCGCTATGTATTCTAACTGTGGCTTTCCCTCTAAGACTTTCTTTGAGATCTTTCAGTCTCATGGTTTCAAATAACATCTATAGCTGACAATTTGCAAACTTCCACCTCTATCCTTTTAAAAAAGGATATCTAGATTTTATTTCCAACTTGATATACAATTTAACAGATACTTCAAATATAACAAAGATAAACTGTTTTTTTCTCCTAAACTAGCTCCACCTGTAGCTTTTCTTTTTTACTTGAAATCAATACTGTGCTAATTATTTATGTGCTGCCTCTTAGCTCTAGCCAACCCTTCTGTTTTCTGCCCTTTGATATTTGGGTTGGAATACTGCACATTACAATTCTCAGATTATTTTTTTTCTTTAGTGGCTGCCTAAACCTGCTAGCTCACATCCTTTCCTCAGAGGTCAATGAGGAACCACCATGAAAGATTTCCCCCTGTGAAATTTGAGCACCAGGTCTAGATTGTTTTTACTGTAAGCTCTTAGGTTCTGGTAATACCACAGTTTTTACTTTTCTTTCTGGATGAAAAAAGGATGGTATCTGTCTATAGAGTTGTTGCTTCTTCATTAATTTTTACTCTTTATGCATTACGTATGCAATGCCTGTGTAACAATTACCCAAATTACATGCCATTCATTTTAAATAGGTAATATAGATTATATTTTTCTGACTAGACCTTGTCAGCGTAGTCATTCTTATCAAGAGTGAGTCTAAGACCTTCAAAAATGTGTTTTGTGGGAGTGGTATGCTTATTTTTTGGTCTTGTCAGAGCTTAGTTCTTGGACAGTAAAAAATGTCATATGCAATTACTTATCTCCTGTGATTGAAACAGATTTTGAAAACAAAATTTGTGGGGAGAGGGCAAGGGGTTGCTGCACTTGATGGCTAACATATTGAAGACTACAAGGACAATGGAGGGGATAGCGATTGATGACTGCATGGAAACTAGAAAGAGAAATTACAGCTCACATCATGGTCAGAAAACAATAGACCTTCTATGGTGAACTTGTAGCACTGGGCAGGTATGGCTAAAACATACCCAAAATTTAATTATGCAAGTTACCTAATTACAATGTAATCTGAACTTACAGATTCACAAAGTTTCTTATGTGGAAACTATGGCATTAATTGAGAAGGAATGATCATGAAATTTAAAATAGAGACATTTGGATGCTCTGTGGTAAAGTGCAGAATCTTTTTTTTTTTAATATTTATTTATTTATTTATTTATTTTTATTATTATACTTTAAGTTCTAGGGTACATGTGCATAACGTGCAGGTTTGTTACATATGTATACTTGTGCCACGGTTGGTGTGCTGCACCCATCAACTCGTCAGCACCCATCAACCTGTCATTTACATCAGGTAAAACCCCTCCCCTCTCCCCATAATATGTCCCGGTGTGTGATGTTCCCCTTCCCGAGTCCAAGTGATCTCATTGGTCAGTTCCCACCTATGAGTTAGAACATGTGGTGTTTGGTTTTCTGTACTTGCGATAGTTTGCTGAGAATGATGGTTTCCAGCTGCATCCATGTCCCTACAAACGACACAAACTCATCCTTTTTTATGGCTGCATAGTATTCCATGGTGTATATGTGCCACATTTTCTTAATCCAGTCTGTCACTGATGGACATTTGGGTTGATTCCAAGTCTTTGCTATTGTAAATAGTGCCGCAATGAACATACGTGTGCATGTGAAAGTGCAGAATTTTAAAACCCAGTCTTTCAGAGTTATTTCTGCCAGTTTCTGCCATTCCATTTTTCCTTTCCCTGAAGTCCTAGCAAAAACTTCACCTGAGGCAATTGCCTTACAATGAGGCATTTATTCTCTTCAATACCCACCACCATCACCTTTCATTCTCCACACAGAACAATCAAATAGAACTCTCAGTGGTGATGGAAATGGGCAATATGGTAGCCACTAGCAATGTAAGGCTAATTTGAATTGTGATGTGATAAACTTGCTAAATACATTGTAGATTTCAAAGATTAAGAATAAAAGGAGAGATGGTAAATTCTTGCATTAATTTTATGCCAAATACATGTTGAAATTATATCTGTGGTTAAATAAAATATACAATTAAAATTCATTTTATCTCTTAAAAATATGGCTACTGAAAAATTCAAAATTAAATATGCAGCTCACATTCCATTTCTATCAGCTAGACCAATACCCTTCAAACTCTTGCTCACATATATAAAAAGATTTTGGAAACTGTGCTTTCTCACAATTTTACATTGACATCTATTATTTAAAATTCTTAGTGTGAATAGATGCAAAGGATGCAATTTCTACTTTAATTTTGCAAGTATTTTAAATATAGTTTTCTCAAAATCTTGCATCATTAGCTAACTCAATTTATAGAAAATATCCATGATAGTTTATAAATGCAAAAACTGTAAAATCAATCAGACAATTCAGAAACTCTTTCTGTCTAAAAAAGTCAGACTTTTTGTCTTAATTAAAATTGACCTATAATATCCTAACTATCATGAGTTCTATATAAGGATAAATAGACATACAAATAGTGGAATTGAAAAATAGATGAATGGATGAATGACAATTAGATGATAGATGACAGGTAGATACATAACATACATACTTGTATACATAAATAGATACATAGAGAAATAGATGATAGATACACAGATGCATAGATGCAGACATGGGCTTTCTATGAGTTTGTTGCTTGGTTAATATGATGTGATTCCCTTCAAATATGTCTTAGTGAAGCTTTTTGTTTCTTTGCTTTGTCTCAAGATCTGTCCCTCAGGAGCTATGAATCTGGGATTTCCTATTCTAATTCTCCAGAGTTTTATTTACACTCAAGCAATGTAACATATTAATATTCCAGTTGGAGAAGTAATATATGATTCTCTTTTGAAACTTGGAAAAACAAGTACAAGAGGGAAAGTGATAAAGAAGAACAAACAGATTCAGGTATGTCTTCAGTCTTCATTTCACACATGGAGCTGATGTTGAATGTGCACATTAATGCAAGAAGAACAATTAATTCAAAGACTAGGTACGTTTAAAGTACTAGTCTAATATTTTAACTTGCTGTTATGAAGAAACCCTCAAATATTTTCATCACTCAAATGCCATAATTAAAGGAAACATTCCCTTACAGAAGCTTGTGGAAGTGGCATAAAGGAACATCAACAATGTATATTAGTTTAGACTACAATGCTCAGTTATTACATTTTGTTTTCTGTGAACTTAATTGCAATGTTGGTAAACTGATTAGTAATAATGACTATAATTTAATGTTTAATGTTTCAGAATAAGACAGTCACCTATAAATTATTCAATCACATAATGAAATATAGAAGAAAATTATATGTAATGATAATTTTGGATTAATACATGTTAAGTCCAGTAAATAACAGGAAAGAAGTATGTTTCTTGAGGAGATGGCAGCATTTGGCAATAAAAATAGGTGTCATTTAAAGTGAACTTGCTTTGTATCAGGAACTTCACATGTTCCTTTCTGTATGACCTTATGATATGGTATTATGACCTCTAATCTATGAAAAAGAAACTGTGGTTGGGCTCTCATAGTGAGAGTAACAGCCTAGATTGAAACTTGTTTAATTAATTTAATCAAATTTTAAATCTCAGGTTACTTTTTCCATCAACCATGTACTTTTTTTGGTACATTTAGGACACCATAATTGCTCAAATATACAGAAAATCATGAACAATAATTACTGAACAAATTATAAATGTAGAGGTATTAAGCACCTTGGTTAATTCGGATGTATGCAAACTAGTATAGCTGTGTGCTTATGATTTATACCAACAATTTCCTTCTGAAAAGCGTTCCAAGGAGTAATCTATGAAAGCAAATATCTCTAACAGTGTTTTTAAAACTGTGTACTATAACCTGTTAGTGAATCATGAAATTAATTTAGTGGGACATAATCAATGTTTTAATAATAAACAGATTACAGTCGACTGGAAAGGAAAATACAGGAGCACATTCATGTAAAGGAAAATGTTTCATATGTGTGAAACTGTGGTGTGTGTGGTGTGTGTGTGTGTTTGAACTGGGTCACAAGGTAAAATATAATTCTTACTGTGGCTCCTGATGAATAATTCTTGTAAACCAATTTTCGCAAGACATCTTAAAAAAGAGTTAAGCTAACTGATCAAAATTAAATGTCTATATTTATTAATAAAAAATAGCAAAGAACTGAAAGTAATTATGTTCTCCTAAGAAAATAATTTGCATTTTTTGGAGAAAAAGGAGAAATACATTTGAGTAGATTAGGTAATATAAACAAGTAGAAATGTGACAACCTCTGAAACTTCATTTAATTCCATAATGATAATAATTTAAAGTTAGCAAAGCAGACATCTTATAGAACATGAGATAATGCCACATTTTGATGACAATTACATGTAATTGCGAAGACAAAACAATATCTCTACCTCAATGAAAGATTAATTAAATGTGTTTATTCCATATTTTATAATGAATTAGCTGCGTCTATCTTAGAAAAATATATTTATACCTTACTGTGAGATAAGTCTTTGTACCTACACGTATCTCATAAAGTACACAGCTCTGACCTTTGCTAACTATGTAATCTTCGACAAGTTATTTATAGGTTTGCTTAAATGCAGATAATAAAAGTATCTCCTTCGTGAGAGTCTTACAAGGAATAAATAATTCATAAAAAGTGCCAGAAAAAAACTTCTGAGAATAGTGTACAGCATGCTGCTAAGTGTTCAACAAATGTCAGTTTTCCAAGTACTTCATGTTTTTTTTGTTTTTTTGTTTTTCCTCAACAACCAATAATTTGCACAGAGAAAGAAATCAATAAATATTTGTTGCACTGAATTGAACTGACGACACAGGTTGGGTGGATAACATGATTTCCTTCATGCAACGGAGGGATTTGATTTAGAAATTTACTCAAGTTTATAGAGATAATTTGGGGCAGAGTAGGTTTCTGATCTAGTTCTTCTGATTTATAAAGCAGGGCTCTTCTGTGAAACAAATCTAATTGTCCCTGTGTTGAGTCTTAAACCAACTCTGCTGATCTTAGAATTAGGTTTCAAGAACTTGACAGGTGATCACAAAAATTCCCGGGAGGCAATATGTACTTTAATAACAATGAATTAATAATGTATTTCAAGGCCTTATTAGCTTTACTAACAAGTGTGCTTGCATTATCGTACTAATTTCTTGCGATACTATAAAATACGTGTCTTTATTATTCACATTTCATAGATATAGATAAAGAAACAACATGAGAGAGGTTAAATAACTTAAAGTTATCTGAAAATTATACATCAGTATATGAAACACAATCTGGCCCAATTTCAAGAGCTCTACCACCAAACTTTTTAAAATCTAGCCCAAAGAAGCTATCACATAATCTGAAGATCTGAGAGAAATGATAAATTTTCCTATTTAGGTCCTCTCTACTGTTATAAAATCAAGTCTTACAAACAGAAGCAGGATAGCAGGATAGTAAGAGCAGGAAAGAAAAATCAGCAAAATTTTCAGCTGCTTTTACGTTCATTGTATTATAATTTTGCTTGAGGTATAGTGGCATGTACATATTTAGATGTGTTACTCATATTAGAATCAAATAGAAAGGCAATTCAACTTTTTGAAATATCCATAATATAAATTCTTTATTAATGCAGGGCACATTAAACAAACTATTCCAAATAAATAGTTATGTGATATATAGCAATAGAGGAACATTGAAATGAAAGTCAACTATGTATAAAAACACGATTGACCTGAATTATGTGTCAAACAGAAAAGATACAACAACAGCCACTATTCATGATTCCTTTTAAAAAGAATACACTTAACAACCTTCAAAAATGTATCTCAGAAAGCATTCCTTTATAATTTTAACATTTTCATGTATACATTATTAGCTTGGAGTAGAGTTGTATTATTTTTTATTTTTTCCCAAATTTCTCATATAAACTTGGTTTATAAACGGATAAGTAGAGAAAATTGCCAAAATTCTACTTGAGTTATAAATTTTCTGTACTGCATGCTCCGTATAATTTCTTTGCCTTTGTCTTTATGATTATGACTTTTTTTTGACCACAGATGGTGTTCTCTTACCTTATTTGTATTCACTGCAGTGATGACCCAGACACACTGTGCGTTGCTGTCATACTGGAATGGAAAGTTGGGAGATGTAAAGGTACCACTTGGTCCTTGAAGATTAGAGCCACACGTTTTCACTAAAAGAGAAATTGCATTTTAAAAGATGAACATATGCCACATGTAAAATTACAACAATAAAATATCTTGCAAATAGACTTTAAATTCAAAATGACACAATTATAACCACATTGAAATATACATTATGGTATTCTAATGTCACTTATGAAAATACAGTGTTTATAACAACCTGGGATTCACGAGCTCAATATTTTCAACGTTAATGGAAACCTAGTTATGAATAGAAATGTGAGGCATGATAAATTGTTCTCTGATTTTAAATAGGTGTGTTTAATTAGAGAAAGGCATATTTACCCAATATTTACCCACAAAGAGAGTGAAACAGAGCCTTGGATTAATGAAGCAATCTAAAAAGTGTTTTTATTTGTGTTTGTTAAGTACCCTAGGACTCACAATCGCACAGTTGAGAACCATTAATAGTAAAATTTCTCTTTCTGTACTTACAACTATGAATTAAAGAACTCAGACTAAAAAAAAAAAAAAAAAAAAAGTTACATTTAAGTAATTTTAATGAATTCCCACAAAAGTTGAAAGTTGTAGAATTTTCTGTTTTCTAACTCATCTTTCCTCTACTTAATAAATGAGCTAGTGACCATACTGTTTCTGTTTCTTAACTTGCTTCTTGACCACCACGAATTTCTGGATGCCACTACTTTTGATCTGGATTTCTTTGCCCCATTCTATCAAATCCTGCCCATATTATCATTTTCTAATCCATCAAAAATAATCTAATTCATGTTTAAATGATGAACGTTAAATGTATATTTTCATATGCACTTAAATTTATGCATAGTTACCTTCATCATCACTTTGAAAATCAGTTTATGGACCTCCTAAAAGTTTTCTTGACATGGTCAAAGTCATGCTTCTAGTACATAGTAGTCAGAATTTTGGCCCAGGTCTTCTGACTCAAGTCTTATTTTTTAAATCACTAAAAGTGTGTCTTTCTTATATGTTACATGTAGATTTCTTTATTAGTTTCTTCTCTTCATAGCATAAATCTATTTCAGACAACTTTCCTGCAACTTGATGGTTATATCTTATGTTGATTTAATAGTTACAGTACTTTTAATTATATTGTGAGTGTGTGTATATAATTTCTATATTTTAACCAATAAAATCATATTATTTTGTATTGAAAAAAATAATAAATTGTATTTTTCTTCCCTTACCATTATTTGCAATTCAATCTTTTTTCCCATTTACTACTTAACTTCTTGTAAATATTCTATGCTCACTACTCCATCTTCCTCTCCCCTTTCAGTCTTCAAAATATTTCAGTCTGATTCCCATTCTTATTTCAGTGTTTAAATTGTTTTTTTAAAGCCAGCAATGAACTCATAATTGCTAAATATAGTATCTCTTCCTTTTTTCCACATATTTGATATCTCAGCAGTAATGCAAAGTATTGATAAGCTTTGAAATTCTCTGCCTTCCCTCACATAGTATTAAGCTCTCCTGATTATTTGCATGTATGTTTTAAATAGTTCTGCTCTACCATATTATTTGTTCTGGTTTTATTTTTCCCATCTGACCCTTAAGTAGCATAATTCTAAATGGATTTAATCTCCTCTTTTCTATTTGTTCAATGGTTTCTCTGAATAGTTAAACTAATTCACTTCTATGACTGGAAAAGACATTTCTGTGTTGATAGCTCTCAAATCTACATCACCAGTTTTGGCATCTCTCCTGATTTCTAGATTAGTTTTCTGTCCACTGGACATTCTATTAGATGCTTTTAGGAAGCACTTTCAATTAAATATTTCTTGAATAGACTATCCAGCTCCTTGCCTTGCATAATATATACTCCTCATGGTCTATTCTGTTTTCCTCCTTGGAAATATCTCTGTTTTGCTTCATCTCTTCTCTTCCCAGTGTCCAGTGCTTCTTCCTCATTTTTCTTGTACTGGTAATAGCTACTTAACCCCTTTTCTAGACTCCAGCTTCTCTTTCTGTTACATCCTGCTCACTCCTACTATATTTATCTTTCTAAAATGCAGATTTCATTACCTAATTGCATGAAAACTTGGTATCTATTTCAGATGGAATAAAGTACAAATTTCCTAATAGAGAATATAAAATTATTCCTTTGAGGACCTAAATTTATTTTCTAGTACAATTACCCACCATTTTACATAGTCATACACTTTACTTGTGCCAGAACAGACATCTTGCTCTTCTTTGAATTTACCGTACTCGTTATAATTTTCTACATTTGTCATGCTGTTTTCCAGGTTTAGAATATTATTCCTTCTTAACATTTACTTGCAAATATTCTATAAAACAAAGCCAAGGTGATGTGCCACTTCTTTCCATAAGAAGGGTTTTTAATTCTTCCACTAAGGGTTCTGTAATGGATTGTACAGTTCATAGCACGTTATTTGAACAGCACATTTATACAAGTGTTTAGGTGCTAGTGGCCTGATAGGGAATGCAGCTTGAAAGAGTCTAAGAACTTTATAGAAATGAGAAATTTATACGAATCACAACGCAATTGGTTTGTAGCAGCTATAACTTTCTGATTGAATATACTGCTTATCTGAGTGGTACTTACTACTTTGTAATTCTCTGGCATCCTTTGTTTTCTAAACTATATACACACTTAGAATCTTTTGAAGTCAAGGCCTTGTTTATCATCTTTGTTAACTACTAGTGTAATGGCTTTCATGATGTACGTATGTTTGCTAAAGAAACAAATATTCAAGTTCTTTGGCACAGCTCTTAAATTAACTATAAAATAGTGGTCTCTTCATCCTGATGAATAATCTTTACAAATATGTTTCAGAGTGAAAAACTGTCTTCTATAAAAATGATTTTATTTTTTTATAAAAGTAAAGCACAAACATGTATAAAATGACAAGTAACAATTACCTGTAAATATTTTGGTCTGCTTATCTGCTTCCATCCAAACCTGACAGTAACCACTTAACAAGTTGTCTGTCTACAGACATTTTTGTTTTGCGGCAATACGAGTTTTTGCGTATTTCTTGTTTTCTTAATGTATTTGTGTGTTTTAACAAGCATAGCTAATTCTATAATATTAGTCTGAAGATATTTTTTGCATATATCATGACGACTGTTCTAGGTCAGTACCTATAGGTTTTTTTCTTTCACAGGTTTAACAGTACAAACAGAAGCTGATAGAACTATTGGACATTTTTGACAGGCTTCCACTATGAGAACAGCACAAGATAATTAGGAGGTTTCTTTAATCCTGCAGTGGGAAATAAGAAGACATGTAGAACAGACCTGCTATTTGAACAGAGTTGCAGCAGTTCACACATAGCAACACAAATACAATGAAGATCTTGGTACATTTACGTGTTACGTTTTATAGTTAAAAAAATCAAAACAAATTCATTATTATGGAAAACTAAACTGTAAAATCTCAGTGGCTTACAACAATAAGTAATTTTTCTCTTCAATTCTATTGTATTTGTGCTTTATACTTGTGTTATTATTGCAGGATTAATTCTTAGAAGATTAGTTATTTACAATATGTGAGCATTTGAAAATTTGATAAATATGCCTAAATTACTCTCCAAAAATTTGTTCAGTATACTCCCAAAAATAATATTAAAAAGAGAACAGTTCCCCATGCTGTCACCAAAATAATAGTATCAATAATTATGCTTTTGTCATTCTCAAGAATGTCACTGTTTTAATTTCCAATTCTTTCTCTACATTTTTAGTACGCTTTAACAGAAGTCTTTATTGTTGTCTCTATATTTTGTTCCGACTTTTCTCTTTGTACACTTTCCCTCATTTCAATTTTTTCTTACTGATTTATAGAAACTTAATATGTGTTACTAATATTAACCCTTTTATTTGTGCTACCAATATTTTCTTACAGATTTTTGCTTTTGATTTTGCTTTGAATTAATTTTTCTCTACAAACTTAAAAATATGTGTAAATCTGTCAGTGTCTTCTTTTTGATCTTGTATTTTGTATCTCATGCAAGAAAGATTTTCTTCAAATCTAAGATTGAAATACAACCTTTATTTATCAGACTTTGATAGTTTTATTATATTATAATTAAACTTCATCTACAAATTGATTTCTTACGGGGCAAGGTAAAGGAGCATTTATAGTAAATTCTATATTATTCATCACAAACTAGAACTACCATTTATATTATATTTATATAGACCATACATAAATGTATAAGAAACCCATATATGGATGTGAGCCTTTTTTTCATATTGACTTACTGATCTATGATTATTCTTCTGCCAGTACCATACTGTTTTAGTCATTTTTTACATACATAGCACACATCTCCCCATTCTTATTCAGTTTCATAATTATATTGAATATTCAATAATATTTATTTTCCACAAACTTTAGTTGTGCCCATTTGTCAAAGTAAAGAAGAATGGTGTCTGTATTAAATTATATTGATTTCATACATTATTTTGATACAAATTTTTCACTTCAATGAAGCCTTTAATAACACAAAAGAAATAAATATATGTGATTAGAGTAAATGGACTATAGTAAAGTAGTACATTTGAGAAATTAAGCTGAAATTTCTTATAAAAACTCCATACTTACAGTTTCAGAAAAATAGAAGTAGTAGAAAAAGAAAAAAACCTTGTAAATATACCAATGAATGTATGAAATCAAAAGAAGTATTGGGTTATAAATAAAATATGACAAATTTGGTCATTAAAGATTAGAACAAAACGTGGATGTCCACACTAGTGATATCATTCAATATTTTCTTAGAGGTTCCAGGCAAGGCAAAAAAATCAAAAAAATGTGAAAAGAGTTACAGAATTTGAATAAGAAACATATGTCATTATTTACATGTAATATAATTTTTCTTTCTTACATTCAAGAGATGTAATAATTTATCTACCACAATATGCTGTATTATTTTCAAGAGTCCTATATGTTGGATTTAAAATATATAATTCATATAAAATGTACAGGTTCTTTCTTTCTTCTTTTCTTTTCTTTTTCTTTTTTGGTAGATGGAGTCTTGCTCTGTTACCCAGGCTGGAGTGCAGTGTCACGAACTCGGCTCACTGCAACTTCCGCTTCCCAGGTTCAAGCGATTCTCCTGCCTCAGCCTCCCAAGTATCTGGAATTACAGGTGCCCACCAACATGCCCGGTTATATATATATCATTTTTTGTATTTTTAGTAGAGACGGGGTTTCAGCATGTTGGCCAGGCTGGACTTGAACTCCTGACCTCAGGTGATCAGCCCGCCTCGGCCTCCCAAAGTGCTGGGATTATAGACGTGAGCCACCGTGCCCGGCTGTATAGGTTTCTTTTATAACAAAAATAGTTGGCAATTCAAATGGAAAGGCCCAATCTATACAAGCAGCAGAAATTACATATAATTTTGAAAAATATATTTAGCAAAAGACATATAAGACAGAAGTCTTATAAAGGTAACTATTAAAAAAAAACAATGAAAGGGCATTAAATAAAACTTGTAGAAATTGAAAGATAGGGCACATTCTGAATGGGACAGCTTATTATCATAAAAATGCTAACATCCTCATTTAAGCAGTTTATAAGGAACTAATAGGTTAGCTAATATTTATATATTTCCTATATTTATGATTATCTTAACTTTTAGTGCTTTAGACAGAGTTGCTATTTTATAAAATATTTTACTTATTTTATTCACATGCCACCTGTGTTTTTATAAAGGAAGAGTAAAAATGGCTACCTTATACATTTTACAGTACTGTTTGTGGAATAAAATGAACCAATATCTGCAGAGACATTGCAAAATACCGTTAACATCGATAGAAGTACAGAAGCAGAAGTCAAGAGATTTATTTCTAGGTTGCCTATCAATGTATTCCTATTTTTTCCTCGAGTAAAACACATACAGTTAACTATGCTTTGGAAAATGCCTAGGAATAAGGTTAAGTACAGTGAAATATGTTTAGCTTTAACTGTAACCTTCAGGCATTTAGATTTGTGCCAGATACAATGTTTCAACTACACAAGTAAGACAAGCTGACATTTTATTTTTTGGTTGAGTAAGGACATGATTTACAGGTTAAGGATTCTTTTTGCACAGAATATGTCAACTGAGGTCTGTCTACAGTTGTCTCTGGGTCCGTTGTGCCCTGAAGTACCATTTTTACTCTCTCCTGGAATTTTCCTTCTTGAATTTTTCCATCATAATTTAAAAAATAATATTGAAGGACTTTCATAATCGTGCTCCAATAGATTCCTAGAATTTGTAAATTCTGTAAAGCTCTTTCCACTCACTTACTTGTAATTCCTTAAGCACAGTGAGAATGTTCACACTTTAAGACCCTAGCACTTCCTATTTTTGTCACCTGGCATAAGTTTCTACTCAAACAGTATTCCATACATTGCCTATTCTGATTAATATCTCTAAACTTTAGTTTCTTAAGTATTACCTTTACATACTACACACACACACACACACACACACACGCACAATTGTTTGTTGTCTATTTTCCTCATTAGAATGTCACATTGATGAAGGTAACAACTTGTTTTTGTTTATCATGGTATCTTCAGCACATAAAATTGTGCCTGCCATACAGAAGACACTCAATGAATGAATGAGTGAGCAAATGATTAGAATACTTAGAGTCAAAACAGAGATTTGGTTTTGTTTATCATTTGTGTCTTCCATTTTTTTTCCCCCTTTGGACTTTGGTAGCAATTCAAGCTTCTACCTTTTGGTGAATGTAGAATGTGGTAATTAATCCACAAAGGATTCATTAACATTGTGTGAACAAGCATGTCCTACTGCCTGCTATTCTAAGGCTGTGTGTTAGGGTTGTTGAAAGATTTCTGGTAAGGAGCATTTTGTCGTTGTTGTAAGGAGTATGATAGCGTATGTTATTAAAGGAGTTGTTAGTATGAAGTTTGTGGTTCATTTTTCATCTTTAGGATGACGTTTGTAGTTCTTGTATCTTCAAATCTTCAACTATCCCTGCATCTTCATGTTTCCACTTGAGTAAATTCAAACCACCTGGAACTCAGTTTTTTTTTTTTTTACTTGTAAACTTAGATAGTTGTACTATGTCACCCATAAGATCTGATAAGCCTAATATGATAATATGATTATATCATGCAGTTATCTGTGTGTTCTGAATGGCTTTCCCAAGAGGTGCAATGAAGTTGATAGAGTCTGAAAGTTGTATTCTTGCCCATTGAGGCCTTTACTATATCAGAGAAATGTTATTATTATTATTTAAACTGTTTGCTGACATATGTGACATGAAAAATAATGAATCCACTAGAAGAATCAAATTTAATTCAAATGTATTTGCAGCGTTTCCCTTTTTGTGGTTGTTCACCTGAGAGTTAGTAAGTATTGTAGTCTTGCCCCTAGTAGAAGTAATTCCATTTCTATCTATCTTTACAGGGCTTCTTTGTTTATTAGCCAGGCATAAGGATAAATATTCATGGTGTCATAGACTAACTTGACATTCTTTGAAAGTAACTTGGTATTGACAATGGCATAAACTATAATTCTTCTGCTGCACAAGATGTGATAGAATAGGCAATATTATTTTTTACTTAATAGTTTCTATTGCTTCTAGAAACTGTAGCTTGTACTTTGGAAAATTAGATATTCTAAGAAGATGTAACTATGTAACAATGAATGAGTATGCACAGCTCAAATCTTGTGAAGTGCAAGTCAGGATAGCCCAGACGAAGAGGGATGTACCAACAAAGGACTTACTTATTTAAATGTTTCTCATTGGTCTGTATTAGGCAAGACAACAAATATCTTGGGAGAAAATATGAAATCACTGGAAATGGATAAATGTTGGTACCTAAAGATGGACAACTTTCAGCAGCCAATAATATTTGGATGTTGAGAGAAATGGTGTGACTATATCCCAGCAAGGAAAGGGAACTATCCCTGACTTCATAGAGGTAGGCCAAGGAAAGTACTACCCACATGTTTCAGGTACCTTTCTAATCTTTCTTTGCTCAACCATCATCATTGGTATTTGAATTTTATTCTTACCATCCATTCGTTGCAACAAGGCTGATAGTCTGAGTTTCTATCATGGCATATTGTTCCCCTCAAATAGCCAAAGCAATCTTGAGAAAGAAGAGTTGGGGACATCACATTCCCTGATTTCAAACTTTGTTCATGCGTTGCTTAATGATGGAGATACATTCTGAGAAATGTGTTGTCAGGCAATTTTGACATTATTAAACATCATAGAGTGTGCTTACTACACAAATCTAGATTGTGTAGCCTACTACACTATGGTATAGCCTATTGTTCCTAAGCTACATACCTTTTCAGCATGTTACTCTAGTGGACCAATTAGAACACAAAGATATTTGTGTATCTAAACATATCTAAACAAAGAAAAGGTAAAAGTATCTTACAAAAAAATTAAAAGTGGTACACCTGTACAGAAGCACTTACCATGAATAGAGTTTGCAGGATTGGAAGTTCCTCTAGGTGAGTCAGAGAGTGAGGAGTGAATGTGAAGGCCCAAGGTGTTACCATACACTAATGCAGACTTTATAAATACAACTATATATTATTTTTTTAAAATTGTTACTCAGTGAATTAACCTTAGCTTACTGTAACTTTTTTACTTTATAAACTCCACAATTTTTTAAACTTTTGACTCTTGTAACAACACTTAACTTAAAATACAAACACATTGCACAGCCGTACATCATTATTTCTTATTCTATATGCTTTTTTCTATTTTTATTTTTATTTTTTACTCTTTATAATTTATTTAAAACTAAGACACGCACACACACATTAGCCTAGGTCTACACAGGGACAAGATCATCAATAGCACTGTCTTTAACCTCCACATCTTGTCCCACTGACAGGTCTTCAGGAGCAATAATACACATTGGAGGTGTCATTTCCTATGATGACAATGCCTTCT
Source organism: Macaca mulatta (assembly GCF_049350105.2). Taxonomy (NCBI): domain Eukaryota; kingdom Metazoa; phylum Chordata; class Mammalia; order Primates; family Cercopithecidae; genus Macaca; species Macaca mulatta. The sequence continues at coordinate 123,186,072 of NC_133413.1, forward strand.
CCTGGAATACCTCCTGAAAGACGTGTCTAAGGCTGTTTTTACTGCTGAAAAAGTACACTTTTTTTTTTTTTTAAAGCAGAAAGAGTACACTCCAAAATGATGACAACAAGTATGGTGTAGTAAATACTTAAACTACTAACATAGTTGTTTATTATCATAATAAAATATTGTGTAGTATATATAATTGTATGTGTGATACTTTTACACGATTGGTGCAGCAGTTGGTTTGTTTACACCAGTATCACCAAAAACACATGAGTAATGCATTGTATTATGATGTGACAATGGCTACAATGTCACTAGGTGATATAAATTTTTCAGCTTCATTATAATTTTATGGGACTAAGATTGCATATGTTACACATGACTATATACACAAAGTTACAGTAATCATAACAGTATGGTACTGGCATAAAAGCAGACAGATAGATCAATGAAACAGAATAGAAAGTCCAGCAGTAAACCCACAAATATATAGTCAACTAATCTGTGACAAGGTCACCAAAAATACAAAATGGGGAAAAGAATAGTGTCTTCAACAAGTGATGTTGAGAAAATTGAATATCCACTTGCAAAATAATGAAATTGAACCCTTGTCTTATACCTTATACAAAAAAAAAGCTTGAAATGGATTAAAGACTTAAATGTAGGATATGAATCCATAAAGGTCCTAGAAAAAAAAAAAAAAAAAAAAAAACAGGAAAAAAACTCCTTGACATTCATCTTGGCAATGATTTTTTGAATACAACACCAAAAGCATAGGCAACAAGAGGAAAAATAAACAAGTAAGCCTATTATTGTGATATTGACCGGAGGAGAGAGTGGGGATTTTGGTGGATTCATTTTAATTCTTTATTTTCTCTCATGGAGGAAAAAATCTGGCTCCTGGGACTGAGTGAACACCAGAAGAGGAAAATGACAGAGCAGTGACAGTGTGCTTAGCTATTAAATTTTAAAATGTGAATTTATGTTGTATTCCAACCTGGTGACATAAACACATTATCTGTATTTATGAGAAAAATTCTGTTGGTTGATTGAGAGGATTAGACATATTATAATTGTGTAAACTTCAATAAGCATCTAGCACTGAAAAATCTATATCATATATAGATTTTTGTCATATATGACAAAAACTGAGAGTAAGCAGTTATATCATAGGAATATATGACCCGAAAATAAAAATTAATATTTTCATTATTTATTGATCAACTATATTTCTGGGTATGAAAACAAATACAATCTCATAGTTAAAACTTTGTTTGGAGTGTGGTGTTTCCTCAAGGATCTACAGCTAAATACTCTTTGACCTAGCAATCCCATTACTGGGTATGTACCCAAAGGATTATAAATCATTCTACTATAAAGACACATGCACATGTATGCTTATTGCAGCACTATTTGCAATAGCAAAGACTTGGAACCAACCCAAATGCCCATCAGTGATAGACTTGATAAAGAAAATGTCACAAATATACACCATGGAATACTATGCAGCCATAAAAAATGAGTTCATGTCATTATTTGCCTTTTCAATTATTTATTTATAAACCTTTATTTTAGGTTCAGGGTACACGTGGCAAACATTTATATGGGTAAACTTGTGTCATGGAGGCCAACAACCATATGAAAAAAAAAAAAAAACTCAACATCACTAATCATTAGAGAAATGCAAATCAAAACCACAATGAGACACCACTTCACATCAGTCAGAATGACTATTTTTAAAAAGTCGAAATAATTAGAGAAAAAATTTCCCCAAACAAAATGACCATTCATATCTCAGAATAACTTTGTAATTTTTGCATTGAATATTAGATAACATGTTTTTAATTCATTTGTGAAGGCTGAGTGCTGGAGAGTTTTTATTCTGAAAAATCATGAATCCCACAAATATTAAATGATTGCATATTCTGTTTGAAACACTATGCTGGGCACTGGAGATGGAAAGATCAATAAGACAATCAAGGTCTTTGCCCTAGAGAGATTATATTTTATATAAAAAAAGAAATATTAAACTAGTAGATAAGGCTGGTTTTACAAGATGCAGTGGGCGTAAGTAACAGATTACAAAAGGCTATTCTTAGGAACTGATAGAGAAAAGGAATTGTGTTACTTACATATTTTATTTACATCTCCCCCCGCCACTCCCCAGTAATTTGGGAGTTTTTCTTCTCCAGCTCATGTAGAATTGAAGAACAAATTCATTTTAACCAAATCAAGGTAGAAGGTGTCTATTTCCATGGTAACATTTGATAGGATCTCATCTTTTAAAATGAATATGTGATTATTACCATTAAAGATGGTTGAGTTGAAATGCTTTAGGGATGTGCTAAGGAAAAGCATCTCCAAGTTGGCAGATGTATACTCTTTGAATGTAAAACAATGTGCTGATGAAATATTGACTGTGAGAAAATAAAATGGCTCAGGATAGTAAATAATTTATCAGAAATTATAGAAGATACAAAGCCTATATTAACGTGAATAGAAAATAAGTATTTCCAAAGTTGTAAAAAATATTTTCCAAATACTTCTAATAAGTTAGTAACCTAGGAACAAAGAAAATACTCAACAAGTGAAAAGCATTTGAGGCTTAATTTTCAATGAAGATCATAAAAGATATGCCATAAAAAAGGGTTAACATTTGGAAGAAATATATTATAAAAAAGGGAAATTGAAAAATAGGAAAAGTGAGAAGACCAGCACTAGAAGTTACAGTGGTGTTGTTTTAATGGACATACATAGGGGAATTGTAGCGAAAAAGTGAACTTAAAAAGAAAAGAAAAAAAGTGCAAACAACCTCATAACAGATTATTTCACACAGAAAGAAATAAAACTCCATTAAATAAGAGACAGAGTTTTGTGTTGAGTGTCAAGATTTTAGTCTTTCTACACAATATTTGGTGTATACTTTCAATGGTTATGTTCAAAATACTTTCTCTTCCTTTTTGGGAGGAAAACTCTTAATAGTGTATGGGAAGGAAAGTTATAACCAAAATTATATTTACTAAGCTATGGTGAAATGAAATCCTACACTGTAGTTTCCTCCATAACAATTTAACCACAAAAGTAAAGATTTAAGTAATGTATATAAATGCGCAACATTTTTCACGTGTCAGAATTCATTTTGTTCTTATTTTCCTTTAATTTAAAAATATAATGTATGATATAATCCACTGGAAGATACTGACTTATTGACCTATCAAATACCTGTTATTAAACTATAGATAACAGGAATAGACACTGTTCTCTGAATCAGTTAGAATTCTCAGATTCTTGACAGTTGGTCATGAAATATACAAACACACGTATCTGAAGGTGAATGATAAAACCTATTTAAACCATCATCTGGAACTATCAATAAGTAATTCAGTTTAACAACATTTAAGTGAACATCCCAGTCTCTATGTCTTCATGAGAAGCTAATAAACTGTCAGAAATGGAATTACAATTAGGACTAATCATCAGATACATCTGAGTGTCATCTGCATAAGAATGGGAGTCTAATCCATGTCTTCACTAAAAGAAAGCATATAAATGTAGACTAATAATGAAATGCACCCAAAGCAGGGAACTGGAAACAGAAAAAATGCTGTGAAAGGAACAGAATTAAAATTAGCAAGAAGCAGACTGCATAGAATCAGATAAATTTGATTAAAATGCAGCAAATGCCATTCCTATTAAAGATGAGAAATATAATGTACAGATTTCTCAAAGAAAAAAAAGGTAAGCAAATTCATTTTTTTCTAGTTCTTTGTTGTTTAAAATTTAACTTAGCCACGAAAGTCATGTTTATCTACAGCACTGCCTCCCTTTGTTCCTTGTTTCATTGAATCGTCTCATTAGTAACGATGAAAAGACATATGGTACTAAGTCAGCAATAAAAATAAGTCAAGTGAATTACTTATTTATTATGCTTTTCATAAAAATAAAACCAAATCCAATGTAGTCTATTTTTCCCAGTAAGAAAATAAGACATATTAGAAGGTGAGATAGAATTACATAAATTATTATGCACAATTTATGTAGAAAGCCTAGTGTTCTCAAGGTTATCCAGGAGGGAAAGAGTGTGGAAGAGAGATGAGAAGTAAGAACAGAAAGAAGAAGATGATCTGACTAAGAAGATGATGTGTAGCGAAGAAGCCAGACAAAAATCTCAGACAACAAATTCTACAAAAGATTCAGTTTCAAGTTATTTGCCACCTTTGATGTGGACTGCCCTCATCCTTTCCCAAATTATCCAGGAAATTAAGTGAGCAAGTTCTGATCTACACATTTAAAAACTGTTTTTTTTGGTTTTTTTTGCTTGTTTAGATGAAGTTTGGAGCAATGTCTACTTGAATTTATGTAGAATGGACATAATCCAAAAAAAAATCATAAAGCAGGAATTCACCTCTAGAATTAACCATTAAACATTAAGTCTCCACCTAAAGGCACAAGAAGTTAACTGAAATTTTGGAAGATTTTAGACCTCCAAAAATTTAAAATTGGATGTTAGATTAACTGATCTATACCTGAAGAGGCAGGAAACCTGGTTAATAATTTGTAATTTCATAATGCACTTCCAAAAGTTACTACCATAGCTTTTCATATGTTATTTCCTTCATCAGGAATGTTGTCTTTTAGTTATTAACCTTTTAGCTAAAATTCATTCTTCCAAATCCTTACTTCTATTAGTGCACATATATGCTATTTTAATTATCTGTTTACCCACTGAGCTCCTTTATGTCAGCAACTACATTTTGCATCTTCTAATGACAAGAAGTCAGCTTAAGGTATAATACCAATCAAATACTCAACAATGTTTTTTAAATTTTTATTCAATAATTAAGTAAAATTAAATATACCATTTCTTCTAGATTTTCTAGTTTATTTGCGTAGAGGATTTTATAGTATTCTCTGATGGTAGTTTGTATGTCTGTGGGATCAGTGGTGATATCTCCTTTATCATTTTTTATTGTGTCTATTTGAGTTTTTGAAGGGTTTTTTGTGTCTCTGTCTCCTTCAGTTCTGCTCTGATCATAGGTATTTCCTGTTGTCTGCTAGTTTGAATCTGTTTGCTCTTGCTTCTCTAGTTCTTTTAATTGTGATGTTAGGGTGTCGATTTTAGATCTTTCCTGCTTCCTCCTGTAGGCATTTAGTGCTATAAATTTCCCTCTAAACACTGCTTTAGTTGTGTCTCAGAGATTTTGGTACATTGTGTCTTTGTTTTCATTGGTTTCAAATAATTTATTTATTTCTGCCTTAATTTTGTTATTTACCCAGTCGTCATTCAGGAGCAGGTTGTTCAGTTTCCATATAGTCGTGCGGTTTTGAGTGAGTTTCTTAATCCCGACTTCTAATTTGATTGCAGTGTGTTCTGAGAGACTGTTTGTTATGATTTCCTTTCTTTTACATTTGATGAAGAGTGTTTTACTTCCAATTATGTGGTCAATTTTAGAATAAGTGTGATGTGTTGAGAGGAATGGATATTCTGTTTATTTGGGGTGGAGAATTCTGTAGATATCTATTAGGTTCACTTGGTCCAGAGCTGAGTTCAAGTCCTGAATATCCTTATTAATTTTCTGTCTCGTTGATCTAATATTGGCAGTGGGGTGTTAAAGTCTCCACTATTATTGTGTGGGAGTCTAAGTTTTTGTAGGTCTCTAAGAACTTGCTTTATGAATCTGAGTGTTCCTGTATTGGGTGCATATATATTTAGGATAGTTAGCTCTTCCTGTTGCGATGATCCCTTCACCATTATGTAACGCCCTTCTTTGATAATCGTGTGTTTTTGGTCATTAGTTCTCTTTATGTGATGGATTATGGCTATTGATTTGCGTATTTATTTTATTTAATAAATGGTGTTGAGGAAACCGGCTAGCCATATGCAGAAAACAGAAACCAGACCCATTCCTTATACCTCATACAAAAATTAATGCAAGGTGGGTAATAGACTTAAACATTAGACCTAAAACCATAAAAACCCTAGATGAAAACCTAGGCAATGCTATTCAGTATATAGGTATGGGCAAAGACTTCATGACTAAAACACCAAAAGCAATTTCAACAAAAGCCAAAATTGACAATTGGAATCTAATTCAACTAAAGAGCTTCTGCACAGCAAAAGAAACTATCATCAGAGTGAACAGGCAACCTACAGAATGGGAGGAAATTTTTGCAAGGTATCCATCTGACAAAGGGCTAATATCCAGAATCTACAAGGAATTTAAACAAATTTACAAGAAAAAACAAACAACCTCATCAAAAATTGGGTGAAGGATATGAACAGACACTTCTCAAAAGAAGACATGTATGTGGCCAACAAACATATTGAAAAAAGCTCATCATCAGTTGTCATTAGGAAAATGCAAATCAAAACCACAATGATATAGCATCTCCCATCAGTTAGAATGGCAATCATAAAAAGTCAGGAAACAACAGATGCTGAACAGGATGAGGAGAAATAGGAACCCTTTTACACTGTTGATGGGAGTGTAAACTAGTTCAACCATTGTGGAAGACAGTGTGGCGATTACTCAAGTACTTAGAACCAGAAATATTATTTGACCCAGCAATCTCATTACTGGGTATATACCCAAGGGATTATAAATCATTCTACTAGAAAGACACATGCACATATATGTTTATTGCAGCACTGTTCACAATAGCAAAGACTTGGAACCAATCCAAATGCCCATCAATGATAGACTAAATAAAGAAAATGTGGCACATATACACCATGGAATACTATGCAGCCATAAAAAATAAATGAGATGTTCATGTCCTTTGCTGGGACATCGATGAAGCTGGAAACCATCATTCTCAGCAAACTAACACAGGAACAGAAAATCAAACACCACATGTTCTCACTCATAAGTGGGAGTTGAACAATGAGAACACATGGATGCGGTGGGGGAACATCACACACTTGGGCCTATTGGGGGGTGGGAGCTAGGGGAGGGATAGCATTAGGAGAAATACCTAATGTTGATGATGGGTTGATGGGTGCAGCAAACCACCATGGCATGTGTACTCCTATGTAAAAATCTGCACGTTCTGAGCATGTATCCCAGAACTTAAAGTATAATAAAAAATTAAATATACCAAAATATAATTTTAAAAAGGCTTAAGTTAAAAATGTAATGCTTAAATTAAGTGCAATACAGAGGCAATTTATCAGAGAAGTACCTCAGAGTAATTTGGTTTTCACTTGTAATTCTAGACAATCTTTCTTTCTAGAAAAAATCAAACGAATATTGATGATCTGTTATAATTATTTTATGGAGATAGTTATTCAACACGAAACACTGACTTAGAATGTTTCAAAGCAAAAAGAATAAGGTGAGATCCTACCGTTAAGGAGTTTGCAGTCTTAAATGGATATAAACAGACTCTTGTAATAATAGCTTATAAGTACTAAGATAAAAATAATTAGGAGTAGTGGAACCATATCAGAATAGACATTTTCGCTACCCTGATTTTAGAGAAGGCATCCTGGTGGTGATGTCAGAACTCAATCTTGAAAAGTCAGGATGCATAAGCTTAGAATAGAAATTCAAAATGGGCCTCTAGCGGGGGAGGAAAAGACACACTAAACAGCACAGTGAATACAAAAAAACTCTGGAATTCCGAGAACATCTAAGGTCGTTGGGATTTTGGGAAATTCTTTCGCTGGTGCTGGGGATGTAAATAAATGACTATTTAAGGGGGGGCATATATGGATTTTTGTTAATTTTGTAAAGCTAAAAGGGATACTTTGTGGATATCCAGAAGGCACTTGACTTACCTGTGTCTAGCTTTAAGTAGATCGATCCAGGTGCCACATACAGATGGATTTAAAAGAGTAATATGGTAAGCCTAGATACAAGACTAAAGAAAGTTCAGTCTTATAACTTTTCCATATACTATAAAATCCTTAAAAATGTAGCTGTTTTCAGTTTCTATATATTTATTTGACAAATACAATTGTATATATTTATCATGTACTACATGTTTTGAAATATCCATTTAGTTTAAATTCAGAGACAGTTATTATTTATTTATTTATTCAGTCATTCATTCAACCTACACTATATGTTAAAGAACTATGATGCACTCAACTCTATGAGAATAATCATACAGTTGTGAACCCCAGGCCCTCCTTCATGCACCTCATGTTACAGGGAGAGAGACAAACATGAAAAAACCCAAACAAGTTAATTATATAATCATGAAATAACTGCTACAAAATAGAAGTATGAGGTGTCCTGAGGGTGTATATTTGGGGACTTACCATATCTTGAGGCATCATATTAGAAAGTACTGTTCTTTTTTTTTTATTTTTAAATGAATTAAAGGCTTATTAATACAAGGTAATTTAAGGAATGGTAAAGACAAAGCATGTTAAAAATCTGGAATAAACAGCATTTAAAAAAAATTAAATTACATTTCTTTCAAATGTATCTAACAATCAAAGTGTTCATATTTTCTTACAATCCTATAAACATGTTTCTATGAATTGTTAAGAATTATTGTGAACAGATTGTAGCCCTTGGTATGAAAATGATGCTGCTAAGCAATTTTTAAAGTACCCTCAAAGCAGGTTCTTTTTAGGTAGATTTATTATTTTCTGCACGTCAATCTTTTTATTTATACTAAAGGGCTTAATGAATCCTTGGTGATATGAAGGCAGCATAATAGCCAACCATTTCCCAAAATAATGAGGTTTCATTAGAAACTTTTTCCTGCTTAACAACAGGTAGAATATTCCCCTAAAGTGGCATTCAAGACCTTTATAAAGGGAAATAAAGGAAAAAGAAAAGGGAACAAATTCTTCCTGATCAGGAGACTACTGCTGGGATTTGGGTCAGTGAATCCTAGGATATGAGAAACACTTATTTACAGGAGAGTCTATTTCTCTGTGCAAAAGAATAATATTTTTAAAAAAATTATTGATTAATTCCAGGAACAAACATAATATTGTACAGAATGCCAGCTGTCAAGATCCCTGATCCCTAATTGAGTTTATTTTACTCATTCCTTTTTCTGGGAGACTGGTAGGTAGAATGGTATAATTGCATCAATCTAAGAAAAAATTCTGAAAATCAAAAAGAAATCGGAAATAGGGAAGTTTTAGCATAAAACTATCATTCAGAGCCATACAGATGTGAAAGGACAAGAAAATCTCAGGACCCCAGAGTCTTTATGTCAAAAGGAAAAATTAAGCTTGGAAACTGAGTCAAGCAAAAATCCACCTTTCCTTTTGTTACTAACTAGCAACAAGATAGAATACCACATGTCTCCCCAGGTAGCTTCCTTCACCCTGACAATGTAAATTAACAGCTTCTCTTTGCTGGTAAGAAACAAAGATAAGACTAGAAATCATCCCTTGTCCACCCTTGAGACAAATGCAGATTTACTGAGCATGACAATGTATAACTGACCGTTTCCCTACCTGCTTCCTTTGCACGTGGATTTTGTGAAAGTTGATTAAAACCTCAAAGGAATGTGTCCACTTATTTCACTACCTACTCTACTTTCTTTGCTTTCCTCTTTTTCCCTCCTGCCCACTCTTTTCCTTTTATTTATTGAAGATCTCAAAATCCTCCTTGGAAAGCATGTGGTCCACAGATCCTACTGTGGCTTGTGTCTCATTTCTTGGGCACATCCTCAATCTTGGCAAAATAAACCTTTAAATTAATTGAGATTGTCTCAGACACTCTTCGGTTTACATTGAGCAAATACGTTTGTCCTAAATTTTGTAGACACTAGATGGTAAAAGAAAATGAATCCATCCTTTATCTGCCACACTGAAACAAGTTGCATGACACTTAAGAAACTTTTGATGCCCATAAACAGGTTAAAGAGTTTTCATAACAGGAACTCCAAGAAGTAATTTCTTTAGCCTAATACATTGACAGGCAAATTAGCTGAATCAAATCTCTCAAAATTCTAAATAAGAAAAAAATACACAAAAGCTCATATTTAAGATTGAGAAGTGAAATATAAATGTCAAAATCAGATGCTGCATTCTGAAAAGCACACAGTTGGCCCACCTGGTAAATGAGAAGGAAGTGGTGAATAAAAGGCGGGGAGGTTGTGTGGCCAGCTGGCAAGCCTATGTCCAGGATAAAGGACCACACCTTTACTTAAAATGTTCACACATATCTGAACTTCAGGCCATGTTTTACGCAATCTTCCGATTTTTCAAAGAGAAACTGAGAATTTGTATGCTTATGTGAAATCTTCAATTTTCAAATATTGACAAATGATTTAAAATATATCAACTTATAATAGCCAAATAAATATAAGCTACTTCTGGAATATAAACCGTTGGTTTATAATGTCTGATTCACATACTCTTTTTGATGTGAAATTAAAATAAGTTAATTTTTTAACTTTATGATTATTATTATTACTATTTTCAATGGAGTTATTATTTCAATGGAGTAAGAGAGCTAGAAAACATAATCGCAAACTGGTATGTGAGGTACATGATTGCAGTAAACCATTTTAGTGCTCCTAATTTACAAATAGGTAGTGTTTTTCTAAGAAATAGTTTAAAAAATAAAACTCACTTACCAACTTACTCATTTTATTCTCTTCCTCAATACTACTTTTTAGAATATTTTTGGTAATAATTTTAGAGTCACAGAAAAGTTGTAAAAATTGTACAGAGAGTTCCCATATTCTCTTAACGCAGTTCCCTAGAAGGTTAACACATCTTACAAAATCATGGTACATTTGTCAAAACTAAGAAATTACCTTTGGTATACTGCTATACCAGTCTTTATTGGAATTTCATCAGTTTTATATATGTTTTTTAAATAATGTCCTTTTCTGTTCCAGGATACCATAATTATTTCATATGTCCATGTAGTCTCCTTCTTCATTGCAAATTAATATTTTGCCAATTGTCACTTTTTTGTGTGTGTGAGTTTAGTATAGAAAATCAGTACCCTAATCCAGTTCCAGTACCAACGTGGAACAAGGTTGAGCACGAGTTTCTGAGCTGGCAATGTTTGGGGCCAGACCCTAAGCAGGCTGAAGTCTCTAAGGCAATAGTATGCTAACGATCCCTTGGTTAAATCTGTCTGCATCATCAGTATCTGTGTAGTTAAAATTCTCACAGATTCTTTTTCAAGACTATAGTTAACATCTTAAAAATATGCCACAGGGTGTTGTAACCTTTACACAGTAAAATAGTGCTTTAGAAGTCAAGAAATATAAACTGCACTGAGCTATTCAAGATGCCAAGTTATCTCCTTACTGTATCTTTTCAAACAATGTACAAACCTTATTCTTGGAGCAAAATACAATAATTGCAGTATGTGAGAGCATCACTCTCAGTTTTACAAATAGTCAACTAACCCATTAGTATCAACCTATGTGAGTGAGTGATAAACAATAGTGAACTTCCTACTTTTGCTTCTTCTATGACTCTCAGCAGACTAAATACACTAGATAGCCTTGTTTGTGTTTATGCAGATTTCTCAATTATTAGATTCATGTAGGGTTTTTCGGCCTCCACACTACTGACATTTTGGATTAGATAATTGTTTTGTTATAGAGGGATGTCTTGTGCATTGCAGAATGCTTAGCAACATTCCTGTCTTCTACCCACTAGATGCCAGTGGCACATCCTTTCCCCCACAACTGTGGGGGGAGTTGTGACAATCAAAACTTATTCCCAGACATTGCCAAATGTCTCCCATCTGTCAGAATCCAGCCCCTTTCCCATTAAGAGTCACTAATTTAGGGGGATATCTTTTTTTTCTACCTAATCTCTTTAATTTTTGTTTATCTCCTTTGTTTCTTTTTACTTTGTACTTTACCAAAAAGTTCGAGTAAAAGAGAATTATGGGAATCAAGTATAAACTTCAGCTTCCATTGCAGTGGCAAGTGATCACATTAAAGCTATAACAGACGATTGCTTTTACATTCAAGAAAGAAATAAAAATGCTGTTAGCGTAAATTAAATACCTTTTATTTTTTCCAGGACCTTCTTACCATTTATCTAATACCTACCAGTATTTGAGGATTTTATTAGTTATGCCTCTGGAAAGCTGTCCCTGAGGGACCCAATCCCAGTCCACTCTAAGGGCCCCTCCTCTGTGTTCCCATTTTGTTTATCTCTAGAAGCTATCTTATTATGTACAAATATCTTACTTCTACTGTCTTTTCTTCCTTGGTATACTGTGAGCCTCTTCAGGAAAATTACCACATCTTATTCCTGACTGGTCCTTCATTTATCCTGTAAACAATCAATAAGTGTTTACTGAGTGTTTGACAGTCGTAGGAAATGTCTTGATTAAGATACCAAACTGGGAGATCTGAGATGCCAAGTAGCAGAATGACAGTACTGACTATGTGGAGGTGAAGCAGAGGAGTCTTCTAAAAAAGACTGAGCTGCAATATTCATGGAGTTGGCTATGTACACACATACACACACACACACACACACACACACACACACACACATAAATAGCCAGCATATATAGATATATGATGAACTATATGCCAATATAGTTGATGAACTAATGCCAATCACAAAATAAAATATCATGAAATATTTAAGGTAATGCTATAAGACTTGCCACTGAAAAAGTTGTCAAGCTCTTGAAATATATGCAATTCCTCCATACTAAAACTACTCCTGACTTCAGGTTCTTTTGTGGATATGAGATTCAAACCCTCTCTGAGGCTAGACTCTAAGCTCTAAAAAACATTGTGCAATACAACTTTGCTGTATAACCACAATTAATGACAACGATGCTGAGTTTTTGCTTGTTTGTTTGTTTACTGCTTTCTTCTCAATAGTTTTTGTAGAATCCATACCTATTTAGTTGTAAAAATTATGCCAAGAAAGAGATTGGCATTCTCAATATTCCTTTATGATCATGTGATTGGAGGAACAAATTTATTACTTGTAAGCACATCTAATAATGTGCTTATATCCTAGGAAGACAGAGTTTCATTATGTCTGGGCTGTCGAGTTACCCTAGGAAATAAAGGTCAGTGATGAATCTTTTCTGCTGACAGGTCACTACTATATGACTTTCTTAAGGCACTGAAATACATGTTCCTAATTATTTTTAGAGAAATCACCACTTTTTACATTTATTAAATACTAAATATTCTATGTTAGCCAATCAGAAAGATGTGACTTCCATATATCCAAAATATCAGGATTCCATGGTTTTTACTTTTTTCTGATGTTGATTTAGGATAAACATTAAGAGTAACTTTAAATAAATCTTTAATATAAATATTACAGAAATTTATCTCTGAAACCAAATTGCTTAGTAAAAAAATTGTTTGACATTGTATATCTGTACATGTGTAACTCGTATGTATTCATTTAACGACATATCCAATATACATGTTAAGTCATTTTCCTTTTTTGCCTTTTGAAATGTTTCTTCTGTCTTTTTTGTTTTGTTTTGTTTTGCTTTTTCTCAAAAGAAAGGGAGGGAATTTTTAAAGTCTAAAGAAGGCTAGATCAGTTGTTTGTTCAAAATATATTCCTGTTATCTTGTGTTGTAGAATTCTTTACATTCAAGCAATTCCTATCCTGGGAAATGTGCTGAAGTGTTCAATGCTATAGTGTGAATTAGCTGTGATATCCCTACAGATGATGGCAAACTCATTCATAGTGAGGGTGTACTGCATACTAGATATTGTTTGGAGAACTTTACCTATTTTATAATATTTAATAATTTACAGCAAAACAACAAAACATAGTACCTGTGAGATAAATATAGTTGTCCTATTATATTCTTGGAGAACTGGTGCCAGAACTCCCCTTGGATATCAAAATCTGAAGATGCTTAAGTTCCTTATAAAATGTGATAGTATTTACATATAAACTATGCACATTCCCCCGCATACCTTAAATCATCTCTAGAATACTTACATAATGCCTAATACAATGTAAATGCTATGTAAATAATTGTTACACTCTATTAGGTTTTAAATGTGTATTATTTTTATTATTATATTTTTCTCTGAAACTTTTCGATCCATTGTTGGTTGAACTTGAGGATTTGGAGGGCTGACTGTATGGTTTAAGTGGACCTTGAGTGCATGGTTCAAATCTTGGCTCTATTCTCAAGTTGACCAAAATGAGTCACTGAATATATCTGTACCTCAGTTTCCTCATTAGTAAAATGGAAATGATACAGCACCTCATAGGTTTGTTGTGATCAAATTAATTTATACAGTTAAAGCTCACCTATCATATAGTAAGCACTGTATAAGTGCTTGTTGCTGCAATTATTTGTTTTGTTTTGTTTTGTTTTAATAGCACAAGGAATGCAACTGAGATTAGAGGAGTTGAATAACTCACCCATGCTCATTTGAACCCAGGACATCTACAAAACAAAGTCTAAGTTCTTACCTTGTATGCTATAAATATTCATTCAATTTTTAACAATTCTGATTTACTTTTGAGGTAATACTAATAGAGTATTAAATATAAAATATTGCAATTAGTCATTGCAGCTCTTTTTATCTGCAACATTAATACATATTAATATAAGTACTATTATGCAACTACTTATATACATTTGTAGTATGTGATTTTTTCAGGTTTAAACAGGTGAACCTCTTTCTTATTAACAAGTCATTTTTACCAATATTTAGACACATTTCTTAATTCCCTGTTCCTTGAAGACCAAAGGTTTACAAATATGTAATGCATAAGTCTTTTCACATTTTCTGTGTATTATTTTATAGTATGGTTAGTGCATGCCATTTTAAAGATCATGTAGCCTGAAATAATAAATGATTGATTACCTAATAAACTGTTTGATACTAGTCTTTATGTAAACAAAAAAATCTCGGATGATCCAAGGACTTAGAATTGTCATAAATTTTTCACAGCATTTAGACTACCACCCAAAAGAAGATACTAATAAAATAACATTTGTTTAGTCCATAAATCAACTCAGTGATTATTCTACTTGGTAATGAAATAATGTTAGTCAGTGAAAAATGTTTACATAATACCTTCCTGGGTGGGAAGCTGTCCAACATCATTACCTCCTACAGTAAACCACAGCAAATTGTTTCAGGAAACATTTCCCCTATATACATATATAACCATAGAACAGAAATAACCACAAAAATAACAAATATAAATCTTGGGAGAAATTGTCTTTGATGTCTGTTCCTGAGAAACATATCAGTGATTTCACCATTCCCTGGAGATTAGCACAAACAATGCCCTTGAGATTTAGGGAAATAATCTGAATTCCCTTTGGGATTATGGCCATACACAGAAACAGGGAGAAATGAAACAGAGATGTTTACTATCCTTGTGTTTCCTGTAGGGTCATTCTCCAGGGATATAAATTTCTGAATGTTCCTCAAGCATGGATAATCTAATTATTGGACTCCAAGCAAAAGGTTAAGTGGAGATTGATAGGATCTGGCTAAGGTAGGCTTAAAGCCAATGGAGTGCTAGGAAGCACCACAAAATTACCTGTCTTAGACTACATTACCCAGAAACTATGCATGAATCAAAGAGTTATGTATGAAGAATTTTGCTGGTAACAAGATCTCAAGGAGCAGCAATGGGAACAGGTGAGGCATTGAAACAAGCCTGGAATGTAGGAAAGCCAATACATGCATATGCCATCCAATGTGCTACCACTCTGAGTAACTGTAGTTTGATTCTACAGAAACTTCTGATGAAACCTGTAAAATTCCTCTCAGAAAAGCAGAGGAAACTGCAGAAGAAATAAAGATACATTTATTCGTTCGTTCATATCTCTCTGTAGGTCAAGAATTGACTCATAAAATATGAGCACTTGTGTAATTTCTGGTAGGGCCTGTGTAAAGGCCAATCAAGTTCACAGATTTTCTATCCCAGGTGTCAGAGATTCCACAGGGCAGGAAGCAAGATGCAGAAGTCTATAGAGGCATGATGAGGTGCACCTGCATGAAACTTAACTGGTCAACACAGCATTGACTGGAATAAGAAATTAGGCCAAGAGGATTTATGGAGTGTACAAGAGACTTTGGACACACTGATTCCCTCATTTAAATTCTAATATTAAGACAACCAATTAACAAACATTGATTCCACTGGATATTTTTAGAAAGTTAAATCATTTAGAAAATGGTTTGTTTTAAAACTGAAAGCAAATCTCTGGTTTGCAATATTGTATTCTCTAATGGGAAAAAGGAAAGTTAAGCATGCCCTGGGTTTCTCTCCAAAACTTTCCCCTTGCTGCCCCTACATTTTTCACATTTCCTTCTAATTCTTGTAATTGAAATGCCAGGAAAATCCCCTGCTCTATTTCTGTCCCAAATAATAGATTTAGAGAGCAATGAGATATCATCATTACCCTGATGATATTCAGCTGTGCCATTCATTGCCTCTGGACTCAGATGGCACTCAGCCTCCATGATCCTTTCAGCAGCCAAGTCTGGAGGAGAGATGAGCTGGCATTCTTCCATATCATTAAAGACAGAGAGACCTGGCTAATATGCTTGAGAAACATCAAGAGACTTGAAAAAGAAAGGAAGTTTGGGCTTTATCAAATGAGGTGATTCACACAGACCAGCCTAGCATTAGTCTATTGCTAGATCTCAAGCTGCCCAAGTATGTCCAGGCAGCATCTATGGAAATGTGTGTGGTTTTGTCTTCTTGCAATTAACTTGAAACTTGCAAGCTATATTCAATGATTTAATGTTTGCTTGGGAAAACCTCAAATTGAATTAAGAGCAGGAAAATTTGAACTTGGGCAGTGGTTATGTTGGTCCTGTGAAACAGGAAACCTGGGATTCTTCAAAAGAAAAAAAAATGTGTATTTAACATATTATAGATGTAAACTCACTATACACTTTTAAAGTAACTTTAAACTAGAATAAATCAAATGAACTAAAATCTTACTGACTCTACCCTCCCTTCCTACCTCCAGACTTATAAGACAATATATTTAAAGACAGGTTGTCAAGATAGAAATCCTGATAATTGGCCTTGAGTGTTCCCCATGTACGATTCATATTTTCTGGCATGACCTGACAAACAGCTAGATCATCACTGCTGATGAAACAGAGAAGAAAGTTGCCTTCAGAATGTGTTTTTATGTGTAACATATGTGAAATGAATATAGTTTTAAGAAAACACAGAAAAAAAGCACTTGCCAATTATTAAATGCACAATTTTTACAGTGTCACAGTAGTATACTGTATTCAATTTTGGCACTAATGGTTTATTTTCCTATTAAAATTCATGGGAGAAATAAAACATCAGTGACATTCTTCCCATCAAAATGCATCAAGTGACAATAGCATTTTACCATGTGGTTAAATTGCCATTATCTAAGATAGATGACAGTTCTTTCAATGATTGCCAGCACTTCTTTTAGAGGGAATGATAATGTTTTTGCTATAAGTATCTGGCACAAAGAAAAAGAAAAAAGTCTTGATATGAGGACAGCCATTTCAGAAACATGAGGTAACATTACTTTTTTTCTTAACCTATAATAGATACAGTTTCATCATGATGCCAGAAACAATGTCAAGTAAAATTCTTTTTCATTAAATGAGTTTACCTTGTAGGAAAAAGATGTCATAAGCACATGATAGTTCAGAATAAGCCCATGCTACTGCAGGTGGATCCCGAATTCAAGATGGTACTCAATTTCCTTAATACCTGGGAATTCTACAGGTCAGCTTTAAAAACTCCATGCCCTCTTTCAAACTTTTGTCATTTTTCATTAAAAAAGCATATGCTAAATTTATTTTCCCTATTCACTATTATGTGACTTTCACTAATATGTGACTTTCATAGATGCTCACTAAATATTTTCTGAAAGACAAAACCTCAGCCATATATCTTGTGTCTCAGTCTTCAGTCTTATTTAATGGGCGTGGCTTTTTTGAAGGAAAAATGTGGAACGAAGGAAGTGAGAAAGATATACTATAAATGGAGCACTCAGTTAATGCTTTGTTCTTCAGGATTTCTGAGAGCTAAGGATTGCCACATTGTCTTATTATTTATTCAGATAATTAAGAATAGACATATTAACAATATTGCAGTTGACAGATCTCTATGAAATACATACGTCTATATAGATTAATGTTTATATATAGTCTTTTAATAGTCACATTCCATCAGAGAGCAGGATAGTATGATTATTCTCATTTTTACATGACGAGAATTTGTTCCAAAGCCACACGACAGACCTTCTAGGACTTCTAACATCCGATCCAATAGCTTTTCCTTTAGTCTTGCTACTCTATGTGTGATCGGCAACAGTTGTGGCATCACCCGAAAGACTGACACAAATGGGAGGTCTAGGTTCTTACTTTTATTGAGCCAGAACCTGCCTTTGAATTCCCCAAGTGATAACTCTGCACAATCTTGAGCAGCACTGCCCTCTGCCATAGAGCCTCCTTCACACCAAGCTGCCCATCAATTAATCGATTCATTAAGATTATTGATGGGAAATATTTCTCACCCACATTTCAAACCTAGTACTTTTAGCTTTATCATCCAACAGGAGAAATACTTTAACTGGGCAGATGTTTTCTGGAGACAGCTCTAGCAGAGTTGCTGTTCTTCAAATGCTATGAAGCTTGAAGGGAGAAGGTTCTGATTTTCCAGGTATCCGGTTCAATCTAGGCCTAGTTCATTCATTTAGCATGGTTCTGCCCTCCTTCTTCATGAAACAGAAACTAAAAAAGACTAAGTTCATTCAGTTTAACCCGGCAAAATGTCACTTTGTATGACATTTACAGACTTACTACTAAGCCAAAAATTTGATGTGCATGTAACAACTGTATAAAATAGGTTTGATTATTTCTGTTTTATACATTAGGAAACTGAGGCTTATACATAATTTGTCTATAGTCATATACATAGAGTGTAGAGCAGGAAAATAAATCTCTACATATCTGACCCCAGTCTGTTCTCTTAACCAAGAGGCTACTCTAACTCCCTAAATTAAGGTGAGCCTGTGTGCACGTGTGAGTGTATGTGTGTGTGTGTGTGTAAATGTGTTATCTTCAGGGCAGAAAATGTGGGAATATAAAATTATGTATACTCCAAAAGCCTTATGATTTTTATCCATCTGGAATTGTGATGTTTATTAAATATGAGTGAATACTGTATGTATTAACTTCTATCTCCTCTGTCAATTATTATTATTATTAGAACTCCATGTATTCGTATATATTTTCCATTAATTTTAAACACATATTACTAAGTATTCTCTCCCTTATTGCCATTCCTAGGAATATATTATTTTATGTTGGTGTAGGTGAGCAAGTGTAATCACAGGTCAAGAATGTTTTCAAATATTTGCTTATATAATTATCACAACTAACACATATAAAAAAATGTTCCATTTTTTTCAAAGACTGCATATTCAATAACTCTATAGAAAGACGAATTAAAAACCTTGAGTTTTAATTCCAACTTTGCTATACTTTATGGGACCTTAATATGAAACTGAACATTAATGAAACTCATTGCCATTTTTGGAAAATAGGGGTAATTATGCCTTGCTGAAAAATAATTTATTATGGTATTAAAATAACAAATGAGTCCTACATATATGAAGTTTTACTGCCATTCAATAAAAGAAAGAGATAGGTAGTTTTTTAAACAAAGTAGACACTGAAATTTGATTTGTATATTATGGGAAAGTGCTTTATGGAAACATCAACACCTACTGTCAGCACTTTTGTACTTGCTGTTCTCACTGCTTGCTGGAATACAACTTCCTCAGATATGTGCATATTTTCTGTCTTCAATTCACGACACCACTTAAATGGTGTCTCAGAGAGGACTTCCCCGGCCATCACATCCACAACAGCAGGCTGTTTGTTATTCCCTCAGTTTTTCTTCACAGTACTTATCCTGCAATTTTTCTCTATTCCTAGTTCAGTATTTGTTTATTTTGTGCTGCCTACCTTAGAATGTAAGCTCTATAAAAATAGGAATTTTGGCTGCTTTGTTAACCATTCAATCTCCAGAGCCCAGAATCATAACTGGCAAATAGCAGATTTAGAACAATTGTTTGTTGAATAAGTGAATGGATAAACTAAGTCAATATATAGCTATAGGCAAGGAATTAATAATAATGGCACTATTAACACTGCTGCTGCTGCTGCTGCTGCTGCTGCTGCTGCTACTACTACTATAACAACAGCAACTGCTACTACTACTACTTCTATCAGCTTGATAATTGGGTTTTTACTATGTACCAGACAGTGCATGCATTATCTTAACAAACTCTCACAACAATGTGGCAGTAGATATCATTATCTACATTTTCTAAATAAGGAAATTAAAGTTTTAGTTAGATTCGATGTACAGCAAAGATTGAGAATCAATGACTAGATTAAGTCATTGATTACCTGGTAAACATTGGAATTACTTGGTAAACCTTTTAAAATATTGGTACATAGGTTCCAATCTCAGAGTTCTGATTTAAGTGCAATTCCCAACAATAATGCAATTAAATTAAAACATCTAGGGATGGGAGCAGGATATCAGTATTTTTAAAAACTCTCTCATTGTTCTAAAGTACAGCCACCATTGAGAACCACTTAGATAGGGTAACTAACTTCCTCCAGGTCATGTGGTCAGGAAGTGGTGGAGCAGAGATTTGATCCCTGTTTCTCTAACTTCTTCCCAATCCTTCCTCCACATTTTGCATATTACCTGAGGTAGACTATCTGGTATTTCAGTGCCTTACCAACTGCAATATCGCTAACTGTTACTTTGAGATAATACGGTTTTATTTCTAACAGCGCGATTTTAAATTTTGTGCTCTTCTTACATTCAGTTTAGTTTCCTTACATGCAAGAACCTGATGGTAATTATTGCTTTCTGTTCCTGTGTACTGTGCAAGTGGGTTTACAAAGTAATACACAGAAAGAACAATTTACTTTTCCAAAGGAGATGAAAGGTCAAGCCCTGGAAACAATTTTGTAACTATCATAATAATTTTTAAAAGAACAGAAATGGGCTACAAAGGCACTGTGGCTGTAACTTGATAAAATAAATAAGGGAGACTTCCAGGGTAAAATACATTGGATTTAAAGCCAAGTCTAAATACTAAAAAACAAACAAACAAACAAGAAAAACAACAAAGGGTTTCTGTAATATCAAACCTGGGTTTGTTTTGAAAATAGATGATTTCAGAAATTTTTACTTACTACTTTAAGTTCCAAGAGATCATCATACTGCCAATGTAAAAAATGCTTTTCAGAATTACAGCCTCAATCATGAGAGATTCATTTGTACCAGCATATAGACCCAGAAGGCATTGAGATGGTGCATCACAAAGTGGTAAATAATGCAAGTTCTGAAGTGAAGAAGAGTGGAATGTGTAACCCATTCCTGTCATGTTTAGTTGTGTCTCACAGGGTGAGCACTCTAAATTCCTTGAGTCTTATATGTTTTCTCACCAATAAATAGAAAATGAAATAATTGCTACAATAGATTCATATAAAAATAAAACAGATAATATAGACAGAAATATCAGTATAATATCTGATTTATAGTACTCAATATTTCACTGCTTGAGATTTGAGACTAAATTCCTTGAGACTTATATGTTTAAGTCTCAAGTCTCAATAGAAAATGAAATTAATAATTGCCACAACAGAGTAGTGTGAAAATAAAAGAGATAATAGAGACAGAAACATTAGTATAATATCTGATTTATAGAATTCAGTATTTCATTGCTGTTATTAGCAATCAAATGTGCAACCTTCTAAAATTAAGAAGGATTTAGATGCATGGAATGAATTTATGTAGAACAAATTCATACAGGTATGTCTATTCATATTACTAGCTACTACTAATATATTAATTGCTTGGAAAATAACCAGTAATTTGAGGAGTTTATAATTTAGTTGGAAAATTAAAAGACATAAAGAGAATTGAAAAAAAAAAAACACACAAGATATCACATTAGTAGTATTTATCATAGATAAGCAATCAATAATACTGGAATGGATAATAAATGACAGTGGAATTTGGAAGAGGAAGTAATCACTTTTTGCTAGAATGGAAAAGAAAGGTTCATGGATGAGAGTTTGACTTAGAAGGCTATAAGGCTGAGTAATGTCTACGCATTCCTCTTATTTGTCCCTTCATTTATTCAATAACTTTTTATTGAATGCTTACTGTCTTTCACTCCCTCTTTTTGATACAGTTTAGTGATATAACAGTCAAAAAACTCGTGCCATGTTTGACCATACAAAGTTTACATGCTAATGAGAGATACCAGCAAACAAATGATACGTAAGCTACATATATTATAAAAACATAATTATTTTCAAAAATAATGTGTTGCATACATTTTTTAAAGGGTAAAACGAATAATTAGAATGGTTAGATAGTTCAGCAATAATGGTAAGGGGAGCCTGAATAGATAAATTAATGAATTATAGGAACATGATATGTAAACATTTCTGGGAAAATTGTTCCAGAAAGAGGAAAGCCCAAAGCAAAATTCTGAGAAAAAATACAAGCTGATTTATTCTAGGAAGAACAAGAAAAATGATCACATGTCCAGAATATTCTAAGTAAGGTTGAAAAATAATTTTAAAATACACATAAAGGAAAGAAAATGAATAGGTGGATGTAGGATGGCTGTCAAAGGTAGATGTGGTTATACCTGGCAATTGAATGGGACTGGTGATGAGCGAGGGAAATCAAAGACAAATCCAAGATATTGAACATAAATGATTTTTCCAGAAATATTTCAAGAAAAGGAGCAACTTTGAGGAAAAATGAAGTGTTAATGTTAAACAACTTAAATTGAAGATGATGGTGAGGCATCCTAGAGACAACAAGCAGCTGGAGATACCAATACTTAGAAGAGGGGTCAAGGTTAGATAGGTTTTAGGAGTCAGTAGTTTGCAAGTGATAGACCAAGTCCTGAAAAAGGAGATAATGCAAAACAGATGCTAAGAGAGTAAGAAAAAGCAGGAGAAGAAAAATTTATTTTTCCTGAATCTAGTCTTTTTATTGTTTCCTTTCTCAATAATGAAACCATCTTTCAATGAGTTATCTGTACTGGTTTCAAACATGTCCACATATTCTTTGACACTCCTTCCATTGATTTCAGGCTTTGTCAAGTTGTTCCTAGTGAATGTGATGTGGTGAAGTGATGCTGAATAATTTCCAAGTGAATTCATAAAAGGCTCCAGAACTTTCACTTGGAATTTGCCCTTGAATCTAGCCACCGTCTTATAAAGAAGTCCAGCACCTACATAGAACGTCCACATGTGGGTGTTCTGGCCACAAGAAAGTCCACATGTGGGTATTCTGGCCACAACTCTAACGTATCCCAGCATCAGCCAGCATCAACTCCAGACCTGAGAAAAAGAAACTTGAAACAATTCCAGCTCCCAGCTTTGGAGCTGCCCAATAGATATGAAGTGATAAAAAGAAGAGCTATTTCTGCCCAGCCTTTACCAAATCACAGATATCTGTGAAAAATAAATATTGTTGATGCTTAAACTACCAAGTTTTGAGATGATTTGTTGCATAGCCGTAGATAATTGGAACATGGTGTAAGCCAGAAATTCAGAGGTAATTTATGATAGCAAAATTTCTTTTACCCACTACCACCTTATTTAATCCATCACCAAATCTTATAGATTTTTTCCTACTATATAGTCTCTAAAATTCATTTAGTTTGCTCCATTTCCACCACGACTACAACAATACAAGTTATCACAAATTCATGCCTGGACAATGTTTGGTTTCATTCTTTATATTCCATCCATGTATTTTGTTTCCATTTATATTTATTCCATTATACTTTCCAGTTATATTTGGTTCCATTCTTTATACTACATCCAGTTATATTTTGAAAATGCAAATCTGAATATATATATATATATCCATAGCCTCTATAAAAAGTAATGACTTCTCATTGCTCTTAGAATAAAAACAAGCTTCCATACCTTGGCCTATAAAAACCTGCCTAGTCTGTCTCTTCTTGCCTCTAAAGGCTATCCCAAAGAAATTATTTAGTCTTTACCCTCTTCCTCCTCCAGCTTTCTAATTTCTTCACCCCTGTTCCTCCAGCTGCAGATTTTGCCCATGCTACTTCCTCTGTCTGAAAGTTTTTCTCTCCTTTCTTTTCATACATTTTAGTCATCTTTCAACTGTCACTTTAGTCATTGTTTGATCAGATAAATCTTCCCATTTCAAACAAATCCCCCATGTAATATTTTTATAGAACCAAATGCTGCTGCTCCTTAGGACTTCATTATTTTTATAAAACTGCACTTATGTATGCATGCATGCGTGTGTTTGTCTTTTCACCCTCCTCATTCAGTAGGTTCAGTGAGAACAGAGACTACATCCATTATTTGTCAATGTTTTATTCCCAGAACGTACTCCAGTGCCAGACACAGAATGCACTCAATATATATTTGTGGAATAAATTAATTAAGAACATATAAAGTCATCTTAGTTATCATTATAGGAGGATATCATTACTCTAAGAGTGAAGGAAATGAAGGGAGAAGGAAAATAGTCTAGATATCTACCTGTATGACTCCTGTTTGTTCCTGCCCTATTGATTACATTCCCTGACTGATTAATCTTGAGTCTAAGCTGATAAAGAACTCAGAAAACTGGGCAACGTAGTAAATAGTCTCCCAGATTAATTTTAACATAAGTGTCAACAGGTTAAAATGTTACTCTTTAGGAAAAGCAGTATTTCAATCAAGAACTCCCTAAAATACAATTTCTCTCTCTCTCTCTCTCTCTCTCTCTCTCTCTCTCTCTCTCTCTCTCTCTCCCTCTCTGTGTGTGTGTGTGTGTGTGTGTGTGTGTGTGTGTGTAGGGGAGGTTGTGGTAAGAAGAGATACAAAAATAGGCATAAAACAGGGGGATAAAGTGAAAGAATACTCTAACTTTAAATACAATATAAAAGGATTACTAAATAAATGCAGTAGGAGATATTACTTCTGTCATTATCTAACCTTCAGGTTTTATTTTTATTGTTGTTATTAGAAGGCTAACAGACTGGTCCCCTTTTTAGTGATTTATTTGCAAATAACAAAATGGAGGTTTCAAGTTAAAAAAGTATGTCCTGCTGTCTTTATATCTGCCAACCAAATTATTTGTTATACGTATATAAATATTTTTGTAAGCATAAGTTATTATTTCCTTACTGCTGTGTCCAAATGACATTACACTAATATTTTAGGCAAGCTTCCAATGTTAAATACCTTCATAAATTTATAATGCCTAATAAAAACCAACAGGAGAAAAGTATTAAGGATACTAGTCACATCCTTTCTAGTGCTTGAAGATAGTGATACTGGTGGACTGATTTCAAAGAATGTCCTTCTTATGCTTGAAGAATTCAATTTCTCTACCAGTAATATAATTATGCTTAGCTTGCTGATTACATTGTATTTCTGTTGCTTTCACATTCATAAAATTTATCACATAATATGTATTATGGTTTTCATTTGTATTCATGGTTCTCAAGCCCAGTTACTTGGGAATAAAAGACTGGTTAGATATTACTACTCTAGTAAATTATTTTACTTTTTAGTAAATGGACACTGTATTTAAACTTGATTTGCTTCTTATTTTGCATAATTTGAATGATAAAGTTTAAAAGTAATGCAATAAAAATAAAATGAATATACTTAATAGTAGTACTTATTTTCACATAGTAAACAAATTTGACATTGGGTTTTAGTACTAAAATAAAATTGAATAAAATTCAAAAAATAACATATATTTTCATATATGCATGTATATACATAGATACATGTTTGTGCATGCACACCAACATGTATTAAGTTGGCAATTTCATACAAAATTACAGAAAAAATATTTTATTTTTAAAATTACAATATGTTTTATCTTTTTACCACACATGAAATTATAAGATGATCATTGTAAGAGGATATGCTGCATTTTTTTTTTCGTCATAAATCCCCAAATCTTTGTTGGACAACACCACGGGAGATTGCAGAAGACGTAAAATTGAAACTTTGTTTTTAATAATTTATACTGCTCTTATCGTGTAACCTACAAAGATTAGATTACTAACTCTTCAAATAATTCATCATGGTAAAGTGAATAGAACTTGCTCTTGAAAATGAGTGACACAAATGCATAAGATCAATGAAGTTAATTTCAATTTCTTATACAAATAAACCACAACTTGGACATGTACACCATGAAATGTTGTTTAAAATATTATAGAACTGTGAAGGTTTTAAATTCTTAATTTTAATGCATTGTGTGGTTTAAGTCTATTTCTACTTCAGTACTTTCATATAACCTCTAATAACCTGAACACTAATCTTACAATTGTCCCCGACTATGCAGAAACTCATAGAATTTTTGATTCTTCATTTACGAGTTAGTGGGGCAGAAAAAAGCCATTCATGGCTCTACCCTTATAGAAATCTGAGTATCCAGAACTAAACTGTGAAATTATTATATTGCTCTATGTCTTTTGAAAAATAATAATAAATCAGATTGGCCTAAAATATGTGCATATAGGTACATTTTCACATTGACATTTTCAAAAGCTATTTCCATTCTAAGTATTTTAGTTTTTATTTTTTATTTTTTTAAAATTTATTTATTATTATTATACTTTAAGTTCTAGGGTACATGTGCATAACGTGCAGGTTTGCTACATATGTATACTTGTGCCATGTTGGTGTGCTGCACCCATCAATTCGTCAGCACCCATCAACTCGTCATTTACATCAGGTATAACTCCCAATGCAATCCCTCCCCCCTCCCCCCTCCCCATGATAGGCCCCGGTGTGTGATGTTCCCCTTCCCGAGTCCAAGTGATCTCATTGTTCAGTTCCCACCTATGAGTGAGAACATGCGGTGTTTGGTTTTCTGTTCTTGTGATAGTTTGCTAAGAATGATGGTTTCCAGCTGCATCCATGTCCCTACAAAGGACACAAACTCATCCTTTCTGATGGCTGCATAGTATTCCATGGTGTATATGTGCCACATTTTCTTAATCCAATCTGTCACTGATGGATATTTGGGTTGATTCCAAGTCTTTGCTATTGTGAATAGTGCCGCAATAAACATACGTGTGCATGTGTCTTTATAGCAGCATGATTTATAATCCTTTGGGTATATACCCAGTAATGGGATGGCTGGGTCATATGGTACATCTAGTTCTAGATCCTTGAGGAATCGCCATACTGTTTTCCATAATGGTTGAACTAGTTTACAATCCCACCAACAGTGTAAAAGTGTTCCTATTTCTCCACATCCTCTCCAGCACCTGTTGTTTCCTGACTTTTTAATGATCGCCATTCTAACTGGTGTGAGATGGTATCTCATTGTGGTTTTGATTTGCATTTCTCTGATGGCCAGTGATGAGCATTTTTTCATGTGTCTGTTGGCTGTATGAATGTCTTCTTTTGAGAAATGTCTGTTCATATCCTTTGCCCACTTTTTGATGGGGTTGTTTGTATTTTTCTTGTAAATTTGTTTGAGTTCTTTGTAGGTTCTGGATATTAGCCCTTTGTCTGATGAGTAGATTGCAAAAATTTTCTCCCATTCTGTAGGTTGCCTGTTCACTCTGATGGTAGTTTCTTTTGCTGTGCAGAAGCTCTTTAGTTTAATTAGATCCCATTTGTCAATTTTGGCTTTTGCTGCTGTTGCTTTTGGTGTTTTAGACATGAAGTCTTTGCCCATGCCTATGTCCTGAATGGTACTACCTAGGTTTTCCTCTAGGATTTTTATGGTATTAGGTCTAACATTTAAGTCTCTAATCCATCTTGAATTAATTTTCGTATAAGGAGTAAGGAAAGGATCCAGTTTCAGCTTTCTACTTATGGCTAGCCAATTTTCCCAGCACCATTTATTAAATAGGGAATCCTTTCCCCATTTCTTGTTTCTCTCAGGTTTGTCAAAGATCAGATGGCTGTAGATGTGTGGTATTATTTCTGAGGACTCTGTTCTGTTCCATTGGTCTATATCTCTGTTTTGGTACCAGTACCATGCTGTTTTGGTTACTGTAGCCTTGTAGTATAGTTTGAAGTCAGGTAGCGTGATGCCTCCAGCTTTGTTCTTTTGACTTAGGATTGTCTTGGAGATGCGGGCTCTTTTTTGGTTCCATATGAACTTTAAAGCAGTTTTTTCCAATTCTGTGAAGAAACTCATTGGTAGCTTGATGGGGATGGCATTGAATCTATAAATTACCTTGGGCAGTATGGTCATTTTCATGATATTGATTCTTCCTATCCATGAGCATGGTATGTTCTTCCATTTGTTTGTGTCCTCTTTGATTTCACTGAGCAGTGGTTTGTAGTTCTCCTTGAAGAGGTCCTTTACATCCCTTGTAAGTTGGATTCCTAGGTATTTGATTCTCTTTGAAGCAATTGTGAATGGAAGTTCATTCATGATTTGGCTCTCTGTTTGTCTGTTACTGGTGTGTAAGAATGCTTGTGATTTTTGCACATTAATTTTGTATCCTGAGACTTTGCTGAAGTTGCTTATCAGCTTAAGGAGATTTTGGGCTGAGACAATGGGGTTTTCTAAATATACAATCATGTCATCTGCAAACAGGGACAGTTTGACTTCTTCTTTTCCTAACTGAATACCCTTGATTTCTTTCTCTTGCCTGATTGCCCTAGCCAGAACTTCCAACACTATGTTGAATAGGAGTGGTGAGAGTGCGCATCCCTGTCTTGTGCCAGTTTTCAAAGGGAATTTTTCCAGTTTTTGCCCATTCAGTATGATATTGGCTGTGGGTTTGTCATAAATAGCTCTTATGATTTTGAGGTACGTTCCATCAATACCGAATTTATTGAGCGTTTTTAGCATGAAGGGCTGTTGAATTTTGTCAAAAGCCTTTTCTGCATCTATTGAGATAATCATGTGGTTCTTGTCTTTGGTTCTGTTTATATGCTGGATTATGTTTATTGATTTGCGAATGTTGAACCAGCCTTGCATCCCAGGGATGAAGCCCACTTGATCATGGTGGATAAGCTTTTTGATGTGTTGCTGAATCCGGTTTGCCAGTATCTTATTGAGGATTTTTGCATCGATGTTCATCAGGGATATTGGTCTAAAATTCTCTTTTTTTGTTGTGTCTCTGCCAGGCTTTGGTATCAGGATGATGTTGGCCTCATAAAATGAGTTAGGGAGGATTCCCTCTTTTTCTATTGATTGGAATAGTTTCAGAAGGAATGGTACCAACTCCTCCTTGTACCTCTGGTAGAATTCAGCTGTGACTCCATCTGGTCCTGGACTTTTTTTGGTTGGTAGGCTATTAATTACTGCCTCAATTTCAGAGCCTGCTATTGGTCTATTCAGGGATTCAACTTCTTCCTGGTTTAGTCTTGGAAGACTGTAAGTGTCCAGGAAATTATCCATTTCTTCTAGATTTTCCAGTTTATTTGCATAGAGGTGTTTATTCTCTGATGGTAGTTTGTATTTCTGTGGGGTCGGTGGTGATATCCCCTTTATCATTTTTAATTGCGTCGATTTGATTCTTCTCTCTTTTCTTCTTTATTAGTCTTGCTAGTGGTCTGTCAATTTTGTTGATCTTTTCAAAAAACCAACTCCTGGATTCGTTGATTTTTTGGAGGGTTTTTTGTGTCTCTATCTCCTTCAGTTCTGCTCTGATCTTAGTTATTTCTAGCCTTCTGCTAGCTTTCGAATGTGTTTGCTCTTGCTTCTCTAGTTCTTTTAATTGCGATGTTAGAGTGTCAATTTTAGATCTTTCCTGCTTTCTCTTGTGGGCATTTAGTGCTATAAATTTCCCTCTACACACTGCTTTAAATGTGTCCCAGAGATTCTGGTATGTTGTATCTTTGTTCTCATTGGTTTCAAAGAACATCTTTATTTCTGCCTTCATTTCGTTATGTACCCAGTAGTCATTCAGGAGCACGTTGTTCAGTTTCCATGTAGTTGAGCGGTTTTGATTGAGTTTCTTAGTCCTGAGTTCTAGTTTGATTGCACTGTGGTCTGAGAGACAGTTTGTTATAATTTCTGTTCTTGTACATTTGCTGAGGAGTGCTTTACTTCCAATTACGTGGTCGATTTTGGAGTAAGTACGATGTGCTGCTGAGAAGAATGTATATTCTGTTGATTTGGGGTGGAGAGTTCTATAGATGTCTATTAGGTCTGCTTGCTGCAGAGATGAGTTCAATTCCTGGATATCCTTGTTAACTTTCTGTCTCGTTGATCTGTCTAATGTTGACAGTGGAGTGTTGAAGTCTCCCCTTATTATTGTATGGGAGTCTAAGTCTCTTTGTAAGTCTCTAAGGACTTGCTGTATGAATCTGGGTGCTCCTGTATTGGGTGCATATATATTTAGGATAATTAGCTCTTCCTGTTGAATTGATCCCTTTACCATTATGTAATGGCCTTCTTTGTCTCTTTTGATCTTTGATGGTTTAAAGTCTGTTTTATCAGAGACTAGTATTGCAACCCCCACTTTTTTTTGTTCTCCATTTGCTTGGTAAATCTTCCTCCATCCCTTTATTTTGAGCCTATGTATGTCTCTGCGTGTGAGATGGGTCTCCTGAATACAGCAGACTGATGGGTCTTGACTCTTGATCCAGTTTGCCAGTCTGTGTCTTTTAATTGGAGCATTTAGTCCATTTACATTTAAGGTTAAGATTGTTATGTGTGAACTTGATCCTGCCATTATGATATTAACTGGTTATTTTGCTCGTTAGTTGATGCAGTTTCTTCCTAGCCTCGATGGTCTTTACATTTTGGCATGTTTTTGCAATGGCTGGTACCGGTTGTTCCTTTCCATGTTGAGTGCTTCCTTCAGGGTCTCTTGTAAGGCAGGCCTAGTGGTGACAAAATCTCTAAGCATTTGCTTATCTGTAAAGGATTTTATTTCTCCTTCACTTATGAAACTTAGTTTGGCTGGATATGAAATTCTGGGTTGAAAATTCTTTTCTTTAAGAATGTTGAATATTGGCCCCCACTCTCTTCTGGCTTGGAGAGTTTCTGCCGAGAGATCTGCTGTTAGTCTGATGGGCTTCCCTTTGTGGGTAACCCGACCTTTCTCTCTGGCTGCCCTTAAGATTTTTTCCTTCATTTCAACTTTGGTGAATCTGGCAATTATGTGTCTTGGAGTTGCTCTTCTCGAGGAGTATCTTTGTGGCGTTCTCTGTATTTCCTGGATTTGAATGTTGGCCTGCCCTACTAGGTTGGGGAAGTTCTCCTGGATGATATCCTGAAGAGTGTTTTCCAACTTGGTTCCATTTTCCGCCTCACTTTCAGGCACCCCAATCAGACGTAGATTTGGTCTTTTTACATAATCCCATACTTCTTGCAGGCTTTGTTCATTTCTTTTTCTTCTTTTTTCTTTTGGTTTCTCTTCTCGCTTCATTTCATTCATTTGATCCTCAATCGCTGATACTCTTTCTTCCAGTTGATCAAGTCGGTTACTGAAGCTTGTGCATTTGTCACGTGTTTCTCGTGTCATGGTTTTCATCTCTTTCATTTTGTTTATGACCTTCTCTGCATTAATTACTCTAGCCATCAATTCTTCCACTTTTTTTTCAAGATTTTTAGTTTCTTTGCGCTGGGTACGTAATTCCTCCTTTAGCTCTGAGAAGTTTGATGGACTGAAGCCTTCTTCTCTCATCTCCTCAAAGTCATTCTCCGTCCAGCTTTGATCCATTGCTGGCGATGAGCTGCGCTCCTTTGCCGGGGGAGATGCGCTCTTATTTTTGGAATTTCCGGCTTTTCTGCCCTGCTTTTTCCCCATCTTTGTGGTTTTATCTGCCTCTGGTCTTTGATGATGGTGATGTACTGATGGGGTTTTGGTGTAGGTGTCCTTCCTGTTTGATAGTTTTCCTTCTAACAGTCAGGACCCTCAGCTGTAGGTCTGCTGGAGATTGCTTGAGGTCCACTCCAGACCCTGTTTTCCTGGGTATCAGCAGCAGAGGCTGCAGAAGATAGAATATTTCTGAACAGCGAGTGTACCTGTCTGATTCTTGCTTTGGAAGCTTCCTCTCAGGGGTGTACTCCACCCTGTGAGGTGTGGGGTGTCAGACTGCCCCTAGTGGGGGATGTCTCCCAGTTAGGCTACTCAGGGGTTAGGGACCCACTTGAGCAGGGAGTCTGTCCCTTCTCAGATCTCAACCTCCGTGTTGGGAGATCCACTGCTCTCTTCAAAGCTGTCAGACAGAGTCGTTTGCGTCTGCAGAGGTTTCGGCTGTGTTTGTTATTGCCCTGTCCCCAGAGGTGGAGTCTACAGAGACAGGCAGGTTTCCTTGAGCTGCTGTGAGCTCCACCCAGTTCGAGCTTCCCAGCAGCTTTGTTTACCTACTTAAGCCTCAGCAATGGCGGCGCCCCTCCCCCAGCCTCGTTGCTGCCTTGCGGAGATATGGCAGAGTGCTGTGCTAGCAATGAGGGAGGCTCCGTGGGCGTGGGACCCTCCCGGCCAGGTGTGGGATATGATCTCCTGGTGTGCCTGTTTGCTTAAAGCGCAGTATTGGGGTGGGAGTTACCTGATTTTCCAGTAGTTGTGTGTCTCAGTTCCCCTGGCTAGGAAAAGGGATTCCCTTCCCCCTTGCGCTTCCCAGGTGAGGCGATGCCTCGCCCTGCTTCAGCTCTCGCTGGTGGGGCTGCAGCAGCTGACCAGCACCGATCGTCCGGCACTCCCCAGTGAGATGAACCCAGTACCTCAGTTGAAAATGCAGAAATCACCGGTCTTCTGTGTCGCTCGCACTGGGAGTTGGAGACTGGAGCTGTTCCTATTCGGCCATCTTGCTCCGCCCCCCGTATTTTAGTTTTTAATATTCTAAAGCATTCACTAAAGACTTCTTACAATATATTTTCTGTATCTATACCAACCTAACCCAAAATTTTGCTTGTCTATTTAATATATATATGTGTATATACGTATATGTGTACACACACACATACACACACACACGTATATAGCCATTTTAACAGGTACGCTCATTCTCCTTCAGGTAGGGACATTTCCCAACAATCTGGCAGTCAGTCTCAGGTGCACAATGTACTAACAACCAGTGTGTATATACAGTATATAACAACCAGTGTATATAGGTGTGTGTGTATATATATATGTGTGTGTGTGTACATATATATATATAGAGAGAGAGAGAGAGTCAGAGAGAGAGAGAGAGACTTTATATATCTTCTGATTAGCTTCATCGCTTAACAAGATTATTGTATGACATTATTTTTATTTGTTAGAATAAAGTATCTTCAATTTGGAAAGTTGTAATGTTTACTAAAATAAAGTATACTGTTTTTTAATTTGTAATTCCTTTTCTCTCTATTTTCTTTCACTTGCTACAAGTGGACACATTTTTTCCAATCATTCTATTAGTAACACTTCCTCTGTGCTCACGGGCAGGAAATAGATAAATCGCCTTTTAAAGCCATCAGGGCAGTCCTGACGGATGGAATTATAGCAGTCTAAGGAGGAGGAATTTAGTGCCCTTGGGATCCAGAAGGCTATTTACAAGCTCTTGGGAGAGAATTCTCCATTGGTCTCTTGTATGTATATATTTCCGCATGCAAAGTCATTTGTTCTGGACTAGTTTTTCAAGAATGTTTGTATAGAAAACATCCTTAGAAGAGAAAATGACAGAGTCATTTAAATTTTGGAAGATAAGATGTGTCTCTCTCTAGAGTCTGGAGCAATAGGACAGGCATAATATAATGCCTGTCCTTTATAAAATTTTCGAGTCCTCCAAACTTAGTCCTCTCTTGTAATTCATAGTATGTGCAACTGACACCTTGTTCTCTTCGTGTGATACTGTGGAAATTGGGGGTCAAGGAAGTGGCATTGAGGCTAATATTGTGGCTACCTTTAGTTCTGCGAGTACACTGTGACCCAGGCACCTTTTGACTACCACTGGCATCCATAAAACTATGTCAGTCTAAATTGTTAACTTGCAGTATGGTAAAATATCAGACACTTTATATTCCTTAACAAATTTGTTTATGAAGATCAGATGCTGACAGAGAAAAAGCTCTCTAAAAGGAGAATGAGGGTCTCACAGGCCAACTAATGGGATTTTAGAAATGTCTCTGGAAATCAGTGGCAAATACATGGACCAAATTTAATGGTCAACCAGGAAATAAATGTTCCTCCACTTCATTGCTGTTAATGAGGAGACATTAAGGAGAGCTTGCTGGCTGAGTATTATAAGGTAGAATCACAGATAGCCATCCTAACAGGTACATTAATTCTCCTTAAATAGGGATATTTCTCAACAATCTGGCAGTTAGTCTCAGGTGCAGACCATAGTAATAACCAGTACTAACATTTTTACTGGAGAGAGGTGGCAGAAGTTTCTACTTGGTTTCAGACAAGTTATGGAGATGGTTACATACACTAAGAATATAAGAAATATATTTCATAAAGAAAAATTATGGTAAGAAGCCAGGCAAATAGTGAGAATTTTGACTTTCGCTTCAGATACAAGGGACAGCGAGACTAATACTTGATAAGGAAAAATGACAATTGCAGGACCATCTTATGACTCAAACTCTTCTGCAGTGTATTATGGCAATCACAGGTCCATTTAAATACAACGTTAAAAGACTTTATAATTTTGTCAGTGGGTCCAGGCTGCTACAATGGTGCTTTGGCCCTTTTTGGAAGATTTCACTGAACAATCTCCCATGAGAAACTAGAAATAAAGCATTTTCTAATATTAAAAAAAAGGCCAAAGGGATTCAAATTTAATTCTTCTTTAGTGATCTAATATTTTTGTTATTGTTGTTGGACTGAAATATTGCTAGATTCTAAACATAATTATCATATGGTTGAGATTCCAGAACCCCTTTATAGCGTCTAACATGGGCTAAAGGACATAATAAGTCATTTTAAGTTTTACACAAAGTCCCTTGTTCTCTAAAACATTTGAATAAAATGTCCCGACGAGAGTGTAAGATAACTGGAGACAAGGTGGAATTATTACTATTAGAATGGGACACACTAATTTCATGGTGGTGAAGGGGGAGCACCAACCCTGGCACAGGGGGAGAGGAGGTTACCTTAAGACCTCAAGAAGTATGGGGAAGGGAGAAAAGTTAATAATTTTTGTTTTTAGAATTACCCCTGGAGCCTTTTTTTTTTTTTTTTCAAGAAGGAAAAAACTCCAGTGTGGGATTCCTAAACTTTTGCAAACACCATAAATTTAACTTATTGATAGATCTCTCATCACCTGCTGGATGTCTCTGACTGATTTGAGCACAGTTGTCCTTATTCTTACCAATAAGCTTATGGGAAACAGTAGGAAATTCCTCAAACTTCTACACTTCCAAAGTAAAACACTTCTTCACACCTCTAGATATTTTTTCTACCTCTATTCCTAAAGCTGTCACTCTGTCATTCCATAAGGTAAACAAATGCCAACTTCCTGGTTGGATGTACAAATAGGATGTACAAATAGGAGTCGCTTCTGAAACAAAGACCAGATTCAATCATTAAAACTGACCTGGGAAACTCACAGTTTTCTAGCCATTTAGGAGGCACTTTGAAGGCACTGTCAACTTCAGTATCCTGGCTGATGTAGATCCTTAAGAATAGGGGTCCATAAAATTTAAACAAAGTTTCCCCCCCCACCCCGGGACATGATGTTTACCTGGGAACTGCCCTTATGTGTAAAATAGATATTAACTAGGCTGTCTTCCCAAAATATGGTGACATTCACCTTAGATGTATTAATAAGAGACATTCAAGATCTACTGTACAGCATGGTGACTATGGTTAATGATGATACATGGTATTCTTGGAAAATACTAAGACAGTGAATGTTAAACGTTCTTACCACAAAATAATGTTAGATAATACATTTTATAAATAGCTAGATTTAACTATTCCACAGTGTATACTTACTTTAAAACATCATCTTGTACATGACAGATACATACAATTTTGTCTGTCAATTTAAAATAAATAAATACATTTGAAAAAAGGTTTAAGATAACAATACCTACAGGTCATAAAGCTTTTAGATGACTATAGAGATCTTGCCAATATGAGGCTACTATGCTTACTTAGGAGAGCTACTGGGAGGAAAGCTGATTCATTATTTATGAGAACCCTGAAGGTGGTTATCCTATGATAATCAGAGTCATTGGATTAGAAAAGGTGTTATAAAATTAGTCTCTGATTTATTAGCTGAAGTGATCAATGATGCCACCTCAGTTCTGGAAGGCACTGATGCCACCTCAGTTCTGACCTTAAGGTCAGCCTCAACTTACTGGCCAGGGTTGTTACAGATGATAGAATTTCCCTAGATTTTCATCTTGTGAGTCAAGGCAATTGTTAATGCATCCTAAAGTATCTAGATTAAAGATTTGGGACAAGTGCAAAGATCAACATAAAAACTAAAGGAAAAAGCCACCTGCCTCTCTATAGTAGACACTGGTGTTGATGTAATTTGTTCTGCAAGTTGAGTCTGGGTGCCTGGAGATTGGCCTCATTCTGCAGTTAGGATTCCTGTTGATAATGATCTTAATTAAATGTTGTATGATAAAAATGGAATGGATTTGGTTCCAGCTTCTGGCATTCAGATTAATCAAAGTATGTGACTAAGGGGAATTCTCATAAGAAAATGCATCAGAAAGTTTAGACTGATGAGAAATAACAAAATAAGGACATATGGTAGATAGTGCCCTTAGCTTATGATGTTTTGGGAAAGGCTACAGTGTGAATAACATTTTAGTTCAATTACCTCTACCATAGTTCTTAACATAGTCGGCCTTATGTTCATTTTGTTTAACTGGTCACAAATCAATTTATTAGACAAACAGATTTTTATTAAACACTTGCTATGTGGAAATATACATATATACCAAAAGTCAATATATTATGGACGTAAGCGGTGCATATTTTTAGGAGGCAACCCTCCATGTGTCTCTTGTGGTTGTGCACATCTTTCAAGCAAAGACATTGACTGCTTTTGTTCTGGAATATCTTTTTAAGGTTGTTCATATGTCAGACAGCACTGGAATTCAGGGACAGTTGTTCTTTCCAAAGCAAAACACAAATTTATTTTACAGTTTTGGAAGATGGAAATAGTATCTCCCTCCAGAGCAAAGATGTGGGCAATGCTTAAAACCAATTATAAAAGATTTGAACTCTTTATGGCCGAGGTTTCTTTCCTATAATGCAACTTACTGTATGTGAGAAACTGACACCTGATCCTATTCATGTACCTCTTTGGGAACTGGGGCTCAGCAAAGTGGCACCAGTGCTGATATTCTGGCTACTGCTTTTGTTGTGAGTAGTAAACTATCCTTCGTCTCTGACCTATGAGTCTTTGGACTTCTGCTAGCATCTGTGAAAGTGTGACAATCCTCTAACAATCCTATGAAGTATTCATGGAGTTCACAAGGCCAAAACAGAATGACTACTGTTTACATCAGAATGACCACTGCTTACGTCACTAGAATCCCTATCAGGCAGTGCATCAAAAACTTTGCCCAGGACTTCATGTCTAAAACACCAAAAGCAACGGCAACAAAAGCCAAAATTGACAAATGGGATCTAATTAAACTAAAGAGCTTCTGCACAGCAAAGGAAACTACCATCAGAGTGAACAGGCAACCTACAGAATGGGAGAAAATTTTTGCAATCTACTCATCTGACAAAGGGCTAATATCCAGAACCTACAAAGAACTCAAACAAATTTACAAGAAAAAAACAAACAACCCCATCCAAAAGTGGGCAAAGGATATGAATAGACATTTCTCAAAAGAAGACATTCATACAGCCAACAGAAACAAGAAAAAATGCTCATCATCACTGGCCATCAGAGAAATGCAAATCAAAACCACAATGAGATACCATCTCACACCAGTTAGAATGGCAATCATTAAAAAGTCAGGAAACAACAGGTGCTGGAGAGGATGTGGAGAAATAGGAACACTTTTACACTGTTGGTGGGATTGTAAACTAGTTCAACCATTATGGAAAACAGTATGGCGATTCCTCAAGGATCTAGAACTAGAAGTACCATATGACCCAGCCATCCCATTACTGGGTATATACCCAAAGGATTATAAATCATGCTGCTATAAAGACACATGCACACATATGTTTATTGCAGCACTATTCACAATAGCAAAGACTTGGAATCAACCCAAATGTCCATCAGTGACAGACTGGATTAAGAAAATGTGGCACATATACACCATGGAATACTATGCAGCCATCAAAAAGGATGAGTTTGTGTCCTTTGTAGGGACATGGAAACCATCATTCTCAGCAAACTACCGCAAGAACAGAAAACCAAACACCGCATGTTCTCACTCATAGGTGGGAACTGAACAATGAGATCACTTGGACTCGGGAAGGGGAACATCACACACCGGGGCCTATCACGGGGAGGGGGGAGTGGGGAGGGATTGCATTGGGAGTTATACCTGATGTAAATGATGAGTTGATGGGTGCTGACGAGTTGATGGGTGCAGCACACCAACATGGCACAAGTATACATATGTAACAAACCTGCACATTATGCACATGTACCCTAGATCTTATAGTATTTAAAAAAAAAAAAAAAAACTTTGCCCAAAAATCAACCTGTACAACTTTTCATGTTTTCATGAAATTAAACCTCTGTAAAAGCTGAGAACCCTCAACTTCTTCAAAAAAGCAAGCAAGCAACCAACCAAACAAATAAAACCTCTCTAACAATTGGAAAAGGAGACAACTGCCCTTTGTATTTCTTACCTGTTTTTCTTCTAGCCACTGTCAACTACTAGGAATAAGTACCACTTAAGGTTTGGGCCAGTGCAATAAGGTAGGAAATTTACATGGCAGCCACACAGTTTAAGATTAAATATTAGATCTTCCTCTTCTCATAAATCTTTTTTTCACCTCACCTAAGGATTCTTCACTAGCTGTCATCTCCCAAGGTTTCAGCCTCTTTCCCTATTTCTCAATATTCCACTAACTTAAAAAAGTTTTCCTCTGCTCCTCATCCCCTACATTCAAATTTTTCTTTCACTGAGCAATCTTTTTCTTTGTCTTTAATCTTCCATATTAAAACCATAGGGTTTGAACAGTCAGATGTAAAACTGCCTTTTTCAAAGCTAGTTAATGTGTGAATGAATTGTAACCTCAAACCGTCTAGGGTACATTGCTGAATTACGATGAAGTATGTCAAAGTTTATCACAATATTTGACCATAAAGAAACAAAAGATGAAACTGTGAATACTTGCCTACCAAAGAGTTATTTTTAAATTTGGGGAGAAACAATTGTTTTTTAAAAGGAAGGAAGAAAGAACATTTCAAAGGAATGACTCAGGGGAGACAAATCAGAAAAGGGAAAAGTTAATTCAGGAAAATTCTTTAGACAAAATCTGTAAGTACTGCTGAGTCAGGGTTTAGGTGGCACAGAAAAGAACAGTCCCTATCTAAGGAGGCCAAACATCTTATGTATGCTGGGACTGACAGTCTTATTTCCAAGTAATTTTATAAGAGCCATAAACTTCACATGAACTTTTGAAAAGTTGAACTGAAATTCATCACATTCATAGTTTGCACATACTGCACTCTTCAGTGTTTTGTGCTCTTTAATTCAGTATGGTATCGTGAAAATAACATAGACCAGGAAATCACACACATTTTGGGTTGAATCCCACTTCCAGTACATATAAAAGCTGTGTTCTCTTGGGCAGTTTACTTGATGTGTTTTCTCGTCTATAAAATTATAGCATTAATTATTTGTAGTCAGTACAGTTACTACTACAGAAAAGAAATTAAAGAAAATTGTAATATATATTATAAATAAACACAATAAAGGAGACTGAACTCAGGTCCTGTTAAGTCTGAGCTTCTTTTCACTAAAGGGACATGTTGGGAGGAAATATTAGGCATGGTCATATCTACCTATTTAGAACAGTGTTTATGATTGGAACTAAGAAGAAACAAAGTTATAAAAGAAGTTCAGAGTCAATTTTTAGAGGCTCCAAAATGCCAGGTTAACAATTTTTGACTTGAATGATATAGCAATGAATTATCTGGGGAATAGAAAAGTAATGTTTTAGTAAGCGTATTCTATGATAGTAGTGATATATAAATCAAATGTGAGAAGAAATGAACTGGAGATGAGAATAGTTAGATGATTATTGAAATAACACAGCCCACACCAGCATCATTCAAAATTTTCAGCTAGATGAGATTCTTCTGGGAGCTGTGATACATACGACATTTCTACTTTTCATGACAAACAAAAACCATGATAATATTAGAGATTCTGCCCAGTTCTGTAGGTAAAGTAATACAGCAAATCATCTATTTGTCTGACTACCATTGAATACCTTTTCTACCAAATTTATTCAGTATTAATATTCAAATAAAACTTTAGGAAATACTAGTTTAACATATTTCATATTTCTAAATCTTCTAGGCTTTAGACAGCCTGACAATGTTCTTAGAAGGGTATATCCTGTATTTAATATTCAATCTGGGTCATATGTGTATACATACATGTCTTTAAAATCATAGACCCTCAGTTAAGTCTCTATATTACAACTTCAGTTTCCTTCAAAGTCTTTCTTTACATAAGTTCTTTAGACTCTAGTCTTTAACACTGGAAAGTAAGAGTGGCCTATATCTTTATAACTTTTTAGCTGCAATTCAATATCTGTTCTATAATTTGTTTGAAACTGCCCTCTTAAAATTCTAAATACACTCTCTGGCAATGTTCACTATTTTCTTCCTTAGTTATTATAATTCTAAAATAAGCTGATCACATTCCTCCCAGGTTTTAACTTCACCAGGCAATTTTGCCTTAATGAGGAAAAAATAGGTTCGCAATAGCCAGTATTGTTATTACTTCCTGTGATATGAAATAATAAAAAGGGTACATTTTTTGAAAAGTCAAATGTGTCCTTTGGTATTCATAGCCCAGAATAAATGCTACTATGTGTAATTAATAAATATTTTTATGGTCATGAAAATGAAGAAAATTGGAGTCGTTTAATGAAGACTTCACAAAAGTTTTTCTCAACATGGTCTCTATAATGTTTCATTGTTCTTTTTAAAACACTCTTAAACAGGCAGGAAAAATAACCTGTGTCCTCCTTTCATAATTTAGAAAGAAACTTCAGCTAGAAGACAACAAAGTAAATACAAACAAAGGTAAATGAGAAGATTTTTAGAAGTCATTTCTATCGTCTTAATGGAAAGTCATTTTTGCTTTTTTTAAAATATCTAAAGGTTTTGTTTTCTTTTTTTTTCCCTTAGAATTTAGTAGAAATATCTAGGAGATGTGAGACATATTAATGGTTATTTAAAGTAACAATATTATAACATCCAAAGTGTTTATTTTCAGAATAAATATATACTTGTAAATCCTACTAAATACGAATATTTATCACTCAAACATTGAAATAAAAGTTTACCCAAAGTCAAGCACATAAACATAAACTTTTATTAACTCCAAATTGGTTCAGAGCATCATTTTTTTAGATGAAAAACACAAGAAATCATCTAAGATGTCTCCTTTTTCCTTGCCCCAAAACTAAAAAAAAAAAAGTTTTAGTAAAGTAACACTTAAAAAAATCTGTCATAAATATTAGCCTTAACAATGTAACAGAAGTGTAAAATTTTAAACACATACTTTAAAAAAAAAATCAAATAATTGAAATAAGCCACTAAAGCAAATATTGCATAAGTTAGATTATCAATAGATAATAACATACAACAGGAAAGGGATGTATAAAAGCAATGAATATGTTGAAATGTTGATAATTTTGACAAACTTGAAAAAAAATTCATGCCTCATAAAGGCATATTTGGTTATTTAATTTTCTTCTCAAAATTATTTCGATGCCACAAACCTACATTTGTCGTGTCTTATTTCCTTGGAATAAATAAGCTAAAGATGGCTAAAAGGGACAGCGGGAGTGCAAATGAAGTGCATCTCATTTAGTTCTGACCTCATTTCATTTCTTCCCGAGAAACACTTATCTCAAAAGTAAATTGGTGCCATTTCCAGCTGGTAATACATGATAAGTATGAAAATGAGTTCATCTTTGAAATTTAACATGCAAATTTATATTACTTTCGGTATCTGGATAAATCTGGTTAGAAGAGGAAATGGTGAGCTGCTGCTTCAGTTCGGTGACCTCAATGCATCAAACTTCCACTTTGCCACTCTGTAGAACAGGGATATGATATGTGTAATTAAATGTCCCAATCAGCCTGCCAGTGAGTACATTACGGTTCACGAATAAGGGAGAGACTCCCTAAGAAAACAGAGTGTCATTTTAAGTTGTTTTCTGAATCCTCATTGCAATTAAATTGATCAATTTATCACAGAGAGAAATATATTAACTGAATTATCCTCTAGAGACTTTGATTTAATTAACCTAGGATGGGAGTTAAGCAAGGATTTTTCTTTTAAAAGTTCTCCAGGTGATTTTAATGTGCAGCCAGGGATGGAGATCACTGAGCTAAATGAAACCCTCAGGAAAAGATCCTGTTTCTCAGTGGCTGCTTGGTGACCTCCCCCACGTCCCTATTCATAAAAAGTTCAGTTTCATCCAATTTCATCACAGAACTGCTGGGTTTCCTCCTTCCTCAGATAACCGTACCTACTTTACAGAAAAAAATAGGGGTAGAGGGTTCTGCCATTTGAGAATGATGCCTTCTTCCATTTCCCCCTACAAAAACATCATAGCTTCATCAGTTCCT
The DNA here is from genome assembly GCF_049350105.2 of Macaca mulatta. NCBI lineage: Eukaryota > Metazoa > Chordata > Mammalia > Primates > Cercopithecidae > Macaca > Macaca mulatta. The sequence goes on from NC_133413.1 coordinate 123,228,699, forward strand.
TCCTCAGGTCTTTCACCTCAAGGGAGAGTAGGTGTCAATTTTTATCCAAGGGCAATGCCATCCCTTCTATTCTGAATCTCAGATTCTTAATCTCCTAGGACTGTAATGTTACAATTGGCTCAGATCTCACCTGTATTTTCAACCTCTTTCAAGCACTGTATCTTTGTCTTCATTACTTAAGCCTCTCACATCTTAAAAACAATCTTTACACATTGCATGTCCTTTTCTGTCTACAAACCTAGCTCTTGCCTTTGCTCCAGAGGCAAGCTTCCACTTTTCATGTAAAGCCTGTTTTTTCACCTCATTATTCCTCAATTATTAGCCATGTGGCTTATACATCACTAATTTCAGTGAAAATGATTTTACCCAGGTCACTGGTGGCCTCTTGGTGGTTGAACTGAATGAATTCTTATTTTCCTGACCATTTTGCAGCATTTCACAATGTTGATCACATCTGATTTATAAAATGTCTCCTTGCTGTGGTATCATGACACCATTCTCTCTGGTTATCAATCTTTGCTTCTAGCTGCTCCTATTTTAGTCTTTCACAGGCTCAACTTCATCCTCCTATCCCTAATATTGTTGTTCCCTCAATTCACTTCTGTTCCAACCCTTCTCTATATTTTCTTATCATTCACTTAAAGTCATATTGCTTTTTACCTAAATTACTGAACTAGTCTTCAAACTGGATACAATTCGTAGTCTTGTCTCTCTCAAACCATATTCCATCTTCTTTCTTTTATATTTTATTTTTTTTCATTCATTTACTTTAAAATGTCTCCAGCCTTATTAAGATATAATCGACAAATAAAAAATGTATATATGATATTTTGATATTTGTCTACTTGTGAAAAATCAAATCCAGCTAATTAATATACCCATCAACTCACATACTTTTGTGTGGTGAAAACATTTAAAATCTACTCTCTTAGTAATTGTCAAGCATGCAGTATATTATTACTAGCTATAGTCATCAGGCTCAACTTTTTCAGATCCCACATGTGAGATCATATAATATTTGTCTTTGTGTGCCTGGCTTATTTCACTTAGCAGACTGTCCTCCGGGTTCATCTATGTTGTCACATATAACATTTCCTTCTTTTTTAGGGCTGAATAATATTCCATTGTGATATATATATGTGTGTGTGTGTGTGTGTTTATGTGTAATGTATATATGTAATGTGTAATATATATTTAATTAATTGATATGTATATATTATATCTTATGTATATAATTATATATTATGTTTATAATATATTTAGTTAATTGTTATATATAATATAATTATGTTACATATTATATATGTTATATAATATAACATATATCCTCTATATATAAAATAAATATAAGATATATCCATTAGATATAACATTATAAGAAGAAAATTAAATAACCAAACATGCCTTTACGAAGCACGAATTTTTTTCACGTTTGTCAAAAGTATCAACATTTCAGCATATTCATTGCTTTTATACCTCCCTTTCCTGTCGTATGTTATTATCTGATAATCTAATATGCAATATTTGCTTTAGTGGCTTATTTCAATTATTTGATTTTTTTAAAATCAAGGAGTTTTTTTAATATATATATCTCATAACATATGTCCATTATATATAAAACAATGGATGATTCTTCATTCGGTCATCCATTGATGGACACTTAGGTTGATTACATATCTTGGCTATATGAATAATGCAGCAATGAATATGGGAATCTAGATATGTCTTGGACATACTGCTTTCATTTTTTTTTTTTTGGATAAATATCTAGTAGCGGGATTGCTGGATCATATGGTAGTTCTATTTTTAATTTTTTCAGGAATCTGCATACTATTTTTCATAACGGCTGTACTAATTTACATTCTTACTAACAGTATATACAGATTCTCTTTTCTCCATATCCTCACCGATACTTATCTCTTATATTTTTGATAATAGGCAACCTAACAGATATGAGGTCATATCGTGTCAATTAATGGTACTGGGAAAACTGCATACCCACATGTAGAAGAAGAAAATTGGACCTTTATTTCATATCTTATACAAGAATGAATTTCAAATGGATTAAATAGTTAAATAAAGACCTGAAAGTGTAAAACTATTAGAAAAAAAACATAGGGAAAAGGCTTCTTGACATTAGTGTGGCAGCGATTCCCTGTATATGACCCCAAAAGCATAGGCAACAAATGCAAAAATAGACAAAAGGCATTGCATCAAACTAAAGAGCTCCTGTACGGCAAAGGAAGCAATCAACAGGGTGAAGAGACAACATATGAAGTGGGAGAAATTATTTGTAAGCCATATACCTGATAAGGGCCTTATATCCAAAATATAGGAGGAATTAGAACAATTTAATGGCAAGAAAACAACTCAATTAAGAATGGACAAATGGTTGAGTAGATATTTCTCAAAGGAAGACATACAAAAGGCCAACAGGTGTATGGGAAAAAAAATGTTCATACTCCATTTTCTAAAATATAATGGTCCCTGGTATTTTAAGCCTTTGCCTAAGGGGCTCCCTCAATCTGGTGTAATCTGCACATCCACCATTGTTCTCATCATTAGCCCTGTTTACTGAATCTTCAGGGTTCAACTCAGGTACTTTTTCCTGTGGACACCTTCCTTAACGATCTTTATTACCCTAGAGCAGTGGTCCCCAATATTTTAGGTGCCAGGGACTGATTTGGTGGAAGACAGTTCTTCCATGGACTTGGGGGAGGAGTGGTATGGTTCCAGGATGATTCAAGCACATTATATTTATCATTAGATTCTCATAAGGAGCAGGCAACCTAGATCCCTCACATGCACAGTTCACAATAGGGTTCATGCTCCTATGAGAATCTAATGCCGCTGCTCATGTGACAGGAGGTGGAGCTCAAGTGGTAATTCCCACTTGCCCACTGCAAACCTTCTGCTGTGTGAACCTGGTTCCTTACAGTCCACAGAAAGGAACAGGTATGTGCCGGGAGGCTTAGAGGAGCATTTTTTATATAGCTCTTAGCACATAATATACAAGAAAGTATTGTAATTATATATTTACTTTTAAAACTTTTGGCCCCCACCCTTGAGAGTAAATTCATTGCAGGTAGAGATTTTTCCCATCCTCAATAAGTTTATGCTCCTCCACATTTCACTCACCCCCTTCTCTCTCTCCTTTTTTTCCCTCTCTCTCTCCCCTTCTTTCTCTCTCTCCCTCTACAGTTTCTTTCATCATCCTAAGTCTTTACATGTAGTTCTCTCTATCTTTAATGTTTTACATTTTTCAATCTCTGTATCTGTCTTTCTGTCTGTCCTTTTTGAATGCCTGCTTATCCTTTTCTATAAAAAATTGTGTACTCTTCTAGGCAGAGTGGTTCCTTAATCTTCTTTGTACTGAATGCACCGTATTCATTTTTCTGCAGTAGCTCTTATTGTGATTGTGATATACAGTAATGCATACTTTCCCGTTGCTGTTTTCCCCACTGGAGTAGCCCATTGATCTCTTTGAGAGGAAAAATTCATCTTTTCCCTCCACTTACCTAATAATTACCACAAGATATAAATGTTATTAAACAAATGAATGATTTCCAAAATAAGAGAATAGTATAAATAATAATAAACTCGGAGATAAAATGACTAAGTGGTATTTTCATGTCCAATGAAATGTATTTCCTAAAGGGTAATACTATCATTTCTGTCTTCTGTCTTTCCTTTGTTTTGAATTATCTTTATGACAAATATTGACTGTGCAACCATGCCTCTGTTGCTTTAGGGATGTTCTCTGGTTGTTTTATTTTGAATGTACTGTGTTTTCAATGAGATCATAAACTTCTTAAGGGCATAATTTGTTCAGTTCTGTTCTGTGCTTCTTACATTTTGTTTAGCATTGTGGTAAACAAAACACTTATTCATTCAAGTATTAGTGAGTATCTGCCATGTGCCAGGCATTGCTATTTGTTTGGGATTTTACACTATTTACCTAGCTCCACAAAAATTACTATAAGACAAACTAAGCAGAATACTATACTTCATGTCTTAATACAAGGAAAGGTCTGCCAAAATGTCATAAATTCTGACAGTTCATATCAAGCATAAAACCAGTGACTTTTAAAATTTCAAATAAATTCAAATTAAAGGCTAAAAATTTATCTCTTTCTCATCAATCATGTCTGTGTATATTCTGCCTATGCCTTTTGTCTCCTCTTTGGTCTCTAGGTTTCATCATTTTTCCATTTTCTATTGTTTCTTTCACTTTTCATAGTACAATTATACATTTTGAGTGCATATACATAGCATCAGACATTCTAAAGGTTACAGTGTGATCACTGTTATCTATAAACCCTCCTTCCCAGAGCTAGCTGAGCTATTATTTTGAAACAAAGTGAGATTTTACTGTGGAGAAGCTAAATAAAGGAATCCTAACTCTAGTATATTTAAGTTTTCCAACATTTTATGTGATCAGAATTAGTGGAAAGGCTACTAAGTCATCACAGATCTTCAAGATGCTTTTTTCTAGTAGCACATCTTTTCAGAAAATATAGGAAATTAATTTTTCTGCATCACAGGGGAATTTTGAGAAATTTCATAAGTTTACTATGAACACAAAATGTTATTTTATTTTAATAATTTTTCAAAAATTCCTTTTATATAGATAGCTTCTCCTCCAAAATTGCAATCCCTGTGCTGATTTACATTTGTTCATCCTTGCACTAAGACATTACATTTTAGATTTTTTTCAGTCCTTGTTTTTTTAGTTTAACGAAAGCATTCATTGTTAATATGGTTATTGCAGTTTTTTGTTTTTTTTTTTTTTTCCCTTGGTTATTTGTTGTTTGGGCATGATGTAGCCTATTTTATCCCCATTAAGTTTCAAAGTTTTAGGCTTTTAAAACTATATTAGCAAAAAGTTAAGGAGTTGTTTTCTTTTTTATTTTTCTCTTCCAAAATTTAGAATTGTTACTAATTTATTTTAAGAATTAAAATGTTTATTTCCCATTTGAAAACTCTCAAAAATAACTTAGTGTATAGCAGTGTCAAGAATGACATTATAATCAACTTCAGTTTTCTAAAGATACATTGTTTAAACTCAACTATTACAAGGGTGCATTTCATAATAAAAATGCATGAAGACAAATAATCTTTAACCTTTAAACAAAGGTAGATTTTAATGGTAAATAAAGCATAAAAGATCTGCAGAATCTAAATTACTTTGAAGCAATTTTATGATCAATAGTCATCGTTTTGGCACTGAACAAATTTGAAACCTGTCTTAAAAAAAAATGAATATCCGAAACATAGTGCAATAAAACAACATTTTGTTAGCAAGAGTTTATTAAACATTTTTAAAATTATTATTGCTTGTATGTTTTAGGGACTGAGACAAATTCTTGGCATTCAAAGGTAAAGAAGAATATTGAACTAAAAATATCCTTAACATGTTTCAATAGAGAAGAAGTAAATATACTTCAGAATATTTAGAATTTACAACTGAAAGGAGTCCATATAATCCCTCATCAACTTACAAATAATCCTTCATCAACTTACAAATAAGTAAATTGAAGTTCAAAAGAGATTAAGCAAATGAACAAGGTCATATTCTTAGAAAATGCTGAGTTGGAAAGTGAAAGCTCTTTTTGACATCTGCGGAGATTTTCCTGCTGTGTACCAAAACTGAATCAAGAATTTGTTCATTATATGCATATTTTTATAATAATCTGAGAGCTAGGCAAAATGTGTAGAATGTATTTCTAAACAATTGTTGGAAGGGAACCTTTTAAATGCAAAATTTCTAATTTTTCAGGTAGTTTTGAATTTTAAGTGATCTATTTTCTACTAAGTTGCTATAAATGCATCACTATTAATCTCCATTAAATAACATATAAATGATATCATTAAAACCTGTTAATTGTTAGAGCTTAGTAAGGCTTATTTTCTAATCAAAATTGTTTAATAAAGCCTCAAACTATGGCTTTTAGAAAAAAAAAACACTAAGAAGTATTAATGTGTGATAAACTTCCATATCTACACCATTTGCCTGTCTCCTTCACCATATGTCACCCTATTAATTGCTAATATCATCCTTATTATGCATCATTTCATCTGTAAGATTATTCCACAAAACTAAGAAGGCGTCAACAACAACCACAGAAAACCACCTGCTATATGCATTTCTGGCTGATAAATTTCAGCAGGTTCTGATTTGCTCTTGGGCAAAATTTTCTAATTACTTTTGCATAACAAGAAGCCTTCTACTAGAGTAACTTTCTCTAGTTGCGATGATCTTATTACTACCTTCTCAAACTGTTTGTTACAATTAATTAAATATTCCTATAATATTTCTTAAAATGTTTTTTAGCAGCTACTGTATGTACAAAACCATGGGTGCAATGGGTCACCGAGCTAAACACTGAGAAGAGGAATAATATGTAAGAGGTAACTTGTAACATATGTAAAATAATTTTGAAAAAGTTAAGAACCCGGTATTTTAATAAATATGAGTTAGTGAGGGTTGCAGCTCTTAGGGTTGACCAGTATTTGTCTATCATATAACCTGTACACCCATTTTTTCCATTGTTTATAAAGAAAGGAATTGAACCTCATTTAGATTGTTTTATTATATCAACAGTAATGGATGGGTAGACCACATTGATAACTGTCAATTAATTTTAAACTGTCAAGTAATTTTAAAGATGAGGAGACAAGGGAAAATTGAAATAGGAAAGAATTTTTAGAGGAGGTGAAAACTGAACAAGACCTTGAGAGATTGGCTTGGTCATTCAGGAACAGGCTAGACATATATGAATATCAAGGTGGTAATTCTGTTTATTATTGAGACATTGGGATAAACTTTTGGTACGAGTTAAAAAAAAAAAACAAAGTTGCATAAAGGCAAATTATGGGTGATTTTGGAAATCAAAAGAGTTAACAATCAGCAACTGCTGTAGCAACACCACACCCACCACCACCACATGGACTCCATTCATAAAGTGAGACTTTGATGGGATTAGTCTGTCAGTAACATGTAGGATAAATTGTACTCTAAATGAAAAGAAAAGTGATAGTCATAGTACTGGAATTGTAGAATAGTGACAATGGGAATGGAGGTTTAGGAGTGCTTCTAGACATATTTCAAACCAGGAGATACCTAACATAACCTCTCAAATTTTATCTCACTCTACATCCTTTCATATAACTGACCAACTGATTCCCCAGATGTGTCAGTTCACACTGTGATTTTGCCTATGATATATTCTTGACATTTGAAATGACTTTCACATCCATCTTCCTCTGCCTATATCCACAATAATTTCCAAGTTCTGTCCACATATTATTTTCTCCATCTCAATGGCCATTTCCAAACATGGATATAATCTTCCTCATCTGAATTTGCAGAGGATTGCACTAACTTGTAAACAAAAGTCTACTATATATTATCTAGTTTTGTGTTTATGCCTTATAAATCAATACAAAATGATAAAAATTATTGTATACTCTATATCACATATGGTATATAATCTAGAATACCTACTTGTGTTCATAAGTGTTTGTTGAATGAATAAAAATAAATTGATCAGTACAACAATAAATGAATAATAACAATTTGATGATTTTTGAATAAAAAAATTAAAAGGTGATGTCAAGATTTTTATGGTTGTTTTTTTAGTATTTTTCCATCTCATTATCTTCTTTTCTCATCCTCCCTTAATCACCCATTTCATTAATCCCATGTGTGGTTTGTGTCCTTGTAACTTAACAGACTTTGATTACTCGGTACCATCGCAATAAACAGATTAAAATTTGCCTTTTTTGTCTTCAGTCTATTATTATTAACTATTTCAAATGTTTCCACATTATCAAAATTATCCATGCCAACCACATACTGTTTCTTTACGTATGAGGAAGGTCTAAAATGAACATTCTATACATCTTCAACACATAAGGCTACTTATTTGCAAAAGCTCCAGCTTTTAGATATCGACTGCATTTCCAATAAAGGAATAATTGTTTTCACCACTTTATACTGTCAAATACTTTGTATACATAACCCATCTATGGAATAAGAATCATCTCTGTTTGTGTAAAAAAATTAATATTAATTTATAAACTGCTCTTTTGATTCATAATTTGCTGTCTGTGTGAACTTTTAATCCCTTTAAAAATTACCATTTCTTGATCGCTAAACCATGCAATACACAGACAGAAACTACATTAATAATCTCTCAAAGGTGCAGTGCACTGATACGGCAATTTATGCTGTTGTCTGGAAAAAAGCATATTTGTTCTGTCCAAGAACCCATGAGACATGAGAACTACTCTTTGTTCAGACTCACAGTAGTCATTTTAAAACTTCAATTACTATTTCAGCATGTTCCCTCCATTACTGTTTCCACTACCACAGCCAGTAATTTCTAGCAACAAAATGGACTTTGTAAACCACACACATATGTGCCTCGCATGCAATGAGCAAATGCATCTATGTCTAATATCTGCAGAAAAAAATGTAAATTTAAATGAAATAATATCAACACATGAATATTGAATATGTGCTTTGTATACTTCCTATATAATAATTGTTGAATAAATATGAATATATGTTATATGTATAACATCATAATGTATCTTGCAATCTAAAAAGTCCAATCATATATTAATATTCAACAAATAGTTCTTGAAATTCAAGTCAGTACAGAGCTGCTCTTTGTGCCATGGGGTTTATAAAAAATAACAATGTAATATAACACCTTACTTTTGCTTTTGAACAATTTACAATCATAAGTATGATTCATCTTTTTAATCAAAGTGAGAGTCTTGAATGAAAAAAGATGCTTTGTAGTCTCAATCTTACTTTATGTAGATCTTAAATTCCATGATCTGGCTATAACTTCTGGTGTGAGATTTCGTTCTTACATTAACATTAATCTCCTTTTCTTGAATCTGTCATCTATTTTCATCCGTTTTTGCTAACAAAAATGCACATATCTAATTTATGTGACACTGAAGTAGGATATTTGGAACATATCATTTTGAAGCCACAATGTTCACTATATTGCTCTTTATGGCTATAATTTCATCTAGAGTGAAGGACACAAGAAATCAGTCTTATACATTTTACTGTTCTATTTATTGCCATGACATTCATGAAAGTAACCCTTACAAAATGTATTATTCATTATTCACTTTATAAGAAAATATGAGATACTGTATGCTTCTTTCTAAGCTATAAAAAAGTGTGCCTTTCTCGTATCACAGGAATACTTGAATTTTATAGACAGTATTTCTTGGGTGTAAACTGGTCAAGTTTCTTTATATATTTGACAACTATACTATTTAAAGAGAAGAACAGCTAGAGAGGATTTGAGTACAGAGACACTGAAAAATGCAGAAACATGATTATTACAAATGATAACCACCAGAACAACAAACAAGCAATCAGAAATGCCAGTATGACATGATGAGGTGTTCATTTTCAAACACAGTTTTACAAAGTTTAGAAAGAAGGAGCCTTATTTGATTTATGTGGAAATATTTCATCTGAGGAAAGGTGATGCCAGTGGGAGCTAGGATAAAGAAGGGGGGAAAGATTAGTTTTCATGATTAGCAGTTAAATTGACCATTAACAGTTTAATTAATTAAATAATTTGTATGTTTGTTCCTACAAGTGGTCACAAGCAGTTAAAGAAGAGAAAAAGGTAAGCAAGTGGAATAGATGGCAAAGAAACAGTCGGAAGGTGAAAAAGGAGTATAATAATATAGATATAACATCATTTAATTATAATATATTCATATTTTTAAAGATTTATCTCAATGAGATAATAGTTCTTTCTATACTCTGTCAGAAGTCAGTGACAGACACTGAAATTTGAGGTGTAGATTTTAATTCTACTGGCAGGAACTATTTGAAATCAGACTGACCTCAATGATATGGTTCTTGCAAACCCTGATGCTTATGTCTAATGATATTGGCATATCTGTATTAGTTTTTTTAGTATCTAAAGATGATGATATTTACACTATGGGTAGTCAAACTGACATATAATCATGTGTTTTTCACTGTGAATTACTTATTAAAACTCAACTACAAAGTCAGATGATTTTAATACATTTGAACTCCCATGTTAAAAAAAAAAAGGTATCCCAGTTGGTTGTGTTAGTGTCCTGCTTTATTTTCTAAGTAGGTGTACAAAATGACACTTGCCTTTCATAATATTTTCCTCTATATTTGAAATTGTTCTTAATGAGTTTTGTCCAGTCAATATTTTGCCTAACATATATATATACACACATACACACACACACATATATACACACACACACATACATATATGCATATTGGTATTTTTATATATATATATATGTACACACATACGCGCACACACACACATATATATCTCCAGTAATTCAAGACAAGATATATATATGTATATCTTACATATATGTATATCTTACATATATACACACATGCATATAATATAAGATATATATTTATATCTTATTTGGAATTATTGGTAATGTGCTATATAAAGCCAGAGAACTAAATGGTTTGTTCTAGATTAAATTAACTAACTGTAGAACCTGTGCTCCACCTTGACTGCTACCAAGTACTGTAGACAGGGACACATAAGCAATTCAAATGGCAAACTATGCAAGTGGAGGAGAAATTACAGCTTTAAAATATCTGTATCGATACTTCTACAGACAGGGTAATTGTGATTTTTCAAAAATGTCAACAATATTTCCAGAGTGTTATATTACACACTTTATGCTTCAGTCTATGTTGTATGATTATTAGATTGGAAATTCCTTGGGAACCTAACAGAGTGATTCACATTTTGCAGATTTTCTATAAATATCAACAAATACATCAGCACAATCTTTCCTTAAAGATTATATTACAATTCAAAGACTTACTTGCAACTTATACCCAATGAAATAAAGGTTAAACTATTAAAATGTGTTCAGAGGGCATTATTATAAAACGTTACCTTTACACACAGGCCTGTGATCAGTCCAAGCAGCAAAAACTTCAGCTATCCGTTGACAGGTGATGCTCTTTGCACCCTGTAGGACATAATCTTCATCGCAAGAGAACTGCACAGTTGATCCAAGGCTAAAGTTAAATAAAAGAGAAAAAATATGATAAGAAAGATGCAAGGTAATAACTAGGCTTCACTTATACTGGCAATATACAATAGGTCAAATATGTACTATAGTGACAAAAAATATTCTGGAAAACAAAATGTGAAAGTATGACTTGTAGAAATGTGAAGCTGTCATCAAATGTAATCGTTTTGTTAACAGATGTAGAAACGAAGGTCAAATAATTGACTAAGTTTACCATGCTAAGTAGGTGGTAAATGTGAATCAAAATGTCGCCATTCTGACTTGAATTCCAGTACAGTACTTGTGTTCATAGCATATTACAGTGCTTTTCTGGCATGTATTTACATGTGTATGTTTGTAGATGTGTCTTTACATATGTATGCATTTAGACATGCATTTGTGTCTATATACATGCATTTAATGTATTTAGAGATGCAAAATTATACTGATTGTTTTTCATGTGGAGTTTTTTCTACAAAATATTTTAATTTTTGTGGGTACATAGTAGGTGCATTTAGATGACATCTTATAAGCTAACCTAAGATAAAATATTAAGATAGAAAATGGTCCTCTTATCTAGGTGAGAAGGCTCCTTTCCTCCTACCTTCTTTATCTTTACACTATTTCTCTCTCTTAATGTTCCAGCTTAACTTAAGCTCCTAAATCATTGTAGCAATTATTCTACTGAGGTATGGGCAAGCAATAGACAAGGAGATGAAAATATTTAATTCTTTTTCTTTCTTTTTTTTTTTTTTTTTTTTTTTTGAGACAGAATCTCTCTCTGTTACCCATGCTGGAGTGCAGTGGCGCAATCTCAGCTTACTGCAAGTTCCACCTCCTGAGTTCACACCATTCTCCTGCCTCAGACTCCCAAGTAGCTGGGACTACAGGTGCCCACTAACATGCCGGGCTAATTTTTTGTATTTTTAGTAGAGACAGGGTCTCACCATGTTACAAAAAATACGATTACATTATTTTGGTTATTTTTAACTATATGATTAAGTTATTATTGACTATAGCTATCCTGTTATGCTATCAAACAGTAGGTCTTTTTCATTCTTTCTATTTCTTTTTTTACCCATTAACCTTACCCCTCTCCCTCCTAGCACCCATATGTATATGTATATATGGATATGCTCTCTATATCCATAAGTTTGTTTTGATTTTTAGATCCCTCAGATAAGTGAGAACACGTGTTATTTGTCTTTCTGTGCCTCACTTAATTCACTTAATAATCTCCAGTTCCACCCATGTTGTTGCAAATGACAGGGTTCCATACTTTTTATCACTAAATAGTCCCTTAACATGGCATAAAAAGTCCTACATGTCGTCTCTCACTCAATGCGACACCTGATCAGCATCTCTAGAAGTTAATCCATATAACCAAAGAGAGATTCTCTTTACAGTCTTCTTAGACCACATCATGACTCCGAGTTTTATTTAGACTACTCTTAGAGCTTGAGCAACCTTAAAAGTTTATATAATGGTCAATTATCTGCCTTTTCCTTCTTTCTCACCTCAATAAAGAAAAACTCCATTCTTCTAGTTGCTAAGGCCACAAACCTTAAAGTTATTCTTAACTCACCTTTTCGTCTTGCATTTCACAACCACTCCATCAGGAAGATCCTGTTGGCAACACATTAAAAATCCAAAATCTAAAATGTTTCACTCCTACGGTGTCAATAGGAATCTGAGCCACAAATTCTCATTCATATGATTGCAATAGTCCTTCTTGCTATGTTATTAGGTTTTCCTCTTTCTGTTCCTGACTCTCTGCAATCTATTCGTAAATAGTATCCAGAGCAAACTTTTTAAAAGTTGGTTCAAATTATATCACTTTTGTAGTTTCAAATTTTCTATCCCTGTTTCACTCATAATAAAGAGATTGCCCTTAAAATTGCCAACGTGGCCTCTGCTCATTTGCAGAATTAATTTCCTATGCTTTCCCTTTCCATGTCTGTTCTTCAGATTTATCGACTTCCTTATTCTGGTTTGAAGATATTAAGCATGTGCCTCCTTCAGGGTCTTTACACTTGCCGTTATATCAATCTGCAAAACCATTTCTTCAGAAGTCCTGTATCTCTCATTCTCAATTGTTCTGTTTTCTCCTCACATGACATTTTAATCCATAAAGCCCTCCCTTACTGCTCTGTGTACAACAGCTACAACTATTCCATTGTCTTTTTCCATGTTATTTCCTATAAACTATCTGATGTGCTGTTTATTTATCTCCACACTTCCACTAAAAACACCTCAAGCCACTTATCTATTTTGTTTTCCAACAAGTCAAACATTTCCAAAAGTATTGTAAGTTTATGTATAGATCTTTAACAGAGTGAGTAAATGCTATCATTTGCAGATTTATTGGTTGCTAACATATAAGACTGCCTAACGCATTCAGATATGTCCTTATCCCTACAACTAGAAAAATATTCTTCGTCAGGATGCTATCTCAAGGCTAATTAAATTTTTATTATCCGTGGCACCCACTATTTCCCATTACCTGCTGCATTTGCTGTGTTCAAAAAAGAGCAAGAAAAATACTAATGTGATTGGAGCATAGAAAATAACGAGAGGGGTATGTGAAATTAAGTCAAAGAAGCAATTATGGGTTGCAGTTAGATTTGTTACAACTTTGTAGGCCAATGTAAGGATTTTGACCCTCATTCTGAGAGACTTGGGTAGTCATTACAGGAATTTAAGACAAGTGAATACTATGCTTTAAAATGAACTCATTGGTTTCTGAGTGAAGGATACAATTTAAGGGGCCAAAGATAGAAGCAAAGAGTTTAGTTAACAAGCTGTCACAGAAATCCTAGCTTTCATGGAGATGATATGATGGCAAAAAGTATTAGAAAAGTAGAAGCTATAAACTAATGATGGTAAAAACTTTAGGGGATGGAAGAAGAAGGCCCAGTATAGGGCCTGGCCCATAGGATTAATGGAATTACTATTTTCTTACTAACATAATAAATTAATGATCTATCATGGTTACCATATTTGTCACAGATGATTATGATACTCTAGTTCTAACCAGGCTTTTCTTGCTAAAAGTAATAAATGACATCTTGTTTAAGTGACAGGCATTTCAGCATGTTTCTTTTGATTATAGCAAATTAATTCACTTAGCTTGGAGACAGGAAATTGATAATAATAAACATGTAACTGTTTTGCTACTATGCTAAAGATTACCAGTAATGGTCTCTGAAGTTTCTATACTTATTTTCCCCTAAAAATTAGCCATCTCTACATGTTTTTCTCCCCTGAATACACTGGGGAAAGTAGTTTAGAGTAGTGGTGAACAGTTTAAGCTACAGAATCACAGGTATCTCCTTTCAAATACTAACTCTGCCCTAAACTTCAGCTTTCTCATCTGTTGGGATAAAGTAAAGTAACATTATTTATAAACTACACAGGGTCTATCACATATGAAGCACTCAGTTATTTCCCTCAATTAGATTAAAATGAATTCCTCATAGTCTGGGGGTTCTTGTCTTTTAAAGTCATTTTGAGTATCTCAGTATTCCTCCATTTGTCTAAACTTTAAAATTTCATTCTCATAATTATATTTAAGTTCTGGTGGGGGAAATTTATTTTTGTCCATTTATAAAGTTTATATTCTCACATCCCATATCTCCCTAACATGCACCTTATTTTCCAAATACCATTACCTGTAATTTACTTTTGCTCATACCTTTTGTCTTTCTACAATGTCTACTCTGCCAGGAATTCTCATTTGCCTCATTTAGCTTAATCATTATTAAGATTTTATTTTAATTTTTGGTTACTCATGAAGCTCTTATTAATTTATCCATTAAGAATTAAATATTTCCCTTTGGGAGGCCGAGGCGGGCGGATCATGGGATCAGGAGATCGAGACCATCCTGGCTAACATGGTGAGACCCCGTCTCTACTAAAAATACAAAAAATTAGCCGAGCGTGGAGGCGGGCGCCTATACTTCCAGCTACTCGAGATGCTAAGGCAGGAGAATGGCGTGAACCTGGGAGGCTGAGCTTGCAGTGAGCCGAGATCACGCCACTGCACTCCAGCCTGGGTGACAGAACGAGACTCTGTCTCAATAAATAAATAAATAAAGATAAAAAAATAATTAAATATTTTCATCTCTTTGTTCATTGCTTGCCCATACCTCAGTAGAATAATTGCTACAATTATTTAGGGGCTAAAGTGAAGCTGAAGCATTAAGAGAGATAAATAGTGTAAAGATAAAGAAGGTAGGAGGAAAGGAGCCTTCTCACCTAGATAAGAGGACCATTTTCTACCTTAATATTTTATCTTAGGTTAGCTTATAAGATGCCATCTAAATGCATCATATATGATATTTTGGCCACATAGCCAATGGTTGTCTTCTGATTTAGATTTTCTAGGTCTGTTCTACACTTTAAAGGATCTGTTTATGCTGCAGGAGGAGAGGAAATGGGATATTTTTAAATGAGGATTTAAATTTATTTAAGAAGAAATCAAACTGCCAATGGTAAATATTTCTAATTACTCATTTGTACTGTATAAGCCATTAATTTATTCCCCACTAATGAAGAAAAACATCTATATTGGGCATTTGCAAGCATCTCCATCCATGCTCACAGCTACACTTCAACACACTCTAGACCAAAAATATAAAAGTGCAAAACAAAACACAGAGAGGACAGAAGTCAATGAAATAAGCAGCCTTTCCAGTAAAATCCAGGCTCACTAATCAGGAAATGAATATCTTAAACAAATACACTGTGCTTTCATTGTATTAACTGTTTTAATATTTGAGTCAAACTTAAGAAAAGCTTACACTAAGTCTCATTAAATATGTGTGTGTGCGCATGTGTGTATGTGTGTGTGTATGCATTCCTAGGAAAGTATTCAGTTGAAATGACAATGAAGACAAGCTGTATCCACTGAAATTCATCTGTCACCACAGAAGAGATGTCTGCCCTACCCAGCCAAATAAAACTTTCCACTTTAATAGGTTATTTATTCTGACACAACATTTCAAAACAAATGGCTGAGCACATTTTTAATTTGAAAGTACCGAGTCCTAAGGCAAATGATATATAATGATACTGTTTGAACTTTCTCATGATTATGCTGGTCAATATTTAAGTGCTGTCATCTTTTTAAAAATGATACTTATTTTGCAAAAACACTCTAAAATATCAAAGTTGTCAGTAAGAGAAGATATGAGGTTTTTCAAAATACACAAAATTTTACCTATGTTGGCCCAAGATAGTGAATCTATAATTTTATTTACAATCAAATAGACAGGATATGAACAAATATACAAATATGGAAGGACAGATAATAGTGCTTGGGTCGTAGAAGAGGATCTTAAAAAAAACAAAGGAGGAACAAATCTTGACAGCATTATATCAAGAGTAAATTTGTCTGTAACAACTTTTGTTGTTACTATTTTTTGGTTTATTTGAAAAGGTCTAGACAATTTCCTGACAGATGCAGAAGTTTACCACTAAGTAGCAGATACATATTTTTCAAAATCATCACTGTACAAATAGAAATTATCCAGGCATGAGGGATGATCTAACAATTAAAGCATCTGCAAACCATTTCTGTAGTAAAAAAGTCAAAACATTAAACATGAAGAAAATATTAAGAAAATGACCACAGTAATGCTGCTTTAATATCTTTAAAAGTCTAATTATTCTCTAAATGTCTTTAAGCTAGCAATTTCAAAAATGAGTTTGAAAATCTCATTACACATTAGAAAAATCTAAGGTTATCTGAGGAGTGGGGGATTTTTACAATATGAGATTTTCTGTTTTAAAATTGTACAAGTATGTATTGCAGAAATTTTGAAAATTAAGATTAGTAAAAAAAAGTGAAAAACACTTAAGCTCTACATTGTTAAATGTAATTTAATTTACATTTTATTACATTAATCTGAAGCTAATTCCAAAATTCTAGTTCTTTTCATATTCAAATTATTTCTTTCTTCTTTCCTTCTTGTAAAATTGGAGCAAGTGAAGCTCTTTATAGAGGGGTCATTCCTCCAACTGGTTTGGGATTCAATCCACCCCGCCTTGCCATTACTTGTACTATTAATTATTCCCTCTTTCTCTTGAATATTCAACTCTCATTTTAAGCTGGTAGTAAAACTGATGGTATTAATCTATTTATTTGTATGTTGTAAAAATTAAATGTTAATAAACTTTATCCAAAGGGATGATATATTACTTTATTTTCAAAATATTTTGTTTCTAAGTTACATTGATAAGCTTTTTAGATATTATAAAATATTCCATCTCATACCAAAACTTTTCTTCCAAATATAATGAATACCATGTTTTTTATGCCTATTGCCTATTTCATTGACCTTATAAAATTAATGTCATTATTTTGTGGAAATAATGTCAACCAAACCAAGACTATGTCTGATACAAAGAGAATTCAATTCAGCATTCACACACTTTTGTATTTCTGTACACTGTTGGTTATACTCAGCCTGGATATTGTCACTGGGTATCTTGCTTTGTGGAATGCTTAAGGTCACTCACTACCTCATTCAATATTTATGCCAACTACTGCCCTATTTAATAACCCCAAGCTTAGTCATTTGTGTACAATTTAGAGTATACTAGAAAGATAATAATGCTACCTGTCTTTGCCCCTCCAATACTCGGCTTCAGATAAATTCTATCACTAGGTGTACATCCTTCTTCTTGTAGATTTACTTCCTCTATTTATATACTTCTATGAAACATAACATAGTATACTCAAAAATAGTATAATTCCAAAAGAAGTAATATTCTGGAAAAAGGAAAAATCCCCCCAAAAATAGATTGGTCAGAGAGAAACATAAAAGCCCTAGGCAAGTGCATTAGATAATATAGATTTCCATATGATAACAGCTAGTTAAATAGCTAACCAAGCTAAAAGCAAATCTCACAGAAAAAGTTATAATTTCAAACCTTCAAAAGAAAGCATACTGATTATTATCATAGAGTCGTTTTCGTTAACCTCCAAAATTTACTGTGGTGAACTCCTCAGAATCCTCAAAAATCCTTGCTATAATACCCGACAAGATTTCAAGATGTTAAGTTTAGTACAACTATTAAAAACGTGAGAGCTGAAAATTTTATTTTTATGTTGATAATTCTTTTTATGGAGACTAAGAGATAAATACTTGCCACTATATGATGTTTTTATTTTGTTTTGCTTTATGTTTTATATATAACATTCACTAGGCCAGATCTTGTGTCTTAATTAAACAATTTTTAACAGATCTTCAATTTTACATAAGCACAATATTTTTATATAACAAGTGAAGTATGGTACAGATCCATAACTGTGTTATAAAATAAGAAGTCACATAGTAAGATAATGATATTATTTGATAGGAAAAAGGGAATAAAATAAAGTGCTTTTGAAGGTAGAATGCGTTAGAAAGTGACATGAAAATGTTCAGAAAAATTACAATATATATACACAAGTGGCAAAATATAATTTGATTAAAAACTTAAATAAATTAATTTTTTTCTGTGACAAATATTTTTAAGACATGAGTTAAAATCATTTGAACATAATAAAGCTTTCAAATAGTATTTATTGAAGATCTATGTTTGGGATCATTTTTGTTGGCATGATCACAGGAAAGAAAAGTGGTTAAGATTATAAATTATAAATTAGAACTTGGTTATATAATCTCTTCAAATAAAAATGTAAAATAAAATTAGAGTGAGAACTAATAAATGAAATAATTTAATGCTATATTGTTTAGGTTGGTAAGTTTCCTAATGATTTCCACAACATGCTATTTTGAAGTTCACATGTAGGCATATTCATACAATACGCCTCTTTAAGCCATAAGGCAAGGTTAACACCTCATTCTTGTGACATTAACTTTAACTGTTCCCATTGGTATATCACTCCCTGTGTTCTCATCCCTATACTATTATTAGACAGCAATAAACTAAACAATGTAATGAGGATAATCCTATTTGTATCTAATTTTTCCAGGCTTATATTATATTAAACTTTGATCTCTTAATAGCGGCAACACATTAATTATATTTTTAAAAGCCCCAGATGACTGTGGCCTTCAGAACAGCTGTCAGAGAGAAATAAACCAGTTGAAGTAGAGGTTTAAATAGTTAAAGTCAAATCCACCTCAGAGTAGGGAAACATTACAGAGGCATAGATGAACTGAGTTTTGTGATACACAATGTTCTAAATTATCCAAAATGATCAAGTTTATTTTTAAACCTAAAATAAATTATTAAAAGAATATTAAAAATATCTATTTGAACAGAGCATTCTAGTTTACAAAGTACTTTCCTGTATAAAATCCCATTTGATCTACTCCTGATGTTTTTACCAGTTAATGTCATAGAAATTTGCAAGAGTAACCCACAAGGCACTTTGTGAATGATATTTAAAGTGCAAAGACTGATGTACATAGCAAGTACCTCACTGTCTGTGAACTCTTCAATGTTTTATACATTGGAAGGACCAGTTAGATTAAACACTGACTACCTATATTTAATATATATCCCTTGAATCCTATGTGGAGGTGCTGACAAGGAAGAAAAATTATTGCATATGTCAGTAATGTAAATTTAGAATATTAAGTTGCTATTGCCATATTAAGCCTAAAATATAAAATCAACTTTTCCACATTCAATTTATCAGTATTATAGTCCACTGAGAAAAATTTTGAGTAGAATAAATTAGGTTACCTTTAGATGAGTTCCAGCTGTCACATTCTATGAATCAATTAGCTATTTATTAAAATAAATTTGCCAAAGCAAACATACCTTAAATACTTCATCATAGTTTTTATGTTGTTGTGCCTCTTTAATGAATAAAATGTGAACTTAGAAGGTAGAGGTGTTTTGTTTTTAAATCATTCTCATTTAACATAATGACTATGCTGTAAAGCACTTCCTCTAATCATAAATATTAAACTATCCTGATTTAAACAACTTTGCAATTAATGTCTCTTCTTGCATTAAAAATGCCTTTCCAACACTCTCTTCAATAAATGGTGCTGGGAAAACTGGATATTCATTACAGAGGAATGAAACTAGACCTTTATTTCTCACTGTATAAAAAAAAAAAAAACTCAAAATGGATTAAAGACTTAAATGTAAAATCCGAAACTATAAAACTACTACTAAAAAAAAAACAACTTAGGGAAAATGTTCTAGGGAACTTGTCTAGGAAAAGACTGTGTGGTTAAAACTTCAAAATCACAGGAAACAACAAGAAAAATAGACAAATGGGACTACAGTAAACCAGAAAGATTTCACACAGCAAAGGAAACAAGCAACAAAGTAAAAAGACAACTGTTGAATAGGAGAAAATATTTACAAATTACTCCTCTGACAAGGGAGCAGTATTCTGAATTTAAAAGGAAATCAAACAACTCAATAGCAAAAATATAAATAATCCCATAAAGGTGGGCAAAGGGTCTGAATTGACATTTCTTAAAGGAAGACATACAAATGGCAAACACTTATATGAAAAATGTTCAACATCACTAATCATCAGAGAAATGCAAATCAAAACCACAATGAGATATCATCTTACCCCAGTTAGAATGGCTATTAAAGACCTAAAGTAACAAATGCTGGTGAGGATGCAGAGGAAAGGTAACTCTTACACACTGATGGTAGAAACGTAAATTAATACAGTCATTATGGGAGGCAGTATGAAGAGTTCTAAAAAAACTAAAAATAGAACTACCATAAGAACCAGCAATCCCACCACTGGGTAATCATCCACAGGAAAGGAAATCAGTCCTTTGGGATATCTGCATCCCCATGTTTATTGCAACACTATTCACAAAGTTAAGATATAAAATCAATCTAAGTGTCTATCAGCAGATAAATGAACAAATGCAGTGTGTATACACAATGGAATACTATTCAATAATAAAATGAATGAAATCCTATCATATGCAGCAACATGAATGGAACTTCAGATCACAATATTAAGTAAAATAAGCCAGGCACAGAAAGACAAAATATCACATGTATTTATACATATGTGCGAGCTAAAAGTGTTCATCTCATGGACATAGAAAATACAAAGATAGTATTTTTAGTAGAGACAGGGTTTCACCATGTTAGCCAGGATGGTCTCGATCTCCTGACCTTGTGATCCACCCGCCCTGGCCTGCCAAAGTGCTGGGATTACAGGCTACTTGGGAGGCTAAGGCAGGAGAATGGTATGAACCCGGGAGGCAGAGTTTGCAGTGAGCCAAGGTCGCACCACTGCACTCCAGCCTGGGCGACAGAGCGAGACTCCCTCTCAAAAACAAAAACAAAAACAAAAACAAACAAAAAGATAGTTACCAGAGGCTGGGAAGGGTGTGCGATGTGTGTGTGCATGGGAGAGGGTACAAAGAGAGGTTGGTTAATGGATACATCCAGTTAGATAGAAGGAATAAGTTCCAGTATTTGGTAGCATAGTAGGGTGACTATAGTTAACAAGATATTATATATTTGCATTTCAAAATAGCTTTAAAAGAAGATTTAAAATGTTTTCAAGAGAAAGAAATGATAAATATTCAAGGTGATGGCTATCCAAAATATCCTGATTTGATCATTACACATTCTATGCGGGTATCAAAATATCATATGTTCCCCACAAACATGTACAAATATTACATACCAATAAAAAGTATAAAAAGTATTTCTGGGAAAAAAAACCTAAAAATTAGAAATAGTGCTTTACTAAATATGAGGCAAATCTTAGTATCAGTTCTATAAAATCAAATCGTGGGCTGGGAAGTTGAGAGTAACTACAAGATAACCGCTGAGATTTTTTTTTTTTTTTTCCAGCTACAAAATTCAAGAAGTCTCTAAGAATACAGTGCTAAAATACAAATAGATAGTTGTATAAGATGTTATCAAGTGGTGTATAATGATAAAAATATATCTGTTATTCAGAATTGGGCTGTAGATTCTGATTCTCTTAACTTTAAAAGAAAATTAAGCCCCAAGCATTCTATAATGGTATGAAATACAAAGTATAGTTCAAATTTTTTACCCATTTGTAATATGAGCTGGTTTAAAAAGTTACAAATTTTACATCAAAATGTAATACCAGCTCTGCGAAGTATTACAATATACCTTACCATGATTGTTAGAAAAGACATGGTCTTATATTTGCTGTCTTTCCACCATCTGTTCACCATCTCCCCACCTAGTCCTAGGCCAGCTGGAGCCCATAATGCATTAAACAGTGGAAATAGAAATGGAGTGCATCACACTCTGATACTCTGAATCATAGACCAGAGAAGGGTTCTATGTAATGATTTCTGAATAAGTCACAGTGAATGTGTAAACTACTACCTTAAAGTTATTATTTATATTTGAGGAATTAAAATTAGAATGACAAGAAATCTCATTATGTTACATTAAAAATAATTCAACATTGTTTTTATGGTCAAATTAGGACCCAGTAGGTTAGACTTAGAAAGTTCCAAAAGCCTGAGCTAGTGAGGGGGTAAAGACAGTTTTGCCCCAGGAATAGAAAGTTCACAAACTTTCTATTTCTAGGGGGAATCTAAGAAATACCACCAGCATCTAGTTGAGGAGAGCAGGCCCCACAGGTTGCAGACAGGCATACAGAAGTACACTAAAGGTCTGCGAAGATTTGCAACAACCTTTTATGAGTCACTGGGATATGAACTAAGACTGTAAACTCTTGAAAGGAAGAATTATGTCTTATTTGTCCTTTTATCTAGGGTCTAGCCCAATGTCTGCAGTGGGTACACAGTGGGTATTGGCTGAGTACATGAGTGAAGGAAGAACACACTAGGATAAGGCATACTAGTTTAAATGCATTCATGATGCAGAGCCTGAAAAGCTTTGTGGATGTTACACACTGTAATTACAAATAGCATGTTGTTTTCCTGGACTTTTGACAGTGGATGGGGAAGTAGCTGGTTCTTGCAACAAGTCTTAGTAAAATTCAAGATAACAGTACCAGCATCTAATTTTTATGGCATATTTTGCCTTCTATTCCTTACTGTCTAAAATTACAGTTCTCAAAGTATGTTGAGCTTTTTGGGTTGCTGAATGTAACATACAGGTTGCTACAGTATACTTTACATTTTTGAAGGAAACACAGATATCCATTATGAATTGTGCAAACTACTAGCTTGAAGTAATTCACAATTTCAATATTAGACAACTATTAATATATTCTTTTCAATGACATCTTTCGATGATACTGGATTTTCAGTGGTTGCTCTGATGAAAAGCAAATATCACATCATTTTGCTGTAGAGCATAAAGTTAGGGTGGTAACATCAAATCTGATTCCAAGGTTTGAGAAATTGCACGGCGCACAATGGCAAGTTTTTAGAACATAAATTCATAAGTTGTTTAGCCACAACTACTAAACAGAAGCATTAGGTATTTCTTTGGGCCTGGGAGTCTGGGAAAAAAAAAATTACTAAGACACTCAGGACACTGTGATGCAAAAATATTTGGGAACTTCTTGTGCTAAAACATTGCACTTCACTCTGTGAATCTAGATGTACGGTGTGCAAATATTTTCTTCCATTCTGTAGGTTGTCCCTTCATTATTGCTTCCTTTTCTGTGCAAAAGGTTTTTTATTTTGTGTAATCCCTTTTCTGATTCTGTGTTTTTGCCTGCGTTTTTGGGGTCATATAAAAAAAAAAATCATTGCCCAGACCAATGTCATGAAGCTTATTTTCTAGGTTGTTTATAGCAGTTACACAGCTTTGGGCCTTATGTTAAATACTTAAATTTATTTTGAATTTATTTTTGGTGTGAGATAAGGGTATAATTTCATTCTTCTGCACATGAATATCCAGTTTTTCTGACACCATTTATTGAAGAAAGAGTTCTTTCTTATGGCGTGTTCTTGGCACATTTGGTGAAAATCAATTGGTTTTAAACGCATGAGTTTTTGCTGGCTTCTCTATTCTGTTCCATTGGCCTCTCCCTGTTTTAATGTCAATACTATGCTGTTTTGGATACTATAATTTTGTAGTATATTCTGAAATCAGATGGTATGATAGTTCCAGCTTTGTTCTTTTGCTAAAAATTGCTTTGGCTATTTGAAATCTATTGTGTTTTCATGTGAATGTTAGGGATTTTATTTTATTTTATTTTATTTTTGTATTTCTGTAGAGAATGCCGTTGGTATTTTGTTTCAGAATGCACCACATCTGTAGGTTGTTATGGTTAGTATAGACATTTTTTTCAACACACATTCTTTCCATCTGTGAGCATGGTATATCTCTTCCTATTTATTTGTAACTTATTCAATTTCTTTCAACAACATTTTATACTTTTCAGTGTAGAAATCGTTCACCTTTTTTGTTAAATTCAGATATTTTTCTAAAACAGAAAAGAGGCCATAATAGCTGGATTAGGTTGGGAAATAAGAAGCATGATCCAAAATGAGCTCAATTATGAAATAAAAAAAGAGGTTGTATGGGGATTTTTTAAAAGTATCAATTTATTCTAACTGCAAGGGGGAAGTCATTGAAGAATTTTAAAGTAGGAAAATGATGTGATTTGATACAATTTTTTAAATATTGCTCTGTTTTTGTGGTGAATGTATTATAGATGGCAATAGCAGTAGAAGAGAGATGGTTTAGGATGTTTGGATGGTCCAAGTGAGAGATGATAGTGGCTTGCATTAGGAAGGTATTAATTGAAATGGAGAACATTGGATATTTTTAGAATATGTTTTGGAATAAAATCTCAAGCATGGGTAGAACTTCTTGATGGATTAGATATGGAGAAGTGCAACTAAGAGTAGTTACTAGTTTTACAAAGCCTTTTATGAAGAAAATGCTAATATAGCCTGTTGTCACAGACTTCCTCGCTTCTGCTATTTCCACATTTAGTTTAACAGTGACTTTATAGATATTTCCCTTATTTCTTCTACCCTAAGTCTCTTGCCTCTGTCTTATTTTATCTATCTTGCTTACACTCAAAACATTCTCATCACTCAGACATCTCTTCTCCTTGTGTCTCATTCCCTAATTTCCTTCTCTTATTCTCATTTTACTTCTGTACCTATGATCCATGTCATTATATTAAAGAATTAAAATCACCAGGCGCGGTGGCTCACGCCTGTAATCCCAGCACTTTGGGAAGCCGAGGCAGGCGGATCACAAGGTCAGGAGATCGAGACCACGGTGAAACCCCGTCTCTACTAAAAATACAAAAAACTAGCCAGGCGCGGTGGCGGGAGCCTGTAGTCCCAGCTACTCGGGAGGCTGAGACAGGAGACTGGCGGGAACCCGGGAGGCGGAGCTTGCAGTGAGCCGAGATCGCGCCACTGCACTCCAGCCTGGGCAACAGAGCAAGACTCCGTCTCAAAAAAAAAAAAAAAAAAAAAAAAGAATTAAAATCATATTACTTCTTTCACTTTGTCCAAGTCACAGCATTTACAACATAATAAGGGTATTTTCTTTAGCAAAATTTACATATACATAATAAAGCTGAGGGTCACTCCTATGGAAACTTACAGAATATTAAATAGACAGTTCAAATTTTGCAAGGAAGGGTTTGACTAATTTGATCTTCTGAATCTGTATATAGGTTTTCTTTATCTTTAATTGTGACACTAGAAGGAAGCCTTAGTATTCCTTTTTATTGGAACTTCTTTTTCAAAAACACCCTTGCAATTAAAAATGTGTGGCATGAAATATATTCAATGATCTTGCTTCTGTAGAGTTGAAATTACTACTGGTATACCCAAAATATTCTAACACTACTCAGGCAGAAATATTCTGTCTAGAAATACTTTAATTTGTCGAAATTATTCCCAAAATATACTCACACTACCCAGCCAGAAATAATTGGCTTATCTATAAATATTTGTATTGATCAAAATTATTTCCTAAATACATCAATATATTTCTAAATATGTACATTTAAACATTACTTCAATAAAATATTACCATAATTTAAATTATCTGTGGCCTCAATTGCTACTTTTTATTTTTAATGTTTTTCACATTAACATTGCAATTACAGCTTGTTTTCTCCCTCCAGCAATGAGGAGACCATGACGGTAAAGTAGACAATCAAGAGTGTAGAAAATGTGATAAGGTGTGCACAGGGTATTAGGCTTTGTTATTCATGTTATTTTCTTTTAAGTTTGCCTACCCAACTTGAGTATTTTTATAAGCCATATATTTTAAATGTCCTATCAGTTTAGATAACATAGTTCGAGGAGATTTCAAAGATTTAGTCTCACTATTTCTTCTATATATTTATGTAACTTGAAATATATTTCTTTTTTACAAGAGCTAGTTTTTATATGGTAACAATGTACTGAGCAGTTTGAGTCACAAGCAACAAAAGAACAGTTACACTTTACACTGTTATTACTCTTTGTTTTTGTTTTTGGACCTAGGTAATATGTCTTTTTTTTTTTTTTTTTTTTTTTTTTGAGACAGAGTCTCTCTCTGTCGCCTGGTTTGAAGTGCAGTGGCACAATCTTGGCTCACTGCAACCTCTGCCTCCTGGGCTCAGGCGATTCTCCTGCCTCAGCCTCCCAAGTGGCTGGGATTACAGGTGCCCACCACCACTCCTGGCTAATTTTTGTATTTTTAGTAGAGACAGGGTTTCGCCATGTTGGCCAGTCTGGTCTTGAACTCCTGACCTCAGGTGATCCACCAGCCTCAGTCCCCCACAGTACTAGGATTACAAGCATGAGTCACCATCCCCGGCAGGTAATATGTCTTTTAAGGTGTCATCCCAAAGAGGCCAGAAACATCTTTTCATACAGACAATAGTAGGATAAGTAGTAATTGTAAAGAGCAATGCAATTACTACTTATCTTACTGCTACTGTCTCTGTATTGTCTGTATAACACAAGAAGATGATGACAGTGCAAGTTTACTCAAATTCAATGCAACAAGTGATTCTTAAGCATTCAAACATTTTTTGGAGATTGATGATTAAGAAAAGACAGTATCTGCATTCAAAAAATAAAATAAATACTGAGCAGAAAGATAAGAGAAGCACACAAATGAATTTTATTCAAGTCAAATGAGTTGCGAAACTTGATCATATGAATTGGTTTATTCTTGCCATACCCAACTAAAACAGTCAAGAAGTCGGGGGGAAAGCACTCAGAATATATAACATTGCTCTAGAAGTGTAATTCTCTGCAAGTCAGGCTGCTGAAACTGCCTGTTGTAACCTGAGACCGGTTTTATCTATAAGTGCTGAAATAAGTTGCTGCAACATTAGGACTAATTTTGCCAACCACCATCACTCACCAGTGGGAGCTTGCCAGCTCCCCAGAACTTTGTTAGTGCCCATGAACTTTCTCAAAGTACAATATGTAACATTTCTCCTTTAATGAAACCTGCAACTTTCTCTTTATTCTTCCAACATACCAAAGACCACCTGGTCTGATTGTATACCCTGAATTGTGATTCTTTCTTCTCAAATAAAATGTTACATTTAGAGATTTATCTCTACATTTTTATTTTGACTTTAACAGAGCCAAGAGAGCATTGATAAAAGTTATAAGAAACCAAGGAAGATGAAGGAAACTCATTTGAAGAATAGATAGGTTTCTTATAGGTAAAGATTGGCAGAATATTATTTTAGGAAGCAAGAGTAGCGTGTGCAATATTACAGAGTTGATTAAGAATGGAGGCATTTGGAAGGACAATTTGCATTAATCAACTAGTAAGTTAGAGGAAATGGTAGTTTTTACTTTGACATTGATTTTTTAAAATCCACACCACACAACTGAAACGATATATTTTTCAGTAAGAGGCCAGTGTGGCATTCTGTAATGCAATACGACAAAAGTGGAAAGATAATGACAGAAAATTAGGTTTCCACTACATTGAGGAAGAACTTAAATGCTAGAATGCAAATATATAAGCAAGGGGGGAAAAGGATCAAATTGCAAGCCATACTCCCTGGGTACAAGGCTTGTCTTTATTACTGCTAAGTATAGAAATTTCCGGTATGTGAGTTTACTCATTAGTAAAATAGAAATATTGAAACCTACAGTGTGTTAATACATAAAAAAAAAAAATTGTGTGAAAGTGCTTTTGAGTTAAAATATGATATATGTATGTGTATGATAATTGATATTCTATCACCTCTTAATTCAATGGGTATGGGAAAAACAAGTTTTTGATCAAGGAGTATTATTGCAATATTTAAAAGTAAGGAATCCTTTACTGAAAGTCAAGTGTAATACTTCTTGTAATAGAATAAATAGAAGACAATTGCTTTTGTGCAATTGGGAAGTTTTAAGTGAGTAAAGTAAAAGAGAGGGAACTGAAGATTACTAATGAATGAGACAGAAGTGGTATCAGTGTTGGAATGGATGTTGGAAAACAATGGAGACTTTTAAATCTTCGTTCATTGGGAAAACCACAGTAAAATAACACAGAGAAGGGAAAGACAGGTAATCTAGCATTTATTTGCCCCTCTTTGTTCTGGGTACTTCACTAGGCAAGTCCATGAGTGTGAGATAATCTAGTCCTTCACTGTGGCATTTCAGTTTGGTGCTACCCTTTCCATTTTTATTCAAAAGAAAAGATAACTTTGTGTAGAATAAATAACTTCCCCAAGTCAAGTAAAAAGAGCAACAGGACTTAAAATTAAGTTCATCTGATTCCAAATCCCAGGCTTTTACAAATGTAGTGACATACCTGTTTTGTAAAAAATACTAATTCAATTGTTATAAAAAGTTGAGAATAAATATTCAACTCTCAGAAGAATAAAAATGATAAAGACCTGAGGGAAACATGGAAAGTCATGATTACAAACCCTTCAGAGGAGATCAGATTCTTGAAGGAGGTGATATAGAAGAAGTGAGTTTTGAAGTTGTAACTCTGAAAAATTTTTATTTTAGTAAGTGAGAAGATAAAGTAGATTCAACAAAAGAGTGAAAAATGGGTAGTCAATGGCTACACTCAAGGAGAGCAAGCTATTTCTCGTACATTCAAGAGAGCTTATAATAATTACAAATGCTATAGCAGTACGGTAAAGAAAGAACTGCCACAGATGTAGGCCATTCTTTAGGAAAGTTTACTTGTGAAGTGGGGAGAGACAGAAAACCTTTGGAAGCTTCTATATATTAATGGTCTATTTGTAATTACCAAAATAAGATTTATAAATTAATATACTAGCATATCTAGAAAGTTCATGTTAGAAGAATGAGTGAAAATGACTTTATATTCAAAAGTATGGTTGATTTACATTATGATAATAAATTTTTCCTGAATATACATTATACAGTAGTGTTTTAATAGTACCAAATGAGTGGCATGTTCCCTGCTGTTTCACTACTGAGATATGCCAGCATTTTAATAATCCAGATACGAATCCAAAATTCGGAGTCCTAATTGTTATTTGCTCTCAAGAGAAGCCCAAATTTATGTTTATATCTAGTGTGACATAAGAGATTTCAATATATCTTTTAAAATCTTCAAAACTCTCCTTTTCCTCTATATCTTCCTATTCAGTCAGAAAAAGCATCAATTAAGGCATTTCCCACAGAAAGTAAGTCTATGAATATAAGGATTCCACAAGCCGAGCTTTCCCAAAAAGTTGGTTATAATTTTAAGGGTATTTAAATTTTTAATTTATTTTTCAGCATAGAAAATGCTTCCAACTTTATATCTTTTTGGCACCATTTCTCCCTTTAAAAACTTGTTATATTCTATAGGTATTTCAAATTAGAAACAAAGCTTTTACGATTTCAAAACACAGCTGCTGGGACTATCACCTTGGAGAGTAGAGCACAAATGGTAACCAAAATATAACAAGTAAGACACCTTACTTCTCCAAGGATTTTCTTATGGATTTCCTCGGTGATTACAAAAATATTGATTACGTGCAAACAAAACTGTTTCTGTTTTGTCAACTGCTATCTACGATGAATTTGAAGTCCTGCTACAAAGTCATGTGATTAGAAAATTAACGGAAAATTCTAAACTGCAGTTTTGCTGTTTTAAACAACTCAATTAATTACATGCATTGAGCTCTCTTCATCACACATACAGAAACGTGAATACTCATATCTGATTACAAGGATCCTATACTTAGAAAAGTTTCTAAAAGACAAGAAAAAAAAATCTGGGTACTATAATGAAGGAAAACATGATGCTAAGAAATTAAGAACCAGATAGTAACTGATTGGAAAAATAAGAAAAGCTTTATAAAAGAGGACTTTGAGTGAGCACTTGAAGAATGTGTAAGATAGCACAGGCAAAAAAATGCTAAGATATAACATTCTAGGAGGAAGAAACAACAGAACTAAGTAGTCATGGAAAATCAGATACATTTGAAGCCAACTATGTGGGACAATTTGTCACCACACAAAATATGAAGGGAAGATTGGGGATATTTTGAAGCATTTTGAATGCCAACACTGAGTATTTTTTGCATAAGTAGGCGACAGGAAAGCTCTGCTGGTGTTAAAGTTGGAAAAACACATTATTGTAGATGTTATAGATGGAAACTGTGGATGAGAAGGAGAAAAATCGGCAGCTTGTAAAACTGACATCACAATTTTCTAAAAATGTGTAAATAAACGATTATCTAAGATAATACCCATGCAAATGCAGATGAGAGAACTACTCTTATCTCTTCTGCATCTCTTCATAATTGAAATATCTCTTTTATCCCTAAAGTTTTCATTCAGAGATTACTGCAATGCTAGGAAAATCATGAAACAGTAAATATCTGAGGTTGTAACATGCATTCTAGAGAAAGATTTTAGTAATATATTATCATTAAAATAACATATGTATATGTGCATACATATTATTTAGTTAAAAATGTAATATGAAATCACATGTATGTCTTTATTTTAAATTTTAATAGACTTCATTTCCTAGAGAATTTTCAGGTTTATAAAATAATCACAGAGAGTACAGAGGGTTCCCAAACACAACCCCTCTCTCTCCAACATAACACAGTTTCTCCTATTATTAATATTACTTTACTAGCATGGTACATTTCTTTTTCAATGAATGAATTAATATTAAAATATTTAATTAATTAAAGTTTATAGTTTACATTAGGGTTCACTCTTTGTGTTCTATGGGTTTTGACAAATACATAGTGTCATTATTCACTATTACAGTATTAGACAGAATAGATTCACTGCCTTTATATGTCCCCTGTGCACCCTCTATTCATCCCTCACTTCATCCCCCTGAACTCCTGACAACCAGTGAATTTTTTTTTTTTTTTAACTGTCTCTGTAGTTTTGTCTTTTCCAGAATGTCTTATAGTTGAAATTTTACCTAGGAGCATAATTGTTGGTAAACCCATGTTTGGTTAAAAAAACAAACAAAAACAAAAAACAACTGTCACCAGCTGGTGTGAGTGTAAATTAGTTCATCCACTGTGGAAAGCAGTTTTGCAATTTCTCAAAGAACTTAGAACTACCATTCAACCCAGCAATACCATTATTGGGTATATACCCAAAGGAAAATAAATCATTCTACCATAAAGACACATGCGCAGGTATGTTCACTGCAGCACTATTCACAATAGCAAAGACATGGAATCAACCAAAATGTTCATTAGTGATAGACTGGATAAAGAAAATATGTTACATATATACCATGAAATACTATGCAGCCAAAAAAACAATGAGTTCACGTCCTTTGCAGCAATATGGATGAAGCTGGAGGCGATGATCCTAAGCAAACTAACAGGAATAGAAAACCAAATTCGAAGTGTTCTCACTTACAAGTGGGGACTAAACATTGAGTACACATGGATAGAAAGAAGGCAACAACAGACACTGGGGCCTACTTGAGGTTGGAGGGTGAGAGAAGGGTGAGAATCAAAAAACTACTTACTGGACATTATGCATATTACCTGGGTGACAAAATATAATCTGTACACTTTAAATCTCTGTGACATACAATCTACCTGTATAACAACTTGTATGTATACCCCTGAAACTAAAAGTTTAAAAATAATAAATTAAATTAAATTAAATTAAAAAGCTGTCAGAATATCTTCCAAAGTGGCTCTATTATTTTGTATTCCCACCAGCAGTACATGAGCATTCCTGTTCTTTCACTTTCTCGGCAGCATTTGTGTTGTCAGTGCTTTAGACTTTAGCTATTTTAATAGCTATGTAATCGTTTCTGGTTGTCATATTAATTTGAAGTTCCCTAATTACATATGATAATGAGCTTTGTTTATATGTCTATTTGCCATCTCATAGATCTTCTTTGGTGAGAATTCTGTTTTGATGTTTTGCCTATTGTGTAACTGAGTTGTTTGTTTTCTTATTGTTAAATTGTAAGCAATTTTTCCATATTTAACACACGGAATATATTTTCATTAGATATATAATTTGCACATTTTTTTCCAATCTGTGGCATGTTCTTTCTTTGTCTTCACAGTACTTTTTACAGAGCAGATGTTTTAATTTTAATGAAGTATGACTTATCTTTTTTTATTGATTATACTTTTGATGTTTTATGAACGAACTGAAATTTCACTTGGATAGGGGTACCAGGAGAACTTGCCATGAGTTCTTTTGAATTTTCAGGGGCAGAGACTGGTAATTCTATCCAAAAACCAGTGTGGCTTTCATAAATGGAGGCAGTAATTCACTGAGTAATCACAATCTAATGTTCCTTTGAGATGATAAGGGCCCAAGAAAGGATGTAACTGTTAATTTAAGCCCTGACTAAAAGTACCTTACTTCGTAACAAATTGATTTATCTTTTGTCTGTTATTTTTATTCCTTTACAAGCTTTCCATGTTTTATTCTTTGGGGTGGTTTCCATATCTTATATGAGAATAACTTTTGTATTACATTTTTGAAATACATACAAAGTTCTTTTTCCCCCTTTGAAACCGATGAGTCTACAAATACTTCCACTTCTGCTTCTGAAACCGACCTTGACCTGAAACTGATCCACTCTCCTTTTAAAAGTCCCCCAATTTATACCTCTACTTGAAGATTTCTTTGCTCCCGATCCATGTTTCTAATCTGTATGCCTGAAAGAATTATTAGCACATTCCCAAATGCACTGAGCTTTATCATACTTTTGCACAATCCTTTTTATGTTTGTACCTAGGAAGCTCAGTAATACTAGGTAGAAATTAAAAAACCAAGCAGATTCATTATCATCAATCTCAAAAGGGCACTCAAACTTACTTAGCAAGGCAACATTTCTACATCAAGCTTGCTTTCCCACTCTTGGTAAAAAACATTTTTCATTTTTCCCTCAGTCTTAATTTTTCTCTCCCATCCATCCTCATCTCCTTATACACACATTTTCATTTGATGGCCTTACTAGACTCAGCATTACTAATGTAAAAAGTATTAAACATGAGCTTTCTCACCTTCCCATCACAAAATATGTAGGCCTAGCAATATCTCTTCTCCACTTCTCTATCTTCCTTTCTATTAGATTGAAAATAATTCCACACTACCTGTCCTTGGGATCCCATTTATTTTCTCCTACAAAATTATGTTTCTTTACCTCTACCCTCTCTTTCAATGCCACCAATAGATTTCTCTCTATAGAATTATTTAGATCAACTAATAAACATGCTTTGGTCTCTTTATTCTCTAAAAATAAAGTCTCTTGATTTCCTAATGACTACATAAATGCCCCATTATTTCCCTGGTTTATATAACTTGATGTCAACAAGCTGTAAACTATCTGAACTGTCTTTATTCACTCTTCAGCATTTTAAAGTTGATTTTCAACCTTTGTCATTCCACTGAAATCACTCCTGTCAACAACCTTCATGTTGTCAAATTCAAAAGATAGTCTTCTGTCCTCCATGCTCAATTTTTCAATAGTCCCTGTTTGCCCTTTAAAAGACTTCTTTTACTTCAGTTACGCTTTTAGGTATTGTCATATTCCTCTGGTCTCTCATGAGCAGGATTTGGCAGCTCTTTGTATTCTATCAGTTTGCCAAATAGATATTTGAGATGACATTACAAGTTCTCTTGTCTTTCTACTTATTTAAAGTGATGTTATCTACACATAATTTTTTAAAGAAAATGATGTTTAACATTTTTTATAATATGTATATGCCTATAGTTCCCTGATATCTCTGAATTTCAATTATGTTCAACTAATCACTTAACATATCTGCCTAGAAATCTCTAAATCTTCTAAAATGTACAACTTCAAAACTGAACTCTCAATTTTTCCCCAGAAATCTCTGAATGTTCACACTTTATTAAACATTATAATTTATTCCATCCTCACGTTGTTCAAACCCTGAAAATTGAGCCTAATCCTTAATTATTTCATTTTTCTTACTCTCCACATCAAATTTTCATGGGATATTAAAGCTTTCATCTTCAAAAGATATCTTGAATCTGTCTCGTTCCCTGCCAACCGCCATAGTCCAAGTCTCCACTGTCTTTCACCTAGGCTACTGAAGAAGGCTAACTAACATTTAGGTTTTCTTCAATCCCTGAGCTAAAATAGAAAGCCTGATCTACTGAACATGTAAATTGGATCAGGTCACTTACAAATCTTTACAACTTCCCTTCACAGGCAGGTGAGCTAAATGAATAAGGAAGCCTATGTGTACACATGGCAAGCCAGGGAGATCTTGCCCAGCCTAGAGAGAGAAGTTGTTAATTGGTTCTGAGCAGATGTTACTCTAAAAAGTATGCAGGTTTAAGTTGCCAAATATAATAAGAGAATACCGAAATGTGTGTGTGTGTGTTTGTATAATTTTCTGAGTTTTAAATGTTGCCTCCATTAAAAAAAAAAACACTATGTATTTAAAACAAAGCATATCTTCAGTCCATATTAGGCTGAATGGCTGCCGATTTACTTTCTTTGCCGCAAATATTTGGTTTCTCTTTATTTCCTTTACTTAATTCTATGCTTTTCTCCTATTTACGCTCTATAATTGAGTTTCACTGAACTCTATTTTGTGAAACTGGTCATCAAGCACTTTCTTTTCGGGCTATTCCTTCCCTGCTGGTGGGACACATATACTCTTCCAATATCCATGGGAGTAGGACCTTCTTAAATTATGTGGGTACACACCTTGAGACATCTTTATTCTCTGTCATAGAATCTTACTATTTTCTTTTTGACTTCTGAGTAGTTTTCTAAATTTGTGATTACATCTGAATGGCTTGAAATCTATTGCACTTGAAGGTAACTTAGCTCATTATATTACTATCACATTTTATTATTTTTAAGTTGATTTCTAGTAAATCATTAATCTAATTTGCAAGTCATTGGACCAAGTAAATATTAATGTCATCAGTAATATTGTACATGCTATTTTGTAATAGCAGGTTTTATTAATAGAGTACTTATTTTGTCAAAAGCTCTGTGATTACTATGAGGCATAAATTATCTCATGTGATCTTCTCCTCAACCAAATAAGACACACATTATTATTCTCAATTTTAGAACTGAGGAAACTAACTCTTGCAGAAGACAAGATAATTTATTTCAGGGATATAATCTGAATGAAATTTGTTTGACTTTAAAGCATAATACATTATAATATAGTGATTAAAACGTCAGGTTTTGGAGTCTGCAAGTAAAGAGTTCAAATCCCAGTTCCATCAAATTATTAGCCAGATAAACAAACTTCAGTTTTCTCATTTAAAATATAGAGATAAAATAGTAAGTGCTTATAAGATTTTATAAGAAATAAAAAATACTTGGGAAAAAGAAATATTGAATTGTTTATCACTTTGTGGTCTATAAGATATAATCATTAGTCATTAAGACTCAAAGATTTAGTTGATTTTAATAAAATTAGTAAAATAGGTCAAAGTCTGACCAGTCCCCAAATCTTTTGAATTTCTCTTTAGTGTGTTTCTTCAAATACTATTATCTGTATTAAGTTTTGAGAGTGGTTAAAGTTACATAAACATTTTAGAAAATTACAATTGTGTTTGTGTGGAAACTGTATTATTGTTTTCCACTCCAAGTATAGCAAAATGTAACTTTAAGTTATTCTGAAAGATCCATGGGGAAAATTTATTATAGGTCTATATTCTAAGAACTATTTTTTTTTCTTCATAGGGATATTCTTTAGAGTATCATTTGTGCTTTATACAAATAATATGAATAAGTAAAAATAAAAAATATGTGGTACCTGTAACTATAAACATTAGCATCAATAATTGAAAAATAAAAATTTCCAATTTTCAATAAAATTGAAAAAATAGGTATTTGTGAGTTTTCGTGAGATTATTATTTAACGTTTGATAGGCTTTTTGTAATCTTTTATTTGTAAAATATAGAGGACTAAGAAAAATTCAAGTTTATTAAAAAGCATTATTTGATAGTTATGTAAATTAATGGCTGCCACAGTATATTACATAAATTCTCTAGGTTGTCTGTTTACTTAATTTTAAATTAATAAAATTAATACTAATTTATGATGGACATCAAACTTCTACTCCAGTTAGAATTACACAATACAAATAAGGTGTTTATAGAACATCTGCTGGAAGGTTTTACAGGCATTGCCTCATTTGAAACTCACTATTATATGTGGTAAATATGATTTACATGTTGCAGAAGAAGAAACTCAGGCAAACAGGATAGAACAACTTACCCAATATCAGACAACTAATAAGTAGCAAAATTGGAACTCAAAGTTATGTCTTTAAAATCTAAATCCCATGATTTTTCACTTACTACATGATGAGAAATTAATCATTTAAACTAAAAAAAGTGTTCTAATAGAGTTAATGTATTACTTAACTAATCCCTTTAAAATAATTAAATATTATTAATAATAATACATTGATAAAATGCAGTTTGATGACGCCAAGACTTCATCTTTATATTATTAGCTATTTTAAACATTTAAATTAAAATAAACCTTGACAAGATAAATAATGAAGTCAATATTTTAAAATATTACCTAAAATCTGATCCGATTCTCTTCCCATTTTCTGGTTCTCCTGGATCTGGGCAT
Source organism: Macaca mulatta (assembly GCF_049350105.2). Taxonomy (NCBI): domain Eukaryota; kingdom Metazoa; phylum Chordata; class Mammalia; order Primates; family Cercopithecidae; genus Macaca; species Macaca mulatta. The sequence continues at coordinate 123,265,690 of NC_133413.1, forward strand.
AAATTGGAAGCTGTTTTAATACCTCCCTCATTTACTGCAACAGCAGGGGAAAAAAGAAAAAAGAAACAAAATATATGTGATTAGAAAGTTGATGATATTAATTTTAAAATATACATAAAATGCATTCTTATATTTTGTCACTATAATCACTGTCATTTAAGTATTTGTTCAACTACAATTTTATAAACCAATAAAGTAGGCTAAATCATTTTATGAACTAATAAGAAAATAAATTTGCTGTTCATATTCAATAACTTGTACTAGTCTGCATATTAACACATTAATATTTATCACTTTTTTTTTTAGTTTCCATCAAATTGGAAAATCTCTGGAAACACATTCTCAGGGTATCAGTGTTCAGAGCTTTCATTAATCATTGGTAACAAAGAAGTCAACCACCAGTTATGATAGTGTTATTTGGATGCTTATTATTTCTGAAGGTGTAATAAAAAATATGTATGAAAAAAGTTCAGAGTTCTAACACTTCTTATTTGGTATACGATAAAGCAATTTGATGTGCCAGCATTAAAATACAACAGTGGTGCAAATTACTAGGTACTCCTTTAAATTATTACATAATGGTGTAAACCAAAACAATAGCTTTACCCTCAAGCAACTTCCATGAATACGATTTATTTAGCTTTTTTACACATTTCAGCAGTTTCTTCAAAACAGAAAGTCAAAGATGTATTACTATTTTCAGTGAATGTTACCACATTGGATAACTAAATCCCCAAGTTAGATTTTTATTATTCAATCAGATAGTAATGAAATTTTGAGGGATAGTGTTTAATAAATTCAATCTTAAAGTGAACTGGAGGATAAATTCTCTTATTTTACATTTTTATCAATTTACCTGCTCTTTTTAAGAAAAAGCAGTGCCTACGCAGAGATTCCAGAGGGAAAAAAATTCTAAACCATCCAATGCTTGTTATCCTACACTGTGAACTGAAAACACAGGTAGATCTTTCTTAAAAGAATAAAGATGACTACTTCTACCTTTAGATATTCTAATGCAATAAATCTAGGCATCAGTTTTTTGGGAGTTTTTGGTTTTTATTTTAAAGAGTCTTGCTTTGTCATCCATGCTGGCATGCAGCAGCACAATCATAGCTCACTGTAGCTTTGGACTCCTGGACTTAAGCCATCCTCTTGCCTTGGTCATCCAAGGTGCCAAAGTGCTGGGGTTGTAGGTGTGAGCCATTTTAAAATTAATACTAACTCTCAAGGTAATTCTAATATAAAGTCAAAATTGAGAACCCCTGGACTGCTGAATATAATTTAATTTATTTAACTCAAATTGATTCATCAGATAAGAAGATAGCTATCAGATGCCTGCTCAACAGTTACGGTTGTGGTAAAGTTGTCATTTTCTAAATTAAACATAGGATTTTTCATGTGCTTCCATCACTTTAAAAAAATAATTTTCTTAGTATTACCAATGATGTCCTTCTTGCCAACTGTACTACAGCTCACTAATTCATATCATAGGATATTTGTGCTTTTCTGATTCTCTAACTTGCTATACAATCTCTCTTTACCTTTCTGGGTTTTTTGGCCAGTCTTACTTTTGCTGATTCTACTACAGCAGACAAATTCAAAGGCATCAGTTCACAACTCTCTATATTTGAATTTCCCTCCTGCCTTGACAGAATGACCTGTTTGCTAATGACTTCTAATCTTTTTGAAGTTCCTTTCTCAATTTTTCAAAGGCCTAATTAATTATCTACCAAAGTTTCCATTGTCATCTAATCTATCTTCTCAAATTCAACCTAATCACTTTGATGCTTTTGTGACTTCATTTTCATCCATCTCCAATACATCTTGAATACCAGAGGAGGACTAAACTTTCTAAAACAGTTTTTATTACTGCTCAAATCTCCACTTATTCTGGATTTTCTACTGCATCAATTTTATTTTTCACTAGTCACTAACATGCATCTATCACTGAAGTTCCGTTGTCTGTTCGCTGTTCTGCAATTTGCTGAACATACTGACTCCACACATTTGTGTTTTCTCCATGTCTCCATGTTTTCCTTTCCTTCCCCTTTAGCTATCAAAGCCCTATCTAATATTCAAGATTTAGCTTAAGTCCCAATTATTCCAAAAGATAATCACTCATTTTTTCCATGTTATTCTAATTTATCTTTTTAAATAACTTGAAGTATTTCATTTGGACAATTTTTTATTTAATTAAAAATTACCTTAACATATTATGAATTAATAGCTTCACATACCTTTAGTCATCTATAGAAAAAGATTATATATTTGATAAAAATGGAGAAAAAACATACTTATTTTAATATACCTATTTAATATATTTTCAATAAATATGTCCTAGTTGTTTGATTGACAATACCACCTTATATTTGTTGTCAAAGGACTGATCATTTTCTATGAAAAAATATCCTCTTTCCAATCTTTAAAAGGCTTTTGGAAATATTGTAGCATATGTTTATTAAAATGTGAGTTTTTAAATGTGCGGTGGAAATGAGGAAAAGAGGTGGCATGACTTAAGCTTAACTGCTTTTTTGTATTATGACATGTAACACAGATTATAGGGTAATGAACAAGCAGCTTGTGAATACATTATTAGAAAATAAAAATAAGAAAAATCCCATTTTTTAACATTTCACTATAATTTTGTGTCAAAATAAAATTTTGTTAAATATTTTATATGAATTTAAATGATAGTTCACACTCACATCATACTATAGGTCCAGAACTATTCTACATACTTCACGTGTGTCACCCCATTTAGTTCTCACAACCATTTTAGGAGTGACTACTATTATTTTACGCCTCCTACAGGTGAGAAAACTGAGTCTTGGAGAGGGTAAGAAGTATGTCCAAAGTCATATTGCTAGTTAATGGGAATCTATATTTAAACTCAGGCAGTCTGATTCGAGAAATTCTACTTTTAACCCGGAGCTCTATAGCTGCTCAAAAAGTTTGACAAGGCAGAAACTATATCATTAACTACAATTCAAAACATTTTCCCAAACATTTTACCTTAAAATGCAGAGCATGTGTATAATTTCACCACTTTCACCTAATTAATCCCAGTTCTTATTATTTTAATTGTCAAGTTATTTCTGTCTGCTTGAAAGTGTCATTTAAACCACCATTTCTGGACATCTGCAAGTGGAAAAACTTTCTAATTTAAAATGTAAGGATAATGAGAGAGCTTCTGCATGGTACGTGTATTTAATGTTCTTTAATTGTAAATATTTAAAAATTTTTTAAATTAAGAAAAAAAGTACAATCTTTCATTTCTTTTGATATTTTTATATTTCAGAATTTCCCATAGCTAAGTGGTGCCAAGACAATTAACTGAAGTTAGTATTCATTCAATCATCTCCTTTCATTTCACAATGCCATTGATGCAACTGGACAGATTTATCACTCATACTTATTTTAATTTGCATAGCAACTTGCATCATTTTAAGAATATGAATGTTCTTTAAAAGTTTAATTACATGAATAGTGTGAGTAAGCATGTTTTCTTATGGCTTCTGATTTTATATAGCCCATAATATAGCCTAAAGATACAAATAAGTGGACTCTGACTAAAATTCACCTCCACATTACCTCTTTCAGCTGCTTACATTGTCACTTTTCTCAGATTTTTAAAAATTAGATTTAAATATTTATTTCAACTTACAATATCAAGTGCTTTGGATCTTTTTCTGAACTCAAACATCATTGGTATCAACGCTGTGTTGTTATTTTTATACTAAAACACTTCATATTCTACAAAGGGTTTTGTCTTAACTAATTTAGCTTCCCAGTAAAATATTGAATCCTTGAGGGTTGAAAATATATTTTATTCACTATCTTGCCTTCTTAGTCTAGCATAGTGCTGCCATGGAGGAACTGTGGAATGAGTGGATAATATGAATGAATAAAAGTGTGGATTTGAAGAATAGGAAAGAAAACAACCATTTATGGCAGGTTCACAGTTTCCTCATATTTCCACAATAATATTCTAGAGGAGCCTACTAAAAAATTTGGAAAGAATACTAGTTCATTAATTTTAACATAGTAAAAATTTAAAACCTTTTATATTTAATTTATTTTTTTTTAAATCCATAGTTTCTTTTCTTGGTGAAATCAATTTTTGAAAAAGAACAAGGGGTAGATAGGGGCAATTTAGAGTTCAGGTGTAAAAACTGAAAAAAAAAGAAATCTGAATCAGCCATTTAAACAACCAAACTCTGCCCATGAACACTATTGGAGCTTCCCGAATCTCTTGTTAATTCATTTCTTATTTAAAATCTAAAGGTGCCATTATGAGACCTTCAAATACACACATACTTTGGCAGTTTGGGTATTCGATGTCCTCTGTGCTTACACTGACTTTGGGCCGTGCCTATCATAGAATTGATCATTTTTTCAAAGAACACAAGCTTTATTTATTTTTTTTATTTTAAAGATGAATGTCAGATAAAAACTGTCTTTCTTTTTAATTATTTTGTCCTAGGTTGAATAAATAATGTTAAAGAGATGAATATGTGAATGTGTACTTGAAATAGATATATAATAATGATACAAATTAAAACAATATAACTCTACTGCAAACAACCATGAAAGAATATATTTTTGAAATGAGTTATTAAATACTTTAGAAACAAATTATAGTAAAATGAAATTCAAAATAATGTTGGTTTGCTATTTTATAATGATAGTAAATTTGCAAAAAATATTTTGAAGTGAGAATTACTTATCTTCAAAAAATGAAAAAGCAAGAGTACTTACAAATATTTTTATAGAAAATACAATGAATAAATGCAAAACTTATTTTAAAATTATGGAGCAAATTAACATTTTTGCCTCATATTAACTTTTTGCCTGTCTCAAAGCAAATATTTCTTAAATGAGATATTTTTATTAGAATTTTTTTCCCTAGATATACAGCCATGTCTAAATTCCCTTTTTGTTCACCTTCATAACCCATGTACAGGAAAAGTGAAAATAATATATATTTCCACTAAGGCAATATACCAACAGGGATATAGAGTTACATACATCTTACAATGCCTTGATAAATCCTAGATCTCTTAGCACAAATAGCCTGAATTTTCCTGAATATTTGGAAGTCTGAACCATGCAACATGTCAAATAACACAAGCGTAGACAAAATGAGAAGAGGGTAAGCCATTCTAATATGTTCTAATTCTACTTAGAATTCAGAAATAAATATATTGGCCACACGAAATATTAGAAAAAGTGTAGTAAACATAGTATTTAATTTTGCTAGCATTTAACTTTTATTTCATGATGACCTGAAGAATTTGGTATGTAAGAGTCATCTCACCTGGCAATTTCTTAAATTTATACTTGTTATTATAGAAAATATGTCTTTCTCTCAAAAATGTGTTGAATAATTTATATATGTCATATTGTAGCATTGCTTATTTTCCTTAAAAACTGACAGTATCAATCTTGAAAATGTTTTTAGCCCCCAAAATACATGAAGAAGTATTAATTATACAACCAAACCCTTTGAAATTAGCTGTTTAGTGCTTTTTAAACAGGTAACCCAACCGGATTAACGATTTCCTAGTGATATCTCTTCTGGTTTTGGATTCGTATTCTCAAGTCTAACTGATAAAATGTAAAAATCACATTTGAAAATTATGACACCATTAAATATTTTATAACATAAGACTCCAAGTTTGTTTCTTGACATAACTGACATAACTGCTCAATTTTTGTCAATTACTGTTTATATGCACAAGTCAATAAACACTTAGGCAAAGTCCTTTTTGATATAGCTATAATAAATGATTTTTGTTAAAGAAATAATTATAAATTTATTTCATGAGTTGATTTGGAACTGAAGAAAAATAAAATTAAAAAATATGCTCTTGTTGTAGAATGAACAGTAACAATATGTATGAAATTTGAAATAACTACTCATATATTAGCAATGTTATTTTGGAAGTCAGGTATTGTGTCATAAATGGCTTGTTTCAAGGTTTCTAATATGCAACAGTATTGTTGACAATTTCCAGCAACTGCTATTAAATTTTACTACAAAAATATATAGCTCTACTAAAAAAAAGTCATGTTTGGTTATGGTAAGTTAAATGAACGTTCTAATTCAGTGATTCTTAATCTGAGATTTTGGGATGAACTTCAGAGGTTACATGAAGCCCTGATTTTGTAAGTAAAATTGTGTACTTCAGGCCATTTTATAAGATTTTCAAAAAGTGAATAGCAATAATTAATCAATCATTTTATAAAATATTTGATTTCATAGGTTTATGTAAATTAGCTCAAATTAAGAATGTTTTCTCTTAAATAAAAATTGCTATTTTAAAAGTAATCTTTCTTAGAAAAACACTTACGTTGAAATTAAGATATAGTCAATCAAGAATTCCTACAAGAAACCGCCAATTTTAGAAATCTTACTCACTTTCGCCTCACCTTCTAGAACTAAACTTGAGTGTCCTCAAGATTTAAGATTAAAAGAATATTTTTACATCTTGAACTATAAAAGAAGCTTTATCAAAAATAATCTGAGGCTGGGAGTTTGCCATGTTAATCCATTAACTCAATACACATTTAAATATAAAATATTGAATAATCATCATGCATGTTATACAGATATTAATGCAGTTAATTTGGTAAATACACAAATATTTTGTAAAACACATACAAACAACACAGACACCACAAACTTCAATCTTGCACTAGAGAAAGTAACAAAAAAGAAGTACACTCACAGATAGAAAACTTGTTGCTGTTGTCTTTCCCTGGAAACAATTTAAATCCTCTAGATTTAAAATCTATGGCCTTTTTCACTAGTTAAGAAAACAAACAAAAACATGTATCAGGAAATACAATTTTAAAATGAAATTCAAGTTAACAAATTTTGTTAGCATGGAATTATGCAAGATAAAGAAACCATTTTCTTAAGCCTGATATAGTACCCAGAAGAATTTTTTTAAGCAATATAATCACTTAGTAGTAAAACACTAAGCAGTGTAAAAGGATTTTAAAAATTCCACAGGGAAAATCCTGCATATACATATTTTTCAAACTGTGTTTTTTTAAACTGTCCAAATTTTTATATAAAAGTGAAATCTCAGCAGTTTATCATAAACCACTTGAATTCATCAACTTTTATGGAATAAATTAAACTAGCAAAGTAAAAATGCTGGAATATTAGAATAGTGGGAAGGATTTAATAGGTTTGTTCTTTAAAATAAATTTCCTAAAAATTTAGCCTATTTGAAATGTTAAGACACATTTAAGAATATGACTTAATTAGAAAAATTTAAAACATATTTTAATATTTCTGTCAATCATTTCCATTCATTATCATTGCTTTTGACACTATGTATGAAAGTGAACTACAGTTATTTGGAGCTCATCAAAAATATCTCACTACTATCTTTAGATATAGTAGTTGTACATATTTATGGGATACATAGGATATTTTGATATAAGCATACAATGTGTAATGATCTAATCTGAGTAATTGGTATATTCATCACTGCAAATATCTATTATTTCTTTGTGTTGAAAACATTCCAAATCTTCTAGCTATTTTGAAATATAAGATACTGTTAAATATAGTTGCCCTATTGTGCTATCAAATGCTAGAATTTGTCTTCTTATCCTTCTATCTTACTGTAATTTTGTCCCCATTGACCAATCACTCCTCATCACCCTTCCCTACCTCAATTATTGTCTTTTACAAAACTTAGTGTAAACAAGAAATATAATTAACTTGCTCAGTTACAGTGTGGAACTCTTTACATATTACTTTTTACTAGGTTTCCTTAAATGTTATGCAATTAGGTTTTCTTCATGTTATAAATTTTTAAAAAAGCAAAAAAGATTTTTGTTAGATGGTTTAAAATTACTGCTTCACTATTTCTGAATGTCATTCTACGCAATTAGTTCAAATCATGGATATTTATTGGTTTATGAAACATTTTAAGGTAATTTTTTCTTGTTAATAACTTCAAAAGTAGGATAGTAGAGAAAGGGCCTGGTGGTTTATGTGAATATAAGATATGAACTATCTATACACACAATATATTTTTAAAAAGAGGTATATTATCTTTGGAGCAGGATTTATAAGACTGATTCTTAGTAAACATTAGTTGTGGGATTTTGGACAATAATCTGCCTTTTTACCTGCTTTATTCTCTTAAATAAGAAGCTAAGTCTAGATGGCCTCTCTCTTTATAGTTCTAAGATTCCTCAATTGTGAATCCTTATTTATGGTGAAAAAATTACTACATCCCTCCTAAGTGACGCTTTTTGTTGTGATTCTCTTCTACCCCCAGCCCCACCCCCATGGTAACCTAAAGTTTAATTCTTCTGAAGTGTTCAGCTGCTCTAAATTTAGTTTTGTCACATGTGAATTTTCTGCTGTCTTAAAATACTTTTTAACAAAATTTGCATTTTGTATTTTCTGGCATAATTCTAGATTTTTCTGTTGGAAACATGAATTATAAGTAGGAATCTACCTCTACTTTTCTCTGCATTATAAGATTTGACTTCGTAAGTGTTACAAATAGATCTGAAGATTTCATGGTGATTTTAACAAGTCTGGATTTCAAAAAGAATAAAGAAAACTAAATGAAAAGATTATCAGACCAAAGGAGAAAACGGCAAAAGAATAAAATCCTACAGATCAAAGAGTTCAAAGTTGTAAATAATAAGTTACTAATACTGGGGGGAAGTGGCAGTGTGTGTAGAAGGGGACAGCTTAACATGCCTACCTACAAGTACCTCGATTTAATTATTTGGTTGGGTAAGGTTTTTCCTGCTTCTAAAAGCACCTTAGTTTTTTCTTTTATAAGCATCTTTATGTCAATTTATCTTGAATAATGATAAATCTATTTTTCTTAAATAAAAACTATAATAATTGTAATACAGATGCAGAAGATGAAAGTTGAGGAGAATATCCATCTTTGGACATGACAAAGTGTGAATTAATAACATAAAATTTAAATTCACAAAAACTATAAAATATGTTAAACAGAAAACAAATACTTTAGCTGTTTATATTTTTAATAGAAAGAATAATATATATCTCCTAATGAATAAATTAAAAGGATAAATCATGTATTAGTTATTTAATATTACAATATATGCCATAAAAATATAGCTTTCACCATCCATAAAAGATACATGGCATAAGTCTTGACTTGTCATCAAGTAATGAGTGCTTATGATGACCATATTTAACTTAGAAAATTAACCTGACTTTTTAACCTGATGCATTTCAGTAATAAGCATGTAAAATTTATTATAGAGTTAATGTTAAAATAAATAATGATATTTTATATAGGTTAAGGAAAACGTTTAGACAGTGTGTCGTGTGGCAATTGCCTCCACTGTACGGTAAGCTCCTCAAAAAGGCAGAGAAAATATTTTGCTCTTGTCATATTTTTGTTTGATTGATTGTTTTGAGAATGAGTATAGCTCGGTCGCCCAGGCTGGAGTGCAGTGGCGCGATCTCGGCTCACTGGAACCTCCGTCCCCCGGATTCAGGCAGTTCCCCTGCTTCAGCCCCCCGAGTAGCTGGTATTACAGGCGTGTGCCACACCCGTCTAATTTTCGTACTTTTAGTAGAGACGGGATTTCGCCATGTTGGCCAGGCTGGTCTGAAACTCCTGTCAGGTGAACCGCCTGCCTTGGCCTCCCAAAGTGCTGGAAAACGGCATGAGCCGCCGCGCCGGGTCCTGTTTTTTGTTTGTTTGTTTTTTGAGAAGGAGTCTCGCTCTGTTGCCCAGGCTGGAGTGCAGTGGCATGATATCGGCTCACTGCAACCTCCGCCTCCCAGGTTCAAGCAATTCTCCTGCTACAGGCACAAGTAGTTGGGGTTACAGGCACGCACCACCGTGCCCAGATAATTTTTGTATTTTAGTAGAGAAAGGGTTTCACCATGTTGGCCACGCTGGTCTCGAACTCTTGACTTCAAATGATCCACCTGCCTCAGCCTCCCAAAGTGCATGTCATATTTGTATGAGTGCATGAATGAATATATACGATATTGTTAATTCTGAGTCTTTTAACTAAAGGTATTTTGTTGGGAGAATTCCCTTTATTGATCATGAACTACGATGGGAGGAAAGGAGAAAGTAATTTTAAAAAATGAACGCCCAAGATGAAGCATTTTCATTTGCAAATCTCAAGATGAAATACAGAAAAACTATGTATGCTGTAATAATTTTAGAAAGCATTAAATGCAAGATTGATAAGCATATGCACAATTCATTTTCTTTTCTTTCATATGCTAAACAATTTTCAATCATTTTTAAAAATTTTCGTTACATTTTTGGTTTGACTTTTTTGCTTAGTGTAATAGAAATATTTTACAATACAGGAAAGGCCTGGCAGGGAAGAATATTAGGCCAGCAATCAAATCCCTCTTTATTTAGTTGTAAGCCCTGGACTCTAGCAAAACCACTTTGTTTTGTAACCTATATTAGTTTCAAGTCATGTAGTGGATTATCACTGTGGCGTCTTCCAGGTTCAAGATCAATATAAATTCAAAATTGCATTTAAAAACTTACGAAAAGAAAATGATATTGATTGAGTCTTACTTAAACCTCATCTAATTTTCATGTTAATCAGCTAAAGTCATTATTTGAAAAGATTTAAATTAAAATGTCTACTATAAAAATTAACCATATATTCACATATATAAATCATAGCTGGATTTTGTTTCCAATACCAACTTTTATGGTGTAACAGGCATTTGTCATTATGTTTTATGTTACAAAAACTTTCTAAGTGTAACTTGAGAACATGTGGTATTGGTGGGATAAGACAGATTGGAAAGTAGTATATGTAGTGTTGGTATTGGCCTTTAATGTTAGGAAATTGATCATATTAAATAGATGTAGTAGAAGGAAATTTAAGTATCAGTTGGAGATTTGGAAAAGGTAACCTTTAATTGGTCCTTTTATCACTGAGCTTCTATAACTTAAAGTCATAAAACATTTCCTGGCTTGAAGTTCCTTTAAAAATTGAATCCCTCATTACATAATTTCAAAAGTTACATAGCTGAAATATATTATTCTATTTCCTTGCTATGCATATATAGTGAAAATATGTGATAATGCAGAACATTTATCTTTGAAAAAGAAGAAACAGACATGTTTAGTATTAGTTAGCAGAACATTGTTTTAATTAGCAATAATTTGCTTTCATGTTTGCATGGGGCTCTCACAGAAGACAGTGGCATTTATTAAATGCTTTCAGAACATTCTGAAGCCCTCCTCATTTTCCACTTAGATTATATTCTAATACAATAATGAAGGTAAAATGAATGGAATACTCTAACCTTGTATTTATTTTATTTTTCCAAACTTGTAGTATTTATTTTAACAATAAAGTATCTTGGAAGTGTCAGTAGCTGTATTATAAATCTATAATTCAATCATATCGTAATTCTTTTAAAAAGGAAAATAATTTATTATGAACAAGTAAGTCACTAGTAGCTTGTTTATGTTTTTGTTTATTTTTGCTTCATTTTAACCTTTCTTTTCAAATGTACAATAATGCCTTTCTCCTCTTCTTTTGTACTGTGTTTGATGATACCTAGATGTGCGTTTCCCACTTTTTATTTTGAATTTATTAATTATAATCTTATCTTTCACTTTATAGTAAACTAATAAACTATACTACTAATAAAATAATTTCCTTTTAATGTTTTGGATATTGAAAATAACTAACATGTCTCTGTGTGTATTTGATTTTGAGAAAGTGACACATATCACTATTGACAGTACATTTATTTACATGAGTACTAAGACTAATCAGTCACTGACTAGGAAGTTAAAGTAATGTCAAAACACGGTGTGCTATTTTTGGCATTTCGCTTACTGGATTAGGAGTTAGCAGACCTATGTTCCGAGTCTATAAGACATGGGACATGTTGACTAACTTTGCTATTCAGTTCTAAGAGATGTAATTCTTAGCTATTTAGGAGTAGAATTTGGGCGAGAAGAAAGAAAGACTAATGTAATCAGAATTAGCAGTTCTATTTCAGAGATTTAAATGTGTAGGGGAGTTATAAAATTATTTAACTGTATAAAGATGACTTTTTTGTTGTTGGTTTATAAGTAAATAGTGGCTCTATGTTATATGTCAACAAGTACAAAAATTTCACTTTCTTTTTCTACATCCTGTACTAGCTTAACAAAACACTTTTCAGAACATACTTATCACAGAGACTGCTAATGATGACTTCTTTGATGTAATCCTTAGACAAAGAAAAATCAAGAAACTATACTGCTGCTAGACTGAAAACTAAACAATACTCCTGCAATATCTCCTTTAACATCTTTCATATAAGGTTTACTACTGTATTAATAATACAAACTTCTGAGAAAGTAATATGACTTATAAATGTTTCTGTAGCATAATTTTTAAAAAAGTAACTAGAGGTATCCTGCAACAATTAGATAAGGTTTCTGGGTCACATAGGAAGAAGATATAATAGAAAATTCAGTGGCATAATATTAAGTAGCTCATGAATCTTTGTGAAAAATATTTTATTTCAAAATATGTTAAAAATAAATGAAGATAAACTTTGTATAACGAAAAGCAATGGCTATAATTTGATGAGAAATGTAGTAGCACAACTAAGTATTTTAAAAAGCACACAAAAAATAAAAATTAAAAAAAAGTTCTTAAAGCACAGGAAAATTGATTGGTAGAGATAAACATACTAGGGATACACAAGATTTAAAATATTTTTAAATTCATAAATTATGGAATTGAACTAGTTAAGTTTATTAGGAAATAGTATATATTCATTTTTATATTTATTTAAAATCGTAATATACTCTCCATTTATAAAACCGTTAGAGATAAATAATATGGTTCAGAAAAGCCAATACATTTTTTTAAATCTTAAATTCCTAATTATGCCACAATGCTCATTTGTACATATCACTTACTCTTTCATGTATGATGTGTAAATATAAAATGTATGTGATGCTCAATTTTTAGGGTAAAGAAAATATATGATCATAATTTTACTATTGTGCTTAAATTAGATAATAAATTTAGAAATCAACATGTAGCAAGAATCTTTAATGTCAGTTATTTGTACTAACATTATTTACCATTCATAATATTAAGGTCTAGTCAGTCTCAGAAGCCATTCTGATTCATGATGCAATATACCAAAAATTTTTCAACTATTTTGTGTTTTTCACTACGTAGGGATGATATACAAAATAAATTATCTATGTTCTCTGAATTTCTAACTTAAATTTTACTTTTCTATTCAAAGTTAGAAACCTCTCCAAAACTTGGATCAAAATGGAAAATTTAGTAGAAATGTATAAAACCATATAAATACAATCATATTGATTATATGAATATTTATTTAACATATTTCAAGATTCTCCACTAACAAGATCATTTTCTATTTTGCAAAAGAAGATCCTGAAGCTACAAGGTCTCAGTGTTGAAATGAGGTTGACCTAGTTTCCAAATCTTTGGAATCTTATTTTTCAATCATTTTAGGCTAAGAAATAAGTGTAAATTTTTCACTTGGAAAACCAAACAGAGTGGTGAGTATGGAGAGGAGACATTGTGTTTTAATAAAACCAATTTGTTAATTTTCATAGGAATTAAGGATTGGATAAAGTTATTAATTCTTAGGAGACTGTGAACAGACTACATAGCTGGCTAAAAAATCATGTAACTAATCATTGCATAAAGACTCTAAAACTTGTATATGGGCTTTCTTTCTTCCTAGAAATGGAACAAATTCAGGAAACCATAACACTTATGCAGATAACAGCAGATGCACCCGCAATGCTTGGCGTAACAGGTCTTACAGTTATGGTATGCTGTAAAATGTCAGGATTATATGAAAAATGTGGAATTTTTTATATTCTCTTTAGGGATTTTTATAATTGGCAAAATAAAAGTCACCATATGGGAAGAGTTACCATTGGTATAGTTCACAGATACTTTTAACACTTTAAAACTGTCTGCCCTTAATTTAATTGTTTTTAATCTTTATTTTCTGACAGCTTCAAATTAAGTTTTTAAATTGTGTTTGGTTGTAGAGTTAATATCCACTAATTTATGCACTTTCTTGGGACTTTTTTATTTGATATATTATGTTCTCTAGAATACAAGTGATTTTCTGTTTTGTTTTGTTTCTAATTTGTATTTTCATTTCAAAAGTTAATTTTATCATAGATAATTGGATTATAAATCGTAACCCGAAAAATGATAACATTAATATTTTCTTACTCATGGTAAAATATTATTACATTAAATATTTGTTTTGCGCTTAACATAAGAAATCACTTATGTATACTATAATGCCTTCTAAAATTAGATTAATTAAGAAAGAAGCAACTTTTTGAAAAACAGCAAAGTTAATGACTTTCTTCAGACTTTGGACAGTGGCATATATTCTTCCACTATGAATTTCATTAGTGCATTGAATGATTTTATAAATTTACGAAAAAATTACATAAAAAAAGAAGAAAATGAATTGCTTTAATAAATAACAACAGTCCGTCATCCCTGTGATTTCAGGTCATTATATTTTACTAAAGTTCACTAGAAATATTAATCAGTGCCTAGATTCTGTTTAAAATAAACATAGATGGGTTCTGATGGTTGTATCTAATGCAGTGTTTTATCGCTAATTTCATGGCTATTCAAAATGCCAACACGCTCACCATACCCATCTATATTTTATATTTGCCTTTCCAGGTCCATTCTCCCTATTCTCCTTGTTCTCTGCCCAGAAGTTTGATCTGAATGGCTACATCCTTGCTACACAAATTGTGGCATTGCATTAGAAGCATTGGCGTCACCTGGGAGCTTGTTAGAAAAGCAGAATATAGCGCACCACTGAGAACTACTGAATTAGAATCTGCAGTTTAACAAGATCCCCAGGTGATTCTTCTTAACATTTAAACTTTTGAAGCACTAGACTCTATCAACAGACTCCTTTAACCTCTGGGGGATTCCAGCAGGAGGATGAAGGGAGGGAGGAAAGTAAGATCAGAATTTTTATTCCACAGGATTCCTTGCCATTGCAATTATTGGAGTTTGTTAGGACTCCTAATTAAAGGGCATTTGTCCTTTCATGCCAGGCTGCAATAAGTGACTTTGTCCAACATCTCACTCTCTTTATCCCAACAAGTTGGGACTCATGACAGCCCAGCTACTGCTACTATAGGTTACAACATGGTTCCTTGTAGTTTCTTTACATTGACTCATTTGGAAATAATCCTTTGTAAGTAAAACTTCCTCAAATTAGGCAACATTCTATTGTTTCTAAATGTACTCTGATGAATACACCACTGGCACATGGAAATTATTAGAGATGTAATTGAAATCTACATCTCAGATACTGCATTCAACATCATCTCTTAATTTATGACCACCATTGTACTTCAAAGGATAATATCTAGGTAGAATTACTGTTGGCTGTTGCTCATCATCCTACCATTGGTTGCTCAGTTTTTTCTTAGAAAATGTTTTGAAAATCTGGACAACACAACTGTGCTGTTTTCTAGCAATTATGTCTGTAAGAGACATAGAGATTCACAAATATAGAGTAGATAAACAGAAATTTAAATGAGTTGGCTGTATTGAAATTGAAGAGTAATTCTATTAAAAGTAAAACTGTCAAGAAAAAATATGGAGTTAATAGAAATCTGAGATGAGTTGAATGTTACACTTTACTTTTGTATAACTTATACATGAGAGCAATATGAATAGTGTTAAATCAAACTGTATATACTTGTATCCAGTATTCCATATCAATATTTCATTAAACTATGTATTCTTTTTTCCTAAGGAAATGAGCTACCTAAGACATTTAAAACTCTGTGCTAATCTTTTTTAAATAAATTTGTTCACATTTATCTTTAACTTACAGGATTTTTATATAGCCAGAGTATATTTTCTTCCTGCAAATGATCCAGAAAGGGGCAATATCACTTACTGGCTATGCATCTAAAGCATTAGGCACTCTATGTGTACTGTCTTATTGAAGTCACAAAATATCCATGTAAAATTATTGCCTCTTTTAAAAGATGTGGAAACAGAGAAGAGCTAAATTAATTGCCCAAGGTTATCAATATGTTGATAAAATATGGTCATTCATTTGAATCTAAAACTTCAATACTATCATCTATACCACCTGACTATAGATAACATAATTCCATATATTCAATCATAACTCTCTCAAGTATGTGTCTTAGAAAACCGTAAATAGATGCAATTAGTGTACCTTATCCTAATTTATTCATTTTAATATAAAATTTTAAGTAATTGACAATATTTGACCCTAAATATGTTTACCTTAATAAGGCATAAAAGCTTTATTAACTGGATTTAATATTGAATGAAGACATCACTTATCTGATGATAGTGCCAAGTATAACCCCATGGCCTGGAGCCTCATAATACTTTGTTTTAAAGGTGTGAACAGATGAATTTAAAGGTGTAGCAAAAGCCAACTGCTTTTCAAATCAGTTGAAATTCAAATCATCATCTAGTCCTTTTAGTAAAATCATCTTTGGCTGCATTCGTTTCTAAAGGGAAAGTTCAGAAGAGTTGATGAGGCTTTTTTTTCCTCCCTTAATATAAGCCTCCTCAATGAAAAATTTCTAACATCTCTGGGCTCTGGATAAAATTAATCTATAAATTTCTGTCACTTTAGTTTCATTTGCTATTATGAGAAAATACCATTGGAAGAATAATTTAAATAAAGAAATATCAAGCATTAACAGTAAAAAGCAATAGTCCATGCTTTAGAATACAAATGATGTAATTGTGAAGAGAAAAATATCCTATGCAATGCACCCTAAACCTAACAGCATGCTGTTTGCCATATATGAAGGTTCTGCTCTTCCTAAAATTGTAAAGATTAGTTGTGTGGTTTCACTCTGTGCACAGCAGGGTAACCATATGCTCTAGAAAACTACATGCAAGGAAAGCAGCTTGTTGCAAAAGTGGGTGAAAATGCCCTGAAATAATTCTGAACAAGATAAAAATGTCTCTACATAGGACCATTTCTTCATATTCCAAAAGGCAGAGGAGTCTGCTTTGGCATCAGCTTTGAGCACAAATAGAAAGTCTAGCCCCTTCAAAATATTTTAACAAAGAAAAAGATTTAAAAGTCACATACGTCACATTCACTGTGACCATCTCATTCACAGGTAAAACAAGCTCTGGTAACCATTTGGGGAAATCAGCTACACGCAAAACTGTTTCATCTCTGATCTTTAAAGTTAAGCTTTCTCTTTTGATCAATTCAGTACATATCATTATCTTTCCTTATTTGCTCATTCTATTAAAAATGAGAAATCGTGTGTTCATATGATAATAAGCTGACAAGATATCTGATCAATGGTTACAGGTGAACAAAACAAAGTGGTTGAAAATCTGAAAAAAAAAAAAAAAAAAGGTTTCCTTAAAGTACTACTCAAAGGAAATAAGAACATTGAGATCAGAAATTCTTAAAATCTTTACATAGGACTAACTCAAAAGCATGGCTTGAAGGGTAGCATTGGATAAAAATGTTAAAATGGTTACTTGCAGATTTGCCATTTGTGAATAAAATAAACTTTCATTGTTTAATATTGTCATTCAAGTCCTCAGACATTCTGAGTACTTTTATCTAATACATTTTAAAAGTGCATAAACCTGTTAACAAGTAAATTCTAACATTTTATTTTTTCTCTTCTTTCTTCTTAAAGGCAACTTATTTAACAAAATGTAAAATAATTAAAAATATAAAAATGTATTCACTGTTATGAATGACATTGCTTTGACAATTTCAAAAATGTGATGAAATAAGGTAATGGATAGAAAATAAGGATGCTATTCAATAAATATGTATTTAAATCATAAACTGGTACATTTCTGAACATGTATTATTAAATAGCCATAGTTATAAACATTGAACACAACTTTCCATTAAGTAACATAGTTAGGGAGAAGTCAAGAGAACAATGGAAAAAGTAAACAAAAAGTATGGCAAGATATTGATAAAGCATACAATGATCAATATTTATATGTAATTCTTCACCCCAAATGTTGATATTCCCCTGTTTTATGTATTCACTTTACCAATGTCAAAGTTCTCACATCCAAAATAAATAAATAAAATGAATAAAATTAAGTAATTCTATAAGAATTCTATAAAACCAGATAATTTTTTAAAGTTATAAATTCTAGAGTCTATTATTAGTTATGCTTTAAAGATGCTATTAAAATAAGTACATTAGTTAGTCTTATAAATAAAGACCTGGGAATTCAAGCAGACAAATATAATTTCACCATATATATAAAATAAAAAAACAATGCTTAAAGATTAACTCCTGAGAATTTTTGATTTGGCAATCAACTTTTGCATACTTTTCTTTTTTCTCTTTATTTTATTTTCTTCTTTTTTAAAATTTAATTTTTTTTTTTTTTTTTTTTTTTACTGTTTTACCTCCATCTATTAACCTTTCAGGGATTTGAAACATGTTAAGTAAAGAGAAACTAAACCCTGATGTTTTTTTCTCTTGTTATTTGATACATTGAAAAACAACCATTTTAAAGTATTGAATTTAGGGTAAAATTTAAAATTTAGAGCTAAAATTTGACTTGGTATTGATTTTCTTATTCATCTATTCCTTTATTGATCTTTCCAGTAAAACCATAATGAATGTCAATAGCTCAGCCATTCTTAAAGGTTGCCAAAACTAATTATTGTCATTAATATTGATTCAGAAAATCCATCTGCCTTAAAATATCCCTTCCAGTCATAAATTTCCCACCATTTGAGTCACTCTTATGGAATTAAAGTTTAGCTTTTACTATATTATCCGAGATAGCCTGTCAACATTGTTTTTATCCTAGTGGAAAACAAAAATCCTATGAGGAATAGACAGTGTTGGGACTGTGTGATAAATGTTGTTCTCTCTCCATGATGATCATCTTCATCTAAGTTCTTGCTACTTAATGTGTGAGCAAACCTAGAGATCTGTTAGAAATGCGAAATCTCAGCTCCAACTCCAATTCCGTCAAGTCACAACCTGCATTTGAACAAGACTACTAGATGATTAATGTCCACAATGAAATTTGAGAAGCATACTATAAGACCTATATTCCACGTAACTATCAACTGTTACTTGCACTTCTGTATATCTTACTGTTTTGTCTGATTGCACCTATTCACTTGAAATTTCTTCTTTAAATTCATGCTAAAGTGACTCCTTTAAAAATTACATTTGGTAATACATGTTCCCTGCTAAAGTCCACCAACGGTTTAGATAAAAATAAAGCTCATTTTTAAGGCCTAAAAGTCAAACGGTGTTTTTCCTACCTATATTTCCCACCTCATCTACCTTACTGTCCTCCTGGCGCATTGAGTACCAGAATTAGTGGGTTTTCTTTTTCTCAAGTTACAACTCAAGCTCTTTATAACTAACTGTTTTCTTTTCCTGGTGTGCTTTCTTCTCTGAGAAACTGCAAAGCATAACTCCAAGAGCGTCTTTGTCTCCTTTCTGTTATTTAAGTCTCAGTTTAAATTTTAACTCCCCAAAGAGGCCTTTCCTTACCATCCAAACTAAGGTAGGAATCCATCTATCTTACCATCAGACAATTATTTACTTGTCTATTGTCTTTTTCTTCCTCACTTGAATATAAGTTCAATAAAGCAGGGTCTACTAAGTTTTGTTCAATACTGTATACCCAGCAATTGGAAGACAGCTTGGCACTCAGTGGATATTTTGAGAGAGAAAAAAAATTAAAAGAAAAGAATATGGAACAGAAAAATGTGAAAAGAAATAAAGAGAAAAAAGAAAAACAGAAAGAAAAAAGAAAGAATATAGAAAAATGAGTGAATAAATAAATAGTAGAATGTGGTGGTGAAGAGAGTAAGAATAGCACTGTCATCTGTTGTTAGAAATAACACTGCCTAAAAGAACAGCTAGGACTGGACCTCCAAATAAAGAAGCTTTCAAATTTAAGGCACAAATGTGGGCATTGGGCCCAGAAAAAAAAAAAAAAATGTACATGTGGCTGATTTCACATTTAATGAGATAAGTACATTGCTAATCTCTAAATTCCTTGATGGTAGCATTGGCCACTTCTGTGTTTGTTTTCACATTGGCTATAAATAATCATTAAAATAAGTACATGTCAGCTCAACACCAGTAGGGAATATAAAGTGATGGCAAATACATTAATTAATACATAATATCTCTCTATAGAGTCATAGACTTTTAGGATTAAAAGGGACAGTAACAATCATATTATTAAGATACTCTTTGATGCTTTAGTCATTTTTAAATACCCACTTTGTCCATTACAATCTATGCTTGAATGACTTTGAGAGTTCACTGCTTCCAGTAGAACACAATTTATATTTGAAAAAAAAAAAAAAAAAAAACCTGAATGTTAGATCAGTCTTCTTTATAATAAACTGCTTTGCACTGTCTTATGGTTCCATACACTAAATTTTACAACCTATGCCAGAGGACAGATTTAATCTCTCTTACACAGAACAACATATCAAGCATTTGAAGCCAGTTTTACCTCATCCTTCCTCACATGCCATACTTGTTTTGTGGTAATTCTTTCTCTTATAATTGACCTATAATTTTTCTCTATAATCTAATCTCCAAACTTTTCCTTTGGGAATAGAGACTATACAACATACTTTTGAATTCATCACATGCTTAGTGAAAGATAAGATGTACAATAAAACCCTGATAACTGATTACTTGCTGAGCATACATTAGTATCCATAAAAATATATTTACATGACTACTCATAAACTAATTCCCTCATTGTTATAATGCTTATTAAGATTTTAAAAACAACATGTTTTAGATTTAGAAATTTATACTTTATAAAAGTCTTAATAGAATATTTGAAAATAGTGTAAGTTTCTTGCAAACACTTGAAAACACTTAAAATATATTTTATGCATAATAATATAGCCTATTAGTGATGAACACGTAATAGGCACCTAAAAATTGCTGCTTTCACACAATGCAGTTTTTGAGGTAGAAGAGTGTTACACCAGTTATTGAATCAAATTTGTTACATAGTAATCTTAACTTCTGACATAAACTGGCAATTTAATGTGAATATTAAATGTGTATAATCGTTTGCTGTTTTCTTATTTTTGTTGAGCCTTATAAATATTCAGATGAGCTTACTTGAAAACAATATAAATTATAGTAATAATAAAAAATTGCTGCTTCTTTGGATTAAAAGTGGTCACCTAAAATAAATGTTTTATGCTGAATTAACTGTTCTTACCTTAAACTTAAGAATAGTAAATAATGTACTTATTTAAAAACTGTTAGAGTTTCTTTTAGGCTCTAGTTTTGGAGGAGAAAAGTCTATATCATATTCAATCTCAATTCAACATAATTTCATGTAACTTTATTAATCAAAGTAATATTCCACTGATATGGTCATTAGCATTAAATGTACTGTGGCATAACTGAGTATACTATGTCAAAACAAACAGTAGTAATGTCTATAAAAGCCCCATAACACACATTTAATTCTGTAAGATGTTGTAGTTATCTAAGTTAAATTCCCATTGGGAAGTCCAATAAAAATAATTAATAATTATTATATGTGTATATGAAAACATTCCCAGAAGAATATATCCAAATTTTGTACTTAAAAACAGCAACTATCAAGACTGTTCTTTAACAGCTGACAGAACTTGTCCACATATTGAAAAAATAATAGTAGAAATATAATTCTACTAAAGTCTCCAAGACAAGCAATGCTAAAGTAAAATAGGGTGGATTAAACACATCTTAATTATTATTTAACATAATAAAATATGACAAATAACTCCTTGAGACAAGATACCCAATTGTGCTTATAATCTATGTTATTTCAACTTTAACATCACTTAGTGAAAGACCACATATCAGACACTAAATGAATCTTGAATGAATCAATACTAGTCTAGGACTATCAATACTAGTCTGAGACTGGATTTTTATAAGGTCTCTGCCAGGCCATAATTTTCTCTACAAAATAATGATATTGTACTAGATGATCTGTAAGTTCCCATCTAATTCTAAAATAGATAATTCTGGAAACACAAGAAAATTTACTTATCATTTCTAAAATCATATCATTACATAGGTTTTGCTATTTTCAAGTCAACGTTAGGTAAATTCCTTAAGTCTATAAAATCAAGCTTTAGAGTTTAGGGATTATTGAAAAAGATTTTTAAGTTAAATATTAAATGATATCAAAAGAGATCTTATAGCTAAGGCAGCAAATTATTCTGATGAATTTACAAATGTCACTAGATATATGTTATCTAATTTTAAACATCTGGATATTTTGTAAATAAAAAGTCAATTATTTTTAAGCTTACTTATCTTAATGTGTATCTTCCTTCAAATGTAAACAATTTATTTATTTTTGTTACAGGCTATTCTGCCTAAATACCCACTCAAACCATTTTCAATGAGTCTTAGTAACATAAATATAATCTACTAGTTTCAAATATTCATTCATTTTTCTTCCTTTTTTTTTTTTTTTTTTTTTTTTTTTTGAGACGGAGTCTCGCTCTGTCGCCCAGGCTGAAGTGCAGTGGCCGGATCTCGGCTCACTGGAAGCTCTGCCTCCCGGGTTCACGCCATTCTCCTGCCTCAGCCTCCTGAGTAGCTGAGACTACAGGCGCCCGCCACCACACCCAGCTAATTTTTTTGTATTTTTATTAGAGACGGGGTTTCACCGCGTTAGCCAGGGTGGTCTCGATCTCCTGACCTCGTGATCCACCCACCCTGGCCTCCCAAAGTGTTGAGATTACAGGCGTGAGCCACCACGCCTGGCCTCATCTCTCAATAATTAGTTCAAATATTCTCTGAGCAGCGCTCTTTGATTCATATTTAGAGGTTGTTAGTCCCTCTACTGTAATTCAGTAACATTCTAAAAGTGCTGCTATGCAACTGTTTCTCATAATAAATTTGTGATTATTCTTTTTATTTAAAGTTATGTAGACTGTTCTATGGCATAGATTGTATTGTTCATTCTCATATACCTGCTATCCAGTACAATGTCATGCACATCACAAGAGTCAATACGTATTTTGTGAATAAAATGAAAATAACAACCATCCTATGATGCAGGTGTTCTTAGCTAGAGTTGTGACTTTGGGAATTGAACTTACTGCTCAAGATCATAAAGCTAACAAGGAGCAAAGTATAGTCTCAGCCTAGTTCTTTGACCAAAACTCAAAGTTGATAGTAAGCATTTTTTTTTTAATCTTTCCATTGGGAGAAAATACCTAAGACTTTAAGGCACTTCCGATCATTACTATGTTTAATGCTTATAATAACCCTGATGTAATATTACGATACTATAAAAACTACTTTGCAAATATAAAAATTGAGGTATAATTGTTCATTTGACCTGAACAAACTCTCACACATAGTAGTTGGCAAAGGTGGACTAAAATTCAGTCAATAAATATTAAATTCTCATTTTGAGGACTATTGGACACATATACAGCAAAGTGTGGTGTGGTGTTAATATGCATTTTTAAGAGATCTAAACCAACATTATTTATTTTCTTTCTCTTTTGCTTCTTTTTATCTCAATGTACAAAGAATCTTCAAATGGAGGAGACTGGAAATAATTTTCTGTTACTGAGAAAAAGTAGAACCTTAAAAAATTAAGATAATTTAAATTATTGATGTTTTAACTATAATACAATAGGAAAATTAATTGGAATGGTACCCTATAAAGAACTGAAAATACATTTGAGAAATATTTCAAGTTTTTCCAGATTATTCATTAATTTTACAGTTGTTATTTAAATAAAATAGTTATAGTGATTGACTCTATACACATGAAGTACAAAATACTGTGTCTAATCCATATTTTCTATGTGTTTATAATAATATTGATGTCAATTATTAATATATGCCCCAGTTTATAAAAACAGATAAATTGGGAACCATTAATGATCAAAAGACATTTTAAAACTGAAAGTTTAACTGTAATGTGAATTAAAAAATTAACAATATTAAATTATTATGTACTGCAAAATAGCATGAACTTGCAGACATCGAATGGACCTATGCTATAGTAATCTCTTATATTTCTGTTTTACACTGTAATTAACTTTAACAAAATAATATCCATTAGAATATTTTTCATAGGACATTTTTGACTTTATAATTTTCTAATGGTTAATTATAAAATTATTTTGATTTTATAATTGTTCAGGGGCTATAAGCAAAGCCTTTATATCCAGTTCCATTTTGTGAATTTTGAACTACTAATACAATAAAAGTAATATATTATTATGGATTAATGACGATATTGTTGCCTTTATTTTTAAAAAGCTGGCATAACTGTGACAAAATGTAGTTACCTTTAACACTGAAATATGTAGAGATTTCATTATTTTGAAGAAGGTAATTTCAAGCCTTTAATTTAAGTGAATTTTCTAGCAAGTGAAATTGTAAATACTTATTCATTAGTTTGACAACTATTTTTTAAAAATATCTATTGTTCAGAAACTGTACTAAGTACTGAAAATGCAGCATGAATAAAACGCATCCATTCCTTGTTCTCAGACAGTTTAAATATTACAGGAAAAGTTATAGGGCTGATGATTACAAATGCCTTTTATAACAATGGCAAGTTATAAGAAGAATACCTAACCTTCCTAGAGGTAACAATTTAAGCTACATCTTGGAAAGGAAATTAGAATTATGTGGTTAAAAGGAACAAGGATTAGCTTCTCAGAGTACCTTTAGGGAGAAAAGAATAGTGTTTGACTAATTAAAATAAATTGTGTTTTGCAAAATAATAGAGTGATTGTGAGAGTTACATGAGATGAATTTGGAAATATGGAAAAAACGCAGATCATGTAGTTTCCTGTGGGTCCTCACCAAGTCTCTACTTTACTCTTAAAGGCATTGAGAAATCACTGAAAGCTTTAAAAGAGTCGAGTTAGATGACTGGATTTTTATTTATAAAAGTTCATTTTAACTACATTGTGGATAATAGATTAGAGGAGTACATTTTTTTTTTCTGAAATATCTAAAAAAAATAGTTTTGGGTTGTTTACCAACTTATTGAAAAAGTAACTTAAAAGGCTCACTCTCTGCATACACACTATAACTTCTTTAGTACTTTGATCAGAATTCATTTTACAAAATCTATCTTGTACAACTAGAATGGGTTTCTCTATATCCTCGACTCTATTGCAGTGTCCTGCAGGAACGGGTCATGCATTATTTATCTTTATTTCCTCTAGAACAGAATCTGGTACTGAGTAAAGATTTTAGTCATTGTGTCTGAGCCAAAATTATTATTTTCAAAATAATACTGGTTTGATGTCAGCCATTTCCAGTTTAGAAATTTGGACCTGCTGGTAATCAAGTCTTAGAAGATAGTTTCATAACTAAGGGCATAGCTATATTTTGAGAACTTTAGTAAACCCTAAGCAATAGAATAATAGGTTTCCTCTACTGTTAACACTGATATTTTTGCCCATAATACTAAGAGATTGTGTCTAGAGTGTAATAGATAAGTAGCAAACCAAAATCACTGAAATAGTAGTGAGAAGAAGAAACAGAAGAACCAATTTGAATTAAAAGAGATAGGTGATAAAAGTGTAACAATTTAAGTCACTGTCAACAATGATGAATACATTAAAAATGTGTTCCATATAATGTTTTACATCTAATTTAAAAAATAAATGAGGAATACATTTCCAAGGTACATGGCATCACTGAATGCATATTAAATTCAAAATCACCATTTTGTAAAGAATATGGGGAAAGGTAAAACAGGTATCAATCTCTCAAACAGCGCTAGGAGCTTATGATAACAACGGGGAAAGTTTGAGCACTGATTTGGAATCTACCCAGGAAGTACTCTTGATGCTTAATTAAAATTTACTTGAAGAAACTTAAAAATTTTATATGGAACCATTTTAAAATTATTTAATTTAATTTAATAGTTGACTATCACCTTTTCTATTTTCAGTCTGAATTATTTTTCCAAGTTATATAAAATTTTAATTTTTAACCACAAAGTGTCTCACACCACTTGATGGCAAACTTTGGCTAAAGCAGAAATAGTATTATTAGTTGGTTTTACGATAAACTTATGTCAGAAATTATCCTCCTTCTATATGATGGGTAATAATAATTTCCAGGTAGCCTACCAATATTAGCTCGTGAAGTTTTCCAAAGAGAATGAAAAAATAGTTTTTAACATTTTAATATAATTTTACCTACTTAAATTTTCTAGTAATAAGACAAAAACTGTTTACTTGATTGTGCAAATCAAAATTTTAACACGGTCCCTATATTCTTATGAATGAATATTTATAATAGGAAAGTGAATACGGAATCAAGGTGATATTGATTTAATCTTTTTGAGAAGACTATTACCAGTTAAAAATTCATTTTAGAATGTGCCTCGTTAAAGAGAATCAAAGTAAGTACTTTCAGTACAAATTCTAATGGAAACAAACTTCTGAGATATTTTTGTATGATTTTCAATTAATGTATGTAAAGATGTCTTGATTTCTATCCTTCTTGTGCTCTAAGTATTGAATGGCTCCCCATTACTTAAATCATGGTCTGTATAAACCATTCCTAATCACACTACAAAAACCATAGTCAGTTTAGAGAAAATATTTTGATATCTTTGAAATGTAGCAGATATTTTATACATGAAATATGTTCAATTAATGTTCTTACTGATACATATATTGATATAATTAAAGACCTTTTATTCTTTTACACTACATTGAATTTTTTTCCTAAACTTCTCTATGACACTTGCCACCAAGAAACAGAAAAACGTGTTTTCTAGACTTCTTTATTTTATAAAAGGTAGTCTTATATTAATTGAGTAGAAAATTACCAATGTATGATGTGGTTTTATGTCATTTTTCTCTAAAAATAAATTTGACACTTAAAGACTACTTAAATTTTGGAGCCATAATATCAATGAATAGCTGTTACCTTTTCAAAATGGAAATCTTTCAATGCAATCATACGGGTCAAGCAAAGAATAAGCTATGTAAAATGATCACCAGACATAGCGTTTCTATGTTTCCCAATCAAACTGTACATATTCTCAAGTACTAACTAACATTTGCATAACATAAAAATATCATGCAAACGCCAAAAATTACTACATGGGATAAATCATCTATGGGTAAATATATGCACTTACTAATCAAAACTGGCTACTTTATTTTCCTGTTTCATGAACATCATAACTGGTATGGAATAATAATAGGTATTCTGTATTTGTTTTTACTGTCCTGTTTATGAATTATGTCTGTTCAAATTTTTCCCCCTCCCTCTCCAACATTTGCATTGACTTTGACTTATTTTTAAATTTCAATTTCTATGCTTTCAAATTATTCCAGTTTTCGGTGTTACTATCCATATTTTTCACCTACTGCAAACTTTTTCTTTTGCTTTCTACATCTTGGCTCTCTTTCCACTCATTCTCTAATTAGAATCATTACCAAAATATAGCTTTGGCTGTAACTAAATGGGCACAAGTAAAATAACATCCAATACCTCTATGAGTAACAACTGCAAGCTCTTTAGTTCTTTCTATCTGTTCAGCATGTCTTGGTCTTCTCCTGGTACTTTGTGTATCTGCTTGATGAGGAGAGAGCCCGTCCTTGGACGTGTTGGGGTCCAGACCTGAATTTCTGAGACTTGTAACTTGCACTCGCTGTTCCTCGGAAAGTCTATGGATGGTGACAGCTGTAACACTGGATACAGTAACATCTGCAGGTGTGCTAGCAACAGCAAGAGCACCAGTGGTAGTCCTGTTATGCTCCTCTAACTCACCAGTGGAGGTAGTGTGGGTCAATGTAGAAGAACCTGTGGGACACAGTAGCACTAGATGCTAACTTTTTCTTTTTAAATTTTGTTTATTTTTTCTGATAAGTTTAATCAGTCATATTCTCTTCTATTACCTTAAGGATAATCAACATGAAGAGGCAAAACACAAACACGCCAGTAAATTGTGAAGCACACTAGATCTGTTGGTTTGTTTGTATCAACCATTCTATGGATAGATATACACACAAAATACACCACATTTTAACTGTAATACATTGAAGGGAGCAGGTAAAAGAATAAACCCTTTATGTGGCCCTGAATCAATCTTCTAAAAAAATCTACAGATGAATTTCAGCAACAAATGCCTGGCAAGTGTCAGGTTTTGATGGAATGGGTAACTAGGTAACCACACTTTTCTCAAAAGTATGCTTTGAATAGTCTGCCATATCTCTTCAGAAATTCTGGGAAAAACATCAAAATTTTGTATTTTAAGACAAGCAAGTGAAGAAAAGAGAATTTAAAATCAAAGCCAAAATGAAAACAAATGATGGGAAAAAATGAGACACTAAAATAACCACTATATGACAATGTCTTTCTTAACCTCATTTGTCGTGAGCTCTCTAAGTACCTTAGAATTTACTGAGTTTTTAAAAATCAGTTAATAAGTTTTACTATTTTTACATAATGTTTTAGTTTAACCAATTCTGAACTAAATAAAATTAAGCAAATTATTTAATTTAGAAGTGGTTGAAAATTAACTATTAGTAAACATCATGGAACTTTAATTCATACACACTAGTTGTAACTATTGGTTGGGAATTTCTAAATATCTCATAAGCATTCCATAGTGTATATATATGTGCATGTGTCTATAATATTACCACATTTTTATTCTAATTAAATATTTTTTAATAATTTAAAAGTGTGTATTCAAAGTGTCAAACTAGGGTTTGCTTTTTCATTTTACTTTTTTTTTTTTAAGGTTGTTCTTAGTGGTTCATAATACTTATATAATGAAAAAAGTAACTTTATAAAAGAAGCATAAAATAGAATGGGGGTATATTTAAAAGGACCTTGACAACTGAAGTCCTTAACAGCAACAACAGCAACAACAAAAATTATTGAATTTTGGAGTTGCAGCTACTAATTAGGAATCATAGTCAGATCCCGGTTGGAAAACTTCTGAATATTTTCTAAAGCCAATGAGTGGTATATGTTTTTATACATTTTTCTTCTCAACATTTCAAAATTCTGTTACCAATGTTTAATTAGCTATTTTAGATAAAAATGCATAGGGATATTTTAACCATTCTGAAAGAGTAAATAAAAGCAGTGTCAATATGGTTTGAGAATACTCTGCCTTTCTTTTTTTTTTTTTCCTCTTCTGCTGTAGGCAGGTGATTAGTAGCACTAATAATTCTGCTTTCTGCCTTAAATTCAAAAAGGAAGAAAGGAAGTCAAACCTGGAGCCCCTCATGCATAGGCAAACAGAAAAGCCCATTTCCGCCCCTAATTCTTCCAGGTTGAGTCATCATATCTGAATTTGATGTAGAAATTCAGAAGTACTAAATGATTATTGTATTTTGAAAGAGCCAAAAGTAAATAAGGTATGATGATTATCAAATTATTTTAAATATTTTAATATGTTTTTAAGCATGAATCAGAAAGCTTCTATTCAGTATTTATCCAAGTTGTTTTGTGAATAACCTATTTCATAGATCAGAATCTACGAAGTTCACACTGGTTATATAAATCAGACTGCAATATTTAGTCAGTTAATATTTGATAATAATTTTTAATCGCATAGTTAAGCAATAACTATGCTTGCACTATTAAAATACAGTAATTGAACTCATGGTAAACTGTACATTTGTGATGCACAGTTTCATACATACATCACGATGAGCTCATGTGCTCATTACTATGAAACTTGATCCATATTATTCGCCTAGAGAGTTTAATTGAGCCTTTTATTTTTGAGAGGAATGTGAAGTCAGAGCAAAAACTAATACTTTAATATTTTTATAAACTCATCATAATTTCCCAACTTTCAGGTTTAATTTTAATAAAAGAAACTATTAACTATAAACATATGTTGGTAATTGTAAGATAAATTTATGAGAAATAATGGAATTTATACTATGTCACATGTCTGAGCATGCCTACCTTTACTAAAGGGATGGATTAAATTATCATATTCCATCAGATTCTTTATGATTAATCTCAAATAATCTCTTGAATTTGAGTCAATAAATCTGAGATAATCCTTATGAACAGGCGTAGGGGGCTTAGGCTGCTTCTCTAATCACTCAAGACCTGCAGACCAAATCCAGACACCCACTTTCTTGAAGACTTCGGGGGATAAACACAGTTCCAGACCAAATTTTGGAATTAGAACTGGTCTTTGGTAATGTCTAGACCCAGGGTTTTCTAGGAGTTCCAATCTTAAAATATTTAGCATAAGAGCTATACTTCCCACCAACAGTGATGATGATTCTGTAGTATTCCCTTAACCTAAATGCAGGACAGTGTTTAAGGCTGAAATAAAGCATTAAACCTCAGAATTTATTTAATAATCATAATCTAACCAGATATGTATTCCAACCAGGTATTTTACTAAACAGTTCTTATGTTTTACTTATATAGTGTATTCATATTCTTTCCACACCATACTGGGATGCAAGCTTCCTGAAGGCTAAAATTTTTGTATATTGATTTCACTGATGAATCCCTAGCTCCTAGAACATTGCCTGGCACATAGTAGATGCTCGAGAAACATTTATCAGACGAAATAATAAATAAAGAATGAATTCAATAGGACTAAAATCAAATTAGCAATAATAAAAAGATACATTTCACAAATGGAATATGATTATAATTTTTGCCATGCAAAAGTCACATTTCAAGCAGTGACAAGAATGAAGAGCAATTTCAAAGCAGGGGAAACATAAAATTTTGGTTTTAACTTTCAAAAACATCACTTTGAAAAAGTGTGGAATCTGAACATTAAGTTGCATAAGTAATAATTACTTCAAAATTTTTGTTATTATTTCCCAAACAAAAGTTTAGTCTGTTAGTATAAAATAGATTTACGTAGAATATTCAAAATTGTGTAGAATTAAAAGGGGATATATCTCATGCTTACAGAAAGTATAAATGCATCTAAACTTAGTTAGATGTGCTTGATACATACAGTGGAACTATAAAGAAATAACACTGATTTCCTTTTTAAGGTAATAAAGTCATCCATTACCATAAAGTTATGTCATATATTGCATTTACCATTTTATTTTAATATAAACGATTTGAAATACTGATATTGGTAATATTTTAAATTGGTGTGTATGAAACACAGACTTTTAAATTGTCAAAATTCACCACTTAACAGTTTTAAATTACTCAAAATTTTTGCGTACACAACTATTTTATTAAGTAATTGCCAATGCTGGAAAAAGCCTTAGAATTATGTATAGCAATAATTCAATATTAAATATACACATAGCTATCTAATGTTAAAATGATATTTTACTTTCATTTATGAAAAAAATTAAGTATGCTATACAATTATGTAAGCATTGTCTGATAGCACAGTTAAATGTATATATTACAAGACATAAAACTCAAAGGAAGAAAATGTACATTCAGAAAGCTGATTCTTCATTTGACATCAAACGATATATACAAGGTGTAGTTTATCACAATTAGATTATCCTGTCATTAAGTTACTTGAGAAAAATTTAAAAATAAGATGTTCACAATATGAAAACATACCTGAAATATAATTTTAATAATACTATTTAACAAAACATTCCTGAACTAACAAAAATAAAATAAAAATGATTTACATATATAAACATGCTTCACTATGTCATAACTAGATGTCATCTTTGAAATTATGATGATGGAAAATCACGTTACACATGTAAGTTGGAAATTTTATTTAATAGTAATGCTACAATGTGAAATTTGAAACTTTATTATGTGTTTTCAAAAATTATTTGAAAGTTATTAATTTTAACAAAATATGTACCAAATAATACCTCATGATAGAATTTAAACTTTGATGAAATTTTGATTAAATTTTTTGTCCTATAGTTTTACAATTTTATGTTGTTTCTTTGTAATTATTTTCTAACTCATTACCAAAATAAAAAGCAGAATATATTGCTAGAGATATGCGTGGATGACCCAAAATATATAAGAACATGTAAAAATAACTGCATATTCAAAGAAGTTTCTAGGTACTTATGTTTAGTACATTACTGTATGTAAATTAGTTTAATATATTCTGTTCCTTTAATTTTAGTGTTTCATATGAAACATTTGAATGGAAATTTAGCAAAATAGTAATAATTTTGTGACATTGTGATATGTAATAAAGTAAAATGCCATAAATGTTTAACATTAAAACATCCAAAATAAAAACTATGTATACACAAATAACACCAACATAAAGTCTAAGTACTATGACTAATTTGATTCAAGCCATCATCTGGATAGTCATTAGCATATGTAATTCAATGTTTGTTATATTTTTTCTTCTTTTCTTTAATATGACTTCTGTGAAACTTATAGGAAAACATACCAATAAATGAGGACACTTGTAAACTAATTGAATATGAGGGTATAAAGTGAAACAAAGCTCTGATTTGTTACATTTTTAAAAATTCACAGTTTTCATTAAGCATATGCTAGCTGCGAAAATAATTGAAATATTTTGCATTTTAAAAAGTGTTAATTTCAGTATTTTAAAATCTGGCTACCCTAGTATTCAACAGTTTAAACTGGTAGATGGGTGCAAACTATGAATATGGAATTTAGAAAAGAGATGGATTAACTGGAAGTAGCCCTTAAAACTGTAGGAGAAATAGAAATGTTTTACCTTTGATTAATTGTTATTAAGTATAAAATTATCTTTCTGACTAGGAGAATTTTAAGTGAATCCCGGAAAAGAACTAGTTTATAATTTTCAAAAAATATATATCTATATTGGTCTTACAAAATTTGATCTCAAATCAAAATGCTGTATTTATGTTGAAACTTCATAAGATTAAAATCTTAAAATATATTAATAATACAATATAGTCTAGATTGTAAGAGGCATATCTAAGAAAAAAACTACAGCAATTAAACTATGAAATGACAATGCAAAATTGGCTGTCACTTGTGCCCAGATTTCTGAGAGGTTAAAGTAAAAAGAAGTTCATCTTAGTGATGTAAGAAAAAATTCAGTAATTCATGTAACAGATTTTCTAAGATTAAGGATAAATAAATGGGTAAATACTAATTTTAAAATATAATTGAGTTTAAATACATATAACCTTTCTGAATTTACTGACATATTGATATATGTTTATTTTTATGTTATATATTTTATTCAAGTTTATAATCATTAAACAGGAAACCAGTATTAAATTTTGCATTTGGATTTGCTGTCATTTATCATATACAAGTGGCCTTGATGATATAATATGCAAAATGAATGAATAAATAAATAATATATTTGCAATTAAATCTGAAACTGATGATAGTAAAATTTGTCAGTAAATGTCATGGTACATCTACTAAAATCACTTTGTGATTAAATTAATGATTGTAAAACAAATATTAACGAATTATACACTATCCCACAATGTTTATATGCAAGATAAGGATCTCAAATTATGAATTGCTAGAAATTTTAATAAACACACATGCCAAGCAACCATAAATACCTTTTTAAATGAAATATGGGAATATCAAAACTTTTAGAAAGACTTAAGGAGACTACAGTTTTGGTCAACCATGGCAAAACAATACACACACATAAATGTATGAATGCTATATTAAATATCACAGTTTTGCCCTAAGAAGGAGTATGGATAGACATCTCATTTCTTAGTACAAAAAATATAGTAAGAGTGTGCTAGGGAAAAGCTATTTTAAATACAGAGTTTAAGAATCTTGAAGATAGTATCTTTCTCTCAAAAGATCACTTCTTGCTTCACCCAGTTGATTAAGACAAATTTGTAGAATTAAAGTTCAGAGTAGTATCACTTTAATTTTTTGTGCATTTTGGGAGTTTCTCTGACATGTAGCAGTGCATCATAGGTGTCATTTTTAAATTTAGATATGCAAATCCACACAATCACACACCACTTGCAGAAATAAATTTCACACAATACAAACTGAATTATTTTTGTGTAACTGAGTATAATAGTCTTATAAAGTCACAAAAATGTCAATAAATGTTGAAGACCTAGGTTTTAAAAGAAGATTCATGGCATCATTGTTACATTTCACAATAAGAAGAGAAAAGAACAGGATGTCCCTCTACATCTTTGTGCAACTATCAACCAGAATCCTGAATTTTTAGATCTCTTTGTTGAGACACCTGTCATCTCTTAACTAGAGTAAAAGCATTTGTCGTTCTGGGATTCCCCTAAACAAACAAAATGAAGCTTCACACACACTTGTTTCATTTATTTCCACGTAAAATCTTGTGGAACAGCTGGCAGCTCTCATGGAAGAATATTTTATTTCAAGATGTCATGTCAGGAGCACCTCATTTTCATAGCCTTATTTTCTCTGACAATCCTTGCCTTATTAATATCATTTGAAAGCAGAGAGCATGTCTTACACAGGTTTATCCCCTATTTCCAACTGAATATTTGATAAGTATGTGAGGAGAGAATAAATTAGTAAAAATGTCTAAATATAGTATCTTCTTTCTGAATAATACAAACTTTTGTATTTAATTAATATTTATTGATGGTAAAATTTATTTTTCAGGATATAAACATAAGTAAAGAATTTGATCTGTTTAGATACACCCAAATAATGCAAAACACATTTATAACATACTTTTATATTTCCTGTGCTAGAATAGAGGTATGAAAAAGAGGAAGAAACATCCGACACATAGAAATTAATTCTTCATTTATGTTTTCTAAAATGAGAGTATCATTTCTCCTATCTGTTTCTTCTATCTCCCAATATTCTTTCCAAAAACACAAAACCTGTATTTTACAATGATAGTATTTGTTTATTTTGAACGAGAATAGAGAAAAGTAAGGAAAATATGTGGATGGGGTTACCTTTTATACCAATAATGATTGAAAGAAAAAATAAGAGTGGTCTTTATCCTAACGTACTCATCATATCCCTGGGTCACAGCTATCTTCATTACCTGAATGTATCCCTGTTTATCCTTTGTTTTCTTCCATAGTGCCTGGCCTTTAAGTTTGGGGCCTAAGGAAGTGTCATCATTTTTCATTAATTGTAGATGTTCTTTACTGCCTAAAATATATAGAAGATTGCTTTTATATATGTGATATGATTTAATGGGAACCAAGAAACTATCCTTACCCCCCACATCTTTCTGTCTGTGTACCTCAATGGTGTTAAAAGATGTTCTTAAGAATTAAGTATAGCCCACCAAAATTATTCTCTCATAACCAGACAAATAACTTTTTGGTAGATAGAGGGCCATACTAGAGTAATTGTTTAACTATTCCACTTTAATTAGTTTATTATTAAGTTTTCTTCTCTTTACAAAAAATACTTGGGGAAATTTTAGAGATATGTGTTTTGGGGAGAAGTGTGAAGTTTGCCATAAGATCATTTAGTGATTTTTAGTGAGGCATTTATATGACTGTTACATAACTAGAAGAGTAGGGTTCATTATTAACAGCTCTGGTGTAAAGAAGGTGTGGGTGGCTAGGAAGGGCTGCCATTCTGGAGGAAAGACTATTATGGTGTTGATTGTGGAAGGGTTGCTGAGCAACTGGTAAGAAGCTGCATAAATATGCTCAAGTAAAGCAGTCTAATAAGAAACACAGGCCAAAAACATCTTACTTTCCTGCAACATACATTCTGTAGAGCACTTCGTATTCTGTAGCAGCAAATTAATTAGTAGGAGGAGTTATTTTCTTGAAAATAAATACCAATTTTGGCTTAGAAAAAAACAGCATGTTGGTGGGGAAAAATAAACTTCAGAAATGGTAAGAACATACAGAGTCTATCATCAAAGCTATCATTAACCTAAAGCAAATATATTGTATATTAATATTATATATGGGGTATTACATACAATTATATATTTGGATGTTTATATTAGTCCATATTTAGAGATAAATATATTTCTTACGTGATTATTATGCTAATTTTCTTTACAGAAATACCTTTCATTTAAACAATAGAAGTAAACAATAAACAAACAAACAAAAACTGTCTTTTAATACCATCAACAAACAAGAGTATGAACACCAATATATACATCATTTATATTTGACTTCAAGTGTGCTTCATTTCTTTAGTTTTATTAAGGCAACAGATGATGTTAAAATTTAGCCATAAAACATAGATATCTGACCAATAAAGATCTCAGAAATCATGTAGTTTAATGTTATAACATCTGACCAACTGTCTTTGACTCTTTCTACTCTAGAAGTAGAAAATTTGATCCTCAGGGCGACACAAATGAGAAGGTTAATTAGAGCTTCCTTCACTCAAATCTTCCCTGGAGAAGAGACAGATAAGTCTGTTGTTTAATTAGAAAGAAATTCCATCAAATTTAGAACAGAATATATTTGGAAAGACAGAAATAAAATGGGTGAAATATGAAGGAAGAGATTCAGCAAACTACAAATATGTTTTACATATTTGTACCTATTGAAGAGACAAACCCTACCTTGCATTCATTCCAAAAAAATGCAAATGTTATACGTGAATCTTTCTAATGCCCTACTTTTTCTACACCAATTAGAATGGATATTTTTCCTCTTTCTCTATGTTTCAATAGCATTCTAAACATCCTAACTTTAAAAGGTATTATATTCCATACTCTCTTTACCTCATCCTTCCTATTTCACAAACACAAATGAAATGACTATTATACTTTAGATACATGATATATTATGATTGATAGATAGATAGATAGATAGATAGATAGATAGATAGACACAGATGATAATCTTCACCCCTGTCTTTCAAGCAAACAGTCTAATAGCTATTTAAAAAACAACCAGAACAATGTGATATGTTTAATAGAGGATACAGTATAACTAGGAAAACACAGCTGTAGAAGCCTTTAGATTTGCTTACACAAACCAGGAAGACTTTCTAGTTGAAGAGACATTGGCATTGATCTTAAAGGATGAGCAGATTTTGCCTGATACATGAAGGATAAAATAACATTTTAGTCAGAGGTAGCAGCTTAGAAAAAGTGCAGTAGAGGAAAAGGCAAGACATATTCAGAAAACTGCAAATTATTTGGCATGGCAGGAATGAAGAGAGCGAAATAGTAGGCACCGAGACTTGAAAAGCCAAAACATTTCAACTTAACTTGAAAAATGAGGCATCACTAAAGTACATAAAGCATAAGATTGATAACAAGATTGGCACTTTAGAAAGAATGTTCTTGCTATAATGTGAACAAAGTATTAAAGAGCTATATGGACTACAGCAGGGGTCGCCAACCCCCAGGCCATGGACTGGTACCAGTCCTTGGATGTTAGGAACCTGGCCACACAGCAGAAGGTGAGCGGTGAGCAAACGAGTAAAGCTTCATCTGTATTTATAGCTGCTCTCCATTGATCACATTACCTACTAAGCTCTGGCACCTATCAGATCAGCAGTGGCATTAGATTCTCACAGGAGCATGAACTACTCATGCAAGAGATCTAGGTTGCAAACTCCTTATGACAATCAAATGTCTGATGATCTGTCACTGTCTCCTATCACCCCCAGATGGGACCACCTCTTTGCAAGAAAATAAGTTCAGGGATCCCACTACTTCTTCTCCATTATGGTGAGTTGTATAGTTATTTGATTATATATTACAATGCAATAATAACAGAAATAAAGTGCAAAGTAAATGTAATGTGCTTGGATCATTCAGAAACCATCCCCACCCTCACTCTGTGGAAAACTTGTCTTCCACAAAACCAGTCTCTTGTGCCAAAAATGTTGGGGACTACTGGACTACAAGCGAGACAAACATTTAACTGCTTCAACCACATGACTGAATATTTTGCAACAGAGTTGCTAGATTTAGCAAATAAGAATATAGAATACTCAGTTAAATTTAAATGTCACATAATCAACAATTGTTTTGTTATTTTGTTTGTTTTTAGTATAACTATATCCTGTACAAAACTTGGGACACATTTTGAAAAAAAATTGTTTCATTTTTTATCTGAAATTAAAATTCAACTGGGAATTCTGTATATTATCTGGAAACTCTACCTTGATACTAATTTAGACTTACAAATTCTGAAAATTTTCTACATACCAAGTAAAAACTAGTAACAAATATTAATCCTTTCAATGTAAGTATTATTTGATTGATCCTGTGAAAACATTTGGAATGACACAGAATGGGCATGATGACATCACAAGGACATCTAGGCAAAACTCATACAAGCATCATTTTATTGAATGAGAAACGGAAAGAAGGCAAGTTGAATATAGTGTTCTAAGTTATTTTATTACACATATATTTAAGTCTACAACCATTTTAGTACTAAAACCATCGAATGCTCTAGTCTTATATTCATTATAAAAATGCACGTTCTATACTTGAGGAAAAAATTCATATTGAGAATTAAACCCACAGATTTACATATAGAAAAGTCAGCTTTCTGAAAAATTATTCAATCCATGGAAAATTGAATGGAAGATATTTCCAGCAGAACTTATTGCTCTTTGAATTATATACAGACACTATAGGTGGCAACAAAAACTGAATAGTTACCCAACCTCACAATATCAAGTAATACTTTTTGACCTGTTAGTCTTTTTTTATTCAGGAAATAGAAAATATAAAATGGAAAGTAAAAAATTCAACATTCTCAATAGAGATAATCAGGTAGATACAGATATAGATATAGATAT
This sequence comes from Macaca mulatta, assembly GCF_049350105.2. NCBI lineage: Eukaryota > Metazoa > Chordata > Mammalia > Primates > Cercopithecidae > Macaca > Macaca mulatta. The sequence goes on from NC_133413.1 coordinate 123,304,407, forward strand.
AGATTTCCTCTTGCATATATGAGACTATATATCTGTGTGTATATATGTATATATCTATATCTATGTGGAGAGATATCAGGTACATAAAGAAATCTCTGAACTCTGAAAAGGCATTTGAAGTAAGAGTGTTCTATTTAACAAGATCATATGCATATTATTGGTTTGAATTTTTGATGACAATAATAAAGCAAAAAATGTAATCATTACGGTAGTTTTAAATATCTAATAGTTTTATATCCACCCAGATAAATTTTGGTGTATTACAATTACAGATATGAATTGTAAGATGAATATTCAATTATTTTCCTGAAGTATACTTTTAACCTTTATAAAGGTAATGAAAACTTGCTTCACTCATCTGTGAGAAGATACCTTTGTATTTCTCCAGATTTCTGAAGAGATGATTAAGACACTATAAATGTATTTGACATTCCAATATGCTTACTTTAAATAACTAGATACCAAAAATATTTTTAAAACATGGCATAAAAAGCAATAGACATTTATTGAGCACTTAGTATTTGCCAGACATAATCCTAATTTATTCATTTAATCCTTAAAGGTAACCTGTGAGCTAATAATGATAAAGCACAGAACTGCTTCAAAACATACACTGAGCCACATGGCTAGTAACTGGCAAAGCTAAAAGATGGACCCAAATGACACAATCTCAAAATGATCTTAACTTCTGTGAAATCAGTGCCTTTATGTAGCCTCCCCAATACAGTATAGCATGTAAACACTTGTGTGTGAGTCAACATGTTATTTATTTATGTTTTGTTTTGACTATATTTCTTTTCCATCACCTCCTTCCTCAACAGAGGCCTGATTGTCTTCAGGGTCCTCCTGCAATTCCCTCAGCAGGATTTTTCTGCAGAGCTCAAAGGAAAAATTTCTCTATATTCCCTCCCTACTTTTTGTTTCCTGAGAGTCTAGGTCCTTTCATGAAATTACACTAAATGAAAAGAGGAGGGCAATGATGGGGGATGTTAGAGTTTGGGGAGAAGCAATAAAGATGATGTACACATCATCTCTAAGGAAAATAGAAGGGTCTAGGAATCTGTATTCTCACCTGTGGCTAAGATTTCCTTGCTCAAGCTTATCATGGAAAGAAAAAGATCATCTGCCTTTATAGAAAATATGGGTTTGGACAATGATGACTAAATGGCTTTCTCCCCATAGTCTAGTCACTACAAAGGCCTATTGGATTCTTGCACAAATCAAGGGAAGAGAAGGTGCCAAATGTTTCTTCTACCCTCACCCCACAATGACCTACAGAATGTTTTTCCTGTCAAATATAATAGGGTCTTTCAAATTATTTGAATATAAGAGAACAAAGTAACATTTCTTGCCTATCCACATGTGTGGATTAAATTTCATACCTGTTTAATGTGTAAATACATTAAAAATGTACAGCATACCTCAAAAGCTTATTTTTGCTTTTTTAAATAATTTAGTTTCAGGGTGAAGTTTGATACCTCTATGTTCTATTTTTTTCTTTTACCAATTTGAGTTCTTCTATTATAAAACAGTTCTTAACAATCTAACTTCACTTATCTTTGCAACGTATCTGCTGCTCAATAATTATAAGACTCACATTATCGTACATGTGGCTTCTTACTATGTTGCTAATATGGATGATTTTTGCCACCTTTGGGCATGAACAAAGCTTCTGCAAGTTTCTGGTTCCCGACTTTTACCAACAAGGTCTTCTCCAATCTTCAGAAAATTTCTTGCAAGTCATCTTCTTTTTCCCCAGTCACACATCAATTAAATTTTTCAAGGAGAGTGGATGCTTTATGATGAGGACATTTGCACCAGAGACTCAGGCATCCATTAGTCCTCAGCCAACTATTCCCCACTGTTCCTAATAATCATAGCCTAACACTTATTGATCACTTATTTAATGCATATTCCATGATAAACAATTCATATATAATCATCATAACAACCATGGGCAGCAGATACCATGAAAACGTATAGAGCTGAGGGTAAATAACTTGATTTAAGTAATTCATTCATATATTCACTCAACAAGTATTTATTGTCTTAGGTCATTTATTCACTCATCCAGGTTTTTAGGCAACAAGAATTTGTTGAGTGCTTAGTTTATGCCAGAGGCTGGATGATCCAGAGGTGAACAGTAGAGACACTGTGTTTCCTAAGAAATGTTACATTCAAATGGGAGACAAAAAGGATGAACAGATAAATAAAACAGCAAGTGGTGAAACACAAAGTGACTTTTGAGCTGAAAACATAATAAAATGAAAGAGTTATTTAAGAAAAAGACCTGATATATGGCACTTTTACTCAGAGTGTCAGATTACATAGATTATTTTCTTAATCTTGGTGATATAATACTTCCTATTCAGTTATCACTTGGGCATTTCACTTTATTTCTCTATACTATGTTCCACAGTCTCTTGTGTCCTATGTTTCTATGAAACAATATTTATTTTTAGCCAAGATAATGTTATATTTGGAGAATAAAATTTAATTATTTAAAACCCACATCACAGAAATAAAATTAAAGTGATAGCAATTGCATCAACATTGTATTTCATTCAGTGAATACTATATACTGAGTTTCTACCTTTTGCTAGCTATTGTTACATGATAGAATGCAATGGTGAACATAGGAGATAATGTGAACAAAGAGACAAACAATTAACAAAAATAACAATATGTTTGTACTATGTTGGTGTGTTAGATTAAATATGGTCACATATTCTTTGTGACTCTTGTCTAAGAGGTAGAGTAGGTGTGACTCTACTGAGAGGTGGAGTCTATTTCCCACCAACTTGGGTAGGGATGTCCTAATGACTTGCTATGACCAACAGAGTGCAGCAAAAGTGATAATGTGTGATTTCTGGAGCTTCACTTTCAAGATACTTTGTAGCTTCCACCTTGGATCTCTTGGAATGCTTTCCTCAAACTGCCACTGATATGGTTTTGCTCTGTCCCCACCCAAATGTCATCGTGAATTGGAATAATCCTCATGTGTCAAGGGCAATGCTAGATGGAGATAATTGAATCTTGGGGGCAATTTTCCCCCTACTGTTCTTGTTCTTGTGGTAGTGAATAAGTCTCATGAGATCGGATAGTTTTATAAATGGGAGATCCCCTGCACAAGCTCTTTCCTCCTGCCATATAAGATGTGACTTTATTCCTCATTCACCTTCTGCCACGATTGTGAGGCCTCCCCAGCCATGTGGAAATGTGAGTCAATTAAACCTCTTTCCTTTATACATTACTCAGTCTCAAGTATGTCTTTATTAGCAGCATGAGGACAGACTAATACAGCTCATAAGGAAGTATGTCTGGCTACCAGAAGATAAATGGCACAAGGAGTAAAACTGAAGTGTCCCAATTTACAGTACTGTGTTATGCCATATTGGACCTTCTATCACAGTCAACTATCTAGCTGTGATAGCAAAAAAGCACGCAAGCAAAAAAGCATCTTGCCAACCAAGAGAATTGTGAGAAATAATGAAGAATTCTGTTTTAAGCCTCTAATAGATGACTTCGCTTCCACAAGCCATGTTTAACTGAAACAATGAGTTAAATACCAGAGTTTTACAGAAGTATGTAATAGAAGCACTAATCTGGTCTTGGGGGTCAAATTAATAAACAGAGGCTTTGTGAAGAAAGTTATGTTTAAACTAAAACCAAAACAATGAATAGGAATTTCCAAGGTGAAAAGAAAATAAATAAATAGTCCAAACAGAGGCCTGTATTGTAAACACCCTGAGGCAAGACAGATTTTGTTAGTTTCTAGGAATTAAAGACCACTTAGTATGGGTAAAGGATAAACTGCAAGCCAGAAAATCACAGAAACTCAGCTTGGAAATAGAAGTAGAGAGTATATTATAAAATATAATACAGCAGATTATGACACAAGCCATGAGAAGCCATGTGAACTTTATAATAATGCCAGCAGACACAGTCCTCCAACTCCACTCACTGTAGGCAGCACTACATTTCTCTCTTCCCTTCTGAGAACCAACTGTGTTTCTTAAAAGAAAAGTACTACAGTATTATGATAAGAAAAATTTTCTTTCCATGGATAGAAAACATTTTTTTAAAATCCTGAAATGGAAAAGTAAAATTTTTGTTGTTCCTAAATGTGATTACCTCGGGTCATCTCTAAAGAAAAATGGAAAAACAGAAGATATTTTAACCCATAATAATTATCTGTCTGTATTCATTCACTACATTTGTCATTTTCCTATTTTCCAATTTCATACTTATGAGGACCGACTTCATCATTTTTCATTTATTTTCAAAATGATATGTAGAATTGCTTGCTGAATTAAATATATATATATATAAATATATATATAAATATTTATATATATATATATATATATTCCTGTGAAACATTTCATAGGAAGATCAATGTAAGTATTTCACAAGAGGATAAAACTCATGTTGTAGAATTTCAATCACTAGCTAGAAGGTTGGGAAGGATTTGGTAGGACATCAGGAGTTCTCAGATCCCCCAGTTATGCTGTGTGGTCAACTATAGAGTACATGTGCAAAAATAGTCAGCCAGTATGCATTTTATTTTGTATTATATTGTAAAATATACTCTTTCAAAATGCATTTTTCTTTCAGAAAGATGTTTTATGCTATTAAATATCACTAAATCTGTGCAGTTCTTGCTTTCCTGATAGAAAGTAGAATAAACACTTTACATACAGGTGAGTAAATTCTAGAATTTAATTAAAATGAAACTCAATATGGTGTGCCTTGGAACCAAAATTACAATAAAAAGTAATACACCAGTTAGTCAGTCAATAAGATAAACTGAAGTGTGTTGTATAGAAAACAAAATATGAGACACAAAAATGTTATTATGTGATCCTAAATTTCTATGCATAAATATTTTACAATGCATTTCCTTAAGTCAACCCAGTGAAGTGATGTTTAGTAATTGAAAGTTATGTGTAATGTGACTACATATGTATTTTGTTTTTTTGCAAAGTATGATTACTTACAATCATTTTTCACACCACTTCTTAGATGAGCTGTATATCACATGAGAAAGAACAATCAGTGTTAATTTAATTACAGTCTTAAGGAAATCGATATTTTAGTTAGTAGGTGAGGTTCTGTAATGAGTAAATTTTGATTAAGCATTTTTGCAATAATGAAAACAGCAGATCATCGTTACTCTTCCAGGAAATCTCAGAAAGGAATCACTGGGCTAGAAAATGTTTAAAGGTCTATACATTTATGAGAATAAATAATTTAATTCAATTATATAATACATTTATTTTAATATAATGTCTTTGTTTCTTCTTTCTTTTTTTTCTTTTCTTCTTTCCTTCCTTCCTTCCTTCATTTCTTTCCTTCCTTCCTTCCTTCCTTCCTTCCTTCCTTCCTTCCTTCCTTCCTTCCCTCTCTCTCTCTCGTTTTCCTTTTCTTTCCCCTTCCTCCCTCCCTCTATCTTTTTTTCTTTCCTTCTACAATTATATTAAGTGTTGGATGTATTCTAGGAATTCCTCTGGATGCCAAAACTATAGCGTGAAGGAAAGAGATAGGAAAGAAAAATGTCAAAACATATACACGGTGATTTCAAAAATGTGAGTACATAAAGGCACAAATAGAAGATACTTATTGTGAATATCTGGGTTGTTGAGAGTAGCCTAGTTCACCTTGGCCTATTATCTCAAAGAAGGGAATATCTTTGCTCACTCCTGAAAGATGAGGAAAAACAAGTCCCTCATGGGAAGATTTGAGGGCATAACTTTCCACTCAGAATGAAGAGCAAATGTAAGGAAGAAAACTGCATGGTATGTCCAAGAAGGCAGTGACAGAATAATAAGTATTAGGAAATTACAGGTTTGTAGGCTATTGTAAGAAGTTTGGGTTTTATTTACTTAAATTTACTCTAAGTCAACAATGGAGAAGGGAAGATCTGATTTAAATTTAAGACAAATCACTTCACTGTCAATGGGTAGTGTTTGTGTGCCTTTGTGTGTGTGCTTGTGTATGTGCCTCCGTGTGGGTGTGTGCTTGTGTGTGTGTGTTTATGTGTAGGGAGTTGATGATGGTGGTAGTTTGCTGCTATAAGAAAAAAATACGTGACACAGTGGCATGTGGGGATAAATGAGGTAGATTTCCCAGCCCTTTCCCCCAACAAGATCATCCCAGAGATGAAAAAGTTTGAAAATCACTATTACAGAGCTTCTGCACTGGAATGCACATTTGAAAAGGCTGAAAAAGTAAATACATCAGACCAGAGGTTCCACATTAACAGCCAAGAGCAGGATCCATGCAGAATGAGAAACTGCCTGGGATGATACGGAAAGTATAATGAGTACTGAGATTTAAAAAAAAATATCCAAATGGCTAATTGAAACCAATGTTCCAAATAAATAACAGACCAAGTGCTGGGAATGCTAAAAGCTGAGGAGCACTGTCCCTGAAAGAAACAGATGCTGTGAGCAGCAGGGAGATGCCAGTGTAATTGGCACAAATATGACTGTGAATAATGCTTTTGTATGACCCTTTAAGCTGGAAAAGTATATCCTAGATATTTAGAAAATTTTCATCTCCAAAGTTTTAAGGAACAAGAAGGATACCAAAGCTAAAATGGGACATAAAATGACAGTATGACATTCCCACAGAATGGCATGAGTGGGATTCATTACTGAATTAAGAAAACAGGCTAATATATTTAATGAGAGACATGCATTTCTTGATGATTCCTTTAATAAATATTTAGTGAGTGCCAATCATGTGCTGTGCACTATTATGCTGAAGACATAAAGATAAAAATCATATAAGGTCTTCTTTTCAAGGAACCATATTTTTAGAGCGGTACAGAAACAATAAACCCATAAATTAACAAAGAAAGAAAATATCCAAAAGTAAATTGAGGACAATTTTAAAAGGAGCATAATAGAGAGTGACTGGTACCTGGGTCAATGAAGACCTCTTCGATACAAGTACATTTTTTTAGGCCCTAAAGCACAAAAACGAGCCAACCATATGAAGGCCAGGGGACCTGTTTCCAGAAAGAAGGTCAAAGTTTCTGAGACAGGCAGAGAGAGGAGGGGTAGAGATGAGTTTGGTGATACACCTAGGAGTTACTCATGTAGAGACGAAGAGTCAGCTGTATCAATTAAGTTTTATTATGAATGTGCTAGAAATCTATAGTGAGGTTTCAAGCTTGACAGTTTGTATTACAAAATATCACTTTGCTTACATGTAAATAATGGGTTGTAGAGATGCAATAGTCAGAGAGCACACCAAAGAAGAGGCTTGTAAAGTTATTAAGCATAGAGATAATATTTCTTGGCGATAATGGAAAATGGGTTGACTCAACAGACCAATCAATGATCATAATTTTAAATTATATCATATTTTACTTGATTTCTTCTAAATGTCAGTTAAAGATGTGCAATTGTGCTTGTTACACTTATCAAGAAAATTTGTAAAGCAAACAGCCTAAGTGAAGTAATGTTCTATATTTTTATCAGACCTGTCCAACTCAATGAACATGAACACACGACTAGAAGAAAGTGGACTGTTGTGAAGAACAGCTACATAGAAAAGACAACTAAAAACTGGAAAGGACCACACCAGTGTGCTTCATTATTATTACTCCAATGCAAAGAATAAATACAGTAAGAAAGAAGATACACAATGCTCTTTTGTCAATATTTCTTAATGAAAAATTATCATACAGGAAGTTAGATATGTAAGTTCCCAATATGTCTATTATAGCAAGATACTGTGAAAGGTTCTTTCCAAAATACCATGGGATATAATTATCATAATAATATTACAGATTAGATATAGTTACTTCTATGTTACACTGATAAAACTGAGAATCCAAGGGCTACAAATTTCATGGATTTGTCTCCAAGTCTAATGCTTTTCGTTCGATACTACTGAGACGTCCCACGTCTTCATATTCAGACTTTTCACATTATAGTACAGTGAGTACACTGTGTACTCACTATGTACTCACTATGTATACACTATGTATACACATATACTACATATATGCTATATATAGTATATATACTATATACATATATACTACATATAGAGATATATGTATATAGTATATATAGCATAGTACATATACTATATGTATATATGTGTACATATACATATATGTATATATGTGTACATATACATATATGTATATATGTGTGTATGTATATATGTATATATAGTATATATACGTATATAGTATACTATATATTATATATGTATGCATATAGTTATACTATGATGTATACACGTTATAGTATACTGTACCTCAGTGTTCATATGTGCCATATTTACTTACAAGTTAGAATACATATAAAAGTAACTCAGATCATTTCTTCTCACATGATGAAGAATGTTGACTCAGCCAATTAAAAATGATAGAATTATATATCACCAGTGTTACGAATGTCTTTTATTCTTATATTTGAAAAGACAAAATGGTAAGAGTTTGGAATTACATGAAATGTAATCAGTATATAATATTTTATCAAAAAATTAGTAAATATTTTTTCTTATACTTTACAGACTGTGCTCATTCTATAAAACATATTTTTTAGATTTAGAATTCCCAAGGCACTATTCTCAGTCTGAAGAGAAGCATAATAGTTAATAAGGCATAGATTTTACTTTAAGAGAGCTATAGGATGTATACAAAATAGTAACAATTAAGGGAAGAATGGTAAAATAGAAAGATCATGTTTGAATTGCTATATAAGAAAAAAATATGAAGATTGCGTGAGTGACATAGGCAGCTGTGAGAAGGGGCAATTTAGATTGGAAAACAAAGTTTGTGCAATGATTAAAAGATATTTAAAAAACAGAAAATGACAGCACACTCAGTTTTGGTGTAATAATATGAGGGGAATTAGTAAAGGAGAATATATAGAGTTGATTCAAAGATATCAAACAGCTCAAAGTAGATGTTTGTTGCTCTCTGGCTACCTAGAAACTATAGTTCTAGCATCAGAAATTTATTTGAAGAATTTTAACCTTATGCACCAGTTAGCTTTTATCTCTTATTTCTACTTCTAAGTCTTACTTGAAGGTATCATGAATATTTAATTTAAAATTTACATTAGGAAATCTTAAGTAACTGAAAAGTTTAACTATCTAAGTCCTGAATAATTATGGTTCCTCAAATAAATATCTAAAGTAACCAGTATAACTACGTCTTAGAGTTAGTTTATAAAACATTCATTATTTAATGAAATAATGAAGATGGAAGCAAAACTAGTCAAATGAAAAAGGGTGTCATTGTCTCTAAATTTTCACCTCCTTAATAGTTCCAAGACTAAAATTCTAATAAGATTATTTAATCTGCAAAATGTAATATAATTGTTCCCTGAATTTTCTCATATCTGGCTGAATGGGTACATTTTCAGTTGTCTTTGCCATTCTTAGCTAGAGTGACCTATTGAAAAATCATATTCTGTCTCTCTGAAGGATTGTGCAGTTTAAGTTGCTCTTCTGTCTTAGGAGGTTTAGAATCTTACTTTCATGAACTCTGTGATGAGAAAGAAGATTTTTTTTAATTTACATATTTATTTTTATATATTTACTGTGTATAGTATGATGTTTTGAAATATGTATGTATTGTGAAATGGCTAAGTTAAGCTAATTAATATAGGAGTTACATCATATACTTGTCATTTTATGTGGTGAGAACACTTAAAAATCTACTTTCTTAGCAATTTTCAGGAATATAATATATAGATTATCTCTAGTCATTATGTTGTATAATAGATCTCTTGAACTTGTACCTCCCATATAACTGAAGTTTTGTACCTTTTGACCAACATCTTCCCAACCTCTGACCCTAGCCCCGGTAACCACCATTTTACTTTCGACTTCTATGTGTTCAACTATTTTAGATTCCAAATATAAATAAGATAATGAGGTATTCACCTTTTTGCACCTATATTATTTCATTTAAATAAATTTAGTGTCTAATTTAATGAAGTCTGATAAGAAAGCGAATTTTGAAAATGACTGCACAGTGCTTTAGTATTTCTGGGAGAAATGTACATAAACACAGGCAGGGAAATAACAGGCATTATCTTAAACTTACTGAGGAATATATACATGTAAAATTCCAATTTAAGGTGCACTCACTGTTAATAGTTAATTAATTAAGTAGTTTCTTTGATATGGCTATTTTGAAGAGAGTTTTGAGAAAGCTGTTTCAAGTATATCTGCAAATATATCCATAAATTCGGAGTAGACAACCATGAAGGATTACGTATGTGTGTGCATCCTATATAAAGCAGGTTTTTAAAAATGACAGATTGACTTTTGGTTAGAGATGAACTCTAATTCAAAAGGTTAAATTTACTATTCTAGATTATAAAAAATCAATATATTCGTATTACTGAATTCTGAAAAATACCAATCAAGAGAATAATAGCATAATAGTGTTAGTTTCTTATGGAAGTCACACAGCATTTTGTATTCTTACCCAGGATAACAGAACTGTAAAAGAGATAAAATGCTGTCTTCTCATATCTTGATTATGAATCCCTACTTCGGTGCTTATTACTTAGAAACTTTTCAGGGTACTGATTAGTGTCTATGAATGCTGTATTTATTAATTTATAAAGTGGAAAAAAGAAAAGTAACCACATCATATGTTGCAATGATGAAATGAAATGTATAAGGGAAAATATTTGGCACAGGGCCTGAAATATAATCAATGTTTAGTGATAATGGTGAAAACAAAAAGTTGATAGAGCTTATTCAAATATAGTGATGGAAAATAATTAAATTATTTTATTTTTCTAAAAGTTAAAGTCCAGCTTTTAAATAAACTTTTTACACAGTTAAAATATTTTATTAACTAAAAACTCAATTTCTAAATTATGTATTCTTGAGCATCCATCTTACCACATTTTAAAGTAATCACTCATTTCACTCAATCCAATTTATAATGCACATTAATGATTTATGACTCCTTCATGGATACCCATTTTCTCAATGCAACTATCTTTATGCAATTTAGTTTTATAAATATTTATATATTAATAACAGCTAATGATCAGGAGGCAGGTCATTTTTGACTAGGGAATTTAGAGCCATCAGAATAATGATACAATTGTAAAGAATAAATAAAGATGAGAATTTGATGGTCAAGGAGATATTATATCTGACTTTTTTCTTAGTTTGTATATGTTGACATTTTCACAGAGTAACCCCTCTTCAAAACTAATCAATTGAAGATTTTTTAAAAGTTTGATAGATTGTTTTTTATGCTAAATCTCACCTATTAATTTGGTTCTCACAAAAAGGTAAACTATCAATAAAGGAGTTAAAGTATATTTTTCAAATCCATCTTTTAATAATACTGTAATAGTCCCCCCAAAAGTTTTAATTAAAATATATGTATGTATATGTACGTGTGTGTGTGTGTATGTGTATAATTGTATTATAGCATAGAATTTGAAATAAGAAGACTTGCATTCAAATTTTGCCTCTATATGTCTCTATTTCATTCAGGATTTCCTTCCCAATTTTCTCACCTACCGCCTTACCTTGAGCCCCACTCACGTTGGTAAGCATCAGATTCTTTCCCTTTATCTTTCCTTCTATTCTACTGAATGATTTTATACATTAAATAATTGTATTTTTTATGTTGGTGAAACATAAAAAACTCTTTTCACATTGAAATATAGCCTTGAAGATAGCTATCATTCCATGAGAATAATTTAAATAAATAAGCATTGTTTTAATGAATATTATTCAGTAAACATTTATTTTCCTTTTCCTTCTCATTAGCCTGGAAGAAACAACCTTTTATCAAAAACAAACAAGCAAAAAAACAAACATAATCTACCCATTTGTGCTATAAATCACATTCCAGGACACTTCTGGGTCTTTGTTTCTATCCTATGTTCTTTGGTTCCTTAAACCATTATTTTCTCTTATTCTATATGGTCATTTCCATCACTACAGAAACATGTTCTCTGTCTTCAAGGTTAAAAGACAAAAAAAATAAAGTAAAATCATCTCCGGACTTTACATTTCCCTTCTAACCTCCTTCACATTCCTCTCTTCCCTCTTCACTAAATGTATTGGAAAACACTCTCTCCACAAACCATTTTTACTCCCTCACTTTACATTCACACCTCAAGCAAGTTTGTCTAGCATTTTCCTAAATTTCATCACTGCAATAACCCCCATGTTACCAAATCGCATTTAATATGGTTTGGATTTGTGTCTTCACCCAAATCTCATGTAAAATGTTAATCCCCAATATTGGAGGTTGGGCCTGGTGGAAGGTGATTGAAACATGGAGGCAGATTTCACCCTTTGGTGCTGTTTTGTTGATAGAGTTCTCATGATATCTAGTTGTTTAAAAGTGTGTAGCACCTCTCCACTCTCTTTTCCTCCTGCTCCGGCCGGCCATGTAAGACGCTCCTGCTTCCCCTTCCATGACTGTAAGTTTCCTGAGGCCTCCCCAGCCATGCTTCCTGTACAGCCTCCAGAACCATGAGCCAATTAAAACTTTTTTCTTTATAAATTACCCAATCTCAGGTATTTCTTTACAGCAGTGTGAGAACAAATTAATACACCATTCTATCTCTTCAATTTACTGATTTGACAAAATATTTGAGAATTCACCATATGCCTGGACCCCTCTACTCACTCAGCGTACAACAGTGTACAAAACAGTCAGATATATCCCTGTCTTTATGAGGCTTTTACTGAAAGGATGAATAGCACTATGAAAAAAAGTGGTGCAAGGGATAGAATCTTTTAACATCAGGAAACATGAAATTTTAAATAGGGTAGTTCAGAAGACCTTACTAAATTTGAGATTTAATCAAATTTATGAATAGTATCAGAATTTGAGCCACACAATTTAGGAAACTTTCTAGACAGAAGAAACAGCAAATGCAAAAGCCCTGTGACAGAAGGAGGTGTGACATTTTGAGGACCAGCAAGGATGCCACCATATGACAAGAGAAGTGGGGAGACAAGGAATGAAGTCAGAGACATAAGTTAGTAAACCATGTAAGTAAATGCAATAAGCTTTTACTCAGTGAGATGGAACTACTGAAGGGTCCTGAACTGAGAAATGCTACTATGTGACTTGGATTTTTAAAATATCACTTGTTTGTTTAATTGCTAATAAAATATGACAGGCCAAGAATGGGAGCAGATAGATCTTTTAGGAAAGGTTGAAATGATCCAAGCAGGAGAAGGTGATGGCAGGAAACTGAGTGGTTAAAATGGAGGTGGAGTGAAGTAGTCTATTGTGAATGTTTTGAAAGAAGAGCAAGGCAGGACTTGCTGATAAGAGATGTGAGAAAAAATGAGGAGTCAAGAATGATTTTAAACATTTGTCCTGAATAAATGAGAAAAAAAGGTCATTTGCTGATATGAGAAAGGCTGGAGTGAGCAGACCATGAGAAAATATCTGAAGTGAAGTGAGGAAGATGTTAAATTTGAAATTCATATTGGAAATCTAAATGAAGATGTTTTACAGGTACTTGCATAAGGTGAAACTGAAGTTTATGAAGACATGAGCTGAAGACACGATGTTGGGAGTCATGGGCATAGAGTATTTAAAGCTATGGAACTGCAGGGGATGACCAAGAACTTTAGACAGAAGCCTGAATACAGATCAGAAATCTGAGGAGAAAATGGCAAAGGAGACTGAGGAAGAATCACCAGTTAGAGAAAAATGAGAGAGTATTATTCTAGAAGCCAAATTCAGAAAATATTTCAAGAAACTGTGCCAAATTCTGTTCATAGGTTAAATAATACATGAACTGAGAAATTGTGACTTCCACAAATCATGGGGGTGGAAATGGTCCAGAAGAGAATGAGCAGAGGATTTGGATATGATTAATTTTAAAAGAAGATAAATTCTTCTATGAAATTAATATAAAGGAGAACAGAAAGGCTTTCAGAGCATGTCGTATATTGACCACTCCCGTCCTTGAAACATAATGTTTAGTGGACTTTGACAAAATCACTCTCTTTTAGAGAGAGGTAAAGTGTTATCACCACAAAATGATAACCATGTGATGCAATACATATGTTAATTAGCCAGATTTAGTCATTCCACAATGCATTTATACTTCAAAACATAATGTTGTACACAGTAAATACATACAATTGTATCTGTCAATGCAGAAAACAAAACTAATTTTTAAAAATTGCTCTTCTAGTTTTCAATCTACGTTATGGACACTTGATAGATTCTTTCAAATTTCTTGTCGGTTCCTACTCTTCTACCTAAAATTAAGCACTGAGTTTTCAGTGCTTAATCTTTCGTTGTCTTTTCCCTGATTTTACATTAAGTCTTTGGGGGAAATGGAGTATTTAAACTCCATCCATTTAAATACTATCTTTCTGGGCTAAATGTCAACTAGCACTCCAGCTTAGAACTTCTCATAAACTTCAGACATAGATAATCATAGATCATTTTCCTTCTTAACATACCTACTCAATCATCCCTTGAAACCACAAATATACTCTTGAACTTAAACATCACAGTCCACAGAGAAGGCATTCTTTTTTTCCTTGATCTAAATTATTTTCTCATTAGAGATTTTTACCCAAAGAATTCAAATCAGAAATTTCAGAATTGCTCATAATTTCTTCTTTTTCAGTCATAGCAACATTCAATCCTGTCAGTTTCAACATAAATTTATAGTAAATCTGCCTTCTCTTCATTTCTGCCTTTCATCTTAATCCAGTCAATTTGTATTTTCTCACCAGGATAGTGCAACACAACCCTGTTTCCTACTTTCATTTTTGTCACACTATAGTATATTTTCCAGAAATGAAAAACAAAAAACAACTTCTCAAAGTTTAAACATATTTTCCCTCACTCCTGCTTAAAATTCTTCTGTGTCCTCCTTATCATGACCTGAGGACAAGGTTCTACCACTTTATTTCAGATAATTCTCACTTAATCCTGCTATGTTTTAGCCACATGGGCATTTTTAGGTTCTTCAAACTTGTTAAGCTTTTTCCTCTGCAGGGCCTCTGTTTATTCTGATTGGCTTCTTCTCCTCAATGTTGCTGTCCTGGCACTGCCTCAACTCTAATCTTTTCATGCCAAGCTTCTTCTCATCTTTTACACCACCACTTCATTATGATAATATGTTCCCTGGCTATCTGCCTAATCTAGGTCCTACATCCCCAGTCTTATTCTCTGTTCCAGCCCCTTCCACTTTTTTCCTTTATAGCAGATTTTCACATTTAGGATTCCTTTCTTTGGTCTGTTAAATGTGTACTCACATACACATATTAAACGTATATACAGGAAGGCCTCATTAACATCGTTAATAGATTCATGGAAACTCATGGATAACAATATCATTTTTTTCCTCATCAATGTTTTAACAAAAGGACGTTATTGGGGGACCTGCTGTAAGTCATTTTACTTAAAGCCACAGTTTCTAAGAAACTATTGGAAGAACTTGCCCTTCTCTTTTACCATCCTGTCCCTTAGCAAAGTACATAGTATATTGTTGGTAAACTTTTGTTGAATAAATGTATGGATGGATGAATGTCTACTTTGGACAGGTCACAATGGGACTGAGGGAGTGATTTCTTAAAGACCTTCATTAAGAGTGGTCTCTTAAGGAACTTCATTAATAAGAGAGAGACCTACAAATAACTATAAGACAATATATCTTAGCTGGCTTGTAGAAGTGTAACAGCTGTTTGAATAGAAATTAATAATACGAAAGCTGACTTTTGGATTTTAGCACTTTTACTGTGTGAGACGATGTGCAAATTTCCTCGTCTAGAATTTCATTTAACACAATAGCTCTTTGCAAGTTTATGAGACTCCCAGAGCAGCTAAAATGTAAAAACAAGCTTTGAACTTAGGTGTTCTTTTCCCAAAGTATGTACTCATAATAACAAATCTTATAAAAGCTTCCAGGACTCAGAAATTTTATTTAAATTCTTTTATGTTTTATCCTAATGCATTAATTATTTTTGATCACTTGTACTAAACTATAGTTTTCAAAAAAAAAGTCTTCAGTAAAAACAGAAAAATAAATAAATGCTTATTCTCAGAAAGAAGAAAATGTGGAATCATAACTGAGTCTTCCTTAATGATGCAATTAGCTTCAATTAAATATAAACTTTGAAATAATCACTTGGACTTAAATGTCTCTATTTGCTCAAGTATCACGTTGAACATGCCTTCACTCTCTTGACGAGAAAACTGGAGGTAAGAATTTAGAGTTATATAAAGACTCAACTTGCTAATTTATCAGTTTTGACTGAAGGGCTAAAGAAAGACTTAATGTGACTAGGTTATAACTTTATCATATGTTACAAGTCCTCTTTCTTGTGTTTTTTGACATTTGTTATAAAGAGATACAAACTTTACTGTCAACATGTTTTACTAAGGATTTTTTTCATCACCTGATATCTAACACAATTGACCTTTGTGTTTTTATAGATTTCAAGTTTTCAAAAACTGTTAAATAAATACATGAGTTTATAAATTACGATGTGAGAGATAGTGGACATTTATAACATATGTTTATATTTAGTCACTATATAATTAACTAGTGTTTTCCAGGCACAGTGACTCACACCTGTAATTCCAGCACTTTGGGAGGCCGAGGCAGGTGGATCACCTGAGGTCAGGAGTTTGAGACAGGCCTGATCAATATGGTGAAACCCCATTTCTACTTAAAACAATACAAAATTAGCTGGATGTGGTGGTAGTACATGCCTGTAATACCAGCTACTTGTGAGGCTGAGGCTGGAGAATCCCTTGAACCCAGGTGGTGGAGGTTGCAATGAGCTGAGATCATACCATTGCACTCCAGCCTGGGCAACCAGAGCAAAACTCCGTCACAAAAACTAACTCACTAATTAAATAAATAAATAACTAGTGTTTCAGTTACTAATTTTTCTTATTTGTTGTTTGCTTATTTTTCCTTCAATTTTTGTTCTTCAAAATACTGATCATTTATTTCTCGCCCTATAAAAATCTGAGTAACCTATGATATTTTAGCAAATACTTTCCTTGTTAGAATTTTCTCTGTAATATTTTTGATAAGTGTGTTTTTGCTAGTCTCCTAACTTAAAATAAGGATAATGTCTATTTTATCTGGAAATGCAAATAAGCTGTAATAATAATAATATCTTAGTAGCAGTATTTTATGATTTAATAGAAACCAAAATAGGCTCTGAGTAGATGGAATACAGAAGGGAAGTTTGCAGAGAGGTGGAGGAACAAATTCAGGAATGCAAATTTTTTAGAGAGATGCTTTTAGAAAAGGAATGAAGAAAAAGTATAACTTTGGATTAAGTTAAAAACTAGGATTTGATTCCAAGGAATGAGATTCCAGAAACATGATTCTACTATGCTATAGAAACCAGCGTTGCTACTATCTTCAAATTACACTGCACAAGAGATTGTCTGTTTCCTCAATATACAAATCAAATACATGACATACAGGTATAGCTTTGTCAGTGTATCTCTATCACTTCTGTGAATACATTGACCTTACCAGATTAAAAAAAACACATTTATTTTTCTAACATATGTTGAAACAATTCACCCAAAAAAGTAAACAGTAAAAAACTACTGTCAGAAATAAATTGTAATGATAAAATTTATTTAGAAAGGAATGCCACTTTTGGGGGAGGCTTTCACGATATCATCTTGATTCAAGAGTTCCTCAGCTATAGACCTTTTTTGTAAAGTTTTCTATTAAGCTAAAAATGTAGAACTGTGAGTAGTTTTAAAACAAGTTATTCTTTAGCAACAAAATATTAAGTACTACAATCCTCTTGTAGGAAAAAAAACAAATTGGTCCCATTTAGATTCATATTGATTTTGGCCCACAGCCCTACTTATTATTTAATTAAATGGGAATGCACCATGCAGAGCTATTAAGTTGTTTAGCCAAAGAATACAAAAAACATGTAGCATGAAAATACATTATAAATTATATAGGAAGAATTTTCACAGGAAGATACAAGTATTGCAAGATCATCTACACACAAAGGTATGTTAAAATATTCAACATCCAAAGAAAATACATGAGAGAATGGAAGAATTATTGAACAACGTAGAGCAGACTTAAAATGTTGTATCTTTTATTTGCAAAATAAGATTGCCATAACAAAAGATTCCTTGACCATCTTTGACTTTAATCAGTGGTTGTATGAAGATGATTTCATTTCAGAGCATTGAGCACTAGATTTAGGGAGTGTCTTTTTTCCAAGGTAATTTTATAGCTGTGGAATCAATAGTCTAACACAATGAAAAAAGTTAAAACTTGAAGTCTGCTAAAGAACTACTTTTATCACTTTTTATGCAGAATTTTATGGAAAGTAGATAAATGAATCAGGTAACTTTTAAACTTGCTAATTAAAGTATTTATTTATGGTTGAAATGTTTAGTAAATTTTATTAAGAATTTATAAAATTTAATGATAAAATTATAATGCACTTCTAAAAATAATGGTATCACCTAATTTGTGCAGTGCTTGTATTTCTATGGATAATTAATTTTATTTAAATTGCATTGTCATTGTACATGCATTAAATGTTATATATCAAGTTATATATATATATATATACCAAATCTCAAGAGATATGTATGTATGTGTATATATGTATATTTCAAGTGATATATATGTGTGTATATATATACATAGTGTGTGTGCCAAGTGATATGTAGAGAGAAACCGAGAAATAGTGACAGAGAGAGGATGAGTAAAACAAACCCAAACCTGGAACTACTACTGAGTCATTTTGTAAACCTAGAAGGAAGGACAAATCATTCGTTTTCTCAGTCATGGTTTTAACTAACACATAAAACAATCAACAAATAACAATGTCTATATAACCATGGTTTAGATGACCTAGGATTTTTATAAAAATAAATACGAAAATGAAAAATGTCATCTTAGGACAGAAATGTTTTACATGTTGACATATTCACAACATGTAAACTACGTAATTTAAATTAAAGCCATATAAAATCAAATGTATTTGATTCTCATTTAGAATCAGAGTTGCACAATAGCTCTCCTAAACATTAGTTCTCATAATTATATGTACAACTTAAAAAATGTAAAATCAAAATATACTCTCAAATGTTTTGTCATCTGTAAGTAATTCATTGAGAGTCACTGATGCACCATTTAAAAGAGAAAGGAAATCACTCAAGATTAAAAAATAACTGAAAAGGAATATAATGACAATGTAATCCATCCTTCTCATTTTCATTATGAGTAAATTAAGGTTCAAAGATATTCAGCAATTTTTCTATAATAAGGGACATAAATAGCATTCCAATGCATACATTTAGATTATCAGCTTAATGTTAGTGCCTCTCTTAATTTATCTTATTTTTAAAAAATAATAAATTTGAAGTGTGTAGGCTTTTTATTTATATCTGTTTCATCCTAGCCTGAAGTAATTCTCAGTCATTCATTAATTTTATATTACCTAATCCTTGTTGGTTTTGTATATATGATTTGCTTGATAACAAGAATTATCACAAAATATTTTTCCAAACTGCAGCTTACTACATGAGTCACACAAGGACAGCCAGCCACTTAAACAACAACAGTTGCCTGTTTCAAAACTTTCTCACAAGGCAAGTTAAAAAGTGCAAGGGCCTAACCATAACTTCAAGATTACAAGTTTTATCTAGCAACCACTGACACTCGCCAATGAACTTTCCTTCAAAACAACTTGCATAACCTCCTCTCTTCCCAATAAATCCCTAATAAATCCCTTTCTTTGTTCTCCAGAGATGACAGAGGCTATTTCAGTTTGTGCATACGTCCTGGATTGCAATCCTATTTCTTTGTTTCTTCCCAAACAAGTCCGTTACTCTTGAAGATTTGTCTCTATATGTTTTTATTTCAAGTTGACAGACTGTTGGACTCTTCAGGCACATAAAGAGTTTAAAAGAAGAACAGAGATAAAAGAAGATTGGTGTGAGTATTTTGTTTCAGAGAGCCCTTGTAGATTGGTGAGGACCCTTCTAACAGCCTTTCTGAAAAAGTAGTGGAAGAGTGATACCTTTTAGCACCAGCCTAGTGGGGTGGGCTTTAATGGGATTGCCCAGCTACAGGATGTATTTTTTGCAGTTGGCACACAAAAAGGACTGGTGTCCATGTCTGAAAAAATTCTAATCCAACTCATACAGAAATAAGTCACCAGTCAAGGAAATCTAGAGAGTGAGAGAAAAGAGTGCATCTGTGTTGGGATAAGCCTGGTCTTTTTGTGCTTCTGGGGGCAATAATGTGTTTCCTGTTTAATCAGGGAGGATCATGGGATACAGATAAAATGAGGCTATTTGGCATCTATCCAACCAGGCCCTCTGGGAGGTAGGACTACCTCAGCAGAAGGAGACTGGGATATGGAGGGGCAAGGGACCAATTCGGGCAAGTGTCCATTTAGATGCATCCATCTGGAATAAGGAATCCCAGAAGAGAAAGGCCTAGCTTCAATCACTTAAAAGGCCCTGGACATCCCATGCCAAAGTTAGCTTAAATATCAGGACCAGAGAACATGTAGCCATCTTAGGTCTTAGGCCCGGGTCAGTCCTTTTATATATTCTCCACTGTACCTCCACCAGATCCAAGACAGACCTGAAACAGTGGCAAGTAAGAAATTTGGAAAAAGGAGTAAAATACAAAAAGGAGAGACAAGAACAGTTAATCTTGTCCCTCTTCTTTCCTTATATAGGCTTCCTCTGGATGACAAGGCCCAGGAAGGGAGAGAGTAAATAAAAATTTGACCTTGAATCATATTTAGTGTTTTGATTACTCTGTATGGCTTGGAATTTTAATTATAAAGTTGAAACTGTATTTCTAGTTGTTATAGGCTGAATTGCTCTCCTTAAAATTTATATGTTGAATATCTGACTCCCAGTGCTTCAGAATGTGACCGTATTTAGACAAATGACTGTAAAGAGGTGATTAAGTTTAAAATGAGGCCTTTAGAGGGAAGCCTAATCCAATATAATTAGTGTCTTTCTAAGAAGAGGAAGTTTGGACATACAGAGCAAGACACCAGAAATATATGTGTGCAGAAGAAAGACCATGTGAAGACACAGCAAGAAGACAGCCATCTTCAAGCCGAAGAGAAAGGTCTCAAAAGAAACAAAACCCACTGACACCTTGGTCTCAGATTTCTATCCTCAAGAACTGTAAGATACACATTTCTGTTGTGTAAAACACCCAGTCTGTGATACTTTAGTAATTTGTATTAATTTAATGTGGTCATAGAACCTAACCGAGTTTTAATCCTGGGGAATGTTTCTGTTGAGGGGGTTTTTCTTCTGTCAAGCTAAAATGATTTATTTGAATTTGTCAGTATATCTAACTGGAAAAACTAGAAGATATCTAAGGTTATTACTAAAACCTCATATGCATTTGTGATATTTTTCTTTTTGCATACAGTTGTTGTATTTTCTAACTCAAAGAATAAATATCCTTATGGGGAAAATGTTATGTAATGGAATGTATAAAATTAGACCTATGCTAGATAGTATTAGAGGACACTATTAACCCCGCCATGTAAAATTATATAGAAAGAAATGAGAAATATTCATTCCATTTCTTAAATATCTCAGTACCTTCTCAGTACCTTTGTGGTGGGGAAAAGGCCTCTGCTACTTGTCTGACAGTAAGTAGGAGTATGCATTTAGGAGTATGAAAAGAAAAAAAAGAGAAATTAGCTTTCAAAGGAGTATTTTTTTAATTATTAAAAGTCAGAATTTTGTAGAATTCCCTTATTTTATATAATTCTTTTAAATTGCACAACGGTGGAGGAAAATCATAATTTTACGTGAATTATGGCTTCTAAAGTTCTGAAATAAGGCAGATCAGGAAATATAATAATCACAGATAATAAATCATAAAGAGTGAACAATAACAAAAGCTGAGGAGGAACGGAGAAAAATGACACTGTATCATGTTCTGTCAGTGTATTTATGTGATTTTTGAACTAATTTCCTGCCTTCTTATAATTGGTTAGCACTAGCTTAGTTTCCATAAGAGGGGTGCTCACCTTATCTGTTAAGGATGAATAATCAGTATGGTAGCCTCCAGCCACTTATAGGTTTTAATCGTTTGAAGTTACCTAGTATAACTGAAAAACTGAATTTTTAATTTTATTTAATTATAATTAATTTTAATTTAGAATCTGGTAGTGAAAAATACTTTTCATTACACACAACTTTATTGTTTTATAGGCTATATTTTATTTTAACTGTTGCATCATATAAGATGTAGCTGTATTGTAGTGAGGATTTGGGAACATGCATCTTACTAGTACTATATATTGATACTAAAATATTTCTAGTACTATATATTGATACTAAAATATTTCTAGTACTATATATTGATATAATATTACATGTATTTGTTTGAATATTTTATGAGAGAGCAATAATTACGGTGATACTGAAGTAAATCATAATTGCTAACAAACTAAAACATTTATTATATTAATATGTTTTCTTCTAGTCTATAAAATAATAAACTATTTCCATAGAAAAAAATCAATGTTCAATATGAGATGTGCTATAAGTATAATGCCCTAGAATTTTAAGCCTTAATATGAAAAATAAAATGTAAAATATATTAGTAATATTTTATATAGATTATATGTTGAAATGTTAATATTTTGGCCATATTAGTTAAATATAATTAAAATTAATTTTGCCTATTTCTTACACTTTTTACATGGCTACAAGAAAAATTAAATATTTATATATGTGTGTTATATCCTTTTTGGCTGGTGCTGTGCAAAGGAGTCTAGAACCTATGCAGAGGTTAATCAGAAGGTGAAGGATACCAAGGCTTTCCACAGGGAATGATAAATGGGGACACTTCATATTACTGTGAAGTCATGCTACCATGAGAACAACTTTTAAGTTACTGACATTGGGAATAGTAGATTAAGTACAAGAATTTTGGACTTAGAAAGAATTCAGTCCTGAGATATTAAGTAATCTATTCAAGTTCACAGACTGAAGTCGGTATTAATATTTACTAACTTCTAACTAATCCAGTGCTCTTTCCAGAACAATACTTGTATGAAGAAAAATTAATTCCTGGGAATCTCTATTTCACTCTGCTTTTCCAATCTTAGCTTCTATGGCCATTTCCTGCTACTAAACATCTGCTTTGAAAAAGAACCCTTGTCATGCTGAAAAACTAGAAAAATTGTGTTCACTTGGAAATCTGACTGACTATATGACCACAAAATCTGGAGTCTCATGTTAGTTACGAAAAATCTAAACAGTAATTGCTACATTTTCTGTAGGGAGGGAGGATATTATCCAATGAAATAAGGTTATGTTCTTGTTAGTTCAATAATATGATGTTTTGATTTGAACTTTTTCAACAAACATGCACTGAGTATTATGAAATTATTACATTTCCCAATAGGGGTCTTATAATTCTTTCACTTCAAGCTGTTTTATAACTACAGATTCTTTCTTGAGTTTTTCAATAACAACTAGTAGTACCTGAACTAACAAAAAGATTAAATAAACCTGTAATAGCAGATGATATTATTATTTGTTTCACAAGTATACATACATTAGCAATGAATAGACTCTGCTGATGTCTCACATGATTAATTTGTAATATATTTGTCTGTTAAATGTTTGACATAGTTTAATGAGGATAATTTTTATTATAATATCTATTACATAGATACCTGTAATTAAGTGGTTGTTTTAAATTAACAAAATGACAAACAGGCACCTATATTAAGATTCAGAAAAGGTTTCTTGAAGTACAAGGTGAACCACCCACCATGTGCACACCAGAAGTAGATCCCTGCAAAATTTTCAGTTACAAGGAAGTGAAACCTTTAGTGAAACTGTAATATTCACTACTTGGGTGCATCCCCTCACTTTTAGGACTCACGGGCTATGAATTTTATCTAGAAGTTTTCTTGAAAAGGGAAGGAGGAGGTGATATAAGCCCTGAAAGTTTGAACATTTATCCCAAGAAAGCTGACTTTTATTCTAGAAGAGATAGGCAAATTTTAAGTTTTTTCTCTCATCATCAGGAATGTGGGAACCAAACCAAATAGTTATGCAAAGTGATCTATCATTTTATCAGTTTTATAATTACCAAGTACTACATTTGAACCTAGTATAAATTTTAGAAAATATTATCCATATTATAACTGGATATTGACAGATTATTTCCTATTTATTGTAGTTAGTATATTTAAAGACAGTAATTGAAATCAAAATCATTTGCTAAGTTGTATCTGGATTTTTATAAATTCCATGAGATCATAATATGAAACTATTATAATTTGTCTTTGACTTTATAAATACTCCAATAAAGAATAAATAAATATACAAACAAAACAATATTTACATGTATTGAACAGTCTTAAAATTAGCAAAGGTAAGCATTAAAGTTTGGGAGTTTTTAAGTAAGAATCCATGAAATTTTCTTTTTAATTATAAATCAGAGTCACTCCAGTATCAATGCTATGAAGATTAATCCAACTCCCTAGAAAAAAATTATATAGGGGATTCTCTATCTGATCTTCAAAATCCTAAATTTTATGACTATTTCTTAAGTACATTCTTTTTTCTTTATACTTCCCTGTTGTACTTTGTGCCAAAGCTTATTATTTTCTGATTTTAAGTGATTCTTTTTATCAGAATCTGAATTTAATGTTTCCACAACCACTCTTTTCTCATGAATGATGTCCTCTAATAATTCTGGTAGTCTCAACATTAATACATATTGTTAACTCCTAATCAGACAAAAAGGATTATAAAACAGCTGAAAAAGATAAAGGAAATAATCAAATGACTCCTAAAATTATACTTTATTTCTAAAACCTTATTTTATATATTAAAACTGTACCCTAATTCTAAATACAGTTATATGGCTTAATGTTTAATTCATGAATTTTAAAATGTTAAGAAAGATAAAAATGTTTTACTAGAAATTGTTATATTGGACTAGAGTTAAGAAAAAAAGTGCAACTAAAATTGTGTTTCCAACGTAGAATAGTTTGCTCAGTTTACTAGGGTATGTTTCATAACAAAATTTTTGTTTCAGGGAACTTTGAAGAAAAACAATATTTAGCCACTTTTCTGTCAAATACACATAAAACCAATGAACAGAATTTTGGGATGGGAGGTATATAAAAAGATTGCCAAATCTAAGGATTAGAATTATTTTGTTAAAAGTGTAGTCAAACTTTCATTTTCAATATTGCAATAACTAAAACTCCTTCTTTACATTTATAAACTTTTCCAGTATTATTGCCTTAGATTTTAAATTAAATTAATATTTTTTATTTATTAATAAAATAGGAAAACCTAAAATTTAAAATCATTCTTGATTAATTTAATAAAAGGCCTTAAATCTTATACTGGCATGACTTTAAAATATTTATTTGTATTACAGAATAAATGCTATCAGTTTTTTAATAATTGCTTTAGATAGAGCAATGATTATTTAGATAGACCATTTTCATTATTAATGTTTGATTATTTTTGCTGTTTGTGTAGACATTGTACTTAAAAGAAGATGAGTCTCATAGACTGTCAGGTCCATAAAGCAGGAAGTAAAATAATTTTCTATGTTTTTGCTTCAAACAAAAATTGTTTTAAAAAAGAATTTCCAAGTGAAAGTATTTATTTAGCATTGAAGGAAACTTGAAGAAATATAATAATGTCAAAATCAAATACAAAGAAAAAAGTGCAAGATTAGAGATTATTCTCAAACACTGCATACCAATGAAACTCAAAATTCTATTCTCTTAAAACTCAGTAAATAAAAGTAGCTCTCTTACTTCATAAGCTTAAAATAATGCAGTTGGCCAATGTATTAAAGCATATTTTGAGATAATAATTTAAATGTATTATTTATAAATTTTCCCATAGCATATACTCAGTAAAAATTAAATAAAACCTACTGTACTATGAAAAAATGTATATTCATTGAATATTTCTGGAATTACACTAACAAAGTTCCATCTACAATCTTTACCATAAAAGTAATCTACTCATCTACATCTAATATGATTTGGCTCTGTGTCCCCACTCAAATCTCATCTTGAATTGTAATCCCCATGTGTCAAGGGAAAGACCTGTAATCCCAATGTGTCAAGAGAAGTAAGTGATTGGATTATGAAGGCGGTTTCCCCCATTCTGTTCTGTTGATAGTGAGTGAATTCTCAGGAGAGCTGACGGTTTTACAAATGGTAAATTTTTCAGCACTCACACATGCTCTGTCATGCCTGCTGCCATGTAAAAGATGCTTGCTTCCCCTTCTGCCATGAGTGTAAGTTTCCTGAGGCCTCCCCATCCATTCAGAACTATGAGTCAATGAAACCTCGTTTCTCTATAAATCATCCAGTCTCTGGTGGTCCTTTATAGCAGTGTGGGAACAGACTAATACAATGTCCAACATTCCTATGATAATACAGTATATCTAAATTGTCTGAACCAAAAGTTATTCGTCTTCTCTTTTCATGTCACACTCCTCCACCCTATCCTTGGAATCATAAATACAACTCATTGAGAGTTATAACATTAGAGAAGGGGTTCATGACTAGAATGGTGGGATATATGGTTCCCTGTATTTTATTAACAGTGGATATGGTGAAGGTACAACAAGAAAGAAAAACAAAGATAGAAAAAATACATCATTAAACAGTTTATATTAGTGAAGCAAAGATTAGAATACCATCTCTCTTTACAGAAATTTGCTTTGATACTGTGCTCTATTTTTAAGCCTGCACTATATTTATGATTTTAGAAAATCTGTTATAGAAAAAAAAAAACTGTTTCTCAGTTTTACTTACAAACTAGCCTATTTTAAAAATCAGTTCCAAGAAAAAGTGTTTTTTTCTTGAGAAACGTGGGCATCCTCATTTGTGATAGTGAGAAATATAAAGCCTAGTGTTTTATCTTTTTAACTGTAGCTCCCGGATTCAAATTTTATGTTTCATCACAATATTTAAACTATTCATTTTTCATAGTTAGAGTGTGTGCTTTCTCATCCGTTCCATATGTTATTATCTCTTTCCACTGAAGACTTTATTTACTTAATGTCTTACTTATACTATAAGAAATCTTTCGAGAACAGATGAGATCAGGCGAGTTAAGGGTGGTATGGCTATCCATTGAGGTGGTTTGATTGCATATTATCAAAACTCAAATCTGACTAACTACAGGTAAAAGGGAAATAATTATAAGGTCATGGTGGGAGCTTCCAGGCCCAAAGAGAAATCTACAAAAGCAGAAACCTAAAAGGACAGGAATCAGGGCCTGGAAGATCTAGGTAGCTAGTCTTCAGGAAACCGAAGGATCCGCTGGCTGCAATCATTTTTCTTCTGCTCTTTAACCACTGGGCTCAAGAGCCTGGGAAGACAGTCCATTGTTTATGTGGTGGATTCATATTCAGTATCCATTCTGCCCTCATTCTAGAGTCTCTTCAGTCATTGTTAAGGCTAGAAAACTAAACACTATATTCCATAGTATACTTTGCAGTGTTCCAGAAGGTACTTAAAAATATTCAGCTAGTCACGTGTGTTTGTGTGAAATCAGAAAGGCAGAAGTGAGGTGGAGGCCACATTTGTGCTACTTCTGCAGTTTCTGGTGCAGAACATAGATTACAAGGTTGTTGATTTTTCTGCAACAGGTTTAGCTGAAAGCTAACCACTTATCAGATATAGAGCGGATGGCATGGGTCATTCATTTTGTTGGTGCAGTCCCAGCAGGCATGTCGTGGCTCTGGAGCCAACAATTGTGGCCATGGTTTCTAATCTGTTAGTCACAGCTGACGTTCACATTTCTGGTACCAATGGTTACAGCAACAATCAGAATTTGCCATTGTGGTTCCCACTTCCTCGGTTTCCTGACGTTAACAGTTCTCTTTGCAGATTGTTATTTGTTATATAACAATTATTTGTTCTGCAAATAATTACTGGAGACTCCATTCTCTGTAATAAATCCCCTTCTGCTTAAACAGGTACATAATTCCATTTTAGTCCAATTGGCCATCATGGCTCATATGCCTACCCCTTGGTGGGGCTGATTGGCAGCCCCACCAAGATTGCACACACAATGGAAGAGGGATAATTCCCCCAGAAGAAAATAAGATGCCCTTATCAAGAAAAAAATTATAAAAGGGACGATTGGTTGTGGGTAGCAGAAAATAACAACCAACCATCCTGTAAATGAATACAAAGATAATTAATTAACATTATTTTCAGTGTGTCTTGTAGGACCATTACACAAAGCAAAGTTTTCTGAAGTCCTGAAATATTACAACACATTATGAAAGCTTAACTACCCCAAGGGAAGGAGTCAAGGAATGCTTCAGAAAGAGACATCTGATCTCAGTCTTAAGGCTCAAAGAAATATGAAAGTCTTTCTAGGTAGTGGGAAATTAATGACTTAGTTTGTACTCTGTGTCTGTATGTGTGTGTATGTACACATGCTCGTGCACATGTGTGTTGAGTATCTAAATAAAGATTGAAGAGTCAAAAAGAGAAGAAGTTTTAATACCTTTTAATTTACACAACAATAACATGTCTGGCTACTGTGAATCTGTTTGCTAAAAGAAAACCCAATGCTCAGAGAACTCAGCAATGCATATCTTTATGATTCAACTCTAAGCTTCTGATCCTATTGTTTAATTAATATACTATGCTGCATTCCCGAAAATCTTATTTACCTTCGTTCAGTAACTGTACACGGACATTTGTGTAAAAAACTTCCCAAATGTAAAAAATGGACTAACTATGCCGAAGTTGTTTTTGACTGAAACAATGGGCATCTAAAATGCCAGGAGTCTCTGTGTAATTGAGGTATATGAAAGAGCATTTTCAATATGGTTTGAAAGTTCTTTCCAATAAATATGCTTTTCTTTCAATAAAAGATGCCCAGTTGATCCCAAAATTACAATAGCCTATTTGAGAATCTATGTAAAATATTATTATTATCTTTCATAACTTCTAAATGTTGTCTGTTGCTATTAATATATCTTTATTTCATGAAAAATAAATTTCTGTTTTGCCTGAATAAGAAGAATCACATACAAAAAAATTTGGAAGAAAAGATAAAAATCAAATTGTGATTAAAATTTAAGGAATTTACAAGCTTGTATTAAGAATATAAAATTCCTCATATATTTACATATTTAGAATTGATTAAATACTGCAATGCCTAAACTTACATGATAAATACAGTTATATGAATGCCTACAGCTATGGTATTTATGATTGCACATTGAAAGAGAAAAATGTTGAATGTTGAATAATTTTTAAAATACGATATTTCATACTTGACTAATTGAGCCTTATGGAATAAAAATACTTTTAATTAAAATCTTCTATAGGTAAGATTTTCTTTCTTGGACAATTGAGTGTCATCTAAAACTCCCCTTCTAATTTAAAAAATAAGTAAATATGACAATGCATTCATGGAAATGGAAAAGAAATAGAGTTTAGTTTATACTAATGACCAAGTGACAATAATATAGAGGTTTCACAAAATAAGAGGACTTCCAAACACCACAATTAAAGAAAAGTTTTACTATTTATGTGAGAAGTAGCACAGTCCAAGTTCTCATTAATAGAGGGTTAATGGAACTTGAATGGAGGAACAATAGTTTAAAACAAAGACAAATATAGTGACATAATATTGAAGTGAATTTGTGGGGGAAGAGTTAAAAACTAAATAACATTTTTTTAATCAAAGAAGAGATAGTAATAAACTATTCAAGTAAGAGATTTCTATTATAGGTAGACTAGGAAGAAAAATATGTTTTATTTTAAATAGGAGTGGGCATATTCAATACAGGAGCTCAGAGGGAGAACATATTTTATGTATTAAAGGCTTTCTGTTTAAATCACATTTTCAGTACTTTTGAACTGATATAGAACTATGTTTTTTAGCATACTATTCTCAGTCTCTACTTAATCCTATTTAAAATTATAATATCTAAAACATTCAGAAAGCTAGCATATAATATAACTTAAAGATGGTTATATTTGGGATAGCACAGTAGTGTGTGTCTATGTACCTACTCCATCAATTATGGAACATACTATAAGAAATAGCTAATGGCATTCAATGAACCCTCTAATAGTCTGCAGTTAATTTTCATGGTATTTAATAAAGGACAGAGATTAAATAGAAAGGTTATGAGTAAAATATTCAGTCTTTGGAAACCCACAGATTCCTTAAAATATTAATTATAGGTCAATCAATAATAGTTACTGAGTACTCAGTAAATATATGAGTTATTCAGAAACTGAGCTGCATGGAGACTTACTTTTGACTTTTGTATAATACACAAAATTTTCGATCTTGAATTAGTTTTAATATAGACACCGCTAAAATGAAATAGTAGCATGGAACAATGTAAAAAGCATCATTACCATTTCATGATAGGGCATGTATTTTGGCATGTCAGAATTACGATTTTGCAGCCATTTAAGTTATCTTAGTGCATATATATTTTTTAATTTAAATTTCTACATTATGATTTCAAGATTTACTTCTCAATTGAATGAATGCTGTCTACGTAGAATGTTATTTTAAGATATTGCAATCAGAAAAAGCAAGCCTAAATTAGGAAAGTTTTAAAAGAATAATATACAAAGGCATATTTTTTATAATATAACTTTTCCTTAAACTTATTATAAAATCAAACCTTCAATTTTCTTAATCACTGTATTTCCTCTGTGTTATATAGATAAAAATTCCATCCCTCTTTTGAGTCCCTTTTCCTGCAGCAAATAGAAGTAAGTTGTACCTCATAAAACACATCTTTTCCATTTTACTACAGCAATGCTACTTTTCAGTGCCGAAAACACACAATGCTTGAAAACCACAATTACAATCTTAAAAATACTATAAAAGTCAATTAAAGACCAATGAGTAGCATACTGAAATTTATAAGTAAGTACACAAATTGACTGGTAGCTTTGTGCCATTGTCTTATAGTATAAAACAACCCTACCACCAGCTACATGAAATCATATTGCACCAAACAAATGAAATATCATTTAATATTTGAGGTAGGAGATCTATTTTTTGCTCCAGTTTCTATATATAAATATAAAATATATGCTACTTTATTTCTGTTTAGAAAAATAATAGAAGCCATTTGACCAGAAGATTCCATGAATCTAATAGAAAAGATCACAGGAATCGAAGAGGATTGTTTTTTGAATTTCTGCCATGCCATTGGCCTTAACTAATTGTAGAAAGGAATCAGAGCCATAGAATCATGTGGATGAAAATCTCTACAAGAAAAAGGGTCAACCTAGAGATAAAGAAGCTTCACAATATCTGATTTTCAATAAAATAGTCCTCTAAAGTACACAAACTTTTAGAAATTGAAATTGGGAACTGGATAAAATATTTTTGCAAATTTAAAAGTGACATTGGTTTAAACTGGTCAAGATTCAAGTTACTATGCCTAAACACCTATTTTTAATAAAATATATGAAAATAAA
The DNA here is from genome assembly GCF_049350105.2 of Macaca mulatta. Classification (NCBI taxonomy): domain Eukaryota; kingdom Metazoa; phylum Chordata; class Mammalia; order Primates; family Cercopithecidae; genus Macaca; species Macaca mulatta. Next base: position 123,335,895 of record NC_133413.1, read on the forward strand.
TTTTTCTATGAACATTTATTTTTGAACTCTAAGATTTAGTGTTTTATGAAGGCTAATATTTTCTATTATGATACATGTTAATGCATTACATAGTTTTAAAGGCATATTTGCATGTATGTTTCCATCTCATTAACTACTTTAGAAATGATCATTATGGTAGATTTTCTACAGTGGACTTTGTCTAAAATATTGATTTTAAGTTACTTTCCGAAGGATTTTTATTACAGTGATACTCAGTGCAGTATTCAAATCACATCAAGCTGTTGCAGTTTTCAAGAGAAATCTTATTGACAGAACTGCTTCAGAGAGGTTGCTGGTTTTCAAAATATAAATTAATTTTTGAGTTTTGTATTCAAAAAAAACAATATATGATTTAATGCCATTTTGAGTTCTAAATATAAGCTTCCTAAAGTCATCATATTAAATTTTCAAAGTGCTTAGGACTGAAGATTACTAAAGGGGAAAGCATTAAAAAAAAAAAAAAAAAAACACAGATAAATGGAAGAATGTAACTGTGGCAATGCATACTATTCCCTGAAAAGTAGCTGATACACCACTGAGAATGAAATGAATTATTTACATAAGTAGTCTGAGGATAAAGTACACTAAGCTCACATAGTATTACAGAACACTGTAGAAGCTACATTTTCATTAGTATTCCATCTTCATAATAATCTTGTTCGAAAGAGTTTTTCAAGTTAATGCATCAAATATCATATCCTACGTATTGAAAATTATTTATGTTAACACAGTTGGTAGATAAAACTCCTAACAAGGTTAATTAAACCAGCTGTAACAAACACACTGCATACGAAGGTGAGTTAAATTGAGGAAGAGCCTACATGCAACTGAAAATTTTCTGCAGTGATTTGCAGAACAACTTCAGATAGTATATCCAATTGCTGAAGCACTTGATCAAAGCAAAATATTGCATCTGTTACATACTACCTTTTAGAAATCATAATATTCATTATTCTGAACATTATACTATAAAATCAACTAACTTTAATACTGTAATTTAGTTATGATCACATTATTGTCTAGGCAACAGAATGACCATTTTTTTCCAATACAAATTCCCATTTCTAAACGCTATTTTTCTACCATAAAACGCAGTTGTGAACAACAAAATCATTGTATATATCAAAAGAGGCAGAGGTATTCCATAAATATACCTTGATAGGGAGCACTAAATCCACGATATCGATGATTGCTGTCTGTAACAAAATGCAGTCTGAGCCAGTTTTTGTTGCTGATAATTGGTGGTGGTATATTCATTCCAGATAACCTGAATTACAAAAGACAACAACAAAAATTTTAAAAAGCTTTTCAGCAGTAAACGTTTTCACAAAATTGGGACCAAACAAATGTCTACCTATATTCATGACTTTGCACTTTCAACTTTTTAAGCACAAATGAAATAGTTCTTTTATACATAGAAAAGTCGATTATAGAATAGTGCAATTCCAAACACATGCTGTTCCAATCAGGTTGTGTATATTAATACAATCAACTGTAAAACCTTAAGTGCACATGATTTTTGATTCAGCCAAATATATTTACTGCACCAATAATATTATTTATGGTATTGTTTATTAGTATTATATATTGTTTATCATTTATTAATGTTATATTGTTTATTATTTATATCTTATTTATTATTTATTAATACATATTGTATTGTTTATTATTGTTAATAATACACATAACAGATACTGAGCTGATGGTGCTAGTCACTGTGCTTCCCATGTATGTATTGATACAATAAAGTTACAAAATCAAAAGACCTCAAATAAATTGATACACTTATTTCCAGGGTGAGATTGTACAGTTTTTTCTTATACTCCCTCCTATCCACCTAATTTTTTTTTCAGTATTTCTCACTGGATGGCAAATTTCACAATTTATTTTCATAGAACAAGTATTGTTTTTGTGTAATTTCATAATCTTATAAATGTTCATGACTAGCTTTCATTATAATATATAATTCTATAATGTATTAGAGGCCTGCTCCAATGGAGAGGCAGAAAACAGATTGTATATATCCAAATAAATATAGTTGGATATGTAGTCTTCACATATTTGGCTGTAAGAATACCATTTATAATATACTGAAAACAAGTATCTTAAAGCAAAATGTGGGAACTATCCTCCAGATATTGGTCATGATTAATATATAAACTACCTCTTCCTTTATAATTTTTTGAAGATTTCCAGCAAAGCAGTTTTTCTGACATCATGAAATAGAAAAATACTGCTGTATTATATTTCCACCATATATCTAACCATTTAAATTTTAAGTGTTTGTTATAAAGCCAAAGTAAAAGAGTCTCCAAAGCAAGGCTATTACATAGTTAGGAAGAGTTTCAGATTAAGGTTTCTTAATAACAAGTTCTTAATAATAAGGGTTTCAGATTAAGAGTTTCAGATTAAGGTTTCTTAATAGCAAGTATATCTTTCCTATTCTTCAAAGTTCACACTTTTCTTCTTCAGAAGGCAAAATAAATAGCTGATTTATTATACTATGTTTGTGGAGGGAATGTCAGGAGGAATTACAAACATTCTCTCACCTCTTGGCAATTGGTCATGCTAGGGGAACAGTAGAAGGAGGATAGAAAATCTGTCCTGTGTATGTAATCAGTGTTAAGGTGTAGGTAGAGGGATGCAAGGAACCTCTAACCAATACTTTTCATCTTTATCCCTGAAAACCCAACTTTCCTAAGATGTGCGGGAGCTAGCCATCACTTTTAGTGGATGACCACTTGCCCATTAAAATATAAAATCACCTTTATTGTATTATTGTGCCTACTGGTGTATAGAATGTTGAATTCCAAAATGAAACCATCCAGATATAGGCCATATAGTTCTCATTTTTATTCTTGGTTTGCAGTGCATTTTCTGTAATGTTTCCCTATAAATCTTTTTTCTCTTTTCATAGGGATGAATCTGTTTATTTGTTGAGCTGACTGATTTTTTTTCCAATATGAATTTAGTTAATAAAAATATATAATATAATTGTATAATTTTAGACTCAAGTTTTAAAAGCTGATTTCATTACTTTCAGAAAATATACAAGTTATGTTTACTCTTGTTGATTAAAATAGTAATTCAGTGAAAAACGATTTGGATTTGTTTCAATTATATTTTCAATTGAGTAGCATAGTTCATGCCAGATTTTGATTTACAGTTTGGTTTCGTTCAATTCCCTCTTTCAATGAACATGAACATCCATTGGGGTAAGTTTAAATTATTGTTGACAGGCTGGACACATTTCCAGATATAATGAGACTACAATACATAGAGGTGTGTAATACACAGAAGCAGAATTTGGAGATAAACCCCCTAAAAGACCCAGTAAATGAGAATCAACTACACAAGGACATTAAGAAACGTGAGAAAAGAAAAAAGACAAAATGGACAATAAAAATAATAAACTTTCTGTCTTTTCCAGGGACATGAAAGGTAATTTCAGTAGTAGCATATGGTAAAGGCAAGTAATAGCTACTGTGTAACTGCAGTTTGCAGCTTGAATTTACTTTCAGTAATCTAAGAGGGTGGACCTGAAGAAAGCAGAGCTGCAGTAGCGAGAAGCAGAATGTGCATGAGGTGGAGCAAATAATGATAATCTAACAAGTGTGAAAGTAAGAAATATTCCTGATGGCCTCAATGCTTCAGCATATGAGGCAGGACCTTAGATAAGCCAAGAAGCTGAACTAGAAAGCACTTGCACCACAGCATCCCTCTGCCACCAGAGAGAAATACATAGTCATTGGTTATAGGGGAGTCACATGGGCTTTGAAAATCATAGTCACTGAATAATGTTCATTATTTAAACCCATTCTAAACAATATGGCTTGGTTTATGGCTTATGGAGAAATCTCACAAATAAATCTATATATCTCTGTCCTTATTTCACATGTTATCAGGAAAATCAGGAAATGGGGGATTGAAAATATATGCCACTTGGAAAGATTCCATTAAATTACTTAATTTAGATAATTATTTTTTTAAATACTAAAGGAGATATTCTAAAATATAACTTATTGTTATCCCTGTGTCAAATTACTGTGGTTATTTGAGAGTAAGCACATTCTAGCATAAAGTCAATAGAATAATCCTTTAATAAGAAAGAGATTGTATGTATTTATTCAACAATTATTTACCAAACGTTAACTGTATGACAAATGCCAATGGTAAAGGTTTGATATATGATAGTAAGCAAGAGAAAAATCATGGTTTTACACAGTAAAAATAAAACACACAAACAAATAAATAAATAATATATATTTCAGGTAGTGGCAAATAACATATAACAACAATAACAACAACAACAAAAAAAACCAGTAACATGATAAAGAATTTCTAGAAATAAAGTTTCCTTTGTTTTAATATATTTTCCATTTCACCCTAAAAACATCCATACTCATGATTATATGGCTTAAACCATCAAACTGGATTTTAGGATAATTATATCAAGAAAAAAATGATAATGACTAATGACAAATGTCATAAATTTGTTCCTCACTACTATAGTTATTTGTACTAGAAAATTAGACATATCTCTTGAGTAATAAATAAATTGTAATGGAATTTTAAAAAATTATTAATGAGATCAAATTTCATTGCATGTTTAATGAGGAAAGAAATACTGACAATAATAGAGTAACTTGACATAATATTTGTAAAAAAATTTTAGTTCTCCAATTTACTGCAGAAATAATGATTAAATCATAAATTGATATTTCAAATCCTATATAATAGTTTCCATTGTAATTAATCCTTTAGAGAATATAATCATAATCCTTACAACATGATTTTAAGAATTAGTTAAACATAAGAAAATTGAGAGAACCACAGCTTTTTTGATATAGTTCATAAAAGTATTTTGAGCTTATTCTTTTGGTTTAAAACTCTCCTGTCAGGTACTCATTTCAGCCATCTCTGGTTTTCAAACTTTCTCAAATTTTGTAGTTTCATCAACAGCTATCATTTTTTATTGCTCTGACATCTGTTTTAAAAAAATCTTTCCAATTCCCTAAAATCATCCAAATGTAATGACCTATCTACATTATGCATAGGTGGAGTCAAATCTTAAACTCAGGATTTTTCACATCATTACCTCCATGACTTCGTATCTCTCTTTTCCACAATTCTTCCACTTTCCTCTAACTTTACTTGTCTCTGTCTCCCTCTCTCAAGCGTGCTCTCGTGCTTTCTAACCCTCTTGCTTTTAAACCAGTTTTGACCTCCTTCCTTCTCTAGCACTGAGATAGATGTATCCATCATAAATCTTCATGAATGTTCTTTATGACCTTGTTAGATTATGGCCCTATGCTGAGCCGCTATTAGTTGCTCAAATTTATTCTTTCATCTTATCCCTGGACCTTTGCATATACTTCACTTTGAGGCTGAAATAAATATCCTTTTTAAAATTTATTTACTCTAAATCTTTATCAGGGAAACCAGACAAAGTTCCATGGTTAAGAGAGGTGTCTAATCTCCTTCTCTGTCCTCACAGACCACCTGTGCATGTTTTGATCATATCTTAATTTTTTATGTTTAATAGACACATAATAAATTGCACACACTTATGGGGTACAATGTGATGTTTCAGTACATATATACCTTGTGTAATGATCAAATCAGAGTAATTAGCATATCCACCACCTCAAACATTTAAGATTTCTTTGTAGTAAGAAATTCAAAATCCTCTCTTCTAGATATTTTGAGATATACAATATCATTTTGTTGACTATAGTTACCCTACAGTGCAGTAGGACACTGGTACTTATTCTGCCTTTCTAGCTATAAATTTATACCCATTGATCAACCTCTCCTATCAACCCACCACCTTCCTTAGTCTCTGGTAACCACTGTTCTATTTGCTATTTCTATGAGACCAACACTTTTAGATTCTGAATATGGGTGAGAATATTTGACATTTATCTTTCTGTTTCTGACTTATTTATCTTAACATATTTTCCTTGAAGTTTACCCATGTTGTCCCAAATGACAAAATTTCTTTCTTTCTTAAGGCTGAATAGTATTCCACTGAGTATTTTGTGTGTGTGTGTGTGTGTAATCATATTTTCTTAATCCGTTCATACATCATTGGACACTTAGAATCCATTACTTGACTATTGTGAATAGTGAAGCAATAAAAATGGGAGTTCAGATATTTCTTCAACATATTAACTTCACTTCCTTTGGATAGTTACCTGGTAGTAGCATTGCTGGATCATATGGTAGTACTATTTTTTAATTTTTTGAGGAACATACATATTATTTTCAATAATGGTTCTATTAATATATATTCTCACCAACACTATAGAAGGGTACCTTTTTCTCCACATCTTTGCTAACACCTCTTTTGTCTTTTTGATAATAGCCATTCTGACTAAAGTGAAGTGCTATCTCATTGTGGTATTGATTTACATTTTCTGGACAATTAGTGATGTTGAACATTTTTTTCATACGCCTGTTGGCCACTTGTCTTTTTTTGAAAGTTATCTGTTCTGGTCCATTGCCAATTTTTTCATCAGTAGTAAAGTCAGAGCCTTTAGTGTATCCGTCACTGGAGTAATGTACATTGTACCTATAAAGTAATTTCTCATCATCCACCCCTCTGCCATCCCCTGACCCTTCCAAGCATCCATTGTCTATCATTCCACACTTTACCTCCATGTGTAAACATTATTTAGCTTCCATTTATCACTGAGACGTGGTGTTTGTCTTTCTGTCTCTGAGTTGTTTCACTTGACATAACTGTCTCCAGTTCCCTCCATGTTCCTGAAAAATATATTTCTTTTTTTAAGGATGAAATGTCTAGATCTCTTTCAGACACTTCATTATTTTCCTTTCTTTAGTGTCTGCTACTGAAGTGTTTTGTGTTCCTTTGGAAAACTCACATTTATTTGCTTTTTCACGTTTCTTCTTTCTTTATGTGTATATCTGTGCATATGGTAGAAGAGTCACATTTCTGATTTTATGTGGTAGTTTTGGTAAAGTGAAACATTTTCATGTATATGGGTCTTAGGGTGTGGCTTGGCAGGGTGTTTTGGCTTTGATTCTGGGTGGAAGCAGTAGTGTGGTTTATGTGCAGTTTCTTCAGCTGTAATTCGCATCACCAATGTCTATGAGCGCGTCAGTGCTCTGGACTGCAAAAATTTGTGGTAATAAAGGCCACCATGATAGTTTCACGCTGGGCATATTTGAGTGTGATAGGTTGGCTGGCACTAGGGTGGGCTTGCTGGAGTCCTGGGCCTCCACTAGGCCAGCTATATTGGTCCAGGAGCATGCAGATGCAGTGAATTATCTAGGGTGGGACTACCATGCAGTGGGACCACCACAAGGCTAACTGGTGGTCCAGGCAAATGCTCACATACATGAGTTGGCTGGTTCTGGAGTGGGTTGGCAGGAGAGTGGAGCCACCACTGGCATGAATGTTGAGTTGTCAGGGACACATGGGCGTGATAGGTAAACCAGCTCTGTGGTGATTTTGGGGAGTCAGGACAAGCCTAAGGTCAGCTTTCCCACTCTGTATGACTGCCTGTTCCATTGGAGCAAGGCACAGCATAGTCTCAGACACTGGAGTCACAGCTGTTCTGCTGAACCTAGGCTCCAAGTAGTCAGGTTTTTGTTACTGTGGCCATCTGTATGAGTGGAGTGGAATGTCAGCAGAGCATCACGATGGATAAACAATGACTACTGGCTCCCATAATAGGATGCACTACAGCTATGGGTCTGATACCATCAAGATAGTGATGTGCTATAGCACCCTGGGTCACAGGGGTAGCGGGTACACACAGGCTCCTCACTCTGGAGCAATGCAGCCATGTTAACTCCAGGAAACTCTCCAAACTATATTCAGAGACAGTGAGGACTGTGGGCCTTTCTTGCAGCAAGAACTGTAGATGTGTATGTTGGGAATGGGGACTGCTGGTGGCCTCCAGTTTAACTTTTTCTCACAAAGAGAAGTCTCTCCCATCCCCAAGCTCATCCCAGCAGGGTGAACAGAGTGGCAGAGATAGGTGCTTCACTTCCTCTCTAAACTTCCATTCTGGGTTTCTGTGCTTCACAGAGATTTCACCACCTCCTTGTGGTGAAGTATCCAGCATACTTCTTCAGTCACTCTAGTTGGAATGTAGTTCTCTGTTCATTGTTTTGGTCCTTTGTTTTTGGTTGGATAAGTACCAGGCATCTCTAGGAAACCATCTTGCTATGACCACAAAATTCATGATAAGCCATTTATTACTTTACATAGTGATACATTTTCTGTTTCCTATTATTTTACATTTTCTTTAACAGGGCTGTTAAATCCCTGGTACTTAGCATAATGATTGATGCACAGTGAGTGTATAGTGTCTTTTATATGTCAAAAAAATAAATGAAGAGAAGTTATTTGGGCACATGCCCTTTCAGTCCCTTTGTATTTTTATATTCTGTATAACTTATGTCAATAATTCAATTTTATATTATTATTAAATGTTTTAGTTCTTTTCTTATTCAAGACCCATCTAAAATTCTATCTCCTTCATATATCGTCTTCAATTCGCCTGACTAAAAGCTGTATTTTTTTGTGTTCTGAATACGAAAAGCACTTGGTATAACTCTTCCTATGGCATGTCTCACTGCTTTCATCTTGTTTATATAATCTATATTCTAAATTATAAGAAGTTGAAAAGATCCACATAGTATGTATCGAATCCATAAGCACATTTCAAACTGAAGATAATGAATTATGTTAATTAAGTACTATCCTATTACAAAATTTCTCAAAGTGTGTTCTGAACATTAGCAACCAAAAATGCCTTGGGGATGGCGGAAATTATACTGTCCAATAATTACTCTGAATTGCTCTTTTGTAACCATATACTCTTCCTGTAGTTTTAAAATGTCTTCATCCAGAATTTCTTAAAACTGCCCAGCAAACATTCTCCCATTTTCATGCTTTGCCATGATATCAGTAACATGCAAGGAAATTTATTCTAAGCCGTTGATATTGTCTGTTGCTTCATGTCTGAACAAGAATGCATTTCATAGTCCCGAGAAAAACTAGTATATTCAAAAATAGTCAAAAAATTAAAAAAAAAAAAACTTTCTGTTATGTTGTGCGGGGTACTAAAAGTTGAAAAAATATTTTAGGAACTAAATTAATTCACTTATGGATGACGTTAATTTTCCATACTGTGAAAGCTGTGTATGTGGAGTGTACAGATGTTTATATAGACCAGGTGGTGTTTCCTTGTCATGGATGACTGACTGTGTTATTGATTAGGTAGTCAAAAGTCACTGGACATCAGGACACAGATTTCTGCATGGTTTTAAAAATCGCATTACAAATCTAAGTATTGTGTTAGGCAGTCCACTTTTCAGAAGCAAGGTATTATAAAGTATTTACAAAGCAAATGAGATGATTGGCTATAGTAAGCTTTATTTCCTTTCCTTCTCCCCTTCTACTCTTAACCACACCCTTTAAAACCCACATGCCTTATTCTGTAACTCTATTCTGTTTTCCCACTTATCACCTATTTCCAGGATCTATTCTTTAGATGAATTATCTTATTAAAAATTGACATTATAGATTTGGGTTCCTTTTATCTAGAAACATGCTCCAGAAAAATCTATGATATAATATGTATAGATTCAAACATGAAATTTTAATCAAGATTAAATGCATAGCTTGCATAGTATTACAGACACACCTCATTTTTTTGCACTTTGGTTTATTGTGCTTTGCAGATATCGTGGGGTTTGTTGCTGTTGTTTTACAAACTGAAGGTTTGTGACAATGCCGCATTTGGCAAGTGGCATTTTTCCAATAACATACTGTCACTTCAACTCTCTGTGTCACATTTAATAATTCTCATAGTATGTCGAAGTTTTCATTATTATTTCTATTATGGTGACCTATAAACAATGAACTTTGATGTTACTATTATAATTGTTTTTGGGTGTCACAAACTGTGCCCATGAAAGATGGTGAACTTAATCAGTAAATGTTGTGTTTGTTCTGACTTCTCTACCAACCAACCATTCTCTTGTCCTTGTCTTTCATTCCATCCTTGAACATCTCTATCCCTGAGACACAATAATACTGAAAGTGTGACAACTAATAAACATACAATGGCCTCTAAGTGTTCAAGTGAAAGGAAGAGTCACATGTCTCTCACTTTCAATCAAAAGCTAGAAATTATTAACCTGAGTGAGAAAAGCATGTTGAGAGCCAAGTTAGACATCTTATGACAAATTAGCCAAGTTGAGAATGCAAAGGAAAAATTATTGAAGGAAATCACAAGTGCTACTCCAGTAAACACACAAATTATAAGAAAGCAAAACAATCTTTTTTTTTGCTGATATGAAGAAAGTTTTAGTGGTTTGGTTATAAGATCAAACCAACCACCATATTCCCTTCAGCCAAATTCTAATTCCGAGTAAGACCCTAACTTTATTCAATTCCATGAATACTAAGATAGCTGAGAAAGCTGTAGAATAAAAAATCTGAAGCTTTCAGAGGTTGGTTCATGAGATTTAAGAAAAGAAGACATCTTCATAACATAAGTGCAATGTGAATCAGCATAAAGTGATGTAGAAGTTGCCGCAAGTTATCCAAACGGTCTAGCCAAAATAATTGCTGAAGGTGGCTACACTAAGCAACAGATTTTCAGTGCAGAAGAAGTAGCTTTCTACTGGAAGAAAATGTCATGTAGACGTTTCATAGCTAAAGAGAAGTCAATGCCTGGCTTAAGTTTCAAAAGACAGACTGTGTTGTCAGGGGTTAATGAAACTGGCAACTTTAAGTTGAAGCTAATGCTCATTTATTATTCAAAAATTCTAGTGTCCTTAAAAATCATCCTAAATCTACACTGCCTGCACTCAAAAATAGTCCAGGACCATATGGATTCACAGCATAATTCTACCAGACATTCAAAGAAGAATTGGTACAAATTATTTTGACACTATTCCACCAGATAAAGAAGGACATCCTTAGTTTTCTATGAAGCCAGCATCACCCTAATATCAAAACCAGGGAAGGACATAACCAAAAAAGAAAACTACAGACTGATATCCTTGATGAACATAGATGCTAAAATCCGAACAAAATACTAGCTAATCAAATCCAACAGCATATCAAAAAGATAATCCACCCTGATCAAGTGGGTTTCATACTAGGGATGCAGGGATGGTTTAACATATGCAAGTCAATAAATGTGATATACCACATAAACAGAATTAAAAACAAAAATCACATGATCATCTCAATAGATGCAGAAAAGCATTCAACAAGATCCAGCATCCGATTATGATTAAAACTCAGCAAAATTGGCATACAAGGGACATATCTTAATGTAAAAAAAGCCATCTATGAAACACCTACAGCCAACATATTACTGAACGGGGAAAAGCTGAAAGCATTCCCTCTGAGAACTGGAACAAGACAAGGATGTCCACTCTCATCACTCCTCTTCAGCATAGTACTGGAAATCCTAGCCAGAACAATCAGACAAGAGAAAGAAAGAAAGGGCATTCAAGTCAGTAAAAAGGAAGTCAAACTGTCACTGTTTGCTGATGATGATGGTTTGCCTTGAAAACCTTAAAGCCTCCTCCACAAAGCTCCTAGAACTGATAAAAAAAAAAAAAAAAAAAAAAAATAGCAAAGTTTCCACATACAAGATTAATGTACAGAAATCAGTAGCTCTTCTACATACTAACAGCGACCAAGCAGAGAATCAAATCAAGAATTGAACCCCTTTTATAATAGCTGAAAAAAATAAAATAAAATACTTAGGAATATACCAAACCAAGGAATTGAAAGACCTCTCCAAGGAAAACTGCGAAACACTGCTGAAAGAAATCATAGACAATCCAAACAAATGGAAACACATCTCATGCTCATGGATGGGTGTAATCAATATTGTGAAAATGATCATACTGCCAAAAGCAATCTACAAATTCAATGCAATCCCCATCAAATTCCAACATCACTCGTTACAGAATTAGAAAAAACAATTCTCAAATTCATATGGAACCAAAAAAGAGCTGGCATAGTCAAAGCAGGATTAAGCAAAAAGAACAAATCTGGAGGCATCACACGACCGAATTTCAAACTATAGTATAAGGCCATAGTCACCAAAACACTTTGGTGCTGGTAAAAAAATAAATAAATAAGCATGTAGGCCAATGGAACAAAGTAGAGGACCCAGAAATAAACCCAAATACTGACCGATAACTGATCTTTGACAAAGCAAACAAAAGCAGGAAGTGGAGAAAGGACACCCTTTTCAACAAATGGTGCTGGGATAATTGGTTAGCCACATGTGGGAGAATAAAACTGGATCCTCATCTCTCACCTTATAAAAAATCAACTCAAGATGTATTAAGGATTTAAACCTAAGACCGAAACTATAAAAATTCTAGAAGATGACATTGGAAAACCCCTTCTAGGCATTGGCTTAGGCAAGGGTTTCATGACCAAGAACCCAAAAGCAAATGCAATAAAGACAAATATAAATAGCTGGGACCTAATTAAACTACAGAGCTTTTGCATGACAAAAGGAACAGTCAGTAGAGTAAACAGACAACCCAAAGAGTAGGAGAAAATCTTCACAAATTATACATCTGACAAAGGACTAATATACAGAATCTACAGCTAACTCAAATCAGTAAGAAAAAATCAAACAATCCCATCAAAATGTGGGCTAAGGATATGAATAGACAATTCTCAAAAGAAGATATACAAATGGCCAACAGACATATGAAAAAATGCTCCATATCACTAATGATCAGAGGAATGCAAATCAAAACCACAATGCAATACCACCTTACTCCTGCAAAAACGGCCATAATCAAAAAATCATAAAACAGTAGATGTTGGCATGGATGTGGTGACCACTTTTACACTGGTAGTGGGAATGTAAACTAGTACAGCCACTATGGAAAACTGTGTGGCGATTCCTTAAAGAACTAAAAGTAGACCTACCATTCGATCCAGTAATCTCTCTACTAGGTATCTACCCAGAGGAAAATAAGTCATTATTTGAAAAAGATACCTGCACATACATGTTTACAGCAGCACAATTCACAATTGCAAGAGCACGGAACCAATCCAGATGCCCATTAACCAACACTTGGATAAAGAAATTGTGATTATATATATGAAGGAATACTACTCAGCTATAAAAAGGAATGAATTAAAAGCATTTGCAGTGACCTGGATGAGATTGGAGACTATTATTCTAAGTGACATAACTCAGGAATGAAAAACCAAATATTGTATGCTCTCACTGATATGTGGGAGCCAAGCTATGAGGACGCAATGGCATAGCATGATACAATGGACTTTTGGGACTTGGTGGAAAGAGTGGGATGGGGCAAGGGATAAAAGACTACAAATATGGTGTAGTGTATACTGCTTGGGTGATGGGTGCACCAAAATATCACAAATACCACTAAATAACTTACTCATGTAAGCAAATAGCACCTGCACCCCAATAATTTATGGAAAAATAAATAAATAAACAAATAAATAAATAAATGGAACAACAAAGCCTGGAAGACAGAACATCTGTTTACAGCATGGTATACTAAATATGTGAAGCCCGCAGTTGAGACCTACTGCTCAGAATAAATGATTTTATTTGAAACATTACTGCTCACTGATAATGCACCTGGTCAATGAAGAGCTCTGACAAAGATGTACAAGGAAATGAATGTTGAATCACGGAATTAAGGAGGAATTTTGACTTTAAAGTCTTATTATTTAAGAAATATGCTTCATAAGGCTATAGCTGCCATAGATAGTGATTCCTCTCAGGGATCTTGGCAAAGTAAAGAGAAATCCTCTAGGAAAGATTCACCATTTTAGATGTCGTTAAGAACATTCATCATCCATGAAAGGAAGTCACAATATCCACATTAACATGAGTTTGGAACAAGTTGATTCCAAATCTCATGAATGACTTTAAAAGATTCAAGACTTCAATAAAGGAAGTAACTGCAGATATGGTAGAAAGAGCAAGAGAACTAGAATTAGAAGTGGAGCCTAAAGATGTAACTGAATTGCTGTAATCTCATAATTAAACTTGAATGAATGAGTAGTTGCTTCTTACAATGAGAAAATAAAGTGGTTTCTTGAGATGGAGTAGATACTCCTGTTGAAGATGTTGTTAAAATTGCTGAAATGACAACAAAGGATTTAAAACATTACATAAACTTAGTTCATAAAGCAAGGGAGAGTTTGAGAAGATCAACTCTCACTTTGAAAGACGTTTTCACCATGGAGAAAATGCTACCAGACAACATTGCATGCTACACAGAAATCTTTTGTGGGAGAAAGAATCAATTGATGTGGCAAACTTTACTCTTGTCTTAAGATTTTTCCCAGCCATCCCAGCTTTTCAGGATTCAGTGATTGCTGAAATGACAGCCCTGATCATTCAGCACTCATCAACATCAAGGCAGGACCTTCCCCTACCAAAAAGATGATGACCCACTGAAGGCTCAAATGATCATTAGCATTTTTTATTGGCAAAGTATCTTTAATTAAGTTATATACATCATTCTAGTAGACATAATCCTATTGAGCACTTAATAGACTACACTATAGTGTAAACATAACTTCTATATGCACTGGAAAACCAAAAAATTAGTATGACTTGCTTTATTGCAATATTTGCTTTATTGTGGTGATCTGGAATCAAATCCTTACTATCTCCAAAGTATGTATAGCCATTTAAAAATTCAATTTGTAATTAAAAATATTAAAAAATTTCCAGACTGAGATGCTCTTAATAGAGAATAATATTAAATATATTTTTAAAATAAATAATTTAATCCTCTTTTTCAAAGAAAATAGAACAGGAAGAAATATTTCTCAACTCATTTTACAAGGTTAGTATTATGTTGATAAGAAAAACAGGCAAAGTCAGTGCAAAAAAAAAACCCACAAACCTATAGACCAATATTTCACATAAACTTAGGTGCAAAAATCCTCAATAAAATGATATCAAATTGAATAAAAAGAGTTATACACTTTGAACTTGTGTTGATTTATTGGAGTTATAAAAGACAGGTTAAGCATTTGAAATTCAATAAATGTAATCCACCATATGAACAAGCTGTAGAAGAAAAATCAAATAATCAGACCAACTGTCACAGAAAAAGCATTTGACAAAATTCAGCACCCATTTACAATTAAAAAAAAAAAAAAAAAAAAAAAAAAAACTCAGGCCGGGCGCAGTGGCTCAAGCCTGTAATCCCAGCACTTTGCGAGGCCGAGACGGGCGGATCACGAGGTCAGGAGATCGAGACCATCCTGGCTAACATGGTGAAACCCTGTCTCTACTAAAAAATACAAAAAACTAGCCGGGCGAGGTGGCAGGCCCCTGTAGTCCCAGCTACTCGGGAGGCTGAGGCAGGAGAATGGCGTGAACCTGGGAGGTGGAGCTTGCAGTGAGCTGAGATCCGGCCACTGCACTCCAGCCTGGGTGACAGAGTGAGACTCTGTCTCAAAAAAAAAAAAAAAAAAAAAACTCAGCAAATTAAGAATAAAAATTATTTTTCTACCTGGTAAAGAACATATACAGAAAACTTACAATTAATATCATACTTAATGTTAAATTTAGGATCCTGTCCTAAATTTAGGATGCTTTCCTAAATGAAGATATCAATGTCTCCATTTGCCACTCTTATTGAACATAGTGCTGGCAGTTCTAGCTGGTGCAATAAGTGGATGAAAAAAAAAAAGACATAAGAAAGAAGAAATAAAACTGTCCTTATTTACAGATGACATGGTTGTTTATATAGAAAATCCTAAGCAATCTACATAAAACCCTCCTAGAACTAATAAGTAAGTTCAGCCAGGTCACAGGATAGAAGACGAACAAACAAATATCAAACACATTCTAATATGTTAATAGCAAACATGTGGAAATTAAAATCATAATACAATGTGAAACTGTTCTGAGGAAAATCAAATAGCTATAAAACTAGTCAGTAAATTATTTATAGGTTTTGCATCTGTAATATTACAAAATACATTTTAAAAAGCAAAGATGTAAATAGTGGAAAGATACATCTTTTTCATGAATTGCAACACTGAAAATAGTAGACATTTCAATTCTCCCAAAAAATGATCTACAGGTTTAATTCAATTCCTATGAAAACCCCAGCAAATTATTTTTGTAAACATTGCCAAGATCATTGTAGAATTTACATGTAAAGCCCTAGAACCAAGAATAAGTTAAAGCAAATGTGAGAAAGAAAAAAAAAAAGAGTAGTTGGCAGTAATGATTCTATCTTATTGTCAAAGCTTACAATACAGCTAAAGTAATGAAGAAAGTAAGGTATCGGTGAAGAAATATACACATAGATCACCGGAACAGAATAATAAACCCAGAAATAAAAGAACAAAATATGTCAAATTGATTCCTAATTAAGGTACAAAAAATAATTTAAGACCTCGGTGACTGGCTTCTTCACAACTGGTGAGGGAGCATTTGGACAACCACAGGCAAAAAATAAACCACCTAAACTTCACACCCTATGCAAAAAAAAAAAAACCTCAAAATTGATCATGCACTTAAAAGTAAATCTATAAAACACTTAGAAAAACATATCACAGAAAATCTTTGAGGTCCTGAGTTAGGTGAAGAATTTCAGAATTAAGCCTAAAAACAGGATTCATAAAAAAAATTAATAAATTGGACATCAAAATTAAACACTTTGGCTATGAAGAAGATACTGAATAAGAAGATGAAAAGACAAATACAAAATGTAAAAAAAAAGCGTTAACATATAATACGCCTGACAAAGAGCTTATATCTAGAGTATATAAAGAATTCCTAAACTCAACTGTTAAAAAAGAATTCACAAAATGAGAGGAGACTTGAGTAGGTATTTCACAAAGAGGATTTACAGATGGCAAATAGTTTTATGAGTAGATATTATTTGGAAAATTGAAATTAAAATCACAGTGAGATATTATGATACACCTACCAGAATGGCTAAAATTAAAAACAGTGACTATGGCCGGGCGCGATGGCTCACGCTTCTAATCTCAGCACTTTGGGAGGTCGAGGTGGGCGGATCACGAGGTCAGGAGATCGAGACCATTCTGGCTAACATGGTGAAACCCCATCTCTACTAAAAATACAAAAAATTAGCTGAGCGTGGTGGTGGTCACCTGTAGTCCCAACTACTTGGAAGGCTGAGGCAGGAGAATGGCGTGAACCAGGGAGGCAGAGCTTGCAGTGAGCCAAGATTCCACCACTGCACTTCAGTCTGAGCAACACAGCGAGACTTTGTCTCAAAAAAAAAAAAAAAAAAAAAAAAAAAATGACTACACCAAATGTGAGGATGCACAGGAACTGAACCACTCATATAATGCTGACCGGAATGTAAAATGGTATACCAACACTAGAAAAGAATATCAATCTTTTATAAAACTAAAATTGCACTTGCCATGCAACTCTGAAATTGTACTATTGAGTACTCATTATCCCAGAGAACTGAAAGCTTATGTTCACACAAAAACCTGTACATGAATCTTCAAAGTAGCTTTACTTATAATAGCCCAAACTTTAAAGAACACAAATGGTCTATGACAGGTGAATGATTCAACAAACTGTAGCATATCCATATCATGGAATACTACTCAGCATTAAAAAGGAACAAACTACTGATATACATAACAACTTGCATAAATCTCAAGGTAATTATGTATTAAACAGAACATTAAGAGCAAAGGAAAAAATCAATCTCAAAGGTTACAGGTTATGTAATTCCATTCATATAACATTATGTGAATGAAAAAATTAAAGATATGTAGAATTGAGTAGTGGTCAGTAAGTATTATGGTGGGGCAGGTTAGGTGGGAAATAGCTGTTGCTCTAAAAGGATAGCAGAAGGGATACTTGTGATAGAATTTCCCTGTATCTTGACTATAGTAATGGTTACAGGGATCCACATTGTAATAAAGTTCACAGAAGAAAATACACTTGCACACTCACAATAAATGCCTGCAAAATTTGTGAATTCTGAATCAGTTCAGTGGATTGTAGTTATAATGCTAATTTTCTCATTGTAATATTGTGCCATAGTTATGACAAACGCTTCTCTTGAGGGATAGTGGGTGAACAATATATAGGGTTCATATGGTTTGGCTTTGTGTCCCCACTCAAATCTCATCTTGAATTGTAATACCCACATGTTGAAATACCCCACCCAAATCTCATCTTGAATTGTAATACCCACATCACTATCACATGGTGGTAGTGATTGGATTATGGGGGAAGTTTCTCCCTGCTGCTCTCATGATAGTGAGGGAGTTCTCATGAGATCTGATGGTTTTAAAAGTGGTAGTTTCTCTTGTGTGCCCTCTCTCTCTGCCTCCTGCTGCACTGTAAGGTGTTTTCTTCTCTTTTGCCTTCTGCCATGATAGTAAGTCTCCTGAGGCCTTCCCAGCCATGTGGAACTGTGAGTAAATTAAACCTCTTTGTTAATAAATTACCCATTCTCAGATAGTATCTTTATACCGTGTGATAACAGACTAATACAGAGAGTTGGTACCAGCAGAGTCAGTTACTCCTATAAAGACAACCTGAAAATGTGGAAGCAACTTTGGAACTGGGTAAAAGGCAGGGTTGGAAGAGTTTGGAGGGTTCAGAAGAAGACAGGTAGATGTGGAAAAGTTTGGAACTTCCTTGAGACTTGTTGAATGGTTTTGACCAAAACGCTGATAGTACTATGGACAACCAAGTACAGGTTGAGGTGGTCTCGGAGATGAGGAACTTACTAGGAACTGTAGCAAAGGTTACTCTTGCTATGCTTTAGCAAAGAGACTGGTGGCATTTTGCTTCTGCTGTAGAGATCTATGGAACTTTGAGCTTGAGAGAGATGATTTAGGGTATCTGCCAGAAGAAATTTCTAAGAAGCAAAGCATTCAAGAGATGACCTACCTTTTTTTGAAAGTGTACAGTTACATGAATACATAAAGAGATGATTTGAAATTGGAATTTATGTTTAAAAGGAAAGCAAAGCATAAAGAAGTAAAGCATAAAGGTTTGAAAAATGTGCAGCCTGACTATGTGGTAGAAAAGGAAAACACATATTCTGGGGAGGGATTCAAGCCAGCTGCAGAAGCTTAATGTTAAAAGCCAATGGGGAAAATGTCTCTAGGGCATGTCAACAGAAACTCACAGCAGCCCCTCCCATCCCAGGCCTAGGAGGGAATGAATGGCTTCCTGGGCTGCACTCAGGGCCCTATAGGTCTGTGAAGCTTCAGGTCTTGGTACCCCGCATCCCAGCTGTTACAGCACCAGCCATGGCTGAAAGGGGTTAAGGCACAGCTTGGGCCATTGCTTCAAATGGTCCAAGCCCCAATTCTTGGTGGCTTCCACGTGGTATTGGGCCTGCAGGTATGTGGAAGACAAGAGTTGGACTTTGGGAGTCTCCACCTAGATTTCAGAGTATGTATAGAAGCACCTGGATGTCCAGTCAGAAGAGCTCTCATGAAGAAACTCTACTAGGGCAATATAGAAGGGAAGTGTGGAGTTGGAGCTCTCACACAGAGTCCTCACTGGGGCACTGCTTAGTGGAGCTGTGAGAAGAGGGCCACCATCCTCCAGACCCCAGAAAGGTAGATCTAATGACAATCTGCACCATGCATCTGAAAAAACTGCAGGCATTCAATGGTAGCCGTGAAAGCAGCCACAGGGGCTGCACCCTGCAAGCCAAAGGGCAGAGCTGCCCAAGACCTGGGAGCCCACCCATTGCATCCATATGCCCTGGATGTGAGGCATACAGTCAAAGGAGATGATTTAGAAGCTTTAGGACTTAATCACTGCCCCACCAGTGTTTAGAATTGCATGGAGCCTGTGGCCCCTTTGTTTTGATCAGTTTCTCCTACTTGGAATGGGAACATTTACCCAATGCTTGTACCTACACTGTATCTTGGAAGTCACTTTTGATTTTGATTTTGTGGGTTTTTTTTTTTTTTTTTTTTTTTGCTTTTGGTTTTGCTTTTGATTTTATAGGCTCGTACGTGGAAGGGACTTACCATGTCTCAGATGAGACTCTGGACTTGGACTTTTGGGTTAAGACTGGAATAAGTTAAGACTTTGGGGGACTGTTAGGAAGGCATGTTTGGTTTTGAAATGTGAAAAGTATATGAGATTTGGGAGGGTCTGGGATGTAATAATGTGATTTAGCTCTGTATCCCCAATGAAATGTCATTTTGAATGTAACCCCCATGTGTTGAGGGAGGTACCTGGTGGGAGGTGATTGGATCATGGGGGCAGTTTCCCCCATGCTGTTCTCATGATAGTGAGGGAGTTCTCAGGAGATCTGATGGTTTTAAAAGCTGCAATTTCCCCTGTACACTCTCTGTATCTCCTGCCACCATGCAAGAAGTTGCTTGCTTCTCCTTTGCCTTATGCAAACATTATATTCTACGTTTCCTAAGCCCCATCTCCCTGCATCCATGCAGAACTGTGAGTCAATTAACCTCTTTTGTTTATAAATTATTCAGTCTCATATATCTCATGTATCTTCTGAGCAGTGTGAGAACGGACTAAAACAAGGATCTCTCTATATTATTTCTTGCAACTCAATGTGAATTATTTCAAAATAAAAAGGTTTTAACCTTAAATATTAGATCAAAATTATTCATAAATTTACAGCAAAATTACTCATACTAATCCAAAACTTGAAACAACCCAACTGTTCATCAACTGATGAATGGATACACAAACTGTTTTATATTCAGCAATAAAAATGAAGTACAGATACATGCTATAACATGAATAAACCTGGAAAACATCATGCTAAGTGAAAGACAATAGTCACAAAATATCATATATTATATGATTCTATTTATATAGAACAACCAGAATAGGCAACAATAAAGAAAGTAGATTAGTAATTGTCCAGTGCTCCTACTGTTGGTGGTGGAGATGGGGAGTTACTGCTAATGAGTATATGTTTTCTGCTTGGAGTGATGAAAAATTTATAAAATTAGTAGACAGAGTTGCAGAACACTGAATATAATAAGTACCCTGTGACTTACACTATAAATGGGCTAATGCCAACACATGTTAATTATATCTCAGTAAAGGTGTCAGAAATACACAATGCATTATTAGTAAAAAGAGAAGATACCATGCAAATATTAATCAAATCAAATAAAGAATGGTTAAACTAATGCTATATGAAATAGACCACTCAGTGAAGAATACTACCAGTGGTAAAATATTACATAATGACAGAAAACAAATACATTAATAAGTTTTAACAATCTAACCATATTCATGTATATTAACATGAAGCAAAAGCTGATACTACTGAAGGAATAGACAAGTCTACAACTACAGTTAGAGATTTTAACAACGAATAACCAGAACATTAACAGCACATAGAAAAAATTTATAGAGTATTACACTATTGAGTTAGAATTGTCTAAGCTTCCATTTTAAGAAGTCAGAAAAAAAAAAAAAACAATCTATGCAGGAGTAAAGGAATGATAATGACAAGAACTCAAAGCAATGAAAGTGAAAGGAGAAAAAGAGAAAAAAATTCTAAATCCTTGTTCTTTGAAAAAATCAATAAAATCAATAAATGCTTTACTAGACTGATCAAATAAAGAAAGATAGGGAGGAATACAAATTTTGTCAGGAATGAAAATGGATTATCATTAGATGACATAGATATTTCAGTAATAAGTTCAGTAATAAGTTCAGTAACAAGTTCAGTAATAATGTACATAAACTTGTACATAGATGTACATTATGTACATAATGTACATAAACAAGAACATAGATGAATCTCAAAAGGATTATAAGTGAAAGATCCATATAATGTATACTGTATGGCTGCATACCACATGATTTAATGACCTTCTGAACAAAGACAAGACTGTACAAGCAGAAATCAGAACAGTAGTTGCTGAGGGCTGGAGGTAATGAGAGGGAAGCAACTACAACGGGCCACGAAGCTACCTTTTGGTAAGAGGTAAATATTTAATATCTTTATTGCAGCTATATGATTGTATACGTTTGTCAAAACACATAATGTTTTATGCATAAGAATGAAATTTACTGTACATAAAATATACATCAATACATCTAAGAAAAAAATAATTGTAAGATGTTTTTGGCTTGCCTATCAATAACAGTAACAAAATGTTACTGTGCTTAGAGGCATAAAATTGGAGAAAAAGAAATTTATTCACTGAAATAAAAGAGTTAGAGGTATTTGAAGTTTTCTGGAAAAGATCATCTTCCCTATGGTTAGTGGAAATAAACCTCAACTATTATTAGTACATATACAAATGTACATGCAAACTAAAAATATTCTAAATTGCTTTTTCTTGCACAGTAAAGAAATGCTTTCATTAAGTGCCCATAATTACATTCTGAATACATTCCATTCCCATAACTAAACTATTGCTTACAACAACTTTTTTTAGGGTTCTTGGACTGATACAGTACCCATGAAACTGGTTTAGAAAGCCAATGTTTTAAAAGAAAAAAAAATTATAAATGAGCCAACTACTTGCTTTACCTACTTGAGATCAAAAATTTTATTTATTTTTTTAATGGACTAACTAAATAAAATTAACATTTATGTTGGATCTAGTCTTCGTATTTTCTCATTCACAATTTTGAGGGTTATTGCAATTAAAGAACATAGTAAATGTTGAACATTAAATAAATGATAAGTGCATCTATTCAAGGTATGGTTAAAGTGTAATGCCTAACTTTTCCATCATTTTTCTTATTCTAAGCACAATATATGAACACTTATGAATTTAAAATTGAATTTTAAATATATTTACCTTCATCACTAAATAAAAGTTTTATTACTATATTCTTAGGAATATAAATGTAACAGCTTCAGGTTTACTCAATAGTAGACATATGTGTCTTCAAATACCTACTCAAGAGCACCACTGATCTGTTTCTCCAAATACCACATATATGTGTAAATTATTTTATACGGAGAATGTGTAAAATTTTAAAGATAATTACGGAGCAACATGTGCAGAAAGGATGTGGTTGCTAAATCTAGAAAAGGTGCAATTCAATCTCACTGTACTGCCCGTTCCCTCTTTCTCCCTCTGAAAATCAAAGAAACAAAGAAAAACATATAAAACAAAAACTTCTGTAAAACTGTTTATTTAACAAACATTACTCTTCTTATGTATTTTATCTCTATTTCACATTTAGGTCTCCATGTTTCTGGATAAATAAATAAATAGTTAACTATGTAACCTGAAAAACTTGTTAAATCTGATTTATGGAGGATATTAGAACTTTCAAAAATTCCCTGGTTTTCTCACTTCTTTACCCAAAGTCTTTACCAAAAATATTTAAGGAGACATTTTAGCATGTGAACTATGCATACATTTTGCAGGCTGATATTAGTAATAATAAGACACAATATTTACCAAGAGCTATTTGCTATGGACTGCATACTGTTTCAGGTGCATTTTTATTTAATTCCAGAAAGTAAAACCCATGCAGTATACAATGAAGTGGAAATTTTTCATGTTATGTGGCTGTGAAATAGATGTACATTGCAAATATTGCTATTTTATTGATAAGAAAACCAACATGATATGTATTCCAGTGGTTCTAAGAGAAGGGAGCATTACAATTTATAGTGGCATAATCCAGTATATATTAACATTTATTTTACTTATCTAATATCTGGCAGTTTAAGTACTAATCTTATGTTCAGGTAAGCTTGACGGTACTTGAAAAAGTTTGAAATCACTAATAATATCCGTGGTCTTCAATTTCATTACTTTAATATATTTCCAGTATTTTTTTAAAAATGTATATACTATGCATTTGTTTTCTATTTATGTGATTCTCAAGACTGATACCTGTCAAAAGAATCTCTGATTGGAGAGATGTTATTTTCTCCATTATTTATCTTTTTATTTTCCTGTATTCATTTCATTGATTTTTCTTCCTCTCAGTCTATTTTACAAACAAAATCTGGTCTATTTTACAAGCAAGATACCTCAAATCCCAGTATCTTGTACTACATTGATAACTTTATGATATAATTATAATTTTATTTGAAAAATATTAACAAATGTATTGGTATTCCTTTAGAGATAGGACTATAATTATCTTTTTCACTGTTTTTAAATTTTCATTGTGCATCAATATCTATCAAACTCCAAACCCCAAGATCTCAAATTAAATTTGTTTTAGGACATCAGGCAAGGATTTATTATGGATTTATATTAAAGACAATGGATTTATTATGCAAGAACAAAACAAAGAAAAACAAAATAGCAACTGAATTTCATATTTTCTTAATTCTCCAGCAAAGCCTGTAAGCACATTCAGGAAGAATTTTGAAGATAACATAACAAAGGGGTTATTTACATGGAGTTGTGGAAAAGGAATCAAAATGGAATGGTGTGGCACCAAGGGTCATGTATTTCCATTTGGAAAAAAAAAAAAAAAATGGAAATACCTGTGCAGAATGACAGCTGGTGACTGGGACTGTTATAGGGAAAAAGTCAGTTCCACTTATGGCTCAAACCAAAAGGAAGCCAGAGGGCAACAGGGTCTGCAGACAATAAGGCAGAAAATGGACTGGGGGTAAAGGGCAGAGACAGAGAGTTAACAACATAGGTGTCAACATGCATACTACTTATTTAAAGATATCAAAGATGAAAGACTGTCTGGTAACAGTAGAAGAAAACCGTAGTTGGAATATAAAACATATATGTAACAGAACATTTACAGTTAGACATAGTCATAAAGATAACATAAAAATCATCACAAAAAATAAATCGTGCTTATATTGAGGTATTTTTCCTTAAGCTAAGAAACCATTCATTGAATAATTGTCAAATGTTTTCTATATGCCAAACACTCTTTCTGAAAGCATATTAATGAATAAAACAGATAAAGAGTCAGTTCTTTCATGCTAGTGAGGAGACATCACGGAATAGAATTTAGCAAGATTACAGCAAAAATGGAAATTACTGCATAATGTAGTAGAAGAGAGTAAAGGAACTGAGGAATCAAGGGGTGCATGACCTAGCAAATTATCGCATCTTTTTTTATACTCTTAGTGAGAGGAAAATATTGTGACAAGTTGAGCGTCTGCTTTCTGGCAGCTCCAGGAAGTGTCCAGCAAAAGTACCTCTATAGTTTCACTGTCATGAAAGGAAAGGAACTCTTTATTGGGAGCCCTTACAGGAAAAACAACTCAGGGAAGAAAGATCATAATATAAAATGCTTCCCTCCCAATATGCATTTGCCTCTGGATTTCTCATACAAATAGGTCTCCAAACTGATAGTATTTATAATGCTTATAGTCAGAAAATGAATGCTTTCTCTTTGGGGATGTTTCATTTTACTTCATGCCATTTTATCTTTTTTTTTTTTTTTTCCAATTTTAAAGCTAATAACTATTAACAAGACAAATTGGGAATGAGTCTCTTCTGTACAATATTTCAGCCCAGATATAATTTTGTTCCTTGAGGGTTCTCTAAATGTATTTTTAAGAATAAAATGTATTTTAGCTGATTTTTATGGTATAGTGTTCTAGGAAATCTTTTTAATTAGACATGTTTAATGAATTAATATTGTAGTACAAAATTCATGGTATATAGCTCTATAAATTTATTTGGATGAGTAATGTTCACCAAACAGCTACCATAGTAAAAAAATTTTAACCATATTGTATTTGCATTTTTTCCTATCAGTATGAGTTAAAGATAAAATATGTTTATACATTTAAACATAAGTATTTATATCTATGGTTAGAATCTTACACATATTTGTATTTTTAATTTTAAATGCTATATAACCAACTTTCAGATAAACAATATTCAACAGGAAGACCCTTAATTAAATGGATTGCTAACTTCACTTCTTTTTTTTTTTTTTTTTTTTTTTTTTTGAGACGGAGTCTCGCTCTGTCGCCCAGGCTAGAGTGCAGTGGCGCAATCTCGGCTCACTGCAAGCTCCGCCTCCCGGGTTCACGCCATTCTCCTGCCTCAGCCTCCCGAGTAGCTGGTACTACAGGCGCCCGCCACTGCGCCCGGCTAATTTTTTCTATTTTTAGTAGAGACGGGGTTTCACCATGGTCTCGATCTCCTGACCTTGTGATCCGCCCGCCTCGGCCTCCCAAAGTGCTGGGATTACAGGCGTGAGCCACCGCGCCCGGCCAACTTCACTTCTATAAGAAAGTTAAATCACAGTATAAAATTAGCTTATGAGAGATATATTCACAACAGGCACAATTTACATACAGCCTTGCATAGAAATACACAAATAATCAGGCATTTATCTATATAAAACATTAATTATTGGATTGTCCCCTCCAGGATACTAATCACACTAACTGTATTTCTCATGGCCTCCACACACATTTATTCATGTTTTGTCTTTTGGAAAGAGAAGAAAAAAATAAAAGTACATAAGTGGCACATAAGGATTGTGAGAGTAGGGAGCAGTAAAAACTTAAAGAAAGAAGGGAGAACAAAAATCATACCAGGACTATTTAAATGAAAAACAGGACAGTACAGAGTCGGCCAGATAGTTGGCAACAAAAATTTTAATAAAAGAAAAAGACATATGCCCATACTCCAAAATGAAAACTATCAAATAAAATATTATAGTACCTTCCTTTTAGTTTATTCAAGAATTATTTTTTCACTCAACATTCTCTTACAAAAGTTAATTGAGCATTTTATATGTATTGGATACACTTCTAGGATTCAAAACAACAGACAAAGATATCACCCTCAAAGAGCTTGCATTCTTGTTGGAGAGGAACAAAATAAACATGAAGTAATAAGTAACAGCATGCCAGGTAGTGATAAGCTCTACAAATGAAACTAAGTGGTGTGAGTGGTATAGTTAGAATTCGGAGAATGACCCATCTGATAATGGTCCTATTAGCAGAGTTCTAAAGGAAGTGAAGACGTCAGCCATGTAGTTATATGAGATATATCATATATATGCATGGAACATTGAGCAGGACTCTGTAACTCGAGTGGAGTGACCAAGGAAGACAGTGGTTAGGAATGCTGTTGGAAAGATAGCAGTAGGCCAGGTATTATACGACCTTTCAGGGTTATTGCAGTATTGTGAATATAGTCTTCCATAAGGAGAAAGCCACTGGAACATTTTAGAAGAGGGATGTTAAGTCTGATTTGCATCTGATAAAAACTGAGCTGATGTGTTGAACAGAGTAGGGTTAGGGCAGGGCCAGGTGGAAGTTACTTGAATAACCAAGTGATAGCTGCTGATATATTCTGGGAATAGAATTGATGGCAATGGAGGTGGATAGAGAGGTTGCTTTCTGACTTAATTTTACTGAGAGCCAATGGAGTTTGTGAGAAAGGAAAGACTCAAAAATTACGCTAAATTCTTGGTCTAAGCAATTGGAGAGATGGAGGATCCCTGATTAGGTGGAGAGGACCATCAGATGTGGAAATTTGGGGGAAATAGTGAAAGCCCAGTTTTGGAGATGTTAGGTTTACAGTGCTTAGAAGTCCAAGTAGTGATATCAAATACACAGGTGGCTATAGGAGTCACCAGTATATACATATGGTATTTACAGCAACATTTCTAGATATTCACCAAGACAATGAGTATAAATAGAGAGACCAATAACTTGCTCTGCTTCTGGATTCCCCCCCGACACCAAGGTTCACTCCAGAGGCACTTACAGAGGAAAAAGGTGGGGCCCAAGTGCGGTGGCTCACGCCTGTAATCCCAGCACTTCGGGAGGCTGAGGCGGGCAGATAGCCTGAGGTCAGGATTTTGAGACTAGTCTGGTCAACATGGTGAAATCCTGTCTCTACTAAAAACACACACACACAAAATTAGCCAGACATGGTGGTGTGCGCCTGTAATCCCAGGTCCTCAGAAGGCTGAGGCAGGGGAGTTACGTGAACCAGGGAGGCAGAGGTTGCAGTGAGCCGAGATCATGACACTGCACTCCAGCCTGGGTAACAGAGTGAGACTCCGTCTCAAAACAAAAAAAAAAGGTGGAAGGGAAACTTTGAGAAAGTTTTCTCCAAACGTGTGGGTCCTACCTTGTACCTTCTGTGTATTAGGTGTGGGGAAGTCAGGCTTTGGTGTGGGAGAATAAAAATAGGAAGAGAAATGTTAGAATTCTACTCTCACTTCTCATCCACCCTCGCCTTGGGATTTCATGCTGCCCTCACACTGGGAGAAAATTCCTCACTTTCTCCCTACCTTCTCCTTGCTAAGTGATACAGGACTGTCACTTAGACCTGAAACTTTTAGAAAATCAGTTAAAGACCACTTGGAGCAGCCTTGGGAGGTTTTTGCTCACCATCAGTTCCAATCTAAAGGGATTTGGAATAGCCTAATTTTGAGGCATGTTATTTTTATCATCAATTGGTATGAGTTATGTTTATACTAAGGATATTAAACTTTTGAATTTTCCCCACTTCATTGTTTGCCTTTTTAAACTTTTTTCATTTAAAAAAAATTATGTATTATTTCATTGTGATTTTCCTTATGCTTAGAAAGCCTTTTTCTATTCAGAAATTAAATGAATCTTCATCGTGTACCTCCTACAGTATACTTTTGCTTCTATTTTATACACTTAAAGTTTTAATCAATCTGAGATATATTTTGCTTCAAAGTAGGAGATGAGATATTGATTGAATTTTTCCTATGCAGCTGTCAGTTTTCTCAGTACCATTTCAAATACTCTATTCTCCATTTGCTTATGGAAATTCCTACCTTATCCAAACTATGTTCCAATACATACTAGAATTCTTTGTTGTATTGATTTCCTCAATTTTAACATGTATCTACAACATTTTTTAAATGATCACATCTCTTTGTATTTCTACATTCATCTTCATGAAAGACTAGCTTCACTATTTTTTTGTAAGTTTTTATGTCCACCTGCATTTGTTTTCAAACTTGTTGAGTTGCTGAAAAAGAACTTTGAGCTTGTCACTGGGGTTATATTGCACTCATTTTGAAAGAATTAACAGCAGGGATCATGGTTGGAAATAGTAAAAAGCTAGTCTAGTAGAATCACAAATTAATATAGACTGACCAATGAGAACAGATACCAGAGATACAGCAAAAGTATAAGATTAATATTATGCCTTTGCAGTTATCTCTGTCTTCTTTGATATCTCTCAGTGAAGTTAAATAGTTTTCTTTACAGTACCTGCACATTTTCTTTTAGGAAAACTCTTTATTTTACATTTTGCAGAGGTGTATTTTATCATTATAATATAATCTAACTGGTTATAATTTTTCTAATGTATTTTGTGTATTTATCTTAGGCCTAGTTAGTTTCTTGATGTCTCTTCTCAATTTTAAGTATTATTTACATAATTCTTCTGTATTCTCTAGATTTATGTGTGTTTCCTTTCAAAATTAGAACTCTTCCAATTTCAAATTTTATTTATTTAAACCAGAATGTCTAGTGCTAAATACCAAGTGTACTTTCAAACAGAAATATAGGAATATGAGTGGAGCCGGGAACTTTGATTGCATATAAAAGAAGGAAATGGAAATAATACCACTGAAGGAAAATATAATAGATCACCCAGCCAGATAAACCTGAAATGTGCTGCTCCTAACCTGGCCTCTAACTGAATGGAAGGAAGCCAGCCTCCACGTTGTTCTTCAAGCCAGCAATCTGCATTTCCATCTAGTTCCAAGTTATCATCAATTATTATTTACTCCTACTTCCTCAATATTCTTCTGAACAATCAGGACTTAGACCAGATCCTCAACATACATAACCAAAATTACTATAATAGCATCCTAAGGAATTTGGTGTCTCTAAAAAAATTATCCACATCTTATCTGTTGCAAATATAGTATTCTTTCTAAAAATTAAGTTGTCACACGAATCTTAAAATCAGTGGTACTCAAACACATACATAATAGGTTACCCTTAAACACAAATATGCAGGGTCTGCAAGATCTAACTTATATTTATGTCTTAAGTATCACTTCTCAATTCTTCTCCCTCCTTGCTTTGTTCTTGCTATAATGAAATCTTGTACTTTGTTGAAGATAAGTACTGTATCATAATTAAGCCTTTACACAGGTTTTATTCTCTTTATAGAAAGTCTTCTGTTATCTCCTCTTCTGTGTTTCATCATGGCTGACTTTTAGAGACTTAAGTCAAGCATCATTTTAAGAGGAAAATGTTTCCAGAAGTTGTCCAAGCTGTGTTAACTACCCCACTTCAGAGCTTCCACAATACCCTCAGTATCCTGTGATCAAAACTTTTTTTACAATATGTAAGAAAATTTAGAGTAGCAAATTATATTCCCTCCCCTTCCCTATTGCATCCACACTGTTTTAAAGCCTTTGCCTGACTGAATTATTCTTGAAAAATGTTTTGCTACTAAATATGTTTCTTTGTAACTTAGATTTCAAAATTTGAGCTAAAGCAAGAATAAGAATATAGTGAAAGTCTGAACCCATAAAAACAAAATCTATGATCAAGTATAACCATCTTTAGTTAGTAATTTTGTATCTAATAATTTAGAAGAAGCAACTTCTTCCTAAAAGGAAATCACTGTTCTAGGCTTAATTTTGGGGAAAAAAAAAAAAAATGAAGAACTCTTTGAGGATAAAGCTATGATATAAAATTAGACAAATATGATTTTATAAGCACAGAAATGAGAAATCTCAAGAAAGAAACCCATTCCATCACATATCCTAGGATTTTAAAAAGCAGATATTTAAAAGTTAAAATATAAGTAGAATCTATAATTATATGAATTCACTTTGCCCTACCCTAAATTCTTTTCATATACGTCAATGGTTTTATAAATCAATAAAATTCATCTACTGTTATTATAGACTAGACACTAAAACATACGAAGATAACAAGAGAAGAGTATTTCCATCACTAAATTCTTGAAAAGATGAAGAAATGAGGATAATTAATATCTGAGACTGATAATTCAAAGTATTATGATACTCTGACTTTGGAGGACAGTTTGAAGTTTCACAAGCACAAAACAGAACAGAAAATCCTATCAAGAGTAAGAAATATGAAATAGCAAATTTTGTTTTCCTTCATTTTTAATTTCAATTTTTAATAGGAATTTACCTCCTCTAAAGGAATATTACGGTATTCAGTGTCTAGACAAGTCCATAATAGGTAGTAGTCATTCAACAAATTCTGTTAAATGAATACATAAAGATCGTTAAACATTATTTTTTTTTATTTTGACCCTAACACTATACCCAGCCTAGACTGATTCACAGCCCAACTCTTGAGAGACATAGAGCAGATATAATCATACAATATTCTATAAAGTATCTTTTCAGTACAAATAAGTAAAATGCCAACAATTTAAAGTTATTTCCTTAAAATAAAATTTAGTGGATCCTTATAAGCCTTATTGAATAAAGAAAATGTTGGAATTAGTACTAGTTTTTTGGAACTGGAATATAACCGTGAATACATCAACATAAATGTGGCTCACATGTTACCAAAGTTTAAAAACCACTAATTTACACCATCTCATCCTCTTCAAACCTATTTCCATTTCTCCAGTTTCTCCCCAAATATCCCTCGCATTTTACTGTTCTGTACTTTATGCTGTTATTTCTACTGTCTGAAAGGATAAAGTATAGAATAAAGTATAGAAAATTTTGCCTGGAGAGTATGAAACTAGTTAGGATGTTGTTGTAATAATTTTGATTACATATTTTAAGGACTTGCCCAACTGACTTGACAAACTACTACTTATCCTTAAAAATTCAGCTCAAATGTCACTTTTTCACTTTTCTGTGAAACGTGTGTTTCATCTTGATCCCATTAACACTTCATATTGCCTCTATTGTATGTGCAAAGATCTAAAAATCCCATAAATATCTGTCTACATGCATTACTATTATTCCTTAAGGGTAGAGAAAAAAAGTCCAGTACCCATACACTCTTTATAAAATCTTGGTTAAATGAAGGGGCATAAACAAACAAACAAACAAACAAAAACTGCTTATGATATCAAGAACAGTCGCCTTGCAATGGTTGTTTGAAAGCCCTACTAGTTTTCTAAATGCGTACCTGCAAATATTGGTTACTCAATCTTTCCGGACACAGCTCTTTCCACAATTGTACCATTTTAAGGAATTTTATTCACTTCAACCAAAACTTCTCATGTTACTGTCTTTTTGTCCTAACACAAACTTCGGGGTTATTTGGAATAAATCTAACTCTTCTTCTAAATATATGCCTTTAAATATGTAAAAGCAGCTGGTCTATATGCCACTAAACTCTAATTTTACTGTAGTCTATGGTTTCTAAATTAAAATCATTGATCCCGTTCCTCCAATTCAAACAAAAAAATAAAGCAAATGCAACTAATAACCAAAGCCATTATAAATCTACCAATCTTAAAAATTCATATGCTATACCATGAAGACTTCTTCAAGCACCTGAACTGAACTAAACACTGGGAACTGCAGTGTGGTTCAGATAGCACACACCTCTGCTAATACGAAATATTATAACTATTTCCATATTTCTTCTCACGCTAAAATTCAACTTACACTTGCGCCTCACCAGCACGAAACTCGGCACATCATTTAACTTTCAGTTTTTGTTTTGTTTTGTTTTGGTTTGTTTGTTTGTTTTTAACATTAGAGGGAAGAATACAAAAATTCTAAATACTATGATTTTTTCCTGCAAGCCCTAACAATAATTCTTTTCATAAGACAAGTTATATATATATATATATATATATATATATATATATATATATATACATACAATTTTCTTGACAGACTTTTCTTTTAGACCAAAACATCTGGGAAATTTGTAAAAGACTATTTTTACTTTTGCTTGCCTTTAAGTGACTGAATCGATTTACTTTCAAATGTTTTACAAGCAAACCAACCTTTTATTGAGGTAATTCCACAAAAAGAAACTCTGGATCCTCAGCTCATGTGGTCTATGGGGAAACACCCTCAGTCTGGCAAGCGCTTCCACTATTCCCATCAGAGCTCCTTCAGACCTCTGCTGGGAAACCGGTGTCTCAGTCAGGCTGACGCCAACCACAGGAGGTGCGACCCCAGGTGTGTGAGGTGTGTGAGGGCTGTGAGGGAAAGGCCCCAACTCCACAGGAAGCAACAGCCACGGAGAAGGAAAAAGCCCTAAAACCTTCTTGCGGAGTTTAAAAAAAGAAAGAAAGAAGCAAACAACAACCAAAAAAAAAAAAAAACGCCGTATTTGTGCTCCGAGTCTTTCTCCATAGGAGCAGCCACCCAGATGTCTCCCTCTGAAAGAGTTCTGAAGTCCAGGAGTCTCTCTCCTGAGAGAAACGTAAAATTCCCTCATTCTGAGGCAATCACAAGAGGCCCCGCCCCTAACGCTGCTGGATGCAGCGTCGATGTCGATTGGCTGTCCCTCTTGTCAAGGCCGCTCCTGGACGGTTCTTTTCTACCAACAACATATGCCAAGACATGTGATTGGCTTATGCCCTGCTGAAGCCCTGCCCCCGGCTTGAGGAGGCCAGCGACAGAGCTCTCCACAGCCTCTGCTGTCTTTACTGATACAGGGACAAGATTCAGAAGGGAGTCAGGGACTTGGAGGGGCGAGGGGCTGAGGCGCCCTGGAAATTTCTGAATCCCAGGGCTGGAAGGACGTGGAGTCTTCTCCAATTCTCACACTTTACAGACGATGTAACCTTCTCTCACAAAAGGTCTGGGGGCAGATCTGGTCTCCAAAAGAGGGACATGATGCTAAGCAGGTCCTGGGAAAGCAGGCTGTGTCAGGAAGGTTTATTCTGCGTCTCTGCTCAATCTAGCTTTTGAGGTCAGAGATGAGGCGACTAAGTTGGCCAAGGCCAGGCTATACACCATCAGGTTGATGGAGCTCTGCAGAAAGTGCAGAGCAAAAGCCTGGCCTCCGTGGAAGAAGGGAAAGTTCTGAGTGGTCTGAGGGAGGCTGGACACGCACTCAGGGAGCTGGGTCCCGATGGATGCCTGCTTGTCTCCTTTACCCCGTTCTGTTGTTTCCCCATTAACACCACTTTATAATACTTACTGAAAATATATTTAATTACCATTTCTTCACTTATTTTTCCTGTCTATCTCTTATTTAAAATGTAAGCCTCGTGAAGAAGGGATTTTCTGTCTTGTTCACCGACGCAACCTCAAAATACAGAACGGTTCTGGCACAGAGAATGTGATTAATAAATATTTTGGAATAAACTAATTCTAATATTTCATTTGCTTTTATGGAAGTCCAAAACAAAAGTGCTATTTGGTTTCAGTTATCCAAAGTCAACCACATAGACAGTGTATTATTTGTTAAATCTTGTCAAAAATTAACTGAACAATCAGGATTTCTTCCTCTATTTTTGAATTTACCAGAATGAAAAGCCAAAAATGTTGAACAATTAAATCCCAGTTTTATGTTCACCAAATTGTCTTACTTGGAAACTTTTCTTTTTACAAAAAGACGCAAGTATCGTGTGATAATCAAAATAAGTATCCTAGAATTTTTAACGTATTTGTAAAAGTTATTTCAGGAATTATGACATTTTTCTTGAGAGTTTGTGAATGCTTAAATGTACGGATCCAGACAGTTGCAGAATAATGGAACAAATTATTACTAATTATATGGCTTAGTGGTGTGCATTTGATTCTATGAATAATCAGGAAAGGTCTGGGTATGTGTCACAGTGGCAAGCATAATCAAATATTAAAGAACCCATAATTGACACAATATTGTTTCAGAATACTACTGTAACTTCTTTGAAATTAGGTCTGTATCTTAAAAAGTTTTCTCTTGTTTTATATGTGTGCTTACCTAGTGTACCAAAGAGAAAAGACAGACTTCCTAAGGAAATAAAGCAACTCTGAAATAATAGCCAATGTGGGACCATGTACCGTTAGAGAGTTTGATGCAACTTCAATTTTTTTTTTTTTTTTTTTTTTTTTTTTTTTTTTTTTTTTTTGAGAGCGAGTCTCCCTCTGTTGCCCAGGCTGGAGTGCAGTGGCGCGATCTGGGCTCACTGAAAGCTCTGCCTCCTGGGTTCATGCCATTCTCCTTGCTCAGCCTCCCGAGTAGCTGGGACTACAGGCACTCGCCACTGTGCCGGGCTAATTTTGTATTTTTAGTAGAGACGGGGTTTCACCGTGTTAGCCAGGCTGGTCTCAATCTTCTGACCTCGTGATCCGCCCGCCTAGGCCTCCCAAAGTTCTGGCCTCCCAAAGTGTCCATTATAATTGCCAAATGAGGGGTTTTTTTTTATTTTGTTTTTGTTGTTGTTGTTGTTGTTGTTGTTTTTAACTAAACTTCCTGCTCACAGGCGTGAGCCATCGCGCCCAGCCAAACTTCAATTCTTACTCGGAAAAATAAGTGGCAATAAAGTGAATGCATACAGCTTTTCTTTTTTTTTTTTTTTTTTGAGACGGAGTCTCGCTCTGTCGCCCAGGCTGGAGTGCAGTGGCGCAATCTCGGCTCACTGCAAGCTCCGCCTCCCGGGTTCACGCCATTCTCCTGCCTCAGCCTCCCGAGTAGCTGGGACTACAGGCGCCCGCCACTGCGCCCGGCTAATTTTTTCTATTTTTAGTAGAGACGGGGTTTCACCATGGTCTCGATCTCCTGACCTTGTGATCCGCCCGCCTCGGCCTCCCAAAGTGCTGGGATTACAGGCGTGAGCCACCACGCCCGGCCGCATACAGCTTTTCTATGGATACGTTTTTTTAACACTTCACAGAATTCCTGCTTTTGTCAGTTATATTAAAGTCTTTATAAAGCAGTATTTTATGACATGAAGCAACATTTTTCTGAAAGAATACTCTAGATTACAAAAGCAAGATGATCACATTTGAATAATTACATATTTCTTGAACTTTTATATCACATTTTATTAAACATGGTTGCATTTACTCTTCATAATGATTTTGCGTGTCAGGAAGGCTCATTCGACTTGCATTATCCTTGTGATACAGTATTAAGATGACAGAAGAAAAATAACCGTGGTAGATTTGTCAGTGTTCTTTTCCCTTGTCCTGTGTCTACTTTCATTTTTCACTTTCTGTCAGTAAACTAAATTTATGTGAATAAGCAAACTCAGTTACATTAATGATCTGAAAACCCTACAAGTCTGAATATTTTCTCTATCCAAAATTTTGAATTCTACTCTTAGAACCGGTGAGTATACAGCATTTTGTGTTTTATAAGTCTCTTATAGAAGTCATATGCCTTCAGGCTGGACGCGGTGGCTCAGCCCTATAATCCCAGCATTTTGGGAGGCCAAGGCAGTCAGAACACTTGAGGTCAGGAGTTCAAGACCAGCCTGGTCAACATAGAAACCCCAAGTCTACTAAAAATATAAAAATAACCCAGGTGTGGTGGTGGGTGCTTGTAATCCCAGCTACTTGGGAGGGTGCAGCAGGAGAATCACTTGAACCCGGGAGGCAGAGGTTGCAGAGAGCCAAGATCATGCCACTGCACTCCAGTCTAGGTGACAGAGCAAATATCTGTCTCAAAAATAAAAAAAAATAAAAAAAAGAGAGAGAGGAGAGAAGTCATATGCCTTCCAGCTTTTATACTCTGAACTCTCCAAAACTTTCAGGACACCTGAGAGCAGCAAACAAAGTGCCCAGGGATCCATATCCTAGCCATTCCTGACTACTAAGTTGTACTCTTTGATTTTCTCTGTTCTAGTAGGGAAAAAAAAAGTGCTCAGGGCTTCTAAAATGCAAGTCAGTTGTGCTAATATTAATAATGCACTGTCTACTTTTCAGTACAGAATTGGCTTTTACATAATGTTGACAGATCAACTGACAAGAACGATTATTTTTTAAGAATAGGAAACATAAAATCACAGCACACACACAAAACAAAAGCAGCTCAATAAATATGAAGATCTCAGAAACAAAAGGGCAAACTATATTCTATGGTACATTGACTTGTTGTGCCTTTATGTTGACATTGTCAATTGTATGGAAGCTTTTTAAATAAGCAAGATCTGATGCTAGCAGGTATTGAAAATGGTCTTAGAAAGAAATGTAAAAAGTTAGAAGAAATTTGAAATATTTATTTTCTGTTTATAATCCACATAAATATTGATTAAGAGAATATTTTCAGGGATTATATGGGTGTATGCTATCCATATCCATATGATATATAATAGGATATATGATTCAGAAGGCTAACAACATTTCACATTGCAGATTGTGTCATATGGTGTGTCCAACATTACAGCACATCTCATCATTTTACAAAAATCTCTCAATGGCCAAAATGACATTCCCATGAGAAGATTTACTTTTAAGCAAGTAGGTACAATCAGTTATCTTTAGGGGAAATAAAAACAATGTTGCTTCATTTAGAAAATTACCCTCATAAAAAGGAATAAAACAATGAGTGAAAGAAAAATTGATTTATTCTGTAAACTTTTAAACCTATCAAATTTAAGATGCACAGATATATTGTTGAAAACATTTGTATTCTACACAGAGCACATTTAATTACCTACAGAAATAATTTATGTATGATTGGTGATCTGATTTCTAAGCTTGCAACAGAGTTCAGAAGCAATGTATCAGAAACAAAAAGACCACCACATCTTAAATAAGAAAATGGCATTAAGGAATTTGCCAACTATCCCAATGATATAAAGATCACACATGTCAAAACAAGAATAAGTTTATATCAAGCTTTATAGAATAGTACAGAAAATTAAAGAAAAAATATTTTAAAAATATATATTTGTACATATCTATGCATTCATTTTAAGCACAGAGAATCTGAGAGAGTGGTTTTAGCTTCATGACTTATGCCCAGAAAAGACTGCTCTCTAGTTGTTGTCTAACTGGCAATTGTTAAAATAAATATGCATGAAGTCACTTTAAATATAAATATTAAGCATATGAGCCAATCCAAGCATCATATACAAATCAAAATACTTTATATATAGATCCATGATTACCTATTCTTTCAACTACATAATTTGAGGATAGAATTATATATTCCCATTTTATAGCAATTTAAAATTCTGCAAGGACGAAGTTTCCAGATCTAGCAACAGTGATGTAACATTTGGTGGGAGAAGGGAAGTGAGAAAAGGGTGTGTTGTGAAGGAATTATTTCCAAATTGTCATCTTCCAATTTTATTTCAACAAGTTAGCAAAGATTTGATATTAAAAGTGAAAAAATTCTCTAATAATTTTTCCACAATATACTGAAAACGTGGTAATTCTTTTGAAGTTGACACTTTACTAAATAAATACTGCATTTCTGTCCTACAATGAAAAAACATGCTGTTGGTTACATTAGCCTGGAAGACTATTCTAAGAGTCATTTCATTCCACCTACTGCTTCCAGTGAGAACGACACATAGTCTGGATAGATAAACGATTGTCCATTATAATTACCAAATGAGGTTTTTTTTTTTTTTTAAATTAAACTTGCTGGTATCTCCAAAATTGATACTTTGGGTATTTGTCAAATTATACATACATTTCAAGTATCTCCATTGTGACAAAACTAATGGTCTTCTATAGAAAAAGTATATTTTTATGTTTAATATTTTTTTCTGTAAAGCTCTGTTTGCAAATTTCTAAATTTTACTCTCTTTGAATTTGTTTCAGTTACTCAAACTTCACACACATAAAGGATTACACATAGAATTTACAAACGGATATTTATTGACCACCTACAATGTAAATACATATTTGAATTTCTTTAAGGTCTAATATATTAACTATAGCAAAAATGTCACATTTGTGATAAAGACACACTGATCACTTTGGTCACCCAACTGTATTATAATTTTCTGAAGGTCAGGTCTTCATTTGAAATTTCATCACATTGCTTACAACATGAGCACATAACAGGTGCTCAGTAAATGTATACTGAATTGCATTAAATGTCAACACCTAACCTTCAATGAAAAGCCATCACTTTTTTCTATCAACGAAAAGAGCAGATGTGACAAGATGATATGTCAATAACAAACTACGAAAAGAGGAAATGTTTTCAAGACTTCACTCAAAACTTACCTTCACTTTTTACATGATAATAAATTTGGAGATCCGCTTCTGGTACTTGTTTAATTTTTTGTTTCCTATTAGTAGAATTTGGATATTTTGACTTTGAAAATATTTTCATGCGCCTAACTAACTTGTAGTAAACATTAATAAACACTAACTTTACAATACATGTAGTTACATATTTAATAAGCAACCAAGTAAAGATTTAAAAATAGGTTGTCCTTGAGTTTTTAAGTATTGGCTTTTCCTCATCAATAAATGGGAATTAGATGTATCTGTGAATCTTTGTTACTTTAACATTCTGACCAAAGGAGAAGTGTGAAAACATTTTAGCTGTCCAAGTTAAGTTAAAGATAGCATTTTCTACTACAGTATGTAAATGAGATTTTCCTCTAGCCTCTCCATCTTAAAAACTTACATCTTCTATGGGAAAAGGGGAATTAGGTATCTGTAAGTAAAGGATACATTCGACAGGACTTGAATTCAATTTTTTTTAAAAGCAATTCTGCAAATATGTTTACTGTCTAATAAGAAAAATAAAAAGTTATTAATCAAGATAATAGTCCAAGTGTGGTGGCTTATGTCAGGTGTGGTGGCCCAGCACTTTGGTAGGCAAAGGTAGGAGTAAACGTCTGAGGTCAGGCATTCGAGCCCAACCTAGACAATGTAGCAAGACTCTCTGTCTCTAAAAATTTAAAAATTAGCTGGTCATGATAGCTAACACATGCCTATAGTCCAAGCTACTTGGGAGGCTGAGGCAGTAGGATTGCTTGACCCAGTTCAAGGTTAAAATGAGCTATTATCATTACTACTACACTGCAGCCTGGATAACAGAGTGAGACCCCATCTCTTAGAAAGATAATAGTGACCTCTGTTGTTTCACATCTGTGTTACTACATAACTAAGAGAGGTACTAGAGCATATGGATTTTACAATAAAATATTATTATATTATTATACATGGATATAATAGAAAATTCTGATGTGAATTCAACATTATCCTCCTTATAAGTTTCAGGAATCAATTGAATTACTTGCTAAATCAAATTATTTGTGCTTAAGCTCATTTCAAATTAACTTTTACATTGAATAGCACTTCTGATAATGTATCAATAAAACAGCCTGTGTTTTTTTCAATCAAGTCAATGACTAGTGTCACCTAATAGGCTTCCCCTTCTCCCCTCACTGCCAACCCAACACACCAACCTCAGTAAAACAGGATGTTTAACGTGTCTTTCTCAGGAAAAAAGAAATAAAAAAAGAACATCAAGCAAAATAT
Organism: Macaca mulatta; assembly: GCF_049350105.2. Classification (NCBI taxonomy): domain Eukaryota; kingdom Metazoa; phylum Chordata; class Mammalia; order Primates; family Cercopithecidae; genus Macaca; species Macaca mulatta. Next base: position 123,376,187 of record NC_133413.1, read on the forward strand.
GGGCGTATCTGTCTTTGTCCTTCCACAACTGTGCTTTTGTTCTTCCTAGCTACAGAAAGCCTACCAACATCTATCTGGTAGCCAGCACTGGATTGTATTCTTAAACTTTTCCTAATTTTAGCTTTGTACTGGTTAAAATTATATAATTTAAGTAGGAATATATTCATGTTTTTATAAACATGTATAAATAATCATATGCGCATGTGGAGTTAAATACCTAATATCCTTATTGACTTGCTGACCTTTGATCCATGAGATCACAAACTTTCCTATACCACTTCTAGAAGTAATCATTACTATTGTATGTATATTTAATATATTTATATTATGAACTTACTTATACGTAAACTTTAAAGAAGTTTACATAAATGGGTTATTACTATATGCACTGTCCTATAGTGTGTCTCCTTTATCTTACTATACATATTGTAGAATTTTATACATCAGTGTGTTTAGTATTTGCTGCTATGTATCATTTCATGGAATTAATGTATCTGGTTTTATTTATGTACATCATCTTAAGCATACATGCAATGGTTTCTTCAGAATAAAGAAGAATAATTGGAATTATTAATTATATGCATTTAAAATCCCATGGCCTTAAATTTGAGGTGAGAGCAATCACCATGACATGTGATTTTCTCCAGCAAAACTGTGTATCTCTGTATCCTTTTCTATGACTCAGTTCAACATCTTAATGGTGGCCTGCCATGCCTCTGATTCAGCCCTAGCCTAGTTCTTCAAATTGATTTTTTACCAAACAACCCTAGAACTATATGGAAAACTTTAGTTCACTCTTGTTATGACATTTTCTATTACTCACATCTCTTAAATTCTTGCTTTCTTTTTAAATCTGGCTTAGATTTCATGGCCCAATTACATAATTACTCTCTCAAAATTATTATTTGTCTTTTCCCATTTTCTTTCTATTCAGCAAAAAGTCTAATTTTGTTCACACCAAAATTGTTGTCTACTCTATACCTGGACTCTCATAACTAAACATTTTGAGAGAAAATAACATTATTGGTTAATTTTCTTCAAAATCATGAGTACAAGTACATCAACACTCAAAACTACTGGAAGATATGTGTTTTTCTCATGAATATATATACCAATTCTTCAATTTTGTTAAGAAAATGAAAATAATCCCATGAAGACATTATGTTTCCACCAGGAAATCTACCATCCACTCTTAAACATATCTCTATTATTTGCTTTGTGTTCTATAGCAATCGAAAAATTGCCCATATTCTTATCAAGACAAATTTCCTATTTGTTTGTCTATTGTTTACTCCTTCAATTATTCCCACCACTTTTCTCCTGAATCATTCAAAACAATATTTAAAAATGTATAATCTCCCTCATCTTTTAAGAAATTCCAACTTCATGTTTTCCTCCAGCAACTAACTGCCTATTTCTTGCTTCCCTTTCAAGTGATATTCCTGGAAAGAACTTTCTGCACATCCTGTCTTCATTTCCTTGTCTAACTTTTTTTTTCTTTAACCCATTCCTCATGAGCTTTCATCTTTATTTAAGTAAAGAGCCACTTTACTTAAATGACTCTAGTGGATTACAAGGCTCTTTAGTAAGAAACTCTTTTTATTCTGGAATACTGTTCCCTAGATATCTGTATAGGTCTCTTGTTTATACTTTTCTTGCGTATCCTATTCTATAAGAACCTCCCTGACTGCTACTTTTAAAATGTAATCTAACATTTGAAATCTTATCTACTACCTAGACGGATCATCCCCTTTCCCTACTTTATTTTCCTTCATAATCTTATTCACTGCATAGTATATTTTATATTTCAGTTAGTTTGTTTATTATCTGTAACACTAACCATTATAATGTATGTTTTATTCAACACTGATTATCATCTATTACAACTCTACCTTCCACCAAAAAGTCAATAAATTGAACTCCAACCTCACCAAATACCCTTCTCATATTAATATTATTCAGTCCCTCAGCAGCATCAATACAATTTACCATATTTTCTTTCAGAATATTTCTCTTTTTTTTTCTTTTTTCTTTTTTTTTTTTTTGAGACGAAGTCTCACTGTCGCCCAGGCTGGAGTGCAGTGGCGCGATCTCGGCTCACTGCAACCTCCAACTCCTGGGTTCAAGCAATTCTCTTCCTCAGCCTCCCGTAGCTGCGATTACAGGTGTTAAGCCACCACGCCCGGCCTTGAGAAGTATTTCACAGGTTCTCATCATTCTGCACTCTTTGGATCTCCTTCTGTACTATTAAACTCTCATTTTTCATATAATTTGATAACTCCTCCCATTATAAAGTGTTTCAGTCCATTGTCCTGAGTCTTAGTCATAGGCGACCTTCTTTTCTGAGTGTGCACTTTTTACCCAAGTGATCTCAGCAAGTCCCCAAGCTTTAAATATCATCCATATTCTGCTGACTCTCATGTCTATAACTGCAATCCTAAATTATCCCTTGAGCTTCAGACTTGTGTAAAATTATGATGTGAAATAGATGTTAAAATCATTTTCTACATTCTGGTTTACTGCAAAAACATAAAATATTAGAAGGATGAGCATAACATTCTTTAAGTTTTAAGTTCAAAACAGAAGAAGGGTTATAAAGGAAGATTGGTTGGTTTTTCAGCGATAGCAGAGTTTCTTGAGTATAGCTGTTCTGAGATCCTTACCTCTCCATAGTAGAGGCAAGGCATTTGGCATTGTTATTTATCAAGTTGAGGTTACTGTAAAAATTGCTCTTAAAGTTTGAAGATGAACTTTCTCAAGTACCAGGCAAAGGCTTGCAAACCACAGGTCTTATATGAAGCTGGCATAAAAACTGTGACAGCTGGGTGAAGAGGATATGATGAGAGGGGAGCAGGACACAGAAAAGACCCATGAGATTCCCAAGATCCTGAAGGAGGAGAATGTAGTGTTGTCCCAGTAGAGTGTATCCAGATGATTAAGAGGAAAAATATCACCAAACATTATAATGATGATAACTCTTTTGGACATCAGAAAGGATGCACCCCCACTCTGATGATCTCTTGTGTCTTAAATCCAGAGCAGAGGAAACAGTGCTTGAGTGCTTGAACAGAGCAGAGGAAACACTGTCTACACTAAAACACTTAAGCAGCAGGGACCACAAGTGTGGAACACCTATGTAGTATGAACCCATCTTGCAACTACTGAATGCCAGTGTTAGAGAGAAAACTTTCAATGACAGCAGAAACTGCTGCACCATCCTACTTATCATACAGCAGCATACCAAAGCAGAGATAAAGCAAGTTTATTATGGTGATGCTTAAGTGTTGTCTTTTTTCATTGCTAAACAATATATTCAAATTATCTACTTAAAGTTTTCACCTGGGTTTCTAATATATATCTCAAACTCAGTATGTCCAAATTGGAACTTTTGATGTTTCCTCTAGAAGCATATCCTTCTTCTATTCTTTAATATCACATTGAATGGCACCATCATACACCAATTGGTTGAATATTCAAGAGTCACCTTTGAATTATCTGTTCTCTTCACTCTCAGAAGGCCAGATATTTGCAAATCCTCTTCTGCTTCCAAAATGCATCTGATTTTGTTTTATTTTCTATGTTGTTACTCTCTTATATGGAAGGTCCCCATGGTCTCACCTAGACCTGGATAGTCTCTTCTGATTCTATTGAGCAATCTACAAATTGGTCTTCAGTCAAACGCCAAAGCATTTTTTATAGCCTATGTATCACTACTATGCTTAACTTCTCATACTTGGAATGAAATTTTGACATTTTATTGGGCTTTACATAGCCTGGAAATTCTGGTCTTTATCTACTCTCTTACCTCCTTTCCCGTGAAGTAATTTTATGTTTACTACTTCTCTAGTCACACTGACATTTCTTAATCTTTACATTTGGGAGGTTGTTTGCCACCACCAGGTCTTTGCACATGCTGTTTGCTAAACTTGGAACGCCTTTCCTCAAAATGGCTCTCTGGATAGCTAATTTTTCAATGCCTACTCAAAAGCTTATTCCTCAAATGACTGCACTACAACGTCTGACCCAAAATAGGCCCTCCCTACGGTAGTTCACTATGCCATTTTAACACTCATAATGTTTTCAGTTTTTGAAACTATTTTATTTATTTATTTTTCAGTAATTTCAGAAGCCCTGGCCTTAGAATGTAAGATTCATGCAACTAGAGACCTTACTTATATTATTCACCAATCTATCTTAGAACTTTGGAAGAATATAGAGTCTAGTTTAGAAAAGCTTCTGAAAATGTAATTGAAAAGAATATGTAATATCAATTTATCTTTAAGAAAAGAAAATTTAACTCTTTTTTTTCAGTCAAAAGAATGTATCTCTATCAGGGGTCTTTGGACACCAGTGTGAATCTCATTAGAGCTAAAAATTTACCAGAACATAGATTTAGAACAACTCATAATAAATATTTATGAAATTATAATTTTGGCCATATTATTATCATTCACCATTATCCAGAACACAAATTTAGAAATTAGCACTCAATAATTTCATTTGAAATAATCATAAGAAAATTTTGTTATTAGTAATATTGATATATATAAAATATTTACATCTGACAAGAACCAACACTCCCATATTCTATACATAAAAAGAAAAGCTTTCTTTTTTAAAAATTCTATTCTACTTTTATATATCAGGTGGTTTCAAAATAATTACTAATTAGAAGCAATGAGATGAATAAATATGTAGGATATGAAAATAGATAGGTAGGATATGAAAAAAATATTAATAGAATTGTGCTCACCTTGGTAGATAGATATGGTATTGGACTACATTGTAATATATGTCCTAAATAAAAGACTAAAATAGGAATTACTCAAACATTTTGTTTCTTCTATTATGGAATAACTAAAGAAAAAGTTAGCTATTTTTACTTAGTGAGCAGAATATTTTAATGATTTGAAAGGGAGGATTTTTAAAACTGAATACGCTGTTCTTCATAAAATAAGAAAATATGTTTATATGGAAATAATTTAATTGAAATATTAAAATTCCATAGAAAATTTACATCAGTTGGTACAAGCTTCTTTCAAATAAATTTTATTACTCCTATCAAGAAAGCTTTTGAGAATTATAATCTAATTTTATTTCTTTTTATTATTGTTTTAATTAGTAACCTATTTTATTTCATGTATTAGTCAGTTTGAAACATTAAGTATTATGGGTTGGATTAGAACATGACCTAATTTTAAATATTCCCAGATAAAGTTAAATAAAATATGCTTACTTTAGATAAAGTTTGATTATGTTTGTATTGCTTTTTATCTAACTTACTGTGTTTGTTGTTTTTTTAAATAAACTTTCAAAACAAGGGGAAAATATCCTATAATGTAGGATAATACAGAAAAATGTTGGAAATACAGCCCTTGAGTTAAGTTTAGTTTTGTCTGGCATTGAAACATGACATAGAATAAATCAATTTATTCATTAGCATTCCAATTTCTATATTAGAAACATTCATAATAAAAATAATACACTTAAAGACGCTAAGTTGATGAAAAAGTAACATGGGGGTACTTATATTGCAATTTTATAGTTAAATGTTCCCTTAGGTACTGTTTCTACTTTAATTAAAACTACTTCATAAATCTAAAGAAGAAGCTTCCCAAGTGATACCCGTAAACCCCACATTTTCTTATGGCTTCACTTATTTTAAAGTGCTGAAAGAGCCAAATTTGTATTTTTTACTCTATAGTTAGTTTGTAATTAAAATATTCAATGCCACCTACCAAAAAAACCCCACACAATCAAATACAGTAAAAAGAAGTATACTGGAGATAATATAGATTTCAACAAATTGATTATAATTATTCTTGAATAATAGCTAACACATCACACTTTAGCTAGCATGGCAAAAGGTAAGTGGTGCTATAACCATCTGGAAATTAACAAATTTATTTAAGAAATTACATAAGGTAATATTAATGTTTTATGATACACAGCACAAAGCCTACTCATGACTCCCAAAACACATTTGTGATGGTTAAAAATCTAAACAGTTTAGAAACTGACAGTAAAAATACACACAAATGTTCCTCTCTCTAGGCATCTCAAAGCAATTTGGATGATTTTATTTTGTGTAAGTTAGACTATATAACCCAAAACATACATTCCCATCACTGCATGAAACAAAGCTTATTAGACTGGTGCTTTGAGACACTAATCCAGCACCTGGAAAATGGAAAAGTAAGAAAGTATTTGTCTCTGGTATCCTTGGCCTTCATTTGGAATGATCTTTTCACAGTACCTTGATAATAGCTGCCCTGATATTGTTGCATTTTACTTCCCTGGTCCACAATTCACCCATTTTCCCTTCTATCTTTTACATACTGCATTTGATGCAGAACAATAAATGCTGGCACATGAATCAGATACAAATTTTCCATGCTAATACTTTCACAACCTACTTATTAACTAAAAGGAAACTACTATTTAAAACGTGTTTAAAATTGACATCTTTCTTCATAAATTCTAAAAGTGACTTAAATGTTGAAAAAGATCTGAGCTTATAGCTGTATGTAAGATGCAGATATTATTTGCTAATTAACTTGAGTTTCAGAACTATGAATCACTTTAAAGATATCAGCTATTTCTAAGAAAGTCTTATCTATTGGGAACAAAGAAAGGAAGATAGAGATTTAGAGAAGATTCTGCTACTTTTACTTCTGGGTGTTCATTGGAAATAGCCCTGGAAATTTTCTGTTTAAACTGCAGGGGGAATAATAAGCAGCCTGAGAGTTAGCAGAAGATAGAGGCAAGGGTAGCTTGTTTTCTTTTAATAAGATATGCAAATTAATTAGGAGCAATTAACCTAGCAGCAGGACTGAAGACTTTAGAGCCTTGTTTTAATGCCGAGGTTTATGTGGAACTCCAAAGAGCTGTGGGTCCTTAGAACTGTATACCATAAACCTGAGGTTACTTCATTGGTAACAAAACACAGTTAAGTATAGACACAAATATAGTAATACTTCTCCTTTATATTTGTTGTTTATTTAAAAGTTTTGCTTTTAAGATATGGTATTCATATATTTAATAAGACATACTCTATATTATAAAAAATATTAAGTTGGTATTATGCATTTGGATTTTTTTTCAAAGGTAGCCAAGAAAGAAAAGGGGTTGTCTCAAAAGGTATTGCAGAAGCTGTGCATCTTTCTATACAGCACCAGCCAAAACTCAGTTAAAAAATTACAGAAAACCATAACTCTCTACCCTGCATCGCAAATCAGCTGTGGTTTAGGAGATGATAAATGAAATGTCTCCATCTGCTATATCAAGAAGAATAACAATACCTGTAATTGCCAACACCAATAATACCTTTGAAAAATAGTCTTTACACATCATCTCTATTTCTTTTCTATACAATTCTCTTCTCAATGTGATCTGACTTTAAGTAGCTGCACTCTACTGAGATAAATCAGATTACTAATCTCACAAATCCCCTGGAGATTTTTTATCATCCTTTTTAGCTTCTCAGAACAGCTAGAACATACCCACTTCTTGTCTTTTCTGTGGGGCCATAACTCTGTTATCTCTTTCCACTCCTTCTCAGATCTTTTTTTTTTTTTTTTTTTTTTTTTTTTTTTTTTTTTTTTTTTTAGACGGAGTCTCGCTCTGTCGCCCAGGCTGGAGTGCAGTGGCTGGATCTCAGCTCACTGCAAGCTCCGCCTCCCGGGTTCATGCCATTCTCCTGCCTCAGCCTCCTGTATTGCTGGGACTACAGGCGCCCGCCACCTCGCCTGGCTAATTTTTTGTATTTTTTAGTAGAGACAGGGTTTCACCGGGTTAGCCAGGATGGTCTCGAACTCCTGACCTCGTGATCTGCCCGTCTCGGCCTCCCAAAGTGCTGGGATTACAGGCTCTCAGATCTTTTAAGCTCCCATATTTCTCTATCTATTGTGTTGTTTGGAATTGCATGCATATCACTCTTGTGTTTTGGAAGGTATGCAGTCCCTGAAAATCATAGCTACACGCTAAAGGGTTCTGCTATATAGGAAAAGAACATCAGCTTTAGTATCAAATAGACTTTACTAAGGTTCCAGAGGAATTACTGTCCACATGAATACTAGATTCATCCAAGAGTTAATTATAATTCAGAGTAGATATGTGAGTCAGAAAGTTAAGCTCCTATGAGGAACTAGGAGCCTGGCCTGAATAACTGAGTAAAGGAAAGGTATTATGAGGCTGAGCGAAAACAAAAACAAGCAAACAAAATGACTTGATATTTTCATGGGTGTTTGAATTGATTAGTAAAAGGCATATATGGAATTCACTGTTCACATATTTCAAATAGACTTTTGTCATTAAACTGTTTTGATTTACAGATGGTTTAGGTACCCATATATTTTTGATATTTGATTGCTATAACTCTAGAGTTTATATCTCTAGAATTATATGCATATTTTAAGGTAGAAGCATTTTTATTGGGATATAAATCATAGGTTAATTAAAAAAAGTAAAAGCAGGATATCAAAAATTCTGTAAAGGAATAAATACATAATTTAAATACTGTATTTTATCTTAAGATGTGTAGATGCATAGCCCATTCACTAATCTTATGATACAGACACAATAACTTTTCTTTAAACATCTCATAATTGTAATTATTTCATTATGTCTTCTTTGTACATAATTCATGATACATAGTTTCTTATTATTCCAAGTTGAAAATAGTTGAGTAAAAATTAGAGACACCAGTTAAGCAACTTAGTTTGAAACTCTTCTCTTAATTTGTCTATTGTTAATTCTATTACTTTTCTATTATTTTCTACTTTTAATTATTTTATATTATTTGTTTCCTATTTTTAAAGATATCTTGTCTACACCTAATTCAGGCAAATGTTTAGTAACTCATCCTTGAGTTTTCTCTAAGCATTCAAATTTGTTTTTGTACAAAAAAAGTTCATTGTATATTTTTTGACATTTCATCAAGTTACACATATACACATTAAAAGTATCCCAATAAGCATAAGAGGTTTGTACTAAACGCAACTGATTCTAGGTAAGCATGAATATGAACTGCTTGGAACACAATTATTCATACAACATATGTGGTAGTCTGCTAAACAAAATAGCTTATTGCACTATAGAAACAGTTCAGTATATTTTATCAAAGAAAGGAAAAGTATTTGTTAGTCCAGTTGGTTGATTAAATAGAGGATTGATGAAAAGCACCTTGTATTTTGTCTGATTATTTCTACAATTGAAATTGTTGGTTTCTACAATAATTACTAATATAGAAATGTGTAATGAAGCAGTAGGTATCAAAAAGCAATTGAATAGGCCTATGACTACTTCTTATTTCCAGTTCTTCCATGTATCATGAAAATGAAAAGGCTGGTCAAATGAACCATATCCTTAAAATATTACAGATTTACTTTATATTCAAATGCTCCCTTTTGTTTGACAAAAATCTAGGTATAACTGTTGAGGAAAAACCGGACACATTTGTATTGTGTCTTCCTAAGCTGCATATTATATTGATTCACTATTTAAGCTATTTAATAGTATGTATGGTATAACCTATGGTCTGGAAATTTGTTTTGCAAAGCTATATATGCATTATCATTTAATTGATCTGTAAATACACAAAAGTATTTTCTGCTTTTATAGGTGACTTACATATGTAAATATAAAAAGAGTTGTGCTTTAGTAAAGAATATTGATTTCTGATTATAGTTTTGTTAAAGGCTAACTTATAAGTAAGAGTTAATTTGCGTAATATTTTGACTGTTTACATAAACATTTTTAAAATGTTTCCAGAAAGAAAAAAATTCAAATGTTTCAATCATGTTCCCTACAAACATTTTACATTTGAAGTTTTCCTTCATTTTACTGGTAAAGCATCCACCTAGAAAAGTAAAAAGTAAAAAAAATAAATAAACAAATTATAGTGCACAGTGATAGAATTGAGATTAGAATTGAGGTTACCTGGTACCTTTTAAGTTAGCATTAGAGTAACAGAACATTTTGCTCTCTTTCATAATACTTTCTGTTTAATATTAAGTCATTGCTGTGTCCAGTTATTTGTCCAAAGGTATCCTCACTTTATGGATATTTCTTTAGAGACTACATTGATTTAAAATAGATACTACACTTTACACTAAAAATAGCATGCACAATCTTTAATATCTACTTTAATTACTGCATTTTCAGATTTATATTTAATTTGCTAATGAAATAGTGACTCGATTCATGTCAAGTACGCTACTTATACACTTGGTTTCCTTTGAAAATTAAAACTCTGACCTAGAAAATAAGCACACTGCTCAGGGATACCATATTGTTAGTTTAGTTATTAGTTACCCGCTGTTCTTAATAAATCAGTCTGCAATCCACTGATCCATGTTACTGCATTTTCACCTCTCTATTTGTTGGAAACATGTGCCCACAAACCAGACATTGCTCTATTTAGTTTGTCAAATTGAAGATATCCTATCTACTTCAGTTGCAAGTTATGTTTACAGTTATTTAAAGCAAAATAAATATCAGTAAATGTAATATCATAAGAATTATGACTTTCAAATCATAATGATTTTCAAATCATAATTCATAATGAATTCAATATTTTTTAATATCAGTAAATAGGTGATGGTAATAGGTGATACAGTATTATTAAGTTTTATAAATAGTAACATTCCTTCAATATATTAAAAGGACTATAATACATAGTAAGGTCTAAGCAATGAATTTTAGGCAAATCCTTTAGTATATTAATAGTCCTTTAACAACATATTAAAGGACCTGCCTAAATTTCATTGCTTAAACTATACTATTTATTATAGTTACAAAGACAGAAACTTACCTCAAATTCATTGCTTAAACTACACTATTTATTATAGTTACAATGACAGAAGCTTTTCATAATCAGTATATTTTAAAATCATTTCAGTAGTTTTACATGACACCATTTGCTTTGTGTTTATCCTCAAACATTGTTGAGCACCTTAGGTAATAACCTTAAGAAATCCTTGAATTGACAGATTAAATTAAGACTGTATTTATGAATGCAATTAGTATGTACCCATTTGGCCCCATTTTGTCCATTTCATTAATATATATATAGAAAGATACTGTCTTTTCTATATTTGATATATGACGTATTTAACATGTTCACAGAGCAAGCAAACCATGAGGCAATAAGAAAAATAAGTTATGCAAAGTTTGGGATTTTTTAAAAGGACTTTTAAAATTAATTCATTTATTTAAGATCTATTTCACTCTTCAAATGTATTTGACACTCTTAACAAAAACAAAAATAATACAACATGATAAAACAAAGCTATTGAGGAAATTAGTAAAGGATAATTAGTAGGAGAATAAGATAAGGCTACCCAGGGGTGAGCTATAGCCAACAGGTATTAGCTTGAGAGAGCTGATTCTGTACCTTTCTTCGTAACTCCATGTTCAGTGACAGCAGGTTAGTAGCTTGGTTGATCATAAAATTAAACACCACACAAATTAAAAATTAAGACTTTTTTTTCTTTTATTTTGGAAGATAGGGCTTAGCAGAACATCACTGAAGTCATTCTGTCTCTGAAAATATCTCGTAGAAGATATCCCGAATCAACTCCATTATATAGACAAAAGATTTCTAAATATGACAAAAATATGCCAAGCAGATAAGCACCATGATAAATTTAGCTTGACTACTTTTAAACAAAAACAATTGATACTTTTAATAAGTACGCATGGAACAATTAAATTGTGTGATGTTCTGTTGTATCTACAAAAATAGTGAAAAATATACAGCTATATAGTTGACAATATTGTTGGTAATCTGGAGTTATAAATAAGTTAATTAGTATAAATATATATCAAATACAGTGCTTCGGGCTTGCTTGGATTGTACTAAGCTATTTTCTTTTGCAATAAAGAAGTAACTGAATAAATTGTTTGTTGAGGTCACCCTTAGATTGTGACAAAAAAATACAAAACAAATTATAATATTAGTTTAGAGAAGACGTACCTTGCTATTTTAAGTTCTAAGTACATGAAAGTTCTAAGTACATGAAAAAAACTGTTTCAGATTATTAAAGTCCGAATAAGAGGCAAGGAATGAGGAATAAAACAGCCTCATGTTTGTTTTTGTTTTTGAGATGGAGTCTCGCTCTGTCGCCTGGGCTGGAGTGCAGTGGCCAGATCTCAGCTCACTGCAAGCTCCGCCTCCCGGGTTCATACCATTCTCCTGCCTCAGCCTCCCAAGTAGCTGGGACTACAGATGCCCGCCGCCATACCCGGCTAATTTTTTATATTTTTGGTAAAGACAGGTTTCACTGTGTTAGCCAGGATGATCTCGATCTCCTGACCTCGTGATCCGCCCGCCTCGGCCTCCCAAAGTGCTGAGATTACAGGCATGAGCCACCGTGCCCAACGAAAACAGCTTCATGTTTTAAAAAATTATCTGGTCTCTATCATATGTCATTCCTTCAGACCCTCCATTATGATGTCAATGAAGGTTATGGACATCACAGCATGAGTAGCTGAAGTTATTAATTAAGTTCACAAAACTTCAAGTCAATAGTTTTTATATCAATTGTGGAATGAACAGGATATATTACCATTGGTATCTCTTAATGAAGGTGTATGTTCTATAGTATAAAAATACAGTATGGTTATATTTTATATTATTTATTATATTGTTCTATATTATATACCATATTGGATATATAAATATGAATGCTTTATACATGGATAAATAAACAAATGGCCACGCATGCTTAATTTTTTTTTTTTTTCTGATAGGTGTGCACAATAAAAAAGTTTGGAAACCCTTATTCTTGCTCTTGTCTCAAGGTCAAAGACCCAAGAAAACGCAAACAAACAAACAAACAAACAAAAAAAAGAAGAAAGAAAAAGGACAAAAAAAGACAAATTGTTTGGTATATTGTGCTATAAATTAGTAGGTTAATTATTAGTGATAAAATAGACAGGCTTACATTTTTACAATACATTGTTCTGAGGACTTTAGAACTCTTTAGTGTAGAGCATACAGAGAAAAAGTGTTTTTGCATATTAGGTCAAGGCTTCCTGTAGTTTGTTATGCAGTATGAAGGGAAGAGAGGGTGAGGATATGGAAGTAGAGGACTTCAGTTAAAGAAGAAAGAAAAAAGAAAGAGAGGAAAATAAATGATGAGAATGATTAGATAGACTACCTCTAAATGATTAATAATTCTAAAGATTTGTTTCACCAATCAGTAAGACAAAGTTTTAGTTAACATAAGAGAATTCTTTTCCATGGCTTTTAATTTCTGCCTTTTAAATTAACTGTGTCTTATATTCCAGCTTTCAATACATCAGAGAAAAATATATAGTATACCTCATTTGGGCTAGTATTCCTACTATAAATCTGAGAAAACAAGTCTCTCAAATATCAATCATGCATACCATATATGGGGATAAATCAGAATCTGGCCTCATTTATGACTCTAATTTACAAAGCAAATTTATAGTATAAGAAAAATATCTGTTAGCAAAAGTTCTCTAACATCATGGATTATCTCTAGAGAAAGCAGAGCTTGAAAAAAAAAAAGCAGATTTCATTGGTTAAACAGGATGGGGCTAAGAAAATATTGATTTGTAAGGCTGATACGCTATTCCATGGTACATTAGGTCAGGAGTAGGGTTGGAATGATGCCATTTTGTTTATTTCTAAAGGAAGAAAACAGCCCAATTTGGATTAAGTAATATTAAGAGCTAAAACCTGAAGAATCATTTTTGGAGCCTTCTAGTAATTCAAGATTGATATTTGCTCCCTTTTGAAATGACAAAGAAAAAAGGAATTCCAATTTTTTTTGTCTTCTTTTTCTCTGAAAGTTTACTTGGGAAAACAAGGGCTATGGAAAATGGTGAAATGGAAATTTTAAATTCCCTTTTATACTTACATTTTACTAAGATCCAGACTTCCTCTTTTCTTTATAAATTGTCCAGTCTCAGTTCTTTATAGCAATGTGAGAATGGACTAATACAGTACATACTACGGTGCAAGAATCGAAGTTACTGTAAGCAAAAATATTATTGATTCCATTTCAAACTTCTTAGACATATGAAATGTCTTCAGACTATTCATAATTATCAATCCTACTAAGAACAGACTAGTACGGAATGGACTGAAATTGCAGCACAGAGATTTAGGATTCATTTAAGAATGCCTCAGTCCTTAAGTTTGTGAAGTTCTAAAATTTATATAGTGTAAAGCTTGAAATATTAGGTTGGTGCAAAAATTACTGCAGTTTTGCCATTGAAAACAATAGCAAAAACTGCAATAACTTTTGCACCAACCTAATACGTCAAGTATGCCTTAATTAAATGCATTCTTAGCACAGGTTCAGACAAACTGGACACTAAAATATTTATAAGTTGATGTAAAATTTTACAGCAGAAAGTAACACTTAAAAATTGTTATTTATTTCATTGTTTTTCGAGTATATTAAAAATCAATCTTATATGTTTCTTATTTCTTATAAGTTCAGCACCAAGAAAAGAGTGCTAGTACTGGTTGATGCATGGTGTGCTTATGGTATGAATGAGTTAATATCGCTCTTTAACTTGAAGATAATAAATGGTCTGAGCAACTCTCCCATAGCATTATCCTAAAATCACCAGGGCAACATTCTGCTTCAGTAGTTTAAATGTGCCCTGGTGGTTTGAAACATAATTGCAGTGCTCTGGACACCTAATTGACTACAAGGGACTGACTTAGGTACTTTGAATAAAATTGCATTACTTTAATTATTGTTCAGTGAGGTGTTCCAATGTTTTAAAACAAACCGTTCGTGTGAAATTTTGTTTCTGTGGAAAAATGCTATCTAAAATCAGTTCTGTACAAAATGCCAACTTTTAAGTGAAGTTAATAATTTCCTGTGCATTTTTAGTATAATAATCTTTAGTCATAAAGTATATTTAGTGAATACTAATGTGAATTATTGATTACAAACAGTTAAATGTCAAAAAGCAAAATATTTGGACAATTGAAAATAAGGAAAATAATAACAGCTAAAACGTACTGGGACCATAACAAGCTTTTCATCATGTAACCTTATATTCCAATGAAATGGACATTAATATGCTCATTTGAGAGACTCCTGCACAAGAGAAATGTTGCTGTGATTGGTCAGATCCAGAACCATTTATTGGAACATTTCTGTATGATGGGTAGAATAACTATGATTTAAAGTCTCCAAACCAGTTTTTGTATCCTTCCTATCTATTCTTGTGTGGTAAACATACCTAGCCCTTAGCACTGTGCCAACCATCATCTTTGTGTACCTGGTTAGAAATGTCAACTGACAACTTTCTCCACAACAGCAATTTTACACGATGGAAGTACAAATTAAGAGGTCCTATTAGATGACCAGAACTAAGCCTTCTGTACCATAAAAGTTCCCTATTACACCTAAAAGCAACCTGGTCTTTCTCAATTGTTAATAAATAGCACAATTTATTTTCTATTTGACTGTTGATGTTCTTGCTATTTTTTCTTCTATTTGTGTTGATGTTCTTGCTATTTTTTTTTCTTTTATTGCACTGTTGATGCTCTTGCTTTTTCTTCTATTTGACTGTTGATGCTCTTGCTGGTTTTATGGCTGGCAAATGAAAAAATTCTAGCAAGACAAATTCATCTGCAAATCTTAAAAGCTATTATGTGAGCCTCACTATTTAATTCTGTATAAAGATAGATAAAGAAACAGTTACTAGGGAGTTAAGCAACTTTACCAAGGTTTCAAGTGAACAGAAACAAACCAAAACAAAGGAGGATTAGAGAAGACAAACGATTTTCTGATATATATGAACTTCTTACTTCCCTGTCAAAAGAACCACATAAATTTTATTAAGTTTCCTAATTTGCTTCAAAGTGGACTTTAATTTTGTACTATAGAATAGGCTATTGCAAACTTGGCACACACAGTGCTGCCTAGTAGATTAGACTATAAATATATGCCCACTCTATTCTATAGAAATCCTTCTACAGTGAAGAAAAAAAATACAGTAGAACATTGCAAACTTCTGGGTTCCACTGTCTGCAAGTATGGAACACCGTGTCTTCTCCATATCAGTGCCCACTAAGTTCTGGTGCTATCTGACTGATTAGTGTTATAGATATACAGTAATACGGGATTATAACTAAAAATACCCTATTTATTTTAAATTCCATGAATGTAAACTTGGATAAATAATTTAAAGTAATTTAAACACTTTTAAATTGTTAGAATTCTGTTTGACTTCAGTGAACAAAAATCTGACCTGCAGTGGCCCTAATGAATAGATATTTACTGTTCTTACATAGCAAGGTGTCCAGAGGTGGGAGGTAATGGGATGGTATAATTGCTCAAAGTGCCTTAGAAGAAAGATTTCATGAGTACTTCTTACTTTCTTTTTCTCTCTTTTTTTTTTTTTTTTTTTTTTTTTTTTTGAGACGGAGTCTCGCTCTGTCGTCCAGGCTGGAGTACAGTGGCGCGATCTCGGCTCACTGCAAGCTCCGCCTCCCGGGTTCATGCCATTCTCCTGTCTCAGTCTCCTGAGTAGCTGGGACTACAGGCGCCCGCCACCACGCCCGGCTAATTTTTTGTATTTTTAGTAGAGACGGCGTTTCACCATGTTAGCTAGCATGGTCTCCATTTCCTTAACTTGTGATCTGCTGGCCTTGGCCTCCCAAAGTGCTGGGATTACAGGCGTGGGCCACCGCACCAGGCGAGCACTTCCTACTTTCCAATACTCCTTCCCTTTCAGGGCACATTGAAAACTGCAATTTCTTGCAGTTAGACAGGTTCATGTAACTAGTTCAAGACAATAGACTAAGGGTGGAAGACATGCCACTTTCAAGTTGAGGCAGTGAAAAACCCCTTTATGACCGTCTTGCTCTACCCATCTGCTCCCCTTAGAAGTCATGTTCTGTAATTGCATGGACAAAATAGTAACAGTCTAGGTCCCTGGGTCACTACTTAAAAGGCAGTTGCCCAAGAGAGGAGCCAATACTGCAACTCACTTTGACTGAAAAACACACCTTTGTTTACTAAGCCACTGAGATGCTAGAGTTAATTTGTTTCACTCCATTCCCTAGACCCTGACTGATTGATGCATGATGATGGCTTTCATTATCACTCTTACAGTAAGATAACTGTTACACTTCTAGCCACTTTTACCACTTTTTAGGCAGAAAGGTAGGGGCGAAGGTGGAGGAGAGATAGCCAAAGGAAGTTCTAGCCATGTATGCTTTTTAAAAAATTTACCTGCAAGAGGGCAAAATCAGTGACTTGTACATAAATTCCACTGGCCAGAACTCTTTCACATGGTCATTTTTGCTGCATGGGAGTGTTTAAAGGTAAATATATTTAACTGAATACTATTCCACCTCTAAAATATTATTACCTGTTAGTAAAAAGGATGAGAAAATTGGTGGCATTAAGTAGTACACCAATAGTGGCTTCCATAGTCCTGGCGGAATTTTTCTCACATAGTCATTGTTTTTGTGTGGGGAGAGGGGTTGAAAATACTTAAGATCTACCACCTTAGCAAACTGTAGTGAGTATACAATACAGTATTGTTAACCATCATTACCATGCTGAACATTAGATTTCCAGAACATATTCATCTTGCATAACTGAAACTTTGTACTCTTTGACCAGTATCTCCCAACTTTTTCCACCTCTGAACTCCTGGCAACCACCAGTCTACCCTGGACTTCTATGAGTTCAACTAGTTTAGATTCCAAATATAAGTGAGACCATGCTGTATTTGTCTTTCTGTGTCTGGCTTATTTCACTTCGCGTAATGTACTCCAGGTTCATCCATGAATAATGATGCAATGAACAAGGGAGTATAGGTATCTCTTTAACATTTCATTTTATTTCCTGTGGATATACACTCAGATGTGAAATTGTTGAATCATATAGTAATTCTACTTACAATTTTTTGAGGAATCTCCATACTATTTACCATAAAGAACCAATTTACATTTCCACCAGCACTGTACAAGAATGCCCCTTTTGTCCACATTCTGGCCAGTACTAATCTTTTGTCCTTTATCTAATAGCCATTCTAACAGATGTGAGGTCATATCTCATTGTGGTTTTGATTTGCATTTCCCTGGTGATTAGTGATGTTGAGTGCCTTTTCCTAAACTTCTTGATCATTAGTATGTCTTCACTTGGGAAATACCTGTTCAAGCATTTTGCCCATTTAAAAAAAAAATCAATTATTTGTTTTTGTTTTAGTTTTGCTACTGAGTTTTGAAAGTTTCTTATATATTTTGGATAGTAACTCTTTGCCAGATATATGGCTTGAAATATTCCTCCTCATTCTGCAGGCGGGAATTTCATTTTGTTGATTATTTTCTTTGAGGTACAGAAACTTCAGTTTGATATAGTCCCAACTGTTTATTTGTGCCTGTTTCAGTGTCATAGCCAAAAAAAATCATTGCACATATCAAAGAAGCCCTCTCCCTATGTTTTCTTCTAGTAGTTTTATGGTTTCAGGTCTTAGAGGTAAGTCTTTAATACATTTTGAGTTGATATTTGCATATGGTATGAGATAAGGATCCAATTTCATTCTTCTGCATGTAGATACATTTTTTATATCACTTGTTGAAGACATATTTCTTTTCCCATTGTGTGTTCTTGGCAACCTTGTCAAAGATCAGTTGAATGATGAATTGTGAATTTATTTTTTTGTCTATCTATTCTGTTCCATTGGTCCATATGTCTGTTTTTATGCTAGTTATATTATTTTGATTACTGCATATTTGTAATATATTTTGCAATTAGAAAGCTTGATGCCTCCTGTTTTGTTCTTCTTGTTCAAATTGCTTTCAAACTAATTCTCTGAAGTGGAGTCTTTTATGGATCCATATCAATTTTATGAATTTTTTTTCTATGTCTGTAATAAAATTTGTTGGATTTTAATAGGGTTTGATTTGAATCTTTAGATCACTTTGGGCATTATGGACATTTAAAAAATATTTACTCTTTCAATTCATGAACTCAGGAGATCTTTTCATTTACCTGTGTCTTCTTTAATGTCCTCATATACGTAATTTTAGTGTACAAATCTTTAAACTCCTTGGCTAAGTTTATTCTTAAGTATTTTATTATTTTATTGCTATTGTAAAGGAGAATTTTTAAAAATTTCCTTATCATATGGTTTGTTGTTTGCATAAAAAAAATGTAACTAGTTTTTGCACGTTGATTTTGTATCCTGCAACTTTACTGAATTTGTTTTTTAATTCTAACAGATCATTTTGGTGAGAACTTAGGGTTTTCTATGTATATAATCATATCATCTAAAGCATTAATTTTACTTCTTCTTATTTAGATTTTTTTTTTCTTATCTAATTGTTCTGTCAAGTACTTCCAGTACTTTGTGGGATAGAAGTAGTGCTGGTAGGCATCCTTGTATCAGATTTTAGAGGAAAAGCTCACTGCGTTTTTCTCTGTTCCCCCATTGATTATGATGTTGGCTATGGGTCTTTCATACATGGTGTTTATTTTGTTGGGGCAAATTTATTCTATATCTGTTTTGTTTAGATATTTTAATTTATGAATGGATGCCCACTCATTTTCTTTGACCTCATCTACTATTACAGCATCAATTACAATTTCCAACAGTTATTCTCAGTCTCACTTGAATTCTAAATATCTTCTAGCAACAATTTCCCTTTTTGTAATCTTTCAGAAAGTGTGTATTCAAATAATCACTTTTTCCATCCAATTCCACCTTTTCCTGTACTCTTCATTTCATTTAAAATCAAGAAATTTCAAGGCATGCCCAATTTCTCCATGTTCTTTATCCTGTCTTACTTCTAGCTGATGAGCAAATTTCAAAGGCTTTTCAATAAATTAAATTTAAATCATTCTGTTGGTCTTTAGCCTGGGTACAACTTAATTGATTATTGTTCTTATCATCACCCACAAACACTAAATTTTAAAGCTTCTGTGCTGGCATTCTTGCACACATTCATGCCATTCTTACTTAACAATAACCATGATTCTTACAACTCCAAGTCTGATTTTGTTACTGATCTATTTCAAATCATTATGTGTCCTCTTCACACCCCCAAGAAAAAAACCTTCAGAAAAAAAATGCATTACTAAAACGTGTCAAATTCATTACAATCAGGTAATCTCTCCCGAATTTCCTTTTTATGAACCAAAGACTGTGCACATTTATCCATATTAAATTTCTTTGCAATCTTGAGATTCAACATATTATTTCATCTTTTAGAGATTTTACAATTTATTGTTTCTATTGGGAGACACTTTTTCACAGAGCTGACTCATTTCTGCACACGTGGTAAGTCAATGCACTGACTTTTTTTCAGACTCTTTTTAAGGATTTTTTAAAAGTTATAAATAGTCTTGAAATATGGAGTTCATAAATTCTTTGATAAAAAGAATAGGTTTCCTTATATCTTTGGGCAAGAGAGACAGTGATTCAGTCTAGAGTAATGAACAAGTTATTCTTACTGCTCACTAGAGCTCATAGTTCCCTATAAGGCAACCTGCTGCACATGTAGGTGTAACCTGGTCCTCTTCATATCACCCTGTGGAAAATGGAATAAGATAATTTAATAGAAACCTGAAGTTCATCCAGCTTGCTGTGCCATGGTTAATAAAATCCTGTGTTTCTGACCACAATGTGTCTCATGCTTTCTCCTGAATATTTGAAAATGTATTAGCCTAACTTGTTAGTGGATAAAAAGGATACAATAAGTGACCTCTCACAACTCTTTTATATTTTTTTTTTCAGTAAAAGTATAGAAAATTTAAATGACAATAGTTTAACATAATGGGCATATATAGGACCTTTCACAATTCTTGACAGCATTCTTCTTTGGAAATGTTGCCTAATTTTAGTTCCTATGTTCCCCAGTCTTTTCATCCTAATTAATTATAGGCTTTGTTCTAAGACTTAGCTGAAATATATATCCTCTTTCAAGACTATCTTAAATCCTTGAACCAGTCTTCTCCTCCTATATTGCTCCAAGCATACTGCGTACATGTCTTTCTGAACCTCTCGTGAAATTTATTGTTTGCACTTACCCTTCCTGCCGAACTGTGATTTTTGTTGCTAAATATTATCCATGTTTTTGACAGTAGCTTCTAGGTAGTAAACACTAGATGACTCTTTAAGAAATTATTTGTATAATATTATCTTAAATGTGCTGTCTCCAAAATAAGACTTAAAGCACACACACAGACACACACACATACACACACAATTACCTTGCTTTCTGTTGATCTATCATCATGTATCTCTTTCCTACATGAATCAAACTTCATTCTCACTGTTTCTCTAAAATTGTAATGCATTATTAATTCCATCTTCTTAAGCAAGTTGCCTGTAATTATAATTGTCTTTCTAAAAAAGAAAATGCAACAGCTGCACCTACTCTGAAAATGGATCCTTGGAGAATGCAATTAAGTTATTTCAATTTGGAAACTGAATATTATCAAGAGCTATGGGATATATAACCTTAAGAAAGACCTTTCTAGCAGGTTTTTTTTAATAGTATGTCATTTGCAGAAACCTAGATAACTAGAAAATTAGAATGTAAATTTTTTGCATGCTCCAATCAGAGGCTTAGTCAATGGAATTATGTATCATATAATCTCCCATGCTAAAGTTAGTTAGAACATTTGCTAGACCACAGAGCAAAGGAGTAAAGCCATGTGTTTACTACCTTTGTGACACTCTTTATAGCTTTATTTACTTTGTTTTATGACCATGAAGTTTCCCTATAACCCACAACAGATATTGCACAACTGTGTTTCTTAAGTCACAAACTTAATCTCAAAAGAAACCCATTATACATTTCTAACCTCTCCAGTAAGGTTCAAGCACATAAACTTTTTTCTACAATTTATGGCTTCACATAGAAAAACAGAATTATTTTATAATGGAAAACTATCTTCCAGGAGAATAGAAAATAAATATTGCTTATGTTGTATCCAGACAATTCAAAAAGTATATTAAAATGTTGCATTTAAACATTTAGTAAAACTTATTATAATTTATGATAATTTTTGTAGGCTTTTGATAAGGACCTACATTTTCATGGCTAAAATGATCAATATATGGCTAAATGGTTGGTGCTGTATTATGCATTGTTTCTAAGCAAACTGTAGCCCAGGAGAATTTTATTTAATTGATGTACCATTTAATGTTAATAACACTTGGGTAATACTGAAGATATTATTAATAAAAATAGAAACTTCATATTAAAATATATTTTAATAATCATATAGAACGATTGCTATTGACATCATGAATCCCATATTGTCAATAATACAGTTTTCTCTGTATAAGTCTTTTCAAAGAAAGGATCTTATTACCTCAGAATAAATCATTTATTTAGGGGGAAAGCATTAATCATATTAAATGCCTGCTAATCTTAGTCTAATTCTGTCCTCTTAAAATTGATAACTATTGGTCTTAATTTTTTCATCTATTCAAACAAGCTAAGTATGATACTTCTAAAATTATGTATACTTTCAACATCTGAAAAGATCTCGTATAATCATCCTAAATGTTAAACTTTTGATGCCGAAGATCGCCATGAAATAGCTGCAATATATATATATATATACAGTCAGAATCTTCAGGTTTAATGAGTCCTTGGCTAATTCATTTCTCATCAACATAGAGACATAGGATTGCATATTTGAAAGAGTCTTATTGAAGATTAAGGGTGATGAAATATGCCGATATTATTCAGGGTAACTATTCTATCTCTACCTATTTAACTGTTATCCAATATTATTAGAACAGTTCAGACTGATAAATGCTGATATTGACCCTTAAAGGAAAGCCAATAATAGATGAAAAAATATTTGTAAATGTGACACTGTTATAAATAATAATATACTTAAAGACTGCACCAGTGATATCCTTCAAAGATAAAAATTTTCTGTTGGCAACATAAAAGCTGAATATGCTTGTAAATTTTTCTACTTAGTCAAAAATGATTTAATAGGAAAGTAGTTGATTTAAAAAATTGAATCAAGCAGTTACAATTTCTCTCGTATCTTCAACTATTGTATTTCTATTGAGTAGACTCACTAAAAGTTATCTTTGAAATGGAGTTTAAAGAAAACAAGACACAACAAAAGGTTTTATTTTATGAAATTAACTGTAAATTCATGGAACTTATTATTTGTGATATAGAAATAAAAGCATGGCAATCAAAACTTGTTCAATTAGAATTCAGGATACTTTAATGGATACTAGAGAGATAGCAAATTATCTACACAGATATGTAGATTATGAATTTGCGTAGACACAGTTATCTTTTTGAAATTGATAGCTTGTCATTACACTTGTTCATACTACATCCTTTGCTGCCACTGTCAAGGGCAAGTTTGTGAACTGATCGTAACATTGGTCTAATCCCTTATAATTCATATTCTGAATGAATTTAAATAATAAACCAAAGAAAGAGGGCAATGTCATAATACCCAAAAGAGCAACATTAAAAAGTCCTTCAGTTAGAGGCAGTTTACAATCATAAAATATAAACTTTTATTTGATTACCTCTATAATAGCACAAAAAATGTGATAAATGTAAAACCCAGAAATATTAAATCTCTTAATTAAGATTACCCAGTAATTTAGACATAGAACTATCACATTATCCATATTAGAATGCTTTTTCTTCGTAAAAATAACATTTTTAATATAACCTTTTTATAAATAAAAGTAAAGCAAACTTTAGCTCATTAAAGCATATCCTCAGTTACAAGGATAAAATAGATTCCAAATAAAAGGATGGTAATAGAACTATAAAACTATGGTTACAATAATGTAGGCAATATTTTATTGTATGGTAAAGTCTAGGCAAACAATTTGTTAACTATAATGTCACTGGAAGCACAAAGATACCAAACTTTTAAAAATTCAGGTATATATATAATTCATCATATTATTTATCACAAGGTGGTTTGAAAACACTGTTACAATATTCCTGAAGTGACATTATAGAGATGGAGATGGTTGCCAAGTATTAGGGAGACAAAAGGAAGAGAAGTGGCTGTGGCTATAGAAGGGTAATATGAGGGATCCTTGTGATGGAATTGTTCTGTTTTGAGCATGATGGTGGTTACAAGTCCACACGTGTGATAAAATTACATAGAATTAAATACACACACACACACACACAAGTGCATATAAAATTGGTGAAATCTGAATAATTTTTATTGATTTTATAAATTTCCTGGCTGTTGTATCATACTATAGTTATTCAAAAAGTTACTGTTAGGAAAACTGTCAGGAAAGGCTTACCAGATCTCTGGATAATTTCTCCCAACTAAATGTAATCTTAAATTATCTCAAAATAAAAGATAAAATGTAAAAACACTCTAAAAAGGTATAAAAACAAAAAATAAATAAAATTAAAGTTTAAAAACAGTTATAGTAAAACCATTAAGCTAGCCAATTGTATATAAAAAGCTCTAAGAATGCCAGTGGCTCACGCCTATAACCTCAGCACTTTGGGAGGCCGAAACCGGTGGATCACCTGAAGTTAGGAGGTTAGGAGTTCCAGACAAGCCTGATCAACATGGTGAAATGCCGTCTCTATTACAAATACAAAAATTAGCCGGGTGTGGTGGCATGCGCCTGTAATCCCAGCTACTAATCGGGGCTGAGACAGGAGAATCGCTTGAACCCCGGACGCGGAGGTTGCAGTGAGCCGAGATGGTACCAGTGGACTTCCAGTCTGGGTGACAGAGCGAGACTCTTGTCTCAAACAAAAACAGAAACAAAAACAAACAAACAAAAACCCTCTAAGATACACTTCCAATTGAAGGAAGCTAACATTGAAGGTTTAAAATAGTAGCATAATTGATCGCAAAATTACATGGCTTTTTAAGGAAGAGGATTATTTCGGGTGAAACAGTATGAAAATGAAACATTAATTGATTTATACAGCGTGTTTAAAGAAAATAAGCTGATTGTTTTGATCCCAGTCAAATGATCTTATAGTACAGTAAAATTAAATCAAACTAAATTTTAGAAATTAAATGTAAACAAAAGCATGAAAAGGCATTTCTTTACTTATCAATACTAACTGAATGAGTTAAAAACTATCTACTCACATGAGTACACACAGTGCAAGAGAAGAACATCCTGGCAAAATCAGGCTAAACAACAAACTATATTCAATTCTGGCATAAGATGCCATTTACAGTCACACAGGCTGTGTACTATAAAACACTCAGGGATGTCACTTATGCAGACTATCATATTATTGGGCACTTCTGAAATTGTACATTGTGCCACCTGCACAGCTGTACCAAGTGGTTCTGGGGAATAGGAGATATGCTATTTATTTATTTATTTATTTATTTATTTATTTATTTTTGCTTATGCTACAGAGAGCCCGTTAAGACAAATTAGAGATCAAACAGAAAGATTAAGTGTTTTCTTATGGCATAACAAATGATGAACACCCAATGTCATGTATACCACTTCTATTGGGAAAATAAGTTCAATTTAGTAAATTAAACATGAAACATGTTCTATGCTCTAAAATACTGTTATATTAAAGGAAATTAGAAGCTGATCAAATGAAAGCTCAGACTATCTCTCATTAAAATACATGAGCATAAAATTTCAATTGTATCATGACTTTATTTGGACCTATCTTAGTCATTTTGGTCTTATATAAATTTGAGGAGTTTCATTGGTTCACATCTTCTGGCTAATTTTTGCACATCCATGTCAGCTTTTAATGAAGGTGGAAATCTTCCATATAAAGTCCATTTCGTTTTGTCCTTGAGGAAAATTAGTTTGAAAATATCATGAGTTACTTAAAGGAACTGCATCACTTTCTATTCACAGAGTAATAGCTGCACAGAATACTCCTAAGAATCCCATCTGCATGTAAATGCCACAGAAAGCAGTCCTCACAAAATACCTTCAAAGTTAGACAATTACATTTAGAGAACCCAGTCAGAGCTCCTGGAGCAAAGTATACTGGGCAAATTGGAGCCCTAGTTAATACGTACCTGATAATTATGAAACATCCAAGATTATTGAAGCAACACCTGTTTTTTTTTTTTTTTAAAGATGTTTGCTTCACAGACAGAATATTTTTTCTCTTTGAGCGAAGATTATTATTATAAGATTTTAGCAACCCTGATTCAGAAAAATTATATTTGAGTACATTCTTTTGCCATTCACCTTTTAAAAAGTAATTATTATCTCTAATTATCCTAAATTGCCCTTCTAAATAAAATAGTAAATTGAGCAGATGATTGATATAGTAAAATCAATTTGGGGTTTCTCAGAATAAATGTCATTGCTCAATACATAATGATAGAAAAATGTAGATGGAAAATACATTCCTAATAAATTTGAAGATTGGCAAATTAAAGATTCTTATATTAATATAAAATCTACATGAATACTTCTACCAAACATATTCTTATCTCCCAAATGAACTTGCTGGCAATAGTGAGACAGTGACCAGAACAATTTTCCCTAGTATCGCACTTTGATTTTTTTTCCACTCAGCTTCGTTACATTTTTTCATCTTAAGTAAAGAGAATATTGTATATAGGCTGCTATCAAAATTTAACAAATACTGCATCTGAGGTCGCGTCATGAGTTTCAGGGATTTGGTGACCTTATTAGAGAAAAATGGAGACTTTTTGAGTGCTAGGTCTGAAACCTCAGTCTTCTTAGACAAACTTAGATGAGGACAAATCATGTAGACATGATATAGATAAGGCACACTAGAAGAACAAAACCCAAATCATTGACTATTGAAGTTAAAATTCAGAAATGTTTTTTCCGTTTGATGCTATATTTTAGGAGTTCTTTGAGAAGTCACAGAAACCAGTGGTTCTGTGTTCAGTTACAGTATTCTGACTTCTTGATTATATGAAATAAGACATTCCTGTTTAAGTGCACTGTTGCATAAAATATGCAAAGTCATATAAACAAGATGTTAGAGTCCTTTCAACTTATAATACATAGCCTTGGTATTTTAATTTTTTTTTTCTCGTCACATTTCACCACTTATAAGTTGAGATGCTCTTTTTCTGAGCTTGCATGCCACCTTCTGCCTCAGTTCTTGGAATTTTCACTCATCTCTCTCTTACAGGCAAGGACAGAGGATTGTTTATTTGTTTGTTTGTTTAGCCCTTAACATGTTCTCTGGCACATATACTAAGTGATATTTGACGAGTAGATGGTTTTCAGCACTTCCTAAATAAAACAAAACACTTTGTCAATCCACTCAACTATACACATGGGAAGACTGAACTAAAATCCCATGACAGGCAAGTCATTGAATTATTTTAAATCTTTCTTTCTTAACTGAGTAATGTCCATAAAAACAATTTTAATGCTTTTTATTACTTGAAAGTGGCATTATTATAACTGCACTTTGTGGATGTAACTATTGAAGCTATGAGTTTAATAATTTCAATTCACAAATATTCATTATTAGCATACTACATACAAAGCACTATGCTAGGCACAGAAAATTTACATATAATGAATAATTTTACTTGCCTTTGAGGAGTTATCTATCTAGCAGAAGAGATAGACAAAAATATCTCCCTATTGCAATATGATGAGTACAATAATAGAGGTGTGTAAAATATAATGGAAACCCAAATAGGGAAGTCATTAATTTTTCAGGCACAATAGGATTTTCTACTACTATGAATATTTTCATTACAAAAAGCATGGGGTCAGTGAAAAATTACGTTTGTTCATGAAGTTTACAGAAGGCTTATTTCCCTAGGTGTAATTTCTAACCAGACAAACCAAATTTGACTGAAATAAATAATGCAGACCATATATATGTATTTCCTTCAGTTCTACTTAAGATTTAACACAATAAAAACTCATGATATTTTTGCATTCTCGATATTAGCTATTTTCGTGTATGTCATTCCTGTTACTTTGAAGCAATGAAAGACAAAATGAGTAAAAACTGCTGTATCTTCTAGTTCTCTGTTGATAGAATTGGAAATTTAAATTTTATTTCTCCCACATCGTCTTCCATATCTAATAAGAAAGCACAGTAACAACATCATATTTTTATTGTATATTGTTGTTGTTCTTTGAATACTTGGAAAAACAATTTACAGGATATTAAAAAGTTTAGCTATCACCTTAAATGTACTGTGAAAATGTAAGAAATTACTGCAGATTTTATTAATTAGGCTCCTAAAGATGCCATAACAAAGTACCAGAAATTTGGTGGCTTTAAATAATAGAATTTTATTTTTTCATGTTTCCAGATACCATAATCCCAAAATCAAGGTTTCAACAGATCCATGTTCACTGTGAAGCCTCTGTAGAATAAACTCCCCTTACTCTTCCTACCTTCTGGTGGTAGTTGACAAATTCTCAGTGTTCCTTGGCTTGGAGGTGTGTCATTTCAATCTCTACCAGAATCATCATATGGTTTTCATCCCTGTGTCTTTGTTGGGACTCCCACTGCTGGAAAAAGGTAAGCAGAATATCCCCAGCAGTCCACGTTCCCATGATACACACCTGCAGTCCTAGCTAGAGGAAAGCCCCCTCAGCACCCCCATACCTTGATTATAGGGAGTTACCTGGAGTCTCATGTGACTACATTATTCCATAGAGTTCATGCTGAGTCTCTCCCACCTCCTAGAACCCAAGCTGCTACACAGCATGGTATAATTTTGAGAGCAGAGCCACCATCAAACTACATCTTGCCCTGGAACTTGATATTCCCCACATCTCAAAAATCCCTGGGACTCTGCTGATTTCTCCCCACACCAATCCAAATGGTTGCAGCATCATGTCACGAGCTTGACCCAGCAGTACAGCTGTAACTTAGCACCTGAGACCACATAGCACCCTATACCTGTAGGAAATTAGGCAGTTGAGCACAACAGGATGGCTAGCCTCCAGATAATATGAGGCAAAGCAAATACTCCCCAGATCCTGAGAGCCACATACCTGGGCTTGCAGCTGCCAACAAGAACCTCAATGGCTTTAGCAGGGAAGTCACTATGCATCCATTCATGCCCTCTGGGGGTCTGAGAACTGGCCCATCTGGACAATCACTCCCACCCTGACCATCACTATGTGCCACTCACCATCCCAAGGACTAGCCTGCCGTGGTCCACTGCAAGAACCACTGATGCCCTTGTGTTCTGCCAGGGGCCCAATGACTACTCTATCTAGGACCTGTTGCTACTGCATGCCAAACTCACCCTCTTCAGCAATGGGGCAGCTGTGCCTTTGCATGCTACCCAGGAGTGTGATGATAGACCCACCTGGGGCCCATCACCCCCACTGCTGGTCCTGTGCATACCCCCGATCAGCTTGTCCACTGTCCATGTTCCCAGTAAAGCTGCACCCAGTCTCCACAAATAAATGCATTCTAACCTGCTTAGGAACTCACAGATACTATTGAAATTTATTACAGCTAAGTAAATCATACAAAGATTACACAACTGTTCCTAATCCAAACCAAAGCCAAAGCACTCTGCCCAATTGATACTACAGATAAATCTACAGAAAAAAAAATATTGCCCTATAAATCTACTCCATAAAATTGGAAGAAGTGACTATTACACCAGGTACACAGATATAAATATAGGGTCATAAGAAACATGAGAAAAACAAAAAAGGAAATTTGACACCTCCAAAGTAAAGGAAATCTATAAAATTCATGAAAAGGAAATCAAAATAATAATTTTGAGGAAACTCAGTGAGAAGCAAGAAAACACAGACAATTTTTAAAAATCAGGAAAATAATTATTGATCTGAATGAGAAATTCAACAGAGATATCATGTAAAGGAACAAAACAGATATCCTATACTGGAGAAATACAATGAATAAAATTAAAAAATACAATTGAGAGTGTCAACAATAGATTAGATCAAGCAGAAAAAAACATTTCTGAACTTAAAGACAAGTCTTTTGAAATAACACATCAGACAAAAAACAAAAACAAAAACAAAAACAAAAAACAAGAAAATGAATAAGCCTACATGATATAGGAGACAGTATTAAGCAAACAAATATTCACACTTTGGAAATTCCAGAAGAAAAAGATATGGGAGCAGGCACAGAAAATCTACTTAATGAAATAATGGCTGAAAACTTCCCATGTCTTAGGAGAGAACTAGACATCCAGATCTAGGAAGCAGATAGATCCCCAAACTGATTAAACTGATAGATTTTGGCAGTTTGAATATAATATGCCTTGAAGAGGACCACAGAAATGAAATATTTCTCTTCAAGGCACACTATGTTGAAACTGTCAAAATCAAAGACAAAGAGAGAATTCTAAACAGCAAGAGAAAAATGTCAAGTCACATATAAGGGAATCCTCATTAGACTAACAGCAGATTTCTCAGCAGGATCCTTATAA
Source organism: Macaca mulatta (assembly GCF_049350105.2). Lineage (NCBI taxonomy): Eukaryota > Metazoa > Chordata > Mammalia > Primates > Cercopithecidae > Macaca > Macaca mulatta. The sequence continues at coordinate 123,406,561 of NC_133413.1, forward strand.
GCTAGGAGAGAATGAGAGGATATATTCAAAGTGCTGAAAATAGTAATAAAAAAAGCTAACAAAAAGCTACCTAGGAAAGCTATACTTAAGAAATGAAGAAGAAATACAGTCTTTCCCAAATAAGCAGAAACTGAGGAAATTCATCACCCCATACTGCCCTTACAATAAATGTGTAAGGGAGTCTTATATCTGGAAGTAAAAGTATAATATCTACCATCATGAAAACAAACAAAAGTATATAACTCACTGGTATAAAAGATACACAAATAAGAAAAAATATAAATAGTAAGAGAGGAAGAAACAAATAATATACAAAACAATAAGAAAACAACAACAACAACAAAGAAAAACAAGAGTAGATCTCACCTATCTATAACAACTTTGAATGAAAACAATTTAAAATTTTCAATTGAAAGATAGAGGGAGGATCACTTGAACCTAGGAGTTCAAGGTCAGCCTGTGCAATGTGGTCAGACTTTGTCTCTACAAAACATTTAAAAATTAGCTGGGTGGCATGGTGGAATGTGCCTGTAGCCCCAGTTACTTAGAAGGCCGATACAGGAGAATCACTTGAGACCAAGAGGCTGAGGTGGCAGTGAGCTGTATTTGTGCCTTTGCCCTCCAGCCTGGACAACAGAACAAGATCTTTCCTTGAAAAAAAATAATAGTAAATGAAAAATTTAAAAATAAAATGATATAGACTGGCTAAAGGAATAAAAAACAAGACACAAGTATATGTAGCCTAGAAAACTCCTTTCACTTATAAAGTCACACAAAGATTTAAAATGAAGGAATTAGGCAAGGAAAAGAAATAAAAGGAATCCAAAATACAGAAGATACAGTCAAATTATCCTTGTTTGCAGATGTCATGATCTTATGTCTAGAAAAACATAGACTCTACCAAATGCTTTTAAAACTGATTAAAAAAAAATTAGTAAAGTTTCAGGGTACAAAAACCAACCTACAAAAATCAGCAGTATTTCTATTCACTAATAGCAAACTAGCTAAAAATGACTCAAGAAAGAAATCCCATTTGTAATAGGTGCAAAAAATAAAATACTTAGGAATAAATTTAACCAATTAGGTGAAAGATCTCAACAATAAAAGCTAAAATGCATTGATAAAGAAATTGAAGATGATGTAAACAAATGGAAAAGTATCCCATGCTCATGGATTGGAAAAATTAAACACGATAAAATGACCATATAGCCTGGAGCAATATACAGATTCAATGCAATCTCTATCAAAATACCAATGACATTTTTCACAGAAATATAAAACAATTATAAAATTTGAATGGAACAGAAAAAAAAAGCCATGAATATCCAAAGCAATACTAAGAAAAAAGAAAAAGTCCATAGACATCACACTACCTGTTATCAAAATGTAGTACAAAACTATAGTAACTAAACCAGTATGCTATTGGTATGAAAGCAGATATGTAGATCAATAAAACATAATAGAGAACCTGAAAATAGATACACATATTTACAGCCAACTCACTTTTGACAAAGACGTCAAAAGTATACACTGGGGAGAGAACCCTCTCTTCAATAAATAGTATTAAGAAAATTGGATATTCATATGTGGAAGAATATAATTAGACTCATATCTCTCTTTATTAAAAAAAATCAATTTAAAATGGATTAAAGGCTTAAATGTAAGACCTGAAACTATAAAACTACTAGAAGAATGCATAGGAAACACACTTGAGGACACTGGTCTGTGCAAATATTTTATGACTACAAAATAAACAAATGAGGCTCTATTAAACTAAAGAACTTTGCCTAGCAAAGGAAACAATCAACAGTGAAGAGACAACCTGCAAAATGGGAGAAAATATTTTAAAACTATTCATCCAAAAAAGGACTAACATTCAGAATATACAAAAAAATTCAAACAACTCACCCCCCCAAAAAAATACCCACAAATAATTCAATTAAAAGAGGGGCAAGGATCTAAATAGGTGCTTGAGAAAAGGAAAGTCATACAATTTTGGTGGGAATGTAAATCACTATAGCCATTATAAAAAACAGCATGAACTTTCTCAGAAAACGAAACTAAAACTACCATATGATCCAGCAATCTCACTACTGAATAGTTATACAAAGAAAATTAAGTGAGCATATCAAACAGATATCTGCATCTTCATGTGTACTGCAGCACTATTCACAGTAGCTAAGATTTGGAATCAACCTAAATGCCCATCGATACATGAGTGGATAAAGAAAAGGTGGTATATATGCACAATAGAATAGTATTCAGCTTTAAAAAAAGAATAAAATCCTGTCATTAATGACAACATGTATGAATCTAAAGAACATTTTAAGTGAAATGTCAGCCGTAGAAAGTTAAATACTACATTTTCTCACTCATATGTGAGAGCTAAAAAATGGTGCTCATAAATGTAGAGTAATTTTATGGTTATCAGAAGCTGAGAATTCTAAGAGGAGAGTGCTAGAGAGAGGTTAGTTAATAAATACAAAATTACATCTACTTAGGAGAAATAAATTCTTGTGTTCTAGAATAATAGAGGATGAATATAGTTAACAATAATTCATTATATCTGTTCAAAAAGCTGGAAGAAAGGATTTTGAATGTTCCCAATAAAAAGAGCAACCAACCAGTACGTAAAAAATTCCTGGTAATGCCCCATCCTGTAATGTTCCATCAATCAATCTATAGAAATAGAGAATAAATTCTAGCACTATACACCATGATGTTTTGTAATTTATCATTCCAATAGGTTATAAATTGAACCTGCAAGTCACCGATAAATTGGACTTGCAGAAGTACAAAGTGTGAAAAATAACAATTCTACATAAATAATAATATAACAGAGGCAAATTCAATTCAAAATATATTATTGGGAGGTTTTGACTTGTATGTGTAATTCTAATTTATTTAATATTAAGAAAATATATTATGAATATTTGTAATGTATCTTGTGTTTCATCAAGGCATATCTACTGAGTATAAGAGTGCTGAGTTTGGCTTTACATATGCTAATTAAGAATGCCAACATTTGCAAAAGACATTGAAAGAATAGGGGTTTATTTTTAAAGTATGATATTTTATTGGTTTTTCTTGAGTTATATTCTAATAATCTTTAGCAAATTGGTACTATGGCCTGTATTTTCCTTGACAATTAAGTTTTCAGTTTAAATCACTGTCCTATTGAGGATGTTCATTTTCTTAATCAAATATCTTTAATAACTTAAAAATTTAATATATGTGGCTTTACTTCTTTGTGTGTTTTCCAACAAGGCAAAGTGTAACCTAGATGTCAGCTAGATCATCTCTTTTATTATCTGAATATGTTTTGTTGGAACTGCATCACACAGCAAATGAAAGACAACTGATTGTCTCTCTCTAACACTTCTGCAAATTCCTAGGAGTTTATTTTTTTTCAGAGTCATAAATAAATAAAAAAGAAAACACCTGCCTTTTGACCAACCATTATGACTGTTGGTTAACTAACCATTATCCCATTTTGTAGAGTAATGTAGGGAGGTATGCTGAACAGAAAATGAGTGTTCAGAAAAAAAGTTAGAGTCATTGTAGCAGAGAAAGGCATTGCAGAAGGGACCAGTGAATTTAAAAGGAGATTTTAATGTTTCACTTTTATGGGGTTTTTTTTGTATGAAAATTATCCTATATGAATTGGCTACTTATTTTTTAATCCATGCCATCAAATGATTTTGGGGCTAAAAAAATTTGCCTGTAAGCATTTACTAGATAAGAGAAATTAGTCAAGTTAGGCATAGGCTAGTTTCATGAAAAAGATGCTAATGGAGGGGAGTTGCAGAGGTGACTTTCAAAAGTAATGCCTAAATCAAGAAATTATATTTTGATGACTTGAATTATTAAAATTATTCAGAAAATTGTCTTATTAAGACGAAAAAACTTTGGAATATTTCTGTTTACTTAAAAATTTAAGCTATTTGCATATTAGAAACAAATATACCAATATAAGATAACTTCTCAATTATTAAAATTTTACATTCTCTAATATTTTAGAAAATTGTAAGTTCTCTGTTACCATTTTTTTTTACACAAACTGTCAAGAATAAATTGTTTATACTGTCTTATGAATAAAATTTAGGGATAAAATTAATGTGCTTAGAAGAGGCAAACTGCTTTGGAAGTCCCTTCCTTCCCTATCCACTCTGCTTTGCCAACATCTTCAATCTCCTCCTTCATTGTGCTAACAATCCACGGCCCAGCAATGCTGTTGTCTGTCTTGTTATACTTACATATAAGTTATCAAGCCTACTGTAGAAAAAATATGCAAATTTATAATTGTTTCTCTTACAAACACATGTTGTAAAATCTCAACCCTATTCAAAATACTGCCCAGCAATCCTTTGATTCCCACCCCCTTTTTCTCACATTCTCCATAGAAGGTATTTCAAATAAATCTCACTCTCCTAAAATATCCTAACCTACCACTTCTCCTCACTTCCAGGACATGATTTTGCCTCTTTCTTAAGAAAGAAATTAGAAACTATTAGAAAAAAATGTATACTTCAATTTCTGGTCACTGCACTTATAAACTTAAATGAGATATATCTATCTTTTTATACTTTTCTCTTATCAAAATGAAAATGGCATTTCCTCTTGGCTAGAACTGAGTAATAGGTTAATAAATTGCAGAAAAAATAATATGCTAAGCATTAGAAATTATGATTAAATTAAAAAATAGGTAAAGGGAGAAAGCAAGAGGAACGTTGGAGTTTAGTGTCAAAGCTGTAGTAGCTCTGAGCAGTGATCATGAAAGTATTTATTAAAGTAGAGCAAAGGTAAGAAGAGCAAGGAATTATTATGAAAAATGCATATTGGGACCTCCTCATAGATTACGATGACTCGTAAGTTAGTGTTTGATTTGTGTAGGTTAAATGAGGTCATAAAATTAGTTATATATTGTATATACTATAGCTTTGGTTTATTTTTAGAATTTTGCAAAGTTTTGTATATCTGTGGAAATTCACACAAGATTTAAAAAATGTAGAATTAGATGTACATTTTTTTCCTGTGAAACTTAAACATATATTTGAATAATGTACTCCCTAATTAAAATATCCTATGTAGGCAAATTGCTTTATTAAATTCAAAAGCAGAACATGCATTCATTAACTTCTATGTATCTAAGAACTCTTTTTAACATGCAATTTATTTAGTATAAATACAATAAATAAGCTCTGGTTCTTAAAAGTATAAAAATATCAGTAAAGAATTTCTTTCTCCATGCTAATAATTACAAGAATACTTTCACATCTTCCACCAACACTTACATATATAACATGTATGAAATTTATACAGATTATTTATGCATACAATTACATGTTTTTAATTTATGTATGTATACAATGGTTTTTATATCAAAGATATGAGGTATTCTTTCTAGTAAGCAAAATTTTGCAACTAAAAATTCAAAGAAACATTTTGTATTTAAATGAAACTGGCCTGATTAGAAACGTTTGGAAATGTTTCTTTCAATATTCACCTGATATTTGTGTTAATTCTAACTTCATCCATTATGCAACTCTTTTTTCATGGATCAGCAAGTTTTACATATATTATCAACTCTTCTCACTACACTGCCAAATGGATTTTTCCTTAAGGCAGAAAAAATTATATTTAAATATACTAAAAATGATAGATTATTCGTATTAGGCATTCTCAGCTATCTGGGAGAATTTCTAACTCTATAGAGACAAATTAGATTTAGGTATAAACACAATCTATATTAGCAACTTCAGGCTAAATTTCAAATCATTAGCCCATACTATGATATTAATATATCAAACGTTTTATGGAGATGTTTTTGAAAAAGTCCTAGTTGTAAGCGTAATAACAAGAGGTACTTTTGTGATAAAGCACACTGGAGCAGGTATTAAAAGACTGCAGTTTTCATCTTGGATTTTCAATATACACCTTGTTTCTCTGGTTTCTTCTCCCTCAAAAGGGAAAGCTGCGAGAGAGGGGCAGACTAAGATGGCTGAATAGAAGGCTCCACCAACCATTCCCCTCTACAGGAACACCAAATTTAACAAATATCTATACACAAAAAAAGCAGCTTCATAAGAATCAAAAATCAGGTAAGCACTCACAGTACCTGATTTTAACTTGATGGCACTGAAAGCAGCACTGAAGATGGTAGGAAAGACAGTCTGAAATTGCTGATGCCACCCTTTCCCAATCCCCCTGTAGCAGCCGCGGTTAGGAGAGGGAGAGTGTGGCAATTGTGAGATACACCTTTGAACTCCATGTTGCCCTGTCACAGCAAAAAGCAAAACCCAGTTGAATTCAGCTAACACCTGTGCACAGAACAGGGCATATAGACTAGCCCCAGCCAGAAAAGAATCTCACCTCCCAGCGGTCATAACTTGAGTTCCAGCAAGCCTTGCCACTGCAGGCTAAAGAGCCCTGGAGCCTCATGTAAACTTGAAAGGCAGTATAGGCCACAAGAACTGTAACTCTTAGGTGAGTCCTAGTACTGAGCTGAACTAAGAGCAAGTGGACATGGGGGGCACATGACCTATGAGAAGCCAGCTAGGGTGACTAAAGAGGTACTTGTGCTACCCATCCCCTTAAAATATGCTGCACCGCTCATGGCTCCAAAAGATACCCTTTCCCCCATTGAGGAAAGGAGTGGGAAGCAAAAAGAGGGCTTTGTATTTCCTCTTGGATACCAGCTTAGCCACAGTACAATAGGGCACCAGTAAGAGTCATGACCCAAACTAGGTCATTCCAGGCTCTAGTTCCTGGATGACATTTTTGGACACAAATGTTGGACATACCCTGGACCAGAAGGGTATGCTGCCTTGAAGGGAAGAACCTAGTCCCAGCAGGACCAATCACCTTCTGACTGAAGAGTACTTGAGCCCTGAATAAACAGCAGTGTTGCCCAGGGAGTAAGCCATGGACCTTGGGGAGACTGAGTTGTGCTGGCTTCAGGTGAGACCCAGCACATTCCCAGCTGTGGTGGTTATGGTGAGAGACTCCTTCTGCTAGAGAAAAGTAGAGGGAAAAGTAAAGGTGACTTTGTCTTGAACATTAGATATCAGCTTGGCTACAGGAGAGCAGTCAAGGTTCTTGGGGTTCCCAGTTGGCTCTTGGAGGGCAGGCATTAGCTCTTGGAGGCATTGGCTTTTGGAGGGAAGTTCTGTACTGGCTCTGGGCCAAAGGGGAGCCCACTTCCCTGAAAGGTGAGTCCAAGGCCTGGTATCCTTCATCATAAGCTAACTGAAGAGCCCTTGAGATTTAAGTGAACATTCATGGTAGTGTGGCAGTACTCCTTGTGGGCCTGTGGTGATGGTGGCTATGGGGTAAGGCTTCTCTGCCTAAAGGGAAGGGAAGAGTAGGAAGGATTGCATCTCACGATGTGTCAGTTCAGTCATAGTACAATAGAATACTAAGTAAACTTCTAATGTTTTTGACTCCAGTCTGGCTCCAGCATGGCATCTCTGGACCCACCCAGAGCCTGGGGGATCTTGCTTCCCTGAAGGAAAAAACACAAACTTTGTTAGCTTCACTGCAGGCTGACTGTAGAGCCATAAGGTCTTGAGCAAACATAGATGGCAGCCAGATAGTGGTAACAGTGGGCCTTCAGCAAGACCCAGGACTACATTGGCTTCAGCTTTGATCCAGCACAGTCCCAGTGGTGGTGTCCACAAGATTGTTTGTGTTACCCCAACCCCAACTCCAGGCAGCTCAGCACAGGGAGAGAGACTTTTTTGTGTGTTTGTGAGAAAGTAAGGAAAGAGAACAAGAGTCTCTGTCTGGTATTCCAGAGAATTATTCCAGGTCTTACACAAGACCACCAAGGTGATACCTCTACAAGTCTGCAAGATCCTCAGCATTACTTGGCTTGGGGTGCCTACTAATGGAGACACAGCTTAGATCACCATACCTAAGTCTTTTTAAATACCTGGAAAACCTTCCCAAGGACAGGTACAAATAAGCCCAGACTGTGAAGACTACAGTAAACACCTAACTCTTCAATTCCCAGATACTGACAAACATGCACAAGCACAAAAACCCTCCAGGAAAACATGACATCACCAAATAAACTAAATAAGGCACCAGGGAGTTTCCTGGAGAAATAGAGATATGTGAATTTTCAGACAGAGAATTCAAAATGGCTGTTTTGAGGAAACTCAAAGAAATTCAAGATAACACAGAGAAAGAATTCAGAATTCTGTCAGACATATTTAACAAAGAGATTGAAATTATTAAACACAATCAAGCAGAAACTCTGGAGCTAAAAATGCAATTGGCATACTGAAGAATGCATCAATATTTTTTAATAGCAGAATTAAGCAGAAGAGAGAATTAGTGAGCTTGAAGGCAGGCTATTTGAAAACACCTATTTAAAAATGTCTTGAAATGCTATTTCAAAGTGTCTTATATTAGAGAAGACAACAGAAAAACTCAAAAAAGAATAAAGCAAATCTACAAGAACTAAAAAATGTCTCAAAAGGGCAAATCTAAGAGTTCTTGACCTTAAAAAGGAGCGAGAGAGAGAGAGAGAGAGAGAGAGAAAGGAATAAAAAGTTTATTGAAAAGGATAATAAAAGATAACTCCCCAAACCTACATAAAGATATTAATATCCAAGTACAAGAAGGTTATACAACACAAAGCAGATTTAACCCAAAGAAGACTATCTCAAGGCATTTAATAATCAAACTCCTAATGATCAAGGATAAAGAAAGGATCCTAAAAGCTGCAAGTAACAAATAACATTCAATGGAGCTTCAATATGTCTGGTAGCAGACTTCTTAGTGGGAACCTTATAGGTCAGGAGAGAGTGGTGTTTAAAGTGCCAAAGGAAAAAAAAAATTCTAGAATTGTATATATGGTGAAAATATCCTTAAAACATGAAGAAGAAATAACATTTTTTCCAAGGAAAAGCTAAGGGATTTCATTAACACAAGATTATCCTGCAAGAAATGCTAAAGGCAGTACTTCAATGAGAAAGAAAATGATGTTAATAAGCAATAAGAAATCATCTGAAGGTACAAAGCTCACTGGTAATACTAAGTACAAAGAAAACACAGAATATTATAACACAGTAACTGTGGTGTGTAAAATACTCTTATCTAAAGTAGAAAGACTAAATGATGAACCAATCAAACATAATAACTATAAGAAGTCTTCAAGACACAGACAATGCAATAAGATATAAATAGAAACAACAAACGTTAAAAACTTGAAGGACAAAGTTAAGGTGTAGAGTTTTTATTAGTATTCTTTTTGTTTGTTTGTATCTACAAGCAGTGCTAACTTGTTATCAGTATAAAATAATGGATTATAACATAGTTTTTGCAAGCCTCATGGTAATCGCAAATGAAAAACATATAATGGATGCACCAAAATAAAAAGCAATAAATTAAATTATACCACCAGAGAAAATCACCTTTATGCAAAGGAAGACAGGAAGGAAACAAAGAAAAAAGAAGACCACAAAACAACCAGAAAACAAATAACAAAATGGCATAAGTCTTTAATTATCAATAACGACATTGAATATAAATGGACTAAACTCTCCAATCAAAGGATATAGCGTAGCTGAATGGATTAAAAAAGTAAAATGAGACCCAATGTTGCTAATGGAAGCACATTTCACTTGTAAAAACACACACAGATTGAAAATAAAGGGATAGAAAAGATATTCCAGGACAATGGAAACCAAAAAAGAGCAAGAGTAGCTATATTTATATCAGGCAAAATAGATTGGCAAAAAGTAGAAGGGCCAAAGAAGGTCACTATATAATGATAAAGCAGTCAATTCAGCAAAAAGGTATAACAATTTTAAATATGTATTCACCTAACAGCAGAGCACACAGATATAAAGCAAATATTATTAGAGCTAAAGAGAGAGACAGACAACAATACAATGAGAGCTGGAGATTTTAACACCCCACTTTCAGCATTGGACAGATCTTCCAGACAGAAAATCACCAAAGAAACATTGGACTTAATCTGCATTACAGACCAAATGGACCTAATAGATGTTTACAGAACATTTCATTCAATGGCTGCAGAATACATTCTTTTCTTCAGCACATGGTTTATTCTCAAGGATAGATCATGTTAGGTCATAAAACAAGTCTTAAGCATTCAAAAACACTGAGATAATATCAAGCACCTTCTCTGACCACAATGGAAGAAAACTACAAATCAATAACAAGAGAAATTTTGGAGACTATATAAACACATAGGAATTAAGCAATATGTTCCTGAATGACCTGTGTGGCAATGAAGGAATAAGGAAGAAAATTGAAAAATTTCTGAAAACAAATGATAATGGAAATACAACATATTAAAACCTATGTGATACAGAAAAAGCAGTACTATGAGGAAAGTTTACAGCTACAGGTGCCTACATCAAGAAAGAAAAACTACAAATAAAACACCCATGATGCATCTTAAACAACTATAAAAGCAAGAGCAAACCAAACTCAAAATTAGTAGAAAAACAATAATAAAGATAAGAGCAAAAATAAATGAAATAGAAATAAAGAGAACAATATAAAAGATGGTAAAACAAACAGTTTTTTTTTTTGAAAAGATTAAACAAAATTGGCAAAGTTTTAACCAGACTAAAGAAAAAGAGAGAGAGAGAGAGATGGAGAGCAGATACACATAAGCACATAAGTAAAGTCAGAGATGAAAAATAAAACATTATAATCGATATTGCAGAAACTCAAAAGATCATTAGTGGCTGTTGTGATCAACTATATGCCAATAATTTGGAAAATCTAGAAGAAACTGATAAATTACTAGACACATACAACCCACCAAGACTGATCCATAAAGAAATCCAAAGCCTGAACAGACCAACAACAAGTAATGAGATCAAAGATATAATAAAAAGTTTTCTAGTAAAGAAATGCCTGGGAGTCGATGACTTCAGTGCAGAATTCTACCAAACATTTAAAGGAGAACTAATACTAATCCTATTCAAACTATTCTGAAAAATAGAAGAGTAGGGAATACCTCCTAACTCATTTTATGAGACCAGTATTACCCTGCTAGCAAAACCAAAGAAACATTAAAAAAAAAAAAGAAAGAAAGAAAGAAAGAAAGAAAGAAAGAAAGAAAGAAAGAAAGAAAGAAAGAAAGAAAGAAAGAAAGAAAACTATAGGCTAATACCACTGATGAATATTGAAACAAAGATCTTCAATAAAATACTAGTAAATCCATTGCAACAACACATTAAAAAGGTCATTCATCTTGCAGGGGTTGGTTTATTCTAGGGATACAAGGATGCTTCAACATGTGTGAATCAATCAATGTTGAATTAAAGACAAAAATACGATAATTGCAACTGATGCTGAAAAACCATTTGATTAAATTCAACATCCTTCATAATAAATACCCTGAACAAACCAGATATAAAAGGAATATACCTCAACATAATAAAAGTCATATAACAGACCCCCAGCTACCATATTTCTGAGTGGGAGAAACCTGAAACTCCTTCCTCTAAGATATGGAACATGACAAGGATGACCACTTTCACCACTGTTATATAACATAGTACTGGAACTCCTAGCTAGAGAAATCAGAAAAAAAGAAAGAAAAAATGGGCATCCAAATTGGAAAGGAAGAAATCAAATTATTTTTGTTTGCAGACTATATGATCTTATACTTCAAAAACCCTAAAGAATCCACTAAATAAAACTATTAGAACTGATAAACAAATTCAGTAGAGTTGCAAGATACAAGATCAAAATACAAAAGTTGGTAGTATTATTATATGCTAACGGTGAACAATCTAAAAAAGAAATTAAAAAAATCCTGTTTACAATAGCTACAAATAAAATAAAATACCTAGGAATTAACCAAATAAGTGAAATATCTCTACAATAAAAACTATAAAACATGATGAAAGACTTTAAAGAAGACACACACCAAAAAATTTAATGGTATTCCACATTCATGGATTGGAAGAATTCATCCTACTCAAAGCAATCTGCAGATTTAGTGCAATCCCTATCAATATACCAGTGAAATTATTCACAGAAATAGAAAAAAAATCCTAAAACTTATATGGAATCAGAAAAGACCCAGAAGAGCCAAGCTATCCCGAGCAAAAAGGACAAAATTAGAGAAATCACATTACCTTACATTAAGTTATCATAGCTATCTAACCAAAACAGCATGTTATTGGCATAAAAAAGACATCTACACCAATGGAAAAGGATGGAGAAACCACAAACTAATTCATACACCCACAGTGAACTCATTTTTGACAAAGTTGTCAAGAACATATATTGTGGAAAAGATAGTCTCTTCAACGAATGATGCTAGGAAAATTGGATATCCATATGCAGATGAATAAAACTAGGCACCTATTTCTCACTGCATACAAAAATCAAATCAAACTGGATTAAAGGCTTAAATATAAGACCTCGCACCATGAAACTACTACAAGAAAACATTAGGAAAAATTTCCAGGATATTGAACCGGGCAAAGATTTCTTAAGTGATACCCCATAAACACGGACAATCAAAGCAAAAATGGACAAATGAGATAACATCAAGTTAAAAACTTCTGTACAATCAACAAGGGAAGACACAACCCTCAGAGGGAGGAAAATATTTGCTAACTACCCATTTGACAAGGAATTAATAACCAGAATATATAAAGACCTTAAAGAACTCTACGAGAAAAAAAAATCTAATAAACCAATTTTGAAATGGGTAAAAGATCTGAATAGATAGTGCTCAAAAGAATACATACAAATGGCAAACAGGTACATATGAAAAAGTGCTCAACATTGCTGATCATCAGAGAAATGCAAATCAAAACAATAATGAAACATCATCTCACTCCAGTTCAATTGAAAATAACAAATGATGGTGAGTAGGTAGAGAAAATGGTACCCTCATACACTTTTGGTGGGCATGTAAATTGGTACAACCACTGTGGAGAACAGTTTAGAGGTTTCTGAAAAAACTAAAAATAGAACTACCATATGATCCAGCAATCCTATTGCTAAATATATACCCAAAAGAAAGGAAATTAGTATATCAAAAATATATCTGCAGTCCCATGTTTATTGCAGCACTACTCACAATAGCCAAGATTTGGAGTCAACCTAAGAATCTATCAACAGATGAGTAGATAAATAAAATATGCTATATATACACAAATGGAGTAGTATTCAGCCATAGAAAAGAATAAGATCCTGTCATTTATAACAACATAAATGGAACTGGAGGTCATTATGTTAAATAACACAAGCCAGGCGCAGAAAGACAAACTTCACATGTTCTCACTTATTTGTGGGAGATAAAAATGGAAAGGATTGAACTCATGGAGACAGAGAGTAGAAGTATGGTTATCAGAGACTGGGAAGGGTAATGGCAGGGTTGGGGATAGTGAGGATGGCTAATAGGTACAAAAATTATAGTTAGAAGGAATGAATAAGACCTAGTATTTGCTGGCACAATAGAATGGTTGAAGTCAAAATAATTTAATTTTACATTGGAAAACAACTAAAAAAGTATAATCAAATTGTTTGTAACACAAAAGATAAATGCTTGAGGTGACGGATACCCCATTTGCCCTGATGTGATTATTATGCATTGCATGTCTGTATCAAAATATCTCATGTAACCCATATATATACACATCTATGTACCTACAAAAACAAAAAATAAAAAGCAACAAAATAATACAGCCACTTTAGAAAAAAAAAGAAATATTTTAGTTCTTGAGAGATGCTCATAGAGTAGAGTTACATCACATAGTTGCAGTATTGATGAAACCAAATTTATTGCATTAATTTCTATAGCAACAGTTGAACATTGGAATCACCTCATTTACAGATTTCCTGAATCCTTGCCTCTCGAATGCAAAGCAATACATTTGTGCGGGAGCTAGAAAATCTGCACTTTAACAAACACCACAGGCACTTCTGTTGTAGGTATTACAAGAACATAATTTGAGCAGTATTGCTGAATGAGCTTTGATACACACACACACACGTATATCCATATGTGTATATATATAATATATGTAAAAGATATAGAGATTATATCTACACATATGCATATATATTCATAGACAGGTATAGGCATAAAGACATCTGTGTGTGTGTGTGTGCGTGCGTATATATATATATATATATACACCTATATTTATACCTGTACATGTATACACACATATACACACATTCATATCTGTGTATCTATATATGTATACCCATATATGTGGTATCTATACCTTATTTGTGCTATCTATTTTTTGCAATGAAGATCATACACTCTGTGATAAGTCAGTCACCCATTCCCCTGATTCTAGTCTTTGATAAACAGCCTTCACCCTTTTATTTCCATATGCAGAGCTTCGAAATTAATTAAATTCCTTATGACCTCTGACATAAAGCAGTCTCCTAAATGGCCTTTCCATTTTCACTTTCTTCATCTGTCTCACTCTTTACTTACTGTATTTTTTTCCTCCTGTCTTCCACAGGCAGATTTTCAAAGGGAAGTTTACTTTCTACTACTGTAGCTATCTCTGCCAGTATAGACATAAATATAAACACACACATATTTCTATAATATGTAAAATACTAGTGAGTATTCATTATACACATTTTTCCTAGAGGGACTGCATCAATAAAAACATGTGTTAGAGATTGCTAGTTATCCCCTAACACCTTTTCTCCTTTTCTTTCCTAAAAATGGAATTTTAGCTGGGCGATGACTAACCAGAATAAGGATTACTGAGTCTCTAACAGTCAAATATATGTGTAATTAGATTTTGGCCAATGGGATATAAGCAGAAATAGGAGACAATGAAATAGAAAATGTAGGTCAGCAACCAAAACCTTGTTTAAGAGGTAGATGATGATTGCCATTTGGGTTTTCCTTTTCCTTGTTCTTCTTCCTACTGTTTGGACTGTAACTTAATGGTTAAACTTGAACAAGATATGATCTTGGGAATGAAGGTAACCTACAAGCAGAGCAGTCACATAAATGGATCCTGAATGTTTGATACTAGGTGGTGGTGGTGCGGTTCCCATAAATGCCTTACGTCTTGTTTTAGCCTCTTGGTTTTTGTTTGCATTTTGCTTATATTTTCTTTTATTCACAGTTGAACCTAATCCAAACTAATTTATATACAACTTCAGTCAAATAATGTACAACCATTGGAAAAAAACATGTAAAACCAGATTGTCAGTGATGTTAAATTATATGTGGAACAAAAATCATTTACACCTTTCACAAATGTACATAAAATATGTATGGTGTGAAATGTTCAGGGCTAGGCATTCTGTTTATTTTGAGATCCAAGTTCTCATTAAGATCCCGTTATTTAAGCACAGATATGTGTACAGATAGAAACGAAGCAAGAGAGAAAGTAATCAGGAAGGAGAAAAATCACAAAATCTTAAGATTGTTGAAGTCACAGGAAATTATGCATTCCAAAGTAGGGTGAACAGAAACAAAAGATGAGAAAAAATCTGGGCAGATACCAACATATACAGAATGGATGATGAAGGATAAAAGAGAAGAAAAAGTCTGAAAGGATATAGTCAGTGAGTAATAGGAAAAGATGCAAGAAAGAAAAGACATCCCAGTGACTAAGAATGAAGGATGTTCTGGAAAAGAGGTAATAATCAACAAAGTCAAATGTTGCAGATAAATCAATTGAGATAAGTATTAAATTAGGAACTAAGAAGTTATTGTTCATTTTGTAAAAGACAGTTCCAAAGAAATGATGGGTAAGCTAGTTTAATGGTGATCAATTAGGGGGCAAAAATTGATGGTATAAAAGGGAATTAAGAAAATTGGGGCATGGCACTACTAAGTAGTTGAGAAGGAACAGTGAACAAATGGAGAAACTAGTTTTAGATGGGAATCAGTCTTCATTGGAAATTTGTATTGACTAAATTTATTAGTTTAAATCTAAATGTTTAGTGTTATTTTAACTAATAAAAATAAATAATTGTACAAAACAATGTAAATAAAACAAAATGTGTTACATACCTTATTGCATTCTTAATTTGAATAACATTACATAGATATTCTATGTTATATAACCTGCATGCCATGTTTTCACTAATATTCTAATCTTGATAACCGTATCATTCCCTTGACTTCAGCCAGTATTTCATTTTTAATGACTTAAAAATTCTTATTCCTACTTCAAATTATATGTCATAATTAAGTCACACATCCAGTGGGACATGTTCTTTTGGAAATTGTGCTTATCTGCAACCTATATCTTACAAATTGAAATCATTATTTATCTTCTGGGCCCAATGCATTAAAACATCTTCCTGATCTTTCTATTATTACTTAAGTATTTTCCATAATCTAATATGAAGAAATCACTATTACTCTCTTGGATATTCAATCACTCATTCCCTAATTTTAGTCTTTGAAAACCAGCCTTTAAACTTTTATTTCCATATGCAGACTTTCCAAATTAATTAAATTCCTTTCAGCCTCTGGCATAGAGAAGCCCCTTAAATGGTCTTTTAATCTTCACTTTCTTCTTCTATCTCACCCTTTAGTCACTGTAATTTTTTCCTTCTTCCTTTCACAGACAGATTTTCAAAGGGAAGATCTCTTTCACTTTCCTTACTCCTTCACTTTGCTTAAATGATTCTCCCCACTCTCTTTATCATTATTTTTTTCAATGTCTAAGTAGGTGATTCCCATCACAGTATTAACTCTCCCAATTAACAAGCAAAACCACAAAAATAAATAAAAATTCTTCTCATTGTACTAATCTATTTGTCACTAGGTCTTATTTCTTTTATCAAATCATATTTTCGTATCCACTAATTTACTACAGTTTATAATAATCTATTGTATATTTCAAAGTAGCTACAAGAGAATAATGTGGATCATTCCAGCATACAGAAAAGACAAATATTTAAGGTGATGGTTATCCCAAGGACACTGACCTGATTGTTACAATTTCTTTTTTTTTTTTTTTTTTTTTGAGATGGAGTCTTGCTCTGTCGCCCAGGCTGGAGTGCAGGGGCGCAATCTTGACTCACTGCAAGCTCCGCCTCCCTGGTTCAAGTCATTCTCCTGCCGCAGCCTCCCGAGTAGCTGGGACTACAGGCGCCCGCCACCACGCCTGGCTAATTTTTTGTATTTTTAGTAGAGACGGGGTTTCACCGTGTTAGCCAGGATGGTCTCGATTTCCTGACCTCGTGATCCGCCTGCCTTGGCCTCCCAAAGTGCTGAGAGTACAGGCGTGAGCCACCGCGCCCGGCCGATTGTTACAAATGATATGAATGTATTCAATTATCATATGTGGGTCAGGTGCAGTAGCAAGCCTGTAATCCCAGCACTTTGGGAGGCCGAGGAGGGCAGATCACGAGGTCAGCAGATCTAGACCATCCTGGCTAACTCGGTGAAACCCTGTCTCTACAAAAAATACAAAAAATTTGCCAGGCGTGGTGGCACGCGCCTGTAATGCCAGCTACTAGGGAGGCTGAGGCAGGAGAATCGCTCGAACCCAGGAAGCAGAGGTTACAGTGAGCTGAGATTGCTCCACTGCACTCCAGCCTAGGTGACAGAGTGAGACTCCATCTAAAAAAAAAAGAAAATTATCATATATACCCCAAAACTATGTGCATCTGTTATGTAAACTATGTACATCTATTTCTTGCAAATTTCCCTGAACAATTTATTTATGCTATCTGTTCTCTAACTCTCACTTGAAATTATTCCAATCACACTGTCATCTGCACAATTACTTTTATCAAAGTTATCAGTGACTTCCATGTTGCTAAATCCATTTATTAATTTGGGAACGTATTTTATAATAAGCTAAAAAAAGGAGAAAAACATCTTCCCTTGCTCCTACTTTCTTTTTAACCTATTGTCCCATCACTCTGTCTTTCTTGCAAAATTCCCTGAACAATTTATTTATAGTAATTGCCTATAATATCTCTTCTCCAGTTCTTTCTTAAAACTCCTCCAGTCAGCCTATCACCTACAAAATTACTTTCAACGAAGTTACCCAATGACCTCTATGTTATTACATCCAGTGATTAGTTTTGGAGCTTATTTTATTAGCTTATCATTCACATTTGACAATTGGCCAATTCCAGCATAATTTTTTCATTTGGTTTCCAGGAAAATTTATACAGTCAATCTTCTAGGTCTGTGGGATCTGTATTAGCAGATTCAACCAATCACAAATCAAAAATATTTGAAAAATAAAAAATATCAATACAACAATAATACAACAAAGTGATCCATACAGTTTTAAAACTATGTATAAAACATTTACATTATATTAGGTATTGTACATAATCTGGAGATTATTTAAAGTATATGGAAGCATGTGTGTACATTGTATGCAAATATTACTACATTTTATATGAAGAACTTTAGCATCCCAAGATTTTTGTATAAGCAGGGGTGGTCCTGGAACCAATTTCCTGAAGATCCTAAGGGATAACTGTACTGTCATGTTTTTCCTCTTATCTCATTTACTCCGACTCTCAAACTCCTTTGCTGGTTCATCCTAGTTTTGCTGACATTTTAGTGTTGGAGTGTCGCACGACTCAGATATTAGTTCCTTTTTCCTTTTTTTTAAATGTAATAATCACTTCAACTGGTAGAAATAGGAATAATTACTTCCATTTTGAGATTTCCAAATTTAGAAGCTTAGCCCATACCTTTATTTGAAACTAAGATTTGTATCTCCAGCTGTCCCCTTGAAATCTTCAACTACAGATTTATTAGCCATCTCAAACTTAACACGTCCACATTTAAGCTCCACGTCATCCCTCCAAAAATGTTTCATCAATAGCCTTCCCAATATTAGTTAATTTCAATTGTATTTGCTCAGTTCTGCAGGTCAAATAATCTGGCATCTGTATTAGCAGGTTATTAGAGCTATTCTTTAGAGCTATTCTTTTCTTTCTATTATTTATCTTGAAAACCCAGTAATTTCACCTCACCTCCACTGCTATTTTCTTATTTCATAATTATAAACTCTCACTTACATACCACAAATAATCTCTGTTCTTTTAGCTTTTCCTCTTATACTTTATTCTCCACACAGTAGCCATAGTGACTTTTGTTTTTTAAAGTAATAAGGTCAATCATGTCATTACTGTGCTCAAGCCCCTCAAGTGAATTCACATTACATCTAGAGGAAAAGCCAAAGATGAGTCTTGAGCCAGGGTCTATTAATTGTCTTTCTTTCTCTCTTACTGCCTTCACCAATGATCATTCTTTTCTAGCCACAATGGCTTCTTAGGTGTTCCTACAACACAGTAAGGCCCAGTCTGCTTTACGTATTTTGCTCTAGATGTCATTTCTGCCTGAAGGCTCATCCAGTTGACTAACTTCCTCATATTCATCAAGACTTTGTTCAAATATCAACTTTTCAATTAAGTAAGCTACACACTCATCACAACATTCTTGCTCTCCTGACCTCTCTTACTCTTCCACATCTTTTCTTTCTTATCACTCTCTAGACAGAGTATGTGTGTACCTTATTTATGTTGATCACTGCCTGCTTATTGTCTTTATCCCCTGAGAGAGCACAAGTTCTACAGGAGCAGGCCTCTTTGGTGCTTTAGATAGAAAAGCACTTAGAACAATGCTGTTATGTAGCAGGCACCCCAACAAGTATTTGTTGAATAAACATTGAACAAATGGAATTCTGGTAAAAATCCAAATTAAGTTTGGAAATAAAAAGCATCTAATCCAACTCTCTATCCAAGGCTTGGTAAATAGTTATTTACGAAGTATTGCATTTAGTTAACGTTTTACTTTTTTGTTTCTGCCATAGCATCTAAGCAGACAATGCCATAATATCAGAATTAAGAGAAACCTTGGATGTTATAGGTGAGAAACCTGAGATCTAGGGAGGTGACATGACTTACCCACTGTCATCCATCAACAAGAAGTCAAAGTTGAATCTAGAACACAAGCATCTTTATGCTATGTCATTTTTTATTTCACTATAGTGGATCAGTTGACATTCATCAGGTCTCACAGTTTTATCCACCAGTAATAATTAAATGAATGCATTGCATTCCTGTTGAATTATGCAGTGATGCTACTTTAAAAAAAATAACAAGAAGCTAAAATTTAGCATACATAGTCTGCAAGTAAAGCACTGACTAAGTGTAAATATTCTTTTTGCAGCACAATTGTTGGGCTGGTTTAGTCTGTGTGACCAAAGTAAAAAACAAGTTAATCAAGCCTTGCCACACTCTATGCACTTCAGGAGTAAAACTATAATGTGTTGTAGCTAGTGACAAGTTTCTGGTCTCTGAATGAAGGATCTGAAGTCCAAAAATTATTTGTAATTTTAATCAAAAGGATGTGAAGGTCTCCTTGTTCACCTGTTTTGAATTCTATTATAAATTGAATATATTATATGAACAGTGCCTACTTATAAGGAAGAATGCTTGATATAATGTCATCTGAAATAAAGTGTGTTCTTTTGATGAGTATATCTTTAAAAAGACATGAGAACTTTAAAGGATTTAAGGTGATCACAGGGCCAGAATTAGATATAAAAGTTTTATTTTAATTATTTACAGATCATTTAATACATAAATTCTCTAACTAATACATTTTAAAAGGAATGTTGTTTTAATATACTTAAATGACTGTATATAATATTAATTTACCAACACTATGCATCTTTATGTTGGCATTTATAGAAATATAGTTTGAACATTTGTATTGATTTCTTGAAACATGCCAAATGATTTTATTTTTGATTTATTATATAGCAAAGATTTTGACAAGTCTACCTAAATTTTACTGTAACATTAATTTTAAAAGAATGCAAAACAATACATTTCTTAGTTGCTATTTTCTAAAGATGAAAATAAATAAAGTGGCAAAGTGTCTTTTAAAGGAGAAAATGGAGAAATTTGTGGATCTGATACTCTTATTGGACTAACTATATTGTTGAAACCACTTAGATTGTTAAGAAGATATACAAATCATTACTAAGCATGTTTAATCTGAAACAAGAAAGTGACCATATGAACATAAATGGAGAAATTATAATCCACAGAGTAAACATGAGAAATTTGATTTCTAGAGTTTGGTGGTAGCTCAGGAACTGGTACTATAAAACAGAGTTCTATTTTCCTTTATTGTATCCAGTAGTCAAATATTGGTCAAGTTAAAACTGCCATTTTAATAAGATCACTTGTATAGCAAAAGATATTACAATTATTAAAAGATGTGTGGCATTATCATCTACCTTATTATGACTTGAATATGAATCACCATTGAAGTAGCAATTTCTCAAATAATAGCTTTTAAATTATCTAGCATTTAAAACAAAAATTGAGGTGGATTTTATTGCATTCTGGTATGAATTTATCATACCAGGCATATAACTCAAAGTGTTGAGGGCCAAAATGTAGAGGGGAAATAAGTAGGTATATCTAAGTGTGTTACTTTTGTTCTATCTTGCAAGGTAGGATTTACAATTAAGGAAATGCTTTGTACTTTTGGTGAAGCCAAGAAAACTGTGAAGTTTTAAAACCATTTACATAGTGTTCTTTTAGCAGAAGTCCACAATGTTGTCTACTTTCCCTTCTTCATAGTCTTCTTCCCTTGTCTGCATGAAATTATTTCTTAAGATTTCCTTCCTTCTCTTACCTCTTCAAATTACTCCCTCAGTTTTCTTTGCTGTATCATCCTTCTTAGTCCATGCCTTATATGTTGTTAAGTCTCAGATTCAGTCCTAGTCCTCCTTTGTCTTCTCATTTTATCCTCTCTCTATCTACTTAATTATATTGTTGCCTATTGGTTCACTTACCATCAATATTAACTAAATATCAGTGTTGTGATTCTACTCTATTGAATCATATAAGAGATATAGTTGTCTAGTAGATGGCTTTAATTGCACATCTCAAAGAATCTTCCAGCTAAAATAATTCAAAACAAATCTCGGTATTTACAGGGTTCTCATTCCAAACTTAACCTTTCCTCAACAATTCCCAACTCAGTGAATATTACTACTGCCTTCACCATTTGTTCAGGTCAGAAAACCAGGTTTTATTTTAATACTGCCTTCTTTATCACCCCCAGTCCATTACAAAGTCCTTTTGATTATACATCATCAATATCTCTCAATTCAGTCTATTTCCTTACCTCATTAATATGACTCTAATTCAAGCTACCATGATCTTTTCTTGTAATACTGCAATCATCTCTTAAGTGATCTTCCTGCAGCGAATCGAGCCCCTCTTCAAATCAATCTCTTCATTTCAATAGGAATAATCGTTTGGATATTCAAACCTCTTCATGTAATTGTTTTGGATAAATCCATGGTTCTTAGCAAATCTTCACATGGTTTAAAAGATCCTCTCTAGTCTAGTGTTTACCTATCTCTTTCCTTTATCAATGTCATCTTATTCTTTCTTTCACTTAGTTACTGAATCATAATCTAATCAATGATATAATTAGATACAAATTTTTAAAATAGCATAAAGAAACATTTTACTTAAAAAATATTATGTCTTAAAAGCATGTTCTGAATACTTTGCAGGTTCCATTAGACCATGCCTTGAGTCGCTAAAGAAATAAACCATATTCCCCCAGATCATGGTGTTTAATTTTTGCTTTCAGATAACAAGGTATATAACAGCTCTACTTAAACAAAGGAAAATTACTTCCAAGATTATTCAATTAATTTGAGAGAAACCATCAAGTATGGACTCGCATGCTAAAAAGCACAACTGTAGGTTACAAAAGGAATAACTTTTATTTGTTTATACGTGTTTTGAATTTCCATCTATTTTTATGTAAATAGCCCAATCTTCAAAAATATCCTTCAGCTCTGACAACCTCTTCACATAACTTTCCTATAAGATCTTTTAAATACCCAAACCTGTAAAAGTCCACATTCAGTTGTTCTTTGTTCCCTAGTTTGCTTCAACAACATCAATGCAAGGATAATAGAAGCTATTTACTTACCATATTGTAGGGGGCTCAGAACCTTCTATTTCTAAGTAATCATATTTCTCTTCCATTTGAAAGTCAGTAAATATGAGTGAAATTGTGTCCCCAGGCTCTGCTACAATGGTCCAAGTGCAATCAGCATTGTTATGGTACTCATTAGGAAAACTAGGGCTGGATATGACGCCACTGGATCCTCTCATTGTTCCTCCACAAGCATCTTCAGCTGTTAAAAATGACAAAATGTTCAGTTTTAAGTTATTAAGATAAATGCAATTGTTCAGTTGTAAGTTATTAAGAGAAAAGCAAGTCAATATTTTTGGATAAAAATAACAGTTCAAATGTGATACCAAGTGCATAATATACTAATAAAGATTAAATAAAATGAGAAGTTTATGAAAAAATGTATAAGCACATATACAAGTATAAACTAGACCTTAACAATTTTATAACAATTGGTTGAAATAGCAATGAAAGTAAGCAAAAAATTTACACTCCAAAATTAGACATTAGGAAAATAGAATCAATATATATTTTTTTCATGTTTAAGCGATAAAGTGAGTTAAACAAAGGAAACATGTATCTTAAAGTCTGTGATGGGAAATCTTTGATCACTTTCTTTGTTGATGGAAAAAACTTTTGATTTTTTAATGCAGGTATGTACAACACAAAGACATAATTTAAGAGACAATATAATATAGTTCATGTCAATGGTATGTTTCAGAATTTATTGAAAAATGTTTGTAGAAAAACAACTCAAATAAAAGTACATCACATATCCAGGATACTTTGTTTACAAAGAAATAATAGGGTAACTAATATATCTTTAGAAACATATTCCTATGAAATCAAACAGTATATCTTTTACTAAGTAGTCATATAATGTATATAGATAAAACACATAAATAACTTTTTTACTAACGTTACTTTGGGATCTATGATTCTGATTTTCCAAATTGGGGCCATAGATTCTCCACTAGTCTACTTGTGGCTGACGATAGGTGCTAGCAGTGTGGTTATATGAGTAGCTGTGTTTGGTATGCAAACATAAGAAAAAACTCCTGTTTCATAAAGGAATTGAAGTTGGGGCATTCGCCTTATTATAGCATTGTTTAGGCCAATCATGCTAATAAGTTACAAGTTCACTTGTGCAATAAATTGTCTTATTACTTATGTTATTGCCTTGGTCGACTCAGGGAATTCCTTCAATTCAAGTTTTTGAGGAAAACTCTGGCTCCATAATGACCAATTATTATTTGATGTGACCGATAGCTCCAGATCCTAAATCAACAGAGCCGGACAATACCTTTCTATTCAATTCCATGATGGGTAGAAAGTAAAAAAAAAAAATGCTTTGTTATTAGAGACAATTTTATTACTATATTATATGCATCAAATGGTATTTGTTTTTTTCTTTCTTGCTCTTTATCCATTTAGCTCCATAATCTATAAATCAAAAATGTAAGTATATTCCTCTTAAAAGATATTTAACATTTATCACACACTATATATATATTTGTGTGTGTGTTCTTTCTCTTGTAAGTTTGTTAGATAATTAAAATTAACTAGTTTTCTTGTCTAGACCATGTGGCATACTACTACAAATATTTTCACCAATGCCTTCAAGACCTAAACCTTCTAGTAAGCCTGTACTGCTGTCTCTACCCCCAACTAAATATCACTTATATTATTTCCCTTCTCAAGTACCAACACCAGCGTTGAATACTACTTTGACAAAAAATTATTTCACTAGCATATATTCACAGTTCAACTGGCCCACAATCTATTTAAACAAGTTCAATAAGCTACTTATTTTCCTTCCTCTGGATAAAATCTGAAGGAGACACATAACATTCTAGATCACACTCAGATTAAAGAAAAAAAAATCCTACAGTTTAGAGATTATAGTTTAAGTGTTCTCATCTCAAAACTGAAAAGTATATGAAGTAAATAAAATGTTAATTAGCTCACTGTAGCCATTCCACAATGAATACATATTTCAAAACATCATTTACACATGATAAATATACATAATTTTTGTCTGTTTAAAAATAAATGATTTAACTTAAAAAAATCACAGTACATCAATTAATACATCCAGTCCTGGGTAATCAAAAATAAATTAACTTCATTTTGATTAAGCTTCTTTGCTCCCCATACCTTGGACTTGTGGCAGATGGAGCAGAGGTGGGGCTGAGGTGAGATGGAGAAGTCAAGTCTTCTTCCTTGTTTTCCCTGCCAGTATTTCTGTTCATCCTCCCCTTCTCACTGAGATCTCTATGGGCCTCCTGGGGTTATAAGTAGGAAGGATCAGAGGATATGAATCCTCTTATTTTCCTAACACTAATTTGGCATTGGTTTCTAGGAGCTTTGTCAGACAATTAAAGAAAGATGATTCTTTCACTCATACACCACTTCATGGGATCCACAGAGGTGTCACCTTCAGTTCCATTACTGTGGGTGATTGTGTTTCTCCAGCTGGCTGCTTACATTTCTCTCTTATGCTATAGGTATAGAACAGTTCAGTTCGATCTTCTTTCCATATGTCTCCTCACCTTTTCAGATTGGCCTCTTGGGCAGGATGTAAGACCATGCCACAACAGAACTCCCGCACAAAAATCCTGCATTTAGTCAAATGAAAACACACCCATTTATTCATCCTCTGTGGAAATGCAGTTTCTTTCAAAATGCAGTCCCTTGGGTTGCAATAGATATTTAAATACTTTAGCCATCATTTTAATGATAATAATATATTATATTCCATAAGCTTCAAGGCATAGAAATCAATTTCTCTATATGATCTCTTTGAATTTCCTCAACTTAGACTCACAATGCAGACAAATAACTCTACACTCCTGACACATGGAAGAGAGAACAACCCAGAAAACAGCTCACTTCAAGGAAATCTTTATTTCACAGCAAAACAATTTCAACTCAAGTGTATGACTAATTTTCACTTGAAAACAAGGATAGGAACTCAGTTCCTCCATCATTCAAGCCAATGTTCATGTAGATTATTGTACCAAGTTCTATGCTCAGCATTTCTGTTTAATATGTTTATTATGACAGAGACTATCATAGAATCAGTAGCTGACAAAGTGGTGAAAAAAGTAAACTTTGCTTCAGTAAATGTTAGATTTTAAAAATTTTTGGTTTGGTGTCCCTACTTAAATGCTGAATTCAAGGCAATATTTTTTAAAAAACCATATTTTCTGTAATTATGAATTCATAGCAGGACATACTACCTAAGTCAATTTAAAAAGAACTTATAGCAGAGTTGGGACAAGTAAAAGGCAGCATTAAAACAAACCATGAAACTCTTGAATCCAATGTTGTGCTCTTTCTGCTAAATACCATGGCTTGGTCTCTGTTCAAAATGAGTTGGTACATATCCTGTAAATGACAGGATACAGGCTTCTATTCTTTCATCATTACTCTGTCATGGCCTGCAGGCTTGCTTGTTTAATAAATGATGTCTACAGCATTTTCTATCCAACAATTCACAGAAAGTGGGGGGTTCACTTCTGTGGTTGTTCCATAGAACCATCTCCTTAAGAGGCTCAAGATGCACATAGGATCATATTGGCCATTTGTATAAACTTCTTGTGAAACAAAATTTATTCATTTTGTTATCTGTCCAAAAAGTATTCATTGAGATCTGCCAAGTGCCAGGAGGAAATCATGTAATCTCTCCAACTGTAATGACTATAAAACGTTTTCATGATCCCTGCTCTCATGGAGTGTTCTATTAGAGAGTCAGGCTCTAAACAAATGGCAAAATAAATACAAAAGATTACATTTCCAGCAGGTCCTATGAAGAAGGAACATTTAGTACTAATGCTGTATGCTTGGGGCCTTGAACTAGTTGACGAATTAAGGAACAAGAATTTCCTGAGGAAGTGATGCTGGACTGGAAACTCAAAGCAAAATAGTAAGCAATAACGAGATGAAAAGCAGAGGGAAGAGTGTTCCTGCAGCTTCACTGACACTTTTACCAAGGTAATGGGCCTGTGTGCTACAGCAAAAAGGGTGAGGGGCTATTTGGTACCAAATGCAATTGGAAGGGCAACTAAGGGTTAGACCTTGCAGGACATTTCTGACAAGGCTATGGAATTTATTCATAGTAATGGAACGTTAAAGTTTCTTTAGTGGGGATATGGCACAATTGGATTTAGGTTTTGAAAATATCATTTAGTTGCTCTATGGAAGGATAACAGAGGGAGGCCATAGTTAATGAAGATTAGGAGGCAGAATCAAGAGTCCATGCAAATTCTTGCATGCTTCATTGCTGCCTAAAGATAAAACATCTCGTTTTGACTATATTATATTTTTATCTCATTATCTTCAAAAGATTAGTTTGGTTTTTCTAGATATGTCAGAAGAAATACCATGGTGACAAAATAAATTAGAACATCCATTTTAGGCCAAGGCTTAAGAATAATATATTTTCACCTAAATAGTAAAACTAAAAAATAGTCTAAATACCTTAGACTCCCTTTGAGGTTAACTAGAAGTTGTGATGGCTTCCAAATGTGGTTGCTTAACATACAGATAATACAGTGAGTAATAAAAACAATGGTGGATTCTCTACTCTTGTTCTAGGAAAAGTATAAAGGTTGTAAGACATAAAGTCATTTAATTTTTTATATATGTATATGTATACACATTTACATAGCTCAGATGTTAGCAAATTGCATGTTAAGAAGCTTGCAAAGTCAATCCGTTGTAAAACGTGAAGAAAACCACAAATTCAGCTAATGGTTTCAATAAAGATAATGTGGAATTTTAAGAATGAGGACTAAAATTGTTAACCCTTTTGGACTTTGGATTTATTCCAACTTTCTGGAGCAATATTATCAATTCTCTCATAAGTTCTTAGTGCATTTAAATTTATTAATTAAAAACTACGGCTGTTAAAAATGTTAGTAAATATCATTTTAATTGTTTAAAATATTATAAATCTATCATAAAATAACACCATTTATTATACTTTAAAATAACTGAATTTATGTAAAATTCATAAATAATGCTTTTTTATCTCTTACCTATAGAGCAGGGAAAAACGTAACAAAATAAAATAAAGATTAGCTGTATTATAGTGAAAAGGTTTTTACAAATAGTTCACTATGATTTCAAAAATGTACTTTTTCCTAAAATTAAATTTTTATTTACTTTTAATCTCTGTGACAGTTGTTTAGATATTGTAAATATATGATCTTGTTTTGGCTTTGGGTATGAGACCACAACATTTCATGGAACATAATATAAATTGGAACTTCTCCAAACGTGGCTGTTAATAAAAAAATAAACACAGTTTCAAAAAACACCTAAATGGTTTTCTATAACACATCTTTTCTGATACTGATCTTATATTATGCTCTGCCTTGCTATTAGTTTCCTCTGAAATAGCTTAGGGTTGGGTGTGGGGTACAGTATATAGGCTTGTTTATCACCAAAGAGAAATGAAGTGTAAATTGTAGGAGAGCAGTACACTTGGTCAATTCCAGATGCTAAGCATTCAATTCAATTTCAAATTTTATCATGGGACATTTTTTCTACAAATCTCCTTTGCTAAATCTAAAATTTCCATCAGCACTCAAGTGAAACTGACATCTATGTGAGGCTTTTTATTTTGTCCCAAGACAGCCATCACTGTTGTGTGCCTAATTAGACAAACTATTTAAATATTACACTGTCATTAATTAGCCATCATATTACATATATGGAGCAGTAGTTAATTTTGTGTAACTGCTTCTACTTACATTTAATAATTCAACTTTTTGCATTGTTGTGTTTAAGGAGAAACCCTTTTCTCATGGAGAAGAAAATTGAGCAACTGGGTAAATAACAGTTCTTTCAGATTGATAATTTTGTTTTATGTTTGTCATGGTACAACACATAATACCTTTCCAGCTTATGAAGAAAACAAAAGTGTATTTTCAATGATTCTAAAGGAAATTAAAGATTCTCATATTTTTATTTTTCAGTTAAGCTCCCTCAGTTCGTTTCATATTAAAGCAAATGAAATTAAAAAGAAAAACATGTATAACAGATCAAAGAAAAATACTCAACATTCACTGAGATAAACACCTCTGAAAAGTAAAAAGAACAAAGTATAATGGCATTTTAGCTTTGAAAGTTCATTTTTGAATGCACAAATATGCTTTTTACAAATATCCTACATTAATTTCCATTTACCTTCCAAAGAGACATGTTGAGAAAATGAGAGACAGCTAATGCACTGAAGAAAGTAATTAATAAGTATGTGTTTTTAAACATCCAGGTTAAAATACTTCTCAGAATCTCTAAATAAGACAAAAATATAAGCATTCATTCAATAAAACTTAAATTATTTAAAGATTTGGAGAATAAAATATTTAAATTAAATCAAGTAATAACCATGAAAGAGCAACAGGGAACAAATTTACATTATTGACTTAAAAATTAAAACTGAGAAAAATATATATATATAATAACTGTTTTAAAACATTAAGCCAGGTCCATGAAGAACTGTGATCTAAGAGAGGAAAAAAACTAAGAAGGAGAGCCCTATAATCATTTGACTTTCTCTAATGAGACACATTCTAGACCATAGAATAAGGAGTGGGATTACAAGTAGAGCATGATGGTCCTTTCAGCTCAGGAGATAGAATTCAGGAAACATGAGGGAAATGTTAGTCATAGGGCAAAGTTCTAGAAAGGAGGAAGCTCTGCAGAAGAAAAGGACTCGAAAGATTTACATTGGGTTCTCTTCATTAGTGTTTGCTAAATACTAATAAATGCATGCAATTGGATGAAATTTCATGAAGTCACATAAAGAGGAATGTGTCAGATGAATGGTTCCAACGAAGCACACAGGGGTGAGATTTGTTCAGGTACCACTAGCTAGAATATAGAGTCCACTTTAACTGAATGGAGTATTCAGTAGAAATCTCAAAAGGGGTGCACTTCAGTAGAGACGGTAAATTACGCCTATAGGTAAGGCCACTTAAAAATGCAATACTTAAAGCTTAAAAACAAATCTCAAAAGACACAAAGTGAACCAAAAGTAACTTTAATACATACTAGAAGAAAGCTCAAGATTACTTAAAGATAACTAAATCCAGACACTAAGTATCTTTAAATTCACCACGTTCAACATACAGTTAAAAGAAAGTACTAGCTATGTCAATAAACATAAAGATACAACCCATAACCAAGAGAAAAATCATTAGAAACAGACCAAAAAATATGGAGATGATGGAATTAGAAAATAAGGACTTTATAACATATATAACTATATTCAACTACTTAAAACAAGGGTTAGCACACTACACCCCAGACTAAATCTGGCTTATAGGCTTTTTTTCGTATTGCCTGTGATCTAGTAATGATTTTTACATTTTTAAAGGATTGTAAAAACCAACAAACCCAAATCAAAGATGAATACATGTTAGAGACTATGTAACCACAGCAAAGCCTAAAATATTTACTATATAGCCCTTTTCAGAAAAACTGAACTCAATGAACACTGTGAGGAAAGAAAGGGAAGATATAAAAAGATGAGCACATGAAACTTTAAGAGATGCAAAATATATTACTAGAAATTAAAAAAAAATACTCAGTGGGCCTCATAGAAGAGTAGACAGTACGAAAGCAAAGATAGTGGACTTAAAGACATGGCAATAGCAACTATTCAGAATGCAGCTATGAGAAAAGCAAGATGTCTTTTTAAAGAACAGATATTCCCTGTAGGAAAATGCCAAACAGTTTAATATGTGTTATTGAAGTTCCAAAAAGGTTGTGGAGCAGGGGCAAGCATGGAAAACTATGGAAAGATTAATGGTCAAAGGATTTACAACTTTGATGAAAATATAAAATCCATAGTTACAAAAGGCATAGAGCTGTTTGCATCTTGATGTGATAGAGACGACTAGCTGAGATCTGAAATTCATGTTCCAATTCCACTTATGAGGTGTTGCTGGGAGGCTGCTGCCAGCCAGGACAAATATTTTAGTGCTTTTCACAACTAAGTGAGGCCATGTAGCTGCATTCTGATTAATAAGTTGTCAGTGAATTGAGATAGAATTGCAATCTTTGCCATACACATTCTTTATTCTCTATCTGGATGGAGGCTGTGTTCTTGGGCAGCTTCAATGACTATATGTTGATGATCACAGGGTCTCTTTTCCACTTGCGTATTTAAAATGTCTGCCTCCCTCTCGTTGTAAACTTCATAAAGGCAGGGCTTATGTCCCTTTTTGCTTATATTATATCTGTTACTTAAAACTACTACACCTACATGTATAGTAGAGACTCCAAGTGAATTTATTGAATTAAACATGAAATGAACAAATAAATGAATATAATTATTTAAATTGATCATCATTTTGGATTCTGATCTTTGAGAATCCACAGAATAGAATAAACAGAATTTCACAAAATACATCGCTGTTCAAAAACATAGGAATAGTATGATAAATGGAGCAAAAAGTCAAAACAAAGTAAAACAATGGGGTGAGTTGCTAAATACATTTTAAGAACAAGATATGAGGCCAGGCGTAGGGGCTCACGCCTGCAATCCCAGCACTTTGGGAGCCCAAGGTGGGTGGATCACGAGATCAAGAGATCGAGACCATCCTGGCCAACAGGGTGAAACCCTGTCTCTACTAATAACATAAAAATTAGCTGGGCATGGTGGCGGGTGCCTATAGTCTCAGCTACTCAGGAGGCTGATGCAGGAGAATCACTTGAACTCGGGAGGTGGAGGTTGCAAAGAACTGAGATTGCGCCACTGCATTCCAGCCTGGCAAAAGGGTGACATGCCATCTCAAAAAAAAAAAAAAAAAAAAAGAATAAAGAAAAAAGAAAAAGAACAAGTTATATAAGTTACAGGTCAAAATAACATAATTGGAAAATTTCTACTTCTCTTCAGCAAGTGGAAATTCTTAGTTAAGTAATTTCTATTCTCCATCCTTAATTTCAAGAAAGGGCATCATCACTATTTGCAAATTCTAGAACTGTGTATATAGGACATTCTTTAAAGTCACTGATAAAATAAACTTACTGAGTGAACTTAGCAGTACAACTAAATACAAGGAAATATACAATAATATATCAGAGACATACAATTAGACTGACATTTTTAAAGTACCATTTTTAATGTAATAAAATTTCAAATACTTAGGAATGAAGGTACTAAGACATGAAAAAGCTGGGTAAAGCTCCACTCAAAATATTTTAAAGCATTTTTGAGAGAAAATACAAAAGACCTATGTAAACAAATGAGTATGTTGTCTCCCAAATTAACCTATGACTTCAGAATAGTCACAATCAAAATACTGGCAAATGTGCATGTGTAAATTGACAAGCTGATTTTTTAATTTCCTGGAAATGCAAAGACCTAAGTCTAACTCAAACAATCATAAAGAAGAATATACAGCTGAAAAACAACCAGATTCCAGATTTCAGACTTATTATAAAGCTGCCATAATCAAAATAATGGAGAATTAAAAACAAGTATAGAAGAGTTAACCAATGGAACGTAATGAAGAGTTCAGATAAAGACTCACACATATTCATGACAACAGCAACACTTGATTTATGACAAGAACACCACTGTAGAACAGTAAGGATAAAACATCTTTTCCAACATTGGCCCTGAAAAATTCATGTCTTTCTCTCATTCAAAATACATTCATACCATCCCAATAGCTCTAAAAGTTTTAACTAATTCTAGTATCAACTCGGAAGTCCAAAGTCGAGAGTCCTATTTTGATATCATGTAAATCGGCAATGGATAAGACTCAAGGTACCACTGTGCAGAAGCAAATTACTCTAACTGTGAACCTCTGAAATAAAAAATGTTCTGTGCTTCTTAAATACAATGGTCAGACAGACATAAGATAGACATTCCCATTCCAATAGGGAGAAATAGGACAGAAGAAAAGGGTAACAAGTAAGACTGAAATTTAACAAGGTAAACAATATTATGTCTTGTAGCTCAAGAATAATATTCTTTGGTTCAGTGTGTAACCTCCAGGGATTGAGATTGGGTTCCCAAAGCTTCAAGCAGCTTTGCTCCCATGACAGTTCTATGTTGTGGCCCCATCTTCAAATCGGCTCTGTGCCTAGAGCTCTCCAGAGCTGAAATCACATACCCAACAGTCTACTGGTCTGGATTCTCTGGGGTGGTCCTGCTCCCATGGCTCCACTGGACACTGACCTAGTGAAAACTCTTCATGGTGGCCTCACTTCCAGGGCAGTTTTCTTTCTGAGTTCCACAGCTTTCTTTACAGGGCACCCTTTTCAATCTAGATGAAGGCAGCCATGACCCCACAACTTTGCTGGACATAGCCCATGTCGTTCCAGGACCCACCAAAGTTACTCCAGGAGTGGCTGGGAAGCATGGAAACAGAGTGCAGGCAGCAAGAGCTGAGGTTCCATAAGCATCCCCAGTCCCTTATTTGAAATTGCTCTCTTCCTCAGGCTCTTGTAGCCTGGACCTGTGATGGGAATGGCAGCCCCATGATCTCCAAATTCCCTTTGGCATCATTCTTCCACTTTCTTAATGAATAGTACCAGGCTGATCCATATTAATCTCTTTATCAAAGGGTCACCTAATCTCACCCTTCCTGTTCTCTCCTGTACACATCCTCATTTTTTATAATATGGACTGTCATACAGTTTTCCAAATCCTTAAGTTCCACTTGCCTTGATTAAAAAATTCCATCTTCATATCATTTCTTTCTTCTCCTATTTTATTATAAGCTTGAAGAGAAGCAAAGTCATGCTTTGAACACCTTCAACACTTTGCTTAGAAATTTCTTCATGCAAATATCCTACGTCATTAACCAGAAGTTCTAGGACACTAGGACATGAATACAATGCAGCCAAGGTCTTTGCCACTTTGTAACAAGGATCACCTTTTCTCTAGTTTCTAATAACATGTTCCTAATGTCCATCTGAGACCTCATCAGAATCACATTTACCATCCATATTTCTACATTTTTTAATGACTAAGTTTTTACCTAAGAAGATTGAGGCTTTCTCTACAGCTCTCCTCTTCTCTTTCTGTACCCTCACCAAGATTGTCCTTAATGAATGGACATTCACAATAATGCAGGCTTTTTCAGCATGTACCTCATAACTATTCCAGCCTCTATTTGTTACCTAGTTCCGAAGATGCTTCCACATGTTTAGGTATTGTTACAATAGCATCCTTACTTCTTGGTACCAGTTTTCTGTCTTAGTCTATTTAAGCTATTATTTGTCACAAATCTGGAGCCTGGGAAATCCAAGATCAAAGCACTGGCAGATTCAATAGCTGGTGAGGAACCACTTTATGGTTCATAGATGGTGCCTTCTTGCTGTGTACTTATGTGGTAGAAGGGTTCAATGAGCTCCATGAGCCTATTTTATAAAAGCACTATTCCCATTCATGACAGCTCTGCCCTCAAGACCCAATCACCTCCCAAAAGGCCCAACCTCCTAATATCATCAGTATGGGGAGAGGATTTCAATGTATGAATTTTGGGGGGACATAAATTTAGACCACAGCATGGGACAAGAGAAAAAGACAGGATTGAAGTCATGATCTTTGTCATTCCCAGGTCAGAAGAAGTTTTCAAAGGATTTTTAAATTAAATACTGTTTTATTCAACAAACCATGATTATATATATTTATGGGGTATAGTGTGATATTTTAAAGTATGTTTACCATGTGGGATAATTAAATCAAACCAATTAACCTATCCATCACCTCTATTATTTATCATTTTTCGAAATGAGACATTTGAAATTTACTCTGACTTATTTTGAAATATACATTGCTGTTGCTCATAGATTCCCTCCTGTGCAATAGATCTTACAACTTATTCTAGTTTATCTGAAACTTTGTACCTTTCAGTCAGTGACTATTCACTTTCTCCCTTCGCCCCCCCAATCCACCAATCTTATTCACCTTTCCTCAGTTTTGCTTGTATTCATTTACTGTGTGTATGTAGTTCTATACAAGTTTATCACATGTGTAGGTTTGAGCATCTACCATTGCAGTCAATATACAGAACAGGCCCATCAATACAAGAATTTCTAGTGATGCTCTTTTTATTTATGTATTTATGTATTTATTTTTTGAGAGGGAGTCTCGCTCTGTCACTCAGGCTGGAGTACAGTGGTACAATCTCAGCTCACTGCAACCTCTGCTTCCTGAGTTCAAGTGATTCTCCTGCTTCAGCTTCCTAAGTAGCTGAGTTTACAGGTGCCTGCCACCATGCCTGGCTAATTTTTTGTATTTTAGTAGAGACAGGGTTTCACCATGTTTGTCAGGCTGGTCTTGAACTCCTGACCTCAAACGATCTGCCTCCCTCAGCCTCCCAAAGTGCTGGGATTACAGGCAGGAACCACCATGCCCGGCTGTGTTGCTCTTTTTAAACTATTCTCACCGCCCTTCTTCTTCTACCTACTTCCTAATCCCTGGCAATCATTTACTTATCTGCCTTTCATTTTCAAGATTTTTCATTTCAAAATGTTTTATAAAATGAAATGATACAGTATATAATCTTTTGGGTTTACATTTTTTGCTCAGCTGGAGATCTCTCCAAGTTATTGCATATTTCAACAGTTTATACAATTTTTTGCTGAGTAATATTCCATGGTATGTACGTGATTACCGTTTTTGAGAAAACATCTTTTAAAATGAGGTTGGATACCAAGAATTGACTATGAATTACCCTAGGATAAGAGCTTGTGAGTTCAATGACTTTGGTCTGCAACCAGACCTCTCAGAATGCAATGATATACACAACTCACCCAATAAAACATATATATATACACACATGTACACACACACGTATGTACATACACACACATATGTACATACACACACGCACACACACACACTTGTGTGTGTGTGACCTCGGCAAGAGTTGCTCTTTATGTTGTGTTGCAACTCCAGTTGCAATTGTCCTGAGTTTCTAGAAAGCCCAGTTCTTGGACTAAGAAGTAGTCATGAGACTGAAGTCATTGCAGAAAACTGAAGCTTCCCAAGCTGTCTTATTTCAATGCCTGGATAACAGTAAAAGTAGACTTCTCATGTCTAAATGTCAAATAGTGCTAATCACAGTTCTGACTTCATTGAAGATTGAACTTTGTTCCAAGAGTGTTTAAGTGACTTGCCTAAGGTAAACCAGCTGGGATTTTTTGTTTTGTTTTGTTTCTGAGCCAATGCTAAAAACAGTCCTCTGACTACCTCAATAAATGGCTTAGTTTTATAATTTGTTTTGCAAGTGGAGTACTGGCCTTTTAATATGATCAAAACTGCATAACTAACTTCTGTGCACAGTGCAATCCCATAATAGGGGAGCCCCCCCAAAAGAACACAAAAAGGCCTATTTATCCCTGCATTGTCACAGCTGACTGTGCCACCTTTGAAATTTAACTTTGCCTTATTTTTTGGCTTTCTTGATATCTCCTCCCAGGAGTTCCCACTGCACTGTGTGCTCCTTGGAGCCAGAGATGCTGGCCACAGTGTACTAAATGGAGAAACCTCAGACTTTGAAGTCTGGAAGTTTCCTAGACTAAGAATTATGAATATTTTGTTTTAGTTTTATTTATAGATACAGGGATGTATACTATGTATATAGTTTTTTATCAAAATCCAATCATCTGTAGTCATATTAGGAGCAGTAATTTAAACTGCTGACCTCAGTGCAATTGCTGAAATTTGTAAATAAAATTAAATACAGCAATGAACATAGTAATGTTGCATCTCTTTCCTCTAAGGAAATGAATAAAGCTCTAATCCACATTTAATGATTACATCTGGGGTAGGCACAGGAGAAAAAAGATAGAAAATAGCTACATGCCATGTACCATATTAAGCAACAAATAATGTTTTTAAGGGCTAGGTTTAGATGTGATTTAAGTCATATTTTCCTACTTCCTGTAGGACAGCCTTTAGCTTC
This sequence comes from Macaca mulatta, assembly GCF_049350105.2. Lineage (NCBI taxonomy): Eukaryota > Metazoa > Chordata > Mammalia > Primates > Cercopithecidae > Macaca > Macaca mulatta. The sequence goes on from NC_133413.1 coordinate 123,443,443, forward strand.
AGGGCACCATCTTAACTGTGTTGCTGGTAGGGACATGCAGTCTTGCCGAGGAAATAGAGAAATAAACACATACTGTTGTTTCTGTCTCATAATATTTGAAATCAGTCATGAAGGTAAAAGTTCTCTATGTTTCAATAAATTCTCCTGCTTTACTTGTCTTAAGCAGCTGCTTCAAACTGCTAGAGTTTCTGAGAGTATTCTCTACAAATGAGAATCAATAACCACTCAAACTAAAATTCATGAAATCAATTCTTTGAAATGAATACAAGTTTTGGAAAAGATAATTGCTACCCAAACTAGTTAAGATGCTTTTTGAATATTAAATATTCTCCACAAGTAGTTGAGTGGTTAAGAGGATTGAGTCGACTGACATAAACTGCAGAATCGTCATATACATGGAGGACAGTTGAAATCAATAAAGTAGATTTCACCTTCTACTAAATAGTATATAGTATGAACAGTGGAAACCTAGGAAACCATAATATTAAATTAATTGGTAGAGAAACAGGAGGGAATGAGGTAGATAGAGAAGTGGCTAGACAGGTACAAGAATAATCAATAAATTATTTCACAAGAAAGACAAAAAATGTTCTCTAAAGAATGAGTTAATAACAATGTCAAATGTCATGGAGAGACTCTACTTTAAAAATGTGAACAATTATGTATCTATTAGGAAGCCACTGCTGAACTTAGGAAAAGGGTTTCAACAGAATGTGTGAAAAGAAGCAAGACTGCAGTCAACTGAGAAATAAATTGCAGTAAAATGAATAGAAATGTTAAACAAAGACAAATTTTCTGAGGAATTTGAAAAGGGAAGAGGGAAAATTTACTGTTAGGAGAAGATAATAGAATAAAGCAATAAAAATTTAGTTTGTCTTGTTATTGAGAATAGGATGTGTTGGCTTCATTTGTGTTTGGATTTTGGAAAGATATTGGAGAGATGTCTATCAGCTGAAGGGATCCCAGGTGGAGAAAGACCTTGACCTAGGTGAAAAATGGGGAATACCACAGTGAGTAGATTAGCTATTATGCCTGGGTTAGTACAGTCATTTTTTATTTTGATCATGCATTAGCATCACCTGGAGGACTTTTAAAAAGCATCCTACTGTAGACCTCATTATTAACCAATAATGTTTTTACAAAGAGTAGAAATTGGAGGGTTGGAGATGAATTATAGGTATCTTTAAATGTTCTCTAAGTGTTTCTGATGGCAGCCTAGCTTGAAACAGAGGTAGACAGAGCATTGGAAATTTTGAGAAAAATCATACTCTAATCATCCTCACTTTCATAAATGAAGTAACATTAAAGTTTGCTTTCTGAGGGTAAAAAGCATGAAGTGGATTGGGAAATCAAGGAGAGCAGTGACGTTAAAAATGAAAGTAGGCACAAATAAAGACAGAGCTTTCATAAAATATAAAGAGCTGAGATGATGCCTACTTTTGTTACTTAAACCATAGTTCTTGGGCCCTTCCCTGTACCTACTGAATCAGAAACTCTGAGGATGAGGTCCAGCAATGGAAGTTTTAGCAAGATTTAGCATGAATCTCATCCATGCTAACCTTTGAGATCTACTGACCTAGGAAAATTCTGAATGCTTAAATAATCGTCAGATTCTAATCACCATCTCAGGGAATTCAGAAAGGGGAGGACTAGATCTGACCAGTTCCTTGGAGATCTGTGAGACGTCTCACACTATATCAGCTGACTAGGAGAATATGTACTTTTGAGGTGTTCTCCTTTTTATTTCATAATGTTTTAAATTAAATACAATATAGATGCTGAAAAGTCTACAACTTCTAAGTGAATAGCTTGATAAATTTTCACAAATTGAACACAGCTTTGTTGCTAACACCCAAATCAAGAAGAGAACATTAGCCTAATGGTAGAAATCTCCCAAATACTCCCTGTCAGTCCTTACTCTTTCCATCCTGAAGATAATAGATTATACATTATAGCATAATAGATTATTTTGCATGTTTTGAACTTTATAAAATGGAAGTTTAAAGTATGTACTCTTTGGAATCTGGCTTCTTGCAATCAATTATTCTTTGTGGGATTCATCCATATTTTTGCATGTAATTATAGTTTATTAATTTTCACTGTTTGATAGTGGTACGTGTCACTATTTTAACTGTATTATCTTTAGTGAACCTTTGGGTTCTTTACAGATATGGTTATTATGTCTATAATGTATTTTGCAACAGATCTGAGTAAATGTCTAGTAATGTGTATGATTAAAACGTTTGTGTTCCATCAAAATTAATATGTTTACATCTTATCCTCTGAGGCAATGGCTTAGGACAGGGGGCCGTTTGGTAGGTGATTAGGTCCTAAGGACACAGCTCTCATAATGGGATTAGTGCCTAGAAAATATAGGCCCAAAGATGCTTATTCTCCTCCTCCTCTATGTGAGGACACAGCAAGAAGGCATCATCTACGAACCCAAAAGCAATCCTTTACCAGACACTGTATCTGCCCACAGCTTGATCTTTGGACTTCCCCATATCCACAACAGTGAGAATGAAATTTATGTGGCTTATAAAGTACCCTGTTGATGGTATTTCTTATATCAGGATTAATAGACTAAAACAACATTATAATGTATTTCTATAGGGAAGCTGATATGATTGGCTCTGTCCCCATCCAAATCTCATCTTGCATTGTAGTTCCCATAATCACCACATGTCATGAGAGGAACCTGGTAGGAGGTAATTGAATCACAGGGGTGGTTTCCCCCATGCTATTCTCGTGACAGTTAGTTCTCACAAGATCTCATGGTTTTATAAGGGGTTTCTGCCTTCACTCGATTCTTATTCTTCTCCTTTCTTCTGCCATGTGAAGAAGGATATGCTTACTTTTCCTTCAAGCACAATTGTAAGTATCTTGAGGTCTCCTCAGCCCTCCTTAACTGTGAGTAAATTAAACCTCTTTCCTTTATTAATTACTCAGTCTCAGTAAGTCTTTATTAATATCATGAGAACAGACTTAAACAGTTAATTGGTACAGGTAGTGGGGCATTTACTATAAAGATACCTGAAAATGTGAAAGCGACCTTGAAACTGGGTAAAAGGCAGAAGTTGGAACCACGTGGAGGGCTCAGAAGAAGATAGAAAAATGTGGGAAAGTTTGGAACTTGTTGGAGACTTAGAGGCCTGAGAAAACAGGAAGATGTGGGAAAGTTTGAAACTTCCTAGAGAGTTGCAAATGGCTTTGAGAAAAATGCTGATAGTGATATGTACAATGAAGTCCAGGCTGAGGTGGTCTCAGACAGAGATGGGGAACTTGTTGGGAACTGGAATAAAGGTCACTCTTGCTATGCAAAGAGACTGATAATATTTTGCCCCTGCCTTAAAGATCTGTGGAAATTGGAACTTGAGAGAGACGATTTAAGGTATCTGGCAGAAGAAATTTCTAAGTGTCAAAGCATTCAAGAGGAAACAGACCACAAAAATTTGGAAAATTTGCAATCTGACAGTGTGACTGAAAAGAAAAACCCATTTTCTGAAAAGAGATTCAAGCCAGCTGCAGAAATTTGCATAGTTAACAAGGAGCCAAATGTTAATCACCAAAACAATGGCAAAAAATGTCTCCATGGCCTATCTTCACAGCAGCCCCCTCCCGTAACAAGCCTGGAGGGCTAATAGAAAAAAAATGGTTTTGTGGGCTGGGTCCTGGGCCTTGCTATTTTGTGCAAGCTCAAGACTTGGTGCCCTGTGTCCCAGTCATGGCTAAAAGGGGCCAAGGTACAGCTTGGGCCATGGCTTCAGTGGATGTGAGCCTCAAGCCTTGGCAGCTTCCATGTGATATTGAACCTGAGGGTAGACAGAAGTCAAGAATTGAGGTATGAGAACCTCAGCCTAGATTTCAGAGGGTATATGGCAACTCCTGGATATCCAAGCTGAAGTTTGCTGCAGGAGTGGAGACCTCATGAAGAATCTCTGCTAGGGCATTGCGGAAGGGAAATGTTGAGTTTGAATCACCACACAGAGTCCTCACTGGGGTACTACCTAGTGGAGCTGTGAGAAGAGGGCTACTATCCTCCAGACTCCAGAATGGCAGATTCACTGACAGCTTGCACTGTTCACCTGGAAAAGCCAGAGCACACTCAACACCAGCCTGTAAGGGCAGCCAGGAGAGGTGTTGTACTCTACAAAGCCAAGGGTCAGAGCTGCCCAAGGCCATGGGAGCCCACCTCTTGCATCAGCATGACCTAGATATGAGACATGGGATCAAAGGAGATCACCTTGGAGCTTTAAAATTTGACTACCCTGCTGGATTTTGGACTTCCATGGGGTCTATAACCCCTTTCTTTTGGCCAATTTCTCCCATTTGGAGCAGGTATATTTGCCCAATGCCTATACCCCCATTGTATAATATCTAGGAAGTAAGTAACTTGATTTTGATTTTTCAGGCTCATAGGTGGAAGGGACTTGCTTGTCACAGATTAGACCTTGGAATTGGACTGTTTGGGTTACTGCTGGAATTAGTTGAGACTTTGGGAGACTGTTGGAAAGGCATGATTATGTTTTAAAATGTGAGGACATGAGATTTGGGAGGGGCCGGGGCAGAATTATATGGTTTGACTATGTCCCCACTCAAATCTTATTTTTAATTGTAGTTCCTATAATCCCCACATGTGGGAGGGACCTGGTTTAAGGTAATTGAATCATAAAAGCGGTTCTCCCATGCTGTTATTGGAATAGTGAAGAAATTCTCATGAGATCTGATCGTTTTATAAGGGGCTTCTGCTTTCACTCAGTTCTCATTTTTCTCCTTCCTGCTGCCATGCGAAGGAAGACATGTTTGCTTCCACTTCCACCATTATTGTAAGTTCCCTGAGGCCTCCTCATCCATGCTGAACTGTGAGTCAATTAAACCTCTTTCCTTTATTAATTACCCAGTCTTGGTAATTATGTCTTTATTAACAACATGAGAAAAGATTAAGATAGAAGCCTAGACTATCTCTTTAAGTAGAACTCAGATCATGTCAACATACTTTCCTGTTTATAACATTCTAATAGCTTCATTAAATTTGGAATAAAACTGGCGTCCTAACCATGACCAATGATCTTAATCCATATGCCTTTCACTAAAACAACATGAACCACAAATGACAATAACTACAAGACCAAGATGGGTCATGTAGCCTGCAATGTATATTGCATAGATAAGAAATAAATCTTTATTGAATTAGACAATTGGAATTTCAAGGTTTGTTTATTATTGCACTATATATATGGTTTTTTTTTTTTTTTTTTTTTTTGCAGAGACAGGGTTTTGCCATGTTGGCAGGCTGGTCTCAAACTCCTGAGTTCAAGTGATCCTCCAAACTTGGCTTCTGAAAGTGCTGGGATTATAGGTGAGAGCCACCACACCTGGCTGGGATGCATGTTTGAATAGCTTTCTCCCTATTCTACTTCACATGTCAGGTCAGTTAACATCCATTCATGTCTTTTGTTTATTTTCATAAATCTCCTGTAGTATTTTACCATATCTAAAATTAGCAAGCTTGAGCCCAGTTTACTTGAAACTGAAAAATTGAAAATTTGTGTAAGTCTGTTTATTTTATGGACAGTAAGTCTCACTCAGCAGCAAGAATTTGATCCTGTATGGACAGAAATAACGTCTATCCTTCTCACTTTTGTATTTTCAGTTATTAGAAATAAGCTTAGCATGGTTAAGCATGGTGGCTCACACCTGTAATTCCAGCACTTTGGGAGGCTGAGGCAGGTGGATCACCTGAGGTCGGGAGTTCAAGACCAGTCTGACCAACATGGAGAAACCTCATCTCTGCTAAAAAAAAAAAAAAAAAAAAAAAAAAAAAAAAAAAAAAAAAAAAAAAAAAAATACAAAATTAGCCAGGAGTGGTGGCATATGCCTGTAATCCCAGCTGCTTGGGAGGCTGAGGCAGGAGAATCACTTTAACTCAGGAGGTGGCGGCTGTGGCGAGCCGAGATCACGCCATTGCACTCCAGTCTGGGCAACAAGAGTGAAACTTTGTCTCAAAAATAAAGAAATAAGCTTAGCATTTAATGGGTGACCAAAATAGCTATCTTAAATGATATTTAATAGAATGGCTTTGGAGGACATACATGACTTTTAGAGGGACATTTAATTAAAAAAATAATAGAATATTTCCCTCCTCTTATTCAAGTTTAATGACTCCTTGATTTTCTCATTCCAGGTGTAGGTACAAATTATTGTATGGAGAAAGAAGCACTTTTATCTTTGTCTGATAATGTTCTTCTAAGAATGATAAGAAATTGTCATTTAACTTACAGTATGTGTGTGTTTTTCAAATCTTTCAAACACACACTGAATTATTTGAAGATAAGAATCATGTTTAACATAACTAATGGTAGCCATATATTTGAGTATTTATTTTCTGTCAGTGAATATGCTATCAGCTTTAAATATATACAAACATTTGTCTATTTCTCTCCAAGTGCTTGACTGATTCACTTATCCATGCTGTATCATTTCTCAATAGGACCAAATTAATATCCTATCAACTCCAATCTCTCTTCTCCCATTATAATTTATTCCCTACAGTGAAGTCGAGAGTATTTTTAAAGTGAAAATTAGATTCTGTCACAAACAATCTCCTGTTTGTAACATTCTATTGGCTTTTCTTGAATTTGGAATAAAGCCAGTGTCCTTACCATGATCTTAATCTTAATACACAGACCTCTGAGTAAACAGAATACACTGCTCAGTTTTCATTTTCTTAAATTTAACAAAGCTCCTTTCAACTTTAGGACCTTTGTTGGTCCTGGTGGCTTGTAGCTTCTTCCCCACGTTCTTCCTATGATTGACTACATGATGTCATTAAAATCAGCAATGCTTTACTTGACTAATAACTATGTCAGCTAAAACAATCCCCGTATCAGTCTCAATTACAAAATCCCATTATCTTTTCTTCAGTGAACTCATCACTATTTGATAGATTTTTTTTATTGTTGTCTCACTTGACTTTAGAATATAAATGCCATCAACTCTTGACTATATTACTATTACATTAGTTACAGCTTTATCTTGTATTAGAATGAGGCTGACTTATGGTAGATATCTAAAGAATAGCTTATCTGACTAAATATGTTTTTTGCTTCTCAGTATGTCCATATAATTTCTTGGACATTTATTTGAGAGGAAGTAATGTATTGAGCTTAAAAGTGGCTGCTCTAAATCAGAAAGACTTAGGGACAAATCGGACACTAATACTGTGACCTAATTCAATTTACTTAAGTTTATTCTGGATTGGTGTTATATCTGTAAAATTATTACTGACTGGGCATCGAGGCTAATATCTGTAATCCCAAAACTTTGGGAGGCCAAGGCAGGAGGATCATTTCAGCCTAGTAGGTCGAGGTTGCAGTGAGCTAGGATTGTGCCACTGCACAACAGCTTGGGTGACAGCCACAACCTGGCTCTAATTTTTTAAAATGTATTATTATTGTAATAGTGCATTTGTATTAATTTTAATGTTGCCAGCAGTCTCAGTTTCAGGTTTTCTGACTTCTTTATCAGTAACCTAGAAGTTTTATTTTTGTCAGTAAGAAGATTCCAGCAAGGTGATGGCACAATTGACTTGTTACTCCCTCTGGCAAAATTGCCACAGCAGGGGATTGAGAAGACACTTGCAGTCACATAGATTTCATTTCACTCTTGCTATCTCTACTAGTTAAATGACAGGTTCACTGCTGCTGCTTGTTTCTCATTTTCTGCTACAAAATAGAGTAGTAAGAAGAGAATAGAAAGTGAGAAAAAAAAAATGTAGCAAACCCTTGTCCATGAGAAGCCCTGTGAGAAAGGCAAAGTATGAGAGCACTTTTAGTATAATTTGAAGAGTTCTACAGAGCCAGATTGCTTAAAAATAGGCTACCTCTCACTCTGCTCCTGAATTCTATATTTTAAATAACATTTGAACTTTGAACCTATTTTTCCCCAATGAAATTCAGGAGAAAGCAGATTTTTAATAAAATATTATATAGACTAGACAATTTAGTAAATAATGGCTAATATGTATTGTGTAAACAAAGCCTTTAAAATAGACCATCAAATTTAATTCTAACAATAGCTCTAAGAGAACAAGAAAACAAAATGAAACAATAATTTTTCCTATTTTATAGGAGAGAAAATTGAGTCACAAAAAGTAATTTGCCCAAGTCCATGCGGTTAAAAAGTGGTGGAGTCAAGTTTCAAAAAAAGCCATCTAAGAGAATAGCCTTAATCACTGAACACACTGCAGTATGAGATGTTAGAAAATAAAAAGAAAAAGAAAGTGAAAAAAGTCAAGAATGGAAAAAGATGCCCAAAGGAGGAAAGGAAACCAAAGACATAAAAACAAGCATTGCCTTTTTTTACTTTTTCTAGCAAGTCCTTCCTGACTAGGCTGAAGAACACATGACAACAATAAACAATGTTCGCAGCAAATTTCTATCTAAATGTATCTTCTATATTTGAATTTGAATAGGAAAAATAGTTAAATTCCTAAAAATAGGAAAAATAGTTAAATACACATTGCAACATTTCTTATTGGATAAACAATGGGAATGCAGAATGTATATTAAACTTTTGATTTGTGTTTAATAAATTGTAATAACAGAATTATTGGTTTATGTATATAGAACAATCATTATAGCATTTCTATTGCATGTTTGTAATATTGCCCTGTATTTTTCTCTAAAGTATGGATTTAAATAGTCTTCAAATTTATTTAAGTTATTTAATAATCCAGGTTCAATATTCATATTCATTACACAAATAAAAAAAAGTTTGCTAATTGTTTTTAAATTTACAATTTGGAAGGCATCAGCCCAAAAATACAATGTAAAATATATGTGTATATGGTCAAACACATATATACATGTCATCTAAAAAAGTCTAAGAAATGAGGTTATAATGAATTCATCTACAATCTGCTTCAAGTATCATGACTTTTAAATGTTTTCAATAAGGTTATGCAATATGACATACAGAAAGCTCCTGTGAAATTTTATGATTGTACTATAGCTGACAAAATTTATATTGAAATATTTTCATTTCATTAACAATAGTAAGCTTCCCATTTGCATCAATAAATTCACTGTTTTCTAAACTTAAATGAATTAAATAAATATTGTCCTTCAATGATAGATTTATATGCATGTTTTATTGTTTATTCTAAGTTTAGTGTTTGCATTTTGTATACTTAAATACATACATGAAAATTTTAAAATTCAAAGTCATGAGAAAAGAAAATAAAAATTCTAATATCTTTAATAAATGACTTATGCTGCAAATAAAAGTGAACAGTGTTTTATGTATTCAGTAGATAATTTCAGCACCAATCTTGTACAAGGTATTGTTGTAAGAAAATATATGTCAGGTTCTACTATAACAAAACTTACTATAGCCAAAATGCATTTATCCAAAATTATAGCTAAGCAGTATCCCAGCTGTAGATTTTGAGCCATGTATTCTTCCTCTGAAATCTTGCCACTGAGTACTTATCTGGGTCACCTTTTCAAGATGTCAACTGCCATGTGGTTAGGTAATACAAACTAATTTTATGGAGTCCAAAGCCAATTATTACTAAAAAGGTAGGTCCAAAGCCAAATGTAAATGAGTTCTGGTTATTCAGCATTTTTGAATAATATTTCTCTTGCATGATAAATAAAATTTTGACTGCATAGTAATGTAAGAGGTGGACAGGGGTATTAGACACCCACATTTACATGCAGGGCCCCAGAAACAACAATGCTTACATTTTTCTAAATGGCTAATTTTAGCATCCATCCAAATGTCAGGTAGCCAGTTAGTGAAGTGAAGCTGCACTTTCAGTGATGTCCATGGGCTCTTTTATACAGTGCTAACATTTGCATAAAACCAGCTTTTTTGTGCCTTCTGTTTCCAAATCAATTTAGTTTTGCGTGCTAATATTTTATTAGAGCCCTGGAGATAAAGAAGCATGCAGGTCAGCCATGTGTGCCGCTCAATCCCCAAAGGAAACCTCCACTAAAAACCAAAAGATTGACACCAGACAAGATTAGCAAAAGAATTAGTCATGCACAATCAACTGTGTTAAATACTGGTGGGGGGAGGGGGAAGCATCTGCTTCTCTTGTCCTTCAGGGTGGCATGCTAATGCTTCCAGTGTATACTATTATGTGCTTCTGAGTGTACCATTGGTTTCTACGAAGGTGGATTTGTTAGAACCAACTATCACTATTATTTTAAATGCTACTAATGAGGTGAGCAAGTAAAATCTTCAATCCTCTGTGCTATTTAATCCCAGACCTACACCAAGGGAGCTTCTCCCTAAGGAATAAAACAGTTTGGTCTCTTTCTCAGTCTGGGGCTGAATAGGCTTGAGCTCTAACCTCAAAATACTACATAATGGCTGAAAATTTCCAAACTGAGCAATCAATGAACAAAAATATTCAAGAAGTAAATCCTTTCCCGAAAGGGCTCATTATCTAAAATTGTTGGTTAAAACATAGAAAAAAAATTCTATCACACAGTTAGAGAGCATTCAAGTTCAACTTCTGAAAAAAAAAATGGAGATTTGTTTACAGTTCTTTATATATCTTTTAGTGTTCTACATTCTAAGATCTCAAAAGAATTATAACTTAAGTATGAATACTTTAAAATAAATATTTCTTCAAATACCTCTTATACCATGTAATATTTAAAATCTGAATCTAGATTATTTGAGGGGATTATTTTGCTGCTACTATTAAAAAACTAACCAGGGAATAGAAAAGAATGTGACATATAAAAAGGTACCCCTTTACACAGTTTTGATATTTTATGTTCAGTATGTCTTTTTTCCTTCTTAGGTCCACATCAAGAAAATACATCATTTCAACTGAAGTACTTATTATACCAATTGTGTGGTTTCTTCTTGAGACAGTATCTTCATTTCTACTCAAAGTCTACAGGAACATAGCTAATTGTCACGTACATTGGATTTAGTAGCTACACTGATTGAGCATATATGCTACGAAAACTCTCTGTTAGATATTTCACTTGTATTGTTTATTTAAGTCTCATTCATATGTCTATACTACATTTGGGAAAATTAGCTCAGAGTTGTTAATAAATGTACCCCAATTACACTATGAAAAAGTAGAAGCATCTATGTTTAGATAAATAGTGTGAACAATGTGTGTTAGACAGGATAATATCTCTTCCCAACAGATATTATCCCTGGGAACCTACGAATATGTTACTTTAGATGACAAAAGATAATTATTAAGATTGAAGATACATTTAAGTTTGCTATGAGTTGATGCAATTAAAATCCAATTAAGGCTACTGATGAAATTATGATATCACACAGGATTATTTCAGCAGGCCCAATCTAATCACATGAATCCTTAAAATGGGAGAAGAAAAGGGAGAAGAAGCAATCAGAGAGAGATGTGCTTTTTCAGGTTTTGAAGATAGAAAAGAGCCAGAAGCCAAGAAATTGAGGCAGCTTCTAGATGCTGGAAAAGGCAAGGCAATGGATTCTTCCCTTCAGATTCCAGAAAAGAATGCCGCTCTGACAACACCTTGAATTTAGGCTAGTGAGACCTGTGGCAGGCCTATGACCTACACAATCGTAAGATAATTTTTTGTTGTTTTTAGACACTGTATTTGTGGTAATTTGTTACAGCAGGAATATAAAATTAATACAAACATTTATAACATGATTTATTACTTTCGTAATTATTTCAAAATATTGTCAGGCAGGAGGAAGCCAGGAAATAAGGCAAAAAAAAAAAAAAAAAAAAGGTCTGGCATGTTCTTTAAATGTCATTGGTCCACCCATGGGCTTATACTATTAACCTAGCTGACCAACATTTTACTATTAGTTAATAATGAAGACTTAGTGAAGTCACATGTTAGCTTGTAGATTTCCCTCCAAGAAATGTTAATAACTATTGTATGATTGAAAATATAATTCCAAGGTATGGTTAGTGGCCTCTGAAGGTAATAACCAGTTTCATATTTAATCCAGCAACTTTGTCCTATGATTGCCTCTAAATGCCTAGCTTCTCAAATGCTCTTGGAATGGTATTAACATTTTACTGGTTCCCTCATTAATTAATAAGCCAAAATACATTTCACAGGTGTTCGTTTTATATTGGCATGATAGTCATGATTTTGTCCTTTTGAAAATTATGCTTTATCAATATCAACTAAATGAGGAGTCAGCAAACTATGGATTCTGGGCCAAATCTGGTTTATTGCCTATTCTTGCAAATAAAGTTCCTTTGAACTCATCCAGGTGAAGTAGATCCAAATGCTTCATACAGGCATATTCTTTCCTAAGTTATTTATGTAATTTCACATGCATTCTTATTAGTAGAAAACTAAGTTGGTCACTCAAATTGTTAATAAATTTCCTCAGTTTTAGGCAAAGGATCAAAACTTGTTTCTAATTTTCACTTTTCTTGCTTTCCTGAATATCCACCTCTAAACCAGTGGTTCCAGTCATGAGCATCAGGAATAAAGAGGGAGCACTGCGTTGTTGAATCCTTTGCAATGGAATGCTCTGTGTGGCTGAGATGTCCTTTTGTGTAGGTAGAGAGTGCATTACTCATAAGCATACATTTACTATCTTAGTGGATGTAGATCCCATCTGGCTTATCTTGAATTCAGATCTGTCTCTTAAGCTCTGGATCCATTCCACCAATTATTTGTAAAATATCTGTCTCTGTTTAAATGTGCTAAGGACATCTTACTCTCAAAAAATCTACTACTAATTTTACCCTGCCCCCATCCTAATTTAATTCCATATTGGGCAATCACCTTTTTGTATCTACCAAAGTACCCCAAAACTCATTATCCAAGACAAATATTTGGGAACTGGCCTCATTTTCCCATATCCTTTACTTGCATCTGTACCAAATATGTGGTGATTCATTCTTTCCTCCCCATTCATATAGTAGCTAGTTGTTTATATTAATGTCATAGAAATGAAAAAAGCAAACTGAGGCAAAAGGAATAATAGAAATAGTAAAGCAAGAGTGGGGTAAGGGTAAGGATGGTGTACAAAATGCATATTGCAAGGTCCTTTATGGTTTGCTAAATGAGGCTCACATTTTAAGAATTATCTCAGAGGAATAAACATGATCAGTTTACATTACTTTTAGACTCCATAAGACACATTGTCAATAAGACATATAAGCACAACTATTTTTTGGCATCAAAATAAATTTTTCTCCTGTTATTTAACAAGACATCATTGTATAATAATAAAGACACTATATAGGAAAAGTTTGATGGGACTCTTTCTCATTTTATATATATATATATATATTTTTTTTTTTTTTTTTTTTTGAGACGGAGTCTCGCTCTGTCACCCAGGCTAGAGTGCAGTGGCCAGATCTCAGCTCACTGCAAGCTCTGCCTCCCAGGTTCACGCCATTCTCCTGCCTCAGCCTCCCGAGTAGCTGGGACTACAGGCGCACGCCACCACACCTGGCTAATTTTTTGTATTTTTAATAGAGACAGGGTTTCACCGTGTTTGCCAAGATGGTCTCAATCTCCTGACCTTGTGACCCACCCGCCTTGGCCTCCCAAAGTGCTGGGATTACATCTCATTATATTTTTTAAATAAACCTGGTGGGAAAAAAGAAAAAAAAGAAAAACCTACGTGATTCATTTCACTGATCATAGGAAGTAATTATCTTCCAAGAATTTCTTATTTCTCCATAAAGGCTATTTTATTTTTAGTGATATGTTGGATAAATGGAGACTGACTAAGGACTAGAAGTCACAGTCCTTGAAAATAAATGAATTGCAAATGTTTTATATATTATATTAATAGTCATCAGTATGGCTGATCACATGTTGCAACAGTTGAAAAGCTTAATAAGGACACTTGCCTAAAAAGAGACTTTGTTGTATAAAAAATCTGTCATATTTGCCATCTCGTATTTATCTTTGCACCTCTATACTCCTGCATTATTGCTCTTATCTCACCTATGAAAATAACAGAAGTTTCTGTTAGATATGTTTTCCTATTCAGTCTATTCTATAAGTATACCCAGAGTCATATTTCTAAAATGCATATTTAATCATGCCAGTCTTTGCAATTCTCAATGGTTCCTAGTCCCTGCAGGTCCCAGGATAAATATGATACCCAAAGCTCTACAAACATACTGGAATGTGTTTCTTTCTAAACATAGCATGCTGTTCCATGTCTGTGTGTTTAGTTTTGAGTCTTTGTTCTCTTTTTGCTTGATAAAGTTCTTATCATTCTTCAGGATATAACTCAGAAATCTATTCCTGCATGAGGAGAAAGCACATAACTTAGTCTTTGAACAAAGATTTTTTTGAGAGTGAAAGGGTGTATACAACGATTATACAAGGGCTCCAAGTAGAAGTGGACTGGGCCAACTGGTTTGCGTGATCCTCTTCTTTATGCCACATCTGTGTATCCATATTTACTATCACATGTGTCACACATGTCTGTACCCAATCCTAGACTACACATTTCTTGAGAATATTCACTTCTACAGTTCAGGTAAGGATTTGGGGCTGGAGACTAAAAAATTGAGGATTATCAGCATGAGATGGAATTTAAAGTTATGAAGCTTTGTTACAGTACGTTGGAAATGAGTGTTGATCTAGAACTCAGGAGAAGATAGAAGGGAGACAAGACAGGGAGTGAGAGAAAAGGAATAAAAAGCAGAAGGGATAAAGAATCTTAGATATCATAAAACTTAGAGTTCAGAAAGATGAGAAATAAGTACAGTAGTAAAGAAGAGTGGGAAGGACTGGCCAATAAAGTGAAATTAAACCAGGGGAGTAAGGTGTTTCTGAAACTAAATAAAGTGTTTAAAGACAGAGACGGAGCATTGGATATTGGATTTGGCAACTTGGAAATCATTGGTGGCTTTTAGTCATTGATGAATTTTGGAGGACTGGATAGGAGAAAGTCTGAAGAGAAGGAAAGGAAAGGGAGTTATGGAACAAAGAAACTCCTTTGAAAATGCTATTAAAGAACAACAGTAAAATTAGAAATGGGAGCAGAGTGAGGTAGATCAAAGGAGATTGTTCAGTAATTATTTTTTTAAAAGACAGGTAATAGGATAAGTATGCATGAAAAATAACAGTATGATCCAATCAAGAAGAAAAACTTAAAGATGCAATAAATTATCATTGTACTAATGATACAGTATAATTATCTCCATTATAATATTAATGCACTTGAGAGGAGAAGGCATAGGAAGAGTATAACTCTTCGAATTGACTAAACTTGTTCACACTTATTTAAATTCATCCTCAAAACAACTCTAGGAAATCTAGTCATGTTAAATAACTAGCATAGATGAGAAACAATATAGCTAGGCTCCAAATCCAGGCAGTCTGGCTTTATAATCTCATACTGCAAGGCCAGAATGAGAGAAAGAAAAAGAGGCACAGAAGGAAAAACTACAGACTTTTTTCCTGTAGTCTTTTAATGTCCAAGGGGAGACAAACTGGAAAAATACTTGAAAATTTGTGGACTCATACATATATACGTGTGTGTGTGTGTGTGTGCGTGTGTGAAAAATATATTAATGTATGTATTTGAAAATATATAAATATATATATTTAAACAAATAATATAGTAATTGTAAATAAATATTATAAAGTTGATGTTAAAAGAATAGACCACAAGTACTAATTTGGATGATATTAATAAATGCACTTTTGATGAGAGAATACAATTTGAGACAGATTATCCAGGAAATAGTATCATAGATTGGCCAAAGGATTAAATAGGAGGAAAAGCAGAAGGAGGAGGAAGGGGAAGGAAAACTGGGTGGGCTATACCACTCTTTTTTTATGTTGTTTATATTGTTATTGACTATTCAATTTTCTACAATTAATTTAAAAAACAGCAGAGGATTCTGTTTACCCTACAAGCCTTGGTTACTTCCACCCCTTACCTCCACCCTTCTCCCTCCCCTCCACCCTTCTCCCTTCCTGCAATTAATACAACAAGCTCTCTCCTACCATCAGCCTAAGTCAATCCCACCTTTTACCTTCTCCTCCTAGATAACTCCTTCCCCTCTTTTCTTTTTCATTAACTACATAACCCTTAACTTTTGCTTCTAGCATAATCTTAATTACTCTTTCCCCTAAGAATCATTTTCTCACTTTCCCACACCAGGTGACAATTTCTACCTAGGTGTTTACATAGCTCCACAATACCACTTTATACTAATATATAAATTTATATATTATACAAATGGACTCTTTGAGGGCAGAGCCATGCCTTATCTTACAATTCTCTTTTGACTAGCAGAGTGCCTTGCTCCTGAGAGGTGTCTACTTAATATTTGTTGAAAGGAGATTGCTGAATGAAGAATAATTCACACACCAGAAATTGGAGTTCCAAAATCACGTATTAACAATCACCTGTCATGTCCACTTGGATCTGTCACAAGCATTTCAAGCTTGGTATCAACAAAATAAGGTCATAATTTTCTTCCACATTCACCTCCTTTTATTATGCATTCCTTCATTTAATCAGCCATTCTTGCATGTAACATCTATTGAGTACTGACTGTGTACCAGGCTGTATTTCAAGCCCTTGGGACCACCAGCACCAATAACTACCCTGTTGCTCCAAGAAAAATTCTCAATCTCCTACTTTCCCTCACCCCATCCCCCAATACCTAAGTCACTAGCAAGTCCTAATTCATTCTATCCTCAATAAATCCTGAATATACCAACTTCTCCACATCTTCAGGTTTACTCCTTTCACCTAGACTTTCATCATATTTAATTACTGATTATCCTATGTGTCTCCTCACATAAATTCTAATCTCATTTAATCCATACCCTTTATAGCAGAAAAATAAAAATTCTAAGCATATAAATTAAAAACATGTTACTCTCCTCCTATAATGCTTTGAAAATGTTGACTACATTTGAATAAACATCTTAACTATTTCCTGTCAGTACCAAGGCCCTTCATGATGTGGTCCTCCAATATTGCCTCACTTATTTTGCAGCAACTGCAACCCAACTACTATTCTCTTTTTTCATTCAGTCAAACACTTCAACCCATGCCAAATTTTAAGTCATTGCCTAAGACTTTTCCTCTACTTAGAATATTCCTTACTACGCTCCTTGTTGGGAAAGTTCTCTATTATCTTTTAGAGTTCAGTTTAAACATCACCCACTGAGAGAGGTATTTTCTGACTACCTTGTCTGAAATAAATCTACGTTATTCTTCATTTCAGATCTTTGTTTCTTTCATAACCCATACTACAATTTGCAATTTGTGTAATTATGTGTTGTTTTTCTGTTCTGCCCCATGAAGGTGGGAACTAAGCAGATTGAGTACGTTGGTAAATTTTTGTTCTTAACAAAGTGCTAAAGAAGCTTTTGAATGAGTGAATGAATTAATGAAAAGAGGAAGGAAAAGAGGTAGAAAGGAAGGTAGGAAGGCCAAAAAAAAATTTTACACATTTATAGTTTTCTGCTTACCTATTAAAAAATACTTGAAATTTTTTTTAATTTTTCTGTCAGCAAAATTTTATGACCATATCATTGTATACCAGATTTTATACTGAAAAAAATGGAGATAGAAAATAAAATTTGAATGTAGAACTTTTACTCTATTATGCAATGCTTATGTCAAATCTAATTTTTTAACATACTGTATTATACTATGTAAAATTTATTAAAATTATATAGAAAAGGAAGACCTAGATGCATTGATGTAAACCATACATATATTTAAAATATATTTCCAAACATAAAAAAGAAGTTAGTATGTTTATAAACTGCAAAATAAATAGTTAATATGTACTCAGACAGTCACTTCCTTATTTAAATTCCGAACATATTTTAGTATATAAACCAGTTCCAATAACTGCTTGTAATTTTAGGACCAATTTAAAAATACTGCTCTCATTTTCTGTTTTCTTACTTTCAAATTAATATGTAGCTACATATTGAATGCTTACAAGTAGTGTGTGGTGCTAGGTGAATACAGTTCTTGAGACATAGAGAAAAAGTCAACTAAATGGCATACATTTATATGTCAAATTGGGTAGTATGATATTTTATCAAATCACAAAATGCATTTCTTCTCAAATACTCAGTTTACTGAAACATTTAAAGATATTTGATACAGTTAGTGATCTGTTACTAGGCTTTCTTCCATTTGGAAGTAATCAGTAGAGGTTTTATATTTTCTCAGCAATGATAATGACATTTATGAACTGTTGCATACAGAAACAATATTAAAATGCATAATGAAGATTGGATTTTCATATACACAGAGTTCAATTTTCCACATATTTTATGTTTCTCTGTTCATATTGTGAGGATAGCTTAGGCAACAGAAATTCAGTGACTGCAGCTCAACAGGCTTGACATATTTCTTCTTGGGGGATATTCCCACCATTTGAAGGCAAAGGTACTTCCCTTAGGAGACACTGGGGTGGGATCCAGGGAGCAGAATGCATGGAGATGATAACTTAGAGATTTAGGGAAACATGCCCTTTATTCCTTCAGAGATCCAATGATAAGATGTAGAGCTAGCCAAAGAATTTAAGGCCAGGCCACTCAGGTTTTCCTATGGAACAGTATTAAGTATGGAAAAGGAAATTTAGTTCACCTTATTAACATGGGCAACCAGATGGAAATTTGTCATGCAATTCTCAGTTACTCAACAAATATTTATTGACAGTCTGTTAAAACCAAGCACTGTGTTAGGGTTTAAGGATGGAAAGATAAATGATACTCTTAAAAACTTCATGTTCAGTTGAAAGTTACAAATTTCATGTAAAATCACAAGACATTATGAGAATCATGGAGAGAGCCAGCTGTCCCAAGGAGGATTCACAGAGAAGTATACACATATGTGAAATATTAAAGCATGATTATAAAATTAGCCAATCCAAATAAGGGAGGGGAGAGTGGAGGATGATGATAACAAGAACAAGGAAAGGGAGATGGACACAGAAAGACCTGAGTAGGGGATTCAACTGTAACTAAAATAAAAGTCTGAATATTGACTTTGTTTTTCTTCTGTGCTGAAGAGGTATTTCAGGTGATTCTGGCCACATAATGAAACCTGGAATCTGGTACCAGGCCATAAATTTGTTTTTACAAAGAAAGGAAGAAAGATACAGCCAGTAATTTTATAGCAATTTTATGTTTTTATTTTAGTTATATATGCTAACTTTATGATACTCTGAAAATCTAACTTATGTATATGTGTGTGTGTATGTGTGTGTATATATATATATAATAGCAATAAGGATATAATGAATAATGCTATCATATTATTATCAACATTATTAAAATATGATAAAAAATAATAGAAGCTTACATTTATTAAGCTCTTTGTGATAGGCACTGCCACACTAAGTGCACTAATGTGCTTAGAATGTATTATAAATGTATTCTTAAAAAAGAAGTGAATTTAGGTAAATTTGCACATAATAGTGACAGATCAGAGAAAAAGAAAATTAGGAAAAAGTAGTTAAGGCTTCACATGATCAACAGGACTTTGTCAAATAGAAGAATAGAGAGTGATATGGTTTGTATTTGTGTCCTCATCCAAATCTCATGTCGAATTGAAGGAGGCACCTGGTGGGAGGTGATTGGATCATGGGGAGGAATTTCCTCCTTGCTGTTCTCATGACGGTAAGTAAGTCATCACAAGATCTGATGATTTAAAAGTCTGTGGCACCTCCCTCTTCTCTCTCTTCCTCCTGCTCTATCATAGTAAGATGTGCTTGCTTCCCTTTCACCTTTTGCCACAATAGTAGGTTTCCTGAGCCCTCCCAGTCATGCTTCTTTTTAAGCCTGTGGTACTGTGAGTCAATTAAACCTCTTTCTTCATAAATTATCCAGTCTCAGGTAGTTCTTTATAGCAGTGAAAAAAATAGACTAATACAGAAAATTTGTACTTGGAGTGGGACACGGCTATAAAGATACATGAAAAAGTGAAAGGACTTTGGAACTGGGTACTGAACAGACATTAGAATAGTTTGGAGGGCTCAGAAGAAGACAGGAAGATGTGGGAAAGTTTGGAACTTCCTATAGACTTGTTAAATGGCTTTGAACAAAATGCTGATAGTCATATGGACAATGAAATCCAGGCTGAGGTGGTCTCAGATGGAGATGTTAAACTTTTTAGGAACTAGAGCAAGGCTACTCTTGCTATGTTTTAGCAAAGAGACTGGCAGCATATTGCCTCTGCCCTAGAGATCTGTGCAACTTTGAACTTGAGAGAGATGATTTAGGGTATCTGGAAGAAGACATTTCTAAGCAGCAAAGTGTTCAAGAAGTAACATGGTTGTTTCTAAAAGTGTATGCTCATATACACGATGAAAGAGATGGTCTGAAATTGGAAGTTATATTTAAAAGGGAAGCAGAACATAAAAATTTGGAAAATTTGCCAACTCACTATGTAGTAGAGTAAAAAAATCAATTTCCTGTGGAGTAAGTCAAGCACGCTTCAGAAATTTGAATGAATAACAAGGAGCCAAATGTTAATTGTCAACACAATGGGGAAAATGTCCTCAGGGCATTTCAGAGATCTCCCCTCCCATCACAGGCCAAGAAGCCTAGGAGGAAAAAATGGTTGTTTGGGCAATGCCCAGGACCTCCTTGCTCTCTGAAGCCTCAGGACATGGTGTCATGCGTCTGAGCCACTCCACCTCTAGTCATGGCTAAAAGGGGCAATATGCAGCTTGAACTGTTGCTTCAGAGCGTGCAAGCCCCAAGTCTTGGCAGCTTTCACGTGGTACTGGGCCTATAGGTGCATGGAAGGCAAGAGTTGAGGTTTGGAACCTCTGCCCAGATTTCAGATGATGTATGGAAACACCTGTACGTCCAAGCAGAAGTCTGCTGCAGGGGCAGAGACTTCATGGAGAACCTCTGCTAGGAAAGTGCAGATGGGAAATGTGGGGTTGGAACCCCCACAAAGTCCCCACTGGGGCACTGCCTAGTGGAAGTGTGAGAAAAGGGCCACTGTCTTCCACACCCTAAAATTGTAGATCCACCAACAACTTGCACCATGCAACTGGAAAAGCCAGAGGCACTCAATGCCAGCCCATGAAACCAGTCATGGGGGCTGTACCTTAAAGAGCCACAGAGGCAGAACTGCCCAAGGATTTGGGAGTCAACCCCTTTCATCTAGGCAAGGTCTCGCTGTGTTGCTCAGGCTGGTCTCAAACTCCTGGCCTCAAGCAATCCTACCACCTTGCCTCAGCATGCCATGGATACGAGACATGGAGTCAATGGAGATCAGTTTGGAGCCTTAAGATTTAATGAGTGCCCTGTTGGGTCTCAGACTTGCATGGGGCCTTGTTTTGGCCAATTTCTCCTTTTTGTAGCAGAGGCATTTACCTCTGCCTGTACTCCCATTTTATCTTGGAAGTAACAAACTTGCTTTTGATTTTACAAGCACATAAGTGGAAGGTACTTACCTTGTCTCAGATGAGACATTGGACTTGGACTTTTGGGTTAATGCTGAAATGAGTTAAGACGTTGGTCGGTGGGTACTGTTGAGAATGGATAATCATATTTTGCTATGTGAGAAAGACATGAGATTTGGGAGGGACCAGGGTTGGAATTATATGGTTTGAATTTGTGTCGCTGACCAAGTCTCAGGTTAATTGAGGGAGGGGCCTGGTGGGAGGTGACTGGATCATGGGTACAGGTTTCCCCCTTTCTGTTGTTGTGATAGTGAGTCATCATGAGATCTGATGATTTAAAAGTGTGTGGCACTTCTCCCTTCTCTCTCTTCCTCTTGCTCCACCATGGCAAGATGTACTTGCTTCTTCTTTGCCTTTGCCATGATTGTAAGTTTCCTGAGACCTCTCAGTCGTGCTTCTTTTTAAGCCTGTGGAACTGTTAGCCAATTCAATCTATTTTCTTCATAAATTACTCATCCTTAGCTAGGTCTTTATAGTAGTGTGAAAGTGAACTAATACAGAGGCTTTCCCAAAGAATAAAAATACAAGAATTCACAAGAATATGCAAGACACATTATGGAAACAGGAAATGCCCAATGAGACTGTGCATTGGGAATAGGGAAGGGAACTTACATGTAATTAGGTTGAAAAAGCACACTGAATCTAAATAATTAAGCTATATGCCTTTGTTGTGAAGTGCAGAATCTATCCTGTGACCTCAGGATTTTTAGTTTTTTAACCAAGTGAGTAATAGGATTTCTTACAAAGAAAACAGGGAGATCATTCTGAAATTTCTAGCTTAAGTCATTATCAGGATGATGGATGAAGTTTTCACAGTACAATCTTGAAATAAAAAGAAAACCAAAATCAGGAGCAACAAAAGCAAAAATAGACAAATGGAACCATGTCAAAATTAAAAATATTTGTGAATCAAAAGAGACAATCAACAGAGTGAAACACAACCTGAAAAAATTTAAAAAAATTCTAAACTGTATCTTGTAAGAAATTGATAACAAGAATACGTAAAAACTTCTAAAATTCAACAACAGAAGATAAGTAAAACTTCACTAAAAATGGACAAAGGACTTGTTAGACATTTCTCCAAAGGTTATATACAAATGGCCAACTAACAAATGAAAAAACGCTCAACATCGCTAATCATCTGAGCAATACAAATGAAAACCACAAAGAGATATCACCTCACACCATTAGGATTGCTACTGTAAAAACAATAACAAACAACATCAAAATGAAAAATAGCAAGTGTTGGCAAAAATGTGGAATAAATCAGAACCCTGTGCCAGTTGATGAGATTGTAAAAAGATGCCACTTATATGGAAAATAGAATGGAGGTTCCTCAGAAAAATTAAAAATAAAACTATCATATGATCCAGCAATCCCACTTGTGGGTATATCTCCAAAAGAATTGAAAGCAGAGTTTACAGTGATATTTGCACACCCATGTTCACAACAGCACTATTCACACTAGCCAAGATACGGAAATGACTCAAGTGTCCATGGATGAATAAGTAGATAAACAAAAAGTGATATATACATAGAATGGAATATTTTTAAGTCTTGAAGAAAATTTTATCTCACATTATAAAGTGAAATAAATCAGTTATCAAAATAAGTATTGTATGATTCTCCTTACATGAACTATCTCAAATAGTCAAATTGACAGAAACAGAAAATAGAATGGTGATTACCAAGGGTTATGCAGAGTGGGTAAAGGGGAGTTTTTTAACTGGTATAGAGTTTCAGATTTGCAATATGAAATGGTTCTAAAGATCTGATTAATAACAATGTGAATGTACTTAAGAGTGCTGAAATGTATACTTGAAAATTATTAAGATGGTAAATTTTATATTATATGCTTTGTTACCAAAATTTAAACAAAATGTCAAAGAGGTCAAAATGAACAATATTAACACTTACAGATTGCAAACTATAGTGATTAGAAGGATAAATAAATTCATATGTGATCAAATACCAAAATACTTTTCTTGCTCTGGGTTAAATTGTAAAATAGGCAAAGTCTTTCTATCATTTTGTCACTTTTCTATATTACCTCCTTCTACTACTCCTTTCTGTATAAACTCGACTTTTAGAAGGAATGCTTCATGTAGGCTTGAGGCTTTTAACTTTGATTTAAAAAGCTATGCACTTTATTTTGTGCTCTATGATGGCCCAATGTTCTATGTGTATTAGACATATTTTAGTTTAAAGAGCGTGATTTCAGATGAGATCAATGCTAATCTCATTGTATCGCATAGTATTCACACTGTTAAACTGGAAACACATAGTCAAAGGATTTGGTTTAGAAAGGCCTGTAAGAACACACTCAGTCATTTATAAGATACAAACTATAGGTGACAACTGTAATCTTTTTAAAGGAATCCTCTGTGTGTGTGTGTGTGTGTGTGTGTTTACCTATGCACATACCTATATTTATATATGTGCATACACACATATGAAATACTTATGATTTTGTAATATAACCTAAGTAAACCAGGTAGGGGTTTTCCATAGCCTTTATATTTACGTATGTATATACTCCAGGTTGGATGTGGTCTTTATCTGTTTTATGTTGCTATAACAGAATACCTGAGGTTAGATAATTGGTTTTAAAAAGGGGTTTATTTAACTCATGATTCTGGTAGCTGGAAAGCCCAAGAGTAAGGTGGTGGCATCTGTTCAGCTTCCACTGAAGGCCCTGTGCTACATCAAGACATGGCAGAGAAGCAAAAATGTAAGCAAATGTGAGCAAATTGGGATCAAACATGAGGAGGAATCTCACCTTGTAACAACTCACTCCCTAAGAAGCTAATCCATTACAATGAGATCTAATTCAGTCTCATGAGAAAAATATTAATCCATCTTAATAATTTAATCACCTCTAAAAGGCACAACCTCCCAACATTGCTGTACTAGGAATTAAAGTGCTAACTTGAGTTTAGGTGTGAACATTGAAACCAGAGCAGACTGTGTTTTTAAAAATAATTGTTGGCACTGTATACCTGACACATACTAGGCTGTAGATTGTAATTTCCACACTAACTTGATATATGTACACACAAATGAAATATAAATACCATTTATAAATTACTAATAAATTAGGAATAATAAAATAAACAATGAAAAATGATTATTTCAGTTTAGATGCACACAATAAAAATAAATACAGATAATTTAAATAATCTGTCAGCTTAATTGTAAATCCAGTCCTTTGACTCCAGTAGTTTCTTTAGCCTAAATAATTTTCTTGATTATTCATATAAATTAATATATATTGTGCTCCTACATAGGAGTTGACTGCATGACAAAAATGGCTTTTTGAAACTCAAAAGAATATTTGAGTAGACTATAGTTCTAAGCACCATATAATTTACCTCAGTTAAGAAGAATTAGATGCTACCTTCCAGTGAGAGTATGTGTGTTTCTTACCACTGTATATTTAAAATATGTATTATTTAAATATTAAACATTTCCAAATGCTTAAGCAAAACTAAAATCCCAAGAGCAATTCATTGAAAATTTATTTACATATTTTTCAGTCAAATCTTTGTTTTCTTAGAATAATCTAATTACTTGGTTCGTTTCAAATTAGGAACTCTTAGAAAATCATTTGAGGAGACTGGACCTTTTCCCCACAGGCTACTATTGGATTGACCTCTGTGGAAACATATGTTAAGAAATTTGAATTAAGCCCTAAAATATGGGTAACTTCAAAATATTTAAAAATACATATTTTAAGTCTAATTTAACTAAAATCTCTGAGTTTCTCTGATTATTGTTGCCTTTATTCATTCATCTAACAATATTTTTAGTGTCAAAAATGTATCAGGAACTGTTAGATATTGAGAATGCAAACAGGCACAATATAGAAATTGAGAAACCTAGACATAGCATGAGAGAAAGACATTTGACCATATTACGTATGATAAAAACACTGTAAGAACAAATTAAGTATGAGTTCAGTTGGAAAACAAGGAAGGAACGGTCAAATGTTTCTGGTATTGGGAAGCAGTGCTGGTGACAGAAAATACTGAGATGCTAAAAACGTTTTCTGAGCCATTGGAGACAAGTATTTGATACCAAGCACTTTATCCACTACGGTAACCACTAGCCATATGTGCCTATCGAGCATTTGAACTGTGGCTAGTATGACTAATGAAGAGAATTTTTAACTACTATTAATGAATATTTAAATTTGAACAGCTAACTTTGGCTAGTGGCTACCATATTAGGCAGTAGAACTATACAGAACTGTGAGTAATTTGTTATGGTTAGGACATGTGTTGTATGGTTTAAAGGTCATGGTGATAGATGAAGAGGTAGACAAAGGCAAAATCTTAGAGTGCCTTTCTTGTCATGTTTAAGTCACATAAACTAAGTAGCATGAAAACAAAAAAGAACCTACCAGATTTATTAAATGATCACGTTGACATAGGCAAAGCTAGTTTGTCTTGGAGGATTAGACGCAGAAACCGGGATTTAGTAGATTAAAGAGGTGAATGGAAAGTGAGGAAGGGAAATCAGCAAAAATTGACTATTTTCAGGTATGTCAGTATAAAGAGAAAGAGAAATAAAGAAAGTTGGGTTTGAGGAAACAAGTGTAAGGAGGGATTTTAAGACTGGGGATACTGGAAAATGTTCACAGATAATGGGGGAAGTCAGAAAAATAGGTAATTTTATAGAATATAATATTAGGTTGGGTTGTAACAGTTTTAGTTGGAAAAACAACACCCATAAGTTAAGCAGATAGCCTATAAGTGGAAGAAGAAATATTCTCTGGATAAAAGAGAAAGTAAATTTACACAGAAATAAATTTGTGTATAGATATTGAGAAAGTTTAGTAGGTTTCCTCTGTGATAAAGAAAACAAATATTAAGATATACTTAGGCAAGAGGGGATGAGACTGAGAGTAGAACTCTGGAGGGAGCAATAAAGATTCAGATAAAGTTGCCAAGAATAATGAAGGTAGCAATCAGACAGCAATGTTTAGAGTCCAAGTGTATCAAGATCTCAGTTGTAGTAACAACAGCCACTTGTCGTCTCAACACAATACAACGTTGTGAACTAAGTTGAAGAGTTTAAAAAATTTAAATGATGGGTGGTTTTACCTGGAATTGTCTAGAAATAGAATTAATTTATAATTGATATATTAATATTACTTAGAATTAGTTTATAATTGATATATTAAGATTACTTAGCATCCTGTTTTACCACTTTATAAAGACTATGTTATTGAATTTATATGTTTATAAAAAGAGTTTATTAACTCAGAATCTACATGTATTTTAATTTGTCTTGTTTAGTTTATTCCCAATGCAATTGCCTTAGTTTATCTGTGCTGCTGTATCAAAATATTTGAGACTGAGTAATTTATAAAAATAGAAATTTATTTCCCACAGTTTTGGAGTCTCAGAAATCCAGTATCTGGGCACCAGCACATTTATTGTCTGATGAGGGTCTGTTCTCTGCCTCCAAAGATGGTACCTTGTTACTGCATTTGCTATACAGGAGAAACATTGTGTCTTCACATGAGAGAAGGCAGAAGGGCACACCAGACTACTTCCCTCTATTAAGCCCTTTTATATGATAACCTAATTCCAATCATTGAAGCAGAAGCATCATGACTCAATTTCCTCTCAAAGACCACACCTCTCAATATTGTTCAACATAAATTTTGAAGGAGACAAGAGCATTCAAACCAAAGAAGTAACTGACCCTTCATATTCCATTCACATAACACTCAGTTTCTTATTGGAATTACACCCAAACCCTACAGAATGACACAAGGAGTCCCAAAATAGATCTCAACAACTTCTCTTTAGCACTCTTCAATGTGAATAACATGAATACTTTTCCCTCATAACAAACTTACTTAACATTTCTGAAGATACATTGCAATGTTCTGCCATATCAAATATGCTCTTGCTCTTTTTTTTCCTAAGGTAATCCCAAATTGTCTTTTTCTTTGGCAAAATCATACTTATTTGATTCTATGTAACATCACACTTTGCAAAACACCCGAAGGCCACTCAATTTACAGTAATTTTTATTCGAAGTGTTTTCCTAAATCTGTGGTATTTATAGACTGTCTTGAAGTATGTCATCCATAATTGTGGACATGTATAATTTTTAGTGATGTATAGGCTATTTGAGGGTTAGTGTCACTTGTTAAAACTAAAAAAGTTGAATTTTTAAAACTACCGAAAATGGAACAAAGTAAAAATACAAATTAGTTGTCCTCAGCTTATAAATGCTGGCAAATTCACATATTTATTCCTTTGCTAGTAATTTTGCTGCCATTTTAAATTGTAGTTCCCAACAGTCAATAGGTTTCAGTAATAACTAGAGGTTAATTCCAATGCTAAAGATAAATTCATTATATATCTTAATAATGAAGATGATTTGAAATAAGCTTTCTAAATAAAACTTCAATGCTTTTATATTTACTGCAAATACAATTATAAGCTATAATAATAGGCATTGGGTAAAAGACCTGAAGGAATATTGCAAATTCATAAAGGGCTGTGTTATTGTGATGGGATTTCAGATGTAGGGAAGACATTTTAGTGTGAGAGACAGTTATATTTGAATTTCCACTGTGTGATCAAGTAGAAATCATTTAGGATCTCTGAATCTCAATTCCCTGTTAAAGTCATTCTCAGAACTAAATGTGTTAGTTTACGTGTGTGTGTATGTGTGTGTATATTACATACTACATACATCTGAAGATATGTATATATATGCATATCACATAATACTAAAGGAAATTTAATTATTATATAATGTTTGGTATTGTATTATGTTTACAAATACTTTTATTTACATTTGAAATATCATTAAACAGAGAAAAGGGAAAAGACCTAAGATTTTTGAGAAATCCTTTAAAAATACTCAGTGGGCAGGCTTAACAGAAGAGTGAACAAAAGCAGGAATAAGTGAATTGGAAAACAAAAAAATAAATAAAAATCACACAGTCTGAAGAGAGAAATAACTAGACTGAAATATAACATAAAAAGATTTGTCAGCAGTAAACCTACCCTAAATGAATGGCTAAGTTCTCTAAACAGAAAATAATAAAAGCAAAATCACAAAATTTGAAATATTAGAAGGAAAAAATATGAGTGAGCAAAAATATTAATAAATATAAGAGATTTTTCTTCTTACGTTGAGTTTTCTAAATTATGGTTGATGGTCAAAGTAAAAATTGTAACACTGGTTGTAAATATATGTAGAGAAGATATTTATGATTTGCTGTAAATGCAGGGGTATAAAGGGATATAAGGAGAGGTAAAGTTTTTGCAATTCACCTGAACTACTAAAATGACAGCACATTTTACATGTCTTTATATATAATATATATGTTTATATATGTAAATGCACATAGCAGTGATAAATTATAAATTTATATAATACAATACAAGTAAATATAATACAATACCTAGAGCACACTAATAAAACTGTAAGAGATACACCAAAAATGCAGTATATAAATTTTAACGGCATTGCACAAATATGTTCAAATAAACACACGACAACAGAAAAAAGAAAACAAATGAAAAACAAAAAAGAAAACATAAAATAAAAAATTTAAATGGCAAACTTACGTCCTAACATTAAAGTTACATTAAATATAAAAACTCTAAATACACCAAACAATATAAAGAGATTGGCAGAGTAGACCGGAAAGCAAGACTCAATCATTTGCTACCTATAAGACTCCCACTTGAAATATAACAATATAGCCACATTAACAGCCAAAAAAAAAAAAAAAAAATAGAAAAAGCAGTATCATGGAAATATTTATCAGTGGAAAATAGGAGTGGCTATATTACTATCAGATAAAGTACAGATAGTCTCAGATTTACAATGGTTTGGCTTACAATTTTTTAGCTTTATTGTGGTGCAGATGCAATATGCAACCACGAGGTTTCAGACTTCAAGCATCAGTGATTCCTTGACCAAAGAGTCTCTGAGCTGTATTTTTGATTTACAAGATTTTCAACTTACTATGTGTTATCATAGTCAAGGAACATCTTTAGACTTGAGAGCCAAGAAAATTACCAGACACAGAAACGGACATTATATATAATGACATGCGGAAAATTCACCAAGAAAACATACTAATCTTAAATGCGTATGCACCAAAAAACAATGCTGCAAATTTTTTTGTGTGTGTAAAGCAAAAACTAATTGAACTGGTAAGAAAAAAATTTCAAAAACACACAATTATTGGTGGGAGTTTTAACAGTACTTTCTCAACAACTTATAGAACAACTAGATAGAAAATCAACAAGAATATGGAACAACTCAGCAACACTACCAATCAACAGGATCTAACTTGCATTCATAGAAGACTCCAACCAGAAAGAACAGAATACACATTCTTTTCAAGTAATCAGGCAATATATGCCAAGATAGATCATATTCTAGGCAATACAACAAACCACAACTAACTTAAAATATTTAAAATTATATAGAACTTATCTGTAACTACAAAATAATCAAACTGGATATCGATAACTGAGAGATAAAAGAAAAATCTTCAAAAATATGGAAACTAAACATCACATTTCTAAATAAACTATGAATCAAAGAGAAAAGCTTCAAGGGATGTTTTAAAAACACATCAAACTAAATGAAAATGTAAAAACAACCTGAGAAAATATGTTGGGCACAACAAAAGCACTATGAGAGAAAAACTTACAGTATCAAACACATGTTATAAAAGAGGAAAGTCTCAAGTCATTGATTAAACTCACACCTCAACAACCTAAAAGAAGAGCAAACAACCTCAAAGCAAGCAGAAGTAAGTAAATAATAAAGCATACCAGCCAATGAAATTAAAAACAGAAAATCAATAAAATGGAAGGATTTTTAAAAAATCAATATCATTGACCAAAAAAAGACAAATTATTGACATAAGGAATGGAATATGAAATATCACTAAAGACCCTAAAGATAGAAAAAAAATAGAAAATACCATGAATTTACAATCATAAATTTGATAACATAGATGAAATTCATCAGATCCTCAAAAAGCACAATTTACCACCAACTGTAAAATATGAAATTGTGCTATAGCAATTAAGGAAATAAAAAGTATAATTTAAAAAAAGTCCAGAAAAACACTTCAAATATAACAAGTACAAATGCTTTTACTGAAGATTTCTACCAAATGCAGAAAAACAGAATCAATTATGCATAATATCTTCCAAAAACAGAAGAGATTTCATGCCTCATTTTATGAAGATAGTCTCTTTTGATATCAAAGCTAGAAAAAACTGTACCAAAAATGAAGAAAAAACTACTAATCAATATGTCAATATCCCTCATGCATACAGATATAAAAATTCTTTAAAAATATTAGCACATAAACTCAGTAACATGTTTTTCAAATATGATAAACTAACTGAAGCATATTCTAGGCATACAAAGCTGGTTAAATATTTGAATGTCAATCACTATAATTCACCATATGAACAGACTGAATGATAAAAATTTTATACCTATAATAATATCTGTTAATGCAGGGAAAACACTTGACTAAATTCGACATTCAAGATAAAAAAATAAAAACTCAGAAAAAAGGAATAGCAGTGAACTTTCTCAACATAATAAAGAACATTAACAAATAACCTATAGATAAATTTGTACTTAGTGCTGAAAATTTTCCATAACATCAGGAACAAGGCAAAAATGTCCACCCTCTCCACTCATTAAAAACAGTTGTAGTTAGTACAGTAATACAATAAGCACAAAGAATTAAAAATAACATTTGCAGATGTTATGTTTATCTCCATAGAAATTCCTGAGGGATCTACAACAAAACTCCTAGTATTAATAAATGACTTCAGCAGGATCTCAGAATGTAAAATATAAATAAAGAAATCAATTATATTTCTATATATGAGCAAAAACATGCAAAATTTAAATTTAAAAATACACTACCATTTGAAATCATATGAATAGATTGAAACACTTAGGTGTGAACCTAACAAAACTAGTACAGGAACTGTATCCCCCCAAATTATAAAATGCTAATGGAAGAAATCATAAACATCTAAGTAAATGGAAGGTTGTACTCATGGATTGGAAGACTCAACACAGTAAAAAGGTCAATTCTTTCTAAATTGATTTGTATATTTCCTGTGATATCTATAGAAAATATCAACTTTTTATTATAAACATAAAACTTCGTTTAAAATTTATATGAAAAGACACAGGGACTACAATAGCTAAAATTATTTTGAAAAAGTAGAATTAAATGGATGAATTGTTCTACTCAATTTCAAGTCATATGATATAGCTATAGTAATCACAATTGTGTGGTATTGTCAGAGGTACAGACACACAGATCAATAGAACAGAGTAGGGAATCCATCAACAGACCTACACAAATATGCCACGTGATTTTTCAACAAAGCTATAAAAGCAGTTCAATGAAAGAAAGATAACCATTTCAACAAATGTTGCTGGAGCAACTGGAAATCCATAGTCACAAAACAAAACAACCTGGAAAGGGTAGTAGCAGGGAGAGGAGCAGGGGAAGTGGAGATGGTTAATGGGTAGACACATATAATTAGAATGAATAAGATCTAGTATTTGACTACACAACAGAGTAACTACTGTCAACAATAATTTATTGTACATTTTAAAATAACTAAAAAAGAATAATTGCATCATTTATAACACAAAGAAAGGGTACATGCTTGAGGTGATAGTTACCTCAGTTACCCTGATGTGATTATTACCCATTGTATGCCTGTATCAAATTATCTTCTGCACTCCTTTAATATATATACCTACTATGTACATGCAAAAATTAAAAGTAAAAATAAAACAAAAGACAAAATCTTAACCTAAATCTCACATTTTATTTTTTTTAAAACCTTAAAAATGAGTCACTGACAAATGCAAACTATAAAAATATAAAACAAGTTACAAGATCCAGCCTGGGGAATATTTGCATACTATATATCCAACAAAGATTAATATCTTGAATATATAAAGAACTCTCAAAACTCAAAGATAAAACAAACCCAAACAATCCAATTTGAAAACGGCAAAAAAAAGTCATGAATAAACATTTTACAGAAAAGAATATACAAATGGCAAATAAACACACAAAAAGGTGTTAGACATCATTAGCCATTTGGGAAAAGCAAATTAAAGCCACAATGAAATAACACTATATATCCACCAGAATGGCTAAAACAAAAAACAGTAATGCCTCGAAATAGTGGAGAGAATGCAAAGAAACTCAGTCACTTACACATCACCAGCAGAAATAGAAAATGGTACAGCCACTCTAGAAGACAGTTTGGCAATTGCTAAAGAAACAAAACATGCAACTAAAATATAACCTGGTAATTGCACTTCTGGGCATTTATACCAGGGACACGAAAAGTTATGTTAACACAAAACCCGGTATACCCAATAGCCAAAACTGTAAACAGTGCAGATATCCTTTAAAGAGTAAGTAGCTAAATAAACTACAGTACATTCATGCCATCAAATGCTAATGCTAGCAATGAAAAGGACCGAACATACAACAATTTGAATGAATCTCCAGGGAATTATGCTGAGTAAAAAATGCCAATCCTAAAAAAATTACATACTTAGTTTCCATTTATACAACATTCTTAAAAAGACAAAATTCTAGAATTGAACAGATTAGTGATTGTAAGAGGTTAAGTAGGGGGCTGGGGTGGGAATTAGTTTGACTATGAAAGGGCACTATAAAGTATCCTACGGTGATGGAAAAGTTCTGTATCTTGATTATATAAATATCACCATCCCGATTGGGATATTGTACGATAGTTTGCAAGACATTATCATTGGCAGAAACTGGGTAGTGGATACATGAACTTTCTCTGTAATTTTCTTAAAACTGCATGTGAATCCACAATTATCTCAAAACAAAAGTTTAATTAAAAATAAAATGTGATAATTATTCAGTTACTACTTGGGTTGAAAGGGTTATTTATAGTTATTTATTATATAATTATTACTTATTATTTATAAATCTGCCAATATTAGATGGTAAAATTAAACCAAAATAATACATTTTTGTATATTATGAGATCCTTAAATATGCTCTCAGTTTCAGAGACTGCAGTAAGTATACGTAAATTTCTCTCAGTCATCATTGTTCCCAAAACTCTGGTAATGGTATGTTTCCTTTTAGAGCTTGCCCTTTCAATTTCTAGTTAGTTTTGATAGGATCAACAATCATAATATTCACCAAATCTGTGCCGCACAACTCTGCTGGCCATAGAGCAGACAGGCATTTTAGTTTTGTTAAAACAAATTGTTTTCATTTGGAACTAGAATTTTGATTAAAGATGAACAGATTTATAAGTTGTACTCAATAATTCTCTAAATATCTTGTTTCTCATATTTCTGGAAATAGTCTGGCTCTTCTCAAGGCTTGGATGCTTAGATCTGCCCTTAATTATGTTCATTATCCAATATTCTTAAAATGCATTTTTTTTTTCTTATTTGAACTATTCAGATCTGTTTTCTGTTGCTTTCTTACTCTGTGCCCCCTAGTAAGCAATAGAAAATTTATTTGGTCCAATTTAATTTAATGCCTTATGTCCCTATATTAAGGCGCAATATATATTAATTTACTTAACAAATATCTAAATATGCTATGTGTAAGGCTCTGGCCTAGATGCTGGAATCAGCAAACAATCAACAAAGCAGACCAAGTCATACAATCCTGGAGCTTAGCAGGGGAGAAGAGAAATAAACAAAAATAAAAATATAGTATTATTTACAAATATAAAGATTGTGAGAAACAATAACATTGGAGATTGGGAAATGAGAGTGGTGATAATACTGGGCTTTGTTTTATAGAAGGTCTATCAAATGCTGTAATATTTAATAGAGCCCTGATGGGCACGGGTGCGTGATTTGTCAAATGTGTGGGGAAGGATTTTCCAAGCAGAGAGAATAGAAGTGTCTGTGTGCAGAATTGATAATATACTTGTCAGGGTGGAAGAATCCCGAAGAAAAGGGTGGGGTGCCTGGAATGGAGTGGGTGTTGGGGAGTGTTAGGAAATGAACCAGTGAGGTAACGGGATCTACAGACCACGTAGAAATGTGAAGGCTATTGTAAAGACTTGGCCTTTACCAAGTAAGGTGGAATGCAATGAGAGTGTTTGAGATCTAGTGGCTTTACAAAATGTATTATAGCAATGTTGTCATGGAATTCTTTTTATGATAATTTTATCACAAGTGTTTTGAATATCTTTGCAAGTGTCAGTCAAAACATAGTATCCTATTGTTACAAGGGCTTATGAAAACACATGGGCCTATTTTCAACTGTCACGATTCTCTCCTTTCTTCTTAATTTCCTTACCTTGTTATCGTTAGTGTTGCCATGGAAGTTTTTACTATTTGTCATGTATCATAATTGTGCAAAGACATATTTTGCACTAAAACATAAATTGAGAGCAATAGTAGTGTTATAGTTATCTTGGTATTCAACCAAAGGTATAATGGTATTTTTATACCAGTTTACTTAATAAATCTTATTGAAATGAATGAGTAAAGGCCAAAACATTGTATATTAACTGGTTTATTAATTTCTGGCTAGAATGTACACTTGAGGAAAGCAGTTACTTGGCGTGTTTTGTTCAATTTAGACTTCCATTTTCTAGATTGGTTCATGACACAGAGTGGGTACTTAATAAAGATGTCTTAAATGGATAAATGAATATCCTCATTTTGCAGATGCCAAAAGTGAGTTCCTAAAATATTGACTGCTGTTGCTCACACAGGCATAGTTAGTGGGAGAGAATCCATGTGCAAAGTTTATAATACATTGTATTTCCATTGAAATAATTTATTTATTAACTCTTTCAATAAGCATTTGTTGAGTACAAATTAAGTGCTTAATACCATAACACCATGACCAAATATTCTATGAGGAGACAAGAAGTTTTTATTTCTCAGTTAAAGAACCTGAAAAATAGCACGAAATGTAAATATATTAAGGTCTATTTGAAGTGAAATTAAATATATATTAACATAAATAAAAAATATATTAGAGTATAGAAAATGAAGCCCAAAAGCAAAACGGCGAATGCTTATTGTACTTCCTATTGTCAAATATCCAGGAATATAAAAATGAGTATCTACCATGTTTGTCAGCCTCAGTGCAACTACATGCTTCATGGGGGGTAGGAAGTGACACTTTAACATGAAATCCTGTTTACATGTAATGTGAATTGTGCCCCTGGATTTTGCATTTCATTAGCCTGGAGAAGTAATAAGAGTGTCAGTGACACAACAATGTGCACACTCTCATTGATGAACACACCATTTGATTTACACTCTAGCTCAATATATCAGAGAATACACTTTTAAAAGCCTAACTGGAATATATGAACAATGAAAAATTAATGTCAGGATTGGGACCTAATTTGAATAATTCCTAAAATAAGGTACATTTTATTCAACATTTGGAAGAAGGCAAAGAATGTGCATTGGCAAAGAAAAAGATAGAAGCCCTTCAAGGGAAGGTATGCAAGGGAGAATGAACAAATTTGAGTGGGTAAATAATAAATGTGGCTGGAAAAGAAGATCTGGCACTAAAAACATATATTGCAGCCAGCTGACTGATGTCATTTTATTTATACTGGCTATATACATGAAAACATATACTGGTTTTTGGTGACATGAAAATCTTAGAATTATAAAGTATTAGGAATATGAAAAGGATTATGAAGTCTTCAGAAGTACTGAATTGTATGGAATAAAAAGTGTTCCCTGCTAGATGATAAAAATAAATTCATGTATAATAAAAATAAGCCAGGGCAAAGAATCTCTGTGAATTTAATTAATGACTAAATTAGGCATACTTTACTTAAAAGATGATATGCACAACTGAGCACTTGCACTGTGTACTACTAGAATGTTTAATTATGTCATGGAACTGAAATACAACATGCAACATTATATATTTTATGGCCTTAGCAGCCTTTATATATGAATTATTTAGTATGATTAAAATCACTCCCTAATAAATAAACTAAGGTTTGCATACGCTAGCATTTTTCCTAACATAGAAATAAAAGGAAGATTATTGGAAAAGAAGTTTTCTATGGTTGTTAGCTATTTTTTTATTTTAGTTTACAGCAATTTATTGAGTTCTGTAAGAGATAATGGGGATAAAGAAATATAAGACATAGACTTTGCCCTCAAAAACTATATATCGCATAAAAGTTTTCATTGTCTCATTCTTCTATCTGATTGCAAAACTTAAAACTTACTAGTTGACTTTGCCACACTTTTCTTCTCAGAACACTCCCTTCTTACTTTCAGGATATTACACTCTGTTGTCTTTCTGATGTCTCTGCTTTTTTATGATTTTAGTGTATTGGATCTCTCCATTATTGTAGGTCTTTATGTACTTCAGTGCTTTTGGATGTGGTTCTTAACTCACTTCTCTTCCCAGTCCATATTTCAAAAGCTCCCCTAGATTTTAACTCCAGCTCAAACACTCCTGTTCTGTTCTCAGCTCAAGATGAATAAAACTTAAACTCTTTTTGGTGTGAGTATGTGTGCGTCGGGGAGAGGGTTGTGTTTACTTTGCCATTTGGCTGTCTTAAAGGTGTCTCTACTTCACTTCCATCATTCCTCATTTCAATAAATGGTCTATTTACTCCCACTTGTGTTCTCTTCCTTAAAAACGCCTTGTCATTCACACATAACACCCATGAATAACAAATCTTTGTTAGTTCACTTCCTAATTTTATCTCAAACTCAGCACATTATTACCTCTCCCTCTGATGACTCTTATCCAAGCCACTAGTGCCATACTGCTCAAGGTAATTTATAGATTCAATGCCATCCCCATCAAGCTACCAATGAGTTTCTTCACAGAATTGGAAAAAACTGCTTTAAAGTTCATATGGAACCAAAAAAGAGCCCGCATCTCCAAGACAATCCTAAGTCAAAAGAACAAAGCTGGAGGCATCACGCTACCTGACTTCAAACTATACTACAAGACTACAGTAACCAAAACAGCATGGTACTGGTACCAAAACAGAGATGTAGACCAATGGAACAGAACAGAGTCCTCAGAAATAATACCACACATCTACAGCCATCTGATCTTTGACAAACCTGAGAGAAACAAGAAATGGGGAAAGGATTCCCTATTTAATAAATGGTGCTGGGAAAATTGGCTAGCCATAAATAGAAAGCTGAAACTGGATCCTTTCCTTACTCCTTATACGAAAATTAATTCAAGATGGATTAGAGACTTAAATGTTAGACCTAATACCATAAAAATCCTAGAGGAAAACCTAGGTAGTACCATTCAGGACATAGGCATGGGAAAAGACTTCATGTCTAAAACACCAAAAGCAACGGCAGCAAAAGCCAAAATTGACAAATGGGATCTCATTAAACTAAAGAGCTTCTGCACAGCAAAAGAAACTACCATCAGAGTGAACAGGCAACCTACAGAATGGGAGAACATTTTTGCAATCTACTCATCTGACAAAGGGCTAATATCCAGAACCTACAAAGAACTCAAACAAATTTGCAAGAAAAAAACAAACAACCCCATCAAAAAGTGGGCAAAGGATATGAACAGACATTTCTCAAAAGAAAACATTCATACTGCCAACAGACACATGAAAAAATGCTCATCATCACTGGCCATCAGAGAAATGCAAATCAAAACCACAATGAGATACCATCTCACACCAGTTAGAATGGCGATCATTAAAAAGTCAGGAAACAACAGGTGCTGGAGAGGATGTGGAGAAATAGGAACACTTTTACACTGTTGGTGGGATTGTAAACTAGTTCAACCATTATGGAAAACAGTATGGCGATTCCTCAAGGATCTAGAACTAGATGTACCATATGACCCAGCCATCCCATTACTGGGTATATACCCAAAGGATTATAAATCATGCTGCTATAAAGACACATGCACACGTATGTTTATTGTGGCACTATTCACAATAGCAAAGACTTGGAATCAACCCAAATGTCCATCAGTGACAGACTGGATTAAGAAAATGTGGCACATATACACCATGGAATACTATGCAGCCATAAAAAAGGATGAGTTTGTGTCCTTTGTAGGGACATGGATGCAGCTGGAAACCATCATTCTTAGCAAACTATCACAAAAACAGAAAACCAAACACCGCATGTTCTCACTTATAGGTGGGAACTGAACAATGAGATCACTTGGACTCGGGAAGGGGAACATCACACACCGGGGCCTATCATGGGGAGGGGGGAGGGGGGAAGGATTGCATTGGGAGTTATACCTGATGTAAATGACGAGTTGATGGGTGCAGCACAGCAACATGGCACAAGTATACATATGTAACAAACCTGCACGTTATGCACATGTATCCTAGAACTTAAAGTATAATAATAATAAAAAATAAATTAAAAAAAAAAAAGAACACTACAATCACTTCCTCCCAATCCCTAGTTTCCTGTATTCTTGGTCATAGAATCTTTAAAAATGCAGATACGATTCTTATATATAATACCTTACACTCCCACTTTCTCAAACTATTTAGTGATTACCCATTGCTCTTAGGATACATTTAAAAATCTTTAAAATGACTTGCAATGCCCTGATGCATATTCTTATTTCTAAAGAGTTTTATATCCGTATCTTCCACTCCACAGCCTCTCACTATGACAAATGTTCCAGATATTTTTAATTCCTCAAAAATACCAAATAATTGTCACCTTATTTTTCACCATATTTTTATTCCATCTGCTTAAAATGCTCTCTTTATGACCCTACCTCCCTCCTCATAGCCTTTTGCCATGTTGTCTTTATCTATTTACTCTTCAAATTTAAGTCTGAAAGTCATTTCCTTCAGTTGCCTTCCATAACCCTGTGGATCAGTTATATGCTCTCATAGAACACTGCATCGCTTCCTTATAGCTCTTATGATGAATGTAACTGTATCTTCTGTGTAATTATTTTATTTATACTTGTATCTGCTTCTTCTACACTTCAGTAAGCTCTATAAAGGTACAGAATATGCCCGTTGTGTTCACAACTATATTTCCAGGGCCTAGTACAGAAAAAGTACTCAATAACTACTGACTTAAAGAATGAGCAATGAATTAATTTAAAAAAGCACTAAGCTCACCCTGATACTACAAACTCGGCATGGCCCTATGTGGAAGTTTTGACAGAGTACATGTTTAAACACCTGTAAAATAAACCAAGAGTTTTGTTGGTTTCTTCATGCATGTAACAGTAATAGATTTTACCTTCATAAAAATAATCCAAGTAATTATATATTTATAAAAAACAGAACTAAATACAACACTAAGATCTCAAGTGACACAACAGTATTTACTTTAATTACAGTTTTCCAAAGATTTCTACAGGTATAATCAGTATATACATGTTTATATATGCACACACATACACACATATATACATATATGCACATATATACATATGCGAATATATGCAAGAGACAAAATAAGTAAATAATGTCTGGTTATATATGTTGCAAAATCATGAAAATGTGTATTTTATGGATTCAAGATCAAAATCTTCTGAGGAGCAGGTAAATCCTTCAGTTTAATTGAGTGATGAAATTTAGGAAAGAGAGGCAATATTCCAAAATTTTGCACTAAATTTAAATTCAAAGGAACATTTTATATTTTTATTTATATTACACACATATCTAGGACACGGAAAATGCTCACCATAACTTTGTAGCCTCTGATTATACTTTACTTTCTCATTATTGCCACAGCCAAATTCCTAACACACGACACGTGATCTGGTCTCTGCATCTGCATCTTTCAGATTCATTGTCTTCCCTCATTATTTTGTTACTTACTAATACAAATGTACTATGCAATCACTTATTTTCTACTTATAAAATTGCACTGCTTGTGGAAAAATTCAATATCACTGCTCAAGATATTGTTAATCAAATTCAAGGCCTTTTTTTTGAGATACAATGCATTATTTTGGTTTCCTTGACATGTATGCAATTCCTCACATTTCCAAAGCTTCAAAATATTTTTTTAGAGAAATGACTTAAAAATAAATCTCAAAGTATGATTGTGCAATGTCAACCAGACCCAAGTCTTGTGATTGTACGTGGTGTAATTCCAAAATTTACTTTTAGCTAGTGAATGAAAAATGGTATATTTCTCTAAAATGTAATTTAACTATTTATAAGGGAGGAAACTCCTTTGGAAATAACTTGAGTTTTCACATATGCTATCCCTCAAAGGCTCCTAGAATCTCCAAGGTGTAACAGCTGTGAAGCCATCTGCGAGCTGAATCAAGTTCCAATAGCAAATGCATGCCATCAATACAGAAATTCAGCCAAAATTTAGGATTGGGTCAGAATTCATTAGTGAAACACTGCTACTTTCCTAACAAATAGGTCAATCTGCATTAAATACTCTGAAAATCATTATGTGAGAAATATTTTTGTCAAGCAACAAATATTTTATTAGGATAGTTACAAAATTAACTAGCTATGAGAGGATTCATTCATTCAACAAATATTTAGTGGTGACACCATGATAGGCAGCATAACTACAGTAGCAAATAAGACAGAAGTTTCTTGCTCTTTAGCATACTCTACAGAGATACATAGTTTTGTATAATCCACTTGAGTGTGAGAAGAGCCTGTGAATACGATGGGATATCAGTTTTGTGATTTTTTTTGTATTTTATGGCAAAAGTGTTTCGTAGGTGTAATTATGGTTCCTAATCAATTGACTTTAAATTTAGCAAAGAAAGTTATTCTTGGTGGGCCTGATCTAATCAGGTGAGGTCTTAGAAGTGATACTATGCAGGAGCAGATCCTCTACTGTTGAACTTAAAAAAGCAAACTGCCATGGTAAGGAGAGTGTCAGGTAGCAGAAATAGGGAGGCTAGGATCTGAAAGTCTCAGTCCTAAGCTATAAGGAACCGAATTCTGATAATCAATAATCTTGGAAGATGAAATTGCAGCTGTGGACAAAACCATTCAGCCTGGTGAGACCCTGAGCAGAGGCTCGCTCCAGTTAACCCATGCCCATATTCCTGACCTACAGCACTGTGAGATAATTTTTGCTTTTGTCTTAAGCTGCTATATTTTTAGCATTTTGCTCTGCATTAATAGAAAATGAGTATGGGAAAGGACAAGCTTTTCATGTTTTATTCTTAATTACTAATAAATACATAATACATTGTATTAAACATAATTTATTCATTACCATTGTATGTATTACTGCCAATAATTTAAGTGTCAGGGTTGAACAGATCATGACATGACAAGTAAGGAAGGGAAATAGTATTGTAAACAATTGAGAACTGACATCTCACTTTCAGGTCTATATCCATATTTGTGACATTAGCTTCTTGACTGAGTATAAAATCTGAGATAAGCACACTCCACAGCAAAATTAAACATTAAAAAGTGTGCAGAAAATATAGGGTTTCATAAAATCATAATCAGGGAATTTAGCACATAAGAAATTAAAAGGTATCTTTTGAGAAATCAAATAGTTTCCCAGTAATCAATAAATAAATATTTAGGATAAAATGTCAGGAATCTTAGTAAAGTAACTCAGTTGAAAAGTGAAGTGAGTAGGTGAAAAATTCCATAGTTAATAAGTTCAAAGTCATCACATTGCCCTGTGATTCACTAACACAATACCACATTCACTTTTCTGTTTCAGCCAAATATAATGCATTTCACATCTTTATGTGAAATACTATCATCTATTGTCTAATCTTTTTATTGAATGTTAGCCTTCACATATCTTCATTGTTTTTATCTTAATTGTATTATTGTGCTAAAGGTCCATTTGGGAAGCCAATGGAAACTCTTTGGGTCAACCATTGCAATTGTTACATTTTATGACAAAACACCAGAAATATACAAATAATGTGCACAGTACTGGAGTAAACAATAATA
Organism: Macaca mulatta; assembly: GCF_049350105.2. Lineage (NCBI taxonomy): Eukaryota > Metazoa > Chordata > Mammalia > Primates > Cercopithecidae > Macaca > Macaca mulatta. Next base: position 123,485,812 of record NC_133413.1, read on the forward strand.
ATAACAATATGAAATATCGAGAATAATATAAACAATAAGAATGACAAGAATAATATAAAAAATGGCAAGAATAATATAAACAATAATCTAAACAACATTAATGACAATATAAAATAGAAAGAGAGAGCATATTTGCTTGATTTTAAAATAACTTTAGCAGAAGTTTCTCTTCAGTAGAGGAATTGAGTCAGTTTTATAACCGACATATTTTGACAAGAGTATTGACAATAGAATCAAACAATGTTCTTTTACAGACACTTTGATGTAGTGAGACTACCTATAGAGTCAAGATTATTTAAAGTTGCGGTTTATTTCTGACATTATCTTATCATATGATTTTGAGAAAAATGCCTAACTTCTCTGACACATACTAGAGACTTTTTATGCCAAGTTTTGTCAGAATATAATAGGAAATTCAAAGCATTACTGGTGGAAATATAAACAGATATGGTCAGTCTGAAGAACAGCTCAGAAATAGTCAAATCTAGAATGCATTTGTAACTAAGACCTCACAGTCCTGGAGTACATTTCCAGAGTAACTTTTACATGGTAGTTTTTAGAGTATGAGGCAATATAGGTGTCCAGCAATGGGACCACTATAGGTGAAACTATACAATATGGTGGTACAACCACCTGAAGAGCTTCTTAAAACTAGCTTAATCCTCAGATACTCTGAAACAGTCCACCTGGGAAGGTTCTGAGGATACTAGATGTTTCCTCTGAGATTGTGCAACCAAGATAGAGCAAGTGGACAAAACTTAAAATCACACTACTGAGTAAACAGTAAGAAACAGCAAGAGATCTGTAGCATAATACCGCTTATGTAAGTTTTAAAAGCATATAAACATAAAATACTCTCTATTTTATGAGGATACATAAAAATCAGGGATATGTAACAAACACATTTGAGTGGTTTCTTATATGGGGAGATGCATAGAAATACGGAATAGGGATTCAAGACAACTCAGTATACACATATTCATATGTAAATACCTGCATCCGTATGTCTTGTACTGTTGCAGAAAAGTTTTGGTGACAGTGTTCTACGAGTAAGAAACATGAATAACCCAATCCCTTTTAACCTAAGCTTTAAATAAAATTGACAACAATTACAATATAAAATTAGTATATGGGACTAGTTAATCTTTAAATCTGATTCTAGTTTATAGCATGCATTTTTTTCTCTAGGTAGCATTTTTCATACTACACTTTTGTCTGATTAAAAAATTTGTCTTTTGGCCGTGTGCAGTGGCTCATGTTTGTAATCCCAGCACTTTGGGAGGCCAATTGAGTGGATTGCTTGAGGCCAGGAGCTCGAAACCAGCCTGGCCAACATTGCAAAACCCCATCCCTACTAAACATACAAAAATTAGCTGGGCACATGCCTGTAGTTCCAGCTACTCAGGTGGCTGAGGCATAAGAATTGTTTGAACCCAGGAGGCAGAGGTTGCAGTGAGCCGAGATTGCACCACTGCACTCCAGCCTGGAAGACAGAGCAAGACTCTTTCAGAAAAGAAAAGAAAAAAGAACACAAAAGAAAAGAAAAGAGAAAAGAAAAAAAAAACAGAGAAAGAAAGAAGAAAGAGAGAGAGAGAAAGAGAGAGAGAAGGAAGGAAGGAAGGAAGGAAGGAAGGAAGGAAGGAAGGAAGGAAGGAAGGAAGGAAGGAAGGAAAAGATAGAGGGAGGGAAAGAGAGAGAAGAAAGAAAGAAGGAAAGAAAAAGAAAGAAAGAAAGAAAGAAAGAAAGAAAGAAAGAAAGAAAGAAAGAAAGAAAGAAAGAAAGAAAGAAAGAAAGAAAAGAAAGGAGAAAGAAAAGAAAATAGGGAAAGAGAGAGGGAAGGAAGGAAGGAAGGGAGAGAAAGAGGGAGGGAGGGAAAGAGAGGAAAAAAGAAAGAGAAAGAAAAAGAAAGAAGGAAGGAAGGAAGGAAAGAAAGAAAGAAAAGAAAGAGAGAGAGAAAGAAAGAAAGAAAGAAAGAAAGAAAGAAAGAAAGAAAGAAAGAAAGAAAGAAAGAAAGAAAGAAAGAAAGAAAGAAAGAAAGAAAGAAAGGAAGGAAGGAAAGAAGGAAGGAAGGAAGGAAGGAAGGAAGGAAGGAAGGAAGGAAGGAAGGAAGGAAGGAAGGAAGGAGGAAAAGAAAATTTGTCTTTGCATCACTCACTTCCTTTTCAGCTTGAGGCACTTTCTTTGACTGAATCTCATCTATTACATCAAAATTCAATAGATAAAGAGTAATATGCCAAGATGCATATTATTATAAGAGGGATAATTAAGAGAACAAACAACGACTGTTTTGGGGTAGGAAAGTGGGACTATGATAAATGTTTTCTAATATTTGAAAAGTCTTCATCGGTTACCTGATAAAAATATGACACATTGTTTAGCAACAAGCAATTCAGAGGCAATCTGAATCACTAGATGGAATTTAAAGGAATTTCAATTCAACATAAGAGAGGGCTTCTATTTAGAGTTGTCCAAAAAGTGAAAGACTTGCCATTAAAGGTTGGGAACTCACAGCTACATAAGTGTTAAAAAGTAGTGGGGGTGCAACGGAAGTTAGTCAAATGTTGATGCTGCTCATATAATGGTTTTTGCTCAAACTGAGTTGGATCAAAACTATTCTCTTTTGACTTTCTCCTCTACACACATATTTGGAGTCCATGGCAAAAAATGTATGCCATTTTTTTCTTCAAGATAGTTTATGTTCACAAATACTGAATTAGATGATTTACAAGGTTTCTGTTAAGCTTGTGATGGTATGAGAAGAAAAAGAAATCCATCCAGTGCATGAGTCAGTTATCACACTGATTATATTCTGAAATAAATATTAATTTCAAAATAAGATAAACTACATCCCAATAAATGATAAGTTTGGTGCACATATTTAAATTATACGCTTTGCTGCCAATTACTCTGTATAGTTCTTTTTTTATTGGGACCTGTGTTTTCATGTAATTTAAAAAATTTTATACAGAACACATTTTATGTACAGAGATGACTAAGTTATTTAATGCTTTTAAGAGGAAAATTACCTACAAAACCAAATACTTACAAACCAAAACAGTTTAATAGCAGTGTAATTATTTTTTAGTGGGTGATTATTTATAGAACGTCTGAGTGTGACCAATATAAAAACATTGCTTGAGAATGTCATCAATGTTTTGGTTACTGAATTTATTAAAGCAAACCAATGGCATAAAAATTTGAATTATAAGACTGAGATTTATATTCAGAAGACCTGAGTCCAAATGCATCACTATCACCTAATATGTGTCTCCTTTGAAAACAATGTGTTTTTTTATCTCTGAAATTAATTTTAACTCAACAAATATTTATTGAGTAACTACTATGGGATAAGTCCTGAGTACACAGAATGCAATCTTAGGGAGCTCAAAATCTTACCGTAGAGCTGCCTATGTAAATAAACACTTGTATTCAGGGCAGTAGAATGAATACAGTGAATAACAGAAGTAACATATTGTGCAGTTGCTGTAGAATGAAGAGATGCATAGTACAGAAAGTGGATACAAGAATGTAACGCTGAAACAACTATAGCTACTTCAGAGCTTTGGTAAAAGGGTGAAAAGAGGCTAGGCATGTTTAAATATTTTGTATACTATATGTTTTTCTCATTTGATGGTGAAATTTTGGAATGTGCAATATTTGTCATACCCTTCTTTTCTATTCCTTCTGCTGCCGTAACTGTCAAGCTCCTGAACAATTCACATGAGAACATAAGAAATATAAATTTGTCTATTTTGTGTCCTAATGATCAGGACATTTTCCTCAGAAAGTTAAAATAAATGTGTATTTTATTTCCTTTGAATAAACAAGCTACTTTGGGGATTGGAAGTGAAAAAAATAACAGAAAATGAAATATAATAAACTATCTTCCAAATCTTTGCCTGAGACCAAGCAAGATTGCAATTAAAGTAAGAATAAAAATTTAACAGTTACTGGTAAAGCAACAAGTAAAGAGTGAAAGTTATTACTGAAGTGTGAAAAAAGTCTACCTTTTAAAGGCAGCCAGAAAATTATCAGAACTTAAGTATCCCATAAAAATTGCCCTAATCAACAATTCTGTTAGTACTTGATTATCCAGGAACCATTCTCCTGTTCCTTAATTGTAAATAAGGATGACAATGTCTACTTCATAGGGCAACTGCAAAAAGAGTCCCATGGACTAGCTTCCCCAAGTATAATGCCTGACATATACGTAGAAATTCAATAAAAGTTAGCTCATTTCTTGACCTTTATTTTTGTATTTGCTGAAATAATTATTGCACATACTCATGGCAGTTTTATGAAACAAAGAATAGCATAAATTCCAATAGTAAAACTATTAAAGGTGGGAAGTGCAAAATATTTGAAGACTTTAAGATACCATCCTGAGGGTAAGACCACAAGGTCAAGTATTCAAGGTAAAGATCACAGAACGAAAGGGGAATTGAAGTGGAAGTACAGTTGGAAAAACAAATCCATATACTGTGAATATATATTTGAAATTAATTTCAAAGGGGTAATCCTGAGAATATTATAATTTTAGAAATCAAACAGCTTAGTTATGTTGGAAAAATGCATAACTAAGATCATGTTGGTTCTGAAAATAAATTTGGTCCTAATATGTATGGTAGAAAGTTTAACACAGATATATTCGGTATGTAACTAATGAATACTGAGTGACTAATAGCAAGATTTAGGCTTCTCAGTCCTCCAACTGACAGAAGATATGCAGGCAATATAAAAACTGTTGCAAGGTGGATACAGGGAGCCTATCAGCTGCTGTGGTTTTTTATAATGATTCTGAAAGTTTCTTTTTTTTTAATTCCTGGAATCAAGAGTTAGAGAATCAGGATTGTGGGTGGTCACTCATTTGCTCAATTTTTTTTCTTTTGTTTTCCAACATTAAGTACTTTACAGCTGGGAGCAAGCCAACAAGCAACATTTTGAGCTGTGCCACCTAAATAGAGCTTAGACTAGAAAGGTAAGCAAAACTTGCTAGGAAAGGCAAATTACTTTATCAACCTTATAAGAATCAGTGTATTATTATCTCACTATTCAGGTGCCCAGTGTGTCAAATAGAAATAGATGGTAAGTCAAATTGGATACAACCGCAATATCGCTACATAATCTATGATCATATGGAACAACTTAATACTTCTCTGGCAGCAGATATTTTTAATGGAAACATATTTTATTGCATTTTCCTTTATATCACTCATAATAATTGGTAATTATATGCTTGATTATTTGAAAATATCTGTCTTCTTTACCAGACTATTATCTTCGTGATAATATGAACTATGTTGTTGTTGCTTTATATCTGTATTCCCAATGCCTAGCATACTAAAAAAAAAAAGAAAATTAAAAAAAAGAAAAAATATTTTGTTAGAAGTTCTTGTCTAGTCTTTCTCTTTTTATTACTGTAATTTCACAATGTCTGCCCCTAAAAGTGGACTACCCTATTCTGATGTATGTTAGAGAAAGAATAGTCTAAGCATAGTGGTTCACATCTGCAATCCCAGCATTTTGGGAGGTTGAGGAAGGTGGATCACATGAGCCAAGGAGTTGGAGACCAGCTTGGGAAACATGGCAAAATCTCATCTAAATAAATAAATAAAGTTAGCCAGGCCTGGTGGCACATGCCTATAGTCCTAGCTATTTTGGAGGCTGAGATGGGAGGATCACTGGAAGCAGGGAGGTCTAGGCTGTAAGTAAGCCTTTATCAGGCCACTTCAGTCCAGTCTGGGTGACAGAAAGAGATTTTGTCTCAAAAGAGAGAGAGAAAGGAGGGGGAGGAGAGAGAGAGATGATTTGTTTGTATTGTATTTAGATAGGGTTAAGATAGTACCTCATTAGTTTACTATTAATAACAAAAATAAAAATGAAATTGCAAGTGTTGGTGAGGATATAGAGAAATTGCAACCCTGCTGAACTGTTGGTAGGAATATAAAATGGTGCAGTCACTATGGAAAATGGTGTGCTAGTCTTTCAAAAAATTAAACATAGGGGTTTTGCTATGCTCAGGATTCCTTAGCTGTGACATAAACTACATATGGTACTTCACATTGTCTTCTGGTACTAAAAGGGCAACTTGAGGAAGAAGAACTGCTTTGCCTATAAAGCTCATGCTGTTTGCTGTGCTTTGATTAACAAAGTCCCTTGTCTCTGACCCAAGAGTCTCATGTCTTTTGCCAGCTTCTATGACACTGTGGCAGGTTGACTTATAAGCTGTCAAGTAGAGCAAAATCTCATAACAGTATCCTATTTTTTTTTCTTTTTGATTTCTTCAAAGGTAAATGGAATATTTCTGTGAGCTACAATATGTTAGTTTTTCATCTGATACAGCTTGCCAAAATAATTGACTTTGAAACAACATTATGTGTTATTAACACTTAAAGGTACTTAGATTTTTCTTTCTTTAAAAAAATCACTAAATCCACTGGACATTGGTAGAGTTGAAGAAAACAATGGTACATTTTATATGCTTTCTATGTTTGCACTTCACATTTCAGAAATAGCTGCTCAAAATGCAGAGGTAGTTAAATTTTCAGAGGATGAGATATGTATTATAAGCACAGCTCTCTTTGAATACATAACATCCTTATGCTGAATTTAAATCTAATTTTGTGACAGCTGTAAAAATGGCTACCTCGTTGAGAAGAGCAAAGAAATCAAATTTATGCTATTTTCTGAAAAGTTACAATGCTAAATAAAGCATTGTTCTGAATTTTAAATCATAACATTTCCGCCTCTAGTGAGGTTCTTGAGAAAATGCAATTCTTTAGGATATATTTATAAATCACCTTTCATCATGAAGAATTTTGAAATCATTTCAAAATGTAAGTAAGTAGAAAATGAGGGGTGGAACTTCACACAGAAAGTATTTGTTCAAAAATACCTAGAACAGAAAAAAATATACATTGCTACCAGCACTAAGTGTGCTGAAAATTCTGATTGAATAAGTCAGATTTGTACTAAAACTACATGATGCCAACAGTTCCAGACCAAAAAAAAAAAAAAAAAAAAAATAAGGATGGGAAAAAGAAAACAATACAAGAAGCAGTCAGCAGAGTTCAGCAGGAAGAAAGGCTGACATCACTAACGCTACCATGAGTGTAGGGGAAGCAAAAGGAGACAGAAACATGAACCACATGTATGAAAAGGGAAGGTCCTCCATGCATGTATGATAAGGTTAATGAAGTATATGTATGATAAGGGAAGATCCTGCATGCAATATGTTTGGCTTTTGAATTTTACCTTTTTCAAGTGATAAAATACAAGTTAATAAAATAAAGTTGAATACCATCACTTGAATTGACTCTGTCAAAGTTCATAGTTTTCAAATTCAGCTTGCAAGAATTTCTTTCTTGGAACAAATTGAAACAGGGAATGATTATTTTCTTTCATGCCTTCAAAAGTTAAAATGCCTATCCCTGAATATAAATGCAAACCTAAACTTACACATCTTTTTAACTATCCACTTTGGGAACAGTATGAAAATATTGTACCATGAAAAGGTACATGATCAGAATACATTTTGTATTCTGATTCTGATTTTGGTTTATATATATTTTTGTATATGCATATATGTAGATGTACATGTATTTATAAATATAAAATTTTAAATGTACAATTGATATAAATGATACAGACACATTTTTTATACATGGAGTAACAATCTTTCTTTTGCAACATTTAGGGGGAAATGTGATGGAAAAAATAAACAAGATGGTGCCAAGGTTTTTTGAAACCAAAAGGATTTTCTACACAGTTTATCTTGACATTACTCAAGCCTCTTTGAGATCTTAGTCTACTAGTCAATATTGATGGTTCTTTTTAAGATAAGAAAAGGGAATAGCCTTGTTAGCAATTCCAGACAAAATATCTGTTCCTTAAAGCCATGTGGTGAGTATAATGAATGTTTACAAATATTTTTGTTCATCTTCTAGGCTCATGACTTCAAAAAAGTCTTGTGACTTTTGAAGTAATTACAGTCATGTGATTTCTGATTTGTGCAATAAAAATATGTATAATATGTAAACATATGTATGATATGTAGAATATATAATTACATATACTTTTATAATATATACTTTAATAATATACTTTAATTTATAGACCTATAAATATGTGTTTGTGCCAATATTGGCCAATAAAATGTAAGTATGTATACCTTCTGGCACTGCCTGACCAAAATTTTAAAAGTAGTGCCTGATTGCCATTTGTATTTTGTTTTCTTTTTTTCTACTATAGCAATTACGGGAAAATATTCAGAGTCAGAGTCGGCCCTTATAACCCTGAGTTCTCCTGTGACTACGGTAAGTAGATCTCTCCTGCCCAACTGCATTTTTTCTGAAGCAATTAAGCAATTAAGTTTGTCAGGTTATTACTGTGTGACCTCATATATTCTGATAAGTCATAATGTCAATATTTACTTATTAATTAAAATGAAAAAGATATTCAAGGTTCTTAATATGTACTTCTCAAGCTTTACTCTTTTTCCTAAAATGAAAAAGATATTCAAGGTTTCTTCTTATGTACTTCTCAAGCTTTACTCTTTTTCCTAAAGTCGCTTTATCTGAAACATCTCCATAGAAATCCATTATATCTATAGATTTAACCTGAATTAAATTAAGAAAAATCAGTGAAATAGATGAATTTCTCATTAAATTATTAAACTACTCCTCAATAATAATTTGTCCTAACAGTTGATCAGTTGATTAAATCTGTGGGATATAAATTGATTGCATTATTGTTTCAATGATGAAAAAAACAATAGAAGTGGCCTCTGCTCACTATCCACTCTGGCCAGCAGCCAAGTCAGAATATATATGTGTGTGTGTGTGTCTGTGTATATATATATGTATATACATCTCCACCAACTCCCATAAGCTAATCAAAACACTGGTGCTCAGGAAAAGTAACACTAAAAACTCATATGTGAAAGAGTAAATAGATGATGGTAATTGACACTTTTGTAAATGACAGTAAGTGAGAAATATATCTTACTTTTCCTGAAAACACAAATTTAGAGAAACAAGCATTTTTAATGTTATGGAATCAAATGCTTTCGATTGTTTATATGTATGTATGACTTTGTAACAAATTTTTAAAGGAGCATAACTTGTGAAGTCATAATTCACATCATAATAACAAAAGAAACAATTTTATTATTTTTCTTCTATATTGATAACTCAGAAAAAACTCAGCAGTTCTTTAAAATTATAATCAATAATGATTTTTAAATGCATGGCTTAGATTTAGTTAGAAGAGTGGAAATGATGGCAATATATTTTTAAGTGTTGAATTCAAACCGTCTAAGGTATTCAAGGTGCTCAGTCATAAGGCAATATTTTAGATATTTTTACACTTTATTCTACTTTTTAAATGTTTAATTTTATATTTATTTAACTATTTCCCCATCTATGGATTATATATTGAAGAATAGCTTAAACTAGAAAGAATTGTAACTTTTTGATAGTTGTTAGAATGTCATTGTATAAAACAAACTGATTTCCCCAGGACCTTTGAGTCCACATCCTATAAATATAAATAAAACATAATTCATGGTATTCATTAATCTAAAGTCAAATTTAGTTAAATTTTAAAAGAATGCATAAAGAGAAATTATTCAAAAATAACTGAATGGTTTCTTTGGGGATTATTTGATATTGCTTAGGAAACAAATAATAAATCTGTCTTCCATGAATATTCTACTCCAACGTGCCTAATAACATTCTTTGGTCTCTGAACATTATCTAGAATTCCTCTCCTTTATTTTGAAAGAAATCATCTGAAATATGATCCAGGAATCATATGTGCTATATTCAAGGGGATGGATGTTGAATCAAAACACAACATGCCCTGAAGGTGCTAAAATTTATGGGGAAGAAAAGATAGTCCCAGAAGGAATTAAATCTGTCCTGTGGTTACAATGTTTGAGGACTAACTGCAGCATGTTTCTAAATTCATACTAGTTACTAAGGTCAATATAATAGCCACTACAGTTTTTCCTTGATAATGGGAATTTTAGTCTATTCTCTGAGCATCTTCACATGCCAGGAGATGAATCCGGATTTATCTAAGTCAGTGATGGTAGATTCACACCAAAGCCAAGTAACTGGTATAGCATTGCTTCAATAAATTCAGAGTATTGTGTGTAAGAAAAATTACCATCATTGGAAAGTTGCAAAGGTTTTAGAACATCACAAAGGTGTTACAGAAAATGGTTCTGGTTTACTAGGTTGTAATATCTATTCCACTGTAAACTTTGGCAGGTTTTTAAATCTCTACTAGCTTTAGTTTGGATACAAGTAAGGATGAAAATCATAGTACCTAATTGATAAGTTTTTAGAAATGTAAAATAAGGTCATTTTTGTGTTATGCTTAAAATTATAGTATATAAAATTATATATAAGCCATGCTATTATTATTGCTGAGGTGGCAAATAGAATCTTCGCTCAACCGCCCTCCACTTCTAACATAACTTTTTGTGGTCTGCCAAAATGAAGAACAAATCTATCTATTGCTGATGGTCTCTCTTTTTATGATAGATACTTTTACCTGAAGAGTATTTGCCATATTGTCATAAGAACATATTTACTGTCTCTAAAATAATCAAATATACTTAATAGTTTACACTAGGTTAGAGGATGAGTTTTAGACTCTTTTGTCTGAGCTTCTAAATTCTTCAAAAGATCTTCAAAAGATGCTTGCAACCAATCTTCTCAGTTGAAATTGTCACCTCTTTTCTCTACATTTATCTCCATCAGCCAAAGTCAATTCACTTTTAGTTACCCCAAATAAGGCGTTACTTTACCAAAACGATGAACACTTATATAACTCTACACATTATACATGACTAAATACATTTGTTCCCGAATCCCAGAAACTCAGAAACTGCTCTTTTTTTTCTTTTCAATTTTCACCCACTGAAACATCTTGAAACGTCAAGAAAGTGTTTTATGAAGAGAGAAAAACAAGGAAAGATTACTAATATTAAATGTTGGAATTAAAGTGGAGCAGCAGGACACTGGCTCAAGAGAGTAGGTTGCTATAAAATTAAAAATGTTTGATTGGGTGGTTGGTGGGATTTTATTTAAGGAAAAATGTTAAGTCTTTATATAGGCAAAGATTTGAGAAAAATGGAAAGAGGAAGTTGTATAATCAAGACAATGTGAAAAGAAGAATAATACAGCGGTTAAGAACATGTTACTCTAGGCTGGGTGTGGTGGTTCATGCCTGTAATCCCAGGCATGAGGCAGGTAGATCACCTGAGGTTGGGAGTTCCAGGCCAGCCCGACCAACATGGAGAAATCTGTCTCTACTAAATTTACAAAATTAGCTGTGCATGGTGACAGGCACCTGTCATCCCAGCTACTCAGGAGGCTGAGGCAGGAGAATCCCTTGAACCCAGGAGGCAGAGGTTGTAGTGAGCTGAGATCTCACCATTGCACTCCAGCCTGGGCAACAAGAGTGAAACTCTGTCCCTCCATCCAAAAAAAAAAAAGAACTTGTTTAACCAAATTGCTTGAATTCCAATCCTAGATTTGCCTTTTTTTACTTGTGTGATGTTGCAAAATTTTCTTAACCTTTACTGTGGCTCAGTTTTCTCATTTATGTAATAGGGATCCAAATACCATCCACTTTATAGCCTGGGTGCAAAGATTAAAAGGGTTATTATATGTAGAATACTTCAAAAACATCTCTGGCCCAGAGAGAGTGCTCATGAAATGTTAGAGATAAAAGAGGAGAGGGAATACAATATAAACTTATAAGTTATTCTTTAAGTCTCTAAGAAGATTAATACTCTTCACATCACGTTAAAATTTTCAAATGCCTTTCATCCTCCATGGCAGTGTATTTGTATCTTTCTTAGAAGATGGAGTTTCACTCCTTACTAGTATGTAATTATTTATGTATGCTTCCCATGAGCTATAAAAGCTCCTGAAAATCAGCAATAGCTATTGACCTCTTGTCCATCATTATCATTCAATAGATATTTGTTAAAATAATACAAATATAAATAAAACTATGTTCTCTCTCCTATAATATGAAAATCCGTTGCTATAATATTGATGTCTTATTAAAATTTCAGCCCATCATATGCTGTATTTTGAAAAAAAAACACAGGGATAAAACAATAGAATACCCAATAAATTTTTTGAAGTCAGTACTTTGTAATGTGCTTTTTAAAATACGCAACTGCATTGTCAATGACCTCAACTCCATTATTTAGAAAAAAAAATTTTAATGAAAGATAAAAGGATTCAGCAACAAAAGCCATTTTAGAAAGAGTTTCGTGTGAGAAATGCAATCATATAATAACTTCAGAAAAGCTTGAAATTAATGTCTGATACTATATTTATAACTAAAAAGTTATTAGAAATTAGTGCTAAGCATAAATTTTGTGTTAATTATATTAATACTGAGTTTTCTATATAAAATGTGAAAATATATAAAGAAACTTATTCTAGAAATTAGGCATCCATTAAATGTTAAACTGTATAAAAAATTAAGATAATATTAATGCAAAAACATTATGCTTTTGATTCTGTTTTCAGATGACTAACTTGCAGGGCAAATTCCAAATATATGAATTAACAAAGAGATTCAAACTTTGAAAATATATAAAAATTGGGTCAGAACTAAATTTAGACAGTTGTGTTACACATCACTCATACTTGACCAGTGACATTAGGCAGGTATGATTTGATTTTACTGACTCAGTGAATACAATTCTCCAATGCAATTCTCAATCTTCTTTTCAATATAAAGGCATTGTTTATATGTCAGTAAAAAGAGGTAATACAAACCTGACCTGAGAAGCTAATTTTCCTTTCATATTACTAATATTATAGATAATGTAGGGCCTTAAATTATACTGTGCCTTCTTTGTGTTGTTTATCAAAAGAAATTTTTCATTCTGTTCAGTAATTTTCATCACAAATTATTTTCTTTTACTTTGTGAGACTATAAACTAATCATGTTTTCCAGATTTGTTTAGGGTGTAAGAAAAATAAAAGTTAAATATAACGCTGATTCTAACAAAGATACAAGAATTCAGAACTTGACTTTTGTAAATTAACCATTCTCTTGGTTTCATCTTACTCACTAGTTATTTTCTTTTATTATAGTTTGCCTTAATTCCACTTTATGTTATTTAGCTACATATATCATATTTTTTGCTGCATCAACTGCTTTTTTAAAGTTAGCTATACATTAAATATTAATAGATAATAAGTGGCCTTGATAATTTACCTTGGAATACTATAGTAACTTCAACAAATGTAGGGAGCAGTAAATGGAAATTGCCTTGTTTAAATATAAGGAATTAGTGCAAAAAATATATATATAGAAAAATATAATTCCTCCTTGACTCCTTAAAGATGTAATGCATTTGGATCCAGTTTTACATACATAAAAATTATGGAGTAAAAAGAAAATTATTTATGTTCTTTTGAGTCAGATATGCAATTGGAAAAACCCTAAGAAAAGTAGTTATAGAAAGCCTTTAGATTTCATGCACATTGAGCAATAGGCCAAAAAATAGAGTTTTTGAAGGCATCCAAGTTCCAGAATTTAAATTCTGTTCTCTATTATTAATGATATGGACGAACTTTCATCACTGAATGGTTCAACCACGTATATCTTTTACTTAACTTCCTAAGCTAATGGGTGATCAATAATATTGCACAGGAGAAAAAGAAAACAAGACCAAAAGTGTACAAAGTATCTCTCTCCAATGATTGCTGTAAAAATACCTATTATTATGCTTTCTTAGCACAAAACACAAAGGACTTTTCACATGGAATGAGTCTACTAAAATATGTGTCACATAGCATTAAATGTCTTTGGTGGCTACTATTCTCCTTCCTCCATTGGTTTATTCTAATTTATTTTGCTTCATCTTTAGAGTGGTGGCTTTGCAAAGAGCAACAGAATACCAGATGGTCATTGCTGTGGTTCACTGAGTTTATATCCTAGCAGGAAGTTAGATGATTGCTTTTCAAGGTTCTTATCATACATTGAACAGTCTATTTCACCACAGGGGATTCTGAAGCTGTCAATATATTTTTGGCTAAGCATGCCCCATCATTTTCTCTTTAAGACATGGGCCTATATCATCATATGAATGTTTTGTGGACACAAAGATAATATACTTGTCTTTCCTTCTACATATTGTGAAATGTAGATTTGTGATAGAAATGAGTATTTACTTAATGTTTACAAAATTCTGTTTTAATTTTGGGAACAACATCATTAAACTATTTGTTATAGCTTCTTCAAAAATGTAAACTTTCCCTAAACAATGTGGATTTTGCATTTAGAAAATTTACTTTAAAATTCTTATTTGTCAAAACAAGTGAACAAAAAAACTGCAAGTAAACAAAAGCCTTCCCAGAAACAAAAGGCTCAAAGTTACACAGAATTCGTGTAAGCAATGAAGACTTAGTTGCCTCAAAAAGAGACTGACTTTTGTCTTTGATTTAAAAAATATACAGTTGACATTTTTCTAGGAATTGCACAGAAAGAGAATGAAGTTAAAATCACTCCATTGAAGAAATAAAAATCTCTAAATTTACACTATTGTAACATATAATACTAAAAAATATACAGATTGTCTCTTTATCATCAAAGAAAATTGATTAGTATAAAATAAGAATGATAGATGAAGGAATAAAAAAACCTGAACAATAGAGTAAACCAACAAAAACGTTTTAGCTATTGCGTACGTGATGAGGGGAAAAGGTAAATAATTGCCTGAATGAAGGAAGACACAACTCACAAATGCAAAATGGGGAACATAATGTTCCCCAATGGCTGACTGTTGCCATGGTCGGGCCAAGAGTGATTGCAGGATAAGAAGAGGAAGCCTTGATTTTCTTCCTTGAACATAAGAAACATACATAAGGCCAACATATATTGTTTATATAAGAATACCCCTCTATCCTTTTGCACAGAAATTAGACTATACACATTTGGACAATAGCCCAGATCGCCTTTCAAATACAAAACTCCCGTATTCAACAGACTGAGTTTCATGAGGCCTGGAGCTGTTTCATTAATCATTATACTCAGAAATGTGACTTATGTATAGTGAGTTTTTAAAATATATGAGTTTATGGCTGGGTGCGGTGGTTCATTCCTGTAATCCCAGCACTTTGGGAGGCCGAGGCAGATGGACCACTTGAGGTCAGGAGTTCAAGGCCAGCCTGACCAATATGGTGAAACCCCGTCTCTACTCAAAATGCAAAGATTAGCTGGATGTGGTGGTGCATACCTACAATCCCAGCTACTTGGAAGGCTGAGCCAGGAGAATTGCTTGAACCTGGGAGATGGAAGTTGCAGTGAGCTGATATTGCACCATTGCACTCCAGTTTGGGAGAATAGAGTGAAATTCTGTCTCAAAAAATAATAATACTAAGCATAAAATAAAATATATGAGTTTAATTATTGAATATACTTCAAATGTGAGAACTTCCAGACATGGATAATTCAGAAATGCTATGTTAACTTTGGGAAATATATTTTCAAAAACGATGTCTAATACTTGCTGACCCACACCTAATTTTTTGGGTAATGTCGGGCTTAAAGTTCCTTTTAATGCTGAAAAAATTAATTCTACTGCCTGTATGATCCCAGAACCTAGATACATCCATTCTCTGGCACTCTTAGTTTTTTAGTACCTCATATCTCAATGTTATTATCATATTCAAAAATACATCTTTACAAATAAATGTTAGTACTTTTGTCATCTTTTGGTTGTGAACATGATAAAAAAAATAAGGTAGTTATTACTAATTGTTGAATACCATTGATTAGGTATTTTACGTACATTTACCAACATAATCCTTATCTTAATACTATAAAGTAAGTAGGACTTGCCCCTATTATACACGTGAAAAAACTGAGGTCTCAAAAATTAAACATATAGGTTAAGGTTTTATATCTTCTCAGTGGCAGAGATATGAAGCAAACCAAGGCTTTTATTAGTCTAGAATCCACTCTTTCCGGAGTTCTTGACTATCTGAGTTTTAAAAATATTCTCCATTATTTCTGAACCCAGGCACATGTTTAACCGTCAATAGATATTTTAAATATGGTAAACACAAACATAACAAGTGATAGTTATTACTTCTATATGATTTTAAAAATAATTTACTTTTATGTGTTTGGAACTAATTAGGTAGTTTTGAGCACTTCTATGTGTTAAGCATTATATAACTTTTTCAAAATTATCATTTAATCTAATTTCTTTAACCTTCACAATTCTGAAATAAGTAAAAATGCTCAGTTTTTGACATAAGAAATAACACACTCAGGTAACACATGGCAGAAATATAAATCAACTTTTCTACCCCTAAAGATAAATCATGTTGCCTTTGCTCCATTACGCTGGATACTTCTAAAATACTCTAGTCAGGACATGTATGTTATTTTATAACACAAATGTACTTTTCAAAACAAGATTAAGGTGCATAATAGGACTATTGAGTGTTGATCTGACTGTTGATTGAATAGCCTGCGTTTTCCAGGGGGTGTTGAAGCAGCAGCAAGTGACCTGTGACACTTGCAAAGTTTTCCTTGTGGATTGACATCACTGCAATTTTGTTAGCAGGCTTTGAGCTGATAATTCCATTACCAAACAATTCATGCTTAACTTGCTTGTTCTTTAAAAGACATGCACAACATGTTTTCCTCATTAGCATCAAATATAACTGTTCGCATTAAGAAACTAGATCTCTGTGTGAAATGACAGAGCTAACGAGAGCTGAATGTGCCCAAATAATATTGCTCAGATACTGGCAAGTGTGGTGGAACTCAAAGTCTGTGCTAAAACATTTTCTGAAATAATATTTAAAATAAGGTATTTGAAAATGAACTCAATCAAACCATAATGCTTCAATCCTCAAAAAGAATTTTTAGTACCTGGTTCATGACATTTTTATATTCAACAGTACGTTTGAGTCCTTTCTTCTTCGGCGTAAAAGAGGTTACCACTGACACTACTCTCTCTGTGATTCAGAGAGTTACAATAACACATTGTCTTCTCTGGGAATGCGTTTAAGAAAAAAGGAGATGACCGTTTACAATGGTTTTTAATAAAATGTTTTTAAAAACTACGGATTTTAGGCTGGGAGTGGTGGCTCACGCCTGTAATCCCAGCACTTAGGGAGGCTGAGGCGGGCAGATCACAAAGTCAAGAGATCGAGACCTGGCCAGCATGGTCAAACCCCATCTCTACTAAATATACAAAAATTAGCTGGGTGTAGTGGCATGCACCTGTAGTCCCAGCTACTCGGGAGACTGAGGCAGGAGAATCGCTTGAACCTGGGAGGCAGAGGTTACAGTGAGCTAGGATCTTGACACTATACTCCAGCCTGGTGACAGAGCAAGACTGTCTCAAAAAAAAAAAAAAAAAAAAAAAAAAAAAAAAAAAAAAAAAACTACAGATTTTAGCTACAAAAAATGCTAAAAAATAATCTTTAGAGTGAATAGAAAAAACTGGACTTTGTTTTGATTGAGTATGTAAAATCTCATAATAAAATATATTTTCATTTTGGCAAAGTACAATTTATCATTATGTTTAAGCACTATATGGGAATGAATAGAAATATGGCACCAAATTATTTTCGTGTCTTGTTTCAATATAGTACTTTTCAGTTTTCTTTAAATTAGTTTTATCAATAACCTTATCTATTTTCTATGTAGTATCATATTTCTGATATCACATTTCAGCACTTACTCATATGTAATTGGGACTTACTATGCATAAAGTAAATGGCATTTTTGATTTCCTACTGCCTTTGTGAAGTAATTTCCAGATACAGAGCAGGGAACAAGTAAACATAATAAATATCCTTTCATTAACTAAGTCACTACTTCTTTGGAGGAATTTTCGCATATAAAATTTAAAAAATGACTAGGCTAAAGCTTCCTACTTCTTTCTTCTCCAACTATTGTCTTTTATTGCTCAGTACAATTCCATGTTTTGGTATTACATTTTGATCCAGAAAATTGTTGATCAAAGTTTTTTGGCAGGAGAATAATACAATATGGTGACAAATCAAGCTGCTATTCTTATTTCATCAGTCATTTCTCTAACACATTGTGGACAATGGTCTTCCAAGAATAAAACTTGGAAGATTTATTTTTCTTTGTCAAAGGCAACAGTTTCCTCATTAGCCCTTTTGCTTGTATGTACTGTAAATATTTGGTTTGGTTACTGTGACCTGTCAACTCTGTCAACATTTTATAGCATCACATCCCCTTACTGATTAGTCCTTTCCGTGAGCCCTCGTATGAAGTCCAAGTTCTTTATTTTTGGCTGCAAATAAACTCAAATGATCAATACAACGTGCCACTCTTTTAAAATTTTCTTTAATCTAAAATTCACATTTCTAATGCAGCCATATGTTTCCTATTGACTGCCTTCTTAAATCTTAATATGTTACCTCTTCCACCAAAAGTATGTGTCTCTTTTACATACAATTCTTAGTTTTTCCTGGGGTATGTGTATTATATTACCATTCTGAATGCAAAATATAATTATGAATTTTGAAAATTTTAACATAGGAATAGCATAACCATTTCACCTCGTCTTCCACTTCATCTGTGAGAACTGGGTTAAGAAAGATTCTGAAGCTACATCATGTGCTCCAGGTATTCTCATTCAAGACTTGGAGCATAGGAATTAGGTTTCACTTTGTACAGAATGTTGCAGGCAGTTAGTTGACTTTTACAAATACTACCAAATGGTGTTGATAAAATTCATCCTGCCTGTGAACAAACACAAAAGCTTTGCACCATACCCTCTAGGTTGTTGTGGAATACATTTTTTCTTAATTAAACTACCATTGCTAGGAAGCATCAAAAGAACTCTGTAAAAGCAAAGGTTTCATCAAGGAGAGACTCTACGTAAACTCCAGGGAAAGCAACGAGTAGATCATTACAGAGTTATCAGCCCCCTGCAAAGTTATAAATTGAAGAATCAGTATGCTATCAAGTGGAAAAGAAAAGCAGAGGGAAGGCATGAACTGAGCAGTCTGCCATCTTTTCTCTGGAAATGAACGACAGCTACACACACTGCATATACACTACTCCATTCTGTAAGTTTTAATGAAAAAATTGGTTAGTGGGAGATAAATCACGTCTTAGAAAATTAGGTCATGTGTTCTATGAAGTATGACTTAGACTCTACCTTTAGCCAGTGCATATTAGTAACATGTGAGAACTAATTTTGAGGCTGGAAAGGAAAATCTGTACTTTCTACATGAATTATTGCTTCATTCAAAATGTTCTTGCTCTATATAGTTTGTATGTTTAGCAATTCTCTGTAAAATCTTCTCTTAAAGCATTGTCCCTAGCTGAACTTCCATGCACTCAATGGGAGATATTAATACCTTCCTTATCAAGATTCCTAGCTTACTCTACAGATTCTGCTATTAAAGCAATCAGCATACATTACTGCAATTACTTGATTACTGTCTGCCCCACTGGACCACAGGTTCTTAAAAACAGAAATTGTTTCTTAATCAATCTTTTGATTCTCAGCACATAACATAATGCTTTGCAGAAGGAAGGCCCTTAATAAATACATACAAATGAGTAAATTTATTCATTAGTGTTACAGCTGAGGAGAAAAAAAGTGACCTGGGTAGACTAAAGTTAATATTTTCAAAAATGGTGGATGCCAATTTTGATAGATTTTTAAAAATCATAGAAGTTAGAGTGGAAGTCAAGGGGAAAAGTCTTGCTGGGACCTGGGAGTGAAGAGTAGGGAAGTAAATATGCTGGTAGCAGAGTTTAACCCTGAAACCAAAATGGCAATAGAAAAAAAAAAAAGGCAATAGAGGTGTTGGTTTTAGGGTTAGATTTGAGTAGAAGGACATTTGATATTATTCCATTTCAAATTTGTCTTTGTTGACTATATATCCTTTCTTTAAGGAGGAGATAGTAACAGGTGCTAAGGAAAAGTTGGATGATAGAGCTAACATAAGTAATAAATAAACCTGATGTTTTATGAATGTTATTACATTAAACTCTAACAAGTTTATGATTTGGGTATGTCTGCCTATCTCTTCATCCCAGTATAACTAAAAAAAAAAATAGCTTCCAAAATAATTCAATTATTACTCAAAGTCTGTAGTCAGTAAGTGGCAGAATCAGTATTCAGAATAAGGCCTTTCTGATTCCAAAGCCTATTGTCTGAATTGAGATGAAGGAACCAAACAACAGAGATTCATATTCAAGTAGTGTTGAGAATGCTCCATTGAAATCTCTTCAAACTACTTCTTAGTTTTAAGTGTCTTAAGTCCTTGTAAACTACTTAGGTTTTAAGAATTTTAATAGGTCTTTGATTTAGGGAGTTTTATGCTTTTTTTGAAAAAAAAAAAGATTGCATTTCTGCTGATTTCCATATAATATTCCATATAATATCCAATTTCTCCCATTATAAAGAAAAGTTCTTAGAGACATAAATTATTCTGGTGACGTATCCAAAAGGTAACAAGTTCAGGCTTTGGAACCTGAGAGAATATTTCAGACCTGGCCTCTGCCATAGCCCATGTGCTTTTGGGAGACATTTCTCCATTTTACACTCATGTTTCTGCATATCTTTGAGCACAGGTACAAATTGTCCTCCTTTTTAGTACCTGGTTATCCTTCCTTATAGAAAATAGCCAAGGAGAATACAGTGTTTTCCACCAGAGCAAAGGATAACTCTCCTTACAGCCTTGAGGGACGGAGACGGTGCTCCCTCCAGAGGAAAGAACGGGTGTGCCTACTGTCCATTATAAAAAATTCAGGTTTCTAAGCTCATGGTTCATCTCTTAGAATAACATTTAGTAAGTTGTGCAGGAATCTCACAGTCTTCATGCCATTCTATGAGAATTAGGGCTTGAGAAACTGGCACAAATCCTGCTATTCTTGCTCCTAGTGCTGCTGTGAGTAATAAACTATCCTTTATTTCTGACTCAACAGTCTTGTGTTTCCGTCATCATCCATGAAACTGTGGCAAATAATTTTAACTTGAAAGTAGAGTAAAATGTCAGAACTCTTCATAGTTCTTGATGTTTACCAGCTAATAATCTAAAGCAATTATTTTTAAATATCTAAGCTTTGGTTTCCTATTATAGTGAAATTTAAAAGTGATAATGCTTATAAATTTCACAGTATATTTATAGTGCTTAAATAAATGATAGCTAATAGTAGTTACGCAATATTAGTAGCAACAGCAGCAGTAGCAGTAATGATAGCGGTAATTGTGGTAGCCGTAGTAGTTGAAGTATATGCAGCAAAGGAATCTAACATTGAAAGAATGCCACCATATAGCAGACATTTTTACTAAGCAGCCAGTGTAGCTTATCTTATTTAATCCGCACAACAAATGGAACAGGTGTTTTGTGTTTTGTTTTGTTTTCATTAGTTAAATGAGGTAAATGAGACTCAAATTGTTGAACTGATTTTCCTGAGGTAACTCACATGGCAATTGGCAAAGCTGGGATAAGAAGTTTGTTGTGTCTAATTACCAGGAGGTTGTGATGCATGCATTTGCAGTGACATGTTTGGGAGGAAGCTATAAAGTAATTTAGATGGGCAGTTGGACATTCCCACATCCCAGTCATGGAGGAATTACAGAAGCACATGCTTGTTAAGGAATAAAAGAAGCCCAGAGGAAACACAATGTTGGCCTCCAGAATTTTTCTAAGAAAAATCCATCCATGTGCTTAGCTAATGTTGAATATGTTCTGTTTCCCAAGCTCTGTATTTTGAACCTTTGTCCACATTATTATATTGTTGTGTTTTCCCCATGATACAAATAATCTTAATAGTATTGATAGTAAACAAATACAGTACAATTAATTTCAAAAATTTCCATGCTGTCTTCTATCAGAAAGATTCATAGACTCAGTCAATATTTCTTAAAGCTAAACAATTTTGACAG
Organism: Macaca mulatta; assembly: GCF_049350105.2. Taxonomy (NCBI): domain Eukaryota; kingdom Metazoa; phylum Chordata; class Mammalia; order Primates; family Cercopithecidae; genus Macaca; species Macaca mulatta. The sequence goes on from NC_133413.1 coordinate 123,507,758, forward strand.
CCTAATTAAATTTCTAAACATCATAAAATCCATGTTTTAAATATAAATATGAAAACATATAAATACACAATGCAGGCATAACTATGTACATAGATATATATAATTTACTACCTAATTTCACAAACAATGTGATAGAGATACTAGTCAATACTAAAATTTAGTATTTTTCTCTACTTTTCATGTAGTATATGAGACTATTTATCCTTCAGGCTTTTGGTTTTTTGTTTTTGGTGTTTTTTTGAGACAGAGTCTTGCTCTATCTCCAAGGCTGGGGTGCCGTGGTGCTATCTCAGCTCACTGCAGCCTCCTCCTCCTGGGTTCAAGCAATCATCCTGCCTCAGCCTCCCGAGTAGCTGGGACTACAGGCGTCTACTACCACACATGGCCAATATTTGTATTTTTAGTAAAGATGGTACTTCACCACATTGGCCAGGCTGGTCTCAAACTCCTGACCTCAAGTGGTCCACCCACCTCAGTCTCCCAAAGTGCTGGGATTACAGGTGTGAGTCACCATGCCTGGACCCTCCTTTAGATTCTGTAGAAGAAACAGGCACCAAACACATTTTTCAAATACACTGGCTGATGACAACTCTCATTTTTAAAGTGTTTTCATTTTACCTCTACAGATAGGAACAGGAAAATCCCACGAAGCTGTATTAACTGAATTGGCTATGCAGGTGAGCTGAGGGTGGCCATCAAGGATGTATCCAGTGACACAGCTGTAGCGGATCTTGTCCCCAACGTCGAATCTTGTACCATATAATACACCTTTGGGCGGAACACCAGGATTTCCACAAGAGCTACTCTGCAATTCTATTAAAAAGGAGGAAAAGAACAGTTTACAGTTATTTCAATAAGCAGTTTTTTGTTTCAGATTTATACAATTATATATGCAGATATGGATATTCTTATTTCTTTGGAGAAGAGTCACTGAAAAGAAATGTCTTCTATTCCAACACATGTGACAGTGAAATATGGAAAGAAAACTAAACTTTATCACAGAGGTATTACTGGTCATTCTTTATGCTAGAAAGTTTTAGATATTATATTACTTAGTCTTCCGAGCATTACTCATATTTTTACTCATATATTAATATTTACTCAGATAAGTAAAACTCCATGGCTTTTTCAAAGTTACATTCTAATAACATAGTAATAAGCAAATTCATTTCCTTAACATTATCTTCAGTCCTTCAGTGCTTAGTCTTAAACCATGAACCTAGATAAAATACATATTTTGCATGGAAACCTTTATTTCATTTAAATGAGAAAAACACAGTGGAGTAGTAAGTGGACAATTTTTAAAGTTAGGGAGGGAGGATGAGCTAGAATTTCAGCTCTATTATTTGTTATTAACTTTGAGTGTATATTAAGAATGATAACAATAAGTGCAAACAGTTGTAATATTTTAATTAGATCAATAGGCAAAATATATGGAAAATGATATATCAGAATGTTTTATCTATCACCTTCTTCTATTGATGCTTAAAACTAAACAAGTATACAAACATGAGTTTTTAAAACAATATTCAATTCAGAAAAAATCCAACTTTAGATTAAATGAAAAAAATTGAAAAAAGCAGAACTTCAAGAATAAAAATATTAGAGATTATTCTCATATTGTTTTGTACATTTTTATTTTATTACTGTTATATTACCTTTATACTACAAATAATAAAATCACAAACAGTAATTAATGAACTAAAAGATATCACAATTTGAGTAAAGTCGGTAGTTAATAGTATTGTGCAAACATTAATTTCTTAGTTTCGGCCATTTTACTGCAGTTACATCAGCGGTTATATTAAGGAAAACTAATTAAGACTATGTGGGAACTACTGTTCTTGCAAAATAATAAGCTGAGAGTGATGTTGCAATAAAAAGTAAAATATTTTTCCCATTTTGCTTTGATATTTATTTCATTTGTGCAGTTACTAAGTTCTATATAATATTACAAAGCTAATTCAAATAATTACAAACCATTGTAATAATTAAAATATCAATGTCAATACTAAGCAAAAATATTAAAACGCAAAATGGTTCACAATATATAGCTTAATTTTGAGAGTGTTTTTTAAACTTACGTTAAATTTTTTGTCTAAACTTTTCAAAGCAAGTAAAAGAAAAATCACAGATTAATTTCCAGTATGAGATCAATTTAATCAAGAAAAATGTATTGAGCACAGGACATCCATATATTTTAGAGAAAAAAATATTTACTTTGAGTTTTAAAAATGTAGTTTTAGGTTTCTTAAAACTAAAAAAGTGAAGAAATTGACTAATATTTACTAAATGTATATGGTTTCAATAGATAATTTTCTTAATAATACATTCTAAACTTAAGTTTGTAAAATATTTAAAGTGTCGGTAGTGAAGGTTATTTCTAATTGTTTATTTTGTTATTTCTCAAAGACATATGCTATATGTGAATTTTCACTAAAACAATACTAATTTATTGTCTGTGAATTTTGAGCAAATTTTAAAGAAACACTTTGAACAGTAGTTTATTTTGAAATACTTAATTTTTTGGAAAATCATCTGATTAGCAGTTGAGATGTTTGCTCCCAGAGACAGTGAGGTTAATCAGTTTTGACAAAATGAACAAAAATTCAATCCCCTGAATATAGTAATAACAAAGGCGATACTTTTAATGAAACTACCACTTTCGGCCTTAGAATTAAACCACTCCTCTTCCTTCTACCCTCTAAAAAATAATTAAGGTCAGGACTTCAATTATCGTAAAGTTATATGTCTAGGAGAAAAGTGGTTTCCAAATTATGTCACAGGAAGCAACTAGGTGGGGGAATAAAATGAAAGAGAAGAAAGCTCTGAATAGTTTTTGGACTCAAAATTAACTTTGATTTAAATGAACAAATAAATATTATCCAGAATAAAGTACCTAAAGCAAAATGGAAATCATGTCAGGTGAAGCAGTGATGAATAGTAACATTGAATGGAATCTTAATAGATTACTTAATCTCAAGGCTTGTGGCTGAATTATTTCTAAAACTGATAAAAAATTTAGGTTGTTTCAAAATGAAACTCAAAGAAGACAATTTTAAAGCATATCTGGCCTCCACTTTCAGGAAATTCCTGCTGTTGTTTGTGCTTGTTTATCATCTTCATTTATAGAAACATCTACCCATCATCATCTGTTAACTGAGTAATTTATAAAGAGAGTTAAGATATTTTGCATTCAGGTTTAATTGATCCTGATTCTATAACCATTGCTCATGGATTATATTTTTTGTCTTCTTCTAACCCTTTAATTCAGGACTTCTCTCTATGCTGTGTATGTGCATTTTTAAAGGCAAAGCAAGTAAGATGTGTCACTAACTGAAGTATATAACCCACCATCAAAAAAGACTATGTTCTGATTGAACATTCGCTTCTTACTCTTAACATTTTAAAACTAAGTAGTGCTGCATATTTAAACTTTTGAATTAAATTTACTTTCAATAAAGAGGTTTATAAATTGCTAAGATAGACTAGTTTTTAGATAATGTTTCTTCCAGCCATCCAGAATTTGAATTTCAGAACAGAAAACCAAATACCACATGTTCTCAATTATAAGTGGGAGCTGAACAATGAGAACACATGAACACAGAGAGGGGAACAACACTTACTGGGACCACTTGTGGGAGGGTGGGGGTGGATAGAGTATTGGGGAAAAGAGCTAATGCATGCTGGGCTCAATATCTAGGGGATGGGTTGTTAGGTGCAGCAAACCACCATGGCACAGTTTTACCTATGTAACAAACCTGCATATCCTGTACATGTACCCGAACTTAAAAAAAAAAGAAAATGAATTACTCAACTATGTTCAGTAAATCAAACTGTAAAATAATTATTAAATATATGTTGCAAGTATTTACAGTAAGTGATATTGCTTAAAACATATAAAATTATTAAGGAAAACACAAATTTATAAGGGAAGATTTTTTTGTAATTCATCAGATGTACATGCAAGCTAGACACATCATACTTGTTATCTCAATGTGTTTTTGAAGCGAATTATTACACCTAAAAGCAGAGTTGCTGAAAAGACTTCAGTTATCTTCCTTTACCAGCAGATGACAGTAATATATTGATTAAGAGGTTTAGGTAACTAACACAAAATAATAGAATCTGACAAATTGTCTTCTAATGTCCCATAATACAAAGATTAAAATGGGATTGGAGTAGGGGAGGAAGTACTGTAAAGCTCTTTACACTGTATTCTTGGTTGAGCACTTAGAGTGGGCAGGTTGGTGAACTGAGATCACTGGAAAATAAACCTGAAGAATTTGTACTCAAAATATGTCTCAGAAAATGTCAGAGACCCTTTATGTTAAGTTTACTGCTCTAGGCATAACAAATCATTTAGTCTAATTAAAATCCATCTGATTTTGGCTGGAAAGATGTATATTTTATTTATCTTCTCTTCTCACAGCATTGAGATTATCAGCAAATATGAAGATATTTTGACAACATAGACTATTCTAAAGTGTAAAAGATTTTTGAAATTGCAAAATAATTCCTTGGAAAATATACAAGATAAATTTTTAAAAATTCAATTGTGTTTGAACGGGTAGAGTTTAGCGACACTCTTCTCTGTTAGTTAAAAGAAAAGATAAATGACTTGGTAAGTGACACTGACACTATTTTATTCATCAGAAGTTTTTAAGAGTTACCACTAACATTGCTCTATGATGTGCACTAGTTAATACTATAACATGTCCCTTGCCTTCTGAGCTAAAAATTTGAGAAAGTCAACCTTTGTTGTAGAGTATCAGCTATAATAGGCATTTGGGCATTCTTCCACTTCTATCTCATAAAATACTCGACATTATGGGTATAATTCTACTCATTGTGTAGAAAGGAAAACTGAGACTCAGGAAGATCAAGTAACTTTCCAAAGGCCATCCACTAATAAATAGTAGACTTGTGGTTCAAACTTAGGTTTCCTAACTCAGAAGTCTTACATCATTTCACAATTATATATTGCTTTCTACTAAAGGCAGATATTCATTCCACAAGTGTTTATTAAGCATCTATCATCAGTAATGCTCTGGGGATATAGTCTAGCAAAAGATAGACATGGAGTTTATGATTTGGTGGTTACTAAAAGTAATACATCAGTAATTTACAGAATATTAATTGTATTGTGACATTTTGCAGAAAGGAAACATATAAGTTATACTAAAGGCATATAATGGCGAAATCTGAATTAGTATTGATTAAGAGGAGATCTGGAAAGGATTTCCTGATAAAGAAAGGCTTTAATTGTGATCTGAAATGGGTAAAAGATAGTTTTTGTTTGTTTGTTTTTAAGGGCAGTGAACAAGTATATTTGAAATAGAAAAGTATAAGAATCAAAGTACTGTAACAGTTATTAGGTTTGACAACACAATGAAGACAGGTTTCATGGAAATGGTAGGGTAGGGTAGAAACTAGATTGGGAAAAAATATTTCAAAAGGGTTTATCATAGATGGCTTCACACAGTGATGTATATCCTTTGCATAGGCTCATAAATATGAAGGAGAACTATATCCTCATTAAATATTTGGTGGTGCGGTGCTATCTGCTTTTTAAAAGAGTAATTGAGAGTAAATAATTAACATACATTTTATAAATGTACATGTGAGCAGAGATTTTCATAAGCATGCATGATATAAAGTGGGTAAGTTTACTAATTTAATACTAATTCAATATTGAGTGGGAAAATTGTGATAAAAGGAATTGTAAAAATTAATTTTTAAAAAATTAGTAGCCAAAATAATGTATGCATATTATTTTAATATGAGAATACCAATTTTATAAGACTGTTGATATTATTACACAAAACAATATATGTTACTCATGTATATTTTTAGCAAGCACTCAATATATGCCAAATATTATTAACTAAATAAATTGAAGTTTTATTATTATTATAATCAATTGTGTATTTGAGACATCAAAATTAGGTGTGATTACATTATCGATTTTCTAGAGGCCGTGTCATAAGTATCAAATTTTCATTAAATGTAATGAAGTACATTAGATCATTCTTGGTCTTAAGAATTAATAAAAAATAGTAATTTAGTCAAGGGTAAAATTCAATTGCTCCTCTCTGAATCACAAAGGAAATACAAGGTCTAATCTTAACTTTTGGCAGAAACTTTGTATAAACAAATTCAAAAAAGTCCCCTATAGGTGTCATTGATTTCTTCATTCTTTTGTCTATTGTTTGGTATCATATATTAAGCACCATTCCAAGCACAGTAGTTATCAAAAGATATATTTGATGAATTGCAGGCTGAAATATCCAGATAATTTTTAAAAACAAAATAAGTAAGTCTAAAATGCAATTTAAATCTTGAAAGAGAGTATATATAAAGGACTATAGGGGAACAAAATTTTTGTTATGGTTTCCTTGGAGAAATGAAATAAAACTCTATCAATAAATTTAGAAAAACAAGTGTGTGATTAATACTAATAAACATATTACAACAATCTCTTTCTTAAAAAAAATATCCAATTTGTCGGGAGCACATGAATAGTTGCCAAAGGCAAAATGTTACACAAATTATCAGGAAGAAAACCTTACCTTGAAAATTGGAATGAAAATTTTTAAAAAGGGATAACGGACATCCTGACTACAGAATTGCGTAATTACTCAGTCAAATAGATGAAGCATGATCCTGCTGAGATCAATTAACAATGCTTTAAAACACTGCAAAATTATATCTACTAAGGGAAGTAAAATCAAGTTGTTTGTGCTTCTTGGAGAAAATTAATCTCAGGGTTTATTTCCCAGATGATTAAAAATAATTTAGGAGAGCATAACATCAAGCTGAAACAAAATGTTTTGCACCCAGTACCTCTCATCCTGAGAATTCCAAACACTTAACAAATAAATCCATTTTCCAAATTTTTTGGTGATACCAAGTGTTTTTTATTACAAATATTTAACCATTTCATTCACACAGGACATAAAGGGTGTAGTTAGGAATTTACCTGGGTACTTCAGTTTGAGCAAACATTTCGTGAGTATTTTGAATCACCTATTGCATCTATAATGTCCTCATGGTCTTTTCTTTCAGTACATATAACTGAATGAAATTTATTTCTATATACATTTACTTCCTCACCAGACTTTGAGCGTCTTGAGAAGAGGGACTCTAATTCATCTTTGTGTATCAAGAATTTAGCACACTGTGTTGTCGCCAAGCAAGAAGAATTAAACTAATTGTGTTATCTCCTTGAGTAGAAAAATTTTAAAGTTAATTATCACACAGAGCTCATAGAATTAAATGTTTAAATACAAAATAATAGAGTGGAATCTGTAGTATAGAAGAAAGTTGTAGGAATAACATGAATTAAACTTGTTTTAATAAGCACTGGATCACATTGGCAACATGTGATTTTGTATGAGTCAAATTACATAGTTATGTGATTCAATTCTGTTTCTCTGTGAAAATGCATTCACTTCTGTAAGCCATTTCCCTCCCATAAGCATAATTTCTAAGCTGGAGTCATGTCACAGACCTCACTAGGATGCTGAAGATGTTGCAAACATGAGGCCACATTTGCCATTTTGGAAGTCATCCTGCAACTTCAAAAAGGTTCAGAGGTGCTAATCAAAAGGACAACTGTTATATCTTATTAGTTGTTATTATTATTATTTGTTTGTTATTATTTTAACTTATTGAAAGGGAATCTAAATTACTGGTTGCTAGAAAAGAAATAAGAGCAAGATAGTACTGTCTTAGCTGGGCTGCCTAAGAGGAAAACAGAGTACTGGATTGATTTTAGGGAGGAATGAACACTGATTAAAATGTATTATAAGCAGTAGAAGAAAAGTCTATTGTCATTTAAAAAAAATGTTTCGATAAGTCTTAGGGTAAGATGGATATATTTCCAAGGGAAGAAAGTATGAAGCGGTGGAAAAGTTAGTGTAAAACCAAACACATAAAAATTTATGCTGTGTCGGTAATGTCATTCTGTTTTCATATTGTGGATATAGATAAGGTCTACTGGAACTATAGAAAAATATTTGAGCATCAGATGTAGATTTATAGTTAAATATAAGGTAGAAAATACTTTGCACCATATACAAAGACTAGCCATTAGTTATGTTGACCCATGAATAAGAGGTAATGCCCATTCCATTGAAAATATCTGTGCCCTTTCATTGGCTAAATAAATTTTATCATCCAAAATGAATTTACAAAAACGATATTATATTTTTGTTTTGTAAACTCTGTAACCACTATTGTGTTAACATAGTTTGGTGAAAGGATCATGAAATATAAAAAGTTATGATTATTAGAAGCTAACTCTGTTGTACATAACTACCAGAATATTACCAAAACCAAAGAAATACAAATACAAAAGGGAGGCATATTAGCAGTCATACTCACATTAAAGTTTCTGGACATGGAATAACATTGCATTTAGCATAGAGTAGCATTTGACAGATTGATTCAGAATAATAGAAAAATGACTCTCCTCTGACAGAATTGGGACAAGTATCTGTATTAAGACTTTTGGATAAAGGTAATTTAATTCTTTAAAAAGATGTGTTAAGCTGATCATGGATAATTTACTGGAATTATATATTCATCAAATATGATGACTGAGAAATGCCACTGTATTTTGCAATTAATCCATCACCAAATAATTACTGAAGCCCGAGGCACAAATGTCAAATAGGTATAAAATATGACACCATTTCTATCTTGCTGAAACATAACTCAAGTTGGAAAAATAAGACATACATGGTAATGACCTAGAAATTAAAAAATAAAACTGATTCCATAAGCCGATTTTTAAAAAACAATTTTAACTATTATATACATATACCAAAGGAAGACTATTTTATAAAATGAGTTAAGTAAATTTTTAGTTGGAGAGAATTCAGAAGAGTCAAATAAATCATATGAATAAGACCCAGAGAGAGGAATGTCCAAGACGTAGTCAAGAGCAGTGTGCAGAATAGGTTGGTTTTAATATGTTGGTCTGAATAGGTCGATATATATGAGGAAACACAGAATGTAACTTCAGAAAATAATCTTAGGGTTGCACTTTGGAAATACTTGAAATTAGCTGTTTTAAGGTCAATGCTAAGCTGCTGCTGATGCTGCCAAAAAAAAAAAAAAAAAAAAAAAAAAACCAAACAAGTTACAGCGAATTGCTTAAATAAGATAGCAGTTACTTCCCTTCATGTGACTTTCTGATTGCTCTAGGCTAAGAGAGATTGGACTGTGCCCTCAGGCCATCAGGGACTCGGGAGTTTGTTTTTTTTTTCCATCTTGCTACGCTATCCTCCCCTAGGGCATTGCCTTTGTCCTTTGCCTTCAAGGAGAAGTTGGGTTGCTGCAAATGTTGAATTCCAGGCTACTGAGTTGAATGAGAAGATGTTAGGGGAAAGCAACAACAACAACAACAACAACAACAACAACAACAAACTTCCCTGGGAGATACACAGCAGTTTTGTTCCTGTTGTTGTTTTGTTGTTGTTGTTACTGTTATCGTTTTTCTATCAAGGCCTACTATAATTCCTCATGGAACAGAGACCTGGTGGAGCAGAAAATAGATGGTTACAATACATAACCCCAGGTGAATAAGCAAATAAAGGGGACTATTCAACAGTTAAAGAGCATGGTCATGCATACATCCTGTCGGACAGCGATTCCGAAGCACTTCCTGCCCTGGCAGACCCTCGTCCTCTTCTCTAGGAGGTGCTCCTTTGTCCCGCATCTTCTGTTGTCCCCTGGCATTTTCTTCTGAATAGTTCTTTACTGTCCACATTCTCTGTGGTCAAATTTGAAGCAGGTGTTGAAGAGTAAACTATCTTTGGGAGTGCTTTGAGATTATATCCTACCTCTGCTAATGCAGGTTTGGTGTTTGAAAATTGCCTTAGGGATTGACAACCAGAGTTTTGCAGATGACTCGTATAATTTATTCAGCTAAAACTGCCCCTGAAAGCTTATTAGGAGTTAATTTAATTGCTTCCAGGTTTTCTTTGGTGCCAAGGAACACTCTTCCCAATCCCCAACTTGTTCAAACCATGGCTTTCATTGCCGTTTCATTGGAGCTACCTTGAGGTGATCTGAAACAATAAACTTGGACAGAAATGCAACATTCCTTACCTGATCTTTGGCCCCAAGGCTGTCTTCCATCCTTGGACTAAGAAACTTATATAAGATTCTGATAAACTTTCTTATCCCCTGCTATACAGAAGCAGTTGGTTTTTCCAACCCATAAGTCCCCAGAATTTAGACTCTATTCATTCTCTTCTTGAAAATGGCCAATTGATGTCTGAGCTCTTCTCTGTTTTATATATAATGTCTTACTTGTTCACATTTTGGGAGTACATGTGATATTTTGATACTATGTACATACAGTATGTAATAATCAAATCAGGGTAATGAGTTTGTGTGTGTGGAAAAGCCAAGTCACACTGTGTTTTTCCTCTACTCCGGCACTGCAAGAACAATGGGCACAGAAAACTTCTGTGACCACGAAGCAAGCAATCAATTTTGCAGTGGACAAGAATTGGGTGTCCTCCAATTCAATTCTGACACTGTCTACCTGGCGATAGTATCTGATCTTACAGGTTGAAGGCTTAGTCCCTAAGGCTGACCCCCCAGGCACCAGGCAAAAGTCTGGGCCTATGGAATTTTTGCCTGACAAGCTTCCAGTGGAGTTTTCACTAGGGAGACTCATAGAACTTAAGGATTCACTTGCTGACATTTAACAGTTTATTACAGAAAATATTACACAAGATACAGATGAAGAGATGCATAAGGTGAGGTATGGAAAGGATCAGAGAGCTTACATTCCCGCCCTGGGAGTGCCACCCTTCAGGAACCTCCAGATGTTTAGTTATCTGGAAGCAGTTCATGCCCCATTCTTTTGAGGCTTTTATGGGGGCTTTATTAAAGGGGCCTAACTGATCAAACCAATAGTCATTCATAACCAACTTAAACTTCAGACCCTCTCCCCTCCCTGAAGGCTGAAAATTTCAACCCTCTACTCCTGTCTTGATCTTTTGGGTGGGCAGCCTCAACCTTGAAGCTTTCTAGCACCTGCCAACCATCAATCAACTTATTGGCATCACTTTGGAGTTTCTAAGGATTGTAGGAGTTGTATGCCAAAAACTGAGGCCAAAGATCAAATATATATTTCACAATATTGTAGTCCACCCCTGGTCTTTGAACTCAGATCTCTTACATCAAAAAGACATACAACTCAAAAGGTATGGCCACATTACTAGAATTCCAGTCTATCACAAGAACAGAAAACCAAACACCACATGTTCTCACTCATAGGTGGGAACTGAACAATAAGATCACTTGGACTCAGGAAGGGGAACATCACACACAGGGGCCTATCATGGGGAGGGGGGAGGGGGGAGGGATTGCATTGGGAGTTATACCTGATGTAAATGATGAGTTGATGGGTGCAGCACACCAACATGGCACAAGTATACATATGTAACAAACCTGCACGTTATGCACATGTACCCTACAACTTAAAGTATAATAATAATAAATAAATTTAAAAAAAAAAAACAGTTCATCATTAATAAATCGCTTAGTCTATCATATTGTATGAATGTCTGCTAGACTGAGGCCACTCAGGTGCAGGCCTGAGTTCAATCTTCTCAGCTTTCAAAAGCAGATGTGGTCTCCACAAACCTATAGCTTCACCCGTTTTCAGACATCTGGTATACTTCAGTTAAGAGACAATGTCTTCTCTAGCTCTGAATCTCCTTCAAGGTGTTAAGTAATATTAGGTTTCTCGCAATTTGTAACCCATTCATTTATTCCATAACCTTCCATTTACTCTTTCTCCTTTTTTTCTGTTGATGTCCAAACTTTTTTCACCTTTGGAAGGGATGTTAGAATCATCACTGTGCTAGTCTAGATTGCAGGCAGCAATACTAGTGGGTAGCAAGTGCTTCCCCAGCAGTTAATTTCAACACTTACTTAGGGTATGGTTACATAGGTCAGAACTATAGGGCCATTTTTAACACCAGACAATATAGCTGCATTCACTGTTAACTCAAATTCTGCCAGATTGTAAAGGCACACCCACCCCCATCAGGCACTTAAGAATTCTGGCAGAAGGTTCTTTTGTGTGTGTGTGTGTGTGTTTGTTTGCTTTTTCTTTTAGAAATCATTCTTGTTTCCAGCACTTGTAGTTGCAGCCCTGGACCTAGGAACACTGCACCAAGTAGGGAAAGGAGAAATAAAGTTGAGGTGATGTGGGAAGAAAGAAAAGAAGCATAATCATATAATCATTATATTGGCTTACTCCTCCTTTGGCAAGAATCACATAGCCATACCGTATCCTTCCCCATCCCTCTTTCCCTGATCAACCAGAAAAACTGAGGAAAATCTAGTGAGGACACTACTTTAGTCCCACTCATGTTGAGTATTAGCACACGTCTATGAAGACGTGTAAGCCAACCCTTCATGCTTTCATCTCACCCTGTTTTTGACAACCAATGTTTTAATGTCCATTCCACTTTTCCATTACATTTTCTCTGAGGAGGATATATCTTTGCTTATTGTTGAAAATTATGGGCTGTACAGTATGTTTCTTGGTCTGAAGAAATGAAAGTCAGATGTCAAAATATGTATATTTTGGTGTGTGTGTGTGTGTGTGCATGTGTTTGTATGTGTGCATGTGTGCATGTGTGCATATGCGTGTATGTGTGTGTTGTAACAGCACTCAGGGCATTTGCATCTCTCATAGGACAAGCAAAACCCAGTCCATCGTCAGTGTGTATTCCTGCCAAGACCCATTTGTATCTTCCCAGAGATACCAGCATCTGTCTCACTTGCAAGCTATGTTCAGGACTTCCCACCGGGGAATCTGCCCCATATCTGTCAGCACCCTGTCTCTCTTGCTGGCACACAAAACCATTCTTATTGACATTATGTGCCTGAGAAGGTATAAAAGGAGCCTGACCAGATTCAGCACTCCTGTATCCACTCATTTCATGGACCAATTGGCTCTCAGAAGAACACCCCGGGATATTTGCTTGTCAATTCCAGTCACCTTCCACACCTGACAAAGGATTCTTCTGATGGCCATCAACATGTTCTACTTAATGTGAGCTCAAATTTCCATAGGGCTGTGCCCTAATGTGGACATCCTTTTAATAATCCAGGTTTCTATTGCCCTCCTCCCTGACCATATGGCCGGGCCATTAGCCACCATGCACAAGTCAGTAAAAACTCACATAGGAGATTCCACCACCATTCAATTTTTCCATCACTGATGGAAAAACAACATGTAATTCAGCCCACAAACTGATTTATTTTTACTTTCTTTAGTCAAAGTAGCAGCCTTTCAAACAGGATATTGTCCATTTACCTTTGAACCACCATCTATAAACCAAGCAACTCTTTGTTGGTCTGTTGAGAGCCATTTATAGGGCACTTTCCCATTGTCAATTCCCAGCAGCTCCTCACACGGTTCCAGAATCAGCCCCAGTGGAAAAGAGGCTCCCTGCTTGTGAGTATCCTCTCCCTGCCTTCTCCAGGGAGCATGACCCTGTATAAACCATTTCCATTTTACTATGGAACTCTTCTGGGAACTGCTACACCATTAGAGTGTTCCCTGACATCACTTAAGATAGCACAGGTATTTCAGGTGTCAAGATCATTTTACATCCTTCGGTCACATGGATAGCTTTATTTAACATTCCATAGAAAGGCAGGAAATGCCCCTCAAGTGAAAAATTTCTAGTCCCAAGTCCTCATAGTTGTTGCTGGGAGAAGTTCATGAGCTTTTGCCATGAGCCCCAGGAAATGCTCTACAGAGGGCTAGAAAATGAAGGATTTGTCCCTACCAGCACTCCAGCTTCTACTCTACACCATGTGTGCTTGGGCAATCTTACTGGTTCCCACTGGGGATTTTCAATTAATATTGGTTGAAGGGTGGATTTACATACCTTCTGTTTTACAGAACTAGGTAGGGGGATATCAGTTATATACAATACTTATTCTCCTGAATATGAGATTCTGTCTGTGAGGTGGGTGGGGAGCTATTAGCAGGAGCCCCTTTCACTTTGGTGGGAGTTTTTGGTTTTTTTTTTTTCTTTCCTTTTTCACCCAGTAAATTCCATTCCCCTCACCGTTCAATGTGTCTGCTTTCCTAATCCTTCCTGGTTGTGTGACAGGAATCCAGTTTCAGCTGAACTAAGGTGCAAAGTTCTACATCAAGGGGACTGCTACCCTGAGATCACCACTGGAGTAAAGTTTACGTGGAGTCACTGTCACCTCATCACCAACCTCTGAACAGTGAAAAGACACTGGAAAAAAAATCACCTAAAATTGTAATTCAAGGATAAAGGAGTTGTAACAAGAGATGACAAATATTACCACTCTGTTTTATTAACTTAAAGCTGGAAAATACTGGAAACTCCTGTAGTTAAATTGCAACACTGATAACAAAATCAACAGGCAGAGTCTGCAGGAAAATTGTGTGCATAAATATTGTGTTTCATTTTTATATGAGTGTACATGTTTGACTCATATTGACAAGAGAGTCTCAGAAATGTGGTTGAGTTTTGCCTTTTGTTTTTCTCTAATATTTTAAAAAAGAGAGAGTGAAATGGAGATTAATAGAATTTATTCAATCATCCCACTGAATATGTAGGTAACTCCCCTTCATCCTATTTCAGTTTAAAGGTTAACTACCTGTAAACACCCCTACATAATTCTTCTGTGTCCATAAAAGGAAGTCCAATTTCTCACCTGATGATCATGATCCTACACAATCCTACCCCTTTATACTTCTCCTAAATTGCCTTATGTTTGCCTAGTCACATGCTCTATTTCTGTTAAATATTCACTGCCTCTCAATATATGTTTTATGTATTCTTGCTTCACAGGTTTGCTTACACTATTTGAAATATCTTCACATTTTTTCTTTGCCTATCCAGATATTTCCATTCTTCAAGATCTAAACCAATTCCCACCTTCTCCATAAAGCCTTTCCAAACTCTTCAGTCCATGTTCATTACCTCCACACAGGAAGCAATAGTTTTTATTTTCTATTATATTTATTGACCACTTGCTCAAAAGTCTTTAGACATATCATTTGTCTTTTATTGTTTCTTTTGAATTCTACATGTTTCTTTGATTTGTAAGTGCTCTGTCTACTCAATTGACTTGTGACCATCAGCAAGTCAGATATTATACTTTTAAGGTGCATCTTTTAAAATGCTAACTCTTCAACTCAGATATACTAAGCTCTTGATATTTATTTGGCTAAAGAATTATTTTAATTCAAAGAAAAATTGGGGCGATAGGAAAATATGAGAAATCTCAAATTATTTCAAATCTCTTTGGAAACCAATCCCCTTGGGGGGAAAAAATTGAATTCTGGATTGAAGCCAAGTACAATAATCCTTATACCAGCAGTAATAGTGGGCATTTGGGAACCACGGCCATAAGAGTTTCCTGGATGACAAAGAGTACAATAAATCTTGATTATTTTGCCCTTCAAGAGTAATGCTCAACCTTTCCTCCCTACAGGGATAATTCTAAAAGTATGGGAGAAAATTAAAAACAAGTAAAAGGGCTTGTTCCAGTTGGTTTGCCTTGTTGCAGTTGACCTTATCATTAGACAATGAAATATAGTGATAAAAGCTCCATTAATAAAAATCAAATAAACCTGCCTTTGAATCCTATCTCTGCCATTTACCATTAGCACGTGGAAGTGAGACTATTAATACTTCAGTTTCTTTTTGGGTACCATCTTCATTACTGAGATTTATTTGGGTTATTTAAACAAATTAATAGGAACTCACTGATTTTAACTATGTCATGAGTTTCTTAATGTCATCACATTCTAATCTTTATTTAATGGTCACTGGTTCATACTAAAATGGTGACCATTTGTGCATAAACTCATTTTCCTGAGAAAATATGTATTTATGAGCCTTGAGTTTATTGAATATGTCTGATTTTATTCCATTCAACTCATATTACATTTAACAATGGCAAAGGTTTCCCAATGATGCGCTTACATTGTTATTCAGTTCATTTATCATTACTGAGATCTTAACATTTAGAATGTATTTTACCTTTTTAAGCATTACACCTAGTAATCATGCTAACTAGTTTTGTTACTGGTTGTAGTTCATGATACAATACAATGAGAATTGCTTCACCAAAGCTATGAAAACCTAATTGAAACCAATTATGACAATTATCTCTCTGTTCAATTGCTTGCATTAGACTCTTTCCTCATTCTATACAGTCAGACTGCAATTTTTCCTGATGTGACCTATCCAACTGTATTTCAGGCTTTATTCAGTGAGCAAGAACGCTTCTGAATAAAATTAATAGGAATTTTGCATGGATTGAGTGAGAACTGGAGTTATTAGGATTGTAATATGAATTTAAGTGAGAATAAAGTATTATTGGACTTTCTTATTTTAATTAAGTACCAAAACACTCTTAATCAAGCAGATAATTAAATTTAAGAGGAAATGTATTGTGTGCTAATTGCCATTGATTATTAATAATATGCTTATTTATGCATGCAAACTCTATAACAGTATGTATCTCCAAACTGTTTCTGAATGACAATAACTGAGTTCTGCATAATAAACCTATTAATGAAATGGAATCTTGCAAGAAATATCAGAAAGGAAAAATAGCTCAGACTTCAGAGCTCTTCTCTAACTTTTCTTGTTGAAAAATCAGAGCAAGTCACGTGAACTCACACAGGAGAATGTCAATAATTACATACTGCTTCCTTTTTGTAATCATGTTTTGTTTTCTGGGGTAATACAGTTTGGAAATATTTTATTAAAATGTAAGAATTCATGTTCATTAAAAACATAATTAAATCTTTATTTTAACCTTTAAAATAATAAGTATTATTTTATTTTGCCATTATAAGCTTTTAGAAATGACTCTTCATGTGTTATAAATTTATAATTTTTCCTTTTATTCATTTATTTACTTATTAGGTTGGTGCAAAAGTAATTGTGCTTTCTGACATTGAAAGTAACAGCAAAAAACACAATTACTTTTGCACCAACCTAATGATATTATCTAATGGTCACTTATTTATTAATCATCTACTGAATGCTAAAAATTAGTCTTCAAAGATAAAACATGGAACAGTATATACTCCTTTTCTCACTGCACCTGCCAGGTAAACTTGTCAGCAGATGGTGGAGAGGAAATATAGATAATAAATACAATAAGACATGTAATATTTACTACCGTATTTTTAGATAATAATAAATGTTAAAGAGAAATATAAAGTAAGGAAGGGTCATGGAAAGTCTGATAAAACATTTCAGGAAACAGGAACTGTGAATGCAAACACCTTGAAGCACAGAATGCATGGAGCATTGATGGAATGGCAAGAGTCCATTTGGGGTGGAATGGAATGACTGAGGGAGAGACTGAGATGAAATGAAAACAGAGTACCAAAACAAAGCCAGAGGGTTAGACTTTGAAGCCATTGTATCTTCTCAACTCATTTAATTGATTCTACCTCTGCCTCTTAAAGCATATGTATATGACGATGTTTTTAGCATTATAAATTATTTCCTTACAATGGAAAAGAAAGATTTACTCTGTTTTTTTTGTTTTGTTTTTGTTTGTTTTTGTTTGTTTGTTTGTTTGTTTTTTATCATCATCCCAAACTATGATCCACCCCTCTGACTTCCTCTTCCTAGGATTTTTGTTGAAACAGTGAATGTTAACATTACAACTTTGTAAATGCTATTATTAGCAAAGGTATTAATTGTTATTAATACTTTCATTTTCTGAATGTTTGTTTTCCGTGACATTAACAATTTCCTGTCTTTTATTTTTCATTTATTTCATACTGAGTGTAACCACAACTTTAAATTCTGCCAGTTGTTTGAATCTCTTTCTAATATATTTAAATATATTACTCATTCAACTTCAACTCCTTAAAGAAAGATTTTCAGAGCACTTTAATCTTCTCCATCTGGACATTTGTTTCTATTATCAGAGAGTGTTCTTGATATTCCATTCAACTTTCTTCTTAGTTGGATATTTTCTTCTCTATATTTTTCAATGTTCTCTTTCTTTGTTACAGAGACACAGCAGTAACTTCCAGAGAATGGGTGTTTAAGAGATAAATAATGCGTGTCTGTATAGATCTTCATACCATTCTCAAATTCCATGATAGTTTCTATGGGTATAGAAATGTTTTTCAACTTTTATGCTGGATTCAGAGGGTAAATGTGCAGGTTTGTTATATGGGCATACTGTGTGATACTGTTGTTTGGGGTACAGTGATTCTATCACCCAGGTGCTGAGCACAATACCCAATAGGCAGTTTTTTGGCCCACATCCTCCCTCTTTCCTTCCCAGGTCCAGAAGTCCTCAGTGTCTATTATTTCCATCTTTATATCCATGTCTATTCAGTGTTTAGCTCCCAATTATAAATGAGAACACGTGACGTTGGTTTTTCTTTTCGTATGTTAATTTGTTTAGGATAATGGTCTCCAGCTTCATTTCCATGTTGTTGCAAAACAAACAAACAAACCAACAAACAAAAAAAACAAAAAACAAAAAACAAATATGATTTAATTCATTTTATGGCTGCATATTAGTCCATGGTGTATATGTATCACACTTTCTTTATTCAGTCTGGTGTTGATGGGCACCTAGGTTGATCCTATGTTTTTCCCATTGTGAATAGTACTTCAATGAACATGTGATTGCATGTGCTTTTTGGTATACTGATTTCTTCTCCTTTGAGTATATACCCAGTAATAAGATTGCTGGGTCACAGCCATCCATTACTGGGTATATACCCAAAAGATTATAAATCATGCTGCTATAAAGACACATGCACACGTATGTTTATTGTGGCACTATTCACAATAGCAAAGACTTGGAATCAACCCAAATGTCCATCAGTGACAGACTGGATTAAGAAAATGTGGCACATATACACCATGGAATACTATGCAGCCATAAAAAAGGATGAGTTTGTGTCCTTTGTAGGGACATGGATGCAGCTGGAAACCATCATTCTTAGCAAACTATCACAAGAACAGAAAACCAAACACCGCATGTTCTCACTCATAGGTGGGAACTGAACAATGAGATCACTTGGACTCGGGAAGGGGAACATCACACACAGGGGCCTATCATGGGGAGGGGGGAGGGGGGAGGGATTGCATTGGGAGTTATACCTGATGTAAATGACGAGTTGATGGGTGCTGACGAGTTGATCGGTGCAGCACACCAACATGGCACAAGTATACATATGTAACAAACCTGCACGTTATGCACATGTATCCTAGAACTTAAAGTATAATAATAATAAAAAATAAAAAATAAAAAAAAGATTGCTGGGTCAAATGGTAGTTCTAAGTTATTTGAGAATTCTCCAAAATACTTTCCATAGTGGCTGAGCTAGTTTGCATTCCCTCCAATGTATGTGTTCCCTTTTTCTCCACAGTCTTGCCAGTATCTGTTATTTCTTGACTTTTTAATAATTGTCATTCTGACTGGTGTAAGATGGTATCTCATTGTGGTTTTGATTTGCATTTCTTTGATGATTAGTGATGATGAGCATTTTTTCTTGCTTGTTGGCCACTTTTCTATCTTCTTTTGAGAAGTGTATGTGTATTTTGCCTATTTTAATTGGATTATTATTATTATTTGCTTGTTGGTGTGTTTAATTTCCTGAGAGGTTCGGATATTCAATTTTTTTCATATTCATAATTTGGAAACCATGTACATTATGATTTGGAAGGCCAGGCTCTGTGCTAATGTTGATGTTTTGAAAATCAAAGTCATTCTGAATTCTGGCACTTTGAATTTGAGCTACTTATTTCTATTGCTAAAAATCTATGTATCTTCTTACAATTCACAGGTTTTTAAAATATATCTATTTGACAATTAAGACATTATTTTCCTAAATTGTTCTAGATACTTGCTGGGCTTAGAACCCTTTGAATTTTCTTTCAATATGGAATTTCCTTTCAATATGGAAATTCTTGTCCTCTGCTTTATAAAAAAAGTTGTTTAGTGACTTTCTCCCCTTAATGTTACTAATTTATCTTTCAAAAATGCCTGTTATTTGAAGACTTTTCTAGACTTAAATGACTACTGCTGCTATTACCACTTTTTCTCTCATTTCTGTTTCCTATATCTCTGACATTTTTCTCTCCCTTATGGAAGTTTTCTTTAATGTTACATTTAAACCCTATTGAGTATTTCGTATATATATATATATATATATTTATATCCAAGAAGTTTCTTTTGTTCTTATTTCTATAGAAAATTGTGTTAAAGTTTTATATATTTTATTTTATTATTTATTTATTTATTTATTTATTTATTTATTTTTTGAGACGGAGTCCCGCTCTGTCTCCCAGGCTGGAGTGCAGTGGCCGGATCTCTGCTCACTGCAAGCTCCGCCTTTTGGGTTTACGCCATTCTTCTGCCTCAGCCTCCCGAAACAGGCGCCCACCACCTTGCCCGGCTAGTTTTTTTGTATTTTTTAGTAGAGACGGGGTTTCACCGTGTTAGCCAGGATGGTCTCGATCTCCTGACCTCGTGATCCGCCCGTCTCGGCCTCCCAAAGTGCTGGGATTACAGGCTTGAGCCACCGCGCCCGGCCTTATATATTTTAGAGAACAATTACATTAGGTTTGTTTGTTCATTTTAGAAGTTTTCTTCTGTTCTTATAGTCCTCCTTTTTCTTTCAAATTTTTCAATTCTATTTGTTTTGGACTTTAGCTTCTATGCTAGATAATTTCTTCAGAAGTCAGATGATTTTTGTTTGCTATTTATAAGTAGTTAAGTAAAACGCTGAATAAATGTTCTGAGTACAAGTGTGGTGTTTGATACATTTGTACTTTACTGTGTAGTGATTGTCTTTATTGTTTTGTTAAGAGACCCATTATAACAGCATTTCTTTCCTATTGAACTGCTTATACTCTTAAGTAAAATAATTCTCAATCACCTGCTTAGAGAATACAGACCTAGCTGCAACTTTCTGAATTAAGTAGTGAAAAATGTGTGTGGATCATGTGTCAATATTTTGCATGGAAACACTCACTTATTCCATCTCATATTTGTATTGTGCCTCTCTTTTCAATTGTATCTGAAACCCACTATTCAGAGACTGTTTTACCCCATTCAGAGACAAGACCTCCAATATTTTGCTGAGATAGAAAATGGGAAGTTGCCTAGCTGCATGTTTTTGGTCCTCTTATTGCTTCTTAATTGAATTTTGAAGCAATCTTCCTGCTTTAAGCATGACTTTTACTGCCTCTTTTAGAGGTTCTTAATGCCACCAATTCATTAGACTTCCAGGAATTCTGAGATATAAATTGGATTGCTTCTTAGCTTTTCCTACTAGTGACTTAAGATTCAACCTTCCAGTGACTTCTATGTCTGTTACTACTGCTTCATCTGATTACCAGCTTCCAAAGTATTGTTTGTTTGATTTTAATTCTCTCCCATTATCTGTATTCTTATGCATTTGTGCCATTTAAAAAGAATTTAATGTTTGAGATGGGTTTCAGGAGAGAGTAATAGACCATGAGTTTCCTCTTTTATCTAAACATAAAATTCCATATCTATTATTTACACATTCATTGGAAATTGCATAAATGAACTACGATGTGGACATCACATTAAGTATATTGTGCAGCAGGTTACCGACTTTAAAACCCTTCTTCAATCTATAAGAATTATTTCTTGTGACGTATTTCTTGTGACATATTTCTTGTGACATATGCAATCTTGTTTATCAATAAGTATGAAATAATTATAAAAGTACACACAGATGATATTTTAGAAGATTTTGAGTTATTATTTAGCAAATGTATTGGATATGCCTGCAAATAAGACTCATTTTGATTTAAATTAACTTCAGTGTACACAGAGTTTCATCTTATATGACTGAACAATATAAAGCAACATGAACATTGTAGAATTGAAGGTCTTAATTTCCGTAAGTGGAAAAAAATATAAAACTTTATGGAATCAGGAACCAATTGTCTTTGGGGGGAAAAAACCTATACCATAATATAACATTATTTTAAACACGTTCACATCTGCAGGTGTTTAATGTGATGAAACAGTAAGGGACACTGCCATGCTGCCTTTGAGTTATTATACTAAAAACTTACTCTATAATTATGGACAAAACTACATAATGAAATATACAAGATGCATTGCTATAATATGTAACTAAATGTAGTTGTCAGTAATGCTATATATTTCTGAAATGATTGATCAATTGATTTGTTCCAATTGTTAATATTACAGAGTGTACTCAACAAACAAGTAAGTGAAGTTAAAAAAGAGAGGAGAAAGGAATGAATAACTAGAGCACAGAGGATTTTTAGAGCAGTAAAACCTATTTTATATGAAACTATGATGGTAGATATATATTGCATATTTGTCAAAAGCCGGAGAATGTACAAAACCAAGAGTAAACTCTAAGGTAAACTATAGGCTTAGAATGATAATGATTTGTCAATGTAAATTGACCAATAGCAACAAATGTATCATTCTGACTTAGGATGCTAATCCTGGGGGAACATGTGAGTGGCGGAAGGAGATGAAAACTTTCTGTATTTTCTGCTCAATTTTGCTATGAAACAAAAATTGCCTAAAAAGTAAAGTTTTTTAAATTTTTCAAAAAATAAAAACCCAAACATAATAGTTAATATTGATGCAGTAAATTTTAATAGGCCTCCATAATCTTAACCCTGTTATAATCTTTCACAGGGGCCTATACATAGCTTATAAACAAGTAACTTTCACATTGTTTAACTGAGTCAAGAAAGATATTTACTATATATTCCGTTAAAGTCTTGGTAACTTACTACATATTTCATTAAACTGTTGGCATAGGTTATAGAACCTTCCTCCATCTTCAGTTGCCCCGATCTCTTCCATCTACTTCTCTTACACTGTTCTAGTCCCCACACTTAATTGCAGGTCATTCATTGTGCCTTTTGATCAAGAGATCAAAGATATTTAATGGTTATCCTTATATTGTCATTTATATCTGCAAAAGCAAGTTATTGAACTACTTTTTTCCTTTCTTTCTTATAAAAACACTCAATACTGAAAACAATTTCCCATGACACTGCCCATTACCCTATTCCAAGCTCTTTTTTTTTCAAGCTTCAGGTGCTTGTTAACGACCTTTGTATTTCAGGAAATATATGTGATGTTGAAATCTCTGGAACAGAAGCAGACTATTGAAAGAGCTGAGATCTAGAACCCTTTGGTATTACAAGTCAGAAAAAAAAGGTATTTTGAAACTGAGCCTTCAAATGGAATTGGAAGGGTAGGAAAAATAATCATCTCTGTGATGATTATGATTTTCTTTATTGAGTAGGAATGTCAGAGAAAATACAAGTCCAGTTAAACGTGAATTTCAGGTAAGTAAATATTTTATATAAGTATATCTCAAATATTGCAGGAATGTTCTGTATTTTTATTTCCTAAATCTGGCAACTCTAATTTTGGGGATTCTGGATAAATGAAAGAGGAGGGTTCTCTAATGTACATTAGACTGCATTTCTCACCATCACGATGAGAAAGAACCTAACAGTGAGTAAAAGTTAAATAAATATATAGATAGATACTTAACTACTGTTCCGATCTATAACTACATTTCTATTTAACTTTTACTCAAATACATATATTTAATATTCACATCATATATATACACACACACACACACACATATATAGTGCTCAGTGTTAAGAGTTTTAGAACAAATCCATGTCAACCTCTTTGCCTTCACTTCCTCTCAGAGGATAAGTTGTATATCCTTCTCATACAGATAATAGAGGACAACTTATGTTATGAGGAAAGGTGTCATCCTTGCCAAATACTTTCAGTTAATTTATTAGGAAATGTCATTCTCTAATAAATATTGGGGGAAACTTCAGTCCCTTTCTCACTCCATGAGATACTTATCTAATTATTCTCTTTCATGATAGTTTCTTTTTGTCTTTTCTCTCTTGAGTTATTCGCTACTTGTCTGCAAATGTTTTTTGGACTCCTCTTATTGTTTTATTTTTATAGAGTCATGGGGCCTTGAAAAAGAAAAAAAAATCATTCTACTGGAAAACTCTGAAAAAATATATTTGATTTGGCTCTTTAATTATCATAAAACCTCACTTGGTGAAGATGGAATGAAAGACTATTCAGAAGAAGGGACATTTTGCAAAGACAGAGGTATGAATACACAAGACTTATTTGGGAAAGGTGGGCAGATTGGGGTGAACAGACTTTAGAAGATACTGTCCTTCTAATGGACAAACGGACACAAAGTTTTAAAGACATTTTGGGGCCGGATTGTAAAGAACCTTGTAAACATTGTTGATTACCTTAGATTTTAGCCCACAGTCAGAGGAGCACATGAAACATTTTCACAAAAGTTAAAGAGCATGATGAGGATTTTATTTTTTAAATGTGGTTATAAAAAGAGAATCAAGGCTGAATTGGAACAGAGAGCAGGAGAAGACTAGAGACGACAGAAGAAAACTTCTTCAACTAGAGAAAAAGAAAGTCTTGAACAAGTGGTAAACTAATTATTTTGTATCAGTCAATTAAAGTCACTTTCACACTTAGGAATTTATCATGGTGTTTTATTTCCCATTGACAAAAGACTGAAATCTTCCTGGCATTAATGACACCTATGATTTAAATTCACTTTTCTCATATAACAATTTCTTACTCTACTGGTTTGTCTAAGTGTGTTCTTAAAACTTGTAGTAAAGTGATTTTAAAAGGATCTCAAGCCCTGACGTTCTGTTTGTGCAACCTCAGGTAAGTACTTAACCCCTCTGTGGAACAATTTTCTTACTTGTTTTATTTAAGCATGGTTTATGTCTACTTTGTCCATTATTGTATTTCAGCCCAGAGTATATGACATAAAAAGTGCTCAATAAACATTCACTGATTAAATAGGTTGATAATATCATCTGCCTCATATATAGGCTGAGCATTACTAATCCAAAAACCTGAAATTCAAACATTCTTCAAAACCCAGGACACTGTGAGTGTAGACAAGATGCTACAAGTGGAAAATTCCACGTCTAACCTCATGTGATGTGTCACAGTCAAAACTTTGTTTCACGTACAAAATAATTTAAAATACTGTATAGAATTGTCTTCAGGCTACATATATATAATGTACATATAAAAAACATAAATTTCATGTTTAGGCTTGGGCCACACCACCAAGACATTTCATTATGTTATGCAAATACTCCAAAAAACAATCCAAAACAGTTCTGTACTAGACAGTGGTCCTATGGGGATGGAATCGATGAATGCAGGGGTTAAGCATCTGTGAAGAAGTAAGCAATGTTAAAATGTTAGCCTGGTTATTATTTGGTGCCAAATCTTATATGTATATATTATTATTACTGTAATGCTGTTGGGTCTACTTATCAAAGTAATGTATACTTACTGTAGAAAATATTCAAATTATAGTAAATTACAAACAAGGAGACATTATTATGCCATGCAGAGATAATAAGCAGGATGTGCTTATCTCCAAGCTTTTTCTATAGAAAATACATATTTTAAAAAGATCACATAACAGAATATTTTATACATCATTTTTCTATCAGTAACAATTGTAAACATCATATAACTATTTTATGACATAATCTTAATAGTTCGAAATAATTTATCTTATGTATTCAACAATGTCTTTAATTATCTGTTTATTAGATAGCACTATATTGTTCTAGGTGGACAGAACTAAATGGAGAGAATGTTTTTTATATAAAATTCTATTTACTGAACAAAATGCTTATCATAAGAGGACTCAGCATTGGTGTCATATAACTAACTATATTTGGTAAGCATATATAATCTTTATAAACATATAAAATAGTAAAAATAAACCAATTAATGTTGTAATAATCAGTACATGAATACTTCTTTATTTCTGTAATACATCTAAAAAGATTAATACAAACTTCAAGTTATTGTGCAGTGGTTACCCTTGTGGAATTCAAGTTGATACCAAAATTGATTCCTATTCCAGCTTTGCTTTTTATTAGTTTGGGTGACCTTCAACAAGATCCTTCATGTTCATCAGCTCCAGTTTTTGTATGTGTAAACTGGAGATAACCACATATGGATTACTTAATATCATAATCACTCTGTATATATGCCATTATTTTATTAAATTTAGTATATATATGTTGTATATACATACTATATATGTGATGTATTACCCGTGTGGAATTGGAGTTGAGACCAAAATTGATTCATATACTTGCTTTGCTATTTATTCGCTTGGAGCTATTTATTAGCTCCAATTTTTGGAGCCGATGAACATACACAAACTAAATTGACAAAGAATGTCACTAACCACCATTTTAAAATATACTTTCTTTTCCTTCCACTTCATACACTAACTCAGAAGAGTTGTGTTTGTTTTTGTTTTGTTTTCTTAAAAGAAGTCCATAATTACATTTTAACTTAGTATTAAAATTTTTTTGGACAGACGGAATGGTCATTTACTTTGCAATGTTAGACATTAATATGACTTAATCATTACTCCCTTAAAGAAGTAGAGAAAGTGTTAACAATAGTAGCCTTATTGAAGCTCTCTGCCGACCATTTCGGAAACTGCAGCCCATTTTCCTCTTCTCCATTTAATATAATTAATACCTTGTTTTCATTTGGAAAATGTGCAGGATTATCAAAATCCCCACAATAATTAAACAGAGCCAACGTGAGAGATATTGTAAACTGAAATTACTTAAGGAGACAAATCAAATATTTAATTTCCTGCTTGAAATAAATTATTTCTCTCTAATTTCAATTTCCAATAGATGTTGAGTGTTAATTATCACTCTTATTATACTAATTGGAAACAAATTGTACTTTCATGATGGTATTAGCTTAAAGTATATACATTTAAAATTAAACATACATTTAAGTGTATATAATTTCAAATATATTTATAGTATATATTTGCAACTGAAAACAGCAGCATCTTGAAGACAGTTCATTTATATTTTCTTTATCTGAATAGCTTCTTAACAAAATGCCAATGACTAAAAGACTGGAACTCATAAATAAGTTAATATTTTCAACAATTCTCAAGGGCAACAATTGTGTGCAAGCCTGTGTAAAACTTAGTTTCCAAATTCTTAAGCAAAAATTATTATCAGAGTGGTATGGTTAACAAGCAAAATATTTTGGTTAACAGTCTTTATTCATCATTGAGAATAACTGGTACCAAATGGATTATTGTTGATCTGTCCGCATTTTTAGATTGTCATGACTATTTTTAAATAAGATGACTTCTAGTATACAATATGATCTGGGAGGGATAATATCATAAGCTCTATTTAATAACACCTTAAGTTTAAAAACTGCCTTTTTTTTTTTAACTAATACATTTTAGGAGAGATTGTCCTGACACAAGATATGAACACATCTACTCAATAGGTTGAAAGGGCATTTTTAGCTGCCCATTTTCATGGAGGATGGGAAAATAGAAGCCCAAAGACACTGAGCAACCTGCTCAAAGTCACAACATTAATTAATCATGGATGTATATTTTTATGTGAGGTGAATGATTTTTTCCCATTACACTATCCTGCATCTCATTACTATGGAAATCATAATTTCCATAGCCTTCCAAAGTTCTTGGGAAATGGAATACATTAAAAAATGACTTATTAGAGGTTAGGAAAAAGGATAGAAGTATCTGGAGCTAAAGACACTGCTTTCCATTGCTGGAGCTGCTCTTCCAGGTGGATGGCCTTGATTATTAACATGAGTAATGAGAATAGTGTTTGATTCTATGCTCACAACTCTCACAATTATCTCCAGCCCAAATCTCATCTGTGCTTCAGATTTATATACCCAAATGCCTGTTTAGCATCTCCATTTAGATGCCTCATGGGAGTCTCAAATTTCACATGTCCAAAATGGGCTTCATGCTTTTCTTCCCAGTTTTTGCCATCTTTAGTAAACAGCAGCACTTTACCAATTGTTGAAAGGAGAAAGATGGGAATTGTCCTTATTTCTGTGACTACCATTATTCTTTTTTTTTTTTTTCTGATTCATCTGTGGATTATACCATATCTACTCCCAAACTATATTGCACATTTGCACCCTTCTTTCAATCTCCATTGCCACCACCTTATTTCAAACCAACCAAGTCTCTCACTAAGATGCTGCAATATGCCCCTACTTGGAATACCTATTTCTATTTTTGCCTCCTTGTAATCCATTAGACTACACAGCAAGAGTGACAGTCTTAAAAGGTAAATCATAACATGTCACTCCCAGTTTAAATGTTTCAACTGACTCTCATTTTGTTTATAATATCATCCATGGATGAAAATGTCTAGGTGTCCTGGCTTAGTGCACACTATACTACAGCTAAAGAGGCCTCTTTTCAGTTCCTTGAAACAAAGCAAGTCTATTTCATTTATTTATTTATTATTTTTATTATACTTTAAGTTCTGGGTTACATGTGCAGAACCAGCTGGAAGAAGGCAGTAAGTGTAGAAATACATTTGCTTCATAACGAAATGAAGATGAAGCAAATCTATTTCTACACTTGCTCCCTTCTTCCAGTTTTATCTTAAATGCCACTGCCTCAAACAGCCTTTTATTTTTTTAATCTCCAGTTTTTAATAGCATTTATGCAAAATAATTACTGAACATGACATTTGCTTCTTTATTATTTATGAAGAACAAAAATCTCTTCTGTGTAGAGATTATAACTATTTTGTTCATTAATCGTTCCTAGTGTATTGTGCAATCTGTGGTATCTAGAAAGTGCTAAGTAAGCGCTAGTTGAATTAATTAATTAGGTTGAAGTAGAAAACTCACCAGGAAGCAAGATCCGGTTGAAAGGGCCTCTCCAGACTATTTGCATCTCTCTCAGATCTCTTTGTAGAGAAAACTTCATGTGAAAGATCTCCTTGTATTATTTTAAACTAGATCTCATTGCATAGGTTTACCCATGGATTAAAATCTTTTCCTATGGTCATAACTCTGCTAAAAGGATTCTAAAATGCTAAAAACAATTCCTCATTTCAAAGCTGTGTTTTGTAGATATTTATTTTCTGAACCATTGTTAGCATCATTTCAACAAAGCAGTGAAGTTCATTGAGAGTATAGTTTCCTGTATTTTATAATAGATGTTCTCATCTATTATAAAAGTTCAAAATCCTCAAGTGGCTTACTGTCAAAGGTTAATTGAAATTAGTAATAACGCATTTCAAAATTATGATTGAACCTCTACTCCACCAGTCTTTTCCACTCCTTATGTGAGTCAGAATTATGCAAATCAACATTAGAACTTGAGTTAAATAATAAATTATTTGACAGCTGTTTATTAGTTTGATTTTTGTTTTTGATAAGGATACTATACATTATCAGGAAATACATCATAAAATACAAAACTTGTGCATTATTCATTAATCTAAAAACAATGAAACTTGAATTTTTAATGAATTACATGATATGATAATGTTTTAAAGGTAGCCCTGCTTTTCAACTTTGGCTATTATTACAACCTGAGCATTGTGCAAAGAGACAGCATGTAACTTTTGAAATAAAAATTGTATGTTGAGTTTTAAAAAAACCTTTCGAGCAGGACATTTATTTCTAATTTATCCCATGTAAATCAGAGTATTGCATGATTCATTCAATTTATGAATGCATTTAATAATTGTATATTTATGGAAAAATCAAATATGCAATTTTTCATTTATTTTTCTCTCCAGATGAATAGGATTGTTTTTACTTTATAAAAGAAATTTCAACATAGATGTTTTGGTATTTCACATCCTATAGCTATAACCCAAACTGCCACAGCTAGTATGCCACATGTTTTGTTACTAAAACAGAGCCACAAAGCTGGAGAGAAGTAAAGTAAAGCAGAAACAATGCTCTATTGATGGCGCTTTCACAAAATTGTAAATTTACTGGAATCATGCCAAATCGTAACACTTGACTTCATATTCATTCTATTGCTGTAAACCAGGGTTAGTATAAGCAACTTTCACTGCATAATGGGTGCTGTTTTTGCTTAAAATTAATTGCACATGTGTTTAATTATATAGCAGCTCTTGCAAGTGATTATATAAAATGTTATTTCTTCTCAGTCTTGCTTGGATCTCTCAAATTATAGTTCTCTAACTCTGAAAGCAACAATGAATTTTAATAAAGGGTAGGGTTTGCAAATTATTGTTGCCTGGCTGCTGCTGCCAGTGACTGAAGAGCCTCTTTTAAAAACTGAATGAGGTTCTAATGTCTTTGTTTACTTCCAAGTGCGAAGGAACTACAATTACTTGATTAGGCCTCCAGAGGGCACTCTGAAAAAAGACTAGATGATACTCCTCTGAAGTATCTGTGGAGATGCCACCATCTTGGAAACGCCATTGACATATGATTGTTCTAAAGCCTTTCTTTGATATTTCCTTTTATTCTGAAAAATTTCCAAAAAGTAATATTATCTGTATTCTCAAAGCACTTGGTAAGCACTTATGTCAAGTTTGCCTAGTTTTTCCATCATTCTTAGAACCTTATATAGTTCAGGTGCACTTCTATATAAAGACTGAATTAGATGAATTATCTTTGGTTCAAACTGCCAACTCTAGCTGTATTCAACTTGGACGCAATGTAAAATAGCAACTTATCTATAGGTATAGACTTTATACTAACATGTAGTATAGATTTGAATATATAGCTCTGCAATGAAGCTGAAAGGAGAAAGTACGCTTGAAACAAATTTGAAATCAATACATTTTTCACCTGAGCAATTGTCCAAGTATTTGGCACTTTGTTAGAACAAACCTAGTATTTGACAATTTATGGAATTACAGAAGAATAAGGTTTCACTGGTGATCCAATTTACGGAGAAACCCATGTTTTTCAACTGAATTGAAAAATAAGTTCTAGAGTTCTGTATTACTGTAGGATGACTGTACTTAACAATAATACAGTAGAGAGTTTCTAGTAAATAGTTAGAAGGAGGATATTGAACATTATCATCCCCTGAAAATGATAAATGTTTGAAATGATATATATGCTAATGACCTGACTTGATCACTATACATTATATGTATTGATACATCACTATGTAGCCCATAAATGTGTACCAATATTTGTCATTTAAAAAAAAGATTTAAAATGTGTTTTTATAATGATCTCTCTATTTTATTTTTTACTTATTTCCTGAGACAGAGTCTCTGCTCTATTTCCTGGGCTGGAGTTCAGTGGTACAATCATGGCTCACTGCAGCCTCCACCATAGACCTTTTGGGCTCAGATGACCCTCTTGCCTGAGCCTCCCAAGTAGCTGGGACTACAGGCGTGTGCCATCATGACCATCTAATTTTTTCTTTTATTTTTATTTATTTATTTATTTATTTATTTATTTATTTTTAGAGATGGAGCCCCACTTTGTTGTCCAGGCTGGTTTCGAATTCCTGGGCTCAAGTGATCTTTCGGCTTCTGCCTTCCAAAGTGCTGGAATTATACAAGTGAGTCACTGCACCTGGTCAAATGTTCTGTATTTATGTTAATTTTTATCCAATATAATTAAATATATAATTGAACTATCAAATACCACTGAAGCATTTATAGTGAAAATTTAGTTCTTAAATTCAAACCTTTCTACTTCCTCATGCTACTTATCAGTCCAGTTCCATCAAGACAAAATCTTTTAACATTTTTTGACTTTTTTATTCCAAAGGTAGTTAAACTAAACATTTGTAAATAATGTGTACAGACTTATCTTCCTTGTTTTATGTACTTTCAAACATGTACTATTAAATTTTTCTTATATAGGTGAGAGTTTCACTCTTTAACAATGTACTGTCTCCTCCTCCCCTGTCCTCTTTTCATAAATATGCATCTATTTTTAGTTAAATCAATGTAGGGTGTTTATGAATTGGCTCCTTCACTGGAGATTCAACTTGTGAATGAATATACATATTTCCTCTGTGGAGTAAACATATATTTCCCCCCCATACTCATGCTTATTAATCACCTCATTTTTCACTTGAATAATTTTCTGTCTTAATATTTTTTCCCAAATGCTCTGCCAATTTCATCATGAAGAGGTAGATATCTTAGATTTATGTTTTTCCCTGGAAATCTCCTTTCCAAAATTTTTAACTCTGCCCCAAGCTTTTCCAGATTATCTTAAAATGTCCTATTTTATTAGAGGAAACTAGTGCCCTAGATAAATAGACTTCGCTGACACATTTCACAGGCTAAGGAAGAGCCAGAGAGTTTCATGGTATTTCCCTATATTACAGAACTCACATATCACAAATGTAATTTAGGCTTTTGGGCTCTTACTCCAGGCACTGTTCATTTTTTAACAAAATAAGGTAGATATGTTTTCTATTTAAAATCATAGAGGCACTGTTCATTTTTTAACAAAATAAGGTAGATATGTTTTCTATTTAAAATCATAGAAACATTCTTTATCACAAAACAAAAAGTTTTACAAATTAAGCTTATAAAGTAAAAAAGTTATTGAAGTAAGAACAATTTTTAAATAAATGTAGTAAGT
The DNA here is from genome assembly GCF_049350105.2 of Macaca mulatta. Taxonomy (NCBI): domain Eukaryota; kingdom Metazoa; phylum Chordata; class Mammalia; order Primates; family Cercopithecidae; genus Macaca; species Macaca mulatta. The sequence goes on from NC_133413.1 coordinate 123,540,311, forward strand.
CTAAATGTACAGGATTTTAAAGTTCTCAGTAGTATACAGTAATGGACTAGGTTTTCACATTCACTCACACTGATTCATTGACTCAGCCAGAGGAACTTTCAGTCCTGCAAGCTCCATTCATCCTGCAAGCTCCATTCATGGTAAGTGCCCTATACAGGTGTACCATTTTAAAAAATATTTTATACAGTATTTTTACTATACCTTTTCTATGTTTAGATGTATATGTACTTACTATTCTGTTACCATCATCTGCAATATTCAGTATGATAACAAGCTGTATTAGTCCATTTTCACACTGCTATAAAGATATACCCGAGACTGGGCAAATTACGAAAAAAATAAAATAAAAAGACATTTAATTGGACTTACACAGTTCCACATGGCTGGAGAAGCCTCACATTCATGGCAGAAGGCAAGGAGAAGCAAGTCATATCTTACATGGATGGCAGCAGGCAGAGAGAGAGAGAGCTTGTGCAGGGGAACTCCTTTTATTTTTGAGATAAAGTCTCACTCTGTTACCCAGGCTGGACTGCAGTGGTATGATTTCGGCTCACTGCAACCTCTGCCTCTCGGGTTCAAGAGATTCTCATGCCTCAGCCTCCTGAGTAGCTAGGATTACAGGCGCCTGCCATCACGCCCGACTAATTTTTGTATTTTAGTAGAGACAGTGTTTCACCATGTTGGCCAGGCTAGTCTCTAACTCCTGACCTCAGGTGAACCACCTGCCTCCGCCATCCAAAGTGTTGGGATTACAGGCATGAGCCACAGTGGCTGGCTGGGAACTCCTCCCTTTAATACCATCAGATCTTATGAGACTTATTCATTATCATGAGAACAACACAGGAAAAACTTATCCCCATGATTCAGTTACCTCCTACTGGGTCCCTCCTACAACATGTGGGAATTCAAGATGAGATTTGGGTGGGGACACAGCCAAACCATATCACATGCTATACAGATTTGTAGACTAGGAGCAATAGGCTATATCATACAGCCTAGGTGTGTAGTAGGCTATACCATCTAGGTTTGTGTATGTACACTCTATGATATTCTCATAGTGATGAAATAGCCTAATGGTGAATTTCTCAGGACATATTCACATAATTAAGCAATGCATGACTTAATAGAATGTGCAGACAGAAGAAGCAAAAGAATAAAACAACCTTTCCTCTCTAGTGACTATAATTGTAATCAAAATAGAAAAAAATGTAATTTTTATTTATTTATTCTACAACCCCCCTTCTGTAAGGAAACACAGATGAAACAACTACATACATTAATTTGGGAAAGTAGCGATATACTAAAACATAAAATGTAAGTAATGATATACTATTTTGCATTAGAATTGCAGTTTACAAATAGACTTTACTCGCACTTGCTCGTCACCATGCTTTTTCAGATTAGATGTGGACAGTTATAATCATCTTTTATTTTGTCAGTGTAGAATAGAAGCTGACAGTATTGCTCTACCACCAAATATGTCCTTTTTTTTTTTTTTGTATTTAAAATTGCACTGGACCACAGCTAAGCTCCTTTGTTTATGTGTTATCAACAGCTGCTTTTGCACTACAAGGGTAGAGCTGGTAAGTTGTAATAGATGGAAACTATGTGCCCTCCAAAGCATAAAAAAATGTTCTCTCTGGCTCTTTGTTGAAAATGTTTGTTGACCTCCGAGAATGAGACTACAAAATTGCACATGTCCCCCTATATTTTTGACTTCTTTGTAGTTATGCAGCAAATTTCACAATGATACACAAATATGTATGTATTTAGATGACGTGGTAATTTGGATTACAGGTGACTTTACTACCATTGCCATCCATCAAAATTCTATACTCTTTTTCTATTTAATTTTCAATGCTTCATTATTTTGCAATTAATGATGAAGTAACCAATAATCCTAAGAGTGAAACAATGTTACCTTATCATATCCTGTTCCTGTCCATGTGCATATTCTATTTTTTCTACTTGTCATAGGCAGAAATTTATATTCTTCAGTTTTCTGTCTCGATGATTTCTTATTTGGATATAGTTTTAAATTTATTTTTCTGTATATTCTCCTCTATTCTCCAGGACCCCGAAACCCCTCAATTCATGTTAATTGCCTAATTTTTACATCCTTCAACCTTTTCCTCAGGCTTGTACAATTATACAGATTCAAATGCACATGTATAGAAGTTCTTAGCGTTTTCTAATGTAACTGTACACCTTGGGAGAGTTTATAAAGATCTGGTCCAATTTTTAATGATTGCCTTATGTGCATGAATGGAAAACAATATATTCAATTATTTGTCTATTGATGGCTATTCAGGGCATTGTCAACTCCATACCTTTTCTTTGTGCTAAACATTATGTTTAGTACAATTCTCGTACAAATATTCATACGTACTATCAGGTTTGTTTCTACAAAATAGTTATCCCTGTTGTTAATATTTTCCTTATCTTTAAATCAGTGTTTCTCAAGTAGGCAATCTTGGTATCTAGTTGGGCATGATAAAAATGCAGGCTACTGTGTTCTGCAAACAGATATACTGACTTACTGGGCATGCGGTGAAATGTGGCCCATGTATCTGCATGTTAGTAAGCTCCCTATGTGATGATAATGTACAGTAAACGAGTAATTCATTGCTCTAACTTTACCTAAAAGGATTCTTCTTACATTTCTTAGTTGAAAACCTTCATCTGGATGTAAGACTTTCCTCCTTGGAATGAACATTGTGGTAGCTACCTTGGGACCTTTATTTTTCTTACTCATATTTTTATTTTAATCAAGCCAAGGCTGTCTATTACAATTTTTAAAAAAAATTTTCAACAAGAATTTTTTCCCAAACTTCTGATATTTTTCTCCTCCCAAAACCTAATAAACATCAATTATTATTATTATTTTTTTTAGACAGAGCCTTGCTCTGTCGTCCAGGCTGGAGTGCAATGGTGCAATCTCGGCTCACTGCACAACTCAACTCAACCTCCCAGGTTTTTTTTTTTTTGAGACGGAGTCTCGCTCTGTCGCCCAAGCTGGAGTACAGTGGCCGGATCTCAGCTCACTGCAAGCTCCGCCTCCCGGGTTCACGCCATTCTCCTGCCTCAGCCTCCGGAATAGCTGGGACTACAGGCGCCCGCCACCTCGCCCGGCTAGTTTTTTTTTGTATTTTTTAGTAGAGACGGGGTTTCACCGTGTTAGCCAGGATGGTCTCGATCTCCTGACCTCGTGATCCACCCGTCTCGGCCTCCCAAAGTGCTGGGATTACAGGCTTGAGCCACCGCGCCCGGCAACCTCCCAGGTTTAAGTGATTCTGCTGCCTCAGCCTCCCGAGTAGCTGGGATTACAGGCACACACCACCACACCGGGCTATTTTTTGTATTTTTAGTAGAGAAGGGGTTTCACTATATTGGCCAGGCTGGTCTCAGACTCCTGACCTCAGATGATCTGCCTGCCTCGGCCTCCCAAAGTGCTGGGATTACGGGCATGAGCCACTGTGCCCAGCCAATATCAAATTTTTTTAAGAAGACATTGACAGTGTCAATTAGGATCTGGTGATTTGAAAGTAAAAAGAAAGATAAATCCTTGATAGTCACTGAACTTACAGTATAGGGAGGATCCTGGCAAAGATAAAGATAAACAACAAAAGAAAACAAGTACGGTAAAAATTAAAAGATAATATAACGATTTTTAAATAATTAGGACATCTGATACTTAACAATATACTTCATGACGTGACACCATTTCCCTGTCTGATTTCAGAATGGAATTTGGCATATTGCCAATGATTAGCTCTCTGCATATATTTCTGCGCAATACTGATGAAATTTAGAAACTGATGGTAGAATGTTTTACGAAGTCTCCAGAATTAGATTCAGTGATACCCACCAGCAATAACTGCAATTTAACAGTTTTAGAACTTCTTTTTCTTTGGAAACATTATTTTAACAAAAATAATATAATTGAATTAGTGAATGCAGCCTTACAGGAAATTTGTGTGCATTTCTTACAGCAGATTAGGTCCCCATTAATGTTGAAGAGTTCCGAATCTTTATTACATGGTGTACTTTATTTAGCAACGTGGGATAGACGGTGGTCAGAAACCTGGATCAGAGAATCAGACTTTCTGGAATTGGGTTCAGGCTGGACCAGTTACAGGCAATGTGGTCCAAGGCAAGTTTCTTCTCACTGCACTGCAGTATCCTCTTCCATACAATATGGACAAAAAGCATCTACTCTGTAGATTGGATGTAAAGAGTAAGTGAGATAAATTATAGAAAAATATTTTGAGAATTATCTGATACATAATAACCAATTAATAAATGTTAGAATTATCTCCATAATAATAAGCATGTATTCCCCAAATGTTTCTTTTCTGTCCACATTATAATATTATCATATATAAAAGATGTCTTTATTTATTTTGATCATTTCCCACAGGTAACTTTGAAATGTTATCTTGAAGTTTGTCAGTACAAACTATGGAGGGTATATCACATAAATAAAGATATAGAAAGGAAATTAACATAAGCACATGAAGAAAAATTCCATTAATCTTTTTTTATGAGGCAACATTAATTTACAAGTGTATACATATTTTGTTAAATACCTTATATATACACACATATATGAAGTATGTAAGTGTACATGTAGTATATATGTGTATATATATATATTTCTCTGTTTATATACTTAAGTTGATTTCCCTCTCTTTAAATAAATGTAGATATTGAAAATATCAATGAGAGCAAAATATTTTTTCACTTTTTAAATTAAAACACCCATTTGAAACATCTTTTTAGAGAAAGAAGAATTTTAATCTGTGTTCTTTTACAAAATATTATAAAAGATCATGAATAAGAACCTACCATAAAAGCTTGTGTAGGTTCTTTTTAAGAAAAATAACATTGTTTCTTAAAGTTGACACATTATAATGGTTGATGTTATTAAAAGAAGAAAGACAGAAAAGGATCTGTAGAAATTCATTATGTGTGACACTGTTTTATGTACTCTTTTCATAAAAATGTGTCACCTACATTGAAGCAGGCAATGTGCTTTTTACTCATGATACAGTGGTAACAGATACCGTCTGTCTTTGGCCTCCAAAAGGTTGTAATCTAATGGGGCACATTTATAAATAATTTAGCAATTATACTATGGTACATGACCTATTTTAAAGGTATGAGTCATTCCATTATATCTAAGCTGCAAGATATTTCAATAATTCATCTATTATAAGTTCAATAAGAGTATAACGAGTGTTGCTAGTGCCGTGCTTAAGAAAAACACCTCACCCAGTCTTGGGAATTCAAGGAAGTCTCACAGTGTTAATGTAAAATCTATATTAAAAGTATGAATTGGTCTGAAAAATAAATGTAACATAATTCTTACTAAAGTACTTCTAAATTCATCTGAGCTCTGAGTAAAGCATTAGCTGGAGTGGGGACAAAAGGAAATACATGAGATTTCCAGTATTTCACAATTATGTCTTCCTTATTGATGAAGCAGAAAACACAAAGGATATAAATGCTTGACAAAATTTAATTTTCTCTAATTTTATTCAGTTATTTAAAAAATTAATAAAGAGTCAAGTAAAGGTAATCACTGTTTAAGAAAATGCAATTTTTATCCAAAATGAGTTTGTGTATGGAATATTCTTAGTTTAGCTAATCATTGTTACATTTATTTATTATGTTATTTATGTTTCTATACTTGCTTTTAAAAACCCCAAACTTTTAAAATGCCTGTATTTTCTCCCATTTTTTTAACCCTTTTAAAACAATTGACTCTTTATATCAAACTAGCCAGTTTTACTTCTCCTAAAAGATGTGTGTGTGTGTGTGTGTGTGTGTGTGTGTGTGTATGTATTTATGTGTATGATACACAGTATTTTCTAATTTTAAACTATATACTTCTTTTATACTCTTGGATTTTGAAAGGTTGGATTCAGCTACTGGAAGTATCATATTTTATTTTTCACCAATAATCACCATTTCAAAAAAATCCTATCTCTGACTTTTATAAATATCCATTTCATTTTTATACCTGATTTCCTTAACCAGAAATTTCAGCGTGATCCTGAAGCCTTCAATGCAATTACACAGATTCATGGAGTATGAACATTCGAATATCATAATTTGTGCTACACAATTTTAGACTGCTTCTATCAGAAGATTTAGATTACAGAATTGATTCTGAATTTATTAAAATAATAATTCTCTTCACAAAGTAAATTTAGAATACACATAGAATCTATTTCTCATACCTCAAACAACATTAAATATGAAAAACAAATAATAATGACAAATTTCACAAGTAAAAATGTGCATATTTTATATATTCTAATCAAATTATCATTACATTCATCCAAAATAAAAATTTCAACTTTTATTCTATATAGGAGAAAATTGAATCTTAGAAAGGCTGTGGGGTGCAGTGGCTCAGACCTGTAATTGCAGCACTTTGGGAGACCGAGGTGGGCAGAACAACTGAGGTCAGGAGTTCGAGATCAGTCTGGCCAACATGGTGAAACCCCGTCCCTACTAAAAATACAAAATTAGCCGGGCATGGTAGCAGGAGTCTGTAATCCTAGCTACTTGGGAGGCTGAGGCAGGAGAATCACTTGGACCCAGGAGACAGTAGAAGCTGCAGTAAGCTGAGAGCACCACTGCACTCTAGTCAGAGGCAACAGAGCAAGACTCATTCTCAAAAAAAAAAAAAAAAAAAGAATATTAGAAAGGTTGAATAACTTGACCAAGACTACACAAGCAGTCAAGGGCAAACCCTGAATTTAAGTCCACATTTCACTGACTCTCATGTCCATGTTCTCTCTGTTCCACCACCTTCCAGTCTAGATATCATAATACTCCTATACCCTTATGATATGAGTTAAATTATACATATTTTTCTACATCTTAAACCGCTTCTAGAAGTCCCTCGCAATGACTGGAAATTGACTTAGGCATCACGACAAATATACCCAAATTTAAAATGACACAAAATTATATATAAGTTTTTATTGAGAAATTTATTTAAATACAGAATAGAGAATAATTTTCTCCTTTAGTAATTTTAGTATGTGTAGTAGAGGTTCCTTTCTTTCCTCAGTTTCTAACTATACAATGGCTAGTTCAATTTCCATTTAAATGTTTTAAGTGTCAGGGAGAAGTAAGATCAAATCTGGCCTTTGGAAAATCACTGAAGGTCACTAAATAATTTGTTTGTAAAATAAGGACTATAATGCCTAATTCACAGGTTCTTAGTGAGATGTAAATGGACAAGGTATATAAAGCACCCAACAAAACGGATCACTTGAGGTCAAGAGTTTGAGACCAGCCTGGCCAACATGGTGAAACCCCTGTCTATGCTAAAAATACAAAAATAGCCAGGCATCGTGGCGTGTGCTTGTAATCCCAGCTACTGGGGAGGCTGAGGCAGGAGAACCAATTGAACCCGGGAGACAGAGGTTGCAGTGAGCCGAGATCATGCCACTGCACTCCAGCCTGGATGACAGAGGAAGACTTGGTCTCAAAAAATATATAAATAAATAAATAATAAAAGCATGCAAAGTTCTCAGTTAAGTGAACCAAAACCTGGATAACTTGATCCCAAAATCAGCTCTGAATAGTCATGGCAATATATGCCACCTCAAGAGAAGATTTCACATGCTACTTCTCTATGCTAAGTAATTGAGAAGGTCTAATGTATTAGATTTTGATGTAGGCTATCTCTAACTTTCAAGTTCTCACAACAAAGTGCCAGGTATGAAAAAAATAGGATTTAAATATTGTCTTTCTAAATGAAACTTATTAGGCAAATTTCTAAATATATCTAAAAGTAAAGTAGGAATTACTTCATATTAATAAATGGCTAAAAATTGAAGCATTATTACTTCAGAAAGCTAGGCATTTATAGATTTGTATATTATAACACTAGGTCAAAGGAGACCCAATGTTTAAAAGTTTATGGAGCTGCTGGAGTAAGATAAAGATTCTATATGCAGAATTTATTCTGTTCATGGCATGAATCAGAAAAGCACATTGTAGGCAGATTGGTTCATTACTGGTTATCAAAGATGATAGATTAATAATTTTAAGTGAATATAAGAAAATCTGTTGTGGGGAGAATAACCATATTCACATACAGAATTAGGTATATATTGACATCTCTTCAGTAGCAAAAGAAAACTCACTGATTGAAAATATACAATAAGTACAAGTTTAATTCATTTGTAAATAATTCAGCTCTTCCAAAAGTTGTCTTTGTTATTTCTTTTGGTTTCTTATTGCTCAAATAAATTCTGAGTTACTTTACTCTGCCCATGGATGTGGCTACATACTGGATACATACTGAACTATGGCTTTTCCTTCAAGCTATATTAAGTACTAATGAAAATCAAGTTAGATGTACCTAACCTGGGAAGTGACTATAACAATTTCTTACCACATCTATATATCCCATAGATTTATATAGGACCTGAATATTATTTTATCTATAAAATGCTTTTCATAAATGTTAGCTGAGAAAATTTTATGAAAACCAAGACAGATTTTAGAAATGCAAATGGAATCTAAAAATCTACCTCTTTTCCTAGAATGTGGGATTGATTTCAAGTGCACTTTCCCTCAAGACTTCACAAATATCAACTATTCTCAAGTAATTCATCCTAAAGTCACGCATGAATCAGTCGTAGACAGGGTGTAAGAAATCAGAGAGAAGCCTCTAAATTTGTGTGACATACCAGCATGAACACAGTGTAATTTGTACTTTTATTGGCAGAAAATCAGAAATGATGGACATATCACACCTACTTGAGTTTGGCTTTAATCAGCAGTTCAAACTGAAGTCTTAACACTGTTACCTTTGCCATAGAGGATAACCATAGCCAAATAAAAACTTCACAGAAATTCTTCTTCTTTTTTTTTTTTTTAGTCCAAATTGAAATGTTTAAGTCATTAATGAAATCTATATAGCTCTTTAATTTTGGATCAGAGAATAAACTCTTCAGTCAGTTTAGATTCAATATGATTATTTTCTCTGAGTATAATCTGAAGATTAAGTCTAAGTAAACAATTATGAAGCCAATATAGCAACTTAAAAAAAAAACCTATCACAATGATTTTAAAATTTCAAAAAATACCTTCAAAAGGAAAACCTTCTTTGCTTATAGTTCTATACTTACCTGACATTTAGGTTTCCTATGTTATTAATTGCCTTCATGTATCCATTCTCATTTCTTCATTTTAAAATAGTTAATTAGTTTTTCTTTTATTCATTTGTAGAAGTTCTTTATACAATATGGATGTCATATATTCTTCTATAAACTAATCTTATTCAGCATGCACTGTGAGATACATAGATGCTGGAGGTACAGTGACAATAAAAATCCCTCCCCTCACAAGCGTCCAAGGAAATCTAAACTCTGTACATAAGTTAATAACAAATGCTGTGAAGATAAATGGTTAAACAGCATTAAGTGACAGGGTAAAAATGGCAGTTAGAAAAGCATGGAGAGGCTACCACTTCAGTAGAAACTAGAAAGAAGTGAGGCTTCCACTTCCTACTATTCTTGGGGGATTCTTTTCTGTTCATCTGTTGCTATGTCACTTTGTATATTTAATTTTCCTTTTAGGTTATTTTACTGTTTTTAAATTTTTATTTGTACAGATTTATGAGGTGCATGTGAAGCTTTTACCTGTCTGCCACGTGTCTTTAGAGATAGTATAATTGTGGTGTCCATAATTGGGGAGCAAATATAGGTTATTGTGTTCATTCATGGTAACTTTTTGACCAAACCCTAGTAAACTTGTAATGCATATTCAGATATTTGAGTACGATACTGGCATCAGCATTACACATTATGAAGAATCTATAAGGATCACAATTTCAATTCTGGGTAAAGTGTATAACAAGTATATATCTTCTGGTCTGCTGAGTTATCTGTCTTCCAATCAAGAAAACATTTCTAGGAAGATTCATTCATTCATTCAAACTTTTACATTCAGTAGCACTTTCTACAAATATCTAAAATATCATCATTTTATTCTTTCAGCCATATGAAACAACTTGACTTCGAAAAATTTAGAGGAATGCCTAAAAATACTATTGAGAATGGATAATTTAATAAAGATATACTCATACTAATTTGTTTTTATATATCAATGTGTCAAATACAGAGAACAATAAAAATGTTATTCAACAAATGGTTGTGACTCAACAAAGATATCTTGAGTCTAGAGCGCAGAGTAGATTAAATATATGGTGTTTCAGGTATTTTAAAAATAAGATTCTGAGTACCCATTGCTTTGAAATATTGTTGAATTCTATATATAACAAAGTGATATCAATATGATATGAAACTAAAAGGAAATTCTATGAATAGGAATTTAAACAATGATAGTGTAAACAGGCATACTTGTAAATATTTCATAGAAACATGCCATCAGTATATAGAGAGCCACGTGCAGAGAGAACAATCTCATATATTCGTAATAAAATATCATTCTTACGGCTTTAAAGATAAATAGGAGAAGCTCACTGATCTTTACTTATTGATAAGTTTGCTTTGCTTATAATTTTGACCACAAAATTTAAGTTCTCCCTTTTGAGCTTTGAGGGAGAGGCAAAATTCTGACATGGTTTGGTTGATCAATTTCAAAGTTAAGCCAAGGCAGTAGTCAACATAGGCTTCAAGAGGCTTACTACTTTCTTGTCTTATGAAAAATACACAAAATGAAAGATAAAAAATTAATAAAACAGACTCAAAGTTTCCTTGGAATTTAATAGATTTGTAGATTTAACCTTTCTTAGGCTGGTGGACCATTTGTTGTTAATGATGTCAGTGAAATTGCTAATCAAACTGGATGCCTTCAAATTAATTGTAGGTGACCTTGGGAAAAATCATTATCTTCTAAATGGATATTCAACTGAAGGTAAAAAAATTTCAGACAGACTTTGGATCATTAACTCGTGACTGTAAATCTTCTTTTCTAAAAGTTGTTTACTTTCAAGTAAATATGTCAATGAATCCATTTCACACTACAATCAAATTTCCATTAAATTTGATAATGCAAGCACAGGTAAAACAAAAAAAAATATAGCCGTGATAAATCTTATATCCACTTTTCTCTTCTATATTACACATTTTTGTGGTTTCAGTATATATTAAGCTGATCTATGTAGCCTTTCAAATGTTCTCATTCATCTTTGGGACACTCTATACCTTTTTCTTTTTTTAAAAAAATTCACTGTACTTGAAACCACTTTTTATTTTATATCAGTCAAGATTGGCTTTTGTGAATACTTTTTTAAAAAGTTTGGTAAGAAAAAGATATATTAAACTTCCAAATATTTTTGGCAAAAAGGTAGGGAGACTAGCATTCTTATGCATGGTTGATGGGAGAAAATTGCTTCCAAAATGTAATCTGAAAATATATTAAAAGGTATTTTACCCTTTGACCCAGCAGTCTTACACAGAGGAACCCAACACACAGAGAAAAACAACAAGAACAAGTTGTTTACTGAATATGTTTTGTGATGTCAAAAATCTAAAATAAAAAAAACATAAGAAATAATTGAATTAATTATTTCTCAGTCATACAATTAAATTGATCTGTAAGTGTTGTCTAAGAATAATGCACATTACATCTTGATTAGTGATAAAAAGCCATCTATCTGTTATGTACACACTAAGCTTATATCTTTAAAAAATCAAAAAGACAAATCCCTATCTAATTGTATTTATTTTCATATAGGCATTGAGATATAGTAAGCAGCATTCCATTCTATACCACTGATATTGGTGAATTTGAACAAGGTGTGAGGTATGAGAGATGTTGGCAAGAGTTCTAGTAATTGTATTTCATTGTATTTTCTCAGTTGTGACAATAAATGCATTTTTTTTATTTCAAAATTAAACAAGCTTCAAAAAATGAAGTATGAAAAGGTAAATGGTACTAAACATATTCTCCCACCAGAATCAATTAAAAAGTGGACAAACAATGTAAGTCTAGGTTTTCGGGACTGAATGACAAAGTATGTAAAATTATAATCCTTGAAGAAAGAAAATCATACAAAGTGATAACCACTTTTATCAAAGCTTTCGTTGGCATATGGAGATGGTGCCCATGCAGAGTATCTGGCTCCTTTTGACCTGCAAAGCTTTAGACTGAAATATGGATTTGAAGATGTAGCTGGAATTGTGGACAGCGTACTGAAAAGAAGAGAAATGTTGGAAGGGAGGAGGAAGTCAAGAAGGGGGTCTTGAGTGTTTGCATGGGGATTTCCCTGGGATATTAGTCAAAGTCTAAGATTCTTATGTGCAAGGAAATCGTACACAAAGCCACTCAATAAATGGCAACTGAGGAACAAAAAACAATAAAACTTCCAGAGACCATGCAATTGTTGAAGTTCAAATCCAGTCATAATGAATAAACTTAACTGATTCTTTTAGGAAATTAGTAGAGATCCAAGTAAGATCAAAACTTAAAAGTCAGAACCAAGTCATAACATTTCTCTTGGAAATAAAGAGAAAACAAAAATAGAAATAACTAAGAACAAAACAGTCTGAAGAGGTCTAAATTGTGCCAGTAAAAAATCTGATGTAAAAAATCTCACAAATCTTTTTTAAAAAAGACAACATAATACAAACCCACTATAATACATTATCCATAAAGCCCAGCATAAAAGCAAAACAAAACAACTGATACCTTGACATACAAAGAAGCAGAAAAATGTGACCCATGATCAAACAAAATAGGATTCAACAGAAGCAAACCAAGGAATGACACAAGTATTGGAATTAATAGATAAGAATTTTAAAAGCCTAATTATAAACATGTTAAAGGACTTAAAGGCACAGATAAACATAATTAGTTAACAAATAAGGACATTCCAGTAGAGAAATTAAAACTGTAAAAAATTGAAATCTTAGAATTAAAATTACACTATCCGAAATGAATAATTTATTAAGAGAATTTAACAGTGCATTCAAAATTGTAGGAAAAATGTAAGTCAATCTGCAAACAAAAGAACAGGAATCATTTAACCTGAAGAACAGAGAGAAATAAAGTGTTTTTAATTAGCAAAGCCCAGTGATATGTAGAGGAATATCAAGAGGTCTCATATACGCACAATTGGAGTCTAAGAAGAAGAGAAGCTATAAAATGGAATGAAAAAACATATATAAGATATGGTGGCCTAAATATCACTAAATTTGTTTAAAATAATCAATCCACAGATTCAAAAAGTTTAGTAAAGCCCCAATAGGATGAAAAAAACACACATAGGCACATCATAGGAAAGCTGTAAAAAATCAAAAATGAAAAAAATTTAAACTCAGCTAGGAAACAAAACAAAATACATTCATAAAGGAATAATAATGTGAGTAACTGCTAAATTTTTAACAGAAGCAATGAAGGTGTGTGTGTGTGTGTGTGTATTTATATATATTTCAATATAGCAGTCTGAGTTCCCAGGATGCCATCCTATCTTTTAGCACTTTAAATATATATATATAATTTATACATATATTTATATATATTTAAATATATTATATTATATATATTTAAATATATTATATTATATATATTTATATATATAAATATTGGGGATGATATAAAGCATATTCAGGTAAGTTCTAAGTGAATTTTTTTGTTTTTTTTTTTGACATGAGGCACAAAGCTATAGGGAATATTAAAGAAAGTCCCTCAGGCCTAAGAAAAATAATACTCAATGTAAACTCAGATGTAACTGAAGGAATTAAGGACAACAGAACTGGGAAATATGTGTGAACTACTATTTTATTTCTATTAAATTATTTCTTCCTGTACTATTGTTGTAATACATTTTACATCTAAAAATATCTGAAACTCCACAGTACAAAGCTATTATTTTTGTTTGGTTAATTATTTTTCATAATTTTTAAAAAAATAGTAAAGTGCTACCAAAACAAAAGAAAAAGAATACTATGCCATGACCAATTGAGCTTATCCCAGGAATAGAAGGTTAGTGTAAGGTTTTAAAAGACAATCTGTAATTTGCTACATTGAAGAAAAAATAAACAGAAAAATATGAGCACTCAATAGATGCAGAAAAACATTTGACAAGCATTAATATATTTTCACAATGAAAAAAAGTTGATAACTAGTAATGTAAGGAAAAATTCTCAGTCTGATAAAGGAAATCTACATAAAAATTTATATTTAATGTAACATGTATTACTGAAATACAGGTTGAGTATCCTTTATCCAAAATGCTTGGGGCCAGAAATGCTTCATATTTAAATTTCTTTTCAGATTTTGAAATATTTGCATATGAATAATGAGATATCTTGGGGATGGGATCCAAGTCTAAACACAAAATTCATTTATGATTTCTATATACCTTATACATACACATAGGCTGAAGGGTGCTACAATTCAAGATGAGATTTGGGCGGGGACACAGCCAAATCATGTCATATATTTATCTCAGTAGATGCTCAAAGATGATTTGACAACACAACACTCAGTTTAAAAACTCTTGGAAAAACAGGAATGGATGGATATTTCCTTAATGCAATATTGTATAAATACATCAATCTAAAATCAGTATCTTATTTAAAGGAGGAAATTAAAGGAGAAAGAGCAATTTCCACTAGGGTCAGAAACAAGGCATGGTTATCTACCATTTTTGCCACTATTTAACATCATTGTAGAGTTACCAGCCAACTCAATCAGGAAAAGGAAACTGAAGAAATATGACAATAGAGAAGAGAAGTAAAAACTATACCTATCTGCAAATGACAGAGTAGTTTACCTGGAAAACTTTAGAGAAGCAATGATATACCTAATTCAAAAAATAAGAGTTCTGCAAATTAGCAAATAGAACACTAAATGCAAAAAAATCAATAGCGTTCAAGGCACAAATGATCATCAGTTAGAAGATATAAACACTGAGAAATCTCATACAAAAGTAACCAAAAAATGTTCAGAAATATACCCAAGTATATAAAAGAAGCCATACCTGATAAAAGTGGTATCTCAAATTACTAGGACAAATGTGATCTTTTTAATAGATGGTGTTAGAGAAGATGGATAGCTGTTTAGAAAAAGGTAAAATCATTTTCTGTTTTTCAGACAATACATCAGAATAAACCCCAAGTAGATCAAAGGTACATAAAATGTAAAGCTATATAATAACTGAAGGAAAATATTATTAAATTCATCTATACTGGGTATAGGAAAAACTTTCAAAACATGCCTAAAAATGCAGCTGCAATAAAATATGTATACATTTGACCACATAATAACAACAGGAAGCTTTCACAGGAAAATATGTAATAAGCCAGTGATGTGACAGTCTGGAAAAAATGTTTGAAATACATTACAAATAAAGTGTTCATATTCTTATTTATAAATAACTTCTGACATTTGAGGGGAAATGATTACAAATTCTTTACAGAATTGGGCAAAATCATAAACACACCATTCAATATATAAAATAGCCTTAAACACATGAGATGTTTCATTTTGCTCATGCTAACAGATACACAAATTTGACTATACTGAGATGCCATTTCTCACTCAACAGTTTGAAAAAATTGGAAAGCTTCATAAAATACTCTGTTAGTGAGGTTGTAGGAAACAGGCAGTCTTACAAACTGCAGGTGAAGATTACAAAAGTCATAGATCTATTTGATGAAAGAGTCCAGCCACAGAGGCACCCTCACAGAAATGAGCACAACTAGTGAGGAAAATTTATTCTCTTAACATTTTCTAGGGAAAGAAAGGAGGGCTCCTTGGAGAAATGGCTGATTCTAGAACTAGGACAGGCCAGGAATAAGATCCTGGAATGTCTTGTTATGTTAGGAAGTTTAGTTAAGACAGTCACAAGCATATAGGAGTCTGAATGGGAACCCAGTTGGCTAAATCCATGGCAACTTGCGCACCAAAATATTAAATGTATTAAGTACCAAGATAACTAGTAAAGTAATAATCATAATAAAATTGAAAAAATTAATGCAAAAACTTATACATATAAAATGATCATTTATAAATAACAATGAAGGGAGGCAGTTCTCTTGCTTATACTAGAAAGCCAAATATTGGCTGGTTGATGTGGTAATAAATCTATAATACATAATCCAGATTGGATCAGTCAAAAATTATCAGTGGACTGGAAATCTAGGAGGAGATTTTTAAGAGCAGTGAGATATTTGCATGGCCTGAAAATGTTTTTTAGCAGACTGTTTATTAATTGCAAAGGGGGAAGTAACTATATAATGGGGGAATGTGACCCGTTCAAGTAATTAAAAGGAGCATTGCCACTAAGGGATCTGTGTACACTATATGCCTTCAGATGCAGAACACTTATAAGGACCAAACATTACCTGTGTGGCATTCCAGCTGAGAATTCATAACTTCTCTCTAATCATGAGAAACAACAGACAAACCTCAAATAATAAATGTTATATTCTTTTAAAAGAGCAAGGAGTAAGAGAACTATGTTCTTCAAAAATATCAATGTCATAAACTAGAAAGCCTATGTAAATATTTCAGATTAAAGGAAGCTAAAATATCATGGCAGCTAAATGCAATACCCAAATTTTGTTAGATCCTGTACTGGAGATTTTTAAAGAATGCAAAGAAGAGCATTATTGTGTCAATTTGCAAAATTGAAATAAAAATAGATGATAGTATTGTATTGATGTTAAATCCATTGAAGTTGAAAACTGTACTCTGATAATGTACGAAAATATCCCTAAGAAAATTCATCTTGAAGAATAGGGGTACAGAGCTGCAGTGTTTGTAATTTATTCTGAAATGACTTAGGAGAAAATACACACAGACACAGTTATGCGCGCGCGCACACACACACACACACACACACACACGGAGGTAAGGAGGCCAGGACAAATAAAGCAAATGGTGTAAAATGTAGGTAATAGGTCAATCTGAGTAGAGGTTAGATGGTTATTTTCTTCATGTTTTTATTTTTGCCATTTTTCTGTAAGTTTGAATTTATTATTAAAAATCTAATATAAAGCAAAGTAAAGAGACCCCAGGTTATCTTGCAACTGATTTCTAAGCACTTAATCTGTTTTGGTTCTTTTTACTACTTTATGTACCATGCAGGTCTCCTTGCTGTTTTGCTGATTTTTAGAGAGTAAAATACCCACCTGAGGGCCTTTACACCTGCTCTTTCTTCCTTACATGTTTTGCCTGTTATTTCATTCAGGTCTGTACTCAAAGATTGTCTTATCAGAGAGACACATCCTTATTAACTCTTCCAAAAGGGCACCCAACTTCGCCTATTAATGTCCTTAAAACTGATTTATTTTCCTCAAAGCTCTTGCTATTACCTGACCTGTTATATGTTTGTTTGTTTACTTTTCATCTCCCCTTACTAGAAAACTAGTCAATGAGAGCAGGGACTTTGTTTTATTCCCTACCACAACCCTAGAACACAAACAGTTCCCGGAACAATGTAGACACTCAATGAGCCTTTGTTGACAAAGCAGTAAACTAATGACTGGACATGAAGGTTAAACAAGAAACATGAATTCGTGAAATTCAAATAAATAATGTAGATGATGACAAAAGGATTACTGCTCCTAAATATTTTTAAACATTTTTCTAATTTACATAGGCTTTGGAAATTAGGTAGACATAATTCCAAAAATTCTTATTTTCTATTATGTTTTATTAAAATCTGTTATTTTTTCTTAATAAATACTGAAATTTAACCAAAAATTTTCACTGGAAATCCTAAAATTATATTCACTAATCAATAATAACAGGGAAGATCTCTCTTCTTTTAATCTTTGGATTTAGAAAATCTGTATAAAAAAAGAGTCTTTGTATGTGCCTTTGGAATATTTCGATATCTATTTATACATATGGGCAATGAACATGAAATATAAAAAATACGTCATTTCAAGAAACCAAGTTCTAACTGTTATAAAATATTTTCATAAATATAAATAAAGAATAAGATTTTAAAAACATAACACATTTTCAAAGTACTGTATGAGTCCAAATAATTTTATGAGAAGAAATAACTATCTTTTCTCATCACCAGGTAGATAAAAATTGTATGTGGTTATTTTATATGCTTGAGTTATTTTCAGAAAAATTATGTATTATAAATTGCTAAATGTACACTGTATATTAGCACTTTCAAATTAAGGTTGCTTTCCTATCATTTTCCCTAATGAAAACATTTCAAAACAACTCATATTGAAACAATTCACTTGACCTTTTTATATTAATCAAGCATAAGAGTTGTGACTGTGATTTTTATAATGATTCCCATGGCTTTATAGACAATTTGACATACTTTCAAAGAAATTGGATTCTTCGTTCGATGTTATTCCTCTTGTGGTTCTGAATTTTCACATGATATTTCTGCTTATTTTGTATTTTGCAAGTTTGTGCAAATTATTTGAAATTAGTTCACATTCAGGTGGTTATTTAAAAAATGAACTATTTTTGAGATCATGTTCCTCTTGTTACTTCCCGAGATAAACTTCATTTTGCTTATTCCTAAAAAGAGTATTAAATATTTTTATTTATTTTTATTTTTCCAACAACTTCCTTTACTAAACAGGTCATTTTAATATTTAGTCAAAAGTACAACTCCATATTAATTAATGAATTAATATTATTTTTGAATAAATTAATATTTACTCAAAATATAGCTCATTTTAATATGTACTAATATTACTAATTGCTGAATTTTTTAAAACAAGACAGAGTTTATTGTTCTTAATGAAATTTACTGTAAATTAATTTTAATCGAGCATAATATTTAAGATTTTTGTGTTCTGATATTAAATAATATGTCACCAAGTGCAAGTTCTATGACTTCCTTGTTTTGTGACCTTGGGACTTTTTGAAATTCTCCGTTTCCTAGTTTCTTTATTTGTAACATGAAGATGGCATTAGTACCTGCTCAGCATGGTTGCAATAAGCAGAAAAGGATTAATAATTATAAAACATTTTGAAAAGCACATGGTTCATTGCAATAATACGTATTGGCCTTTATTGTTATATTATTTATATATATTTTTATAACACATGCTGACATGGAAAAGTTTCAAGACATTTTTGACAATTTTCAACTTGTCAAATATAGTTTATATATATATATATCAAAATTATTGAACATTTAATGTCTATCTGTGATTTTATTCTTTCATTACTCATCAAATATATATCAGGCACTTTTTAAGGCAAAATCTTACTTTAATCTGCATGTGTTTATGTGTGTGTGTGTGTCTGTATAAGTATGCATGTATTTGTATGTTGTACATAAGGAGAAAAAAACAAAATATGTTTCTGCAACTAAAATACATACAATATTATTTCCAGCTACTAATCGGTAATGGCAGGCAAGTATACAAGTAATTCTAAGGAAAGGAAAAAAACTTTGGAAAGAATTAAAATCCTGAATGTGGGCTGAAAATGAAAATGATCATCCACATGTTTTCTAGCATGTCCCTACAACATTGAATCTTTGGTTAAGACAAATGAACAGTAATACCACGGATTTCCCATCAGATAGATGCAGATAGATCCCCTACAATTTCACACCTTCAAAGATCTACACAAAAATTTCCCAAGCAGCCTAGGTGCTAATGGTTATTGCTTAACTAATATATTTTCTTTGTATTCTGTGCTTAATATTCTTTCAAGTTCTGCTTTTTTAAACATCAACATTTTAATCTAACTTTGGATTTTATACTAATTCTTCTTTGGTTGATTTTTGATTTTGTATTTGTGTTTTGTATTTGTCTCTATTTTGCTTCAGTAATTCACTCAGTCATCAATCAGGGTTTGGCTAACATTTCCATATATTGACATCTATAATCGAGGCTTTATATCTCAAACAACAAACGCACTTCATGAAAATATTAATGGAATTATATAATGAATTATTATCCCTAAGAAACATCCATTTATGTCAATTATTATTCTCAAACTGTATCACCTATATAAATAAATGACATTTTTATTTTCATTTAATCTACCTTCTAATTATATATAACATCTTTTTGTAGCAATACATTTTTAATTTAGAATTTTTGTAAACAGTAAGTATATTATCTGAGGCAACTAAAATATGCTATTACATGGATATCACACTGCAATAATAATTTACCTAAATAATATTTATATAGTAGGTCCTTAAAAATAGAATATAGTTACTACAAAATTTTTGTGTGTATTAACCACCTGTCTCTTCCAACATTCACAGAGGAGAGGCAATAGATGTGTCTTGTACAATGATTAAATTCTGACTCTCGTGTATTTTTTTTTTAATTTTCTCCTGATCTTCTCGTTTACCTTTGACTATTATATTGATCTAAGAGGAATGAAATGCATTGTGAAATGGTCATTCATTTGCTTATCAAAATGGAATTTCAGCATCCAGGTGCAATTACTAAAAATTTAGCTTGAAAGGTAAAATTTTCTATCAGCAATTTAGAGTTAAATAAATATATGTATTACTGTTTTCTTCTCTTAATCTTAATATGAATCTGATCATTATGAGAAGTATGAAGGCGATTATTTCAGAGGTGCTGGCCCTTAAATGCCATGCTCTTTTCCATTACTGAGTTAAAGGTGCTTATATTAATTGCAAAGAAAACATGGAAAAGGAGTGTTGTTACCTAATGTCCTGGGATTATCAAAATGGATCAGTAATTAGGGAAAGCAGAGGAGTGACTAGTTCCACTGAAGTATCAGTTTGGTGCATTAATGGCAAAAACTGTAATTATTTCTGCACTGTCTTAATACTTTCCTGAAAATATCCAGAAAGAACATTCAGAAAAAGTTTTCTGTTCTTCTGTTGTCAATTAGTGTTACATTTTAGTTTAATTTATTCTTTCTGCTCTCTTTTCTGCTAGTCAGATGTTCAATCTCTTTTATCTCATCAGTGAGAATTTATCTGAATATGTTAAGAAGCCAGAGCAGTTTAGTTTTTAAGGAACTGGAAGCCATTATCCTTAGCAAATTAACACAGGAACAGAAAATCAAATACCACATGTTCTTACTTATAAGTGGGAGCTAAACGATGAAAGAAAAAAAAATTCTACTATTCTTTACTTGTTGATACACTGACTAAACAAATGTGCTACATTGACATGATATTGTTAATTACATAGACACATTTCTTTGAGTGCACTCTACTAAGAACAGTTGGTAGGAATGTCAGATGAGGAGAGATACAATTCAGGGGGGAGAAAAAAAAAAACTAGATAATGAAGGGAAATTTTGAGTTAGAGCTGTACCTGCGAGTCTCCAGATTTAAATAAGGTTAGAGTTTCATATGGTCTGGTTCTATGTCCCCACCCATATCTCACCTTGAATTGTAATCTGAATTGTAATCCCCACTTGTTGAAGAAGGGACCTCATGGGAAGTAATTAGATCATGAAGATGATTCCCCCTGCTGTTCTCATGATAGTGAGTGAGTTCTCACGAGATCTGATAGTTTTATAAGGGACTTTTTCCCTCTTCCCACTGCACTTCTCCTTCCTGCTGCCATGTAAAGAGGGATGTGTTTGCTTCCTCTTCCAACATGATTATAAATTTCCCGAGTTCTCCCCAGCTCTGTGAATCTGTGAATCGATTCAACCTGTTTTCTTTATAAATTACCCAATCTTGGGCAGTTCTTTGTAGCAGCGTGAGAATGGACTAATATAGTGTTATAATATTATTATAGTGGTTCACAGTTTTTCATAGTTCTTAGTATTTTCCTCATCAGAAAGAGGAACGTGATGTAAATAAATCTTTATATTAAAAATATCACATGGATACCAACTAACGTGCCCAACCCACAAATACTGAAATCTCCTGTGCCTAATTAATATGGCTACACCATGATTTATATAACTTTATATAAATCTGTATAACTATATTATATACATAGACTGCAATCTTATCCTTGCCAGTCAAAAAGCAGTTCCACAGATGGCATGTATGAGTCTGTCTGGAAAAGCAGATGTTTGACCTGGAGTCATTTCTGTCACGCATATGGTCCATCCCTGGGTTAGTTTTTCTGGCCATCGTTGAATGATTTGTCCAGCCAGTGTTCTGCAATGCCTTAGTGGAAATTAACTCATGCACTACTGGTTGTTAGAAACAATGAAGTAAGTGTTGCTTCCTGATTGTCAACACATATTCCACTATTTAAAATATGAATTCTAAATCCTCAGAAGAAAACAGTGCACAGGACTAGTATTAAAGCCTTAAAATTCTTTTCCTGTCCTTGAAGCAGGCTTCCTTGACACTGCTGTGGAAGTACTTTACCTTTCTGCAACTCTTTCCTTATATGAACAATAGGTATAATAATTCTCTCATATCCCATAAAGATATAATAAAGATAAAATTTGATATATTTTGAAATAATTTGACAATTGTACCATGATACAGGATATTGATATTACTGACTTTGTGGGATTGCTACTGCCTAATACTACCTACATTTATCACTCATAAAATCAGATATTTTACCAGGATTATTCTATTTTACATAGAAATAGAAATGTAGTATAGTTTAGATTTTAAAATAAGCAAAAGGACTTGCTCCTGTTCTTTTCCTTTTGTATATACTTTCCACAATAATATTCTTTTACATCATTATTTTATTCATTTATCAATAAATGGAAAAAAGGAGAAAATGACAACAAATAAAAATTGGAAAAATGACAGAAGCCTTGTAGAAGAGAAGCAGGAAGACTTTTATAGTAATTTCTCCTGTAAAATAATCCTAACAGCAAATTCTGATGTCAATAAAGAGAGGTCGTGGGGTCTGTCCATTCTAGGACATGTGCCTTACTTCATCAATGGCTAGAGTAGAATGGATTAAAAGAGAATTATTGGCACTAATCTAACTCGAAATAAATTAAGATATTTAATCTCTTAACTCTCTTAGGAAACAAACGTACTAATTAAAAAGAAATATAACTTTATAAGGATCAGGCATGAATATCATACATGATATGGTTTGAGTCTGTTTCCCCACTCAAATCTCACCCAGAATTGTAATCCCCATGTGTCAGGGGAGGTACCTGGTGGAGGTGATTGGATCATGGAAGTGGTTTTCCCCAGGGTTTTCTCACGACAGTGAGTTCTCAAAGATCTGATTGTTTAAAAGTGTTTGGCAATTCCCACCTCTGTCGTGCTCTCTCCTGCCACCTTGTGAAGAAGGTGCTTGCTTCTCCTTCATGGTCCACCATAGTTATGTTTTCTGAGGCCGCCCCAGTCATGTGGAACTGTGAGTCAATTAAATCTCCTTTCTTTATAAATTACCCCATCACAGGTTCTTTATAGAAGTGTGAAAATGGACTGATAAAAATACACAATCTCTCTAGAAACACTCATAGAGTGCTAGTTTAATAATGACAGTAAATCAAGAGTTTAATGCAAATCTCTCCAAAATTTGTCTATCAAGATGACTAAATATCAAGCCACCTAAGTCAAAATTAGAAGTCACATAATCTGTGTTCTTAGGTCATTTAAAAAATTTTACCACTCTTACAACAATAAATTTGGGTTATCATGTTATATTTTGCCTTGTTTTTTGGTATGTTTTTATGTTGGTTGTTAACGTAATAATATAATGTAATAACAATAATATAAGCTATAGCTTATGGTCTTTATGTTTTTATATAAAGAAGGCTTTCCTGTCTTCTTATAAAACTTGAAACATTTTGATTTTGTCATCATATATTTAATTTGTTTGTACACCATATTTCAGGTCCACCTTCCCCTATCTCTGCCTAATTATAGGAATATGGTAAAGATAATAAAAGTAACAAAAGGACACCTGAAGTATGATTACATAGTGTTTGGTATTTCAGAAATTATTTCATTGTATTCTCTGAACATTGAGCTCAAAATGTGTGAACTCTAACAGTTCTATGCCTATAAGGCACCTACTCTTAGCCTCAGACAAAAAATCACTGGAGCTGTACAAAAATTTGAGTATTGTACATTCCCCATACTGGAAAATATATCATATTCAAAGAATGCAATGAAAAGGGATTTGAATTTTCCCTTTAAAATACATTTCATTGAGTACCTAAAAAATAAAACACAGGGCCAAACATATGGATGGTTCCATATTTATATAAACATGGTTCCTCCTTCTAATCCTCCCACTTCCCATAAATTCTGTTGGTTGATATACTAAACTTTGCCTTCTGATCTCTCGAAGATAGCGAAAAAGTGTGAAAAAATGAAAGGAACCCCTGCTAAGTATTTAGTACTTAATGATATTCAGATTTTATTTTGGAAAAACTACATCCAAGCAGCATAACAAAGGGTAGGTAAATTACTTGATACTTGCTCTAGTGAGGCTGTAGAAATAATTGAAATGTATAAGACCTCAAAGCATTTTCTTCCTACTCCATACATTTAGTGCCCATCCATGCAAAAGTATAAGAAGATTCTCCCACCACTTAAATATTTAAGCACATAATTCAGCACCTTCAAGTTCTTAATCATACCTATTCTCATCATACATGGTTCTATCTGCATTATTAATCATGCATCTCCTTATTTTAGTCTTTCATGGGATATCTTCAAAGTGATAAAAAAAGGAGTTAAAACAGAGAATCTACAATTTGACAGACATATCAACCATTTCTTACATTTCAATAATGTGTGTGAAATTATATTGGGCATTATAGTTATATATGAAAAGCCACAGATACTCAGGAAAGTGTAAAATTATGTGGTGGCTGTGAAACTATCCTTTAAATGTGTGTATCTCACATATTGTTTATAATGAACATTTTGTTCAAAGGTATGTTGAAGGGGTATCTCTTGTTCGTTACTTTTTTAATGTTCACACATATTGTGGATTGTGGTTCTTTATGAAAGATCAGCCACTCTGCCTTAAATAAACAAATTTCAAATGAGTTCCTTTCCATTAGTGAGCAGAGTCCAATTAAATAGGATTTTTAAAAACTTAACTCTCTTTCACACCTTTGCCAGCAAAAATAATAATATTCAGTACTTGGTATTCATTCACTTAGGAGCCCCACTATCCTAGAGACTTGGGCATATTTCCAAGGAGTAAGGCACCTGTAACCTGAGCTCACAGTTTATAAAATTGTGAATTAAGGAAATAGTAGCCACAACTTGGCAAAGTCACCGAAATTATATACAAATATAATGCTGACATAGATTTCTCTCTCTAAAACCTTTAAGGCTTTGTAAACTTGAAGTATATTACCTATGCCATCAGTCCACTTGTTCTGAAATGATGCCACCAATGTTTCCTCTGCCTAAAATTTTCTGCTCCTTCCTTACTCCCAGTCCCAGATAGATTACTCGCCTTCATCACATACTCTCTAGTGTCAAATAATTTGACCTGGTAATGCTTATTTCACTTATAATTACTCTCTCTATATCTGTATTTTGGCCATTTGTCTAGACCCCATACCACATGAAGAAAGGGCTTGTGACTGCTGTGCTGAGCCTACCAGAGAGAAAAATCAGGAGATTGTTAAATAGAGTTAACTGTCGCCATTATAGCATGTCTGCAAGATGCTGAGATAATAGGTTCTGGGTACTTTGGTTTCTGATGTTTTATGTTAATACATAGATAGAAATTAAGGACTAGCAAGATTGTTAGTGAAGACCTTCATTAAATGGTTTGTCTCAATTGCCAGATGTTTTAAAATTGCCTTAAGCAGGTGCTGGATAGACAACATAACATCTGTTGATTTAATTAGAATAAGTTTAACATCACTTAACATCTTTGAACTTCGGTTTCTTTCCTTGTAGAATTATGGGATTGATTGAAACAATTAGTAAATTTCCTTTCAGTTTTTGAATTCTGTAATAATTTTTGTGTTGCCTTTTTGTACATGATTAAATCTTTTGTATAATACTCAAATTTCTGTACAGCTCCAGTGAGCTCTTGTCTATGCATAGATGTCATCAGAACCACAGAACTATTAGAGTTTACATACTTAAAGCCCGATGTCCAGAGAATTCAATTAAAGAATCTTTGAAAAAAAAAAACATAAAAAGGTGATCCAAAGACCATTATACCCTCCCACTTACAGAGCACTTACTGTTTCAGTTCCTTACATATTTTAAAGACAGATTTTATTTAAATGTTTAACATTACACCAAGCATTCCCTGTTATTAATGTCACAACACTGACTCTCGGCAAGTTTGTTTCTAATTTTGCTCTTTAGTATACTTCTAGACACTTTTCCCATGTTTTATTTTTATGCTTGAAAATGGATATCAGATTATTATATATTCTATAACAACTTCACTTATGTCCTCCAGAATAAAATTTCTCATGTAATAATACTTTTTTATATGGACATAATTCATAATAATCCTGATTGTATCCTTCAGCTTACAAATATGGCCTTCATACTTGCCATTTCTATTCATTTTCAACAATATATAAATGTCATTTAAAAACTGGAAACCAGCAAATTTACATGTTTCTCCTTTGTTCTATTTCAATTTTGTTTTTCTTTTGAATACCCACATATACACATACTTGCATGCGTATATGTTCAGAATTCATGCAATACTTCTGTATTCTTCCCTTTTGATTAATATTATAAGTACTTCCTAGATTCCTTATAGCTATATTTTTCCCGTAAGTTAGACTTGATCAGTATGTAAGCTATATATTATTTAACTATTTTTCTTTATAGTTAGATCCTGGTTGTCAACGTGTGTTTTTGATATACAGAAACAGATACTTCTGTTTCAAAAATTTTTTTTCTTGTATCAAATAATTAACTACTCAAGGATATTTTGTACTAGATGAAAATGTTGGGTCATGGATATATATCTTTCTAAAAGCATAATGTAAACTCAGAAGATAATAATATAGGAATAAAGTGCACTTTACTAAAATGTAAGAGCATTTAAGACTCACTAATACTGTTGCAAAATAGTAGCTCAAGTACACTTTTGTGGAAATATGTTTTAAAAAACAAACTAAATAAATTTTAATTTTGTTGGTTTCAACCAATGCTGTAATTTATTGTGATCAATTGTAATTTTGAGTGCATTGTTAAAAAAATTATTTGTAGAGAAATTTCCTTTGTTCAACTAATATTTATTGATAATCTAAGTCCCAGAGTTATAGTACAAAAAATATAAAAATACTTTTCTTCATAAATTGTACATTCTGATAGGCAGAGATAGATATTAACACATTTTATGGATACGCAAAAAGCAGTTAGAGAGTAATTCTCTAAAAACATTAGATAAATACCTTTTCCCTAAAAACAGGAGTGATATTCATGCTAAAACAATTGGTTTAACATGAGAAGTGAATGATCATTAAGTCATAGGCTCTTAACACTGTTTACCAGTTGACTATAAGCTCTGCCTGTATATATTTACAAATAGGAATTTTTAGAGTCATTAGAAGTAATTTTTTTCCCCAAAAAGTAAGTAAAAATCCAACACAGGGATCAAATAACTCCTTATAAGACTTTTTTTCATCATAAATTATATACAATGCAATTTAAACCACTTCTTGCATTTCAATTCACAAATAACATATCCTTGAAATGTTATCTCATTACTGAAAAGTTTTGAGGGGGATAAGATTATTGCGTGGAAGTAAATGTATTGCTGTGTACCTTCCATGTACTTTTCTTGGTATTGGCTAGTTACTTGTAAAATAATGTATATTTCACAAACTTGCTTCTATTAAACTTCCTGAAAAATATTAAAGAACAAAATAATAATCACCAAATTTTCACAAGAGATTTAGGGAAAAATAAGTTTTCAAAAACTTTTATTTTGTAATTTGATGAATGTTAAAAATGCATTCCTTTTATTTTCTCTCTTTTCCACTGTTTGGAGATGTCTTTGACTCATTCAGACCAATGTTTCTCATATTCTAACGTTCACGAAATAACATTTGGGATTGTATTAAAATGTATAGTCTCACTCTGTAAGTCTGAGGGGACGCCTAATATGTTCATTGCTAATAAGCTCCATGTGATGACAATGTTGCTGGTACTATGGACTCTATTTTGAATGGCAAGTGTCAAGACAGACTAGCAATAAAAGTGAAAGCAAAAACTTTTATTTTGTATCTCTCATGCGGTTAAAAACAATATTCATTATCAAATCAAAATCAACTTTTATAGGAGGAGTAATGTCCAGTATGTTGGAGGATAACTTTTGAGGTAATCAAATACCTTGCCTTCACTATGGCATTTGATCACCCATAAATGCCATTTATTGGTCCATTGGCTCTTTTATGAACTTTACTCTCATAAAAACTCAACCTAAACAAAGAAAAAAAGAGGAAACAGTCTGGGTAACTCTATTGTAAGTGTTCCTCCCCCAAATGTGTTTTCAACTGAGACAGATTTAATGTTTCGTAACATTATTATTTTATGTAGGTGGAACATTTCATTTTTATCCTTTTATTGTCGTCTTTAGTAATATTTTTAAAAGTCAGACTGTAGTTGAGTTAGACTTTGTAGGCCCAAAAAGTTAAGATATAAATTTTAACAATTGATTCTCACAATTTCTTAATTTCTTATTTCCATACTTTTTTCTATTTAAAAAATTAGGTATAATACCTGAAAATCAATAATAAAGTATGTTGATTAGTTGATGCTAAGGTTTGAATTGAAATTATTTCCAATTGATAACTCATATTCAGTTGAACTCATATGCAATTGATAATTCCTATTCAATTGATAACTGTTCAGATATTTGGGTTTATATATCTCTGATTATTTCTAAACAGTATCATAGTTGAAGCTACTGTGTCATGCAAGTAGTAATTCTGAGATTCCTTTTAATAATCTCTTGACTGTATAGTAAAAAAGTATATTTTAAAAATATGTAAAATGTTCCCAGAAATTAAAAACATATGATTGTCCACATCAAAAAATAATAAAACAAGCTTGCATGTATAAAAAAGTAAAATAATAATTGCAAAGTAGAATATTAATTATAATATGCTAATAGTAATATTAAAATATTAATTATAAAAATATTGACATGATATAATAAGCTAGATACTAACTCCACTATATAGGTAACTAAATTAAATGTAAACAGCTTATAAACATCAATGAAAAAATAAAAGAGATAGGACAAAGAAAATCCTCAATCATAAGCTGTTTATAAGAAACATTTATATTCAAGGATTAAGAAAAGTTGACAAGGAAAAGATAAAAAAATACAACTTGAAAAGACAAATTAAATGCATTGTCTAATAGCAGACAATGTATATTATAAGGAAAGAAGCATTTTTTTTCTAAGGTTTTACTCTACATTTAGGCTATGTTAGCCACAGTCTGAGGGTTGCTGACAAAAGACTCCAGACTTCTAAGTTAGATTAAAAAGATCAGAGTATCATCACAGCAGTAGCAGTAGCCAGAGTTTCAACATTTTCTTGCACTAGTTTCCTGAATTCCATTTTCCACAGGGTGATCTGAATAGGGCCAGTTGACACCTGCCCATGCAGTAGGTTCAATTACTACAGTAGATCTTTCCAAGCTAAGGAAATCTGATACCTTTATAACAGGCATAAGCACACATTCCCTTTGTCCCAGAGGAAGGCTATCTTCCAAAGTCTGTTACTACAAAAAATATCCTTGAAAAGATAGGCCCAAATAAAGGCAGTCAATGTGGTTGCTCAGAAGACATGCAGAAATGTGAAAAATTCATAGAGAATCATCTCCCAATATTATCCACCCCTCCTTTTCACATCTTGGCTCCTGGAAATTTTTCCCATGAATAAATTGTCAAATTAATCACCAGTTAAATTAATCTTACTGACAGACACTGGCATCAAATCTTTTCAGTTTGTCTCATATAGAATTTACTTAAGCAGCTAACAACATGACTCAAAGCAGAATGATGATGTCAGTGTGCACAATAGATATCAACCCATGCCCCTTAGAAGCCCAGACTTAACCAGCTGAACAAAATTCCTAAAACGTTGTGACCTTTGAAAGAAAGCTAAGTGACAGTCTCTATAAGTTTCTGCATTGACATTTCTGCTAGGCTGGAAACATTATTTCAAGCAGAGTAAGATGTATTTGTGATATTTATGATTGCACAGCTTCTACTAGAACACAAGGAAGAATTCTAGGGCAATTCTACCACTTATAATAACCTTGGCCCATAATTTTGAGGCTGACCTGAATGCTTTTCAAGTTCAAGATGATGTTTCTTTTAATACTTGAAGGTATTTTATGACCACCACTAGAAGACAAGTCATTATCATTTGGTTAGGAAGCAAGTTAATGCCTGAGTTCATACAAGTTCAGTCTCTGTGGGTGCAAATGGTGTACCTCTGGAATGAAAATCTTGACTCCAGTATGACTTCCAGTTCAACTAACACATGTGAGGATTTTCTGTCAGTTTAAAGAAACTGGGTTTCTGGGTTTTCTGGGTCTGATCCTTCTTTTAAGGAGAAATGCCGGGGGCCAAACTAAATGGTTTGAACATGCCACCAGCCGGGTGGTATTCAACTGCTCTATGGAGTACTTCGGCAGAGAATGTATAAATGGGGTGGAAAATGTATCTAAACGTGTTGACAGATGTTTTGCATGGGAGGTGCAGGAGCTGGTGACGTTTCCTGCTGTTTTTGACAGACTTATCTCTACATTTAAGTGGACTTTCAAACTGTGATGAAAATCTTCTGGCAGGGAATAGTAGATACAGCAGTCATTTAAATTAACACACTAGTAATGTTTAGTAGAGATGCATTTAGGCATATTTCTTTCATGAAGAAAGCTCTAGGAACACTTTGGAAAGAGAAAGACCATCCATGTCCCTCCCTACCTTCCTGTACCTGGTGGAAACTAAGTTATTTTCTCACCAGGTTCTGCATTACTGCTCTCTCTCCACTACCTCAAAAATAGTGCATCCCATTCCAGTAGCCATAACTTCATCGTTTCACCAACATTCCATAGTTATAGCCAGACCTTTTACACAGAGTCAGGTATAAGAATAATTTTTAAAAACTTAACAAGGACATATTGTGTTCCCCACTTTGACCTGTATGGGCCACAGTAGGAAAAATTAGTGAGCAGTAAATTCAACTAAATGGTAATGGGTGTTGTGATCTAGGATGATATCTGTGACAGTTAATTTTAGGTGAAAACTTGATTGGATTAAGGAAGACCTAGCGAGCTGGTAAAACATTACTTCTGAGTATATGTGTGAGTGTGGTTCCAGAGGAGACTGGCATGTGAATTGGTAGATAGAATGGGGAAAATCTACTGTCAAGGTAGGCAGTACCATCCAGTTAAGTCAGGATAAATAAGGTTAGGAGGCCAAA
This sequence comes from Macaca mulatta, assembly GCF_049350105.2. Lineage (NCBI taxonomy): Eukaryota > Metazoa > Chordata > Mammalia > Primates > Cercopithecidae > Macaca > Macaca mulatta. The sequence continues at coordinate 123,571,589 of NC_133413.1, forward strand.
CTGGCTTGTCCCCTTGTGTGCAGCCCAGCAGGCTCTGCATCCCTTGCACCCTTATGCATGAGCACCCAATTACTTGCAAGGTTAGCAGTCCCACAGGATACTGGCAGACAGCCAGATGGTTACAGGCCCCTGATACCCGGTATGGTCTAGGAAAGAACAAAAGCCCCTTATTCCTGATGTAACTTCCCCAATCACCAATCCACCAGCACTAAAAGCCGAAGAAGGTATTAGCTACAAATTCCGACCTTTGGGGGCTGGAGACTTCTCTGGGGTCCCACATGCTCAACTAAGCTCAAGGTTTAGCTTATAGTAAGCTTTTCCTCATTTGAATAGTAAAAAACACACCTCTAGATGGAGATTTTATATGCTAATGATACATGTGTTACATGTTAGAGCATGTAGATGCCAAGCACATGTTCCAACTGCAGGTCTGCCTTTGCATACTTGATCTTACCAGTATTTTATGAATATGTATATACAGCTACCATAAAAAGGGATTCCCCTTAAGGCACTAGCTGCTCTCTCTCCCTTTGAGCAGCCCACTCTTGCCTCTCAGAGGTACTTTTGCTTTACAGTAAAGTTCTTTGCTTACTCTTACTCTGGACTCACTCTCAAATTCTTAGGTGCGGCAAAGTCAAGAACCTGAACTGGCCTACCAGCAGCACAATAAGCTGCAGGGCTGAATAGAACAGAATGGCAGGGAAAAGACAATTTCACTCTCTAGTGCGCTCTCTCTCTCCCTCTCTTTTTTGTCTCTCTCCTGTTGATGTAACGCCCTTTTTTACCCTGGCCGTGGACATTAGAACTCCAGTCTCTTTAGTCTTTGGACTCCAGGACTTACACCAGGGGCTCTCCAGGTTCTCAGGCCTCTGGCCTCAGACTGAGAATTACATCATTGGCTTCCCTGGTTCTAAGGCTTTTGTACTTGGATTGAGCCACTCAATCATCATCCCAGCTTGCAAACAGCCTGTTGTGAGACTCCTCACCCTCTATAATTGTGTGAGCCAACTCCTGTAATAGCCCCGTCTTATCTATCTATCTAGCTATCTAGCTAGCTAGCTAGCTAGCTAGCTATCTGTCTGTCTATCTACCTACCTATTTTTAGATTTATAGATATTATCTATTTATTTATAGATACTATCTATCTATTTTTCTATCTCCTGTTAGTTATGGCTCTGGAGAATTCTGACTATTACAGTGCCAAACCAATAAGAGAACCCAATGTGGCTGAACCAGAATATATTTGAATCTCCTAAGACTCTTTGTTAACCAGGTTAATAGAGAGTATAATAACCAGGCTGTTCCCTTTAGGAGAACAAAAGAAACATCATGCTTGGCAATATTCTGTGCAGAATCCCAAATATTCGAAATTGGTCTGTATGTTATCCCCTCATCCCTTTTGTCCAAATCATTACCTAAGAAGTGATTAATATGAAAGAACAATATTTTTAAGTGACTTTTACAATAAAGGATGTCTAACTGAAAATGTGCCACACAGCCAAGAACACAATATAGATTTGCTTTAAGGGCCTTGATATTGGGATGGATATCAACTGATTGGATTCAAATAGCAACATCATAAACGAAAAAGGGTCAAGACTGGTGAATTACTGCAAGTTACTGAGCCCTGAGAGGACTTGAAGGGTTCACCATAGTCAATCTACATTGGTATAATGCTCTGAAATTGGTCTTCCTCGCTAGGAAATAAATGAGTGACTTTTGGCCAGACTCACATATCTGTCATTAAGTGGTAGCCTCTGTGGCAGGAACAAAGCCATTTATTTTGCGTACATTTTATAACGGTGGATGTATTGCCATGTCTAGTGCAATAATGTATTTAGTTAGCAGTGATAGTAATTTGGGTGGTACAGGCATGATCAGCAGCTTGATTCCAGTTGGTCTCTAGATGAATTACTCAGATTGTTTAAATAATAGTCATTTGTTTCTACAGTTTACAACCTCAGTCTCTAATATGCCAGTTTGTAGTTTTCTAAGTGTTAGAGTAAACATCTAGGCTACTAACAACAGACTAATGCTCAGTAGAAATATAACAATGTTTATTAAAGGGAGTTCTGGGCCGGGAATGATGGCTCATGCCTATAATCCCAGCACTTTGGGAGGCCGAGGTGGGCAGATCATGAGATCAGGAGTTTGAGATCAGCCTGGCCATCATGGTGAAACCCCGCCTCTACTAAAAGGACAAAAATTAGCCTGGTGTGGTGGCGGGCACCTGTAATCCCAGCTACTGAGGAGGCCGAGGTAGGAGAATCGCTTGAACCCAGGACGTAGAGTTTGCAGTGAGGCGATATTACACCATTGCACTCCAGCCTGGGCAACAGAACAAGACTCCATCTCAAAACAAAAAAAAAAATTAAAATTAAAAATTAAAAAAAGGAGTACCGGCTAGAGTGATGAAAACAACTTTGAATTATGCCTATTTAGTAGAGATACCACATCTGTTTTTAGTTCTGCATATTTGGTGTTAAGAATGAAGAGCTACATCAAACAAATACACACCATTGTGGGTTAGTCAGCTGAACCATCAGTAATCTAGGTCAATCTTTTTAAGAGATACTTTATGAATCAAAGGTGCAGTGGAGCCAGTAGCTTTGCTTCACGTAATTGAGAAATTTTCCCAAGGGGAAAACATCCACTTTTTCATGTAAAGACAAAATTCTGCTGGGGTTAGACCAGTTGCATTTCTGACTATACCATTTCCATTTGACAAATTAGATAGATGGAGACTTCCTACCTTGTTGGTTCTTGAGTCTCCATTGACTCATCCTAACAGGCAATATCAGGAAGGAGAGTTGCAAAGCCTCTGTGGATCAAGTCTTCAGCTTCAGCAAAAGCCCAGTAGCAACCAAGTAGGTGCTTTGCAAGAAAAGTACAGGTAGCAGTCCTATTAGTCAGGTGTAGTGTTCAAAAGTCTAAAGGACACCTCCAGCTCAATTTTGCATCTTTTTGCTAGAGGCTTCAATTTGCAAAACTATGCCACACAAACTTGTAACTCAAAAGGTTCTTTAGATTTGTGGGGCCCAAGAGGTACTAGCACTTTTCTATATGTGATTCTTCCTAACCAGGAGAATCCCCTCTGGCACTTACAGGATAGGGAAATGTAAACACATAGCATATCAGCTCCTACTATGATGATTAATTTTATGTGTCAACATGATTGGACCATGGGATTCCAAGATATTTGGTCAAACATTATTCTGTGTTTCTAAGCAAGTTATTGTGAATGAGTTTAACACTGAAATTGGTAGACCACACAAAGCAGGTTGCCCTCCCTAACGTGAGTAGGCCTCATCCAATCAGTTGAACACCCAAATATACCAAAAATCTCACTCTCTCCCTTAACAGGGTATTTTTTTTGCCTGTCTGCCTTGAGCTGGGACACTACACTTTTCCTGCCTTTGGACTCAAACTGAAACATTGGTTGCCTGTAAATAACCATCAACTCTCATGGTTAACAGGACTTAAAACTCATATTGGAAGTGCACCATCAGGTCTCCTGAGTCTCCAGTTCGCAACCAACAGGTTCTGGGATTTGTTAGCCTCCATAATCATGTGAGCCAATTCCTTATGTTATATTTATATATAAAGTATAAATATATAATGTATGCCTACTGCATAGAGACACCACGTCTATTTTTAATTCTGCATACTTGGTACTGAGGATGAAGAACTACATCAGACGAACATATGCCACTGTGATTTCGATTGCTGAAACATCAGTAATCCAGGGTGAGAATTATAAAAATAAATTATATATGCAGTATGTAGTTCTATCTATCTATCTATCTATCTATCTATCTATCTATCTATCTATCTACCTTACCAGTTCTGTTTCTGCAGAGAACCGAGACTATTACAGATTTTGGCACGAAGAAGTGGGCTGTTTCTGTAACAAGTATCTAAATATGTGTTAACATGGCTTTGAAAATGGGTATTGAGTAGGAGGGTGGAGAGGTTTGGAGTTTTATGGTAGTAAAAGCCTAGATTGCTGTGAAGGGACTGTTCGTAGAAATATGGATGATTAGAGACGATTTTCATGAGGTCTGAGAAAGAAAAAAAATATCAGAGAGAAAGCCTCTATTTTCTTAGAAAATACATATATCCTCATAACCTAAATGTTGGTAGAAATTTAAAAAACCTTTTATTTTAAATTCAGGGTTATATTTGTTACATAGATAAATGTGTGTCGTGGGGGTTGTTATGCAGGCTATTTTGTCACCCATATATTAAGCCTAGTACCCATTAGTAATTTTTCCTGATCTTCTAGCTCCTCCCACACTCCACCCCCGATAGGCCCCAGTGTGTGTTGTTCCCCTCTATGTGTCCGTGTGTTCTCATCATTTAGCTCCCATTTATAAGTGAGAACCTGCAGTATTTGTTTTTCTGTTCCTGTGTTAGTTTGCTAAGTGTAATGTCCTCCAGCTCCATCCATGTCCTTTCAAAGGACATGCTCTCTTTCGGTTTTACTGCTTCATAGTATTCCATGGTGTATATGTGCCACATTTTCTTTATCCAGTTCCTCGTTGATGAGCATTTAGGTTGATTCTATGTCTTTGCTGTTGTGAATAGTGCTGCAATGAACATACATGTGCATGTGTCTTTATAATAGAACAATTTCTTTTCCTTTGGGTATATACTGAGTGATGAGATTGCAGGTCAAATAGTATTTCTGTCTCTAGGGCTTTGAGGAATGGCCTCATTGTCTTCCACAGTGGCTTAACTAATTTACACTCCTACAAAGTATATGTAAGTCTTCGTTTTTCTCCACAATCTCACCAGGCTACGTCTGGTCATAGTGTAAACTTTCTATGACAACTTCTAAGTTTCTGCATCAGTAACTAATATAGTTTCACAAGAGAAAAGCCATATGTTTATATCGTTTCTGTTAATTACCTGTAAAATTATATGTTATATGGTTGTATTATTAAAGCAAATTCTTACATTTGAATATCTGTATCAAATGCAACCTCATTTATTTGTCCATATGTTGCAACATGAACAGATAATCTGATGAGGTATAATCTCACTTCAAAGAAATAGCTTTTCACTTTCAAATTATTCTTCCAAAGAAAAACGACATGTGAATTACAAAAAGCAATTTTTGTAATCGCTCTGTAGTAAGATAGAATTTTTACTATTTGTTTGGGATTAGTTTCTCTCTCTCTGGCTTCCAGTGAGTAACTCGATTTCAATTTCTTCAAGTCTGTATGTCTTACACTGGATATTGGAGATTATAAGACATATAATAAGGTATTATTATGGGAACAAATTGGATAATAAATATGGTAGAAACATATTATCAAGATATTAACTGATATTGTTTTGCTTTTTTGCCACTTATTCCCACTTTTCTGTTTTCTTTATTCAAATAGTTTGTATTGCCTTTCAGGCTTCCAGGGCAGATGACCAAAATTTAGAAATATTCTAAAATGCTGGGACATTTCTTTTTTTTTTTTTTTTTTTTTTGAGACAGAGTCTCGCTCTGCCGCCCAGGCTGGAGTGCAGTGGCGTGATCTTGGCTCACTGCAAGCTCCGCCTCCCGGGTTCACGCCATTCTCCTGCCTCAGCCTCCCGAGTAGCTGGGACTACAGGCGCCCGCCACCTCGCCCGGCTAGTTTTTTTGTATTTTTTAGTAGAGACGGGGTTTCACTGTGTCAGCCAGGATGGTCTCGATCTCCTGACCTCGTGATCCGCCCGTCTCGGCCTCCCAAAGTGCTGGGATTACAGGCTTGAGCCACCGCGCCCGGCCAATGCTGGGACATTTCTAATCTCAAATAAGAATAACAAGAAGAAAATTTATTGGGACTATCTTTATTGTCTGCAAAACCTACAGAAAATATGAATAGATAAAATAAATGTAGTTTTTGCTGTATCAATGGCAACGATGGCAGAAAAAAATGTTATGTTCCATTCACGCCTGAGATTATGGAAGGAGATCCATACCTGACACATATTTAAGGCACCTAACAGTGGGTCCCTGAAAAGATAAGAGAGAAATAATAATAGCTATGCCTATGCTGATCTATTTCATCACAAATATCTTTTCACAAAACAAATTGGTAGAATCTTAAATGTTCAGAAAAAAAATTAGCGTGAACACCAGATCATATATCTAATGTATAATCATCCTGATGAGTTCTTCAAATGCTATTTGTAAATGCTAAGTATTTGGATGCCTAGACTTTTTGATGAAAACAAAAAAGAATGTCTCAGTACAAAAGGCTTAGTTGCAAAATGGCAGTGCAGAAGTATAGTTTGTCCGGAAAAAAAACACTTTAAAAATCTCTCAGTAACAGAGGTAACACCTAAAGTATTATGTATTAGAAATTCCAAGGAATGAATGTCACTTCAAAAAGAAAAATAAAATTTGAGTGGGAGGATTCTATCTTGTCCTCTGACACACATCACTGACTTTTTCAGAAAAACATCCGTACTGACAGCAGAAAAGAGCTGCCATTTTTTCCATGATAGGTCCTGATGTACACCAAATGCTATATTTGGTGTGCAAGAAAACTGTTTATATAAAAAATTACTATATATATATACACACACACAGTTTTAGACAGGATTATATATATATATATATATATGTTTTACTAAGAATATTAATACCATTATATTTTAAACATAAAATAGTTTGGCTTTTCCTCAAGATTGAGTAATGTCTTATAAACTTAAAATGAAAATGCATGATTAAAAATTTAATAAAGAAGAATTATTAAAACTAAATGATTAATGCCAATAAAACAAAAAATTGTATGGTTCTTGAGTCTAAAGAAGTACAATATTTTAGAGCTAGTCTTGATTCTTAGGTACATATACCTACTTATGTACATTTTACCATAATGAACCGAATAAAATATTAATACAGTAAAGAGGAACTTTTTTTTGGTTATTCTAAATGCTATCAGATATCAACTTAGAGACTGAGGAGCCATTTAATGTTTTCAACTTATTGCAACCTAATACGTCAATTCTGGACCATATTTGCGACTTAAATGATAACATAAAACTACTCACAAGAATAGACTAAAATTGTGGGCAGTGGCCAGAATGACTAAAGTTCACCATTCTGAAAATCATATATTATTGCTAGCCCCATTGTAAAGACAAGTAATTAGATCATCATCAAACTGCAGTCTGTTTCTGCTTTGTCATCAACAAAAATTATTTATTGTGAAAACTCATCCTTGGGTAACAGAATGGATTTAGAGATCCTTTTTTTTTTAATAGAAATTAATTGATTTTTGGTAACAAAGAAATGCACTTCAAGTATGCAATTTTTAAACATGAAATGTTAACATGTGTATGTGTTCTTTATTCCAAGGTGTGAAACTCTACTGTGCTTGAAGTATATTTTTCTTTATTAAATTCAAAAATGGGGAAGACATTGAATATACCTAAAATGTAGGTAAAGTTCTCAGGATTCTCAATTAATATTTACTAACTAGCTAGCTACAATATAATTTTCAGGAAAAATGAATGTAAAGGCTTCTGGCTTTCTATAAATTAAAAAAAAAAGTGCCAGGAATTTTCACAGCCTATTTAAAATTATGATACTCTAGCACAAATAAATAAAAGACAAATTGGTAAAATCTGACAATAGTTCTGAATAAATTTGAAGTTATTAAAGCAATTTTAACCTGTATCTTTTGATATTCTTTGTTTTTAATTTTATTTGCATATTTCTTCATCTCTATTAATACCAGAAATAATATTTATGAAATATATATTAAGCTCTACCTAAAACTGAAAGAAACTCCATTAGCAGTTTTGTAATTTTAATCTTACATTTAAATATATGATACATTTTACTTTTTTTTTGTTTTTTTTTTTTTGAGACAGAGTCTCAGGCTGTCGCCCAGGTTGGAGTGCAGTGGCGCCATCTTGCCTCACTGCAACCTCTGCCTCCCGGGTTCAAGTGATTTTCCTGCCTCAGCCTCCTGAGTAGCTGGGATTACAGGCACATGTCACCACATCCGGCTAATTTTGGTATTTTTACTAGAGACGGGGTTTCACCATGTTGGTCGGGTTGGTCTCAAACTCCTGACCCCATGATCCACCCGCCTCGGACTCCCAAAGTGTTGGGATTATAGGAGTAAGCCACCGCGCCCGGCCTACATTAATTTTTTATAGTGTCAACAGTAATCACACTTCATTCTTTGCCATGTGAATATTCAGTTATCCCAGCAACATTTTGAAAATGATAACTTTTTCTCCATTGAGTTATCTCGACTGTAAATATAAGGGTTTATGTCTGGACTGGTTTATTTCTTGTGTTTTTTAGTGGAGTGTTCTGTGAATATATGAAGTCTAATTTGCTTATTATTTTATTCAAGTCTTCTATGTTCTCGTTCATCTTTTGCCTTGTTGTTCTATTCATTATTAAATACGAGGTGTTGAATTTACCAATTAATTTTGTTATATTGCTCCAGTTACCTTTCATTTATGTCAATTTTTGCTATTTGTACTTTTGGTCTCTGTTGTTAGGTACATGCATGTTTATAATCACTGTGTCTTTTATCATTAGAAAATGTCCCTCTTTGACTATACAAACAGTTATTAAAGTTTATTATGTCTAATATTAGCATAGCCACTTGTTACTGTCAGCATGGCATATATAGTTTTTTCAACTTGTTTATGTATTTGAAATAAAAGTGTCTCTTTTGGACGGTATAGAGTTGGGTCATTTTTAATGTACATTTGTCCAATGCTTGCCTCTTGATTGAAGTGTTGGAGTGTTTAAGTAATTTATGTTTAATGTAAGTACCTATTAGTTAGCATGTGTATGCCATTTTGATATATCTTTATATGTTTTAAATCATTTTGTTCAATATATATATACTAGTGTTCCACTACTGTTTTGTATTGTATTAAATATATACATCCTATTATATCATTTTAATCTTTTTCATTTATTTTACTTTATATTTTGAGTTATTCTTAGATTTTATCCTGCACATTATTATTAACACATGAATTTAAAATAATTTATCTTGAATTAATACCAATTTATTTGCAGTAATATATAAAAAAACTTTAATGTATGCCATCCTCTCCAACCCCCTTTCTGCTGTTATTGTAATATAAATGACCTCTTCATACATTATATACCCATTAACAGAGTTTCTTAATTATTGCTTTATGCAGTTGTTTTTAAAAACAGATAGAATATTTTACAGGTTAAATTACATTTATTTATACTGTATTTTACATTTCCTGATGTAGTTACATTTACTGTTCTCTATTTCTTTGTGTGGACTTGAGTTACTGTCTAATGTCATTTCCTTTCAATCTGAAGGATTTTCATAGGTATTTCTATGAGAAAGATCTGCTGGTGATAAATTCTCTCAGTTTTGGCATATGTGGAATTGTATTAATTTATTCTTTATTTTTAAAACACTGTTTGCTACTATAGAATTCTTGGTTGACAGTCTTTCAGCCCCTTGGAAATGTCATACCACCACTTTTAACCTCCATGAGAAACCTCTCTTTATCTTACTGAAGATCCCTTATGTGTGATGAGTTGTTTTTCTCTTACTGCTTTCAAGTTTCTCTCTTTGTTTTAGACTTTTGATAATTTGATTGTAGTTTATCTGCTTGCCTCCTTGAGTTTCTCTTACTTGAATTTATAGATTAAGATTCTTAATAAAATTCAGCAATTTATTTTTCCCTATTGTTTCTTTTTTTTTTTTAATCTTTTCTCCTCTTCTTCATCATAGAGTCCCATGATGGTCCACGTTAATACACTTTATTGTGTACCACAAGTCTCTGAGGTTCTATTCAATCTTTTTTCTTTCAAGTTTCATATTGAATAATCTCAATTGACCCATTTGTGTGTTTACTGATACTTTTTACTGCCAACTCAAACCTTCTGTTAATCTCATCTAGCAAATGTTTTATTTTAGTTGTCATACTTTTCAACTCCAGAATTTCTATGTGGTTCTTTTTAAAATGTATATATTTTTATCGTTATCTAATATTTGGTGTACAATCATTCTCATTCTTCCACTTGAATCTTTGGATATAATTTCCTTTAGTTCTTTGAGCATGTTTATAATTACTTATTTAAAGTCTTTGTCTAGTAAGCCCAGTATCTGTAATTTGTATATAATTTCTATTAACTACTTTTTTTCCTATCATGGGCCATAGTTTCCTGTTTATTTCCATATCTTCCATAACTTGTAGTTGAGAACCGGGTAAAATTATTTTACAAATGTAGCATGTTCTGTCTGAGAATTAGTGTCCCTTCCCCCAAAGGCTTCTTGTCACTGTTTGTTGTAGTGTTTGCTGTTTATTTGTTCAGTTTAATTCTAAAAGTCACTCTTCCCTGATGCATGTGGCCAATGAAGTCTGCTTAATTATCTCAGTGCTTGACTAAGATTGAATGGAGATTTATTTAAATTCCTTGAACGAATAAATCTTAGGTATTTTGCTGGAGAGGTTTGTTTGTGCGCTGGGATACACATGTAATGCTCCAGCAATGTGAAACTCTGCCGTAGCTTCACTTACTGCTGGTGGAGGACCAGAAGTAGTAAGAGTTTGGGGTTTTCTAAGGTATTCTTTGGGCACGTACACACTTTGCACATGTGTGCACTTTCTTATATCTGTAAGATTATATAAAAGGTTTTCAAAGTTTCGTATGTCTATCTCATTCCCCACATGAGATGTCTTTTGACTAGTCTCTTGTTTGTACCAACCAGTTTCAATGCCTCAGGCAGCCACTAATGTTAAACAACTGCCACTGATTTATTCATTGACAAATGCCCTGGAGATAAGGATCTTCCCACTGAGCAGTCTGGGTCAGGTCAAAGAATGATGAACTTGGTAAATGAGATTTTCCAAGAAGTTATAAGACAGATAAAATAGTGACAGTTCTCTGAGGATGAGCCTTTTTGATGAACTTCAAAGCTTGTCTTCCCCTTGCAGTGTTTTACAGCTACTGTGGTTGTGGGTGTAATAGTTTTCAAGAGTACTACAGGTCCAGAAAGTAGGGCAAGTTAATTCATCACAAAGTTTAGTGTTCCTAAATTATCAACCAGTGAGATTCAACCACTTTTTGTGAATAAACACACCAGATTGTTGAAAGTCTTTAATTTTCAGAGTTCTAAAAAAACAAATTTTGATAATTTTTGCCAGTGTTCATGTTGCCTTTATAAGGAGCAGATTTCTGTAAGTACCATTTATTTGTAATGTCTTGATTTGGTTGTCATAAATTTCAAAGTTACTATATAGAATTGTTACCTTCCTGTTTAAAGACAGATTCTTAAACTGCTTAACAATAACAGATTCTTAAGCAATGCATATTATGAATATACCTTCTGTTATTAATATAATTTAATTAAATCAATATTTAAGGGGGAGTTTTACATTAGCTTATATTAATAATTGATGTAACTAACATATAATAAAACATATAATAAAATTTCCACACTTGCAAATGACTGGAGTTTTCTTCAGCTAGGTCATATTATCTTTTGCATGTATCTGAAAATAGATGATTAAGTCAACAAATAAGGCAAAATCGTACTTTTAAAGAAGTTTAGAAAAACATTTATGAAGGTACCACATTGCATGTGACTCTTAAGAAATTCATAGAACAAAATGTCAGGAATCAAATTTATTCCACTGACATCAACTGGACTTGTGAAGTATCTGATTTTTTGAAACTATGGGGTATTTTATTAGTGGTGATAATTTAATGAAGCATTAAATTGTTCTTCCGAACTGGCTCTCATTAGTAAGAGTATCGAATACAATAGTTAAAAATAGAGAGGAAGCATAATTTACCTATCTTACATGTACCATTTTTCCAATATAAGAAAACTAACTTAGATTAAAATTAAGGCTAATTTGTTTTAGTGTTTAAAAACTTATTGTATATAACATATACAATAGAGATTTTAGTATATAATATATACTATAGAGGTTATAGAAATTCTATTATACATAATAGACATTTGGAAGAAATAAAATATATATAATATATGGAGGAAATAATATGTATATATGTGGAAGAAATAAATTGTTATATATAAATTGCTATGTATTTATTTATTGACAAATGCCTTGGAGATAGGATCTTCCCACTGAGCAGTTCTGGGTCAGATCAAAGAATGACAAATGCTAAATGAGACTTTTCCAATAAGTTATTTATTTCCAACATATGTACAGTATACATTCAATTTATTTCCTGCACATATATGATATACATGTGGAGGAAATAAATTGTTAAACATAAGTATTTTAAATCTGGTTTGATGTTCAAGAAACTTGAATTTTCTAAAAACAGCTTAATTTTTTAAAATGTAATGGCAATTGCTGAAAATATCAGCTTTCCTGACAGTCTCCTTTAGTAAAAAAAAAAATGTTATTCATATAATATATTAAGTTATTGGTATGGTTTGGCTGTGTCCCCACTCAAATCTCACTCTGAATTGTAATAATCCCCACGTGTCAAGGGTGGGGCCAGGTAGACATAATTGAGTCATGGGGGTGGTTTCTTCCATACTGCTCTTGGGGTGGTGAATAAGTCTCACAAGATCTAATGATCTTAATATGGGGAATTCCCCTGCACAAGCTCTCTTGCCTGCCACCATGTAAGACATGACTTCACTCCTGATTCACCTTCAGCCATGATTGTGAGGCCTCTCCAGCCACGTGGAACTGTGAGCCAGTTTCCTCTTTCCTTTACAAATTACCCAGCCTTGAGTGTGTCTTTATTAGCAGTGTGAAAACAAACTAATACAGTTATAATCTATGACAACAGTAAATTATTGGACAGTTTAGCTTAAGAACAGTGGATATTTGGCATGGAAACATTTGAGACCCATGTTCTTCCAGAAATGTTTTATGTAGTATTGTGAAAGATGGTCCCAGAAGCAAGTTTTAGATAGTAGTTATATGCCTCCCCTTGAGTTTGAGGTATTTGGTACTACAGTTGTACATATTATAAGGAATCAATTTTTTGTGAATTTTTCTATTTTTAATTCGAATTTAAATAAGGTAAATAAACATATACTAGTAGTTACCAATGATTTTCAGTTGTGCAAATCTGGTTGTACATGTTTTGAATTTGGCATATAATATTTTGTTGGACAGAGCATTTTTTAAAGGAATTCAACTGCCTTATGTTGTGAGTGAATTCTCTGAGTTTCCAAAACTGAGTTACATTGTTACATTATTTTCCTGTACCCTTAAATATTTAATGTGGCTACTCTTGCCATAAGTCTTTGTGAATCTTGTTTCCTGAAAAAGAAGAACTGATCTATGGCAACAGTATTCAAGAAGAAAAGCAACAGTTTTAGGCCGGGCGCGGTGGCTCAAGCCTGTAATCCCAGCACTTTGGGAGGCCGAGATGGGCGGATCACGAGGTCAGGAGATCGAGACCATTCTGGCTAACACGGTGAAACCCCGTCTCTACTAAGAAATACAAAAAATAGCCGGGCGAGGTGGCAGCGCCTGTAGTCCCAGCTACTCGGGAGGCTGAGGCCGGAGAATGGCGTGAACCCGGGAGGCGGAGCTTGCAGTGAGCTGAGGTCCGGCCACTGCACTCCAGCCTGGGCTACAGAGCGAGACTCCGTCTCAAAAAAAAAAAAAAAAAAAAACAGTTTTAAGACTTGTTTTTAAGAAAGATGGACTGATGACCAACTGGGGAACAGTTCTGTAAATCTATATAAATATACAGAAACAGACTAATTGTATAAGTGTGTATTTAGCTTAAAGAGATAAGGGAAGTTAGTTGATAAACATAGAAACCCGCTTATTCAACAAATAAACAAATAAAGAGAACAAATAGTAGGTTCTTTTCTACGTCCTCTTTAAGTTATCAGGGGTAAAGAAGAAAACAAAACAGACAAGAACAACAGTTTTTAGGACTTGCGTCAAGGGATCTAAGAGACTTGTAAAAAAAAGATTAGATGTAATTATATCCCTGAGTAAAGATATAATTACATCTAATCATTTTTTACACCTTTTCTTGACATCTCCACCTGCCTTCCAGCAACAGGTGATGGAGGTGGAAGAGGAATTCCCACACTTAGTTTCTGCCTATTCATCAAATAAAGGAGTTCATAATATTATTAGAATTTAGTCCATTAAAAACAAAGAAGGCTATATTCTTGAAGATGGGTTTGTGACTACTGTAGTGAGAATGACACATCCTGATGCAGAAGGGAGTGTAGCTTTCTCAAGAAAGAGAGATGGAGGAAAAATAATCATTTCACACTAATCAGACCTTGTGTGTGGTTCCAGACCATCTTAAACATTTTTGGCTTTATTCATGAAATAATAGGAAATATACTGATGCTTCAATATTGAATGTAGAAACAGATTTGCATTTTCAAAAGATTTCACTGGATGCAGAGCAGAGTTTGGATTTAAAAGAAAAGAGAGTGTGTGTATGGGACCGGATGGAGGGAGATGAGGTCAGACAGACAATCTTGTGTCCGATGGATTAAATATTGACAATATGTAGAGTATACATTCAAAAGCTTGTTAGTTGGTAGATATAATTGATTGGATTCAGTAGATGAGGAACATAATAGTGTTAAAATGGATCTCACAAATATTAACAGAATCTAATGTGCTAGTTAAAAAACCAATAGAACAGTGACTGTTGCTCACAGCATTACAGCAGAAATTAAGAGACTGGTTTCTAGCCAGTGCAGAAGACAGCCATATTTATGACCAGAATTGAGCATTCACAAAATAAATAAAGTGTAAATTACGGAAGTTTAAGTAGGTGTGAAAATTACCTTGCAGAAGGGTTACTAGGTAGAAATTAAGCTAAAAAGGGGAAAAAAAGTTTAAAGACGAGTACATGAAGAGTAAATACAGAGCTTTTACATACTTTGTTCTTTACAAGTTATTCAGTATCTACTGTGTGCATAATGTGAATAAAGATCAATAATGAATTAGACATGCCTCCCATTTTATGAAGCTAGGCATATTTATAAGCCCATATTTGGATAATTCATCATTTTTTTAATAACCAGAGTCACTAGCTCATTGATTATCAATGTCTCATTCATGATAATGGAGAGACAGAGAGAAACAGTAGGAAGCACAAATAATTTCATACATGAAAGTAAATTTAAGAGTGGATTCAAATGAAATTAATGTTCAGGGCCTCTATAACAGAGTGTGACCTAAATCTCATACTGATCACACAACTGAAATTCTGAAGTCCAAGCAAAATGATGAGACACAGAGGTTTTTTTCTCCTTAACTTTAATTTATTCTTTTTTAAAGAAAGCATGGGGGATATACTATTAAAGTTAATATCACCTTCCTTATTAAGACATAAAAAGTTTCTTACTTGTAATCACTAAAAGTAAAAGAATCCTTAAATCTGGATTTACTTTGAGATTTCTATTGTTTAGCTGTAAGTTAAAAAAAAAACCCATTATCTAAATACTAGTTTAAATAACTTTAATCTGGTATCCAAAAATGCTTCTCTTACAGAAATTGCTGGGGTATATTGGGAACATTAATTTAAACACACTAATGTTTCATGTCAGTTTTTGATCCTTGAGCCAGAGACCTGTCAGGAAATTAAAAGGTGAAAATAACCTTAGCTTTAGTGACCTCAATTCTCTATGATCTAACACTTTCCTGATTCACTTGACAGTTTTTATGGTTTTATACAAAAATTAAAAGGTAAATTATATACTTTCTTCTTAGAAATCCTTTGAATTTTAAAAGTGTATACATAAATTAATTTGGGTACAGTCTGGGCAAATACTTCTGCAGATAAATTTGATGTCTAATCAGCACCTATTATGCTCAAATGTTACAGTTAAAATTTTCACAGATACCATAAGTGTAATTTACTTTTTATATTTTTCATACTGCTTCTCTTATACTTGAGAGAAAAATTTCCTTAAATCTGATCATCTTTCTAGAGAATATTCCTGATTTCTCAGCAAGTCTTCTAATTTTTATTAATCTTTTGTCTGTTAGTGATCTTCCCTTCTCCCTCTCCACATGTCAAAATCAATAATCTCCAGCTTCTCCCTGATGGAATAAATACTCATAAACTAAAATCGATGTCTGGAACATTGGTTTTCACAGCTATTGTCATTCCTAAGAGACGATACTATCTATCATCTATAACAAATGATGATCCACAGAGTCTTAAAAATTGTCCAGTTTATTTTTTTTAAGTGCATGTGAAGTTGTAATTCAATGGGGCAAAAAAATGGTATACTAAAGTCAACATAGTCTTCTTTAATTCTTTCAAATTTTGTGTATTTTTTTTTACCGTTTTCTTCAATCTTCTCAATTTAGAAAACTTTCAAATATCTCTCTTTCTGATACGGATAGGATACTCTGCAACTAACTCAGACTCCACAGAGCAAAGTGAGAAAAACAACCTTTTTCATTTTTCCAAGTTTTTTGCCTTCTCTCTATGACCTTCTTTATTATGACTAATCAATTTTATTTTTTATAGCAAACTAAAAAACTTGGGACAAGATTTTGATGGAAAATTATTACATTTAAAAGTCCATCTTTTGCTAAAATATCAAGCTCTTTACTTTAATATTATAAATACCACATAGAGATATACTACAGATGGATACATGAATTTCATGAGTAGTGGGTGGACCAAACTAAGAAAGCCCAATATCTGAATTTGACACTAGAGCTCTAGATCACATCAAGAGATTATGGAAGCCCCGAATTGTAAAGAATCAATGCTGAGAGGTAAATAGACACTAGAAAAGGCATTATTTAAAAATGAGTGCATGAGTACAAGTGTTTGGCTTAAGGAGATAAGACTAGGTATAGGACAGAACTTCCTCACCCAGTAGAACAGGAACTCAGTTCTCAGAACCAGAGCACAGATCAATAATATAAATATAAAACTAAAAGAAAAGCACAAAATCCAGATATGAGCTAAATCAATGCATAGGTCTGTTTTCATCCCACATTATCTAAACCAGGACTGAGATTGATCCTGTACGGTAGCCATGATAGTTCAGTTTTCCTATCCACAGGGATTGGCTGGGGACATCAGGACAAGTTAGCTGACAAAACAAACTGACTTTTTAAATTTAAATTTAAAACTGTGTTTTCCTTTTTCTTTCTCAATTCTGCCAATTTTTCTTTCTGCTATAGCATCACTCCACTGCACTCAGCTCCTATAAAGAACTGAAACTTGGCTGAGTGTGGTGGCTCACGCCTGTAATCTCAGCACTTTAGTAGGCCGAGGTGGGCGGATAACGAAGTCAAGAGATCAAGACCATCCTGGCCAACATGGTGAAACCCCCTTCTCTACTAAAAACACAAAAATTAGCTAGGCATGGTGCTGTACGCCTGTAACCCCAGCTACTTGGGAGGCAGAGGCAGGAGAATCGCTGGAACCAGGGAGTTGGAGGTTGCAGTGAGCCGAGATCGAGCCAGCGCACTCCAGTCTGGTGACAGAGCGAGATTCTGTCTCAAAAAAAAAAAAAAAAAAAAAAAAAAAAAGAACTGAAACTTATGTCCTGGCTGTGACAGTTTATGTGCCACTACTATATCTGATCCTAACATGTAGTTACAAGACTTTTCTTCCAGATATAATATTTCACTTCAATTTTCCCCTGTGCCTGACATGACCTGTTCCTCTACAATTAGATATTATGTCTTTCCATGTTATTTACCAATCTAGACTTGCAAACATCCACATTGACATCACTGTTTAGAACACAAAAATATTTTTAGTATCCTCAGTCTGATCTGAATGTCTATAACTTTCTCAGTGCCATGCTGTACATTTTCAACGTGTTTGTGATACAGAAGCAAAAAAGAAATTATTTAGACAATTAGTGAGGATAAGAGAGTCCTTGGTAAGCTTTCCCTTATAATGAAAATTTGCTAACAGAAAGCAGCCCAAAAAATTGAGCTACAGATACAGATAAGCTGGAAGCATGCATGGTTGAATGTCAGCAACTATGCCAAAAGGAAATGGCTAACCAGGGGCCAGGCATGTTCAACATGGAGGCTCCATCTTCTTTATTTTTCTGTCAACCACATGTATAGTAAGGAACAGACAGTATGGTACTGGCCAGGTATAGAACCCATCTGCATAATAAAAGATTAGGGTGGTGCGGCCAGCTTCTTTGCCCATTATGTAAATGGCACATATGTTCTAACCAATCTTTGGAATGTATATAAATCAGTCATCACCTCCTTAAGCTAGTCTAACGCTATTAAATTCAACTATGAGTTTTAAGTGTGGATTTAGGTCTTACAACATTAAGTAATGGAGTCCATCATCTGTCAAAGAAGGAAAGACATAATTGAAGTTTTATATGCCTAAAACAGAGACAGCTTTCTCATTTCTTTTCAAAATGAAATATATAAAAATGGCCAGGCGCGGTGGCTCACGCCTATAATCCCAGCACTTTGGGAGGCCGAGGCGGGCGGATCACGAGGTCAAGAGTTCGAGACCATCCTGGCTAACACGCTGAAACCTTGTCTCTATTATAAAAACAAAAAAAATTAGCAGGGCGTGGCGGCGGGCACCTCTAGTCCCAGCTACTCGGGAGGCTGAGGCAGGAGAATGGCATGAACCCGGGAGGCAGAGCTTGCAGTGAGCTGAGATCACGCCACTGCACTCCAGCCTGCGCAACAGAGCGAGACTTCATCTCAAAACAAAAAAACCAAAACGAAACAAAAAAGAAATATATAAAAATAAAAATTGTTGGAAATTCTGGAAATTCTACTTTATCTAAAACTTTTAGTAATTTTTTAAATTACAACAATTTAGATTATATTTATTTTCTAGAAACACACAATATTAAGGTCAACATGAATCACACTTGGCATTCATTCACTAATTTAAGTATTTATTCAACTAAAATTTATTATAACAATTGGGTGAAAGCATTATACCAACACAGCTGGAAAATAATGAGTAGTTAAAGAAGGTTAGATTCTAGAAAGCAAGTAAAAGAATGGAGGACAATGCTGAAAAGGCGAGGACAAGTGTTCCTTATTTCTCAATTCACATATGGTCATGCACTTAAGTGGAAGTACCAAGAAGATTTATAGGACAAGAGACATGATACAGTTTTTTAGTGCTCCAGATAATAAACAATAATACTACCTTAGACTATGTAAATGTGAAATCGGATGTTTAAGTTTTTCAATACATATTGAAAAAGTAATGAAGCTAGACATTGAGACTAGGTGTTGGATCCCAGCTCTGTTACTTACATATAATAAAGACTGGCCTCATTTTTGGATCTCTGATTCTTCGCTTGTTTTTAATTTGTTTGTTTAGTTTTGTATTAAAGTTATAAAATGAAAACTTTTACTGTACTGAAAATTAAAAGAGCATATCTGATGATATTTCTATAAGCACATCATGACAACTATGAAGAGCTAAAAATATAAAATTTTATAGAAAAGTAAAGACAAAACAATGCTTTTTTCAGTTTTATATTTGAGCATATTTGATTTATCATAAGCTGAAATGTTGCAACTCTGAGTTGTACTACCCTGACCACCAACTAAAACAATTATTCTCACTTCATATTAGCC
Organism: Macaca mulatta; assembly: GCF_049350105.2. Lineage (NCBI taxonomy): Eukaryota > Metazoa > Chordata > Mammalia > Primates > Cercopithecidae > Macaca > Macaca mulatta. The sequence goes on from NC_133413.1 coordinate 123,591,137, forward strand.
TTGAATCATTACTTTATGGTGATGAATAATATTAGAAGTACAATGTTCAGTCCTACTAATAAAGGGAGCCAACAAATACAAATCAGAATATATTACACATCCATAAAACTATTGAAACTACTCAGATTTTGAATATGAAAATACCCAGATATTATAATTGTTTAAAAGCGTTTATACCTACTGTTTGTCTCTAAGTGTATTTCCTAAAATATTTAATTATAATAATATATAGGAATTAGTTTATAAATTAACCGTTTTACATCTCTTGATTTTATACTTTTGCTATTATTTTATAGTGTCAATAATAAATTAACTAAAGGAGAAATAAAGTAAGTAATTCATACACAGAGTGTGTCACTATTTAGCCTCCAATTCTTTGTCTAACATGAATGAAAATACTTACTATTTTCTATAGTAAATAAATATATCAGAAGTTGCATTTATTCAAATGAAGAGAAATGTATTACATGAGTATCCTACATGCTGGTAGTGAATCCAGGGACAAAGAGATTTCATGAGAAGCAACAGCAGAAGGAAAGAAAAAGCAAGTGTAAAAATTTAATCTTAAGATTATGAAATTAATATCTGGTTGTGTTGTTAAATATTATTTTTTTAAAACAAGTTCATGCCCATGAAGAAGTCATTAGAGAATATAGTTCAAATCTAAGCTGTTTGTTTTCTTAAAAATATGTGAGACACAGCCCAGTGCGGTGGCTCACACCTGTAATCCCAGCACTTTGGGAGGCTAAGGCGAGCGGATCACGAAGTCAGAAGATCGAGACCATCCTGGCTAACACAGTCAAACCCTGTCTCTACTAAAAACTACAAAAAATTAGCCAGGCGTGGCGGCGGGTGCCTGTAGTCTCAACTACTTGGGAGGCTGAGGCAGGAGAATGGCATGAACCCAGGAGGCAGAGGCTGTAGTGAGCTGAGATCGTGCCACTGCACTTCAGCCTGGATGACAGAGCGAGACACGGTCTCAAAAAAAAAAAAAAAATATATATATATATATATATATATATATATATATATGACTCTTAAGATACATTTTAAAAATTCATATTAAAAGATTTGAACTTGTAATAATTTAAGTATAAATAACTTCATGCTCAGCACCAACACCACTCCTTATTCCCCAGATTAAGACCTAATGGCCACTGCCAAATTAACTAAAAGAATCACTACAATTGAAGCTGGCATAGTAGACTCAGTCATTTTACAATGTGCTCACTAGAAAAAGTTATAACTGAGTTTCCTCGGAAGTAAACAATTGGGAGTATTACATAACTTTACAGTTGTCAAGAATGGGAATATTTCCTAATAATAAAAAGTGAGGCTGATGAGTGGAGTGCAGAAACCTCCTTTAGAGCAGATTTCTATTTCTAACTGAAAAAAAAAAAAAAATTGACATCAAATTAATCCACACTACTTAAGAAAGAGTAGGATAGTTTAGCTGCAATAATTACAACTTTTATTGAAGCAACTAAAATATGTCTTACTGATGATATTTTGGAATAACGTGATGACTAAACATACATTGCAAATTTTGAGCAAAATATACAAGACTTTGCATTAAGTGGGTTGCAGTATGTGGGATGGAAAGACTGGTATCATATGAGATTTTGTAGAAATGCAGGCTCCTGAGCCCCAATCTAGATGTGTAAAATAAGAATCGGCAGTTTAGCCAGATCACCAGATAGTTCTTATAAACACTAAAGTCTGGAAAGCCCTGATTTACATGAATGTAAGAGAGAAAGGAGTGCAGGGTGTACAGAATGAGGCCTTAGTTTCAATCAGCCTGCATCTACTACCTTGGGCTGGTAAGTGTTTAACAACTGACTCTATGTGAAAGAATAAATAAAAACAAAACGGTCCGGGCACTCATGCCTGTAATCCCAGCACTTTGGGAGGCCGAGGCCGGTGGCTCACAAGGTCAGGAGATCGAGACCATCCTGGCTAACATGGTGAAACCCCCTGTCTACTAAAAAACAACAAAAAAATTAGCCAGGCATGGTGGCAGGCGCCTGTAGTCCCAGCTACTCGGGAAGCTGAGGCAAGAATGGTGTGAACCTGGGAGGTGGAGCTTGCAGTGAGCCAAGGTCCTGCCACTGCACTCCAGCCTGGGTGACAGAGCAAGACTCCATCTCAGAAATAAATAAATAAATAAATAATAAAAACAAAATTGCTAGAGCTTCTGTATAGCTGAAAACATGAAGCTTCCTCGAGAGTGGCAAACCCAGAGATGCTCTGGAAGCTCTGTGCGCTTCCCCTCATCTATTCCATCTATTGTCTAATCCATCTATTCATCTGGTGTTCCTTAGTATCCTTTGTAATATCCTTTATAGTAAAGGAGTAAATATACTTTCTCAAAGGAGAAATTTGAAATATTTTCAAACACTGATGTATGTACAATGTCTAACTCTTTTTATACTCAACATCAGGAAATTAGATAATCACTTTCTGTAATGAGTCAGCTAAATATCCAATCATTCTACTGTGGCAAATTAAAGCATCTCACACTGTATCAAGTGTAGAAACATAATGTCGCTCACATTAATTTCAACAAGTACGCTGTTTAGTGAAACATGAGTCTTTATAAACATACTGGAATTTGAAAAAGTAAATAACACACTGATAAGGGAAAAACATTTTTTTAAAATTTGCTGATTTCTCTAAAGTAACACTGCCAACATACTTGATTTCAAGGTAGCAACATGAAGATTCTGAATGTAGCTGGGAAAAAGGTCAACTACACAGTTTGTTCTTTTGACCACATCTGAGTTGGCTCTAGTACACTATTATCTGTAAGCCACTATCTACAGAATTGTTTTATGTCAAAATAAAAAATGATATGAATTCCTCTTGAAAGCTGTTAGAATATTAGTTGCTTTTATTTTTTTCTCTACCAAAATAACTATTAAAGGTTTTTCTGACACAAAACATAATGGCCAAAACAGGATTGGTGCTTATTATATGTTTTGGAATACATTAATAGACAGGACTGTATTCCATGCCATTTTTACTAGAAGAACCAGAGTATTTTCATCTTTATGAAAAGATAGTACTCAAGAATATTTGCTGTTTTTTATTCTGACACTGTGGCAGAGACTGCCAGTTGTCTCCTATTAGTCTCCATCCCTTTCAATCACAGCAATAGATTGTTTGGTGGGACATTAACACTCAAAATAAAGACTACATTCCCCAGCACCCAATGTAACCCAGTTTCATGTGGCTATAATCTGGCCAATTTGATACAAGTGTAAGTGTCATAACACAGCTTCTAGGAATCTTCCTTAGGAAAGTATTTGTCCCGTCTTTCTTCCCTTCATCTTTTCTGCTGCTTGGTACACATATATTATTGCTATATCATGTTTTGGACTGGGAAGAAAAAGTGTCCCATCCTGGAGATGCAAGAGTAAATATTTAAATAAGCATATGTCTCAAAGGCTTAAAGGAGCAGAGGAATATAATGGTTTTGAGTAGGGAAGTGTTAAGAGATGACTATTATTAGAGAAAATGCAGTGGTAAAAAGGCAAGAGAGAAAGCTAGGGAACTTGTTAGGAGTCTAGTGTAGCAGTCTAGTTTGGTCCAGGAATGAGATGATAGTAGCTAGGAGTAGAGTGTTAGTGGTAAAGACCATTAGAAGTGGTAAGATTAAAAATATATTTTGATTTAATATTTTCTGATGAATTGGATATAAGCTGTTAAAACAAAAGAAGATCCCAATGTTTTTGGAAGTGAGCAATTAAACACATGGTGCTGCCATTTATTGAGAAAGACATGGAGGTGAGACAATTTGGAATTCAGGAAAGGCATCGAATTGGAAAATAAGGTAGGTAGTTATAGCAAGTTGATTGCAAAAAAATGTCACCATTTCTTTATTCCATCCTGTCCTTATACATGCCTTTGGCCATATAGCCTTGTCATGCCTTTGTGGTTGCATCCTTCTCTTGTTTGTGACTTGCTTGAGCCAATAAGACGTTAGTAGACTGAATTAATCAGAACTTGATAAAGGGTGCATTTTCATTTTCCCATGTTTGCACTTCTGCTATAGGCATGAGAACATGCTTAAAATAATTGTGCTAGTAGATGAGATATTGTCCTATAAGAGGGCAAGTGGATTATCCTCAGGCAGAAACATGAGTGAGTCCATACAAGATCACCCGAATAACAGCCAATCCCTTCAGAAGCTTGAACAATAAGAACTTATTTTGAATGACTCTGAGGTTTTCTATGTCCATGGAGATAGCTAAATGAAAGATAACCTCAGAGTAGCTATAATTATTTTAGAGACTGGTGTAGATTGTGCCATGTAGAACATGAATGTAGGTACAGATGAGAGCCAAAACTGAGCACTATGCCATTCTAATATCTAGAAATAAAAAGCAGGAGGACTTACACAAGGAATTTATAGAATAAAGATATATAAGGAGAAAAGAAATGAAAAATGGCGCACCCTGAGAGGGAAAGCCATGAAAGTACTTTAAGGAGTGATAAAAATATAAAATGTTTTAAAGTCTGTGCAAGTTTGTTACATAGGTATACATGTGCCACGGTAGTTTGCTGCACCTATCAACTTGTCATCTAGGTTTTACGCCCCACATGCATTAGGTATTTCTTCTAATGCTCTCACTGCCCTTGCCCCCTACCCCTCCACAGGCCCCAGTGTGTGATGTTCCCTTCCCTGTGTCCATGAGTTCTCATTTACAACTCCCACTTATGAGTGAGAACATGCGGTGTTTGGTTTTCTGTTCCTGTGTTAGTTTGCTGAGAATGATGGCTTCCAGCTTCATCCATGTCCCTGCAAACGACATGAACTCATTCTTTCTTATGGTTGAATAGTATTCCATGGTGTGCCACATTTTCTTTATCCAGTCTATCATTGATGGCCATTTGGGTTGGTTCCAAGTCTTTGCTATTGTGAATAGTACTTCAGTAAACATAGGTGTGCATGTGTCTTTATAGCAGAATGAAACTCTCTGAATCTTTACAGTTCTTGACAATAAGTGAAGTATATTCAGATGGGGCAAGTTCTTGACAAAACTATGAAGTATATACAGATTGGTCCATAGTGTCTATTTCTTTGTCAATATGGAATGAAACATGATATTTAATTAAACTTACCAAAATAATAATCGGTTATAGTTTATAACTAAGGGTTACTTTTGGTTCTAGGTATCATCTCTTACAGCCGTAATGTCTGTACAAAATGTTTGCTTGCTTCAGGGACCTCATTATTATCAATAAAGTTCTTATGCATTTTTCTTCATGCAGTTACTTAAGGGACTCTAATTAGTATGTATTTTTTCAATTAATTTCTGTGTAAGTCCTGTCATTCTTCTCTTGTGCCCTCTTTTTAAATCAATTGGTCTGTCTCTAGCACTGCTCTTTATGTCAGAGCTGCAGCTCTTCAGTGAACTACCTCCCTTATCCTCTGTGAGGGTTTTAATTTTGCAACTGGAAGAGCTTTGCGTGTGTGTGTGTGTGTGCATGTGTGATAAGTGTCACTTCTTCCCCTGGTTCAAGCTGAAAATGATTTACCTCATTGGCAACACCGATTTCTGGAACCCCAGTTAAGGGTGCGCTACTTCTTAAATTCTTCAGTCCAAATACATTTGCTTATTTCAACAACCTTCTAAAAAACACAAAATAAATATTGGAATATTGTTCCTTTTGACAAAATAGAGATTAAAAGGCATGTCCAAACATTATAATATACATGTGTATATTCATTATATTTAAAATATATGGTAGAACAGAAAAGATAATAGCTAACATATATGAAATGCTGCCTACATGCCAAGTATTGCTCTGTGGAAGTTGTATTATTTGCTCCCCTTATCTTAAAAATTATGTTGTAGAATCATTATTGTATTTCCCACTTCACATTATGAAGAATTTACAGTGTCTGAGTCACAAAGCCAGCATTAAAGGTTACGTCTTTTCACACCCTGTTAGCATATTTGTGGTTCTTCTATTACCATATATGTCTTGTAAAGAAGAAATACATATTTAAAAGACGGATTTATATTAAAATATAGCCATCTTGACAAATAAAGCCATCTGAAGCACAATATAGGATTATGATTGAAATGTTTATAACCTATAAGAGGAAATACAAAGATATGCTATTTTTGCCCCCAAAAATTATTTACTAAAATAAGTTTGAAGAAAAATATGAAGAATACATTGACTATATATTTTTTGATAAAACAAAGTCTATTATGTTGATGAATTATAAAATGCATATTTTAATCTTCTATTCTTTGTCTTCTACATACTTGTTTTGAATTATCATCTAAATAAGTCATTCAACATAATATGGTAGGCATAATTGCCTATTGGCTCCAAGATTTTCACTCCACTATTGGCTCCAAGATTTTCATTCCTTCCCCATGAGTGCAAGTAGAATTATGGAGGTAATATAATAGTTGTTGCTTTGATTAGGCAAAGCTATACTATAAAAGGTGATTGAAGAGTCACTCTTATGCCTACATTATGCTGTATAAAACTATTTTCAGCCAACTAAAGACAGAGATAAATATAGAGATATATTCATGCTCTGCTGAAAGAAAGTCATGTTGTGAATGGTCTTTGAGAGAGTCATGGATGGGAACCAAAGGGAGCCTCTAAAAGGTAAGAAAATTTTGCAGTCAATAGCTAGCAAGAAAATAGAGTCTTCAATAATACAATTGCAAGAAAATAAACTCTATCAGCACTCAGTATGGATGAAAGAGGACCCTGAGCCTTAGACGTGAATCACAGAGCTGCCAACGCCTGGACTGAAGCCTTTTAAGACGTGAGCTAAGAACCTAGCTGACTGCAGCTCAGACTAAGAGACTGTAAACTTCTGTTGTATTAATCCTCTAAATTGTGGTCGTTTGTTTTGCAGCAATATAAAACCAATATAGATGAGAATGATAATTTTTAAAAAATTTATTTAAATATCCCTAGGCAAATTAAATGCTATGGTTTGTCCACAGGGAAAGTCACAATGTAATACTGTATAAAGCATAGTGAGTGAAGACTTGTGCTTGACAGTTACGACCAAAAGAGCACACTGTCAGAGATCTCTTTGTAACATGTGAAATAAAGTCTTCAACTGAAAGCACAGTGAAAGAACCAAAAATATTGATAAGTATCTTCAAAGATGACAGGTAGTAAAGGAATTATTATAAATGCAAATGAATATAAAGAAAATTATTTAGAAGAAACATCAATTATTTTTACTACATACTTGGAAATACCATCATTACTGTAATCATTAAATAAAAAGAACAATAACTAATCAACATTTATTTTTCTGAATAATTCTAAAGTCTCACAACCAGTGCCTTCAGGTCAATTCACATTTCCTGACAAAAGAAAGCATCATATCCTTCAAAACGTATTATTAATCACTATTGCTCAGTTTCTTGCATTCCTTTAATTTTACATCATCAATTTCCCATTTACTTTAGCCTGTTATCATGACTTTGCTAGAACAAAAATTACACTCCTCCTCAACATATGACCAAAGGAAAAACAGACTTTTGGGATCTTCTTTTTTCTGGTGTTCTATTAATTAGGATTTTAATAGCAACTTCTCACACTTGTTAGCATTAAAGTTCACTTGAACATATATGATTAAAAGAACATATAAAATCTGAAGAATATTCTATATCAAATCAACATATGATACTGTGTAAGAAATTATACTTTTTTGGTATATTGAGTACCTTTTACAAACTCTCTTGTCCTTTGTGATACCAGGTTAATAACTAAAAATCAGTGTTAAAGCTGATAATTATTATTTCAAGTACTGAGAAAATGGAATTTGATCCTATTATTTTATTCATGCCAAAAATTTTATCTATCACAGTGTAATATATAGCCACCAAATTAAAATAATTGAGGCTGCTTATTTTTGCTATTGCAATGTTTGATTTGTACATTTTTAAATTTTTTCTGATACTAAAAATGATAAAGAGAATAATTATCTTAATAAGGAAGAATTCATTTCAAGTTTAATTTTTTATGATGTACCACAATGTTTAGCATCAAATAATAACTATAAAATTATTTGTTATCAGTTTACTAAATTTTGAGAATGAGGAAATTAAATTAACATGTTAATTTCTAAACCAAGCCTATAGTGTACCTTTATAGCACTATTTTTGCACTATCAATTATAACAACTACTACTCTGTATGAGCTTTGAGTGAAAAATAGCAAAATACCTTTTACATATAATTAGAATCTTAAATAATCACTCTATCAAACTTCATTCTTACATACACATCAGAATGATAAATTATAGCAGTTGATAAGTATAACTCATTCAACTATATATATATAAGAAGGAAATTCAAAGTGAAATAGGATTACATAGTAAGTTTGATCACTCTATCTCTGGAGAATAAAATAAAACCTTTTATGCCATCCCATCTTTTTCACATGAAGCACAAAGCTTATGTAGGTCAGATATCACTAACTTAAGCAATTTTTCATTCTCAACTTTTGTGCTGCATAAGCAATTTTTTTATTTTTGAAATGCTTCAAAAAGTAACTATTTAACCTAAGAAAGTAAATATTTAAAAAAGAAATATTCATTAAAATTATAAATAATTTCCTCTATTTTTAATTATTAAAAATAAAAGGCTGTTTTCTCTAAACCTTAATTATTTAATGTAAATATGTATGAATATCACAAATGCTAAGTGATTAAATATAGCTGATGTCTGCCTTTTAACACAAACACATTCACTGGAGTTTTAATTCCTTAAAGTAGGAGATGTATTCAATCATTCCTCATTACTAATCAATTTGTTTGTTAGATGGTCTGTATATCAGCTGAGTTTAACAAGCGTTTATTAACTGCTTGGAACATGAGAGGAATATGTTGAAACTAGAGGCAGGTATATAAAATGACTAAAACATGTTCTATACCTGCAAGCTTCTCACAGACTACTGTGAGTGAAAAATCCAAAATGATTTTTTATACATATTGCTAAATGTTTCATATCTGTCAAGTGCTGTAATTTATCATTTTAATACGCATGCTAGAATTGTTTAATTGAGACAAGGTGTGGACACATCTAAGCATAGAGAGAAAGAGCATTCAGCATTGATCCCAATCCTGAACTCCATCTATGATTTTTTTGAAGGTAACTAAGGCCTGCATAATGTCTGGAAAGATAAGTATGTGAACCAGTAAGTGAAGTGTGTGCAGGGTGTTCTGAGCAGAAACAACAACAAAAAAAATAGACTGGGTTAAGATTGGGTAATTCAAATAATACAGTATGTGTATTAATAAAAATTTGATATGAATTAATAGTGTTAATTTAATTGTTTTATAAATTGAAGTAAACGCTGGCTAGAAACGAAGTTCGAGGGATAGGTAGTTGTACAGGCTGTGTATGCTACACTAAGCTGAAATGGGGGTGGATAAAATGTTACTGCTTAATGTCTAAAAGCATTTATAGTAATGTTAATCTGTTGAAACGTTCTTGTGAATACAGTAAAAGTGATTTATACCTTCCTGGATAATATATGTAAAATGACTAGAAAATTAATAAATTATTGTTTATATCTAGCCAAATCTGAATATTCATTATAACAGTTTCTTTATTCTGAAGATTATATTTAAATAATAGACTGACTTGTGTTATTCTCTAGATTAGGATTTTGAACATTTACAACTGCTTAAAAGGTAGAGATATACTCATGATTTAGCTAAAAAATCACTTGAGGATTAGGGTGTTTCCATTACTAACTAGGTTGACTTTATGGGCCTCTAACGACAAAAGATTTGAATTTGACCAACAGACAAAGGTCAAGGTCTTTGCAGGAATGAAATTTCCTCGTATTCTGTTTTTGAAATATAGTAACTCTCATTTATTCTTAGAAGTATTTAAAAATGAAGATCCATTAACTTTTTATGAACCTAACCTAAATTTATTGCTAGCGAACAATTTAATAAATGAAATTTTATAACATAATTTTATCTTGCTAAAATCCAACTGTTTTGCCAGAAGCATAATTGACTTGATTCTAAATTGTAAGCTCTCCATTAAATTTCATGATATTGCCACTTAGATTTTTAAAGCTTAGTAGTTGAAAATAACCCCTAAATTTAAAAAACAAACAAAAAAACTAAAGTAATTTAATGTTCTCAGGGATAAACTTCTAATAAACATGTTTGACAGAGAACTAAATAGAATTGCAAATAATATAACTATCCTTTTATATGTCATTATTTTAAAAAGACAGAGTATATAAGTCATTCATAATATTTGCAAGGATATATTTTGCATTTTATATTACATATTGTTTTAATATACATTCTTATTTAAGCAATGTTCTTTTGTTCTAAATTGTAGTTTCTCATATCCATTTAAATCAAAGTGGAATCATAGCTAACAGTTCTAAATTAAGTTTCTAAAATGTATACAGTTCTCAAAGGTAAGACATTTAAATAATTTTTTATAGTGAGTGCTTCATTAAATTTTTGGTCTTTACTATTTCTCATGTAATTTTGTAGGGTGAGATAATCCAAGTAAAATAGCTGTGAATGGCTCATATAAATAACTTAATAAATGTTTCTTAGTAGTAGTAGTGTTATTAGCCACATTTTTATATTTCTGAATTAAAATGTGAGAATGATTTAGTAGCAAATTTGCTAAATGTGAGCATTTTTTTCTATAATGTTTTAATTACTTAGTAGAACACATCAACAATCATAGCATACTAAGTACCTGTGTTCGAAGTGGTTTTCAATGTATATTCTTTATTTGCAAACTCTTCATCCAACAGAGAACTAATATGTCCAGAATACAAAAGGAACTCAAACAACACAACAGGAAAAACATGAAACATTTCATTAAAAAAAGGGCAAAGGACACAAATAGACATTTCTCAAAAGAAGACATACAAATTGCTAACAGGTATATGAACAAAATTTCAACATCACTAATAAGCAGAGAAATACAAATGAAAATTCAAATGAGATATCACTTGTCCCAATCGAAATTATTACTGTTAAAAAGACAAATAGAGGCCGGCGCGGTGGCTCATGCCTGTAATCCCAGCACTTTGGGAGGCTGAGGCAGGTGGATCATGAGGTCAGGAGATCGAAACCATCCTGGCTAGCATGGTGAAACGCTGTCTCTACTAAAAATACAAAAAATTAGCCGGGCATGGTGGCGGGTGCCTGTAGGCCCAGCTATTCGGGAGGCTGAGGCAGGAGAATGTCGTGAACCCGGGAGGAGAAGCTTGCAGTAAGCAGAGATCGTGCCACTGCACTCCAGCCTGGGCGACAGAGCGAGACTAAGTCTCAAAAAAATAAATAAATAAAGACAAATAGTATCAGATGCTTGCAAAGATGTGGAGAAATGGGAGCTCTTATAAGCTGTTGGTCGGAATGGGTACTAGTACAGCCACTATAGAAAACAGTATGGAGCTTTCTTATAAAACCAAAAATAGAATTACCATTCCAGAGAAATTCCACTACAGGATATCTACCAAAAGAAAAAGAAATCAATATATCCAAGGATTACCTGTGCTCACATGGTTACTGCAGCACTATTCACAATAGAAAATATATGGAATTAACGAAAGTGTCCATCAATAGATGAACAGATAAAGAAAATAATAAAGAAAATATGCATAATGGAATTCTATGTGATCATAAAAAAGAATTAAGTCATGTCGTTTGCAGCAACATTGATGAAAGTGAAGGTCATTATCTTAAGTGAAATAAGACAAGCACAAATAGACAAATATTGCATCTTTTCACTTATATGTGGGATCTAAGATATTTGATTAAATGAGGTAGATGGTGGGAAGATAGAAAACAGAAACTTGGAAGGGTGAATGGGGAAGAGGGGGAGGGTGAAGAGAAGTGGGTTAAAGGGTACAAACATAAGTGAGATAGAAGGAATAAATTCAATGTTTGATAACCAAGTAGGATAAATATAGTTAACGAAGTTGTATTGTACCTAGATGATAGCCACCCTAAATACCTGACTCAATCACTGCATATTATATACAAGTTGCAAGATTCCACATGAACCTCATGAATTTGTACAAATAAAAATAAAGAAAACCCAAAACTATACAAAAAGACTATACTTTTATTTATTATATAACTGTTCCTGATAATTATATTGTCTAACTGATACATGCCGAAATTATTAAGCTCATCCCAGATCTTAAGATAATCATTATAAATGATATATTAAGTAACATATATTAACATAATTACATATACATATATGTTCCTCTGTACGCGTGAACTGTATTCCAACTGTATTCCATAATACATATGGGAATATGTATTACCATATTTCCACAATAAATGATTCCTAAGATGGTAAGATATTCCATGGTAGGTTCCCATATGCTCTTTCACCTATAAAAAACGACCATACATCTTTCAAAGAAAAATGTAAAAGGATTCTATATTACAAAATAAGTTTCATTAGAAACTAGAATGCATTTAGAATATTGTTTGGCAGGTCTAGAAAGACATAAGAGCACTTCCCACCCTTTGTTCCACAGAACACATATCTCATCAATTGTACCTTCATCAAATTTTGACAAATGGTTATATGACTATCAAACTTAGTATAAGTTTGTATTTTTCAAATTTATTGTTTCTCAGAAGAACGTTTTACTCATTTGGCTCTTTATAACAATAAAACATATAAAACCAAAGTTCTGTGAAACAAACTTTGGGAAATTCAAGTGTATGGTAGAAATTCAGAAATTCAAGTGTATGGTAGACATAATGAGGAAAACTAGAGATATATGCAACTAGATATTAATTAGAAAATTTTTCTGCAGAAATCTAATAGTTCACAGATTTGACTGCAAGAAGTTTCAGAGGAAAGGGTCTCCAGCAGATAATTAAGGGGCCTTAAACTCTACCAGTATTTAAGAAACAGGAACATCAACTTCCACAGTTTTAAAGTAAATGGGCTAAAGTAGGCTAAAATAAACTTTGAAAATGGAGAAATTCATCTGTGAAGATCACAGACTGACTTACTTTCATCAACTGTTTATTCCACATTGGACATATTGAGTAGAACTTCATGATAGTTCTATGCCACTAATGGGAAAAATGTGGCATATGCATAGATATTATAGTCAAGCAGTCATCCATTCTTTTGGATATAATTTGATCCAATTAAAAATTCAGATATATTTTATACATGGTATTATATAGGGAATGGAAAGAACCCTGAATGAAAGAATAAAATAGTTAGTTTTTAGGAGTTAGGGCAAAAGTTAGCTCATGAAATTTAGTCCTTTTACTAGAATTAATGCTGGAATCCAAGATAATTGGAAACTATATATCAAAATGATTTATAAAATAAATGTGTTTAATAAACATATCAATAATAAAGATTTTCTTTAATTCTTTTCAGTGGTTTTTAAAAATTAACAATCTAATAAAATTTTTAGCACCTGATATGGTTTGGCTCTGTGTCCCCACACAAATCTCATCTTGTATTGTACTCCCATAATTCCGATGTATTTTGGGAGGGACCTGGTAGGAGATAATTTGAATCATGGGGGCGGTTCCCCCATACTATTCTCGTGGCAGTCAGTAAATTTCACGAGATCTTACGGTTTTATCAGAGGTTTCTGCTTTTGTAATTTCCTCATTTCTCTCCTGCCACTGTCATGTAAGAAGTGCCTTTTGCCTCCCGCTATGATTTGGAGACCTCCTCAGCTATGTGGAACTGTAAGTCCAATTAAACCTCCTTTTCTTCCCAGTCTTGGGTATGTCTTTATCAGCATCATGAAAATGGACTAATACAGTAAATTGGTACCAGTAGAGTGGGGCATTGCTGAAAAGATAACCGAAAATGTGGAAGCAACTTTGGAACTGGGTAACGGGGCAGAGGCTGGGACAGTTTGGAGGTCTCAAAAGAAGACAGGAAAATGTGAGAAAGTTTGGAACGTCCTGGAGATTTGTCGAATGGCTTTGACAAAAATGCTGATAGTGATATGAATAATAAGGCCCAGGATGAGGTGGTATCCGACGGAGATGAGGAACTTGTTGGGAAGTGAGGCAAAGGTGACTCTTGTTATGTTGCAGAAAAAAAAAAAAAAAACAAAAAACTTGTGGCATTTCGCACCTGCCCTAGAGATGTGTGGAAATTGAGAGGGATGTTTTAGGGTATCTGGCAGAAGAAATTTCTAAGCAGTAAAGCATCCAAGAGGTGATTTGGGTACTGTTAAAAGAATTCTGTTTTAAAAGGGAAACAGAGCCAAAAAGTTCAGAAAATTTGCAGCCTGATGAGGCAGTCAAAAACAAAAACTCATTTTTTGAGGAGAAATTCAAGCTGGCTGCAGAAATTTGCATAAGTAACAAGGCACTTATTGTTAATCCCCAAGACAATGGGGAAAATGTCTCCAGGGCATGTTATAGGTCTTTATGGCAGCCCCTCCCATCATAGACCTGGAAGCCTAGGAGAAAAAAAATGGTTTCTTGGACTAGGCCCAGGGTCCCCATGCTGTGTGCAGCCTAGGGACTTGGTGCTCTGTGTCCCAACTGCTCCACTGTTGCTAAAAGGGGCCAAGGTACAGCTCAGGCCATGGTTTCAGAGGGTGCAAGCCCCAAACCTTGGCAGCTTCCATGTGGTGTTGAGCCTACGGGTGAACAGAGGCCAAGAATTAAGGTTTGGGGACCTCCACCTATATTTCAGAAGATGTATAGAAATGCCTGGATGCCCAGGCAAAAGTTTGCTGCAAGGGTGGGGCCCTCATGGATAACCTCTGCTAGGGCAGTGTGAAAGGGAAATGTGGGGTTGGAGCCCCCACACAGAGTCCCTACTGGGGCACCACCTAGTGAGCTGTGAGAAGAGGGCCACCATCCTCCAGATCACAGAATGGTAGATCCACCTATAGCTAGTACCGTGTGCCTGGAAAAGCTGTAGACACTCAATGCCAGCCCGTGAAAGCAGCCAGGAGTGGTGCTTTACCTTGCAAAGCCACAGGGTCAGAGCTGCCCAAGACTATGGGAACCTGCCTCTTTCATCAGCTTTACCTGGATGTGAGACCTGGAGTCAAAGGACATCATTTTGGAACTTTCAAATTTGACTGCCGCGCTGGATTTCAGACTTGCAGGGGCCCTGTAACCCCTTTGTTTTGGACAATTTCTCCCATTTGGAATGGTTGTATTTTCCCAATACCTGTACCCCCATTGCATCTAGGAAATAACTAGCTTGCTTTTGATTTTATGGGCTCATAGGTGGAAGGAACTTACCTTGTTTCAGATGTGACTTTGGACTGTGGACTTCTGGGTTAATGTTGAAATGAGTTAAGACTTTGGGAGATGGCTGGGAAGGCAGGATTGATTTTGAAATATAAGGACATGAGATTTGGAGGGGCAGAGGGCAGAATGATACGGTTTGTCTCTGTGTCCCCACCCAAATCTCATCTTGAATTGTACTCCCATAATTCCCATGTATTGTGGGAGGGATCCAGTGAGAGATAATTTAAATCATGGGGGCAGTTTCCCCCATACTGTTCTTGTGGTATTTAATAAGCCTTATGAGATCTGATGGTTTTATCAGGGGTTTCTGCTTTTGCAACTTCCTCATTTTTCTCTTGCCACCACCACGGAAGTGTGTTTCACCTTCTGCCAGGATTCTGAGGTATCCCCAGCCACGTGGAACAACTGTAAGTCCAATTAAACCTCCTTTTTTTTTTTTTTTTTTCCCCAGTCTCAGGTATGTCTTTATCAGCAGCGTTAAAACGGACTAATGTAGAACTTATTCAATTACATCTAAAATATTTTATGGAAAGAATATCTGACATGGAACTTATTTGTCTGGATCACAAATCTGGAACTATTTTCATTCTACTTATATATTTTAAAACATATTGAAGTAGAGAGTAGACTGATTGTTACCAGAGGCTGGGAAGGGTAGTGGGAGGAATAAACAGGGGTTGGTTCATGGGTAAAAATGTAGTTAGACAGAAGGAAAAATATTTAATGTTTAATAGCATAATAGGGATAACATAGTTAAAAATAATTTATTGTACATAAATTCTAAAATAACTAGTGAAGTGAATTTGCAATGTTTCCAACACAAAGAGAAGATAATTATTTGAGGTGATGGATATCCCAATTACTCCTATTTGATCATTACACCTTGTATGATTATATGAAAATATCACATATACCCTATATGTATAATTATTATTATAAAAATAAAAATAAAACAAATTTTGTTTAAATAAAACATGTTCTTGATTATCTAACTTCACATTTTAAGTAGTTTCCTTTGTCTAACTAACTCTAAACATTTTAGTACATTAAAAAAACAAAACCTCAACTCTAATAAAATTAGCAGGATGATATACTATAGGGTCCCCCGGTTATCCATGACTTTGCTTTTTGTGATTTCAGTTACCATTGATCAACCATGGTCAGAAAATATTAATTTAAAAATTCCAGAAATAAACAATTCATAGGTTTAAACTACAGGTCATTCTAAGCAGCATGATGAAAATCAATGAGCACTCTATCTTGTCCTGCCCCACCCATTCCTTTGCCAAGAATATCTATGCTATATATGCTACTTGCCTATTAGATACTTAGTAGTGGTCTGTCATCAGATTGAAAAAACATACTACTGTATAAATGGTTTGGTACTATCCACAATTTCAGGCATCCACTGAAGGTCTTGGAATGTATCCCTCACAGATAAAGGGCAGTGAGACTATTCTACTCAATGAGTATTTAAGAAATATAGCCTACCCTGATATAATGGATCTCACTTGTAGTGTTTTCTGATATCCAACAGAATTTCACTGAACTATTATATTGTATTATACATTGATTAATCTTTTGTGTTTGGGATAAACTATCAGGTATAGATAATACAGACAAATATTTCTACTTAGAAATATTCATAATGATATTTTATATTTTAACTGAATTATTTTCCTATCTTATAAATTGGTAGCAATTGTTGAAAGCTAAATAAAATTTAAGAATAAGTAAAAGTTACAGGTTGTTGAAACTTGAGAAGCAAAAGAAATAATAAAAAATGTGAAGAATTTAATAGCGATCATTATAAAATACTTTTGTAATTTGAGAAAATAAAAGTATAATTTACATTTCTAAATAAAGCATAAAATTTTTCTATTTTGAAAATCATCATTTCAATATAAAAATTTCAAATATATAGGATGATTTCAAGCACACAGAATTGCTAAATTATTAACATATTGACTTTTTTGCTATTAATGGATACTATATGGAATTTAAGATGAAATATTTGTCTGAAGAATATAAATTTAATGTATCAAGGGATATAGAAAATTAATTTTAAACAATATTTTAAATTGCTCTGCACTCTTGTATGAAAGTAGAGACTATATAACTCATTCTGGATAATTTAGAAATACTAAAGGAAAAGGTGAGAACTGGTTCATGGACCAATGTGCTTTGGTGAACAATTTCTTACTTGTCCACGATGAAGTATAGAAATCAAGAGTAAGCATTTAAGCACTTTCAAGCAAATTGACATCAGTGCAAAATTTCCGTGCATTAGTTTATATTTTACAAAGTATTGGTGTGCAATTAGAGATACCAATTGGTCTTTCATCATAGACAGTTTGAAAAACGTAGAGAGTGAATAAGTAGAACTACTTTACCTTCGCCTCTGCAAGTTAAATCAATTTCAATATGCTCAATTGTCTTGAAGGATCTCATAGTAGTTACAGCACATTACCTCAACTGAGAATAATGTGTTTGTTCATTAGCTTGATGACCTTTACTCCCCTAATAATGATTTTTAAAGAAATATATTTGTAACATTAAGTCATTAATCACATTCAGCTACACACACACTCACACAGAGAGAGAGAGAGAAAGAAAAAAAGAAGGAAAGAAGAAAGGAGGGAAGGAAAGAGGGAAGGAAGGAAGGAAGGAAGGAAGGAAGGAAGGAATGAAGGAAGGAAGGGAGGGAGGGAGGGAGGGAGGGAGGGAGGGAGGGAAGGAGGGAGGAAGGGAGGGAAGGAGGGAGGGAGGGAGGGACCGAGGGAATGCGTGATGACTTCAATAGCTCTTGCTAAAAGAACAGACCATAAAAGTGAATAGCCTTTTCAAAAAAACATATTAACTCCATTATAGAAATTTATACAAATATATTGTATGTCCCCATAGAACTGAAATGATTATGAATAAAGTACTCTTTTAATCACCATCATGATATTATCAATATTGTAATTCATAAGTATAGATTGTTTGTTATGTTAGATCCTATTCTAGGCACTCTCTATATATTATTTTATTCCTCACAACACTATGATGTTAGGAGAATTATTACCTCAGTTTTACAGATGAAGACAATGAGGTTTAGATACATTAAGTATCTTCTCCAGAATAATTCTCTTTGCAGTATACCAATTGAATAAATATCTTTCTTAGTTTTTATTATACACCAGATTAGTTTGGTCTGGTTTAGTCCTTTTTCCAGGGAGAGAAAGATAGAATATACAATCTCAGTAGGCATCAAAATCAGTGAATCTCTTATTACAATGCACATTCCAGGGCTCTACGGCAGAGTCTGACTCAGAATATGTAAGTGGGGCCAAGAATTCTAGATTTTAATACAGTCTCCAGATAAAGCTGATGCATGTGCTCATTGTTGACAGTTTGATCAATGAATAACGTTAGTAATCAATACAGGTCTCATAAGTACTATTACACAAGGACAAAGTCTTAGCAAAGTTTTTTAAAAATAGTTAATGATTATATACAGGAGGATGAACTAAAAATAAATGAAATTTAGACATTAGGATTATCTTGAAAAATATTTTTAAAAATACAGGTAAGAGGCCAGGAGCAGTGGCTCATGCTTGTAACCCCAGTGCTTTGAGAGACAGAGGCAGGAAAATGGCTGGAAGCCAGGGTTCAGGACAAGTCAGGGCAACATAGTGAGACTCCTATCTCAAAAATATTAAAATCATATTAAATTTAAAAATACAGACATCATACTTGAGAAGATATCCAGGTTAGTAGATCTATTTTACTGTATCATGCACAGGGCCAGAGTTGTAGTTTGAGGTAATTGCGGAACAAAAAACTGGATCCAAATGCAGGGGAGTGGGAGACAGATTTTGTAATTCCAAGATAAGATTTCTGAGCTTCACAATATGCCAGTTGGCCCTGGCAGTATCATTGGCTACAGTTAAATATAGAAATCCTAGCAGCTACTCCCTCTGGATCATGTTACATAGCCTTAAGCATGCAATCGTAGGCCAAATAATGCCCCTCTACCTCCCCAAAAATATATCTCTGGAACTTGCACACATGTCATGTTACACGGCCAAAATGCCTTTGAAGATATGATTTAGGTTGACTTTATGATGCAGAGATTAGCATTCATTATCCAGATGGGGCCATACCAATCACATGGACTTTAAAAGCTGAGAAATTTCTTCACCTAGAGTATAAGATGTGTGGAGGGAGAAAAGTAGCAGACAGATGCATCAAAGGGGAAATCAGAGATTCCCAAGGTGAGGAGGATTCTTTTTACCAGTTGCTGGCTCTAAGGTTTGAGACCTCTACATGGAGAGGAGAGAAAGCCTTAGGAGCTATGGGCAACCACCAGCTGACAGCCAGAAGGAAACAGGTATCATGGTCCTACAATCTTGAGGAACTGGATCTTGCTAACAACCAGAATAAGCCAGGAAGTAGATTTTTCCCAAAACTTTTGGATACAAACCCAGCCCACTGAAATTTTTATTTTAGCCTTGTGGAACTCTGAGCAGAGAAACCAGCAAAGAACACCAGGACTTTTCACTTATAAAACTGAGATAATATTTTTTTATTCTTTTAAGATGTTAAGTTGAAAACTAACATGCATTGAACAAGATACTCATTGTGAATCAATACCTGAAGATTCTACAGCATGATAACCAATCCTTCGGTACTATCTGAATGTCAAGTATCCTATATTTTAAGTCAGCACATGCCAAACATACATTCAAATGTCAAAAATATATGAATCTATTTTCCTTTAAGCAAAAAAGATGGATAGAAACTTAATGTGGTATATGAAGAAACAATTGGGAGCTATGAAAATATTTTTTAGTATGAATTCATGAAACCTGACAGCCAAACCACAAAAACATGCCAACCTCATAATTCACAAGTACATTTTCAATATAGTTAGTACTTCCTGAAAGATGGAACTATTCTAAAAATATCTTTATATTTTGATGAACAGAATACAGGTTTTTCTATTAAGAGCCCTTAGTACAAAATAATTGCATTACTAACTTCTTCTTCAGCATTGCCAAAATTATACCTTAAAATTAAACCTTTGTGGTTATAGTGTTTTAAACTATGAATTAAGTTGCCAAGATAAAAAATATTCAACTATTGTGAGAGCTCCTTAGAAAAATAACGATTATTACTATCACCATGGAGGAAATTAAGTCTTGGAATTTATCCTCCCTTGCTAGACAAAAGACAGTTCAGAAAAGTATTAGGTAGAAAATAATGTTCAAAACTGCTGCTATCCTACATTATTTAGGATATAAAACAGAGAAAGGATTTCTACTAAATTATTAGCCAGAGGATATTTTTTTCTAGTGAGAAATACTGTACTAGAATTAGTGTTTAGTTTAAAACATTCCCCTACATGCAAAATGTTAACATTTATATGGAAACAATTCTATTTAATACACGATTATCTTCTAGTGTTCTCCTTAAACACATTATATTTTGAATTACTTTATGGTTTAGAAATTAGCTGCCCTTGCTATGGTATTTATATATTTCTCTATGATAATGTTAGACCTGATGTGGTAAATTCTGTAATATGGTCCCGGGGAGATGAAATCTGATACACTATCCCCATGGGGAAGAAAAGGACTCTTTCCTAAACCAGATGGAAATTTTATTGTCAAATTACATAGATAAGAAATGATAAGTCCGTGATTTCTATCTGAAACCTTCAAGAACAAATTATTGTTGCCATCAGAATTATTTTAGCTAGCACATTTTTTAAAAAACAAAACATGTAGATTCTGTGCCTTTAAACACTCTGAGGCTGGGTGCGGTGGCTCACACATGTAATCCCAACACTTTGGGAGGCCGAAGCGGGTGGATCACCTGAGGTCAGGAGTTCCAGACCAGCCTGGCCAACATGGTGAAACCCCGTCTCTACTAAAAATACAAAAATTAGCCAGGCGTGGTGGCACGCACCTGTAATCCCAGCTACTCAGGAAGCTGAGGGAGGAGAATTGCTTGAACCCAGGAGGCGGAGGTTGCAGTGAGTCAATGAACTGTGATCATACCACTGCACTCCAGCCTGGGCAACAGAGGGAGACTCTGGCTCAAAAAAAAAAAAAAAACAAAAAACAAACAAACAAACAAACAAAACACAACAACAACAAAAAACACTCTTAGTAGAGCCCGGGCACCATCCCATTATCAAATGATATTTTCCTAGTGATATATATGAATATTCACACTAAGGGCGATAAATAAAGATCATAAATGTCCTCTATTCATTTGGCATCAGGTTTTGATGCCAAATGAGTTTTTACCAAACTTCTAGGAAAAAGAAAAACACAACCTTCAGTTTTGAGAGATATTTAGTTGTCTTCTTCCTGGTTTAAGGGATTATTGATCTTATCCTGGAAAGGCTGTTTCAGGAGTAGATGTCAACTTTTGTCTCTTTCTGAACTTTTTCTCTTGACTCTAACTTTCAGAGAAGACAGATTACTGGTTTACTTTCTGGTAGAGCGGCACAGCAAAAAGGACTCTAGGGTAGGGTCTACGATGCCTGACACAAAAATCAGGTCTAGTATCCTATTACTCTCACATTTAATTCCGTTTTGTTAATTCCTAACCCTGGAGCAATTTAATGGTCTCACATAGTGATATGAAATATTAAAGTCCACTAACTATAGCATTTTACTATACATAAGTGATTAATAACAAGATAAATTGCAGGACAAGATTTGAGATAACATGATGTGTTATATCTCTCAATGTTGATTCTTCTTTCCTACTTGAAAAATTCTGTTTGATTACATTAAGGGCAGTGTTTTGTTTGCCACTACAATCACTTACCTTCGTAATATACTTTAAACCCGTGAGCGCTAACTGCAAAATCACTGGTCAAACGTAGTGAGAACACAGATTTGGTACTTGTCACTGGAGGTGGCAGATGGAATCCTGTTAACCTAAAACAAAGTGGAATTAATTGTTAGAGACATAATCATTTTATCTAAGAGTTTTTAAGAAGGATTAAAAGTCATATTAAAAAAAAAAAAACAGATTATCTCCTAGAATTTCCAGAAATTCCTAGAATTTCCTAGAATCTCCTAGAATTTCCAAGGTCTAGCCAACACCTTGATTTCAGCCCAGTTAAACTCATTTTGGACTTCAGCATTTCAGACTGCAAGATAATACATTTGTGTTGTTTAAGCCACTAAGTTTGTGGCAATTTCTTGTAGCAGGAAAGGACAACTGATATACAATTCTTTTCTGGGTTTTGGAATATACATTTTTTAAAATATCTAAATAGATATTAATTCATTCTATAATTGAATATGGAAGTCCTGTGAAACCTAGTGACTACTCTAAGTTACTAAGACTGCTATTGATATTATATAAAATGAGTATACTCAGAACCTATTAAGGCAATATTTATGTAATTATGACTAAAAATCTCTCTATGAAGAGATAATATAGTATGAGATATTATATATAGTATACTATGAAATTACATCCTTACATTAGAAGATACAAGAGACCAAGAAGAATTAGACAACTTGAACAAGTTCACAGAAGAGCCAGGTCTAAGACTACAACTATCTTATTGCCTCCTATTATCAAGTAAACACCCTGTTTGGCATCTGATTGTCTTTGAGACATTAATAAAATAGAAACAATAAGTATTTGAACCATTAATTCACACATTAACATACAAAATTATTTTGTATACAATTTCAAATTTGTATTCATCAGTTGTATTAATCTAATATTTGAAGCAATATTTAAAACACTTTTATCATTAAGTTATTCAAATTAATAGAGAAGAACATTGTGAAGAATTGTTCACTTTTAGCAAAAGCTCGGTTTTTGTATTTATGTTTAAATAATCAGCATGTAGTGGCATGTTGTGTAATGGGAGATTTTTTTTTTTAATCAATAGAAGAATAAGATGTATTTTTTAAAGTGATTTTCATATAATAGCTGTATCATTATGAGGATTTGAGGTAACTTGCTTTACTCCTTCTTGTAATATGTTGATAATTGATTTAAAAATAAACTCAGTTATGAATCCAATTAGTTTTTTCTTTATAAGACTTCATTTTGTAATTTCATATTTATGTGTGTAGTTATTAAACATCTTTTTCTCCTTTGGATACAATACTTCAAGATGTCAATGTTTTTTTCTGCATCTGTTGAGATGATCATGTGATTTCTGTTTTTAATTCTGTTTATGTGGTGTATCACATTTATTGACTTGCATATGTTAAACCATCCCTGCATCTCTGGTATCAAACCCACTTGATCATGGTGGGTTATCTTTTTGGTATGTTGTTGGAGTTGGTTAGCTAGTATTTTATTAATGATTTTAGCGCCTATGTTAATCAAGGATATCGGTCTGTAGTTTTCTTTTTGGTTATGTCCTTTCCTGGTTTTGGTATTAGGTTGATGCTGTCTTCATAGAATGAATTAGGGAGGGTTCTTCTTTCTCTGTCTTGTGGAACAGTGTCAAAAGGATTGGTACCAGTTCTTTGAATGTCTGTTAGCATTCTGCTGTGAATCTGTCTGGTCCTGGACTTTTCTTCATTGGTAATTTTAAAATTACCATTTCAATCTTCCTACTTGTTATTGGTCTGTTCAGGGTGTCTAATTCTTCCTGATTTGAGCTAGGAGGGTTGTATTTTTCCAGGAATTTAATCCGTCTCTTCTAGGTTTTCTAGTTTATGTGTGTAGAGGTGTTCACAGTAGCCTTGAATGATCTTTTGCATTTTGACTGTGTCAGCTGTAATATCTTCTGTTTCACTTCTTAGTGAGGTTATTTGGATTTTCTCTCTTCTTTTCTTGGTTAATCTTGTGAATAGTCTCTCCATTTTATTTATCTTTTTGAAGGACCAGCTTTCTGTTTAATTTATCTTTTGTAATTTTTTTTGTTTGTTTGTTTCAATTTCATTTGTTTCTGCTCTGTTCTTGGTTATTTCCTTTCTTCTAGTGGCTTTCAGTTTGGTTTGTTCCTGTTTCTCTAGTTCCTTGAGGTGTGACCTTAGAATGTCAGTTTGTGCTCTTTCAGTCTTTTTGATGTAGGCACTTAGGGCTATGAACTTTCCTCTTAGGAACGCCTTTGCTGTATCACAGAGGTTTTGATATGTTGTATTATTGTCATTCAGTTAGAAGAATTTTTAAATTTCTATCTTGATTACGCTTTTGACCCAATGCTCATTCAGGAGCTGGTTATTTAATTTCCATGTATTTGCATGGTATTGAGGGTTCCTTTTGGATTTGATTTCCAGTTTTATTCCACTGTGGTCTGAAAGAGTGCTTGATATAATTTCATTCTTTTAATTTATTGAGGCTTGTTTTTGGCCTATCATGTGGTCTATCTTGTAGAAAGTTTCATGCACTGCTTAATAGAATGTGTATTCTGTGGTTGTTGGATAAAATGTGCTTTATATCTATCTGTTAAGTCAGTTTGCTGCAAGGTAAAGTTTAAATCCATTGTTTCTTTGTTGATTTTCTGTCTTGATGACCTGTCTAGTACTGTCAGTGGAGTACTGAAGCCCCCCACTATTATTGTGTTGCTGTCTATATCATTTATTAAGTCTATTAGTAATTGTTTTATAATTTTGGGACCTCCAGTGTTGGTGCATATATGTTTAGGATTGTGATATTTTCCTGTCGGACAAGGCATTTTACCATCATGTAATGTCCCTCTTTGTCTCTTTTAACTGCTGTTGGTTTTCTCTAAGAACAGCTACCTCTGCTTGCTTTTGGTGTCCATTTGTATGAAATGTATTTTTCCACCCTATTACTTTAGTTTATGTGAGTCCTTATGTGATAGGTGAGTCTCCTGAAGGTAGCAGATAGTTGGTTGGTGAGTTCTTACCCATTCTGCAATTTTGTATCTTTTAAGTGGAGCATTTAGGCCATTTACATTCAGTGTTAGTATTGAAATGTGAGGTACCCTTGCATACATCATGCACTTTGTTGCCTGTGTACTTTGTTTTTTGTTTGTTTTTGTTTTTTAAATTGAATTTTTGTTTTATAGGTCCTGTGTGATTTATGCTTTAAAGAGGTTCTGTTTGGTGTGTTTCCAGGATTTGTTTCAAGATTTACAGCTCCTTTTTAGCAGTTCTTGTAGTGGTGGCTTGGTAATGTCAAATTCTCTCAGCATTTGTTTGTCTACAAAAGACTATATCTTTTCTTCATATATGATGCTTAGTTTCGCTGGAAACAAAATTCTTGGCTGATAATTGTTTTGTTTGAGGAGGCTGAAGATAGGGCCCCAATCCCTTCTAGCTTGTAGGGTTTCTGCTGAGAGATCTGCTGTTAATCTGATAGGTTCTCCTTTATATCTTAATGTAATAAAAGTCATCTATGACAAACCTATAGCCAACATAATACTGAATGGGTAAAAGTTGAAAACATTCCCTCTGAGAACTGGAACAAGACAAGGATGCCTATTCTCACCACTTCTCTTCGACATAGTACTGGAAGTCCTAGCCAAAGCAATTAAACAAGAGAAAGAAATAAAGGATATCCAAATTAGTAAAGAGGAAGTCAAGCTGTCACAATTTGCTAATGATATGATCGTTTACCTTGAAAACCCTAAGGACTCCTCCAGAAAGCTCCTAGAACTGATAAAAGAATTCAGCAAAGTTTCCAGATACAAGATTAATGTACACAAATCAGTAGTTCTTCTATACACCAACAGCGCCCAAGTGGAGAATCAAATCAAGAACTCAACCCCTTTTACGATCACTGCAAAAACAAAACAAAACAAAACAAAAATAGAATACTTTGGAATAAACCTAAACTAGGAGTGAAAATACCTCTGCTAGGGACACTATAAACACTGCTGAAAGAAATCATAGATGACATGAACAAATGGAAACATATACCATGCTCATGGATAACGAGAATCAATCTTTTGAAAATGACCATACTGCCAAAAGCAATCTACAAATTCAATGCAATCTCCATCAAAATACCAACATCACTCTTCACAGAATTAGAAAAAACAATTCTAAAATTCATATGGAACCAAGAAAGAGCCTGCATAACCAAAGCAAGACTAAGCAAAAGGAAAAAACCTGGAGGCATCACATTGCCTGATTTTAAACTATACTATAAGGCCATAGTCACCAAAATAGTGTGGTGCTAACATAAAAATAGGCACGTAGACCAATGGAACAGAATAGAGAACCCAGAAATAAAGCCAACTGATCTTTGACAAAGCAAACAAAACCATAAAGTGGGGGAAAGGACACCGTTTCCAACAAATAGTGCTGAGATAATTGGCTAGCTATATGTAGAAGAATGAAACTGGATCCCTACCTCTCACCTTACAAAAAAATCAAGTCAAGATGGATTAAAGACATAAATCTAAGACATGAACTATAAAAATTCTAGAAGATAACAATGGAACAACTCTTGTAGACATTGGCTTAGGCAAGGATTTTGTGACCAAGTATCTGAAAGCAAATGCAATAAAAACAAATATAAATAGCTTGGACCCAATTAAACTACAGAACTTTTGCACAGTAAAAGGAACATTCACCAGAGTAAACAGACAATCCACAGAGTGTGAGAAAATCTTCACAATCTTTACAAAATCTGACTAACGACTAATATCCAGAACCTACAACAAACTCAAATCAGTAAGAAAAATGTAACAATTCTATCAAAAAGTGGGCTAAGTACACGAATAGACAATTCTCAAAAAAGAAGATGCACAAATGGCAGCAAACAGGTGAAAAAATGTTCAACATCACTAATGATGAGGGAAATGCAAATCAAAACTACAATGCGATACCACCTTACTTCTACAAGAATGGCCATAATCAAAAAATCAAAAAAAAAAAAAAAAAATAGGTGTTTGTGTGGATGCAGTGATCAGGGAACACGTCTACACTGCTGGTGGGAATGTAATCTATTACAACCACTATGGAAAGCAGTGTGGAGATTCCTTAAAGAACTAAAAGGAGAACTGCCATTTGATCCATCAATCCCACCCCTGTGTACCTACCTGGAGGAAATCAAGTCATTATTTGAAAAGATACTTGTATATTCATGTTTATAGCAGCACAATTCGCAATTGTAAAATCATGGAATCAACCCACATGTCCATCAATCAACGAGTGCATAAAGAAACTGTGATACACATTTTTCATACATATATATGATGGAATACTACTCAGCCATAAAAAGGAATGAATTAACAGCATTTGCAGTGACCTGAATGAGACTGGAGACTATTATTCTATGTGAAGTAAGTCAGGAACAGAAAACCAAACATCATATTTTCTCACCAATATGTGGGAACTAAGCTATGAGGACCAAAATGTTTAAGAATGATACAATGAACTTTGGGGACTTGAGGGAAAGAAAGGGAGGGGGGTGTGGGATAAAAGACTACCGATATGGTGCAGTGTGTACTGTTCAGGTGATGGGTACACCAAAAAATCTCACAAATCACCGCTAAAGAACTTACTCATGTAACCAAGTATCACCTGTACCCTAATACATATGGAAAAAAAAATATGTCAGTGTTTGAGACTTGGAGTCTAAAACCAGTGCTTCTGTCAACGTATATCATGGAGGAGGCCCTCAGTAAGTACTTATTAATTTAATGGGTTGAAATGCTAGGAGATTATCGATGCCATCTTAACAATGTCTTATTCACTCTAAGAATTGTGTTATTGAAACATCATAAGAATGTAAATTTAAATCCAGTTATTAAGAAAATTATTATAGCTTAAGTAGAGACTCTTGTTCAGAGAAAGTAAGTTTTCCCCATGTTATCCTCAAAAGCTTAGTATATATCATATATCTCATACACATTTATTTGAAATATCTTTCCAGGCACAACTGTATGGTTATTTTAAGGTAAATCTAGTATGATTAGTATCTTCAAAATGTGAGTTATAAATTTATAGTATTTAAATATATTGTTTTCATCTAGATTTAACATGTTATCTAGGTAATTTAAAAGCATACTATTTTATAGATAAGTATAATATTTTTCCATGTAATTATTTGTACTGTTTTTGATATTTGTAAACTTTAGTTTTTTGCATATATTGCTCGTTACTACATTATCAGTTATATTCCCTTCACATTGATGCATGATGAAACTGCATAGTGAATGACATTTTATGTTTCTTTGAAAATTGTACCACAGTCCAGTTGTATTTTCTTTGACTCACAGTTGAAGAAATCACAGCTCAGGATAAGTAAATCGTTTACTTATAAGTAAACAATTAGTAAGTAAATTGTTTAAATTCATGCAGGTAGTAGGCAGGTAGTGGAGCAAAGATAAAAACCTGTATCTTCAGGCCCCAATCCACTAGGACTTTCCCATAAGAGAAATGTTTTTTTTCTATGAAGCCAGAATAAAATTTTAATCAATTTTTGTTTTTGCACAATGCCCATGTAGGTTTCTTAACAAGTATTTTGAATGGAACAAGAACATATTTCACCCACATCACAACTTTAAGTAGTTGTGGGTGGTAAGAATGATTATGAAGTCATTGAATTAAAGGTGAGTAAGGCAATGGGGAGCCATTGCTGATTGTAGTTGGTGACATCTTTATAGCAAAAACTGCAGTGGTTAGCAACGATATTTCCCTACTGGGAAAACTAAATTAGTAAACAAATATATGAGACGAACATCCTAGAATCATCCAATATAAATTTCATTCAGATATTATTTTTAGTAGGTCAAAAACTGACAGTGACCAATAAAGTATGAAACTGAATTCGCTCTGCTTATTAGTGAATATTTTGTCACATCCTGACAATAACTATGTTCTCTCACCCTAAATGTGTCTTTCAAAAATGCATATAAACTCTTATTAATGAATAATTATTTCATTTTAATACATTTGGTTTCATGAAAATTCCACAGCATTTCTTCTATTTTTTTTTTTTTTTAACATTTCAACTGTTATTTTGGTGAATATTTTGTCATGGACCAGGACCTGTCTATGGCAATTTTTAAAGTACATTTTCTCATCTGACAGCATAGTGCAATGTATTAGCTAGTATTTTTTTTTCATTTTAAATGTAATGGTTTCTCATTGATAATCTCTATTCTTAACTGTCCTTACTCCCACATACACCTCCAATCACATCTTAGCATTTTATGTTTTACTAGACAAGAGACTCATCAGAGGTTTTTGTTACTTGTTTGAGAAATCATGCACTTAGAACATGTGATCCTGTCTCTTCTTATATTCCCTTTTGGATGAAAACATTCTTGAAATATTTCCTCTGTAAAACCTTAGAAATGATAATAATGTTTTATGCTGAAATGAATAACTAGTCACAAGGAGAATTAAACAATTAACTTACAACTTTCTATCAACAAATAATATGAAAAGTACTAAAGTAATTATTTGGCAATTAATGAAAAATTGATAGAAATTTACATTGCAAGCAAGCCATTTAAAATGTCAATGCATATGTTTTTTAAATAACAGATTGTACATTTAGAATATTTTGTAATTAATGAGGATTAACGTACTGTATTTCAACTTAATGTGATGGGAATTCTTAAAGCATCAAAGTTGTTAGATAAGAATGATACCTGTCTCACTCTCTAACTATGTTTATTAGGTTTTAACTGTAAGATTTTATTATTTTGGGGAGAGTTGAGAAGAATGACTGCACGTATACAATCTCTAAGAATGTAAAAAAAGACTCTAAATATCTATTTAAATGTAATGTGTATAATAGCTGATAACAATATTAAAATGTTCTTTAAAGAATGGATGCAACAAACATCATTTTAAATTAAGAGGTTATTAGTATATTGCTGCTTATAATAAGAAACAAAACAGACAGGGATGTAAGAGGAAAGAGAGAAAGGGAGAGAAAAGGAGGTAAGAGGAAAGAGAGAAAGGGAGAGAAAGGGAAGTAGGAGGAAAGGAGAGAGGGTGAGGAATAAAGAATGACTGATGGAGAGAGAAAGAGGAAGAGGAGAGAGGGAAAGAGAGATTTATTTAAAAACAAAAGTGGTGCTATTACAAACTCCCAGGATTTTGTGAATGTTAAGTAAGGTAATTCATGTGAAACGGTCTAGTGTATTTTTTGGATAACAAATTGTCATTAAATACTACTCTCTTTAGTGATGTGACTCAAACTCCATTTCCCTTTTTGCTGCACTCTATCCTGCTACTGCTAAGATACGTTACCTAATACCACCAGCATAAGCACAGTGATTTCACATTACTCACAGTAAGACTTTTGGATATGAATTATCTTATAATTTTTCTTTGGTTCGACAGTTCTTAAAAATGATCCAAGGATATACAGAGAATTCTCTGCTGAAACAAACTATTAGCTTATTTAATGTCACAATGAACAAGAAAACCACAGGAACAAGCTGATATTTAAAGTAATGGCTGTTCTGTTAAAATAAATCATGCATATGCTATTGATATTGGAGTACATGAAGCACGGCACAATAATTCATGGTTATGTCAAGATGTCACTGGCAGTAATATTAAAGAAAAATATGGCTGTGACAACATTTGAATAATTTTATCATTTGTTGAGAGTAAATGAGCTGAAGCTTCTATGAAATATAAAATTCCAGAAAGAAACATGTGTGAGAAAGGCAAATTCACCATGCTGGGAACATATGCTGGGTATAGATGTAAATATTTGTCAATGAGGCACTTCCATAAGATTTGGAATGTGAATAAAAGTGTAAGCCATTATCATGCCATGGCAGGTAGATACAGGTACTTCAGAAAGTTTTAGAGGTGAGGTTTATGCATTGACTTAACAGAATTCTTATTAAAAACAACCATTTGATTTTGCAAACGACTGAGCTTATCACTGGTATTTCCCTGCAATTTTGCAAATTCTTGATTTCCTGAAAGTTAGCAAAGGCTATCCTTGACCATCATAAGCCAGCTTTAAACCTAGAATACTTGTTATTAAAAGAATTCCTGCTTGAAATATTTCATTTTTTTTCTGAACGCTGAGAAATGCAAAAAGGCCACCAGCCTGTTAAGGAAATTTTCCTCTCCACATAATTTCAAAGTAGGTTGTTTTCTAGTAAATTATTTTCACCTTTTTTGTCACAGACGTGTTCCTTTGATTTCTAGCACAAGTTACAGTAATATGCAAATGATTCTTAGATAAGATGATATTGACAGTATATTCTTAACTATTTGTGTGAAACTGTGCATGATTTTCATTATTCTAACTTTTGGCATTTTTTCCTCTATCTAAATAAAAATGATGCCTGATATTTAAAGTAGAAAAACATAAATTACTATCTACTAGAGAAAACTTTTTCTTCCTTCAAAAATGGATATTGATAAAAATGTAGATATTCTCAACTCACTATGTTTAAAGATACCATGTTTCCATAAAATTTGTTTTACCAATGACTTTAGACTTTGATCTTCAGGATCAACATTTTCTCCAGAACCCATGAAATATACTACTAAAATTTTTCTTCAAAAGTCAACCTTTCCGATTTGTTCTCTTTCTGCTGCAAATACTTCAAAGCTTCTATAATGTCTCTCTTCTCATTTTCTCCCTTGAATCACTGATCTTTAAGGCTATACATGACTCTAATTCCAAAGGCCATCTTGAATCATTGAGAAAACTAGAAATACAGGAAAATTATGTTGAGCAATTAATCAATTTAAGTATATTTTACAGTGTCCCCACTTTGTATAAACTCCCGCAAATATTAATTAATATATTTTTCTAAGGTTTCTAAGAAGCAGTTGACTCTAGTGACTATAAGCTTGTATTTTAGAATATACAATTGAAAAAAAATATTAATTCTGCTGCTTATTAACAGTGTAATATTGGACAAATTACTTTATTCCAAAAAACTAGGGATAAGATGAGGTAAATACTAGCAATTATCCCACTGTTATGTTGGCAAATTTAATTGGGATAATGCTTGTAAAAGCTTACCACAGTTGCTGGAGTATGTGGAATATTATTTTTACCATAATTATTTTGAAGATGAACCCACCCAAGGTTCATCTAATTATAAAACAAACAAACAAAAAAACTCATTCAGTGATAACTCTGGAGCTGGACTACCTGGAGTAAATCTCAGTGATTCCATTTATTGTTGTGTGACATTGGGCAGGTTACCTGCCTCTCCTGGTTCCTCATTGGCAAAATGTAGATGAAAATAGTACTTCCCCCTTAAATCCCTGTCAAGTTTAAATAAGTTAACATAAGCACATCACTTAGAACAATGCCAAGCATTTAGCAAACTAGCTACTCTTGAGAAAGATGACAAACCTGAGAATTAGAGAATTCTTTTACACACCACTCAGTTTTCTTCTTGAAGCACCAAATTATTGCTAGTTATAACAAACTTGGAGTATTTGGGATAAATATAATATTTCTTCAAGTATATGCTATTTTGTTCTACTAGGTCTTTTATTTTTTCTGCTAAGTTTATCATTGCTACGACTTTTTATCTTTTTGGATGCAGAATTAGTAAAGACTCATCACAAGCTATATATTAAAGTCAATTAAAAAAAAATTATGACCGAGAGAGGTGAGAGCATTGATAAAGATTCTCAATTAGAAGACAGAGAGAGAGAGAGAGAGAGAGAGAGAGAGAAATACAGCTGTGTCTTTAGTAACTTATAATTACTGAGATTGAGTCAACCGACTTCCTCCAATAAACCCTGCCACTTTTTTACGTGTATTTCAAAGATATTTTTATCAGAAAGCATTACACACACTTTATCATGTGACTGTCATTGTATTTCTTTATGAATACTGTGTATTCATTAAGGAAAAACTAAAACAAAACAAAAAACACCATTCTACAAATGCATGCTTTACATTTCCCATATTGACAATTTTCATTTGATCCACTTACCAATCCATACCAATAAGAATTTAACACCAAATTTATGACTCCTTCTCTTTCCCAGAAAGGTAATATTAATTAGCACTGACTCTCAGTTTTTAGCAAAACATGAAATTTACACAACTTGTGTTTTTTTTTAAGCATTTAAAATGTATATATTAGAATGTGGCATTTTCGTTGTCAATATCCTCCAGTCATTAGAGAGTTTGCACATACAATCTATGCCACTAAATAATACATAATCTTTGTGATATGTTCCATGGTAAAGACGAATCATAATTTCTTTAATCCAAAATAAGTATAGAAAGTTTCTGAGGATCTATTCCATTACCAGTTTTGTTGAATTAAATATTTTTAAAAATACATTATGAAGAGATATATTTTACATAAAATACAAAGAGCACTGTAACTGGAGCTTTTGAATAAAGCCTTATGATGGTGATGATTAAAGATGTTTTGATAAAGATTCTGCTATAGTTTATTCTAGATATTGTAAAATTTAGGAATGTGGAGAACCGTTTTGGAAAAGTTTCGATTCTGTCTTTAAGTCAGTATTTTATTTACAAAGCTATTAGAGAGAAGTGACTGAGAATATAGCAATTACTTTTACAAGATATGTATAGCCATTAATTATTTCCATTGTGCCCAATATCACTTTCTTATAAAATTATTACCACTGCCCTCTGAGATGATTATTTACTTGTGTGTATGCGTGCATATATCCCAGTACAAATGGTAAATAACATAACATGTCAAAACATTATTTCTAATCATTTTAGGTTAAATTAAAGTACAATCTGTCTTCATTGGAATACATCATAAAGAAAATATCAACATGAGAATGCAGTGACATGGAACATACATACGGTCATTTACCTAAGTAATGAATTTAGACATGATTTATGGACTAATTTAGTGTTTTCAAATGATCATTATTTTCTTGTCACATGAAAAGCCATTCAGTCAATTAATCTACTATTTTTAAATAATAATCATAGGCCATATTCTAACATTTAAATTGGAAAATGGTTAAAATTAAATAATAAATTACTTGTACTTTTATAAGCTCTTTACATGTTTTTTTTTAAATTACCCATTTATATAATAAATATAAAATGTTAAAATTTTCTACTTCACAATATTGAAAATAATTAAGGTTAACAAATACTAGCAAATGTAATTACATAATAATATCTTCATATATTTGAATGCTCTATTTTTCAACATTCTAGGGATATTTATGTGAGATTTACTAATATGAGAAATGCCAATTTAATTATATTTTAATAAATTCTAATAACTACATATTTTATTTGTTAAAAACCATGGAAATATGACTTGAAGTTGCAATAAATGTTGTGCTGTCTATTAGGCATCTGTTTTAAACATAAAAGTATGCTATAATATATGTGACTTTCCCCATTATCTATCAGTTAATATTATGGCATTAAAATGGAGCAATTAGATTAAAGTAACTCATCATACTATTTCAATCATTTAACATTTTCATGATAACTATGATAGGACTTAATTGGGAGAATTAAAATTTTCTTTTTAACACTGCATTTAAGGACAGTTATTGGAAAATTACATGTTTCTTTGAAAAGCTATCGAAGTTTCTATGTGAGAAGGAAAGCTAAGGTATTATGGATCACACATGGAAGAAATAAAAAATACTAAATACTTTTGATAAGGCTAGCAGATAGTCTTTTTAATTTGGGATTCCTTTGAGAGCACTTCATTTTCAGTTACACTATGGAAATAGACAAGAAACCACCATTGTCCTGGAAACCCAAAATGTTTGTTCCCCTACTAGTAGCCACCAGTGTATCAGATACTGAAAGGTTTAATAGAGAAATATGTTATTGACTGTACACAAAGTTATATGAAATCATCGATAAAGTCAGAGTGAGGGAATACATTTTGTTTGAACTAGGTGTGTATTCTATACAAAAAACTCTAAAGGAAGTAAAATAAATATCAATAGACAAACAGCAATGAGTATTTTATAGTGAAAATAACAATAAAATTAACTTCCTTGATAGATTCTCATTTTGCAGTGTTCTACTTCTACTTACTTCTAAGTAGAAGTTCTACTTACACATCACAGACAAGATTAGAATAATCGCATAATGTTTTTAAGCCAATATTCACTAGGTTTAGGAATTAGCATTTTGCCATATTTTATAGCTGTTAATGTGTCCCAGGTATTGAATTAATAATGCCTAGTTTAAAAGGATGTTTACAGTTTACTTTGTAATTATTATTTATTTCGTTAGGGGACCCATATAACTCTGAGATTTCAGTACAATTTTGATGGAATAGAAGAACGATAGAAATAGTTTATTCTTATATGGTTTGTAGTTAGATGACAAGAATGTAAAATAAAAAATTTATTAGCTATCGAATTTCTAAAAGAGAGAATATTGGCAAGCATAATATTAAATAGTCATGTTCATAAGTGTATACATTAATTTATATTCAAAAGATTCCAATACTATTTTGTAAATGATAAAAATTTAAGAAAATTAAATAATATAATTTTTATCATTAGATCAACAAAAATATACATAAAACAGAAGCATATTCATAAACTATGTACTGATGGGCATATTTGGAAACTATTATGAAAATAAAATTGTTTGTAAATGTTAATTGGACAATTATATGCAGAACCATAATCAATTATTTTTATTAGTCTTTGGGAACAAAAAATAATAGACTTCATTTACACACAAAAGTATCACTGATTTTGTGGAGAATTTGAAATATGCTCGTGAATGTGACAAAAATGTAGTTTTAGAGGCAGCATACGAGATGGCATGCTGTTAAACGTAATAGTTATATTAACAGTTGCCAGATAATTTCAGCAAGTTAGGTTGGAGGTAATATTATTAGGTTGATGCAAAAGTAATTGAGGATTTGCCATTATTTTTTTAAAGGTGAAAACCTCAATTACTTTTGCCCCAACCTAATAAAAATGAACTAATATGTTAACAATGTGAAAACAAAGGAGGAAAAGAAGGTAAAGTGGTGGGAAAGTAGGGAGAAGAAAAATGAAAAAAAATTTTTTGGCTAACTTTTTATAACCTATCAACCAACCAACCAAGCAAACTGTTCCAGCAGACATTTTGTTTTAGAGTATCATTTTAAATTCCTTCTAAACACATTATCTTTGTGATGTTCCAATGTTAAATCATTGCAACCATCCTTCACTCTAGCTACTTTATATGCACATGGGAAGATATAAAATTTTACTATTTATACTATGAAATATAGTTCTAAACATTATAACATCTATACTCTCATAGGTGAAACATTTTTATCTTCAGATAACTTCTTACCTGACCTTTAAGTATATATATCTGATTCCTATTTTACATGCCCACTTGGATGTCTAATCCACATCTCAGACATATGTCCATAACCTGAATTTGGAGATTAGAAATTGAGGAGCGGAGAGAAGCTATTATTCCTCCTTTCTCTCTTTCTTTCTCTTCATTTGCTTCTGGCAGCAACTGTGGAAGTGACTGTATTGCTTTGAGGATCCCTTTTTTGGTGGCAGCAGCCCTCTCTTAGTGGTTCTAGCAGTGACCATATGATTCCCCATCTATAGGGTGAGCACCTGCTGATGGTCCTCCCCCATTCCCGTATCCACTAAGTGCCACAGTAGTGCATGGTACATGGCACCCTCATTAGCACAGCAGTCAGTTTGTTTTGTATTCTGGAAAGCCCAACCCTTCGGTCTCACTCTCTAGCCATATTTTCTTTATTTGGTAAATAACTCCTGAATCATTTCTTTTCCGTTGCCCATTTTCATCTCTTCAATTCTTTTATAACAAGTTCCCTTTATTAAATTATTTATATTTGTTTTCCTAATCATAGCCTGAAACAGAAATTAAGGAAGGTGGCTATTTATGGGTAGAAAATAATTTTCTCATTTTTCTCATCAAAGATGTAGGAAGAAAAATACATATAAGAAATAAAATCAATAGATAAATACTTTACCCTCAGTTACAGTTAACTGAGTATTACCTTACTGATAATAAAATCAGATCATGGTTTAAGTGTTTTTCTCTTGAGTAAAAAAATGTATTTCCATAAATGATATTCTATCTCCATTGAAACTGGATTCATAGCTAGGTAGTCTTAAATGAATTCTAAATACTCTTTTATATCAGAACTCACTGTACTCTCTGAGCCATTAGATATGTCTTCTTGCTATCATGTATTACATTAAGAATTATATTGCCACATGTATATGAGTCACTTAATTTAATTTTAGCTAATAAGGAATATCAAACTATCTTGAAAAGGAAATTCGAGGATGCTTTTAAAATTAAATTATTTATGTCAATGAAATAATTGTTTGTCTGTTTTTATATTAAATCAGCATAATTACTTTAACTAATGAAATAATGTTAAATGCTACCAGTTATTCTATAATGAATCAAACATTCAACATACATTATCTCATTACCTCCCATAACATATATGTCTATACATGACTTTATTTATATTACTCCATTTTAAAAATGAAGAAACCAAAGGCCTATGAGAATATAAATTTCTCATTAAAGGCCACATTGTTAGCAAATGATAAAGTCGGAAATTAGACCATTTTCTTTTTGCTGTTCTGCGAGGACTCTCAATTAGTTTTGCTAAATTTTTAATGAGTGTATCCAAATTATTCTGATGTAAGAAGTTAATGTGAATGCTTAAAATTAATCCATGGATCTGGCAATTAGAAAATCACCTTGTTCTGAGTAGCTTCAGTGAGGTGACAAATCTAAGTCATTGATGATTAACAGAAATAGGAAAAGAGGAAATATAGTAGCCCATATTGAATATCATTTTAAGATGTTTGACCATGAAAAAAATATAAATTATAGTGTGACTGACATCCACCTTAATAAAGGATAATCCTAATTACAGACTTGTGGAAGGAGAAAATGAGGAACTGAATCATAACATCATAAATAGTAATGCAGAGTCATAGCAGCCAAGATTTCAAGAGTATCTCACTAATGATTATGTAAAACATTGTGTGTGTGTCATGTACTGAGTTAATGTTTTACACATTTAATCCACAAAACACTGTAAAAATAGCAGTGTTTATATCCTTATTTTCCATACAGTTTATTTTTATTTTCCTTTTATTTTTAATGGGTACAAAGCTGGTGCATATATTTATGGGGTACATGATGTATTTTGAAACAGGCATATAATAAGTCATAATCACATCACGGTAAATGGGACATTCATCACCCCAAGCATTTATCGTTTATTTCGGTTACAAACATTACAATTATATTCTTTTAGTTATTTTAAAATGCATAATAAATTATCATTGACTGTAATCACCCTGTTATGTAGAAAGGTTAAGTGGTTTGCTCACTCCTATTAGTTTAGTGGAAGAACTATAATTCAAAAGAGGCTTTTATCTGACTCTAAAATTCATATTGTTTCTACTAATTTAACACTGTTGCCACCACAATTTACATATAATATGAAGGTGAAGAAAAGAGAGACATTTAGACTTAAGTATTAGAAGAACAAAATGTCTTCCCGTCAAAGAACATTAACACAAAAATAATACTGTTTTAAAATATTAACTATCAAACGGTAGAGCAGAAAGAATGATATAAAATAAAGTTTAAAATTTACCAATAGGTCAATTTAGTGGATTGAAAAATATGTGAGTTTAAAATAGAATAGTAGAAAACTAGGGCCAGCGTGGTAGCTCATGCCTCTAATCCTCGCACTTTGCGAGGCCCAGGTGGGAGAATTATCTAAGCTTGGAGTTCAAGACCAACCTAGGCAACATGGTGAAACCCATCTCTACTAAAATACAAAAAATTAGCTGGTCGAGGTGGCACGTGCCTGTAGTCCCAGCTACTCAGGAAGCTAACACACCAGAAAAGAATTGCTTCAACCCAGGAGGCAGAGGTTGCAGTGAGTCAAGATTGTGCCACGGCACACCAGCTCAGGCAACACAGTGAGACTCTGTCTCAGACCAACCAACCAAACAAACAAACAAACAAAACAGAAAGAAAGCTCCCTGAAACTTCCAAATAAAATATTTGTTGAAAGTAAATGTGTGACCAGATTCTAGAAGGGATTTTCATGAGAAGAACAGAATTGACCTGAATAGGGCAATTAGTGTCCCATGAATGTCATGTTATCAGATATAGAGAATACCAAAAAGTTGGCAGAGAGAAACTGTCTTTCCTCCTTCTGTTTTTTGCTTAGAAAACACACGATCTCTACAAGTCAGAAAACCAGGCAACATTGTCTCTAATTTGTAGTTCCAAACAGTTGCTCCATCACGAAAACCATTTTTCTGCATTCTATCAAATACAAACTTCCAGAAAACAACTAGATAAAAAAATGAATGACTTCGGGTTGCATCCTTGTAAACACAATCCAAAAAATAAAAGAAGGTGGTAATAGGGAGATACAGGGTTATGCTACTTTCTAATAAAGTTAAACCCAATGTCATTTATGCTTGTCCTTTCTTGTATGCTATAAGAAAAGCATATCGATGCTTGATCACTAAAAGCAAAACATTTTATGTTAAAATATTGTGTTGTATATCTTGAATTAAATTGTTTTATTAAGTTAATATATTAAACTAAGGAATTTCCATGTAGCTATTATGAAATTAGGTGCTACAAATATAGAGAAGATACTCTATTAGGTCTCAATACCTATTGTAAAACTGTAGTGTTTAATTCAGTACAGTATTTGTTAAAGGGTAAACATACTAGAATCTGGTCACCCATTAACTGTCAATATACACTGTATTATGAATGAAAATATTTTACTTGGAATTTGATGGAAACTTTGGAATTTCATGTTAGAAATTGTTCATAGAAAACATCAAAGTTAACCACAAGAACTGAAATATGAAAAATTTATCTAACAATTTGATGCAATAGTAAATCAGATGGGAAAAATAAATTACTCCAATTAATCATACCAAGAAAAGATTTAGTTTAATCTGGACAAATTAGTAAAATAAAAACGCTCTTTTATTTAAGCTCGTCATTTCTGATCCACTCAGTAGGCAAATATTACTGAATATTTATATCATAATAGTATTATGTTAAGTATCTGACATACAAAGACAAATATAGCTGCCCCTAACCAAAAAGATTTCAGAGTCTATTCAGCCTATTCAACACCAAGAGCTGGTCATATTAAGCAGTTATATGTTTACTATTTATTTATTTATTTATTTATTTATTATTTGAGATGGAGTCTCGCTCTGTCACCCAGGCTGGAGTGCAGTGGCCGGATCTCAGCTCACTGCAAGCTCCACCTCCCGGGTTTACGCCATTCTCCCGCCTCAGCCTCCCGAGTAGCTGGAGCTACAGGGGCCCGCCACCACGCCCAGCTATTTTTTTTTTTTTTTTTTTTTTTTTTTTTGCATTTTTAGTAGAGACGGGTTTTCACTGTGTTAGCCAGGATGGTCTCGATCTCCTGACCTCGTGATCCGCCCGTCTGGGCCTCCCAAAGTGCTGGGATTACAGGCTTGAGTCACCGCGCCCAGCCTACCTTTTATTTATTTTTGATAAAGAAATATATTTTAATTTCAAACAACTATAGACTTTTTACCATGATGGGAATTTAAAGTCATTGTTTTATATAACGTGCACCTGACTGACACATTTAGTTATTACGAAATCTTGTAGAAAAATATCAAATTTCTGCTTTTATTAAAACACAAATTTAGATGTGATTAAGCAAAAGAGACAATATGTAACAAACTAAAATGTGTTGATATATAGTAAAGTTGGATATACTTAATCAATAGGCTTTGATACAACACACAGTAAGTACAATATTAGCTGTGTGAACTTGCACAATGTCAAATAATAGAGGATAAGAAGAGCAATCAGAAGGTATAAAAATAAGGTTAATACTATAATTAAAATTTAGTTTTTAAATGGGATATGGGAAGATATAATAAGAATATAGTTAGGTTGGTGTTGGGAAATAAAAATGAAGACTTTATGTGAAAAATTTTCCCCATGATTTTTATTTATTCTGGATATTAATCCTGCTAGGTCTCTCTCAAAACACATTTTGAAAATACTTACATATTTTAACCTAAATAAGGCTTTTTTCCTAGAATAACAAGACATTGATATAATAATAGTGGGATTCACTTTATAACATTCATGAGCACTTCAAGTATAAATTGATACGATAATTTTCAACATTTTAATTTAATTGTTATTCTAGAAATTAAGAAGAAGCAGATCAATTTGCTAAATCTGTTCCATAATAAAAAATTCCTTTTAAACTTCTAATCAGCAAGTATTTTATTGAGCATCAATCATGAATTAATCAAGAAGAGAGTAAGTCCTCATCATTAAATGCAACATCTTGCTGATTTTAATATTCTCCTATCATCCAAAGACAAGAGAATAAAACCTCCAAATAACACAGGAAGGTTTGTTTGTAATAGCTTCTTTTTGGAAGGTGGGGAGCTGATGGAGGAGAGCTTGGAGAGACTAGTTACACGTTTGATAAAATCCAAAAGACATAGCAGGGATGAAAAACTCACAAAGCAGAGTTCAAGGTCTGGCTAGAGATGAGGGTCACAGAAAGGATAGCAAACAGTAGAGACTGAGGAACAGGAAGGTAAGAAGGAGGGAGATCCCTGGAGCAGTTATGCGCACACAATGCCTATATTAAAACATTGTGTCAATGGATTGTTGATATTTGTTGAAGGAAGATAGGAGAAAAAAAAAATCACAGAATATTTTCTTATTAAATATATATTAATTTTTATACTGTAGTCTAACAGAGGCAGAAAAAATGCAATACTATTTCCAATAGCAAAATCATGGAACCAACCTAAGCTTGCATCAACAGTTAGGTGGTTAAAGGAAATGTGGTACATATCCACCCTGAAGTACTATGTAGCCATAAGAAAGAATGAAATCGGCTGGGCGCGGTGGCTCACGCCTGTAATCCCTGCACTTTGGGAAGCCGAGGCGGGCGGATCACGAGGTCAGGAGATCGAGACCATCCTGGCTAACACGGTGAAACCCGTCTCTACTAAAATACAAAAAAAAAAAAAATTAGCCGGGCGCGGTGGCGGGCGCCTGTAGTCCCAGCTACTCGGGAGGCTGAGGCAGGAGAATGGCGCGAACCCGGGAGGCGGAGCTTGCAGTGAGCCGAGATGGTGCCACTGCGCTCCAGCCCGGGCGACAGAGTGAAGACTCCGCCTCAAAAAAAAAAAAAAAAAAAAAAAAAAAAAAAAAAGAAAGAATGAAATCATGTTCTTTGCAGCCACCCGGATGCTGTTGGAGGCCATTACCCTAAGCAAATTGATGCAAGAACAGAAAACCAAATACCACATATTCTCACTTATAAGAAAGAGTTAAACACTGAATACACATAGACATAAAGATGGAAACAACAGATACTGGGAACTACTAGATGGGGGAAGGAGGGTGGGGATGTAGGCTGAAAAACTACCTACAAGTACTATACTCAACACCTCATAATGGGATTATATGTATCCCAAAGCTCAGCATCAAGCAATATACCCATGTAAAGACCCTGCACATATATCCTCTGAATTCAAAATTTTAAAAAGGGCATGATATTTATTATTGAAGTGTGGCAAATGCATACAATTGAGCTAAAATGAGTGAAAACGAACTATAGCAATATGCCACAATATGACTAACTCTTAGAAACATAAGGTTGAGCCAAGAAAGCATGTCCCAGTAAACTAAATGGGATGACATATATTTTATAAATCTTACAAATTAGCATAATTAAAAGTGATGTTGCTTCGGGATGCATTCATGTATGATTAAAGTATAATTTTGAAAGAAGTTAAAAATGACCGCAACATGGAGGTGCTTGTTACTGGTATGGTGAAGTCACAGCAAGGCGAGGATGGGATACAAATGGAACAAAACGTGAGCAGCATCCTGGTTTAGTGGTAGGCTTGTTGGTGCTCATTTTAATAAAACACATTGCAATGTTTATGCTACAGAGTCTTATATTATTATGAATAAATTATATTCTTAAAATACAGTAATAGAGAATATAGAAAATTTGTATGGCAAGATAAAATGATGCATTAAAGAGTTAACGGTAGTATTCTAATAAATATATTATGGCAATGAATTGTTTTATATATTTTCATTTTTTTTAATAATCACATCTCACTCAGATATAATTTGACTTTTGTAATTAGAAAACATTATCTTAAAGTGAATGAAATGAGGTTGCTATGATTAGTTTATGATTTTTAATTACCACAAAAATGTAGGCAGTGACTGTGGCAAGGGTCTATATTCTATACATTTTAGTTCTTCTATCCGTCATGTTATATATATGTGACTCTTATGATTTTTTTCCCTAAAAATACAACTGAAAAGCCTTTAGTATTTCTGAAAACAAACTGGGTGGCTGTGAACTTAATTATATATATTTTTATGTTGATAAATTTAATTCTTTTTCTGTATGGGTTTGATATCTTTTAAATACCTTTATAACATTGAACTTGAACATCTATGAAGGAATAGTCCTCTTTTTACATGATTATTTGATGGTGCAATATCCTTTGGATGTATGTCATGTTTTAACAGAAAATAAGTCATATAGGTGAGATTCTTAAGTGGACTCTAATGTAAATGTGACCACTTTTCTTATACCCTTTAATCTTTGTGACATTTTAATTTAGTAAAATGACTCAATGAAATAATTTAATAAAGTTATCTGATTTTATGGTTGCCTGGCTTAGGTCTTCTGATTCATCACTCCAAAAATGCTATAGTTGAAAAATGCAAATAAGTATAATTAATGAGCTGTGCTCTAACTTATTTATGTTCACACTTCAGTCTCTTGAAATCCTGTTTTTGATCTTGAAATAGATATCAATATTTTTGAGATTTTATTTTCTCACCTGTATAATCAAAAATATTAGGAAGAATATCTGAAATGATGTTATGAGCATTGTATATAAATAGTCTGACAGAGTATGTATTCAGAGAATGTTAGTTTTTAACAGACACAGGGTATATGTATCTTCCCTCAGAATATGAAATACTAATACAACTAAATGAATCTTCAGAGTTAATCTAAAACGTCTTATCTAAACATTTTATTTAGGAATTCATATTAATTATGTAGAAATTTTGTTACTGAAAACATTTACATTTATGAGCACATTAACATGCTTTCTGCAAGATTATCAAATGGTCACTTCGATTATGCCATTTTACTTATGAGAAAATAAATGTTTATGGAGCGTAAGTGAGTTTCACCAGAAATATTTTTAGTCAATTATAACACCATGCGCAGTTTGCTTTTAGGATATCAGTGCTGTTTTAC
Source organism: Macaca mulatta (assembly GCF_049350105.2). NCBI lineage: Eukaryota > Metazoa > Chordata > Mammalia > Primates > Cercopithecidae > Macaca > Macaca mulatta. The sequence goes on from NC_133413.1 coordinate 123,635,605, forward strand.
TGAAAGCAGGCTAATGGAAGTAAACCTTTCCGCAGATTTACTATAAAAGATTGAATAAATATAATCTAAGGAACAAAGTGTTTAAACTTGCTTATTGTCATCTTTTGTTTGATCTTTTAACCCCATTTTTAATGGTTTAATTTAGTCCATTTCTTCACTAAAGGCCACCTCATTTCTTTTTGGCAAAATGCCTGGTATAAACAATAAATAGTTGTGTATACTCTGGAATCCTTGCCTTAGTCAGATTTGAAAGAGCCTTTTATGTTGACAAAAAGTTTTAGAAATCCTGTCTGTCCTTGAGATCTATGCAATCATTAATCTGAATGCTCCAAAGTGAGTAATGATATCTAAAGAGAAGAATCATTAACTGCCTAAGATGCATCAAAATTTTAATTGGCTTTTTCCTAAATCACTTGCTCGCCGAATGTCCAATGCCCAATGGCAATGCAATAAGTCTTTTGTAAATTAAAGTGTTAGGTAGGGGGATACTAAACACAATATAATCAATATAATGGTATTTTCAAGTTTGTCCATAGTAAAATGCATTTCTACACTCAGCTTCTGTTTCCCAGGGTGTGTGTTTTCTATACAAGGCTATGACTGAGGTCATAGTTGGACCAACAGTAAGCAAAGTTCACTTTGTCACTTGGTGGGTCTCATTAATATTATAGATCAATAGCAAAACTCTGGTATTTCTTTTCTTATTTATTGAGAAATAATAAATAATAACTTTATCATTATAAGCAGTTGTTAATATCACATATGTCATTTTGGCACACCGCTATACACACAATCACTCTATGCCATTGAATCAGACAGTAGAGCCTCTGCATTTCCCAAACATTTTGTTATGTAAGAGACAGAATCAGTACACAAGGATTGGTTCCAAATCTGAAGGGAGAAATCTTTATAGTCAGCTAATTGGATTGAGTTATATCACTCTCAATATAATCTTAGGCAAACTTGGAGATAGGGACATGAGAGACCATGTCTTTAGGTAGCGTTAAATCACTGGAGTGCACTGACATAAAATATAATGACCTTCTGGTCGTTTGTTTCTATGACCTAAGCCATTTAGATATTTTTGGATAATTTTCATGGGAAAGTCATTCTCTACCTCAACATTATGCCTACAGGAAAGGAAACAGATTATTGTATGGCATTGAAAGAAGCATCAAGTATAGTGAGGAAAGATTTTAATCATGAGTATCAAGAAGTTCTATGGGACATTGAGGGAGCTAAGGAGAGAAGAAATATTAACCATGTAAGAAAAGAAGCATAGTGGCTGCTCAAGAATATTTATGGGGACACTGCCAACATTTTCTGAAGGAGAAAAGCTCTACTTGTTAATTACAAATAACCAAAAAGAAATGGTCTAACAATTATACACGTGGGAATTCAAGCTACAGATTGTTGTTTACTCACTCTAATTACTGTTCCTTAATTATGTCCATTAGGCTTTTGAATTCTATGGTTATGACAATAATCCAGCAAGTTTGTATAATGAATTTGAATTGTGACAGAATGTTACGTATTTTAAACGCCTCAACATATCTAGAAAAAAAATACTGGGTAAATAATTGTTATTTAATAAAGGGGTATATAAAGTACAGATAATTTAGCCATGGTAATGAAATATATTCTAGAATAATGACCAAGGAGGTATAAAAAGATTATATATAGTCACAAAGTAAAAATTCGAAGAAGGAGAAGAGTAACATTACTGTAGAAATACAGAGAAAAAATAAGGCAGAGCCTTTTCTAGAAAAAAACTTAGTTTATCAAGTAATACTTTTAAAAATGTACTTGTAACATGCTTTACTATAATTGTGTCCAGAGGCAGCCAGCTAGGACACATAACTTATTAAGTTGTCATTTCTAGGATTCCTTAAAATGTACACCTTAATTCTTCTTCACTTTAATGCTCAAACAGAACAAAATGAACTCAGACTCCTTCACATATTCAAGAAGAATCACAGATCTTAATATAAAGCTAACACTCTAAACCTTCAGAAGAAAATACAGGATATCTTTCCATCTTTGGATAAGCAAATATTTATTGTACTACAAGAAAGCACTAACAAAATATAATATTAATAATTTGAACTTTGTTCAAATTAGAAACCTTAATTCATGCAAAGATAGTGTAAGAAAATGAAAGAGCAAGTAACAGGTTCGAAGAAAACAATTGCAATGCATATATTTGTCAAATAAATGCTATAAAGATTGCAAAGACCCTTATAATTTGATATATCAACACTAAGCAGACAACCTAATTAAAAAATAGACAAAATATTTGAACAAATCCTTCACAAATAAATGGTTGATAAGCACATGCTCAATATTATTAGTTATCACATAAGTTCAAAATAATACCAGAATAAATGTTGACAACCTCAAATGTCAACAAACATGTGGAGCATTTAGAATTCTCATACAGTGATGGTGAAGTACAAAATCCGTACACAGCTTAGAAAAGCTATTTGGCAGTTTTTTATGATATTAAATCTATATCTACCCAATAATCAAACATTTGGACTAATTCTCATTTCACAGAAGGAGAGCTTTAAAAAGTTCATTTTACCGATAGCTATAGAGTGGTTCTCTATTTTACAACTTTATGTATTTTTGCACTAGATGGCAATTTTTTTAATTCTAAGTTCCGTTTCATACTTAGGGAGTTTATTCTCAACATATTACAAAATTTTGCTATTATTTGCAATATAATATATTTTGTGATTTTTCTTAATAATGACTGATGAGCTATTGACATGTACCAATACATTAAATTTTCTTTTTAGTTCTATAAAACTCAAGTAAATCGTGTGTGTGTGTGTGTGTGTGTGTGTGTGTGTGTGTGTATACACACCTTTTTTTTTTGGGAGGTGGAATATCGCTGTCTCGCCCAGGCTGGAGTGCAGTGGCGCGATTTCGGCTCACTGCAAGTTCCGCCTCCCTGGTTCACGCCATTCTCCTGCCTTGGCCTCCCGAGTAGCTGGGACTATAGGCGCCCTCCACCACGCCCGGCTAATTTTTTTTATTTTTAGTAGAGACGGCGTTTCGCCGTGTTAGCCAGGATGGTCTCGATCTCCTGACCTCGTGATCCACCCACCTGGGCCTCCCAAAGTGCTGGGATTACAAGCACGAGCCACCGCGCCCGGCCCATTTAAGCTTTTTTATGTATATACTCATAATACCTGTAATGAATTATAATTTGGTATATTGTTCAGTATTTAGAACTCATATTTCTGTATCTGTATTGTTTTATTTTGGTAATTTATATTTTTTAGTTAATGATGTGATAGCTCATACTTCCTTTCTTTGTCTTTTATTTTAATGGCATAGAAGTTATAATTACTGTTTTCAACTCCGTATAAGTGAAATTTACCACATGTAGACCCTCTTTAAGGAGCAGTTAAGGATAGTCATAAAGTTTACGTAAGCATCTGAATTTAGTTTAAGAAATAAGAGAGAATCTTATCAACCACCATATTAAAATCAGCTTTCAATTCTTTTTGGCAGGGTTCCTTCCTTCCTTCCTTCCTTCCTTTCTTCCTTCCTTCCTTCCTTCCTTCCTTCCTTCTTTCCTTTTGTTTTGTTTTGTTTTGTTTTGTTTTGTTTTTAGAGACAGGGTCTGGCTCTGTCACCCAGACTGGAGTGCAGTGGTGCATTCTCAGCTCACTGCAACCTTCGCCTCCTGGGTTCAAGCGATCCTCCCACCTCAGACTCCAGAGTAGCTGGGATTACAAGCAGAGGCCACCACACCCAGCTACTTTTTTTGTATTTTTGTAGAGATGGGGTTTCACCATGTTGCCCAGGCTGGTCTCAAACTCCCGAGTTCATCTGCCTCCCAAAGTTTTTTCTTTCTTTTTTAATGATTTTATTTTAATTTCAACTTTTATTTTGGATTCAGAGAGTATACATGCAGGTCCATTACATGAGTATAGTGCATGATACCAAGTCCTAGGAGGTGAATGATCCTATCACCCAGATATGAGCATAGTACACAAGTTTTTCAGCCCTTGCTTCCTTCACTCCCTCCCCACACTATTAGTCGTCAGTGTCTATTGTTGCCATCTTTATGTCCATGAGTACCCAATGTTTAGCTCCCACTTATAAGTGAGAACATGTGGTATTTACTTTATTATATCTGCCTTCACCTTAAGATTTTGTGTTATGTTAACACTTACACTTATATTTGTTTTTATCTTTACGTATCCTTTTAAAGATTTCTAATCCATGGACATTTATATAACTCAGGAAAGTAAAGTTTATGTTGTAGTCGTTACTACACCATGACTATGACCTTGTGAAAATTACTTCCTCTTTTTAAATCACAACTTTAGAAATAATTTATTTAGAAATAACATTTATTTATCTATCATATTATGCAAAAATTAAGCTTTGGATATTGCGATAGATTTTGTCAGTTGCCTGGCCCTCAGCCTTCGCCATGCTGCTTTCCACAATTGAGATCAAAAATGAAAGCTGTTTTTCTAGAATACTTTTGACCAAGGAATGGTGATGTCAGGCTGTTCTGGCCAATGATATAGGAGAAGAATCCTTCTAAGGACCTTTGGGAAAGCTTTTGATTTACTGACAAGTTTCTTAATAACAAGCTTCTTGTTATATAGGAAAAACAAATCAATTTTTTGTTTAAGCTATAGTAAGTCAGGATTTCTATTACAGCCCAACATCCAAAATGATAGGCCATATCAAAGTAGCAATGAGGAGACCATAGTAACATGTCAGGAGACACACTAAATAAAAGCTTTTGTAGTCAAGTCTTTTAAAAAATAACTACACTACTACTTTGGTATTTAGAAATAATCATTCTCTTCCACTTTGAGAAAAGATTATCATTCTATAACATTTCATATGTATTAAAGTTGTACATGTTGAAAATTAGGAAAAAGAATTTAAAAATGAGTGTTTATAAAAGATCCAGCTTGTGGACTTTCTAATATTAAAAGAAATGTAATGAATCTTTAAATAAATGGACAATGTATATTATTATATAAAAATTTTTAAATTCTTCACTTATTTGTGCAGGAAAAAACATCTAAGATTTAACAGGCAACCAACAAGCTGAGAAATATTTTTGTCACAAAAAAGGGACACATTTACATGTTTTAGAATAAATGAATTATGTAAATCATCAAGAAAACTACTGATACATAAACAAAAAAAAACAATTTGCAGGAAAAAATAAGAGTGGTTATCAAATAAGAGAACATGTTAGATATCTGTAAAAATCAGATATATGTAAATAATCAAATTAAGGATAAAAGATGTAAGCCTGGTAAGACTGAGAGATAATGAATTATAGTTTTCTAGTTGTAATAATATTCATTGATATAAGATTCTGGAAAGCATATTAGTAATATAAATAATATTATTTGCTTCTGACCTAGTCATCCTGTTTCTACCAAGAATGAATCTAAAATATAGAAAATGTATATTCATAATGATGATAATATGTGAATTAATTATAAAAACCATAATAGAATAATTACATAAATCATATCCACATTTAATATTTGAATAAATTAATGCTTACATAAAATGATTACATATATTTAATAAATTCAATACATTGATGTTTACAAAGATTTTAATCACACATTAAACATGTATATTATAATGTAGAGAGATTACTAAGGACATACAATGTCATATATAGAGTGATCCTGGACGAATATATCTGTTTCTACCTCATTAAATAATAGGGGATTTTTTTACTCTTGGTATAACTTTATTATTGGGAAAATATAATATTAATGTAAAGTAAACAAAGCTTAGACTAACCTTTATGCATCAAGTCCAGCAATGTTGCCTTAAATGCATTAGTATTTGTTCTAAAATAATGTTATAACTAAGAAAGAAATTCCCTAACAGTGCTTTACCAATATCAATTCTCATTTAATACAAAATAACTAAGAGAAAAACAAGCAATATCATTAATAATTGGAGACTTATAGTTTTTAAAATATGAAATTCTGATAATGAATCCCAACATGTCTATTTAGACAGGGAAGAATGACAAGAACTACAAACCATTTTTTTTCTACATTATTGAAAGACAAGTCATTTTTTAAAAATCTATTGGAGCTCAGGAAAAGTAAAAAAAAAAGTATTAATTTCTGGAAGAAAGAGAACAGCAAACACACCATAAGGACATGCATTAAGTGAGAATATGATCCAATATGAGAGAAACAAAACCCAAGAAAACAGTGAGTCAAACAGCCAGACGCAAACATGAATCAAACTCTGCCAGCAGCAGTTTCGACTTCTAATCAAACAGCAGATTTTGTATATAAACACAGTCTGGAAGGGGCTGTAGGTTACATACTAATTTTTTTCCTTCCAGTCTTGCTAACTAAAGTCAGCTATAACATTAGCTACAGTACTTCTTTAAGCACAAAAACCAATAGATGCGTTAAACATTTACAGTGAGCAAAACATTAGATTCTAAAGAGTACATTATAACACAGACTACATGTTAGAATATAGTCTTGTCATTTTGCTTGTATAAATAGAGTACATGTTTGAATATAATCTATAAAATAAATAGCAGAAATAAATTTGGAGCTTACCTTTCAGTTTATATTCGTATATATTATATCTGTTTGAAAATATGCCTTGTATTATTATTTCTCTTACTAAATTTTATCCAATACTGCTGAGAAAAAATAGATTTTCATTTATATATCAATACATAAACCTTAGAGATTATGTATAACTACATAAAACTATATATATTGAAGAGCTTCAGATCTAAACTGAAACAAATCTGAATTGCGATGATAGTTCTGCCTTTTGCCATTTTCAACAATTTTACTCTGGCGAGCCTCATTTTTATCAGTTGTAAAATGATGCTGATGATAATAATAGTAATTATTTTACATTGTCTGAATACAGGAGAAGTTAAATACCATAATGAAGACAAAATACTTAGTACAGTGACAGGCGTAGAAGAATCATTCAATAAATGCTAAGGGTTAGAGTTATTGAGCTTTCATTATATTGTATTCCCCATAAAATCTCTGTAAATTAAGGGCTGTTGTTCCCAATTTACAGATTAGGAAAGAAAGAATGAGAACAATAAATTTATTTTCCTAATTTCACAGTCTTTTAACTTCCCAGAGGCCACAGTTGTTTAAAAAAGAGGGGAAGAGATAAAATAAAAATGTGTTTTCTCATTTTCAAGGCGATCTAGAGAGAATAGGTACATGCACAAGCAATACTATCAGGGAATTGATACTTTGAAACTACCAGGTAATATTAAAATAAGTATTTTTATATATTTAGGAAAATTATATCCCACATATTGTCAGTGTAAAAAATTGTACTTCTATTTATAGATATTATTTGGCATTAACAAAAGAAAACCAGCTTTTAATGACAGTGGCAATGATGATCAAATAGCAGTCAGACGTGCATACCATAATATATATTTATAAAATAGATAATTATTGTATGAGTTTAACAATGTAAAAGGAAAAAGAAATCAGATTTACACGGTAAATGAGTATAGAGGAAAAAAAGAAAGAAAGAACAGTAGAATCTTAGCTGTAATCAATCTAGTAATCTTGTTTTTGCACAACAAAGTTTGTGAAACAACTCGGACATTTTTAAGTGTCATGTGACTGGAAGCAGTTCGATGTGCTCTAATAGGATTTTATAGCCATGCAGCAGGTTCATACACATTTTCTCATAATACCTGCAGAAGAGTATAATGAGATGGATAGACCTGGCCTTATTACCATGTCTCAAGTTTAAACAGACGTACTGTGGATTGCTCAAATAACTGGTGAGCAACAAACCTAACACCCTAATGTAACAAATCTCATCTCCAGATCCACCATTTTCCCCACTATATTATGTTTTCACTGCCCAAATTTGAGGAAAATAATCACTAATTTTTTACCTAAAATTGAAAAAGTATAAATGCAAAGGAATATGGAAGACTGATGAAACTGTAAAAAGTCAGCACTGATAATCTGCTTCTTGTACATTAGGAAGGCAAGAACATGTTGTCAACTATTAGAAAGTAACAGTGTCACAGAATCATAACTCAAATATAGCCAAGTATGGAAAGAGTCTTTAATTCCTACATGTTATCTTCTTAGAATATTTTAAATTACAAGTTTAAAAAAGCTGACGGCACTTAAAGAAAAGTATACAAACACTGTCATAAATCTAGGACTAAATAAAATGTGCAATGCCTGGAATGTTGAATTTTTTAGTTGAATTATAGTTGATTTACAGTTAAAATAAGTTTTTGGTAAGACTTCCAAAAACACTTCTAATTTTACATAACCTATTCGCCAAGAGGAAATTCTGAAGAACGAGAAGAACTACCTTAAAAATAGTCAGGGTGTTAGTTAATTTTTACATCTGTTTTATCACTGAGCTTCAAAAAATTACTTTTGTTTGCAGAGGCAAAAATATAAATGTCCCCGTTTTTGACATGAAGGAATGTAGTTTTCAGATATTTAGATTTTATAAATTACACACATCAGAAATTAATTTATTCTACTATCCATGAATGCTGATTTTAAAGTGTTTTTGCATAGCGTTGTATATTAAAATTGGAAACATTATCACTAAAATATACCTTATATAATATGTTTTACTTTATCAAAAGTTATATCCATAATGAATGAAATCTTGAGATAATCATTTTTAAAAACAAAATACTTTTAGCCACTATAAAAACATCACTACTCAATATACATTCACCTTTGTGAGACTTGGTATTAATGTACTAGCAGTATGACGTCAGAGATACCAAGCTAATTTGTTCATGGGATGATATACTTCCAAATACATAATAATTAGTTGGTGAATACAACTTTATTACAATTGCATCACAAATGTTAAGCATCTTTTGTAAAATAGACTACTTTTACCCAGAAAATATTTTCTCTCCAGTCTTCCATTCAAAATACACTAACCTTGTCCTAAAGTTTGTAGGATGAGGATGTCCATCATATAATGATAAGTAGTCGTATTCTTCTTCTAGAGCAAATGACTGAAAAACAATTTGTATTCTATTTCGTTCTTCTGCTATTATTACCCATGTACAGTTTGCACCATTTGGATATCCATATGGAAAACCAGGGCTCTCTATAGTGCCATTAAGTCCTTTTAAAGTTCCACCACACGTATAAATAAATCCTGCAACAAAAGACAAATAAACATACATTAATATTATATAAATCAAGAATAATCCAGGAGATAATATTATTTTGAAAGTCTACTGTGTTTCCAAGACCAAAGTTAACAATAATTTTATAAATGGCAGTTTAAGAGCTGGACACTATATACAAATATATATGTAATATAAAACAAAATAATAGAAGATTTATCATTTATAATATATACTGAGATAAATCATTGTAAAGCAGTTGATGAAATAAAATTATCCACATACATCTGAATCATTATCCGTTACAGGTTCCTACAGACAAACACAATCCTAAAACACGGTATCTTTCCTCAAAGAGTTTTAAATCTCACTGTGGAAGCTCATAAACAACATTGACATTTTAAAGATCTTTGTATGCATTTTGGGTCCCAAAGAATTAACTCCATTTTTTCTTGGCAACACATGCTAGTTTTTTTTTTGACATATTCACATCTGTACCCTGTAGCTCACATGCTTTAGGAAAATCTATCTCACCCTGATTATAGAAGAGGAATTTTTTAAGTCTATGAAATGGCTCTACCTTTCATTAAAATATTTAGTTCATGATGAACAGAATCCTAAGTTAATCACATCAGAGTGAATCCGAAGGTCAGGACAAAATAAGTTAAATAAATGGATCTTGTACAATTGATAGCACCCATCCTAAGAACTTCTGTATTTGTTCCATGGTAAGTCTAAGTTACTGAGAGCATGAGTTCTGGAGATACCTAGAAAACTTACTGTATTTTTTCAGCAATTTGTCTCTTCGAATATATATATCTATATATTATATATGTTATATTATATATATATATAATATATATATTTGAGACAGAATCTTGCTCTGTCACCCAGGCTGGAGTGGAGTGGAGAGACCTTGGCTCACTGCGACCTCTGCCTCCTAGGTTCAAGCGATTCTCCAGCCTCAACCTCCCGAGTAGCTGGAATTACAGACGTGCACCACCACGCCCGGCTAATTTTTGTATTTGTAGTTGAGACAGGGTTTCACCATGTTGGCCAGGCTGCTCTCCAACTCCTGAACTCAGGTGATCCGCCTGCCTCGGTTTCCCGAAGTGCTGAGATTACAGGCATGAGCCACCGCGCCTGACCTCTTCAAATATATAATATCTGTAGCATATTGTGTAATGTAAAAATCTAAGATTAATACAACAGTAAGAGAAGATGGTCCCAGTCTTTATGTAGACTGCATGCTAATAAAGTTTGCATTTAGAGGCAGTTAAACAGGATCAGAAGTTCTCATGAGAACCTCTTCACCCAGATGTTATTATCTTTATCTGTGAGTCCTACAGGAAGCCGAAGGGCCAGAAAGCTGTAAATCAGAGATGACAAGCTAATTTGAGGGAGAGAACTCCATACTACCCAAAGTATCTATGTTTGGAACTAGGGATAGAAATGCAGGAAATTTAGGGCTTCTTTCTTTGGGAAAAAAGTGGATATATTTTATGTAAGTATGGATACTTTTTAAAAGTAAGAGGACTGCTGAATAGAAGTCTTCAGAAGCCAGAGTTGTAGATTGTGGCAGATAGTGGCTGATTTGGGATGTTGCATTTATTCCACGTTGTTTAGCACCTTGTTTTTGCCAGGGGAGCCATTTCTCTATTAAATAGTGATATATCTTTTTTTTTTTTTTTTTTTTTTTTTTAGACGGAGTCTTGCTCTGTCGCCTAGGCTGGAGTGCAGTGGCGTGATCTCGGCTCACTGCAACCTCTACCTCTTGGGTTCAAGTGGCCAAAACAGCTATATACTTTGGAGCAGCTGACTCTGCTGACTCCAGTGATGAGAAATGTGGCTCAGGGCTATGTTGACCAATATAATCCTATTCTCTGAGAAAAATTTAGTACAGGGATCTTTTCCTACATCTCACCATATGGCAAAGTCTTAAGCCTGGGATATTTGGTATGTTTATGTGATGTAAAGCATGGTTCTTGTTATCATTTTGCCTCTTTGTAAATTGACCAAGAAGTTGGATCAGGTAGAAGAGGTTTTAAAAAAAAAATCAATATTTGTGTATATTCAGATAATTTTGCTCTTGCACCAAAAGTCAAATAGGGCATTTTATGATTTTCTAAAATAAATAAATAACTAAAACGTCTGTTTTTAAATTGCTTCTTGCAGAGCAATTACTTTGAAGCCTTAGGTTAATTAGCTATCACCCATTTCTATTAGTTTTCTGCCTGAACAGCTTCCAATTTGAACTTCATAACTAAAGGCAAGCATGAATCCCTTCAGCTACAATCTGATCTATGGGCTGTTTTATATACTCTCAAGCCCCATAACCCTGATAGTTTTAGAAAAAGGACGTATGTCTTAAAATAACATGCTCAGCTTTGTCCACTCATTCTTCAAGGGCCTGCTGATTCATGCATTTCAAGTACTTTTATTTTTAGACAAATTAGGAATTACACCTATATTTAAACTTCCTTATCTGTATTCTTCTTTTTATTTTTGTTTTTGTTTATCATGAAGTTAGATTAAACATAGCATTATTCTCTATAATAAAGTACATTTTTTCCAGAAAGGAGGTTTACATTTTTCACTTTAAAAATTTGAAAATCAGAAGTAAGCATTATAAAGCAAAATATCTTCCCTCATTCATTTATGCTTCACAGGGCTGGTCATTTTTAACGGCGCAGTGTTTACCTTACTAGGCCTTTCCTAGGCACAGGCAGATATGCATTTATATTATTTTTCAAATGATGTCAGTCATATTATGCATATTTTTCTGAATTGTTGTATCTATTTTAAAAAATCACTGGCATTATTCTGGGTACAGATGTAGACTTCTACTACATTCTTCTTTGAAAGACTTTATAGCTACACAGCATATAGTATGCCTATAGTATGCCTATAGTATAATTTATTTTACCATTCTCCTAATGATAACTTCATTTTTATGGTTACAAAGGTCTAATGAACAACTTTGTAAAAACAGTTTTGTACACATATCCTTGTACAAAGTATATATCCTTTGTGCACAAAAGGCATATATCCTTGCGCACTTGCTGGATACCTCCTGAGATGGAATCCCAGAAATGGGGATGCTGAAAATGTATATAGATACAGTGAAACCATACTTAATACATATGAAAATTTATGTTTCTGGCACCATTGTATGAAGTGTCTTTCACCCTCAACCGTAATTCTGTCAACACTAGACATTTTTGAAAGGCAAATTTTGTTTTTCATTTTTGCTTTTTAAGAAATTTTATCATGTTTATTTGAAGTTTACAACTTGATGTTGTGGAATACACACAGAGAGTAAAGTGGTTACCATCGTGAAATAGATTAATGTAGCTATCATGTCACATAGTTACTTTTTTGTGTGACAAGAGCAGCTAAAATATACTTATTTAACAAAAATTCTTACTACAATACAGTTTCATTAACTTTAGTCCTAATGTTGTACATTAGGCCTCTAAACTTTTTCATCTTACATATCAGCTCTATGACCTACAGCTCCCCACCTTCTCTTCTCCTTACTCCTGCTCATCCACGGAAATCAGTTTCATTGCCTATCCGAGTGTACTAAGATTTTTCTTTTTTTTTCTTTTTTTTCTTTTTTTTGAGATGGAGTTTTGCTCTTATTGCCCAGGTTGGGGTGCAATGGTGCAATCTTGGCTCACCACAACCTCCGCCTCCCAGGTTCGAGCAATTCTCCTGCTTCAGCCTCCCTAGTAGCTGGGATTACAGGCATGTGCCACCACATGCAGCTAATTTTGTATTTTTAGTAGAGAATGGGTTTTTCCATGTTGGTCAGGCTGGTCTTGAACTCCTGACCTCAGGTGATCCACCCGCTTGTAGTATTTTTATTTGTGTGTCTGGCTTATTTCACTTAGCATAATGTCTTCTAAGTCCATCCAGGTCGTAGCACATGGTGGGATTTTCCTTTTTAAGGCTGAATAAGATTTATGTGTGTGCGTGTGTGTCTGTGTATGTGTGTGTGTGTATAAAATATATTCCATTGTGTATATATAAAAAGGGATATATATCCCCTTTTTAAGGCTGAATAAGATTCCATTTTGTGTGTGTGTATGTATATACACACATTTCATTTTCTTTATCAATGTATCTCTCAATGTATATCCAGATTGTTTCCACATTTTGACTATTGTGGATAATGCTGCAAAAAACTTGGGAGTGCAGATATTTTTATACGGTGGTTATTGTACCTCATTTTGGTATATACCTGGAAGAGGAGTTGCTGTGTCATATAGTGATTCTATTAATATGATATGTTTAATTTCTTTAGGAACCTCCATACTGTTTTTTCATAATGGCTGTGCTAATCTACATTCTCACCAATAGTGTACTAGGGTTTTCTTTTCTCCACATCCCTGATAACACTTGTTATTTCTTGTCTTTTTGATAATAATCATACTTATGGACATAAGGCAATATCTTATAGTGGTTTAAATTTGCATTTCTCGAAAGATTAATGATGGTAAGCATCTCTTCATATACCTTTTTGCCATTTTTATATCTTCTTTGGAGAAATGTCTGTTCGGGTCTTTTGCTCATTTTTAAAATCAGGTTACTGTTTTTTCTGCTATTGAGTCATAAGAATTCTTTATAATTCTGGATATATTAACCCCTTAACAAAAATGTGGTTTGAAAATATTTTTTCATAGTCTATAAGTTGCCTATTATTTTGTTGATTGTTTCCTTTATTGTTCTGAATGTTTTTAGTTTAATGTTGTTCTGTTTGTTTACTTTTGCTTTTGTAGCTTGAGCCTTTTGGAGTGATATCAAAATTAATTGTCAAAACCAATGTCAAGAGGCTAAAAGGCAAATTTTGCAAGGCAAAAAAAAGTTATAATACTATTTTCTTTTGCATTTCTCTGATAATTATTAAGTAATTACTCTTGTAATTGCTATTGTAATTTCTCTGATTACTATTAAGATTACTATTGTGATTCACTCAGAATCTATATTTGCCTTTGTAAATACATTTCTAAATGAAACAACTTTGGTTATTCTTGTTCATTGTTCTCATAAATTCACAATTCCTCATTGTTCTTTATAGTATGTGAGGAACATCACTTCCTTTTTCTCTTGTCTCCTCTGATGATTGTTTTCCTATATTCATTCATGTATCATCACATATTTCATGCCTTAAGGGTAAAATGATACAAAGAATAGTTTCCCAGCTCGTCTTCTGGGAGCTGACAATCTAAAACACGAGATAGCAGGACATTTAGGCCATTGCTACGAAATACAGAAAGTATTATGATTCGTGTGTGCACACTTTGCTATAAGAACACATAGAAGCAAAACTAAATCTAGATAAGTCAGTATGTAGTATATGGAAAACTGCCCTCAAAAACTGGCATTGCAACCTTTCATAGATTCACGTTTTACAATTTCTAAACGTCTTATATTATGTTTTTCAGACCTTATTTTTTAATGCGCACTTAAACAGTGTATTTACACGTGAAAAGTAACTAAATTTTACATGACTTGGGTCTCATTGTCATCAAGAGTTTGATTAACAATATTGATTTCAAAAAACATCAGGCCCATATTTCACCTTTACTACTCAGCAAGAAATAATGCAATGACTATATGTATAGTAGTTGAATGATGTTTTAATTTTTTGAGCATGCTAAGGTTTCTGACAAGCAACATTCACACCTGTGTTTATTTTTTCCGGTCATCTTCACAAAACACTGCAACTGAGCTTCTGTGACCAATTATGTTGACAGGACTCTTGCAAAAATTACTCATGACCTTTCCATTTTCAAAATCAGTTCTTTTTTGAAAAAAAATGTTTTTGTCATCTTTGTGCATTTGTTATGGCTAATTGTTGTTATTTCTTGGAAATCTTTTCTTATCGTTTCCATGATTATGCCCTGCTTTCCTAATCTCATGAAATTCTCCTAAAACCACTCCTTTACTAGATTTCTGTCTTCATCTGTCTTCTCTACTTTGCAGGCTTCTTAGCAACCGCAGACATAGCTGTAAGCAATACTAGTGACCATAAAAGAGGCATATCTTCATTTATCTATTTCCATCCCTTTGCTATATATCTCTGTGTAGATGTAGCATACTATGTAGAAACTAGTCATCCGTGTCATCTGGGATTCTTTGCTTATCCTCAAATCTCATTAGTTCATTCTATTAACTGTCTCTTAAATCTATCTCTAGCCCCCTCTTTGTTTTTCTATTTTAAATCCTGTGGATTCAATTATTCCTGATCTCCTGCATCCTATCCTATTTTAAGAGAAACCAATCTATCCTGCTAGACTTCCTGCATTTGCCCATCTACTCAGGTCCCCACATTGCTGCTAAAGTCATTTGTACAACAAACCAACCCAATCTTGTCACTTCCTCATTCAATAGCGTTCTTTGGCTACTCCTTATTGTCAATATAAAGTCCACACTTCTCTCCCTGTACCTTATATAATAGATAACTGATTTTTGTTTTTATTTTACTGAGTCATATTCCATCTGTAATTTTGGAGTGCTAAACTGGATTCTTAAATTCCTTGAAGCTGACCTAGGAATAGTTCTTTGGAGTTTACTAACCACTTCTTCTAGACAGAGGAAGGAGTGGGGCACACATATACACCTGCTCATTAGAGTCCTCAAAATATTCAATCACTTGCTAGATATTAAGGTAAAGTGTCATTTGTCATTTATCTTCTGCTTTTCTTTATTTATACTTCTGTTTCTAATATTTATTATTTACTATGTAATTTTTTATGAATGTTTTTCCTAAGTCTTTCAGAAATTTGCCTTGCCGGGCGCGGTGGCTCAAGCCTGTAATCCCAGCACTTTGGGAGGCCGAGGCGGGCGGATCACAAGGTCAGGAGATCGAGACCACAGTGAAACCCCGTCTCTACTAAAAATACAAAAAATTAGCCGGGCGCGGTGGCAGGCGCCTGTAGTCCTAGCTACTCAGGAGGCTGAGGCAGGAGAATGGCGTGAACCGAGGAGGCGGAGCTTGCAGTGAGCCGAGATCGCGCCACTGCACTCCAGCATGGGCAACAGCGTGAGACTCCGTCTCAAAAAAAAAAAAAAAAAAGAAATTTGCCTTTATGCCATTGTGGTTTGGGCAAAGCCTGACATTCAGTAGAAATTCAGTAAGCACTTTTTGACTGAATAAATACTTTCATCTATCATTTCTTGGTCCAGACCAAATGACTCTCCAAACTTCCACACTGAGGAAACTCAGAGACAAATAGGGTTAGTATCATAATTTTGGGTAAATGTTTGAATAACAGATTTTTGTAAAGATTTGGGGTGAGTGCATGTAACTTGTAAATTTCATATTTATTGAAATGAAAAGCTACATATTCATAAGAAGAACTTATAATACTCACTGAGGAACAATATTTCTTTGCATAATCCCAATTATGCAGTATTTTACATAAAAATTTGGAAATAATATCTCCTTAGAGAGGCTTTTAAAAAATTTGTTTAATATAAATACAATAAATATATAAAGTGTGCATCAAATTAATGTACATACATGAACAATTTAATAATTACAAACTGAAAACTTATGTTACCAGTAAGTATATCAAAAACTAACAATATCACAACTTTTTACAATGCCTTCATTAGTTTAATCACAATATCTTTCATTACTCATCAAAGTAACCATTATCCTCAGATTTGTGTAATTTTCTAAACTTTTACTCATAAATTTATTATATATGCATGCATTTCTATCCTGAAGTCATGACGAAATTCTCCTGTCTTCTCACGTTGTATTGGTTTACTTATCACATTCACATTAGGAACACATAATTTTTGGTGGTGGGAGAGAGGGATAGAGATTAATTTATTTTGTATTTAGATATCCAAATTACCCAGAACCATTTATAAAAAAGACACTCTTTTCGACCCATACTTCAGTTTGTCATAAATTAAACATGGATTTTTGTGTAGGCCTATTTTGAGATGTTCTGTTCCATTGGTCTATACCACACTATCTTAACTATCTTCATAATGAGCTAATTGTTATATTTGGTAATGAAAGTCCTTCAGCATCATTCTTTTTCTTCAAAACTGCTCTCTTTTTTTTAAAGCTTAGCATTTACATATGTATTTTAGAATCCATTTACAAAATAAACTGCTAAAATTTTGATTGGGATTATTTTGATTCTATAGATAAACTGGGGAGAGCTAACATTTTGCCATATTGAGATTTTCAATGCATTATTATAAAAACCTTCATTTATACTGGCTTTTTTTTTTTTTTTTTTTTTTTTTTTTGAGGTAGAGTCTCACTTTGTGCCCAGACTGGAGTGCAGTGGTGTGATCTCAATTCACTGCAATATCCACTTCCTGGGTTCAAGTGATTCTCATGCCTCAGCCTCCTGAGTAGCTGGGATTACAGGTGCCTGCCACCATACCCGACTAATTTTTGTATTTTAGGTAGAGACAAGGTTTCACCACATTGGCCAGCCTGGTCTGGAACTCCTGACCTCAAGTGTTCTTCACCCACCTCAGCGTCCCAAAGTGCTTGGATTACGGGCATGAGCCACCATGCCCAGCCCTATGGCTGGCTTACTTTTTTAATTTAGAGAAGTCCTTTTGACTATCTTACCCCATTTCAGTGACTATTACTTTACCCTCATTCACTTTTTGAAGCCCTAATCACTGTCTGAAATTATTAGTTTCATGAGATTTGAGGCCTTGCCTATATTATTATATCCTCAAGACTTGGTGTAATTCACTGTAGACATTGAACACTTCAATAAAAGAGAATGAATAGATAAATGGTAAAATAACATAACCAAATGGCTCAAATTACTCAATTGTTATTCAAACTATTATTATTTTACTAGTGACCAACAAAATTACCTACTGGATTATCCAATAATATAAACTCCTCAATATATTTGCGCTCCAAATTTGCTCAAGGCTCAACCTGATCCTATTAGAATAAAGTTTAATGTGTGTTTTGATTAACTTAAGGATCCCAGCAGGTATTTTGCACTGTAAGTTTTCAAAATGACCTCATTTGCATTATTCATAAATTAACAACATGAATGTACTTATAAAAAGTATCTTTTTAACTAAACCAAAAACACTTTTCAGAGTCAAGGGAAATAGTGGGAAAAACAACATAAATTTTATTCACATGTTCTTTCATAAATGTTTATATATCAAATTATTTGGGCTACTAACATTTTAGCAATAAAAGGAAAACCTAAGCACTGAATGTTAATTTAAATTAATTTCTTTTGAATGCTTGTTTTTGTCACTAGAAAATAAATATTAAAAAGATACACTTTTATATTGTAAAATTATGTATGTTCCTCCAAAAGTTTCTCCAGTAACTTTCTTCTTTTAATCACTAACCAATATTTCTATTGTGTTTTATCAATACATGAATGAATGAATACTATACTTTACAGTTAATAAGAGGGTATCAGTCTTTTGACATGGTTTGGCTGTGTCCCCACCCAAATCTCATCTTGAACTTGAGAGAGATGATTTAGGATATCTGGTGGAAGAAATTTCTAAGCAGCAAAGCATTCAAGAGGTGACTTGGGTGCTGTTAAAGGCATTCAGAAGGGAAGCAGATCATAAAGGTTCAAAAAAATTGCAGCCTGACAATGTGATAAAAAAGAAAAACCATTTTCTGAGGAGAAATTCAAGCTAGCTGCAGAAATTTGCATAAGTTACGTGGAAAGAATGTGAATCCTCACCATAATGGGGAAAAGGTTTCCAAGGCATGTCGGAAGACTTCACGGCAGCCCCTCCTATTACGGGCCTTAAGACTTAGGAGAAAATTATTTCATGGGCTGGGCCTAGGGTCTCTGTGCTGTGTGCAGTCTAGGGACTTAGTGCTCTGTGTCCCAGCTGCTCCAGCCATGACTGAAAGGGGACAACATAGACCTTGGTGCATCGCTTCAGAGAATGGAAGCCCCAAGCCTTGGCAGTTCCATGTGGTGTTGAGCCTGAGAGTGCACAGAAGTAAAGAACTGGGGTTTGGGAACCGCCATCTAGAATTCAGAAGATGTATGGTAACACCTGGCTGCCCAGCCAAAGTTTTCTGCATGGGCAGAGTCTTCACAGAGAACCTCTGCTAGAGAAGTGCGCTAAGAAATGTGGTGTTGGAGCTCCCACATAGAGCCCCTACTGGGGCACCACCTACTGGAGCTATGAGAGAAGGCCACCATCCTCCAGACCACAGAATGGTAGATCCACAGAAAGACTGCACCATTCCCCTGGAAAAGCCACAAACATTCAATACCAGCCCATGAAAGCAGCCAGAAGGGAGGCTATACCCTGCAAAGTCACAGGGGTGGAGCTGCCCAAGACCACGGGAACCCACCTCTTGCATCAACATGACCCAGATAGGAGACACGTAGTCAAAGGAGATCATTTTGGAGCTTTAAGATTGACTGCCCTTCTGGATTTTGGACTTGTATGGGGCCTGTAGCCCCTTTGCTTCTGCCAAGTCCTCCCATTTGGAACAGCTGTATTTATCCAATGCCTGTACCCCCATCGTATCTAGGAAGTGACTAACTTGCTTTTGATTTTACAAGCTCAAAGACAGAAGGGACTTGCCTTGTGTCAGATGAGACTTTGGACTATGGACTTTTGAGTTAATGCTAAAATGACTTAAGATTTGGGGAGACTGTTGGAAAGGCAAGATTGGTTTTGAAAAATGAAGACATGATATTTGGGAGGGGCCAGGGGCAGAAATAAGATTTGACTGTGTCCCCACCCAAATCTCATCTTGAATTCCCACATGTTGTGGGAGGGACCCAGTGAGGGGTAGTTGAGTCATGGGGGCAGGTCTTTCCCATGCTGTTCTCATGATAGTGAATACGTCTCAGAAGAACTAATGGTATTACAAGGGGGGTTTCTCTGCACAAACTCTCTTCTCTTTACCTGCCACCATCCATGTAAGATGTGACTTTCTCCTCCTTGCCTTCCACCGTGATTGTGAGGCTTCCCCAGCCATGTAAAACTGTAAGTTCATTAAACCTCTTTCTTTTGTAAATTACCGAGTCTCAGGTATGTCTTTATCAGCAGGATGAAAACAGACTAATACAGTCTTACACTCAAGTTTCTCAGTCTATTCTTTATCCCGTAATTCCCCATTGATGAAAAGAGTTGTATGGTAGAAAAGAGTTGTATGGTAGAAAAGAGTTCTATATGCAGTCATTGTAGAAAAAGTATTGGAATTCAGTGCCACAAGAGTTTGTTTAGGTGAACTCACCTGCTATTTCCTAAAAGGGTCTTCCAGTTCCAGAAAGTTTCCTAAATGAATGTGTCATAATTCCAAGTGTAGATCTTAGCCTCAGATTATGAGAAAATGGAATAAGTGACAGAGGGTGAGGAGTCTATCCATCAGGGTAGACTTACAATAAATAAACTCACAGAGTGTGAGATGAAAAACTACAGTGCCAATATTTCTTCCTAACATATTTCTCTATAGAGCAAATCCAAATAAGAAGACATCTTAAATTATACGATATTTAAAATTAATTTAGAAAAAAACAAGTAAAAAACACCTATTTTAAATAAGACGGATTATGTGTACATTCAAAAACTAGCACCTAACTTGGCTAGTTTTTCATGGTTATCTCCAGAGTGCAGTGGCATTTCCCTTATGGGATATAATTACAATAAGTAATGCTAATGTTCACATCTTAGACTCCACATTTTACAGTTCAACACGTGAAAAAGTCTCCTTGTTTCTGACACAGTCTTTCTTTGAACATGTTGATAGAGTTCAGTTCGTTATAAATCCAGCTGGCCCAGATGTCATCTTGTCTTTTTAAAGTGACCATGTTGTTATATTAATTATATTAATATCCTTAATATGTTGATTTATTGGTTTGATTGTGAGAGAACAATCTGCTTTCCATTATTTCTAGCTTTTTTTTTTCTGATGATCCTCACTATAATATCTATAATAATAATAACACAGTTGTTTTTTTTTTAAATCAGGGTAACTAATTTGTCTACAAATTAAACAAGAAGCAACAGCAAAAGCTGCCTCCAGAATATTCATTTATTCTGAGATTTCTATTGTCAAGGAACATATACTATTTCATGAAATCTCTGCAATAAGCTTGTGATGTACATATTAGTAGGCTCTACATTTTAACGGTGAAGAAATGTGTAAGTGTTTTATCTATAAAACTTATTCGTGTATGTCTCCTCATTTGGATCTCTGAATTATTAACTAATACAAATTATCTGCTACTATTAAGTAAACTTTATTTCAGATATTTATGCCACTGTGTTCTTCTGATTTTATTAAGTTTCTTATTTTCACACAAAATTAATTCTATACAGTTCAGACAGTTAATTTTATAAAGTTTATAATCCATTCCAAATTCATGAGAATGACATTTTAAGCTTTTTACCTTCAAACCTTTTGATATTTGAGTCAATTCAGTGTTATATATTATAGGGAAAATATAGGAGTTACTCAATAAAAATATGGAATTAATGGTAGAAATACAAATTAACTCAGAAAGTAAAAATTATTTCCTTAGGTTGTACCTAAGTTTCAAAGTTTGAGAAAGAATATAATGAATTATGTCAAACATAATTGAATAGCTTCAAAAAGTCTAAGTCCCAGCTGGATTTCCCACTGCCACCCAAGAGCTTATATAAAATACTACTGACTTATAAAAACTAAAGTATTTCAAATTAGAGAGTAGTATTTTTCTGTGATTTTCTTTATTTTTTCAATTGGACAGCTGGCATCCTGCTGTTAGGAGGATATCTTCTCATTTTATGAGACTATATGCAGAATAGGAAAATCAGTGATAATGTATTACTTTTTATTGAATAAAATGACTTGCATTTTGTGGTACCTCTGGAATGGCAGAGGGAAGGCCTCCATATAGAGTCCCATGCATTAAAAGCAACAAATACACAGGCAAAAATGGTCAAACTCTATTTTTTCCAGAGCTATGGGATTTATCCCAAATCTGGAATTAATATGAGGGGTGTTTTTTCAAGAAAAACTGCTAAACCCTGCTAATAATGGCATGGAATATAGCACTGTAACTCAACTACACCCATTCCCCTCTTCCCAGTAGGAACCTTGAAAACCAGCAGCCTCCCATCCCTGGTAGCTGTGCAAAACAGCCTCTCAGCAACTAGAGGGAATAGATCAGATTTGGTGCTCCTCAGCACATTCCTTTCCCCTTGCCCAGAAGACTGTCACTATTTAGCCTATCTTGCATCCCCCTGGAAAACTCAATTTGCACATGTTGCTGTTATTTGCCCTGACATGGAGATTTCTCCATGGTTAGAGCCCTATTCCCAGATCATTTATTTAAAAAAAAAAAGTTGAAACAACTGTTTAACATTGCAACTGCCTGAAGCTGCTGTATAAATTGGAACAAGAGCCTGGCCAAAACATAAAAGGAAGGTCTGGGGAAAGACTTGCTCATAGGGGGATTTGAAAAGCTCTACCATATTCACAAGGTTATGTGCATATGCAGGCCTGTGTGAATGCTAAGCTGAGAAAAAAAACAGTCTCTCACTTACGGATGACCTGAGATCCTGCCTAAAAAAGAAGTGAAAGCTAAGACAAACTTGTAAATTGTTGTAATGTTGAAGTTGTGCTCAAACACACACACACACACAGACACACACACACACACACACACACACAAACACACCAGAGAGAAAAACTTTTGGGATAAGATGAAAGAGGTATTGATTTGCTTATATTTGAGGAAGTATCTGACCTATAATTTAGTAACTGAGTAGAGGCTAGGTTCGCCACGCACTAGAAAGAATAGAGACTTTACAGAATTAACCTGAGAAAGTCAATAAATGAACAAATATCAAAACAAAGAAAAACAGGTACAGGCAACAAAATCTGGCGGGTGAGAATATGATTTCCACTGATGGTACATTCTAGTATTTAAAATGCCATGTTTTATTTTTCTTTCTTTCTTTTTTTTTTTTTTTTCCGATACAGGG
This sequence comes from Macaca mulatta, assembly GCF_049350105.2. Lineage (NCBI taxonomy): Eukaryota > Metazoa > Chordata > Mammalia > Primates > Cercopithecidae > Macaca > Macaca mulatta. The sequence goes on from NC_133413.1 coordinate 123,658,739, forward strand.
TCTCACTGCCACCCAGGCTGGAGTGCGGTGGCGTGATAACGACTCACTGCAGCCTCAACCTTCCCATGCTCAAGCCATCCTCCCAATTCAGCCTCCCAAGTAGCAGGGACTACAGGCGTGCTCCACCATGCCCAGCTAATGTTTGTATTTTTTTGTAGATATGGAATTTCATCATGTTGCCCAGACTGGGCTCAAATTCCTGGACTCAACTGATCCATCCACCTTAACCTCCCAAAGTGCTGGGATTACAGCCGTGAACCACCACTTCCTGCACTAAGATACCATGTTTTCAAGGAAAATTATGACACATGCTAAGAAACTGGAAAGTATGGCTCATTTGAAAAATCAGTGGTTAGAAACTATTTTTGAAGTTCAGAAATTGGACATATATGACAAAGATTTTAAGTTAGCTACTACGAGTATGTTTAAAGAACTAAAATAAATAAATTAGCAATTAATTGAAAAGGTACAAATAATGTCTCACCAAATAAATAATATTAATGATAAATTAACTTAAAATAACCAGATGGAAATTCTGCAGTTGAAAAGTTAAATAATTGAAAAATGAAAAATTCACTAAAGGAATTAAGCAACAAGTTTGAGCTTCATGAAGAAGAATCAGTAAACTTGAAGATAATTCAACTGAGATTATCCTCTCTAGGGAACATAAAGAGAAAATAATGAACATGAATAAGGAGAGCCTCACAGACCTTTGGAACATCATTACACATACCAAGATCTGCATAATGGAAGTCCCAGAAGAAGATGCAAGAGGTGAGGCCAGTAAGGATATTTGTGGGGGGGGGGCAGGTGGGGGGTGGGAAACAGTGGTCAAATACTTTCAAATATTATTTCAAAATATTAATCTACACATCCAGGAAAAATAACATAAAGAGATCCACACCCAGACACATCACAGTCAAACTGCTGAAAGACAAAGTGAGAATCTTGAAAGCAGAAAAGAGGAAAAATAAATCAAGCATATAGAAGATTAACAATGATTAAGGCCAAAAGTTGTAGAATTACACGTTTAAAGGAATGAAAACAAGAGAACATGAACAAGAATATCTATAACCAAAAAGCTCTCAAAAATGAAGCAGAAATAATGACATTTGAAAAAAAATGAAATCTGCTAAAATGCATCACTATCCGACCATTCTTACAAGAAAAATTAAAATGAGTCTTTTGGGCCAAAATGGAAAAGCATGATGCAGCAATTCAAATCTACATAAATAAAGAGTACCCGCAAAGCAGTTATCTAGGTGAACATCAAGAAAACAAAAAATGTATATTTGTAACTGTTTTATTTTCCTATATAATTTTTAAACTGCAAAAACAGTAATTATAAAACATTAATGAATAGTTTATAATGTATAGATAATCTGACAGTAAAAATAAAAATGCTACTATAAAAATAGGGAGGGAATGAAAGTACATTGCTGCAAATATTCTGTATGTTTTGGAAATTAAGTTAGTATTAATCTGAACTAGAATGTTGAAGTAAGAAGCTAATTGTAATCCACAGCACTACAAATAAGAAAATATCTCAAAAACATATTAAAAGAAATAACAGAGGAATTAAAGTTGTACACTAGAAAGTATCAAACAAAAAAAATGAGGCAGTAATGAAGGGAAAGAACAAACATATAAGGTGTATAGCAAACAAATAGCAAAATGACAAGAATAAGTTCTGCCTTGTCAGCAATAACATCAAATATAAATGTAATAAACACTCCAGTTAAATGACAGGTGTTGCTAGATGGATGAAAATTATTATTCAAGAGACATATCTTTGGTACAAAGATACAAGACAAATGAAAGTAAAATAAATTGATGGCAAAATATATAATATGTAAGCAGTTATGAAAATTGAGCTGGAGTGGCTAACCTCATATCATACCAAACAGACAACACAAAAATGTTACAGAGGTAAATGAATACTTTTATAGTCCTACAGTAGACCATATTAATAATAATAAAAAAGGATCATGAAAATATTTGTACCTAACAAGAGATCCTCAAAATACATGGAAAAAAATGACTTAATTGAAGGGATAAGTATATATTTCAAAAATAATAGTTGGAGCCTTTAATTCTCTGCTTTCAGTAATGGATATAACAACAAAGTAGAATATCAGCAAAGATATAAAATACTTGAGCAAGACCAGAAGTCAACTAGGCCTCACTAACATCTATAGAGCACTGCAACCAACAAAGCACATAGAAATGATATAGAAAATACAAAGACAACAGAAAAAAGTTCTCAAAACCAAATGTTGATTTTTTGAAAAGATGAACAAATTGACAAAACTTTATCTAGACTAACCAAGAACAGAAAGAGAGAAGACAAGTTACTAAAATCAAGAATAATAGAGAGCACATAACTAAGAGTCTTATGGAAATAAGGGTTATAAGGAATTCTATGAATTAAAAAGTTAGATTATTCAAATGAAATGAACAAATTCCTAGAATGACCCAAACCATAAACTGAAGAAGAATTAGAACATACGAATAGAACTACAATAAGACCTTGAATGTGTGACTAAGAAAAATAATAATAATTGTACAAAGAAAATGCTAGGCCCAAAAAGCTTCATTGGTGAGTTTTACTAAACACATAAAAAAATTAAGACCAACTTTTCACAAACTCTTCCACAAAATAAAAGAGGAAGAAACACTTCCCAACTAATTTTAAAGACCATCTTGCTCTGATACCAAAAAACCAAGACAATGCTAGGTAAAGATTCCACTGACCAATATTCCTTATGAATATTGATAAAAGTATCCTTGATGAAATACTGGAAAACTGAATTCAGCAAAATACAATCACACATAATAACCAAATGACATTTATCCAGGAATGAGATAAAAATAGAATGGAACATCTTCAACCTGATAAAGAACATCTATGTTAAACTGATGACACCATCAAATTTAATGATGAAAGACTAAGGGTTTTTCCTCTAAGCTCAGGAACAGAACAAAGATATTCATTCTTGGCACTTGTATTTAACCTTATACTTCAGGTTCTAACAAGGGAAGAAAAAAATAAATAAAATGCAACCATACAGCAAAGAAAGAAATACAAATATTTGATGATGGCAGGATCTTATATAGACACACCTCAAAGATACTGTGGGTTCAATTCCAAACCACAGTAATAAAGCAAATATTGCAATAAAGTGAGTCATGAATGTTTTGGTTTCCCAGCACATATAAAAGTTACATTTACACTATACTATAGTCTATTAAGTTCCCAATAGCATTTAGTCTAAAAAATATGCATGCCTTAATTTAAAAAATACTTTACTGCTATAAAAATGCTTATAATATAAGTACATACTGTTGGGAAAACGGTGCCTATCGAATTGGTCCATATAGCATTACCACAAAACTTCAATTTGTTAAAAAAAAAAAAAAGATATCTTCAAAGCACAATAAAGCAGAGCATAATAAAATGAGGTATCCCTGTACACAGAAAACCCTAAAAAAACACTAAAAACTATTAGAATGAAAAACAAATTCAGCAAGGCTGCAAGCTAAATATCAGTGCACAAAAATTCACAGTATTTTTATATTTTAGCAATGCACAATCCAACAAATAAAATTAGAAAATGCATTGATGTACAATAGCACAAAGAAGGATATTTGGGCATACATTTAACAACAGAGAAGCAAGACTTTTATACTAAATACTACAGAAATTGTTGAAAGACATGAAAGATACATATGTAAATGATAGATACCCTTTTTTGCATCAATTGGAAGGCAACATTTTTGAGAGGCAAATAGACTCCAAATTGATCCACTTATTCAACCAGTACCTTGCAAAATCAAATGTGGCTATTTTTAATTGCTAAAATTGACAAGTTGATGCCAAAAATTTATATTAATATATGTGATGCAAGGGAACCAAAATAGCCAAAACAATTTGGAAAAAAAATTAGATGATACCTACTTCCTAATTTAAAATGTATTTCAAAGGTACAGTAATTACATAGCATGGTACTGGTGGCATAAAGATGGACATAAGCTTAACTGAATAAAATTAAGAGTCCATAAATATAGTTTTACATATATAGACATTTGATTTGAGTGTGGGGGAGTCAAGAGGGGAATCAAGCAACTTTATTGTTTTCTTCTTTTTAAAAATCTTATTTTGAGATAAGCAGAAATGCACATTCAGGTATTAAAAAAACAGTTTTGTCCATTTTCTAATTGGATCATTAAATTTTTTAACTGCTAAATTTGAAAGGTTTTATATATTCTAGATGCAGGTACTCTTCTCCAGTCTGTGATTTCAAAATACTGTCTGATACTCAATAGCTGGTCTTTTCATATTCTTCATAGAGTGTATGGCATAGCAAAAGTTTTTAATATTGATGAATTTCATGTCATCACTTTTTCCTGTTGTGGATCCTGCTTTGCTATAAAGACTAAGTATTGTTCACCTATTCTTAGATTTTAAAGATTTCTTTCAAAGTCTTTGCTATTGTGAATAGTGCCACAATAAACATACGTGTGCATGTGTCTTTATAGCAGCATGATTTATAATCCTTTGGGTATATACCCAGTAATGGGATGGCTGGGTCATATGGTACATCTAGTTCTAGATCCTTGAGGAATCGCCATACTGTTTTCCATAATGGTTGAACTAGTTTACAATGCCACCAACAGTGTAAAAGTGTTCCTATTTCTCCACATCCTCTCCAGCACCTGTTGTTTCCTGACTTTTTAATGATTGCCATTCTAACTGGTGTGAGATGGTATCTCATTGTGGTTTTGATTTGCATTTCTCTGATGGCCAGTGATGATGGGCATTTTTTCATGTGTCTGTTGGCTGTATGAATGTCTTCTTTTGAGAAATGTCTGTTCATATCCTTTGCCCACTTTTTGATGGGGTTGTTTGTTTTTCTCTTGTAAATTTGTTTGAGTTCTTTGTAGGTTCTGGATATTAGCCCTTTGTCAGATGAGTAGATTGCAAAAATTTTCTCCTATTCTGTAGGTTGCCTGTTCACTCTGATGGTAGTTTCTTTTGCTGTGCAGAAGCTCTTTAGTTTAATGAGATCCCATTTGTCAATTTTGGCTTTTGCTTCAAATGTCCATCAGTGACAGACTGGATTAAGAAAATGTGGCACATATACACCATGGAATACTATGCAGCCATAAAAAAGGATGAGTTTGTGTCCTTTGTAGGGACATGGATGCAGCTGGAAACCATCATTCTCAGCAAACTATCGCAAGAACAGAAAACCGAACACCGCATGTTCTCACTCATAGGTGGGAACTGAACAATGAGATCACTTGGACTCGGGAAGGGGAACATCACACACTGGGGCCTATCATGGGGGGGGGCGGGGGAGGGGGGAGGGATTGCACTGGGAGTTATACTTGATGTAAATGACGAGTTGATGGGTGCTGACGAGTTGATGGGTGCAGCATACCAACATGGCACAAGTATACATATGTAACAAACCTGCACGTTATGCACATGTACCCTAGAACTTAAAGTATAATAATAATAATAAATAAATAAAAATTAAAAATAAAAATAAAAAAAGATTTCTTATAACTATTTTTCTAAAAGCGTTAGAGTTTTAGGTTTCACATTTATGTTGTGATCTGCTTATTTAATTTTTGGTTATGTATCAGACTTACGTCAATATTAACTTTGCCTACCTGTGCATGTCCAAATGATAAAGCACCATTTGGTAAAAAATCTATATTTCCTTAAATGAAATGCTCTTGTACCTTTCTCAAAATTAGTTTGGCATACTTGTTTGAGTCTATTTTTGGGGTTCCCTATTGTGTTTCAATGATCTATGTGTCTACTTCTTTGCTAATGCCAAAGTCTTGATTATTGTAGCTACATAATAAGCTTTGAAATCAACTATACTAAGTCTTCCCACAGTACTATTCTTTTTAAAAAATTATATAGCTATTCTAGTTCCTTTGCAGTTTGAAATAAAATTTAAAATAATGTATATGCCTACAAAAAGTCTTGTTGAAATATTGTGAAGAATGGCATTAAATTTATAAGTAAATTTGGGGATAATTGTTGTTTCACTGTAAGAGACTTTCAGTGCATCAGCTCAGCATGTCTCTCCATTTATATAGATCCCCCATCTTGAATTTCTTCTACTAACTTTGTATAGTTTTCAGGATAGAAGTCCTAGACATGACTTGTTAAATTTAAACCTAAGTATTTTATATTTTCTTAATGAGTGTAAATGATAATTTGGATGTCTACATGTTCACTGCTACTGTACAAAAATTACGAATTTTAACTGATATTTACTTTGTATCTGTGACCCAGGTGAACTCACTTATGTACAGTAGTCTTTTTTTAAATCTATAAAATTTTCTACTTTTTGTCTTAGTCATCTCTATTTTAGTTATTTTATATTATTTTAGATTCAGGGGGTACATGTGCTATATAGCCGCTTAAAATATCTGCAACTAGGGATAGTTTTAGTTTTTTTTTTTTTTCATTTCCAACCTGTGTACCTGTTACATATTTCGTTGTATTAGGATGACATGCTTCTTTTCTTTAACCTCTTAATATGGTAGATGACGTTGGTTGATTCTGGAATATAGAACTATCCTTACACTTTTGCAATAAGCCCTACTTGGTCATGTTATAATTATTTTTTACACATTGTTGAGTTCCATTTGCTGATATTTTGCTTAGGGATTTATATTCTCTAGGTGTACTAATCTTCAGTTTTCTTTTATTTACTGGATTTATATGGTTTTGATATCAGGACTGTGATACCTGCTTCATAAAATGAATTGGAAAGTTTCCCTGCTGTTCTTTCTAGAATAAGATGGTTAGTTATTTTGAAACATTTGATAGAATTATACAGTCAAACCACCTGGGTGAGGAGATATCTCTTTTCTTTGCATTTTTGTAATTGTGAATTCTATTTTCTTAATAGTTATAGGGCTATTTGCCATATTTATTTCATATCAGAGGAGTTGGCGTATTTTTTCTTTTAAGGAATTGGTGCATTTTGTCTTAAGTTGTCCAACTGATGTGTATAGAATGATTAATAGTATGTCTTTATTATATTTTTAATGTCTGTAGGAACTGTAGTGATATCCCTCCTTTTATTCCTAATATTGGCCATATGGTTTGGATCCATGTCCTCACCAAATCAAATTATATCCCCAGTGTTGGAGATGGGGCCTGATGGGAGGTGATTGAATCATATGGAGTGGTTTCTCATGGTTTAACACCATCCCCCTTGGTACTGTCCTAGCGACAGTGAGTGAATTCTCAAGAGATCTGATTGTTTAGTAGTGTGTAGCACCCCACCCCCACCCTGGCTCCTGCTCTTACCATGTAAATATCTCGCTACTCCTTTACTTTCCACCATGATTGTAAGCTTCCTGAGGCCTCCCAGAAGCTGATGCTGCCATACTTTCTTTCCTGTACAGTCTACAGAACCATAAGCCAATTAAAACTTTTTTCTTTATAAATTACCCAGTCTCGGGTATTTCTTTACAGCAGTGCAAGAACAAACTAATACAATGCTAATCTGTATCGTCTATTTTTTTTCCTTGTCAGCTTTACTAGTGGTATGTCAATTTTACTGATCTTTTCAAAGAAACAAATTTTGTTTCAATAATATTTCCCTATCGTTTTCTCTATTTTGTTATTTTGTTTTCAAATGTTCAGTTTTTGTTTTTTTTTTTTCCTATACTTACTTTCTACTCCTTGCTCTGGATTTAGCTTTCCTCCTTCTCCTTCTTTTTTTCTTTTTTTGGTTATTTACACAACACCTTAGATTGTTCCTTTGATACTTCAAAAGAATATATGTTACAATGTTGTGAGTAAAGTGTTCTATAAATGTCAATTACATCCTGTTGGATATTACAATATTGTGAGTAAAGTGTTCTATAACTGTTAATTACATCTGTTGGTCAACCATGTTGTTGAGTGCTTCTGTATCTTTTATCCTTTTCACCTATAGGCTTGGGTCCTTTTGTCTCTGGCTGCTTGTAATACTTTTTTTTCCTTAGTTTTCTATTTAAGATGTGTATGCATGGATTTATTTTGGTTTATCCATTTTGGGGTATACTCAGTTTTTGCAATCTGTAGCTTTCACTCTTGCCAAATTTAGAAATATTTTAGTCATTTGTTGTTTGAGTATGTCTTTAGTCCTGCTCTCTTTCCCTTCTCCTTTTATAATTCCAATGACACAAATTTTACATTCTTTATTTTAGTCCTACAGGTTCTTAATGCATTATCCATTTTTTTAGCCTACTTTCTTCCTGTTGTTCAGATTGAGTAATTTATTTTCTGTCTTCAATTCTTAGATTATTTTCTTTGTTCCCTCTATTTGGCTGTTGATCCCATTAATTGAGCTTTTCATACTACTTATTATACTTTTCTTAGATTTTCATTTGGTTCCTACTTACATGTTGTATTCTTTGCTGAGACTTTTAAATTTTTTTGCTGACACTTTTGATTGAAAAAAAAAAAGGAATTAAGTGTGCCTGTGCTGTTTGTCGATGCAATTTTAGCAAGGCTGCTTTAAAATCTTTGTGAGATAAGTTTAAAATCTCTATCATCTAGGGTTGGCATTCAATTTTTTTTTTTTTTTTTACTTAGTTTGATATCTTGTTGGTTTTTTGTATGACAAGTGAGTTTTTTAACTGCAATCGGGATATTTTCATATTATGCTAAGGAACTCTGGATTGTATTACATTATCAGTGTATGTGTCTTTTTCTGAGACTATCCAGTAGTGGAATGGGAAGATAAGGATTACCTCATTGCTGTCTGGTCGAAGGAGAAGTCCATGTTCCCTAATTGGCCTCCGTTAACAACCCAGGTAGTCACATTTTTGTAATTGAGTGCTGTGACCACTCTGAACACTAGACCTCTTTTGACATCATCCCAACAGGAAGCAGAAGAAGTACCTTGTTACTATGAAGTGGGTGTGAAAGTCCAGGATCCAGTGTTTATACTGACACTGTAGTCAGAAGAGGTCTCATTACTGGCTAGCAGAGAGGAGTATTCCAGCTCTTTCAAGCACCACCACAGTGAGGATGTTGAAACACTTTCTTGTAGCCTGGCAAGCCTGAAAGTACCAGCTCCCCACTCAGTCTTTTTTTGCTGTTGTTGTGGATAGGGGTGGAAGCCACATATTTTTCTGTGTTGTTTGGTTGGTATAGGACATATAACAACTCAAAGTTTTTTGTCTATTTTTCCATTTTGCTGGTCCTTTGGGTAGAGAAAGCAGGCTTTTATTGGTGCTTTTTATGACTGTGCCATTTCCAAGTTACTGGCTTATTTAAGCCTGAGACTGAGATACTTGAAGCAAAAGGAAATTCCAGAGAACTAGCAAAATGTTGTTCTTTAGATGTCAAGTTCACTAGTCAATCTGCCTTTTTTTCCCCACCTCTCATTATTGGCTTCATATATAACATAGAGGGTTTTTAGTTGTTTGTAGCATGAGAAATGGAGAGAAGTATGTCTATGCCATCTTTCTGGAAGAGCAAGTCTAGTCACGGATTTTTAATAAGGGTGACAAGAAAATTTAGTTCAGAAAATGTAGTTTGTTCAACAAATGGAACTGGGACAAGTGGATATAAACATGCAAAAGTATGAACACTAGCATCATAGAACATAGAAAAATTAACTCAAAAAGGACAACAGAACACATAAAACAGCTAACATTATTAAAATATTAGAAAAATACATAGAAGTAAAACTTCATGTCTTTGGTTTAGGAAATAGCTTAGATCTCACACTGAAAGCCCAATAGAAAATTTTAAAAAGTCAATAAATTAGATTTTATCAAAATTAAAAACTTTGTGTGTTATAAATGATACCATAAGGAAAGTGAGCAATGAGGAGTGAAGTTTTGGAGATGTTGGTAGAGGGATACAATCTTTCAGTTAGGAGAAATAAGTTCAAGAGATCTATTGTATAACATGGTGACTATAGCTAATAACAATATATTGTATTCTTGAAATTTGCTAAGAAGGTAAATTTTAAGTGTTTTTACCACAAAAAAAAAAGATAAGTATGTAAGGTAATGCATATGTTAATTAGCTCAGTTTAGACATTCCATAATATGTATTTGAAAACATGTTGTACACAATAAATATATGCAATTTTTATTTTCAATAAATGACAAAAGGAAAGTGAAAGAAACAACCCCACAGAATGGGAAAAAGTGTACATCTGATTAGATACTTGTATTCAAAATATAAAAAGAACTCTTAAAACAACAAGAAAAAGAACAACAAAATGAAATAAACGAGCTAAGCATTTTAGTAGTCACCCTGGTAAAAATATATAAACAAAAGAGCATATGAAAAGATGCTTAAAAATAACTCAAGAAATGCAAATTAAAGTCACAAAGAGATACCACTACATAACCATTAGAATATCTATAATTGTTGTCAAAGATATGATAGAATGAGAAATCTCAAAATGTAAGATGGTGCAGCCAATTTAGAAAATAATTTGCAAATTCCTCAATAGATTATACATAGAGTACCATCTGAACCAGAAATTCCATTCCTGGGCATATACTTATGAGAAATAAAACATATATCCACATGCTACTTGCATATGAATGTTCACAGTAGCATTATTTATAATAGCCAAAATAAGTTGAATCTCTATTAACTGATGAAGGGATAAACAAAATGTGGCATATTGATACAATAGAATACTATTTAACAATAAAATAAAATAAAGCACTGATACTTGCAACAACATGGAACTCAAGAACATTATGTCAAGTGGAATTATTCAGTAATAAAATAACATATACTGAAAGGTTTCATTCACATAAAATGTCCAGAATAGGCAAATCTATGCAACCAGTAAATGATTAGTGGTTGATTAGAACTGCACAGTGGTAAGTGGTTGGGTAGGATGGAGTGTGATTGATAATAGGGATTTTCTTTAGAATAATGTTCTTAAACTAGATCGTATTGATGCTTGCACAACTTTGAATATGCTAAACACTACTGAATTTGGACCTAGTTGCATTTCTCTAAAATAAATCACTGTATTTTATTTTGTATTCTCTAAAATATGACTTATTTTTTCTTGTCTATACTTGTCTCTTTAATTACACTTTAAAATGTTGTTCATAGTTTTATTGAAAATAACAGATTTTTCAATGAGCCATTCATTGACTCTGAAGCCAGACATTCTCATTTCACCATTTAGCACTTCCTTTGTGCAAATCATTTAATAATATTATGCCTCAGATTCTTTATCTCTATAATGACATAATAAGAATAACTGTTTTAAAGATTAAGCATGTGAACAACTTTCTTTCAACAATATTTTAAACATAATGAATACCATGTGTTATATTCCCTTTCTCTTCCTCTGCCTCTTAGTTATACTGTAATTATTATAGTTTGCCATGGAGCTCCTTTACATAATAAAACTATCTCATTGTCTTTGGGTTAGAAAATACAAATTTAAATAAGTACATTGAAAATCCTTGTATCAATTTGTCTGAGAATATAAAATGCCTATGGCCTAAAGGTATCAAATATGCTGCCAAATGGCTGTTTTTGAAACATGATTTCATGGCTCTATTTCAGGTTGTTACCAAAAAATACATTAAGTTAATTTATTTTCTTTAGAAGAGAACAATTTTGATCTTAGAATATCATACGAATGTTTACTGCTAAAGTGTCTTCCTCTCTTAGGAGCAATAATATAATTTGATACTGGTGAATTTCTGGTTTAAACTTATCGATAATGTATATTCTTCTTTTATTGGGTGAATGTATGCCAATTAGGTCCAATTTTTAAATTGTGTTTAGACTGTTATTAGATCTACTATTTTTTCTTCTGTTTCTTTCATCTGTTACTGAGCAAGATTTCATTAAAAATTTTTATTGTATAGATTTTCCCTTCCTTGTTATTTCAGTTTTTGCTCTACATATTTGGACAAGTTATTAGTTGAATAGAATTAAAATTACTATATGGTCATTATATACTTACTTGTCTACCATTATTAAATACCCTTCTTTATATCTATCAATAGTCACACTATACATTATACTTTATCTGGTATTAGCATAGATACATTCAGCTATTTGTAAATTAGTGTCTGTACATATAATTATTAAAATATCATAATCAAAGTGTATTTCTTATAAACATTTAGGTTTTTTAAGCTCATGTCATAGTCTTTACTTAACTTTGAAGTATATAACATACCTAAACTTACTATAACTATTTATATATGTGTTATGAGTTTGTTCCTCTATTATTTGTTCCTTTTACGTCATTGTTTTTACCTTCTGTTATATTAATCAAGTAGATGTTTTTATTGCATGTTTTTTTATTGACTTGTAAGTTTTGTATTCTGTTAGAAAGCAAGATATGCATCCTTGATTATTAGAGTCAATTATAAATTAGTACTCATCACTTCCTGAACAAAATGAGGACATTAGATCACTTTAACTCCACCTCATTGGTTGATGTTTGTACTATTGTTTCTGTGCATTTTACTTTTATATATAATATAAACACCCAGAAGACACAAATATTGCTTTAACCACTCAATATTCATTTAGAGTAACCTACATACTTACTCATTCATCATTACAATCTTTCCATGTAGACTTATACTGCGCCTGAAAAATTCCTTCCAGTATTTTAGTTCTAGCAACAAATATTTTTGTATGCTAAGTTTTAAAAGAAAAATTACAATTTTCTCTCTCTTCTATAGTTTCTGATGGAAGGGTTTGTTTGCCAAGCACGGTGGTGCACACTTGTAATCCCAGCACTTTGGGAGGTGACGTAGGGTTGATCACTTGAGGCCAGGAGTTTGAGAACAGTCAGAACAACATGGTGAAACCCCGTCTCTACCAAAAATACAAAAATTAGGCAGGTGCGGTGGCACAATCCTGTAGCCCCAGCTACTCAGGAGGCTAAGGCATGAGAATTGTGTGAGCCTGGAAATTGGAGGTTGCAGTGAAGTGAGATTGTGCCACTGCACTCCAGCCTGGGTGACAATGCAAGACTTTGCTAAAAAAAAAAAAAAAAAAGGAAAGTGGTTTGTCTACTTCATCAGTGCCAGAAGTAGAAAGTTACCTGTATTGCTTTATCTTTATTTCTTATCACTTCTTCTTTATTCTATGTCACAGCAACCATCCTTTTAGGATCCTCTTCAGCCAGCATAGTTTTTGGAGGTTTTTTCTTTTTTTTTTACCATATATTTACTTTTATTTTTTAACTGTACATATTTTAAGGGTACGATTTGATGTTTCCGTACATATATATGGATTAAACTTATATGTGTATATATGTAAGTATATGTATTTATGGACATATATGTACATGTATGTATGTATGCATACACATACATGCATATGTATGTATGTATGCATACACATACATGCATATGTATGTATGTATTCAAAACCTCTCTTGTAGCTATTTTGTAATATACAAAACCTTGCCGTTAATCATAATCACCCTACTGTGCAAACAGAGTACTAGAGCTTACTCCTCCTAATCTTAACTGCACCTGTTGACCAGCAACAAAATTTTTAATTCTGAAAACTTATATCTAAACTACATTTCAATTATCAGCTGAAATAATCATTCAGGTAAAACCAATTAATAGAGTATTCAATAGTTCAAGGCAATATTCACTGAGCATAAGCTAGATGCCAAACACTGTACTAGAAATTAGATTTATAAAATTAGTCTAACAGTATTTCAATAGTTAAGTTCTAGAATCTAATGGCAGTAACCCATAAACAAGTAGTTTATAAATATATATATGAGATGTGCTATAATAGGAGTATCTGAAAGGCTGTTTAAAATATGGAAACTGAGGGAAATAAAAAAGTGGTCAAATTTGATTCCTGAAGGAGTTAAACTTATTATTTGACACTTCATTTTTACTCTAGTTTTGCTACTATCATATGAATATATGCTCTAGGTATAAAGTAAACAATGAGATAGTCCAAAGGATATTTTCCAAAGTTTATCAGTTGTATTGGTCCACCGGTGTTGTCTAGAGTGCCAAACACATGATTGCTACTCACATCATTCTGCATACCCAAAATATCCTTCCTTTGCTTCTTGATGGTGAAAAAATAAATAGTTTTGCTTTTGTGAGCTCATTGGGCTCTTTGTAATGTAACCTCTTTGCACTGATTTTTCCATTTAGTCTAGAATTACCTATGATGTTCATTATTTTCCGTAATAAGGAAATGACCAAACTTGTGGAATAACCAAAATATTACCAGTAGTATTTAAAAGATTAAAAAGAAAAAAAAAACAAGAAGAAAATGTTGATAAATTAATCAGTAATGAAAGAACATGTGGACCAAATATGCCTCTTAAAAGTAGGAATAATTCAAACGTGTAGGAAAGCCTATCAATCAGGCAAATGAAACTATCTGAGACAAACGTTATCACATTCCATGTAAACACTAGACTATAATGTCAAAGGGAAGTAACTGATTGTTTCCTATTGCTTCCTAGCTTTTAAACACGATTCTCTAATGCACTTTCAAAAGTATAGAAATGCTATTGTAAATAGATATTATAGCTGAAATTATCTCTTCAGCTGAAAAATCATGAAAGCTGAATTATCTCTACAGTACTATTTGCAGACTAATAAACAGTTCATCAGTATATTATTGTAAAGTCAAGATGAAGAAGAAACCACAATAAAATTGTATAAATTACTTTTAAATTGATCTGATTAGCATAAAATAGTCAAAGTATTATTTATTTAGTTATCAAGTATTGAAGACAAATAGGATATTATGATGATTAAGATCTAGTAACATTCAAAATTTAAACTTTCATAAATTGTAGGTTTTATTAGACATTCACCATAGATGTCACATCTTATTAAGGATCCATATATCCTTATCACTAAGGGAAAATAGTACATTATATCATTTTTCCTTAAACTAAAAGTTGTTCAAAAAATAGTCCATTAATATGTTGCTTGCCATCATATTTTTCTGTTGCTAATATCTTAATTTTCTTCCGACCCTTAGCCACTAAAATGGATGTTAATTATAACTAATCATACCCCTTGAATCTGGTGTGGTCTAAACTTAACGGCTTTGGCACAATTCCAATGCCTTTGGAATAATCCAAAGGTTTTATAAAGGACCATTCTCTCCAGACTGCTTTAGGTCTTCTGAACACAGTTTAGTGTTGATTTTTAGTTTATGTCATTCCTTTTCTCTTTAAGCGAAATTGAATCTACTTGTAACTACCATCTTATGAACTTTAGTGCCTTTCGCTGTCAATAGATTGTAAGTAAACTTTGTGAGATTTTTTTTGTTTGCTTGATTATATAAATTTATGGGGTACAAGTGTATTTTTGTTATATGATGGATACACAAAAAGGAAGTAAACTTTAGATTTGTATGGAAATGGTTTTTGTCCCTGAACAGCCATGTGATACTGGGAAATATAGTTAGCCTTTCTGAGACTGTTTCCTCCTCTATAAATCAAGAATGATAATATCTAGCTTTGAGAATACTTAAGAGAATTAGCAATACTGTGTGTGAAATTCCTTAAAAAATTGGAAAAGGTAACTATTATTTAATCTTCTGAAAATTATACCAGTTATGCCTATCTGGCATTAAGACTGCCTTACTACTACAACATCTTTAAACTTATTCGAGCTATAGAAGATTTTTAATATTTGTAAAAATATCAGTTTCTGTTCTTCTCAATGATATTTGGTTAATGTATATGTATGATATTGTATTTCAAAATAATAATCCTGGTTTTTACATATTCTTATAGTGCCTGAATGATTACATAAATATGTGAATTAAGATATGTTTCATTATAAATTTGAAATAACTTATTGTTCTAAATTAGGAAATGTCTATATACAAATATATTCCTTTTCTACACCTAAATATCTCGACTCCTTTCCCTCCACCATTTTTTGTCCTGAGAGGCTGGCCTATGACTACATCATCCTGTCCTTGCTCTCTAGCCTGCCACTCCCATTTAAGTTTGGCCAATGTGACACCCAGCAGGAGATAAAAATTCAGAAAGAGAGATATATTACTGTAATCATTGCCTTTTCATACTCCACACTAGGTACTAACAGTGGCTAATTTTTATATTTACTCTCCTTGAAAGAAGCTTCATCTTCACAACACTATATGCCAAGAAATTTTTTTCCCTTTATACCTCCAGTCATAGCGGGAATATCAAATTCTTTCTATGCTAATCGTTAGGTTCCTCATAATCCCTTGTTTATCTGAACTTTATGATCTACCAGCTTTCTGCTGGAAACAATTTCCCAACAGTGGCTCAGATCGTTAGAGTTTTCACACTGTACCATGATCCCCATGATTTGAGGAGGTAGATTTTAGAACTCAGAACAAGCAGAGGAACTAGAGTTAGTGAAATGGAGCATAGAGAAGATAGAATTGTTCGGGCAGGGGAGGCCAGGAGTCCATGTGCATATTGACTATAAATTGACAGAGGAGCACAATGTTATAATAGATGCCCAGAGCAAGATCATCCAAGAGTTGTCAAACAACAGCTGCCCTGGGATTGCTGCTGGAACATAGAAAGCAGATATTGAGCAGAATAAGGAAGTACAGTCTAGTGAAACATTAGAACGTTGGTCTTCCTGGTATAGTAAGATCTAAGTAACCCATTATTAATATCTTAAACGTTCATCTGAAACACTAGGGACCTTGGAAGTAAAATTTGTACCTTAGACTCGACTGAACTCGACTCTACTCTAGGCCTACCCTTAAAGCCAGAAGCCTAAAGCCAAATTTTAACAAGATTCTCAGGGATATTAAGTTTGGCAGCTGAGTCTTGCCAAGTTACAGGACTTGGCAAATACTCTGGGCTTTCCATAGATCTCACTCACAATGTATGAAATAAAAACTACTCAGTTTCCATGTGGTAAGTTAATAGTCCAAAATGCCTTCTAAGTCAAGAATTAGCACTCTTCTAAGGAAAATAACAGAATCCAAAGTCTGTACATATTATTATTATATATCATTCCCAATGTCCAATGATAAACCAACATTTGTGAGAAATTCAACTAAATAGAAAAATGCAACCCATAGTTGAAGAAGATAATTAAGAAGAGGAGAAGGAACAAGAGGAAGAAGAAAAATGGAAGGAGAAGAAGGAGAGGGAGGAGGAAAAATAATAGTCAAAATAGGAAGAAAAGAAGGAAGAGAAGTCAATAAAGGAGAAGGAGGAGAGTGGGGGAGGAGGAGGAAGAAGAGACTGAAGGAAGAGTAAGAAACATAACTCAAGATGGCTCTGATATTGGACTTAGCAGAAATTAAAGTAGTTACTTTTAAAGCTATTTAGGAGTGTTTATCCATTTAAAAGCTTCTAAAGGTAATTTAAATGATTAAAAGAAAATAATATGGTCTTAATGAGTTAATCAATAGGGAACGTTGGTACAGAAATTACAGAAATGGAAACTGTTAAAAAATTAAAGCAAAATTGTAGAACTTGGGAGATGGACTCTATCTCAAATTGGAGACTAGGAAAACAAAAGAATAGTAAACTTGAAAACATATCAATACAAATTGTCCATTTTGACGATCACAGAGAAAAAAATATATGAAACAAATAAGCAGAACTTAAGGGACTTGTAGTCCAGTGTCAAACGGTTTAAAATGAGTGTCACTGGAAAAGACAGTGCCTTTGAGACAGAAAAATACAGAATAACTATGGTACAGACTCAGGCTTCCCATGTATTATATAAGGCACAAACTTACAGGTCTAGGAGGGTCAGAAAGATAAGGAGCAAGAGAACCACAGGTAGGTAAATTATAGTCAAAATTCTGATTTCCAAAGTTGAAGAGAAAAATATGTAAGTTACTAGAGAAAAAACATATTACACATAAGAAAATGGGCCAAGAAAAAAAATCATAATTTTCTCTTAAAAATAATTGCATTCAAAATACAATAAAAAGAAAATTTTAAATTGCTGAAAACCTAATGCAACTTACACTGAGAAAAAGTATTTTTTAAAATGTATATAAGATATTTTTCAGATAAATGGAAGCTGAAAGTAGTCATTTTCTACAAGTCTTCACAGTAAGAAATGCAAAAGATTGCCCTTCAAGCAGAAGGTAAATGGTACCAGTTGGAAACTACAATCTACACAAAAGAATAAAAACTACCATAAATGGCATACAAGTACCTATTTCTAAAAGATCAAGTTGTATTTCTTTTCATAATGTACTTAAAAGTCAAATGTTTGCTTACAATGTTTTACAACGTATATAAAAATAAAATGTGCAATTCTGCAACAAAATAGGGAAGTTATTAAATTGATTTATAGTCATTTAAGATTATTATATTTGTGAAATATGAGGTCAAAACTATGAAATAAGTAAAGAGAGGAAAATTTCGTGTGTAAAATTTGAAAGGAGGAGAGGGAAGAAGGAATTTTGAACATAATATAAAATCAATTTTAATATTGAATTTTATTATATTATTTTAGAAATTAATATTCCACATTTTCACAGTTTGTATAAATTTTTATGATTCATTTATCCCATATTTTTATATTTTCCCCAAGTTTAATATTTTTAAAATACTGCCATGATATTTCTGTTTGTTCATTTGAGTACTATAAATTCAAAACAACTGTCATATTTTATATCATTAAATTTACAATATTTATGTGCAAGGCACATGAGTGCTGGCTAATTGTTCATAAAAGTTTTAAAAATAATGTAAACATTTAAAAAAATGTTGTCCCAGCAAGCACCTGGATGGCAGGGTAGGTGTCTCCACCCACCCCTGCCGCTGGCAGCCAGGCAGGCCACATCTGCTAGAGCTTCCAGGCCAGTGGTCTTACTTCTGCCCAAATTTGCTGAGGGGCACAGCTTCCTATTGACCTGGAAATACCTAGACAGAAGGGTGAGCAACTCCACCCACCCTTGCTTCCCATGGCCAGACAGGCCACACCCACTAGAGCTTCCAACAGGGTGGTCTTGCTTTCACTCAACTCTGCAGGCAGGCACAACCCTGTTTCCCCAGGAAGCACAAGGACAGCCGATAAGGGCCGACCTGGCAAGGATACAACTTTTCTGCCAACTGCAGCCCCTTTCTAAGGGAGTCCTGGGAACCAGAACACCCAATAAAAGAAGTGTGGGCACAGAGATAGTAATCAAGGGTACTCCTCCAAGACCCAAGAGTGGACTAGAACTGAAGACAGTCAACTGCACCCACCTTATACCATAATCAATCCCCCTAAGGCATCAAAGAAGAAAAAAGCAAACAAACAAACAAAAATCCAACCAAAGGACAGCAACATCAAAGATTGAAAGAACATCAGCCCACAGTGATGAGAAAGAAACAGCACAAGCACTCTAGCAACTAAACGAGCAAGAGTGCCTTCCTTCCTCCATACAAGCACACTATTTCCCCAGGAAGGGTTTTTAACTAGGCTAAAATGGCTGAAATGACAGAAATAGCATTCAGAATATGGACAGAATCAAGATTCGGAAGAATGTCAAAACCCAATCGAAGGAAGTTATGAATAACAATAAAGCATATGTAGTTCACAGATAAAACAGCCATTATAAAAAAGAACCAAACTGATTTGATAGAGCTGAAAAACACACTACACGGATTCCATAATGCAATTCCCAAGTATTAACAGCAGAATAGACCAAACTGAGGAAAGTATCTCAGAGCTTGAAAACTAGCTCTTTGAAATAACTTAATCAGACCAAAATAAAGATAAAAAAATAAAAAATGAATGAATGATATCTCTAAAAATATGGTATTATGTAAAGAGACCAAATCTGTAACTTATTGGCATCTCTGAAAGACAGAGAACGCAAGCAACTTGGAATATATCTTTCAGGATATAGTCCATGAAAACTTTATAATCCATCTTATAATTCAGAAAATAAATAGAAATATAAATAATTAGTTGTAATAATGTACTATAATTTTCTACAAAAATATTGTAGTAATTTTATATTTAAAAACAAATTAGCACACCCTTCATATTTTTAGGTTAATAGGTTTTTCTGTACTAATATGCTACATTCTATATTAGTATTTTTTGTTATATGTATTCATCTTGGAGTGTGAAGAACAGTTCCACTGAATAAAGAAAGTTATGAACAAAACAATCTTGAAATTTAAATTTTTTTTTTACTCTTGAAATATCTTACGCCTATCAGTTCTAGAAGTTAGTTTAACCTTCTTTGAATCTCAATTAGCTCTGTCCCATTTATAACTGCTTAAAAGCCTAAAACCAAATTTTTCTAGTAATTGTGGGGTATTCTATTGCTTGCTGGTTGATTCACATCTGTTAATTAGATTTCAAAGTCTTTTGGGATAAAATTATGTTTTCAGTATCTTGTTTTAACCACAGTGCAAAGATTATGAAAACACCTATTAAGCAGTTGAATTCTGTGAAGAAACAGAGTTGGAGATGCAGGTTTGAAAATCTATGCTTGCTTTGAAATAATGTGAAATTTCACTTCTCGCAATTCTACTATTTTCCCACATGCACTGTGACTCCCTAAACTTCATTTTACTTTTCAGAAATTTATACCTAAGTTGGCATTCACTGTAAGTATCACTTGGGCATCATACCAACAATAAGCATAGTAGATATTGTGAAATGAATACAAAAATAGGTAACATGGGAAGACACGGTTTCATATTCCAGCAATTGGTGTTCATAAATCCATGGGCAAGCCACTCATATTTTCTGTAGCTAAGTTCTTTCATCACTCAAACAAAACATAAATTTTAACATCAACCACTTAATATTAACAATCTAATGAGCAAGAAAGTTCATGTTAAAATAACTTTACCTTAAATTTTATCATCTAGTAGAATAATAGTAATTATTATTGCACATCACTTTACAACTTCCAAAATTATCACTGGCTTTCACCTGCTTCTGCTGTTTTAGTATTATACAGATTTCATAAGTCATTTGTCTTCTTTGGACCTCATTTTCATACTGTTGTCTGTTTCTTCAACTGAAGATAGGGACTTTAGGGTTTTAAAATTTTAGGATTTTAAAAATAATGCATATAAAGCACCCAATGTACATAGAAAACATAATAATTACTTGAGCAACAGACTTTTATTATTTGTATTACTATTTGAAAGTACTTATAAATATTCAAACAAAAGATGAGTCTATAAACCCAACCTTCTTTAATATTACATTAAAGAGATAAGTACTATGAAAAGTAAATTGATATTACTTTCTAAAGATTCTTCAAAATTACTTCTAAAGTACAATCTTTTTATGTTAGCTAATCAAAATAATTTGAATAACTATGGAATTGCCTTATCACTCAAATTTGCAAGTTTTAGACATTAACATTTTTCTAAATAAATCTATATAAAATTCAATGTACTTAATTTGACTGTACATACTAAATACCATGTGTGATGTACAGGCTTGTTATTAACTCCAAAAAACTGAGCATAAAAAGTTTAGCAGAAGTTCTGATATTTCCATATGTTTACGCAATGAGAAGTTCCCCTCAGAAGTCTCAAATAATTTAGATCCACCCATGTTTTCGCCTGTTTGGATTACTCAAGGTAAATTTGTCATTTACCATTTAATTTACTTGCATTTTATAAGGAAGACGAATACATAGTCATGAAATTTACTTCTGTTATTTTTAAAAACACTTTACATGTAATAACTCATTTAATCATCTCAACATCCCACTGAGGTAATTCTAAACTTATTCCTATCTTCAGTTGGAGAAACAGGCACAGTAAGAAGAATCATTGTGAGTAGTTGCCCAGGTTACACAGCTTTGAAATGGCTGAACTAGGATAGGAACTCACACACCCTGGCTCCAGAACTTAGCTGTCCACAGCTGTGCTATTTGCCTTCTTCTTTGTTTTCAACCATTTCATTTTTAGTAAGTCCTCCTCTCCCATGTCTATCTCTATTGATCTCCCAGTTTTGTTCCAAACTGTAACATAGTAACAAGTTCCCCTTAGAAGTCTCAGGTAATTTAGATACACCCATGTTTCAGCCCATTTGAATTATTCAAGGTATTTTGTCATTTACCATTTAATTTATTTGTCATTTTTCTTCCAACTGGAACAAAACTGGAAGATCAATAGAGATAGAGCCTGGGAGAGGAGGACTTTTTCTTATTTTCACTCTTAGTCAATAACTGGGATTTTTCTTTTTTACTTTTAGAATTTCCTCAGTTTCAATTTAAATATTTATTGGCCTATCTTGATATACTAACTTTCTGAGTTTCCACCCCCCTTTTCTCTTTATTTTCTTTTCTGATAAGAAATGCAAACCTAATTTTTAAAACTGTAAGTGTAAGATGAATGAATTTAAAAAATCTGGAATGGCAGTCCAAAAAGCAATTAAAATTGAGGACTCAAAAAGCTCCTCTGATTCTTTGTCAAAATTCAAATAAAGGTATGTTTTTCTGACTGTGGTAAAACTAGCTGACAAGTGCCAAGGAAACTAGATTTAAAAAAAAAAAAATGGAACTTTGTATATGTAACCACATTATTAAAACCAGGGCTTTTTCAGGATGTAGCTGTGTTCTTTATATAGTTGTGACTTCTGATCTCTGTATCTTTACCCTGCCTATTTAGAATAAACTTTACACTCTATTTCCTATCTCCAGTCAGGTATTAAACTAAGAAAATGTCTGAGAGGAATACACAAGAAAATACTCACAAACCATTAAAATTATAAAATAATTTATAGTTGAATGACCACGAATAATGCTTTAATGATCTTATGCCTTATGTGATTAAGAATATAAAGATGTATTCTTTCCTCTTTTCTTTATAGAGAATATACAGATTTGGGGTACCATTGAATAAAATACTGAGTTCTGTGGAGTCTGATATTTAAACTTGTTTTTTCATCAATTCTTCTTTATGAGAAAATAGAGATACTCCAGGCAATGAAATTCATCCAGATTAATATATTTGGGGATACTCTGAATTCAATAACTCTTTTCCTCACAGTTTAAAAAATCCAGAATTGTCTAACAGTCCTCCAGACATGAGCTGCCTGTCATGTCTTATTGCCTGAACATGTCTATTAATAAAATAAATAATTTTTTGCAAGAAAGTGCTGAGCTGCAAAGAGCAGAGAAAATAGTTCTACATCAGTAAAGTAACAGAAAGGCTTTCATGGTTGTATTTTTCAACTTATCTTCCTTTGACACTTACTTTTCTTCACTGCAGCAACAATATGATTTTTCCTTCTTTTTCTTTGTATGGTTACCCTACCCATCTTAACCTAGTGCTAACAATAACTGCTCTGGTTATTATCTCCTTCCACACCTCCCTGGCTCTTCCTTTAGGCCTGGAGGCACTATTTACTTTAGAAGGAATAATACATTGAAAGGCGTGTAAAGGTGAAAATCAGGCTGTTTTGTAATTCCCAAGAGTGGAGGTTACAGCCTCTGGCACATCAGCAAACAAATCACAAGGACTGCTGAATTCCCTTGCAGGCTTTTTTTCTTGCATGGTTTGGAGAGCAAGAGTGTGAGCGACAGCTAAGATGACATTGCCATTTGGGGGACACAATTCTGCAGGTGATGTTGTGCAGGGGAATAAAGGAGGTGAAAGATAAATTGTCGTTGAATTGGGTTTCACACAGCTGTAGGTGTATTTTAGTTTAACGGTAGTGACAGTCCAGCTCCCACCTGCTGACAGACGGCTGCTAGCAAGAAGATATATTTGAGACTTACTGTCAAGATACAAGCTTTCATGTTAAACAAATAACATTTTTTAAAAGAGTATTTCAAAGGATGAAGAAAATGAAGAGAAATGATACTTAATATATACAACATAAAGAGAGTATCTGAGAGCCCGAAGCTGGGCTGAAGTTGGCAAAGGCAAGATAATTATATTTTCCAGAGTGAATACCTCCAAGAAAAAAATAAATCATTAAAAAAGGGGGTTGGTGTTGAACTTGAACATTGCATGGATAAGTGTCCGGTAAAAATAGCAAAGGTTTCCAGATAAGTACAACTGAGAAAGACAGTCACCTCTTACTCTCTAACCAGAAAATAAGAAAAGATGAGGGAAATTTTAATATGCCAGACCATAATATGCATTTAGCATACTATTGTTATCCCCACTAGAATCTTCAATTATCATCAATGAGATTAAGGCCCGTTACTAATGTATTGGTGTGAGTATTGCTCTTCTAAATTGTTTGACATGCATTGTCTTCACAAGTAGTTTTTATCATAGCACTCTGAGGTACCTGTTATTGTTCACCTCATTCTACAGAAAGGAAAAATGGAAGCATAGGGCATTTATTTAATTTCTCAAGATCATACAGCTTTATACATGGTAGTAGAATCATGTATCAAACAGAGACAGCCTGGTGATGTACCCATGTCCCTTGTTGTTAAATACTTAGTACAGCTTCTTGTATAAGATGAAAACCATTCTAAATGCTAAGATGCCTCTCTTTACTAGGAAACCCAGCTTTGGGAAGCAGTGATGAAGATGCAAAAAGATGTATTGATTATCAGGAGTAACAAATCAATCCCAGAGATCAAGGAAGCAGATATGTATGAGGGAGGGACGAGTGGGAGCTACATCCAGATTGTGTTCATATTCAGTTAAAAATGTGTTAGTCCTCTGAATACAGAAGGTAAATGAATAGAAGGAAAGCTCAAAGACCCAGTTTTTATTTTTTTGTGTTTTTTTTTATTTGTTTTATTTTTATTAGGGCTCAGATTTACTAAAATTTGTCCTCTTCTATTTTAGGTTTACATGTATCATACAGAATATTTAGTGTGTGTATATATTAAAATGTATATATTTTAGGGCCTTTACACGATATGCAAAAACTTAATAGATACTCTTCTGTTCAATTTTCATATATAGTTATGAATTTTAGGTACCGAATAGTGTTACTGGTTTACTATTTGATATATATATATGTTTTATAGTTTTGATTAAATAGTGTAACTAGGTTACTATTTGGTTTTATTCATATTCATTATTTATTTGTATATGTTTATATCATCCTCTGAGCCTCACAGCTAAAAATTGTTGTCTGTGGTGGAGAGAATTCCTTAGTGCCTTACCAAATCAATGACTCTTCATTTTTCATCATTTATTTTATTTACTCCATCTACCAGTTTCTAACACTGACCAACACTTGTGCCAAAGGGACATATAAACCACCCCTTTTAATGTTTGTAACTGTAAAATACTAGGCTCTAAGGAGATTTTTCTCCCTGTTTGAGATGGCTATAAAATTTATGTCTTACAGCAAAAGAATTGCTAGCTCATGAAATTTTATCATCACTATTGAATGTGAAGAAGATGTACTAAATGGCATAGATGCTTAATGCATTTATAGAGACATCTAAACTATGTGCCTCAAGAATATCTTATAGGAATACAAAAAGAAAAAAATTTAAAACTCTAGGCTGGGCACAGTGGCTCACACCTGTAAAGTCAGCACTTTGGGAGATTGAGGCAGGAGGATTGCTTCAGGCCAGGAGTTTGACACTAGCTTGGGCAACATAGTGAGAACCCATCTCTTTTTAAAAAATTAATTAATTTTAATCCTTATATATCTATATTAAATTGTCTTTCTGAGGAATAACCTATTTTATAAACATCTATGTGTTATCATGTGCCCTTAAATTGATACTATGTAAGAAAGGAGAATATCTACTTTCAGAAACAATCTGCAAAATCCGTCACTTCCAATGATGTAGTATGGCAGATTGTCTTCAAATAATACCTCTCTTCCCTGAATACTCATGTCACTCCCCCCATTAAGAGATGAAATCTATTTCTCCTTCTTGAATCAGGATGGTCTGTATGACTTGCTTTTTCCAACAGAATGCAACAGAAGCAAGTCTGTGTCCATTCTGGGTCTACCTCTTGACAAGCCTGGCAGTTTCCAATTATACTCTTAGAGTCTAGCGTCCGAGGCTACCATGTCAGAAGTATAACTACTTGGTACAGAAAGGCACAACCAACCACAGCCATTCCCGCTACCCCAGAAAAGATCCAGGTCATTTGAGTAAAGTTATGTTGGATGTTGCAGTCCAAGCAGAGGTCCTAGGTAAAGGCATGAGTGACCCCAGACAACATCACACAGAGGAGAAGATCCACCCAACTGAGCCAGACAGCCCAGAGAATATATTAAAATGTATTTATATTTAAATAAATATATATTTATGAATGAATGAATGAATGAATCATTGTTGTTTTTAAGTCATTAATTTTGGAAATAATTTCTTGCCTCGCATTAGATAACTGACATATATAAGGAACTACAGTAAAATAGTTGAGTCTAAAGAGTTAACTTCGAACTCTTTTCAGGGATTCCAGTCCCTAAAATAAAGATATTTCTCCAAACATGGTAAGAACTGTTAGTGTGAATTAAAAAGAACTCTAATTAGGGAGCAAACAATTACTATACAAATGAACTTAGACTACTCTCTTTAATTTATTGAGAAGTAAAATCCAACTGGATGTCAATTATAAACTGGTCACTTTCTTAATACCACTTAAAATGATTCCCTTCTTTTCAACCTCATTAATAAGGGAAAGATCAAATCCTTCCAATTTCTGTGAAGGATTACCAAAGAGCTCTTTCTCCCCTACCTCCTGGGTAGCTCTTCTCCAGTTTATTTCTAAGTTGCTGCATTCTAAAATGTAGACAGAATCAAGTCACAGCCCACCTAATATTCTTTGTGCATTTTCCATTAGTTAAGAATTAAGTCCATGTCAGACAGCACGATGTTCCAGTTCTCTATGATCTGACTTCTGATTTGTCTCTCACCCTCAATGCATGCCGCTTTTCTCCTTCAAACACGGAGTCCAGTTATTCAGTCTTTATGCCTTTACAACTGCTGGTACTTCTCCCTAGATATCCCTTATGTTCTTTAGATCTAATTTCCATGTAAATTAAAAAAAAAACTGATCCCCATGCCCTTTAGGTTTACAATGCCCTGCACTCAAGTCTGAATGTATCCTGCCTTTAAATTACCATAGCACTGGCATACACACACTCACAGTAGCCTTCACCACACTCCATTAGTGTCCTTCCTAAGTACCAGGCAATAGCTTTTAGTTCTTTATCCCAGCACTCATCTTGGTGTCAGGAACACCAGAAAATGGAGTGCTCATTGGATAAGTGGATAAATAATGGATGAAATGGAAACTGTATGAGAAAGTACTTCATCAAGTTAAAAGTACTTGAAAATATTGTTCTGATGACTCCTTAATAACAGGTTGTAAAAATAGTTCCTATAAAGGTAGACTGAAACCCAAACGGTTAAATGAATATATCTTGGAAAAAGGCAAAGTGATTACAAATATGTACAATGAAAGCAGGATTGCCCTCACCTATAAAATTAATAAAGAGATAATTCTAAACTGTTATTTAATGATACTAAGGAATAATGAAAATCCTAATTCAATTATTTACAACTTGATCATGATAGTTTTTTAATTATCGGAGAAAAATGGAGATAGAGTGAAATAAATTAAATATATTAAATAAAAAAATGCATGCATTTAAATTATATTTAGCAATATTTCCTTTAGTCCTGAAACTGAATGTATTCACTATGGAAATCAGTACACATTAAGATGCAGCTGCTGAGTGTTTCTTAAACACCAGGCATTCGCTAAGTGCTTTGCAGATATTATCTAATTTAAGTCTTAGAAAAACCTATGAGATAAAGATTAGCATCTTCTTTATAAAAGCGGAAATTAAAGTTTGCCCATGTTGACATAATTAATAACTGGCAAAGCCATTCCTAGATTTCTGGTTTAAAGCCTTGTTTTCTTGTCATCAATGAAACTGTAAGACAGAATGGAATTTCCTGCATAGAAGAATCTTTCAGAAAAGAGAGTTACCATTTGTCTTCAATTGTTTAATGTTTTTTTTTTGTTTTTTTTTGTTTTGTTTTGTTTTTTAATTAAAGCAGCACCAAACCTCTTACCACTATGATATTACTTTACCTTGAACTCGATGAATGTTTGTCTCATCTAGAGGTTCCTTCCTGGGAAATAACAGATGTTCCTCACATATTTCAGGATTATTTCTTGTCATTAAATTGCTACACAATAGCACTTGTAGAAGGTTGAATAATGGCCATTCTGAGATCTACTTAGAACTCGAAAAGGTGACCCTATTTGGAATTAGTTTATTTTCAGATACAATTATGGTAAGGATCTTTTGAACAGACCATCCTGCATTGGGATGGTCCCTGAAGTTTGCCCGTAAGAAACAGAAAAGAGAAAACACACAGAGATACAAGAGAGAAAGCCACGTGAAGAGGGTAGAGACCAGTATTATTCTATCACAAACCAAGCAACTCCTGACACCATCAGAAGCTGGAAAAGTCAAGGCAGGTTTCTCTCCGAGAACCTTCAGAAGGAGCACTCCCTTGCTAACATCTTGACTTCAGACTTGGCCTCCAGAACTGTGAGAGAATAAATTTCCAAAATTTTAAACTACCAAGTCATTGGTAATTTGTTACTCTAAGAAACAACCTAGTTCTCATTTCTGCACACCTGCTAAGGACAGTGCTGTGTCTAGAGCACAGAAGCAGGTGACCTCCTTAGCTGTTTACAGTAATTAATAATGTCTCTCTTGAGAAGATGACATTTTAAGATTATACCAGGAGTGCGTCAAGCAGACTGGAACAGGCAAGACAAAGACTGAAAGGAAAACAGCTTAAGTTTGCAGGAGAGAAAGGAAACCAGGATGGCTAAAGGGCAGTAGTTGGTGGATCACAGGAATCAGGTGGTTCATAAAGAAGCAAAAAAGAATCACATCACATAGGTCTTTGTACAGCTTATCAAGGTGTTTGAATTGTACTTTTCGATTTAATGAAAAGCCACACATTAATATATGTGGTGAACTGGTACAGGGAGACAAGAGCAGAAGAATACACGATTTCAGTTTGTGTTTTAAAGAGGTGATATTAATTACTGCCATGGGGAACACAAACTGCAAGCTAAAATGATGGAAGGAATAAGACAAGGAAATAGGCTTTTGAACTGTTGAGGAGAGGTGAGTTTCGAAGTAGTGCCAGTGATGATGGAGCAGTGTCTTCCTTATGACGAATTTTGTGGAAGTATCACTTGACATTCTGATGCATTGGATGTGAAGAGGAAAGGAAAATGATACATCAAATCTCTGCAATAAGATACTAAAGGACATAGGAGGAGTAGAAAAAGCGAGTAACTTGGGATTGTAGAATTAAGAAAAGTCCCTCAGAGGAAGAGATTCTCACACATATGAATAATAGTGGCCTACTCATATTTTTACAAAAATTTGCATATGAATTATAGGAATAAGAGGCTGTAGAGAGAATGGTAGATAAAGGATTTTTTGTACTAAATATTCTTCTAACAAGACCAATTTGCAGTTGAGCTGTTTATATCCCTTGACTATAAAGAGCAGTAATTATATACAACACTGAAACACTAAATTATTCAATTGCCTCAAATTTGTTAACCTCACATTCTTTTACTATGTTCCTGTTTTAGGTCCATCCTCTGCATTGAGACATTTTTAGATTTGTTTTAAATCTGGCATTCTTCTATTCAAAGTGAATTTATTCAAAACTATTTCTATTTGATTCTGGGAAATATTTTTGCCTTTCTGACCAGTACTGCACAGTGACCTTTTATGAGTCCTGTTAAAGTGGATTCACTCTTCAGACAAGGTTTCTTATCAGTTTTTCACATTTACTGAAGAGGACTTTTTTTTCCCCCCAAAATCATGTAAGGTTCACTCTATAAATAGTATTTTGTGATTTTGAGTTTCATGTTATTCTATTTTGAAAAAATCACTGGCTGAAGTACATCTTTTAAGAATTACTTCATTTCTTACAAAAAGATATTGCATATTTTCTGCTTGCCTCAGTGACCTACTTAGCTTTTTAAAGCTCTCCACTGACTTATTATTTTTGTCTCCTAGTTCTCTCATATTATCTGTTTTCCTTTTAGCAAAAGTCTATTTTGTTGTTATTTTAATAAAAGGATACAAAGATATAAATATCTATAGATTATTCTTTGTACTTAGGTGAATCACCTCTTTAAATTAATGAACGACCACTGCATGTTTCTGAAAGGAGAGGCCAGGTAAAATCAGGACTTATTGTGTTAAAGAGAGAGAAAGTGTGCCCTTGACTTCTACTTTTTATGTAATACTCTCATTCCCAGAACATAAAGTGATTTCAACAGAGCAGTGTTCAGAATTGGTCAACTTAGTTTTGTACTCCTGAATTTGAATACCTGAATAAATAACACTTTAAAGTATATAAAAAGAAAGTCAGTTAGAGGAAAGACAGAAGTTTAGCTAAAATTTATTTACTCTATCTTAGGAGAACCTCCTTGAAGCTAAAGGAAGAATGTTTGAGGTATATAAAAGAAAAGACAAGTCATAAAATTATTTTCCTGAAAAAGGAGTACAGACTAAGTATGGAATCCAATTATAAAGAACTTATATAAATTAATGAGTGATATAGAATGATCTTGATAAACATGAATGTTCTAAGAAATATTTCAATTGGGGGGCTACTCAGCAATGTCAAATGGGGATCCCCAAAGTAACATAACACAGAAATTTGTTATTGTTGTTGTTTTGTTTTTGTTTGTTTTTTCTTGAAATGGAGTCCAATTCTGTTGCCCAGGCTGGAGTGTAATGGCATGATGGTGGCTTCCTGCAGCCTCAACCTCCTGGGCTCAAGCCATCCTCCCACCTCAGCCTCCCAAATAATTGGGACTACAAGCATCTGTTAGCATGCCCAATTTTTTTTTTTTTCCTTTGTAGGCATGGGGATTCACCATGTTGCCAAAGCTGGTCTTGAACTCCTGGGCCCAAGCGCTCCACTGACCTGGGCCTTCCAAAATGCTGGGATTACAGGCATGAGCCACCACGCCCAACCAACAGAGACAAATGTTGATAGTCCCCATTTCACTCTTGAATTCCAAGTATTTTGTCAAGTCGTCTCCATCTCAATAAGCATCAATATTATTTTCAGCATTTCACAAGCCAAAACTTTACAAATTTTATGAAATATGAAGCTAGGTTAAAAACAATACTTCAAAACACTTTAAAATTAATTTATTAATTCATGTATGAACATATGTATTATACAGTTTTAAGTGTATGTGTAACATAAACAAGCATATTTAACAACTTGAAAATTCTATCTGTATTCCTAATGTATGTATATATAAATATGTATGTGTAGGTGTGTATGTATGTGTACATATATAACACACATATATAGATACATTTTGGTTCACAGGTTTTCTTAGTCAGTTCTGGCTGCTATAACAAAATACCATGGAGTGTGTGTCTTAAACAGCAAAGGTTTATTCTCACAGTTCTGAAGGCAAGGCAGTCCAAGATCAAGGTATCAAATTGCCAGAAAAGTGGGCCACTTTCTTGCTGTATCCTTATGTGGTGGAGAGAGAGATCACCTCTGCTTTTTGCAACAGCAATTATATTGCCACAAGGTTCCTACCCTTGTCATCTAATCTAACTCTAACTGTCTCCCAAAGGCTGCACTTCCTGATACCATCATATTGAGGAATAGAGCTTCAACATATGAATTTTAGAGGGACACAAACATTCAGTCCATAGCACAAATGTAAAACATAAGTATATTTGAATGCCTCAATAAATAACTCTTAAAAGTTTTATATGTATGATTTATGTTGTAAATCATATATATTTTATACACACACACACACACGGGGTGTGTGTGTGTGTGTGTGTTTGTCAACTATACCTTTATCTATCAACCAAAAAAACTCATAGGAACAGTTCTTCATCTTTTATGAAGATCATCTTACACTTGGGCAACTATAGCTACATAGTTGCACATAATATTAGTTGAATCTGAGTTGAAGTGGAATTATACTTAAAAATGGATGAGCAAACCTTAAAGTCATGTTAGAATATGATTTTAACAAGTCTAAACATAAATATATTTACTCTAAAATTTAAATAACATTATCTAATACATTTTACAGCATTTGTTACACCCTTCCATTTATGGTCCAATACTCTTCATCCCCTTTGCATGTTTTATATTTCCATTCATGCATATACCACTTTAAAAAACTATAGAACTACTAATGTAGTTTGTTTAAAAACCTGCCTTTCTCCATCAAAATTTGAGCACTATGAGACATATATGTTCTGCTCATTAGTTTGCTCCCAGTTTTATTGTACATTCAGCAAATTATTAAATTAATGCATAAAATGACCACAGAGGAGGAAACAATAATTCCTATAACTGTGAGAGAACTATGTTCACCAAACCTGAGAAGTCTGGATACTTAGTGAAGAAAAAATTGGTCAGCTTTTTCATGGTTCAAGTATAAATGTAAAGAAAAAAATCAAGGAAGATTTCTACCTTTACAGGGAAGGCCAGAGAGATTCAAACAATTATCATTTTCACACTCTTTCTCCAAGATTTCATGAGAGAAAGTAAGCACTCAGTAAAAACGTATTGAATGAAAAAAATAAATGAAGTTTACTTGAACTGATGAACAAATTACATGTGATACTTATTCTCACTAAGAACACAACAAATGTCAAAAAAAAAAATAGAAAGCACAGTTAATGTAAGTATTTTATGTAAAGGGTACTATGTTTTATTCTATCAAACATATGGAATAGAACCAAGGTACACCGCCATTCAGAAAACTTCTAAATCACATTTTGTGAGTGAAAGCTAATGACGTCTACCTAGGAGATACCTAAATGATGCAGCTATATCTGTGAGCATTCTAAAAATGCAAGTAAAAGAAATTATCTATCTGTTCCTTGAAGTAATATATACGATTTACAACATAAAAATTTTTTTTCTGAAAAAAATGTATTGTTAGTGCTACTGCTCATTTTTTTAAAGTCCTAGATATTATTAATAAAATTGGCAAATAAAATCTAGAACAGATAGATATTTAAAAACTCCTTGGAACTCCCAGAAATGAAAAAATATTTTATATATACATGTATTTATGTGTGTGTGTTGTATTTACATCAATGCCAAAAGCAAATTATTATACCATCTTGTTTGCACAGATTTCTTTAATATAGTAATTGCTAAATAATGCCATTTCTTTAGCAATGTATAAAGGAAGTCATGTTTCAAAATTTGCAATAAGTACTTGCTTTGGATTATATTGTTTAGCCCTTTCAAAAATTCTGTGAGCTAGTTGTGTTATTTCACTCTCATTTCCAGATGGAGAAACTAAAGCTTAGAAAATGAAGTAATTTTCTCCCAATCACTTTGAGAAAATAGGAGATCTGGACATTGAACCCAGACATGATCTAAACCAGTTGCTACACAGTATGGTAACCACTAGCCACATGTCATTATTCAGTACTTGAAATGTGGCCAGTGTGACAGGGAAAATTTATTTTAATTGTATTTAATTTAAATCAATTTAAATTTAAAAATGAAAGAAGTATAAACTAATTCAATAAACACAACGTTGTTGTATTGGTAGCACTATGTTTAGCTTCAAACATTGATTGTTTTATATATTATTGTCTTCTTGGAGTATGATATGGTTTGGCTTCTGTCCCTATCCATATCTCATGTTGAAATTATAATTCCCAATTATAATTACAATTGGGAGAGGGACCTAATAGAAGATGACTGGATGACTGGATCATGGGGGCAGATTTCCCTCTTGCTGTTGTCATGACAGTGAGTGAGTTCTCACAAGATCTGGGTGTTTAAAGGTGTGTAGCACTTCCCCCTTTCCTCTCTGTCTCCTGCTGGCCATGTGAAGATGTCTTTGCTTCCCCTTTGCCTTCTGCCAAGATTGTAAGTTTACTGAGGCCTCCCCCAGCCATGCTTCCTGCACAGCCTGTGGAACTGTGAGTCAATTAAACCTCTTTTCTTTATAAATCACCCGGTCTCAGGTAGTTCTTTATAGCAATGTGAGAACAGACTAATACCGAGTATGCATATTAAGTGCCTAAATTGTTTCTAGTATTCCACATAAAAACATCACATCTCTAGTTAATGTCAATGGGTGGACATTTTGCACAATGTAAGTACCAATATAATATTGTAATGTGTTTATTTGAATATTGTATGCAAATAGCACAATACCTACATGAATTATAAGTGGAAATTAATAAGTTGAAACACTTATTAATTAAATTATAATACAACTAAATTATTTCTCTTGCTTAAAAACAAGTAGAGAAAATTTTTAAATTTAAAACAAAGAAATACTACTTATGCAGAATCAAGTGAAAATGCAAAATCTGTACTGCACACATAATAGTGTTTTAAAAATAGGAAACTTTTTTTTGAGATGGAGTCTTGCTCTGTTGCTCAGGCTGGAGTACAGTGGCACAATCTCAGCTAACTGCAACCTCCACCTCCTAGGTTCAAGCTATTCTCCTGCCTCAGTCTCCCAAGTAGCTGGGATTACAGGCGTGTGCCACCCACGCTTAGAGAATTTTTGTATTTTTAGTAGAGACCAGGTTTCACCATGTTGGTTAGGCTGGTCTCGATAAAAATAGAAAACTTTTTTAAAGGAAACTTACGATCACAGCAGAAGGAAAAGGGGAGTATGCTGGAGTATGATATGGAGAGAAAAAGAGAGAAAATGTTAGAAGGTATGTAGCAAATTTCCCAATTATTGATGATGGCAATTTCATGCCACATAGCAAAATTAAAAACAAACAAAAAAAAACACAGCATACTGTATAATGCTTCTAAAGAAGCATCTTTGGGATGGTTGTGGGATGGGGCAGAGATAGCCAAAACTCATAGAGGCAGTCAAGCATCAGTGATAAGAGTAGTAGCTCTGGATTCAATTTTGTGCCAGGTAGCAAAATAAAAAAGCTATGTAGCAAATTTCTCAAAGATTGATGATGGCAATTTTGTGCCACATAGCAAAATAAAAACAGCTACCATGTTAAAAAATATATAATAAAGTTGATAATATTAAAGATATTTTAGTAAAAAGTAAATTTGATAAGCAATTTCCTCTCAACAGTAAAAAAATGAATCTGTGAATACAGTTCCTTGAAATCAGAATAAAATACCAAAATAATCCTACAAATTTAAAAAATTAATTTGAGATAGTCTCTAAGCTTGTACGTTTGACCAACTATGATTCTGGCACAAGGTACTGGCCAAGTAAATCTAATGTTCCATGATATATTTACTGCTCATCTCCCAGGATCCCCTTTTATTTAATTGGAAAAGCACAAGTCATAACTCTCAGAAGTAGTCATTACATCCCAAGTGGGCTTCAAGTTTTTCAACTGAAAAGTACTCAAGAGTCTCTGGAGAGAGTGCCAAATCCTAGGCAAGTAGGTGGGTGGTTTAATTGTGTAGTGAAAGAAGAATTAAGTAAACTTTTCCCTAAAGTGCCTGAGAACCTACCACATGCCTGCTGAGGAAACAGAGTGGGGGCAAACTCTGGGCCCAGTTAAGATGGAATGGGAAATGGGTTGGTCCTCTAGGACCTGGAGGGAGCTAAAGCCTCAACTCATGCAACATTGGCAATCTAGAAGACGGCAGGAAACATTCTTCTAGCCATTGGCAGTATCCACATGAAAGAAAAGAGTTCATCTTTCTAGTCTTTGCTTCTGAGCCATAACATCCTTTCTCATAATGAATATTGGTTGTTGCAAGCAATTATTTACCTTAACATTAAGTTTATACTCTTGAAAAGAACTGAAAGACTTTAGTTTTACATTCTATACTATATACTGGACTGAGGCTTGCAAGATGTAATCTAAATTAAAGAAAAAAGTGGAGATGGTGGGATACAACCTACTTATAAATGTAAAAAGAATTCAGACTTAAAATTTTGAAATCAAACACGTGCAGCTTCAACATGGGTAGGCAGCTATGGACTAGCTTATATATACCTACTGTTCTGTGGTGAATGAAGGTCCGAAGTCCAGGCAAAAGGTACAAGTTGATGTTGACACAAACATTGAGTAGAGGGTTTTATTACAAAGTTTACAGGTTTGTGTAAAATTTGCCTCTAGAAATTCAATTTTCATTGGTCTTGTTTTTAGCACTTTTACTGTATATAGTGTCGGCTTTATTTTTATAATATGTATAAAGCTTCTAAAGAAGCATCTTTGGGATGGTGGTGGGATGAGGCAGAGATAGCCAAAACTCATAGACGAAATCAAGCAACAGTGGTGGTAGCTCTGGATTCAGACAGACCAGGTTTTATACCCTACTTCAGTCCTCTAGAGCTATAGGACTTTGAGCTTGTTCCTTAACCACTGTAATTCTATATTTTATCAAGTATAATAAAGGAGGTATAATAGTAATAATCTGCACAGAAATTAGGATATATCAATAAATTTGTACAGAGTTTACATACATTGATTTATTTTGGTTATCGCATATGCCAAAATACACATTTTGTGCTTGAAGGGATATATCAATAAACACTGGGACACACGTAAAAGTGATGACACTATAAACTTAAGTATCTGTTACTTCAATATCTAAGCACTGACAAGTGACTTCAGTCTTAATGAAATTTCCTTGCTTAGCAATGTCATCCTAATGGATTCACAGAAATGAAAACATTTCTACATATTCAAGTATTATTTCACTGAAAATAATCAATTTTTTACAAATAGTGACTGAATAGTTTTAAGTGGAAAAGAAGGAACATTTAAGGACTTTAAATTGACTCTATTTTATTTTAGATGGCAACTTTAAGTAATTATGTAACAGTAACTGAAAAGCTCTATCTGCTGGCTTTTGATTTCACTGGAAATGCATTATGGTCATGTTCTTTTCCGATTTGATTCCTCTCTCCCCCTAATAGTTAATGTACCTATAATTTATTCTTTATTGACGAAAAACTTTTCATTGATGTTACACTTTTGTATTTTAAATTCAGTGCTCATACGTTAATTTTAAAAATGACTAAGAGCAAAAGGCTCGTACCATGAAATAAATCCATATTTTGAACCAGTTGCACTCTTGTAACTATAGGTATGAAAGCAATAAAATTATTTATGTCGATGGAAAAAGACATTATAATATATAAATTTCCTTAAATATTTTAAACAAAAGTATTTTCTTATAATATTTCTTGAATGTCTTCATTATCTTTGAATATTTCTCTTTGTTATGGTAAAATAATAATAATTTGACATATAAAACTGACTTCATTGAGATTGTATGTTTCCATTGGTCATAAAAAGTTAGACAAGACAATGTATCGTGATTTTATCATAAAAAGTTAGACAAGGCAAGGTATTGTTATTTTATCACATGGATTTAAAAAATAATTAAAAACTAATGTAACCTTAATAACATCATTGGTCATCGAAAATTTATACATGTGAAATTGTAATTTTAGGCAACTGAGCATTTATGACATTTACAGGAACTGTATCAATTTGTAAGCTATAAAGCACAATTTATAATATAAATCATATGGGCAGAAAGCAATATCCCTGATTGATTAGCAATAGGAAATATAGTCCTAATGCAAGCAAATTTTAATATTTCATTGACCAATTTAGGTTATACTCAATGTTATTTCCTATTTTGCATGTACAGGTTTATTAAGGATTAGTCCAATCTCAAAAGAAAAGTGAGGCAGATTTTAATAAATACACCTATAAGCTCTGATTGGCCTCAATCTATATTAATAAGTTATTCACAAGAGTATGTATTTCTCTAAGGCATCTGGGAAAATAGCATTTGTAGCTAAAGTTGATAAGGATTCATTTGAAGTAAAATTTGCATTGAACATACAAGTCCAGCTAGTGAAATATTTTGATTAAAAAAAAATTACTGAACACAAACTCTGTGTAACAAATTCTGTTAGGTTTGGAAGATACAAAGATAAATAAACTGTAACCCACAGATTAGACATTAGATTATTTGCCCAAGGGAAAAAGAAGAAAAATACAATATCATAATAATAGTAATAGAAATTGGCATTGGGTTATTTGGCAAGAGTCAGAAAGGACAATTGAGAATATTTTCCGTTGGGGAAACTCCAAGACCAAAAGTATGTATATTACGTTGGATTTTCAAATGACACTTTCTGGTGTACTTCTCAGTAATAAAAAGTATCTGCATAAAAGGTGAGACCATTTCTCCTTAACTAGAAAGTCACCATCCTTGCTGCCCTGTAGGTAACAAGACAGTCACAGTGTGAAATAGCATTATGTAATATTTTAATGAAAACTTTTAAGCCCAAGGCAAATTAAATAAGCAGGCAAAACAGCTCTTTCCCACTCCATATTTCCACCTTGTTCCCTTTTCTCAGTTTTGTGGGAGGCACCTCTTGTGTATTCTTGAGATTTTGTCTGTTTGTTTCAGTGGTAAAAGATAACTGTCCCCTCTAAATACCACACTTTAGTTGAAGGAGAAAAGCAGTAACTTAATCCAGTGTGTTTAGAAAAAGAAACTGGATTTTCATAGGAACTTCTTCCTCCCCATATTCTTCTTGGGATTTAGTTACCCTATTCCTGTCTGACAAACATGGTAAAGGCAGTATTTGCCTCTGGAACCCAAGAAGCCTGAAGTTTGGGAGGGTTTAACATTGAACACCAACGCTGAGGAGATAAAAATATTGAATCTATACTCCTTAAAAAATAGTGTTCAGCCCAGCCAGAATATTGACCTTCTGCTACCATTTTCCTCGCAGATAATTTCTGTCTGGTGTCCAAATTTTTTAAGCTGGTTATGATTTTCATGAATTTATAAAAGATTGCTCCTAAGATGTTATTTATCCTAGTAACGTAATGGTTTGTTGTGCATATTTGAATCACATCTTTAAAGGAATGAATAATTTGTATTCAATAGCTAAATGAATATTGAAATTATAATTAAATCATGTATATAAATACAATAATAAGTCAGAAGTACCAGAAAGCGTAGTTTTCTTCATTTTCATTTTGGTGTGGGAGGACTAGCCTCTGTCAGGAGAACCAGAATACAAGCTACGTCAGAAAGCTTGCATCTAAAACTCACCAACAGTTCTCTATTATGATGTTCCAGCTTGGAAATGTGGCTATTAATATAGCTACCTCAGATAAACACTGTGAGGATTAAATAATGATTTAGGGAGGATCAAATGAGAGAATATAGGCAAAAGATTTAGTCTTGGCACTGTAATATATTTGGGTGTTAAATATCAGAATATATTGTATAAATTAATCAAAGGAAATGGAGACTCCACATCATATTGAATATTTTAGCTTGCTTTGTCTTCTTTTGTTTAATTATTTGACAAAACATTTGTCAATGTTGTTTTTCCGAAGTATTAAGTTTTATTTTTCTACTGATAATGTAAATATAATTTAGTAAAATAAAGAGTAGTTTCAAAATCTACTTGTTGGTTATTTATTCTTAGCCTCTAATTTTTTTCTTAAATTATGGTATTTTCTTTCACTTAAAAGTTGGCATTCTAATTAAAAGACAAAATTTTAAATGTGCACAATGTCTATGTAAAATTATCCATATTATTCTTCAGAAACTCTGGACATAATAAAATCTTTACCACACAAAAATTTAAACTTTGTCATAGAAATATATAACACAAATAAAAGAAAGTGATGAAAAGAAAACATATATTTCAAACAAAGGGATCCCTGATATATACTGAACATTTATAAATCAATGAGAAATAAAAAAGAATAAAAGAATACATATATAATACATATGTAGTCAAAACATATGGCTCCATTGAATCTGTTAGAATATACTGTAACATATAGTTTTTTGGTAATGTAATCTATAAGGTGTTTGGGGCTGGGAGAGTAACAAAAACTATTAGAAATTTGTATCATTTGATTATAATTCAGCATCTAGGAATCAGAGCAAAACGATCATGATATAGCAGATGATTGTATACAAATATGTTTTGCAAGATTATTTGTAAGAGCAATAATTTTAATACAACTTATATAACCATAAAGATAGTCAAACAACTTATAATGTATCCATGTGGTAAAAAACAATAAATCACTTTAAAATGATGATACACTCTTAGTTATATATTCTAACCTAAAAATTTTTAAGGGGAAAAAAGTCTACTTACAGGAAAATTTGCAAACCATAATCTCTTGTTTATAGAAAAATACTACTACTTATAGCAATGATTATAATATATATGCATTTATTTATATTCAAGAGAAAATATAAAGTAAGAAAATGGTAGTACCGATTGTCCCTAAAAAGTGATGGTATATTAAAACGTGGAATTTTTGGTGAGTGAGAATACAGAGACTATCACTTGTGAGTTTACATTTTTTAAAACTCAAAACAAATAATGGATAGCATTTCCTCTCTGTGATTGATATGTGTTTAAGTTTTTTTTAATGGGGAACTTATTAAATGGATGAATGCAAAAATAAGCAATAAAAAAAAACAGGATAGTTAAACATAAAGGAACTTTGTAAGACTAAAAGCCAAAGTCTCATGCCATTTTTGTGATGAGAAGAAATAAAAGCCTCTACAGACACTAAACATGATATTCTTGTCAATCTTCTACCCTATCATACTACCAGTAAAGAACATTATAAAAATTACTTTATAAAATGTTTTTAAAATTATAAAAATTACTTTATAAAATGTTTTTTAACTTGAGCAGCAGATACTTGCATATCACCGCGTGAAGCCAGGGAAAATTTCTCCTCGTATCAAAAAACTCACTGCTATGATTTCCAATGTGGCTTGCTAGAAAAGAGATTTCTTAATTAAGGTGATATGTTGCTGTTGTCTCTAGTACCCTACCTCAAATTCATTTATACCTCTGTATGTCATTATAAAAGGACTTTAGCTGTATAATATTTCATGATAATATACACGTAGCTTTAAGGATGGACTTACTCAACAGTGTTTTACAGAACCCAGATACTGGATTGCCTTAAATACAACTCATCATTTGAGGAGTGAGAGCTTCTAGAAGCTCCACTGGCCAAGACACCTGCAGCTCTTTAGGGCAAGCATACTTCAATTACACCTGCAGAGTAGCGTCTATGTGCTTATGCCTGCCAAAAATAAGTATACAAAACATTCAGGTGCAGTGATGAAGATCCATCCCATTATGTTCTCTGATTCTAACTTCGTAACAGAAAGAACCCAGGTTAAAAGAATCTAAACAGTTGCAGCTCTAATGCACAACGCATCCAAACAGAAGTAACATTTTTGGTTCATGAGATACCAATTCTCATGAACCAAAATCCTGCTCAAGTGATCTTCACGGGGGGAACTAATTAACCTTGAATCTTATTCCTGGTAGCACAATGTAAAAATAAAAGCAATTGAAATATTCATCCTCTCACCGCTCAAGTCCTCTTCAGTGAAAAACTTTAAGAACATAACAAAAAGTTTTAAAATTATTTTTGCCCTAGCAACTTGCACTACCACAAGATAGAATCCATAGAATAGACAGAGCTGCTTTTCCAGTCATGATAGACTCCTCTTTCAAGGTTGTCCAGTTAAAACTGGAACATGTGAAAATGTTTTCTGAATATAAATGTATGTTTTACAATAAAATGAGTGAAAATTATAGCATACAATTGAATAATGTAAACTAATATACATTATTTTATGGTAAAATAGTAATTATTATATTGCATATAATTATATCATATTACATAACATATAATTACATTATTATTATGAAAAATAATAATTCAATATGTACCAGCACTGTGTTGAAATTATTTTATACTTAAACTTATTTTTTGCTTATAACAGCCTCATGTTATAGATACTATTGTATTCCCTCTTACCAACTGGAAAATCACAGTTTAGGGAAGTTTAGTAATTTGTAAAACAAGTCACAGTAAGTGGTAGATCAAGATTTCAAATCCAGATATGTCTGGATTCTGAGTTTGATCAGGATTTACCATTAAGTTATATTGACTCTCATAAAGTTAAGCCTATACCATACCACACTGATCATTGTGACACCGTATGGTATGGATCACAACTCCTGAAGTTCATACGAAAATTACATAAAACAGTTTATTAGCTAGAGCAACACATCAAAAGCTTCTCTTATTTATAGTTAATTGCTTACATGCATGTTTGTATATTTCAAAGTCCTTTATCAGATATGTTTTGTAAATAATTTCTCTCATTCCATGGTGTGTTCTTTAATTCTTTTAATGGTATCTTTCACAGAGTGTGTTAGTTTCTGGTTGCAGCTGTAGTAAATTTCCACAAAGTTAATGGCTTAAAACAATAAAATTTGGCTCTTTCCCCATTCTGGAGACCAGAAATTTAACACCAATTTGACTAGGAGGTATTTCAGAAGGGCCTTGCTCCCAGAGGCTCTAGTGGAGAATGAGTTCCCTGACTCTTCTAGTTTCTGGTGGCTGCTGGCTTTCTTTCGTGGCTGCTTCACCCCAATGCCTGTTTCCATCTTCACATCACCTTCTCCTCTTGTATCTAATTTTCCTCCACCTCTCACTAATAAGAACTACATTTGGATGCCACAGAATCCAGGATAATGTCTCCATGTCAAGACCCTTAATTTAATCATATCTACAAAGATCTTTTTTTCTTACAAGTTCACATTTACGGGTTCCAAGAATTTGGACCTGGTATCTCTGACTACACATTTTCTGCCTACTATATGGACCAAAATGTTTTTAATTTTAATAATGTCTAACTTATCAATTATTGAATTTCATGGATTTTTCTTTGGGAATTGTATCTAAAAGTTATTATTAAACCTGAAGTTACACAGATTTTCTCCTATGTGTTCTAGAAGTCTTACAGATTTGCGTTTTACATTTAGTTCTACGATCTATTTTGAGTTAATTTCTTTTTTTTTTTTTTTTTTTTTTTTTTTGAGACGGAGTCTCGCTCTGTCGCCCAGGCTGAAGTGCAGTGGCCGGATCTCAGCTCACTGCAAGCTCCGCCTCCCGGGTTTGCGCCATTCTCCTGCCTCAGCCTCCTGAGTAGCTGGGACTACAGGCGCCTGCCACCTCGCCCGGCTATTTTTTTGTATTTTTTAGTAGAGACGGAGTTTCACTGTGTTAGCCAGGATGGTCTCGATCTCCTGGCCTCGTGATCCGCCCGTCTCGGCCTCCCAAAGTGCTGGGATTACAGGCTTGAGCCACCGCGCCCGGCTATTTTGAGTTAATTTCTATGAAATATGTCAGGTCTATGTCTAAATTTATTTTTTAATATGGATGTTCAATTGCTTCAGCACCATTTGTTAAAGAATTCTCATGTGTGTTTATGAGTATAACAGTTCTGGAGCCATATCCTTACCAGCGTTGGCTTTTAAAAAGAGCTGTTACAGTGTGATGTAGGGCAATCTCCTAAAGGGTTTTCTTTTTTTTGTTTTTTTTTGTTTTGTTTTTTTTTAAAGGATCTGATACAGAAAATGTGTAAAGCATGGTGACAAGAACAGGGATGGATGTAATCACTCTATATATAGTTGAGGAGAATATTATCATACTGCTTTACCTTTACATTTGTATTCTTTAAGTTATCTTTAAAAAGAACACTTGAAAAGAAAAAAAAATATTGAATCTGGAAATGAAATGCTAGCCTAAAAATATTTTACTAAAACATGTACTTCAATTTCAACAAGTTCTAGTTTTTGAAGGAAAATACCCAAATCAAATTCTGACAATGGACATATATAAAAGGATTAAAAAGAAAATAAAGTATTTGGATTTAAATGAATCCTTAAACAATACCAGTTACACTTGAAGATTTCTTGCTGCAGTAACTTAAAGGTGTGATTTTTTTTTCTTATTATTATATGTTCTCCAATAGATGTATGAAATCTAAAATTTGCCATGTCATAAAAATTTGGAAGATGACACAATTCAATGTAAGACTTTGTTGTGGCTGTGTTACTCGTTCTGTGCTAAAACTATGTTTTTTAAAAAAGTGTTAGCCTAGAAAGATACCAAAACATGTTAAATAACAAAACAGGGTTCTGAATTCAAATACTATTCATAAGACTTATAAAAATTAAAAGGTTTCCTGACCACAAATCTCTTAAAGAATTTAGCTATTTACTCTGTTATATTCATTTTAAGGTGAGAATGTGTAGTACACCAGATTTATCAAACAAACCGTCCTTGGAATTCTTTCCTTTCTCATGGAGCATC
This sequence comes from Macaca mulatta, assembly GCF_049350105.2. Lineage (NCBI taxonomy): Eukaryota > Metazoa > Chordata > Mammalia > Primates > Cercopithecidae > Macaca > Macaca mulatta. Next base: position 123,702,836 of record NC_133413.1, read on the forward strand.
TCTCAATGTCTCTCAGGAGACCAATGTTCTGTAGAATACATTTATGTGAAATGTTGAACTATAACAATGCCCAAGGCAAGTACCTAATGAGCTTTCCTTAAGGAAAATGAGCAAGGGTTTATGACTTTTCATGGTGATTAGAGTGAAGGTAAGCAGAAGGAAATTCTAAGTAACTCATTTTAACATGGAAGAAAAAAATCAACCAAAAAAGCTGAAAACTAAACTGCTATTAAGGATTCAAAAGTGTCAGATTCTTGAATAGATCAACAGCTTTTGAGGAAAGTTACCTTAAACATAACTCATAAAATAGCTATATCTAAAATAATATATTTCATAATTCAGGAGTAAAAATAAAAGTGCTATTACAATAAAATGAATTTGCAAACCAGTCAAAGGATGAAACATATAATCCTTTAGAGACAGAGCTATATATTAAAGACAGAGCTGTATATTTAAATATACATATATATTTATATTTATATTATATGTGTGAACACATAGGAGAATATATATTCAGTTTTACCTCATTCCATGTAACTTTGGTCAGAATGAAACTCAGAACTTAAACTAATATGTTGAAACAGCATCACAAAAAAATGATGTCTTACATTGTATTTTTAAACTAAAAATAGATTATGTACATTTTAATTCAATATTTATAAATCATAGATGTTGACTCAGCTGTTGTCAGTATCATATCATGATGTTACAAGATAAATGATATTCACTGCCAGCAAACAAAAATCGGACCCGAACATAGGTTTCTATCTGAAATATATGTGCCTGTCCCACTGTGTCTGTATAGGTGAGTTTTGTCAATAAAATAATGAGAGTGTCGTTCTGTTATAATCATCAGTCACAATGTGTCAGAATATTTACATCAATCCATATAATCTGTCATTTTTATATGTATCACTTTTTAAAGAGTAACTGAATTTTTCAAGTTGAATGCAACAACAAATGATCCAAAAACTCACCAATTTATATACTTTTTCCTTATAATTTACAACATATCCAGTTTAATCAATAAATTTAAAAAATATTTAGCCAAGAATACTTTTATCCACATGCTAAACAGTTGGCATTTTCACCATACCAAGTACTCCTAAGACTGCTTCGGTTTCACCAAAAAAGGTGGGGGCAAGAATGCTCTAGGATTTGATGCCAAAACATATCAGTATTTTAGGCAACATCATCCTGCTTGTTGTCCTTATTGCTACAGGTTTTATTTTTATTTTGTATTGTTTGCTTCTACTTCGTAAGAGAAAGAATCTCTTTGAGCAGATTTTTGCCTTTCATACCTCACCAAAGAGTCCTCTGAGGGTTTATTCACAGAGATATTCTTTATAGGACACAAGGATAAATCTGGAGGAGAGACACTGATTTCTGACACCTTCATCTTGTTTCTATAAAGGACCTCAATGCTTCCCCCATTATATTTCCATATTGATAAATAAAAATAGAAATATGATGAGGACAACCAACCCAAATACTTTACTAAGAACTGTATTTGATTTAAAAGATTGTTTTATGCAATAATTTGATTTATAATCTGCAACAGTGCAAACAAGCGTGGCCCTCCATCTTCCAACACCCCCAATGATTTAAAATGCAAATTTTCTTCATTTTGTCTTGCATCAGAATTGAGAACAGCTAATCATTTTATGCATATTTGAATGCATTTCTTGTTTCTAAAATGACGTCTTGAGAAAACTAGAAGTTTGAGTGTATGTGTGTTTATAACACTGACAAAATTAGCTTGCTCATTTACATGATTTACAATATAGAAGTAAAGCTAGAAAATTTTTATAAACTTTTCTAAATGTAACCTATTATATCTTAATATCAATTGTATCTTGGGATAATGTGTTAACCATGAACAAATTATGCTTGTACAATGCTTATACAAAACAAAAACCAGAGTTATGGAAATCATTGGTTTTAAAGATGTTCTCTTTTCTCTACAGTATTTAAATATACAACAAAATCATATTTATTGAAATTAGGTTATTCCCTTTAAGCTAAGTCTTCAAAACAGCTTTCAAAATATGTTGAAATTAGTACTTTTTTTAAGGTTGAGAGCAAATATTCTTGCAAATGTGTGATTGAGTCAATTAAATCAGATTTACAATATACTTCCAGGGAATAATTAGTCGTTAGTATTTCCCTACATTGAATGAATGCTTTTGGATAATGCTTATTATCATATAATATAATTACTTATGCTATCAAATTTCCAACACATATTCCTGTTTAGAAACAACAGGACATTATCCATGTTTTCTTCATTAGCTATACTTATGTCATTCAACTTGAGCTCTATATTCTTTTTTATATCTTTAATTTTTTCATGAAGATTTTAAACCAATAATGAAGAAAGTAAAATAAATCTCTATCAGAATTTTGCCAAATTTACTTCATTTTTTAATATTTTAAGTATTTATAAGTTATAAATTTATCTATTACATTATTTCAAAGCCCAGATATTGCTTTACAATGTCTTGTACATAAATTTATCTATTATAACTTAAACTACAATTATGATTCTTTTAAAATTCAGAAGCCATCTTACTGAAATTGGAATATTATCTGAACTGTTTACCATGATCTAAAAAGACATTTCAAAATGTGATTCCCACATATCTTAGTAACTTCATTTTTTTGTTTTTGTTTTTGTTTTATATTTGCATGTTATTATATTATAGAATACAACTATACAGTAACTTCGTTTTACACGATACACCTTCTTGCTTTCTTCTTGCGTCTGGCCTCCTTTACATTTCTCGAACAAGCCAAGCTCTTCCATTCAGGGTCTTTACACGTGTTATTTTGTATGTTTGGAAAAGTCTAATCTCCCGAATGCTGTATGACTGTATTTTTTTTTCCATAATTCAAGCCTCAACCCAAACCATGTTTCTTTAAATAAACTTCCTTGGCCCACCACATCTAAAGTGTCTTTGCCTCTTCCCTGGATGCTGTCTAGCATAGCCTTCATTTATTTTCTTCATGATAATTGCAATCTAAATTATTTTATTTATTTATTTGCATGAGTGTTGTCTATTTCCACCAATGAAATGGAAACATCATGGGGGCTGAGTCCTGTTGCTACCTGCTGATTTGCTACTGACTGCATCATTATTTGGTACATAAATATTTGTTGAATAAAGAATGAAAAAATTAACTACACTTCCTATTTGCCCTCCTTAGGAAGCCAAATGAAAATTTTCTTTTTTCACATAATTCTGCCCCAAAATGACATAACTTGGCCAATTGCCAGACTACTAAACTTCTAAAGCAACACTTTCCCCTTTTGACTAATACTAACTCACCTTCCCAGCTGTGTTACAACAGAACATTTTCATTTGGTTGACCCCCATGTGATGTCAACCTCAGGAGAGATGTCTCAAATTCCAAAGTCAGATGGCCATGTCCAGGAATTTAATAAATATGCTGGCTCTTGTCATGGATAAGTTTGAGTTACTAGACTTACCACTGGTCTTCAGTCCCCAGAACTTTACACTTAGCAACACTAAGCAATATTACAATGTGTATGTCTATGAGCGTGTATGTCTTCTATAATTGAGAACTTTATTTTGCAGTAAGTTTCCTAGAAGAATATGGATAAATATGTTTCTTTACATAAAGATGTTAATGTGTTACCTTTCCTTATATATCACATTATCTTCCTAAAAACTCAAGTTTAACACAAAATCCCAGTGATCAAAATGTTCAACCCTTTTATCTGCAGTTATAAGGTTGAGCAGCAATAACCCTGACAAAGCATGGTGCCTGATGACACAATGTCAATAATCTTGGCTTTCAAAAGTGTACTATGAAGACCCGATTCTGTGTCCTAATAACTGAATAATATTTACATATCATTTATAATTTTCTGTCAATGCATGCCATATCTAAATTCATATCTAGTCCTACTATTATAATCCCTTAATCTTAGGTATTTTCCAGTGAAGGTAATATTTTCTGGGGAAAATATCTGCGATTGATGAGAATAGTGAAGCATTACAGTGAATCACTAAGGAACGGTGGGTTTGCGTTTCTAAAAACTAATCCTTGAATGGAAACAACTGCATTGAAATATAATTTAATGAAAAGTGTCCAATAAAAGTTATTCATAAATATAATTTAATGTGTGCTTAAAGGTGGCAAGTGAGGCAAACAAAAGGAAAGTATTACTCATTTTCATTCCTGAGGTCAGCATATCTTCATTATAGTAAATCTCTATCGATTTCTCACCATATTGTACAGAAAAATAATGATTCAGGTAAAAAATAATTTCACCCACATTTCAGTGAATCAATGCACAGCAGTCCCAAGGACTTTGTGATGATAACAATAATAAAATAAAATTTGAGGATCCAAATTATTAGATAAATTCTTACTATATATATTTATCTTGAATCTGTTTTTGTTGGCTTGAGAAAAAAAGAACTTTCTCTTCTGATAAGATATGACCTCACTCCTTTTAGAACGGCTATCAAAAAAGATAAAAGATGATTTCTGGTAAGCATGTGAAGAAAAGGAAACTGTCGTACATTACTGGTGTGGATGTAAGCCAGTACAGACATTATGGAAAACAGTATGAATTTTCCTCAAAAAATTAAAATTAGAGCTACCATATGATCCAGCAATCCCACTGCTGGGTATACATCAAAATGAAATTAAATCAGAATGTCAAAGAGATATCTGAATTCCCATGTTTATTGCAGTGCTTTTGACAATAGCCAAGATACGGAATCCACCTAAGGGTCCATCAACACACTACAGATAAAGAAAATATGCTATATACACACAACGGAATATTATTAAGACGCTATGAAAGAATGAAATCCTATCATTTGCAACCACATGGATGAACATGGAGGACACTATGTTAAGCGAAATAAGTCAGTCACAGACAGACAAATACAGCATTATCTCTCTCACATGTGGAATCAAAAAAAGTTAACCTCATAGAAATAGAGAGTAGAATGGTGCTTACTAGAGGCTGAGACAGTTGGCAGTGGGGTATTGGGAGATGTTGGCAAAAGGATAAGAAATTATCCTTCCATAGAAAGAATAACTTCAAGAGATCTATTGTATTGTACATGATGACTATAGTTAATGATGATATACTGCATTCTTGAAGAATGCTAAAGAGAGTAAATAAATGTTCTTATCACAAAACTGCTAACTATATGAGGTAATGTATATATTAATTAGCTAAATTTCATCATTACACAGTGTATATATACTTCAAAACATCATGTTGTACATGATAAGCACATGTAATTTCATATATCAATTAAAATAAATATTTAAATAAATTTGAAAAAAACACATGAAAGGATTGCTCACGAAAGGAAAAACATAGCTGACAGAGTAAAAAACAATGTTTACACACAGAATAGTATAACAAACGAGAGTGACAAGTTGTTGAATGTGACTGGAACATAAACTTGTGATGCATCTTCCAGGCTTTTATTTAAAAGATAGAATCTAAATGACCTTGTCAAATTGTGATTAGTTTTTTTATTTTATCTTGTAGACAACTGTAGAATCAATGAATTGTTACTGAAGCTTAACTTCACAAAAAGTCATATTGTGAAAGATCATTACAAATCATTTATTGAATGCACATATAAATTTTCACAAAATTAAGCCATTCACAAACACATTCATCCTACCTTTCAAGACATATCCCCTGCACCCACTCTAGGTTACTAGTTCATTATATACATTAATTTTTCAGTTATTTTACTATGTATGCTTCTCTGGCAATAAATCTCTGGCAATAAATTCCATCCCTTTTGATATTCTTACCCTATTACACCATCATGCCATGTTTACTGAGCTATTCTCAGGTCTTCTCTAATTCTCTATGGAGTTTATATTTTGCCCATTTAAAAAAAAAATGCAGCTCTGAAGAGTTTGGTTGTATCATGAAGTTACATGCAGTAAAGTCATTGTAAGATTAATAACAAATTATCTTTATTCTGGAGATCTGTTTCAACGTAATCTGTGGGAGGAGAAGAGTAATTTCAAATATAAATGAAACCAGCTTGGCCATGAAGTTACAATTGTCTTACCTTCATTATAGGTATGTGGAACTTAATCATATTATACTCTCTACTTTTGCATACATTTGAAATTGTCCATAGTTTTTGAAGAGTAATCTTCACAAAATGTATGCTATTTCACAAGAATTTAGATGATTTTGAAATAAATGTGCCATTTTTCTATTGTAATGAGTTGCTTACATATTTGTCTTCTCAATTGTATTACACAACTACTTCCTTTTTGAGTATAAAGCCAATATTCTATTATTTCCAAATATTTTTAAAAAAACATTTATAAAGTAGCTACTTGATAAGCTTTAAGTGGAATACTGGGAATATCAATATTTAATTATACCTTTAATTTTTGGTCATATATATTTGTAAATTACAAAGAGTAAATATTAAATACATATGCATTTGTGCAGTACATGAGGCAGGTTCTAAGTTGCCTCTGACAATTCTATGAATGACAACAGAGGGTACAATTGTTATACGTTTTTGTTTGTTCTCTCAACTTTATAGTTTATTCAAATCAAGCTTATTCTTATTCATCTTTTTATTATTTGCTTTTGCATTGCTCAGATGGCAATTGCCTTGAAACTCAGTGACAGTGTTTATAATCTTAATGTGAGTCAATAACAGGAGAAGATTATCAAGATAAATCATAGTGGGATGCAGGCAAAGAATCACAGATCAATTACATCTAAGAATTACAGAGTGAGTATTTAAGCAAGGAAGAGTAGTGTCAGCTACTCAATTTGGAAAGGGAAATAAACACACACAGATTCCTAAGAGATCTACAAAAGTAATAAACAACTGTGAAATAGGCTCTATGAAGAATGGTTGAGTGAATTGTGGTTTTTAGTTTATAATGTAAAAAGCCAACAAGGAACTTAAGACTTTTCACATATATGAAGAGGTATTGCTCATATGGGAGTATTCAAATGAGAACAATATTACAGCAAGTAGAATTAAAAACATAGTTTGGACTTACATGAGTATTAGGAAAATGCTAGTGATAGTCTATATTTCCACACTGGTTAAAAAAAATTAAGTTGAAGTACAGATTATTTAATCCATTGATTAACTGTTCACTCAGGATTTGTGACTCTGCAAGGCCAGGTGCGATTTTTATCTTATATTTTAAATATTTGGGAGGTCAATTTTTTTAAATCAGAGAACAAGCTGGTTCCCCAAGGTATCTTGTAATTTAAAAATTGTATGAAGTACCATAACAATATTGTTTTGAGAAAGTTCACATTTGCACAAAGTCCACAGTTAGTATCCTTTGTTATCTTATTATTCTTAGTGGTTACCATATTAGGTTGGTAAACCCCAGGTAATTTAGACGATTGAAGCTACAGGGGATAAATACAAGTATTAATCCATTAATATTCGGGGCTTCAATTTCTACATACATAAGATGAGAAGCTGGATTGGAGGATCTTAACTTACCCTTCTGCTAAATATTTAGTGTTTCCTGAGTTTTTTATGCCCTGATTTTGATGCAAATGAAGAAAGCATGCAGCCAGTAGGGGGAGTCCTGATCTTATCCCCCAAATTATACAACCTCATAGATGCTGGCACACAATTGTAAGTAATCTGATTGCTTTATTTTATACCATTCCAAAAGCATAGAAAAGATACATTTATACACAGTTTTTAAAAAGTACAAAATTCAGAAGTGTATTATGCTGTAAAATGTATCTAATAGTATAAAATAATTTTAACTGTTTAAAATTAGCATTTTCATTTAATCTTCAACAGGATTAGCTACTAGTCCCAACAGCCACTCTGAAGCAGAATCCAATTCTCTAATCTTTAAACAACAGTAAAGGAAAAAAATTGGGGGGCGGAGCAAGATGGCCGAATAGGAACAGCTCCAGTCTCCAACTCCCAGCGCGAGCGACACAGAAGACCGGTGATTTCTGCATTTTCAACTGAGGTACTGGGTTCATCTCACTGGGGAGTGCCGGACGATCGGTGCTGGTCGGCACCAGCGAGAGCTGAAGCAGGGCGAGGCATTGCCTCACCTGGGAAGCGCAAGGGGGAAGGGAATCCCTTTTCCTAGCCAGGGGAACTGAGACACACAACACCTGGAAAATCGGGTAACTCCCACCCCAATACTGCGCTTTAAGCAAACAGGCACACCAGGAGATCATATCCCACACCTGGCCCGGAGGGTCCCACACCCACGGAGCCTCCCTCATTGCTAGCACAGCAGTCTGTGATCTACCTGCAAGGCAGCAGCGAGGCTGGGGGAGGGGCGCCCGCCATTGCTGAGGCTTAAGTAGGTAAACAAAGCTGCTGGGAAGCTCAAACTGGGTGGAGCTCACAGCAGCTCAAGGAAACCTGCCTGTCTCTGTAGACTCCACCTCTGGGGACAGGGCAATAACAAACGCAGCCAAAACCTCTGCAGACGCAAACGACTCTGTCTGACAGCTTTGAAGAGAGCAGTGGATCTCCCAACATGGAGGTTGAGATCTGAGAAGGGACAGACTCCCTGCTCAAGTGGGTCCCTGACCCCTGAGTAGCCTAACTGGGAGACATCCCCCACTAGGGGCAGTCTGACACCACACACCTCACAGGGTGGAGTACACTCCTGAGAGGAAGCTTCCAAAGCAAGAATCAGACAGGTACACTCGCTGTTCAGAAATATTCTATCTTCTGCAGCCTCTGCTGCTGATACCCAGGCAAACAGGGTCTGGAGTGGACCTCAAGCAATCTCCAACAGACCTACAGCTGAGGGTCCTGACTGTCAGAAGGAAAACTATCAAACAGGAAGGATACCTACACCAAAACCCCATCAGTACATCACCATCATCAAAGACCAGAGGCAGATAAAACCACAAAGATGGGGAAAAAGCAGGGCAGAAAAGCTGGAAATTCCAAAAATAAGAGCGCATCTCCCCCGGCAAAGGAGCGCAGCTCATCGCCAGCAACGGATCAAAGCTGGACGGAGAATGACTTTGACGAGATGAGAGAAGAAGGCTACAGTCCATCAAATTTCTCAGAGCTAAAGGAGGAATTACGTACCCAGCGCAAAGAAACTAAAAATCTTGAAAAAAAAGTGGAAGAATTAATGGCTAGAGTAATTAATGCAGAGAAGGTCATAAACGAAATGAAAGAGATGAAAACCATGACACGAGAAATACGTGACAAATGCACAAGCTTCAGTAACCGACTCAATCAACTGGAAGAAAGAGTATCTGCGATTGAGGATCAAATGAATGAAATGAAGTGAGAAGAGAAACCAAAAGAAAAAAGAAGAAAAAGAAATGAACAAAGCCTGCAAGAAGTATGGGATTATGTAAAAAGACCAAATCTACGTCTGATTGGGGTGCCTGAAAGTGAGGGGGAAAATGGAACCAAGTTGGAAAACACTCTTCAGGATATCATCCAGGAGAACTTCCCCAACCTAGTAGGGCAGGCCAACATTCAAATCCAGGAAATACAGAGAACATCACAAAGATACTCCTCGAGAAGAGCAACTCCAAAACACATAATTGCCAGACTCACCAAAGTTGAAATGAAGGAAAAAATCTTAAGGGCAGCCAGAGAGAAAGGTCGGGTTACCCACAAAGGGAAGCCCATCAGACCAACAGCAGATCTCTCAGCAGAAACTCTACAAGCCAGAAGAGAGTGGGGGCCAATATTCAACATTCTTAAAGAAAAGAATTTTAAACCCAGAATTTCATATCCAGCCAAACTAAGTTTCATAAGTGAAGGAGAAATAAAATCCTTTACAGATAAGCAAATGCTTAGAGATTTTGTCACCACTAGGCCTGCCTTACAAGAGACCCTGAAGGAAGCACTAAACATGGAAAGGAACAACCGGTACCAGCCATTGCAAAAACATGCCAAAATGTAAAGACCATCGAGGCTAGGAAGAAACTGCATCAACTAACGAGCAAAATAACCAGTTAATATCATAATGGCAGGATCAAGTTCACACATAACAATCTTAACCTTAAATGTAAATGGACTAAATGCTCCAATTAAAAGACACAGACTGGCAAACTGGATCAAGAGTCAAGACCCATCAGTCTGCTGTATTCAGGAGACCCATCTCACACGCAGAGACATACATAGGCTCAAAATAAAGGGATGGAGGAAGATTTACCAAGCAAATGGAGAACAAAAAAAAGCGGGGGTTGCAATACTAGTCTCTGATAAAACAGACTTTAAACCATCAAAGATCAAAAGAGACAAAGAAGGCCATTACATAATGGTAAAGGGATCAATTCAACAGGAAGAGCTAACTATCCTAAATATATATGCACCCAATACAGGAGCACCCAGATTCATCAAGCAAGTCCTTAGAGACTTACAAAGAGACTTAGACTCCCATACAATAATAATGGGAGACTTCAACACTCCACTGTCAACATTAGACAGATCAACAAGACAGAAAGTTAACAAGGATATCCAGGAATTGAACTCATCTCTGCAGCAAGCAGACCTAATAGACATCTATAGAACTCTCCACCCCAAATCAACAGAATATACATTCTTCTCAGCACCACATCGTACTTACTCCAAAATTGACCACGTAATTGGAAGTAAAGCACTCCTCAGCAAATGTACAAGAACAGAAATTATAACAAACTGTCTCTCAGACCACAGTGCAATCAAACTAGAACTCAGGACTAAGAAACTCAATCAAAACCGCTCAACTACATGGAAACTGAACAACCTGCTCCTGAATGACTACTGGGTACATAACGAAATGAAGGCAGAAATAAAGATGTTCTTTGAAACCAATGAGAACAAAGATACAACATACCAGAATCTCTGGGACACATTTAAAGCAGTGTGTAGAGGGAAATTTATAGCACTAAATGCCCACAAGAGAAAGCAGGAAAGATCTAAAATTGACACTCTAACATCGCAATTAAAAGAACTAGAGAAGCAAGAGCAAACACATTCGAAAGCTAGCAGAAGGCTAGAAATAACTAAGATCAGAGCAGAACTGAAGGAGATAGAGACACAAAAAACTCTCCAAAAAATCAATGAATCCAGGAGTTGGTTTTTTGAAAAGATCAACAAAATTGACAGACCACTAGCAAGACTAATAAAGAAGAAAAGAGAGAAGAATCAAATCGATGCAATTAAAAATTATAAAGGGGATATCACCACCGACCCCACAGAAATACAAACTACCATCAGAGAATACTATAAAGACCTCTACGCAAATAAACTGGAAAATCTAGAAGAAATGGATAATTTCCTGGACACTTACACTCTTCCAAGACGAAACCAGGAAGAAGTTGAATCCCTGAATAGACCAATAGCAGGCTCTGAAATTGAGGCAATAATTAATAGCCTACCAACCAAAAAAAGTCCAGGACCAGATGGATTCACAGCTGAATTCTACCAGAGGTACAAGGAGGAGTTGGTACCATTCCTTCTGAAACTATTCCAATCAATAGAAAAAGAGGGAATCCTCCCTAACTCATTTTATGAGGCCAACATCATCCTGATACCAAAGCCTGGCAGAGACACAACAAAAAAAGAGAATTTTAGACCAATATCCCTGATGAACATCGATGCAAAAATCCTCAATAAAATACTGGCAAACCGGATTCAGCAACACATCAAAAAGCTTATCCACCATGATCAAGTGGGCTTCATCCCTGGGATGCAAGGCTGGTTCAACATTCGCAAATCAATAAACATAATCCAGCATATAAACAGAACCAAAGACAAGAACCACATGATTATCTCAATAGATGCAGAAAAGGCTTTTGACAAAATTCAACAGCCCTTCATGCTAAAAACGCTCAATAAATTCGGTATTGATGGAACGTACCTCAAAATAATAAGAGCTATTTATGACAAACCCACAGCCAATATCATACTGAATGGGCAAAAACTGGAAAAATTCCCTTTGAAAACTGGCACAAGACAGGGATGCCCTCTCTCACCACTCCTATTCAACATAGTATTGGAAGTTCTGGCTAGGGCAATCAGGCAAGAGAAAGAAATCAAGGGTATTCAGTTAGGAAAAGAAGAAGTCAAACTGTCCCTGTTTGCAGATGACATGATTGTATATTTAGAAAACCCCATTGTCTCAGCCCAAAATCTCCTTAAGCTGATAAGCAACTTCAGCAAAGTCTCAGGATACAAAATTAATGTGCAAAAATCACAAGCATTCTTAAACACCAGTAACAGACAAACAGAGAGCCAAATCAGGAATGAACTTCCATTCACAATTGCTTCAAAGAGAATAAAATACCTAGGAATCCAACTTACAAGGGATGTAAAGGACCTCTTCAAGGAGAACTACAAACCACTGCTCAGTGAAATCAAAGAGGACACAAACAAATGGAAGAACATACCATGCTCATGGATAGGAAGAATCAATATCGTGAAAATGGCCATACTGACCAAGGTAATTTATAGATTCAATGCCATCCCCATCAAGCTACCAATGAGTTTCTTCACAGAATTGGAAAAAACTGCTTTAAAGTTCATATGGAACCAAAAAAGAGCCCGCATCTCCAAGACAATCCTAAGTCAAAAGAACAAAGCTGGAGGCATCACGCTACCTGACTTCAAACTATACTACAAGGCTACAGTAACCAAAACAGCATGGTACTGGTACCAAAACAGAGATATAGACCAATGGAACAGAACAGAGTCCTCAGAAATAATACCACATATCTACAGCCATCTGATCTTTGACAAACCTGAGAGAAACAAGAAATGGGGAAAGGATTCCCTATTTAATAAATGGTGCTGGGAAAATTGGCTAGCCATAAGTAGAAAGCTGAAACTGGATCCTTTCCTTACTCCTTATACGAAAATTAATTCAAGATGGATTAGAGACTTAAATGGTAGACCTAATACCATAAAAATCCTAGAGGAAAACCTAGGTAGTACCATTCAGGACATAGGCATGGGCAAAGACTTCATGTCTAAAACACCAAAAGCAACGGCAGCAAAAGCCAAAATTGACAAATGGGATCTCATTAAACTAAAGAGCTTCTGCACAGCAAAAGAAACTACCATCAGAGTGAACAGGCAACCTACAGAATGGGAGAAAATTTTTGCAATCTACTCATCTGACAAAGGGCTAATATCCAGAACCTACAAAGAACTCAAACAAATTTGCAAGAAAAAAACAAACAACCCCATCAAAAAGTGGGCAAAGGATATGAACAGACATTTCTCAAAAGAAGACATTCATACAGCCAACAGACACATGAAAAAATGCTCATCATCACTGGCCACCAGAGAAATGCAAATCAAAACCACAATGAGATACCATCTCACACCAGTTAGAATGGCGATCATTAAAAAGTCAGGAAACAACAGGTGCTGGAGAGGATGTGGAGAAATAGGAACACTTTTACACAGTTGGTGGCATTGTAAACTAGTTCAACCATTATGGAAAACAGTATGGCGATTCCTCAAGGATCTAGAACTAGATGTACCATATGACCCAGCCATCCCATTACTGGGTATATACCCAAACGATTATAAATTATGCTGCTATAAAGACACATGCACACGTATGTTTATTGCAGCACTATTCACAATAGCAAAGACTTGGAATCAACCCAAATGTCCATCAGTGACAGATTGGATTAAGAAAATGTGGCACATATACACCATGGAATACTATGCAGCCATAAAAAAGGATGAGTTTGTGTCCTTTGTAGGGACATGGATGCAGCTGGAAACCCATTCTTAGCAATCTATCACAAGAACAGAAAACCAAACACCGCATGTTCTCACTCATAGGTGGGAACTGAACAATGAGATCAGTTGGACTCAGGAAGGGGAACATCACACACAGGGGCCTGTCATGGGGAGGGGGGAGGGGGGAGGGATTGCATTGGGAGTTATACCTGATGTAAATGACGAGTTGATGGGTGCAGCACAGCAACATGGCACAAGTATACATATGTAACAAACCTGCACGTTATGCACATGTACCCTACAACTTAAAGTATAATAATAATAAATAAATTAAAAATAATAATAATAAAAAAAAATTTGGCTAGAAGTAGACACACACAGATGGTATTCCTATATTCTGTGCTTTCATATGTAACACCTGCTTCAATCTGTACTCAAAACCACTCAGGAAAAAAAAATAAAATCTTTGCATTTATTTACTTGAAAAAACAATTTTTCTATTGACTTATTTAAAAATAAAATAATTGGTGACGTTTATATTTGATTTTATGGACACACACACACACACACACACACAAAACCTTTTTTATTTTGATCCCTATTTTACTCCATTGGTACTACACACGCTTGGTCACAATATTTTTTCCCTTTTAATTTGTGTATTAAAAATTGTTTAAATATGTATATGTATAAATGCACACAGCCCAACATTTTCAGCTTACATTATATGTGTGTGTGTATATATATATGTACATATATACATTTATATATGAAATAAAGACGTTTATTAACTTTACTGGTAGTTTGAAATTTTGTCTACTTTTTGGGTTAATAATTTTCCTTCAATGTTACTAACATGAAAAATGGAAAAGGACCTTAGAATTTGTCACTGTGGAGTCATTAAAAGCTACGAAAACCTAGGGGATTTATCACGTATCTAAGGCATCACATGAAGTTGCTAAAAGAGCTGAAACTATGCCTAGGTCACCTGACTCACAGACCAATAGATATACACTATGATATATTGTTCTCTGTAATCTATACTACTCCTTTGGGGAGAGTTGTCCGTATTCTTTATATCTCAATTTCAGTAAATGTATATGAAAGAATTATGTGACATTTCATTTCTGTGAAGCCACAATGGGACTTCATGAATTAATATTTAACTGAATATCTCTTTAAAATTCAGGTCCAATTAAATATTTTTCTATTAGGAAGAATATCTACAAATTTCTCTCTCTCTCTCTACATATATCTAGATATATAATATCTAGATATTTGTTCATTTATCTCAATATCATCATCTATCCATATTTACATTAAAATGTGCTTATGTAAAGTAAATAATGCAGAGAACAATCATATACAACACACTTTAGCATATAGGTATAGACACAGAAACACATGTATTGAAAAATGCTACAGTCTGATAATTAGATTATGAGGTATTAAGAAAAGTATACATGTCAATATTAAGATTTAAAATAAAAATTTTAAACCTATATGAAGAATACATTGGCATATATTCTTGCATGTTTTTGACATATTATTTTAATGAATGAGACAAGTCTGAATTCTTATTCAGACCACAGCACTCTTACCTCCAGCTTCCTTAAATTTTTTTCTAGAGATAAGAAGGTTGGTGTTAGGAAATACTGAAAAATATAGAAGTTCAAATTTGCATTCCTCATTTGTCACCCTACTTTCACATACACTAATATTTAATAAACGTGAATAAACACATTAAAAGTAGGCATATCAGACAAGTGAAATCTAGTGAAATACATATTTTTGGAGTAAGACGTTTTCACAGTTTTTCAAATCCAACATCGATATTACTTATAATATTTTGAGCTCAACTGTGGAGGAATTGAGGGCATTTGAAAGCATTCCTAATATAACTCAGCAAGAGTTGTTGGTTTAATTATTTAACTCTCCTTCTGATCTTATTACTTATTCAATTATTCTTTGTGTACACTGCCATATGCACCTTGTTGTTAAAAGGTAAAAAATAAAAATAAAAGACAAAATAAAATGAACACCATAATACCATGAGGATCTAGCATGAGTGTAAGATTAATGCTGCCTATACCTTTATCCGTGGCCACGCACTTATCATTCTGTTTGTTTTTACCGTTGGAAGACAGCGTTTTACGAGTTGACATATAAAACAACTTTTTATTTGAAAGTTGTAACCATCACTTTACTCTGTATTTAAATAAAGGTAGAATTTTATGTTATATAAAGAAGTTTACCAAAATTTCTCTATGGCTTTCCCTCACCTACAAAATCAATCTCAAGATAATGGTGAAAAACGATGTCATTCTAAGAACGGTGCATCATTCAATAATGGGACTAGATAACAGGTACTCTGCCTAAGGAAATCCTCATTTGCTCCCCAAATAATTGATAATGTAGCCCATAAAATAAAGAGTTGTTACACCAGAAAAGAGACTTAATAACATATAATGATGCCCATATTGCTATCAGTCAGTTAACAAACATATACTGTGCTAATGTCTGTCAAGAATATATTTCTAATATGTAAAATTCACTCTTAGTTTAGACTATAATTTAGAAGTTATTTCTCCCCCTTCCACTGAAAGCAGTAGGCAGAGTTCAGAGGCAGCCAGTAGAAAACAGTTCCAGATGGATTCAAAGCCAAAGACTATTTAATACACACACACACACACACACACACAAACGTGTCATGCTGAGGAAAATAAGAAACTATCAATACTTTACGAAGAGCACTGAAAGATGGAACCCTCCTTAGCAATGAAGCCAAGAAGGACTATTGAAAAATTATTGTTCCCCAGAACAATTTGCTAATTGCGGAAGAGTCAGCAATTAGTATTAGCGAGATTTGATTTTTTAAAATGCTGCCAACATAAAATAGCAGTAGCTTATGAAAGACTAAAAGATGAGAGAAATGACCTACATAAGAATTAGAAGACGAACATAGAAAGGAAGTAAGAACAAGCCAGGATAATTTAGAACTAGAATAATGGTTTTCATAATTACTTAGATAAAGAAAACTTGAAATAAGTATTAGAAGTCTTATATAATTAAATTTGTTTATGATATTCTAATTTTTTACCAAAATTTTAGGGAAAAATAGTGCTGTGTTCTTTCAGTGTCACCCTGGAGCACTGTCTAAGATGCTCACTCAATGATTTAATTATCTATATGAATGTAACTTTTATTTTCTCAATTGGCAAATGATTAAAGCACAGGCTCTATGAAATCATCTGGTCTTGATTTTTTCCTGGTAGGGAAACAATTATTTTCCATCTAGTAGAAAAGATAATATCAGAGGTGATTGTTATATTGCCCTGTAGGACATTAGCCCCAGTTTTGTATCTAGACTTGCAATCTGATTTCAATATTTTTTCTTTGGTACCTATAAATTTTCAACATCTTAAATACATTCTGAACCAGTTTTAACACTTTGATGGTTTAGTCACTGATGAGTTAAATAAAATTTTAAGTTGTGTATATTCTATAGTTGTGTGGGGGTAATGTTTAACTTTTTGAAAATCATACTTCGACAGTTTAATAAGTTATATGAAGCGAGTTACATTCAGTATAGAGTATCGAGTCATGTTTATCCAACTATTTGGTTATCTTCACACAGCTGAAATGGCAAATATCCTTCCAAATGTGGTTGTAATATTTGCCTAGCTGTAGTCCTAATAATGATGGCAGTCTCTTTCTACCAGAATGAAAATACATATAAGCAACATCTTATAATGAAAGCTGTTTGGTCGGGTAAGAAGTAAATCTTATTTGTATTTTAACATGCTCTTAATTAATTTGGGCAGCATTGTTAGTATACAACCTAATGCTAAAGTAAAACTTAAGGTTTTCTAATATATTTTATTATAAGTATGTAAGAGCATTTAAGCTTATTTAAAACTACTTTGAAAATAAAGCAAATGTAGTTTTAAAATATAAACAAAATCTACTTGATCTAGCAAGTCTTATTTAAGATGAACTCAAGCTCATTGTTTTAATAAGATGACTCAATGTCTTTCATGAATTTGGACATTTATAAATTTGTTCAGTTGAACGTAGAAGATAAAATTTAGTTATTTTTAAAGGCAGGATATTGCTATTAAAAAATAGGTTCCTGAAGTAGACACTTCCAAATAGCCTTTGAGGCATAAAAATTATTTGATGTATACATTTCTAATAATTAATTTTTCTTTAATATGAAATATTAAAACATATCTTTAATAATTTGGTATGTTTCTTATATGAGGGTATTTAAAAGTAAATACATGTTCAAGAACTGTTTAGTAATGCATATTTTGATTCAAATAATAATAACAACAAAAATATATTTTGTAGAAAATTTACCATTTCATTCAAAAACTGGGAGGTGAGGGGTTGGAATGTACAAGACACTTAACAGTAGGTGGCAAATTCTGTCTTCTGTCTTTTCTGTATTATTTATGCGCTTGCTGTCCAAAATAAACTAATATGTAAAAAATACAACATTGATATCCAATTTTTTAAAATCCTCATCAAAAGAAGGTTTACCACTCTCTCTTTCCAGACCTGTCCAGGCAGGAGGCACCATCATGGGAGTTGACACCCGCCACAACAAAGTTTTGGAGCAAGTTTCGAAAGTTTCGGCGCAAGGAGCCCAACAGCCAGGATATCTACCTGAGGCTGTTGGTCAAGCTGTACAGGTTTCTGACAAAGGAACCAACTCCACATTCAACCAGGTTGTGCTGAATAGGTTGTTTATGAGTGGCAACAACCGGCCACCTCTGTCCCTTTCCCGGATGATCCAGAAGATGAGGCTTCCTGGCCGGGAAAACAAAACAGCCATGGTTGTGGAGGTCATAACGGATGATATGAGGGTTCAGGAGGTGCCCAAACTAAAGGTGTGTGTGCTGCACGTGACAGCCAGGCCCGCAGCCATATCTTCTGGGGAGTAGGGTGGGGTGGGGTGGGGTGGGGCGGGGCGGGGCGCTGGGCAAGATCCTCACTTTCGACCAGCTGGCTCTGGACTCCCCCAAGGGCTGTGGCATCATCTGGCTCTCTGGTCCTCGAAAAGGCCGGGGGGTTTACCGGCATTTGGCAAGGCCCCGGAAACCCTAGGAACCCTACATCCGCTCCAAGGCCGGAAGTTCGAGTGCGCTAGAGACTGAAGGGTCAGCCGAAGATACAAAAACAAACCCTGGATCCTACCCTCTTATTGAAAATATTTTAGATGCTGAAAAAAAAAAAAAAGTTACCTTCATTAACATCATTTTATTTTTAAAATACAGAAAAGAACACATTATTTCAGTATATACATAAATAAAATATTCCAGTTATAAAATAATATCTAAAAGCGATTTATCTATCTTATCAAATTTTGGAGATGCTGATAAGTCAAAAGTGAAATCTAGAGAACTAACATTACAGTGCAAATTGGAGCTTTCCTAAGATTTTGCCTTATGTGCAAGCTATCTGAAAGCTGAGCTTTAGTTCATTTGAGCTATACTTTTAATCCAAAGAAGGTACATATTTCAATTTTTCTACTTGAGTTTGTGTTAGACAGTATTTATAAAACATGCAAATATTTATTTTTACAAACAATAGGAACTCTAATTTTAGCAAAGCACCACATTTGGAGTTGAACCATCTGCAATTCAGTTCAATCATACTAACTTGCTTTGAGATCTGTATTGGGGTTCAATACCATTATGCATAAAAATAAGCTTTCAACACAAAATTGTTACAGCAGATTGTGTTGAGTAATAATTTATCTGCCAAAAGTTATTTATTCAATACTTTCAAAGTAGCACGTAGATGAAAAAATATTAAAATATATTTTCCAAAAAATAAACTTGAGGAGCACTCCTGAAAACGGTGTGCTTGTTTTTTTGGAAGATTTTCAAAATGGTCATATAAATTTGTATTTAAATGGATAAACTACTCAGGGAATAAAATAAATACACAAATAAATAGGACTGATACAATGATTATAGCTCTTTAATTACACAGAATTCCATAGATTTTTATGGCTTCTCCAAAAGTTCCATTATGGGATTAATAATAATAATATAACATGTACAGAAAACATCATTCTGTACTATAGACATAACCCTTAGAACGACATTTATTCTTGGTATCACAATTTTGCTAAGCAGAGTGAGTCATTTGTGAACTTCTGAATATGGTGTAATGTGAAGATCCTGTATTATGAAAAGGAAATTCAAGTCAACTTAGCATTCACTTACTCAAAAAATATATATCTAATGCCTCCTCAGTGTCAGTCCCGTGCCAAGACCTGAATATACGATAAAGAAACAAACTTATGGAAATGGTGAACAAAACTGACATTCCTTGTTTAGAGATATAGTCTAGTTAAGGAGGTAGATATTATATAAGTAAACGTTTTAATTATATATTGTGGTAAGTTATATAAATAATAGTATTTAATCCTCAGAGGATAGGATAGATAGTAGTTTTACATTAGAGTGGACAAGAAAGGCATTTTAGAATAAGAGATGTTTTGTTGAAATTTGTGAAAAAGGAGGAAGCCATGCAGGGAACCTAAGAAGAGCCTTGTTTGTAGAGGAAATTTGCATGAGAATGTCCACGTGCAAGAATGTTTGCTGCTTTAATGCAGTGGATCTCAGCTAGGGGAGATACTGCCACTCCCCACCACGGGAAATTTGGCAATGGGTGAAAACAATTTTGATTGTCACACTGAAGTGTGTGTGTGTGTCTGTGTGTGTGTGTGTGTGTGTATGTGTGTGATTAATACTGGCATCTAGTGGATAGAGGCTGGAAATACTGCTAAATATTTTTCAGTGCCGAAAGCCCTTCATAAGAAGCTAAACTTGAGAAACCCTACTTTACAAGCATACATATGCAACAAACCTGCACGTTATGCACATGTACCCTAGAACTTAAAGTATAATAATAATAAAAAATAAATTAAAAAAAAAAAGAAATTGAAAGAAGTGCAATGTGCCCCAAGGCGCAATGTTACAAGATGAAATTGATGAGATAGAAAGGGATCACGAAGGAGCCTGTAGTCCATGACAGGAAGTTCGGATTCCATTCTGTGAAAACCTGTGTATTATCATTAGGTTTTAACTGAGATACTAATAACATTTCATTTACATTTTAAAAATAATTTCTCTGGGAAATAGTGGGTTAATGAAAAGAGATCTTTTATTTTCTACAGCAGGATAATTTTAGTGTAGTCAAAAGGAGAGGAAGTAAATTATAATGAACATTAACCCATTTGGGTAAAAAAAACATGCTATTATTGTCTTCTGCATGGAATTAAAAAAAAAACTTGCATATGAACTCTTGCTAAAAAGAGAATTTTTTCTGAGAATTAACACACACACACACACGTTCTGAGTATTTTGTGGATAACATAATGGTATAAAATAAAAGTAAATACAACAGTTCTGGTAAGGAAGATATAACAATATTCCACAAGGCATATAACCATTGCAAATTTATTTGTTCTAGGAAGAAGGCAATAAAAATGAAGTGAATTGATTGAAACAGACAGTGGAGGCTGACCATAGGGCTAAGTGATAGGTTGGATATGTAGCCTAAGAAGTTTTTAGCTCCAGCACCTAAGCAGATAAGGTATCAGTAATAAAAATAGAAAGAACGTGGCTATAAAAGAATGTGGTTGCAATGGATCTCTTATCTTCAGCTTCTCCAGCCCCCTTTGTAATTCAATGACATTTTATTTTACTTGGAAATTATTCTAATAATATAATATTTGTGTACTTTTTAATCTTTGAACAAAGTTGAGATTTATCTTATATCTACAAAACAGAAAACAATGACTATATTTCAGTAGCCTTATATGTGCAGGAAAATCTATAAATATGCATCATTAAATAGAAACTATGCATTATTTATGCACTAGAGTACACCCTTCCTGTTCATCAGATTCCTGTTTTATGAAAGCTATCTTACAGCTCTGCAAGTTGTGGAAAATTGATAGCAATGCAAACTAATTCCTGTCTTGTCACATGCAAATTTGATCCTGTCCAGTAGATGTTTATTTAAATCACTTCCCACCTCACTGTAGAAAAAGGCAAACTTGCCCTTATTTGCATATTCATTTCAACATTCATGATCTGTACTGTGTCTGCTCTTCGAAAGGTTCTTTTTTTTTTTTTACCAGTTATAGTATCTGTGGGATTCCCTCATTAATTAATGAGTAAATAAACTGTTTAACATGTTCATTTTGATATTTACATTAGAGTTGTAATTTTACCTTTTGTTGAAAATTATGCTTTTGCAGGTTTATCTTATTCTAATTTAACAGGACACTTCTTTTCAATTAACTTCAAGTTGCTTATCATCACATCATAAAATGTTTCAAACTAAGGTGTGAATAAAACAATAGTTGAAAATTCCCTGTCTCTGAACGATATTTTCCTGAATATATTACTGGAATATATACATATAAAAACTGCAAATGTGTTTCCTTTTTTAATTTAAAGAAAAACAGAAAGAATTAGAAAAATATGAACCACTGTAAATGCCCTTTATTGAAATGGATCTGAATATAGACTAATGTTTTCACAGCTTGCAGATAAATAAATAACTACTGCCACTTTCGCAGAGACTGGCAATGAACATCAACCACAATTTATTAACACATCCAAACGCAAAACCAAACTGCTTAAACAATCAACTTCCGTAATAACACAAAAATGATTTTAAACTATGCCTATATTATGTTTCTCAAGCAAGTAGATATTTAAAGCAATTACTTTTTGACTTATGTCACCAAATGATGGTTCCCTTTTGCCCAAGGAATGCTTTATATTCTCATGTTGTCTTTGATATGTGCCACTCAGAGACCAAATGCTTTTCAGAATATGTGATGTGGCCAGAAAACCATGTCTTGATGTCCTGCAGTCTGAAGGAAAACAAATAAGCCAAAAGAAAAAAAGAAAAAGAAAAAGAAAAGAAAGAGAAAAAGGCAAACCTCAGAAGACTGCTTCTCACTTCTTCCCTCAGGCCTTTTCCAGGCAGTCAGCTCTTTCAGCTAGGAATAGATCCAAATCCCGTCTCCATATATAAATGCCAAGCTCGCACAATGTTTCTTGACTTCAAAAATAGATGTTTCTCTTCAATAAAGTTGTTGAATTATTTTAGAAGATTTTTTCTTTATTTGACACAGCTGGTATGAATTTATCACTACAGGTAAGCTAAAATGGTCTCCCAGGTGCAAGTGGGAAGAGAAACACAAATTAAATGATTTTCATAGAATAATTAAGGTGTGAGAGAAATCAATTTATATAGCATATTTGGGAATTACAAGGGGTTCTGCAAAATGAAGCATTTATATATGAAGAATAAATTAATAAAAATAAAGACTATCCCAGAAACAGAAACAGATCTAGGTTTTTAAAGGCCTGAAGTTTATTCTTTTGGGGACCTCACCCTAAGAAAAAGAATGCAAAATTGCAGAAATAAGACTACTAATGTCCATTTAGTGTTTTTGAAGGGCTTGAACAAATGTAAGGCTCCAAAGCTTAAACTTCATTAGAATAAATCTACCTCTTTTGGAGAAAAAAATCCTTATTTTAATATGCTGTCAAGTTTTTTTTATTTATTAAGCCCACATTTAAAGCACTTTAATGCCCATGTTATGGTAGTTTCTAGGGATACAGTGATGAAGAAAACAAAAGGTACATGTTCCTTGCATGGCCTTGGAGGGCAAGAAACACATTAATAAGATAATCAAATGGCCAATTCAATAAAGGAGGTAAAATGTGATTTTATAAAAAAGGCCATAAGTGAAAAATTTAGGAAACACAATATGCAAAGCATAAAGAAAATAACTCATAATCTCACCACACAGAGATAACCTATGATACTATTTTAACTTACTCATTTCTATTTTAGTTTTGCTCATTCACAAATAGATAATTTTGGAATTCTTATGACTATATCACGTATTCAGAGTTACATTTATTTAATTTACATTAGTGTGTCTAAAAATTAATACATTTTATATATCTAATTACAGTTAATTGAACAAAATTTGTTTAAATATCTCAATATTGCTTGAGAATTTCTGTTTAAAATGTTTACCCTTATAGATATTACTATAACAAACATTTTGGGTTGCACATCTGAACATCTGCTTAGAGTCCTAGATGTGGAATTGTTTTTACAAAATTATAATTCTTTAAAGTATATAAAGGTATTTTGTATGTATTACTAAATTATTCTTTTAAAATATTGTGCCTACTAAGCTTCTAAGAATATTTAATTAAGACAATGTTAATTTCACAGCATCCTCATTAGCATTAGTTATTATGATTTTTAAATACTTAAAACTTGATAATCAAAAATATTATTACAGTTTTGCTTTGCCAACATTTATTTAATTTGCATTTACAATGAGTGATGAGTCAGTCTTTTTTATTTTTAGCTTTTTGTACTTCTTTAGTAGTTATCCATTTTAGTCCTTTATCATTTTGGTGGGCAGTGATTTTTCTCTTTATCATTTTTTTAATATTTTTTGGAAAAAATAACTAAGTGAATTATAGCATAATTAAGGTACTTTAATTTAGTAATTTTTTTTCCTGAACATTAATACCACCTACCAAAATGCAGAATCAGAGACTAATCTTGAATGAGGAAATCCTTTGAGTCTATATTAGAAGTCTCATAAACGTTGTGATTCTACTCAGCATATGGTTACTAGTCACTTCTGCATAAGAATTTTAAAACAGTTGGCCAGGCGTGGTGGCTCACGCCTGTAATCCTAGCACTTTGGGAGGCCTAAGTGAGAGGATCACTGGAGGTCAGGAGTTCCACACCAGCCTGGACAACATGATGAAACCCCATCTCTACTAAAAATACAAAAATTAGCCGGGTGTGGTGGACCAGTCCTGTAATCCCAGCTACGTGGGAAGCTGAGGCAGGAGAATCCCTTGAACATGGCAATTGGAGGTTGCAGTGAGCTGAGATTGTGCCACTGCACTCCAGCCTGGGAAACAGAACGAGACTCTGACTCAAAATAAATAAAGGTAATAAATAAATAAAATAGTTGTTAAACACTCTAGAATTTCACAGAGGTTAAATTTTTAAGGCAATGAGAAAATCTGTGAAAGCATGGGTTAAGATGAAGAGGAGGAATGGACACTCTGCTGAGAGGGAATAGCACTTAGGCACAGAGGGAGAAATGAAAGAACCTAAGTCTTAAGGAGTTCAGGTAGCTGTGTATTGAAAAAGAGTAGGGGAATTAGGAAAGTTAATGCATGAAAGTGGAGAGATGGGCAAGGATGGGATCGGTTTAAACAATAACAAGATTAAGCAAGGTAGTTACCTGTGCAAATCTGTGCTGTAGAATGATATATTTCACAGTATTGAAGAGAGATTTAACAAAAACAGAAAAAGGGACACACATATTTCTACTAAAATAGTCCTTATTACAACTGTAGAGTCTGACACAGGCACCCCCAGGAGAAGTAGAAATGGAGAGATGCACGTTTGAAAAAAGACAGTTGAAGAGCCAGGTTGAGTGGAAAGAGGCAAAAAGCAGACACATCTGGTCTATTAAGATAGAAGCACAATTCAGAAAGATAAGGGCTCTGAGAATGTAAAGTTTGGAGAGACACAATGAGGTTCATTTTGATGATGTTGATTTTCAGTGCCTGCAGATCATCCAGGTAGTAATATGCACTAAGGAGTGATTTTAGGGTTTTCAGAAAATTGGCTTCTGGTAGTTGACTTTTGAATTATTTGTTACAGTTCAGCAAGTTTCTCAAAATTAAATAGTTTGCACCAGAGAGGCAGTTTTTCACAGGCTGATCACTCTTGTCTTTTATTATCAGTAATTCTGGATCTATATCATTTTATTCCAACTCTGGTTTCCTTTATGCAGATGCTGTGTCACTAGCTGGGTGACCACACCTTCTCACTTGGTCCCTCTGATTTCAAGTCCTCCCCCTACCAAAACATTCTTCAACGGTTGCTAATGCAACTTATCTAATGCATACGATTTAAGATTAACTGCATTATTATTTCTTACTGACTTTAAAAACAACCTGGAATACACAAATATATAGGGTGTGTTTCATCTTACCTCTCAATATTCATCTCTTACCCCAAATTTCCACCATACTTAAAAACATGTCTTGATAGTTTAGCTCATGTCCCCTCCATAAAGCTGAAATACGAATCTTTTGTCATAATCTATAATAATTATTGACTTCTCTCTCTCCTCTACTAACCGAAGTATTCTCGAGAAAATATTTTATTTACCTTAACACTTAGAAACCCTAGCACCCAACTCTGTACCTGACATTTGGAGGGCACTCAAAATATGCTTAATAAATGAATTCTGATTCCTCTAAGAGAAAGCACTATTCATTTTTGAAGATTTCGGATGGAAATCTATATAGTGTATCCGTCAGGATCCAGCCAGGAAGAGAAAAAACATACTAAGTGTTTCAATAGAAATAACATATGTTTAGAAGCTGCTAAAGGAGAAATAAAGTGAAACACTGAGGTGTCAGATAGGAAATAACAGCAGCTTCCATCTCTAGAGCTGGAGAAACAAAGGCAAAGGTTTTGGTCTATTAGAATGCATAGGTTCGTTGAAAGGGTCCAAAGATCTGGAACCCAGTTCTCAAAAAATAGGAAATCACTCAGTTCGTTGTGGTACATCTGAGAAGGCATAAGGAGGCTGTTTTGAAAAGTGCTAGAAGAATCTGGAGAATTAAATGAAAATCCACACTGAGCTCCCCTGCTAGTCAAAACAAAGCAAGAACACAGGAACACAGGAAGATGCCAGGGTTTTCTCGTCTGTCTTCTTTCTACCACCTTTTACTTGTGGAACCTAGTGGAAAGTCACCTGACAAAGGATAAAATGAGTTTGCAGAATCCCAGCGTGGGCACCCAAAACAGAGTCTAAATTTGTTTTGCTTTGTTAGTTCCTATAATCAAAATAGATGGATACAATTGAAGTTTAGTGAATAGCTTAGTAACCAGAATATGCATAATGATCATGCAATATGATAATGAAAGACAGTAGTGATCATCCTGTGAAAAACTGCTCATCTGGCTCAAACAATTTAATTTTGGGAAACTTGTTGAACTCTAATAAATAATTCAAAAGTCAATTACCAGGACCCAATTTTCTGAAAACCGTAAAATCCTAAAACCCTAACATCACTAGTTAGTACATATTCCTACCTGGATTATCTGCAGGCACTGAAAACAGACATGATCAAAATGAACCTCATTGTATTTCTTCAAACTTTACATTCTCAGAGGCTTCAAACTTTACCCTAATATCTTAAAAAGAAAAATAAATGAGCATTCTGCACAAATAAAAATAAAAACCACAATCATTCACAATAAAATAGACACGAAAATGAAACAATTTACCAATGTCCTAAAACATTAAGGACAGATCTTGCTTATGTCTAGTCATTATGATGTAATGTATCAAAGAAAAATGAGCTCACTGAATCCATACATGCTCCTTGAATGGTGTGCCAGGTCTCAATGCTGAATAGGAATACATTACCAAGTAGAGGTGCTGAATAAACCTTGTGCTGACTTCACATCACGGCTTTTCCTAACACTTTTTGGCATTGATTTTTCTTGTGGGAACAAAAGTGTCAAATATAAGTCTGTACCCCAGGAATATGTCAGAGCTGGGGATTGAATTTGTGGATTCTTCAACATTTATTTGAAACTATGGAAGAGGATAAAATCTCCTAAGGGAATTCTGTAGGAAAAGATAAAATACCCAAGATGGTACTTGGGAAGCAATAATATTTAAAGTTTATGGCAGGGATGGGGAGAGAAAAGAAGAAATTGGAAAACACTAGGAGACACAATTCAGAAAAGATGCTATCACATTGTGGTTTTAATTTGCTTTTTATTAAAATTCCATTGAACATTTTCCTCATATTTACAGGTCATTTTTATATGAAAATTATCTATTTACATGCATTACATTTTATTTGGGGACATTCATGTTTTTCTTTTAGACATTTGTATGAACCTTTAAATATAAAGTTGAGATAGTCAAATAGTAGAAAATCTTTAGTGACACCATTCTTACTGTTCCTCTGAAACAGCCTTGAATTTTAGTTGCAGTTTAAGAAATATTGTGCCAAAAATACAAAATGTTTTGGAAAAGCCCAAATATATGGAAATGCAGGAGAAGATATGCCAGTATTCTCTTTAGCTCTTCCCTCCCTTGCCTTTTTTATTTTGGTAGGCAGAGTCCAAATATAGTGTTTAAGAGTGGGGGTAGTAGATGTCTACAAAGATGACTTCCTGGATTTCAATCTCATTTTGACCATTTACAAGCTGTGGGCTCCTGAGCATATTATGTGCTTTCTCTATGACTCACTTTCCTTCTCTCTAAAATGAAGACGAAAATATATGTCGCTAAGTAAGGTGATTTTGAATATGAATTGAGTTGATGCATAAAGACAATTTAGATCAGTACATGCACATAGGAAACATCTAATAAATAAGAGCTTTACATTTATTTGGTCCTGCACTCTTTTTGACTAGCACAATACTGGCATATTCTGTTAGAACTGATCTCTCTCTCCATCTCAATATGTATTTTTTAAAAAACATATTTTACAAGCAAGAAAACCAAAGCCTAAAGATACTGATATTTGAACCCCCAAAGCAACAAATGGCACTCAATACCAATCATAGCAATTAGACTACATTCACCAATCCTTTCAAAAATGTGATCTACAGACCACTACATCAGAATAAACTGCAGTGGTTATTAAATAAGATTACTGAGCCTCACTTAGTTTTACTGAAAACAATCAATTTGGATTAAGCCCAATAATTTTGTTGCAAACTATTACTTCAAATGTTTCTCAAGCACACTAAATCAGAAAGTCTTTGTGCAGAAGAAAATATGATCCAAATTTTATACAAAAGGGTGGCATGAAACAAGAGAGCTTCCAGCAGTGGCATATATAGAGCATATACATTATAAAGCATTTCAGATTTTTAAAACTAAACCTGGGAAAATGATATTTTTGAGCAAGAAAGCCAAAGAACATTTTAAATTGGAAGTGTTCCTATATATAAGACCATTCTGTTGCCTCTTAAAAAAGATTCAAAACAAATGAAATGATGGTTTAGATTTCAAAATTCAAGCTATTTTTTATTCATTAATTACATACATACTTGCTGGTTTCGTTGTTAGGAATCCAACAGTTTTGGAGGAATGTAGACAGAAATTTCTTCCCTCATTTTAGTAGTTACCATCACAATAAGTGACCTCATATGAATGAGACTGGAATGAGATAATGTCTGTAAAACTTTTTGTAAACTATAAAATGTCATAGGCTGATAAATGACTTTTATGAATACAGTAGTAATTCTACATCACTTGCCCACTTTATATAAGCTTTTGATAATCAGCATATACATTAGGAAGCTACTGTCTTTCAAGTACCACAGGAGGCAAGTAAGGAACTAAGATAAATAAGATAAAATCCATACTTTCCAGGTATTCATAGTAAATTTTATGGTTGCAGAGAACAGCAGAAACAAGGAGACTTTAAATTCTCTTAGAGGAAGTAAAATATGTATGGGAAGTTGGAGAGGACCTCGTAACACAAATGTAGACAGAATTCAAAAGGAGAATCCAGAAGAATCAGAAGAAATAATTTAAAAGGAGGATCCAGAAAGAAAAAGAACATGACAATGATTGGCAGAAAAGGGGGATGAAGAACAAGAAGGGCAAAAAGAAGAGGAAGTAAAAAGAAAGAGAAAGATAATGAAACAAAGCAAAATAATTTGAATTAGCAACAATATAGATGCAGCTGCTAACATGTAGTTCTTACTAAGTATGGAAAAAGAATCTACATGTATTACTGTGATTTTCACATGTTATCCCCACATCTCATCTAAATACTCTTAATTTGACACCTAATACTATAGTTGAACAATTGAATGGTTTACTGGACAGAAGCGCAGTATCAGGTAGAAGAACCAGAAGCATATTATATTGTGGATTACATTGTGGCATATTCATTTAGTCCTGTTGAACTAGATATCCTGCTATGTTTTGGGGAGAGTTAAAGATAAGCCTGAATAGGCCAGAAAGGGATGCATTAATTTATTCATTCAACCAATATTTGATTATCTTTATATGCTATGCTAAGCTATATAGGTAATACAGAGCTAAAATACAAGATTTTACATAGGGGACGTCCCATAATCAGATTTGTATTTCATGTGCAGGATTGAGATGAGGCAAGAGACAAACATAATAGTTCCCATGAAAAATAGTAGCAGCATGAAGTAAAAAGTGGCAATGGAATATAATGGAGATATCAGATATTAATTAATTTGAGGGAGAAAATGAGGGAGAGAAACCAGATATTTAGAGTAGATGAATGAATAATGCATTGTGGTACTATCTCCTGAAAAAAAAAATTTAAAACAGAAGATAATTAACTTGCTTTGTACCTTTGACCATCTGATTTGTCATGTAGCCCATTAAATTGGAGTTATTTAGTACCATTTTTAGCCACTTGATTGAATTTGACCAACATCTTTAATTTTAAAAAAAATTTTGTTTGCAGCAATTAAACCAATGTCTGGCACATAGTTGGTCACCATACATGGTAGTTATATTGAACTGAATATGTGTACTATATTTCTTAAAATAGACCACCAAGCTAAAAAATTCCCATAAAAATTCAATCTAAAGAGAAACATTTACATTATTACAGTTGCTAAGGGTCTTAATTTACCAGCATATATTCCTGTAAGAAAAGATATCTTCAGCTATTTGAATTGTGCTTTTCACAATTTTAGCTTTACTGATTTCTATTTCAAAGATTTTTTTAGCAAACAAATATTAGCTACTGAGACAAATTTGGTAATCAAATAAAATACCTGCTTATCATGAGCCTCTAAAGCACCATGGGGATAATTAAAACATGAGTGTAAGAGCGCTGGAAGTTTCTGAGTTAAAGATGCCTTTGAGGACATAGAAAATACTCCTTCTATTCTCTTTTTCTACCTCTACCTCATTACTGGGTAATACTTGTAAAAATAAATCAAGATGTAAAATGACATCTTACAACAAAGCTTTTAATAAAATATAAAAAGTCTACTGGGATTCATAGTCAGTTTGTATGACTCAGTATGATGAAGACCTACTCACCTGTGGCTAATTCCCACTGTTAACAGCATGGAATATAACAAGAACACATATTCAGGACAAAAGGAATATTCTCTTGCACTTTAAATTGAATACTTAAAACACAAACCTTATTATTTCTCATAAGGAAATTGATCCTCTTCATGTTCTTCCAAAATTAGTAAAATTAAAATCCAATCTCTAAAGCTAAAAACAGCAACAAAAACAAAAACAAAACCACAAAAAACTTGGGCCCTCAGTTTGCTCTCTTTATTCCCCCCCCCCCATCAGTTTATTCTCTTATCTTTCCCACAAAATATTTACATAAAAATAGTGCAATTACAAAAAAGTGGCTAATGTGTTGAAGAGTTTTGATGTACCATATATTGACCTAAGCATTTCTATGCATATCATTTTATTGTCATCATTAAAACATTCTCTGGGGTAGAAATTTACACTGTCTTTACTCTGCCCTTGAAGAAACTAAATTGTAAAGAGTTTATGTAACTTGCTTAAAGACACACATGTTTTGAAAGTCAAATTGTCTGAATTTAAATTCAGACTGATTCACCATATGCTAGCTGTTTGATCCTGGGAGAATTACTTAATTCAAGACCTAGAGTGACAAACTATCTCGGTTTATACAGGACTGAGGGCTTTCCCCAAACAGGATTTTTAATGCTAAAATTGAGATGCTCCTGAGACAAATGATTACCCTTCCCACTTTGAAAACTGAGCATAGCAAAAGTACCCACCTTTAAGGATTCTTATGAATATTAAATGATACTATATAGCATTTAACATAGTGACTGACTCATAGTATTTAATCACTGAATTCTTCCTGACATTATTGCTATTATTTTCTGCTTTATTTTCTTTATCCTAGACTCCGTTGTTATACTGCATTGTGTGTATTATTGCCCAGGTTATTTTATAAAACCTAGACTGATAGTGTCACTCTTGCTAAAAATGTGATGACTCCACATTGTCAATTTAACAAACTATCTACTATGGAATATAAGATTCTCTCCCTTCTTTCCACTCTATAGTGAACTTTTTTGAGACGGTACATGAGGTGGACACAGGGCAAGTTCCCTGGGCTTATTTATTTCTATCCTCTGAGTCTTGCATCTGCTTTTCCTTTCAAATCTGTTACTGTCTCCAGCCTATACACCCAACATATCAACGCCAAAACAATCTCCATGCAGCATTTCACTGACCCAGGAGGTTTCCTTTCTGTAGAGTTTTCTCTCCTAACTTCTTAAATTGAAGAAATGTTTTTACACTTTAGGACCCACGTATACATTTCCTCTGTGGAACATTTTCTAAAATTTCAGAATAATTTTACTGGACTTCCTGGTTATCTTCATTACAGAGTACATCACCTTTTTAATTAATTAACTAATTAGCTTATTCTGTTTCTTCCATCACTAGGTGGTGAACTCCTTCAGAGTTTTTTGTGGTATTTTGTAATTACAGAAAATATCACTCCTCTAATGATCAGTAAAATCAATAGATTAACAAGGGAATTCTTTGTCTTATTATCTTTTATATCTACAGCTGTTCAGCCAAGGGTCTAACACTTAAAAAGGAACTGACAATTCTTCATGCATAAGTGACTAAATGAAGGAAGGAATAATGTGTTTAAATAGGCATTGTCTTTTGACATTGTCCCCTGATGAGTTTACACATTTATTCTAATCATACTTTTATTTCTCAAAATGTATCATGGAAAGTATCTGAAATTTATTTCAGACCCTACGTCTTGAAAACCTTAGAAGAAATCAGCTTATGTCTGCAAAATAACATTTCTCACTGTTATCTCAATATGAAAACCTCATATTTGGAGAGGCAGAGGAAAGATGCTTCATGTTGTCAACAGCACTGGGAAAGCACCTTGATTTATCAGAAGTTGACAAGGCACTGGAGAAATAGAAACTGCAAATGGGCGCGAAGAATACTGGCAAAGAAATGCTGGCAAACTCTCACATATCCCATTAGAATTATATAAAATGAATTTAGTATGTACATGGTTAGGTAGATTCACCAAAAATATCTTCAAATATTAAGATTAAGAAACTAGGTAGGAAAGATCCATATTCAAGTGAAACAAAACTTGACCTAGATGGAGGAACTAACAATAGGCACTACTTACACACATTTCAAGTATTCAGATATTCTAAGTGTTTCTCAAATTGGTTTAGTATAATAAAACATTGTAGTAATTAGAGAAGCAAAGCAAATATATATAGATGCTCCTGTTGGTTTTCCATGGTGGTAACATGGGATAATTAGTTTGTATATGAGATTTTGAATAAATTTCTAACAGAGTTCCATGGGTTTAGAAGTAATTATTTGTATTAGAACAGCAATGTCATAACTGTGACAATGCATAGCATTAAGAAATTATGGAAAGTTATAACTAGGTTGGGGGATGTTTTAATTAGTAAATATATCTCTTGATTAAATCTGAAGTTTTATTTAATAAAAACATAAAATACTGCATAATGGTCCTGGAATTATAAAATAAGGACCCACTATGAATGTCAGATGTGGGAATGAATAAATAATTAAATATGTGTGAGAAGATGCAATTGACAGAACTGTATGTGGAGTTTAAGCAGAAGAAAGAATTTAAAAGGAGGATCTAGAAAGAAAAAAGAACATGAGAATGACTGGCAGAAGAAGGGGATGAAGAACAAGAAGGGGAAAAAGAAGAGGGAGTAAAAAGGAAGAGAAAGATAATGAAACAAAGCAAGAGTGTTCTGATTAGCAACAATATAGATGCAGCTGCTAACATGTAGTGCTTACTAAGTGTGGAAAGCTAATCTACATGCATTACTGTAATTTTCTCGTGTTATCCCCACATCTCATCTAAATACTCTTAATTTGACCCTTATAGTAGAAAATAGACTCAGAGGAATCACATACTCAAAGACTGACAAAACCAGTACTCAAAGTCTTTCTTGAAACCACTGTAAAAACAACAAATTATCATTAATGTTGAGAGTAAATTACAAAGAATTTTTGTTTAAGGTGCTGTCGGTCCACATTATAGAGGAAGTATTGGATACTGATCCACAGATAATATGGAATTATGTAAATTATAATTATTAAATAGGTAAATGTTTCTTACACCAAATCAATAAAATGTGCTGATGCATTTCACCTCTGTTGCTTAGGAGTTGACAGGAGAGTGGGCACAGGACAAGAGGAAGGAATGGACAGATGTATGTGCCCTAAATAATTATGAGGAAGTGGCTATGATTTAGACACAATTTAACCTGATGCCTGTGCAGTGCCTATGGGAGTTCTCTCTGATATCACTTATATCAATTTATTTAATCTTATCTACCACTCTATCAGATATTCATTACTATTATCTTCACTTTATAGATGGGGGAATGAGCAAGAAAGCCTAAATAACTTAACTGAGGTCAAAGCTAGGAGAGATTTGGCTCTGAGTACCTCATTATTAACTTGAATAATATACTGATTCTAGAATAATATGGATCATTAGATTCTCAAGTATTAGAGAATGAGTACAAAATACATCAATTGAATCTTATCACTGTAATGATTTATTGTTTAACACATATTTAGGAAATGATTCATGAGTGATGAATCTAATATTTTATGTGCTACAATATATGAAGAACTTTCACATATATTGTCTTCAATGGTCTCCACTAAGAAGCAACAGTCAAAAGCAAGGAGAGCAACTGGGGAAGAAAATTCCTTGTAGTTTCATCAACTGATGATGACTTTATATTCCTTCCAATGCACACTAAATATCCTCTTCTCTCTGCTTTTGTCCATACACACACACACACACACACACACACACACACACACACACACACACACATGTATTTTTTACATATATATAAAACCATATGTTTGCGTATTTTCTGATTTATGGCACAATTTACTCTTTTGTTGTTATAACATATAATGATCTTATATATCACATAAGCATGCTTCAAAAGTATGCATCTTTCCTTTCTATGTCAGGTGAGAAAAAGACTTATGTCTTATACTTTACTACTGTACACCATAAAATCTAAAAGGAATGTTATGTTTGGTATATACTATTGATAATTTGAAATTTTTGGCAACCAACATTTTGAAAGCTAATTAGATAAGGTCTTTTGATCTCCTGTTTACTGCAAAACACTCAAGAAGCCATTGAGGCTCAATGACTTCGCACTGAAAATGAATCATTAAGATATAAAAGCAACTTATTAGGAGGAAACAAAATAAACTTTTTAAAAAAACTTAACCCATCCTTTAGACTGAAAGAGGCGCTTGACCTGAAAGGCAAAATGCAGCTGGAGAAGTCATGATGAACATATTTCATGAGGAGGTACCTGACATTTCCACTTCAATATATTGGAAATAATTTGAAGTGCAGTCTTCTCAAGGTTACAGTGAACAAATTGTGCTACTAGCAAATCACCAATTCTTGTTAAGTTATTGGAGAAGGAAAATGAGAAAGGTGCACACTAGTTTCACCAGTGGTACAATTTTGTGTAGTTCCAAGGTTAACAAACACAACTTGGAAGCATGCATACATTATAACAGATAATAAAAGCTGTTAGTTTTATTTGTGTTAACTCTTCTACACATGGACATTGGAAGGAACTCATGATGGGAGACTCTTCATGGTCAGGAAATCTATCATTTTGCTCCCTAATTTTATTTTTTATGAAAACCTTATAATATAAAATTTAACTTTTGAGAAGCCTTTTTCTCTGTATCTATCTGAAAAAAAGAAGCATTTGTAGGATTAAATAAAATAATATATCCTTAAGTATGTTATAAAACACCCATATGCTTGATTTTGTAAAGTGATGTTTATTATAATAATAGATATTTGCAGCTTAAAGTACACTGAAAATGTATGGAGTCTGCATTCTGAAGTTGATTTTGCCCCCAAATAGCTTGTTGGCAAGTACAAGCATAGTCTAGCATTTTTATAACTGGGTACTGAAAAGACTCTAATAATTTGTTGAATTACACACACACACACACACACACACACACGAGGGCTTTAATGGTAAACATACTTGGGAAATTCTGAGTTAAAGTTAAACAGGATTACTGTTTCCAGTAATGTTTGAAATCTCTAATATATGTACATGCACTGTGAATTTCCAAAGATAGGGGGAATATTATATTGAATGTTTCTAAAACATATTTTTCATAGAAATTCTTTTTTCTGAATACATATTAACTTTATATACCTTAGAACAAAATTTAGAAAACACTAAGTTTGTCATTTAACCCATCCGGGTTGATTTTATACCTTTTAAATGAAAGTATGGCCTGGAGGGGAAATTTCCTAAAAATGCTGGATCACATCCCAAAGTATCTTCCACTTTAAAAAATTCTAGTGCTACATATCTAAATTTTCATGAAAATTTTTACCTCTTCAAAATGTGTTTTCCATTTTAGTGCATCAAAGGAAAATTATAAGATAATTCTATAAAATGGTTTATAAAACTTTGATCTTTGATGCTTTCAGACTATTCAAGTTAATGAGCATTTATTAGCCTACCAAGCGAAAAGAATTTTGCTAGATGGCATCAACATGTACATGAAAGACACACATCCTGCATTCAAGAAATTGAATGTATTGAAAGAAAACAACAAAAAACATAACTATGTTAAGTACTATAATCAAAGTGTTAATAAGGTACTAAGAAGGATTTTGGGGAGATTTAGCCGAAGATGTGATTTTGAGTTTTGTCCTAGAGGACGACTGAGAATTTGAAGGTAAAAAGAGGAACAGCCTCATAGCAAAGAGAGAAAAATCAAGACCCAAGGGATAGGGGCATGAAATGTCATGGTATACTTTTAAAAATGCCATGAATTACAAAGTAGTCATATACATTTTCTTTGAATACATACAACGTGATACTGTTTCAGTGACTACGTTGTTTTTTTTTTTTTCCTGAAATCATTATGTCTTATGCAAATAAATTAAAGTTGATATCTTGTACAAACATAAGGAACGGTTAGCATTTTAAGAGACTAACCATTTAGTTTATGAATCTTTTTCTTTCCACATTTATAATTAATGACTTTAATGAAACAGTAATGCTTACATAATGAGATAGTAATGCTTAGGCTATCAATGCTAATTTGACGGCCTAATCTCAAAATTTAAAAATTGGAAATCTAAAATTTGAAAGCATAAAATGATATATGAAGGAAAGTATGTTATTGTTTTAGCAACTATTTCTGTGTAACCATTACAGATGTTAAATTTCCTGCCATTTAACTTTCTCTAATTACAGAGCCTTCTGCCATCATTGCCGCTCCCTGGTCTTGTACCTTTGCTAAATAATCATTTACTTTCTGTTGTTTTATTTGAAATTACCTTCAATTAGTAATTATTTCTTTTAACAATGTTCTAATACTGTGAAAATCCTTTTCTTTTCTAAGAAAATTCAGTGGTAACTGATTCCCGAAAGAGAAGCCAGCTTTGATATCATCCATTCCTTCTCTCCTGCCAACAATTACAATTGATTTTCTTCCTCCCAAATTGAAATCAGTGAGGAGAGGAGCTCCAAATGACAATTGATGTCCATTTCACTAACCATGTCATACTTAATTAAATTAACTATGCTATATTTACTTCTTCTAAAAAACTAAGGAATTACTTGAGAAAGGATTTAATTATGCTTTAAATGCACCTAATAGTGCTCAGATTTTGTAATAAAATATGATTCCCATTGGGGATCATGTATTAAGTAGTAACGTAATATTATGAAGTTCTTAGGTGAACCAGAAGACTTGTATTCTTCATGAGAATTGTAGATAACACATGTTACTGAGTGGTAAACTGTGTACAATGAAAACATACTTAACCACTTCAGTTACTATTTCTAAGTGTCCTAAAGCAATCTCAAAGTTTTAATAAGGCATTTACTGGAGTACAACTAATAAGGGTAAGTGTTTCTCAACGTTCCAAGGTACCAGTCCTATTAAATGTAGATTTGAGTTTTGACTTCCACTCTAGTATAGAGGGCATTAACTTACATTCCACTTATTCAGCAATTTTTCATCATCTGACATACATAAAAATTGACTAGTGAATAAATTTGGGGGTAATTTCTCTTTTTTTTACAAAGACTGAAAAATCCTCAAGTGCTAAGATATCGTGTGTCTTTATATCTCAGTACCTTTTTAAGTAAATATTTTAATCAGTTGATTAATTTGTATCAAAGTAGAATATCCAAAGAAATAGTTTCTCTTTAAGGGGCAACACAGAAGATCCTTGTAACTTTGTGGTATAAATTGTCTAACACATAAAGCATAAGAAGTTCCAAAATTCCTATATAACCACAGTTTATTCATTTATAACACTTACCACTACCAGATATATTATTTATTTATTACTTATTTTTCTGCCTATCTCTGCAACCTAAAATACAAGCTATATAACAGGAATTTTGTCTTCTTCACTATTTTATTCCCAGCACATACAACAGTGCCTGACACATAAAAGGCACTGTTGAAGTTGAAAGAATATTTGTTGAAATATTTATTGATAGAATATTTGTTGTAAGAATAAACGAGCAGATGTTGGAAAGAAGATAAGGCCTATTTTTAGTTTCTATAGGAACTGGAAAATTTTCCCTCCAAAATGTTAAATTAATTTATACCCTTGTCAATTTGGTATGATAACACACTATGCCTTACAAACTATCCTAATGGTAGATTTTATCAATTTGATTAAATTTTGTTAATCTGAATGGTAAAAGATATCTCTATCGTGAAACTTGTTTTTTTCCAGACTGTTAATAAAATGGAGCAACTGTTCATGTGTTATGTAAACATTTGCGTTTCTTCTTTATGATCTCTTTAAATTCATTACCTATTTTCCTATCAAGCTGTTGGTCTTTGTCTAATGTTTTTGTCTTTATCTTATTAATTTACAGGAATTCCTTCTAGCCTACTTGTTATAGTGTTACAAAGATTTGCCTTCAATTTGGCTTTTAAAATTTAATGTATGTTATATTTTGAATCTCTAATAGTTTTGGAAGTAAAGTGTTGAGTAAAGAATACAGCCTCTAGGCCGGGCTTGGTGGTTCATGCCTGTAGTCCCAGCACTTGGGGAGGCCCAGGCGGGCGGATCACGAGGTCAGGAGATTGAGACCATCCTGGCTAACATGGTGAAACCCCGTCTCTACTAAAAATACAAAAAATTAGCTGGGCATGGTGGCGGGCACCTGTAGTCCCAGCTACTCGGGAGGCTGAGGCAGGAGAATGGTGTCAACTCGGGAGGCGGAGCTTGCAGTGAGCCCAGATCCTGCCACTGCGCTCCAGTCTGGGCGACAGAGGGAGACTCCATCTCAAAAATAAAATAAAATAAAATAAAATAAAATAAATAACTAAAATAAAATAAAATAAAACAAAACACAGACTCTGGAAATAGACAGCTGAGTTCAAACAGCAGGTTTTGCTTGAATGTTATGTGGCCCTAAGCAAGTTAGTTAACTGTGCCTCCATTTTTTCATCTGTATAATGGGATAATTTTTGAACTTTCACAAATAAAGTTGTGAACAT
The DNA here is from genome assembly GCF_049350105.2 of Macaca mulatta. NCBI lineage: Eukaryota > Metazoa > Chordata > Mammalia > Primates > Cercopithecidae > Macaca > Macaca mulatta. The sequence continues at coordinate 123,742,271 of NC_133413.1, forward strand.
TAAGTGAGTTGGAGCAGTATAGGTTCATAGCGAATGCTTCATAGTGTTAACCATTGTTATCTATTAATCCAGGAGTTGAGATCTTGGAAACTCTCCCCATCCCCAAGATTGTAAAATGTTTTTCTGTATTTTCTTCTAGTAATTTTATACTTTTATTTTTCACATTTGGCTTATTAATCCATCTGAAATTTATTTTGCTTAAGGTATGAAATAATTATATTAATTTTCTGTTCTCAAGTGGATATCCAATTGTCACAAAGCTATTTAACGACATACCAGTCTTTCTCTGCTGGCTGGAAATGACACAACACAGGTCTATATCTGGATTCCCTGTTCTGTTTCATTGTACTATGTATCATTATTGCATCAGTGACACAGTTTAATTACAGTAACACTATAGAAACTGGAAATACTATAGGAACTATAGGAACACTATAGTGTAATATCTGGAAAAGCAAATCCCTAGTTTACTTTTACTTTTCAGAATTTTCCTGCCAACACATGAAAGTTCATCCTTCAAAAGAATTGTCAACATCGCTAAAAATCCTGAAGCTATTTTTATTAATATGCCATTACATTTATAGATGAGTTGCGAGAAATGGCACTTTTCCACTAATGTTATTTTCATCTAGGACATCATGTATTGCTTCACTCATTCTGCATTATTTTACTGCTTTTCTAGAATTGTGTTTATAATTAACATTGTTCAATACAGTAATTTTCAGTATGCAAACCACAGACTTTGTGTCCCTACAGCACTTCAGATATGTGGGAATATAGATCTCACTATTTTCCAGCCATGAGTGCTTCAGCAGGGTCAAATTTGGATAAAAAATGTTTTCTAATCCTAAAATAATTGTATAAATTTAAGCTTGGAAGCCAAGAAGGGCAAGTGGAAGAATAGTGATGAAACTGAGTGATGTTGGGGGATGAGAGGAAGTTGATGGACAAGGCCTGTGTTTGAACCTTAAAGATTATCTCAAAAATTGTCTTGAGCATATTCCTCTTTGTTGCAGGAAAAAAAAAAAAAAAAGAAGGAAGTTTAGTATGATTAGTAATTAGGGAAGGTGAAATCAAAACCACACCCACAAGGATAGTTTTGTACATATATATAACAAGCATTGGCAAGAATGTGGAGGGATTATTCCCCATGTTTATTGCTAGGAGGAATGTAAATTGGTAAAGCCAGTTTGACCATTCCTCAAAAAGTTAATCATAAAGCTACACTATGACTGAAAAGTTCAACTCCTAACTATAGATCCCAGATAAATAAAAACATACGTTCACAGAAAACCTTGTGCACAAACTTCATAGCAGCACTGTTATAACAGCCAAAAAGTAGAACCATCCAAATGTTCATTAACTGATGAATGTCTAAATAAATGTTATTTGCCACAAAAAATCCCGAGTACTGATATACGCTGCAACATGGTTGAACCTGGAAAACACTTTGCTAAGTGAAAAAAAAAGAAAAAGAAAAAAAAAGTTACAAAAGATTATATATTTTATGACTCTATACAAAAATTTTCAGAATAGACAACATATAGAGATTTAAAAAACGGAATAGCAGCTTCCTGGGACTGGAAGTGGGTGAGGGGAGGATCGTGAGTGAATGCTAATAGATACAGGGTTTCTTTGGTGTGTGTGTTGTGGGGGAGAGTAAAAAGTGTTTTAAAATTAGATTGTGGGGATGACTGTACAACCCCTCCATATACTCAAATACTGAATTGTGCATTTTAAAGGTTTGCAGTGAATGGTATGTGAATTATACTTTAATCTGTTTTTTTAAATTAAGGATTTATATTTTAGATACAATGAAAAGTGGTTTATACACTTTTGCATACATTGTTGATTATTTGTATTGGCTAGAATATTTATCTCTATTCTCTCTCTCTCTCTCTCTCTCTCTCTCTCTCTCTCTCTCTATAAAACTTTTGGTTAGATTTTAAATAACAATTTATGGGAATATTATGAAAGGCAATGATGACAGAGTCTTAGATTTGTTTAAAATTTGCAGCAATATCCCTATTTAAATTAGCCAATTTGTATGCAATATTAACTTTCCAGATTTAAAAATGTTCATTAATAAATAAACTGCATAAAAAGTAAAAGTTTTAGCCAGTTCACACAGAAAAAATGAAATTCCCCACTTCAAATGGCATCCAGCTATAAAATTGTGATCTGGCTGCTTCATATTACTTATGAATCCCAGAAAAACATAAAATTCACAAAAACAATTCTGATATTGATGATCAGCATCTTTAAATGTTCCAGAATTTAACAGCCTTCACCTCCCCCTGTCCCATCCCTTATGGCTAATACCAGGAATGCAGAATAAATCTGCTAAGCTAAAAGGAGCACATTACATTTTTCCCCCCTTTTTTTGCACTAATCTCAAAAATGGAGTGATTATATTTAAAAATTACTATGATACTTTTAATATATTTTGGACACTACTTTTTAAAGCAGCCTGAGTGCTACAGCCTTTCTTCAATGTTTTCACCATATGTATTTTCAGATTTCAGCTACAGGGGGAAAGGTAATTAACGTGGCCAAAAAGAAGAGATATGAATGGATTGGATAGCAATAGCTATCCAATTATTTCATGAGAGTATTATCTCTGTAAGTTGAGCATTGATATGAGTACAGACATGGAAATAAATCAAGTAGAAGGAAATGTTGAATTTTAGAGCTTTACCACATATTTAAGCATGGCACAAACCCAGGAATTATAGGCTCAAAATGGTTCAGTAGAACTCCCCTAAACAATTACTTTCTATATCCTGAAAATTGGGTAGAGTTATGTCATCTTCTCTTTATTGATTAGAGAGTATTTATAATTATTAAGTTTGATTGGAACAAGTTTAATCCTACATGTTCTGTCAGTTAAAAGGTAACAAATGTTAATATATTTCAAGTAATTGAGAGATAAAGAAGCTAAATAATGTAGGCTCTATGTAAAACATTGCAAAACAGTAGAAATATAATGTTACCCTAACCATTTAGAGAAGAACAGACAATGAAGATATAAAGAAAAGATACATACAAACATCCTGACATCTCAATTAAGATAGAAGCCAAGGAACACTGTTAGAAATATTAACAGAAGGCGTGCCTGATTTGGATGGAGCGTTGAAATAAACATCTGTTTAGATCTTTTTCAATTCTCAAATATCATAATTCTATGAAAGGTATTTCCTCTATAATACATGGTTAACAATTTGGGTTAAGCAGATTCCAAGAGATAAATCAAAGAACGAACGAATAAGTCGCTATAAAAAAATAGTTTACTCCAAAGTGTTTAGTATTTGTTTTCGATTAAATTTTTAAAATATGTTGGTTTTATTTAAATTTTATAGTCATTGATGATAAAATTTACGTAAAGGGCATTTAACTTGCACACGCTTTTAGGGAAAAAAGAGATTTTCCATCAATATACGTATGTGGGTAGTTCGCCTACATTTCACATATTGTCACTATGTTAAGTGACCCAAATGCCAATGCCAACTTTTTCATAGTTTCTGTATTTAAAAATAAAATTTCAATCTATGTATTTTTAAGATATTTACTTTTATGCTTCCAAAGTTCTAGTAAAATACAATTTTAAAATGTAGTTAAAGTTAACAGAAATAGCATTTGAAAATACTTTGTTTTACAATCATGGACTGCGTAACAATATTTCTATCAATGACAACATATATACCTGTAGTCACATGTTATTATAATGCCATATTTTTCTGTACCTTTTCTATGCATAAATATGTTTAGATACATGAATACTTATGTGTTACAAATGCCTGTAGTATTCAGTACAGTAACATGCTTACAAATTTTTGTCCTAGGAACAATAGGCTACATCACATAGTCTAGATATAGAGTATAATATCTAGGTTTGTGTAATTTTACTCCACGATGTTCACACAATGAATAAATCACCTAACAACACATTTCTCTGAATGTGTCCCCATCTTTAAATGGTGCGTGACTGTATATGTAAATTCTCGTAAAGGTTTTACTAAACACATCACAGACCGTTAGGAAAGAATTGTCTTTGCTTCAGGGAGCTAGCTCCTTGTGATTTCAATTATCACTTTATAGCATCTTTTGAGTCACTAACAGTCCTTTGTCTTAAATTTTTTCGTTTGACAGCTGTTTTCATCACTAAGGATTATTCATTTTCCTCATCAAAGTTGACACAAAATTTACTGCCACAGTAAGATAACATTAATTTGAATTTGACTCTCTTGGGCATTGAGAGAATAGTCTCTGAAGCAACCTGAATCTCTTGACAAAATATGTTATACTTTGATTAATAAATAAATAAATAAAACGACTTTGTTTAAAATGCAGATCTTCATAACACCGAGGTTTATGTAACAAGAGATGATGTTGCACAAAACTCCCCAAAGGGTACATCTATACTTTTTGTGATTTTGGCAAGTGATGTGTTTAGGATGTAATGTCCCAGAATTTAAAAATCTAGTGAGGAAATGCATTAATACAAGTGTAAACTTCTGGCCTAATCTTATTTAATATCATCATCATCATCATTATTATTCTCAATATCGTCAGTTTTCTCACTTATAGAGGAGCTTAAAGGAAATATATTTTTCAAAGTTTTCTCATTTTGACTCTGAAAAGCTTTGACATCTCTCAAATGCATACATGCATTGTTAATATTAAAATATAACTAACTTCATAGAAGAAAAGTAAGATATTAGTACAAGGAGTTAAGCATATTATTTCAACAGTAAATAATTTATTTGGAAACAAAATAACAAGAGTATGCCATAGTAAAATATTTCTCTTAAGTAGTTGCTTCATTTTTTATAGCTTACCTTTTTCAGGGAACATGTTTTGGTCCTGAACATTAAATTATAAATTAAATGCACTATTGGCTTCAAGACAGAATAGAATAACTATCCAAGCATCAAATACAATTGCACTCTCTGAATGTAAAGACCAATTTTTCAGTCCTTACTCTGACAAAACTATCTTTAGAGTCAGTGGGAGTTCTTACTAAATTAGAAATGAATTGGATTTAATAAACCCACAGCTGTGTCCGTTTTAGCGTTACTTTTTTTCTAGGATTCATCGTAGTTTATATATATATATTTTAACTAATGAAAAACTGCTTTGTATTACACAACCAGTGAATAATTAAACAACCAGTGACTAATTTTGACAACTCTATTTCTGAAACTCCTCTTGAAAAGATAATATCACTATAGCAATGAAGAGCAAGGGTTTGATTCAAAATCTAATATTTTAAAGTAGGTTTTCTTTCTGTTTCTCTGGTACCATTTTATGGGTGACTTTTGGATGCAAATACAAAGAGCCTCTACTCTAAAAATATATTTCAACTAAATTGTTAACATGCAGAAATTTTGAATAGGAAAATATATAGAGAAAATCTGACAATAATACCAGACTGAGGTTTGGACTCTTCCCATCTTCTCCTCTTCTTTCCCTTTTTAGAGTATATTAAAAAGAAAAAGCAATAATAAAACATGATTGCTTTCTGTGATTATGAGGTTCTAAAGGGAAAGCAATTTTTGCATTAATACTGTGAAACGCCTTATAAAAGATCCAGTAACAGCTGTTTTAAATCCATCCATAGCAAATGTAAAAGTAAATACTTCTTTTGAAATTATGGTGATAAAAGTTCATCTCACCAATCAGGCTACATTTCCCTTCTGCAAACATTTGTGTGTGGCTAAAATTAGAAGGCCTTTTTCAACTCTGCATGATAGAATCACACTGGCTTCAATACAGAGATGTGAAACAGAGTAGTTGATGTTTCATGTATGGCCAGATAATATTTTAGGAGTCACTCAAATGTAAAGTTTTAGTTTCACCCAAGAAGGAGTGAAAAATTCAACCACCAAAATGATTCCAAAAACCAACTTAACAAAATAAATATGTGGTTTTGAAATATTAATAACTTCCTTGAAATGTTATTTTTTTATTAATTTCCTAATTAAAAATGTCTTCTGTAGAATCTCTACAGCGAATCTAGCATCCAGCACTTTTTTTTTCAAATGTAAAAAAGTGGATTTAGAAAATTGCTCTGTGTTTTAAAAATCCATGGCTCTATTTGTATGTACTATATGAATAATAAAAAGTAAAAGCTGAGTACATACAGTTTATTCCTAATAAAATTAATGAAATGCATAATATGATATAAAATAATGCATTACTATTCACTATGGCTTGATGTATAACAGTTAGGAATAAATTAGACATGCTCTAAGTTGTTTAAAACAACTTAATAAGCAATGAATAAACATAAATTTATTAAGATAAACAAAAAAAATGAATAAATGATAGGAATTTTATCCAGTTACAAGAGAATTTGACTTTAAATTCCTTGAAGTTAGGACATGTCTTTTTCTCTCTCTGTCTAGCACCTAATTCAGTGACTAGGATTTAGCAAGTTCTCAATCCGTATTTTTTGTTATATATAGAGAGATTATACAGAATAAAAGGGGAACAGCTGTATTATAATACAATTTTAAAGTTACATACTGATATTGTCTGAATAGGATATATGTTCATTCATTCATCTATTCAGCAAATATTTTTTTCTTCTACAAACCCACTCCTACAAATGTGTGCCATTTATACTATATGTACACAGATGTACACTCCTATGGATCTGAGAATTAAAATATGGCATAACCATTTTAAGAGGGAAAAAGACAAAGGAACACAAAACTGGAATAGCATGGCATGCTACTGATAGCTAGAGTATAATTCAATTAAGAAATTATTTTCATATTGCAGATTAAAAACCAAAGAAACAAAGTGACAGTTGTTTCATCCCTTTAAAAATAGGAATTATGCATGTGTTATGTGCAAGACATGGAACTACTAGGTTGTAGTTATATAATTAAAACAAGATAATTATAGGTCTAATTAAGTCTATGTTGCCAATGAGGAACTTAAAGTGTCTAGATATACTAGGATTGTCAGTGAGTCAATCACAATCACTTAATACATTGATGAAAATATCTTTCATTAGCAATTTCATAAAACTATGAAAGAGGCTTTCTTTGTGTTTAATCCCAGTAACTTTGAAAGGAATATTGAGTACTGCCATATATGTATCCTTATTGCTAGAAAAATAGTTTACATAATATTAAAGCTAAATGTTATGCTTCTAACATTTGCAATCAAAGGTACAATTTTGTATTAGGATATTTTTAAATTTTCACAAGAGAAAAAACTAGATTCGGATGATATATCTGTCATTTGAGAGGTACACGGACATGGACAAATTTCCTAACAGGATGTCTTATTTGCTAATCAATGAAATGTGAATCATAATGTTTATCAGCCTAAATGATGTTTGAAAGTACTTATACACTGCAAAGTGATGTTTTATGTCATTTTTATTCATTATAAAAGTGAAATAAGGGAGGGGTGATTCTATAGAGATGTTTTAAAAACCTGGAAATTACAACAACAAATTATAGTAATGAGAGGAAAAAAGAAAATGAAGTAAGTTTCACAGGAAGCATCACATGAAAGGTTACATGTAAATGGAGGGAAGAAAGGAATTTCAAGGGCGAAACCAAATAAAGGTGGCACAACCTGTATGTATGATCAATATCATGCAGATGAAAATTTAGGATAACCTATGGAATGAGCAAATTATAAGTAAAGGAGAAACAACAACAATAAAATCCTTCTTAAAACTTATCTTCAAAGCTGGCAAATGAGAAAGGAAATTTTCAGCCTATGATCTAGGGTATATAGTATAATGTAAATGCATGCTTCCACATTTTTCATTAGAAACATTGTAGAATATTCATGATTAAGAGGGACTTGAAGTTCAGCATTAATGAGAGGATTATTTAGAGGATATCAAGCTGTTTTACATGAGTTTCATTGAACTGTGTCTCTTGGTAATATAACAACTTGCAGATATGATCTTGCAAGCATTGTCATCACCTGATAAATCACAAGGATAAGAAGTGGTGTCAGAAGCTGTATATGATAAAATTGTCAAATTTCAAAATAAGGGAGAAAGCAGATTTGAGAAATACTGTGAAAAAAGTGTTTTACATATAACAGTGACACAATTTTAAGGCAGACCTATTAATTCTGGTTTGCAAATATTTATTGGACATCTACCATTATAAAGAGTTGCATTCAGTTCTGATACTTAACGATAAAATGTGCACTTTTGAATTACCCTGGATTGTGGATAACAGACATGTGATAAGGGCTGTGATAGATTTGGGTGAACCATGAGAGGTAACGTTAATTTTATCTAGAAAAGTGACAGTAGACATTATACAGGAGGTAACTTTTAAATCTGAATGTTAATGAGATTAGTTAGAATTTTAGAGGCTGAGACATAAACCCTTTGGTGCATGTGAAGAAAAGAAGTAAGTTACTGCATTAACAATAGGTTACTAAGAAGAAGTAATGTAAATAATGGCATAGCAGGAAAACGAACCTGGAGTAAAGCAATGTGGGTTGTAGTCTAATAGTAAGCTACAAAAAGTTCAATCTAGTTATTTCATATGCATGTATATGCATACATAGTCTAGTTTTTCTATATATAAAGTTAGGAGGGTGTGCAGATAATTGTTATTTTTTCTGTCATTTTGTCTGATCTATTTTAATCTATGGAGAGATGAGAACTCTACAGAGCATATATCTCCATTTAAACACAAATTTAATAACTGTGATTATTAGAAACAATTGTAGGTGTCATTTATTAAGAGCTTATATTTAGTAAGCTATAATATTTTATTACTGATAGTATACAGATGAATAATTTCTGGATATATGCACTGTATAGTGGAGAATTGCAAGTGTTTCAAAAACTCCATCTACAGTAGGTTATTGTTAAATTTATGGCAGCCTGCATAATGGTCTCTGACGTAACACAATACTCTGCTTTGGCTCGTAGTGGCATTAAACATATTTAGCAAATTTGTATACAGTAGGACACATGTCGTGTTTACCAAATTAGTAGACTACAAAAGTTAGAAGAGGTAGCTACATAAAAATTTAGTAAGAGCTATACAAGCTGAAATCATGAGCTGTTATTAAAAATCAGATTTGAGCCGGGAGCGGTGGCTCAAGCCTGTAATCCCAGCACTTTGGGAGGCCGAGGCGGGTGGATCACGAGGTCAGGAGATCGAGACCATCCTGGCTAACATGGTGAAACCCCGTCTCTACTAAAAATACAAAAAACTAGCCGGGCGTGGTGGCGGGCGCCTGTAGTCCCACCTACTAGGAGGCTGAGGCAGGAGAATGGCGTGAACCCGGGAGGCGGAGTTTGCAGTGAGCCGAGATCGCGCCACTGCACTCCAGCCTGAGCGACACAAGGAGACTCCGTCTCAAAAAAAAAAAAAAAAAAAAAAAAAAAAAAAAAAATCAGATTTGAAAATAAGGTAAATGTGAAGTCTTCCACTTATGTTAGAAACTGTACTCAATAATGTTTTATAGAAATAAACTATAGAAGTTTCATCTGATCACAAAATAATTTGATGTTAAATTCCGTGAAGATAGGATATACGTCTTTTTTGCTCACTATGTAAAGCTTACTATTTTTCAAAGACTGGCAAGTAATAAGTCATCAACACATGTCTTTTGAACTGCACCTCACTGAATATTAAGTGAGCCACCATGTACAATAACTTTACAGCACTTCAATTATAACCTGATTAAACTAAATTGGAACCCATGATGAGGTACATAATATCTGGACATCTTTGCACTGCATAGATCCAATTTGCAGTATCAAGGTAGAATTCAATGAGCTACATCTAAGAGATTCATTGACAATGACTTTAATATTGGAGATACATCATACACACAAACATATATATATGTGTGTGTGTGTTTGTGTGTGTATGAGTTTGGGGAGTTTGCCCTGGTTTGTAGCCTGGCCAATTTGGCTGTGTAAATATATTCACTATGGAAATATCAATGTGAAAAACACCAATTTACTCTCTAAAGCAGATACAAGCTGGTTCTAACACCACACAGATGCATTGTAGATAGGTTATGATGACACACAGTTTATGCTCAAAAGATGCTTATTGAATTAATATATCTGAGATTGTAAGGAACATTGAGGATATATTGGTAGCTAGCCTAGAAAAGAAGTAACATGTCAGTAATTTCTAAATTGTTGTGATGTTTCCTCATAGACAAACAGTTACATCTATTTTAAGCAGCTTTTTGCAGTACACCTAGGACCATAGTTTAAAGTCACAGAAAAAAAAAAATCTCAAACTCAGTATAGAAATGTGTTTTTAAACAATCAACCAGAGCTACTTTGTAAAATAGTTTACAAAAATTTTTAAAAACCTTTAAACAAACAGAAAATTAGCCACCTGTCTGTAGAAATCCCATAGAGATACTCTATATTGAGTTTAAAGAGTTGGATTTTCTAACTGTCGTTTTCAATTTTCACTGTGCACCAGAATACAGGCAACAACATTTTCTAACAGTTCGTCATTTGGTTCTAATACATAGGAATGAAAACCATTAATTGATTCAGTTGCTCTGTGAGTGTATGTGCACTGTTGTTATAATGTTACAGTTACAGACAATCATAAATAAAAAATACAATCTATAAACTTGGAATTGTTTCAATGATTGGGAATCATAGTAAGACTTTTTTCATGAATTTGAAAATTGAATAAATAAAATTTGCAACACTAAGTGAAAGAAATTGGTGAACCCAACAGGGTTAATAAAACGCTAAAACAAAAAGAAAGAGATTCAGGAGGTTTTTCAATTAAGTGATATAAATGCAATTGTAAACAAGCGGAGCTCAAATCTATAGTTTTTGCATAAATGATGATATTGTCTGCTCTAAAAAGAAAATAAAGGTATTGACTAAGATATAAATAATAAAATGGTGCAGGCATAGAAGCATGCACACAGTTACAATAGCTACATTTCCACATGACAAGGAGAATTTTTTTTTTTTTTCTTTTTTGAGATGGAGACTTGCTTGCTCTGTTGTTCAGGCTGGAGTGTAGGGGCACAATCTTGGCTCACTGCAACCTCTGCCTCCTCAGTTCAAGGTTCAAGCGATTCTTCTGTCTCAGCCTCCTGAATAGCTGGGACTACAGGCGTGTGCCATCACACCCAGCTAATTTTTGTATTTTTAGTAGACACAGAGTCTCGCCATGTTGACCAGGCTGGTCTCGAACTCCTGACCTCAAATGATCCACCAAAAGCATTTGATCTCCCAAAGTGCTCACGCCCAGCCTATATGGAAAATTTTTATAATAAAATGTCATGAGTATCTCGGCCCATAGCCAACAGTGCTCTATTTCTGAAATCATTCTCACAATAAGACTTTTTTTCTTTCTTTCTTTCTTTCTTTTTGAGATGGAGTCTCGCTCTGTCACCCAGGCTGGAGTGCAGTGGCGGGATCTCAGCTCACTGCAACCTCTGCCTCCCGGGTTCAAGCAATTCTCCTGCCTTGGCTTCCTGAGTAGCTGGGATTACAGGTGCACACCACCATGCCTGGCTAACTTTTGTATTTTTTTAGTAGAGTTGGGGTTTCACCATGTTGGTCAGGGTGGTCTCGAACTCCTGACCTTGTGAACTGCCTGCTTCGGCCTCGCAAAGTGCTAGGACTACAGGCATGAGCCATTGCACCCAGCCAATAAGACATTTTACTATACCGTCTAGGTTTCTTTAGTTCCTATCTCTTTTCACTAAGGCATGTCTTGGTTAGCCATGAAGCTTCATTGCAAGGAGAGAGGCATTGTAAACTCCACAATGGTATGTCTTGACCGGCACTGTATATTCATGCCTAGCACAGCTCCAGCAAACAACAAAAATGTAAATAGATTTATTTTCATCAACAATTGATTAAACAGATAGCGGCATTTCTGGATTTTCATCACACTCTTAATTCTCAATGGGAATTATTAGGCTGAAGAACTTTTATCAGCCTTAATATTGATGGCAGTTACTTAAGGCCATTTGGTCACTCCTAGAAACTGAGAAGATGTGCAAAGTTAGACATTTGTGTTCCGGATCATTGAATGCATCTACTGAGGAAGATACTGACTGACTACAACAAAAGAGAATGCTTTGCATTCTTTGGTGTGTGCGTTCAGATACTCCATTAAAGTAAAACAGCTTTGTAGAAAAAAATAATAATAAATAAAGTGAATCTCTATACCTGAGTGGAGGGACTAGATACAGTCAAGCTTATCCCCAAGTAACCACTCTGAGTTTTTATATCTAAAATAATTATACTTATTTTGTTTTTCCATAGACAAATACCTTTTATGTCCACATTTACTTACTGCCTTATATTCAGTCTCATCACAGATGGTATTTTCTTCTAGTCCATGTATGATAAATAAATTCTCTCTCACACAAACAGATATAGACACTCATAATTGTAAATTTGTTTTTGTTTTGTGTGTGGTGTTTTATTTTGCAATTAATATTATGTATTTAAGATATATTCTAACTACCAGACCTCAGGCAATTCCTGTCCTATTTACCCCTCCAATAGCCATATAGTAGACTCATTAAGAACACTGTGTCTGTGTGTCTACCTTTTCTCATCACCTACTATCTCCTTAATTCCTTGTAAATTGATTTATGCTTCCACTATTCTACTGAGACAGCTCATTAAAGAGTTATTTATCCAGGGCTAAAATCCAATATACTTTCTAAGTCCTATTTTTCCTTTAACCTTTAATGCCTTTGGTGTTGTACATCTTCCCCTCCTGCTTGAATACATTTGTCTTCTATACAGTGAACTCCTGTGGTTCTCTTCCAACTTCTATCAATTATTCTTTCTCTGTTTCTTTAATTAGATTTGCATCTACTTGCCACTTTTTAGAAATGAGTGGTCCCTAAGTTCTATCTTTGGAACTTTACTCTTATTTTTATACACCTGTAATCCCAGCACTTTGGTAGGCTGAAGCAGGAGGATTGCTTGAGCACGGGAGTTTGAGATGAGCCTTAGTGAGACCTCTATCTACTGGAAAAAAAAATATGACAGGCAGGCTGGCATGCGCCTGTAGACTCAGCTACTATGGGAGGCTTAAGTAGGAGGATTGCTTAAGTTTTGTAGGCTGAAGCTACAGTGAACTATGATCACGCTACTGTACTCCAGCCTCATGACAGAGAAAAACCCTGTTGAAAGAAAGAAGGAAAGAAAAAAGGAAGGAGGGAGGGAAAGAAGGAAGGAAGGAAGGAAGGAAGGAAGGAAGGAAGGAAGGAAGGGAGGGAGGGAGGGAGGGAGGGAGGGAGGGAGGGAGGGAGGGGGGGAGGGAGGGAGGGGGGGAGGGAGGCAGGGAGGGAGGAAGGAAGGAAGGAAGGAAGGAAGGAAGAAGGAAGGAAGGAAGGAAGGAAGGAAGGAAGGAAGGAAGGAAGGAAGGAGAAAGAAGGAAGGAAGACCAAAATGCTGTGAAGGGAAAAGAAAGCTATTTGTCAAATAGCCTCTCATCAAACAGTTACGTGTATAATCATTTTTTGTCAGGAAAATATTACTGCGCTTATGAGATACCACTGATTATCAACCAGGGGATAGTGCTTTCTGGCTGCCTCTCCACATACCTAGAGTCAGTTAGTATTCTACCAAACCTCAACCTCCAGAGACACTAATGCCAATGTAACTTTAGTTAGGAAACTCTTAAGTTAGGACTTCAGTTACTCCACTAAATCCTCCATGCTGCAAATTCTTTTCTGACTTGTGTTCCCTTTCAAACAACTGGATCTTCTTTAAAATAGAAACACCCTTATTAGAAAAGAAAATTTTATGTTTCTTGAACTCAGTAAATAAAAATACATATCATTACATGTATTCATTCTGGGTTATGATGACATCCTTTCAAAGCTGCAAACTTCAATAAGTGTTTTGGTTTATAAGATTGACTCAGTTGAGCTAGAATTTCTCCAAATTAAGACCCAATGCTTATTAAATCCATTAAAGTCTAAAACTAGATATTCATTTCATGTGCTTACAGAATTTATAGCATTCTAAAACAAAAGAAATGCAAAACTTATATATCCAAATTAGCTGCATTACTTTAAATATGAAAGATGATATTGGGTTGCTGAACTAATTCTTCACTGGCAATGGGAATATGCTACCGACAGTTTTAGTGAAAAACCCTTTTAATGCATTATGGTAGTTTCATGATGGAAAAATCTTCTTTTAAAAAAAAATTCCAACAACTGCAAAATTTTCTTATCTTCAGCACAGTAGTTAAGAATATGGACTTTAGAAGCCAAAATATGTGACTTGAAATCTTGTTTCTCACAGTTACCAGCTGTGAACCCAGGCAAGATAATTAATGTCTCTTTTTTCCAGGTTTTTCCTTATAAAATGGGATGATAATACATACACAACAGTGTTGCTATCATGATTAAATGAGTTTATAGAAATAAACCTTGTGGAGTGTTTGATGTTATTACACCTTTATGCAAGAGAGGAGAAATCACTTGGCCTGAAATGTTTATTAAGTCGATCTCTGTACATTTTTCATTAGCCAAGAGTCGTTAAGGAAAAACAACTGTGAGTCCTATCAATCATATGCAAGCAACAACTAAGACATTACTATCTTATGGCAGTATCTATAAATAAGATGGGATCATTCCTCAGAGTCGTGTGTCTTCAATTTTGTCTTGTCTTCTCTACGTGGGACCAGTAATAGTTGAACTGGGTGGACTTGCTGAGTAAAGAAGTTGAGAAAGCCAAGGTTAATTGAATTTTCCCCCAAAACAACAACACATAGGCAAGACTGCTTTTATAAAATGCAATAAACTCTTTATGTGAAACTGTGTTAATCTGTCGATGACCTGGACTTTTTATAAATTGAAACATCCAAGTTCAAGGGTAAGCCAATGAATGATAAAAGATGATAATATCAACTTCATGTTGAAATGTATGTGCTGGGGAGGGCTATTCTTTCTAATAGAAGGCTGCTGTATTTTTCACCTGATTCCACTGAAAACTATAGTATAAAAGTATTTCATAATATTGTATCTCTCTCCATACCTATCCTGTTTTCCTTCCTTGCACTGAAGTACTGTGTTAGCAGACATTTTTGCCTGACATGAATGATTGTTTTTAATCCTCATCCCAATCTAGAAGGTAATGTTACAGGTTAAAAAAAAACCAAAGCACAGAGGCATTAAATGTCTTATAAAGCCAGGGAATCTGAAATAAGACCTGAATGCCTGGCCAGGTTATCTCCCAAATACACACATAATCATGTACACGGAGACTAAAGTAATCGCAAATAGGAGTGAAGAAACAGCAGCTCCTATTAGATTTATATATAATTAATAGGACATGATAAATTAGCTATCTCCAAATAAATAATCTGTATTTACCTTGAAACTATATTTATTCAATTGGTATCTAATGTTGGTTTAATTACAAATAGATCTTTGGCCAACTTTCAGTTTATAAATTAAGTTTTAATGATACTAAAATAACTTCCCAATATATAGCAAGGTCACTGGCTTGAAAATACATTTTAAATTGCTTCATAAGGATTATATTTCAGCTGGAAGTATTTCTCTTTTAAAATTAACAGAATATAAATTAACTATATTTTTATTATATTATTTTAAATTGTTTCATTTAACATTTTACCTAACAGAGATTTATTTCATTCTATACAAATAACTTGAGAAAAGTCACTGGATCTAGTGTCTGCTATGATGGAAAACCTTTTATTATTGTATTCTAACTATTGCAAATTTGTTCAAACTGCAGCATAAAGAAAGTCAAGGTATTTAAAATCCATAGTTACACAGTCAACTAAGCTTCACTATGAATTTACTTTGTTCCAAATCTAATGGGAAACCTGGGATTTTATTAGAAAGAGAAAAATTAACACAGTCCCTACCCTCACAGAACTCAGGGTCTTGTGAAATGATGATTATCCCAAATGACTATAAATTAAATAATACTGTACAAAAGAAGGCAAAGAGTAATGTGGGAGCATGGATAATTAGTTCTCAACCTGTGGGATATATTATATTTTGAAGAAAATATACTTGCTATGCATCTTGAATAGTGACAATGAAATATAAGTTAAGATAACTTTTTTTCTGGTGAAAAACCAATAGGTGAGAATACTAAGGGCATGTAACATGTACAGAGAAGCAATTGAAGATTTTTTATTCATTTATTCATTCTTTCTTTCAAAAATTTGTATTTACCTTCTTGTATGAATATTGATTGAAAGTGTTTGAATGTCCTCAGAAGGATATTTGGAAACTTTGAGTGTTTTTCAAGTGAAAGGAGAATGAAAATGGTTTTTACCCTTTAAAGATCTTACCTTTAAAAGAAATGTGCTTGAAAATAGGAAACAGAAGACCAACGAGGAGACAGTAACGAAAGTCACATGAACATATAGAATCAAGACATTAGAGTTGAGGACAGAAGTGAGAGCATTGCTTTGGGAAATATTTAGGATGGAAGATAACTGAGAGAATAAGATCTAGCTGTGCTTTCCAATATGGTAGCTACTGGCCACACATAGCTATTGAGTATGTAAAATGTGGTGTGACTTGTATGACTGAGGAATTGAATTGTTAATTCTGTTTAATGTGAATAATTTAACTTTAGAATATAATATTTAAAAAGTAAATATTCTTTCTGTGAAATGCAGCTTTATTATTTTGGTAAGAATAGATTTCAGCTTGCTTATCATATAAGATACTATTGTTATATCATAGTACACTTTTCAAGTGTTCACACCACTTCTAGCACCATGGATAAACTTATCACTGATCTACTCATTCTCAGTGGGTGGATACAGCCTGAATTATTTTTCTCCTATGCACCCTTGTAACATTTTAATGTATTTATTTGAACATTTTAGTAGGCAGAAAGTACAAATAACAGTGCTGCTCATGAAAACTCTCTTTGGTGTAATAACATTGAAATACTTATTATTTCAACATACTATGTTTATTCTCCTCATTTATAAATATGAGCAAATTTTCAACTGAATACAAAAAAAAAAAAAAAATAGTACTGGCTGGGCACAGTGGCTCATGCCTGTAATCCCAGAACTTTGGGAGGCCAAGGTAGGTGGATAGCTTGAGCTCAGTTGTTCAAGACCAGCCTGGGCAACATGGCAAAACTCTTTCTCTATAACTAATACAAAACAAACAATTAGCTGGGTGTGGTCGCAGGTGCCTGTACTCCAGCTACTTGGGAGACTGAGGTAGGAGAATCACTTGAGCCCAGGAGGCAGAGGGTGGAGTCAGCTGAGATTGTGTCCCTGTACTCCAGCCTGGGTAACAGAGGCAGTGTGTCAGAAAAAAAAAAAAAAAAAAATCTACTGATTACTGATGTACTCTTGCAGAATTAACTAGTGAAAAAGAAGTTAGTATGACTTTGGAAATTTTTTTTTAAAATACTGAAGAAGCTATGTTGCAGTTTGGATCATGAAGGCAATTGTAACTTGCTGCCTCTGAGCCAAATAGAAAAGCTCTATGTGAAAAAAAGTGGTAATACAATGGGTGATTCTTAAAGGCGTTTCCATCAAAGATGTAGTACTTTTGGTAGGTAGTTTCCTTTTAACACTCAAAAATTGAAGAAATTCGTCACTTTAAATAAGAAGTGTGTAATAAAAACAATTTTAAAAAGATCTGATATTTTAACTTTGGCCAGAAATAAAATAATACTTGCACGCACACATATACACACAAACACACACACACACAGAGTAAACCAGTTTTAGGTGCAGAAGTAGTAAAACAAATTGCTATTTTACTTATAACAATTTTGTTAGAAAATTATGAGTGAAAGAACAAAACAAAAAGTAAATATCTTCAATTAAGTGACCAATTGCATGTAGATCACAAGAATTTCTCTTGTCAATTTTAATTGAAACAAAATGGGAAAAATTGCAAGTACTTTAGTTTTACATGAGGCATGCAATATAGAAACACTGTCCAAATTAATACTGATAAATGTTTTGTTTAAGGAGCTTCCAAATTTATGAAAAAACGTAAACTCACAGCCTAAATAATCAAACTCATGACATAGATTTCTTAAATTACATCTGTCAGATAAATATTTCAGCTAGATATGAATTAATTAGTGTTTATCATGACAGATGGTTTGCTGTGGATATGGTAGGTCAAATATCAGGATTTCTTAAAATGCAAAAACAAGAGATAGTGCATTATTTTACAGTATCGTGGACACAATTTTTTAAGTTATTCAGTAGACACATGCACAAGTCATGGATTGTCACCAGTTTATGAAACTGTTGTAAGAAAGAGAAGCCAATAAATTCAAATATTTTTTGTCCCAATACTTATCGGTTGAGGTGGGGATACATTTTGCAAATATTCATTATGATGGTATTACAATTCAAAATTATCTTGAAACAAAACAAATGCTTGCCAAACACTCAATAACCAAAACATAAAAATGGAAGTGTGTTTGACGTCTCCTCACTAATATAGCAAATATGCATGAACTAAATTTAAGCTTCAGTTAAAGGAAAAGATAATTTGCTAACTTGCTAGACAGATATGAGAAATTATTCTGAAGATAAATATTTTGTAATAAAAAGGAATCATAATGATGTTAACATTAATACATATCCATAATATTTTATTATAGTTAGCATTTATTATAGTTAGCATTAATCTATAAAATGTATAATAAGAATATGAATATTTTATTGATCCAGATAAATTCATTTGTTTTCAATGTACACAATACCACTTTCAACTTAATGTTAATAAAAGTAAGATGACATAAAAATTGAAGAATGTTCTTATCTGGAATAAAATTTGTTGTGAAACTGGTATGCTTCTGATTATAAGTCAAATTAAATCTTATATAATTGATAAGTAAATTTTGTCATTTGAATGAGAATGCTAATAAAAAAGTATTTTTCCACAACCTTTTCAGTTTGGAAAATTTTTAAAAATTATTTCTGAAATAACTTTCTATGTAAAGATACTGTTTCAACTACAAGTTTTTTGACATCTAAATACACAGGAAGTATTTTTCTACAAATATTAATATCTGAATTTGTATGTGTTGAAGGTGCAAAACACACCTTGAATTTTAAATATTTGTAGAGATAAAAAGAAAGTAAAATATTTCATCAATATATTTTATATTAATTTTATACAAAAATGATTAAATTGTTGACATACTGGATAAAATAAATTAATAAAATATTTTATCCCGTTTCTGTCTTTTTTAAATGGCTACTAGAAAATTTTAAATTCCACAGGTGGCTCTCATTATATTTCTATAGGACAACACTGAGTGCTTAGAGAAAGAAAATCTACATTCTCTGCAGTTGACAAGTGACAGCATAGTGAAAGTATTTAATAGAGAAAATAGAGCAGATTCTGGATGCAGGTAGGTAGAAATGAAATGTTACCCTCGGTGTTCATTGAGTTTCAAATATCTTAAGGACAGTTTATTAAACTGTGAAATATGTATGTATGGAACTCAAAAGAAACATTGTAAACAAAGACAAGTCTGGTCCTCCTCAGTGAGTAGAATTGCATAGCTGAGAGAAGAGAAGAGAGGTAGAATGAAATTCGGAAAAACCTACAAAAGTTAAAGACCAGGCCTGTACAAAGAAGGCTATGATGAACACTAAAAAGAATTAAGCATCAATGTAGAAAAAAACGGAAAGCAGATTTCTCCCTAAAAGGTAAAATCTTCCACCACTATGAACAGAGTGTTTAATTTTTATTTAAAGTTAGTTTTTCAGATGCTGTAAAAATAAATGATAGACTTTTAGAATTTTCTATAGATGATAAATTTTGGTGGATGTTGGCATAACTTTCCCAGCAAAATTTTGACCTTAACAGGGAAGGTATATTAGAAATATAACACATTTCTATTTTAAAATAATGAATAGTTTCGGAAAACAGAATGATCCCAAATTCTCCAAAACCCATTAAACAGTATCATTTTCACTCTGGTCTAGGGTTGTCATATGTGGCAGCTGCTTCTCTATGAACAAATTTTCCCTGTAATTTTAACATATGACATTGAATATGTAGTGAGAATATTAATAGTAGTAAACTCTTTAAACTGCCAAATTAACATAATCAAATCAGTTTTCAATATTAAAGTATATATGGCCTACCATATTTACATTAACTGCTATATGCTATATATTTTTCATGTTTGTCAGTATATACATTTATCCTAGAATAGCAGATGTATGTTCCTATCACATTTCACAGGATGTTAAAAATTAAAATGTAAATCAACACATAGGATTTGTTTGAATACTTTTTCTTTTCTATGTCCTTAGCATAGCCTTTGTTAACCTGGAACTTCAAGTGTAATGCATAAATTTAAATCATCAGAACATTTCAATTTTTGTAATTAAATAAATCTTACTATGTAAATTTTCAGTAATTAAAGCAAAGCGACAATCTGGTTTTTTAAATAGGATAGACTCTACTGTGTGAAAAATGTTCTCTTCTCTGTTTTGTTTTTGTTGTTCTACAAAACTATAGAATTTTGCTTCCTATGTGTCATAATTTTTATAGCTATATTATCTTGCTTGCCAATAACATTACAATGTAACAGCAGTTTTCACTAGGTAGTCTTACACAATCTATTAAATTTTTAAAGTCAAAAACTTGGCATTGGAAATTATTGCATCTCTAAAACAAAATGTTAGATTCATCCATGATGTGGAAATTATTACAATTTCATTTATATAAAGGATGCCAGTTTTGGAAATAATCACTCACCTGTTGCCTCCACACAGTCATTGAATACTTGTTTTAGAATCTTAACTTTCGCAGTGCTCCTGAAGCAACAGGAGTAGAATACATTTTCTGGAGTGTACCATTTCTATCACCTTCTGTATCCTTCCCACTTAACCAAGAAGTAAGTCAAAGCAAGTCAAGTGAAGAATGTTCTACTAAATTATTAGCGAATTATAAAGCTTTCACTTGGTTGTGGTCCTATTATTTTTATTGAACATTACTTTTATGGCAAAACAGTCAGGTTAAAAAACATAACTAAAAATATCTTTTGGTTCATTTTCTCTTTAGCAATCTTTGAATCAAGAGTAGAGAGGAAAGGCGTCATAAACTGACATAGATATCAAAGAGGCAAAACTGATGTTTACTGTATGAATACTCTGAGAAAGGGAATGACTTTTTTAATAGTTGCCTCTTTCTAAACATATGCCCCAACATATAAATATAAGAACATAATATAAAATAATAAACTGCTTTGATAATAATTAATTATTGGATGCCTAGAGACAAAAATAAAATATTAGTGAAGAAACTTTAAGCAGATATCAAAGTAAGTAACAGGCAACGGTGCCTCTCGGAGTAAAGCATGTCGTACTATTACTAGTCCTCCAAAAGAATCTCATGCCCAAGAAAAAAGATTTAAAGAAGAAATATAAAAACATCCTTACATATGTAAAGTTGAAGAGAACAATTCATGCAATAAATATTGCAACCAGGAAGGAACAATTTTTGAGTCAAACAATGATATAGAAAAGCTAGTTCCCAAAATGCATGGGATTTTAAATATATGCGCCAACTCTCACAATTTAAATAAAATAAAATAGACACAAAGGAGAAAATAAAACCAGTATAAAAGTTTTGATGGGAAAAAACAAAGTCTGTTTTTGTGAAAGATAATTTTAGAGAGTTAGTAGGAATTATTATATTAATATTTTGAAGGCAAACCTGAATGATATCTTGAATACTTCTTGTTTTATTCCTTGAAGAAAACTGTAAGTTTATGAAGATAGAAGTTTATGTATGAATTGTGGTGACATACCTTGAAGAGGTAAAAATGCTTAGGAGAAATAAATGTAACAGAATTATATACTATAGGCTTTCTTATTTTTTTCTTCCTTTTGAAAGTAAGAGACCTGAAACAATGCATCCATGAATTTTCAGAAATACAAGCAAGTCTTCAAGAGATATGTCAAATTCTAAGACAGATTTTAAAAGGACAAGCTAAAGGAAATAAGAACATTAACATAGGACAGGTTTAATGCCACAAAATTAAATCAAATGATAAATTGGGGAGTATCATAGGAGAACGAGAATTCAACGTATTATAAGAAAAGATTAGAGGAGGAGAAAAAGAGACAAAATTTAAGGCATTAATGATTTACCTAATAAAAATAAAATAATATACCAAATAATATTTTAAATGTGAGAAAATATTAGGTCAATTAGTATTCTATTGTAATTCCATCTTATTTAAAATAGCCAAGATTTATTAAGTTTCTACCCCTAGAATGCACTACATAAGCTTCAATAGAGATATAGAATTGCTGAGAACACAGACATTGACCTTTCATATTTCTCTGATACATGAGGAAGATCGCATATGCGTAAATTGTTTGAATACAAAGCAGGTTATGGCAAGAATTATAATTCAGACACAAATAAAATTTAATGTAGTTGTGAGGAAGGGAGAGTTTAATTTTAACTAGAGAGCATTTAGATGAATTTATCTAGAGAGGAGAGGTAGTATTTTTGCAAGATGAATATTCTGTACATATCTTTTAAACTAGGAACAGTTTAGTGCAAACCAATGAATATTTGAGAAATGTAAAGACTCTTCTAATAAGACTGAGCCATGATTTTTGCAGAGAGATAGTAAAATATATGGTTGGAGTGGGTAGTAAGAGTCCAACTGTGACGTGTATTGAATATCAGAAAGATGTGGTTAAGTCAAAAAAGAATTTAAAGTCTATTCCAGGAATAGCATAAATAGAATAAGAAAGCAAAATAAATGGGCATACACATACATGCAATAACAATGATAAAAATATGGGAGATGAAAAATATCCACATTCTATCATTTGTACTTATATAAACTGATTAAATTCTAATGTGTTCAGAATCACTGGTTCCTCTACATGCTCTCTGTACGACTGAGCCACTACGTAGTCTAAGATTATATATAGGAAGCAGTTTCCTCTGCAGACTAACATCAGTCCCCAAAAATTATTAGCAGATTTAGACTTGTTTCAAGAACAGTAACAGGAGTGAAACACAGGTAAAAATGTTATCAATGGTCAAAGAAGAAGGACAATAATTTTAAATAGAACGTTTTTGGTTAATATTAAATATATCTGTAACTTTCCAACAGGGGACAAACTTAATTGGAGAAATTTAGCCAATTCCAGACTTACAGAGGACCACAGTAGTACCAAAGCTTCTGCACCTGAAAGACATTTGGGGCCATCTTGATAAATATTGAGTTAGTTGGATGGGAGGTAAAATAGAATTTATGTACATTATACATAATATTTGTACATATTTAAAGGGTATATGTGATATTTTTATACACTTGTTTTTTGTTGTTGTTGTTTTGTTTTGTTTTGTTTTGTTTAGACAGGATCTCACTGTCGCCAAGGCTGGAGTGCAGTGGCGCGATCTTGGTTCACTGAAACCTTCACCTCCTGGATTCAATCGATTCTCCTGCCTCTGCCTCCGAGTAGATGGGATTACAGGCACTTGCCACCACGCCTGGCTAATTTTTGTATTTTTAGTAAAGACAAGGTTTCACCATGTTGGCCAAGCTGGTCTCAAACTCTTGGCCTCAGGTGATCTACCTGCCTTGGCCTCCCAAAGTGCTGGGATTATAGGCATGAGTCACCGCACCCGGCCTACACTTGTGTTTTTTTAAAGTTTACTACATGGAGGCATAATATATGTTTACCCCAACATCATCTGGTGATTTTTGAAGAACTAGTCTGCATAAAAACCTCTGCTTGTTGTTGGGGCAGATTTAGAAATGACTATTGATAAAAAGATGGTACATATTACAGTCCTTGGGTCTGGAGTGCAGCTTTTCCTCATGCTCTCAATTCTTTACTTGGGAAGCACCAGCACACTACTCAAATCATAATTTTATCAGAAATTCAATTTATTCTTTCTCAGAGAAGTTCATCACTGTTGTCTAACTCCCACAGTGCTTTTTATCTCCTTTATAATAGTGTCTATTAAAGTATATTAGAATTATTTATTTGCTAACTTTTTTTCCATTGGAATGAATTGTGAATCTTTGATGGCATGTAGAAATCATCATTTAACTATTTATAACTCATTCAATCACACTAATCTAATGGTAGGCTTAAAAAACAGAAGCTCTTTGAATGGTTATTGAAGTATAAATGCCAGAAATATCTAATTAAAACTTAAAATTTACATTTTTATATTTCAGATAATATCCAAAGAAAATAATTTGAAGCTAACAAAAGCAGTAGTGATTAGGAAGTAAAGTAGAAATTGAAGATCTCAAATAATACTATGAAACATAAAATACAAAAATTACCAAGACATGAGGAGTTTGCAACAAATAGGCAATATTAAAATAGGTCTCAACTTACATAAACATTTTTTAAAACCATTTACATACTGGGTGATGTAGATATACTTGGTAAATGAAAAGCTTTGCCCCACATCATATCGAACAAAACACAATGCTTTAAAATTAGAAATAACAAAAAATATATAAATTGTAAAATAAAATGAATTCTCATATGCACTGACTAAATGAAGGAGGGGATTCAGAATCAAAATTAAAATGATTATATAATTTTTCAACATACTGAATTAATAATATTTTCTCAAAGAGTACTTAGAAAAAAATGTTATACATACCATAGTAAGACAGCTAAAAAAATACAAACACAATGAAATTCCTCTCCTTAAATTTTGGAAGGCAGCAAAGGAAACAAAACAGAAGTAGTAAAACTAAATAGAAATAAAATTAGAAAAAAATGCTCAATATTTATGTATACCATTTTATTCCTAGAAAAAATATTAGTAAAATTCTTAGACTATGGGTTAAAACAAAAATAAAATGTGTATACGTGTGTGTGTGTGTGTGTATATATATATAAAATATAAAATAAGAAATATTAATAAGGCCAGGAGGGGTAGCTCACGCCTGTAATCCCAGCAGTTTGGGAGGCTGAGGCGGATGGATCACCTGAGGTCAGGAGTTGAAGACTAGCCTGGCAACATGGTGAAACCCCATCTCTACTAAAAAATAAAACAATTATCAGGACTTGTCAGTCGTCTGCAGTCCCAGCTACTTGGGAGCCTGAGGCAGGGGGAAGTTCTTGAACCTGGGAGTCAGAGGTTGTAGTAGCTGAGATGGCCCATTGCACTCCAATCAGATTTTGTTTAAAAAAACAAAAAATAAAGAAAGAAATTAAATTATTATATGATGATGACTTGTATAAATATTAGCAAATCATTCAAAGAAATACTACTGATAAAAATAAATATAACTGACATTATAAAACCCAAACCCGATGCAAAAAATAATTAGAAAAAAACCCAAAGAATACATAACAAGATAATTTAAACAAATATGCTTTTCATACTCCAAATTTCTAAAACCAAAAGAGAAAAAAAATTATAATGAATCCAGAGTCAAAATGAACCAAATATTGGCAAATAGAACACAATCACATATGAAAAGAATTGCCAACCAGGGTTAAGCAGGGTTTATCCCAAGATAATTGCACTGTGATTGGGATGACAATGAATATTAGTTTCTTTTCCTGCCATGAAGATGAGCAAAGAAATGAAGAAGCAGATAAATTTAAAATGCCTAATGACTTTTCCTACGGACAAGAGTGTTTTCACAAGCTCTTTGAAGAAAAATTAACTATAATAAAAGTTGAAGCAAAATATAGGGCACAAATTTTATAAATTAGAAATATTTGTGCTTAAATATCCAACTAGTAAGAATGCATATACTTCATGTTTACATTGTATTTATTCACTCTATAAAATTTTGTCGACTGTATTTTTTCGGGGCTCAGAAAATGATACCCTGAAAGTTTGGCACTTTGGCATGCTGAATACTTTGAACCGAAATAGATAAGCCTCAGAAATAAGATTCAGAACCAAGGTCTCCTTCTGCCCTTCCCATCCTCCTCTTCCCCTAGCCATCCTCTATTTTTCCCCAAGTACAAGGAAGGACTTTTTCTGGAATTTTCTTATCTGACTAATAAAATTTCTTTCCCAAAGGAAGGCAACTGATGTAATACCCAGGAAATAGCCAGGAAAGATTTATCCAATACCCTGGAAAGATTAACCACTAATGAAGACAAGAGACTAAAAACCACACAGATAGAATTTTATCTATTTGCCGAAGGACAGCTTTGAGTGATTACTGGGAAACATTATCTGAATAATAAGACAGCTTTGCTTCACAGCAAAGTTCTGTCCCTCACCTTGCTGCCACCTCCGCAAGAACTCAGAGGAAATTTCTCCCAGGTCATTGTTTTTTGGAACTCACTTATCTCCCCCTGTAAATCATTTATTACCCCTAAAATTAACTACTGCCATTGCCCCCTCTTCTCATTTCCCTGTCCTCTATGAAGAAGGTATTTAAGCCTCAACCATCTGACTTTTCTTTGAGTCTCTTCTTTGTGGGGCTTCCTTTATGCCCATATGCACAGTAGAAAATTGTATGCTTTTTTCCTCTGTTAATCTCTTTATTGACAGTCATTTCAGAGCACCTTCAAAGAGGAAGGAAGAAAAGCTTTCCCTCTGCTCCTACACATTAAATTTGGGGTTTAAGAAGTACGTGATGCATACGTAGCAAATTTGCTGCTTTTATCTAAACATTCTTCTTAGAGAGCTTGCTGATCTAGCAAAGATCACTTGATTCAAACTTGACCTCGTTTGTTTGTATCTTACAGTTATTTAAGTGAAAGTCAATCCATGTGGTATTCCTCTGTAAGTCTGAAATAAAACAAACAGAGACTGTGTGTTGCAGTGAAGTTTTTGGGCCATGTAGAATTTCATGGAAGAGTGGTACCATGGAGGCAACAGAGTATCACTCTCAAGTTAAGGTAGTGATGGGTTAGAAACAAGACCCTGTCCTAGGGAGCTGGCTTGTAGAGGTGAAAGATGAAAACACGCAAAACAAAGAAACAACCCACAACAAAACACTGGAAAAGTGAGTGTGGCCCACAGAGTGTAAGATAACATTGTACGTAGATATCAACTACAACATGATAGTTTAAAGTGTAGATTGAGCATCCCTTATTCAAACTGCTTGGAATGAGAAGTGTTCTAGATCTCAGATTTTTAAAAAATTTGAATATGTGTATATACACAAAGAAATATCTTGGGAATGGAACCCAAGTCTAAACAAAAAATGTACTTATGTTTCATATACATAATATGTATGTAACCTGAATATAATTGTGTAATATATATAGTCTAAATGTAATTTTCTAAATGTTTTTAATAATTTGGTTTATTAAAATAATTTTTTACTGTGATTCATCACATAAGGTCAGATATGAAATTTTCCACTTGTGGAACCATGTCAGACCTCAAAAAGTGTCAAATTCTTGAGTATTTTGAATTTCAAATTTTCACAGGGATGCTCAACCTGATGTATACATTGTAGAATGATGAAATCTAACTAACAATTGCATTACCTCACATAGTTATCATTCTTGACTGCCTATACCTCTTATAGGTAGCTTCTCTCAGATTCTCTTTTGTACTTACAGTAAACAAGCTGACTTGACAGCCTCTCCACTGCATTTTAGGCAAGCAGTGCATGTTATGATATTGCTGTTATATGTAAATTGTCAGCGATACTTTGAAATCGAGTTGAAATTTAAGGAGGAAAAACAAAGCGAGTTGAAAGGCAGCACAGAGCTATGGTGTTAATGGTTGTTTCTTTGTATAATACAGCTTGGTCAAATGTAAAGGGACCACTTTCTTCTTTGATATGTCAAAGATAAAAAAAGAAGAATCTTAAATGCTGATGTTGGGATATTGATGGAACCAAATCAGCATGTAATGCATATTATGTCACATGAATTAGTATAAGATTTAAATAGGTCATCTTTATGCTACGTGTTATGGAGATTGTTGAAATTCGTCCTAAAACACATGGAAGTGCTTTACTTTAGTTGTATAAAGTTAAGTAAAACGATGCATGTTACCCAAAGCCATTTTATCTCCAGCTTCAAAATGTACTAATTTCATTGAAATTATCAAAGCAGAAAAAATAGAAATTCCCATAGATATGGAAATGCATAGTTCTGATCTTACATTAATAATCAAGATTTTGAGGCTCAGTAATAGGAAGAAAACCTGTACTATTTGTTGTGTTAATAAGCATTAAATCTGGCTTCTTACACAATAAGTCATTATTAGCTCATCAAGAAATGTGACTTATAGAATGTGAAAGGGAATAAGGAGGTAGTTTGGTAGTTCTGAAGTAATCTGTTGGTACAAATATCAGAATAACATGAATCATCAAAATAATATGCCTGGCAGGAATGAGAAAAATGTAAAATACATGATGAAATTTGATGACTCTCCAAACTTTGTAAACATAGATCATTTTACCAAACTCCTATGTAGCAAAATTAACATTGATGAGATGGGAGTATTTTCCCCATTATGTCTTCATTTATTACTCTTAACCTCACAGATTAGAATCAAAACAAAACATAATGTACTTATTGAAAAACTGTGCTTCATCAACACACATCTTCAGTAAAGACAATAATAACAAAGGGAAAAAAATTACTAAATCTGTTATATTTGTATTTAGCTAATTTCCTTGCTCTTTTTAGGTGTTGACCTTGATAAGTTAGTTCAGGTTTCTTTCATGTGAATCATGAAATAAGGGACAGAGATTTCAATTTAAATTGAAAGTATTAAGAAGCCAAGGAGGAGTTCTGAGACAGGAGCAAATATTAAAAAAAAAAAAAAAAAAAAAAAATTCTGTAAGAGCACAATTTGGTGATCACAAATGATTATATAATTGTACAAACACTATTAAAGAAATACATGTGAGATCGTCATTAATACTGGATAAACTAGTTAATATCAGTTGGCTGAACAGATGGGAGTCAATAAACATTTTAATTGGAAATTACAAGGGAAAATTACATTAGGTTAAATTGCAAAAATGATGCCTTTCATTGGAAAGTTACAAACAGAGTCTGTAGAATGCTATATTTACCTGTGGTAAGGTAAAGATACAATATATATGATATATAAATAAAGGTGGTATTAACCACACTGATATTTACATGAGAAGAAAATCCCATTGAAGAACTAAACAATTTTACATTAATCAGATTGTTTTGGTATTATATACACAGAAAGCCCTCTTCAAATAGACAATGACTTCCTTTAGGATGGGGACTAGACCTTCATCCCTATATTCTCAAAGTCTAGGCAAGAGTCTGACCCATACTGATTCTCAGTAAATAATTGATAGCTGAAGGAATGTGTCAAAGAGTTCTAGAGCTGATAAATAATCCATTAGTTGTTTTGCAGAAATAAAACTTACTGATCATTGAATCCTTCACAACTTAAATGATGTCAATCCCATAATACTCACTTCAAAATAACACTGTTCTAATACATAAAACATAATATACTAAATTTTACTTTAGCCAAAACAAAATTATAAAAACAATTAATTTGATATTTACATGAAATAGCAAATGATAAACTTAATATGTCTAACATCTTCCAATTTGTTTTTAGGCCTTTGTGAATTTGCTTTTGAAAGCATTACATAATTAGAATATAAAGTATTTCTAAAATAGGAAATTTTTAATAATTTTTGTGAAGACGGGAAAATTAGTAATCTTTAAATGATTGAAAAATGGCTAGTTTCTAAGAACTCACAAATTGGCAGTATATAAAAAGTACGGTCAATATGTCATTTCTGATGTTTACTTATTAATATATTAACGAAGACTCCCAATCTAACACAGATATTAAAAGTTTTCTAGCACTTTTCTAGAAAATTGATCTTAAGGGTTTCTGTTTGACTTCCTTTAAAAAGATTAAACAAATAAAAGAGTACTCGAGTACTGGCAGGATATGAAGATGGAAGTTTGTTAAAAAGCTGTAAAAAGAGCCTTGAACATGAATTCAATACAGGTAATTATGAGCCTGTCAGCATTTCTATTACGAACTTCATTTAGAAGTTTTATCATTTCCATAATCTTAAAAACTAGGAAGCTGAAAGTTGGCACACAAATTAGCAGCCTGGATGCAAATTTATTTACACAAAAACATTTGAATCAGTTCAGCTGTTTTGATTTAGACATCAGCCAAAAAACCTTAACTCCAGATTTCTCCATATATGTGAACACTGAGTAAACATTTTGTCTAGAGTACATAGTTAGGTCACTTAGAG
Source organism: Macaca mulatta (assembly GCF_049350105.2). Taxonomy (NCBI): domain Eukaryota; kingdom Metazoa; phylum Chordata; class Mammalia; order Primates; family Cercopithecidae; genus Macaca; species Macaca mulatta. The sequence goes on from NC_133413.1 coordinate 123,772,452, forward strand.
TGTGGAGTCAGTAAATTCAAGGTAGAGTATGTTTCATCTCCAAAAGAGTCAACTGTATTTTTTTGCCAGTTTTTCTAACTTTGATCCCTTATCTTGCATATGCAGCCTTTAGCAACACAGAGCTCAATATTAGAAAATGCAGGTAGCTCAGCATAAATTCATTACTGACATTTAGTTGAGATTCAAATTATACTTCTGATAATGGATTCAGAGGAACCATTTCTGCATAATGAAAATATATATAGTTTAAAAAATGAAAACTAAATCACTTCTAAAAATTACAAATTAGCTTAATTTAAAGCTTATTTTTTTTTACGTATTGACTAAGTTGATAAACTTCACTGTGGGTGTATCCATTATGTGGTACCTTATGTGTTACTTTAGGAGAAAATAAAATAAGAACATTTTTTCCTCAAATGTCTTTCAAATCAGATAACTCCCATAATGTAAACAAGAAAACAAAGATAAAAAGATTTAAAAGAAACAAAACATAGCCCGATATGAGGCTAAAATACATATTTGAGAAATTAGACTAATATCAAATAATATCAAATAACAAAACAGCTGAAAGTTTTATTAAGTAGCTATCAAAGAAGAAACAAATGGCTAATAGGAATGTGAACTAGTTTGGGAAATGTTGTTTTGATTATCTACCTCTCCCTAAATCATGAAAATGAGATTTCAAGTGAATTTCTGATTTTAAATCTCAATAAAATCAAACAAATATGAACAACAATCAGATGCATTCTAAAATGAAGAACTTGTCTGATGATCAATTTTCAACATTAAATAAAATTTTGGAATGAATAATTGTAGAAAACAGACTTGGAGACAAATTATAAATGTACCTTTATCTGGGACATTGCCAACCTTGGAGAAATGTACATCTACCTGTCGTAAGATCATATATCAAAACTATTTAAAATAAGAATGGCCTATGAAGAAGTATTAAATGCAATAAGTATATCCTATGACTAATACACATGAGAACATTATTAGGATAACTTACTTTTAAAATTAAAAAGACAGGTTAAAATAAAATTTCTGAAATATAACAACAAATAAAGCTTTAATAATGCATGTAGAAAAAGGCTAGTTTATATTCAGAGAGTCTGTAAAGTTTAGAAATGACAAAAGTAATATAATTATATATGAAAATATATTTTATCACCTTTACAAGAAAATGTAATGCTAAATTTGAGCACTTAAGTATAATTTAATAAAAGCATTTTTTCTTTCATAGAGTGATGTATATCTATATTCCCCCCAGGTAATCCTTAAGTTAATCTTTAGATTGCATGTGAAATTTCCCATTTGCCTGTATTAATATATATCTGTGTCTCCTTACACAATTACTTCAAAAAGTGTAATTTTAATTCTGATCAGGATGTTGGGGTAGGCACAGTGGTCTCTCCTTTCAATGAGCTTTACTCTCATAAACCAATTATGTCTAAGAAAAAAAGGGGCTCATAAAACAGTATCAAATACAAGAAAAGTACACTGGACAGGTAAAGACTGGTTTTCACTCTCTAGCTTAGCAAGCCATTTCATTTTTCTGGCCTGTCCCCTCTTCTATGTCAAGATACACAGCTACCCCTGAATTTTTAACTAAAGGGCACTTATGGACTGAAATAGACTTTGTGAATGGAACTTGGATATGCATATTTCAATTTTGAAAAATATGTATTTGCCCCCACAAATAAATCTAATGCACATTTCCTGCCTAGTAAACACTAGATTGGGGACACTGTGAGAACTTTCATATCCTTTAAATTGTGTAGAGCTGAGTGGAAGATTAAGATACCAAATAAAACAATTTTATTTTTCAATGCTTATGATACAATTTTATCAATTATTTTATATGTGAAGTTCATAAATGTATCTGCTTTCATAAATTTTAAATTTTACTCAAGAGCTCTCCATTAGGAGCTAACAGTTATAATGTTTATATCTGTTTTATCTTAGTGTGCTAGTTTTATATTTTATAGTGTCATATTTAACATATGTATTATCTATGCATTTACTTTGCTTGCTATTATAAAATTAGAAAACATCTTTTACATCTATTGTACAGATCATTTAGAGAACAAACTTAGTCAAGTTAAATGAAAGATGTTGAAAATTACAAAACCAATTAAGTTTTGTGTGATTGTAATTGTGGGATATCTATCTATCTATCTATCTATCTATCTATCTATCTATCTAATCATGACTATTGATCTTAAGCTTTCTCCTAAGTTGTATTTTCAGGGGCTCAGTGATTCTCTTAAAAATGAAGAGGTTTAATTGGTAATTTAGTCATTTACATTTTTCTTTTAGATTTTGGTAAGTCTATGGCTTATGAATCTATTATCCTTTCAGATTTCACTTAACCACTAGCAAACTGTATGATCCTGGCAAATCATTGAACTTTGGGCTCAGGAAAATGTTTATTATTTGAAAATGGAGATAATAATCTCTATATAGGAGATAATAGCTATCTCAAAGATACTTACTAGAATTCAATACAGGAAGACAAGGGAGAAAAGAACTGTTTGAGATGTAAAGGACACTTTAGCTAAGGGCTTAGCGTAAAACATCACACATGAAAAGACACAACAAAGAATTTTATCCTGGTACCATTTCCCAAAACATAAGAATGTCTCCTATCCTCTCTATATAGTAACTCTGATTATTCTGGAGTCAACCAGATAAACTTGTATAACAGAAAACTATGGTAAAGTCCTTGCTTTTTTAGTTATTTGGGATGTAATAAGTCTACTTTTATGGAGTCTGTTTCCATTTACAAACTTCCTCTCAAAGTAGTATTTGATCATATTTTTTAATGTCATAGTTAAAAAAAAAATCCCCACTATTATTTTAAACTCATGACCATTAATATTCCTTTAAAAATTGCTAACATCAAGCAAAGAAAAGCTTCATAATCTTCAACATTACAGACTTAGCTTTTTAAGGGAATCACTCATTACTTTTTATATATTTCAATCATTTTCTGAACATTTCAACTCCTCAAAGAGTAGAATTTATTAACTTCACAAATTTTACTCCCATATCATAAAATGTCTTTAAAAATATTTCAAATATCACTAAAATTGAGGGTAACCACTTAACACATGGATTGTTCTTATACCATTAATATTTATAAAATGTATTATTGTTTCTTATAGAATTTTGAATGACAATTGTCTTATATATGTCATGTGAAAAAATATGCAGATGAAAATGTGACTAGAGAGAATGCATAAATCTCATGTAAATATGACTTAAATGTAATAAAACCCATGAAAAACTAAAGATAGAACTATTTATCTAGATTTAAAAGCTTTTAAGTAAGAAATTGTGTACAGATTATAAGAAATAAATAAAAATTTGATTTTAAGTACTGCTCCTCAATGTTCTTTTGAGACATGAAAAAGTCAATACACTGATTTATTTATAGACTTGTAAGTCAAGAAATAAATTTTACTGAAGATACAATTAGTTATTTATTTGAAGTACACATTATATCAGATTTAGAAAAGTTTTTCATTCCATAATTATCTCCTTTTGTCTTCTACCAAATAAGTAAGTATCATTTTTAAAATTTTACCGCAAAGATATAATTACAAATACTAATTGATATATAGTACTGAAATATTAATTTTTCTGATTGACTATCTTCATTGGTGTCATCTGAGCTAACTTTCTAATAAAATTGATAAGGTAAAGTAGAAAAAGAATTGAACATGCGCTTGAATGCCCTGTCATCTAGTCTCAGTTCTGGAATTAATGGTCTTTGTAAACTACCAAAAATTACTTGTCCTTTCTTGGCATGTGCGCTTATTGTATAATATATGAGCAGTGAACTAGTTGATATTTAAGGACCTATGAATGTCATGATTTGTGACAAGATGAATGAACAAATTCATGTTAGTACATTAATCAATCACTATTAAAAGAAATCAATATCAGAATGCAAGGCATGAAATCAGCACAGGAATAGAGGAAGCATTTTTTCTTTTTTTTTTTTTTCTTTTCTTTCTTTTATTTTTTGAGCTGTGAGTCTGCCCCTTATTCATATAGCCAGCCCCAGAAGCAAATGTGTAAAGGTGATAAGCAGCAGTTTCAGAGTGTTTCTCAGCTGTATAATAGCCTGGGAACTTAGCCAAAGTGAAATAATAGCTAGTGAGAAGAGGCTACACTTTTTATTTACTGTTATGGAAAAGTGAAGGTGGTGGTGTTAGAGATAAAGTGTGAGTTCATACAGGCTTTGCATGTGCAAGTTTATTTAAATAATATCAGCAATAGCTACTAGTGCCAAGCACTGGGCTAGGCACGTGATTTATGTCATCTCCCTATAAACTCCCGATATTGTCATGTATTTTTTTTTTTTTTTTTTACAGATAATAAAACTGAAGCTTAGGAAAATTGAATTGCTAGTCCAAAGATAATTGTTGGCAAAAATCATTATTTGACCTTCAGTGGCTCCAGAGCCGTTGCTCTTTCCACTTTACCGTAGTGTTGCTCAAATTTTACAGTGCAATCAGGACTTACCTAGATGACTTGTTAAAACCACCAGTGTCTGTGCCCAACTCCCAAAGCATCTAATTCAACAGACCTTATCTGGGAAACTGAGGTATTTTTGTCGCTAAAAAGTTTTTAGAATATGCTGGTACTACTTGTTGGAGAACACTTTGAAAATCACTGTAGTCCAAACATTTAAGGGCCTGAACTGAATAATGTGGTGATATCTAATGCCACATAATTGTCATTGTTATTTTCCGTCCAACCACAGGTATATAATGCATATGTTAATATAAATTTAGACATTTTAGAGATTTCAAATTAGGTTGCCGGTGGCAAATTATCACTATATAGAAAATATTAATCATTAGGAATCCTTAACCAGCACCAAACAATAGCTTAGCAAAGGGCCTTAGCACATGAAATATATTTGATGGCTGCAAGACTGGGGCCTTAAGAGAAGGAAAGGTGACCATCAGCATTGAGGCTGTGAATACCGGAAGGTCTTCAACAAATTGTATTTCTCTGTGATACTTTGAAAAGTGATGTTCCTGAAGAGAATAAGAACCTCACAAGGGGCCTGATTCTTAGAAAACCTTGCAAGCAAGGAGATAGGTATACCTGGAAATACCGTGAATCACCCACCTGCTCACTCTGAGAGCAGAAAGATGGATTTGGTAATCACAGTGTCTGTAATGGCACCATTCACGTACTCATCCAAAGTGCAAATCAGTATTTCCACTGTATTCTAAATTATATACTCCTTCGGATTATGAGTAAAGGGAACAGAAGAAAGAGATAGGGAAAAAATAGCTAACATGTTTTAATATATATGTAGATAAAATAAAATGTTCTTAGATTTTATTTGTATCTTACACATTATTTTCTTAATCTCTCATTTACAACCATTTTATTTCTAATTTTCCAAATCTTGGAACTCAAAGTTCAAGATGGCGTATTTTCTCAAATGGTCATGCTGCCTAAAGGAACCGGTGCCTTACCAGGCATATGCTTGGTGCTTTCAAATAGACAAAATACTGAAGGTGTTTGATATCCTTAAGCCATTTCTGAAGCCCCTGATGAGTAAGTAGAAGAGAAACACCCTTTGGAACACATGGAGAAGTATATTTGAAGGGTAAGGAAGTAAACTTTAGTTCCTTCCACTTTTTTGCATTTGAGATCTTAGAAAAGCGTTTTAAGGTCAGAGTTTTATTCCCCACATAAGTACAAAGGCATTATTAACTGCACACCTCTCCTACTTTTTTTTTTTTTTTATCAGCTTTCACTTATGATAGAGTTTTACTGTACTTAGAACCATGTACAGATGACATTTGGTGTCTATCTGTTATTTCATTGTTCTGTAGACACCAAATTTTGTGTTTAGGGAAAAGACGTGTATACTCCAAACCCATTCAGCTACCCCACAAATAGAAATGCTAATTAAGATCATGAATGGTAATAACTACTGGAACGAAGCCTTTGCTCCTGGAGTACTTAATTTATTGAGTAATTCTGCTCTTTTTCTCCTTGAAGGATCTCAAGGGAGCTGGCGTCAGGTTTTCAAGATGCTGAAACCTGCTCCTTAATAATTTCTGCTCACATACTCTTCCAATGAGGGCGTGATGCAGCACCCGCCTCCTCCCCAACCAGATGATTCCGGAAAGTACGGTGCTGCAAAAGGACATTTCAGAGAGCTTTCAACAAGCTAACTGTCCGGTGCAGTTCAGCTCCGAATACTGTTCAAGCCCTGTCAGTCGGGTAAATTGGGTTAACTTAGCAGCTTGGTGGTGCAAAGCCTCCCCAAAGGCAGCACCGCGTTCAGGGAGAAGAGAACCCGCCTCATGCCTGAGCCGATCTTTCTTCCCTTGGTTGTCCTCCTTCATTATTATTCTGCAATGCACAGCAATCCCCGTGCGCGCCCCCGTGTCAACCCCTTAGCTGGCCACTCCAGCGGGGCTGGGAGAAGACCACCTTGGCTACTCAGATGACACTGTGCTGTTTAATTTCTTCTGCTTTCTCCCTTAGAGTCTAACTAAGCCCTTGCAGCACTTGAGCCTGGGGGCTGCCCTCCTGCTGGCCTTTCCCTCCTCGTTGAACGGATCTGGGGGACAGGGACGTTGTAGAAGAGCCACAATCCCCACTCATTGTTTCCCCAGTGTGCTTTCCGAACTCCCCGAGTGCGTCTTAGATAAGTTATTTGAGTGAGGACAGCGCTGCGGTCCGCCTGGAGAAAGGGAGCTTCCTCCGCACTTCTGTTTCATCGTGACAGCAGTGGTCGCATCACCACTGACCATCTGGAGTCCTGGGAACATTAACGCACTGTTACCCGCCAGGCGTTTCCGCCTAGGACACATTCACACCCACCCTCGGAGCCTCCTAAAGGCTTCTCCGTGTCAATTCATGTGTCCTCCTCCCAGCAACACACACACACACACACACACACGCACGCACACACACGCGCGCGCGCACACACACACACGCACATCAAGAGCCAAGTCAGCCACTCAGTTTCAACCACGGATGGTCCATGAAAAATTCAGGGAGGCTGGTCTTCTTAAAGAAATTAATAAGTATTCCCAGAGGAAATAGATGTGAGGGAGGGGAACCTGTCCAAACTACAGCAGGAGGGGCCCCTGACTCAAACACAAAGGTTACCTTTCAGTGGGTGTCTCAGTCCTGCTAGTGTTGGGGGAAGGGTTTTGATAATGGTTTTGGCCAGGTGGGTTTTTGTTTGCTGTTACCGTTTTGAAAAGACATTGACTCCCCTTCCCCCAGTCCCCTTTGTAAAGCTCTCTCAAGCTAAGACAGATCTTTTCCTGATGTGTTGGGAAAAACTGTCGCCTTATGGGCGAGGACTGAGGGTGTCAGTCCCCAGGGACACACGCAGGGCTGAAAGCTGCGGACATGGCCACCTGGGCAGGCGTCGTTAAAGATACTAATGAGTGCCTCTGGCAGCTCTTCCCCCTCATAAGACACCCGCGCCCCTCTCTAGTGGCAACTAACTGCGGGAGATGATGCGATTTCCACTTTTCCAAAAGACCTCTGTGGCAGGAGTAGTGTCTCCTTGGAATCTCAGAGCACAAGCAGAAACGTGGATCCTTCAAGAAGTAGCTCTGGCAAGAATCCTTGGAAAGACGCTCTGGCGTGGGGTGCGCGACGACGCACCCGGTCTCCCACCTGCTGCCTACCCAGAGATCTGTGCCTTCGCAGTACCTTCGCTGCACGGTGTGTGTTCCCCTGGGATCCATTGACAAGCAGCGTGGGAAAGCATCCCATGGGTGTCTCTTTACATGGGCGGGACGCTTCAGCACGACTTGGAGATTCACAGTTTCTATCTGGGTGAGACCTAAACAGACACGCTGCAGCTGGAGGCATTTCAGAAACCTCTGCCTGTGTGTGTGCATGTGTACGTGTGTGGGGGGAAGGAGGGGTGTTCAGTGAGAAATAGGCATGGATCAAGTCTAAGCAGCACCTGTCCTGCCCCACCCCTCAATTTGGTGCCCTCCACAGCCTATTATTTCACATGATGACAGTGGAAATGAAACGCCAGTTAAAGGTTGTTTTCCTTTTCAGCCCCACCCGAGTGGTTCAGGCCTACCTACCTAAGACCACTTTCTACACTCTGAGGCGTTTCCTCCCACTAAGCCTCTTTGTCATTGCTGTTGCACGAAAAGGTGAGATGGTGGAGGGGTGAAAATTGTAGGCAGATGGTGGAATTCTCGTGGCTAGACCTGTTCACGTGGAAAACTGCGTGCCTCTGACTTCCTGGACCCTCACGCTAGTCTAGATTAGAATCTGCAAAATCCTTACAACGGCTCCCCAGTCTGAGATTTTCCATGGACCTGACAGTGCAGAAGAAAGTATAGGAGACAAAAGCGGGCATAGACATTGGGGCAAACAACGTTTAAGGCATTGCAGCAATCTTGGCTTTAGGAAAGCCTTGAGACAGGTGAAATGAAAAAAATGAGGAAACGGAGAGTAACAAGCAACTATCAAAATTGGCATCATTCGGAGATTGACAGTAGGTCTAAAACATACAGCCTATGCGAGTTTCTCAGAATTTGGGGACAGTATTCCGAGTCTCAAAATGTACGAGATGCCTTCCAAGTGCCAGTTGAGTGACAATGAATAACTTTATTGACACTGGAAAAAAAAATTTTTTTTCGTATAGTTTGTAGAATATTGATTTTTGCACAGGATCAAAGAAGGCCATGACATTCCCTTCCTTCTCAATATCTCCAAAGCTAAACCGATTATATCAGTCCAAAGTAAATTAACGCGCCTTTCCTTTCTATCGGCGCATCTCATTCGGAAAATACGGTAGGTGCGGGCAGCGGGAGCTCTAATTGCAGGCGGCGCGGATCAGCGTTTGTCAGGCTGGAATGCTTGCCCCGCTTCGGAGACTTCCCTCCCCCTCATCTGCCCCCGAATGTGTTTTGGCTCAACAGGTATCACAGGAAAACTCGCACTTAAACCCTGGTCATCTTCTCACAGGAGTCACCCTTACATTTTTCTGCCAGGGCTGCTGCTGGCTATTCGCGCCTCCCCCACGCGGAGCGCGCGTGTAGCAGGCAGCCCCAGGGCCATCCATTAACCACCAACTCCCAGTGGCAGGCGAACCAAGCATAAATGTGTGGCTCCTCACATGTCGAGCCAGCGACAAAGAAACCTTGTAAGCATCCTGAGCCGCGTTTTGTACATTAGGCAGTGTAGTTGTGCCACTTAGGACAAGCTTTTCGGCTCAGAGCTGCTCTGAGGCCCCAGAGGGAAAGGAAAAATCAAGCTTTAAGGAGGAGGTTGGGATTACAAGGCAGTTGCTGCCACAGAGACCGGGGCGACTTCCTGGCATTTTGGGATGTAAATTAAAATTCGAGACATGCCACCCATCATTGGTCATAGTAGAGGGAGAGGTAACCTCTCCAGCTCCCTCCTCCCAAAACATGAATTATCATTTCCACTGAATGCAAATGAGCCGCCTTCCGTGGGGGGACAGCCAGCTGCAAGCTGGACAATAAACTGTTTCATAGAGACGCGGCCCCATTGCGGTTCAGAGAGGCACTCCTTTACAAAGGAAGAAGCGTCCAGTTTGTGTTGACAGCCCTGGCGCGCCTGGGCCAAAACAGCACCCCCTTTCCCGCGATCCCCCGCCCCCCCGCGACACACAGACACCCGGGATTTGAAACTAGCTTCACTGAAAGCAACATCCATCGCGTCTATTGGAGCTGCCATGAGTATGGAGAGGTGATTGTTCAAAAAATGATGGCATGAGTCATAGACACCTCCTGAGTATTCTTTGCAGCAATTAATGGGCAGCAGGGTGCAGGAGAAGTTGTGGAAGAGAGCTATGGATCTATTTTCTCCCAAAGGACAGCTCTTTTTCCGATGATCCTGACTGTCCCTTGCCTTCCTGCTTGGGAATGCATTTTTACATCTCATCTACCCCCTCCCCTTGTCTGTGCATGTGACACTCACTCTACCTGTCTGAACGCTGAGACTTGCTGGGGATTTTCTTTTTGGTCGTCAGCTAATGACTTTCCTCCTACCTTCATTCATCCCCTAAGGTGGTTCTTTACACTTCATGGCATTTCAGACCCTTTGAAAGCCTCATTTTTTGCCAAACCTCTACCACAGGTCCTAGGGAAGCTCCCCTACATTTAACATTGCATAGAAGCCCACGTAGAAATAATTTACATACATATGCATGCAGACATTCATGATGGTGTGGCAGTGCTTGGAAGATCCCTGTGCCCTCATGCATTTAAAATCAACACATTCCTAGCACATCGGTAACTTTCTTTCCTGAAAGGGTTAAAAAGCATTTAGACCAGTCTTTAATATAAATATTCCACCCAAAGCATCAACCCCTAGTGATCTGACGAGAAATCAAGGTAATCCTCACCACTAAGAAAAGTCTTGCAGAGGAATTCTGCCTGGATATCCACTAGTTAGAGGCTATACTAACCAACTCACGTATTCGTTTGAGCATACTGCAAGAATATTTATTGAGCACAAGCTCAATCACCGCATTGAACGCCAAATCTGGCAAGCAAAATGCATTTCCTATCTGAGGGAGGGAGAACGAGCTGTGAATCAACTCCTTCTTTAGTATTATCATGATTATTTTATCGGTGCAAATTGCAAAGTAAGCTGCCAGCCTCTCTCCATCTACAAGTCAGCCCACCTCCATCCAAAGCGGAGGGGACCCCCAAAGCAGACCTACCTTTCACACAAGACACCGTCAATAAAAAGACGAGGTTCCAAAACGTAAATCCACTTTTAATCCCCATTTTCTTCATCAGGATGAAGTCTAGGCGGCCACATTTAGCGCATCTTCGCGTGCCAGGCTCCCAGGGTTTGGATTCCTTTGCTCGGCTTTCCCCTTTGCGGATCCCTTTCATATTATTCGCGAGCTCCTAATTCCTGCTCCTCAGCCCGGCGCAGTGGAGTTGTTGCTGTTGTTGGTGCGCGGTCACAGCTCGGAGTGAATGGTGTTTCTGGGATACCACAGCAACCTTGACGAGGACTCAACCATCTCTCCAACGGGGGCACAAAGTCTCCGCTACTCTGGATTCTGTCTTTTCTTGTGCGTTTTTTCCCCTCCACCAAAATCTACCCCAATTCTAGCTCGTTATAGCAACCACCAGAAACCACTAGTGAGCCTCTAAAAGCCCAGCTCTGCTCTCTGATAAACTCTACACAATATTTGAAATTAAGGGGCTTGCTTTTTTCCCCGAATAGATCAATTCTGCCTGTAAAAGCAGCCCAAGAAATAATATGTTAGTGAGCTCTCCGTTGCAGGCTGCGAATACAGAAGCATGTCAAAGGAATATTTTAATCGGAGGATCTGTGTTGCTTTTGGGGAAACCGTGACGATAATGAATCGGGCTCCATCGATGCCCACGTCGTTATAATGGGACATGTGTTACTACTGTAGTTGCGGTATATTTCAAGCAGGCTTCTCCCATTTATTATCCTGTGATTTAATTGAAAAAGGAAATCACAGAGAATTCTCTCAATAAATTTTTCTTCACACAGAGAAGAATGTATTTGAACACATGTGTTTACATATTCAAATAACTACGTGTAAACCCGTCGCCGGGTTTTTATGATTCGGTAAACGGATTTCATCAGTGGCCTGGGCGGGGGTGGGGTGGGGAGGGAAGTCAGTATCGTTTCCCCAAATAGTTCGCCCTTTCATCCTCCCAACCCCCGTTTCAGTTGGTGCGTGCCGCAGTTAAACTATCTGTGGTAGTTATCTAGAACGAACCCATTTGCCTTAATTCTGAATCGGTACCAAATATGTAAATAGGAGGTTGCTTTCAAAACCAAAAATGTATGTATCTATACATCTGGATCTGCCTCCCCCCGCCCGCCCCCCGCCCCGTGCACCACGCAAGGGTTAAGATTGCACAAGGGAAGAGTTCTTGCGCCATCTACTGGCCGTCTTCGAGCCGCCCGTTCTTCCTTCGCACCCTGTTTTTCCCATCCCTTGGTGTAGGGGAGCTGTGTCCCCAAGACCAGCAGGTCGTGCTGCTTGATTTTTTTTTTCCACCACTGTCCTGACCCAAATCTTTCAATGAACAAGTTCCTTAGATTAGGCAACTGATTGGCGATCTAATCTTTTCGGGAACCTGGTCCCCTTTCCGCCGTGGGGAGTGCCACAGCGCTAGTTCTGAAACAGGATATTGCTGCTGCCTGTGGCTCCATTTAACTGCCTCAGGCTATGAGAGGCGAGAGCGTCTATCTACCAGGCTTAGTCTAGAGGACTGCCCAACTTGAGTCTGCAGCTCCACGCACTGTGCACAAATAATGGGTTTGGTCCCGTGCGCCACACTATTACCCTGGCCAGCTTTTGCCCCTTGGCTCGCGTTGGAGCTGCCCGCTCAGCCGAGCAAGGCGGTAGCATCTGGAGGGAGTTCCGCTCTGGGAAGTGGGCACACTGCGAGTGTCCATAGGTTTGGGTGGCGAGTGAGTTCAATCTGCAGGCGTAGGAAGGCTTCTGAGCTCTCGGGGTACGTGGCATTGTGTGTGGATCTGTGATTCTCCCAGTTCATATGTGTGTGTGTGTGTGTGTGTGTGTCTACGCGAGCGAGAGCATAAGCGCGCTGTAGTGAGAGGTAAGTGTGCGTGTTTCTGAAAGATACAAAGAATGATTTGCCATGCGTGGGTGTTTTCCCAAATGTGTTTTTGCAGTACATATGCGTGTGCATGCCTGTGTGTGTTTGTGTGTTACAGAGGAATTTCTCTTCTGGGTAGGGAGCTGTAGCAAAAGGTAAAAAAGCTGTAGACGCCCAACTGACCTCATTAAATTCAGAGAGATACTTTAAGAGCCCTCAGGCAGAACATTGTCCCTTCTTTTCAGCGCTCTCTTTCACTGTCTGCATATGGAGGTTTGGAAGGGGAGTGGGCGACAAGGTAGGGACTAGACCATGACGGGCAGGATGAACATGGAAAACGACATTAGTCTGCTTAGCCACCTTGGCAGCTGCTCTGGCATGGATTTCAGTCAAGATGTCAGTGTGTGGTGTTGCTGCTGTTGTGTATGCTGGGTGGACTACCAGTTAGAGATGCAAACAGGTCCTTGGACTTAATGAGGATGCTCAACAAAGCCCTCCTTATCAAGTTTGCAGAGGTTAGTCACCCCAACTGAATTTACTTTTTATTAAAAGAAACAAAAATACTGGGTTTTGTGCAATCTATTTGAACACATAACACATGGCTATAGCTGTACATCCAGACAGGAGGACTTCATGCCAACAAACAAACAAACAAACAAAAAGCCCCCAAAAAACCCTTTCTCAAAAGACAGGGTATTTTAATAGTAATTATTGTGCACAAAGTAAGAAAACTTTGATTAAGAGACCGTAAAGATCACTGCTAAGATACCAATTTCTGCTGTTTATTTTCAAACACATGGCTAATCCTGTAATCCAATTATCTTTCCCTAAATGAATCCTGCCTATCATTTCATGTGAAGTTGTTAAAAGATTTATCTGGAATCTCATAATATTTTGAACAATACTATAGTATCTAGTTTCTACAGCTTACAATAAATCACAAACCATTTTCGCCTGTATCTTCCAGCTTCTGAGACAGGATGGAAAATAATAATTCACAGACAGGAAAAGTTAAGGCATGAGGAGCTAAAGTGGTTTATCCAAAGTCACTATCAGGAGCTTTGGTGTTTAGTCCAATGTGTTTAGTGCTAGATCTCACCAGTCTTTCATGGTGAACAGCATCCTCTTTAAGGAAAGATTTCCAAAGGTATTCCAGAAACACACAATTTTCCGCCACAATCCTGGGTGAGAATCCTTTAGTTTCTCCAGAAGGGGGGAAATGAAAAACAGTGTCTACATTTGGGAGACAGAAATTATCTATTGTAGCTTATCTGTAGGAAAGCAACACAGCTATACATTCATTTGTGTAAGACTATTAGAAAGAGATTATGGAAAAAATAGCTAACATAATAGCAAACTTCAGGTGTTTACTGTACATTAGGCATTGTGCTATGTTTACATTACATATCTTATTCAATCCTCACTACTTTCTGAGACAAGCTCTACAGCTTTCTGAGACAAGCATAACAACTATCCTAGTTTTACAGATGAAAAAAAAAAAGATACACAAGTAAGTTAACTATCTTGCCTTGCCTGAAGTAACACATGTAAGAAGAAGTATGAACCTATGGCACCAGATTTCAGAGTTAATATGCTTCCCTACTGTACTATATTTTATGCTGGCTCCCAAAGATGCTTGTTTTGAAATAGTCTAGTAACAAAAAGAGTGAATCATTTTTATAGCACACATGATACATAGTTATATAAAAGCAATAATTTATAGTTTATAAGTGATAAAATTTTAGAATATATATGTATACATATAAATAAAAACTTTTGTCCTTCTTTTTATACTTGTCAGTTACTAAAATTCCTCTTCTTTTTTAAAATTTGTATTCACTTCTTGCAGCCTATTGATCTTCCCACATATAGGTCGTGGCGAAATGTGGCTTGGCAAGGATCATCAAGACACAATGATTAAGTACCCTTACGAGCTTTTAAAAAGAGGTTAAATCAGAAATGCACAAGCTCTTTAAACTAGAAGTACTAGATTTCCATTCCTTTTCAGTTCCTTCCCCAAATACCTATGGAATACAATTAACTTTGATCTTAAAATAGGGCTGAATTGCACTAAAAAAGATAAAATAAGCCCCTCTCCAAAAATTGCCCAGTATTAAACTAGCCCATTTAAATATCACCACAGGAACACTATCAAAGATAAATGAATAAAATAATCAAAACAAAATGAGTACACTGAGAAAACACAATGTAAAAATGTGGGAAGGGCGTTACCTTTAATTTCGGAAAGAAGTATATACTTTTGACAGCTATAAACTTAGAAAGTGTTTTTTTTAAAATTTATATAATAGATATACAGGTTTACATGGGGATTCTTGCTTAAGTGAAGTATTTTTTATAGAAATGTTCCTGCCTATTAAAACTAAATGTTCATTGACTGTAGACACATACACACACATACACACACACACACACACACACACACACACGTATTTAATTAAACGGCTGAAAACCAAATCTGTGGGTCTGTGAGAAAAAAACTAGTTAGAGTAAGATAAAATGTTAATGATTACAGATAACCAAGCAGATATTTTCCTGCTCATTTGCAGTTTTTATATGGAATTCACTGCCAGGAGAGTAGAGGAAAAAGAGGAACTCATTTTTCTCATTTTTCAATAAATGCTCATTCTTGGATCAGTCATGTCTGACCTCTCCAACTCCTGGGAAATAAAATATTTGAATTTAAATGTTGAATCTAGAATAATGACGGGATTCTAATTTAAGTATATGCATTACCTTGATTTATAAATGTCCTTATTTGTTGAGGAAAAATGAAGTTAAGAGACCTAGTATTCATGTTAAAGTCATTTTCTTTAAAACAGCAATATTTAAGATGATAAATTATCAAGCTGGTAGAAGGATCTGTCCTTCCTGCTGTAAATCAGGAACCATTGTAGAGAGGTGGAAACAGGCCTGTTGGAAGAGTTCCTAAGTGTGCCTTCCTAGGAATTCATTTCTCTTATGTCCTGCCTCCTCTTGCAATTTCATTAATACTGAAGCTTAACAGGCATTGCAGTGTTTTTAAGCTTATAACAACATTAAGAACATCAGACTGAAGTTTATATGATAAATCAAGGTAGTAGTATTGTATTTTAAAGAACAAGAGAACACAAAAGCCTTAAAACTGGACATTGTATTTATTGCTGTATTCGTACAGACGAACTATATCAATTGACTACAAAAAAAAACAAACACTTTTTATGTGAGCCACAAATCTAATAA
The DNA here is from genome assembly GCF_049350105.2 of Macaca mulatta. Lineage (NCBI taxonomy): Eukaryota > Metazoa > Chordata > Mammalia > Primates > Cercopithecidae > Macaca > Macaca mulatta. The sequence goes on from NC_133413.1 coordinate 123,788,312, forward strand.
TTTTGCCTACTTTCAAATTTTCTCAACTGCTGCATTCTTAAACATGCAAAATTTAAAATTACATATATTAAATAGTTTAAGATGAACCATATATGAGCTCTGTTTCCTGAAAGGAGGGATTTATGGTAAATAATTGGGGGGCATTTTGGTAATTATCCTGAAAGACAGCAGATAAGAAGAATAAAGAGATTCTTTAAAGATTTCTCTGTTTGTCTTGAGTGTGTTTCACTCTTTTGCTCACCTGGGATTGATATTATGTAACTTGTCTTTGCATAAAATAATATAAACAAAGAGTTAAGCAAAAGGTAGCTTTGCTAAATAATCAAGATAATTCAGGTCTCTGTGTTTCATCAGTAATAAAGTTGTGTCACTGACATTATCTGAATAAATCTCAATTCCCGGTATAGCAGATCTTTTTTTCATCATTCTTTAAACTCACATACACTGCATAGTTATGTAGTATCAGTTTCAAGTGTCCTTAAGAATACATAAATAGCCAGGCCCAGTGGCTCATGCCTGTAATCCCATTACATTGGGAGGCTGAGGCAGGCGGATCACCTGAGGTCAGGAGTTCAAGACTAGCCTGGCCAACATGGTGAAACCCCATCTCTACTAAAAATACAAAAATTGCCCAGTGTGGTGGCATGCGCCTGTAATCCCAGCTACTCTGGAGGCTGAGGCAGGAGAGTCGCTGGAACATGGAGGCAGATGTGATGGTGAGCCATGATGGTGCCACTGCACTCCAGTCTGGGCAACAGAGTGAGACTCCATCTCAAAGAAAAAACAAAAAACCCCACAAATACTTAGAGAACATACATCAAAAATGTTGATTTTATAAGATATAAAATATTTCAAGATTATTATCAAAATGTAGTATATATTTGATTTCACATACAGAGGTTATCATTCAAACAGTTCATTATTATCTTTTAAAAATTTGATACTGTCTTTATTACCTGCATATTCTCTGCTACTCTTTAAAATTAATGGAAAATTTTTTAGATGAATGCCTATTTTCAAATATTCAGAGCACAATAAAACCATTCATACATTTTATTCTGCATATTTTTCATCCATTGTAAATTAGGTAGTATGTGTAGGACCTTCTTTCTATTTTGTTTCATTTATCTACTTAAGAAAATTTTTGTAATTTTGTTAACTGAGAAATCTAAATATCTGCAATAAATAATTTATAACTGAATGTCAATTCTAGAAACATGCAAGCTTTGTTTTTAAATTATATTTGAATATAATCCCAGGGCCCCAATATAGCAAAACACAGCCCATAGGTAGAAGGCAAGAACAAAACTCCTGTGCTTGCAATTTCCTTTCACTCATAGTAGACTGCTTTGCTGGTGATAAAGCAGAATTCACTAACTTTTTGTAACTTTGATTGTGATGTTAATTTTCCTAAGTGTTTATAAATTCTTGAATGAAAGGAACCACTGAAAATAATTTGGTTGGATGCTTCACAAATTTAAAGATTTGTATTCACATATATGTGTATTGTACTTGGTTTAAAGCACATTGACTATTAGTATTTATTACTGTATACTTTTACCTAATTTTTAAGCTTCTCAAATGATCACTGTTATTTCATTTTTAAAAATATATCTTAAAAGTATTAAATGTTGAAATATTTCCTAGGATAAGAACACATGAAGCCAAACAAAATAAGCATCCTTTTTTCAGATAGGAAGATAACAGTGACCTTGACTTAAAATGATCATTTTGGCCACCAAAGGAAAGAAAATCAATGCAGCTGATTTTAGTTTGGCTACACATAATCCAATTTGAATTGTAAGTACAAATATCTGTCCCTTCTGGACAGGGATCAATTTCATATTTACTATTCGTGCAGCAGGTATTATTTCCATCTGAGTATTCTTTCATTTACTTAAGAAATCATTTTGAGCTCCTGTTGCAAGGAAACAAAAGCAAGAATTGCACATTACCATCAAGAAACTTACAATGTAATAGAAGGCATAGAATATATTCTCAAATAACAACAGTGAATGTTAGTAAAGTATAACCACTTTATGAGAGATGCTTGTAAAATACCAAGATGGTGGAAAATTATTTATAGCTGGGGAATTGGAGAAAATTACAAGGAAATGATAAACCTTTGAGTCATTCTAGAATCATCTAAGGATGCTTAACAGAAAAATCTTGAAGGAAAGGTTGTTTTCCAGAAACATTGTGAATAAAGTTAGGAGAGCTATGTACACATTTAAGATGTAGTCACTTAGGCGGTTATACTTTTAAAAAAGAATGACAGATGAGGCTAGAAAGCAAAAAGCAGCCAGGGAGACGTGGAGATTGGGAAACAATGAAAGACCTTGCCAATCCCCTCCCATCCCTTCCTTTCCTTTCGCTTCCCTCCCTTTCCCCTTTCCCTTCCTCTACCCTCCCCTCCCCTCTCCTTCCCTTTCCTACCCTCCCACTCTTTCTTTTCTCTCTTTCTCTTTCTTTCTTTCTTTCTTTCTTTCTTTCTTTCTTTCTTTCTTTCTTTCTTTCTTTCTTTCTTTCTTTCTTTCTTTCTCTCTCTCTCTCTCTCTCTTTCTTTCTTTCTTTCTTTCTTTCTTTCTTTCTTTCTTTCTTTCTTTCTGTCTCTCTTCTCTCCTCTTCTCTTCTCTTCTCTTCTCTTCTCTTCTCTTCTCTTCTCTTCTCTTCTCTTCTCTTCTCTTCTCTTCCCTTCCCTTCCCTTCCCTTCCCTTCCCTTCCCTTCCCTTCCCTTCTCTTCCCTTCCCTTCTCTTCTCCTTTCTTTTCTTTGTCAGTACATAGACCATAATGATTGGTCAATTCACATAACCCTTCAGTGTTATATTTTTAAACAACTCAATCAATGAATTGTTTCATTGAATAAGCAAATCAATTTGTTTTGGAATTTTTGTGTAGTGGTTTATAAAAGATTCCATTTAACCCTTCAAGTTGATTGAAGTCATCAGATATTTATTATGAAGATACTTAATAAGTAAAAATATATTACATTATTATATATCAATAGTTATATTTAGAGTGTTTTTCCTCTAGTTATTAAAAGTGACACTATAAATACATGCTGTATTTACAAAGACATCCAGAAATTACCTATCTGGTATATGAATGTCAATCTGAATTTTGGGAAATTTCATTTATCTAGGGTAGGTTTGAATCATACTAGAGTAGTATCCAAGGCATGACATAGATTTTTACCTGGATACAGTACCACAGCATCTCTTAGGAGGTTAAACTATCCAACAATTACCATGTGGTTAGCACTCAATTTGACTAATTTTTAAAATTATGCTTCTCCTGATACCAAAAGAATCCTGATCGTCATTTTTTACAATTAACTTTTTCCCTTCTCTGAATCACAAAACAAACAAGCACAATATAATCAAACCAGCCAATCATACCTGTTAAAATCTTGACTTCAAACTGTGCGAAAATATATTTCTGCTGTTTTAAGGCACAGAGTTTCTGAAAATTTGTTGTAGTATACCTGGGAAACTAATACAGTACCCGAGACTGCCAAAGACACTGCTCTTATGAACGCCACTCCTGGATTTTAACCGGATCTTTCATAGCTCTCTCCTCCCTGACCAATGGAGTACTTTTCCTATTTCCACCCTGAATGGGATTATTCTTTACAGGAGTATTTTGAGACCTTTATACATTTTCACTAATATTCTTTTATTTCAAAACATGTATATATTCTTATGACTATATCCTCTTCTGGGATGAATTTTACATAAAGCTCTGTCTGATCTAGCATTATCAAGCCCTACCTTGAGCCTTGTCATGCACATTTTGTTCTCATCTTAACATCTCAAACTCAATGAAGCAAAGTTACGTTCATTAAAATCCACATGCTCCTTCCTCCTTCAGTTTGCATCTTCTGATTGACCTCTATGTAATCACTGCCCTTATCGTTCCAATTTCTCAGAGTCAAAATCTAATTTTACTCCTCTCTCTTCTTTATATTTGCATTAGAGTCAAACACTAATAAAAATATCTCTTGTATAAGACTTCACTGTCCTTTCTATCTATTCTACTGTCATCCTCAGAGCTCAGATGGTAGTTATTTCATGCATGTGCTATTGCAAAAAACTCACAGTTACCTTGACTGTCTTCAGGCTTTCTGCTTCTGCTCCATTCTTTGAAGCACAGTGTGTAGTCATGTCATCATGGCTATCTTCTCCAATCTTCATAGTTTCCCAATATCATTAGCTTCAGGATACACGAATGCGCTTAAATCTCACAATTAAGAGCTTCATGGTTGTTTCCTCCATCTAGTGAGTCCATGCTGATAAATGCAAGCCCTGACTATATTTGCATTTCTGCATTAGAGCCCTTTTAAATATTGTTCCCTTGACCTTTAATACTTACGTATCTTCCATTAGCCCATCCAAATTTCCTATTTCAACTCTTGTTTCACCTCTAATTTTTCCTGGTCTGCTGTATCTGCCCATTCCAGTGGACTTTAAGCATACTTTAAAAAGAGTATCTTGTCATATTTATACTCCTTTGCTTTACTCTTTCTTTGTTACTTACAGTTAATGTATTTATAAATAGATTGAAATATCTTAGAATTCATTTACAATTTTTATCTTCAAAATTTCATAGTAAGCTCTTTTTATACTACCTGTATTAACTTAGTGTATATATGCTGAATGCCTGAAAGCCGAGAAAACTGCATTTTAACAAATTAATTCTTGGAATTTATTCTTTACTTAATTGATGCAGATATTGCTGTGTGTATGTTGTATATGTGTGTATATGCTTATTTGAGCTAAAGACAAATAGTGAAACATTCTGAGAGAGAGAGAGGGAGAGAATGTACATAGTGCAAAGAAAACAGAGAGAGGAAAGAAGGTTTGTGTCCACTAACATTAATTATAATAAAAGGTTTGATAACTAATGCCAGAAAGACTACTCTCAGATTTCTTCCTTGGCTCTGAGACACTCCAATTTCACATGCAAAAGCAGTTCTGTCTAACTGTTTGGCAGATTGTTTGAGCTGGAATTAAATGTGCACAGCTGGTACCATCTGCTACAAATTCTTTAATTCTTGTTATCTCTTAAACAGCTTTTGGTTTTGTCTTATTCATAATTCATTTATGGAGGATGAGGAAGACCTATAGGGGTCTTAATATTATTTATTGGATGCATCCTTGGTTCTCAGATTAATAAACCATAGTAGACTCTGGTTTATTAATACTGGCTAAGTGTCTACCTAGTTTTACTGATGACCAGACTGGTTTTTTAACTAAAACCAACGTCAGTTTTGGGTAGCAAAACTGAGAAGCTTCTTAAGAGTATGTACTGTGACAATAATAGTATTTCAAATAATTCTCCTTATATTTTATCAGTTTTCTTTCATTTATTTTCTTAATTATTTTACAGTGGTAGTTTAGAACTTTTGAATCATAATTTCTTATCCAAGAGCCAAAGTCAGAAACCTGTACCTGAGTTATACCTGACTCTTCTGTTTCCCTCATCTTTTTCTTCTATTTTCTTAATGTCTCCCAAATCATTGTCCTTCTAAGAATCTCATTAACACTGACTTTGTGCAGACCCTCAACACCTTATATCTCCAGTCCAATTCAGTTCACTCTTTACTCAGGAGTGATCTCTATAAAACATAATTCTGATCATTTTACTCTCCTACTTAAAATTACCCAATGTCTTTACGCTTCCTTTGAAACATACTGGAAAAATCTGTGTACTGCTATTAGGTACTGCTGCTTCCCTTTTCTGACATTTGTCCCTTCACTTCTACTTCCACCATGCCTGGAAAATTCCAGAATAGGCTTCAACCCAAAATTCAGGTAACTTCGTTTCTTCCTTTTGCAAAATGTATTTGTTATTCTTCCTGGTTGGAGAAAAATGACCTTGTTCTGTGTTTCTGTAGGAACTTGCACATAATCCTTTCAGAATATTTATCATAATGTACTGTCATTTTTGTCTGTTTAGTCTTTGTATTAATATTTCAAGTCCTAGTGGGCAGAAAGTATCGTTTTTATCTCCCATACTGCCCATGCCAGTCCAATGTTCTGTAATATTAGACATTTAATAAATTATTAAATGAAAGAAAAATTAATTCTGTAGTGAAAAATTGTCAGGAAAGAATTCAATCCATAGTGAATAAATGGAGATCCCATTGTAAATGAAGGCAAAAATTATTTTTTATATCCGGTAACATGAATACACACTAAAAACAACTTTTTTCTCATTTTGTTTTGAAATTATTCTCAATTAATTTGACCCTAATCAATTAAAGGTCTTAAACACATTTAATCAATAGCAATCAGGGCAGCCAAGGCAGCCACTTGGGCTGCTTGTACCTAAATTTAGTTTCGTATTGACAGAAGTCATGCTTGTTGGTTATTTTCACTTGCTACTTTGTACAGAGATGAGCAGCTGGCTTTTCCTTTAATCTGACATTTGTCTGATCTGGCATGGATAAGATGTATTATGTTCACGATGTCCTGCTTAAGTGCAAAAAAATAAATAAAAATGAGGAGGCTTGGTCAAGGCAATAAAAACCGTAAATTTCTATTGAAAATATTTAAGAAGATAGAACATGTGAGGAAAAATACACAGGAAAATACAACTAGTTTTCTGACACTATAGAGATCATTTTGAAATCCTTCCTATTTATGGTGTGCTGACATCCCTGCTGGTCATTCTGCAAAATACTACAGAGAGATGTTATGACAGTATCACTATTTTCTGGAAGATCAACATTTTGCTTCATTCAAATTCTCATAGTGTTGAAAGATTTTCTCTCTGGCAGTAGCAAATGCATTTTGCTGTGCCATGAATAAGTGAAATTTTAAGATTTGGTGTCCATCCAAATGACCTAATGAGCTCATATTACCAGATACCCAGGCCACATCCCAAGCCTATTTAATTTAAAAAAAAAAAAAAAAATGGGAGCAAGGCCTCTACATTTTTAACTTTCTTCTTTATAGTAGAAATTAAAAGTGTACATGTGAATTTCTGTCTTTCTGGAAAAACATGAGGCACCCTTAGTCTACCCAAGCAAATTTCTGGTTCTGGTATAAAAAAAAGTTAAACCTAATAAAAATCTACCTACTGTTATAATTAACTATGCCATATAGATTAAAAAGCTTATTTTTTTCTCAATACAAATTATAAAATTGGATCCTTGACATGCTGTCGTAATATCTGAAAATCATACTAATCAGCCGACACATGCAGAGACCCTGGGTAAGTTAGAGCAGGAAAGTGCAGGGGAAAGAGAGTGCTGTTAAATTGTTGATAAGTAAGTTAATCTACTGCTCAGATAAACAGGCTTGAATTAATTATTTGGCTATACTTAGATAACTTGCATGCAAAAGAATCCTGAAATTGGCAGTCAGTCTTTATATACATAACACAGCCAAATGTTTAATGCATCTGTAAACTTTTATTTCCTATTTTCTTTGCAAGAAAACCAGTTTTTATTTTTATTTCAGGAGTTGTATGCAATGAAAAGCTTTTGGAATTCACATCAGTTGGAAATATTTCAGTGTATTAAATATTAGAAAAATTAATGAATGAAGAATGCTAAAAGTGCACTGAATTCTAAATATTAAATTTAAATGTTGCAAAGTTAGATAGTTCCAGCAATCATTAATACTTTTATAGTTTATGCATGTAATTTTGACAAGCAACTTTTTAATTGTGTATGTGTCATGCCAATAATACAATTTTTTTTTTTCAGACCATAACGGGAAACTTTTTCTGAAACTACCAAGTTTTCCGAGTATTTAAGAGTATACTTATTTATGTACCAATCAAAATAATTATATTGAATAGAAATTGCTCCAAAATGCATTACGTATTTCCTGTGTTAAAATAATTTTGATAATATAAACAGTATGCATTAACATCAATTTCTGTATAGTAGATCATCGACCTCTGATAGGACTCGTGTTTCGGTTGGCAAAAAGATTGAATTCCAATAGCAGTTCAACTCTTAGAAATAGTTTAGGGTTTTTCTGACTTGTTTATGTTTTACTTTCATTTTGTCCCTGGTTTCACATGACATTATTGGGCGTTACTCAGAAGTTCCTCTGCCATTGACTGCATTTGACTCCTGGCTAACTAATTTGCACTTACTAGCTTTTGAGATTTTTTTTAAATAATGTTTTCATTTTTTGTTTCATTTTTTTTTTGACTTTTTGTGCATTTTTACAACATAATCTTAGCCTTTCCTTTTTCTGGTTAGCATGCCTTGATTTCCTTTCTAGTTCTTATTGCATCCTATTTCTTATGGTCTTTATAGGGCCATGTGTCAAGATTTAAGAACATCCCTACATGGGAATTCATGGGCACATGGCTTACTTTCGTTTATTGGGTTCATTCATTCATTCATTCATTTATTTTGTCCATTTGTTAATTTACTTTAGATACTTTGAACCTGGAACAGAGTGTCACAAAGACTGAAAACTGATTACAGCTGATTTACCGTAGTGATAGAAACCAAATAAGAATGTGAACTGCTTCCTATTACACGGATCTTTTAATTTGATCTGGTTCCTCACTTTTCCAAGTCTATATTTTTCAACTTATAAAAACTGTGAGTAATGCTAGGATCTCTAAATCCCTCTAATGAATTCCTATTTTGCATGTACTAACCAGAATTGACCTCTGTTACCCCCCAAAATAGTAACAGTCCCATGATGTCTATTGGATCAGTTTGGCAAAAAGAAAACAAAACAAAACAAATGTCTAACAGTTCTCTGCTTGAGTGTACAACTCCTCCTACCGATTTTGGAAACAATTTTTAAGTTAGGTAGTCCCCAGGGTTCTTGGACACATGAGGAAAACCTGGGCCTCAGAGACGCAGTTTTCCTCTCTCTATAGATAAAACCAATTTTGCTCAATATTGGATATCAGTTCCGCAAATCAATACCAGTCTCATAGCTACGTATTATTGAGCACACTATTGCAACCTTAACCCAGAGTTTCTATTCCCTTTGCCACCATAAAGTCACCCTCTGTTGTTATGGATATGTGTAATGGTTAATATCAGGTGTCAACTTGATTGGACTGAGAGATGCCTAGACGACTGGTAAAGCATTGTTTCTGGATGTGCCTATGAGCATGTTGACAGAGGAGATTGACATTTTTATCAGTGAATTGGGAGAGGAAGACCCACCCTCAATGAGCGTGGGCACCATCCAATCTGCTGCCAGCATGGCTAAAACAAAGCAGGCAGAAGAAGGGGAATAAGCACCTTGTTGAATTCTTTTTGCTCTCCCTCTTCCCCTGCCAGAGACTTGCTTCTCTCCTCCTGCCATTGGACATCAGACTCCAGGTTCATTGGCTGTTGGACTCTGGGACTTGCACCAGTGACCTCCCAGGGGATCTTAGGCCTTTGGCCTCAGACTGAGGGTTGCACTCTTGGCTTCCTTGGTTTTGAGGCTTTTGGACTTGGACTGAGCCATGCTGCTACTTTCTCTTTTTCCAGCTAATAGGCGGCCTATCATGGGACTTCACCCTGTAATCTTGTGAGCCAATTCTCCCTGATCGACTCCCTTTTATATATACATATGACCTATTGGTTCTGTGCCTCTGGACAACCCTAACTAATACAATAACATATACATCCTCCAGCTTCTAATCTCACAAGCTCGTACCCAGATAAATCTAGTGATAAGGAAGGTAGCTAGATGATCTGAGAGCATGGTGTCATAAGTGCCTGTGGACAGGGAGGAGAAGAATCACTCAGTCCTGTCTCTACTGTGCAAACCTCATTCTCTAGCCATCACTACTTCCTACCACTCTAACTGGATAATTATACTCTTCTTTATTTAATATTTTATCATCTTAAATAATTTCTTGTAAGGTTCATAAAACATTTTTTGTCATAGATGCATGTTCAGAAAGCCTTTGGAAGCAAAACAAATACAATGTTTCATGGTTTATTCATTAAAAATGCCTTTTTTGGGGGGCAGGGGACAGAGTTTCACTCTTGTTGCCCAGGCTAGAGTGCAGTGGCAGGATCTTGGCTCACCGTAACCTCCGCCTACTGGGTTCAAGGGATTCTCCTGCCTCAGCCTCCCGAGTAGCTAGGATTACAGTCATGTGCCACCATGCCCAGCTAATTTTTTGTATTTTTAGTAGAGACAGGGTTTTTCCATGTTGGTCAGGTTGGCTTTGAACTCCTGACCTCAGGTGATCCGCCCACCTCAGCCTCCCAAAGTGCTGGGATTACAGGCATGAGCCACCGCGCCCGGCCTAAATGTGACTTTTAAAAATTATTTTTAATTTACAAATAGTAATTGTATATATTATGGGGTACAATGTGAGGTTCCAATACATGTATACATGTAGAATAATCAAATTGGGGTACTTAACATATCCATCATTTCATATACTTACCATGTCTTTGTGGTGAGGACATTTAAAATGTAATATTTCAGCAATTTTGAAATATATGATACATTCTTATTAATTATGCTGTGCAATCACTCACCAGAACCTATTCTTCCAGTCTTACTGAAACTTTGTACCCTTTGACCAACATCTCCCCTTTTTCTACCCACCCTTCCAATTTCTCCCTGCTTCTACCAGCCTGTGGTAATCACCATCCTAGTCTTTACTTGTATGAGTTCAACTTTTTTAGATTCCACATATAAGTGAGATCATGCAGTATCTACCTGTGCTTGGCTTATTCCATTTAGCATGATGTTCTGTAGATTCATCCATATTGTTGCCAAGGACAGAATTTCCTTCTTTTTAAAGGATGAACAGTATCCATATATATACACACACACCCCATGTATTTTTAAGTCATGATGTGTTGATGAGGACTTCATTTGTTTCCATATGCTGATTGTTGTGAACAAAGCTGCAGTGAACATACGCGTGCACATTCATATACTTTTTGTGTATGTGTTTCTCTATATTAAATGAATACAAATTGATTGCTAGTATTAAATTTGTGGTCATTTAGGTGATTTTTATCATTTTGCTAATTCACTTTTCTGGCAGATGATCACTTCTCATTTATTCAAGCTATTTGTTTGCTGGCAGATCTACCCAGAGCAGTTTGTCTCTCACCTTCTTATTCGTTTATTCGAATTATGCAAAGGCCTGGAAACCTCACAGCTAAATTCTGTACTATTGATTCCATGTAATAAGTAACAGAGTTTGAGAGAGGAAGTGAGAACCACAACTGTGAATAAAGTATGTTAAGTTTCAATGTGTGCAATCTCGAATATTTGTTTATTTACTCAAAGCCCTTTTAGGCTCACTTCCTGGTTCTTATGTCTGAATTCTCTGTAAATGGACATTGTTAGATAATGGAATTTAAAAATAATGAGTTAATGTATGACCTTGTATTTGTTATTTATACTAAATCTGTTAGATGATCAAGATAGTAATTATCTTCAGGGAAGTTAGGTTGCTTGCCAAAGTTTACAAAACAAGTTTATTAGATATCTAAAACAAGTTTAATTGTTGCCCTGCCCTTCATCTCCATAGTGTCTATGTGTTTTGCTGTTTGCACTTGCAACCTCCTTGTAGGGATTGTCCTGGGGCATCTCTATGGAAAACCTGAAGTGCCTGGGAGACTTTGTCCCACCTTCTCCTGCAGGTGGCTCCTTGCCAATGCTTTGCTGATATGGGAGTATAAAAGCTCAGCCCCTTTTTCTCAAGAGGGACAAACTTTGATGTGTAATTTATATTTCAGTTTCTCAAGAGAATAGACTGGATCTGAGACTTCACCCAAAATGTCACCTTTGCTTAGCTTCTTTCCTTTCCTTGCTGTATCATACCAAGCCATATTGTTGCCTGAGGCAAAAGGAAAATTGTGTATCCATTTGTATACTTGTCAAAATATTGTCCCATGTTTTCAACCAAGTAAAATGTAATATAAGCTTTACAATAAAAATGACAATATATGAAGTCCTGTGTTGTTCAATCTCTTTACACCCCATTGTCATCTATCATAAACCTATTTGGCAGGTGGGAAGGAAACCCTGGGATGATTGAAAATGGTTGCTTCTGTTCCACAATAACAGAGTCATAAAACAAACAAAGAATAGCCTGTCTTTATTTTTCAAATTAACATTTTGTTCAGAATGGCTATTTTACATTAATTTTGATTTATGTATAATATGGCATTAAGGTATAATTTATCTTGATTTCTGGGTCTTGTGGCACTTCCTTATATTTTACACCTGAAGCTAGTACTCCGTTTGCCTCATCCTAATCCGAGTCCTGGTTCCCCAATTCTCTTTTCTTATTTCTACTGGGAACACTTTCATTAGAAGCCATTTGGGCTCAGATCTTTGTCTCAGTGTCTGTCCCGGGAGAATTCAGTTTAAAATAGTGAATAAACACAATTTAGGTTAAGTCGCAGATTGTGGAACTTGACCAGTACGCTTTCTATGACAATGAGCTGTGCCTTGTGTTTGGTCCATTCTCTATTGCTATAACAGAATACCATAGACTGAGTACACAAGACGGAAATAACTTCCTCACGGTTCTGGAGGCTGGGAAGTAGAAGATCAAGGCACCAGCAGGTTTGGTCTCTGGTTTCAAGATGGTGCCTTGTTGCTGTGTCCGCTGGAGAGACGGGGTGCTGTGTCCTCTCATGGCAGAAGGTGGAAAGGGGCAAACCCACTCCCTCAAGCCCTTATTACAGTGACATTGTCTAAACATGTATTTCCAACACATGAATTTTAAGAGATACATTCAAACCATAGCACCTTGTTAAATAATTCTTCTTCTGCTGTTTAAGTTACATTTATACATCTGGTTAAATCTTACAATAAATTAATACATCCTTCTATTTAATTTACATTAATTTTATTTTGCTTTAAATAGAACTCAGTGCTTATATTTTTGTCCCCTTGAACAGTATCAGTTGTATACTGTTGAATATATTATTGTTTTACATTCTATTGTTTATATTTCTAAAGCAATCATTTCACTATAAACAAACATTTGCTGTTCTAAAATTTTAGCTACTTTAGGCAGTAATAGAAACAAAGAAACATTTGCTGTTAGTCAAATTAGGAAATTTTGTTTTAATGTAAAAATCAAGGTATATTTAAAAAACAAATTGACTTTTACAAATCAGATAAAAATAAAACCAAGCATAACCATTCATGTGATAATGTAAATTAAATTTGTGTCATTAAATAAGAACAAACAAACATGCAAACTTTGGAAGAACCTGTGTTTATTTAGATAATGAGTTTGATGGAATATAAGTAAGCATAGTTGTTATTTAAATTTTGTGGCCATATGACACCAAATAATCAGTGTAAGTGAATTTTTATTTTAGTGTAAGTGAATTTTAAATATGTAATGTGGCAAAAAAAAAAATCATATTAAATTATATATTTTAAAAGCATTTAATAGAATTCAAAACCATATAAAAGTTGGATGACTGAGGTTTTCAAGTGTACAGAAAGAAGCGAAGGGGCACAGTTTGCTTAAGATGGCAAAGTACAGAGTAGTTCACCAAGCCAACAGGAGGGGTTTCAGCATTTGAACATGGTAGCATGGGGCTTGCCATATGTTTAACCAGTCCAGCCAAGAACATTTTAGTGAAATTCATCTGAATCTTCTAAGGCTTTATCTCCTGTTTTTATATCACTAACTAAGATTTTTAATAATTTCTGAGTCTTGAAATGTTAACTTATTGACTCCCTTTCATGGGTTCTTTTGTCTGCTTATTTATATATCTAATCCTGAGGTAATGCTGATAAATAATTTAATTAATAAATGTATTCACTTAAGAAAGGTTTATTTAATAGCATCTCTGTGTTAGGTACTGTATTATTATCTGAGAGACAAAAATAACAAAGTAAGACAAACTTTTTCTTTTCAGAAAATTTACAACCCTGTGAAAGAAAAATTTAAAAAAGAAACTCAGAAGATTACAACAGAGAACTACCATAGCTATGATAGGAGACTATAAGGCTAAATGACTGCATAATTCTAAGCATTTTTGCAGAATAAAGAAAAATGTCTTTTATCTGAAACTTAAAATATGAGTAAAATGTGTCTATGCCAACTTGGGTTGATGAATGGGGAAGGGGCAAAAAATGATATGTTGATAAAATGGAAAGTTCTACATAGTAATGCAAATGAGGGAAAATAAAAATCTCTTGACATGTTATTTTTTTTTTGACAAATTGGTTACACTCATAGCATTTTATGTGTGTGTGTGTGTGCACCAACTACCAACTACCAACAAAATGTTTATATTTTATCTTCCAATTATTTTTAGATTGTTGTAATAACTTCCTAGTCTCCTTAAATTTTGAATGCAGAATGGATATTGGCAAATATGGATTTGAGATGAAAGTCCACAAAGTTGGATGGAAAGAAAAGTTAAGGGTAGAGAGGACAATGTAGAGATTGAAAGATGCAATCATGTTGAAGAACAGGTAGAGGTGGCAGTGATCTGAGATCGCACCACTGCACTCCAGCCTGGGCAACAGAGCAAGACTCCGTTTCAAAAAAAAAAAAAGACATTAGTAAACAGAAAAGGAGGATGATATTTTTGCAGATTTACATATGAACAACAAGCACAAGGCATGGAGAAAAAAAAAGTTTGAATAAATACGCTATTAGAAATAATAAGTATAAATATCAGAAGAAATAATTACAAAAGTTTCAAGTTGTCTCTTGGAAGAGGAAAAGAGTAATGAAGAGGGGTTAGCCAAAAATTGCTATTAGTCATTTAAATCGTTGATGTATTAAAACATATATATGTACTATTGACAAAAATATTTTTTAAAATAATTTAAATTATACTGATAAAAAATTGTGTAAGAAACTTACATAATAATCCCTAGTGTATGGTTTGCCGTGGAATGGCCCAACAAATTCCTAGAGACTTGATGGTTTAAATAACAGAAATTTATTTTTATACAGTTCTGGACGTTGGGAAGTCCACAATCAACATGCTGGTTGATTCAATTTCTGGGACAGGCACCTTCCTGTCTTATAGAGGCCATGACCACTTTCTCACTATGACCTCACCTGGTCATGCCTCAGTGCGCACACACACACACACACACAAACATACACACACACACAGGAAGAGAAAGACTTTTTTCTTTCTCTTTTTATAAATCCACTGGTCCTATTGGATTAGGACTCTGCCCTTGTGACCTCATTCAAGCTTATTTTCCTACTAAAATTTTTATCTCCAAACACAGTCACGTTGGGTTTATGGCTTCATCATATAAATTTGCAGGAATAGGGCCCTTGATTCAGTTCATAGCCCCCTTTATAACCTAAGTAGTATATATATTTTAAAGAAAATCCAAAAAGTGTTTTTTTGTTTGTTTTTTCTTTTCTTTTTCTTTTCTTTTTTTTTTTTACAAAGGAAGTAAAATAAGAATGCATTTTTAAAAAATAACTGTATGTCTTAGAGTAACAGTTGTATTTTAAGGATGTAAACTATTAACGTAGTAATTTCAGTTGTATGTTTTTTAGTTAAGTTTCCTTCTCTAATAAAAGAAGTGAACCTGAGATAATCAAATATAGATAAACCATATTCATCTATTAACAATTACTTTTAAATATTGTACTTTTTTTAAATGATGGGGGAAAATAACTTTTTGTTATACTGATTGTACATCTATGTCAGGAGAAAAAATTAGAAACAAAGAAATGTAATTATGTTTATTTAAACTGAATTAACAGAACTGAAATTCAAGTGCTGATATTTGTATCCCTTTTATATTTAATTAAATATTAAAGGGATAAAAATATTATAGGCCAAGTAGAATACAAAGTTATGTGATATGGGAATATTTATCTGATTCTCAGATAGAAACAACATTTTAAACTAAAAAATGGGCCATGGGAAACACAAATCGATTGACAGATTCAACTATATTAGGACAAGAAAAAAATTCACTTGTTAAAAATCTCAGAAGCAAAATTGCAAATTACAAGAAACATTTTTGCAACAAATTTTATGGGAAAATTATTTGAATACATAGAGAATATAAACAGACTTTTCACAAATAAGTATACAGCTGGCTATTCACCACAAAATTAACAGGAGTTTCTTCCCTTCTACCCCTAACAGACTGGCAAAAGCTTGTTAATGATAAAAGCTTGTTAGAAATGGTGTGGAGGAAAAGCTGAGATTCTTGTGTACCCACCATTAGTGACATACTAACAACTGCACATTTTGTGGTAGAAAATTTTGTACAATTTAGAGAAAAATGTAAATTTGCCTAAAATTTATCCCATAATTATCTTTCTAGTGTCTGTCTTTGAGAGATTACTCCCATAAACATACCATATCCAGAACAAATATATCCACTTCAACTTTGAAATCAAAATTGCAAACCTCCAAATACTCATCATTACTGAAGGATTAAATAAAATTTGGCAACTTTTTACAACAGCATATTGTATAGTAATAATAAAAAGTAAAAATTTTAATAATAAATATTTAAAAATAGTAGAGGACTATAAATGAATAGGAAGATATTACCGAGGCAAATTATTAGGTAAAATAAGCAAATATGTGATATAATCTCTTTTTTTTTTGGGGGGGGGGGACAGGGCCTTACTCTGTCACCCAGGCTGGAGAGCAGTGGTGCCATCACAACTCGCTGTATGTACCCTCAATCTCCTGAGCTCAGGTGATACTCCCACCTCAGCTGGGACCGCAGGTGCAAGCCACCATGGTCATCTAATTTTTTGTAATTGTTGTAGAGATGCAGTTTGCCATGTCGCCCAGGCTGGTCTCCAACTCTTGGGCTCAAGTGATTCCCCCCAACTTGGCCTCCCAAAGTGTTGGGATTACAGGTGTGAGCCATCATGCATAGTAAAATGGTGGAGATGTGCTTCAAACAATTGTGTTTGCTTCAATAGTAAATTTTCACCTTTTACATAATTTAATTTTCTATTATATGAAAACTTTTCAAGAACATTTCTATTGTTGAATGTTTGTGACCCTGAAAATTCATATGTTGAAAGCCAATCATGAATGTGATGGTATTAGAAGATGGGGGCTTTGGGAGATAATAAGACAGGGTAGCAGGGCCCTCATGAATGGGATTAGTGTCCTTATAAAGGAAACCTCAGACAGCTGCCCTGCCCTTTCCACCATGCAAGGACACAGCAAGAAGGTGCTGTCTACGAACCAAACGACAAGCCTCACCAGACATCAAATCTGCAGGTGCCTTGTTCTTGGACTTCGTAGCCTTCAGAATTGTGAAAAATAAATTTCTATTGTGTACAGTCTACCAAGTTGATAAGATATGTTATAGTAGTCTAAATGGGCTAGGAGAAACATATACATATGTCATGAGGCTACAAATGTAAAGCTCTTAGATTAATACCCTTAGAAGGACTTTTATAAAAAGTGATTCACTCTTCAACACGGTCTACACCTTTAAGAATAACCTACATAATGCAATTGTGACAAAGATTCTATGAATAGGCAACAAAAATATTTATTAAACAAAACTCATGAATCAATATTCATTTGAATGAATTTTCTACCTTTAATAATTACTATTCATTATTGATTATTGCCACACATTTTACATAAATAAATTGTATCTTCTGTCCTTGAAGTTCTCCCTGAACTCATTTAATAAAAGTCATTAGATTAGATACAGATAGAAAAGTCACTAGATATGAAGTTTTAGCAAATAATACCCTTAGCTATTATTATGATGTTATTGATTGTCTGTGTTGTTAAATAGAGACCAACTATTTTCACTGAGATGTGAACAGAAAGTCTGAAATAACACACATGTGTTTCTCTTTATGTTTAAAGTTTTTAATTATGGCACATGTGTCTTTATTTTGAGACAAGGTCTTGCTTTATCATTTATCTTTTTGTAACAAATCAGCATTATGGTATCAACCAATGGTGGTGATGTGCATTGATCTATATGTCAGTAGATATTGTCATTCTGACTGTGATACAAATAATAACATAAAATATAATTTTTCTATAGTTCAATAGGATAATCAAAGATCTTTCACAATGTTTGCAGAAAAGTCAAGCATTTAGAATCCAGTTTTATTTTTACTGTTAATAAGTTATTTTATTATTTCTCAAAAACTGATTCTTTGTTTAAATTCATATATTTCCACAACTTTAAAACGTAAGCTCATGTATTTCAATTCAGTCATTAGTTAGTGTTGATATCAATGCTGATAAATATTTAATGATTTACCAAAATTCACCTAGTCACGTACTTTGTAAGTCATGCCTAGAATGCAGGCCTTCTGACTTTATTTTATTTCTATTAAATTACATATATTTTTTCATATGTTTAAATAAAAACATGACATAATACACGAAAGAGTTTGAACATTAATTAAACTAATAAAGCAATAATAATTTATACATTTTTACCTTGCCTCATGAAATAGACTTTGTGTGTGTATATATCCATAAGCTAACCTTTGGATATTGGGTTGTTAATGACCCATTTATTTACTTGACCTTAGAACTGATGACACTAGCAGCCAAATGGGTAAAAGGCCAAAAATAGCTACTATGCTTTGAAAAAAACAAAATAAAATAAGTACATAGAGCACTAACTATGCAATTATTTTTTCAAGTCATTTTGGTTAAACAAATAAGCAATTATCATGCTCATTTCATTAAAGAAACGTATAATTTATTGGACTAATTAATCTACAGTTTCATTTTTTTCTTTCTATGCGTGTATTCTCCACAGTCTCCTAGACATTTGTGGATTTAGTTATCACTTTTGTGGATTGCTCCTACACTTGCATCTTTCTTTCTTTCTCTCCACCTATCTAAATTCTTTTCTATTTTTCTGACTACTTCATTGTTGCCAGGATCCATAAAATTAACATACCTGAATTAATTCACCAATTTTCTCTTCCAAATACACTTGTTTTCTTCATTTGCCATTTTGGTTTATGGCGTTACCACCTTTCCAATGTTTTAGACTTGATAACCAGTTTGTTACTAGTTTTCTACTTCTTATCCATTCAATTCGATCAATACACAGTGAAAGCTTTTATGTTCCAAGCACTGCAAGATGTCTTGACTTACAATCCAGTGTGGAAGAAAGACAACCAGAGTGGTAGTTCTGTAAAATAATACTATAGAAATTTCCAATGTTACATGAAAAGATAGTAAATATATGATAACATGTTCCAGGAACAGGAGTTCCTGGGGCAATGGGAGGAAAAATAATGGAAGGAAAGAGAGGAGGCAAGAAATGATTGAGAGAAGCCAGGGAAAACTTTCTGGAGAAGGTAGTACCAAGAACCACTCATTGCTTCTCTATAAGATTCCTTGCATTCCACCATTTACATGAGACAATTCTACTTGAGCATTTCACTACTTGTGGAATACAATGCTGCAATAGTATCTACCCAAGTTTTTTACTTGTTTCTGTTTTATTCCTGTTAGAGGACCAACAGGTTTGTATGCTAGCTGCAAAGACCAATACATTGAGGCAACAGGATTTGCAGCAAAGAAAGAATTTAATGATCACTGGGCTCTGAGTGAGGAGATAGGAGAAAAGCCTCAAATTCATCTCCCTGAAGTATTCTGGACTGAGGCTTTTAAGGGGATCACGGAGGTCGAGAGGCTGGAAAATTGGGGTCATTAATTGGTCAGGGCAAGGGAGATGAAATTATCAGGATGCAGAAATTGCATTCTTTGGTGAGTCAGCTTCTCATGGGGTGCTTCAAACCAGCTGACATCAGTAGTTTCACTGTCATGCAATATGTGAAAGAATGTCTCAAAGGGAAAACTTAACATTTCATAATGTTTACATAGTTATCTATGGAACAATTTAGAGGAATTGCAGTCTTGCAACTGAGTCTATGTGATTCTGTTGCAATAGGCCAACAATCTTGGTCAGAGAACATCTGAACTAATGATTAATGCTGACTGTATTGCAAGCTTACTTTATTTTCATTTATCCCACTCCCTTTTTTCCTGAATAATTTTATAAGTTTATAGGAACTGTATCATTCTCATCTACCTTTTCACAGCAGTGTCAATTGCTAGTCGTCCTGGTATTTTCTACATTTCTATTCTTGATACGCCTCTCCTAGAAAACTTGAAATATTCCTATTTACTTAGTAGTCTTTTCCTCAAACAACAGATTGGACTCAGCCTTATTTGCCACAAGTCTAATTCACAGGCTTGACGGTTGTGCTGCTCAATACGTCACCAGACATGTGATTATTCAAACTTAAATTTAAAGTAGTTATTATTAAATCTAATTATAAATTTAATTTTTTCAGTCATATTAACTACATTTCAAGTGCTCAACAAACAAATGTGGCTAGTTGCTACCATACTGGATAGCACACATCTTCACTGAAAGATGAAAATACGTTGATCAGTGACAGATTGGATTAAGAAAATGTGGCACATATACACCATGGAATACTATGCAGCCATAAAAAAGGATGAGTTTGTGTCCTTTGTAGGGACATGGATGCAGCTGGAAACCATCATTCTTAGCAAACTATCACAAGAACAGAAAACCAAACACCGCATGTTCTCACTCATAGGTGGGAACTGAACAATGAGATCACTTGGACTCAGGAAGGGGAACATCACACACTGGGGCCTATCATGGGGAGGGGGGAGAGGGGAGGGATTGCATTGGGAGTTATACCTGATGTAAATGACGAGTTGATGGGTGCAGCACAGCAACATGGCACAAGTATACATATGTAACAAACCTGCACGTTATGCACATGTACCCTACAACTTAAAGTATAATAATAATAAATAAATTAAACAAAACAAAAAAAAAGAAAATGCAGCACTACTCTAACATCTCATCATGCCAGTTAGAATGGCGATCATTTCCAAGTCTGGAAAAAACAGAGGCTGACAGGAATGCAGAGAAACACGTATGCTTTTACACTGTTGATGGGAGTGTAAATTAGTTCAACCATTGTGGAAGACAGTGTGGTGATTCCTCAAGGATCTGGAACCAGTAATATCATTTGACCTAGCAATCCCATTATTGTCTACATACCCAAAGGATTATAAATCATTCTACTATAAAGACACATGCACACGTATGTTTATTGTAGCACTATTTACAATAGCAAAGAATTGGAACAAATCCAAATGTTCATCAATGATAGACTGGATAAAGAAAATGTGGCACACATACACCATGTAATACTATGCAGCCACAAAAAATAATGAGTTCATGTCCTTGCAGGGACATGGATGAAGCTGGAAACCATCATCCTCAGGAAACTAACACAGGAACAGAAAACCAAACACTGCATGTTCTCACTCATAAGTGGGGGTCAAACAATAAGAACACATGGACACAGGAAGGGTAACATCACACATTGGGGCCTGTTGGGGGATGGCGGAATACGGGAGGGAGAGCATTAGAACAAATACCTAATGCATGTGGGGCTTAAAATTTAGATGATGGGTTGATGTGTGCAGCAAGCCACCATGGCACATGTGTACCTGTGAAACAAATTGGCACATTCAGCACATGTATCCCAGAACTTAAAATTTAAAAAAAAAAAAAAAAAAAACTGAAAGTAACTTTTCTTTGCTCTACACATCTCTCACTTCCTCACCTATATGCGTTTTGTCCTTCTTATATTTCTTCCTAGAATGGCTTTTCTTCCATTTCTCCCTGTTCAAATGATATTTATTTTTCAAGATCCAATTCACCTGCTTTCTCTCCTCCATGCATTTCTCCCTGTTCAAATGATATTCATTCTTCAAGATCCTATTCACCTTTCTCTCCTCCATGAAATTATCCCTGATCCCTATGTTTAAAAGTAGTGTTTTAGTTACTGAATTTTTGCAATTTATCTATGTCCCTTTGACACTTATCACTTTATATCTTGTATTATAGATTTTTGTATATATATCTTATTTCTACACTATTCTATAAGCTCTCTGGCCACCAAATTTTTATCTTTAACTTTTCTACAACATCTACTGCATCCTTCACAGTGTATTAAGTAGTTATTTAACAATTAAGTTTAGTTAAGTTCAGTTATTAGATTTATATATGTGGAGATCATATTTATAATTGTTTTTAGTCTTGGGAAAAAGATTTGGAAAGCAAATACTTGGAGGCTTAATAGAAAATATCTAGAGGGTTGTAATGTTATTCCTTTAATGTATTGAAACAAAGATAAAATGCTTAAAAATATAATTAATATATTATCTCTCAATAGAAGTAAATGTAATTACTTCAGTCTATGAGAGGTTTAAGAAAATCCCCATTGGAAGAAACTAGCATTTTTTTAATCAGACAAGAAATAGGTTCAGTCAATATTTTATTGTACTTTGACATTTATTTTTAAAATATTGAAAATGCAGGTGCCTTTCAATCTGGTTTCCAATAAAATCACTTCCTTCCTCACCGTGTTTCAAAAATCAGGTAGCCTTGTATTTTTTACTCATTTTAAAACACATTTGCATTTCTTACAGATAACTTCAGCCAGGAAAGAAAATTCTAAAAATAAAGATTTCAATAATATGAATTATTGCTAAAACATACAGATCTCAGTGTAGAACATACAGATCTCAGGTGTGTAAGATATTTAATTTAATTTTCCTGTAACTAAACCATGTCAAATATGAGTCTTTGTTATACCACATATTAAATACACAACCACTATCAGTTCAGGATTTTCTTATTTTTACAGAGGCTTTGTGTAAATTCTGGAGGGTTTAGAAAATGCAAAACCATGTCTAGAGAGAGGTGGTAGCTTTGAATCTGTGAGTATGACGATTCTCATCCACGCTAGTGTTACCATGTTTCTATGTGACACCTGAATATTCATCCATATTAGTTGCCAATGTGCCATGCTTAATCCCTTACCAAAGTTTTCTCCTTACTTGGTTCACTCTTTGGTTAATAAATGTCCCTCTCAGTGAGGGGCATTCTACTCTTTCAGTACCACTATGTAGTCAGTCATTGAAAACTTACGTCCTCGTCCAAAGGCCTTTAACATTTTATGCCACTTCTGGTGACTGCTATGGTTTGAATGTATGTGTCCCTCAAAAATTTATATTCTGGACTTAAACCCCAAAAGGATAGTATCGAGAGGTGGGGTCTTTTAGGGAGTGATTAATTCATCAAGGCTCTGCCCTTATTAATGAATTAGTACTTTTACAGAAGGGATCGAATAGAGTGTCCTAGAGCCGTTTGCCCTTCTGCTTCTGCTATGTGAGGACATAGCAGAAAGGCACGATCTTGATAGCAGAGAGTAGCCCTCACTGACCCTGAATCTGCTGGTGCCCTGATTGTGGACTTTCAAGTCTTCAGAACTGTGAGAAGTAAATCGCTGTTTCTAAATTATCCTGTCCCAGGTATTTTGTTACAGCAGCACGCATGAACGAAATGGCAACGTAGTAAACAGTTTCATCTTACTGATCTAGACAAGTGCTAGGAATTCTGAGACATCTCAGGATTTTTCCTAGGAGGAAAAATCCTTCCTAGCCACTTTTATGCCCTGTGCTAGTTACACATGGCGTTGGTTTCCTGCCTGACACTGGGATTTTCCTTGGAATAGGAGCAAGGTGTGTCTCTGCTCCTGCAGGCTGATCTGTATGGATCTCTATAGTCCA
The DNA here is from genome assembly GCF_049350105.2 of Macaca mulatta. NCBI lineage: Eukaryota > Metazoa > Chordata > Mammalia > Primates > Cercopithecidae > Macaca > Macaca mulatta. Next base: position 123,811,885 of record NC_133413.1, read on the forward strand.
TAACTAAAACACAGTTAGGGCTCCACATTGAATTTGATATGTAAAGAAGACAGGGTTATGAGTCCCCTGTATTCCATCCATAATTTTCTCCTATTTGGAGATTCGCCTGGCTCTTCAATACTTCCATTTATTCTTCCAAATTATTCCCCCAAGGAAAATGTTTTTATTCTTAAAACGTAAAAGCCAAAAATCAATTTCTATATTTTGCTGGATCATCTTTCTTCTGAGGTAATACATGTAGAATGCTGAGTTGCTTATAAAAGGGGGAGGAGCAAAGGAAGACAATGAAGAGAGAAAAGAACTGGACTAAGTATGAATACCCAGCTAAAATGCAAATTGGCCAATCTTTCCAAAGCATTATCTTATCAAGTACAGAGTAAGCTAGCATTTTATTCAGCACTCATTTTGAGTCAGGCTATCTGCTGACAGCTTTCCAAAATGTATCCTAAATTTCAAAATTATAAATTTAAAGAAGAAATTTGATATTTCTCCTGAAGTGCAAAGAAACCAAAGCACTTGGTCAAGATTGTACCAATGAAAGTGAGTGGAAGAGGGAAAATTGCAATCTCAGCTTTTTCTTCCAAAGTCAGGTAACATGCTTGACCCATGCTGACTAAAATGACTAAATTAACATTTCATTAGTCAATAGTTAAAATTCCTTAATTTATCTTTATGTATAAATACCATTGATTTTAAAAAGGTTTCTTCTGTATTCCCAAATTGGAGTGAGTATAGAATAAAACAAAGCTTTTCATATCCCTCATTTCTATTTGAAAATTACGCCGCTTCATTCTTAGCGAATTTGTTGTTTAGATGTTACAAAAAATGTATTCATTTGGCAATGATAGGATTTGTTACTATAAGAACCTAGAAAACAGTATTTTTTGTGCCTTAATTTTCCCATCACTACATGAAAGTTACTTAAGGCAGTGCAATTTATGGTGAGATCCAGATTTTCATGAATTTACCATGGCAATTTCTTTATTTTTTGAAATGATATAGTGAATTACAACATAGTGCTTTCTTTGATTATATTAACAATATTCTCAATTAACCCTTAAAATTAAGTTTCACCACAGATTAGCATCCTCATTAATAAACTCTGGAGTATAATAAGAGAAAAAGAGAGTAAAAATATACATTATAAAGAACTATTTTACATCTGGTACATATAGTAAAATCACCTCATAAAAAACAACACTAAAAACAGCATTGGAAATGATGTGAAACCACTTAAAAATAAATGGAATTCTGTTAAAAAATGATAATTTGACAGCTTTAAGAATCTGAAGCTTCATCCTGCCAATGTTCATTTCTCTTCCGCTTTTTCATTTGAACATATTTCTAAAAGATAGCCACCATGGAAGTGTTCCTGACAATGCTAAGCACATCAAGAAAATAAAAAGTTTCCTCATTTTCAAAGTTGAGTTCGGTATTAGATATAATTATTTTAAAAAATAATTAATTCTCAAATATATCATTGATCCATAATGACTGTACATATTTATGAGGTCGAGTGTGTTGTTGCAATGCACTGCATGATGATCAAATCAGCATATGCCATATGCATTGTATAATGATCAAGTCAGAGTATTACCATATTCATCAACTTAAACTTTTTCATTTATTTGTGTTGACAGCATCCAAAATCTCTTCTTCTAGCTATACATTGTAATTCATTATAGTCACCTTACTGTGTAATAGAAGCCCAGAACTTACTCTTACAGTGCAACTGTAAATTTGTACCCATTGATCAATCTCTCCCAGTCCCAGACCACTTCCTACCCTACCCAGCCTTTGGTAACCACTATTGTAATCTCTACTTCTATGAAATCAACTGTTTTAGGTTAATCGGTAGAAGAGATCATGTGGTGTTTGTTTTTCTTTGCCTGGATTATTGCATTTGAAATAATGTTTGCCTCCAGGTTCATCCATGTTCCTTCAAATGACAGGATTACAATCTGTTTTATGAATAGTACTCCATTTTGTCTGTGTGTGTGTGTGTCTGTAGGTACTATATGTATATACAGATGTGTATATATATGATATATATATGTATATCACATTTTCTTTATCCATTATCTGTAGATAGGCATTTAGGTTGATTCCTTATCTTGGCTATGGTAAATAGCATCAAAATAAACGTGCGAGTGCAGATGTATTTTTAACATAATGATTATATTCCCTTTGGATATGTACCCAGTAATGGGATTGCTGGATCATGTGATAGTTCTCTGTTTAGCTTTTGAGAAATCTCCATACCGTTTTTCATAATGGCTATACTAATTTTATGCCCCCAGTGTATAAAATTTACCTTTTCTCCATATTCTCACTAGCATTTATTATTTTTTGTCTTTTGATTTTAGCCATTCTAAGTGGGGTGAGGTGATAACTCATTGTTTTTATTTGAATTTCCTTGATGGTTAGTGATGATGAACATTTTTACATATATCCATTGTCAATTTGTGTGTCTTCGTTTGAAAAATTTCTGTTAGTGTATTTTACCCATTTTCTAATTGAATTATTTGATTTTTTTCTTATGGATTATTTGAATTCCTCACATATTCTAGACATTAACCCTTTGTCAGATGCATAGATTGCAAGTACATTCTCCCATTTTGTTGGTTGTCTCTTCACTTTATTTTTTCCTTAGCTACGTAGAAGCTTTTTAACCTGATGTAATTCCATTTACGGCCTGTCCTTTTGAGGTTTTGTTACTGATGGAGTGTATCTTGATTCTTGGTGTTTTGAACAAAAAATTGGACAAAACACACAAACAAAGCAACAAAAGAAAAGCACAGATTTATTGAAATGAAAGTACTTTCCACGGAGTGGGCATGGGCTTGAGCAAGTGGCTCAAGAGCTCAGTTACAGAATTTTCTGGGGTTTAAATGCCCTCTAGAGGATTCCCATTGGTTACTTGGCATACACCCTATATAAATGCAATAATGGTCCACCATCATTCTGATTCGTTGTGGGAAGTGACCAAAGGCTGAAGTGAAGTTATAAAGTTATACTCCTATGCAAATGAAGACATGGCCCACCACCAGTGGTGGTGGTGATTGGTGGCCAGAGGGGACCAATCAGAGGTACTTTCAATTTTTCATCTGCCTTATAGAAAAGGGGGTGGGGGCAGTTGCAAATGGAGTATCCTCTGGTCTTTTTCTTACTTGGGCATGGAAAGCTGGGGTTTTCCTTTTGATTTAGTTCTAAGAAGTCAGCATGAATCATCCTTAGGTTCCCTTCCTCCGGACCATGTTTTCCTGCCTCATTTCCCCCATGAAAGACGTGATTCATAAATTTTTATGGAAGGTAGTTGGACCGATGGTCTTCTGAAACTGCTTCATGCTGACTTGAGGTGCAGTTACTACCTATCTGGGGATCAGAGAACTCTTGCCCTGCTCTGTTTAGTGAGATGGAGTAGCTTCTGGATGGCCAGGGGTGGTGTCTTCACCTGGAACTGGCTGGACACTTTATCCCATGATTGTCTGAAACTTCGTGGCCTCTAGGCAAGAGGAATTGAATTTGGTTTAGAGATTTAACAAACATGTTCCCAAAACCAAAGCAAGTATAATCATTAATAATGGGCCAGCCAGAGGAAAGAGCCATATAACCCAGCTTAGCATTTTTGATCAGCAGTTGCCTGACTCAGACAGCTGTTGTCATCTTAGAGGCCCGGTCAGCTAGCTTTTGGGTGACATTTCTTACTATTCCTGATTGGTTGACATAAAAACAGCATTCTTCCTCTAGAAAAGACACAAGTCACCTTTTTTTTTTTTCAGCAGTTAGGAGCACTAGTCCCTTTCTGTCTTGCAAAAGCGACTGCTGCCAAGGAATCTAAGTGATTTTGTATGATGACCATACTTTGGGCGATGTCATCCAAGCTTTCCACAAAATCCTTGGACAAGCATTGGTGATAGGATAGAGAAGCTGTAAACCTGCTAACTTCCTTTTCTACTCCTGCTGTTATTCCTAGGGGCATGAGTTGCATGACTCATTTGTGCTGCCATCTGCAGTTAAAGGTATAATAAGGGATTGGTTATTGGGAGCTATATTGATTTGGGGGGCTAAATAAACACGTGTTCAGGTTCCAGTCCAATTGGCTGATAAACATAAGTAGAAAATGGTCCCGCAAATTTTTTGGTTTTCAAGACAAAAGTTGTTTTCTGTGCTGAATATGTGGGTTAGCTTTTTGTTTTCACTTTTCCAGTGGTTAAGGTCCCTGCTAAACTGACCAAGGGAAAATGTGAACAGAGTTAGTCAGCATACCTGAGACTGTATATCCTTTAAATTACCCTTATCTATGGATGGTTTCCATAAAAGTAGTACAGGTTTTCTAAATGATGCAATTTGGGTAACGCCATATCTTACATGATTATGTAAGGGGTTAATCTGTAGGGTATAGTTACATTGATGACTTTTCAAGGTTCCCAGGGTTCGACCAGAATTTTGGCTTTTTATTCTTTTTTAATAATAAGTGGCACTTGGAACTTTAGTTCTGTGCATGATGATATTGGGCCCCAAATGAGTTTCTGTAACTCCAGAAAGTTTGTTTAGATATGACAGGAGAAACTTCACTGCTTGTTCTGTCATTTTAGGTCATTATTTTCAAGGGTCCAAGATTGGGCTGGGATTAAGACGGCAGTATATTTGGATGATGCTGGAGATAAACTATGCCAACTGTCTGTCACCAGAGCTGGGCTGCTCGTATTTAGCAGTATTCATGCTAAATTTAAAGTTCTTAATAAATACCCAGAATTCATTAATTGCCAGAGACATAAAGTGAAGCTCTGTTGTAAAATAAAGGTGATTACCATTATTCATGGTCCCAGTATACACAGGCTGCGGATGACCATTAGGGAACAACAAAAAAACTTATTTGTTTTTCTTTTCTATAGAATAGGAACTTCCCGAGGTGGTTACCTGTGCTGTCAAGAATGCTTATTATGAAAATGAATTAAAACACTTAGAGCCTGCCCAACATGGTGAAACCCCATCTTTACTTAAAATATAAAAATTAGCCAGGTGTGGTAGTGCATGCCTGTAATCCCAGCTACTCCAGAGGCTGACACAGAAGAATCACTTGAACCTAGGAAAGCAGAGGTTGCAGTGAGCCGAGATCACGCCACTGCACTCCAGCCTGGGCAACAGAGCAAGATTCCGCCTTGAAAAAAAAAAAAGAAAAGAAAAAAAAGACAATTATTACAAAGGAAGTGATTCCATCCGTTTGGAAGAAGGCAATTAAATTCTAAAAATGTAAAAATGGTTTCTATTTTCCAGCTTACAGCAACTATGCAACAAAGACACCAAGGAAAGCTGGTAGGCATTTACTTATCTTTTGGCTATCTTTTAAACAGGTGCTTCAGTTTTTTCACAGGTTCACAAGTGTAGTGGCTGATGGGAGCTTCAAGTTCCAGGTCCAGGGCTTCAAGTATTGCAGACTTGACTCCTGCATAGATGTATCCAAATATCTAATCCTAGTACTTTGACCACAGGAGACGTGGCCAGTACCACTGGAATCAGTTCTTTATATTTAGGTTGTAATTTTTGAGCAGGTAATCCCTCCTTTCGTGTTTTAACAAATATCTTATCTTCTGGCTTGATTTTGGGTTGCTGTTTAGTTCCTGGTATGGGGAGCCTTTGAGCTCCAAACTTCTGTAAAGCCTGAGAAAATTGTCCCAGGCTAACTAGGAATTTTATTAGATTGGCCGTTTCTGGATGAGTAATTAGAACATTAGTTAAAATGGCCTTCCGTGTAACATTTCAAATGGGCTCATATTAATTTTTGCTCAAGGGGATTTATGGATTCTTAAGAGAGCCATGGGCAGTAAGTTGACCCAAATTTCTGATGTTTCCTGACATAACTTAGCTAATGCCCATTTTTGAGTTTGAGGAGCTCTTCCCACTTTTCTGGAGGATTGAGGTCTCCATGCTGAATGTAAATAGTATTTGATTCCAAGGACTTAGCAACACCTTGAGTTATTTGGGAGATAAAAGACAGGCCACTATCACTTTTGAGACTTTAGGGCAACACAAACTGGGGATTATGGTCTTTAAAAGAACCTTTATAATTTCATTAATCTTCTCTTTTCTGGTAGGGTAAGCTTCAACGTAGCCTGTATGGGTGTCTATTACTACTAGCAAAATCTTCTATCTTTTGCAAGCTGGCATATGGGTGAAGTCTACTTGCCAGTCTTCCCCTGGGTATGTTCCTCTCCCCTGTACAGGTTCTATTAGAGGAGGCATTTTGTTTCCTGAGTTGTTAAATGCACACAGTAAGCAAGCTTGACAGAGCTGCTTAACCACCAAAGCTAAGTTAGGCCCAATGAAGAGGCTGTTAACCATAACTATGGTCTCTCCCCATATGGAAGGAGTCATGCAGGGTTTTTACAATTCTCCACTGGGCTGTTTCGGGGAAATATACTTTTGATCCTACATACCACCAGGATCCTTTTTGTTGTTGTTGTTCCCATTGCTCCTTTATTTACTATTCTTCCTGTAGTGTCTTCAGATTTTTTGGGGGGAATCATAGAAAGAAAACAGTGCTAGGATCTATTGGGATTGCATGCTGAAAGCTGCAGCTTTGGCTTCTCTATCAGCCCTTCTTTTCCCTTGTGCTATAGGGGTTTGATGCCTCCTATAATGAATTATAGCTACAGCCTTGGGCAGGTGTATTGCTTCTAATAGTTGAAGAATTGCAGTTCCATGCTTTATAGGGGAGCGTTTTCTAGTTGGTAGTCCCCTTTCTTTCCATGAGCATGAGTGACAAGAAATGCATATTTAGAATCTGTATAGATGTTAAGCTTTTTTTCCTTATCTCAACGTTAATGCTTGGGTAAGGGTGTTGATCTCAGCCTTTTGTGCTGATGTGCCAGGAGGCAGTGGCTAGGCTTTGATAATTGTGTTATAATTTGCTATTGCTTATCCATCTCAGCACACCCTTTTTGACATAAAACTGCTGCCATCTGTGAACCAGTTATCCTCAGAACCTGGGAGAGGCTGGTCTTTTAAATCAGGCTGGCTAACATATGTATGTGCAACAATGTGCTCACAGTAATAATCAGTTATTGGGCCTGTAGGCAGCAATACAGCTGTATTCAAGGTATTTAGGTTTTAAGGGTTACATCTGGGTTGTCTAAGGGTATGGTCTGGTATTTGGTCAACCTACCCCCATCATCCAGATATGTCCTTTTATTTCTAAGACTGACTATACTTGATGGGGTTTAGAACTTCCAGTGATTGACCTAAGGTGATTTTAGTGGCTTCTTCTACTAAAATAGCAGTGACTGCTATTACCCACAGCCAACTTGGCCATCCTGGGGCCACTCCATTTAACTTCTTTGAAGAGTAGATAGTTGATCTGAATTCTGATCCTAATTTCTGGCTTAGCACTCCCACAGCTATGCCCTTCTTCTCTGCTACATATAAGAAGGGCTTAGTTAGGTCTGGTATGCCAAGAATGGGAGCCTGGGTGAGACTTTGTTTTAACTTGGCAAAGGCTTCTCTCATTTCCAGATCCATTCCATTAGCTCATTTTTAGGCCCCCTTGTTGTTTCATACAAGGGCTTTGCTATGACTCCAACATTTGGTGCCCATATTCTGCAAATTCTGGCCATTCCCCCCAACAACAACAACAACAAAAAAAACAAAGATGCTTCATGGTGTGGGGAGGGTCCACACCACATATAACTTGCACTCATTCTGGGGATATTTGCCAGGCTCTGGGTATTAAGATACACTGTAAATATTGGACCCATGAGAGAGTAATCTGAGCCTTCTTTTTGGACACTTTATATCCCCCATTTGCCGGGAAATTGAAAGGTTTTATAATGTTTTGGTCAGAAGCATCCTGGGTTGGGTCCCACACAAGAGGGTCATCCACATACTGGAACATACTCTGGTTCTTTAATTGCAGATCCCTCAGATCCTTCTCTAAGGCTCAGGCAAAGAAATGGGGGCTATCCCAAAAGCCCTGAGGAAGCACTGTCCAAGTGTTTTGTTATTTTTCTCTGGTATTAGGATTTTCCCATTTGAAGGCAAAAATATATTTGTACTCTGGGGCCAGAAGAATGAAGAAGAAAGCGTCTTTTAGGTCTAGGACTAAGAACCATTTTGCATCCCCTGGAACCTGACCCAGGAAGGTATATGGATTCACCACCAACAAGTGGATGGGGATAACAGCTTCATTAATTACTCTTAGGTTCTGTACTAGCCAGTAGGACCCCAAAGGCCTTAAAATGGGTAAAATAAGGGTATTGCAGGAAGAAATGCAGGGTTTTAAGAGTCCATGAGTAAGTAATACCTCAACTATGAGTGCTAGGTCTTTTCTTGCTTCCCTCTTAAATGGGTATCATTTTCAATTGGGAGAATAGCTGGGGTCTTTAAGATGTACTTTGACTAGCACTGCTGTTTTAGCCTTCCCTAGTTTTCCAGTATACCATGCCAGCAGGTTAACCTGTTTATTAATGTGGTCGGGGATTTAATAGTTTTAATTTCTAGTCTTGTGTCTCACAAAAGCATTTTGATTGTCATCTTCTCACAAGCCTGAAGATGAAGTTTTGACTGGTGTCAGTGCTTAAAATTTAGCAGGAATTGGTGCACAAGCATTAGTTAGTAGGATATTTATACTATAGAAGACCCTGTCATTTTATCTAATATGTTACAAATTAAAATTCTGTGAATTTGTGTTTCAGAATTGCTGCCTGCAGTACTTCAAATCACTGTATTAAAGTAGTTAGGTTACTCACAGCATATGTCTACTTGCTAGGATTCTAGTGACTGAACTCTGACCTACAGCATCAAAAAATGTGGTAAGTCTTATGATAAATGTATCAGAGTAAGACAACTAGCTCTTCTCTCCATCATTAAAAAATGGTAAATGCAAATATCAGTTTTGGAAGTTCAGTATGAGAAATAATATTCTTCCATTTAAATACTTTTATTAATACTTTCATTTAAATTATTTCATTACAATACTACTTTTTCAAATAACAAAACATGTAATGTACTATTTCTGTTCAGAACTTATACAAATAAATCTTTCTTTTTTTAAGGCTGTCTAGATCATCAGAGGCAAGCAAAACCAACAAAATCCCAAATGGTCAGTGTGTTCCATCAATTCCTGCAGGCTGGACAAAGGTAGCCTAGGAATTCCAGATAAATAGAAGAAATCATGACTTGCCAGAGATGCATTTCTTTACAATATTTCTTATTTTACTTTAATCAAGACTAAGAGGTTTAACTATAAAAATGTGAATTAGCCAAATTTCTCCAATTCTCTATTAGGTTCTAAAGAATATTCTATTATCTAAACTTTTTAAACTTTCTGTTTTCTCTATATGTGCATGAAGATAGACACACAAGAAACAAGAAAAATTACATATGACTTACACAGACCATCTGCAGATGCCTGGGCTTCCTATTCAGTCCCAGATTTTCTTATTCATCTTATTTAAATAAGCAGTTATTTTACTCTAGGTAAAAAGAAATTACCATACAAGATCTTTTTATATAAAACTATTATCTTTTCTTTATAATCTTCTTAACCAAAAATACATCTTCATATGCATAACTTTTTCTACATCTCTCTCCCCTACTACCTCATTTCATAAATAACCTTTTCAAATCTGTAATTTGAAGTAACTTGATTAAATCTTAAATTATTTTTCTCACTAATAACATGCCTTTTGACAAATTTTATATATAGAATTATATAGTTAACTATAATTCATATCCCTAGTAACCTTAAATTTCAGTGAAACCCTAAAAAGCAAGAAATCTTGAACCATTAGATATGAGCATTTATAGATTAAAACAATCTCACAATCTTTAGAAACATATTTTACCGTGTTATAACCTTTTCTTCATTGGAAATGGCCCAGACTTCCAACAAATATAAAAATAATTTTAAGATTTTAAATTACACAGAAAGTTTACCTAAAATATCCACCCCATTTACATGTACTCAATTCTTTCATTTTTAACAGTTTATCTAGATTACTGGAAACTGAGATATAAGACACCATAATCTAAAGTTACTTATGTCCTTGTTAACCATTTTATATTCTGTGAATATCAGGTGTTCACTCAAATAAGAACATTAAAGTTAACTACAAAGGCATTTTCACCAATAACTTGGAAGATTCAACTGTTTTCATTAAACCAATAACGTAATTAGTCTTACTTATCAAAAAATCTGCACAAAGATCATTTTGTTTTGGCTAGGGTTATAGTTTTATAACCTTCTGTGCAAAATCCTGACACCTCAAAATATCTACCAGAGACAAATATAAAACCCAGACAAAAATGTATGCTGACAATTCTGACAACATTTCCATATTTATTTAACTAGTAGTTTTAAAGCCAGCTTGCTTAGTAAAGTAATACTTAAGTCATGTGAACTTGAAAATTGATTAGATTTATTTACTTAAATTATGAGCACTCTTTTATGTATGAGCCAATTTTGTAAACACAACATATTACTTACATACACATGAACACATCTAGGCATGTATACACACACACAAAGATACAGTAGCTTGTATCGTGGAACTCTAGCCATGAAATAGCAATAGAAACTTACTGGTTTTCTGTAGTTATACTATTTGTGCCGCAATAGGTACTCAAATGAAGACTGTGAACCAAATTTAGGTAAAGTAGTTTGATTTTTAAAGGCCAAACCTCCCCATACTCCAAAGAACACTGGGGTCAAACAGCAACAAAGGAGAACATCACATTCTAACCAGGCCTGACCGTGCTTGGAACAACAGCACAAAAGCCTTGATACATGCAACTCCATCCCTGTTTCCCATTTTCCCCATTCAATACCAAACATTAGAATTCCAAATGATATCAGGGCCAAAAAGTATTGCAAAAGAATATCATGTTTACTGAATCCTAATTTCCCGTGACTACATCAAACACACACAATCACCAGAACACAATCCAACTGCTGCAGCAATAAACAAGCCCAAAGAATGTCCAGATTGTCCCATTGTCATCTGCAAGAGAAAATTTTAAGGAAGGCTTAGTACTAGACCTCAGAATCTCTGCTGAGGGCGTTCCCTTCAGAGAGGTAGAGTTCTGAAGGATCCCTTTGGGGTCCAATCAGCGTGTCAGCAGTCTCTGCCTTAGGTGGGCACCAGTGCCACTTTGTATGTTTTCCCTCCAGAGGCAATGACCTACTTTAAACGTTCCTTTTGCCCTTTGACAGTCAAATAGAGTAGGAGAAAGAAGGTTGAAATGCATAAGATATATTATCTTTTGCTATTACAAGTTAACTCTACAGGAGAATTTAAGTGTAAAAAAAGAAGGCTTAAGTCACCTGAAACATATGTGAATTGACACTAGGTGAACTGCCACTGACAATTGCGTCACATGTATGGATCAGGTAGTATTACCGGAAAAGGTAGAAAAGAGTCCTTTCCACTTCTGGGCAGGGCAGCTATCCCTGTTCACTCCTTGACCTTCAGGTAACACCAGAGAATGGTCCTGGCCAGTTGTCCTCAATTACTGAGGAGCTACCAGGAAAAAGCCACTGAAAGACTGAATAAGAAGAAAGGGAAAAGGATTCAGGTCTCTTGTCGGAACCTGGCAGAGGTGCTCAGGCGATTCCACTTGAAAACCTTTCAGTTTCACCAGAGAGTGGCACCAGCAGGAAATCTGCAGTTGCCTCCATGCTTAGGTGCTGTCCGCTGCGGGTCCTGTGTTGGAAAGAGTAAAAGAGGAGAGAGAAGAGTTCCCCTGTATGGAGCAGAGAGGAAAAGGGAAAAGGAGAAGAAAAATAAATGTCAAATTTGGGCTTACCTCTTGCTGGCTAACCAAAATATGTTACCAGTGGAGGGTGCCCAGGATCTTGGCAATTTGAACAAAAAATTGGACAAAACACACAAACAAAGCAATAAAAGAAAAGCATAGATTTATTGAAATGAAAGTACTCCACAGAGTAGAAGCAAGCTGAAGCAATCAGCTCAAGAGCCCAGTTTCAGAAGGTTCTGGGGTTTTGAAATACCCTCTGGAGGCTTCCCATTCATTACTTGGTGTACACCTATGTAAAAGAAATAATGACCCGTGATCAGTCTGATTGGTTGTGGAAAGCAACCAATCAGAGCTGAAGTAAAGCTACAAAGTTATACTCCTATGCAAATAAAGACTTGGCTCATGACCAGTCTGATTGGGTTGTAGGAGGGGACTAATCAGAGGGGCTTTCAATTTTTCATCTGCCAGGCAGAAAAGTGGGGTGAGTTGCAAAGGGAGTATCCTCTGGTCTTTTTGTTACTTGGGCGTGGAAAGTTGGAGTTTTCATTTTGATGTAGTTCTAGGAAGTTAGCATGAGTCAGCCTTAGGTTCCCTGCCTCCAGAACCTATTCTTCTGCCTCAGTCTTACTTAAAATGTTATTTCCCAGACCACAACAATCTTTGGAATCATTCCCCAATATTTTCTTCTAGTAGTTTCATAGTTTCAAGCCTTACATTTAAGTCTTTAACCCATTTTTATTTGATTTTTGTATATAGTGAGAGATAGGAATCTAGTTTCAGTCTTCTGCATGTGGCTATCCAGTTTTCTGTCACCATTCATTGAAAACACTGTCCCTTTCTCAATGTGCGCCTTTGGCAACTTTGTCAAAAATGAGTTGCCTGTAAGAGTGTGGATTTATTTCTGGATTCTCTGTTCTCTTCCATTTTTCTCTGTGTCTGTTATCATGCCAGTACCATATGTTTTGATTACCATGTTTTTGTATTATAATCTGAAGTCAGAGTGTAATGCCTCTGGCTTTGTCCTTTTTGCTCAGAATTGCTTTGACTCTTGTGGAATTTTGCATTTCCAAATGAATTTAAGATATTTTATTTCTTTATTTTATGTGAAGAGTATCATTGGTATTTTCGTAGTGATTGCATTGGATCTGTGGAGCATCTTGGGTAATATGAGCATTTTAACCATATTAATTTCTCCAATCCATAAACATAAGTTATCATTTCATATGTTTGTATCCTTTTCAATTTCTTTTATCAGGGTCATATTGTTTTTATTGTAGAGACCTTTTATATCCTTGATTAAGTTTACTTCTAGGTATTTTTCTTTTCTGTAGCTCTATAAATGAATTGTTTTTTACTTCTTTTTCAGATAGTTTGCTATCAGTGTAGAGAAATGTTACTGGTTTTGTATGTTGACTTTGTATTCTGCAACTTTACTAACTTTATTTACTAGTTTAACATCTTTTTTTGGTGGCATCTTTATATTTCTATATACCTGATCTTGTCATCTGCAAACAAGGGCAATTTGACTTTCTCCTTTTCAAATTGATTCCCCCTTGTTTCTTTTACTTGCCTAATTTCTCTGGCTAGAAATTTTAAAATGTTGAATAAAAGTGGAGAAAGTGTGCGCCCTTGTCTTTTTCCAAAACTTAGAGGAAAATTTTCAAATTTTCCACACACACTATGATGTCAGAGGTAAGTTTTTCATATATGGCTTTTGTTGGGTTGAAGTATATTCCTTTCATATTAAGTTTGTTGAGGGTTTTCATCATGTAAAAAAGTGGAATTTTTAAATTATGCTTAGCATATATTAAAACGATCATATGGTTTCTGTCCTTGATTGTGTTAATGTGATATATCAAGTTTATTGATTTGTGTCTATTGAACCATTTGTGCCTCCCTGGGATGAATCCCATTCAATCATGATAAATATTTTTAATGTGTTGTTAAATTTGTTTGTTAGTATTTTGTTAAGCATTTTTGTATCTATGTTCATCCGGGATATGTGTTTGTAATTTGCTTTTTTTGTGCCTTTGTCTGATTTTGGTATCAGGATAATACTGGCCACATTGAATGAATTTGGAAATATGCATTCCCATTCAATATTTTGGAATAGTTTAATTGAAACTGGTATTGTTTCTTCTTTAAATGTTTGGTGGAATTCAGCATTGAGGCCATCACATAATTGGCTTTTAATTGATAGATTACATTTTATTACTGCTTAAATGTTGTAACTCAATATTGGTTTGTTAGGCTTTCTATTTTTTTCATGACTCAATCTTGGTAAGCTATATGTGTTCACAAAAGTATCCATTTTGTCTAGGTTTTTCAATTTGTTGATGTTTAACTTTTTATGATAGCTCTTATTATACTTTGTATTTCTATGGTATCAGTTGTAATGACTCTTTTTTCATCTCTGGTTTTGATTTTTTTCCTCTTTTTTTCTTAGTCTAGCTAATCATTTATCAATTTTGCTTACTTTTTTCCAAAACACAGCTCTTTTTTTTGTTGTTGATCATTTGTTTGTTTTCAGTCTCTATTTTTTGTATTTCTGCTCTTATCTTCATTATTGGCTTCTCTTTATTTTGGGTTTAGATTGTTGTTTTGTATATTTTTTAAATGTTGTAGGTACATAGTAGGTGTATGTATTTACGGGGCATATGAAATATTTTGATGCAGGCATGCAATGCATAATAATTACATCAGGGTAAATGGGGTATCCATCACCTCAAGCATCTATTCTTTGTGTTATAAACAATCCTATTACAATTCTTTACTTTTTTTAAATGTACAAATGAATTATTATTGACTATAGTAACTTTGTTGTGTTATCAAATACTGAATCTTTTTCATTCTTTCTATTTTTTGGTATCCATTAACCATTACCACTTCCTCCCATCCCCACCCACTTCCTTCCCCACTCTCTGGAAACCATCACTCTATTCCATATGAGTTCAATTGTTTTGATTTTCGGATCTCACAAATAAATGAGAACATGCAATGTTTGTCTTTCTGTGCATGGCTTATTTGACTTAACATACTGACCTCTAGTTCCATCCATGTCATTGCAAATGACAGAATCTCATTCTTTTTTATGGTTGAATAGTACCCCATTGTGTATAAGTACCATGTTTTCCTTATAAATTCATCTGTTGATGGACACTTAGGTTGCTTCCAAATCTTGGCTGTTGTGAACAGAGCTGCAACAAATATGAGAGTGCAGATGGCTCTTTGATATGCCAATTTTCCTTCTTGTGGATATATACTCAGCAGTTGATTGCTGAGTCCAGATTGCTGGATCATATGGTAGCTCTATCTGTGATTTTTTGAGAAACCTCCAAACTATTTTTCATAGTGGTTGCACGAATTCACATTCCCACCAACAGTGTATGAGGGTTCCCTCTTCACATCCTCTCCAACATTTGTTTTTGCCTGACATTTGGATAAAAGTCATTTTAACTGGAATGAGATATCATATCATTATAGTTTTAGTTTGCATTTCTCTGATTATCAATGATATTAAACACTTTTTCATATGTCTGTTTGCATTTGTAGTGTTTTTTTTTTTTTTTTGAGAAATGTCTATTCAAATCTTTTGCCCATTTTTTAATTGGCTTTTTAGGTTTTTTTTTTTTTTCCTATTGAGTTTGTTTGAGCTCTTTATATATTCTGGTTATTAATCCCTTGTCAGTTGGGTAGTTTGTAAATATTTTCTCTCATTCTGTGAGTTTTCTCTTCACTTTGTTAATTGTTTCATTTGCAGTGCGGAAGCTCTCTAACTTGATCTGCTCCCATTCGTCCATTTTTGCTTAGGTTGCCTGTGCTTTGGGGGTATAACTCAAGAAATGTTTGCCTAGACCAATGTCCTGAAGTGTTTGCCCGATGTTGTAGTTTCATAGTTTAAGGTCATACATTTAAGTCTATAGTCCATTTTTATTTGATTTTTGTATATGGAGAGAGATAAGAACCATATTTTATTCTTTGGAATATGGATACCCAGTTTTCCCAGAAATATTTATTGAGAAAACGATCTTTTCCTTAATGTATATTCTTGGCATGATTATCAAAAATAAGTTTATTGTAGGTTCGTGGATTTGTTCCTGGGTTCTCTATTCTGTTCCCTTGGTCTATGTGTCAGTTTTTATGCCAGTGCCATGCTGTTTGGTTACTATAGCTCTGTAGTATAATTTGAAGTCAGTAATGTGATTCCTCTTGTTTTGTTCATTTTGCTCAAGATAGCTTTGGCTATTCTGGGCCTTTTGAAATTTCATATACATGATAGGATATTTTGATTTATGTAAAGTATATCATTGGTATTTTTATAGGGATATGTTTTGTGTCTGTGTCTCCACCCAAATCTCATGTCAAATTGTAATCTTCATTGATGGAGGAGGGGGTCTGGTGGGAGATGATTAGATCATGTGGGCAGACTTCTCCCTTTCTGTTCTTGTGATTGTGAGTGAGTTCTCATGAGATCTGTTTGTTCAGAAGTGTGTAGCACTTCCCCCTTCACTGTCTGCTCTGCCATGTGAAAATGTGCCTGGTTATTCTTCACCTTCTGCCATGATTGTAGTTTTCCTGAGGCCTCCCCAGCCATGCTTCCTGTACCACCTGCAGAACCATCAATTAAACCTCTTTTCTTCATAAATTACCAAGTCTCAGGTAGTTCCTTATAGCTGTGTGAGAATGGACTAATACACTATCTGAATGATCATATATCTCTGATTCTCCAGGAGTGTCTCTGGTTCCTTATATAGTTCATTTGGTAAAGTCATGTTTCTCTGTACAACATTGATACTTGTAGGTGTTCTTCAGTGTCTGGGCATCAGAGTTAGGTATTTATGGTAATCTTCACAGTCTGGGCTTGTTTGTGCCTGTCCTTTTTGGGAAAGCTTTCCAGGTATATGAAGGGACTTGGGTCCCAAGCCCACTAACACTGTGGTTTTTGCATACTTGCAGATTTACCATCTTGGTGGTCTTGAATTAGGTCCAGAATACTTGCATTACCAGGCAGGAATTCTTTTCTTTTCCATTATGTTCTCCCAAATATACAGAGTCTCTGTCTCTCTGTGCTGAGACACTTAATACTGGGGATATGGTGATACAAGCACCCCTGCGGCCACCACCACTGAGACTACACTGGACCAGACTTGAAGTCAGGACACCACTGGGCCTTGCCCAAGACCTTTTCCTTCAGGGCGTGGGGTTCCCCCAGGCCCCAGGTAAGTCCAGAAATGCTGCCTGGGAGCCAGGGATCGAAGTCAAAAACATTAGCAATTTACCTGATGTTCTCTTCTAATGTCGCTAAGCTGACACTCAAATCACAATACAAAGTCCTTCCTGCTCTTCGCTCCTCTTTCCACAGGCAGAGGAATTTCTCCCTTCGGCTACCACCACCACTATTCCATGAGGAACTCTGCCATACCACTGCTTATGTTCACTTAAAGCCTAGGAACTATTCTGTTAGATCGTGGTGAATGCTGCCATGCCTGGGACTCACCCTTCAGGACAGTGGGCTCTCTGGCCCAGGGAAGATCCAGAAATGCTGTCCATGAGCCTAGGCCTGGACTCAGTGATCCCAAGATCCTGTTTGTTGTTCTACCTCACTGTGGTCTAGCTTGCATCTAGGGTACAAGACAAATTCCCCTTTACTTCCCTCACTGCTTTTCTCAGACAGGAGTCTTTCTCCATAGCCACCACATCTGGGAATGTGCAGGGTCTCCCTTGGAGCCAGCATGTCTCAGAATGTGCAGATGCCCATGGCATACATACTCACTGTATATCACTGGTTATTACTGAAGGTGCAGGGGATCTTTAGCCAGCAGATGATGAATCCTGCCAGGACTGGGTTCTTCGCTTCAAGGCATTGGGTTCCCTTCTGACCTAGAATGTGTCCATACATAAATGTTGTCTGGGTATTAGGATCTGAAATGGGGGCTACATGACTCTGCCCACTCTGCCCAGTGCTCTGTGACTGAGCTGATATCCAAGATGCAAGACAAAGTCCTCTTTACTCTTCTCTCTCCACTCTTTAAGCAGAAGAAAGATGTTGCTTTTGTTGCTATGAGATGCACTGCCTGGGGTTAGAGGAGTCATGGCACAATCACTCCTTAGCCAGGCCAGCTGGTGTCTTCCTAGGTCACATGCCACCCTAGGTCACCAGCTCAAAGCCCAGCCTAGCACTAGGAGTTGCCTAGTAATTGCAGTCCTTGCATCCTAGACTAACTTTCAAGTTTTCTTAGAATGCCAGAGCACTTCATCCTGTACTGGCAAGGCTTGCCAGGAAACTCATGTTCCAAATGCTGGGATGGGTGATTCCCTTCTGGGTAGGGCTAGTCCAAATGCTCCCTCTATATGTATGCACTGTGAGCCCAGCACAGCTTTATTCATCGCTGTGGCAAGGCAGCACTGAGTTAAATGTAAAGTTACCCAATCACTGTGCTCTTCCTCTCCATACTGCCATAGATTATCCGTTTGCAACACATGACCTCTGCCAGAAGATGGAGGATGACTGACATTAGTGATTCAAGGCTGTCTCTCTTGCCCTTCTCAATGCTTCTTTACATGATATAAAGTTAAAACTAGGCACTATAATTTCTCACTGGATTTTGGGTTCTTGTGACAGTGCTTTTCTGTGTGCAGATAGATGTTAAAATTTGATGTTCCTGTATGAGGGACGAACAGTGTAAACTTCCATTACACTATTTGCTCTGTACCCCTTGATTTTTAATTTTATTCCATTGTATTCATAGAAGATACTTAATATTATTTTACTTTACACAAAATTTGTTAAGACTTGTTTTGTGGCCTAAAATATGGTCTATCCTGGAGAATATCTTTTTCTCATCCTGAAAAAGACATATATTCTGGAGCTGTTGGGTGGAATGTTCTGTAAATATCTCTGATCCATTTGGTCTAAAGTGCAGTTTATGTTTGATGTATTTTTGTTGATTTTCTCTCTGGATGAGCTGTCCATTTCTGAAAGTGAGTGTTGAAGTCTTTTACTACTATTCTACAACTGCCAATCTCTCCATTTATTTCTGTTAATATTTGCTTTACATATTTAGGAACTCCAGTTTTAGGTGTGTGTATATTTACGATCGTTATATATTCCTTTTATATTTTATAATTTATCATTATATAATGGCCTTATTTGTCTTAGTACCATTATTTTGACTTAAAGTCTTTTATCTGATGTAAGTACAGTTAACTCCTGCTCTATTATAGATTGTATTTGCATGGAATATCTTGTTCCTACTCTTCATTTTCAGTCTACACATATCTTTATAAGTTAAGTGATTTTCTTGTTTAGTTTTAATATTAAAGATTTGAGTGGTTTATATATCACAATTACAGCGTTAGAGTATTCTTAATTTATCTGTATACTTAGCTTTGCCTGTGATTTTAATTCCTTTACATATTTTCTTATTGCATGTTAGCACTGTTTTCTTTCACATTGAAGAACTACTTTTGTCATTTCTTGTGAGACAAGTTTGGTGGGGATGAATTTTCTCAGGTTTTGTTTTTCTGAGACAGTGTTTACCTCTCCTTCATGTGTGAAAGATAGCTGTACTGAAACATTTTTCCTTGTGGGTGTAGTTTGTTTTGTTTCTTGTACTTTGAATATATTATTCCAGTTTTCCTGCTTCTGAAAAGTCTGCCATCACACATATCAAAACTCCTTCTTAAATTATCTGCTTCTTTTCTCTCAGTGCATTTAGGATTCTCTATCTTTGACCTTTGAAAGTGTAATTATTATATGCTTTGGGGAAGTTTTATTTGACTTGAATCTGCTTGTTGATATGTGACTTTCCTGTACCTGAGTGTTTATATTTCTCTTAAGGTTTTCTTTCATTATTTCTTTGAATAACATAAAAGTTTTCTTTTATTATTTCTTTGAATAAGCTTTCCAGCCCTTTTTCTTTCTCTACTCCCTGTTGAAGGTCAATGATTCTTGCATTTGCTCTTTTAATCATGTCCCACAGATCTCACAGGCATTGTTTGTTCATTTTTATTTTTTTCTCCTCTATGTATTTTCAAATATCTTGTCTTCAACCTCACAAATATGTTTCTGATAAATTCTGCTTTTGAGATCCTTTAAAATATTAGCTCATTGATCTATTGTATTTTTCAGCTCTAAAATTTCAATTTTTAAAATCTCTTCATTTAGTTTTTCTGATAAATTTTTTAATTTCTTGTCTGAGTTTTCTGAAGTTCATTAAGCATCCTCAAAATAATTATTCTGAATTTCTTGTTAGAGAGGTTGCACTTCTCAATCTTTTCAGCATCAGTCACTTGCACTTACTTAGTCCATATGGAATGATCATATTTCCCTGACTATCCTTGATTCTTGTACATATACATTGATCTCTGGCTTTTGAAGGATTAGGTACTTATTCCAGTCTTCACTGCTTGCCTTTGTTTCTCCTGTCTTTTTCCAGAGGTCTTTCCAACAATTCAAAGGGGAATGAACTTTTGAATTCTCTAAGCATGTTGACACTGTAGCCTTTTCATCAGTAGAGGGTACCCTGAGTCTAGTTATGCTGTGAGTCTCTCACAGTCTACAAGGTACCCACCTCTGATAGACTTGGGGAAGAACAGGGAGAGTTCCCTGGGATCCCAGGTAAAGTCTCTCACATAATTTTCTCTCTTTACTCCAAGGAGAAGTCTGTTTCCATGCTGTGTTGCCTACCTGTTAAGAGATGAGTGATGTGGACACTCATGTCAGCCTCATCAGGCACTATGCTGTGTCATACCTGAAGCCCAGAGTCTCCCAGACCAGTATAGCACCAGTGCTTGCCTGAGACTTGTGCTTGCGACTGTCTGATTGCCACTGGTATTTACTTCTTGCCTGAGTCCATATTTAGCTGGTTGTGATGCTGGGCAGTTCTTGGTTCTGTCCTGCTGGGCAGGGCCACAGATTCTCTTCTGGCCCAGGGTAGGTCCAGGAGAGCCATCCAGAGAGCAATGCCTAAAATCAGGGGCCAAGAGGCTCTGCCTGTTTCTATTTTAGTATGGCAGAGCTGGCACTAGATCCCAAGGCAAAGTGTCTTGCACACTTTCCTTTTCTTCCCCCAAGCAAAAGGGGTCTCTCTCCATTCTGTGCTACCTGGAGTTGGGGGAAGGTTGAAATGTGCGCCCCCATGACCACCACAGCTGATGTCATGCTGTGTTGCACTCAAAGCTTAAGGTCTTCCAGGCCAGTCCAATTTCAGGAGCTACCCGAAAACCATGGTCACTGTGGCCTACCTGCCACTAAAATTTATTTGGGGCCCAGAGCCACTTTAGTCAACCAGTAGTGAAGCATGCCATGAATACAGTTTCTCCCACTGGGCCAGCAGATCCTCTTCTGGCCAGTGAAGAGTATAAATATTTTTTCTGTGGGCACTGGCTTGGAAACTGGAACCATGGAGTTCTTCCTGGTGTTGAGTTTTAGTGTAGCAAAGCTAGTACTAAATTCCAATGCAAGGTCTTACACATCCTTCTGTCTCACAAGCAGAAAGATTCTCTCCACACCACACTGCCACTAGGATGATGTAAGCAATGCAAGGCAGTTATTCTTATCTTCTTTAATACATTCTTTCTTCAGTAATTACTATATTAAAACAAGGTATTGTGACCCCTTGCCTGGATCTCTTTATCTCTTACAAAGGTGTTTTCTTGAGTGCATAGATGTTCAATTTGATGGTCCTACAGGGAGATGATTGATGGAAGGTTCTATGCCACCATCTTTCTCTACCTCTCTTCTTAGATGTAATTTTTTAAGTTTATCTTTAAATACATGCAAATATTTGTCTAACCCTGATGCCATTTGAAGGAATAGTCTTATTTTCTAAACATGTCAATTCTCAAAATTTTTTTTAACATTGACATTATTAAACACATGTACTAAATCTTTCAACATAATGAGAATAACCATAGAACCCAAATGTGCAGATCTCTTGTATAAATGAAATAAAATTTGAAAATATATGTTCTTCTTTTATATGTATTTATAAGACAAAATAGCAATTTTTAAATTAAAATGACAGTTGATTCTTCAAATAAGTAAAGTGTTTCCTCTAAAGTAATTATTAAGTTGAATTAATACACAGTAAATTGTATTAGTCTATTATGGTTGCAGCATATAGTTATAGTTTTTTAGATAACCTGGAAGCAGAGAATTTCCACTAAAATTTGTATGGCAGATAACTTTGTCTTTGAACATACAGAGAAATTATGACAATTTAAAAAATTAAAAAAAAAAACCAGTGGTCTCATCTCATGTATTGCTATTCTTTCCTTGGTGCTGTGAAATGAATATTGCACAAAAGTGAAATTCACCTCTTAATGTAAAGCATATAAATATGGAAAGAGAAGTGTTATTTCCAACCAGTGTGTTTCTTCATTTTTACTATGTATCATATACTGTGTTGAATGCTAAATACTTGTTTTAAAATAGTGACTAAAGATCTGTTCTTAAAAATCTCATGGTTTACTGGAGAATACTGCCGTGATAACAGACTATTATGACCAAGCATAATGCTTGTAATTATGGGTAAACACAGTGTTGTAAGAACACTGATCACATTAGTGATTGCATTGCCTGGAAGAGTCAGATGAAGTGACATTAAAACTATTTCGAGAATAATAAAAATTAACTTCTTTGTCATCGTTGTTGCGGGAATGAAGGAAGAAAAATACAAGCAGAAGACTATATATGAAAATGAACAATATTAAAATGCCATTTTGGATTTTGTGTTCTTTAGAAATAATATTTGCACTGCAAAGGTGTTCAGTATTTTATTAGTATAGTTTATCTCTTTAATATAAATAATAAAGAGGACATGGATGTTTTAACAGATTTATTAACATAAGTCACATACCATACAATTTATCCATTTAAAATGTGCAATTCAGTGATTTTTGTTATATTCAAACATGTATACAACAAATACAACAGTCAATTTTAGAACATTTCCATCTCAAGAAGAAATCTTGTATAACTTTACCTATTAGCACTTCCCCTGCCCTAACTCACCCCAGCCCTAAGCAACTATTTATCTCCATTCTCCTTTCTATAGATTTTTTCTATTCTTGAGTTTGTATAAATTGAAATCGCATAGTACATGATTATTTGTGACTGGCTTCTTTCATTTAGCATAATATTTTCAAGGTTAATTCATGTTGTAGTATTCGTTAGTATTTCATTTCTTTTGTGGCTGAACTGTTAGATTGTATGAATATAGAAAGTTTATTTTATCATTTCATCCCTTGATGGACATTTGGATTGTTTCAAGCTTTTGTATATTACTAATAATACCATTATGAACATTCCTATGCATGTTTCTTTGCAAATGTATTTTTTCATTTCTCTTCAGTATATAAGCAGGAGTGGAATTACTGGGTTGTATTGTAGCTTTATCTTTAATCTTTTGAGAAAATTTCAGACTCTTCTAAAGTAGCAGAGCCATTTGGCATTCTCAACAACAGAGTATGACGGTTCTAGATTTTCCACACTATTATGTCAACAGCTATTGTAATCTAATTTTTAAAATTTTATTTATCCTAGTGAGTTCAAAATGGTATCTCACTATGGTTTGGATTTGCATTTAACAATTTTTTTTTATTGTAAAGTGTATTTTACCTGATATTAGTGGCTTTCTTGTGGTTGTGATTAGCATGTTTTATCATTTTTCATCTTTTTTTACTTTCAATCTATTTGTGATTTTGAATCTAAAGTGTCTCTCCTATAGACAAGATATAACTGGATAATTTTTAAAAATCTAGTCTAAAAACTTCTGCCTTTTTATTTGATTATATAATTCACAGTCAATTAAATGTTATAATTAATATAGTTGAATATATCTCTTATACTTTAATTTTTATTTTTCATATGTCTCATGTATGTTTTGTTTCTCTATTTCTCCTCTACTGTTTTCTTTTGTATTAAATATTTTCAAATGTAGCATTTTAACTTCATGTGATTACTGATTTTATTTGTCAACTTAACTGGGCCACATGGTACCTATATATTTGGTTAAACATTACCCTGAATGTATCTGTGAGGGTGTTTTTAGATATGACTAACATTTGAATCAATATATTGAGTTTAGCAGGTTGTGATCTCCCCCAGTGTGATTGCGCCTCACCAACCCCTTGAAGATTTGAATAGAACAAATATGCTGAGTAAGATAATTCACTTTTCTTTCTGTCTGTCTTCAAGCTGGAACATTTGTCTTCTCCTGTCTTTGGACTCATTCTCAGACTGAAACTTACACTATAAGCTCTCCTGCTGCTAAGGTCTTCAAATTCCAACTGGAACTAAGCTATCTACCCTCCTAGGTCTCTCTCTTGCCAACAGCACTTCATAGGACGTCTCAGCTTTCATGATTGAGTAATAATTTCTTATAATATGTACATTTTTATCTCTCTCTATATATATCTATATTTCTATAGCTATATTCTATTGGTCCTGTTTCTCTGGAGAACCCTGACAAATACAATAATACAGTTTTGGAATCAAGAGTAGTCCGGGAAGATCAGAAGTGTAAATTCAGATTATGAATGTTGAATTTTCTGAATTTGTTCTGGGACTTCCAGAATTGGCTCTCTAATTTGATTATATTTAAAGATCCTAATA
The DNA here is from genome assembly GCF_049350105.2 of Macaca mulatta. Classification (NCBI taxonomy): domain Eukaryota; kingdom Metazoa; phylum Chordata; class Mammalia; order Primates; family Cercopithecidae; genus Macaca; species Macaca mulatta. The sequence goes on from NC_133413.1 coordinate 123,836,261, forward strand.
ACTCAGTAGTAAAGACAGCACTGATAGTCCATGGCATAATATAACAACAGAAATATATGAAATATCTCCTTTGGATACTCTTAATTACCCACTTCTACAAAGCAAGGAGCTTAATGACCCACTGCTAAAAAGCAAGGAGCGGGGTGTTTTAGTATATGATACATTCAAATGTTTTTAGAAAATTAATGAATATAATGAGATTGGGTAGTTCCTTCTAATCTTAACAAAGTAGAAGAAAAAGCACAACCTCAGGGATTTGAATTCTGAGCTCAAACATTGCATAAATGGCCTGAAAACTCCTATGTGTGCCCCTGACAACACCCTTATCTCCTGTAGCTTCAGAGCTAAAATTTCTGAAAATAACATGCAAAATCCTGTTCTATAATTAGCTGAATTAGAATTTGAAAATACTGGAATATGCTAGGTTGAAATGGGGACATGTGGGAAGACGCTATGAAGTTGAGGACATTAAGACCCTAAATTCTGATGAATCTTCCCCACCAATGAAAGAAGTCTCCCAAATCTCAGAAGAATTGGCCTACCCACCTGCAGTCTTATTGACCTCTCCATTCTCAATGGCAACAGCATTCCTACTTCCCAGTAGTAGTGTCCCTTCTACCCCTGAAGAGATTAATGCTGTATTGCCTGAGGAAACTGTAATGGTCTTCCTGAGGCAGCATTCACACAAGACAATGTTGATTCCCCTCAGGACCTACCCCCACCACTCCTCTTTGCTTCTAGATCTGTAAATAGACTCAAGTGCTGTCAGGCCCTTAAATGTGAGATACAAAATTTAACCCATGAGGAGGCACATTACACTTCAAAAGAACTATGTGTGTGTTATGATTTATCAGAGATAAATTCAAGAAATATGTTACACTAAATATTGAGGATGCATGAACATGTTGGAAAGAATAGAAAGTTGGAGCCAAATTGGAAAGAATAGAAAGTTGGAACAAAATTTATTGGTATGAGCTTACTAAGTACAGATTCTGCATGTAATATATCTTGGGAAGGTAGGAAGGTTCTAACGTTTATTTATTTGGTTGGCTGAGACATGGACAAAAAGGTGGCCCACAGTGAGTGAATTAAAAATGCTAGGCCTACTTTGGTTTAATTTAGATGAAGGTACTAAAAACCTTAGGATGACTGGAATACACAAGTGGATTTGTCAATGAAGTTTATCACTCTGGGAGGGTGCAGAAGACAATACTGTAGAAAACATATTTGAACAAGGAGCTCTGTGATTGCTCTTCTTTGTAGGCTATACCTTAGAGTGCAAAGTATAGTCACTGCATTGGGAAACTTAAATGCAAAGGAAGTAAATGGATCCCAGGGTGGCAGGAGCCCAGTAGCAACACTCAACTACCAAAGGTTAGGTGGAAGTGGTAGCTGTAATGAACAGCAGAGTCAAAATAGCAATCAAAACAGTCTGACTTGTATAGATGTATACTGTTGGCTGGTTGTTATGAAGCTCCTATAAGTGAAATAGAAAGCCTAAATTGTTCCTTGATATGTATAAGCAGAAAAAGCCTATGTCAAGTGAAGAAGCACCTTACATGAATCATAAAAAAGAAGAGTAATGGTCCTTCAATAAATTCCCATCCTAGAGCCAGTATGCAGACCCAGAAATCTTTGAATGAAAAAAAAAAAAAAGCCTGGGTCTCCTTCAGGAAATTCCTCAGTACAATGCCAAAAAGTGTATGTCATTAATATTTTTCCAGCCTTTCTCAAAGAGACTTACAGCATTTTACCAGGATAACTGTGCACTGGAAAAAAGGAAAAACCTCAGAACTTTCAGAGACCACTGAACACAGGCTCTTACTTGGTACAAATTCCAGGAAACCTAAAATTTATTGCTATGGTACATCAGTCAGAGAAAGGATTATGGTGGCCAGGTGATGAATGGGGTTTTAGCTCAGGTATATCTCCCCATGGGCCCAGCAGGTCCCTAAACCCATTCTGTGGTTACTTCCCAGTTCTGGAATGCTAACTAGAATACATATGCTTAACAGATGGCAGAATCCCCAAATGGGTTCTCTTACCCGTGGAATGAGGCTTATTAGGTGGGAAAGGTCAAGTGGGAGCCACCGAAAATGCCTCTATTTAGGAAAATAATAAACTGAATGCAATACCACAATTCTTAGCTGGAATTGCAGAGATTAGTGCAATCATCAAGGATGTGAAAAATGCAGGAGTGTTAATTTCCAATCAATGCCCATCAACTCACCTATTTGACCTGTTCACCAGAGAGATGGATCTTGGAGAATGACAGTGGATTATCATAAGCTTAACCAAGTCATCAGTCTAACTGCAGCTACTGTACCAGATATGGCTTCATTGCCTGATCAAATAAACACATCTTGTGAGACCTGGTATGCAGCTATTTATGTGGCAAATGCTTTTTTTCTCAATACCTTCAGTAAAGATGATGAACAATACACCTTTACTGACCTATCTCAGGGGTGTATAAACTCTTTAGCCTATTTTTAATTTAATTTGCAGGGATCTTGATTGCCTTCCCCTTCTACAAGATATACTGGTTCATTACACTAATGACATTAGGTTGATTGCAAGTTGATTGATGAGTAAGAGTAGCTACTAGATTTATTGGACTAGTTAGACTTATTGGACACTGATGACATTATGTTGATTGTAAATTGATGGATGAGTAAGAGTAGCTACGACACTTATTGGACTAGTTACTGACCAGTTGCAACTAATAAGAAGTTTAGTAACTATAGACTTAATGGTAAAGCATTTGCATGTCAGAAGATGGCAAATAATATCAATTAAAATTTGAGGGACTTCTACCTCAGTGAAATGTCTAGGGTTCTTCCAAGGTGAAGGATAAGTTGTTGCATTTAGCCTCTTCTACAACAACAAAAAAATGAGAGCAGATCCTAAAGAGCATCTTTGGATTTTGAAGGCTACCCATTCCTCATTTGGGTGTGCTACTCTGGCCCATTAACTGAGTGATATGGAAAGATTTGAGCCAGGCTCCAAACAGGAGAAATCTCTGCAACAGATTCCAGGTTGCTCCACTGCTTGGGCAATATGAGCCAGCCAACCATGGTCCTTATAGTGCCAATGACAGTTAGGGATGCTCTTTGGAGCTTTTGAGAGTCCTCTATCAGTGAGTCATAGAGCAGTACTTTAGGATTTTGAAACAAAGCACTTTCATTTCCTGTAGATGACTACTCTCCTTTTGATAAACAAGTCTTGTTCTGCTACTAGGCCTTAGTAGATACTGAACACTTAACCATGGGTCACAAAGTTATGACATGGCTTAAGCTTCCCACCATAAATTGTTATTATCTGACTCAGCAAGTCTTAAAGTTGGGCACACACAGCAGCACCACATTATAAAGTGGAAATGGTACATATGTGACAGGGCTCAAGCAGGCCTTGAAGGCACAAGTAAGTTACATGAAGAAGTGGCCCAGATGCTCATGATTCCCACTTCTGCTACATTACCTTTTCTCTCCCAGCTTGCAAGTATGCTCTTGTGCAGAGTTCCCTATGATATGTTCAAAGAGAAAGAGAAGACTCAGGCTTAGTTTACAGATTGTTCTGCATTCTATGCAAGCACCACCTGAAGGTAGGCAGCTGTAGAATAGAGACTCTCTGTGCAACATCCTTGAAGGATGGTGGTGAAGAGAAATGCTTTCAGAAGGTAGAATTTTGAGCAGTGCATTTGGTTGTTGACTTTCTTTCAAACAAAAAATGGCCAGATGAACAATAATATCAATCTGTGGACTGGACAGCGGTTGAAATGGATGGTCAGATATTTCAAAGGAACATGATTGAAACTGGTGACCAGAAAACTTAAAGAAGAGGTATATAGTTAGACCTCTGAGTGAGAAAAGAATCATGAAGATATGTGTGTCCCATGTGAATGCTCACCAAAGTTTTTGAGTGGAAGACTTTAATAATCTTGTAGACAGGATGACCCATTATGTGGATTCCAGTCCGCCTTTTCCTCCAAAATCTGCTGTCATTGCCAAATAAGCTCATGAGCAAAATGCCTACTAGGAAAGGTATGGGGTTATACATAGATATAACAACATGGACTTCCACTTACCAAGGTCAGCCTGGCCACAGCCATTACTGAATGCCCAATTTGCAGCAGCAAAGAATAAAACAGAGTGCCTGATATAGCACTATGCTCTGAAGTAATTAGCTACCAAGTGATTAGTCACAATCTGGTGGCAAATTGATTACATTGAACCATTTTTTTTATTATGGAAGACTCAACATTTGTTTTTATATTAATAGATACTTATTATGGATATCGATTTGCCTTCCCTGCATGCCATGCTTCTGCCAAAAATATCATCCATAGACTGACAGAATATCTTCTCTGGTATTATGGTATTCCACACAGCATTCACCCATAGACTGACAGAATATCTTCTCTGGCATTATGGTATTCCACATCAGGGAACTCAGTTCAGAGCAAAAGAAGTGAGGTAGTAGGCCCATGCTTATGGAAACCACTGGTTTTACCATAATTCTTGGCATGCTGAAGCAGCTAGATTGATAGAATGGTGAAATGGCCTTCTGAGAACTCAATTACCGTGCTATCCAGGTAGCCATACCTTACAGGGTTGTACCACAATTTTCCAGATGATCAATGTCTGTTATTGGTTCTGTTCTTCCATAGCCAGGATTTATAGGTTCAAGATTCATGCTGTAAAAATGGGAATGAAAGTACTCACTATTTTACGCCTAGAGACATACTAGCAAAATTTTGCTTTCTATTCCCATAACGTTAGACTTAAAGATCTTCATTCCAAAAAGAGGCATGCTTTCACCAGGAGATACAACAATGATTTCATTGAATTAGAAGTTAAGAGTCACATTTTGGGCTCCTCAGGACTCTGAATACAAACAGGCAAAGAGTGGAGTTATTGTGTTGTCTGATGAGATTGATCTTGATTATCAAGGAAAAATTTTGTTGGTAATTCACAATGAAGATAAAACAGAGTATGACTAGCATAAAGGACATTGCTTAGAATATGTCTTGGAATTACCATGAGGTGTAATTAAGATCAATGGAAAACTATAGTAACCCAATCCAGGCAGCACTACTAATGGTCCAGACTTTTCAGGAATAAAGGTTTAGATCATTCTACCTGGTAAAGAGCCATGGCCAGCTAAGGTTCTTGCTGAAGGTAAAAGGTATACAAAGTAGGAAGTGGAAGAAAGGCATTTTAAATACCAGCTGTGAATTTATTTTTTTGTAATTTTTTCTTTTTCTGTTATAAAACACAACTGTAAAATAAGACACCAAACTCTCCAGACAAGATGAACTCTGTGACTAGCAGATTTGATCCAAATTTAAAAGCAGAACTAGGTCGTCATAGATGGGTGTGAGGGCAGTCATATACTCTGTGTTCTCAGAGAAAAACAGCCATTGACAGATGTCCTGCTTGCATAGCCCTAAACCTGAGTAGTTCTTGTAACTAAGACTAGAAATTCCCCAAGTGACTTCTGGAAATCCCCAATCAGAAGGAACTTGTGATTTTAGGCTTGAAGGTCACTCACTCAGGATGCTGCTGCGTTGCTCAATCCAGGTTCAGCTGGATCAACCAACCAGAACTAAACAATTTTGAATCCTTCATTAGCATAAAAATCTGATTGAGAACATGGGTACGAAACTTTTCTATGTAAGTCAAACCACAAACACTCCCTTTTCTTCTGGGAAATCCACTTTTGTTTCATTCTGAATACTAATATCATTTTACACAGAAGCTCTGTCTCCCCAGTCTACAGCTTGCTTTCAGAAAATAAAGTTATCCTTTTTGCCTCCACACATCTCATGGGCTTATGTTAACATCCTTCTTTGGCTTGCATAATTTTTATCAATCATCAAGTTCATTCTTGTTTTCTTATGCCCATTTAAATGTACTGTAGGTCCTCTCTAGTAAACTTTTTTATTTGAATGATTGTACTTCTCAACTCTATAATTTCCATTTGGTTATTTTATAATTTTTAAAAAATATTTTATTGATATTCTCTATTTGATGCAACATTGACATTATACCTTTCTTTATTTCTTTAATCTAGCTTTCCTTTAGATTTGTAAATATATTTAAGGTAGCTACTTTACAATATTTTCATGTTAAATCTGGAATCTGGGAAATCTCAAATGCATTTTTGTTGCTTGCTTTTATTCCAGTTTATGGGCCATATTTTCCTGTTTCTTTACAAATCTAGTACTTTTTATTGAAAACTAGACTTTTAAAAAAAATTTTACTTTAAGTTCTGGGATACACGTGCAGAACTTGCAAGATTGTTTTATAGGTGTACCTGTGCCATGGTGACTTTCTGCACCTATTGACCCACCCTCAAAGTTCCCTCCCCTTGCCCCCCAACTCCAACAGGCCCTGGTGTCCAGTGTTCCCCTCCCTGTGTCCATGTGTTCTCATTGTTCAACTCCCACTTATGAGTGAGAGCATGCAGTGATTGGTTTTCTGTTCCTGTGGTAGTGTGCTGAGGATGATGGCTTCCAGCTTCAGTCATGTCCCTGCAAAGGACATGATCTTATTCCTTTTTATGGCTGCATAGTATTCCATGTTGTATATGTACCACATTTTCTTTATCCAGTTAATCATTGATGGGCACTTGGGTTGGTTCCAAATCTTTGCTATTGTGAACAGTGCTACACTGAACATACATGTGCCTGTGTCTTTATAGTAGAATAATATATATTTCTTTTCGTATATACCAAGTAATGGGAATGCTAGGTCAACTGGCATTTCTGGTTCTAGATCCTTGATGAATTGTCATACTGAGTTCCACAATGGTTGAACTAATTTACATTCCCACCAACAGTGTAAAAGCATTCCTATTTCTCCACAGTCTCGCCAGCATCTATTGTTTGTTAACTTTTTAATAATCACCATTCTGACTTGCATGAGATGGTATCTCATTGTGGTTTTGATTTGTATTTATCTAATGATCAGTGATATTGAGCTTTTTTTCACATGTTTGTTGGCTGCATAAATGTCTTCTTTTGAGAAGAATCTGTTCGTATCCTTTGCCCATTTTTTGATGGATTTGTTTTTTCTTGTAAATTTGTTTAAGTTCCTCGTAAATTCTTCATATTAGACCTTTGTCAGATGCGTAGGTTGCAAAAATTTTCTCCCATTCTGTTGGTTGCCTGTTCACACTAATGGCAGTTTCTTCAGCTGTGCAGAAGCTCTTTAGTTTAATTAGATCCCATTTGTCAGTTTTGGCTTTTGTTGCAATTTCTTTTGCCATTTTAATCATGAAGTCTTGGTCCATGCCTATGTCCTGAATGTTATTGCCTAGCTTTTCTTCTAGGGTTTTTATGGTTTGGGGTTTTACATTTAAGTCTTTAATCCATCTCGAATTACTTTTTGTATAAGGTGTTAGGAAGGGGTCCAATTTCAGTTTTCTGCATACAGCTAGCCCATTTTATCAGCACCATTTATTGAGTAGGAAAGAATTTTTCCATTACTTGTTTTTCTCAGGTTTGTTGAAGATCACATGGTTGTAGATGTGTGGTGTTATTTCTGAAGTTCCTGTTCTGTTTCATTGGTCTACATGTCTGTTTTGGTATCAGTACCATGCTGTTTTGGTTACTGTAGCCTTGTAGTACAGTTTGAAGTCTGGTAGCATGATGCCTCCAGCTTTATTCTTTTTGCTTAGGATTGTCTTGGCTATAGAGACACACAAAAAAAAAAATCTCCAAAAAATCAATGAATCCAGGAGCTGTTTTTTTGAAAAAATTAACGAAATAGATAGACTGCTGGCTAGACTAATAGAAAAGAGAGAAGAATCAAATAGACACACTGAAAAATAATAATTGGTATATCATCATTGACCCCACAGAAACACAAACTCCAATAAGAGAATACTACAAACATCTCTATGCAAATAAAGTACAAAATTTAGAAGAAATAGATAAATTCCTGGACACGCATACCCATCCCAAGAGTAAACCAGGAAGAAGTTGAATCCCTGAAGAGACTGGAAACAAGTTCTGAAATTGAGACAGCAGTTAATAGCCTACTAACCAAAAAAAGCCCAGGACCAGAGGGATTCACAGCCGTATTCTACCAGAGGTACAAAGAGGAGCTGGTACCATTCCTTCTGAAAGCATTCCAAACAATTGAAAATAAGGGATTCCTCACTAATTTATTTTATGAAGCTAGCATCATCCTGATACCAAAACTGAGAAGAGACACAATAAATAAAGAAAACTTCAGGCCAATATCCATGATGAACATCCATGCAAACATTCTCAGTAAAATACTGGCAAACCGAATCCAGTAGCATATCAAAAAACTTATCCACCACAATCAAGTCAGCTTCATCCCTGAGATGCAAGGCTGGTTTAACATACGCAAATCAATAAACATAATCCATCACATAAACATAACCAATGACAAAAACCACATGATTATCTCAATAGATGAAGAAAAGGCCTTTGATAAAATTCAACATCTGTTCATGTTAAAAAAAACTCTCAATAAACTAGGTATTGATGGAACATGTCTCAAAATAATGAGAGCTATTTACAACAAACCCACAGCCAATATCAAATTGAATGGGTGAAACCTGGAAGCATTCCCTTTGAAAACTGTTACAAGACAAGGATGCTCTCTCTCACCACTCTTATTCTACATAGTATTGAAAGTTCTGGCGAGGGCAATAAGGCAAGAGAAAGAAAGAAAGTGTATTCAAATAGGAAGAGAGGAAGACAAATTGTCTCTGTTTGCAGAAGACATGATTTTATATTAAGAAAACCCCATCATCTCAGCTCCCAAACTCCTTAAACTGATAAGCAACTTAGCAAACTCTCAGGTTATAAAAATCAAAGTGCAGAAATCACAAGCATTCCTTTACACCAATGATAGACAAGCAGAGAGCCAGACCATGAATAAACTCCCATTCACAATCAGTATAAAAAAATAAAATACCTAGGAATACAGCTAATAAGGGATATGAAAGACCTCTTCAAGGAGAACTACAAACCACTGATCAACGAAATAAGAGAGGACACAAACAAATGGAAAAACAGTCTATCCTCATGGATGGGAAAAATCAGTATAGTAAAAATGGCCATGTTCCCAGACCAAAGTGAGGGTCAGGCAGCTATTTCTCACAACCTGATTTGTGAAGCAAGTTGTGAATTTCCTTTACAATCAACCTCCCACAACTTGCTTAAACCATCATCTTTATTTTATCCAACTTAAAACAATCCTTTTAACCTTTTAATCTATGCAAAAATCCACATTCTCATATCTCCTTATAATCTTTCTACCAAAAGCATGTTTTACTTTACTTACACAGCTTGCATGTAAACTGTTTCTTCAATAGTCTTAAATACATGTTACACTGTTAACTCTAAGCAACCTTTACTTTTGGTGAAAACTTCGGTAAGTTTGGGATTTTAATTATGTACTAGGTGTGGAGCCTAGGACCTAGACAGAAGTGTAGATAAGGTCTGACTTATTCCACCATCTAACTCCATGTGTCCCAGGACTTATTTAGAATTTAACACTCCAAAATAAATTGAACAATTTTTAAGTCAATGAAACAGTTTATGACCTAAAGCATTTAGCAAACTTAATATTTGGCCTGCATAATTTAGACCAAATGTTTATATTTTTGAAGATATTTTAATTTTACTAATAATCTTTAAAATTATCTATATTTATATAGCTTTCTTTATATCACTCTTATTTCCTGGTTTCTTTAACCTTGTTTTATATATAACCTTTAAATAAGCTTTGAATTAGACAAAAATTAGTTACCCTTTAAAAAGGACAGAATTTTTAGAAAGAATATTTTCCTGTAATATACTTTTATTGGAAAATACCCAAATAATGAGAAATCTATTGTTTAATTTAATATAACTTTAGATTCTAAATTATGGCAAGCTTGTTTATGAGTATTCATCCCATTACATTTATCTAATTATTTATTTTAATCATTTACCTGGATCATTTATGAAACTGCAATAGTCATCATTTAAAGTTATGAAACTGCCATTGCAAAATTATAACTGAGACAGTGAAAAAGATCTGACCTCAATGACTCCATCTTGCTTTTAACCTACAAATTGTTCTTGCTGATTAACTTAGTTTATAGTTTAGCTTTGAAATAAAGATGATAACAGTCCTTTCCCAGAACAAACTTCCTTCATGTTTGTGGACTAGACTGCCTAAGGCCACAAGATTAGAAGTTAGGGTATTTTACTAAATAATTCAAGATGTAGCTATCTTCATTAAACCAATATTAATGTTTCATTTATTACAAAATTACACAAGCAAGGTTCATTCTGTTTGGGTTGAGTTACAGCTTTGAAGCCTCTGTGCCAAATTTTGACACAGTATTTGGCAGAGATATTGTTGATCAATAAATGCAAACAAAAAAGTATGCTGGCAACTCTTAAGACATTTTTAATATTACTTTACCAATAATTTTAAAGTTAGCTTATTTATCAAAGATTTTATTTAAGTCACATAAACTTGAAAAAGCATTTGACTAGTCTTTTCTCTGTTAAAATATTTAAGTGCGCCTTTATTTTTCTTTGAGTCAATTAATTACAACTCTTTTATATATTTTCAGTAGTGAAACATGGTATACACAAGACATAAATACATAGACATATTAGGCATGCCAATAGAACTACATTTTATAGATCCGTAAGACCTCTTTTTTCCTGTCTTTTAACTGGATCTTTGAGCTCTGGGCAGAGCCCACTCTGAATCTCTGGTTTTCAAACAGGGAGAATTATTATGAGACTACATGATGCTTTTACGGTGCACTTAAATTTTTTTTTTCTAAACAAAGACATTTCTAAGGATCTAATTTACAGGTTTCCTTAAAAATCCTAGAGTAGCTTGTGTTGTAATAGATATCAATGAAGAAAACAGAATTTAGTCACCTGAGATGAAAAAACGCTTTTGCTAAAAAAGACAAGGTTCTAGGAGAGAAAAACAAAATCATGAAGTCCTTTTAAATATAAACATTCACATGTAAATATACACATCTTAGGTATTAGCTTTAATTAAGCTGACTTTTAACCATTGAACTTCTAAAAAAATGTTTTTCCTTCCCAGAGGCCTCTCAGCAGGAATTGACCCAATACCTACCATTTTCAAGTTTACATGGTATCAAATGGTATCAAAAGGAATAAGACAAACACACAAACAAGTGGAGACAAATGTTGGACAACCCAAGGAGGAGTGCATTCAGGCAAAACAGACTCAAAAACAACTCAAAACCTGATCTCAACCAAAAGGTAAAGTGGGTGTGTGAACGAGCCCTGTTGCTTCCCTTGGTGGTACCAGACAAATGGCTTAATAAGCCCAGATAGGAAAAGAATAGGAATAGGAATCAAAGACAGGAAACAATAGGAATAGGAATCAAATAACACTGGATTTTTTCAATAATATATTGTAACAACTTTGGGTACTAGTTCCCTCCTTTCTTAGGCTTGTTATTTTTATTTGCTTTTGTATTTGTTTATTGACCAGCTGCATTATTTTAGTGAATTTACTCCTCCCCATAAGCCCTCCCACACACATACACACTTAGTGCTAAGTCTCTTTGAAGTTGTTGCTCTGGGAAGTGAAGCTTTGGGCACACCCACAGTCACCCTGGGATAACAGTAGTTTTGGCAGGCCTCTCATTCTCTTTTCCAGACCGTATTCAGATGTTAAACTCCACTAATTGCTGGTACATTACACTATTGTTTATAAAAGTGCTCTGGGGCACAAATTCCTCTAAAAAGTAATCTAATCACATTGTGTGGCTCCTTCAGACAACAGTTTTTGAGGTTAGTGTTAATTTGCTCTGACCTTAGGAGGGCCTCTCCCAAATGTCTTATTTCCCCATCCCCTTCCTTTTTCCCTACCAAATAGCTGGCCTAAAATCTAAACTGTGTCTTCATTAAATCCACAAATCTCCTCCAAATTCATTTGACTACAGCCTCCATTATTTTTATTTGTGCTCTTAGGTTTAAACTTGTCCATGCTCTGTTGACAATGAAGTCAGTTCCTTCTGGAAGAGATTGGACTCCGCTTTATTGCTTGTTTCTCTAATATTCCCCTCACCTCCTGCAAAATCTCTGAGTCAGTGTCGTGGAGCTGGGGGTGGGATCAATGGAAAGTTCTGTCAAGTGGCAAAATTATTAAAAATGTAGCTTAAATATCTTAATTGATTTTCATTTGTGAGTCCAGAATTAGGCAACATCTCATTTTGTAAAACAGAATGTAGTTTCAAATATGCTGAGCAGAGGAGGTTGTTTTATACAGAGAGAAGGGCTGGAGAAATCAGAAACAGAAAACCAAAAGCAGATTGGTTGTTTCAAAGTACTTTCCTTGTAAAGCTTAAAGCAGACAAGACTTCCTTATCATGCTGGCTAAAATTGGCTTTGATGTCTCACTCTCCTGATGTCTCAGTTTGGTGACGTGGAATTTTAGCATGAACGATTCCATTTTAGTTTGGTCTGTTGAACCTAGTGCAGGAGCTCAGTAAAAATCAATGGCCTTCTGTAAACATTACTTATATTTCCCTCTAAAAGACACCTCCATTCTAGAAGCTGAACCCTCAGTGAAGTGGAAGAACAGACTGAGGCTTCTGCAGGTGTGATAATGAGGTCAGGAGATTGAGACCATCCTGCCTAACTAAGGTGAAACTCCCTCTCTACTAAAAATACATCAACAACAACAAATTAGCTGGGCGTGGCGGCGGGAGCCTGTAGCCCCAGCTTCTCGGGAGGCTGAGGCAGGAGAATGGCGTGAAGCCGGGAGGTGGAGGTTGCAGTGAGCCGAGATTGCGCCACTGCACTCCAGCCTGGGCGACAGAGCGAGACTCCGTCTGGAAAGAAACAAAGAAAGAAAGAGAGAGAGAGAGAGAGAGAGAGGGAGGGAGGGAGGGAGGGAGGAAGGAAGGAAGTGTTTGGGTGAGGGAGAAGGGACAAGATGGAGGAAGGTGAACAAGAAGGCATAATCCATGTTGCTTCCGGGTTCTTCCTCACCAACTTTCCTGCAGGCGGGAAAATGCAGCCCGCCCAGGAAGATGCAGATCAACAGAGCATGTGCCAGGTGATATCAATCCGAAGAGATCGAAAATTAGCTGGCCACGCCTACGGAGACGCCCCTATCACGCCCTTATCCCGCCCACTGCCTGCCCCCTTCCAGTACCAATGCATAAAAGTCCGCTGCCAGCAGGAGCCGGCATGACTTCTTCAGGCCCGCATTTGTGGACCGGAGAACATCACCGGAGAGCCTGGCGCGACTTCCCTGGCCCCCCACACCTGAGGACCAGAGAACCTCGTCCGAGAGTGTGTGCATATTTGCAATAAAAGACTGCCACTTTCTTATGTACTTTGGCCTCATGTTTAATTACTTAGCTCTCCTAAATTAAGTTACATTAAATTAAATTAAATTAAAACAGGAAGGAAGGAAGGGAAGGAAGGAACAACAACAACAAAACAAACAAATAAACAAAAAACCCCACCATCTCAAGAGCCAGGGGAAGGATTATCTGGAACTTGGTATTCTCAGCATTTTATAGCAAAGGTAGAACTTCCATGTGAGGGAGGCTTCGTAAAAGAAGGAAGCCCTGAGTACTCAACTACAGTAGGCTGGGGTAGAGACAGCTGGAAGTAGGATGATAAATGCTAAAGTTCTGTTTCTCCTAGGAAAAAAGCCCTCTAGCAGGGAGCTTATTGGGGTAGAGAGGCACCCACCTATACTGATGACTGAAGTAGTCTGGAGCGTGGAAGCAGAAACCAGTATTGGTTCAATTATCAGCTTCTCATATTTCTTACCAAATATTCAAAGATTTTCTGGAATCGACATTTATTCATTGGATGTCTGCCCTTATGAGTATTTTTAGAATCTTTAAATGCTTTTCTGTTAAAAATAATAATAATAATAATTTGTATCAGCTTCACTGGGGATCTGGTCAGCAGAGATCCTGACCCAATTAGAGGCTATCAGGACAAAAGATGATCTCCCAGGAGATGAATATTTTTAAGTTAAAGAATGTCCCAGAAGGTTTTTTCTTTCTTTCTTCTTTGATTCTTTCTTTTATGTTAATAAATCTGTTTTACATCTTTTTGTGTAATAATTAGACATACTTTTTTGGAGACTGACATCAAGTTGAGGTATATTTTGGGAATATTAATCACCTCACTGCCAAAAATTATCAAATCAACAGATAAAATAATGATGCTATATTCATAAGCTAATAATTTTTTTTAAAAGATTGCCTATCACAGAAAATAATTATATTTGTTAGAACTTTTAGGACAAAATAATGTGAGTTTGAATTTTGCATACCTTGATTAACTGAATAAATTTTCTCTGCTTTTTATTTCATATGAGTTTATAGAATAAGGGCAATGTTGAGATGTAAAAAACAAATAGCATAATTCTCTAATGTTAACAAAAGTCTCAGCAGCTAGCATCCAGTATTTTGCTTATACATCTTTATTTTTTGTATTCCTTTTGGGCTTTAAACAATCCTTTTTTGGCTAAATGTGAACTCTACTTCACCAATTTGTAACTAAGTTTAAAAGACATAGCCTTCTACTCCACTCTACATAGTCGCGTGCTATGCTTCTTGTTAAAAAAGGTGCATGACATTTTATCTAGTATCTACTCCAAGTGTGAAAATAAGTAAATAAAAACCTAAGCAGTTGAACCCGTAAGTTATTTTGAGACTTAAAGGAATGTGATGAGGCCTGAGTCACCTGGCAGACAGCTGTAACCTAGGCACCTGTCCCCTAGGAAGCTGTAACTTTTGTTTCTCTAATTACAGATGAGCTTTATTTTTTAACTGCATTGGTTTGTAAAATGCTGTAAATGACTAAAGAGTTCCAGGGAAGACCTTTTCTCTCTTCACTGTTGATCTTTATTATAGGTGAACTTCCCTCTTACCTTTTCACGTAAAGACTTCATGGCTATCACATTGTCTTAAGAGTGAATGTTAAATATAATCATTAAATTGTAAAGAGAAAATAAAACAGACTATAATTAAATTTTTATAACTCACAAATCAGTGTTGTATAAAAAACCAAACACCGCATGTTCTCACTCATAGGTGGGAATTGATCAATGAGATCACTTGGACTCTGGAAGGGGAACATCACACACCAGGGCCTATCATCGGGAGGGGGGAGGGGGGAGGGATTGCATTGGGAGTTATACCTGATGTAAATGACGAGTTGATGGGTGCTGACGAATTGATGGGTGCAGTACACCAACATGGCACAAGTATACATATGTAACAAACCTGCACGTTGTGCACATGTACCCTAGAACTTAAAGTATAATTTTTAAAAAAAAGAAAATGTTGTAATTCCATTAAATTTGTTTTCTCCCTATATAAGCAAGACCTTAACTTTTAACTTCTGAACACTGAACCCAATTTTTCTGAAATCTGTGTCTCTTGAAACCTACTTGTGGCTTTCCCCTTGGTTTATTCTAATTGAGTGTTTTTTTTTTTTAATTATAAAAGTATAGGTTAACTAGATACAATATCAACCATTCAAATAATGTTGTGAAAACAGTTATCCTCGTAAATATTAAATAGAATATTTTGAAAGACTAGATGAAAATGTGCCAATAAAAAAATAGTTGCTGTCAATTAAGTGTGAGCAAGATAACTTTAAGTGATTTGGAGTGTTCTGCATTAAAGCAATTGAAACTGGAAAGAGTCGGTGATGCAATATGGGTGTAGATTATTTAAAAAGATAAACTAAAATAAGTTTGAATTCAATTTTAAAAGCCATTTCCAAAGAAAAGGCCTTGGCACTTTAAAATGTTGTCAAATGACTGCACACGTATCTTTCAAAATTAAAAATAAAACAAATTTAAAAGAAAATTTAGAAGCTTCGTAGTGTTGACCAAAGAAACCAAACTCTGTAAAATATTTGAAGATACTTATTCTGAGCTGAATGTGAGGATCTTAACCCATGATACAGCCTTAGGGGGTCCTATGAACATGTGTCTAAGGTGGTTGTGTTACGGCTTGATTTTATAAATTTTAGGGAGACAGAAGTTATAGGCAAAGACATACATCACTATATATAAGGTATACATTGGTTCAGCCTAGAGAGGTGGGACATCTCAAAGTGAAGCCTTCCACAACATAGGTCGTTTCCAAGATTTTCTGATTGGTAATTTGTTGGAAGAATAAAGCTTTGCCTAAAGAATTGAAGTCAGCAGAAAGGAATGCCTGAGTTCAAGATTAGGTGGTGGGTCGCTGAAGCCAAAGTTATTTGTATGTAGATGAACCCTGCAGGTAGCAGGCTTCAGAAAGAATAGATGGTATCTCCTATCTGATGTTAAAAGGTATCAGATTTTTAGTTAAATCTCTCTTGGATCAGGAAAAGACCTGGAAAGGGAAGAGGATTTGCTACATAATGTAAATTTCCCCACAAGAGATGGCTTTGCAGAACCATTTCAAAATATGTCAAAGAAATATATTTTGGTAAAAAAATACCTTGATTTACTTTAGAGTCTGTTATTGGTCATGTAAAATTATACCAGAGTCAGGTTGTAGTTGGCATCTTATTGCTACAAGGTATCTGTTCTGTCAGTGTTAAAATCTCTATTTTCATATTGTTGCTGGTCAGTTGTGTCTAAACTCTAAAAGGGCTAAAGTATAACGAGACATGTTCAATCCTCCTTCGTGTCATGGCCTGGACTATTTTTTTCAGATTTCTTTGGAATCTCCTTGGCTGAGAAGGGTGTCCATTCAGTCAATTGGGGTGCTTAGAATTTTGTTTTTTGTTTACAACAGAATTTATGAAAAAATACTGTAATGAGATTCAGGGTGAAAGAAATTAGTACACAATGAGGATAGGGTGAACAAACTCTTGAAAATAATTGAAATAAAATTCAGTAGAGAATTTTAGAAATATTTATTTTGTTCTTTTCAGTAAAATTTGAGAAAATATAACTTTCAATAAACTACAGTTGAAAAACCAGATGATTGAGTACTGCCTTAACAATCTGAAGAACTGCCTATAACACAGAACTATGTTATGGAACTATTAACAAATGGCATCACAGGGTTCAGAATAGCAATAACAGTAGTAAGGAGTAGAATAATAACAGTAAAAAGCAAGTACAATGAGGTAGAAGACTAATATAATGATGCATTCTCAGAATACAAAAGGAAAACACAAAGAGAAGAAAGGTATTACAGTTCTGACAACACTAAGGAAGCAAAAGAATGAATATACAAACTTCATATAACTGATGATCTGAAGAAAAAATCAAAGTGAATGCATACATGGATGCAATAAAAAATGTTATTTTTTGACTAAAAAATAAGAGACTGCATATTCAAAAAACTCACCATATACCAAACAAAGTTAATGAAAATGATATATATCTAACAGTTACACATACCCACTTATCAGTGGGTATATTCAAGAACAGGTATTCAGCCAGAAAAAATCAGATTATATCTACAAATGAAGAAAAATTCAGAAAGTCTTAGATTTTCCTTTGCAACATTAAATGACAGCAGACAGAAAAAATAAGCCTACAAAATTCACAAAAATATTAATGATCAATGCATTTTTATCTATAGCTAATCCATGTTTTATGTATTAAGACAATTTTTTATACACAAGAGTCTAATACATACATTAATAAAAACCCAAATAAAGAAAGCTGAAACAGCAAAATGACTCTTTTTGAAAGCACTATACAAAGCATTAACAAAAGGCTTCAATATAAAGAATTGGCCATTTTTATAAACGTGTAAGAGTATATGCAAATGTAAAATTTAATTTAAAAAATGGTACAAAATTTTTATAACACGTCTAAATAAAGATAAGGGGTTATATCATGTTCAGGAGTTAAGAAAAACTCAATGACTTCATATGTGGGATGGGAGGAGATTGAAAATATATCAATTATTTCTAATTATAATTGAAAATATATATTAAAATATGCTTTCAGTTATTGGTAGTTACTTACAGTTAGAGATGGAAGTTAAATAGTTCATATTTCTATTTTGGAAGTACAGTAAGTTAGCAAAAAGAAAAATAAAATTAGCTAACTTCTATTTTTAAAAAGCATAAAATATTTTAGATAAATATATTATAAAAATAAATATAAATGGCTTAAATTCACTTTTTAAAGTATATACTCACATTGAGTAAAGCATACACACATGCACATCTCATTTTTTGTTCTATTAAACATACAATATTTTAAAGTTACTCAGGAATATTTGTAATAAAATAATATGGAAGTAATATTATTGCAGCAGGTAGTTAGAGATGAGCAGGACAGAAGAGGGCCTTCCACTTTCACAGGAATATTAGGTCACCATCTCTGTTCAGGTGGTTGTTAAACTGCCTCTCTAACATAATTATTGGTCACAGCTGGTGCCAGGGAAATGCAGTCTCCCAATAAATAAACACTTGAAACTGGTGATAAGCAGCTTCCCAGTGAAATCTAAAAAATTGAGTGAGTGGGCTCAAGCATGCACATTAAGAGGCAAAATGGCAGAAGTCAACATGTATATGTTTCTAGACTTTCCTCTAGAAACTTTCTAGTAGTAAGAGAAAAACACCTCAAGTGAGCACATGTGCAACTGCCATAAACACACTGTGCATGCCACCCCTTGCAAGTGCTGGCAGGCCAGGCCACTGGACATGGGGACAGCACGTCTCAAGGGAAGACTCAGGGGAGAAGGACACAACCTCCCAGAAGCACGCCAACATATATAACCCCAACTCAAAGGTCAAACTGTGTGGTTGAATATCTCAAGTCACCTGCCTGGCCCTCTTCCAAGTGTATATTACTTCCTTTAGTTCCTGCTCTACAACTTTTTAGAAAAAACTTTTACTGTTGCTCTAAATCCTGGTTTTGTCTCTCACTCTGCCTTATGCCCCTCTGTCAAATTATTTCTTCTGAGGAGGCAAGAATTGAGGTTGCTTCAAACCCATGTGGATTCACTGATGCTAACATACTTTGGTGCCACATGGCTCGAATACATTCTCTAGTAATAACATACTTTTATACCATGTTACTTAGATATGGCCCCTAGTGGTAACATACCTTGGTGTTGCCTGACTTTGATACATTTCCGAATGGTAAGACACCTCTACACCTCACCTTCTTTGGCTGGAGGCATTCAACCACTGCACAAGGTTTTCTTCTCCCCTTTTGC
The DNA here is from genome assembly GCF_049350105.2 of Macaca mulatta. Classification (NCBI taxonomy): domain Eukaryota; kingdom Metazoa; phylum Chordata; class Mammalia; order Primates; family Cercopithecidae; genus Macaca; species Macaca mulatta. The sequence goes on from NC_133413.1 coordinate 123,855,452, forward strand.
TCTACTGCCTACTAACCAGTGTCCAGCAACAGTGGCTCTACTCCCCATGGCTGATTTCTCTGTTGACCCTGATGGATGGCTCATGGGGGTAGGAAGGACCTCAGAGTTTGCACCAAGTAGACCTGAGACACTAATGGCCCTCCTGGACAGGAGCCTCATAAAAGTGATAGGGCTAAAGCCTAACATCATGCAATGTCTGGGGTTTCATCTGCTTTTTCAACTAAAATTGGCCCTTTCTCCAAAGTCTTCTGTGTCAATTCTGCTGTTTTCTCTCTGTGTTTTCTGAAATGGCCTTGCACACCCACCAGATCATTCTCATCAGGGGCATGTCTGCCTTTTCTCTGGTTTCACTTTGCATGCCATGTGACTTTCTTCTCTGCCTGAAATGCACACACTCCCCATTGTCTCTGTGCCTGGGGCTCTTGCTATGTTTGTTCAGCAGCAAAGACATGGGCTCCCTTGCAGATATCACCTGAGATTTATACTTGTTTTTACCTTACCAGCTCAGAAGACCTCCAACCTGTCCCTTATCTTCTGGCACATTGCTAAGAAAGGCACTAATCAGAATCCCAGTTCTGCCAGTTCCTCTTGACTTACCATATGTTTTTCATTCCTGTTACACCCCAGGGCAAACTTTTCTGGTGGCTTTTGAAGCAATTTGTCTGCCAGTATAGGGATTCACTCTGTGGCCCTTTAAGGACTCAACCTACGTTTTCTTTTTTGTTTTTGTTTTTTTTTTTTTTTTTTTTTTTGAGTTAGCACCCCATTGTAAGGAGGGAAAATTCTTCTTTTGTCATTTTCAAGTTTTAACCCCAAGCCCCAAGTCTTCCAGAGGTTAGTCCTTAATGTCAAATGTGCAAATAAACATTGATCTCTCAAATCCAAGGGCTGCTGTTTTCATGAGTATATGGAGGATTTTCATGAGTATTCCTCTTGCTTCCTCACACTTTTCCTATAGCCTCCATTTCTCTAATTAATTCTGTACCCTTCTCAATATGCATCAAGTCCTTCAACCTCTTATTCAAAGGTTGAGAAATCCAGTCCCCCTGTGGCAGTTAACTGAAAAACAGGCTTCTTGTCTATTTAAAGAACATGAGAAATGGGAATCTGAGAAAAGAGATAATCATTTTGTTGCTAGAATGCTCCTAGCAAGAGTCACTAAAAGGTAATGGAGGCAAGGGTATAGGCCAAGCCAAAGATGCAGGCATCAGAGACCCATAGAACAGAGATAAAGGTTGGTCCCAGGCTATCAGATTACCATTAGAACAGTGTTGAAGACAAATTTAGGGGTACATGGTAAGACTGGTATATTCCAGAACCCCAAGGATGAATAGCAGGCCCCCTGTTTACTCTGGTATCTCCTCTGTTCTCAAGTGGATAATTATGATGAGATGGGAGCAAGACTAAGGGTACATGGCAAAACTGCTTCATTTTGGTACCTTAAGGATGAATGGGGGACAGCCTGTTAAGGAAAATAGGAAAGTAAGAGGAGACACCTTTTTTTGTCCTTTGTCCTTTCTTTCTCCTCTGTCTTCTCTTCACAGATGGGTAGTCATGTCTCCATACCACAAGACATGCCCCTCTGATGTATACTCAAAAACTTGGAAAAATTTGACCCCCCCACCCAAAACTTAAAATGAAAACTAGGTTTCCTTTGAAATACCGTTTCGCCTAAAAATGAACTGGGAGAAAATTTTAAGTCAGCCTTAGAACCCATAGCCCTGATAATGCAGGAAATCCTCAAATTCGCCTCCTAAGTCTTTGATAACCAAAAGTAGAATAAGGAGGACAAGTCTGAGGAAATGGAGAAACACAGGGACCAGAGACAGGCTCAACTAATGGCTGTTTATAAGCTTTCCATGCCCCTCTAGGTTGCCCTTAGAGTACCCTCCCAGGTAACTGCCATTGATGTGGGGAGACAGGCCATTGGAAGCCCTGTTATTCCAATAGAGTAAATGGGAAAAAGCTCTGCATGACTTGTCCCTTTGTCACAAGCTCAAACACTGGAACCAGGACTGCCCTGGGAGTTGAAGGTCCCCCAGTTCAGAATCTCAACCTTTGATAGCCTTGAGCTGAATGGGCTGTCTGCTCTGGCTGGCATCCAAATCAGACATTGTCATCAACAGGACCAAGCCCAGAAAAAATCTGGAGGTGGCAATGAAATTATAAATTTCCCCTTCGGATGGAAGAGCTGCCTGGTCTGTGCTAATCTCCTTCTCTGAGCAACTCTCCTCCAAATCTTGTTGGGTAATGGGGCCAAATGCTACCCCCTCCCTCCAAACAAAAATATTCAAATTTTGGGGGGCAAAAACATACTTTCCAAAATGAGCCCATGCTTAATATTTACCCAACCTCTAAATTTATCTTTTCTTCTAATAGGTTTATTTTTCCTGAGAAAACTACCTAAATTTTTAACCAATAACTTTAACTTGGACAGTTCTACCTCAGGTGTTTTAAAATAGACCACACTTATTCAGACTAGAAAAAATATAACTGAGACAACTCTTGAAGGGGGATAACTTCTATAGTATATAGATAACCTGCTTATATGCTTATTCTTCAAAGGCCTCCCACAGAAACATGCAGTACAAACCTTTACTTTCTACCAGAAGGAAAATTACTTTTGTCTAATTCATAGGTTATAAAGGTAAAGACATATTTTTGGTAAAGAAGGTTTTAAAGAAAAGAAATTTTGCATAACAAATGGTCTTGTATGGTAAATTCTTGCCCTAAAGTAAAATAACTGTTTGTTTAAAAACAGGAATGCTTAGAACAAGTCAGAAAGGTCAAGCATGTCATAGATGGTCTGTGTAAGTCATAAATAGTTTCATGAAAGGACATTTATAAAAGAAATGTTAAAGGTTATTAGGTCTACTAAATGATTTAAGGTCATAAACAACTACTATGACTTTTCACTGAGCAACTTGCCTGCTATGAAGCCATTAATTTGTAGGTAAGACCTGGGACACAGAGAGTTAGCCATGCCCCCTAGCTATGCTGAAAAGTGTCAAACCTTATCTGTACTCCTATCTAGCATCTTAGTCTCCAAGCCTAGTACATAACTAGAATTGCTTTAGATTTTTACCAAAAGTGAGAGTTAACAGTTTAACATGTATTTGAGACTACTGGGAAAAGTTTTACATTCAAGGTATGTAAAGAAAGTGAATGTGTTTTTGGTAAAAGATCATAAGAACATATGGGAATGTAGATTATTTTTTTCTAGCTTAGAGGGTTAAAGAATTATTTTGAGAGCTTTAGATAGGCTAAAGCTTAAGGCTTGAGCAATTTGTGGAAGGTTTGTAAAAGACTAATCTTGTAAAAAAAATCTTCTATGTGTGAATATTAGCTACAATTAAAGGGGTATTATACAGTTTATCCATAAAATAGCCATTGGAATAAAATTACAATGTGGTTTTCTTAGAATATTATTCTTTCCTTTAACAGAAAATTGTAAAAGATTATAAAAGGTTTATACAAATCTTACCTTATTGTCAAACTGATTAAGATTGAATAGCTTTGCCTATAGGTTTTATTCAGAATTGGGTTCGCCGGGCACGGTGGCTCAAGCCTGTAATCCCAGCACTTTGGGAGGCCGAGATGGGCGGATCACAAGGTCAGGAGATCGAGACCTTCCTGGCTAACCCGGTGAAACCCCGTCTCTACTAAAAAATACAAAAAACTAGCCGGGCGAGGTGGCGGGCACCTATAGTCCCAGCTATGCGGGAGGCTGAGGCAGGAGAATGGCGTGAGCCCAAAAGGCGGAGCTTGCAGTGAGCTGAGATCCAGCCACTGCATTCCAGTTTGGGCGATGGAGCGAGACTCTGTCTCAAAAAAAAAAAAAAAAAAAAGGATTGGGTTTAACATCAGTAGTATATTAATGCAAATATAAAATTTGGTTTTCTTTGGACTGTATTTGTATAAATGTGTTAATCATATGTGTTCCAAAATTATGTAAAACTACTATAATTCTGATATGACTTGGTATACATTATCAGTAATGATTATAATTGTTTTGCAAAATTATCATGTGCCACAGGGGTAACCAAATTTTCTTGTAAATTGTCTCTTTGACTGTGGCTGTCCTAAGACTTTCTGTCATCCACAGACAATTCTATTATTTTAATCCTCTTTAAAAAGTGGCTTTATCATCAGCTATAGGACTCTGACAGGTGCTCTTGAATGCAGGTTTCTGATGACTTTGGAGATTGTGACTTTGGAATAGTGGAAAAACTTTTGGAACTCTCATGGAGAGCTAAAATATTCATGAATATCAAGCAGAACGGGAGTTTACTGCATGAACTGATCAGAAGACTGATACAATCTTTTTATGACTCTTTGCTTAAAATGCCACTGACCCTGAGTTTGTTTTTCAGAGCCAAGAAAACTTTTCTTTTGCATGACTGACAGATTTAACAATTAAGTAACTTATACTCCTGTAAACAAAATTGGAGCATATTTCTTTCTTTCCACCTGATTTCTTCAGAATTTAGAAATCATTTGTGAGTATTCTGAACTTATGGCGATATGGTTATTTGCCTAACTTTGATAAAAATTTTTTTCTTTTGCAACAGGCCACAGTTAGAGAAACTGATTATTTTACCAATTCTTTGACTAGAATGGCATGCTTTCCTTTAAGAAATCAAACTTGACTTACAGAGTCAATAGAAACCCCTTGGGAAAACTGGTCTTGTACCTTGTCTACATAGTCCCTGTACAGGATGTCTGACCTATGGTAAGTAAAGAATATCACTTTCTGACAAGCCTGGGAACCTCAAGTTATCTTGGGATCTCAAGAAGAGAGGAATTTAGCCAACCCATACTGGGATTTGATGGCAGAAACCCATGGCTGTGCCTAAACCTTTAAAAAGCCTTATCTGAGCTTTCTTAAGGAATCAAGTGCTATCAAATACAATTTAAAGGAGCCCATATGGCAAATAATTATCCTTGCTGTGCTTTATGCAAATAATCAGGACAAGTATAATAATACTAAAACTTATTTTACAAACACATTAATCCTATCATAATTCATTTTTAATAAAATGAGGAATGAAAAGAGAAAAATTAGATTTCAGGAAATATGGTATACCTGTTATTAGATTCTAGTCTCAACAGTTGTTTTTGAGTTTTTGTCTGCAATTTAGACTAACCAAGCTTATTTCTGTGAACCAACCAGTGATCTCTGGCTGCAGCTCAGAAGAAACAAGGATGGGCAATGTAAAAATCTGGATCAATATTCTAACTCTGGGCATATATTAGAATTGGCCAGCAGCCCCATGCACGCAAGTCTTAGCAGGCGTGACTATAGGCACTAGCTATCAAGACATTTTGGCAGTCCAGGAATATTTTTGAAAGTGTCCTCACCCCTGTATTTTGCTTTGACATCTCTACTTGTCCTTTTTGTCCAATGTCTTCTAAATCTCACAACCTGATCTCTTTTCCTCTCACCTTCAGGCCATTAAACTCCAAATGATTCCCAGTGAGGGATACCAACCTCTCAATATTTAAGAGTCACTCTTATACAGATTTCTCCTATACTGTCCATTAGTGGACATGACAGAAGTGAAACCCTGTCCTTGTCTCCCTTGGATCTGGCTGAATACTACTTTCACCAACCCACAGCTGTCACTGTGCTCTGACAGCTAGCAAGAGGCCAAGACCCACAGAACCACCACCACCACCCCTCTGTCAGCCGGAAGCAGTTACAGAAGACTGACCTCCATTCATTTTCCCCAAATAACTGAGGTTTTGGAACACTTGAGGGGGGAATTATTACAGTAGGTAGGTAGTCAGAGGTGAGCAGGTATAAGTGCCCCTCTCTCCCATCACCAGGAATGTCAGGCTACCGTCAGGTGATGTCTAGATGGTTGTTAAACTGTTTAAAATAATAATTGGTCACAGCTGGTGCCAAGGAAAGGTGGTCCCCCAATAAATAAACACCTGAAACAGCTGATCAGCAGCTTCCTTATAAAATCTCAGGAGTTGGATGATTGGGCTCAAGCATGTGCATTAAGAGACATAATCACAGAGTTTAACAAAGTATATGTCCTTCCTTCAGTCACACTTGACTGATGTGGGAAAAATGCCTTAAATGAGCATGAACACAACTTTGGTAAGCACACTTTACATGCAGCCCCTCCCAAGTGCTAGCAGACCACTCTGCCTGTGGACGGCCCACCCCAAGGGAAGAATCAGGGCAGAAGGGATGCACCCTGCTGGAAGCATGCCAACATTTAAAACCCAAGTCAAAGATCAAACCATGAACTTGAATCTTTCTGGTTGCTCACTTGGCCCTTTTTCAAGTGTGCTTTATTTCCTTTCATTCCAGCTCTAAAACTTTTTTTTTTTTTTTTTTTTTTTGAGACAGAGTCTCACTCTGTGTCCCAGGCTGGAGTGCAGTGGCTGGATCTCAGCTCACTGCAAGCTCCGCCTCCTGGGTTTATGCCATTCTCTGCCTCAGCCTCCCGAGTAGCTGGGACTACAGGTGCCCGCCACCACGCCCAGCTAGTTTTTTGTTTCTTAGTAGAGACGGGGTTTCACCATGTTAGCCAGCATGGTCTTGATCTCCTGACCTCGTGATCCGCCCATCTCGGCCTCCCAAAGTGCTGGGACTAAAACTTTTTAATAAACTTTTACTCTTGCTCTAAAACTTGACTTGATCTCTTCCTCTGCCTTATGCCTTATGCCTCTGCCTTATGCCTTATGTTTTCTGAGGAGGCAAGAATTGAGGTTGCTGCAAACATGTACATATTTGCCACTGCTAGCAATATTAGGAAAGAATATTGCTGCAATAACCTAATATCTTAAAATGAATATTTAAAAGTTCTAGGTAAAAATTATTTTAAAACAAAGAAATTATTATTATTTTTCTTGAAAAGGACCATTTATAATGTAAATATAATAAACATGAATGGCAGGCCTTCCTTTTTTAAGTGCAAGCTGAAATGACTGAAAGAATATAAAATTAGAAAAATATTTTCCTAAGCTGAAAACTAGAAAATATTATCAGTGACAACACTGAAGTTATATGTATGAGAAAGAGGGCAGAAAGGACATTATTTATAGGAAATATTGAAGGTTGACACAGAATGCCCCTTCTTATAAAAGTGATATCAGAATAAATAAAAAAGGAAGAAATGACCAAACTCCATGAGTCACTTGGATTTGTTGGGTGATGAGCTGGAAGTGAGAGTGAACCAGATTCTGACTGGGAGATTTCTCCCAGAAAGTTTTTTTTACCATTCGGGAACAATATTCTATGCTATGGTAAAACTTACATGTTCTACATGGAAATGGTTGTCCAGGATTTTCCAGCTATTAGGTTGGCATGTGAGAGATCTATTGATCTTCATTTTGTTTCCATTTGAATTATTTTTGTTATGTAAGTGGGCTTGTAAATGACCTGAGTTTTTCTAGGTAGATGACATCTACAAGATGTTTATTGTGATTTGTTTTATTCTCCTTGTTACTATGTTTTCATCATGTTTCTTTTTAATTATTGTGTCAACTAGAACATCTCAGGAATTCAAGTCATTCTTATTTTGTTCACAACTTTAATACATATATCCTTAGTGTATCACTGTTTACTTGAATATATTCTTTATCATGTAAGATAAATTATATATATACAATTTATATATTTTTTCCTTTGAGTCAATAAATTATTGAGTAATGTAAGCAAAAAATATACTTTTTCAAAATAAATTGTAGTCATTTAACATATTTCTAGATTGCATTAACGTAAGACTTTTATTTATGTCACTGCTGCCGTAAAACTATTTTTTTATATATTGTCTTCCAATTTTTCTCCAAATGCATATGTTTTATATGCACATTTTTATATAGAGACACTTATTCTTTATAAGAAATCTCATACTTTTTTCACATTCTCAACATTTTCTGTATTTTTCTGTAGTCTTCATAATTGTAACTGTCATCACCAAATGAAATTGCTTTTTGATACTGTGATATGTGCTTTCATTCTCCTGTTGTCTGTTTATTGAAGGTCTATTATATCACATAATGCTTCAGTGAATGTCTGGATGCATCTATAACTCTCTCCTGTTTTATTTCTTTCTCTTTTTGGTTTGTTTGTTTTGCAAAGTTGTTTTTGTTTTTACTAGAAGGTAATATTGTACATATTTAAGAAGTACATGTGATAGTTTGACACATGCATTCAATGTATAATGATCAAATCAGGATAATTACGTTATGGATATTTTTCATTTCTTTGTGTTGGGAACATTCCATATCTTTTCCTGTAGCTCTTTTGAAATATACAAAAGTCGGGGGAGGAGGTATCACACACTTAAAAAAAAAAACAGATATCAAGAGAACTAATTATGGAGAAGACACCACCAAGCTGTGAGGGATCTGACTGCAATGACCCAAACACCTCCTCACTGGGTCCCACCTCCTGCATTGGAGATTCAAATTCAACATGAAATTTGGGCACGGACATATGCAAACTACATCAGAAGATAAATTGTTTGAATGCATTCTTTGCCCTTTTGAAGTACACGCCAGGCAATGTTTAGTAAGAAACAGAAACTACTTTAAATGGGTTAAAGGGGATTTGAAACATTAATTGGTCATGTTCCTATTTGCTATGTAGTTCATTTATCATAAGATTAATATTATTCCTTGTAAATTTAAAAGTCAGATCTGTAAAGCTATCTAAGTCAAATTCAGTTTTTAAATTAATATTTTAAACAACTTTTCTTAATTTTTCCATTGAGTCAATTTTGCATTTTTAAACTAGTCTTGTCAAATATCTCAGCATAAATTTTTACAAGATATTTACTCAGCTTCTATGGTTATATTTATTCCTCATAAATATGTGTATTTCTAAGATTTATCTATCTTTATTCTCCTTGATTTGACTACCAGTTATATTGCATTATTGCATGAGCCAACTGCATTGTAGTTATAAATTCTGTTGATTTTCTGTAACTTTATTGACCTTAGTCACATTTTATCAGTTTTTGTTTTTATTTTCAACCAAATTTTAATTAAGGGCTTTGCTATTTCAATTTTTTGTCTTTTCTGTTTACCAAAGGAAACGCTTAGATATGAGAATATTTCCTGATTACAACTGTGGTTGCATTTATAAATTTCAATAGCCTGAGGTTTTATGTTATCATGTTCTATTTTATATTGTAAATTTGATTCCTGCTTGAGTCAGCAGTTTTGAGAGTTTTTTTTCAAGTTATATGAAATTTGGAGTTTAATTCTGTTTGACAGTTTATGCATTTTATTATGTCAATTAATCAAACTAAATTAATCTCATTTCATGTAATTTTGTTAATTTAATTAATTAAGTAAATACATAGGCGCCCATATGTTGGGTATATTAGTTTGCTGGAGTTGCCATAACAAAATACCACAGGTTAGATGCTAAACCACAGAAATTTATCTTCTCACTATTCTGGAGGCCTAACATTCAAGATCAAGGTATACACAGGGTTCTCCTTGTCTTGCAGATAGCCATCTTCTCACACTTTTTCCTCTATGATTACATGTGTCCATATGATCTCTTCTTATAAGAATACCAGTCATATTGCATTTTATTTTAATTCTTTTTGGTGGGGTGGTTTTTGCTGGGCTTTATCCTTTATGATATACTTCCCTTGAGGAGTTTCTAATAAATACTATTTTTTTGTGGTATTCTCCTTCCTGTTATAAATGAATATGAATATTAATAACTCATTCTTCTAATTGAGAATAAAATCAGCACCATTATTCCATCAATATGAAAGGTTATTTTTAAAATGCCCAGCTTTAAAAACATTTTGTCATATCTAAACTTTCTCATTAAGATAATACGAAAATGGGTAAATTGCAACAGTAATTTTTTCCACATAATAAAAAGACTCTTAATCTTAAAATATATTCGTACTACAGATTCACTTTTGTACAATCATAATTATTTTAAAATATCACAGAAATAAATATTTCTACTTAAAAACACACACACACACACACAAAAAACAGGGTCTCACTTTGTCACCCAGGCTGGAGTGCAATGGCATGATCTTGACTCACTGCAGCCTCAACTTCTCAGGCTCAAGTGATCCTCCTGCTTTAGTCCCTCAAGTAGCTGGGACTACAGGTGCACACCATATGCCCAGCTAATTTTTATATTTTTAATAGAGATGGGGGTCTCACTATGTTACCCAGGCTGGTCTTAAACTACTGGACTGAAGCAGTCCGCCCATCTCAGCCTCTCAAAGGGCTGAGAATATAAGTGTGAGCCATCGCAACCTGCTTATTGCTACTTTAACATTTTTTTTTTCAAAATTTCAACTGACACCATATAAATATTTTTACTTCTTAATTAGATTAAAATGCACTCTAGAAATGTCTAGAAATGAAATATTGAATTGTGTATTAAGTTCAAATCAACATTTGAACACATTTTTCTCCACATAGTCTTTCATAATCATTATACTCTGGGAAAATTAGTTAACAATTTAACTTTATTCCAGATAAAATGATTTCATGTCAAAGATTAAATTTATCTGACATCTAAAAAGATTCCTTTTAGCATTCGTTTCTGAGCAAATATACTGAGATAAAAATTAAGTAAAATTCTGTTTAAAATATTAATGCAGTTTTGTTTGGGGAATCATTTTGCATATATAGCCGAAAATTCATAGAAAATCAATGTGATGAATCTGTTCCAGTGAATTTTACGAAACAGGACATCTGTACAGCAGATAGATTCACAAAACTTTACTACACAATGAACAGTTTTAAAAAAGAACTACTACTGTTTTACAAATTGTAAACTACTACTGTTTTACAAATTGTAAAACTAGTACTGTTTACAAATTGCTTATAAGCTAGTTTTTTTACATGTTGAAAGATTAAAAGGCAGAGTTTTACACAGCCTAAATTGCATAAAAATAAGATCTGAGCTAGACTTTCAGAAGAGTTAACTGTTTCAATGTAAAGAGGAGAGAAACAGCATCTGTGCATTTTTCAGTGCCCAGGGGTATTTCATAATGTCTAGTCCACCACATAGCTGGAAATAGAAACCCATTAACTATTTTGAGCAAGAAAATGACATTTATCCAAAAATAAGATTAACGAATATTAGGCTTGGAAGCTCAACATCAGTAAAATGAAGGAATCTTATATATGGTCATTAGATGAGTGAATTAAGTGATAGTAATACAAAAACAATTAATTAAATCTATTGTCTGCTATGGGAGTTTTGAATGAAAAAAAAAACAAATTTGAGAGCCAAAGATAGAATCCAAGGAAAAATCAAGAGAGCCCAAGACATGTAAAATAGGTTTCAGTGCCCGTTTAACCAAGTAATTGTTTTGCCATGTACAGATTTTTAGAAAGTGATACAGTTTGGCTCTATGTCCCGACCCAAATCTCATGTTCAATTGTAATCTTCAGGGTTAGAGGTGGGGCTTGGTGGGAGGTGACTGGATCATGGGAATGGTTTCTAATGGTTTAGCACCATTTCACTAGTGCTGCCTCATGATAGAGTTCTCTCAAGATCTGGTGGTTTAAAAGTGTGTAGCATATCCCCCTTCACTCTCATCCTCCTTCTCTGGCCACATAAGGCTTCCCTCCTTCCTCTTTGACTTCCGCCATGATTGTTAAGTGTCCTGAAGCTACCCCAGCCATGCTTTCTGTACAGCTTCTGAAACTATGAGTCAATTAATCCTCTCTTCATTACAAATTACCCAGTCTCAGGTAGTTATTTATAGCAGATGACAGTGGACTAATACAGAAAAGGAGTTAACTGTAAAGTGCATTTTATAATAAAGTAGAAAAAAGGAATGTTGCAATATGAAGAAGATATTAATGCTTTTATTCATATACCTACATCTAGATTGACAGTTTTGAGTGAACCAACCAAACAATTGAGTAAACTATCAGCCAGAGTTGTTTTGATGAATATATCAATTGATCTATTGAATTAAATCAGGTGGTTAAAAAATTGCCTATCTCATTATCCAGATAATTTTTTTTTGAAAAGCAAGTGCTCTGGTTGAGATGTCATCTCAATTTTTACATATATATATTTTCCAGTAAACCTAAAGCATTGTTTATGATGTGTCACGACAGTTAATAGATTGTTTTCCCCATGAAACACACACATACACACTTTAACGTCAGTTAGAATAATGATTTAAAATCTTTGTCAATTATTATCATACTCATTTATATTCCCTATAAATATTAATTTTTCCTATTGTTAACAATTTGGTTTCATGGTATATAAAACCATAGTAAGGAAATTTGGAAACCAGCTTCTAATTCAAATTATATTAGCTGAATATTTGGTTTCTTTCCCAACTTTACTTTCCAAAAACACCATAGTTTTTGGATCTCTATGTAATTGATAACAGATAAATTGCAAATTAGAGACAATTTAGGTTTTCCTCACAAACTGCAGGACCTTAACTCTCTGTTAGTGAACCCTTTTGGAAAGAGATTGGAATAAATAGTTCTAACTTCACTGTAAGGCTTTTGTAACTAGTGTATGTTGACAACCGCATTTTGTTAGATTATCAAACATACCAGTTAAGTTGTAACAAAAAAATAGGAAAAATAAAAATGTTGCTTATATGGATGAGTTATAAATCAATAATTAGATCATTAAAATGAGAAATCTTGGCACTAAGATCATTTACAGTGGTATGTTGTTTACAACAGCATTGCTTATTTCTCATTCTATATCTCACTGCAATAAATTTTTAAAAAGCAATGGGAGAGGGAGTATGCTTTAAGTGCCTAGAAGTTGAGGACTGTGGTGTAAAACAACTTTATTGTCTTCCTACCTGGCAAGAGTAGACATCCAATAAACACTTGCTAAATTGAACTGTTGTTAATGAAATGCCTTTTACTTTCTATTTGCTCTTTCTTCTCACCATATGTTCTCCATGGATGTTTTGCTCAAAAGAACATTGATAACTGTTTGATGATTTTTGTTAAATCTCAGTGTAATATTTGCAAGTATGATCATGTTTTGTTTTTTCTTTTTATGTTTTTGCTAGTTTATATTTCTATCTTTATGTATTTTTGAATTGACAGATAAAATTGTATGTCTGTGTCATGTACAACATAATATTTTGAAGATTCTGTACATTGTAGAATCAGTGACTAAATATAGCTAATTAACATATGCATTACCTCCCTCAGTTATCATTTCTGTGATGAGGACACTAAATATCCATTCTCTTAGCATTTTTCAGGACTACAAAATATGATTATTAACTATGGTAATCATTCTGTACAACAAATTTCTTTAATTTATTCTTAACTATCTTTTGACCAATATTTTCCAAACCACCTCTCACAAACTACTCCGGTTGCTAGTAACCATCATTCTACCCTCTACTTTTATGAGATCAACATTTTTAGATTCCACATGAGTGAGATCATGTGGTCTTTCTGTCTTTCTGTGCCTGGTTTATTTCACTTAATGTAATGTCTTCCTTGTTCATTCATGTTATGGCAAATGATAGAATTTTATTGTTGTTTATGGCTGAATAACATTCCATCTGTGTGTATACTACATTTTCTTTATTCATTTGTCTGTTGATGGACACGCAGGTTGACTTCATAACTTGATTTTTGTGAACAGTTCTGAAATAAATATGAGAGTGCAGATATCTCTTTGACAAATTAATTTTATTTATTTTGAATATATATCCAACAGTGAAATCACTGAATCATATGGTAGTTCTAGTTTTGATTTATTGAGGAACTTCCAATAATATGTGAATTATTTAGTATATTTGACTTTGAGGCCTTAGGTTTAATTCTTTTAATAAAAAAGGAAATTAAATTGCTCAGAGCTTAGATTCAGGGAGAGCATTTCAGAAGTACACATTCTGTCCAAAAGTAGGAGACCTAGGATTTTAGAGTATATATCTTGAAAAGAGGTATCACATTGTTTAGATAACAGAAGTCCATGGAAAGAGGCTTAAAAACTTTGTATATGATGGCTCATTTTATATAACTAAAAAGGGCTGAGAAGAAGAATATTCCTATAGTTTTTAACATTTCCAGTATTTGTCAAATTATTACATTCAAATAAATAACTCAGCTGTGATACAATTCCAGTGAACTTAAAGTACATTCTTGTCTGTGGTATACCATGATAGTTTTTCTTTCTTTCTTTCTTTTTAAGTCAGAGTCTCACTCTGTCACCCAGGCTGGAGTGTAGGGGCCCAATTACTGGCTCACTGCAGCCTTCCCTAGGCCCAGGTAACCCTTCGGAGTAGCTGGGGTTTCAGGCACATGTTACCATGCCTGGCTAATTTTTTTGTAGAGATGGGTTTTGCCATGTTGCCCAGGCTGGTCTCAAGCAATCTGCCTGCCTTGCCCTCCCAAAGTGCTGGGATTATAGGCATGAGTCACTGCGCCCAGCTACCATGATAGTTAATAGACTTTTTAAATGAAATATTCACACACACATATACATAAGCAAACACATAATTTAATGCTCAATGTTTTTTGATAAATGCACTGTGGATATCTTAAGCTGAGGTAAAGTGGTCTTTATTATGTGTCTCTAGTTCTGTTTATTGTGCTCCATATTTACTGCCAAATAAGTGGGGGTTGCATAACCTGCAATATTTCCAGGACACGTTATTGCTCAGAACACTGTTACTTACTGCACATATTTACAGTGTCTAGAAAAGTATTTCATAAAGTAATAGAGAGGGCTTTTTAAAATGCAAATTTATATTTTAAATAAGCTTTTATTAAAACAGTCTTAGACTTACAGAAAAAATTTAAAAATAATACTGAGAGTTTTCTCATATTATTTAAGATCTTGTGTTACTATGATACATTTGTTGCAACTGACGAACCTATATTGATACATTATTAAAGTTCATATTTTGTTCAGATTTCCTTAGTTTTTATCTAATGTATATTTGTACTCTAGTCAATATCTCCTTGAGATTGGTATATTACCTGTAGTCAGCATATCTTCTTAGGCTACTCTTGGTTGTATAAATTTTTCAGACTTCTTTTGTTTTTAATAAATTTGACAGTTTTGAGGAGTAAATATCCGATATTTTGTAGAATATTGCTCAATGGAGATTTGTCTATGTTTTTCTCATGGGTAGAGTGAGAATGTGGATTTTGGGAGAAAGACCACAGAGATACAGTACTGTTTTCATCAAATAATATTAAGGATGTTACTATCAATGTGACTTATCACTGTTATTGATAACTTAATGACCGATTTCTGCACTGTACACTTTCTTTCTTTTCTACTCCTCCTTCCATGCATTTTCTGTACACTATGGGAGTCAATATGTGCTCCCAAAATACTCCACTTCTTTGGAGTAGAGAATCTACACAAATTATTTGGAATTCTATGCTATGATAGATTTACCTATTTTTCCTTATTTATGTACATATGTATTGATTGATTCATTTATTTATACCAATATGGGCTCATATACATTTATTTTATAATTTGGGCTATAAATGTAATGCTACTTTATTTATTTTTGTTGGTAAAATTGTTCCAGGTTTGGCTACTGGGAGCTCTTTAAATTGGTTCTTGTTTCTCTTTGACATACCTTCTTCATTTTGCTTCTTTTTTTTTTTTTTGGTTTGATCCCTTCCTTACTCTCTGACACTACAAGATGCTTCAGACTCATCCTACATGTTTCCTTTCCTAGTCTTAAAATCGGCGATTTCTTCAAGAGCCCTGATTATTTTGCAGTTATAATACAATTAAATTGCTTTGTCATATTTTGCATCTTATCTTTTTATTCTGGAATTTTCCTGACTTCCTAAACAATTTTTTCTCTCCCTCTCTTTTTTTGCATATATGCATATATGATTTACTCTTTGTGTCATAAACTTCTATGGATTTTGACAAATACATAGTGCCATATATTCACCATTACTGTGTAATAGAGTAGTTTCACCTCCCCTCAAAATCACCTGTGCTTCACCTATTCGGCCTTACTAATTTTTTTTCATAGACTATGCATTTGGTATTGAATCAAAAAGTCATCAACCCAAGATCACTTAGATTTCCTTTTGCATTTTCTTCTAGAAATTTTATTATTTTCTGTTTTACATTTAGCTCTAAGATCCATTTTAAATTAATTTTCATGAAAGGTGTAAGGTGTGTGTCTTGGTTTGTATTTTTTCATAAGCATGTCTGATTTTCCCACACCATTTGTTGGAAGGATTATATTTTCTTCATTGAGTCACCTTTGCTCCTTCTTATTTACTTTTTAAAAACTTTTTAGTTCGGGGTACATATGCAGGTTTGTTACATAAGTTAACATGTATCATTGGGGTTTGTTGCACAAATTATTTAATCACCCAGGTATTATGTCTAGTACCCATTAGTTATTTTTTTTCCTGATCCTCTCCCACCCTGCACCCTCTGATAGCCCATGTGTGTTGTTCCCCTCTATGCGTGCATGTGTTCCAATCATCTAACTCACACTTATAAGTGAGAACATGTGATAATTGGTTTTCTGTTCTTGTGTGAGTCTGCTAAGAATAATGGCCTCCAGCTCCATCCATGACCCTGCAAAGGGCATGATCTCATTCTTTTTTATGGCTAAATAGTACCCATGGTGTATATGTACCACATTTTCTTTATCCAGTTTGCTATTGGTGGGCATTTAGGCTGATCCCATGTCTTCACTATTGTGAGTAGTGCTGCAATGAATGTATGAGTGCATGTGTCTTTATAATAACATGATTTATATTCTTTTGGGTATATACCCAGTAATGGGATTACTGAGTCAAATGGCATATCTGTTTTTAGGTCTTTGAGGAATTGACACAATGTCTTCCACAATGGTTGAACTAATTTACACTCCCATCAACTGTGTATAAGCGTTCCTTTTTCTCCACAACCTTGCTAGCATCTGTTATTTTTTGACTTTCTAGTAATAGCCATTCTGACTGGCATGAGATGGTATCTCCTTGTGATTTTGATTTGAATTTCTCTAATGATCAGTGATTTTGAGCTTTCTTTCATATGACTGTTAGCCACATATATGTCTTCTTTTGAGAAGTGTCTGTTCATATCCTTTCCTCACTTTTAATTGGGGTTATTTCTTGTAAATTTGCTTAAATTCCTTATAAATTCCAAATATTATACTTTTGTTAGATGCATACTTTCAAAAATTTTCTCCCATTCTGTAGGTTGTCTGTATACCCTGTTGATAGTTTCTTTTACTGTGCATTAGTTTAATTAGATCTCATTTGTCAATTTTTGGTTTTGTTGCAATTGCTTTTGGCGTCTTTGCCATGAAATGTTTGCCCATGCCTGTGTCCTGAATGGCCCTGCCTACATTGTCTTCCAGGGTTTTTATAGTTTTGGGTTTTATATTTAAGCTTTTAATCGATTTTGAGTTCATTTTTGCATATGCTATAAGAAAAGGGTCCAGTTTCAATCCTCTGCATATGGCTAGTCAGTTATTTCAGCACCATTTACTAAATAGGGAATCCTTTCCCCATTGTTTGTTTTTGTCAGGTCTGTTAAAGATCAGGTAGTTGTAGGTGTGTGAGTTTCTGGGTTTCTTTGTTCTCTATTCTGTTCCATTCAGCATTCTTAATTAAAAAAAAAGAAAGAAAGAAAGAAAGAAAGAAAGAAACTCCTGCCAAAAATTTCATCCTTTGCTCCCTTAAAAGATTAGTTTACTAAATTTGTGGGAGTCTATTCCTGGGCTCTATATTCTGTTGCATTAATCTACCTGTCTTTTCTTTTGCTAATAGTATTCAATCTTGATTATTGCAGCTTTATGTAAATAATTATTGGAATTGAATAATGTTAAGTCCTCCAACTTTATTCTTATTTAGTATTGTGTTGCTAGTCTAGATCATCTGCCTTCCATAAAAATTTTAGGATATTTTGTTGATATTTTGAAAATAGTTTTTTGAAAACTCAAAATCTGAGATTTTGGTTGAGATTGTGCTGAATCTACAGATCTAGTTAGGAACAGTTGACATTTTAAAGGTATTAAATTTTCCAAGCTATGATCTGTATAACATTTATGTATCTATATATTGGGTAGAAAATGAAACAAAATATAAGCAATATCAATACAATAGTACTTGGACTACTTGAGGCTGAGGCCAGGGTGCAAAGGGAGGAACACATAGTAGTAAAAACCATCAGATGCTAAAGTCACATAGCAGAAAAATGACAGTTTCTAGATGATTTTATATTCACAGCTATAATTTCCAGTTCATTAAACACATTTTTTTAAAAAAGGGGAATGCTTTATATCCACTTTATTTTCTCGACCTGCTTTGATATGCCATTCTGCATATTACTATTACAAAACAAATGCCTAAGTTATAGGTTGACTTCTTAAATGGGAAATTATTTTTTCCCTTCTTCTCTTTGACTATAAGCTCAAACATTCTAAAACTGCTTCTAATGTCCAGAAATCCATCTTATCAATATAAGTTCAGGAAACAAGAATAAAGAATTCTATTTATTGAGTGCATACTAAAGTCTTTATAAATGCATAATATTTGATATCTCAATTAGAATCTCATATAATTAACAGGCAACAGGCACAAAGGGACAGAAAAATAAAAGCTTTGAAATTGTATTTAAAATTTCTTTATCTCTTCTTAAAATTTATTCCTACTTGTGTCATTATTTTACAAACAGGCAACCATAATGTTGAGCTCAAATTGCTAAAAATCTTTGCAAATACAAATTTGTTTTTTATCTTTAACTTTTAAAGAATTAGAATTCCAGAAAATACAACAAAATTGGTATCTTTGACCATCAAATGTTTTTACAAGTAAATTTCTGAGTTTCAGTGGAATAATAAATGAAGTCCACATTTCCATAATACTGTGCTGTTTCACAAGATTCAGTTGACAAAGGACACTAGTAAATTTGTTTCATATTTATGTTCATGTTTTAATACATTTTGATATCTCCCAATGCCTTTGTGTGTAATTTTGTCATTTAGACTCAGCTCCAAAGGCTTTAATATTCGTGTGAAATATAAAGCACTCAGTAAACAATTTTTGTAGAATAATCAATGGAAAATGTTTAACATTTTACATGAATTAACACACGCCTTAGCTGCATGCTTGATTTTACATTTTTGTAAAGGCCAATTGCTTGACTTCAGTCAGAGAGGGAACAAAGAATAACTTTATTTGGGTAAACTGGGACAAATAAAATGATGTTTCTAAGTTTCAAAAAGTCATTGGTCTGCTTGTTTTGCTCTGGGTGTTGGCAGGGTTGTTGCATAGTGTTTACCATGGGTGCACGCTGATAAAAATCTCCCCTGGATTAGCTGTTTAGGATTCATTATCTGCCTGGTGGTTTGTAATATCAAAGTTCTTATTTTGTTTGTAAACTAGATTCTGTATTCATGCAGGAGACTTACTATATCAAAGAATATTTGCGGGCATCACTTCTATTAAATGCCTCATCTCCTGGAGTAGGAAACATGATTGAACCACATTAGAAAAGGTCTCAGCTCACTGCCTCTTTCAAGTACTCATCATTTATAGTGAGTCTGCCTTCTCTCTCAATTCACTCTTGAGCTATTTTCTTCACCTGGAAACCAGGGTGCTATCTTAGATCACCCAGGCTGCTACAACAGAATACCATAGACTGGGTGGCTTATAAAAACATAAATTTATTCTTACAGCTCTTGAGGCTGGCCAAAATCAAATCTCTGGTAGATTCAGTGGCTGGTTCCAGTTCTGAGAGCTTCCTGTTCATAGATGGCCATGTTCTCAATGTGTCCTCACATGGCAAGTTCTCTCTGAACTCTTATAAAGACACTAATGTCATTCATGAGAGCACCACTCTCATGACCTCATCTGGCCCCAGTTATGCCCCAACAAGCCCTACCTCCTAATACCATTACATGAAGGATTACGATTTCAACACAGGAATTGGAGTGGGAAAAAATTCATTACATAACAGCAGCGGTGCTTTTTTTTTTTTCACTTCCCACGTGGCTTATCCTTTTTTCCCCCGCTGAGGCATTTCACCCAGGTTTGAACCATCTTATATTGAAAGGGAATACCTACACTGACCCGACTCAGCTTAGAAATAGTAGCTTTAAGACATAATTTTTTAAATCTACAAAAACAGAAAATATATATTTTTCTTGTCAACTTAGTGAGGATTGCATGCATGGCCAACCTCCCACTCCCTATACTTGCCACCCACTTTAAATTTCTAAAGAAATCGTTTTCTTCCTTCCTTCCTTCCTTCCTTCCTTCCTTCCTTCCTTCCTTCCTTCCTTCCTTCCTTCCTTCTTTCTTTCCTTCCTTTCTTTCTCTCTCTCTCTTCCTTCCTTCCTTCCTTCCTTCTTTCCTTCCTTCCTTTCTTATTTCTTTCTTTTTTTTTTTGAGTAGAGTCTCAATCTCTCACCCATGCTGGAGTGCAGCAGTGCTATCATGGTTCACTGTAGCCTCGACCTCCCAAGCTCAAGCCCTCCTTCTGCCTCAGCCTCCCAAGTAGCTGGGACTGGGACCACAGGTGCACACCACTACACTCAACTAATATTTTTTTTAATTTTTGAAGGGCAGGGTCTTTCTGTGCTGCTCAGGCTGGTCTTGAACTCCTGGGCTCAAGGATCCTCCAGCCTCAGCATCCCAAAGTGCTGGGGTTACAGGCCTGACCCACTGTACTTGGCTCTAGAGAAGTCATTTCTGCCTCATGAAAATTGTAACAGAAGTAGAAACCAACATGGTCACAAGATCACATTAATTGAATATACTAGAAACCTTGGAAGGATCAAAGTTTGTCAGTTTGTATTTGTTAAACAGACATTTTAGTTGATACATCCCTAGTTTTTTCTTTTCTTTTTATTATTATTATTATTATACTTTAAGTTCTAGGGTACATGTGCATAAGGTGCAGGTTTCTTACATATGTATACTTGTGCCATGTTGGTGTGCTGCACCCATTAACTCGTCAGCACCCATCAACTCGTCATTTACATCAGGTATAACTCCCAGTGCAATCCCTCCCCACCCCCCCATGATAGGCCCCGGTGTGTGGTGTTCCCCTTCCCGAGTCCTCGTGATCTCATTGTTCAGTTCCCACCTATGAGTGAGAACATGTGGTGTTTGGTTTTCTGTTCTTGTGATAGTTTGCTAAGAATGATGATTTCCAGCTGCATCCATGTCCCTACAAAGGACACAAACTCATCCTTTTTTATGGCTGCATAGTATTCCATGGTGTATATGTGCCACATTTTCTTAATCCAGTCTGTCACTGGTGGACATTTGGGTTGATTCCAAGTCTTTGCTATTGTGAATAGTGCTGCAATAAACATACGTGTGCATGTGTCTTTACAGCAGCATGATTTATAATCCTTTGGGTATATACCCAGTAATGGGATGGCTGGGTCATATGGTATTTCTAGTTCTAGATCCTTGAGGAATCGCCATACTGTTTTCCACAATGATTGAACTAGTTTACAATCCCACCAACAGTGTAAAAGTGTTCCTATTTCTCCACATCCTCTCCAGCACCTGTTGTTTCCTGACTTTTTAATGATTGCCATTCTAACTGGTGTGAGATGGTATCTCATTGTGGTTTTGATTTGCATTTCTCTGATAGCCAGTGATGATGAGCATTTTTTCATGTGTCTGTTGGCTGTATGAATGTCTTCTTTTGAGAAATGTCTGTTCATGTCCTTTGCCCACTTTTTGATGGGGTTGTTTGTTTTTTTCTTGTAAATTTGTTTGAGTTCTTTGTAGGTTCTGGATATTAGCCCTTTGTCTGATGAGTAGATTGCAAAAATTTTCTCCCATTCTGTAGGTTGCCTGTTCACTCTGATGGTAGTTTCTTTTGCTGTGCAGAAGCTCTTTAGTTTAATTAGATCCCATTTGTCAATTTTGGCTTTTGTTGCCGTTGCTTTTGGTGTTTTAGACATGAAGTCTTTGCCCATGCCTATGTCCTGAATGGTATTACCTAGGTTTTCTTGTTGGGTTTTTATGGTATTAGGTCTAACATTTAAGTCTCTAATCCATCTTGAATTAATTTTCGTATAAGGAGTGAGGAAAGGATCCAGTTTCAGCTTTCTACTTATGGCTAGCCAATTATCCCAGCACCATTTATTAAATAGGGAATCCTTTCCGCATTTCTTGTTTTTCTCAGGTTTGTCAAAGATCAGATGGCTGTAGATGTGTGGTATTATTTCTGAGGACTCAATTATGTAGGCATGCTTTTGCTCAATGACTGTGGGCTTTAAGATAATGCCATTCAGTGAGCAGGGTGCAAAGATCCTAATGGTCCTCTAATGTGTGGAATTGCACAGTAATAAAATGTGCTACCCAGAATAACCGTAATGCTACAGTTGAAGAATGCTTCATTCCTGGCCAGATCCCATATATAGATCCACCATATTTTAATAAGAAGTTTCACAAAGGAATTGCTTTTTTTGCCTATTCTTACCAATTAACATTTTCTGTCTCAATTAAATACTTTTACATTTGCACTTGGAGGGTACCTGTTCTAGTTAGAAAATTATTTCTGACACCTAGTCTTCTGAATACCATTATTTGTAACCCAATTAGCTTGCACAAATCACAGTGTTCCAAGGTCACTGCTCTCATTTCAGCCTGTCTGTAAAAGCAGCAAGAATAGCTCACACATCTTAAAACAGCTTTACTCATAATTAAAAATAATACCAGGACATTAACTCATTTTGTGTCCTTCCTGAGACCCGACCCACCCCCAACTTTTTGTTTTCTTACAGCTGGAACTGCATCAGTATAAGGTAAAGCACTGCTCAGTTTCTTTAAAAATAATTTTCCATGTCTAATACCTCAGCAGTTTGCAAGTGTATATCTAGAAAGTTGCTGCCTGCCAGGTTGGGCTCGAAGGGGCCCCAGGACTTCTGCGACTCACAGCACCATCATTGTAGCTGTGTCTGTTCCAGACCCCGGGACTACAGTTTTAGTATCTGCTTCCTTGCCAGCCAGACACCTGATCTGGCATTTTCCTGTTTCTTTCTCTTTTAACAAACCTCAGGTGCCACTTCTATTGAGCCAATAGAAGCCACAGGAAAATTATACATTTTGCTTACTTCAGCTTCTAAGGTGGTTTTTTTTTTTTTTTTTTTTTTTTTTTTTTTTTTTTTTTTTTAATCTATTGGCTAAAGAGCCAAAGAGCCTGGAGTCAAGAAGGCCGACAACAAACTTTTGCGACTGTTCTTTCTAGTTCCCCAGCTACACAAGTTTTGTTGTCTGGTACCAAGAATGGTTTTTAAAATACGATCCTGTTTTATCTGAGATCATATCTTTCCAGTTTCTACATTTGTCTTTAAGACAATAGAATTCGATGTTGTATATCATATTTACTTTAGGCATCAAACTTCAGGGTTTCCATGAGGAGGATGGTGCCGGAAACATGACCATGCATTAAGTCAAATGACATAGATCCTTAAACAAAACTGTTACACAACGTCAGAAAAACAATATTAATCTCAGTCATAAGGGCAAGTTTTTATGGTTTTAAAATCCCTGCAAACATACTCAGTGCCACCCCAGAAGAGAGTGAATAGCCCATTACTCCTTTGCAGGACAACTCTGCCATTTTTTAAAAATTGGGGTGGAGTATGTTTCTAGATTCTAGCGATATCTCTGCTTTCCAACAAAATGCATACAACTTCTAATAGCTCAAGTACTTTTTATAGTGTTTACTGTGGGACTAGGTAAGTCAAAGGTCTTTTTCCCGGGTGTATCACCCTCCTTGATATCCCAGGTTTTAGGCTTCCTTGAAGTCTGTTGTTGTCCATAATTGATTTTAATTTCTAACTACCACTGAAAATAAGTTTTAACCATAATTTTCAGTGGTATTATTGATTTCTATATTAGCATTCTCCAGGGAAACAGAAGCAATATGGATATTAATATACACATATGTAAAATATATAAGCATATATAAAATATAGTTGAATTTCTGACACTATCCTCATATGCTTATATAAATATATTTATATAGAGGAAATATATTTATATGAGGAGAAAATATTGCCATAGGCTCAATCAAATGACACAGGCATTTTCATATCCACAAAATTGCTGTACACAAAATTGCTATATCAGGAAAGCTATAATAGTGTCCGTATATATGATAATTAGTTCACATGACTATGGAGGCTGAGAAGTCCTACCGTCTGCTGTTTGTAAGCTGGAGAACCAGAAAAGCCAATGGTATAATTCACTTTGCATCAGAAGGACAGAGAACCAGAAACTCCTATCTGTGCCTGACGTGAAGAGAAGATGAGTGTCTCAGATTAAAAAGAGAGATAACCCGCCCTTTTCTGCCTTTTTGTTGTATTTAGGCCCTCACTGGACTGAATGATGCCTGTCCCCATTGGTAAGGGTGGGTCTTCTTTACTCAGCTTATTCATTCAGTTGTTCATTTCTTCCTGAAATAATCTCACAAGTATACTGAGAAATAATATTTTACCAACTATCTGGGCAAGCTTTAGCCCAGTGAAGTTGATACATAAAATTAACCATTGTATTTGCCTTTGAAAGAATGTTACAAAAATAGAAATGGTTATTGCTAAGAAATACAGGACCTGAATGTTACAAATTACACTATTTCGCCAATTGTGAATGCATGCTGGAGATTATGCTCTTTGAAATTGGATATTCCACAAAAACCTCTTGAGAGATTTCTTTCTAATCAAGTTAGGCAATTGGTAATGTGTACTTTGAACAAGCCTCAAACAAAATGGATCTCTGAGAAAAACGACATTTGTAATATATTCTATGGTTTGAAATTTTAAGCTTTCAAGGAACTGCAATTCAAGTGCTAGTTTTGATTCAAGTGGTCTTCTTAATGAAAATTCTAGCTATATCTACAGGTATCGGTAAAAGTACACCTTTTCTTGTCTGTCTTCCTTCCTTCCTTCCTTCCTTCCTTCCTTCCTTCCTTCCTTCCTTCTTTCTATTTCTTTATTTCTTTTTTGTTTTTGAAAGTTGAGGCATTCTTTCCAGTTACATAACAATGTTGCTAGCACTCAATCTTTCTGTAGAAATGTCAACCCTATCAATTGTTGATCTGTTGACCTTAGTCTTATCTTTCTATAGTCATCTGTATAGAATAGCTCCATGTCAAAATTATGGCTTCAAACTGTCTTGTTATCAGCTCCCTAGCTTAGAATGCAAGACTTCTGCTCTTCTTTCTTGTATCAAATGAGATCACAAAGTTGTCCATTTGGAGCACATTACTTAGATTCTCTACGAAGTACTTCATTTATTTTTATTCATTCTTAAATTCTCATTTCAATAATTATTATAGAAATAGTCAAATGGAAATTCATTATACATTTGTCGTAAAATTTCTCTCATAGACACTAGTGGAGCTGAAAGTTATTCATTAAAATTTTTCTGCTTAAAATGCTCTTAGAATTTGGAAACAGAAAAAACTCTCTTAATAGTTGCATTCTCAATATTCATAATGAAAGTAATACATTTTCTTTTTTTTTTTTTTTTGAGACGGAGTCTCGCTCTGTAGCCCAGGCTGGAGTGCAGTGGCCGGATCTCAGCTCACTGCAAGCTCCGCCTCCCGGGTTCACGCCATTCTCCGGCCTCAGCCTCCCGAGTAGCTGGGACTACAGGCACCCGCCACCTCGCCCGGCTAGTTTTTTGTATTTCTTAGTAGAGACGGGGTTTCACCGTGTTATCCAGGATGGTCTCGATCTCCTGACCTCGTGATCCACCCGTCTCGGCCTCCCAAAGTGCTGGGATTACAGGCTTGAGCCACCGCGCCCGGCCATAAGTAATACATTTTCTATGTCTTTTTATTTTTCTAAATTTCAAGAAATATAATTTCCTTTTGAATGAGTAGACTACTAAAGTGTTTGATAAACTCTTATTCTGGGTTTTAGAGATATTTATTTCTGCATAACAATTACCCCAAATAACAAGCATTATCTTTGCTTATAATTCTGTTGGTTGACTGGATGGTTCTATCGGCCTTGCCTAGGCTTAGTCATGCCAATATGTTCAGTTAGGAGTTAGGCTTGGCTGAAAGGTTTTAAAAGGACTCTTTCACATTTCTGGGTGCCTAAGTGATTTTTCATATGACATCTCTTTCTATGGGCATCTTTCCAGCAAAGCAAAGTCAGGCATCTTGAAGAGGAAAGGTAAATCCAATCATGCCTTTAATGCTCAGACCTAAAAATGAAACAGCGTTATTTCAACTGACTGCCATTGATGCAAACAAAGTTTAAGTCTACCCCAAAATCAAGAGAAAAAGGAAGTGAACTCTTTCTTGATGGATGGTGCAGCATGCAGTTATAGATAGAGAAGGACTTGATGGTAGTCATCTCTGGAGACTATTATTACGAGGCAGTTGAGAGTTGGTTGTAGAGTGGATTCGTGGATTTTCTTTTGGACAAATGGAATACTAAAGTTTTTGATGAATTCTTAGTCAGACAATTGATATGTTATGAAACAGTAGATCAGTCACTGAGGGGAAAAATAGTACAGTATTAAGCAATTCATGAATCCATTTCTTTTAAGAAAGAGAAAGGCAGCCCCTACCACTCAAAAACTGACCTTATATGATGGGGCAGGCCTTGGTGTTGCTAGGACTGGGCTAGCACTCGTGGCTAGGTCTTGGTAATCTCCTGTGAAATCTAAAACATTTTTACAGAATATTATGATCAGACAAGGTCACTCCATAACTTTGATAGATTTAAAAAAATACTACTCTGTAATTTTGTCTGAATAGAGGCAAAACATGAATGCTGCCCAAACAAAACAAAATGGCCATACATCTTCCCAATGTGACTGGTGTAAATCACTGCAGCTGCTCTGTTACAGCTTTGGCCTTTGCTGAGTCTTGCCTTCTCCTAGATGAGATGTATTAAGAAATAATAGTAAAGTTGACCCTATTTACTGATTGCATCCAATTCAGAGCAAAGCCTTGCTTCTTTAGACATACTCCAAAGATACTTAACAGGAGCCAAAATCCTATACAAAGTTTTTCTAACACCCTCTTACAGAGGTGCTCTGTGGTTCCCTATAAGGTGTGTTCTCTCTCCCCGAAATGAGTCGTAAACTCAACTTGATTAACGATAGGTGTTTTCCTGGTGATCTTTGGCTGGAAGGCACTGTAACTTATTCAACAAGAACAGAAGATCACAAACACTGATCATGCATCTGGGCAATGCTAAGCATTAAAGATGCTGTAAAAAGACAGTCTCTAGTCTCAAGAAGCTTATAGTTGCATGGAGTAGAGACCAACAAGCAAATGAGTAATTTCAATTACAGTATAATACAAGCGTTGATTAAGGCATTTAGGAAAAGCTTCTAATACTCTATCCAATATGACTAAGTAAGTTACATGGTTAAACAAAAATACTGAAGTATTAAATCCAGGTTTTAAATATGCCAATTGATTTCCTCTACCATCAGCATCCTCACAGATGCAATCTGAGGGATCCAAGAGAGTAGGCGGTGAATAGCGGTGTGGGGATGTTTCATACATATTTCTCTTCTTAAAGATACTTCTGTCTGGCACATTGTATCTGATGGTTTTATTCTCTCATAATGAGGATTTATATTATCAAGTAGTGTTTATTTTGTTCTCCTTGGGTATGTTTAATAATAAAATAGTTTGTCTTATTCTGTCAATAGCATCTCCTGATCATTTTTATTATTTTTTTTATTTAATCAAGACTTAGAAAGCATAACTAGATTTAATCTGTTATTCCAAGGATTTTGTTGTTGTTCTTTTCATCACAGGACTGAGTCTTAATTTTCTTCTTTTAAAATAGATGTTGGTTTGTACTGATTGATTTTTATTGCTGATGTTATCTTTCAAAATATTTTTAATATTTCGAAACAGTGTTCTTTATCCCAAAACTTGTATTGGAATATTTAAAACCTGGACTTTATGGATTGTATGTGTGTGTGCGTGTGTGTGTGTGTGTGTGGTGCTTGTGTGTGCATCCAAAGGTAAATGATACCTGGCATTTACTTCTTTCAAACTTATTTCTGAAGTAATTCTGACTTTAATATTTTCTTAAGAAAATGGAGAGAAGAAAATTCAGTATAAAGTGCTTTATTCACACATATTAACATCTCACAAATTCTACTAATCTCAGGTAATCATTCATTGAAATACAAATTTGCATTAATAAGGAAATTTTACATTTCAACTTCTTCCCTTTTAAACACTGTTTTCTATTAACGAAAAAACTAAATATGCCAAATAATAAGTCTGTAGGCAGGTATACATGGATGCACATATGTTCTGTGTGAAAAGAATAGAAATGAATACTCTTTTAGAATAATAGGTAAGATCCTGAAATATTTTTCTTCCTTAAAAATAAAAATTAAGAGTTTGATAATTGGAAAATAACTTAGAAATAAACTTATTCCATGTAAATATTTTATGGATTAGGTAATAAAGTTTGATTGTTGATGCATCAATTAATTCCTTCATTGATTTACTCACTATTTGTTAGAGTCAACTATGTGCCATACATTGTTATAAGTGAATGAGACAAGACATGTTGCCTTCCAGGACTTACTTCAAAATCCAATAGAAAATTTATTATCTACTGTAGTAGTAATATACAATAAGTTTTATGTGTTACATGCAAAATATTGCATGTAACATATTGTGAGTTACATACAATACATTGTGACAACTATTACACTGCATTGTGTAAGTCCTGTGAGGAAGTATACATGGGTGCTAAGACTATGTAATATACAGGAGGAGTCTGGGACAAGTGAAGGACAAGAAGGAACTAGTTATATATCCAAGAGAGTGAAAGCACTTCAGGCTGAGTAAACAATGTATGCAAGATTATGAATGTGAAAAAAAGAAGGACACATTTCGGAAGATTTAAGCAGTTGAGCATGACTATATATAAAGAACATGAAGTAGTAAAGACTTTGATAACTAAATCACAAGAGGACTTTTATTTCCAGCTAAGTTTATCCTAACTCAAGGAGAATCATTAAAGCTTTTCAATTAAGAAAGTGACATAATTAGATCTGAACCTAAAAGTTTTTATTTATGCTATATGGTGAAGTCTTCCATAATAAGGATAAAGAGGCCTAGTTCAGTAGCCATAATAATCTAGCAAAGAAACAAAGTAGATCTGAAACAAGGAAAGGTAAATATAAATGGAGAGAAAAGATTATGATGTATTTAGAGGAAAGTTGATTGGACTTGAAGATCATTTGGATAGAGTGGCTAAAAAGGAAGTTTTTCACCTATTTTGGCTTAAGCTATGACATGGATGATGTCATGATTCATAAGACAAGAAATCAAGATTGGGAATGCATATAGTGAAAATACTGAAAAAATCGATTTGGACACATTGAGTTTATGTGACTATGAAGTGGACCACAGTGAAGATCTAGTATGCAGTTAGAAATATTCACCTGAACTTCAGTAAGTCTTGTGTTAGACTTATAAATCAGCCAAGAATAAGTAGTTGAGAGTGAATTCAGCATTACATTTCTCAACTGTCATTCTCTGACTTCTTTTCTAAACAGAATGATTTGACTTCATTTGTGTTTTTATTTTTTATAGCAATAGCCATTCTGCTATTCAAATGTTCATAAACTTACATTAAACTGGTAGGTTGTGTTTTGTTTTTTAATCACAGAAACATTTTGCCTAATGGGTTTAGAGACTCTATAGTGTGGACCATAAATATATATTAAGTTGTCTCTGTCCTGCCTTCTTCCCTTCCTGCCTTTCTTCCTTCTTTCTTTTCCTGCCTTAATTCCTATTCTTAATTCTTTCCATACTTAATCCTTATTTTTCTCCTTTCCTACATTCCTTTTTCCTTCCTTCCTTCTCTCCTTCCTTCATTACGTTTTTTGCAGGTATCTACTACAAGAAGGTGTTAGTTACATAGTGGTCAAGATCATGAATTTAGTTCTTTAGTCTTGTGGAGATTTTTCTCTGGTAAAGGAAAGAAGAAATAAACCAGTGATTTAAAAATACATATTTATTCTTCATTGTTGTAAGTTCTGTGATGGCAAAGACTTTTCATGTAGTGTTCACTGCTATACATCAAGACTTCCATTCAAGACTCCCTGGCACTTAGTAAACACTTAATAAATACATATTTAATGAAGAAAAAGTAAGCTTAGTGTGAGACGAATGAATAATATGTAAATAACTAGAATCCAGAGATGACTCTTAGCTCAGTGAAGTTCTAATTATAGCTTGAATTATATAGCAAGAAAACTCATATTTGCTTTTTACTATTAAATCAAGGTTAACTTTAAAAGTTATATCAATGCTGTGAATGTAGTAATTCTTTGAAATTGCTGTTAAAATTTCAGACCAAATTTTGCTTTTTGTATAGTATCTATATATCTCACACCATTTCTTCCATGTAAAGCACATTTAGATGATTTATAAAGTAGCCCACACAAGTAACTCCCTCTCATTTTCCCTGATGTACTTTCTTTATGGTACCTTTAACTAATCGAATTGGTCTTAATCATTGATTTACTTCTCTATTTTAATTTTTTTGCAGTTAGAAGGTAAACTTCAGAAGCGCAGGAACTTTATATATCTTCTAACTTTAGATTGCTAGTTTCTAGAATCCTAAATCAATTATGGTTGAATGAATAAATAGGTGATTGTGAAACATAATTTAAAATTCTCTGTAAATTATAAATGTTTTAGGGATTTTTAAAAATGGCAACAACAAGAAACCCTTACCTGTACTTCATTGTTTTATTATGAGAGAGCTTTGTGTGATTTTCAAATCATTATTTTTGACAAGGAAGTAGACTTACGTCTTGTTGACAGTCTTCTGGTGTTGTAGTGTTAGACTGGCAGATGCAGGGATAAACTTTAAATCCCTTTATAGACATTTTTACTTGTATATAAATATTTAATGTTGTCAAGGTCTCACTTTGATATCTGACTGAATAGTGTAGGTGCAGTTTTTGTTTTAAATCTCAAATCAATATTTAATGTTCCTCAGGCAATATCTCTTTACAATAA
This sequence comes from Macaca mulatta, assembly GCF_049350105.2. Lineage (NCBI taxonomy): Eukaryota > Metazoa > Chordata > Mammalia > Primates > Cercopithecidae > Macaca > Macaca mulatta. The sequence goes on from NC_133413.1 coordinate 123,886,425, forward strand.
ACATATATTCATGATCCAGCTCTTTTTCTTTGCTTTATTCCTCTTAAAACATCACATCTAGATCTTGTGGTTTTATTTTCACAATGGAATGTTTTCAATATTGTTTTTTCCAAACTCTTTTTGCTTAGCAAAACGGTTTGTCAAAAGACGCTCGTTCAGAACTCCCTGCGACCTCCCTGGCTGTCAAGTCATGTATTTAGCTCGGTTTCTAATATCCTTGATTAAAAACAAACAAACAAAGAAACAAACAAACAAACAAACAAAAACAAACCTGCAGGTTTAAAAGTCACATGGCCAGATATAAATTTGGAATCTGTGGGCAGTTTTTGCTTTTGTGAGTTTTTAGACTTTTTTTTAACTCATGGTAACATAGTTAACTGCTTTTCATATTGGATTACAATTCATCTATAAAGATTATTGATTATGTTTTTTTGCAATCATTGAATGTTAAAAAAATATAAGAAGCTCTTAGTAGTATGATTAGTGTATGACTCTTCTGCTTGGGTCAGCTCTGAGAGCTTGGGGCTTTTGTGTAAATTAGAAAGGCCAGCCAAAGGTCTGGAAAAAATTGTAAAGTTTATTTTATTGTCGTGGGTTTAATCATTTTTGAATATTATATTATTTTCTTCTTTAATAATTAATTCTAAATTTTCTCATTTTCCAATTCACTAACAAAAATTTTGCAAACTACTTTGGGCTGTTCATTTTATGTCTTCAAACTAATGTAATTCCTCCATATAATATTTTTCAGAGAAATAATTTCTAACAGTTACTAATGGAAGTCATACTCATTGACAGCTAATTTTCATGCATGAATTCCAGTGGCAAATTAAAAGCATGAGATCACAATTTGTGTGTTTTTGTGTGTATCATTTCAGATCACGGAGTATGTTCACAAATATCTCCATGGCCTTCCTGTGATTTTACTAGATCAGGGTTTTTAACTGAGACTTTATGATGATTTCAACTATTGAATATGGAAAAGCAGAAATTCATTTAATATCCACTTATATTAAATGGCAGATTACTGGACTGTACAAGAAATGAATAAACCTGGGGCAGCCCGTATATCCTCCTTCACATCTTTGTTCTCCTTTCAAGCATTTTGGCAACATGACTCCAATCCCTCTAGTAAATCTTCTAACAATTTACTGGCTAGGAAAATTCAGGCTACATTCAACTGACAAATGAGGCAATACCAACCATCACAAGCTTAAAGGTTAGACAGACTTGGGAGTGAAGTCTTCTCAGGCAAAGACAGTTGTTGGAACTTGGGTGATCTGTTTAACTTCTTTGTTAAGATAATCTCTATGAGCTGGGGAAACGGGAAAACAGTGGAAACTTGACAGCATATTCCATTTCTCCTTGACCTATCATTAAGAGTGATTAAATTAAGCAATTATTTTTATGAGACTTTTAGTAACATAGAAAAAATAGCATATTAACAAATTAATCTCCTACACTCCTATTATTTCATCTTGGCTCCCAAGGCGCAGTATTATTGTAGAATGCGTGGCTAGTGATGGATATGGTGGTGATGCAGGGGGATACTTCTGAGAACAGGGCTTGTCTGCTGCCAAGTTCCCACTTTACTTAGTTGCCTCTAGCAACCTAGATAGTCAAATATGTCCATTCTCACAGCATCATCTTATCAAACAGGTTGAATATTTTGACAACTGCAGATTTCATTATTTTAAGTGTTTTCCCTTCAGTTGCAATATTAGGAATTGGTCCTGCTTTTCCATGGTGCACCCTCAAAGTTTTTATGCCAGGGGTGTGTGTGTGTGTGTGTGTGTGTGTGTGTGTGTGTGTGTGTGAATCTGTACTTACTTATTGCTAAGGTTCCACAACAAAATTGAAGTCTCCCTTATAGTTAGTTGAATTACTTCTATTGTTTAGTACATTATATTATAAAATGTAGCATTTATTGTTGTCTATTGCTCCTTCTATCTCCTCTGTATTCCCATGATGTCTCTGCTGTGAGTAATGTTTACTGAATTTTTGGAAGTTAAGTGGCTTACACATTATTTACTGGTAGAAACAGGCAACACAAACTGCCCCACTAAATTTGAACTACCAAAATAAAATTTAGAATGCATAAAAAGCTAAAAATTCAGTTTTAGTATCATATAGTATTCAATCCAGATCTCCCAACGAAACAGAAAATAAAGAAAGGAATTATAGATCCCTCAATATATGGACCTTATTCTAAGCCATTCTAATGTATTTTTGCCTTATTATGTAAAAATGTTGAATAATATATAGTAATTTGAAGCAAATGCCTGTAAAATCATTTGATTAGAGTGTTTTAATATAGACTTTTTTATTATTTTTCTTTTTGTAATGAGAATCCATACTTGGCACATGACAGCTCTTAAATGTGTTTATTTTCAGTGAAAGAAATGGACATTTTCAATTAAAGAACTAGAGATTATCAGGAGAACTTTGTTATTTCTTATTAGCAAAAATATCAAGTTTGTATGTGTAGGTGTTTAATTTATAGTGTATGCACAATATGCTTGTCATCATCATTTATTTGGATGTAATGTAAAAAGAGTAGATTGAATTCTGTTTCAATATCTCAAAAAATAAGAAAAGACTTTGAGTCTCAGGAAACTACAGATTTACTATGTGATATATCACTTAAAATAATGGAATGTGAAATTTAGGTTGCCATTTGAAACAATCTGGGAAATAATACCAGGTACAATGCAATATACTGGTAACATATTGTTTGTTATTTAACTTACGAAGTTAAAATGCTAAAGCTGTTTTAACCCATTTAAACAGTAACATTTATAATAACTAACAGATGTAAATAATCAACATCTTATTATAAAGAAACCATTTTCTATGTGGAATCATGTAATACATATATTTAATTATGTAAAATTTCTCTCACATTAAAAAACACAACTCTCATTAAACTTTTGCCATTTTGTTTTAACCTTTATAGGTGAGTGGCATGAGTAATCAAATCAATCAAAACGTAGGCCAGGTGCAGTGGCTCACACCAGTAATCTCAGCACTTTGTGAGGCCTAAGTCAGAGGATCACTTGAGGCCAGGAGTTCATGACCAGCCTGGGCAACATGTAAGACCCCATCTCTTAAAAAAAAAAAAAAAGCCAGTGCTGTGGTGTGCACCTGTATTCTCATCCACACAGGAGATTGAGGCAGGAGGGTTATTTGAGCCCTGGAGTTCAAGGCTTCAGTGAGCCATGATCATGCCACTGCATTCTAGTCTGGGTGACTAGTAAGATCTTTTTTTTTTTCTTTTTTTCCTAAAAAAAGGATAATTGGTAAGGTACTATTATTATTTGAGGCTTTTATGTAGGTACAAAACTGTATAAATAATAATTTTTATTATTAATTTGTTTAAAATTATAGTTTTCTTTCATTCTTGATAAATTGTTGAATTCCTAAGAAATGTCTATGCCTTTTCTATATTATGTTATCTAATTACAGTTTGGCTTGCTTATAGTCTGTTTAGAATATTTTTGCACTACTGTGGTATCAATAATGCAATGGACTAAACGTTTATGTCCACCTTCAAATTTATATGTTGAAATCCTAACACTCAATGTGATGGCATTAGGAGGTGGGACCTTTGGTAGGTAATTAGGTTATCAGGGTGGAGCCCCTATGATGGATTTAGAGCTCTTATAAAAGGCACCAGAGAGAGCTCTTTCTCCTCTCTCAGCCATATATGAGGATATAAAGGGAAGAGAGTCAACTGCAACCTTGAAGAGGGAGCTCCTCAGAACATGACCATGCTGGCACTCTGATCTTGGACATGGAGCCTCTGGAAATGAAAAAAATAAATTTTTGTTGTTTATAATCCACCTAGTCTATGGTATTTTGTTATAGCTTCCTGAAACGACTACTTAAAGCAAATGGTTCAAACTTTCTCTTTCTCTGTCTCTTACTCATAATATTTCTATCCCAGATTGCTGACCTAAACAAAATATACTTGGGATTATTACTATTTGATTGGCACTAAATATTCCATTTTCTCTACACTGCCTTTCCTTTGTCCATTGTGGTTACAAAACTGCATGTTTTTCTTATCACTCCTTCTCTCTAGCTGAAATATCCTACACATATTTCCCAATTTAATGCTACTGCTTTGCAAATAAGGAAGATCATGAATGCCTACAGATTTTTAAAAAGTCACAAGAAAACAGATACTAGGATACATTCGCTGCCAAAATTTGCTAATCCTTGAAGCATTTTTAGAAGACTATCTTTTATGCTCTTGATAACCTTCTATTTCAGGAGCTATATGGTTTCTTCTATGGCTAACCTCTATTATATGTATAGAGGTTGATAAGAATGTTGTGGTTAGTTGGATTATCTGATAGTTTTATATAGCTAGTGGATATTTAAGAGTAAAATTATCACAGCTATTGTTTGAACATCATGTTACATTACTGTGCTAGATAGTATTTTAAAAATTATACTTCATTGTCTTAACTTTGTGTGTTTTAATATAAGCATACAAACTTAGTGAAACATCATTCTATGGACACGATGTATGAGATAGTATGCCTAAGTACACACAGTTGAGAAAGAAGAAGGCTAATTGTTTCAACTATATTAATAAAAGTTAATTAGTTGAAAAGACCAGAATTAATAATGCTGGGATTTTCTTGTATTGCTATACCTTTAGAGTAGAAAAAATAGTTTGAACTTAGGTTAAGGCCATAAAACAGAGAAAAGATTAAAATACGTTTAGTAGAAAATGATAGTTTATATACAACTTTATGTCAGTTTAACAACTGGCAATCAAAGATGATTCATCCAGAGCTTAATTCAAATGGAATCTTGCAACGTCTCATATCAGAGATGGGGAAAAAAAAGTCTTGATAAAAAGTAGATAGTGAAATAAAGTTTGCTACATGGTGGAAAAAGGGAATAAGAAATTATCTTTTAAAATATCAAAAATACATAACTGAAGACAAAAAATGAGAGTAAATTGGTCCATAAACGGAAGGATTCTAAGGCACATTTAATAAAATATGATGAAGTGATTGAAAGCAAACAGACACTGAACATTAGGTGAACATCTGCATTATCTTTATTTGAACCACTGTGTTTACGCAAATTATTTTTATAACCTTTTCTATATTTTGATGTTTCTCTTTGTCTGATATTTCCTGCGACTTTTGCTCTTTTTAACCTACTGTGGTTGTCTAATACTTTGATATTTTCAAGATATTACTTGTAGAAAGTCCTTCTTTGAGAAAATATGATTAAAAATCAAAATATTATAAAGAAAAATCAGATGCTTAAAATATATTATTTGAATATATCCTAGGACAAGAAATCTGCTCAGGCTGATGAATGAAACTCTATTTATGCTATTATCTGGGGTACTAGAGGTGTACATAGGGCAAGATAAGAACAGAGAAGAGGTTTTATTTCTTAAGCTTGGAGACAACAAAATGTTTCACAGGACTGGTCACTTGAGCTAAGAATTGAGAAAATGGTATGTATCTAAAGTAGTCTAAAATCTATCATGATTTGTACTACAACATTTAGATGTCATAAATGAATCTTAAATTTGACAAGTCTAAAATAGGTCTTATATTTTCTTTAATAATGTTTGCATTCTCTTTCCAGTTGTTTTGGCCAAAAACTGGACACAGTTTTGCTTCCTTTCATTTCTTTCTCCTCCATAATTCACTATTTCATGTGGATGAAGGTGGAAGGGCCGAGAAAGGGCAAGAGGGAACTTGAATTCATTCTTTTATTATGGTATCAATTCCAATCAACAAAGTAGAGCCCACGTGGACTAATCACCTCTTAAAGTTCCCATCTCTTAATATTGTTACAATGGCAATTAAATATCAACATGAGTTTTGAAGTAGACAAAACCATTCAAACTATAACACACATCAAACAGTGTATTTTATAATATCTACATTATGAAAAAATAAATAGGTAAGACAAAACATACTATGATCAGTCCTTAGAGTGTTTTCATTCATGGGCTGGCCTATCTGTTTTATATTTCAAAAAGATCATTTGGAGAGTGGAGAATGAGGGAAGGGTGGGCGGGTGGGCAGTCTGGTAGAACAGACCATAGGGAGTTCAGTTGGGAGGTTGTTAAAGTAGTGGAGGTAAAGTTGAAGCCTTGAATGGTGATAATTCATGAAAAGTAGAGCGGCGAACTGATACATTTTCGAGGTTGAATGCCAGGACATGTTGATAAATGAAATGTATGTGATGCGTTAAATAAAGAAAGAAATCAAGAATTCCTATCTCTATTTTTTGTTCCATCTTTTACATTGTATTGTTTACTATGTCTTTTCCCGTGAGTTACAATCTGTTGGCATGGAGAGAAAGGAAGGGTAAGAGGTAGAACGCCCTTGAATAGTGGCTGGCACTGTTGTCTACTCCATGTTTTCAATCAATAGACGTATCTTTCCCCCTCTTTTTCTTTTTGAGTACTTGCTCCCACGCATTTTACATTGAAGGTATTCGGGGCAATTGTTCAAACACTTAGTACCTTTTTTAGTCTTCACAGTTCTCTCACTGTACTTCGGTATGACTATTTGTGATTGAGGAACCTGAATGATTTCTGGTTTGAGGCTTGCATTGACTTTTTTTTATTGTTGTTGTTGTTTGAATTAGAAAATTCTACCTAGAGTGCTTTAAAGTATTTTGAAATCATCCAAATTATCACTGAGACATTGGTCATTATCTCTTGGTTTGATAAGGAGGAACATGGCCACTGTGCAATTTAAAGTCTCTGTCTTCTCTTTGTTTGATTTCACTCTAACAAATTCTTGGAAAATTTTAGTGCTGTAACAGAAATTCTAATTTACTGGTTCCAGGAAAGGTTTTATATCACAACTAGGACAGATTTTTGAGGCAGCAGAGCAAAGGCATTTGTCACTTATTTTCCCATAGCTTTTCTTGTGATGGTTGAGAGGAAATTCAAAATAAAGTTTATGTATAATGATATTTAAGGATAAGGACCAATCCCACTAGACTAGTGAATGACTTGTGCTTTTGGTTGAGCTTTTTTCTCTTTCTGCAGTGTCAGACTGTTTACATCTCAACCTCACAGCTCATGTCTCATTTAAGAAGATAGCAGTCCTTGCAGAGAGCAGTGTCATAAAAAGTATTATGACAGAAAGAACTGATGCCTTAAGTTGAGGGAAAGCTGTGGTGTTCTGTTGCCTTATAACAAATTTTTAAAAATAGCAACCTTCAAGGTAGGTATATTCCTCTTAGTCTCCAGCATACATATCAACACTATGCAAAATAATTTATATTACACACTGTTTATACAGAATGAATTTGAGATTTTTAAAAAATCAAGTTGTAGATTATGCAGCCTCTTTGAGAGTAGCGTTTATTTACAGTTTGGTAAAAGAATGAGAAAAAGAGGACTTTTTTAATCTTAAGAAACTTAGGACTTGATGAGATAGGGAAAGATTTCCATTCTATCCTCCCTTTTGTGAGAATAAAAACCACTCCCCAGCCTCTCTTTAATGGCCACAATACCCTACAACTCACTTTAAACACACAGGAAAATGACCTCAAATGTTTATTTGGTCAGTATTAAAATAAAAGTTAACTACCTAATCTTCTTAAGGAGACATTATATCCAACACATGGTGTTTTTATGGGTTGAAATTTTCTCTTCATTATCACTTTCAGTGTCTCGATTTTTATTTAGCTAACTATTATCTTCTGTCCATTTATATTTTTACCATTACTGGTCTTGACTGACCTATACATTTTATATTGTATAAATATAACAGGATCTATTATCATCTTCCTACTCCAAAATTCTAACTTAAGTACAATGTGCTTATTCTTCTAAAATTGAACATTTCTAATCACACTTTTTCTCAGAATGTGCCATCCCATTCACACTGCTTTGCCTTTTCTTACCCCCTTCTTTCTTGCTGAAATAATTCATCTCCCGGCTCTGCAGCTTCCCAAGCCCACCTTTCTCTAGTAAAGTCCTGCACGAGTATACATTTATCTGAAAACATCATTGTCTTTATGCCACCAGTGTGTTTTGCATGTGCTTCTCTTAAAAGTCCAATTTTAGTATATTGAGTAATAATTTCATTACTCGTTTGAATCCCCTAATAGATTGAAGATGACTTCATCTCTCACAAGGCACTGCATTTAGCAGCCATTCAAAAGGTGTTTTGAATGATTGCAAGAAAGAATAATTCAATTGTAAAAAGAATGAATAAGTTGATTTTAAAGAATTGAGGAGACACAACAAACCACAGAAGAGGCACTTTGCTGTCCTTTTGGCTGCGTGTTGAATTGAAATGCCAGCGCTTTGTGGGAAACAACAACAACAACAACAACAGCAACGACAACAACAAAACAGATGATAGTGAAATACAATCTAAAGAAAATTTGCTTTGGCTAGTCATCTTCTAGGTCTATTCTGATCTCGTGTCCTCATGATTTCAATGAAGAAAGATACATAAACTGGCTAAGACTTTCCCTCTTTATATCTGGCTGAAACTGCATCTCACCCAGTCTGATGAGAAAAAAGAACTCAATCAACCCTAAATTTATATCCTAATACACAAGTTCATTAACACACAGACAGGAATAAATTTCAATCTTTCAAAAGATTCTGTGATCAATCTAAAATAGCATATATGAGAAGTGATTTACTTACAAAGAAAATTGTTATTATAAGGTTTTTAGAAATGAATGCTCTGGGTCATCTAAAGCATAAACTTGAATTACCACAAACTTTTAGCTTTCATGAAGTTTAAAGGTTTAATTAAACTTTCATCATTATTACTTCTGATTTTTTTCTTCTCTGTTTCATTTGTGATTATAAATGGATGAAGAAAAGCAATACCATGGATTAGGAATTATTTTTTAATTTTTACTGAGCAACGGAAAATTCACCTGGGAATGTAAATCACACATGAAGGGAGAATTCAGATTGCCTATAAGGCGACATCCAAAGCAAGGCACTCTATTAAATATCACTTCTCCTCTATACACTGAATCTTTCCTCCACATTCCCACCTTACTTCTATAAGCATTTGTTGTTATCTGCTATATGCAAGTAAGTATATTAGGCAATGGATCATTGCCAACATTTTAAGCAGAAGTTATAGAAAACTGAAATATCTCATTTTATATCTCAAATACATTCTGGTTCAGATAAAACTTTGTATTGTAATTTTGTTATTGTACTGATTGATGGAACTTGGAGAGCTATAGAGTACAAATCAGTTAAAGCATAAAGAGATAACTTTAATCTACATAGAACAGTCCCAAAACTCAGACTCATAATTGTAACAATAACCAAAGAGGGAGTGGAAGCAAAATTAAAAAAATAGTAAAACATTTTGAGAAGAATATTCATTGAAGTCTTTGAAAAATAATTTTAAAAATTAACTTTTATAATAGCAGCATATTATAGCTCAAATGTTGAAAGCATAGAAATAGGTTTTCGTATACACATTGGCAATATTTTTATACATAACTATCTATAGATAAAAATAGAGTTTTAGATACAGTGACAGATAGTTGTGCATTTAGAATTATATTGAGAAATCATCAAAATTATATGTGTCTAATTGTTTTTTTTATGAGTGGTTATAATTTATCCTGAAATATACACAATCTGGTTTGTAATGACTTGTTTATTTATTGTAAGTGTTCACAAAAGTGATAAGCATATATAGGACTGACTTAATTAATCTTACATAAAACAATACGTTATTAGGTCAGAACAAATCTAATTCCATTTTGGAGTGATGTCAACATTACTTTGGCTTTGTTAACCGGGTGTTCTGGTCATCTAGAACTTGTTTTGTTGGAAAGACACATGGATTTGTAATGACTTTTAATTCAATACTGAGTTTGGCATTTCCTGGCTGTATGACTTAAAGAATAATCTAAACATCTTGATTTGGTTTTCAATAAATGCAGGTAATGACATTGAAATCTCATACAAAAGTAATATATGCTCAACACTCTGTAAGCTGTAAAGAACTATTTAAATCTGTTATTAGCAATATGTTCTTCCTGCAGTATGCGCTGGAATTGTGTGCTTGTGGGTTTTCCATTCCAACTTGTTTGGCGGAAACAATAAGTTCACCCATCATTATAAATGTAAATGATAGGCAGAGGCTTAGAAATGGAAACTTCAAATATATTTTGAATCCAAATATACAAAATTAATGAAAATGGATATTTAAATATATTCAAAGATAAATATTAGCATACCATGTTTAAACTCTTAAATTCTGTGTATTATTATCAACTTTGCAAATATTCTCCTCATTCAACACAAAGGGTAATACATTCCTAGACTCTCACACATAAGCAAACATAAGCATGGATCGTGGTGTTTTATTGTCACCATAACCACATGTTGAGGGGACCACTAAGTCTGGAAAATAGATCTAGTTCTTCACAGATATGATAGTTAACTGAAGTTAAATAAATAAATATATTTATATAGACAAACACAAGCTGGAGTTACATATGTATGTTTATATATGATATACATTAAAAATATATTTTAATGTCCAGATGTAAAACAAGTGAACAAGTAGACCACTCAGGCATATGATACAAATATGATGAGCCAAAGCAAAGAGTTTTATAAATAACAATTTCATAGTCTGGAGTCATATATACATATTTTAACTCTAGGCATTAAAAATAATATTGACATACTTCTTCAGCTGAGATATTCAGGAGAAAAGAGTTACATTATGTTTCACATACAAAGGAGTGAATAGGAGAGTTAGCTGGCAAGCGTTCCTGGACAGGAAATGATCCAGGCAGATTCAGGTTTGAGACTCAATGGATAGTAAAAGTTGGTCAAGCTTTCACATGTCATCAAAGAAGGAGTCATTGTACAGATTTAGTTTGTACCGTTTTACCTTTCCTCTGTACTCCAGCTATTTTAGACTGCTCACAATTCCCAGAAAACCTCAGGGCTTTTGAAATTGTCCGAAATATCCTCCTTTTCTTATTCTTTCCATCTGGTCACTGTCAACTTTCCCTAAATTTCAATATTTTATTATTTTCATAATAGCTGGTATTGCTTTGTAAGATATTCCTTACAGGCATTTTGTCAATATGACTCCATATACATTTTATCTTTAAATTTCTAATACCTACATTATGATGCTTACTACTTAGAAGATAATATGTACAAATTTCCTGGGACAAATAACTTTTTATTAGTTAATGCTATTTATGAAGGCAACACTAGATTTCCATGAGTGGGCATGATCTTATTTATAAATAGTGTGTAGTATTTGAAATATATGCTGTATATAAATTTACATTAGAAATGATGGTAGGTAATCTTTATAACGTTGCTGGGGTTACAAAATATATTCCAGCTAAAACTATTCTATCAAGTTTTAATTTTTGCATTTGTTTTATCAAAATATTTTAAGTAATTATGAACTTTATTATGCTAAATTTTCAGAAAGTCAGAATAAACCAGTTATAAACAGGTACAGTGATTTACCTTAATTTTATCTGACTGTTGGAATGTGAACTTTTATTTTATAGGAATACATTAATGGAACTTCATTATCATTCAATTTGTATGTATTCTTCAGATTCTGAAGTTGTTATTCATAAAACTCTTTGCTTTAGTCTACCACAATATTACTAGCCTTTGCCAGAGTGTTTTACTTGTTCTCAAGTTATTGATTTTTCCCCTTTGTAGAGCTCAATTTATGCCAAAAATTTACTGCTTTAAAAATCAATACATTAAGATATGCAGGTGAAGTCTCAAATTTCTCATCATTTTAAGTATCTACTTATCATTTTTCCAATAAAATAAAGTCACATCTGAAAAAAATGAACTGAAAGTGTGAAGGCAAAATATAATAGAAAGCTGCAAAGAGAATAATAATACGTTAATAAATTGTTCACAAAGAATACTGTAAGCAGCAGTGATGAAAATAATAATAGTGCCCAATTGTGTGGTCAAAAGAAAAGGCACAGAGAAGGTCAAGAACACAGCTTACTTTCATTCTTGGCTGGTAATTTTCCATTAGTCTCCTACACATGCCATTGCTTTCAATATACTTAGGAGGTAGATTATTGAAGGTATGGTAGCTGGTCACACATTCTGGAAAAGAGTTTGCTGTGCTTTGAATAAGGCAATTAACTGCCCTTTGACTGGTAGGGCAAATTCTCTGATCATGTTCACCCATTAATTTGACAAATATTTATGTGCCCACTTTAGGCTGGGCATGCAATTGCAAACCACACAGTCTCCGTATTCAAGGAGATTTCTGCATTGGGCAGATTACTTTTAGTCTGCTTCTTGCCTTCCCTTGCTCTTATAGGCAAGAGCAATATTAATGAGATGACTTTCTGGCCAAAAGAAGGAATTCTCTGTTTCAACCAAGCTATTCAACCTAAAGGGATTTAAACATTACATTGTTACAACTTTTTGGTGTGTTGGAAGATGTTTGTTTTGGTTTAGTTGTTCTCCATGTCTGTGAAACTCTGTAAGGGTGGTGGTCAAATTTTAGTGGTTCAGGTAATCACATAAGAAACCTGTTCAAAATGCAAAGTTTCAAGACCCGCCTTCAAAAATTTTTATTTAATTAATTCTGGGCTGATGCTCACAACCTGTGTCTTTGGTACTACAGGTGATTTCATTGCAGGTAGCCCATAATCCATATTTTCAGAAAATAAAAATTTAATTTTAGATTATGGAGTTTGTGTAGGCTTAGAAATAACATTTCTGGATTTGGGAGTTATTTTTTGCTGTTTTTCTTCCTTTATGGGGTTTGGAACATTTTTATCGTGTAGAAATTTCTGTTTTGATTATGAGATAACTATAAAGTTTGTTCTCTCTCTTTCTCTCTGTCTTTCTCTCTCTCTCTCTCTCTGTGTCATTATTTTAAAGCTCTATAAAATTATCCAGGATAAGTTAAACATATACTATTTTGATTGCATAAAATAATAATAAAAATAACACTGAATGTGGTAGCTGGAGAGGGGTGAAAATGTGAAAATAGTTCCAGAGAAAATCTCTGTCTTATGGTTTCAAGTTATACAGAAGTAGAAACCAAAAATGTTTCTTTTTTCAACACTGAACCTGCAAAGTCATGTCAAACACAATGAATTGGGAATGTCTGCACCTTGATTAACCCAGGTTGTCTGAATTATAATCTGTTAAAAGTGACTTTTCTGTTCCTATTGAAGTTCTGCTTTCCTCTCTACGTCCCAAGTTTAGTGTCACCTAGCTGATTTTTTTCTGTGGTTAGACATAGATTCAGATCCACTGTAGATACTGTAGAACTATTTAGATTTATACAGAATATTAAGTATCATTTGTCTCCAAGAATAATTTCCACGTCCATCTGTGGAATTTCCTCTAAAGATGAGAATTCTTCATAGTTTCTCAAACCTTAACAGGAACAAAAGTCCTAAGCATATAGCTACAGAACAGATTATGGTGGGCTAATAATGTGAGGTACGTGAACTTAGTTCGACAAAAATAACCAAGACAGAGCACAGGTTTCCATGCCAGTATATGCTTCCATCATTTTCCGTAAGTTGTTATAATTACTTGGTGACCAAGTTTCATCAACTTCAATAAGAATTGTAATATTCATTTAGGAATGAGCTCAGGCCAGGCACAGTGGCTCACATCTGATAGTACTTTGGGAGGCCAAGGAGGGAGGATCCCTTGAGGCCAGGAGTTTGAAATCAGCGTGGTCAACATAGTGAGACTCTGTCTCTACAAAAATAAAAATAAATTTTAAAAAAGTAGCCAAATGTGGTGGCACGCACCTGTTGTCCCAGCTACTTAGGAGACGAGCAGGAGAATGGCTTGAACCCACGATTTTAAGGTTGCAGTGAGCTGTGATTGTGTCACAGCATTGCAGACTGGGCAAACAAAACAAACAAAAAATAAGCTCAGATAATTTTAAAAAATATACAAGCATTATTTATGTGGTTACATAAGATTTTCTTCTCCTATTGCTTTTAATGTGATAAGAGGATTTTCATATGTTTGCCTAAAGAATTAAAGGTATTCCTTCAAGAAAGAGTAAATTTACCATCAACTAGGCTGCTTCTAAAAAAATTTTACAAATTAAGTAAAATTTATTAGTGTTGGTAATTTACTAGATTTAACTCTATTTAAGTTACTCTGAATTGCTGTGTTTGGAATGTTCTGTTCTGAGAGATAGTAATCTAGAATAAAATTCAACTGACTTCAATCTCTGTATCAGGTCTATTTCAGCAGTTCTCAATTCATACTGAGAAAAAAAAAATAATAATGGACTTAACTGAAGCGTAAGCAGTGTAGGTTAGATAGGGAGAAGAAGAAATTCCAGACAATAGGATTTTAAAATCTTGGAATGTATTACAGAGGGAAGTTATGCAATCTCTCCTTGATTGAGCTCTTTAAAAATAACATTTGTTTTATATCTTTCAGTCATGGGTCTAAGACTTTGTTTACCAAATACAGATGCTCTTGAATGTGCACCCAACAACTATAGAATTCTACGATTATAAATTTAGGTTTTGCATTCAAAAGAGATGAGTTTGCCCGATTAGTTTCTACAGCTAACTCTTTTTACGGATTATTTAATAGAAATTACTGAGTTTGCAGGTTAATAAAATTTAAGGTGAAAAATATTTAATATTATTTCTGATACACTTTGAATAACTGATTTAATTTTTCAAAATAACCACTTAGTGTTTGAATTACTAACATGGATTTTATAAGTGATCATAGAGGAAACGTAGCTTTTGTATCTTTTTCCTCAAGTGCTATTCACATAAAAAAAAATTCTCTTTTGTGATTTTTCTGAATTATAAATCAAATAAATAATCTACAGAATCCTATTTAACCATTACTTTAATACCCTAATTAGAATTTTAAATTACTATAGTAAAAACAAATAATGAAGATATTTCCTCTGCTAAAATGCATTTGTTTAAAAATTGTCACCCTTTTGAGATTTAAAAATGTACCATAAAAATGGTGCTGGATGAGATGATCTCTAAAGTTCATTCCAGCTCCACGATTCTCTGATTATTTGAAAGTAGTGGCAGAGTCAATAATTTTATGGAAAGAATTGGACATTTCGAAGCTTCCCCCTTTGTTATTTCAAGAAATGCACTGCTTTATATTTGAAACTTAAAAGTATAGATGAGGCGTACTTTGAAAGTAGAAATCATTGATTTACTGTTCTGTTTACTAAATGAACACTATATACTTGAGTTTATTGTTTATGTAATTTAGAAACTATAGGATTTAATATTACCCAATCAAATACTTCATTGTTAATTATCCAATGAGATACTTCCTTTTCCTCTAAGACTGTTGAGATAATCAGAATTTTCCAAAAGTGTACTACTTAATGATTAGTTCAAATGTCCTAGAAAGAATCATGAATTAAGCAATGTATTATTTAATAATGGAGAAATGGCTGGGTACAGTGGCTCACATCTGAAATCCCAGCTCTTTGGGAGGCCGAGACAGGCAGATCACCCGAGGTCAGGAGTTTAAGACCAGCCTGGCCAACATGGTGAAACCCCTGTCTCTTCTAAAAGTATAAAAATTAGCTGGGCTTGGTGGTGGGCACCTGTAATCCCAGCACTCGGTAGGCTGAGGCAGGAGAATGACTGGAACCCAGGAGGCGGAGGTTGCAGTGAGCCGAGATTGTGCCACTGCACTCCAGCCTGGGCATCAGAGTGAGACCCTATCTCAAAAATAAATAAATAAATAAATAATGATAATAATAATGGAGAACCTAGGGAACCTAAATAAATATAAAGATACATATTTATGTAATAAATATGTAATAAATATAAAGATACATCTATATATTTATACATATATATTTATATATCTTTATATTTATTTCTATATAAATGTGTACCTTTTTAAAAAATGTTAAGAAATACATCACTAGATTAAGCCTATATGGTTAAACTGTCATTTTTTTAGACATGGTTGGGATAAAGAATAAACCAAATTCATACCCACACACACACACACACACACACACACATACACAAACACAAAGACAAACTATAGTTACCAGAGGATAATAAGGTGCTGGTCATAAGAACTGACTTCTTGGAATACCTATGAGGTTCATTTAATTTTCTTATAAGCTTCCAAATGATGAATTATTATGTTTCAAAGTTATTTATAAATGAAAGTTTTTATATTTCTGAAATATATCTTTTAGGAAAGCAATGCTGTGGAAAGTGCTAAGGTAACAGATCCACCCACGATAACTAATCGCTTCAAAGATAGGCATAACTGCACCACTTGCACAAAAGACAAAGGGGTAGAGACTTCTTAAAATAGGAAATGTATATTTTATGAGAAGAATGGTAACTCAAGACAATGAAATAAATTCTGATCATATTTGATGAGCAAGACGCTGTGAGAAAGATTAAAAAAAAAAATAGGAACTATGAGCCCCAGAAAAGGTGGTAGATAAACTGTTTCTGCCAAGCCTTTTGTTTGTTTAGTGGGAGGGCATGGTAGGATACTTATTGGCGAAAACCTTGTGTGTAAAGAAAGGTATGATATACGTTGCAAGAGAATGGTGCCATTTTCATTAAAATAATAGGTTTATTTTCTCACCGTATTTAAAAAGACTTTCCCATTGTTTTGTGAATTTCCTTTTCACTAGATTGCCCTCCTATCAGGCAGGTGAGACAATTTATTGGAGTTGAGAGAATGTGTATTCATTGAGACCTGAGACTTTGATATACTTAGTTTTTAATCATCTTGTTCTTCAAAGAAACTTAAGGTTTGTTAGAACTGATCAGAAAACTGGAAGACACCTACATACATCAGAATTCAAATGGTACCTTAAACAGTCACTAAACCTCTTTCTGGTAGCCCACACACCAGCCAAAGATGGGGTAAACTGTTAACTTTTAGTAACTATTTGGCCAACTTCTGTGGTTATGACAGCTGGACAGGAGCCTCAGATGAGGGTAGCACCTTCTTGTTTGATTGTGAGGGTTCCTAGAAAGACTTGTTGGGGAAAAAAATAAAAACAAACAACGAGTAGGTGTTCTCTTATTTAGAGTACTATTTTAAATGTCAGCGTTCACGCATTAATTCCTACTAAGAAGTATAGTACAGATTCCTCAAGGACCTTTGAGAGGAGAAAAGATGCATGGAATTTACTGTTTCACGTGAACTTTTTAAACAGAATACTATGTAATGTTTAGGTGTTTTTAGTTAATAAAACTTCACATATAAATCAATTTGTAGTAGTTCTTTCTATAACTTGGATGGGTATGAGTCCTTCATCAGATATATGTTTCAAATATTCCCTGCCTATGACTTACCTTTTCATTTTTTTATCAATGTGTTTTGATAAAAACGATTTTTAGAAATTCAGTGAAGACACATTAACAATTTTTTTCTTTTATGATCAGTGCTTTTGCATTCTGTGTAAAAAATCCTTGCCAATTCCCAGGATGGAAAATTTTATTGGGCTAAGAAAGATTATTATTTTTTCCACAGAGGAGACTTTTCTTTACCCGTTGAGTTACCTTTGTACCTTTGCTAAAAATTATGTTTCCGTAAAACGTGTGGGTCTATTTATGAACTCTACTTTGTTCTACTGCTCTATTTGTTTATCTTTACAGGAGTACTACCAAGTTTTCATTCTGACTGTAGCATTTCAAAAAGAGTTATGAGGAAGTCATTAACAAATAAAAATAAATTCAATGTTATTTTCATCAAAAATTGTTAATTAAAACCACAATGAGATATCATGATACACCCACCAGAGGGCTAAAGTTAAAAGACAAACAATACAAAATGCTGGAGAGGATGGGAAAGAACTGAAAACTGTTGATAAAATTTCTAAAATGTTAAACAAATACCTAGCTTATGATTCAACTATTCCAGTCCTAAGTAATTAAAGAGAAAAAGGCTAGGTGCGGTGGCTCACACTTGTAATTTCAGCACTTTGGAAGGCTGAGACAAGCAGATCACTTGAGGTCAGGAGCTGGAGACCAGCCTGGCCAACATGGCAAAACCTCGTATCTACTAAAAATACAAAAAAAAAAAAAAAAAAAAAGGAATTAACCAGATGTTGTGAGGAATCTCAAAAGCATTGCACACAACAAAGAAGCTATGCTAGCTAAAAAGCATAGACAATGTTATCTTATTGTAATGAAGTTGAAGAACTGTTTGGTGTCTGCTAGACAATAGACAGAAAGAGGCACAAGGGGGCTTTCTAAGCTGCAAGCTATGTTCTGAATCTTGATCGGCATTTTGGTTTCAAGGGTATATACATTTATCAAAATATTTTCCACTATTCTTTTAATATTTGTGCTTTTACTTTCATTACATTTCAGCAAATACATGTATTATTTTTTTACTATAAAACTATTTTATACACTATCTTTTACACAGCCTTTCCAGGTATATCAACAACATTTTGAGAGATAATTAGACTTAGTTATATTTTGTGTATTTTAAAAACTGAGATTTTCAAATAACTCAAGTGACTCTCCAGATAGCATATTATGCAAGAACTCTGGCTTCTTGTCATTGCAGTCTCTGCTACAGCACACTGCATCTCAGATTAATTCCATAGTCTAGAATATATGAGAGTAGCTCTCTGGATACAGCATACAGAGGCAATAAAAGCACAGGCTCTGAAACCATGCTGCCTTGGTTTGAAACCTGGTTATTTCACTTATTAGTTGTGAGATACTGGGTCAATTATTGAACACTTCAATTCTTAGTTTCTTTCGCTGCAAAAAGGAAAAATCATTATAACGTTGTCATTTAATTACTATAAGCATAAAAGACATGTTACTTGTAACAAGCATTTGGTACACTATCTGTAATATCATAATTGGTCATTAATATGCCTGAGTGTCCTGATAATAATTATTACATTTTAATGATTACTACTATATATTACATATTAACATATCAATGTTATTAATGTTATTAGTAATATAATTATTACTATAATGGAAGCAACTTTACAAGGGAGATGGTGGCTAAATAGCTTCACAGGAGGTGAGATTAAGATGGGAACTCAATGGAGTCCCCGTGCAACGTGAGGACATCAAATTTAGGAAACTGTGAGATAAGGTAGGAACTGCACAAGCAGATAGTACCTATTGTTTATATGTGCATTTGACCATCAAAGTAAAGTACAATTTTTCACCCACATAGGCAGGTTGTCAGTACCACTCAGGGAACACATGCTGTCCTAGCATTGTCACAGAAAGTAGCACATTATTACCTTGATGATAGTAATGGTGAGGTTAGAGAGCAGACGTGTGATGTGACACATCCAGTTCTTTTCAGGACATGGAACAAAGCATTGAAATTCTTGCAATGATTGGGTTTACATTTTTAGTTTGGTCAACATACTTTGGACTCTATAATGGACGATGAATAATGGCATCTTGCCACAGCTATATTGTATCCAGCTTCATGATTTTCTTGTTTCAAAAAAATAGATTTTATTTTTTAACAGTTTTAGATTTATAGAAAACTTGAGCATACAGTACAAGCTTCCCATATCCAATAGTTTCCCTTATTATTAACGTCTTGCATTAATGTGGTATATTTATTATAATTAAAGAACCAACATTGATACATTATTACTCCCTAAATGCCATAGTTTACATTAGATTTACTCTTTTTGTTATATACTTTTATGGGTTTTGATGTATAATGTAAAATATCTTCCATTACAATATCATGCAAAGCAGTTTCATTGCACTAAAATCCCCTTTGTGTCACCGTTTTACCCTACCCCATCCCTCCCACACAATGGCAACAACTGGTCTCTATTATTTCTATAGTTTGCCTTTTCCAGAATGCCACATAGCTGGAATTATACAGTAGGTAGTCTTCTCACATTGACTTCTTTCATTTAGCAATATGTTTTTAAGACTCCTCTGGGTCTTTTTGTGGCTTGACAGCTCATTCCTTATTACTGCCAAAAAATGTTCCAGTATATGGATGTACTACAGTTTGTTTTTCCATTTGCCTCTATTTATTTACTTATTTATTTATTTATTTATTTATTTATATTATACTTTAAGTTCTAGGGTACATGTGTACAACGTGCAGGTTTGTTACATATGTATACATGTGCCATGTTGGTGTGCTGCACCCATTAACTTGTCATTTACATTAGGTATATCTCCTAATGCTATTCCTCCCCTTTCACCCCACCCCACGACAGGCCCCAGTGTGTGATGTTCCCCACCCTGTGTCCAAGTGTTCTTATTGTTCAATTCCCACCTATGAGTGAGAGCATGTGGTGCTTGGCTTTCTGTCCTTGTGACAGTTTGCTCAGAATGATGGTTTCCAGTTTCATCCATGTCCCTACAAAGTACATGAACTCATTCTTTTTTTATGGCTGCATAGTATTCCATGGCATATATGTGCCACATTTTCTTAATCCGGTCTATCATTGATGGACATTTTGGTTGGTTCCAAGTCTTTGCTATTGTGAATAGTGCTGCAATAAACATATGTGTGCATGTGTCTTTATAGCAGCATGATTTATAATCCTTTGGATATATACCTAGTAATGAGATGGCTGGGTCAAATGGTATTTCTAATTTTAGATCCTTGAGGAATCGCGACACTGACTTCCACAATGGTTGAACTAGTTTATAGTCCCACCAACAGTGTAAAAGTGTTCCTATTTCTCCACATCCTCTCCAGCACCTGCTGTTTCCTGACTTTTTACTTTTTAATGATTGCCATTCTAACTGGTGTGAGATGGTATCTCATTGTGGTTTTGATATGCATTTCTCTGATGGCCAGTGATTATGAGCATTTTTTCATGTGTGTGTTGGCTGCACAACGAAATAAAAGAAGACACAAACAAATGGAAGAACGTTCCATGCTCATGGATAGGAAGAATTAATATTGTGAAAATGGCCATACTGCCCAAGGTAATTTATAGATTCAATGCCATCCCCATCAAGCTACCAATGATTTTCTTCACAGAATTGGAAAACCCTACTTTAAAGTTCATATGGAAATAAAAAAGAACCCGCATTGCCAAGACAATCTTAAGCCAAAAGAACAAAGCTGGAGGCATCACGCTACCTGACTCCATTTGCCTCTTGAAGGATATTTTATCTGCTTTCAGTTCTTGGAAATTATAAATAAAGTTGCTTTTAGCATTCATGTGCAGGTTATTGTGAAAACATAACTTTTCAACTGATTTGGGTAAATACCTAGGAGTCTGATTGTGGGTTTTATGGCAGCACTATGGTTAGCTTTGTAAAAAATTGCCAGATAGTCTTCCAAAGTGGCTGTATCATTTTGCATTCCCACCAGAAATAAATGAAAGTTTCTGTTTCCCCACATTATTACTATCATTTGGTATTGTCATATTTTGGGATTTTTGCCATTCTAATAGGTATGTAGTTGCATCTCATTGTTTTAATTGGCAATTACTTATTGTCATATGTTGATGAGTATCTTTTCATATGTTTATTTGCCATCTGTGTATCTTCCTTGGGGATAATGCGTTCATGTCTTTGGCCCAGTTTAAAATTTTTGTTGTTTGTTTTATCATCACTGAGTTTTAAGAGTTCTTTGTCTATTTTGGATACAATTCCTTTATTATATATAGTATTTACAAATATTCCCTCTCAGCCTGTTTTTTTTCATTCTCTCAATAGTATCTTTTTCCCAGTAGAAGTTTTAGCTTGGAATTAAGTCCAAATTATCATTTTTTTATTTCATCAATTATGGTTTTGGTGTATTTATTACTACTTTTGAGGGTTTTTACATTTCTATTTTTTAATTTAAATTTTAATTGACAACGATGTGTATTTATGAGGTGCAATGTGATGTTTAGAAACATGTAGACTTGTGTACTTTGTACACCTGTGAGCAATCAGACGTCTCCCTCATGAAAACAAGCCCTTGATCTTATCTGACTACCAGACTAACAAAGCTAAGAACAATGAGCTGACTATTTTGAACCCTGATTTTGGACAGGGCCTTTGGGCCAAAGACTTAAAGTGATTCTCTGTTGACCAGAAGCATGTACTTGGGATCATAAAATAAACTGCATCTCTGTGCTGTGCCACTCAGGGTGGAAGGGGCAGGATTAAGCAGCTTCTCTTGCATTTCTGTTTCTAAATTTCGTTGTGTTAATTTTTTTCCTTCCCAGTCAATGATCTTAACTCAATTATTTTCAAAAAAATACATATTTTTAAAATCTTTACAAATTTCCTCCTTTGATTGGGATTATTTTGTACATCTAAACCTGCCTGGGCAGTTCCTTTCACCTGGAGGCATGGAGGCCAGGGAGACTGACCCAGCTCACATACGGCAAGTGGGTGGTGGGCCCGTAATGCACACCTGCACCCCACAAACCTGCGTTCCTCACCACCACTCTTTGCATGTTGTTGTTTTGACTCTAGCTTCTGGCCTCAAGCCTCGGTTTCCCCCATAAAATAAAACAGTGTGAATAAATCAAAGACTAAAAAATTATATAAAAATTTATATCAATCTAATTAGCATATTTATCACCTCATGTACTTGTTTTTTAGTGAGAATATTAAAATGTGCTCTCTTAGCAATTTTGAAATATGCAATACATAATTATTAATTATTGTGCCCATGCTATGTACTAGATCTTGAAATTTATCCTTCCTTCTTCCTGTCTAAGTGAAACTTTGCATTTTATTTCCTCATTTTTTACCTGCCCTCCACCCCCAGCCACTGGTAACCATCATAATGTTCTCTACTTCTATAGGTTCAATTGTATTAAATTTCACATATAAGTAAGATTATATATTTATCTTTCTGTGCCTGGCTTATTTCGCTTAGCAAAATGTCTTCCAGGTTCATATATGTTGCCGCAAATAGCAAGTTTTCTTTTTTAAAAACTAAATAGTATTCCATTTTGTATATACATCATATGTTTCTCAACTAGTCATCTGTTGATGGACATAGTTTGATTTCACATCTTGGCAGTTGTGACTAATGCTGAAAATAAACAGGGGCGTGCAAACATCTCTTCAACATACTGATCTTTATTGTCTCCTAGACTTCTCCTATGTTACCTCCTAAAAGTTTTATAATTTTGAGTTTTGAATTTCTGTCTACAATGTACTTTGAGTTAATTTTTGTGCAAAGTATAAGATCCGTAGTTAGATTCTGAATTTTTGTTTTTGATTTTAAATATGAATGGCTAGTGTTTCCAGCACCATTTGCTGGAAAGACTATCTTTTCTGCATTTAATTGCTTTTACTCCTTGGTCAATGATACGGTTTGGCTCAACTAGCATTTTGAAGTTAATTCCAATAATCTCTATGTGTCATGAGAGGCACCAGGTGGGAGGCAATTGAATCATGGGGTCAGTTACCATCATGTTGTTCTCATGATTGTGAGCGAATTTTCATGAGCTCTGGTGGTTTCATAAGGGGCTTTTCCCCCTTTATTCAGCACTTCTTCTTCCTTCTTCCTGCTACCATGTGAAGAAGGACATATTTGCTTTCCCTTCCGCCAAGATTGTAAGTTTCCTCTCCAGCCCTGCAGAACTGTGAGTCAATTAAACCTCTTTCCTTTATAAATTACCCAGTCTTAGGCAGTTCTTTATAGCAGCATGAGAATGGACTATTATAGTCTAAATCAGTTGATTACATTTTGTAGGCGAGTGATATAGTTTGTTTTTGTGTCTCGACCCATATCTCATGTCAAATTGTAATTCCCAGTGTTGGAGAAGGGGCTTTGTGGAAAGTGATGGGATAATGGGGGTGGATTTTCCACTTGATGTTCTTATGATAGTGAGTTAATTCTCACAAGATCTGATTGTTTTAAAAATGTGTAGTACTTCCCCCTTCACTCTCTCTTTCTCCTGCTCCAGTCATGTAAGATGTGCCTCCTTCCCCTTCATCTTGTAAGTTTACTGAGGCCTCCCCAGCCATGCTTCCTGTACAGCCTGTGGAACTGTGAATCACTTAAACCTCTTTTCTTTGTAAACTACCCAGTCTCAGGTAGTTCTTTATAGTAATGTGAGAATAGACAAATACAGTAGGTGTATTTTGGGGTTCTCTGTTTTGTTTCATTAACTGATTTGTCCATAAGTCTTAAATTTCATAGTGTCAGTCCTCTAAATTTGCTCTTCTGCTTCAATTATATATTGAACATTATGGGCTTTAGACTTTTTATATAATTATTTTTCGAATGATAACTACTTGAATGTACTATGTTTTAAGATTTTGCAATATAAATATTTGTTGAATAATGATTAAAAGAGATTTTTTGTCATCAAAATAACTTGTTGGGATTTTACTGGGATTGCATTAAATCTGTAGATCATGTGAGAATAATGGATATTTTAACAATATTGAATCTTTCTATCCATGAACATGGAATATCTGTCCTTTTATTTATATCTTATTTGATTTCTTTTATCATAATTTTATAGTTTTATTCATTTGATACTATACATATTTTACTAGATATTTACCTAATTATTTCATTTTTAGGGTGCTTGTAAAATCAGTCTCATAAGAATCTGAAATCATACACAACACTCTACTAATTCATACGTTACCAATGATAGGTTATGGATAATTGTAAGATAGGTGAAGCCTGAAGTAATATCGACCATCTTCACAAATACACATTTGTTTCATTAAAGCAGCACGTTGGTCCAGATTTATCATGTACATTTTTAAGTGGCGCTTGTGGTGTATCATTTAGTTAATGGAAGCAATTTAGGTAATGAAGATCAACATTTTATACTACATTGATTTTATACATTAAGGGATATTTTCCAGAGTTTCATCCCCTGTAAATCAATAAATTCTCAGTTTGTCTAAAAAAAAAAATCATGGACACTAAGAAAATCATGCTAAAAGAAATTAAAAAATAAGAACTTCATTTTATCTTTCATTAGTAATGATCATCAGGAAGAGATTGAACGCTATTTCTTTTTCTCCTCCTGGGAGAGAGTTTGGATTATAGGTAAGTTGCTAGCCCTTTTCTTCACTGGGGTGTGTGTGTTTGTGAGGGGAGTTTAGGAACTGAGGAAATGGGAAAGAGGAAGACAGCAAGAGCATCGGAGAAATTTTTAAACTCCAATAAGTATAAGATTTACCTAGTTTAAGAAAATCATATTAACTATACACATTTTCTTTGTATTTTTTCCTAGATGAGACACTATATTTTTCTATATACAAGTTGGTGCTACTGATTATTTTTAAGGACCCAATATCCTCTTTTTATTTTTCCAAAAATATTGATTGATTATGGTATAATGAATGAATTATTAGTTTCAGAGTAAGGCTAAACTTTCCCTACCACTTTTTAAAAACTATCGGAATCTGGAAGTTTCTAGCTCTAAGAATCTAACCTATGCAACTGTTTTTAAAATTTTACTTAAGAAGTGAATATTATTATGCCTTCCTTTTTATTATTTTATTGATTAAAGATTATATTAAACACATAGAATAGAGTTGGGTACATGTTAAGCATGACCCATGTTATAATTATTATCTATATTACATTCTTCTGTAACTGTGTTAAATAAAATAAAATAAAATAAAATAAAAAAATAAATTTGGGTTCTTCTTGTTTTATTTTTATTTTTATTTTTATTTTTTTTTTTTTGAGACGGAGTCTCGCTGTGTCTCCCAGGCTGGAGTGCAGTGGCATGATCTCGGCTCACTGCAAGCTCCGCCTCCCGGGTTCACGCCATTCTCCCGCCTCAGCCTCCCAAGTAGCTGAGACTACAGGCGCCCGCCACCACGCCCGGCTAGTTTTTTGTGTTTTTAGTAGAGACGGGGTTTCACCATGTTAGCCAGGATAGTCTCGATCTCCTGACCTCGTGATCCACCCGCCTCGGCCTCCCAAAGTGCTGGGATTACAGGCTTGAGCCACTGCGCCCGGCCGGGTTCTTCTTGTTTTAAACTGTGTAATAGTATGATCAGGTTAATGTTATAAAGTTATTCTCCAAAAATTACCCACTAAAAGCTTTTTTCTTCTTAAAAATATTCAGTCAGTACAGAATACTAGGCCAGTATAATAACTTTAGAAGACCTGAGAAGAAAATGATTAAATATAGAGTCCATATTAAATAAGTTTTAGTGGTAGGTATATTATACTAGTGTTCTTAGGCTTTCACAACACTGGCATGGTTTCTGAATAATACATGTAAATAATTATTTTGATCAGGTAGAATATAAGAATGAAATAATATCTTTACCCATCTTAAGGGGCAGAGTGAGTGAATACTGAGAAATAAAAATTCAACAGAGGATTTTGCTCTTTAATAGTAAAATGGTCACTAATTAGATAAGTATTAAGTTCTACCAATATAGAAGTTAAAACTTAGAAAAATTGAGGCTCAATTTTTTTTCCACGGCCTGCATTTTTTATCAATAATCAAGTCCTTATGGAAAAGGTATATGCTGTAATGTATTCCTGGATGTACATTAAAATCACCTGGAGAACTTTTTAAAACACCATTGCTAGTCCCCAATCAAGCCTATTAAGTGAGAATCTTTGACAGTGGAACTTGGACATTAGGGCTTCAGAATTTTAAAATGAACCCAAGTGATTCCAATAAATAGCCATGCTTGAGAGCCAATGACCTAGTGGCAAATTCACTGACAAACTAGTAGTTGTGAAAATAACCAGATAATATTAGAAGTTTTTTTTTTCATAATTATTACTGGAAAAAATGGAGTCACACTAGAACTTCAAAATTTGATTGAAAATCAACAATAAATGTAGGAAACATATAATTTGGGCTGGGGATCTACAACTCCTAGACAGGATCTCTATATTGGATTGATAGTTATGTGGTTATTGCCCCAAATGAGTTTAAGCAAAGTTGCCATTTTCTGAGATTTATAAAATTTCTCATTCTTCAAACTATATAAGTTTTTAGGCTATGTTAGCAAAAATGCAAGGATACTCTCTAGTGAAACACCCTTAAACTTCTGACTCATGATCTCAGGAGCTCTGAATTTGTATGCACTGGCAGGACATATAACATTTTCACTAAGTCACGTAACAAAGATTATGTGATTGTCCTTTACAAAAGTATGTCCTTTTCATACTTTTGAAAAGGACAGTCACAGAATTTTTTTTTCAGTATATATAAACAACAAGCCCTCGTGGGAGCTGAAATCGTGAATATGATACTTTAAACAATAGAAATACTAAGCTAAAACTAAAGAAGAAAAGAAGACATTGGAATTAGTTATAATGTTATTTGAGAAAAAAGCTTGGAAGGTTTGTGTGAAAAAGAATTTTCTAGGAAATCAGGTGCCCTTGAAATGTACCCTGATAGAAGAAATCCAAGACATTGAAATTTAGTGTATTCCACTAAACCTGTGTCCTTTCATGCTAAAAATTTGCTTCTGAAAAATGGTGTCCGAATTTCATATTCTAGCAGTTTATCCTTACTTTTTACTTTTTTTACAAGCTGATTTTCAAACATGACTATTGCATTTTCTTAATGTTAAAAATATGCATTATAAAAGCTTGGGATTGGACTATATGCTAACAAAATAACTAAAATGTTACCATAGTGAGCGTGTATTTGCATAATTCTTATAAGCAACCTACATAATTAAAAGCTTAAAAATAATATTTTGGCAAAACATTAGACAATTTTTGAGGGCAAAAACAACAAAAACTGAATCTTTATTCCATTACTGAAAAGAAAAAGTTTTAAAGAAAAGGAAACAGAAGTTTGTAGAACTTAGTGTAGGCTGGAAATGCAGGCTAAAACCCAACGGTAACATCGAAGAGGCAGCACATAAAAAGGAATTGGAATCATCATAAAGTTTTTAAACAAGAACATCTGGTGATAATGTCATCAATAGGATCCTCAAGTTTTTCTTTTTCTTTGTTTTTTTTTTTTTTTTTTTTTTTTAGATGGAGTCTTGCTCTGTCACCCAGGCTGGAGTGTACTGGCACAGTGCAAGCTCACTGCAAGCTCCACCTCCGAGGTTCAAGCAATTCTCTTGCCTCAGCCTCCCTAGTAGCTGGGATTACAGGTGGATGCCACCACGCCTGGCTAATTTTTGTATTTTTAGTAGAGATGGGGTTTCAATACGTTGGCAAGGCTGGCTTCGAACTCCTGACCTCAAGTGATCTGCTCTCCTCAAAAATTGGGATTATACAAGTGAGCCACCACGCCCTGCCTCTGCAACTATTTTGAAGCTCAAGATTTGAATTGTAAGGGGGGATTTTGCCTAGGTCACATTAAGTAACTATTTCTTGACTTGCTCAATAGGGAAAAGGTAGTTTCTCTAAAGAGGTAATTTGGGTGATATTAAAAATGGATGCTGCATATCCAGAAATAGGCATATGCTCTCTATTGAAAAGAAAACAAAAATTCTCTATGCCAAGAATTGCAAACTTGAAAAATTTTCTTTAATGCCGGGTTTACGCGACATGGTGTAGTACCATGTTTCCCTCATGTACGTATGTATTAATATTTATTTTTTAATTTTCTTTAAAAATATAAAGGAAAACAACTTGTTAAAAGTGTAAACTTATTAGGCTAAGATATGAATTTTTTTTAACTACAGGTCTCACACATTGTAATAATTGTGTACTAAGAACATCATAGATGGGCATTATTGAAACTGAAATCTGAATGTAACAAGGTCTGTGTTTTCACAGAACTCTTGATCAAGTAGGATTATAAGTATCTACTGAGCTAAGAATCCAATTATCCTAGATTCTAAACCCATGCTCTTTTTCAGTTGAAATATTGAGAGCACATTTGATTTCCAATTTCCATTATAAAGTGTCAAGCAGACACTTGTATTTTTTTGCAAGCCATAAATGCTGTAGACAGGCCATGTGAGGATAATACGTAATGGAAATTTGGGCTATTTGACTCTTGAAATATTTTATTTGGTTCCATGTATTGCACATGATCCCCATGCTCTTTGAATTGAAAAGCACTTTAAAAATATATCTTACCGATATTCCATTGGTAATTAAAACAATCAATAAACAAACAACTGTTTTTTATTGGTTGGTACATAATAAAACAGGTTTTATGTCAGAAATAACAGGTTACAATTTGTTATAAATAAATATTACAATGTACATTTCCTTTTATAATAATATTTAATTATATTTTATATGTAGGCTAAAAATACTTGGTTGTTTTCACAAGAGCCATTCTTCTCTTTCTTTACTTGCTAATAGGTCTCCAATAGGGTTTGTAGAGTAAAGTACCCAGACCTAGGGCTTGAATTAATTTGGGTTTAATTCTTTAATGATATTCTCATTCTCTTTTTCCAGTGACTGTTCTCAGATGGATATATGATATAGTTCTGGCCAAATATACATATAAAATATCTGTTTAAGGCTTATGGGCAAGATTTTATTATCTGATAAGAGAAAGGGGATTAAGAACTCTGCCTTTTTCTGTGGATGGAGTCTTGTAAGATGTCAATGCTTTAGTTGCTACATTATATTGAGGCCAAGAGACAGAGAAATGTCTGTTTCTAGCCTTTTTAAATTATGCAACAAATATCACAATAAGTTGTGTGTTCTGTTACCTGCAGTCAAAACATTTCTAACTTATGGACTAGAAATTTATTAGTTTGTTTTCCATTTAACAAGAGAAACATGGTACCTTAAATTATATAAGAAAAAAAATACATTTTGTTGACAAACACTCAAAAATTATATATAATATCACTTGTTATTTGAGTTATAGTTTTAAAATAGATACGAAATTATCTTGGAGTTGCTCTATCAAAAATGGAATAAATGTTGAAAAACTACTGGTATAATATATTTTGTATTTGTTGTTAAAACTTGAAGAAAAGGAATTTTGAGTAGCTATTGGAAGTTTACAAATTACAAATTGTGGCATACTTTAAGCTTGCATTATCTTCAGCACTTGAATAGCACATTTATAAGTTTCATTTTAACATTAATTTTAACTTGTTAGAAACATTGTCATGTTTACCATAACTTAAAGTTATAACTCAGTTAAAGAAAGAAAATTTAAAATCAATCATATATACTTCTTAATGGTGTATACAAATTTCCAAAGGATATTGAATATTCATGATAAAAACTCAAGCAATATCAACAGAAAGCATACAAATCCAACTTGGAAAATGTATTAATTTCTCCCCATTTTCCAGAAAACTTGACTAGACCCTTTGCTACACAAAAATCTTATGAAATAATTTATTTCTATATTCTGTGGAACACTAATTCTGAAAGGTTTCAATAAGTAGTTAACAAAATTCAAGTATTCTATAGTTGTAAAACCTTCCCTTCACACAGAATAACTACTAACACATCAAGTGTGCCATTTTTTACACATAGATCTGCGAAAACTAGCTTAAAAACACATGGGTATTAAAAAAATAAGTATATTTAGGGGCATATAGTATAGTACATATAAAAATATCCACATCACAGAGAAGGTAGTATAGTGTGTGAACTATCTCTCAAACTAGGAACCAGTTTTGCCACTTTCTAGATCTGTGACCTTGGGTAACTTATGTAATTTCAATGGTTTCTTTATCCATAAGATGGAAAGAATAGCCATTGTTGCACAGAATCTTTGTAAACGTTAGATAAGTTATTATGCCAAAAGCTCCTAGAAAAGTGCCTGATACATAGTAAATACTGTATACATGTAACTCTTATGATTTGACTTCTATATTTTCTCTATAACCATTGGAGAGTTCTCTGAATTCTACTGATATGTTTGGAAGCACCTTAACATCAGGGTTATCAGTATGATATATAATTTTTGAATATTCTAGATTTCCTTTTTTTATTAGTAAGTAATATGAGCTGTCAACTTCCTGAAATTCCAATGAGATTTGAATAGTTGATTTTTTCGACTCTTCTGTTTTTTTATAGAAATCAACATTATTTTATTCGTATTAGGTATAATCTGATTATAGAATACTGCCATAATCTCTTTACTGTAGAATGAGTAGTTTACAGATTTCTGTGTTTTATTAATCTTGTTAGTAAGAACTTCATGCCTACTTATTACTGAGAACATTTATATTGTCATTGTCCCTTTTAATTTTGGTAAAATACAATGATAATGCCTTACCCTCAAAATATTTTATTTATTTTTCCCCAGGAAATAATAACTACGCAGCTTATTTAATCAGGAAATGCTACTGGAGGCTTCCACATGTGTAGAGATGCTACAACTTGTCATCTAAGAAATTACTAAAAGCTCAGATTTACAACAATTGATGTAACTATTTTAGAGAGGTTACAATACCCACATTAGTCTGCTCAGTTCATATACAAAGTTTAAATTTCAGAGAAATAAACAATAACTACTATTATGAAATATCCATGCAATCGTATTGCAGTTCATTTTACTAAATCCAGGGTTAAGCCAAGTTCAATTTGCTTAACAGTATCCACCAGAATAAATGCAAAATAACTGCTTAAAACATTAGCTTAATTAACATAATCCCACTCTTTTTCATATAGAGTATGTTATAAATGTGAAAAACAGACATATAAAACAAAAACGTTCTTCCAAATTATGCTTATTTTTCCAAGACATATGTACTTTTAAGCTAATTTTCCCATATCTATGTGTAGCAAATGGCATTCATGATGTATTAATAGTTATTCTATATGTGAGATTTTTTTATGACTACAGAAAACTTTAATTTTATAAACAACCTATTGACAACTTTTCAGAATTAGTGTTTCATTTCATTAAAAAACAATTTCTTAAATACTCTTCTAATTCTTATTCACTGATACTGCTAAAGCATGAAATCAAAGAAACCCAAACCATCTTAATACTAAACTCAATTTTGTTTTGTCTAAAAATCATTTGCTTTCATGTAAGCACATCTACAGCATTTATAAATGTTATCATTTTTGTACTCATAAACATAAAATATGCATGAATGATTCATTGCCTATACCAAAAACAAAGTTAAGGCATATAAAACTAAATTATAATCAGAAAAAAATAACACTTTACTTCATTGAATTAATTCTAAATTTTACTTATTATTTATTAATAGCAATGTCATTCTGTATAAAAAGCAAAAAAAAAAAAAGAAAAACAAAGAAAAAAACTAATAGTATGTCTGGAGTAATAGATTTGTTTAGAATATTGTATTAGGCTGTTTTTGCATTGTGGTAAGAACGAAATATCTGAAACCAGATAATTAATGAGGAAAGAAGTTTAATTGGCTCACTGTTCTGCAGTGCGTACAGGAAACATAGCACTGGCATTTGCTTAGCTTCTGTAGTTTCTGGTTCTTTTTCTGTATGTATCTAGATAACTAGTACAGTGGTCCCTGATGATAGTTCAACTTAACAATATTTTGATTTTACAATGATGGGAAAGACATATGCATTCAGTATAAACTGTACTTTGAGTACACATACAACCATTCTATTTTTCATTTTCAGTAAGTATTCAATAAATTACATGAGACAGTCCACACATTTTTATAAAATAGGCTTTGTTTTATACGAGTTTGCCTAACTTGTAGGCTAACTTAAATAGTGTGAACTTGTATAGAGTAGGGTAAGCTAAGGCATGACATTGGATAGATGAGGTTTATTAAATGCCTTTCAACTTACGATATTTTAAACTCATGATAGGCTTATTGGTGTGTCATCCCATCATAAGACAAGGAGGATACGTACTCCCCTTTTCTGTTTTTGTTAAAAGCCTGCCCTGGTATTTCACCATGTAAAATATTCAGGTAAATCATCTGCTGCATGTTGTACTGCATTGAACTTGCTCTCCTCTGCAAAATGCCTTGGGAATGACGCTTCCATGGTACAAAGCAGATACATATTTTTAAAAATTATCCATATTTATGAAGGTAAAAACATTCAAAAGTTACATACGCTAGGAGTTACATTAGATTAGGACCTGGGCTATATGCATATATCTTATAACCCCCCTTTCACTCTTGAGTAGATCCTCCATCACACTATTTCATACTCCTCTAGGTATAGTGATCCTTCAGGAGTTAGCATGCTACCCAGCAGTCTAATTATAAGGATTCTTATAACTACTATTGCCGAGGCTTCACGTAAAGGAACGTTCTCGTCCCACAGCATCTGGATATGTAAACGGAAAGCTCGTTAGTGCTGTAGCAACCATGCCCCATGAGGGGTTATGTTAGATACCGCATTCAGTATACAGGAAGGTAGTATGAGACAAGAAGAGCTAGAGGCCCTGGTGAAGGCCTTGTGAAATTACTTGACTCCTTAATTAAGTGTGTTTAAGTCAACCTCACCAAGCCGCATTCAGTTTTGTGAAGGAATAAACTTCCCATATTCTTAAGCCATTTTGGGTTCAATCTTCTATCATTTTAACAAGGTTGGACCAGATTGAGACAAATAGTAAGTGTGGAAGTCCTTCCCAAAGCCAGTGTATCTGACCACTAACTCTATATTCTGTCTACTACCTCACATTGAGAGTTTCAGACTCCCTGTTGCTGATGCTCTATAAATTGCTTTCTTCCCAATTTAAGTTCCGCTTTTCTTGTATGCCCTCCATCACCAACATTGTCCAAATGTCTAACTTTTCTATTCCTAATTTGTTTTGTTTGTGTCTAAATTGTCTGCTCAATTTATGACGTAAAACTTTTCTTTCTTTGAAATTTGAATACCTCACTGTTTTTGAATATGCTCCCTGAAATGATCTGCTCTAATGATATCTGGGACTGCTGTTTTTTTTGTCTCCAGACTGGGTTTCCAGTGTTTCTCATTGCCCTGCTTCCAATTTTGACTTCTGTTTCCCCATTGCCTATTTAGCTTCCAAACTTTTGCGTTACCATGAGATCACGTAAATTTCTTATATGGTATTATACTGTCAGTTTGATTACATTTCCATCACATTCTATTTACCCTCAGCTTCATGATAGTGTTACAGCCTCAACTACTTTCAGTCCTCATCACTGTAAGTCAGTTCACAAAAGGTCCTTTGCTGCTGACTCACTGCTATTCAAAACGCTGAACTCAAGTATGTCCTGTTTTAAATCAACAATTCAATTGATTCTATAGCTCATACTGTAGCCAGAGAAAAAATAACATCGAATTGTCTATTGAGCTTCTGGGTGTTACGGTGGTCAATTAGGATAAAGAGCCAAACTGAAAGTAACAACCAAGCTTTTATCCACTTATCACAACAGTGAAAGCAAGAGGTCAATAACAAAGGCACTGGCTCACCAGTGTTCTATTTCCCTCCACGAATGGCACCAGGCGTGGGCAAATGATACAGCAGAGAGAAGTCAATTATCTCACCTCCAAAGACCCTGAACAAAAGTTCCTGACTTTTTATGAACCCTGCAAGTAGAAGAAAGGGAATGGGCTGGAAGTGGAAAAGTACGAAGTCGGAGTGGAGATGAGTACATCAGCTTACTCCCTTGATTAGGCGGCTTCTGAATAGAGGTGCCTAGACTGGGAACGCAAATATGTGTATGAACCTAACTGGCTCAGAAGGCAACATTTTTAATGCAACTCCCTCTAGAAAACTCCAATGTGCTAATTATATACCAAATCTGCTATGCGGAGTACAGTTTCCCTCATAAGGATTGGAAGCCAAACACTTGCAATCACCTGTGTTTGCTCCTGCAAAGTAACACATAGGATTTCAGCCTACAACTGCACTCATTATTGACTCTTGACTCTTAAATATCCAGTTTGGAGTACTAGTATTTGTGAACAATTGTTTCAAAAAAGTTTCTTTGAAAAATCATTCATTTCCTGAGAAGCTTTTATATGCATTTACAGATGAGGACTACCAAAATACAGTAACATTGTTTTACAATACAGTAACTACACTAGGCTACAATAACTATACACTATTCTGCCCTTCATAGAATGCTTGCTCTAAGTTTTAAAGTCATACACATTTTTATTGGTTAGCACTACTACCTGGGAAAGAAAAAAACAAGAGTCCTATTTGCATTTAATTATATATGCACAGAACCCTGACAAGATGTTATCACTACTAGGTAAAGCATAGCATAACATTAGAAAAATCCAGAAATGTTAGTAAAATTGTTCCCGAATAGTAAAGAGTATTACTTAAAGGAAAGAGTAAAATTTTCCTTTAAGAATCACTATGTTTCATCTAAGTATATTCACTCTTTTGTAACCGTCCATTTTGGCTTTTTTTTTTTCTTTTAACTTCAAGGACTCAAGAGTTAAACCTGAAAGTATATTCTAATATAACTGTCGGAATTGGTGGGCTCTTGGTCTTGCTGACTTCAAGAATAAAGCCACGGATCCTCACAGTGAGCGTCACAGTTCTTAAAGATGGTGTGTGTGGAGTTTGTTCCTTCAGACGTATTCAGTTTCTTCCTTCTGGTAGGTTGTCTAGCTGACTTCAGGAGTGAAGCCGTAGACTTTCCCGGTAAGTATTACAGCTCTTGAAGACGGCCTGTCTGGACTTGTTCATCCCTCCACGGTGGAGTCACAGTCTCGCTGGCTTCAAGAGTGAAGCTGCAGACCTTCACGGTAAGCATTACAGTTCACACAAACAGCGATACCTCACAGAATGAGCAACACTAAACTTCACCACACACAGCAAAAGCCCAACGCTTCCACAGCCAGGAAGCAGCAAGTGAGGAAGCGGATACAGCAAACGGTGGTTGGGCGGGTGGCCTGTTTTTATTCCCTTATCTGGCCCCACCCACATCCTGCTGATTGGTCCATTTTACAGAGCGTGGATTGTTCCATATTACAGAGAGTTGATTGGACCGTTTTACAGAGAGCTGATTGGTCTGTTTTGACAGAAGTCTGATTGGTACCTTTACAAACCTTTAACTAGACACAGAGTGCTGATTGGTGTGTTCACAATCCTTTAGCTAGACAGAAAAGTTCTCCAAGTCTCCAACCGTCCCAGAAACCCAACCCCCAGCCAGCTTCACCTCAGCTGCACTCGCTGCCTGCGGACTTCGCTGCACCTTCCGGGGCACTCTGGCAGCCCAGAGAAAGGTCATCCCAGACAACCAAAAGGAAAAGAGGGGTAGCGAGAAAGAGACGGAGACCCTGTCTTGGCTAACGACCCTGCGAAGAGGGAACGGCGGTCCACGCACAGGACCCAGCAGGCGCTGGCCCTGCCCAGCCCGGCTTGGCTGAGTGCGGGGCCGCCGAGCTGGCGCCCATTCGAAAGCCGCGCCGGACTGCAAGCGCTGGGCGCAGCCCCGGCTCCAGCCCGCGCCTGTCTTTCCACACCTCCCTGCGAGCAGAGCAGAGGGAGCCAGCTCCGGCCTTGGCCAGCCCCAGAGAGGAGGCCTTACAGCGCAGCGGTAGGCTGAAGGACTCCTGGAGTGCGGCCAGAGCAGAGGCCGAGGCCTAGGAGGCGCGGCCCAGAGCGGGCAAGGGCTGCTAGCAAGTTGTCACCTCTGGAAACCACTCTATGGTTTATATAAATACTCATATCCTACAAAAGTTGACTTCCAGTTATTAATTTTCCCTGGCATGTACTCGTTATTTATTAATTATACTTTACTATTATGTTTATATTTGAAATCTCAGATATTACATAGAAGGTGACATAATTTTTTTTTTAATTCAAAGTAAAACATGTTTTAACTCATGCAAAAAGGTAATTGTATAGAGGATTTTTCTTTTTTCTTTTGAGACTGAGTCTTGCTCTGTCACCCAGGCTGGAATGCAGTGGTACCATCTCAGCACACTGCAGACTCCACCTCTCGGCTTCAAACGGTTCTCCTGCCTCAGCCTCCCAAGTAGCTGACACTACAGGCCCACACCATCATACCCGGCTAACTTTTGTATTTTTAGTAGAGAGGGAGTTTTGCCATGTTGGGCTTGCTTGTCTTGAACTCCTAACGTCAGGGGATGCACCCGCCTCAGCCACCCAAAGTTCTGGGATTACAGATGTGAGCCACTGCGCCCAGCCTATACAGTGGATTTTAACAACATAGTTTTTATTATGGAAAGAAATTTATTCTGTATTACCCAAAACCTTGGAGGATATACAGGGACTGTCAGAAAAAAACAGATTAAATCTTTAATAGTTGTAAGTTATGAGTACACTTAAGGTCCAACTCCATAACGTATATTTGTATAACCAGACCATTCAAAATATTACTTGAGAGTATGCAATCAGTCCGTCAAGATAATTTTATATAATAATCACTGAAAATATAAATCTCATAATACTTTCTCTGCATATGAAACCCTACTAATATTAAAAGCATAAGATAATTGTTTTTAAAAGAGATATAAGAAATATAATGCATGCTGAGTGAGTTCAATATTTAAAAGTCATGAGACGAATTTTGAAAAGCTCGTTCTAATTAAGTCATCATGTATCTATGGAAATAACCATTTATTAGTACTCAAAATAGAAAATGAAGTTCACAATTATCTATCCAGAATTAGCCCAAAGGTAAACCTGATGTTGCACATACACACTGACTTTCATAATGTGATTATGTAAATCGTGGCCAGTTCTCCATTTATGAAGAATAGTAGAAAATTAATTTCATTTGGACATTCCAGGGTTTAATTACATTTTTAAGAAATGGGAGATACTACATTATGAATACTCACATTTACCAATCTGAGATTATTTGAAAGTTTGAAGTTTATATGTGTAATGTAAGATTATACCAAGTTTTCTCATAAAACCTAACTTTGATTTATGTCCTTTCATTCATATTTAATGTTTCTTAGAGATCACAATCACGAATAGTAAGTATAATGGCAATATAAGTACCTTATATCATGTCTATTTCGTACTGATTAGGTCTTAAAAATTCTCACAAAGCAAAAAATTAACATGATTACAGATAAAGTCATATGAACAGAGGATATTTCAGAATGTTACAAAGCTACTACGTACTGTAACAAGGATGCATGTTATTCTTTTCTAACTCTAAAACATTTTGTACTATTTCAAATGGACAATTATGCATTCAATACATTATATTTTGTTTTCAATTAAAACGTGAGAGTCATTCGCCAAGATATTTACCCCAATATGGGAAAAATATATAAATCATCAAAATAGTAATATTACAACAGCATGAAACGTTTAAAATAATTATGGATAAACAAAAACTATGCCAATGTTTTCCATTAAATTTTGATCCTCACAAATTTGCCTTAATAGAAATGCATAAATGAATATTGAAGAGAAAAAATAAAATTTCTAGCTCTTTGAGAAGCCATATGAACAATGCAAACTGAATTATTAAATTTGGCTTGGGAAAACATAGTACTGGTTGACAAGAAAGTGTACGTAAACATTTCAATGTATATTTAAAATGTTGATAAAATTTGACATAAATGCATGTTACAACTCTTAATATGTTAGGATAAGAAAAGACCTTTTTAACCATTTAAAATATTTATCAACAATATGACAAGCAGCGTTGGACACAGAAAATATTAGAAATTTGTTTTTATTTCAAAATCAGAGCTAACACAAGGATTCTGCCATTGCTACTTTCATTTAACATCTATTTGATGTTGTAACCAACCAGTATGGTAAGAAAATAGAGTAGATACTTAGAAATTGTAAAAAGGAAAAAATAATTATCATTTTGCAGATCATGTATGTTTCTATGTAAACTTTTACATAGAAAACAAAATTATTAGAAAATATGGAACAATTTAGACATATAAATGAATATAATTAATGTGAAAAAATCAGTTACATTTTCTTATACCAACAAACATGTAGAAAAGATACTTGAAGGGAAAAAATAATTTGCAATAGTATTCGAGACCTCATAATCAATATAACAGATGGATAAGGTCTTTACAGAAAAAGAATAAAACATTGTTCATGAATTAAAGAAAATTAAAGGAGTAAAGTGATAGGCTAAATTTTATAAAAAGTTATATCTAGTCTTTCTAAGCAGATATGTGGAAACAATGAAATTTCAATTAGAGTTTCAATTTGTTTTATGAAACTTGTTTATATGGGAGAGGCTAAGGGCAAGAAAAGCAA
Organism: Macaca mulatta; assembly: GCF_049350105.2. Classification (NCBI taxonomy): domain Eukaryota; kingdom Metazoa; phylum Chordata; class Mammalia; order Primates; family Cercopithecidae; genus Macaca; species Macaca mulatta. Next base: position 123,925,376 of record NC_133413.1, read on the forward strand.
CAACTCTGAGGGATTGCAGTACCACCCCCAATTAATATGATTGCGTATTGTTAAAGAAATCCTTCTCCATTCTAAGGATTAAAATATATTTCTTAAGCAATAAACAGGATTACTAATTAAAATTAATAAATGTGATAATTGTTAAAATTAAGATATTTTGTTCTTCAAAAGACAATTAGTAATCAGAAAAATGCAAATCAAGACAAGAAAGAAATACTTTTTGATGCTCATTGGCCTGTCACTGCATCATAAAGTTGAACATTTATATATCCTGTGACTCAGTAGTTACCAACCTAGGTATATAACTAAGATAAACTTTTGCATTTTCTCTTTATGAGATGCATGTCAGAACATCATAAGGATGCCATACAAAAAAATAGTAAAAGATGAGGAAATAAATCCAATACTCTATAATAAAAGAGAAGATAAACTGGGATACTAATGGATTAATACAATAGTATAAATTAATGAACTGTAATGTTGTTTACCAATGCCTAAAACTCAGAAGCACAATTAAGTTCTACCAAATTACACATTAAAGATGTCATTCTAACAAAATTACAATAATCAAAATTAAATCTGTAGGTAAATTTACCTGTATATACTTCTTACACTTAGAGCTAAGATTTTTAAAAATACAAAAAGGAAAGTAGGAAAATAACGAATAGAAAATTGATAGGGGTGGATAATTTGGGTGAGAGGAGGCAGAAGCATGTGGTGAGGGAGGACCATAGGGTAGATGAAAGTCGTTGTCAAGGTCTTGTCCTGTGGTGGTTTCATGGAACATACTGATTTGTTGTGAAGATGGAAGGAAAAAAAGAAGGAAAGAAAAGAGAGCGGGAGGAAAGGAGAGAGGAAGAGAAGAAGCAAGAAAGAAAATGAATACGTTAGAGAATGAAAATGTGCATATTAATGATGAAAATACATTAATAGAATACTCCTAAGATTATTACTGCTCTAGTTCTGTTCACTTAAGGGTGATAAAGGGATATACCCACCCTCCCCCCACCAATACACACACACGTACAAGTATGTAAGAAGCTTTGGTGAGTACTTATCAGGCATGCAAAAGCCTTAAGATATTTGATAATTTCTGAAGGAAAACATTTTTTCCATTCAGTGATGTTTATTGAGAATCTACACCATAAGCTAGACACCATGCTAGGTACTGAGGATAAAGTCATGTATGGTTTGAACATGGTCGTTGCCTTCATGACAATGTTCCCATGGTTTCTATATCTTTTAAAATATACTGCAGATAATTTAGAGATCATTTATTTTCATTTTCCAATTGAGAATGGTGATATTCCATTTATCCAAGGGGACAAGGTAAGGAAATTATTCATCTCTTAGGCTTGGGTGAATTCTCCAAATAAATTAACAGCACTTCAATTCTCACATCAAAACATTTAAATAAATAATTTTAGAAATAATTTTACTTTTTGTAACAGAGGTTAATTTTTGAAATCTAATATGCCTACCACCAAATTTGATAAACTGTATGTATGTCTAGCGAAATTAGAACTTTGGGGCATTTTACATCAAATTAGTCTTAGTGAATAATAAAAATCATAAGTGCTCTTGTCTAATGGAATATTAACTTTTTAAATTTGAGGTGATCTATGATTTGTAATAACCCAAAGTAGGCATGCACGGTTGACTCTCATTTATATTTTACATACATTTCATTGCTAGTTACCTTTTAAAAATATATGTATATGTATCTCAGACGGTTGAGTGAGATGTGTATGTGTATGTATTTCTTTCTCTGTGTGTGTGTGTGTTATGTTTGAGAGATGTAAGCAGATCAATAATGCAGTTTTTTTTTCTCCCAGGACTATGTTGCAAAAAATAATCAACATACTGTGGTTAAAGCTACTGGAGGTTTTGTGAATGTCTAGTAGGACTGAAATGTCTTATGTGTTTTCCTTACACTAATTTCATAATTTTGCACTATTTTAGATACCAATGACACATTGAATTTTTTAGCATGTAATTATCTTCAATAACATTGCATGCAATTAAAAGGCAAGTATAGTCATCACATTTCCTGGATGCTGATGACAAAAGAATCTCTTCCATAGGTCCCCTAGAGGAAAACAATTAGCCCAGAATCTCTTTTCCTTTTTTTTTGCCAAAAAAACCCCAGCTGTTTGATGACTCTTCGGCTTAGTTTAGAACATTTCACAATTTTTATTTTCTTCAAGAGAGTAACAGGAAACAGATGCTTCATTTGACTCTTCTATAGAGTGAATCTTTCGTAAGGAAATAAGTGTTAATCTCAGATTCTCTCAAAAGTTATGGCCTTTGAACCTTAGTCAAGTGCTGGCATTTTGTTTACTTCAAATTAATATAAAAAATCACTTAAACGGTTAGCACATAATTTTGATGTGTTATGGTGAGATTTCTTTTTCTTTTATTGACTCATAATTATTTTTAACAAGAAAACAGTTTGGATGGTACATGTTAAAGACAAAAAATGTGGAAAGTTTTTACATATAGGGAGATGCAGGTATGTGCAGATATCCCCTTGTTCACATGTAAACAATAGTAAGTATTTTTGAAAAGAAAATGTCTTGACAACCATTCATATTTCCTTGGGCTGCCATAGTAATCAGTGAGAACATTCCTTGATCAAGTTCATATTATCAACAAACCATCTTAAGGTCTCTATTTTTTCATGTAGTTTAACTTGTGTCTCATTTATTTTTGTTTATATTCTCTTGAAAGGCAGAAAATATTAAAAATATGTTCCAGTGACGGTAAGATGAGCTTTTGCCTGCCTTACCTTTTTCCAATGACAGCTACTTGAATTTACTATGTTTTAAGATTTTGCAATATAAATGTTTGTTGAATAATGAATAAAAGAGATTGTTCTGTGGTAGAATAATGTATGAATATATTAATTGATATTGTTCTCACTAGTATAGTTCATCACTAGAGGGGGTTTTTTGTCTCCTCTGTTTCAAAAGGATTTCTAATTGTTTCAACAGAGTGATCCCTCAGTCTAAAAAGGGGTCTTGTGCTGTGGAGACTCCATTTTAATACAGTGAAATAAATTTTTAATTCAGGCATTCATTTTAACAATATACAGGCAGACTAAATGAAGCTAGTGATAAACCTAGAAGGGAGAGGTTTACACTGCTTAAGAAGATAACAAAAAAGAGAGTGACTCAGAAGGGGGCAACAGTGGCAGATTCTGTGAGTGGCGTGAGGACTGTGACCTGCATCCTGAGCGGTAGGACCTCTGATGCGATGGCAATGGATTCCTGCAGGCTGAACACTAACAGCAGCTGCTCTTTGACAACGCTTAGCAGGGAGAAACTGGAACTGTCATATACAAATGACCATACATGCTTGGAATCAAGTTCCAGTGACTCCCCGTCATGTACTGCAGACTAAAAGCCTCTTCTCCATTTTCCAGGCATCTCATAGAGCACCTCACTGTAAGAATCCTTCTGTGACCTTGGGAAGCAAGAAGGACCACTCCTGCTCCACATGATGCAGAAGCACTTCCCCATCCTCTCTGATGGGGCAAAGCTAAGTCAATATTTTTTAGCCTTGGAACCAATAAAATAATGCAAAATTCTTAAATCTCAGCACTGCTCAGCAGATTCTCAACATCACACAAAATCTGTATGGCATGCTGGAAAAAGAACAGGATGATAAAGACCATATTTGAGCTGTCATCATATAGCAGCAATGATCTATATCATAGCAGTTGAATCATAGGCCTGATTGATCATTTTCATGTGCATTCATCAAGAAGGACCGTAAAGCCTCACTTCGCATCTATTATTGTCTGTTTTACCTCTAAAAATCATGTTTCTTTTTTCTAGGTGACAAATCTTGGATCAGATTTTTTCTGTAATTAAGATTCAATGTGAAGGGGAAAGAGTACTTACATACAAAGACACATGTAGTAATACAAGGAAAACATACGTTATGATATTTAGAAATGTCCTTTATTAGAACAAAAATAAGCATCTAAATCTACGTTTTTAAATTTCAAGTTTATTAAAATACAAACTACGCAAGATAAGTGAAAATCTTTTAGGGAGTATATGGAGTGTTTTAAAAAGTGTTTAGAAAATTTAACCGCGGCCAGGCACGGTGGCTCATGTCTGTAATCCTTGCACTTTGGGAGGCTGAGACGGGCAAATCATGAGGTCAAGAGATTGAGACCATCCTGGCCAACATGGTGAAACCCCATCTCTACTAAAAATATAAAAATTACCTGGGTGTGGTGGTGCACACCTGTAGTCCCAGTTACTCAGGAGGCTGAGGCAGGAGAATTGGTTGAACCCAGGAGGCAGAGGTTGCAGTGAACTGAGATTGTACCACTGCACTCCAGCCTGGCAACAGAGCGAGAATCCGTCTCAAAAAAAAAATAATAATAATTTAACAGCATTGTATGCTATGTGTTTCTGATCTAAACAGTTGAGTCTCCCTCTATTCATTAATGCATGCATTCACCATTGGTTATCGAGTGTCTTTTTGATAGGTACATTGCATCTCTTGATTGAGAGGCTGCTTCATATCTTATAGAAGAGAAATTCAAGGTTTATTTACCTAATGATAAATTGTTTGAAATAAGAAGAGAAAAATACAGAGATTCTTAATCGTCTTGAGGCATATTTTAAACAGTGCATATTGATATAGTCCATTTAACTTCCATCTTGCTTTATTCACATTGCATTTGGATTGTGGCCACAATTGTCAAAACAGAACTGCTTCCTGGTGAGGATGGTGCCAAAAGATGGGAAGAACCAGGAGAGGCTGGAACACCTTGGTGCAGTAGGTCAAAAATAAGTGAGGCTTTTTGGCTGCAGAGTGGCCTCTGGGATTTACAGAGCAATAGAGAGATGATTATTCTCATTTTCAGCACCTGGCTTTGGGGCAGGGAATTGGCATCTTTACAGAAGCTATAGGAACCTACTGCCTAGGAAAGACTAGCACACAAAGTGCCGTGTTGACAAGAATAGTGATGGAGAAAGGGATGTGTTGGCAGAAGTGGAGAAGCAAACAAGGTTGGCTTTGTTCTGGCCTCTGACCCAGGAGGGTGTCTGAGAGATACTGGCTTAGTGCGCAGCCCAGAACTGTTGGAGAAATAAACTTTTCCCATAAAGTGCCAGGCTGTTGTAACTACAATGAGATCCTGAAGGGTGATGCAGGGGTTAGATTATGTGCCAGGGCAGGAGCAATAACAATAGCAATGAAAACTACTGTAGATAGTGAACCCAGATGCAGACTCAGAGATAGTATGTGGAAAGTACAGAGGTTGATGCTACTGATGGGTATAGTGATATTCATACTTAAATGCCCCAGGAATCTTCCTAGAGCTAAAATCAAGAATGAGGGAACTGTTAGAGCAATCAGAAAGGCAAAACTGAAAGTTATGGCCACTTCAAATTCACCTACAGTCCCCTTTCTCAGGCTGAATGTTTAAAGAAGACCTTGTTACACATGAGAATTCCTGGGCTCCTCCTCTGAGGACTTTAACCCTATTAATTATTGTCAAAACCCCACAGTGGCTTTTGAGATGATGCTACCACCCTTAAAACGTCTGACCTTCTGCCTTCTGTGTACATGTGTTTGCCTTTGAGCCACACTCATCACACAATTTGCACTTCCATAAGCCTATTTTTATAGACTCTTACCAGACCTTGCAAATGTAGAGAGTTGTAGCCTAACTGTCTTCATGGTGTCACAAGCGAGTTCATCCTTTATCCCACCACTTATACTAAGCCCTCTGGTCAACCTGATCCTCAGAGTAGTCAACGAGAAAGCACATTGTCCTAGTCTGTGCTGTAATATTTAATGAAGAGAAGGTAGGTCCTGTTTCCAAACCACATCAGAATGAATAGTTATTCTTGGAATTTGCCACAAGAACAATGCAGGTTTTTCCTTTTAAGACAATTGACATTCAGACAGTGTCTCCACTCAAGATCACATACACATATTTTTGTAGAACTATCAGGGAGCAGCTTATCCATACACTTTCCTGAGTAGGGTGGATTGCTTCTTGCATTTCTTCCTTGATTTCTTGAATATTTAAAGTGTCTCTGTACTTGAACTCAAAGCAGAATCGTGACAGGTGCCTTAGCAGTATGATTAAGGCTTACTATCAACTAGTTTTGGGAAGCTGTTTTTGAATACATTGGTTCTGTTCTTGTGTTTCCTGATGTCAGTGTAAAGTCTTGTGATGGTATCTTTTCTGTTACTTCCCTGCATTTTTGGACCCCTACAACTTTATAAGACCCATATCTACTTCACAAGAGCAGAGTTTCATGTTCACTTGACTTGAAAATAACAGAATGCCTCATGGCCTATTTCAGAATTGGCTTTGGAATAGTTCTTATTCACCAGGAAAAAGGTAGAGAAGAGGACACACCTTTGTTCTCCCTTCTTTATTATTCTCTTAGATTCCTGATAATCCCTGCCTCCTGCTACTGCCTTAGCTTCCATTCTCATGTACCCCAGGAGAGAAGCCTAATGCAACTCACAGCTGGAGGGAGACCTTGACTATTGTAAATGGCAGTGTGTATACAGCTATATTAGAGGAATCAAACAGCCTGCTATGTCCAAAATTTCTATATTTGATTCTCCAGAGATCTGTTTGCTCTGTGCTCTAAACAGATCTTTGGAATATGATCTTTGGGTATTAGGCACTGCCTAATATGTAAACAAGTGCAGAATTTCTTGAACATGTGCGTTTGGGTGTCTATTTTTTAAATCTGTTTTTCTAGTTTACAGTTGCCTATTTCAGTTCACCAGACAGCAGGTGTTTGGATTCCCTGCTGCCATTTAGTCTCAGCACATGTTCTGCCCAGCTGAGTCATTCTTTTTTTTTCAGCAGGCGTTCCTTCTAAGCATCAGTCAGAGCTTTCCTGGGTCAGCTACCCAATAACAAAGTCAACCATGATCTCCCAGAGCCCTCTGTCATTTAGGTCTCAATGTGGTGCTTTCTATGACCCTTTTGTTAAATGTTGCATATGAGAATAGCAAGAGGTTCATATTGAGACCTCAACTCTTTATTAATCCTCCCTATAGATGTTTGATGTTACACTTTGTCAGTTACTGGACAAAGTGAATTTTAATAGCAATGATGTTGAAAATGTATTTTTTTAAATGTGGCTAATCAAATAGTCACCAGTCAGCAGCAAAAGTCAGAGCAAAGGAATGTAGCTTCACGTTGGAGGAAAGACAAAAAAGGAACAGAAAGTCATATAAATCAAGGAAAATGGTAAATTACATCTCTTTTAAGTTACATTAAAATGTAATTCATAATAGATAGATTAACTTTGTTAAGAATTATTCTCATGAGAACTCACCATGAATAAAGACATCCCTAGGCAAGATTCACCTGTCTGTAGCAGATGTGTGTTTGTATTAGGAAAAGAGCAATGGGAATTAGGAAGAGAAAAGGAGTGAAGTGGAGAGCATAAAGGAAGTAATATTTCTCAAACTCAGCCTTAGGAGAAATAAAACTGAGTAAAAACAGGAAAGCTAAGTAGAAACCTCCAGGGCTTCAAATATTTTCTTGCCTGTTAGCAAAAGAACGAATATGAGTTGTAACATGTTTTGCAGGTTTCAATTTTTTGCTCAGGAATCTTGCTTTGTAAGTTGATTATTCCTACCTGTAGTTTAAAAGGGTTTAACCAAAATGAAAAGAGCTTTTGGGAGGGTTTTATATTCAGTTTTTTTTTTTCAGTATAAATGTAGGAAGCAATATATAAATGAAATTATATATTTTCCTTCAAAAGAGAAAATGACTAATTATGATTCTCCTGGGCACTTTTTCTACTTTTCCTATTCCACATAACTCTGTGACATGTGTCATTCATTTAAAATATAATTATTGATTAATTTTTATTTAAAAATCCAATCTTAATATAAATCTATGTAAGATTATATAAGTTGGGTTTTTGTTTTTTAGTGTTTTTTATAAATATTGGATTTTTCAATTTTTGTGTTTCTAACTTCTCTGGAATTTTCTGCTCTAGTGGGAATAACAATAGAGTTGGTATTTGAAAACTATGGTTCACATTACTGTGTTGTGCCATTATTGTGAACTCTGTGTCAAAGTGTCCATTTCCTCTTTTATAAAATGAAGAAGATTAATTTTATTTTCCTCCTCCAGCTTTCTTTCCTTGTATATTTAAGAGTCAATGTCAGTGCAATTATTTCCAAACTGAAATATCATTCTCTATTATAGGCAATCAGCTAAGAATGCTATAATGCTATTCTTTCCCCTCAGGATGTTGGAAGGAAACCATTAAGTCAAGTGGAACATAGAAATAAATAGCTATTACTTTTTAGTAATGCACAGATTTAGCATTTCTAGGAATAAAACCAAACATTTAAGCATATTCACAGGTATGCATCTAAACCCAGTTATTTGACTAACACTTGCAAAGAAACTTGTAGTATTTTACAGGTGCATCGGTCTCAAGGACATTGTCTGTCCAAACTGCCAGATGGTCAAACATCAGAGGCATCTCTGTACCTGTAAAATGACTATACGTTTATAAACACTGCATTTATTATGCAGGTAATTTTAAAACTTTTGATTTATTTATGGCAGTGCTTTCTTGGTATGTGAATACTGCACATACATATTTTATATTGCTGACATGACTTAACAAGTACTGTCATTTTATATAGTTTGGAAAATACAACAATCAGGTCAAAAAGTATGATTTTCATCCTCTGTATCAAGATTTTCAGGTGCATATTTTATTTCTTGGATTTCTGTGGTTGAAATTACTAAAATCCACTAAGTTTATATTATATTTAATGAGTTATTGTAATTAGAAGTTTTCACAGTCAGGGCTAAGGAGGTACATTCTCAGATATAAGACTTTTATCTTCTTGGTAAAATTTTTATTTTCTTGAGTTATTATAGGACCATCTTAGACAACAGGACACAAAGAGAACTTCTGTGTCTCCCAGAACAAAACAGCATAGGTCTGAGCCATGACCATTTCAAAGGCTCCTAAAGAGGTCAAAACAAATTTGGTATCAAATATAGGAGTTTGTATTCATTTTTGTGGCAGTGTGAAGGTTTCAATAAAAAACAATCCAAGAATAAACACAAAATAGGCTGACGAGAAATATTTATAACATATATAACTAAGGGTTAATATTTCCAATATGTAAGTGGACAAAAAACTCCAAAAAAGTCATATTTAAAACCATCATGTTGGAAAATATGACAAAATATTGATAGTGTCCAGCATTGCTGAAGATATGAGATAAAGTACTTCTACATGTATGATCAGAAGATGATGAAAGTGAAATTAGTTTCGATTTTTCTTAGGGAAAAATTTTTCCATGAACTGTCAAATGTAAATTAGTCCCACAGTTTGATCCATAACTTTAATTATTCCATCAGAAACAACATCCACTAGATTACAAATACATATTATATATGCATATATGTGTATATATTGAACAAGTACACAAATATTAACATACTAAATTAGCACATTCAATGAGGTAATACATTTAAATAATTTAGACAATACAGGCTACATAATGAGTACTCAATTCATATTTGTTGTATTTGTATTAAAAAAAAGAAAACAGTCTTATTCTCTGTGGTTATATACACACACAAAAATAGCCTGGAAAAACATTCTTTAAAATTTTAACACTAGTTACACTAGAGGAGTAGAAATTGGGAGAGGAGCGAGGTAGGATGCAAATTTTCATGGTTTTTTTTTATTATTATGAACTCATGTTTAATAATTTTCAGAGAGCATTTGTGGATTTTGTAAATTAAAAAGTTATGATGACCCCCATGATGGTGATGAGGTGATGATTATACTCTAGAAATTCAGGAACTCTTTGCTAAGAAATAACTAAATTTAATTTTAGATAGAACTTTAGATGGAAATGATTATCCCCTTTCTTCAAACCAAACTGGCCTTTTCTACTTCTTCTCTACTGCCCTACACAGAATCATAGCAACATATTATCCCATTTAAAACCCAATAATCTGGCTCTAAAAATGAAATAGGTTTTTGCTATGCAAGCCCTCTGGGAAGCAGAGCTTGTTGAAATTGTATCAATACATACAAAATAATTTTGTTACATATAAGCAGTAGAAAACATACCTTAGGAGAAATATCAGGGTTAAACAATCTAGTAAGCTTGATTTATCTTTGAAAGTTTCCAATTGATCAGTTGCTCTTTAAAGTCTAGAAAGATATTCAAAAAAAAAAAAAAATTCATGGAGAATCTCTAGTTCCCTTAAAGTAAAATCTATGAACTATTACTGGGAACTTGTAATTAATCTTACCTATGCTAAGGGAAAGAACCGATTTTTCATAATGCATGCCTTTTATGTTTGAAGTTGGTGCTTATTATAGTGTTGCTATTGAATGTGAATGAACATGACTTAAAAAACCTGATGTAATTAGTAGCCTTTACAAGAAAGTCCTCACGTAACAGTCTTTCTTTTGATAGTTACTTGTAATCACTGTTTACCATTCTGCCTCTTAAACTCATAATTATGTTTCTCAAAATGTCTTATGTCATTTTGAATTTTGCTTGAAGAAGTGTTTTCTATTAGTATCTCTTCAGAGCATAATTGAGCCTATCTTTTTCTCGATGTGTCTATAAAACTTTTTATACCCTGGATTCTCTCATGGTCCTAGTTCACCTAGTCAGTCAGTCTTGAATGTATCCATCTGCTGTACATGTCTTCCGACTTACACAGCTCTGAAGATTTGTGTGGTGCCATAAGCAGTGCAGTATCTGCCAGTCTGACCCATAAGGCTAATTCTGTATTCAGATCATTTAAACTTGCTTAAAGTGTTGTGAAGAAAAGGACAGAAATTTTCAATTTTATGGATATACTATTTAAACACACTGGGTAGCATTCAGCCTTTTATTCAATCATTTAATAAATATAATGGAATGACTTTCACGTACCAGACATGATTCTGAGTACCCAGAGACATAAGTAAACACAATGGACAAAATGTTTTCTTAGAGAACTTACATCCTAGTTGTGGTCATCTTAAAAATAAATATAGTGAACAAATAAAATAATTAAAAACATGAACAGAAAGTATATAGAAGTGCTATGTTAAAAATAAAATCACTTGAAGCCTTACACCAAATTTGTAAGGGGCATAATCATTACACTATTTATTTATTTATTTTTTTACCAGAAAGGAAACTGAAGCCTAATGTTAATTAGCAATTGACCAAAGAGCAAGTAGATAATCAGTGGTAAAGCCTCGATTTGAATCCAGACCTCTTACTGAAGTTTACCTTTATTTTATTTATATACCATATTGCCAATGCCCCCCCCCACTTTTTATTTTTAGATACTCAGTTGGTTTAAAATGTAATGCCATAAGCGTCTCCCACATCATCATCCCAATTCAAAAAGATTTGATATTGTTACATGTTGTTAGGTATACCTTGATAAAGAATACAATATTTTATCATGGGATAAACTGTAGTTGACTAATATATTAGTCATGCTGCTGATAAAGACATACTTGAGACTGGGAAGAAAAAGAGGTTTAATTGGACTTATTCCATATGGCTAGTGAGGCATCAGAATTATGGCGGGAGGAAAAAGTTATGTGTTACATGGTAGCGGCAAGAGAAAATGAGGAAGAAACAAAAGTGGAAACCCCTGATAAACCCATCAGATCTCTTGAGACTTATTCACTATCATAGGAATAGCACAGGAAAAACTGGCCCCCATGATTCAATTACCTCCCCATGGGTCCCTCCCACAATACAAGAAAATTCAGGGAGATATGATTCAAGTTGAGATTTGGGGGGGAACACAGCCAAACCATATTATTCTGCCCTTTGCCTCTCCAAATCTGACGTCTTCATATTTCAAAACCAATGATAGCTTCCCAACAGTCCCCCAAAGTCTTAACTCATTTCAGCATTAACTCAAAAATCCACAGTCCTAGGTCTCATCTGAGACAAGGCAAGTGCCTCCTACCTATGAACCTGTAAAATCAAAAGCAAGCTAGTTACTTCCTAGATACAATGGGGTACAGGTGTTGGGTAAATACAGCCATTCAAAATGGGAGAAACCGGCCCAAACAAAAGGATTACAGGGCCCATGCAAGTCCAAAATCCAGCAGGACAGTCAAATTTTAAAGCTCCAAAATGATCTCCAGGTCATGCTGATGCAAGAGGTGGGTTCCCATGGTCTTGGGCAGCTCCGTCTCTGTGGCTTTGCAGGGTACAGCATCCCTCCCGGCTGCTTTCATGGGCTGATGTTGAGTGTCTGCAGTTTTTTCAGGAGCATGGTGCAAGCTGTCAGTGGATCTACAATTCTGAGGTCTGGAGGATGGTGTACCTCTTCTCAAAGCTCTACTAGGCAGTGCCCCAAAAGGGACTCTGTATGGAGGCTCTGACCCCACATTTCCCTTTTGCACTACCCTAGTAGAGGTTCTCCGTGAGGGCCATGCCCCTTCAGCAAACTTTTGCCTGGGCATCCAGAAGTTTCTGTACATCTTCTGAAATCTAAGTGGAGGTTCCCAAAGTTCAATTCTTGACTTCTGTGCACCTGCAGGCTCAACACTGCATGGAAGCTGCTAAGGCTTGGGGCTTTCACTCTCTGAAGCCACAGCCAGAGCTCGACATTTGCTTCTTTCAGCCACAGCTGGAGTGACTGGGACAAAAGGTACCAAGTCCCTAGGCTGCACACAGCATGGGGACCCTGAGTCTGGCCCACAAAACCACTTTTTCCTCCTGGGCTTTCAGGCCTGTGGTGGGAGGGTCTGCTGTAAAGGTCTCTAACATGGCCTGGACACATTTTCCCCATGGTCTTGGGGATTAACATTAGGCTCCTTGCTACTTACTCAGATTTCTGCAGCTGGCTTGAATTTTTCCTCAAAAAAATGGGTTTTTCTTTTCTACTGCATTGTCAGGCTGCAAATTTTCTGAACTTTTATGCTGTTTTACTTTTAAAATGGAATGATTTTAACAGTAACCAAGTCAACTTTCGAATGCTTTGCTGCTTAGAAATTCCTTCCACCAGATATCCTAAATCGTCCCTCTCAAGTTCAAAGTTCCACAACTGTAGGACAGGGGCAAAATTCTATCAGTCTCTTTGCTGAAACATAACAAAGGTCACCTTTGCTCCAGTTCCCAACAAGTTTCTCATCTCCATCTGAGACCACCCTAGCCTGGACCTTATTGCTCATATCACCGTCAGCATTTCTGTCAAAGCCATTCAACAATTATCTAGGAGGTTCCAAGCAATCCCACATTTTTCTCTCCTCTTCTGAGCCCTCCAAACTGTTCCAACCTCTGCCTATTACCCAGCTCCAAAGTTGCTTCCAATTTCTGCATATCTTTTCAGCAACACCTCGCTCTACTGGTACCAATTTACTTCTGTTTTCATGATGCTGATAAAGACATACCTGAGACTAGGCAAAAAAAGAGGTTTAATTGGACTTACAGTTCCACATGGCTGGGGAGGCCTCAGAATCATGGCGGGAGAAGAAAGGCACTTCTTACATAGTGGCAGCATGATAAAATGAGGAAGAATCAAGAGCAGAAACCCCTGATAAACCCATTAGATCTCATAGACCTATTTACTGTCACAAGAATAACACAAGAAAGACTAGACCCCATGATTTAATTACCGCCCCCTGGGTCCCTCCCACGGTACGTGGGAATTCTGGGGGGTACAATTCAAGTAGGGATTTGGGTGGGGACACAGCCAAACCACATAAAAGTAAGAACTTATGATAATTGTGAGTTGACTTTTTAAAATCTTTTAATGTGTGCTAGACCACTGCTTACTAAATCTTCTGCATTCTGTCCTATCTTCAATCCTGACAAAAGCTCTAAATGATAAACAATATTTTTCTCATTGACTAGAAGATGAAGGTATGCCTGAAACAGGTTACATAAATGGTCTGTTTTCTGCCCGTGGGATGATCCAAACTCTTTTCTATCAATAGCCTTTGGAATTTTCTATCCACTTTGACTGGAAAGCATCTTTCCCCATCTCCTCCATAATCCTCATATAGCTCCCTCCTCTCATTGGTTCAGGGTCAACTCACATATTATAACATAACATAACATGAGTCTTCCTACTTAGCAGGTAGATCACTACTCTTCATATAGTTACACTCCATTGCTTTCTAGCCAATTATTCTGTAATTTTTTTATATCAGTCTTACTAACTGAATATTTGCTGTTTATGTCTTGTTCTTTTTGCTATATACTTTCTAAAGACCAGTTACTGTTTGCTTACCAAAATCTTGACTGCTTTAAGCAATGCCTAGAATTTAGTAAGGTATTTCATATATTAGAATATTTTAAAAATATATTGATAAGTATTGTGATGATGATAAGTTGTTAATAACCTACAGTTTAGCCATTGCCTTTAGTAAGTACTCAGTAAACAAAATTATAAATAGTATCGACATAGAAAACCAGAATTCAGGTATTATTTTATTTAATCTTTGATGAGAATTTCATGAATGTATTTATAGAGACCACAAATTAACAGTGAACGATCATTATACCGTATCTGTATGTAATATGTACTAGAAGTAAAATTAATATCTCAGTATATACACATACACTTTAGCAGCATTAGCCTTACATTCTTGGACATTTTTTCCCCACTAGGCATCTGCCATTTGTATTACTTCATTCTCACGCTGCTGTAAAGATACTATGTAAGACTGGGTAAAACAAAAGAAGTTTAATTGACTCATAGTTGTGAATGTCTGAGGAGGCCGCAGAAAATGTACAATAATGGCAAAAGAGAAAGGGGAAGCAAGGCACATCTTACATGGCAGCAGGAGAGAGAGAGAATGTGAGGGAGGAACTGCCAAATGCTTTTAAACCATCAGATCTTATGGGAACTCACTCACTATGAGAACAGCATAGGGGAAAACACCCCCATGAACAAATCACCTCCCATCAGGTCCCTCCATCAACATGTGGGAATTACAATTTGAGATGAGTTTGGGTGGGGACACAGAGCCAAACTATATCCCAAATCTCATATCCTTTTCACATTTCAAAACCAATCATGCCTTCTCAATAGTCCAGTAAAGTCTTAATTCACTCTAGTATTAGCCTAAGTGTCCAAGTCAAAAATCCCATCTGCGACAAGGCAAGTCCCTTCTACCTATAAGCCTGTAAAATTGTAGCAACTTATTACTTCCAGGATATAGTGGGGATACAGGCATTGGTAAATGTTTCTGTTTTAAATGGGAGAAATTGGCCAAAACAAAGGGGCTACAGGCCCCATGCAAGTGTAAAACACAGCAGGGCATGCATTAAAACTTAAGACTCTAAAATAATCTCTTTTGACTTCATATTTTACATCCAAGGCATGCTAATGCAAGGGGTGGGCTCCCATGGCCTTGGGCAGCTCTGTCGACCCCCATAGCTCTCTGCAGTACACAGGCCCTTTGGCTGATTTCACCAGCTGCTGTTGAGTGTCTGCAGCTTTTCCAGTCACACAGTGGAAGCTGTCATTGGAGCCTACCATTCTGGGGCTGGAGGATGGTGGCCGCCTTCTCACAGCTCCACTAAGCACTACCTTAGTGGGGTCTCTCTGTGGGGGCTCTGACCCCACATTTCCCCACTGATTTGCCCTTGTAGAGGTTCTCTATGAGGGCTCTGCCTCTGCAGCAGACTTCTTTCTGCCTGTACATCTAGGTGTTTCTATACATCCTCTGAAATATAGTGGCAGTTCCCAAACCTCAACTCTTGTCTTCTGCCCACCCACAAAACCAACACCTTGTGGAAACCAAGGCTTGGGGCTTGCACCCTCTGATGGAATGGTCTGAGCTGTACTTTGGCCCCTTTAGCCACAACTGGAACTGGAGTGGTTGGGGCACAGGGTGCCATATCCCAAGACTGCACAGGGGAGCGGTGCCCTATAGCTGGCTCAGGAAACCATGTGTCCTCCTAGACCTCTGGACCTATGAGGGGAGGGGCTACTGTGAAGATACCTGAAATGCCCTGGAAACATTTTCCTCATTGTCTTGGTGATTAGCATTTGGCTCCTCATTACTTAGGCAAATTTCCACAGCCAGCTTGAATTTCTCCCCAGAAAATGGGTTTTTCTTTTCTACTGAATAGTCAGGCTGTAAATTTTCCAAACTTTTATGCTCTGCTTCCCTTTTAAACATAAGTTCCAATTTCAAATA
Source organism: Macaca mulatta (assembly GCF_049350105.2). Classification (NCBI taxonomy): domain Eukaryota; kingdom Metazoa; phylum Chordata; class Mammalia; order Primates; family Cercopithecidae; genus Macaca; species Macaca mulatta. Next base: position 123,941,551 of record NC_133413.1, read on the forward strand.
ATCTCTTTGTGAACACATATTACTGTACACTTTCAGGAAAAGCCAGGTCACCTTTTGAATGCTTTGCTGCTTAAAAATTTTTTTTGCCAGATACCCTAAATCATCTCTCTCAAGTTCATAGTTCCACAGATTTCTAAGGCAGAGGAAAAATGCCATCAGTCTGTTTGCTAATGTGTAGCAAGAATGACCTTTGCTCCAGTTACCAATAAGTTCCTCATTTCCATCTGAGACCACCTCAGCCTGGACTTCATTGTCCATATCACTATCAGCATTTTGGTCAAAACCATTCAACAAGTCTCTAGGAAGTTCCAAACTTTCCCTCATCTTCCTGTCTTCTTCCGAGCCCTCCAAACTGTTCCAACCTCTGCCTGTACCAAGTTCCAAAGATGTTTACACATTTTCAAGTTATCTTTATAGCAGTACCCCACTCTTAGTATCAGTTTCCTGTATTAGTCTGTTCTCACACTGCTATAAAGATACTACTGAGATTGGGTAATTTATAAACAAAAGAGGTTTAACTGACTGTTCTGTGTGACTGTGGAGGCCTCAGGAAACTTACAATTATGGCAGAAGGCAAAGGGGAAGCAAGGCACGTGGTTCGTGGAGGCGGGAGATAGAGAACAAGGAGGAAAGTGTCAAACGCTTTTAAACCATCAGATCTCATGAGAACTCAGTATCATGAGAACAGCATAGGGGAAACCACTCCCATGACCTAATCACCTGCCACCAGGTCCCTTCCTCAACAAGTGGGGATTAAAATTTGAGATGAGATTTGATTGAGGACACAGAGCCAAACCATATCACCAACTTTCAGAGAAAAGCATAGAGAAAAAAGAAAACGGCACTCTAGAGCAAAGATGGTCTCCATGCTATTAATAAAATCTTAGTTTCTTTGTTTTCTCTAGGGTCAGTAACTACATTTGTCCCACTTTTCTTCTTGTCCATGCCTTGATTTTACTTTAAATGTCCGTGATCAGTAAGGAAGGAAAAAATTGTAGTGTGGAATAACAATGAGATTGGACAGATTCACCTCCCTCCCATAGGATTCTCTTCTACCTCTTTTGGTTTACATGTTCTCAATTCAATCTTTGTCACTATGATTCCATCTTATTTTCATTTAGACATATTTTCAAATTTTGATCCACTGATATCATCTTATCCTGTTGTGGGCATTGTTATAATTTCATTCTTGATTTGTGTGTTTTGTGTGATTTTGATGGTAGTTTGGAAGAAGAAGGTAATAAATGTCTACTCACTCATCCATCTTTTATAGGAAATATTAATCCACCTCATTTAATTTGTCATCAAAGTAAGTGATTATAAATGATGATAACTAGTACAGTGAATAGTACAGAAATGTATTTTATTTTTAAACAGTGAATCAGAGCTCAGATACCAGATGTAACCATGAATTGAAAGTCAATCACACAAGCAAATAAACCACTCAAAATTACTCTAAAATAAAGAGATACATTCCAGTCCTCAAAATATCAATTCTTCCTCTTCTATAAATTATAATATGTTTACATAAAAACTGTCTATACTGATGTGTAATTGCATGGTTTTTAAATGATAGGCTAGATGGAAGAAAGTCTCCACCTGGGGTGTGACAAGAATGGTAGCTAGAAATGTGATCGCCTCAAGTTTTTCAGTGTGTTTTTGAAAAGCCGTTCTTTACACTGATGCAGCCAGCACCAGTTTTTCTTTTAAAGCAGTAAATTCATTATTTTTGACAATCACCTAACAAGCTGAAAGAGTCAATATTTGCAAGCCATCTATCTATGCTGATAGATAATTATCTCCATATTTATATTATTTACATACATGTATTTTTAATTTTTTTTTTTTTTTTTGAGACGGAGTCTCGCTCTGCCGCCCAGGCTGCAGTGCAGTGGCCGAATCTCAGCTCACTGCAAGCTCCGCCTCCTGGGTTTACACCATTCTCCTGCCTCAGCCTCCCGAGTAGCTGGGACTACAGGTGCCCGCCACCTCGCCTGGCTAGTTTTTTGTATTTTTTAGTAGAGACGGGATTTCACCGTGTTAGCCAGGATGGTCTCGATCTCCTGACCTCGTGATCTGCCTGTCTCGGCCTCCCAAAGTGCTGGGATTACAGGCTTTAGCCACCGCGCCTGGCCTTATATACATGTATTTTTAAAAAATACCTGAATTTGAAACTAATATGAACAAGTCTACTGCATTCCTACTATAATGTTTTCTTTTTTTCTTTTTTCACTTTATCTCTAGTATATATCTTTTTACTAACAATAATAGTTTGTTATAAATATCAGAGGTATCTGAGACTGTGTCATTACAGGCTATTTAGTTATAATTTATATTCCAATTTTTTTTCTTTTTAGAAGTCATTAGTCAAAATTCTAGTCATATTATTTATTTCTTGTACTGTAAAAATCACTGAACTAACATTTATTTCTGAAGATACCTAACAAGCAATAATATGACAATGAATTTTTAAATGATGAAACAATTAACTGGACATTAATATTTGTGTGATAAATTGAATAGGAATGTATGAACAAACCAATAAATTTGATTCATCATTGACATGTCTAAAATAATTAAAATTACTTTTCTTTATTATTGATTTAATATATTTTATGCTATTCAACAATAATATAAAACTTTTTAGTTTTCCTTTTTTGGAATTGCACAATGACAGCAGTAGTTCATCCTACACTTCACTGTAGGTGAAGACTCCCAGAAATATGAATCTGAGCACTTATAAGCACCCTGTCTCACTCTCTTCCTGGGAGAGGAAGACAAAAATATTACTTCCTACTGTAAATAAATTATCTTTGGAAACAAAAGGAGAATCAAGAATCCAAGATTCTTTGGAATATAAATTGTCTCTGGGGGAAAGTCAACTGTGTATCACTTAGTTTACAACTCAAGGTTTATATTCCTTGAAATGTAGACACCTTGAGGAAGATAAATCTCTTCTATGTTCTCACTGTCTAGGCTTATCTTTCATCTCAGGTCTCAAGTTTTGGTAAAATTTGCTCGGAAATATCTAACACTGCAGAAGCATAAAAATATTTTCTGTGTCGTAAAAATATTCTTATTTGTATTTGGTTTCACTTTTTGTGTTTTGTTTCTGTTTGTTCTTAAGTAAGGAGGTATTAGCACATTTGAGGAGATGCCCACTGGAAAGAGAGAACTGATAATTCATGAGAACACTAATTCAGTTGCCAGAACAAACTCCCCGAGGAGACAAGAGTTAATCAACTGCAGATCACAAGAGGAAGAATTAGATATTAATTGAAATAGGTGATATTCTTCCATCCATCATCCTGGAAAGGAAAGCAAAGAATGTAAATACAAATACTAGCAACTTAGTAGATTTAGCGATAAGAAAATAAAGGAAATTATTTATGATTACTTATTTAGCTTACTGAAGTTTATCATGTTTATCAGCTAAAAGTGGGGGTGAGGGTAAGAGTGTATGTCAAAAGTTTATGATAAGAAGGGGAATCTAAAACATTTAACTTGGTGATTGGAAGCATGACCTTACTGGGGACATATAGTTAACACATAGTTACAATAAACTGGGGTTGGGCTCTTTCTAGATTTAAAACTGTAGAAAAATATTTAATGATGTGTGATTGTTGATTTTACATGATAACTTGGCTATGCTATGGCAATGATGCCCAGTTTTTCAGTCAAATACTGGCTTAGATGTTTCTGCGAAGGTATTTTGTAGATGTGATTAACATTTGCAATTGGTTTGCTTTAATAAAGAAGATTATTCTCAGTTGTGTAGGTGCAACTCAAGAAATCCTGTGAAGGCGCTAAGAGCAAAAACTGAGATTCCCAGTGAAAAAGGACTTCTGCAAGACTTTAACATAGAAATTCTGCTTCAGGTTTCAGCCTGTTGGCCAACCCTGCAATTTTGTACTCATCAGCCCCAACATTGCTTGATTGTGAGCCTATTTGTGTGTGTATGTGTGTATATGAATTTTAATGGGCTTAAGCTTACAAAGCAGTTGAAGAAGAGTTGGAATGGGATGAAAGGTTTGAAGGATATCTAAGTGTTTACTAATGATAAACTGAGTTTCATGTGGTACAATTAAGAGTGTAGAAAATTAAATTGGAATGTGAGAAATAAAATATTCTATGAGAATAATATTCCAGGTGAAGATACATAAATTGAGAGGTCTTGGTTTCTAGTATTGATTAAGGTAAGCAAGCATATGGAGACTCATGGAATTAACCTTGATAGAATATTAGAATACTGTGGTTGATCTGTCTAGGCTGAACATTTCACTGGAAGTTACAGGGTTTTAGAGAACTGACGTATCCAGTGGCATAGCTGTTCTCATTGGAGTAATAATAATAGCAAAGTAACAATAATAATAAAAAACAAGAAGAAATAAAGCAGCTAATAATTCTATGCAATGTACTATACCCACAGCAGTTATGACACTTAATTTTATGTGTCAACTTGATGAGGCTAAGGAATGCTCCAATAGCTGGTAAAACATTATTTTTAGATATGACTGTGAGAATGTTTCTGGAAGAGATTTGCATTTGAATCAGTAGATTGAGTAAAGAGTTCCTCCCTCACCGATATGGACAGGCATCATTCAATCTGTTGAGGGCACACTGAAATAAAACTAAGAGGCTGCGTGACACAGTTTGGCTCTGTGTCCCCACCCAAATATCATCTCAAGTTATAATCCCCATGTTTTGAGGAAGGGACCTGTAATCCCCACGTGTTGAGGGAGGGAAGTGATTGGATCATGCCAGCAGTTTTCCACATGCTGTCCTTGTGATAGTGAGTGAGTTCTCATGAGATCTGATGGTTTTATAAGCATCTGGCATTTCCCCTGCCTGCACTCACTTTCTCCTGCCACCTTATGAAGAAGGTACCCACTTCCCCTTCATCTTCTGCCATTATTGTAGGTTTCCTGAGGCAGAAGTGTGAGTCAATTAAACTTCTTCCCTTTATAAACCTCTTCCTTTTATAATTACCCAGTCTTAGGTAATATTATTTATAGCAGTGTTAGAACAGACTTGAGGAAGGTAAATTTCTATCTCTTTTCTTGAGCTGGACATCTTCTTCTGCCCCAGGCATAAAAACTCCTGGTTGCTGAGCCTTCAGATACAAACTGAATTCACCACTAGCTTTCCTAGTTCTTCAGCTTTCAGATGGCATATCATAGGACTCCTCAGCCTCCATAACTGAGTGAGTCAATTCCAATTATACAATTCCTCATTCATAGAGAAAATAAATATCTCTATCTCTATATCTGTATCTCTAGCTGTATCTCTATCTCTGTCTGTCTCTCTCTCTCTCTCTCTCTCTCTCTCTCTCTCTCATCCCCCCTGTTGCTTCTCTTTCTCTGGAGAAATCTAATACAGCACTGTTATAAGCAATTTCAATGTGTTATATATTTAATTTACTCAACAAACCTATTAATTAGGTAAAATAATAATTCAGAGTTCATAGATAAGAAAAAATTTTTTCGTGATGACACAAATAGTAAGACCTTAAACAAATATTACTTAGTATTCCTATGTGTCAGTTTTATCATCTATAACAAATAAACTGACATGGTAGGCTAGATGAGCTCATCAGAGCTAAAAACACGTGGCTTCATCAAAAGAATTGGCCTGGCTAGACCTCACCACTAGTGTTAGAGAAATAGGAATCAGTATGGATTGATAAGAAATTTAATCTTATAACATCACAAATAAATGGAATTTTATCTAAATACGGAAATGCTTTGTGTATAAAAACATATATTCCCCATTTATATCAGTCATGGTCCTTGGGGGAAACAGATGAGACATATAAAAGGATAATTATAAAAATTTAATTAAGAAAATACACAATTGTTGATAAAGTTATGGGCCAAGTTAAGGGAAACAAATGAGATAATGAACTACACTTCCAAGCAATAGCATGGAGCTGTTATGAGCTCAAGGCCTGAAAAAGAAAAGTGAGGGAACAAGGATCCAGAATACTGAGAATAGCTCTAGAGGAGAGCTATTGTATGGAAGTTGTGGCCCTTGGTGTAGGGAAGCAGTCAAACTGTGGCTCTGACTATTATTGTCTCCCATACTTATTTTCTGACAGTTAATTCTACGGGTAGAATCAATAGGAGGACAGAGAGCAAAGAAGCTTATTGATGCAGTACACAAAGTTCAGTCTTCCAGGAACACAGGGCAGGGTGGAAAAAGCTGATGAGTGATTTGGAGAAACAAGCAGAGAATCTCTAACATATAGAAAGTCCAATCCAAATCCACATTTCAAATATCTATGGAAAGATAAAATTTAATTCCTAAAATCATTTATATTGAAAGTGGAGAAGAATGGCTTGAAAGAAAAAAAAAAAAAACACCATTTGATAAAGCAGTAGAAAAATATATGATCCTTTTTCTCTTTTTTGACTGTATTATAATAATAACTTTGATCCACTTTGAGAGAGATACATTCCACAAATCACTTTCAACAAAAAGCGCATGGAAAAGAAGGCTAAGAGGAGCTAGATACTTACCCAGCTGATACTTACAAAGTGACTGAGGCAAGATACAAGACATCTTTTCTTCTGAAGGTCATGTTCTTTCCATCCCAATACAGCAGGCTTCCACCAGAAGAGTCCTGTACACATGCAGTGACCCCTGCTCCTACTAATCTTTGGTTTCCCACAGTGAGTTCATCTTACCTAAGCCAATTTTTTTTTCATCTCTGCAAAAATATCTTTCTTATTCTTTTTTTTCTTCCAGAAAATACACTGGAAAAAAGTGTCGGCAGTTAGGAGCTCATTCTCCTCTTAGGTAGATGTGATACATATGACAACATTAAAGGTGCTGAGAAGTCCTACCAAAAAGTACCTTTCACGAGGCTCAGATTTTCCATGACGTTTTTACCACAGAATCCCTTTACATTTTTATTCTTATAAAAGTTACTAATTGCCACCAAAACTTTGGCTTCCTAGAAAACACACAGCTGGATGCTATTCCAAGTGAAGTTTCAAATTCAGCGAGTCCCCAAATGAATTCATCTGTGCATGTCTACTAGTATCTCCACCAAGCTCCTGGTAACCTAGTTTCAAAATATTAAAGTTTTCTTCTGTTCCCAATTGTGTCTACACCTAATCACTCAGCAAAATTGGTTAATTCTATTTTTTAAATGCTTCATACATTGTCCTTTCTTTCTTCCCATTTCTAGGAATACTATCCAATATTGCAGATTCTATCTTTCCAACAAAATTTATTTCAAAGTAGCACTTCTATTAATTTTTTTCATCTAAGTTTAAACTATGACATTGTACTTTTTCCATTTAAAATCTTTACTGATAAAATTGTTCTAAAAAAGCATACATATTTCTCATTCTGACATTTAAAAGAAATTCTTCAATGCATGACTCTAATCACTTGATTGAGAAGGAATTCATTTATCAGAGGAACAATGTACTAGGTTGCTAATTAGGGTGCTTCAAACTATGAAATATTTTCCCTTTATTAACTCATTTTTTTCTATAACATTTAGGTGTGTCCAGTATACATCTGGCTTCATAACAGTTTATGTGAACACACAAAGATAAATAAATTAGTGTCAGACTATTGTGCTTATGTGGATATATGTGTTTCTCACCATATCATTCTGGCTGTCTTTCTCAGGGGGGTAAGTTACTCAGTGGAAGCTATGAAAGATTTGAAAAAATACGAAATCCCATATGACAGGAGCTTTTTTATTAAATAAAGCAGCATAACAAATGTAGGTGACTATAATTATGTCACATAATACCTGAATTAAAATATTTATGCTGGACATGTATGTTGTGTTAACTGCTTCCATTCTCAAAAATAATTGTCCCCCCAACAAGTTCATTACCTGGTGAGGTTCTATTCATTTTTCAAGATCTATCTTAGGCATTATTCAGCTGAATTCGATCTCATAGTGTGTATTTGGTGAGGCATTACAACTTAGTAGTTTAGACTTCATGATTTAACTCACAAAGCACATATTCAGGCTCTCACTCTCTTAATTATGAATCTTGCTATGAGTGAGGTAAATTAAAACAAATAAAACAATTTTTCCCAATTCAGAAATGATAGAAATATTTTTACCTCCAGGACTGTTGTGAAAAGTTGATTAATATACTTGGCATGTTGTAACTGTTCAATACATATTAGCAAATGTCAGTGTTTCCATATCATATCACATGCTTTTATCTCTCAGATACTGACTTGAATTTATTAATTTGTTTATTTAGTCTATAATTCTTTTTTTTTTTTTTTTTTTTTTTTGAGACGGAGTCTCGCTCTGTCACCCAGGCTGGAGTGCAGTGGCCGGATCTCAGCTCACTGCAAGCTCCGCCTCCCGGGTTCACGCCATTCTCCTGCCTCAGCCTCCCGAGTAGCTGGGACTACAGGCGCCTGCCACCTCGCCTGGCTAAGTTTTTTTTGTATTTTTAGTAGAGACGGGGTTTCACTGTGTTAGCCAGGATGGTCTCAATCTCCTGACCTCGTGATCCGCCCGTCTCGGCCTCCCAAAGTGCTGGGATTACAGGCTTGAGCCACCGCGCCCGGCCGTCTATAATTCTTTTAACTCATAATTTACAAATATTAGTGATACTTAATATTCTATATATTTATGGAATACATGTAAGATTTTGTTACATGCATATAATGTGTAATGATCAAATCAGGGAATTTGGGGTATACATCACCTAAGTATTTATTACTTCCATGTGTTGGATATATTTCAAGTTCTCTTTTCTAGCTACTTTGAAATATATAATACATTGTTGCCAACTATGGTCACCCTACTCTGCTATTGAACATTAGAGTTTATTTATTCTGGCCGGGCTCAGTGACGCTCATGCCTGTAATCCCTGCACTGTGGGAGCCTGAGGTGGGTGGATCCTTTGAGGCCAGGAATTTGAGACCAGCCTGGCCAACATGGGGAAACCTCGTCTCTAATAAAAACACAAAAAATTAGTCGGGCATGGTGGCCGGCACCTGTAGTCCTAGATACTTGGGAGGCTGAGGCAGAAGAATCACTTGAACCCCAGAAGGTGGAAGTTGCAGTGAGCTGAGGTTGTGCAACTGCACTCCAGCCTGGGCAACAGAGCAAGACTCCATCTTGAAAAAAAAAAAGGAACTTATTTCTTCTATCTAACTGTATATTCGTATCAAAAAACCAACGCTCCTTAATCCCCTCTTCCACCCACTCACTCTTCCCAGCCTCTGCTGTCTGTCATTCCATTCTCTACCTCCAGGAGAGCAACCTTTCTGGCTCCCACAAAAAGTGAGGATGTGAGAAATTTATCTTTTAGTTTTTACTTTATTTCACTTAACAAAATGACCTCCAGTTACATCCATGTTGCTGCAAATGATGTAACTAGAACACCATTTTACTTTGCAAAATTTTAAAAGTTTTTTTCTATATTTACTTAAAAAGGCACTTATTTTTAAATTCCTTAAGCCTTACTAGAATGTCTGATAGTGATCATAATATTTGTTCACTGCATATATAGATTTTACTCTGCATTATAGCCCCAAATCCTGCTATAAGCTGCAGTGAAAGATCTTTGCTTCTGAGTGTTTTTATTTACAAACAGCTTAGAGCTATTATTCAATATTTAGTTTTTAAGGTTTCATAAAGCTCAGTGGAATTTAGCTCACCCATTTAAACTTTAATCATCAAAAAGCAATACATAGATAATGATTTGTTGCTTTAAAATAGGACCATGAAATGACATAAAATATGTTCATATTCTGATTGAAGTATAAGTGCTTACAAGGTTATTATATTAATTCACTTCAGGTTAATAGCATTAATAGACTTTTCAATGCTATATTCTGTATTTAGTTGTATTACAGACTCGCATATTGAAGGTTATTGTTTCAATCAGTTTATACTGCTGCAGACAGAAAATTTGGTATATGACATTCTTATCATCCATGTTACCTTTACAGATAAATTTCAAATTTTAAAATTTTATAATCAGCTACTTTTACATATTTAAAAGAACATTTTCTATATCATACTATTGATTTTGATATTTTTCTAACAGATTTGAAAGAAATAAGAAATATCTCAATGAAAGTTTCAGCATATTCAAATCTGTTTATAGATGCTTGCTTTATTTTTATTTTTTCACTTATTATTTTGTTTAATTTCCAACTTTTAAGTTCAGAGGTATATGTGCAAGGTGTGCAGGTTTGTTACATAGGTAAACATATGCCATGGTGGTTTGCTGCACCGATAATCCCATCACCTAGCTTAGCTATTCATCCTGATGCTCTTCCTCCTCCCAGCCCCCACACTTCCACAAGCTTCAGTGTGTGTTGTTCCCCACCATGTGCCCATGTGTTCTCATCATTCAGCTCCCCGTTGTAAGTGAGAACACGTGGTATTTGGTTTTCTGTTCCTGCATTAGTTTGCTGAGGATGATAGCTTCCAGCTCCACCCATGTCCCTGTAAAGAACATGATCTTGTTTCAAATCTGTTTTTGAGATGCTTTCATTTGGAACGTAGGCATTTTGGGGAAAAATTTATCATTACAAAGAAAAAAATACTTGTATGTTATTTACTCCAACAGATTTCGTTATTATTATTAATTTTTTTTAGCTCCTGCCTACTGAAAAGAGTAACAGAAGCACCGAGAATATTGTTAAGCACTCCCAGGAGCTAATTCTCACATAAATTCTCAAAACAAACAAACAAACAAACAAAAATCCTATGGAAAAATTGTGAAAGGTACCCTAAGGGGAGACATTCTGGGGAACTGCACAACTAACAGGAAGAACGAACTTGAAACTTAAGGAAAAACTATTTTATCAATTCAGATGAAACTTAATAGAGTGATCAAACATCACAATTTTCTTCATACAGTCACTGTTTAAAACTGTTGCCCCGTGTAATTATTATTAATCTCTCCTGATACTCTCAAAAGTGTCCCAGGTAGGGGGATAAATTATATGACCACATAAAACTTATAGGCCTAATTCTTTAGCTACTAAAGGACTTTTGGCCTGTTTAAAAGAGGTGCTCCCCAAACTAAGAAGAATGCCAGAATTTAAGAAACTTTTGCTATTCTACCGAAATAAAAAGTTATGAAACTTGAAGACCAAACTTTGAGAACTGATCTCTTTGGTGTGTATATTGTTTGGTCCAGTCTGTGAAAGTTTTATTAAATTGGTGTGATATTCTTTGTCAGAAAAGTGATTGTATCTAATTTCAAAACCAAATCTCTTGAGAACCCTAAGCTAACAATTGCAATAGGAGAGGTTTATCAACTGTTTAATTTTATGTTAAGATTTGTTGCACTTAATGGAATTTTTTTCAAGATTTCAAACTTCTAGAAGACACTGAATTAGGAGACATTTGGTTATAAAGTACTGTTCTGAGGCAATATTACAAACCTCAGTATAAAAATGATGATATTCCTAAGTTTGCTGACCATTAATGCTTCTGGCTTGATGTGCTTGTTGTCATTAATTGACATGTACAACTTTTTATGAAGTGACCTTGATGAATTAACATTAATAGCAATCAAAGGTAAACACAAGAGTTCACTGCTTTTGTTTTATATCGGCATTCTATTTTAATAGTGCTGTGGGCTTTAAGAAAAAGAGTATGTAAGACATAATTTGTGCCTCTACATAAATCATTGTGGCATCAACAATAACAGTCATCATCATCATAATTAATAACTGTACCAGTCAAAGCCCTGGTAGAAAACAGAAAAAACACACATATGGGTAATTTTGGGAAAAGTTAAAAGAACTCATTTCAAAAGTTATAGATGAAAGTGCTGTCAGGTGTAGAGAAACAATAGGGATAAAGGAACGCCCTGAGATTACTAACAGAAGGTTTGTAGTAACTCCTAGGCACTGCAAGGTGGGAGTCAAAATAATAAATAGCTAGATCTCACTTTTATTTTTCTCCTTCCAGTGTACTACCGGTGCCCCCTATTGACCACAGCTAAGAGGGCATAAGAGGGCATGGGAAACCATAGAGTTATTCCATATGGGCCTCAGCTTCCAAGGGCAGAAAACATGATGGAGAATGATGTGAAATGACTCTCTTGGAGATAATGTAAGGCGTTTAGAGCAACCACCAGCATCATCTTCAGTATAATCATCGTCATTTTCTTGACTAACGCTTCTGAATCCTTTCCTTACCTGCTATGTGCTCCAAAGCAATTATACATTATCTTGTGTGTTTTTGTTTTATTTTATAGACGAAACTCAAAGAATTTGAATAAATCACTCAGAGTTGTAAATCTACTCAGTGGTCAAATTTTCATAAATCCCAAATCTGTTAAAGACTTCAACTATGCTCTTTATCACAGTATTCTTCTTCCTTAATATTTAGTTTAGACATTTCTATAAAATATGGGACCAAGATTATTAATAATCGAAAACAACGAGAAATCATATAAGGAAGTATACAGTTCAGTATGTTATAAAACTGCTATATATAGAACATAAGAACTAGTTTAACTGACAATGACACAGTTAATTTTTATTGACCTCAAGTTTGTATCAAGCTTTTCTGATGTTGGCTCTCGTATTGAAAATGATGTATTAGTCTGTTCTTACACTGCTATGAAGATATACCTGAAACTGGGTAATTTATAAAGGAGAGGTTTAATTGATTCACAATCCCACATGGCTTAGTAGGCCTCAGGGGACTTAAAGTCATGGTGGAGGAGGAAGACTCACATCTGACATGCCCTGAAGACATTTTCCCTATTGTCCTGGTGATTAACATTCTGCTGCTGGTTACTTAGAGGAGAAATTCAAACTGGCTGCTGAAATTTGCATAAGAAAATGGTTTTTCTTTTCCATCACATCATCAGACTGCATATTTTCCAAACTTTTATATTCTGCTTCTCTTTTAAACTAAGTCTAATTTAAGATTATCTATCTCAAGTTCAGAATTCCACAGACCTGTAGGGGAGGAGCAAAATGCTACTTGTCTTTTTGCTAAAGCATAGCAAGAATGAGCTTTGCTCCAGTTCCCAGTAAGTTCCTCATCTCCATCTGAGATCACATTAGCATGAACTCTAGGGAGCTTTCAGTCATGGCCAGAGTACAACCTGGAGCTTGCACATTGCATAGCAAAAGCAGGGCGAGAGAGAGTGGAGTCATGGAGGGTAAGGTTGAGGAGGGGTCACACACTTAAGCAAACAGATCTTGTGAGAACTCACTATGGCAAGGAGAGTGACAGCAAGAGGGATCTGGTCGCATGATTCAGACACCTCCCACCAGGTCCAATCTCCAACACTGGAGATTACAATTCAACATGAGATTTGGCAGGGACATGTATTCAAACCATATCAGAATGTACTGGGAAATTGGCTCCTTTGAAACTCCATTACTCCAAATTCCTAATTGGTTATATTTTTCACTGACATGTTTAGAATGTTTGATTAGGATTTGTGGTAACGTGGAGTCATAACATATTAGATGTAAATTAACTTTTTCATAACCAATCATTTTCTTTGAGCAGTGTTTTGTGATTCTCATTGTAGAGATAGTTCAGCTCCCTGGATAGCTTCATTCCTATGTATTTTATTCTTTTTGTGGCAATTGGGAATGGAATTTACCTTTCTGATTTGGCTCTCGTCTTGACTGCTATTGGTGTATAGGAATGCTAGTGACTTTTGTACATTGATTTTGTATCCTGAAACATTGCTGAAGTTGTATATCAGCTATGGAGCTTCTGAGCCAAGACTATGGGGTTTTTTAAATATAGAGTCATGTTGTCTGCAAACAGAGATAGTTTGACTTCCTTTCTTCCTACCTGGATGCTCTTTACTTTTTTTCTCCTGCTTGATTGCTCTGACGAGGACTTCCAATACTATATTGAATAGGAGTGGCAAGAGAGAGCATCTTTGTCATCTGCTGGTTTTCAAGGGGAATGCTTCTTGCTTCTGCCCAATCAGTGTAATGTTGTCTGTAGGTTTGTCATATATGGCTCTTATTATTCTGCGGCATGTTCCTTCAATACCTAGTTTATTCAGAGTTTTTAACATGAAGGGTGCCCAAAGCACTTAACAGATCCAATGCTATTCCTATCAAACTACCAATGACACTATTCACAAAACTAGAAAAAAACTATTTTAAAATTCATATGGAAGCAAAAAATGGTCCCAAATAGCCGAGGCTATCCTAAGCAAAAAGAACAAAACTGAAAGTACCATGTTACACAATTTCAAACTATACCACAGGGCTACAGTAAGCAAAACAGCATGGTACTGGTACAAAAACAGACACATAGACCAATGGAACACAATAGAGAGCCCAGAAACAAGACTTCACATTTATAGCTGTAAAAAGTAAAGTAGAGGTTCCTCTTCAAAGGTTTTCTTCCCCATCTAATTAGGAATAAATAGTAACTTCTCTTAGAAGCAAAATTTATTCAAAGACCTGTGCTGACATTCTTAAATATCTGGTAGCCGTAATAAATAAACCAATGTACTTTATGTTCTTAGGTCCCACATTTTAGCCTAAAGATTTGCCCTGGAATGTTTATACTGGTCCAAGCCAACATTAGTTCATAGCTCATTCCTCTTTCTTATTTGAAGGTGTTTTTACCTTTCTTAGCATTCCACAAGTTACTTCCTCCTTCCTTTGTTCTCCTCTGCCTTTGCCTCTTTAAAAAAGTTCTAAGTTGCTAGCCAATCAGTACAAATACAGAATGTGAGGTCCCATTCCAGCCAATGGAAATCAGACACAGCAGTAGGGTGAATGCGTCAGGTTATAAATGGCCCTGTCTCCTTTGTTTGGTGTACTTTCATGACAAAACTGCTGGTGAGTGTTCCTTTTCTGCAGAAAATCAAAAAATGGCCTTGCTGAGGAAATTAAATTTATGTTCAAGTGCTATTTCTTTATGGCACCAGGGAACAAGCATTTCTAATATAGCCATCTGATCTTTGACAAAGCTAACAAAAACAAGCAATGGGGGAAAGACTGCCTATTCAATAAATGGTGCTGTTATAACTGGCTAGCCATATTCAGAAGACTGAAGCTAGACCACTTCCTTACATCATATTTAAAAGTCAAGTCAAGATGGACTAAAGACTTAAAAGTAAAACCAAAAATTACAAAAACCCTGGAAGACAACCTAGACAATACCATCCTGTACATAGGAACTGACAAAGATTTTATGACAAAGACACCAAAAGCAATCACAGCAAAAGCAAAATTTGACAAGTGGTATCTAATTAAGTTCAAGAGCTTCTGAACAGCAAAAGAAACTATCAACAGAGTAAACAGACAACCTATAAAATGGGAGAAAATATTTACAAACTATACATCAGAATAGTATTCCTTACTATAGAATCTGTAAGGAACATAAATCAATACACAAAAAGTGGGCAAAGGGCATGAAGAGACACTTCTCGAAAGAAAACATAAAAGCGATCAACAAATATGAAAAGATGCTCGTCATAACTAATCGTCAGAGAAATACAAGTCAGAACCACAATGGATACCATCTAACACTGGGCAAACTGGCTATTAAAAAGTTGTAAAATAACAGACACTGGAAGGCTGCATAGAAAAGGGAATGCTCATACACTGTTGGTGGGGATGTAAGTTAGTTTAGCCACTGTGGAAAGCAGTTTGGATACTTTTTTGGACATCAAAAGCAATTTCAACAAAAGCAAAAATTGACAAGTGGGATCTAATTACAATTAAGAGCTTCCGCAAGGCAAAACAAAACAAAACAAAAAAAAACTATCAACAGGGTAAACAGACAACCTACAGAATAGAAGAAAATATTTTCAAAGTATGCATCTGACAAAGGTCTAATACCCAGCATCTATAAGGAACTTAAATTTACAAGAGAAAGACAAACGATTCCATTTAAAAGTGAGCAGAGGACATAAACAGACACTTTTCAAAAGAAGACCTACATGTGACCAATAAGTATATGAAGAAAAGCTCAGTATTACTAATCATTATAGAAATGCAAATCAAAACCACGATGATATACTATCTCACACCAGTTAGAATTGCTATTTTTAAAAAGTCAAAAAATAAATGCTGTCATGGTTGTGGAGAAAGGGAACACATATACACTGTTGGTGGGTGTGTAAATTAGCTCATTCATTGTTGGAAGCAGTGTGGCAATTCCTCAAAGAGCTAAAAGTGGAACTACCATTCAACCCAGAAATCCCATTACTGGGTACATACCCAGAGGAAAGTAAATCATTCCACCATAAAGACACATACATGTGAATGTTTGTTGCAGTACTATTCACAATAGCAAAGACATGGAATCAACCTAAATGCTCTTCAGTGATAGACTGGATAAAGAAAATGTGGTACATATATACCATGGAACAGTATGCAGCCATAAAAAAGAACAAGGTCATATCTTTTGTGGGAACACTGATAGAGCTGGAGGCTATTATCCTCAGCTAACTAATCCAGGAACAGAAAACCAAATATTGCATCTTCTCACTTATAAGTGGGAGTTAAATGATGAGAACTTATGAACACGAAGAAGGAAACCACAGACACTGAGATGTGCTAGAGGGTGGAGGGTGGGAAGAGGGAGAGAAGTAGAAAAAAGATAACTATTGGGTACTGGGCTTAATTCCTGGGTGATAAAATCATTTGTACGGCAAACCCCCATGATATGAGTTTACCTATGTAACAAACTTTAACATCTACCCCCAAAACTGAAATAAATGTTTACACAAGCCAACAAAAACCATCAGGTGTATGTGGCCTTTTGGTGGCTAGTGTCCTTTGCCTCTGCTTTCCCAGAAATGCACTTGTGAACTGTGTAAAGTTTATTTTAAAAGAATATTGTACCTGATTTCTAAAAATGTTTTAGCATCTGCCCTCAATAGATGTATATTTATATATTATAAAAGTAATAAATATTTATTTAGCTCTTATACCAGGCACTCTTCAATTGAATTTATTTGCATTAACTTTCATATGTATTAACAACAATCTCAAGTATCCTCAGTTTATATATGAGGAACAACTCAGACATGGACATTACAAAATAAATTGTTGAAAATCATTCCATCAGTGATTATTTAACATGGAGTTAAAATCTATTCATCCTGCCTTCAGAAATATTCTCTTTAACGTATTTTATTGCCTATACAAATTACATGTGTATATTATTGCCCAAATATACATATTTATAACTGCATACATACATAATTTGTATTGCAAAAGATATAAATTCCAAAATTCAAAAAATAAGAAAATATATGTAATTTCTTCTCCATATCTTCTATCTTCCCAATTTTTCTTTTTCTTTTTTTTTTTTCTTTGAGGGACACAGCCATTTCTCTTGATGCAGACTGGCAAAATTGGTATAACTCTCTCTACCACTTCAACATGTGGGTTGGGAAATTTTAACTTCGTGGCTTGTGAAGGCTTATTTTAGGTTGGTCGGGAGTTTTTGCATTGGTGCAGGTGGCTTTTAACTGTTGATGTCAGGGCAAGGGCTTTTAATCCTCAGAAAACGTGCCTTTTTGTTACTCAGTATTAACATCTTTAAGGGCTATAGAAAGGTTTGTCCACCTTGGAATTGTACACATTTCGGGCTGGATAACTATTTATCGATTGGTGAAGGGAGAGCTTTCCTGGGCATTATAGGATGTTTAGCAAGGATCACTGACCTCTACCCACTGGATTCCCATAGTACTTTTCCCCCAGTGTAAAAATAAAAAATGTGTTCAGATAATGACAAATCTCCTCTAAGAGCCAAAAATAGCCCTCAGTTGAGGAATACTGCTATACAGGAAATTGGTGCTTTTTCTAAACTCTGGGATACGCGTACTTAGAGTCTTCACGAAAGTCAACGTTAGAGTTTAGATGTAGTTGCTTGGAACTTATCTTGTTTGCTGTTCTTTGGGAAACTTGGATCTGTGGTTTGGTGTATTATATTAATTTGGGAAAAAATTGTAATCATTATTGTTTCAAATATTCTGTTGTTTTCTCTCTCCCTTCTCCTTCTGATATTTCTATTACATATACATATATATAATAGTATGTAATACTTTGTAGTTGTTTCAGAATTCTTGGATATTTTGTTCCTTTTTTCTTTTTGCTTTCCAGTTTCTGAAGTTTCTATTGACATATCCTCAAGCTCAGAGCTTGTTTCCTCGGCCATATCCAGTCTGTTATTAAGCTGATCAAAGGCCTTCTTCATTTCTGTTACAGTGTTTCTAGCATTTCTTTTTTATTACTTCTTAGAATTCTCATTGGTTTGCTTACATTTTTCATCTGTTCTTGAATGTCATCTATTTTCTCCACTAGCACGATTAGCGTATTTTAAATAGTGATTTTGAACTCCTGGTCAGATAATTCTGCCATCCCTGCCATATGAGTCTGGTTCTGATGCTTGCTCTGTCTCTTCAGCCTGTGTTTTTTGCTTAGTATGACTCATAATTTTTTGTTGAAACCTGGACACAATGCTCTAGGTAAAAGGAACTCTGTTAAATAGGGCTTGAGTGATGTGGTAGTAAGTTCTGAAGGAATGATAAGCGTTCTATGTTCTTATGTTTAGGTCTCAGCCCTTTACTAAGCTTTTACTCCTGAGCTGTGAATTTCACAAGGGCTTTACAGGTTCCCACCACCTGATAGGTAGAACAGGATGGTCACAGGGGCAACAGTAATGGCTTAGTGATAGGCATAAGTGCCAAAGTAGAATGGCTCAAATTCAATTCTATATTCAAGCTCAAAGAGGAAAATAAAAAAGGGTTACATAACTTTGAATTTATGTAGCTTATTCATATAGGATATTAGATATCATTTCCCATTCCTTGAACTTATTCCTTGACTTTGGATTTTTTTAATCACATAAACTCTTATCAGAGCATAATTTCCTTTGACTCAGCTTGTGGGTTCACCCATATTAAATGACAGATTACAAAATAAATATTAGTGATGGCCTATATATTAAAGTAATATGCCATTTTTATAAATGGAAGAAGAGAAACAACTTAAATAAATTATTGCAAACTAACAAAGTAGCATTAATATTTTGAGTATGGAGTATTTTGTACCTTGGAGTCAGATTTGCTTAGAAATAGAAAAGAAGAGTGCTTCAGTCTGATGATCAAAATAGAAACGGTACAGGAATAAAAACTAAATAACACAAGTCAGACTGACTGAATTGGAGGAAGAGAGATATTCTTAAGGAAAAGGCTGAAATTTTAAAGGACCGATTAGAAATAACTAAGAGGAAAATGAGAACTTAAAGGTCAGACCACACTGATAAGTACTGCATCTAACTTCTTTTTAAAAGGCCATTAAAAAATAATTATTTTAAATGTAATTGTAAAATAGTGACTGAGGACTAAAAAGACATTTAACAGAAGAAAAAATCCCAAAGAACCCAAAATAGACCAAAATGACTCCCTAAAAGAGAACCAGGGATCTGGAAATAATTTAAAGCCATCTCTGAAAGCTAAGGTTTGAGAATTCATACTAATTGCAGACCTACTGATTAAAGATTACTATCAACATACCAAGAGGTTAAAACCTCTAGACATATTTGAGAGATGAAGCTCAGAGATCAGAATATAGCCATTGACAGAGGAGATTCTGGCATTACCTATACCCTGGAGGGACATGCCCAAGCCAAGAGAAGACACAGCAATGGTGTCAATGAGTGATAAAGCCTGTCTGGATTGGTTGTTGAGCTAAAATGAAAATACCTCCTGGCTGGAATGATACAGTTCTGAAAAGTGAAGATAAGTCACACTTGTTAGATGTGTTTGACATTGAATGGTGATAATTTCTGAAGTTCTCATGGATTCACACACATTGTAGTGAGAGACCCTTGGGATGGCAACTGAAAACACCCTAGCTCATTTTTATTTTGAATTGACATCCAACCACTGAGATACTCTCCAAGATATGTGACTTAGAGGAACGTAGGGCCTATTCTTTGACTTTTCTCTGCCACTCATGCCCTTCCCCTAGATGCCCACATGGCTCACTCTCCCAAGTCACCTACCCCAAGTCATGATTAAATGGTTACCTTGTCAAGGAAGCTTATCCTGACTGCTCTTTTTAAAATTGTCATCTGAAGTCCATAACTCCAATATGACTATCCTCTTTACCATATATATGATATGTATATTATATAAAAATGTATATATGGCATATATTGTATATAATATAATATATATTATATATGTTATATTTAAGATATTATATATATTATATATAAATAGCACTTTCTAAAATTTTACAGAATTTATTTCATTTCTTATTTTATATTATACTCTAGAATATAACATTCATGACAGCATAGAATTTTGGTATATTTTATTCATTAATGTTCTTTAAGAATTTAGAAAAGGGCTTACATACAGGAAGCACTCAATAAATATTGTTTAACAAATGGATGTATTATCTACAACAGTTGGAAACAAACTAATACAATTTCTAGAGCTTTGCAGGAACTAGACAAGTTCAAGAAGAAAATTTTAGCCCCTATCAGTCATCAAGAACTTCTTCAACAAATACTTAACAGATTAAGAGAAATCGAGAATGGTTTTAAAATTTACATTAAGACTTGAAAACTTCAATCATTAATTCAAAAGGGGGAAAAGGACTTCATTTTGAACTTTAGCTCCTTTGAATTTTTAACATTCTTGCATGTCAACTTAATATCTGAATTCTAATTTCTCCCTAAAAATAATAGAGGGTTTATATTAAATTTGAAGACATTTATATATGTTGGTTTCATTTTTATTTTGAATTGCATTTTTACATTGTATTACCAAAATATGTTATTTTTGTTCATTGAAGAAATTCCGATTGACATAGTTTGTCCAATAATGTGGCTGACTTGAATTTGAAGAAGTTTCAGCTGACAATAGAGTAATCTTGGAGTTACTTTAATAAATAGACTATTTTGATTCAATGCAGAACCTTTTGAAAGAGGTGAATCTAAACGGAATACTCAGGCTTTCAGAAGATACTCAAAAGAGTACTGCTGCTGTTTGGAGAGTGGCCCATGAAATGTAATGCAGTACTGTTTGGATAAACTCCCAGTACTTTGGACCAGGGGGACACCACGAAGCCCTGCGTCCATGGGCTTTTTTGTTATGCTCAAAGTGTCAAGGGAAAAAAGAAATACAGTAGGAAAGAAAGGGAACACTTCATCCCCATGCATGATGTGTGCCTCCTATAAAGGGATCCCCAGGCTCCACCCTTAAACTTTCTACCCTAAAGAAAAGTAATAAATTACCCTTTCAATAAATTTGAGATAAATAAGTGGACATGATTGGTTCAGATCCTACCTTTTCTTTTGGAAGCACGTTAGCCCACAGATAGCATAGTACTTCCCTGCTCCCTTCAGGGGAGAACTTTTCAGGTCCTCCATGACTATGACTGGTTAGGGAATTTTGCCTCAGTTTGGGTATTTAGGAGACTCATTTTGTACTAAACTAAGCTATATCCTTCCACATTAGCCTTTACTAATAACAAAGATTATGTGTTAGCCTTGGCTTTTACTTTTTGCTGTTCAGACTTAGGTGAAGGAGAGGCTTGCTGTTTACTGCCATCTTCTTAATGAATCCAGTACACATTTTCTTGACAATTACCTAATTGGGTGAGAGTTTCTCATTTTGAGAATTATGCTGGCAAGAAGATAATCCCATCTGTTCCATCTTCTCTCCCAGCATCTCAGATCTTACTTCTTTTGACCTCTGCTGCAGCCATTGAGTTCTGATCGCTCTAAGCATGGCCCATTTGATGAGCTGATGGTTCTCTTTGTGAGAGTCAGTGAAAGGGTGAGACAGATTACTTCAGTCTTGCCAAAGTTATTCCATGTGGCACTTTTAAATTATTAGTTGGGCAACTGTATCATGGGATAACAAACAAAGAATGAAAAGACTTTAAATGTTCACTTTCTGAAGTAATTTCAATATATTCCTTTGTAAGACATTCCTGAAACTCCTCACAACTTAGAAGAAAGCCCCACTCCTACTCATTGAAAGCAATCTCAGTCTCTAAGTGTATTCTTATACTGCCCTATATTTATTACTATTATTCTGGAATATTATCCATACTTTCACATTTAGTTAATGCAGGTCATGAGGAGTTTGTACTTTGCTACCAGAGTTCATTTGAAAATATATAAGGACGTTGGTTATTGGTTATTAAAATGACCGGAGAACATTATTGATGTTTTTTTTGGTGGACTGAGGGATATAAATTTTACCACAATAAGAACAACTCCATCCAAATTCCAAAAGCACCCCATTAATCAAAAATTGATAAGGTTGTATTAAGTTGCTTATTATGAACAGTTCCATGATGATCATTTCTGTACATGTCTTTTCCTGCTTATGTATGCAGTGGTGAAATTGTTAGGGTATATGATATGCTTTTGCGCAGCATTAGTACCAATCAGTTTCCCTAAGTGGTTGTACAAAATTATACTCCCATTAGCAATGTATGAGTGTTATCAGTAGCACTACATCCTTGCTTCCAGTGGGTATTTTTTTCTCCTAAATTTGTCTCTTTTGGTGTGTATACAGTGTTACCTCTTTAATTTGATGCATCTGATTATTGACGACTGTGGTTGAGCAAATTTCCACATGGCTTCAGGTATTTGACTTAAACTCTATTTTGAAATTCCTGTTCAAAATTAATCTCCCACTTTATATATATTATTTTTATTCTTTAATAGCAATCATTTGATTAGCCAAGTTTAACTATTTACCAATTTTTAAATTTTATATTTTATGGAAAACTTTTTCTGTATTATGCTTGGGAATGGAAAGCCTACTATAAGATCATTGGGTAATTTACGTATATATAGGTGTGTGTGTGTGTGTGTATTCCAAAATATCCAGTTTGAACTACATATTTGGAGAGAAATACCCATGTAGACATAAACACACCTGGAATTTTTATGTATGATATGAGGAAGGATGCAAAATTATTTTTCCTATAAGCATATTCAATTTACATAGAACGATTTGTTAAAAGAACATTCTGTCTCCAGTGTCTGGAGGTGTCAGCTTTGTCATAAATCAGATGCACCCGTATGTGGGAAAGAGTTTTTGGAACTGTTAATATATCCTTTTCCACTGATGTATTTGTCTGTATTTGGAATAAGATCATACTGTCTTAGTTATGGTAACCTTTTGAAGGTTTTTGTATATGATTGTGTAAGTGCTATTAAATTTTAAAGCCATTTTAATTTTCTATTTTGTATACTGAAGATGTACAATATGGTACTTTGATATACATGTACAGAGTGAAGTGATTGATAAAGTCAAGCTGATTAACACGTCCATCACCACACATACCTTTTTATTTTTAATTTTTTTATAAGAGCACCTAAGATGTACTTTTAGCATATTTTTAGTATACAATATTATTAACTGTAGTCTTCATGCTGTATATTATATCCCTAGATTTATTTATCCTACATAACTGTTACTTTTTGTCCTTTTACCTAGATGCCCCCCAATTACCAGCCCTCCCACTCCATTCTGCAGTTCTGTGGTAAGTCCTAGGTAATCACTCACCTACTATGTATTCAGCTTTTCTAAAGATTTCACATTTAAGAGAGATCATGCAGCACTTTTCTTTCGGTGTCTGGCTTATTTCACTTAGCGTAATGTCATCCAAGTGTACTTGTGCTGCTGTAAATGGCAGAATTTCTTTCTTATTTAAGGCTGAATAATATTCTATTATATGTCTACATCACATGTTATTTATCAGTTAATCCACTGATGAACATTTAGGTTGTTTTTACGCTTAGTTACTGTGAATAATGCTGCTACGAATGTGAGTGTAGAAATATTTCTACCAGGTGCTGATTGTTATTTCCTTTGAGTATGTACCCAGAAGAGGGATTGTTGGGTCATATGGTAATTCTAGCTTTAATTTTTTAAAGTACGTTCATACTCTTTTTCATCATAGCTGTACAAATTTACATTCCATTTACATTTAGTGTACAAAAGTTCCCTTTTCTCTACATCCTTGTAGATACTTATTATCTCAACTTTCTGATTATCCAACATGCTTGATGTGCTGTCTTGTTGTGGTTTTCATTTGCATTTCCCTGATGATTAGTGATGTAGAGCATCTTTTCATATACCTATTTGTCCATTTATATGTCTTCTATGGAGAAATATTTATTCAGATACTGTGCCCATTTTTAATATGTTTATTTTTATCTTTGTTACTGAGTTGTGTGAACTCATTATATGTTTTAAATATTAACCTCTTATCATATATATGGTTTGCAAATATTTTCTCTCAGTCCACAGGATGTTGTTTCATTTTGTTGATTGTTTCCTTTAGTATGCAGAAGTTTCTAGTTTGATATAGCCCCATTTGTTTATTAATGCCAGTAAAATCATTTTAGTTATACTTTTTCTTTTGAATTTTTATATAAATTATAGAATCAACATGTTTCTTTATTAAGAAACAAACTCCTGAGATTTTAATTGGGATTGCATGAAAGCTATTAAAATATTTAGGAGGAATTGACCTCTTTAAAATATTTATACTCCCAGTCCATGAACATTTACACCTTCCTTAATTGTTCTCAATATTCAGCATAAAGATCTTCATTTGTTCATTCACTAACTGTTCCCAGCTGTGAAAGGCAGTATAATAATCTTCAAGGATGTCCACTTCTTAATTCCTGGAAGTGGATATGGAATATGGATATGTGGATATGTTGTTACCTTACATGACAAAAACAGACTTTGCACATATGATTAAATTAAAGGTTCTGAGATGAGGAGATTATTCTGAATTATCTGGTTTGGTCCAATATATCCACTAGGATCCTAAAGAGAAAGGCAGGAGGATCTGAGACAGAGAAAAAGACTAGAAAAAGGAAGAAGTTGTAGTAATATGGAGCCAAAAACCTACTAAAGGGCAACCTCTAGCAACTGGAAAAGGCAAGCTTTCCTAGAGCTTCCAAAAGGAGCATAGCCCTGCTGATTGCCTTTGGAATTCTGACCTCTAGAACTGTAAGAAAATGATCTCATATTGTTTTAAACCACTAGGGTAATAAAAATTTGTTACACTTGCCTTTGGGAACCAATATACTGTTTAGTATAAATGTGCTGAACATCCTTGAGTAGTTTATTTCTCAGAATTGATATTTTTGATGCAATTGCAAATGACATTGTTAATTTTACTTTATAAATATCTGTTGTTATAAAATAAAAATGCAATTGTTGCTAATATATTTGTCTTGTTTCTAGTGGCCTTGCTAAATTTATTTATAAGTTTTAATACATATTTTAAGCCTCAGACTGAGTCTCACTTCATCAAATGTGGATGCTTTATTCTATCAAATCACTTTCAGTGATCTGTTAGAACCAATCAGAAAAATAACAAAAAATAAACAATTACCTGACTTTTAATTATGTCCCATTAATATTGAAGGTTAAAACAATCTGCATTCATGTGCAGAACATCTTTTACTATAATAGGAGAGTGATTTTTCTAATTGTTTTGAAATTAATTATTATATTACAAACAAGGTAATATATTTCAATTGAAAAGCATAAAAAATTAAAAATAGATTAGCCAGTGATCCATACTATGAAATATGTTGACATAAGCATAGGGAAAGAGATTGAACTTTTTATTTTTATTCAAAAAGAATGATATTCAATGTAGAAAATTATGGAAAAATTGGTGCAATTAAGTACAGTGCAGCATAGGTAAAATTGTGGGAAAACAACTCTTTAATACCTGTGTCTGAACTCTACCTTTGTCCTAGCTGCAACAGACTACTAATTGTAGTTATATATCTTTATTGAACGTCTACCCCTTTTAAGTTACTTTACATTTTTACAATTTGTTTACAACCTTTGAAATATAACTGCTCAGACACTGATTAAGAAACTTGAGATGGTGTGATATTAGGTGTCACCTTGATTGGATTGAAGGATGTCTAGATGGCTGGTAAAGTATTGTTTCTGGGTGTGATTGTGAGGCTGTTTCCAGTGGAGATTGCCATTTGAGTCTGTAGGCTAGGAGAGGAAGATCCGCTCTAGGGACCATTCACTAGGGACCATCCAATTGGCAGCCACCCTGACTAGAATAAAGCAGGCAGAAGAAGATCAGTATGTTTGCTTGCTGAGTTTTTTGACTCTCTTTCTTCTTCCAGTGCTGAACTTTTGCTTCTGCTACTCCTGCTCTTGGACATTGGACTCCAGATTCTTCAGCCTTTGGATTTTGAGACTTCCACCAGCAGTTTCCCAGGGGCTCCCAGGCCTTCAACCACAGACTGAACATTGCACTGTCGGCTTATCTGGTTTTGAGGCTTTCAGACTTGGACTGAGCCACTACCAGCCTTTCTCTTTCCCCAGTTTATTGATGGCCTGTTGTGGAATTTTATCCGGTAATTGTGAGCCATCTCTTTTTAAGAAATTCCCTTATATATATATAGATATATATATATACATATACCCTACTGGTTCTATCCCTCTGGAAAACCCTTACTAACAGAGATGGCAAAATTTAAATAATGCAAATAAGCAAAACAGGAAAACCAACTTAGGGCTCTGTTTCTAATTTCCTGGCTCTTGATTCTCTATCAATTATTACTGAAAATTGATGAACTGATATCAGCAGAACTCAATTGTTCTTGGTATAATATAGGCTATTTAAAATACCCACTCTGCCATGTATATAGCTAGTATATTTATCTCTTTGCAATTTTAGAAAATCAGAGGTTCTAGATGGTGAGAAATCACAAACACATAATTTTCTTAACAGCAAATGAGGCAAATGCTAGAACCATAGTAAGTGAATTTGAGTCTAATGTCAAAAATATTTTGGTTAATAAAACTTTCAAACAGATAATTGTAAGCATTTAGAAAGGTATCAAATAACCCATAATAATTAATTAGGGTTTTATTAATTTTTTAATTAATAAAATTGTTTTCATATCTTTTTAAGTAGATAATTTTTGTTTGTCAGTTTTTGTTCTATGTATTTAATTCTGTTGAGTGTGTGGAAGAGGAAGGATTATGTGGATGTTGTTAATTCCCTGAAACATTTTCCTCATTCTTCAGTGCTAACACTGACTAGCCAATCCACTCATACTACAAAAAATTTTAATTTTTAGGATTAAAAAATTACATCATTTAATAACTTATTTTTGCTAGACAAATACATAAGAGATCTGTTCTTTCATTTCATCATTTATTCATCATTATTCAGCAAGTAATTATTTAGTGCTATGCACTCTTCTAATTACAGGGGATGGGCTTGTGACTAACATGAACAACATCCTGCCCTTTTGGTGAAATATGAAAAAATATAAAAACATAATTATCAAATATAAGTGTATCTATATATACATGATCTATGATGTATGATATTCAAAGTCAAGTAGTGGCAAATATGAAATACAAAAAAGAAGCAATATAAGAAGATAAAAGGTTACATAAGGGACATGTTTCAGATAAAGCAACTGAGGAAGATATCTATGGCAATATCATAGTTGAACAGAGTATGTATGCTATGTAAGGGAAGAATATTTTATGTAAGAAGGTCAGCAGTTGTAAAATTTTTGCAGAAAGAAAATGTCTTATAAGACTAGGAAGAGGGAGCTGCAGATCAGATCACATACAGACTTATAGGAAAGACATTGATGGGTGCAGGAAGTATCTTAAAGGTATTTGAAAAATTATTTTAGTTCCTGTGTAGAGGATAGCCATGGGTAGGACAGCAGAATCAAGGAAACCAGATATAAAACACTAAAATTAGAGAGTAAAATAATTTTGGCATAACTGTTAACAAATTATTTTTCGTATCTTTCAGAAATGCATGGAGAACTCTGGACTTTCTGGTATTACAGTTAGTTTCACTTAGTAATTTCTGAATGAGAATTCCAAGAGAGCATTGGTTAATGATTCAAAGCCAACTTGGAATGAACTGAGGCATAAGACTTGGTTCTTCATATTATCTTGTTGAGCATCTTTATCAGTGATTCAGCTGGGTACATGAAAAACACACGAGTAAAATCATAGATGACCTGAAGCTGGCAGTGACACATTGAAACATGTACATAGGCCTACTATATTATCATAACAGACTGGAAAATGTAGTCACATTTTTGAAAGAGACTTTGCTTCAGAAAGACAAATCAAACATCAGGCAAAAATTCCAGACAAAGCCACGATCAACAACCCCACAAAACCTCGAATCCCATGAAAGGTTTAAGCAACAGCAGAGAGACCTGCCTATAGCTCCAATCCCAGAGAGAAAACAAGACAGAGCACCATCGGTGTATCAGGAATTTTCAGAAATTTCTGTCAGTAAAAGAGAAAACAGTTTCAAATTGTACACAGAAGAAAAACCCCAAAAACCACAGTTCAAATCAACAGCAGAAATATACTGTTATTGTCATACAAATATTTCAAGGGATATGTAAGTCAAGACTTCGTAGAAATTAGATTGAGCCTTCTGGCATTCACTAGGTATTAAGTGGAAAGCTGTAGTATGAGTGGATTGGCTAGTCAGTGTTAGCACTGAAGAATGAGGAAAATGTTTCAGGGAATTAACAACATCCACATAATCCTTCCTCTTCCACACACTCAACAGAATTAAATACATAGAACAAAAACTGACAAACAAAAATTATCTACTTAAGAAGATATGAAAACAATTGGAAAGCAAACCTATTCCATGAAGAAAAGCCATCAAATCAAAAGTAAACAAATATTTAAACCCACAATGAATCTGATTTAACAGAACAAAATCAAGAAGTCTTTAGAAATATATATAATTCATATCTTATACAGAATTCCAAAAGATATTTAAGAAAAAGAATCAATTAGAAATATCTAACTGAAGATACTTTATTAAGTTAACAAATGGTGAAATGGAACATAGGAAAAATATCCCAAAGCACAGCACAAAAATATAAGAAATTAGGGAAGCTATGAGAAAAATGTTTAAACATATAGAATGTATTTCCAGAAGGTTCAGACTTTATAATAGAAAAGAAAAAAGATTGGGAGAATAGAATGCAGATAATGAAACACAACTTTTAAAAAATGAAGAAAGAAATTATGTAACTGATAAATGAGAAAAAAAGTCCTCTATACTCAGTAAGGAAGAGATATTTTTTGCTGCAATAAGAAATGATCTCAAAGTCTCAGTAACATAAAAATACAATGGTTTATTTCCCATTCATACTATATATCCATCTTGGGTTAGCATAGGGCTCATGTCAATTTCATCCTCACTCAGGGACCCAGGTGAATGCATTATCCATCATATAAACTATCACTTGCTGTAGCAGTTGGGAGAAACAAAGGTAACAAATTGCATATAGTCTCTTACAGGTTATTTTTCATGCTTGAAAGTAGCACATAGTACTTCTGCGCACTCTATTAGTGTACACAATTCATAAGATCGTCATCACTTCAAAATGGAAAACAAAGCAACAAAAACAAAAAGATATGCAAAAGGAATAAAGAAAGTGATTATTCCAGGGGCAGAGAATAATCAAACTATTATACATATTACTGATATTCAAGAAGTAGAAATATGCAAATGAAAAATAGCATATATATGAATAAAACATTTAAAATAGATTTCAGCATACAGATTGAAAAGGCACCATTCATTACAGGAAAATTTAAAGTAAATTATCAGCACTTACAAATATTCTGTTAAGCTGAAGGTATCCAGTCACAAAAGAAATGTGTATACTGTTAGACAATTATATTGAATTCAGATATTATCATAATGAAACAAAGTTCTGAGAAAAGTAAATGTACCCTAATTATTTTATGTTCAGAAAAGTATTCATTCAGCCATAAAGCCATAGGCATTATCATGTCAGCAAACATACCTTTGAGCATTAATTGAGAAAACTACCGGAAACCACTCATATGTGGAGGACCAATAAGTCCCTAGAAATAAAGAATGGAGGAATTTGGAGAACTATAGATTAAAAAATAATTGATGAGAAACTTTCTTCAATCTAGAACCAAACAAACTAATTTTTTAAATTACGGTTACATAGGAGAAAGTAAATACTATGTAACATGACAATTTAAAATGATAGTACTGATAAAGTTGTGGAAGTAGTGATAAAAGAATGAGAGAAGCACAGCCATGTTAATTATCCCATTTTCATAACTGAGGGTAAACAGACACAGTAAAAAATGTAAATGTATTTAAACTCATTTCAATTTATTTCATATAATTGTATATCAGTTAAATATATCAAATTAATAGTTTATATAAGTATAGTGATTTTTTATATAGCAAAATGTTTTTACATAAAATCACCTGGGATATTAAAGTTGATATAAGGATATAATATAGTTTATATGTCCCCTCCAAATCTCATATTAAAATATGATCCCCAGTGTTGGAGATTAGGCCTGGTGGGATATATTCGGGTCATGCTGGTGCATCTTTCATGGCTTGGTCGTGTGCTCATGATAGTGAGTTATCCTGAGATCTGGTTGTTTAAAATTGTGTGGCACTTCCCAAACCCCACTTTCTCTCTTACTCCAGCTTTTGCCATGTGAGACATCTGCTCCCCTTTCGCCTTCCACCATGATTGTTAGCTTTCTGAGGCCCTCACCAGAAGCTGATGTGAATTCAGCCCATAGAATCTTGAGCCAGTTAAATTTCTTTTCTTAGAAATTATAAAGCCCCGGGTATTTCTTTATACACAGCCTAACAGAGGATGCATCAATTAAGAATGCATTTCATTTACGAATACAGCTCAAAAATTGAGAAAAAACATCCTTATGAACTGTATTTTAAGTATACACAAATTTTATCCCTTACTCAAATGACTGGAAATTTGTCACTCCAGTTGATTCACAGTTGCTCCAAATTATTATAGTTGACATCCACATTTCCAGTGAAGTCTTTCAAAGATATAGCCTTCATCTTTACAGTCAAACTGTTTATTTAGGCTTACAAACACATAAGGAAGCAATGGAAGGAGTAAGGCAGATGAAGGCCACTTCTCCTCTCTTTCAAGGCACTTGAACTTAGCACAAACCATTTTTTACTTTCAGCTGACACTTAGTATCCACATGGAGCCACATTGGAGAAAGAAATGTAGTCTTCTGGGTTTCCATGAAGAGACAATATAAAAAATGTTTGACAAAAATATTTTTAAGTCTGAAAAAAAAGACAAAGTAGACATAAAAACTCTTTTACCCTACTCATAAACAAGTGCATGTTTGTCTGTAATAGAATGGATATTTTCTGTTTTCTTATAGAACACTAGTGATGTTCGAACAGATAGAATTTACATTCAACGAGTTAATCTCTTTAATACATTTCAGATTTTGGATTTTCATAATGATAAAATAGTTTGTTCTTGAGATTTTAGTTGCAAATTAAAGATTAAGCATTTTGTAGTTTGGAAACATTTCTTCTTTGATATTTTTTCTTGCTTTTAGAAAAGATAAACAAGTATAGTATTTTATTTCTTATGCTGGTAACACTATTCTGTTTTAATAAATAAATATGCCTGAGATAAATGTGTTTCTATAAAGTAGACATGACAATATCACACAAAGATTTTATAAAAGAATAACTAAAATTCCAAATGGAAAAACACAAAGTAATTTGCCCTATAATTAAGTTCAAATTTCACATGAGAATCAATCTTAAATCATGAAATACCACACAGCGATTTCTAACAAATGGACTTTTTAGACTTTTATTTTTGTGTGTGTGGTTCCTTTCAGGTCTTCTCCACTTTATGTAAGAATATTCCAATTCAGACTGGATGTGATGGCTCATTCCTGTAATCCCAGCACTTTGGAAGGCCTGGGCTGGAAGATCACTTGAGGCCAGTAGTTCAAGACCAGTCTGGTCAACATAGTGAGACCCTCGTCTACTAAATAAATAAATAAATAAGCTGGGATTGGTGTCTGCCTGAGGCAAAAGGAACTCTTGGGCCCAAGAGTTCGAGACTGTAGTGAGCAATGATTGGGTCACTGCACTCCAGCATTTGTGACAAAGTGAGACTCCATCTCAAAAAAAAGAAAAAACATATTCTAAATTCATTTATTAAATTCACAAACCTTTGGAATGGCTGGAATTATCTCACTTTTTTTTTTTTAATAGCTCTTTCACTTGATCTTGGTTCCTTCAAGAAAGTGGGAATTTTCTCCCCTAACTCTGGACATGAAAAGTTTCTAGATAGAGAAGTAATGAAGCCCAAAGAGCAACTTTTTAAACTTAGTGTTTCAGCTTAAATTTAGAGATTTTCAGAGTGGACCTATTCTTTACAATAAATAAAAACATTTAGGAAAACAAAACAAACAAACAAAAAACACTGCCCATCAAATTCTAAAAGAGAAATATGCTTTATCTTAAATGCTTTTTGAAATTTTCCACATATTTTCTTCTTTCAAGCCATTACCCAGATTATTATACATACAGTGTTTTACATGAGCAGAGGCTTTATACTTCCTTAGTACTGCAGAAAAAGGGGTTGGCTGGCATTATTGAGGGCATAATATATTGCTGGACACTGTACATAATACAGTGTATATATTGTCTCTGGAATAAATTTCCATTTAAACTTGCACTTTAAGTTCATTTAAATATTTTACTTTATTGTAACTCTGCATATTTTCTTTTTCTTTCTTTCTTTTTTTTTTTTTTTGAGACAGAGTTTTGCTCTTGTAGCCCAGGCTGGAGTGTAATGCCATGATCTCGGCTCACCACAATCTCTACCTCCCAGGTTCAAACAATTCTCCTGCCTCAGCCTTCCAAGTAGCTGGGATTACAGGCATGCACCACCATGCCTGGCTAATTTTGTATTTTTAGTAGAGATGGGGTCTCTACATGTTGGTCAGGCTGGTCTCGAACTCCCAACCTCAGGTGATCTGCCTGCTTCAGCCTCCCAAAGTGCTGGGATTACAGGCGTGAGCCACTGAGCCCAACCATATTTTCCTCTTTAATTCACTGTTGCCTTAGTTATTAAGCCTTATAGTTTTTGCCTCTGTTAATTTCACATTACATTTGGGCTACAATAAGGATACAGGGTGTGTGTTGGTGCATTAATTACAGTAAATTAATACTGATGTGAACAATTCCTGACATTGATTAAATAACCATATAATCCTTAACTTTTTTGTGAAAGTGGAACTCATTAATTGGGTTATTTAATGACTGTCAACATAATTATTTTACTTTAATACTATATTTTTAAACACCTTATTTTAATTACATGCTAATATGAAACTAGGAGAGATCACCAATTATTTCAGTACCCTTTCTCTTCTTCTAAGGAAATAGAATATTTAGCTGGACATATGACCACCTCTAATAAGATCATAGTCTGGAGAGGCTTTGTGACTACTGGCAACTAGTGGGTTGTAAAAGAAGTTGGTATGTAGTATTTTTAAGAACCTTCCTAAAAAGGCACTGAGTAGCCCTATGATTCCATTATTTTAGATCTTTTTTTCCATTTTATTGCCTCAAACATAGTTTATCTCTAAAACATCAGAATGAGATTCAGACCCTGGGTAAGATGGAGTCATAAACTGAATTTCTGAAGCCTTTTATAATGAAAACCACCATAAAAGTCCTAGATGGCATTTCTACAGACTTTTATCTGACAGATCAATCAACTTTTTCTTTGCCATCTATGCCTACATAATTTGGGGGTTTTCTATTACTCACAAGTATATCTACATATAAATTATATACACAGTATTCCTCCTAGAAGAATATGTAATTTAAACTACTCTTCCTTAATGTAGGTATGCTAGTGTTGTCTAAAATGAGTCCTTATCTCATACAAAGTCAATTTGTAATTCGCCAATTCAAGGAAAAAATTGGTAGTGACATCAGGAAACCAAAAGATTCACTTTACTCAGAACAAATGTGTTTATTTCCCAGTATAAGGAATCCTCTCTTTATCTCAGAGTTTGATACTGACTGAAGTCCTTTATCTTCTCTCTCTAAACTGTTTTCCAAGGTGATCTTAACCAACCTGATATATTTTAATAACACTTATATGATGGTGATGAATCTAAGAGTTATCAGCACAGCGCCTCCTCGTTCTGAACTACAGACATCTACATCCACTTTCCTACTTCACGCATTCATTCGGTGTTCTAATAGTTATTGCAAACCAGGCATCAAAAAATAATGCTTGCTTTCTACATTCATATTCAGGGAACTGCTTAATCATGTGTTTTTCCTTTTTCTCATCCTTTCTTATCCAGCCTATTAGTAAAATTTTAGTGACTTTATTTATAAAACAAATCTCATACTCCCTTTTCCTTTTTCTATTACTTTAATAAATCTATCCATCAGTTCCTTTCAGGGATTAACAGACTGGCATTTTATCCCAGCTTCCTTCCTTAAAATTCACCCCTTTTAATTTATTTCCCATAAATCAATTCATTCATTTCCTGTACTGCAAATTGATCTTTCACAGACAGATAATTAAATGCTGGGGAAATGCTGTTTAAACCACCAATGGTTTCCCATTAACCTTAGAATGAAATCCAAAGTTCATGTAATAGTCTACAAAGTCCAACATTAATTAAGGTCCTGTTGTCTGATTTCATTTTCTAAAATCCTCCAATGTCCTCACCAAAGTGTGATCACATTGGCTTACTTTCCAGTTCTACAACTATCCAATTTCATTCCTCAGGTTTGTACATAAGCTAATTCCTCTTTCTGGTCTATTTATTTCCCAGATTTTGGCATGTCTGGCTACTTCTTATCATTCAAGTATCATATTGAACATCACCCCAGTGGGGCTTTTCCTGGAAATTCAATTGAATGTGACCATCCATGCTTTATCTCAATTAACATATTTTCTTTTTATTATGTAATTTACTATTAT
This sequence comes from Macaca mulatta, assembly GCF_049350105.2. Classification (NCBI taxonomy): domain Eukaryota; kingdom Metazoa; phylum Chordata; class Mammalia; order Primates; family Cercopithecidae; genus Macaca; species Macaca mulatta. The sequence goes on from NC_133413.1 coordinate 123,976,376, forward strand.
TAATCAATCTTGATTTTTTTTTTCATCTTTCTTTACTAGAAGGTAAGTTACATGGAAGTAGTAATCTTGTCTTTTTACTTATCCCAGTGTCATTGGAACCTAGAACAGTGACTGGCATGCAACAAGTAAATGAATAGTTAGAATAAATAAAGCAATAAATTACTTGGATATATGGTACCTATTGTTCTGAAGTTCAAACTGTTAGTTGAGGATGTTATCCATATTGCATATTACTAATACAACCTCTATAGTAATGACAAGCAATGAAATAGTTATTTCCATACTTTGTGATCCTCTTGATTGATGCAAATGATTTTTTCAATACAGAGAATATTTTCAGTGTACTGTAGACCGAGTCACTGGTTTGAGACACTAGCCAATGACAAGGTTACTCCCTCTTAATTGGTTGAAGGCAGAGCTAACTGTGCACTGAGTTGCTGAGGGTGAGGATTAGAATGAAAATCTGTTTCTGGTGCTAAAGTTTCAACTATTAAACCACTTTTTTTTGTCCACTAATTTCTGATGCAATTGAGACCCAAGAGTTAGATTTGTTCTCTTATCCTTGCGGTAACTGGTAGTTATCAATAAGTATTCCCATTTGCAGAGATGAGTACAGTTGAGGGCTAAAATCTTGGCTTCCAGTTCTCTACTATGCTTTTGTGAGGTTAATCTATTTTAGAATAACCTAGTATTATTCATAATTTTAAGCTATCTTTAATGACATTGCTGTCGTTAATTAAAATTTGTCAGTGGCAACATAAAATTTTGCTTTCTAATTTACCATAAAAACAAGAAACACTAATTACTTGAAAATAAGTTCAAATTTTGAACTTTTTTTTATTTCTCTAAAATCTAACCCCCTATTCTACCTTCTCTCCCAATCTATGGGACCATATTTAAAATTACTCATATACTTGGACTTGCAATTAAGCTTAATCCAATCAACATTCACAAATACATTGTTTTAGTTTCTTCATATTTTTTTTTCATTTTTATTTGGGTAAATATTTTGAATAATTTCCAAATGACTCACATTTGAAACCACGGAATTATCTTTAATGTATCTTTAAATTCACTTTTTATTGTAACAATTGTTTGAATTGTGAGTCAGTTTTCTCTGATTTTCCGTTTAGTGATGTTTTATTTTCTTTTGCTTTTTTTTTTTTTCTGTGCTTTATTCTGTATGTATGTTTTTTCTGCATTCCATGTCAAATTTTAGTAGTATATAATACATAACTGAATAAATTTGACAAATGCTCAGTAAATATTCAACAATTCACTACAAGCAGTATATTCTTTAAAGTGATTCTTATTATTTTATAAATGAGAAAACTGAAATTCACTCAAATGCGCTCAATTTGATTCCACATACCTCAGTTATATCCACTATTTTATGGAGGAACATTATTTTTCTAGAAAAAAAATATTACATAGCACTTTGGGTTTCATGAGATAGACGAATGACAAGTTCTTCCTTCTTCAGTTTAGGCCATCAGAATCAGACATTTTCTCATAACCTATATTTAGGGTAAAATGTCAATACTTGTGGGAAAATTTTTTAAATATTTAATAAAGAAGTTTACACACTATACAGTATCATGGAAACATTTAATTAGACATAATATCTATTTCATTTGATGATAAGCATACAATCAGTCAAATTTTATATAGCTGCTATTTGGTCTGTTTTAGAGCTGATTCATTGTATTTTAAGTGCTGAACAGTGAGATATAACTGGTAAAGCTGATCTGGTACTTAGAACTTAGCAAAATAAAAGAATTCACAGTAAGCAGGAATAGCTTCTTTTTAGAATACATTCTCTTGAAATAGTAGGAGACAATCCAATTTAGCTTACTGAGAGATAATTTTAACTCCTTAGTTCACCTAACTACATTTTTACAGTTATATGACTTTTTAAGAAGTAGACTTATTAATGTTTTAAACATACCATTTAAATGAATAATTATAGCAAAATTATTCACATTGATTATCACCAATCAGAAAGTCAAGGAAGGTAAAGCTACTGAGTTCAAAGTTCCTATTTTCACTCGTTATATCCTTCATAACCCTTAGATGATTCCAAGTGTGTGTACAACACAAGATTATAGGTAAATCTAAAATTTGTGTAAAAGAGTTGTTTTGTGTAAGAGTAAATCTTTAAACATTTCAAAAAAATGAAGACATAGAGTCAGTGAAAGCATGTGAAATACCATCGGCATGAAGGAGCATTTTTGTAGTTAAATACCTTCTCTGTAAACTCATTGTTTTAATTATTGATGTCTTATTGGCAAGACTGGCCATTATAATATACTCAAAGTTCTATATGTAAACCTTCATTTAGTTATAAATATTCCAAACACTGACTTATTTGCACACACAAAAGTCATTATTGAAATGTTGTCCTTCAATTCTTGCTACTGTAGTTACTTAGGTCAAGAGATTTGATTTCAATTAACACCTTAGAAGTAAAATACTTGGCTTGACAAAAAAGTAAAATCATAACCTTGTATTGTATAATAATGCCTAAGCTGTGGATACTACTTGCAGTGTCATTTGGAGAGGTTGTCTAAATTCATTTAAATTTAATGGCACATAGAAAGTAAGAACACACAGAATACTGAGAAATGACTTCTAATTATCTGTTGTCTCATACAACAGAGTGCAGTTGCATTCAGAGGTGACTGGATCATAATTCAGCCTTGGAGTTAAGTGTGTGCTTCATCTACGGGACAAAATCTTAAAGAAGCTGGTTATGGCTGTGAAATGCAGAGGAAAAACTGACTCAGCATCAAGTATTTACTATGTCCCCCTCCTTAAGTAAACAATAATCTTTATTAGGCATAAAATTATTGAACCTCAGTGAAATTAAATAGGATTCCTTGTGAAGTTAACTATAGCTTTCATTTATCTAATCCCATATTAAAACCAATGAATTTCCTATTATATATTCAAGTTCCACAAGGGCAATATTTTATTAAAAAGTTACTGAATATTTCAAAATGAAAAAATAACAACTCAGATAAAGTGTTCCACTTAATGACAGACTGCCTGTATAGTATTATAAAATGATTTGATTAAAAAAGCATTATTTTGTTTAATTAAAACATTATATTTTAATATCAACCCTGTGAGTGCATATGGTCACAAGCTATGACTGTGGGCAATGGAGGCCAACATACCGAATCTCTATTTTGCCTTACAGCATTTTTAGCTATATGACCTTGAAAAATACCATTTATACATTTGTAAAATTTGATAAAATTCATTGCTTACTCTAGAGGGTATTTGTGAGACTTAAATTCATAATGAATATGAGTTACCTACCTCAGAATCCTTAGAAAGAAACCTTTTACTTCACAGTTTCTCTTGACTACCTCTTTCTTTTTCTCAACTTTCCTATTAGATGAAGTACCATGCCATGAAATGTGGAACGTGGCTTCCTGAACAATGGCAGAGGTTCTGAATGTTGAAATCTGAAGGTGCAGGGAATTTGTTCACCATGGATTGAAAGTTAACCAAAGAGAAATGGCAGATAGGAGAGAGCCAGACATGCAGTTTCCTTCTAGTCCTTCAGTTCTTCATGCTGAGTAAGCACACCTGCCAAAAACTTGAGTGAGTTTTTTCCTGGACACTTAACAAACCAGGTGCCAACAGGGAAATATGTTATCATGCAGCTTTAAATATTTCCCTGTTTCCTTTCCCATTTACCTCCACAATACCCACCCTAAACTCACACCTTCCAAATTATCCTGCTATACAACACAAACTCAGACACACACAATCTAGAAATAGTCAATATTTTGTATTTTTCAGGAATTATTATTATAATTATTTAACTTTTTACAGTTGGAGAATGGTTGCATGGAATTAAAAATTTTATAATATTTCTCCTTACTATGAAAGTAGGATTATGAGAAATTTTTGAAGTGTTAAGGTGATGGTTTTCAAATAACCTCAACTGATGTAGGGAAACTAAACATTAATTGTATCTTTTGTTTGTGTTTTACTGTGACTCAGTGAGACAATTAGATTCAATAACGAGTTTCACAATCTTAGTCAAATGGAAGTATATGCTTATTGTCATTTGTAATAATTAATAAAACAGATGTGTTTTAATTTGCCATCTAACTGTTTTTAGTGAAGCTCATCTGTTCCTTGTTATTTTTTATTTTTAAAAATTTTGTCCCTTTTACACTTTTTGAATTAATAATTTTTTATTTTTTTCTTTATTTAGCTTATTTGTTATATTCAGTAAGAAGGTTTAAGACATAATGTGAAATGATAGATGAAATTTATTTACCATTTCTCTTTTTGGCTTTTAAGTTTTTCCCCATTCTTGAGAATAAAAGTGTGCTTTAAGCCCTTGGCAGTAGTTACACAAATTATAGGCATAGGAGGACAGGTTTCTTAAAAGATATTTTAAGTCTGAATTTTTTTACTTCTAAATGTCTATTTAATTTCTTTTCCTTCTTTTTCCAGTGGACACCTGCATGTTGAATTATTTCTTCTGAAGCAAACTTACTACAGAAGAAAACAAGAAACTACAATGGAAAATTAAAATCACCTGAAATGATGAACAGTTAAGTTATAAATGAATGCTAACAACAGAAAACAGTTAGCATAATGTCTTATGGAGTTTAAATATATGTAGAAGTAAGATGAATTTAACAATAACAAAATCTGAAATGGAGTAAACCCATTTTGAATGTTCTCTAACAGTACTGGATAAATTGGCAGAGAGAATAATTTGTGTTCAATATAATAAATAAAACACAGAAAATGTGATGTCTTGTAATATTTAGTAGACCCAGTAAAAGAATATTGAAAGAATGTAACTAAGAAGCCAAATAAAGAAAAAAAATTAATTCCAAAGGTGTTGAAGAGATGAAAATTAAAAAATATATAAATAAAAAAACAAGGAATAGGTGAACCTAACTAAAAACATAGATGGCCAACTAAAATCCCACTATTTTAGTAATTATTATGAATTACCATAGACTAAATACTTCAATTGTGACTAAGATTGTCAAACTCAGTAAAACACACACACACACACAAACACACACACTCACACATGCTTTCTTTATACGTGACACTCTTAAAACAGAAAATTGAAAGACATAAAATACAACATGAAAACAACAAACTAAAAAAAAAAAACTGATGTACTTTGAGATCCGCCAAGGTGGGTGGATCATGAGGTCAGGAGAACAAGGCCATTCTGGCCAACATCATCTCTACTAAAAATACAAAAATTAGCTGGGTGTGGTGGCGTGTGGCTGTGGTTCCAGTTACTCAGGAGGCTGAAGCCGGAGAATTACTTGAACCCAGGAGGCGGACGTTGCAGTGAGCTGAGAAAGCGCCACTGCACTCCAGCCTGGGAGACAGAGTGAGACTCTGTCTTTAAAAAAAACAAAAAACAAAAAAACTGATGTAGCTCTGCAAATATAAATCAAAATAAACATTAAGGAAAAACATTACTAAGGATAAAGAATGCTAATTTGTATAAAAAAAGAGTTCAGTCCAATAGGAAATTGTCACAATTCTAAATATATATGCACTCAATAACACATCTTTAAATATACATATGGCAAGTGAAAAGGATGGATAAAAACCACTGAACTTACCATTCCATAAAAGCAAATTTTCAAACCTGAAAAATAAAAATAGAATCAACTTTTTCAGAATGCTGAAAATTTAACCAAAGGCTTACAACAACCTGAGAAGAATTTAGTCAAGAAAAAAATGGTTTAATCCTTATAAGAACAGAGAGTGTTGTGGTGTTTTAACTTACCTCATTTCCTACTCCTTAGCTCAACAGTAGACTTAAAAAATAACATCTTGCATTCCTGGTACAGGAGGGAGAAGGGCAGAGCTGAATTTATTTCAAAGCCTCATTTCAAAGAACAATCGTTATTTAATCTGTCTGGTGGCACCCCAAAAGACACCTGAAAGGCATGTCTTTATTTGATTTCTCTCAAACTCATGCAGTGCTGAAAGCATTTCTTCAGAGATTAGAGGTAGCTTATTTAATTCTTTAACATTGTGACTGCCTGAGGGATGGATCACAATTGGGGCAAACGATAGACTGACCAAAAGCCGTAAAAGGTAAGGCTGAGTAATGAGATGTTCATAGGGCCTTGAAAATTTCCCACATAGTTTAGGAATTTAGAAGGCCATGCACAGGTATAGTACTTGACAGATGCTCAGGAAGATCTGAAAAGCCCCTAAACTGTCACTTCTGACTTATATCGATGTTCTATACAAGCAGGAAGTGAAGACTAAATGAGCCAAAACTTTCTAAAATGCATATGGAAATTTAGTAATAGACCAAAATCATTAAAATAAGGGATCAAAGAGAAAAGATTATTATTGGACTTATAGAAATAAAAACGGATTATAAAATAAGACTATGAAAAATTACAAGACAAATATTAGATAAACTACACAAAACAAAATAGATTCTAGAAAGGCATAAATCACCAAAACAGACTAATGAATAAATCAGAATTCTAAATAGAATTAGTAATCAACACATTTTATTAAACAAAAATCCCAGAACCATATGAGTTCCTTAATGAATTGAATTCTACTAAAGGTTTAAAGAATTAACACTTATCCTTCACAAACTCTTGAAAAGGAAATAGGAGGGTGTGGTTCCTAATGTTTTCTATGAGGCCAGCTTGAATTGCTTTGATATTCAAATCAGGCAAAGGGATCACACCCAAGGAAAATTACAAATCCAATATCTCTTATGAACAAATTCCTCAACAAAGTAATACAATCCAAGTCATAAAGCATATAAAAATGATTATATATCATAATCAAGTGGGATTTATCACAGGAATGCAAGATAGTTTCACCATATAAAAATAATGGTAATAACCAATATCAATAGAATAAAAGATGAGAACTATATCATTATCACAATAGAAGCAGAAAAAGCATTTCACAAAATCCAAAACCTTTTCATGATAAAAACACACACAAAACCAGGAGCAGAAGAGAACATCTCCAAGCTGATATAAAGCATCTACAAAAAAACCTACAGCTAACGTCATACTAAGTAGTGAAAGACTGAATATTTCACCACTATGATCAGGAACAAAACAAGGATAACCCCTCTCTCAACTCTGTTCAACATTGTTTTGGAGACTTTACCCAGCACAATTAGACAAGAAAATAAAATAAAAGCCATCCAGATTGAACAAGAAAAAGAAAAATTATTTCTACTTGTAGATCATGATATTGTATATATAAAATCTTAAGACAGTAACTAAAAAACTGAAAATTAAAAAATGAGATTGGCAAGTTTTCAGTACACAAGAGCAATACAAGGCCTCACTTGTACTATATATACTGTAGCTATGAGCAAATGTAAAAAGAAATTATGTAAACATTTCCATTCATAATACCTTAAAAAACATATTAAAAATAAATCTTAACAGGGCTCAATGGTACAGACCTATAGTCCCAGCTACTCTTGAGGCAGAAGTATCATTTGAGGTCAGGAATTTGAGACCAACTTGGGCAACATAGTGAAACCACAAATCTAAAAGAAAGTAATTAGTTAATCTATCAAAATCCACAACTTGGTCTGAAAACTATAAAATAGTGCTGAAATAAAGAATAAATAAATCAATCAAAAGATGTTTTGTATTCATAGATTGGAAAATTCAATATTATTTAGATGAAAATATACCCTAAATGGATCTATAGATTCAATGAAGCCCTTATTAAAATCCCAGATGATTTGTTTGCATAGTTGACAAGCTGATCCTAAAATGTATATAAAATTCAACAGACCCCAAAACATCAAATGATGTTGAAAAGAAAGAACAAATTTAAACGACTTACGTTTCCAAATTTCAGAACTTAATACAAAGTTATGAGCAATGTGGTACCAGCATACACATAAACATTTAGATTAATGAATAGACTTGAGAGCTCAGAAATAAATCCATACATATATGGGTAACTTATTTTCAACAAAGGTGAGAAGATTATTCATTGGGGAAAGAATAATATTTTCAACTAAAAGTACTGAGACAACTGGAAATCTACATTCAAATGAGTGAAATTGGACCCCCTACCTCAAACACGTACAAAAATGTTAACTCAAACTGCTTCAATTACCTGATTATAAGACCTTAATCTATAAAACTCTCAGAAGAAACCTAAGTGTAAATCTTTATGATCATAAATGAGGAGTTTTTAAAATATAACATCAAAAGTAGGAGGAAAAACAAGAACAAAACAGAAATACCAGGCATCACTAAATTTAAAAGTTATGTGTTTCAAAGGACGTCATCATAATGTGAAAAAGACAACCTTTTATAGAATGGGAGAAAAATTTTGCAAGCTATCTTATAACGGACTTGGATCCACAATAGGTAAAGAATGGTTATCACCCAATAATAAAAAGACAACCTAATTAAAAATAAAAAAGATTTGAAAAGACATTTCTCCAAAGAAGATATAAAAATATCTAATAAGAACACGGGTAAGCACATGAATAAGCACCCAACACATTAGTCATTAAAGAATAGGAAATCATTTGTTTTACTCATTAGCTGATTTATTAGAAAAATCTCTAGAGACTTTAAGTGCTTAGTTTTTATACCTTATTAGTTTTGCTTGTGTTGCTGGGGAGTACGTCTGTGAAACTCCTTGCACTGTCATAGAAACGGAAACCTTTACAGGGCTTCTTTTTGACATGATAAACATGTTCCGGAATTAGTAGGACTGATGTTTGCAGCGTCTTGTGAGTATACGAAGGATCGCTGAATTGAACATTTTTAAATGGTGAATTTTAAAGTATGTAAATTTTATGTCAGTGTGTGTATAAAATTAACAGAGCAAAAGAAGAAACAGACAAACTCAAAATCATATTGGTGACTTTAATATACCACTTTATATGTCAGGAAAAGCAAGATAAAACAATCATAAAGATACAATTCTGAAAAGTACTATTAATTTTTTTTAGCAAAGTTGCATGTAAAGAACTTTATTCCCATTGATAAGAGACTTCACAAATTAGAAAATAGGTTGAGATTAGTAATCCAGGTCAATTATATTTTAAACTGATGAATAATGATGATATGGAAATGCTCACTTGTAGATTGTAATTAAAGTTCTCCAAGAGATAGTCATCACTTTAATGCTATTAAAAAAATAAAATTTGAAATTAGCTAGCCTCAACACTTCCAACTCACAAAGAAACAAATAGCAAATCTCACCCTCTTTCCACTTTTCCCCACAAGAAGGCAGAAAATAATGGAAGATAAGACAAATAAATGAAATAACAATAGAAAAAATTAACAAATCCAAAAGCTGATTATTTTAAAGATTAATATAATTTATTTAAAAAATAAAAAAGGAAAACATTGTGAAAAGTTCTATTAACAAAAATTAATAAGATGACATTGTGGAAAACTATATACCAATATATTTTATAATGTAAAGAAAATTCACACATTTCTTGAAAAAATGATTACATCTTATCTAACACAAGAAAAAATAGAAAATTAGAGTAGTTCACTATTTATTAAGAAATTAAATCTATTTTCTACACAGGAAATTTCTATCTCAATTACATTCACCAGTGAATGTTCCCAACATAAAACCAAATAACACTTATATTAAAAAAACTTTTCTAACTAAAACAAAAAAGGGTATTTCTTAAAAATTGTTATAAAAATCACCATTTTACATAATCTTGTTGTCAAAAGGTTGATTCATATTATAAGAGAAATTATTAATCAATTTTTATATACATAAATTACCAATATACTTAACGTATTGACAAACCATACCTAGATACATAGTGTTCTATAATCAAATATTGACTTTCATATTATTTCTACTTTGGGCATATTATTTTTTCTTTTAAAACTTTTATTTTGCAACTAAAAGCCTTTTTTTATTTATTACCAATGAGTAAAAGTTGAGATATGTATTTTATAATGTGTATCTTATTATAGTAATTACATTGTTTAGGTCTTCTCTGTAATTATGTTTCATTTGAAATGTCTTCAATTTACAGTAATCAGTTAAAGTCTTTTGGGTAGGTATTGTCTGATTTTCTATCCTTTCCTTTGCTTCTTGTAGTTTCTACTTCAGAAAGTTTACTGCTATGTCATTTGTTGGATAGATATTTAGAACTGGTACATAATCATTGTGATTCCTAACCTTTAACACTGTAAATCTGTCTCATTTAATGCTTTGGAGGATAAATTCTACATTGCCAGATAAACCTTTATTTTCTTTATGTTTGCATTTGGGATATGTTTTGTTGATCATTTTATTTCAGCCTTTCTAAATCAATTTATTTTAGGTTTATCTCTTGCTTAAAGCACGTAAATGTAACACAGAGAAAAAAAACTTTGAGTATAGAAAGTTAATATAGTAAGACAACAAACAACAACAAAAAAAGTAAATTGAAACTTTCCAACAGATGAAAACACTTCCTTCCAAGAAGCTCAAAATGGAGGCATTCAACTATAACATTTATACTCTGTGTACAATATAAATGTAATCTAAACTGTAATTGAGAAATTGCTTACATTAAAGAGAACAAGAAATTCAAAATCAGAATATAAATGAAGAAAATGTCAATTGAACACTAAGTTTAAAAAAATTGAAGAAATGACAAAGTGATCTCAGAATTAAAGATAAATTATAAAATGTTCAATGTAAAATATACATGAAAAAAGCACAGTAAGGAACACAGTGGTAGAAATGAAAAGAGCAAATAAAAGGACAGTGGTAGACACAGGCAACAGACAAATATTTCAAAATTTGAAGCTCCTGAAGGAGTAAAATAATACAATGTAATAAAAATGTACACATACACATATATTTTTTATGTGAAAAAATATGTTCTAATACTCTAAAAATTTACCAATGAATAAAACCAATCAATAAAATGTAAACAGACAATTTGGGTATGTATTTTTATAATTAACCAAACAGTATTTAAATGCAGAAACAGTCAAATCATATTATTTACTCAAAATTTCTGTAACAATTTACCTTATAATGGTAGATATTGAGTTTTAGTATTTTTTACTTAAAAAAAGTATACAAAATATGTTCTATGCCATAAAACATTGAGTTAACATTGGCAATTTAAGATAAATAAGATCTCCTGAAAAACCTTTGGGATTTAATTAACTTAAATTCTCCCAAATATTTCTGTCTATATCCCAAATATTTCCGTTCTATGTTACTAATTTCCTATGTTACTAATTTAGTTAAGATGTAACTAAATAAAAAGACAAAAATTATTCCATTCAGCTTCTAGTTCAACTTCTCTAGTTATTCCCAAATTCCTTTTTGCATCTTTCAGTTTTGCCTCACCCCAGTTTGAAGGGGTTAGTGGAGGGTGAATGAAAGTTTGTTGGGGAAAACTGAGGGAAAAAATGATGACAGTGCAAATAATTTTTCTATTATTTTTAGAAGATCCCATTTTAATAATCCTAAAATCTATATCTGTTTGCCTGTCTCAGGCATCATTGTTGGCGTCGCTATGTCACCATTGAGATGAGATATCCTGAGGTAATCTATGAACATTCTGCTAATTTTTAATAAGATAAAAAACTACTAATGCAATGTATATGCTGCTGAGTAAATGTGAGTTTACAGATAAGCTAGTTCATATGTATAAAAACATATATATAAATAGTAAATGATCACATTTCCTCAGCCATCTGTTCCTTAAATATTAGGACTTATGCACAGTTTCAACATCTGTGTATTCACATATATTTCTGTACAGTGCTGGTAAAATGCTGACAAAAGGGGAAAACAACAACAACAACAAAAAAAACAGTGGAATTTCAAAGGACTTTGCTTTTTTGAATTTATGTAGATTTATCTCCTGCTTCTAAAGTACATCTGTTGTTGTATTTACTGAAATTGTAAAACTAATCAAAATTCTTTTGAGAACAAAACTGCATTTAAATTAAATTTCAAATGCTGTGTAAATTCATAAACTTATTTTCAAACAGATGTACCTCATTGAACTAGAGTTTTAACTATCAGTAAGATACTTTGCCATAAGCAATACACGGCCATCCAGTTTTTTTTTTTTAAGGTACTACTAATAAACCTCAAATAACTAAGGCAGTCACTTCCTGTGAACATTTTTTTCTAATTGGGAAAAAACTGCACATACAAACACACACACATCATCACCCAGATAAATAAGCAAATGTAATTTCTGAAATTAATATCTCTGAAGAGCCTAACAAAGATAGAATTCTCTCTAAACTTGCAACTTAAAAAAGAGAAAACATAATGGAAAAGAAAGGAAGAGAGAATTTGGATGGAAAGAGCAGCATGTGGAGACTTGCATCATGAACTTTTGCTCCAAGAAAGACTGTAGGAATATTCCAGGAAAGCCAAGATAATCCACAGACCCTTTGAAGGAAGCAAATTTCTCCTGCAGGACCTGGGAGACAGTCCAAATACTGTGTGCCCAAATTGTGAAAGCAGGAAGTGGGGATGATCTGCCCTCAAACACACACCTTCCCTGGTGTGTGTCCTGATCACAGGAGAAGAATGTGACCTTACCTGGAGCCTAGACATTTTAGAGAGCCAAGTGAAATACAGGGGTAGAGGTAGCAACAGGCAAAGTCCTGTGGGCTCTCTGGGTCCCCAGGGAAGCCATTTCTGACTTGTCTCAGGGGTCCTTGGGAGGGCTGCAGAGGAACTGGGAAAAGATCACAGAAAGAAGGAAACCTCCACCTGAATTTTGTAACAATTCCAACTGAATGCAAAGATTCTTGGCCAGAACTCGGGAGGGCATGGATCTGGTGTACAGACTCAACAGGCAGGGAAACGCAAAAGCCCTGTTTGGTTTCTCCGTCAGGAGGCTAGTAGCCTGGGGCAAATTCCCAGCCCTGCTCACCTACTTCCTGCAAACAAACTCAATGCTGTTGAGGTGGCCACAGTGTGAGTAAGACTGGCCTTTGGGGTTGAGTGGGAGCTGGGTGAGGCCTGTAACTGCTGCTTCCTTCCACTTCTCTGACAACCTGCATGACACAGTGAGGCAGTCATAATCCTTCTGGGAATATAACTCCATTGACCTGGAAACCACACTCTCATACCCCCTTAGCAGCCACAGCAAGCCCCACCTAAGAAGAGTCTGAGCTCAGACATGCCTATCACTGCCCCCACCTGGTAGTTCTTCCCTACTGACCCTGGTAGAGGAAGACAAAGGTCATATTCTCTTGGCAGTTCCAGGGCCTTGCCTATACTACCACAGCTGATGCTCTCTTGAAAGCATCACCTCCTGGCAGGAGGCCAACCAGCACAAAACTAGTGCATTAAACAACTAAAACTAAGGACCCTCACAAAATCCATTTTACTGCCCTGCCACCTCCACCAGAGCAGTTGCTGGTATTTATGGCTGAGAGACCTGAAGATGGTTCACATCACACAGGACACTGTGTAGACATCTCCCAGTACCAGCCTGGAATCTGGTAGCCCTGCTGGGTGGCTAGATCCAGAAGAGAAATAACAATTACTACAGTTTGCCTCTCAGGGAGCCACATCCCTAGGAAAAATGGGAGAGTACAACATCAAGGGAGCACCCCGTGGGACAAAAGAATCTTTACAGAAGGCTTAAGTCCTGTGTCTTCCCTCTGACATAGTCTACTCAAATGAGAAGGAATCAAATAAACAAGCAAAAAACCAATTCTGGTAATATGACAAAACAAGCTTCTTTCACACCCCCCAAAAATCACAGTGGCTTACCAGCAATGGATCCAAACCATGAAGAAATCCCTGAATTGCCAGAAAAATACTTCAGAAGGTCAATTATTAAACTAATCAAGGAGACACTAAAGAAAGGTGAAGTCCAACTTAAGGAGGTAAAAAAAGTAAACAAGATATGAGAGGAGAAATCTTTAGTGAAATAGTAGCATAAATAAAAAAACAATCACAAGTTCAGGAAATAAAGGACACTCTTAGAGTAATGGAAAATGTACTAGAAAAGGCTCCACAACAGAATTGAACAAGCAGAAGAAAGAATTTCAGAGCTTGAAGATAAGGTTTTGAAATAACTCAATCCATCAAAGTCAAAGAAAAAAGAATAAACAAACAAACAAAAAATGAACAAAGTCTCCAAGAAGTATGGGGTTATGTTACATGACCAAACCTAAGAATAACTGGTGTTCCTGAGGAAGAAGAGAAATCTAAAAGTTTGGAAAACATGTTTGGGGTAATAATCAAGGAAAACTTTCCTGGTCTTGCTAGAGATCCAGAAGTCAAAATATGAGAAGCTCAAAGAATACTTGGGAAACTCATTGCAAAAAGATCATTGCCTAGGCATATAGTCATCAGGTTATAAAAAGTCAAGACAAAGGACAGAATCTTAAGAGCTATGATGCAAAAGTACCAGATAAACTAAAAAGAAAAACCTATCAGATTAACAGCAGATTGTCAGCAGAAACTCTACAAGCTAAGGAGATTGGGGGCCTATCTTCAGCCTCCTTAAACAAAATAATTTTCAGTCAATAATGTTCTATCCAACAAAACTAAGCTTCATAAATGAAGGAAAGATACAGTCTTTTTCAGACAAACAAATGCTGAGAGAATTCGCCACTACCAAGCTAGCATCACAGTAACTACTAAAAGGAGCTCTAAATCTTGAAACAAATTCTGGAAACACATCAAAACAGGACCTCTTTAAAGCACAAATTTCATGGGACCTATAAAACAAAAATACAATAAAAACAACAACAACAAGGTGTTCAGGCAACAAATAGCACAATGAATGGAATAGTACCTTACATCTTAATATTAACATTGAATATAAATGGTCTAAATGCTCCACTTAAAAGATACAGAATTACAAAATGGATAATTTTACAACTAGGTATCTGCTGCCTTCAAGAGACTCACCTAACACATAAGGACTCATATAGACTTAGGTAAAAGGGTAGAAAAAGACATTCCATGTAAATGGACATCAAAAGTGAGCAGGAGTAGCTATTCTTATATCACACAAAACAAACTTTAAAGCAACAGCAGTTTAAAAAGACAAAGAGGAACATTAATTATATAATGATAAAAGCCCTTGTCCAACAGGAAAATATCACAATCCTAAATATATATGCACCTAACACTGGAGCTCCCAAGTTTACAAAACAATTACTACCAGACCTAAGTAATTAGATAAACAACATCACAATAATAGTGGAGGATTTCAATACTCCACTGACAGCACTAGACAGGTCATCAAGAGAGAAAGTCAAGAGACAAACAATGGATGTAAACTATACCCTAGGACAAACAGACTTAAAAGCTATTTACACAACATTCTACTCAAGAACCACCGAATATACATCCTATTCATCAGTGCATGGAACTTTCTCCATGATAGACCATATGATAGGCCACAAAACAAGTCTCAATAAATTTAAGAAAATTGAAATCACATCAAGTTCCCTGTCAGACTAAGTGGAATAAAATTGAAAATTAACACAAAGGAACTTTAAAAACTATGCAAATTAAATAAGTTGCTCCTGAATGATCATTGGGTCAACAATGAAATCAAGATGGATATTAAAAATTATTTGAACTGAATGATAATAGTGACACAACC
Organism: Macaca mulatta; assembly: GCF_049350105.2. Lineage (NCBI taxonomy): Eukaryota > Metazoa > Chordata > Mammalia > Primates > Cercopithecidae > Macaca > Macaca mulatta. The sequence continues at coordinate 123,991,989 of NC_133413.1, forward strand.
TATCAAAACCTCTGGGACACAGCAAAGGTACTGTTAAGAGGAAAGTTCATACACTAAATGCCTATGTCAAAAAAGTCTGAAAGAACACAAAAGACAATCTAAGGTCACACCTCAAGGAACTAGAGAAACAAGAACAAACCAAACCCAAACCCAGCAGAAGAAAAGAAATAATCAAGATCAGAGCAGAACTAAATGAAACTGAAACACAAAAAGACAATACAAAAGATAACTAAAATGAAAAGCTGGTTCTTTGAAAAAGATAAATAAAATCAATAGATCATTAGCAAGATTAACCAAGAAAAAAAGAGAGAAGATCCAAATAAGTTCAATTAGAAATGAAATGGGAGATATTACAACCGATACCACAGAAATACAAAAGATCTTTCAAGGCTACTATGAACACCTTTATACTCATAAACTAGAAAACCTAAAGGAGATGCATGAATCCCTGGAAATATACAACCTTCTTGTCTTAAATCAGCAATAATTAGAAACCCTAACTTGACCAATAACAAGCAGCAACATTGAAATTATAATAAAAAATTACCAACAAAAAAATGTCCAGGAGCAGATGGGTTCACAGCTGAATTCTATCAGACATTCAAGGAAGAACTGGTATCAATCCTATTGACACTCTTCCACAAGATAGAGAAAGAGGAAATCCCTCCCTAAATCATCCCATGAAGCTAATATCAGCCTAATACCAAAAACCAGGAAAGAACATAACAACAACAACAACAAAGTGCAGACCAATATCCTTGATGAACATAGATGCAAAAATTCTTAACAAAATACTAGCTAACCAAATTAAACAGCATATCAAAAAGATAACCCACCATGATCAAGTGGGTTTGATATCAGAGATGCAGGGATGGTTTAACATATGCAAGTCAATAAATGTGCTACACCACATAAACAGAATTTAAAACAAAAATCACATGATCATCTCTTGCACGATTATCTCAGTAGACACACAAAAAAGCATTTGACAACATTTAGCATCAAAATTGGCATACGAAGGACATACCTCAACGTAACACAAGTCATCCATGACAAACACGCAGCCAACATAATACTGAACAAGGAAAAGTTGAAAGAATTCCCTCTGAGAACTAGAACAAGATGAGGATGCTCACTGTCACCACTTCTATTCAACATAGTACTGGAAGTCCTAGCCAGAGCAATCAGACAAGAGAAGAAAATAAAGGGCATCCAAACTGGTAAAGAGGAAGTCAAACTGTCACTGATTGCTAATTATATGATTGTATACCTAGGAAACCCTAAAGACTCCTCCAAAAAGTTCCTAGAACTGATAAGTGAATTTAGCAGTTTCAGGATACAATTAATGTACACAAATCAGTAGCTCTCGTATACCAACAGTGACCAAGCTGAGAATCAAATAAATAACTCAACCCTTTTTACAATAGCTACAAAGAATTAAATACTTAAGAATACACCTAACCAAGGACATGAAAGATCTCTACAAGGAAAACTACAAAACACTGCTGGAAGAAATCATAGATGACACAAACAAATGGAAACACATCTGATGCTCATGGATGAGTAGAATCAATACTGTGAAAATGACTATACTGCCAAAAGCAATCTACAAATTCAATGCAATTCAAAACACCACCATCATTCCTCACAGAACTAGAAAAAAAAAATCCTAAAATTTGTAGGGAACCACAAAGGAGCTTGAATAGCCAAAGCAAGACTAAGCAGAAAGAACAAATCAAATCTGGAGGCATGATATTACCTGACTTCAAACTATACTATAAGCCCATAGTCACCAAAGCAGCATGGTACTAGTATAAAAATAGGTATATAGGCTAATAGAACAGAATAGAGAACCCAGAAATAAACCCAAAACCTTACAGCCAACTGATCTTTGACAAAGCAAACAAAAACATAAAGTGAGGAAAGGACACCCTATTCAACAAATGGTGCTGGGATAATTGACAAGTCACATGTAGAAAAATGAAACTGGATCCTCATCTCTCACCTTATAAAAAATCAACTTAAGATGGATAAAATACTTAAATTTAAGACCTGAAACTATAAAAATTCTGGAAGACAACTTCAGAAAAACCCTTGTAGACATTGGCTTAGGCAAAGATTTTATGACCCCAAACTCTAAAACAAAAGCAACAAAAACAAATATAAATAGCTGAGAATTAAACTAAAGAGCTCTGCACAGCAAAAGTATCAGTCAGCAGAGTAAACAGACAACCCAGAGAGTGGGAGAAAATCTTCACAATCTGTAAATCTGACAAAGAACTAATATCCAGAATCTACAAGGAATTCAAATTAGCAAGGAAAAAAAAAGAAATAACTCCATCAAAATGTTCAACATCGTTAATGATCAGGAAAATGCAAATCAAAGCCACAGTGCAATACCACCTTACTCCTGCAAGAATGGCTATAATAAAAAATTCAAAAAAATAATAGATGCTGGTGTGGATGCAGTGAAAAGGGAACACTTCTACACCGCTGGTGGGAATGTAAACTAGTTCAACCACTATGGAAAACAGTGTGGAGACACCTTAAAGAACTAAAAGTAGAACTACCATTTGATCCAGCAATCCCATTAATGGTTATCTAGCCAGAGGAAAAGAAGTCATTATATGAAAAAGATACTTTGCACACCCATGTTTATAGCAACACAATTCACAAATTAAAAAATATGGAACCAGTCCAAATGCCCATCAATCAATGAATGGATAAAGAAATTGTGATATATGTATATATCACATGTCATATATGAATACTACTTGGCCACAAAAAAGAATGAATTAATGGCATCCTGGATGGAACTGAAGACTATTCTAAATGAAGTAACTCAGGAAAGGAAAACCAAACATTTTTATCTCTCATGAGTCGGAGCTAAGCTATGAGGATGCAAAGACATAAGAATAATACAATGGACTTTGAGGACTCAGGGGGAAAGGGTGGGAGGGGGTGAGGGATAAAAAATTACAAATTGGGTTCAGTGTATACTGTTTGGGTTATGGTTGCACCAAAATCTCACAAATAACCACTAAGGAACTTAACTCATGTAACCAAATACCACCTGCTCCTCAAAGACCTATGGAAATAAACAATTAAAAAAAAAGAAGAAAGGAAGATAGGAAGAGAGAAAACAATGAAGAAAAAGAAAAAGAAATGAAGGAGGAATAAAATTGGGGAGTGGGAAGGAGGAGGAGGTAAGAAAAGGGTAGGAGGAAGAAGAACAAAGGCAGTGAGGCAAGGAGGAAAGATGAGAGTGAGAGGGAAAGGATGTGAAGGAGAGATGGAAGATGGTGATAAAAAAAGAGAAGGAAAGAGAAAGAGGGAGTTAGAGAAAGGATCATATAGAATGTTAGGCTAAAGAAAAGACAGAGAAGGGATGGAAAGTAAAAACAATTCACAAAAATTGAACTTATTCAGTGGTTCATAACAGGAATATTTGGAATTTTTAAAAATGTTATCATTTGTTGTAAAATATTGTTACAGGATCATTGATGGTGTTGCTTTTCTGACTGGAAACTTGTGTGGCTGGTGGCAATTTTGCCCAAGTTTTGCTAAGGCCCACTGGGCCTACTCAGCCTGGAAGGCTGAGATTAGCTCCTTCTACTGCCCTATATCCCACACCTCTGAAGACACTGGGGTGGAGTGCTGAGGGGTGTGTGAGCAAGCGTGTGTGGGGTCCGGCCACTGTGCACGGTAGGGTACACCAGCTGCTGCAGTGGGGCAGGCAGCTCCAGGTGCAGGCATAGATACCAGCTCACTGTGAGGCTACGGCTGGACCAGGCGCACTGCAAGCAGCGTCCACAGCTGGCACCTTATAATCCAACTTATATCCAGGAATGCAGTGGTGCCTGGAATCTTGGAGACTCCAGGAATGAAGGGTCCAAAACGGGGATTCCCAGCCTTGACTCGGGGAGCTCCCAGGTCTGAGCTCCTCGAAGGGCCACAACTCTTCTCTCCTCCATGTTACCTGCAGCCTGATGAACAAAGGGTGTATTTCAGCCCTGTTAGTATTTCAGCTCTTTCAGCCCAGCCTTTCGGCAGGTCCTCGGTCCTTGTCCTGCATCCAGGAATGATGAGGTAATCAGAGAAGTGGAGGGTGAGCAAGATAAACTGGAGCTTTACTGAGCAATAGAACAGCTCAGAGGAGACCCACAGTGGGCACCTTCTCTCCATAGTCAGGGTGTCCCGAAGACTGTTCAGCTCTTGGCAGAGAGGGTAGCTACTCTCTGCAGCTGGTGATCCCATTGTCTGTTTAGCTCTCAGCAGAGAGGAGGGGATGTCCTCTCTGCTAGGCAAGTCATCCCCACAAGTGTCCAGATCTCAGAAGAGGATAGTTCCTCTCTGCAGCTGATCACCTCATTGTCTCCCCGTTGTCTCTCCATCCTCTCTCTACCTTCTCCATCCTCTCTTCCCATCCAGTTGAGGTAGAAGTTTTTACGGGCCTCAGAGTCCACGGTTTTTATGGGCCTCACAGAGGAGGACGTGCATGTTGATTGGACCATGGGGAGGCCATGGGCAGCCAAGGGCAGGCCCAGGGAAAAGCATAAGTTCTTTACTGGTCTGTGGGACTGGCAGCCCAGGCCCCAGGCTTCGGGCCCTCTTTAGCTTGAAGGTGCAGCTCATCAGGGACCTGCCCCCTTTCACCCAAGGGCCTGTCCACCTTTTTCTGCTGTTCACGCCAAGGGGCACCTGCAGTCAAGCGCCAGGCTGTCCTCATCCCTACGTTGGTCTCCCTCTGCTGCTTGTCAGCACCCAAAATCCAGAGGCGACTAAGGTGGCAGGGAGCTGGTGTGTCAGTGCTGTCCTGAGAGTGTGCACACTCAGTCAGGCATGACAGTGCCTGGGGTGGCCCAGACCTGTTCTGAGATCAGAGTAGATACCCTCAGTGGGCAGAAGCCATACAATGGGAGCAGGCATCTCTGAGCCTACGAGGGCCAGGGAGCATTTCCAGGCCCCCAAGAACACAGAGATGCCCAAGTGTGGAGCCCTGGCAGGGTGCTGCAGCTGCACCCAAGGAGCTCCCATCCAGCCAACACAGAAGTAATAGGGTTCCTGCTTGTCCCCGGCTCCTGCCAGCTTCCTGGAAATGCAGACCTGGCCACGCTTCCTTGCAGCCTGGGGCATGGGCTCCAGGTCCTCCCTGGGACCTGGCTGGCCTCCTGGGCAGGGCAATGTTGCCATAAACTGCCCCCGGCCCTGTGGCCCCAGCCACGAGGACCGCCCGGGGTTCCCCATCGCCTGGCTCATGGCCCTGCCTAGAGGGGCTCGGGAACCTCCAGGAGCCAATAGGGGGCCTGAGCCTGACCTTCAGGAGTGTCAGGCTCAGCAATTACCTCAATGCGGAGAGGACTCTGGGGACATGGCCCCAGAAGTCACTATACAGAGCCTTCTCCCAAGGCACAGGAACCTGGCACCCCCAGCAGGGTGGGTGCGGTGGCCGCGCTGCTGGCTGGGTCCCTGAAGTGGGCTCCATTCCCACTCCCCACGCCAGGGCCCCTAGGCATGGCCCCAGTTCCGCCCCCTGGGCCTCAGTGTGCAAGTGCAGCAACCCCTCAGGCCCAGCTCCAACTCCGGGCCCGTTTCTGCCCGATGGCGCTACTCCCCTTCTGGTGGGCTACTCAGCCAGGCTCCATCACAGGTGATCCCCGGGGTGGCAGGTTCTTAGGGACTCCCAGAAGGAGGTGCCGGGGACTGTCCATCTCCTCCCTTTGTTCTCCCCACAGTAGGGGCAGGTGAGAGCAGTAACATAGGGCCAGGGTCTGGAGCAGTGGAGGCTCTCGGCAGATACCCCAAGACCACGTGAGGGTGAGGGCAGTGCAGTCATCTACTTTGAGGACATGGGGCACACAGAATGTGGGGCACAGGGATCCCACAGCCGCCACTTATGCTCTTGCCACTACTGCTCACTCCTCCCCGCTGCAGCCAGAGCAATGGCAATGGCCACTCCGGACAGCCCACCGCTGCCCTCAATGTGTGTATGCCTTAAACAATCTTAGAGATAGCTTTTTTTGTATTACATTTTATGTAAGGACACAACTTTGATTTTAGAGCACAGTGAAAATGGAAAATATACATTTTTTTTTTAAGAGAAATGGCACATTATAACTTTGAGTCATAGAGAAGACAGAATAGATGTTCTGTAAATTCTAGCCAGGTTAGAGTATAATGTTACAAACAGGGAATGGCAAATTAGATGCAGTGAGGTATCATATCAGTATGCTTTCGATGGAGACAAAAAGAAGAGAAAAACAGAGATCATTATCTGAGATTATATTGCCATCTGAGTTTGAAATATACAAACTCAGATAAAATTTCCTAAGTATTCTGAGAAATCTTGAGTTTTTCTACATATTGTTAATATCCTTTAACTGTTGATAACTGCAGTAGTATCTAAAGGAACTGCAGGGTGGAGAATGATATGGCACTATAAACAGCAGTTAAAAAGTAGTGTCACTCTGAAGAATGCAAACGTTTTTGAGTATTTGAACTGTGAAGCAAATTTTTAGCCATTCCCTGTAAGTGTATTGTAGGGAAGTGCATTGTTAATCATTGATTTTCATGTAAGTGTAAATGGTTAGCCACATTTTTAACAGTATAACTGTATTATAGTAGGATGTGTAAATTTATTAGATGAAAACATCAATGGTTTTCAGGGGCCATGGAAACTTCTCAGGAAACAGGGACATTTAATTTACTGCTGGGAGAATTGGAGAATTGTGGGTTTCTGAAATAGGAGTCCCAACATTGCCAAAATCCTGATTTTCTTCAGCCTTCTTGCATCCTTTATTTATTTTTTTTAAAGAAAAGCTCCACACATCCTAGAGGTTTTGGAAATGTGTTTATTTTCCTACAGGACTCTGAATATGGCTGTATCCACAAGTCGTGATATGGAATTAACTTCTTTCACACAGCCAATTTCATGAGACAGAGCTTTAGGATTCCATATGGAAGAGCCAGAAAATGTTTTTCTCATTTCAGATGTATGTATTTTATTATTAGATTCTAATATTAGGTTATCTCTCAGTCTTAGTTTATGGCTTAATTGATGTGTATATGTGTGTGTACATACATTTTATATATAAATATATTTATATATTTTATATATATATAAAATCACACTATATATAAATCTCTCTCTCTATATATAGTGTGTGTGTTATATATAGTGTGATATGAGAGATTGTAATGAAAAATAAAAATTCTGTAACTCAGAATTTCCCCACGTGTTTTTTTTTTTTTTTTTTTTTTTTGGACAGAGGTTTACTTTTGTTGCCCTGGCTGGAGTGCAATGGCATGATCTCGGCTCACTGCAACCTTGGCCTCCTGGGTTCAAGCAATTATCCTGTCTCAGCCTCCCGAGCAGCTGGGATTACAGGCATGCACCACCATACCCAGCTAATGTTTTTGTTTTTTTTTTTTTGGACAGAGGTTTACTTTTGTTGCCCTGGCTGGAGTGCAATGGCATGATCTCGGCTCACTGCAACCTTGGCCTCCTGGGTTCAAGCAATTATCCTGTCTCAGCCTCCCGAGCAGCTGGGATTACAGGCATGCACCACCATACCCAGCTAATTTTTTTTTTTTTCGTCTTTTTAGTAGAGACCGGACTGGGTTTCACCATGTTTTTCAGGCTGGTCTTGAACTCATGACCTCAGATGATCTGCCCACCTTGGGCCTCCCAAAGTGTACTTCTAACTGGTCTTCAATATCCTTCTTAATGCTGTTAGGTCCAGATAGGTGAAATGACCTGGAGATGGTTTCTCTTTTCATTTGTTAATTTCTCACCAAACCCAAACTCTCTATGCACCTTTCCCAGAGTCATAAGTATAAACTGCTTTCTTCACGTGTAGATTTCTGATTTGTCCTGAATATCTTCATTTCATTAATGTTTGATTTTAAGACCTAATTTTTATAGACTCAATCTATATAGATCATAGTTTTTGTTTTCTCTTAGAATTGTTTTTCTGTTTTGGCTGGTAACATAAAATGTTTGACTTGTTAACAGAGGCGAACTTTTTGTTTTCAAATAAAAGCTTTAATTGGTTTTATACATTACCAGGGCTGTAAATATCCATCAACTACCAATTTAATGACATATTTGAAATACACTAATTAGACCTAAATACTAAATGGAATGTCCGAGATAGTCCTGATCTCAACTGGCAGAATTATTTTTAATTGATATCAACTTAACATAAAGGAGACCTGAAGCATGTTCTGATATTAAGCCTAAATGTCATTTATCCTTTGTCATGACCTATGTATTAAACTTTAAAAAAGATTTACATGAATAAATTTCCACATACACACAAAAAGCAAGTTAAAACCTCAATGCCATTATTATATATTTAAGATTTGGCATATTTTAAATTAATTTATTTTTACAAGGTATTTTCTTTTAGAAAATAAATTTCACTCAGAAAAAGAACTCTCATTTTTTTTTAAAAAGGAATTTATCCCACATTCTTTTCATCCATTCTGTAACTTCCTCACAACTGTTACAATTAATGATTTTTACAGTAGTTGCTACTTCCATTTCTTTGTGACTTTAAAACTATGTATATAAACAGTGAAGTACTACTATTGATACTAAAAAGAGGGAGGTGAAACTTTTAATAAAATTTTGAAGCAATGGCTATTTTAAAATGTAGGCATCTGACTTAATCTCAGACGTATCTATTGGAGGACTCAAAACAATACTGAGAAGTTAACCAAATAGACAACAGTACAGAAATATATATATATATATATATATATATATATATATATATATATATATAAAATTTGGTGTTGTGTAAGTATAGCATTCTATATAATTCATCATTGTAGTAAAATGTTGAAGAATAATTAATATAGCTGAGCTTTTTTATTTGTGCAACTTTTGTTGAAAGTAAGAAAAAACATTTTTAGAGAAGCATGAAAATAATGATTTGCCTTTACCTTATCTGTTGTGAAGTTCACCTCTTAGAATATGTTCAGTTATAGAAATCCCAATCTGTAGATATAGAAAAAAAAAAAAAAAAAAAAAAAAACAGGCTCAACAAAACAACAACATGAGAGATTGAGTGAGTAGGCTGACTAATGAGATGGGATTAAAATAACTCAAATTTTATGAGCTGGAATCAGCAAAGTCTTTCAAGGGACATGAAATCTACATATAAACATCAAGTCCTTGTAAACATGAATTAAGACAACAATTTTTAACCCAATAGTAAATACAGGAATCCTGGATATACAATGAGACAAATAAATTGTGCTGGGTTTTTGAGGAACCACTGCTTTGCTTCAGAAAGATGATATAGACATAGTTTGAGTTTTTTGGAAATAATTCCATGGAGAACTTTCAGAGGCAATAGAATTGCCTAGATTAATTCCATTGAGAAATATACAATGAAATATACTGAAAAAAAATAAAGCTAAAGGAGTAGCAGCATGTGGCACTTTTCTTTTGCTTACCCATGCTAAAATGAATAGACTCTGGTTTTCTCATCATTGCAACCAGACAGTTGACCTGGAATACTGATTCTCAATCTTAGTTGTGTTAAAATAAATGTGGATAATCATAGTAATAATAACACACAATAACACTTCCCTGATAGAGTTAGGATGTAACACAGTAGATTTATTATCTGAACTGAATTCAAGAGGGAGGATCCAAGTTGCTCATGTTCTAGGAAGAAAATAGACTTCCACTCAGAGATGACACAAAATAATATCAAAGAAATGGCTTATGTAGAACTCGGAATTACAATATAGAGAAAATTACTGAGACTTCAAGATGGTAGAGAAACCAAGTTAAAAAGAAGAAGTAACTGGATAAAAAAGATCTCTTGTTTCTGAGTCATCATGAAACATAAGGATAGTCAAAAAGTTACAATTAATAATAAAAAGTTCGAGAGAGAAGATAATCCAAAAATCCACACTATTTTTTATTCACATCCTTCAACTGTGCACATAAATTTCATTTTAGTTGCATCTGAAGAAATGATGTGAAATGCATCCAAATTTAGTTGTGAATATAGTTTTGGTGCTTTTGAATAACATCAAGGAGTTCCAGTGCTATTATGGTGATATAGGTCCCCTACAGTCCACTCAGTCTGCTGATTTAAACTCTGGACAATATATTTTAAAAAAGAAAAGAGGAAAAGAGAGAGAAAAGAAAAGGTAGGCTCTGACACTTAAACAATGATAGTAAGATTGTGGTAGAGAGGCAACATCTGATAAAACGACTCATCCACTGTTTGAGTTTCTCACTTTCTCTTTCAGCCTTTCCAAGTGTTCTCCATAGTCATAGACTAATACAGGCATGGGTGGCTAAGATTGTTATGGAGGAATCAAGAAAAGAGGAAATAACTGAACAAGGGGACACTCTAATTGTATGAGAACGAAAGAACACACACACACACACGCATTTGAGTTGCCATATATCCATTAAAGGAATTGAATTGGTTAATAAAAATTTTCCTCAAAGTAAATTCCAGACCCTAATGATTACACAAATGAATTCTATCAAACATTCAAATAAAAAATAATAGCAATTTTACAAAAAAACTGTATAAAAGAAAGTGGATTAAACACAATCCAATTTATTTTGGTAGGCCAATGTAACTTTAAGACAAAGACTGACAAGATATTAACAAAAAGAATGGAAAAAAAAGAGAAAACGAAGTAAAATAAAAAGGAAACAGAGAAGAAGAGCAAGAAGAGGCAAAAGAGGACAAATAAGAGAAGGAAAAGGAGGAGAAAATTATAGATTGATATTTCTCATGGATATAGATACAATATATCTTAATTAAATCTTACCAAATTGATTGTACCAATGCACAAAAACAAAATAGATATGAAAAAGTGAGATTAATCCAAGCAATTCACCGGGGTTTAAAATTTGAAAACTAATCAATGTAATTAATGATATTAACAAAATAAAAGGGAAATTATACAAAATAAAAGATCATTTAAACAAACGCATAAAATCAGTTTACTGCTATTAAACGTAAAACTCAAAACTCTAAGTTAGTACTTCCTCAGGCTGACATAGGCCATTTTCTGAAAGAAATCCAGTTAATGTTATTCTTAACTGGTGAAACACCAAGTTGCTTCCTAAGACCAGGAAGAATATAATAGCTCCTGTTTTAAGCATTTTATTGGAAGTCTTAGTAATCACATTTGAGCAAAGAATAATAATAAAATAAATAAACATCGGAATGGAATAAGTACATATGTCCTTATGTATAATCGAGAATAGCAACAAAACTTCTAGAACTAAGATGAACCTAGCAAAGTAAAAACATACAAGGTAAAACTATTTTAAAAAATCAAATATATGTTTGCAAAAAACTATTGGAAAATAAAATATATCTATCTGTATGTCTGTCTATTTTTGTATCAGAGCCAAGAATACAAAGTGCTTCAGAAGGAATCTAATGAAGACACCTAAGACCTCTAAACTAACGATTTTCTGAGAGAAGTTAAAGAAGACCTAAATAAATGGAAATACATAGTATATTCTCTGATGAGAGGAATTAATTTTTTTATTATACTTTAAGTTCTAGGGTACATATGCACAATGTGCAGGTTTGTTACTTATGTATACATGTGCCATGTTGGTGTGCTGCACCCAGTAACTCGTCATTTGCATTAGGTATTTCTCCTAATGCTATCCCTCCCTGATCCTCCCACCCCCCAACAGGCCCAAAGATGATAACTCTTTGCAAAGTGATCTATCTACAAATTCAGTATAATTCCAATTTAAAATTTTGCTTTTTTTTTTCTTTGTGTGTGTGTGTGTGTGTATAAATTTACAACAGGCTTCTAAATTTACAAGGAAATGCATGCTCCCAAAAAAATCAAAGAGATTTTTAAAATCAAGAACAAATTTGGAGGTCTTACTTTGCTTGAATTCAAGACATCGCATGAAGTACTGTTATCAAGACAGTTTATTACTTGGTGAGATGGTATTCATAACAGATAAGTAGCACCAAAAACACAGTCCAGATTTAGACTCACACATTATATTGCCAATTAATTTTGACAAAGGTGCAAAAGTATTTCAGAGGGGAAAAGAATGTCTATTCAAAAAATGGTGCTGGGCCAACATGAATACAGACCCTTACCTCACATCATACACAAAGCATTAACTTAATAGGGATCATAGGCTTAAATGTAAAACCTACAAATATAGCATTTTTAGGAGAAGAGTTGGAGATGTATTTTTGTCACATTGGCATAGGCAAAGCTTTCTTAGACACAATACAAAAACACACTAACCATCTTTTAAAAATGAGTTGATTATACTTTATTAAAATATAGTATAGTTTTTTTAAAAAGTAAAGTTACTTTAAAAAATGACATCCTTAAAAAAAAGCCAACCATATACTAGAATAATTTATTTGCAATTTGAAATACATACATCACATAGAAGACTTCCAATCAGATTAAAGAATTTTAACACCTCTATAATTAGGCAAACGGTTGAATTAAAAATGGATAAAAGTAAATTGACACTTTGTAAAAGAAGGCATAAGGAGGTTAGGTACGACAACCACATGAAAAGCTAAATATCATTATCACAAAAAGCAAATGAAAACCATTGTAAGATATAATGACACACACCTAGTGATGATTAAAATAATAATGGTAATGAAGTTATTACTAATATATGGAAACAACAGAGAGCAACAATGAAAGCAAAAACTGACCATTCCAAGTGTTGGTGAGAGTAAAGAGCAAATCGTGCTCTCCTACACTGCTTGTGGGTCTGTAAAACAGTTGGCAGTTTATTAAAGGGTTAGATATTCACCTACATAGAACCCAGTCCTACAGTTCCAATGTGTGTGTCCTTCCAAATTCATATAATGGAACTTAAACCACAGAAAAGGGGCCTTTGGGAGTTGATTAGGCCATGAGGGCTCCTCATTCATGGATAGGATTAGTGTCCTTATATGTACAATTATTATGTGTCAATTAAAAATAATAAATGAAAAAAAAGGGGGTGCTGAAGGATGTGACTTTGCTCCATTTGCTTTTCTACCCTTCTGCTATGTAAGCATGCAGCAACAGGCACCAGCTATGAAGCAGGGTGACCCTTCTCAGACCCCAGAATTGTGAGAAATAAATTTCTATTATTTATGAATTATCCCATCTAAGGTATTTTGTTGTAGCAGCTCAAAGTAGGACACCTAACCTTCCACTGTTAGGTAATTCCCAATTAACGAATGTGACTATCTGTACAAAGACTTGTACATAACTCATGTAGCTTTATTTTTAATAGTCCAAATCTGGTAACAATCAAATATCCCTAAATGGTGAATGAGTTGATACATTGTAGTATATCCCTGTAATATTATGCTACTTGGGAATAAAAATGCAAATATTTATTCATACAATTACATAAATGAAATAAAAACATAGATGATTTTCAGAATCCTTATGCTGAGGTAAATCAGCTAGGAGATGAAGAATATGTACTGCATTTACATTTCCAAAATATGCAATCTAATCTATAATAAGAGATAGAAGTTCAATGGTTGTCTATGGATGGTGTTGAGGGGGAAAATGGGTTACAGGAAGCCTTTGGGGATGTTCACTATCTTGGTGTGGTGAAAGTTTCTCAGATATTTTTATTTGTGAAAACTTATTATATTGTTTACTCAAAATCTGTGCAATTTTTTAATACATCAAGTTTACCTCAACAAAATGTTTTCTTAAAAGCACCTCCAGCCACTCATTAATCCCAATTTAAGCTTTTTCTGCCTAAAGGAATATAGAAATAATTGTCTTCATAATTAAATTCCTTTATTTCCATACTGTGTTTAATTATAAAAAAACAGCAACACTAAGTAATAACATTAAAATATTAAAAGTTACTCTCCTGTCCCCTATAGTGATTATATTATGACTAAAAGCCAAGGTGGTGTTAATCATAATGTTTAAAAATTTAGAGAGCAGAAAAATGTCTTGCTCAAATGTTTCATGGTTAACCAATAGTATTCAATCTAGTAAATATTAACAATACCACCAAAATGTAAAAAACAGTAAAAATTATCTAACATATTATATTCAAGAACATCCAACAAAACCAAGAAGAACGCACATTTATTCTGGTTTATTTATTTATTTTCCTTTAGTCTGTAAACTTGCAGACTCACTAGGATCCAAGAGAAAAGATTATCTCTAGGATATAAAAGCAATAAAAAATTCTTGTTACATCTTATATCCATAAATTCATCATGATATGAAGGCCAGCCTCAGGCAAAATGGAAAAACAAAAGACATTTAAGGATTAAAAAACCTATGTATAGTAGGCAGAAATAATATTTGCGTTTGAGACAATGAATAACGATCACATTCATCTATGAATAATCCAAACTGTACAACCAAAGGTACTCAGGTATTCCTTAGCCTATTGTGTGACAAGTCCTAAGTCTTCCTAATTTTGCCCCTATGTTTACATCTCTTGTAGACCTCTAAATGTTGAAATCTCCAGATTAGACTTCAGATTTTTAAAAATATTTCTATCCCTACTGTTTCTGTCGTCTTTTCAGCATTTACATAGAACTTCTATGATCATGACTCCATCACTCTTTTGAAATCCAGATGTATGTATTCAACAGCATAGTCAATATCTTCTCTAGGGTATCTTCATTTCATCTTAACTTTATTGTACCTGGATAGTTATTATTCTACTAATATCAGCTTTCAGTCCTGCCCAGAGTCTTCTATTTTGGTAAGTGGGTAAGAAAACAGTGAGGACATGGCTATGATGCTCTGGTTCTCTTTTTATTTGAAAATTCTTCAAAAAGGTTTTGGTGATCTTGATTTTACAATGCCACTTGAATAGGGAGAGTATGCAATGCATGGCAGGGCTGCTTTGCCTGAAATGCCCTCTCAATTTTTGAATATGGAGCTGCTCTTTTATTATTTAATGTTTCTCGATAACCTAAAAGACTGGAATGCTGAGTTTCTGCATCTTTGTTTTGTTTTATTTATTGTAGTATATTATTTGTGGGTTTTTAAAAATTATAAAGATTCATGTTGTACAATAAATGGTATTAGCTACTATTGAGTGGAAATACTCTTCTATCTATTATCTACTGTTCCCTTCAAAGAGGGAGCCAACCCCAGTAGCTTTTGTTCACATTGTAAGGTCAAGCATTGGATTTGGTTCATATCCCAATAGCACCTGTCTCCAAAGGATGGGAGAACTCAGTTTCCTCTGGCTACAATAGCCAATCTTTACTTTGTTATATATTGAAGGCAATGATACCACAGGTGTGAAGATTAAAAACTTTTAAAAATCTTTCTGATTTGTTACTTTACTTAAGAAATCAAGGCCAGAGATATAAATCAAACTATATCAATATGAAAAATAACTATTTTACTTTTGAACTGTGCATTTTGCTGTTATTTTTCAACATATCAACATAAGCATGCATTTTACTCATATTTTAAAAGCTTTCCTAATGCATAAATATTTTACATGAACTCAATTTTTCCTTTTTGTTCCCATAGATGTCATTACTTTATACAATCTCAATGTTCATATAAGTAGAATTCTAATATCTTTATATATTGTAATTGTGACTTTAAAATATTTTAGCCTGTCTTTAATCTTCTTCTTGTCTTCATATGCAATACATTTTCATTTAGAAAAAAAATTAAATCTTAACTTTGTACTGCTCTCCAGTTTCTTCTCAATATTTCCCCCAAGAATGATTTAAAAAATACTTTCCCTCACATTTTTTATCTCTTTCACTAGTAACTCATTTTACTTTTTTACTTCCTTAGAGATGAATTTTCTCACCTCTGCTTTACCCTCAGGATTTAAAGAAAGGCTTTGACTTTTCTATTTTACCATCACTCTTTGTATTTTTGCCAAAGTTGTATTTTACTAGTTAAGTAATTGAGGAAATAGTATAAAAGTATTTACATGGGTTTCAATAGCTACCAGTAAAATTGCTCAGCGACCCTCTCTCAAGGACATCTTAATCTTTTTTTTTTTTTTTTTTTTAATTCCTTGAGATCCACTGGGAAAAAGAATTCGATGTTTACTGTTGGCCTACATGGATTCTGACAAAAGGGCATTGTTTTGCATTTTGCCTAAGAAGCAGAATTACATTCATTGTGTCAGCTGGACTCATGATTACATCCTTCCTATTGAAGACAATGATACTGGGTTTTATAGT
The DNA here is from genome assembly GCF_049350105.2 of Macaca mulatta. Classification (NCBI taxonomy): domain Eukaryota; kingdom Metazoa; phylum Chordata; class Mammalia; order Primates; family Cercopithecidae; genus Macaca; species Macaca mulatta. The sequence continues at coordinate 124,008,182 of NC_133413.1, forward strand.
GAAGGACATGGGGAATACTTTATCTTCCTTGTGTTTGCAGGAGGATACCATGTGACATTTACTGTCATTTTCCATCTTTAAAATCATTGCCTTGTTATAAAAACTTACAATCAAACCATTATGCTATGAACAGGTATTACTAAAATCCTTGTTTGCAAAATAATAGAGAGGGAAGGAAAGACAAGACGAAAGAAGACAGGAGTCTGTGATTATTTTAAGCAGTGAAAACATTTAATGTAAGAATATTAGGGAGCTCACAACATTGAAGTACACAAACTCAGTGATGTCAGCTGTTTTGTGTGAGTACCACCTCTTGGGTCCCTTTGGCGGGGTGAGCAGGGCAAATACACAGCTTATCATACATAACAAAGATTGACCAAGAGGAAAATGCAACACTAGGGAAACTGAAAAGCCAATTTAAAGTAAAAAATTATTTGGTGGTGTTTAATAAAAATTCTCAAGGTTTTTATGATTTTTGGACACTTTCATAGCTCATTGGTTTTAATCACAAATACATCTGTCAAAATAAACTTTTATGTATTTCAATGAAATAATTCTTGTATTTTAAAATCATATTGCTATGTTTCAAAGAGAAGTCTGTTTCTTTTTAATACTGTTTGACATACATTGATTGATTATGGAAAACATCCTTAATTTAATAAAAAGCATTTTCCCATCTTGTTGTCTCATTATAATAAAGAGCAAGTGTTCTAGGATTGTCTGTGGGTCTCGGAAACCGTATCTGCACCAGTAAAGAGAGGCAAAGGAGATTTCTGGAAAGGCTGGGAAAATAGAAAAAAAAAATGTTGAAATTGGAATTCTAAACATACTGCATTAAATAAGAAATCCATGCAGACTTACTAAGAAGTGACTTTACTCACATGAATCATTGCAAGAGGAGGGAGAAGAACTATTCCAATGGGGGAGAGGAAATATCACAATAGGGAGAATACTCCAGACCAAAATATCCGCAAGCGTTAGGCAAAAAACATTTTTTCTACTATAGGGAGGAGTGAACGAATTAAAAATCAGATGTCTTGCTGGACTAGCAGATCAGAGAATGATCATGAGGCCGGCCTATTCTCGGGAGGGACTGCTAAGGGGTGCGGGGGGCTGTATTTTGTCTCTAGCTGAGTGAAGATCAAAATGCAGGGACGTAGGGGAAAAAAAAAACACTTAACCAAAGTTTCATTGACAAGTATTTTGTTCTGATTAATCAGTGAGGACAAGTAGTGTAGCTAATCATATATGAGGCAAAGAATGGCAATTTGGAGAGTCTGCTTTTGGTCTTGTCACAAGTTAAAAAAAAAGACAGCATCCATGAGTCTTCTCTAAGGCATATAAGAAGGGTTGTTCTTTGCAGTAAGTCCCTTTCAGGAGCACAAAATGTTAGGGGAATTTCTTAATCTTTGCTATTTTCCAGGATCGCAAGTGACCAAGACAGTCTTAATATTCTCCTCAGCTCCACTCAACTTCAGCAAGCTTCTTCTGACTCTGGGCAGCTGACCTTCCTCTTCTTAGAAAATTTCTTCAGAAAATTCACTATTGTACATTTTTTCTCTGCTTCTATGAAATGCAAATCTTCACCCAGCCACTTGCCAGTTTTACAATCCAGGAATTTCTTTCTTGAGGACCTTACACAGCCATCCCTTTGAAATATAATTATTAACAAAGATAGAGCTTCCATCTTCTAGTCTTTATAGGAGGGTGGGAGCCTAAGTTCAATACGAGCCAATTAATAAACACAGATGACTTAATCATATTGACCAACCTTCCACTTAATGTGCTCTAGTACTTTTCAATGAGCTCACCCAGCATTAACAAATTATTTTGCCATTTGCTTCAGTGGAGTTGAGTTTTATCTCTCTTGTTTATTGCAATAGTCTTCACTCCTACTGCGATAGTTTTGAATAAAGTCTTCCTTGACTGTTTAACTTGTCCAGTGCAATTTTTATTTGATATAGATTCAAGTCAAATTCAACACTGTCGTAACTAAAGGGATTCGTTAGTATTTAACTTTTTTTTTTTAGTTATCACATTTTTGCCTTCATATTTGTTTTTGTTAGCTTATTTCATATAATCAAAATAGCCATTTTGGACTTTTATCCACAGTGGTCTTGGGAAAGAATTGATAATCTTACCCAACATCAAATTAATTTTGCTTTAAGAAAGAAGCCAAAAAATAGCAAAGCATGCAAAAACAATCACACAGTGAAGGTGTAGTTACTTCCAGGCAGTTTCTATTGTCCCACTTAGGAGGTTCAGGGTCACAGGTACTAAGGCTGGAAGTTCATGGAAAATCTCAGCAAGAGGGAACCTCAACAAGGGAAAGCCCTAAGTTCTGGGGTAACTTATAGATTTATACATGGTCTATACAGGGCATGTGGTCATGAGTTCCACAGCTTCTTCAGCTGTGCCTAACTAGCCCATACTCCAATGCAGCTGTGTTATCTGATCACTCACAACTTGATCTCAACAATGAGGGGCTTGGTCCACTGCAGTCCACATTCTGAGTCTACATATATAACCTTCTGTAAATTTCCTGAGTAAATGTTTCTGGGGAAACTGTCCAAGAAGATAAAATCTTCAGGTATCACTGAGGGAGGGGAGGCTAAAGAATCAGCTAAAAATCCTTTCCAAAGGCTTTATTGGAAACCAAACAATCTATACCATATTTAGTATGTTATTTTGCTTTCCTTTTCTTCTCGTGTCATTTTATTTTAGGTGTTTTAACTCTTATTATTTATTTAATTAATTAATTATTATTGAATTTAGGAATTTGTCCAACTGGTACAGGAGATAGTGTAATGGATTAGCAATTTGAACTACACATCTTGTTCACAATATAGAATGAGAGTTTGTCTTTAAACGTAAGGGTATTATATTACGAGGATTTTATTACAAAAATGATGCAATTCATTAAGTTTATTTTTAATTTTCATATTTTAATATGACTTGTTTTACATAAGTTGTGTTTGTATAAATTCTAATATTAAAAATTTATAGAAATATGGAGAGTATAAAGAGAAAGCAGAAATTAACCTAGCTTGCCGTTGTGATGACTACCCAAAGAGATAACCAAAATTAATAGTTTAAAATAGGTTGGGTATAGTGGCTCACACCTGTAATCCTGGCACTTTGGGAGGCTGAAGCAGGAGGATCAGTTGATGCCTGGAGTTAATGACCAGGCTGGACAAAATAGCGAGACCTTGTCTCTACAAAATATCAAAAATTAGCTGCACATAGTGGCATGTGCCTGTAGTCCCAGCAACTCAGGAGGCTGAGGTGGGAGGATTGCCAGAGCCTAAGACCCTATCTCATTAAAAAATAATAATAAAGAGAATGAAAAGAAAGACAAAAAGAAATATACATTTTAGTTTTTGTCTAGGCATGTATTTCTTTCACATGCTCTCTTGCTCTCTCTTTTTCCATAAATAGTTAATATCCTAATGAAATAACAATTCATGTATATTTCTCCCAACAAATTGTTTTTTCCCCTTTAACAACACATCTTAGAGCTTTTATGTATTAGTTCTTGTATAATCCAGGCACAATTTTCTTTGGCTTTTCTATATTCTCCATATTCTCGTGGTATAAATGTCCGAAGGTCTACTTTGGATTGTAGTTCCAACACATGTTGCTTGTATGTTCTAAACTAACTTTATCTTTAAAATATAGATAATGAATGTCCTTACTTCATAGGTTCATTTCAAGTAGTAAATAAATTAATAAATTTAACTTATTAAATTTGTTTAGTTGGTGCTCAATAAAGTTTATAAAATATGGCTACTGTTTAAATATTTAGCTTTGTACATAAACATTATGCAGATATGTGGATATTTTTCATAAGAGGAGAACTGCAGAATAAGCACATATTAAGATTGGGCAGTTTCTATGTAATCACCTACCCCAAAGTGTATACTAAAACATATATTCCACTACAGTAAATGAGAGTTTTTAGTTTTCCACATTCTTGGCAATATCTGATATTATCAAACTTTAAATCAGATGTTGAAGAATTAATAGATCATTTTATTGTGATTTTTATTTTCTTAATTCCAGTTTTACTATACATAGTTTTATATGCTTATGAGGGAAATTGCCTTCCTACTTTTATTTATCATCTCCTCATATTCCCAGTTCTTTTCTTTGCTGAAGTAATTGGTTAAATTATAAATTAAGTTTTAATTTTCAGAGTTCTCAAAGAAGTGTTCCATGATTTGGTCCAGGTTTGGTGTTACTGAAGTACCAGGGGTTTGGTCTAGATCCTGCTGATTGCTGCACAGAAAGCCAATCATTGAAACAATGAATATTTCCGGGAAAGAAGGTTTTATTCAGGTGTTGCACCTGAGGAGATGGAAGATCAGTCTTAAATTTATCTCTGGTCTAATAAAATTGAGGGTTTATACAGTGGGGAAATAATGTATCTACATGTGGCTAAAGAGAAATTAGGGATGGCTAGAAAATCATGAGGGATGAGGGTTGATACAGTTTGGATAATTTTCTCCTTCAAATCTCATGTTGAAATGTAATCCCCATTGTTGGAGGTGGGGTGTGATAGAAAATGTTTGGATCATGGGGGTGGATCAATGGCTTAGTGCCATCCCCTTGGTGATGAGTGAGTTCATGTGATATCTGGTTGTTTAAAAGTGTGTGACACCTTTCCCCATCTTGCTCTCACTCTTGCCCTGTGATGTGCCTGCTCCCACTTTGCCTTCTACCATGGGTAAAAATTCCCTGAGGTGTCCCCAAAAGCCGATCAGATGCCAGCATAGTGGTTCCTATAAAGCTTGCAGAACTGTGAGCCAATTAAGCCTCTTTTCTCTATAAATTACTCAGCCTTGGGTATTTCTTTATAGCAATGCCAGAATGGCCTAATTCAAGGGATTTAGCTTCTCATTGTCTGGATGTGGTGATCTGGTGAGTTTAAGTTTCTTGATGCTATCTGGGATGCCTGAGGGTCAGTTTCCTGAGGAAGGAACTCAGATAAGACAAATGCAAGTTTCAAACTTTAAGACCTGGAGAGTCAGTTTCTGTGTTTATTCTAAAAGACTGTAAATATCAGTTCTATGGGACACGGAAGCTGATCACATTGGTAGCTGCATTTAATGGGAAAGACAGAGTAGAATGTACTTTTTCAATCTTCTCTGGAACTAGAACGGAAAAACCTGGTTTATATATATATAGCTTTTTCTTTATTTTCTACATGTTTGGCCTACATTACACCCCATTATTTCTCAAAGGTGACTAAAAAAAATGCAGACATATTTTTAGAGACTCTTACTTATTAGAAAAACATTGCATTAATTTTCAAAAATTATAAAGATTTTTATTTTACTTTTATAGCAATTTTAATTTATAAAACATGTTAATAAATATCACATTTTTACTTTTTATGAGTTTTAATTACTTTTACATCAGATTGTTTGATTTTTCTTAAAAATACTTAATTAAATTTTTAAAAACATCTTTATGTCATAGAAAACCAAGATTTCATGCATCGTTATTACTGATATTTGAATGCAAGCTCTATTTATGATAGGAATGTGTTTCTCAACTAATGCAATAACACAGTAGCAAATAATAAATATTTGGTCAAATTTGATGCAAATAAATATAAAATTTATTTTGACACAACTGGGAGAGTCAGCTATTACCATCAAATGAAAGGTTAAGTGGAGTTTGGCAGGCAACATGATATTTGACAGAATACAATTACTAGTAAATTGCTATGGTCTGAAATGTGTGTCCTTCCAAAATTTACATATTGAAAACTCATCCTTAATGCAATAGTATTATTAGGTGGAATCTTTGGGAAGTGATTGGGTATCGAGGGCGGACCACTCATGAATGGGCTTGGTACCCTTATAAATGAGGCCCAGCAGAGCTTATTTGCCCCTTTCATTGCCCCTTCCATTTCCCCTTCCACCATGTGAGGGTGCATGGGAAAGGTGCCATTTGTGAAGCAGATAGCAAACCCTCACCAGACACCAAATCTGCTGACATCTTTTTTTTTTTTTTTTTTTTTGAGACAGAGTCTCGCTCTGTCGCCCAGGCTGGAGTGCAGTGGCCGGATCTCAGCTCACTGCAAGCTCCGCCTCCCGGGTTTACGCCATTCTCCTGCCTCAGCCTCCTGAGTAGCTGGGACTACAGGCGCCCGCCACCTCACCCGGCTAGTTTTTTGTATTTTTTAGTAGAGACGGGGTTTCACTGGGTTAGCCAGGATGGTCTCGATCTCCTGACCTCGTGATCCGCCTGTCTCAGCCTCCCAAAGTGCTGGGATTACAGGCTTGAGCCACCGCGCCCGGCCCTCTGCTGACATCTTAATCTTGTACTTCCCAGCTTCTAAAACTGCAAAAAATAGATTTCTGTTATGTGTAAGCTACCCGGTTTAATGTATTTTGTTATAGCAGTCTGAATGCACAAAGACATAAATATATTAGGCATAAATATTATCCTATGCTAAGGGTAATCCTGTGTCTACTGAAATATTGAAAGCACTTTGCTTCTTGATTATGAAAGAACACATCAAGTTAGCAAACAGTCTTATTTGGTCAGTTGCATATGTTGAAACAGTGAACAAGGAAACAATGTAATAATAATCACTGGAAACTCTTCAAGAGCACTGCTAAAAATTCTAGTATCCAGTAGTGTTCCAGCAGTATAAAAAGTGTCTTAACAGTTTATGGGAGAATCAGAAATATCTGATTTGCGATGGGTGTGTCTTCATTGCTATTAACTTTGCAACAAGAATAAAGAATATCCATACAGACAGGAGGTAGGAGGGCAGGGGTCCCTGGTGAGAGCTCCACTCTCAAGCTTGGACCTGCAGCCCTCAATGAGAACAGGCACTCCTGTTTTCCTGCCTGGATGTTGTTTTTTGACCCACCTCTTCCCACATAAACCCCAGACCTCAGCTGGCAGAAGGACAAGCAGCTGAACATTGAGAGGAGAAGAAGCAACTGAATGTTGGAGACTATCGATAGATGTGGCTTAACTTCAGACAGCACAACTTTGGAAAGGAGTCCAGTTGTGGAGGGCCAGGCTTCAGGGAAAGATCACCTTCCCATAACATACCCTTTCCAGCTCCCCTTCCACTGAGAGCCACTTCCACTGCTTAATAAATCCTCCACATTCACAATTTCTCAAGTTCATGTGACCTGATTCTTCCTGGATGCCAGACAAGGACCCGGATACCAGAGGGCAAGTTGTAAAATGCTGTCACCCTGACTCTCCACTGATCTGGTTAACACTTAGCTGTCCATAGACAGCAACTGCTAAAAAAGCATTAATTGTAACACACTCCTAGACACTACTGGTGGGGCCAGAGCCCAAAAGCGCTCACTCTGGCCCTGGCACCTACTCGCCTGCATGCTCCCTTCCACTTCTGCAAGGGATTTGAGCAAGGCAGCCACACCCCTATTCCAAGTCCCAAGAAGGGGTCCAGGGCATTCTCCTGTGCCAATATTACTAAAAATCATTTTAGAAAACAGGAGTATGGGGGGATGAATGATAATAATACGTTATTACAAAAATGGTAGATAATTCTAAAAATGTGTTTCTATTATTATTCTTTGGATCAGAATTTTAAACCTTGGGAATTTCTTTCAACTATATGAATGAGAATTAATATAGGAATTTTTCTATTCTGTTTTGTTGATTGTTGAGAAAAGTGTTTCCAAACATAACTTTTGGAAAGTTTACCCAATGTAAGTAATAATGTAATATATAAAGTGTATTTACCTTCTCTTTTAACATCAAGTAGGCAAGTTCACAGTTAACTGAAGTTTTATAACTATTATGTACATATCAGAGACACTTCAAAATATAATACAGAATAAAAATGTAGACTCTGTAGCCTGTGTAACTAGTGGATATGCAAACTTAACACATACTAAATGTCTAAAATCTCTATCAATATTTAAAAAAACATTAAAATGTTTCAAAGTCATGTATTGTGCACTTACTTGACAAATATAATCAATATCATTTTATTTCATCATTGTGCTTTGGGCTACAAAGTAAAATTCAGATTATCTTGTAACAGTGTCACATCTTTTCCAGACTTTATATATATTCTTCCATACGCAGACAAGCAGAACAAAAATTTGAAAAATTTTACGATCTAGTTAAAAGAAAACTTCTTAGTTTGATTAATAGTGTGTGTATTTGAATGTGTGTATATGAATTTGTATATTTGTAAATTAGTGACCTCCTCTTTTTTTGATAGCAGGATTTTCAAATGTAAAATTTAAATTGGACCAAAAATTGATTTATTTATAATTCAATTGATTGTCACAAATTGAAACACTTGAGGGATCTGATTCTTAATATAAGAAAGATTTATGTTATTTTGCAAAGTAAATCTCCAGTCAATGCTGTTAGAGAAGTACAACTCATATTCAAGCTCTGCTTTGTTTGTTTGAGAAGTTCTGCCAAGCCATTAAATCTCAAGCATGAAATCATTAGTATAATAACTAAGATGTATGCAATCACCACATTTTTATAGTGATAGATTTTTGTATTCTTATTATTGCTTACATTCTCTTAAACAAAGATGTTTGTCCATTATCAGTTGCTTTCAATTAAAAACAATACCACGAAGGAAAATCTTTCCATTTCATGAAATCCCTGCTTTAAAATTTTAGAAATCATGCAAAACAATTATTGTAGAAAGATTACATGATATTTTAATTATTTAAACAATAACATTACACACGTTAAATAAAAATCACATGAAATCTTAATGGACTAGTAAAAATTTAATTCTGACAAAGAATGTCTATGAACGTTTGTCTGTAAAATCCAACCCAATGGGAAACTCAAATTATTTTAAGCGTATTTTAATGTTTAAACAGGCTTCATTTATAAACTATATATAAAATATCTTGTACAATACATGTTTTAACAAGACAAAAGAGCACTTAAACTGTGAAACATATAATTTTTAATTTTATAATTGCATTTTTAATATTTCCTCACAGTAACAAATTAATAGAATCATTAAAGAAAAAATGTGATACATAGATGAAAAGAAAACAAAAATCACCCGTAAATCCACCATAAAGAAAGACTCACTTTAAAATTTTGATTTGTTGTTTCTTGTTAGTCTGTGTCTTATTTGAGGTAATTGTTATATGGCAATGTGTATTGTAAACTCTTATTGAATTGGTACTTTTACAACCAGATATGATGGAGTGACACACTTGTCCATTTACCTGAAAAATTAATATCTGGAAAAGGATATAAAAGCATAATTTTCAGACTTGAACCAAAAGCAGCACAGTGATTGATGAGAGAAGTAAGGAAATAAGAACTGGAACCCAGTTGGAGCTGGGTGCCTCTCTGAGTTCATGATAAGAATTTACAATTTGACATAGCCAAGGCATCTATAATTCACAGGGCAGAATGGAAAGAAGACAGCTATCAGCAGAGTATTTATCTAGAGAATTCACCTAAGTATTGATTAAGGCTGCATGTAAGAAAACTAACTGAGACCTGGGAAAGAAGGACCAGGAGAGAGCAGACAGTAAAATTATCAGAAACCCCAGAGGGCCAAGTATGGTTTTATGTTTCCATTAGCTAAAGCAGAAATGCATCCTCAACAAATGGAACAGTTAGTGTATTTTTCAAAAGAAATAACTGCAGTAATGGGACCAAATTAGCATACACTAATGATTATTTTCTGGTCCTGGCTAAGAAAGCTAAAAATCAAGCTGGGAAAATATAAAATTGTTTTCAAAGTACTTAATGCACCCTAGTACCAACCAAGGCCAACAATATTTAACAAAATACAAAACCCAGAACGAAACCAAAAAGGATTCTCAACATAAATTCTCAAATAACAATAAGTAGCTTTTAATCAAAAAATTTCAGGCATAATAATGAGCAAGCAAATATAGTCTATAATAAGAAAAAATATATAGTCAATAGAGTTAGATCCAGAAATGACAGAGATGATGAAAATAGCAGACAATATCATTGTACCATGTTTTATAAATATATTTTATATATTTATGGAATTACAGAAGAGGAAAGCATGAGCATAATAAGGAGATATATTAACTATGCAAAAAGACACAAATCATACCTCTAGAGGTAAAAATACACTGAATGACATTTAAAAACATTTGATACCACAGAAGAAAATGTTAGTCAACTTGCAGGTAGAGCAAAAGCAATAGAATCTGTCCAAAACTATTTTATCTTAATTATTTCTAACTTTTTAAAATTACTAAATGCAAGTCTATAGTCCATTGTGCTTTAATTTGTATGTGATGTGAGGAATGGGGTAAAATTTATTTTACATTGAAATGTTCATTTGTTACAGCCCAATTTGTTGAGAAGACCATTCTTTTCCATTTTAATTATCTTGGGTGTTTTATTAAACATTGATTCTACATATATGATGGGTTTATTTTTACATCCTGTAATTATTCTATTGATTTATGTATCTGTACAGCTGCCCATCAATATTCACGTGGCATTGGCTCCAGGACTGTTGTAGATCCCAAAATTCTTAGATGCTCAGTTCCTCTCTCTCTCTCTCTGTCTCTGTCTCTCTCTCTCTGTCTCTGTCTCTCTCTCTCTCTCTCTCTCTCTCTCTCTATATATATATATATATATATATAGTGGTAGTATTTACATATAACCTATGCATATACTCTCATATCCTTTAGATAATCTCTGGATTGAATACAACCTCCAATACAATGTAAATGCAATGTAAATACTTGTTATATTGTATTGTTTTAAAATTTGTATTATTTTGTGTTGTTATATTGTTAATTTTTTTTTCAGTATTTTTGAGCAGTGGTTGGTTGAATCCTCAGATGGGGAACTCACAGATATGGAGGACTTGACTGGCTGTAGTTTCTTTACTAACAAATTGTCTTAATTATTATTCCTTTAAGGTAAGCCTTGAAATCAAGTAGTGTATATTCTCCTTCTTTCCATTCAAAATTTGGCTTTTCCAGGTTCTTTATTTTTCTGTAGAAGTTCAGGGATCAACATGTGAATTTCTAAAATAATAGTGGAATGTTGGTTAGATGAGTATATTAAACTAATAGATTACTTTGTGGAGCCCTGACATCATAAAAACAAAACAAAACAAAACAAAACAAAAAAACACTAAAACTTCTGTTCATTGAATATTGTATCTCTCTCTATTTACTTAGGTCTTCTTTATTTTCTTTGATAATATTTCATAGTTTTTAGGATGCAAGTGCTCAAATAATATGTTATATTTATCAGAAATACAAATGCTTATTGTGTCTGTAATTCTTGCTCTGTATGGTGCTGAGATAGTTAAAATGACTGTGCAAGCTAGAACTTTGCAAAGTGGTGTTAATAATTTATGGTAAAAATTGTAATTGCTGGCTGGGTGTGGTGGCTCATTCCTGTAACCCTAGCCCTTTGGGAGGCCAAGAAGGGTAGATCATGAGGTCAGGAGATCAAGACCATCCTAGCCAACATGGTTAAACCCCATCTTTACTAAAAATATAAAAATCAGCCAAGTATGGTGGCGTGTGCCTATAGTCCCAGCTACTTGGGAGGCTGAGGCAGAATTGCTTGAACCTGGGAAGCGAAGACTGCAGTGAGCCAAAGTCACACTACTGCACTCCAGCCTGGGTGACAGAGCAAGACTCCATCTCAAAAAAAAAAAAAAAAAAAAAAAAAAAAAAAACAGTTGTTGCATCCTCACAAAAGACCTATTCTCCATGTGACAACAATGGCCTTTTGAATATAGTAGATTGGTTCATCCGTTCTACCCTGCCGCTAGGTTGAAATTAAGTCATCTGGAAGGCCAGGGATCATGGTCAGAAGGCACACCTTGGACATGGGTGACATATCCCTAGGGTGTAAGGACAGGCATAGGTTTTTTAAACAGTTATATTCCTGCCTAACAGTCACCAGGGCCCCAAGGAGTCAAGACTCTAGGCAATAAGAAGGGCTAGCTGTACAGGTATCAGGTTGTTTGCCTGTAAGTTATAACCTATGTTGAATGGTTGAAGTGCCCAGAAGAAGGGAATTCTCATGTCACAGATTCCACTTGAAATGAGAAGCTGGAACAAAACCACTAGTAACCAGTAACCAGGCACCTTCATTTGTTTACAGAGAGAGAAGCTTGCATAAAATTTCACCGACTCCCTCTTCATAGGTTTCTAGGATTTTTTTTTTTTTTTTTTGAGCTATATGGCTGAGGACAAGGAAAACAAAACAAAACAAAAACAGATAAAAGAACCTATCGCATACAGTGGGAAGCTAAAGCATCTTAATGTTCCAGAAACCATCCAAGATCTTTAGGGAAAATCTCATATATGTGACAATATCTGCAAAGGTACTGATCCCTCTCAAAAGCCAGTGATTCCAAGGCCGGAGGAATTGCTAAAGCCTTAAATGTTAATTTTAACTTGTGAATGCTTGCTGAGAGTAGGATGGGGTTTACATGGGAGCCCCACTTCTAACTAAAACACTAGTCTTACCCATCAGAAAGAGACAGGAGAGCCACTGAATTCAGGGAGAAAAAAAGACTTCCTTAGACTCTTATTGCATTGGGAAACAGCCTGCTGTATTAGAAAAGTTCTCATTCTGAATTACAGGGATGTCCCAGAGATTAATATTGGTTGGCATGGGTCCAGGGTCCTGGGACATTTGCCAGGGGCTGAAGCTCTGGGGTGATACAAAAACAAACTGAATATGAAAGGACTTATGGGGAGAAAATTGTCAGGACTGGACAAATTGGGATAGTGACAGGAAAGCTAAAACAATTCTAGGGGAAGAAACATCTGGAAGATAAAGAAGGAGGGGAAAGGTCATTAGGAAGACATTGTATAGGAATTCCTGTGTCAGCGGTCTATAATAGTCTACATGCTATTCATTCTTACCCCAGAGCACATAGCCTAGTAGTTCTCAAACACATGCAGTGAAGGAGGACTGCTATCTTATCTCAAAATTACTTAAAATTAATATTTCTACCACTTCGATTGCCACTCCGCCATTGAACTTTACCTAACCTGTTCAGAGCAGAGAAGAACTAATCTTGGAGGCCAACAGTGCCTCCCTAGACAGTTGCTACACTGAAAGGGGAAGGAACCCCTAACATTTCCAAGTCAAGTGGACACTGGAGCCCTGGAAATTGAATTTAGGCTCACCCGATGAAACTGCTATTCTTTTAGCAACAGCTAAATGAAGCCAGGGCAGTTCGGCTTATTCACTGCAAAACCTGCTGATGGCTTTTACAGTGATGGATAGATCAAATCAGGGCTTGTTGCAGGATGGCATGCTGATGGGACAGGTGAATCTATGTAATCACCACGGCTTTTAGCAAGGACACCAGACTTTCAGGAATAAGGAATTGTAGGAATGAGAAGCCACAATGAACTTCTTCCATTTTTTCACTTCAATTTTAGCAGATAAATAGGCCTTTACACCAAGAGAAAATAATTTCTGGGTCTCTGTGGACAAACAATAGTAATGTGACAGATTATCTATCTGATTCACCTCTGAGGGACAATGAATTGAACCACAATTGACTAGATATAGACATGACACTCCGAAGGACAGATGAGTATTTGGGTCAGGTAGAAGAACAAATAACCTTTCATTTATTTTTCTCTCAGATACATCTGATAAGCTCCTGAATCAAGGGATTGAACTGAAGAAGAGCAGAGTTGTCTGAAAGGAACTCCAGGAGGTTCAGGAAACTTAGTACGTAGCTTGTGGTCTAACACATGTCTTCTAAATTTGTTTTGAGAAAACCAACCAAAAAAATTTATCTTTTATGTGAGATGGACAACAGTTCACATTTAATCTTACGTCAGATTTATATTTGTGTTCCTGCACTCATGGTAGAGTCCACAGTGATATTAACATTAGTGTTTCATAGAACATCATACTATGTTAATGGCATCATGCTAATTTAAGCTAGTGAACAGAAATAGTAAGTACTCCGGATGTGTAAGTGAGATTTACATATGCCAAAGCAAGGGAGATGAACTTCAAAGTTTTCAGGGGCCTGCAATATTAATGAAGTTTTCAACTCACCAGTGGTATGAGTATGCTGAAACGTCATTTTTAAAGGCAGGACGAGACTGTTGCCTTTTCATGACCTACTGGTAAGGGAACAACTTGGAATATTCTAAGGACAATTTAGGGAGCCTCTGTGGATTAGGAAGGAGTCTCTGGAAAGCCACAATAGGAGAGCATGGTAGGTAGAACTTCAAAAGAAACTCGGTGGCCCTCAGTCTCGTAAAATGTCCTCCACTTGAGTGTGGGTGGAACCTGTGAGTATGATGAATAATCACTGCTGTGATTATGTTAAATTACATGTAAAAAGGCATTTTGCTGAAGTGATTAGGTTCCAAACCATCAGTTTACCTTAAGATAAGATTATCCTTGGTGAGTTAGACCTTCTCAGGTGGCCCTTTAAAAGGAATGAGATTGTTTCAGGAGAAAGAGTTTCAAAATGTGAGAGAAATTCAACAAGAGGGAGATATCGCGTAGTTGTCTTTGAAGATGGAGAGTACTAGATAGCAAGCAAGTAGCTAAGATGGGAGCTAAGAACAACCCCAGGATGACAGCCATGAAGGAATGAGGTCTTCGTCCTACAACCACAAGGAATTGGATTCTGTCAGCAATCAGAATGAGTTTGAACACCTTTATTTCATCCTTAGACCTTGACACGGTTTGGATTTGTGCCCTCACCTAAATCTCACTTCAAATTATAATCCCCAGTGTTGGAGGAGGGACTGTGTGGAAGGTGGGCAGATCATGGGGGTGGATTTTCCCCCTTGCTGTTCTTGTGATAGTGAGTGAGTTCTCATGAGATCTGGTTGTTTAAAATTGTGTAGTCTCTCTCCCTTCGCTCTCTTCATCCTGCGCTGGCCATGTGAACATGTGCCTCCTTCCTCTTGGCTTTCCACCACAATTGTAAGTTTCCTGACGCTTTCCCAGCCATGCTTCCTCTATAGCCTGTGGAATTGATAATCCTGTTGTTTTCATAAACTACCCAGTCTCAGGTAGTTCTTTATAGCAATGTGAGAACAGAATAATACAAACCCTGAGCAGAAACCAAGCCAGACCACGCCTGGACTTAGGATCCACAGAACCGTGAAATAATAAATGTGTGTTAAGCAAGACCAATATCCAGCTTTTAATATGATACTATCCTTCAAAAAGATAACCAGGCACTTAACGGAACATTGATTTTATTGAATCACTTCTATCCCAGAAGGGAAAACAATTATTCCTTTATTGTTCTTGACACCAAGGTTTACTTTTCCAAGTGCAGTTTCTCTACCAGCACAATATCCCCGGAAGATCTCATATATTATCGACTCAGACCAAAAACCGTATTTTATCGTGAAAGAGGCTTCCACTGAACCTGAAGCTATGCCTTTCACCTGATAATTTTGGGCTTATCGTTTTGGTTGTTCAGTGACCAGGGAAAGGAGTGAACAGACTTTTGGATTTTGCTAGAGTTTCAGCAACACAATACATCAGAGAGAAATATATCTGGAGCCCAGGAAATTAACTGAGGCAATTCTTGATCTAAGACCAGTGATAGCTCTATGCACACTTATGACAATTATTACCTGACAACGGCAGCTGCTAAAATCTCTTTTTTCTCAGGGGTCAAGGTCTGGGTAATTTTATCAGTCAAGTAACTGAGACCAGCTGAATTATTGCTGAGGGTGAGAGTAATCTGGAATACTGTCTATGGTAAAAAAAAAAATAAAAATAAAAAAATAAAAAATAATAAAAAATGACAATATTGGTTAAGGCCTAGGGAGCAGCTGCAACTCTGAGTATTTTAATCAATTGCCACTCTTATATTAGGTTTCTTGTAGAATGTGAAGCAATCACTAACTCTGTGGGATATTGTACTTAATGTAGGACACAAGAGATCTTAAGTGGTTCAAGGACTGATGGCCTTCATAGACCCTTCTATCACAAACTTTACCATAGGTTTTTCTCCAGCATCATGGCACATTGCCATGAGTATTTAACACACTTCTTGCTTTCTGAATGGAGCTCTTCTACTACAGATGCATTAGATGACTGTTGATGCCTACTCAGTCAAGCTAATGCATGTGTCTATGTTTAACTGTGGGGAGTTTGACAGTTCCTGGGTAAACAGATGTTACCCTCTTTCATGTCTCAGGCTGATATGTATTTTATAGAGATTCTCATAGAGTTTCTAGGGGAATTGAGCCCCAATGGCCCAAAGTGGAAACTTCTCAATAATGCTCTTTAAGACAACTTTTTCTCTTTCTTTGTTTCACTTCTTACATTCCTCCCATTTTGATTCCTTCATGTCACTTCTCAAAATAAACACCTGCATGAGTCCTTGTCCCAAACCCTGCTTTGTTGGGTGAACCCAAACAAGGGCAGCAGTGTGTCTGAGACATCCTGTATAAGACAGGTGCTCAATAAATATTTGCTTCTTTGCTGCAGAATGTCTGCTCAAGTTTCTAACCTGGTTATTTATCTTAAGGTAGTTGTAGTCCTGGCTATCAGCAGAAAACAGATAAAAAGAATTAAATAAAACTTTAAAATATAAACCACAAAACATGAGAAAAATCTTTCTGAACCCAAAACTTCGAAGTTTTCCTTGAAAAATATTATATTGCAGGATTAGCACAAACTTTTAGCTAATTTACAAAATCTCTTGCCATCAGACAAAAGTTTATAGATCTTTTGATAATGTCTGCTTTTCTGGTTCAAGGTGTAATTAAAAGCATAGCATGTATGAAAAGTTACTTGAGCTCTATGCTTGACTTCTTTCCTTCTATGGATGCCAGGCTATCAGAGTCATAACACATGAGAAACAATTTTTATTGACGTCAGAATTCTAGCTTAAGTGTTTTTGTTTGTTTGTTTGTTTGTTTTTTAATAAACAAATCTATAGAATTTGTTAGAGAAAAGAATCAGGAACGTAACTAATTTCTTTCCCCTTTTCCTCAATTGTCTCTTTATATGGACTTTCTTAGGAGAAAAAATGAAAACAGGTACCACAGTGATTTCAATTACTATACTATTAATAGCCTTATTTTCTTTCAGGGGGAAAAAAGAGGAAAATACTATTTTAGGATGTCAAGTCCCTTGAGATATGGGTAAAATTTGACTGTATGAGACTCTGTGGGTACACACAGCTATCACAGCAATATGTATCAAAGACTTTAAATGGATCTCATTGCCCCAGAAAGAATACGTGGTAGCTAATTTATGGCAAAATTTATGAAATGGGTGGATGGTATTCTATCAATTTCTTTTCAGACATAACCAAAGAATAAGACTTATAGTAAGATAAACATATACCTTAGAGAAAAAAAAATAAAGTTATAAGGTAATAACCCCAGGGTAACTCAAAATATCTTAGTATCTATGTAATGATGTAATGATAACAATCCAGAATATTTTGAATATAAGATCCATCAAGGATTTTAGGTGGAGGTAGTAGATCACATTATATAATTTTAAAAATACAGTTTTGCTTGAATTTTATGTAGTAATCTATGCTGCTTATTTCCTTATATATGGTTTTTACTTCACTCTCTAGCTTTTCTAATACCTAGAACTCTAATTGGAATGAAAAGGAATATTTATGTCAGTTCAATTCAGTTTTACTACCATACCATGTTTCCATTATCGATAAATCTATATTAATATTTTGGTAAAAGTACCCTATTAGATATTAGAATAGAAGTCAATTTGGGTGTATTACATGATATTAAATGAAACATAATTTTAATGGAAACAACTATAAAAATGTTTCAGGCCCAGAAATTTAATTAATAACTTATAAGCCTTGTCACTAACTTACATGAATCATAAAAAAAATCATTTGAAAATGTAAAAAAAACAAACAAACATAATTTCCTTATATTTTCATTTAATTGTACTTATTTCATATTTTCTTTAATGGTAAAGTTAATTCATAATGTTATGTACTTTATAAAGTTTATAAGATAAGTAACAAAAGAATTATATCTAGTAGTACATTTTGATTTTCTTCTCTTCCTAAAACAACATTATGCCTATTTGATCACCTGTTCAAACATGATAATTACTCAGATTTTAAAATATGAACTATATTCAAAAATGGTCTATGTCCATGTTTATGAATAAATTAAAAAGATAAGCACTCAGTGAGATATGAATAAATTTGGATGCATCACATCATTGATCACAGATATGAAAGCATGACAGTCTCATCCTGAGAGGTGCTCAGTTACTTTAGAAGGGTCAAAGAGAAATCCCTTGTTTCAAAACTGTACATAGTGGCAGAGCATGTCACCTTTCACAGAAAAGACTCAAGGAAAAAATAGTAAGCTCATTATATCTGAACACTTCCATGGTGAAAGACAGACCCCCCAAACAGAGAAAGGCCTTTTATTTCAAAATGAGAAATCTTATTAAACATTTTTTCTCATTGGATTTTATAGTATTTTCTGAGGATCAAATTTGGCAGTGGACAGATTTAAATTAAATATATATATATATTTCAGACCCAGAAAGTTAATTAATAACTTAAAATAACTTACAAACCTTGCCACTAACTTACATGGATCATAAAAAGAAATACATCATTTGAAAATGTAAAAAAGAAACAGACTTATAATATATAATATATAATATATATACTTATATATACACTTAATATATATACTTATGTATATTATATTAAACCTATAATATTTTATGCTGCTTTCAGTGGAAAAAAATTTGAACAAACTTTGAAGGATGTAGTATACTCTAATTTGCATAGAATATGTATTTATGCCTTTAATGATTTTAATATATTTTATTTTCTATCTTATTTACCATCAAAAAATGAAATTAACTTTTAGTATTATAATTTTATATTAATAATTATAGTAATTATGTCTACTCTTTCTTCTACTGCCAACTATGGAGAAATCTGACTTCTACAGACCATGTTCTAGTCAAATGGTTTGAGATTCTTCTCTAAAGAATTTAGGTTTCTAATCTGGGAAGTGAGGATTATATTTTCATATGGTCTTCCCCAGACAGCTGAGTGTAGTGGTTAAAGGTTTAGTGTCTGAGTAATGCATCTACTACTTGTTAAGTGCAAGGTACTCCCCTTAGAGCTTTAACATTTTCAGCTGTAAAATGGATGCAATATTGCAATATTACTAATACCTACTGCAAAAATTGCCAGGAATATGAAATGAGATATTATATGCAGCACTTCACATTGTAACTGGCCCATATTAAATGTTAATAAATATTGTTATTTTTATTATCTTTACCTCTAAGCACTTCTGTCAGTGCCACATATTAATATTTGTTCAATATTAATTTAAAAATTAATTAAAATTTAATTAAATTTAATAATTTAAATTTATTTATAAATAAATATTAATTAATTAATTAAAAAATTCATATTACTGTTTTAGAAATATTTATTTTAAATAAAAATTTACATATTAATAAAACCTATTAGTGTGTATGCAAAAGAAATCTCAGTAAATTAGTTTAGGGTAGTTGATTTCTACATATTACATTGAACAAAAATAATAGTGCAAGGTAATTTTGTAGATCAGGCAACAATTTCTCTTCTAAATTTTTAACGTGGAAGAAATTGATCAGATTCATGTAGAGTGTCTCATAATTTATTTATGAATTGACAATATCCTGATTAACTTAGCTATCTTTTGCTCTGGCTCTATCTTTTAAGTGTGGACATACGTTTGGTATTTTCTTGCTATGGATGTAAGTAACCATATCAAACAAGGTAGCTATGTATGAAGATTCTAAAATTTGATGCAAGATAAACATACTAAGATTTGAATAAGGTATGCCAGTGGGGTGGTCGGGTTGTTGTTGCAGTCTCACTCCTTAGTTCAGCAAGGTTCGAGTTCTTGTCCCACAACCAAGAAGAATAAGGCACGTGGACACTGGAGAGTGAGTAAGGTAGAGTAGGCTTTATTAAGCAACAGAAATGCTCTCAGCAGTGAAAGGGGACTTGAAGAGGGTTGCTAAAATGGGGCTGAGTTCTGATTTTTTATGTGATAGAAACAAGGAAGTCTTCTGTAGGATCTAACTTAGTGGGAGGGGTAAAGTTCCCCCTTCAGGGTGTTGAATCTGTGTATGCCTGGGCTTGGTCATAGTGAATCCATCTTGATTATTATGCATGAATTCCTAAGCAAAGACGTCAGGGGTCTAAAATCATAATCCTAATGGCATTGCAATGGGTTTGGGATCATTTTCAGAAGCCCTCAGTCCTTTTCTGCACCTGCATGGGAGGAGTAAAGTCCATTCTGAACAAGCACCTTGATATAAGAGGAAATTCTTTTTTTATTATTATGCTTTAAGTTCTGGGATACATGTGCAAAACATGTAGTTTTTTTACATAGGTATACATGTGCCATGGTGGTTTGCTGCACCCATCAACCTGTCATCTACATTAGGTATTTCTCCTAATGCTATCCCTCCCCTAGTTCCCCAGCCCCCAACCGACCCTGGCGTGTGATGTTCCCCTCCCAGTGCCCATGTGTTCTCATTGTTCAACTCCCACTTATGAGTGAGAATGTGCAGTGTTCCTGCATTAGTTTGCTGAGAAAGATGGTTTCCAGCTTCATCCATATCCCTGCAAAGGACATGAACTCATCCATTTTTTATGGCTGCATTGGATTCCATGGTGTATATGTGCCACATTTGCTTTATCCAGTCATCATTAATGGGCATGCAGGTTGGTTCCAAGTCTTTACTATTGTGAATAGTGCTGCAGTAAACATACATGTGCATGTGTCTTTATAGTAGAATGATTTATAATCCTTTGGGTATAAACCCAGTAATGGGATTGCTGGGCCAAATGGTATTTCTGGATCTACATCCTTAAGGAATCACCACACTGTCTTCCACATTGGATGAACTTATTTACACTCCCACCAACAGTGTAAAGGTGTTCCTATTTCTCCACATCAAGAGGAAGTTCTTAACCACATTTCCTCCTGCTAGCTACATAACAGGGTAGTGCCTGTGTAGGCCCTAAGACATTGTTCCTCTTCTGAGACCCTCTTTCTCTCTCTCTCTAACTAGCTCCTACCTGCCATGTCTCTCAGGGGCAGACTAGAACTTAACTCAAGTGTAAAGAGTTAAATTAAGAGAACCTGGCTCAGATGCCAAGAGAACTTGCCCCAGATGTAATTTGTAAAATATTACAGTTAATTTTTTTCCTTTACTCAATTTGGCTTCCTTCATTCACAGGTGTTGATTCCCAAAAATTATCTTGCACCCTCCATTTCAGTGCCTGTTTCTGTAAACACAAACTAGAGCAGAGCAAGAAAGGTATTTTTCCTACTTACAATTGAAATAACAGATCAATGAAATTTTTTTCCTTCTAAAGCCATTATGAAATATAGAAAATATATATAAAGATTAGAATGACTTGAAACCTTGGACAGTTTCTGGTAATAAAACCAAAGTAAAAGAACTGAAACTTATAAAAAGATAACTCACAATTATATTCTGAGGAAATTAGAAATTATTACGCATAGAAGTGCTGAATGTCAATGTTATAGAGTGTTCATATGATAGAATATTATGCAGTAATTATTTATTATGTAATTGTTAAGTGTGTATATTAAGTAGTTTTAACTTGACACTGTTACTTTGGCTGCTGCATTGTTATATATTAATTTAAAAGTCAACTCAAAATTTGCTGCTACACAGACATAATTTCTCTGCATACAATTTGTTCAATGAGGTTTTTAAAACTAAGGGCAGAATGTATCTATATTCCTATTGTTTCATCTGTTTAAAAGTCAGCACCAGTAATCGTACTGTTGTTATTTTTTTGTATTTAGATTTTTGTCTTGTATTCTTCAAAGCTGTATGTTATCTGAAAATTTAATCATGTTCCATCAACACTTACTCTGTTTTTTGTCAAAATTATCTTACGGAGTAAAATTCAAAATTAGTCATAAACCAATGCCCCCAGAAATGTAGAGGACCATTACTTCTTACTATCTATCTAAGTAACGTTATTCAACATGTTGGGGGTCCATTCAAATGTAAACGCTCTAGTTTATATTTCTTAAACTTATTCCATAAATACAGTGGGACTTAACAGAACAAAAGGAGAATGTTTATTTAATGATGGAATAAAGTGACAACAGATTCAGAAAGAATGAATGAAATTATTGTACCTTGAAGTATGATATTTGAGAGACATATGGATATTTATAATACCAAATTGGCATATAGATCTATCATAAACAATGCATGAACACATAAATAAGTGAATGATTAATAAACTTAATATTTAATGTTGACTAATTAGCTCATGACAAATACATGTAATTACCAAAAAAAAAAAAAAAAAAAGATATTTCCAGGGCAATTTTCTGTTTTTTCCCTTCTGGATTTTAAAGTTAGGTTTTCAGGATAATAGAATACAGCTTATACTTTAATCTACACAGAGTTTTATTGTCTCCTTTTTGGTCTTTTCATTTTTTTGCTTCCTAAATGCTTCCACATTTCTCAGTCTTTAAAACGTGGATTACTTTAATCATCTATGTATCTTCTTTCTTGAATTCAAAAACATGATCAAATTACTGTTATTCTATGAGATCTCCTTACAATGTCTCATTCATTTTAGAGGAAAATGCATTCTTATTTTCAAAACTACTCATAGATATTATGCATGGATAAGCACCAAAGTTACTTTATTTTATGCTTTTATTTGAATTTCTTTTGTTTTCTCTACCTCCTAGGGCTCCTCATGGTTTCTGCTTTTAACATAATCATGGAAGACAGTAGGTCTTTTTTATCTATTGTTTAAAATAATCTCCCCTCTGTTTCACACTTATTGATTCTTATACTTTAAAAATGCCTTTTTAGAAATCAATGCTTTGACCTTGACATATTTTTGAGTATTAAAAATATCTTTTTTACTTCAGTTTCATTTTCTTTGTCTTCGTTTTATTAACTGGTCTAAAATTTATGAAAAGAAGAAGTAAAACTTTTCCTGTGGCATGTTTTTCTTAATGATTGTTCATTATTTTACTCAAATCATGGCATAAAGATTACAAGAAAACCTGGGTTTTACGCTACATGGTGTTGCATGTACTCCAGGTTAGAAGAACATCTAAATTTTCAAATTCATTACACTATATTCCTTTTTGCCATTCTGCTTGACCATTCCCTGAACTCACCTTCCCAGTTACTTGTTCCTATCCCCGTATTATGACTCCCAGTCACTGAATTCTCCTTCTGACCATGTTAATATATCTTTGGGATGCTTTCTCCTCTTATTTTCCAGTCTCTTTCATTTATACATTTTAAATACTGCTTCAAATGTATATTCCACTATTGAATTCGCATTATTAACTGTATCTATTTTTTCTAAGTTTTTATGTTGTACATAAATGTAATTTCTAATAGAGTAAGTTGAATATATTCATGTTTCATTTGCTCTCATAATGTTACATGTGTTCTCTCTCTTCTCATATATAAAATTGTTATTTCTCATAACCTTTCCTATTTCCACTAAGCAAAATTGACTATTTGATCTTCAGAATCACAAAATGGCTAAATTGTATATGTCTTGTATAATGGAAGGCATTCTAAATAATGTTTAACATTTTAATATTAAATACTAGTTTTTAAGTAAAGAATAAGCAGATATCTAAATAGTCATTGATATTAAAGCCTTTGCTTTGCTATTCATCCTTCTTTTACTAAAAACCCCAGGATAAGAATGTTGTTGGAATTAAGTTATTCGCTTAAAACCTGAGCTGTAATCATCTTGAGATGTTTCATCATACCTTACTAACACTAGTAAAATATCCATGAGATAGTAGTGTTCGATAAATATTTGTTAAACTTATTTCAAATAAAATTGAAATGAAATTTGAATGTCATTGGTTTCCAAATACTAGCTACAGAAAATGTAATTTTAAGATTAGAAAAAATATAAATATGTTGTAAACAGTTTCTAACAAAATTTAAAAAGTGAAATAGACAATTAGAATAATTTGTTTAAACAAAATAAATCATTTATCTGTCACGATATTATTTTCTGTTTGTTCCTTTTGATTTTTCTTCCACTGTTTTTCCTTTTGTTCCCCAGGGGGTTATTTGAAACATCTTTTAGTAAACATTTTGATTTATCTCTTTTTTATAAGTTTTTAGTGGATGCTCTGTAATCAATAAGTGTTTTCTGTAAAGGATCAGACAGTAAATAGTTCAAGCTTTGTAGAACATACATTCTCTGTTGCACCTACTAAATTGTGCAAGCATAACAACAACAACAACAACAAAACAGCCACAGACAATAAATAAATAAATGGATATGGATATGTAAAATTTAAACTGTACTTACAAAAACAGATGGAGGATAGATTTTAGTCCATGGGCAGTAATTGGCAACCACTATCTTCTAGGGAGTAGAATCTACATATGCAATTTATTACAGAATGCTAGTGTCAATATGGACCACTTCAAATAGAAAGTGCATATCTTGTACCTATGTTATGATATTTTAGTCCTTTTATCTTCTTCACCTATGATATAGTTGCATTAATTATTATGCTTAAATTTTGAGAATATCACTCAATTTTTGCTTCAATATTAAAGCATAAGTGAAGTGAAGCTATTGATTGCTAAGAGATTTTAAAACAAATAAACATGAAACAAGGAGGAGACTATTTTAGACAATATGTAAAAATAAAAAATAAAAAGAAAGATCTCCTCTCTTTAATGATTAAGTCAAATGCCGGGAGCTTGTGGAGCTATAACAGGCAAGGTGAAAAGGGAATTCAAATAAAAGCAATGAAGTCTCCTTTTTAACTGTCTTAAAAGATTTTTTGAGGTACTCTTCATTACCCTTCTGTTTCTCAGACTTGATAAAAACTATTCATCTATTTTTAAGTAAACTGATTTTTTTTCTGTCTTATCCATTCTGCTATTGGCTCCATCCAATGTGTTTTAAAATTTTGATTATTGTGTTTTTTTCAGCTCTAAATTTTCATGATTCTTTTATCTCCTATTACTTTTTTGATGTTTCTTTTAACTTTTTTCAAGAGTGTTTGTAACTACTTGTTAGAACATTTTCATGATAGAAACTTTGAGATTTTGTCAAATAATCTCAACAACTGTGTCATCTCAGTATTGCCATCTGTTGATTGCCTTTTCTTTCCTTGAGAGTTGAGAGTTTCCTTACTTGCAATGATGAGTAATTTTGGACTGTATCCTGGACATTTTAAGTACTATAAGTGTCTGGTTACTATTTAAGTCTTCCTTTTATTTCAGGCATTCAATATGTTCTGGTTCAGAACAAACATCCTGGTCCACTTTGTGGTTAATGTCAACTAAATTTTCACAGCCTTTGCAATACTATTCTGGTCTGCCCCACTTGCATGCTACTCAGACACCAATCTGAAACCTGTATGGTTTTCCACATGAGAATTCAGTTATCAAATATTTTTTCTGCTTGTATATGGTTGGTTTAATATATAGACTGCTCTGAGGTCTTCTCAGCACTTCATAAACAGATTTAAAATATCCCTGTCTCTAATTCTATCCCCTCTGAATGGGAGATAGAATTCCTTCTATAATTTTGTTGTGAGAAAAAGGTGCATTGCCTTTTTTTTTTTTTTTTTGAGATGGAGTCTTGCTCTGTCACCCAGGCTGGAGTGCAATGGCAGGATCTTGGCTCACTGCAACCTCTGCCTCCCAGGTTCAAGCAATTCTCCTGCCTCAGCCCCCCAAGTAGCTGGGATTACAGGCACCCACCACTACGCCTGGCTAATTTTGTATTTTTAGCAGAGATGGGTTTCACCATGTTGGTCTGGCTGGTCTTGAACTCCTGACCTTGTGAACTGCCCGCTTCGTCCTCCCAAAGTGTTGGGATTACAGGTGTTAGTCACTGTGCCTGGCCTCAATTTTTTTTTTTTTTTTTAAAGGAAAAAGAATGGTGGACAGAACTCTGATCACCATCTCCATGGCTGCAATGTCTGCTGGAAGAGACAAGAATGCTATGTATACGGTGTGAACAGTGGAGTGGTCTATTTGCCTAGTCACCATGCTGTGAATTGTGATGCTGCCATCCTATTGCAGGGCATGGATGCAAGCTTAGTCTCCATTTATAATCCTTGTGGTCAAAATAGAGAACATCACTTCACTGTTATAGGACAAAGATAGAAGACAGAGCTCTGCTCGCAGTCTCTGTACTTGGTAAGAAAGGAGAGCAAACAGCTGGTTTTTGTTTGTTTGTTTTAATGTTCACCCAGAGAAAGATGGTCAAAATATTTCTGTCCTCATTTGTGTGTTTTGTCTGACCTTATTGATGTTTCTTAGTAGTAGACTTCCCCAGGAACCAAACTGGAATATTTATAAATTAACAAAAGAAAAAGAAGAAAATCTTAGAATGTACTACTGGGTCACTTATTAAGTCCTGTAGTTCTTAGCATCTCCACCCTCCTTCCTTCATCTTTCAAAGTCATTAGTCAATTGCTTATTGAATTTTCTCCAAGACTTTTTATTTAGTAGGAGGAATACAGTGAATCTACTTACTCTATAATTTCCAGAACTAAAACTAGGAGGTTATTTTTGATGTTCAAAGAATTATTTTAGTTCAGTTGTCAAGTTGGAAGCTAGACAAGAATAGGTTGACATGACAGAGGGAAATAAAGAAAGAATATAAATATAGACATATAATTTGACAAATTTGGCAGCCAAGAGAGGCAAAAAAAAAAAAAAAAAAACAAGGTAGTAGTAGAGCAACACATAATTTCATGGAAGGGCTTTTTTTTTTTAATTTTTTTTTCCCCAGAAAAGTAAACATCAGCCTATTTAAATAATGATGATAATTAGTCTGTATAGACACCATGGGCTAAGAAGCAGACCCTAGACAGGAGGTTTGTGGTTTGATTTGCATTTACCTGATGATTAGTGATGTTGAGTGACATTGCATGTACCTGTTGGCTATGTATATGTTTTCTTTGAAGAAATGCCCAATAGACATGATCTTATTTGTATGTTAAATCTAAATAGTCAAACTTATAGAAGCAGACAGTAGAACAGTGGTTGTTAGGGGTGGACAGAGGGGGAAATAGGTAGATAGGTGAAAGATTACACAGTTTTAGTTATTCAAGTTAAGTAAGTTCTGGAGACCTAATATACAGCTATGTAACTATTGTTAACAATAATTTGATGTATATTGCAAATATTTTAAGAAGGTATATCTTAAGGGTCAAATAAAAAAGGAGATTAAAAAGGAAATATGTAGATAATGGATATCCTAGATGGCAGTGATCATTTCACAATACATACATGCATATCAAAGCATTAAGCTATTTGCCTCAAATATACATAATTTTTATTCATCAATTATACCTCATTAAAGCTATTAAAAAAAAAAAAAAGCACAGTCTTGGAAGCCGGGCTGCATGAGTTCAAATCCTGGCTACCTATGTTACTTTGAGCAAGTTAAATTACCTTTATAACTTTCAGGTTATTCATCTATAAAATGAGGGTATATTAATGCTCATACTTGATTATTAAATATGCTAATGCATTAGTGTGCCTTGTTAATCTATTGTCTCTCACCTTTAAAATCACCTATCTATGCTGTACAGCAGCAGTTGTTTTCAATAGTAGGTATTAATTTCAGTTTGCAGATTTCTTGGCACTACTGTAATCAACCTTTTATAATCACTCCTATAATCAACTTCATAGCACACTATTAGAGATTCCAGCACCAGCTGGTTGAAGCCTGTTAGAACTAGGACACCCATCTCTATATGATCATCTCCAAGATCCCGAGGCAACGCCTCCAGTTAGGCAGTATCCTCTCTGCAGATGTCTGGATTCTGCTTTTCTGAGTCCCGTCTCCAAGATCTAAATTTTAATAGTTTCAAAAGTTCTGCTTTGTTTCCCTAAACCTGGTTTTAGAAATGCATTGTTTGATTGCACTTTATTTCCTTTTTGATCTTTTAATTTCTTCAACATTGGTTGAAAAATTATTTATATTCAATTACTTCTGTTGAAATAGCAGGGTAGTTGATGTTCTTCTGGTTGTATGTTTATTGATATGACATAGAAAGTATTCAGGCATAAACTTCTTAAACATATTAATTATTATTGTGCTCTAATTACAGCAGAAAGATTTCAGAATCATGGGGAACCTAGGTGGTTGAGTTGAGGAATATAAAGCACAGATTATTGTGGGAATGCCTACAAGGAGAGAATATATGATAAGCAGTGTTTATCACTTACATTGTCAATGCAAATAATATCAAGGATCAGAGAGGAGACACACTGTCATTTGTCCTTAACTATTTAACCAATTAGTCCCTGAATAGACTTAATTTTATTTCTAGGCAATAGGGATGGTTCACAAAAAGGCTACAGTTTTCAGGGCCCTGACATCTTGGTGCTGAGGACAACTATAATTCTTGCCTAAAAAGCTAGTGGCTAGCTTTAGATCTCTAAGCTCAGTATTTTTTTTATTATTTATTATTATTATTATACTTTAAGTTCTAGGGTACATGTGCATAACGTGCAGGTTTGTTACATATGTATACTTGTGCCATGTTGCTGTGCTGCACCCATCAACTCGTCAGCACCCGTCAACTCGTCTTTTACATCAGGTATAACTCCCAATGCAATCCCTCCCCCCTCCTCCCTCCCCATGATAGGCCCCGGTGTGTGATGTTCCCCTTCCCAAGTCCAAGTGATCTCATTGTTCAGTTCCCACCTATGAGTGAGAACATGCGGTGTTTGGTTTTGTGTTCTTATGATAGTTTGCTAAGAATGATGGTTTCCAGCTGCATCCATGTCCCTACAAAGGACACAAACTCATCCTTTTTGATGGCTGCATAGTATTCCATGGTGTATATGTGCCACATTTTCTTAATCCAGTCTGTCACTGATGGACATTTGGGTTGATTCCAAGTCTTTGCTATTGTGAATAGTGCCGCAATAAACATACGTGTGCATGTGTCTTTATAGCAGCATAATTTATAATCCTTTGGGTATATACCCAGTAATGGGATGGCTGGGTCATATGGTACATCTAGTTCTAGATCCTTGAGGAATCGCCATACTGTTTTCCATAATGGTTGAACTAGTTTACAATGCCACCAACAGTGTAAAAGTGTTCCTATTTCTCCACATCCTCTCCAGCACCTGTTGTTTCCTGACTTTTCAATGATCGCCATTGTAACTGGTGTGAGATGGTATCTCATTGTGATTTTGATTTGCATTTCTCTGATGGCCAGTGATGATGAGCATTTTTTCATGTGTCTGTTGGCTGTATGAATGTCTTCTTTTGAGAAATGTCTGTTCATATCCTTTGCCCACTTTTTGATGGGGTTGTTTGTTTTTTTCTTATAAATTTGTTTGAGTTCTTTGTAGGTTCTGGATATTAGCCCTTTGTCAGATGAGTAGATTGCAAACATTTTCTCCCATTCTGTAGGTTGCCTGTTCACTCTGATGGTAGTTTCTTTTGCTGTGCAGAAGCTCTTTAGTTTAATGAGATCCCATTTGTCAATTTTGGCTTTTGCTGCTGTTGCTTTTGGTGTTTTAGACATGAAGTCCTTGCCCATGCCTATGTCCTGAATGGTACTACCTAGGTTTTCTTGTAGGGTTTTTATGGTATTAGGTCTAACATTTAAGTCTCTAATCCATCTTGAATTAATTTTCATATAAAGAGTAAGGAAAGGATCCAGTTTCAGCTTTCTACTTATGGCTAGCCAATTTTCCCAGCACCGTTTATTAAATAGGGAATCCTTTCCCCATTTCTTGTTTCTCTCAGGTTTGTCAAAGATCAGATGGCTGTAGATGTGTGGTATTATTTCTGTAAGCTCAGTATTAATTAAAAACAAAAACAAATACTACACATAAAAATAACCAGGTATTGTTTTTCATATGTAAAATTAGGTCCAAAAATGGATTATACTCAGTGCCAGCTAAGCTGTAGTAAAATAGTCATATCATTCATTGGAGACAAAAACGTAAATTTGTATGATCTTTACAGAAAGCAGTTTTGGAAGTATGCATCAGTGATTTAGAAACAAACCTTTTATACTGAGTAATTCTAGAAATTATTAGTAGTAATGTATTATGAAGAAATAATCGCAGTTGTAGTCAAAATTTTGCATAAAACCTGTTGAAATGTGAAGAATATCTGTAACAGAAAAAATTTTAAAAATCTGCATTCTCCCACTAGGGGAATATCAAATTATGCCTTATAAATTATGAGGCACCAGTGTGATGGAATACTATGGAGTTATTGAAAATGATGGTTCAATTGATGCAAAAATTCTCAACAAAATGCTGGCAAACCGAATCCAGCAGCACATCAAAAAGCTTATTTACCACAATTAAGCTTCATTCCCATGATGCAAGGATGGTTCAACATATGAAAATCAATAAATCTGACTCATCACATAAAGATAACTAAAGACACAAACCACATGACTATCTCAATAGATGCAAAAAGGCCTTCAAAAATTCAACATCCTTTCATGTTAAAACTCAAAAAACTAGGTATTGAAGGAAACATGTCAAAATAATAAGTGCCATATGTGACAAATGCACAGCCAATAACATATTGAATGGTCGAAAACTGGAAGCAGTTGAAAACCTGCATGAGACAAGGTTACTTTCTCTCACCACTCCTATTCAACATAGTATTGGAAGTTCTGGCCAGGGCAATCAAGCAAGAGAAATAAATACAGGGTATTCAAATAGAAAGAAAGTCAAACTATCTTCGTTTGCAGATGATGTAACCCTATATTTTGAAAACCTCATCATCTCAGCCCAAAAGCTTCTTAATCTGATAAGCGGCTTCAGCAATGCTTCAGGATACAAAATGAAAGTGCTAAATCACTAGCATTCGTATGCACCAAGAACAGGCAAGCCAAGAGCCAAATTGTGAATTAATTGTCATTCACAATTGCCACAAAAAGAATAAAATACCTAGAAATACAGCTAACCAGGGAAGTAAAGGACCTCCTCAAGAAGAATTACAAACCACTGTTCAAAGATATCAGAGATGACACAAAGAAATGGAAAAACATTCTATGCTCATGGATAGGAAGAATCAATATCATGAAAATGGCCATGCTGCCCAAAGCAATTTATAGATTCAATGGTATTCCCATTAAATTGACAGGGACAGGGAGCAGAGAAATTAAAGGCAGAGAAAGGCAAGTCCCCAGTGAAGCTCAACCTTCAAGCTGAAAGCCTGAAACTGTGGCCCAAAGTGAGAAATGGTATCCCTGTTTTCCTGCTTCAATGTTGCCTTTTCCTAAACCACCCATGGCCCCGCCTTGTCCCATCCTGTGCCTATAAAAACTCCAGACTCAGCCAAGAGACGGGACTATGTCTGGATGTCAGAGAGAAGTGTCCTGACTTCAGAGGGAGAGCTTGATGGTGTGACTTCAGAGAAGAATCCAGCTGAAAGTGTACAGACTTCAGGGAAGATTACCTACCTGCCCCATTCCCTTTTAAGTTTCCCTTCCCACTGAGAGTCACTTTCATCAACAATAAATTCCCCTGCATTTACTATATTTTGTGCTGCCTAATTTTTCCTGGATGCTGGACTAGAGTTCAAGAGTCACAAGTGCAGATACAAAAGGCTGTCACACTGCCCTTTGCCCTTGATGGTGGAGGGCAGCCACTCTATGTGACATGGCAAAGGGCCCACTGGGCTGTTAACACTCAAACTGTCCATGAATGGCAGAGCTAAAAGGGCACTGTAACACTCCTTCTGGGGCTTTGGGAGTCACCGGTACCCCCACCCGGCTGCTGCTTCAGGGCCTGCATGGAATTCATTCCTGTCAGTGCTAAGGCATGCAGCCAATTCCTGCACCCACTCACCTGCGTGCTCCCTCCTGTGAAGGGTAGAACACAGCAGGTCCAAGTGAGTGGAATTTGATTCTGCCTGAACCGAAGTGGTCAGTCAGTTCTAGCCCTTGTTCACTCCAGTTCCCATACTTGTTCGCTTGTGTGCTCCCTCACATGAGAAGTTGAGAGCAGCGAGCTGAGTAAATGAGGCACCCCTGTCATGAGTCTCTAGAATGAGTCAGGGAAATATTCTGCTTCAAAACTACCATGACATTCTTTACAGTATTAGTAAAAAGCTATTTTAAAATTCACATGAAACAAAAAAGAGCCTGAAGAGCCAAGACAAGCCAAAGCAAAAAGAACAAAGCTGGAGACATCAGACTAACCAACTTCAAACTATACTACAGGACTACAATAACCAAAACAGCATGGTACTGGTACAAGAACAGACATGTAGACCAGTGGAACAGAATAGAGAGCCCAGAAATAAGACTGCACACCTATAACCATCTGATCTTCAATGAACCTGACATAAACAAGCAATGAGGAAAAGGTTTTCTACTTAAAAAACGGCGCTGGGAGAACTGGCTAGTCATATACAGAAAATTCAAACTGGACCCCTTCCTTACACCATATATAAAAATTGACTCAAGATGGATTAAAGATTTAAATGTAAAAACCAAAGCTATAAAAACTCTAGAAGAAAACTTAGGCAATATTATTTAGGACATAAACATGGGCAAAAATTTCTTGACAAAGATGCCAAAAGCAATTACAACAAAAACAAAAATTGACAAATAGAATCTAATTAAACTAAAGAGTTTCTGCACAGCAGAGGAAACTATCAACAGGGCAAAGAAAACCTACAGAATGGGAGAAGAGTTTTAAAATCTATACATCTGACAAAGGTCTGATATCCAGCATCTATAAGGTAATTAAACAAATTTACAATAAATAAAAAAATTAAAAAATGGGAAAAGGACAGAAACAGACACTTCTAAAAAGAAGGCATAATGCAGTCAATAAACATTTTAAAAAGCTCAACATCACCTATCATTAGAGAAATGCAAATCAAAACCACAATGAGATACCATCTTATACCAGTCAGAATGGATATTACTAAAAAGTCAAAAAACAGATGCTGGTGAGGTTGTGGACAAAGGAATACCTTTACACTATTGATGGGGGAGTAAATTAGTTTAACAATTGTGAAAGACATTGTGGTTATTCCTCAAAGTCCAAAAGGCAGAAATACTACTAGACCCAGCAATCCCATTACTGGGTATATGCCTAAAGGAATATAAATTGTTCTATTATAAAGCTTCAAGCACAAGTGTGTTCATTGCAGTAGTATTCACAATAGCAAAGACTTGGAATCAACCTAAATGCCCATCAATGATACACTAAATCAAGAAAACATTGTACAAATATGCCATGAAATATTATTCAGCCATCAAAAAGAATGAGATTTTGTCCTTTGCAGAGACATAGATGGAGCTGGAGACCATTTTTCTTAGCAAACTAACACAGGATCAAAAAACCAAATACCATGTGTTCTCACTTAAAAGTGGGAGCTAAATGATGAGAACATGTGGATACATGTGGAGGAACAACACACACTGGGGCCTGTCAGAGGGTGGTGGATGGAAGGAGGGAGAGCATCAGGAAGAAGAGCTAATGGATACTGGGCTTAATATCTGTGTGATGGGATTATCTGTGCAGCAAACCACCATGGCACATGTTTATCTGTGTAACAAAACTGCACACCCTGCACATGTACCCCTGAACTTAAAATAAAAGTTGGAAATTTAAAAAAGAATAATTATGGTTTTGCAGATCAAATAATTGTAGCATAAAGACATCTGGATCTATCAATCTATCACCTATCATCTATAAAACTAATCACATCTATACACACACAGACTCTAATATGTAAAAGAAAAGATAACTTGAGTAAGATAAGTTAAAAATGGCCATCTATAGTTTTTGGGTATCTGAAATTAAGAATTATTTTTATTTCATTGTTTTTCCTTTTTTCTGAATGTTATGTATTGAACCAATATTACTTTTATGAGAACACAAACAATAATAAATAAAAATTAAATGTATGTATATGTAACTCACTTTTCTCAGGAAAAACAGCTGAGAATTTTTACTACAAAGGTCATAATGTCTAAAAATATTGCAAGCTTCTTACTGGTGGTACAAAGTACTATTTTCCAGGGCTAAATTTCTGAATTTCCCCTACTATATAGCAATGATAAAATAATTTAGAAA
This sequence comes from Macaca mulatta, assembly GCF_049350105.2. Lineage (NCBI taxonomy): Eukaryota > Metazoa > Chordata > Mammalia > Primates > Cercopithecidae > Macaca > Macaca mulatta. The sequence goes on from NC_133413.1 coordinate 124,042,286, forward strand.
ATGATATATATCATTTAGATGAATGGGTTAATGGGAGAAAGTAGGCTATTTAGTTTATTTTTAATCTTATTTATTATATAAATTTTTATATAAAATTTATAAGTAAAACCTAGCCAAAAGTATGACTAGTTATGATTATGGCAATTATAGAAAATGAATAAAAATAAAGAAATCAACAAACATATTGCAGTAGATGACAGGATATTCATCTATTAAAAATCCTCTTCTGAATTAGGTAAACTGATAACCTAAGATTGTTGATTGTTATCTTCGTTTGCAAAGGGTGAGACTTCTGTAAAATGTCCTGTCTATTTCTTTTTGGTAAAGCCTATTCAATATGTTTTTTCTCATGCCTGGATGAATTCTTATCTTTCATGAACAGAATACCACTGACACGTATCTGAAGACGATTTCTCTATTGCAGAGCTATCAAATACAATTTTTGCATGTCTCATTTCTTGAAGGACTTGTTTTCTATTGTGTTACTTCTTTTTTTAATTTTGCTTTTCCCCAAATACCATACCATAATCACTTTATCTCTTTGTATTTGTTTGTGATGTCTTAGATTTTTTTTTTAATTAAGAAACCAAATTTGGAGTTAGTCAAGATAAATACATTCTGGAGATCTATTACACAGCATAGCGCATATAAACTACGAATAGTGTATGCATTCTTAAAATTTGCTAAAGGGTAGACCTTATGTTGGGTGTTCTTAACATACACACAGACACATTCACAAATAATTATAAAGGTGGAAGAAGAAAACTTTGGGAGGTGACGGATACATTTATGCCCTTTGTGGTAAATATGTGGCCATGGATATATACTTATCCTTAAACTCATCTATATATATATATAGTAAATATACACAGAATCTGAAGGTCAATCATGCCTAAATAAAGTAGTTTAAAAAATAAAAATACATTTCAAAATAAATCAAGTTTGGTCATTGTACAACAACTCTAAGGTAAAGATTCCTAAAAAAAAAAAAAAAAGAATTTTTTAAAACTATGGCGAAAAAATAAATAGAATAGTATAGATATGTCTGTTTTTTTATTTATACTTCTATCCCGTTTTTTCTCAGAAATGATTTCAGGGAAATTAGAAAGAAACAAATAATACACAGGAAGATGATTGGGATAAAAAACTATAACAAATATTGGTACACACATAGTTATATTTGATCTATGTGAGTTTGGACTTTTGACTAAAATTCAGAAATATACATTATTTCAAAGAAGGAAAATTATGAAGGGTAGGCACAGGACTTTTATATGTGTGGATATGAATACATTGTGATGATAAGATATAATTTAAAGGGGTGGACAAACAACATTAGGGAGGGAATATTTTCACCATATTCATACAGCAGATTGCAAAAATGTAGGGTCAAGGTATTTTAGTAATAAGAGACTAGACTTAGCTGGAGATCTACTCTGTAGTTCATTCAACTAAAAAGTAGATTATATTAATTTGTTTCATATTTTATTGGCAGTTTCATTTCTGTGGTGATCAAAACAATGAGGAACTGAGCAACTATTCTTTAACTAGTTTGGATAAATAAAGAGATATTGGATTCTTTAGTAAAATAATGGGGATCTTGAAAAAAAGCAATTGTATCAGAGAACATTTACTAAGGCGGGATAAAAGTATGATTTCTACTTAGATGGCAGAAGTAGATTTCACAAAGATTAATTTCTATAAACTGAAGGTGAAAGGTTATTTCACATGATCTGTATTTGTAAAACAGACAAATAGGCACTCTTACAAACTTACAAAATGAGTTGTAAATCTTACAGAACATCTAATGAGACCCCAATGATTAATTCAATGTCATCTAATTATTACAGATTTTGAAATACATTTATAAATATGAATGAATAGTAGGAACCTAATCAGAAACAATATGATAGAGTGACAGGGATATATAAACAAGCATTATTCAGAATAAAGCTAAGAAGCAGATAAAGCTTGCAATTTTTCCAAAGACAACTCAAATTCCTTTAGGAAACATTTTGATAAAAATTATATACAACAAGAATTCACTAGTAGCCTAAGATGTGTAGGAAAATGTCTTATTTATTTCTCATTGAGGGAAATGTCCTATATATTTTTCCTCTGCCTATAAGGAGATTAAAAACATTATGGATTTCCATTCGTTAGATGAGGCCTGCTGTGTCTTCCTGTGAAAGGCGTTTACTTCCCCTCCTCTGTGATAACAGTAGGAGTGACACTTCTTTGGCCAGTGAACAAGATCACAGGTGAAGGTATGGTGACTCTGAGCAGAAACGCTAAGAGCCATCACTATGTTTTGACAGCTCTCTTGTTCTTTTACCTCTGCTATGGACTTTACTATATATGGAGGTTTTTCCTTCAGTTTGGATCCTGAAATGAGGACAAATAGAGGAGAGTCAAATGACCAGATTTATAGCTACCATGTAATTCATCAAAGGCACAATCCCTTATTTGCATAAGCCATTGTCATTGTTGAGTTGCTGTTACCCAGTAATTTTATATTATTTTATGAGTATGTGTAATATATATGTATTGTAAAAATACTAGAAAACAAAACTATCACACACAATATTGTTCCTGTCTCCTGACTATCAAGATGTCTAGATTAAGATATGATAGAATATACATTAATATGAGAGTAGTCTCTTGGTAAGTGAGGAGCTAGTTATTTTGAAGTTCATTGGTGAAAGAGAAAAATAAAATCCTAAAATCTGCATTAGAGATATTTCTCTGATTTTTTAAAGGAGGAGGTGGGTTATTCTTAAATTATATACTAGGTGCAATATATATATATGAGCTTATCATGAATATTTTGTGGTTATATAATTAAAAATATGTAACTTAAGAAAGGGACACAGGATAAATTCATAGAAAATTATTAAGCCACATTTATCTCTTTTTTTTGAGATGAAGTTATTCAATGAATTTGTCAATAAAAACAAAATCCGAAATGTAGTTGAATTTCAGCAAAGCACATGGCAAAATTTTTACATTTGTATGTATTAATGAACCATTAATATTATTTAGTGATTTCCCAAAAGTTTAATTACTCTACAACTGATTAGTGAATTTGTATATTGTCATTTAGATCTTAGCCCAGTGCTCACCTTCTGAGAAAGTCCTTCCATAATCTTCCACTCCTCACTTATCTCTCCCACTGTTTGCCACATTACACTATTTACATATATATCCCTGGCCTCTTTCTCTAGATAGTGAACTACAAAATGGTAGAGATCTTGCCCGTTTTACTTAAGTGTATTCTTGGCATCAAGGACAACAATAGAAAATAGGCTGCTCAATACGTGTTTGTTGCATGGTTGTGTAGAAGGAAAGGAAGTAATAAAGTAAAGAAGAAAGCTAGGGAGAGAGGCACCATATACAGAAAGGTCCTTGGTTAGCCTCTATGATGAAAACGATCATGGTGAGGATGGCAATTGTATCAGCAATGATGATTAAATCAACACTGGAAAATATCTATGGGTTTTAAAAAGAACTAGGAATGGTTATAAGTTCTAGGGTAACAAATGCCAAGTGCCACAATTAGCAATTGTGTAACAAATGGTATTTCTATGCCTTCCTGTAGTGGTTAACTAACCTTTATTGAGAACAATGTATGTACCAGGTGCAGGTAATACAGAGATAAGAATGTGTTAATTGATCTCAAGGAGCCTTAGGAAAACAGTCTCTTCCATAATTGTGGAGGAAATTAGGAAGGTTAGAACTCAGTAGCTGAATAAAAATAAATGCAAACAAATACAAATGCTATGTGAGACAAACAACTCAGAATGATGTGGCAATTATCTACACAAAAGATTAAAAGCATAAAACTTGTTACTTTCTCAAGTATTTGGTTAATCATTGAAATACATTTTATATTCTTTTTAACATTGAAAATGTGACATATAAAATATTCATTTTCTTTAAAAGTAATATTTAATAAATTTGGCAATAAGATTATTAGCCCAAAGATTTATTAATTATTCAGGATACTGCATTTGTTGCTTACTGTGCACATATGACTAATAGAAAAATTACTGTAATCACAACTAAATTGATGTCCTTGACCTAAGTATGGTATTAAAGTTAAAAAATTATTATGTTTAAATTCAACTTAAAAATAAAATATTTCACTAACATTCTTAATCAAAATATCCTATTGTATTCATTATTACCTGACAGTCAAATAATGTGTCCAAGTTAAAAAATGTGGTATTTAATGCATGTTTAATTCTATTTAATTCAAAGTACATGAAACTCAGTATATCCAATGAATCATCACTCTAGTATAACACAAATTTATGCATTTCTCTATTTCACTTAATTAATGCTTATATAAGGCAAAGCAGTTTCAGAGGTTGTTTATCATAGTTTAGATTTTAGAACCTCAGTTCCAAATGGAATAGCAAACACACACATGTAAAAAAAAAGAAAGAAAAAGAAATAACATTATCACAGTCGGCATAAAAACAACCTATTTAGAATAAGCAGTTCAGTTCAAGATGTAGATGCTTTATCAATGGCTTTAATTGGAAGAAAGGAGGTTTACAACCACTCAAAATGAAATATGATAGCTTGTGTCAGAGTGTTATAAAACATATTCCTCTTAAGAGCAGAGGGGGAGAAAGAGAATGAAAAACATGATGGACCTTGAATAACAGCTCAACAGTAATGCTGTATAATTGCTTTTCATCATTTCTATCAGCAGTGAAGCTGTAAAACATTGATCAAAGATGATGACTATCACAAAGTGCTTAAAGTGCAGCACATTGCTAGATTTCCCTAGCCTCTGAAATAATTATAGCATGAGCAAGCATAAAGATGATTTCCCCACCTCCACCTGCCTTCCTCAAATGATTTCCCAGCCAAGGTAGATGGGATTAAAGAAACCTGACATCAATGAGCTATATTAGAATGTCAATGTCAAATGATACATCACAGGCTCTTGCCTCAAAAAGGATAAAAATACCATGAACATTTCACATTAATGCACACCAGAATTCAGTCGCTCTCCTTACTGACAAACATGCTACTCAAATAAAGGATGTAAAGCATACCCAATGAAAGAGACAGTGCAACATGGAGAAAGAAGTGTTTACTGATGGTTTAAAAGAGATAGCTCTTGGCTGCTAAGGCTTTACAGTTGAAGAAATGATTGAGGGAGAAAAGCTTTTTATCAATTCTTGGAAGTAATAGGTAAAGGATTTCTTTCAATAATTTTGTAGCTTCTGCTAAGTTAATATTTTAAGCATATGGTTTCATTAGAATTCAACTATATTAATATATTAATCATTTGATAAATTAAAAATTATTAAAATTCTACTGTTTGCTAGGAAGTGGGTAGGAACACAGGTGCTGTGCAGTTACGGTACTTGCATGTTAGGCTCCTTGCCACATCCTTTCAGCCCATCTGATTTCACCGCAGCAGGGATGAATAATCATACACCTCTGCCAGTTTCCTACATCAAGTACTCACTTGATGTCTCTCTGATATGGAACACCACTCAATTAAAATTAGAGGAATTAGGAAGTGAGGGGAATTTAATGCATTGGGACTGAGTCTTAACCAATAATAGAAGTGGATAGATGTTTCCTTCCCCATACGTTCTGGAAGGATAATCATGAGATGCATTCTACATAGTTTGATTCTGAGAGTGGGTTGAAGCCCCATTGCTCACAGCAGTAACCAGTGCATTAGTGCTCAGTCATGGGCTTTTACTTTATCTTTGTCTCATTTTCCCACTTCTTCCATTTTTTTTACTCCACACCAAAAACCTGCATGATTCTAAGTTCTTGTTTCAGTATGAGCTTTCAGGGAGGAACCGAAACCAAGATAGCTGGTACTGAAAGTAGTGACAGAAAGGTGACCCTTAAAGATGGGATTATGAAATTAATTCTCTCATAGGTCAAATGGCAACAAGAACTTCATTGCTGGTAATAAATGAGGTGTTGATAACCCCCGGTGTGCTTTACTTCCACGTTTTTAAAGACACAACTGTGGAAAGTTAAATGAGAATCAGGTGGAAAGAGAATACAGATTTCTGTAATAGCTCTATCACTTGAAAGCTATGGGGGCAAGGTATTTATAAGGTGTGTGGAGGTGGCTCACCTTTTTTAACTATACCAGAAGTCTTAAAGTAAAAGGATGGCAGGCTCAGTTCAGCCAAATATTATTAGCTCAGGACATGACGGAAAGTCAAGAGTGTCTTTCTTGCAGTTTTAGTTACCTGCAACTTTAGGAAAGACAGCACTAAAAAGAAGGCCTATGGTTTAATCATTGAACTTAAGCAAATGCAAACCATAATGAATGTTCAGCTTTTGGAGGTTCCCTGACATTAGAGGTATGCTATTGAATGGGTGGTAACCTGACAAGTTGCATAAATCGCTTGGAAATATTGACCTGAGAATACGACACTTCCGATGTTTCCGATCTTTTTGAACTTTGAGAAGGAGCACTGTCACTGTTGCCAGACACCAGCTTCTCTTTGTATGAGGACAACAGAAAGAAATTATCTAAGGTGAGGGCCTTACCGTGTGATATCTGTCTCTTTTAAAATAAATCACATCTTCAATATTTGACTCAAATATATAAATATGACCAACTCTTAGCAAAGTCTAAGAAGAGAAATATGGTCTCTTCTACAGGTAAGATATCACATGAAACAAGTTTTGGAACTGGACTAGTAAGTTAATATGTACTAGCAGAAACAGAAAGATGTATATAAATGGATATTGGTGTTTCATGAAAACACACACAATGTAAGGTTAGAGAAGTAACTATTTACCTGGATGCATTTTCAGTGACATAAAATATATTCTGCATGAACACCTGGAAATATGACGCTGAGAGGACTACCTGAAGCTCAGATGCAGTAGTGAGCAACAGTAAGTGACGTGAACATGCAATAAATCCATGTAATATATTAAACCCATTTTCTCAGGCCCAGTGCTGTGACTGCTTTTTTTTTTTTTTTTTTTTTTTGAGATGGAGTCTCACTCTGTCACCCAGGCTGGAGTTGGAGTGCAGTGGCACAATCTCTGCTCACTGCAACCTCTGCCTCCCAGGTTCAAGCAATTCTCCTGCCTCAGCTTTCCCAAGTAGCTGGGACTACAGGCGCATACCACTATGCCTGGCTAGTTTTTTGTATTTTAGTAGAGATGGGGTTTCACCATGTTGCCCAGGCTGGTCTCAAACTCTTGAGCTCAGGCAATCCACCCGCCTCGGCCTCCCAAAGTGCTGGGATTACAGGCGTGAGCCACGGCACCCAACCTGCTTTTTTAATACTCTACTTCTTACTCTACTAAGGAGTAGAGTATTCTTTAATACTCTACTACTGTATTTTTAATACTCTACTCCTTAGTATTAAGGAAGCAGTCAGCGCATTCGGCCTGAGAAAATGGGTTTATTACAATGAAACTAGAGTTAACCTATGTTTTTTGAAAGGTCCAGAAGACACTAAAACAATATGTAATGCACTGGAGAGAGAATCATCAATGTAGTTGAGAAGGTTAATATTGGCTATACTATGTATGCTATGATTGACAGTAAATGATGCTTACATGGAGCTTGTTCTGATAGAATCCAGGCACAGGAGAGGGCAGGTGAGCATTTAGATGTTTTACCCAAAGATATCTGTGGCTCTGGCAATCCGACCATGGTGGTCCCAAGGAAGAGAGAGATTGGCAATAGAGTAAGCTCTTGCTTGGCTTATTTAGCCAGAATAAGTTGGTATCAGTCAATTGCTTGCTTCCCAAGCCTTGTGTTAAAGTCTCAGTTTGACGTGATATCATGCCAATAAATTCATTTTCTAGGTTGGTTAGATTCACTTTCCAGCAGGTATATGTGAATATAAATGCTTTTTACTAGATTACAGCTTTTTTTTTTTTTTTTTTGTAAGACATAGTTTTGCTTCTGTTGCCCAGACTGGAGTGCAATGGTGCCATCTTGGCTCACTGCAACCTCTGCCTCCTGGATTCAAGTGATTCTCCTGCCTCAGTCTCCCGAGTAGCTGGAATTACAGGCTCACATCACCATGCCCAGCTAATTTTTTGTATTTTTAGCAGAGACGGGGTTTCACCACATTGGATAGGCTGGTCTTTAACTCCTGACCTCAGGTGATCCAACTGCCTCAGCCTCACAAAGTGTTGCAATTACAGGCAGGAGCCACCACACCTGGCCTAGATTAGAAGATTTTTAAAGAGCAAAAGTTTAAATTTTATTCATCATTTTATTCCCACTAGTGTACTATAGGCATAGTGCCTAATGCATGACTTAAAGTCAAATATTTGATTATTGTACTCATGAAAGAATATAAGAATGGTATGCATTGAACATTCTGTGGGCCGGGCGCGGTGGCTCAAGCCTGTAATCCCAGCACTTTGGGAGGCCGAGACGGGCAGATCACGAGGTCAGGAGATCGAGACCATCCTGGTTAATACGGTGAAACCCCGTCTCTACTAAAAAGTACAAAAAACTAGCCGGGCGAGGTGGCGGGCGCCTGTAGTCCCAGCTACTTGGGAGGCTGAGGCAGGAGAATGGCGTGAACCCGGGAGGCGGAGCTTGCAGTGAGCTGAGATCTGGCCACTGCACTCCAGCCTGGGCGACAGAGCGAGACTCCGTCTCAAAAAAATAAAAACAAAAAAACAAAAACATTTTGTGGAGCTATATATTGTCTTTTTGGTTGTAGTACAGGTGATTTAGAAGGGTAATGGAATACAAAATTTGAATAGTAGGTAGTAATCATAAAGTGGAGAGATTTGAAATACAAACTGAGATGTTTGTATTTAATCTGTAGGCAAGGCAAATGCTGGGAAGCAGTTTTTTTTTTGTTGGTTTTTTTTTTTTAAGAAATATGTCAGAGGAAGATACAGGATAGATTTGAAAGATTTTTCAGGGGTGAGATAACAATATCTTTTAGGTTACTGTTTTCCAATTAGATGTCTCAATGTAACACACTGACAACAGTGGTGTGTGTGTGTTTTTTTTTTTTTTTTTTTTTTTTAAAGAGGATTCGAACTAAAGCACTTGGAAGTGTACACTCACAATATAACCTACAGTCTACAGTAAGCAACCACCACATTTTGAGTTATTCTGGGAAATGTCTTTTATAATATATATCCAAATAGAAAAAACGTCATCCATTATTTTGGTGAAAAGTAATGCATACAACAAGTGTGGGTATCTTTCTGAACTACATGTTTAATAATGTCTCTCCATAAATAGTATTTAGTATTTTCACAATAGACACACAATTAAATTCAACTGTCTTGATATTACTTGTTTTTCTTAAATTTTCATACATTCACTTAATTTTCAGTTCCTCAAAATCCATGAGATTTCATCAATAAACTTTTTTTTGCATATTCTCAAGCCACTTTAATAGACAGAACTATTTAGAATATCTGTTTCTTCTTAAGTGAGTTCCCTGGTATGTTTAGTCTAAGATGCCCAACTTGAGAAAGTAATTTGTTCATAATACTTGCCAGCTATTATTTAATGCCTGTGGGATCAGTAGTGAATTCCAAACTGTTTTTCATAAATTAAAAAGTATTTATTTTTAATATATTATATTTGTATGTATTTATGAGTTATATGTGAAATTTTGTTACATGCATGTAATATGTAATGATCAAATCAGAATATTTATGGTCTTCATCATGCAAGTATGTATAATTAGTATGTGTTGGGCACATTTCAAGTCCTTTCTTCTTGTTATTTTAAAAGTACCATACATTGTTGTTAACTATAGTCACCCTAATCTTCTAACAAAAGTTATAATTTATTCCTTCTATGAATTATATGTTTCTACTCAGAAACCAACCTCTCTTTGTCCCCTTCTCCCACCCATATCCCATTTCCAGTCTGTGGTATCTATCATTCCACTGTCTACCTCCATGTGATCAGCATTTTTCACTCTCACATACGAGTGAGAACATGAAAAATGTATCTTTCTACTAACATAGTGACCTTCAGTTCCATCCATGTTGCTGCAAATGACATGATTTCATTCGTTTTTATTGGCAATATAGTATTACATTGTGTATACATACCATGTTTTCCTTAGCCGTTCATCCACTGATGGACACTTAGGTTGATTCCATGTTTTTGCGGTTGAGAGTAGTGCTGCAATAAACATGGGAGTGCATGTATAACTTTGATATGTTGATTTATTTTCCTTTAGATAAACACCAAGTAGTGGGATTGCTGGATCATATGTTATATTTTTAGTTTTTCTGACAAATCATTATAATCTATTTTGTAGAGGTTGTGCTAATTTCCAATCCCCATCAACAGTGTGTGAGTTTCCTTGTGTCTGCATCCTTACTTTCTGTTATTATTTCTTGCCATTTTAGTAAGGGCCAGTCTAACTGAGAAGTGATATCTCATTGTGCTTTTGATTTGTATTTCCCTGATGAGTAGTAACAAACATTTTTTCATATCCTGTTGGTCATTTCTGTGTCTTCTTTTGAGAAATGTCTATTCATGCCCTTCATCCATTTTTTAAATGAGATCATTTGAATTTTTACTGTTGCATTGTTTGAGTTTCTTTTATATTCTTGATAGTACTCCCCGGTTGGATGAGTAATGTGCAAATATTTTCTCCCATTCAAGAGGTTGTCTTTTAATTCTGTTGATTGTTTACTTTTCTGTGCAGAAGCTTTTCAGTTTAATGTAGTCCCATTTGATATTTTTGTTTCTGTTGCCTATGCTTTTGAGGTCATGGTCATAAAATATTTGCCTACACAAACGTCCTAAATTTGTTTTCCTGTTTTCTTCTAGTAGTTTTACAGTTTTGAGTTTAACGTTTAAGTCTTCAATTCATCTTGAGTTGATTTTTGTAGATAGTATTGAATAGGGGTTCAGTTTTATTCTTTTGCATATAGTTATCCAGTTTTCCAAGCACCATTTACTAAAGAGAGTGTCCTTTCCCCAGTGTATGTTCCTGATGGCTTTGTGAGAAATCAGTTAGCTGTAACTGCCTTCTCTTCAGTGTATGTTATTTATGACTTTATCAAAGATCAGGAGGGTGTATTCCTAGCTTCTCTGTTGTTTTTAATTGGTCTATATGTCTATTTTTATACCAACATTATGCTGTTTTTGTTACTTTAGTTTTGTAATATGGCTTGTAGTAAAATAGTGTGATGCCCTAGCCTTGTTTTTTTTATTTTTATTTCTATATTTATTTATTTATTTATTTATTTATTTATTTATTTTTGAGATGGAGTCTCACTCTGTCACCCAGGCTGAAGTGCAGTGGTGCTGTCTCGGCTCACTGCAACCTCTGCCTCCTGGGTTCAAGCCATTCTCCTGCCTCAACCTCCTGAGTAACTGGAACAACAGATGTGTAGTACCACGACTGCCTAACCTTGTTATTTTTGCTCAAGATTGCTTTGGCTATTCTAGTGTTTTGTTTGCTTGTTTTTCTTTCCATACAAATTTTAGAATTGTGTTTTTACTATTTCTGTGAAAAATGACATTGGAATTTTGATAGGGATTGCACTGAATCTGTAGATTGCATTTGGTAGTATGGTCATTTTAATATTAATTCTTTCAATCCATGAGCATGGATAGCTATTTTTCTGTATTTTCTTCAAATTATTTTATCAATGTTTTGTAGTTTTTCCTGTGGAGGTCTTTCACCTCCTTGGTTAAATTCATCTCAAGGTATTTTATTTATTTTGTAGCTATTGTAAATGGGTTGGACTTCTTTTTCATCTAGTTTGTTATTGGTGTATACAAATATTACTGATTTTTGCATGTTCATTTTGTATCCTGCAAATTGACTGAATTTTAAAATAGTTTTAAGAGATTTTTAGTAAAGTCTTTTGATTTTCTAAATATACAATTGTATCATCATCAAAGAGAGATAATCAGATTCCCTCTTTTTCAATTTAGATGCCTTTTACTTCTTTTCTTACCTGATAGTTCTGGCTAGGACTTCAAGTACTTTTTAAAAAATATAAATGGTGAAAGTGAGCACTTTGTCTTGTTCCAATTGTTAGAGGAAAGGCTTTCAGCTTTACCCCGTTCAGTATGATGTTACCTATGAGTTTGTCATATGTCCTTTATTGTTTTGAGGGCTTTTTTTTTTTGTTTTTTTTCCCCTATGCCTGTTTGAGAGTTTTTATCATGAAAGGATGTTAAATTTCATCACATGTTTTTTCTGCATTGGGTTTAAAATCACATGGATTTTGTCCTATTGATGTTATGTATCACATTTATTGATTTGCGTATGTTGAACCATCTTTGCAACCCTGAGATAAATCTCACTTGATCGCAGTGTATTATTATATTTTTGAGGTATTGTTGGATTTGGTTTGCTAATATTTCCTTTCAGAGTTTGGAAATCTCTGTTCAGTAGGATTTTTGGCTTCTGGTTTTCTTTTTTGTTTTGTGCTCGCCTGATTTTTTCCTCACTCTAATGCTGGCCTTATAAAAGGAGTTTGGAAGTATCCTCTCTTCTTTAAATATTTTTGGAATAGTTTGAGTAAATTAGTATTAGCTGTTTATATGTTTGATAGAATTCAGCAGTGAGGCTATACTTCCTGTGCTTTTTCTTAATTTCTTCTTCCTCCTCCTCCCCTTCCTCTCCCCCAGATTCCCCCTCCTCCCTACCTCCTTCTCCTCCCTCTCCTCCTTCCCCTCCTTTTCCTCCCCCTCCTCCTCCTCATCTTCCTCCTCCTCCTCCTCCTCCTCTTTTGGTGGTGGATTCTCCTCTGGCCTAGCACAGGTCTAAATGCTCCCTCTGTGGGCACTGATCCAGAATTAATAGCTGAGAGGGCTTTGTCCACTATGGTATGGCTGGCAGTCAGTTACAGTGCAAAGTCCCATCATAACTTCCCTTTTCCTCCCTCAGGGAGGCATTTTTTTTTGTCTCTGTGCTGTGCTGCATGCAGTTGGGCAAGAGCCATGTAGAAAATGCAGAACTGTCTTTCTTACCTTGTTCAATATGTCTTTTTTCATTATTATGTTAAAATCTGGTACTAGAAAATATCTGACCTGATTTTTTTTTTTTTTTTTTTTTTTGCTTTTGTGAAGATGGTTTCTTGGGTGGATAGTTATTTGATTTGATGTTCCTGTAGGGGGACAATCACTGTAGTGTTCGATTTAGCCATCTTACTCTGCCTCCCCCTGCTGTATTTATTGCTGATATTTTCCCTTGACATCTCCTTTATGACTCATGGGCTACTTAGAAATGATGATATTTTGACATTTTGCAGGTGTCTTTCATTATTGATTTCCAGTTTAGACATATTATGGTCTGAGAACCAATTTTGTATGATTTCAATTTTTAAAAATTTCTTATGGTGCTTTATGTTCATATTTATAGTCTATTCTGGTGAATGTTCCATGTGTGTTTGAGAAAAGTGGTTATTCTAATGTTGCTAGAAGCAGTGTTCTATAAATGTCAATTACATTAGTCAGACTGATATAATTTTTCAAGTTATCTGTGTATTTTCTAAATTATTCCTACTGTTTCATTAATTACTTAGAAAAGGGGGTTTCATTACCAAAATATAAATATATATTTTTTCTAATTCTATGAAAAATGACATTAGTATTTTAATAAGGATTGAACTAAATCTGTGCATTGTTTTGGGTAGTATGGTCATTTTAATGATATTGATTCTTCTGACCCATGAGCATGGGACGTTTGTCCATTTGTTTGTTTAATCGATGATCTCTTTCATGAGTGTTTTGTAGTTTTCCTTGTAGATCTCTTTTATCTCCTTGGTTTAATATTTCTAGATATTTTATTTTTGTATCTATTGGAAATGAAATTGCCTTCCTGATATTGTTTTCAGTTTGATTGTTATTGGTGCATATAAACATTACTAATTTTTGTATGTTGATAATTGCATCCTGAAACTACTGAATTAATTTATCAAATTTAACATTGTTTCCATGGAGTGCTTAGGTTCCTCTAGATATAAGATGATATAATCGGATAATAGGAATAATTCGACTTTTTCTTTTGTAATTTGGATGCCTTTTATTTCTTTCTCTCACTTGTTAGTTCTGGCTAGGACTTACAGTTATATGTTAAATAGGAGGATAAGAGTGAGTATCCTTGTCTTGTTCCAGTTTTTAGAGGGAATGCTTTCATGTTCTCACATATAAGTGGGAGCTAAATAGTGTCTATACACAAACATACATTGTAATAACAGACATTAGAGTCCTGAAAGTGTAAAGGGGTGGGAGGAGGATAGATAATGAAAAATTACTTAATAGATAAAATGTTTTAGACTTTGGGTGTTTTTTTTTTTTGGACTATTACGTTTCCTTTCCCATTTTCTTATATGTATATCTTGTAGATATTTTCTTAGTGGTTACAACTAATATTATGATTGGCATCCTAAAAATATAATAGTCTCATTTGAATTAATAGCAGTTTAGCTTCAATAACATACAGAAAAAATGCTCCTCTATAGTTCTGCTCCTCCTTTTGTTATTGTCATAGATCATTATACCTTTATACAGATTTGCCCAATCACCTAGATTTATAAGCATATTTATGCATTTGTATTTTAAATCATGTAAGAAATAAAAATCTGAAATGACAAATCCAAAGCAAAATAATACTAGCTTTTATATTCATCTATGGAATTACCTTTATTCAAGATATTTATTTCTTCAATTTTCTTTCCAGTATCCTTTCATTTCAACCTAAAGGACTCCCTTTAGTATTTCTTGTAGGGCAGGTGTACTGGTATTGAACTCCCTCTGTTTTATTCTTTTGGAAATGTCTCAGTTTCTTTTTATGTTTTAATGCTGTTTGACAGATATAGATTCTTGGTTGACAGATTTGTTTTATATTTTTAGTAATAAAATATGTCATTCCACCTTCTGGCTTCCATGACCTCTGATGATAAATTGGCCATTAATTTTATTGAGAGTTCTCCATATGTAACTAGTCACTTCTCTGTTGCTTCTTTCAAGATTCTCCTTCTGTCCTTGGTTTACAAAAGTTTAAAAATAAGTTGATACTGTGTAGTATGGGTTTTCTTGAGTTTCTCCTGCTTGGAGTTAATTGAACCTGTTGAATTTTTAGATTCTTAGATTTATTTATTTTATTAAATTTGGGATGTGATAGTCATTGTTTTACAAATGTTCTTTTCTGTGTGTCTCTTTGCCCCTGTATGTGCCTGCATGTATATATCTCTGTGTATCTGATGTGGATCTCTGTGAATGCAGCTTGTGTTATCTACCATGGGCCTCTGTGTGCATCTCTGCACACCTCTCTGCCTGCCTTGGCATGCCTGTGTCTGCTTGTGTCTGTGTGTGTGTGTGTCTCTCTCTCTCCCTCACTCTCCCCCAACCTTTTTTGAGACCTTCAAATGAAAGCAGTGATCTGCTTTGTGGTATTCTACAAGTCTCTTAGGATCTGTTCATTTTTCTTCTTTGTTCTTCGTCTTATAGTGGATAGTTTTAGTTGCCTTATCTTCATGTCTGTTTATTATCCTTCTGCAAGTTTATATCTGCTGTTGAACCCCTCTTGTAAAATTTTCATTTCAGTTAATGTACTTTTCAGCTCCAGAATTTATATCTGGTTCATTTTTATAATTTTGATCCTTTTTACTGATACATTTTGTTCATATATCATTTTTTTAAATTTACTTTATGCATGGTTTTCATTAGCTTTTAGAGCATATTTAAGGCACTGGATTTAAAGTCTTTGTCTAAAAATTGCAACATCTTAGGTTCCTCGGGATAGTTTTGGTAGATTAATTTTTTTTCTTCAAATGGGCCATATTTCCCTAATTTTTTTTGTATGCTATGTCTCTTCCTGTTAACAATTAGACATTTGATTATTCTTATATAATATCTCTGTAAATAAGATTCTTTCCCCTTCCCCAAAGGTCACTGTTGTTGGTTTTTGTAGTATGCAGTCATTCGTTTATTGACTTCTCAAATTAATTTTGCAAAGATTGTTTGTGTCATGCATGGTCACTAAACTCTCTGTTTATTTAGATAGTTTTTAGTTATTATTTTTTTTATTGATAGGGTTTCCCTTGAACACCAGAAACTGGTGAAAAAGAAAATTTTCCCATCTTTGCAGGTTGGCTCTCTGCTGAGGAATTACTACAACATTTAGTCAAAGTGTTTACAACCCTGCTTTAGCCTTTACTTCGTGCTTGAACTAAACATACAGATCAGCTAATGGTGAAAGTTTAAGGATACCTCAAGGTTCTTTCCTGCCCACACCCTGCATTGGATATGTTAAGCTATCTAAATTCTCATGTATGAATTCCTTAATCCCCTAAATAAACTCTTTCCCCAGCTTTTCTTCCCAGGATATCTCTTAAATGTCTCAACTAAATCTTTTGTCCTGAGGAACTGAGATGTTTGTTCACATTACCATGCATTAAAGCAGTACTTACTGCTTTTCCATCCAGAGTGAGTTGAGTTAGGCAAAACAGAGCTGAGCACCTTGCATAGAGTTTTCTTCAGGTAGCTCCCCGACAATTTAGAACTAACAAGCACAGTAGTTTATGAATAAGGTTTCCCCTGCTTCCTCTTGAACTAGTTATCAGGGTCATACACTGGGGACATAGAAGGCTGTCTTCAAGAATGCTTCCAAGCTATGGAAAGGTGAGGGCAAGTAAAATGTCACAAAATTTTCCTACCTTTTTAAAGTTGTCTCTCTATTTTTTAGATCAGCTTGGTGGCTGTAAACCATTGACTCTTTTCCAGAGTTCTGACAAAGTTAGTTCTGGAAAGTTAAGTTCATCAAAGCTAGTTTCTTTGATGTTTCTGTGAAGAGATTATAGACATTGAATCGATCTTATTGACTGTTTTGCTTACATCACTCAGTCTTTTAACTTGTGTTTAAGCTTTTCACATTTAAAGTGTGTATTGATGTGGTTGGATTGACATCTATAGTTTATCTAGTTGTTTTATATTCAATTTTTTTCATTTTTATTTTCTGTTTGCCTCTTTAAGTCAAATTGAGTAAGTCATATAATTCAGTTTTAATTCTTCTGTTGACTATTTTTACTTTTTAAAAATTTAGTGTTTTCTCTAAGGCTAATAATGTGCATTTGAAAATAATCTCAGTATGTTACTGTTATGGTTAATACTGAGTGCCAACTTGATTGGACTGAAGGATGCAAAGTATTGTTCCTGGGTGTGTCTGTGAGGGTGTTGCCAAAGGAGATTAACATTTGAGTCACTTGACTGTGAGAGGCAGACCCACCCTCAATCCAGGTGGACACTCTCTAATCATCTGCCAGCACAGCCAGAATAAAAAGCAAGCAGAGAAACGTAGAAAGATCAGACTGGCCTAGCCTCCCAGCCTACATCTTTCTCTTGTGCCAGATGCTTCATGCCCTCAAACATTGGACTACAGGTTCTTTGACTTTGGAACTTGGACTGGCTTCCTTGCTCCTCAGCTTGCAGACAGCTTATTGTGGAACCTTGTAATCATGTGAGTTAATACTCCTTAATAAACTCCCTTTTATATACACATCTGTTCTATTAGTTCTATCCCTCTAGATAACTCTGACTAATACAGACATTGGTGCCAGTAGAGTGAGGTGCTGCTGAAAAAATACCTGAAAATGTGGAAGTGACTTGAACTGGGTAACAGACAGAGGATGGAACAGTTTGGAGTGCTCAGAAGAAGACAGGAAAATGTGGGAAAGTTTGGGACTCCATGGAGATTTGTTGAATGGCTTTGACCAAAATGCTGCTAAAGATATGGACAATGAAATACAGGCTGAGGTGGGAACTGGAACAATAGTGACTTTTGTTATGTTTTAGTAAAGAGACTAGAGCCATTTTGTCCCTGCCCTAGAGATTTGAGGAACTTTGATCTTGAGGAAGATAATTTAGGGTGTCTCGTGGAAGAAATTTCTAAGCAACAAAGCATTCAAGAGGTGACCTGGGTGCTATTAAAAGTATTCAGTTTTGGGCCGGGCTCGGGGAGACGGGCAGATCACGAGGTCAGGAGATGGAGACCATCCTGGCTAACACGGTGAAACCCCGTCTCTACTAAAAAATACAAAAAACTAGCCGGGCGAGGTGGCGGGCACCTGTAGTCCCTGCTACTGGGAAGGCTGAGGCAGGAGAATGGCGTAAACCCGGGAGGCGGAGCTTGCAGTGAGCTGAGATCCGGCCACTGCACTCCAGCCTGGGAGACAGAGCGAGACTCCGTCTCAAAAAAAAAAAAAAAAGTATTAAGTTTTATAAGGGAAGCAGAGTATAAAATTTCAAAAAAAAATTGCAGCCTGACAATGCAATAGAAAAGAAAATCCTATTTTCTGAGGAGAAATTCAAGCCAGCTGCAGAAATTTGCATAAGTAATGAGGAGCCCAGTGTGAATCCCCAAGAAAATGTGGAAAATGTCTCCAGGGCGTGTCAGAGACTTTTGTGGCAATCCCTCCCATCACAGGCCTGGAGACCTAGGAGAAAGAAAACGTTTTGGGAGCTGAGCCCAGAGTCCGCATGTTGTGTGCAGTCTAGGGACTTGGTGCCCTGCTTCCCAGCCACTCCAGCCATGGCTGAAAGGGGGCAGCATGGAGCTCAGGCCACGGCCTTAGAGGGCGCAAGCCACAAACCTTGGCAGCTTCTACATAGTGTTGAGCTTTCCAGTGCACAGAAGTCAAGAATTGGGTTTGGGAACCTCTGCCTAGATTTCAGAGGATGTATGGAAATGCCTGGATGCCCAGGCTGACGTTTACTGCAGGGGAAGGGCCCTCATGGTGAAACTCTGCTAGAGTAGTGTGGAAGGAAAATGTGGCTTCAGAGCTCCCAAACAGAATCCCTACTGGAACAATGGCTACTGGAGCCCTGAGAAGAGGGTCACTGTCCTCCAGATGTCAGAATGGTAGATCCACTGACAGTCTGCACTGTGCACTTGGAAAAGCTAAAGACACTCAATGCCAACTGGTGAAAGCAGCTGGGAGGGAGGATATACCCTGTTAAACCACAGGGGCAGAGTTGTCAAAAACCATGGAACCCACCTTTTGCATCAGTTTGACCTGGATGTGAGACATGGATCCAAAGGAGATCATTTTGGAGAGAGACAGACTTAAGATTTGACTGCCACACTGGATTTCAGACTTACGTAGGGCCTGTTGCCCTTTGTTTTGGCCATTTCTCCTATTTGGAATGGCTATATTTACCCACTGGGTGTACCCCCATTGTATCTAGAAAATAATTAACTTGTCTTTGATTTTACAGACTCATAGGCAGAGAGGACTTAGGCTGAAATGAGTTAATACTTTGGGGGGCTGTTGGGAAGACATGACTGATTTTAGAATGTGAGGACATGAGATTTGGGAAGGGCCACAGGTGGAATGATATGGTTTGACTGTGTCCCCACCCAATCTCATCTTGAATTCCCATGTGTTGTGGGAGGGTCCTGGTGGGAGGTAATTGAATCTTTCCTGTACTGTTCTCGTGATAGTGAGTAAGTCCCATGAGATCTGATGGTTCTGTAACGGGGAGTTTTCCTGCACAAACTCTCTCTTTGCCACCATCCATGTAAGTTGTGACTTGCTCCTCCTTGCCTTCCACCATGATTGTGAGGCTTCCCCAGCCAGGTGGAACTGTAAGTCCATTAAATCTCTTTCTTTTGTAAATGGCCCAGTCTCGGATATGTCTTTAGCAGTGGTGTAAAAACAGACAAATACCGTCACCATCAGTAAATCAAGGAGGGTTATTGTCGTGTCAGGTCTACTCGGTGTGGGTGCTAAGGTCCTTCTCACTCATCAGGGTGATCTGAGAGATGAGCCAGTGGATGCAGAGCCACTGTGGCTGAGAATTGTTCTGGAGGTTGGCAAGCAGGAGATGAAAGTGGAGAAGAAAACCATGTCCAGGGGTTGAACACCTCCAGCTAAAGAAGGCCAGGCATAAAGGTATCTTACCACGAGGAAACCTATTTAAGTCACTGCAATAAAGTATGTTACCAGTAGTGTATCCATACAGGTCTGTAGCAACTTGATTCTTGCCCTCTCAGAGAAAATAATTCTGTTGAGGGGCATAAGAGTGAGAGACTGAGGCAAGTTTTAGAGTAGGTGTGAAAGCTTATTAAAAAGTTTTAGAGCAAGAGCGAGAGAAAGCAAAGTATGCTTGGAAGACGACCAAGCAGGTGATGTGAGAGATCAAGGCTCCATCAGACCCTTGACTTAGAGGTTTTATATATTGGCATGGTTCTGGGGTTTGTGTTTCTTCTCCCTTGATTCATCCTTTGGAGTGGGCTGTCTGTGTGGGTGGTGGCCTGTCAGCACCTGAGAGGGGCCACATGCGCAGCATGTTTATTGAAGTTGTGCACATACTCATTGAAGCATTTTCCCCTTATCAGTCAAGCATTACTAGAGAAAGGTCATATACCAGTTAAGCTCTGCCATTTTGTCTCTTAGTGCGCATGCTTGAGCCCACTAGCTTGCGAAATCTTAGCAGGAAGCTGCTGATCATCAGCAGCAGTGTCAGGTGTTTTCTATCTATCCGGAGACTACTCTTCCCTGGCACTAACTGAGGCCAATTGTTATTTAGAGAGACAGTTTAACAACCACCTGACCATCAGCTGATACTCACCTGATATTCCTGAGGGGGGTCCCTCTCTTGCCCTGCTCATGGATGCCTAGCTACTACTTTAACAAGTACACCTTTAAACAATGTTATACTACTTCATGTGTAATAAAGGACCACTTAATATTATTTTTCTAATTCTTCCTATCAATCCCTGCTGCCATCATTGTCATTCATTTAAACATTATTTTATAATTTAGTAGTTTTTTTGGGAAAAATTGAGGTAACACTATTTTTTTTATATTTGCAGTGTTTTGTACTTCTTTCTCTAGATTGGGATTTTGACCTGTATTGTGTTTCTTCACATTAAGCCTTCTTGTAGATAAAATGGCAATTAACTTTTCATTTGTATCTTTCTGAGAGTCTTTATTTCTTTCCTTTAAATCTTTTTTCTTCTTCTGAATTTATTGAAGTACAATTTAGGTACATTAAACTACATGTATTTCAAGTGTACAACTGAATAACTTTTGGCATGCCTTTTTTTTGGTAAAACCATTCCTATACTCTTGTCTTTTTAAACATTTTATAGCTTTCCCTTTCATCCTTTTAAAAATTTATTTGCAATTATTTTGTTAAAAAAAAAAAGTGTTTGTTCTATAGAATTTCCCACATGCTTTCTTCTGTTGTTTCTAGTATTACTGTGGTATTTAAAATGTTCCTTTGTTTTCTGTGTTTCATGAAAAAAGTGTTAAATTTAAATGCTTAGTCTGATTCAGTTTTAGAATTTTTAGTGATTGGGCAAAGCTGCCTCATAGATAGATTAGTTTCTTTCATGGGTAATTCCTTTTTTTTTGGAGTTGGAATCTTGCTCTGTCACCCAAGCTAGAGTACAGTCGCTCGATCTCTGCTCACTGCAAGCTCTGCCTCCCGGGTTGATGCCATTCATTCTCTTGCCTCAGTCTCCCAAGTAGCTGGGACTACAGGCACCCGCAACCATGCCCAGCTAATTTTTTTTTGTTTTATTTTTAATAGAGATGGGGTTTCACCATGTTAGCCAGGATGGTCTTTGTCTCCTGACCTTGTGATCCTCCCTGCTTAGCCTCCTAAAGTGCTGGGATTACAGGCGTAAGCCACTGTGCCTGGCCGGGTAATTCCTTTTTTACACATGAGCCTTGTCCTTCAGTTGGCATTCTTTGTTTGGTTAATCTTTATTCTAGGTATGGACTTGAGGAAAGATAGCATTTTTCCTTCAGAAGTTCAAAATTATCACTTTATTTTTTAAAACTTGCTTAGTTTTTGATAAGAAATCTGATATAAACTTTATCATTATTTTTCTTTAGGGAATATATCAAATTTCCTCTCATAGTTTTTAAGATATTTATCTTCACCTGTACTATTCAACAATTTAAATATAATATACCTAGATTTTTGTTCTGTTTTAAGGTGTGTGTGTGTGTGTGTGTGTGTTCATTTTAAAGTTTGGTGCTTTTCAATTTCGGATCTGTGGTTCATGTCTGTCACGAATTTTGGAAAATTAAAATTCTTATTCAAATATTTATTTTGCCCTATTATGTCTCTTAATATTACATCACAGTTCTCAGGTACTCTGTGATATGATGCATTTACTTTTTCTTTGTTTTTCTTCTTTGCCTCTCAGTTTGTGTAATATCCATTGACGTCTCTTCAAGCTCTTTGATTTCCTTGACTGTACTATGTGATTTTTTCCATTTCTGTTACTGTGGGTTTTTTTTTTTTTTTTAAATTTCTAACATCCTCATTTTATTTTCTTGACAGTTCTCCTCTTTCTGCAGAAATTACCTATTTGAGCCTTCATGTTATCTGTCTTTTCCATTAGAACCTTTAATACATCAAGCATAGCTATATGAAATGTGCTATCTGATAATTCCAACAACTTTGTAATATTTGAAGCTAATTCTCATGGCTGCTTCTCTCTAGAGACTTTTAAAAAATATTTTTGTGCTTCATATTTGTATCGTTGGACAGCCTGAATAGAACAATAATACTGAGATAAATGCTTTTTAAAATTCTCAGGTGTCTTTAATGTGTTGGTTAATGTTAATTTAGTCAGGTGTTAAGCTGATTTTAAAATTCTTATTTCTAAGGTTAACCTCAGTGTATCAGAGGCTTCAGATATTTCTAGATTTAGCTTGTACTTAATGAGGGAACAGATTTACTGGAGAGTTTTTCTGAATATCTGACCACAGTGTGTTTTCACGCTGCTGATAAAGATATACCCGAGACTGGGCAATTTACAAAGTTGGACTTACAGTTCCACATGGCTGGGGAGGCCTCACAATCATGGAGGAAGGTGAAAGGCACATCTCACATGACAGCAGACAAGAAAAGAAGCTCGTACAGGGAAACTCCCATTTTTAAAACCATCAGATCTCATGAGACTCATTCACTATCATGAGAAGAGCTCAGAAAAGACCCACCTCCATAATTCAATCACATCCCACTTGGTTCCACCCCGACCCCTCCCAAATCTCATGTCCTCACGTTTCAAAACCAATCATGCCTTCACAATAGGACCCCAAAGTCTTAACTCATTTCAGTATTAACTCAAAAGTCCATAGTCCAACATCTTATTTGAGACAAGGTAGGTCCCTTCTGCCTATGAGCCTGTAAAATCAAAAGCAAGCTAGTTACTTCGTAGATACAATGTGAGCATAGGTATTGGGTAAATACAGCTATTCTAAATGGGAGAAGTTGGCCAAAACATAAGGGCTACAAGCCCATGCAAGTTCAAAATCCAGCAGGGCAGTCAAATTTTAAAGCTCAAAAATGATCTCTGACTCCATATCTCACATTCAGGTCAAACTGATGCAAGAGGTGGGATCTCATGGTCTTGGGCAGCACCACCCCTATGGTTTGCAGGTACAGCCTCCCTCCCAGCTGCTTTTGCTGGTTGGCGTTGAGTGTGTTGGCTTTTCCAGGCACATGGTGCAAGCTGTCAGTGTATCTACCATTCTGGCTCTGGAGGATGGTGGCCCTCTTCTCAAAGCTCCACTAGGCGATGTCCCAGTAGGGACTCTG
Source organism: Macaca mulatta (assembly GCF_049350105.2). Taxonomy (NCBI): domain Eukaryota; kingdom Metazoa; phylum Chordata; class Mammalia; order Primates; family Cercopithecidae; genus Macaca; species Macaca mulatta. The sequence continues at coordinate 124,065,831 of NC_133413.1, forward strand.
TGTGGGGACTTTGACCCCACATTTTCTTCCATACCATCCTAGCAGAGGATCTCCATGAGAGCCCACCCCACCCCTTCAGCAAACTCCTGTCTGGGCATCCAGGAGTTTCCAAACATCCTCAGAAATCTAAGTGGAGGTTCCCAAACTTAAATTCTTGACTTTTGTACACTCGCAAGCTCAATACCACATGGAAGCTGCCAAGCCTCGAAGCTTGCACCCTCTGAAGCCACGGTGTGAGCTGTACCTTGTCCCCTTTCAGAGCTGGAGCAACTGGGAAATGGGGCGCTAAGTTCCTAGGCTGCACACAGCAGGAGGACTCTGGGCCTGGCCAAGGAAACTTTTTCCTCTTAGCCCTCCAGGCCTGTGATGGGAGGGGCTGCCATGAAGACCCCTGACATGCCCTGGAGACATTTTCCCCATTGTCTTGGGGATTAACATTTGGTCCCTTTTTACTTATGCACGTTTCTGCAGGGGGCTTGAATTTCTCCTTAGAAAATGGAATTTTCTTTTCTATTGCATTGTCAGGCTGCAATTTTTTTGAACTTTTATGCTCTGCTTCCATTATAAAATTGAACATCTTAATAGCACCCAAGTCAGTTCTTGAATGCGTTGCTTCTTAGAAATTTCTTTTGCCAGATACCCTAAATTATCTTCCTCAAGATCAAAGTTCCACAACTCTGTAGGGCAGAGAGACAAAATGCCTCCAGTCTCTTTGCTAAAACATAACAAGAGTCACCTTTTCTCCAGTTCCTAACAAGCTCCTCATTTCCATCTGAGATCATCTCAGCCTGTACATTGTCCATATCTTTATCAGCATTTTGGTCAAAGCCACTCTACAAGTCTCTAGGGAGTTCCAAACTTTCCCACATTTTTCTGTCTTCTTCTGAGTCCTCCAAACTGTTCCATCCTCTGCTTGTTACCTATTCCTAAAGTCGCTTCCACATTGTTGGGCATCTTTTTAGCAGCACCCCATTCTTGATACCAATTTACTGTATTAGTTCATTTTCATGCTGCTGATAAAGGCATACCTGAGACTGGGCAATTTACAAAAGAGAGAGGTTTATTGGACCTTCAGTTCCATGTAGCTGGGGAGGCCTCACAATCATGGTAGCAGGTATAAGGCACATCTCACATGGCTGCAGACAAGAGAATAGAGCTTGTGCAGGGAAACTCCTGTTTTTCAAAACCATCAGATATCATGATCCTTATTCACAATCACGAGTACAGGGAAGGAAAGACCTGACCCCATAATTCAATCACCTCCCACTGGATTCCTTCCATGATACATGGAAATTGTGGGAGTTACAATTCAAGATGAGATTGGGTAGGGACACAGCCAAACGATATCAGACTTACTTTGTTTAAGATCTATTTGCTTGACTTAGGGTCTTTTTTCTGTATGTTAACCCCTAGAGAAAACTCTCTCTTTTAAAAAAAAACTGTTTTTCCCAGTTTTTTTATACTGTTGTTTTTACTCATACATGTTAATATAATAGCGTTTTGGAGGGTGGGCAATGGGAGCATTATCTGCTTAAACTGACTGAGCCTCAGTCTTTGATGTACTGTGAACCTGACCGAGTCTTGGGCATTGAAAAAGCTTATCCCTTTCTAAATGTAATACTAAAGCTAGCATCTATGCCTAAATTGTAGGGTTTTCTTAGTGTTTTTCTTTCTATTTATATTCTTCCAGGAACAGTGGATTTCCACCAATACCCTTAGGTTACAATTTTGTTTTTCAGTTTTTCCTCTTACAGATTAAAGCTTTTGTTACAGAAGGAAAATGGGAATGATGAGACTGGGTGAGGTATTAGTATGGCAGCTTGCTGCCCTACCACTACCACGGAGAAGCTTTCTCAGGGTTTTTCTTGATCTTCTTGTTAGTGCCTGCTGGAATTTTAGCAGGAAAAGCCCATAAGAGGGTATCAATCTACATACCTCCGAATCTCCTATGGGTTTTACATGCGCATTTTAGATGACACTTTACACTTAGCAATTTGATAAAAATATGTAAGTTGAATCACTTTACTGGCTTATATAGCACTTGTCAATTTCTTTCCCAGTAACCAATGCCTGAATCCTCTTTCTCCCTTTAGTCACCTGTTTCCTTCCAGATTTTAGATCAGTTGTTTGCCCTGAAACCTCAATGCCCTAACGCAAAGTGACTAATTTGTAGTTTTCCAGCTTGTTCCTGCTATCAGCATATAAGTAACACTTTCCAAGTCAAACATCTGTGGGTTAAAACTGAAAGTCTCCTCTGGAATCATTTTGAACATAAGTGTTATAGCAAGCTATTAATAATAATCTAATATGTAGTAGAGTTGAAAATACTTAACATTTAGAATCCACCCAGTTGGTTCAAGTTTCAACTCTTACATATTCATGTACCACTAGGTAGATAACTTAAACTCTGATGGGCACAAAAAGGAAATTGATACTAATCCTTACTTGGCAAATAATGCAGTAGAGCTATTGTAAGGCTTAAATGACAATGAAGACTATAAAGAATCTGTCAGAATAAAGGCACTCATTTGTTACTTTTTTTTTCTTGCTATGGCAACATTTTACATTTGAATTGTTTGTTTATATTCCTGTTCCTTACTAAATACTGAACTCTCTGAAAGTAGATGCATTTTCTTGTTTAGATTAGAATAAATAGCATCTTGTACAGTGCTTGGGACATAACAATTCTTGCTGAAAAAATAATTTCATGCATGCATCAAGATGAGTTGAAATCTAATCAGTACATGGTGCTTAGGAAAATGTTTACCAGATGAATTTTAAGAATGAAACATCTCCTGCAAGAAGGTTACAGCATTAAATGGTCAAAAAAGTCATACACAGAAAGGAGAGCCATCACCACTCAGAGATAACATTTCCTACCTCGAAGTCTTTGGGAGGTGATAGGTATAGATTAAAGGTTTTTCTGTTATATAACCTTAGTTTTTATCCTGATTTTTTTCTTACTGGTTATGTGAATTTGGGCATATTACTTAACATCTTTGTGTCTTTAATTTTTCCTATCTCTACCTTACAGCATTTTGAGAATTAAAAATAATGTATGTGAAGGTTCTGGTACACAGTACTATTTAATAATGCAAGTTCATTTTAGTTCTGACATAAGATCTCTTTCTGAGAAAATTGTATTATTTTAGTAGAAAGGACTTTACATAGTTTTTTTTTTTTTTTTTTTTTTTTTTGAGTACTATATGAACAAAAGGACCTCTCTAAATTCAGAAAGTAGAAAAGCTACATGTATTGACCCATAGAAAATTGGTTCTATGGAGAATTTGAATTCTATTCAAATCATAATGTTTCTTCCGCTAACAGTCAAGGTGTTAGAACAACTATGTTGAAAAATTATAACAGCGAATTTTGAAAAATAGAAATAAATATGCTTGTTTTTATCTCTGTAAATTTTAAATAAAGATTAGTATCAAACAGAATTATATACAGTACCTCTTCCAAGAAACTCCATTAGCATAGGCACTCTCTTCTATCCAGGAGCTTGAAATCTGTATCAGAAAATCTCTCAAGATTATTTTCATCTCTCTTCTTTAATAATTAAAAAGAATGCACAGCATTTTTGGTGATTCTATGGGGATACTAATGTTAGTTGGAATTGGAATAGGACCAACAATTATGCCACATGTTATTTCTATTTCTGTTGTATTATTTTACCAGATTATTTTTAAAACTTTATCTAATTTCTTTTAAGCTCCACTTCTGTGGGCATGGTAGTTTCAATCTACAATGATGAAATTATTGGTTCAGATTTATTATATGCTTCTAATTATGAAGCCAAAAGTAATTCAGCTAGTCAGATCTATACACTGGAATTTATTAGTTAAATTTTTGTCAACTGAAGAACATGAAAAACCATCAAAATAGTTACTTTTAAAAAATGGGAGTGGGATCGGAAGAAATAATTTGACATTATTGAATCTTTATAGCATCACGCTATGAAATAGAGTCCAGATATTGGGACTGGTCCATTCCATGCCCCAGACAGAAATACTATTAGCGTTTCTAGGAAAAAATATATATTTCTATTCTTTCATGAAAGATATCCATTTATCTAATAACTGACAATTAAAATACTTATATGAAAATGTCAATTGTTTTAATTTGATAATAAATTTCATTCTGCATATTTTATAGACAATTGTCCTCTAATCATTAAAAACTTTTTTTTCCTAGATTTCATTATGATATAACTTGTAAGAATATTTTTCTGGAGTTTATATTCAAAATAATTTATTAAAACTGTTTTTCCTTAAACATTTGTCACTCTTCCTTGAATAATTTTGAGTTCTTATCCATGTTTTTTTTGTTGTTTAAATGGTAAAACACATACGTTTGAAAAGGTAATACAAACAGATGCAATTTATAGAAAGGAAGAAAAATAATTAGTAAACATAACTTGCTTAAACACTTATAGATTGCAGAGTGCTTTCTCTTTACCTATTCTACATAATTCTTGAGACATTCCAGGGTGGATAAATAACTCATTCAAGACCACATAATTAAGAAGTGGAAGAACTATGACTCATTGTAGGACTGGATTCAAATCTTATGTTTTCTTCACTATATATATCATTGATGCCTATCATAACTCTTCACATTTTTTCTGTGTCTTGCATTGTACAATACAATTAACCTTGCATTGATAATGCAAATATATTTAACTTTTGGCTTAACTTTGGCATTCAAAATTTTAAGTTTTTCTTTGCTCTCATATTGCTACATGCTCTTTTTCCTTCCTTAACTATCTTGGCAAACTGGCATCCTTCACAATATTAAAATAGTTTCCATGCTATTTTTCTCTAAATCATCAAGGCAACTTAAATTAAAATTCTAACTTTCAAAATATTTGAACAGAATTTTGTTCATTAAGATCTTTTTTTCTTAAACACTGCTTTATGTAGAACATTAATTTATGTTGCTTATTTTAATGCAGAACGACTGCTATAAAAATCCTTTCATTGATAGTGTATTCTTACAATTTTCCATACATAAATATTGTCTCTTCTTCTCTCCTTCCTTCTTCACTTCACTTTTCTTTTTAGTTAAACAATGTGATGTCCATACTTTCATGCAGTCTGTGTTCTGAATCACATTTCCTAGAACAGGCACCTAATAGACCAATCACATAAAATGTCATATTGTTAGAGTGAGGAAATATGGATTCCTACTCTGTGGCAAGAAATAAATTTTGTAAGGAGAAAATTGTAGTGCCTCAGTGGAAAATTATACATCTTCTACAAATAATGATGTCTGAAACCCCTTGTTCCTTTTTTTTTTTGTAAGTGTTTCTGACATTCAAATTTGATTAGATTCTGATTTACTTGGCAAAGAATTTAGTAGGGACAACTTGGTCCTTTTACATGACTTTTACATGAAGACCCTGATTTCAGTTAAAAAGCCAGCATAGAACTCAACCAGACAGCATGGCCACAACTCTAATGCCCTCTTTGTTTTCTCGTCTTGTTTAGGACTACAGGAAAATATGTACTTTTTTTTTTTTTTTTTGCAATGTTTAGAACATTTTATTAAAGTACAAAATTGTTGGAATTTAGCTAATAGAAAAACATAGTAAATATTTACAAAAACACTGATAACATTACTCAAGTCACACACATGTAACAAAGTAGACAGGTCTTAACAAAGTTTACAAATTGAAATTATGGAGATTTCCCAAAATAAATCTAATAGCTCATTGCTGAGCATGGTTATCAATATAACATTTAAGATCTTGGAGCAAATGTTGTCCCCAAGTCTTCTGCAATCCAGTGCCCCTTAAAATTGGTTTCTCTCTTTGGGAGATTCAGACTCAGAGGCAGCCAGAGGGGACAGGTCAAGAGCTGAAATAATCACCTAACTAGTCTAATTTTCTTCATTCTATTGACTGTGTCAAGTTATAGACACAGTCAAAGTGTTTTCCTTCAGCCTCTGATGATTTGAGAAGATGAAGAACGTGAGCAATTTCTCATTGCTTAAAGAAAAACATAGCACATAAGAGGCTGAGTGTAGAGTATCTATACTAGAACCATAAAGTTCTGTCTGATGGTAAATTATGTATAAAACTAAGATAAAACAGAGAATTATGCTCTGTGTTTATTAACCATCCACTGTGCTAAAACTAGAGCAGTTTGATTTAAAAGTGTCACTCTTCCTCCTTTCCTACTTTCAGTAAATATGTACTTTTATTAATAGATGATGATGATAGCAAACATTTTGTTAGGTTTAGTAAAACTCAAAATTTGCTTGATATTGTTATATGCTACATTAACAAGTTTACCTTAAAAGATATCTGGCATAGTTTCAGGGTGATATTTGAAAATCTAATGGCCTACTCTCATTTTACTCATGAAGGCATTGTTCTCACCCTCAGAAATGATTCTTTAAAAGAAACATATATTTAACAATTATTTTAGTAAAGAATGACAGTTAAATGTCTGAGGGAGGAAAGAAGAGATCGAAGTGGAGAAGAAGTAGAGATGAATGTACTCCGTTGTTAAATAAGAGCCTCAGCTGTGAAATTTATTTGGAAATTTGAAAAGGATAGAAAGTCTAAAGAGGAGTTAATTAAAATAAATATAAACATGAGTGACTAATTGTTATCATTTTCTCCTTGTACTGACTTGATCTCACTTTAATCCTCATGGTCTAATTATAAAATAATGGTCAGCTTTAGCAATTACATTGCCAGAGCTAATCTATCAATGACATTTAAATATACCAAGGGATCTGGAAGGATTTCGTTTTTGTAAAATATAGATTTCTGCTTCACTTTTAAACCTTAAGCATAAATTGAACATTGACCTGACTAGTTTTCTAGTTGGGAGCTTAGTTTTCATATTCCCACAGTGTTACCTAGGATACCAGGCCCTTGCTACATTTAGACACCTGCATAATTTTTTATGTACATTATATCAGGTCATTTGTGATGCAAATAAAGAAAATAATCTAACCAAGTAAGATTCTAATAAAATGAAGGTTGCAAGTAATTGGTTTTATCGTTTGTGTGTTTTCACACTACTCAGAAATATAAAAACTGCCTTTCTTCATTACACATTTTAAATCAACCAATTTTGAATAAAATAATGCTTATTGATCTAGTTTCTAACTTAATCCTATTATCAAAACTCTATGACCAACTTTTATGGCTTGTTGTTGACAATGATACTGATGATTATGATGCTAAAAAAGGCAAGTTAATTCTAACCTGTTACAATCAATAATAATTTTTTAATGAAGCATTTTGAATACAATCTGTATAATTATATAATCAGGCAACTCAAATGAATTTCAAATAAAAAATTAAGTAAAAAGAAATGTAAATTTTTATGTCCGAAATAGTTACTGTAAAAAGCTATTTAGAGTTTTCTTATTCATCTACCTGGACAGATTATTTTTAAGGATCTTTATTTTAGCAAATCATACCATGATTTAATTAAATAGTAAGTCTTGTGAATTCCATCTCAAGGACATATTTACACTTTCTAAACATCAAATCTAAGTTGCAGACAACTCCTTTTGTGGACTATTTCAGTAGGCTTTTAAAGGATATTAGTACTTCCATTCTCCTATAATCCATTTCCACATTGTAGCCAAAGTGATCTTTTTAAAAGGAAAATAAGTAGAATACATCACTCATCTGTTTAATCGTCTAAATGTTTCTTATTGCTTTTAATGTGAAACCTCAACTCCTTATATTGGCTTACAGAATCATACTTGATCTGTTCCTGGCTATTTGTCTGACTGTATCATTTACTATATTCCATCTCATTTACTATTTGTCAGCTACACTGGCTGTTGAATGGTTCCTGTAACAGCCAGATTTCACCAGAGATTGGGTTATTTTCAGTAGTCGTATTGTCTGTCTAGAATTTTTTCTCTCCTAGACATTTTGCAACTAAAACTATATTAATTATCTATTTCTTCATAAAATTAATCCCAACACTCTGTGGCATAAAATGACACACCGTGATCATCTCACAGTTTCTGTGGGTCAGAAATCTGGGTGCAGCTTGGCTGGTTCTCTAACAAGACTATGGCCAAGATGACATACAGATCAGTAATTTCATCTAAAGGGTTGACTAGGGAAGGATCTGCTTCAAGTCTCACTTGTTTGTTGGCAGGATTCAATTTCTGCAGGCTGTTGGACTTAAGGACTGTTGGTTCAGGCTGCCCTCAGTTTCTTGCCACACTGGATTTTTCATCAAGGCAGTTTGCCTCATCAAAGCATACAATCCAGGAAGGCAATAAACTCTTCTAGCTGGCTAGAAATCACTGTCTTTGTAGTTCAGTCACAGAAGTGGCATACAATCACCTTTGCCATATTCTCTTGACTAGAAGAAAATAACACACTCACAGGAAGGTGTAGTTACACGAGGGTATGAATACCAGCAGTTGGGGATTATTGGAGGCTATTTTGGAGGTTGGCCTCCCACATTACATACTATCTTTTAAAATTCACTTGCTTTGAAATACCTTTATATGTATCCTCTCAATCAAACATTGCTACTCACTTATGCTTCAATATGTTGCTCTATTTTAATCCTTGGTAGAACACTTTGCACATTTTCTTTTTTTTTCTTTTTTTTTTTGCCATGATCTCTACAGGACTTTAAAGCACACAAAACTGTGAATCTCATATGCTGTGTATGCTAGTGTTTTCTCAGTGACCATACAGTGTTTGGCACATATTTGGCACTAAATAAATATTAGTTGAATAAATTGAATAGGTTTCATTACGAATAAATGCTATATAGAAGTGCCTTGAAGTACCTTTCTACGTATCCTCTCAATCAAAAGTTGCTACTCAGTTATGCTTCAGTATATTGCTTTTAATCCTTGATTGAGTACTTCACACATTTTAATATTTTTATGTTTTTCCCCCATGATCTCTACTAGATTTCAAAGTACATGAAACTATGAGTCTTATCTGCTGCTTATTCTGGTGTTTTCTCAGTGGCCATACATAGGATTTATCGAGAAGAAATGCTATACAGAATTGTGAGGAGATATTTTATAGCCCATTATCAACTTAGCAACATTTCAATCTGTAAGATCTTTAGAAGTAATGAATCAAAGCAGTGGTTCTCATCTGAAATTACACTTCTATGTAATTATTGAGAGATCTTATTTTTGCTTCCTTCATTAATCCACTCTTCCATCTACCTATTTATTAAAATAATGAGAGATGGTCATTCTTGGCAATCTGCTAAACATGTGGATATGATGGTTTACAGTCTGGTAGCAGTCAGGCAATTAACTATTCATATAATAGTGAAAATAGTTGAATGACCAACTGGGGTAAATGCTATGAAGGAAAACTTTTAAATTCAAGGAGAAAATGACAATAGTGGTATTTGACCTCGTGGGGGGAGAACTTTCATGTGGACATACCATTTTAATTGTTATTTGAAAAATAATTAGGCATCAACTTGTAAGGAGATAGAAGATTTGGGGCATTCAAAATAATGTCTGAAGAAGCTCTGAGATGAATGGAGCTTTGTCTCCTAAAAGGACTGGCTAGATCAGAGGATGAAGAGGGAGGATATTATTTTACAAGAGCAGGCTGAAAAGACACTCATGTCAGATCTTACGGAATTTTTATTGGAAATCATAAGAATATTGGTCCCTATTCTAATAATGAAGAAAGTCAACTAAAGGCTCTAATGCTGTTATTATACAATTAGATTTGCATTTAGAAATGCTCACCCTGGAAAAGGTGGGGAGAATAAATAACAGGGGAGGACTGGATTATAGGAATGCAGGGATGTGATTGGATGGTATCTTTACTGTTTTACAAGAAATAGTCTCTCATGGGGATGGTAGCAGTGTTGAGTTATATGGATTTATGAGGCACAATTGGATGGCTATCACTTTTCAGCCATTGTGCTATAATGAACACAATCGTTTATCTTTAAAATATTCCCTTGAGATTATTACAATCATCCTATATAAAACAGGAGATGGAGACAAAGAAAGCTTCACTAAATTGCCTAAGTCTCACAATGGTTGTGATGTGCAGTGCATGAGGCGTGGACATAAACACATATATACACACAAGTGCAAGAATTATATGATGCAAGTATAACTTCTTTTTATGAAAAATTTATTGGCAGCATGGTGGCTCACACCTGTCATCATAGCACATTGGGAGGCTAAGGCGTGAGGATTGCTTGAGGCCAGTTTTGAGACCAGAGTGGGCAACACAGTGAGACACCATCTCTACCATAATCATCACTACCATAACCATCTCTACCATAAACATCATCTCTACCATAAACACCATCTCTACCATAAACAAACACACAAAATTAGCTGGGTGTGGTGGCACAGGTCTGTAGTCTCAGCTACTCAGGAGACTGAGGCTGAAGAATCACTAGAGCCCAAGATTCCACAGCTGCAGTGAACTATAATTCTGCCACTGTACTCTAGCCTGGGTTCTAGAACGAGACCCTGTCTCTTATAAAAATAAAACAAAATAAAATAAAGAGAAAAATCTATGGAGAAGTGTATCTGTGCCTCACAGCCCCATCCTTGCCAGACCCTTCATCATCTTGTGCAGAGACATGACAGTCATGAGTAAAAAGGTTCGGGAAGAAGAATTTCAATCCGATAATATTGTACATGCTTATAAGGGACTTGCAAGTGGAGGACAGAACATATTGAATGAGACATGTCACAAGGGGAGCTTTCTGACTAGGCAAACAGCATTGTTAGGCTAAAATTTATCTAACCTAATTTTCAAATCATCCTGTTGATATCAGCTAGATACATTTTTCTTTCAATAAGTGTATTCATTCTTTCAGAGCAACCTCTCTGTCAAACTAACAAAGGGAGCAGAGGGGGCACTGCTGTGACCATCCCTGAAACAAGGAGCCTTTCTCCCTCCAACAGCAGAGTCATGATTTGAGCCAAGTTATCTTTTCTCTGTAGCTGTGTCATAACTGTTTTATTCTGCTTTACATTCCAGAGACCACTAAGGGGGAATGTAAGTGTGAAAGATGACTGCCTTAGTATAGCATTCTAAAGTTGTTGAATAGGAGCATCTCTGGTCGGACAAGGGGTTGTAATTATCTACAACTATTATTTTCCTTGTAAGTTTGAGAATCAAGTAAAAGAAGCAGGTGTCAGGCAATTGGTGTAAAAGTACCAAATTTATTGCTTTTAGCCTTGATTAAAGATTGTGCATGAAACTAACACAGGAACAGAAAACCAAACACTGCATGTTCTCACTCATAAGTGGGAGATGAACAATGAGAACACATGGACACGGGGAAGGGAACATCACACACTGGAGCCTGTCAGCGGTTGGGGGCTAGGGGAGAGATAGCATTAGGAGAAATATCTAATGGAGAGGACCAGTTGATGGGTATGTAACAAACCTGCATGTTCTGCACATGTACCCCAGAACTTAAAGTATAATAATAATAATAACAGTAATTATAACAAAAGATTGTTCATGAGACCTGTTGCAGGTCTAGTAATAAGAAAATGAGTCTCAGGTGCAGATTTACCTGCAGATAATTCACCTGGAAGGCTGATGAAAAGATGATGACTGGGAAAAGAAGCAGTTGTAACAGAGGTCTCGCCAAATTCCTTGAGGAACTCTGAAGTTCAGATAACATTTCCATGATGTGCCGTATTGATGCAAGGAGTCAATCTTTTGAACCTATACTGGACCAGTCACTGGGTATAGGATTCTTCCTGAGGACAGGCTGCAGACTTGAGCAAGTTAGGTCTGTTTGGTCAAGGGCCAAATGTTGCCAGCAAGTGATAGTTTCAGCTGCTGGGAAAACAGTGCTTTTTGTAAGATAAATCCATTGGCTTTGTATAGTAAGTTCATTTCTTTGGGGAATAGGTTCTCTGGGCTTCAGATTAGACTCCTTTTTTTTCTGAGAAATCTTATAAAAAGATAGTTAGTAGGATCAACTACAGCCCCTGACATGTAGCTGTTCTCAGGGTTGCAACTTTTTCATATTACCTGGCTTCTCTATTAGCTACCTTAGATACTCTTCACCTTTAACCTGCTTCTCTGCTTGCCTACATGAGTCTGGTCACCATACACTTCCTAGGCTGTAGTGGCTGCTTTTACCCATTTATCATCTAAATTAAGTAGGTGAATAACAGGAAACATCCCAGAGGATTACCTACATTACATAAATACCAAATGTTTTCTTTCCAGTCCTATTTAGTAACAGCAGGTCTGCTTCCCTCTGAATGTTAGGCCAGTATAATAACTCCTCTTCTCCCCTCTTGAAACACGATGTGCAAACTATCAAGTGGCAGCTGTGATTTTTACTTTTTTTTTTTTTTGTCTATTTTTGTTGATTCTTGTAAAATTCTACTTCTGCTAACTAGGAGTTGTATACCTTCTTTCTGGAAGCAGAAAGCAAAAATTCCAAGTGAGACACTAAGAGTGATAGCGAACAACACCATTTTTACAGTCCGTGATTCCCTGACCCATTTATTCTATATATTGTATACCTAGAACTATATACTTATCATTGATGTAAATTGTATACCGCATCCAAAGGAATGACTGCCCATCCTTGTAAGGTGCCATCTCCAAGTTGAAGTCTTAGTTGAACCTTCAAGAGTATGTTTCATTTCCCTTTCAGGTTAGAGGTTGCTGCGTGTGTGGTTTGTGATGGAATTCATAAACGTCATGTTGATGCGCTCACTAATGCACATCATCTGCTTGGTCCAATGTGGTGTAATGAGGGATCTTACATCAGTGGATCACTACATAAATCTTTAGACAATTATGCTGGTTGTAAGAAAGACAAATCTATGTCTGCAATGAGTTTGTTCTGGTGAAAATAAAGAGTACAATGGTGAAAGAAGTTCAATGTAATCAATTTGCCACCAAGGTAGCTCATTGGTATCTTCTAGATACGGTTTTGTGATAGAAGCTCAGTATTAGATTCTATTAAATACTAAGAAACATCAGTAGCTAGATTAGCTTTAATGAGTGTCCACAACTCTACTGCTGTCATTGTGGGCCAATTTTAACAAGCACTGAGGTTGCTGAAGACAAGCTGATTGATCTGAATTTGTCAAGTTCAAGTTCTGTTAATTAGAAGGGGCCATTCCATCTGAATGTAGTTGTAGCACATAACAAATGCATTTTCAGTTTGCATGAACATGTTTGCTGACCCATGTGAGAACCAAGTTCGGCCTTCGTCTTCTTCTTTCATTTGTTTTAAGTTAATCCCCACCCACATCAGTGTGTTCATTGCTTTAAATGATCACACCCTGTATTAGTCTGTTTTAACACTGCTGATAAAGATGTACCCAAGACTGGGTAATTTATAAAGAAAAAGAGGTTTAATGGACTCACAGTTCCACGTGGCTGGGGAGGCCTCACTATCATGGTGGGAGCTGAAAGACGCATCTTACATGGTGGCAGATAAGAGAGAAAATGAGAGTCAAGTGAAAAGGGAGACCCTTTATGAAACCATGAAATCTTATGAGACTTATTCAGTACCCCAAGATCAATGTGGGGGAAACCGCCCCCCATAATTTCCCCACAACACGTGGAAATTATGGGAGATACAATTCAAGATGAGATTTGGGTGGGGACACAGCAAAACCATATCACACCCATAGATGTGAGCTGAGAGACATTGTTGGGACAAAGTTGGGGACTTAGAAATCTGGAGAACTTGCTTATTCAGTTTATTTTATGTGCTCAGGACCTACCTATAACCTACTTATTGTATAACAGGTATGGCTTACAATGCATTGCTGTTCAGCCTATCCAACCTTTTGACATGGTAGGTCTGACAGACCTATACATGATGAACATTATAAATTGAAGGTCCCTTGACATCTCTTAATCAAGTGACATGTACAAGATAGTGCATAGTAGCATGCCAGATGCTGTTTTCACATGGTGGGTAATTCTCTGCTTCAGATGTTGTGGTTTTGCTATGGAAAATTAAAGGTTTACATTATGATGACCATACTGGTGCTCGACATACATTCTAAGTGGTATGATTTTTGGAGGATCAGATAGTCCAAGTAGATCATAGTCTCTATCTGCTACAGATTCCTTTTCTGCACTGGGTTCTACTAAAAGCTGTCAGCCATCAATTCACCTTAGTCAAAGCAGTAATACCAGGTATGACATATGCTGTATTTAGAATACGAAAATGTCTAGCAGGTTCCAGTGCTTCCTTTGTAGTTTTGAGTGGTGCAAGATGCAAAATACTTTGCTTCACTTTTGAAAAAAGCATATCAAAGGGCATTGGATCTCTGAAACCCTCACTGATATAAATAAGTCTCATAAGCTTTGGAGTGTTTACTTCCCATGCTTTGAAACACATGAATTTTTCTTTTGCTTTTAACTCTCCTATTTTTTTTTTTAATTTCAAGTTTTTGGGGGTACAAGTGGGTTTTGTTTCTTGGATAAATTCTTTAGTGATGATTTCTGAGATGTTAGTGTACCTATCACCCAAGCACTGTACACTGCACCCAATATGTAATTTTTTATTCCTCACGTCCCTCCCAAAATTTCTCAATCCTCTGAGTCCCCAAAGTCCACTGTGTTATTCTTATTCCTTTGCATCCTCATAGCTTAGAATATATAACATGTGTTTTTTCATTCCTGAGTTACTTCATTTAGAATAATGGCCTCCAGCCCCATCCAAGTTGCTGCAAAAGACAGTATTTTGTTCCTTTTTATGGATGAGTAGTATTCCATGATGTATATATACCACATTTTCTTTATCCACTTGTTTATTGATGGGCACATAGGTTAGTCCCATATTTTTGCTATTGCAAATTGTGCTGCTATAAACATGTGTGTACATGTGTCTTTTTCATGTAATGACTTCATTCTCTTTGGATAGATACCCAGTAGTGAGATTGCTGAATTGAAGGACAGTTCTATTTTTAGTTCTTTAAGGGAGTGCATGAATCTTGTCAAGTCCTTAAACACACTTTCCTTTTTGCTTAGTTAATTTAATTATCATTTTATTGATAGAGTGGACCAATTTGATAATCTGTTCAATGTCTTCATTGTCTAGATTCTATGGGGGTATTTTATGATAGAAGAGGAAAGGGCTAACACAGTCTTGCTGTATCTCATGTAAATGTGAACTGTAAGGATTAAGAAGAATATATTGACTATCAGGGAATACATACTAAGTGCCCGAGGCCATGCTAATGTGCTCTTGCAGAGATAGCCTCTTCGGAGCAGAAATCTGGATACTACTTGCTTAAGTTTGAAGTAGTTAGTTGTCATGATCTAGAATCCATCTTGTTCCTATAAGGACTGGCACAATAAATAAATGAGAATATGATGGAGACCACACTTTTCTAATTTTCTATGTATTTAACAGTAGTACTGACCTCTCCTATCTCCCATGGTATGTTATATTGTCTTTATTTAATAACTTGGTAAAGAAATGGGTAATTTTGCAGGCCTTACCCACTATACTAGATCTTATCACACAGGCCAATAAAGCAGTTTGAGGATTGATTTACTGACAAACATGCTTAGTTAAATTAAACATTCGGAGATTGGGAAAATGAGGGCTAGGTGGCGGTGAGTCTGTGAACTTAGTGGGTCCACCATAGGCCAGAGACTGGCTGTGCTTGAGCCAGTTCTCTATTTAATACCCGGCCTTCACCCTGCACAGGGCAATGATGCTTCAGGTACCATAGATCAACATCAACTAGGATTCTGTGTCCAGCGATTCACCAAGTACTTATGTATTCCCATTTTCCTAGTGTGTTTTTTCCTGAGTAAATTGTTCTGAATATTTTTGGGAAGAGGCTAGGTGAATTATTACAAATTACAGACACTGTGATTTTTCAGGGTCCTTCCTTCTAGGAACTTGGACACCTTTAGTCAATTAGTTCTGAACCTAACAACTGGCCCAGGACTAGAAAGTAAGTACAGCAAGCATCATGACATTTTAGGGGGAGTTGTTCTGAGTTTCCAGATCATATGTCCTCAATATCTTGACTGTACATCTTGGTTATACAGATTGAGCCATCTATCTTGCCCTTTATCTTTTCCCTAAGGAGGTTATATCCTATTAAAAATCTCTGTAGTTCAGTGTCAGCCACCACCCTGGTTTTACTAACATTGTTGCTTAGTACAATAATTATATTCACTTTGTTATTGACAGTTTAGAAACATCACAATGGCTTCTTTATTTTAGGAAATTTTCATTACTATCTAGGAACCCAATTTTGTAACAATTTCTGCAACTCTCATACCTGTTTGACAGTGTCTACAGGGACACCATTGCTTAGTTTCTCATCAGTGAATGAGTTAGCATCTGTGTAAATGGAGTGCCCTTCGGGCCTCCCTTAAAATAACTGGTGATTTCCAGCCTTAAAAAGTATATGTCCACTCCAACATCCCATTTCATTGAGCTTCCCACTTCCTTTTCCTGCTGCTTGCCATGGCAGCAGGCTATGGCTTTTATTTTTAACTTAACGAGAGACATTGCCTTCTCCAGGCTTTTAATTGCTGTTCTACCAGATTAACACCGTTTCCTGTGTCCTTGACAGAATTTTAAACCTCATCGTATATGAGAAGTCTCCAAATTATAAACTCTTTTCTCTCTTTTCCTGTTCTATGTTACGACATCCTTGATGTAAGACTTTCTGCACCAAGTCTCTAACATTATAGCCTCCTGGCTTATGTTAGCACCTGCTCACTAGTCTCTGCAGCTCTTTCAGGTTAGAGTCCTTTTTCTTCCCTTAGTGGATCAGGTATCATCTCAGCTGAGTTATGTTGTCACTTAACGCTGTTTATTACTCTGATGGACAACATGGGAGGAGGGGTGGAGATTCTGAGGGGGCACACAGGTCATCTTTTCAGGTGGCAACTGTTAGACTGTCTTCAAAGAAATGGCATGCAAGATTTTAACATGAACCTTCCTCCAGAGGATTCTGAAAAGCCTTGTCTCAGAGGATTTAGGAGATTCTGCAGTCTCAGAGTTCAGGAGAATCTGGAGAATCAAGTTATTCACGTGCATTGATGCACACATCCCCTCTCAACTGTAAGGGTTCCACCCCTTCCCAATGAGAACTCTGATCGTGGTGCAGTGGGATTCTTGGTCTAGGAGTTAACTTTCTCTGGCACCGCAGACCTTGAGCCTAAGCTGCAGGAGATAAAAGTCTCCATTTATTGGGAGGCGGAGATGGGCGGATCATGAGGTCAGGAAATCGAGACCATTCGGGCTAACACGTTGAAACCCCATCTCTACTAAAAATACAAAAAATTAGCCGGGCATAGTGGCGGGTGCCTGTAGTCCCAGCTATTCGGGAGGCTGAGGCAGGAGAATGGCGTGAACCCGGGAGGCGGAGCTTGCAGCGAGCCGAGATCGCGCCACTGCACTCCAGCCTGGGAGATAGCGAGACTCCGTCTCAAAAAAAAAAAAAAAAAAAAAAAAAAGTCTCCATTTAGGTTGCCAAAAAGGCACTATGACTTTTAACATCATCTTGATTGGTGATGAATTAAGATTTTTGCTATCTTTCTTCGATTCATTAATCACCCTGAGACACATTCCAAGCAGTTTCTTAAAGATACTACCTCCCTGGAAACTCTCAAACATCTAAGATATTGATACTTCAGTGTATTTATTTTACTAGTATATGGTTCCAGTTTACCATTGGTGAAGTAGTAACAATGACGCTGATGTCTCATGCCAGAGACTATGAGTACTCCATCTACCCAAGTAATGAGATTCCCATTGCCAACTGGCCAATGAATATTTTGTCTTGAAAATCCCATTTTTAGAGACTGCTTCCCTTCCCTGACATCATCTGTCATTAGCCTAGTTCTGCAGAAGACGGAGTTTGAAGATTATTAGGGAATGCTTTAATGAACAATACCTTTAAGAGGTTCAAAGAAGCAGAGATGGGCAAAGGGAAAAGTTGATCTACAGTGCTGTTATTAAAAAAAAAAAAAAAAAAAAAAAAAAAAAAAAATCACTCAGCCAGTCCCATGGGTTGATCTGAAGCAGGAGTAGCTCTTCAGAGATATCCTTCATTGAACTAGGGCCTGGAGGATCGAGGAGGAAACATTGTACCTTAGCAGAAATAGTCATTGGAAGACGGCCATCCCTGGGGAAGAAGAGTAACTTTGAGCAAACAAAATCCTTTGCCAAAGAAAAGTTTTTCAGAGGATTCAGCTGTGACCCACCATTAGGCATCACATTTATCCCTGAAGGGAGTTGCTGGGTGGTGTACCACAAGATTTACTGTAAGACCCCTAGCAAAATGATTCACTACAACTTTATACCTTGTACTTAGCTCTATAACCTTCTGTTTTTGTCTTCTCTTCTCTCCCTCACACAGAGACCTTGTAGAAATAAAACCTGCCTTGTTAAGTTTCCACATAGAATATCAGAACACATTTGAATTCTGAAGACAGATTATTAAAAAGATGAGAAAACAAATGCATTACAATTTTTAAATGTCTTTGTTTTAGCTCCTTAATCATATGTCACACCTTTTCCATAGAAAGGAGAAACATGGTATTAGAGTGTCCAAAAATAATGGAAGTATACTAAAAGAAATAGAGGTTTGTTTTTGTCCTTAGTCATTCTCAAACCTAGCAGCACATTAGGATTCTTTCAAGTGTAAATATACCAGAAACTGGGCATACCACTGATCAGTTAAATTAGAATCTCTGAGAAAGGTTCTCAGCCAACTCTAGGTTGAAAATGCTTTTGAGTAATTCTAAATGTCAGTAGGTCTTGCTTACCATGCTAGGCTTATCAGATAAGTTTATAATCAACCACTGCTATAACTGGTTTCCTGAGGAGACCAGAAGTTTTACATCCATCTTTATATTTCTATTCTGCCAAGATCAACAATTGTTCACTTCTGCATCACCTTGAAACCATTGGAAGAAAATGTTTAAAAATTTTATCTTTGGTAGGCTGTGACATGAATCAAGGATATTCTGTTCTCTGGACAAAAGTATATTCTCTAATATGTCCTCTATCTCAGATTATTCTCAAACAGAGATTACACAACGAGTCTAAATGATGGCAGCATCAAAATTTTGTGAATATTTCACAATCAGCAGTGTAAAACAATAATGAAATAGTGCCCTCTAAAAATATTCAGATTCCATGAAGATATTAGAGTTCAAAATATAAGTTATCTTTTTTAGTTAAAGTCATAAAAATCCATATGTTAAACAAGTATCTAAATAAATTTTAAAAGTTTTTATTTTGTTTAATTTCAGCCAAAATCTCATTGAGATACTTGGTATTATTGGTGTTCTTCAGTTTGTCACTTTAATAAATATAATCCTGCAATACCAATGAAGATGATTTTGTCTCCAAGCTTCAGATGTGCTTCACGTTTTAAAACCTGAAGCATTTATTAGACAATTAAAAATTATCA
Organism: Macaca mulatta; assembly: GCF_049350105.2. Lineage (NCBI taxonomy): Eukaryota > Metazoa > Chordata > Mammalia > Primates > Cercopithecidae > Macaca > Macaca mulatta. The sequence continues at coordinate 124,085,229 of NC_133413.1, forward strand.
TATACTAGACCTCAAACAGAATGTCTTGAAAATAAAAATTTCCAACTTTTTAACGGTGCTCACACTCTTCAGGATCGCTTTATATTTCCAGTCAATGACCATAGCAGAGACTTAGTTCTCTTAGATGAAATGAGATAGAGAAGAAAAAACAATTCTTGGTTTTAGCTTTGTACATCTATAAAATTGTCCAGAATCTACAACTCAAGGCCTTTAACTCGGTTGAAATAATAACCTATGAAGAAGGTAAGTTTAACACTATGTATCCATTCAAGGAAGAAAAAATTGCCCAAATCCTCCTGCTTTTTCAGTGAATGAGACTCAAATACATTTTCTGACACGGTTGAAAAAAATCATTCAAGTGATAGATACCATATTTAAAATATCATTTTGCCCATATAGCATATGTATTAATAATATGTCTTGCTAACGTGCAGATTTAGGGCTGAGTGTGGTGGCTCATGCCTGTAATCCCAACACTTTGGGAGGCTGAGGTGGGTGGATCACTTGAGCTCAGGAGTTTGAGGCAAGCCTCAGCAACATGGTGAAACCCCATCTCTACAAAAAATACAAAAATTAGCTGAGTGTAGTGGTGTGTGCTAGTATTCCCAACTACTCGGGAGTTTGAGGTGGGAGGATCACTTGTGTCTGGAGGCCGAGGCTGCAGTGAGCTGTGTTCACACTACTGCAGTCCAGCCTGGGTGACAAAGTGAAACCTTGTCTCAAAATAACACATACACCTACACAAAAGGTGCAGATTTTGATTCAGTACATCTGGGCTGTGGCCTGAGATGATCATTTCTCATAAGCTCACAGGTGATGCTAAACATGCTAGCCTGAGGACAATACTGAGAAGCTGCAGCTTAAAGGAGTAAGGCCCAAACTATAATTCATTTATGAGAAACATGAACAATGCCTAAGAACTTTTTAGAAACTCACATTCTCAGGCTGCTTACTGGATAATTTAAGGATTGGGGACCACTAATCTGTCTCTTAACAAACTCTTTACATTGCTTTGAGAATCACTACCTTAGACAATTTGTTTTCTTTTTTTAAAAAAGAAACAATTGTATTGAGGTATAATTGATATAAAATAAACTGTACTTCGAGTATCTGCAGTTTGATAGACTTTGAAACTATCAATACAATTGAGATAATGAACATGTCCATCATCTCCCTAAATTTCTTAGTTTTACATGGTAATCCCTCCCACTTTTCCCAATCTTCACTCCCCCTAAAAAAAAGTCTTACTTTTGGGTAATATAGATTACTACTTTATATGTATGGTTTTATAGAAATGGAACCATAGAGAGTATATCCTCATTTTTAGTCGGAATTATTTTACTCAGCTTATTTGTTTTGAGATTCAAAATTTCAAAATCATTAAAAATTCTCAAATTATTTGATATTTGTAATATATATTAATATTCCATTTTAAACTTTTATCTTATTGAGCATTCACCTAGTAAACATCTGGGTTGTTTCCAGTTTTTTGGATATTATAAATAAAGTCACTATGAACATGTCTATAAGTTTCTCTATGGACATGTGGTGTCTTTTCACTGGAGTAAACACCTTGGTATGGAATAGTTGAGTCATATGGAAGCTGTATACTTAGGTGTTTCAGATACTGACAGACTATTTCCCAATAGTCATATCATTTTGCATTCCAACCAACAATTGTTCCTTATCTCCTCCAACATGTGATATAATTATTCTTTTTAATATTAGACATTCTAATGGATACTCATATCTCATTGTGGTTTTAAATTGAATTTGTCTAATGTCACATAAGATTGAATATTGTCTCATGAGCTTATGTTTTCATTCACAGATACATCTCTTTGGTGAGGTGTCTGTTTAAATCTTTTTTCCATTTACTGGATTGTTTGTTTTTTATAACTGAGTTTTGAAAGTTCTTTACAAATTCTGTATACACATCTTTTATCAGATATATGCCTGGCAATTATTTTCTCCCAGTGTGTAACCTCTCTTGTCTTTTAATTTTCCTAATAATATATTTTGAAGGGCAGTAGTTTTAAATTTTGATGAAGTCCAACTGACCCCTTTCTTATAGATCTTGAATTATGAAGAAGAAAAATTACCGATCAAAATGTCTCAAAACTGAGTATGCCCCTAGTACTACTTATATTTATTGTTGTACTAGACTCCCTAGAAGTAAAGAAAGAGAAACAAAATTGAATAAAGTTTATGTAGATTTAACAGAGGAAAATAAAACTTTTATGCATAGATACTGTACTTTTGTGCATAGAAAAGCCAAAAAATTTGCTGAGAACTAGGAACTTAAATCTGAATTAATCATGTTACTGGGAAAATAAATGAAGCATCAGAAATTTTTATTTTTTATTTTTTATGTTTTTGAGACAGACTCTCGCTCTGTCGCCCAGGCTGGAGTGCAGTGGCATGATCTTGGCTCACTGCAACCTCTGCCTCCAGGTTCAAGCAATTCTGTCTCAGTCTCCCAAGTAACTGAGACTACAGGTGCGTGCCACTACACCCAGCTAATTTTTGCATTTTTAGTAGAGATGGGATTTCACCATATTGGCCAGGCTGGTCTCGAATTCCTGACCTTGTGATCCACCTGCCTTGCCTTCCCAAAGTGTAGGGATTACAAGTGTGAGACACTGCACCTGGCTGAGAAAATTTTATTTGTGTATATCCAAACTAGATAATTATAAAATAAAAATTTAAGAAATAATATTCACTCTGCATAAACATAAGATATTTATAAATCCATCTTTTGATATATAGGTGTCATGTCTACTGAAAACTGTAAATATAACTGAGGCAAATTAATATTAATATAGGCTAAAATGAAAATATGAGCTTTGTTTTAGATTGAAAGATAGAATATTTTATTATGTATACCAGTTCTCCCCAAATCAATTTATAGTTACAGTACAGTCCCAATTAGAATCAGTTTTTCTTAAACTAACATGACTATTCTAAAATTTTATGAAAGTGAAAATTTCTAGGATAGCCAAGAAAATATCAGGTTAAAAAAAGAATACTGGAAGACTTAACTACCAGGTATAAAAATTAGCTCTGAGTTTATAGCAGTTGCTGATGGTATCAGGACAAACACAAATATATACATCAATGGAACAGAAAAGAGAACCCATGTATTACACTGGATCAGTTAGATATTATAAGAGAAAAAATACACCTTGATCCCTATCACGGACTATTTACACAAATTAATTTGAGATGAGCTATAGGCGTAAAAACTAAAAGTAAAACAATAAAACATTTGAGAGAAGATGTAGAAGAATAATTTTATCTGTTGGATAGACAACATTTTCTGAAACAGAACATTAAAAGTATTACCCCAAATGAAAGGGTTAGACTATACTAAAATTTAGAAATTATTGACATCAAATATACCATTAAGAAACTAAAAAGTCAAGTCATGGTCTGGGAGATTTTTGCTGTACTGTATCTGGCAAGGAATCTGTGTCCTCAATGTATAATAACTTTCACCAGTAACATGAATGACTCACTTTTAAAGAAATGAAAAAAAAATATGGAAAAGTACTTGGTGAAAGAAAATAAGTAAATAACTAATATGAAAAAAATCTCCACATAAACTTGGAGGACTAGAAAAAATATTAAAATCAGAATGAGCCCCTAATAGATATCTACCAGAATGTCTAAAATTAAAAATTGACAATAGCAAAGAGGATGAGTTTGTAAAGCAGCCAGAATATTCAGACACTGTTAGTGGAAATATGAATAAGTATAAGCACTTAGGTAGATGCTCGTAGACAGTCTCTACAGAAGTTAAAATATGATTGCACTTGGTTCTAGAAATTCCACACTTCAGTGTATAGCCAAAGGAAAGAAGTGCCTGTTAAATTTTTGAAAAGTACAGAGGCAACTTCATGCAGTGCTATTTATAATAGCCCAAAACTTGAATCAAACAATATTTGTCAGTATAAAAGTAGATCATTAAATTAAGAAATATTTTTAAAATTCAATACTATAATACAATGCAATAGCAAACAAAATTAAATTTCTGGCAGCTAAGTTTGTAAGGTTTGTTTGATCATCTCTGCTCTCAGTATTTGTGTTAAATATTAAACTTATTAATATGAATCTGTCTCTTTTAAAAGTTAAATTAACTTAAAATTATAGAATATGTAGTTCTTTGTATTACATATGATTTTATTATTGATTTCTAATTGATAATTTTATTTTCTCCATCAGAGTTGTTTAGAAGAGAATTTAAAATGGAAATATCTGACTTTTTCTATATATGATTTGAGCTTTCATGGTTACTTTTATTTATTGGGATCAGTGGGTTTTAAAGAGATTTTTTTTCTTTAGCTAACAGGGAAATGCTTTTTAGTGTTATGTAGTTACTTTTTAAACCATGTATGTAAAAATTACTTCCCTTTATGTGTATAATGTGTTCTTTCAATGGAGGGATGAATGGATATCTACAAGTCTGTTATTTGTGTTACTCAAATAATCTTGGCTAATTTACACTTTGTTATCTTGGCATGTTGTTTTAAGATGTTGGATTACATTTTTCAAATATGGTTGTACGTTTTTAATTTCTCTTTGTATTTCTATTAGCTTTTGCATTATATGTGTGTGTGTTTGTATGTGTGTGTGGAGAGAGAGAGAAAAAGAGAGAAAGAGGTACATATAATTTCATAGCTCTTTTATATTCTTGGTAGAAAGTACTTGTGTGAATATAAAATATTTTTGTTCTGTGTCCTCCTTTAGGTAGCAAACATCAAGACAGATTTAAATGTGCAAGGATTATATTAGGATAAATGTATTCATTATATAAAATAGAGAAGGCGCTGGAGAAGGGTGGGTGAAGGACAGGTTGTGATTTGATTCTAATTTTGAGCGAAGAATAGAGGGAGACTGTTGACGGAAGCATCCTAAATTTCCATACAGTGTAGGGAAGAGTCTGCAAAGCCACCAGGGAATCCTTGAGCAAAGGCAGCTGAGAGTCCTGTCTCTCCTACGAACTTTTCTGTCTTGGTATCTGTGATGCACTCCTGTAGGATATAGTCTCTGTGAAAATGGGTGATGGGTTTTAAAGCTTGAACTTGCCTTTGGTCATTTACACTTCCTATTACAGAATGTCTACAAGGCATATTCTTATGGCTGCCACATCCTAATTTAATGACGCAGCACAAAATTCTACTTTACATAATAGTATCACTATATTTACATTTGTTAGCATTTATCTTCTATACAGTTTTCATGCCACCATTTTATTTTAGGTGTATTTCTTATAAGAAGACTATTTTTAAGCAATTTGTATATCCTTCTGTTAATTCAAGCCCAATCTGATTTATGTGGATTATTAATATGCTTGGAATTACTATTTCTGTCTGAGCTTATATTATTACTCTTGACAATGGCTTCATTTTCTTTTCATTTATCCCCATTTCTGTCTTATTTATGTAGTTACTTTGAATAAGTCAATACAGTTTCATCTTCCTTGCATGTTTTGCTGATCCACCATGCTGATTTTGGACTATTTTCTTTCCAGTTATCTTTAATAGTTTGGAAGATATATTTACATTTATATTATTCAATCAGTGACATGAAATAATCTTTATAAGCTCCAGCATAGACCTGATTAGCAGAATATTTTGTAGATCCCTATATCCAATAATTTCAGTGTAACTTAAATAAAATTATGAAACTCTGGACCCTGACACAAAAATGAAATATTTCTATATTCTCTGGATAGCTTTTTGCATTGCTTTAAAAAGATCAGTTTAGAATAATTCATGTAATGTAGATGTATAATCATATATGCTTCAGAAAGAAGCTTCAGAAATTATTCTACATTGCTATAACTTAAATATATTGGAAAGAAGAGATTCACTATCTAAATCTTATTCCTACCTATATATACTTTCTGCCTAAATAGATATAACATCTTTTCAAAACTAGCACAGCTTTCAAATATTTACACTTGATAGTATCTACATCACATAAAACTGATTAATATTTTAAAAATATATTTAAATGCTTCAAACAATAAAGAGAAAATCATTTTTCACATGCAGCTAATGTCTGAGGCTTTGATTCATGATATGACAGGCTTGACTATACTTTTTTCCTCCATTTTCAACAGATGGAAAATAATTTTAACTTGCCCACCTGAAAATTGCACCAAGAACATATATACAATGACGGTCTAATAAGATTATACTGTACTGTATTTTTACTGCACCTATTCTATGTTTAGATATATTTATATACATAAATACCTACCATTGGGTTACAATTGCCTATAGTATTCAGCAGAGGTTTGTAGTCTAGGAGCAAAAGGCTATACCATCTGGGTTTGTGTTAGTAAGCTTTAGGATGTTTGCACAGTAAAATCACCTACAATGCAATTTATCAGAACATATATATCCCATCACTAAGCAGCACATGACTGTATTGTGACTGCCAGCTGAAGATACTCTTAACAGAAAGTTTCTTTTTATTTGGATATATTGTGACTCATATTTATAACAGCCTTGTGATTAAACTCAGTAATTTATTTTCACAATATTTTCTTCAGTAGTATATTAATTTTTGTTTAGACAAGGATATACTAAATATTAACTTCGGTTTCTTAAGTCATGCTTAATTACTTTCTTATCTAGATTATATTATATAACTTGAGCATGAGAATACATATTAGCTCACTTCATGTAACTAAATGTATTTGTTCTATTTGTACATTTTTTTTTTACAACAACTTTTTGTATAATCTTAAAGTAGTATGGCAGGGGAGAAAAGGTGCTCTTTAGCAAATCGCGATTTAAGTCTTTGTCTAATCTGAAGTTATATTTGTTCATATCATCACTGTGATGTCTAAACAATGTCAGTCATTTATGTTTGGATATGTTTGGGTTTTATTTGGGTCCATGTGTCAGATGAATTGATATACATGTAATTAACTGGTAAATTATAAACTAGTATACATTTGTTGTTTATGTTGTTATCATCAAAGAAATCTTCCAAAGAATGTTATGTATTCTATCTACAGTTACATAAATGAGATTGAGTTGTAAGCCCAGAGGAGTTTGGGGGCTACATTATAAACAACTATTCAAAGTAGTTACTCTTATAGAGTACTAAGTAATGGTGGAGACATGGAGAATATGTCACTTCTAGGACTGTAATCTAGAGAATGCATAAGCAGCATTTGGTAAAAGAGTGGTGGAAGGAGTAAAGAATAAATCTCCTTAAGACCATATGCTTGGATAACTTAAAATATCTGTACTGAAACTAATCGACTGTGATTGGAAAGAAGATTCACAATGAAATATTATAAACATACTTCTTGATGTTGAATACATGGTTTGATTGGATTAGATCATAGGAAATAGGAGTTCTGTAAATTATTAACAGGTTATTGAAAAGAGGCAACGGCTAAGCCAGATACCTCCCATTAAGGCCAATACTGAAGCAGGACGAACCAGAGTAGTGATGACGTAATTAAGATCTGGCAATGATAAGCAACATTATTTACTTGATTGTTTTTAAAATTTCAGGTTTGTGATTGTTTTAATTTGTGATTTCTCAAAATTTTAGTTACTTACTATCTCCTAGTTACAGTTTATAGACTATTATACTCTGCCACATAACACTTTTCATTTCCTTTATATTTTGCATTTGTTTATTCTGGATTATTTTTGAACTTCAACTAGACTATACAATGTTTAAGAATAAGGATTATGCCTGCTTAGTAAACACTTATAGTAGTTGACACTTTGTAGGTATTCAAATATTATTTGTGTAAATGAATTAAACTGTTCTCTGCATGTCACTGTGCACATTCTCCACCCTGTTAATGATATTGTTTCAAGACATATATAGTAGAAACATATTTTTAAAGCAACAAGATTGGTTTTCTTTGCTTCACACAAACTAATGAAAAACATAAGAACAAAACTTTCCTTAGCTATATACCCAGCAGGCATCTGACTAAAAATTAAAAGCTGTATATATTTAATATTACTCATATACTATTTGGTATACTATTTCAATTTTCCACTCTGCCAAGTATTAGTACAACAATGTATTATTAAAACTAACATCGACTATAATGCCGTAGCTATTTTGGTACATTAAATGCCAAATGCCTATAGGTGACTCCATTAGAAACGATGGATAGATTTTCACTACAGCATCAGCTAAATGAAATTAGCATCCTTACTATGTTTAATTAGCATAATGTCTGTTCATTTATTATGTTAAATTTAGCAGCCACTCTTTCTTGAGTTTTTATTATTTTCAGAAAATTAAACGAAGGAAGAAGTGACTCAGTGTGTAATATTTTAAAATTGTGATGTTGTATGGAACTCATTTGACTCATGCAAAAGTCAACCTTTTGAAACTAAAGTTGTTTTCTTAAAAATCTGATTTAAAAATAAGATTGATTTCAGTTGATCCTAAAAATTGGTCAGTGTGATAAACACGTTTTTTGTCATCAATTTTCAGTAAACTGATACGTAGTCAGCATTTTACGTATAATTTAACTTCTTGTTGGGGATTTAGATAACATAATGCACTTTTGTCATAGTCTGATCTTCACCATGAAATACAGAGAAATCAAACTGATTTTCACAGTTATCATTCAGTAAGTGCAGTATCTATCATCTATATCACTGATTCTGACACCTTGAGAAACAGACTGCTCGGAAACACCAAAGAACTAATTTACTTACAGCTAAATATATATATGTAATTCTTTAAATTTTTTTTGAAAATCTATTGCCTCATAACTTGCTTTATAATAGTCTTTATAGCAGTTTCTAGAACAAATACATTTAAACAGGTTTTGCCAGCATTACCTTTCCACTGATAGGCAAACTGAAATTCATAGTAATTTATTCAAGCGATTTACTCAGATTTTACACAGCGATTTACTAAAATAGATGAAGGGACTCTGGATAAAAACCATATCAACCTTATTCCTTACCCCCTAATAGTTCCCTGTTAAATACACTTTGAAAACCTTTAAAAACTGGCTGAACTGGGTTTTGGTGGGTTGTTTAAAACATATATTGATATTTTAATGGTAATATTTTTATAATGCTTAAGATACATCATAATGATATATAATGATGTGTGTGTATGTGTGTACATATATATATACACACACACACACATATATATATATATATTTTTTTTTTTTTTTTTTTTTTTGAGGTGGAGTTTTGCTCTTGTTGCCCAGTCTGGAGTGCAATGGTGCCTCCTGAGTTCAAGTGATTCTCCTGCCTCAGCCTCCCGAGTAGCTGGGATTACAGGCCTGTGCCACCACGCCCGGCAAACTTTGTATTTTTAGTAGAGATGGGGTTTCTCCATGTTGGTCAGGCTGATCTTGAACTCCCTACCTCAGGTGATCTTCCCGCCTTGGCCTCCAAAAGTGCTGGGATTCAGCCTTGAGCCACTGCACCTGGCCCATACTGATATTTTAATACTAATATTGTTATGATGCCTAATTTGATTTCAGAGAGCATACATGAAAAAGGAGTGAAAGATTCATAGATCAAATTTGACCTTGTAGCAGAATAGAAAGGCAAGCATGTTTGAGTTTTTTAGTGATGTTCTTGGCAATACTTACTCTGATACTAAGAACATATTGCTAACTGACTGAACTGAGAATCTAGCATACGGGTTATAATTGCCAATCCATTATAGGAAGCCAAAATGAAAATGTAGTGTTGGAAAATAAGCACAGCAAATGTTTTAAAAGCGCCTGTCCCAGAACCTATGACTTCAAATCCACATAACTGCTGGGTGAAATAAACGTGAAACTTTCCAAAAAGGGGTGATATAGGACCCTAGAAGTAACTCCAAGGCTGTTCTCAGTCAAGCCTCTCTTGCTTGCTAACGTAGCACCCTCGTACTCCAAACTACCCTAACTGGCATGCTACTGCTTAGGATCAGGTTATACATCACCTCTTCCAATAAATCTTTTTGATCCCTGGGTACAGTGTGTTTGGTTCTCCTCTGAGCTACCCGAGCAAACTGTTAAGCATGGCTTTATCACACTATAGTGGCATTTATAGTTTATTTACTTGATACTGTAGTAGTAACAGAGATCCATAACATCATTCAGCTTCTGGTTCACGCGGTAAGCATTCAATGTTTCCTCAATAATAATAAAGCAAATAAATGGATTAACAAGAAAAATTAAATGAGTTAAGTGACAGAATGAGTTACTTTACTCACTCTATATTTGGGAAATATATATTTCAAGTTCAGAATTAAGATGTGATACAATGGCCTCCAATCTAAATGAAAAATAACTCAGAACTATTTGGAGACTCTCAAAAATAGAACCTTGACATTACGGTTACGGATGCTTCGAATTAGAAATACAAGGCAGGGGGCGGGGGGCGGGCATCTAAATGAAATCCCTGTGGCACAGGGTGATCACTGAGAAATTTCTATTTGAAAATGGATGAAAGATTTTAAAATATAGTTTTTTTTTTTAAAGTAAAATTTACAGGATCTATTTGAGTCCTGCCATTAAAAGATCCAGACGTGGCCATAAAAATAGGTAACTAAATTGGAGAAAGAGTGAAAACTCCTATGCATGAACCCCTACTTGGAATTCACTTGGGGTATTTAGCTACCCTTAAAGAATAAAGGAACCCCCAAAGATAACTATAGAGAAAGCTGACATCTAGGCATAGAGATGAGTAAACTTCAGGAGAATTTTGAAAAGACAAATGATAGATCAATTATTAAAATCACTTCCTTGGGATTAAATTTTAGACTTCCTTAACTTTCATGGAGAAAACTGTTGGAAACAACCCAAGAATCTGAAGGTGACTGTATTTTCATGAGCTTAAATATAAGCAATACACTTAGGTATAATATAAATTTTTAAATATATATCCTCATGTATGTATTTATTATAAACTCAGTGCTGGATTTGTGTTTAGTTTTTTTTTTTTAAAAAAAAAACCTTTTCTGTCTATAGTTTTGAAATTGCAGTGGAAAAGAGGCATATTCAAACTTGTAATCTCTCTCATGCAATCAGAATTAAATGTCTAAGGATTTCTGCAAGTCAAATGAAATAATTGGTTACGTACTACTCAGAGCTAGTATACTAAAGAAACTGCCATAAACTACCACTATCTTAAAATATAACTGAAACACTATTTCAATGAAAAATATATACTTGTGTAAATAGTTCAATCATGGGGAAAACCTGAGCTTCATATATATTGTGATGTATGTTCTATAAAATTAAAGTATATAAGTTGTCATATTTAGTGCATTCTGAAACATTTGTAAGCAATGTGCTTTGACTATCAGGACTTTATTTTTCCTCTGAAGTAAACATTAAACATTAAGAAAATGGCTTTGTTATAAAAACCACATACTATTCAGTTATGCAATTTAATATTAAATTGTAGTTTAGATCTTTTCTCCAAATACAAGAATATGACACCATCACAATTATTTATGATAAGATGCATACATTAAATGGAATGGAAAATCACTCAACTAGTTCAACTTAAATTATGTAATGGAAATAAGGCCACAGGCTAGAAAAATGATACAAAACAAATGATAAATGTAACACATTTGGAAAATAGATCTTTGATCAAGAACTAAAATCAGTCATTTTATATACATTTATATATATAAAACCTGAGTTTAGACAGTGTAGAATGTACGTACCCTACAATTTACTTTATACATTTAAAATCATTTGATGGCAATTCAAGACAGAATTTAAGATTTGTAGCAAAAGTACAAGTTTAAGGTTTGGCTTTTTCCATTCTAAACTCTAATATACCAAATAACTCACATTTATTCAGCATTCATTTATTGCCATATATTATACTAGGCTCGTTACACACATAATCATAATAGGAGGCATTCTTATCCGAATTTTATAGAAAAGAACATTAGGCTCAGAGTCATTGAGTAACTTTCCCAAGGTAACACATTTAATAAATGATAGCATCAAAACACAAATTCAGGAATTTGTGGATTCAAATTTAAGGCCATTTCCTCTCTACCAGCCTATTATCTGTTCAGTATCATATCTTAACTCCTTTTATTCCCAACTCGCTTTTTACTCGAGCAATGTGACAATATACCAGTTTTATGAAAATTCCATGAACTTTCATATCTTTCTTGGTTGAGACGTTTTTCCTCTTTTGAGTTTGTCAAAGTTCTTTCTACTTTTAAATATCCCCATTTTTCTTAAAGAGTATCATTGTACTATAAACTCCCAATGAATCCCTTCCTAGCAACCACCATTTTCCTCAGCAAGGACATTGACTCTATTTAGCCTCTGTACCTTATACCTTACCTTGTATATTTTTTGTATCTTGTACGTATGCATTTCATTTTTATAGATTTACACATATATCTAAGTTTTCTAATTTGTTGGCCTCTTCAGAGAACAAGCCATCTTATACTTTGTCTGAATCTCCTGTGTACAGAATATTGTCTGGTATATAAGAGATGCTGAATAAGTTTGAACTCAAAAAGAATCAGTTTTTTTCTCACAACTTTATTTATAAAATAAAGAAGCCAAGTGTGCATATGATGATGCATAGAAGACAATGAATTTTGGCCCTGTATAGATTAGAATTATGAATAGAATTTGTGCAAATTGAATAGTTAATGAAAATATATTTAATTGAAATCAGAAGGTCTAAATAAATTCTTGCTCTTCTATATACAAGTTGTGGGAACCTAGACATTTCACTTCTCTCTAACCTTTAGTTCTTTTGCCAATCAAATGTGGCTTATACAATTCTTTCTAAATCATATGGTTATTTTGTAGAATCAAATTGAAATTCGATGATGTGTATGTAAACACCTGTGAATTGGAATTTATTATTTCTGACGTTCTTACTATTACAAAGAGAGAGAGAGGAATTGACCTAAGGAAAGGAATTTATTCAGTAACCTAAGGGAAATTATCAAAATATAGTGGAACTATCAGCCTAGTAATTTAGAAAAACTAGGTGACATAAAAAAACTATTGAAACTCCCAAAGGACAGTCTTTCAAAAATTCAGTGAAGAAATTTGTCAATGAACTGTGGTTAACCTAAGGTGTAGTTATCAGTGGCATTCTATAAGACTGGATTTAGATCTCATTTATTTAGAAATCAAGTTTGAAATTAAATTGAAGTGTAGAAATCATAACTGTCAAGGTGGTTATTCTTCCATTTCTAAAATTGTGTCCTACCAAATGTAGTAAAGATTTTGAAGAAAAGAATATATAAACACCACAAAAATTTGGTTAGAATAATTTAGATCACTGCATACTGTGTCCTCTTGTGGCAATTCATAATAAACATATTCCAGTTAAATATTTACTCTTTAAAGATCGGTAAATTTCAGAAATGGAGTTTTATTTTAAGCTATTCTAAACCAAATTGTCATCTTACAAAAACCAGTTTAGAAAAAAGAACCTATCCCGGAGACTTTTAACAGATGAATAAAGGAGAAAAAAAGAGGAGGGAATCAGGAGTTGAAGATTAAATGTAACTTGAGATTTATTCAGAGGTAGATAGTCCAATTAGGAAGAATAAAATAGTGAGATCCCTGCTTAGAATTGTGCCACTGTAAACGCTTTCATTTTTAGGAGCAGTGATGAAAGTAGCAGAAGTGTTCTGTCAGTCAGTTATATTCAGCAGAGTCATATCATGGTCTAAGCAAGCCAACAGCCATACATTTTATACTTCTATTGATTGCTGCTTTCCTAGTAGATGAACACTAGCAGTATGTTGGGATATAATGGTAGCTTAAGAGTATGTTAGTATGATTGGGTTGCTATAACAAAATACCAATGACTGGGTGGATTGAACAACAGAAATTTATTTCTGACAGTTCTGGAGGGTGGGATGTCCAAGATCAAGGTGCCAGCAAGACAGGTTTCCTCATGAGTCCTCTTCCCTTGGCTTTCAGGCAGCTACCATTTTCCTGTATTCATATGACCTCTTCTTTATTCATGCACAAAGTGCAAGTGAGTTCTATGATGTCTCTCCTTATAAGGACACTAATCCTATTGCATTAAGGCCTAACATTATGACCTTATTTAATCTTAATTCCTTTCTTACTCCAAGTACAGTTACACAGGGATTTAGATCTTCAACATATGAATTTTGAGGGAAACAGGCATTCAGTATTTAACAAACGGAAATGAAAACGCATATTATTTCACAGTCAGTATATAAGGACACGTACCATTAGGGTGTAATTTAGTTACATTATTAGTCCTGAAGTAAGCAATGACTGTCTTCATATTAATTTAAAAGCAGAATTTATAATTAGAAAATAATGAAATTTTTAATGATCATGTATAAGAAAACCTGTGAGCAAATCTTATTCTTAGTAGACTTAAAAAATAGTTGATATTAAAACAAGACAATTTATTAAATTTCACACAAAACTTGCAGCATACAGATGTAGGCCAAGTGATAAGGGTCTTTAGGTCAAATGTGAAATTATTTTGTGTTAATTTTTGGCACCAAATACGAATGACTTTTGTACAGTGATTACTTTTTACTTTCATTTGCACTGGCTCTTGAACTATTAAATCTAAAATGTGATACAGCAAGGTTCTTAGTATGCATCTATAACAAATGAAAGCTCTCTTCTAGCATTTTAAATATTTTAACAGGTCTTTTTTCATGCAGAATTTTACCAGTTGAATGTTAGTGTTATTCTTGATAATTGAAAGGAATGTATTGTAGTTTCTTTGCCTATTAACATATGTTGAACGTAAGTTTAGTATGCAGGCGGAGGTCAGATTCTATGCCTATAGAAACATTAGAAACTGAAAAAAAATAGACAAGGTAAAATGACATTGGATACTTTTGGAAAATACATTTTGAGTAATATAATAGTGTATTTTGAGATTTTTTCGTTGTTTATAATCGTTGTTTATAGTGTATTTTGAGATTTTTTCGTTGTTTATTGTAAAAACAATAAAAATAGATTTTGATTTAGACTTTATATCATTCTTTACAGTAATACAACTGCAGATTTGAAGAAGACGGGGTAAAAGAAAATATGTGAAAGGAAACAATGAGAGACTGAGAATAGAAATTGTAAAAACTGAACTGTTTCTAAGCTTTGAGGAAAGTTCTAGAATAAATCTTTTTAAAAAACATTTCTTGGCCAGGCGCGGTGGCTCACGCCTGTAATTTCAGCACTTTGGGAGGCCGAGGCGGGTGGATCATGAGGTTGGGAGATTGAGACCATCCTGGCTAACACCGTGAAACCCCGTCTCTACTGAAAATACAAGAAATTAGCCGGGCGTGGTGGTGGGCACCTGTAGTCCCAGCTACTTGGGCGGCTGAGGCAGGAGAATGGTGTGAACCCAGGAGGCGGAGCTTGCAGTGAGCCTGAGATAGTGCCACTGCACTCCAGCCTGGGAGACAGAGCAAGACTCTGTCTCGAAAAAAATATATTTTCATCTTGGAAAGGTTTTCTTATTACACTTTAGAAAAACAGGAATTTATTAAAAACACATGGCAGTGTGACACAATTTTTTAAAAAAGTTTATGCTTGTTAAGATTAACGTATAAGCTTATCTACAAATGCTCTTGGGTGTCTATTATTTTCTGGGCTCTTTCTTAGCTGCTATGGACCTAGTATTTTTTTTTTTTTAAACCAGCAAATTAAATTCATGTCTTTATGGTCTTATATTCTGCAAAGCAAGAAAAAGTGAGAAACAGATAGCTAAATATTTAAAATGTAAAAATGAAAAAGGCTGGGCTTGGTGGTGCACATCTGTAGACCCATCTACTCGGGTGGGTGAAGCAAGAGGATTGCTTGAGCCCAGGAGTTCAAAGCTGTAGCATGAAATTTTCATTCCTGTGAATAGCCACTGTACTCCATAATGTGAATAGCATAGTGAGACTTTTAAAAAAAGGAAAAGAAAATAATGAAGTGAAAGGTACTAAGGAGTTTCTGGGGTGATGGAAGTTACAAATTAGATAGGATAAACATGGAAGCCCTTACTGAGAAGAGGATATTTGAGCAAAGAACTAAACATTGATGCAGATATAGACCTAAATAATTGATGCAGATATCCAGGAGAAGCCTATCATAAAAGCCTTATACATATACTTTAACTCAATTTTAGTGATGATTGCAATAAAGTCTCTTAGAAAATTTAGATGTTTAATATGGTTAAATGATTATAACTGAAAATGGAAAATATATTTTGTTAAACTGATGTCTGCCTCCAGTGAAGTAGCATGCCAAAGACTGTGACTTCCAAAGTATGCTCTTCAACATTTTAGCCAATAATTGGAAATCAAGATATAGAAATTATACCCTTTATATTTGTAGACAAGTTAAAATGTTAACTTTAGTTAATACTGTATTTATACATTAAACTTTGGAAGGAAATTGCACTTATAATAATACACTTGAAAATATGAATATTAGACACTGCATTTGATGAGAAAATAATTTTATACGTGGAGAGTTATTGAGACTTGGCTAAACAAAAGTTTTATTTAGGATATTTGAAAATTTTGTTTCACCACAAGCTCAATATTATACAGTGTTATACAGAATTAAAAATAGTTATATGAATTTAGGCCTTAGTATTATACATGAAAAAAATTAGCTGTGGTTTATTATTTATAATGTTTATTACATAAGAAACAGTATAAAAATTTTAGGAAGCACAGTTTAAGGGGGCACAAAAATACTGAAGTTAATCCAAAAAGGAGCAATAGCCTTAGAGAAAGATCTAAAACTTTAACTGTAGTCTCCAAAATACACTTAATACAGATAAGATTCTGGACTTAGAATTTCAGAAAAAGTGTTTATTTCCTCAATGATTGTCTTAGGCTGGTTGAGAGAGATATTTATGCCATTCACTTCTGTGTAACTCATTTGTCAATGAATTATTGCTTGTTGGACAAGCCCAATAGAAAAGGGTATAAGGGTTGTTTCTACAAATGAGGCATTAATTTTGGAAAAGGTGTGAATGTAAGAAAAAGATGATCATTAAGAGAGGGCTTTGAGGTGGTAATTCAAGGAAAAATAAAGAATACAAGCCAATATGGGTGAAAAGTATATGAACACCTCAGAGACTATTTTTTTCGTTTTTAAAGTCAAGATTTTAAATGCATGGTAAAAAGAGAAATTATTACATAACTTTAAGAAATGGAATTTGGTTAAACAACAAGTACAAAACTGAAGAAAAACAAACTCCCCTGAAGACTTTAATGAAGTATGCTGCTATGTTGCGAGAGAGCCACATGCCTAGGAACTAGTCAGTCTCTAGGTGCTAAGACTGGTCCATCGCTGATTGACAGGAAGAAAACAAAGACCTCTGTCCTATATAATCACAGAAAATTAATTATTCTAACAACTGATGGAACTTGGAAGATGAGGCTTATTCCCTAGTCTACTTTTCAGATGAAAATGCAGCCAGGCTGAATCCTTGAGTGCAGCTTTATGAGACCCTGAGTGAAGACCTATGTAAACTATGCCTGTACTTCTGACCATGGAAACTGTGAAAATAAACTGTGTGTATTTTAAGCTGCTACATGTGTAGTAACTTGTTCTTCAGCAACAGAAAATAAGCACAAGCCATTTGAACAGTTTTTATAGCAAAGTGGAGTGATGGTGGTTATATAACCTAGGTAAAACCAATTGAAACTACATTCTCTTAGCCAGAAAAAATTGATACAAAGATAGACATGTGAAAGAAGCTGAGTCAATCAGAAAAATCTCTTTAAGGCCAAAAAAAACATTTTCTGTTAAAGCTTTTTTTATGCCAGACATCATGCTATCAGGAAAGAGTGAAAAAATGGAAAACATTGTTCTATTTATGCTTTCAAGTTATATCTAAATAGCCTTTACTCTATTGCACCCTAGAATTTCATAGTTGCATAAGAAACATATGACTTGCCAATGAGTCATAATAATTAAAAAAAACTAAAGATTTTTCTCTATTAACTTTTGTCAGTAGACCCTTCATAATCACTAAATTCTAGCCAACTGTAACTGTTTGCCATTTCCCAAACTCATCACTTACACTTTTGTATCTTTTTTCAAAATGTTTCTACTGCAGTGCATTCCCCTGCTTGCACTCTCCTTGACTTCTTATATACAGTTTCTGTCCATTCTAAAATGATATGAGTTAAAACTGCCTGTCACTGGCATGTCTTTGTTTAAAAACTTAAAATAAATCCTTGGAGTAATTTTATCTTGATCATGTAAATTAAATTATGTTGGGATTAGTAAAGAGGTCTCTGTAACTTAGTATAAGATATGTATTATTTTATAACTTCTCCAAGCTTGCCTGTATTCTAAGCATGGCTTAGAGTACTCGCATACCGATCGTGATCCTGGGACACTGGTATGTAACTTGTAATTTAATATGAGAACTCCAATTAAAACATTAAGTCTGACAGATTTGACATGTAGACGACAGTCCATACATCTTATCTCATATTCTAATTAGTATTTGCATACTTGTACCAATTTTTGCTTCATTCTCTTGAATGCAAAATCTTTCTGGCATAGGGATATCCATGTATATATCTTGGTATACTTGTCATTTTAGTTGTGCCTCAGTGATTCGCACATCTTTGGTGCATAAATTAAATAAAAACTAAGGAAGGAGTATGAATATTCCAGAAAAAAATGCTTCCACTTGGTGGCAACATATGGAACTTGCTATAAAGTTAATAATAACAGTGAATTAATCTGCTGAGAAACTGAAGGGAAAAATATATGATTATTCGTTTGTAAAGCACATATACACCGATATTTTAAAGTCAAACTTTAGACCATTACTTGACTGACATACATATATATATGTATATATATATAATTTTACTATGATGTATGCTCCAAAAGGCAGCAGCTTTGTAGATAGTGTTTACCCATCTATCCTCAGCATGTATTCTCTAGTATGTATTAGGCCCTTGATATATAGATATATATACACATATGTATATATTTTAATAAATATAAATATATATTTATGTTTTATAAATAAACATATATGTATACTTATATATGTTTTGACATATAGATGACAGTCCATACATCTCATCTCATACTCTAATTGGTATGATGTTTATGATATCTAAATATTTATATATTTTTATAAATATAAATATACATATGTTTTTTTTTGAGATGGTCTCACTCTATCACTCAGGCTGGAGTGCAGTGGCATGATCTCAACTAACTGCAACCTCTGCCTCCCTGGTTCAAGCAATTCTCCTGCCTCAGCCTCCTGAGTACCTGGGATTACAGACGCTCGCCACCACGTCTGGCTAATTTTTGTATTTTTTAGTAGAGCCAGGGTTTCACCATGTTGGCCAGGCTAGTCTCGAACTCCTGACCTCGTTATCTGAAAATTCACTAGTGAATTTAACAGCATCTACTTTATTTGCAAAACCCTAAGTTCATACAAAGAAAGACAATCTTCCAGAATACTCCTGTATTCTGGAATTTTTATATCTATATTTCAGTCCTTCTTCAAACATAACATGTACAGTCCTAATGTTATCATCTTCCATTCACAATAAACTGTCCCTCTATCTTTTTTATCCTATTAGAGACACTACCATTTTTCTAGCAATCAGATTCTGCAAATTCCTGATAATTTTGAAATGTCTTTTTGCTCCATCATATTCAATTAATTGTCTTTGACTTTGGGGACATCTGTTAACCACGTTTATTTTGATAACAACTCAATTGGATGTGGCAGAACTCAGTGTGCAGATGGGGAGTTAATGAATCACTTCCGCAAGAGAGGTTTAGTAATGGTTATTCAGGCCCAGATCCGCTCACAACTTCCCATTTAGCTCTTTTTATAGCATTCACTCTTACATTTGACTTTTTTTATCCAATAAAGTATTTAATGTTCTGTATTTCCATTTGTAAAATCTCATATTATACTTGAATTGTCTTACTTGTGCTGATCGTGTTTCCTTGGAGGTATAGTAAGGTCTTTAATGTCTCAGAGTAAGGCTTTGTCTGGCTACCTCGAAAGTGAATACTTGAAGCATTACCTGCCGATTATATTCCTTTTTGACCCGTCTTCTCAGGGAAATTACCATCCTCATTTTGAACTAGCTTTATGATTACAGATAATTAGTAAGCGTCTATTAGGCTGACACAAGAGTAATTGCGGGTTTTGCCATTACTCTGCACCAACCTAATGCAAATTTCCATTTTAAATTTTTCCTCTGCAGTGGATTTGTACATCGAGTACAGTCTTAGTTATTAGACTGACATGCATTATCACTAATCCCCATGAACTCCCAGACTAGGTGAGAAGAAATGCAAGGAAACAGTGATTTCAAGAGAATCCGATAGAATCATTCAAGTAGATTTGTCTCTGTCTAGTAGTTCAATGTTTGTTCTTTCTTCAGGGACAGTTTCTATTTATTGCTTTTCCCCCTACATTTATGGGCCATACTTCGTTGTTTATTTCTAGACATCATATTTTTTGAAAACTTAAGGTTATTAATATAGTAATGTGTTGACTCTGGAAATCCGATAATCCCATCTCCCCAAGGTTTGTGGATGTTCCTTACTGTAGCTGATTTTGTGACTCTTCTGAATTCCTTTTAGTAGTCTATATTCTTTATCATGGGTGGTCACTTAACATTGTGAGGAAAATATCTAGAATCATGCCGATACTTTGGATTTAGAAAACTAAGAAGGCACTGATGCCATTCACTGATACTAAAAATACTAAATATGAAATGAATTTGGAGAAGGGAAGGAAAATGGATGAATGCAGATTTGAAGATAATGAGATTAAGTTGCCTATGAAATATACAGGGACAATATTCAACAGACCCTTGGAGACACAGATTTGGCAATCAAGAGGGAATTTGGAGCTGCCAATGTAGATTTGGTAGAGCCAGATGTAAATATAAGTGATAAAAAAAAAACATGTTTACATATGAAATCACTGGAAATGTAAAAAAGTGAGAAAAGATTATTAAAACTACCTTATAAAATACCATAAACTGAATGGAAAACTCAGTGGTAATATTCCTAGTGAAATTACATCATACGGTTAGAATCAATTAAAAACATTCACACTAATTCATGAATTGCGTATTACCCTTTCCTAGGTGTGTACCTTAACTTTACAATCAGTGAAGGTTTCATGGAGTCAATCCAGGAATGTTTCCAATGGAATAAGTCTGGAGGGAGAGCTTTGGTCTACCAGAGTAGACTCTAACATTATTTAAATTGTAGAGCAATAGCTTAGCTAGGGTAAAACCACTGTTTTGTTCTAGGTCATCAATATGAATTTAATTATTAATATTGTCAGCTAGAAGAAAATTAAAGTCTTCTAAGAAAACCAGTCAGGAAAGTCTGGGAATATAATCAGGTTAAAACAAAACTGGTCTTGGAGAATCTGAGGTATAATTAAACCACCCAACATTAACCTTATTCCCAACCTCAATCTATCTTAACATTAGTGATTACAAAAAAATAAAATAAAATAAAAAATTAGATCCAAAGACATAATGGCCTGTGTTTTGAGAAGTAATTATTTCTTCCTATTTAAATGTCAAAATTTTGAGGATAAAAACAACACATTAGATTTTTGAAAATTACATTATAATTAAAGAAAGACATATTACATAAGTAATACAAGATATGGTATATATGAAAACAGAAATGCAACATTTGCCTTATTTTTAAGTGAAGATTGCAATTATCAGCTGCCACTACTGTTTAAAATGGAAAGCATCTGAAATTCTAATTAAGAAGACTTCACTAACTTATTCAGAAAATGGTTATTTCAATGTAAATTACTCAATTCACACAGTGAGATAATTTATCAGTTAATCTCATATTTCAATAATAAATATAAAGGGCAATAAATCTTTCTGTAAAGGTACACATGGCAAATATTTTAGGCTCTGCAGTCCATACCATCCTTCATAACTACTCAAATCTGTCCTTGTAGTTCAAAAAACAGCCATGGACAATATATAAAAGAATTAGCATGGCTGTGGTTAAAAAAGCCTTATTGACAAACACTAAACTTTGATTTTCCTTAATTACCATGTGTCATAAAATATTATTTTTCTCTCTTTTTTTTCAGCATTAAGGATGAAAAGAAAAGGAGTTTTTTAGATCACCAAACAGGCATAACATTGCAAAAACAGGCAGGTCATATTCAACCTTTGGGCCATAGTTTGCTGACTTGTTGTCTAGAACTAGAAGCTACATAATTATTTTCTCAAATTGTATGTGTATTAGCAGTACAAACACAAGCTTAGAGCAAGTTCTCTGGATTCTGAATTCCTAAGGCTGGAGCAGTGTATTTTTTTTTTCTCTCAGCTTTCTATTCCTGTTATTTGACACAGAGCAATTAATTTTTTTGTTTGTTTGTTCTTATTATTGTGGTTTATAGGCTCAGAAAGAAATATGTGGAATGACTCTATGCACGTATGAATAAACAAAAATCTTGACACCATTTCTATTCTGCCAGGGTACTAGAAAGAATCAAAAATCAACGTGACTCAATTTTATTTTTTCTCAACATTTTTATGAAGCTTTAGTATAAAAAGTCCAGTGAATTCACGGGTATTGTCTTAACCCACAAGGTTTAAGGATAATCAGTTTTTACAATTTCAGTAGTTTCACAAAGGAACATTAATTGTTTATCACAGGGTCAGAATAAACATAGGATATTATTGATTCTATATTTACAAAGATTATACATTTTAAAATACTACCATATTTTGTAACTATGAAGCAGAATTTTAAAAATTATGTTATTATTTAACAAGTAAATACATATATAGAGAGATAAATAATTATGTTGACTTTAATTTTCGATGTATACTAGTATTTTAAACATTTGAAAATGTGTCTTCCCTACATTATATATTTACTTGTGCTAGCCTTTCAGGATATTGAATTCTGCGAATGAGAATAATTTTTTAACAAACCTTGATATTATTGTATAATAGTTAAGAGTTTAGGGTCTGCAGGTAAACTAAATAGCTACAGATTTCAGATCCCCACCCCTTTTTGGCTATGTGACCCTGGACAATTTACTTATCTGTGACTTACTATCTCCTTCTTTTCATGGCGATAACAGTTGTTACCTGATAGGGTGTTGCTAATTAAAAGAGTTAATATGCATATATTGTTTACAACAGTTCCTGGTACATTTTAAGCACTCAATATATGTAAGCTTTTAAAATATATTCAAATTAGTCAATAAAACATTGTCATTAGCATGCCTATTTTTAGTTGTCTATTTCTTCCCACCCGGCTAGTATAATATGGGAGAAAATAATTTGAAGCTGTCAAAGATTCCAGACAAATTGGTTAATGTATTACAAAGATTACTTTTTTCCTATTACACAAATAACCTACATTGAAAATCAGATCTGAACAAAACTTCTACCAGTAGAACGTAGCCAAAGGCACAGCTAAAATTTTACCCTCAGTCACAGAAGAGACATTCCTTTTCCCCTTAGAAGGACATACCCATATTCATCTGTAGGCACACATTTATTTGTATCGAGTTTTTACCTTTCCATATTTTATGTTAGAAGGCACATCTGTCTCCTTTTAACGTGAATAAATCCCCTTTGGGTGAATGCTTGCTTTTTTCTTGGCTGTGAAAACATACTAATGAGAAAGTTATTTATAAAACTGTAAATTGTATGATCATTATTCTCAGAATATCTATTTCAAAAGTGAATAGGAATAATAAACTAAGATGTTAAAATGAAACTAGAGGAAAGATGAGCTTTTAAAAAAGAATGTTACATTATAGATTGAATTTAATTATTGATGAACATTATTGTAAAGAAATTTACCATGTTTTCTCTTGGGTGGGGGAGCCTTTCAGAAAAGTCATTTAGATAAATGGGAAATAAAACCTGAATCTCTTCATATGCAGCTGAATGGATTTTGCTGTTGCTGTGTGGTAGTTTTTTACTGTAGTAGTTTTCCACCATTCCTTTTTTTAAGTGATTGTGTTTCTTATTGAATAAAATGCTGGGCAGTGTATGGTTTTCGGTGTCTAAAGTAAGTCTTGTATCATCGTCAAGATAAATTATCATTCAATATCCTAAAATGGTTTCTATTTTATAATTTTGAGAATTACTATTTTATGTCATCAGATATAAATTTTGACAAAAAGTCAAATTTTTAGTGAGAACACGTGAACCTACTTCATAACCTAAGAACTAGTTTACAAAAGTTTATCTGTATTTAGAGGGTACATCCTTGTTACTACCTTATCATTTGCTTCTTCCCAACACCTAAATAACATTGTTATTACATTATATCTTTTTATATTTTCTATGTATACCTAATATTATATTATGTAGTATTTATTATTTTTGCAACTATTAAAATGTACAGCGTAAAAATGTACAATGTTTTGTTTTTTGCTTATTTATTCATTATTATATTGCCCAATCATGTCCACATTGTGACATCGATGGATGGATGGATGGATAGATAGACAGTTAGATAGATTGAAATGTACAGATATATAGACTATTGTTTGCTTTTGCTTTTTCTGTTTTTAAAATATGTATTAGCCTTTTGTTTCCTTGATTGGTCAATTTTGTTGAGGGATACCACAGCTTGACGTGATATAAAAGTATCCAAATAAGACCATGTGTACATTTTATTTAAAGGTAAATCTTTTTTTTTTTTTTTTTTTTTTTTTTTTTTTTTTTTTTTGAGACGGAGTCTCACTGTGTCGCCCAGGCTGGAGTGCAGTGGCGGGATCTCGGCTCACTGCAAGCTCCGCCTCCTGGGTTCCCGCCATTCTCCCGCCTCAGCCTCCGAGTAGCTGGGACTACAGGCGCCCGCCACCATGCCCGGCTAGTTTTTTGTATTTTTAGTAGAGACGGGGTTTCCCAATGTTAGCCAGGATGGTCTCGATCTCCTGACCTCGTGATCCACCCGCCTCAGCCTCCCAAAGTGCTGGGATTACAGGCTTGAGCCACCGCGCCCGGCCAGGTAAATCTTATTTAAAAATGAACTTCTTTCAATGCTAATTTATTTAGAATTTCTATCTAAGAAACCACTATGTAGCTAGGCCATTTTACGCTATAGAGT
Source organism: Macaca mulatta (assembly GCF_049350105.2). Taxonomy (NCBI): domain Eukaryota; kingdom Metazoa; phylum Chordata; class Mammalia; order Primates; family Cercopithecidae; genus Macaca; species Macaca mulatta. The sequence goes on from NC_133413.1 coordinate 124,110,319, forward strand.
CATAGATATATCAGGGTTCAGTGATTTTTAATTTAATTTTAGAGATCTATTTTACAAATATATTTTTGGCATTCCTAAGACTAATTTCATGAAGTTTTACTTAAATCCACATTTCTTTCTCACTGAATTAGATAGAAATACTCATTATCACATACAAGTAAAATTTATCTTAGTATATTTTGTTATTATTTTTGGATATAAATATAAACTCAAAATTTAAAATGTGCTTTTACTAATACTGAAAATTCAGTATTATTCACAATATTGAATTTGATAATATTACATAAAAGGTTTAAAACTAATGTATTAACTATTTCTCTTAATTTATATCTTATATGTTAACATAAGACTTGGAACATTGGCTCAGACACATGGTTCATTTGATCAAGTAGACTTTTGCCAACCCAAGCCCAAAGACAGATCCTTATGTAACACAATATTTCTCAAAATGTAGGGTACATATGTAAAATCCGAGATTATTTTAAGTGAATATTTATGGACCTCATTCTCAGAGATTAATTTTTCAGTAGGTCTGGATTAGAGCTAGAGTTTAGACTTTTTGTGAGCAATCTAGATTACATTAATTCCAATTGTGCACCCAGACTATTTTGAAAATACTATGACTATTTCCTTTTTTGGATTTGCTATACTTTACTTCTATCTTTGATGAGGAATGAAGTACATAGTTCAATATTACAAACTGTGTTCCTGGTAAGGAAACAACATAATTTTATGATGTATCAGAAAAAGGTTTATATTATTTGTCTTTTTCTTCTTCATTGTGAATTTATTTTCTAAGCAAAATGTTTTGGGATAATGATTTTAAGAAATAATCCACATACCTTGCATGTCTCTTTTTTGAGCAGGGGGAATTATGCTTAGAATTCTTCATTTACGACACACTTTTAAAACGTATTATTTATATCTATCTACTCACGTACTATTTTCATATAAATCGTTCACATTGATTCATTTTCTTGATTCAAAAAATAAGTACTAAGTAAGTATCTACAATATTCCATGTAGAGTTCTTGAGTTACTGAGATTACAGCAGTAAATATAGCTATCTCCCTGGATAAAGTTCCACTGTAGTTGGAACAAAAGACAAGTTATAAAACATATAAATTATTATATATTGGGTAGTAACAGAAAAAGAGGACAAGTTGGTTGGATCCCATGTGATGCAAGGGAAAATCAAGGACATAGGTGGTGACTTTGTAGGTCATCTGAAAACTGTGACTTAATATCTGTGAGCAAGAAGCTACTTGATGGTTTTGAAGAGAAATGTGTAATTATCTAATCTTTCTGGTTGTTGGATGAAGAACAGGAACAAATGAGGGAGCAGGAACACTGATTTGGAAGTTACTGCCATCATCTTTGTGAGAGTTGACAGTGTCTTTGACTGTTGTAGCTGTGGTAGTGATTATGAAAAATAGTTAGATTTTTTACTTATTTTCAAAGTGCATTTCACAGGATGTGCTTATAGATTGGATAGGAAATACAAAAGAGATTAGTCAAAAGTGATTGAAAAGTTTGTGCTAAGAAAATGAAAGAATAGATAAATGTAAGGTTGCAATAGAAGCATATCAAAGATAGGAATTTTATGCCGGGCGCGGTGGCTCAAGCCTGTAATCCCAGCACTTTGGGAGGCCGAGAAGGGCGGATCATGAGGTCAGGAGATCGAGACCATCCTGGCTAATACGGTGAAACCCCGTCTCTACTAAAAAATACAAAAAACTAGCCGGGCGAAGTGGCGGGTGCCTGTAGTCCCAGCTACTCGGGAGGCTGAGGCAGGAGAATGGCGTGAACCCGAGAGGAGGAGCTTGCAGTGAGCTGAGATCCGGCCACTGCAGTCCAGCCTGGGTGACAGAGCGAGACTCCGTCTCAAAAAAAAAAAAAAAAAAAAAAGATAGGAATTTTATTTGTATGTGTTGAGATACCTATTAGGTATCCTGTTAGATACCCGAGTGGACATGCCTGTGAGAATTTTATATTATGTTTACTATTTACCACCCAGAGTTTAGTGTCCTTTGCAATCTTGAATATCTAAATCTGTAGTAGCTCTTAATGATAATTTAGAAAACTAATGAATATTTGGTCTTAAGCTCTGATGTAATCACCTTTTAAAATTCTCTATCAAAATCAATCTATATTAACTTCTATATTTTGTGTTTATTTCTAAATAATCTCTCTACCAATAAAGAAACAAAATTTTAGCCCTCATTTTCTTAGCCCTTTCTGACACCAACACACACATGTGCTCACATACACCTACACACTTCTTTATATATATTGAATTGTTTTTACTAACAATTTCCTTTTGTTTTCCTAGTCAGTAATATCATTTCTCATAATTTGTTTTTACTTTATTAAAGCTCAATTAACTAGATATAATTATACAAAATAGGTCTTCAAATTATGTTTTTGTTTATATATAATTATTGTTAAGATATTAATAAAAAGGTAAAACAAATATAAATCTGAATTTATGGAAATTTACTATACAGTATGGGCCTATATTTTCAATTCTCACCTTTGTAAACATAAAATACAAATTAGATTCATGTTCGATGAATAGACATAATCTATTTTAGTTTAACTATGAAAGAGTAGATATTTTGTATAAGTCAATGGAATACGGCTATAGAAGAATTTTGTTTGTCAGCAGAGCAAACACTTTTTAAACTGAGCAATAATATTTAACATTTACTGAAACATACTACACACTAAGCAATTTCGCTAAGGGCTTCATGTGAATTATTTCCTTAAAATCTCACAAGAATGCTACAGGCCTTATTTCGTTATCCATTATTTTCTAGATTATAAGTAATTGGAGGTATTGTGAAGTTAAGAAATTGGAACACGGTAACACAGTTAACAGATTCAGCCTGAACACATTACCAATTCTACCTGACCCCAACATCTGTTTTGATAAGCAACAAGCTATCAAGGAATTAAGCCAGAAATAAGAAATTAGGCCAATGAGAAATACTTGCGTATGTACAGTTTGATAGAATGGCTTTATGTGAGAGAATCCCATAGATTGGTCTTGTTCTGAAGTTTGCTAACTGGACAACAGTGGGTTGAGGTCTCAGGCAGTATCATTTGCAAGGTGGATAAACAGTTGACACATTTTCATTGCCAGGATAATGATGTGAGACTCAAATCTATCTCCTCTTTTGGGAAATAAGAGATGATTGAGTTAAATCTCACATCAATATTAGAACAAAGCATGACAACAAACTGAGTTACCAGTTTCTTAGGATTGATCTATAAAGGAACACTATGTGCGGGGCCTGGTGGCTCACGCCTGTAATCCTAGCACTTTGGGAGGCCAAGGCGGGCGGATCACGAGGTCAGCCTGGCCAACATGGTGAAACCCTGTCTCTACTAAAAATGCAAAAAATTAGCTGGGCGTGGTGGGCACCTGTAGTCCCAGCTACTTAGGAGGCTGAGGTAGGAGCATCACTTGAATCTGGGAAGCCGGAGGTTGCAGTGAACCAAAATCATTCCACTGTACTCCAGGCTGGGTGACAGAACAAGATGCCGTCTCAAAAAAAAGAAAAAAGAAAAAAGAAAAAAAAAAAAAGAACAACATATGTATGAGCCATATTAGGCTTAAAATAGCATTCTACCATCCTGGCTTTCACTCAGTTATGGAACATACTAAGTTCTCCTGCCTCATGTTCGCACATTTTGGTCTGTGTTTTGAGAGTGCTTCTTTGGACTCTTTCACTAATATATATATATTTAATCAGTTTCTATAATTAGCTTAACTGTCATGCATTCAGATAAATTTCCTGAAAAACTGATCAAAAACGGTTGCCTGACCCGATACATAGGCAGGAATTATTATTTTTATTATCATTATTATTATTTTATCATGACCTTGTATTCATTTCCTTCACAGGATTCCACATATTATTTATAAATATATTTACTTGTATAATTATTAACTAAGTGTTCCTTTCTCTAAAATGCAAATTTCCCTTTCCAATGTGTAACAGTGGCTTATCACAGTATCCTACACATCCTGGATAATCAATAATTACCTATTAAATCACTGAAGCAATAGTGCCATTACTCTCTTGTTATCTTCTCAATATGCCCAATAAATAAGATTTTGCCTCACTTTTCAATAACTGGTGTTAAAAAGTACTTAGTTTGATTGACAGACCTGGGTCAGAATGTGAAAAATTAAAAACAGGTTTTCTATAAGTTAAGTTAGCCCAGTAACCATTTGCTGCAAACAGATTTGGAGGTTATACTGAAATTGACCCAAACTGCCAGTTGAAAATCTTTCTTAAAAACCTCATAATCACTGCACACTTAGAATAATGCAAACAAAACCCACCATAGGGAGCCTAATAGTTCCCTCCACTCAATACATCTGCTTCTGTCGGTCGTTTACTGAACCTGAAATCTCAATACCTAAGCTTCATTTCTGAGTCTTCTTTATTTCTTTCTCTGTAATCTCATGTGGTCATGAAAACCTTTATTCATTCATCTATCTGTAAATCTCTTACTGAGTAGCAAACACGTACAATGATCTGGAATTTTCAAAAAAACAAATCTTATGTATGAGCATGGACAAGTTTTAAAATTTCTGAGGCTCAGATATCTTATCAGTATAAAGGTCATGATATTGCCTGATTCTAGTAGGTGCTATAACTACACAATGATGCTAACTAGAGCCGTGGGGTTTGAAAGACTTTGGTTAGAGTCTTGCCTCTTCTACTTAACAAATGCTTGTCTCTAAGCAGTGTTCCAATTTATAAGCCTAAAATAAAAATAACATCAACTTCCTATGATTGTGATATATATTTAGTGCATCTAGATTGAAAAGGACACTGCTGAGCACAGAGTAAGCACTAAATAAATCGTAGCTTCTACAGAACTGGGAGTCTAGAAAGGAAAGTTGTGCATACAAATATGAATGCAACAAAAAGCCATGCGCAGAATAAGAAACTTATTTTCATAGAGTGGTCATAAAAGAAGGAAGTAGCCAATTCTTATGAGGGAAGCATTTTTTTATGAGTGAGGCAAATTGAATTTTGAAATATCAATATGTTTCACCTGATAGATAAGGTAGAAATGTATTCTATGAAGTGTGGTGGAGACTATGAAGCACTGAGAAAGAGGATAATTATCTTAGACTGAATAGTAGTGGCTAAATCTGAATTGAACTTGGATGGAAGTATAGGAAAGATAAAACAGTGAGGCAAATATATCTGAGATGTAGGTAGGGACCAATCATGAGGGACCTTATGTTTTTTACCGAGACTGAGGGTTTGAAAAAGGGAATCATCCAATCTCTGAGAAAGCTATTAGGCAGCCAAGCAGTTCCGAAGCAGTGTGGTGGCAACTTCTAGTATGGCTCCTGTTACACAGATTTAGTTAGTAAGTCCAGGTTGATTTAGAAAGTGTATTATAGCACAGCAGCTAACAGGAATTCATTTGCATCATTTCTTTTAGCCTCTGAAGTCTCATGGGGGTGATGTGAAGGTGGCCAAAGTGAATGTTACACAATGGTCTGTGTCAAAGCTGAGAATACTGAGCTTAAGAAACTTCCAATCTAAGCATTGCCCAGAAGTCCCCCTTTCACTCTGGATGCACTGAATATATATCACAACCACATGAAGTCTCATGGGGGTGATGCGAAGGTGGCCTAAGTTACACAATGATCTGTGTCAAAGCTGAGAATATTGAGCTTAAGAAACTCCCAATCCAAGCACTGCCCGAAAGTCCCCCTTTCACTCTGGATGCACTGAATATATATCACAACCACATGAAGTGGATGTCATTTCTATTTTAGGCTTATAGGTTAGAACAATGCTCAGAGACATTTTTAGATAGAGGAGGCAGGACTCTCATCAAATTCTTTCAAATCCCAAGGCTCTAGTTTGCTTCACTATGTAATTATAACACCTGTTAGAACCAGGAAATAATATGACCTTTATACAGATAAAAAATCTGAGCCTCGGATATTTTAAAACCTATTCATGCTCAGCGATAAGATCTGATAGGCCAGAAAACCCACCCATCTTCTCTTCCAGAGAGAAATGTTATCTTTATTACTTTGGAATATTAGCACATTTTCTCTGGAGGAAGGAGAGCTTCATCTTTGCAATCTTAGAATATATGTCGGGAAGGAGACATACTTTAAATCTGTACATTTTCTAAATCTGAGTAAATGAAATACACTTTGAATGTCTAGGAATGAAGACACGTAAGAGATTAATTGAGATAGATTATTTGTTATCCAACCAAGAGAACTCCTAAGCATAGATTTCAATGAATGTGAGAAAGCTAGCACTAGAAGATCGGAAAATGAGTGTTCCAGGAAGTAAGGACAAAAATTTAAAGTTCTCAGTTTCCATGCATGGCATATTTGAGATAAACAAACGTGTAATGTTTGACAAAAGAAGAGTAAATAAAGGATATAGCGTCAGAGAGTTAAGACAGAGAGGCCTGCATAGGCAAGATTACATAGAATGTTATTACACGTATCAATGTGAACCTCATCCTGGGTGTGTTCTGAAGCTGCTCAAGGGCTGGAGAAACAGGATGACAAAATTTAATTCAAATTTTAATAACTGCATCCTGGATACCATGTGGTTGAAAAATTCAAAGAAGGAGGACCAGTTAAGGAATATGACAGTATTAGAAACCTATGCCTGGCATGGTGGCTCATGCTTGTAATCCCAGCACTTTGGGAGGCTGAGGCAGGTGGATCACCTGTGGTCAGGAATTCGAGACCAACCTGGCCAACACGGTGAAACCTCCCTCGACTAAAAATACAAAAATTAGCCGGACATGGTGTCATGCACTTGCAGTTCCAGCTACTCAAGAGGCTGAGGCAAGAGAATTGCTTTAACACAGAAGTCGGAGATTGCAGTGAGCCAAGATCATTCCATTGCACTCCAGCCTGGGTAACAGAGCGAGACTCTGTCTCAATAATAATATCAATAAAACTGAAATGATTTTTGCACATAATCACATTAAATAGATTTGGTACATACGTTGAAATCAGCATTGTTAGAATTTTTTGGCAGATGGAGTACAAGAAAATAAGAGTAGTCAAAAATGAAACCTGGCCGGGCGCGGTGGCTCAAGCCTGTAATCCCAGCACTTTGGGAGGCCGAGACGGGCGGATCACGAGGTCAGGAGATCGAGACCATCCTGGCTAACACGGTGAAACCCCGTCTCTACTAAAAATACAAAAAACTAGCCGGGCGAGGTGGCAGGCGCCTGTAGTCCCAGCTACTCGGGAGACTGAGGCAGGAGAATGGCATAAACCTGGGAGGCGGAGCTTGCAGTGAGCTGAGATCCGGCCACTGTACTCCAACCTGGGCGGCAGAGCAAGACTCCGTCTCAAAAAAAAAAAAAAAAAAAAAAAAACAAAAAAAAAATTAAACCTGTTATTTGGACCTGAGTGTTAGAATAAGTTGATTTAACATTACGACCACAGAAAGAAAATAAATTTAGGAGAGAAATCAATAGGGCAATTTGGATAGAATGTCTGTGTTTATCAGCCAAATCAAGATCCCTTTGATGTTTAATGGAAACAGTATTTAATAATTATGAAGAGACAATAAGGCAATAAGTGTAAATAATGATTGTCTTGGGTAAACTGGGGTTCTTGCTGACCCCAATTTTAAATACTTGAGATGTTTGCTAGATATTCAATTGTATAAGTCACGTTAGGAGTTGGATAAGCAAGTCTAGTGTTCTGTGAGGAGGTCAGATAGCGATATAATTTGGAACTCATCAGTGAATGGATGTTGTGTAAAACCATAAGAATAAATAATATGACTATGTTAATTAATGTAGAAATAAAAGAAATCTGAGAAAGAGCACTGGGTAAGTTCACCTCTTAGAGTCTGAGAAGATGAGGCAATACCATAAAGAAGAAAAACTGGACTAGCACAGAAAATGGAAGACTGAGTCCGTAGGAACAGAGAATTTTCTTTGATTTACTGATATACCTTGATATTGTAAAAATATACTTGGCACATAATAGGTACTCAGTAAATATTTGTTGTATTAAACATTTTAGGCAAAAACAGTTGGCTGCAGATAAATTACTTAATTTGGTTGTGAAAACTCTTTAAATGGATAAAACATTAATAAAAGTTCCTTTTAGAGTTTGCCCGATGCTATACTACTAACAAGGTTACTTAAATATGCATCACACACAGTGCAAACAAGACAGCAAATCATTAGTCAGTGTCATGAGTCATGTTTGCACCAGGCCAGCAAAACCAAAATGAACAAGCCCATTTAACTGGCTGCTTCAGAACCCAGCCATAAAAATAAAATGTTACCAGAAAATCTAATATTTTTCTTCGGTATTTATGTATATAATTCTTACACAATAAAATGCAAAGTTCTTATATTTTTTTTATGTATTTTGAAATAGTGTACAATTACTTGCCACTATCCAACGTTAGATGTAGAAATCACCATGGAAAGTACTGTTACTTTTTTTTCCCAATCAATTCTCAATCTTTCTGCATGTCTCCATTCACCCCTCCCATTCTCAGGCCTCCCACCCCTCCCATTGAGGAGACCATTCTCTGATTTATGTTGCCATGACTATTTTGCTTATTCTTGAGTTTTATACAAATAAAATAGTAAAGTATGAGTAGACATAATTTGTCGAATTGCTTTTGTTAAATTTAATGCTTTTGTATGTGTAAAATTTTTTCTCTTTCAAAGATTTTTTTCTAGACTTAATAATGCTCTTAATTCAAAATTGCTGAGGAAATTTATTATAAATCCATGCTGAATATTATATTTTTTCTGTATCTATTGAGGTAATATACTCTTCTCCTTTATATTCTTAATGCATTTAAGTAAATTGATTTCCAAACATAAAATAAGGTTTTCATTATTGAGATGACTCCTTTGGTAGTGATATGTTAACTTTTTGTATGTCACGCTATACAATTTGCTAATATTTTGTGAAGGAGTTTTGCATCCTGGTGATGAAAGATTATCCTGTGATTTTATTTTTTATAATGTTCTCATCATATTTTCATGTCAGTTTTATTGACTCATAAGGTAGTTTGGGAATTGTTCCATTCTGTTGGATTTTCTGAAAACATTTTTGTAAGATCTTTTATTAATGCTTCATAAAATTCATCAGTGAAGCCATCTAGGCTTAAAGTATTTTCTTATTATCTTGATATGGTCTTGCTCTGTGTCCCCACCCAACACTCATCTTGAATTGTAATCCCCACGTGCTGGGGGAGGGACCTCATGGGCGGTAATTAGATCATGGGGATGTTTCCCCACACATATGGTGTCCTTGTGATAGTGAGTGAATTCCCAAGAGATATGATGGTTTTATAAGGGGCTTTTCCCCCACATTGCTCTGCACTTAACTCTCCTGCCATCAAGTGAAGAAGGATGTGTTTGTTTCCCCTTCCACCATGATCATAAGTTTCCTGAGGCTTCTCCAGCCATGCAGAACTGTGAACTGTAAACCTCTTTCCTTTATAAGTTACCCAGTCTCAGGCATTCCTTATAGCAGTATGATAATGAACTAATCTATATCCTTTTAATTGCTGTGATATTTAGACTATTAATATTATCCATTCTTTTATTGCTGATATCATTGATTTATTTTTTCTTTTCTTGATTAGTCTTATCCATCTTGTCAGGGATAGATAGCGTATAAAGTTGGTTCTTTTTAGACTAACATAACTAGTAAATCTTTTATTGTTATACCACAGTGATGGCCCCTAAAATGATAAAAATAATCTATGCTAAGTGAGGTAGAGGTGTCTGTGGTGGATATAATACAATGAATACACTATCTACTCTATAAAACTCATGAAATGCTCACGTACCAGAGGGGAGCTTGGAGGTTATTCAGTTTACCAAAGTGATAAGGAATGTACTGGTGAGTGAGGCACTAGCATCGTAGCAGCTCAGTGGTGTCTTCTCTCAGAGAGCCACGGCTAACCATAGATGATTCTTTTACTTGGGATCACTAATAACCATAGAAATATTAGGACCCTAAAGCTAGAGAGTCCAAGAGTCAATGATTAGTCATAACAAGCCAGATATGTTCAGTAATCTTAATAAACAGCAACATCTTCCAGTTTTTGCCCATTCAGTATGATTTTGGCTGTGGGTTTGTCATAAATAGCTCTTATTATTTGGACAAACGTCCCATCAATACTTAATTTATTGAGAGTTTTTAGCATGAAGGGCTGTTGAATTTTGTCAAAGGCCTTTTCTGCATCTATTGAGATAATCATGTGATTTTTGTCTTTGGTTCTGTTTATATGCTGGATTACATTTATTGATTTGTGTATGGTGAACCAGCCTTGCATCACAGGGATGAAATCCACTTGATCACGGTGGATAAGCTTTTTGATGTGCTGCTGGATTCAGTTTGCCAGTATTTTACTGAGGATTTTTGCATCGATGTTCATCAGGGACATTGGTCTAAAATTCTCTTTTTTTGTTGCGTCTCTGCCAGGCTTTCGTATCAGGATGATGCTGGCTTCATAAAATGATATAGGGAGGATTTCCTCTTTTTCTATTGATTGGAAAAGTTTCAGAAGGAATGGTAGCAGCTCCTCTTTGTACCTCTGGTAGAATTTGGCTGTGAATTCATCTGGTCCTGCACTTTTTTGGTTGGTAGGCTATTAATTATTGCCTCAATTTCAGAGCATGTTATTGGTCTATTCAAGGATTCAACTTCTTTCTGGTTTAGTCTTGGGAGGATGTATGTGTCCAGGAATTTATCCATTTCTTCTAGATTTTCTAGTTTATTTGCATAGAGGTGTTTATAGTATTCTCTGATGGTAGTTTGTATTTCTGTGGGGTCGGTGGTGATATCCCCTTTATCATTTTTTATTGCGTCTATTTGATTCTTCTCTCTTTTCTTCTTTATTAGTCTTGCTAGCGGTCTACCAATTTTGTTGATCTTTTCAAGAAACCAGCTTCTGGATTCATTGATTTTTGAAGGGTTTTTTTTGCGTCTTTATCTCCTTCAGTTCTGCTTTGATCTTAGTTATTTCTTGCCTTCTGCTAGCTTTCCAATGTGTTTGCTCTTAATTCTCTAGTTCTTTTAATTGTGATATTAGGGTGTCGATTTTAGATATTTCCTGCTTTCTCTTGTGGGCATTTATACTATAAATTTCCCTCTACACACTGCTTTAAATGTGTCCCAGAGATTCTGATATGTTGTATCTTTGTTGTCATTGGTTTCAAAGAACATCTTTATTTCTGCCTTCATTTCGTTATGTACCCAGTAGTCATTCAGGAGCAGGTTGTCTGGCACAAGACAGGTATTCCCTCTCTCAACACTCCTATTCAACATAGTGTTGGAAGTTCTGCCCAGGGCAATCAGGCAGGAGAAAGAAATAAAGAGTATTCAATTAGGAAAGAGGAAGTCAAATTGTCCCTGTTTGCAGATGACATGATTGTATATTTAGAAAACCCCATCATCTCAGACCAAAATCTCCTTAAGCTGATAAGCAACTTCAGCAAAGTCTCAGGATACAAAATCAATGTGCAAAAATCACAAGCATTCTTATACACCAATAACAGACAGAGAGCCAAATCATGAGTGAACTCCCATTCACAATGCTTCAAAGAGAATAAACTACCTAGGAATCTAACTTACAATGGATGTGAAGGACCTCTTCAAGGAGAACTACAAACCACTGCTCAATGAAATAAAAGAGGACACAAACAAATGGAAGAACATCCCATGCTCATGGATAGGAAGAATCAATATTGTGAAAATGGCCACACTGCCCAAAGTAATTTATAGATTCAATGCCATCCCCATTAAGCTACCAATGACTTTCTTGACAGAATTGGAAAAAGCTACTTTAAAGTTCATATGGAACCAAAAAAGAGCCTGCATTGCCAAGACAATCCTAAGCCAAAAGAACAAAGCTGGAAGCATCACGCTACCTGATTTCAAACTATACTACAAGGCTACAGTAACCAAAACAGCATGGTACTGGTACCAAAACAGAGATATAGACAAATGGAATGGAACAGAGTCCTCAGAAATAATGCCACACATCTACAACCATCTGATCTTTGACAAACTTGACAAAAACAAGAAATGGGGAAAGGATTCCCTATTTAATAAATAGTGCTGGGAAAACTGGCTAGCTATATGTTGGAAGCTGAAACTGGATCCCTTCCTTACACCTAATACAAAAATTAATTCAAGATGGATTAAAGACTTAAATGTTAGACCTAAAACCATAAAAACCCTAGAAGAAAACCTAGGCAATACCATTCAGGACATAGGCATGGGCAAGGACTTCGTGTCTAAAACACCAAAAGCAACAGCAACAAAAGCCAAAATTGACAAATGGGATCTAATTAAACTAAAGAGCTTCTGCATAGCAAAAGAAACTACCATCAGAGTGAACAGGCAACCTACAGAATGGGAGAAAATGTTTGCAATCTACTCATCTGACAAAGGGCTAATATCCAGAATCTACAAAGAACTCAAACAAATTTACAAGAAAAAAACAACTCCATCAAAAAGTGGGCAAAGGATATGCACAGACTATGCATGGAATACTATGAAGCCATGAAAAAGGATGGGTTCATGTCCTTTGTAGGGACATGGACGAATCTGGAAGCCATCATTCTCAGCAAACTATGGCAAGGACAAAAAACCAACTAACAACACCACATGTTCTCACTCATAGGTGGGAATTAAACACTGAGAACATGTGGACACAGGGAGGGGAAGATCACACACCAGGGCCTGTCATGGCATAGGGGAGAGTGGGGAGGGATAGCATTAGAAGATATACCTAATGTAAATGATGAGTTAATGTGTGCAGCACACCAACATGGCACGTGTATACATATGCAACAGACCTGCATGTTGTGCACATGTACCCTAGAACTTAAAGTGTAATAAAATAAATAAATGAATAAATAAATAACCAGCCACATCAGAATAATAGGAAAGGTCCAAAGAATGTTATGGGATATTAATTCTAATTTTGCACCATCAAAATAAGTCAAGGATGAATGGCCATGAGCATGAAGGCAGTTACAAAACGTCGTGATATTTTGCTCAGTTTCTAGACATAAGTTAGTTATTGGATTCAAAACAGATTATCTAACCTAGATATCCAGTGCCCAAGATGAAGGACTCTACATTGAAATTATATAGATTAATGATTATCTCAGTCATTCCCGAAAGGAACTGAGACAATTACCCCAACAACGCTGCACTGATATAAAAGGAAATTAGGAGCATACCTAAATATTTTAAGCACTGCTAACGATGAGGTCCAATTTGCCACGAATGTCTCTAATGACTGTTGGTATAGGATTCTCCATGATCCTCTCCATTTCTACACATCTTGAATTAACTTTTGTTCTGGAATATGTTTTAAATAATGTTTATATAGAAAACAACCTTAGAAGATAGGATCTCTTTTTAGAGCAGAGGTAATATTTCTTTGCTGACCATAATAAAGATAATATATCTCTCTAGGGAGACATTCAAGCAAGATTTCTAACAGCCCCTTTATCACAGAGTATTCTGTTTTTTAAAACCTGAGGTCCCTCAGCTGTGATGCAAAGTCATTACTTGTGCACTATCCACCTGGTTTTGTTCTCACGGATTACCATGGCATGTGGAGAGCAGAGGAATCTTACACAAGCATGGAACTCGAGATTCCTCCTTTGTGCTGAGTAACAAAATCCTGTCTTTAACTGAGTCATCGCATGCCTTCTGCTAGCATCTGTGAACTTGTGACAGGTTTATTATCTTGCAAGTGAAAAATGCCAACTTTTCTTAGTTCTTGATAATCCCCTGACCTCACACCTGATGCATAACTTTAGAAATAAAGGGGGTAGGTAATAAGTTGAGTTCAGACCCAGTGAACCCATAAGGCAAAACCTCTATGTTTGGTCCTTGGCCTGTGTGGCAGGAACTGTTGTAGTCTGAATGTCTATGTGTAATCGCCTCTTAAATTATCTTCTCCACAGCCAAAATTTGAATTTGAAAAAGAAAAATCACATCTTTAAGGGAATGACAAAAATTAATGGCACCTTAAAGAACTAAAGGATACATGAATGGTAGTCTTAAGATATTTTGATTTAATTCATAACTCCAGACCCCGCAAAAATCAGGCAGAAGCTGGAGCATAATTGAACATGATCTTTCGAAGCAAGTGGTGACTTTAATTTCAGACACTCTACCAGACATGGTATCTGTAGTAGAGAGAAATATGGCTGGATGCAGTGGGTCATGCCTATAATCCCAGTACTTTGGAAGGCTGAGGCAAGGGGGTCACTCAAGGCCAGGAGTTCGTGACCAGCCTGGCCAACTATCAAAACTGTATCACTACTAAAAGTATAAAAATTAGCTGGGCATGGTGATTCAAGCTACTCAGGAGGCTGACGCAGGAGAATTGCTTGAACTTGGGAAGTGGAGGGTGCAGTGAGCTGAGATCACGCCACTGCACTCCAGCCTGGACAACAGAGTAAGACTTTGTCTCAAAAAACAAATAATAATAATTAACATGGTCTCAGATACATAGTATGTGGCTGTAGATTTATCAAATTAATATGTTTGTAACTCTATTAGGAAAGAGAATCAGAATTAGCTCACATTCATTTGGAAGTTATAACAGTACACAGTTACAGTTTTTCAATATCATCTAAAGATATCTAGAGTGGACATTCCATAATATACCACTGGAACACTTAATCGATAATATCAAAAAATATGACAGGATGAACAAGAAGTGACTAGTATACTGGTGTGTTCAGATATGCACTCCAGAGGACAGAAAATAAAGACTCAGAGACCTGCTACGATGGCAAAATATTTGAGGAAAAATGCTCACAGAATACTGAGAAATACCCTCCACAGGAAAAACAAATGATTCTATCTGACTCTTCCACCATGAAGATTTATTTGATTTATTCCTCTATCTTACTTTCTAGTGGTTGTTCTAGAAAAGATAATATCTATTTTATTGTAACATATTTTATCTTTTCAAATAACATTGCTGACTTATGATGGAATCATGTCCCAATAAACCAATTGAAAATATCATAAATCAAAAATGCCTTTAATACACATAAACTACCAAACATCATAGCATAGCCTGCCTTGAAGGTATTCAGAACACTTATATTAGCCTATGGTTGGGCAAAATTATCCAACACATAGCTTATATTATGATGCAGTGTTGAATATCTAGTGTAATTGATTGAATATTATATTGGAAATAAAAAAAAGAATGATTGTATAGGCACTTGAGGTATGGTTTCTACTGAATTCACGTCGTTTCTGCACCATTTTAAAGTCTAAAAATTATAAGTTGACATCACAAGTCTGTGACCATCTGTATACTGCCTCATGAACAATATGAAAACTTATAACAATATAATTCCACTGATTTCTTTCCTATACTTTGTTCTTGATATGGTTTGGCTGTGTCCCCATTCAAATCTCAACTTCAGTTGTATCTCCCACAATTCCCATGTGTTGTGGGAGGAACCCAGGGGAAGGTAATTGAATCATGGCGGCCAGTCTTTCCCATGCGATTGTCATTATGGTGAATAAGTCTCATGAGATCTGATAGGTTTTTCAGGGGTTTCTGCTTCTGCTTTTTCCTCTTTCTTTCTTGCTGCCACCATGTAAGAAGTGCCTTTCACCTCCTGCCATGGTTCTGAGGCCTCCCCAGCCATGTGGAACTGTAAGTCCAATTAAACCTCTTTTTCTTCCCAGTCTCAGATATGTTTTTATCAGCTGTGTGAAAATGGACTAATGCAGTTTTGTTGCTTCTATAGATTTTATTTTCACATATACTATAAACTCCATAGGATACACAAGTTTGCTTTAAAAATTGTCAATAGCATATCCTTTGAATATAAAACAGAATTTTGTTTCCATGACCTTTGCCCCCTGGTGCCACGCCCAAGGATATGTTACATACATGAAAAAGGGGTCTTTGCGGATGTTATAAGGTTGCAAATCACTCGATCTTAAAATAAAAGGATCATCTTGGATTATTCAAATGATTCAGTATAATCACAGAAAACCACAAAAAGACAGAAGAGGAAGTCAGAATTAGAAGCACAAAACAATATGACCTTCTATTGTTGAAATAAAACTAGAGGAGGTCATGTGTAAAACCCAAGAAGAAATTAATTCTGGCAACAATCAGTCAACCTGGAAGTGGATCCAAAGCACAGAAGATAACTGTAGACCAGGCTGATACCTCGATTTTAGCCTAATGCTAACGAGACCCTAAGCAGAGGACTTAGCCACTACATGCCAGGCTTTTAATCTACAGCAATGGTCAGATAATACATTTACGTTGCTTAAAGTGGTGGTAATATGTTATAAAACAAAAGAAAGTGAATTATGTATGTTATGTACATAATTCTGTGTATTACTTATGTATACTACTATTTATTTATTATTCACTGTATGTAATTATGTATACATATATATGTAATACATAGAAAATAACTAATGCATCTTTTTGTGTTATTCTTGCCTCCTACTTCTTGTGAATGTGGGCTTCCATTTATTTATCACTTCCCATTAATCTGAGGAATTTAGCATTGATTGAAGGGCATATCCATGAGAAATGAAATTTCTCAGACTACATTTTTTCAGAAAATAGTTTTATTTTACATTCATTTTTGAAGGGCATTTTACTTTGTATATAATTCTAGCTTGAATTTTACTTTCTGTTAGCATTTTAAAGATATCTTTCTACTTATTTTTAAATCTGACAAGAGAAGTCAGCTGTCACTGGTGTCATTTTTCTGTTTGTAGAATATGACATTTTTCCTTTGAATCCCTAACAATTAATCTGCAATATGCCTAGCCATATTTTCATTTTATCTTCCTTTATGTTCACTACAATTCTTAAATTTGTGGTTAGTTTTTCACTAATTTTGGAAAATACTCACCTATTACATATTCACACATTTCTTCTGTCCTACTCTTTATCCTCTTCTTTGCAGACTCTAATTACACATTATCTTAGACAATTTGATTTTGTTCTACACATCTCTGACATTCTTTCAGGGCCTTTACAAGTTTCTATTTTTACTATTAAGTTTGGATACTTTCTACTGATCTATCTTCAACTTCACTAATCCTTTCATCTGTTGATCTCATGATGTTGCTAATCATATCAAATAAATTCTTTATTTCTAATAACATATTTTCATTTCTATGATTTCCATTTTTGTTGATTTTTCTCTGTAGAAATTTTCTATTTGTTTTTATGTGTTTTCAACCTTTTACAATTAATCATTGAACATATTTATCATAGTTCTTTCAAAGTTCTTATTTGATCAATAGACTGTGAGAACCATATCTTGGTTTGCTTTTATTGAATATTTCCTCTCTTGACTTAAGGTCACATCTTCTTGTTTTTTTGCTATCTCATTACTTTTTTTTTTCTTTTTTTGAGACGGAGTCTCGCTCTGTCGCCCAGGCTGGAGTGCAGTGGCGTCATCTCTGCTCACTGCAAACTCCGCCGCCTGCCGGGTTCCTGCCATTCTCCTGCCTCAGCATCCCTAGAAGCTGGAACTACAGACGCCCGCCACCACGCCCGGCTAATTTTTTTGTATTTTTAGTAGAGATGGGGTTTCACTCTGTTCACCAGGATGGTCTCGATCTCCTGACCTCGTGATCCACCTGCCTTGGCCTCCCAAAGTGCTGGGATTACAGGCATGAGCCACCTCACCCGGCCTATCTCATTACTTTTAAAATTTTATTTTATTTTTAACTTGTAAAAGCTCAGTAGAGGCTGAAGCAAATAATATTTTTTTTTCCCAGAAAAGGACACATCCTTTCTTCTTTCAGGCTGCCATAGGGTAACTGAGTCAATGTAATATATTGTTGTCTTGGGCTTGGACTTTGTTGCAAATTTAGTTAGAGTCAGTTTAACTGACTTCAGATATTTTGATGGCAGAATTTGGGCTTGCTTTTAGCGCGGCTTAGGGTCTGAGTACCATGAAGCCTTTGATATTTTAATACTTTATGTAAGAATAAAGCCTTTACCTTTTCCTTGGTATGGCAGAAAGATTCAATAGTGTCTCTCATGCTTCTCACCTCCTGCTATTTTTACCTTTGTCTAATTCCATCTGATTCAAGAACTGTAATTTATTCTAATAAATGGATGTGTAAAATGTGACAAGGCATGCATGATTACATAAGAATATAGCACCTATATCTAGAGTCAGATCCTCTTTCTCCTTTTTCCCAATTTCTCTTTCTCCCATTCTCTACCACTTCCCAAAGACAGCTGCTATTAATCCCACAAGTGTAAGAAAATGAAATATGCCAATGCCTGGAGAGAGCATGGATATAGATTATTTCTCAATCAAGACTCGGATGAGATACCAGAACTGGGGAATACCTTAATTATAATGTGTGTGGTGCTCTACAGAGGCCTCACATAAGCCATTCCTGTTTTGGAAAACCACAGAATCCATGAGAATCGCTGGTTCTCTTCAGTTCTCTTGTCCCATTCTCACCGTTCTATGTATTTCCTTCACACATTTGATGAAGATTTGTAAAGAGGAGTTGTTGGGCAGAGGAGGACTTGCTTGTGTTTTGGTTGTGCCTTAAATTTCAAGACTTAAGTTTAAAATCATCATAAGTTATGCTGGCCAAAACATGACTGATAAACAATATTTATATATCTGTCAGGTTATTCCTTTCCATTCTCTATGGGATGTTCTTTCTCCTTCTGCCAATCCACCAAGTTGACAACAGTGTTGGTCTCTCCTCTGCTGGGAAAGTCTTGCCATATTCTGGAATTTAGTTCATTTAGCACTGATGCTATATCTTGCACAGCAGTTACAATGAGGGTAATACTTTGTTGAACTAAAATCAGTCAATAGTAATTCTTCAGAATTTATGATAGGAACACTATTTCTTTAGTGCTTTAATGGGATTACTAATACGATATTTCCCTGGTATGCAGTGTTATTTTTGACTTACAATCTTGGCCAATGTTGAAGGACAGATTTAAAGGTATCAGCTGGGCTTTATACACTGTGAGAGTGTACTTGTCTCACAGGCCAATACTCAAATGTGAGAGTTACTTCAACTTTCAAATATGTCAATCTACATTATAGGGATTCCAGTTCCCAATGGACTCACTACAAACAAAATCATTAGTCAAATATCTTTTTATTACATGACAATTGTAAGTCTCCATTCTGTTATAACAGAGGATTCAACAGATATAAATGTTAAGTCAAATATTGTGTTCAATAGTTTTCAACATGTCTGAATATATTATCCTTTCCCCAGTATATTGTCACCTGAGCAGAATGGGAATAGACTGGTGAAAGACTGGTAAAATCCATATGGTATATACTTTTCATGGAGTTTCATGATTCTTCTACTAAAGTCCTGGTCACCTCCCTTATCAATGGATTCCAGAACAGAAAATAGATTCAAATCTCAGTAATGACCTTTTCTTTCTATGACATCCCTTACTTTCCTTCTCCTTTATTTTCACTTTCATCTATAATTCTTCCATAGCAGAACCCTTGTTTGTTCCTTGTCTGTTACAGGGCAGTGTTTATTAATCACCTTTACAATGGCCAACAGATCAAGTCCTCTTGCCTTCTCTTCTAACTGGGCCTGATATTTTGGTACATTTTTCACACTGGCTCCATTGATTAAGTGCCATAGTTTGGCATAATTTACTTTGGTGTCTTATCATCATAAGGCTAATAATGAGGTCAGCTTAATGACCACTTCTGCCGTCATCAGCCCTGATCCATAGTAGGAAATCCGTAGAATATATATTATGCTAAATTAAGGTCATATTTATACTTAAAATTTATTATTTACAAGCAAGTGGCAAATGACATGAACAGACACTTTTCAAGAAGACATTCATGTGGCCAACAAGCATGTGAAATAAAAACAAATTCAATATTACTGATCGTGAGAGAAATGCAAATCAAAACCCCAATGCAATGCCATCTCACATCAGTCAGAATGGCTGTTATAAAACAGAGTCAAAAAAATAACAGGTGCTCACAAGATTGAGGAGAAAAAGAGTGCATAAACACTGTTGGTGTGTGAAAATTAGTTCAACCATTGTGGTAAACAGTATATTGATTCCTCAATGACCTAAAGACAGAAATACCATTCAGCCCAGCAATCCCATTACTGGGTATACACTCAAAGGAACATGAATTGTTCTATCATAAAGACACATGCACATGTATATTCATTGCAGCACTATTCACAATAGCTAAGACATAGAATCAGCCCAAATGCCCATCAAGAATAGAACGGATAAAGAAAATGTGGTACATATACAACATTGAATACTATGCAGCCATAAAACCGAATGAGATCATATTTTTTTGCAGAAATATAGATGGTGTTGTTGGCCATTATCCTCAGCAAACTAACGCAGTAACAGAGAACCAAATACTGCATGTTCTCACTTACAAACGAGAGCTAAATGATGAGAACACATAGAGGGCGAACAACAACCACTGGAGCCTTTTGGAGGGTGTAGAGTGGGAGGAGGGAGATGATTAGAAAAAAATAATGAGTCCTGAGCTTAATACTTGGATGATGAAATAATCTGTACAAAAAACCCATGACACAAGTTTACCTATATAACAAACTTGCACGTGTACCCATAAACTTACAAGTTAAAATAAATAAATAAAATAAAATTATCTGAAATTCAAATTTAAGTGTAGTCCTATATTTTTTTTTGGCAGACACAAGTGGACAACCACCACCAAGTATTTTATTGATCCCTGTGTCACTCCCACCAGTTCATCCCTGATGGCATTGATAAGTGGTGAGTCATTTTGGCAATTGTAGTAAATGTGATTGTGTGGTAGATCTTATGACCAAACATAACATGTCCAGTCAGCCGGCCCACCTGAACTTTTTGGTATCATCCTTAATATCTGTCAGAACAACTTAGGAATTTACACTTTGCTTAACTTGGATCATTATTTTTCTCAGGCTGCAAAAAGCCACCATAGAAAAAAAGTATATCTTATCCCTGGAAGTCCTTCCCAGGCTATTAATTCCTGTTTCAAAAAAATTAAAAAAAAAATCTCATGAACATCATTCTTGTCTAGTACTATGTTACAATCTCCTTGATCAAGCACCCTCTCAAGTTGAATTTCGGGGATACTTTCTGGCTCATGGTGAAGTATGTTGACTAGATTGTTAGTCTGTTTTGCACTGCAAAAGGAATATCTGAGGCTGTGTAATGTATAAAGAAAAAAAGGTTTATTTGGCTTATGGTTCTGCAGGCTGTACATGAAGCACAGTGCTGGCTTCTGTCCCTGGTGAGGCCTTAGGAAGCTTACAGTCATGACAGAAGATTAAAGGGAGCCAGCCAGCATGTCACATTGCACAAGAGGGAGTGAGGGAGGGGAACGTGTCAGGCTTTTTTCAACAACTGGATCTCATGTGAACTCTTTATCATGGGGAAGGCACCACGATCCAAGCACCTCTACCCAGGTCCCACTTCCAACACTGGGATCACATTTCTACGTGAAACTCGGAGGGGACAAACATCTAAACAATATCATGGATCTTTCAGTTACTTGAAATAAGACTACTTTTCCATGCTTAGTAAATTCAACATGTCTCCAGATGGCTTATGATGGTATAAACTTTGTGTAGGGCCTCTCAGTCAGGACAGTAGTTCTTGAGAAGGTCCCTTGGTTCCCTGTTACCCTGTAGAGGAAAAGGCCTATGTGTCATCCTACATATGGAAGTGCTACTTCATGCCACACAGAAGTGGACGACCTCTTCCATTTCTCATCAACCTTCAGAAAAGAAATATTCACAGGCCTCCATGGAGATATCCCATCCCTTGTTGGAGGGTCTCAGATTTTCCAAATTGTGTCTGACTTTAAGATGCCAGACCTGCCTTGATAGCATTTAAACACCTCTGAAGCTCTATCACCAGGTCTTATCAGATCTTGGATTCTATACTCATCTGAGTTGTTGTTGCACTGCACTGTAGGAGATAAAGGCCACCTCTGCACCCAAATTGAACATACGACTCTCACCTTGATCCTTTAACAGTTTCACTGCCCTCAGTTATTTCTTATCCCACTATAGGACATTAATGTAGTATAGCCATAAACAGACAATTATACTGCCTTTGCAGGCATTATTTTCCCTACATCTTTCAAATGTCTACATCATGTCATACAACTGGGTAAGGCACCCCCGCTACTGGAATGTTTTCTCAGGTTACACCTGATGAAATCTTTCAGAAATAAATTTGCTACCTTACACACTATCAGTACTGAGTTCCACTCAGAATGGAATCATTTTTGCTCGGTGGGCTTTGAGAGAACTCGCCTTAAAGTGACCTCTTACCAGCTTGTTATCTCAGGACCCGGACCTAGACCAAGACCACTTGATCTAGTTCAGGTCCTGTAAGAAGAAGCAGATACCAAGACATGATTAGTCCTACTTGCTTTTTTGTTTTCTTTTGGAAAAAAATATCTTTGAAGGGTAAAAGATGAGAAAGAACAGCCTCTGATACCCTGAAGCTGGCCTGATATGGTCATCCTGTTAGGAACTGGCCAAACATTCACAGTGCTGGGTATTGTCCTATTTAAATGAATCATTTCATAGAACATCAATATCTGTCAAAGCTAGTCTGTAGCCATGATCAGTCAAAACAAACAACCAACCAAAAATCCCTCTGTAAAGGTACACATAAAATACAAAAGTTATTCAAGCCACAATATGTCAGACATCTCCTTTTTTTCAGCTAACCTGTGTGACTGTGGCTTCATTACCAATTATAGGTTTATCCTTTCATTAGTCTGACCTCCTCGTAAACAAAATGTTGTAAAATACTCAATCATAAGTTAAACTCATTTTCTGATGGCATTCAATCCATTGCTAAGGTATACTTTTTGAAATCCTCCTATGAATCACTTAGCAGAAGCCCAAATTCTATTTTTTCTGATTTTCTGAATCTAAAACTTTCAATGATTTCTTGTGATGCACATTTCATCTCATGAGAATGAAGAATAACCCCAGTTTTTCAAGAACAGAGATTTCTTGTGCTTTTTGCCTAGATTAAAAGACAAGTATGAGGGAATAGGCATAGACAGGTAGAACCTTCTATAAACAAAACAAAAAATTTCTAATATTTGTGAGAGGAGAAAAAAAGAGGTTTGGTCAGAAAGTCTCAGAATACAGCACAATTCTTAAAAAAAATGTTATCCTGGCAAATGTGTAATCCCCAAGCAAATATCTCATATTCGAGATGTCCTTCATTTGGCAAAAATGACTCAATTTTAGCTGGGAGCAGTCTGGGAGAAGTATAGCCTTGTTGTGAATGTTGGAGAAAATCCAAATGCCTGGCAACTGATGGGCACCATTCAAATATGCTTCTCACAACAGCTTCTCTTGAAGGGATAGCTGAGTGGTGTGCATCCATGGATGCTAGAGAAAGAAAATAAGGTAATAGTGATATAAATTACATGGACAATATCTTATCACTGATGAAAGACACCACATTTTGAGAATACTAATACATGTAATGGATGCAAGTGCAAATTCAAATATATGATTGTTACAACTTCACACTGGATTGGATATTGGGGTTTAAAGAACGGAAAGAATGAATAGATTTGAAGCTGGGGGAACTGGGGAAATGGTGAAATTAAACAAAGTTACAATAAGAACACGATATAGTGAGATGATATTGATATTCTGGAGAAATGTATTGGTCAAAATTCCAGCAAAGCTTTAAAAAGTTATGTCTGGATGTTATAAGAGGTAGGATATGATTTTTAAAGGAAAAGAGAAAATAAATATTTGATATATATTTACTTTAAGATTATAGTTTAAATGATAGGAGGTCAAATCATTAAGAAACCAGTATAGAAAGAAGGAAATAATGCAAAGTCTAGGGAACAATATAGAAAAACAGCAAAAGTAAGGATTAAGCAAGAGGGAGATATGCTAGTGAAAATCAAGTGAGTGTCCTAAAAGTTTAGGGAATGAGGAATGATGCAGTATCATGCATTCCAATGGAGAGTATATAAATGAAGTGAAGGAAAATGACAGATTTTCAGGAAAATCAAAGACAAGAATAATTAATTTACAAATCAGAGCAGCACTGGTATCCATTGAAGAAGGTGGATGTGGAGTTTGTGGCAGAGGATGATATTCTAGGGATAGAAAATGTTTTCCAAAATTCATTCAAGAGCCCACTTGGATCAGAAATAGGGGTTCCTGGGTGCTCCTCAGAATAACTATATGAAAATCTATCAAAACATGTTGAATGGGCTACCAAGTGAGTTATATATATCAATGTTTAAAAGCAATAATAATATCAACTTTCTAAGAAAGTTTGGTAGCAAATGATGAGATACAGAGAGGATGGAAAAATAGACAGCCACATTTTAATAAGACCAATAAGACATTACAAAAAAGAATTGAGATGAACTCTATGGAAAGATGCTTGAGATAGGCAATCTGATAAGTAATTAGCCAATCAAGAACTCCCAGATGGCAGGAGAAGAGGGAATGAAACTTATATATTTATAGTTATCCTTACAGTAGAAGAGAGCCAACTCTTCATTGGGAGGGAGATATAGAAGGGAAAGAACAAACCTTGGTGAAAATAAACTCATGAGAGAAGAGTGAGTTGAGAGAACATTTGTCAAGAAGTTTGAAAATAGTTTGAGCTCATTTCAGCCCTCTCGAATTACCAATATATCACTGTCTAAAATGAACAGTAGTCCTTAATCTTTCTAACTTTAGATACAATGTATTTTGGTTTCTTTGTTTTTCGTTCTGATGGGCAGGTAAGTATGTTAAGGAAATTAAAATGCTGCAAACTGCAAAAAGATGTAATGTTTACATATGATCAGAGTGAAAAATTATACCAGACTTGTGAGAAGTATGTCACAAGGCCAAAATTAGCAGAAAGGTTAGAGATTAAGTATCTATTTCATATTCACATCTCTATAATGGGGGAAGTAAGGGAGAAGAGTGTTTTAATAACCTACTCCAGCATCTATCACTTTGATATTCTAATAAGCCTCAAGTCACAGAATCATCATTAAAGAGTACACTTTATTTTTAATATAGTGAATGAGTTTTATTATAATCGTTTATTTAATAGGGCAAAGAGAAATACTGATTTATTGCAATATTATGTTTTGGGTAAACTCAGTGTGTGAGTGGGCCTGTGTGTGTTTGTGTGTGTGTGTGTGTAAGTGGGGAGAGAGAAGTCACGTGTATGTGTGCCATACTTCCAAATTCTGGTAATTGAGCTTTATATTTAAGCTGATTTTTAAAGCTTTGGAAATTGGTTTTCTCATCATGAAGTACCATTTAAAAAATTGAAACAAATTTTTAGAACTAAAGAAAATATTTTTATTGTCCTTATTTCACAAGATCTGTGTCGTCTAATAAGGATACCATTTACTTAGAATAAACATGACTCTATAATATGTAATAGTAAATAAGGTGAGAATTGAAACAGTTACTTTAGAAATGGCATATGAGGAGGTGATAAACAGAGGGATAAGAACTTGAATAATACTCAAGTTATATACTTTTGGGTTTCACAAAAGCTGGACATTATTATTATTTTTTATAGAGAAAGGGCCTCACATTGTTACCTAGACTGGAGTGTAGTGGCACCATCATGGCTTACTGTAACATCAGAGTCCTAGCTTCAAGTGATCCTCCTGCCTCAGCCTCTGGAGTATTTGGGACTATAGGTATATGCCACCATACTCAGGTAATTTTTTAAAAAATTTCTTTGTAGAGCTGGGGTCTCATTATGTTGCCCAGGCTGGTCCGAAACTCCTAGACTCAAGCAATCCTCCTGCCTCAGCCTTCCAAAGCATTGGGACTATAGGCACCAGCCACTGTGACTGGCTGAGCTAAGTATTAAATGAGATGAGTAAGAATAAATCTGCTTTGTTAGATTTTAGCTTTTAATGTAAATAATTTTAATATGAATTATGAAAGAAATGAATTTTCATATACTGCATTATAATTATATATTAATATTCAATGAAGATTAACTTTTATTCATGTTAAAATCTTTAGGTGATTATTTTATTAGAAAATTACATTTTATTAATAAAATATTATTAACTTGTATTAGAAATATGTTTCAGACAAATCAATACTGAGGTGTAAATTTAAATATATTTTACACAAATTTCACTCAATTTTTTTAGTAAATGAAATGTTCAGAAAAATAGTAAAACTTGGATTTAGGTATTACATGGCACCATGTCTTCCTTCAGTCTTAAATGAACTGCAGTAATAAAATCAGTCTGGACCATCAGTCTTCCTGGATTTCCAAAATGTCATTTTAATTCTAAAAACTGAAAAACAGTAAAAAAAAAATCTGGATTCATTTGTCAAAAAAAATCCAATTTATGAACCACTGGGCACAAATAAAAATAATTTTTAAATGTAATGATATTAATACTAAAGAAGATAATAATATACTGTTTTACAAAAGGAGAAAAACATCATTTTACGACAGAAACAAATTTGAGACCCAGCTTTCAAACTTAAAAAAAAAAGAAAGAAAATGGTTAATTGATAAGGTTTGGCTGTGTCCCCATTCAAATCTCATCTCGAATTGTAACTCTCACAATTTGCATGTGTTGTGGGAGGAACCCAGTGGGGGGTGATTGAATTATGGGGGCGGGTCTTTCATGCACTGTTCCTATGATAGTGAATGAGTCTCACAAGATCTGATGGTTTTAAAAAACAGTTTCCCTATACAAGCCCTCTTTTTCCCTGTTGCCATCCACATAAGATGTGACTTGCTCCTCCATGCCTTCCACCATGATTATGAGGCCTCTCTAGCCACATGGAGCTGTAAGTCCACTAAACCCTTTTTTCTATATAACTTATCCAGTCTTGGGTATGTCTTTATCAGCAGCATGAAAATAGACTAATAGAGTAAATTGGTACTGGGAGTGGGGTGTTGCTGAAAAGATACTGGAAACTGTGGAAGCAACTTTGGAACTGGGTAACAGGAAGAGGTTGGAACAGTTTGGAAGGCTCAGAAGACAGGACAATGTGGGAAAGTTTGGAACTTCCTATAGACTTGTTGAATGGCTTTGCCCAAAATGCTGATAGTGATATAAGTAATAAAGCCCAGACTGACTGAGGTCGTCTCAGATGGAAATGAGGAACCTGTTGGGAAGTGGAGCAAAGGTTACTCTTGTTATGGTTTAGCAAAGAAACTGGTGGCATTTTTGCCTCTCCTCTAGGGGTTTGTGAAACTATGAACTTAAGATAGATGAATTAGGGTATGTGGTGAAAAAAAATTCTAAGCAGCAAAGCATTCAAGATGTGACTTGGGTGCTGTTAAAGGCATTCAGTTTTATAAAGGAAGCAGAACATAAAAGTTCAGAAAATGTGCAGCCTGACAATGCTAAAAAAAGGGAATTCTATTTTCTGAGGAGAAATTCAAGCCAGTTGCAAAAATGTACGTAAGTAACAAGGAGCTGAATGTGAATCCTCAAAACAATGGGGAAATGTCTCCAGGGCATTTCAGAGGTCTTTACAGCAGCCCCTCCCATCACAGGCCCAGAGCCCTAGGAGAAAAACATGGTTTTGTGGACCAGGCCTAGGGTCCCTATGCTTTGTGCAGTCTAGGGTCATGATGCCCTATGTCCCAGCTGCTCTAGCCATGATTAAAAGGGGCCAAGGTATAGCTCAGGCCATGGCTGCAGAGGGTGCAAGTCCCAAGCCTTGGCAACTTCTACATGATATTGAGCCTGTGGGTGCACAGAAGTCAAGAATTGTGGTTTAGAAACCTCCACCTAGATTTCAGAGGATGTATGGAAATACCTGGATGTCCAGGCAGATGTTTTCTGCAAGGATGGGGCTCTCATAGAGGACCTCTGCTAGGTAAGTCCAGAAGGAAAATGTTGGGTTGGATCCCCCACACAGAGTCCCTACTGGGGCAATGCCTACTGGAGCTGTGAGAAGAGGACCACCGTCCTCCAGACCCCAGAATGGTAGATTCACTGACAGCTTGCACCATGTGCCTGTAAAAGCTGCAGACCCTCAACACCAGACCATGAAAGCAGCTTGGAGGAAGTAAGTAGCCTGCAAAGCCACAGGGGCGGAGGTGCACAAGACCATGGGAATGCACCTCTTGCATCAGTGTGACCCAGATGTGAGACATGCAGTCAAAGGAGATCATTTTAGAGTTTTAAGATTTGACTGCCCTGCTGGATTTTGGACTTGCATGGGGCCTGTAGCCCCTTTGTTTTGGCCAGTTTCTCCCATTTGGAACAGATGTATTTACCCAATGCCTGAACCTCCATTGTATATAGGAAGTAAGTAAGTTGCTTTTGATTTTACAGGCTAATAGGAAGAAGGGGCTTGTCTTGTCTCAGATGAGACATTGGATTGCGGACTTTTGAGTTAATGCCAAAATGAGTTAAGACTTTGGGGGACGGTTGGGAAGGCATGATTGGTTTTGAAATGTGACATGAGATCTGAGAGGGGCCAGGGATGGAATGATATGGTATGACTGTGTCCCTACCCAAATCTCATCTTGAATAACTCCCACAATTCCCACATGTCATGGAAGGAACCTGGTGGAAAGTGATGGAATTAAATGGGCAAGTCTTTCCTGTGCTGTTCTGTGATAGTGAATGAGTCTCACAAGATCTCTTGGTTTTAAAAACAGAAGTTTCCCTGCACAAGCTCTCTTTTTGACAACTGCCATTAGTGTAAGACATGACTTTCCCCTCCTTGCCTTCCACCATGATCATGAGGCCTCCCTAGCCACTTGGAATTGCAAGTCTATTAAACCCTTTTTCCTGTGTAAATTACCCAGTCTCGGGTATGTCTTTATCAGCAGCGTGAAAACAGACTAATATACTAATATTCAGTGTTTAAGACTTATCTATTATTTTGTTGTTTCTTGGACTTTTATCTTCCATTCTGGATAAACTTAAGCGTTAATTGCTTATTGACAATTTATATAAAATAAGAGCTAAAAATGGTTATATACTGCATTGTGATAAAGAGATTTCTCTACCAAAGTATTGTCTTTATTGCATATTTTTAACACTGGCTTTGAAACATAATATTCCTGTAATCCTTAGGCTTTTATGAGGTAAAAATGTGCAATTTTTAAATACAGATCATCCTGAAAAACTGAAATTGCTTCTGTATCCTGCTGCTTAGTTGGAAATTAAGATTGTGGAATTACCATATATATTTCATGGGTAGCAGCATTTCTTATTTTCACATAGGCAGAGACTATTCATCACCATATTCATTGGTAAACTACAAATTTGAAAATCCTTCCTTGGATTCTATTATATTTATTGTGTACATGTACATAAGAAACCTTCATATGTAAGAAGTGGAATCTTATAAAATATTTGTGATTATAGAAACATGTAAAGTGTGGTTGCTATTAATAAATGGATTTTCATGACATTTTCACCTTTGAAACATGCTTTTAAAAGACAATAGAACTCCTGCTTTATCTGTGGTTCCTTGCCTTTTGAAGATTTTAAAAGAGGCTTTGAATTCCTAAAGAATACTGTCTGGAAATGCTTTGTACTTAGCGTCTGTGGTTGTTAAAGTCATTAGGGTGGTGTTTTCTCTCTCATGGCCGTATTTCTCCCTTTCTCTGTGGGATTCCTGGAAGTATTTCTTCTGTTAGTTTGAGTAACTTCTTTCATGCTGATGTTTGGCAGCATTTCTCAGGATGTCTGGGCAGACATTTCAGTTCTATTGGTTGCAAACTTTCCAAGACACAATTCTTTTTTCTTCAAAAAATTGAATATAAGAATTGTTTCTGCTTATATGTTCACCTAATAGTTGTAAAAATTACCATATACCAGGGTATTTAAAATGAAACCTTTAAAAGTGAAAATATCTGTCTAGTTTCATTACGGATTTTTTTTTTTTTTTTTTTTTTTTTTTTTTTTTTTCTGAGATGGAGTCCTGCTCTGTCGCCCAGGCTCTGCAGTGCAGTGGCCTGATCTTGGCTCACTGCAACTTCAACCTCCCAGGTTCAGTGATTCTCCTTCCTCACCCTCCTGAGTAGCTGGGATTACAGGTGCACACCACTACACCCAGCTATTTTTTTTTTTTTTAATTTTTGGTAGAGATGGGGTTTCACCTTGTTGGCCAGACTGGTCTCGAAATCCTGACTTGGCAAGCCGCCCACCTCGGCCTCCCAAAGTTCTGGGTTTACAGGTGTGTGCCACCACACTGGCCTTCATTACAGATTTATACACAAAGATTTGTTAAAATGAAAACAAAAGGAAGGAAATAAACCTTACATCACTGAAGATGAAAAACATGTAATGCTAATGATTCAAAACATGTCAGATTGCATTTACAGAATACACACTCAGACTGTAAATAATATAACTTGCTATTTAGGTTTTAACTTGTTTTATTGGCTATAGTCATAAAAACATGTAATGCTACCGATTCAAAACATGTAAGATTGCATATACAGAATACACACTCAGACTGTAAATAATATAATTCATTATTTAGTTTTTAACTTGCTTTATTGGGTATAACCAATTTATGATTATAAATATAAAAGAAATGACAAATATCAACAATCTGTGCATATTATAGATAATTAATAGATAATCAAACAAAATTTTCCTTTTCATTTCTCTATGGCTTCACGTGTATCAAATACAAATTTTTGTTGGAAAATAACAGAATCACTTATTGCTTAAATTATTTTGTAATATTTGAAACTATATTATGTAATTTGAATATTACATGATGATAGTAGAAATTTACTTGAAATATACTTGAAAATTGTTTTTTATAAAAAAAATTTTGCCTTAGAAAGATAAAAGATGAAAATATGCTATAAAATTTTAAACATAAGCTGTTACATTTTTAATACTTTTTATTAAAAATGACTCAATATTAAATAATTTCTTTGTCCAGAGAATCAAAATAAGTTCATAGTACCTTGTTGACAACATGATACATAATTACTGTTTCTAACTATAACAAGTAGCTGACTACATAATGAAATAAAATTACTTGAAATATCACTCCCACAGGATGTATAGGTCTTGAAATTTACAATAGTTGTCACTATTCATTCAGAATATATTTATTAACTCTTAACTGTTGTCAGGAAATCTGCTAAGAAAAATGGATGCAAAGATAATCATAAAATGCAGTTTTTTTCCATACTATTCTTACAGAGTAGCTCCCTTAAGTAGCAAACTCTTTGGTGCTCTCAAGGTACGCTACTTGCTTGATCAGGACAAATATCTTAATGCTGTAGCACAAAATAAACAGTCAGTTTTTAGAGAAATTTACAGCTCAACAGAAATTGTTATAAAAACATTTGATGCTTCGTCAATAATAAAGGTCATAATAATATAAAACTTCAAACACAAATTCAGAATATATGAAATTAAGGCAGTAATAGTTTTATGTGTTAGAATTTAAAATTTATTTCAATCACAAATGCTGCAAGACTGACATGTTAGAGTATATTTCTGAGCTAAATATTGAATCTGATCAACAACTTCTGTTAGAGAATCAAATTTTCAATATTTTTAATGAATCTGGGGTTCCTGCAAAACATCTAATTTTTAAAACAAGCCATGTAAGGTAAGAGCTGCCTGACAACTTCCTCTCATCACCGTATTCCTACACTCATCTGTTTCAATATTTTGTGCATCCCAAGCTCTTTTTCTTCTCCAGGGCCTAAGGAATTTCCTATTTGACCTGCTGAAACATTCTTCCCCTTGCTCTTATTTTTTCTCTATCATATTTGTGCTTTCCATTTAAAGGCCATCTTTTCAAAGTCTTTCATTTCCTACCTGAGATAATTTTACTATTTTTCCATGATCGCTCTATTTCATAATAGTTTTTAGTGTAGCCCCTTACTTCTTTGATTCATTTCTTAATCAAAATTAATAAACGAATTATTTTATTTTTAAATTTCTAACACAGGACTACAAGTACCATGAGAAAAAGAACCATATCAATCTCATGTGGAACCTTTAGTGTTTACAACTTTGTACTGTCAGTTGACTATCTAATGAATGAATATGGTTGTGTGTTAGACTTATACTAGCTGATAATTTTGAATACCAGGGAGAATTATTTCAAGCCATATGAAGGAAGGATTTTCTAAATTTCAGGACTGCCTGAAGAGAACTTTGAAGTTACTGCTACTAGAGGGGTTCAGTCAAATGTCAAAAATTCATTTCATGGGCATTGTAAAAAAGAATATAATGGTAATTAACCCATTATAATATATTTCTTTCAGGAATCATGCTTTTACTAGGTTTTGTGATGCTTTTTGTCTTGTGTATCTTTTGGAGTACACAATGATATTACCAGGTCATTAATACTTTACCATTAAGACTAGTTAGTAATATGACAGTTAAAATGGGAATATTTTCTATTAAACAGTTTTTCTATGTGTTGTGGTATGGCACAATGGAAACTTCATGAAATTTGGAGTCACACAGAGCTAGGTTTATCAACCAGTGGAGGCAGTTCCTAGCTCTCTGAGCTTTCCGAATCTCAATGTTGTCATGTGTAAACATGAAAGCAAAAAATCCACCTTTCAAAGTTGAGATCATCATTAGGCAGAATAGTATATGTAAAAGGGACTAGCGTGATGCCTAGAACAACAAATCTTCAATTACAACTTTCTCCTGTTCTTGTTGTACGTTAGTAAAACTATATTCCCATTTTTAGGCTGTAGAAAAATATCCTATATTTATGTTAATTTATTTAAGAATTTGTTGTAGAATATTCCTCCCACAAAGTATACAATATACTTTCTAAAAAGAACATTTACAAAACAATGGCAAAATTCAAATAAATATCTGAACTAATATTAATACATATACACAAGATGCAGACATCATCATGATTAATACGAATAACTCCAAGATTTTTGTCAAAGTGGACACAAAAAATGAATAAACAAAACATGATTTTTTTCATACAAGAGAATGTTATTCAGTCTTAAAAAGAAAGGAAATTTGAAAACATTCTATAACAAAGATGAATCTTGAAAACATTACGCTAGATGAAATGGGCCAGTCATGAATGAATATACTATTTGTATATATACTTTTATACTGTTGTGCTATGTGTGTGTGTGTGTGTGCATATATATAAATATATATATATGTACCTGTTGTCATATAAAAGTACCTGTTGCCACTGAACTGTACACTTAAACATGGTTTAAATGGTGAATCTTAAGTATTATTTTTTAAAGTACCTTAACGTTTGCAAAGTACTTTAAGAATTTTATGTATATTTTACCACAATTTTTTTAAGTTAAAAAATATGGACACAGAAACTTGCTTATTTTCTTTCACAATGAACAAAATTATGCAATAATTTGGAAAACAACAAATAACAATGTTTCTTTTATCTAATTACATCAGACATCATATAGCATACGTTATGACATTCTTCTGCTTCAGTAAGTAATGACGGGGTCCAAGATTCAGTAATTGTTAAATGTACTACCCTGGTGATTTTGATGAAGAGCCTAAATTAGGGGAAAATTGTGATAGTGGAAAATATCTTCAGTAGCATTTGTACCAAGAATCTGGTATAAATTAATATAGTTTTACTATGTCACTACAAATTTAACATATTTTAATTTACCCCAAATGCTACAAACTGCTTATCAAATCACTTCTCTGAGGCACTTATACCACAAAGTGACATTCTCTTTTCCATCGACCTTACCTCACCCATCCAACTTCACTTGGAACTGGGTAGCTGTAAGCTTTTCTTTGACTTTATAATATCAGAATTATTTTTGCAATATTTTTCCCATTAGCAGGCATTTTTACCTAAAAACCAGGACTCACCAACAAAAGTGAACCTTATAGCCAAGTTTGTACACCACAGCCATGAATGTTTAGCTCACGTAGAGAATGTAACCAGTGTGATCCAAACTGAGACAATCAGACGTTTTCTTTTTTGGAAGACAGTGGCTGAAATTTACAGATGTTAGAAAATCATAGTCTTTATACTGGAATCAACATGATGCCTACAGGCTGATTCCTCATTGGTTTTCAAGCAATGAGATCGCAAGCTTTTCCAAGTCATGTAAAACGATGCCAAGTCTCTGACTTTTATACTTCACCCAAACATTTAAATCTATATTTTTCTTCATTAAATTAAACACTCCTCTGTGTTTTCCCATCCTACTCAAATCAATATATAATCACCAGTTGACTTATAAAAGGACTGAAGAATGTTTTATTTGGAAAACGTATGCCAAGGAAGTTGCTGTATTTCTTCAGAAAATATGGGAGTATAGACCTGAGAATGAGGAGAGGGAAAAAACATAAATCTGGCACAATGGTAAATGGTTGTCTTCTCATATAAAAAGCCTTATTCCAGGATGTTAACTCTGACATATTTTGAATAAATTTTATTGATATCACAGTAATTGATGTAAGGCAGGGCTTAGTTTCATGCAGTGGGTGATGATAATATATAGCGCATTTTGGCTAAGAACAAGAGAGCAAAGGATTTAAAATGTTTATATTCCTTGGAAATTAAAGGAAATTGGGGAAAGGGCTAAAGGCTTCAGATTGTACAGCTGATGGCAGTGGCAAAAGGTACCATGGCAGTGCCTAGCTATATCAAATTTACAGTTTGGTTCCCATTTAATGTCCTTGTTGGGACATTTAGTGTCCCTGTTGCAAATATATACATTTGCAACACACAACTGCATTTTCCTTTAATTAGGACTCTGAAATTCATCTAGTAGTACTGCTTCATTATGCCTAACTGATGGATTAATATTATTTCAAAAAAGTAGATATTTACCTCACATGGCTACCATGTTAATATTAGAGCAACTTGTGGAAACTACTCCGAGTTTGGTCTTGCAATATTGGTGCAATGTACCTTTCAAAACTGGGTGTTTCCTTAGAAACAAAGTGTCTCACATGTAATGACAACTCCTTGAAGAGATTATAGCAAAACCATTCTCTAGGAAATTGGAAAGTAAAGAAAGGAATTAGAGTTTATCCTCAAACTAAAATAGAAGATATATTTGTTTTATATTCAGTATTTACAAGAATGAGGAAAAAGGAACCCATATATACATATTTCTTATGCCAAGACAGAATTTCCTGGAGATTGTACCTCTTTGAGGACTTGCAATCAAGAAAGCATTGGTATCACTGCAGAGGGGGTACCTGCATCTGGAAATTATAGCTATGTAATGCCAGGGCCTTGAAAAAATGATAGTGATGTGAATATTCAATTGAGATTAGGGCATTTTATAGCAGTATTGCAAGAGGAGGCAAAGACTAAAGATAATTACTAACAAAGGTCTTGATTATGCAACAGGAGTCACACAGTATCAAAGCTGTCAATGTCTCAGAGTCTCAATGTCTCAGCAATTTTTGGTTAAACAATTGCATTGAGTAAAAGGTTAGCACATTAAAAATATACATCATGCATGGGTCTAGTTCCATGCCCTACCCACATACACACAATTCTACTAGTGACCTTCAGTTGCTTACATCAGGACTTGAATGTCATATTGAGAGTGGCAGGAGGCAGCCAAATGCCTAGGCAAATAGGGGCATGTCCCCGGTGAAAGCTCCAAGCCAAAGACATTTTAAAACATGAAAGCTAAACCATAAGTTAATCCTTGGACCAGATTGAGAACTTGTCTTCATGTTGGTGTGTTTTCCTCTGACTGATCCCCACCCTTCACCTATTATACACATACCTGCCATTTCCTAATTAGTTTTCTACCCTGTCATGCCTACCTTTGAGTGGTGATTTCACTTTAACCCTTTTGGCCTACTCATAAACCAATCAGCATGCACTACCCCTTCTGGGTCAATAAAAGGCCCTGGACCCAGCTACACGAGGGACTTTCCCACTTATGGGTAGGGAAACCACCACCCATATTCCCTCTTTGCTAAGAGCTTTCCTTTTGCTTAATTAATTTCACTCCACTTACTCTCTGGTATCCGCATGCCTAATTCTTCCTGGTTGTGAGACAAGAACTTAGATCTAGCTGGGCTAAGGAGCAGAAAGACTGCAACAATATGTTAGTCTAAGACTTGGTTTCTATTAACTCTATAACTTTTCCTTTCCTTTCTAAATCTTATCAGTTAAAAAGGATGCTATATTTCTTCAATCTTTCTTGACCTTTTGCTCTTTGCTCTGTAATCCCTCACTCTTTCTCTTTAAACTTCAACTCTTTATGCTCCCTTCAATCTTGTTCTATGCTTGTGCACACGTATAAGCCCTTAGGAGCACACATATCAAAATCACATCCCACACACACACACAGTCCTGTGTTCTCATAATTCACATGAAAAATAAGTTAAAGAAAGCACAAGTTTCTTTAAAACTGACTGAAAACATTAATGGGAAATCATGACATTCAGTTTCTATTCCCAAGGCTTTATTTTTTGCTGTGTAATCTTCTGACTTATTCAAATACCAGATTTTCTTTCCTCATAGGAATTATATCACCTTCATAATGATACCAAGTCACAGATGAATGAAAATAGCTAAAAATTCTCCAAAAACATAAGGAATCATACAAGAATAAGGATTAATAATGCCTATCGTTTAGCTATTTGTCACCAGTCTCTGTGCTTTTGATTTCCTAACTTCAACACTACTACGTGATTGATTTCTTGTGTCTATTTTATTGGAGTCGTCCTCACGAGCAGAATAATAAAGAGGAAATGAAAATGGTAACTATTTCTCACTGCATTTCTCTTCCAGCATGCTTAACATAGTATTGAAATATGCAACAAAACTAGGATCTCTTTGCTATTTTCAAGTTCAATTCCTTAGCTGAATCAAATGGTTTCTTTCAGACTCTCAACTTCTTTCCTCCTCCACAGTAACAATCTCTGTTCCACTGAGATCATGATCTGTTGTTTACATGCCAGGATTTTAGGCCACTGATTTATAGCTGGATGCTGCAGGAAATTCCAACTTGTAACCTCTTGATCAGTAATGCAGGTATGCTGCTTCAATTGTGCTTTGCTCCTTTGCTTGGTAACAGGCCAAATTGAAAAGCAAAACGGACTGGGAAATACAAATGATTGCCTAAGATAGGTTACACAGTACTTTGGAGTACAGAAACTCCAGCAGTGTGCAATCTGAAATTTACAGTAATGGATATCTCACTTTGTGAGATTTTCCTATTGTGGTTAGAATATGCTGTAACAGAGAATAGAGAAGGAGAGCTAAAAATAATCCATTGCATTGTGCTGTTACCTATGTGGCAGTTCTACTGTTTAACACTTCTGCCACTTTGTATGTGGAAACCAATTAGATATAGGAAGCTTTTTGGATGGTACATACAATTCAGCTAGCCCCATTTCTTTATAAAAGGCATGACAAGAAAGGAAAGAAGAGATATCTGGAATTTTTGTGTGTGGATGACAGGTAGATAGGAAGAGATCCAGTTCCTAAGAATTATCCTTGTTGAAGTGTAATGGACATAAGTATGCTGTTAACACATTTATTTTAGTAGTTTTTCTATCGAATAAAATGTTTTAAAGAAAATGAGCCAAAACTACTATATTATATGAAAACAATCACTAAAATTTCTTACTCTCAAAAACCCCCACAAGAATAATTTATGGAAATATATTTTTTATTTATTATTCAGTCACCTGATATGTTTTAAAAAAAATAAATATTTGTGACAATTTTAAATGCAAACTGTTTAAAACTTGGCTGTGAAAATCAGTATCAAGTTAGAATTTCACATTGTGAGTACTTAGCAGAGGGCAGTGACATTTCAAGTGCATTTTATTTATTACACCATGGACTCGATTTCGAAGAGATTGGCTAATTTAATACTAGAATAATACCAGAACTTCAGTACCCCTCCACCCCTTGCCCAAGACATCCATCCATAGTGCTCTGCATAAGCATGCTCTAGTCTGTAGACACTCTTCCAATACATAGATTTGAGAAACTGAGAACTCTCAGCAGAGCATAGAGAACAGATGAATAACTTCTTCTGAAAAGTTTTGGTTCAGCGATCTAAATTATTATCTTACATTGGGGAGCATAGGGTTTTGAGAAAGATCTTTGGAAAGATTTAGCAAAAACATTTTGTCAGCATAGACAAAATACTACAGTTCATAATTTTCAAGTGAACTTATTTCAGATACACCAATGCAAAATGAACAGGGGAAAACAGTGATCAAGGTACATGGTCAATGGCCTGGGCTGCAGTTGAAGGAGAGACAATTAAAAGCAAAAATAAAAAGAAGATGGCTGAAGAGAGTTTAAAAAGTACCACAATATGATGACAAGGATACAATATTAAAAATCAAAAGATGGGAATTTGAGTTATTAAACCATCATTTATTTTCTGTGAAAAACAAACAAACAAACAAAACAAATTATTTGGCCGGGCGCAGTGGCTTATGCCTGTAATCTCAGCTCTTTGGGAGGCCGATGCAGACAGTTCACTTGAGGTCAGGAGCTCAAGACCAGACTGGCCAACATGGTGAAACCCTGTCTCTACTAAAAATACAAAAAATATCTAGGCATGGTGGCAGGCACCTGTAATCCCAGCTACTTGGGAGACTGAGGCAGGAGAATCGCTTCAACCTGAGAGGCGGGGCTTGCAGTGAGCCAAGATCACGCCATTGCACTCCATTCCTGGGCAACAGAGCCAGACTCCATCTCACGTCTCAAAAAAAAAAAAAAAAAGAAAAGAAAAAGACTTATTGTCTTCAACTATGGCCTAAGTAATTTGGAACAAGTTTGATATGAAAATCCACCCGAGAATTTAATTATTTAATTCTCTGTAATATCTATTTTTATTTATTTTTTCTTTATGAATGCTAAATTTTAATTCCCTTAGCTTTATAGCCCATTAAGAATTTTATATTTATAAAATAAAATACTAAAAGTTTTAAAAAGCTTAACTTTATCAATTATCATCTAACTTCTATTTATAAATCATATGAATTTTATTTTATGAACTGAGATGAATTCCATAACATTGAAAGGTAATAAGAAACGTGAAAGTCAACACTACACTATTTTTTAAGGAAATCAAAAGTGTGTAATTAAAATAAGTTTTTCTTCTGCCCTTCTGAAAGATGTAAAATGTTCAGGAAAACAAAATGTCCTGCAGTCATGGGACACTTGAGACTTTTAACACCCGGCAGCTGGGCCTTTCCAGGCTACAGTCATGTTTGGCTGTACTTTTGGGCATCATCCATAATGTTTTCCAGTTTTTATTATGGGATGCTACAGTTGGGACAATTAAAAATATATATAGAGAGAGATAATCTCATTTGATTATTTTCTCTTTATTAGGCATACTGTGGTTTTCTAATAAAAACTGAATACAGTGTTTTATGTCTGAATGCTGCATTTTTGTCAACTTGTAGAGAGAAAACCTAACATCATAAATCTGTTTTCCTCACCATTGCCTCAAAATCCCCAAATGTCTGCCGCTTGCAGATGGACTCACTGGAGCAAACCAAAAGGCTAAATTTCACCTTTAGTTGGGTTTTATGTGGTTCTTTCTTTAAAGTAAGCCATTTCCTATAAGGGGATCTTTTTTTTTTCCTTGTCAAGTTTATTTTCTGAGTTTTCATCACCCTCCTTCTGTGTGTGCTTGTACATTACATTTGAATATAATATATATTACATATTAAATTTGAATATATATGCATATATATATTTAAATAATATATATTTATTATTTTTGATGGAAAACAATCCTTCTAAAAGTCAAAAAGTGATGTATAAACATAATATCCCAAGGTGTATTTTTATCTTCCATGTACTCTGACTGGTTACTTAGTAGCAAGTCTGTCAATCTGCTGTTCCAAATGGTTTCTGTCTTTGCCAAAGTGGATTAAAGTACCAGACCAAAGATTGTGTTCTCTTCTTGCTGTGTTGGAAGTAGGCCCACAAGTCCAAATGTAATAAAATGAGAATATATACCTCATCATCCAAATCCAGGGAAAGTGTTACATTGCAGATGGCAGAGGTTTAAGGACTTATTAAATTGATGTACAAATTAATTTAAAAAGAAATAGATGAATAGCTTTGGTAGACACCCCCTGCCAATTTGGCACTCTCTATAGAGAGTTATATTAATTTTGTGGCAAGTGGTGAATATGATAATGAAAGGAAGTCACAGGCAAGGGAATAGTACATAGTTACTGAAGGGAAAAGAAATGTGGCAAATATGGATTTGCTGCTGAATTTAAAAGCCTGGATATTTTAATAACTACATTATTTAATAAATAGTAAAGTAAAAGAACATAAGCTAATATTTATCAGTTTATATGAAGTGATATTGATTATAGTGTTTTGCTTTCATATAAAATATATATAATTATATTGAATCAATTTCATGGTATCTTTTATGTGTTTTACTACCTCATTAATTAAATATTGATAGGTCAGATTTCAGTTCCATCAGGTAAAGAGCTTGGAAGGTTGTACATCTGTTCTTATGGTAAGAAAAAGCTCAAGAAACTGAAACTCAGTGACTTTTCTTCAACCTATCAGAGAAATAAGATTGCAGAGCAAACTGCCAACCGAAAATGTTGAAAGGTAAGTCCAGAGACGTATATCTGAGACAAACTGCCTGGAGTAATGAATGCGTGATCATCTACCATAGCCATACTGAAATGGTCATTTTAATGGGCCAACTGCTGGAGGCTGAGTGTGCATTAGAATAAGATTGAGAAACGCTTGGAGGTCATAGTTGTAGGAGAGCTTCCACACCTTCCCAGGCCTACCTCCAGGAGGTCCACCACAGTCTCATGGTGAAGGACTGAGAAAGGTGCCCTTATGGTTCTGGCAGTAGAAAGGGGAGATTAATCCTTGCAAAATACGTCCAGAATCATGTTTATAACTCCAAGAGAAAAGGCTTTGCCAAAGCCTTAGTTAGGGGACAGGCATTTTTATCCAATTTAACCTCTTCTAGCCTTCCTGTTGCAACCTAAAATTGGGGAGACAAGCAACAAGAGTTAGAGTTCAAGAAAAGAGATTCGGAATACTGTAGTCATGGAAGTGAGTAGGGGACAGAGACAGTGGGGGTGCAGGAGAAACACTGTACATCTTTAGAAACACTTGTGAGGGTCACAGCCCAAAGAGACAAGCTCACTAAAAACTGAAATTCACTTGTACAATTATTGAATACTCTCTCTTTTCCCTGTACCTTACTTCTACACCAGTGAGACTCTAGTGTGAGAACAGTGGCTTACAGCTAAACAGTCTGAAAAAGGCAGATTCTCTCTATGGGAAATACTTAGAGAAGCCCAAAGTCAAGAGTTGTGACAAAAACAATGACACTGGAGGAATTTGATGCATCTGGCACCTATAGCTACAGCAAACATTAAACAGAACCCAAATTCTACTCAAATTAACATAAATCAACACTAAAAACACATTTACCTCAGTTTCTATTATCAATACAACATGTCTTGCTTTCAACAAAAAATCAACATACATGCCATAAGGCAAGAAAAAACGGTCTGAAAAGTCAAAATAAACACCAGCATCAGGCTCTAAAATAGGAGATGTTGAATTATGGAGCAGAAACTAAAATAATGATGATTATTAATACATTAAGGATTCTAATGGAGAAAAACATGTAGCATTCAATGACAAATGTGTAATATAAAAGCAGATGGAATCTCTAAGAAAGAATAAAAAAGAAATGATAGAAATCAAAATACTTCTAACAGAAATGAGGATTATCTTTGATGGGCTTATGAGTAGATGGAAAATGACTAAGAAAAGAATCAGCGAGCTTAAAGTTAAGTTAATAGAAACTTTCAACACTGAAAAGCAGAGAGAGAGAAACAGAAAAGGCATTTTATCTGTAGAGCAACAATAAAGATTATAGCAGACTCTTATTAGAAATGATTCAAGCAATAAGAGAAAAGAGAAATATTTAAAATGTTGAATGAAAAAATCATCAATCTAGAATTCTATATTCAGTGAAATAATTCTTCTAAAGTGAAGGAAGAACAAAGTTTTTTTCAGATAAACAGGAATCTGAGGAAATTTACTAATAGCAAAATGTAGCTGTATGAAATACATAAAGAAGTATGTCAGGTAGCAGAAAAACATTATAGGTTAGATACTTAGATCTGTATAAAAAATCAGAGTCCTGTAATCCCAGCACTTTGGGAGGCCGAGACGGGCAGATCACGAGGTCAGGAGATCGAGACCATCCTGGCTAACACGGTGAAACCCTGTCTCTACTAAAAAATACAAAAAACTAGCTGGGTGCGGTGGCGGGCGCCTGTAGTCCCAGCGACACGGGAGGCTGAGGCAGGAGAATGGCGTAAACCTGGGAGGCGGAGCTTGCAGTGAGCTGAGATCCAGCCACTGCACTCCAGCCTGGGTGACAGAGCAAGACTCCATCTCAAAAAAAAAAAAAAAAAAAAAAAAAAAAATCAGAGTCGGCAAAGGAATAAATCAAAGTAAAGAAAGATACTTTATTGTTTGTAATTGATCTAAAAGATAGCTATATAAAGTCATAATTATAAATATGTGTTGAATGATTACAGTGTATGTTCATGAGAAATGTATAACAGCATTGTCAAAATACATAGGCAGGAGGAATGGGATATCTTATTAGGTACCTACACCATCTATAAAGTGATATAGTGTTATCTGAAGATGGACTTAGAGTGCTTAAAATGTATATAGTGAATTTTGGGTCATTCAATAAAAAGTATTTTTAAAAGTATACTTGACATGCAACTAAAGGACATAAAATGGAATCATTTAAGATAATCATTTTGCACCAAAATAGGCAGAAACAGTTACAAAGAAAATAGTTATTAATATATTAGCAATTACTATATATTTGAGTGGTATAAACATTCAAATTAAAAGATATATTGTCAGATTAAATATAAAAGAAGAACCAAATATATGTGGTATACTAAAGAATCATTTTAAATAAAAAGACTCATATGGGTTAAAAATTAAGAAAGAGCAAAATATATGCCATGCTAACATTAATCAAAAGAAAACTGTAGAAGAAATATTAATTTTAGACAAAACATTTTTATGAACATGTAATATTTGGGATAAAGAAGAATATTACAGGGTGTAAAACAGATAATTTCTTCAAGGAGACATAACAATTTTAAACATGTATGCACTTAATAACAGGGCTTCAAAGAAAAAAAAAAGGAAAGATAGAAGCAAAACAGAAAGAAGAAGAAATATTCACTATTATAATTAGAGACTTCAACACAACTCTCAGTAGTTGATAAATCTAACAGGCAAAAAATGAGAAAAGATATATTTGATCTGAATATCACTGTCAATCCACGTAATCTTATTGACATTCATAGAACTTCCAACCACAAACAGCACAACACACATTGTTCTCAAGTTCACATGGAAAGTCCCCAACACAGACTATGTTTGAGTTCTAAAATATAGCTCAACTAACATAAAACTATTAAAAACATACAAAGTATGTATTTCCATCAGAAAGAAGACTAGAAAGCAATTAGGTGAAGATAGTTAAAAATTATTATTAAATATTTATAAATTAAAACACTTCTGAATAATTAATGGTTCAAATCAAGAGAATTAAAAATGCTTTGGACAAAATAAAGATATAATGTATCAAAATTTGTGCCACACAGTGAAAACATTGCTTAGAAAGAAATTTAAAGAATTAAGTTTACATATTAGAATAGAAGAAAAATCCAAAATCAGTAATCCAAACTTTCACTTTAAAAACCAGAGAAAGGAGAGCAATTCAAGCCTAAAGCAAGCAGAAGGAAATAATAAAAATTATAATAGAGCAAATTTCATTGAAGTTGAAAAGAATAAAATGATAGAGAATATCAATAGAGCAAAATGTCTGATCTTTGAAAAACCAATAAAATTGATCTGTCTGCTGAGAATATTCAAGAAAAAAAGGCAATAGACACAAAGTACCAATATTAAAAATGAAAAGGGGTCATTACCACTTACCCCATGGATATTAAAAGGATAATAAAGGAGTATTATGACACAATTTCTGTGTCCCCCCTCCACCCCAAATTGGAAAGTTAGAGGGTATGGAAAAATTTCTTAAAAGATACTATCAAAACTCACAGAAGAATGAATAGCTAAACCAAAAGATTTAAAACAATACAATTTACAATTGCAACAAAAGGGCAAAAGCCTGACAAGCTGATCTCAAAGAGGTAGACAGTGGAGTGATAGTTATTAATACTAGAAGCTGGGAAAGTATTTGTGTATGTGTGGGGATTGGGGATGACAACAGGTAGATTAATGGGTGGAAATATACAGTTAGATAGAAGAAATAAGTTCTAGTGTTTTATAGCATAGTAAAGTGACTATAGTTAACAACAATATATTGTGTATTTCAAAATGGCTAGAAGAGAAGCTTTGAATGTTTCCAACACAAAGAAATGTTTAATGTTTGAGGTGAGGAATATCCTAAATATCCTGACTTGATCATTACACATTCTAAGCATGTATCAAAATATCACATGCACTTCATAAATATGTACAAATGTTATGTATTAATAAAAATAATTTGAGACAGCTTGACAGAAGGACAAATGATCTATTCAAGAAATTGAATCAATATATTAAATTTCTATTGCTGCTTTAACAGATTACCTTACACTTAGTCTCTTGAAGCAACAATTATCTTATGATTCTATATGTTGGAAGTCCAAATTGGTCTTGTTTGGCAAAATCAAAGTGTCATCAGGGCTGCATCTCTTTCTGGAGGGTATAAAGAATTATTTGAATTTTTTTGGTCTTGTTCAGTTTCTAGGCCACTCACATTCCTTATCTCGTAGCCCCTTTACTTAGTGTTCAAAGGCAGAACTTATGGATTGACTTCTTTACACAACATATCGCCCTGATTACTAATTCTACTTTTTT
Organism: Macaca mulatta; assembly: GCF_049350105.2. Classification (NCBI taxonomy): domain Eukaryota; kingdom Metazoa; phylum Chordata; class Mammalia; order Primates; family Cercopithecidae; genus Macaca; species Macaca mulatta. The sequence goes on from NC_133413.1 coordinate 124,155,266, forward strand.
CTTCTATTTTCATAAATATATAAATAAATAATTCAAGACACTCTCCCCAGTATAACTCTGTTAATTTGCAATTTGAATTTAATCTGAAAGTTAATTACTCTTTGCGATATAATATTAACATATCCACAGGTTCTCAGGACTACAGTGTGACCATATTTGGGGAAGTCAATGTTCCTCCTACACAATAAAAAATGACTTTCAAAATAAAGCACTAGGTCATGATTTACCTGGTGAATTTTACTGAACATTTAAGAAGACAATGACCCCAACTCTTCACATGCTCTTCCAGAAAATAGAAGCAGTGACAACATTTCCTAAATGTTTATCTCTTTTATGAAGAGACATTTTTGGTCACAGATATCTGTATTACATTACCAATCACAACAGGAAATTCTATTTATCATCATATTTTGACAAAGTATGCATTTTGAAAAGTTTCACATTTTTGTCTTTCCAGAGCTTACTAAAGAAACTGACATGTTTTGGTTAAACTTGAGAACACAATGAATGGTGCCGTATTTAGTGCTTCCGTACATTTCTTTTAGAGCTCTCAAGAATAAATATGAAAACACAAAAATTTTAAGCCTGCATATGTTCTCAATAGCCTGATTACATGTTAAGAAACTGGTCAAACTCAGTGTAATACAAGTATCTAACTCAAAATCAAACTGACAACTTTGAGTTTAAAAAATTTTCATCAGTGAGATTTTGGTAGTTGTCTGATGTTGTTTGATTTAGTAAGGGATTTAAGAGTTTGGTAGGACAATAGTTGTTAAATATTTGAGAGTGATACAGTTTTCTGTTTTAAAATGTTGTGAACTTTTGTTTTACTCTGCTTTATTTTGGCCAACAGAAAGTGAGTGCCTGCATTAAAATTGCATTTAAAAATGCATTTGTAGCAATTGTGCTATCCTGAATTCTAATTTTCTTTTGTTTTATTGTTTTTTGATAACCTGAAATTTTATTATTTCAGACTACTTAGAAAGGGATTTTGTGCCTCAGCCTCTCATATTTTGTCTAGTTGGAACCAAAAAGCTACTGGTCATGTGTTCACACGTGACACATATCCATACCAACTGTCCCTAATGAACAAATAATTTACTACTAAAAGAAAAATCTATATTTTAAAAATTTTTTTTAAAAAGAATTGATCTTGCAGAGACATCTAAAATGTCAGTAGAACACAAGAGCGTATTTCTCTCTACTGTTGAGGGACATCAGAAGCAGGCATGTAGTTAAAAACGGAGCAGCCACAAAGGTTATTAAGAAATGGAAGAGCAACTCTTGTGCTTACATAGACTGAGTGGCAATCCTATTTCTTAAAGTTACCCATTCTGAACAGAAAAAATATTGAGTTTTTGGCTAACTAAATTAATACCTTCAAAGACACTGCTTGCATTTTCCCTGGCATGGTGGATTTTCTACCCAAGAATTGCTCTCAGCTCTAGAGCATCCATAAATTAGGCAGTTTTCTGGGAATGGATTTCTATCACCTCTATCTTCATGGCTTTCATGCTGGTTTGTTGTTGTTATTTCTCCTAAAATTCCACATACCCCTGCCATAGTTGCACCTGTTTTGCTCTGGTTTCATATTTTACCAAGCATTTTAACTGCATTTCTTCATTTCCAAGAACCCCTAAAGCAAATTGTAAATCAAGGAATAAAATTAGCCTACCATGAGTGCCTTTTTATTAATTATTTACATAAAAAGAAAACAATTTGTTATGGGAGTTGATTTAAACATAGATTTTGATATAACACATGCTAATATTTTAAAGACAATTTTAAGGTAAGTTATGAAGGAGATTTTACTTTAAGGGGGACTCCTTTGTGTAATAATCCTGGATTCTCACAAATGGGTATTCACTTTGTATCCCAGACTTCTTCTTTCAGACTTAGATAACTGTGGCCAATTGCTTACTTAATATGTAGACCTGGATGCCACTCAGGCATTTTAAACATAATAGTTCCATGCCAGAGACAATGCTATGTATCACTTTATTGTTATTTTTTTTTCTTTCTTGGCAGATATAAATACTACATTTTCTATTTTTTCATGAAGTTAGGTTTAGGGCTATGAAAGTAAGTTCTGACCAATGAAACATGGATGAAAACAAGTGTCTTCTAGGCCAGGCTCTTGAAACATCCCATCAGATCCACTGACCCTTGAACAGTAAACTTGGAAGCTCTGTGTACCAAAAGGCATAGATACAGAATGGTCAATGAGCCAGTGTTAGGAAGATAGCTATCCAATCAGCATTGGTCTGTGACATGAGTAAGAAATAAACTTTTCTTGTATTGAACCAATAAGAATATAGTGTTGCCGGGCGCGGTGGCTCACGCCTGTAATCCCAGCACTTTGGGAGACCGAGGCGGGCGGATCACAAGGTCAGGAGATGGAGACCACGGTGAAACCCCGTCTCTACTAAAAATACAAAAAATTAGCCGAGCGCGGTTGTGGGCGCCTGTAGTCCCAGCTACTCGGGAGGCTGAGGCAGGAGAATGGCGTGAACCCGGGAGGCGGAGCTTGCAGTGAGCCGAGATCGCGCCACTGCACTCCAGCCTGGGCGACAGAGCGAGACTCCGTCTCAAAAAAAAAAAAAAAAGAATATAGTGTTAATTTATTATGGCATCAGAGTCTTCCTTCAACTTGTGGAATGATTCCACCTTTCACCCAATAAGCCCTGTTTCTACTTCTTAAACTTGTCAAGCTCTTCTCATGCATTAAGAAATTTTAATATTTAAGTTTTTTCCTTCATAATGCCAATGTATATGCCATTTTCCCTGGCCAGGTCCTTCTTACTCTGTTGTCTCCTCTACACTATTCGGTACATATTTATAATTGTATTTTGTGGATAAAATGGTTTATCTTATCTCTTTTATTAGACATAGCTTAATGAGAGAAAAAAAAACAAGTTTGTCTTTCTGATTGAAATAACTCCAGAAATTAGAGTAAGTGCCTATTATTATAGGTTTAATATAGATATGAGTTCAATGAATGAGTTATTAAGTGAATAAAAATGTTTTATTCCATTCCATGATTAATATGGTTTAATATGTTAGCACTTTCACTTTCAGCTGAACAAAATTAATGTGCCTGTAAAGGCAGAGAAGACAGCACCCACTAAATGTGACTGCCATTAACCATAGGGTTACTGACTCACAACCAAGGTATTTCATGAACAGAAGTGACATCAAATTCAGGCTTCTGACACTGGTGAGGCATAAGCAAATGAACAAGAAATATTCCACTTTTATTTCCCTTGCTATGGGAATTCAACTGATGCTTGCAATGTGGTTAATGTCATGAAGAGGAAGTCAGAGCTGCTCTCCCTCAGCTATCACCACTTTAGAATCTAAGTAACTGTGGCAACATTTATTCACCCTCAAAGCTTTTAAGATGATTTGAGATTATGGTTGAAAAGAAAACCCAAAAGTTTTTCTAGAAATTACAGTTACCTAAAGGAAAAAAAAAAAAAAAAAAGATCTATTCATTAGAGACTGTTTTTGGTGAAATGCAATAAATTCTATATTCACCAGAGTTGATATTTCTGTTAATATTGCTGAACAATTTTCAATAAGCTTTTGCTCAAAGCCAGCACTCTAGAAGTTACATAGCAACTAGTGACTGACTGTCAGAAATCAGGACTACAATATTAGAGCTAACATGAGTACATAGAGGTTGCTGAAGAAAACATGGTTTCAATAGTTAGCAAAGAAATCACTGTGTTTAGGTAACAAGGAGAATATATCAAGTTTTCTTATAGCTTGGACATGCTACATATTTCAATAAGAGCTGTAATCAAACAAAATCATAATTTAACCATTCAAAATGTAACATTTTACTTTGTTTTCTGGATATGCACTATGTGCATGGCTTTTCAACACATAAATTTAGGGAGTTAAAATATTAGGTTTTCGACAAGAAGCAACTAATCAGTGTGTCATGTCCTATATTCTACTTCTTACACTGGAAAGTGTGGTCAAAGTGTCCAGTGACAAGCAAAAGCACAGACTGAATTCTTAACAAAAGCAAAGGTACATTGCCATAGATTGGCTCTTCTGGGCTACTCACTTAGTGGAATCAGGCATGATTATCACAGAAAAATTGATGCAATTTGCATATATTCAATAATTGATTGGTAAAGTGTTCGTTTTCAATTGATTTTTTGTTGTTGTTGTTTTCTGAGCAAAAGTATGTAGTGAGGAAGGAGTAATATTTTAAAGAAAATTTAATGTAACTTTGCCAAAGTAAAAAGAATCACATAATCTTACTTCTGAAATTTATACAATGTCAAATCAAATAAAAAACATCCAACATCACTGAACTATGAATAGGAGATTAATGTGCAGTTTCACAGTACCTATTACTGATGTGTATCTACGGCGGAGTTAGTGTCTTTTTAATTAAAAGCTCATATATGCAAATCTTAAATGATCTGTGCACTTTCAAAGTTCTCAAGTCTTCCATTAGTTGTTTCACATATAGAAACATACACACACACACAATTTCTTAAGTTATGATTAGTAAAACTTACTATTTTGTGTAGCGAGATTGATGATTTCCCTCATTTACACATTTTGGGGAATCAGATACCTTATTTTTCTTATGAGATTTGTGTTGGAAGTCTCAGTATTCCAGCTCATAACAGTTAAAAACTATGAAAAACATAAGGATGCCTTTCCTCTAGTGTAGATTTTTTTAAAATTTCAGGTAAATAAAGGCCGTTTTACAAAAGCTAGACACATAACTCAAAGGGCCTTTTTTTTAGCATTTGAACTCTGCTGAGGAAAAAACTGGCAAACTATAAGAAAGATAGACCTGCACCTCAGTAGATTTTATTATACTATATTTTAAAATCAAATTTTCCCTAGGAAGTACATGATAGTGTAAATCAAATTATGTTCAACACTAGCAAAGTTACAAGGTCACTGTTACAGGATCCTTGGGGTGTTACTTTTCCAGCCAGAAATCTCAGTGTCTGGTGGCACCTTTGCCTGAGTTTTGCTAAGGGCCAGTGGGTTAGTTCTGCCCACTCGGTCTGGCAGGCTGTGGTTGGCTCGCACTACCAGCCTGGATCCCACACGTGCCAGGGGTAGGCCACACACAAACTAGTGAGGGATGTGTGAGCAAGTGAGCATGGGGTCCGGCCACTGCTCACAACGAAGCACTGTGGTGGGGTAGGCAGTTCCACCCGCCAGCATGGCTGCCAGGTCCCTGTGAGGCTGAGGCGGGACCAGGCATATCACAAGCAGCTTCCACAGCTGGGACAGGGACCAGGAACATGGTGGTGAACAGAAGCTTAGGGATGCCAGGAACCACAGAGCCCCAAAGAGGGTGTCACAGTCCTAGTTTGGAGATTCCTAGGTCTGGGTTCCCTGAAGGGCCTCAGCTCTTCTCTCCTTCTCGTTGCCTGCAATATGGGGAGTAAGGGATGTGTTTCAAATCTATTTTTGTTACAGTTCTCTCAACTCAGCCATTTGGCAGGTCCTGAGTTATTGTCCTGAGTCCAGGAAGACTGAGGTACATGGACAAGTGGAGGGTGCGCAAGGTGAAGAGGTGTTTAAATGAGCAAAAGAACAGCTCAGGGGAGACACACAGTTGGTAGCTCCTTTCTGCAGACAGTCTGTCCCAACAAGTGTCCAGCTGTCATTAGAGAAGAGTCCCACAGTGGGTAGCTCCTCTCAGTGGGCAGATCCTCCCCTTGTCTGCCTGAGTCTGTCTGAATGTGGGTTTTTTATGGGCTTCAAAGTGAGGGATTGCGTGCTAATTGGTCCATGGGTGGCCATGGTGGACCGGGAAAAAGTACCATAAGTTCTCACTTCCGTCCACCAAACTGATGGCCCAGTCCCCAGGCCTCAGGCCTTCCCTGGTCTGAAGGTGGGGTTTCACCGGGGGCTAGGCCACAACTTTGCTCTGCAATTGGAGCAGCACTAGGAGTGGAGAGAGGCCAAGGCAGCAGGAGCAGGAACTTTTGAGCCTGTGGGGGCAGGGGTCTTCCCAGACCCCCAAGAGTGCAGAGATGCCTGGGTCCCCAGCTACAGCCCAGAGGCTGCAACTGCACTTGGAGGGAGGGCAGGGCTCCCGCCCTTCCAACTTGAAAGTGATTGGGGCTTGCGCCTATTTCTGGCTCCCGTCAGCTCCATGCAAAGCATAACCCCGGCTGTGCCTCCCTGACTGCAGCCGGCATCACAGCAGCAGCAGCTCCAGATGGGCCGCAGCTGCCAACATCACTATCAATGGAACAGGAAGAGGATCTGAGTGTCAGTAACCAGAAATCTAGTTTGAAATCCTGCATCTTGTCACTAATTTGGAAATACTGAGATTCTTTTTAGAAGATACACTGTCACACCAAACTATTAGATATACTGAGTTCAGACTACTGTAATCTGCCTAACTGGTCACCATTATATCAAAAACCATCATCTTTCCAGCTATGTTTTTAATTGAAGATAGTTTTCTGTCAATTAGTAACTTTCAGAACTACCCAAAAAGAGATACTTGCAAATATTAATTTAAAATATTTTAAACCGTGATAGAGGCTATAGAGATCTACTCTGTTTTGGCCACAGAAACATTAGTAGTCTCTGCTATTAGTCTCCTTTTATGTAATATATAACATTTAGTGTGCGAATTAATGAATGATTTAAATTCATTCTCCTTGCCGTAGCTCCCAATTGATTCTGTTTCATTTTATTTTGAATTTTATATAAAGGTGTGTAACTGGCATGATGGAAAATGAGTTATAAAACCATAATGCCTACCATGGGGTTTTCCAGCTAAAAGGAACAATTGCAATCAACTGTACCCGTTGTGTTTCTCCCACTAGCAATCGTTCAGTCTTCGTTCTATGGCAAACATTTCAAAATACATAATGAGTGTAATAAAATGTAAAACTGGTGTTCTCTCTTGAATTATTATAAATAAGGCACACTTTTAAGTATTACAAATATCTGTTCCATGAGCAGCCAAGAATATTAAAAGGCAGAGTAATGGACTATGATAACTGATGCAAGTATATAAATTGCTTACTGTTCTTTAAATCAGAAACATACTCAGATAAGAGGAAACCATAAGAATTTCAGTAGAATGCAGAATTATTTGATTGAAAGGAAACAAATAATAACCTGTTTTGTATGAGGTATTTTTTGAAAATATTTACTCATTACTTACAGGGGCAAAGTAAATTCCCCTACTTATTGATTCTGTGTTTGCCTGTGTGACTTGTTCTGGATGATAGGACACAAGCTGTGTGGTGTTGCTCCCTCACGTCTATGCCACAACCATGAGAAAATCATGTCCAGCTTAACCACTGGTCCCAGGAGCGAGATACAATCCACTGGGACAGTGCTAATTATTCCCGTCTTTGCCCAGCCTAGATAAGTTCTGAGAATACGTGACAGTGGGTTTTAACACACTCACTTATATGCCTTTTTAGCCTTTTTATGGCAATCGCTAACTGATTACCCTGAACTCAAGACATATTCTACAGTTTTACAATGTCTTGATACATTGGATTTCTGCAGCCTGAGGTTCTCATGCCCTTTTCACAGCCTATCTTTCATTGCTCTTTTCAAATGCCACATTTCTCTGAAAGCACTCTCTTATCAGAAATTATTTGCCATCTTATGTCTGTGTCCCAGGACACAGCTTTTGTATTCATTTGCAAACGCTATTAGATTATACTTTGTGTTATAACTTTCTGTGTATTCTTCGCATTTCTGCTACTGGAATATACCTGTGAAATATGGCTTGTGTAATATTTATCTCACAGTTCTCTGTTTTTAGAACCTAGATATTGGTTATTATGTATATTTAATAATGGTTTTAGAAAATCCTCATTTTTTTATTTAGGTAAGAACATCTCTGCATTAAGTGAATAAATTCATATATTTTGGAGTCTTCAACATATATACAAATCTATGATTGTTTTATTGGGAGTTATCATATGAAAGTATATCAATTATTGTAAGAACAAAATAAGCATGTCATACATTTTGTAAGTCCGTTCTGGAATTATCGGCTTGCAGAGTTGAAAGCTGGCTTAGTTGTTTCTGACTTCCCATCACCATCAATTATTTTCTTTCCCTTAATATGGTTTGAAAAACTCTAGTCTCATTCCACTGAAGGGACATCTTCTTCAATTTTTTAACAAGATAATAGAAGGGCATTTACTTGATGCACTGATGTTCTTACCTAAATGAAAAATAACCGAGGATTTTTAAGCTGGAATATTAAAATATCTTTAAATACTTCTCCTGCCACAACCAGAATCCGCAAGGAGCCTTGGTACATTGTTGGAGAATAACAATGTACCAAGAATACGTTTAGAAGCCAAGGTATGGGCTGGGCTATGAACGCTCACATTACCGCTGGATGACATTACTCCTGGGTGTTTTCAATACAGAGAGATAATAGATGTATGTTTATTAATGCACACAAAAAATGTTTGTAATTTTGCATCTAACTACAAATGTATGTGTGTGTGCATATACACACATATGTGTATATATAATGTATACATATATAATTTTTATATATGACACCATAAGTTTATAATATTAATAACTGAATTCCAATACAATATCACAGAGTTCGCTTTAGCCTTTTTCCCTTTTCTCACTTGTAAATTATTCAACATTGAGAAACCTAGTTCTTATTAGCTGTAATGTATTATTTGTTTGGTTTGTTCTAGTATACATATAAAGCACTTTCAGAATTGCCAACCTATGTCCCTGTGGAGAGCATTTTAATTGTATTTATATATAGTATTTTTTTTTTATCCTGACAGTATCCAGTCAAGGTATTATTTCCACAGTTGCTTAGAATAGGTCTGTTCTTCCCCCGATTTGTGTGTTAATAGAATATGTTTGTTAGTGTTTGTTTTGTATTTTTTTGTTTTCCTCATATTATAATTGATTTTAATTATTTTTTAGTTTTTCTTTGGGGTATGTGAAGGATATGTGAAATATTACTGTGGTCTAGCAGTCTGGCTATGTAAACAATACACTCAAAGAAACATCACTTCCTCCTAAACTCTGCTATCTCATTAACGATACCTGCTGTGTTCATTCATTTTCTTCCTACTCACCACTGAGAATAAACTAAACCCTTTAACGTCCAATTTATCCTTTTTTTAGTGCTAAAAAGTAAAGACATGCAAACAATAAGATTCAAGTTTATTGAAAAACACAGAAGCCAACCTGAAGTAACCTAACAATTTGAGCAAAAATGAATAAATATCATAGTACTTGATTATAACACACAAAACAAAAAACACATGTGTGTTTGTGTGTGTGTTCGTGCGTGCGTGTGTGTGTGTGTGTGTGTGTGTGTGTGTGTGTGTACTACAAAGGGAAAGACAATAACTTTGCAGTGGAGAAACTGAGCAGGTCGATAACACCAGTAACAAGGCATAACATCATGGGCACTGTGACATGATATCTTGAGAATTCAACATTGGCTCTGTGACATGCTTGACAAAAGTACAGAGCAGCTTTCAGTCATTCAGAAGCATCAGACCTATCCAAATTGATGGACATTAGACAAAATACATGATCGATATATTTTGAAAGTGTCAAGATTATGAAAGACTAGGAAAGCCTGAGGAACTATTTATAGACTATAGGAGACTAGGGAGAATTAGCTAGTTGAAATGCAGAATCCTGAACTTGATCCTGAACCAAAAAGAGACAAATAGTGGAAGAAAATGGTAAAATTTGAGCAAAATCTCTAGTTATATAGTATGCTACTAATGTTAATAAGTTGTGGTTCTGACTGCCATGCTAAGGTTATATAAAATGGTAATAAAGAAAGCTGGGAGAGAAATCCACGAAAACTCTGTAGAATTCTGCAACTATTCTCCATGTCTAACTTTAGTTAAAGAAAAAAAAAAACTTTAAAAAGATCTCTAAGTGTCTTTGGGTTTGAATATTTTGTTAAAAATTATCAAAAGTGTGCTTAGCTTAAAATATCTTTCATGCCAAAATTTGGAGTAGATTCCTGCTCTCTTGATTCCAAGTTCAATAATCTTTCCAATACTCTATGTCCTTCCAAATCTTTTAATGATATTTTTACTCAAAGCACAATTGAGTTGGTAATGCATTAAACCTGAAATCTATTGTTTGGTTATGTGAAATATAAAACATTTTTTAAAAATCTGTGCATACCCCTATTCCTGGCTCTCCTAAAAATAACCTATAAGCTCATCCACTTAATTTTGTGGTTACTCAATTAGTTATACTCTACAAAAGAGATGAGAAATCCAAGATTTATTTTTAAGATGGCAGTAGGTTGGCTTCTTTTATAGATCTTAGAATTGGAGAACAGAGAGAAAGCATTTAGAATACTTTTATATTCGTTTTTCCTATCCTAAGCTTTTTCTTTAAATTCATTATGCAAATTAACTCTGCAGTTCTATAATGCCCTTTCTGCTTCTTTAGTAGCACTAAAAATTATCTCTAATAAGACAAGATATATTTTTAAAACAGTACCAGTAGAGAACAAATACTAATTATCAATGTGTACAAGAAATGATATTTCTCCTTTCCCCCAAAATCAACATTGTCATTTCTAAAGTCTAATTAAAATAATACTTCCTGATGCTAGATTATTAAATAATACTATTAGGAATTACTGGCTATGTCAGTTATTTTTATTTTATTTTATTTTATTTTTCAGCACCATACAGTTATCTGACTGGTAAATCGTTATTTAAATGCCACCAGTGACTATTTAAATATGCAGAAAATTAAGTTCCCAAACTTACAGGCTGAATTATACAAATGGTCCTGGAGTGCTATTGCTGATAGTATTGAGCAATTGAGGTTTCACAGCATTTAATAAAAATAGAACTATAAAACTGGCATATACGTAAAAGTCGTTGTTAAAAAAAAAAAAGGAAACATTGTTATTTTGGAATATATTAGTAAAATGCATATTTTATTAAATTGTCATTCCAGATTCTGAAATAATAAGCTGGCTGTGACACCATGACATGTTTCCCTGTCCCCATAAATTTAATTTATTTCTAAAATTCAAATTTATATCATTTTCTTACATCTTACACTATGGCAATATTATTATTGAAATCATTAATTTTGCATAAGTTACATTTCTATTTTGATTAGCTAATTCAGAAGATTATAATCATCATTTTAACTGGAAATTTGAAGTGCATTTATTTATAAGAAAGATCCTGGACAGAAACTCACAGAGACAAAGCCATTTAAACAGCACATTACTTTGAGAACCCTACAGAGCTGAACTTGATAGGAGTTGCTGGTAATGCAAACCCTGGGGACATCCTTATTAGTCTGCCCACTGAGTGGACTGTGTGTGTGTGGTGTACTCCACGGGCTAGCAATAGCTAATAATTTAAAGCTGATAGAAGAGTCACTCCAGACATTTAAAATGCAATCACCTACCTTTGCTGACATTTAAAATAAAATGAACAAGTGTAGTTCCTGAAGTTAACTTGAGATTCTCCAAAGGGATCTGAGGTTGTCATGTGGTTTTGTGTTCCCAAGTTTAAGTTCAATTGAACCTTTAGGCCATGAGGTGGCAGGGAGGAGAACATACTATATCACCTAATGTTTATTAAGTTCTTGGTCTCTAGATGTAGAAAGTTAAAGGATTTCCTGCCTAAACTAAATCATTTCTGAAGATAAGTCATCCTCTAATAAAATAACTACCAAATGGCTGCTGCTGCTGCTGCTGATGATGGTGAGAAAATATTTAAAACATAAATAGCGAAAGAAATACAAATAGCATAAGAGATCAATTAAGATAGGATATAATTGTCAGAGTTCAAAACAGGTGAACTCTGAAGACTCCTGCTCTTATTTATGCCCTCAAATTTGTTTTTCTCCTCCCTTCGTCTGAGTTAGGGTGTGTTAATAGTGCTTTAATGAAATCACTTCTACTAAGTTCCACTAACTAAAGAGAGAGCAAGGCCAAATTGAGCTTTCTTTCAATCTGTTCCTATTTGTTCTATAGATAGCAGAGTTTCTAAATTTAAAAAGTCACATAGAATTTAAATTTATGGTGCTTTAGAGACCAATCCCAAATTTACTCACTATCTTTATTCTCTCAGTTGTTTCATTGGAGATCTTGGAAAGCATAAGTAAACCTAAGTTTTCCAGGTTACTATATTTCCTGAAAACCTATGCATTAAAGTTCCCCATCCTCCACAATGGATATAAAGAAAAAGACATTTAATAGAGCCACAGTTCCAAATAACTGGGAGGCCTCAAAATCATGGTGGAAGGTGAAGGAGGAGCAAAGGCATGTCTTACATAACAACAGGCAAGAGAGAGAGTTCAGGAGAACTGCCCTTTGTAAAACCATCAGATCTCATGAGACTTACTCACTATCACGAGAACAGCGCAGGAAAAACCCACCCGCATGATTCAGTTGCCTCCCACCAGCTCCCTTCCGTGACATGTGGGGAGCTGTGATTCAAGAAGAGATTTGGGTGGGGACATCGCTAAACCATATCAGTGCCATTAGAAGAAGCATAAGGCAGAGACTCATTCACATTCCGGGTTTGTTTACAAGATATAGGCACAGGGACTGCTGGAATCAAATAAGCTTTTGTTCCCATATTGTTTTAGGTTAATACATTGCATTGCTGTGGAAACACAATTAGTTACCAATGAACTATGTGATACTTTTCTTTACCATTGAAGAAACATCTTGTGCATGTTTTCGAGCTTCACCTTCAAGTGAACCTAATATTTCAGTGTTGTTACCCCCAATTTCATGTTAGTCTTTGCATTCTTAAGTCTTAGTGGATTTAAAAGTTGATGAAAAAATAGCGTCATAAAAAGTTGGCTTTGCTCTAGTTTTTCATTATCAAAAATAAAATGTATTTAATATTAATTCCTTGTGGTTATGATGTGATAAACATGCATAATATTATGATTTCAATAGCTATATTTCTGAAAATTGACTCTGCATCCAGAGCTATGATAGGTGTTTTACGTATATTGTTTCATTGAGTCATCTCAGTAACTGTTTGATCATTTTTGTGTTCAATGAAACACAAAATTGGATATAAATTGCCACACAGCTAGTAAAGGTGGGAGATTTGAAACCAAGTTTGATGGACTGATATCTCTGTGCATTTTAACATTTCATCATAGTTTACAAAATTATGAAAAATCAGATAAGCAATTAGATTGACATTCACAGTCCTTTTGATTCTCAAAGACACAAGGAAAACATTTATAGGTGAAGTGTGCACAAATTTTCGCCCTCAATTTTTAGGAAAACGTTCAGCATTTTACTTACAGTACTGCCTGCTGGACCTTTTATGCACAGCCTTGTGTTGATCGGCAGGTATAGGATTAAAGTGTTTTTTCTTCACAAGAAAATTGTAGTTTCTAGAGTGGTGTTTCCATAGTTCTGCAGAAAGCCCATAGTGATCACAATTCATATTGCCTGACAAACTTGCAAAATTTCTCTAAAAGGAAAATTTGCCTTTGTTTCTAGTTGAACATGAGATAAAACTATTATAAACGTTGTGGATTTTGGATGACTCTGAAGTTTGTATGACTGGTTTATAAAAAGGCTTTCTTTAGTTTTTCTCTACTTGGAAAATAGGTGCTCCTTTGAGAAATTGACTCCACGTCTATCATTTTGTTATGATTCATTACCATTGTCATCCCTAACTGTACGCAAAAGTGATGAAATTTAAAAGAATACATCAAGACCTAGTTTGTCAAAAGTCTCTCTACTTTCTGGCAATTTCTAAAATGGTAATTAAGAGACCAAATTGTTCTTTCTCCTGCAATTATCATAAGGTTAAGATGTAGTAAGACTCCCAGTTAAGGGTAATTCTGTTTACATTGGAAACAACTATGACATTAACATGATACTTTTACCAGATTTTGTGTAATTCACAGTTGCAGAAAATAGATCTAAAAATGAATATATAATACCTAAATTTCATTTTACAAGCTTGTCAAGAAATGTCTCAACTTGACTTTAGGACCCATTCATGAAGGAGTACTACCAATTTGGATGGAGTGCATATTGAGGGAGAAAATCCTTGGAAAGTCAGATTCTGATTTAGATAATACATAGATTCTGATTTACTCTTTGAAGATCAAAGAATTGGCGTTCAGATATTGTGGGTTTGGCCTAGATGACCAGTGGAAGTGATAGTATTTTGATATCCAGAATGCAGGTCATCAGGAAGAACATGCCTTGGAGGGGTTCCATGTTTCACTTTAATTTAGAAATGAGTTTGGATGGGTGGTTTAATACAGAAAATCTTCCCATATGATTGAGAGACCCATAAACAAGAATCCAGTTTGTGGATATGAGGTTATATACTGTTCAGTGCCTTGTCTTGTGGAGGGGCATACTGCCCGATCCTTTCTGAATTGAAGGGAATACCCAGCTATTTCTTATCAAAGTAGTGATCTCTGTAGAATTTCCATTTTTCCTGGTTTTCTATTCACCATCCCTTTTTACTAACAGGAACTTAAATTTTGTGTGTGTGAAATTATACATTCCCTGTTAGGAAATGTTGTTTTACTTTGCTTTGCTTTATTTTGTTCTGTTGTTGTCTTTGATCATAATGTTCCTCTGAAGAAAATATCATATGCAGGTTGAGATTTTTTTTCTTCTAATTATTATTTTTTTGAGACAAGATCTCACTCTGTCACCCAAGATAGACTGCAGTGGGACAATCATAGCTTTGCCCTCAAACTCCTAGGCTCAAATGATCCTCTCACCTCAGCCTCCCAACTAACTAGGACTCAGGTGTGAGTCCTAATTTTTTTCTTTATTTGTAGAGATGGAGTCTTGCTATGTTGCCCAGGTTGGTCTCACACTTCTGGTATCAAGCTATCCTCCTGCCTCAGCCTTTCAAAGAGCTAGTATTACAAGTGTGAGTCATTGCACCCTGTTAGGCTTAGTTTCATGATTGGAAAAAAAAAAATGCCAAATAGAGGTTTACAGTTGCTTTTCACAGGTGTGGTGGCATGCTTGTAATCCCAGCACTTTCGGAGGCTGAGGCAGTTGATCACCTGAGCTCAGGAGTTTCAGACCAGCCTGGGTAACATGACGAAAGCCCGTCTCTACAAAAAAGTACAAAAATTAGCCAGGCATGGTGGCATGCACCTGTGATCCCAGCTAATGTGGAGGCTGAGGTGAGAGGATGGCTTGAACTTGGAGGTCAGGTTGCAATGAGCGGTGATTGCACCATTGCACTCCATACTGGGCAACAGGGTGAGACCCTCGTCCCCCCACCCCAAAATAAAGTTGCATTCACATTGGTTTACTATAGGACCAGCAAAAATGCAATTCAACATTTAAAAAATAAAAAGAGACAATTGAGTGGACCATATTCTACTACTTACTGCTTCTTCAGGTTTACTATCATTTTGATCATTGACTATCATATCTACATTCTTTTGAGTTAGGGGCAAATATTTGTTCTGAGTTAGATTAATGCAATTTTCTTCTCCTAGAATTTAAATATAATATAAACTAACAGAAACTGATTCATTTTGGAGCTAATACTCTGATGTCCTGTAGACATTACCTTTTTGTTCTTATTACATACTTATATCCTTCCATTCTGAAGACTACCTTACAGTCTTCATATTATTGTAACAACTTTTGGGTATTTATTGCTTAGATTGTTTTTGTTGATTGTAACACCAAAACCACCAAAATCACTTCAATCCCATACACCAAATTACTATTAATTTTGTATTTTCATTGTAAAGCTGGAATAGGATGGTGGATTTAAATCTAAACTACCTCTGGGAAGGTGTACTGCCTTGGGATTTGTCAATTGTTCTCTGTTTACAATACATTCTGATTTCTCTGAATCAGTGATTGTCCCTCTGAAAATAATCTTTCGTTATTCCAAAAATAATTGGTATTCACTTGAATTTTCATGCCTTTTTCCAACCTAAGTAAGTTTATATCATTTCTGGAACTCAGCTGATTTTCCATATTTACAATTCCTGAGTTTGACCCCTTTCCATTAGGATTTTTGTGTGTAAGAGTAGACTGTGGTCACTTACTTTATATTCTATTTCCAAATCCAGATTTAAGTGCTCTACCTATGAGTTTTGTATTATCATATTTGAAAAGGCAGTTCTACTGACGAATGATTCTCAGAGACTTATTTCTCTTTATACTAGTAGACAATTCCTCCATTATTTTCACACTGTACATTTGATGTGATGTTTTTATTAGAAAACTGATTTTCACTTAATTAGCAACAATGGTAATATGGCTTAATTATATTTCAGATTTCTTTGTAACAAACTACATTTATTTAAAATAATTTATATTTGCCTAGCCCCTAGAAAAATACCTAGCACCACAAAGTCACAGTGTATAAATTTTATTTAAAAGAGTGAATGAATTAATATAAAAATAATTTGCCTTTGTATTAGCAAAAACAAATAAAAGTTAACATTTAATTAATAAATTAAATAAATACATATAATACTAAAAGACCACAATTCATGTAAGAAATACTTAAAATACCAGTGTAATATTAAAATATATGACTTACACACTTTTTACAGTAAAACAATGACATGAGTTTGAAGTCAATTTTTTAAAATATGCCTATAACTTCGAAAACATGTATCTGTATTTGAATATAATTTCAATTTAAAAGTCAAAAGCACATATTGTATTCTTACCATGCAGGTTTTATTTTTCTGTTCTTTAGTTGTCTCTATCACCAGTTTCTGAGATTTTAAAAATAGGGATTATAACATTAATTTTGGACCCTTTAGTTTTTAGAGTGACGTAAAGTGGGAAACAGGCACTCAATATGTATTTGAGATTAAATCAATTAGCAATTACAAATACTGCTTCATAATCATTTCTTCTTGCAAAGCTGCACTGGTATAATCCTGTTTAAAAATATTCTATATCAATTATTAATAACGATTGTCTTGTGGTCAGAATATAACTTGTATATGCATTTCTTAAACACATTGTATTTATTGACTCTTCTTTCAGCTTTCTTCCCACTCATCTCAATATCTTCTTAGTATTCATAAAATTCATATGGTATTTTTTTAAAAGAGTGCATGGAATATCTTTCTTCCTTATTATTTGGTTTTACATATTTTTTGAATAGAAAGAAATGCCTGTCCCTGGATAGTTCTCCTTTTTACACTTTTCACACCTTTCTTTCTAATTTTATTATTTGTCCAAAAGTTGATTTTTTATCTATATAATTTTTATACCAATCCCAGAGATCTGTTTTCCACCCCAGGTTGTCTGTTGCTGAAGCTTTTTGTTTTAAAATACAGGTTTTATTGATATTCAGGTATGGCCAGGCCATACCTGATCAGGAGACTACTGCCATTGAAAAGGTAGTTGGGTATAAGCACAAATCCCAAAAGAGCCATGTCACCATGCCACAGGGAAGCACCAGCGTTGGCCAGGAGGCACAGGGAGCAAGGGGAAAACCTGGGCAGGATTTTTTTTTTTTTTTTTTTTTTTAAGAGTTGAGTTTTCACTCCATCACCCAGGCTGGAGTTCAGGGACATGATCGTTGCTCATGGCAACCTCAAACTCCTGGGCTCAAGAGATCCTCCTGCTTCCACCTCCCAAAGTACTGGGATTACAGATGTGAGTCACTGTACCTAGTATGGCAAGATTCTGTATTATGGTTTTCACAGAAAGGAATTGTCAGGGTAAGCACAATTAGGATTTTCTCGTTAGAATAATTTCAGTGGCTTCTGAGACATAAGTGCTCTTTCTAGTTGCCTGATACCTGGCCCTGGCGTAACTAAGTCAAGTGGCTAATATCCCTGAGTATGAGAACCTGATAAAGTAGTTTTGGGTGAGGGTCTGTCTTGGGAGCTGTCAGTATCCGTATGAAAGTCATATTTGCTGGCATTTTACCATCTGTAATAATTTTATCATCTGTAATAATTAGCTGACCCTGTGTGGGAGGAAACTGGGGAATGGAGGATGGCAGGCAGTCTCTCCAGGGTTTGCAAGGTTGCAAATATCAGAGCATCAAAAATATAGATCACAAAAAGACATGCTTATTGTACACTTTCATAATTATTTTTAAACTAGGCATTTTTAATCCTTATTGTGATCCATTAGATTATTACATGTCAAACCAGCAGCACTAAAGAGATGTTAGGCAAACTTTCTGCTTATCAGATTACAGCAATTTAAGTATTCAATGACCCTGTCTTTGATTGATTCCAACATGCTGCCAACCATAGGCTTCCACAGCTGTTTTTAGCTCTCTACGTGCTTTCTGGACCCTACATAGTGACAAGCATAGCACAGTGGAAAAATCATCTAACTACAAGTTAGTAGTAGAAAAAGTATACATTTTAAACAATGGAACCTTCTTATTTTTGGTTTGCTTTACATATAGTAAACGTCACCTTATTTTCTTTATTTTTTAAATTAACAGACAAAATTGTGTATTTCTGTGTACAACATGTTGTCAAATATGTATACACAGAAGAATGCTAAAGACATAATTAACATATGCATTGCTTCACATATTTATTTATGGTAGACACACTTAAAAACTCTCTTAGTGATTTTCAAGAATAGAATACATCGTTATTAACTATAGTCACCATGTTGTACAATGGACCTTTTAACCTTACTCTTTCTGTCTAATTTAATTTTTTATGCTTCAATCAACATCTTAGCACGACTAACCACAGCACCTCCCTCACCTGCTACCGCCCTAGCCCCTGGTAACCACTATTCTACACCCAGTTCTTATGAATTTGACTCTTTTAGATTCTGCATATGAGTGAAATCATGCAATGTTTGTCCTGTGCTTGGCCTATTCACTTAACATACTGTCCTCCAGGTTCATCCATGTTGTGGCAAATGACAACATTTTCTTTTTCTCAAGGTAGTAGTATTCCATTGGGTGTATGTATGTGTTTATGTATGCATATATACATACACACAAAATGTGGGATATACATACACACACACCCCCCACATTTTCTTCATCCATTCATCCATTGATAAACCTTTTGGATGACTCTGGTTGACTCAATTTCTTGGCTATTGTGAGTAGTGCTGCAATGTACACGGAAGTGCAGATGTTTCTTCCACATACTGCTTTCGCTTCCTTTGGATATATACCTGGTAGTGGGATTGCTGACTTCTATGGTACTTTAATTTTCAATTTTTTGAGGAGCTTATACATTGTCTATCAAAATGGCTTTATTAATTTACATTCCCACCAAGAGCACACAAGAATTCTCTTTATTCCACATCCTGGCCAATACGTGTACCTTTTTTCTTGATAGTGGCCATTCTTACAAGTGTGAGGTGATATCTCATTGTGATTTTAATTTGCATCTCCCTTATAATTATACCTCTTGGCCATTTGTATGACATATTTTGAGAAATGTCTATTCATATCCTTTGCCCATTCTAAAACCAGGTTATTTTTTTTTCTTGCTATTGAGTTCCTCATATATTTTGAATATTAACCTCATATCAGATATATAATTTGCATATAATTTTCCCCATTCCTTAGGTCTTCTCTTCACTCTGTTGATTGCTCTCTTTGCTGTGCAGGAACTTTTTATTAGGTTAGTGCGCAAATAATTGTGGTTTTTGCCATTAAAAGGCATGGCAAAATCCACAATTGCTACTGCACCAACCTAATAGTTTGCTGTACTCCCATTTGTCTATTTTTGCTTTTGTTTCCTGTGCTTTTGAGGTTATATTAAGAAAACCTTACCTAGGTCAATGTGATAGAGTGTTTTCCTTATGTTTTCTTCTAATAGTTTTACAACGTCAGGTCTTACATTTAAGTCTTTAAACCATTTCAAGTTGACTCTTGTAAATGGTGTATATTAGGGTTTAATTTCATTCTTCTGCATATGGATGTCACCTTACTTTAATGGCTTATTCAAATAAAGTTCTTTCTGTTTTGTTAGTTTGCTTGTCTTAAACTGTGTTTGAATTTTAACATCTTTACTAACAGGCATTTAATTTTTGCTAATTCAGCTTATGGTTTATCATACGTCCTCCAAAAATTTCCCGTACTTTTTTCTTTGTTGAAGGTATAAAAATAACTTTAACAAAGAAAATGTATAAAATAAATAATACATCAACATAATAATTATAAAAATCTTGTACAATCTATTTGTTAGACTTCTATTTTATGATCTTCTGTTTTTAGGTTAAACTTTTGAAAGGCCTTCCATACTTGGAAATTCTAAAATTATTTAACCATTCTTTCTTATAATAGTTCATGTTGTCCTGTCACAATTTCAATTTCACAATTTCAATGTGTATCTTTGATACATCTTTATTTTGGTATTATAGCATCATTTTAATCATATAGTAAAATCTAATATATATTTGGGACTCTTTACAGGTTCCTCATTTTCTCTCGTGACTTTTTTGGTTACTGTTAATACATGTTTTAGGAAATGTCAGCTCCTTTATTCCTCTATTATTTTTCTTTCTCCTGAATATTTCCTGTTTCTTCTTAGGTGATGAATTTCCAGAAAAACTGGATAATTTTATCAATTTCAAAAAATAGATTATTTTAATTGGGATTAACTTCAAAATATTGATAATTTTGAAAGAATTGACACTATAAATGTTTGGTATTTTAACTTATTATTTGATTATTGTGTTTTAACTCTGGTATGGAATAAGATGTCCCCTCAAGTGATATCCATATCCTAGTATTTTCACTTTTGTACTTCCATCTCATTTATCATGAGTGGGATTTTTAACTTGCTTCTAACAAATTGAAAATGCTACAGATGAAAAGATGTCACTCCTGTGATTATGTTACAGAAAATTATAGATTCTTGCTAAAAGACCCTCTCCCTTGCTCGCTTGGACAGAGCAAATTGTATTGGGCAATACACTATTTATAGGTTCATATGACAAGGAACTAAGTGTAACTTCCGACTGACAGCCAGGAAGAATCTGAGGCCCTTAGTCTCACAGCATCAAGGAACTAAATTCTGTCAATACCAAGTGATCTTCAAAGAGGATCCTTCCTTAATCAAGCCTTGGCATGAAACTGCAACCCAGGTCAACATATGTGTTTCAGTTTTATGAAGCAGAGGGCCCAATGAAGCCATGTTGAGATTCTTGATCCATAGAAACTGTGAAATAATAAATACATATTGTTTTGAATTACTAAGTTTGTGATGATTTGTTATGCAATACTAGTTAACTAATATACAACTTAAAATTGTGCAGGTTTCTTCTTATATACACTAAATATTTCTTTTTTTTTGTTTTACAAATAATTTATTAACTTATTTTAAATGAACTATTTGCCTCCATTGTATTGTATAAGTGATTTTTATATAGATTATCAATTTCTTGCATGCATCAGTTGTGTTAATATTCCTCTTTTTTGAACATATTATCAGTTCTAATAAGTTTTCAGTTTAATTAGTCAGATTTTCATTGAAATTTTATTGCACTATTTGCAAATTATACTGTTATATTCTTTTAATATTCATAATGAATATTTTTTATTTAATCATATTACTTAGTAATAAAATAATTTCAAATAAAAGGCATTTTCTCTTCCTTACTTCAATGGGAATATATCTAGATTTTCAGCAATAGCATAGTTACATTTTGTAGTGTGTGTGATCTCGCTCTGTTGCCCAGGTTGGAGTGCAGTGGCGTGATCTCGGCTCACTGCAAGCCCTGCCTCCCGGGTTCAAGTGATTCTCCTACCTCAGCCTCCCGAGTAGCTGGGACTACAGGCATCCAACACCATGCCCGGCTAATTTTTTGTGTTTTTAGTAGAGACAGGGTTTCACTATGTTAGCCAGGATGGTCTCAATCTCCTGACCTGGTAATCCACCTGCCTCGGTCTCCCAAATTCCTGGAATTACAGACATGAGCCACTGTGCCCAGCCTATTGTGCATATTTTTATTGTAAGGTAAATATTTTCATTTTCCTAATTAAAAAATATTTTTACCAGGATTAAATTTTTTTTTCACATGCCTATTGACATTTTATTGATAATATGAATTTTATTTTCTGATCTATTAATATGGTAAATTTTGTTAGCCCAGGTAACATTGAAGCATAACTTTATCCCAGACCAGAGAAAAACCTTATTTACATAAAATGTACATATACTTAATATACTATTTAATTATATAAGCCAGTGTTGTAGATTTTTATGTTTGTATTTTACACTTAAATTGATTTGTAAGTTTTGCCCTTCTTTTTATCTTTCTAAATTTGGTATCAATGCTGTATTGGCTAATTAAAATGGTAAATGGAAAAGTTTCTTTTTAATCTTACAAAAATATATATTATTTTCTTCATTACAATTTGAAAAAGTTATACAACTTCCCCATAGCATATCATCAAAAACTGAGGCAATAATCTGTGTAGATCTGCTTACTGATAACTCAGCATGTTTGGCATTTAGTAAATGTTAGTTAATTTCATGAATAATGCAATTCATATAGTTTTGCCAGTTTCTTCCAAGATATTTAACTGTTTAGGTTTTCCATTATAATAGCATTTTCAAAATTGGTTGTTTATATTTTGTCTGATGGTTCAAATTATTAGCATGAATTTTACAAAGCATTTTTTTTAACTTTTTCAGTTTCCTCTGTATGTGGTGTAACTTTTCTTGTTTCTCTTTTAGTGCATAAATGGCTTTTCCCTGTCTTAATTTTGTAGAATATATTCTTTTTACATTGGATTATTTCTTATGTATTTATTATTTTATTCATGTATTGTTTACTAATTTTTTTTTCTTTTATATATTTTGCTTTCATCTTGTATTTAAATTTTTAAATTTTCATAGATGATTGATTTGATTTTATTATCTCCTTTAGTTTGGAAACCGTTAAATTTATTTTTTTTCTGTTAGAACAATTTTAGGAATATCCATAAGTTTAGATATGTAATGTTTTCATCAACACAAATAAATATTTTCTAAATATTTAGAAATTTTGGTTGTAAAATTTTCATTTGGATACCAACATTATTTTCAATTAACATTCTTCTAGCGTATTTCTTTACATTTCTGCTTTGTTTCATTTTCTCTCTTGTTATTTTTACTACTTTTATATATTCAGTTATGCAATGTAGCCTGTACTATTTGATACTTTTTGAAATTTTATTGAGATTTCTTTTGCAGAGTAATATACAATCAACATTTAAAAATGTCCCATGAGGATTTGACAGGGAGTTTAGAATTTGATACAAAGATTAAAATTTGATAGGATTTGACAAAAATATAGAAACCAGTAGCATATTTTTAGCCCTACATTATTAGTCAAATATTTCATTCTTCAACATCCATTTTAAAGTTTGCATTTTCTAACATGAACTGATAAAGAAAAGTTAAATTTTTCTGTACCATTGTGTTTACGCTGAGTTTGTTTTGATAGTTCCTATATTTTAAGACAGTAATTTAGTTTTCAAGGATTCATGATATTTCAATCCTAACTTTGGAATTTATTATTTATAATTTCATGTTACCCTCTCTGTTTTATTTAATATATATTTTTTTTCTTGAATGCAAACGTATCTAATGTTAGTAATGTTAGTAATGTTGAGCTAGGCTTTACCTCGCTAATGCTTGTCTAGGAATTTTTACTGGTCTTCCACTAACCTCCGTATAGTTTCAAATCTGAGTCAATATATAGAGTAGAGATGAGTATCAAAGTAACTACACAGACTCAATGAGCCCAATGTGTTCTCAAGCTATCCTCTCAAAGTTCCAAGAATGGCAATTCTTATGGCAATTAAATTAAAGAGACGAACAATTATGGGTCTCCCTGTGGTATAATTCTATCAGGATTAGTACTTATGGGAATGCGAAGCACATTGTAGTAGTGAGATCAGCATTATTTTAAGCACTAAAATGCAACTTACCGAGGCTAAATAACCCAAATAATAGCATTCACAGAACATCCTTGGGTTTGAGGTTAGCAAATGTTGTCAGTGTCTTTGGCTACATAATGTATTCTGTAGAATTACACACATAAATATATTACTAAAAATAGTGTCTTAGGGCATAGATGTTAAAGAAATTGATTTTAAACTCTTTACATCTTGCATTTTTTTTTTTTTTTTTGATGTGGTATGGTCTCACTTTTTGATGAGGTATGGTCTTAATCTAATCAAAGTGGTTGTTACCTTAAAATATAAAAAGCTACATATAGACTATTTCCCCCCTCCCCTTTACTCAAACTTTGCAGAAGAAAATATTTAATGTTGCTTAGGTCACAGATGACCCTAAACTAGAAACCATTTTTATTACTAAGAGTCTATGGTGGATTGGAGCAGTGTAATTCAAGAGGCATTGTCATTGTCTTTTTGACCTAGAAATGAGCCTGGCTCCATAATTATCTGTATATGGCTTTCCTGGGTTATGTGCAGATGAAATATTATGTCTTCTCTTCTTTTGTGGTTCAGGTGAGGATGCTTATTTCCTCCATAGATAGTTCTGTTCCACTTGGACCTGTTTCTGAGGGCTGGAGGTTGCCCAAAATGAGATAAGAAGCAGCAAATACAAATCATATCCCTGCCTGTTGTCTAGTCCATGGCCCAATGTCCCATCTGTGATATTTCTCAGGCCTCATTCACAGCTTCACTGTCTCAATGTGTTTTAGTAAACTCTCTGTGAAAATAAAACCAGACTGTGAAACATAATGTAAGCAACCTTCTTTAAATTCCTATTTTCAGCCTAACATTGTTGTGAAATTTATTCAAACAATACATATAGCTCTGGTTAATTTATTTTCACAGCCATATAGTATTTTACTGTTTAACTATTCTATAACATTTTTAGATAGTCCTTTGTTGGCTGAACTTTTGGGTTATTTGCTTTATTGTTATAAAAATAGTGTCTCTATGAATAGTTTTCACATCTCCCTATAAACAGGTAAAAGAGCTTTAATTACTTTTACAGATATTGCTGGATTACATTATTTGTGCATAACAATGAATATTTACAAATTTTCCTAAGAAAATTTTAGTGCAGGATATTGATCCCAGGACCTCCCTTAGATACCAAAATTTGAAAAGACTGGAGTTGTCATTCATTGACAAGATTTACCAGTGACTTACTGTACCTGAGAGCCAATTAAGAATTATCCCTTATAGAACTGGGCATGGTGGCAGGTGCCTGCAATTGCAGCTCTTGTGAGGCTGGGTGGGATGATGGCCTAAGCCCAGGGATTTGAGTTCAGCTTGCACAACATAGCAAGACCCCATCTCTATTCTTTTTTCAATCCCTTAAGAGAGAAGGAATGTTCAGGTATGCTACCATTTTGTTTACAGGGAAGGCATTCTGTACACAGTACACAAATAGGATATATTAGTATATTAAATATCAGGCCTTTTTGAAGCTATTCAGAAAGAAAATCCAGAAAAAAAATGTGGATAACTTGGATAGCCAAGAGAGGACTCTGGCTGGGACAATAATTTGTACAGAATAAAAAATTTGTTTTAACTTATTAAATTTATAAGACAAATATTTTAAAAAATTTATATACATTTAAAATAATTTCTGATTGTGCATTATTATACAGACAAGGTATAAATTTAAACTGTATTTGCACAGATGGCAGAAGTTTTAGTTTAAAAAAGTGTGCAAGTTAGTAACAGTATTTGTAAATAAATTATTGGTCAGCATGTATTTGCATATTGGAAAAAAACTAAGAACAACAGTAAATTATAAAGACCTTTTGTGGAAGTAATGATCGTTTAAGTCTGAACAAGTAAAGTAAATTTAGAAGGAATAAGGAAGATCTGACTGTTCTATGAAAAAGATATCATGATTAAGTAAGTAGAGACAAGAGGACAGGAAAGAATGCTTGAACGTTATTTGAATGGGTCGTGGGGAAAGAATGACATAATCACCATGCTTACACCTTTTGAGATAACTTCTTTACACTCACGTAGCCTAATGAACAAATAAATTAGTAAATAAGTGTACATGCTAATGAAGGAAAAAAGATACATACTTTGATATATACTACAATATATACTACTTAGATACATCAGATAATATCATAACACAGCTCCCTTTCCTGTTGTCCTTCTTTATACTTGAGCCTTTTGTCCCTATTATTTAATTGAACCTAAAATATTAAAGTTCTCTTAGAATAAATCTTTACTCGACAAACAGCAAGCTTAGCTATTTTTACTTTAGTAAGCGCAATAGCAAAACTGTCCATTTTACCAAACATACAATATACCTCCTAGATATGTTGCCAAATATTCTACCTATGTCTCTTAAAATGACTTCCGCTCTTGTGTCTGACATGAGGAACTTCGTGATGTTAGTTTTCAGTAGGAAAGAAAATTAGACCAAATGTTGGAGGGCCTCAAGTTTGTGTTGATATAATTTAATTAATTCGAAAACCCTTTGCTTATATCTATGACTCTGTGCGAAATTATGTAAGAGACACAAGTAGATGCAATACACATCTCTGTCCTTAAAGCTTCCAAACTAGAAAGGTATGTCAGACTATATGATATGTAAGTCTTTTCGTTTTTTGTTTTTTGAGACAGAGTCTTGCTCTGTTGCCCAGGCTGGAGTGCCGTGGCGCGATCTAGGCTCGCTGCAACCTCCACCTCCCGGGTTCCAGCGATTCTCCTGTCTCAGCCTCCCAAGCAGCTAGGACTACAGGTCCATGCCACCATGTCAAGCTAAGTTTTTGCATTTTTAGTAGAGATGAGGTTTCATAGTTTTAGCCAGGATGGACTCAATCTCCTGACCTTGTGATCCACCTGCCTCAGCCTCCCAAGTGCTGAGATTACAGGCATGAGCCACCACGCACGGCTGGTACATAAATCTTAAATGTTTTTCTTAAGAGACTGCCACTGGAAAAAGTGGTTATTTTTATTTTTGTTTTTGTGACAGGGTCTCATCCTGTTGCCCCAGGCTGGAGTGCAATGGCGTGATCATTGTAACTTCAACCTCCCCAAACTCAAGCAATTCTCCTACTTAAGCCTACTGAGTAGCTGGGACTGTAGGCACATGCCAACATATCTGGCTAATTTTTGTACTGTTTGTAGAGACAGGGTTTCACCATGTTGCCCAAGCTGGTCTTGAACTCCTGCATTTAAGCAATCTGCCTGCTTCAACCTCCCAAAGTGCTGAAATTACAGGTGTGAGCCATGGTGTCCAGCAAAAGTGACTGATATTATTTTTTAAGCAAAAGAAATCACAGATATCATGCAGAAATGGAAATCTAGGTTGGGTCCCAAAACATGGATAAAGCTTTAACTAAAACTGATGAGGATAGGGAGGGCCTACTAAAGAGGGGAAAAAATGTAGACAAAGCAGATTGAGGAATTGAATACAGGAGTGTTCACTGAACATCAAGGAGTGCTACACAGATCATTTGGGCAAGAAAAGGCAACAAGTGTAGGGCCGTATCATCAAAATTGGGGATATTAATTTGATATTTAGTTGGGCCTTGGAAATGAATTAGGGTGCAAATCAACATTTTCACTACAAAGTCATGTAATGAGCCATTTACTTGGAAAAAGTTGTCCTTTTAAATGTGTTGGAAATGGTTTTAATGTGTTCATATTATAGAATATAATACAGCTATTAACATTTGTATTTTATTTTCTATTTAAAAAAAAACTATATAAGATTAGTTAATTCAAGAGTACCATCCTCCTCATTTATTCACTTATTAGACAATTGCTGAGATTCTACACACCAGACATTGCTCTAGAATGTATAAGAAAAACTCATATTTCTGAATAGATCACAATTTATTCGAACATAAAGATAACATTAAAAGAAAGGAAATTCAATATCTCCAAAATATCAAACATTTCAAAGAATCTCCAGAAATAAAATGCAAAATCTTATGGGACTTTAAATAAATCAAAAAGCACTTTTAACACCACTTGATGATTCATTTCACGGCTATGTCCTACTCCGTAATGAAGAACAAGTCTCACCCCTAGCCCAAGCAGCATTTGTTAAGATAAAAAAATATAAAATTATCTTAGTGAGTGTAATAAGAGTCAATTTTTTTTTGAAGTTTTATTTTTGGGAAGTACATACACAAGTTTGTTCCATGATTATATTGCATGATGCTGAGATCAGTGGTACAAATGATCCTGTCACTCAGGTAGGGAGCAGAGTATCCAATAGGGACTTTTTCAAACATTACCGCCTCCCTCCCTCCCTTCTGTAATAGTCCCCGGTATCTGTTGTTCCCAAATTTATGTCCGTGTGTACCCAATGAGAAGCTCCCACTTATAAGTGAGACAGACAGCATTTAGTTTTGTTTCTGTGTTAATCCACTTAGGATAATGGCCTCCAGCTGCATCCAAGTTGCTGCAAAAGACATGATTTTGTTCTTTTTTTATGGCAATGTAGCATTCCATGGTGTATATTTATCACATTTTCTTTACCAACCCACGCTGTCGATGGGCTGCTAGGTTGATTCCATGTCTTTGCTATCGTGAATAGTGTTATGATGAACATATGGGTGCATGTGTCTTTTTGGTAAAACAATTTATTTTGCTTTGGGTATATACCCAGTAATGGGTTTGTCGGGTTGAATAGTAGTTCTACTTTTAGTTCTTTGAGAAATCTCCAAACTGCTGTCTACAGTGGCTGAACTAATTTACATTCCCACCCACAGTATATTAGCATTCCCTTTTCTCCACAGCCTCTCCAGCATCTGTTGTTTACTGACTTTTCCTTAAAATTATACATTAAGTTCTAGGGTACATGTGCACAACATGCAGATTTATTACATATGTATACATATGCCATGTTGGTGTGCTGCACTCATTAACTCGTCATTTACATTAGGTATATCTCCTAATGCTATCCCTCCCCCCTCCCCCCACCCCACGACAGGCCCCAGTGTATGATGTTCCCCACCCTGTGTCCAAGTGTTCTCATTATTCAATTCCCACCTATGAGTGAGAACATGCAGTGTTTGGTTTTCTGTCCTTGTGGTAGTTTGCGCAGAATGATGGGTTCTACCTTCATCCATGGCCCTACAAAGGACATGAACTCATCCTTTTTTATAGCTGCATAGTATTCCATGGTGTATATGTGCCACATTTTCTTAATCCAGTCTATCACTGATGGACATTTGGGTTGGTTCCAAGTCTTTGCTATTGTGAATAGTGCCACAATAAACATGTGCATGCATGTGTCTTTATAGTAGTGTGATTTATAATCCTTTGGGTAGATGCCCATTTACTGACTTTTTGATAATAGCCAGTCTGACTGGTATGATATAGTATTTCATTGTGGTTTTGATTTGCATTTCTCTGATGATTAATGATGTTGAACATTTTTTCATATATTTGTTTGCCACTCGTATGCCTTCTTTTTAGTAGTTTCTGGTTATATTTTCTGCTTACTTTTTAATGGAGTTATTTTTGCTTGTTAAGTTGCTTAAGTTCCTTAGAGAATCTGGGTATCAGGCCTTTTTCTGATGCATAGTTTGCAAATAAATGCTCTCATTCTGTAGGTTGTCTCTTTACATTGTTGATAGTTTCTTTGGTTGTGTAGATGCTTTTGGTTTAATTAGGTCTCCTATCAATTTCTGATTTTGTGGTAATTGCTTTTGATGACTTAATCATAAATTCTTTCCAAGGCAAATATGCAAAATGGCATTTCCTAGGTTAACTTCTA
This sequence comes from Macaca mulatta, assembly GCF_049350105.2. Taxonomy (NCBI): domain Eukaryota; kingdom Metazoa; phylum Chordata; class Mammalia; order Primates; family Cercopithecidae; genus Macaca; species Macaca mulatta. Next base: position 124,184,909 of record NC_133413.1, read on the forward strand.
AAATTTTTATAGTTTTGGGTGTGACATTTAAGTCTTTAATCTATTTTGAGTTAATTTTTGTATATAGTGAAAGATAGTGGTCCAGTTTTATTCTTCTACATATAGATAGGCAGTTATCTCAACACCATTTATTTAATAAGGAGTCCTTTCCCCACTGCTTATTTTTGTCAACTTTGTTGAAGATCAGATGATTGTAACTGTAGGTGTCTGGCTTTACTTCTGGGTTCTGTATTCTTTTTCATTGGTCTAGGTATCTATTATTGTACCAGTACCATGCTATTTTGGTTACAGTGGTTTATAATACAGTTTGAAGCAAGTAATGGGATGCCTATGGTTTTGATCATTTTGCCTGGGATTACTTTGGTTATTCAGGGTCATTTTAGGTTCCATGAAAATTTATAATTGCTTTTTTCGAATTCTGTGAAAAATGATATTGGCAGGTTTGATAGCAATAGTGTTGAATCTGTAGTTTGCTTTGTGTAATATGACCATTTTAATGATATTGATTCTTTCAATCAACAAGCATGGAATGATTTTCCACGTGTTTATTGTCATCACTGATTTTTTTCAGCAGTGTTTTTTAGTTCTCCTTGTAGAAGTCTTTCAGCTCCTTAGTTAGAGGTATTCCTAGGTATTTTAGTTTATTATATTTTTGTGGCAATTGGAAATGAGGTTGCATTCTTGATTTGGCTCTCAACTAGAATGAGATATTGCCTGTAGTCCCAGCTGCTCCGGAGGCTGAGGCAGGAGAATGGTGTGAACCCAGAAGGCGGAGCTTGCAGTGAGCTGAGATCTGGCCACTGCTCTCCAGCCTGGGTGACAGAGCGAGACTCTGTCTCAAAAAAAAAAAAAAAAAATACAAATTAGCAAAAAACTTTTATAATGCAGTTAAAAGTCAATGAAGTTGGTTTCTTAGGCTGGATTTGCAACTAAGCAGAGTTGGTTACATTTTCAACTATGTTTTATTGCTATATACCACCAATAAAATGAAGTTCACAACCTGTAAATGTACAAAAGTGAATGTACTTTTGTAACTACTTCCCAGGATGGGCAGAATTCAATTTCATGTTCCTTCTCGGTCATTATATCTTCAGTAGTGATAAACCATCTGATTTATATCTCCATAGATTAGTTTTGCCTGTTTTTATATACATAACATACGCATGGAATTATCCATCAATATGGATCATATCACCTGTTGTCTAGTTCATTTGTTTACTTTTTTTACAGGATTCACCCATCCATTTGCATGTAGCAATAGTTTGTCATTTTTTATTGCTGCATGATGTCCTTTGTTTGAATATATCATACTTAATTTGGATTTTCTATTGATAATGGATATATGAGTTGTTTCTTGTGCAGAACTAGTTAATTATCTCTGAACTTCTTGTAAATTGTTAAAAGCACATGTTCATATTCCATATGAATTCTAATTCCTGAGCATTCTAACCCATGATGGGTATTGTGAATTATTTAATAAGAGCTATTCTGTTTATTTTAAAATGACATCAAATAGTGTTTTATTTTACATTTCATTGATGATTATGAAAATTGAATATCATTTCATATATTTATTGGTCATATTCTCACCCTAATAAATATCCCATACTGACATATTAGGCATGTATCCATTAGCTAACCTGAAAAAAGACAACTCATGTATCCCATGCTTAAAGTTAGAGAATAAGTTCCAGATCACTATCTTTTTATATGCTCTGATCACACTTTCAACGAAAAGGTCCAGATGGATAAGTCTTTGTTAGGAGAGGCTGAGCTGTACATATAGGACGTTTAGCAGCATCCTTTACTCCTATTGGTAGATGACAGTTGTACATGCCTTCTTCTTTTACCCCCAGGCTTGAAAATCCCCAATCTCCAGATACTGCCAAATGTCTCCTGGGAGCCAAAATCACCCAAAGTTAGAAACCGCTAGTATAAATAAAAGATTCAATCAATTCTATATTCATCACTAGGAAAAACAAATCCTTTGAAATTTTATCTTGAGAAAATATCATGCTTCAGGCCCATTCTTAAAAAGGAAGGGTAGAATATTCATCAGAGTTTTATACTCTATCAGTAAAAGGGGGTATTTCTTTAAAAGATTTTAACCATGACAAATATCTTGAATATAACAGATTTCACCAAGGGGAACATATTTCTAATACCCATTTTGTGAATTAACAAGGCATTACATCTTACTAATTATAGACAATTAATATTGTAAGTGCAATTGCTTATTTTTGAAGGAGAAAGGAACAGAATTTGTTCATAGTAAGCATTTCTGAAATACAGTTTTTCTGATGAAATGCTAAAAAGCCATTTTGGAATATCGATTAATTACTAAATATTAGGGTAAATAACTGTCCCATAAAGTAGCCTAAATCAACTAAGATGTATGTAATATCTTAGTGTTTATTTAAAAGTAAATTACATATATCATAATAATTAGTTAAAATTATACCTCAATTATTTATTTGTCAGTCAGGGTTCATCAGAAGCAGAATCACTTGGATATATGTAAAAATAGACATTAATTTGTTAGAGGATTTTGTTATAAAATTGTAGCGTTGGTTAAGCAGTCTCTGTAAGACTGTGGATTCATGTCTGATGCTGAAGCCTAAATATACAAGGCATATAGTGAATAAGGATATATATGTTGGAAAAAATAGAGTTCAAGGGTAAGCTGAATCTCATAGCAGGAGCAGAGTCAATGAAGACACTCAAACTAAGCCAGTTCTCAAATACCACTGGATTTTATGGTGTGGATGTCCTGAAGGAGCTGGGCCACTTCATTGTGTAGCTAAACATACACACCTAGCCCAGCACTCAAAGAAGTTGAGAGAAGCTCTAGGATCAGACAGAGCAGGTATTGGCCAGCTGCTGCCTCATGCCAATGAAATCAGGCAGCAGATTTACAATAAGATGGATGATCTACAGAATAGCTGATCCTTTTCTCCCTTCATCCTTATCTCCCAAGAATCTCCCTTGTGGTCCACCGTAAATGGAAACATACAAGAATGGAAAATCTGGATAATGTAGTTCAACCTAGCCAAACTGAACAGTATGGAATAGCCACAGTTTATATTATAACTTGACGTGTCATGACTATGAAAAACATTATTATTTTATTGATAAATAATGAATTAGCTAATTTACACCATCTACCCTTTCTCCTCTCAGTCTCTTTCCAACTTGTTCTCTATTGGTTACCTTTAAATCCTTAAATAAGATGCTTAAAATCTATTTCACATTTCATGAATTATAGCAATTATATCTCAAATCCCTGTGGTTTTGCTCAACATTTTTTTAGCCTTCTTTTTTCCTCACCTATATATTTGATCTTCCATCTTCTGTCATTTATATTTTACCAAGTGCAATTTAAATGATGCTAATCTTGGTTTCCTCACACAGAAATCTTATTTTAGTTAGACTTGCTTTTTTTTCTTAAGCAAGAATAAGTTGGTTATAACAGATATCCAAATATTCATTGTTAAGTAGCCACAAATATGCTATCATCATATTTTTCTTGAATATATTTAAAAATATTGATGATTTCATTTTTTATCAGTTTTTATTGTCTTTATTTTTTATCAGTTTCTCTGTGTTTATCATGCCTGTATATTCTTCTCCTACCTGGTTTCTATAATGTGCTCTTATCCCAACTACTTCCTTCCTAGAGCACTCTGCTCTGGATAGGTTGCTCTCTAGGCTGAGTACAATTCCTAGGTTGGATCCATAGTGTTCCATGTCTTATGTCTTCTTCCCCTTTTGTATATTCCTCAGTTTCTGCAGGAGGATACCCTCAAATAATGTGCTAAGAAATAAATTGCAGGATATTAAACTTCTGAGACATTAAATTTATTTATTTATTTATTTATTTATTTATTTATTGAGACAGAATCTCACTCTGTTTTCCAGGTTGGAGTGCAGTGGCCTGATCTCTGCTCACTGCAACCTCCACCTCTCAGGTTCAGGCGATTCTCCTGACTCAGCCTTGCAAGCAGCTGGGACTACAGGCATCTGCCATCAAGCCCAGCTTATCTTTTGTATTTTTAGTAGAGATGGGTTTTTGTCATGTTGGCCAGGGTGGTCCCGAGCTCCTGACCAACTAAATTGCTGGTATTACAAGTGTGAGCCACGGCACCCAACTCTGAGACATTAAATTTAACACACACATACACCCCTACCTCTTTATGTTTTTTTGCAATTGGTTAATAATCTGGCTATGTGCAGCATTCTAGATTTAATGCTATTATCTGAAAGAGCTTTTAAGTATTTGCTCCATGGGATTCCAGCACGTGATGTCATTGACTAAAAGCCTAGGCTAGTTTGATTCTGATAATTTTTCAGGTGTCAATTTATTATTTTCTTGTTAGAATATCTTATACACTTCTCTTTTTTCTTGCTGTTTTAAAATTTTGCAGTGTTGCATTTAGGTTTAGCATTATTTGTTTGTTTGTTTGGCTGGTTGGTTGGTTGGTTGGTGGTTTTTCATCTTTCAGAACATTAAAAGACAAAAAAAAACATGAAGAGTTGGGAAATGTGCTATTTATTCTTCTTTAATTTTCTTTAATAATTTTGGTTGGTTGTTTTCTTCTTGAAACCTTATTAGTTAGATGACTATATGTTGACCTGATTCGATATGCATATTTTATGTTTTTACCTCATATTTCATATTATAGAAGAAAATAGCTTTCATCTTTCATAGTTATACTGTGCTCTTTAAATTATCTTTATTTTTGTTTCTTTTAATTTTTGTTGTTTATTGTTTGTTGCTGTTATTTATTGCTCACATTCTGTACACGCATGTGCATCCTGGATTTTCCTTTACAATTTATACTGCAGCTACTGGAACCTCTGTGAGTGGTCTATGTTCATTAATGTCAGGCTTGTAATTAGGTGAGTGAGCAGAAAACTGGTAACGTTTGAGATATCACCAAGTTTCTGATAAGAGAGGGTCTCTTTTAAGCTTAAACATTTCTACTATCTAATCCTATACAGTTTATTCAAATCTCATAAGTAAATGAAACAAAAATTTTATCATTATATATTTTTGTTTTGTTTTCTTTATCATCTGAAAAGTAAACACCTGGTAATTTTTCTTTCTGTACATTAGCTTTTGAGAGGAGAAGTGGAAACATAGCTACTGCCCCATAGACATAATATTTATAAATGTTCCCGACTTTCACCCATTGCTTATGATATTTGAGGCTGATTTTGATTTCTTCACATTTTCCTCATGAGCTATAAGGCTTTCCATGAAGAGTAGGTTGCTGGGTCCTCTGCTTTGATTCAGCTACCAATGTGCATATTTCTGCTTACCATGAGTGATGATTAATTTTATGTGTCATTTGGAGAGTGTTTTGAAGGAGATTGACAGTTAAATTGTAAACTTTGAGATAAAGCAGATTGCCTTCTGTAATGTGGATAGGTGTTAGTATGCATAAATAGAAAGAAACACACACACACACACACACACACAAAACCCAGCCTCCTCAAGCGAGAGAGAATTCTCTAGCTGATGCCTATGGACTGAAAACTGTAACATTGGCTCTCCTGGGTCTCCAGACTGCCCGCCCCCGTTGCAGATTTTGCAACCTCTAGGCTCCATAATAGTTTGAGCCAATTCCTTATAATGAATCTCTCTCTCTCTCTCTCTCTCTTTTTCTCTCTCTCTCTCTCCCCTTTTTCTCTCTCTCACACACATGCGCGTGCGCACACACACACACACACACACACACACACACACACACACACACCCTATTGGCTTTTATTCTCTGGAGAACCCTTATTAATACACAACGTTTTCAATTGTATTTTATTTTTGGAAGTAGCCTATTTACTGAATTTCTTTCCTTTCTTTTATTTAATTATACTTAAGTTCTGGGATATGTTTTCAATTTTATTTTATTTTTGGAAGTAGCCTATTTACTGAATGTCTTTCCTTTCTTTTATTTAATTATGCTTTAAGTTCTGGGATACTTGTGCAGAAGGTGCAGGTTTGTTACATAGGCATACATGTGCCATGGTGGTTTGCTGTACTCGTTAACTTGTCATCTACGTTGGGTATTTCTCTTAATGCTACCCCTCCCCTTGCTCCCCACCCCCACTAACAGGCCCTGGTGTGTGACGTTCTCCTCCCTATGTCCATGTGTTCTCATTGTTCAACTCACACTTATGCATGAGAACATGAGGTGTTTGGTTTTTCGTTCTTGTGTTAGTTTGCTAAGAATGATGGTTTCCAGCTTCATTCAGGTCCCTGCAAAGGATATGAGCTCATTCTTTTTCATGAGTGTGTAATATTCCATGGTGTATACATGCCACATTTTCTTTATCAAGTCTATCATTGATAAGCATTTGGATTGGTTCCAAGTCTTTGCTATTGTGAACAGTGCTTCAATAAACATACATGTGCATGTGTCTTTATAGTATAATGATTTATAATCTTTGGAGTATGTACCCAGTAATGGGATTGCTGGAACAAATGGTGTTTCTGGTTCTAGATCCTTGAGGAATCGCCATACTGTCTTCCACAATGGTTGAACCAATTTACACTCCAATCAACTGTGTAAAAGTGTTTCTATTTCTCCATATCCTCTCCAGCATGTGTTGTTTCCTGACTTTTTAATGATCACCATTCTAACTGGTATGAGATAGTATCTCATTGTGGTTTTGATTTGTATTTCTCTAATTACCAGTGATGATGAGCTTTTCTTCATATGTTTTTTTGCCACATAAATGTCTTATTTTAAGAAGTATCTGTTCATATCCTTCTCCCACTTTTTGATGGGTTTTTTTTTCTTGTAAATTTGCTTAGTTTTTTGTAGATTCTGGATATTAGCCCTTTGTCAGATGGACAGATTGCAAAAGTTTTCTCCCATTCTGTAGGTTGCCTGTTCATTCTGTTGATAGTTTCTTATGCTGCAAAGAAGCTCTTTAGTTTAATTAGATCCCCTTTGTCAGTTTTGTGTTGTTTTGCAATTGCTTTTGATGTTTTAGTCATGAAGTCTTTGCCCATGCCTATGTTTTCAATGGTGTTGCCTAAGTTTTCTTCTAGGGTTTTTTTGGTTTTAGGTCTTACATTAAATGTTTAATCCAACTTGAGTTAACTTTTATATAAGGTGTAAGGAAGCAGTCCAGTTTTAGTTTTCTGCATATGGCTAGCCACTTTTCCCAACACCATTTATTAAATAGGAAATCCTTTCCACATTGCTTGTTTTTTTGTCAGGTTTGTCAAAGATCAGATGGTAGCAGATATGTGGTGTCATTTCTGAGACTTTTCTTTTGTTCCATTGGTCCATATATCTGTTTTGGCACCAGTACCATGCTGCTTTGGTTACTGTAGTCTTGTAGTATAGTTTGAAGTCAGGTAGCATGGTGCCTCCAGCTTCATTCTTTTTGCTTAGGATTGCCTTGGCTATATGGGCTCTTTTTTGGTTCCATATGAAATTTAAAGTACTTTTTCCTAATTCTGTGAAGAATGTCAATGGAAACTTGATGGGAATAGCATTGAATCTATAAATTACTTTGGGCGTTATGACCATTTTCACGATGTTGATTTTTCCCATCCATGGGCATGGAATGTTTTTCCATTTGTGTTCTCTCTTATTTCCTTGAAAGCTGGTTTATAATTCACCTTGAAGAGGTCCTTCGCATCCCTTGTACATTGTATTCCTTGGCATTTTATTCTCTTTGTACCAATTGTGAGTGAGAGTTCACGCATGAGTTGGCTCTCTGTTTGTCTCTTATTGATGTACAGGAATGCTTGTGATTTTTGCCCATTGATTTTGTATCCTGAGACTTTCCTGAAGTTGCTTATCAGCTTAAGGATTTTTTTTTGTCTGAGAAAGTGGGAAATATCTAGAGTCGACACCCTAACATCACAAGTAAAAGAACTAGAAAAGCAAGAGCAAATAAATTTAAAAGCTAGCAGAAGACAAGAAGTAACTAGGATCAGAACAGAACTGAGAGAGGTAGAGACACGAAAAACCCTTCAAAAAATCAGTGAATCCAGGAGCTGGTTTTTTGAAAAGATTAACAAAATAGATAGACTGTTAGCCAGACTAATAAAAAAGAAAAGAGAGAAGAATCAAATAGATACAAGAAAAAATGATAAAGGGGAGATCACCACTGATCCCACAGAAATACAAACTACCATCAGAAAATACTATAAACACCTCTATGCAAATAAACTAGAAAATCTAGAATAAATGGATACATTCCTGGACAAATACACCCTTCCAAGACTAAAACAGGAAGAAGTAAAATTCCTGAATAGACCAGTAACAAAATCTGAAATTGAGGCAGTAATTAATAGCCTACCAACCAAAAAAAGCCCAGGTCCAGACAGATTCACAGTCAAATTCTACTGGAGTTAGCAAAGAGGAGCTGGTACCATTCCTTCTGAAACTATTCCAGACAATAGAAAAAGAGAGATTCCTCTCTAACTCATTTTATGAGGCAAGCATCATCCTGATACCAAAACCTGGCAGAGACATAACAAAAAAGAAAATTTCAGACCAATATGCCTGATGAACATCGATGTGAAAATCCTCATTTAAATACTGGCAAACTGAATCCAGCAACACATCAAAAAGCTTATCCACCATGATCAACTCGGCTTCATCACTGGGCTTCAAGGCTGCTTCAACATATGCAAGTCAATAAACGTAATCCATCACATAAGCAGAACCAATGACAAAAATCACGGTTATCTCAATACATGCAAAAAAGGCCTTTGATAAAATTCAACACCCCTTCATGCTAAAAAATACTCAATAAACTAGGTGTTGATGGAACATATCTCAAAATAATAAGAGCTATTTATGACAAACCGACAGCCAATATCATACTGACTGGGCAAAAGCTGGAAGCATTCCCTTTGAAAACTGGCACAAGGCAAGAATGCCCTCTCTCACCACTCCTATTCAACACATTATTGGAAGTTCTGGCCAGGGCAATCAGGCAAGAAAAATAAATAAAGTGTATTCAAATAGGAAGAGAGGAAGTCAAATTGTCTCCATTTGCAGAAGACATGATTGTGTATTTAGAAAACTCCTTTCTTTTTTAATGTGGAATTAAAAAATATCTGCCATTATTTTAATACAGCTTCAAGGGGAATGATATATATGCAGGCGTGTTCTCAGTCCGTTATCTTGAACTAAAAACAAAGCTTGTCTTTACAGAGGATTCTCTAGTAAATATGGGAAAAATGGATAGGTGGAAATCAGGATAGAATGAAGGAGACAAAGTGAAACACTTTTGCATTAAATCAAGTAAGAGTGGTGGCTTAGACAAATGAAATTTCAGTGGATGTTAAAAGGCTGAGTTAGATCTAGAGCATATTTTATATTAAATATCATAGACCACTTTGTGGTGGCTTCAGCTTCATTCTTTATCTAGGTTTGTTGCAATTTTCAGTTATTTAATTTATCTGTCTCTTTTTTCTTATGTACCTCAGGCTGTCCTACCTGGCCACAGAGTCTATTTTTTTTTTTTAATTTGATAATAGTTCCAATTGAGCAGCAAATTCTGTCTGTTCTTGTCCTCCAGTTTTCTGTAACTCCAATGCTCTGGCCTCCTGTAGTCCTTATCATTAACCCAGTCTCCTTCCATTGACTTACGTATTTATGTTTGTTTGTTTATTTTAACTTGAAGAATGTTGGATCCCTTCCTATTCTTCTGTAAAATGTGGTTATTTCACTTATTGTTTTAAGCTAACATACATTCCAGATCACTGTCAATAATTTTAATTTCAAAAATTTTAATTTCAAAAATTATTGACAGTGGCGTTGCCTACACAGGCATTCAGGTATAAAGGTGAGTTAAATATGCTAGAGGCCTGTTTATATAAGTCATTGTGGGTTCTCATTAATTTGTCCTAGACGGGTTTTCACTTAATTCTAGATAGTTGCTTTCTCCTTAATTTTGATTCTTTCATTTGTGTTGGTACTGTTGTCTTTCGCAAATAATGCTCATGTGTTGTCAATTTGGCTTGAACTCATGGCTCCCTAGAAAGACTTTGGCTTAAATGATCCCCTTGACTCCTACCACTTAAGCTTCATCCTAATTTTATCCAATTTTGACCAATTTGGAGACAATCCATGTCCCTGCCTTATTAGGCCATGATCTCGGCCTGGCCTCTCTTCACCTCATATGAAATACAAATTCGAGTAATAAAACCCACAATGATCAGGATTCCAAGTAGTATATCTGTTTCCCTGGGTTCTATATATAGGCACACATTGTCACTTTTTGATATTTGTCTTATATACCATGGCCCTAATTTTATTCACTCACTTAACTCAAACTCTTTTATCCAGTTTCCCAGATAACTAAACTCTAGCCATCCTGAAATATGTCAAGTTATTGCACCCGTTGTATACTAATAAATATGACAATGAATGGAATGCATACAATTTTCAACGCTGTATTAACCACTTTATGTGAAATACTTAATGGGAATTTCACAATACTATGAGATAAGTGATAAGTTTAATTGCATTATTTTATGTATGAGAAAATTTATGTTTGGTGTAAGTAAGTTATGTAGTCATGATGCTTTGGCTGTAATGCTTATTTTAGATTTTATAAGCAAAAGAATCACATTTACCATTACCAATTTCTGTATTGGCATGTATAGTTTAAGTTTATATGGATACAGAGGTAATAAAGATCTTCCAAAATACCATTACCATACTATAACAAAGAATTGGCTTCTCATTTATGCAATAAGTTCAATAGATATTTCTAGGAAATTATTTTCCACATAGTAGTTCAGAGACCCAGGCTGACAGAAGACCCACCACCCACACAGCTTTACAAGTAACTCAGGGAAAGAGAGACTGTGGATAGCTTATATTTGCAGTTTTTGTTTTGCCCTGTAACTGATAGATGTTATATTCACACACACCCCATTTGCCAGAATTAGCAGTAGTCTTACAACACTAGAAAGCGGAATCTTGTATGCTTGAAAAAATACAAGGTATCAGTGACCATTAGTGATGTCTACTCTAATAGCATTCTTAGAATTCCTAGCTATATGTGACCCTAATGACCAAGATATTAATTAAGCACTGGATCTTTTTTATCTTTCTGATTCTAATAAACAAATTTAACAGAAAAGTATACTAATTTAAAATTGTTTAAAACATACAGAAAGCAATGTAGAAGAAAGAATATTAATAGCTGTAATATCTGCTGCTGTTAATATATGAAAGTATGTGTTTTTCTTATGCTTCCTATATATAAAATTGTAATTCATAGTTTAAAAATTATCCACTTTTGTATACTGTATGTTTCACCCATCATTCTTTTTCCAAATTTAAAGTCTTTGAAAAGATTATATTTAAAAGTTGTGAGCTATGCCAGAAATATTCTACTTAACTAATATGCTGTGTTGGATATTAAGTTGTTTAAATGCTTTAATATTATTTAGTAGCATACCATTTAATATCAAGATATTAAAAGATTTATATTATAGTTATATCTTGATATTAAATGGTGTACTTACACCTTTAATATAAATTTATAGGTATACCAATAATCAATCTTGTGATCTATCATCATTTTATTTTTCATAAGATAATGATACATGTACTTTCCCACTTTACCTCTATTTCTGATTTTACTCTTTTTACTTGACTAAATTTATCAGAAAACTGTTTATGGTTTTTAAAAAACAAACTACTTTACTACTAAAAGGAGAAATTTGCAATATTAATCTGGTAATTACTTAAAACTTGGATTTTAAATAATAGAGACTTCATCAAAAACTCTTCAGGAAATGTGTGCCTTTCCCCAACTCAAAGTACATTGTTTTTCACAAATTACCGATTTTAGTGACTTATTTTGCTATCAGTAAGTTCTTGTTTGATGGGTCCTTTTGAGTCCTTTCTCTTTTTGCCGTTATCCTGGTGATTGTATGAAAGGATAATATTTTTTCCCCTCAGATGGTTTTGGAGAAAATGATAATTTTCAGAATAGATCCGAGCTCTAAAAATTGACTTTGTATCTGATAAAATCAGGAATCCATAAAACTTTCCAAGTAGAAAGTTAAATAAGCTCTTATACTTCAACACCTCAAGACTTCCAACATTACATAATCTCGTCAACTCTTAAGAAGTAGATAAATTGTAAGCATTTTGCCAGGTAGCCGAGAAGCCTAAATAAGACATTTTGCTGTAGGTACAGCTTTTCAAAACTGCCTGTTCACAGAGTAGGGACAAGTTTTTGTGCCAGTAGAGTTCAGAAGCTACTTTTCAGTGCAATCTTATAAGGTTATACCAAATATATTTTGAACAGTGTTGTTAATATAAAAATAATAAGACTTATTTGAAGAACATTCATTTTTGAATATTTATTTGCCATATTATATTTATGTATTATTTTATAACTCAATTTTGCCTAAAAATCAATTATTTTCTAATTATAAAAATTGTCAGGCTGCAAAATACAGTTCTAAAGTAAGACAGGTGCCAAAAGTACAGAGGAAGTATAGTAGGCGGGGAAAAAAAAAAACCCACCTCCTTTCAGTGTTATTCTTGAAATTTAAAAATTAATTGATATCCTCTGGTATCTGTAGTGTTTCATTTAGAAGCCTAGCATTTCACAAACACAGTTGTCAGAGGATGATCTATTTTGGAGACAATAATTGCTTTCTCTTTAAGGTACCCTGCAGTGTAAAACTGTAAGTGTAGAAAGCTAACATTTATGCAGAAAAGGAAATGTCAATCTTTCCTCCAAATGTATACATTGTTGTGATAGTGTCATTTTAAACATGAATATATTTTATACATGAAAGTTGAGAAAAAAACCTTGATGCTTTGAGGACACACTTAATATCATGTCTCACATGTTATTCTAAAAAGCAATCACATTTTTACAAGCCGACATAAAAGCTCAGCTTTAAAAATACTCGTAGAATTTATTCTTAAGCTGTCTGTGCTACGGTTAAAACAAGTATTTAAAATATTTTTGATGACATTTCCTTTTGCTTGCACTATCTCAGCTTAATTGAATCTCCGTTTTTGCACCGTTAAGAATAAACTGAAACTTGGCCGGGGCGTGGTGGCTGACGTCTGTAATCCCAGGACTTTGAGAGGCCGGGGCGGGTGGATCACGAGGTCAGGCATTCAAGACCAGCTTGGACAACATAGTGAAACCCCGTCTCTACTAAAAATACAAAAAACTACCCAGGTGTGGTGGTGGTCTCCTGTAATCCCAGCTACTCAGGAGGCTGAGGCAGGAGAATCGCTTGAACCTAGGAGGCAGAGGTTGCATTAAGCCGAGATCAGGCCACTACACTCCAGCAGGGGAGACAGTGCGAGATTCCGTCTCAAAAAAAAAAAAAAAAAAAAAAAAAAAAAAGAGAGAAACTTTAATTCTCTCTATATCAATACCAAGACAAACGTAAATAATAAAAACAACAACCCCTTAATCCTATTTTTTAATGTTTACTTTGTAATGGTGCTAATGATACCTTGATACTCTCCACATTTCCAAAAATAATTATGTAACAATAGCCAACCAACGTTGTGAGCAAAATGTCTTATATAGACTCCTCAGCTACCTGACAAAATGCTTACAATTTATCTACTACTTAATTACCTGCCTTGACTAAACAGGCTTCTCTCTTTCCCACAGAATCTTGAACTTTTTGACTTACCTTTAAGTCAAATAAGCACAAATGTGCAGAATACACCCCACCCCCACCATTAAATGCCCTTTTCAAGAATTTCTGACCAGAGGGAAACATTTCCAATTAGAATACCTCAATCATTCTTTCCATTCAACACACTGTTACTGTCCCCAAAGCTCCTGCTAGCCCTGCTTACATGTCCTTATAAAAAGGGACCTTTTCTGTTTAATATTGAGATGATTACAGATCTTGTGTTCAGAGCTTTCTCTCTATTACCACAGCCTTTTATTTATTTATTATTTATATTATTTATTTATTTATTTATTTATTTATTTATTTTGAGACAGAGTCTCGCTCTGTTACCCAGACTGGAGTACAGTGGCATGATCTCAGCTCACTGTAACCTCCGCCTCCCGGGTTCAAGTAATTCTCCTGCCTCAGCCTCCCGAATATGTGGGATTACAGGCACAGGTCACCACACCTGGCTAACCTTTGTATTTTTAGTAGAGACGGGTTTTCACCATGTTGGCCAGGATGGTCTTGATCTCTTGACCTTTTGATCTGCCTGCCTCTGCCTCCCAAAGTGCTGGGATTACAGGCGTGAGCCACCCCGTGCCTGGCCAACATTTTCTGTTTAATATTGAGATGATTGCAGATCTTGTTGTCAGAGCTTTCTTTCTATTACCACAGCCTTTTAAAATAAAGTTTCTCTTTAGTTAAGTTCAGGATTGTTTTGATTTGTAATATTCACTGTTGTTATCATTATTCTTAATGTTTAACAATAGAAAACCACATATTACAGAAATTAATTTAGGAAGCATTACATGCATAATAATGTTGATGATATAATTTTAATATAGGTCTGTATCATGCAGATTTCCACTCATCATATAGGCTATTATACTGCCTCAAATGTGATAATATTTATTAGAAAGAGTTACGTGCTTTAAAACACTATGCGGAGTTTTCCATTAATCTTTTACTATATTCACCACCCTTGTTAATTGTGGAAATGGGTCTAACCAAGCCACCCTTGAGTAGAATTGTTAGGCATACATACTTTTTTGGGCACTTGACCACATGTGTCGATAATGTTCAAGTAGTAGAGACCATGTGCCTCTGACACTCAGTGTACAAACACTGTCTCTTGGCTCTCTGGCAGACTTCTCTGTGATACCCCATCCTCAACAGGAAGGGGAGTTTGGGTTTAGCCTTTCTTCTGGACCCCGTTTGGCATTTCCTCCCTCATATCCCTAAAATGTGATCTAATAATCACACTCCAAAAATGTATTAAAACTTAGGAGACTAGGAGGACACAATTCTTAAATCCAAATTAATGAACTTAAATCCCATTGGATGAAATTGCAGGAATTTGAGCAAGTGGGACTTCTTAGAAATGTGAGTATTCTATTTCCTCAGTTCAAATTATACTACAGAAGTAAAAAAAAAAAAAAAAAAAAAAGTTAAATTATCTGTAGTCTTTGCTTAAGCGTCTGTCTCCAAAATCCTACTACTTTGCACTTTTATTGCAGGCTAAGTGAATTTGTGCCTCTGGGTTTTTCAGCTGTATAAGAAACCAGCAAAGATAAATTCCCTTCTATGGGAAACTTTAGGATAACTTATAATCACTATTTTTGTTGTTGATTATTGTTTAATGTATTTTCCTGCAAATGAATTACATTTTTATCAATAAATCATTAAAAATCTTTGTATAACGGTTCAAAATATTCTAGTGATGAAATTATTTATCAGTCTAAAACCATATGGTTCTCTATGAGTGCTGTTTTCATGATGTAGACCATGTTATATGTAGTCTGAACTTCCGTTAGAATAAATAGGAGATTTGGGCACAAAAAGAGGGAGATATATCTTAACAACAAAATAAAAAGAATATTCGCATTCTGAGGTTAAAGTGCTAACTACAGTTATGGTGCTTTTCTACAAATAAGAGAACTGAGCATCTGTTTTTACTCCGGAATAGAGAGGCAATCATTGATACATGACTATGTACAAGGATTAGCAATGGGAAACCACTTTTTCAGGTTATGCAAAAAAAAAAAAAAAATCAAGCATAAGTTCATGGAAACCCTATTGCCATTGTATTGTGCCCCTTACTTTGAAATGTTTATTGGTATTCTCCAAAAGTTGTGCGTGGTCAAGAAACTATGGAATTATGAAGTATCTTTAGTAAAAGTTTGGCTAAAATTAATATAAACAACTGAAGTGCAAAAAAACAAGTTAAATGAAGAGAAACAGGGAAAAAAGGTGAGAAATGAAGCATTCGGTAGTGGAATTTCAGCTAATGAATAACAGTTGTTTTAGGCTGATTTTATTATCCATTTAAACAGACAATTCAATTAAATTTTGCAACTTGAGATAAATTTAGGTTTAAAAATCTGAGTCAAATTTTTGAAAAAATATACATTATGTAAACTAGTTTCAGCCTCAAAAAACAGCACATGTATTATAAGTTTACATCTATACCCATATAATTCTGTATATAATGTATATATATGATTTCATAAATTAAAATAATATATATCTATAAGTTGTTGATAATCTAGCTTTAATTATATTAATGTAAGAAATATATTAATTATATTAATGTAAGAAATTATTTTTAATTTGAAAAAGTTATGGCTCTATATTGAATATTGAAAAAATACATAGTTGTGCCTTACCTAACAATGGAGATACATTCTGAGAAATGAATGGTTAGGTGATTTCATCATTGTGTGAATGTCATAGAATGTACATACACAAACTTAGATGGTACAGTCAACTGCACACCTAGGCTCTATAGCCTATTGCTACTAGGCTATACACCTGTACAGCATGTTACTACATGGACTATTTTAGGCAATTGTAACATAATGGTAAATATTCATGTATCTAAACATATCTAAACATATCAAAGATACAGTAACAATATAGTATGAATGATTTAAAAAGTGATACACATATATAAAACAGCTCCATTATAATATTATGGAACCAGTGCTGGGTATGTGGGCTGTCATAGACTGAAATGTCATTATGTAGCACAGCAAAGTATCTTTTCTAATTTTATTTTAAAATTTTTCCCTATTTTTAAAATCCACTACTATCATAGTTTCCCCTTCTCATACTCACCTCTTAAAAACTATTATTTCACTGTGATTCTAAATTTAATATTTATAAATTTACCAAGTCCTACTTCTTCAGCAGAACTGGAGGAAGATATTTTCAGTAATCACATCTGTAGTCTGTCTTCAAGTTTTTTTGTGGAACCCCTATTTTGAGTGAGCGATGCTTATTTTAAACATTTTGGAACTAATGCAAGAGGCAATATGTAGCAGCTTACTTGTCCAAGATCAGATCATTCATAGTATGTAGAAAATTAGAAAAAATAGCAAATTCAGTATTTATGGAAAGTAAATTAAACATCTTTTTAATTGTCTCTAGATTACTGTTTGTTTCTTTTCAGTTCTTGTTAGGTATTAGGAAGGATTCACATGCTACTAACAAAAACAGATAATATAGGTATAGATAATGTGTAAAATGTGAATAAAGGTATTAAACATATATATACAATGACTTGCATTCTGACAGAGTTGCTATAAGGTTGATAAAAAACACATAGGTACGTCTACGCAGACACCAGTTGGAAATAGTTCAGGAGCTTATAGTTCAGGAGAGAATTTTCTTCCATAAATGTTAAATTTGGGAATTGCATATTTGGTCGGTAAGGCTTTATTGTATGTTTATCGCCACTTTATACACTAGAGATAAAGCTGCACTGAGGTTTGACGATCTTTCTCTGATTCTAGTGAATTGAAATTAATATATATATATACACACACACACATATATACACACAAATGAAAAGATAAATACATTAAAATGTGAAGTAATTAAAGTTATATAATTAGATAAAACCAGTTATCTGTTAACGAGTGACTGGGCAGAGAGATAATTTTGTTTGAGTGGCCAATAACTTCTTTCCACAAAGATGACTTTTCAATAGAGATTTAGCTGTGTGAAGAACTAGGAAAAATATATTAAAGATTTTTAAAAAGTATGATAGGAAGAATTCAAAATGGCCCCAAGAGCCCTGCCCATTATGTACATGCCCTGCATAATCCTGGGAATGTGAATAAAATAGATTTTATTCAGGTAATTAGGTTTATTGATGGCACTGTTGATTTTTAAAAGGTAAATTATATGGGTAGGACTGGCCTAACTGCATAAACCTTTTAAATGTTGGTCTAGAAGTCAGATATAAAGGAATTGAAAGATTGAATCAAGAGAAGGATTCCATGGTTCATTATTATATTTGAAGTCATATGGCAAGGAATGTGAGCAAATTATAGGAGTTGAATGGCACAGAGTGAGAGCCGGCAGGGAAACAGGGACCTCAGACCTACAGCTGCAAGGCACTAGATTTTCCTGGCAACACAAACACGCTTAGATATGCATCCTTTCTTACTCTAGACTCTAATGAGAATACAGCCCACTATTACCTTCATTCCTGGCTTGTAATATTCTGAGCAGAGAACTTTACCCACCGGGTTGGACTTCTGACATACAGATTTGTGAGCTAATACATAGGTACTCTTGTATTCTGTTGTGTGTGTGCTAATGTTACGCAGCATTAGGACACTATTATGGAAGGCTACTAGAAAGATCTTATAATAGAACTTCATCCCAGCAAGTTCCATTAATGAAAAACGGGGCAATAGGTCTGGAGAATGGAGAGTTAAGACAGGAGTAGAAACTGGAGTCATAAATACAAAGGCACTCAATAAAGACCTACTAATGGATAAGATTCCTTTCAGAGTCCTGCAGCATGAAAAAAAGAAGAAGAAATGATATAGAACAGCATGCTGTTAGGAACAGATAGAAGGCAAATAACCAATTAAGGAGCCTAAGTTTTGTTAAAGTTACTTGGAAGAAAGTTCTTTTTTTTTGAGATGAGTTTCACTCTTGTTGCCTAGACTGGAGTGCAATGGTGTGATCTCGGCTCACGGCAGCCTCCACCTCCTCCCAGGTTCAAGTGATTCTCCTGCCTCAGCCTCCTGAGTATCTGGGATTACAGGCATGCACCACCACACCTGGCTAATTTTGTATTTTTAGTAGAGACAGGGTTTCTCCATGTTGGTTAGGCTGGCCTTGAACTCCCGACCTCTGGTGATCAGCCCACCTCAGCCTCCTAAAGTGCTCTTACTATGCACAACCAGAAAATTCTTAAAGTTTCACAAAGCCATGAATTTCAAGGTAGGAAGTTTTCAAGAATGTGAAAGTAACCAATGATGTTGAATGCCTTAGTGACAACATTGATACTACTACATTTAATCATTTGGGAGTTTTAATAGTCAGTTTTATGACATTTCCTCTTACTTACAGTTTGTTCTATTTTAACGCCTGAATGAAAGCAGTAAACAGTACAGATATTCAAAATTTGGAGAGTATGTTAGGAATGGTCTGACTTAAAATGTACAGAATATACTGTCAAGTTTCATTTTGAGAGGTGTGTATAGGGGTGAGTAGTGTGAGGAGGTTAGAAATACTTTTAGGAGGTAGAAAGAACATCTGCAACTTAAGTAAAATGAGAGGCTTAAGAGACATTCCATATGTATTAAGAATACATAAAGAAAAATTTAAAACAAGCAAATTCTGACTTCAAATATGGAATCAATATTGAAAGTTACTATGTAAGATGCTATGAATTTCAGCAGTTTATTATCAGATAACTAGATTGTTGTAGGAAGTCAGGGACCCCAAACGAAGGGACTGGCTGGAGCTGAGGCAGAAAAACATAGCTTGTGAAGATTCTATGGACATTTATCAGTTCCCAAAATTAATACTTTTATAATTTCTTACACCTGTCTTTATTGCAATCTCTGAACATAAATTGTGAAGATTTCATGGACATTTATCACTTCCCTAATAATACTCTTATAATTTCTTATGTCTTTCTTTACTTTAATCTCTTAATCCTGTTATCTTTGCAAGCTGAGAATATATATCACCTCAGAACCACTACTGTACAAATTGATTGTAGAACATGTGTGTTTGAACAATATGAAATCTGATTGTAAAACATGTGTGTTTGAACAATATGAAATCAGTACACCCTGAAAAGGAACAGAATAACAACAATTTTCAGGGAACAAGGGAAGTTAACCATAAGGTCTGATTGCCTGCAGGGTCGGGCAGAATACAGCCATATTTTCCTTCTCATAGAAAGCGAGTAGGAGAACTATTGCTAAATTGTTTTCCCAGCAAGGAATAACCCTGGGGAAGGAATGCATTCCTGGGGGTAGGTCTACAGATGACCACTGTGGTAGTGTCTGTCTTATGTGGTTGAGATATGGACTTAAATATGCCCTGGTCTCTTGCAGTACCCTCCGGCTTACTAGGATTGGGAAATTCCAGCCTGGTAAATTCTAGTCAGACCGGTTATCTGCTCTTGAACCCTGTTTCCTGTTAAGATGTTTATCAAGACAATGCATGCACAGTGGGACATAGACCCTCATCAGTAATTCTAATTTTGCCTTTGCCTTGAGATCTTTATGGCCCTTTGAAGCATGTGATCCTTGCGACCTACTCCCTGTTTGTACACCCCCTTCCCTTTGAAAATCCCTAATAAAAACTTTCTGGTTTTGTGGGTTGGGGTCATCGTCATGGTCCTACCAATATGTGATGTCACCCCCGGAGACCCAGTTGTAAAACTTCTCTCTCTGTACTCTTTCTCTTTATTTCACAGACCGTCCAGCACTCAGGAAAAATAGAAAAGAATTTACGTTGAAATACTGGGGTTGGTTCCCCTGATACTAGATAATTATGTCACATGCTCCAGGATTAGTTGCAACAGAGATTTTATTCATTGCAATTAGTTATATGCCTGAAATGACAAAAGGTCAGCAAGCACTCAAAAATCTCAGTGGAGGCAGATATTGATTGGCTCTGTGTCCCTACCCAAATTTCATGTCAAACTGTAAGCCCCATGTGTTGGGGGAGAGACCTGGTGGGAGGTGATTGAATCATGGCAGTGTTTCCCCCACATGCTGTTCTCAAGATAATGAATGAGTTCTCATGAGACCTGATGTTTTAAAAGTGTTTGGCAGTTCCCCCACCTTTCTCTCTCTCCTGCTTCACCATGGTAAGATGTGCCTGCTTCCCCTTCACCTTATCCCATGATTCTAAGTTTCCTCAGGCCTCCCAGACATGCAGAACTGTGAGTAAATTAAACCTCTTTTCTCCATACATTACCCAACCTCAGGTAGTTCTCAATCGGAGTGTGAAAATGGACTAATACAGAGAATGCTAAATAAGATGAAAAACGAAATTAGTGAAGATAACAAAGAGCTGATGGACTATGTGTTTGCAATACAGAAAAGCAACCATTGGGAAAAACATGTTGCCAGAATAGTGCACATTAACAAAACATCTAGATGAGCAGATATCACAACCGGTACTATGGAGTGAATGTTTTGTGTCTTTTCAAAGTTCATGTGTTGAAGCCTAATCCACAGTGTCATAGTATTTGGAGGTGATGCCTCCAAATTAGGTAATTAGGTCACAGGGGTAGAGCCCTTCTGAATGTGATTAGTGAATTTATAAAAAATAGACATGAGAAAGCTTGCTTCCTTTCCTTACATTCTTCTAGGTAAGGATATAATGAGAAGATGGACATGTGCAAACCCAAAAGTGAGCCCTCACCAGGCAAGACATATTCCAGAACTTTGATCTTGAACTTCCCAACCTCAAGAACTCTGAGAGAGGAAATATTTGTTGTTTAAGCCACTCGGTCCATGACATTTTATTATAGCAGCCCAAGCTGACTAAGACAGAGGGTTTTACATTTTAATATGCAGAATAAATAACTTATTAAAATATCAACCTGACTACATCACTGTATACCACTTACCAGCCCTATGACCTGGACAAGGTGTATAATCTTTATACATCTCAATGTCCTAATTCATTAAATGGAGCTATTAATACTTAGGCTTTAATCTCTAAAGATTGAAAATATAATACATGGAAACATTTAATGTGTGGCCAATACACCAGCTTTCTCAATAAATCGTAGTTATTAATAATATTAATAATAGCATATACTACCTAAAAATCCTCAAAGCCCTATCTCTAAGTGAAGTAGCTAAAAGCCTGATGGGTACAACTAATGAAGTTACTCTTATGGAGTGGGAGTGCATTGAGGTGGGAGTCTGGTCCCATATCAGAGTCTAGATTCTTCTTTAGGTGGCCCGCAGTGTCCCAAGCAGCACAAATAGAATCCATCATTCTCAGCAAACGATCACAAGAACAGAAAACAAAACACCGCATGTTCTCACTCATAGGTGGGAATCGAACAATCAGAACACTTGAACACGGGAAGGGGAACATCACACACCAGGGCCTGTTGTGGGGTGGGTGAATGGGGGAGGGATAGCATTCGGAGATACACCTAATGTAAATGACGAGTTAATGGGTGCAGCACACCAACATGGCACATGTATATATATGTAACAAACCTGCACGTTGTGCACTTGTACCCTAGAACATAAAGTATAATAGAAAAAAAAAAAAAGAAAGAAAGAAAACCATTGTCCTGAGAAAGCAGTCAGTTAACAAGCTATCTTTGTAACGATGCAAGACAGAGGAATGTTAAGCACAAGCCCGTATCAGTGATTCAAGTCAGTTACTATAGTGGAAATAATTTGTGCCAATCTTATTACTATTTTAATCTATCTTTCTTTTTCTTTTTTTAAATTTTAATATATTTGTTTCATTATCTGCAGACTCTGGCATTGCACTCCTTACAGAGTCATATATATAATTTAAACAAACCTATCAAAATGACCTCTGGCTTTTAAAGTGATGTGTTATAATCTCTGGACTCAGATGCATAGCGTAGTTCTAAATGTTTGCTAAAAGTTCTCTAAGTTTGTCTCAGCTTTTTCCTTTGGGCATTAAGACCTGATTTAGCTATATACCCCAATGATACAGACTAGAGCTTTTACAGACAATGTTTTCTTTTAAATGCAGCATGGTCTAGGATAAAGTGTCTTAGGTGATTTCTTATTAGACTTTTTACTCTGGTTGTGACTTTTTACTCTGGTTGTCTTTTCTTCTAAGGAGAAAGAAAGGAGATAGCAGAAACCTATTTCTGCATGGGCTTTGTTCTACCCTATGATATTTCTGGTCCAATGAGAGATTAGTTGCCTACCTGAGTGATTAAGTTACTATTTGGCAAGGCATATTGTTTTTTTCTCTTTTCCTATGCTTTTTTCCCTCCATTATATTCCCTAGGCCTTTCTTAGGAATGGCTTCATTAACATTGAATTGATTTTCTTTATGAAGGCTGGAGCTCCAAGTAGCTCTTTAAAGATATTTTACAAGCTGTGCAGCCTTCTGCTAATTGACTTTTTGTCCTTTTTTAAAGCAGTCTTCAACATGTGGATCAAGCAAAAGATAAAATATTTTGAATCTAATACTGAATAATTATACAAAAGTAATGACTTAATATTGTTATACATTTATTAAAATAAAACTTAGTATATGTAATGTTCAAAATTTAACATGGAAATTTAAGTTTATAAATTGCAAAATGTGAGTAATTGTTTTTATTCAAATTTGGACTAAGCTAATCTTTCTTCAAATGTTTTAACTAATTGATGAACTAATACAATTGAACCATAAAATATTAACACAGAGATTTGTAGATGCATATTGGATCAGATTATAATAGGGTATGGATAAGAATTAAGCCATGCACCTTGCCTTAAAGAAATTGAAATTCCCATGGTGGAGACTAAACTAATGCTTACTAAGCTTCAATAATTGAGATGATCTCTAAATATTTACTAAATGTTGTTTTCAATAGTACCAACCCAACAAAGGGATCAGAGAATATATAGATTAGAAAAAAAATACATTGTTAGAATATATTCTTTAAGCAAATACTTATGGAGAAAGTGAAAGATGGTTAGACAAAACATGAATGTGAAAGTTAACAGTCTAGAGTTCAAGGCAAGAAGTTAGACTGAGACGAGAACAGAAATCAAATAGAGAATGAGGAACAAGAGATGATCATACTTGAACTTGGAGCACTGGTTAAGATTCTAGGTCTGTAGTTTGGACTACACGAGGTGGCTATTTCTACAACTGTAAGGCTTCACAGGTACCTAGGATTTCTTTCTGGCTCACTGAGTCCTGTGTCTTGTTGAACAGTAAAAGAAAATCTTATTGAATGACTTAACTTCAAGATCCTTGGGATGATTTGAAAGTGAGGATACAAAATGAGTACATAAGGCCCCTTGAGAGCTTGTTGGTCCGTAAGGATGCTGTAGGGATGAGCTGTGACTGAGACTAACACATAAAGAGTAAGTATTTAAAATTCGTAACTCCATTGCATTTTTAATTCTGTTACCTTTTATAATTTATATGAAAAAAGAAATCTTTCATCTTTTTACTATAGGACTGACATGTTATGTTGAATTGACAGCATATGTCAGAGATACAACACAATGACTGGACCAAATCCGCACATATCACACAAAATTGAGGAGAATCTCCTCCTAAAACTTTCTATGAGACCAGAATCATCCTGATGTCCAAACCGGGCAGAAATACAACAAAAAATAAAACTTTGGGCCAATGTCTATGATGGGCATTGATTCGAAAATGGTCAACAAAATACTTGCAAACCAAATCCAGAAGCACATCAAATTCACTTACTAACCCTGAATGTAAATAGGCTAATGCCCCAATTAAAAGGCCAACAGTGGAAAGCTGGATAAAGAAGCAAGACCAAATGGTATGCTGTCTTAAAGAGATCCATATCGCACATAATAACACTCACAAGCTCAAAATAATAGGATGGAAAAATACCTACCAAACAAATGGAAAACAGGCAAAAACAAGCAAGGGTTGCATCTCTAATTTCAGAGAAACAGACTTTAAACCAACAAAGACAAAAAAAGACAAAGAAGGGCATTCCATAATGTTCCATAATGGTAAAGGGTTAAATTAAACAAGAAGAACTAACCATCCTAAATATATATGCACCTAAAACAGGAGGACCCATATTCATAAAGCAAGTTCTTAAAGAACTACAAAAAAGACTTAGACTCTCACACAATAATAGTGAGAATCTTTAACACCTCACTGACAATATTAGACAAATCATTGAGAGAGAAAATTTACAAAGGTGTTCACGACCTGAACTCAATACTTGGTCAAATGGACCTGATAGACATCTACAGCATTATCCACCCAAAAACAACAGAATATACATTCTTCTCATTGTCACATGGCATACACTCTAAAATTGACCACACAATCAGGCATAAAACAATCCTCAGCAAATGCAAAAGAACAAAAATCATACCAAACACACCTTGGACTACAGTACAAAAGAAACAGAAGTCAAAACTAAACACACCTTGGACTATAGTACAAAAGAAACAGAAGTCAAAACTAAAATAAACACTCAAAAATGGAAATTAGACAGCCTGGTCCTGAATGACTTTTAGGTAAATAATGAAATTAAGGCAGAAATCAAGAAGTTCTTTGAAATCAAAGAGAAAACGATACAACATACCAGAATCTCTGGAATACAGCTAAGGAAGTGTTAAAGAAGGAAATTTATAACACTAAATGCCCACATCAGAAAGTTAAAAAGATCTAAAATTAATAACCGAACACTACAACTGAAAGAATTACAGAAACAAGAGCAATCCAACTTCAGAGCTAGCAGAAGACAAGAAATAACCAAAATCAGAGCTGAAGTGAAGGAAATCGAGTCTCAAAAGACATTCAAAAGATCAATGAATCATGAGTTTTTTTTTGAAAAAATTAATAAGATAGGCCACTAGCTAGACTAATAAAGAAGAAAAGAGAGAAGATCCAAATAAACACAATTAGAAGTCACAAAGGGATGTTACCACTGACCCCACAGAAATAAAAGTAACCATCAGAAACTAATATGAACACTTCTATGCAACAAACTAGAAAACTTAGAAGAAATAGATAAACTCCTGTATACATACATCCTCCCAAGACTGAACCAAGAATAAATTGATGCTCTGAGCATACCAATAATGAACTTTATAATTCAATCAATAATAAATAGTCTACCAACCAAAACAGAGTCCTAAGACCAGATGGAGTCACAGCCAAATTCTATCAGATGTACAAAGAACTGCTACCATTCCTACTGAAACTATTTCAAAAAATTGAGGAGAGTCTCCTCCTAAAACTTTCTATGAGACCGGAATCATCCTGATGTCCAAACCTGGCAGAGACACAACAAAAAATAAAACTTCGGGCCAATATCTATGATGGACATTGATGCAAAAATTGTCAACAAAATACTTGCAAACCAAATCCAGAAGCACATCAAAAACGAATCCACCATGTTCAAATAGGTTCATCCCCAGGATGCGAGGTTGGTTCAACATATAAATATCAATAAATGTGATTCATCACATAAACATAGCTGAAGACAATAAACACATAATGATCTGAATAGATGCAGAAAAGCCTTTTGATATAATTCAACATCCCTTAGTGTTAAAAATCTCTCAATAAACTATGAATTAAAGGAATATATTTCAAAAATGTTAAGAGTCATCTATTACAAACCCATAGCCAACATCATACTGAGTGGACAAAAGCTGGAAGCATTCTCCTTGAAAATCAGCAGAAGACAAGGATACTCTCTCTATCCACTCCTATTCAACATAATATTGGAAGTCCTGCCCACAGGAATCAGGCAAGGGAAAGAAATAAAGGCATTCAAATAGGAAGAGAGGAAGTCAAATTATTCCTGTTTGTAGAAAACATGATTCCATATCTAAAAAAAAAAACCCATAGTCTCAGCCCAAAATCTCCTTCAGCTTATGAATAACTTAAGCAAAGTTTCATCTTACAAAATCAGTGTAAAAAATCACTAGTATTCCTATACACCCACAACAGGCAAGCTGAGGGCCAAATCAGGAAAGCAATTTCATTCACAATTCCCACAAAAAGAACAAAATACCTAGGAATGCAGCTAAACAGACAGGTGAAAGATGTCTACAATGAGGAGTACATACACTGCTCAGAGAAATTAAAGATGCTGCAAACAATTGGAAAAACATTCCATGTTCATGAATAGTAAAAATCAATATCTTTAAAATGGCCATACTGCCTAAAGCAATGTACAGATTCAATGCTATTTCTATCAAACTACAAATGAAATTCTTCACAGAAATAGAAAAAACCTATTTTAAAATTTATATGGAAACAAGAAGGTGCTCAAATAGACAAGGCAATTCTAAGCAAAAGTCCAAAGCTGGAGGTATGACATTACCTGACTTTAAACAATACTACAGGGCTACAGTAACCCAAAAAGCATGTTATTGGTTACTTTGGGGTTTGAAGTCAGCATGGCTACAGTAACAAAAACAGACACATAAACAAAGGGAACAGAATAAAGAGCCCAGACATAAAGCTGCACAGCTACACTGAAGATCATCTGATCTTCAACAAAACTATAAAAACAAGCAATGGAGAAAGGACTCCCCATTGAATAAATGGTACCGGGATAACTGTCTAGCCATATGGAGAATATTGAAACTGGATCCCTTTCTTATACCATATACTAAAATCAACTAAACATGGTATCAAAGACTTAAATGTAAAATCCAAAACTATAAAAACCCTGGAAGACAACCTAGGCAATACCATCAGGACACAGGAATGGGCAAAGATTTTATGACAAAGACACCAAAAGTCATTGCAACACAGCAAAAATTAAAACTTGGGATATAATTAAACCAAAGAACTTCTGTGCAGCAAAGGAAACTATCAACAGAGTGAACAAACAACCATTCAATGGGAGAAAATTGTTGCAAACTATGTATCAGACAAAAGTCTAATATCCACAATCTATAAGAAACTTAAAGAAATTTATAAGCAAAAAACAAACAACCCTATTAAAAAGCAGGCAAAGGACAAGAACACACACTTTTCAAAGACATGCATGCGGCCAGCAAGCATAGGGAAAAAAGCTCAATATCACAAATTATTACAGAAATGCGAATCAAAATCACAGTGAGATATCATTTCACACCTGTCAGAATGGCTATTAGTAAAAAGTCAAAAAATAACAGATGCTGGTGAGTTTGAGGAGAAAACGGAATGCTTATACACTATTGGTGGGAGTGTAAATTAGTTCAACCTTTATGGAAACAGAGTGGCCACTCCTCAAAGACTTAAAAACAGAACAACCATTCGACCCAGCGATCCCATTACTGAGTGTATACCCAAAGGAATATAAGTCATTCTACCATAATGTCACATCTGTACTAGTGTTTATTGCAGCACTATTCACCATAGCAAAGACATGTAATCAACCTAAATGCCCATCTATGACAGATTTGATAAAGAAAATGTGGTACATTTATACCGTGACTACCATACAGCCATAAAAGAATGAGATCATGTCTTTTGTGAGAACATGGATGAAACTATAGGCCATTATTCCTAGAAAACTAATGCAGGAACAGAAAACCAAATACCACATGTTGTCACTTACCAGTGGAAGCTAAATGATAAGAACTCACGGACACACAGAAGGGAGCAATGGAAACTGTGGCCTACTTGAGGGTAGAAGGTGGGAGCAGAGAAATGAGCAGAAAAATATAACTATTGGGTACTAGGTTTAGTAGTTGGGTGACAAAGTAATCTGTATAACAAACTCCTATGACACAAGTTTACTTATATAACAAACCTGCCCATGTACCCCTCTGTCTAACATAAAAGTTAAAAAGACTTTTTAAAGTAATGTAATTATTTAAAAATAAATAAAGCCCTTTATAGTAGAATGTCTAAACTTGATACATATATATATGTGTGTGTGTGTATATATATATATATGTATCTTTTTTTTAGGTTACCTTGGTCAAATCAGTTAAGTAGGCTTTATTTTATTTCATTTATAAAATAAGGATGTGAATGACCACCTCTTACAGTTATTACTGATGCCAAATTGAAAAACCTTTGGAACACACAAATGATAGTATAACTAATAAGCATGAAATACTCAAAATCAGATATAACTCTTAGTAGTAACATTATCATTACTAAATCACCATTACATAATATTGCCCTAATTTGCTTTCTTTGGTCTAAATATATTAGTTTATATTATGGGAAACCTATAGAAACATTTTATGAATGGTGTCATAGTCCTTTCAGGATGCTATAACAAAATATCTTAGACTGGGTAATTAATGAACAACAAAAATTTCTCACACTTCTGGCTGTGAAATCCAAGATCGAGGTACCAGCAGATTAAGTGCCCAATAAGGGCTGATTCTCTCCTTCTAATGTGGCACTTTCTCATTGCAGCTTCAAACGATGGAAGAGAGATAGAAGGTCAAAGCAGTTCCCTCAGTCTCTTTTATAAGGAAACTAATTCCATTCATAAGAGCTGAAGCTTCAAGATTTAATCACCTCATGAAAGTCCCACATCTTAACAGTTGAATAGGTCTCAGTGGTGAATGGGTTTTAACATATGAATTTTGGGGAAACAACAACATTCAGGCCATAACTACACATTAGAAAAAGTAAATGTGAAATTCCTAGCTCATACAAAACATATTAATTACAACATTCACAGAAATAATAATTTAATTTGTATTATTTTTGAGTGTTATTTTAGGTTAAAGGTGTACATGTGCAGATTTTTTGCATAGGTATATTGCATGTCACTGTCACTGAAGTTTGGTTTATGAATGATCCCAGCATCCAGATAGTGAGCATAGTTACCAATAGTTTGCTTTTTTAACCCTCATTCCCCCCACCACCACTCTCCCCCATCTAGTAGTCCCCAGTGTCATTTGTTCTCATGTTTGTGTTCTTGTGCACTCAATGTGTAGCTTTTTACTTACAAGTGAAAACATGTGGTACTTGGTTTTCTGTTCCTTTGTTAATTCTCTTATGCTAATGGCCTCCAGCTGCATCCAAGTTGTTACAAAGGACAGGATTTTATTCTTTTTTATGACTGCATAGTATTCCATGGTGTATGTGTACCAAATTTTCTTTATCTAACCCACCATTGATGGCACCTAGGTTGATTCCATGATTTTGCTATTGTGAATAGTCTTGTGATGAACATACAATTGCATGTGTCCTTTTGGTAGACTGGTTTATTTTCCTTTGGGTGTATACCCAGAATGAGATTGTCAAATCAAATGGTGGTTCTAAGTTCTTTGAGAAATCTTCAAACTGCTTTCCATAGAGGCTGGGCTAATTTACATTCCCACCAATGTATAAGCATTCCTTTTTTCCCCACAACCTCACCAGCATCTGTTATTTTTTGGCTTTTAGGAATAGCCATTCTGATAGGTGTGAGATGGTATCTCATTGTGGTTTTGATGTGCATTTCTCTAATGATCAGTGATCTTGAGCTTCTTTTTTCATGTTTGTTATCTGCATGTATATCTTCTTTTGAGAAGTGTCTGTTCATGTCCTTTGCCCATTTTTTAATAAGATCATTTGTCTTTTTACAGATTCAATACTATTATTATCAAACTACCAATGTAATTTTTACAGAATTAAAAAAATGTTTTAAAATTCAAATGGAACCAAAAAAGAGGCCAAATAGCCCAAACAGAATAGTACTGCTACAAAAATAGACACACAGACCAGTGAAACAAGATATAGAAAACCCAGAAATAAAGGTATACACCTACAGCCATATGATCTTCTACAAAGTTGACAAAAATAAGCAATGGAAAAAGAACACTATTTGATAAATTGTGTATGGATAACTGGCTAGCCATATGCAGAAGGCTGAAACTGGGCCCTGATATTTTACCATAGAGAAAAATTAACTCAAGATGGATTAAAGACTTAAATATAAGACTAAAACTATACAAATCTAGAAGAAAATTAAGGAATTGTCATTCTGGACATGAATCTTGGCAAATAATTTATACCTAATTCCCCAAAAGCAATTGCAGCAAAAACAGAAATCGATAAATGAGACTTAACCTAAAGAGCTTCTTCACAGTCAAAGAAACTATCAATAAGATAAACAGACAACCAACAAAAAAGGGGAGAATATTCACACACTATGTATCTGATAAAGGTCTAATACCCAGAATCTATAAGAAAGTTAAACAATTCAACAAGCAAGAAATAATCTTTAAAAATAACAAAAATATATTGATACTCACTATGATATCATTAATAATAATCACATTTATCACTTTGAATAGTTTTGTGTAAGTAGTGTTTATTCATGTAAACTCAAAGTCACAAAATATGAAAACACCATTAAATGTGGATCAAAGTTATACATTTGGAATGTAAGAAAATAATGTGTCAAATACATATATTTATGATTAAGTTAAATTAATTGTAAATATTTGGTAGAAAAAAAAATATAAAATATTTATAACTGTAAAGTATTGCTTATATTGTGAACTTGAGATTGGTAGATTCTGGCCATTCATCCTATGTAACCCTACAGCATCATTTAAATTTAAAATATAATTTTAAATAAATACACATTTGTTTGAGCCTTAAAGAAAGGTTGATACTAAAGCTAAAATAAACAAATGCTCAGTAAAAGCAGTGAATATTATTTTTTCAGTGAATTTGAAAACTGACTCAAAAAACATTTCATAACCTTATTGGATGTTACTTCAGATGTATAAACTCTTAAAAAAGAACAACTACATAAATAACTCCACTGAATTGAGCCAATAATCTGAATCTTATGCCAAAAGAAAAAAATAATTCATAAACTGTCTTTCCTTACGGGATGCTTTAACGTATAAAATATGGTAACAAAATACAGTTGTGTTCTATTTTATTTGTCTTATTCGAATGAAGAAATGTAGTGTTAAACTTACATTCTAATCTCAGTTACATCTACTAAATACCAATTTTTCTCTTAAAATAAATTCAAGGTATCGATATTTTTATTAAAATCCTCAGAGTTTTATTCTTCTAGTTTCATTCTTTGAAGGATCTTATCCAAACAAATGTGTACATAATTTGTAATAAATAAAAATTAAGAATTTTATTAACAATTTTAATGTTGAACTAAATTCTCAAATTTGGAACATGAAATATTAAATTATATTTATATACCTTTCAATTTTAAACGTATTTTAAACATGTAAACCATTCCTATTTAGAAATAAGTTTAAAATATCCGGAGAACGCAATAAATATCTTTTTAGTTACACTTAAGATCAGTTATTCTCATCAGCTTTATAAAAATGTGTTAATTTTTTATATGCTTTTCACCGGGTTTCATGAATTAAGATTCCCCTCCCCTCCCCTCTCCTCTCCTTCCCTCTCTTCTCCTCTCCTCTTTTTTTCTTTTTTTGAGACGGAGTTACACTCTTCTTGCCCAGGCTGGAGTGCAATGGCTGGATCTCAGCTCACCACAACCTCCACTTCCCAGATTCGAGTGATTTTTCTGCCTCAGCCTCCGGAGTAGTTGGGATTACAGGCATGCGCCACCACACCCAGCTAATTTTTGTATTTTTAGTAGAGACGGGATTTCTCTATGTTGGTCAGGCTGGTCTCCAACTCCTGACCTCAGGTGATCTGTCCGCCTTGGCCTCCCAAAGTGTTGGGATTACAGGTGTGAGCCACCGGGTCTGGTGTTTTCTCTTTTTTCTTTGACATTTTTACAATGTCATCTATTCTTCTGAATGCATATCCCTTATCCCAAATAGACATTATCTTTTCAAACTACCATTACCTAATTGTTTCCAAAAACAAGCCCCAGTGTTATTTGTCCTTTAAGTATTATGATGCCAACTAATAAGGAAAATAGTGTTTCACTAAATCCAAAGACTAAATGTGAAGAAATTATTTCGGTTGAAAGACTTGTTTACATTTAATACAGTCCTAAGTCTTTGTTAAATAGTTCTCATTTCCTCACAACATAGTTGTCACCCTAGGTTGTATACTGAATAAGAAAAAGAAATCAATGGTTGTCCGCAGAGTCTAGCTTACACTTGCAAAGATACTTTTCTAAATTTCCTGATACAACACTGCTTACTTTATCTAACAAAGTGACAAAAAACATCAGTTGAAAGAAGAAAGTATGAAGTAGAACTGATTATCAGTAGGTTTTTACTATAATTAATTATGAAGAATTAATTCATAGTACATATTCATTTACCCAGTTATCAGTAGAAGGTGAAATCTATGATGCCATTCATCACTTCATAAATATATGCTTTTATGAATCTCCAAAATTCCATTTGCTTCTCACTGTGATAACTTCTGTAACTCAAACTCTCTTATTAAAAGAATCCCTATGCCTTCAAAAATTTCCTGAATATGACCCTCACTTTTTAAAAGATAAAATCCAGTTATTTCTTATGATTAATTCTGCAATATACTTTGAATTGACTTTCGTTTATAGTATGAGATATAGGTCCGATTTTATTCTTCCACATGTGAATAAACAATATTCCCAACACCAGTTATTGAAGAGGCTATGCTTTCTCCATTGTGTGTTCTTGGCACCTTTGGCAAAGATAAATTGACCATAAATGCACAGATTGGTTTTTTGGCTCTCTATTCTGTTCCATTGGTCTGTATGTCCGGTTTTATGCCAGAATCATGATATTTTGATTAGTATGGTTTTTACTATATTTTGAAAACAGGTAGTGTGATGCTGCAGCCTTGTTCTTCTTAGTCAAAATGATTTGGCTATTTAGAGTCTTGTGTGGTTCTATAAAAATATTAGGACTTTTTTTCTAATAGTATTTTGGTGACATTGTTAGAGTTTTCTATACATAAGAGCATATTGTCCACAAATGGAGACATTTGATTTCTTCCTTTCCTGTTTAGATGCTTTTTATTTCCTCTTTTACCTAAATGCTGTGGCTAGGACATTAAATATACTATATTGAACAGAAGTGGCAAAAGTGGACATCCTTGTCTCATTCTTAGAAGAAAAGCTTGCAGTTTTTTATGATTAAATATGATATTATCCAGGGGCTTGTTGTATACTAAAAACCAGCAACTGTAAAACTACTGGAAGAAAGCAAAGAAAAAAGTTTCTTGACATGAATCTGAACAATGATTTTTTAAATGTAATGCCAAAGCACAGGTAACAAAAGCAAAGTAGACAAATGGGATGGTCTGTTGAACCAAAAAGCTTCTGCACAGAAAACAATTGGCAGTATGAAGATACAATCTACAGAATGAAAGAAAATATTTTCAAACAACCCATCTGACAAAACATTAATAACCAGAATATATAAGGAACTCAAACAACTCAATGGAAAACTAACAAACAATTTGATGAAAAAAAATCGGTTAAGTATCTGAATAGACATTTCTCAAAATAAGGCATACAAATGACTAAGAGATATATGAAAAAATGCTCAACTTCATTAATCATCAGGGAAATGCAAATGAAAACCAAATTAAAAATGGGTTATCATGTCACTCCTGTTATAATGGCTATTAATATAGAGACAAATAACAATAAATGTTGGTAAGAATGTGGAGAAAATTGAACCCTCACACAATGTGGGAATGGAAATTAGTACAGCCATTATGGAAAATGGTATGAGAGATCTTCAAAAAATTAAAAATATAACTATGATATGATCCTGCAATCCCACTACTGGTTATATATCCAAAGGAAATAAAATAATTTTTTAAAGAAAATTTCTACATTCCCATGTTTAGTGCAGAATTATTCACAGTAGCTTATATATAAAACCAACTTAAGTGTTCATAAACAGATGAGTGGATACAGATGATATGTCTACAAAATGGAATACTATTCAGTCACAAAAAAGACAAATTCCTTAACTTATGCTAACATAGATGAGCCTAGAGGACATCATACTTAGTGAAGTAAAGCAGACATAGCAGACACAGAAATGTTTCACTTTTATGTGGAATATGAAAAGTCAAACTCCTAGAAGCAAAGAGTAGAAAGGTGGTTTTCAGGAGCTGGGGACAGTGATAGAGTTATTTTGGTCAAAGGGTACTGAGTTTTAGTTAGAATGAATGAATTCTGAGGATCTACTGTACAGCTTGGTGACTATTGTTATTAATCATGTATACTTCAAAATCACTAAAAGATTAAATATTCTCACCACAACAAATATATAATTATGTGAGATGATGGGAATGTTAGTTTGGTTATTTCAAAATATTTACATATATCAAAACATCACATTATAAATTTATATAATTTGTATTTGTCATTTATATCTCAGTAAAGCTGGAGTAAACGAAAAAAATAAAAATTCTCTAAAGAGAAAGTAGTCTGGCCTCCACAAATGTCTTCTTAAAGCACTAGTCTGAAACTTATAACCCATTGCCTCATTAAAAAAAAAAATGTGTATAGGATATGTAGGCTCTCAGGCAAAGCATCAGTGGCTTAATTGGGATTTTAATTTAGCTGATATATTTATATTTATAATAAATTGATAATAATACTTTAAAAATAATTTTCCTAAACAGAATCTATCCATATTGTTTTTCTGTCAATGAATTTTTTTATGCACACCTCACAAATTTCTGTCCTGAAATTAGATCAGACGCTTCCTTGTTCCTCACAGTCTCTTCCAGAATTGTATTCCTCCCACCTTTCCTGACATGCTTTAGTTCTTTTGAAACATTGGCTCTAGTTTACACCAGCCACTAAACCTCTTTTTTACCCTGATGCTCTCAGTTATTCCTTCAGTTCCGTTCCTTTAGCACCTGCCTACCTGCATGCTACACATACATATTTCTAATTATTATTTAGAGTAGGATCAGCATCCCTGAAGATAACTCATCTACTACCATAGCCACTCAGTGATCTAAGATTTTCACTAAGGTCTTGTCCTTCACTCAACTTCACTCACCGAATTCTATGATTATGCTCAAGAATTTGTCATTACCTATAATATAATTGAACTACTAAAACACCTATATTGATAGCCTCATCCTCTGGCCACCTCTTCCTAAATTCGACAGTATATTTCCTCTTAGTGCTACGCAGTCTAATAAGACTTCAAATTACTAAAAAGGCTAGTTAATTTTATCCCCTTTTACTGTATATTAACTCCCTGTAATTCTTAACTACACTTTTTTTCTGATTGGTATCTCATAATTCATCATTATATCCACATGCATACCCCCACAATTTCTTTACCCTCCAAGTCTCCTTCAAAGGACTTAACTTACATTAAAAAATATAAACTAAAAAATATCTGCCAGCCTTTTGATAAATTTAAAAACTGATTATTGATAGAAAAGAAGAGGAGGAGAAGATTTCCAAGTGGTAAAGGGAATGGGGAGTGAGGATAATTCATGTGAATCTTTTTCCTGGAATTTGTAAGTTCAAAAGACTCCTTGTAATTTCCTGGCAATCCTTCCATATTTTCATCGTCAACCTAACTTATCAATCTGTGGTGGCTGTTTTAAAACTTTTCACTCTCTCCATTACAAATAGTCCCTATTCATCATCTTCACTAATACCCATGCTTTTAGCAACAGAACGACCTTATCTTTGCGCCTCCAAATAGGACAACTTACCTGCATCTACAGTCTTATATTCTCTTTATTTATTAGCATGCATGAACTATCTCTGATCTTACCTAAGGCTAACCCTCCCACTGTGCCATAAATTCTGTTTCTTCTTACCATTTCAAGGTATTGCTCCTGAAATTATCCCCTTTCCCTAGATCTGTACATTCAGACAGTTATTAAGTTTATTCTCACTGTGTATATCTATGCTGCAATGTCTCCCACCCTTAACAATTTCTATATACTCCACCAAAATATTTGTTAAATGAGGGAATGACTAAATGAATGTTCCTAGAAATCGTTGTCTCTTGTTTCTAGTGGCAGGAATAATCCCTTCTCATCACCTAACCCCAATCCCTCTACTCTCCTTTCCTCATCCACTAATCTTTGGAAAACAAAACATAATTTTTCCAAACTTTCAGGTTCCTACTTCTAGGAATGTCCTAATATGGCATTAAGCCTGAAGTAAAAGAGGAATAGTGTGCATTCATTTTCTTAAATGATCCTCTCTTACTTGACTGTGAGGACTTTGCTTTATGACATTTATAACCATGGATACATATCCACTAACAAATGAATCCCCTAAAGATAATACAGACAGTCCTTGCTTGCAAGTGAAGAATAATAAAAAATATAAGCTAAAATCATGACAAGTGATCATAACAAACAATGGGAAAACCTATTGCTCCATGAATTTTGAAACTGTTAAAACAACATTGAAAACTGTCTTTCTATTGGCACATAATCTCAGGCAAGCAATATATAGTAAAATCAATATTCATTTTGTTGGCTGTAACTAAAAACATTAGAAGCACAGAAAATTAAGTTGATTTTTTGGTAAAGACTTAAGAATACTTTGGAGCAATATTTGTCTTCTAATTATATAACTTACAATACAGAGTGGATACCTTTTCTACATCTTAGTGAATTTTCATACAATTTCTAAGTTTAGATAATATTTCAAAATTTTATTTTTAGACCTTTAAATGCCAAGTAATATCTCCAACAGTTCCCTCAATGCTAACTTTTTTCTGGCTTCTAATATCAGGGACATATTCATAAATTTTGTCATAACCTTCCTCATATAGCTTGATAAGTTCAATGTCACTAAATTCCTTTGATAAGAGTGTACTCATGTCAAAATTCCCACCATTTACAATTTCTTCTATAACTCCACTTATGTTCTATTCAAACTTTATCACTTCTAGTATTATCACTTTTGTTTCTTTAATGATCTTTTATCTTTGTTGACCAGATACCTCTTTCTATGATCTATTTCTATAAAATGTCATGTGTGTTTATTACTGGAAGATAAGGAGGCAATATAGCTATGTCTTTTGCTCTCTGTACATGAACTTAATAATATATGCACATTAACCAATTACTTATAGGGTTATTACTTATAGAGGTGATGTAATCAGTCACTAATCGATGCACAGAATGATTTGTAGGCAGAAAAGCTTGCGGTAAAGTTTTCCTTATGTAATTTCTCACAATTATTATAGTTCAGGAACTGAAATGTGAACAGTATTGTTTGAAGACCAGTATTATTTCATTCAACTGCAGTAACATGCAAGGACAAGATTGCCTTACTCTGTCATAATTTTGAAAGCTTTTTGCTTTAGGGACAATATTGAAAATATTACTGCTATTTTTTTCATGATACATTAAAGTCATGTTATACATTTCTAAAATCTCAGCTAATCACAAGGGGCAATATAGTTTTTATGGCATAAGCATCTTAATTTTCATTTTAGACTGCAAGGATCTTGTCCTATTATGGTAGACGTTGTCTCCGTTTCCTACTTTTCTGCATGAAATCAGTAGAGTTTTAAAGTACAATATTATATAGTCTTTATATTTTTATACAAACTTTTCACCCATTGCTTTGCATAAAAGAAATACATAACCACTAAATGTGCCTAAAATTTTAGACCGTGAGATTATTTTTAAAAAGAGATTTTAAGCCTTAGGTTTACATTGAGAGACACAGTAAAAATAGTACAGTTCACCTTTATAAGATGTTGAGTTATTCCAAATTCGCATTTGATAGATAACTATAAGTTTCTTATAGCATCCAGACCTCTGCCATTGGTGTTTTTAATTAAAATGTTTTAGTATTAATAATTATAACTTTAAAAAGGCAATTAAACTATGTAGTTTCATTCTACAATATCAGCATTTATATTAGATAATTCACATTGTCCCATAAATTTATTTTCTTTAGTTTTCTTTTGTATACCTGATTATTAAATGACTTTGAGTAGTTTATAGTTTTTCT
This sequence comes from Macaca mulatta, assembly GCF_049350105.2. Classification (NCBI taxonomy): domain Eukaryota; kingdom Metazoa; phylum Chordata; class Mammalia; order Primates; family Cercopithecidae; genus Macaca; species Macaca mulatta. Next base: position 124,223,377 of record NC_133413.1, read on the forward strand.
TCTTTAAGTTTAGCATTAAAATTGATGTAAGCTGGGGATTGTGGTTTACACCTGTAATCCCAGCCCTTTCGGAAGCCAAGGCAGGAGGATCATTAGATTTCAGGAACTCAAGACCATCTGAGCAATGTAGTGAGACTCCATGTCTACACATATGCACACACACAGACACACACACACACACACACAGACAAAGCTTGGTGTGGTGGTACGTACATGAGGTCTCTGCTACTTGAGAGGCTCAGGTAGGAGGATCACTTGACCCTCTACAAGTGAGCTGTGATCACACCGCTACATTCCAGCCTGGGCAACAGAACAAGACCCTATCTCAAAATAAAATAAAATAAAATTAAATTAAATTAAAAAGTTGATATAGATCTTGTTCAGGCATGAGGTACACCATGGTTGTAACAAAAATGCTAATTATCTAGAGTTTGTATACAATAATGGTCTATATCTATACAAATATTTTGTATTAGGGGTCATCTAACAAACATGAGTTTCTTTTCGGTCCTGAAACACAACCCACAAAGTAAATAATAGAATAGAGCGCTCATTGTTTTGAAATAAATTAATTTACCTGAATAATCAGTACACTAATTTTAGTATTTTATATTACATTTCATATGTTTTTAACCCACTTCAGTTAGTTGAAAAATAACTGGTTTTTTTTTTCTGTGTCATTTTGTCCTATACCCTTTTACCCAAACAAGCAAAAACATTTTTTAAAAACCCTCAATTTGAAAATCATGAACTTGTCATTAGCAGTAGATTTGGAAAGGTTGCGTGTTTTAAAGATTCCTTTAGCAAAAAAGGAAAAATAGAAAGGTAAGTAATTAGGAGAAGAAGAAAAGAAAAAAAGAGAGAGAGATTTAGTATGGTCGATCTCAGGTTGTTGGGCCTTTTTTTTTGTTTTGTTTTAGAAATTGGAAAAACAAATTGAACTAGTCAACGAGAGATATTGAGACCTTTTTCATCCTCCTACAGCCCATTCTGGATTGGAAATTTGGGCTACAATAATTTAAACTGTAAGACATTATAAAGGGACAGAGATAACAAAATATAATGAAAACTCTGAAAAACAGGACCATTATCATGACTAATGTTATGTTGTGAAGTACAAAATGTCAGTGTTTCCAAGACATGATGTTAGGTTAATTGGCTATGTGATAGAAAGAATGAAACGAAACATGACCCCTTTGTTACACTGATAGATGAGGGAGGCAGGTAAGGAAAGGACCCTGGGGAATCTCCAACTCTTCCCACAAGTGTTTACATCAGATGCTTTTGTGCAGATGAGGAAACCTGCCCAGGGTCTTACCTGCACATGGCCACAACAGACTGGGGGCTGCCTGGGCACTGGGAGAATGGGATGGAGCCATAGGAAGCTCACGCCTTATGCAGGGGGAGGAGACTGGCCTCTCTTCAGCTTCTGTGTGTGGTGGCCTCATATTCCATCTGTGAGGTGGCAGCCTGTTGGCAAGAACCCTTCTTTTTTCACTGACGGCTTTCTTTTAATAAATTCTGCTCCCCTCACCTTGCAATGTGTCCTCAGGCCTAATCTTTCCTCGTCATGTGACAAGAACCCAGATTTTAGCTGAACTAAGGAGCAAAATTCCTGCATCAACACCACCCACAAATAATTTGTGATTATAAATGTGGAGTACTTAACATTATAGATCATAGATAAAACATAGAAAAAATGTGAGACCTGGAAATTGAGGCAGGAGAATAGAGTCTGGAGACAAGGGAACCTAAGGCTGATTTGCACTGACCTGCAAGAACTGAATCAAAAGGAAAACCCTAACTTTCCATGTCCGAGTAACAAAAGGATCAGAGGCTACTCCCATGGCAACCCCCCGCTTTCTGTGTTTCAGATGAAAAATGGAAAGTACCTCTGATTGATCCCCTCCTGCAAGCAATCACACTGGTCACAGACCTAGTCTTCATTTGCATAGGGTGTAAATTTGTAACTTCAGCCTCTGCTTTCTCACGGGACATTCCTTCATTTACCTGAAGTGTAAACCAGGTAACCAAGGGGAAGCCTTTAGAGGGTATTTAAACCCCAGAAAATCCTGTAAGCAGTGCTCTTGAGCCACTTGGTGGAGCCCGCTCCTGGTCTGTGGAGTGTACTTTCATTTCATTAGATCTATGCTTTCATTGCTTCATTCTTTTGTTGCTTTGTTTTTGCATCTTGTCCAATTCTTTGTTCAAAACGCCAAAAACCTGGACACCCTCCACCAGTAACAGAAATAATTCTTAATTAGGACATAGAAAGGTGCAATATTTAAAGGTTTATCTAAAGACCCAATTTATTTACATAAGCTATCAAGCCAGACTGCAGTGAGCTGTTTTTAACACCTAAGCTAGCTTTTGTCCAGGATATGAAAAAAAAAAACCTTACATATGAATATAAAAGGATGATTAAATTTTTAAAGTGAGAAAAAGAATTGAACAGTAGGCATGTTACAGAAGACTGATAAACATATTGTATTTGGTCATCAAGGAAATACAAATTCAATCCAAAATGAAATGCACTATAAGTCCACCAGAATAGTTTGATAAAAGAAACTAACAATTTCAAGTGTTAGGACTGATGTGGCACAACAGATGTGCTGTCATTAACACCATTGTGGGTAATTTGGGAAATAATCACAGGAAAAGATTCTCAACACCATTAGTTATTGGAGAAATGCCAATGAAAACCACAATGATAGTAGTAATTGCTACAATTAAAAAGATTGATAATAGCAAGTGCTGGTAAGGAGATGAAACAAATGTGCCATATATTGGAGATGGAAATGAAAAATGAAAAAGCCACATTTGAAAACTATGTAACAGTGTCTCATAAAATTAAAGGTACTCTCACCATACAACCCAACAAGTTCACTCATTTTTGTATTTAACTAAGAGAAATGAATGCATATGTCCTATGGAGGCTTCTGAGATAACATTTATAGTTGCTTTATTCTTAATATCCCAGAGCTAGTAATAGCTGAAATGTCCATCAATCAGTAAGTTGAAAAAAATATGGTGATGTATCCATACAATGAAATACTGTTTTTCAGCATAAATTAGTACTTGTAAAAATAAGCATCAGTTTCAAAAAAGCATGCTGTATGAAAAAAAATGGGTTTATTACTTCTATATGATTTCCATTTTGATAATATTCTGGAAAAAGCAAACTCCATGACAAAAGACATCATGCCCCATGTAAGAAATATTTGATCTGGCCCTAAATCTTTGAGATATATATTAATAAACATATTAGTCTTCAAATTAAAGGAAAACTCATTTGGGTAATCAAGCAAAATATTTAACTTCTTATGGAAACAAATTAAAGTGGCCTCAAATTTTTTCAGCATATAAAAAATGGTGAAACTTTCAGATTAAGATTTTCAGTTTAAGAAATAATTTCTTGAATATTTTATATCTAGCTAATCTCTCCATCATTTTAAATAACTATAAAAAGTGGAACAAAAACAGGAAATATTTTTTTTCCACAGACCTTCTTAGGTAAGTTGAATGTGCCATTAAACCAATCAAGAAATGACTCAGGAAGTCAAAGACCTAAGAATGAGCATGGAAGCAAAATGGAAATCAGGGTGGCAGAAGACAATGTAAGCAGTTTATGCTGTAAAATGGTACAAATTATCCCCTGAAATAATAGGAAAGGAAGACAAGAAGAAGTTGTGATATGTTTGTATATATGCCTTATGTGAGAAATTTTCAGTGGATGGTTGGTAAGCAGAGGGAAAGCAGGAAAAAGAAGCAAGCGACGAAGGAAACGATTTTCAAAGTGTGTGCTGAAGCATCACAATGTATGCTATGCTATAATCGCAAACACTGAAGATTATATATTTATGTTTTACAAAGTAATTTTATGTATAAAGTATGAATTGTAAAACAAAGTATGACTTTAATGTCATTTTATGGAATTATGAATTTCTAAAAATCAAAGGCACATCACTTAACATTCATTTATATTTTATTTTTTATAATTTCTAACATATAATAATAATTCATTTTATAGTTTTCTCTTCTTCTGTTTGTTGCTAAGCTTAATGGCCTCCAGCTCCCTGCAAAGAATGTTATCTCATTTTTTATGGCTGCATAGTATTCCATGGTATACATGTAGCATATTTTCTATATCCAGTCTATACTTGATGAGCATTTAGGTTGATTTCATGTCTTTGCTATTGTGATTAGTGCTGCAATGAACATATGTCTTTATAATTGAACAATTCATATTCTTTGGGTATATACCGAGTAATGGGATTGCTGGGTCAAATGATATTTTTGTCTTCTGGTCTTTGAGGAACCACCACACTGTCTTCCACAATGGCTGAACTAATTTATACTCTCAACAGTGTATAAGTGTTCCTTTTTCTCCACAATCTCGCCAACATGTGTCAGTTTTTGGGGTTTGACAATAGCCATTCTGACTGGTGTTAGTTGATATCTCTTTGTGGTTTTGATTTGCATTTCTCTAATGATCAGTGATGTTGTGCTTTTTTTCACATGATTAGATGATGTCATTGAGTTTTACTTGGAGTAAATATGTTTTTTTTAATGATGTCAACATGAATTTCAGTTCTAATGATGGACAATTGTTTTCAATTGCACATTAGGGCAAAATTAGTGCAGTGAGAGGTTCTTAACAAAAAGTATAAATTAAATGCTGTCCCTTTTTAGTCACATAAAACTGGTATAATTCTAAGCCCAAACTTTAACTCTGAAGTTGAATAGCACTGAAAGACTATGAGGTTGGGTATCCTTTTTCCAAAATTCTTGGGACCAGAAATGTTTTGAATTTTAAACTCTTTTTGGATTTTGAAATATTTGCATATACATAATGAGATATCTTGGGGATGAGACCGTAATATCAACACAAAATTTGTTTCATGTACACCTTGTACACATAGTCTGAATGTTATTTTACACAATATTTTAAAGAAGTTTGTGCATGAAACAAAGTTTTGACTGCGTTTTGACTGTGACCTGTCACATGAGGTCAGATGTAAAATTTTCCACTGGTGGCATTATGTCAAATTTTTGAAGCACTTTGGATTTTGGATTTTCATATTAGGGGTGCTCAACCTGTACTTGTATCAATATGCCTTATGTTGCCATCAAAATAAAATGTAATTTATCAAATTATTATGAAGTCTTTAAGAAGATGTGGATCCTTGAAAATGTATCCTATAGTGAATGACATTGAATAAGATCTTATGTATGGTTAATAATAAATGTAATACTTTATAATTAATTTGTATAATTAATTTTTAATGTACATAGTGTATTTAACGACTTTTCAAAAATAAATCACTCAACATGCCCAAAACAATTTGGCTATATTAATTGCCTCTAAACATTTTTAAATTATTTCATAATGTATCTTTATTTTCTAAGTCCTAACTTGAAACCTCAGCCTTCCAAAATGCTCAAACTATTTCCAGAAAAAAATAACAAGGTGTGCTTATTCCTGGATCTTTGGTGTCATTTTTGTCTGAATCCTAAAAATCCAACCTTAGAAATAGCCTTACATTTTTTTACCCGGGGACTTATTACCCTGTAACTACTCATCCGCAGTTGTTTACATGAAGAATTACTCTACTTAAAATACTGAAATGTCTGCAAAGCTTTATCATGCTGTCCTAGACAAGGTCCATATAATGGTGAATATACAAAACTATATTAAAATATGTGAGCGGCTTTTCTGTATGGAGGAATAGTATTGGAAACACATCACTCGAACCTGGAAATTTTACCACTTACATGAAATTAAGATAATTCCAGGGAGATTAAACTAAACCTATTGTATAGTTCATTTTCTTGGTACCTAATTGCAAGGGTGCTGTTAAATATTTAAAAATAATAAAGAAACCTCAATAATTTTACACAGAGGTTAGGAAAACAGCATTTTCATGTTTTATCCCTTATATGCATAAAGAAATGTCAAGGAATATATCATGGTTTAGCAATATTAAATAGTTGCTTAATATATATAACTCTGGCTTCATAAAAATACATTTCTAAAAACTGAAAATTAGTTTGAATTCAGTGTTTACTAGTGGAATTTTCATTCTTATAAACAAAAGAGATGTTCCTATAAGAGGAACAAAATGACATAATTAAAAAAATAGATAATGCACTAGAAAAAGAAGCATGTCTTGCAAAAAATACCATTTATTTGAAATCTTGGTAGCTGTCCGAATTCATTTTTCTTCTCAGCAGAATCTAAGAATATCTAAACACTTGGTAATAATTTAAGGGAGGTCTTTTCTGTTTCTCTCTCCAGATTTTCCAAGGACATTATGAATTTAGAACTTCAATTCTTAAGTTCAAAAGATTTTTTGGTCCTCAGGAAGCTTGTGAATGGCAGTTTAGAAGGATTAGGACACAAGTCTGAACAGCTGAAGTCAAACAAGTGTCTTAGATCCATCTCTGTTCCTCTCCTATTAAAGCAAGGGGAGAGCTACTCAGTGAGGAAGAATGAAGGTCAACAGACAGGAGGTGTTTGGTGGCTTTTATTTAACTAATATGCAAATGCTTAAAAGCATTCTTTTTATAGCACTTGGGTCAATTACTAAATCTGACATAAAAGGTCTAACTTTTATGAAAACTAAGCTTAGGATTCAGTGTGCAGCATTATGGAACCAAAAGCATAGCCAGGACTCAGCATGGAGCGTGATGTTGCATAAGTAAGAAAATTGAATTACTCTCCTGTATTATGGATTTATTGTCTGTGAGGAAATGACTTTCAATGTGGAAATTATCAAAGCAAAGTGTTGCCCACTGCAAGGAATAGCAAAATTGAAAGTAAAAAAAAAAAAAAAAAAAAAAAAAACCCAAAAAACTCTTCTAAGAGTGTTATAAATCTAGGAAAAAATTAAGATATTTTGTAATGTTAGATTCTTTTTTTCATGCAGAGAAAAGACTGTTTTGAACACAGTGTCAAGTGAATATAGAGATTCTCTATTTGCAAGAAAACAAATGACTGGCTCTTTTTTTTTTAAAACTTTATGACGTAGAATCTCTTATTAATGCCTAAATCCATAGTAACCAAGTGTTGTGGGGAGTCAGTAAGATGTACCAAAATAAGCACAGATTTTGCAGTCATACAGCCTGGTTTTGCCTGTTGGGGAGAGGTTTTGGGAAACTGACTGCCTCTCCAAATCTCAGGTTTCTAATTTTTGTAATGGTATAATGACATCTTCTTTACTGTATTGCTGTCATGATTTATTGAGATAATATGTAAGTATTCTGGAAATTTGTAGATATTCAGTAAATATTTGTCTATTTCACTTTCATAAGAAATAGCTTAGTGTGTTGAATTGTGGGCCAAATTTGATACCAAAAGATATTATTGGGTATTACCATTTTCTTTTTTTAATTATTATACTTTAAGTTCTAGGGTACATGTGCACAACGGGCAGGTTTGTTACATATGTGTACATGTACCGTGTTGGTGTGCTGCACCCATTAATTTGTCATTTACATTAGGTGTGTCTCCTAATTACCATTTTCTAAACTGTGTTTTTTCTCTTTCTGTAAAGAGAGTAGTTAAAATGCCTGACTGTCCAATCATGTAAAGATTTCTGATAGTCAAATAAGACAATACATTTTATGTTTTTTCAAAACCTATAAAGGATGCAAGCAATGCAAATTATTCTCTTAAAATAATAAAAAATTGTAGGCATACAAAGCTATATAAAACATACTCTTTTTGAAAAATTAACAAAGATTTTATGTACCAACAATTTACTTGAAGAAATAAAAACCTAATGGAAATCATATGTGTGTCTTTTCCTGTACACATCCCCATTACTCAAAAACCCTCTTGCCCATATACACAAAACTATGAGCCTAATTTATTATTTGTAATTATCATTAGTTTATATGTGTAGGTCATATTAATTTTTCCAAAAATATTATCTTACAATTTTAAAATTTTGTTAAAAGGTATATATTACACTACCTGTATTTTTGTATAATTTGCTATTTCATTCAAACTTGTGAGATCTGTCTTGTTGATATATAGAGTTCAAATTCATTCACTTTCCACTATATTTTTATTAATTTTATTGAAGAACAAAATACATACATAAAAATTCATAAATAAAAAAACATACAGCCCAACAATTTTTACCCAGTGAACTGCCTTAAAAATCAATGCCTGTTTCAAGAAACGAAACACTAATAACAGAATTCCAGAAATACCAATAGTGCTTCCTTCCCATATCTGCCATCTGGCTCCCTCACAAAGTAGACAGAACCCTGACTACTTCTACTGCCACTACATCCCTTCCTCTTCTTCACCTTCCTCCTTCTCCTCCTCCTTTTATGCTAAAAGTTGCATAGCATACAATTAACCAATTAATTATTTTAAAGTGTAGAAGTCAGTGACATTTAGCATATTCACAATGTGGTGCAACCACTACTTCTCTATAGACTCAAAACATTTTCAATACCCCAGAAGAATAACACATACCCTTTAAGGAATTTCTTTCCTCAATGTTTTGTAGTTTTCAGTGTACACATCTTTCTCCTCCATAGTTAAATGTATTCCTGGGTGTTTTATATTTTGAGTGCTCTTGTAATTGAAATTGTTTTAATTAGTTTCATTTTTTGATTTTTCACTCCTGCTGCACAGAAACACAACTGACTTTTCTATCTTAATGTTGCCCCAAATCATGTCATCTGCAAATAGATATAGGTTTTCTTCTTCTTTTCCATTTTGAATGCCATGTATACCTTTTACTTGCCTAATTAATTTGGATGTACATTCTAATATAATGTTGAATGACAATGGTGAAAACAAGCATCCTTGTCTCATTTCTGATCTTAGAAGGAAAGCTTTCAGGCTTCCACCATTGAATGATATTAGCTGTGGATTTTTAATAAATGTCGTTTGTCAATGTAATGAAGTACCTTTCTATGCCAAGTTTATTCATCGTTACTACTCTGTAGTATGGTATATATTTTAATGAAAATAAGTTATAAATGTTAGTGTAGTCTAATTTTTTATTTTTCTTTCCTCTCATTGTCATCTGTTTATGTGTCTACAAACATTTGCATATCATATGGTCATGAAGATAGTATCCTGTTTTTCTTTAAAAAAATAAACAAAACTGCATTGCTTTACTTTCACATTTCAATCAAAAATCACATAGAAATATATATATGTGTACATGTGTATATATATATGCATGTGTATATATGAACACCCCATATATGCATACATATATGTAAACACATTTGTATCACTGTACTGCACTTTAGCCTTTATTGTAAGTCAGATGATTTTATATGTATATGTCTGTTTATGAAATGCTTCAATCTCTTTGGACTTTTTGTTGTTGTTGTTGTTGTTGTTGTTTTTGAGACGGAGTCTCGCTCCTGTCGCCCAGGCTGGAGTGCAGTGGCGAGATCTCAGCTCACTGAAACCGCCGCCTCCTGGGTTCAAGCGATTCTTCCTCTTCAGCCTCCTGAGTAGCTGGGACTAGAGGCGCGCCACGACACCCAGCTAATTTTTGTGTTTTTGATAGAGATGGGGTTGATAGACATGTTGGCCAGGATGGTTTCGATTTCTTGACCTGTGATCCACCGGCCTCGGCCTCCTAAAGTGCTGGGATTACAGGCATGAGTCATCGCGCCTGGCCCTCTTTGGACTTTTATTTTTTATTTTTATTTTTTACTTATTTTTTTAATTTAACTTTTTTTTATTATTATTATACTTTAAGTTCTAGGGTACATGTGCATAACGTGCAGGTTTGTTACATATGTATACTTGTGCCATGTTGCTGTGCTGCACCCATCAACTCGTCAGCACCCATCAACTCGTCTTTTACATCAGGTATAACTCCCTTAAAGTGCTAATATGGTACGTGTTACTTACTAAAACTTTAAAATAAGACACACTACTTGCAATGTAAGTACTCCTATTTTAGTTCTTTTTCAAAATTTCCTTGGCTTTTATTTTTTCTCTGCATTTTCACATAAATTTTAAAATCAAGATGTCAATTTCACAAGCAAAATAATTTTGATGGGATTTTAACGTGAATTATGTTGAATCAATGAATCAATTTGTGTAAAATAGAAATTTTACTATTTTAATTCTTCTCATTGACAAGGAAGATACACTATTTTCATTATTTATTAGATTGAATCATATAAAACAACTTTTTATTGGTCAAACATGGTTAAGTATCAGTTATCTTAGATAGTTAAAATTAATTTTTTTTTAATTTTAATTCTACAGTATTATGTAAATTTAGGACAGAATAAACTGCACACCTTTTGTTGGGGTTATTTTAAGGCACTTGATGTTCGGTACTATGGTAGATGCTACCTTTTATGAATTTTATTATTTAACGTTTCTTTATGGTTCATTTTCTTGGATAATTTTTTCCAACAATCTTCAATATCACTTACCCATTTTAGCAGTTCATCTACATAAACTTGCATTTTCTATATAAACAATGTCATTTGTGAACAATAAATGATTCATTTCTTCTTTCTTCATCCTGATACACTGTTGTGTTTCCTGCTTTATTGCAATGAACATTCCATGAAGTAAAATATTGACCAGAAATTGTGGTAACAAACTTTGTTTTCTCATTTTGGATCTCAAGCAGAAAGCTCTTAAAATTTCATCCTTAATTATGATGTTTGTTATTAAAGTATATTTGTTATGAAATATTTTTATTAAATAAAGAAAGCTTCTATTTATTTCTAATATGCCATGAAGATAATGATGATCATTATTATTACAGTGGATGTTGAATTTTTTCACATACTTTTTCTGTACCTATCACGTTGAACTTTTTTTAAAAATAGTTTTGTTAATACTGTGAATTGTATGAATTGATTTTTTTTGTTCAATACCCTTGGATTCTTACATGTCCCAGTGTGGTAAGGATATTGTATGTTTTTACATGACACTGGATTCAGTTTTTAATATTTTGCTTAGAATGTTTGCATCCAAGTTCATTAAAAAGACTGATCTTTTTAAATTTTTTCTTAAATTGTCCTTGTGAAAGTCAGCATCAAGATTATATTGGTAACAATCAAATATATTTCTTTTTCTATTCTCTGGAAGTCTTTTTTAAATTTTGTGTTATAAATTTTTTAATGGTTGGCAGAAAGCACCACTGAGCCAACTTGGTCATTTGTCTTCTTTATAGAAAGACTTAAAATTATACAACAACCAATAGATTTAGAAACATTTATATTTTCTGTTTTTGTTCTCATTATTTTGCTAGGGGTGATATATGGCATTTAAGCATTAATTTCATCATCACTGTGTTATTTACACTGTATTGTATAGATCTTATCAGAATCATATGACAATCATGTATATTTAACCATTGGAAAATTTCATCTATTTAACATTTAATGTTGTTATTGATAAATTATTTGGATTATATCTACCCTGTTACTATTTATTTTCTGTTTGTCTCATCTATTTTGTGGTCCTTTTTTCTGTACTTTCTAGCTTTGTCTTAAAATATGTAATTTCTACTCTTCCATCTTTTTCTTCTATTTTTTGATAGTTACGTACTTTATGTATTCAGCATTTGCCCTAGAAATTAAATATTCATGTTTAACTTATTACAGTTCAATACAAATTATACCACATCAAGGTAATTATAGGAAACTAAACTTCCTCATCCTCAGTTTGCCTTATTGTTCCCATGAGTTTTAATTATATACATTTTAAAACCCAAAGACATTACTGTTAATGTGTTCCTCAGTCACTATCCAGTCAATATTCATTTATAATTTACCCTTTTCTAAAATTTGCTGCCAAAAATTGTTTCCTCTACCATAATTTGTTCTGCTTGTAGTACCTTATTTACTGTTGAATTGTCAGTTAAAAAAAAAAAATCAGTATTTGTCTGAAATCATAGTTACATTGATTTTTGAAAAATATTTTTTACTAGATATAAAATTTAGAGTTGATCGTCAATTTTCTTCAAAACTTTAAAGTTGTTACTCATTTGTTTTCTGACTTTTAAAAATTTCTGTTGAGAAGTTGACTCTATGTCTTATGTTGCTTCTTTGAAGAGAATTTGTATTTTATTTTTCCCTAAGCTAGGTTTAATAGTTTTCTTGATTTTCAGTTTTGATAATAATATCCCTTATTGTAGTTTCATTTTATTTTATTTTATTTTATTTTATTTTATTTTAGTTCCAGGATACATGAGTGGGATGTGCAGGTTTGTTACACAGGTAAACGTGTGCCATGGTGGTTTGCTGCACCTATCAACCTATACCTAGGTATTCAGCCCCAACATGCACTAGCTATTTATCCTGATGCTTTCCTTTCCCCCCCAACCCCTCAACAGGCCCTAGTGTGTGTTGTTCCCCTCCCTGTGTCCATGTGTTCTTATTGTTCAGCTCCCACTTATAAGTGAGAACGTGCAGTGTTTGGTTTTCTATTCCGGCATTAGTTTGCTGAGGATAATGGCTTCCAACTCCATCCATGTCCCTGCAAAGCACATGATCTCATTCCTTTTCATGGCTGCATAGTGTTCCATGGTGTATATGTACCACATTTCTTTATCCCGTCTATCATAGATGGGCATTTGGGTTGATTCCATATCTTTACTATTATGACAGTGCTTCAGTGAACATATGAATGCATGTATGTTTACAATAGAATGATTTATAATCCTTTGGGTATTTACCCAGTAATGGGATTGCTAAGTCAAATGATATTTCTGGTTCTAGGTCTTTGAGGAATTACCACACTGTCTTTCACAATGTTTGAACTAATATATATTCCCACCAACAGTATAAAAGCATTTCTATTTCTCCACAGCATTGCCAACATCTGTTGTTTTTTGACTTTTTAATAATTGCCATTCTGACTGGCCTGAGATGGCATCTCATTGTAGTTTTCATTTGAATTTATCTAATTATCAATAATGTTGAGCTTTATTTCATATGTTTCTTGGCCACATATATATCTTCTTTTGAGAAATGTCTCTTCAAGTAATTTCCCCACTTTTTAATGAGGTTGGTTTGTTCTTGTAAATTTGTTTAAGTTCCTTATAAACTCTAGATATAAGACCTTTGTCAAATGGATAGATGGCAACAATTTTCTCCTATTCTGTAGATCATCTGTTCACTCTGATGATTGTTTTGCTGTGTAGAAGCTCTTTAGTTTAATTAGATTCCATTTGTCAATTTTTGCTTTTGTTGCAATTGCTTTTGAGGTTTTCATCATAAACTCTTTGCCCGTGCCTATGTCCTGAGCGGTACTGCATAGATATTCTTCTAGGGGTTTTATAGTTTTGGGTTCTGCTTTTAAGTGTTTAGTCCATCTTGAGTTAACTTTTGTATCAGGTGTTCAAAAGATCTTCTTGAATGTATGGGTGTATATCTTTCTTCAGTGTTGGTTAACACCCAGCCATTATCTCTTTTATGTATTGTTTCTGCCCCATTCCTTCTCTTTTTTTCTTCTTTTGATGCCCATATGTATTCCAGACAATTTTAATAGAGACATGTTTAATAACGTGCAAGGTAGACCTGTTCACTGACTTCCACATTTCTTTAACTTTATTAAACTACAGCTATGTTCTGCCTCTGTATTCAGTTTGCATGTTTTCTCATGGAAACGTCTTCCAGGGCGTTAATGCTCTCTTCTACTGTGTGTACTCTGCTGTTAAAAGTAAACATGAGTCTTTAAAATTAATATATTTGCAGAAATTGTGAACTTTTTTCTTTTTATTATTTAGAACAAATGTATCAGAGTCACATACAGTCCTTGTCACCTAATTCCAATATCTGAACCACCTGTGTATTAGTAGCCCCTATCTTTTTTACCCCTTGGTGTTCAGTAATGTAATTCTGTTACTTGTCTTACCTAGTCGTTTTTATTTAAAGGCAGACATTGGTATAAATTATGTAGAAGCCTCAGAGTAAGTGATCTTTATCTAAAGAAAGTTCATACTTTCCACTTTTAGGCAGAAATAGAGGCTACTAATAAATGTATTCTAATCAAGAGCTGTTCCATTTGAGGCTAGATTGTAGCTCTGGAGAGGTTCTGTTAGCTTCCAGTTCATCTGTATCTTCCTAGGTTTTCACATGTTGCATCTATTGTATTCTTTAAGTTTCTCTCTCTTCAGGATCATATCAACATGTGGCTATCTACTAGGCTTTGCACCAGATTCTCAGCCTGCTACTGGCAATACTAACTTTTGTGGATTTTCAAGAAGTGCCTACTTTTATATTTCCTGGATACAGGGGCTTGCAACATCTGCCTACGAGCCAAATCTACCATCCTTGTTTACCTCCCCTCCAGATTTTGGTGACTTGAGGGTTAAGAATTGTTTTTGTATATTCTAATGTTGAAAAAAGACAAGTGAGACTATTTCAGGACACATAAAAATGAAGTTAAAATGTCAGTGTCTGTAACTATAATTTTGTTGGAACTTAGCCACACTTGTTTTTTTAAGTCTTATCTAAGACTTATTTCTTGCTACATCAGCAGAAATGAGTAGTGGACACAGAGAGCGTATTGGGTCTCTTCACTTTGCACTTCTGCTCACGGCACTACAAAGCTAGTGAGGATACTATGACATGACAGTATTGCATGTGTCACAAGCATCACCCGTCTGTGTAAAAATACATTTTCATAGATGTAATATGTAAAATCTATTTAAGGATTGTTATTAGCAGATGAGCATTTGTAACCAATGTTTTAAGCTAAGGGACACAGACTTTGAACCCCAATTAAGATAAATATTATCTTTTTAAATAGAATTCCATTCTGATAGTCAATAGACTTGAATTTTCACAAATACTCTATTATTATTACCATGGTATTTTGAATTTCATCATTTTTTGATGTCTGTTATTTTTCATGCTATGTAAGTTTCTCTATAATATTCTTTACTTTGCTTCTTGGCCTACAAACAATAAAATATTCACTCTCTTGCCCATTGTCCTATTTTTTCCAAAATTATTATATTGTGTGTATACTAACTGTATGTTTTTAGGTATAGTATGTTAGCTTAATCTACTACGAAGCTGAAACTGGGAGGGAATAATAAACTCCTACTCAAACTCTCAAACCCAACAGCTAAAGACAAGTTATCATACAACTTGTAACTACATCAGTGTGTTTGTTGAGGAGGCATTGACTAATTCTTCAAGTAGCATATTTCAGTATAATATTATTTTTCCTTATATTTTCAAAATGTATTACTATGCAACACTCACCTTTTGAAGCTCCATCTTTCATTTACAGCATAATAGACAAGATTATACATTATTTTCTGTGACAGACTTTCAACAATTAAAAGCAGGCTTATTCTATTCTCTCTATTCCACATCTATTTTCCTTTAGACATGGCTTCTTGTCACATTGATATTCTCATCTGGAATGCATTGACACAGCACTCTAATTCATATCCCTCTAATAATAAGCCAACCAGATCCACCAGATACTCACAGGCATTATGGAAAGGGTTGTAATTATATTACTAGAGGACCAGAATTTTGTAGGATAAAATGAGGCACGAATCATGGAGTGCCTACTTAAGTACATCATTATTATTTATCGCAAAATAGCAATGGTGGTCTGGGAACAAGAAGTTCCTAATCTCTAACTGTACCCTGAAAATAGAACCATATGAAATGATCAGAATCTGTTTTGCATCTTACATCTGACCTCTGTGAAACTAATGCAGTGTGAACTCTTGACATTCTAGTGTACACAAGTGAACATACAAAATCTTGTTTAGTCTTTTCTTCTCTGTGTCTCACACACACAACTAGATATGATGTTTTTTCAATGTTCATGCATTCTTTTGATATAGAAAACATGAGATGGAAGTGATTACTCTCAAACTTGTTTGTTATCCCTGATTGTCATTGGGCCAGACTTTTTTATTTAGTATAGGCCTCACGGAGTGGTTATATTTCAGCTGGTAATTCCTAAGACAGTGAAATACTGTCTACAATCTCTCACAGATTCTCCATTAATAATAGAAAAGAGGATCTCAGGACAAAATTACTGATTATGTTACAAATGCATAAACCGGTTATCTTTTGCTTTGCTTCATTACTCTTGCCACTTTTCTAGTAATATCTACCTATTTCATTCAAATTTATTCATTGGCATGTTTGAATATTTTTAACATTTATTGTAGGTTCGGGGCATATTTGTAGGTTTTTGTATATGAGTAACTTGCATGTCATGGGAATTTGGTGTACAGATTATTTCATCACTCAGGAATAAGCATAGTACCTGGTAGGTAGTTTTTTGATCCTTACCTTCCATCCTCAAGTAGGCCCCAGTGTCTGTCATTCCCTTTTTTGTGTCCATGTGTACTCAATGTTTAGTTCCCACCTATACATGAGACCATGCAGTATTTGGTTTTCTGTTCCTGTGTTACTTCACTAAGGATAATGGCCTCCAACTCCATCCATGTTGCTGCAGAGGATATAATCTTGTTCTTCTTTATGGCAGTGTGTGGTATATATTCCATGGTGTATATGTACCACATTTTATTTATCCACTCTACCACTAATGGCCAATTAGGTTGATTCTATATTTTTGCTATTGTGAACAGTACTGTGATGAACATACACATGCATGTGACTTTATGGTAGAATGATTTATACTCCTTTTGGTATATACACAATAATGGAATTGCTGGGTCGAGTGGCAATTCTGTTTTGAGGTTCTCTCAGAAATTGCCAAACTGCTTTCCACAAAGGCTGAAGTAATTTACATTCCAACAAGCAGTATTTCCTTTTCTCTGCAAACTCGCCAGCTTCTTTTTTTTTTTTTTTTTTTTAAATCTAGAACTGGAAGTACCATATGACCCTGCCATCCCATTACTGGGTATATACCCAAAGGATTATAAATCATGCTGCTACAAAGACACATGCACACGTATATTCATTGTGGCACTATTCACAATAGCAAAGACTTGGAATCAACCCAAATGTCCATCAATGATAGACTGGATTAAGAAAATGTGGCACATATACACCATGGAATACTATGCAGCCATAAAAAAGGATGAGTTTGTGTCCTTTGTAGGGACATGGATGCAGCTGGAAACCATCATTCTCAGCAAACTATCGCAAGAACAGAAAACCAAACACCGCATGTTCTCACTGATAGGTGGGAACTGAACAATGAGATCACTTGGACTCGGGAAGGGGAACATCACACATGGGGGGCCTATTATGGGGAGCAGGGAGGGGGGAGGGATTGCATTGGGAGTTATACGTGATGTATAACTCAACGAGTTGATGGGTGCTGACGAGTTGATGAGTGCAGCACACCAACATGGCACAAATATACATATGTAACAAACTTGCACCTTATGCACATGTACCCTATAACTTAAAGTATAATAATAATAAAAAAATTAAAAAAAAACTTTTTAATAGTAGCCATTCTGACTGGTATGAGATGGTTTCTCACTTGGTTTTCAATTTGCCTTTCTCTAATAATTACCGATGAGCATTTTTCATAAATTGCTGGCTGAATGCATATCTTCTTTTTAAAAAGTGTCTGTTGCGGGCCAGGCAGGATGGCTCATGCCTGTAATCCCAGCACTTTGGGAGGCCGAGGCTGGCGGATCACGAGGTCAGGAGATCCAGACTATCCTGGCTAACGGTGAAAGCTCGTCTCTACTAAAAATACAATAAAAATTAGCCGGGCGTGGTAGCGAGAGCCTGTAGTCCCAGCTACTCGGGAGGGTGAGGCAGGAGAATGGCGTGAACCCGGGAGGCGGAGGTTGCAGTGAGTGGAGACCGCGCCACTGCACTCCAGCGTGAACAACAGAGCGAAACTCCATCTCAAAAAAAAAAAAAAAAAAAAAAAAAGTGTCTGTTCTCCTTTGCCCACAATTTTTTTTTTTTTAAAATGCGGATTCTCCACCTGTTGCCCAGGCTAGAGTGCAGTGGTTTGATCTTGGCTCACTGCAACCTCTGCCTCCCGGGTTCAAGTGATTCTCCTCCCTCAACCTCCTGACTAGCTGGGATTGCAGGCGTCTGCCACTGCGCCTGACTAATTTTTTGTATTTTTAGTAGAGACGGGTTTCACCACGCTGGCCAGCCTGGTCTTGAACTCCTGACCTCAGGTGATCCACCCGCCTTGGCCCCCCAAAGTGCTGGGATTACAAGCGTGAGCCACCTGAACCTAGCCCTTTGCCCACTTTTTAATGGGGTTATTTGTTTTGGACTTGTAAGTTTGTTTAAGATCCTTATAGATTCAGGACATTAGACCTTCGTTGGATGCACAGTTTGCAAATATGTTTTTCCATTCTGTAGGTCATCGCTTTACCTGTTGATAGTTTCTTTTGCTGTGCAGAAGCTCTTTAGTTTAATTAGGTCCCATTTGTCAATTTTTGTTTTTTGTTGCAATCGCATTTGGTGTCTTCATCATAAAATCTTCGCCTGGTCCTGTGTCCAGAATGGTATTTCCTAGGTTATCTTCTAGTGTTTTTACAGTTGTAGGTTTTACATTTAAGTCTTTCATCCATCTTGAGTTGATTTTTGTGTGTGGTATAAGGAAGCGTTCTATTTTCAATCTTCTCATATGGCCAGCCAGATATCCCAGCACCATTTATTGCCTAGGGAATCATTTCCCCATTGCTTTTTCTGTCAACTTTCTCAGAGATCAGACGGTTATAGAGGCATGACATTGTTTCTGAACTCTCTATTCCGTTTCTTTTCATATGTCCTTGTGTAAATGTGATTCCATCATCCTCATTTTGCTTGGGAGACAGTAGAACTGCATGTGAATTGCCCAGACTTTGGAGTTAAACTTCCTGGGGTTCAATCTGAATTCTACCAATGGCAAGCTATTTAACTTTTTATGCATGATATAATCTCCTTACTCCCCAGCATACATATTTTTAAAAGGAAAAAAAAAAACTATTATTAGATCAAATGCTTAATAATCATATTATTAAACATTATATGCTTAATTATATGTATTATATCTTAAGCATTATGTGCTTAATTATATTATATCAAGCATTATATGCTTAATTATATATTATATGTTAAGCATTATATGCTTAATTACATATATTATATTTTATGTATAGTATCAAAAACCCTCAATAATTTTTAGACAGATCGATTTTTTAAAATTTGGTCATTTGTTATTTATTTTTGTAAAGAGAAAATCGAGTCTATTTTAAGAACAGGACATTTTAAATTATGACTGTTTGATGGTCACTTTCTATCTGACTAACAAGGTCTAATAAAAATCTCCAATTAAAAATATATGTAATTTTAAACAATAGCATACATCATCAGAGAACAAAACTATATCAGCAGTAAGTCACTGGATGATGAATGTGTCCTATAATGTTAATCTCATTACATTCTGAAGTTTATTAAATGTTTTGCAAAAGTATTTTACAGTACCCCCAAGGCCATGAAAACAAGGCATCCAGAGATCCTTAGAATAATTGCCATCAAATATAATCATATTTTTTGTCTATTTATTCATTCTGTAGGAAGAATGAATTCAGTTTGATTTTCTTACAAAAGCTGAACCCTTAAATTCATTTCTCTAAGAATGACTGTTTCTTTGAAATTTCTTATTTCTTTCTTGGAAGTTTACCTAAAAGCATCTCAGTAATTATAAAGCCTTCAATTAAATTGATTTTTTAAATTGTTTTATTTGAAAATGCTTGAGTACAATAGCATTTAGATTTTTTCTATGTTTCAATAAGTTACCAATAACTTTGAGTTTACGAAGTCTTCCTTGCATCACCCTTGGTCAGAGATTAGCAAACTTTTTCTTTAAAGGGCTGGATAGTGAAACATTTCAGTATTGTTCGTTGTAAAAAAAAAGGTAGGTCTGAGGCAGGGTGTCGTGGCTCACGCCTATAATCCCAGCACTTTGGGAGGCCAAGGCGGGGGAATCACAAGGTCAGGAGATCGAGACCATCCTGGCTAACATTAAAAACACAAACAATTAGCTGGGCATGGTGGTGGGTGCCTGTAGTCCCAGCTACTCAGAAGGCTGAGACAGGAGAATGGTATGAACCTGGGAGGCGGAGCTTGCAGTGAGATAGCGCCACTGCACTCCAGCCTAGGCGACAGTGCAAGACAACGTCTCAAAAAAAAAAAAAAAAAAAATTATAAGTTTGTCTTTTGCTCTTTTTTTTATTGTTTTAGATCAAAATAGGTAATGCTTCTTTGCCTTCTTCTTGGAAAAGCAACAACATACCTGGGATGTTACCATTTCAGAGGGTAATAAAGCAACCTCTTATTTTTCAGAAGTCCTCGAGAACCTTAAATTTCCCTGTGATTCTACTTTTGCCCAATATCTGAATGACCCTGCGTTACTTTCCAAAAAAGAGAAACATGTAAGGTTCATCCCACTTACACTTTTAGTCCAAAAGGGCATACACTGCCCCCAAGAAATGCAAAAATTGTATCAAAATAAAGTGTGTTACGTAGGATGTGATTCATCCAGAAAAGTTAGATCCCTTATTCCTGATATGCTATGAACCAGTTCAAAACTTTCCCAGAACTGTAATTAAGAGTAATTCAGAGATTTCAGGGTGACCCTAGCTATTGTAGACAATAGGTTCTCAGTTTTTCTGAAATCACCACACAGCTATGTAACTTAACCTAAGTTGTCTATAACCTAATGTCTTCCCTATAATCCTGAACATTTGCACAATCCTTCATAAGTTAAAATCAAGAACTGAATCCCCTTTACAACAGCTGCAAAAATATAAAATAAAATACCTAACAAGATACTTAACCAAAGAGGTGAAAAATCTGTGCCAGAAAAACTGCAAAACACTGCTGAAAGAAAATGCAAATTTCACAAACAAATGAAAACATATCCCATGCTCATAGATGAGAAGAAGAATAATTGTGAAAATGATCATACCACCCAAAGCAATTCTACAGACTCAATGCAATTATCATCAAAATACCATCATTTTTTCACAGAACTAGAAAAAAACAATCCTAAAATTTATATGAAAGCAAAAACAGAGCCCACAAAGCAGAAACAATACCAAGCAAATACATTCCCACCAACAGTGCAAATTTGCTTGTAAATTTGTTTAAGATCCTTATAGAGTCAAGATATTAGACCTTTGTTGGATACATCATTGCAAATATTTTCTTCCATTCTGTAGGCTCTTTACTCAGTTGATAGTTTCTTCTACTGTGCAGAAGCTCTTTAATTAGATTCTACTTGCCAATTTTGTTTTTGTTGCTTTTTACCACTCTTTGCATAATAAGACAGCATTACTACCAGTCTTTCTACCATTCTATGCATAATAAGACTGTACAGGCCCTTAAATTTCCATTTAAATAGATGAGGATCTATTTATATATCTATTTGTATATCTATATATATCTATGGGGTGTGTGTGTGTGTGTGTGTGTGTGTATGTGTGTGTGTATATATATATATACACACACACCAAGATTATGTTATAACCTCTCTTTCCTGTAGTGACAAAAGCCTACTCACCTTATCTAGGGGAATAGAAACAGCAGTTAATCAAGCAGAGGCCTCTGTCATTTTGTTTTAAGACCTCCTTTGAACATGACAGTCTTCATTCTGTAAAATATTTTTTGCTTACTGAAAATACGCAACTTTCTTTGTAAGTAGTTTTATTTTCTATTAAATTCTATTACTTTTTCCTTTATGCATTTTCATTCATTGTTACATTACTTAGCTTCCTGCTACAGTTTTTCCATTACCTGAAGAAACAAAAAGTGATTCACTAACTTCTATTCATAAGCTATCTATCTTAGAGAAATATATTAGAATCTTCTTTAGAAAAGCTAAATTACTTTTGTTTCTTAAGATCAAAACAGGACAGTATCAGAAAGGATAAACAGTATTCGACTAACCCCTAGATTATGACCCCTTGCTGGAAACAAATCTGCCCAACTATTGAAAATCATTGCACTCATTTGAATTTGTCATTTAGGAGGAGATGGGAGGGTTAATATATATGCTGATAGTATATGGGTTTGGGGGCAGTCCCTATTTTTGGAATGCTTTGGAGACAACAAGGAATTCTTCACTTCAGCAAGAACCTCCAACTAAGGATGTTCAGTAATGTAAGAAATGCTCAAAGTATCTAATTTGTGAAGACATAAACATTTTAAAGGTAGGAGCACAAACTAAAACAAGTAAAATGTATTTTTTTAAAATCCTAGATGAAAAGTATACGGTACAGTCAGACCTCCCTTTAATAAAATCCTACTGCTTGTGAAACTCCAGTTTCATTGAGACTTTACTGGCTAGTTTCAGTGAGACCATTATGGAAAGGTAGAAAGGTTTAACTCTACCTGAATGAGTCTATTATATAATTTCAGCAATTTATTCAGAAAATGAATTATAGGAGAACTCTAGATAAAATTTCATAAAAAATATATAGAATAACTTAAAGATTCCACCAAAAAAAAAAAAAAACCTCTTAGAACAGATAAAGAAATTTAGTAAAATTGCAGGGTACAAAATCAACATAAAGTCAGTTGCCTTTCTGTATACAAACAGCAGTGTGATAAAGAAACCAAAAAGCAAATCCCATTTACAAGAGCTATAAAATATTAAATACCCGGGAATACATTTAATCAAAGAAGTGAAAAATCTCTACAAGGAAAACTATAAAACACTAATGACAGAAATTGTCATTATACATTATTAGAAAATAAAATGATATCCCATACCCATGGATTATAAAAATTGTATGGTTAAAATGTCTGTATTACACAGTGAGCTTCAGATTCAATGCAATCCCTATTAAAATACTAATGACATTCTTCACAGGAATAGAAAAGCAATCTTAACATTAGTGTGGAACCATGAAAGACTCCACACAACCAAAACAATGCTAGGCAAAAAGAACAAAACTGTAGGCATCACACAGTCTGATTTCAAATTATGCTATAATGACATAGTAGTCAAAACAGCATGGTACTGGCATAAAAACAGACACATACATGCATGGAACAAAATAGAGCACCCAGACATAATCCACACCTTTATAGACAACTCATTTTCAACAAAAGTGCCAAGAACATACATTGAGAAAAGGACAGTCTCTTCAATAATGTGTATTGGGAAACTGGATAACCATATTAAGAAAAATGAAATGAGATCCCTATCTTTTACCATATACAAAAGCCAACACAAAATCAACTAAAGAGTTAAATGTGAGACCAGAAACCATGAAACTATTAAAAAACAAACGTTGGAGAAAATGCTATGAGATGCTTGTTTAGACAAAGATTTGTTTGAGTAAGACCTCAACAGCACAGGCAATACAAGCACAAATAGGCAAACTGGGAATACATCAAGCTAAAATGCTTCTGCACAGCAAAGGAAACAATCAACAAAGTAAAGAGACAATTACAGAATGGAAGAAAATATCTGGCAACTATCTATCTAATAAGGGACTAATAACTCGTATGTAGAAGAAACTCAACTCCATAGCAAAAAACAAAACAAACAGTCTGAATGAAATCAGGAAAAGAACTGAATAGAAATTTCTCAGAAGAAGACATACAATTGGCCAACAGATGAAAAAAAAAAGCTTAATATCATTGATCTTTAGGAAAATGAAAATCAAAACCACAATGAGATATAATCTCACCCCACTTATAATGGATATAATCAAAAAACAAGAAGTAACAAATGCTGACTAGGATGTGGAGAAAGAGGAACATTTGGGCACCTTTGGTGGAAAGTAAAATATTAATAGTACAGTCACTATGTAAAATTATGTGGAAGTTCCTCAAGAAGCTAAAAATATAACTAACATATGATGCAACAATCCCTCTGCTAGGTAAATATTCAAAAGAAAGGAAAACAGTATATCCAACGTTTATTGTATTCCTAGTCACAATAGCCAGGATATGGAATTAACCTAATTATCTATCAAGAGAAAAATGGATAAAGAGAATGTGGTATGTATATATAATGGAATATTATTCAACCATAAAAAATCCTGTTATTTTCAGCAACATGAGTAGAATTGTATGTCATTGTGTTAAATGAAATAAGCCAAGCAGAGAAACACAAATACTGTATATCCTCACTCATATGTGGGATCACATGACTTGCTTCACTTTGTCAATCACTTAGAAGATTTACCCTCCTTACGCTGCCCCGCTTGTCTTGTATGCAATATATATCAGCGCACCCAGCCCAGGGCCACTACTACCAGTCTTGGTGGTAGTGGTCCCCTGGGCCCAGCTATTTTCTCTTTATCTCTTTGTTTTGTGTCCTTATTTATCACAATATCTGTCTCCGCACAAGGAGAAAACACTCGCTAAACCCCATAGGGCTGTACCTTACCACTACAGTGCTGATTGTTCATAGTATTCGATGATGTAAATTCCATTGGAAATCAAGGATTATCTTTCTGTGATGTTGTATGTTATACGTTTCTGTGCTTGGCTTATTTCAGTATGCCCATGAGATCTACTCATGGGCATAGAGAATAGAATAATAGATACCGTAACGTGGGAGGAATATGTGGGAGGGAGAGATGCAGAGAAGTTGGTAAAGGGGCACAGAAATACAGTACATAGAAGGAATTCTATGTGTATACTAATATTTAATAGTACAGTAGAGACAATTACAGTTAATAATTTATTATCTATTTCAAAATAGTGAGAAGAGAAAAAATGGAATGTTCTCAACACAAAGAAAAGTGTTTTAGGTGATAGATATCCTAATTACTCTAATTTTATTATGACACGTATACAGGTATCAAAATTTCACAGGTACCTCCAAAACATGTATAACTAAAACTCTTGTTTTCTCCAGATGGCAACTTAATATTGCAAGAAGAATTAACGTAAAGTGTTGTAATAATTTTGCAAAAAAATAGCACTCAAAGGAGAAAAATTCACCAATAAGTCTCAGTGGAAAAAAAATGTACTAAAACTTTTTAGTAAATTTTCAGTGTTTATCACATCTGTCATCAACATAAGCTTTGCAAAATTGCAAAGGTGCCACATGAGCAAGATTTTGAATCCAAGTGTTCATTTGAACATCCCTAAATGGATATCAAACACTATAACCGTGCCGTGGGTTTTCTAAATCTTGTCATTACCTACTATTGGGATGTATGTGATTCTTTCCTTGATAAGAGAGCTGTGGATCTAACAGTAGCATAAGTACTTACTAAATAGTGCATTCCCACTTTGAAGAATGTCAGTATCTGGTGACAGAGATACCCAATTAATTGAGGCTATTATTGAAGAGTTTTGCAAAGTTTTCAGAGTTTATATCTAATTCATTATAATAATGTCTATATTACTCCAATATTCAGGAAAGTTAAAAATAACAAATAGGATTCTGAAACTCAAATTAAGAAAACTGTCAGAGCAGACCACCATGGCACATGTATACCTATGTAACAAACCTGCACATTCTGTACATGTATCCCAGAACTTAAAGTTTAATTAAAAAAAAAAAGGCTGTCAGAGACTATCATGTTTTCATATTTAACTCCTTTGGGAGTTAAATTATTGTTAGCCAATCCAATGGTAATACCTTAGATCATTCACTCCTTTGGAGTTGGGAGTTAAATTATTGAAATTTTTTTAACTCTCTTCATAAGTTAGCTACAGCCTACCCATATGTACAAGAATATCATCTCTGATTTGGTACTCCTAATTATTGTAAGACAACATAACCAAGTATTGAAAAGAACTAATTAAATTGAGCATTGTTTTTTCAAGAGCATACAAAATAACCTTTTCATGATGTGCAACCTGGATTTCAATTTCATCTCAAGGAGTAACATCATGGAAAGATAATCCTTGATTTCCAATGGAATTGACATCATTGAATACTATAAACAATCAGCATAGTAGTTGTAGGGTCCACCCTACAGGGCTTAGTGGGTGTTTTCTCCGTGTGCGGAGACAGAGATTGTAATAAATAAAGACACAAGACAAAGAGATAAAGAGAAAACAGCTGGGCCCACGGGACCATTACCACCAAAATGCGGAGACCGGCAGTGGCCCCCAAAGGCTGGGTGTGCTGATATCTATTGCATACAAGACAAGGGGGGCAGGGTAAGGATGGTGAATCTTCTAAGTGATTGATAAGGTGAAGCAAGTCACATGATCACAGGACAGGGGGACCCGTCCCCCTTAGGTAGCTGAAGCAAAGAGAGAGAAGGCAGTGTACGTCAGCGTTTTCTTCTATGCACTTATAATAAAGATCAAAGACTTTAAGACTTTCACTATTCCTTCTACCGCTATCTACTACTAACTTCATAGAGGAACCAGGAGTAGGGGAGGAAGATGAAAGTGGATAAGGAGTGTGACCATTGAAGCACAGCACCACAGGGAGGGGTTTAGGCCTCCAGATGACTGCGGGCAGGCCTGGATAATATCCAGCCTTCCACAAGAAGCTGGTGGAGCAGAGTGTTCCCTGAGCAGAGTGTTTGTTCCCTGACTCCTCCAAGGAAAGGAGATTCCCTTTCGCAGCCTCTTAAGTAATGGGTGTCTACCCAGACGCTGGCGTTACTGCTTGACCAAGGAGCCCTCAAGCGGCCCTTATGCGGGTGTGACAGAAGGCTCATCTCTTGCCTTCTAGGTCACTTCTCACAATGTCCCTTTAGCACCTGACCCTATACCCGCCGGTTATTTCTAGGTTATATTAGTAATGCAACAAAGAGTAATATTAAAAGCTAATGATTAATAATGATAATTGTCCATGATCATCTCTATATCTAATTTGTATTATGACTATTCTTATTGTAACTATTTTCTTTATTATACTGAAACAGTTTGTGCCTTTAGTCTCTTGCTTCAGCACCTAGGTAATCTTTCGCCCAGAGTAGTGAATCTCCAGAGGTTTGATCGATGGATTCATGTCTCTCAATTAAAAAGACACAAACCTAAATCAAATCTCTGTAGAATTGTTCTGACCAGAAACATTTAGTTGAATATTTTTAGGAATTTTGAGAAGCAGACATTCCTCTAAAGAGAAGGATTCAACCCAAGACCTTTGTACCAAATTTAAGACTATATAAGAGATACTCAGTTAGTGCTTCAATCTGTGGAACAAGACCACAAATTTTCATGCACTAACCTACATTCTTCTGTTCTTTATTTCTCAAGATATCTTGTTCTTTATTGCTCAAGATATCTTTTCCTCTATTTTATACGTTTAAAATTCTCTAAGTATATCACCTACAAGAACCTCATTCTTTTTTTTTTTTTTTTTTTTTTTTTGAGACCGAGTCTCACTCTGTCACCCAAGCTGGAAGGAACCCCATTCTTAACATTGGTTTTTGCAAGTTTAGGCACACTTGACATGAGTCTGATACCCTGGCTCTAATTTTTACCTAAACTATCTAAAACATAAAATCAAAACGACTGTTTGCTGGGCTTGTACTCATTTCTATTTGGGAAGTACCTCATTTCTTGTAATGAATCAATTGCCTAGTAATGAGGATCACCCTGTTGGTAATGTAACAAATATGATGACCTTTCCAAGACAAACATCACTGGACAAGAACAAAAGGCTTGTATTTGGAGGCAATCTCTCTTTCCCACATCTTACAAGATACATTAATCACTTTTTTTTGCCTTATCTCTACCTAACGACCTCAGTTCTACATATTTTATTGCCTGATCATTGTACTACTCTTAATTTGAGGGGTCTATCTTCAAGTATTGAAAGAGTATTTTGTTATTTTTATTTATTGTCATTTTATCATTTGCTGCAACCATCAAATGAATCACAAAATCAATATATTGTGTGAAACACAAACTCCTATGATGCAACTGATTTCTAACACTAAGAAATAGAAAAGTTTCTTCTAGAAGTTTGAGGCCAGCCTGGGCAATATAACAAGACTCTTTCTCTAAAATAAATAAATAAACAAATAATAGAAAAGGCTATTTTGCTAATAAGACTACTCTGAGAGGTTTCTGTCATATTGTAATTAAAACAATTTTATTCTGAAGTGTAATCTACATAGATAAAAAAAAGTACAGATTGTAAATAAAGACAAGTTGGTTTGGTTCTATTTTTCATAGCTCCCACATTCTCATAACAAATTGTTCCATTTTCTGTTTGTCTGATAAATGTTTTTTTTTTTTCCCTTAGTTTGTGAATTACATTGTTACTGAGTGCTGAATTTTAGGTTGGCAGTCATTTCATCTCAGAACTTGAAAGATGTCATCCCATTGTCTATCTTATTGTTGCTCCTTGAAAGTATGTGTCTTTTTTCTCTGACTGCCTTAATAGCATATATAACTTTGATTTTCAATAATCACATTAAAATGTATTTTTTAATATTATTTTTATTTTGGCATTCATAGAACTGTAAAGTACAGTTTGAATAAGTATCAGTGTTTAATTCTCAGATATTACCCTTTGCTCTCCGCAGAACCACCATTCTCTCTTCTCTACATTTCTGCAAATTTAACATGTTAGAATTTTTCATTTTATTTCATATTTTTCTTATGGCTTCTTATGAATTTTCCATTCTTTCTCTTTTCATTATTTTGTATTTGTTATTCTCTAGTAAACTATTTCCCAATTTACTTAAACCCTCTCCATAGTGTTCAATTTGCTGTCAAACTTTGAGTTCTTAATTTTAATTATTGCACTTTGTGGTTTTCAAAGTTTTACTTATTTTCTTGTGGACTCTACATGATAACATTTTCCAGCTTTTGTATGTTTTCTTCAGCATATTCAGTGAGTCTTTTTTCCATCAATTCTAATAACAAAGTCATCTGTAGTTCTATTTCTGGTATCCGTTTCTCTATTGTCCTTTTCTCTTGGTTTGCATCATTTTTACTTCATTTTTTTTGACATCAGAGCAAAAATTTTTGGAGAACTAGATGTTGTCACTCATTTTCCTGATGGCATATCAGACTATCCTCTTGTAAGCAGAAAGAGTAGAAGAGAATTTTAATTAAATAAAGGTTTGAACTGACTTAAGGCTGTTTGCATTTTGCTGAGGTTCTATTTACCTTCATTTCACAACTTGTGCTAGGATATAGTACTCTAAGCATCACAAATTAGAGTATTTTGTAATTAACAGACTCACTTTATTTTCACCACGAGACTACCTTTAACTCCACTGTGCTTTTTAAGAAGTTTTTGGTGAGCTTTGTAATTTCTTGCTCTGTGCAGTTTAAAATTTTTTTTTTTTTTTAAAAAAAGGCCAAGAAAGGAAACCATAAAGTACAAGAATTACCTCTGTGTTGCTCTTTTCTCTCTTGATAGCCTTGGGAATGCAAACTTCAATATTTTTCCTTGCCAGTCTTATAGTTTACCAAAAGCAATGGTATATTTTTTGGGTTTAGTCATAGTCATTTCCATTGATTCTGGGCTTCTTGCTCTGTGTTGAGAATCAGCAAAAGTCCTGATGGAGAAGCTCTAATGAAGCCTTCCCTCCTCTCCCCATCATAGCCCCTGAAATACTGGGCCCCTTGGTCACTCTCTGATATTTTCAAACTAGGTTCCTACAATTAGCTTCAAGCTTCTCCATCTTAGCTGGAAGATGAAGCTGAGGCATGCACTGACTCTGTACTCACCGACTGAAAAGAACGAGTTCTTTTCGGGTATTTTTAAGACCTCATTTTATTTTATAGCGATCTGATAGTTAAACCGCAAGATATAAAAAGGCACTGGTTCTTGCTACAGGAATACGTTAGCAACAACATGTATATCAGTAAGAGTGCAACTACAAAAAGAGGATCTAAAATTATCATTAAGCTAAACATTGTACTTCTAAATTGGAAAATAGTAATTTGTGCAGATATTTATGCTAACAAAGTTAACTCTGTTTAAACAAGTCACTCCCTGTAAGCTCAGCTGATGTAAGTTGATGGCCCTAAAATGAATATTTTTTGAATTTCTGCTTATGGCTTTCCCAAACAGAATTGCTTCTTTAATCATAAGAAAAATTCACATATTATCTAATTAATGTGTACAATTTTGAATTCTGCTTCTTGCTTATCAAATAAGTAAACCAGTTGTGTTTTTTAAAGCAAACTAAATACTACCTTCTAAAACTATTTGTTGAAGGCCAAATAATTTTTAAAAATTAGAGCCACTTTGATAGAAACAAGAATAAAAGGTTGGATCTCATGGTAATTTAGCAGTCTCTGCCATGGACAAAAGATGTAATGGAACCAGCTGTGATGCAGCGAGCTGTGCATTCTCGCTGATTCTGCATCAGCATCCTCACTGCTCTTATCAAAAGGTGACTTCGAATCAAAATCATGTTATAGGAACCGGCTCTTAACATCAGCTACATTTTCCTGTGACAGGAAATCTGGCAACTGTTGATAGTAAGTGACATTTCTATAGAAGTGCAACCAAACTATGGAAGGACAAGAAAGAAACAAATTTTTTCAGTATAAAACAGGTTCTCTTTTTCAATATGATCAGGATATATAAGAAGTCATTAGTACAAAAACAAAGAATCAGAATGCAAAATATCCATGAAATAAATTATTTAACTTTAAACATTAAATTATAATCATTCCTAAATCTGTTGATGAATAGTCAAGTATCCCCCTTTTTATGAGTAGCTGTGTCATCTTTCTAGAATCAGTTGTGCCTATAATTCATTATCTATAATTTTCTATTTAAATGGGTTTAAAGTCGAGGGAGTAGAGACATTTTCAAAACAATCTTTGCTGAATTCTTGTAAATGTCTACATTTTATCCAATTAGCAGAAACCAATTTTTTACCTAAGTTGATGGTATTCTTTCAATAACATGAATATAACATGGGTTTTAAAAAGCACTCAATTCATTTTCTTTAAAAATGGCAAGAGTATTTTCACACGGAGTTCTATTTGTTTATTCAATATCTAATTAGAATTCATAATTATCATATAAAAATACAATTTATAAAATTCACTTCAGAAATAAAATCAAATGTCTTTTGGGAATTACTCACTTACTTGTGTGAGTGTGTCCACAATCATAAAACAACGCTATGTTATTTCCAGGGTACATGTACGCTGTAGATCAATCAGTGTTTTCTATAATTCAAGCAAATCCTGAAGTGTTTCTTGATGTAACAAAGTATACAATGAGCCACTGTGTTCACAGGGGTAGTTTTCTGAGGAAAAAATATGATCACTGGACTGAGTGGCTTGCAGAGGGTGTTGCTTGGGTTAAAAAGAACAAGGAACAGAGACAGGTAAGGAAAGCAGGGAATATTCACATGTGTGCCATCTTTGCAAACCTTAAGTGTTCATAGGTTTCCCGTTATTCTGTAGTCTGGAACATTTATTTTAACTAGAATTTCTACTTTTATTTCTCTACATAAATGTTTTAAACATGGCCCTTGTATATTGGTCTTTTATGTCAGTAACTTCATATATGTCATTTACTTCTTCCATTTTCACAACCAAACTCAATCTTTTACCCATGCAATTATTTTAAATATAGCCCAAATAAGCTGATAGCAATTTAGAGGTTTCTGGCTTAAATATACTGCACAAATGTACCAAACATCTTCTAGCCATTGAGAAGACAGACTCTTGAGCTATGAACAGTCCCAAGATGTTGCTGTTCTTTGGTGCTCTGTGACTCAGAGACTCCTCATTATGCTGCTGAGTGAAATCATCTAGACACATGAACCTTCTCTTGGTTTCCCCCTTTCTACTGGGAGTTCCTTTGCCCCTTTTCTTTCTGTGTAGTAACCATGTGCTGGCTGGCCATTCTCTCTGGAAGACCTCATGCTGTAAGGGACTTCCCAGGATGCAAACCTGTCAAAGCACCACCCAAATAAAGCTTATTCTATTCTACAGCCACCATACGGTCATGCATTTTTCCTTGATCCACCTATAAATCCCTTAAGCTCACAACATTCCGTTAAGGAAATGCCGTTCTAAAGTTTGAATTGTGTTCCATACTGGCTGATGAGTAGTGTTTGATTAAGAATGAAGTTAGTATCATGAGTCTAAGAGATAACTTTATTTCATATGCTGAGTTTCACCCTGGATCTTCTTAGCAAATACATGATATCACATATTGATTATTGGAAAAAAAAACAACAACAAAAAAACAGGAGTTCCAGAACACTGGAAGCACAAAGCTATACATCCAAGCCAACTTCAATAAGAGTGTAAAATGTCACACCCCTATGAGGTTTGTTGCCATTGTACCCACTGGTTTTTCCTTCATTCAGAAAATGAATTCTGGTTTAAGTAAGTATAAAATGGCCTATATCAAACAAACTCTTATAGAGAAAAATAAAACTTTGGAACCAAATAAACACCCACCAATAACAAACAAAATAATGCAACTGTGTTATGAGACAGGAAACACAGGTGATTTGGTCATGGAAATAAGGCATCATTAGATGAAGTCTACATCTATAAAGCATTTTTTCCTGATACCATGCTCATTCCATTTTCTGTGAAGGGGAATTAGAACTCATATAGAAAGCTCTGGTCATACTAGTTGGAAGAGTCAGGCAAGAAAATTAGGTATGTCAGACCATCTGGAAATTAAAGTAGAAAAACAACTATGAAAAAGAAGGCCACAAAGGGAGAGACTAAAATATGAATGAAAACATGCTTTAGATTACAAATATTGAACATAACATTTAACAAAACTTAAAAGCAACTAGAGAAAGAAAGTCTATTACATACAAGGAAAAC
The DNA here is from genome assembly GCF_049350105.2 of Macaca mulatta. Lineage (NCBI taxonomy): Eukaryota > Metazoa > Chordata > Mammalia > Primates > Cercopithecidae > Macaca > Macaca mulatta. The sequence continues at coordinate 124,256,017 of NC_133413.1, forward strand.
CAAACAAGCAAACAAGAAAACCAGAACAGCTGACTTAACAGAACCAACAGAGGGCAAAGTATAGTAAAATGCTGTTATTAAAGAGGCCAGAGTTTAGAAAGAAGACACTGGTAACTCAGAAATTAATATTCGGTGAGAACATCATTCATAAATAAAAGTGAAATATAACATTTCAGATTAAAGAAAGCAGAGAGAATTTGTCTCCACCAGACCTTCACAAAAGAAATACTAAAGAAATATCTTTAGAATGAAAAGGCATGATAAGAGATGGAAATTCAAATATCCAGATACGAAGAGGAAACACGAGAAATAAATACAGTAATCCTTTCTTATCTATGGTTTCACTTTCCATGGTTTTAGTTACACATGGTCAACTACAGTCTCAAAATATTAAATGGAAAATTCCTGAAATAAACAATTCATAAATCTGAAATTTCATGCCAGTCTGAGTAGTGTAGTAAGTTAAATAGGCATCTTTTCACTCCTAGAGCAAACACTAAGGCATCTTTTCACTGCTACAGCAAACACTAAAACTACATAAAGTAGTAGAGCTAAGAATCAAAAAGAAGAAATGTTGAGGCATAATTAAAATACACGCATTTAACTCCCAAAAATAAAGGAAAAAAGAATTTAAAAAGGACAAATAAAAAACTAATAGCAAGATGGTAGGAATAAACGTACCTCTATTAATGATTACAGCAAGTAAAGTGGATTAAATATTGCAATTAAACTTTAATTTACAATTGAATTCAATTGTAATTGTAAAACTAAACAAAATGAAGACAACCACATGCGGTTGTAAGGGATACTAAAAGCATGGCAAAAGATACACCGTGCGGATAATAATCATAGGAAAGCTGCAGGCTGCAAAACAAGAAATAATATGAAAGATAAAAAGGGATATTCCATATGTCTGAGAGTCAATTAGCATATTAACAGTTTTGAAAATATACCCAGCAAAAACTGGTAGAAGTGCGGGGAGAATTACTGAATCCCACAATTTGATGGAAAAGTTTCAAGTTTCTTCTTTTATTATTTTTGTAACATTAATCATAAAAATTTACTCTATGCCATGGTCTAAATGTATGTATCCCTGCAAAATTTGTATATTGAAGACTAACTCTCAACTGATGATACTAAGATGTGAAGCCTTTGGGTGGTGACTAGGTCATGAGGACTCTACCTCATGAAAACAATTAATATGCTTATTAAAGAGGCTAGTGGGCTTCTTTGCTCCTTCTGCCACATAGGATGTAGCAAGAAGACACTGTTGATAAGGAATAAGCCCTCACCAGACAACAAATCTGTTGACTCCTTGACCTTAGACTTCCCAGCCTCCAGAACTGTGAACAATAAATTTCTATTGCTATAAATTATCCAGTAGAAAGTACTTCGTTATATCAGCCCTAACAGACTAGGTCACTGCACCTCTCAAATCCCTCCAATGGTTTATGTCTCACTCAACATAAAAGCTAAACTCCTTACTATATCCCCCAAACACAAGACAACATTACCTTTCCCCCATTCCACCTCCTCTTAGCTTCTACTTCTCTCAAAATACTCCATCTACTTGTTAAGAAAAACATCTTCATCACACTCCTATTTCAGGGATTTGGTATTTTTCGTTGTCTCTCTCTGGAACAATCTTCCTTCAGATGTGTGCAAGGTTTTTGAACTCATTTTCCTCAGGTCTTTGTAAAAATCTTATATGTGTAGCATGACTTTCTCTGTCCATCAAATTTAAAACCTCAACCACTTCCTTCAGCAATATGCATTCTTCTTTCATCCTTAATGTTACTCAGTTGTACTTATCATCAGACACCATCTCTATATAACTTATCTGTTTATTATTTGTTTATAGGCACTTGTATGCAAATGTCATGAAGGGGTTTATAAATTGTATTCCAAATCATATTCTTAGTGCTTAAAAGAGTGCTTGTCGGTGTCGTTCAATGTAAAACGAATACATTTATCTAATCCAGTGAAGGACCTAATATCTATATACCCTATAAGAAAACAAAACACAGATCTAAGAAGTTTATGAAATAAAATACAAAAAAAGTTATAAAAGAACATCCACAACATTCTTCTCATTTTACCATTGAGAAAACAAATCTGGAGAGGTTTTTCTAACCCATAACAAGACCGAGTGGCAGAATATACCAGTCTACACACCTGTTTTACTTCACTGTTGTGGCCATCCCAGAATGTGGGCTCATTGAAGATTTCTGTTTGTCTGATGTAAATTTTTTTAAGTGATTTAGTTGCCAATGTTTAAACATTAGCATATTACTCATAAGAGTCTAAAAACCAGCTTCTCCTGAAAAATTGGAACATCTAGCAAACACGATCCATATTTCCATGTGGCAATAATTTCCACTGCTTAGACAGGCATGTGTTCTCAAGTCTGCTTTCCTCTTTTACCACATCTTTCTGGTCCTTGTGGACATCAGATTTTGCTGCTTTGAATGTATCCCTTATTTTAATATTTTTATGTATTTACACATAAGATTCTTGATTCTGGTAATTACGGCATAATAAACTGAGGAGAAATAAATTAATGTTACTGAAAAGAAATTTAACTATGGTTCAAAACCTCTGCCCCACATATTTCGACAAGTAAATATTCACATATCTCTGCTTAGGTGTGCTTTTCATGTTTCTATCACCAAATGATATGCTCCTGAAACAGTCACCTGGGGAGATAATACATCCATCATTTACACTTTATTATAAATTACCTTACTAAATACTATACATTTTTATCCTGTGGTAAAGATGGACTTTATTGATTACACATGTCTTCATTGAAAGATGGAAAAAATATTGCTTTGCTTATTTGCTTTTAATTTGAGATTTTATGAAGGAAGTTTTTAAAGCCAGGTTAATTGCATGAGAATAGTTTCTGATGGTCAATGATATGCCCATTCCTTTCTATAGAGTTTCAGAATTAAAAAATGATTATTAAAAGGTGTGATAAGTATATAAGGAGAATGGGTTAAATTTATGTTAAATTTAACCTCTGTGTATAGTTTGCTGCTTGTCCTTGTTGTACACAGCTAATGCTATATTATATTAATCTCCAAACACAGGGTTGCATTCCTACTTTATGTACTATAGGCGAAATTCTAACATAAACAAGTCTTATGTTTTTATGATTATCTAATTTCTTGTATCAGTCTTGCCCACTGTTTCATTGTTGATAATATAAAAATATGTAGAGCATGTTTGGCTATTGGTTCTAAAGTCCACTGTAATAGACAGTTTAAGAAAAAAACAGGACTTAAAGAGAAGCCAAATCTTTGCCATATTTTCCTCTGTTTTAATGATATTGTCAAATAATTCTCTATGGTTGTTTTATTTTTCTTTAGTGCCCACACAACCTCCTACATGGCCAAATTCATTTCTTGATGGCGTGCTGGTGACTGAACACGTAGGTGCTTACTAAAATAAATGTGCTGATGGGACATATGGGCACACTTTTCTTCCAGCTAGTTTAATATTTTTCTTTGGATGTCTGCATATTATTTTGGTTTTCTAAACCATGTAACTGGCATTGATAATTCCCAATTTTGCAGGATTATTTTCCTCATTCTCAATATTCCTGTTATCATCTGCCATGTAGGTTGATGTTTTTCCTCCTTGCCTTAAGAAGATTAAATATAAAATTTATATTCAGGCCATTGCAGCAAAAATTCTGAAATATTCTCCTTTTCAAGTTCTCTCTGTACTTTCTTTTCTCAAGAGGAAATCACCTACTTAAGGTACAACAAACTTTTATTCCAGAGGAAACTGTTCTATCAGCTGCAGGTTGTAGGTACTGACGTCATGACAGCGTAATACACCTCACCTGAATAGAGAAGGACATTTTCAGCTTAAAAAATCAACACATTGTTATTGCATTATTAAAATATAGTTGCTTATCATGTTCCTAAAATTATGGTGATGTGATTTTGGAAAAGATTAATAGGTTTTAGTTATGAGGATTCTATAATTTTTTCCCATGTCAAATATTTTGTGTAAAAATATGGCTGGCCCACTCTAGACTTATTGTAAGCACGGGATAAAATGCACTATGCTTTTCTAGGAGAGGATGCATTTACACACGATGCTTGAAATGCTAATTCTGACAGTCTATTGTGAATTTTCTTTTTATGGCTACTATGTTTTGTCCTTTTTTTTTTTTTTTTTAGTTTTTGTATTTGATGTTAGCAATTTGCATCAAAACAGATAATAATTTGGGCTGGAAATACTAGGAATGCATTCTAACACTGTATAGACCTATTGTGGAGTGCCAGAATATGAGTGTTCGAAGCGCAGAATGTACTGGCAAGAAACAAACATGGCTTATGCTACATAGGGCCCTGGTTGCCTTTCTTCTCTCATAGAATTCTCTAATTAGTGCTCTTAGTTGATAATTGTACAAAAGTATTCTGATTTCAGATAGATATTTCTGATTCAATTGTAAAACTATCCTTAATGAAAGCATAGGGAATTGCATAGCAAATAGAAGTTCTGGACTCAATGAAAAACTCTGGTTGAGACCTTTTTAAAAACCTAAAGCTTTGTGTAAAACAAGTTTTCATTGACTCATTTATTAATTCACGCATTTGTTCATTACACTTGTATGTATGTAGTATTAAGAAAAGAAATTCTAGAACCAGATTGCCTGGGTTCAGATGCTACATTTGCTGCTTACTAGCTATTTAAACTTGGAAAATTACATTCTTTATAGGTGGTAGGACTTCTAAATCACAGGTCTTTGGTAAGAACTCTCAAATGTGTTATGAGAAAATATTTGTAGTATGTACAAAAAAGTGCTCAGTAAATATTTGTCACCATTAATAGCCAATATTCATCAACATTTGTACTTTTATTAAATATCCAGCTACTGTGGATACAAATTAGAAATGATAAAATATTTAATGTGAAGTAGAACCCAATAGAAATGCAAATCATGAAGTTGGGGGTGGACATAAAATCAATTTTAATATATTATGTTGTGCATAGATAGGTATAGATGAGATAGATAGATAGATAGTAGATAGATTAATAATATAGATATCAATGATTTACAGTTGAGCCTTGAACAACATGGGTTTGAACAGTGCAATACTACTTATATGAGTATTTTCTTCTACCTTGGCCACCTCTGAGACAGCAAGACAAACTCCTTCTCCTCAGCCTAAGCAATCTGAAAATGATGAAGATAAAGACCTTTATGATGATCTATATCCATGTAAGGAAGAATAAATAAATAAATATATTTTCTGTTCCTTGTGATTTTCTCAATAACATTTTTTTCTAGCTTACTTTATTGTAAGAATACATACAGTGTGTAATACATATATATGATATGTGCTAATTTACTGATTATGTTATTAGTAAGACTTCTGGTCAACAGAAGGATATTAGTAGTTAAGTTTTCAGGGATTCAAAAGTTATATGTGAATTTCCAACTGTATGGGAGGTGGGTGGCCTTAAACTTCCACATTATTTAAGGGTCAACTACATTGTGTGTGTGTGTGTGTGTGTGTGTGTGTGTGTGTGTGTGTATACTCTATATATCTGTATTGATACACACACATGTCATATTCAGAAGGTTGAGAAACAAAAAAGTAAATTCACTTTTTTGTGAGAGTCTGGAAAGATTTAAGATGAGGCATTTGGAAGTCATTAGATGAACAAGAAAGGAAGGATAACCCAGACACAAGGAACAAGATATGTAAAGCCTCATGAGGTAGCAAAATAAAATAAACGGTAGCAAATACGTAGGTTTCATGAGAAAGAAAGTAGGGCAGAAAAGAAATGAGGATAAGATCAGGCAGAACATAATGACTGCTATAGACTCTGCAAAAATGGTTGATTGAGTCTTTAAAAGATTTTAATGAATAGGACAATGATACGATTTAACTCGCATTTTAGAAAATGATAGAGGTGCTGTGAATAGATGCAAGTATGAATAAACAAGAGATAAATGCCAGTACTTAGGAGGATTTTGCAATGGCCCAGGTGAGATCATAGCTGAGCTGAGTTGTAAACAATGCCTGTGAAAAGAGGGACTAAATATATGTAGAATTTTGAAATAGAATCAACCTGACTCAAATACTGTATAGTAAGTTGGGAGCAATCTGAGTTAGGTCTCATATTCTCAGGAACGCATTTTTGTAAGTAAGAGGATAAGTCTTGTTTTTATTATATTGAATCCCAGTTGCCTCATCTGTTAGACATTTAGGAGTTACAACAATGAGATACACACACACACACATGCACACACACACACGCACACACACACACATAGATGCAGGGAGGCATGATCAGAGAACCATTCTGTGAGTAATCACCTTAAAATGGTAACTATAACCATGATTGTGAATGGGATTATCTCGAGAAGTCCCAGAGCAGCCTGAAGTTGTATAGAATTCACAAAGGAGAAATGGTACTGTAGCAAAGAGGAAGGTCAGTAAAGAGAGTAATAAAAAATAAGCACTACTAGAATCTGAGAAGTATCCTTTCTACCGGGACATAGCAGGATAGTTTCACTGGCATATTAACTGTTTCAAACAGTATGTTGATATGGTCATATTTCTGTTGAAATATTTGTTTATATATGCACATAGATGAGGATGTATATCTTTTATACATCAATATTAAGAATGGTCATTTTTGGCAGAGCTATGGGTATACACATTTTTTTAGAGCTTTTCTAAGGTGTTCATTTTTATGGTACACATGCATTATTATAGAAATTAGAAAATACTACTTAAAATTAGCGATCAAGGAAAACAAAAGTAAAAGCTAAATTGAAATCCAGAGTCCAAGGCGTTTATTACATTGTAGATATGATGGTGTTTACATGCTAAACACAAGGAGTCAGTGGTGAGAGGTGACTGAATATACAAGAAAGGACAATCAAGGAGAAAGAAATTCTGAAGAGGAGAGAGAGGACCAGACACAACGACAGGATTCAAAGTTTGGAAAACAGACTAGCCTTGCATAGAAAGATAGTTTCTCCTTACACATTATAGGAAGGCATTCAAGATGGATGCGAGCTGAAGAGGATGATGCTTATGGAGTTGTAGGCTATCTACTACTATGAACACAGGTTCTTTTCTAAAAACTCAGTCACGTAAAATAAATGGTAAAGACAATACTAGTGCAAAAATTCTCTCCAATATTAGATATTGGTAATATCTATTTTAAATTGGTTCAGTTCATTTATATAAGCCAGGTAGATAAAGCTAATATAGGACTCAGGTGAGAAGTAAAACAATAAGAAAGAGTAGAGATTATTATTAAAACTTATTTTACACTTTTATATCTTATGGTCTGGAGATCAGAAGTCCAAAAGTGGGTCTGACAGAGAAAAGTCAAGGCATTAAGACTGCTCTGTACCTTCTGGAGGATGTAGGGAAGACTCCAAGTCTGAGGAACACTACCAGCATTTCATAGGGTGTGGCTCCCTTCTAGCAATGGCATCAGTGACTGCGGCTTCCATTGTCACATCTCTCTCATCTCTGACTGACTCTGATACTCCTCCCTCCCTCCCTCATATAAGGACCCTTGTGATTACACCAGGCACACCTGCATAACCCAGGATCCTCTCCCCACCTTAGAGTCCTTAACTGAATCCCATCTGTAAAGTCCCCTTTGTCATGTCAGGTAAGCATATTCACAAGTTTCAGGGATTACAAGGAGGACTTCTTTGGGAGCTACTATTCTGCTTACCATAGCCACTATTTTGTTTTGATTTGTTACTTGGAAATAGAAAATGGATACACCTTTGTTCCCCCAGCCACCCGGTTCTCCACGCAGGCAGCAAGAGTTACCAGATTCTTTTGTATCTCTCCAAAGATATTTTACGCATATACAAAATTTTCTCTTTTTCTTCCTTTTACCCTCACGCAAGTGATAATTTATTAGAAATATTGTTTTTCACTTTTTTTCTCATTTAACAATATAGTTGGAAGATAATTCCATGTCAGAATAAAGACTCACTTATTCTTTTTTACAGCTGCATAGTAGTTCATAATGTGGATATGTAATAATTCACCCTGTCATTTCCTTACTGTTGGGTGTTTGTGTTGCTTCCAGTCTTTTGCTTTTTTAAATAATTCTTCATTCATTTTCACAGAAGGGGTCGCTGGCCACTGTCATGCCTGAAAGGGCTTCAACTGAGAGACAGTGGCCATGGATGCCAGATTAGAAAGGGATATAGAACTAGTGAGCAGGAAACAAGTGGGGTGACCTCACAATTTGACTGTGCCCTGTAATTTACAAAGTATTTTGAGGCACATTTTGTATAAATGCATATCTAATACTCATTAGCTTATGAGAGCTTTATAAATACTCCGAGACACAGGCATCATGGAGTATCTCTAATTTGCAGGTAAGAAAATTCAGACACAGATGTTGCCTGAGAGTGCACATTGGCAGAGCCGGATTTCAAGCTAAGTCTTCTCTATCTCCAAATTCCAGCCACCTTGTTATGTCTTAGCTATTTCTTTTTTTTTTTTTTTTTTTTTTTTTTTTTTTTTTTGAGACGGAGTCTCGCTCTGTCGCCCAGGCTGGAGTGCAGTGGCTGGATCTCAGCTCACTGCAAGCTCCGCTTCCCGGGTTTATGCCATTCTCCTGCCTCAGCCTCCCGAGTAGCTGGGACTACAGGCGCCCGCCACCTCGCCCGGCTAGTTTTTTTGTATTTTTAGTAGAGACGGGGTTTCACCATGTTAGCCAGGATGGTCTCGATCTCCTGACCTTGTGATCCGCCCATCTCGGCCTCCCAAAGTGCTGGGATTACAGGCTTGAGCCACCGCGCCCGGCCTGTCTTAGCTATTTCTTAGGTCTAGAACATGGAACCAAAGGGAAGAGAAGAAGCAGGACAGAAGCAAACTATGATTAAATAATGGTTTTTTTTAGTGTAAAAAAATTAAAAAATAATTATATGGGCCCAACACAAATCAGGCCCACACAAATATGCAGTATCTTCTGCCAACAGCCTTTAATTTTCCAATCTATCAAACTAATCACTCAATCCACTGATCGTATTGAAGTAACTTTTTTTCTAGAAATTATTTATACTATGTGCATAAACTCCATCTAATAGAAATATGATAACCAAAGATCCCTTTATTTACCTCCATGTAGATTAAGTTCCGTAACTGAAAATGTATAGACAGCCTTATATTTTCTTAGTTTTACTTTTGACAGCTTTCTGTATAAAATTTCATGAAAATATAAATTTATGAATATACAAATTCATAAATATGATCATTCTTTTCAAATTATACATACATTCATTTCATAGCATTTTTTCTGTGCTGGCTTTTAGCTAAAGATTTCAAACAAAAAGAAGAATTCTCTAATACAAATTACAACAGAATTCATTTTGAACAAAATGAAGTGGAATGTAAAATATGAAACTCTGAAAATAATATATGAATATAATATATTTAGAAATCCATCAGATTTTTCTTTCTTCTCATAAGATTTTTGGAATATTAGAATGAATTGTTTCCTACCTTCATGTTTTGAGGCAAAGATTGTGAGTTATAATACTTTACACAGAGCAAGTTATAAGCTTACAGACACAACGAATTGAAAGGAAGTAATTTATGCCAGTCTATTTATGTTATTATCTTCTAAAAGGAAAGAATTGGCCAAGTATTTCCTCAATTTTTCATCATATTAAAAAACTTACACTTTTATATTTGCTATCAAGTTCAAAGGCACGGTTTATAATAACCTATAAGCATTTTCATTTCAGTGAAGGTGGGGGAAAGACAAGAATATTCATTAATAGACTTAGGTTATTTTTAATTGAGTTGAGATTTCTGCATTGAAAATCAGAAAAAAAACAGTGTTTGAAAACAACACTTTTACCGCCTTGTAAGAGACAATAGATAATGTTTATATATTTCTATTGCACTAATGAATTTTTAATGAGCTATTATTTCAGTACTTTGTCCAAGAAAAGCATGTTTCCTGAGATTTATTTTCTGAGATGAGCTAGTCTCAAATTTACAAGTAGTTTATGGTAATAACTTGGCCATTTGTTTTCCGTATATCAGAATCAAACTCTGAAAATAAAAAATACATGTAAAATAATTGTATTTTATTCATTTCTTAGTGAAATTGCATGTTATAAATAGTATGGCATATCCTTTTATATTCTCCATTAACAAAAAGGAACCCCTAAGTAGCAAATAATTAATATATTAGATTCAATTTGTAGGCAACTCTATGTACTGTCAGTAAATAACAGTAATTTACATAACAAGATGTTTATTTTGTATTTATGAATACTATTGTCAGTGCATCTTAATTTGTCAGTTCTTGGAAGAATAGTTTTTTTTAAAGAGTTTATCAAAATGTGTAAGGAATAAACAAGTTATGTATAGGTATTTTCATTAATTTTAGTTATGATCATTTTAACTAATACTAATATCTAGTATTAATTTTAATGAATATTAATACCTCTCTTGCTACAATTGCTATTTATATTTATGCATATTCTAGTTGTTTCCAAGTTTCTAAAATATATTATGTTACAAGTTAATAACTCAGGGATTCAATTATTAATTAAAGTGACAAAAGTGTGTGACAGCTCTTTAGAATGGCTCACTTTAGGAATGATAATGTAAGACTACATGGTTATATGTGGCTAACAGATTATTATTATTTTAACTGCTAACAGATTGCTGGATAAAAAATGTAAAATTTAACAATCTCTTTGTATTACAAGAATCAGGTGAAATTAGAAAATTATTGACACATATGTGGGATTCTAAAGAAACAATTTCAGTTTGCCTGAAAAATATGGGTAAGATAAATAAATAAAACCTCAAAGTAATATCCCAAATTTTGGATAACATTTCTATAGCAAATGCAATGCTTATTATACACAATGACCTAAAATATTAATATTTATTATGTTCTAAGCACTGAGCTAAGGAAATGATTACATTGATTATCTAATTTAATTTTTGTCACACCATCAGAGATAAGTAAAATTTCCATTTTTCACATGAAGAATCTGAAGCATTCTTAAGATTGCAAAGCCAGTAAGTGCTGGATCCAGTATTTGAACCTGGCAACCTGTCTTCAGGGCCCACATTTTTACCCACAGGGTTATGCTTTCAAATAATGACCCTTTCCACTCATATGGCAAGTACTGTGTCTTATAATTGAGTGAAGGTAAAATTTCTCCTTTGTCTGTTCCCCTGACATTGTGTTTATAAAATTGTATTTGTTTTTGCTAGTCTTTTAGCAAATGCTTTATTTCAGACGTAATATATATCTTCTGCATCATTAATGCTTTTCGTCACATTTAAAAATAGTTATCTATCAAAAATAGGTAAAATTTAAGTGAGGGGCCAACACTAACCATATATGCATCTATAAATACTATATTATGCATCATTTATGTTGCTTAGTATGTATTACATACATTGCTTATATATGTGTATATATGCTTTTACATATGTATATCCATAGACTTTTTGTTTTTTCTTTCTTGTTTTTGAGCTATCACTAGGGTTTGCCAGCATTACAAATTCTCTTAAGATCTCGTAGAAGCAGGCTAAGAATTAGATTTAATTTGTCTATAGCAAATATGAAACTGTGAACTTTAAGATTTACGTCCTTTGTTTGTTTTTATAAAATGTAATTCTTCCTTTATTGCACAATAAATGCTTATCAGTGGCTGTATGCAACAGAAAAGAAATCAAATAAATTGGGAAATTCTTTATTTGCCATTATATTTCAAATTAAAAATTTTTTAAATCAATGAAAAAATAAAGTTGATTTCAAAGTCTTCTGAACTAAATCCACCTTAGGGCATGGGACATCAAAAGATGGTATGAGCAAATCAATAAGAAGTCTATGTTTCAAGCATTGGGACATTGCAGGAGCAGTCCAGATAGACAGAACACTGGCAGTGGATTTACAGAAAAAATAATGCAAGTACACAAGGGAGATCCTAGTAATGGAGTTTACAGTGGCAAATGAAGTTCAGTATCACGAAAATCTGCTGAGATATGGGGCTAAGAGTAACAGAAAAATTAATTAGGATAATACAATAAATTGTGCTGAACAGCATGTCTGTCAGTGTCATTTCGCAGATCAAGCGAACCCTGACTAGAAGGCATCTTAAAGGTAGTAAGTGACCCTTAACAGCCTAAAAAAGTAGAAGCATAGGCTGGACGCGATGGCTCGCGCCTGTAATCCCAGCACTTTGGGAGGCCGAGGCGGGCGGATCATGAGGTCAGGAGATCCATCCTGGCTAACATGGTGAAAGCCCATCTCTACTAAAAATACACACAAAAAAATTAGCCAGGCATGGTGGCAGGCGCCTGTAGTCCCAACTACTCAGGAGACTGAGGCAGGAGAATGGTGTGAACCCGGGAGGTGGAGCTTGCAGTGAGCTGAGATCGTGCCACTGCACTCCAGCCTGGGCAACAGAGTGAGACCCTGTCTCAAAAAAAAAAAAAAAAAAAGCTTCTAGATCTAGCTACCAGTTTCCAAAAAAAAAAAGCAGCATACTGCAGGCATTTATGTGCACTTGTTGCTGGAAGCATGTAACAATCATCATAGACTAGGTATTGTCATGTAACAATTAAATAGTTAAGTAGCCCTATTTGGGCTTGTTTTTAATTCGTTATTTCTATTAAAATAATGGCTAGTTTTAATTTTAACTAGAGAAAGGTGTTACATTCAAATGTGTTTGCCACATAGGACCTATGAATTACATTGATGTAACTTCATTACTTATGTTTCCAGATCAATGCACTTAAAATGTGTTCTCATACTTTTAAGTCTAGAAACAAAAGAAAGAAAATAATGGCTACAAAATGAAGCTTGAGTTTGTTAAGAATCTGACCAAGTTTTATTTTTATTTGTGGAGATCCTATGGTAAAAACATAAACTAATAGGCATTAGTTAATACTTGGTATGTGTTCATTTGCAGACATACATTTTCATGAATACTAAAAATATTTATTATATTGTGGGTACTTTTTCAAAAATACACAAAACTGCTTAACTCCACAAATCCTTACTGTAGAATAAATGAACAGTAAAGCAGAAACTGGCTTTACTGTTCCTGTAGTCTAATCTCAATTCTAAACTGAAGAACCTGGGTTCCCATAATGTGAAGTGACTTGCTCTGAGCTTTAATACCAGTGTCTCATCACAGTGTTCTTATCTCTGTCACACAAAATTTTTGAACTGCTTTAATGATAACATTGTGAATGTTCCCATCAAAATATGTTCACTACTTTAGTTAAGAAGTACATCGTATTCTGGATTGATTATTCCATTCAATGACCATTGTTATTTAGAGAACAAACCTAGCCATTTATTTCCACTGGAAAAAAGAAAATAATAAAAATCAACTAGGCTGTCATTTCAAAGTTCTGGCTTGGTCTGAAATCCTGAATTATAATAAATTGTGCTCCTTTTTACTCTCCTGAATCTCTTTTTCCTTTCAGAACTATTCTTTTTTACATATGGCCCTTTCTCCATCAGAGAAGTGGACCTGTGACCCAGATATGGACTGTTAGTGAATTATATCAACACATATATCTTATAATAGGGCATGTTATAAGAGAGAGAGAGATAGAGCATGTCTTTTCAGAGATTTCACTCTAAGGAATGATTTAGACTTGATTCTGCTGAAAGTAATTTTGATGCATGTGGAGTGTTTTCATGCAAATAAACATAAATAGGAATAAAGACAGAGATAAAAGGTAAGCAAAGACAAAGCTTTTGAAAATCCTGAAGCTCCTGATCCACAATGTCTGAATCCAGTTCTGTTCTTTGGACCATCTAGTCCATTAATAGTTCACCAAACATTTGTGAGAACCTATTACATGGTAGATATATTAAAATCAATGTCTACACAGCGGTGAGCAAAAAAGTCTCTGATGGCTTACATAGTAATGAAAGATTTCATAAACATCATTAGGTAAGATTATAGCAAAAATATCTTGAAAAAAAACATAAGGCAAGAAAAATGAATGGGAAGTGCTTGTAGGGAGGTGGGATGGAATTATAAACAGGGTCACTACAAAACATATTTTGATGGGAACATTTACAATATTATCATTAAAGCAGTTCAAAAGTTTTGTGTGACAGAGATAAGAACACTGTGATGAGACACTGGTATTAAAGCTCAGAGCAAGTCACTTCACATTATGGGAACCCAGGTTCTTCAAGTTTAGAATTGAGATTAAACTACAGAAACAGTAAAGCCAGTTTCTGCATTACTGTTCATGTATTCTAAAGTAAGGATTTGTGGAGTTAAGCAGTTTTGTGTATTTTTGAAAAAGTACCCATGTTTCATAAACATCATTATGTAAGATTATAGCAAAAACATCTTGAAAAAAGAAAAACACGGGGCAAGAAAAATGAATGGGAAGTACTGGTAGGGAGGTTGGATGGAATTGTAAACAAGGTTATTAGAAAAGGCTTATTTTCTAATAACCCTTTCATATTTGGAAAGGGTATCTTTTGAAAAAAAATCTAAAGATTTTATGGATCCAGACAGGTGGAGGATGAACACTGAAGTCAGTGTATCTGATGCAGAGTGAAACAGGTGGGCATTAATTTTATTATTGGCTGCCATTCCTCAGAGGAGTGTAAACTCCACAAGGGCATGTACTTTTATTGCTTTGGTTCACTCCTATCTTCCTAGTCACCACATAGTTTATACTAGAACATATTGTAATTTTTGTTGCACTGAAAAAAAAAGTGAATGACCATTATGATGAGATGATGGCCACTTGCCATGTTGCCATTTCTCTCTTTTCCTCCTCTCACACACACCCACAAAAACACACACACATACAAGTTTTATCTGATAATGAAGACAAGTAAAGGTAAGCAGAACTAACTGGGAAGTTGGGAAAGGAGTTCCAGATCAAGCTGTACCTGAAAATTGCTTTATCTCCAGTACTTATCAGTTATATGAGTCCATGAATTATTTAGTTTTTCTGCTTTAACGAATTTGAATTATCTTTCTGTAGCACAGTACTGAATGAATCCTGAGTAATATACTGGGTATATTTATCCTTAAAAATGACACTTATTTTCAGTTGGGTATTAGCAGTTTATAGTTTTAGAGGTCTAATAAATAAACTTTTAACTTTTCCACTGTGTGGAAAAACTATTTGAGTTTGTTAAGAATCTGACAAAGTTTTATTTTTATTTGTGGAGATCCAATGGTAGAAAACATAAACCAATAGACATTAGTTAATACTTGGTATGGGTTCATTTGCAGACATACATTTTCTATACACTGTAATAGGGGATAAGGTTCATTTTTTCATAACTGATGGAAATTATGATTTCAATAAATTCAAAAGCCTAAAAAGAAATCTACTTTTTGATTTTGAGAACTGTCACAAAACATTTCTTAAAAGATAGATTTATACATCTTTGTTTTTACTCTCCATTTTACAAGTCAGGGGGGTGACATGAGTACAAGGCTCCCATGACAGACATTATTCTGCTATTTATTTATAACTCTACTAGTTTTCAATAGGGTAATTATGAGTTTTAAGTGGTTGGCAAGAAAATGAGGAAAACTTACAGTTGTTTCAGTTATAGTAAGTGCATTAAAAACTACATAAAGTATATAAAATTGAATATTTTTAAAGCAATATAACAAATATAAATTTTTAAAACAAATTAGTTCTTGCATATTTTTATTTTTGCAATAAATTCAAATAGTATGATAACTCAAAATGCCCTATCTTCTCTTAGAAACATAAATTAAATGTCTCAATCAACCAATAAAATTATATAAAAATAATTTGCATTTATGTATGTTTGGATGACATAATTTAATTTAATTTAGAAAAAGAAAAGGCATATTAAAAACATATTACTTCAGGCTTACCAATTTTTATATCCTAATAAAGATAAGACTACTCTAGATGTTAGAACTGGAGAGTTGTCACAAATATATATTTCACCCATAGTAAGAAAGTAATCTAACTCAATATTTAACCAAGTGTAAAGATAATGACTCAAACTGCAGAGTTAGGTAAAATTGTAATAAAACCTCTTGAGAGTCTATGTACAGAATAATAACCAAATAACCAAAGAAGGGCACTGATATATAATAAAATAACACAAAGCAAGAAAAACAGGTTCTAAGGATTAAAAATGTAGAAGGCCAGCAAGCTGTAGGTGTTAGAAAAAGAGTTCATCAAGTCACTAACTACAATTACTTATAATTTGTCCTCCCAAGTAAAATACAGCCTCCTTGCAATATAACATTAACTTTGCAGTGTGCAGCTGTCCTCCTACCCAAAGGACCTTTAAATATTAGTTCATGACTTCCAAATCTAGAGGCTCTAATTATCCTAGACATGGGGGAAAATATCTTCCAATGTCTACATCTTTTGATTTAAATTCTAGGAAAATCTGACTCATTAAAAATGTTTTCTTTCTTCTTACAGGTATTTTATAACTTTTCGCCTTGCTGCAGTTTTCATATATGATATATACCATGATTTTTTATTCTAGTATGTGTTTTATCAATTTGCCTAGGCAGTCAAATATTTACAACACGGAGTTAGTGATCTCTAAATTCTAAGAACTTGAATTGATGATAAAACCAAATGTAGGAAATGTTGTTTTAGTTTTAGAGCAAAATGTAAGAGATGTGAGAAGTAGTCTTTGAGTCTTTATTTCAAAGATCAATAGCTCTCTTATTTTTAAAAACAATAATAAAACGGGTGGAGGGAGGGCAGTTGGATCTCTAACAAGTAACTAAGAGCTTTTCTTCATCCTGAGTAAGCGTTTTCTGGACTGAACTACTGGTTTCAGGGTAGCTGAAGGTGAAGTACAGATTAGTAGAAACCCAGAAGCAATGCTCCAGGAAAAAGCTGAGGATAAGAGTCTCAGGTTTGAGAAGCAAAGAATTCTTTAAGCATTTGATGGGTCTCAGATTCTGGAAAATATTTTTCTGGACTGGCTAAGCACTTTGATCTGTAAGCAAGAGACTTGGAATGAAGGCAACAATATGTCAGAGAGGGATTAAAGGACTTATAAATCTCCAGGTTTCCATATGCAAATGTCAACATTCATACTTGTGGTATAATTTTCAAATGGTTTATATAAAATATTTTATACTCTATACTCCCAAATCCTTCTGATAAGACCTCAACTATTGCATTCCAAGTATTCATGTACATTTCTTGCTTACCTATGTGTGTTCATAAACATTTTGATTCCAAAGACTTCACTCATCTCTACACCTACGAATTTAGCACCTGTGCTTGCCTAGATCAAGCACTCAGAGAAGATAAATGAATTAACAATAAGCAAATGTTCTTCAAAAAGCAACTGCTAGAATGGAAGATGCCATAGTCTTACAGTGAATGGGCTTTTGTCCAGAACTATAAAAGCATCAAACATAGAGAGGAACCTTAATAAATTGTAGTTTTTATTATCCATCTTAAAGTAAAAGCAGAACTGCAAAGATGGAGAAAATATTTTTTTTTAATTCTTAACATCAGTTTCACAGTGTATTAAATAAAGTTAGTTACCATTCACCTACTTGAACATTATTTTATATAATAATATTAAAATAAGTATATGTGAAGTAGCTGCATACTAATAAATTTTTATGAAAATTACTCAGAACAGGTTTTATTTAATGGGCAATGCTAACTGGGCTCACAATATATTAATTTATAATACCTGAAACACAAACAATGCTTAAACATTTAATTTTCTCACCCACTGATCAGGATCATATACATAAACACACATGACTATACACGTTTATGCACACATACAAATACATATATAGTGTATGCATGTGTGTATCCATATGTGTATATATGTATACATATATGCAAAAGAAAGAAAAAGTCTAGATCAAGGCATATTGCAATCTATGAGAATCTATGAGAATTATTCATTAATGTAACAAACTATGACTGAAAAGCAGGAATAAAATCTCATTATTCATTTGGCATTCAGCGCATACATTAAATCTAGTCTTTATGGTTTATAGAGTTTCTAGTATTGGTAATGTGCTGATTTAAGAAGACATATATCTTTTTCAGTATGAATTCCTGTAACCTTCTTGTCTAAGAATTCCTGATTATAGCCCTGATATTGACATTTTGTGAAGTAGCAACTAACTTTTTGGAAATACCAGTATAGTAGTTCTAGAGTCATTAAGTTGACAGAGAACACTGTAAATTACAATATAGTGATTAATTATAACCCTGATTTTCCTGATAAATTAATTTAATTTTAAATATGTTATAGGTTAATGATAGACAATTACAATTATAAGGCATTTTATGTGTTACACATATTAAATTTGTCCCTACATAAATAAATTGACTTATTTATGTGTATGTACCTATATAGATACATATTATTTATTAATAAAGTTATTTTTAATATTATTTGCTATATTTATCTTTTAAAACTGCAACTTAATATTTAATCTTAATATTTAATCTAGCATGATATACTTTTACTTAATTGTCAGAAAGGCCAGAGTTTAAATCTTGGCTTTGCCATTTGCTATCAGAATCCTATAATACACTCAGTAAAACTGTTGAATTATTCTTTTCAAATCGATTAATTTTTCTGTACGTTACAAAAGGCGGGCACACATTCTTCTCATGTACACATGAAGTATATAAAAATGATGTTCACCAAAATGGCAGAGTGGAAACAATCTGGCTTCATTCTTCCTCAAAGGAAACCAAAACCAAATATCCAGTGCCAACATTATCACCAGCGATATCCGTGTCTAAAAGCTGAGGATCATAGAATCCCCAGGGCCACTGAGAAGTGAAAAACTCTGAGAGGATTTTAAGAGAAATCGACTTCTATGTCTATCATGCCCCTTTCCCAAGCTGTCAGGTACCATGTAAAAAATACCTCTTGGAATCATGGTTTCTACACTGGAAAAAGATTAAAGTGAATCATCAACTTTCTCACCATTTTGGGTTCTTTCAGAGGAAAAGTGTCCCTATTTCAACTCACAGGAAGCATGATGATTGCCTGAAAATAGAGAAACTGCTGAGGCAGCTTGATACAAAGAGAGAAGGCAAGACTTGCAACCCTTGCCTGCTAAATGCGCTGTTTATCTCAGCCAGAGGCAATGTCAAATCAGAGTGGCTGCTCAGTGACAACACACTGTAACAGGCACATTCTATGAGCACCTGAGGATGAACTCTAGCCAGACTTCTCACGTAACCAAGGTATCTCCTTTGTAATCCCCGCCATCTGGTATGGGCAGTGCTCCAAACAAACCTGTGCTTAAAATGCCATCTAGAGCTGAATAAGAAACAGTAACCTAGGGTAAAGAGGATTCAACCTATGAACTGCAAAAAAAAAAAAAAAAAAAAAAAACTCCAAGGAAACATACCCCAGTGTTACAGTAGGTAGCCAGTCAAACCATGAGTAGGGCAGGAGAGGGGCCCCTGACCTCCAACAGGAATGTCAGGCATCGATCAGGTGATTGTCAGGAGACTGCTAAACTTTCTCTATAAAATAATAATTAGTCCCAGCTGGTGCCAGGGAAAGACAGTCTCCCAACAAGTAGAATAAAACTGAAACTGGTGATCAGCAGCCTCCTGATAAGATCTCAGAAATTGGGCGAGTGGACTCAAACAGGCACACTACCTGGCAGAATGAAAGAGTTTAAGTGGTATATGACCTTCCTGTAGCAATGCTAGACTAGTAAGGGAAGAAAGATTCAAGTGAGCATGCATACAACTCCAGTAAATACACTGCATTTGCGGCTCCTCCTAAGTGCTGGCAGGACACGGTGCATGCAGACAGTCCACCCCAAGTGAAGAATCAGGGAAAAAGGGACGCAAGACCCTGGAATAATGGACACATGTAAAACCCAGAGTCAAAGGTCCAACAGTGCACTTGATATCTCAAGTCGCCTGCTTGGCCCTCTTCCAAGGGTACTTCATTTCCTTTCATTGCTGCTCTAAAGCTTATTAATAAACTTTCACTTTTGCTTTAAAACCTGCCTCAGTCTTTCACTCTGTCTTATGCCTCTTGGTCAAATTCTTTCTTCTGAGGAGACAAGAATTGAGGTTGCTGAAGACCCATATAGATTCCACCATTAACCCTGGAAAGACCAAAACAAGTGGACAGAGAAGATTGAAATAAATAACTAATCCCTCAGTGTGATGACACAGATGTATGTCCACAAGAAAAAAATGGCAAACAGGGAAACACAACCTCCCCAAATGAACAAAGAAAGAACCCAGTAACTGACCCTAATGAGACATTGACATATGAGTTCTGAAATCAAAATTCAAAATAGCCTTTTTAAGTAAACTCAGTGAACTACAAGATAAAACAGAAAAGCAGTTCAGAAATGTATCAGAGAAATTTAACAAAGACATTGAAACTTAAAAAAAAAAGTGAAAATCATGAAACTGAGAAATACATTTGCTGAACTGAAAAATGCATTAGGAACTCTTAATAGCAGAATGGTTCAAGCAAAAGTAAAAAGACAGACTATTCGAAAATATGGTTAGTGTGAATTTGTTCTTGTCATCATGATGCTAGCTGGTTATTTTGCAGACTTGTTGATGTAGTTGCTTCATAGTGTCATTAGTCTTTGTACTTCATTGTGTTTTTGTAGTGGCTAGTAAGAGTTTTTACTTTCCATATTTAGTGCTTTCTTCAGGAGCTCTTCCAAGACAGACCTGGTGGTGACAGATTCCCTCAGCTTTTCTGAAAAATATTTTATTTCTCCTTCACTTATGAAGCTTAGTTTGGCCAGATATGAAGTTCTAGGTTGAAAATTATTTTCTTTAAGAATATTGAATATTGTCCCTCAATCTCTTCTGGCTTGTAGGGTTTCTGCTGATAGGTCTGCTGTTAGTCTGAAGGGGTTCCCTTTATATGCGACCTGGCCTTTCTCTCCGGCTGCTCTTAACATTTTTTCCTTCATTTCCACCTTGGATAATCTGATGATTATGTGTCTTGGGGTTGACCTCCTCATGGAATATCTTCCTGGGGTTCTCTGGATTTCCTGAATTTGAATGTTTCTTGAATTTGAATGTTCCTGCCTTGCTAGGTCAGGGAAGTTCCCCTGGATAATATTCTGAAGTGTGTTTTCCAACTTGGTTCCATTCTCCCTGCTTCTTTCAGGTACCCCTATCATCATAGGTTCAATCTTTTAACATAATCCCATAGTTCTTGGAGGTTTTGTTCACTCCTTTTCATTCTTTTTTCTCTCTAATCTTGTCTACCTACCTTATTTCATCAGGATACTCTTCAAGCTCTGATATGCTTTCTTCTGCTTGGTCTATTTGGCTATTGATACTTGTGTTTGCATTGTGAAGTTCTCATGTTGTGTTTTTCAGATCCATCAGGTCATTTATGTTCCTCTCTATACTGGTTATTCTGATTGATAGCTCCAGTTATCTTTATCATGTTTCTTAGCTTCTTTGCAATGAGTTAGAACATAATTTTTTAGCTCAGCCAAGTTCATTATTGCCCATCTTCTGAAGCCTACTTCTGTCAATTCATCCATCTCAGCTGCAACTCAGTTCTGTGCTCTTGCTGGAGACATGTTGTGATCATCTGGAGGAGAAGAGGCACTCTTTTTAAGTTTTGACATTTTTATTTTGATTCTTTCTCATCTTCATGGACTTATTTACCTTTGATCTTTGAAGCTGCTGATGTTTGGATAGGGTTTCTATGGAGTCTGTTTTGTTGATGTAGCTGTTGCTTTCTGATTGTTTTTCTTTTAACAGTCAGGCCCCTCTTTTGTAGGGCTGCTGCGGTTTGCTGGGGGTCCGCTCCAGACCCTGAATAATTAAAGCAATCCTGAGCAAAAAGAACAAAGCCCCATTAAAAGATGGGCAAAGGAGATTAACACACACTTCTCAAAAGAGGACATTCATATGGCCAACAAACATGAAGAAAAGCTCAACATCCCTGATCATTAGAGAAATGCAAATCAAAACCACAATGAGATACCATCTCACTCCAGTCAGAATGGCAATTATTAAAAAGTCAAGAAACAGCAGATGCTGGCAATGTGGTAAAGAAATAGAAACACTTTTACACTGTTGGTGGGAATGTATATTAGTTCAACTATTGTGGAAGATAGTGGCGATTCCTCAAAGCTCTAGAACCAGAAATACCACTTGATCTGGCAATCCCATTACTGGGTATATTCCCAGAGGAATGTAAGTCATTCTATTACAAAGATACATGCATGCATATGTTCACTGCAGCATTATTCACAATAGCTAAGACATGGAATCAACCCAAATGCCTATCAATGATAAACTGGATCTAGCAATCCCACTACTGAGTATATATTAAAAAGAAAAGAAACAAATATATCAAAGAGATATCTGCATTTTTGTGTTTATGGCAGCACTAGTCACAATAGTCAAAATATGGAATCAACCCTTGTGTTCATCATCACATGAATATGTAAAGAAAATGTAGTATATTTAATTACATGATGGAATATTATTTAGCCATAAAAATGAAATCTTTTTTTTTAGAACAATATGGGTGAAAGTAGGGTACATCATATTTAAGTGAAATAAATAATCGCATCAAGGAAAGATAAATATTGCATATGCTCACTTGTATATGGAAGCTAAAAAGTTTATCTCATGAAGATGGAGAATAGTATAATAAACATCACAGGCTGGGAATGATATATGAATAAGAAAGGATAGGGAGAAGTTGGTTAAGGGACACGAAAATGCAGTTAGATAGAAGGAACAAATTCCAGTATTTGATAGTACAGTAGATAAATTACAGTTAGTAATTTATTGTACATCTCAAAATAGCTAGAAGAGAACATTTTGAATGTTCGCAACGTGAAGAAAAGATAAATGTTTCAGGCAATGAATGTCCAATAACCCTGATTTGACATTGACACGTTGTATGCATGTATCAAAATATCGCATGTACCCTAAAATATGTACAATAATTTTGTATCAATAACAATTTTAGAATCAGCAGCAAGAAACAACAAACATGGATGAATATTACTGACATAATATTATGTGTTAAATATCTGGATAGTAAGCAAAGAATGTCAACATTATTATTAAAGAGTAATTGATGAAAAACATTAAAATATATAAACAATAGGTGGCAGTAAGTGTGCAATTATGACAGTGGGTCATTAATCAAGACCATTAGTAGTAAGTTCTATACAATTGTGGTTCAATTAGAACAAAGAAAGAATGAGAATTTTTGTGATGTAATGGGATGCAGAGATAAGTCTAAATGGAAAACAGAGACAAAGAGAAGTCACTATGGTTTCTGAATATACATGTGGAGGTATGCAATAGGTAGTTAATTCATATGGTATAATGGAATGATAAAATAATATTATTTCTGTTTCATACTGTATGACAACTGAACATGTCTAAATGTGTGTATGTTGGAGTTTGCCAATATAAATATATGCATTTAAAAGACTTAATGGATAGAGCGATATTATCCTACACATATGTAACAATTTCCAAATAGTGTAGAGAAAATATTAATGAAGTAATATTTGAAAACTCATTAGTTGAGAATTCTCTATGATTGAGGAAAGATATGTTTGTAGAACAAAATTATATTGTGACCTAAGAAAAAAAAAGAAACATAAATTTATAGTCAGATACATTATAATAAAATGCAGAAAAACAATGAAAATTCTGCTTATCTAAAAATAAATGTTGAGTGAACTAATAGCATATAGTTTGCGTCTATGAAGTTAGAAACACTATATATCTTGCAATGCCGAATAATATTATCACATTGGAATTTTACAAACAGATAAAACATCTTGAAAGATTGAGGTCAAAAGAAACACATTTTTAAAAAAGTGATACGAGCATTTACCAGGCAAAAATACTTAAAAATTATTATTGTAAATCTCACTAAAGGAGACAACAAGTTAAAGATAAATTTGACACACTAAAACTGATGTAATTTATTTGTAAATTGCATTTATTATTGAAAGTAAAGTAAAACCAAAGGAAAAAAATTAAAAACTAGGAAAATACAATTAACTTTCCATATATATGGGCTTCATACCCATGGAGTCAACCAAATGTGCATTAAAAAAATTTGGAGGAAAAAAATGAATGGTTATATCTATGCTAACTATACAGAGACTGATTTTTCTTGTCATTATTTCCTAAACAGTACAATATTACATCTCTTTACAAAGCATTTACATTTTTAGACGTTATAAGTAATCTACAGCTGATTTGAATTATACAGGAGGATATGCATAGGTTATATGAAAATACTATGCCATTTTACATGTGGGATTTGAGCATCCATTTTGATATCCACAGGGAATAGTCCTGGAAGCAATTTCCCACAGATACTGGGAGACAAGTATACTTCAATATTGACGTTTGTCATGAAAGAGATAAAAGTATAAAATAAAATCAGGACTGCTCTCAGATACCAATAGTCAAATATACAACTCCATTGGCATATGTTTCTCCATTTTAATGCACCAAATTTAGATCACTTTTTGACAATATTATTTCATCCTCTCTCTTAATTTCATCTGTCAATATAATTTTATCACACATTTTTTACTTAAATCAGTATCAAATATGAATATGTAAAAATTTAAATTTAAGGATCAAATAATGAACAATTATTGTATTCATATAATTTTGTCCTTAAATATATCAGTTGG
The DNA here is from genome assembly GCF_049350105.2 of Macaca mulatta. Taxonomy (NCBI): domain Eukaryota; kingdom Metazoa; phylum Chordata; class Mammalia; order Primates; family Cercopithecidae; genus Macaca; species Macaca mulatta. Next base: position 124,280,708 of record NC_133413.1, read on the forward strand.
CTAATTTTTTCATTGCTTTGACTTTTATGGACCTATCACCATATATTTGGCATACTTCCATAAACAGATCTTGTCCAAATACTAACAGAACTCAGATATTCACTTTTTGTTCCTTCCTTTCCTCTTGGGGCTGCCTCTCTTGTTGTTACATTGGGTTATTCCTACATTGGATGAAATAACTCCCATCTGGTCCTTCCCTTTGACACTTTTCTGTATTAGATTACATATCTTCTTTCTTGTTTCCCACCCCCGCCTTACATTTCTGGAGAACAGCTTCCAGTAATTTTTTAAGAAAGAAGAAAGTGATTTGGTAGGTAAAATATTGAGCCCCGGTGTGCTTCAAAACTACTTAATTTTTTCTTTGTATACATAACTTGCATATTTCCCTAGAACATGAAAGTATTTTATTATTTCATCAATGTTGCTATTGAAAATCTGATACTGCCTCATTCCTGCATGGATGATTTATTGTGTTTCTCGGTGTATGTTTCTTTCTTTTCCTTTATGAGATATTTAAAATCTTACTTTTACCTGGCATTCTAAAATTCCACAATGGTGTGTCCTGTTTTGTATCACTTATTTTATCGAAGTGGGCTCCCAGTGTATCTTTCCACTCAGAAAACTCGTATCTTCACAAATAGATAAGTGTTTATTCATTTGTTTTAGTTACCACTCTCATGTTATAAATGAGTTGAGGGTTGATGATCTATGTAAAATACTTAATAATTAATAGTGAGAATTTTAAATAGCTGGTACTGTGCCCTTTGTGAACGGAGGAGGTTAATCAGCCAGTCGACACTAATAGATAATCTGGTGATAGTTTGCCATGCTATTCAACTTGGAAACCTAAGGGACAGTGTCTGGAACTTTTATTCTTCTAGGCCTATTGAGTTTTCCGGTGGTAATACATGAATCTATTATGGGGAAGGGTAGGACTGGGAAGACATGTATATTATCAGAAATCTGTGAACAACCTGACTGAATGTTCCTTGGGACTCTTTTCTTTAGTCACCTAAGTTACATTATGTCTATATTTGGCCAAATTAGGTCTTATATTTTTTTTTCCCCTAAAAGTGGAAAATCCCATCCATTATTGTCACTTTCCCTATTGTCTTTGTCCCTGTTAATTTACAGCTTTTTATATGTCATTTCTATCATCGCAACATGATTGCATTAAAGAAAGAAGGTAAATGTAAGTGGTCAATTGATGATGTTTCATCATTCAGTTGTCATAAAGTGCAATTAGGTTCATATTTTCTTTTTCCTAATGGTGATATAAGCCTTGTTAGTGTAGACAATCGACATCTAAATGTCTTTTGAAGTAATTAATTATTTGACTAAGCATGTATAGATATATTAGGTAAATTAAGTAAAAGTACTTAGGATTGACACTGAAAATAGTAATTGACAGGCCAATTTCAACCTAGAGGGCTGATATTATTAAACAGTTTTCAATTGAACTTTGTCTTTAACTCTGTCCTTTTCATATCTTATCAGTAGATGGGTTAAGATAAAAAGGCACAATAATAAAAATTTAGTATGACCTGAATGTAATGTAATGAAAATTTATATATCAACTGAAAGATCAAGTTGCAGAAAGACACATCATAAAGTAAAACAATGTGCCTAGACCATAAATATAAAATGTAATGAATTTAAAGTATTTCTTAATGTAAGTTAAATAATTGAAGAAATAAAGCACTTAAGATCAATGGATTGATAACAGTTCATGTAAAATGACACGAGGATTTTAATGGGCCTCTTTAAAAGGGAAGAGAAAATATTTCCACTGCACAATAATAATAGAAACATATTTCTATTTCTCACTTTGATAAAATAACTTATACTGGAGTTGCCATTCCATACAACACAACTATAAAGCTAGATAAACTATATCAGGCACTTCTCACAGTCATTAGGCAATAAATAATACATGACTCTATTTTTTGAAAGAGGAGAAACACACAATTTAAGTTTTACACTTGACTTGAATTTCCACCCAGGACCTTTTTTTTCTGAACTGTGGTACAGGAAGGTGGAGCTAAGACAGAGGACAGCACACTTTTTTGAGATGGGTATGGGGGAGATCAGAATTGGAAGATAATAAAACACCTGGAATGAGAAGGATTGTTATAGGGTAGAAAGAAGTTGTACAGAGTGGTGGGTTAGCTGTTGATCCTTGACTGCATGCAAAGGGTGATATTCCACATCTCCTGAAAAGTCCTGCGATCCTTAGAACTGATCAGACATAGCTGACTAAAGCCCAAATTAAAATAGATTAGCTCTAACAAAGAATACAACCATAATTATTGGATCAAGTGAATTTGTAAAAATTAACTGTCTGCCAGAACAAAATTAAACAACACTTAAAAGAATACAACATATTCTAGACTTTTCACAATATATAAACCATAATGTACAGCATACAATAAAATATGAGAAGCAGCAAAAAAAAAAAAAAAAAAAAAAAAATGACCCATAATCAAGATAAAAGAAGTCAATGTAAGAACCAAGATGATATACAGGTTCAAATTTTTAGGCAATTATGTAATACATGCATTATATGTATCTCAAAGCATTTAATATACAGATGGGAAAAATGAACTACCCGATGAAATATTTCAGTCTCAGCAGAAGAATTGAAAGTGAAAAAAAGAGAGTCTGGGCACAGTGTGGCTCATGCCTGTAATCCTAGCACTGTGGGAGGCCGAGGTGGGAAGATTGCTAGAGCCTAAGATTTCAAAAGTAGCCTAGGCAACAGAGTGAGACCTCTTCTTTACAAAAAAAAAGTTTAAAAATAGCCAGGCATCGTGGTATGTTCTTGTGATCCCAGCTACTTGGGACGCTAAAGTGGGAGGATCATTCAAGCCGGGAAAGTCAAGGCTGCAGTGAACTATGATCCCATTATTGCACTCCAGCCCGAGCATCAGAGCAAGACCTTGTCTCTAAGAAAAAAATTTAAAAAGAAAAATCTAAAATTAAAAACTACAATATGTGACATTGATATATTAAAATGGAAATAGCAGAAGTTTGAAGATGACAGAAGAAAATGTTAGTTAATGTGAAAAAAATAATAGAAATTTCAAAATCTGAAGATCCAAAGAAAGGCTTAAATTAAAAAATAAAAAGAGAGAGCCAAAATGACATGTGAGACAACCTAAAACAGGCAAATATATATGTAAATGATTTTACAAAAAAAAGAGAAATAAGAGAATGATTTCTCTCATTTCAAAAATGCAATATTTTTTAAAATTTCAAAAATACAATATTTTTGAAAAAGTAAATGTCGGTGATGTCCCAAATGTAGTGTAGCACAAATTGCGCTATGGTTTGAATATTTATGCCGTCCAAAACTCATGTTGAAATTTAATTTCCCTTGTAACAGTATTAAGAGGTGGGATCTTTAAGAGCTGATAGATCATGAAAGCCCCACCCTCGTGGGTGGGATTATGAAAGGTCCAGTTCGGCCCCTTTTTGCCTCTTTGCCCTTTGCCTTCTACCATGTGAAGATACAGTGTTCCTCTCCTCTGGAGGAGCAAGAAGGGGCTTGTCAGATCACAGTACCTTGATGTTGGACTTCCCAGCCTCTAGAACTGTGAGAAGATAAAAATTTTTTCTTTATAAATTATCCAGTCTCAGGTATTCTACTATAGCAGCACAAATGGACTAAGGCATCAACCTACTTATGTAAGTTTTGTGAACTCAAAAAAAAAAAAAAAAAGAAAAAGAAAAAAACCTCTAAAAAATTACAAACAAGTCACAAACCCTAGATATATTATTATAAAATTACTAATACCAAAATTAAAGTAAAATTATTACATGTAGCCAGAGAATAAAGATCTAATATGTCTAGGGTTTGTCAGCCATTTAAATGCATGACTATATCTTAATTAAAGAGAACGTAGCACTCCGAGAACTTTACTAACAATCTCTACTACTTTATTTTGTTATCCACAATATCTGCTTTAAGACTACTCTTCCTTGAGACTCCTTTCTTCTGACACAGCAGGGATAATAGTGCTGGGTCACTCTTGCGTGATTCAGGACTTCTCTAATGAACAATCTTTGCTCACAAACTGCTTACCAAGCTAGTCAAGACTTTCTTAGAAATCTCCTGCTGTCTAACTTTCATCTTACCCAATTCTTTTTCTCTCTCTTTTCACATGTCAGACCTGTATTATGGTCTATAATAATACAGGTCTTCATCTATGAGCCACTCGGTCTTAAATTATTCTTCCTAGGCATTTCTCCCAAATAATCTCTTAAATGCCTATTTCCTCTTGACATACATTTTCCAGAGACCCAAACTGACACAGGAGAACAAACTGAATTTTCATTGGAAACAATGAAGATTGGAAGATAATTGAGTAATAGATCTAAGATGATAGTATCTCTGAAATCAATTCATTCAGAATAAATTGTCTGAAATATTATTTAATAATTAAATTGATTTGGATTTTATACATTAAAAAACACAGCATACTAAAAAAAGAAAAGGCTGAGTAATCAGCAGAATTATACTAGAAGTATTGCTTAAGCAACACTCCTTAGAAGGAAAATGACATGATTTGAGAGACCAGATGTATAAGGACTGAAAAGCCTAATAAATCTTAAATATGGTAATCAATACTAAAAATATTATGAAATATTGTCTTTATTTTAAAGATAATAAAAATTTAAAAAATAAATAAAATATAAAGCATACCTAAAATTGAGAATATTTAAAAGTCAAGTTAGTTTTTGAAGAGATTCATAAAATTTTTAAGCCCCCCAAAAAAGTAATGAAAAATGATTAAAAAATAACAAATAGTAGTAATGAAAGAAAGATGTTGATACAGATTGTATGAATATTAAAGAATAAGGAGAAATTATTAACTAACATGCTAATAATTTTAAAAACTCAGATGAAATGGATGCATTACTTGAAATGCAAGTTATAAAACTTGCAGAGGAAATAGAAAACATGAATAGCTTTATAATCTTGTGAAAAAATTGAGTCCATAACAAAAATCTTTCTCAGAAAGAAGGTCCCAATTCAAACAGTTTTATTGCTGATTTTTTTCAAGCAATACTCCTAAGTATAGACATAAAAATTATTAACACAATATTAGCAAAGTGCATATAGTAATGTATAAAATAGATGACACATCATAACTATGTGAGGGTAATTTCAATAGTATAATATTGGTTTCCAAATGTTCATTCTTGTAATAAAATGAAGAACATTATTTCAGAAAATACAGAAAAATAGATGACAAAATTCAATGTCTAATCATGGTTCTTTAATCTGAATTAAACAATCTGACAACTGTTTAGGTATCATCATGCATATAGCTAACATAATATGCAAAGGTGAAATATTGAACTTCCCAGAGCAAGATGTCCATTCTTCGTTTATATTCAACTTGATCCTCAAAGTACTAGTCAGCACAAAAATGGCAATTAGACCATCATGCAAGTTATAAAGACTATAAATTAAGTAAAGTTTATTTATTCAGAGTGCAAAATTGCTTATCTAGAATAGTAACATGAATATTAAGCTACTATAATCAACATGCTAGCAACATTGTAGCATGCAAGATCATTATCCAAAAATAAATTGTATTTTACTATGTTGACAGTAACAATTGAAATATTACATTTAAAAATATAATTTACATTTTCATAAACACATAAATATATTAATAATAAATTTAATCAAATTGAAGTAAAAACTTTTCTTATTCATAAAAATTGAAAGACATTCCTAAGAGAAAATAGAAAGAACATAGAATAAAAAGAAAACTATGTATGTAATGGTCATATTTGTGAAGGCCTAGTTTTGTTAAGATATCAGTTCTTCCCAAATTGTTTTGTAGTTTCAGTACAATCTCAATGAAATTCACATGGCACTATTTTTTAATAGAAAGTTAAAAACTGATTTTAAAACATATATGGAAATGCATGGGGCATATATTAGCAAGCATAATTATTGAAAATAAAAAAATTGAGGAAATACACTCCCTGATTTCAAGGGACAAGAAAAAAGTCACAGTAATCAGTGATTTATGGCATTACATTAGGATAGACAAGTCAATGAAAGAAAATTTGACCCACAATATAAAATTATTTTTCTCAATTAAAAAAAAGCCTCTCATCACGTATGCTGGAAACATTGAATAACATATTTAAAAATACAGCCCTCAGCTCCCACATATTCCCATATATATACTAGAATTAATTTAAGATGAGTCATCAACATGTATGTAAAAGTTAAAGCTATAAAGCTTCTGGAAAAAAAATATAGGAGAAAAACGTTTTCAGGAATGGTTTTTTAAAGAAGATCAAAAACCACTTCATAGAAAAGAAAATGGGAAATGTAGCCTTCATCAAGATTAAAATGTCTTCTGATTAAACAATACTGTTAAATAAATGAAAAATTAAGGCACAGACTGGGTGAAAATTCAATATCTACTAAAAAACTTGAATATATTAAAATCAAATGAATAAGAAATAAAAGCCTGATTACTCAATAGAAATTGGCAAAAGATGTGACTAGGTTTTTTCAATGAAGAGAACATAAAAATGACCAATAAGTACAAGAAAACTGCCCAACACAATTAATTAACAGGAAAATATACGTTGAAATCACATAGAAGTATCCCTTTATATACACTAAAATGGCCAAATTAAAAAGACCAACAATACCACATGTTAGTAGGGGAAGTACACAATAGAATAACCAATTTGAAAATAGATATGGGAGTTTCTTTTACAGTTATACATACCGCATTACCCTATCATTCAGGATTTTCATTCCTAACTATGAATCCAAAAGAAAACGACGTTAGTACCATGAAAATCTTGTAAAGGAAAATTTCCAACATTTCTGTAAAGTCCCAAACTGGAAACAACCTGAATGTCCTAACAGAAGAGTGGTCTAATTGTCGTCTAATTAAATAATGGAATAGTAATAATTGATAACAGAAAAAAACTACTGATAACATTCAAATACATGAAATAGTCTCCAAAATATTATGTAGAACAAAATAAGTCAGACACAAAAGCATATATACTGTATAATTTTAATTATATGAGTTTCTGGAGAAATAAGCTGTGGTGGTAGGAAAGGGTTGCTTTCCTCTCAGTACGGAGAATTGACTGGAAACCACCTAATGGGTTTCTGTAATAGATGCTTAAAATCCACTTTTCAATTAAAACTGCAGATTTCATGGCAGCAGAGTTATATCAAGTGCTTATTATGTCAGAATCTGTGCTAAATGCTTCAAATGCATCAATTTACTCTTCATAGCAACCCAATAATTTAAATAGTACAATTATCCTTATTTTAAGTAAGTGAGAACTGAATCTTAGAATTCTTAGGTAACTTGTCAATGACTATAGGGATCACGTTTGGCAGAGTCAGTTCTAGTTAACACAATCTAATTTAATAGTTTTGCTTTTACTTTTGTGACATTCTATCTCTTAATAAAGCATAGATGTTTTCCATGAGTTTACAACCACATTATACATGTTTAAACCTTAAAGTGCCTATACTTGCTACTGCTTTCCAACACTTTAGTAAACAACTTTAGCAACTAGCTAAAACAGTGCCCAAGGTTTTCAAGTGTAAAGACCCTGAAGACCCTGAAGTTCCTCTTCACTGAGAGTGGAAAACATCCATACTATTCACTGACGTTAGTATCAGACTAACAGTATCGGAACCTGTTTTGATGTTACAATGACAATGACTTTTTCTGGCATATAGCTGGCCAGAAAATTAATCCTAGAGTTTTTGTTTTATTTTGTTTTGTGTTGTTTTTGGAGACAGGGACTCACTTTGTCTCCCAGGATGGAGTGCAGTGGTGTGAACATGGCTCACTATACTCTGGACTTCCTGGGCCCAACGGATCCTTCTGCCTCAGCCTCTTGAGTAGTTGGGGCTACTAGCATGGGCCAATTACAGCATTTAAAAACAAAAATCTAAGAGTTAAAATATCAATAGCAATTTTTGGTAAATATCCAATCATTTCCCATAGTATATTTTTCTGAAGCATATAAATGGACATTGCAATCTCAGTTGCGGAATAAATTTCTGAACTATGGTGGATTTGGAAAAAATGTAACATTATTTGCAGTGTACCAAATTGAAAAATTTGACAACACACCGTGGAAATAATGATTGATAACTCTTAACTAGATTCTTCTAAATTTGCTATTGCTAAATAACGATAACTAAAATTTTTAAAATCCCTTAGCTACAATAAGCATTATCTTTTTTGTAGATTAGATAAATGTACAGGAAGCACTATAAAGGATTACTATGTGTTTACCAGTCTAGTGAATTAAATTAAGGAATATGTAGCTCCCATTCTGGAGGGTACTCAGGAAAGCAGTCATGAAAAGTTACCAGGACACTTAGACGCTTCTGTGATTTTACATGTCATATGCTTTATCTTGACTTATTTCTTATAAACTGCATAGTAACATGGAACTACACGTTGGGTCCAGGCATGTTAATCTATGTCTTCCATCTCTGCTTGTAATATAAGATCTTTGATTTTTGATGACAGGTTGTGCCTCTGTGTTTTATAGTATTAGGTGCTTTTAAGTCAAAATGGCACTGAATCCCCTCTTAGTTTTGCAAATCCACATTTTTGTGGTTCTTGGAGAGGAGAAAATTTTTCTTCAGAAAGAAAAGATTACATCTTAAAGCATTTGTAGAAAACATATAAGCTAATGCTTGTAAGCATACTAAAGAAATAAGGAAAGTCACATCAACTTAATATATTATTGAGTAAAAATTAGTCAATGTTTTTATATTTGACACACTTCTAATATTTTAAAGAAATTTTGGTAGCATAATTCCATAAAAATCAGTCATTTAAACACTAAATGAAATGCCTCACCGATTATGATAATAATTCAGTTGAGTTTACCAAATAATATTTTATTGGAAGTGACAGCAGTAAATCTCAAATCAAATCAAAATGTCAAAAAATGTCAACATCAAAAAATGTCAATACGTTTTAGGGATAATTAAAATTCTGGTGACAGCTAAATGTTTCTCACTGCAATTCATAAGCTTTTTGTATTATCATGAGGTCCCCTAACTGATTGTTCAACATCTTCATTTTAATGCAAGTTATGCAAAGAGTCTAGATATTACCGTACTGTTGAAATTAAGTATTATATTTCTTGCCTTTATCCGAAGTGTGAAAAAACATTTATAAGAATTTTATGATAGGACTTTTTAATGTCAGACCTATATAACTAAATTATCAACCCTTTACTGAGAGATTCTATACTGAGGTTATGACATCTCCACCAGAACAGAGTTATGACATGTAATATGAATGATGTAGTTGAACTTACTAACTTTATCACATTTTGAAAAAGGGAGACAATTTAACAATGTTTCCAAATTTTGAAATTTTTATGAATATATTAGTAAATACTATTTATGTATCATTATTTTCAACTCCCAAAAAATAACTTTAAATTATGCATATATTTGGATATGACATATTTATCAGTGCTAATTCTACTCTTGTATAGTGATACATGGTTCTAATTATTAAAGTACTCGGATCAATTTGATTTTCTTAGAAATAGTGATCATACATATTTTACTCTAATATTTTTATGACAATCTTTTAAAAATAATTTATGATATTTAAAAATGAATGTGTATAGCAATATTTAAAAGTAAGAATTTCTGGTATTCTGTGAAGAATTCAAATAATATTTTAAATTTAATATTATAATGATTGTAATATATATTAAGAAAAAAGTCATTAAAACTTTATGTTTACTCAGTTATTTAAAAATTCTAATTTAGGAGATATTTTCAGTGGCCACCTAATTCGTTTATGCACCTACCTTCACAAACAACGGCAAAGAGCCTATTCAAGAAATTCATTCTCTGTCTCATAGAGCTAACTTGTTTTAGAAATAAACAAACAAAAATCAGACAAAAATACTCAAAACACAGAAGAATAGTTTAATTGTTGAGGGAACCCATGAAGATCAGAGTTTATATACATTTTTCATAAGGGAATCACTAGATTCTTGCTTTTTCATCAAATCTTTGTGTCCCTTTAGTTTAATAGTCACTTGGATATAAAGATGAATAGGGATAGTCTATGTCCTACATGAGTTTATTAGCCAGTTGGAGAAAGAGACCTGTAATATAAGGGAAAAATATGTAAGGTAAATGGTAAATACAGCTTTGAATAAAACAGGGTGGATTACAAAGGAATGTGTTATTAATTATGCTCCAGAGATTAAGATATAGCTTTCAGGGGAAAATATGTTTGAATATGGCCTTGAAAGAGAGGAGGAGTTAACCAGTCAAAAATAGGAAGGATGCCCTAGAAGGAGGCAATTCACATTGCAACAGTTCACACATGTGTACTCTCGTACATGTTGAACTGGAGTACGTGATCATGGATCCAAAGATTTTCTACTACTAGACTTTATTTCTCTAGCAGTTTTAGGACATTTGTAAAAGCTCCTTGACTTAAACAACTGCTTCTAGAAGACTGACGTTTTCCCAAGGCGTGTCTGAAGGAATATAATTTATAAACACATATATTAAATTACAGAACAATAACTCTCAGATAATTAAAGTTGTTTACTGAAATATAAAAATATATGGAAGGCACCTAAACAAAACTTTTGAAGAGTTTATTAAGAATAAGTTGGGAACACTACGGAAAGGAAGAGATAACAGGGAAATTTTCAAAATTTTGCTAAGTAATGATCTCTCTTCCTCTTCCTCCTCCTCCTCCTCCCCCTCTTCTCCTTTTTGTTTAAACTGATATTTACATCATTGCATGGAGTGGGGAGGAGTGGTATTATACCTATAGCATCTTAAAAACATTGTGGTAGAATTTGACTGCCTCTTATTAATAAATTCCGGGATTATTTTTCAATACCAGAAAACAGGAGATGGAGAGGGAAATGGGGAGGAGGAGGTGAGGGATTGCTAAAAAGAGAAGGAAAATAAAGGAAAAATAAAAGAAAAATGGTAAGATGGCTGAATTCTCTAGACAATGAATTTCTGGTTCAATACAATGTATATGTCTTAACAAATTGAGTCACATTAAACGTCTTCATCTCAAAACTGTGTCAGAACTGAAGCTGTTGAATCAGAAACACATTTCTGGAGTGAAGTTAGGCAAGGTGACCTCCTACATTTTTCTTGTTGTTGTTAAGTTACATTGTTTCAAAAGGCCAGTTTGGAAACCATAACACATATAGTGTACATGGTGAACATACTTTCGGTGATTATGATTATAAATACTATTGGTCTTTTCCATTAAGTTTAATAAAAATGTCTCTCTAAAAGAAAATAAGAGGGAAAACTGACTGGTGTGTTTGTTTGTTTTCATCCATAAGGATTCCATGCTTCAGGAATCTTAATTGCCTTCCTCTTATGTCTGTGATTCGAGAATGCAAGAGCTAAGTGAATTCTAGAGAGGAGTGCTTCTCCCCACTCTTTCCTGTTAATAGAAACTAAAAGAATATCATATAATTTGTTAAACTAACAGTTTTGTGAACTCGGGCACACTCTGAGCAAGATTTTAAGGCTCTTATGTTAAAATTCTTAACTCAAAAATGTAATATCAATAGCTTGTACTTTGTAGGACTGAGGATTAGATATGGTAATACAAGTTAAGTGCCCTTTATTATGCTTAGCATACAGTTAGGAAAACATTAGCAAAATGCCTTAATTATTGTGTTGTTGTTATTTTCATCCCCGTATTCCCTTAATATGCTTAGATTATAATTTGAAGATAGATATAGATACAGATACACACACACACACACAGGCACACACACACACACACCTTCTTAACTTTAGAAATATAGCCTAATGTTTTGAATGTAATGTTAATTCAAATATATATATGTGTGTGTGTGTATGTGTTTATATGTATATACATTTCCACACACCCTCTATGGCATATGCACTAAATACTGTTGAAGGAAGACAAAATAATTGGTAGAGAACAGAGATTGCAAAGGTACTTCTACCTAACATCTATTTCCTATGATTGAATTAGAGAAAATAAATTGTTATGAAAAGCCATTCAGATAAGAAAAGCCATATTTATGTTTCATTGGACAGATGTATGGGAACAAAACATCATCCAACCTAATAACAATTCTTCACTCTTTTATTGGTATAATGGTGAATTTAGCTTAAACTAATTCAAAATGATATTATTTATAACTTCTGCCACATCTTATAGTCAACTTGAAACTTAAATTTCTGCTCATTGTAGTTATTCCAGTCTCACAACACTTTTTTTCTCCCATTCTTTATGATACTGCTGTAAGGTTATTATTATTATTTTGGGTTTCCACAATGTTTTTGAGAAAATTATGTTTTTCAAAGTCCTATGAAAAAGGTGAATGGAATCATTTCACAGGAAAATGAAGTTAAAACATTGAAGCATTAAATAACAATAAAGTTTCACAGCTGTGACTCTTGATAAATAGTGTAGATTCTAGGTGACTTTTAAAATTCTATTTTGGTATTGTGATCTTGATCATTTTCTATGCAGTATTGGGTCTCCAGAGCATGATGGTAATCTTTGTGGGCTTTTTCTGTTTTTTCTTTCTTTAACTACTTGTGAAAGATTTGGCTGGCTTTGCACTGCTTGCAGATTATATTCTGCACACAGGGACATACCATTAATTCCTGTTTTATTTGTCTATATTAAAGCCAACACCTGCATCTTGTTTAGCAATTAACCTGAAGAGCAGGATAAATTGGAGTGATTAAACGGATGTGTGAGATTTAGTCCACATTGTCTTCACATTTTCAGCTTCCTAATATCTCAAATCAATCAATTTTTTCTTAGTATCACTGATATTTGAGTGTAATGCATGCACAAAACTTTGCTGTGTTGGAGATTTGTGATACTCTTCTATTCAACAATGTCTATTTAGTTTCCACTATATGTTAGATGATTTCTACATTTTCCTGGAAGATAAACAGTAGAATTCCATTATACAGATGAACAAACTGAATCTAATGCATATAAAATGCTGTGATCACATCTCTGTAGGCACAAAGTGATGAAGTTCCATTCTGTTTGAATTTCATATACTCTTTCCATTAAAGCTAAATTTCGCGATTGGGATTGCATTAGTCAGGGTTCTCTAGAGGGACAGAACTAACAAGACTACATATACATATATATCTGGGAGTTCAGTATTAAGTATTTATATATATATAAAGTTACATATATATATATGAATTAAATATTAACTCATACAATCAAAAGGTCCCTCAATAGACTGCCTACAAGCTGAGGAGCAAGGAGAACAAGTCCAAGTACCAAAACTGAAGAACTTAGAGTCTGATCTTCGAGGGCAGGAAGCATCCAGCACGGAAGAAAGATGTAGGTTGGGATGCTAGGCCAGTCTCATCTTTTCACATTTTTCTGCCTGCTTTATATTCTAGCCACACAGACAGCTGATGAAATGGTACCCACCCAGATTAAGGATGGGTCTGCCTTTCCCAGTCCACTGACTCACATGTTAATCTCCTTTGGCAACACCCTCACAGACACACCCAGGATACATATTTTGCATCCTTCAATTCAATCAAGTTGACACTCAGTATAAACCATTACAAGTCCACCCCTCCCTTGTCAACTTGAACCCATACACATCTCCTGAGATTATACGTAATCTTCAAATAAAGACAATAATAAAGTCATAATTACACCTAACATAATACAATTATTCTTCATACAACTGGAAACACACTGATCCCCAAATCAAATACTATAACATAAAGTTAACAACAAATGCTGATGTGAAGTCAATAAATCTTATGTCACATGATAAAGGAAAAGAAAATAAAATGAAGATATTTTCTTAATACAAGTGTATACTTGCACAAACATATTTTTAACAAAAGAAGGAGGAAATACTCATGACAATCACAGTCCTTGTTTCTGCCACTGGTTACATGATCATAGCTGGTATTGATGACTGCCTTCTTCTGCTACCCATTCTGTATTCCCTTTGCCTTCAGCAAACACCTCAGCAGGGTGTGTGTGTGTAAGTGTGTGTGTGTGTGTGTGTGTTTTCTTGGTGGAGTGACCCAAATCTTCATTTCAGAAGGATCTGGGCCATTTATAGTCCTGCCTGGTTGGGCTGTTGTAGTTTCCCATCAACCTTAATCACAGGGCATGGTAATATTAAGAGATGCCCTAATGGATTTGTATTCCATGCTTACTCTTCCTTACCTCTGTTGTGGAGCAGTAGACTGATTTCATCTTGATAGTCTGGGTCAATCACCTCAGCCAACACTGTAACTCCTTTCTTAGACTGTTGAATACACCAACAGCGATCAAGTGCAGAATCAAATCAAGAACTCAATCCCTTTACGATAGTTGCAAAAAATAAAATAAAATACTTAGGAATATACTTAACCAAGGAATTGAAAGATCTCTACAAGAAAAACTACAAAACGCTGCTGAAAGAAATCACAGATGACACAAACAAGTGGAAACACATTGCATGCTCATGGGTGGGTAGAATCAACACTGTGAAAATGACCATACTGTCAAAAGAAATCTACAAATTCAACTCAATTCCCATCAAAATACCACCATCATTCTTCGCAGATTTAGCAAAAAATATGAGATTTATATGGAATAAAAAAGAGCCCGCATAGCCAAAGTGAGACTAAGCAAAAAGAACAAATCTGGAGGCATCACACCCTCTGATTTCAAACTATACTATGAGGTCATAGTCACCAAAACAGCATGGTACTCATATAAAAATAGGCACATATACCAATGGAATAGAATAGAGAACCCAGGAATAAACCCAAATACTTACATGTGATCTTTGACAAACTGATCTTTGACAAAGGAAACAAAAACACAAAGTGGGGAAAGGACACCCTTTTCAGCAAACGGTGCTGGGAAAATTGACTAGCCACATGTAGGCAAATGAAACTCTTGACTTAAAGGAATCAGGAGCCCGAAGTGTCCAGGTGGCACTCTTCCAGTTTAATAAAATTGTTGTTATGTCTCCTGGTGGCAGTGTTCCTCCCTCTGAAACTAAGATCTCTAGACCAGCACAACAGTATGTCATGGGAACAGGAAGCAAGCATTTTGCTAGTGGATCACTAGGGGTGATGGTGAGGGGTGCCATTATCGCTTCCACTCCTTGATTCCTGTACCCGTGAATCCTGACTATGGGAGAAACAATACCATATATTGGATGCTGATTCAGAGCATACACAGCCTTCTGGAGAACTTTGCTCCAGCCCTGCAAAGTACTGCCACCAAATTGACGTTGTAATTGTGACTTTGAAATGACATTCCACAGTTCTATCAATCCGGCTGCTTTAGGATAATGGAGAACGTGGTAAGACCAGTGCATTCCATGAGGAGCGCGAGCCCACTGCCACATTTCTTTAGCCGCAAAGCTGTAAAGGGAGAGCCTTCGTCAAAGGTAATGCAGTGTGGAATGCCATGACAGTGGATAAGGCATTCCGTGAGTCCACTAATGGTAGTCTTGGCAGAAGCACTGCATGCAGGAAAGGCAGACCTATACTCAGAGTGTCTATTCCAGTGAGGACAAACCTCTGACCTTTCCGTGGTGGAAGAGGTTCAATATAATCAACCTGCCATTGGGTAGCTGACTGATCACCCCAAGGAATGGTGCCATATCGAGGGCTCAGTGTTGATTTCTGCTGCTGTCAAATTGGACACTCTTCAGTGACCATAGCCATGTCAGCCTTGGTGAGTGGAAGTCCATGTTACTCAGCCCATGTGTAACCTCCATCCCTACTACCACGGTCACTTTGTTCATCGGCCCATTGGGCAATGACATGGGCGGCTGGGAAAAGAGGCTGAGTGGTGTCCACAGAACAGGTCATCCTGTCCACTTAATTATTAAAATCCCCCTTTGCTGAAGTCACCCATTGGTGAACACTCACATAGGATACAAATATCATCACAGTTTTTGATCATTCAGAGAGGTCCATCCACATACTTCTACCCCAAATTTCTTTGTCACCAATTTTCCAATCATGCTTCTTCCAAGTTCCTGACCATCCAGCCAAATCATTGGTTATAGCCCCTAAATCACTACATAATTGCACATCTGGGCATTTCTCCTTCAAGTTCTGCCCACTAGGAAGATTTCCCATCACCACTGTTCTTCAGGGATGGCCTAGAAAGGGGCTATGGTACTGCAGCTGTCTGCTTTTGGGTGGTGCCTGCATATCATGCAGAGCCATGTGTGAACCAGGCCCTAGTCTTCTCTTCCTCTGTCAACTGATTATAAGGAACTCTCCATGGGGCCATCAGTGCAGACCAATGAGAAGGCAGAGTTGCAGGAGTGGAGACCATGGACATTTGAGCCACTTTCTCATGTGACTTACTTGTGCCTTCAGGACCTGCTCGAGCCTGATCATGTATACACCACTTCCATGTGATGATGGAATGCTGCTGCGCATGACCCACTTTATGGCTAGATGGATCAGAAAGTACCCAGTCCCTGACAGGCAGTTCAGGTCACATGGTGACTTGATGACGCATAGTCAAACATTCAGTTTCCACCAAAGCCCAGTAACAAGCCAAGAGCTGTCTCTCAAAAGGAGAGTAGTTTATCTGAAGAAGATGGCAGGGCCTTGCTCCAAAATTCTAGAGACTCCCGCTGTGATTCACCAGTGGGGGCCTGCCAAAGGCTCCAAACAGCATCTCTTTCTGCCACTGACACCTGAAGCATCGTTGGATCTGCTGGGTCATATGGTCCAAGTGGCAGAGCAGCTTGCACAGCAGCCTGGACCTGTTGCAGAGCCTTCTCCTGTCCTGGACCCCACACAAAACTGTCAGCCTTTTGGGTGACTCGATAAATGGGCTGAAGAAACACACCCAAATGAGGAATGTGTTGCCTCCAAAATCCAAATAGGCCCACTAGGCCTATTTTATGCCTTTCTTGGTTGTAGGAGGGACCAAATGCAGCAAATTATCCTTCACCTTAGAAGGAATATGTTGACAGGCCCCACACCACTGGACCCCTAGAAATTTTATGACACCTAGAAATTTTACTGAAGTAGAAAGTCTCTGAATCTTAGTCAGATTTTTTCCCCATCCTCTGGCATTCAAATGTCTCACCAATAAGTCCAGTGTGTTTGCCACCTCTTGCTCACTGGATCCAATTAGCATAATGTCATCAATGTAATGGATCAGTGTGATATCTTGTGGAAGCAAAAAGCAATCAAGTTCTCTCCAAATAAGATTATTACACAAAGCCAAAGCATTAATATACCCCTGAGGTAAGACAGTAAAAATATATTACTGGCCTTGCCAGCTGAAGGCGAATTGCTTCTGGCAGGCCTTATGGACAAGAATGGAGGAAAAGGCATTTGCCAAGTCAATGGCTGCATACCGGGTACCAGGAGATGTGTTAATTTGCTCAAGCAATGAAACCACATCTGGTACAGCAGCTGCAATTGGAATCACCACTTGGTTAAGCTTATGATAATCCACTCTCATTCTCCAAGACCCATCTGTCTTCTGCACAGGCCAAATGGGAGGGTTGAACAGGGATGTGGTGGGAATCACCACCCCTGCATCTTTCAAGTCCTTGATGGTGGTGCTGATCTCCTCAATCCCTCTAGAGATGCAGTATTATTTTTGATTTACTATTTTTCTAGGTAGAGGCAGCTCTAACAGCTTCCATTTGGCCTTTCTCACCATAAGAGTCCCTATTCCACCAGTCAGGGAGCCAATGTGGGGGTTTTTCCAGCTCCTGAGTAAGTCTATGCCAATTATGCATTTTGGCACTGGGGAAATGACCACAGGATAATTCTGGGGACCCACTGGACCCACTGTAAGTCAAACCTGTACTAAACTGCATTAATTACCTGTCCTCCATAAGCCCCTACTTTAACCAGAGGACCACAAAATCATTTTGGGTCCCCTGGAATCAAAGTCAGCTCAGAGCCAGTGTCTAGTAGTCCCCAACATGTCTGCTCATTTCCCTTTCCCTAGTGCACAGTTACCATGGTAAAAGCCCAGAGGTCTCCTTGGGGAGGATGGAAGAAAAGTAACAGCATAAATTGTTGGTAATGTGGTGGGGCCCTTCCACAAGGAGACCCAGCCTCCCCTTCATTCAAGAGGTTCTGGGTCTGTAAACTGGCTCAGGTCTGGAAATTGATTGAGGGGCTGTGATTCCCTGTTTTTATAATTTAAATTAGTTTTTTGTCCATTCGACATGGAAGTTTTCTGCTTATATAAGGTAAGTAAGAATGCAGTAGGCTTCTGATCAATTTCACTTGTAGGAACAGAGTTATTAATTAGCCAATGCCAGAGCTCTACACAAGTCCGACTATTCTGACTGCTGCTTTGCCTCTTCTGTCCATTAGGTAGCTATGCCGACTTTGCCATTGATTGTTGAGTGTGAACACTCGACCCCTGCCACCTAGGGATCTAATTATTTCCATTGTATTTAAATTTTGTAGTTGAGTGACTGTGGTCTACACCCACTGTTAGATCTGAAAAGAGCAATTACAGCGTTCTTCAAAGATGCAACTGCTGTCTTCACAAATCTATTTTGCAAAGTACTGATCACGGGTATGTCTTCTGGACCCTCTCAGCTGGGATGAGTAAGTCTAAAGTGACTAATCCACTCTAATCCACTCCACCATCCCAATTTCCCTAAGCCTTTGGATCCTTACTCTACATTAATCCAAGGGAGATCAGGCATTTCCAGCTCACTCACAGTGGGCCATCTTTTAATCCATATTTCAGCTAACGAAAGCAAATAAACTATTAGAACTTTTTTTTTTTTTTTTTAAACTCCCTGAGCTGCAACATTAAAAGCAGAGTTCCTACTTTGTGGGCCCAAATCAATAAATTCAGCCTGATTCAACTCTATGTTCCTTCCACCTTTATCCCACACCCTTAATATCTATTCTCATGCCTGTTCTACAGATTTCTGTTTATATAAATTAGAAAACCCAAGCAGTTCTTTTCAAGTGTAGCTCACCTCCTCATGGGTCACACTCTCAACCTCACCCCTAGGGGCCCACTGCGACTTTAGTTATAGGTCTAGAAGCAAATGAGAGGTGTTGAGGATGGCTCCTGAGGAGAATCAACATTATCTTGCCTGGCAACTGCCTCAGTGGAGGTCATCACTGTTGCCTTGGGCACTGCAGGTTTTATATCCTCAGACAAAGGTGGAAAGACTGATGGCAGCATGGGTCAGGGAGGGGATGTTGCTGCTAGTTGGGATGTGGAAGCTGTTCCTTCTGGCAAAAAAAAAGTTCATCAGAGTTTATAAACTCCGTGTCCCAGCTTCATCAGGGTCCTCCCACACATCCCCATTCCAAATTGCAGGGTCCCATTCTTTTCCAATCAATGCCCTCACTTTAACAGTAGACACCTGGTGAGGTGGCTGACCTTTTGTTGCAGGTCAGCCACTTGCATGATAAGAGCTTGTGTCTGTTATTCCACAATTCCAGCTCTTTCTGTACAGGAGATATGACTCTCACTCAGGGCAGTCTTAGCAGATTTGAGGCTCAGTATCTGCTTCTGAAGCTGGGAGATACTATCCCTGAGTTCATTATTTTCTTTCATCACTTTGTCCACTGGTAGGAGCAACCAACTAACTTCATTATGTTCCCTGGTTCTCCACATATGGTCAAAGGTAATATGTATGGAGTTACTAAACTCCTTATCTCTCATAAGTGATTAATCAGAAGTTTAAAATGCATTTATTTGCATAACTCTCTAAACAGTTCATGCCAAGGGCTATCAGTGTTTGCCATACTATTAGAAGTAGATTCCTTAGCATTTTTGGGGTCTAATCAAATTAAGCAGTCAACTCTAGAAACCCCCAAACCAGTGAAGGAACTCCATCCTTAATATTCTGTTTCTCTAAAACCACTCCTGTTATCAACATCTGTATTAGTCAGGGTTCTCTAGAAGGACAGAACTAATAGAATACATATGAGAGTTTATTAAGTATTAACTCACATGATCACAAGGTCCCACAATAGGCTGCCTGCAAGCTGAGGAGCAAGGAGAGTCACTCTGAGTCCCAAAACCGAAGAACTTGGAGTCAGTTGTTTGAGGGAAGGAAGCACTAAGCTCGGAAGAAAGATATAAGCTGGGATGCTAGGCCAGTTTCATCTTTTCACATTTTTCTGCCAGCTTTATATTCTAGCCTCACTGGCAACTGATTAGATGGTGTCAGCACAAATTAATGGTGGGTCTGCCTTTCCCTGCCCACTGACTCAAATATTAATCTCCTTTGGCAACACCCTCACAGACACACCCAGGATCAATACTATGCATCCTTCAATCCAATCAGGTTGACACTCAGTATTAACCATCACCACGATAGCATTCTATGTTTCTGTTTGCAGAAGTGCTTGAAAAGGACACTATCACAAATCTATAAATATTTCTATCACCTTGAATTATTTTGTTTGTTTTTTTGTTTGTTTGTTTTTTGAGATGGAGTCTCTCAGTGTCACCAGGCTGGAGTACTGTGCTGCAAATTTGGCTCACTGCCACCTCCGCCTCCCGGATTCAAGTGATTCTCCTGCCTCAGCCTCCAGAGTGACTGAGACTACAGGCACCCACCACCATGCCCGGCTAATTTTTGTATTTTTGGTAGAGACAGGGTTTCACCATGTTGGCCAGGATGGTCTCGATCTCTTCACCTCGTGGTCTTCCGCCTTGGCCTCCCAAAGTGCTGGGATTACAGGCGCGAGCCACCAGGCCCGGCCCATTGAATCGCTTTTATATTGTTTTCTAAGAAACAAAAATTGAAATAACACCAAGGAAGTCTATGTCTATGCCTGTTAGTCACTTACTATCAAGTATACTGAACAAATCACTTTGACTTACTTGTTTCATTTATCTGTAAGTGCGGGATCCATTACAATTAGATCTTAATTTTGGTGAAATTATGTATTTAAAAGAACACAAGATAGGGTAGACTAATTTATAATTCATAGTTTAGAGGTATCGGTGTGATATTAGGCTGTTTTTTATTCCCTAACAACAGAATGGAACAGAGTTGCAAAAAGAGAGTCAACAAAATTAAGCACACAAGTAAATAAGTAGGCTGTATTCTATTTAATAACTAATTACTTTTGACCAGCGGTGCTGTTTTTCTTCCCCCGTGACTTAAGAGAGCATAGTTGTGAAAATTGTAAATGTTGTTAAACTTCTAACATAGTGACTTAAAAAAAAAAAAAAAAAAAACTACCACAATTCTTGCGACTCTTCTGCTCTCACTGCTTTCATTTTTACCACTGCCATTCCTTTCCTACACCATATCAATCCAGCTCTGTCTGCACCCCATTTCACTGAAACTGTTGTCACTTTGCTGATTCTTCCTATGTGCATGACTCTATTTTCATTTTAGATTTGTATCATGGTTGCCACTTTTACCCTTTGGAACCTATTTTCTCATTGCATTTCCTATTTATTTTTCTTTGTTCTCTACATCTTTTGGATAATTCTTTCTCTGCTTTTTTTCTTTTCTCTCTCTATTCTTCTCCTTTAATTGTGTAGGTCTCCAGGTGCCCATTATAAATATTCTTGACAGCCTTTTGCCAATGATATGCTTGTTTTTTTTGAAACAAAGTATCCACCCAGCTGATTAGACACCTACTCAACGTCGAAATCAGCTTTTCCATCCCCTACTGCCATTAAAAAGAGCTGTGTTCTTGTTCAGTACCTTTTTTTGCCATATCTAATTAGACCAAAAGCATATATACATCCAAGCTGAGAAAACGTGACTCTCTCTCTCTCTCTCTTTCTTTCTCTCTCTGTGTTTCTCTCTCTCCTTCTCAGCAAAATTCACACCCAGAGCTGGAAGACAGCCAGTCAGTTTTTGCTTTTTGACAAAATAGTAACAGGTAAATTTAGATAATGAGGGTTAACAAATGCTGGTAGGAGGATGGAGAGGCAGAAAAGGCTGGTGAGCAGTGATAGAAGCCATTTAGCAGATGCTAAAAAAAATAAATATGAGATATAGAAATAGAAAGTGCTTTTTATGTTTTTGATCTCTCTTCAAGTCCTGATTTCTTTCCTGGAATTTTGGGATAAACATTTTCTAATGTATGTATGTTCACTGTATTTTCTTAAACAACAGACTATTTGTTTTTATTAAATTCACTGAAAACAATCTTAACGTTGTAGTGTTTTCAACTATAGTTGACATATTTTCAGGCATGTATTTTCACACACACACACATACACACACACACATATATATGGATATATAAAAGTAATTATATATATCACCTGGACTATAGGTTATTTCAAATGGAAATGTCAGCAATTCAAACTTAAGATGCTACTAAGATTTCTCATTTTTCTTTTTACCTTCATCTCTCTCTTTGTAACTACAATCCCTTCGCTCTAAATGGTAATGCCTTATTCAGCCCAATAGAAGAAAAGGTATGCCATTTTCATATTAAGAAAGTGGCCCGAATGTTTTCATAGAATATTAGAGAGAGGTGATGAAGCTGCAGATCTGTGTCAGAAAAAAAGAACCCACCGCCAGGATTATTAGCAACTGACTGCATAGATTTTGCAAATAGTAGTTGTGGAAACGTTGTCTGAAATATAAAACTTATAAAGCGTGTACTTAAAGAGAAGTTGCAGCAAGGTCAAACAACAACAGAGTTTAGTATTTTCTGCAATTAATAGAAAAACAGATATCATCTATCTTTCCACTTTTCTTCTATAACCGCATCACATAAAAATGGAAAGAGTTGACATTTAAGATGGATTCACCTAAAATACAGCTTCTGTGTACAGTATACAAAGCTAATTTGGGTGCCCTGACAGAGGTGGCTTCCCAATAAGTTGGGAATATGGAGACTTTTACATGGGGGATTGAAGACTTTTACATCTATATCAGAAGAAAAAGCATATAGAGGGTCGTGGCTAACAGAAATGACTTTAATTCATGCCATTTTCCAGTAGGATTTCAAGGAAGGAGATTGCCATAGAATTGTGAACATGCCCTTCTTATACGTATATATGTTACGGTTCAAAGAAAGATAAATCCAACATATGAATGCCCTGTCTTTTGGGTAAAATGTAGGAGGCAGCAATTCCCAGTAGCGCTAACGAGGCTAACATAAAAGGGCATGTAGATTGATACAAAATGGAAAGCTCTTCTGCTGTCTTGCAAAGGAAGCTGGCATATTACCTCGGTTGGGTTTGTTCAAGAGAAGAAGCTTTTTCCCTGCTTATGTTGTACCCTCCAATATTCCTATAATGACCCATCAAGTTCAATGACAAAAGAGTAGAAGGAAAAGTTTAAAGGCTTCCAATTCAACCTCACTAAGGGACGCAGAAAGAACATCTACCAGGTTTTACAATTTTGTTCTTTGTCTTCTGGAGCTGGAATCTCTTCCTGAACTCCCACTTCCTTTCCCATCATTTTTAATCTGAGCTCCAATTTTCCTTCTCATCAGTTTTAACCTCTAAACAAGTGACTTATGCTACTTTTAAATTGTAAATCTGCCTTTCTATCCTGGTGAATGCCTATGGTCTTGAGGTCTCTCCCTTTGTTTTTTTCTTTCTGGTCCACTTTATAGACTAAGCAAATACTTGTTGAATTAATTGGTAATTTTACAGGGGGGAAAAGCATAGGCAGTTATCTTGCACAGTGGCTGAAAATATTTCTAGGGCATGCTTATCAGGATCTGACTTAAGACAGACTTTATGTGACGTATACAAAATGAAGTTTGTGGAAAACTTGGAAGCACTTCACGAAGTAGACATTTGTCATCTAGGGTAGCCAACTGCCTGTGAGAGGTTCTTATGACATACTACATGCATTAGATGACTATGATTCTGAATTTAAGATACTGATGTGTTTAGGCTGCCTCAGACATGGATCACTCTAGTTAGAACACTACCGAGGGAACTGTAATAGAAATGTCTTACTCACTTATGGCTACCTATCTCCCAAGTCCAAAGTCATACTCATTAGAAGTAAGTGTCTGGAGTGCAAAGCTAGCATTCTAGTTCAGAACCAGAACACAGGAGCTATACATAACTAGCCTACTTCCTTATATCTGTATATAAGCTACATATCTATTTATAATTTTAGTATTTTTTCATTACAAAAAAAGTGTTTTAAGACATCTCAGACTAAACTAGAATGAAGACAATTAAGGATTTCACAAGTTTCTTGTAATGAGAAACTCACTATATGTCATTCAGTATTTATTATATATATTTTATTTGTAAGTGTGTCTATGTTTACTATTTCTACGTTACACTGTTTTTAATATAAAATAAATTTCTCAATGCTTTTTAATTGCTTTGATTAATATGTATATAATAATACCATCTAAATATTAACATTCATTACAGCTAATACATAAAACTGAACTGATTGGGACACACTAGAATGTCTATACCATGTAAGGACACTGTCCATATTGTAATTAGGTTATATGTGTCTGCTCATACTACCTATTTTGATATATGAAAATTTGTTAATGGGACAAAAGCTCATAGAACTTGTTAGAAATTTTATATATTAGCAAACAAATATTGGATGAAAGTTATTACAGCCAGTTTCAAAAACAATTGTAATTATTTTAGAGAATGTGTTTAAACATTTTGAAGTGTTTTCAGATAAAATGCTTCCAAAACTTTGTTTTCCATTTAACATTTATTAAGTATCTAAGTTACACTGACTTTCAAATTAATGTTTTTATTAATTAAAGGTCTCCAGAAAGCTTTCTATTATGAAGCTGTTTAGCTGCTTAGGAATCAAATGGGTATGGTTAAGTATAAGGAAGAGGTACAAATATCTATTGTTTTCTACATTTTACACTTTTCATATCTGCTCAGCATTTTCCTCTTTATCTAAAATATGCTACCAGTGGTGATGAGATATACGATATACATAACACATTTACAAAGAATCTTAGCTTTAGGAATATACCCTAATGTTTTCAAATAATGATATTATTGGGTTCTACTGGTAGTTAAGAAAAAAATGTTTACTTATATCATATACATGGCTATAATTGGATAATTATAAACATTAATATTTGTCAGAATAAGATTAATCATAGGATTATTGGCCAGACCCGGTGGCTCTTGCGTGTAATCACAACACTTTGGGAGGCCAAGGCAGGCAGATCAGGAGGTCAGGACATCTATACCATCCTGGTCAACATGGTGAAATCTCGTCTCTAATAAAAATACAAAAAATTAGCTGGGCGTGGTGGCACGTGCCTGTAATCGCAGCTACTTGGGAGGCTGAGGCAGGACAATCACTTGAACTGGGGAGTCAGAGGCTGCAGTGAGCCAAGATCACACCACTGCACTCTAGCCTGGTGACAGAGTGAGACTCCATCTCAAAAAAAAAAAAAGTTATAGGATTATTGTATTTTATAAATTTTGTCTTTTTTGTCACCTTCACATTAAAAACAAGGTTTTAGCTAATCTAATGTTATTTTAACCATAACATGCAACATTGTCAGTAATGTAGATGTGATTGTAGTTTTCTTCTCCAATTATGGATGATATCAACAATAATAATTCTCTGGAGAGAAAAATGAAACCTTCTCAAAGTATTAAGTGGTAGTTGTTATTTAACTTTTTGACTGAGTAATGGGGTAGAATATAATGTTTAATATCCAGCTATACCAATTTAAATTTTTCTCAAATGATAATGCACTACAGGGAGAGCCCTGACTTTTATCAGAGTTAACTTTTGCCCCATCCTTGTTTCAGAGATAGCTCTTTCTGTATGCAGTGCTAATTGCCTAATTAAATAGTATGAGGACAAAATGGGTGAAGTAAAAATTGCACAGTATTTAGAACTCCAATATCTGAAATACAACTCAGCTTTATGATTTTTTCTAACAAACCCAAATGTTTCTAAGTCATAGCTTCTTGCTTTGTAATATGGGGGTACTGGGGCCTACCTTACCTGTTTGCTTTGGTTCTCAAATAAAATATTATCAATTCATAAATTTGTTTCTTTATTTTAAATTAGTTTATTCAATCTATCTTTATGAATACCTATATTGTACCAAGCACCATATGAAGTTCCAGGAAAACTAATATGAGACATCTACTGAATAACCTAATATTAATTAATATTATAAATTCATAATCACATAGGTTATACATATTAAAAGGCCTAAATTTTTCCCACTTAGGGCAATGGAGAGCATACCAGCTATCATTAAATGGATTATCCTATGTTTGATATTATATAACCTAAAAATTTGAACTAATTGTATTTCTCTGGCTCCAAAAAAAAAAAAAAAAAAAAGAAAAGAAAATCACCTGAGAATTCCACGAAATACTTTCTGTTCTTTTATAATGTGTCAAAGAGTTTAGTGAAAGATTTGTAATGCACTTGAGATTTTGTTAAACAAATTTGTAACTATTGGGCAGCCATCCCACAAAAAGAAATTGGAATTAATATATAAAAATCGTATTCATCCTTTTTATGGTTTTCTAGATGGGGTTTGCATATAAATTACATTAAAGTTGATGCCTATTCATTTAAAAGCCAATACTCTAAAAGGTTCCACTATATATTAGAAATAGTAAGTATGGTATATTATAGCATCATCATGATGGAGATAGAAAATGTCATTTATTATGGTAATAAGTCAAATAATAAAATATAACCTATGTTGGAGCTTGAGGATTAAAATATATTTTATGTCAATTTAAAACAGTAAAATCCAGACATTTAAAGTTTATGCTAAAATAAGATAGAGAATTAACCTCACTAAGAATAAAGTGCAAAGTCCTGTCAGGAGTTCAGTAGAGCTAAGAGAGAGTTGAGCTGCCAGTTGTTGATGTTGCCAATTGAGCAAGCCAAAATGAAAGTAATGGTCAAGCTTTTAATCACTTACTGTATTAGTACAAGTGATAGTAAAAGAGACCAAATCAAAGAAAGTGCCAATTTCTCCCCCTTCCAGTTCCCCCCAACCCAGAACAGCACAAGGTTGAGGGTCAGGTGGATCAGCACCGTGGAAAAGTACTGAGTATACGGGCATATCCTGGAGATAGTGCAGGTTTTGTTTAGACTACTGCAATAAAGTGAATATCCCAATAAAGCAAGTCAGACAATTTTTGTAGTTTCCCAGTGCATATAAAAGTTATTATATATTCACTATTCCAAAGTTTATTAACATGTAATAGCATTATGTTTAAAAAGCTATACATACCTATTTTTAAAATATTGTTTAAAAAACTGACACAGAGACATGAGCACATGCTGTTGGAAAATGGCATCAGTGTAGGTTTGCCACAAAACCTTCAATTTGTAAAAAACACAATATCTGCAAAGCACAATAAAGCAAAGCACAATAAAATGAGATGTGCTTATACTATCAGGGTGGAGGAAATTTCAAGGTTCCCTCTCTCACCCAGTGAGGTCTCCTCAGAGGCTCCCAAGGAAGGCCACGGCCAGCAGAAAGCTCCAGATACAAAGACCTCTGAACCCAGCCTCCTAGTTTAGGAATGCAAATATGCATAAAAGCAAGGGCAGTCAGGGACACCTGAGTCCTTGACTGCAACTCCCTTCTGAGATCGCAACGCATTGACTGGATCCTTTGGTGTGGGAAGGGCCAGTTCCCCCAAGAGCCCTGCCAGGTAAAGTCTTTGTAATTGTCTGTTTGAGCCAGAAAACAATCATATATAGGTTTATTCAAGCAAGGGCTGCTCAATCCTGTTTAATCCCTGGAGTCCTAGAGATTCATACATGTCACTGAGACTCGTTGCTTATATTTATACATACCATGCTATGGTTTGAACTTTTGTCTTCTCTGAAATATATGTTGAAACTTGAATCTTCAATGAAACAGTATTTAGACATGGGGCATGCAGGGGAATAATTAGGCCTTGAGGGCTCTGCCCTCCTAAATGGGATTAATGTCTAATAAAAGGCTTGAGGGAACTAGTTGGCCTCTTTTGTCATTCAATCCTATCTGCCATGTGAGGATATCATGTCCAAGGCACCACTGTAGAAGAAGAGACCAGGCACTCACCAGAAACCAAAGCTACTGGCACCTTGATCTTGGACTTCCCAGCCTCCAGAATTGTGAGAAACATATTTCTATTATATATAAATTACAGTCTCTGTATAGCATACAAATGGACTAAGACATACCTAATTCTAATTGTCTTTCTTGTTTATAGCAGACATTTGTTGTCCAAAAGGGATATTTCTGCATATTTTCAGAGGTATATCATGACCCTTCTTCCTAATCTTGCATACCCATGAGAAAAGGTCGGTTGTTGCGGCAAAATCACCTTGCTGTATTTCCATTCCACTTCTCACTTTTTCCACTGATTGTTTTGATTGTTTACAATGTATCTATTTATCTTTTTTGGGGGGTGGTGTTAACCAAACAACTGACTGAATTTAGTCTAAAGTCCTCAGAGAGGTACCATGAGCCTAGGATTGGTGTATTGAGGTCATGGTATGGCAATTGACAGAATGATAAATGAGATATAACTTAGTTTAAGTCTCGACATTCATCACACATTTCTCTAGTTCCTCTCATGGAAACTACTAAATAGTTTCACAGTTGGAAAAAAAAAAAGTCTATCTTTTCATATGAACCTTAAATGCTTTTGATCCATCAGTGACACTCCAATGTATTTAAAATAGAATTCCAAATTCTTAATATGCCCTACAAGGCAATATATTAAATGATCCTGACCAACCTACCTAAATCTTATCCCATTCTCAGCCTCTGTCCCTATACAACAACACTGGACTAGGAGCTAGTTAGCATTCAGTAGATCTATTATATGTTTAATGAAGAAATAAATAAAAGTAGCATAATTAGTGAAAAAATTCTGTGTGATATATGGAACATACCTTCATATATATTTATTAAATTTCATAGGGATGACTTCAAAGATACGTTACCTTATTTGACAAAATCTTCAGACACTAAAATTACTATAAAATTAAGCAACTGAAGCTGAATTGTAAACATAATTGCAAAATTAAGGTTATTTTAATTAAGATTTTTAGTTTTAGATAATTTTGGATTTGCAAACAATTTAAAGAATTAATGCAGTGAGATCCTGTGTATATTTTACTCAGCTTCTGCAATGTAATGTCTTGAAAAACTGTGTATGATATTACAATCAGAATATTGATGCAGATGCAATCAAAATGAAAACATTTTCATTATGACGAGAATTTCTCCCATTTCTTTGTATAGAGACTCTCATCTCTCACGTGTTTCCAGCACCTTCTTAACCCATGGCAGTTACTAATATGTTCCCAGTTGTATAATTTTATCATTTCAAGAATGTTATATAAATGGAACCATGCAATATGTAACCATTTGGGTTGCATTTTTTTGTTTCAAACAGCATAATTCTATGGAGATTCACTGAGGTTGTTGTGTATGTCAGTTGTTTATTATTCCTGAGTGTTCCCTGGTATTGATATACTGCTGTTTGTTTAACCATCCACCATTAAAGGACATCTGGGTTGTTTGCAGTTTGAAGCTGTTATAAACAACGCTATAAACATTCATGAACGGGTTTTTGTTTATCTTTATTTCTCTATAATAGAAGCACAGGAGTGCAATTGCTGGGTTCCATGGTAGATGCATGTTTAGTCTTTTTGCTTGTTTATTGTTATTTTTGTCTTTGTTTAAATAAACTCTCAAGGCTGGTCTGAAGGTGGTGAGTTATTTCAAGTGATTGTTCACAGTCAGTTACAGATTGAACTCCTTGTTCCACTCTTTCCCCTCGTCTTACTACTGCACTTGACTGGTCATAATAAATAAACAAATCAACTACCAAACTATTTTTTCCGTAGTAGCTGTATCAGCTTACATTCCTACCAGCAAAGTATGAGAGATCCAGTTGTTCCATAGCCTCTTCAGAATTTCATGTCTCACTATTTTTTATTTTAGAAATTCTCATAGGTTTTTAGTGATAGCTCATGCATGGTTTTAATTCGCATTTGCCTAATGGCTACTGAAGTTGAATATATTTTTATGTGGTAATCTGCCATTGTCTATATGCCTTCTTTGTTGAAATGTTTCTTCATGTCTTTTGCCAATATTCAAATTGCTTTGTTGGCTCCTACAATTTAGTTTTGAGAGTACTTTCTACCTTCTAGACACTAGTCCTTTGTGGATATGTGGTTTGCAAGCATTTTCTTTCACTCAGTGGCTTGTCTTTTCATAGGCTACAGGATCTTTCGCAGAGAAAAGTTTTTAATTTTGATGCAATCCAATTTGTATTTTTTTCTTTTTTTTTTTTTTTTTTTTTTTTTTTGAGACGGAGTCTCGCTCTGTCGCCCAGGCTGGAGTGCAGTGGCCGGATCTCAGCTCACTGCAAGCTCCGCCTCCCGGGTTCACGCCATTCTCCGGCCTCAGCCTCCCGAGTAGCTGGGACTACAGGCGCCCGCCACCTCGCCCGGCTAGTTTTTTGTATTTCTTAATAGAGATGGGGTTTCACCGTGTTAGCCAGGATGGTTTCGATCTCCTGACCTTGTGATCCGCCCGTCTCGGCCTCCCAAAGTGCTGGGATTACAGGCTTGAGCCACCGCGCCCGGCCTGTATTTTTTTCTTTTATGACACACAGTACTGATTTCACATCTAAGAATTTTCTGCCTAGCCCTACATACTGAAATTTTTATACTATTTTTTCTCACTTTTATGGATTTATATCTTACATTTAAGTCTGTGATACATTTCAAGTTACATTTTGCTTAATATGAGATTAAGGTTGGGTATTCTTTGCCTTCCTGTTTTTTATTATTATTATTATAGATTTTCATTTACTCCAGCACCGTTTGTTGAAGAGGTTCTTTCCTCCATTGGATCACTTTTCACTTTTGTCAAAAATTGTTGGTGATATTTGTGTGTTTATTTCTGGGTTCTCTAGTCTTTTCCACTGTTCTATGTGATATCTACCCCTCTGCCAATACCAAACATTCTTTATTACTTTAGTAATATAGGAACTCTTGAAATTGAAAGAATGACACTTCTTGAAATTGGAAGAATGACACTTTATTCTTCTCTTTCAAAATTGTTTAGCTATTCTAGTCCCTTGCTTTCCATATAAATTTTGTAATTTTCTTAATCACGTCTAAAATTCTTACTGGGATTTCCTGGAAATTGTGTTAAAACTATAAATCTGTATGTCAATTTTGGGAGGATTACTATCTTCACTATTTTGAGTTTTCCAATCCATGAAAATGCTAAGTTTCTGCATTATTTAGATCTTTGATTTCTTTCATTGTGTGTAGTTCTCAGCATACATGTTCTGTATATGTTTTACACCTAATTATTTCGTATACTTAAGTATTTCCTTTTTTCACATGATTGTGTTATTATGCTTTTAATTTTTCTTTTAGTATGTTCAGTGCTAATACATAAAAATGGAATTTATTTTTGTATGATCAACTTGTATCTGAATACTCATTTATTAGCAGTAGGAGAGGAGAATTTGTCAGTTTTTTGTTTTTTGTTTGTTTTGTATTCCTTGATATTCTCTACATACAAAATCATGTCATCTGTAATGAGGGGCAATTATATTTCTTTCTTCTGATCTATATAACATTTATTTTATTTTCTTGCTTTTGTGAACGAATTATAACTTCTAGCAGTGAATCGAATAGAATGGTAAGACTAGACATCATTGTCTCTTGATCATAGAGGAAATTTCAGTTTTTCACCATTAAGCACAAAGTTAACTGTAGTTTTATTGTATATTTTATCTATTGATAATTTTTAAATTTTTGGTTAACTTAAGGAAGTTCCCTCTATTCAAGTTTGCTGAAAGGTTTTGGTTGTTTGATATTTGTTGTTGTTGCTGTGTTTGAGTGTGTCATTCCGTCACCCAGGCTGGAGTGCAGTGGCACGATTAAGGCTCATTGCAGTCTAGGCCTCTCAGACTCACTTGATCCTCCTACCTCAACATCCCAAGTAGATGGCACTACCAGTGTGTGCCAACACACCCAGCTAATTGTTTCATTGTTGGTGATGGTGGTGTTATTGTTGTTCGCTTTGTTGTTGTTGTTGAGACAGGGTTTCACTATGTTGGCCAGGATGGTCTCCGACTCCTGGGTTCAAGTGATTCATCTGCCTTGGCATCCCAAAGTACTGGGATTATGAGGATGAAGCACCACTCCCAGCATTTTTTTTGGTATTTTTTAAATCATGAATGAGTGTTGAATTTTGTCAAATGCTATTTCTGAATTGATCGATATGATCATGGAATTTTTCTTTCTTACTTAGACTATTACTCTGATGAATTGCACCACTGAAATAAACCTTTTACCCCTGAAATAAACCCTATTTGATCATGATGTATGATTTCTTATATATTGCTGAATTCTATTTTCTTATATTTTGTTATGGATGTCTGCATCCACGTCAATAAGGGATATTGGCCTGTGGTTTTCTCTTTTGCACTCTTAGTCGTTTTAAGGCACTGGGGTAATACTTAGCTTCATAAAATGAATTGGAAAATTCCCTCTACTCTTCTATTTTTTTAAAATAGATAAAATAAAATTGATATTAATTCTGTCCTGTTTAAAAGAATTCCTAGTGAAACCATATGAGTTTGGAGAATCTCTTTTGAAAACTTTTAAATTATGAACTTAACTTCTTTAATAGTTATAGAACTGTTCAAAGTACTTATTTCATATTGAGTTAAATGTGTTTTTTTGAGGAAGTAGTCCCTTTTGCTCAAGTTATCAAATTTGAATATGTAGACTTGTTTTATGTCATCATTATGCTTTTGAAATCCGCCAGAGTCAGTAATAGTCGCCATTTAGAAAATTACAGACATTAGTAATTTGTGTTCTCATTCATTTTTAAAATCAGTCTTGCTAGAAGTTTGTCAGTTTTATTGATCTTTATGGTGGACCATCTCTTCATTTCATTAGCATTTTCCATTTATTTTTCTGTTCTTAATTTCATTGATTTTTTTATTATTTTTTTATCTTCAAGATTTCTTTCCTTCTTCATGATTTGGGTTTAGTTTTCTCTTCTTTATTAGGCAGTTGTCTAAAAGTTGTCCAACTTACTACACTCCTTCTTTCCTAATCCTCTCAAGAGAGAACAGGCAGTCCTTGAGGCATTGATTTTCTCCTCCTTTTGGAATTTCCAGATTTCTGACTTCTTTAGCTGCGAGTCTGGTGCATGAGGAACACAGAAAACTCGCATCTGTCTTGTTAATTTGAGGCCTGCACTTTTCAGTGTCTTCTTCTGTTTGTTTGACATATGATGTCGAGGTTTTATGTTTGTCCTTAGCAGGAGATGTAAGGAAAAGTATTTCTTTTCAAAAAATGACATCTTCTTTGAAATATCTTTGACATATCTTCTTCAAATAAGTGTCTTCTATTTTCTGTTTAAGAATAGAACATTTTGATCTTTGCTACATTTCATAGAACAAATGCAACAAATTAAGTACATTTCCCTTAGGTATGAAGTATGAAGTTAATTTACTATGCAGATAAAGAAGTAAATGGAACTGAATTACAATTTACAAGACACAAAGTCAGAGGGAATTTGGTTTTTACCAGTAGTTGTTTTTCACACATTAAAATACATATGTAAGCAAACTTGACTGGGGAAAAAAGAAAGCTATTACCCAGGGAAGTAAGCTTACAAGTAAGCCTGCTAAAGCATTTTAAGAGAAACAAAATGGAAAATTATACTTAAATTCACCCTCTGGTAGTTAGACTGATGCACCTTTTTGTGCAAAAAGTTTATAAAGTTATTTGCTATGCAAGCATGTTTTATGAAAGACTTCATGTTTTTCCCTACTACTTAAGAGACACCTTTGTATTCATCTTAGTGGTCATATTTCAGTTTTGAAAGCAGTAAGAATGTTAGAATCTGTTGGTGTCCATCTAAAAAAGTTTTACTTCTTATTTGTCCACATTCCTTTGTATATCTTTGTCTTTCAACCATGGTACTTACCCATTTATGGTAGCGGTTTTAGTTATTAAAAAATGTCTATAAGGTGTTTATTTTAAAAATAATTTTCCTTTCTTTTTGTAGTATTCTTATTGTCTAAAGCGGGTAGAGAAGGAACAAATGAATATAATGCTTGCTAAAAGACAACATAAATAGCAGGCACATAACTAAAGCATCTATGCCAACTGAATGAAAACCATATATATGTGTATGCATGTCTATATCCAGATTTAATTATTTTACTTGAATCAGAGTAAGGTTTGAGAGCTGATCTGGTTCAACATTCTCTCTAGAGGTTCTTCATTCTTTTTGGCTCCATATCATCAAAATGCATCTTGGGAATGATATTAAAATGGCAAAAGGCCAGACCCTTTCCCCAACCAAAAATATCAGCATTAGTGTGGGCCTGTAGATAAAGGTACAATTTTATTTTTTTTTAAATGTCTACTGGTTGATAAGAATATTGCATACATTTGGAATAACATTGTTTAAAAATTCAAATTCATATTGGCAAGCAGTTTCGAAAGGTCTTATAATTAAAATTCCTCTCCATATTATATAATGATGGTCTCAGGTAATAGTGTAGATGGAATACAGTAAAAGTATGCTAAACACTCGTTATTGTATCCAGGGAAGATAATAGACCAGGTAAGTCTCAGAGGGAAAATGATAGCCTGCAGTAGATAATTATGTGCAAAAGACTGCCTGTCACATGGATGATTACAAATGACAATGGAATTAGTAGACTCCTCAGGTCATGGAGAGTTGTTTGCCAATGGCTGGGCAGACTCAGAAGGAAAGTAGTATTGTTCTGAAATTCATGTATCTGCCTAGGCATATTCTTATTTATTCCCTCTTTTACTCAATATACATTAAAAATCTGTATACACAAGGTGTGGTTTCAGATGTAAACAAAATTATAAGTGTTTCTCTGCCCTCAAATAGCTTAGAAACTTTCGTGACTTGGACTGTATGCTATATAGAATAGCACATGGGAAGATACCTAAGATTAAAAGAAAACACATAAATAATGTAGGCAAAAAAAATTCTGAAAAAAAAAATGAGACCTTACTGGAGCCAGTAATATTTAGGATAAATGACAATTACAATGCATAGAAGTCAGATGTGCAAAAAGAAGCAGGTAAGTAATCCAGGTAGTAGGGTTCTCAGCCTTGGCACTATTGAGGTAGTGGAAAATTAATTATTCATTGTGGGAATTGTTTTATGTCTCCAGACATTGAAAAACTGGCTCCACGTGTTAGAGTTGCCAGATTTTGCAAGTAAAGTTAAGTAGTTTAGCAAATAAAAAATGAAACACCACTTAAATTTGAAATTCAGAAAAACAAAAATAACTTAGCACAATTATGTCCCATATTAACCATTGTCTGAAAATCAAATTTAACTTGCCTGGCTGTAATTTATCTGGCCGTTCTAACTGGAGGATTAAGTCACCACTGGCTGCAAACCACTAAGTTAGAGGAAAAGCAAGACCAGATATCACATGTGGGAATTCACTAGCTGTGTTTGAGGAACGATGAATTGACTAGGTTTCAGCATAACTTTTTCAATAAGTGTGTATCTCCTATGTACCTGCCTAGGATTGTTCTTGGTAGAGGGCAAAGAGTAGGGAATAGAAAATGCAAAAATTTCCCTGCATGGTGGAAATTATGTTAAAGCAAGGTGGAGACAGTAAAAACAAAGCTGAGTAAATTATGACTCACTGGTCAGTATAAACCAGATTTTGTTGCTACAGAATCAAACAACCCCCAAAATTTCTATGACTAAGAACAGCAAACATACATTTTGTTGTTGTTTGTGACATGCATGTCCATGTGAAGAGACCACCAAACAGGCTTTGTGTGAGCAATAAAGCTTTTTAATCACCTGGGTGCAGGTCGGCTGAGTCCAAAAAGACAGTCAGCTAAGGGAGATAAGGGTGAAGCCGTTTTATAGGATTTGGGTAGGTAAAGGAAAATTATAGTCAAAGGGGGGTTGTTCTCTGGCAGACAGGAGTGGGGGTTACCAGGTGCTCAGTAGGGGAGCTTTCTGAGCCAGGAAAAGCAATTTCACAAGGTAATGTCATCGCTTAAGGCAAAGACCGGCCATTTTCACTTCTTTTGTGGTGGAATGTCATCAGTTAAGGCAGGGCAGGGCCTTTTTCACTTCTTTTGTGATTCTTCAGTTACTTCAGGCCATCTGGGTGTATATGTGCAAGTCACAAGGGAGGTGGACGTACAAGTCACAGGGGATGCCATGGCTTGACTTGGGCTCAAAGGTCTGACAGTTTGCTTGCTTGTTTGCTTCTTCCCTGTACCTGTATTTCATGTCCATCATGACGGTTGGCTGTAACCATGCTTCACATCGCCTTCACTCCAGCTCCAAGGTTGATAGAGAAGTCTCCATCTGCAACATTCCTGCTTTTTTTGAGTCAGGAAAATGACAGTGCAGCAAAACATAGGCTGACTCTTCAAGGTTTCACTCACATTTCATTAACCAATGCAACCACATTGCCCTAAGTGGAGGGTGAATGTGTAAACCCACCAGTAAGTGTAAAAACTACAAAATGTTAAAAAGATATGGTAAGTTAAGGATCACGATATCTTGGATTTTTTTCCCACAAAAAGGAGCATGAGATATGGAGTTGGATTTAGGTAGTTTTTATAATATGTCACTCCAGAAAATTAGAATCAGGCTGTGTGGAGAGTGAGACAGAGAAGGAGGAAAGAACTATCATGAGAATACCCTACAGAGTTCACTGTGCTGCTTTGGGCAAGGGGGGTTTGTATTGTCTTTGCTGGCACTTCCCGGGTAGCATCAAGAATATTTATTAGGGATTGTCTACTAAGAAAGAGAGAATGCTAGAGCATTTCTCCACTGGCTCTGCTCCCCAGTGAGTGACACCAAATAAGAGGGGAGGAATACCATCTACCATGTATGGAGTTTCTGATTCAGGCTGGTAAGTGATACTGAGACAAAGGGAAAACAAAACAAAGGAACAGAATGGGGATGAATATACAACAAAGGCAGTGGACATTTGATTTTTATGATATTTGTTGGATGGTTAGGAGAAGTGACATTGAGGAAAATTCTGAAAGCAATGCAAGAGATCTTCACGGATATATCGGGGAAAAAAGAATCCAGGCAGAGTAATAGCAGTTACAAAGAGCCTGCCACAGTGCATGTGGGACATTCAGGCAACTGGAGCTGGAATGCTGCCAGGGAGAAGGACAGTTGTAAAATACTAGGTCAAAAGGACAGTAAGGGCCGAGAGATCATGTAGATCAATGTAGGCCATTGTAAAGATTCAGGATTTACTCCAAGTGAGATTGGGAGCCATTGGAAAATTTAAAGCAGAAGAGTGACATTATCTAACTAGTTTTAAAGAATACTCTTGCTGCTGTGCTGAAATACACTGTAAAAGGGCAAGATCAAAAGCAGAGAAACTAGTTCAAAGGCAAGAACAATAACAGAAGTGAGGATCACACATTCAAAGAAGGTGGTAGCAACAGAAGCAGTGGAAAGTCTATAATCTGGATATATTATGAAAATACAACGTTTGGTTTTGCTGATGAATCTGTGTGTGATGTCAGATAAAGAAAATAATCAACCTAAGTAATCCACAAGCTAAAGTTCCCATTGAATTTAAGAAGACCTCAGAAGATTTAGGAGTTGAGCGTAAGAGGCTTTTGTCCTAGTCATGCTGAGTTTGAGATGCTTACTAGACATCTAAAGGGAGAAGTGTTATAAGCATTTGAAAATGAAGAGAGATTCAAGCTAGAAGTATAAAATGTAGAATTTCAGTGTGTTAGTTGACTTAAATCATGAGATTCAGTGAAATGATAAAAAGAGTAAGGTAAGAAAGACATAAATTTTTTTTTTATCTTTTAATTCCCCTGGAGAAACAAACGTTATCTTGACTATTGTATGTGTCTACCAAAAGCTAAAAATAATTGTTTCTAGAAACACACAAAAATCGGCTGTTCCTATACCAGTACTATTCTGTATTATAATATTTGCTTCAGAGAATAGGGAAAGATATAACCTGTGTGAATTATGCCAAAGATAAAAAGTGTGTTCACATAAATAACTGTGATTGATATTTTAAAATGTTACTTTTTATTTCAAATTTGCAATACTTTTATTATGGGGAGACAATTCTCCATAGATCTCTTACATTTTGGCACATCTTTTGAATGGACGTCATTCTTTTGGTTTATCTTTTTTAATATGATTATGTAGCAAAAAATCTTGAAATTCTGCTATAGTGTGTTTCTCCTGAGCAAAGGTCAGGCATGCTTTGTTGCATGTTTTAATAGCTTCAGGCTCCTCAGGTCTGAATTCCCCTCAGACAATGCAACCCACTCTAGGTCCAGGTTGAACCTGATTCTTCTTGCATTGTCTTGCATAATCAGGGCCTTAGGAAACTAGACCAAAACAATCCTCATACATTGGCTATTGCTTTTTCTGAGGACTAAAGTCCTTTGTCTCTGACCCAGGATACTTGTGTCGTCTGCTAGTATCTATGAAACTGTGGCTGGTTACCTTGGCAAGTTGTACTCTGAGTCGATATCTCATACTGTTTACAGTTCTAAATAGTTACCCACTTTGCTTCTCAGTGATCTGATGTGTCTCTAAGAAGCTGCGGCAAAATGTCATTTCCTCTTCACTCACCCTCAGGATTCAGACGCTTGGGAGATCTCTGCTATTGAGAATATGTATCTTTCGAGGCTCCAGAGCAGAAACTCTCAATAAAATTAGGATTCTTCAGACCTCTCTAATCCCTGGCCTACATCCCTTCCCCCAGGGGTCAGGTTCTGTGACCCTGAGCTCTGCTACCACGCTACAAGAGTATTCAAAAACCCATGAATATCCCCCGTCTTTCCTGTGGTTTACTTTTGACCTGCAGCACCAGAAGCAAAGAAGACATTGAGGTGCAGAAGGACACCCATAGTTCAATCTTCTAAGCAGTTTTCTGTAGTAGTGTTATGCCCAGACCCTCTGTTCCCCAAAGAAGACCACCAGAGTCCAGAGTCAAAGCCAAGCGGCAAGGATCTTTACGACAAGTTCGAACTTGGTCCCTCCATTACACAGCATACAAGAGGGCCCCGAACAATGCGAGTGTTTGCTTTTTATAGCCCGAAAGTTACAGGGGAACAAAGGAATTCTTTTGGTTCCCGCGCTTTCAGTAAAACTTTGAACGGCTGCCTCCTTATCGGAGACTTTTCCAGGTGGTGTTTGTACTGGGCTCAGGAAGTTTGAGAGATATATGGCGATATGTGGTGGGATGGGAGGATGGGATGTGTTTGTACTGGGCTCAGGAAGTTTGAGAGGTATATGGCGATATGTGGTGGGATGGGAGGATGGGATGTGTTTGTATTGGGCTTGTTTGTTTTGAGCCCAGGGCTGAGGAATGTGCCCGGCTCCTCTCATTCCCCCCTTCTTTTCAGGTATCTCTAGAGCCAATCTTGGGTCTTACAAGTCTGATTCTGTTTCAGCATCTACAGGTTGGTATTGGGCTCTGAGGACCATGAGTTGTACAGTGTCAAATCTTTCTCTAACGAAACGCAAAATTCTGTTAACAACACAAGGTCCTACGGTAAGCAGAAATAGAAGACTCAGCAGGGGTCCAAGGAAGGAGGCTAACAGAGAAAACATAGATGAGTTCCACCACTGGTCTGCAGCTGAAGCAAACTGCCGTGTTCTTACTTCTGTGCTTAACTTGCGTAACTATTGGACCCGGTCCTCCACAAGTCCTGATTCATTTATGTAGAAACAACAGTCTTCCTTTAGGAACATACACGTACCCCCTTTTTCAGCAGTGAGTAGGTCTAAGGCCCTCCAGTTCTGCAAGGTTACCTGTGCTAGGGACGTGAGCTGCCGCTGGAGGGAGGCAAGGGACTCAGCTGACTCCTCCATAGCAATGGCAAATTGTTGGTACAGCTTGTTACTTTCTATGAGGGTGTGACCTAAGGCTCCCCCCGCCAGTCCGGCTGCCATGAAGGATGCGGTGAGGGAGATTCCTGCAAAGAGGGGGAGAAATATGGCTCGTGCAGGTCTCAGTCTAGGGACTGGGTGAATAACAGCACTAGTCCAGTTACCGGTATACCCTAGGAACTCTCCGGCAGTAAGTAGAGTCAACCGGGGAACTAATGTGACAGGAAGACACAGTAGGTTGGTAACAGAGGGGCTTGATAGGTTTTTAGATAATGTTCCATTACACCAGAAGAATATGCCTGACGGAGCCCTTAAGGCGATATTAGGGGGCGTTGCAGTGATGCTGCAGAGGCTGGAATTAGTTCCTGAGAAACAGTAGGGAAACTTTTCTTGACTGGGGTTTAGGTATAGTGGCACGTTAGGGATAGGGGCATATGAGAGGTTTCGGTGGTTGTTAGCTTGGGCAGAGGTAGAGGATCCCCACGGCAGGGGGACAGCGGTTAGCGGTGGACGCCCTAGAGTGGCACACAGAAAGCAGCCAGACAGGCTGTGAAGTCCTGTAAGGTTAGCAAGTTCTAATCCTTCTTGCAATAATTTTAACCAGGAAAAAGGACGTAAATCTTGTGTCAGGCAGTTTTCTTGTCGCTGGATATTTCCATGGACCAGGGGCCGTACCTGCACTAGACCCCGCCACAGATAGAGGTGACTGCTAGGCCATGTGGAGGCGGAGGAGTAGTATACAGCCCCGTGTTGAGGCGTGGTCCAGCGGGAGTTCCAGGGGTTTCTAACTATCCATGTATATGAAAGGTCTCCATCTCGTCTACGATGGAAGGGCCATCTGGGATCTATCTGTTCTTTTCCACCCCACCATTGGTATTTATGGACGATACAATAGTTATAAGGGCAGCTGGCACTTTGGTGCCACCAATAGTGCTTACAATTGTATTGAGTCTGATCATACTCGAAGCATATCATTGGTGCCACTGGTTTGGCTATTGGGAAATCAGTAAAATTTAGTAAAATTGGGCTATTGCACCCTGAGGAGGGGCAATCTGCACTGGCCACTAATTTCCCAGGCTTATGAGGTTGCCCAGGGTGGGTTTGGTTTTCATAAAGCCAGAATCTCCAGACAAAGGGATTAGGAGCTGGCTTTATGTTTTCCCCAGCGGCCACTAGGGCAACCAACGTTAGAGTCAGACTACCTAACTGCATGTTTGCAGTGAGCTATGCTGTCGGCGCAGGGTGAGTTTTAAG
The DNA here is from genome assembly GCF_049350105.2 of Macaca mulatta. Lineage (NCBI taxonomy): Eukaryota > Metazoa > Chordata > Mammalia > Primates > Cercopithecidae > Macaca > Macaca mulatta. Next base: position 124,321,854 of record NC_133413.1, read on the forward strand.
GGGTTGTTCTTAGCTCTGTCCACAGTCCACGTGTCCGGTGCTTCAGCCACCGCCGTGATTGGTCCCAGGAGGTCGGAGGTTGGGTCCACCGGCTTGACGTGGGTGTAGTGGATCCACGACGCGATGCCTTCTACCTTTAGGGCGGTGGGTGTGGTTAGGAGTACCTGGAGTGGTCCTTTCCACCTGGGTTCTAGGGTCTCTTGTCGGTGTCGCTTGAACAGGACCCAGTCTCCTGGCTGGTACGGATGGGGTGTCGGCGGGGGACCGGTCTCATATAGTTCCTTCAGCTTGGGCCAGATTTCTTGATGAATTTTCTGCAAGGCTTGTAGGGAAAATAAGAGTTCAGAGACATTTTCTGTTTCAGACTTGAGCAGATCATCTTTTAGGCTGGGAACTAGGGGTGGGGGTCTACCATACATGATTTCATAAGGGGTAAGGCCCAGTCTGTAAGGGGTATTACGGGCCCGGAACAGAGCGTAGGGGAGAAGGACTACCCAATTAGCGCCAGTCTCCATAGTCAATTTAGTTAAGGTCTCTTTTAAGGTCCGATTCATCCTTTCTACCTGTCCTGAACTCTGGGGCCTGTAAGCGCAATGGAGTTTCCAATTTGCCCCAAGGATGGAAGCCAAATCCTGACTTACCTTAGCGACGAAAGCGGGCCCATTATCTGACCCTATCTGGACGGGGAAGCCATACCTGGGAAGGATATCTTCCAGAATTTTCTTTGCTACGACCTGAGCAGTTTCTCTTTTGGTTGGGAATGCTTCAGTCCACCCTGAAAAAGTATCTACAAAGACAAGTAAGTACCGGTACCTATACTTTCCCAGCTTTATTTCAGTAAAATCTACTTCCCAGTAGATACTGAAACTAGGCCTCATAAAACTTAGAAACTAGGCCTCATATAGAGAAAAAATTAACACCAGGTGGCTCTGGATAGGGTCCCACCCTGCCTCGATAAGGTCCCACCCTGATAGAGTCCCACCCTGCCAATTCCGGGAAACAACCTCATGGGGTCCCACCCTGCCAATTCCGGGGGTCCCACCCTGCCTCGAAGTTCCCGGAATCGGCAACTCCAAGAAAAAACCTCATAAGGTCCTGCTCTAACCAATTAGAACAAGACACCTTGCTCAGGTCATAGCTAGACCCAATTACCACGCGCCTAAAGCTTTGTTTGAATTTCGCGCCTTAAGCTGTGTTTGAACTTGTGTTTGCCTATATAAACAACCTGTAACAAGCACTCGGGGTCCCAGGGCCAACTTAGAGCTTGGGACCCTAGCGCGCTACTAATAAATAACTCTCTGCTGTGAATCTCGTGTCGGTGATCCTTCGCGGCGACCCCTGCCCAGGAAGGAATCGACAGTTCGGTTCCAACAATACCAGGCCTGGTTCCCCTGAGCCTTGTTCCTGTTGCAGCTTGAGATTGGGGGTATGCGTTGTTAAGCTGGCAGACTTTGCAACTTGTCAAGATACTGCTGGCCATCTCAGCTATATGTCTGATTTTGAGCTTGGAGCGTCTGATCAGGTCTATCATCCGCCGGGCCCCCAGGTGGGTGGTTCGGTGGATGTGTTCTAACACCTGTTGTCCTAATTTTTCTGGTAGGATGGTTTGGTCATTAGTATCAGTCCACCACCCATTCTGGACTTGTTTCAGGGGAAGTTTGTCAATCCACTGGAGATCTTGTTCTGAATATTCAGGGAAAATTGGCAAGTCCCGGGGGCCCGGGTCAGGGAGCTGGAGTGTAAGGAGTTGGCTGGGAGCCTTTGCCACATTCCTTGCAGTTTGGTCTGCCAGAAAGTTGCCTTGAGCAGTTGGAGTAGTTGGTTTCTGATGCCCTGGGCAATGCACAATGGCTAACTTTTCTGGCCTCCATAGGGCTGTTAGCAGGGCTAGGATCTCTTGCTTGTTTTTTATCTCTTTTCCTTCAGCCGTCAGTAACCCTCGCTCCCTGTAAATGGCCCCATGTATATGCGCCGTTGCAAAAGCATATCGGCTGTCTGTATATACTGTCAGCTTCTTCCCCGCCCCTAAGGTAAGAGCTTGGGTGAACGCAATCAGTTCGGCCTTCTGGGCCGATGTCCCCGGGGGCAGGGGTTCCGCCCAGATTACCTCAGTCTCTGAAGTCACTGCTGCTCCAGCGTACCTCTGGCCTTGATGCATGAAGCTGCTCCCATCAGTGAACCAGACGAGGTCGGCGTCAGGAAGTGGGCGGTCCTGCAGGTCTTCTCGAACTCCGTGCACCTGAGCTAGTATCTTGGTGCAGTCATGGAGTGGGGCGTCCAGGTCCGGGTTGGGCAGCAGCGAGGCAGGGTTTAAGGTCGTTGGGGGCAGGAAAGTTATCCTGAGAGGATTTAGTAGTAGTCCTTGGTAGTGGGTGAGCCAGGCGTTACTCATCCATCGATTAGGTGGCTGTTTGAGTACACCTTCGATGGCATGTGGAGTAACGACCCGCAATTCTTGTCCCATGACAAGTTTATCAGCATCTTGCACCATCAGAGCCGTGGCTGCAATCATTCGGAGACAAGGGGGCCACCCGGCAGCCACTGGGTCTAACTTCTTTGACAGGTAGGCAACTGGCCTCCGCCAGGGGCCTAAGTTCTGAGTTATTACCGCCTTGGCGACACCCATATTCTCGTCCACATATAGGTGGAAGGGATTGGTAACATCAGGTAGCCCCAGTGCAGGCGCAGAGAGTAAGGTGGTTTTAATCTGTTGGAAAGCCGACTCGGCTTCGTCTGTCCAATTAAATGGCTGCTGCCCCCGGGTTGCCTGATACAAGGGTTTAGCCAGTTCTGCGAACCCAGGTATCCATAGTCTGCAAAATCCCGCCGACCCCAGGAATTCCCTCACTTGTCGGGTGGATTGTGGCCTGGGGATCTGCAGAACAGTTTGTTTCCGGGCGTCTGTTAACCAGCGCTGCCCTTCTTTAAGCAGGTACCCTAGATATGTTACCTCTGGCTTACAGATTTGAGCTTTCTTTGCCGAGGCTCGGTAGCCCAGATTCCCCAGAGCTTGTAAGAGACCCTTGGTCCCTTGGATGCAAGCTTCTTGGGTCTCAGCAGCAATTAGGAGGTCATCAACATACTGTAGTAAAGTTATTTCAGGGTGTTTGCGTCGGTACTCACCCAGGTCTTCATGGAGGGCCTCATCGAACAGGGTAGGAGAGTTTTTAAATCCCTGTGGCAGCCTGGTCCATGTCAATTGGCCACTTATGCCCCTATCAGGGTCATTCCACTCGAAGGCGAAGAGCTTTTGGCTCTGAGGGGCTAAAGGCAAACTGAAGAAAGCATCTTTCAAATCTAAAACAGTGTACCATTGATGTTTAGGGTTTAAGGTACTCAGGAGGGTATACGGCTTAGGCACAGTTGGATGTATGTCCACAACCCTCTTATTGATTTCTCTTAAGTCTTGTACAGGTCTGTATTCTCCACTATTAGGTTTTCGTACCGGCAACAATGGAGTATTCCAGGGCGAGTGACATGGGCGAAGGACCCCTTGGTCAAGGAGACGGCGGATATGCGGGGCAATTCCTTTCTTGGCCTCTAGGGGCATCGGGTATTGGCGTACCCGCACGGGGTCTGTCCCAGGCTTAAGTTCAACAAACAAGGCAGGACGGTGTTTTGCTAGTCCTAAGCCCCCCGTTTCTGCCCAAGCTTCTGGATATTGCTGGAGCCAGGTTGCTATGTCCTGGTCAGGGGCCGCTCGCTCCTGGTGGAGCCGGTACTCATCTTCTAGGGTTATAGTCAGGACGGACACGGGCCGATTGTGGGAGTTGGTCACGACCGGCCCTTCAGGGAGGAAATGGATCTGTGCTCCCATTTTAGTTAGCAGGTCTCTCCCTAATAGGGGACAGGGGCTCTCAGGGATGACCAGGAAAGAATGGGTTACATTCTTGGCTCCGAGGTTTACTGTCCTTTGTGTTGTCCATGGGTATTTTTTAACTCCTGTGGCCCCTTGTACCCACGAGGACTTGGAGGACAATTTCCCATTAGTTTTAACTAAGACTGAGTGCTGTGCTCCCGTATTGACCAAGAACTGGACTGGGGACCCCTCCACTTGCAAAGTTACCCTAGGTTCGGGGAGGGAATCCGAACCCTGTCTTCCCTAGTCTTCATCTTGAGTGACTAGTACGGGTGTAGACCTAGGGGGTCCCTGTCCTCGTTGTTTCTTTTTGGGGCAGTCTCTTACCCAGTGGCCAGCCTCCTTGCAGTAGGCACATTGGTCTTTTCTCAGGTTATCATGCCTGGGGGGCCGCCTAGGTTGGGTGTACTCTGGCTGTAGATGCTCTTTCTGTACCACTGCTGCCAGGACCTTGGTCATTTTTTCAGTGGCCTTAAATTGCCTTTCCTCTGGAGTATCTCTGTTATTGTAAACCCGCTGGGCTATCTGAAGGAGGTCTTGAATCCGCTTTCCTTCCAAGTCTTATAATTTCTGGAGTTTTTTTTTAATATCTGGGGCTGCCTGATTTACAAAAGACATTACAACAGCTGCCTGACTTCCTGGAGCCTCTGGATCTATGGGGGTGTACTGTCTAAAAGCTTCCATTAATCTTTCTAAGTAGGTGGCTGGGCTCTCTGTCTTTCCCTGCAGAATAGAATATACTTTAGCCAAATTAGTGGGCTTGCGAGCAGCTGCCCGGAGAACTGCCATTAGAGTCTGGCGATAAAGGTGTAGCCGTCCCCTACCTTCTGCCGTGTTGTAGTTCCACGCTGGCCTGGTCAGAGGAAAGGTCGCGTTTATGAGGTCGGGGTTGGCAGTCGGTTGACCGTCGTCCCCCGGGACCAGCTTTCTAGCTTCTACCTGTATTCTCTCTCGCTCTTCCGTGGTAAACAAGATTCGGAGGAGCTGCTGGCAATCATCCCAAGTGGGCTGGTGGGTGAACATGACACTATCCAGTAAAGCCAGTAAATCTTTGGGGTTGTCTGAAAACCGAGCACTCTGAGTCTTCCAGTTATACAGATCACTGGTGGAGAATGGCCAGTACTGGAGCCTGGGGATTCCTGTGTCATCTGGGGGTCCTATTTCCTGAAGGGGTAAAGCCACCGTGGAGTCAGGCGGCTGGGGGGGGCTAGCCTGCGAAGTGCGCCCTCGCGTCCGCCCCGCTGGCCCTTCAAAGTTACCTTCCCTGTCAGCGGGCCCGTGTGTGCCGGCCGCCTCCCCTCCGCCTGCTCCCTCCCGCGACTCAGCCCGGGGGGTCGGGACCTGGGGCCAGGAGGGGTACAGAGGGGGTTCTGTGAACAGTGGGTCCCCGCTGTCAGGTAGAACAGGATGGGGGGGGCAGTTGGTTGCTTGGATTTTAGTGGTCGAGCAACCAGTGTCTTACAGGGTTCAGAGGCTAATTGGAAAGGGGACAGCCAAGGAGGCGGGTTCTCAACAAGGTCCTGCCATATGAGGATATATGGGATTTGATCTAAGTGGCCCGCACGCCCAGGTAGGAAAATCTTGGACTTTACCCTAGTGATGACCGCAAGTCGGAAGGTCCCTTCGGGTGGCCACCCTACATCAAAGGCAGGCCATTTGGAGAGACACAGAGTAATTAGCTTTCTTTCCTGATTTCCCTACCAAGATCATGGCCCCTTGCTCTTACTTCTTTGAAATTATTTGTAAAGAGAGATAGAGGAGTGCTCTGGGTATTACCCATCCTGTAATAATTTGTAGTCCCTTCCTGTAAAGGAATGTGGGTTTGAATCCCTGCAAAGGAAATCTGATCTGACTTATTAATGATATTTAGTCGCGATCGTGCTCCGACAGCCCAGATCAGAGACAGTTACTGCCCAAACCGCAGACCGGCGCTCGGGGCAGTTCAGGTCAGAGACAGCTACCGCCCAAACCCCAAACCGGCGCTCGGGGCAGTTCAGATCAGAGACAGCTACTGCCCAAACCCCAAACCGGCAGTCGGGGCAGTTCAGATCAGAGACAGCTACTGCCCAAACCCCAAACCGGCGGTCGGGGCAGTTCAGATCAGAGACAGCTACTGCCCAAACCCCAAACCGGTGGTCGGGGCAGTGCAGATCAGAGACAGTTACTGCCCAAACCGCAAACGCACTCGGGGCAGTTCAGATCAGAGACAGCTACTGCCCAAACCCCAAACTGGCGGTCGGGGCAGTTCAGATCGTAAGCTAGATCAGACGAGCGCCAGGGGACGTCTCCCACCGGTCTCTGCTGGCCGTCCTATAGCGCGTCCGCCAGGACTGTGCCAGCTCCAGTTTCAGACCTCGCGAGTCACAGATTCAGATTCAGAACAGACACAGACAGACAAACGGAGACGAGCCAGCTCACCTATCAGTAGATCGATCCTAGTAGATCCGTTGACCAGGGGTCTGGTGGGCTTGGGGGAATCCCGGACGAGCCCCCAGATGTTATGCCCAGACCCTCTGTTCCCCAAAGAAGACCACCAGAGTCCAGAGTCAAAGCCAAGCGGCAAGGATCTTTACGACAAGTTTGAACTTGGTCCCTCCATTACACAGCATACAAGAGGGCCCCGAACAATGCGAGTGTTTGCTTTTTATAGCCCGAAAGTTACAGGGGAACAAAGGAATTCTTTTGGTTCCCATGCTTTCAGTAAAACTTTGAACGGCTGCCTCCTTATCGGAGACTTTTCCAGGTCGTGTTTGTACTGGGCTCAGGAAGTTTGAGAGATATATGGCGATATGTGGTGGGATGGGAGGATGGGATGTGTTTGTACTGGGCTCAGGAAGTTTGAGAGATATATGGCGATATGTGGTGGGATGGGAGGATGGGATGTGTTTGTATTGGGCTTGTTTGTTTTGAGCCCAGGGCTGAGGAATGTGCCCGGCTCCTCTCAGTAGAACGCATTTTTAGCCACCTCATACCCATTAACATCTGGATCATGCTAGAAAACCTCTAAGGCTTCTGAAATTGACCGGCTATCCTGCCGTATCTCTCAACAGTCTAAATATTACCATATGTGTATCCCTTCCTGGTTAGACTGAAACTGCCTTTTATCTGCCAAAGGACTGAGCTAACAGAGTAGTAAATGTTACCAAAAATGAGGCTGCCACAAAGATACTTATGGTGGGGGTTTCTCTGAAATGGATTCAGTAGTGAGTAGCCTCCTTCCTGCAGTACACCAGGCCAAATGACCATCTCTGTAACACTGTGCAGAAGAACCATGCCTTGGTGGAAAATTGGATTAGAGGACCTCTGAGGCTTCCTATAATGCTTCTGAATCCTGAAAGCCTTTGTATGCACTTACTCCCACACACAATGCATACATATGAAAAAATACACTTCTACTCACAAAATCCAAACTGATTGTTCTTATAAATTGTGTGTGTTTTTGAGTGTGTGTTGATTTTATTTCACCAATAACTTGAAATTCATATCTTAGAATATTCTAGCATTTTATGAAAGTCACAAGCTTAAACACTAGTCCTGGCATCACTTATTAATAGCCATGAAGTTGATAAATGTTTTATTTTACCAAACAGTTCGCCAAAACTCTGATGTTTAAGATAAATAGTATTTACAGAGGTAGACACAAATATATCATTCTTACTGCAATAAGTTTAAGAACAACAAACTATATCTAATTCATATTAAAGTTTCAAAGTATCTAGAAATGTGAGAGTAACATCACAGGCTTGTTAATTTCTGCTAAATTAATAGAACGTAGTTTTCTCAAATAAGAAAAATAGTTTGTAAATAAAATTCAAAATAAAAACAATAAAAGAAAAATAACTGCAATAATAAAAGATATTAATACAATAATGAAAATAAAATGAAGCAACTATAACAATGATAACACCAAAGATAAAGCAATCAAAATAAATATTATTTCAGTTATTTCCTATATTATTATAAAACTAATAGGGCATTGATATCATAGATTAGACTATCAAGAGTTGTAATGAAGTACCCTTGTTTTGTAAGTAATCATAAATAACTAGGTTATTTCCCCAAAAACCTAGGTTGTTGGTTATAATAACCCAATAAACTAGGTTATTTTCCCCAATTACTAGGTTGTTTCCCCAATGGGGAGATCCAAAAGATCTAAGGATCTAGAAACAACTTTAGTAGGTTGAATAGTGTCTCTCCAAAATTAAGGTACAGCAGGAACCTCAGAATATGATCTTATTTGTAAATAGTGTCTTGACAGGTATAATTAGTTAAGATGAGATTATACTGAATTAGAGTGGACACTAAGTGCAATAACTGGTATCCTTAGAAGAAGGTGATGTAAAGACACATGGAGATACATGGAGGGGATGCTATGAAGATGAAGGCAAAGACCGTAGTGATCAATGTACCATCCAAGGAATACCAAGGATTGCTGGGAACCATCAGAAGCTAAGAGCGAAACAAGAAACAGATTTCCCTTCAGAGCCTTCGGAAAGAACCAACCCTACCAACATGTTCATTTCCAAATATTTCCACTGCTATGGATATTTTGTGTACCTTCAAAAGTCATTTGTTGAATTCCTAACCACCCATGGTTATGGTATTAGGAAGTAGGGCATTTAGGAGTTAACCAGGTCATGAGGATGGAGCTGTTAGGAAGGGAATTAGTGCCTTTATGGAAGGAAACCTAGAAAGCTCTATTGCTCTTTCTCCTGTGTGAGGATAAAATAAGAAGGCTGCAGTCTGTGACTCAAAAGAGGGAGCTCACCAGAAAGTAACCATGTTGGCACCGTACTCAGGGACTTCCAGCCTCCTGAACTCTGAGAGAATAAATTTGTTTTTTGTTTGTTTTGTTTTGTTTTGATTAGGTTCATTTTTCATCATAAAATTAGTCCATATTCCTTTTTTGCAGTCTCTATTTTAATTTTTTTAATGTTTTATTTCAATAGTTTTGGGGGAACAGGTTGTTTTTGGTTACATGAATAAGTTCTGTAGTGGTAATGTCTTATATTTTGGTGCACAAAAATTTCTGATATTTTAAGCCACACAGTTTGTAGCACTTTGTTCAAGAAGTCCTGGGAAACTAATATACAAACTAAAAGAAAAAAATAGAATTGGCATTTTGGAAAAATAGTCATTTTACTAACAATTTAACAAAATGACAAAAACTCTAGTAAGCAATATATATGTCACAATTTGAATTTTCTAATATAGACAGAACTGTACAGTGTTACGTTTTCAATTACACAAACACTTATCATTGAAGAAGAGTCCATTCTCTCTCCTGTGTTTGAGCTTGTCATTTATTTTTATTCATTATCATCTTCATCATCAAATTTGCACTGTTATCATTATCATTGTATCCATTATAATCATCTTCAACAAAACTATAAACAAATATCGAACTATTTAAGCACTTCATTTAGTTTAGCATAATTTTAGATGTATGATCCCTGTCATAAAGGACATAAAGAGGAACCAAATACGGAATACCCACATAAATAATGGAGAATGCACTTTTCTTTCTTAAACCCATTTGTAGCAAACATCATTACAAAGAAATGTTCTTCTTAACCAAGTTATTTCTACCATAGGCAGATGGCCAATATTGACTGAACTACAATAATGTGATTGCATCGAACCTTCTACAATGAATCAAATTACAGTGTGGATAATTCCTATGGTCTCAATCCCAGAGACAGCCATTATCAAAACAGAATATAAGTGTCATTTGCATTACCAGAGTGAGTCAAGTGAGTCCAAGCCCAAAAAGTCTGAGACCAAAGAAGCTGAAATGGAGAATTATTTTTCTAATTTCTCCATTACCCATTTTCAACTTATATACTTCTAAATCTCAAATATTGTCATCCCATTCCCCAAAGGCCTCCTACAACTTTAAATCACTCATTGAAACTAAATGTTCAGGATCTTGCTGAGAGAGAGAGAGAGAGAGAGAGAGAGAGAGGGAGAGAAAATTTGGCAGTGAAAGAAGGGAAAAATTAGAGAAGATGGAAGAAGAGTGAGAGGGAAAGTGTGACAAGAAAAGAATTAAATTATGTATCCAGTTTATTGCATAGGGATATAAAGATGACAGTAAACATTTCCCTTTTTCCTCTGCTGAGTTCAAAGTATTTTTTTCTCACTAATGAATTAGAAAAACTGGGCATCAATTCAAATTTTACTTAAATTCTGCTGACTGGAAATTTGATATCAAATAAAAGATTAATTATAAGATAAGCCTATAACAACAAAACAGAGTGGAAGTACTGCATTTCATCATAATGGAATTTTACCTCTATCAGCCTCCTCAACATATTAATGAATTATAGAATAAAAGTACAAGTATTTGAAATTCAGAGAATTTTTGTTTAAAATTATGTGATGATGATACATTTGTACCAGACAGTAAGCACTTACTGTATTTATAAAAACTGCATTACTATTATATGTGATGTAATTGCCATAAATTATTTTTAGTGTGAAACATGTAATTCTGTAGTCTAATCTAAAATAGTAAGTGTTTATTAGAGAGTTAGTGTAAGGAGTGATGTTCATGATTTAGCTTTTTTTCAAGATAAGAAATGGGACATGTTCAGAACAAGTGATGCATAGAAGGCCCATTGAAGGATGAATTTCTGTCAGAAACTTACATTTTCAAAATTATTCTTATGAGATTTTATTTCTTCCCAGGATATCCAAGCAGGTCAAGACTAGTCACATTCTGGGATGGGAGACCTAAAGAGTCCTTTGGGACTCTTGAAACCTATTCGAGAATTAGGTAATGTTCTAGACTTCCTTTAAGTTCTGCTAAGCCAGCAATGATTAGAAATAAGGTCCCATCACAATTCCATTTCTCATGATGCATGTTCAATAGGCATGGTCTTTCCTGTTTTTGTGAGAACAGAGGTCTTTCACAAAAGCTTGGGAAGTGTAAATGTTCTGTTTCTTACAAAATGTGCAGTGTACATTTTCCTAAAATGGATACACAAGAATCTTGATGTGATTTTGTAAAAATTATCATCAAAAGTTATAATTTTTATTTCTATTTTTATCTAGAAGTGAGGTGGCATTAAATACAGAGAGGAAGCTTTAGGCCTAAAAAGAATTGCATAAGGGTCTCCTAGCAGAATTAGAAACATATATCTTAGTCCGAACCTAAGAGGACACACAAATAATCATAATAACCATGTCTGATCAAGTAACTTTGGAGGTAACAGTAAATTTGTAAATCTATTTTTGTTTAATCAGCATAGCACCACTATTGACATAGGCATCATAATCAATATATTACTTGTGAGAAAACTGACTTAAGGTCTCCTATCCAAATAAATACAACTCATCATTTGTAATTACAAATTCTCAGTCTAAGTTCTTTGCTACATCCAAGAAATAAAAAAAAGCCCATGGTACTAACATGAATTGCCTGTCCTACTGCAGACCCTGAACACTGAATATTCAAAAAATGATTTGCCAGTTTTAAGCTATAAAATAAATTATTACTAACTGGTCATGATGCTGTCCAAAAAATCACTAAACTTATTCTTCCAGTCCAACCAAGACTTTGTACCCTTTGATCAACACTTTCCCTTTCTCCATCCCTCTTTCTCCTACCCAGCCTCTGGTAACCACCTTTAAGTTCTTTTTTATGAGATTGACTTTTGTACATTATACATATAAGTGAGGTCATATAGTATTTGTCATTTGTGTCTAGCATATTTAACTTAGCATAATATTTCAAAATCGCTAAAATAATAGATTTTTAATGTTCTCACCACAAAAATAAGTTGGTGAGATGGTGGATATGTTAATTAGCTTGATTGGATCTTTTTACGATCAAAACATCACATTGTACCCCATAAATATACACAATTAGTATTTGTCTATTGAAACGAACTAAGTAAATAAGCCACTGTCTAGTAAGGAGAGCAAATATCTGACAGTACAGTGAAATAAGCATATAATGCAAACACAAGTCCTATTGGAGCACAAAGGAGAGACGTTAAATGACAAGAAGCTCACCGGAGAGAATGCAATTGGCTGAAGATTTGCGCTCCCCAAAAATTTCTATGGCGAAATCTTAACCCCCGCAAGGTGATGGTATTAGAAGGTGGGGAGTTGGGGCGATAATTAACTCATGAGGGTAGATTCCTCATGAAAGGGACGAGCACTCTTATCAAAGGGACTCTGAAGAATTCTCTTGCCCTCCTGCCACCATAAGAGAACACAAGAAGAAGCAGGCAGTCTACAAATAAGGAAGCAAGCCCTTACCAGCCCCTGATTATATTTGCACTTAAATCTTGGACTTCCAGACCCAAAGCTGTGAGAAATATATTTCTGTTTATTAAAAAAAAAATGACCTGCCGTTATGGTGTGATTTCAGAAAAAAATTCTTTTTTGGTTCTGTTCTCCTTTTATCAGACTGAAAAACGACTGTCACTGATCTTGCAATTGCTCAGATATTTAAAAGCAAGGTCATTAACGTGAAATTTTGCATTTCTGTAGAGCTCTTTAGACAAACCTATCTCAAAGTCTTATTTCCTCTCCTTTCATGCCCTGGTATTACCTTCGTAAATACTGTATCTCCTTGTCTAATTAGATAAGTGCCCTGAAAGTACAGTCTGTTTTATTTCTTTTATATTCCTGCATCACTGCCTAGAGTAATACACATTTTTAAGAAGTCTTCTGAGAATAGTAGGGGGACTTTATATAGGGGGCTGCTCCCTTTTCTAACAAGTCTTCACATTTTGAGTAATAAAAGCATATACTTTTGCACAAGATTTTAGTGGTGGTTCCTTGGGCAACAATCGGGGGTTTTTCTAACAAAGGAGATCTCTTTCTACTGGCCGTAGAGGCAAAGACATGACTCATTATGAAGAAAGATAACTAATATATATTGAACACTTCTAGAAGGCAGAAATATGATTGGCAAACTCAACCCTCACAGCAATCCTAAAGTGGATTTTCTTACCTCCATTTTGTATATGAACATAACAGGGTTAATAAGGTTTGTGAAACTCTTCCAAATTACTCCCCTTTTAAGTAGCAGAGACAAGACTAGAAACTAATACTTTTTATTTCAAGTATCTGCTTTCATCCATTATAGTAAGGTGTATAAAGAGATCTTCAAACCAGAGGCTTCTGGCTTCCATGATTATCGTTTATAGATTGAAATTCACAGCAGTCTCTTGAAAGCAGCCATGGCTCTGCAGCAATAGGAATTTGTACACGGGAACACGCGCAGCAGTGAAAGCAATGAGTTATCAGACAAATCTGTAGCAAGCTGACTGAAAAATGGGAGTGAAGGTTGAGAGGGCTTCTACTGAGCAGACAATGGAGGACTTGCCCTCCAGGCGGAGATAATGCCATGAGCTAGGGCTTAGAACTTTCAAGTGTATGTTGCGATGAAGCAAAACACAGCAAGCAAAGGACAAAACACAAATTTCTCTTAGTGGTGACAAGAGGAAAGTTTCAGAAAATCAACAAGGTCCAAGGAGTATGTTTCTGTTTCAGAAGGAGGAATGTATGTTTGAGGAATTAAAAAAATGAAGAAGTGAAAGAGATGGAATACATTCTGGAGATGCTTTTACTGTATGGAGCTAGAAATTGAGCAGTGGCTTTATAGAAAAAGTATCCTATTACTTGAATACAATAAGATGAATAATATGTTAACAGTTAAAATGATTAAATACTAAGTGTTAATAGATTTCTTTAGATGATTTTTCTCAGAATTGTGTAAGTTTAAATGCATGGTGCAAGTTAAACAACTGTACAGAAATAGATTCTGCTTTTGTAATTATATAAAGTTTTGAAAATGAAGGTTATAGCACAGAAATGTATAGAAACTAATTAACATAACAGCTCACCATCTAGAATGAACAAATATTCATTTGGCTTTTTAATTTTAGACTTTTTTTTTTAACACAAGAAAAAATACTACAGATAAGCTCATTGTTCCTTTTCTCTATTCTTTCATACCATTTCTCCTCCGTCCTTAGAGGCAGCTCTGGAACTTATATCATTATCACTGAACATGTCTGGGTTTTTTTTTTGTTTTGTTTTGTTTTAAAAATTTATAATAATATTACACATATGCATTAATACATAAAATATATTGTTGTTTTGTTACCTTAAAAATATGCAATAAACACAGGATATTTACTTCTTCCCCTTTCATCTCTTTTCTACCAAATGCCTTTAAATCATAAACCAGCTTTTGATTTTTTTTGGAATAAAGAAAACTAGGGACAAGAAGATTTTCTGGCAATAAAGATACTTCCTTTAATTAAGGATTAAGAAAAAAAAATCTCAGAAAATACAGTGTGAAAGAAAAATGTTCTATATTTACAATGATATGAGTCAAACATATTTAGTCGATAACCAATCTTATGTAAGTTAGATAAAGACCAAAATATGATATTCCCATGTTGAATTAGGGTGAATCTAAAATATAATATGAATAAGGTCAAACCAAAATAAGATTATTCTTTTTCAAGTCTACCAAAGGAGTTAATTTATTAAAATATATTAATATGAGCTTTATCAACACCTGAAATCACATCTTTTTGAATTTAGAAAACAGACATAGTTTTAAGGGAAGTGCCTGATTGCTGTGGGTATATACTGTAGTTAGCAAGAAGATAGAATTCAGAAATGTTTTTATAACCTGGAAATGACCTATTCATATTAATAGTCTCTTGTTCAAAACAAGCCCTTTAATTTTTTCATCATTCCCTCAAAGGAGTTCTATATTGTTGTTTAAACCCTTAAGTAAATAGTTTGAGGAGAATTCAGAATGTGAATAAAATTCCCAGAGCTCAGAATATCTGAGCTATTAATTTAACAACTTGGAGATGCAATTCAACAAGCCATGTATGAATACCCATGTGTTCTGACATATTGAAACAGCATTTTCAATTAATTAAGGAATTATTAATTAACTTTCATTAGTACAGCTTATGGTATGTCTTTCAGGATTAAATCTCAGTGGAATTAATTTATTCCACAAATGTTTACTGGGTGCTTCCTAAGTTCTGGTCATTATTCAAGGTTTCAATGATACTACCAAAATAACAATAATAAAAACAAAAGCAATGATAATAAACACATTTCTGTCCTTGTGGAAGTCTCAATAAAAAGACAGAAGAACAAAAAATTAAACAAACCCTTTATGAAGTATTGCATAGTATATTGTTAATTGGAATACATGAACTTCTCAACCAGTTCTTTACTGTCTCACTCTAGGTTTCTTTTGTCTCATGTATGAGAAAATGTTTTCAATATTAGAATTTTTAAATTTTATTCTTTTTCATCTCTCTCTGCTATTTTGAGCTTATTTTATACTTTCATAAAGATTAATTCATTCACTCAAATTCCATGGGTATATACTGTAGCCAAAATGTGATGCTGAATAGTTGGAAGGAAAGTATATCTATAATGTTTCAAATAATATGAATAAGTCATTGACATTAGGTATCATTAAAATAATATAAGTTACCGAGACGGGCAGATCACGAGGTCAGGAGATGGAGACCATCCTGGCTAACACGGTGAAACCCCGTCTCTACTAAAAAAAAATACAAAAAACTAACCGGGCGAGGTGGCAGGCGCCTGTAGTCCCAGCTACTCGGGAGGCTGAGGCAGGAGAATGGCGTAAATCCGGGAGGCAGAGCTTGCAGTGAACTGAGATCCGGCCACTGCACTCCAGCCTGGGTGACAGAGCGAGACTCCGTCTCAAAAATAAAATATATATATATATATATATATATATATATATATATATATATGTTAATATATTATACAATATTTTCCAGTGTATTTTTTTCAGAACACTATTTTTGTTAAATCTTCCTCCAAAAAAATTTCTCAAGAAAATGCTGCTCAAAATTCTACCCTATAAGAAAGGTTATAATGAACAATGGCAGATTAAATCTTTAAAGTAATCATGTAAAAAATGTACAGTTTTACACTAGTATTTTTAAAATATCTTACCCTAGGATATTTTACCCCCTTATTAGCAATTAATTTCCCAGGGAACCATTACACAACATAACATTTTGCTGCTACTTTATATTAAACCAAACTTTGGGATCATTATGGCTTTAATGACAAATGTTATTTCCATGGACACTACTAACTCCCCACAATATCCATTTTTGCCATTTAAAAAAAGAAAAAAAAATTACTTGTTTTGTTGAGGAGCATCAGTGCTCAGAGGGAGACTATTATTTTGTTTAAAGACACATTTGCTTATCCTTCTCTTTCTCTTTTGATTCCTTCTGTTTGTGAAGTAGTAAAATGAATACCTGCCTTAGGTTCAGTGAGCTTGATAGAATTGTCCAGCTAAATGGGTTCCACTGACAACCTCATGGAAGAGAGAAGTAAACTCAATGTTATGTGAACCGTTGTATCTTTGTGTATCTTTGTTATAAAGATTAATATGTATCCTAAATATTACAGGAATAATATTTGGTTTTATGTTTCAGTTGGTTTCATTTTTTTTTTCACTTTAACATTAAGCTCAACCTTTCATGCCCAAATATGGTGTAGATTACTTAAAAATTAACTAAAATAATTTTCCTTCCTATGTTCACACTCCCTTGCAGTGTGACTTTGAAATTATTGCCATAAATGTCGTAATGCAGCTATATATTGCTCTTTGACAGTAAAATTACTTTTTAAATAAAAGTACATGTGGATGAATAAAACATCATCTTTATTCTTCATGCAATCATATAACTTTAAATAAATTGTTGAAATTAGGATTTAAACAATACTATCCCTATATGCCAAGTACAAATAGCAGCATCCATGTACAAATATCTTTGTGAACATAAGATTTCATTTTACTGGGATAAATGCCCAAGAGTTCAACTTTGGGTCATGTAGTAAGTTCATTTTTAGATTTTTTTTTTTAAAACAGCCAAGCCCTTTTCCAGTGTGGCTATAATACATTCCTATCAGTTATGTATGAGTTATCAAGTTTCTGTACATTCTTGCTGTCATTTCAGTTTTTGTTGTATTTTAACCATTCTGATATGTGTGCTTTTAATTTGCATTGCATTGTGGTTTTAGCTGGAATTTCTATAATGACTAAAAATGTTGAATATCTTTTCATGTTCTTATTTGTCATCTCTGTAGTGTCTTCAGTGGATTGTATTTTTATGTCTTTTTCTCATTTTCTGATTGTATTATTGTTGCTGTCATTTAATTTGAGATTTAAGAGTTATTTAGAGGTTTGGATCACAACCCTAAAAGACATAGTCTCAAATGCCATAATTCTAAATGTTAAATTCCTGACAAATCAATATCCCTAAAGATCAAAATTCCTAATCTCTAAAACCTATAAATCACAATCCTGAAACATTAAAATCCCAAATATTGAAGTCAAAAAGCCGAATTTTGGGAATGGAATTACTACATTTTCAGTTGTATGCAGGATGGTTACATCATGTTAATTGCATCATTTTTGGTGGAGCTATTACCTTGCTATTGCCTTTATTTGCATTTGGCAGAAAACTCAGTTGAGTGAGTTGGCCGTGTGATATGGCAATGACAAAAACTTCACTTTAAAAATTCATCATTTGCGAACATTGGCATTACTTCCAGCTGATGACATTCAGGACCTTTTAATGAATTAAAGCCTCATTTGCCTGAAGAATCCAGCGAAGTGACTGACTAGTTTGAAAGTAATTATGTGCATGGTAGGATATGAAAACATGCCATGATATTGCTGTTCAATCACCAGTATTGGTTCCACTAAATATGTGGCCTGAATATGTATGCACATGGAATGGATTCCTAGGTACACAAAACAACACGGGACCATGGCACAGAAGATGAGAAATTTAAAAAGGAATCTTCACGTCGGTCAATGTCAAATTATAGAAGAATATCAAAAAGAGCAGTGCCACATAGAAAATATGTGTGGGCGCAAACTATAAAGGGAGTCATGTCCTAAATGTTTTTAAAGCTATTTAGCATGACACGAAGCTTCAACGTACAGTAAATGATTGTGAAAATCCATCCACTTTTATGTTCTATCATTGCACAACTGCCTGCAATCAATTCCTGCAGTACACTTTTTTGTATTTCAATTTTTAATTGATTATTTTTTTTTTACTATTATAAATTGTCAGGACTATATTTTACAATATACGATTCTATGTATTTTTATCTTCACATTATTTCTAATACGAGAAGTACAAATTGTGGAGAGACTTTTAGAGAGATCTAATTTGTTGTATGCATTTTTGTAAACTTAGCTCCAGGAAATTGCATTATCACAACATTGACTTTTTGTGTAAATATTGCACATGTACATAAAAGGGCTGAAGCTTCTTCAATATATAAAGTGATGTCTATTTTGTTTATCTGGACTAGTGAAAGATGAAATATCTCAAGATCTTGGCTTTTTGGGTGACTTCCTATGTGGTGGTGACCCACTGCAGTATTTTATTGATCTCATCAAAAAGCTTAGGCTTTAATCACAGTATTTGAGATAGCCACAGTTTTAAAGCTGGGTACACACAATTAACAACCATAGTGAGGTCCGTGTATGCAATTCTCCTTTTGACCTATTTCTTTATGAACATGTTTAGTTTGCTTGCAACTGAGCTACCATACCCATACTACTTTCATTAGTATACCTGAGTGCTTATGACTACCAAAAATATGTGTAATTGCCTATTTTATTGTGTAAAGTGGCCTAAGATGCATTCTGTTATGTTTTGCAAATAAATTATCTCTTAAAAATGTAAATAAATATATTTTAAAGAACATGTAACTATTTTTCCCAGAATTGTATTTTTAGGATTTCCATCTTTTATGATTCTGATTTTCAGGATTTTAGATTTTAAGAATTCTGTTTTTTCAGAATTTTAACACTCAGAACTATGGCATTCTGGATATATCTTTCAGGAATTTTTTTTTTTCTTTTTGAGACCAAGTCTCGCTCTATCGCTCAAGCTGGAGTGCAGTGGACCAATCTTGACTCACTGCAACCTCCACCTCCTGGGTTCAAGCGATTCTCCTGCCTCAGCCTCCTGAGTAGCTGGGATTACAGCCTGGCACCATCACGCCTGGCTAATTTTTGTATTTTTAGTAGAGACGGGGTTTCACTCTGTTGGCCAGGCTGGTCTTGAACTCCTGACCTCAAGTAATGTGGCTGTCCCGGCCTCCCAAAGTGTTGGGATTACAGGCATGAGCCACTGTACCCGGCCATCTTTCAGTGTTATGAATGCCTCTTATTCTTTAAACACTCTAGATACAAAGCAAGACAGTGTAGTACTTGCAGAGTGATACATACGTAGATCAGTGAAACAGATATAGACTCACACAAATGTGTCCCCTTGAAAAAGGTGTAAAAGCAATTTAATGAAAGAGGGTTAGATTTTTCTACAAATTGTGCTGGAGCACCTTGACCTAAACTTCACATTTTACAAAAATTAACTCAAAGTGGTTCATGGACTTAAATATATATGTAAACCTACATAACTTTTAGAAAATAAAAGCATAGAAGAAAATTTTCAGAACTTAGGAGTAGGCAAAGTTCTGACTTGACATTAAAAACATGGTTCATGCAACTATAAATTTATAAATCTGACCTACTATAAAATTTTGCTCTGTGAAAATTCTTGTTAGGAGGATGAATGGAGAAATGGGAGACTTGGAGAAAAATGTTGCAAATAATTCCAATATTTTTAAGAGCAGGAATTATGCTTAGGTCTTTTCCTCACAGTCTGTCTACAAAAAGTACTTAAGTATACATAACACACAGTAAACTTGAGTATACTTGTTGAGAGAAAACTTGCAAGTTGACTCACAGAAATATTACCTTTCTACTTCAATGCCAAGGAGGGCAAGTTATTATGGAATGTAAAGAGAAAAGTTCAATTTGGTATTACATAATTCATGAAAGATAATGCAGAACTTTTTAAGCGCACTGATTTTCTGTGGATCTTTTTAATACGATGTTTCTGTGAAAACGATTTGCATTGTTTACCGTGAATGGGTCATAGTCTAATGTCCTTGTTGACAAGTGCAATTGATTGCAATGGAACTATTCTTGACAGGGCTCAGTCTCCTTGCTTTGCAGAATATGAGTGACCTACCCCAGGATTGCTCCAAGTCAATAGGAAAAAAGTACCAATCTCCCTGTAAAGTTCTTTTAGGTATAGCCTGGCTATCAAATGTCAATACAGCTGACAAAGTGGCCAACAAACTGCAAGTACTAGATATCACACAGTGATTATAAAAATGTACAGCTGTCAGCTAAAATGAGAATGTCTCCCATGGGTGTGAAAGTAAAATGTGAGGATTAGCTGATAAAGCATTCTGCTCTGGCTTTTTCTTTCATGAACTAAGATCACAGAGATGTGAAAATGTCATCCACAAGGTTTAACAAAAATGTTCACCAAGATTTAGGACACAATATTGAATTTTTTGAAAATATCTTCCTTGTACAAGACAAAAATTTTTAACTACTTAGAAAGACAGATGAAGTTGTTAATTGGCAAGATAAACTCAGAAACTATTTAAATGCCCTTTTATTAGCATCCTACATTTTAAACAAAAAGTCACCTTTCAAAGTAAATATTAATTGTGGCATAGGTATTTCTGTAATGTTAAGGATATTCCTAATTTAAAAATAAGAGTAGGGCCATTATCTTATCAATCATGTCTAGAGAAATTTAGAGCTTTTGAGAAAAGTCAGGCTATCACTAAATTTTGACCTAATACTTGCATTCCTCTAAAATAAAATTTTATATTCAGTCAATGTATTCATATTATCATTTGGAGACATGTCTTTATCAAATACTATTGATGGATTCAATATTTTGTTATTAGAATTTTGCCTGAATATAGACAGACTCCTGTTTAAATAGAGAAGTGGTTAATTCAGCATGCTAAATGGATCAACAGAACATATAAAAACTTCCTAGAGGTGAAAAAGACAGATAAGGAATGAATAAGAGACACACACAATTTGTTCCCTGTAATTCAAAATTTTTTCTTACTTCATCCTAGTACCACATTCATGAAATCAAGCTATCTTCCTAGTACCCAACTTTCTAATCCAACTATTATCTCTAATTCAGCACTGTATTGTCTCTCTTGGATGTGTGCTGCCTAGATTTCTCCATTCTCCTGATTCCACTTACATTACCAGGGAAACTTCTCTAAAGCACAGTTCTGATCACAGTATTTACACACTCACAAATGTCTGTTATTCACTTTTGGCTTTCAAGTTAAGCCGTACCAATTTCACATGGTGTTCAGAGCCAGTTGTTGGCTCTTTGGCTCCAATTTACCACTGCAGGAGTATTTCTCACTCTTTCTCCTCACTTATCCAAGTGAATTAGATAAACCATGTATCGTGCCCACTCTTACTGCATCCTCTCTTCACTGAAATTTTCCTGCTAGAATGCATCATTTCATTTCAAGCAAATTACACTTGGAATTAGTATAAAACATTGGAGAAACCTATTCTTACAATTTACTAGGAAAATATGCAATGCATGTACTGGTACATGTGTAATGACTTGTTGAGGAAAGTAAATCTCTTAAAAACAAATTTTCTTTTTCAACAATTTGCGCAGGAAACAATCATTTGGATGAGTTGATTAGCAATGAGTAGTGATGCTAGGATATGTGTATGTGGGAGCCTTGAAGTTTGATATATAAATCACTACCATACAATAGCGCATTCTCATTGCTTAAAAGTTGGATGCCCTCAGGCATGATCAAAATATGTTAATGCCGGCACCAGAGGCAAACTATGTAAGAATTCAGCAACTAGAATACTACAGAGCAGGAGTCATGACAGTATTTTCAGTCAAAGGGAATCTTCCTTGACTCTAGTGCCCATAACACCCACTCAGAAGATAATGATACTGCATAACTGGGTTGAAGATTTCAATTCTGTTAGCTTTGTTGAGAAATTATTTTTTCTATTCCCACCGATCCTTCAATATGGTTCCAAAAATTCTGTCTAAGATGCCTGTTTCCCATCAGGTTCACACAAGTGGTAATGACCTCAGAGCATGCCTAAGTGTATTCTGGGAGACTCACTCATTTCCAAGGTCATGATTTCAATAGTAGTCCCAGAATTCATGCCATTATAAGCTTATTCCTAGAATAAATTTTAGAATGATTGCAATAGTTTCTACTCAGCAGGTTCAGAGCAGGTTTCATTTAGTAGGTTCAGATTTTTTCTTGTTTATTTTTAAAATAACTTTTACAAATCAAGTACATGACAAACATCACGATTAATATAATTGCATTTTGAATTACTCAATTAAGAAAATAGAGTATATCAAGCAAGCCAAAGTCTTTATATTATTTTACTTTTTTTCATCCTTGGTTCAATAATCTTGGGATTATTCTAACTTAAAGATAACCCTCATTAGCATCATATCAGCATCAATTAACTGACTAGAAAAATTAAATTCTTTATAAAAGATGATAAAGACTAGAAGGGATATATAATTAATAGAAAATAGCAACAGTAAAGACAACCCATACATATATTTTATGTTTACCTATATTCTCTTTTTATTTATTTGTATTTATTATTTTATCTTTAAACACTGGCAACAAATATTTTTACAATTACAGTTTTTCAAAGTATTAATTTTCAGTATTACACCATTCTAAATTAACAAAAATTAAGACAGAAAGGTACAATGAAATTAATGTCAGGAATCATCAATATTTTTAAAACATAATTAAAAATTTCAAGTGAAATATGTTCTTGATATATTTTCAAAATATTTTCTGGGATTTAAAAGTCAAGTTTTGAATTAGATTATGACAAGTTCCATTTACATATTTTATTTCTCTTACATTTGTATAGTGCCCCTCATACTTTCAAAAATAACTTTTAGCCATTTCATATCCATTTTCACAAGTTTTATTCTAACATTACAACAGATAATTCAGCAAGTGATAGCTACAGAATATTTCAAGTAAATAACTCTTGGGGGTTGATTACAAAGAAGCAACAGTTTATTTGAATTGTCTCTCATTGAGATTTGTAAAGCAAGGAGCAAAACTCTCCTGTTTACCTCTTATCTTTCTTATTTAAGAAACTATGGTTGCAAATCAATATATATTATATATTTAAGACTTAGACATGTTATGTTGAAGGAGCTAAACTGGACAGCCTATTTCTCAAGTATTTCCATTGACTTGGGTCCAAGAAGGAAAAAATATGATCTCCATGAAAATAATGACTGTCATATACAATCTTTATAGTTGTAAGGATGATAGGGGAGTAATAATAGATATGTTTGGTGCAAGACATCAACTGTAACAGTCAAAGGGCACATCACCTGACCCTTTACTGTAAGAAAACAATAATAATAATTGTATGAAAATAGTTCTTTATATTACTGCAAGATACCAACGTGGAGGGATATCTTGTCTGATATCCTCAAATATCTTCAAATATCTGCAAATTGTATTACTGCACCCAGCTATGGAGGCATGATTGCCAAGAGATAGCTCAAGAAAGTTTCAACCTGTTCATTGTACCAGTCTTCTCTGGAGACTAGGACAGAATATGGGCTCTAGAATATAGTCCCTGCCTCCATTAATTTGCTTATCTTTGAAGTGACTTTGTCTGGATCTAACAAATATGTTCGTTCTTAAGAATATATTCTAGTATTGTCTATCTATGTAAGCATGGAATAATCCTTCCTTTCCATTTTTTAAAATAAAATAGCCAACAAGTATAAAATACGGAAACACCTCAGTAATAGATTTAAGACACAAAATGTTGCTGTCTGTGTGCCTGACACAGTAAGAAATTTATTTTAGACGAATGCAGATGAAATTCAATAGGAGGCATTTAAAGCTCACAGCATATTCTTCTTTCAACAAAAAGAGGAGTGTACCTTAACAACAGAGGACATATTTTCAACACACCACTAATAATTTTAACACCAATAGCCCATATGGTAAAGGGCTTTTTCCATAACAAACGTATGTCACAAGCAGAATCCTCCTGAAGAGGCAATTAAAATAATTAGACAAGTTTGTGTTTTGTTTTGTTT
Organism: Macaca mulatta; assembly: GCF_049350105.2. Taxonomy (NCBI): domain Eukaryota; kingdom Metazoa; phylum Chordata; class Mammalia; order Primates; family Cercopithecidae; genus Macaca; species Macaca mulatta. Next base: position 124,345,767 of record NC_133413.1, read on the forward strand.
TTTCAGGATAGTGTATCTTTTGACTTAAATGGAGAAAATCTTCCATATTCCTCACCTGAACCATAGCATCTGGCATAACGTAGATTCTCAAAATGTCAACTGAACATATTTATTGAATAAAATCTGTTTGAAACTGTATGTCAATATAATTTTAATCTAATATTGTGAAATATTTTCAACATTGCAATAAGAGAATATAAACTAAATTAGCTATCATTAATTCTAAAAAAAAAAATATATATATATGGTTTAAAAAATTCCATAGTATGAAATTAGAAGCAGGGATTTTGTTTTAAACACTGAGATAAACAAGTTGCATAGACCAAAGCATAAAATTTGATAGGAAATATCTCTAAAAATTCTCATGGTAAATTAGAAAGCACTGCAATCAACCACCATCTGGTGATTGTTTATAAGATGAATTGTACAGGGATCTAGGCATTTCTGTTGGGATTTAATGAGTTAGTTAGAAGGAACAAGAATGCAAAAAAAATTCTCTACAAATATTTTAACTAGGTAGTGTTCCAATTTCATACAATAAAGGTTACTGGCAGATGAAATGATATCACATATTCAATTCTTCCTTCAGTTTTGTTTTGCAACATGTATGACATTCATCATCATCATTCATGTTTCATTTCCAAAGTCATTTCAGAATTTTTTGTATGTGTATAGAAAGTTGAGTAGGTGGGGCATTCAGAGGAATAGTTAAGAATTGTGAGATTCTACATTGAAAAATCCTGGTCAACATTAAGTGATAATTATGCTCTAGAAATTAAATACATTTGTTTTGGCAAAATGATAAATACGAGTTTTCAAATTTGAAAATTTTTTTATGTTAAAATAGTGGCAATTTAAGCAAATATTAATTTATGGAAATTTACATTTTATTCATTTTCCTTCTCTGTGTTAGAAAACAATTCCCCATTTTACTTATTTAAATAATTAATAGGATAGCAGTATATTTGACTGCCTCTTTGAGTAACTTGAGCCTCTTTAATTTTATTTTTTTATTCATATTCGAATCAGAAACTACATTTACCCAGAGAATAACTGGCAAAATTAACAATGCTCTCTATCACTGCCTTTGTGAGTTAATGAGTCATTATAAAATGAAGAAAAAAATACATAAAATTTTTGACAAAGTATCACAGGACGTCTTATGATTACTGGCATAAGATGTATTGAGTTTCATGACAATATATCAGTCAAATACATTATGCCACCAGATAGATAGGTTGCTAGATAGACAGATAAGTAGATAGATGACTTAAATGGAGAAATATATATACATGATTGTGTGTGTGTGTGTGTGTGTGTGTAGTGTGTGTATACATATCTATGCCTTAAATGGAGAAAACCCTCCATATTTCGTATCTGAAACATAGTGAGTGACATAACATAGATTCTCAAGATGCCTACTGAATATAGTTATTGAATAAAATCTATTTGAAATAATTTTATCTATATATATTATATATTATCTATAGATAGATATGCTGGCATAATGTATTTGATAGCTTGGCATGAAAGCTCACTACATATATATGTATTTATGTATATGTTTATGAATAGTATAAAGGATCTAGTAATGTGATTATATATTACATGAAGAAACTGTTCAATTTTGAAACTCTGCTTCTTTTACAAACTTAGCCATTTTTACAAGTATATCTACGTAATTTTATGGGATAACAAGAAAATATGTATATAAGTCATAGGAGGATAATGGTTAGTGAAATAACAGGTATATTGGAATTAAGATTTGTAGATAGAAATAATAATTTTATTATAAACTAATTGGTGATGTGAAAATATTAAATACCATTCTTTGTGTATGTGTTTATTTTATTCTTTCTATTTCATGATCATTTATTCACTAAATCTTAGTATTTGGCATATTGAGTGCCCTTATCCTCTCAGAAGCATCTTCCATTTCAACGATATGAATCATAGTGGAAAGATATCAGTATCATTGAGGCAAAATATTAAACTGGCAGTCTGGAATGAAGGTCTGAATTTGGACCAAGAAAAAGAAATGGCCAGGACTACGTCTCATAATGAAATATATTATTAACTGAAACTCATTACCTAAGATGTTTCCTTAGTCCAATCAAAAGTTTTTGGAAATAATTTTTCTCTTGTACTATCTTGTAAGCCTTGTTTTTTCCTAAGTCTGTGTTGAAGGATGTTCATAAATGATATAATACATATTTATGACTAACAACTTCACTTGTTTTATATTTAAACAGGGATAAAAGATCTATTTCTACTTGTTTATTTTTGTAGTTACACTGGAAAAAGTCACATTTTATTTTAGGTAAATCTTATGCTTTGCTGAGCATCAATGTTTCCACTAAGCCATACATGTGCAAAACAAACAAATCTATGTGCATAGTTGCACTTGTCTGATTTTAGAATTAAAGATGAACAGAGTCAGCCTAAGGCAAATTCGTGATGAAAGAGATAAAGTTGAACATCAGCTCACCTACTTCCTTCTGTTTGCTTTCAGAATGTAACATCTCCTTTTCTAAGCTTTGAGAACTCTCTTATTCTTTTCTGTGCTCCCTGTCATGACGTATGCTGAAATATTTATGGCTAATCTGGTAATTTAATATTTGAAATGAAAGAACATAAGTAGAATAATGAATAGAGAATTTCTGTCAATTTATTCTGTCTCCTACATTGTACACTACTAACACAAGTAATCAAACTGAAAAATACTATGTAAAAGTCTGCCTTGGGAATGAGAGGTCATGAGAGTGGATTCTAGATTGTTACAAAGTTTGCATGTGTGCGTGTGAAATATTTGCTAAGGATGTCAAAGAGCCAAATTTTTCCTTCTCTTATCTTCTTACAAATTGCCCTGTGGTAAAAAGCATGATAACACCAGGTCTTTATGACTGTTACTGCCCAAACTAAGTCCCTATTATAACATATTTCTTCACTGAAGTGGGTCTTAAACTGTGGTCTCCCTAAAGCTGATGGTCCTAGAAACCTTTTCAAGATATCTAGAATCTCACCACTATTTTTATAATAATACTAATGAGTTATTTGCCTTTTCCACTGTGTTGACATTTGCACTGACAGAGCAAAAACAATGGTGTATACAAATGCTAGTAGCTTAATAAAATCAAGTGAGTGCCTGAAACCACACTCATTGCCATAATGTTCTTCACTGGCAGGCAATTGTGGTTAAAAATGAGGAAGAAGAATCGGGGTAAGATGGCCAACTAGATGCAGGTGGAAAGTGCCACTCCCACACAGAGAGACTGGGATTTCGACTAAATCAGCAACATTTGAACAGTTATTCGGACAGAAAATGCTGAATGTGGATGGAGAAAAGATACAAACAATGAGGCTTAAATGGGTGGCACCTGGAAGTGTCGCCTGGGGTGCCTGAATCTCAGGGCTGGTTCCTAGCCCTCAATAGTCCCTGAACAAAGGGTGAATGAAAGGGCTGGGGGACTGCTTACGCTTGCCATGGACCTTTGATATCCTAGCTGCAGGCGACCCCACATCCCCATGGGCATCTGAGCTGGCAGGGGGATTTTCCCAGAAATTAGATGGAGATGGAGCTGTAGCAAGCATGGAGACAGGAAACTTTTAGTATGGGATAGCTTTGGCGGACCCTAGCTATAAGTGCCCACCCCTGCCTCTCCAGGGCTGCCCATCTGCCTCTGAGAGGTTCTGGCCCCAACTAATCACTGTGGAGAGACCACAGCTTGCCTCCTTGCAGAACTGGGGAATGCCTGTCCTGCAGGCCCACCTATCCATCAGTCCCATTCAGGGCATCTGCCTGGCCACCCCGCAGGAGAAGGTACACAATGCAGCCTCCACTGCTAACCTGGGCACTTTGTTTCTAGAGAGTGCACTCCATTAGCCTAGGAGTATCTGGGGTCACCCAGTGCACCTGGAACCCCACCCTGAGGGGCTGGAGGAAATAGTCATGAGCAGATCCTGGAGCTTGAGGGCCGTAGCCTGTGGTTCAGGGGTGCGAAGACAGGATCTGTGCCTGGCTCTCGATGGGGGGAAGAGCAGACACTCTTAGAAAAGGAGAGGGGTAAATGGCACAGGTCCATGGGTTGGTATGGGACCTGGACATACCCCCCTCCACAGGGTCTGTCCAGTAAATGTGTGGCTCATCTTCCTACTGGACCTCTCCCCAGGAGAGCCCTCTGGTCAGACAGACCTAACAACAACAACAACAACTTTGTGGGCACAGTGCCAGTGTTTAGAGATGGCTCCCCCAAAACCCAGGAGTGTGAGTATTGAGGGGATCACATCTCTCCCCCTCACATGGCAGTATATAGCTATGAAAGTGAGAATACACAAAAAGCCATGGCTGAGCAAGAGCTTATTTACTGCCCATTGCTTTCAAGTGCCATCTGCTGGCTGGCAGCCTAAACTACAACATCAAAAAGCACGCATTATCACCCCTGTGTAATCACCGGCAAGAATTCAATAACAAAGACCCTATACAGAGCCTTAGCACTCTGAAAATTTCCAAAACAAAGCCAACTGACTAAACTCAATTTACACCACAGTTAACGAAATAACAAACCTCCCAGATGAGAAAGAATCAGGGCAAGAACTGATTCAAAAAGCCAGTGTCCCCTTACCCCCAAACAAGCCCACTAGCTCCGCAGTAATGATCCATAACCAGTCTGAAATGTCTTAAATGGTAAACATGGAATTCAGAATCTGGATCACAAGAACACTCATCAAGATCCAGGAGAAAATAGAAACTCAATCCAAGGAAGCCAAGCAGTCCGGTAAAGTGAGTCAAGAGCTGAAAAATGAAAAAGCCATTTTAAGAAAGACCCAAACTGAACTTTTTGAGCTGAAAAATTCACTATAAGAATGTTATAAGATGGCTGGGCATTGTGGCTCATGCCTGTAATCCCAGTACTTTGGGATGCTGAGGCGAGTGGATTACCTGAGGTCAGGAGTTCGAGACCAACCTGGCCAACATGGTGAAACCCCATCTCTACTAAAAATAGAAAAGTTAGCCAGGCATGGTGGTGGGTGCTTGTAAATCTAGCTATTTAGGAGGCTGAGGCAGGAGAATTGCTTGAATCCGGGAGGCGGAGGTTGCTGCGAGCCAAGATCAAATCGCTGCACTCCAGCCTTTCCAAAACAAAGGGGGAGACTCTGTCTAAAAAATAATAAAAATAAATAAATAAAAGAATGTTGTAATACAATTGTAAATATTAATTGCCAAACAGACCAAGATGAGGAAAGAAATTCAGAGCTCAAAGACCAGTTCTTCAAATCAACTCAATTTTTTTTATTAGAAAAATGAACAAAACCTACAAGAAATATTGATGTGGTGTCATTGTCTGGGGTAAATACCTGGGGCTTGTCTCTTACCAAGAAGATTAAGGACATGAACATGCATGAGGAGATGGTTTAGGAGAGGAGGTTTTTAGGCAAAAGAAAAAGGAGAACAGCTTTCACCCTTGTGAGACAGAGGGGCTTCCAAAAGGAAAACCCAGCACATGGCAGACTGCATTAGATTTTATAGGCAGCTTGAGGAGGTGGTGTCTGATTTATGTAGGGCACAACAGATTGGTTCTGTCAGGTGTGATGTTTATATAGATCATGGGGTAGGCTGGTCACCCCGCACTAATCTTATTATGTAAATGGGCTTTCCACTTGGCCGGTGCCATATTGTCTGCTCTTCACTGTACATGTGGTTGGCAAAGAGAAGGGAACATGGAGCTGTCATTTTGCGCATGCCTTTGAACATCCCCGGTAGCCTTTCCTATTGGCACAACTGCCAGCATTTATCTGTGCAAGCTTCCAGCTTGCTTGTCTATGTCTGCAGCTTGTTTTTACAGGCTTCTTTTGTGAGAAAAGAAAATGATTTGGGGGCTGCTTTTCATTAAAAGGAAAACCTTTCTGAGGACTCCTGTACCCTCATTGTCTACCTAAGTAATTTCTTCTTAACTCATATATCAATATGGGATTATATATAGAGATCGAATCTACAGGCGTTCCTGAGAGAAATAAAATAAGAACAAAATAAAATAAAAATTTTATTTTCCTCAGAAAAGAAGCAATTTCAAAAATATATTTTGAGGATATAGTCCGTGAAAATTTCTCTAATCTTGCTAGAGTGGTTGGCGTACAAATCCAAGAAATGTAGAGAACTCTGACCAGATAGTATACAAGATAACCATACCAAAGGCACATAGATACCAGATTCACTAGATCAAATAGTGATCAAAGTCAATGCAGAAGAAAAAATCTTAAAGGTAGCTACAGAGAAGGAGCAGGTCATTTACAGTGGGAACCACATCAGACTAATGACAGACCTCTTAGCAGAAATATTACAAGCCAGAAGAGATAGAAGAGATTAAAAGCTTATTTTCAGAATCCGTAAAGAAAAGAAATTACAACAAAAAATTTTATCCTGCCAAACTATGCTTCACAAATGAATGAGAAATAACATCCTTTTCAGACAAGCAAATGCTGAAGGAATAGATTTCAACTAGACCAGTCTTACAAGAAGTCCTTAAGGGAGTGCTAAACATAGAATCAAAAGAATGACACCTGCTACAACAAAAACACCGTTAAGCACACAACCCACAGACACTATAAAGCAATTACATAATCAAGTCTACATAATGACCAGATAACACAACATGATGACAGGATCAAAATCACATATACCAATACTAACCTTGAATGTAAATGGGCTGAATGCCCCACTTAAAGACACAAAGTAGCAGGCTGAATAAAAAGATAAGTTACTACCATGTGATGTCTTCAAAAGATCCATCTCTCATGTAATGACATCCACAGGCTCAAATTTAAAGAGTGGAGTAAGATCTACCAAGCAAATAGAAAACAAACAACAAAACAAGAGTCACTAATATTATATCAAATAAAAAAGACTTTAAAGCAATAAAAATTAAGAAGGATACTGAAGATCATTGCATAATAATAAAGGATATAATCCAACAAGAATCCTTAACTCTCCTAAATATATATGCAGTCAGCATTGAAGCACTCAGATACATAAAACAAATTTTTCTTAGCCTATGGAAAGACTTAGACAACCACACAATAAAAGTAGGAGACTTTAACACCGCACTGAAAGGGATAGATCACTGAGGAAGAAAACTAACAAAGAATCTCTGGAGTTAAATTTGACACTTGACCAGGTAGACCTAATAGACATCTACAGAATATTCCACTTAACAACCACAGTGTATACATCCTTCTAATCTACACACAGGACATATTCTAAGATTGACCACATGCTCAGTAATAAAGCAAATATCAACGATTTTTTTAAATTGAAGTCATATAAAGCACACACTTGGACCACTTGGACCACAGTGTGCAAAAAAATAGAAAGCAATATCAAAAAGTCACTAAAAACTACACAAATACATGAAAACTAAACAACTTACACCTAAAAACTCTTGGGTGAACATTGGAATTAAGGCAAAATTAAAAAAAAATCTTTGAAATTAATAAAAATTAGGACACAACTTATCAAAATTTCTGGATGCAGCTAAAGCAGCCTCAAGAAGAAAGTTTATAGAAACAAATGCCTTCTTCAAGAAGTTAGAAAGATCTCAATTTAAATATTTAACTTTGCACCTAAAGGAACTAGAAAAAAATAAGTTTGCAGAAGAAAATAATAACTAAAATTGGAGAAGAACCTAATGAAATTGACATGCAAACATCCATACAAAAGATCAACGAAAACAAGAGTTTTACAAAATAATTGTAGACCACTTATTGTAGATTGATAGACCACTTGCTAGATTAACAAAGAAAAACAAAAAGATCCAAATAAGCACAATCAGAAATGACAAAGGTGATATTACAACTGATCTTGCAGAAATGCAAAAGCTCCACAGAGATGACTGTGAGAAACTCTATGCACAGAAATTAGAAAATCTAGAGGAAGTGGATAAATTTCTGGAAGCACACAATCTCCCAAGATTGAACCGGGAAGAGATTAAACCAGAAAACAGTAAGATAACAACTTCTGAAATTGAATTGGTAATAGAGAGCCTACCAACCAAAAAACAAAGAAACAAACAAAAAAAAGCCCTGGACCAGATGGATTCACAGCCAAATGCTACCAATCCTACAAAGAAGAACTGATACCAATCCTACTGAAAATATTGAGCAGGAGGGGCTCCTCCCTACCTCATTCTGTGAAGCCGGCATCAGCCTGATATCAAAATGTGGCAGAGATACAAAGAAAAGCATGCAAACAAATATAAAACGCCCCAGGCCAATATCCCCGATGAACATAGACACAAAATCCTCAACAAAATATTAGCAAACCAAATCCATCAGCACATTATAAAGTTAATATACCACAATACAGTAGGCTTTATTTATGGGAGGTAAATCTGGTTAAACAAATGCAAATCAATATATGTGATTCACCATGTAAACAGAAGTTAAAGCAAAAACCACAAGATCATTTCAATAGACACAGAAAATGCTTTTGATAAAATCTAACATCCTTAATGATAAAATCCTTGAACAGACTAGAAATGGAAGGAACATACCTTAAAATAAAATAAAAAGCCATCTATGATAAACCCAAAGCCAACATCATACTGAATGGTAAAAAGCTCAAAATATTGCCCTTGAGAACTGGAACAAGAAAAAGATGCCACTCCTGTTAAACATAGTATTGAAAATGCTATTTAGAGCAGTCAAGCAAGAGAAAAAAAAAAAAAAAAAAAAAAAGGCATTCGAATAGGAAGTCAAATTATCTCTCTTCTCTGACAGTATGATTCTTTACCTAGAATATCCTAAAAACTCTGTAAAAAAAAAATAAATAAAATAAAAAAAATAAAAAAAAAGGCTCCCAGAATTGATAAATGACGAATAAAGTGTTAAGGTAAAAAATAAACATACAAAAATGAGTAGTATTTCTACACATCAAAAATATCCAGGCTGAAAATGAAATCAAGAACACAATCAGATTTACAATAGCCACAAAGAAAATGAAATACCTAGGAATACAGCTAACTAAGGAGGTAAAAGTTCTCTACAATGAGAAGTAAAAACTACTGCTGAAAGAAATCAGAGATGACACAAATGAATGGAAAAATATTCCATGCTCATGGATTGGACGAATCAGTATCATAAAAATGGCCATACTGCCCAGAGCAATTTACAGATTCAACACTATTCCTGTCACACTATCAATGTCATTCTTCACAGAATTAGAAAAAAAAAAAAAAAAAAAAAACTATTTTGTAATTCATATAACAGCAAAAAAGAGCCTGAATAGCCAAAGCAACCCTAAACAAAAAGAACAAAGCCAGAGGCATCACCCTACCTGATTTCAAACAATACTCTAAACCCACAGTAGCCAAAAAATATTTTACAGGTACAAAATCAGACACATAGACCAATGGAACAGAATGGAAAACTCAAAAATAAAGCTGCATACTTACCACCATCTGATCTTTGACCAGACAATAAAAAACAAGCAATGGAAAAAGGACTCCCTATTTAATAAATAGTGCTGGGATAACTGGCAAGCCATATGCAGAAGATTAAAGCTAGATCCCTATCTTTCACCATAAGTAAAAATTAACTCAAAATGGATCAAATATTTAAATGTAAGTCCTCAATTTATACAGATTTGTAAATTTGTAAATTTTTATAAAATTTATAAAATCTAAAATTTTTATAAAATTTATAAAAAATTTGTAAAATAAAATTTCCAAAACGTTGGAAGACAACTTAGGAAATACTTTTCTCAACATTGGCCTTGGCAAACAATTTTTGGCTAACTCCCCAAGAGCAAATATGACAAAACCAAAAATAGACAAGTGGGACCTAATTAAACTAAAGAACTTCTGCACAGCATAAGGAACCATTAACATTTAAACAGACAACCTACATAATGAGAAAATATATTCACAAACTATCCATCCACCAAAAGACTAATATCAAGAATATTCAAGGAACTTAAACTAATCCACTAGCAAAAAACAAATAACCTAATTAAAAATGGGCAAAAATATGAACAGACACTTCTCAAAAGAAGACATACAAACAGTAAACAAACATAAAAATGTGCTCCATATCACTAATCATCAGATAAATGCAAATCAAAACCACAATGAGATACCATATCACACCAGTCAGAATGACTATTACTAAAAAGTCAACAAACAACAGATGCTGGTGAGACTGTCAAGAAAAAAGAATACTTATGCACATGACTATGGGATGGAATGTAAATTAGTTCAGCTGCTGCAAAAAGCAGTTTGGAGATTTCTCAAAGAACTTAAAAACAGAATTACTATTTGACCAGCATTCTCATTACTAAGTATATGTCCAAAGAAAACAAATATTTCTACCAAAAAGACATATGCACTTGCATGTTAATTGCTGCACAATTCACAATAGCAAAGACATGGAATCAACCCAGGTGCCTGTCAATGGTAGATTGGATAAAGAAAATAGATACATCTACACCATGGAATACTATGAAGCCAAAAAAAAAAAAAAAAGTGAAATCATGTTCTTTACAGCAACATGGTTGGAGTTGGAGGTCATAAACTAAAGTGAATTTATGCAGGAACAGAAAACCAAATACCACATGTTCTCACTTATAAGTAGGAGCGAAAGATTGAGCACACATGGACATAAATATAGGAACAATGGACATTGTGGGCTACTAGAGAGGGGAAGGTAGGGGTTTTGAAAACTACCTGTTGGGTACTATGTTCACTATCTGAGTGGTAGAGGTAATTATTCAAATCTCAGCATTATGTAATGTTCCCATGTAACAAACCCGCCCATTTACCCCCTGTATCTAAAATAAAAGTTGAAATTTTAAAAAATGAAAAGCTTATCTTCTAAGTTCAGTAGGTACTAATATTTGATGGTAAATATTTATGTCTTTGATGCAGTTTTGTTAAGTTTTGTTTAACTCTGAATAAATCATTTAATCTTGTTTCATTTTAGTTCCCAATTATAAAAACATCCTCTACTATTTTTTATTAAATTATTATGTGTCAGGAGAATTAATTAACAAATAATTGGGCCGGGCCCGGTGGCTCAAGCCTGTAATCCCAGCACTTTGGGAGGCCGAGACGGGCGGATCACGAGGTCAGGAAATCGAGACCACCCTGGCTAACACGGTGAAACCCCGTCTCTATTAAGAAATACAAAAAACTAGCCGGGCGAGGTAGCGGGCGCCTGTAGTCCCAGCTACTCGGGAGGCTGAGGCCGGAGAATAGCGTAAACCCAGGAGGCGGAGCTTGCAGTGAGCTGAGATCTGGCCACTGCACTCCAGCCTGGGTGACAGAGCGAGACTCCGTCTCAAAACAAAAACAAAAACAAAAACAAATAATTGTCAAATCCTTTTTCCTCCCTGGGTTCCAAAACAAGCCTAAAGGATAACATTAACAAAATTCTATACCAGGAAAACTCGTGAAAAATGAATAATGAAACTACTAACAGGATATGTAAAAGCAAAATAAAATATAAAAATTTAAAATGCGGCCGGGCACGGTGGCTCAAGCCTGTAATCCCAGCACTTTGGGAGGCCGAGACGGGCGGATCACGAGGTCGGGAGATCGAGACCATCCTGGCTAACACGGTGAAACCCCGTCTCTACTAAAAAATACAAAAAACTAGCCGGGCGAGGTGGCGGGCGCCTGTAGTCCCAGCTACTCGGGAGGCAGCGGAGCTTGCAGTGAGCTGAGATCCGGCCACTGCACTCCAGCCTGGGCGGCAGAGCAAGACTCCGTCTCAAAAAAAAAAAAAAAAAATTTAAAATGCTTACTATTAAGAATAATAGAGAAATATGTTTAGGCACAGAGTTCAGGCACAAAGATGAGCTATAATACATTCTGTTTAACCCAGTTAGGGACGGAAAAGGAAAACACAGAAAAGTGTTTATGCAAATGACGATCATTTAAAACAAGAACACCTTTTAGAGTTCAGAAAAAGAATAAAGGAAATAGATCAATTTCCAATTTTTGTTTTGCTTTGTTTTTCTTATTTAAGTTCATCTCCAATTAACTCACAAGTTTAGGCTGCTAGTATATACAAGAGTAATGATGTCAACCGCTCATGTTTAGAAGGGGCTCTTTTGATTATACCACACAGCCTCATGTAAATGTACTGTTTTTAGGCTAATACGTATTTCTCAAAAAATTCTGAAATATAAAATAACTATTTCATCTGTCTTCTTTATACCACTAAACGAAGAGCAGATAGCAAAATTAACATAGATTGATACAGAATGTGGCATTCAATTAAAATATGGAATTTCTCATGTTCTTTCATTCAAAGTAAAATACCAACAAAATAAATACTAAACTTGGGTATATATCAAGCATTATGCTACAAACGAAGAATGCAAGATGAATAGCTTTTTGAAATTTTGAAGCTGATGGTCAACATGGAGGGAGAAAACAAAGTTAATTTTTAAATTTTGTATTACAGTTAATTAGTGATCACTGCAATATGTTTATACTTTCATTTATCATATTTCATTAAACTTTTATTGTCTACTGTGCTAGATGTTGGGAATGTAAACATAAAAAACCCTATACCTCAGAAAGGAGACACTATGCCAACAGTGAAATGTGTTAAGCTAATTGCTTTCCTCAGGGTAGTGTCCCATAAGGAAAAGAAGTGATGCACCTTCTTTAGTAGTAAAGTTACAAAATCATCTATATGTAGAAATCCACATGTATATCTGTATGCCTCATATATGCACATATATTTATATAGCTCTGTATATGTATATGTGTATATATGTACATATTTATATCTCTTGCCATTTTAAAGATAATTTAAAAACTTACTCAGGCATAATGTGCATTTCTGTAATCTAGCTGAACTATTCTTCTTAAAACAAACCAGAGAGCTGTTTCTGTTGGTTGTTTATTTCTTCTTTCATATTTTACTATTCAAAACATGCTAATAGTTGAATTTTGGGCACAACTTAGGATTTGCTTTTAAGTATAAAAGCCATTTTGGACAAAAATTAAAATTGAGAAGAAATAGACTCATATTCACTTTATATGAATGCAGTCACTTCTCTCATGGTTGAAAACTGCATTGTCCAAAGAACTTTCCGTAATAATGGAAAATTTTATTTGTGATTTTCAGCAGGCAAGTACTAGACACTTGTAACTTTTGAACAATTGAAATTGTTGTTGTGCAACTGGAACCTGGATTTTTAACTTTATTTACTGTTCATTTGTATTTGAATAACCTCAGGTGGCTAATGGCTGCCCTATTAGACAATGCAGTTCTACAAAATTTTGTTCATGCAGAAATCATTCTCACATTTTATTAAATCTCTTTGATGACTCATCACTATCAAATAAGTATACTATAGTATCATACATATTAAAATATTTCTTTTAAAGACACATTTTCCTAAATTCCAGAGACATTCTAGCTTAGCCCTATTTTCTGTTATTTTTTTCGAAATCACAGTCACTCTTTCAGCCCCCTCATATCTTGTTTTTTCTTCAACCAATTCCAGTTGATCTTCAATCCCCAGTACTCCACAACATTGTCTCTTATTAAGGTAAGCAATGACTACTAGTTTGTAAAATCCAAAATTATTTTTCTTGTCCTCATCTTACTTAACTCCTCACCTGCATTCAACTTGCTTAAACTATTCCCTCCTTTAAATGCTCTCTTCATTTCGCATATGTGACACAATTTCTTGGCTTTCCTGTCTATGTCACTGTGCCCTCTTTTTTATTTTTTCTGACTCCTCTTTCTCTTTTCAACCTTGATGTTAATATGCCCCAAATTTGTCTTCTTCAACAATTATCTACTCAATGTTCTCTCAGACTATCTCATTACTTTGATGATTAGTATCAGGGGCCATTTTGAGTGGATTGAAGAGTGCCTTGATAGCTAGCTGGTAAAGTATTGTTTCTGGGTATGTGTATGAGGGTGTTGCCAGAGCAGACTGACATTTGAATCAGTACGCTAGGAAAGACCCATACTCAATATGGGTGGGTACCATCCAATCAGCTGTAATTGTGGCTAGAACAAAGCAGGTGAAAGATGGTGGAATTTCTTTGAGATAATTTCTCATCTTTCCTCCCAAGCTCAACCACACAGGGCTTCACTCCTCTTTCTCACATATGGGAAAATTTTCCCTAATGTAGAGAGTTTGTAGTAGTTAAGATGCTCTTCCCACACAACTTGGAAGAGATTGCCTCTTTGTTTATTCGTGTCTCATCATCTTATTGCAACAGTCACCTCAGAAGTGAGACATTCCTAGGTCAGCCAATCTAGAAAAACCCTCACTCCCACCCCTATTTTGTTTTCTTCATAGCTTACCCTATCTGCAATGATCACATTTGTTTATTCAACCCATTTGAAAATGAGGATGGTCATAACATCAACTGTATATGATATTTTGAAAAACAAATGAGTCAATATGTGCTATGTGCTAAGAACAATAGCATATAGTAAATGCTTAATAAGTTTAACTATTACTTATATTATTACAGTCTCAATAGAAAGCAAACATCTCAAGACCAGAGAATATATCTAATTTTGGTTCGGGAAATGTATTCTACAAATTCAGGATACTTAGCTCACGGTAGTCATTGAATAAGCATTTTTTGGATGAATGAATAAAATTGCAACTAACAAGAAGATTTTTTAAATAGAGACGATTCACAGAGACGATTCAGAGATCCGAAAAACAAGATTTCTATGAAAAAAAAGTTAATGGAATTTAAATTATTGAAACTATAATAAACAAAGCCAAGGTTGTTGTGAAGGTTAAATAACTATATTAAAGCAATCACATCATCAAATTTAGTCACATAACTTCTGCTCATTTAAATTGTGAAAAAAGTCAAACCAGTAATTAAGTATCACAAGGCAAATAATAATAGTTATTTCATTGAGTTTTCACTTTTTAGCAATTTGAATTGATGTAGGTAAAATTGGTGTTGATGGAGATGACCAGCTGTTTTCCATTCCTACTGAGGATAGAAGAAATAAAAACAAATACTAAGTAAACCATGAAAATATGGGTAGCTAGAAGGAAGACATTCCTTACTATGAAAGTCGTTGTAGCCCATTCCAATCAGTTTTAAAGAGGGCTTATAAAAACTTCTTTGTAAAACTTTTTCTATATTCTCATGTCAAAGAAAATATAGCCAAATGCCTTATTTATATGGGAGGATCAAGCAGATGCTCTGTATAATACACATATTAATACACATATCTAACTAAACATTTCCAAATATATTAGTAATTAGAATAAAATTGTAACAAAATATTTACATGTAGTCTAGAGTGCTTTGTAGAGAAAGAGAACATGCTGTTTCTTTAGGCAAATAAAATTTGAGTACTCCTAAAACAATTTTTATTTCTCAGAGTAACAGTTCAAACCATGCGAATGTTCTTAAAAGTTCAGTACAGATGTCTTAATAATTGTTTGCTTTAAGATTTTTTTAAAAAATGTTTCATTAGTGTATAATGAGGTAGGTTTTATTAAAATTTATTTGCTAATTTTCCCCAATATTCATCTTAATATTTTACTTGACCAGTTAAGCAGGAAAAAACATATTATTTTTGAGATGAATATCAAAGAAGCAGTTTTTCACAATCAAACTATATTTAAGAATTTTATAATAACATAAATACAAACTTAAATTGTCTAGTTTTTCCTTTACTGTAGGAAATTTAATTATTAACTAAAATAAGTCTCTTGTTTCACAATATACACATAGTTAATATTTATGGATTACTCAGCACTGCCAAGTGATAGAAAAGTCATTTAACTTAAATAAGATACTGCTTGAAATGTTTTGAAAACTTAAACTTTTCCAGATATATTTTGTCTAAACAGGTATTGAATGATATTTTGGGAGTAAGCATTTGTAGTTACCATCATGGTGTTTTCAATTGTTTGATAATTCATGTTATTTGAAAAACAATTATGGTCTAACCAAAATGATAAAAAGAAACTTTTAAGCTAAATAAAACAAAGTAGAAGTAACAAGTTAAAAGCAACAGATGAAAAATAAACTGATCTATGCCATATATCTTCCTTCCTGTGGTGAAGAGAATCAAGAAACTTTTTGCTTGTTTTTTTTTTTTTGTTTGTTTGTTTTTTTTGTATTTCAATAACGTCATTGAAAAGTATATGTTTTAGTAACAAACATAAATAACATATCTGATGTAGTAGGTTAGAATACCTCTGTCAACTCAAAATTTACCTTGGTATTTCCAAAATATTGAAATATATCAGTCATATGGAAAACTGAAAAGTTATCCACAAAACAGGGTTCATATATTTGTTAATGAAAATAAGTACTGTAGCTCCTTGGTTTATTGTATAGCTTTTATTCTACATGCAGAACTCACCACTGCCCCAGCCTGATGCTCCATGGAAAGCACAGATGACCATTTTAGCTCAAACTGAAATGAGGCAACAGGTTTAATCTATAATAGTTTTGGGGTTTTTGTTGTTGTTTTCTTTTTGCGTGTTTTGTCTTTTCTCCTTATACAGGGCTTAGCATGCTTTTAATAATTATGTGGGGACATTATTATAAATATAGAGCAAGTGATGGTAACAGATAGAATATTTTATATCCAATTAGGTCGGCTTTAACCACCCAAGTACACTTCTAATATGTCAATCACTTATGTGGCAAACTTGATGACATCTTATTTAGGCTTCCGTGTATGGGTGTGGCATTAGTCGCCCACAACCAGTTATACCATAGAAGGTAACTTTGTACCACCTTTTCAATCACATACCTCTGAGATGTAATTATTTGTCTCTCTTTGATACAGTGTTTCTCAACTGGAAAATTTGTTTTATTAATGCCTGTGGACTATTTTTCATGTCACTATTGTAGAGTTGGAGGGGGAGCTGATTGCTACTAGTATAAAATGGGGAGGCCAGGGATGCACCTTACTATCTTACAATGCACAGGACAGCTTCTCACAACAAGGAATTACCTACCCCACAGGGTCAGAAGTGCTGAGGTTGGAGAGACCCTTCCCTAGTAGACTAAGTTGTCTATAGGACATTGAGATGATTCCTGCCACATCTGTAGAACCTAGCACAGTATCTGGCATGTCTATTGCATCTAAAAACATCTGTTGTTTGTTAAGGTTTCACTGAAAACAGTTTAGAGAGAGGCCTTCTGTCATATATGGTGCTAAAAAGACTATTCCCATTATATTCCAAAAACTCTACTCCACAGAAATTGCTTTATCAAAAGCCCAACTTCCTCACCCTTGATTAAAATTCTTCAATAGTTCCCTTTTACTTCAGGATAAAGAGTATTACAATCTGTGTAGTACACTCTACTATTCTTCTATTCTTCATGTACACTAGTCTTCTCCTAATTCCTTGAGTGCTCAAACTAAATCTAGAAGTAGTCTATGTGCATTTAATATGCAGTTTTTAATTAATCTTACATGTGAGGCAGTTTTTTAAACACACTCATGTGTTTATAAAAAATCTCATTTAATGACTGCAGCAAACTTATATGATGGTACTATTATTATTTCTATCCTTAAAACAAGCAAACAGGAGCATTGAAGACTTAAATGACTTGCCCAGGGATATCCACAGCACATAAGTGGAGAAGCTCTTGAAGCAAAAGTGAGGAATTAGTACATTCCAGATTGAGAGTTTCTAGAAGAAAAGACAAGATGACACAGAGAACATAGTCAATTTGGATAACTAAACCTAATTTGTTATGGTTGAGGTAAAATAGGACTCACTGCAACATGCCTCACAAATAATGCTAAAATGATATACATGCCACTTTCTTATAGATTTTCCTTTCAAAAATCTATTCTCTTCTTCAAGACATAAATGTCTAATGGAATAGTTACTGTATATCAATATATATCTATATAATTATGTCTACATCTATCTATTTCTATATTTAAAGTTTAAGGCTAGGCACCTCTCTTCACTTAAAAATGCATGCCCTAATATGTTTAAAGATTGTAGAGAAGACATCTGTGAAAATTTGCTACAATATAAGCAATGCTGAACTATCTGGAATTCTCAGCAATTGTTATCCCTATATTTTACAATATCTCCCTCAACTCTGAAAAGTAATGCCAACTTTTTTTTTTTCCTGTGGCCCCATTTCTTTTATTAATGAGGTAATGTCAATAAATAAAAGCACCCATAATAATCATTTTAAGGAATAAAGTAATTTATACATAAATATATGCATTAATAAATGAAATCTAAACAATATGTAATTTTACTATTCAGTTATGATAAGAACACAGTCTATTGATTGACAAAAATAGGCTTAAACTGTAAAATGGATTGTTTATAAATAAGAATGTCATTAAGTTTCTAATTTAATAAAATCGTTACTTTTTTAGTGTATAATTCTACAAAAAGTAATTGTATACAAAGAACGGAGAATATTTTTCAAATAGTTTATTAAGCTATAAACTGAAAGAAACAAAATTTGATATAGCAAAAATAAAGTTGTTTCGGGTTATTTTTCCTTATTTACACTGAATAAATATTCAGATCTAGTAGATGATTGTCCCTTAAAAGTTAAATAAAATATCAGAGAAATGACAATTCCACGAGAATTTGTGATCCATTGATTTAACTACTTTGGAACTACACTTCACAGTTTTGGAAACTTAAAAATAAGGAATAATCTGGGGGAAAGAATATTTAGGAAAAGTTATCCAGAATGTATACCAGGCTACTCTGAAAAAAAAAAAAATACATCTTCTCAGATTATCTTTTATGTCCTATGTGTACTGAATTTTTGCTGACTACCTTCCTAGCACCCATTTTCTATTTTCACATACACATAAGAGTATCCAGATATTTTCATCGGGTTTCCATTCTCTCCAGTAATGACCCTTTGACTCCAGTTTCACGGGCAAGCTTTGATTAATGTAAGACAATTGGCATAACCTTAGCTGTTTCAATTAGTATGATTTCTAGACTCTTACTCTCATAATATTTATTCTTTTGCATTTTATGTGTGTCAGTGTGGAGCCTAAAGAAAACTATTTTGCCAATATGAAATAGGCAAGCTTAAGACACGCTAACATTGAAGAGGACAGGGAGGTAGTAAAAAGACACTGGGTCCTTGATGACGTATTTTACTGATGAAACAAACAATTTCTGGACTTTTCAATTCTTTTGTTAACCAATAACCACCCCCTAAGAGTTTTATGTGAAGTACAGCTTCATGACTGATATGTAATGATAAAAGAATGCTTACAACTTTAGGATTTAGGAATGGATTTGTGCATACTTTCATCTTGGTTCCCTAACAATCTAGAAAGACAGTTCACCTAACAGTATAATTTTAACTGTCCAGTGGCTATAAGTTATGTAAGAATCAAAGTATGACATTAAAATTAGGAAATCAAACTGCAGAGATAAATTCAAGTTAGTCAATTAAATATGCTAACATGAGCAAATTACTAGCACAAGCAAAATAAAACAATAAAATGCAATGAGTTATTTCTGTTGTAGAATGAGTAAGTGGTATATACATAGTGGCACACACACAGATAAAGTTAGATTACATGCATGGGAGGTGGCTAAATAAATATGGAGTGACTTGAATTGGTCCTGTCCTGTTTTCAGTTAATCTGGGTAACTGAAGTAACCAACCAAAATATATTTGCTAAGTCAAAGAGATCAACATATAGAGCCCATGTTTACTAAAACCTTTACAGTGGTCCCCCCTTATCCACTCCATATGGAATACACTTCAAGACCCCAGTGGATGCCTGAAACTACAGAGAGCATCAAATCCTTTATACACTATATTTTTTGTTTGTTTGTTTTATTAAGTCAAGAATACTTACCTTTCTTCTTAAAGTAAGCACTTTATGACTTCTCTTTAACATATCAAAATTGCCATATCCACACTACTCATGTGATTTGGGGCCATTATTAAGTAAAATAAGGGTTACTTGAACATAAGCCTGCAAGAGCACAGCAATCTGGGAACAGAAATGGCTAGTTAGTGACTACTGGGCAGGAAGCATGGCCCCAAGCTGGACAGGGCTGGATGTCATTAGATTTGATCACATTATTCAGAATGGCATGCAATTTAAAACTTATGAATGTTCATTTCTAAAATTTCCTAGTTAATATTTTTGGATCATATTTGACAACATATAACTGAATCCAGAGAAAGTAAAAATGGAGATAAGGGGGTGGGGCTACTACACTTTTTGTGGGTGTGCATAGCTGGTTATAACAGTATTCTGGTAATTTAACAGGTTAAAATTTAGAGGTAAAGCATATACGAGATCATTCCCTTAGGGAAGAAGAAATGCATCACCTAAAAATAAATCAGATTATCCATACTAGGAATTTCTGTGATAAAAAGCCTTCTCAGTCTTGCTTTGCTTTGTGTTTCTTCTTCGGAATAGAGAGCAACTTCATTAAAATCCTTCTTACTTCTTTTATTTGTTCACTGGCAAATGTAGAAGTAGAGTTGAAGTTATATGTATGGCTCAATATATTTGGAATAGTAAGCCATAAATACATATTTCAAAGGAAATTTGTTTTTATATCACAGAATCATAAATTCAGTTATAAAAAATGTAGCAGAGAGAAGCACAGAGACATTACACAGACTTGACATTGTGCAATATTTCTGCATGGGACATCATTTTATAGGAAGGCATCCATGCAGACGTGTGTGTGTGTGTGTGTGTGTATGTGTGTATATATATATACACTTATATATGTATATACATATATATACACACACACACATATATATATATATGGCATGTAAAACTTATTTTCTTGAAAGAAATGTAGTCAAGTTTTGAATCTGCTACTTACTAATAGTGTGGCTTTATCACATAATTTTGTCTTTCTTGAACAAGGTTCCAATGGGATGCTAAATGTTGCTTTTCTTTTTCTGGACTTTTGACCACACATGATAGAATCAAGACCATTTGCATAAGGTAAGCTCAGAAATTAGGAAACTGACTGTGGGACTTGGTTCATCACTCACTTCTCCAGTTACAATAAAAGTCAAGGAAATTGACCAAGAGATGACAGTACTGGAGATTCCTTAGAAAAAAAAAATTATGTGAAGTCCATATTCAATCCATACCTCTCTGGGGAAAGATGAGAGTATCTTTTCCCATGCCCCAAAGTAACTAAGGTGAGCTTCAGGGAATTATAAGACAGACTGATGTTAGATTTCTTGAATAGAATTGGGACCATGTAAATTGGTTTTTACTCATACCTGGAAATGTCTAAAGATTAAGAGCTGACTAGAGCTACTGCTGATTTCAGAGGAAAAGGAGAAGGCAATGGGAATGCAGATCCCACCAATGTCATGGCAAAGATGTGTGCTTCCTTTTGGCCAGTTATGGACCCCAAGGATGAATACCGACTTCATTTATTTTGAAAAGGGCTTTATTCAAAAGAATCATGGTGGTATTTTGGGGAGAGGGGGTAAGACATTGAAAAAATTCTATATTAGTTGGTCGTATGCTAATGCTAGCAGGTGAGGGGATAGGAGTATGCTGTGAAAATAATCAATTTCATCATCTAAAAATAGAAGGTGCCAGTTATCTCAAAGTGGTTCACTTAATGATCCACAAAAGCTTTTTTGTTTGTAAGACAAGATTTTACTCCTATCACCCAGGCTGGAGGTCAGGGGAGCAAACACAGCTGACTCACTGCAGCCTCAACCTTTTGGGCTCAAGCAATCCTCCTGCCTCTGCTGGGACTACAGACGCTGTCACACCCAGCTAATTTTATAAATATTTGTAGAGGCAGTCTCACTATGTTAGCCAGGCTGGTCTCAGACTCCTGGGCTCAAGATATCCTCCAGAACTGACTTCCCAAAGTGCTGGGATTACAGGCATGAGCCACCAAGCCTGGCCTCACAAAAGCTTTTGAGTGGGGAAAAATACTGTGTTTGGAGAGCTATCATATATGACAGTGTTTTCAAGAGCTAAATACTGATATGTTGCAACGTGAGACTTTTTACTTGTTTGTTCTTCCTTTTCCCCTCTTTTATATCTTTCCATATGTGACAGTTTGGAGGAACTAGAAACAGCGTGGGGAATGGAGGGAAAATTGCAAAGCCAAAATGAGTAGTAGAAAGAATGCACCCCTTTCCTACCCATCTCTATAGCTTTTGGAGTCTAGGTTAGGCTTGAACTTAAAGGGAGAAAAAATATTTTAAAATATGAGAAATATATATTAGATTGTACTAGGCCTTTAGAACCTGAGAAACAACTTGTTAATACCTTGAAGTTATTGGAAAATCTTGCTTAGGTATAACTGGCAACTGTGATGATGTGAAAGATTATTGTTACTTTTTGCTTAAAACCTAATGTCTGTTTCATTCAAGAAACTGTCACAATGTTTATACAATCAAATAGTACAATGTTTCCCCCACACAGACTCTGATAATGAGCAATATTGTCCTTTGATTTCATAAAATAATAATTGTAAGTAATCATTTTCTAATTTTAGTAATTTTAGTAATTAATGTAAATGCTTTATCATACATTGTTGAAAGATATATTAAATGCATTGTTGAGAGATTAACATATCTTGTAATGTAAATGCTTTATCACACATTGTTGAAAGATATGTTAATCTTTCAATAATCACAAGAGGTAGGAATAATTAATGTCCCATTTGACAGATGCATAGAGTGAGACTTAGAATGATTAGGTAATACTCTCAAAGGCATGCAGCCAGTAACAGAGAATGCTTGCATTTTAACCAAGGTCCGTCTGACTCCAAAGTCTTAAGGACTGTGCTCTATTAGGTCATTTCTCATTCTCGTTTAATATACTGTGTCTCCAAATAAGCTATTAGCCAAATTTTACAACCAGAATAATTTACACTGTTCTGACCTGACTCCAGGGTTAAATAAAGAGGGGACAATATTTTTCTGGCCTCACTTTTATGCATGCTTTTCTCTAGGGCTGTTTTATAAGCTCATTATATGGAAGAGATACAGAGTGGGGTATCATAAATGTCAGCTATGCAACTCCGTATCAGGGCAGCATAAAAACTCTACTGAGGGACTTGTCTTAAAAACTGGGCCAGGACGACAGCTGTGTAAATATGTATGTAAATGAGTCAAGGTTTAGTAAAAATTCCATCCTTGTGGCTGGTTTTAAAAATTGTATTGGAGTCTGTGTTTCCACTTGATCCAATATTGCTCTAAATACAATCTCAGATTTTATGACTTACATTTAGTAAATGAGAATTAGATTTTTAAAGCAATTGTATCCGCTTACTCTTTTAAGGAAGGTAATATCCAACTCTGATATAAAGTTAATATAGGGCAGTGAGTAGTTCACCTTTCTAACACACTATTGACAAAGGTGACTTGAAACAGAACTACATTTTTGTTTCAGTTATTTTTTCTTTTTTTTTTCTTTTTTTTTTCAAATTTAGGGGGCTATTTTAAATGAAGTAATCAAATCGTTTCCCTCTAATTATTATCACAGGTATTCAGTGTATTGTGCAATCAAGTCATATTGTTACAACAAATTGCTGAAAGAAAATTACTAACAATGTGATTTACAGAATTTGTATGATACCTTTGAAAAATTTTCTTTTTAAGGATTTCAGGTGCAGAGAATTGGCTTAATTAAAATACTTTCTTCCTGAAAGATAACTTCATTTTGTATAAATTGTGTTTTTTTAGATTTTATCATGCTTTATTTTACATATTCTTTAATAATAGAGTGAACACCTGTGTACCACAAAGCAAAACATAGTCAGTAATTACGATATACCTATATGCTCACTTTTACCATCCCCTTGCCTCTCCCTCAAAGTTGAGACTATTCTAAATATTGCCTTTAGCATTTCCTTGTTGTTTTTTTTTTTTTGGAAATTTAGCTCATTTGTGTGTATAAGATAGATGTATATATTGCTTAGTTTTGTTTTTCAACTATTGATAAAGCAGATGATGCAGACAGCATTGTTTAATGATTCACTATTCAGTTTTAAAAAACAGTGATATAAAAGTTCAAATGGTAAGTGTAGAAACATTAAAATATGTGCATGCTAAATGCTACTTAGATTTTTAAAAATATTTTAAATCTGTTTTAAAATATTTTAAATCTAAGCTACTTAGATTTTTAAAAATATTTTTCTTCTTTTATTGATGCACAATATTTTACCTATGTATGAGGTACATGTATGTTTCACATGCATAGAATATATAATGATCTAGTTTTATTTAGATATAGCATGACAGAGGGAAAAGAATATTAGCATACAACTAAGAAAATCAGGATTTTATTATTTCTGATTAAAATATATTATAAATTAGTATAGATCAGAACTTTCTATCTTGGCCTGAAATTCTGTGTTGAAAAAGCACAGGATTAGGATCACAAACAAAATGAAACAGAAACTGTGATTTAAAGAAATATCATAGAGCTGTGGCCCCCAATCGTTTTGGCACCAGGGACCAGTTTCATGGAAGAAAAAATTTCTGAGAACTGGGGAGGGGGAAGGTTTAGGGATGATTCAAATGCGTTACATTTGTTGTGCAGTTTATTTCTATTGTTATCACATTGTAATATATAACGAAATAATTATACAACTCTTCATAATGTAGAATCAGTGGGACCCCGAGCTGCTTTCCTGCAACTAGCCGGTGCCATTTGGGAGTGGTAGGGGACAGTGACAGATCATCAGGCATTGAATTCTCATAAGGAGCATACAACCTAGACGTCTCGCATGCACAGATCGCATTAGGGGTCGCGCTCCTATGAGAATCCAGTGCCGCTGCTGATCTGACAGAAGTGGATGCCGGAGTCGAGAGCACAGTCAATACAAATGAAGCTTCACTCGCCAGCCCGCCACTCACCTCCTGCTATGCAGTCTGGTACCAGTCCCTGGCCCGGCGGTTGCGGACCTCTGTCGTAGAGAGTGTGGGGGGGGATGTAACTAAAATAGGGCATAGAAGTCTTTAACTTCTTCCAAAGAGATACATTTGTTACAAGTATAAAGTGAGGGACAGTTAATATAGAGACACTGCACGTTATGAAAATCAACATGTTTAAAGAAAGGGTCATTCTCAGGAGTACGTGAGTAAATAAAAAAGGGGCCGGGAGCAGTGGCTCACGCCTGAACAACATGGTGAAACACCGTTTCTACTAAAAAATACAAAAATTAGCCGGGCATGGTGGCGGGCGCTTGTAATCCCAGCTACTTGGGAGGCTGAGGCAGGAGAATTGCTTGAATCCAGGAGGCGGAGATTTCAGTGAGCCAAGATCGTGCACTCCAGCCTGGGCCACAGAGCAAGACTCCGTCAAAAAAAAAAAAAAAAAAAAAAAAAAAGAGAAAGAGAGGAAGGGCAGAGCAGGGCAGGGCAGGGCAGGGCAGGGCAGGGCAGGGCAGGGAAGGGAAGGGAAGGGAAGGGAAGGGAAGGGAAGGGAAGGGAAGGGAAGGGAGTGGGAATGATATCATGGTCTGAGATTAATTCAAGGTCCGGACCAGCAGGAGACAGAGGCTCATGATTAGTGTAGCAAAATTGTGTATATGCTAGACAAAAGGATATCTCATGTCCTGTGCAGGATAAAGTAGGATGGTGTGAGATTTAATCATGATACTCAGAACAGCACAGGATTTAAAACATGAATTATTGGCCGGGCGCGGTGGCTCAAGCCTGTAATCCCAGCACTTTGGGAGGCCGAGACAGGCGGATCACAAGGTCAGGAGATCGAGACCATCCTGGTGAACACGGTGAAACCCCGTCTCTACTAAAAATACATAAAAAACTAGCCGGGCGCGGTGGCGGGCGCCTGTAGTCCCAGCTACTTGAGAGGCTGAGGCAGGAGAATGGAGTAAACCCGGGAGGCGGAGCTTGCAGTGAGCTGAGATCCGGCCACTGCACTCCAGCCTGGGCGACAGAGCGAGACTCCGTCTCAAAAAAAAAAAAACAAACAAAAAAAAAACATGAATTATTTACTTCTGTACTTTTTTCATTTAATATTTTCAGTAGTTGACTTGGGTAACTTAAACCACAGATAAGGAAGGACTACCATACTTTTTAGCTCTCTCATAATTCTTAGGAAATTACGCTTAATATATTCATGCATATTTCTATGTTTTGCTCTGCTTTTCAAAGACTTTGAAAAATGATAGTATTTGATGTTTATTCACCTGGTGAATGAAAATTTGTAAATTTAATAATAAATAACAATTTAGCAACTGATTTATTACTGATTTATGTAGTTAAGGATATCTATATGCAATTATTATTATTGTTGTTGTTGTTACAAAACAGAGTCTTGCTCTGTTGCTCAGGTTGGAGTTTGGTGGCATCATCTCAGCTCACTGCAAACTCTGTCTCTCGGGTTCAAGCAATTCTTATGCCTCAGACTCTGTAGTAGCTGGGATTACAGGCCCGCACCACCATGCCCAGCTAATTTTTGTATTTTTGGTAGAGACAGGGTTTCACCATGTTGGTCAGGCTGGGTTTGAACAGCTGACCGGACATGTCACACCCACCTCAGTCTCCCAAAGTGCTGGGATTATAGGAATAAGTCACCATGCCCAGTGGCAAATATTATTTTTTATTGGGAATTTTTATTTTTATTTTTAATTTCATCATTTTAATTTTGTTTTTCTACTGAATTTGATTTAATTGATTTCTTTTTTTTCCCTCCTTTTCTTTTTTTCTTTTCTTTTCTTTTTTTTTTTTTTTTTTTTTTTTGAGATAGTCTCACTCTGTCACCCAGGATGGAGTGCAGTGGTGTGATCTCAGCTCACTGAAACCTCCACCTCCCAGGTTCAAACTATTCTCATGCCTCAGTCTCCAAAGTAGCTGGGATTACAGGCACATGCCACCACACTTGGCTAATTTTTTACTTTAAGTAGACACAAGCTTTCACCATGTTGACCAGGCTGGTCTTGAACTCCCAGCTTCAAGTGATCTGACCCCCTCAGCTTCCCAAAGTGCTGAAGTTGCAGGCATGAACCATGGCACCTGGCCTGATGTAATTGATTTCTTTATAAGCCAGCTACAATATTTTACATACCTATAAATTCTATTTTGAAGAAACATTCTAGTCTATATTCTAGACAAAAGTTTTTGTTTGCTTTTTATTTCAGAGTTAAAGGTTTAAAGACATTTCTCATATACAATTTTATATAGAGAATCTTGAATAATACATTGGGCAATGTCCTCAGCAACAATTATAAAAGAGATACTGAAACCCTCTTGAAAGGGATGTTTCTTGCACAACCCTTAATAAAAGCAGAACATACAAGAATGTATAACTAAATAAAGGCGATTCTGATGAGGAAGAAAATAACATTTGTTGAATCATCATTAGGTGACAGTCATTCTGGACATATTACCTGAATTATTTCAATATCATTTAGAGATTTATGGGACACCCCAAAAAGTGTGGAAAATGTCAAAGGTAACAGACCAAACATTGGCCAAGTTGAGATGTGAATACATTTGTGTCTGACTCCTAAATCCATACTCTTTCCATTCAGTCTCAGCATAGATCTACTGTTCTAGTCTAAATTAATGTTCTCCTTCAGACATCCTGATTGATTAAAGGGTGTACTTAGAGTTTTTGGATGGGTGGAGGACTTTATTCCATTAATCTCAAATTTTAGGATCCATGAAGACTGGATTAATCAAGGTTAAAATATAGAGTGTTAGACTCCACTGCCAGAGGTTCTTATTTAACAAGTCTGTAAAGGGGTTTTTGAACTTTTATATTAAAAAGTTCCTAGATAATGGTGCTCCTGCTATTGTGGGGGACCACGCTTTGAGAACCATTGCTCTAAATTAATAGACTCCAATGTGTCTGGTGATTTCCAAAAGGGGAACTTAGTGTATCTGAAGGAGTTGATAACCTTTTATGGATCTAGATAACTCAAATTAAAAAAAAATAAATAAATAGCAATGAAATAATTTTTCCCTTTACTAGACCCTGTAGAACAAGTGTTACTACTGAGCATGTACTTGGTAACAGATAATTAGACTAAATGTTTTACATGGGTGATGAAATCCTCAAGATATCTACAAAAGTGGCAGTTAAAACATGAGTATCAGCTGTACAAAGTGGAAACTGGGCAATGCTCTATGGGAGAACTGTAAGCACTGGCCTAGTCATTGCCTTGCTATCTAGGTAACAGGGTTTATTTTTATAAATATTTGTTTGCAATTAGTCCTTGTCTTCTGAACTATCACTGTCTTTTGTGCCTTTTTTTTTTTTTTTTTTTGGCTTGTTTTTCCTTTCCTTCCTGCAGAAGACAGTGATAAAAAGGCTTAAGAATGGCTTCTTTTGCTAAAATATATTCTTATTATCTTCTTACAATTTTGTATCACTGTCTTGTATGTCACCTCATTCTCAATACCCTTTTCACGTCGGATGCCTTACTCGATCTTAAATTAGGAGTGCTCTCTAGAGTTTTATGTTCAACCCTTTTCTATTTTCTCTATATAACACTTATCAGTTCTAACAGCTCTAAAGTATAACCTTCTCATAACTGTTCATGTATTTATGATTTTGGACTTTCTGATTAATGTTCCTGTTATGCCCTTCATCCTTCTGTCTATCCAGTATATTACTCTTCAGCTCAATTGTCTCTCTTTCTACAATGACACTCCAAGCTTCTTCATTTTTTTCCTTTGTGATTCCAAATACATTGCATTTGTCTTAAATGCAGTCTGCATCAATTTGCCTTATGCTTACTTATTTTGTTTCTGTCTCTTTTATATGATCTGAAGTGCAGCTCTCATGGCTTAATAATCTTGGTGCCCTTGCCTGTTGAACCTCAGAAAGTGTGTGTTTGAGCAATATAGTGAAAAATGATTGATAAAATCACACATGACAAATAATATATAAATGTATTACCACTGCAACTGGGAAAAACCCTTAAGTAAGATTCCCTGGCATATCGGAGATAGTCACTTATTTTGACATCCTTCGCTATTCCGTGCTCCACTGACTGCTGTCTGGAAGATTTATTCCTTTATATTATTCTAAATATCTCTAGATTAGGTTTGTTTTTTGTTTCATTTTCAAATTTGTTCTATTTGTGTAAAAGTCCTGGGAAACCACATTTGTGTTAAATAAACGTATTTCAAACACCGAATGCTCATTACATAGGGAGGGAATTGCACTAGAAAGCAGATATAGCCAGAAATATAGGTGAAAGGAGATCTGGAGAGACAGAAAAACTATTAATTAAAACCCAACAGGGGCAATGTAGAGGGAAATTCATGAGTGTGCACTATGCATACAGTCATATGTATTTTTAATAGATGAGCTAAAATCAGGGAATAAAACAATGGATATCATGTTTCAGACACGGTGATTAGGGATCTGGAACCAGGTATTCTAGACTAAAGTCAAGAGTACAGACTCTGGGAGAAGAACAAAAACAGTATGATCAAATGTAAGCTCGTCTTGATTTAGTGGCTGTCAAGAGAATCTTGGCTGTCTGGTGCTAGCATTTGTCCTAGGTTTGTGTAGAGAAATTCAGTGAGATAAAACTCCTAAGTAATGCCCAGCAGAGGAAAAAGGTCAAAAAATGCCAGATATATTCTGGAATTCTTTCTTTAGCTATTATGTGTGCAGTACATGGTATTAACCTGCATGGGTCCATATCTTCCTATTAATTTTTATAACCTAGAACAAAGCACATGCATGATTCTCAGTAAATATTGTCTGAAATAATAAATAACTAAATTAATAATATAATAAAAATATTTGACTTCTTACCTTTAACTAGTCACCTTGGTTCTCTTATACAACATCCACCCCACCTAATCCAGCATTTTTTTGTTGTTGTTGTTATTTAATTGTATACTTCCATGCTGACTGCAGTGACTTAGGAAACTGTTGCACTATTTTCTGGTAAACTATACAATTTGGGTGACTTTGAAAGTTTCTCTAATTCATTGTTTTGCTTCAAGGCAGCTCTAAAACTAAATAGACTAAAGGAAAATATAGAATATTTTAAATTTTATGTAATAAACTTTCTTGATTTACTCCCCAAAAGCATGTTTTATATTTTTATTTCCTTTCTGATTTGTTTTAAAATCATTTTCTTTGTTATCAATTAATTGCATATGTTTGTTAGTCCAAATAATGTTACTATAAAATGAATCTCATTTTCTTTCTAACTTTGGACATTGTTTCCTCATGACTAATTTTCAAGTAATATCAAATACCCCATTTGTAGAGACATTATTTCAATTTTTATCTATATCTTATTCAATCTTCATTTCTCTTGAAAACAGCATAAAATCAGCATTCCAAAATGTTTGTTTATTGTAAAATGTACTTCTAATTGGCATGCATTACTTTAAGCAACTGTTTCCTCTGAAATTACTGCATGACATATATTCAATTCCATAGGAACCAGTTAATTTTGTTAAAATATTTTAGCAATATTTTTAGAAATATGTACATAAAAATGTTGCTTTCTCCGTTGGTTGATTTTTTCTTTCATGAATAGCAGTACAAGATGTACATATAATACTGTATAAAGAAGTACGTACATATACTAAAGCATAAACTTTACCCCAAAGAAATGATTAGTGATGTACATCACTAATTAATGCAATAATATTATTTGCAGCTATTATGATATTAACTAATATACTGAAGCATGGTAGAAGAATATCAATTATTTTTAGTTAATAAATTTTTGGTTGGTTTCAAGTACTTTGCCTGACCCCAGGAAACAAATTCAGGCAGAACCAAATTTAATGATCATGCACTTTGTTTTTGAAATATACACATGGCTAATTTTAACACTGTAAGTAAATTGTGTATATATAAATTGTGTATATAAAGATTGTATATACTATGTATAATAATTGTGCACATATATTATATAAATTGTATAATATATATTATATAAATTGTAATATATATATGTGTGTGTGTGTGCGCGTGTGTGTGTGTGTACCTAAACCTAAATTATACTGGGATGGGGTGGGTTGGTAGAGAAAATATCAGAATGGGTTTCATAGTAAATAATGGCATAGAGTTGAATGTTGAGTGAGATATGAGTTAACCAAATAAAGATCAGACCCATCTATCCATTTTTTTTCACATTGCCATGTTTATGGCAACCATCCTAACCCACATCATCTTGTTCTTACACTAATTTAAAAGTTTTTGGACTTTTGCCTTTCTACAAAACATTGTTTCTATGGCTGCCAAAAAATAATATTGTTAAAATTAAATAAGACCACTCTCCTATATGTTTTTCAATAGCTTCCTGGAACTTAAAATAAGATCCAAATGCTTTATACCCTAGATAGTGGCCTAAAATATCCTAAAACATATAGCCTCTGACTGGTAGCCCTCCTTCTTTACTATAATTAAAAAATCTGATTTTCCTTTCTCATTATCAAAAAGCGAAACCTCGTTTCCAATTTAGGAATTTTGAATGTATTTTTCTCTTTGCACTAATTAATAAGTTCCTCATGGCTGACTTTTAAAGGTTCTAAAATATGGACTCAATATTTTTGGCATTTCTCCTATAGATAGATCTGTCTTAACCCTTTGAGTCAAAGGACTGCTTTAACCACTAGAGTGTGACATAAATGATGTTGTGTGATATCCAAGGTTGCTTCATAAAATATGACACAATTACCATAAAATATGATGTAATTTCCATATATTTGTCTGGAAACTTCATGCTTCCTTCTTGAGCTGTCATGTGAGAATTCCAACTATTGTAAGGCTACTGTTCTTAAGGAAGCCTAGTCTCACAGAGAGAATACATTTAGATATTATAATCAGCAGTAAAAGTCTTTGAGTTATTCCAACTCAGGCACCAGGTACATGGGAGTAATTGAGCCTTTAAACTATCATAGCTGTCAGTTGTCCCCAACCTTCAACATTTTTAAATTGAAATCTTAGATGTGGAACAGAGGCAAATCATCTCATTGTGCCTTTTCAGAATTTTCCAACCACAGAATTCTTGTGCATAAAAATTGATTGTTTTAAGCTATTACAACCTGGGATCATTTGTTGAGCAGGAACAGTAACTGATACATGATACAAATTTCATCTCCTCCGAAAAGGCTTTATGAGCAATTTATTTAAAATTGACCTCTATCACAAAATGACAATAACCATAATATTTATTGTCTACTTGTTATTCATTGACTATTTGTTATAGCCAAAACCTGGAAATAACCCCAATTGTTTATCTACAGTTGAATGAGTAAATCAACATTGGCATATTCAGAGTGGAATATTATATACTAATTATTATGAAGGATCTCTATATACATACATCATAACTGAAATATCTAAACAAAATGTTGACCATAAACAATCAGAACAAAAGAGTACTGTACTACCCTGTTCTTACACTGATAATAAAGACATATCCAAGACTGGATAATTTATAAAGAAAAGAGGTTCAACAGACTCACAGTTCCACATGTCTGGGAAGGCCTCACAATCATGGTGGAAAGCAAAGGAGAAGCAATGGCATGTCTTACGTGGTGTCAGGCAAGACAGCGTGGGCAGGGGAATTCCTGTTCATAAAACTATCAGATCTCATGAGATTTATTCACTATCACAAGAACAGCACAGGAAAGACCCACCCTCATGATTCAATTACCTCCCACCAGGTCCCTCCCACAACATGTGGAATTATGATAGCTACAATTCAAAATGAGATTTGAACCAGGACGCAGTCAAACCATATCAAGAGCATTCTAAATAAATCTCTTTATGTAAAGAACAGGTGAGACTTTTAAGAAGTAGTTATTATTGAAAAATGGCAGGAGAGAAGCTGCCGGAATGTTGGTAATGGGTTCTGACTGCTGGCTGCAATCTGTACCTTATATGCAACCAGTGTCTAAAGCAGTAGACAACAACTTTACAGTATTTGCCTCTAGTTACTTCCCCTTGATAATACACAGTTGCTTTTCTTTATAATTCAAATTCTTAGTATCCTGTACTGTCAATACAATTATTCATTTGTAACTTTGTTGTCATCCTACTACAATGCCATGAGAGCAGGATAGACTGTCTTATTAACTTTTGTATATGCATTTTCAGTTGAATTAGTATCAAACTGTATAATATTATTATGATATCATATCGGTAAATCATATTTTAAGATTTATTATATTATCTCATACAAATTTAGAAACATTTGATAAAAAGGCCTATTGAGTGAATCATGGTAGATTCTGCAACTGAATCTGAGATTGTTCAACCTTTAAATTCAGAAAAGGATCTAGGTAGAAACTGTGATAAAACTACTGTGTCATATCCTAATAAAGAAGCTAAATCACAATTTTATGCCAAAATACCAAGTTTCTTATTTGTTTGTTTGTTTGTTTATTTATAGACAGATTATTCCTCTATTTCCCAGGCTGGAGTGCAATAGCATAATTGTAGTTTGCTGCAGCCTCAAACTTCTTGGTTCAAGCAATCCTCCCACCTCTGCCTGGGACTACAGTTATATGCCACCACACCGGGCTAGTGTGTGTTTGTGTGTGTGTGTGTGTGTGTGTGTGTGTGTGTGTGTAGAGATGGTGCCTCACTATGTTGCCCAGGTTAGTCTTGAACCCCTGGCCTGAAGAGATCCTCCCCCCTCAGCCTTCCAAAGTGCTGGAATTATAGGCATAAACCAGCACACATAGCACTAAATACTTGATTTCAAAAGAAATATTAAAAACTGGGACATTTTCGAGAAAAAAAATAACTGGAAAATTAAAACAACTCCAAAAAGATTTATGTGAAGAGATTAAAGGTTGCCATCACTTGAAACTTCTATCTCGTATTTTATGTCTCTGTGTGTTCAGTTTTTTCTCACAAAATAGCAAAATCCATAGGGAAATATTAATTTAATAATTCATTAGAGACCAAATCTTCACCAGAAGTTTATCACCTAAAGTTTCATCTCCGACTCTTAACCTCAGCAAGAATCTTAGCAAGAATACAAGGTTCTGTTTTGCTTTCATCTCTCCAGGACATATTCCAGAAACTGCCTCCAAGAAGTGAACTGGGACAGAGATAGGAATAGCTTGCTTTATTTCCTTCCTCTCACAGATGTAAATCCTCTAGTGTCTTTCCAATATGTGAATGCAGTCTTCTAGTTGTTTATAACAGAAGGAAAATTGTAGTACTCATGATTACATCATGGCTGGGCACAGCATTGTGACCACAGTTTCCAATCAGTTATGTATTTTTGTACCTAGAATCTGCCTCAGTCCCTAAATTGCAATCTCTTTGAGACTGGAGTTCTACCTATCTTCAAAAACAAAGACAAATCAATGAAAAACACTGCTTACTCTGCACCTAGCACACTGCCTAATGAGTAATAGGTGCGAAGTAAATAAAGGCTGAATGAATGACTTAGGTGCTTATATATGTGTGTGTGTGTGTATATATATAATATATACACTCAAATATGTATATATATTTTATATATACTCAAAGAAAGATGCATTTGTACACTTTTATTTAGTCATCACTGGCATATATTTTAAAGAGGATAAGTAACACAACTAGGTATTCTACGTATATATTATGTACCAAGTTTCACCCTCCCTGCAAACCAAAAGAAACAAATTTTATTTTCTAATATTTATAATTTTATTTAATTCCACAAAAGCTATGTAGAAAGACTATATCTATAAGAAAAATGAGATTGTGAAAATTTTAATAATTTGTTAAAATATTTACCATTAATGTCTCAAAACTTCCATATGATTTCATTTATTTCTATTTCACTGCGCTGTAGAATTTCAACTCTTATTACAATAATGTTATCTGAGGTTATCAAATACACCACATAACTGATTTGCAATTAAATTATTTTTTCCACGTGTTCATCATTTCTCAGGAATCATATATAGCACGTATAAAAACATATTCATTAGATTAATATATAATTATTTTTTCAGACATTGTAATTTTTTAAATGGCAATGATCACTCAATTATACCTATATACCATAATATCTTAGCATTTATAAGTGTGCATTACACATACTTATGATTTTATAGTAAATGAATGCATTAGTTTTGCATACTTAATATGTATTTATTAATTGATCATATTACATTGGGTATATTGTGCACCTCATTTATTGATGCTATATACACTTGTGCAACAAACTCTAAATTTTGATTCTTATATCTAATCACAACTGATGAAATTCTATCCACTCCTCACCAAAAAATAAACTGGAATATTTGGTTCACTTAAACCTGGGAGATTTGGTGCCATTTATACTAAGTATGAACATAATACAAACTCTTTCTTCTGGCATACAGCATCTATCCTCTCTCCCTCTCATAATTTAAACTTCATTTACCTTGTATCCACTGATATCACTTCTGTTAAATAAAACCCATTTTACACCAGTGACTGCTGACATTGCATGCCATAATGCATAACATAATGGTTACTAATGCCCGAGATAGAATTTCCTGTTTCTCGATGCCCCAAATGCTATCTGATTTTCCTTCCTCCTCTGGCACCGATCATTATTGATGCAGAATTAATGCTGAATTAATAACTAATCTAGCATATAAGTATGCCGGATTTTCTCTACCTATATGATGATTTTCTCCCAAATGTCTATCCAGGACCATATTCATTTAGATGCTGGCCTTCTCTCCATTGAATGGAACATGTGGAAATTACAGCAGCAGAGTTTGGGTTTAAACTGGGAATCAACATGCCTTTTGTATCAACAGAATGAGAGCTATCAATGTGCCATTCTTTATTAGGCCTTTGTCTAGATTCATTTTCTTATATAGGCATATCTCTGAATTATTTAAGGTTAAGTTCCAGGTCAAGCTTTCAGCCCATCTTGGCTTTTGACATGCCTTTCTCTCTCTAAGCTTAGTCATTATAGTTTTAATTTAAAATGAGAGACATGTGATTTTTTCTTTCATTTGAATGCTTAGAGGTCATTTTAGGGATATTAATTGGCCTAATTTCAATACTATTGTTTCTCGAGGTATAGGGAGGCCTGAAGAGAGGGAGAGAAATGGGGGAATAGCTGGCTGGTGTAGCAGTCAGAACTCACGAAATATTTAATTAAGTTCTCTATCTTACATGAGTGTCATTTGTGCCACACCAAAATAATTACAGTAATAATGTCACATATCACTGATCACAGATCACCATAACAGATACAATAGTAACAGTAATAAAGTTCGACATATTGTAAAAATTATCAGAATTGTGGCACAGAGACACAAATGAGCACATATTGCTGAAAAAATGGCGCCCATACACTTGCTTGACACAGGCTTATCACAACCTTCAATTTGTCAAAAAGAAAAACTCCACAAAATGTGAAAAATTCAATAAAACAAGGCACAATAAAATGAAGTATGCTAATACCTATTCTTATAACTGACATGGTCAAAATAAAGCATCAGGATAATTAAGCGATAAAGATAGGTGAGAGGGGCTCAGTTTGGATTTCTTTTATTATTCACATTTTTCCTTATCTCTAAAGCAGAACTGGAAATAATACTTACCAGATCATTGCAAACCTTCCATGAGACTTAATTAGTAAATGTGGACTTCTAAATGTGCGCCCTGATACTTTTACAGGATGGTTTTATATAAACGATCTCTCTTTTTAGATTAACTATAGTCTTTCATCAATCTCTGCCCAAATGTACACAAGAGAACACTAAAACAAATAGCTTTATGTGATAGTGCTATGATTTCTGGGGAGTATCCATAAATATTCATTGCAATATTAATTGAATCATTTGAAGTGAAGACACATAGGCCACTTTCTTGGTGTCACTTGTTTAAACCACTCATTTACTGTCAGTCTGGGGAAGAAAAAAAATGAACTTGCAAGGCAACTGCATTCAAAACAAAAGCACAGTACAAATGTAAATATCTGGTGGCTCTTCTAGGTAAAATAAAAGTAGTACATTCTTGTGGCTACTTCGATATTTGTGAACTGACTTTTAAACGTCTGAGAAATTCTCTAAAGCTGTATGTAAATTTTAGGTTACACAGTATTCACATGCATTTTTTTTTGAAGAGAGAGTTTATTGTTTTTAATACAGTATCAAAAAATCTTCTGGCATTATTCTACTTTTTTAATTCTGCCATGATCCTATCCATGCCTTTTTATCCCACATTTAAGTAACTCATACGTATGTTCTATTCATAATCATAAATAAAAAATGAGATGCCTGCAATATTAACTCTCATCTTGAAACAACAGAATGGGGAAACCCCTTTCCCACATGACCCCTTTTTTTCTCAAATCCATGTTTTCTGGTTATTGGAAATTCCTCATTTGGAGATTGCGAGTTTAGTGCATACACCATGACTGATAGAATAGGCTACATTCTTTGCTTTATGAGGAACCCCAGCAATACTTGGGAAAATAAATAAAGAAAATCTCTCTCCACTCTCTCTCTCTCCCGCCCCCTCCACACAGACAGACAGACAGACAGACACACATATATATACACACACACATACACATACATGCATTTGTGTCTGTGTGTATAAATAAAGCAACTTTTGAAGTAAATATACATATATATACACATATATATATGTAGTAAAAATCATCACAGACACTGGAAAGGATAAAGAGTAAAATGTAACAAATACATACAGTTATTTTGGGCAAAATGAGGTTTATTAAAAATAGGTAAGGAAGGTCTCATTTAACTGTGATTGGTAATAATAAAAAAATGGAATGAATGGAAATGCAAATATATAAAAGTGTAACAATTTGAATAAATTCTTGCACTACTAATGCAGGGAGGAATTCAATAGCACTGCCAAACATAAATATTCATTCAGAGTGCTGAAGTATTAGAACTCTGAGGGAGTATTCTACCTTGTGGAAGAAAGAGGGAATTTTATAAACCTTTAGCAAATGTTCGGTTAGTTTCAGGAATAGTTGGTCAAGAATGATTTTTGGATGAGGAAGAATTTTCTTGTGGTTTAGCAACCAGTATTTGTGCAACTTGATTTTAATGAGAGGTCTGGTGAGAGTAGTTGATAGAGTTGGGATTAGGTGTAAAAATGGTGAGAAGAAGCTGCAGATGTCAAGGCAATGGGAGGGCCACAGTGGGCATCTCTCTTGGTTAACAGGGAGACTGAGTGTCTTTACTCAGCTACACCTTGGTTTGTACAGAACTTCAAGTCTACTGATGATTACAGTCAAGAATTCACTGTTGATAACTGCCATCGTGGCTTCTTAGGAATTTTGTCTTTGTAATTGTGTTTCAATAATGTGTCAATGAGTGGCTGGAAAGAAACCTTAATGTTCTTAAGAAAACTCAGCCTCAGGTAATGGAAATAACACATATTAGTATCATCAGAAGGCCTTGGCCAATAGCTTCTACTCAGGATTTTGCTCCTGTTGGTGTTAGGTAGGGGAATAGTTACTGTCCCCACCTTGAATCAGTAGAGAAGGATGAGTTCAAATCTACAGATTTGCAAAAACTTTGTTTATATTTTTATTAATGCATAGAATAAAGGTTAGAGGATAAAACATGGACAATCTCATCTTAGCAATAAAATTTCTTAAAGCAATACAGTGGAAATAATAGCTTCAAAAGAGGGGAACACAGGCACGTACAACAAAGAGTACAGAATCAGTGATTTCTGTCACTTGGAAAATCTTGATCTAAATGTGTTGGGTAGAGTTACAATTATCAATAGGCTTCTGTTTGATCTGAGGTTCTTGGAAAGCTGGTTCCTCCATAATGTTGACTACTTCTGGAGTGCCATGAGATAGTCTTACATCTCCCTTTGACACGGAAGTCTAGCAGGTGGTATGACATCTTTGCAAGTGGAAAACATTAAACCAAAAGTTGATTTCCTGGAATTTCACTGCACTCTTTGTGGTTAACAGTAACTGGTAACATGCCTTCCAATAAGGTTCAATATTAGTCTTGTATTGGTGGTATTTCCAGTAAATCAGATTTTTGAGCTAAAGATCAGGCAAAGATTTATGCAGTTTTTTTCTAGGCAAAAGCTACCAGGACATGTTGATGATATTATTGATAATACTGCATTAAATCCTTACAAATTTTACCATGTTTGTCTATAAGAGCAGAGTCAAAGATGGAGGTGAGATCTCTGGTTGCATAATCAATTCACTTGGAATTAATCTAAGATTTTTCTATTGAAGTCAATAATAGAAATGAAAACTTTGCACAAGGCAAGTTGTTTAAATAGTTTTGCAAATTTTCTCCTAAAAATGTCATAATTTTTTTCTATTTTCTCTAAGAAGTTGAGGAACTTTCTCTGAGAAATTCCAATGAGAACTTGAGAACTTGAGGGACAGGGGCACTTCTGGCTGAAGGGCAGGGCCTTAGAGAATTTTCTTTATTATCTTTCTAAATTAATTAGGTTTCTCCTTCACTGAACATATGGGCAAATATTTTGCAAGTGGGAAATACTAAGCTTACATGTTGACTTTCTCTTGCTGATTGGTTGCTTTATGGCAAGGAAATAAATTTCACCAACCAGAAAGCAGATGTAAATTGTAGAGACAGGAAAGAGGTAGTGTTTATATAAACCCATTTTAGATACTCTAAAGGCCTATAGGTTTTATCTCTAATTCATGTCCAATTTGTTTCTTAGGATTGTGGGAACCCACACCAAGGGCATATTTTGCAATCTTATTTAAAATTTTCTACCAATGCTTATTTACAATAGTCTTTAAAATGTTCATTCAATGGTGGAAAGAAAACATTTGTAAGACTCAATTTAGGATCTAAGGGCAGATCAAGAAATCATCTTGCTGCTACCAGAAACCATGTGGGTGGAGCAAACAATAAGATCTTTTCCATTAAGGCATTGAAGGACAAGTTACGAACAATAAGATCTTTTCCATTAAGGCATTGAAAGACAAGGTGCTTAAGAATAGCGTGGACTCAAGATTTAATGCCAACAGTGAAGAGTTTGTTTTGGCATTGATTCTTGAACTTTGTGGATAGCGTGAACGTGTTTTAAAGAAACTTGCTTAGTATAGTAATTATCTAAAGCAATACCCTTTGCTTCTGAGTCTGCTTTACAGTATGTGTGTCACACTGGCAATCAATTCTTTTGGAGGAAGAATCTAGTAAGGCTTCTATGTAGTTGTCATATTTAATGGAGGCACTAGCCACAATTGAGGAGATGTGTTGCTTCCACAGCATAAGAAAATCATTACCCACTTAAAAGGAATATCTGATATCTGTGCACACATTTGCTCTCTGATCTCTAGACAGCCATAGTAAAAGCTATGATATGAAAACCTACTACAGATTTGGATTCTGGAAGAAGTTTGAATTCAAGCAGCTCTAAGTGGGTTATAATTACAAACACAGTTTAAAAAACCTCTTTGTTCTATGTTCATATAGAAATCATCAAAAATAAATTATAAACCACAGTTTTCCAAAGGAATTTCATGGAGGTTAGAGGCAGGAAAAATTTCTGACAAGTGCATGACTGTCCCAAGATCTACCATCCACTCTGAGGGGAAAATGGTTGGTGACATTTAGGATCTTGGAGCAAAGGAGATAAATGTGTGTAGGAAGGAGGAGCAGGATTTCAGAGGAGGTCAGTCTAGGTGCAGGAATATGTTTGAATGACATGAGGGACTTAAGAAGATTTGGGATTTCTTAAGATTTAACTGCGAAGAAGCCTCAGTTAATTTGGAGGCTGCTGCAATTGTGCATAAATCAAAGGGTAGGCTATTCCTAAAAGGTCCATGAAAATTGGATCTCTGATTTGTACTGTCCTATTGAGATAGAACCCTAAATGTTATCATGATCTTTCACATACAAATAGAAAGAAAGATTCATAGTAATCAGAAGTTCATGATTAAGGCAATTACAAAGGGACTCTTTGATGTTACAAAATACCATCTTTAATAATTCTATTCAGGGCAAAAATTTAGATGTGATGGTTTTTGTCAGATTATGTATATGACTAGCCAGTTTATAAGAACTAAGAATGCACTGTCCACAGTATCCTATGAGACGGAGAAATTCCCTAAGGTTATTTTTTGGTTTGTTTTTGTTGTTGTTTGCTTTTGGTAATTAGTCAGGAGATGTTAACAACAACTTTCTAGTCATTAAGAAAAAAAAAAACAAAACCTAAAAACAAACAAACAAAAAAACAACAAAAAACACTTCAATACTTGTGAAAGAAGGAGGCAGAGGCAGAGACAAAAGCTGTCACCCGTCAATGGTCTAGTATTTAAATCAGGACTGGCCAGTTTCAGCAAAGGAATAGCCAAATCAGTTGAGAACTTTAAGAGTTGACTGCCATGCTCCAAACTTTCTTTCTTTGAACCAGATGATACTGTGAACAGATTTAAGGTCTGAGATACTGGTAGGGGAATACATCAGATAGTAAATGATTAGTCTATGACATCAGTAAATGATAGTCCAGGAATATTTTTCTGAATATTCCAAGAAAAGGCCTTCTACTTTATATTTAATTGTACTACACTGTTTACAAAATAGGTCTATTCCAAAAGATTCACCAGACAGTAAAACATGTTAACTAGTGAGAAAGCCCAGAGAGACAGGAAGCACTAAGACAAATGCAGAATCTGAAGGTCATTTGAGATCCCTATGTGTAAATCTTCTTTGCTACTCCGAGGACAAATGACGGAAAAGTAACAAAGTTTATGGTTGAGAATTTGGACAAGTATAAAATAGAAATATAATATTTTGCATTTGCAATTGCATAAAAATATTCCCCTTTTTTATTAAGGGAAATTGTGGGCTGACCAGAAAGGCAAAAATTTCCTTCAATTAGATAAAATTTATTCTTTGTCTATTTTGATTCTGTCTTTCAAG
Organism: Macaca mulatta; assembly: GCF_049350105.2. Lineage (NCBI taxonomy): Eukaryota > Metazoa > Chordata > Mammalia > Primates > Cercopithecidae > Macaca > Macaca mulatta. The sequence goes on from NC_133413.1 coordinate 124,387,574, forward strand.
TGAAAGCAGGGTAATTGTTTTTTCAGTGATCCTTTTCTTTATGATAGTTACAGGTATTTATCTATACAGTTTCAGACATGCACTTGTACATAGATTTACCCAAATGCTTAATCAGAAGAGCTATTCATAAGAGCTTATTTTTGTTTCATTCTAAATCAAAATAATCCCAAAGTGTTCAGCAAACTCTTAGAAAGAAGGATACTAGGCCTCCAATCTTCTGTTTTCTAAATAAATCTACCTTTCCAGGATTAAGACTATCAATAAAGAAAATAGATAGGTCAATTGTAATGTTTTCTTCCCGAATGAGTGGAATATTGTCTTATGGTAGAAGTGAGATAGTCTCTAAATTCTGGGAACTACCTTTTCCCAGTTAATATCACTAGATATTGATCAATTGACATTGATAGCAAAGATCTCCAGGTCAGACTGTAAGAGGTATTATCCTACTTTATGTTTTTCATATCTAACAATGGTTAAAATTTGACACTTGTATTTGATGTAATTTTGGTATCAATTCATCCTACTTTACTCTAACAAACTTTTTAAAATCTCTCATGCCTACAGGGTGATGGATTTAATCCAAGACTTTTCATAAGCTGCTAGGACAATCTTAAATTATTCTATGAACATCTATACTTCCTCATGTGAGTTTAGAAAATTCTTAAGTATACAAATTTAACTTTGACCAACGCAAAGTTGGTTTTCCTTATACTTGCTTGTAAGAGACAAGAAAAGCAAGTCATCATCTCTGAGTAGAAGACATTAATAGCAAACCTTGCCCAATAAGAAGGTGTGGTGGAGAGAGAGGAGAAGGGTGTGGTGATGATACTGATGAAGCAGGAATTGCAGAACAAGTGTGTGGGATGTAGACATTTAGATGGTCCACATGCTCTTTCCTTCTTGGTTCTATTCTTATGACTACAATATTTTACATGGTACAAGGGACAGAAGGGGAAGTCAGAGGCATTTGAAGCATAAAAAGGGATGGAAGTGCCATTGCTGGATTAGAGAAACAAAGTATGACCTCTAAAAAGCCGAGAACAAACCCCCAGCTGAAAGCCAGCATAAAAAGGGAGACATTATTCCTACAACAGCAAAGAACAGAATTTTGTAAGAAGCCTGCATGAGCGTGAGAATAAATTCTTCCCCAGAACTTCTAGACAAGAGTGCAGCTTGGCAGACACCTTGACTTTGGCCTAGTGGGACTATAAGCAGAGGACCCAGTCATGCCCAACTGGACTTCAGTAACAGAGCAAATGGGTATTGTTATAAGCTGATAAATTTGTAGTAACTTGTCACACAGTAAAAAAAAATATAAAAATTCAAGGCACAGAGTTGGAGGTAGCCAGACTGGAGTTGAGTCAGGAGACGAAAACGAAAGTTTGAGTTTAGATTTTAGATTCTCTATATTTTTATTAGCTTTTTAGGAAGAGTCCTTCAGGGAAGCCGTTTTAAAATTTTCCTTTTAGAAGCCTCTTCATATCAAAAACAATTACACTGTCCAATAAATATTTGGAGTCTTTGAATCTTTAATTCTAAGGTGCAACACAGCACCTTAGGTGAATTGCTTATTTTCTATCTGATGTTTTCCAATGTGGCCACTGAAATTATAAATTGTCTATGAAAAATCCTGTGAGAACTTCGATGTTGAGTTCTATGGCACCATAATATATATAAAGGTGAGATCCTAGACAATGACTGGGAATGTCATTGACTGGATGTTGATTGTCCATATTAAAAGGAAAGGGACAAGTAACCAGATCCCATCATCTGCATAATGTCTCACCTCATCCATGGCAGTCCTGAAAATAGTGAAGATGACTTAAATCAAGAGGCTTACACCAAGAACTCTAGAGAGAACGAGTGAAGGTTTGGATGGTGTTAAACACAAGGGTGTGAAGTACTGGTGAGGATCAGGGTTCAGGAAGGAAGATGACAAGGGTATGCATCCTATGCACACTTGCTTAGAAGAAATGATCTTGGTTTAGATGCAGCAGATCTAGTCCCTATCTAAATCACACCACCAAATGCTGTAGAAGCCTATCCAATAGAGTACCTTTAGGTGTAAGCTTTTATTCAGAATATCATGAGCTGACTATAACCCAGAAAGATTAATCTACCTTGGGGAAGAAAAGTAGACTACTCAGAGGGCTTAGCTGAAGTTCAGCTAATTTCTAAAACAGTTGATCAAAAAGAGTTCTCGTACGAGGGAAGAATTTTTCTTGCCATTTAAACACTGTTTGGGCAGTTTGGGTTTAACAAGAAAGGCAGAAAATGGAGAGGAATAGTGAAGTGGCTTAAGGTTACCAAAGGGTCATGGTGAAAATTTTTTAGTCTGTCAGAATTATTCACAAATAAAATGTTCATGATATATCCTAGGGAGAAAACTGTAGAAAATAATTTCTAAAGAATATATATATCACAAGCAAGGACACTGAGAAATAGCAAAATCTATATTTTGCTTTTTTTTTTCTTTTTCTATGTATGTGAAGAAACTGATATCTGGAATGAAATTCACTCAGTATTGATGGGTATTTTGGCCTACGTTATTATAAGCACAATTGTCTTAAGAAAATAAGTTTCTATGTGATTGCAGAATTCTAAAAAAAGTACTAGGTATATATCACTAATATATCACTATAAAAGGTAATGATACTTTTATTAAAATATATAGACATATTTCAAAATAACAGTTTAATAAAATAAGATATATAATATAAAATGTGTCCTTTTGCTTTTTATTTTTCTTATTTTGTTACTTTTATATATTTTAAAATATCTTTTCTGTTTACATCTTTGGAGCATGTTTTCAACATTCTTTCAATGCAATCTTGTCCGCCTATGCTGTTTGCAATAGTTGTAAGTTAGAATTTTAGTTCTCCACACACAAAAAAGATTATATATAAACATGCAGAACTCCTAAAATTGTTGTTTATTTTACATGTATTATAATACCCACAAAAGAGTATAATTCTATAATCCGTTTCTGGGAGAAAATAGTAATATATTCATAGATTTTCCTGCAATGACAATTGGATTTCTTGTTTGATGTCCACAGGCATGGAGGAATAAAATATCTAAAATAAAATTTTATTTTTACCCTTGAAGTTAGATGTCTTCTAGTGCATTCTGACACAATCGGTAACACTGCCATCTACTCAATTACTCAAACAGGAAAGCTAAAACACACCAATAATTATTCTCCTCTCCTTAATCCATGAATGCATGGTGTCAGTTCTAACTCAGAAGTACTTTTTGTCTTTTCTCTTGTTCTACCCTAGTCCCAGCAACTGTTTTCTTTATTCAGCTATTTTCTTAAACAGTTTCCTTTTTTCCACTTATCTCAAGATATGGCAGTCAAAATTCTGTGATTAAAATGACATTTAAAAGAACATTACTTAATTTTCATTCTTTAAAACCTTTTAATCTCTTCACGATGTACTTGTTTTTAAGTTTGATATTCTTATTTTGGTTTATAATGTCTGGTCTTTTGCTGTCTGAGTCTTCTTTACCTCTTTCCCTCCCAGAATACTTTTATTTATACTTCACCATCCTTGGTCACACAGTACGTTCTCTAACTGGATCATTTATTGCCTGAGCCATCCTCTGCTCTGGTATGTCGGGCCAACTCCTATTTGTTTGTCGTTGTAGAGGAACTTCTGCTGAATGCCACTGCCACCATATATACAAAATTATGATAGGGGCTTCCATTAAAAGATTTCACAGTGTGCTATATTTCTAATATTGCAACATTTCCTCCCTTGAAGTTATTTGTTTTACTTCTTTAGATGTTCCCTAAACATCTAAGCTCTGTGAGAGGAAGGCTTGTGTTTTCCTTTTTCACTGTTTATATGCTTAGTCCATAAACCCTACATATGCGGAAATTGAAAAATATTCTGTGTTGAATGTCTATGTAATTAACTATTAAATGATAAAAAAAAAAGCGTTTACTTATAGAAAGGTATTTAAAAAGCTACATGTTAATATTATTAGTGGTAGTTTCTTGAAGTGTAAGATTATTAATTTTTAAAAATCTCCTTTTAATTAAATTTTATAATATTATATAGCAGAAAGTATTCTGTAGTACAGTAACAAAAAATACATAAAACAAAAAGGAGAATTAGAATTTCTTGCATAGCTTTGTTTTCTTGTGAATAAATTTAAAGCCAATGCAACTGGTCATCATTTTTGTAAAAGTAGTTTGTGCCAATTAATTTCTTTTGTTCAACACTCATAATTGATGGGATTCCTTAATCATGTGGGGTTTTCAGACCTTTTAGGATAATAAAGAATAATGAAAATAAATATTTGGTTAATAATTAATTAAAATCAAAGGATATAAAAATTATAAAATTCCTGAAATTCTTAAAATTTAGGAAATTTCATACTTAGAGATGAATGAAGAGTTTTGGAACTGCTGTATGTTACACACACACATACATGCACTTATTAAAAAATTATAATTTTAATCTTAACAATTTGATATTTTACTGTTTTTAGAATTTAAGCAAAAATATTCAGACTTTAAAAAACAAAAAATTATACTTTAATGAAACTATGAAAATGTAGATTGTTTTCAGTAGTATTAGTATTCTTACTTGTACTTAGTATTTGATTAAGATTTGGTACCAAAAATCTCAGTATCTATATGAATGATTTAAAAATAATTATCACTATACTGAAAACTGACTAAATAATATATTAGTGACATTAGCATGTTATCACTTTTAAAGTGAAGTATTACAGCGAAAATTAAGACAACAAATGTTCTGAGAAAGGAAATTGATAACAAAAAAGTATTTGAATTTTGTTTCAATTTTCTTGCCCTTTAATTTTCAATAAACCACCCAAAGAAACTTGTTCTCATACAATGTATCAAGTATCTTAGATTATCCATTTATGAACTCTCACTTTATATAATCAGACATTTTCATATGTCTATTAATATTATTGAGAATTATGAAGTTATTCTCAATTAGTAAGAATTGAGAATTTAACTCCCCTAGGTTTCTCTTTTTGAATTAAAGGTTTTATTTTAGTAAGTTCTGTTCTTTTTTTTTGAGACGGAGTCTTGCTCTGTTGCCCAGGCTGGAGTGCAGTGGCCTGATCGCAGCTCACTGCAAGCTCCACCTCCCGGGTTCACGCCATTCTCCTGCCTCAACCTCCCGAGTAGCTGGGACTACAGGTGCCCGCCACCTCGCCCGGCTAGTTTTTTGTATTTTTTTAGTAGAGACAGGGTTTCACCATGTTAGCCAGGATGGTCTCGATCTCCTGACCTCGTGATCTGCCGGTCTCGGCCTCCCAAAGTCGTGGGATTACAGGCTTGAGCTACCGTGCCTGGCAAGTTCTGTTCTTAAACTAGGTAATGTCAGAGTTAAAAAGGTTTTAATGAATGATTATATACCATTTTGGAAAACAGAAACAGTTATATAATGGATCGTGTGTGTGTGTGTGTGTGTGTGTGTGTGTGTGTGTGTGTGTGTGTGTTATGAAAGAGCTCTTACCATTTCTGATAAGTGGAAAAGAAACTATCTTTGAAAATCAAAATCTTACTTAATAAAAAATGACGGGGCTGTTCATTCTTTTAACAGCTCACAATGTAAGATGGCAATTGGCATCAAGGATACTTCACAGAATATTGTAGTTTAAAGGGGCTATGGTATTATCAAAAATAAAGAAGAAATATCAAAATTAGAATATGTCAAATACAATTTTCTCTGTTGGTATCAATTTTTACAATTGTGAACAATCTAAAAGCTTGTTCAGAAAAATTATTTCTAGCATATTTTTCATCACTGACAGACTTTTATAACTATTTCTTAGTGGGGCTTTACATATTTTTTCATACATTATTCTCATCCCAACCATCTATTTCTGATATAATCATAGATGTCCCCTATTTAAAGTTAGGAACATAAACCAAAGAGACAAATTGTCTATCACAATACTAGTATCATTCCATCCACCCGCCAAAAAAGCAAGCCAAAACAAACACAAATCTTGACTTTGAGGGCATCCGTTTTATTTCTAGGTCAAAGACCCTTGAACTAAACTTATATGCCTCTCAGTGTTCATCTAATTTTTTGAGAATGATGCAGGTCTCTTAATTGCTTGTAATCTGGCCCTGAGTCATTCTTAGGTTGGCATCACTGTTTGTAAGAAATCAGATTTGATTTTGTTTCATTTTTTTCTCTTTTTTCTTTTTGAAAGCACTGATTGTTAGCCATTTGTCTCTACTTAAGCATCTTAATTATAGTTATTTATATAAAACAACTTATGTAAGTATATGCAACCATACAAGGCATTCAAAATTATTCTCATGAGCAACCTGATATGCCATTCACTACAACTTCTGTGCTATCTTTTGAATCACTAAAATTGTGCAGAGGTATTCATGTTTGCCTAAATGGTTATTCCTATGCAGTAAAAATGTACACTATGGATGGTTCCTTTACAGCTGAGCATACCTACGCATGCACCCATCCCCATTCCCCCCAAATAAGGCTTAATCACAAATCTGCCATGCCAGATTACCCTTAGAGAACTACTTTTAAAACTGATCTTCCATTGTCTAGAGCTCTACAGAAGTACCATAAGTGCTTCTTGGGAGTGAGTCACTGAACAAAGTTCTGGGGACTCTTTTTCTTCAATAAAGCATCTTCATTTATCTATTTAAATCATAGAGATATAAATGAAATTTTGTTGGAGGGAGAGAAAAAAATTAGTTCAATATATTGAAAAACCATATCAGCAAATATAAGAATATCAGGTTGCTCATTCATATTTTCCTTCATCTTTCTTTTTTTTAATGTGAACATTAAGCTCTGTAATCTAGTTGATTTCCATATTTACCATAAAAAATTTTCGAAAGGTTTTTTAATTTGTATGTGTGTTACAAAGATTATTGTTTTTCTTGTATTATTCATGTTTTCTTCTACTTTCAATTACAGCATTACAATAAAATGTTCCTAGGATATATTCCATTTTCTTAAACTATGTCCAATATCAGACATACTACAGCACAAAAATACGTAAGATAAAGTGGCACTGCATAATAGAATTTGTTTAAGTATTACATGTGATGGGTCTGCACATGTCGGCTGGGAGCCAGGGGATCAATCTTCCCATCCAACACTGATGGTATTTATGCACTCCTCTTTGGGGTCTGAGGATAGGCCTACATGCATCAGCTGAAGACTGGCAGCACAATCTGTTACCACCACTTCAGGCACCAAGAACTGTTGCCTGCAGGCCTGAGTGTTGATCCAGTATGCCGACTGCCATCGCCAATATCACACATACCACCCAGGAGTCCAAAAACCCACCTACCTGCCCAGCTCCCTCTTGTCATGGTCAGCACGTGAGCAGGCTTCCAGGAGGCTCAAAGATCAGTCCACCTTGGTTTACTACCACCTGTGTCTTCATAAACCACCTAAGGGATCAAAGATAAGCATACTGTGCCTGGTGCTGCAACCACTGAGACTTGAGAACTGACCATATTTCTGTCCTCATGCCCAGCAAAGCTTCACCACAGCCTCAAATAACAACCACAGCCTAGGTCACTGAATAACTCACAGACACCAATGACAGTGACTATCACAGAAGAAATTACAAAGATTATACTGCCACACCCGTTCAGACTTAAAGTCAAAGCACTGACTTTAAAAAGATAAATTCCCTAGGAAAGCCAATCAACAAAATTGGAAGAAGTATCTGCTATACCATATGTGCTGATATGAAAGCACAAGCTGAGAATAAAATCAAGAACTCAATCTCTTTTACAGCAACTGCAAAATAAATAAAATACCAAGGAATATATTTAACCAAGGAGATGAACGATCACATTACGAGAATTATAAAGCACTGCTGAATGATATAATAAAGGACACAAACAAATGAAAACACATCCCATACTCATGGACTGGAAAAATCAATATCATGAAAATGACCATACTATCCAAAGCAATTCACAGATTCAATGCTATTTCCATCAAAATGCCAATATAATTATTCACAGAATTAGAAAAAAAAATCCTAAAATTGATATGGAACCAAAAAGAGTCTAAATAGCCAATGCAAAAAGAACAAGGGAGGTATTACATTACTGGACTTCAAATTATACTGCAAGGCTATAGTTACCAAAATATCATGGTACTGTATATTAAGTGAACACATAGATCAACAGAACAGGATAACAAATGCAGAAATAAAGCCAAATAAGTACACCCAACTGATCTTTGACAAAGCATCCAAAAACATAAATTAGGGAATTGGCACTCTTTAATAAGTGGTGCTGGGAAAACTTGTAAGCCACATGTGGAAGAATGAAATTGGATTCCTCTCTCTCACCATATACAAAACTCAACTCAAGATGGATTAACGACTGAAGTATGAGACCTGAAACTACACAAAATGCTAGAAGACAACATTGGAAAACCTCTTCTGGACATCAGCCTAGGCAAATAATTCATGACTAAGAACCCCAAAACTAATGCAACAATCAAATATAAATAAATGGGACCTAATTAAACTAAAAAACTTCTGCACAGCAAAAGATGATAATCAGGGTAAACAGATAACCTACAGAATTGGAGAAAATATTTGCAAGCTATGCAGGTGACAAAGGAGTAGTATCTAGAATCTACAAGTAATTCAAACAAATCAGAAAGAAAAAAGTAATAATCCCAACAGGAAGTGGGCAAAGGAAATGAATAGCTATTTCTCAAAAGAAGATATACAAATGGCCCATAAACAAACAAAAAAAGCTCTGATCAACAGGGAAATAAAAACTAAAACCATAGTGAGAGACCACCTTACTCCTGTAAAAATTGCCTTTATTAATAAGTCAAAAAACAATAGATGTTGCCATGGATGTGGTGAAAAAGGAACACTTCTCCACTGTTGGTAGGAGTATAAATAATTAGTGCAACCACTGTGGAAAAAGTATGGAGATTCCTTAAAGAACTAAAAGTAGATCTACATCTCAATCCAGCAATCCCACTACCGAATATCTTCCCAAAGGAAAAGAAGTCATTATATAAAAAAGATACTTGAACATGTATGTTTTATAGCACACAATTCACAATTGTAAAGACATGGAACCAACTTAAGTGCTCATCAATTAATGAGTGGATAAAGTAAATATGGTGTATATACAACACAAAATACTACTCAGCCATTATAAGGAGTGAAATAATGTTTTTTTGCAGCAACTTGGGTGAAGCTGGAGGCTATTGTTCTAAGGTAAGTAACAGGAGTGGAAAATCAGAAACCATATTTTCTCACATACGAGTGGGATGTAAACCATGAGTAAGCAAAGAAATAAAGAGTGATATAACGGATTTTAGAGACTCAGAAGTGGAAGAATGGGAGGAGGGGATAGGATAGGGATAAAAAATACTACACATTAGGTACAAAGTACACTACTTGGTGGTGAGTGCACTGAAATATCAGAATTCACCACTATATAAATCATCCATATTACAAAAAAGTACCCCAAAAGCTATTGAAATAAACATTTTTAAAAAAATTATTAAAAATATGACACCTCCAAAAGAACAAAATAAGATCATTCTTCAGCAGCAGATTTCAGTGAAAATTGTATGCATGACATCCATAAAAGAGAATTCAGAATAATGACATTAAATAAGCTCAGTGAGTTATAAAAAAGCAAATAAACAATACAAAAATCATTAATTCACAATCTGAATAAGAAATTTAAAAAATGACATTACAAAGAAACGAAATTATTTCTAAAACTGAAGAAGTCAATGAATAAAATAAAAAGTATAATTAAAATACACTGTATTAAACAAAATAAAGAATTTCTTAACTTGAAGACAAGTCTTTTTAAATAACTCAGACCAAAGGGGGAAAAAATAAATAAAAATATCTAGATCCAGAGTACTCTGTGATCTCCACCATAGATTCCACTCAAATAGATCTTTTCCAAACACCCTATAGTGAAACTGCCAAATTGAGAAACAAAGTGAGAATTATTAAGAAAATAAAAAAGAGAGAAGCACTTTAAGTTACATATAAAGGAACCATCACCAGACTAAGAGTTAATTTCTCAGCAGAAGCCTGACATTCTAGGAAAAAACTGGCTAATTATACAAACTGTTGAAAACAAAGAACTGTGAGTCAAGAATACTATACTCAGCAATGATAGCCTATCAAAATTAACAAGAAATAAAATCTTTCTCAGACAAGCAAAACCGAGAGAATTCATCACCAGTAGACCAGCCAAACAAACAAACAAAATACTCAAGAGATTTCTGCATCTAGAAGCAAAAATACAATATCTACCATCATGAAAAGCCACAAAAGCGTAAAATCACTGGTGCAACTAACACACACCGAACAGCACTAATGAACATTGAGAGGAAGAAAAAAATGATACATAAAATAATCAAAAAAGGACTAGCAAACATAAAGGAATTTATCACCTACTAGCAATAACCTTGTATGTAAAAGATTAAATGCTCCCACTTAATATAGACTGGATGAATAAATAAAACATAAATCAATAAATCAAAACATAAATCAGCTATCTGATGCCACCAATGAACTCCCTTAACCTGTAGAGGCATACAGATTGAAAGCAAAGGGGTAGAAAAGGACAGAAACCAAAAGTGATCAGCAGTAGCTGTATTTATATCAGATAAAACAGTTTTTAAGCGAAAACAAAACAAAACAAAAACAGTAAATAGAAGTAAATAAAGTCATTATGTAATGACAAAGATGTCAAAACAGCAGAAGGTTATAAAAATTATAAATATATAGGCACTCAAAATTGGAACACCCAGATGTATAAAGCAAATATTATTAACTATAAAGGGATCAATAGACTCCAGTAAAATAATAGTTGTGAACTTCAACACATCACTCTCAGCATTAGACAGATCATCAGACAAATTTCAACACAGAAACATTGGATTTAGAGTGCATTTTAGACCAAATTGACCTAACAGAAATGTACAGATCACTTTATCCAACAGTTGCATAATAAATGTTCTTCTCATCACTGCATGGCAGATTTTCCAGGATAGACTATTTGCTAGGTCACAAAACATGTCTCAAATTTTTATTTAAATTGAAATTATACTAAGTATTGTCTCAGACCAAAGTGGAATACTAGAAATCAATAATAAGAGAAACTGAAAGCTGTACAAATACATCAAAATTAGACACTGTGACACTGAATTATCTTAGATCAATAAGTAAATTAAGAAGAAAATTAAAAAATTATTAAAGCACATGAAAATGGAAACAAAACATATCAAAACCCATGGAATACCATGAAAGTCATGCAACTAGAGCAATTTATACTAAATTTACATATATTAAATAGTATGAAATTTTCAAATTAATAACAATGCACCTCAAGAAACTAGAAAAGCAAAAACAAAGCAAACCAAAAATTGGTACAAGACAAGATGTGATTAAGATTAAAGCAGAACTAAACAAAATAGAGGCATTAAAAAATGCAATGGATCAATGAACAAAAAGCTGAAAAAATAAACAAAATTGATATACTGCTAGCTAGATTAACCAACAAAAAGAGAGAAAGATGCAAAATGAGAAATGGATTGAAAGAATTATTATTTTTAAAATGACCATATTGCCCAATACAATCTACAAATTTCCTACAATCCATATCAAAATGCCAATTTTGCTCTTCACAGAAATAGAAAAATAATTATAATTATATAATTCTATATATTTGTATATAATTATATATATATTTATACAATAGAACTATATAATTTATATAAAACCACAAAAGACTCTGAGGAGCCAAAGCAATACTGAGCCAAAAGAACAAAGCTGGAAGCATCACACTTCAGATGACTTTAAAATATACTACAAAGCTACAATAATAAAACAGCATGGCATTGGGCTAAGCATAGACATATATACCAACTGAACCAAATAGAGAACCCCAAAATAAATTCACATATTTACAACCAATGAATTTTTGAAAAGGAGCTAGGAATATATGCTGAAAAAAGGACACCCCGCTGAATAAATCTTACTGGAAAAACTTGATGTCTCTATACACAAGATTGAGACTAGACCCCTGTACCTTACCATATACAAAAATCATGTCAAAATGTATTTAAGACTTAAATGTAAGACCCAAAACTGTAACACCTTTAGAAGAAAACATAGGGGAAATGCTTCGGGACTTTGGCCTAGGTAAAGATTTTATCACCAATATCTCAAAAGTACCAGCTACAGAAACAAAAATAGACAAATGAGACTATATAGAATCAAAAAAAGCTTCCTCACAGAAAAGAAAACAATCAACAGAATGAAGATACAACCTGTAGAATTAGAGAAAATATTTTCTAACTATTTATCTAACAAGAAACTAACATCCAGAATATTCAAGGAACTCAAACGAACAGGAAACAAAAGAAAAAGAAAAGAAACAATCTAATGAAAAGTTGGCAAAGCATCTGTCTGAGTAGGCATATCTCAAAATAAGAGATACAATTGGCCTTGTTGGATGAGAAAAAAAAAAATGCTCAACATCACTAATCACTAGAGAAATGCAAATCAAAACCACAATGAGATGTCATCTTACCCTGGTAAGTATGGCTATTACCAAAAAGAAAAAAAAAAAAAAAAAAGCAAATGCTGGCAAGGATGTGGAGAAAAGGAAACTTACACTCTATTGGTGGGAATGTTAAATAATACAGCCATTATGTAAAAACACATGGAGGTTTCTCAGAAAACTAAAACTAGAACTACCATACAATCCAGCAATTCAACTATCGCGTATTTATCCAAAAGAAAGGAAATCAGTGTATCAAAGAGATACTTACACCTCCATGTTTATTGCAGTACTATTCACAATAGCCAATAAATGAAATCAACCTAAGTGTCCATCGATAAATGAATAAAGAAAATGTTTTGCAATCTACTCATCTGACAAAGGGCTAATATCCAGAACCTACAAAGAACTCAAACAAATTTACAAGAAAAAAACAAACAACCCCATCGAAAAGTGGGCAAAGGATATGAACAGACAGTTCTCAAAAGAAGACATTCATACAGCCAACAGACACATGAAAAAATGCTCATCATCACTGGCCATCAGAGAAATGCAAATGAAAACCACAATGAGATACCATCTCACACCAGTTAGAATGGCAATCATTAAAAAGTCAGGAAACAACAGGTGCTGGAGAGGATGTGGAGAAATAGGAACACTTTTACACTGTTGGTGGGATTGTAAACTAGTTCAACCATTATGGAAAACAGTATGGCGATTCCTCAAGGATCTAGAGCTAGAAGTACCATATGACCCAGCCATCCCATTACTGGGTATATACCCAAAGGATTATAAATCATGCTGCTATAAAGACACATGCACACGTATGTTTATTGCGGCACTATTCACAATAGCAAAGACTTGGAATCAACCCAAACGTCCATCAGTGACAGACTGGATTAAGAAAATGTGGCACATATACACCATGGAATACTATGAAGCCATAAAAAAGGATGAGTTTGTGTCCTTTGTAGGGACATGGATGCAGATGGAAACCATCATTCTCAGCAAACTATCACAAGAACAGAAAACCAAACACCGCATGTTCTCACTCATAGGTGGGAACTGAACAATAAGATCACTTGGACTCGGGAAGGGGAACATCACACACTGGGGCCTATCATGGGGAGGGGGGAGGGGGGAGGGATTGCATTGGGAGTTATACCTGATGTAAATGACGAGTTGATGGGTGCTGACGAGTTGATGGGTGCAGCACAGCAACATGGCACAAGTATACATATGTAACAAACCTGCACGTTATGCACATGTACCCTAGAACTTAAAGTATAAAAAAAAAAAAAAAGAAAATGTGATATATATGTATATATATACACACACACAATAGAATGCTATTCAACCATAAAAATAATGAAATATTGTCATTTGTGGCAACATGGATGGACTTGGAGGTAATGTTAAGAAAAATAAGTCAGGCACAGAAAGACAAATATCACTTGTCCTTAATCATATGTGGGAACTAAAACAGTTTATGTCATGGAGGTAGAGAGTAAAACGATCATTACTGGAGGCTGGAAAGGATGTTTGGGGGAAGAAATGAAGACAGGTTGGTTAATGGGTGCACACATAAAGCAAAATAGAATGGATAAGTTATCATGTTTGATGACACAGTAGGGTAACTATAATTATCAACAATATATTAGATATTTTATAATAGCTAGGAAAGTTATGAAATGTTCCCAAGACAAAGAAACAATAAATATTCGATAGAATGGATATCTTGAATACATTGAGTTGATTAAAACACATTGTATCAAAATATCGCATGTACTCAATAAATCTTTACCATTATCACACATCAGTTAAAAATACAATAAATGACTTTCCTATTTTTCCAGACACTGAATCTGATTGGATTTGATTCCTATTACAATGCTTAGAGTGAATGATGATGGGAGCTTAAACAGCTGAATAGTTCAGTTCTTCCTGCTTTTCTAAAATATTTTTAAAAACAAAAATAAAGTTTAAAATGTATTTCAATTTTTCTGACTTTCAAAATGATTTATAGTTTTGTAAAATTTTGGCTGTGAGAAGAGATAAAACGAGATATAAATGAAAATAGGATGAAATAAGGGTAAAATTGGTAGAATATGAAATAAAAAGCAAAACAATAAATAAGAGGAATTTCAGAGATAAATGCTAGAAATAAACACAATATTCATATATTGTGATATGATTATTAGAGAAGAAACAAAGGAGAGAATTATCTTTGTGAATTTTATGTTTATTTTTAATTTTGGACAGAATAAAATGAGTCATATAAATTAATATTTTTTACAAAAGGGTGATAGAATAATATTTAAAATAAAATTTCAAAAATAATAATTTTTAATTTAGAATCTCTCTTACAGAGTTGTGTTATCTGTATCTCTTTCTGCTTTTTGTTTTTCTGCTAATATAAATCTTATTTGTTTTGTTTGAAAATATTACCACATGGGAAGGATTACTGTGGTTATAAACTGTAAAAACAAAAAACTAATATTTCACTGTTTTTACAAATTCCTAAACAGTTCTAATATTTTAATTTAAAGTCCCACATGCGTGAGCTCTAAATTCATGAGAATTATGTCCTCTTGTGCAAGTTGAGAGAAATATGACTTAAAGATTGCCTTCTCTTCTGGGCCCATACTCTTCACCTCTTTAGTTTCTCTTACTTATCTTTTAGTTATTTGGCCTGTCCAGAGTGAGTAAAAAATATATTATCTCGCTTTCTCTATTTTTAGCCTATTTAAATTATTCTGTCTTTTTAGTGCTATTGTTTTCATTCATTCTTAATATGAAATAGTTTTTTTCTATATATAATCAATCCAAAACTATTTCTCAATACATTTGAATGCTTTACAGAGAAAAATATGGATGGTAAAATGCATCTCTACATTTCTGTCTGTAGAATATTTTGATCCTTTTAAACAGAAGAGCTTCATGTGGATATGTGTATTAAACATTACTATCTGGGATCAAATGGTCTTCTAAGAACTCTGCCATCTTGTGGTTAGTCTCTTAAAATATTTTTTCATATCTGCATAGGCTGCACACTTTTGGGTAGGTAGGTAACTACCAGTAAACACCAATTTTATTCCTAAATGATAAAGGATATTAGAATTTTTTTATTGAATTAGCTCATTACCCATTAGGAGTTTGAAAATTCCAATGCCAAAAAGAGTAACAAAGGCTAAGATACATATTCTTCAGGACAAAGCTAGTTTTTAAAATATAGTGCAAACAGAATACACCCAAATGTATATCTAAAAATGACAACACTAGATTTGTACCATACATATAATAATAATAATAATAATAGATAATGCTAACTTAGTGTTTGCTGTTTATAAAACTGTTTTAAGTTCTTTATATCCATTAACTCATGTAATCCTCAACTACCTTAGTAATGTAATTACCTCTCTTTCACACATACACAATTATGTTAATACAGCATTATCTATTTTATATATGATATTTATAAATTATCATTAAACAATATGGCCATTGTTAAAAATACATACATACATGTAACATGTGTGAAAATAATTGTATTTATTTGTAATAATTTGGTAATAGTTGTAATCACCTGGTAATAATTTAAATAATATCAAAATGGATAATACTTTTTCCACTCTTGTTCTTTAGATTCCCATCTCAAAAGTGACCCCTCTTACAATTTCTTAGTGTGCTTCCAGATAAATTAATGTATATTCAGATTAAAAAAATTAAAAAAATTAAAAAATTTAAAAAAATACTGAACTTCACTTTCTTGCTGTGTGACTTGGGCTACGAATCTAGTATTTCTTTGCCACAGCTTCCTTTTCTTCAAGAAGAGATTAATAGTATTACCCACCTCGTAGGGTTATTGGTAGAATTAAATTTAAATTATTCATAAAGAGTTAAGCTCCAGACTTATTTTCTGGCATTTTATTTAGTTCTTAAATTAATAGATATATTTATGTTATTATTGGCATTATTATGATCATTATTACTATTGATACTATTACTACTACTATAGTGATAGAAAAGAAATTTCAAGTAATTTTTTCACATCAACGCACTAGGGGAAGCACATTATAGAACTCTGTATTTCGTTAAAGGGGCTTCTTTCCCAAGTAGATGCAATTATCAGTCATATCACAGGCTACTTTTACTTATATTAATTTCTTCTGAAAGATTGTTATTAGTAAATTACTTCTATAAACTGGGGGACAGCAAAGTTTTAACATTGTTATAAATATTTTCTCCAGCTATATAGAGTCAGAAATGTTTATTTTGTGTCAATCATATAACAGATTTGATTTCAAAATTGTGTATATTTTAAATCATAAAACTATTGATTTTAGATTATTACTTTAAATTGTGGTGTCTGTGTTTTTTTATTACTATTATACCTTTATAAATTTTATTTTACATTCTAATTCTTTTAAAACTAAGAAAAAGATTTTGAAGGTACAATCATGCTCTTCTTTTTATGAATGTAAAATGTATCAAAGGTAAATTACTCATTACATAAAATCATAAAATATATTTTTGACAATCTCCTTTATTGTAGTCTTACCTATCTCTAATTTTTATGAGGTGTTTTTATTTCTGATGTCAGCAAATGTGTCATTGCATCTTCCCTAAAGTCTCACCAGGGATGACAGAGCCTGCCAAGAGATCACATTAATTTCCGGGAATCAAATCAAGGTCTTTCTAAGGTTATCAGGAATTGCTAACAACCAGAAAACGGTGCAGTGTCCATATGTGTGCCTGAGCTTCTGATTTAAAATCAATCTTCTTTATATATTATTATGACACATAATTCACCAATCAAAACAACCTTCTAATTACATCTTCTAGCATATTTTTACTATACACATTTTAATGTGTATAGTTATTTTACAACTTGGGCATTAAACAGCAGCACTCAAGTTATGTAATTTCTGCATGCATTTGAATAATGTTAAATGTTTAATGATATCCCTTGGAATAGAAAGAAAAAAAAATAACAAAAGGGTTTATTCTTTTCAAATATTTGTAAGACAATTATGGAAATAATTCACTTCCCTGAGCTTTAGCTTTCTCATCTGTATCCTGTGCAGTGACTTCACGTAAGCTTAGTAACAAAGCAGTACTAAAAAATGAAATATTTTCATACAATTTCATTCACAAAGGCAAAATACAGTTTTCAAATATCATTTATAATAGTATTTTTACCTTTCAAAAAGAGAGGAACCTCTGCAGATAAACATACATGTGTTTCAAAGAAAAGTGTTTTGTGGGTCAGTAGCTTTGATTCAATTTTTAAAACTCGTCAAACTACTGTGAAAATTTTTGGTATACTATTTGGTATACTTTCCCATCCTACCCATTTGTAGATATTTTCTATATAAAATTATTATAAAATAATTTGTTGTAAAATTTGGGCTTTGCTGTATATGTTCATATTTATTATCAGGATTCTGTTTCAACAGACTTTTATTATACTGGAAGTCGATTATTCCTCAGGACATTTGCAAAGATAATGAATGACCATACACACACCGTATATTCTTTAGAGTTGAAACAAACATCACACCTCACTTATGCCAGATCTCCTTGAAATGATTCAGCAGCTCTGTAAGAAAATTGTCTCTCAAGTGGCTCTCGCTGATAATCCGGGCTTTCTACTGAACACTTCTGCAGGGTATAAGGCATTCTATTTGTTCTCAACAATTCTCTGTGAAAAGCAAAAACCAATGGATGTCTGCTCATAAAGTGATGGAGTTCTGTTATTTTGAAAAAAAGCAAGTCAAGCCATCATGAGAAAAAAAAAAGAAATAAAATATAGTAGACATATTTGAGCTGTTGTATGCATAATCTTTTTTCCTTTTATTCCTGATTACAATGTTTTATGGTTATTTAATTATCATATTTCAAGTGATTGAAAATGATGAAACTGTAATAACTTTTGTCAAATGAGGAGACATATTTAGCAATAAATTTCTACATTCCTTTTTGAGGTGAATATTTTGGGAAATTAAAGTGACTTGTAAAGTGATCTATGAAAATATATTGTATGTGGAGATAAACATTTGGCATCCTAATTCTATTAGTCATCTGATTTATTCTTTGAACAGCCATATCTAAGATTATTTCTTCTGCAGGGTACTTGACAGTTCAAAGTATGTGGCATAAAGTTAAACTCATGAGAAAGAAGCTTCTTTCTCATTATTCATTTGTAAGTTCAATTATGAAACTAAGCTGTTTGAATGATGCCATATATGTGACATATCTTTCTGAAGCAGTTTGGCTCTTGATAATAATAGTGACCCAGTTATTGAACAGAAAAAAAGAGGCTTGGCATGGTGGCTCACGCCTGCAATCCCAGTACTTTAGGAGGCCCAGGCAGGTGGATCACCTGAGGTCAGCAATTGGAGATCAGCCTGGCTAACATGTGAAAACCCCATCTCTAGTAAAAATACCAAATTAGCCTGGTGTGGTGGCGTGTGCCTGTAGTCCCATTTACTCAAGAGGCTGAAGCAGGATTGCTGCTTGAACCCAGGAGGCAGAGGTTGCAGTGAACCAAGATTGCACCACTGCACTCCAGCCTGGGCGACAGAGTGAGATTCTGTCTCAAGTAATAAATAAATAAATAAATAGAAAAAATAGAAAATAGATTAAAAAAATAGATAGAAAAATAAATAGAAAATAGAATAATAAATAGAAAAAATAGAAAATAGTAAATAGAAAAATAATAAATAGAAAAAATAGAAATAAAAATAAATAAAATAATAAATAAAATAAATAAAATAAAAAATAATAAAAAAAATAAAAAATAAAAAAATAATAAATAGAAAAAATAGAAAAAAGAAGAGAGGAAGAGGAGTTGAAGGAAATGTCTCAAAGCTAAGATTCCAATAACCTGCCCTAAACCATGTCCCTTAAAGGGACTGCCTTGACTCTTAGGCTTTAGCTGTAATTTTTCAATCAAAATAACAATACCCCTTGAACCCGGGAGGTGGAGGTTGCAGTGAGCAGAGATCCCATTACGAAAAAAAAAAAAAAAAAAAAACATAAAAACAAACAAACAAATAAAAACAAAAAATATTCATTAAATAAAAACAAACAAAAAACAGAGAATATCTCACATCTTGGAACAGATATTCTTATATAAGCATGAAAAATAGTTACCTGACTCTCACATTTATAGAGAAAGTGTTCTAAAATACACAACTGTGAGAATATATCTGTACATGGTTTTAATGATGATTAAAATTGAATGACAAAACCATTTTCAAAGAATTGTAGGAAATTCTAGGCATATCTTATTTTAATCATTTCTCCCCTTCATCTGCTGTATGCCTTGAATTCCCCAAAAAATGAATGTGAGCATGACCTTGTCATAACACCAGGGAGGCTCACAGCCACAAGTGCATTCATAAAATCTAAATAGTAACTTAATTATCAGAGAATAAATAATTGGTCAAGAGTTTAAAGTATGTTTACTCTTCAGGATGTTTTAAATTTGCTTATTTTATATACCTATAACGAGCAAGCCCTAAAAGCTAGTGCTAGTTGGGTTATATTGTTACATCATATTAAAGAGTTTGCTGGCAGCAGGATTTCTTTTAACTATAAAACAAAGAAGAGCCTGTTGATTAATTCCAAAGCAAAATAACTCATGAAAACACCAGTAAGTAATAAATTGAGTAATAAACGTCAGACTAAATTCTTCAGATGCACACAATTTAATATAATAAAATATTTAGTCAACATGTACCTCACATTATAAGCACACATGTCCATTATAACGCAATATTATTTATTATTTGTTGTAATATCAAATGCTATGTTTTAAGGAGCAATTTTATCAAATAACATCACATGATTTTTAGTTTGTTTCACATTTACTTCAGGATTTATTTTTTCTGTTGTTGCAGTTCTTTACTGATCTCTTTAGTGAAAGAAAATTTATAGTACTTATTTCTTGAATTTCAATTATTTATAATTCTCTCTGTGTCAAACTCCTAGCTACTTACAATTGGAAATTTAGATTCTTTAAATATTGTGTATGCTCTGTATCTCATTTCCTTAGTTCAGTGATCAGGTTTTCAATTAGCACCTCTGTGTAATAAGAACTACTGGAAATTGAATCAGATTAGTTGCATAGGCTCCAATTTAGAAATACTAGGAAATATTACAATTAACAACAGTTATTAAAATTATATACAAAGGCATTTGGAAGCAAAACTAAATTGTTGAAAGATTTAAACAATTGAATTATTATGGAAACAAAGAATTTCAGGTAACAAATTAACTTTATATACATGTAATGTCACCTGATTTTTTTTCATTAAATAAATAGATATCAAGAAAGATAAGGTAGGTGATTTGGTTCCTCTCTCAAGATTTTATTCACTATATGTTATGGAGTAGGAAAAATTTATCCAAGGAAAATGAATGGCTTGAAAATATACTATACGAATACCCATCTGGTGTGTTATTTAACATATTAATAATGGCTGGGATGGAAAAGAAATATAACATTTTCAAAAGTTTACCAACTTATAAAGCTAAAATAGTCTAGACTGTGGTGTTAGTAAAAAAATACAGTGATCAATGTAACAGAGTAGAGGGCCCAGAAATATACCTACATAAACATAGTCACTGATTGACAATGGAGAAAAGGCAATACAACGGAGAAAGAATAGTCTTTCAACAAAAGGTGCTGACAAAACTGGATATCCACATACAAAAAGTGAATCTCATCAAGGATCCCAACCTTTCATAATAATTTACTCAAAATGGTTCACAGATTTAAGTTCAAATTCAAAACTATAAAACTACAAATATAACATAGGAGAAAATCTAGGTGACTTTGCTTTGGTGATGACATTTTAGATACAACACCAAAGACATAATTCATGAAATAAGTAATTGATAAGTAGATTACATTAAAATTATTATTATTATTGCAAAAGCCAATGCCAAGACAGTGAGTACACAAGCCATAGACCAGGAGAAAATATTTGCATAAGATACATCTGACAAAAAATATATATATATATCCAAAATATTCAGAAAACTCTTAAAACTCAACAATAAGAAAGCAAATAGCACAATTAAAAAACTCACCAAGCCAGGTGTGGGGGCTCATGCCTGTAATCTCAGTACTTTGGGAGGCCGAAGCAAGCGGATCATCTGAGGTCAGGAGTTTAAGAGCAGCCTGACCAACATGGAGAAACCCCATCTCTACTAAAAATACAAAATTAGCCAGGCATAGTGGTGCATGGCTGTAATCCCAGCTACTTAGGAGGCTGAGGCAGGAGAATTGCTTGAACCCGGGAGGCAGAGGTTGCAATGAACTGAGATGGTGCCATTGTACTCCAGCCTGGGCAACAAGAGCAAAACTCTCATTCATTTCTTGTAGGAATGCAAAATGGTACAGCCACTTAGGAAGATGATTTAGTGTTTCTTGAGAGAGTAAACATATTCTTAGCACATAATCCTATAGTTATGCTCTGCTTTAGAACTTTTGAGGTGCTATAATAAAATAACTTAGACTGGGCAACTTATAAACAACAGAAGTTTATTGCTCACAGTTCTGGAAATTTGAAAGGCCAAGATCAAGTTACCCACAGACTTGATGTCTGATAAGGCCTCATATCTCATAGATAGCACCTCTTGCTATGTCCTCATATGGCAGAAGGGCAAGGAAGCTCCCTTCAACCTCTTTTATAAGGGTGCTAATCTCATTCAAGTAGGCTCTACCCTCATTATGTAATCATCTGTTTAAAACTTCACCTCTTGCTACTATTACACTGGTGATTAAGTTTCAACCTTTGAATGGTAGAGACACATTCAGACTAAAGTATGTATATAGTCAAAGGATTTTAAAAACTTATCTCTACACAAACCTGTACACTGATATTAATAGAAGCTTTACTCATAATTGCTGACAATTTAAGGCAGATTTCCAAGATGTCCAAGATTTCCCTCAGTAGGTGAATGAATAAACTGCATTATATCTAGGTTATAGAATAATATTCAGTGCTAAAAAGGAATGATCTATCAAGCTGTGAAAAGACATAGAAAAAACTTACATGCATATTACTAAGTAAAAGGAACCAAACTGAAAAGGCTACATACTGTATGATTCTAAATATATGATACTCTGGAAAAGGCAAAACTATGAAAATAATAAAAATATTAATAGCTGTCAGTGCTCAAGGGAAGGAAACAAAGAACAGGCAAAGATCAGAGGACTTTTAGGGTGATAGAGACTGTCATATATTATAATAGTGGATATATATCATTTTATATTTGTCCATTTTCACAGAATAAACAAAAGTGAACGTGAACGCTATTGTATGGACTATGGACTTTAGGGAATAATGACATGTATTACAGGATCATAAATTGTAACAAATGTACCACTCTGGTAGGAGATGTTGATAATGAGGGAGGATATGCATGTGTGGGAGCAGGGAGTATAAGGGATTTCTCTCTACCTTCTCAATTTTGTTGTACACACAAAACTACTCTAAAAAATTTTCTTAAAAACACTTAGCAACTAATATATAAATATTTAGCTTTCATTTATAGAAATGTAAATATATTAACTAAAGGGAAAACACATTGTTAAATTAAGTAATAAAAAGAAGCTCATAACAATTTATATTGGGGTATATAAATATCACTTGAATATCCCACATCGGTTCTCTATTATTATCTATTATCATATTGCTAGATTTATTTGCATAGATAACTAATGTAGGCATATATCATATGTCCATGTGATATGTGCTTGTACACATGTATTTGTACTTATATGTACTTTTGTGCAATATAGACTAACAAGAAAAGTAGAAAGTATTTTTAACACAAAATGTAGCTGCAAATTTTTAATCTTATACTTATCTGATGTACATTTTTTTAGAACTTATATAAGAACTTCTTATGTGCATTTGTCAACATGAATTCTTATTGTAGTAAAATCACTAGGAAGCATTTCTGTAGTATTCATGATGTGCCAGACCCACTTTTTAGTGCTCCAAATCTGTTAGCTCATTCGTTGTTCACTGTAAAACTATGAAGTAGTATATTTCATCAGTATATTGCCAATTAAAAAAAAAACTGCAGGTAAGTTAAATAGCTTGTTCACTTACCTGGCTACTACATGGCAGAAGTTGTGTTTACTAACTATATATTCTGTCTAGTAAAGCACAACTTCAGCTAAAGGTAGAAATAAAATTTTTCTTCATTTATACAGCTTTAATAAGCAACAAAAACAATAAAAGGGGAGTGCAGTTAAGTGCAATAATGATTATTATGTAATAAACATAATGCTCAAATGTGTAAGATTCAAAATGAAACCCTCTGTAAATGAAAATAAATAAAAGTAAAAAGCGAAAACAAAAATGAAAAAGGACAGTGTTGAAATCATAACTTTGTCAGTGTTGATGAATTTAATTTCATATCTTGGTATTTGATTTAGATTTAAGTTATGTCATATCAAATTATCATAAACATATTTTTGATTCAATGAATGCTAGAAAATGATTCATATTACTATTAATTCATCTATATGTTTGATTAATAAAATGCCATATAATTTTAACACAATAATTATATGGAACACTTAAATTTTTTCCCTGCAGGAATCATATTAAAATACTCTTAAAAATGAATTTTTCCAGGGTAGTGATAAAAAAAATCAGAAAGTATTCACTTAAGTGGAAGGACTATATCACTAAAATGTATTTGCGGATCAAGTTAAGAATATTTTTTCTAAGTTTTATTTACTTTCAAGCCCCTAGTTTATTTAATAATGTGAAGGACACACAGGCTTTCTCAGTTCAGTTAGATATCATCGGTATGTTTGTATTGTATCATCTAAAACAGAACTGACCGTTTGATCATGCACCTTGTTCAGAAACATTAGCTACCTCTTTTTCACTAATGCATATTATAGTATGTATTCAGGACTTTATTAAGCCTTAGGGTGTAGCAGAAAAGTCTATGTGCTCAAAGAATTGATGCTACCTTGGAAAAGAGCAGTCATCCACAACTTCCAGAACAATGTGTGTTCTGTAAGATTTATGTGTACAGTGTTGTGGAAGCAAGAGGAGAGGTAAGCTGAATGTGGAATAGTTAGGAAAAAATATATCCTCTATATCTGAACTACAAATATAAACATAAGCGTTTCCATTTAAGGTGGTGAAAAGTTATTAGCCAGAAGTTACAGCATGCTCAAAGGCAAAAGTTTTAAGAATATTGTAGGTATGGGGAAGAGTAAGATATATTATATAAGAGTAGCAAGTTTTATGATCTATTTCAAATTGCCTAGGTACTCTCAATCTTTGTTTCCTCATTTATATAATTATATAATAATTCCTTAGCTTATTTTTGATGAATATGAATAAAAATGTATCTATAGCATATGACCTGAATCAATATATGTCAGTTGTACTTCTTACCATCATAATATGTTCCAAGTAATACTTATGTAAAGAGGAAAATGCAAAAAGAGATATAATCTTTGTACTTAATTAACTTAAATTCTATTATAGACATCTTGATTATTATTCGTGTTTATATAGATTGACATAAACGTTGTGATGTAAGTTGACCAAAGTGGTGCTAACGTTCCCTTCACCTTGGCTAATCTTTAAATGGGCTTCTTACTGATTCTGTATCCTTATCTTCCTTTCCTTAGATCTTTTACTTTAAAAAATGTGTATTTTTGTTCTCTGGTCCATTTGATTTGTTTCCTACTTCACAGCCCAGAAATGACTCGGCCAAGACATGATAGCCATCTCTTTAAATTGTAATTATCAACTGAGCGAGTGCCCTTAGCTCCCAGTTTCTGTGAGAGGATAGAAGCCTAATTTCCCCAAGCATCTTGTTCCCAGTTGCAAAATTAACCCATCATGAAGATAGGAGATATTTTTTCTTGGATAAAGCCAGTTAGGAAATGTGCATGACCTAGGATCCACTATCACAGTTCTAAATGCACATGCCAGCCCATTCTTTCAACAGAGTTGAAACTACTTATTGAAGTAGCCTTATATAAAGTCATTCTTGCCTGCTTAACTTTGTCCAGTGCAATTTTTGTTTTAACAAAATAAATTGAGCATTATCATTTATAGACAAAATCAACTAGCATATACAATTAGAAAATGAGATAAATGAAGATGCATGTTATCAATTTATAAAAATAAATATTGGAAGAAAAAGCTAAAAATTTAAAGTCATTGTCATTAGAGAGAATAATTACAAAATGGGTAAATCTGGAGCATGGGACACAAGTAAATTGTTATGATAAGCCTTGTAGTAGTATTTTTAAGTTATAAACATATTTTACAGGTTGAAATTTTTAAATTAAATTTTAAAGACACCAAAGCAAAAAAAAATTAGTTAATAAAGCACTCAGGAAATTAGAATAAAGTAATTTAGCATCTATTAAATCATGGTTAAATTTGCATAACACATTTTTTTTGCTTACTAGTGCTTCCCTGTACATAATTTCAAATTGATGCTTCTTTAAAAAGTCCCAATAGTAACAATGACAGCAATTATAATATTGTGCATGCTATACTGCTTTTCATTTTTCAAAGTGCTTTCACATAACTTATTCCTGTAATTATATTATCTCCTCTAAGCTAGCAAAACAGACACATTTTTAAGAAAGAGAGAAAGAGAAAATGATATTCTTATATGTTCAGGAGGCCACCTTTTTCTTCACTGTACTACAGAGTCACTGGTGGAAAAACCCAAATGTGTGAGTCTGTTCTTCTGTTTTATCCTGTTTCACTGGTTTGTCTTGGCACTGGTACCATATCACTCTCATCAATGATGCTGTATAATAATGCATGATATCTTGAATATCCAACCTTCTTTTAAAAGAGAGTTTAAATTATTCTTAATGATTTTATTACAGTCTGAAATTTAAATTCTGTTAGTTTAAAAAATCTTCTGAAGTTGTTGGGTAGAATGATCTGTAAATGTTTATTAGGTTGATTTTGTCTAAAGTTCAATTCAAGCCTAGTGTTTTTTGACAAATTCGTGTCTTGATAATCTGCTAGTTCCATGAGTGGGGTATTAACGTCTTCTATTATCATTGCATTGCTGTCTATCTCTTTCTTTAGGTCTAGTAATATTGATTTATGAATCTGGGTGCTCCTGTGTTGGGTGTATATGTATTTCATATTGTTATATTCTCTCATGGATTGATCTCTTTATTATTATACCATGACTTCATTTGTCTTTTTTTAAACTGTTCTTTTTTTATTATTTTTTATTTTAAGTCTGTTTTATCTGATAGAAGTATAGCTACTTCTGCTTGCTTTTGGTTCCCATTTTCATGAAATATTTTTTTCCTTTATCTTTAGTTTAAATATCTACTGATAAGTTGAATTTCTGTAAGCAGCATATAGTTCGTTCACGTTTTTTAAATCCATTCTGCAGATCTGTATCTTTTAACTGTAGCATTTAATCCATTTATATTAAAGGTTAATATTGGTATACAAGGTTTTGTTTCTGTAATAATGTTTATGGTTATCTACTTGTTTTATGGATTCTTTGATCCTCTTTTTCTCTTTGTGGTTTGGTGGTGCTCTGCCATGTTGCCATTTATTTATTTCTCTTCTTCCTTTTCATGATTGTTGTTTAAAACCTGTGGGGTTTATACTTTTATGTGTTTTTACAGTGACAAATATTGATCTGTCATTAATGTGTTTATAACTCCTGTGAACATTTCTTGTGGGGCTGGACTTGTGGTGACAAATTCCCTAAGAGTTTGCTTTTCTAAGAAAGATTATTTCTTCTTCGTTTTTGAAGCTTATCCTGGAAAAATTTGAAATTTGTGGCCTATAGTTTTTGTTTTTCCTCAAGTTCTCTAAAAATAGGATCCCAATCACCTCTGTCTTGTAAATTTTCCGCTGCGAAGTCTGTTGCTTGTCTCATGGGGTTTCCTTTTTGGTGATTAGAACCTTTTCCATTGCTGATTCTATGACTTTTATTTTTGGTTGATTTTAGATATATAGGCTCTATATATCATGGTGAAGTCTGCCTTGCAATGTATAATAGTGATATTCATTGAGCCTTTTGTATCTGGATGTTTAATCTCTTGCAAAACTACTGAATTTTCATCAATTGTTTTCTTAAATAGATCTGCTAAACTTTATGCTCTTGCTTCTTCCTCAAGAATATCAGTGATTTACAAATTTGTGTTTTTTTTGTAGTTATATATTTCATAAAGGCTTTGTGCCAATGCACATATAAAAATGCTTAACATCACCAATCAGTAGAGAAGTGCAAACTAAAACCACAATGAGATATCACTTTACATTGAACAGAATGCATACTATTAAAAAGTCAAAAATGACATGTTGGTGAGAACGTGAAGAAAAAGCAGTGGTTATAAGCTGTCAGTGAAAAAAAATAAACTGTTGGTGAGAATATAAATTAGTATAATTTCTATGGAAAACAGCATGGAACTATTTCTAAGAACTAAAAGTAGAACTTCCATTCAATCCAGTAATCCCATTATTGTTTATATACCTCCCCAAAAGATAAATCATTATGTGAAAAGACACCTGCACCTGTATGTTTATTGCAGCACTATTAGCAATAGAAAACTCATGGAATTAACCTAAGTGTCCATCAGTGGAGGACTGGGAAAAAACAAAAATTTGTACATGTGTGTACACACATACACATATACACAATGGACTTCTATTCACCCATAAAAAAACTGAGTCATGTCATTTGAAGCAACACAAGTGGAATTAGAGGCTATGGTCTTAACTAAAACAACTCAGAAAAAGATCAAATACCACCTGTTCTCACTTATAAGTGAAAGCTAAATAATGTTTACACCTGGACATAGAATGTAGAATAACAGACACAGAAGAGTTGAAAGTGTGGGAGGGTGGTAGCTGGGGGAGGGCTGAAAAATTACTTAATGGGTACCATGCACGTTATATAGGTGATAGTTACACTAAAAGCCCAGACTCCACCACTGTGTAATATATCCACATAACAAAACTGCAAAAATCCCTTAAGTTTGCACAAACAAAAAAATTGAAACAAATCTTTTAAAATATTTCTTAGTATTACATTTAATTTGTAAGTAATTTCAAACAATTAACATCCTTAAATACTGAGCCTATGAATCTGTAAGTGATACATTCTTATGTAACACTTATGTACATTACTTATGGCACTTTTAACTCATTTCAATAATGTTGGAAGCTTAACTATAGATAATATCTTATAAATTTTTAAAGTTTACAGATTTTGTAAATTTCTGAAGAAAGTATGTTTTTAGTATTATATAAACTCTTCCTGTGGATTTTGTCCTGTGTCAGTTTAACACTCTAGCTTCTTTCCTTTGCAGCTCAGTTTTTTTCAAAATGTTAAGCAGTCCAAGAGAAAGCTGTTGCCTCTGTTTTCTACCATAAAATCAGAACTCCAGCTATGAGTGCTTCAAATGAATGATGTTTTTCTGACATATACTACTCATTTTAAAAAGAAACTAAGAGTAAATTAATATGTTGCTTTTGTAGAATAAAGAGTTAGTAAATTATAACACGTGTGCAAGTTGTACAATTAGATTTTTATTTTAAAAACACTAGAAAGAATTTGATATTTTATTTACAAATAGTAAACTACAAAGAAGAACATTCTGTATGTCTTCTATAGTTAATTTATATTAATTAATGGTGTGTTTGTTCTGTATGGACTTAACCATGATGCCATATTTCTCCAAGTCTTAATTGCCCTATATCTAAAGCCAATACCAGGGAAAAAAATTAAAAGATATCAAATAAGTAAAACAGCCACATATTAGGTCTTTCTCAACTCTAAGTATATGACAGTTAATAAACGGTAATATGTATAATTTGCTCTAATTTTGTCATTTGAAAGCTATTATAAAAATACATACCTCAAGCATGTATTTTGAAATTTGGAGTAAATTATGTATGTCTTTAGTCATATATAACATTTCAACTACAAAATGTTTTGTACTATCTGTTTTGTAGAATTTTTCAGTGAAATTCATTTTGGCACATTTCAACTGAATACTGCTATAAAGTAAATAGTATTATGGAAAACAATGAAAGTAAAAATGATAAATGTAGCCTTTGGAGGATGTAAAAGTCCATTTATTTAATTTGTCCATTAACCCCAATATATGAATACATTCCCTTATCAAGCCCCAACAAAGTAACTAAGAGTGGCCTCCACAATTTGAAACATTTACCCTGAAACAACTACTTCTAAAGTTTTTAATTTGCCCCAATTTTGATCCAAACCTTGATGCCCTCTGAATCCATGAATTTACATATTTCTTATCATGCCTCAGGTCAAAGTTATGTCTTTTGCACTTAGTCCCCCTAGATTTGCCTTAACAGATTTATAGTTGATCACACACACCTGGACTGTTTGTTAATCTGAAGAAAGAAATGGAGATCACTTTTAAAGCTACTGTAATAAGACAAAGATGTATAAATATATATACCTATATTTATAAAGATATATTTATTTTTCTTACAATTGGAGTGTGCAGCAACTGAAACCAAAATGCATTATTTATGAAAAACGACAAAGACATATCAATATGGTTTGGCTGTGTCCCCACCCAAACCTCATCTTGAACTGTAGCTCTCATAATTCCCATGTGTCATGGGAGGGACACGGTAAGAGGTAATTCAATCACGAAGGTGGGATTTTCCCATGCTGTTCTCGGGATAACGAATAAGTCTCACAAGATCTAATGGTTTTATAAAGGGCAGTTCCCCTCTCAGGCTCTCTTGCTTGCCACCATGTAGACTTGACTTTCCTCTTCATTTGCTTTCTGCCATGATTGTGGGGCCTCCCCAGCCATGTGAAACTGTGAGTCAATTAAACCTGTTTCCTATTTAAATTACCCAGTCTTGGGTATGTCTTTATTAACAGCATGAGAACAGATTAATACACATATATTTCAAATATGCATATACATGTTCATATACACACACATAAATTGTATATACAAATTTATTTGTGTAGAAGCAAAAATCACACTTATAAGAATTAATTTTATAGCACTTTGATCAAGACCAATCTGTTTTCTGAGTTACTCCTTGCATTTGATATTAATTTCCATTACTGTCCACCAAAAACTGAAAGCTCATCCTGGATAACAAACCACCTATTGAGAGTTACCTAAATGCTTTTTAGTGTTTTTGCTGAAAATATGTATCCTCATGTTCTATAAATGCTGGTAAACCTTTTTACCTTTTCATCAGTCTCAAATAGCCCCTCCTAATACTTTCCAGTGATGAATTCCTGAATATTTTATATTTCATAATTAGAACTTTAATTTTATCATACAAATTATATTTAGTTTGAAAATGCCATTAATAGTAACTCAAATAACCACATTTTGGATTATTTTAAGAGCAAAATGAATTTCAAAAATAGCCATCCATGCACATATGGAAAGGAACTAATATGTCCATCGTGGATTAGAAAATATATATTTTCCTTAATAAGAATTGGTGAATTATATTTGTGTACACCCATCTGGTAGAAAATAAATATAATGGATTTTATTCAGTTTATGTAAATTTCAGTGATATGTCTAGGCTGCCAATCTATATAAAATATCTGTACAAGTAGATTTTCTTGTGTGAACTTCTAACTGGATTACCTGTACATAAAGTTCTCAACTTTTTCTGAAGCATATAAAAGCCTAGAATTGTTTAGAGACTATATGGAAAAAACTCAATAAGCATTCAAAATAAGAAAGAAAATAGCATTGCATATTGTATATTTGAATCTTGGTTTGACAACTTGGGTTGACATAATGAATTCTAAAATACTATAATTAGCAAATAAAAACCAAACATTTCAAATAAAAATGGACCTCAAATATGTTCATTAGTATGCCTCAAGTCAAACAGTTAAATATTAGGCAAAGTTAAATTTGGAATTATTCTCCATTCCTTTCTTTTTTTAGATACAACTGTGGAGTTTTTCAGATATTACAGTGGAGTCTTAGTACCATAAGTTGTATATTAATTGTTCTATTTCTTAAACTAATTGATCCCCAGGAATTAGCATGCTCATATATGATACATGGGCTTAGATACCTATCTGGAAATTCACTCATAATAAACTTTATGAAAGTCCGATACACAATGTGTTTATAGCTGTCATTCACCCAGCAAATAGTTACTAGGAGTGGAGGCTGAATCTCCATGTATAATACATGAACTCCCAGGCTGTCGAATTCATGCATGTCAGAAATGCAGCCATACAAAATTTTTATGCTTTCAGAATATACTGCGTAACTCACCTTCACCTTCAGGCATTGTTTCGATGGATTCACAAAGCTGGAAGAGAAATGTGTTCATTCTGATAGTCAGCCATCCCACAAGTAATGTGCATCCGGAGATGAAGTTAAGTAGAAAGAGCTTATTCTCCTCTAGGCATATAACATAATTGCTTTTTTCCTTCTTTCAACCACTGTTAAAGGAGCATAGAGTTGTTGGCATAAACTATGTTGCAAACAGTTCATAAAGAATATAAGAAGCATGGCACTTTGTCACAGTATGAAGACCAAATAAAAGTTTTCAAAATAAAGCAATTGATGTTCATTTCCTGCCTAGTGCAACATAGATGTTAGTTTTCCAAGGCATTTGATGTTTGTTTTAGCAAAATGGTTAAGTACATGGAATCACAGTGTGTGACTCTGAATCTTGCTTCTGAAACTTGAAATTGTGTGACCTTGAGAAAGTTCTCTAAAATATTGAAAGTTTCAGTTTGCTATTCAGAATGGGGATGGTAATAATATATACCTCATAAGATTGTTTTCAGTATTGAGTTAATATCTTTGCAATGACTAAAACATTGTCAAGTATATAATAAATGTTCAGGAAAATGTGGTTATTGTGAGGAATACTCAGCGAGCCTCTAACTTAAAAAATGCAGGTATTATAAGCTAAGCCATAAAATTTTATGCTTAAGGTAGATCTGTCACTTCCTACTTTAACACATGATATTCTCAAAACTAAAAACAATATCAAATAAAATTTAAAAAGATAGACAATATAAAAAGATATTTGTGTGAACAAAAGATAAATATCTCTATGAGTCAAAAATAAGACAGGAACTAGAGAAAGTAAGTGAGTTTGAAACCACTGGTTTACTCATGGCCAGAGACTTGCAATAAAGGCCAAGAAATTATTTGGACTAAAATGTACTTGAGATATGGCATATTGAAGCCAGATTCACTGTTTTAAGTAAATGGATGTAGGATAACTTATAAATGACAGTGAATGATAAAATGACTGCCAATCTAGAGCATCGATTTTAACAGAAGTTGTGGATTATATATCCACATATACAACAGGCAATACAGGATTATATAGAATGAGGAGGAAAGAGCAAAACCACAACACTGAAAGATGAATTTAGCCAACTCTTACTAGTTTCATGACAATCTACAATAACTTCAAATATATAAGACTTCATTCTAGATTGGGGACTTGCCAGATTGATGGAAATGCAAAAGGGCTATCTGGAAAGAAGAAAAAGAGAAAAAATATAAATAATAATGATAAAAGAAAAAATGATTCCTACTTAAAATGAATCTGTCAACCAAAATGACAAAACACATGAAGGAATAACATGCTAAAAATATATCCTACAAAACAACAATAATACAGGAATTCATTTGAAGTGAACTTAATTTTAAGGAAACAATCTGGTAAAAATTTTAAAATGTACATACTTTAGAAGCTTAAAGTAATAATAAAGAAAATCACTAAAAATAAATAATGAAACAAACACAGGTAGTTATGAAAGAAGAGCAGATAGGATAATATAAACAATGGAATTGATATTTTGTAGAAAGGGTCATTTTTATTCTAGTTAACTGTAAAGATATATTAAATTAAAATATAATATTTAGTAATTAACTCAGAATGCATCACAGATAAATCAAGATATAAAACATATTAAAGAAAAGATAAGAGGCACAAAGGAGAGATTGGGCTGTACCTGCATTCTTCAAATGAAAATAACAGAGAAAGCAACAAATGTCAGTTATAATCTTTAAAGAGATAATTACCAAGAGTTTAGCAAAATATTTTAAAAGAGAGAGAGAGAAACAAATTTCAAGTTTAAATTGCACCCTGAATATCAGACATGATAATTATAAATTAATACTGACAAACATTGTAGAAACTCTGTATAAAAAAAAATAAAAGAAATAACTTTTAAACACAGATTGAGAGAAAACATTATTTATAAAGACATTGCAATTAGATTGCACACCCAGCTTCTGAAAAGCAATGGTTTTCATTTAATATTCAAATATTTATTAAATTCGTACTCTTTCCCTGACACTAGTATGCATACTCCAGACAGAGCTGTGAACAAAAGAGACAGAAATTCCTTCCTTTGTGGGGCATATTACATTCTAGTTTGAAAACAAGAAAATACTATAATATGTTAAAATTGCTGTGGCAAATAACTGTGAATCCAGTAGGTAAAAAATGTAGAAAACCATTATAAAATAATAGAAAAAAATATTTTCAGGCATATGAAGATGAAGAGAGTTTATAAAAAAATTGTTGCCACGTAAAGTGAAACCACACTACAAAATTGATTGTACCTTTATACAATTTACTTATGAAAAGCAGTATTAAAAGATAAAGGAGAAACATTCGTTCATTTCCATAATACTGAAAAAGAATTAAATGCAATGCTTTTTATTTTTTTTAAAGGTAATTACATGAATTATTTACACATAATAGAAGTGGCTGAGAAGCTAACTAGGACACACTAAGGCAATCTAAAATTCAGGCAGAAGACATGATTGCCCCTAGACTGGAGAGCTAAATGGAGGAGGTTGGATTAAACTGAGAGATTAGCACTGCTTTGCAGAGGTTAGAACTTCTGGATCAGTCTGACAGGAACTGGCCCTATGAAAGAGATGCCACTGCTGCTAGAGGCATCTTCCAAGGTATAAGAAAAAGGGAAAATATTGCTTTCTCCCTTCCAATTTTTCACCTCTGTTTCCAACCAGCCATAAGTAGGCTGCCACTAGGATTCACAGAAACCAGCCCCCCTTTCAAAGAGAAATTATAATGAAGAGAGGTGAGAAGTATATATAACAGAAAACAATGTCCAAGAGAAAATCAAAAGTATCTTACCTTAAATTACACGCGCAAAAATCAAGTCTACGTTACTAAAGACCTAAATGTATTACTAAAGACCTAAATATACATAGTAAAACTTCAAATGTATAAGATAAAACAGTATCTTAGTAATCTTTGTTGGGAAAATTTTCTTAAATAAAACACAAGCATGAAAACTAAAATGTTGCATGTTTGGTACATTACCAAATGTTGCATGTTTGGTACATTACCAATGTTTGGTACATTACCAAATGTTGCATGTTTGGTACATTTACTTCTCAACGTGACAAAATTTTTAAAAAATCATTGATTAGAAGAAATCTTTTCATTGCATCTAATGTCTAATTAAGTACTCTCTAGCATATATAAAATCCTAAAAATAATAAGAAAATATAAATTTCTCTTCTTGTTATATATTCAAAGGAAATATACTCAGTATCTCAAAGAAATTTCTGCACTCCCATGTTCACTGTAGACTTATTCACAATAGCCAAGATGCTGAAAAATCCTAAGTGTTCCTCTATGGATGAATACATAAATAAGTAATTTTACATGTATAAAATGATTGGCCATTTATTTCACTTAATAGCCAATCACTTTATATACATAAAATGTCCTTCAAGTCCATCCATGTTGTAGAAAGTGGTAGGGTTTCCTATTTTAAGGCTTAATAATATTCCAAATAGGATTAAACCTTAAAATATATATTTTTAAACGTAATTACATGAATTATTTACACATAATATGAAACAATATTTGACATAATATTGCACACAATATTGCACATATTACACATAAAGGGTTAATGTTATTATTAAGCCTTTAAAAGGAATATTATTAAGCCTTAAAATAGGAAAACCTACCATTTGCAACAACATGGATGAACTTGAAAGGTATTATGCCAAGTGAATACAGTATAGAAAAATACTGCATGATCTCACTGTAGAATTTAGAAAAAAATACTGCATAATTCTCACTTAGAATTCATAAAAGCAGAGTAGAATGGTGGTTACCAGGGATGGGGTTAGCAAAATGCGTAAATGGTTTTTGTTGGTTTTGGTTTATTTATTTGCTTGAGCCAGTCTTGCTCTGTTACTCAGACTGGAGTACAGTGGCACGATCTTGACTCACTGTGGTCTTCGCCTCCAGCGTTCAAGTCTCATGCCTCAGCCTCCCAGGTAGCTGGGATCACAGACATGCCCCACCATGTCTGGCTAATTTTTTTTTTTTTAATTTTATTTTTAGTGCAGATGGGTTTCACCATATTAGCCAGGCTGCTTTCAAACTCCTGACCTCAAGAAATCTGCCCGCATTGGCCTCCCAAAGTGCTAGGATTCCAGGTGTGTCACCATGCCTGGTCAGGCAAATGTTAATCAAAAAGATGCAAAGTTTCAGTTATGAAGCATGAATAAATTTTAGAGATTTATGTGCAGTGCAATGAGTATAGTTAAAAATACTGTATTGCAAAACACTTGAACTTTGTTAAGAGAGTGGCTATTGCATTCTCACCACACACACCAAAATAAGGTAAAAAATACAAAAGAAAATTTAAATAACTAATGTATAACAGACTAAAATATTTTTAAATCCAATGAACCCATAAAGTGTAAAAACATAATTGTACTATAATGCTGAATCATTCCTCAATCATCAGAATGACATAACTTTTAAAACCTGAAAATAAAAATGTTGCTGCAAATTCAGAGCAAAGGAAAGGCTCAGAAACTGCTGGTAGGAATGGCAGTTAGAATAACTATCTTGAAGAACAGTTTGGTGATATTTAGTAAAGTGAAAAATACAATAAATTGAGACTTGGCAACATTAAGTAATTTGCCCAAGGTTCATGATTATCAAATGGGGAACCTAAATTTGGATTCAGCTTGTGACCTTACATTTTCTTATCCATAACTTCAATAACTATGACAATAAATAATTTAAGAATATCAATTCTAAAGCATAGTAAATCCCTAAATTATCAACGTTTGAATTGTTGAGTAAATTTTGTTTAGCAAGTTAAGAGATTTTGTAAGCGCAAGTAGAATTATTTTTAACAAGGTTTTTATTCAGGCAACTCTTAGTTAACCAGAAAATATGATCTTCTACCAGGGACTGACTAGGATTTTCTTTTCTTATAATTCTCTTTAATACAGTCCCTTAGAAGTCTTACCATTACTGCTAATCTAATTTCTGGGTACATAGTTTACATGCTACACATTCTACAATCAGTTGCTATGGTTCCCTGATTATATCCTTTTATTAAGCTTTAATTATTTACCTTTTTCCATTTGGGGAGTTCGTTTGCTAAGAAATTATACAATTCTTATGGCTGGCAGCTTTTATTTCTTTCTAAAATTTAAGTCTCCCTTACCTTGTCTTTCTTATCTGTAGCCACATACGTGTTTCCTCCTTCACAAAGCCTTTTTCTCTGGTAGAAATACCTCTTGCCTAGCTAAAGATCCTGACATCCTCTAACAGACTAAGAAAAGATGTGACCTTTCATGCTCAATTTCCTAGAAACAGCTAATGGTTTACGGTTTATGGGATTATTTTTTCAATGCATTATTTCTGCCTTCTACAACATCCTCGTTCCAGTGTAATGCTCTTAAAATAAAAATTAAGCTAAAATAATGAACACAGAAAAACTCCAACAGTCCTGCTTTCTATCGGGAAATTAAGAGAGTCTGTCACAAAGCACTTCCCCTATCATTAACTCACATTGAGAAAAGTCCTGTAACTTTGGTTGGGTCTCCTAAGTCTTAAGAGTTGCTGTAAAATATGTGTAAAACAATTTTACCTCATGTAAGAACAATAACTGAATCAAATATATTTGCTGAAAGCTTTTTTTTTTTAGCTCTGAAATCTATCACTCTATATTTTTATTCAACTATATCTATTTGTTGTTCCTAATTTTATTATGCATTGGCTTTAGAAATACTTTGAAGACTCTGCAAGTAGATCATACTCACTAATTGTGCTACAGCACAAGTTGTCAGGTCACTTACATGCATGACATTAATCCACTAGTCTAAGATATTTTATAGAGTAAAATATTAGCTATAATTTGAAAAATGTTAAAATTAGTAATATTTAATGTTAATTTGTTAAATATCTGCATGAATTATTTAACATTTGTTTCAGGAAAAAACTGAAAAAACAAAATGTTTCTATTTGTAAATATTCATGCATGCTGTTGATAAAAGAACACAATTTACAAAATAATTGTGATCTACTGATTTGCAACTAAGTCATTCAGAAATGTGTAATTCTACTTTGGAATGAACTAGAAGACAACTCATTTTTAACGTAACTGCTTTGTGAAAACAAAAAAGTACAAATTAGGTTACTTTACTGAAACATTTCTCCATGTTTAAAGGAAATACTCCTTTAATATTAAATAGCCCATCTAAAGATAATTTGTTTTCATGGTTGCCACATTATGGTTATTTAATGTAAGTTAGAATATTCCAGTAAGTGTTGAAATTGTCATACTATCCTATCTGCATTTTATGGATCCAAAGGGAAACTGACCTCCTTTAATATGAGACCATTTTGGTGCCAGCAGGGATGAGTTTCCTGTGGTGAGCATTTGGCTTATGACAGACTTGTTTTCTGTGTATTCTTAGCAGGGTGGGAAGCCATGGGAACAGAAGCGTCCCAGCTGACAAGAAACACACTTTATATAATTTGACATTTAGTAGAAAGACAAACTTTAGTTATTTTTTCTGACATCGAATATAATTACATTACATAATTAAGGAAAAGTCTACCTTAGTTAACTCATTGATGATTAATAATTAAGGTTTTGGAGTTGGTAAATAAAGGAAGAATAAATGAATGATTGATCTATTTGGTCATTTTCTTTAAAGAAAAAATTCTGATTTAAACACACACCTCCATTATCAAGTTTCAATACATATTGAAAATGAATAAATTTTATGATATTCATTTTACTGTAAAACTACTGGTGATCTGCTCAATTTCATTTATACTAACCATGGAACTTTAAAAGTAGTAATCATTAGTGATGAAACAGTATAAAAGCTTAAGCTTCAGAATCAAACTGTATTAAGTATAGATATTAGCTTTGACATTTAACATCTATAAGCTAAATATACGTCATCTGAAAAATGAAAGCGTCATTAATATTGACACATTGTGGTTTTGTGAGATTTAAATGAAAGGATGGAGATCCATCACTTAATATGATCAATCTTATCTAATAAATACAAGCTATTAATGGTGTTATTGTACTTTTTTAATATGAACAGATTTAAAATAAAACATGTACAAATATGTGTAGTGAATCTTTAACCACTAGATGACATTTAAACTTTATTTTAAATACAGATGAATCCACACATGATTTCATTCATGTATATGATAATTGTATATACTATACATATATATATTAACAGAGGTACTTATAATAAACAGGTTAATTGGCTTGATAAAAAAGGATGGCAGCATATAAAACTCAAAATATATTTGTAGCTCTCCAGATTCATGAAGAAATATTTTGAACATTAGACCATATGGCCTTAATAGAGCTTTTAATGCATTAGTTCATTATACTAAATAATTATTTAAATTCATTTTTTGTTGTGTGTTCTTGCTACCAAAGGACTTTTTTTAAGACTTTATTTACAGCTTATTTTTAAAAATATATATTCAATCTTGAACTTGTAGTTGTGTTTTGTTTCCTAAATTAATTTACTAGTCTATTTTCTCACAAAAATAATGTTATAAATATATTATATTTTCCAGTGTTAATTCTCAAAAACTGAGGTAGTCAATGATATTGCTAAATTATAGTAATAATATTATTGATCTCAGTTCTAGTTCCTTAAATCTCCCAAGAGTATTTTCCTTTGAAAAGACAACTCTTATCTATTCAATTGATTTGCTAAGTATTAATATTTCAGACAGTATGATATAAATGATGTGAATATGTCCAAGGGGCCTTGTGGAAGTAATTTATTGGCATCAAGAACATCAGAAGGCAGCCCAGTATCTTTGAATTCTGTACCTAGGGGGGCTTCCTTAAGGTCTTCCTGGTTTTCATGGATTTTTATACTATACTTGGCAGAAGAAGAAAAAGAAGTTGATTATTCGGGAGCATAAGGATTCTTTGGGGAGTAAACAGATATTTAGGACAGTCAGTCAGAGAAAATGATGGCAAAGCCCAAGAGCAGAAGATTGTGGAAGAACAAGCAGCAGATGGCATTAATTTCCATCTTGACTGGTGGTTTGAGGAAGTACTATTTACATATAAAATAAGAGTTTCTTCAGGGAATTAAGGTTCTTTCACAGTCAGTTATTAGATGGTTATTTTACTCATTCATTCAACAGCTCATTCAACAATTGTCAGGCTCCTCCTGTGTGCGGTGCAGTGATGTATGGAGGTAATGGAAACA
The DNA here is from genome assembly GCF_049350105.2 of Macaca mulatta. NCBI lineage: Eukaryota > Metazoa > Chordata > Mammalia > Primates > Cercopithecidae > Macaca > Macaca mulatta. Next base: position 124,427,713 of record NC_133413.1, read on the forward strand.
GACACAACCTGACTTTCACAGGCCATGCAGTTTAACGGAGGAGACAGGAACCTAAACAAGGTTTTAGAAATGAACATTTTCTTGAATAGTTTCATATTTACAGGAAAAAATGAAAGCACCAGTACAAAGAGTACTCACATACTCCATAGCCAGTTTCCCCTAGTATTAACGCCTTTATTAGTCTGATACATTTGTCACAAGTGAACCAATGAACCAATATTCACATATTATTATTTATTAATGCGCACCCTTGATTCCTATTTCTTAGCTTTTACCTAATGTCCTATTTCTAGCCCAGGATCACGTCTAGGATACCACTTTACATTTATAATACTTGTTTACTTGCCTACGTGTAAACAATAAGCTCTTGGCTATGAGAGTTTCTCAGAATTAATTTGTTTTTGATGACCTTGAGAGTTTTAAAGGGTAATCATCAGGTAATTTTTAGGATCTCCTCTACCGGGATTTGTCTTGCTTCTTCAAATAATTATTCCAGGGTTATGAGTTTTTGGAAACAGGACTGCAGAGGTAAAGTGTCATTTTTATTACATCTTATGAAGGGAATGCACTATCAATATGCCTTCTTATTGTTGATATTAAACTTGATCATTTGGCTGAAGTAGTGTCTGTCACCTTTTTCCATTATAAGTGACCTTTATTAGCTTTTCTATACTGTAGTATTTAGAGGAAAATGACTATAAATGGGCTTTTAATCATAATGTGGGAAGGGCAATGAGGTAAGAAAGAGTGCTTAGATGGTGAATTTGTACAGGGAGTTGTGAAAATGTATAGGAGGATGAAATAGCATGGCCACTGACAACAGGAAATGCCCCTCTTAAGATGTCATACTTTACTTACTCTGAAGAATCAAAATTCAGTAGTATGAGACAGAGGGAGCAGAATCAGTGTGCAACTACATTGGATGGTTTTAATGTTTTCAGCATCTCTTGTTCATCTAATGATCTCTATGAATTATAAAAAGTTTTATTACCTAAACTAACCTTCAGCCCAAATTTTAACTGGATGTTTTATATTCCGAATAATTTTCATAATTGTTTTTCTATCAAAATAATACATTGTACCACATGGTTAAAGGTAAAACATAAAATGTGTGTATATTTGCTCCATACATTATATTTTATTTCATAGCAAAATGTTGCTGTGAAACTCAATCAAGCCAATAATTGCTATTGGCAAGTGTTTCTACACAATTCTGTCTATTCTTCATAATTTTTAGAGGCAGGTGTTATCCCTGATGATTTGAAAGAATAGCCGATAACTAGTAGGAAAGGAAAGTGATTGATGCTGTACAAATGGTGGGTGTGGAAGCGGTGGTGACCTAAATACATAGTTCTAATTCATTCTTGTTTAACCCCTGTGTCTTAGTCCATTTGAGGTAGTATATCAAAATACTATCAACTAGGTAGCTTACAACTAACTAACATTTATTTATCACAATTTTGGAGCCTGGGATGAAAAAAATCAAGGCAACGTCAGATTCAATGCCTGGTAAGGGCCTGCTTGGGGAGAGCCTTCCTCCTGTAGCCTAACATTGTGAAAGGAGCAGGCAGCCCTCTGGGACCTCTTTAAAAACAGAGCTCGTCTCATTCATGAGGACTCCACCCTGATGAACTAATCACCTCCCAAATGTCCAACCTTCTAATATAGTGCTTTGGTAATTAGGTTTCAACATAAGAATTTTTGGAGGACATAAACATTCAGACCACAGAACTCTATAAACCAGACAGAGGTGAATGCCATGAAAAAAAAAAATGAGTGGAAATTAGTAACTGTCAAAATTTATAAATGTTCATCCATTCAGGAAGTGTTGAATATATTGAGAAGCTGCTATGAGGTAGGCATAATAATCTTATTTGTTGGAGTTAACATGACAGGCATGATCAGACACGGCCTGAGGGACTTTAATATTCTAAATACAAATATACCTAACGAACTTGGTTTTAGCATTCTACTACTTAGCTACCTGTGTAGACTTAAGTCAGTAAAGCTAAACAGAGTCATCTCTCACATACCTTAGAAAGCTATATTTTCTGAGAGCATAAGAAAGGATTTGTACAGAACAGAAAATGTAATAGAATGTAGTAGGCTGTCTTTAAAAAAAATCATTGTGAAGCAAGTACACTGTACACTTGTTACCAACTTGTCTAAGTCCAGTGAAACAGAACACTCATGAACACAACAACTTACATGAAGTGAGTTTATTATTTACACATAGGAAGCAAAGCACAACAGAAATCGAGGATCATAGGAGCTGGTTTCCCAAGCCTCAGGATAGCTGCCTGGAGAGGACGGAATGTCGTCTGTGCATACACCGCTTGCAACACAGATGAAGAACGCTGGACAGACGCCCACCCCAGTTTTTCTACCCCAGGGTAACATGACTGGCCTCGTAGAAGTAGTGAAGGATATCCTGCTTCCTGTGGGGGACTGAAACAGAGCTCAGGCTGTTGTACCAGTCTCTCCCTATCTCAACTTGTTACATTCCCAGCACATTCTAGTGATTCTTGGGAACTGCCAGTAAGAAAAGAAATAGAACTAGATTGGTTCAAAGCCACTCACATAACTGTACTGCAGCAATTCTCTAAAAATTGACTTCAAAGCTAGTTAACAATATAAGAAGAGAGAGAATCCACAACAGACCTAAAAACTAAGAATTCCTGGGAGGTGGGGCTGGAAAAAATGGCCTTTTTAAAAGTTTGCCAAGTGATCACACAAGCACTAAATCTTCAGAGCTCCTAGAGTGGATCTCGAAATATATTAACAATGAGAAATACGAAATAAAATTATAAAGAGAAAAAAAGTGTGAAAAGGTAGAGGAATGAAGGAATAATTTGCTTATTAATATTGATAGACATACTCAAGTATTTTAAAAAGTATCCAGAAAAGTAGTTTTTAATGTAACAGTAAATGTATTCATCTAAGGTGGTATCGGTGCATATCAAAAAATGGCCTTTTTATCATGGAAAAAATTGAAACATATGAGTTCAGTGGACAAGGACAAGATATGCTATAAGAAATGGTGAGAAAACAATTTAAAGATACGTAACATCTTTATTTTTAGGAGATGATAGTTTAATCTTCTCAAATAGAATTTAAATATGTATGATTCATTATAGCAACTGAAAAAGTAGTGTTTTGAAATGCTAGTGCAAATATGAAATCCCGAAGTAGCCAACAGTTGTGTAATTATTCAAAGAAACTTACATTTATTTCTAAAATTTATGTTTTATTTATTCTCAGGTCTCAACCTCTAGCAAGGATTTTGTCTTCAAACTCATATGTCTTTAAAATCTGGAGTTTAAACAAGCAAACTGTTTAAGCCTTTTAACACTCAGCGTGTCTATTTATTCCAACAGCTTAGGCTGCTGTCATGGCTCTTGTGTAGGTCTTCCCCTTTCACTATTTCCTCCCTTCAGATGACCCCATGGTGGCATCTTCTCTGCTTTCAAAGTGAAAGCTCTTGCCCTTTGCCTCAAGACTTGGCTTCAGCTGTTCCTCTAAGGCCATTCTTAACTTATGTCAAAAAGTGTTTACTGGATTCTGATTCTGAATGAATTCCAGACTGCTCCAGTCTGATGGTCTTACTCTTTCAGCAAAGGATCATTAATACCAACTCTGGCAGGTTTTGAGCATAGTGCTAAAAATGAAGACCTCTAATTACCAGCTAACCTATAAGAATAATTTAACTTTGAGAAACCTCATATTTCTCAGCAAAAAAACAGAGATAATAATGCTACATTATAGGATTTAGTGAGAATTACATAAAATCACATTCTTCATCCTATTCCTGATTCTGCCTTAAATGATGTAACTCAGTGTATGACACTAAGAGGAGATCAAGAAGTAGCAGAGATTATTATTATTAGCACACGTAAAAATATTAGAGATTTATATTTCTAGTGAATGTCTTTATGTATTGTTGAAGCACCTCTAAACCAATTAGTACCAAAGTTCCTATTTCCTTTCTTAAAACCGTAGAACTACTGTTCTGGTTTCAGGTCAAACCCTTTCTTAATTATTCAATCTTATACAGAGACTCCTGTCAATTCTCAGATTATATTTGAATAACCAGAACTATGATATTTTTCATTGAGTGTAACCCACAAGCCAAGTGGTTCAAGGGCCATCTGTGTTAGAATTACTTAGGGGTAGAAGTATATATTAATATTGTAGATTCCTATACCACACTCTGGAACTGCTGAATAAAAGTCTCCCAAAGTAGAACCTAGACTTGTGAACATACAAAGAGGTTACAGGTTGAATGTTGATACGATGTTAATATTGAGTTTGGCATGCCTGACTTTGTGTGTAGCCATTAACTACAGCAAAGCTAAACTCTAGAATTCAGAAAATAATTGACAGAGACAAAACTAGAAGCCAGGTACTAATTTCCAAAGTAGTGCCCTTGTGTCTATTCTATGATAGTTTTCAAGAGACAAGTTATTCATGATATAGCAAATCTAAAGATAGTTATCTAAAGATAGTCACACTGAAAGTTTTTAGGGATACTATCACATAGATCCTTAAAATGTTGCCTTGTGAATTTTATAATTTTAGGCAAGACCAGGAGTAGGGTGAAGTGAGTAAGCAAAACTTCAGGGGCAAAATGCCAAGAGGCACCAAAAAACTTCAGTAATTCAGATAACATTTTAATGCAGTATTTTAAAAAATCTAAATTCATTAAAAATATCCATGATGAACAAAATATCAAAACATTATATAAAGACATGACAAGTATTTCTGACTTGACCTTTCGACCCAGATTCTAATGTGGTTTGGCATGGTACTGATTCTAGGAGTACACTCAAATTAAAAATGTTGAGTTACTCTGGAAATACATGAATGAAAAGGAGGTCTCTTGCCTATGAGGTATTTAAGATTTTGCTGAGATACCAACAGACAACTCAAGAAATCTTTATTTTATCATAGGTACTTAAGAATGTATATTATGAACTGAATTGTGCATAGCCAATATTTATACATTGAAGCCCTAACCCCTAATGTCTCAAAATGTGATTGTATTTGGAGACTGGACTTTTATAGGGGAATTTAGTAAAACGAGGCCCTTAGGATCAGCCCTAATGCAATCTGACTAATGTTCAGATATGCAAATAAGGTGAGAGCATAAAGAGAGAAACACTGAGGGTGTGCACACACACAGAAAAGGCCTTGGAGAAAACACAGAGAGGAGGCAACCATCTGTAAGCCATGAAAAGAGGCCTCAGAAGAAACCAGACCACCCACAACTTCCTGTCTTGGGAACAATGAGGAAATAAATTTTTGTTGGGTAAGCCACCCAGTCTGTGGTATTTTGTTATGGCAATCCTAGCAGGCTAATACAATGCCTGTTTATGGTGGTCATAGTAGTTCATCTCTTTTTAGAAAGTGATCACAGTAGAACCTTTTTTGAAAGAATAATAATAGTTGGCCAAGGGAAAGGTATAGGAAAGGTAATTTGCCAGGTGGACAAAGGTTTTAATGTGTGAATGAATAAATGAAAAAAATGAGTGAATGCCAGCTGCGTGCAGTGGTTCATACTTGTAATCCCAGCACTTTGGGAGCCTGAGGTGGGATGATCACCAGAGGTCAGGAGTTCGAGACCAGCCTGGACAACATGGTGAAACCCCGCCTCTACTAAAAATACAAAAGTAATTAGCCAGGCATGGTGGCACGCACCTGTAATCCCATCTCCTCGGGAGGCTGAGGCAGTAGAATCACCTGAACCTGGGAGGTGGAGGTTGCAGTGAGCCAAGATCGCACCACTGCACTCCAGCCTGGGTGACAGAGCAAGACTCCATCTAAAATAATAATAATAATAATAATAACAACAACAATAATTAGTGAATGCCTTCCTGGCAAAGTAAATCATATAGATACATATATTTAGATTTCATGATATTACTCTGGCATTAAAGTACAATGTAAATCATCAATAACTTTGTGATAAGAAATTAAAATATGATGTTTCACATATCAAATTAAATGGAATTATATGTCAAAAAAATGTAGTAGGATATGAAATCTTTATGGTCCTTTGATCCTATGGGATTTTGCTCTGAGGTGAAACCTATGGCTTGGAAGATACAAAAATATTGACATATTTAATTTAAACTTATTTATTCATCCACCAATGAGAAAAAAAAAAAGAATGAGGCTATTTCACAATTTGCACTATTCTCAAAACATATTCCACTATTTTGTGCAATATTATATATTCAGAGGGACGATAAGCAAAATCTACCTCAAATATAAATCAAACCTGAAGAACTGTTAGAGGTAGAAAAAAATTTTGTTGCTTTTATTAACTATACGAATATAAAACAAGTGAGGCACAGTGGCTCACTCCCAGAACTTTGGGAGGCTGAGGTAGGAGGTTTGCTTTAGCTCAAGAGTTCTAGATCTGCCTGGACAAAAAACAAGACCCTGCCTCTAGAAAAAAAAATAAAAATTAGCTAGGCGTGGTGGTTGCCTGTAGTCCCTGCTCTTCAGGAGGCTGAGGTGGGAAGATTGCTTGTGCCCAGGAGTTTGAGGTTGCAGGGTGCTATGATTGTACCACTGCACTCTAGTCTCCAATCTGGGCAACAAAGAACCAAAAAAAAGAAAGGAAGGATATGAGAGAGTCATAGTCATTACTATCACCTTCTAATAAAAAGAAATACACACACGTGCGCGCATGCGCAACTATTAAGAACAAATTAGCTACATTCAATGATAAAATTAAATTTTATTTAGTTTTATAGACCATATGTCAGCATTTATTCTTTCTAATTATTGAAATTTTATGTCTTCATCATTTGCTCTTTAAGCCAGAAGGGTTATGCTTATATTTGCCCTTTTATTTTAAAGTAAGCATTTATACATAAATATTTGCATCCAATCTAATTTATGTCAAATTCAATTATAGAAAAAGGAAAACAAGTGTTTCTACAGCTAAAATATAAATTGTAACAAATGGCAAAATATATCACCAAAGGAAACCCTCTACATAGAGATAAATTTTCTGTGAATTTATAAAAATTTTTTAAGAAACACAAAATCCAATATTAAACAAATACTTCCAGGGAGAAGTTTAGGATAAGTTTTTTACTAAATTCAGACAAAGACATTACCACCTCATTTATTAAGTGAATGCATACATTATAAATAAAATATTAGTAAACTGAATTCAGCAGTGTGTTTATATGATAATACATTATGGACAAATTAGGTTTATCCCAAGAATGCAAGGTTAGTTTAATATTAGTAATTTAAGTTACGGAGGTTTTGATATTAACAAATTAAATGGAAAAATCATGTGATTTCCATAAGTGCACAAAAAGTGCTAAATAATACTCAACATATAGTTATAACTTTTAAGCAGCATGGTATCAATAAAGCATAATTTTGAGCTAATAAAGGACAGGCACATAAAATAAAACTAAAAAAAAACACTTTTGAAGGGTGCATTTTGAAAGTTGTTACTATAAGATGAGGAAACAGCAGACAAGAATGCTCCTGACACCCATTCTTCTTCAGGAACAAAAATCAAATTATAAGAAAAAAACAAACAAAGACAATTTTTGCAGGTATCATGATTGCTTAGGGAAATAACTATAAAAATAATCCAAAAATACACAATGAAAATATATTAAGAATATTTTCTGATTACAAAATTAATATATAAGTATAAGCAGAATTTTTAAATATCCCTAGTTATTAGTAAATATAAGCAAAAAACAAAGATAAAATGGCAAATAAAATGTAAACTTTTTTAGAATAAATGAAGGTAAAAATTATCCCTTCATAGACAAAAGTACAAAATTGTATTGAAAATGTAACAACGACTTACAAAAAAGTGAGATGTATTACAGAATAGATTAGAAGTCTATCATATCGATGCGAATTCTCCACAAGTCTATCTATAGATTAAATGCAATTTCAAATCGTATTTCAAAAGGTACTGTGTTTGTCTTTGTTTGTGTGTATATGAGAGAGAGAGAGAGCTTGCGCGCACGCGCAAGAGAGAGAGATTTCTCACACTCCTTTTTTTTTTTTTTTTGGTTTGAGACAGAGTCTCACTCTGTCACCCAGGCTGGAGTGCTGTGGCATGATCTCTGCTCAACGCAATCTGCCTCCTGGGTTCAAGCAATTCTCTTGCCCCAGTCTCCTGAGGAGTTGGGATTATAGGCACCCACTACCACGCCCAGCTAATTTCTGTATTTTCAGTAGAGATGGGGTTTCACCAAGTTGTCCAAGCTGGCCTCAAATTCCTGACCTCAGGTGATCTGCTTGTCTCGGCCTCCCAAAGTGCTGGGATTACAGGCATGATCCACCACACCTGGCCTCACACTCATTCTAAAATGAATATGGAAGAACAAGACACTTGCAAAGAATTTAAAATTTAATGACTTTTTTCTGTCAAAATCAAAATTGAATATAAAACTTTAAGACAATGTGATAGAAGCAGAAGGGCAGAAATATAGAAAAGAAAATATGCAGCATAAGAACGATTTGTTGTATATGCAGTACTTAGTCTATAACAGAATGGATCTTGAAAATCCGACAGCTGAAAAAATTGTGGTAATCAATACATTTTGCAGCAAGTATTTGCAATTCAAAAAACTCCTTATGTTATACCACAAACAGAAATGAACTTTACACTGATTAAAGACTTCAATTAAAAGGTAAGACTAAGAAATGCGCAAATGCTATTAAGAAAGAAAACAAGAGGTTTTTTTTTTTAAATAAACCATGTGAAAGGAAATATTACTTAAACCACATAGAAATAAAGCTATAAACTATACAGAGAAAAATAGATACATTCATTCAAATTAAAATTCAGAAATTTGTCATTTTAATTTTCAAATAATCCTATAAAAACAACGAGGAGAGAAGCCACAAAGATATTCCTGACAAAGTACAGTTGATTTTCATTGGCTGTAGTAATAAGTATTATAAAATCACCCTGAGCACTAATTTTTACAAATACTAACATACTGCTCCTAGAGGAGATACAGGGTTAGGTTCCTGTGAGCCTGTGGTCACAACATTTTTATCAACTGACCAATGCATAACCTTCTTTTATGTATGATTTTGTTTAATAACACCTTACTTATCATATATATATATAATTGATTAATTAACAATAACTTATGCCCAATTGCACTACAACTCATGCCTGATTAAAGCTTCTCTAACACATGTATTTTCTCTGTAAGACACATCATTGCCTCCTTGCACTTACTAACACTAGACAGCACTTCATTACTATGCTTAGGGGCATTTTCAATGCTGAAATCACAAGCAAAAAAAAAATATATGAGAAATATGACACTATGTAGACCATGAAAAGAGTGCTTATTTACAATATGAGAGCACAAACCTGAAAACAGAACGTCGCCTTGGTCTGCCTCAGCTGGGATTGTTCATGTTCAAAGAGCAACTCAAATATTTTGCTGTTCCATGCATATCTGCTAATGAGCACAAAGCACCACAAATATTGATTGTAGCGTTACCAATTAATTTTGGCAAGGAGGCAAATTCACAAATGTGGAATCTGCAAATACTTATTCAAATACCAAATGATGATTCACTGGATTAATATTTGGAATATATAAAATATTCCCTATGAATTAATATAAAAGAGTAAAGCAATCCTGTAGAAAATGGGCAAAACATGTTTGAAATTTGTTGTAAAGAGAAGTCATAGTCAACCTTTTTAGTAATCAGGGAAATGTTAATTCAAAGCATGATTTTATATTCCTTCTTAAAGATTACAGTGAATTATAAAGCCTAACAATAAGAAATGTGGGTGAGAATGTAGTACGATGGGATCACAGTAATATTATTTTTAGTAGTATATATTGAATTAACCATGTTAAAAACAATTTAACATTTTATATCATAAAATTAAATGTTCGTTTTCTACACCAAGCAGTTCAGTCCAAGATATATGCCAACGGGTAATTTTTTGAACTTGTGTACCAAGAATCAGGTGTAAGAATATTCAGCTCAGTATTTTCATAGTAGCAAAAATATGTAAACATCCCAAATGCATATCCACAATGGGATGGACAAATAAATTATGCCATCTTCACGTAAAGGAATACTTAGGAATGTTCAGAAGTAATAATGAATGAAGTGGTTCATCAACATGAGGGCATCAATGTGAGTGGATTCCACATAGACAATGCAGAAGCACAGAAGAAAGTAATAGAATAATACATATAATGGAAACTGGTTAAACTGTTTTATAAAATAGATAATATCAAACAATATTTGGGAATTGATAATACAAAATCCAGTTGTGAAAGATGGAGTGAATTGTGAATATGGTGAGATTCCTCAGAGAGCTTTTAATATGAAGGTAACATCCTATTGTTTCTTAGCTGATGATTATATAGATGCCATTATACTATTTTTCTAAGCTATAATATAACTTTCATGCTTTCGTGTGTTTGTATAATATCGATCAACATAAAATAATAACATTGAGATTACCTAAGAAATAAGAACATAGTTTGCCTCTTACATTTGTATAAGGCTCTAATTTTGTGATTTATTTTACTTAACAAAACTTAAATTGATGAGACTGAAATATAGCCATATATATGAAAAAATGAATCTATTTTAGATGTTTTGTTAGGTAAAATCATTCACAAGGTTTACAGCCTTCTACAAATGAGAAGTAAACCATATTATTCCTTCTCAGGTAATCTCAACTTTACTGTTTTTATTTTGATCAAGAAGAAAGAAATATCATAGTCAGTTCCCTTAGGAGAAAGGAAACTGCTTTGTGCACTGTTTGTTTGTTTTTTAACACACTGAACAACATTCTCAGTCATTTCCTCCCGAAAGTTAAGATATAAAAAATACTTCCATATCATTATTCTCTGTTGAAATTTAAAGCAGAAGGAAGGAAGGAGTTACAGATAACAAGACACCAAATTAAGTTTAGCTGCATAAGTTTAGTCTAACTCCTGTTTTGTTTCTTCCATGCCTCACTCACAGCTTGCTCTGAATATCTAAGTTCCATTCATTTTGTAAAATCTGCTCTTGTTTAGCATTAAATTAAAATTCTTGCAGTGAGACCAAGAAACCAAAGAAGTATATTTGTAACTACTGAAAAACAAATTCAGCAGCCTTTTTGATAAAATACATTTTTAAAGTAGGATATATTTAATTGAGGTCTTGATAATTAACTATGGGTTCAAATGTAAAAACAATGTAACTCCAGTCAAATAATGAGTGTTCAATAAATAATAGACATTATTATCATTATTCTTTTCTGCAGCGTAAAGAATCCATAATCAAGAATATGTCTCTAACTTTTGGTAACAGGTAAAAAAATAAATAAACACGAGAGAGTTTTGGTATTATTGAGGCTATAACAATTCCTTAGGAAAAATTTATGTGGTTTACTTTTCTAGCTTTTATAAACAAATTCAAACTATTGTGGCATGACATACCTGAAATTTCAAGATGAAATATGTATGTATGTATGTATGTATGTATGTATGTATGTATGTATGTATTTGATTGAGATAAGGTCTCAGTCTGTCATCTTGGCTGGAATGCAGTGGTACAATCACGACTCACTGCAGTCTCAATCTCCTGGGCACAAGCAATACTCTTACCTCAACCTCCTGAGTAACTGAGACCACAGACACAGACAGTCATGCCTGGCTCATTTGTTTTATTTTTTAATTATTTTTGTGGAGACTGGGTCTCCTTATGTTGCCCAGGATGGTCTGAAAATCCTGGGCTCAAACCATCCTTCTGCCTTGGGCTCTCAAAGTGCTGACATTACAAGCATGAACCACCAGGCCCGGTCTTCATTTGTTTATAACATGCTTGAACTGGGTAAAAGAGGAATTCTTTTCTTTCTTTCTTTCTTTCTTTCTTTCTTTCTTTCTTTCTTTCTTTCTTTCTTTCTTTCTTTCTTTCTTTCTTTCTTTCTTTCTTTCTTTCTTTCCTTTCTTTCTTTCTTTCTTTCCTTCCTTCCTTCCTTCCTTCCTTCCTTCCTTCCTTCCTTCTTTCTTTCTTTCTTTCTTAAATCTTTTTTTATTTTTGTATTTATTATTATTATTATACTTTAAGTTCTAGGGTACATGTGCACAACGTGCAGGTTTGTTACGTATGTATACATGTGCCATGTTGATGTGTTGCACCCATTAACTCGTCATTTACATTAGGTATATCTCCTAATGCTATCCCTCCCCCCTCCCCACAATAGGCCCCAGTGTGTGATGTTCTCCTTCCTGTGTCCAAGTGATCTCATTGTTCAATTCCCACCTATAAGTGAGAACATGTGGTGTTTGGTTTTCTGTTCTTGCGATAGTTTGCTGAGAATGATGGTTTCCAGCTTATTGCAGCACTATTCACAATAGCAAAGACTTGGAATCAACCCAGATGTCCATCAGTGACAGACTGGATTAAGAAAATGTGGCACATATGTGGCACATATGCACCATGGAATACTATGCAGCCATAAAAAAGAGGAATTCTTTAGGTGACCATAATCTGTCCGGAGGGCTGAGTTACGTACCCACTGTTTACCATGAAAAGTATATGTTAATCTCTAGAGGCATGGAAGCTTCTTTTAATTGGCCATGACTGTAGGTGGAAGGGGAATGGTCTGTGCAACGTGGGAAATCAGATTGGAGGCACCTTTTATAAACCCATAAAACCATCACAATGTGAACCAGAAAAAGAGAAAATATTGTTCTCTTATCCCCAGGGAAGCAAACACTGGGGATATATTCTTATTTTGGCCTTATATAAAATGAAATAGGGGGAAAAAGGTAGAAAGTCTCCCCCAGAAAATTCCTAACCACAGCAGTCATGCCAATGTATTTGCATTTGAATTTCAGGCCACCACAATGTGGTCTGAAAATGTGCCGAAGACATAATTATGGTCATTCCTGATAATCTCCACTTTTATGGCACATATAAATGTTGCCAGAGGGCTCAGAAGAGTCTTCAGAGGCTGCTGAGACCCCCAGCCTCAGCAGGTTTCCAGGTTTTTGACACCATCATGAGAAAAAATTCCAGGACTAGTCAGACTGAAGTGAAAGGCAACAAACCTTTATATTGCTAAGCTAAGTACAAGCTTAAGAGAGAAGTGCAGGTTTGCTCATGAGAATAAGATGTGGACAACACAGTTCAGGTTTCTAATTTTATGTGTGTTTCTTTAATTAGGCTTGAAATAATCATTAGGTATCCTACAAAAGAAAGGGATTTCAGGAGCCCCAGTATCCGTCTCTTTCTGCCTTATTTAGGTTTGCCTGAAAGTGTCATGGACATGTTACCCTGACCAGGGTTTGGCCATTTTTTCTCCCATATTTTTGTGTTTCTATTATCCTGTGATTTCTTTGCCTGCTTCCTGTTTTAGCTGTTGTCTGGGTTTTTCCATCCTCCTGAGACCACCCAGTGCTATTCCTACCTCATAAACACAATTTCTCTCTTAGGGAATCAAGACATCTATATTAAATCCACTGTTAAAAAATTTCTACAGAATAACAATTCACAAAAAACTGCTAATAAAAACATGATATGTCCACAAGAAAATAAGCCACCACAAATAAGAATGTGCAGAAATAGGCAGTAGCAGTATCTGATTAACAAAGACTGCAGAATCGAAACTAGCACATGTTGGACAGAAAATAGAATATCGAATGTATACATTGACATTAAAGTGAGCATTGAACATATGAAGGTGAAATAAACAAAATTGCATACTGTTTTGAAAAACAACCAAAACAAAATCCAATACACACACACACACACGCACACACACTGCATGAAATTGAAAACACACACACACACACTACATGAACTTGAAAATCAATGCACTAGGGAATAAACAAAGAGAAATTTAGTGAGCTGGAAGATTTAAAGGTGTTAATCAGGGAGTAGGAAGAGAACTCTTAAAAGCTGAAAATGTAAAAAGGATTTGAAGAATAAAATAAAAATGTTAAAATGCTTTTTTCATGCAAGAGAGAATAGAAATCATGGGTGAGCGAAGTTTTGTGGGTTTTTTTTGTTTGTTTTTTTTTAATAAAAAGTTACATGAATGAGCTCACAGTGATTAAAGGCTTAAATGTTAGACTCAGGAAGCCTGATCAAAAGAAAAAAATACTAATAGAAATATATCTCTATAAAGATATATTCTTATGAAATGGAAGAACCCATAAAAACACTTTTTAAAAAGCATTAAAGCAGCCATATAGAAGAAACAAAACCAAACAAACAAAAAGTATACAACACAACTATCTACAAAGGAGCAGAGTTTAGACTGATTTCTTATTTGCCTGTATGGGGCTTCTAAAACAGAGTGAAAATGTGTCAGAAAGCAATAAAGTTAATCTATAATTGTAGGCCAAAATTTATTCTTTATGAATAATGATGAAATACATACTTTTCCGACAAAAAACGAAAAAAAAACATCAAAATACCATTAGCATATGTACTTTGAAAAAATAGAGGATAGTAGAAAAAGTGTTTCTGAAGAAACTTTTGGAATGCGAAAGAAATTTTGACGAAAAGGTTATCACAAATTAATTCTATGTAATGGCTTGCTTGGCTGGTATAAAAGTCAAATTTGGTCCGATATGTGTCATTAAGACGGCTCCAAAATCTTGGGCAAAATAGTATAAAATGTTAAATGACTGCATTGGAATTAAGTAATTTACAATGTGTTTTTATATTCAGGAATAGGGTAAGAATATAAGTTGACTATAATTTTATGTTTAATACATAAGTTTATAAGGTAGGCCTGTGGTTTATGCCTGTAATTCCAGCATTTTGGGAAGTCAAGGCTGGAGGATCAGTTGAGCCCAGGAGTTCAAGAACATCCTGGACAATATTGTGAATACTTGTCTCTACCAAAAATTTGATACAAACAAAAAATAGATGGGCGTGGTGGCATGAGCCTGTGGTCCTAGCTACTAGGGAAGCTGAGGTGGGACAATCGCTTGAGTCTGGGAATTAAAGACAGCAGTGAGCCATGATGGTGCCACTGCACTCCAGCCTGGGAAACAGACTGGTTTGAAAAGATATCCAAATACATACATTGTGGGGATTTTTAATATTTATATTATGATAATTGTAAATACACATACAGTCGTAAGAAACAGCACTCTTCACTCAATCTGAACATCCTGCGTAAACCACAGTACATTACAAGCAGATAATTGACATTGATAAAATTGTTTAACCATATTTAGATTTTTCTAATTACATGCTCTTCTTTGTGTGTGTTTGGATGTGTATTTGTAGGAAATTTTATCACATGTGTAGACTCATGTGACCATAAGCAGAGTCAAAATGTAGAACATTTCCATCCTCACAAGGATCCCTGTTGCTGCCCTTTTCTAACCACCACTTCCCCACTTCTCTCCTACTCCACAACTCCCCATCGTTAATACCTGTAAACCAAAATAGGTTCCTTTCCCCATAATTTTGTCAATCAAGGATGTTATACAAATGGCATCACATAGTATGCAAATTTGGAGGATTGACATTTTTTCTTAAAAAAGCTTTCTTCTTCCCTTGAAGTGTCTTTACAGCTCTGTCAAAAATTAGGCATGCTTGTGTGCATTTATTTCTGGTCTCTCTATTCTAATCCACTAATCTCTTCAGCTATGCCACACTGTCTTGATTACTGTGGCCAGGTAGCAATTTAAGTTCCCAGATGTGTTGTCTAAGTTGATTTGTATATATACAGTTTCTTTATTTTTATTGTTGAGTCACATTTCATGGTATGCTTGTACCAATGTTTGTTTAATCATTCACTTACTAAAGGGCAACTGACTTGTTTCCAGTTTTTGCCTATTATGAATAAGAGTGCTACGAGTACTTATGTACAGTTTTTGTGTGAACCTAAGTTTTTATTTCTTCCTGATAAATGCCCAGAAATGAAATCATTGGGTCTATGCTAGCTGCATGTTTAGGTTTTAATGACTTACCCCCAATTTTTTGATGATATATACTACTTAAAATTATGGCCAGACCAGTTTGAACAAAGTATGAGTGATCTAGTTGCAGTGCATCCTTGCCAACAATTGATGCTGTGATTGTTTTCTCATTTTAGCCATTCTGATAAGTGTGTAATATTAATATGTGATTTTAAGTTGTATTTCCACAATGGCTAATGAAGATTATCACAGGTTCATGTACTTATTTTCCATCTGTACAACCTCTTTAGTGACATGTGTCTTTGTGTTTTACCCATTTTCTAATTGAGTTGTTTTCTTATTTAATTTTTTTTCTGTTCAGATTTGTGAGGTATGCATGTATGGTCTAGGCACAGGTCCATTGTTGGATATGTGTTTAGCAAATACTTTATCTCCATCTATAAACTTGTATTTTCATCCTCTTAACATGGTTTTTTGCAAAGTAAAAATATTAACCTTGATGAGCTCCAGGTTTTTTTTGTTTATTTTTTATTTTATGGGTTGTGGTTTTGGTGTCAGATATAAAAAGTCTTTACAAAGTTGTGAAGCCCTAATATTTTTACATATTTTTAATAAAATTAAATTATGTTTTAACATTTAAGTTTGTGATCTATTTTGAGTTATTTTATTTTTTTATTTAAAATATAATGTTTAAGTCAAAATTCTATCTTTTTATCCAATAGCTGTACTAATGCTCCATCACCATTTGCTGAAAAGAGTATCCTTCCTCCCTCAAATTGCCTTTATGCCTTTGTCAGAACTTAGTTTGGACATATTTGTGTGGGTCTACTACTAGGTTTTTATTCTGTTTCATTGATTTTTTTTTCTATTCCTCCACCAACACTATGCTGGTGTGACTGCTGATTCTATACTATTCCTTATTTTTTGGCAGAGTAAATCATCCCAATTTTTTCTTCTTTTAAAATATTTGTATAGCCCGGGTGACAGAGCAACTCTGTCACTAATGTAGAGATTATGCCTTTTGATATTAAATTTTAAAATCAACTTGTCTCTGTCTATGAAAAAACCTTACTGAGAGTTTGATAAGGATTGCCTTAAACATCTGGATTAATTTGGATATAATTAACATCTCTACTATGTTGAGCATAGTTTATCTTTGATTTCTTGCCTCAGATTTTGTATTTTTAATATATAGATTCATATATTTTGTGAAGATTATATCTAGCTACATAATTTACTTTGGAACAATTGCAAATTATATTGTGTTTTTAATTTTGGTTTGTACAAGTTCATTGTAGTACACAGAAATTCAATTGAATTTTTTGTGTTGATCCTGTATTCTGCCACCTTGCCCAATTGACTAATCAATTCTAAGAGTTTTTCAAGATAATTTAGGATTTTCTATGGTTATTATGCATCATCTATGGACAGAGATAATTTTATTTATTCCTTTCAAGTTACTGTGCCTTTTATTCTTCTTTCTTGCCTTATTGCACTGGCTATATTGAGTAAAATCATTTAGAGTTGATATCCTTGTTTTGTTTCTGAAATTTAGAGTGATAGAGTCTAGATACAGACTACTAGGACAACTGGGTTTTTCTACAAAAACAAAATGAGAAATATCTCATTCATCACCTGTACAAACACAAAAATACCAGTTTTAGATGAACCTAGAGTTTTAATATGAAGAGGGACATCGCCAATTTTAAAAGAAAATACAAAGAGATAATTTTATGTCCTTAAGATAGCAGACTTTTTTTCATTCTATTAAAATATACATAACATAAAATTTACTATATTAATCATTTTTAAGTATATATTTTAGAGGTGTCACATAAATTAACATTATTGTGCAACCAAATCTCAAGAACCATTTTCATCTTGCAACACGGAAATTCTAGGCCCACTAATTAACAACTCCCCATTTTCCCCTGTCCTATCCCCTGGAAACCACCATTCACATTTCTCTGTCTCTGAATTTGACTATAGGTACCTCATATAAGGCAAATCGTGCAACAATGGCTTTTTAAAATACTATACAAACCACAGGAGAAAAAAGATATATAAAATGAATGCACCAGAAAAACTGTAAACTTCAAAAATACCATAACATAATATAAAATTAAGCCATTAACTTAAGACAAGTTTAATATATAAAAGAAACATAGGATTACTCTCCCAAAAATATATAAGAATTCCTCTGAATCAAATAACTGAAAGAACAACCTAATAGAAAAGTGGGAAGATTCGCAGAAAACATGAACAGCCAATGCACGTTTGGAACAATATTAGTTCTATTTCATAAATATTAGCATTAAAATCACAGTGTAATATCATTTCACATCTACTAGTTGACAGGATTCAAACACTGACAATATCTTGCTGAAGATTTGGAGTAAAGGCATTTGTTTTTTTTCTTTTTTTTTTTTTTCATTATACTTCAAGTTCTAGGGCACATGTGCACAACGTGCAGGTTTGTTATATATGTATACATGTGCCGTGTTGGTTTGCTCCAGGTGGGAATTGAACAATGAGAACACTTGAACACAGGGCTGGGAACATCACACACCGGGGCATTTCTTATCCCTTGCTGGTGGAATTGTAAATCAGATCAGTCACTTTGAAAAACAGCTGTATTTACCTATTAAAGTCAACTAGAACCCTGTAATTTTATTCTTCTGTATATTCTCTAGAAAAACCCTTGCCTATGTGTTTCACATGGCATATATTAAGATTATCTAAACAACATTTTTTTTTGTAAATCATGAATGTACCTCAACAATATAATGCATAAAATATTTGCAGATATTATTGGCATATTATATATGATATATCTCAAAAACAATTTCAGTAAGATTTCTAAAAGTACATCATGGAATATGTACAGTCTCATTCAATTTATATAAATGTCATTAATTCATGAAAACAAAAGTGTTAATTTTAGGAATACATATATTAGGTAAAATTTTAGAAAAATGTATAGTGATAAACTCTGGATAGATTTAGCTATAAGGAGGAAGGGAACAGGGTATGTTTTGAGAGGGACTCCTTGGGTGATAGTAAGTAAAATATAAATATTGTGTATTTTTATTTTATTTTTATTTATTTATTTATTTTTTTGAGGCGGAGTTTCACTCTTGTTGCCCAGGCTGGAGTGCAATGGCACGATCTCGGCTCACCGCAACCTCCGCCTCCCAGGTTCAAGCAATTCTCCTGCCTCAGCCTCCCTAGTAGCTGGGATTATAGGCATGTGCCACCAGGCCCAGCTAATTTTGTATTTTTAGTAGAGACAGGGTTTCTCCATGTTGGTCAGGCTGGTCTCGAACTCCCGACCTCAGGTGATCCACCCACCTCGGCCTCCCAAAGTGCTGGGATTACAGGCGTGAGCCACTGTGCCCGGCCTATATTGTGTATTTTTAGATGAACGATTGTCTTATTATTATTTCATGCATTCATTTTTGCATTCACCGTCACTCTTGTTTTATAGATAATACATTAAAATACTAAGATAAATCATGAATATAGTCTAAACATTTAAAATAAAATGTTAAATTTAGCATGGACCACTTTCATTTTCAGACAACATCTTTTATTACAGTAACATAGGTAAGACAATGAAATAACTTTATTGCTTATTCACATAATGTGCACTGTTTCATAGAATTTAAATATATTTACTCCATGAATATGAAGATTTATTCATTTCATTCATTATCATAGTTGCTATCTGGAAGAGTCCCTCGAGTAGAGTAAATGCTTTATTTCTTTTTGTATGATAGAGTCTCGTACTAAGTGCTTCTAATGAAATAAATGAATGAAAAATATAGTGGTGGACTATGTTATACCTGCATTCAGCTATTTAGAATTTAATAAATACATCAAAAAGCACACATTTGCTCATATTTCTCAAGAGTAGTTGCCAGCATTTATACATCTTTGCTTTCCCTACTAAATTCTCAACGTATTAGTGATTAGATGAGAAGGTTTCAACAAATAGAATGACTTCTAATAAAATATATTGAATCCAACATGAAAGGATTATACATTTATGCACCAAGTGTATTTCCAGAATATTTATTTTAATAAGATTGGAAATATAAACAATATTTTAATGTTTCAGAAATCCATGTTTATATGTGGAGATTGCCTTAAAATGAATGTAAGTTTTATAAAAACTAATTGGTTTCATTCCTGAATGTTACATTATATTAGAAAAGGTATAACCAAAGTGATTTATAACATTAATTTTTGCTACACAAGGCAATATAAGTACTTTCTTTAAAAAATTATATATTATACATTCTAATGAGAAACAGTTCATTGTATAATTTTAATTTTTTATTTGATGAGTAAAGGTGTGTAATGATTCAAAGGGAAACCTTAAATTTTTAAAGATTGAAAAATTCACCTATCATTATACTCAGTGTAATTATTTGACTTATTAAGTTTCACCAATCTTCTTTTCCATTTACTTTCCGTAAGTTCTTGAATGATGTTGTATTCCAATATAGGAATAGCATTGTCAACTTTACCCAGAGTGCCATCTAATGGCACTGTTGTCTCAAATTAAACCAATTTAAACATGCTACTTTGCATAACTATTTTTAACTTAAAAAAAGTAAATCAAACATTACATATTATTTTGCCTTTTCTTAATTCTATTAAGAGGGAGATGAAGTGAAGCAATTATATTAAGAATAAGAAGAAAAAAATTCAAAACAAAGGCAAAGCACAATGTATAGGAGGACATTGCAAAGCTATGGATTCATGTGACAGTGCAGAAGGAAGCCTATTTATGTGTGCATGAAATGTGAATAAAAATTTCAAGTTGAGAAGCATAGAAGCAGAGTTAATGATAGACAAGCATTTGGCATAATAATTAGAGAGGAAACAAGGTAGAGAAAACAAATATTCCACTAAAAGTCTTACAGTCTTGATTATTATTTAGCCTTTATCATTAGTTAGTTGTAAAACCTTGGGGAGATACCCAACCTGGCTCATCTGTGCCCTTATGTGTACAATGACAATAATGATATTTCTTTCTAACCCATACTGATCATATTATAATGAGAGAAAAAAAGGAAAACACTTTACATAACGTAATGTTATATAAATGTAAGAGATTACTGTGAGATAAAATCAGTTTATAAGGGAAGTATTATGGAACATAATCAGTCTTTTATGCAAGAGACTAGAAAATTTGTATATATGGCAAGCTACAGTGAACTCTCTTTTAACAACAGGCATGTATTTGGTTTTGGATACCTTTTTTGCATTGCATTTCTTAGTGTATATATTTGTTTACCTAGCTTGACGGTTATTATGAAATTATAAATACTGATGAGAAGCACTATTAATTCTCATATATTTGAATTTAATATTATTTTAGGAGATATAAAACTAAACTTAGATTTGGCAGCATAATCTGTAATAATATCTCCAACGGGCAAATTTTGCTTTCTCTCTTCTCTCTGTTTCATTTCCATGTAGAGTTGTATGACAAATTAAAAAAAAAAACAGTGCAATATGCCAATTATTTGTAGACATGACTCAGCATGGTTTGTTTTTAACACTTTTGAATGGAAACGGCTGTGTATCATATAATGCAAGTAATTTCAATACATATATTTCCTCTGGGCTATCATGTATCCCTTTAAGTTAGGGTTGGTTCAGAGCTTTTCTGAGACAGTCATTGCCTAAGACCAATCAAGAACACCTTCACCGTCCACCATTTAAAATGTTGCTATAACTCAAGAGATCCTCATTTTGTCAAAATCTTATGTATGACTCCTCCAAGTATTGATTCATAAAACCTGTCTCCTATCTCCCTGGATTTACAAGGATCTGCCTAACTGCCTGAAGACACAAGTAGAGAGGAATCTCTTCTTTACTAACACTTACTACTACTTTGATGATAATTTAACTGAATTTTAAGTAAACTTGTGGGCACTTGATTTATTATTTAGTTGTTTTTTAAATAATTATACGTTTTATTTAAAAAGGAGTTGAACATAAGGAATTATCTTCTGAGTATAATAAAATATTTAACAGATATATACAAATGTTAGTGTTCTAAGTTTGAAAAGGATTACCCAAATCTACATGTCTAATTTCCTGAACCAATTCTAAGAAAAGGTAAGCTTATGATAAGGAAAAATAGAAAATTAAGAACAACTGACAAATTGTTTATTGTCAATTTGTCAACAAATTGTCAACAAACTTGTCAACAAATTGTTCTTTGTCAATCTGTTAAATCCTATCCTGATTTTCCAGCACAATAATTAATTTAATGGTCATGAAGATGTTGTGGTGAAGAGTCTAGCTTTTACAGATTTTCTAAAATATAACTTTAAAAAAACAGTATATAGCCCCACTCTTAATCAATTACATAATATGTTTGTAGTTAATAAGATATTAATTTAAAATTCCAAAGAAGTCTGATTGCAAAGGAAAGTATACATTTGTGCATAGTACACAGTAGTAATGAAGTGTTTACTTATGTACACAATAGTAAAAAAAAGTTAAGGTATGTTGATTTTTCATTATATAAAAAGTTGTTCTCAATAACATAGAAACATTTTTTCAAGGTTGAGAGCAATAACAAAAGGTAGCCAGCATATAGATATTTATCAATATAATCAAAAAGTATGTGAGAAAGGAAATTACCATTCAGGAATTCCTATAGATACATGTGTGTGTAAGGACAGTTTCCAAGAACAACAACAACATCAACAACAACAAAGAGTCCAATGGAGAGGCAGAGGCAGCAATATAGTTTACAAGTGAGGAAATACTATCTGACATGCAGATAACGAATGAATGGATTGCAGATGAGGCACCATTACATAAGGCAGCTAAAATACAATATTCATCACACATAAACTCTGAACACTCTATTCACTCTATTTTTATGATGTTAAGTACCAAAAAGGCCACTCTTTATGATGATTTATACAACCTTCTACAATGATAGTGATATAATCGCTCAAGAATCCACCATTCTTTTCACTAAGGAATCACAAAGAAGAAATGACGCTGAGAAATCATCTGTTCCCTCTCCCTCACCACCGAACAAGACCACACATAAGCAATTCCAGACATGAATATTTGGTTCTAAAACTGGGAGTTGAAAATACGTTGTATGATAAATATTACCAATCTCATCTGACATTTGGAGTAGAAGCATTTTTTTCTCTTACCCTTTCCCAAGTTACAACGGCATAAAAAATTATCATACACATGAAAGTGGAGTGGAATGTAGATAGTTTAAAATGTAACTTGAAAATGAAAAAGTAAAATTTTTCATTTAACTTACATCAAATTATTCTTAGGATAAAAAATGTTATCAATATCTACAGGGTACAATAAGCCAAGTATTACTTGGGAAAAAAAGAGGAGAGTAACATAGAATAATGATTATATCTCCCTTTCCAATTGTTCCTCAAAACTACAATCGGTATTTGAAAGCTAAGAAATAAGCCAAATAATGAATAATTGAAAGTTTCTACGAATTAAAATTAACATGCAATTTTCCTGAAAGAATAGGACATAGTTGAAAAATTATTTGTCTGAGTCAGGAGGTTTAAAATATTGTGGTAGCTATTCTACGGATTTACATGATTAGCATTGGATGTATCAGTTCAGTTTGGTGGAACAGCCTTTTTTCTAAAATACATGCAATGCACTGAGTATTATTTAAGATGAAATCCTAATATGATTTGCAGATATATCAGTAATTTAGACAGGATTATCAAAATTCCACTGAAATAATCAGGAAGAGATAAATCTGTGAACTTTTGACTTATTCAAGTTTTTGAGTTGATAGAATAAATATTAAACATCTTAGTTTGAGTTTTGAACCAGAATGTATCAGCTAGTCAATAATAAAAATATCATCTTTAATACTTATAAATTTTAAGTTGAAAGATGTATTTTAATGTGAGAAACAAACTGTATTTGGTTACTGCCTATTGTCCAAAAAATCTGGAATGCCCTACTGAAGTGAAACTTAATAATGCAGAGTAAATCCACTTGTTCAGGTAATTGACTCCTATTAGTCATGATGAAGTGGTAGGAGAAGAAATAGTAAATTTCCTCCAATAAGTTCCTTTAGAAGACAATTTGCACTCAATTGAGAACACTGGATGAATGTCTATTGTTGGCCAATCTAATAAGTAGCTTGCTCAGTGACAGGAATAAATGGTAGAATAAAGGCCAATAGTGTTTCCCTACCTCATGTAAAGAAAAGACATGAAGAGGAAGCAGTCCTTTCAATTTAACGTAAAGACTATATGAATTCAACTTACTCTATCAAATATAATGAGTGTATCATTGCAAGACAATGTACAAAAGACTGATGTAAAAAAATATTCAAAATATCAAATAATTGTGCTTTTTTGAAGTTTTGGAAAATAAGTGCTAAATAATTCAAAAATAGGAATTTAAAAGATTCAAATATGTAGATAAAAATATGTTAAAGAAGAAAATGTGGATATGATGGGGGTGGAAAGATGGGAAAAAAGAATATGTTAATTTATGGCTTTAGGCCCTAATTTGTAGTTGTGATAATGTTTATACTATAGTAATACTATGAAAATTAAATAGGCCGGGCGCGGTGGCTCAATCCTGTAATCCTAGCACTTTGGGAGGCCGAGACGGGCGGATCACGAGGTCAGGAGATCGAGACCATCCTGGCTAATACGGTGAAACCCCGTCTCCACTAAAAAATACAAAAAACTAGCCAGGCGACGAGGCGGGCGCCTGTAGTCCCAGCTACTTGGGAGGCTGAGGCAGGAGAATGGCGTAAACCCGGGAGGCAGAGCTTGCAGTGAGCTGAGATCCGGCCACTGCACTCCAGCCTGGGCGACAGAGCCAGACTCTGTCTCAGAAAAAAACAAAAAAAAGAAAGAAAGAAAATTAAATAAAATGCTTTTCTCCTTTGGCCAAGATGGGGAATAGTTATGTGATTTGTATTTCTGCCTAAACTAACTAAACTTTTTTAGAAAAAAAAAATTACATACTTTATTATATATCTATAATATATAATATAATATATAATATCTATAATATATAATACAACTCAATGAACATCAGAAAATGAGAAACTATGATTCCTAAGAAATGGTAGGAAAATGAAGTGAGCTTTACCATGGCCCAAACTCACTGCATAGAGACAGTATTCAAGATATGGGGTAAGGAATGATGAAACAGGCAGAGCCTAAAAGCACCTTTGAATTAAGGGGATGAAACTTAATGTCCAAGGGGGAAAAATGATTATAGTTTGCAGTCAAAGTACCCAAGTGAGAGAACTATGGACATTTGTAGAAGGTTCTTCCTGAGTCTGGAACAGGGCAGGCATGTGGAAAAACTGCCTAATATCAGGTAAATAATTACAAAAAAGAATTAGAGAGGATAATCCCCAAAGATCATAGAAATTGTGTTATATTTTAGACCAATGTACAAAACCTCATCATGAACAGGGCTTCGAGTGGAGTACTAAAGTGTTTTGCCTTGGTGAGGGGAGCATAAAATTCAACAAAAATTAAGCAATTTCTAGTCCTGTTTATCAAAGATCAAACTGCTTCAAATTTATTTAACTGTATTTCACAAGAAAATAAAAATATTTATAGGAGGAGAAAAATATTTCATTTCAAACTAAGTAAAATCACAATGTTTGGCCTTCAAAATTTAATGGCATAAAAAAATCAGATAAAAAAGACCCAAAGTGATGAGATAAAGTAATCAATAAAACCCAATCTAGAAATGACATATATGATACAATTAATAGGCAATGATATTGAAAGAGGTGTCATAATTCAATGTCCTTTGTTTGTGAAACTAGTAAAACTATTTAATACATAATTAACAATGTGGATGATAGAAAAAAAATGTCCAAATCAAACTGCTAGGGATAAAATTACAATGTTTTACATGAAATCTAACCGAATAAAATCAAGACAGATTAGACTTGCAGAAGACAAGATTGGTGAAATTGAAGACATATGAATACATATTATCTATAACAAAATAAACAAACTAACAAAATAAACAAACAAAAAAGACTAAAAAACCCCACATAAATAAGGAGTTGTGTCATAGTTTAAAATAGTATAATATAGGTGTAGTTGGATCACCAAAGGTAATGGATTAGAAAAAATAAAAGCTAAAATTGAAAAAGTAATGGCTAAGACATTTTACAATTTTATAAACATTCCAAGCCCACAGGCCACAGAAGCACAAAGATTCCTACATGCAAAATATATAGAAAAAAATTACATATAGGCATATGATAAACTAAGCCTCAAAAATAGGGATAAAGAGAAAATCTTCAAAACGGGAAGAGGAAAAAGATGTATTGTATACAGAGGAAAAAACCTGATTATGACAGCAGAACTTTTTTTAAGCAAATGGGAAAAAGAATGCAAATTCTCTCAACTTCTGATAGAAAACATAAATGTTAAACTAAAATTCTGCATTCAGTAAAAACATCCTATGAAAGTGAAGGTAAGATTAATACATGTCTAGTTTTACAAAAGCTGAAAACAGCTATCAGCTGACTTGCATTTGAAGAAAGAACATAGTTCAAGCAGGAGAGAAGTAATGTCAGAGGGAATATGAAACCATACAAAGGAATATAGAACACAAGAAATGGCAGCTGGTAATCACTTAGAAGTTCAGAGGATCCCAGAAATGAATGCAGACTGTGCTAAGACAATCTAACTTTATTAAAAATATATGAAATAACAGAGTAAAAGAATTTGTGGAAATAAATTGATTTAAGTTACTTTGGAAATGAGTGGAATCTGTAAGATTAAAGGCAAAATAACTCCACATAAACACTGTACTCTAGTTGATAAAGTTGTTTACTACAGGACTACGGGTTAACAGTTTGCTTATTGTTATTCATATATTCTGAAATTGAACAACTATGTAAATGAATGGCAAGGGCTAGGAACCAGTTTGTATTTTGGAGTAGAAATTTACAGATAAACTAGCAAAAGAGGCTAGAACAATCCACGTGGTAGTAGATTAGAATTGCAAACATTACTATGAACTTAGGTTTAGCTTAACAAAGACATAAATGTTAAATATATAAATATTTATAGGTGTGTGTCTCCACAGGTTAGTAAACATATGCACATGTCCTTTTCCTGTCAGTTGGGAGGGCCCAGAAACAATTTTTTTCCTAGTAGCAATGAGCAAACCTAGCATCCATATCTTAGGTTCTAGTATCAATTTTTTGTAATGAAAGGAACAAGGGTCCCTAGGAGAAATGGCCATTTCTAGGAATCAGGAAGGATATACATCAGATGAACCTGGAGAAGCATATTGTAGTGATCAAGGTCAATATCCGTAGGGATAAATCATGTAAGATAGTATATACCTTTGATAGGATGAGATAAAAATGGCATTTTACCTCTGTGGTCTTCCTCTCAAAAACCCAGATTAGAGATAAGGAAACCCAGATTTGTGTGGTTTTCCTCTCAAAACCCACATTAGTGATAAGAAAACCATCAAAGAAATTTCTAAACAGGACATTCATCAAAATACTTGACTAATAATCAATTAAATGACCAATGAAAATGTCCAAAACACTGGATGGACACTGCATGGATAGAATAGAAACTGATAATAGCTGAGAGAGAGAGAGAGAGAACAATTTTGCAGTATTTCTGTATGTAAAAATGGGTTCTAAAATAAAGTTTTAAATGTGAAATAATATACTATTTATGGTAACAAAAATATTTTGTATTGAGGGATGAAAATGACAAAATATGGGCAAATATATGTGGGCTGCAAACTAGAAAACATTGGTAAGAAATATTGAAGCAGATCTAAATAAATGGAGAGGTATTCCATCTCCATCTATGTCATGACTTAATAATGTTAAGATATTAAAATTGCCTAAAGTTAATCTATAAATTTAATGTATTTCTATGCAAAATTCAAATAGCATTTTTTTTTTCAGAAATTGACAAGATGAATGCAAAATTCATGGAGAATTTCAAAGGAGTTAAAATAGAAAAAGTGATTTTGAAAAATGATAAAGATAGAGGAATTATAATACCTGACTTTTAGACTTATTATTAATTTACTCTAATAAAGAGATTGTGCTACTGGAATAAAGATAGACAAATGTGTTAATATAATAAAAAAGGAGTCTACATCTGACATTGAATTTTAACAAAGATGAAAAGGCAATTCAGTGGTTAAAAATTGTCTTTTCAAAAAATCATGCTGGAATTATTGGATATTCTAATGCAAAAAAAGTGAATCAGTGAATCTATATTTATTGCCACATATAAAAATTAACTCACAAAGGTTCATGAAGCCTCATGTAGAGGCTAAAAAATAACAATATCTGAAAAAACTATAGATGAAAAATTATTTACCATCTTAAACTAGGCAAAAACTTGCAAATACAACATTAAAGCATGATTCTAATAGAATCAAAATATTGACAAACTGAACTTCATAAATACTAAGAAATTATTTATTTCAAAAACACAGTCAAGAAAAACTTTTAAAAAGTCAAATAATGCACGAAAAATATTTGTAAATCATATATCTGATGAATATATTTTCATATGTAAATTACTCTCAAACTCAATGAAAGAAAGCAAACAAACTATTGCCAAAATTTGCAAAATAATTGAATAGACACTTCAATATACAAAAAAAAAAACCACATATAGAATATAAGCATATGAAGCTCAACATCTTTATTCTTTAGGTAAACGCAAATTCAAACCATAATGAGACAACACTACACACTTATGAGAATAGCTACAATTCTAAAAAATCTTTTTATATCAAATGTAGGTGGGTATATAAAATGGTACAATCACTTTAGAAATCAGTTTGGCATCTTCTTAAAAACTGGAACACAACTCAAAAATATAATTTGGCAAATTATATATCCTTGCTAAGATGTGTACACAAATGTTCATACCAGCTTTATTTGGAATAGCATTTTATAAAAAACAAAACAACCAAATATCCATGAACAGATGAATGCATCAAAATTGTATATGTCCATAAATGAAATAGTACTCTGCATTTTAAAAAAGAAATTGTTGCTGCACTCAACAAGAGAGATGGATGTCAAGATATTTATGTTGAGTGGAAGAGGTAAGACAAAAATAATGCCCATGAGAGTCCACTTATATAAAATCCTAGAAATGCAAACTAATATATAGTGAAAGAAAGAAAATCAGTGATTTCCTGAGGACTTGGGGGATCAAGTGTAGAGGGGCAAAAAGGAAAAAAAAAAGCTCATCATATTGATAATAATTATGGTTTCAAGGTTCTCTCTATATATGGAAACTTATGAAATTGTACAATTTAATAATGGGTCATTTAGGTACATTCATTAAACCTCAATAAAGCTGTTAAAATGAAATGACATTGTCCTATTTGTTTCACATGTAATAACTGACTAGCTGTACATATTTTAATAACCACTGTGAATTCACTTCATCATAATAAACTACTTACATTTATAATATGCTTTGCAATTTAATAATCATTTTCAGTAAAATTATTTTATTAATGCCAATGAAATCCCTACGAGTTTGATATTATCTTGATTTTATGTTGGAAATCTGGCTTGGAGAGTTTCAATTATTTATTTGAGATTAGAGCAGCTAAGAATTTGCAGTAATCCCCTACCTCTAGCTGACAGGTAAGCACCCTGTTCACTAGATCATACTTGCCTTACTCTTTACTGTAGTGTGTTATCTGAAGTCCACTGTGTGCAAATTCTCTTTGAATGTTTATGGCATTCTCTATGTTCGTTGGTTTATATCATCGACCATATCATATTTCATTTTTACACACTTCATTTTTATCCAGAGCTCTGAGCACATGCCTTTTACAAAAGGAATGCATAATGAATGCTGTGGTTGAATTAGATTTATACATTTATTTTTGTAAATCTTCTGCAATCTCTGCAAACTACTGTGTGTCACAAGACCTTCACTTAAAAAATAAGCATGGAATTTCAAATCCATTAGACTTAATGATCTGGAATATCAGGGAGTTCAAAGGAATGAATAAGCAAGGGATTAAGTTCTCTTCTCCCAGCTTTCCCCTCCCCATATGTTTAATTAGTTTACAAAACATATAATCACTGGGAATAAATACATACAATGTCTTCCCAATGTTTATCCATTATCTATTTTTTAAATTATTATAAAGTTCCTCCATCTGTATTTTATCAGGGACAGTATCTCTATACAATGACTTATAAAATATTTTAATGTGCTTACCAACATTGTGATGATCTATAAATAAGGGTAGTCTAGGACATTTGAAGTACTCATCTTGAGTATATCTCATGCAGACAAAAATTAATCCAATGTCACTAATTAGAGATTTTGAGGTTTCATGGACATCCTACCAGATTTTAGACACGTAAAAACAGAATTCTTTCACAGAATCCTTTTACAGTTTGTTATTAAAAACTAAGCTACTAATTATTAGTTTATAATGTGCTATAATATTCTTTTTTAGTGTAAGAAGATGTGGAGCCCTCAGACCCACATATGAAATTATTGGACATTTAGTAGACCTAATGGTTTTTAAAATATCTAGGGTAGGACTTAAAAATTGGAGGAAGGACTTATAAATGGACGAATCCCTTCAATGAAGTATAGTAGAACAGTTCCTAGATGAATATATTAAAAGCAAATAATAGAAAAAAGATATAATATTCCAATATTTATGATTTTAGTAACTTACATTTTTAGAATAATGTAAAAATGTAAAAATATGGTGAATTGTAGCTGCTGCCTACATATGAATAGAATAGTTTTTATAATTATAATATTAGGTGGCTCCTTTTTGAATCAATATGGTAATTTGTGAACATATGCATACACAGATATGTGATCAATATATTATACATACATAGAGTTTATATATTGAATATATTATAAATGCATGTAATCAAGCATAATTAAACTGATATATACTTTACAATTTTATGGAGAAATAATAGACTGAATATTTACTACATCTAATGATGTAGAAAGAAACATTTAAAATAGCTTACAAAAGAAGGAAAGTAAAAGAAAGTCTATGAAGATTGTTTGCTACCATATGTCAATAGAGAGACAGGGTTCCTATAACTCAAGGATACAGAATGAAAACAAACCCATTCTGTGATGTATTACAGTGATAAAACTGATACACTGCAGTCTTTGTGAAAGCTTTAGGATTTTTCTTCAATTAAAAGCATATTTGAGCATTCACCATATGGATGAATCTGAATTCCATGAATGGAGAAAGATTTGCTATATAATACATTTCTGTATGTTTTTAAATTTTATACTTTTTTGTTAGGCTCTTTTTGAAGGAATTAGTTTTTTTAGGAAATTTATTTGAATAATAAAGGACTACAGATTATCAAGTTTAAACTTTTGATGGGACTGAACTTTGTTAGCATTCTTATGGTTAAACGTAATGGCATAAGAAGTAGCTGAACTGGCATTCAAGGCTTAAGTACAGTGAAAAAAATTTACAGATTTATGACTGATAAGAGATTTATTTCACTTCTTAATTTTTGAAAAATAGAGACTTTATGCTTCTCTATCATAAGCAGTATTAGAAGTGATATTAATTATGTTTTAGTTGAAATAAAAATGTCAGTTTTAAAATTTGCTATTATGACTAATCATGGCATTTTTGAATCACAATCCAAGATCCAAACAACAGAAGTATAAAAGTATAATCTCAGCAAAATTGTGGTGGTCTCTAGAATTTAATAAATAGGAAATTGCTGTTTAAAACATGTCAGAAATGTTGGCTGATTGACACTGGGATTTAAAAGCTTTGCTCTAAATGACATGGCTAAATGTTGAAGACTGTAGTCTCAGGGATATGTTTTTTAATAGTCTTCTTGCACTAATTGTATCCAAAAGGTTACGTATAACCATGTACTACAGTTTGATTTAATTATAAGCTAATTTGATAAGGTTCATCAGGAAGACTATTCAAAGCATAAGCTATCTTTACATGGCAAGTAGTTAGCAGAGTTTATAAAATGTATTACAGTTATGCCCAGATTTGACTGACTCACAATAAAGTTAATTACATCTTATCCTTGTGAAACTGATGTTACTTGTTTTATTTTCCACATTTGAATTTTAAAGCATCTCATTTTTGGGAGGGGGTATCATTATACAATTGGAAGCCTTACTATGATAAGCTAAGTAGAAATATTGTTAAAAAGCACTTTTGAAGCTGTTTCAGGCTACTGATAGCTGTCATCATTCGGAAGTAATTGCAATATAAAATTAATTATGTTGTCATAGATGAACAGTGACTCCTCTCCCTTCAAAAGGCAGAAAAGAAAGAGAAATGTAATTCATTTCTAAATGTGGCACCTCTTCAAACTGAAGGTGGAGCTCAAAATGAGCTTCAGGTTTTATAAGATTGAGAAACTAATTTCATTATATATTTTCCATCATGTGTCAATTTTCATTTTCTAATTTTTGCCATCTGTTTCCTCTTATAATTACGGCTTAAATAAATAAAAGAGTTGGGGTGGGCACAGAGTCATTCATCATGTGGCAGTTTACACTGGTGTCTACTCTAAGCTACCATCATAATATGATAACCTATGCAGATAATGATAATAATATGTAGTGTTTTAATGCAGATAAAAGAAAATAAAACAAGAATAGTGTGTTCATAAAGTGGTTAAAGAACATTTTAATTACAACCCCTACCATCAGCTCCTAGTTGTGTTTGTGAATAACTTTATAGTCTCAGACACTTTCGATTAAAATCACTTTATTCCAGGATGCAAATAGAAAAGTCAAGGTGGATTTCTACTAAAATTATTCCAAAAAATGTAAAAGGAGGGACTCTTCCCTAGCTCATTTCATTAGGCCAGCATCATGCTGATACCAAAACCTGGCAGAAATAAAACAACAACAAAAACACAAGCTTCAGGCCAATGAACATCAATGCAAAAATTCTCAATGAAATACTGCCCAACCGAATCCAGCAGCATATCAAAATCTTATCCACAATGATCAAGTCGGTTTCATTTCTGGGATGTAAGTTGGTTCAACATATGCAAATCAATAAATGTAATTCATCACATAAACAGAACTAAAGACAAAAACCACATGATTATCTCAATAGACAAAGAAACAGCTTTCAATAAAATCCAACATCTCTTAATGTTAAAAAGTCTCAATGAACTAAGTATTGAAGGAACATACCTTAAAATAATAAGAGCCATATATGACAAACACAGTCAATATCATAATGAATGGACAACATTTGAAAGCATTCCCCTTGAAAATCAGCACAAGACAAGTATGCCTTCTCTCACCACTCCTATTCAACATAGTATTGGAAGTTTTGGCCAAGGCAATCAGGCAAGAGAAAGAAATAAAGGATATTCAGATAGGAAGAAAGGAAGTAAAATTATCTTTGAAGATGATATGATCCTATATCTAGAAAACCCCATTGTCTCAGCCCCAAAGCTTCTTACACTGATGAGCAACTTCAGCAAAGTCTCAGGATACAAAATCAATGTGCAAGAATCACTAGCATTCCTATACACCAATAACAGTCATGCAGAGAGCCAAATCATGAATGAACTCCCATTCATAATTGCTACAAGGAGAATAAAATGCCTAGGAATACAGCTAACAAGGGAAGTGAAAAACCTCTTCAAGGAGAACTATAAATCACTGCTCAAGGAAATCAGAGAGGACACAAAGAAATAGAAAACATTCCATGCTCATGGATAGGAAGAATCAATAGCATGAAAATGGCCACTCTGCCCAAAGTAATTTATAGATTCAATGCTATTCCCATTAAACTACCATTGACTTTCTTCATAAAATTAAAAGAAAACAGCTATTTTAAAATCCATATGGAACCAAAAAAGAGCTTATATAGCCAAGACAATCCTAAGCAAAAAGAACAAAGCTGGAGTTGTTATGCTACCTGACTTCAAAATATACTAGAAGTCTACAGTAACCAAAACAGCATGGTACTGGTACAAAAACAGCTAATGGGTGCTAGGCTTAATACTTAGGTGATGGGTTGATCTGTGCAGCAAATTATCATGGCACATGTTTACCTCTGTAACGAACCTGCACATCCTACATATGTACCCTGGAACTTAATCTAAATTTGATGGAAAAAAAAATAAAATCAAGTTGGAAGAAAATTTGCTGATATTTTTCAAAAGCATGCTTTAAAATATAAGCTCCTTTGGCGATATCTCTCTAACGTGCTTTACTTCCAGACCTTCAAGCTTTTAGAGGTTGCTGTTAACACAGGTAAATCAACCTATATTAGACTCTTTTACAGATGAAACATTTGTACAACATATTTAATAATGTAGATACTTTTAACTTTTTCATAATAATGTTGATGACTAAAACTATATTGATGAAAAATTAATGGCAAAACATAATTCAGTTTCTGGCTGATAAAATGAAACTGCCCAAACCTAGAAAATGGCTACTTGAAAAGTGAAGTTTTCAGTAATATATACTTACTCTTGATATAATCAAAGTTGCTTCCGTAATTCAGTTATTTTAAAATATCTTGAAACTTAATTCATTCAAACTTAATGTATTTCTTTCTCACCTAAGGGATTTTACTCCTCAGAGGAAATAAAAATTAGTAAAAGAAATACCTAAATCAAGTTTTCTCTAATTGATAACGCTGAAATTGGAAAATAATAAAAGTAGTGCTCTAGTTTTTATTATTGGCCTTCCTATAAATTTTAGAAATCACAATGGCTTATCTTAAAATATGAGTAAAAAACATAACAAAAAGATGAGTGAAGATAATTCCCTTTTATACTGAAGTGAAGCCTAGAAAGGACTTTAATTGCTTTGTAAATGAGTACAACGTGATTGCATCAGAAACAAAATTTTCTATCGAACATTTATACAGAAAATGTTTTATTTTCAATAAATCAAAATTCAATGCCCATTTGGTCTAAGACATTTTAAAGCATTATTCTGTGTCTTCCTTCAACTCTATGATTTATTTAAACATATCTCACAAACTGGGACTAAATTCTAAGGGACTCAAAAAAATGGAGAACATTACCAAATAATTATGCTTATCTATTAATTTTCATTATTACTTCTTTGCTTTTTTTTTTTAACCTGGAATCATTTAGCATTAGGCCTATAAATATTCTGTTCTAATATATTTTTGAGAGAGTTTACCCAAATTTGAATGTAATTCAAAAGCTGATTATCAACATTTCTTATTTTCAGTTTTTTAAGACATAGAAAACCTAAAATGAAACATTATTACCAGTTTTATTTGTCTATGAGCTAAAGTACTTTCAGTTCAAGATAAATGAGACACTTTCTTTTAATGCATATTATTAGAGATAAGACAGTATATATTTCTGATTCAGGTAAATCTCATAGGATATGAATTATCCCAAATTTATTTTTAGATAAAATCTGATATTCTCAAGTTTCCTGCTTTCCAAGTAGCTCCAGATTAGCAGAACAAAAATGCTTTTATATTGGTCCACTTCAAATGTTCAAACCTTCAAAATTGTTCTATGACAATAGCCCCAGAAATCTGCATATTTTTTGTCATCTTGTACACTTATCTCTTGACCATATCACTTTTCCCTCCCACATTTGACAACAAATTATTTTTGTGTTGCTCTAAGTTACTCCAAAACATGTTCTTTTGAATATTTTATTTTTTGTGTTTGTATGAAATATTCTTCCATTTCAGATAGTCACGTGTATGTCTTGCAATGCAGTTTTCAGAAAATACTCCCTGGGGAATTTGAGAAGTGCTTACTCCCACTCACTGTGTGGTCCTATGCTGCAGGCCAAACATAATTAAAATTATTGTAGTCATCTGAATACTAGACTCTATTCTAACAAATTAGCATTAAAATGCCAGAAAAAAAATGAGCCAAGCTGACGCCAGTAGACAAAAACCATTAGTAAGCTTTATTTCTGCCTTAGCAAGACCATTTCAATTCAGAACTCCCAACAGTTCATCAGAGTCTGTGGAGAATCAAAGACAGATTAGATGGAAGTAAAATATTTGAATTTTTTTCGTTTAATTCTTCTAGCTAATTTATGCACTTGTACCACTGGATAAGCTCAGTATCCTGTGTCCTCAGTATCTTTATGGCACATATAATTTTTTGCTTTGCAATATCATACTTCTTCTACTTTCACAGATTAATTCCATCATATGGCATTTTACTTCTGTAGTACTTTGACTTACCTAATCATTCGGCATATTTTAAGTTCAGACTACATGTGAGTTGTAGTACAAAATGCTAAGAATATAAAACCATAAAAACATAACCCTGCATGGCAAGAAGCTCACAATCTAATAGGACAGAAGACGAAGAAGTAAATAGATAAGAGTACAATTCTATACTCAAATAACTAATTAAAAATCATGCAATATAATTGCTCTTCTCTTTATCTTTCCTCTCTTTAATGCTTAACATAATTTTGACTTCTTAAACCTTTTCTCATGATTATGGACATCTTCTAGCTTAAAGAAAAAAAAATGAAGTAAAAATCACACAGGAACATCGACATACGGATTTTCATGGAATAATGAGATCCAAGTGAGATCTCCATCAACCCACGATTTCGAAAATCTAAAATAACATCAGCCCGTATTGTTTACTTATGTCCTCAACAGTGCTTTATGAATAGAGCTTCTGACTAAGGGCAGATGTTGTCAATGTATAGTTCAATTCTGTTCATTCACCACTGGGCCATATTCTAACCTTCACTTCTTCCTCCACGTATAATCCTACTGAAAATAATAAGCTTCATTGAAAAGAATGTCAGCATTGGAACCAAATGAGCCTGGGTTTTAGTCTTTCCTTAAGAACTTGATTGAGGAAAATTATTAAAACTCCTTGAGAGCTTGTGTGATCATTTAGTTTATAATGGTAGTTCTCAACCAGGGGCAATGTAACATCTCAGGGATATTTGGTAATATCTACAGATATTTTTGATTATCACAACTGATTGGTTGCTACCAGTAGAGGATACGTATGCTGTTAAACATTCTATAATAAACATAGTAGCCTCCCATAAAGAATTTTCTGACTCCAGATGTCAATAGGGCCTCTGTTGAGAAAAATATGTGTATTAGTTTTCCAAAGCTGCTACAACAAAATACCATAGACTAGGTGGATTAAATAACAGAAATTTATATTTGCATAGTTCTGGAGGCTGAAAGTTGTATAATATATATTAATAAAATATAAAATTAGGTGTATGTTATTAAACCTTTAACATTAATACTTAAATTATTAAGTATAATTATATATTCAATATGTTAGTATATACTAAAAAGTCTTTCTCATCTCACAAACATTTTTTTCTGCTCAATTTTGATGATATATTCAGAATCTGACCATAGATTTTCACTTCCATTGTCGTGATACTCATCTTTGCCACTATATTGTTTAGCTATTGTTAGTAAACCACTTGCCACAAAACCTCAGCAACATATGACAACAAACATGTATTCTTGTAAATATGCTGTTTAGTTGTTGTGATTCTGCTGACTTGGCATAGGTGTTCAGGTAGGGCTCAGCTCAGTGGTTCTACGTCATGTGTCCCTCATCCTTCTCCTGGGATCTTTTTGCTAACGGATGCATGCTATATTAATGGAGATTGTGGAAGCATAAAAGAACAAAGAGGATACTGTAAGGCTTAGAATGAGAACTCACTGAGTCCCACTTCGAGAAGTGATAACACATACCTGGAGGGGAAGGAAGATTTTTGGCCAAACATTTAATCTATCCAAGCAGTGGGAGTAGAGTCATGACCTTGAAATTATTAACCTTGGGCTGGAGTACAGTGGCTCAATCTCGGCTCACTGCAACCTCCATTTCCTGGGTTCAAGCAATTCTCATGTCTGAGCCTCCCAAGTTGCTGAGGTTGGAATTACAGGTGTGTGCAACCACATCCGGCTAATTATTGTATTTTTAGTAGAGATGGGGTTTTGCCATGTTGGCCAGGCTGGTCTCAAACTCCTTACCTCAGGTGATCCACCTACCTTGGCCTCTCAAAGTGTGGGAATTATGGGTGTGAGCCACCGCACCTGGCCTGTATAGAAGAGTTCTTATCCAAGTTTGAAATAATTAATATGACTGGCAGGATTGGGTAAATCTATTTGGACCTCCTTTGGCCACAGACTCAATGCAATGTTTAGGAAAGGGTAGGGTCAGCCACAAAGTCCCAAATTAAAATATGCTGCCTAGGGAAAGGAACATTTCTTGTACTACAAAGTAAAAAGACCCTTGGTCTTCCTTAGTAACCTTCTGAGTATATGAAAATGAGATGAGCATAATTCAAATGTAGAAATATACTGATAAAAATGTTAACAGTTCCCTATTTTAAAATTCATTTGGAAACAAGAAAGAGCTCAAATAGCCAAGACAATCCTAAGCAAAAAATAACAAAGCTGGAGTCATCGTACTACCTGAGTTCAAAATATACTACTGGGCCACAGTAACAAAACAGCATGGTACTGGTACAGAAACAGACACGTAGGCCATGGAACAGAAGAGAGAGCCCAGAAATAAGACCATACACCTACAACTATCTGATCTTCAGCAAAACTGACAAATACAAGCATGCGGAAAAGATTCCTTATTCAATAAATGGTGCTGTGTTAACTTGCTAGCCATATGCAGGAGATTAAAACTGAACTCTCTCCTTACACCATGTACAAAAATTAACTCAAGATGGATTAAAGACTTCAATGCAAAGCCTAAAGTAAAAAAAAAAAAAAAAAAACCTGGGTTTCATGATGAAGATACCAAAAGCCATTGCAACAAAACCAAAAATTGACAAATGGGATCCAATCAAACTAAGGAGCTTCTGTGCAGCAAAAGAAATTATCAATAGAGTAAACAGCCTACACAGTGGAAGAAAATATGTGCAAACTATAAATCCTAAAAGGTCTAATATCCAGCATCTATAAGGAATTTAAACAAATTTACAATTAAAAAAAACCATACAAAACTGGGCAAAGAACAAGAACAGATGCTTTTCTAAAGAGGACTTGAATGTGGCCAACAAGCATATGAAAACACGCTCAGCATCACTGATTATTTGAGAAGTGCAAATTAAAGCCACGATGAGATATCATCTCACACCTGTCAGAATGGCTATTAGTAAAAATCAAAAAACAAATGCTGGCCAGGTTGTGGAGAAAAAGGAGCAATTATATACTGTTGGTTGGAGGGTAAATCAGTTCAACAATTGTAGAAGACAGTGAGACCATCCCTCAAAGACCTAAAGACAGAAATACTATTCAACCCAGCAATCCCATTACTGGGTATATACTGAAAGGAATATATATTGTTCTATTATAAAGACACATGCCCACATACATTCATTACAACACTATTCACAATAACAAAGACATGGAAACAACCTAAATGCCTATCAATAATAGACTGGATAAATGAAATATGGTACATATACACTATAGAACACTATGAAACCCAAAACAGAACAAGATCGTGTCCTTTGTAGAGACATGGATGAAGCTGGAGGCCGTTGTCTTTAGCAAACTAACACAGGAACAGAAAACCAAAAAACACATGTTCTCACTTATAAGTGGGAACTAAATGATGAAAACATGTATACACATGTATACATAGAGGGAACAACACACACTGGGGCCTATCAGAGGGCAGAGGGTGGGAGGAAGGAGAGAATCAGGAAAAATAATGAATGGGTCCTCAGCTTAATACCTCAGTGATGAAATAATCTGTACAATAAACACCTATGACACAAGTTTACCTGTGTAACAAACCTGCACATGTACCCTTGAACTTATAATAAAAGTGAAAATAAATCATAACATAATAATATTAAAGAAAATGTTAACAATTCCTTTGTTGTGTTCTCCTAGCAATTCTATAAAAAAGAAGCTTATAATACACACACATATAGATGCATATTTATAATAATATAGTTTCAATCATACATATATTAATGTATGATTTCTTTCATTTAATTTCTATATTAGAAAATAATACAATCAAGTATAAATACAAATTTTGGTTTAACATATTTTTAAAAATATATTCTTATTTTCTTCTGTATTAAAATAGTGCCTAGCATATTTACCTTTAAATTATTGTCACTTATTTTAAGTACTTATTAAACCTCAACTGAAAAATAAAATAATATGCTTCTAGTGGTTGAAACTAGTTCTAGGAATATTTTCTAGAGATTTAAATAGCAACCTTCTGAAAGAAGAAAAGGATTGTTATATTATTGTTTCATATTCAAATGGCTTGTATGCCATTTTAGAGAGCACACTGCTGACAGTCTTAATTTTCAACTCATTATCAGTTTTACACAGCCCAGCGTGTCAGAGTCTGGTGACTATTTTATAAAGATGTGACTCTATTCTTAAGAAGAAATTATAATTATAAATTCTTACAATGTGAAGGGCCCCATAATAACTTTATCCCCCATGTAACATTAATAGAGTTGGTTTAATAAATCAGGTTGATTGCCCATAATAAATCTACAATCCTGGGTTGCATTACAGTTGCAGTCATATCTGCATGATGCAGTTTTAACCCTTGATGGCTGCCAGTTGCAAAGACATAAATAAAGATTAGGTAATGATGAAGACTGAAGCGCATGCCAGTGCTTTACAATGGTAATTTTATTGCCTTTAAATCAGCACATTTTGGCATGGAAATTTTGTGGCAAGGAAAACTCAACTGTTTCCAAAATATAAAACTTATATTTATGATTATAGTTGCTTTTAGAGAGATAGTTTGCATTAAAAAGATACAATATTACTCAGTTATAGTCATTATGAAAAGTATTAGAAAACAAGCATTTTACTGAGTGTGGCATGGCTCCAGAAGCCTCTGAAGTACATGTTTTCTCTTCGCCAGCAGTGAGGTATCCCAAAGAGGATTTCAGTAAAGATGGTCTGAATCCATCTTAAGTCAGATTTGGGTTAGAATAGCTTATTAGCATTTATCTGTTATGTTCGCTCTGGAGAAAATACCACCTTCCGTTGCAACTCTTCCTTCTCCCTTGGGCCTAGAAATGCTTAGCATTGTCAGGATGTATAGTTACCAATGGCCTTTCAAAATTCAAAAACATTTTTTCCCTGCCTTTACTGAAATAGATGAGAGGCTGGAAAATGCAGAGACATCCTACTTCGTTCTACTCTAAATTAAATAAAATGACAAACACACACACACGTGCACACATACAGCAAGGCAGAAAAAGATCCTTCTTTTATGTCTACTACATTTCCACGAAAATGATGTTAACCAAGAAACATTTGACATGGATGATGTTACAAATACACTATGCTTCATACCCTCAGCCTCATTATTCTATAACTCATATAGTATTTATCTAGCACCAATTCAGTAACAGCCACGTCAAACTGATTGAGCCCCTGTCACTCTCAGTTGGTTCCTTTTAGATACTTGTTAGAGAAACAGGAGGGGATGCTGACATTTACAGTTCCTGTCTCATGACATTGCAATGCACAGACAGCACTGACTGTGAAATCAAAAAAGTTAGTATTAATAGTGCTTGAGGAATTATCAGTCCATCCACAGTGTAATACTAAAGAGCATATCAAAATATACTCTGTAAAGTCATTCTTCTTCAAGCCTGATTTTGATATTGAAATATTAGCATTCATTTATACTTGCTTTCTGGCTTTAACTCTGCTTTCTGATACCTAAAACAATCTTAGTTCACTTAGTTATGGTAGCCTGTCTAGGGAACCTCACCGTTAGACGAGTTATACAATGGAAGAGATTTAATGAGAGGAAAAGAGGAGGGAGAATAATGGAAGATAACAGAGATCCTTCAGCACTATCTGTGTGCCAGGCACTTTGTTAACTTACTTTAAAAGCATCATCTCGGGCTGGGTGTGGTGACTCACACCTGTTATCCCAGCACTTTGGGAGGCCGAGGCGATGGATCACCTGAAGTCAGGAGTTCGAGACCAGCCCTGACCAACACAGTGAAATGCTGTCCCTACTAAAAATACAAAAAATTAGCCAGGCGTGGTGGCACATGCCTATAATCCTAGCTACTAGGGGAGCTGAGG
Organism: Macaca mulatta; assembly: GCF_049350105.2. Taxonomy (NCBI): domain Eukaryota; kingdom Metazoa; phylum Chordata; class Mammalia; order Primates; family Cercopithecidae; genus Macaca; species Macaca mulatta. The sequence continues at coordinate 124,469,748 of NC_133413.1, forward strand.
CAGGAGAATGGTGGAAGCTTGGAAGTGGAAGTTACAGTGAGCCGAGATCACGCCATTGCACTCCAGACTGGGCAACAAGAGTGAAACTCTGTCTCAAAACAAAACAAAACAGGATCATCTCATTTCATAATCATTTCAAACCTATAACAAAAATGTATCCTATTTTATTCATAAAGAAACCAAGAGAGTTCAATTAACTTATTTCGAGTCATATATGTTGTAAAAGTTAAATCTAAGTCAAATAAATTAGGTCAGATTCTAAAAACAGGTCTCTTAGGAAAAGGTAAGTACGAATTTTAATTGCCTTGAGAGTCATAGGAAACTTCCCTGATGTGGTTTGGCTGTGTCCCCACCCACAATCTCTGCTTGAATTGTAATCTCCATAATCCCCACGGGTCAAGGGAGAGACTAAGGGAAGGAAGTTAACTCATGGGGGCAGTTTCACCCATGCTGTTCTCGTGACAGTGAGTGACTCTCATGAGGTCTGATGGTTTTATAAGGGGCTTTCCCACTTCGCTCTGCTACTCTTTCCCCTACCGCCTTGTGAAGAAGGTACCTTGCTTCCTTCTGCCATGATTTTAAGTTACCTGAGGCCTCCCCCACCATTGACTGTGAGTCAATTAAACCTCCTTCCTTTATAAATTACCCTGTCCCTGGGAGTTCCTTACAGCAGCATGATAATGGACTAATGCATTCCCCCAAAGATATTTGCCCCATCCCCCACACAAAAAGAGAGAGAGTTCTGCTTTCTGGTCTTAGCCTGAAGTTCCACAGGCAGAACCTTTATAACGGATAAAAGCCAGAAGGAGTAAGAGACATGAGAACTAATATTTGATTTTAAGGCAGATCTGTAGAATTAATGCATTTTGAGTTTTAAAAATACTCATTGCATTTAATAGATTAACAAGTAAATTATATGATATATTATAGACGTAGCTTGAAACTATTGTGGGTATGTTCCACTCCCTAAGGAGCTAACAGTCTAGTTTGCTCTAAATAATATAAAACACTCTATCTTTAACAATACAGACCAGATATCCAACCACATGACATTTTTATTACTTTTCTATTGTTGCTGTAACAAACTATTATGAATGTAGTAAATTAAAGTAACACAAATTTATGATGTTACTGTCTGTATGCTGGAAGTCCAAAATCTCTCACTCACCTTCCGCCATGATTTTAAGTTTCCTGAGGTCTTAAAATCCCAGGAAGAAATAAAAAGCATTTTGACGGCCTGGCACGGTGGTTCAAGCCTGTAATCCCAGCACTTTGGGAGGCCAAGGCAGGCGGATCACCTAAAGTCAGGAGTTCAAGACCAGACTGGGCAAGATGATGAAACCTCGTCTCTACTAAAATTACAAAAATTAGCTGGGCATGGTGGCGGGTGCCTGTAATCCCAGGTAGTCTTGATGTCCAAAGTCATTTTTTCCCATCTTTAGAAAACTACATGGGAACAAACAGATTGAGCAGGTCTGAAGCTACTGTGTGTGTGAATGAACACTCTTTTGCTTTATTCCAGAATGCTGTAGATCTATTTTGGATTGTATATTGTGTTTGTGTATTTATGCTTTGATTCATAGTAACTTCTTATGTTATGGAATTGATTTGCATTGAACACAAACTGTAAATAAAAAGAAAGAAATGGAAAAAAAAAAAAATCCAGGAAGAAAGGGCCCTTGGTAGGGCTTGTGCTTTATGGAGGTTCCAGATATGTTTTTTTGACTTATTAAGGATCTAGAAGATGTTGCATTGCCTGGCTCATGTTCTGTCCTTCCAGTTTCAAAGAATATCACTTCAGCTTCTGTTTCCTTTGACCTATGTCCTCTCTCTCTAGTTTTGACCCCTTTTGCCTTTCTCTTATAAGAACATTTGTGATAACATTGAGTCCATCTGGATAATGCAGGGTAGTTTCACCACATCAAGATATTGAGCTTTATCACATCCCCAAGCCCCTTTTGTCATGTAAGGAAACATATTTATAGAATCTGAAGATTAGGACAAGAACATCTTTGGGGCCCATTATTTTGTCTATCATGATTTCCAATGCTAAATAAATTAGGAGAGAAAAATCAGAAAATTCAAATAATGTGCACTCCTATAACTTCATATAATCCTACAATTTTCAAGTTATGTCTTATTCCTCCATGCATAAAAGCCTTTTACATATACTGTCTGCAGCTTTCTGCATTTTGACCAAATTTGTTTCAGTTCTTCAAATACACTTAAAGATCAAAAAATGATCTTTCCTGCCTCAAAGGTTTTGAAATAGCAATTCCTAGAGCTTGAAATATTCTTAGTCTTATCCGGTACTTCCTTTGTGTAACACACATCAAAAATTTAATTATAATTTTATTTGTGTAATTAGTTCAACATTAAGCTATACAATTGAAGCATAAACTCTGTGAGTGCAGAGATCATGTATACGCTGTATTAGAAAGTGAGCAAGAGCGTATTTGTTCAATAAATGAAGAACTCAATAAAATAAACAATCAATAAAAATAAAACTCTTCTTCATTTAGTTATAAGAATGACAGGAATGCACTCAACTTTTTAAGAGATTATTTAAAATGTATTTCTCTTTTGCTACTATTAAAAGATAGTCTCTTCTTTTTTTTTTTAAAAAAAAAAAAGGAGACAGTGTAGAGGTTATAATAAGAAAATGCTGTGGCACACTCAGCAAACATGAATGATCTGCATGTCCCTAAGCAAAGACCTTCAGATTATCTCCGAAAAACCTCAGAAGGTGGTATTCATTACCTTGGTGGATTTGCCAGGCCCTGGATCTTGCCCTGTGTTTTAGAAAATTGATTTTGTCAGCACGAGAGAAAAAATTCATCTCTTAGGAGTGGAATTACATTAAATAAGCATACAAGCCTGATGCCAATATATTAATTTACAATGAGATATATAAGTGTTGCAGATATTGGAATATTTAATTACACATAAACAGTTCATTTACTCCCTCAAAATGATCCAATATGGAAGGAAGATAATCCAAATTTTGCTCGGTTAGCACAGATTTAAGGTAAGAACAATTATTTAGTATTAATGAAATTGTTATGAATGAAAAATAGATATATACAACATTTCAAAGATTCTTTAGAAAAAGTATTGAACCCAACGTGATTGCAGATCTACTACATCAGAATATACTCTTGTTGGAGCTTGGATAGGCACTGCTAAGATTTGTTTTACAATTTTGCTTTCTTATACGTATTTGACCAAGTGATATTTCTCTATGTCCATTCTTATATATGTTGAAAAATTCCTCCACTAATATTTAATTCTTCTTTTTTAGACAGAATCTCGCTCTGTCGCCCAGGCTGGAGTGCAGTGGTGCCATCTAGGCTCACTGCAAGCTCTGCCTCCAGGTTCATACCATTCTCCTGCCTCAGCCTCCTGAGTAGCTGGGACTACAGGCGCCTCCCACCACGCCTACCTAATTGTTTGTATTTTTAGTAGAGACGGGGTTTCACCATGTTAGCCAGGATGGTCTCGATCTTCTGAGCTTGTGATCTGCCAGCCTTGGCCTCCCAAAGTCCTGGGATTACAGGCATGAGCCACCGTGCCTAGCCATTTAATTCCTTTTAAGTTTACTGATTATTTTGTTTTTTTAAGGTTATTTGCATAACCTTACTTTAAATAATGATGGGTTTTTTGGTGCATGTTTGTGGTTTTTTTTTTTTTTTTCTCTCTAAAGTTTATCTTCTTTATGTCATCTCTAAATGCTTTAGGAAAGACTCCCTGAAAATTGCACATACTATCCTTATGACTACTCAATACTTGTGAATACACTAAAAATAATGTCTAGAGTACTATAGGGATCCTCATTCTGAGATGATAATTTATCAAGAGAATCAGACAAATTATGTTTTAATTTTTTAAAAAATTCTGGAAAATAGACCAATTTGATAGGTATTTTATGACAACTACTATCATTTTCTAATAACCTGTGGACTTCATATGCAAATCTGCTCTAGATGTCATTTACACAGTGGAGAACAAGATAAACTCTTTTTTTTTTTTTTTTAATGAAGCTTGCATTCCACTGGAAAAAAGCAGAAAATAAAACTATTATATATGCTCACTTTATTATATATGCTCACTTAGCAAAGGATTCTCTAAAGAAGTGATGCTTCAGACAAAACAGAAATGATGAGAAGTTAGCATCCATGAAGCCTCAGGGCTCAGATAAGAGAACAACAAAAGCCCCAAATATAACAAATCTGGGAATTTTAAGTTGTTGGGAAGATTACTGAGCAAGAGAAATGAGTTTAAGATACGAGATCTAAAAGGTAGGCAGGAAACATATCCCATCTGGCATTGCAGTTCACGGTCGTGATTTTGATGTTTAATCTTGCTGTCCTGGAAAATCACCGGAAGCCATCAAACTAAAGACTGAAATTATCTAATATATATTTTAAAAGATAGCTTTGCCTGTTATCTGGAGAGTAGGTTGTGTGGAGGTAAGAGCTATACTAATAAGTTCTGTTTGGAGGTTACTGTCACAGTGCAGATGACACAAGATGATGGCTAGGTTTATGCATGTTGTAGTAGAAGTGGTGAGAAGTGGTAAGGTTGGAAATATATTTTGGAGCTAGAATAGATAGGACCATTGGTGAGCTTGCTGTAAAGCCTGAGAGCAAGAGAGGAAACAGTAATAGTTTGGCAATAGTATCATTACAGCATTGTCTTCTTTATGCCCCCAAGTTGTGAGTACAGAGACAGGCTGACATCTGAAATACTGAACAATCTAATTTTCTAAAAATTGAACACTATGTGTGTTCACAGGCTTAATGTTTCATCAATTTGAGATAATCATTGTTTCCAAAAAAAGCTTTGCACTTTGGCATTTCCAGTTCTTTGTAATGCACTTCACTCTGCCTGGAATGATGTAGATGGTTCACCTCTGCCTCTCAAAACTTTATTCATTTTTTAAGAATTTAAACAAATGCTAACTCTTAACAAAACTTTTCTGAATCCTGTAAAAGGATCCTTTTCTCTTTAGTAGATGTTTAGAAAAAGTAGAATAATTAGAAGTCCACAATTAGTTCAAAAGTAGACCTACCAATTATCATTTAAATTTGCTTTATAGTGCATTTTAATTCATTATTTTAAATTATAAGATGAAATACAAAAATTTTATTTTGTCATACTTTTGCTTTGTTTTTGTTTTTTAAGTCAGTTATAATTGAGTAGCCATCAGAAGAATTTGATCATCAGAGGCAGCCCACATCCAATTAATGAGTAGGAACAGGGTAGGGCACAGTAGGATAAGAATTCCTGGCCCACTGAATTTGAGACAACTTCGAAAGACTATCCCAGCTCCAGAACTTTCTGTGGGGTTGGCTGAGTCTTTTTGCAACTGTACCAGTGTTCAATTTCTCTGTCTGCCTCACTCTGTTTCCCATACTATTTTCCAGATTTTGTTATCAAGCATTTTCCAGTAAACCTCATGTACATGAATCTATGTTTCAGAATCTTCTCTAGGGCACATGATTTCAGAATCAAATCTGATACAAATAATAGCAAAATTATTTAGGCAATACATTTATCACAAAATTAAAGCATGCAGTTTCATGAACTTCACATAAAGTTTAATGAACGTTAAGGAAAAAAAACCTTTTTAAATATTCATTCAGTGAAAATGGCTTTAGATGAGTGTTCTGATCAACTTTTTGTGCTTTTAAAAATATGTAACAGTTTACAAAAGTTATATATACATATTTTGTCTTATTCTCTTTCATACTGAGTTAGAAAAGTCTAGCATTTATGTGGCATTATAAATGGTAGCAAGGAAACATATAATAATACTGATATTCAGATAAAATAGAGATATTATTAAGTTTGTGTTTAAGTAAACAAACAAACCTTAAAAATTATACACTTAATCTTAGTGAAAAAAAATCACTAATTCAATTTTGGTTATTTAAAGCCATGAAGTGAAATGGTAAAGATATTTAAGATACTGAACATTTTCAGTTTACTATCTCAAGTGCTAAATTCACTTGAGCAAGACTACAGAAATAGTCTTGAGTCTCCTTTGAATCACAAATAAATTAATTTTTAAAACTCCATTTCTATTTTCAGAATTTTGTATGAGTATATTCTCACTTTGCAGAGGACAAATAATATCAGTAAATCAGATTCTCCAGTTCTGTACCCATGAATTTTTTTTTCTCATGAACCAAAGAGGATTTGCCATTAGTCTTAATGCTTTAATCATATTCACAGTTTTCACTATATACTTCAAAAATTTGACCGCCTTCTCTTCTCTCTAAATAAAGTGGCCTTTGGATTCATTTTCAAGAAAATTCCATTTCATCTCTAGTAAGACCTTTGTAATGGAGTACCTATAGTAGTACTGTAAACTCCTTAGTGAGTTAGTCAGCTGAAAGCAACACCACAGTCTTCGTCTGCAGTGTTTAAGACTATGCTAATCATTATTTAGAGTGATTTCTCTAAAAATAATATTAAATGTAATATGTTCAACATATAAATGAAAAATATATTCCATTGTTTTCTTCTGCTGAAAATTTCAAAATACTTGCAGACTACTTTCCATACTCCAAGGAAACCAGTGATGTATGATGTATAGCACACATTCTAAAATGATGTAGATTTAGTGATATTAAAATAAGTTTCAGTAGGATTATTTTAATTAAATAAAGTGATATTAATATTCTGTGAGAAATTTGATAATTAGGAGTATTATTATAAAATGTAAAATCCTCTGTGGTAAACACACTATGTAGTATAGTATACACTATAAGTTGACAATTATACTTTACATCTATAATCATTAAAATGTTAGTAGTGCAAGAAATGACAGATAAATGGAACAGAAATAAAGAAGTTATAACACCCAAAAGAGGCAGAAAGTAGTGAATAGGTTATTAATAGCAGAATAAATGTAAATACTAATAACTATGAAAAATTATTATCGGCATTAGTAATAAATTATATTCAAAAAAATATCATATCTCTCTTGTAAAATTGACAAAGCTGCTCCTAATACTTCATGCCTGTGAGAATCATACAAGCAAAATGATATATTATTTTTAAAAATTCAAAGCTTAGTCTTTTTAGAAACGTTAACTTAGAAGTATTTTAAAACGTTAAAAGTATTTATTATGGTTCACTAAGAATTTTATCTAGTAATTCAATCAAAGACACTATCAGACATGGAAAGATTCATGATCAAGTACTGATTTAATAATAAAATGGATTGAATCAAGTACAATGTGACAATGTGATAAAATATTCAACCATTATAAATTGTATAGGAATAAGTTATAACGACATGAAAGAAAGTTGCAAAACACAGTTAAGAAGAAAACTAAGATACAATATTATGCATACTTATATGCAATATGATTGAAATTGATAGATGCATATTTGTGGGTTTTGTGTGTATGCATCTGGGTGTATATATAGTTGCTATATTTTCTCCTTACATTATTACATAATATTTCACAATGAATATGTTTTACATTTATTATATATAAAGGTAACACTGCAAGCTCTGCTTTTTTAAGAGAAAGACTTGCTGGCTCCAGAACATATTGCAGATTAGAAGAAAATAAATGAAGCTGAAGAGTATATGTTTTAGGAATAAACTAGGAATAGAAGAAGAAAACATTCCAAGAAACAGATAAACTTAAAGCAATGATAGTTACAGAAATAAACTAACAAAAAAGGTTATAATTTTTTGCTTGCTCTTCATTTTTTCTAAAGGCCTATATATAACAAAGAAATTCAAAAATATTGTAATTTAGGGGTTGTTTCTTGTAGACAGAAATTCAAGTTACCTAAGTGATTTCAAAGTTAGACAAATAATCATTTGAAGAATAAAACTGAAGTTTAAATAAACAATGGACAAAAGTTTGAGAGTAAATTATTATTGTTGATACATCAAATAGAATGCAATGAAGGCTTATTTTACTCACCAAGGGAGGAAGGAAAAATAATGTGGTCGTAGGTACTATTTGGGGGTAGAAGGGTATGAAGGAGCCATTCTTTGGAACAAGATTAGAGTCAGGTCATCAATTTTCAGACAGGCATTCAGTATAAAAATTGAATGTGCTTGATTTTCTATTTCTTCAGACTTTGACAAAATACAGACAAAACCCAACAGCACTCAGAGACTATCAATCAAGGTTCAATCAGGTATGTATTTGTAAAATCATAATATACATGGTGGAGATACAGGTATATATAAACTTATATGGAGATATATATATGGATATATATGGAGATATATATATATATGTATCTCCACCCTGTGTGTGTATATATATATCTCCACATATATAAATATATCCCCACATATATATATATATATATATATATATATATATATATCTCCCCCCTACATACATAATTATATAAGGTATTGGCTTAAGCAACTGTGGGGGCTAGTTCTGTAAATATGATATCCATAAGGCAGACTGTCAGGAAGGGAAAGCTGGAAATTTTCAGGCAGGAGAAGTTTCAGTCCATAGGCAAGATGTATTCTTAATTAAGAAAATAGCTCAGTTCTTAAGGCCTTTCAGTTCTTTAGATCAAGCATGCCCACCTAAATAATTGAGAACTTCAAGTCCATTGATTGTAGATGTTTAGTCATGTGTTCAAAATACCATCACGGGAACACCTAGATTAGTGTTTGATTGAAAAACTGAGAACTATCGTCTAGCCAAGTTGACACACCAAATTGACCATCCATGAGCCCTGTGCAACATGAAATAGTGCACCATGAACAACAAGATGAGTAGTAGAAAATGTTACCTACTGATCCCCTGGCTAGATATAAATATATATACTAAATCATTTTGAGTCCATCCAAACATGGTAGAAAATTTACATGTTCTATATGGTATTTTATGATTACAAACTAGTATATCTAATAAATTGGTGAATCTTTGTCCAAAGCCATAACTTCAAAATATCACTTCTTATATTATAATTATTTAGTTTGTTTCTAGGTAGCTAGGTAATTATATGTGACACAAAAGTCAACAGCAACAAAAATTTTAGTCAATTGAAAAGTATAATAATTAAAGTCATGAATTAAATAGCCGTTAGGTGTGGTAAATCTATATATTTACTTATTTCTGAATTTGAAGAAAACTCATGAAGTGTTTTATGTTATTAACCCAAATACAGATTCCTGGAAGACCAACTGACTTGTTCATTTTCCCAAATCACAGTATGTAACAGTGGATTTCTGGTGCACTTTAATATAGCTTTAATTGTATTCTGTTCTAAGTAATTAGTAATTTGAACTCAACTGGCACTAATTTGGGAGTACATAAGCCTCTTGTGGTTTTGTTTTGATTTTCATAGTGGAATATTTTAAAGCATATATCATATACACAAAGTCACTGCAATTAACATAACTAATACATCTTTTTAAATTTCATAAGAAAAAATTACTAAAAATGGATGTTTTTACAAGGTTACTGTTGCTAGCAATGCACTCCACTGGGATCTGTATACTCCACACATATGTCTGTCTCATTTTGTTAAAACTCGTGGAGGTAACATCATGGTGTAACATTGGCATGAATATAATTCACTGATTTTTAACTATTTCAGGAGCAGCATCTTGAAATATTTATATACGTATATATATATAGTTAAATGTATATACATGCTTTATATATATATAGAATAGGTTTTTTGTGGATTTGAGTGGCCTATGTGTTACAAATTCGAAATAGGATGCCAGATATATTCAGAAATAAACATTCATTAATGTCTCAGGACTCCAAAAGTAAACTCTAAGATCATTGACCTGTAATTTCTGAAGTGTACTAATAAGGCTGTGGGGGCAGGCACATACAAAGACACATACAGATGTCTGTCATATTTACATAACATTTTACTCTTTGGGTGATACTGAAGATAAACTTTTGCATTAATCAAACTGATTAAGTTTTAAAATGTAATCTATTTTGTAATTTTATTTTATCTTAGGCTATAGAAGACACCAGGTCAGATAAATATGGCAAAAAAAAAGCGCATAGTGTCTGTTAGCTGAAATTCTGCAAAGGAGATTGCAGCTATAAAGTGTAGTATACATGTAGCAGAGTAACTAATTAGGCAGCCATCTGGCTCCATGTAGATCAGGGCAAGAAGGCCTCCACCTCTTAATAGTCCTTTAAGGCACTGCTGTCTTACTGCAGTGTGCTAATTGATAGTCTCATGAAGGCCTCAAGTTAGAGGAGAAAAGTCAAAGGATACTCTGCACAGTCTGATTAAGATGATTAGCGAAATACATCATAGGAAGATGTCAAACACAATGGTAAATGTTAGAAAAACATTCAATAATTATAAAAGCAAGAATACAAGAAAATGTTTTCATTTCAAGTAGTTTATTTGTCTGACATGCCGATTAGATGAATAGAGAAATTTTGTGCAAAAATGCTCTTTAAAACATATTTCAGCAAAAATATTATCACCCATAGAACTCTCCTCCATTCCATGTCTTTATTTGTCTTGAAAAGTTCAAGAACTTAAGAAATGTCATGCCATATCACTCTGTATTATAGAAGGGAAATGTGGAAGACACATTATTTTTCCTTTTGAATGCCTAGAGTTGTGGATGCGTCATCAAGGTAAAAGAAAAGTGATAATGTGACTGACAGTGCTCTTCATATCTTGAACTAACTTTACAATTTTGTCACTACCTGCCAAAAATTATGTATTATCCTTATTCTGTGAGACCTACCTTTTTTCTGGAACACATGATTGACCAGAAATCCCAGGTATTTAATGGATTTTTCTATTTTCTGCTCCATTCATCTGTCAGTCATTGTTTCATTACTGATTTTTCCAGCTTCTCTGCCTTTTGCTGAAGTTGATTCCATAAGCAGGAGAGACATGGTACTTAAAAAATTTTTTATTTTAAGGAGTCACTAGAAGCCATTAAAATGGGAGGAATATTCAGGAAGTAAAAAATGATTTTTATAACACAAAAAATTATTAAGAAAATTATTTATCTAACTAAATAAATGGAAAACTTTAAAATATCTAAACTATCACTAGTCATGGCAAGGAAAAATGTACGTATCTCTGTGAGATACAGACTGACTTTCCTTTTCCTCACAGTCCTTCAGGAACTATTTATCTATGGCACTTGTCTGGCAGGCAGTTCTTTAGCTAGGCTATGTGACTAACTTCCACCTTCTCCCCTGAGGATTACACAGACACGACATTCCTATCAGATTGGCTTTCAATGGATTTAGTTGCTTTAAAAATGACTTGTGACCAGAAAAGTGTGGAGGTGGTCACTCCACAGGCTCTAAATCTTTGGAAGATTATTTTTAAAGCAAATCCTTTAAAACTACTTTAGAATGAGCTTTTTTTATTTAGAATGATGTGGGAGATTACTGAGAAAACCAGAAGGATCACCTTTCCAACAAATTAATGGAATATGGTTTATTCTTGAGCTGTAGATAATGCATCAATTTTGTTAAGGATAGAATTTTAATCTAAGAAATAAAATACTAAATGTATTCATCCTATCCAACTGAAAACCACAACAAGAATTCAATGACTACCACATGCATTATTTAGATATAATGTACCAAGTACTACACAATGTGCAAAGTACTATGTCTGCATTACACCTCTTAACCCATTTATGCCTAGTATTCTATTATTGGAACGCTAACCATGTGGGAGTTATTTATATCCTACTGCTCAAGGTCAGCGCCAAAGTCTGATTGCAAAAATTCAAACAATTGCAACCTCAGATATAAATGGGTTAATTCTTAAGCTATATCTTGAACATCATATATACCTTGTACATGTTCTTTACAGTACAGAAAAATGACTATAATTAGTACAATTCGCTCTTCATTCTTATGTCAAAATCTAATTTATTTCTTACAATTATAAAAATAGACTATTTCAGCTCAAGTATTTTCATTTAAGAAAAGGTGATGTACTTTTTCTAACCAGTTATATAGGAGATATTGCTTATATCTTCTGCAATTCTGCAGATAACAGACTATAAGAAAACCGTAAAAATCCTCTCTCCATTTGCAAATTAGACAATTTTAATTTTGTGTTGCTTTCCCATTTCCATTTTTTTGTCTAATAAAAATGTTATTACATGCTTAATGGCACATAGAGTTAGAGTTTTTAACCCAAGCTGCATCAACTCATTTTAAGGTATCTATGCCTTTTTAAAAGTATAGAATATTTATTGTGTGTGTCTTTTATTTCTGGGATGGCCTGTAGTTTGAATAAAATTATTCATGTCTTAAAAGGCATACAGACCTTGTCCTGTATAGTCACTCATTATATATTCACCAGCCTTCAGTTATATGTATGATCTCCTTATGTAGCAGAAACTAATTACCGGTAGAATTATCTATCCTAAGAATTCTAGAACAAAAAGACAAGACAGTTTGAAATATTTTAGTATTTTTGTTGACATCTCTTTATCTCCATTAACATTGCTGATAAATAACAAGTAGAAGAAACTTTTTTATACAGCCTGTGTTACGAGCTGAATTCTGACTCTCCCAAATGTATATGTTAAAGTCCTCATCCCTAGTACCTCAGAATGTGACAGATTTTAAAGGTAATTAAGTTAAAATGCAGCCCTTAGGATAGACTCTTTTTTTTTTTTTTTTTTTTGAGACAGCATTTTGCACTGTTGCCCAAGCTGACGTGCAGTGGCAGGATCTCGGCTCACTGCAGCTTTGACTTGGTGGGCTCAAGTGATCCTCCCACCTGAGTCTCCTGAGTAGCTGGTACTACAGGTGCAAGTGAGTGCCACCACACCCGGCTAACATTTTTGTATTTTTAGTAAAGTCGGGGTTTCTCCATTTTGCCCCAGCTGGTCCTGAGCTCAAGTGATCCACTTGCCTCAGCCTCCCAAAGTGCTGGGATTACAGATGTGAGCCACCAAGCCCAGTCAGGTGGACTCTATTCTAATCTGATTAGCATCCTTTTAAGGACAGAAGGTTAGAACACAGACACACACAGGCTGGGGGTATGTGAAGACATGAAAGGAAGACAGTTATTGTATTAATCCATTTTCATGCTGCTAATAAAGACATACATGAGACTGAGAAGAAAAATCACTTTAATGGACTCAATAGTTCTACATGGCTGGGGAAGCCTCACAATCATGATGGAAGGTGAAAGGCACTTCTTTCATGGCACAGCAAGAGAGAATGAGAGAGAAACAGAAAGCAGAAACCCCTTATGAATCCATCTAATCTCCTGAGACTTATTCACTATCACAAGAACAGTATAGGGGAAACCGCCCCCACAATTCGATTATTTCCCACTGAGTACCTCCCACAACACTTGGGAATTATGGGAGTACAATTCAAGATGAGATTTGGATGGGGACACAGAGCCAAACCATATTAGCCATCGACAAGACAAAGGAAAAGGCCTTAAAAGAAACCAATCCTGACAATATCTTGAACTTAGGCTTCTAGCCTCAAAAATGAGGAAATAATAAAAGTATTTTGGCAGGCCTGGGACATTGAGTCAGCTAGCATTTATAAGTAGTTTCCTAATGTATGTTGTAGAGAATAGTCCATCAACACTCAGAACGTGCGTTTTACCCGTCTACTAAATGGCGACCACGGTGAAAAAGAATGCTGACAAAGCTAGAAAAATGGTGCTGGCCGGGCGCAGTGGCTCAAGCCTGTAATCCCAGCACTTTGGGAGGCCGAGACGGGTGGATCACGAGGTCAGGAGATCGAGACCATCCTGGCTAACACAATGAAACCCCGTCTCCACTAAAAATACAAAAAAATTAGCCGGGCGTGGTGGCGGCGCCTGTAGTCCCAGCTACTCGGGAGGCTGAGGCAGGAGAATGGCGGGAACCCGGGAGGCGGAGCTTGCAGTAAGCCGAGATCGCGCCACTGCACTCCAGCCTGGGCGACAGAGCGAGACTCTGCCTCAAAAAAAAAAAAAAAGAAAAGAAAAATGGTGCTTTCATTCAATAGGGACGGATTACATGAAGTGATCTTTCTGCTTCTGCAACTTGGAATTGACAGAATTAACCTTCATATAGAAAATAGTCACATTGACAACAAAATGAATATACAAATAACATATCAAGTAAGAAAGTGGAGATTATTAGCCACAGTGAGTTCATAGTAGCCCTAAACATTTAGAAAGGGTTGAAAAGGTACGTGACTACAGAACTACATGTCTCACAATTTGCGGATCAGTGGAAAAGAGGAGAGGACATTCTAAATAGAAACAGCCAATAATCAGATATAGAGAAAGGAATGACGTCAAGAAAAAATTTGAAAGAAGAGCATAAGAATAAATTATACACTACTTAGAGTAGCTTTTAGGAGTTTCAAAACAGCGTAACTTTTCTTATGTTTTTCAGATTTTTTATTGATACATAATATGTGTACAGATTTATAGAATGCATGTGATATTTTAATACATGCAAACAATGGGTAATGATTATATCAGGGTATTTAGAATATCTGTAACCTGAAAACATTTATCATTTCTTTGTGTTGTGAACATTTCAAATCTTCTCTATCTTCTCTACTAGCTATTTTGAAAACTAGATTGTTAATGATGGTTACCCTACTGTGCTATCGATCCCTAGAACATAATCCACCTAACAGTATCTTTATACATATTAACAAACCTCTTTTCTTCAACCACCTTCCTCAACACACAACCTCTGCAGCCTCTGATAACTATCATTCTACTTTCTACCTCCACAAGATCAACTTTTTTGGCTTCCACATATGAGTTTGAAAATGCTGTTTTCCTGTTTAACTTTCTGTTTCTGGCTTATTTCACTGAATATTATGTTCTTCAGTTCAATCCGTATTGCCGGAAAAAGCAGGTTTTGATCTCTTTTTGATGGCTCAGTGGTATTTTTTCTTCATCCATTCATCTGTTGACAATCCCTTGGCATTTCATCATTTCATATCGTGGCTCATGTGAATAGTGCCACAATTGCTTTAATACACTGATTTCCTTTCCTTTGGATAAATATGGAGTACTGGGATTGATGGGTCTTAAGGTAGTTCTACTTTGAGTTTTTTGAAAAAAAACTCATGCGTTTAAAACTAACGGCTGTACTACTTTACATTCCTACCAAGTGTATAAAAGTTCCCTTTGCTCCACATCCTCACTAGCATTTCTTAGTTTTTGTCTTTTTAATAATAGTCATTCTAATTGGACAAGATGATACCTCATTGTGGTTATGATATATCTCTCTGACCATTAGTGATATTGAGCATTTTTCCATATACCTGTATGCCAGTTGTATGTTTGTGTTCTTTTTAGGAATGTCTATTCAAAAAGCATTACCCACTTTTTCATGGAATTTTATTTATTTATTTATTTATTTATTTATGCTCTAAGTTGTTTGAGTTATGCGTATATTCAAGATATTCATTCTTGTGGTATGAATAGTTCTCACATATTTTTTTCTCATTCAATAGATTGTCTCCCCATTCTGTTGGTTTTTTCACTGCTGTACCGAAACTTTTTAACTTGATATAGTTCTAATTGCATATTTTTTGCTTCTGTTGCCTGTGCTTTTGAGACTTTAGCAATGAAATCATTACATTGACAAATGTCGTGAAGCATTTCCCAAATGTTTACTTCTATTTATTTTATAGTTTCAGGTCTTGAATTTAAGCCTTTAATTCATTTTTATAAATGGTGAAAGATAGGGGTGCAGTTTCATTCTTTTGCTTATGGATATCCAGTTTTCCTAGCCCCGTTAATTGAAGATAATGTCTTTCCCCATTGTGTGCTATTGGAGACTTTGTGTATGATTAGTTGGCTGTATATAAGTGGGTTTACTTCTTGATTCTCTATTCTGTTCCATTGGTCTGTGTGTCTATTTTTATACTAATACTTTGCTGTTTTGATTACTATAGTGCTGTAATATATTTTGAAGTCAAGTAGTCTTATGCCCCCCAGCTGTGTTCTTTTTCCTCACAGAATCTTTTATTTCATACAAATTTTATAATTTGTATTATATTTCTGTGAAAAAATGTATTGGCATTTTGATAGGGATTGCATTGAATTTATAAATTTCTTTGCATAATATACTCATTCTACCAATACGAACTCATCTAATACGTGAGTATGGGATATCCTTCTATTTGTTTGTCCTCTTTAATTTCTTTCATCAATGTTTTGTAATTTTCCTCGTAGACATCGTTCACCTCCCTGGTTAAATTTATTCCTGGGTATTTTATTTATTTTGTAGCTATTGTAAGTGTGATTTCCTTTCTGATTTCATTTTCAGCTAGTTCACTATCAGTGTAGACAAATGCTACTAATGTTTAGTATCCTGCAATTGTAGTGAATTAATTTGTCTGTTGTAATAGTTTCTTTGAGTAGAGTTTTTAGCTTTTTCTAGACAATAAGATCATGTCTGCAAAGAAGGACAATTTGACTTCCCCTTTTCCAGCCTGGATATCTTTTATTTCTTTATCTTACCTGATTGCTCTGGGTAGGACTTTCAGTACTATGTTGAATAGGAGTGGTGAAAGTAGGTATTCTTGTCTTCTTCCAGTTCTTAGAGGAAAGGCTTTCAAATGATCCCTATTCAGTATGATGTTAGCTGTGAGTTTGCAATATATGGCCTTTAGTATGTTGAGGTATGTCCCTTCTATGCCTAATTTACTAAGAGATTTTATCATGAAAGGGCATTGAATTTCATCAAATGATTTTTCTGACTCTTTTGGGATAAATATTTGGTTTGTGTTCTTCATTCTGTTGATGTGATATTTCACATTTATTGATATGTTTATGGTGAACCATCTCTGCATCCCTGGGATAAATCCCACTTGATCATGGTGTATTTTTTTAATGTGCCACCAAATTCTGACTTTTAGCATTTCATTGAGGATTTTTCATCTGGGATATAGGCCTGTAGTTTTCTTTTTGTTGTGTCCTTGTCTGGGTTTGGTATTAGGGTAATGCTGGCCTCACATAATGAATTAGGAAAAATTCTCTCCTTTTCAATTTTTTAGAATAGTTTGAGAATTTCTATTAGTTTTTTTTTTCTGTTTTTAATAAGTTTGGTGGAATTCAACAGTAAAGCACTGCAGTCTTGGGCATTTGTCAGAAATTTTTAAAAAATCAATCAGTGTTGTTATTTATTATTGGTCGTTTGGGTTTTCTATTTCTTCTTGGTTCAGTCTTAAAAGGTTGTAGGTTTGCAAAAAATTGTGTATTTCCTCCAGGTTTTATAATTTGTTGGCATGTAGTTCTTCATAATTGTCTGTGATTATCCTTTTTATTTCTGTGGTATCAGTTGTACCTTCTTGTTTCAGATTTTTTTTTTTTTTAATTTGAGTCTCCTCTTTCATTCTTTGTTAGTCTAGCTATGAGTTTATTATTTTGTTCATTTTCTCGAAAAAACTTCGTTATGTTGATTCTTTGTTTTTGACTCTATTTCATTTCTTCTGTTCTGATACTTATTATTTCTTTCTTTCTACAGATGTTCAATTTTTTTTGTTCTTACTTCCAAGTTCCTTGGGATATATCTTGGGATTGTTTACTTAAAATCTTTCTGTGTTTTAATGTAGGCATTTATTGATATAAAATTCCCTTTCAGCACTGTTTTTCCTGTATCACACAGGTTTTGGTATGTTGTGTTTCCATTTTCATTTGTTTCATTATTTTTAAAATTTTCTTATTAATTTCTTCATTTATCCAATGGTTATTCAAGAGCATGTTGTTTAATTTCCATGTATTTGTACAGTTCCTAAAGTTCTTCTTGGTACTAATTTCTAGCTTTATTCCATATGGCTTCAGAAAATATTTGGTAAGATTTTCATTTTTAAAAATTTGTTGGCACTTGCTTTGTGTCCCAACATATATTCCATTCTGGAGACTGTTCCTTGTGCTATTGAAAAGAATGCATATTCTATAGCTGTTAAATAAAATGTTCTGTAAATGTCTATTAAGTTCATTTGCTCTAAGATGCAGCTTGAATTTAATGTTTCTTTGTTGATTTTCTGCCTAATCTTTCCAATGCTGAGAATGGAGTGTTAAAGTTTCTTATTATTATTTTATTGGAGTCTATTTCTCCTTTTATATCAAATAATAATTGCTTTCTTTATCTGGATACTCCAGCTTTGAATATGTATGTATTTATAATTATTATATTATCTTTCTTAATTTATTTCTTTATCATTATATAATGAACTTCTTTGTCTCCCTTAACTGTTGTTTACTTAAAGTACGTTTTATATGATGATGTAAGTATACTTAACTCCTTCTTACATTTGGTTTCCATTTGGATGGAATATCTTTTTCTATCCTTCATTTCTAATCTATGTTTCCTAAGAGTTAAATGAGTTTTATGTAGGCAGCATGTAGTTGAATCTTTTTTTATCTATTAAATCAGTCTTTATCTTTTAACAGCATGATTTAATCCATTTACACTTAAGGTTAATATTGATAGGTGAGGACATATTCCTGTAATTTTGCTAATGGTTTTCTGTTTGCTTTGTATATCCTTTCTTCTTTGCTTTCTTATTGTTTATAGTGGTAACATCTGAGTTATTTCTCTTTCTGACTTGTCTGTCTGCTCTACCAGTGAATTTTATACTTTTGTTTGATTTCATGATGGTAGATGTCGTCATCCAGCTTCCAGATGTAGGACTGCTTTAAGCATGTTTTACGGGACTAGCCTACTGGTGATGAATTCCCTCAGGTTTTGCTTGTCTGGAAAAGGTGTTATTTCCTTGTTTTTGAAGAGTAGCTTTCCTGGATATATTATTCTTGACTAGTAGTGGTTTTTTTTGCTTGTTTCTAACAGAGTTTTGAATAATGATCTCATTCTCTCCTAGCCTGTAAGGTTTCTGCCAGGAAATCCTGAGAAATGCACTTGTAGTCTGATGGGCTGTATTAATCTGTTCTCATGCTGTTCATAAAGACATACCCGAGACTGGGTAATTTATAAAGAAAAAGAAGGTTAATTGACTTCCATTCCACATGGCTGGGGATGCCTCACAATCATGACAGAAGGTGAAGGAGGGGCAAAGGCACATCTTACATGGTGACAGGCAAGAGAGATTGTGCAGGAGAACTTCTATCAGAGCTCATGAGACTTATTCACTACCCTGAGAATAGTATGGGGGAAAATCCTGCCCCAATGATTCAATGACCTGCCATCCGGTCCCTCCTGTAACACATGGGAATTATGGGAGGACAATTCAAGATGATATTTGGGTGAGGACACAGCCAAACCATATCATGGGTGTTCCCTTATATGTGACTTAATGATTTTTCTCTTGCGGTTATTAGCGTTCTCTTAGTCTTTGGCTTTTGACAGTTTGACTATTATGTGCCTTGGAGAAGTTTTTTGGGTTAAATATATTTGAAATTGAGATTCCTGTATCTTGATGTTTCTATTTTTGAGAGATCTGGCAAATTTTCAGATATTATTTTATTAAATAGATTCTCTATGCCTTTGTGCATTACTCTCCTTCTGCAAAACAGAAAGTTAAAATATTTGCTGACTTCATTGTGGTATGTCCCATGGACTTTATTTAATCCTTTTATTCTCTTCTTCTTTTGTATACTGGATTATTTCAAAAGGCCCAACTTTAAATTCAGAAATTGTCTCTTCTGCTTGATCCAGTCTACTGTTGAAGCTCTCGATTTTATTTTTTATTTCATTTATTGACTTATTCAGATCCAGAATTTCTGTTTGGTTCTTTTTAATGATATTTAACATTTTGTTAAATTTCTCATTCAGATCATTAATTGTTTTTCTGATTTCTTCATACTGTTTATGTTCTCTTGTATCTCACTGAGCTTATTTAATATTATTGTTTTCAATTATCTTTTAGGCAGTTTTTAATTTTTTTATTGGAATTTACTGATGAAGAATTATTTTGTTCCTTTGGAAGTGTCATGTTTCCTTGTTTTTATATTTTATTTTATTTTTTTTAATAATGTTTGTTGTGCCCTTACCTTGATTTCTGTGCATCTGGTGTAACAGTAACTTCTTTCCATTTTTATGGATTGGTTTTTGTAGGGAAAGTTTTTTTTCCTATAAAGGCATCTATAGTGTAAATTGGATAGCATGTTTTTGCTTTGATTCTGGGTAACTGCTGTAGTGTATTCTTTATATGATTTGTTCAGCTATAATCAGCATCAGTGGTGTTTTGTGTTCCTCAGTGTCTAAGGATAAGGATGTTCTTGCTAGTGGAGGCTGTGGTTAGGCTTTGCTGGGTATGAGGACAAAAAGTGGGTTCGTTCTTAGGCCCTAGTCACAGAGGTGGTGGAGCCTACCTTTGGTCACTTGGTGGTATACAGTGGCACCAGTGTTAGAAAGTCTAGGCAGACTGATTCTTGGGCTTCCAGGCAGCTTGTGCTCAGGTGCTGGCTCTGGCAATGATGGACTAAATGAGCAGGTGGGTCCTAAGGACCCTAGGCAGTATGTGTGGGATCAGTGATGACTTTAAGGGTCCTGGGTCAGTCTCCAGGTATTCAGGTGGCACATACAAGTGGGTGGCACTGGCAGTCTTGTTAGCAGGCTGGGTAGAACCTCAGACCCCCAGGGGAATTGAATGGGTGCCATTGGTAGTAAGTGGGATGGGGAATTCCCAGACCTTTCCAGATGACGTGTGCAGGCACTGGTAGGGGTGGCACCAGTTTTGGTGAGCCTGTCCTCAGGCCCCTAATTATACCTGTGATATGGGCTGTGCTGAGTAACATTTTGATTCCCAGACCTCTGGTCTATGTTCACAGGTACCAGCAAACTGGACAGGTCCATACTCAGATCCCTGGAAGGCAAGTAAAGATACAAGTTGCAGCAACTGGGATGAACATACCTCTAGATCCCTGGAGTAGGGTGACCCCTGATGAAACAGGCCTGTTCTCAGGATCCCTGAATGTATACACGGCACAGACTATGGTGGGTGGGGCAGATCTATCCCCAGGTCCCCAGATGGCTTGAAAAGGCAGTCAGGGCTTGTTGCCCAGCCTCCTGATGATGTTCACATATGTCAGTGGTGGCAAGCAGTGAAGACTGACCTGTAGCTCCCTGAACAATGTGCCCAGGAATTGGCAAGTCTGTCCTCAGGCTCCTGATGTATCGTGCAGTCAATGAGTACAGAGGTGACAGGTTAGGCAGGTCTGTCCTCAGGCCCCTGGAATGTGTTTGTGGGCACCAGCGGCAGCAGGTGGAGCAAGTTGATCTCCAGACCCCTGGACAATGCACATGAGCATTGGCAGGGGTGGTGTCAGGCTGGTCAGGCTTGTCCTCAGGCCACCCATTGGTGTGGCAAACCCCAGCTGTGGCTTGCCAGGTGGGTCGATCCCCAGGCCCCCAAATGCCAGCTTCAGGAAAGCTGGGCCTGTTAGGTTCTCAGCTGGTGTGCTTGCATGCCAGTGGTTGCAGACAGGGCAGGTCAATCCCCAGGCTCCACCATGACACATATGGGCAATGGCTAGGGCAGCACCCCTCAGGGGATCCCCAGGCCTCTAATTGTGTATGCTGTCACAAGCTGTGGCAGACGGGGCTGGTCAACCCTACTTCACCAGTCAGTGTTTGCAAATGGCAGCAAAATGGGCAGTCCTGTCTTTAGGCCCTACAAAGTGTCTGCAGGTGCCAGTGGCAGAGGTGGTGAGGGTGTTTTGACTCTCAAGAACCAAGACAACACATGTGGCCATTGGCAGGGGTATCCCAAGGAGAAGTAGCCTGTCCTAAGTTTTTCGGACTGTGTTCACGAGCACCAGCTGTGACAGTAAGGGCAGGCTGTTTCCCAGATTCTCTGGAAGTACAGGAAGGTGCACAATGTTCCTGCTGCTGGGGGCTGGGGTTGTTGTCAATGACAGTGGCCTCAAGCAGGTGGCTTTCAGGTCTGGAGAGCATGTACTTTGGCCATCTTTGTCCTGGGGCAGCTTTCCCCATGCACTGCACTGACCATTCCCCAAGGTATAGGACACTGCATGCACTAGAGTGCTCGGGACCTGGTTGTACCATTGGGTCCGGCTGGTGTTATCTTGTGCGAATGTCGGGGGAGGGTGTGAGCTGGGATCCTTGGATCTGGAGATGCAGAGACTCTTAGGCCCCATGGCAATCTGGTGGGGGCTGGGCTTTCCTAATGGCACTGTTCTGCAACTGCTTGGTTTTCAGGAGGTGCGTAGGATACAGCACAAACTTCCTCTCTGGAACCATGCCATCACATGGGCCAGCTATCTACACTAGACTCAGGGTCCATGATGACCAAGGAGCTCTTCTATTGCTAGGATTGTAGGAGTCCATGGTTGGCATCTGGACAGCTGAGAATCCTTCACTTACCTCCCCACTATCCATTTGCACTGTGGAGTTCCTCCTGGATGCCAGCTAACTGTATCTAGGACAGTTGCTTTGTTTCCTCTCCTTCTGGGCTTCAAAGATTCTGTCTTTTTTTTTTTTTTTTTTTTTTATGATTTCCAGTGTTCTCTCTTAGAGTCTCTATTTAATATATAATTATCTACTGCTGTTCTGGTCTTTTTTTGTGTGGAGGAGGTGAGTGCTGGCTGCTTCTAGTAAGTATATCTTGAAGCCCACCTCTTTATATTTTTAACTGACTAATCTCCCAGAGGAATACTGTATTTGAGGCAATTCAAAATACTGGCTGTTAGAGAACATAATCTGAACTCCATCTTTGCCCTTGTTTATTTTCTCCACATCTCCAAAGCTACCAGTTGTTAAGGGTTCAGCTCATATTCTAAATATTGCCACTATATTTTATGTTGATATGATCACTCTTTGAGAGAGATAAAAGTGAAACAAATATCAAGTTCAGTTCTGAAAATTACTTTGGTAAGAAAGCAAAAGTAAATGAATTATGTAGTGAGTGCAGAATGTTTCAATATTGAAAATATTTTGTCTTTTAAGTGGGTGAACGAAAAATAATTTGATCGGCCGGGCGCGGCGGCTCAAGCCTGTAATCCCAGCACTTTGGGAGGCCGAGACGGGCGGATCACAAGGTCAGGAGATCGAGACCATTCTGGCTAACCCGGTGAAACCTCATCTCTATTAAAAAATACAAAAAACTAGCCGGGCAAGGTGGCGGGTGCCTGTAGTCCCAGCTACTCGGGAGACTGAGGCAGGAGAATGGCGTAAACCCGGGAGGCGGAGCTTGAGTGCAGGCGGCCACTGCACTCCAGCCTGGGCGACAGAGCAAGACTCCGTTTCAAAAAAAGAAAAGAAAAATAATTTGACCTATGCTTCTAGAATATCAGTTTAGAGCAAGTAGGAGGCCAGGAAAATTGTCCCTACTTCTGATTTAATCCTGGACCTAGCATTATGACTTCAAGCCATAGTTAACTAATGGATTTTTTTGGAACATACTTGTTTTAATTCAGATTCTTCGAGTACCAAGTAACAGAAAACAATAAAATCTTGAGTAGTATGATAAATAGTCTTTGTCATATTGCCTAGGTGTGAAATTGGCTCTATCATCTTAGTTTATGTAAGTACACTCTATGATGTTTGCACAATGACAAAATCACCCAACAATGCATTTATCGGAAAGTATTCCTCTCATTAAATGATGCATGACTATATTTCTACATTTAAAAATCATATTCATGTGTTTTCGTTCCTTGATGCATTGTTATTGTAGATTCCACATGACAGCTCAATTTTAAAGGCCGTTGTACTCCCGTAAGCCTCATTATCAACCCAAATATCTGGGTGAATTATCTATTGAATGACTTAACGTTACCTTAATTTCTCTGAATGGAGGCAATTATTGTAATTTATAAGCTTTGTGCATAAATATAAAAATACATATAAAAACTCAATCTTCCTTGTGGGAAAATAACTTTTCCTTTTAAGAAAATGTTGCCAGTTAATGACTTTCTGAGAGCACTTTGTGTTAATAAAGTCACTCATAAGATACTCATTAAGCAAGCATCACTGCCAGAAAGCAGGATATCTGCCAGATAGGCCCAAAGAGGTCCATTAAAAACAATTATAGAACTAGTTAATCAATCAATGAACAAACAAATATATTAGATTTAATTAAAACCTAAACAGAAATAATACATATTAAACACAAGAGGGAAATTATTTTATAATGTTCCAAGAGTTTATACAAAATATATGTAAAACACAAAGCTGCAAAGAAAATCATAGTAAATATTAAAAGTTAGAGTTCTCATAAATCCTATTTTCTAACCATAGTTTAAGAATTATAAATGAACTGATAATACTTGTTTATTTCTGAGTGTTTAGTATGCGCAAGCATCTAAACCAAGAACTTTAGAGATGTCTATCTATCTTTTTTTTTTTTCTTGCTTTATTTATGGAAAATTTTAAACTTATTTTATATTAGAGAAAATAGTATAACTTACTTGTAAGTGCCCATCAACTTATGGCAAATCTATCCCACCAAAGACATCCTCAAATGTCTTCACTGTCTTGGAGTAAATTCCAGATGTTATGTTATTTGCTGCGTAAATGTTCAAATAAGTATATATCTAAATAAAAATCTTTTCATAAACATAGTGACAATATTATGCTTTTAAAATCAACTATAATATTTTAATAAGATGTAATATGTAATATGATTATCAATTATATTATTTACCAAGTATCAAGTGGTAGACGCCCATAAACCTCTCATGCTTCCTTCTAACTTTGAATCAAGATCCAAATTGCATGGTATATATGTTGAGCCTCTTTTAATCTATAATTCTTCTATTTTCTTTTTAAATATTTTTGGTTTTCTTTTAATTCTTGAAATGTATTTGTTGAAGAAATCAGCTCATTTTCCTATAGAAAGTCACATAATCTAGAATCAGTTTATTGTATTCATTTTCTTTTAAAAAGTTATTTTCCCTTGTATTACCTATATTTGGAAAGTATCTTCAAAATCATATTTACTGCTTGCAAGAATAATTCATAGATGGTGATGTGTATGTTTATCCAAAGCCATACAGTGTTTGTAAGTATCTTTGAAAGGACAGAAGACATTGACAATACTTGCCTAGATGCATTGATCAAAAGGATTACAAATTGAGGATTTATTAATTCAATTTTTAGTCTTTTTATTTTATTCTTTGGAATAATATAATGAGAAAGTTTCTTTGGTTATTTGATTAATGAGGCAATCATTAATCAAGGCAATCAATTTTGTTATAGAACTATAGTCCAATTATATTAGACATACAATTTTAAAATGATTAGATTTATTTTTATCAAATTATTAAATAGAAAAATATAGGTAAACAATGATTTGATGAAGTAAAATATCTTAAAGATACCAAAAAAGATATTAGTCTTAAAATATTCATTTAATTTGCCAGGGTAATTTCTTTGGAATTGTTTTGTTTTCGCATTATGTAGACATTCTCTTTATAGATTCTCCAGTTATGGATTCTCCAGTTATTCTTTATAGATTCTCCAGTTATTTAAATATCAGCTTTATTTTACATAGTCACACCTCTTTCACCCAATTTAGCAATTTTCCTTGGGTATATCCCTTTTATTTTAGCATACTTCATAACACTTTTGTTTGGTTTTCTAGCCATATCTGTATAGCTCCAGAAGTTGTTTGTTTAAATTTCCATATTTAGATAAATTGTTTCTTAACCATAATTTATTGTGACATAGTATTACTGTAGCTGTTTATTATGTTTTGTTTTGTTTCTTTGTTTTAATTGATCCCTTGCTTGGCTATATTTTAGGGTTTAGTAATTTATTTTAAAATATCTTTATCCAGTGATGTCTGATATTTCAAAATGTTTTGTGGTTGCCTTCTACTGGAATGACAGTTTGATTTTGCATAATTTCCTGGCTCAAATTATGATTTCAAAATCAGACAGATATTCTTTCATTTCTTCCATTTCTTTCCAGTTTTGACTGATTCCTTGAAGAAGTCAGATTTTTCTTGCTTTCTTTAGTATCTTTCACATTAAGAAATAATTTTGAACATCAGTTTAATAATTTATAAGTATCTGTTAATCAGGATCTTTTTATTTCCTCATGTATCATAACATATATTTATTATGTCAATAAATGTTTATATTTGCATATATTATAAATGAATATATAATTAATGTTGTTAAATGAGAAGGATGTGTAGCAGCTTTCTATCTTATATCTTACATCAAATTTTAGTGGAATAAAAATTGTATGTAGTAGAACAAAACACAGATGTAACCTCGAAATGATAATATTCCGTTTTTATTTTCCCTAACTTGTAACATACTCAACTTTGGAAACCTACTCTATGCTACATCTTGCCCCAGAATCCAAATTTATGTCCCTGAGAGCTACTCACAACCTTGGTATAGGATCTGATTTAACTTTAAAAACCTATCAAAAATTTTCACATACAAATGAGGGAAAAAATGTATTTAACTGTAATTTGTTACTAAGAGTATATTAGGAAATCACTTAGAAATGCATTTTTTCTATACATAATAGTTTGAAATTGAAAGTGATAAACAAGATTAATTGGAAAGTTAAACAATGGAAATTGAAGAAAGCACACAAAAGTAGTTTCAAACTAGTATGGCTTTGGAAATTAATTTAATTTTCTATTTTATAAAATAACAAATTTTATTTTATAACATTTGTAAGATTTTATAAAATAAAATTTTCTGCTATTAGGTCCAGTATTATTTGACCTAATATTACATTTGCAATGTTATATATTATATTTCTATGTTTATTTCATGGAACTCAATTATAATTTCTGTATTTGAAAATAAATTTCATTACAATTATTTTCCCATACATTTGCAAAAGAAAAATATGTGTAAATATGTTTTCAAACATTTTTAAAACATAGCATATTACAGTTTGCTTTATGATCTCACAATTAGAGTCTAGTAAAATAATATTTTCTTGCATATACTTCCAAATGCATGTTCTTTTGTATTTAATATAAGAGCTTTTAAATGAGTTGATTACTGTTCTTTAAGTTTTAACTGACAATTAAATTTAAGCTTAAATAATTTAAAAACTCTGATCTTAAAGATTTGTTAACTGAATCTAAGAAAGATTGAGGTATAATTAAAAAATAAATAAAAATTCACTATACCTTGATATGAACAAAGAAAATTAATTGTTTATTAGAGACCTAAAAGAATTAATGTTCCTTCCTAAGTGACTAAATTACTCTTGAAATTAGACAGTAGATTTTGAGTGGATTTGTAGTTACTTGGTAAAAATAAATAAATTTAAAAAAACGTGTCACCATAAGACTAGGTAAGCTTTACAAATGTGTTACAATCTTAGGAGTGCTCATTCTCATGACTGCTCCGATGTGAGTGTTTATTCCTGATAACAAGATGATTAATGGTGAACTAAAGGCTTAACATGCAGTATTCGGTATAATGCATCCTTCTATCAAAAAGTACTATATTCTCATGCTGTGAACTTTACCATATTCATCAAATGCCAAACTTGATTTCTAACATATAAACCTTTAGCACCTATTTACTTAGGTACTTTTTAAAAATTAACATAAAATCTATTTACTGTGAATGCGTAGATTCATTTTGCAACATAAGCACTTATAATTTCTGCTTGGGGAAAATTTGAGACAGAGCACATTTACATAGTTTAAGTGGAGTTTGCCTCTATTAGAAGGTCATACATTGAGTTATGTACTGCTGCACTATGTAGTTCAAAGGGAATTTTTTTTCAGAAGCTTAAGTATATGCACAATGCTAATGAGTAGAGGGATAAAATGAGTACTAATGATCAGATATATGGAAAAGTAAATTAGCCAGTTCCTAGAGGGAGTGAGCTCTTTCACTTCAAGTTTCGAAGCCATGCTTGAATTACCATCTGTCAGGTTTTATGGACTGAATATGTAGCCCTGTTATCAGTGGAAAAGTCCTGCCTCTCTCTCTTTTTTTTTTATTTTTTTAATTATTAGAGTTTATTTCTTATAGCAATTTAGATTTATTTAAAAAAATGAACAGAAAGTACAACACGTTCTTAAATACCACCATTACCACTCTCCTTAGTTTTTTTTGTTTTAACACCATGCATTGGTGTGGTTCATTTGTTACGCTTGTTGAACCAATGTTGATAAAGCTATTCATAAATAAAATCCATAGTTTACGTACGGCTTCACTTGTTGTGTTGTTAGGTTTTACAAGTTTTACCAACTGGTTAAAGCCACATATCTGACATTATAGTATTATACAAAATGGTTTCACTGCTCTAAAAATCTGTGCTCCACCTATACATTCCTTCCTCCTTTGTTTGGTACCAACCCCAGCTCCCAACAACCATTAATCTTTTCTTTCTTCTCCTTTTTTTTTTTTTTTTTTCTGTGAAGCTACTCTTTTAGCTTTTATTTGAGGTTTAGAGACACATGTGAAGGTTTCTTACATAGGTAAACACGTGTCACAGGGCCTCCTTGTACATATTATATCATCACCCAGAAATTAAGCCCAGTACCCAATAGTTATCTTTTCTGCTTCTCTCCCTACTCCCACTCGGCTACTCAAGTAGACCCCAGTGTCTACTGTTTCCTTCTTTGTGTTCATAAGGTATTATCATTTAAGCTCCCACTTATAAGTGAGAACGTGTGGTATTTGGTTTTTTGTTCCTGCATTAGTTTGCTAAGGAAAATAGCCTCCTGCTCCATCTATGTTCTTGTTCTTTGTTATGGCTGCATAGTATTACATGGTGTATGTGTACCCCATTCTCTTTCTTTCTTTTTTTTTTTTTTGTTTGAGACGGAGTCTCGCTCTGTAGCCCAGGCTGGAGTGCAGTGGCGCCATCCGGGCTCATTGCAAGCTCCGCCTCCCGGGTTCACGCCATTCTCCTGCCTCAGCCTTCCCTGTAGCTGGAACTACAGGCTCCCGCCACCACGCCTGGCTAATTTTTTTGTACTTTTTGTAGAGAAAAGGTTTCACGGTGTTAACCAAGATGGTCTCGATCTCCTGACCTCGTGATCTGCCCGCCTCAGCTTCCCAAAGTGCTGGAATTACAGGCGTGAGCCACCGCCCCCGGCCGTGTACCCCATTTTCTTTAACCAATCTGTCGTTGATGGGCATTTATGTGGATCCCGTGTCTTTGCTATTGTGAAGAGTGCTGCAATGAACATTCACATGCCTGTGCCTTTATGGGTAGAATGATTTATATTCCTCTGGGTATATACTCAGTAGATTGCTGGGTCAAATGATATTTCTGCTTTTAGTTCTTTGAAGAATCGCAGTACTGTTTTCCACAGTGATTGAGCTAATTTACACTTCCACCAACAATGTGTAAATGTTCCCTTTTCTCCACAACCTTGCCAGCATCTGTTATTTTTTGACTTTTTTTATAACAACCATTCTGACGAGTATTAGATGGTATCTCACAGTGGTTTTGATTTGCATTTCTCTAACGATCAGTGATACTGAGCTTTTTTTCATATGATTTTTGGCCACATCGTGTATATCTTTTTTTGAGAAGTGTCTTTTCAGGTCCTTTGCCCACTTTTTAATGGAATTGTTTTTCCCTTGTAAGTGTGTTTAAGTTCCTTACAGATGCTGGATATTAGACCTTTATCAGATGCATAGTTTGCAAATATTTTCTCCCATTCTGTAGGTTGTCTCTTTACTCTGCTGATAGTTTATTTTGCTCTGCGGCAGTTCTTATGTTTAAACAGATCCCATTTGTCAATTTTTGCTTTTATTGCAATTTTTTTTGGTGTATTTGTCATGAAATCTTTGCCTATTTCTATATCCAAGATGGTATTGCCTAGGTTTCTTCAGGGATTTTCTAATTCTGGGCTTTACATCTAAGTCTTTAATCAGTCTTGAGTTGATTTTTGTATGTGGTATGAGGAAGTGCTCCAGCTTCAGTCTTCTGCATATGGTTAGTCCATTATCAAGTACCACTTATTGAATAGGTAGTCTTTTCCACATTGCTCTTTTTGTCAGCTTTATCAAAGATCAGATGGTCATAGTTGTGTGACCTTATTTCTGGGCTCTCTATTCTGTTCCATTGGTTTAAGTTGCTCTTTTTGTGCCAACACCATGCTGCTTTTTGGTTACTGTAGCCTTTTAGTATAGTTTGAAGTTGGATAATGAGATGCTTCCAGTTTTGTTCATTTTGCTTAGGAGTGCCTTGGCTATTTGGGCTCTTTTTTGTTCCATATGGATTTTAAATTAGTTTTTTTTCTTGTTCTTAATGAATGCCATTGGTGGTTTGATAGAAATAGCATTGAATATTTAAATTGCTTTTGGCAATGTAGTCATTTTAATGATATTGATTCTCCTATGCACAAGCATGGGATTTTTTTTTTTCCATTTGTTTGTGTCTTTGATTTATTTGAGTAGTGATTTGTAATTTTCTTTGTAGAGATTTTTCACCTTCCTGGTTTGCTGTATTCCTAGGTATTTTACTCTTTTTATGTCAATTGTGAATGGGATTGCCTTTGTGATTTGGCTGTCTGTTTGGCTGTTGTTGATGTGTGGAAATGCTATTGATTTGCAGACGTTAATTTTATATCAGGCAATTTTGCTGAAGTTGTTCATCATCTGGAAGAGCTTTTACTTTAAGGCTATGGGGTCTTCTAGATATAGAGTCATGTCATCTGTAAACACAGATAGTTTGACTTTCTCTCTCCCTATTTGGATGCCTTTATTTCTTTCTCTTGCCTAATTTATCTGTCTAAGACTTCCAATACTATGTTACATAGAGGTGGTGAGAGAGGGCATTCTCATCTTGCACCAGTTTTCAAGGGGGAATGCTTCCAGCTTTTGCCATTTCAGTTTGATGTTGGCTATGGGTTTGGCATAGATGGCTCTTATTATTTTGAAGTATATTTATTTAATATCTAGTTTATTGAGAGTTTGTAACTAAAGGGGTGTTGACTTTTAAATTGAAGCCTTTTTTGGATCTATTGAGAGAAAAGTATTTCTGCTGTAATTTTAAGCAAAAAAAAAAATGTGTATATATATATATATATATTTCTGTTGCATTTTCACAGCAATAGCTATGAAATAAAAATTTCCATAGTTGGGAAATGTTGAGGTATTCAGAAATGAAGACAAAGAGGGATTTTCTATAGCTGCATTAAATTGTTAAACCTTTAGCGGGTAATAAAGAAAAAGAAATCCTGTTAAAATAACATTCTGAGTTGTGGAGGGAGGTCTCTAGGGCTTAACATGTTCCTTTGCTCTAGACACCACAGTCTACATCATCAGATATTTACTTACAAAAAGTATGAATTAAATTGTAATGTTATGATGACAAAGAAATTTCTTGAAAATGATTAAAGCTATAGTAGTAAATAAAAACTCTAAGCATTTACCTATATGGTTAATTTAATCATAATGTGCACACTGACATATTTTATAAGTAATGGATTTCTGGCATATTTACAGTTCTATTCCCACTAGGATAATATCAAAAAATTTTAAATAGATAAAGTCTAAGAGAAGAGTTGCTCTACTGTTTAGGATTAATTCCATTTTTTATACTTTTCAAATTCTCAGATCCTTTCTGCATTTTTTCTTTCAGATTTTCCCCCCGTTTCTTGGTCAGAACTGGGTTGTTGCTTTCTTGTACCAGGAACTTTGTTTTTACCAGCACATATATCATTTACAACAGTGGATGTGTTTTTGGAAGAAGCAGCTCATGTTAACTCTGAGGGTCATCATGACCTAGTCCCCATGGAGATGATCCGGATTTTCCTCGTCTCTTCAATATTTCTAAAGGCACAGTGAACTTTCAGCAATTGTTTCTTCTGACTACTGACTATACACATTTTCATCATTACAAGCTACTTTGGTGTTTATTATGATCTTTGTGTTTCCAGGGGATTTCCATCCATTAATCTGCAATCATCCACTGATAGAGGTGTTTAACCTCTTAGTGCTCAACGTGTTTCCCTATAGATGTCTTGACCAACTAGAAAACTGGCACTTTAACAGCGTGATACTTTTTCTTGTCTCTATATGGAAGGTCCAGTGGTATAGAATTTGGCCTTATTTGGCATTGTGGTTCATACTATGTCCTAGAGCACAAGTTATACTGGTGACAAGCTATATTAAACAATATACAATCAACTTGAAACACAGCACTTGCTGGGAGCAACTGCATATGTTACAGTCATGCTCACAAGCTTGCCATGTCAGCCGTTGTACATTCTGACATGCTAAGTGTAATTATCTCTGAGGAATATAATAACAGAAAATGTAAACAAAACATGAATACTAATATACTGTAGTTATTTTTAGGAAAATATGTTGGAAGAGTGACCCTTAGTATACTACCGTGCTGTGTTGTGCAGCATTAAGTGGGGTATATGTAAATATCTTTTTGATTTTGCTCTAAAAATCTGAAGTGTCAAAATTTCATGAGTCGAAGTGTTAAATTTCTTTCCCTCCAAAATATCCAGCAAATGGCCTGTCACTTATTGCACTGCAATGAGGCCTCTTAATTTTCATGTGGTGTTATGAATAACTGCCAATTCTTCTTGCTGTAGCATTCAGCAACTTCCAGTTCAACTGCAATGCATTTAATGAATGTACTGCTTTGAGTTTATTCTTGATTAGGAGAATGAGAGTTCTTATCTTTGGTAGGTTTTATCATTAATATAATTTATCAAGTTGGATAATCAGGGAAAAATGAGTTAACAGATATCCTCATTCTTCTGAAAGCCAATAGTAATTATAATAATGGCAGTTATAATAAAAACAA
This sequence comes from Macaca mulatta, assembly GCF_049350105.2. NCBI lineage: Eukaryota > Metazoa > Chordata > Mammalia > Primates > Cercopithecidae > Macaca > Macaca mulatta. Next base: position 124,502,401 of record NC_133413.1, read on the forward strand.
TAGCAACAAAAACATATTACAATTGCACGTAATAAAAATACACCAACTTTTAATGAGTGCCAGGCTCTACTTTTTAACTCCATGTAGCGTTCATATTATTCTTTTGAAGCGTGACATTTTTATCCCGATAATAAAGCAGAGGATCCTGAGATTTTGAGATGTTAAATCTTTTGTCCAAAATTTAAAAAACTGACTCCAAAATGGAAGAACCAACCCTGAACCTCAGTCCATGTCACTCCAGATTCCATGCTGTGTTTTAAACCAGATGCTCTTTATTTCTTAAACTAGATATAATTATATTATTTTCAAATGCCAAATTTATAGATGGAATATATATGGATGACTTCAGATAGTCATTTAACAAAATATATGCTTTATATGATTTCATTTCTCTTAAAGATATAAAAATATATATAATACATAACCTATTATATATAACTAATGTTATTCTATAGTATTTTAGACATATGTAGTATATCTCTTCTAAACATGAGTATGAGAAGAAAAAGAAAATAATGACTTCTATTTTTGTTATAAAATTATACATAGACATTTCAAAAGATGTAAAATAAAGGCACTGAGAAGAATATTTTATTAATTTAATCATTACTAATTCAACTTTCTAGTAATATTTTGCTAATTTTCTTTCCAAGTTTTACACAAATACTTTATCATTTCTTATAACATATTTTACAGAATTTGTATCATACCTAAATTTTTCATTTAATAAGATGTATACAGCATTAAAAAATAAATGAAAATTGTGATTATTATTTATGTCATAATCTACTAAATATTTTCTGCTCTGTTAGTTTATGTTTACAGACATGACATACTTAGTCATGAAATATTAGAAAAATCTGTTCTAAAATCAAAAGCAAGGTTAGAACCTCTCACTGATAATATACAATGTATTTTCAAAAGGAGTAAATCAAACTACTAATAATAAATTATTAGTAGTTAGCATGACACTCTACCCAGAATATCCAAGAGAAAATACTGGAAAGATACTACAATTCATGCACTGTATATTATATTAAAATATTAAATAAACTGTTTAATGCAAAAAAAGCAAATACACTGGCACAACTTTCTTGTAAATACTATACATCCTGCAAAATGCCAAAGTGTAAACCTGAGAAGGACTGCATTGGGCCTCTAAAATAATATACTTCAGTAGAGGACAACAAAGATTAACTAAAAAAATTAAAAATAAAAAATTGCAGGCACAATTTCATGTTTATGAATGGAGAATCAACATTGTAAAAAGTCAATTCTAACCAATATAATCTCTACATATTACACAAGTGCAATCAAAATGCAAAATAACTCTTTAAAGAATTTGAAAAATGAAAATATAAATTCAGTGTAAGAGAAATTATAATTTTTTCAATAAACTATGGTGGCAAAATTGTTATATATTTGAAACCATGTTATTTGTTAACATTATTTTTTCTAACACTAATTAAATTATGATTATCCTTATTGTTTACTTTTTATTTTAGTTTCAGTGGTACGTGTGCAAGTTTGTTTAGTTGGTAAACTGCATGTCACAGGGATTTGGTGTACAGATAATTTTGTCACCCGGGTAATAAGCATAGTACCTGATGGTTATTTTTCTGATTCTCTTCCTCCTTGCACCCTCCACCCTTATGTAGACCCAGTGTCTGCTGCTCCCCTCCTACTATCCAGGTGTTCTAATGTTTAGCTCATACTTATAAGTGACAACATATAGCATTTGATTTTCTGGTCCTGTGTTAGTTTGATTAAGATAGTGGCCTCCAGCTCCATCCATGTTGTTGCAAAGGACATGATCTCATTCTTTTACATGGCAGCATAGTATTCCATGGTGTATATGTACCATATTTTCTTTATTCAGTCTACCACTGATGGGCATTTAGGTTGATTCTATGTCTTTGCTATTGTAGATAGTGCTGCAATGAACATAGGGATGAATGTATCTCTATGGTAGAACAGTTTATATTTTGGGGGGCATATACCCAATAATGGGATTGCTAGGTGAAATGGTAATCCTATTTTAAGTTCTGTGAGGAATTGCCACACAGCTTTCCACAGTGGCTTAACTAATTTACACTCCTACCAGCACTGTATGTTTCCTTTGCTGCACAACCTCACCAGCATCTGTTATTTTTTGACTTTTTTCTAAAAGTCGTTTTGATTGGTGTGAGATAGTAACTCATTGTAGTTTTGATTTGCATTTCTCTAATTAGTGATGTTGAGCATTTTTATATGCTTATTGGCTGCATGCATGTCTTCTTTTGAAAAGTGTCTGTTTATGTTCTTTGCCCGATGAAAAAGTGTATTTCTACTTCACCTTACATTAAGCAAGAATTTGAGATAGAAAATATTTTGTATAATATTAAGAAAAGAATAATTAGTTTTCATAATCTTGAGGTGGGCAGGATAAAATACACATGAGGCAAACAGAAATTGGCTGATGTATTTTACTCCCCCAAAATATTCTACGTTACAAAATCAACTAAAAACATATTTATAAAGCAAATGTTAGACCCAGGAATATATATGTAGCATATGTATAAGGCAAAGATGATGTATCCAGTGCCAAGAACAGTGGCTCATGTCTGTAATCTAAGCATATTGGAAGGCCTAGGTGGGAGGATGGCTTCAACCCAGGAGTTCGAGACCAACGTGAGTGACATAGTGGGAACCCATCTCTAAAAAAACAATAATAAAAAATTAGCGAGGGAATTGGGGCATGCACCTGCAGTTCCAGCTACGTGGAAGTCTGAGGTGGGAAGATCACTTGAGCTCATGAGGTCGAAGCTGCAGGGAGCCATGATGGTGCCACTGAACTCCTGCCTGGGTGATAGAGTCAGACACTATCTCAAAAAAATAAAAATAAATTAAGGGTTTGTATCCAGAAAAAAGAACTCAAACCTGTAAGAAGACAAACTATGAAATAGAGTAATAGACAAATGATATAAATTGAAAATTCATAAAATTTTAAAAATGCTTAACCTTACTACTAATCACATAAACTGAAAACATGAATATGGAATTTTGCCCGATTAAGAACTATTAAAATGGTTAATAACATCATATATTGGTGAGAACATATAATAAAATACACATACACAATTTTGTAGAAGTTTAAATTTGTTAAACCTTTTGGGAAAGCAGTGGGTTATTAAACATTAACACTATATGTATATACCCTTTCACTCATAATTTCTATTTCTCAGTATCTGTTTTGCAGAAATACGCCAAGTGGACACAAAAAAATGCCTGAAGCAGTTGGATATTGTTTCATTCTTTTAAAAAATAAAGAAATAAGCAGCCATCAATGAGGAAGCATGAAGCAAATTTTATATGACTATACTTAAGCAATGGTATGCAGCTGTTAATAAAATGTAAAATCAAACCAAATTTATTGACATTGAAGATATGTTGTTAAATTTTTATACTTAATACAGGACAATACTATAGGTAATATGGTGCTATTAATTTTCAAAAGCCTTATATGTTTATCTGTTTCTAATTTCATATGAAAGAGAAATGTAAAGACATACCGTATGGTGTGTTATAGAGCATTAATCCTAATTTACCAGTCACATATTTTGTTTTTGTTTTTTTTTCATTTCAAGGGTAGGTATTTTATGATTTAGGCAAAGGTGCCCATGTAATTTATGATCCAAATCTGGATATGTTTGACCGTAAGAGGGGGCACAATTAGTAATTATGCATATTGAAAGGAACAAACCATATCTCTCCTACAAACCTACCACTGTCCCCGAAAATCCTGATACATAGTTTCTGTATTTATTCCAGTCAATGAATTCTGTTCCATCCCTACTGTTTGTGGTACGTGCAATTAATGTGAAGATAGTCAATTAGAGAAACATCTTTTGCAGACACTACTACTGTTACCAAAACACCAGGGGTTTTCTCTGGGTCCTGCTGCTCACCCCAAAGAAAGCCAGGAAAAAAGGCTTTAATCATGTGCGGCAGCCAAGGATATGGGAGATCAAACTCAAATCCATTTGTGTGATCAATTAGAATAAGGAGTTTATATAGTAGGGAAGAAATGTAAGAATGTGTAAGAAAACAGGAACTAGGGAGGGGCAAGGAAACAATCATGAGGAATGAAGAGTCCTAGGCATGTCGTTGTCTGGTTGTGGTGATCTGGTGAGTTTCAGTTAGTCGATATCTTTTATTTTATTTTATTTTACTTTAAGTTCTGGGATACATGCACAGAATGTGCTGGTTTGTTTCATAGGTATATGTGTGCCATGGTGGTTTTCTGCCCCTATCAACCTGTCCTCTAAGTTCCCTCCCCTCACCCTACACCCCTCCACACAGGCCCTGGTGTGTGTTGTTTCCCTCCCTGTGTCCAAGTGTTCTCATTGTTCAGCTCCCACTTATGAGTGTGAACATGTGGTGTTTGGATTTCTATTCCTGTGTTAGTTTGCTGAAGATGATGGCTTCCATTTTATTTTCTTTTATTTTATTTTTGTTTTCTTTTCTTTTTTTTTTTAGATGGAGTTTTGCTCTTGTTGCCCAGGCTGGAATGCAATTGCAAGATCTTGGCTCACTGCAATCTCTGCCTCCTGGGTTCAAGCGATTATCCTGCCTCATCCTCCCAAGTAGCTGGGATTACAGGCATGCACCACCATGCCCAGGTAACTTTGTCTTTTTAGTAGAGATGGGGTTTCTCCATGTTGGTTAGGCTGGTCTCAAACCCCCGACCTCAGGTGATCCACCTGCCATGGTCTCCCAAAGTGCTTGGATTATAGGCATGAGCCACCTTGCCTAGCCTAATGGCTTCCATTTTCATCCATATCTCTACAAAAGACATAATCTCTTTCCTTTTTATGGCTGCATAGTATTCCATGGTGTATATGTGCCACATTTTTTTTATCCAGTCTATCATTGATGGACATTTTGTTTTTTTCCATGTCTTTGCTATTGTAAGTAGAACTGCAATAAACATATGTCTGTATGTGTGTTTGCAGTAGAATGAATTATATTTTTTTGGATATATACCCGATAATGAGATTGCTGGGTCAAATGGTATTTCTGGTTATAGATCCTTGAGGAATAGCCATATGGTCTTCCATAATGATTGAACCAATTTACATTCCCAATAACACTGTAAAAAGTTCCTATTTCTTCACAGCCTCACCAGCATCTATTGTTTCTTGACTTTTTAATATTTGCCATTCTCACTAGCATGAGATGGTATCTCATTGTGGTTTTGATTGGCATTTCTCTGATGATCACTGATGTTGAACCCAGCTGATACTTTTTTGAGAGGTCCAAATGTCATTTCCTGAGGAAGAAACTCAGATAAAACAAATGTAAGTTTCAAGCTTTATGACTAGATGTCAAACATAGAAAACATTTCTATGTTTATTCATAAAAATGATCTGTGGCACCATTGGGTTGATGTGATGGTTAATATTGGGCATCAACTTGATTGCACTGAAGGATACAAAGTATTGGTCCTGGTTGTGTCTGTAAGCTTGTGGCCAAAGGAGATTAACATTTGAGTCAGTGGACTGGGAGAGACAGACTCACCTTCAATCTGGGTGGACACCATCTAATCAGCTGCAAGCATAAAAGCAGGCATGGAAAGAGGAGACTTGCTGAGTCTTCTGGCCTCCCTCTTTCTCCAGTGTTGGATGCTTCCTGCCCTTGAGCATCAGACTCCAAGTTCTTCAGCTTTTGGACTCTTAGACTTATATCATTGGTTTTCCAGGGGTTCTCAGGCCTTTGGCCACAGACTGAAGGCTGTACTATTGGTTTCCTTAATTTTGAGGTCTTGGGACTTGGACTGGCTTCCTGGCTCCTCGGCTTTCAGACAGCCTATTGTGGGACTTCACCTTGTGATCATGTGAGTCAAATCCCTGCATATATATTCATCTATTAGTCCATACGTTTAGAGAACCCTGACTAATACAGATTTTGGTGCCAGGAGTATTAGTTTGTTCTAATGAAGCTAATAAAGACATACCCAAGACTGGGTAATTTATAAAGGAAAGAGATTTAATTGACTTACCATTCCACATGGCTAGGGAGGCCTCAAAATCAGGGAAGAAGGCAAAGGAGGAGAAAAGGCACATCTTACATGGTGGCAGGCAAGGAAATCCCCCTTTACAAAACCATCAGGTCTTGTGAGACCTATTCACTATCATGAGAACAGCACAGGAAAGACCCAGTGCCATGATTCATTTACGTCCTGCCAGGTCCCTCCTACCATACATGAAAATTATGGAAGCTACAACTCAAGATGAGATTTGGGTGGAGACACAGTCAAACAATATCATTCTGCCCCCAGAACTCCCCCAAATCTCATGTCCTCACATATCAAAAGCAATCATGCCTTCCCAACAGTCCAACAAAAGTCTTAACTTATTTCTGCATTAACTCAAAAGTCCACAGTCCAAAGTCTAATCTGAGAAAAGGCAAGTCCCTTCTGCCCCTGAGCCTATAAAATCAAAAGCAAGTTACTTACTTTCTAGTTTCAATGTGGATACAGGCATTGGGTAAAAACACTTGTTCCAAATGGGATAAATTGGCCAAAACAAAGGACCTACAGACCCCATGGAAGTCCAAAATCCAGTGGGGCAGTCAAATCTTAAAGCTCCAGAATGATCTAATTTGACTTCATGTCTCACATCCAGATCATGTTGATGAAGGAAGTGGGTTTCCATGGTCTTGGGTAGCTCTGCCCCTGTAGCTTGCAGGGTACAGCTCCTCCAACCTTGGCTGCTTTCAAAGGCTAACATTGAATATCTGTGGCTTTTTCGGGTACATGATGCAAGCTGTCAGTGAATCTACCATTCTGGGGTCTGGAGGATGGTGGCTTTCTTCTTACAGCTCCGCTAGGCAGTGCCACAGTGAGGACTCTGTGTGGGGGCTTCCCACCCTACATTTTCCTTCTGCACTGCCCTAGCAGAGGTTCTTTATGAGTGTTCCACCCCTGCAGCACAACTCTGCCTGGACATCCAGGCATTTCCATACATCATCAGAAATCTAGGTGGAGGGTCCCAAACCTCAATTCTTTACTTCTGTGTACCCACAGGCCCAACATCATGTGTAAATCACCAAGGCTTGGGGCTTAGACCCTCTGAAGCAAGAGCCTGAGATGTACATTGGCCCCTTGTAGCCAATTTAGATGTACATTGACTGGGATGCAGGGCACCAAGTCCTGAGGCTGCACAAACAGCAAGGCACCACTCCGCTGGGCCCATAAAACCATTTTTTTTCCCTCCTAGGCCTTGAGGCCTATGGTGGGAGGGTCTGCTGTGAGGTTTTCTGGCATGCCCTGGAGACATTTACCCTATTGTCTTGGCAATTAACATTTTGCTCCTCATTACTTATACAAATTTCTGCAGCTGACTTGAATTTCTCCTTAGAAAACCTGTGATTTTTTTTTTTTCCACATATTCAGGCTGCAAATTTTTCAAATTTATGCTCTGTTTCCCCCTTGAATGTTTTGCTACTTAGAAATTTATTCCACCAGATAACCTAAGTCATCACTCTCAAAAAGTTACGCAGACCTCTAGGCAAAATGCCACTAGTTTCTTAGCATAGCGAGAGTAACCTTTGCTCCAGTTCCCAACAAGTTCCTCATCTTCAACTGAGACTGCCTCAGGCTGGACTTTATTGTCCATGTCACTATCAGCATTTTGGTCAAAGTCATTTAAGTAATCTCTATCCTGAGATTTTGCTGAAGTTGCTTATCAGCTTGAGTTTTTGGGCTGAGATGATGGGTTTTCTAAATATACAAACAATCATGTCATCTGCAAACAGAGATAATTTGACTTCCTCTCTTTCTATTGAATGCCCTTTATTTTTTTTCTCTTCACTGGTTGCCCTGGCCAGAACTTGCAATACTATGTTGAATAGGAGTGGTGAGAGAGAGCATCCTTGTCCTGTGGTGGTTTTCAAAGGGAATGCTTTTAGCTTTTGCCCATTCAGTGTGATATGATATTGGCTATAGGTTTGTCATAAATAGTTCTTATTATTTTGAGATACGTCCCATCAATACCTAGTTTATTGAGAGTTTTTAGCGTGAAGGGCTGTTGAATTTTGTCAAAGGTCTTTTCTGTATCTATTGAGATAATCTTGTGGTTTTTGTCATTGGTTCTGTTTATGTGATGGATTATGTTTACTGATTTGTGTATGTTGAACCAGCCTTGCATCCCAGGGATGAAGCCAGCTTGATCGTGGTGGATAAGCTTTTTGATGTGCTGCTGGATTTGGTTGGCCAGTATTTTATTGAGGATTTTCACATCGATCTTCATCAGGGATATTGGCCTGAAATTTTCTTTTATTGTTGTGTCTCTGCCAGGCTTTGGTATCAGGATGATGCTGACCCCATAAAATGAATTAGGGTGGAGTCCCACTTTTTTTATTGTTTGGAAGAGTTTCAGAAGGAAAGATACCAGCTCCTGTTTGTACCTCTGGAAGAATTCAGCTGTGACGCCATCGGGTCCTAGGCTTTTTTTGGTTGGTAGGCTATTAATTATTGCCTTAATTTCAGAACTTGTTATTGGCCTATCCAGGGATTCAACTTCTCCTGGTTTAGTCTTGGGAGGGTGTATGTGTCCAAGATTTTATCCATTTCTTCTAGATTTTCTAGTTTATTTGTGTAAAGGTGTTTATAGTATTCTCTGATGGTAGTTTGCATTTCTGTGGGATCATTGGTGATATCACCTTTATCATTTTTATTGTGCCCATTTTATTCTTCTCTCTTTTCTTCTTTATTACTCTGGTTATCAGTGTATTTTGTTAATCTTTGCAAAAACCCAGCTCCTGAATTCATTATTTGAGGAATTTTTTTGTGTCTCTCTCCTTCAGTTCTGCTCTGATCTTAGTTATTTCTTGTCTTCTGCTAGTTTTTTGAATTTGTTTGCTCTTGCTTCTCTAGTTCTTTTAATTGTGATGTTAGGGTGTCAATTTTAGATCTTTCCCACTTTCTCATGCAGGCGTTTAGTGCTATAAATATCCCTACAGATGGTGGAGAGGATGTGAAGAAGTAGGAACACTTTTACACTGTTGGTGGGAGTGTAAATTAGTTCAACCATTGTGGAAGACAGTGTGGCTATTCCTCAAGGATCTAGAACCAAAAATACCATTTGATCCAGCAGTCCCCTTACTGGGTATATACCCAAAGAATTATAAATCATTCTGCTATAAAAACACATGCACACGTATGTTTATTGTAGCACTGTTTACAATAGCAAAGACTTGGAACCAACCCAAATGCCCATCAATGATAGAATGGATAAAGAAAATGTGGTACATATACTCCATGGAATACTATGCAGCCATTAAAAAAGTGAGTTCATGTCCTTTGCAGAGACATGGATGAAGCTGGAAACCATCATCCTCAGCAAACTAACACAGGAACAGAAAAACAAGCACCACATCTTCTCCCTTATAAGTGAGAATTCAACAATGAGAACACATGGGCATAGGGAGGGGAACATCACACACCAGGGCCTTTCAGGAGTGGTGAGCAAGGGGAGGGAGAGCATTAGGAGAAATACCTAATGCATGCAGGGCTTAAAACCTAGATGATGGGTTAACCACCAAGGCACATGTATACCTATGTTACAAACCTGCACATTCTGGATATGTATCCCAGAACTAAAAGTATAATTTGTTTTTTAAAAAAGAAATCTCTAGGAAGTTCCAAACTTTCCCACATTTTCCTGTCTTTTTATGAGCCCTCCAAACTGTTCCAACCTCTGCCTGTTATCCAGTTCCAAAGTTGCCTCCACATTTTCAGGTATCTTTACAGCAGTGTACCACTAACCAGTACCAATTTACTTTATTAGTCTGTTCTCACACTGTAAGAAACACATATCAGAGGCTGGATAATTTATAAAGGAAAGAGGTTTAATGGACTCACAGTTCCACATGGCTGGGGAGGGCTCACAATCGTGGTGGAAGGCAAAGGAGGAGCAAATGCATGTCTTACATGGTGGCAAGCAAGACAGCCTGTGCAGGGGAACTCCCCTTTATATAACCATCAGATCTTGTGAGACTAATTCACTATCATGAGAGCAGCACAGGAAAGACACACCCTCATGATACAATTACCTCCCACCATCTCCCTCCCATGATACATGGAAATTATGGGAGTTACAATTCAATGAGATTTGGGTGGGGACACAACCAAACCATATCAATTGGTTTCACTACATTAAATAATATGGTAACAAATAAGCTTCAATTTTCTCCTCCCAACATCTACAAGACTCTTTTATATAGGAAAGCTTTGTGTTGTAAGGTGGAGTCTACAATTTCAACAGTTATATTAAGAATATTAGGAAGAAAATCTAGATCTGCTCATGGACCCTGTGTAGTCTTTCAATTTTGCCAATATTGTGAAAGATCATAGAGAGAAGGAAAAATTAAGTGGTAGTGAAATTTTTAAAGCACCTAATGAAACCTCAGTGAAGTTCCAGAGTATCATCTGGACTTTTCAGTTATATGAGCCAAAAAGTTTTATCATTTTTAGGTCAATAAAAGTTAGATATTCTGTCTTTTCTACCAGAGAGTAGTGAAGAATACAATTCAGGATTATCATTAACAAAGGTTAACTCTAATAAGGTGTCTGGAAGTAGCAATTACATGGAGCCAAGAATAAAAAATTAACATTTTGCCTCTGGTCCTTCTAATTTTTTTACATTTTTTAGAGATGTGCAATATATTAAATGTAAAAGAAAATTAAAACAATAACCTTTATATTGTATTTGAACTTAAGACTAAATTTTATATTTTGATATTATCTTTTGGATATTTAAGAAAAAATGTACACTCTTATTCCTCACTGGAAAACGCTTCCTCTAATAGAATCTGCTTGGTTTTGTTTTGTTTTGTTTTGTTTTTTTCCATTGCTTATTGTTATTGAATTGTTTCAGGCTTTCTTATTATTTAATAAACATTTGTAACTTTCCATTTACTTTTGTAGCCAATTATGTTCAAATTTAATAATGTTTAATTGATGTTAATGCTATCTTTTTTTAATTGTATTTTATATTGTAAAGTGTGATTCATTTCTCATTGGCGCAGTTCATCTGCAAATATTTTTTCAAAAGTTGTTCATCTATTCTCTTGAAGCATACCATATTTAAATATCTTATGTTTTCATCAAATAGGAAACTTGAATAAGTATAGCTATTTTAGCCAATTTTTATTAGATGTTATTTATTGTTGAAGAAGTCAGATAATGGATAATCTTCTCAATGTTTATTGGAACTTAATCTGTTTCCGATTCTGTATATGTAAATTATATTTTATCTTTAAATTTATAATTAAAATTTATAGAAAAATGCTTCCTGTTGTTTACTATATCCTGGTAAAAGACTATTCAAATTAGAGTCATTACAAATCACATGAGCATCATTTACATTAAATATTTTGTTTAAATATCCTTAATGTATTTCATTCAGACTATAGTAACCCTTTAAATGTAAATACTCATATTTAAAGTTCAAACAGTATTTCTGGTCATTGTTTTGAGCATAGTTAATATCTCAATTAATATTGCCAGGCTAGATATTCAATCTGTCTTTTATATCTCAAATCTTTTATCACATCTATTGTGACTCCTGTTCTTCTACTCTATATTTTAAAACATCTAATTACCTTTGTTCTATACATCACTGATTGGATTTTCTACAAAACAGAATTCTCCTTTATTTTCTTTATTATGTATTTAGTGTTTCTGTTTCCTAAGTTGCTTTTCTATCTTTCTTTTTCACATTTATCTCTCATTTTATTTTATCCTGTTATTTTTAATTTACCTTCTCCCTTTTTTATTCTATTCTGTTACAGTTTTATAAAAACATTTATTCCCATTAAAAATAAGAAATTGTTCTTACTTAACTTTATTTAACTTTAGATGGGCATGTCTTCCACCAGTATCAGTAGAGTCTAGTGTTTGAAAAATATTAGGAATTGCAATTCTCAGTTTCTTTATAATCAAAACTCTTTCCACAGCTTTATGCTTGTTCTTTAGTTGTGGTAATTTTACCGCCAATATGAAATAATTTATTACTAGTTGCCACCTCCACTTTTCTTCTAAACCTCAGATTAATTTTATACAGGCATTATCTAGCTGTTCCATTCTCTAACCTGTTACATTCAAAGAAGTCCTGATGGCAAAGAAGGTGCACATTGCTGTGGCTACATAAAAACGCAGCACCCATCCTGCAAAAAAAATCTGTAAGGTTTTTCCCATAGGGCTATAGAAAAGGAAGATGGAAAAATGGTTTTCTTAATCTACTTCTATGCCATACCACAAAGAACAAGAAGCTATCAATCACTTCTCTCAATGAAATTCCACTGTCCTTGGGTTAGGTACATTTCTTTTTTGATCGATGCAAAGATCTAAACCAAAGATTGTGTTATCTGTTTTTTCATTTTCCTCTGACTTCATAGATTCTGCTGAAAGTTAGAGAGTCTGTGTCAGATGCTATTTTTAAAGCAAACTTTTAATTTTAACATTATTGAAAATGCTTGTTCTTTGAGAAAATATTTGTAAGAAATATATGTTGTAAATCTACTTTTAAACTATGAGATTATGATAGACACACTTTTCAAATGTCACAATTCTTTCTGGGGATGTAAAAGTAAAGTGAGTTGTGGTCTTCCTATTTTGTGTAATTTGTATGTCTATTTTAAAGAAAAGCATACTGAAATCATCTTTGCAAAAATTATGACAGTGAGAGAAATCTGATATAGAAATCTGATGTAGAAAAATTATGGCATTCAAAAAATCTGACCTAGTCGACTCTGTCTTGCTTCTAACCTCCAAGCTGATATGGTTCATTTCTGGCCATAGGCAAAGTGAACTATGGGAGGAATTTAGTTTATAGTTTAAAACAAAAGTGATATGTGATAATTATGGTTTAGGAGTCATGTATCCAGAAGTGGCAAGATTCGTAACTTTTCCAATTGCTTCTATAGATAATATCACTATTATGAAACCTAAGATGGGTGTTTGAGGTATATTGCAGACTCTGCACTTCTGATGGACTAGCTGGCACCATCTGGATTGGTAACCCATACTAAGAAACTGGCTCATAAAATCTTGTGATTCCCCCATGCAGGATGAATCACGACTTTGGCCTCCTATCATCTCATCCTCAATGCCAACAATCAGCATTCCCCATTCCCTAAAACCTGCCCACCAAACTATCCTTAAAAAACTCTAGCCTCTGAGTTTTCAGGGAGGCTGATTTGAGTAATAACTCTTGTCCTTCTGCTAGGCAAGCCCTGTGATTATTGAACTCTTTCTCTACTGAAATACTGCTGTCTCTGTGAATTGGTTTTATCTGTGCAGTAGGCAAGAAGAACCCATAAGGCAATTATAACTGTTTATAATATGAATATAAATTTAGCTTTGCAAATGACATCTATGAAAGTTGGAGCAAGCAATGCTATATACCTGATGTTTACTTTGTATAATGGTAATTGACAGAGAAAGGATTCTGCACTTACAGAAGAGAAAGATATGCACCTAAAGAATTTGAAAATAATTTGGATTTATTTAGTAGCAACTCCAAATGCATAATTTGTTGTATACTTCAGTCTTGACTTTCAGGATTATGATATCTGATATGGAGGATGATGCTCATCATTGCTGCTGCTATGGGGCAATATATAAAACTTTTTAAGTGCTTAAAGTGAAGAGAGTTTAAATCAAAGTATCTCTTGTAATGATCTAAGGAACACAGCCAAGTGGAATTGGAATGCCATGTGAATTTGAAGTGACTAATAACTGCAATAGTGCGTATATACAAGAGGATAAAATCAACTTTCATTTTGTAAATATTGCAGGAATATAAGGCTGTTTAACAGTGGAATATTATTCTATAGTATTATTGGAGAAGTTTCATTTTCAATTAATTCCAACCATTTTGTAATCCTAAATCATTTCACTTAGGTCCACTTCAGACCATATTTATGTGATTTTTTTAAAATTGGAAAATAAAACTTGTATATATTTATGGTGTACATGTTGTTTTGAAATATGAATGGCTAAATTGGATTAATTAACATATGCAAGGCCTTACATACTTAATATTTTTGTGGTGAGAACACTTACAATTTACTCTGTTAGCAATTTTCAAGAAACACATTTGTGCTTTTAATACCAGCAAGCTGAAGCTATTATTTGCACAAGCTGATTTATTTAAAGCTGTTTACATAATAGAACCAGAAAAGTCTGTGCAGTTTACATCTTCCATCTTCCATCTATGAATATCACAAATTATCCATTTTTATCCATTGTAAGAATATTGACATTTCTCTCACAGTCTGACTTTTCCACTTTTAATGTAGGAAGGAGCCAAGCTTCTGAATCAAGCCAATACCTTAGCTTGAGCTTCTAATTCATTAATAGAGACCAAAAATATTTGACCACTAATCTAAGGAAGGACTAAAACGATTCTGTTTGCTTTTGGTTGAGAGAAGCAGAGAACATATCAATTTGATAAAATACCTGTAAGGTACATTTTCTGACACCTTGATGTAACACTTGCTTCTGAGTTGAGAATACTGGGTGGTTTTGTTGATTTTATGTGAAACCACCTTTTAAGGATGAGTAAGTATAGGGAGAAGCAGCCTGTGGAATATAAATATACAGAAATTTGTGGAGGTGAAATTTGTAAAAGTGATAAAGAAGTGTCTATTTAGAACTTTGTACCCTTTGACTGTTATCTTTCCTTTCTCCATTTTATCCCAACCAGCCTCTGGTAACCTCCATTCTACTCTCTACTTCTATCAGTTCCACATGTTTAGATTCTACGTATAAGTGAAGAATATGGCATTTCGCTTTCTGTGCCTGGTTTATTGACATAGCATAATGTCCTCTTGACATAAAGTTTTCTTTGTTAAGGCTGAATAGCATTCTATTATTTATTTTGTATCTGTTGAAAAGGGGATTGCAGTTTTGCTTTTTTTTTATTCAGTTAGTTTGTTGTTCCTGCATAGAAATGCTCCTAATTTTTTATATTTATATTGTATCCTGCAATTTTTTGAATTTGTTTATCAGCTCTAAGAGTTTTTGGTAGAGCTTTTAGGTTATTCTCTATATGACAACTTGTAATCTGCAAGCAGGAATAATTTGACTTCCTCTTTTCCAATTTGGATATTTTTTCTTTCTTCCTCTTGCTTATTTTTTTTTCCGGCTAGGAGGCCAGTATCTCTGATAAAAATAGATACAAAAATTCTCAACAAAATAATAGCAAACCAAATCCAACAAGTTGTCAAAAAGATACTACACTATGATCAAATGAGATTTCCCAGAAATGCAAGGATGTTTCAACATAAATAAATCACTAACCATGACACATCCCACCAATAAAATGAAGGAAAAATAATGTAATTATCTCAATAAATTCAGAAAAAGTATTTGATAAAATTCAATATGTCTTTATGACAAAAATTCTCAATAAGTCAGGTATAGAAAGTAAGTACCTCTGCCTAATAAAGTCCGTAAATGACAAATTGACAGCTAACATCATAATGAAGGGAGAAAACTGAAACAAGACAAGGCAAGGATGCCCACTTTCACTACTCTTGTACTGTAAGTTCCAGCTAAGAGACTGGATTTTAATATTCTAATCACAATGAAATAACTGATTTGTGAGGTAACTGATATGTAAATGAGCCCGATGTGATCATTCCACAATGTGTATTCATATCAAAGCATCATATTTTAACCCGTAAATAGAGACAATTATTATTTGTCAATTAAAAATACTTTTTAATGAAGAAGGAACTCTTAAAGAAAAAGGAACAATTGGAGACTGGTTATGAGAAGTTAAGATGAATACAATAAAGAGAAAAATATGTATTTTGGATTATTACTTGGAGGTCATCAATAATCATGGAGTAGAACCTTTACTGAAATCAAGTTAAGAAATCAGGAAAATATTAAAGAGATTCAGAGACAGCTATTGTTATGTTCTGAAATGAGAAATATAAGAACGTTTAAAGGCATTAAATGATAAAATTATAGATGAGTACATGCATACGGTTATAAGAGCCATCATTTTGAGCATAGTTTTGGGGATAAGAGTGATAAAGACAAATTTATTCAATAAAACTTTCTAAAGCATGGTAAGGAAGACTATTCAGTACCATTACAGTGGGTATGTGGACCACGGCAAAGGGATTTTGCATTGGGAGAGTGATATTGGGCTCAGCTCCAAATATAGCGTGAGCAAGTGTGAGTTTATAGCCAAGGATCAGTGCAGGGCTCTGTGGATGGAAAATTATAAAGAAAAATAATCACGGGTAAGGGGGATTCTGGCTAAAACAACCTGACATGATTATTGATGAAACAAGTGAGGGTGAACAGACTTCACCTGGGAATGAGAAAGGATGAGGAACCCGATCAAAAATAGAGGACGGTAGGAAATCAAGGTTGGGAAAGGGTTCTTGCTAAACTGACTTAACAGGGTTGTATGATGAAACTGAATTTAATTAAGAAGTATATAGTTGGGCTTAGGAAAAGGTTCAGGAGCCTGACTAGTTTGGTCAGCCAAAAATCTTTATATTTCCCCACTTCTTAATCAAGAACAAAAGATACATTCTTCATTCCTGTAAGTAACAGAAGTCCAGTTTTCTTGTTTGACTGCCTTTTGTTCCTTAAGGACTTGCTGAATCATATGTTAGGACTTGGTAGTAGAGAATATTTGATGGACGGTGCTAGCAGTCAGGTGTTTAATGAGGGGAATTTTTATGAAATGCAAAAACAAACAAACAAGCCAATAAAAACAAAAAAACAAAGATTAATCATTAGAAATACAGTTTCTGAGTCCACAGGGCTGCCAGTTGAGATTTCTAGAAGTGGAGTTCAATGCATCCATAGAAGGTAAAGTGAGAATGGCAGTAGCCCAGTGGCCACTTTTAAATTTTTTTGTGGGTAGTTTAAATGTCTCTGTGTCTTTCGTAATGGCATTGAATCTTGCAGCGAATTTTCTCAGTAGCCCTTGCAACATTCGGCATCAATATTATCTATACATTATCTGTTTTTGTAATTTATCTGAACCTTATATGATGTAATCCAGCATCAGCATGCTAGTCTTGGGGAAAAAGGCAGTTTTAATTTTTAATAATTCCAAACTAGAAGGGTAGGATAAAAAAATGGAAATGTTAATTTGGAGAGTTGTAGCCAGATGTTTGAAGAAATTAGAATAATTTAGGGTCTGTTCTAGTTTTAAGATCATAACAAAACCTTAAATACAATGAGCAGGACTAGCATTTAATGCCCACAAAAGTGTGCCATAGCTTTTCATGGAAACTTAATTTTTCTTTCTACAGTTACCCACATTTCTTTCAAAGATAAAGTAAATCTGTTTGCCAAATGAGAGCAGTCTTATTAAACTTGGCCTGGTAATTTATATAAGTGCAGCATGAATAGTGGCTGATCACATAACCTTTTTAAGTTTGCCTTGATGGAACTTTTCATAAGGAATCTCAGATTAGACTTTTAAAATCCTCCTGTGGCTAAGAAGCCAATACAAGGACTTGCCATCAGATGTTGCAATATTTACAGATTTGGGAAAATTCCCCTTTTCTTGATATCCTCAAAATATCCTGAAGTTCCTAGGCATTTCAAGAAGTGACCTTTTTTACTTACCTCTAAAACAACATTTAAAGCCAGGTACAAATCCAGTTTTCCAAGGGAAGCTTTATAAGCAATGACATCTTAAAGTCAACCTTAGTGCCTTAAAGCTGTCTGATCATATCTGATTTTATGTATTATTCTTACTAATCTATGAAGTAATTTTAGCCCCAGGATATAGGTTTTTTTAAATTATTTTTAATAGCAACCAGTTAACAATTATTGCATCGTGACAGATGAGTTTGTCAGGCAAAGAGCCAAAGAGAATCCTGGTGAAAACCACTGCCACCTTGGGGTGACTGTGAGTGTACCCAGCCAGTACGGTAATCCCTGGGGAACAATCTAAGAGACTTGACACTCTAAGGAGAAAATAGACTTCCCCAAAGTAAAGCAGCCATTCATTAATCAAGTAATCAAGCAAATAACAACAACAAGCCCAGAAAATGGGGGAAGGAGGGAGAAGGTCACTACAGCATACTATATAAAATATCCAGTTTCAAATAGAAACATGAAATATGCAGAGAAATAGGAAATTATTGCCTATATATTGGAAAAAAGGAAGTGACAGAAACTGCTTATGAATGTGCCAGAAGTTGAATTTAACAGACTTCAAAACAGACATTATACATACATTCAGAGAACTAAAGGATACCATGATTAAATAATTGAAAGTATGAAGATAATGTCATATCAAATAGATAATTCCAACAGGACATATAAATTATAAAAAAGAAATAAATAGGTATTCTACTATGATATAGATATGAAAGGTACAATATTTAAAATTATTATTATTGAAAACAGGCCAATCCATCAGAGCCCCAAGATATATAAAGCAAAAACTGACAGAAATGAAGTGACAAATGGACAATATAATTATTAAAGTCTTCTAATGATGAAAACTTTAATACCTCACTTTCAATAACAGAACAGTTAAGCAGAAGAACAGTAAAGAAATACTATAAATAACTTGAACAATATTATAAACCAGCTAGACCTAACAGATATTTATTATACACTCCACCCCAAAAAGTGGAATATATATTCTTCTGAAATGCATGTGGGACATTCTCTAGGACAGAATATAAGCTTGGTAGTAAAACAAACCTCAACACATTTTAAATAATAGAAATAAAGTATTTTTCCTTGTCACAATGGAATGAATTTAGAAATCAATAACAAAGGCCGGGCGCGGTGGCTCAAGCCTGTAATCCCAGCACTTTGGGAGGCCGAGACGGGCGGATCACGAGGTCAGGAGATGGAGACCATCCTGGCTAACACGGTGAAACCCTGTCTCTATTAAGAAATACAAAAAACTAGCCGGGCGAGGTGGCGGGTGCCTGTAGTCCCAGCTACTCGGGAGGCTGAGGCCGGAGAATGGCGTAAACCCGGGAGGCGGAGCTTGCAGTGAGCTGAGATCTGGCCACTGCACTCCAGCCTGGGTGACAGAGCGAGACTCCGTCTCAAAAAAAAAAAAAAAAAAAAAAAAAATCAATAACAAAAATGGAAGCTTAAATACACATAAACAACACATTCTTACATAATCAATAGTAAAAATAACCAATCAAAAGGAAAATTAGGAAAGATTGAGATAAATGAAAACAAAAACACAACCTACCAAACTTAAAGGATACAGCTGAAACAGTGCTTAGAGAAAAATTTATACACATAAATATCTATATTAACAAAGGTAAAAGATTGCTGATCAATAACCTAACATTTGGCCTTAAAACATAGGGTAAGGAAAAGTGAATGTAACCTAAAAAAGCAGGAGAAATAAAATAATAGATATTAGGGTGGAAATTAAAAAGATAGAGGATAGAAAAATAATAGGGAGAATCAATGGAACTCAAAGGTTGTTCTTTAAAAAGATTTTAAAAATTGGCAAACCTTTAGTTAGATTGTATAGCAAAAGATATAAATTCCAGCAGACATGTACAGAAGAGTATATACCAATTCTTCACACAGCTTTTCCAACAATAAAAGACGGGAATACTGCTAAACTTACCCTATGAGCCTTAGTATTACTTTGTCACCAAAACCAGGCAAGTTGTCATAAAGAAGGAAAACTACATATCAATATCTTTTACAAATATGAATATAAGAATCCTCAAAATGCTAGAAATGTATAAAAATAATATGTAAAAAAGAATTATATATTATGACTAAGAGGGAAATACTACAGAAATGCAAGGTTAGTTTAACATCCAAAAACATTGTTAGTACACTATATCAATAGAACAAAAAACAAAAACAATATGATTCTCTCAACTGATGCAGAAAAAGCTTTTTACAAAATTTAAGCACAGTTTATAATAAAAGCCCTTACCAAATAGAAATAGAAAGGGACTTCCTCAACTTGATAAAGGAAATCTACTAAAAACTCACACCTAATAAATTTAATAGTGAGAATATTGTATAAGTTCCCTCTAAGTCAGAAAAAGGCAACAAAATATGTTCTTGCTACATTGCTTCAGCAGTGTACTGGAGATGCTAGCCAGAAAAAATAGGCAAGAAAAGAAGTAAAAAACATCTAGTTTGGAAAGGAAAAGTAAACTTATTTGTAATTTTAGATGACATAACAATATATATAGAAAAATGAGGTTTTACTAAAAACTTTTATAACTAGTAAACAAACTCATCAAAATTTCAGGGTACAAAATCAATATTTAAAAACCAATTATAGGCCGGGCGTGGTGGCTTACTCCTGTAATCCCAGCACTTTGGGAGGCCAAAGCAGGCAGATTAAGGTCAAGAGATTGAGACCATCCTAGCCAGCATGGTAAAACCCCATCTCTACTAAAAATACGTAAATTAACTGGGTGTGGTGGCACATGCTTGTAGTCCCAGCTACTCAGGAGACTGAGGCAGGAGAATCCCTGGGAGGCGGAGGTTGCAGTGAGCTGAGATCATGCGACTGCACTCCAGCCTGGAAATGGGGCGAGACTCCGTCTCAAAGAACAACAACAACAACAATATTATATTTCTTTATCCTTGCAATGAACAATTCCAAAATAAAATTAATGGTTATATTTATAATAGCATCAAAAATAAAATACTTGGGAATAAATACTTTTTTTAAAAAGTACAATACTTATTCTCTAAAAACTATGAAACATTGTTGAAAAAGTAAAGATCTCAATAAAGTATTTTCCCCTTATCTGTGGTTTTGGTTTCCATGGTTTCTGTTACTCATGGTCAACTGCGTTCTGAAAATTGGTGAGTACAATACTTGAGAGAGAAAGAGTAACAGATCACATTCACTTTTATTACAGTATATAGTTATCAGTGTTCTATTTTACCATTAAGTATTGTTAATTTTTTTACCATGTCTAATTAATAAATTAAACTTTATAATAGCTAGGCATAAATAGAAAAAATAGTACATACAGGGGTTTGTATCATCTCTTGTTTTAGGCATCTGCTGGGAAAAGGGAGGGCTACTAAAAATGAAAAAAAAAAAGTGTATTTTGTTCATGGATTGGAACACATTGTATTATAAAGGTAGAAATACTCCCTGTATTCATCAATCGATTCAACACAAAGCTATCACAATTCCGTATAGTTTATTTTTTGCATGCTTGGACAAGCTGGTTTTAAATTAAACTGGAATTACAAGGGACACAGAATAATCTAATATATCTGAAAAAGGAATAAGGTTGGAGCATTCAAATTTCCTGATTTCAAAACTCACTCCAATGCAACAGTAATCAAGAGAGGGTGGTATTATCACAAGGGTAGATATAGAGATCAATGAAATAGACTTAAGAATACAGAAGTAAATCTCTGTGCCTTTGGTCAACTGATCATTGACAAGGGTACCAAGAGCATTCAAAGGAGAAAGGATAACATTTCAACAATAGTGCTTGGATAACTAGATAGCTACATTCAAAAGAATGCAATTAGCCCATTACCTGGAACCACATATATAAAAAATTCATTGAAAATGGAAATGTAAGAGCTAAAACTACAAAATTCTTAGAAGACGACATGGGGTAAATATGCATGATCTTGGATATGTCAATGGAGTCTTATATATGAGATGCCAAAAGCACATAAAACAATGACAACAATAAAAATTAATAGATAAATTGGACTTTAGCAAACTTGAAAACATCTATTTTTCAAATGACACCATCCAGTGAAAAGACTACACACAAAATGGGAGAAAGTATTTGTGACTCATACATCTGTTAATGTACTTGTATCTATAATATATTTTTTTAAATTCCTACAACTCAGTTATAAAAAGACAAATGTTTTTTCCAAGACAGCATTATTGGTGTCAGGCATTTCCACTTCATTTCATATCTGTGGTATGTGGAACAGATTGTCTTCAAAATCATGATGATGTAGAATAAAGAAGTAGAGAGTGGCACATGAGTTTTGTTGTTGTTGTTGCTGTTGCTGTTTTGAGATGGAGTTTCACTCTTGTTGCCCAGGCTGTAGTGCATTGGCAGGATCTCAGCTCACCGCAACCTCCGCCTCCCAGGTTCAAGCAATTCTTCTGTCTCAGACTCCCAAGCAGCTGGGATTACAGGCATATGCCACCACGCCCAGCTAATTTTGTATTTTCAGTAAAGACGGGGTTTTTTCATGCCGGTCACCTGGTGTCGAACTCCCAACCTCAGCTGATCCACCACCTGGTCTCCCAAAGTGCTGGGATTACAGAGGTGAGCAACTGCACCTGGCCTCACATGAGTTTTTAAGGGTCATGCCTATACACAGCTTCATCACTTCCTCTAATGTCCCATTCAGCAGGAATTACTCGCATGGCCTCAATAAACTTAAAAGGTAGCCTGGAGAATGTTGAAGAGTGTATGTGTGTTCGTGTGTATATATCTATATATTTTACTTTTATTTATTTATTTATTTTTATTGTGCCCGTCTCCCCAACCCCCAACACCAGGGCTGGGAAGGAGCTAATGCAATGACTTTTATCACCAGTTTAGTCTAATGTTTCCTGGATTAATCATCAATATGTAAAATAATTTGAAATAATGGAGAAATTAATACAAAATACAAAAATCCATGGTCATCAGGATATGAAATGATACAAGGCTCCTAGTAGGGATCCAAACAAGATTCCTGATTGGCAAAGAAAAGCCTGTAATATTCTAAAGTGGTTTAAGAATTGTTTCTACATCCCAACAGGGAAAATGTTTTAAAATCTTGAGTCCCCAATTTGAGAAGTTACTAGACAACAGAGGAGTTACTAGACAAAGATACATTATTTTTACTTAAAAATTAAAGTTATAATCAATTGAAGTATCTAATTTTTCTATTCCAGGTTTCCCATTTTACTTTATCAGAAAGGGAAAGCAATGTTTACATACATGATTAGAATTCAGTGTTCTTTTTTCAGCAATTGGAAGCTGTGCCATATTTCATTAAGAAAGGTATAGCTATCTTATCAACTTAAAATTAAATAAATTCAGAATCCTCTATGCCATTCTGCTTTTTTAAAGCATCAATTGGATGCAGTGATATCACAAACTCTGTGATACACACAAAAAGACATTCAACCCATCCTGCCTGCTCTAGTGATACAATTTTCCAAACATATGAGATACTTTCAATGAGCTACCATATTGCTGTTGCTAACAATCAACCAACAGAAAATTGAGCTATGACAATAGTAAATATTCTATACTTGAAATATCCTGTACACTGTGCTAGGAAAATATATGTAGGTATGTCATATTTATATTCATGTAAAAGAAGTGAGCATGATAATTCATTTATTTCTTACAAGATGATAAGGAATGTACTATTTTAGATGAGAAAATTGAGGCATGTAGAGGTTAACCATATTATTCAGCTTCATATTTTTAGCAAGTAATATACTTTAAACTCAATCAGTGTAACTACAGAAATCTCCTTTAGAAAACTGTAAAAGTTTATTGTAGCTGATAGAACTATAGCATCATTGTTAAGAGCTATTATTTGAAGGACAATATATAGCATAAAATTATTCTGGATTACAAATGGATGTAAGCACAAGTGTGAAAACAGGTAAAGAAATCCACTTACATTCATCTTTAAGTTAATAAATGTGTACGTGCATCTCCAACTGATTATTTCCTATGTCACTAAAATGCAAAATGTCCAAACTAAGATAATTATGAATAATTTCACCTCTGATCATGGCTTTCATGTTCTTTTCT
The DNA here is from genome assembly GCF_049350105.2 of Macaca mulatta. Taxonomy (NCBI): domain Eukaryota; kingdom Metazoa; phylum Chordata; class Mammalia; order Primates; family Cercopithecidae; genus Macaca; species Macaca mulatta. The sequence continues at coordinate 124,526,206 of NC_133413.1, forward strand.
TTCTGTGAATAGCATTGTCATCTAACCATGTAGCTGGCTGCCCAAGACAAAATCTTTAGTGTCATCTCATCTATACTTCCCGAGAAACAGCCATCAGTCAAAGAGTCCTGCCACTAAAGTTTCTCATACGCGGCCCTTCTTTCTAAATCCATTGCCAATTTCAGATAATCTTTTTTTTCAATCTGGGAAATTACAAATCTCTTTTACCCATTGTTCTTATGCTTCTATAATTCATCCTTCAACCTGCTTCCAAAATCTGCTTAAAATTCAATTATGTTTAGGCTATTCTATTATCAGTAGACAGAACACATTAAACATAAAATATGCATACAGCATAATTCTGTTAATAATTCTAAACTATACAAATACTGAATCATTAAGTCAGACTAACACAAATACAATATCTTGGTATTAACTTTTACTAATGATTTTACCAAAACAAGAATTCCAAGGATTTCCCAGAAATGTTCTTCCAGTATAGGAAGGAAAGAGATTAAAGTCTAGCTACTGAATCTTTTCCTTCTCAGCTTCCAACCTACCTTTCTAGCCTCATCACACTCCTCACAAATATATACACTCCAGCCTATACTTTATAAATTCCTGCAACATGATATGTTCTTTTTTATGAGTTACTACCTGAATTTCTCTCAATTTGAAATAGTCTTTCCATTTACTTAATGTATTCCTAAGTTGAATACCAAATTCAAAGTTCATCTTATTTTCTAAACATGTCCCAATGCTCTTTCAAAATGAAGTATTCTCGCTCATTTTACCCTCATTTTCATAATTTGCGAGTGATATTGTCCTGTCCCACCCTCTAGATCTTAATTTCTTCATATGCATGCAACATTTTATATCATTTTCTGTTTTCTAACTTTTATTTCAGGTTTCGGGGGTACATGTGCAGGACTGTTGTATAGGTAAACTCATGTCACAAAGGTTTGTGGGACTGATTATTTCGTCACCCAGGTACTAAGCCTAATACCCGATAGTAATTTTTTCCAATACTTTAAGCCAACCCACAGATATGACCCATAATAGAGCCTGTTTTTATAAATGAATGCATCCATTAGAAATTTTCAATAGCATCAATAGTTTCTATACGTTCTTACAGAGTCTGATAATTGTTTTTCCTTGTTCGAGAGTAATTAGTTCACAAGGAAGTTTGGTTCTTCAGATGGTTAGACACACTTCATTCTAAATTAAAAACTGCATAAATAAGCTAGCATTAGAAACTATGCCATCCTTGAGTTCGAGGTTAGTGTGCAATTGCTCTTGATGTTCATTTCTTTGTCCTTGACTTATGGTGCTTTCTTTGAATTTTCTTAGAAAGTCACAAAATATTATTTGGACAAATTCATGTATTTCCTATTTCCATGACTGGTGGGCTTTTAAAAAATGTCTCAGCTGAAATGAGTATGTATTAGTGCTAACAATATATAATACAATTTTCTCCATTCTGGGCCAGGTGCCAGCACCTGCAGTTTTATAAAGTTCTATAAAAGGTGCCTCACAGCTGAAGGCTTAACTACCATTTTTCTCCACGGTGTCATCATTAAAATTAATTGATATTGGCAGTGATGGACTTTCAGTTCTTTCTGTAGGAAAAAATAAATTATTCTGTCACAAATGTCCAAAGTATTTCTCTGTGTCTTGTATCACAGAAAAAATGATATAATAATACATTTCTTTATAACTACCAGAGAAATCTTAACTGAAATGAAAACTAGTCATGAATCTTAACACGTAAAGGTAATATTCTTTCAAACAAAAGATATATATGATAGATAGAAATAGGTTCCTACTACTTTGCCCTATTAATATCTCTCTCTTCATCTACTCTATAATAATATCCAAGGAGGGGTTCATATTAAAATCATCGTCTCATTCACCAAACAGCTTAACACATTGTAAATATTGTTTTCCTAATGATTACTATTGTTATTATTTTACCTATTTTTATATCAGGTATATTTTATCAAAATTACATGTTGCTCAAAAAAATCTATGAGTGCTAAGTCTGTAGATTTGTCATTTGACTTAATTTATATAACTTGTTCACATCTACTGAGTTTTTCAAAGGATAATATCAACAAAATAATTCAGAGAACACACATCATAAGTGTTGAATTTAGAATGAATTTAGCCAAGGACAAAAAAAAGATACTAATCATGGAATTTAATTTAGAATTGATGAGCTTTTTTGTTCTTGTGAGTAAGAATTGTTTTGAATAGTTTTAACTCTTTTTATATCTAATAATTTTCAAAGAAATTGTAAGAAAAAATCACCAGGCGCAGTGGCACATGCCTGTAACCACAGCTCTTTGGGATGCTGAGGTGGGCAGATCACGAAGAGATCAAGACCATCCTGGGCAACATGGTAAAACCCCACCTCCACTAAAAATAGAAAAATTAGCTGGTTGTGGAGGCATGCACCTATGTCCCAGCTACTTGGGAGGCTGAGGCAGGAGAATCGCTTGAACCTGGGAGGCGGAGATTGCAGTGAGCCGAGATAGGGCCACTGTACTCCAGCCTGGTGACACAGGGAGACTTCATCTCAAAAAAAAAAAAAAAAATCATTTAAGATTAACAGAAGATTTCTCAGATTGCAACAAAAGATTGTGGCAGGTAAAGTAACCGAAGTGCTATCTTAAGAGGAAAAAATGTTTTTTGTTTTTTTTTTGTTTTTTTTTTTTTGAGACGGAGTCTCGCTCTGTCGCCCAGACTGGAGTGCAGTGGCGCGATCTCCACTCACTGCAAGCTCCGCCTTCCCGGGTTCCCGCCATTCTCCTGCCTCAGCCTCCCGAGTAGCTGGGACTACAGGTGCCCGCCATCGTGCCTGGCTAATTTTTGTATTTTTAGTAGAGACGGGATTTGAAAAAATGTTTTATATTAATTTACAATTCAGATGGTCTTTGGAGAATTAACTGTAGTATAATATTTCTATTAATGTGAAACCCTTAGAAAAAAGGTAAACTGGTAAGAATTCACTTATTAAATAAAACTACCTTTGCTGCTATTTTATGTTGATGGTAAATATTTTAAAGCAATTCTTTTAATATACACATTCAACAATCATTAGACTGGGAAAATTTGATTTGTCTACATTGTTATTCCATCCTATTCATTCATTCTTTCTTCTGCTAATGCCTTTATCACAGCAATGGAAGTCAACCACAAACAAATGTAAACATCAAGTTCAATAACTATAATCCAAATTCTCTAGAACATACAGTCTCCAAATAATCTTTTGTTCTGCCAAAGTTTGAGCTGTACTCTTCACACAAAAATAAAATTTACCTTTGTTTTTTAGGTAGCCATTGCTTTTAAGCAGGAATCAGAGGCAATTAAATTTTGGATGTGGTACTAAAAAATAAAAAAATCATGCCTGGTTCCACAAAAGTATGTAAACGCAAAGAAGGGAAAGCTAGGTGAATTCACCATATGAGAAAAGAAAACATGCTCAGTCAAGACTAAACGATTAGAACTCAGATGCCCCGTAGCAACAGAAAATTACAAGGCAAAGTGAGAAATCAAGCAACAAGTACGAGTGAGAGTCGGGAGAGTGATTTTAAGTTTCCTTATGCAGAGGGTACACTTACTGATCATAGGTGGAAAAAATGATACTAAATGAATTGTGGATAAATATAAGCACTTGTATCTTAGAGGTGCCCTGCTGAATATTTTGTTGATTTTTGTCAGTATTTATTTTTTTCTATTTTCCTAAGTTATAGAAAAAGAGTTTTATATATTTAGAGTCCTTGCCTGAGAAGAATGCATAGTATTACTGAGAAGACAACTTTTTAGTACAGAAACATAGAAATATGCAAGAGAGAACGTGATCAATTTCTAAATTGTGTAGCTCTTACTGTAAATACGGTTTGAGTTTAGAGAAGAACAACTTCTATACAAGAACTTAAGAGAGGCTGTGAAAGCTCCTGCAGTTTGAATGTTGGAGAGGGGGAAAAAAAAAACCCACTAACGGTAGGTGAAATGAAAAATTGGAGGCTGGGCACAGTGGCTCACGCCTATAATCCCAAACTTTGGGAGGCCAAGTCAGGCGGATCACCTGAGGTCAGGAGTTTGAGACCAGTCTGGCCAACACGGTGAAACCCAGTCTCTACTAAAAATACAAAATCTGCCAGGTGTGGTGGTAGGCGCTAGTAATCCCAGCTACTTGGGAGGCTGAAGCAGGAGAATCTCTTGAATCCGGGAGGCAAAGGTTGCAGTGAGCTGAGATTGCGCCATTGCACTCCAGCCAGGGTGACAAGAGTGAAACTCCTTCTCAACATGAAAGAAAAGAAAGAAAGGAAAGAAAGAAAGAAAGAAAGAAAGAAAGAAAGAAAGAAAGAAAGAAAGAAAGAAAGAAAGAAAGAAAGAAAGAAAGAAAGAAAGAAAGAAGGAAAGGAAGGGAGGAAGGGAGGAAGGGAAGGAAGGGAAGGAAGGGAAGGAAGGGAAGGAAGGGAAGGAAGGGAAGGAAGGGAAGGGAAGGGAAGGAAGGGAAGGAAGGGAAGGAAGGGAAGGGAAGGAAGGAAGGGAAAATTGGAGATGTGTTTTTGTTTTCCGTGTTAAGTGTCTTACCACATCCCTTTGTATTAGTTTCATATTGCTGCTACAACAAATTATGACATAATCAGCAGTTTAGAACAACATAAATTATATAACTGTTCACCTGGAAGTCTGAGTGAGCCCAGCTTTTTCCTCTGCTTTATGTCTTTCAATGCCAAAATCAAGGCTTGCTGGGGTCTTTTCTTGAAGCTCTGAGAGAGAATTCCCTCCTTGCTCTTTCAGGTCTTTGGGTAAAACCTGTTACTTTGGTTATAGGCTGAAATCCCTTTTGCTTATTGACTGTTGTCCAGGAGCTTTTTTCAGCTTCTAAATTTCTCTGGCATTCCTTGACTTGCGGACCCACTCATCTTCAAAACCATCAATGACTTCTTCTCACACCTTATGTCTCTTACCTCCCATCTAGCCCTAGCCTAAGTACCCTCTACTTTTAATGAAGATGAATGCAGGTAATTCTATTCAACCAAACTAAATAACTCAGGATAATCTCTATTTTAATGTGCATAACCTTGATTACATCTACAAATCCCCCTTTGCCATGCAGCCTAACCTATTTATAAGCTACAAAGACATGAGCATGGGCATCTTTGGAGGACTTTCATTAGCGTTTGAGAATGCTTTGATGAAAATATCAGTAACTTCACCTATTTGCTTGTGGACAGTTCTTATCTGCCCAAATGTGTCAACCTAGTATGTAATGTTGCCAAGAAGTGCCAGAGAATGAACACCCTAGAGAAGCATCTCTCAAAAATGACTAAAGGACTTTGTGTGCAAATAAATAAATAAATAAATAAATAAATAAATAAAATAACCTCCATATATCTCAGGCTGGACACTTCTAACTACACGTGTTTTACATCATTTCCCAGAATTCGCCAGCAAGAACAAGATTCACTTGTCAACCAGACGTAACTTGTTTAAAAGTGCACCCTTTTTTTGCTGTCTTCCTTTTTCTGTCATGTGCCTATTCTCTACCACTGTTTCTTGAGAAATATTGTTTCCTGTTTTATTGTTCAAAACATTATTTAGCATAGGAAACAGTAACTGACAATGGAAGCATGTTTTAATAATTTATAAAAATTTCTTCACACCATTTCTGTAGTTAATACTGTTAACAACTCTGAGTTGGGAATTTTCCATAGCCTATTTTTAAAGATAAATACATTAAAATTACAATCTTTGGGTAACTGAGGAAAGTCATAGATCATAAATGATATGTGAGAATCCTAACTCAGAAATACATCAAACCCTGTGGTTTTTCTTCTCTACTGTATACATTGAGGGAGGCATAGTAAGTATCCCCAATTTTACCATATTTCATGCATAAAAATTTGGTCAAAGAGGGCTTATCTAATTTGGCCAAGATTACAAGGCTAGAAAGGAATATAATCAAGACTAGTATTTGTGCATTATTACTCCTGATCATGTTGCTTTCAATATATAGCAAGATGATGTTTAAACAAGTTGAGGGCAGTTTGTTGAAGGTCTTGAATATTATCCAAGATGATTTGGAAATAATTATCTTAGTAATTAATCTTCCTATTCCATGGGAGATTTTTGGAATGTGCAATAATGAAAGTGTGATTTTATATCAAAACTTGTTTTTATTGATTTTTGCCAAAATAATATTTTAAGAAAATTAATCTGCCAAAGGTATGCAAGATGAGGAAATTTCTTACCTGCCAAGATGATTGGGAGGAGTATGAGACTGAGGGCAGAAAAACTAAAGCTAAAGGGGAGGTTACTTTAATAATGCAGGCAACAAGTGATAAGGAATTGAAATAGAGTAGTGGCAAGGAGACTAGAAATGGATAAATATCAAGGTCAGTTATGAAAGCATCGATAGAAAGAAGAGATTGATTGCATGAAAGACATATTGTGTTATCATGACAGTACATGTCAATCTTTCCTTTTTAAAATATGGAAAACTACTGTTTGTCTATAGTGATATTTGTCTGTCTGTGTGTGTGTATGTACATTTTTAATATATGATACAATGTGAAAATAAAGTCTTACTCAAGGCTTTTGAGTAATGTAAATCATCCACTACCCCATTACTCAGTGATCCTCCCTCCATATATGTAATATTCAGGCCTAGGGATTTATTTGCCAAAAGGAATAGAATTAGATGAAAGTGTTTTTCAAAAGTATATGTTTGGCTATTAACACTGTTAAAACACTTATGAGGGCTAGTTAAATATCAGGACTATCAAGAGAAGATCTCACATCATATGATATTACCTAATTTTCTAGTCAAGTCAGAAGACACACACAGGGCCAGATTCTTGAGTCTGAATAAAAGAAGCAAAGTTAATATCTTTCATTTTGTGTATAATGTATAACTAGGCATTTTTGAATATAGTAGATAATTTTACATGTAGTTACAGAATATTTTAGTATAAAACACTACGGTTTACATAAACATTACCCTAATATTCACATAATCAAAGAAAGGAAAGAATCTGCTGGATTAACCTGAATGATATTACCATTTCTCTTCTGGATGCTTATAATGGGATTCCACAGGATATCCAAACTTCCATTTTACTTGTATCTCTTTGTCTTTTTCATAGTCCATTCTCAAATAACAGCAGATGAATAGAACTTAAAAGTAAAAGAATCTTAAATAACATCACATAATGTCTTCACTGAAAACACTTTACAGGTCTCCCTTTATAATGAAAATGAGATCCAAATTCTTCATCAGAGTGAAGAAATTCCCTGCACACTGTGATGTGTGCCCACATATCTGACTTCGTCTACCACTCTCCCTTTTATACAGTTTTAGCTTCATCGGATTTTTTTGTTGTTGTTACTTTGACACATTATATATTACTTTTAATTAGTAAATTACAATTGTATTGCATTTATGGAGTACAGTGTAATGTAAACATTCTTCTCAAGAAACTTCAGAGGGCTGCTGCTTCTCATAATTCAGATCCAAAATCCAATACTACCTCCTCAGCAAGACTATCCCTAACCACTCAATGTAGAATAGACCTTGTCATGGTCCTTACATCTATGAAAGTTAATTTTATTTTGCTGATTGTTATTTTTAGATTCTCCCTACTAGCATTTGAACTCTACCACATACAGTGATCATGATACTGCCAAACACTTAGTAAACACGCACTAAACAACTGTCAAATTAGGTGACTGCATAATAGCAGGTACTAAACAATAAATGATTATATAATTTTTAACTTAAATCTTACAATAGATTTTAGGTAGATATTTCAATATCTGAATAACTGAAGTATAAATTGTTTCTAATTTGCATGTGATCTTTGATAGAAGCTGATATTCTGAAAACTACGGAATAGTTTCCTCAATATCAAACACTGTATTTTAACTATAATCATTATACTATAAACCTTGTCTAATATTATGTGACTTTCTAATAATTCGTATTTAAATTGGCACTAATAAATATACATATAGATATGAGAAAATACAAGTTTTAATTAAAATATGCTAATATCTATAATATATATTTCTTAAATGATTCTAAATTATGACAACAGAAAAATGAAATAGAAAAGGAAGAGCGAAGAGTGAGAAGGGAGAAAAGAGAAAGAGGCAGAAGGAGAGGAAAAAGAAGAGGAAGAGAGAAGCAGAGGCAGAAGAAAAGGAAGAGGAAGAGAAAGGGAGAGAGAACAGGATCAATAGATATAAAACAAACTATTACTAACCTAGCATTCTCGCTTTTAAATAAAACAACCATTGATTTGCAGACATCATTTATCAGTATATTTTAATCCATTGCAGAACAAATTTATTCTGTTAAGCACTGTTAGATGAGTTCAAACTATTTAAAAGATAAATGAGAAATAAACAAAGTGGCTCTTGTTTTACTAGAACTGAGTGACTGAAATTAATTGTGATAACAGTCACTTAGGTTATAGTGGCATGTGAGAAGTACGGTGAAAATGTCAGTTCAGTTGTCTACCTAGTAAGCAGCATGACTTGTCAGGTTGTCTAGATCGGGTTTTGGACATAACACATGATACAGGTAATTTGCCTGTAGGATCCACTCATGTCATTTACATTGTCACTTAACAGCATTCATCTGCAAATCTACAGACACTGGAAGACACACACCACACATAGCCTTGTGAATTTCTTATACATCGATGCAGATGCTCTGATACATATATTAATATTATATGTGAAATTATATTTAGGATGCCAAAGAAAACTTAGGCTAATTAGCAGTAGCACACACTACATGATGAATTTAACAATACCTTATCTGGTGGGTTAATATTCTTGATTTTTTAAAGATATAACTTACTAGCTGAGTTACAGTACAGTCATGCCAAAATAAAAATTTATATTGTTTATGTTGACTTTGTTCTTCATTTACTCATCAAATTAAAGAATATATTTTTGGGGAATAAATATTAAAGGAGTACACTGTTCATATTTGTATTTAAGTGTCGTTTTTCTGAAAATTGTTTCTTGGATTTACTGTTTCTGGCTTATGTTTCTATTCTTTTTAGTTTTAATATCATTTGAGAAAAAATGTTTTTAAAAAATATATAGTCTTTAAAAGTGTTTATATATTTCAAGTTCTATTAATTTTTAAGAGATATCTTGCTTTTGAAACTTTTGATATGCATGTCAAGGAGGTGGACTCCAAATTCATTTATAAATTAATTCACTGAAACACTAATTGAGCAAATATACTTTAGGACACTTGCCTGTACAATGCATTGTGTAAGCCACCTAGTGATAATGGTTAAATGATAGATTTAGATTATCAAGTTGCTTTTACTCTACTAGGTAGGTCCAGAAAACATGAGCACTCAATACAGCAAATCCTAAAATGTGTGAGCATGATATACTGTAGATACAAAACAAACATTATTAGATTTTCTGGTTTGCATTTTACAAAGTTTTTTTCTGTCAGGGATGACTTCCTGGAAGTTCTGAAGTTAAACTGAGAAGTAAAGTAACAGAGGAAAGAGTATATGACAAGACCTGAAAGGCAAGAGATAGCAAAGTAGTATTAAATAAACAAAAATGAAATGATAATTCAGAATGACTACAAAATAAATTTTCAGTGTTGGACAGAAAAAGGTAAAAAGACAGCTAAATAGGATTTTGTCAGCTCTGTTGTCTAAATTTAATCTCAAGTTCAATGGCACAGTCATTGAAAAGTTTATACAATAGATTATATAAATGACATTTCATGTAAATTCTATTTTTAGAAGAATCAAGGTGATTAGGGAAACTTGGAAGCACAGAGACCTCTAGAAGTTTGTTGCAGGTATACAGCTGAGCAATAATGGCAGTGTCGAGGTAGAGATGTTAGAAGTCGAAAACAATAATAATCTCTTCCCACAAAATAATAAACCAAAACTATTGTCTAGAATCTGAGAATAGGGATAAGTTCCAAATGATATAAAATTCAGGCTATTTTATTCTTTTTCTAGACTCAAAGATATTAAAATATTAAAAATGAGACATATAAAAATATTAGCTATTTTAATGATCTGTTCTAAGATACGGCAGTATATATACCATGTTGAAAATACGAAGTTTTCTGACTGATGTTTTTCAAATTATAGACTTTGAACTGCAACAGCATAACCTGAGAAACTTATGAAAATAGAAATTCTTGGGCCTCAGTTCAGTCCTACTGAGTCAGGATACTCTGAGATTCTAGACTAGCAATCAGGTTTTAACAAACCCTTCAGGTGATTTTTGTGCATGAAAAGTTTGAAACCACTGCTACTGTAAAATTTGCATTGTGTTTGTTTATTTCATTTTAAAAATACTCATTTCCTACTTTATATACATTTTTAAACAACCTATTAAAATCTCCATTTGCAAAGTGAAAGATGTTCAGAAAAATATTAACCGACACAAAGACATTACACAAATAATCTGAGGCACAATTACGAGGGTCACAAGGACTTGATAAAAGAGTGCTATGCACCTAATTGCCAGATTCACCAAGATTGAAATGAAAGAAAAAGTGTTAAAGGCAGCCAGAGAGAAAGGTCTGGTTACTTACAAAGGGAAGCCCATCAGACTAACAGTGAATCTCTCAGAAGACACTCTACAAGCCAGAAGAGAGTGGGGACCAAAATTCAACATTCTTAAAGAAAACAATTTCCAACTCAGAATTTCATATCCAGCCAAACTAAGCTTCATAAGAGAAGGAGAAATAAAATCCTTTACAGACAAGCAAATGCTGAAAAATTTTGTCACTACCAAGTCTGCCTTACAAGAGCTCCTGAAGGAAGCACTAAACATGGAAAGGAACAACCTCTACCAATCATTGCAAAAACATGCCAAAGTATAAAGACTATCGATGCTAGGAAGAAACTGCATCAATTAATGGGCAAAATAACCAACTAACATCATAATGACAGGATCAAATTCATACATAACAATATTAACCTTAAATGTAAATGGGATAAATGCCCTAATTAAAAGACCAGACTGGCTAATTGGATAAAGAGTCAAGACCCATCAGTGTGCTGTATTCAGGAGACCCATCTCATCAGAGACACACATAGGCTCAAAATAAAGGGATGGAGGAAGATCTACCACACAAACGGAAAGCAAAAAAAAAAAAAAAAAAAAAAAAAAAAAAAAAAAAAGCAGGTGTTGCTATCCGAGTCTCTGATAAAACAGACTTTAAACCAACAAAGATCAAAAGAGACAAAGAAGGCCATTACATAATGGTAAAGGGATCAATTCAACAAGAAGAGCTAACTATCCTAAATATTATATATGCACCCAATACAGGAACACCCAGATTCACAAAGCAAGTCCTTAGAGGCCTACAAAGAGACATAGACTCCCACACAATAATAATGGGAGACTTTAGCACCCCACTGTCAATATTAGACAGATCAGTGAGACAGAAGGTTAACAAGGATATCCAGGACTTGAATTCAGCTCTGCACCAAGTGGACCTAATAGGCATCTACAGAAATATCTGGCCCAAATCAACAGAATATATATTCTTCTTAGCACCACATCACACTTATCCCAAAATTAACCACATAGTTGGAAGTAAAGCTCTCCTCAGCAAATGTAAAAGAACAGAAATCACAACAAACTGTCTCACAGAATACAGTGCAATCAAATTACAACTCAGGACTAAGAAACTCACTCAAAACTGCACAACTACATGGAAACTGAACAACGTGCTCCTGAATGACTACTAGGTACATAACGAAATGAAGGCAAAAATAAAGATGTTCTTTGAAACCAATGAGAACAAAGACACAACATACCAGAATCTCTGGGACACATTTAAAGCAGTATGTAGAAGGAAATTTATAGCACTAAATGCCCACAAGAGAAAGCAGGAAAGATCTAAAATCAACACTCTAACATCATAATTAAAAGAACTAGAGAAGCAAGAGCAAACAAATTCAAAAGCTAGCAGAAGGCAAGAAATAACTAAGATCAGAGCAGAACTGAAGGAGACAGAGACACAAAAAACTCTTCAAAAAATCAATGAATCCAGGAGCTGGTTTTTTGAAAAGATCAACAAAATTGACAGACTGCTAGCAAGACTAATAAAGAAGAAAAGAGAGAAGAATCAAATAGACACAATAAAAAATGATAAAGGGGATATCACCACCAATCCCACAGAAATACAAACTGACATCATATAGTATAAATACCTCTATGCAAATAAACTAGAAAATCTAGACGAAATGGATAAATTCCTGAACATATACAGCCTCCCAAGACTAAATCAGGAAGAAGTTGAATCCCTTAATAGACCAGTAATAGGCTCTGAAATTGAGGCAATAATTAATAGCCTACTAACCAAAAAAAGTCCAGGACCAGATGGATTCACAGCCAAATTCTACCAGAGGTACAAAGAGGAGTTGGTACCATTCCTTCTGAAACTATTCCAATTAACAGAAAAAGAGGGAATCCTCCCTAACTCATTTTATGAGGTCAACATCATCCTGATACCAAAGCCTGGCAAAGACAAACACACACAAAAAAAGACTTTTAGACCAATAAACCTGATGAATATCAATGCAAAAATCCTCAATAAAATACTGGCACACTGAATCCAGCAGTACATCAAAAAGCTTATCCACCATGATCAAGTTGGCTTCATCCCTGGGATGCAAGGCTGTTTCAACATATGCAAATCAATAAACATAATCCATCACATAAACAGAACCAAAGACAAAAACCACATGATTATCTCAACAGATGCAGAAAAGGCCTTCGACAAAATTCAACAGCCCTTCATGATAAAAACTCTCAATAAACTAGGTGTTGATGGAACATATCTCAAAATAATAAGAGCTATTTATGACAAACCCAAAGCCAATATTATTCTGAATAGGCAAAAGCAGGAAGCATTCCCTTTGAAAACTGAAACAAGACAGGGTTGTCCTCCCTCACCACTCCTATTCAACATAGAGTGGAAGTTCTGGCCAGCGCAATCAGGCAAGAGAAAGAAATAAAGGACATTCAGTTAGGAAAAGAGAAAGTCAAATTGTCCATGTTTGTAGATGACATGATTGTATATTTAGAAAATCCCATTGTCTCAACCCAAAATCTCCTTAACCTGATAAGCAACTTCAGCAAAGTCTCAGGATACAAAGTCAATGTGCAAAAATCACAAGCATTCTTATACAACAATAACAGACAAACAGAGAGCCAAATCATGAGTGAACTCCCATTCACAATTGCTTCAAAGAGGATAAAATACCTAGGAATCCAATTTACAAGGGATGGGGAGGACCTCTTCAAGGAGAACTATAAACCACTGTTCAATGAAATAAAAGAGGACACAAACAAATGGAAGAACATTCCATTCTCATGGATAGGAAAAATCAATGTGAAAATGACCATACTGCCCAAGGTAATTCATAGATTCAATGCCATCCCCATCAAGCTACCAATGACTTTCTTCACAGAATTGCAAAAAAAAACTACTTTAAAGTTCATATGGAAACATAAAAGAGCCTGCATTGCCAAGATAATCCTAAGCAAAAAGAACAAAGCTGAAGGCATCATGGTACCTGACTTCAAACTATATTACAAGGCTACAGTAACCAAAACAGCATGGTACTGGTACCAAAACAGAGATGTAGATCAATGGAACAGAACAGAGCCCTCAGGAATAACATCATGCATCTATGACCATTTGATCTTGGACAAAACTCACAAAAACAAGAAATGGGGAAAGGATTCCCTATTTAATAAATGGTGCTGGGAAAACTGGCTAGCCATATGTAGAAAGCTGAAACTGGATCCCTTCCTTACACTTCATAAAAAATTTATTCAAGATGGATTAAAGACTTAAGTATTAGACCTAAAACCATAAAAACCCTACAAGAAAACCTAGGCAATACCATTCAGGACATAGGAATGGGCAATGACTTCATGACTAAAACACCAAAAGCAATGTCAACAAAAACCAAATTAGACAAAGGGGATCTAATTAAACTAAAGAGCTTCTGCACAGCAAAAGAAACTATCAACGATCAGTAGTATAAACAGACAACCCACAGAATGGGAGAAAATATTTGCAAACTGTGCATCTGATAAAGGTCTGATATCCAGCATCTAAAAGGAAAGTAAACAAATTTACAAGATAAAAACAAACAACTCCATTAAAAAGTGGGCAAAGGACATGAACCGACACTTTTCAAAGGAAGAAATACATGCGGCCAACAATCATATGAAAAAAAGCTCAACATCACTGATTATTAAAAAAATGCATTTCAAAATCACAATGAGATACCATTTCACACCAGTCAGAATGGCTGTTAGTAAAAAGTCAGAAAATAACAGATGCTGGCAAGGTTGTGGAGAGAAAACACTTACCACTGTCGGTGGCAGTGTAAATTAGTTCAATCATTGTGGAAGACCATGTGGCGATTCCTCAAAGACCTAAAGACAGAAATACCATGTGACCCAGCAATCTCATTACTGAATATATACCCAAAGGAATATAAATCATTTTATTTATAGACACATGCATGTGTGTGTTCCTTGCAGCACTATTCACAATAATAAACAAATAGAATCAACCTAAATGCCCATCAATGATAGAATGGATTAAGAAAATGTGATACATATACACCACGGCATACTATGCAGCCATGAAAAAAAGTTAGATTATGTCCTTTGGAGGGACATGAATGGAACTGGAGGTCATCATCCTTAGGAAACTAACGCAGAAACAGAAAACGAAACACCACATGTTCTCACTTATAAGTGGGAGCTAAATGATGAGAACACATGGACACGACACATAGAGGGGAGTACACACCGGGACTTACATGAGGTGGAAGCTGGGAGGAGGGAGAGGATCAGGAAAAATAATTAATGGATACTAGGCTTAATACCTAGTAGGTGATGGATGATGAAACAATCTGTACAGCAAACCCGCATAACACAAGTTTACCTATGTAACAAACCTGCATGTATACCCCTGAACTTAAACATTAAAAAAAAATGTTTCCTCACTACCACCCTTCAAGGTGGTTGCCATCTGTCTAGTCTGGCTTCAAAATAAAGCACAGCCTGAAGCAAAAAGAAAAAGAAAAATCTGGTAATAAACAAAAGCTAATAATTTAACTATGGCAACTTTATTTTGTAAATTCACATTGAGTAAGTCTTAAAGGACAATATCCTCAAACAATCTATTCATATTTGTATCAGTTTCCTAGGGCTTCCATAACAAAGTAACACAAACTAGGTATTTTAAAACACCAGATATTTATTATCTCACAGTCATTGAGACAACAATTCTGAAATCAAGGTGCTAGCTGAATTTTCTCTTTACAGAAGCTCTGAAAGAGAATTTGCATCATGCTTCTGGCAGTTGTAGGCCATCCTTGATATCCTGAAACTTAAATAATACGATATAAAGTTAACTATGGTTATGTACTCTAGATGATAAAAAGATAAGAGATGGATGAAAACAAAGACATTTTAATACATTTATACATCTATATATTCATAACAAATAAGAAAAAATATTTAGAGTAAGTAGAATTAATATTTGTGCACCTGGCCATGTAGTCAAACTGGTGCTTAAAACTACCGTTTTCTACTCTCCATTTCATATTTCGTTTGTTTTCAGAATGCACCTCAGTTGGTCATGGTTTTTTGTCTGGATAGCTGATCCGTACCTTCATTGCTGTAGGTTCTGGGCTATTAGTAGTCCTTCCCAGTAGGATTGCTGTAGTTTTCCATTGACTTTAATCACAGGACAGAGTAGTAATAAAATACATTCTAAGGAACCTCCTGTACTCCAAGCATACTCTACTTTTCCTCTATTATGCAGAAATAGCTCAAGTTCCCTTTGGTCATCAGGATCTATCACCCAAGCTAATATAGAGTCTTTTATTTGTTTTTTGATTTGGAGGCATGAGTATCCCAAAGCAGCTGGGTGAGTCTTCAACTTCAGTTCAGTGAAATAATTATTGTGTCACCTGGTGGAAGTTTTCTTTTCTTTGAAACCAAAACCTACAGACCTTCAGAACATGAGATTACAGGGGCAGGAAGCAAGCATTTTGTTAGTTGATCACTAGGGATCAACTAGGGGTAATAAGAGGTATTACTCCCATTTCTACCTCTGGATAAATTGGTCTTTGAATACCAGAAATGGGTGAAACACCACCACACATATCAGATGCTGCTTTAGACCTCATACACCCTCTTGGAGAACAATGACTCAGTGCTGCAAGGTATTACAACCTAGCTGACACTGTAACTGTGTCTCCAAAAGACCATTCTACTGTTCTGTCAAACTAGCTGCTTCAGGATGATAGGGAACATGGTGAAAACAATGAATTCCATGATCATGAGCCCCCTTTATATACTGTGAACTCTGCAATCTGAAGCAATGCTGCATGGCATACCATGATGGTGCGTGAGACATTTCATAAGGAAGTGGATGGTAATTTTTCTAAAAGTATTGCATGCAGTAGGCAAATCCATATCCATAGTAAATGTTTATTCCAATAAAAATTAAGTGTTGCCCTTCCATGATAAAAGTGATCCACTGCAGTCTATCTATCACCAAGTATCTGTCTGATCACTCAGGGGAATGGTGCCATATCAGAAATTTTTTGTGGTTTTCTACTGATAGCAATAGAAAACAACAGCCTTTCTATTCAAGGCTGGCTGAGCTGTAGTGGCTGTACCCAGGACAATCTAAGTGTAGAAGTTCACATTGCTGCCCATGCTTAACTGCCAATCTTGCTGCCATCACTGTTCTGTTCATGAGCCCACTGGTCAACGACAGGAGATGCTAGGAAAAGGGGCTGATGGATACCACAGAACACCCCATACTATCCACTTAATTATTAAAATTCTATTCTGCTGAGGCCATCCACAAGGTATGCAGATATCTTCAAGTTTGCTATCCAATAGAGCAACCTATCCACGTAACTTTTTCTCAGATATCCTTGTCATCAATCTTCCAATCATATTTTTACTAAGTCCATATCCAAGCAGCTAAATCACTTGTTGATTTGAGTGCTACTATTCCTGCCTTAATTTATGGCTTAGTTGGTCAACAAATGCCCAATTTATGATGAATAATGGAATGAATGGTAAGTTGGTGGCCCATGGTTAAGTCTTCAGTCTCTAGTAAGGCCCAGCAGCAACCCCAAAACTGTTTACCCAAAGGAGAATAGTTGTTTGCAGAAGATGCTAGGAGTTTACTCCAGTATCCTAGGGGCTTGTTCTATGATTAACCTATAGGGGCCTGCCAAGGCTTCAAACACTGTCTCTATTTGCCACCAACTCTTAGAGCACCATCAAATCTGCTAGATCATATGGTCCACATAGAAGGGCAGTTTTGACTGATAAATAATGTGTTGTAAAATTAACTATTATTAGTAAATATTATGCTAGATGATAAATACATAAGAAAGGGAAGATAAATTATATTCTAAACATCATATGTATGTGTGTGAATACATATATTCATATAAAATAAAGAAAAAATACTCATACCAACTAGAGTCCACATTTCTGCAAATGGACATGTCATCCTAGCTGGTATTTAAAATTACCCTAGTAGCCACTACCTAGTGCAGAGCCTTCTTCTCCTTGTTCTGGGACCCACTCAAAAGCAGCACAACTTGGCATTGTGCCTCTTTTTTGATTATAGGAGGAACCAGGTGCAAGAGCTGCTCCTTCACCATCGATAGGGTATCTCAACATATTCCACACCAGTAGACCCCTAAAATTATTTTTAAATTTATTTATTTATTTTTTATTATACTTTAAGTTCTAGGTTACATGTGCACAACGTGCAGGCTTGTTACATATGTATTCATGTGCCATGTTGGTGTGCTGCACCCATTAACTCGTCATTTACATTAGGTATATCTCCTTATGGTATCCCTTCCCCATTCCCCCACCCCACGACAGGCCCCAGTATGTGATGCTCCCCTTCCTGTGTCCAAGTGATCTCATTGTTCAATTCCCACCTATGAGTGAGAACATGCAGTGTTTGGTTTTCTGCTCTTGCGAAAGTTTGCTGAGAATGATGGTTTCCAACTGCATCCATGTCCCTACAAAGGACATGAGCTCATCCTTTTTTATGGCTGCATAGTACTCCATGGTATATATGTGCCACATTTTCTTAATCCAGTCTGTCATTGATGGACACTTGGATTGGTTCCAAGTCTTTGCTATTGTGAATAGTGCTGCAATAAACATATGTGTGCATGTGTCTTTATAGCAGCACGATTTATAATTCTTTGGGTATATACCCAGAAATGGGATCACTGGGTCAAATGGTATTTCTAGTTCTAGATCCTTAAGGAATTGCCACACTGTCTTCCACAATGGTTGAGCTAGTTTACAGTCCCACCAACAGTGTAAAAGTGTTCTTATTTCTCCACATCCTCTCCAGCACCTGTTGTTTCCTGATTTTTTAATGATCGCCATTCTAACTGGTGTGAGATGGTATCTCATTGTGGTTTTGATTTGCATCTATCTGATGGTGAGTGACGATGAGCATTTTTTCATGTGTCTGTTGGCTTCACAAACGTCTTCTTTTGAGAAGTGTCTGTTCATATCCTCACCCACTTTTTGATAGGATTGTTTTTTGCTTGTAAATTTGTTTGAGTTCTTTGTAGGTTCTGGATATTAGCCCTTTGTCAGATGAAGAGATTGCAAAAATTTTCTCCCATTCTATAGGTTGCCTGTTCATTCTGATGGTAGTTTTTTGTTTTTTTTTTCTTTTTTTTTCTGTGCAGAAGCTCTTTAGTTTAATTAGATCCCATTTGTCAATTTTGGCTTTTGTTGCCATTGTTTTTGGTGTTTTAGACATGAAGTTCTTGCCCATGCCTATGTCCTGAATGGTATTGTCTAGGTGTTCTTCTAGAGTTTTTATGGTTTTAGGTTTAACATTTAAGTCTCTAATCCATCTTGAATTAATTTTTGTATAAGGTGTAAGGAAGGGATTCAAGTTTTACTGAAGTGAAAGATGCCTAAATATTTGTTAGATCGATTTTTCATTCTCTGACATACCATGTCTTACTAATATGTCTATAGTAATTTCTAGTTCTTGCTTATTAGTTCTGATAAGAATACAATCATCAATATAAGAAACCAGTGTGATCTCTTGTGGAAGGCAAGATGATTGAGCCCTCTGTGGACTAAGCTGTGACATGATAATGGAGAATTTATATACCCATGAGATAGGACAGTGAAGGTGTGTTGCTGCCTTCACCAGCTGTATCAAACTACTTCTAATTATATTTGCTAACAGGCATCTAGAAAAAAAAATGTGCCAGCTCAACAGCTGCATATCAGGTACCAGGGGAAGTATTAATTTGCTCAAGCAATGAAACAGCATCCTGAATAGAAGCTGCATTTGGATTCACCACCCAGTTGAATTAACGATAATCTATACTCATTCTCCAAGATTTATTTGTTTCTGCCCATGCCAAATATGCAAGTTGAAGGATAGTGGTGCTAATCTCTACAATCCCTCCAAAAACTTGGTAGTGCTTTTGATTAGCTATTTTCCTAGATAGAAGCAGATCTAGGTGGCTTCCACTTTCCTACCATAATAGTCTTCACTCCACAGGTCAAGGAACCAATATTGGAAATCTGCCAGTTGCTGCATATGTCTTTTTCAATTATGCATTTCAGAACCACAGGATGGATTCAGAAACTCACTTTACATAAAGTGAAAATGGTTTAAATGATAATTCTTGCTCTCATATGCTTGAATCTTTCTAGGGGCATGGATAAATCAAGTAAAACTATATTAATGTTTATACTAAGACTCCATTGGCATTATGTTGTAGTATTTATCACTGGATAGTGGGTAAGCCTATGAACACACAAATAGTAATAGGCAACATTTCTGAAGCACTGGTGAAAAATATTAATTGTAATGTATGTTATTAATATATGGTAGTAGTCTTCCATTTAGGTTTATACAAACACTCACCTCTAAGGCTGTCAAAATATTCTCTAGTATTCTGCCATGAAGGTACATGCATTATTAGAGGAGCATTATAGTTTTCTCTAAGAGAATATAGTGTCTGTTCAAATCATACCAGTAATTTACTATTTGACAGACATATGGAAATCTGCCTGCATTAGTATGAGTCATACTGCTATAAATAATTATCTAAAACGGGGTAATTTATAAAGGAAAGAGGTTTAACTGACTCACAGTTCAGCATAGCTGGGGAGGCCTCAGGAAACTTACAATCATGGCAGAAGGAGAAGCAAACATGTCCTTCTTCACATTGCAGAAGCAAGAAGTACCACGCGAAAGAGGGGAAAATCCCTTATAAAACCATCAGATCTTGGGAGAACTCTTACCATCACGAGAACAGCAAGGAGGTAACTGCTCTGAAGATTCAATTGCCTCCCACTGGGTCCCTCCACAAAACATGGAGATTATGGGATTACAATTCAAGATGAGGTTTGGGTGGGAACACAGCCAAACCATATGACTGCTAATAGAGCAAACTATAACCAAATTGATATTTGCAATATTGTGTGGAAATCTGAATTCAACCAAAGCTAATTTGTAAAACTGACAATATTAGATAAACATAATATGTTAATTAAATTTTAGTTTATACTTGTCACATGAGATACACTATGCTTTATGCTTTTTATCTATTATCTTATTTGTGTCACACAGAACCTGTTAGTTAAAACTATTTTTATTCCAATCATGCTTGAGGAAACTCTGATTCAGATAGTTATGATAATATGCCACAAATTATACATCAATTGTTGACTTAAACACAGGATTTGAAACAAGGTACTATACTGAAACTATCTTTTCTCTTAATCTCTACAGTAAATTAGGAGGGATGTCATCCAATGGAGGAGTTAGGCATGTTTCTTATGAAAGTTGTCAATAGCCAATATTTCACCCATTACCAAACAATATGCTTTGACTATAGCACTGACATAGAGCCTGTGGTATCCACATGACTTGCTCCCACGTTTAGTTCAAATTTTAGCTTAAATCCTCATTCACAATGAGGCAAACGTTATTACTTTATGTAACATCCTAGATTTTCTTTAGAAGGCAAGCTGGTTGTGGTTAAAGTTTTGTTTTATTCCTTTTTTTTTTCTTTTTATTCTTTCCCCAACAAATTTTCTTTGACTTTTTTTTCTGCTTCTCCCTTTTACCTTCCTCTTTCTCCTCTGTCCCTCTTCCTCCCCCTCTTCTTTCCTCTCCTTTCTTATCTCTTTCTGTCTTTCTGTCTGCTTTTCCTTTTTCTTCACAGTTATACTGCCAGTATCTATAGCATTCTCCATAACCTGATCCTTAATAATTATTTGTCAAATAAAAGACTAGATTTTTCATTAAACTGTCACTTTTATTTTAAAATTTTTTAATGGAAATGTAAAGTGCCAAAACATTTAGAGGTCATCAGGTAAGGCAGCAATTGGCAGGTATTTATTGTAGTTTTGACACTGAAACATTGTGGGGATTCTTGTTAAAGACTGAATTCTGTGTTCCAACAGATGCTAAACCAATGAGCATATTACGTTCCATTACTACTAGGTGGAAAGGTTCTTCATTGGAGATTGGCGTTTATGTACTCCTCATTACTCTCGGGATATATTCAGTCCTGGGAAACATTCTTTAGATTCTATGGTAATATTTGAATATGCTTTCAACATATGCCCAATCACATTCTATTATTTCCTTTATATAAAAAATAAAACAAATAAGCATCAGATGTTAGTTAATATTCAAACTTTCATCAGTGAAGCTATTTGCTGTTATCTTCATATATTATCTTTAATAAAATAATCAGGATATTTTGACCATGAAATGAGATGTTCAGGTTATTCACAATTCTAAGACTGTCATTTAGACATATAATGAAAACAAAAACAAAATCACTTATCACTAAAAAGGTTTTGTCATTATCTGTGTCATAAATGTGTACTTCGAATTTCTCTTTTCAGAAACTCATAGGAGTCCAATAATATGTGACAATTAACATACTTCATTATGTCAAATCAAGGTATTTTACTCAATTTTCATTTCTTTCTAAAACGAATTGAAAAAACACAGTGATTATGAAGTGATCATATTTGTTTTCATTATTATTTTTTCCAAATTGAATAAATAAAAATAGAACGCTGTGCCAGCACATTTCTTCTGTGACTAAAGAAAACATTGATCAGCATTTAAGACACTCTTGTATTGTATGCATGAAGATTGTATGCATAAATTTTAAAGACTCATTATTTTTAAGTTTAAATCATGATTCACAAAATAACTATTAAGTGAAAGAAAATATTTTTCTATCATTGAATATAGAAAAAAGAAAAAAACTAAAACATAAGCACATTTACTCCTTATATGAACTACTGACATGCCAAGGGTTAATTTATATTCTCTAAATTGGTGTTTTTGTCCAAGCGTAAATTAAATAATCTTCTAGCATACACATATAATAATAGTTGCTTTTCCATATTATATGCATTAATATTACATTAAGCCTAACTGTCATTTGATGGAGAAGTTTTGCCAACAGCTAGTCTGATTTCTCTGTGAGAATAATATTTTCATTAATATTGTATCTGATTTGACTAACTCTTCAGAAGTAGTTTGATTCAGACGTGTTTTTGCTACAAATGGAACAACTTTGAATCACGTTTCTGTTCTAGGGCATTCTCTTGCCATTAGCAACAAAATTAATCATTTTTGTATGGGTGAGCACTATTTTGTTTTTGTTCTGGAAAATACACTATTTGTTTCCTTGAGTATTCTCTTTGCATTATATTAAAAAGAATCTCATCTTTGATGCTTCATAATGCTATTTGAAGATTCATAAAAGACAACCTATTGGGTAATAAGATAGTGTAAGCTCAATAAATTTAATATTTCAGATATTAATCTTCATCCTTTCAATACTCACTTTTTTGTTTATTTTAGTAACTTGTTCAAAACCATCACATTGACAGATTCACTTCTCTCAGCACTCAAGATAAAATGTTCTATAGTAAAGTTTCGTTTACTCTTTAATTTAATAACACCATCTTGAATTATGTATCTATTTTATCATTATTTCATCCTTTCATTAATGGATGATAAAATGTCTGCCTAATTGTGTTATAACTCAGAAGTAGAAATAAAAACCAAACATTTAACAAACTTAAAGGTAGAAAAAATAGAAAAAAACCATGATCTAACATAAAAAACAATTGCTAACTAAATATTAGTAGAGGCAAACTAATGATATTTATTCATCATGCACAAATACGTTTACTTTCGTGGTTAAAATCTAATTGTGGAATTTCAGTAAAAGTCATAATTTAACATACTTTTTTCAATTTATAAAATGCTTATTAATAAAATTGCTGTATTGGTTTTGTCTACCAAATAACGTGAGAGCCATCATTAGACAAGAAAACTGCAGTGATTCTCAGACTAGATTTTTCAGTTATCATAGTCATATTGCCCTAGTCGTGGAGCTAGTAAAGCACATGAAATTAAATTAACTAAAGATATTTATTAAGCCAGTTTTGCACTAGGCATTACAACTGGATCTTGCAGTGCAAAGATAAATAAGTGTCTTCCAGGTAAACATGGAGAGCACTTAAATTTACCCCTATAACCTTTTAAAACCACATCAAATTGATTGAAAAGGGATAAAAAGAATATATACTTATAACAACAACAAAAAAAAAAACATGGGATAGAAGATAACACTAATCATAGTTTGGATACTAGGAAATAGATTGGCAAGAAGAAATGAATTAGGGGGTTTCTGCGGGATTAAATAAAATCCAACAGTTCAGGAAATAAAGAAATAACCTGATTGATAACATAGCAGTAAAAGAAGGATTGGGAGGTAAAGATAAAGGATTGGAAGGTGGAGATAAATAATTGGGAATGTGGCATTTTAAGTGACACTAAAAAAGAAACTTGCGTAAAAACCTGTACGAAAAGTAATTAGATCATATCCTGCTTCTTGCCGCACAGATATCTTCCCCTAATCTCTCCAACAGAAGATCAGAGATTTAATCTCTAAATGAATTGAGACTTTGAAGTTGGAAACGCCAAAGATGACTGAAGGGAGGAGCACTGCATTAAATATTGAAACACCCACTCAGCTTTGTTCTGCCACTAAGCTAGAATGTTGGCAAGCAGGTTTATACCCCAGCTCTGGAAATTAGAAAACTCCTGTCTCAGAAAACTAACTATCCCATGTGGAAAAAACAATCAACCATAAAAACAATAAAGATTTTTCACAATAAAGCAGTTCTGATGGATCTACTATCATAAATCATCCATGGTCCAGGCATTCCAAATACTGAAACATGAAAACGTTAGTAACCTTTTTAATGCCTTATTCAATGTATAAAACATTCAATGAAGAGCAAATATTTTAATTTTTTAAAATGAAAAAGAAAAATGATATCTGAGGGAAGTAAAAATCTCAGGTTGTAGAAGAAAACTATGTAGTGAGAAAAGCAGCATTTGGCATACTTGATCAAACAAACAAAGCTTAGGACAGAAACTCAAAAGATCAAACTATTAAACTACTTTTCATGTAACTTAATGCTAATTCAGATTAAAGCTTCAAGTGTATTTATCAAAGTACAAAAATGCCCAGGTGTCGATGACATAAATTCCAAAATGTTGAACATCCAATCAAATATTACCAGTCATGTAATAAAACAGGTAAATAAACCTAATAATGTGGGGAAAAAATCAACATAAAGATACCAAAATATGACCCAGATGATAAAATTAGTAAAGAAGAACATTAAAAAGGTTATATAACTGTAATGTGATTATATTAGTAAAACTTTATTATATTATTTCAATTTTTTATAGAAATAAAAATTAGCATAATAGAGAGATGGAAGTTATAAAAAAAAGACCCAAGTTAAGATTTCAGAGAAAAATATATACCTCTTATTAAAGGCACACTGGAGGAGAATGCTATCATAGTAGATATTTCAGAAGAATGAATAGTGAACTTGACATAGCAACCAAACTGTTCAAAACAAGACAAAAAAAAAAGAAAAAAATGGAGACAAACAGAGTATCAATAGTTGTGGGACAACATCAATCAGCCTAATTTTCATGTAACTGGAGTCCCTGAAGGAAAGGAGATGGACTGAAAAAAATATATGTTTAAAGAAATGATGGGTGAGAATTTTTCAATTTTAATTCAGACTATATCCAAGAAAATCAACAATTATCACTGAAACATCATGGTACTGGTACAAAAATAGATCAATTGAATAGAATAGCAAACCCAGAAATAAAGCCCCATAGCTACTACTAACTGATCTTCAACAAATTTGACAAAAATAATCGTTGGAGAAATGACATCCTGTTCTCTAAATGGTGCTGGAGAAATTGGCTAGCCATATGCAGAAGAATGAAACTAGACCCCTATCTCTCACCATACACAAAAATTAACTCAAGATCAATTAAAGACCTAAATGTAAGACCTGAAATTATAAAAATCCTAGAAGAAAATCTAGAAAAAAATGCTTCTGGATATTGGCCAAAGCAGAGAATTTATGATGAAGACCCCAAAAGCAAATGTAACAAAAACAAAAATAAACAAATGAGAATTAAACTAAAAAACTCTGTACATCAAAAGATGTAATCAACAATAAATAAACAGACAACCTATAAGAATGAGAGAAAATATTTGAATATTATGTCTCTGATAAAGAATTAATATCCAGGATGTACAAGGAACTCAAACAACAATATCCAGGATGTACAAGGAACTCAAACAACAATAAAAAGAAAATCACATTGAAAACTGAGCAAAGATCATAGACAGACATTTCTCAAAAGAAGAAATACAAGCCACCAATAAACACATAAACAAATGCTTAGCATCATTAATCATCAGAGAAATGCAAATGAAACCACATTGAAATATAATCTTACCCAAGTCAGAATGGCTATTATTAGATAGTCAAAAAACAACAGCGGTTGTTGTCGATGCTGAGAAAAGGCAACACTTATACATTCTTGTTGGGAACGTAAATTACTCAACCTCGATGGAAAATAGTATAGACACATTTCAAATAACTAAAAATAGAAATACAATTAGACCTAGCAATCCCACTACTGGGTATCTACCCAAAAGAAAAGGAATTACTATGTAAAAAGTACATGCAGTTATATGCTTATTGCAGGACTATTCACAGTATAACAGTCATGTGTTACTAAATGAACTAACCTAAATGTCCACCAGTAGTTGAATAAAGAAAAGATGGTATATTTACACTACGGGATACTATGCAGACATACTATGCAGATATTATGGATGACATTATGTCTTTTACAGCAACATGTATGAATTTGGATCTTAGGCCATTGTCCTAAGTGAAGTAACTCAGAAACAGAAAATCAAATATTGCATATTTTCACTTATAAGTAGGAGCTAAATGAGGGGTACACATGGACAGAAGAATGGAAACAATAGACACCGGGGACTCCAAAAGTGGGCAGAATCGGAGGGGGTCAGATTTGAAAATTACCTGTTGGGTACACTGTTTAATATTTGGGTCATAGGTATGCTAGAATTCCAATCCCCACCACTGCAGAATATACTCTTGACAAACATGTACATACACCCTCTGAATCTAAGATAAAAATTTTTTTAAAGATACAAACAAAAAAATAGAAAGATGATCCAACTTTGTTATCTCCAAGAGACTCACTTTAGTCTCAAGCTCACCAATAGGTTGAAAGTGAAACACTGCATAAAGATATTTGATACAAATAGTAACCAAAAGAGAGCTGGGATGACTATACTTAGACAAGTTAGACATTTAGACAGAAGTGTTTTTTTTTTTTGTTTTTTGAGACGGAGTCTTTCTCTGTCACCCAGGCTGGAGTGCAGTGGCGCCATCTGGGCTCACTGAAAGCTCCGCCTCCTGGATTCTCGCCATTCTCCTGCCTCAGCCTCCCGAGTAGCTGGGACTACAGGCACCCGCCACCACAACCGGCTAATATTTTGTATTTTTAGTAGAGACGGGGTTTCACCGTGTTAGCCAGGATGGTCTTGATTTCCTGACCTCATGATCCGCATGCCTCGGCCTCCCAAAGTGCTGGGATTACAGGTGTGAGTCACCGCACCCAGCTGACAAAATATTACAAGTGACAGGCCGGGTGCAGTGGTACACATCTGCAATCCCAGCACTTTGGGAAGCCGAGGTGGGTGAATTGTCTGAGGTCAGGAATTGGAGACCAGCCTGACCAACATGGAGAAACCCCGACTCTACTAAAAACAGAAAAAAATAGGTGGGTGTGGTGGAGCATGCCTGTAATCCCAGCTACTCAGGAGGCTGAGGCAGGAGAATTGCTTGAACCTGCGAGGCAGAGGTTGCAGTGAGCTGCGATCCTGCTATTGCACTCCAGCCTGGGCAACAAGAGCAAAATTACGTGTCAAAAAAAAAAAAAAAAAGTATTACAAGTGACAAAGGAAGGCATTATATATTGAAAAATTGTAAATCTATCAAGAAGAATTGTAAATACATATATAGCATATATATATACAACAAAGACCCCAATATAAAGCCAAAAACAAAATGACAGTTAAAGGCAAACATAGAAAGTTGTAGAATAAGAATTGTTGACATAAATATGCCAAGAAGACCTAGCAGATAAATACAGAAATTCCACTTCATATTTCTTGAAATAGACAGGAAATTGATGTGATTTTCAGATTCTGTGTGTTGGTTTTCAGAAAGTTATTTAGTGACTTTAGTATTCTATGGAATGTTTTTAAAAAAATTATAAAATTTGCATAATACTCAATTCAATGTTTCTAATATATTTATAGTTGTGTAACTATAACCACAGTATAACTTCAAAGTATTTCCACATCAAGACTAGAGAGTCATTAATCTATTATCTGTCTCTATTGCTTTTCCTTATGTATATTCCTTTTATTTTATTTTTGTCTCTTTTTTTAACTGCATTGTTATGACATGATTAAAATATTGTATAAATGGAATTATACATTGAAATGGAAATATGAAGAAAATATTTCCTTATAATTAAAGTAGTTAAAATCTTTTTTTTTTTTTTCTTTTTTGGAGATGAAATCTCTCTCTATTGCTCAGCCTGGAGTCCAGTGGCTCAATCTTGGCTCACTGGAACCTCTGCCTTCTGGGTTCAAGAGATTCTCCTACCTCAGCCTCCCAAGCAGCTAGGACTACAGGTACATACCACCACATCTGGCTAATTTTTGTACTTTTGGAATAGATGAAGTTTCACCATGTTTGCCAGGCTAGTCTCGAACTCCTGACCTCCTGCCAGTCTGGTCTTGAACTCCTGACCTGATCTACCTGTCTCACCCTCCTGAAGTGCTGGGATTACAGGTGTAAGCCACTGCACCTGGAAAAATCGATCTTAAAAGCAGCCAGCGGGAGTAAGGGGTACCTAAATAGATAATAAGGATGACAACAGACCTCTGCTCAGAAACAACACAAGCCAAAAGACAATGGAGCAACATCTTTAAATTCCTAAAGACAAAATAAAAATCCTGCCAGTCTGCAGTTAGATATCTAGAAAAATGCCCTCAAATACAAAGATGAAATACTTTTATCAGGCTACAAAAGCTGAAAGATTAAGAATTATATTATAGTAATATATTATAATTATAATAGCAGACCAGCATTACAAAAAATATTAAAGGAAGCCATAGAAGCAGAAAAAAGTTATACTACATACAAATATATATCTACACATAAAAATGAAAAACATTCCATATGTTTATTTTTGTGCCCATTAAACCTCAGTATGGTTGCATTATTTAAAAAGTAAAGGAGTGAGAGTATAAGTGTACCACAAAATGTATATTAAATATGACTAGCACCAGAATTTGTTTTAAAAACTGGAAACGGTGCACTATCCATTATCAGTAAAATTGATAAATATATTGGAGTGTGTTCATAAAAGTGAACTACTTTAATATAACATGGACGAATTTTAAAACATAATATAACAGAAATGATGCTACCAACAAAATATACATACACTTTCATTTACATAAAGTCCAAAACTGTGAGAAATGTTATGGTTTTTGAAGTCAAAATAATAGTCACATTTGGAGTTTTTGTTGTTGTTGTTTGTTTGTTTATTGAGAAAGAATCTTGTGCAGTTGCGTGATCATAGTTCACAGCTCACTGTAACCTTAAACCTTAAACTTCTGAGCTCAAGATATTCTCCCACCTCAGCTTCCCAAGTAGCTAGGACTACAGATGTGTGCCACTAGGCCCAATAGAGTTTATTCAGTGTTGGGTGTTCTTCATACCCCAGGTGTACATTATAAAGCGTATTTGCTGTGTACTGATTATTGTGCCTTTACTACATTTTTATTATGACTAAATAGTTTAAAGGATTCTTTTTTAAGTATTTGAACAAGATTAAGTGGAAATAAATGTATAATGTCCTGGGAAGGGTAACATGCTAAATCCTTATTTTCTAGGATATAATGTAAATAAATAATATGACAACTAATATTTTTTAAAAAGCAATGCTAATTTTTAGAAATACATGTGTAAATATCTAAACTAATAGTTAAATAATTGCAAATCTTTTAATTCTCTGGAATGCTATAGGAAAGGGGCATGGTGAAACAGGGAGCACATGTTTTTAAATAAAATCTATCTAATATATTTTGACTTTTAATATCAGCAATATGAGAGATTACATATTTTAAAAAATAAGTGCTTTGTTCTCAAAAAACTCAAAATATATAGGGGAATAAATTTGCTTTATATTTCTTGAAAATAGTTTCATTATATATTTATTCATTTTCTTCCCTCTATAAAGTGTAAACTACATTAAAGCAGGAACTCTATATGGTTCTTTTGTTTTGTATCTAAAACTCAGAAAGATCTCTAGCATACAACGGCACTTTATAAATACTTGTGAAAATAATACATAAGTAAATGCACTAATGATAGATATCAGCATGTAAATTAAGGGAAAATTCATGCCATGGCAATCTAGGGAAAATGTAGGTTAAAATAATTGAAAAGCAAAGGTTAAGTTTAGAGGCTTAGGTAGAGAATAATCAATGTGGGGCATTGTGAATGTATCCAACCAAAGAATCGATGAACTCACAATTACATGTGTTTTTATCTTCTTGGGCAATCTTGACAACATTGGCCACATTGACTACTCTTGGCTTTTCCTAATTTTTTCATCTTTCTATTATTTTATTATCTAAGGCTCAATAATTTCTCAGATTTAATTTGCACAGGCAGTTTTCAGTGACACAAAATAACTTCCTGTCAAAATACCACTGGCACCATGAGATCACTACAGCAACAGACATTTCTCGATTTTTAAAAATATTTCTATCATTTCATTCACTTCACCAAGTTTACTTTTGCAGAACCAGTGTGTGAGTCAGATACAGCTATTATGCTAACATTATAATTTTATTAAGCCCCTACTTCCTTCAGCAATTCAACTTTTTCATTACCATTGCATGTGGATTACACTTACATTTGGGATTACATAAAATAATTCTCAAATGAGTAACATAAGTGCAGATATTCACATTCATTAATAAATGCAAAAGTTTAATGATTAAAAGTTGTTCATTAATATTTCTTAGATGATATCCCCAAGGTCTACTAATTATACTTGAATTTATGGACAAAAATCTGCTGTGGGGCAACTAAGCATCAGAAGAACAGCTATTTCAAAATGTTTTTGATACTAAGCTCTGTGATCAGTCACATACTAAACTGTATGATTTGGCATAATACAATTTAAATATGAAGTTAGAATTTCATATTTCTATGAAAAGGTCAATAAAATATGACATAATGAAAATTATATGCTATTCACCCTGATATTTCCTAATTCCAAATATAAAATCTTAATTTACATTAGTATAACTTTTTTAGATATGATGAAAAATAGTTTATCATATCATATTTATATTTGGAAAAGTTTGCACTAGAGATAGAAAACAAAAACTGAAAAATATCTAAACCCATAGTAAAGACAAATTTTGTGCCAAAAAGGAACTTGACATAAACACTATATTCTTGAGTTTATGTCTGTGTAATTTAGTCAATTTATTCTAATATATATTTATTAAGCACTCACAAGATTTAGGTCTTACTAAATACATGCCAATCAACAGAAAACAAAGCAAAATAGACTAGACAAGCACAATTTTTCCTCCTAGATTTGATGTTTTCAGTTATTGATAACTAACTACTCAATTTAATTTATTTTGTTTTTCCATTACTCTTTTGTCTTGTGTCATGCAATCATCAAATACATTTTCATAAAAGTTTGTAATTGTTTAACAACTTGACCTGGTTTTTAATTATTATTTAGAAGCTTTAAAAACCTCATCACATATTTTTATATAAATAATCAGAAAATTTTTAAGGACCATGACCTGGTAAGAAATTTTCACTAAAATTTAAGACTTTTATTACTAAGTTTAAAGGTTAAATCTTATTTACTCATTAAGTTGTCTTCTAATTTTAACTTATGTCTTATGCATTTAGTGTGGGATTACCCTACTCTCCTCATCTCAAATTTCCCTGAAACTAAAATGGATGTAAAACACAGATGTCTTCAGAGTCATGGATTTAACCAAAATTAAACATAGCTCAGTATTTAGTTTGCATTTATAGGGTAAACAAAATAGACACTTTCTAATACACCTTTTGATTTTCCAACAATTTCACCTGAACCTTTCTTATCTAGTATACTGTCTTACTGATCTCCTTCAAATAACTATGCTTCTGCCCTGATTAGATTTAATTTTTACATTTCTTTGTCTTTGCTTATTGAGTTTCCTTTCCTGAGTATATTGTTTCCTTACCTTTGCAAGATGCAGCAAATGTGAGAAAATATTCCTTAACCACTCAAGTTTGACATGAATTATTTTTCTAAGGGGCAGTTTATATTCATTAGAACATTATCAATTGTATTAAAAAATTAATTGCATAATCATGGTATGTCTATACATTTTAGATTACTGATTCTTTGAAGCCAGGTTCTGGTTTCATTTATTTAATAAAAATGTGTCATATATCGTTTTAGCCCCTTTGAACTTTTTCTGAAACCTATCTCTACTAATTTCTTGACTATAAAACTATCAATCTGTCATGTCATCTCTATATAGAGGAACCCTATGTAATGTATTCTTTTTTTTTTTTTTTTTTTGAGGTGAAGTCTTGCTCTGTCGCCCAGGCTAGAGTGCAGTGGTGTGATCGCGGCTCACTGCAGCCTTTGCCTCCAGGGTTCAAGTGATTCTAATGCCTCAGCCTCCCAAGTAGCTGGGGTCACAGGCCCACACAACCACAGCTGGCTAATCTTTGTATTTTTAGTGGAAATGGAGTTTCACTGTGTTGGCTAGTCAGGTCTTGAACTCCTGACCTCAAGTGATCCGCCTGCCTCAGCCTCCCAAAGTGCGGTGATTACAGACATGAGCCACCGCGCCTGGCCATAACGTATTCTTTCTCTTTATTTCATAATTTGTATTTGTCTCTATGTGGATTGCTATCTTCAAAATAATAGATTTTGGGTCTTCTACATTCTTTCCCTTATTAGTGGTAGAGACTTTAATTTCCATTCATAGACTTGCTGCCAACTTAAATCTCCTAAGCTTGAAAAGTTGTATACAAAGACCAACTGCCTTCGGGAGAGCTCTGAATGGCTATCACACAGACAGATAGGCTGCATCTGAAATAGACATAATTATCACCCTCTCTCTCTGGTTGGCTCCCTTTTTCTATTCTCTATCTTGCTAAGATAATTCACATGGACCAAATATTAGATTTTAATTGTCACTTCACTCTCCACCTATAATCAAGTTCCAAGGGCTTTAGATGCAATATTATGGATAGCTCTCAAATTTTCTCACTTATTCATCCCTCATCCATCACCTTAGCATAGTCTCACATCTTTACTGCCTTCTCTGCTACCAGTTCATTTGCTGTTGGTTTGGCTCAGTATTTTTCTCCTTTCTTATTTTTAAACTCAAATTTTAGAATAATATTAGATTTATACAAAAGTTGCAAAGATAGCTCAGAGTATTCTTACACCTTCCACGTAGTTTTAAGAAAGTTAACATCTTACAAAATCTTGGCACATAATTTCTTAGCTAAAACAAAAAAATTAACATTGACACTTGGCTATTAATTGCAGACTTTATTAGGATTTCACACATTTTTTAAATTAATGCATCTTTTTCTTTCAGGATACCAACCAGGGTAGCACATTCAATTTAGCCATCAGGTATTTTTAGCCTATGCTGGTTTGTGAGTGTCTCAGACAGTTTTTCCATGTTTCTTATAATGTTAACAGTTGTAAAAATTACTGATGGAGTATATTTTTAGAATTTCCATCAAGTTTTTGATGTTTTGTCATGATTAGATTTGAATATATTTCAAGAGAACACTACAGCAGAGGTAAAATGGTCTTCTTGTAACTTGATAAAAGGCAAATGACATCAAGTTGAATTATCACTGGTGGGGCTAATCTTGATCACTTGACTAAGATTCTGACATATTTTGATTTGTTTTTGTTTTTTTCCATACTTTATTCGTTGAAAACTAGTCACTAGATTCAGCCTCCTCTCTAGAGGATAAGAATTAAACTTCTTCTCCTAGAAAAGATAATATCTACATATATTATTTGGCATTATATATATTTTTTAAATGTAACCTTTCTAACCCTCACATTTTAAGTGAACATTGGCTCTGTATTTTCTGTAGTTTGAAGTACAAATACTTTATTATGACATAAAATGTTTTCTGTAATCAGGTACTTGCTTGACCAGCTAACTTTATTTCTTATTCCAGAAATTAGGTTCCATAAATTAAATCCAGAAATTACTCACTCTAGTAACCTGTGATGACCAGATACAATTTGTTATGAATGCAGCACAGAAGGGAATGGGGGTGGAGGGAAAGAAGGAGGGAAGGAGAGAGAAAGGAAAGGTGAGAAGAAGGGAGACAGAGAAAAAAGTAATACAAAGGAAACAAATTCCAATTCTGTCTTTTTTGGGAGATAAAAAACTAAAATTTGCAAACAACTCTCATTTGATTTGTTTTCACCTTCTGTGTTAGTTTCTATCTAGTACTCTGCTTTCAGCAAGAATTCCATGTACAAAAATTGCCTTCACTAAAGTGCCATTTACAATGGGATAAGTCAAGTTTACAGAATTGAGCCCAGAGCCTTTTTCATTAGCATTTTTTTTTTAGAATATTTGTAACTTTCACTTTCAAGGCATTTCTGGACCATGCATGGTCTGTGTCAGCATTTTCCTTGTTTCTTTGTAGTATGCATATTTCTGATTATTAACCCGAGGAAAACATTTTATTAGGGTTTCCTTGTATTCAAGCAATTTATTTTTTTAATACCATGAGAGATGTCACTGCCATTGACTCTCCCTCTCACTTATTTTACATTCCTTAAAGTATATACAAATATATCTCTTCTCAGTAATTCTGTAGTAATATTTTGCATTCATGTTTATGGCCAAATGATATTCTTCTATGCAGTTTCATAGTGTACTTTTCAAGATTTTAAAGATTATTCTTTTCATGATTTATTTCCCTGGCTCATCATGTCTCATACTAATTAATCTAATTAATCATTTTGTTTCAGTGGCATTTTAATTGTTTTGAAAACCTATTGCTATATTGGTAGATATATTTTACTTTTTCAGTTAAAAGCTGATACAATTGAATATTCATTTTGTAAAGATTGATTATAAAATAAAAATCTATATAACATTTGTTTTAAAAGAAAATTTGCATAACATAAATAAAAATGCAGATGTTCAAATGTGCTGTTTCCAATGCTAATTTTCATTAACCCACAAATTTTTCTATAATTTGTGTGAAGCTGCAGTTTATTTTGCATATTCCAAGTTATTCTATTATTATACATTTATGTTGAAAAATGCAAACTCACTGTTCTATCACTTCTAAAGGTATTCATAATAGTTATCCTCAATTTTCATTCACTAGAATCACAAAATAACGTAAGAATTATAATTTTGTATGAATTAGACAATTCTACATATAAAATTAGTAGCACAGGTGTTGATTTACATGTTTATAAAGAGTATTTGAAACTTTAGACAACGGTATATAAGTATTCTAGATGAAATAAATATTTAAATAGAAAGATACTGCGTTTTGCCTAAATTATATTTACCTGGTGAAATGGTGTTTATGAACCTTTAGACTTATAATATCTTTCTCTTTCTCACTCTCTTCTAATAAATTGATATTTATCTAATCTGTCTTTTATCATCTACATTAAAATGCACACCATCAGAAAATTCAAAGAGCTATTTTACTTTTGGTGACTACCAGAAAATTGCAAATTTTCCTGAAACTCAATGTCATAGAGTGTGTGACAGTGGCCTCCTGAATAATTTTACTTAATTGCCAAAAAAAGCCTTAATTCTTAACTCATAATTCTTAATAACAATGTCACCAATGGCAAGAGTTAAAGAGAAGTATGAGTTATTTTGCTCAGCATTATTTTGTGAGACATCCATATTGTTTCATGTGATTTTTTATTTTTGTATAATGTTTCATTATATGAGTATAGTAAATTCTACTACTAATAGAATTTTATTTTGAGTTTGAGATAGTTATGAATAGTGCTTCTCAATATCTTTTCTCATCTTTGATGTATGTGTATGTGCCTTGTGGTGTATATACAAATATGTATTAGTTAATAAATTATAGAGTATGTGTAATGTTCAGATTTTGTAGAAGTTGTCAAAAATTTCCAGAAAATAATGTTGAGAGAAAAATAATCAGACACAAAAGAATACATACACTATAATTTAATTGATATAATATAAAGTATCAAAACAGAAAGATTAACTCAGTTTTGAATTTTAAGAATTCAGAATTTTATTTATCCTGACGAAGGAAGGTAGTTACTAAAAGGAGGCAGAAAGAGATTTCACGATATTCTGCTAAAAATCTGTCTTTTCATTTGGGTTCTAATTCAGGGGTATATTCACTTTTTTAAATCTATCAAATTGATAAGTATATGTGCTTTTTTATGATTCTTGCACTTATATATATATCATAATTAAAATTTTACATTAAAATGAAATATAGCAATTTATTCTGAGAATAGTGAGAACGGTTTCTTAGACAATCCTAGGCTTCTTTTAGCTCTTCCATGTGTCAAAACCACAGATAACGTTACTAAAATATTAATCAATGCTTACATGTGTAAAAACAACTAATTGTGTGTTGTACACAGTACAAATGATTCTACAATTTTATGTACATTCATTTAACAATATTTATCAAGAAGCAGCTATGTGCTAAATACTAAGATACATATATTGATTAAACACAATATCTTCCATGAAGACAGCCAGGACTAGTCATACACATAAGCCATTCTGGAAATTGCACTTCTGCATTATATCTGCTAAAATCAGAGTGAATATTTATCACAGTTTTGCCTGTCATGGCTGTAATATAATCAATTATCATTAAGCCGTTATCATTGGTTTCTCTTTCTTCTTTTTTTAATTTTTTTTTTTTTTTTTTTTTTTTTTTTGAGACAGACCCTTCCTCTGTCGCTCAGGCTGGAGTGCAGTAGCACAATCTTGGCTCACTGCAACCTCCACCTCCCGGATTCAAGCAATTCTCTGCCTCATCCTCCAGAGTAGCTGGCATTATAGGCGCCTGCCACCACGCCTGGCTAATTTTTTTGTATTTTTAGTAGAGATAGGGTTTCACCATCTTGGCCAGGCTGGTCTTGAACTCCTGACCTCGTGATCTACACGCCTCGGCCTCCCAAAGTGCTGGGATTATAGGAGGGAGCCACCACGCCCGGCCTAGTTTTTCCTTTCAAACTAAAATTAGAAATTCCTATTGCACAATAATTTGTATCGTCAACCTAGATCTAAGTGAGTTTAAAAGTAAAACATGAAATACAGGAAAAATAATTAGAAACGGCTGCAAGTTGGGTCGAGTGTTTTTATGTGTGTGCGTGTTTGTATGTGTGTGTGTTTAATTTTGTTTTTGTTTTGATTTGTTGTTTGTCTTGAATTGGTGTAGTGTTAGTGAGAAAAAAATTAGGTTGGGTCTTTGAGGAATACTAAGATACATGCAAGAAAGATTAGAATAAAGTAAAAAGCTGTATCCAAGGGAGTAAAAATTACATGTGATAAACCTCACCACTCTTAGAAGACTGGTTATATTTGAAAAGTGGTAAAGTCAGTGGAGGTAGAATAGTTAGTATGCATATGAGGAAGTAATGGAAAATTAAACTGAACATGTACATTGAACTGAACGTGCACATTGTAAGACAACTGCGTGTTACTTCGAGCAATAAGAAGCCACTTACAATTTGTATGAAAAAAAAGAACAATCATCATAATCATTTCTTTCTTTGATCTTAATATTGATAAATTTAGCAACTATGGGGACTGTGAGTTGGAATGTGCAGAAAACCGATGTTTACGATCAGGCAATATAAGTGACTCTTACAAAATTCCAAGAAAGAGATTTTGTAATGATTACACGACCTCACAGTGGCAACAGCTCCGGTAAGGAAAATCCCAATTTAAAAGACACTTACAATATAGAATTTATGGGATAAATTCCGTGTCCGACTGATTGGGTGTAGGAAAATGAGGAAAGTCATGTAATAGGGAAGAGATTTCAATAATGGCTGCCGTGTCTAGTTTGGTTGTGTTCCGCAGTAGTGACCAGCAAATTGGTCTCTATATATGTCCTAGGTGCTCAAAATCTTTACATTAATATTTTAAGCTAATCAATTTCCATATATGCAAAATATATTTGTACTATATCCTAAAATGGATATGCTTGAGAATGTACCTTTAGCTCACTTCTCCAGTTTTAAGGAGGAAGGAGCATAACCATCTTGCACACAGTAGGCTGTTACTCTTGCACATTGCCTAGTTTTATGTATGTATTTATTTATTTATCATTATTATTATTATTGTTGTTGAGACAGAGTCTCTCACTGTCGCCTGGGCTGGAGTGCATTGGCATGATCTCGGCTTACTGCAACCTCCCTTCCCGGGTTCAAGCGATTCTCTGGCCTCAGTCTCCCGAGTAGCTGGGATTACAGGCACCCTCCACCACGTCCAGCTAATTTTTTTGTATTTTCAGTAGAGACGGAGTTTCACTGTGTTGGCCAGGCTGGTCTCTAACTACTGTCCTCGGGATCCACCCGGCCCGGCCTCCCAAAGTGCGGGGATTACAGGCCTGAGCCACTACGCCCTGCCCATATTGCCCAATTTTAAATTGCCTTTGTTACCAACCAAAAGGGAAAGATACAAAGGTTTTCACCTGAATGGACACTAATACAAATACAAAATAATTTTCAGTTGAAAATTTGCACTACTTTGTGTTCAATAATGTTAAAAGAGGAATAATGGAAGCAATGGGAGTAATAAAGATTTAAAATATGTTTGATGACAAATACTATGTAATTTTGAACATAAAACTTGGAATGAATTGAAAGTATCAAGTGACATTTCTCTAAAAGTCCTTTTTTCATTCTTGTATAATTATTTATGTGAATGTTTTCCATATTTTAAGCTATAAGAAACAAAAGTAGGAATGGAAAACCCAATTCTATCTAGCAATAAGTAAAGCCCATCCATGGACTCACAATTCTAAAAAATAAAGGAACAGACCCATCTATTTTGTTAAACTATATACTATCAAACATGTACTATATTTAAAATTTGTCAATAAAATTTGTTAGATATTGTTGTTTTGATCCAAAACAAATAAAAAATACTCAATTCAAAACAAAATTGTAATACTTAGATTTTTACAGTTGCAAAATGGTTTTTAAAAATTTAAATTCTCACACTCAATTTTTTAATGCAAAGAAGGATAAAAGGTGAGCAATAAAATAATTTCCAGCATACTATTCATTACATTAAGAAAAAATGTGTCAGTGGAAATTGAAATGGAAATCTCAGTTCAAGATGGAAATAGAATGATCTAAAGTTCTGTGTATTCATTAAGCATGAGATTTTCTTATATTTTAAAAAGGATTATGACAGTAGTAATAATATCTACCACTTCTAAAGTGCTTCCTTTGTTCCGGGAAGTTTTCTAAGTCCTTTACCTTCTAAGTGCTTTGCTTGTATTATTCATTTACTTTCTCACATACCTCTATGAGACATGTTCTATTATTATCCTTACTTTTAAAAAGGAAACTGATGCACACAAGGTTTATATTGTCACAGATATTATTAGAATTGCTAAGTGTAAACCCAGACAGTCTGATCCCATAGTCTTTCCTCCTACCCACTCTGCTGAACGACTGGAGTGTCAAATAAATCTATTTACATTTATTTGAATAAATACAATTTTTGAAACATACTTTTTAAAAGTTCAAAATTTACAGAAATGTCCTGGACAATTATAATTTCCAGTTATTTAAAATTACGCAACATTTTAGTTATTATCTTAAATATATGTAAAGGGGTAATGTTTTCTAAATTATTTATGGCATATACAGGAAGAATCTTTGAATTATTCTGAGGTATAGCGTTATGCCTCAACATGAGTGATCTAAAATCAGACTGAAAATATAGAATTTGCTATTGAATATACATGCAGGACTAATCACTTTCTATTTATATGTCTTTTGACAATTGAGTTTTTTAGATAAAAAAATAAGGAAGAAAATAAAAGGAAACTTATTTGTGAGAAAATAACTCAAATTTAGATATATCTGGTCTGAGACCAATACAATGTGCCTCGTAAATTTGGAAACATGGGCCTGGACTTTTGGTGACTGATTCTTTCAAGCAGAATTTAGATATCACTCTGTGAGGATTTCTCTTCTTGACCACTTTAGTCAAAATTAAATTTAAGCTTTCTTCTCATTGTCAACACATCCCTAATGCCTTTTACCCTGAAACATTATTATTCATTTAATCCTTATCTTAAGCAGACTGAGTCCCTTAAGGACATGAAAGATATCTTGATTCGTGTCTGCAACGCATGGTTCCTCACACAGGCACTATCAGAAATTAACACCTCCGGGATATATGGTAAATTGGTTAATCAGTTTACAAATCCTGTTGAGCTACAAGAGTTAGTAACTTTACCCAGTGAAACATTATGGAAGCTAGAAAAAAAAAAAGAAGAATAGGAAACCTCATATAGCAATTTAAAGCTTCTGTGTTAAATGCATCAAAAAGTTTCATTTTTTAACAGTAGCACAATTAAAATGTTATCACTTTCTGTTGGTGCCACAACTCTGTTTTCATTTGTAACATGAAAATAATTTAAAAACTGCATTTGACATTTAGTCTTGTATGGGAAAATGGCAACTTGAAAAATCACGTGGTAATAGGTTACGGAGGCAGTACAGGAATAGGAGCAAACGTGTGACTTCAAATTTATATAATATTCACTGCAAACTCCATGACCTTGGCCAGATTATCTTAATCTCTTCATTTTGGGGCTCATTAACTTTAAACTGGAATTCTAAGAGTATATAGATCATAAGGAGAGTAAAAGTATTAAGTAAGTTACGTGTAAAAGTGTGGCGCAAGGAGCAGACAGAAAATAAATGTTTGTTACCGTCTACGAGTTTGAAAATTTGCAAAGAAGAGAAAAGAAATGCTAAAACTTTTTCTAAGTTATATTTCAGCATCTATTGGTGCTCATGTGAGTTAAATGTTTACTCGGTATTAAACAAGCTGAATTCCAAGAAATTTCTACATTCCTTTGCTTTGATTTCTTTGCCTTGCAGTGATAAAAGCCGGTGTTTGCAAATCTAAAATGCCAAACTAATAGAATATCTACTAGTATTGAGTAGTTCTTCGGTGTTTTTTAAAGTTTATTGATTGCATACATCCCTTAAATCAGTAAACTGCAGGTATAGGTTTATTTAATAAGTATGTATAGATCAGCACTGCATCACTTGGAGAAAATTGAACTTGTTTGGGAAGATTATCCTGCTTTAGAATTGCTGTCCGTACTGGCTCCGTGGACTGTGTCTGCAGCTGCAAACACAGTGGCATGAAAGAATAAAATGTAATTATATAGTGCGCCATCTACATTGCTCAGGAAGATTAGCGTTTTAAATCAGAGTTTCAGTAATTCATGCATTTACAGTAATTTATGCTGTTGATGAACAACAAAAAGCATCCTTTTACTCTACTATCAATTGGAGAATTGTTATGAACGAGATTTGGTTCCTGAAAAAATATATATATTTTTATATTATAGCTTTATTTTGTTATAAACATAGCTAAAACAGCATTTGTTAATTTTTGTCTATTTGTGAAATATTTTTACTCATCCACTGTTCACTTGAAGTATAAGGTGAATGTTATGGGGCATAGAATATATGTTTTCTTCTCACGGAACAGACAAGACCTAGCTTGCATATGCTTTTATAGCCACAGATTCTCCTGGTATATACTAAGGAACTAAATACAGTAAAATTTCTTTTATTCAAATAATGCTAATTTTGAATTCATCATAATTTAGATATGTAATAGGTTAAACTTCTTTTTTAAATTTTTGTTTTGAAAGGCTAAATAAGGGTCTACACCATTAAACTCTGCAAAATTATGGAAAGACTTTTTTCTAAGAATATTAATGTGAAATATGATTGGAAAGTATATATATAAGTTGCATAAAAGTTTTTAAACACCTTTCCTTTCTAGATATTTACATAAGAATTAGAAACAACATTTTTTAATTTTTATAATTATAAGGTTTTACATTGATTGAACAAACATTATGTTAGATGACATGTTCTAATGCTTTATGTGATTGCCACATTTAATCCTCTCCAAAATGGGCTACTTCTTGTCAGGACAATATTTTTATTTATCCTTATTCTCCTCTCCAGGTTTAGCACTTACATTTTCATTTAATGAATATTATTTCTTCTAAGACCTCTCTATCGTGAATATCAGACTGAGAAAAGATAAACTTGTGAAAGATCATGCTACAAATAAAAGTTGGAAATTGGGTTTGTCCCAAACAATCTGACCTAAGAGCCTGAACTCTTAAAGACTTATATCTAACAAAATATTTACACCTCTAAGTGCTACTAATTTGTTTCCTCAGTACAATTTCTATTTAGAGTCTAGGAGTTCAAGACTAGTCTGGGCAACATGGCAAGACCCTGTCTCCACAAATAATACAAAAAATTAGCTGGGTGTGATGGTGTGCCATAGTCCCAGCTAGTCAGGAGGCTAACGTGAGATCACTTGAGCCCAGGAGGCAGAGGTTGTAGTGAGCCGAGATTGCACCACTGCACTCCAGCCTGGGTGACAGAGGGAGACCTGTTTCAAAAAAAAAAAAAAAAAAAAAAGACTAAGGTAGCTCTTTTTTCTTGCTGTGTGACCTTGGGCAAGTTGTTACTTATGCTCTGTTTGCTTACAACAGTACCTACCTGTGGTACATTATAATGAAAACATCCTTTAACCAAACCCTTGGGGAAAGAAGGTGATCCTGAAATGAGGAAATTATTATTTTTGCTCTTCCTATTCTACGTGGTGTTACATTAGGATTTGTTACATATGAAATGCAGAGAAAGTTATTAAACAGTATTCAGGTTCTGCCTATGCAAAATATTTATAGTTTTGTGGCAGGACTGTTGTCTCCAAGCTACACTGGTTGTCTTGAGAGATAATCATGCTAATTGCTAGTAGTTTCCCCCATCAGGTCTGAATAATCTACTCTATATAATTTGTCAAAAAGAATAATCTTACTTTGTCTGTGATAGCTATGCATGCTCTATATTTTAGACATATCTGTTTAGAAAAATATTATGGAAAATATGGAAATCTATAAAGAA
Source organism: Macaca mulatta (assembly GCF_049350105.2). NCBI lineage: Eukaryota > Metazoa > Chordata > Mammalia > Primates > Cercopithecidae > Macaca > Macaca mulatta. Next base: position 124,569,080 of record NC_133413.1, read on the forward strand.
AATACAGCCTGTCATTTTCATGTCACTTTCAGAGATTGTTTACTAAGCTTACCCAAGAGTTATTTCATATTCTAGGTAATTTTACCTATAATTAATTTTGTGATTTAACATTTGAATAATCAATACATTTACATGGTAACTTGTAGATTTGTGTTCAGTAGAAAAGCTCTCACCAAAGACTTTTTGTTCTGCCTTGTTTTATTTTTGCCCTCTTATAGGACCGATTTTGTATTTAGCGATTGTTCTCCAACAATACTCTTTTTCAAAATAAGAATAAAAACCCAGTCCCTTGAAATGTTTTCTTTTTAACCAGTTTCATCATTTCCTATTCCCTTGTTAATTAATGGATTAAATTAAGTCTTTGATATGTATTTATTCATGCATGTATGAGAGTCATGTTTTAACTTTTTAAATACTCTTTTATAAACATGAAATGTAATGTGCCAATGCCCTTTAGTGAAGACTACCAGGTATACACCTGTAGGTAAATGAGTTGGATTTATTATTTATTGCAATAAGGGATAATGCACACCTTGGTTATGTGTGGGACATTTCAATGAGAGAGTGATGATACAAATAACTTAATATGATTTGAGATTTGTTAGGTAAATTTGGAAGTGTTAAGGAAGCAGGGGTACTGGATTGGATACTGCCAGGAAACAAGTAATTTTATGATTGAGTGTCTTAATGGATCTTATCTAGGAGGAAGGAAAAATAGAATGAGGTTAAAACTATAATTAAAAAGAAGCTATAGTCACTCATATTAGCCAGTATGGAATACATTCTGACTTTTGTTTGTTTTGCACAGTTAACTTGTTTTTGTCTGGACTTACAAAAGGTTATGAAGTGGTCTGATTTTTTTTTTTTTTTTTTTTAGTTTCCAGATGTCAGAGTTGCCCTTCTCTTTTTCAACAGAAACAAAACAATAGCAACAACAAAAACATCATCATCATCATCATCATCATCACCATCATCATCATCCACTCCTTTCTGACCCAGGGATTTGTGGAAAAAAGAAGGAAGATGATCAACGTAGTTTCACTCCATATTTCTTTTCTTCCAAAATTTATACATGTTGTTCATGTATCTCTGGCTAATTATTTTTAATGAAATGCAATATTCCTTTCCATAATATTGCAACGTTCTTAATACATTCTCTTGCTGATGGACATTTAGATTATCTTATGTTTAATTATTACAAATGATTTGTCTTAAAATTTCTGAGCTATTTCTCCTGTACTCAAATAAAGAGATTTTTTTAGATTGCATATATACCTACTACTAGGTTATAGAGAATGCATGCATGCTTTCAAATTTACTAGAAATGAAGAAATTACTTATCAAAATGCTTTTATTATTTTGAATCCTATCACTGTAATATTGTAATATAATTTCTATTTATGTTTCATGTTTATTCTATTAATGTTTCATATTACCAGATGCTTGCATGTTTTCATATTACCAGATATTTGCATGTTAAAATCTTAATCTGATGATATCTTAGTGTTTTTCCTATAAAAGTATTTGCAGATAGTTTCCTTTACCATGTCTAGAGATGAGAAAAAAATGTATAAATAAATGCCCCGCATTCACCTCTGTTTCATAGTTTGAAAGCAGATGACTCATAAGCTATCCCTCTTTCAGCCTTAATTCAAGCTAAACTATTTTTCTCCAAGCCATAAGCCCATGGCCACTCTCTGAAGCAACTTGCACAGCTCAATACAAAATAAACAGGAACTTTGTTTTGATTTTTATTTTGAGAGGGGGAGCAGATTTGTCCTATTTTTGTCCCAAAATAAATAAATATACAACAAATAAAGTAGATCAAAATGTTGTTGAAACCTAAAGATGTAAGAAATAAAATCACTTATAATATTATATCCAAAGAATAAAATGTTTAAAACACCTGTTAGCTGATTTTTATATTTTCTCATGAGTAACTATCTGTAATTTATCTTTAAGTAATGAAAATCATATTAAATTTAGCTTCTTTTGTTTTGCCACAATGTTTTTAAAGGACTTTATCAAAAATTCTTTGTGCTGAGAAAACAAGATAAGCTATTACTGGGTATGATTAAAAGCAGAATGTGGTAACTCATTTTGCTTAAGAAGGATGATTTTAAAAGATTGTCTTCTTATGTCATTCATTTACTTTTCTTTGATGCAAAATTTTGTGAAAACGAAAAACTTAAGCTTCTCAATAGAAATAAACTCTGAAAATGGCATCCATAGTTCTATGATGTTTGGGGTAGTTTTTTAAACTTCAGAATTTTTTCATATAACGTAGAAGCTTCTAACTTTTTAGTAAAGCGTTTAGGGCTCTCCTTGTCTGGCCTCAGAGCCTGCTTCTCAGACCTCAAATCACATATTTTTTCCCCATTCATAAAATGCTCCAGTCACATTCCATGTTGATGAACGGGTTTCCATTTCTCAACTATCACAGTATTTTCTCCAGTACAGGTCCTGTGCATGTATTATATATTTTTCAACTGTTTTTCTATGCAGCTTTTGCCTAACCAGCACCCACCTTTTTAAATTTGGATCTTTGTAAAAATGTTACCACCTCATCAAAATTTTGCCTGCCTTCTCCAGTCAAAGAAGCAGTCACTCTTTCACATGCACCTTAGTTTATTTCTGTCATGGTCTGATGTATTTCATTGATCCTAGGATGTCAATGACAGTAAGAGGCACTGTTATTTTATTAAACACTGAGAAAGAAAAAATTCACTGCCAATTTATAACACAATGCTCTCTTATCACTTAGACGTTGTATTTTTGAAATAGCTTCTTTAGAATTGGTTATAGATTTTTTTCACATATATTACTTCTTTTCTCATTTTTAGATATTGAAATATAATTTATACTGTATGCATGCAATGTTAGTAATGTACATTCCTTAACGAATTGCAGCAATACATACAACTATGTGCAAGTCCATATGTGTGTGAAATATGACAACCAAATCACAATTGCTGCCTAATCAACAGAGATTTAAAACTAGAATCTCTTATAAGATACATTCTCATTTCAGAGAAGAGACAATGTAAGAGAAAATGGAAATTTATGAAACACTGTATGTCCTTATTTGATTTTGTTCATTTTTTGTTTACTTTATATTGTCTGTCTGTCTTTCTCTCACATAATCCAATCAAGAGGAATGGCATTGTCCATTTTGCTCATTACCTGGAGTGCCTAAAAACTCTTAATTATAGCAGAAAATTCATAAATGTATTCAAATGAATTGATATAAGCAGTATTTCATTTCACTGGACCATGTTTTTACTTCTAATGATAATTTTGAAAAACATGTATGTCCAAAAATTTATGTCTCTCAACTTCTTCATTTGCAAATTTGTAACACTTAATATAACAATTGAATATAAACTATTATGAGAAAAAATAAAAATATATGTAACTAAGTCTTTGAAAAAATTAGCTCATCTGCTTCTCAACTATATATAGCTAATCTTACAAAGAAACCAACACATTTAGGATAACAGTAACTGCTATAAAATGTAAACCCTGAACTATCCTTGACTTAACAAAATATAAGTTTTATTTCTCATCCACATAAAGCTTAATTGGGGGCCTCAATGGGAGTGAGTGGAAGACCTAGATGGTTGGAAGATTTGCTGTCTGCAAATGTAGCCTCCAGAGTCTCTCTGTCAATAATCATCGAGATTACTGGAAAGACAGAGAGAGGGACTGCCCAGGATGTTGTGTAGACTAGGCCCAGAAGAGTTGTTGATCTGTTCTCCCACATTCTAAATGCCAGAACTCATCACAAAACCCCATCTCTAGGCAAACTACATAGGAAAGCAGTCTCTGGCTGGGCTGCACTTTCCTAGGACAACTCAAAAAGGGGAACACAAATATTCAGTGAACAGCTAGCTATATTTGCCACAAAATCATGATAAGTGTCATTGAATTTTTAAGCAAAATAATAAGTATACACTGCAAAACTAATGTATATTGTCTTATAGTTGACAAAAATTTTATTAATTTACCTAAAGTTCTCTTTACCATCTGTTATTTTCATTGATTTTTAGAAGCAAAGTTTAGGTCAATTTTTAAACAATAATTTTATATTATAAAATTTTACTTAAATATTTCATTGATTGATACATCATATGTACTATGACCTAGATAATACTATCATATGAAATGAGTAATCCCCAGTCTGATTTTATTATAAAGAATGATATGTTCTCTTTTTACTGTACATCAAACAGAAGACAAGGTGACAGAATATTAGGAAGAATCATTCTTTTCAGTCAGGTATTTTCAGCTTCCTTGTGTCCCACTGATCGTTGCAGGTATAGAGATGCTTTTGAATTCCTCCAAAAACTCATATCTGAGTACAAGACAGATCTGTCTGATTCCAAAGCCTGAGCTTTTTTTACTAAGGTACCATTCTGGAGATAGTTTCTCAAGCATGTTTATTCTCAAGCAATGTATATACATATAATATATGTGTATGTGTGTGTGTGTGTGTATGCACATGTTTTTGGTTCAACTGGTGAAAAGTTACTCTTTCACTCTGGTTAGACACAATATAAAATTAAATATGCACACAGGTAGATGTTTAATTTCTTCCTTCCTTCCTTTCTTTTCCTTTTTCACTCTCTTTCCCTTTGTCCTGTTCTCTATCTCACTCCCTCCTTCCTTTCTCCTTTTCCTTTCTCTGCCATTCACTTTGCTCTCCAATTCTTTCACTTTCTTTCAGCAATGTCTGTTGATATTTATTAGGTATTAGGCACTGAATAGATTCTTCTGTGCTGATAAAATACAAACATTTGTATTTTGCATTTCATATTTTTATTTGAACGCATTTTATATTCTGTATGTCTCATCAAATATGTTTTACACCCCATATTTGTGAGAAGTACACAAAAAGTCCAATGCCATAAGAAAATTACTACAAGATTTCTATCATCATTATTGTCATCATGTGATAATTTACACTCTTCATTTCAATCTTTGATTAGTCATTGAACACAAAGTCTTTGCATTTATCCTGTTATTTACTATCATGGGTGATTTCAACTTTCACTTTTGCAAGTCGTTTGTGTGTGGCAAGATCTTGTTGTTACAGTAATTTGCCTCATGATACGGTTTGCCGTTGTCTCCAAGCAAATCTCATCATGAATTGCAGTTCCCTTAATCCCCATGCATCATGGGGTGGACCCAGTGGGAGGTAATTGAATCATCTGGGCGGTTACCACCATGCTGCTGTTCTCACGATAGTGAGTAAGTTTTCACAAGATCTGATGGTTCTATAAGGGGCTTTTCCCCCTGTTGCTTGGCACTTCTCCTTGCTGCTGCCATGTGAAGAAGGATGTGTTTGCTTGTTCTCCTTCTGCCATAATTGTAAGTTACCTGAGGCCTCCCCAATGTGAAACTATGAGTCAAACCTCGTTCCTTTACGAATTACCCAGTTTCAGGTATGTCGTTATTAGCGGCATGAAAATGGACTAATACACCTCAATTCTAAATTATTTTCATCTGCTACACCTCAGCGATCCAATTCTTAAGACAATATCCAGAATATTGTTACTAATCCCTTTATGTTATTTTCTATAATATCCTAGTTCATATGTATTATTATTATATATTATTGATTGAACAATCTGAAATCTCAAATTTTGAATAAATGAACTTTGTTTTCTTTTTCTTACTTATACATCCTACATGCCTGCCTCTCTTTCATATGGCAATGGAATTTTCTGTCGTATTTTTATTCAATATTAAGCATTAGAAAATACTATGAACAGAATAATATACCTAAAAACTGGGAAACTGTGTCTACCATAATAAGATTAGTGATAGTGTGCATTATAGAAAAGATGAGTTATCAAAGAGACAAAGGAAAAGAACTCAAAAAAATACGCCATACACATTACAGTTAAAGATTTTTGGGAACCTATGTTTTAGTCTGATGAGTGTGGCTAGAAATTCCCCCATGTAATCTTAGCTTTCATTTCATTATTATAGATCACTTTAGCCTACTCCAGAACATCACATAATGTCATCATATCTTATGCTCTATGTGATCCCTACTTTCTTGTGCTTAGCATGATTTTGAGATTCAGTCATGTCATTTCACATATCACTAGTCTATTTAATCTTAATACTAAGAAAAATCCATTATAAAATGTAGCTATAATGTTGTTTCAATAAATGCTGTCTTGACCCAGTTTTGAGGCACTGGCTAGAGGCTGGTCAGTTCTTTTTGTTGAATAGCTGATTAAGTCCAAACTTCTGACCACCTTCCTTATTCCAGGCCACTATACATTTGCCCTAATCGCTCTAGAGTCAGATAACAGAGAGCCAGAGAGAGCCCTTGGACTACAGAGCCCGATGCAATTGTTCAAACTAGCTAATCCTAAACCTGCTTATTCTGCCTTCCCTGTTCCTTCTCTTGGACATCACAATAAAGATTGCTGTCCACAGTTTCCCTCTCTTTCTCTGCCTCCTAAGAGATCCTAAGTACTTCTCAAATGACCCTTGAGTGGCGTGCTTTTTTCTCCCCAAATAACTATGTACAAAATAGATTATGAAACTCTTCCCAATTTCTTTCTCTTAATCTGTATCTGGACTCACCATACCTTACCAAAGGTAATGTGATTAACTCACTACAATAATTTATCCATTCATTGCTTCTCGGCCTTTTGGCTAAGATCAAGTGTAATAATTTATCCATTCTTCTGTTGATACATATATGTTAATTTCAATAGACTATAATCATTATTAAATACAATATTTGATTAAAAATTCTTAGCCAGACATGGTGACTCACACCTATAATATCAGTATTTTGGGAGATAAAGACAGAAGGATCGCAAGAGCCCAGGAGTTTGAGGCCAGCCTAAGCAACATAGCAAGACCCCATCTCTACAGAAAATTTAAAAATTAGCTGGGCATGGTGGTGTATACCTGTGGTTCCAGCTACTTGGGAGGCTAAGATGGGAGGATTGCTTGAGCCCAGGAAATTGAGGCTGCAGTGACTCATGAAGGTGTCACTGCACTCCAGTGTAGGCTATAGAATGAGACCCTGTCTCAAACAAAAAGAAAAAGAAAAAAAGAAAAAAGAAAAAGAGAGAATTGTTTGTGGACATGCACATTCATTGCTCTTGAATAAATACGTAGGAGTGGAATGAATGAATTATAAGAAAGCTTTAAACTTAATATTTCAAGTAACTTCCTATTATCCTGTCCTACATAGTACCATGTACACTCCAACCGAGAATTTGCAAGTGTTCTGGTGGTTCCATATAATCTATAACATTTGATTTATTCAGCGTTTTTCATTTGAGAGTTCTGTAGTTTATGTAGTGTTATCACAATTTGATATTAATTTGCATTCCCCATAGGACTACTGATGCAGTGTACTTTTGCTTAATTACCGTCAAGCCTTTTTTCCAGTTGTCTTTTATATTGATTAGTTGCAGGGATTCTCATATATTTTGTATACAAGTTCTTTATCATATATATGTATTGAGAATATTTTCTTTCAGTCTGTACCTTGCCTATTCATTTTCTTCACAATATCTTTGGATGAATGAAGGCTTTTACTTTTAATTAAATTTAATTTATCTTTTAAAAAAAATTGTTATGAGCAATTCATGCTTTCTCTACCCTCTCAAGCAACTGTTTTCACAATCGAATGTCCTGGGTATAATATATTTCATATTGAAATTTTGTTTAGTTTTAGTTATTACTACTAGATCTTTGATCCATCTAAAATTAATTTTGGTTATTGTGTTATGTGTGGGCCAGAGATCACATTTTTACACAAAGTTATTTCGTTCTTCCAGCACATTTATTGAAATCATCTCCCATATTGAATTGCTCTTGTTCCTTTGTTCAAAATTCACTGGCATTATTTGTATGTGTTTACTTGTTAATTTTACTCTGTTCAACTGACTTATTTGTGTATATTGAAGTGAATATCACACTATCTTAAAAACCGTTTTTTATAGAAAATGCTATAGTAAAATAAATTATACCTCCAATTTTTTTTTTTTTTTTGAGAGGATGTTTTGGCTTCTAGGAAACTTCACTTTAGAATAAGCTTGTCCATTTCTTAAAACAAAAAAAATCTGCTAAGATATTTATTGGAATTGCCTTGAACCTAGAGATTAATTTGAGGAGAAGTAACATGTTAACATTGAAATTTCTAGGCCTTGGAAATACCATACACCTCGATTTACTTAGGTCTTATGAAATTTCTCCCTGGATTTTTATGGTGGCTTGCACCAAAGTACTGTACCTTTTAAAAAATCAAACAACCTTATTCTTTACATCTCTGCTTAAATGTAAGCTTATCTTTCAAGCTTATATATACACATCTCTATTAATAATTGCAATGCCATTATTCTTTACTCCAGTTACTCTATTCCTGGTGATTCTGTAGTACATACACATATTCTAATAAGCTATGAACTTACAAACAAGGTGAATAATCACTGAGGCATGTACTTACCTGAAATCTGTAACAAGACTTTTTTTCTGACTACACATTTTCCGACATTTAATTTGAAACCATCATGTACAGTTTCAAAAAGGATGTTAAGTAAATTTAAGACCCACTATTATAACTGAGTTAAACAAATTCCTAAGTGGTTTTTTATCTGCATCTTTGAACACTTTTAAGATCTGTATCCTAGGAAAAAACATTAAAATGCCATTACATTTCTTCCAGGTTTCAGATACTCTGTTTTCCAACAGATAATGAAAAATAGGCGGGGCGCGGTGGCTCACGCCTGTAATCCCAGCACTTTGGAAGGCCGAGGCAGGCGGATCACGAGGTCAGGAGATGGAGACCATCCTGGCTAACACGGTGAAACCCCGTCTCTACTAAAAATACAAAAAATTAGCCGGGCGTGGTGGCGGGTGCCTGTAGTCCCAGGTACTCAGGAGGCTGAGGCAGGAGAATGGCGTAAACCCGGGAGGCGGAGCTTGCAGTGAGCAAAGATCTCGCCACTGCTCTCCAGCCTGGGTGACAGAGCGAGACTCCTTCTCAAAAAATTAAAAAATAATAAATAAAATAAAATAAAATTACTGTTTACACAAACTTATTCTATAATAGAGGATGCTTACAAAAAATAAATGTATTGTCAAATAGGACCTTTGTATTTGTTATAAAAAATATTTTTAAATTTTGAGGCACAGCAGACGAAGCATATTTACATCAGGCTTTGTATAAGAGTGTTCATGTTACTATTCTGGATTTATCAATAGACCACATATATGTTACTTGACGATATCAGAATCTATATTTTATAACTATTTGTGATAGCATAGTGGCAAGTAATACATACCCCCAAAATATTAGATGATTAAAGTTGTTTCACATTTTCATGACACATTGTATTTTTGAATATAAAATATGTCGCTATACTTTGTGATATGGTTTGGCTCTGTGTCTCCACTCAAATCTCACCCTGAATTGTAATAATCCCCACATGTAAAAGGCAGGGACAGGTGGAGATAATTGAATCATGGGGGCAGTTTCCCCCATACTGTTCTAGTGATAGTGAATGAGTCTCAAGAGATCTGATGGTTTTATAAATGGGAGTTCTCCTCCTCAAGCATTCTTGCAGCTGCCATGTTAAGACTGTGCTCCTCATTCATCTTCTGCTATGATTGGGAGTCCTCCCAAGCAATGTGGAACTGTGAGTCAATTAAACATCTTCCCTTTATAAATTACCCAGTCTCCAGTATGTCTTTATTAGCAGCATGACAACAGACTAATACACTTTGCAATAAATGTTTAATGTGTGAGGGCTTTTGTTCTTTCATATTTCTTTTAATGACGCTAAGATCTTTAGCAATAACAACAAGATTACCATCTAGTGGCAGTCCTAGTGAACTACAGACACATTGTCCCTGCAAACTGGAAAGGCTCTTAGAAACACCAAACTTGGTCATTGTTTATACAAGTGATAGGGACAGGCGGCAGAGAAATTCTAAAGAGAAAAGGTCCCTGGCAAAACCCCACCCTCAAGTTGAAAAGCCTGAAACCACAGCCCAAAGTGAGAACTTATATCCCTGTTTTTCTGCTTGAGTGTTGTCTTTTCCGAAGCCACCCAAGCTCCTCCTCACCCCATTCTGTGCTTATAAAAACCCCAGACTCAGCTGGCAGATGGAACTAAGGCTAGATGTTGGAGAGAAGGGGCTTGACTTCTGAGGGACAGCTTGTTGGCATAAATTTGGAGAAGAATCTGGCCAGAGATACCCAGACATCAGTTGAAGATTATCTCCCTGCCTCGTTCCCTTTTCGCTCCCCTTCCCACTCAGAGCCTCTTTCGTTGGCAGTAAAATCTACCACATTTACCATTTTTCAATTTATTTGTGTGACCTCATTTTTCCTGGATGCTAGACAAGAACTTGGGAGCCACGAATGTGGATACAAAAGGCTGTCAGACTGGCCCTTTGCCTTCACTGGCAGAGGGCAACTGCCTCACATGAAAAGGCAAAGGGCCCACTGAGCTATTAACACTTAAGCTGTCCTTGAATGGCAGAGACACCCTCTGGGGCTTCAGGATTCACTGGCATCTCCACCTGGAAGCTGCTGTGAGGGCTGCATGGAGTTCACTCCTGCCGGCACTAAAGTGTCCAGCTGGTGCCTGCATCCACTCACCAGTGTGCTCCCTCCTGTGATGGATGGAACACAGTGGGTCTGAGCGTGTGGAGTTTGATCCCGCTGGTGCCAAAGTGGCTGGCTGGTTCCAGTGCTTATTCACCTCAGTTTCTGTACTCATTCTCTCGTGCGTTCCTTCCCATGAGGAGTTGAGCATGGCAGGCTGAGTAAATGAGGCAACCCTGTCACGAGTCCCAATGAAGGGGTCAGGGAAATATCCTGCTTCACAAGGACTGGATTTGATACACATAATTTAAATCTTTAAAAAGAAGATGTTTTAAAGTAGAAACAGCAGGCATCGTAAGTTACTAATGTAGGATAGCACAACCATTCCATTCACAAAGCAGGCACTTCATAGAGGTTTGTCAAAATTATTTTTTGAAATGTAAATATATACTGCAACATATTGAAGAAGTAAATAGAAGGTAACATTCTGAAAATAAGTCAGATATCAGCCAGGCACAGTGGCTCATGCCTGTAATCCTAGCACTCTGGAAGGCCGAGGCCAGTGGATCACCTGAGGTCAAGAGTTCAAGACCAGCCTGGCCAACATGGTGAAACCCCATCTCTACTGAAAATACAAAAACTTAGCGGGACATGGTGGTAAGCACCTGTAATTCCAGCTAGTCAGGAGGCTGAGACAAGACAATCACTTGAACTCAGGAGGTGGAGGTTGTAGTGAACTGAGATCGTGCCATCACACTCCAGTCTGGGCAATGAGCAAAACTTTGTCTCAAAGTAATAATAATAATAATAATAAATAATAATAAATAAAAATAAGTCAGACATAATATAAAGAATGTATATAAGTGCCAACATATTTTGTTAAAGATAAGACATACAGGCTCTAGATTTAGCCAGATTTTTAGGAATCTTAGCTCTACCACTTTGTTTTACTGTAGGATCTTAGGCAAGTTATTTAACCTGAAGTTACTTAATTAGTTATTTAAACTAAACTTTGATATCATATATTTCTAATTGTAGCAGTGTATGAGGATGATTTGAGATAATGCATGCACTACTTTTACCAGCACGCATCAAGCACTCAATAATGTTATATCTCTATTATCTGTTTAAGACTCTCCTGACATACTGATTCTGCAAATAATATAGTCATAATAACCATTTTAATATTTACTATACAAATTATTATGAATATATGTTATCGTCTACCTATAAATCCTTAAGAAAATGATCAAAAGAATGTGTTTATTTCATTTAAAAATTGTATGTTATTTTTAGTATTTACTATTACTTATTACATATTATATCAATTACTTAGGATTTATTTATTCAATAATCCTTACTGTCAAATTTACTTAAAGACAACCATAACATCATAAAAGCTAATATAATGCTTTACATAAAAATCAAATGTAGTACATTTTAATTGAATAAAATATTATTAAAGCATAATTTGATTTCTACCAAGCAGGTACATGTTTACATCATTTCAGTTTACATTTTTATTTAAAGTGTTTGGTTAATTCACAATTTTCAGCTATACTTTTAGAAAGGTAAATCTTTTTATTTTTTCTATTTTTAAAATTTGTTTTATTTTTATATTTTGAAACCAGTGATAAACTGATATATCTCAACAAGCAATAACAGATTTGATAAAAACATTGAAGCTGATTTCTAGAAATAGAAAACTTAGGCTTTAATAGTGTCCATCAAATTTATTATGATTGACTATTACACATTACTGTCAACATGTAATATAAATGTGATTGACATATTAAGATAGAACTGTCAGATCTTCATGAGCACAGTCCTGCATTTTTTTGTTTAATAGTGTAGATCTGATTGAAATCATGATTCTTCTTTCATCACTGGAGACTTTTTTCCTAAATTATATTCATTATGAACTAGTCTAAGTAAACGATAAGTGTGCCATTACGTATCTCATGTTCTCACTAGATTGCTGTCTTTAAAATTCACTTCAGGTGGCAGGAACAACAACAAAAAATCTTTCTGATTTTTTAAAAACGAAAAGAGATTTAAAAAGAGAGATCTATACTACTAAGTATAATTATGGAAAAAGAAATGCTAAATTTCAAATCAGAATATATATAGAATTAGAATTAGCAGAAGAGTTCAGAAAATCAGTAAATTTAAAGGCAGTGATCTCTTAGCTTTTCTTTCTTTTTTTTTTTTATTATACTTTAAATTCTGAGGTACATATACAGAATGTGCAGGTTTGTTACATAGGTATACACGTGCCATGGTGGTTTGCTGCAACCATCAACCCGTCATCTACATTAGGTGTTTCTCCTAAGGCTTTTTTTAAAGCACCCATTATCCTAGCAACACATTTGCAGTGAAAAAGCAGTTATTTATCCTAAGAACTACTTTCCAAACCACAGTACTAGGAGGTAGGAGATTGAGTTGGGTTCCTGCTACAATATTAATATTAAATTGATCAATCCTGATGAAATCTCTTAACCTCACATTGAATAGCACATATTGGAGATATTCTAAGTTATCTGTTAATTATAAGTTTTCTATACATTATTACATATAAGATGCAGTTCTTTCTTTGATTTAATTGGATTCAATTAAAACAATAAAATTCCATGGATACTGTTTCTGTGTGTACACATGAGAAATGCTGGTATGGATGGCAGCTTTTGCAGATCACACAATATCCACAATGTAAATCTGGAATCTCTTTGAAATTTTAACTGCTTTGAGCCTTTGCAATTCCCACTGCAGAATACATTCAGATTAACTCAGTCAGATAAATATCAGTTCAATCTAATAGCTTGTGAAAAAACTTATTGTGCAATGATCTCAAACATGGATACAGAGTTAGGAGCAATTTATTTTAGCTTAAGAAGGTAGAGGGAGGAAAAGCCACAGCTAAAAATTTATTTTAATATAGAAAGGTTTTACTTTGTCTCAGTATTTTGTGTTAGGCCAAACCTTGTCTTGGCTTCATAACACTGAATAAATTCCTATATTTATTCTTCTTTTATACTTTGATACTCACAAGTTTAAGCCTTTTCATATTGCTATGGTTTGAATATATGTATCAGTCCAAAATTTATATGTTGGAACTTAAACTTCAAGAAGATAGTGTTAAGACTTGGGGCCTTTGGGAACTGATTAGGACAGAAGGGTTTCACCCCTCTGAATGGGTTTAGTGGCTTTATAAAAGGGCTTAAGGGAGCAAATTAGTCCCTTTTGCCCTCCAACATATGAAGACAGAAGTAAGTCACAATGTTTAAAGCAGAGCACTGTCACCAGACACAGAATCTGCTGGTAACTTGATCTTGAACTTCCCAGCCACCAGAACTGAAAAATATATTCCTGTTTTTTATAAATTACCCGGTCTGAGTTACCTCTGTTATAGACGCAGGAATGAACTAGGACACATATCTACAACATTTTTGAACTTTTTTGAAAACAGAACCTTTATTCTGGAAAGTCATGCCAATATCTGGGGCACAATTAGTCCTAAATACTAACTGCTTGACTAAATACATTGATAAGTGAATGAATATATTGATTAATACTGGAATATTGAACAACGATAATGTGAATCTTTAGGAATTTCTTCATAGTTGCAATGCTTTGCATGGAACTGACACATTCAGAATGATACAAATTTAAAACAGTAAGGTAATGGTATTTATTGTCTATGAACATTTATATATTTAATAACAAAAGTATTTTTTGAGCTATGCCCACCAACTTCAACATAACTTAGTTATATATGGAGACAAAGTAAAGAAGAAGGGATGTTATGTTTTACATTAAATGATTTTGATTAATTTCAGAGCATATTGACAGGAAGAAACATTAATTGCTATCTATCTTATTAGTTAATAAAAATTTTAAGGTAAATATTTGAATAGCATATCTATTAGAAAACTCGATTTAGGAAATTTGAATGAGTATTCCACTTTTTCTTTTAATAAATATTCTCTAGTGAGCAGAGGCATTCTGAATAAACTACTTGATTATTCATTTTTAGAAGAAGGCATTCTTGCAACTCAATTGCTAAGGATTGGGGGGTGGGTAGGTAGACAAGACAAGGCTAAACTGAATCTGCTTCTCTCTTCTTATGTATTTTTTATATTCTTTTCTTCTTTTTATCCAGATCTGATAATAATTGAGATAAACTTAATACAAAAAATTTAACAAATTGTTTCTCAAGATATGTGGAACAAAGAAAAGTTTGAGAGACAACCAAAAAGCTTTGCCTTATTGAATCTGAGAAATGTTTATTTGCTTACTGTGTACCATCAGTATCAAGAAGTTGTTCAAAATTCAGTAGTGGATGAATTTACTATATACTCCTTCCCCACTTCTTGGACTGACTTGTAAGGTTCATACCTGAGAAATCTGCTTCTCCAACCATGAAAACCATAAATGTGACTGAAAGCGGTAAATTATAGTTAGTAATTTTTTAATGACATTTTCAATACACTAAGAATTGTAGAAGTTTTCTAAAGAGAAAGTAATAATTTTAGTTACTATATAGGCATTTAAATAAGTATCTTATTACTGACATTTTATAAAGATTCATTGTCTCCATCATTTTACAGCCTCATTTCATTAGAGAAGCTGCATATTATTATGATGACCCACTGGCTTTTGTAGGAGGAAAATTTTTTGTTTGTGTTTTTGAGATAGAGACTTGCTCTGTCGTCCAGGCTGGGGTGCAGTGGCACAATCTCAGCTCACTGCAACCTCCACCTCTCAAGTTCAAGCGATTCTACTGCCTCAGCCTCCTGAGTAGCTGGGACTACAGGTGCCCACCACCACGCCTAGCTAATTTTATTTATTTATTTATTTTATAGTAGAGATGAGGGTTTCACCATGTTGGCCAGGCTAGTCTCAAACTGACCTCATAATCTACCCGCCTCGGCCTCTCAAAGTGATGGTATTACAGGCGTGAGCCACTGTGCCTGGCCCAGGAGGAAAAATTTTTATTTAAAACTTGTTTTCTTTGTGAATTTAAATATCTTTATGGATATACATACATGGGTATCCCTTTTTCAAAGTTTTAGATAGTCTATCTATTCCTCTTTCTCTTGCCTCAAATCCCCACAAATGTTACAAATGTGTGCCAGGGCATCATCTAGCTACACCTGTTCAGTAAATGTAGTACACAAAGTACAGAGGGCTAGAGGACGCTGACATTTTGCTTGGGTTTAATTCGCCAAAACCTACTGATATGAGAGGAGGGCAGGGAAGTGCTGGGAGGAGAAAGGCAGGGTCCCTAGTGAAGGCTCCACCATCCAGCCTGTGCCCACGGACCTAGGTGAGGACAGGCACTCCTGTTTTCACACTCAAATGTTGCATTTTTCCAAGACCACCCTGACCCACCATGCCCCCATTCTGTGCCTATAAAAACTCCAAGACCCTAGCGGGCAAAGATGCAAAACTGGATGTCTAGAGGAGTACACCGGAAGAAGAGCACAGAGGCGGCTGGCTGTGCAGCGGAGCAAAGGAGCGGAAGAGCACACCGACAGGCACCGGCAGACGCCAGCAGGCCATCTACTGTCAGAACCACACGGGCACTGAGGCAAATTTGGCGCGGGTTGTCAGAGGAGAGTTGGCCCCTGAGTGGCCCGATACCAGGGGAAAACCACCTTTCCACTCCATTCCCCTTCCGGTCCCCCTACATCGACCGAGAGCTACTTCCGCCATTCAATAAAACCTTGCACTCATTCTCGAAGCCCAGGGGTTATCCAATTTTTTCCATACACCAAGACAAGAACCTTGGGATTCAGAAAGCCCTCCGTCCTTGCAATAAGGCAAAGGGTCTATTTGAGCTTAACAGATACTGCCTACAGACAGCAAAACTAAAGGAGCACACTGTAACACATGCCCACTGGGACTTCAGGAGCTGGAAATATTCACCCCTAGGTGCTGCCATGGAATCGGAGCCCACGTACCCCACATCCTGCCCGTCTGCAGGCTCTCCCTAGCAGGGCACCGAAGAAGCGAGCCACACCTCCATTGCACACCCTGCAAGGGGGATAAGGGAATTCCTCCCCTTTCACTATGTGTTGGAAGTGATGCAAGTTAGCCTGGAAGGAAGTGTGAAGTTTTGTAATTCATGTGTATTTTTGCTATTTTCACAAAGGTGACTTTGTATATTCAGGAATTAATGAGTAGTAGAATCTGACAGTAATGGAGAGTTCTAGCTGCATAAGTAGTAGAAGTTGTCATAAGGGAGATTTGTTGGAGCTGGGCTGTATTGAATACCTAGCTAAAAAAGCTCTATTACATTTAAGACCCAGCTTAGACTAGGAAGGCTTTTATTAAAATATTGTGGATCCATTTCCAATAAATTACTGCCTTTTTGAATTACTAAAAGTTGTACATTTATATGGAAACCATTATCTTTATCAAACTGTCTAATTGCTAAGCTATAAAGAAATGAGCTTTACCAAGGGCTAGGTTCCCAATTCCCATATACCTGAGCCTTTGAAATATTTACTTGAGTATTTATCTTAAACTATAAAGCTAATAAGATGTTTCATTAATTTTCAAATTAATGCAGAAGTTTGAGGGAAAAGATGTTCTGCTAAACATTTTAAATATATATTTAAATATGTTAAATATATTAAATACAAATCTTTTAAAATATGTATTTACTAAAATACATTTATAATAGTCTCTCATTATCTAGGATATTGCATTCCTCAGTTCTAGTTACCCGTGGTCAGTAGTGATTCGAAAATATTAAATGGAAAATTCCAAAACTAAGTTTTAAATTGTGTCCCCTTTTAGTAGGACAATGCAATCTCATGCTGTCCCACAGTTCCTGCCAGGGATGCAAAACATCCCTTTGCCCAGCATATCAAGATTATATTTGCTACCTGCCCACTAGTCACTCAGAGGACATCTTGGTCATTTGGAACAGTTTGGAACAATTTGGAAAATTGGAAAAAATTTGTTCCAGTTTGGAACATTTGGAACAATTTGGAAACAAATGTAGTATATGTAAGGTTTGTTACTAACCATGGTTTCAGGAATCCACTGGGAGTCTTTGAACATAACCCCTACAAATAAGAAGGACCAACTGCAATAGTTTTTATTTTAATGTGACTTATGTGTAGGAGATGACTGTTACAAAACAATTCTTAGATCAGTGTGAGATAACTAGTAGTTAGGGCTACAAAATCAACATACTAAAATTGAACACAGTAAAAATGGTTTCATTGACTTTAGAAACTGACCTGAAATTAAGACAAAGAAAGTAACATCGAAGCCATGAAAAACCTATTTTCTGTCTAAAAAAGTAGCAACACAGGATTATATTGTGTTGGGTCAGTGGCAGCATGCTGATTTATGATCATCACAGAGTAAAGGGAAACATGGATGCATTTACACACACCGATACACAGTGATTCTGACTTAGAGCTACCAGATGTTGTTGGCACCTTTTACTATGAGATTTGGTTCATTTAGTCAAAACGATTAGTATGAAAGCACATGGTAGAATGAATCTACTATCCTGTAAGCAAAGCTGAGGCAATGATGGAGCAAAATAGCTTATCCACAGCAAGTCAGCGGGAAGTTTTATTCTGTCACCTCTCTTCATTAATCTGTACACATGACTGCTTGGAGAGAGAGCAAGTTGATTAGGTCTGCAGCACCATCAGCATGCAGACACTCATCACTACTTCTCATTTTCATATGACCCAGATGGTGTAGCTGCTTGACTGCAATTTTCCTTTATATGTGTTTTTAATAGGTTCCTTTTTTAGATATTGACTTTGTGCACTCTTCTGAATATTTAAAGCCAACTGAATTTACTTCAGTCCTAGTAACAACTTGAAGTAACCACATATTGAAAAAAAATTCATATAGTAAAAAAGATTGCTAATTTTCCTGTACCTAAAAGGAACTCACCATGTCAAAAACTCTTAGTTAACTGTTTTCTGCAATATTTTAGGGAAATATAGGTGACATGCATATCCAGTATACAGTTGATAAAATGGAGGCAGCATGTCACATTAAGAAAGCATTAACAAATCAAATTGAATTTTATATAAGTTCCTACTATTAATCTGATAAAACAAACCAGTTTTATAAATGAGGATATTTAAGTGAGGAGAATTAAAATTTTGTGAGTGTGGTTACACATGGTCTGCTTTAAACCCTAAAGTTATGTTTCCACTTTACTTTATTGCTTAAAACTAATATTTGTGTATCCTAGCATCAGCTGGAGTACCCTCTGCCTTTAAACATAGCTGTAATCACCTTGAATCCCCTTTATGTGGAAAATGCAATGTCTTCTCTATAATGTAAGTCTGTGAATTCCCAAAGGTAAGGCCACCCCCAGAGTGTGTGCTTCTCAAGACAAATATTTTATATCAGATCCTTGTTCATATAAACAATTTAACTAAGAATATGTTATAAAATTCATTGGCATATCTGAGGTACAGTGATTTATTGACGATGATTTAGAATCATGGGTAGAAGAGAGATACATTATTGTCTAAACCAGTGCATGTGAAAAGTCTTCATATGATGCATGCACCATTATTTTTCCTATTCATGTCCAGGAAATATTTTCAGCTTAATTTACTTTATCTTACTGTAAGAAACAGGGAGCAATACTACTATCACAGTGCCATGACTGTTTAGAAATCATTTACAGTGAGCCAGCTTGGTAGCTTATGGCTATAATCCCAACACTTTTTGGGAAGCTGATGCAGGAAGGATCCCTTGCGTCCAGGAGTTCCAGGTTGCAGTGAACCATAATCATGCCACTGCACTTCAGCCTGGGCAACAGAGTGAGACCCTGTCTCTTAAAAGAAAATAAATTTTTTTTTTTTAAATGTTGGAAAATTTTACCTCTGCAGTTCCTCTGTAACATTTATTTGTTTATTTATTTTTTTTATTATTTTTATTTATTTTTTTCTTTTGACAGAGTCTCGCTCTATCACCGAGGCTGGAGTGCAGTGGCAAGATCTCAGCTCACTGCAAGCTCACCTCCCAGGTTCACGCCATTCCCTTGCCTCAGCCTCGCGAGTACCTGGGACTACAGGTGCCTGACATTTATTTAATGGCAGTTACATCATTATTATGATGTTGCGCCATTTATCGTGGTGCCTATGAATGTTGAGTTTCAATGACTCTCTAAAAGATTATTACTGTGCTTCATTGAAGATGCATATAAATCCAAGAAAATGTGAATAATAATTGTTTTCTGGTCACATTAAAATGTTATTCTACCTTTCATAGCGCAAAAGTAGAGTCACACATCACCCAACCATAACTTCTCTTGAAATCTTTAGGTTATCATTGTGTTTTCTAGAATGTAATCTCTTTTAAGGTTGATGGCCTACCAACCTTCTACATAAAGTTAGATTTCAAGCTAAAGGGAAAAGCGATAAGAGAAGCATGAAGAGCAGTTGACTTTTACCTGGCAAGCATAAGATTACCCTAGGATAATAAAATATCACACATCAATTGGAGCTGAGAAAGCATTGATTGGAATGGTCCGTTGGCATTGCAGATCTCCCATAGGAAGTAGATCCAGTAACCCATGGACCACCTGAGACATGTCATGGACTGGAGGTGAACATCCTGAGTGCTGGTTGTGGGAATTTAGGGTAAAAGACGCCCAACCACTTTGGACTACTATTAACTGTAATAGACACTGCAGTCAGAATACTAACAGGCAAGGGTATAGGTGTACAGTTCAAACCCAAGAGTTAGTATGGTTGGCCCACAGCACTGAATTTTTTTCCTGGAAGATAGGGACAACAAGATAAATATACGTTGGAGAAATCACTCCCAGTTCCTTAAGAAAATCATTTCTGGGTGGTAAAATTGGCAGGACTCTGGGATACAACTTGCATATTACAGCAACAGAGGAAAAAACTTGTAATTGCAAGTTTTCTAAAGCAAACAATCTAAGAAAAAGGAGAAGGGGGGGCTTTAGTTAGGGAAAAATCTGTTTAAAGTTTAGTCAATCTAGGAGAAGTGCTATGGCTGTCTTGGTGATTCTCCACCGTATTTTAGTACCCATTTTTCAGAGATGAACCCCCAGTCTGCTTACAACTTTCTACTACCACAAGTAATACCGTGATAAATGTGCACACTCTCCAGTAGCACATGAGGAGTCCTTCAACTTCACATCTCTAACACTTTCCATTACCCAGCTTGCTATTTTAAAAGTGATAGCTCATTATTTTTAAAATTTGTACTTATCTGATTACTAACAATATTAGCATATTATGCTGTTTGTGTTAGCTTTATGTTCTCTTTTCTGTAAATTACTTGTCGTAACTGTTCATTTTATCTCCTATTGGGGTGATGTTTTGCCATTGTTATAAATTTGTAACTCCATTCTTCTAGAGTAACAAGTTGACATTTTATTTTAATTTGTAGTAGGGCCTCACTCTGTTGCCCAAGCTGAAGTGCAGTGGCACAATCACAGCTCACTGCAGCCTTGAACGCCTAGGTTCAAACAATTTTCCCACCTGAGCCTCCCTGGTAGCTGAGATTACAGGCGCATACCACCACACCTCGCTAAGTTTTTATTTTTCTTTTTAGTAGAGACAGGGTTTCATCCTGTTGTCCAGGCTGGTCTTGAACTCCTGAGCTCAAGTGATCCTGTCAACTTAGCTTCCTAAAGTGCTAAGATTACAGGCGTGAACCACCACACACGGCCCAGACTGGCATCTTTGAAATAACAAATATCTTTCCCATCCTGTTTTGTTTTTCCTGATTTTGTCTGTAGTCTGTATGTTGCACAAAAATTATTAACTTTTCTGCCATCAAACACAGATAATATATTTGCCTTGATGTGTTCTTGTAAGGCTTTTATATGAAGTCCCTCCTCACATCTAGGTCACAAAAATATTATTCTACGTTTTTTTCTATTAGTTTTATGATATCCCCTTTTATGACTGCTTCTTTAATCTATCTAGATGTAATTATTGTGAAAGGAAGATGTCTTGGGCCCCCAAAATCACCAAGAAAAACTCAAGCTGGAAGCTGCTTAAAACAAACCTGCCTCTCATTCTGTTTAAAGTTACCCCTCTGCTCACTGAGATAGAGGCATATCTGATTTCCTCCTTTGGAAAGGCTAATCAGAAACTCAAAAGAATTTGTGTCTCACCTATCTGTGACCTGAAAGTTCTCTTCTGCTTCCAGTCTTCCTGCCTTTGCTTCAAGTTGTCCTGCCTTTCGAGACCAAACCAATGTTTTACATATATTGATTGATGTCTCATGTCTCCCTAAAGTATATAAAACCAAGCTGTACCCCAACCACCTTGAGCTGTCTTCAAGGACATTCTGAGGCTCTCACCGGTATGTCCTCAACCTTAGCAAAATAAACGCTCTAAATTAACTGAGACCTGCCTCAGATTTTCTGGGTTCACACTGTATATAGTAATATGTAGAAAGTAATCCAAATTTATTTTTCTATATATTATGTCACTCATTCTACACTATTACTAAATCAATATTTTTTTCTTTGTTTTGTGTTTAATTATATGTTAGGTTTACAAATTTCCATTTGTGCAGATTTGTCTTTTAGTTCTCTGTACTTTATCACAGTTGAATTGTTTTTTCTTGCTCTGAATCTATATTTGAAATACAATAATTTGTTCTATATTTTAATATCCAGTAGAACATTTTTCCTTTTTTTCCATCTTTTAAGAGTGACTTGGCAATTTTTGGACCTAAAATTCTTCATAAAAATTGTAAAGTAAATTTAAAGTGTCTCTCAAAAAAAAAAAAAAAGTCTCTTTGCCTGTCTTTCACAACCTTGATACACGTCAAAGAGTACTGATTATTTTATAAACTGCTTCTCTATTCAATTTATACAGTATTTTCTCATAATTGGACTTAGGTTTTTGGTAAGAATACCAAATTAAAAATATTATGTTTTCACTGAATCATGCTAAAAAGTTTATGATATTAAGTTGTCTTATTATTGATTATGTTTATCTTAATCATTTCATTCACTTGCTATCTTCTAGAATTCAACACTGTAAATTTACTATTTTTCTCATTGTAAGTGATCAGAATCTTCTGTGAAATACTTTGGGACTATACAATTTCCTCTAATTTCTAGCCACTAATTTTAGCATCCAGTGGTGGATATTTTCAAATACATTTACTGCTATGAAATTTTCTAGTGATGATAATTTCCTTTTGTTGGGAATTATACTATATTTATGTAACATGTTAACATTTGTGAAGTGAGGTAAAGAGTTTAAGGTCTTTGTACTATTGTTGCAACTTTTCTCTAAGTCTAAAATCTACTTCAAAATTAAAGTAAATATAAAATTTTAAAAAAGAGATTTTATTTGGAATTATATTTAATTCACAGGTTAATTTTATTGTTAATTTGAGGACAAATAATATCATAACTTAGGTGCCAACCAACCCCCTTATGCATTTGCTTGTCCTATTCAGTAGTATGATCTGACCACCTTTTCTGAGTAAAGTGTTTCATGAATAAGGAAATGATAAATGTTGCCCAATGTTTCTTCCTTGTAAATGAAGTGAGAATTTAGGTTTAAAAATCATATTTAATAATATAGAAATTATTGGTGACCTTTCTAAGAGAAGTTTTAGTAGAAAAATGGGATTAAAGGTCAACAAGAACACACCAAATAGAAAATAGGGGGAGAATTATTGAAGGCAGTACACACAGACAATTATTTCACGAACACTTTGTGGAAACAGAAAGAGAGTTACAGATCAGTGGCTGGAAAGATGAATGGATGTAAGGTATTTGTTTATCACAGAAAATCTACAGCATCCTCTTAAACTGTTGATACCATCCAGTAGGTAGTGATCATCTGATAGAGAGGAATAATTTGATAACGACTATAAAGGACAGAAATAGTGGAAGCAATTTTAAAGGGTATAAGAAAATAAGAGAGTGCTCACATACTTTAGGTTAAATGCCAGTGAGTAATTATGATGGTTCATGGCAAAAGTTAAGCTGGAACACGGGAAGTCTGAACATGAAAGCCTTTGGGGACAGTGAAAAAACGGTGAGATCAATTGTGTAATAAATTCCATTAAAGTCAAAGGAATGTGGCAATTGTAGTATGAAAGGGAGAGAGCTTTACACATCTCCTGAGTTTTATTCATAGTTTTATTTCCCCAATCATACGAACTAAGCCACTGCCCAGAAATGTAGAATCAACTTCAATTAGGTCAGGTTTTAAATAGCAACTTCTTTTCAAGATATAACATTCATATTTGTTCTACAACATCAGCCTTGTCACTAGATTATAGATACGAAGAAGGGTAGACAAATAGATAGAATTTATAGATGACATGTAACACATATGAGAACACCTGTGTTTAAAATATTGAAGGAAAATACCTGCTTTTTCTTAACTGTCAACTTATCTCTATATAGTATCTTTCGTCTAGGTTTTCTATTATGAAAGCAAGTATGATTTATGTCATTACAGATTATTATCATTTGACCAAGGTTTTTTCTTCATTTCAGAATAGAACTAAAATTCATTTAATACACAAACACATACACACACACACAAACACACACATCTTGCGAGATATAGTTTCTTATGTAATATAAATTCACTGGGATTCTAAAACACCTGTTTTTATTCTGTACTGTCACAGTTATATTCTCATATCTCTGACATTGTTATTACTGCCTTGCATTTTAATTATTTACTTAGATGTCTTTTCATGACTCTCTTACTCTTTTGCATGGCATAGATTATACCTTAATGTTTGTTACCCCAGATTCAAACCAATACAGGTAGGTGCTGAATATATATATGTGTGTGTGTATACATATATACACACACTCAGTGGAGGAATATACATATATTCAGCACCTACCAGTATTGTGTATACATGCACACACACACAGACTTGCTATACAAATACATATATGAATAACATAATGAGGAGAAAAAGTGAACCCAAGAAATATCCTGAAGAAATATTCTAAAAATATGAAGTGTATTATACTTTTAGAACAAAAGGGTGTGATGAACTGATGATGACCTTTTTGCTTACTAAAAGAATCAGCTTTATTCAAGATTCAGGTAGTATAGTTTTACAATAGTCTGCATGAACTCCGCTAAGTCTTTCATTATTTGGAAAAGTATCAAATTGGCAATTAGGGATCTGTTAGGCACCTAACAACTTGGGGGAAAACAACAACAAAGGAATTTGCTTTACAAAGTATGTAATAATGATCGGTAATGTTTAAACAGTGTATCAAATCATGCTGTGATAATAGAGTCATTTTTGGTCTCTGGTAGTCCTTGTGCTGTTTTATTCCTAATGCGAGATAGTGTTATTTAAAGTTACCCTTATTATTCTGAATTTCCAGGATCCTGTTTCATGTTAAAGATGTTTTTCCAAAAACAGGTCAGAAAATCTAAAATGTATACAAAGAAAAGCAATATGTGCCTGAGTAGAATATAGACTTAGCACTAGTGTAGACCTGGAAGAAAAACTCCATGGTATATTGAAGATCCTAACTCGCTGGCCATTCAGTTTCTATCTTAAGGAAAAATAAAGTGGAGAAATACCAAAATAATATTTATTTTGAAAAAGCTAAATATCTACATGTTTCACTGATTATATAAATATATACAATCTAAAGAATAATAAATTATAATTATATTTTACCACAAATTTACTATGACCAAGTAAATAACATTTCTCATCTTTCAGAGAAATATATGAGTATGAATTTTATTTTGAAATTAAAACAAATAATGAAACTATAACTTAGAATGATTTAAATCAATAGTACTTGGATACCGTTTCATTCTTTATACATTGAACTTTAAGATGTTTTTTAAATACACACACACAATACTCCATGTGTTAAACTTTTCTTAATCTGTAAGTCCAAAGTTTGCTTCTTGCTTGTTTCTTTATTTTATTTATTTTTGTCAGGCTCAATCTCCCATCTTACATTCTAGTAAGAAAAATTACAAATACTAACATGCCTCATGCTGTCATCTACTTAAAATGATTGTCTGCTACCATTATTTTTTAAACTCTAATAGTCTTGTATGCTGTAGCTGCAGGGTGAATTTCTCAGGTATTTATCCTGCTTTTACTTTGAATCACTCTCATAATAGTGTTTGCTTCTACATCATTGTTATTACTGAGTGGGATTTTAACTGTCCACTGACATATCTCCACATGCTCCTCCCAACCTTATTAAAGGTACAGACTGCATTTTATTATTTGTAACAGCATTTAGTGCTCTATTGGATTTCTGGCAGGTTTTGAATACATATTTAGTGGAGGAATACATTAATGAACATTAGTGAATGGCATGCATGAATGGAGTGAACTCAAGAAATATGCAATAGTACTAAAAATAACGTAACATGTCGTATTTGTGAAGTGTTACGGTGCGGTGAACTAAAGACCTGTCTTTGGCCTGATGTTTGTTTTTCTCGGTGAAAAAAAAATGAACTTTACGGTTTCTTTCAGATCTAAAATACGGGAATGTAAAGAGGCTATAAGTCAACTTTATAGAAAGGAAAGAGAAAATGGAAGCAAAATGATACTGGTGAGATTTCTAAAACTTCTTCAGAGTCATCTAGGAGCTTTGTTGAATCAAATTTCATGACAACGAAAGAAATGTGGTGTAACTTTTTTTCTTGTAGTATAAAGTTGCTTCTATGTCATTAGGCATAGAAATCAAAGGGCCTGGTGAATATCATAACCAACAAAATAATCTGTGTGAACAAATAATCATTTAAGAATATGAAATTAAAAAAAAATGTATATAGCGATACAGAAAGAGTTAAGAAACATAGAGAAGGAAAATGAGTTGTTTTAATAGCCAAAAGCAGCTTCCACTTAAACTAACTGCTAAAGAAAAAGCCGGTCAGTTTAGGAGCTCTCTTTTCCTGACCACTCCTGTGGAACCACCTGCCACATGGGTCACTAAGGAGTAGCTAGCTGTCCACATGGGAATGTGTTGCTTGATTAGGTAAAGATTTATTGTAATGTTAATTAAGTCAATTTTATTGTTCCTCAGTTCTCTTGCCAAATTCACTCTTGGCAAAATAATGCAGGAGTATATTAAACGCAGGCTAAAGTTTTTACTGCTCTTTCCAAACATTACACTAAACAGCGGTAAGCATTTTTATTTTGTTTACTGTCAAAGCGATGCATGATTCTGAGAAGCAACGTATTATTCAAATTATTTTAAATTTTCAATTGCTTGAAGCACAAATGTTCTCAACAGTGATAATAGTAGGGTGGGATAATGCCTGTGATAAAGGAATGATCAATAAAGCCTGTAACACATGTGCGGTCAGGGTCAAAGAAAGGCATCTGCATCAGATGGAAGATGTTGGTAGGGATGATAGATCAAATCATTTACTAAGCAACAGTGTCAACACTAGACGCAATTCTAAACAATAAAACTGACATAGAGACTTATAGAGAAAAGAATAACAGCATAAGATGAATCTCTTACTAGTTACTTTGCCTTAATCAGACACTTTTGACTTATTTAAACAATGCCAATAATTCATATGCTGCCTCAAGATCATGGCATTTAAGGTTTCATCTTCCTGGAATGCCCTTTCCCAAGATAGAGGCATGAAATGATTGCTTCATTCAGATCTATTCTCAAATGCCATATGGTAGAAGAGGACCTTCTTAATTATTCAAAACTCTTTGCAAAAATGACCTGAAATTATATATTGCATGTGTTTACCTAAAATCATGGGCAATATCCACATTTTATATTGCTTTGGTCCTGCAATTAATAGTTTAGCAGTCTGTTCTTATTTGAAATTCTTTCTTTTGTCTTAGATATATAACTCAAGATATCCTTCTTTCTTTTAGTACCTTAATGGTTTTCATACTGGATTTAAGCATATCACTATTGTGTACATAAATCATTTGACCATAATTATGCTAAGCTAAGCTATATAATTTGTAATTTCTATGGGTCTTTAGCACATTGCTTTCTACACTACTTTTGACTTCTCTATTTTTCTTCTTGAGCTACCTATTATTTAAATTTAGTATATTTAACTTTGATATTAAAATGAGCTCAAATTATTAGATATCATGATTATAATTAGTGTGAATATGTCCTATATACACTATATACAACATGTTGTGTATGCATATATAATATATAATATTTAATATATCTATTATAAATGTATATAACTAATATAGTGAATATCTGTGTATATGTTCTATTTAATATCTCCTTATATAATGTATAATATTTAATGTATATATTATAAATATATATTTAATATAGTGAATATCTCTATCTATGTGTGTATCTGTTGAATATCTCTTGAATAGCTCATTGGAATCTTTTGCCAACATGATTTATTTTCTTTCTTTAATTAGCAATTAAGTTTCACTAATACAGACCAAAATAGTAAGAGGTAATCACACTTCAAATGGATCATTCAAGTGATCCATTTTTTAATTTTCTGTTGAATCTCATCATGATTACTGGGATTCAACAGAAAAGTAACAGGAAATGCCTAAAGCAAGGTAGGAGAGAAAGACAAGGCAGCCTATTCAGAAGGACCTGAGAGGGACTCCCCAATGTGGGGAAGCGATAAGTCAGAGATCTTCAGCAGTCCACATTCTTACCATGGACTTCTGTAATCCTAGACAAAAGAGACCCTCTTAACACTCGTGGGCCCTGAAACTAACACAGGAAACTGCCAGGAGATTTTGCAACAGCTCCAGGGAAAGAGCTGTTGCTGGATCCCACACAGTACCCAGGATGTAAGTAGCTACAACAAGGGGCCATTTTAAAGCCCCACCTCCAATAGACTGCACCCTGCCCCTGCTTACCACAGCTGTCACCTACACACATCATTTGGAGGTCTGAGGACAAGTCTGCCCAGCCAAGCTATTCTCTCATTCCATGCCAGCGCATGCAGTCCAGGGGCCAGGTGATTGCCCTGTCCAGTCCACTACCTTCAGCATCTACGCATTTCTCCTGGAGGCCTGAGGTTGGGCTACCGACACTGCACTGCCACCAGAGCTGGTGCCAACCTGATGCACCACTTGCAGGCCTGGAGACTGGCCTGCCCAACCCATGGCAGCCACCACCAACATCAGCACACACTGCTCAGGATTCAGAGGATCATCCTGGCTAAGCCTTTGACAACATACACAACATGACAGCTGTCCAGGGGCCTGAAAACCCACTCACTCACTTGGCCCAACACTGCCACTACTGACATTCGAGTAAGTCAATTACAGGCCCAAGAATAGGCCCTCTTGTATCTACTAATTTCAATATCAGCATATGCTTCCCTGAAGCCCAAGGATGGGCATGGTAAGCCCACCACTGCCACCACTGTGGCCAAAGGATTAGCCCACCTAGGATCCCATTTCCCAGGAAAACTTCACTATAGCCTTCTCTAACAACCATAAGCCCCAAAAAAGAATCACAGATGTCAATGACTCTGTTTATAGTTGAAAAAATACAGAGAAAACACTACTGCACATGAGCAAAATCAAAGCCAAAATGTCCTACTCAACCAAAACCATGAAATCGTCTTCAGGAAAAAGTCTCTCCCAAAGCAAATTCAACAAAATCAGAAGTGACTATTGCACCAGATGCACTGATATAAAAAGGACAGAGAAAACATGAAAAGACAAAGAAATATAACACCCCCAAAGAAACACAATAATTATTTAGCAACAGATCCCCACCAAACAAAAGTTTCCAAAATCTCAGAAAAGTAATTCAAAATATTGACTTCAAATAAGCTCAATGAGATAAAACAGAATTCTGAAAACTAATATAAATCATAAAAATGAATCCAGATAGGACTGAGAAATTTACCAAAGAGATGGGTATCATAAAAGCAAAAGAGAGAAATTCTAGAAAGGAAGAACTCATTGAATAAAATAAAAAAATGTATTTGAAAGATTCAATAGATTAGGACAAGCAAAAGAAAGAATGTTAGGACTTGAAGAAATTTTTTTAAAAGTAGCCCAATCAGACAAAAATAAAGAAAGAAAAATTTAAAGGAATGAACAAACCCTACAGGACACCATAAAGCAACCAAATATTCAAATTATCAAAGTCCCAAAAGGCAAAGAAAAAACAAAAGATTTAGAAAACCTACTTAGTAAAATAGCGTGTGGAAACTTCCCAGGAAGAAATTTAGACATCCAGTTGCAGGAAGCTTTCAGAGATCTTTCAACAGATACAAAGCAAAAATGGCTTCTATACTGCAGATTATAGTCAAACTTTCTAAAGACCAAGAGATAATTCTAAAAGCAGTAAGAAAAAAAGCATTTAGTCACCTCGAAAGCAATCCCGCCATTCCACTAACAGTGGATTTTTCAGCAGAAGAGACAATTTGTATAACTGCTTCAATCTAATTCTATTCTTTCCTGGCTGAGAATGAGATGAGATTGAAGCAGTGGTAAAAATTCTCCCAACAAATGAAAGCTCACGACCGGATGGATTCACACCAAATTCTACCGAATACATAAAGAAGAATAAATACCAATTCTTCTCAAACTATTCCAAAAATTTGAAGAGGAAGGAATTCTTCCTAATGTATTCTATGAGACTAGCATTACCTTCATGTCAAAACCAGACAAAGATATAAGAAAACCACAACAGAAAAGACAGGCCAATATCCCTGATGAACATAGATGCTAAAATCCTTAACAAAATACTAGAAAACCTAATTGAACAGTACATCAAAAAGAATTATCAAGTTGGATTTATTCCATAGATGGAAGGATAATTTACCATATGCAGAGCAATGGAGGAAAATAAAGCCCATGATCATCTCAAGAGACTTAGAAAAAAAAAATCATTATATGCAATGTCCTTTCATGATAAAGACCCTCAACAAACTAGGCATAGAAGGAACATATTATACTTCAAAATAATAAAGATGTATGTGACAAACCCACAGCTAACATCATACTAAATGGGAAAAAATTTGAAAGCTTTTTATCTTATAACTGGAACAAAAAAAGGATGTATACTTTCACTACCAATATTTAGCTGGAAGTCCTAACCAGAGAAATCTTACAATAGAAAGAAATAAAAGGCATCACAACATGAGAGGTAGTCAAATTGTTCCCTGTTACACACTATGTGATTTTATATTTAGAAAAAACAAAAAATTCTACCAAAAAATTATTGTAAGCAAATTGAATAAAGACACAGGATTCAAAATCAAAATATAAAAAATAGTAACATTTCTATATACCAATAATGAAATAGTCAAAAAAGAAATCAAGAAAATGATTCCACTTAAAATAGCTACCAGTAAATATGTAAATACATTTTTTTCACATATATACATATGAAAATACCTAGGAATAAATTTAAAGAAGGTGGTAAAATATACAAGAAAAACTACAAAACAATAATAAAAGAAATTGAAGAGGCCACAGACAAATGGAAATACATTCTGAGCTCCTGGATCAGGAAAATAGATTTCATTAAAATAACCATACCACTCAAAACAATCTACAGATCCAATGCAATCCTTACCAAAATACTATCATTTTTCACAGAATTAGAAAACAATTCTAAAATTTTATAGAATCAAAAAATGATCTATATATCCAATGCATTACTGAGCAAAAAGAACAAAGCTGGAGGTATCACAGTGACTTAAAAACATAGTACAAGTCTATAGTAACCAACGCAGCATGATATTTATATACAAACAGACAACACAGACCAATGAAATAGAATCAAAAACCCAGAAATGAATTCATATATTTACAGCCAGCTGCTCTTCCACACAGCTGTCAAGAACATACAATGGAGAAAGAACACTCTCTTCAATAAATTGAGCTGGGAAAACTTGAATGAAAGAAGAATGAAACTTGACTCCCATCCCTCATCATAGACAAAATCAACTCAGGATACATTAAAGACTTAAATATTAAACCTGATACTATGAAGCTACTAGAAGAAAAGATAAGGACAACACTTCAAAACATTGGTCTAGGCAAAGAAATTTATGGCTAAAACCTCCAAAACTCAAGCCACTGAAACAAAATGAGATAAAGGGGACTATATTAAACTACAAAGTTTCTACACAGCCAAAGAAACAATCAACATGGTGAAGAGACAAACTCTAAAATGGGGAAGCAGGCCAGGCAGGGTGGCTGATGCATATAATCCCAGCACTTTGGGACACCATGCCAGGTGGATCACCTGAAGTGTTGCGGGAAGTCAGGGACCCCAAATGGAAGGATGGGCTGAAGTCGCAGCAGAAAACATAAATTGTGAGGATTCCATGGACATTTATTAGTTCCCCAAATTAATACTTTTGTAATTTCTTCTGCCTGTCTTTACTGCAATCTCTGAACATAAATTGTGAAGATTTCATGGACACTTATCACTTCCCCAGTCAATACCTTTGTGATTTCCTATGCTTGTCTTTACTTTAATCTCTTATTCTCATCATCTTCATAAACTGAGGAGGATGTATGTCACCTCAGGATCCCGTGATGATTGTGTTAACTGCACAAATTATTCGTAGAGCATGTGTGCTTGAACAATATGAAATCTGGGCACCTTGAAAAAAGAACAGGATAACAGCAATGTTCAGGGAACAAGGGAGATAACCTTAAACAATGACTGATGGTGAGCCAGGCAGAACAGAGCCATATCTCTCTTCTTTCAAAAGCAAACAGGAGAACTATCGCTGAATTCTTTTTCTCAGCAAGGAACATCCCTGAGAAAGAGAATGTGCCCCTGAGGGTAGGCCTCTAAAATGGCCACTTTAGGGGTGGCGGTCTTTTATGGTCGAAGACAAAGGGATGAAATAAGCCCCGGTCTCCTGTAGTGCTCCCAGGCTTATTAGGATGAGGAAATTCCCACCTAATAAATTTTGGTCAGACCAGTTGTCTGCTCTCAAACCCTGTCTCCTGATAAGATGTTATCAATGACAATGCATGCTTGAAACTTCATTAGCAATTTTAATTTCACCTCATCTGGTGGTCCTGTGATCTCGCCCTGCCTGCATTTGCTTTGTGATATTTTATTACTTTGTGAAGCATGTGATCTCTGTGACCCACACCCTTTTCATACACTCCCTCCCCTTTGGAAAATCACTAATAAAAACGTACTGGTTTTACGGCTCAGAAAGCATCACAGAACCTTCTGACATGTGATGTCTCCCCCAGACACCCAGCTTTAAAATTTCTCCCTTTTGTACTCTTTCCCTTTATTTCTCAGACCAGCCAACACTTAGGGAAATAGAAAAGAATCCATGTTGAATATCGGGGATGGGGTTTCCCCCGATACTGAAGTTAAGAGTTTGAGACCTGCCTGGACAACATGGTGAAACCCTGTCTCTACTAAAGATTCGAAAATTAGCCAGGCATAGTGGTGGGTGCCTGTAATCTCAGCTACTTGGGAGTTTGAGGCAGGAGAATTGCTTGAACCCAGGAGTCAGAAGCTGCAGTGAGCTAAGATTGTGCCACTGCACTCCAGTCTGGGCAAAAGAGTGAGACTCCATCTCAAAAAATAAATAAATAAATAAAATGGAGAAACATATTTGCAAACTACTTAATCATCTTACAGGGGACTAATATCCAAAATATACAAGGAAGTCAGGTAAGTCAACAGTAAACACAAAATAATCTTATTAAAAATGGACAAAGGACATGAATAGACACTTCTCCAGAAAAGACATACAGAAGGCCAACAAGTATATTTAAAAATGTTCAGCATCTCTCATCATCAGGGAAATGCAAATCATAATCACAATGAGAAATTTTCTTACCCCACTTAGAATGACTATTATTGAAAAGAAAAAAATAGAGTTACAACTATGTGGAGAAAAGAAAACACTTATACAATGTTGGTGGAAATATAAATTAGTAAAATCACTATGAAGAACTGTGTGGAGGTTCCTCAAGAGCATAAGCAAGATTGTAAATTCATATGAGGTCTCAAGCTTCTACTCGGAAGTAGGACACATAGTTTCTGTTTATATTGCAACAGCCTTTGCAAAAATTATAACAGTGAGAAAACTATGACAATGAAAGAGAGCTGATCTTACCAACCCCCATCTTGTCTTTAGCCTCCAAACTGCTCTTAATCATTCCTGGGTCTGGGCCAAGCAAACTTTGGGAGACATTTAGTTTATAGTTTAAATGATAATAGCCCTTCCCCAAAACTCAACTGTTGGTGTAAAGCTAATAAGAGACCACCAGGTTAAGAGGATGAGAGGGGTCTGAATTTTGCTATGGTGTATACATAAATGATTACCAGTCATTATTCTGGAGGCCACAAAATATGCAACTTCCCTAAATACTCCTGCAGATAATATCACTATTGTAGAATCTGAGATTGGCCTTTTGAGATAATCCTTTCTGGTCTTTTACATTTCTGAATACTGACTCCCCCTGGATCTGCCAATCACTCCTGTGGACCTACCCAGAAGTTACTTATTGTGAAAGAGGACCATTTCCCACAGCAAATGATAGCACCCCCAACCAATCAGCAGCACCCATTGCTTAGCTCCCCCCTCTTCTTGCAAACTATTTTTGAAAAACTTTAGCTACTGAATTCTCAGGGAGGCTGCTTTTAGTAAAAATAAAACTCCAATTTCCTGTTTAGCTGGCTCTACATGTGTAAAACTCTTTCTCTATTGCAATTCCTCAATCTTAATAATTTGGCTCTATCTGAGAAGGCAAGGAGAGCCCATTAGACGTTACAATATTTTATTGCCCAAAGCTAATCACATGGTGTCATCTGATATCAGTGGGGCACAGAAAAATCTTCCTACATATGTGAAAGGAAAATAAAAACTTGGGACCGCAATTCACTATGATAAAGAAAAAAAATCAGCTTAAAGCTGAGACATGCAAGAAACTGCCTTTCTTTTTGTTCCCAGGCAGACAGCAATAGATAAAGGTTAAAGATCTCCACAGGCAGCTACTCTGTGTTTATCTTATCTTATGTAAAGTGCTGATTTATTGATGGCAAGACAAATACATAATTGACTATTCCCCTATTTGCTCTTGCAACATGTAGATTACCATTCCTTCCCTCTTTTCCCCAGCCCACTTTTCTTCTTTAAATATTGAGGTCCTCAAAATCATCTTTGGAAAAAGGTATAGGCTTTTCTCCAGACATGTTCTTAACCTTGGCAAAATAAATTTCTAAACTGATTAAGACTGCTTTTAGATACATTTTGGTTTACACAGGGATGAGTAGCCAATGTTTAGAAACAATAAAATCCATAACGAAAAATGTTATATCAAGTTTAAAAATTAAATACAAATAATTGTCCTTTATCTGATAAAAAAAAATTAACTCTGATGTTTCATTTATACACTAAACCAAAGGAACTTAAAAGTATACCATACTATCTCTTTACTTATATAAAAAAGAAATCATATGAAAGATTTAGCAACAATTTTAATTTTAAGAATCTCATTAATTATAACATTACACTCAATAACAAAGATACACATAAAAAAACCCTTGAAAATATGAATAAAATTATACATACCTAACATAACAAATGTATGGCAGGCACCTGTTTAGGTATGTAATTGTCTGTTTAAATACTTAATATTAATTACAACGGCTGAATTCTGAAGAATGCTGTGCTCTAAATTGTTTGGAGTAAGAAAAAAATTATAATAAAAATAAAATCCATGATTAACAAAAAGGCATAATCCTGTATGTCTTTATTTGCACTTTGAGATACACTCCTTTCCACCCCACATCAATGGGTTTTCTTGCTGCCTTTTAGTTGGATTCAGCCAGTGTGAACCATTATTAAGAGATAAGAGACCAGAAGTAAATTTGCTTATTTTCTTCTGGAGCTCTTTTCTCTTTTGCCTCAGGAGAGTGCTCTCTTCCCCAGCAAAGTTAACAATTCCTATAAGGTATTCTATTCCAAACAGCTTTTTCTACCTTCTAGAAACCACTTTCCTCTTGCAAATTCTGGCATAAATAATGCCTACTAGCTATGACTAGTCTTGGGGTCCTCCATGACCTCATGTTAGTAATTTCCCTTCATCCTGCCAACATATTTGTATAATGATACTGTATTTAAACATTTATGCCTAGTGTTCCATTATTGGAACGCCAAGCTTGTGGGAGTTATTTATATCATACTGCTCAAGGTCATCATCAAGATCTGATTTTTCACAAAAAGTTTTGCAACCTCTGGTATAAATGGGTTAAATTGTCCTCAATCACCAGTTTTAACCATGCCTTATGTTTCCTGCCTGAATTTGAACTGATACATTCTTTAACAATTGAATGATGTATTACTTTTTTGTTTAACAGTTATACATGGTTATATAAAGAAGAAAAATAAAGTCTGTTATTGAAAATCTATTGGCTGTCTTCTTTATTTCTTATATTTCATTTCCAGCAATGCTCCTAACAGATTCCAAAGGGAGTGTATGAAAATTTAACAATCAGTAATCAGAGTTTACAGTGGACTTTATATTAATATTGCTCATTCTGCGGATAAACATGCACTTCTTTCTCAGAGACAGACTATAAACATAAGTCACTAAAACCTCCTGCATCATTATTGCGGGGGGAAAAGGAGAATTAGTAAAAAGAAAAAGGTGTTTATAGAGCACATAATACATGTTAGGTACTGTGCTTGGCATTTTTAAAATGCTATTTTATTAAACCACACTTTTTAGAGGGAAATCGGCAAGTGCAACCTACTTCTGAAAGTAAGTGAAGATACAAAAAAGAAGGATTAATTTGTTTATTGATTTCACTTAGAGTAATAAAAAGACCTTCAAACCTTATGGGATATAGTTGTTAAAGCTACACTGGAATTGGACCATCAGGCGCCATTATTACTCTTTTTCCTATTGACATGCACCATCAAGAAGAGTTATTTAGGACACCCTCAAGGTCACTAAGAAAGAGAATGATTTCGTTAAAGCTATCAAACTTATCTTAACTATTGTGTTTCTCATTACATTCTAACCACAGAAATAAAACTGAAATTTGAATTAAATAAATGTGTTTAGCAGCAGCCATTTCTCAGGAAATGTAATGAATGCACAATAACTTCCCAAATACACAGTAATTTGTGAAAGGCAAGTACTATTATGAAAATAAATACAACAAATATCAGATATATAGCATAAACCATACAATATTTCTCATTTTGTTCATAATATTTAAGAAAATAAAATCAAATTCCACTCCTTCTTATCCAATTATATATTTTAACTTAACTAAAGAATGTATTGGGCTATCAAAATATATTTGTCAATTAAACTTTGATTGATTCTGGTTGAAACTATAAATATGAGAGAAGCAGAAAAGTGTTTATTATCTAAGGAATTTATCCTTTTCATGAACATATTTTTATTTTGAAAATTCAGCTTTATTTTTTACTTCAATTATCTTTTTAAAAATGCAAAAATAAGATAATTTTAAAATATAACATAAAATTCCATAAACCTAGCTTACATTAGGAAACCCCAGGAGGGTGCCTGGTCAATTGGCTATATTTTCTTCCTAGCGAGAACAATATTAAGACAAGAAATAATTCCTGGATGATCTATCTGCAGATTTTTTTTTTTTTTCCACAAAGTGGAGGCTGTACATCACAAAGATAAAATGAAACACGAGATGAGAGTAAAACTATTAGGCTGCAGAACTACAGGGACCAGGTGACATCTGTGACTTATGCTTAAGCCCTTCAAAACAGACTCACCCGTATGCATATGAAGGTAACTGATGTTCATGTACAGTGTAATAAACAAATGAAAATAAAGTAAATAAGAATATGGCAAGATTGACCTCAGAATGTAGTTTTAA
Source organism: Macaca mulatta (assembly GCF_049350105.2). Classification (NCBI taxonomy): domain Eukaryota; kingdom Metazoa; phylum Chordata; class Mammalia; order Primates; family Cercopithecidae; genus Macaca; species Macaca mulatta. Next base: position 124,606,489 of record NC_133413.1, read on the forward strand.
ATATCATGCCATCCTTGGATATGCAAACAAAAGAAAGAAAGCAATAAAATATTGCTTGGAAGTACAAAAACAAAATAGGATTTTAATAATGGTGAAGTTATGTTATTTTTTAAATGTGGGTAAATGACTTATGGCTCTAACAAGCAAAAGCAAAATTGATTTTACCATTTTACCATCATAAAAAATGGATTTTGCCATTTTTCTTCCTAACTTGAGGTAAGTAGTGTCCCAGATAGGAGCTGATCTTTCAGCCGTGCTGTATTTTAGAATGATTATAACATAAAATAAATCCACAAGTGACCCAAGATGTTCATGAAGCAGGGGTAGGAAACAGGTCCTTGTTTTTCAACCATTGAGATTCCTGGCAAATAATAATAATAAAATAATGAAATAACTTTCTGTCATAAAATATACCTAACACATATAGCAAGAATAAAGGGGCAGTGGAGTCATTGGGAAGAACACTCGTATTTTAGATTGGTAAAATGACTATTCATATTACATAATCTGAAAATATTTGGTTAAACTCTTTCTTATGATAACTTGGAAGACAAATAATCTCCCCAAAGAGAAACCAGGAATTATATAATAGTTTTAAAGTTAGAACTATTTATTGTTTCCAATTGTTATACATAAAGTTTCGGTGCCACAGAAGAAACAGCACTCGAATATAAAATTTTCTTTTTAATTCTCAGCAAGGCAAGGCACTTCTATAGAAGGGTGCACCCTTGCAGATGGAGCAATGGTGAGCACACACTTGGACAAAGGAGGGGAAGGGGTTCTTATCCCTGAGGCACGTGGCCCCTGCTGCTGTGTCTTTCCCCTATTGGCTAGGGTTAGACTTCACAGGCTAAACTAATTCCGATTGGCTAATTTAAAGAGAGCGACGGCATGAGTACTTTGGCGTGAGGGGGAGTGGTTATGTGTGGTTATGCAGAGTGGAGAATGTGTCAGAGCAGAGCAGGTAGCAGGTCATCTGAATGAGTCAGGTTGGAGTAGGTAATCAAAATGAGTCAGGGTGGAGTAAGTAATCAAACAAGGTTGCTTTACAAGGAAATTAAGTTTAAAAGTAGAAAGCAAAGAACTGAACATACTGACATACTGACTCTTTGAAGAGAAATTTAGACATTATATCTAAAACAATCAATATAAAATGAGAATATCTTGAGAAGATAAGGGTCTATTACAACTCAGCCTCTTGACCAGGCACCCTTCGAATATTTGACTATTGATAAAAACCTCTGAGTAGATTAATTTGTCCAACAGTGAGTTTTCTAAAGTTGGACAAAATTACTTAAGTAAAAGAGGGCAAGGGCGTGGCTCTCCCTTTTTTGGGCAATGGTTTCGAGTTGACCACAATGAGGTCTAGAGAAACAAATTTTTAGAAAAATATGTAGGTGTGGGTATCAGTACAGGTAACAGACTATACATTTATAAATGTATAAATTTATTTTTAAAAAAGCCAACCAAATTTTTGAGAATTTTATAATGATTAATATAGAAACCTAAATTATTGATTAAAGATATTATTTGGAGACAGAAAAGAGTCTAATCAAGAATCCTCAACCCTAATGGGAAGCGAGTCTTAAAACATCTGCCCAGCTGGATTTCAGAATTGTTATGTATTGGTACAGTACATAATGTATGTCTCCCATTGTTTCCTCTCCAGATGTAATGTTTATTACTGTTATCCCTTTACTGTTCTTCATTTAGGTTTAGTTGACATGGAGAAGTCATTTGTCATTTTAGTTTTCAGGCCCCAGAGCAAAAGGAGTCATGACAGATGTAATTTAGAGATAATGAGATCCTGGATGGAAGTTTACTGTCAATATTGTATGGAATACTTACATTACCTTTCTTCAAGAGTGGTTGAGTTTTGTTTTGTTTTAAAACATTTAAAGGGAACAAGTGCAGTTTTGTTATATGAATATGCTAGGTAGTGATATGGTTTGACTCTGTGTTCTCACCTAAGTCTCACCTTGAATTGCAATAATCGCCATGTGTCAAGGGCAGAAACAGGTGAAGATAATTGAATAATGGGGGTAGTTTTTCCCATGCTGTTCTCCTGACAGCGCGTGAGTTCTCATGTTATCCGGTGGTTTTAAAAGGAGATTCTTCCTTCTCTTGGCACTGATTCTCCCTCCTGTAACCCTGTGAAAAGTTGCCTTCTACCATGATTATGTCTCTCGAGGCCTCCCCAGTCATGTAGAACTATGAGTCAATTAAACCCCTTTGTTTAAATAAATTACCAGTCTCAGGTATTTCTTCATAGCAGGATAGGAACGAACTAAAGCAAGTATTAATGAAGTCTGGGCTTTGAGTGTAGCCATCACCTGAGTATCATACATTTGTACCCATTAAGTAATTTCTCCTCCCCTACCCTCCTGCCACCCTCCCAATGATCCAAATCTCCAATGACTGTTATTACATATTTTATGTCCATGTGTATGCATTATTTAGTTCCCACTAAATAAAACGTGCTGTATTTGGCTTTGTGTTTCTGAGTTGTTTCACTTAAGATAATGACCTCCAGTTCCATCCTTGGGCTTGTTTTACATGTGAAATGAAAAGAAATGGTATCTGTGGCTAAGGAGAAAACTGTAGTTGCTTTTATTCTTATTCAAAATATTTGTTCAGCATGAGATGTTCATCAGAATTGACATATACTGCCTCTTACTGGGGAGCTCATAGTATCTGTCCATTTTAAGTAACACTTAGCCATATAATTTGTTTAAACCAATGAAGTGTGAGTTAAAGAAATGTGTGTCAAAAGAATAAATTTTAAGAATCATTATGTGATTCCACCCTGATTTGTATTTTTTTATGTTATAATATCAGCAATATACTAGTTAGGCTTTGCCATTTAGCTTAAATCCCTGCCTTATGAAAACATAGATAAATGTTAAAATTCAACTCGTAATAAATATGTAGCATGAATCAAATTCTTTGTTGTAAACCACTAACACATTGAGTTTCAGTTTTATCATAGTTATTTTGCCTATGCTGATTAATACAATGTGAATAATCACTGATCATTTATTTAAAATATAAATAAATTTTAAAGCTAGAAATCAAATTCATTGCAAATATCAATGTTGGTTTTTCTTGCCTTTCATAGTAAAATAGCAGCGAAATTTATTCTTTGGTATAATTACAAATAAATATTTCCTTAACTGTGAATAATAAAATTAATAAATATGAACAGAGGATATTGTTAAACTTTTCCCAAATAAATTTTTACAAGATAATATAAAAATAGATATGTTTAAATATTTTGATAAGTTGCCATTTTTAAGTCATACTGAATTTGGAAGAAAAAAGATAAATTTTAAGTTATAATTATAAAGTTATAAACAATTCAGTGGCTTTCTAGTCTACAAATGTCAAAGGAACTTTAATATTTATATGTGATTTTATGGCAATAACAGCTAGGTTCTGTGAGTAAATCAAGTTCATTTCTGTCATTGCCTCTGGTAATGATAAAATCAATTTCAAACCTTTAAGACTTGAACCCTAAATTTACAGCCATCATTTTTAGATTATTAGATAAATCACAAAATTTTGTAGCTCTTACCAGGCACTGTTTATTATCTTCAATGGAGGAAACAGAGACTGATCCATTACGTTTCTTTACACATAAAGAGTGTTCAGTTGACATCCAGTCTGAACATCGGTGGAGACGATGTACTACCACTTTTACTGCAATCATAAAACACTTCTACGCTCAGAATGATGTGTTTTAACTTTGGTTTGAACTTCCTAAAATTTTGGAAAATTTGAGTTTTCCATGAACATATTTGAAATACAGCTTGATATTAGTTAATTCTGTGTGCTCTTAACTTGTATCCGGTGACAACATTACATACATGTTTGTGTGTATCTGTTTGTATTTTACTACCATTCTGTCGCTTTTATTAACATACTAAAAAAGTTGTCGTTAGCATTGTCATTAAAATATCTTTTTTTCTCCAGGTAAGAAAGTAAATTTCATTATTATATGATATCACCTTTTCTGAATAGTTTTACAAAAGTCAAAAAATACAAATGATATCTTTAATTTATTTCAATGAAAACATAAAATTCTATGTATGCTTTCATATTCAGCACACAAATTGATAATGAAAATTCTACGTTACTCTGTAGGGAGGGTTTTGGGAAATATTTTTAACACGTTCGAAATTGACACCTCCTCTGGGCATTCTTCCAAAGTTTTCCTCTCTTATATTAATGAATGTTGGAGCTGGCTAATAGTTAATCTGCTCTCTTTCTGCTACACAATGATTATACCTTTAAAAAATCTGGTTAAATCATAGAGCCTCTACTTCTGACTATAGCGATGGATGAAGAGACAGGTTGTGACCTGAACAAAAACAATCAGAATTCTTCCCTGGGATCCTTGATATTGAAGTAGTTAGTAAAGCATAGAGGCTTTACTCTGTTGTGATTATAGAAACCTGGAGCCAGGTTTCTCATAAATTTGTGGAAGTTCATCTAGTAGAACAGAACAAATTCAACCTTCAGAAAGAAGAGATAGCTGGAGAAAAGAGAGTAAAACCTAATTTAAGTAGTTAGAGTTTGTGTGAAATGAGAACTATTTTGATTTTGAATTATTGTTAGATAATACTGAGACTGAAATAGTGTATTTTGCAAATACTGAAGAAATTGAAGTATGAAAATGGGAGGAGATAATTTTTAATTCAATCAAAATGAATTACTCCTATAATATCAGAAATAGAATTATACTGAACAAGATAAAATATTGTATTGTTTAAATCTTATAATTGTTTGATATATTACTGGCCAAATTTTCAGCTGATCAATTACTCCTAATAATGTTACCATTTTTGTTTTATATATTTGTGAGTATGCTAAAAAGTTTACATGTTTATAATTTATTGATCTTTTTGATGAACTTTCTTCTTATCATTTTGGGTTGATTCAATTTGTATATTGCCCCCATTTTTTTTTCTGTAAGGTTTATTTATTTATAGAAACAGAGTCTTACTCTGTCACCCAGGCTGGAGTGCAGTGGCACAACATGGCTCAGTGTAGCCTCAACCATCTGGGCTCAAGCTATCCTCTCACCTCAGCCTCCAAAGTAGCTAGGAATATAGATGCACACCACTATAACTAGCTAACTTTTTGATGTGCATTTTGCAGAGATAGGGTCTCACTCTGTTTCCCAAGCTGGTCTTGAAACCCTGGTCGCAAGGGATCCTCCTGCCTCAAATGAAACCCTGGCCACAAGGAATCCTCCTGCCTCAAATTCCCCAAAGTACTGGTATTACAGGCATGAGTCACTGCACTTGGCCTAGTTTGACCAATACAAAAATGTCTACATCAAGTTATTTGGCTGGTAGTTGCCTAATATTTTTTAAATTTTGCCTTTATACTATATCTGATAATAGATTCAAGATTTCTGTATTTAAAATATTTGAGTAGTTTTTTATTTCAATTATTGCAAATTTTTCTGTTAAAAATACATTTAAAGATTTTCTTCTTTTTTATTTTTTGCCTTGTTTTTTTCTTGTCTTACATTGAATTATTATAATTTCTTTATTTCTTATTTTTATACTGATTTTTAAATTATTACCTTTCTTTCAGCAGTTACTTGGAGATATGCCATGAAATCATTCAATAATGAAAACCTACAATGTATTTAAGCACAAAAAAGAAAAAGAATCTATGCATTGTTTTATCTTTTTATACTTATTTAAAGAAATAGACTAATTTTGCCTAAATGTAGGCAAAATGGAGGTAAAAAGAAACCTTAGGAAACTATTACAACAATTCAAGTAATCAATGATGGCTGCCTGAACTAAGAGGCAGTTGGCAATATCAGATTTTTTAAATCAATTTTAGAAGTTAAAGTTGATTTTACTCATAGATTGACTGATTATGGAGTTCAAGGGAAAGACAGACATCAAAGAGGACTCATGTTTTTTGGTCTTGTGTGGGATGAGTTGATATGGGTGTAAAATTTTAAAAGTTATGTTTTGAACCTGTTCAGTCTGAGAAACCCACTTCATATCCAAATGGAAAAGTCAAGAAGTCACTTGTATATATGAGACCATTATTCAGGAAAGAGACCTAGAATAGAGCTGTAATTTTCAGCGCTAAATATGTACAAATGACATGTAAAGCCAATGGATTAAGTTAGACCACAGAGTACATACAGAGAGAATCTGAATAAGTCAAGGAACTAAGAAGGAACTCAGAAGAAGAAGCTGTATATAACAGGAGGAAAACCAAGAAAGTGTGCCATCAGGAAAGCTAAGTTAAAAAAACCAAGAAGGGGGCATAATCGACTATGGCAAACCATTTCCTGTAGTCAAGTGAGAGAAGGGAACTTGATTTTTGAATTTGCCTATAAAGATACTTTTGATCAATTGGTATAGGCCCCTGAGAGAATGGGAGGTGATGAAGTGGTGAGAGGGGTACAGGTGACTACTTTCTTAAAAAAAAAAATTTCCACAAAGGAACCACAATATAACAAGTGATAGTGGGAAGAGGAAAATAAATTTAAGAGATCATTAAGTCTAATAACTCAATGCTTCACCTGTATGTTATTTCCTTAGCTTTGTTAAAAATGACATTTGTACTTGTGATTCTGTTCATTTTTAGAGCTTCTAAGTTATTTGTGTTCTCTGAGAAAAGAAAGGGAATGCAATAACTTTATTCACTGAATTTAAAACTAAAAGTTGCATACGAGAGAAACAGATAGGAACACCAACACCTGGATATAGCAACTTGATAAAAAGCTTTTATAGCACAATTTGATCATTCCATTTATGTGATAATTATTCCAAATATATGTTAATATGAATTATATGTGAATCAAATTAACATTTCATTTACATGATGTTAAATATATATTTGGCTGAATTAGATTATCACTGATTTTTGTATCACTGGGATAGAGAAATAAATCAGATTTTAAAATATATACATTTTTATTTGTATCATGTTATCGTTACAAAATGTAAAAGTATCATCACCAAAATTTAGTAGTAAAGAATTTCTACTTTTATATTATGTTGTAAGAAAAAAGTTTATTAGTACTCTAAATAGCTGATTCCTTTGTGTTTGTTCAACTATATCATTTTCATCAAGAAAAAAGTTCCATATTTTCCTTTTCCTTTAAGAAAATTTAAAACTATGATCGGTGCTTGTCAAATCTTTTAAAATATTTTAACTTCAACAGTTGGTATTGTGTAGTTGTCATTTTGAAAACAGCTTTACCAAAGTGTAATGTATATATAACTCACCTGTTTATTTACTTTATTTATTTTTTTTTTTTTCTGAGACAGAGTCTCGCTCTGTCGCCCAGGCTGGAGTGCAGTGGTACGATCTCGGTTCACTGCAGGCTCCATCTCCCGGGTGCACGCCATTCTCCTGTCTCGGCCTCCCGAGTAACTGGGACTACAGATGCCCACCAGCACGCCTGGTTAATTTTTTTGTGTTTTTAGTAGAGACAGGGTTCTACCGTGTTAGCCAGGATGGTCTCCATCTCCTGACCTCATGATCTGCCCGCCTCTGCCTCCCAAAGTGCTGGGATTACAGGTGTGAGCCACCACGCCCAGCCAAAACTTACCTATTCTAAGTGTAACATGAAAGCTTTTTAAAAAATATTTTGCTTGCTGTCTATTAAAAACCGTAAGGGTTCATTTTTCTATATTTTTAGAATTTATAGTTTCAAATTGGATGAAAAAATATATTTTGACAATCTCATGTTTTTCTAATAATTTTCTTCTTTATACTCTTTGTATTCTGAAGTAAATATATTATGTCTAAAATGAAGATGATTTATTGTACTTTTATTTTCTCCTCATTAAAGTAAATTATGAAGTAATGAAATTGACATTTTGCCTTTGATTCTTTCTCAAAATAATAGTCTAATTCTATATCTATTGTTTCTTGAAATATTCATAAATTATGCTAAGACACTAGAAAATAAATATGGACCTTTAAAGTCATTAAGAATCACAATGCTGTAAACAATTATGCCACAATTAAAATTATAATCCAACCTAATATATATTCCTCTACATTTAGTATTTGAAACATTTTTATAAACATTTACAGAAACAATGGAATAAGAGTATTAAATAACTTTCATTTACAAAATTCAAGGGCAGAGTCAACACTAAATAATATATATAAGTCTATAAAAAAGTAGAGACTGAACTTCACATTCCATATCACCAATTCTATTTTCTGCACCATTACGTCTTCTTTTTGTCCTTCTTTGAGAGCTTATATTTTTCTAAGGTACTTGTCTATTTCCATTATTTCCCTTTCTCCTAATTCTCCAAACAGCTCTCCTTTCAAGTGTTTATTTTATCATTTTACCTCTGGTTATTTTTCAAATTCATGTTGTCTTAAATTTACTGAGACATAACATATAATTTTAACACATTTTTTAGCAATTTTCCTGACTGCATTTTGGTTACCACCTTATACAATTATTTGAAGATACATACAAATTTTGTTTTCTTATTTAGTCAATTGTGAATGGTATTTCAGGCTTCTTGTTAGCCTGTAAATTGATCAAGATTCTTCTTTATGTCTTTCATTTAGTTCCAGATAGCTATTCAAAGCTTTCTTTCCCATTTTTAACTTGAGCATTCATTTCATATAATGAGTATTACCAGCTAGCTGTTCCTGAAATAAATGGGGGCAAATCTGGAATTATAAATAATCTCACTTGTGGAATTTAATTTCAGTATAACCGTTCATTGTAACTATTGAAACACATCATGTCCAGTCTCTTTATCAGGTGTGGCTCTCTTTTACAATAGCGGAAAATTTCCCACATTGTGGAGAAATCTCATTTCACTGCTAACTTTCAATTGGACACAGCACCTGGGACTCTCATCGTAGTTCACTGTTAACATTTAATCATCAGCAATAGAATTTGATTGTTCTCTACCAGTCTTCCAGCTTTTCCTGCCTCAGCCAATGTGACTAGTAAATGCAGGTAGACTTTAGACTAAAAGTTATGACACTGATGTTTAATTTCTTAATTTGAAGCTTCCGATAGGTGTTTGGCAGTTTACTGCTTTATTACAGTTGTGTTACAGTGTGCTGAGATGTTGATTATCTCATCCCTTGCAGTAAAAGCCCCTGCCTGAGTTGTCTCTATTCAAAAGCAGTCTCAGTTTTTTTTATTTTTTGTTTTTAGTTTTATAAAAGTTATCAGATTTCATACATGTCGAGATTTTGGAAATGTTGAAAAAACTGTTATATATTATTGTCACATTTTTATACGAGCTATACAATACACATGTCTCCATGGATACAAACTGATTTAAAGTTAGAATCAACGTCATACATAGCAAGTTTTCTGCATTAATCATTAGCCATATGGAGCGTTAAATATTTCCCCATTTCCCAAGGACTAAAGAAAATACAGATATACCCAAATTTGGTCTTTACATTTATAAAATTATTCACCAACAGTAGACAAGAATTCTCAATGAGGTAACTCAGTGAGAATATTCATCATCAATAATCTGATTGTCTTCACTGATGGATAGGAGGGTGCTGATTGGTTGAGGCATAAGGGTCACTAACTCAGTGTCCTTGACTAAAAGAGCAGGTAACTAGTTGCACTAAGATGTCGTTACAAAAATATTAAATGTTTACTATCATTGCTATGCTGAAATAAATACATAAATAATAAATAAATAAGAGTACTACTCATATATGCAAAATATATTTAATATATATTTATCTTTAGCTTTGGGGTGACAGACTTTTTAAAAAAATGTTGTTTATTATCAATAAAGTCAAACAAAATGTAATGTCTGTAGTAGTCCATTCTCATGGTACTGTAATAGACTGCCAAAGACTGGATAATCTATAACTGACTCACTGTTGCACATGACTGAGGAGGCCTAAGGAAACTTACAATCATGGTGGAAGGGGAAGCAAATACATCCTTCTTCACATGGCGGCAGCAAGGAAAAGTGCCGGGCCAAGGGGGAAACACCCCTTTTAAAACCATGAGATCTTGTGAGAACTCACTCAATATCATGAGAACAGCATGAGGGTAACCAGACCCATGATTCAATTACCTCCCACCCACTCCCTCCCACAACATGTGAGCATTATGGGAACTACAATTCAAGATGAAATTTGGGTGGGGACACAGCCAAACCATATCAATGTCTCAAAAGACATTTTAGACCACACATTCTCTAGAGTCTAAATATTTCAAAAGTTAAAAATTAAATGTAATGTGCTTCAAGCATTTTCTTCTTGTTTGGAACTAACTACACCCCACAGTTAATGGGTACAACTTCAGAATTATAATATTCATTACATTATAATTCTCCAACTTTATACTTAGTCATTATTGTATTATAAAAATTTTAACAAGTTATATAAGCTAATTTCAAGTGAACCGGGGGAAGCTTAATGATCTAAAATTAAATGATTAAAGTTTAAAACAAAGCAGAATCACTCTAATAGGAATTGAGTAATTTAGTATTATTAAGCATTTTTTTATGGGTTAAACTTAGTCATTTTAAAATCTATGTTTTTTTTTTTTGCTATTGTATTCAGAATACATTGTATGACACACAGGCTCAAAAAGAAGTGCGTTATTTGTGAAGGTTTTTTATAATAATTAATTTTAAGTAATGTTATTACATTTACACTTGTTTAAAACACATTGGGATTCACAGTAAGCAATGACTACAACTACATTTTACAAAATATATGAGGCCAAGCACCCTGGCTCACACCTGTAATTCCAGCACTTTGGGAGACCCAGGTGGGCAGGTCACTTGAGGCCAGGAGTTTGAGACGAGCCTGGCCAACATAATGAAATCCTGTCTCTACTGAAAATGAAACTATTAGCTAGGTGTGCTGGCATACCCCTGTAATTACAGCTACTCTGGAGGGTGAGGCATGAGAATTCCTTGAACCCAGGAAGCAGAGGTTGCACTGAGCCGAGATCCTGCCACTGCACTCCAGCCTGGGCAACAGAGCAAGTCTCTGTCTCAAATAAATAAATAAATATATATATATATATATATATATAAATTTATATGTATGAAAACTTCCTGTATGAATAGAAAATTATCAACTCCTATGCAAAGACAGAATTAAACAGCATTATTGGGGAATTATGTATGAAAATGCTAAGAACACAGTGTTTAAGTCCGACTTACATATGCATCTGGAAAGTAGCCAGTAATACATGGTCGATCAGAAAATGCTAACATAAAATGTAAGTCACTACAATATACTTCTAAAATTCCTCACTGTATTTTGAAAGTTGACTATATCTACTTTTTAAAAATCCAGACTGAAAACTAATCATGTAGTGAATACAAAGCAAATGTCTAAAGTCTATTTTTTGGATTGTCAAATTGATAAGTTTCTACAAACTTTTCTTCCCAGAAGTCTGTTATACACATTCTATGAATTTACATTTGCTTCAGAAATTCAGTTCTCAGTCTCACAGTCTCAGTCTTAGTTTTTACCTGGATAAGTAAGCAGTTTTCTAAATATTTGGAAAATAAAACTTTATAATGTAATAATATTACTGAAATTTTATCATCCTGAGGACAGTATATTTAATGTGATGCATTTCCTTATAAGAGAAATGAAATAAGCCGGGCGCGGTGGCTCACGCCTGTAATCCCAGCGCTTTGGGAGGCCGAGGCGGGCGGATCACAAGGTCAGGAGATCGAGACCACGGTGAAACCCCGTCTCTACTAAAAATACAAAAAATTAGCCGGGCGCGGTTGTGGGCGCCTGTAGTCCCAGCTACTCGGGAGGCTGAGGCAGGAGAATGGCGTGAACCCGGGAGGCGGAGCTTGCAGTGAGCCGAGATCGCGCCACTACACTCCAGCCTGGGCGACAGAGGGAGACCCCGTCTCAAAAAAAAAAAAAAAAAAAAAAGAGAAATGAAATAGCATATTAAAAAGTAACATCAAACTAAGAATTTGCATTCATATCTTAAAAGCAGTATACAAATATGTGATTTGCTATTCTTTATTGTAATCAAATATTTATTAACTGTGAAAAGGTAATAATGTCAGTAAAACTATCTAGAATAATGCATTGCTCATGCTAGATATGTAATAAAGTTTAGTTGATTCTGCAATAAAACTTTTCCTCAAAATTAATATCAGAAAGTATATAGCCCTTTTTTTTTTTTTTTTTTTTTTTTTGATATAAAGTCTTGCTCTTGTCCTCCAGGCTGGAGTGCAATGGCATGATCTCAGTTCACTGCAACCTCTGCCTCCTGGGTTCAAGCAATTCTCCTGCCTCAGCCTCCTGAGTAGGTGGGATTACAGGTGCCTGCCACCACACCTGGCTAATTTTTGTATTTTTTAGTAGAGATGGGGTTTCACCATGTTGCCCAGGCTGGTCTCAAACTCCTGACCTCAGGTGATATGCCTGCCTCGGCCTCCCAAAGTGCTGGGATTACAAACGAGTGTCACCATGCCTGACCTAGTACTTGATCTTTTATGTGGGAAAAAACAAATTAATTGATAAAGCAAATGATAAATTAAAGATAATTACTGATATAAGCTAGTTTGTGTTATATGATTCAGACTGAAGTAAGTTCTGCTTTCTTGGAATTACTATAACACTTTTTTGTACCTTGTCTGTATTATTTGTCTCTAAGTTATATCTGACAGATAAATAGATAGGTTGACACATACATACATATAAATATATATAGATGAATATTTGATTTTAGAACGTCTTTGTAGATAGTTGGCATCAATTTAATACACCATATACTCTGTATGATGTTTGTTGTATAATTTCTCAATAATAATGACAATGATAGAGGAAAGATAACAAGAGGGAAAATAATAAGAGCTCTATAGGAACTTGAGCTGGGACATGGGGACTGGGTATTGCTGGGAAGAAAAAATAAAACAGGATAAGTAAAAAAGCATTCACGAATAAAACAGCCTAATAAAATAATGGAAGCCGGTGTACCTGTAGCCTGCTTAGGAAACAGAGATTACAGAGAATTAGATGAAACTAAGAGTAGTGAATGATAAACAGGGAGTTCTTCTGTTTAAGACACTCCAACACAAAATGATGTTCAAATTATGATATTGTGGGTAAAATGTTCAGAGGTCTCATTTCTTCTGATGAACAGAGGAAGAGCATAGCCTAAACTTGGCAGAGCTGCTCATAAACAGAGAAACTAAGCAACTGGATTCACTCATTAATTCCCGACTATTCTTTTCTGGCACACATTAGAGAATACGGTAATTATGCAACCCTAGAATGTTAAAATCTGACAGCTCTACTAAAAGTCTTTCTGGTGCTATATTTTTAAATGGTTCTGCTTCACCAGCTGGGAAAGGTTTCAGTAGTTTCTGTAAAATATAACCATTCTCATCTTTTCAAGTCATTAGTATTTTGGTGAAATTCATAGCAAGCCCAGATTCCACGCTGAGGACATCTGCATCTGAACATCCTAAAGCAGTCTTGAACCCACTGCAAACCTTAGTGCAAAAATAAGCTACCGCATTGATTTCAATATGAGTGCACAGTATTGGTTTTCTTTTTTTGTCTTTTTACTCCAAATAATTTGATCTGAGAGCCATTGCATTGTGTGTTACAAAATTAGTGGTAATTACTCATACAGAAAAAAGTAACAACTAAATTAATAATACAATTAACAGTGAAATCAAGGGAGACAAATTGTATATGATTTTCTCATATTAATTTAGGTCATTTGTTGTATAAAAGCAAATTTTATAAAACTGTTATATAGCATATAAAGAGATTCAGAAAGGAGATGCTGAACAAAAGCTTAAAAATTTCAAATTATCATCATGTGCTGAGTCATAGGTTATATCTAAACTCTAAGCCCTTAGAAATCTTCCTTTTCTTGCTTATAAGAATGTGGATTATTGAAGAAGTTTTACATCCTAAAATTATTCTCTACTGAAAATATATTTTTCCCTCCTTCTAGACTTGAAAAGTTTCAAATTCGTGAGCCTTCATAGCACTTTATACCTCTTCTTAGTACTTTTCAAAGAACATTTAGTGAGAATTTTGCCACTGGACACTAAATCCATAAAAGTCACTGTCCATCTGGAACGTGAATTTATCCTGAGTGTAAGCCAATGTCAACATACAAAAAACAGACATAAAATGTTTACTAAATGGGTGGACCTGTTAAGTGATTATAAAAATGCTGAGTGTTATGTAGATGAAATGTAAGCAATGAATAAAGGTGGACCTATAGGAACTCACACTTTAACTGAGATATGAGGTTTAAATGTGGATTGGCTATGCAACCAGAGATTATTGAAGTGTAGAAAAGGGCATTTTAGGCTAAAGGAGTTATGATGAATTCAATAATTTCTGAATCACTACAGCCTGTGTGTGTGTGTATGTATGTGTATGTACATATCTGTGTCTATGTACATATTAATATATATTTATTATATAATGAATTGCATAAAATATATTATTTATGTGATTCATGTACTATGATTAAGAATATGAAGACATCTTTTATTATTTCTTTGTCCTGCCTTCTCAAGAACCTTTAGTTCACCATTTGGAAGCTACCTAAAATCAATGTCTTAAAGATAATTCTAAAGGCCTCTAGAATTACATGGAATCACAGAAGTTGAATTTGCACCACTCAATTTAAGTGAATATTTTCTTTTGTAATTTTTCTGTCCTCCCTAACCTTGTAATAATGTGTTCTACTTCTCTGTTTCTTCTGTGTCACTTCTCTTATTCTGATCTTCTAAATGGGCACATCTCTTGACAAATTTTAGACTATTTTTGGTATCTTTGGGTAGATATGTGTGTACCACCTTTTCTCTCTCTCTCTTCTAAAACCCATCTCTAATGTCATTTTATTCATTGCTACTAGTCCCACTGTCAACTCTGAGACATGATCTCTTCTTACCTAAATTTCTGATGTCATTTTAAAACTTTAGTCATGAGTTTCAAAATTATCAGATATTTCTACTTAAATAAAATGCCATTGTGTTAAAATGAAGTGATTTTAAAAAACGAAGGTCCCAGAAAGAATATGTAGAATACAACTAGAAAATGACTGAAGCTAGAATTCTGAGGATTATCAACATTTACATTTAGGGAAAGTGGAGACTGGAAATGAACTAAAAATGAACAAATAAAGAATAGTATGGAAAACCTGGGGAGTCATATCATGAAACAAAGCAGAAGAGTGTTACCAAAAAGAGAAAATGAAAGTGCTACTTACCTGTCTATTATCTATCTATCTATCTATCTATCTATCTATCTATCTATCTATCTATCATCTACCTAATCTATTTCTTAATCAAGAATAATGTTCATTAGTTATTATCTTTAGTACATTATCTGAGACCTTGAGGAAAACTTCTAAACAAGAATTGGTAAATATAGAATCAGTATTTGTGAAGCTATGAAATAAGTGGATAGGAAGATGTCCATTCATTTGTCCATCTGAGAAACAGAGAATATATCTATTCATCTGAAATCTTGGATTTCAGGATGTCTTTGATACAATTATAAACAAAAATATCAAAGAGAAACATCAAATTCAACCTCAGACCTCAAAAGGCTTCTTAAGAGAGGGAACGTGAGTTGTGTCTTAAAGGACATATTTTTTGCAAGATGCCAAGAGTAATCAAAATGCATTCTAGAACAAAAGGACAAAAACGTAAGGCATCACTGAGAAATTACAGTAGAGCAAAGAAGGACAAATTCTTTATGAAGATAGAAAAGAAGCTGGAAAGAAAACGAAGAGCCAATTTGTAGTGGTTCCTATATGTAACTTGCAAAGATACTTTACACTTAATTTTAAAACATGATAGTTTCAGTCAATTATAGTTAAATTGTGTCAGACACTATTTTAATTTTTTAACTAAGCCATTTATTCTTTTATAAAAATATTGTATAATGAATGTTAAGACTATGAACTCTGGAAACTGACTGCCTGGACAAATTACTTAACCTCTCTGGGCATGTTTTCTCATCTGTAAAACTAAAATAGTATACCTACTTCATAAAGTTGGTGTAAGACTTAATTCATAAATAAGTATGTAAAGGACTTGGAAAAGCATTTATCTAATAGCACTAAAATATTTACTATTATAAATCTCCATTTTATAAATTAATTGCTTATATTAATTAATTGACTCATTAAATTTATTTAGAGAGTAGTTGGCAGAGCATGAATAAGAGAGCACATCTAGTCTCAATGTCCATATTCTTCATTTTGAAATTCATATAAAAATATGGAATATAAAAGGTAGGTTTCCAAGGAAATACATGTTACTTAGTTTTCGACACAGTAATTATGAGATACTTCTGTAACTGCAAAAGTACTAGAAAGGTAGGTACTTCAGGGCTTGTACTCAGGACAGTGATCTAATATGTGACTAGAGATTCTGTCAGCATATGGTTGGCAGTTATTGAAGCTATTTTCTGGGCAAGCTTGACCTCATACTTTATGTAGCACTAATGAGAATTAGGTCAGAAATGGAGGCTTATGGAATGTCGATATATTGAAAGGAAAAAAAGACATCCATTAAAAGCCCGAGAAGAAATGGCTTTCATCTTTGAAGTAGTCTTGTCAAATAGTCTAATCTGAGTTTGACCCCCTCTCTAAATTCAACCACCCATTTAAAAGAAATACAGAGATACGCCCGAGAACAGTGGCTCATGCCTGTAATCCCAGCACTTTGGGAGGCTGAGGTGGGCAGATTGTCTGAGGTCAGGAGTTCAAGACCAGTCTGGCCAACATGGTAAAACTCCGTCTCTACTAAAAATACAAAAACAAAAACAAACAAACAAACAAACAAACAAACAAAATTACCCAGGTGTGTGGTGGCATGTGCCCGTAATCCCAGCTGCTGAGGAGGCTGAGGCAGGGGAATTGCTTGAACCAGGGAGGTGGAGGTTGTGGTGAGCTGAGATTACGCCATTGTACTCCAACCTGGGCAACAGAGCGAGATTCCATCTCAAAAATTAAAAAAAAAAAAAGGGAAAAAGAAAAGAAATACAGAGATAGAAAATGCCATTAGCAAAATTGAGCCTCTGGAAACCTCTAATGACAAATTTCCCGATTACTTTTCCAAATTAATTGCCAGTATTGGTATGATGAGAGAGAGAGAGAGAGCAAGATATGGAACAGAAAGCCTATAGATTAAAAGAATCTTAATGACTCTGTAAATGATTACAAATTATGAACCTTTTTTTTTTTTGGCTCCAGTTTCCAACAAATATTTTGTAATTTATATAATGAAATTTGTAGGACAATTAGAAATTTGATTACTAACCCAAGATACTGATATTAAATAGTTGTCAATTTATAGATGTATGAATGCTTTGCCATTGTGTTTTGTTTTTATTTTATTAAGAGGTAGTTTTGCTCTTGTTGACCAGGCTGGAGTGCAATGGCTCAATCTCGGCCCACTGCAACCTTGCTTCCCCGGTTCAAGCAGTTCTCCTGCTTCAGCCTCCAAAGTAGCTGGGATTACAGGCATGTGCCTCCACGCCCAGCTCATTTTTTGTATGTAGTAGAGACAGGGTTTCACCATGTTACCCAGGCTGGTCTCGAACTCATGACCTGGTGATCCACTCACATTGGCCTCCCAAAGTGCTGGAATTACAGGTGTGTGCCACTGCGCCCGGCCTGTGTTTTATTTTTAAATAGCATTTATGTTTTAAAGATACATCCTGATGAAACATTCTCCAATACATGTTGTGTGAGATTTGCTTTAAAATAATAACTGCAAGGAATGTGGGGGATATCATGAAATAAAACTGGTATGAGTTGATGACTGTACAAGCTGGATCTTGTAATACATGGGGATCAATTACACTATTGCAGATTTGTGCATATGTTTACATTTGGTTAATGTATATTTCATACAGTTAACAGACATATGTAGTGCATGTTTAATATAGTATGTTTAAAATAAAAATTAAAACAAATATCAAAGAATCATCCTTTCTAGAGAAATAAAGGTATGACGCAAAACATAATCCAAAGTAAAGAGTTTCAAGATAAGCAAAGTTATATAAAAGTCAAGTAAAATGTGGCAAGCTGCAGTTCCATGAACTTGACAATACTGAAATGTTTGATGACTTCCCTATATTTATTACTGTTAACACAATCTTCTCAATCACATAATAACACATTTTTGTCTTAGTCTTCAAATTCTTCCTTAGATCCCACATTCATTTTTTCCTCCCTCAAGTTTAAAGTTGTGCAAGCGCTAACTTCTCTTTCACATCACACAGTTTTCAGAATGTTCTTTTCTTTCATGCATCATCTTCTCTCATTGTTACAATTGTCACTGCCCATTGATTTCTCTCATAAAAGCTTGCTAGTTTCTTTTCTTTTCTTAAGCTGAGTTTTCCTCCACTGTATCCTGCAGCAACCTTTTCTACTCATCATAGCATTGGTTATAATTGCTGGGATCAAAACCTCTTAGTTTATTTTTTCTGCTAGTGATTCCACTAAGAAAAATATATTTTTGCCTTTCACATTAATATTCTTCTGCCACAATTCGGTCACATTTCTAAATGTATTTAACCTCAGATACATGCCAATAAAATAATTTATTGATTACAATTAAATTTTTTTTTCCTTTGGATTTTTCCAGAGAATAGCAATTCATTCATTTATGAAAGTCATTAATCTTTATACCAACAGATTTCTAAGCTGTGGAACAATTTCCCTCCCACTCTTGAAAAAATTAAGATCTTCCTAGTATCAACTTACCAGATTTATGCTAACTCAGATAAAGAATTCTGCTGTGATTTCAGAAATGTTAAGTCAAAAATTTAAGTATTCTTTCTTTTAAGGTCAGATACAACATAAATTTTAAGATGTTACAAAGGGTAGCACTTTCATACAAATTTCAATAAATGTCATTAAACATATTTGAATCAATTTAAACTGTTTTTGACATTGTATTTATACTCTATGGTAATTTAATATGTATTTTACATATTAAAATACATATTAAATATTAAAATATGTAAAATGTCTTATTTTACATAGATAAGTTGATAACAGAACATTCTATAAAGATTTTTGACCAGGTCGGAGCCATGGAAGTTTGACTGTTCAGGTACCCTAAGTACATTGTGGTAGCAGAAACTGACAGTTGTTTTTATTGATTATAGGTATTCATTAACTGAATAACGTCACAATTCTGAGTTTATTTTTTTTCTGAGTGTCCCATTTCTTTCTTGCTATGTTACTTTATTTTTCACCACCTGCTTTCTATCCCTTGGACGTATATACAATTTCTTGAAGCTATTTCATCTTCTGTGAAACAGAATTAATTCTGGTCTCCTCATCGATGAATTGACAGGAGCATGCTCAGTAAATCGTGGCTGTTTTTGTTGTTGTTCATTAGCATTTGTCTTTAATATGCACTTCTGCAAATGCCCAATATTCTTTTAGACTTGCAGTCTTTACAGAGACTGGTTTTCTTCATTTTATATTGCGGTTGTAACAAACTACTCCCAAATTTAGTGGCTTAAAACAACACAATATTTTATCTTATAGTTCTGGCAATCAAATGTCTGAAATAGGTTTTATTGAGGTAATATCAAGGTGTTGACAGGGCTGCATTCCTTTCTGCTGGCTCTATGGGGAATCAGTTTCCTTGTGCTTTTCAACTTCTAGAGACTATCTGCATTCCTTGAATAATGACCCCAGTCTTCCATCCATGGCTCTTTCTTCAACCTAGCAATGCAAGGTCTTCAAACCTCTCTCTATGTCTGACACTCCTTCCTCTCTTTTGCAGTTATAGGGATCATTGTGATTATATTGTGCCAATCTGGCAAATCTAATAATCTCCCTATTTCACACATTTTAATTTAATCTCATGTGCAAAGTCTTTCTGACAAGCCAGTGATATATACACAGATTTTGAGGATTATGATATATACATTTTGTAGAGCCATTATTCTGCAGGTCACACTAGTTTTTCATTTAATAATTTTAAAAAAACAACTACTGAATTTTTTTGTTAGTCAAATGTCTAGATCATTGTATCTTCAGACTACTTCTCTCTCTACCTGTGTGTTCTTTTCTATATTAGTTTTCTCTGCATGTCACATTCTACATCACTGTAAGGCTTTTCTTAAGTAGAGGTAAACTTGTGGCATGGTTAATTCTACTCAGTCATTTAAACGTATTTGACTTAATGCAAATATCAACTTTTCTAAGCCACGTTTTATTTATGTGTAAAAATGAAAAGATGTGAGATAATGCACACAAAATGATTATAGTACCTAGCATGAGAAGTACTTAATAAAAGTTAGCTATTAAAATTATTATTGTTATTAATAGAATCTGGTGGGCAAATAGGACCTTCTATTGTTCAATTTCATTACACTTGTGTAAGGAAATTAAACACTTTCTCAGCCCCAGGAATATTACTGATTCTCTATTTTAGGTCCACTTTATCTGAATAGTAATCTACTGTATCTTACAAATAAAAGAGCATTTTATTTTTGCTTTAAGACAAAGTATTTAAATCAGCTTGTCATTAGGTTACTGTCAACATTGAGTTAATTTTTTAAGCTCTATACAGAGTTATATCTGATATATATATATATATATATATATGTATGTATGTATACATTCCACATTCCCCACTCCTCAGTGGCAGAAGATTTTATCATGATCCTCATGATCGTCTACATCATCTATATTTGTTGAAGTGTTATCCATATAACAATGAGACTTTTATATTCACACGGGAATATTTTCCAAAATACCAAATTGATAATATGAGCCACTAGATAACGTTATTTCATTACATTTGTCACTGTAATATAATATCTATGTCATCTGCATAGTAGCTTCTGAAATGACTGTGTGAGTTTTCTTGTGGAGAGCAGAAAATATGAAGTAAATCGCATGGTATCTGGATGAAGAAAGAGATAAGTAAAGACACTGGCATAAGATCAGTAAGAAGATTAAGAAAAGCAAAAAAATATAAATTTACTGGACACTGAATATATACTAAATACTGCTTAAGTGCTTTACAAGTCAAGATTTAAATATTTTGCTTTACTTTATTTAATTATCATCATATGTTTCATCCATCTTTCATTTCTTCTTCGTCATGCCATTCCTTTCTCCTGCCGCTGGGTCCAAAATTTTATCAAGAAGACACACTTGCTGTGTGACTTGGTTAATTTACTTAAGCATAGTAAGCCTTAGTATACTATGGAAATTAGAAAAAAAAAGGTCTTCTTAGAAGTATTTTATGAAAACGACATGAGAGACAGCATGTATATAGTTTCCATCACATATCTGGCATTATTTACCATTAATTGTTTTATTCTCTTAATTTGAGCAATTTACTTTTGAAATGCTTTCTGGAAATGGTGTTAATTTTGAGAAAGGTTGAGCCTCTATGTAAAAGTACTATAAGAGGTCATAACAACAAATATGTCTTAAATTCTGATGATGTGTCAGAAAGCTTGAGAAGCACTTTATCTCAATCAATAACAAAAACATACTCACTGACATGCAGGAAGGTGAAATGAGGTGTCCATGGCTAGACCGCTAATAAATGTAAGAGATAGATTCTGATCTCAGATGATTTGATCAGAAACTTTTAACCACTATGTGCTGACTGAGCACTAAAATATAAATCTAAAAGTTGTGTTCTTTTTAACTCTTACGAGGTACTGTTTGTTGAGACATTTTAAGAATACAGTATAAAGATTTTTGCTAACTTTTTCATGCTTAATGCTTATGTAAATTAATTTTTTAAATAAAACAACATACCTATAAAAATCCTAGGGATACTATATTACTCACGACATTTCCAAGCTATATTTTTTTAATGTAGTAAATCAAAGTGGATGTATTCCAATTTCTTACAACTACAAAAGCTAATTTCAATTAAAATGAAATGTTTACACAAATCAACTGCAAGATTTTAAAAATAATCCCTGGGGAGCAAAAAGGTTCTTTTGGCTACGTGGTTCATATCTTGAAAGTTCCCATACCACATTAGTGTATAGCCAAAGTAATTTATATTTTGTCATAAATTAATATGGTGTTGGTTGAATTTTCTGTGTAGAAATATTTTTGTTTTAATAGAAAAGATAATTTTCTATTTTGGCAGTTACACAAATATAAAATATATTTACACTTAACTGTATAGTTCAAATGTTACTCGATTATTTTACATTAATAATTATTGCAATACAATTTTTACAAAATATTTAAGAGATTGTATTTACTTATTTGTTTACATATTTATTTATTTATGTTTTGAGACTGAGTCTTGCTCTGTTGCCCAGGCTAGAGTGCAGTGGCACGATCTCAGTTCACTGTAACCTCTGCCTCCCAGGTTTAAGCGATTCTTCTGTGTTGGTCTCCCGAGTAGCTGGAATTACAGGTGTGTGCCACCATGCCCAACTGACTTTTTTTGTATTTTTAGTAAAGACAGGTTTTCACCATGTTGACTAGGCTGGTCTCCTGACCTCAAGTGATCTGCCGGCCTCCCAGAGTTCTGGAATTACAGGCATGAGCCACCACTGCTCTCGGTCTAAGAGAGATTATTATTATTATTTTTTAACAGTTTTAGGTTTACATCAAAATGGATGGGAAGGTACAGATCCTATGAAACTTCTGTCTCCACACATGCATATTCTTCCCTATTACCTACATCCCTTACCGAAGTGATGCATGTGTAACAATTGGTGAACCTACATTGAGACATCATTTTCACCCCAAATCCACAGTTCATATAAGGCTTCACTCTTGATGTTTTGCATTCTATGGCTGGACAAATTGATGAAGCCATGTATCCATCATTATAGTGTCACACAGGTTACTTTCACTGCACTGGAAATACTCTATCCTCTGCCTTTTCATCACTGTTTCTCGACCAACTTCTGTGACTATTGATATTTTTACTATCTCCATAATTTTTCCTTTTCTGAAATGTCATATAGATGGAATAATAAAATATGTACCCTTTTTAGACTGACTTTTTTTATTCTTTCTTGAGATTTAATTTGCTTTCCTTTTATCTTCTTAAGGTGGAAGCTTAGATAATTGCTTTGAGTTCTTCTTGTATTCTAATATTAATGCTATACATTTTACTCTAAACACTGCCTTCACTGAATCTCACACATCTTGAGAACTAGTGCTTTTATGCTGATTTAGCTCACAATATTTTAAAAATTTGTTCTCCAACCCATGTGTTATTTTGAGGTATGTTGTTAAATCTCCAAATACTTTGTAATTTCTCAGCTATTTTTCTGTTATTGATTTCTAATTCAAGTCCATTGTGGTCAGACACCAGACATTATGTAATTTTTATTTTTAAAATGTGTTTAAGGTGATTTGGAAGGCCCAAATTACAGTCTGTTTTGTTGAATGTTTCATGTGAGCTTGAGAAAAATATGTATTCTGCTGTTGTTGGATGAAGTAGTCAATAGATGTCCATTATATCTATTTGATTGATGGTATTGTTAATTTTAGCTACATACTTACAGATTGTCTGCCTACTGGATCTGTCCATTTCTGTTGGAGTGTTGAAGTCAATTATGATACTGTATGCATTCATTCCTCCTCGTATTTCTATGGGTTTTGCCTTGTAGCAGGAAAAGCAGCAGAAAAAACCTCTCAGACACCGAGCTGTAGAAGGAAGGGCTTTATTCAGCTGGGAGCATCGGCAAGCTGCTGCCTTAACATCCAAGCTCCCTGAGTGCACAATTTCTATCCCTTTTAAGGGCTCACAACACTAAAGATTTCACATGAAAGGGTCGTGAATGATTTGAGCAAGCAGGGGGTACGTGACAAGGACTGCATACATTGGTGGTCAGAGAGAAACAGAACAGGGCAGGGAGTTTCACAATGTTCTTCTATACGATGTCTGGAATCTATGAATAACATCGGTTTTTAAGTTATGAGTTGATTTTTAAGTACTGAGTTTAGGCCAGGCAGGCCCAGGCCTGGTTTCAGGCCTGGCGCCGGGCTGCCTGTCTTTGGTTTTACTTCCTTGTTTTTTTTCTTAAAACAGGTATTGAGTATAAAACAATACAAAACAATATGAGAGGGTCTCTCTCTTTCCTCAGCCTCACATATTTTCATACTCTGTTGTCAGGCACATACACGTTACATATTGTTATATCTCATTGAATAACTGAGTCCTTCATTATTACATCATGCTCCTTTTTATTCCTGACAGCTTTCCTTACTCTGAAATTTGCTGTGTCTGAAATTAATATAGTGCTAATTCTGGTTTCTTTTTATTGGTATCAACATGATGTATCTTTCTCGATTTATTTAGTTTGAATCTCTAAGTGTCTATAGGAAAGTGGGTTTTCTGTAGGCAACACATAGTTGGGCTTTGTTTTCTGATTCTCTCCTGACATAGCTGGATTAACATCTTCTATATTTGTTTCAGTTTTCTAATTGCTGCCATTATTCTTTGCTTCTATTTTTATTTTTCACTCTTTTTCTGTCTTTTGTGGTTTTAATAGAGCATTTCATATGGTTCAATTTCCTCTTTCTCTCTGTTAATTCTAGCATGCCTGCTATATCTGAGTCTTGTTCCGGTGCTTGCCCTGTCTCTTCAAATTATTATTATTTTGTCTTTTGTTACGTATTGCAAATTGTTTTCTTGATAGCTGGAATGGGCTGGTTAAAAGGAATTGTAAATAGGCCTTTAGTAATGCCTATTTACAAAAATATGGTGTATTAGGAGGAAGGGGGTTTTCTTTAATCCTGTAAGTAGCTCTAGTGTTTTAGTGAGCCTGAGCCTGTGAGATGTGAATTTCAAATCTGCTTCTCATCTTTTTTTTTGCTTTGTTTTCTCACCCCCTTGGGACAGAATGGCTGGAGTGATCTGGGTTTGGGCATTTTCCACGTAAAGAAAGGAGGGGCTGGAGTTCTGTGTTTCCCTTCCCCAAGGTCATGTAGGCTCAGATAAAACCCCAGCAGTTTAGGCTCTCCTTAACTGATTGCTCCCGTAGGCAGATCTGGTAAAGAATAGACTGCTCTGGAAGATTTCAAAAGGGTTCCTTTACCCACCCACTGCTGAAAGCATGAGAGGAATTTTCTCCGACATTCACTATGAGAACCTGGCAGAGCTCCCGAAGGTAAAACTCGGAAACATATAGGGGCTCCCGAAGACTGTAACCCAGGAGGTTTTAATCTCTCAGACTCTTCCATAATGAGCCTCAAAGAACCCTTAAGTTTTTTCTATTTTAACACTGGTTCCTATGGAAGTTGCTGCTCTTATAAGTTGTGAGAAGTTTAATTGTTTTTTACTTTTGATATAAATACCTCTGCATGAGTAACACATCTGCATATTTGCTGTATTTTAAAATAAACAAGATGAGTCCATGGACATTATTCAGTTACGTGCTCAAGCAATTTTAAAGTGTAAGTAATAAGTACCCTTTAGTCAATAACATGTATATATTACTTATTTTCACGGTAAAATGTCTAGATGATTTGATATTCCTTACTCCCTGTCCCTTTTTATAGATTAAATTTAGCACATATTCAGGACAACAACAAGATGTCGGATATTTGGTTACACAGAGTCTGTGAAATAAACCAATAGATTAAGATCTTATGCAGCATGCAAACCCATTTTTGCAGTATTTACTGCAAAATCTTATAAAATTCTATTTTGAGGTTATCAAATTTAATCAACTAGGCATTTTTAAGCCAAAATCTTGTACTTTCTACATTTTAAGCATGTCATAAGAAAAGAATATAGGCTCTGGCTGTTTCCATTTTTAAAACATCTTATTTTGATCATATAAATAAGTAAAGAAAATATTACCCTGAGCCAGATTGGTTTTCTCTCTTATCATTAAGGTCTCCACTTATTTTTGCCACCTGAGTCTTATTATACAATTCTGTAATTATGCAAGTATCAACATCAATAGAGTAAGCAAATGGATGGCATCATTTTTATTTTTTTCCAAAGTGAACAAAACACAACATGTTTTATACAAATTAATAGTTGTATGCAGTTTGCTTACAAAATAATACAGCTGATATTTCAAGCAGTTTGTAGCTGGCTAGCTCATTAATTTTTGCTCATTAATTAAACTTTTTCTCTCTCAAACCTCTTACTCTAGTCTACTTTCTCTCTCCACCCTCAATACACACATAAAATGTAAGTAATAGCAGAGTCTGACATAAATCAGTTTAAATTACAGTTTTGCCACTCACTGTTTTTGACACTACGGATAAGTTATTCAATAACTCTGAGGCTAATTTTCCGCATCTGTGAATTAGGGATAAAAACGCTTATCTTATATTGTTCCTGTGAGTACCTAATAAGGGCATATCCGTAAGTGTATATTATCTAGGCTTGCACAATGTTTTATAAAAATGAACTATATATGTAATCAAAGTTTCCAGATTGTTAACCTTCATTTTAATGGTGCAGAATATTTTTGTTCAGTAGGTCTACAATTTATACACATACATTTAAAGCTACAAAAAAATTTATTAACTAGTAACAAAAAATGGACTATAAAATCTGAAAAAGGAAGACTTAAGAGAAGTGATCAGTTAGCAAATAGCTCAACGCAGACCTGTTTAGGGATGACTAGCTTAATAAGTGTGCCTCAACAATGCATCTATGCAATTGTCTTCAAATAATTTTTTAAATAAACATGTTACTGGCATTTACTAATATAAAGAAGGGTTTCTATCTATAAGATAGTTTAATAGGATCTTTCTTCACAGATTAAGTTGATTACCATAAATAAACTAGAATTGATGTATTCAAGGGGCATGGCTGGTTGAAGAATATAAGGTAGCCACATGAATGTATTCAATTTAGTAATTAACGGTAGGTAAAATGAAAGAATACCTAAACCAAAATGGCTCCACTTAATCAACTGTTTTGTTGGCAGATTACCTAGACCCAGATCCTCTATCACTATCTTCTCAGGAGTCCTAGGCATATTAATGAACTGCTCTGAGTTTTTAGAATTTGTTCAGAGTGTTTAAAACTACATATATGTAACATCTGTTTTATACAAGATACTTCAAAAACCAGAGTGATTACTATAATACATTCTATTAAAACTAAACCAGCATATGTTCAAATGCAGAGAACAAAAAGGAATGTTTTGTCAGATGTTGCATCTGATGGACTGAAAAAGTTCTATAAAATAACTCCTCTATAGCTTGTGCTTGCCTATATTTTTGAGTCTTTAAGAAAGTTTAATGCTGGGGAATATCTGTGATGTGTGTGTGTGCCTAGGCAATTCAACCCTTTGTGATAATACAGCATTCCTAGCTAGCTATCATTCAATTGGATGAAAATTTATTAATTATTATATTTTACTGGTAGTAATATTTTTCTTTAATTTCTCTTTTCAATCTTGTCAAATTCAGTAAGAAAAATCAATGTAATATGCAAATATCTCCATTCTATCATTCCATGAGTTATGAGTCTTTTCTTACCAACTATATCATCTATAAACTAAGTACATGACTACTACCAAGTAATATACTATCTTATCATTAATGCTAATCAACTTATGTAATAATGTTTATATATTCTACTAGATTATAAAAAATAATAATTTATAAAAAACACAAACTCTGTTTTCCTTCATTTTAACTGCTGCCTGATGTAAACAATCCAACTTTTCATGTAGTTCCCTAATGTACTACTATTGTAACAAGCTTTCTCATTATCTTAATTTATGTTTATGAAAGTCAAAACATATTTTTGTCATGAGTGAGATGGTATTTTCATATTATGCACTATGTTAATGGGAGGGAAAGTAGGGGAGGTAGAAAAGGAAACTATGATGTGAAAAAAAAACTGCTAAGTCCCAGAACTACAATACCCAATATTGTAGCAACTAATTTCTTGAAACTATCGAACACTTGAAATGTAGCTACTGGAAATAGTAAGTGCAATATACACATTGGATTTTGCAGACAATACAAAAAACAGACAAACAATGTATAATACTGGTATTTTGTATTTATTCGATTTTGAGATGATAATATTTTAGATATATTAAGATACATAGTTATGATTAATTATACCTGTTTATTTTCACTTTTTAATTTTGTTTTTTAGGAAATGAAAATTACATTTGTGATTCATATTTTATTCCTATTGGAGAGCACTGTGCCAGATACTTCACTCTAACACTTTGAATTATGGAAGATGATGATCCTTCCTACCTGTATCATGAAGTTTGAGAATTTGAAAATCATAGTCCTGCTTGTATTAATTTTATATTACTATATAAAAATACTGAAAATTTGGTAACTTCAACCAACATCCATTTATGATCTTACATTTCTCTATGTTACAACTCCAGGTTTGATTTGACTGGATTCTCTGCTAAAGGAGTTTCACTTAAGGTACAGAGGCTCTGGAGAAGAATACACTTT
The DNA here is from genome assembly GCF_049350105.2 of Macaca mulatta. Lineage (NCBI taxonomy): Eukaryota > Metazoa > Chordata > Mammalia > Primates > Cercopithecidae > Macaca > Macaca mulatta. Next base: position 124,634,894 of record NC_133413.1, read on the forward strand.
GAGTCATGTGGGTTGATGGCGGAATTCAGTCTTCTGGAGTTCTATCTCAGTTTCAAGAAGCCAAATGCTGTTCTCTGTTACGCGGACCCCTAAATCTTCAAAGCCACCATGAGAAGTTGAATACTTTCTGTACTTTGAGTGCTTTGAGTTACGATTTTTTCCCTCTGTCTTTGACCTGTAGAACCTGATTTGAAAGTTCACGTGACTAGTCAGGTCCATCTGAATAATCTCCCTTTTCATTAACCCAGTGTTACTTTATTAGTAATCTAAATTACATTTACAAAATGCCTTTTGCCATTTGATTTAATCACAGGAGTGATATCTCAGCAGTCGTTTTCCTGTGGGATCACTCTCAGGACGATGAAGAATGTCATAAAATACTAAAAACCACAAAAATATTGCTCCAGATAAAAAGTTTCTTAAGGACCTTAACTTTTAAATTGGGGCAAAATTTCAATATGTAGTACTAATCTATGTTTTTTGTTTGTTTGTTTGTTTTTGTTTGTTTTTGGTTTTTTTTTCTGATGGCAAACCCTGTATTATGCATTAGTCCTTGTTTTAAGTTGACTCCGCAAATTGGAAGGGACTATTTTTCTTCCTCTGTTGCCAGTTTTAAACATCATTATCATATTGGGGCTAATAAAAGTGGAATGAGCCCATTTCATATTTTGAGCCATTTTATATTGTGAATAAGTTCTAGTTACCTAATTTTGAATTTTTAAAATTGTTGTACTACATATTTGGTAATTTTAAGAGCTTTTTAACAAATCTATTTGGTACTTCATTTAAGCTCATGGAAGAGCTGTACTTCTCTGATCCATATCCTTTGCTTTGGCAAATACGTAGATAAATAAATAAATAAGAAGAAATATCGGTTTTTCCAGAAATATGTTTTCAATACTGATATAAGCCAATAAGGACTAGTGCCTTTCACTATGTTATTATCTTTCTGCCTCTGTAATTGTGGAAGCATCTGTTGAAATGAAGTCTTTAGTTGCCAGTCCCTGAGTGATAGTACGAGAAAAATCCTTCTTCTAGACATCACAGAACCACTTTGGGCATAGAGCGTAAGAAACAGCTGCTGAAGGCTGGATGCAGTGGCTCATGCTTGTAATCCCAGCACTTTGGGAGGCCGAGGCAGGTGGACCACCTGAGGTCAGAAATTCGAGACTAGCCTGGCCAACACAGTGAAACCCCGTCTCTACTAAAAATACAAAAATTAGCCGGGCGTGGTGGTAGGTGCCTGTAATCCCAGCTACTCAGGAGGCTGAGGCAGGAGAATCACTTGAACCAGGGGGGCGGAAGTTTCAGTGAGCTGAGATCGTGCCATTGCGCTCCAGCTTGGGTGACAAAAGTGAAACTCCATCGAAGGAAGGAAGGAAGGAAGGAAGGAAGGAAGGAAGGAAGGAAGGAAGGAAGGAAGGAAGGAAGGGAGGGAGGGAGGGAGGGAGGGAGGGAGGGAGGGAGGGAGGGAGGAAGGGAGGGAAGCAGGGAGGGAGGAAAGAAGGAAAGAAGGAGCAAGCTGCTGAGGATGTGGAAGCTTTTATTACCACTTCATAAAATAACCTATCTTGACATGTTCGGATATAAAGGTTACTATGTCCTCAAATAAAGATTTCAGAATTGAAGAGAAGTATGTGTATTACACAAATCATTGTATACTAGATGATAGATAGAAAAAGTGCAATGAAAATAAGCACATGAGAAGAATGAGGAATGAGAGATACGCTCAAAATTAGAAATTGATGTTATAAAGGCCTGCGGGTTTAGGGAAAGGGGAAATTCACCAAGAATCTAAATAACTGCATCTGCTTTGCCTTTTTTCCAATTGTACCCTGTGGTAAATTGCTTAACCTAATTGAGACAGTGTTTTCTCAGTTGACAAACTGAGTGTACCAACACATTACATTCTGTATCATGGGGTTGTATGAGGATAGACAGAGAAAAATATGTGTATGCATATATGTATATATGCAGAGAGATTATAGAAGTTTGTATATATGTATATGTGCATATGTATATGAACACAAAATTCTATAAAGTGCTTATACAAATATTAGTACTATTGTTTAGAATGTACCTTTTTAACTACCTTTCAGATTCTTGTCCACTAAGCGTTGCCAAGTCTTTAAAAGTAATTGCTGCGATTTTGGCAAAATCTCTAAGGCAACTTTTCTGTTCTCATGAAAGTCTGTCTAAATAGGAAAAACATAAAAAGGTAGGCAAACTTTTTTTTGTCCTTGTTTTTTTTACAGGATGAATCCTGTTGGAGTTATTTGTTTCTTCAGACTTTGTATCTTAAATGAAATCTTCTCCTTTAGAGGCCACATAAACTGATGATGCAATCTGCATCTCTAAGGAAAATTCATAGGTTATACTTTTTCTTCTTCATACTTGACATTTGAACCTAATAAGTTTGAATAGCCTGTAATTTGAAAACTCTTGCACATCTAGCAGATCAAGGTAGCTGGTTCTGCCTTCTGGATAAATGTTGCCCTTAAGTCAGTTTAGGGAGAGTGTTCTGATATCAAGATTCTGTTGTATACTATATACTCTCAGCTTCTCATTTGTTCATATATATATATGACATGTTTATCATGGAAGTATTTCAAAGCTATCTGAAAATGAATATTGATTATTAAGGCATTCAGTTTTAGGAAGAAAACATACAATGAAGATATATGATCTTCATTATTTTCCTTTCTCCAGGCAATTTCAACAGATACTTATCAAGAACTCAGAATATGCCTAGCACTGCCAAGGTGTTGGAAATATTAGCGAGATTAAAACAGATAAATTCCTTCCTTTAGTAGACTTATATTCTAACTAAATAAATGTATTTTAAAAGGGCATAATCAATGGTATAAGCAAAAGAAAATGAGGGTGAGGTGAATAGGGTATGCCAAGTAGGGAGCTGCTATTTTAATGAGGCCTAGGAGAAATCCCTCTATAAGGTGACATTTGGGCAGAGACCTAAAGAAAGTGAGAAAACGTGATATATGTATGTACATGGAAAAACAATACAATAAGCAAAGAAAAAATGGGCAGAGGCCAAGAGGGAGTTTTATGCATTACACAGATTTTGAACTAAAAGCAAGAAGGCCATAATGGCTAAAAATAAATGAGGATTCATTATAGAGGGAGAAAAATATAGAGAGTTAGGACTATTGGCTGTGATGTAAAGTCATTGGAGAGGTGACCTGAGAAATTAGAACCCTGGGGTAACATACATTTCATTTGTTCTTTCATTCCAAAGTGATATTCATTATATAAAGAGAAAAAGTCAAATAGGTAGAAATGATAAAATACAAAAAAAATGCTGACTTTTGAGAAACATTGACCTATAAATCCTAAGATGTTAAATATTTGTTTCTTGTGATTTGTATCTTTATTGATGTGGTAATTCTATATCTATAAGTTCGTGAGTAAAATACATAACAAGCCTGGAATGTATTTTCTTTATAATTCACATTAATTTTTTTCCACTAAAATTCAATCTAGTAAATTTCCTGTTATAGTCAATTAATTTTGACAACACATATTTTAATGCTCTATGGTATTAACAACCCCTTACGGTTTGCATTTAAGATTGTTTAGAGTATTCATTGTAATAAATAATGAAAATGTAGGCAGAAGCTTTTCCATGTGTATGCACACACATACATACTCTATTTTTAATTATTTCATTCACATAGATTAAAATAAATGAAGTTTTGCTTAATGTAAAACAATATCGATGCCCTCAATTCCCTAGTTACTTTGTACAATTTGCATGCCTACCAGCAATGATGAATATCCTAATTACCTTATACATGTCTGTATTATGTCAAATCTTTCAGGCACTTTCAGGGTCTGACTTCTTTAGGACTGAAGTTCATGCTCAGATTTAAAGGGCCTGTGTGAACAGGTGAGGCCCACCTGAATACTCTGCAGATAACCTGATTTTGTACCTTAATTCCATCTTTAAAATCCCTTCTAGCAACACCTACATTCATGATTGATGGAATAACTGAGAGAAGGTATGTACACCAGGGACTGCGAATTTTGGAGGTCACTTTAGAATTCTGTCTTCTGAGGATACATTTGAATATACTCACACATTAACATGTACTTGTCACCACATTAAAGAAAATTAACATGTAGATTACCGCAAAAAATTTCCTCAAACTATTTAATAATTCTTTAATCCCACCCCTTCTTGCCCTCTTTGCCACCTTCAGCTCTAGGAAATTGCACCTATGCTTTTTGTCTTGGATTTTATATAAATGTCACCATGCACTATGCACTTTTTATCTGACTTCTTTCAACTAGCATAGTTTGAGATTCCTATATGTTTTATGATTCAATAATATATTTTTATGGCTGAGTCTTATTATATGACTATATCCACCCTCATGACAATAGACATTAGGTTGTTTCCAGTTTGGGGCCTGAGAAATAAAGTTATTTTGAACATTCATGTACAAGTATTTGTAAGGACATATGCTTTCATTTCTTTTGCATAAATACCAAAAAAAAAAAAAAAAAAAAGAATGGCTGGACTATAAGTGTGTTTAGCTTTTTAAAAACCTAAACAATTCAAAAAGCAAAAAATGAAAATCCCCTTTCAAAAAATGGGCAAAGGACATGAACAGACATTTCTCAAAAGAAGACCTACATGCAGCCAACAAATATAGGAAAACATTCTCAATATCACTAATTATTAGAGAAATGCAAATCAAAACCACAATGGGATGCCATCTGATATCAGTCAAAATGGCTATTGTTAAAAAAATTAAACATTACAGGTGCTGGCGAGGTTTCAGAGAAAAGGAAATGCTTTTACACTGTCGGTGGGAATGTAAATTAGTTCAGCCACTGTGGAAAGCAGTTTTGAGATTTCTCAGATAACTAAAAAACAGAACTACTATTCAACCTAGCAAACCCATTGCTGGGTATATACCCAAAGGAAAATAAATTGTTTTTTCAAAAAGACATGTGCACTTGAATGTTCATTACAGCACTATTGACAATAGCAAAGACATGGAATCTAGTTAAATGTCCATCAATGTTGGACTGGATAAAGAAAACATGGTACACATCCACCATAGGATACTATGCAGCCATAAAAATGAACAAAGTCATGTCTAATGGCAGCTAAAGGCCATTATCCTAAGCAAATTAACACAGGAACAGAAAACCAAATACTGCATGTTCTCATTTATAAGTGGGAGCTAAACATTGAGTACACATAGACATAAAGATGGAAACAATAGACACTAGTCACTGGGGACTTCTAGAAGGGGGAGGGTGGGAAGAGGCAAAAGGTTGAAAAACTACCTGTGGTTACTATGCTCACTACCTGGGTGACACAATCATTTGTACACCAAACCTCAGTGACGCTATTCATCCATGTAACAAACCTGCACATGTACCCACTGAACCTAAAATAAAAAAGGAAACAAAAAAATATATTTTTAGCTGTAGCTGAAAAAAGAAAAGAAAGAAAGAAACAGGAAAAGAAACCGCCATGCTATTCTTCAAAGTATTTCTGTCATATTACATTTCCAGCATCAGAGAGTGAGAGTTCTGGTTTCTCTAACGTCATCACCAGCACTTGGCCTTGTTGCTCTCTAATTTTAGATATTCTACAGGATGTGTAGTAGTATCTCAATGTGCTTTCTTTTCCAGTTCCTTAGCTACTGATGATGTTTAAGCATGTTTTCATGTGCTAATTTATCATTTGTACATTTTAGTTTGTGAAGTGCCTTTAGCAATTTTTACCGTTTTTTTTAAAAAAATGTTTCTTTCTTACAATTGGATTTGTTGTGGTGGTTGTTGTTGTTGTTAATGTTGAGATGGAGTCTCACTCTATCACCCACCCTGGAGTGCAGTGGTGCGATCCTGGCTCACTGCAACCTCTACCTTCCAGGTTCAAGTGATTCTAGTGCCTCAGCCTCCTGAGTCTCTGGGATTACAGGTATGCACCACCATGCCCAGCATTTTTTTTTTTTTTTTTTTTTTTTTGTATTTTCAATACAGACAGGGTGGGTTTCACCATGTTGTCCAGGCTGGTCTCAAACTCCTGCCCTCAAATGATCCACCCACCTCGGCCTCCTAAAGTCCTGGGATTACAGGCATAAGCCACTGCACCCAGCCTGTTTCTTATAATTGAATTTTGAAAACTTTTGTATATATTATAGATACATGTCTTGTATCAGTCATGAAATTTTAAATATATTCTCCAAGACCGTGTATTGTATTTTCATTCCCTGAAAAGTCTTAATAGAAGAAAAAAGTTGCTAATTTTGATAAAATCAAAATTTTTAATTTTTCTTTTTTACGAATCACAATTTGGATGCCATCTATAAGAAATATTTGCTTGGAACACATTCATAAAGAATTTCTCCTCTCTTTCTTCTAGCAATTTAAGAATTTTCATTTTTATATTTTGGGACAAATGTCATTTTGAGTTAACTTTATATACAATGTGAGGTACAGATTGAAGTTTATTTTTGTTGACAAACAAATATCCACCTGTTCCCGCAAAGAAGCACTATCTTATGTCCGTTGAATTCCTTTGTACCTTTGTTGAAAATCAATGAAATATATGAGTCTATTTATGTACAGTCCATTCTGGTCCATTGAACTGCCGTCACACCAATGCCATACTGTCTTGAATACACTGTAGCTTCATGGTAAGTCTTGAGGTCAGATAGGCTATACTGTTCAAATTTATTTTTCCTTTTAATTCTGTTTTGGCTATTCTAACTCTTTTACATTTTCATTCAAATTAACCTATGAATGTTTTCAAATGAGCCTACTATAATTTCAAATGAGTTTGTGTTAAAATTGTATTGATCAATTTCAGGAGTATTGAATTTTCCTAATATTGAGTTCTTGGATTCATAAACACAGTTCATCTCTCCATTGATTTTTGTCTCTTGAATTTGTGTCAGTTATATTTTTGTAGTTTTTAATATATAGGTCTTTTACATTTTTCATGGTTTTAGCACTAATAAAATTATACTTGTATATTATAGAAAATATTTTATTTTAATTCTGATTATTCATTTTGAATATTAAAGTACAAAGGAATTTTATTGATTTTGTATCTTGTGACCAAATTAATTAGTTCTAGGTCTTTATGTAAATTATAGGATTTTCTACATTTATGATAATGTCATCGATGATAGTTTTACTTCTTCCTCTGTAATCTGAATGCCTTTCGTATTTTTCTTGCTTTTGTTACACAGACTAGAGCTTCCATTATAATGATGAATAGAAGTTGTAAGAGCAGATGACCTTGACTTTCTGCTACCATTAAAGGGGAAATGTTTAGTTTATGATAAGCTATGATGTCAGCAAGAGGTTTCTCTGAAATGCTCTTTTTTAGATTGAGGAACTTCCCAATGATTCCTAGACTGCTGAGAGTATTTATCAGGGATGGATTTTCAATTTATCAATTTTTTTTCTGCGTTTATTGAAATTATCATAGTATTTCCCCTCTATGAATCTGTTAAATATGATGACATGCTAATTCTCAAAGGTTAGAATATTTTCACTTTTCTGACCCATTTTGTCATTATATTAACACTTGATTTTCTCAAAAAAAACAGCTTTTGATTCAGTGATTTGATTTATTATTTTTCTATTTTTTATTTTGTTGATAATTCTTATCTTTATTAACATTTTGTATTTATCAATGGCTTTAAGGAACTTAACTTTTCTTCATATTTCTTGTACTTGGGCTTGCTGAACTTCTTGGCTCTGTTGGTTGATGTTTTTTAATAAAACATGGAAACATTCCCATCACTATTTCTCAAATATTTGTCTGCCTCTCCTATTATCCTTGTAGACCCAAATTATGCATGTATTTGATCACTTAAACGTCTCCCATAATTCGCATAAGCTATTTACTACTTTTAAGAGCCTTTTAAATTTGTATTAATTTTATGTAGTTTCTATTGTTGGACTTTAAGTTAAATAATATAGTTTTATTTTTTGCTTGGTTTTCTGCAGTTTTTAATACTTTATTTCACAGACTGTTTTTTAGAGCTTTCATTTTTTATGTCTGGAAGTTAAATTTGACCTTTTTTACATTTTCTATATTTATTAATATCCTTAATTTTTATATACTTCATTGAACATATAAATTTGATTGACAAAAATAATTTCAATGTCTTTGTCTACTGAGTCTATCATATTATTTCTACATATAATTTGGTTTATTATTCTCCCAATTAATGGTCAGATTTCTTTGCTTTTTGAATGCCTGGTTAATTTTGACTAGAGTTTATATACCGTGAATTTTTTACCTTTATCCTGCTAGCTCCCATATATTTGTGCATTCACAAAAATGTTATTGAGCTTTGTTCTAAGACACAGATAAATTTCTTGGAAATAGTTTGTTTCCTCTAAGGCTTATTCTAGTCTTTGAACAAAGGACCCAGTAACCTAGCAATCTGTTGCTGATTTATTTTTGCCACTATTGAGTCAATATCCTTCCAAATAAGAATAGAAAATATTATCCTGTTTTTATTAGCATTGGGGATTGTTTTTCTGCTTTTTTTTGGGGGGGGGGGGTGGTGCTTTCTCTGACATTTTTTTTTTGTATACACTCACATGCTGTTGAGTCCTCAGGTAAAATCTTGACAGAGATATCTGGATCTCTCTCTCCCTCTCTCTGCTAGTGTGTTTTCTTGCAAACTCTTTATGCCTCCTGAACTCGGAAGAATCCTGGGCTCCAACTTTATTTTATCTTCCTGTACTGCAGCGTCAAACCACATTGCAGTTCATATGCTGGGGGATCATAAGACCATTTGTTTCCTCTTTTTCAGGAAACCTCTCTTGCAGTTCTTAATATCTAAAATCTGAAAACTAAAGGTTTATTCTTTTATTATTTTTTCAGAATATTAAACTCTTTCAAGCATCAGAGTACATCCCATCCCATCCCTGTTACTCTACCTTGCCCTGAAAAAAAAATCCTTTTTTGACTTGTAATTTTAAAAACAAAATGTAGAAGTGTCAGTTGTTTCAGATGTGTTGTATTAATGAGGAAAGTAATAGAGTAAAACTATTGATCATATTTCATGCTTACTATACCATTGATGTACAATAGTCCACATACGGTGTTATAATTTAATGGATTTTTTATATATTACTATTTGACCAATGTCACTGGATTCAAAACACAAGTATTTATGTTAAGATGTAAAGGATAAATAAAATATTCTGTGATTAAAAAATATATCAGAAATTTAATCACCTGGTAAAGGTCAATATAAAGCCAACTGAAACTACAAACATTTTTCTTTGAAAACATAAACCAATGTAGCAGATGCTGAAATTGGGAGCAATTTTGTTAAAATTCATCAAAGAAAATGGAAAGAAGAAAAGTTCACTTTAATTTCACTGGGTAACATAAAAATACATTTTTACTGTCAGATTATTTGCAAGTTATATTTAAAGATACCATCTCTGTGAATATTTATGTACTGTTAACATGACTCCTCTTCTAGTAGTCAGAAATTTGTGTTCAGCTGTCACTCACGGCAGCTACTTCAGACTTTCTGCTTTAAAAAAATCGTTGAACAGTTTAGCATCTTTCTTCAAGGACACTCTTTTATAGGATGTCAAGGAGCACCCTGAAAAAACACAAGATAAAACTTTATGTTTCCTTTTAGAGGACAGTCACCACCCCATAAAAACTTCAATTATAATTTCCATGATATATTTTGGATGAGGTTGGGGTAGGCTTGAGCTTGGACAATGTTTCAAAACCCTATTTCATTTTATTAAAACACAAATAAAAAAATTGTAATCAGAAACATTAAACAAAATTTCTAATGCTATATTTTACTCGAGTCAAATGGAGTTATTGTTAATATTGATGAGATTTAGATTTTTCATTTAAAATAAGTGTTGTACCTACCACATTGGGTTTCTCAGACCATTTTTAAAACATGTACTGTCTTTTTAAGTTTAAAATATTTTTTGATTTACAGAAAATTGGCAGAGATACTGCAGAGAGCTCTCATATGCTAAACACCCAATTTCCTTATTATTAGCATTTTAAATTAAGTTGATTTGTTATAATTAATAAACCAATATTGACACATTATTATTAATGAAAGTCTGTACTGTATTCATATTTCCTTATTTTTTACCTATTGTCATTTTTATTTTCCAGGCTCTCACCTAGGATGCCATATTAGATTTAGTTATTTTTCTCTTTAGGATTGGCTGCAACACTTTTTCAGGCATTCTTGTTTTTGATAACTTTGACAGTTTTGAGGAGGCCTGGTCATGTATTTGGAGAATATCCCTTATGGATACCTTCTCATGTTTAAACTGATTTTTTATTTATTTATTTATTTATTTTTTAAGGAAGATCATAGAGGTAAAGTGACATTTTCATTTCATCATATCAGATATATGCTGTCAACATGATTGATCGCTGATGCTGTTGATCTATCAGCTTTGAGATAGTGCTTCTTAGTTTTCTTCACTGGAAAGTTATTATCTTCCCATCTTTTTTTACTGTATTCTTTGGAAGAAAGTCACTATGTGCAGCCCACTTTAAAGGGAAGGCATTACAACCACCACCTGAATAAGAGTTTCTACGTAACTTGATTGGTATTTTCCTTGATGAGATACTTCTCTTCTCCACATATATTTATTTACTCAATTATTTACAATACTATGAATGTATTTTACACCATTAATTTTACACGTTGGGATATAATCTATTATGACATGATTGATTTTGCTACTCAAATTATGATAGTTTTATCATTGGGAGCTCTTTCCCTTTGTTTCTATGTGCCTTCGATACACCACCATCATTGTGTGCAGGTTTTTGTTTTGGTTTGGTTTTGGTTTTGATTTTTTTTAATACCTTCTTACTTTCTAGAACTGCAGGATTCTCCAGGCTCATCTTGTATATTTCATGGCTCAGGCACTGAATCACCATTTTCTCCACAGAGCACTTGAACCTTGTATTGGAGAATAACATCAGAAATCAAGATCTAGATGTGTTCTCGATTTCTTAAAAGTGTTTTCACTTTTAAGTGGGAGCTTAAATACTGAGTATACACGGACACAAAGAAGGGAACAAAAGACACAGGGGCCTGCTTGAGGGTGAAAACTGAGAGAAAGATGAAGATAAAAAACCTACTTATCGGGTACTATGCTTATTACCTGGGTGACAAAATAATTTGTACACCAAACCCCTGTGTACATGGAATTTACCTATACGGCAAACCTTCCTATGTATTCCCAAACCTAACATAAAAATTTAAAAAAAAACGGAATGCTAAGTGTGCTTATTGTTACAAGAAAATCAATGCTTCTAGGCTCTCTCAACTGACAAAGGAAAGAAATACATATGCAAATACAAACCCATGTATACCCTACACATTATCTATCATCTATCTAAATTTACATAAGATGAAACATGAATTGATACCGATTTCTCCAACTCTAATTGAATACCACAGACATCATTCTAGTGGTCTCATCTTGTTGGTTTGTTAACTTCCACCATAAAAGTGAGAAACCTGCATTAAGAAGACTATGTTCAGCTTTGAAAGAAAGTGTAAAATCATTTTCCAAAGTAGATGTACCAAGTGTTCAATTTACTCAATTATTCAATGCAAATGTACATGTACAGGAGTTCCAGATTGTTCACATATGCCCTGTGGGGACAAGATATGATCTTTTACTGTGCAGAGTGTATGTACAGATTATATTGCCTTCAGTCTTACAGAATCCAACCTTCTCCAAAGTTGCTTAGGTCATCACCATTTCTGCATTGCCTTCAGGTAGGTTGCTTCATACATTGGTAAATACAGTTAGATTCTTTTATCACACTCAACATTCCATCCTGGGATTCCTTGACTTCCTATTTCTTAATAATTTGCATTTATCAGCTTTCACGTTCTATGCTGCAAAGTGCAACAGGTTTTGACAATTGCATAGTAGTATGAATCCATCATTATGGTGTTATACAGAATAATTTCAATGCCCTAAGAAAATGCATGTTCTTCATGAGTTCAGCCTCTGCCCAAACCCTTGACAAACACTGCTTTATTTATAGTTTCTATTGTTTTGCCAATAAATTGCAATCATGTAGTAGATAGACTTTACAGAATGCCTTTCTTCATTTAGCAGTATTCATTTGAGATTCATCATGACTTTGAATAGCTTGATAGTTTATATCTATTTATTGCTGAATAATATTATACAATATATTTTTCTGTTCCATATTTAAGAATATATTGGTTGTTTCCAGTTTATTGTGATGATGTATAAAGCTGTTGTTAATATCTACATAAAGATTTGTGTGGGGACAATTTTTCAAATCACTGGTTAAGTAACTAGGATCACAATGGCTGGATTGTAAAATAAGCCTATGTTCAGCTTTGAAAGAAACTGTCAAACTATTTCCAAAAGTGAATGTAGCAGTTTACATTCCCACCAGCAATGAATGGAGCACTAGTTGTTCTGAATCTACAGCAGTTGATATTGTTTATTCATTTTTACTTTAGCTATTCTAATAGGTGTGATGTTATACCTTATGGATTTAATTTGCATTTCAAATAACAAATAATATTGATCATCTTTTCATCTGTGTATCTTCTTACATGAGGTGTCTATTTAGATCTTTTGCCTATTTTGTAATTGTGTCATTTGTTTAGTTTTAGGTGTTCTTTGTGTATTTTTTAGTGTTCAGTTTTAGGTGTTCTTTGTGTATTTTAGATACAAGTCATTTTGGGGGAAAAAAAAAAATGACTGTTTCTAGTTGAGGAGATTAACTGCTGGTTCAAACCCTGTATGTGATTTTTTAGACCTGACCACAGGCAACTACAAAGGCTTTACCTGGCAGGACTCATGGGAATAAACTGCCCTCCCACAGACCAGACTGGGTGCACAGCCAGTTCATTACAGTCTCTGAAGGGAGTTGCAGTTGAGAACTCACGGCCTTTTAACTGGTCAGGCTCTTACCGTATTTAAATTCCTAGTGCCTTCCTTCCTAGATCTCTTTATCTGAGGTCTAGGACAGAGAGCTCTTCTTCAAGTACCTCTGCTGAGACCTCCTGGAGGAGCAGAAGGTGGGAAAACTTCAAGATATGCTTTTTTCCCACTTTGACTCAGCACAGTAATTTTTCACTCCTAGCTCTTCCTCCTCATCCTGCCCCTGACACCAGGGTCTATAAAGCTGCCTGACCCTATTGTTTGCGACTTCCTCAAGAGAGAAATGATCCACCTCTCTGTGCAACACAAACGCCTCCACCTGTGTGCCTTTCCGTGGGAGAATTGAGACAGAGAGTTGGGGCTTCCTTTGGTTTTAGACTCCTGCTTATGCCATCACAGCATGTGATTAAAGGTTTAACTCCTTTATTTTTAACTTGTTGCTTTAATTGGATCCTCCAACACTTGCTTTAATTGGAGTCCCCTGATTCTAGGTTTTTATTTCTCTTTACAGTGTATTTCAGGGAAACATAGATATTAATTTTTTAAAAGTCTAACTTATCAATTTTTTTTCTTTTTTTTCTCTCAGGATTATGTTTTCAGTGTTGTGTTGAAAAACTTGTCACCAAAACCAAGGTCATATAGATTTTCCCTTATGTTTTATTTTGTAAGTATTATAGTTTTACATTTTATTTTTAGGTCTATGAGCCATTTTGAAACAATTATTAAGAATATAATTGGGTCTCTGCACAGGTATTTTTTTTTTTCCTTTTTGCACATGGATATCCCATTGTTACAGAAACATTTGTTATAGTCTATTCTTTCTTAATTAAATTGGCTTTCAAACATTGTCAAAAATTAATTGATTGTATTTTATTGGTTTGTTGCTGGAAATCAATTTTGTCCAATTTACCTATGTTTCTATTATTTTATGAATAATATCCTGTTTTGATTCTTATAACTGTGTAATTAATGTAGAAATTGAGTAGTGTGAGTGTTTTTATATTTTTGAGCAGTATCTTGTAGCTATTCTAGGCATTTTGCCTTTCTATATAAACTTTAGAACAGGTTTATTAACATCCATAATAGTCTGTTGGGATTTTGATTGGGATTGCATGAAATGCACAGACCAAGCTGGAAAGAATTGACTTTTTAATAATATCAAATCTTTCAATCCATGAACACGGAATATTTCTCCATTTATTTAATTATTTATTGATTTTTTCCACCATATTTTGTAGTTTTCTGAAAACAGATTCTGGACATATTCTATCAAATTATGTAAAGATTAGAACTTCCCTCTGCTTCTATTTTCTGAGAGATTTTGTATAAATTGGTATTATTTTTTCTTAAATGTTTGTTAAAATTATCTAGTAAAACCATACGTCTCTGGTGCTCTCTCTTTTGGAAAATTTGTGATTATTTAATTTATTTAATATATTTTGAAATATTCAAGGTATTATTTCTCCATTTTTCATTTTTGGTAGTCCTTTAAGAAACTGTTTCATTTTACCTAAGGCAGAAAATTGGTGGCTTTGAGATGTTTGTTGTATTTTTTATTTAAATTTTACTGCCCATCAGTTGATAGTGATGGATAACCTCTCACTCTGATGTAATTTGGGTCATCTCTCTTTTTTTCTTGATTATTCTGGATAGGGGTTTTTGAATCATATCAATCTTCATAAAGAAAAAGCTTTAACTTTTTTCTAATTTTAGTTTTTATTTTTGTGAGTACATAGTAGACGTATATATTTACGAGGTACATGAGATGTTTTGATACATACATGCATTATGTAATCATCACATTATGGAGAATGGGGTATCCATCCCCTCAAGCACTTATCCTTTGTTTTAAAGAACAAGATTTTGGTTTCATTTTATTTGTTTTGTATTTTAATATTCTTGATATTTTTCTAACATTAATTTTAATTTTATGCTACTTTCTGACTGCCAACTCAGTCTTTATTCTCTAGTTTCTTAGAGACTTAGGTTATTGATTATAGATCTACCATATTTTCTAATATATGAATTTAGTTCAGTAAATTTATCCTAAACATTGGTTTTCCTACACTGTGCAAATTTTGATTAATTTTATTTTTATTTTTGTACCAGTTTATTGCTGCAGAGGCTTCTGTTCCAGGTAAGCAGATGTTGGCCGTGACTCTCTGGAGTTATCTATCACCCCAGATACTGGATTAAAACTTTGCCTTGCAAATTCAATTCTCTGTTGGTCAAAGAAAATTAATCGATTTTAAGTTTTTCCAATTCATCTTGTTTTAAAGATAGAAGTCATGACTTATAAGCTTTTTAAATGTCAGAGCTGGAACTAGAAGGCCACAATTATATACTTGAAGAACATAAAATGTCTCCCTTATTCCTACTATACAGTTGTCTATAAATACTTGTCAGCTATGCTTTCTTCCTTCAATAAACCTAAATTGGCATACAACCACTGAGTTCCAGGTACTCAGCAAGGTGTCTAAGATTTAGTAACGACACAACTTGACCGTTGTTTTCCAGGAGACTTTAAAGCTTTTATTCGCCTTTTACATTATACCAAGTAGTTTTCACAGCTGCAGAGAAGTCACTCTTCATCTTTCCAATTAGAGTTGTTATACTCAAATGGTACTTGCATTCAGAATGCAATTTTATCATTTCACTCTGCTATAAATGACAGTTACCCAAGCTACCAGTTAACAATAGAAATAATATGTAGGAGCATCACACTAGAGAAAACTTCAACAAACTAGAGTTAGAGCACAAATAATTGAATGAGAAGCTTCTGAATTTTTAAAATATTATTCAATGTTATAGAAGTGTTTCTCTTTCATATTTACCTAAGCCCATTCTCTGAGTCATATGTCAGGCACTTAATAATAGTTTCTTGTCTCTTGTGCATCTATAACTGAGTTCCTAAATATAGAAGTTATCATCTGGTACAATTATACTACTGATTGCTATAAAGTTCACAGAAATTTCAGAAAATCTCTTCAAAAATCCATTATCCTGTGTTGTGTGTTAGATTAATCCTAAGTACTGTATTTTATGTAGTGGATAAATTTGGATTTTATAATTAATAGCTACTTTTCCTATAATACATGAAGGGATATTAATGAATAGAATAGATAGTAAAAACAAGACAAAACAAAACAAATTGATAAGAACCCATGTTCAGATTTAAAAAAAAACTTTAGAATTGATTTTGGAATGATGTAATCTACAAGACAGTTTGTTCTACTGGCAAGTGAATTCAGTTCTATTTTTCCAAGAATTGAATTCAATTTTGTGTTAAATAGCCCATTTACCTGTCATTTCTCAGAACCTCTGAAACTGTTTCACTTTTTACATCTACACTTTCAATTAGAAAGAAAATTTTGATCTGAGGCAAACAAAAAGATTCAGCTTTAAGTCCAGTTTTATTCTGCTGTTTCCAAAATTCAGAGGGAATTTAAGTTAAATCTTGTAGTCAGACACTCTTTAGATAACTAGCTTAAGACATACTCTCTCATTCTCTGGAGTTAGGTCCTTTCTGAAACACTTCTAGCATCATCATTCTTATTTATATTTTGTTGTTTTATGAATGTATCACTTCTCTTGTAATGTATTTTCTTGTGTATCTATGGAAAATTTTAGAAGATTGAAAGTATCTTTTATGATGATTTCATTTAAATAAAGCCATTAAAGAGGTATTTTAAGTTAAGCTGTGGTTCATGCCCATCTTCTCTGGAAGAAGTTCAAATTATGGTTTTATTATTTAGTAAATATGTAACCTTGACAACTCACTTAACCTACCATTGCTTCAGTTTCTTCATCTGTAAACTAAAAAACTAACAATAAACTGTTCAGCTACTAAACAGAGTACTTATCAGATTAAATGACTTAATATAAGTAAAGTTATCTGAGGGTACTGGTTAAAAGCATGGATTTTTAAAAACCAAACCAAGAACATAGCACAAGATCTACTTTTAGGCAGAGATAGATTCCAAATCATATTAACTTTTCTACTTGTGCCTGGAGTAATTATTTTTCCTCCTACTTTAAAAAAATAAGCCATTAAGCCATTTCTGATTTACATAAAATAGTGTCATTCTAGTCTGATTTCTTTATTTTTCTTGTAGGCACCTAAAACAATGACACCCATCTTTGATTCTCTCAGGTCTTATAATGGAAATGGTCTCCTTTTGCCTCTGGCACAATGATATTTTCTTTACTTGTGTTTCATATCACATCTGTTTCGTTCAGTCTCTCTCTCTCATTCTCTTTCTCTTCCTCCCTCCTTTCTTCCTCTTCTCTTTCTCCTTTTCTTCCTCTCCTTGACCCTTAACTCTTTATTTTTTCTTCCCACTCAAGCTTCTTGAGTTGTCTATGCTTGTTTGCTACGTGTATTTTATTTCCTTCTTTCACCCTTCAACTGACTGTTGTCTGTTTGCATCCCAAAACACATATTAATGTTGGTCTCCAAGATCTCCATTGACCATTTCAATCTTTAACCTACTTTAAATCTCTGCATTATTTTTCACTGTATGCCATTCATTTCATCTTGATATGTTTTCTAATGGGACAACAACCTTCTCTAGTTAGCTTCAAAGTATCTGAGATTCGACTTCAAGGATGACAATTTCCTTACCTTTTCTATCAATAATCAAGATATTCCTTTCTAGTTCTCTCTTTCCTCTGGCATAGCCCACTCTCCTTGGGCAATGGTACCTACATCTATAGTTTTAATTATTCCCAAATCTACACTTTCGTGACTTCTCACTCTCTCTTAAGTTTGAGAGCCATGTATCCAACTGTCTTCGGTGTTTTATTTTTTCTAGATGCTTAGTAGTTCCATTATGCTCCAACAATTTTGGCTGCTCATTTTAGGACAATTAATTTGGGAAAGAACTGTAATTTGGGGCACCAGAAACTTAATTATACTTCCCAAAATATAGATAAAATGTACACCTCTTGATAAAGTGACTATCTGTTAAAATACTTTTGCAATACAAGATGAACTTGATATAACATGGTATATAAGATACTCCATGACATAACCCCTGCTTGTAAATCTCGGCAATCCTTGTTAAATTTAGGCCTTCTATGAATATGGTAAGTGTAAAAAACTGCCCATACTCTGCCCTTTTCCACCTTAATCTTTAAACTTAAAATGTCTTATTACATCATTTATAGTCTCACTGATTGAAATTACTCTAAAATAGAATAAGTAGTCAATGAATTTTTTTCTAAGTCATTAGCTATTGTAGGTTTCCAAAATTATGTCATTAATGGCTCAACCATTAAAATATTCATTATTTTTTATATTTAGAAACATAGGTGAATAATGTATTTATCTTGTAGACTTAACTTAGAAAGTGACAGTAAATAGTTAATTATATGTCAACTGTGGCATTATTTGACAACTTTTTATAAAGAAAACAGAGCTTCAGTTACAATAGAAACTTGGATTTTTACTTCTATTTTGTAGATTCCACATTTTGTTTCTTTTCAGACTACTAGTTACAGTTATGGACTTATTTATAATTAGATCTGGTGTTCAGATGTGCAAACTTCCTTAAATCAAATGTTACTTTTGTTTTCATCAATTTGTTTTCATTATATGAGAAAGCATATTAGAGTGGCTATCAAAGATCTAATGTATTCCATTTACTGTGACATTTTTTTCAACCTAAAAGCTGTTTTGCTATTATGTATTATTTAGTTAAGGTCTTAAATATAATATATTTTATCTTTTTTTTAACTTTTATTTTAAGTTTGGGAGTACAAGTGCAGGTTTTTTACATAGGTAAACTTTGGTCATGACTTTGTTTTACAGATTATTTCATCAAACAGGTATTAAACTTAATATGTATTAGTTATTTTTCTTGATGCTCTCCCCACCCTCCACCCTCCAAAAGACTTCAGTGTGCATTGTTCCACCCTGTGTATCTATATGTCTCAACGTTTAGCTCCCAATTTAAGTGAGAACATGTGGTAATTGGTTGTCTGTTCCTGTGTTAGTTTGTTAGAGATAATGGCCTCTAGCTCTATCCGTGTTCCTGCAAAGAATATGATCTCATTTTTCTTAATTGCTGTGTAGTATTCCACAGCATATATGTGCCACATTTTCTTTATCCAGTCTATCACTGATGGACATTTAGGTTGATTCTATGTCTTTGTTATTGTGAAAAGCGCTGCAATGAACATGCACATGCGTGTATCTTTATAATAGAATGATTTATATTTCTTTGGGTACATACTTGGTAATGGAGTTGCTGGGTTAAGTACTATTTCTGTATTTAGGTTTTTGAGGAATCACCACAGTGTCTTCCACAATGACTGACTGGCAGGGATGAATCTCTTAAGTGGAAATATTTATAGCAAAGAAAAAGTAAAGAAATACCTGTACTCTAAGAGGAATTTATTGGTGAGAAAAATATTGGTAAGATAGGTACATAAAAAATTCTATAAGTAACTCACAAAAAGAAGACAATAAAAAGAAAAATGGTAAGTGAGTTTTCAAAATTTTGATATATATGTTTAGCCTGGTAATTATAACAAGGTTTATATTTCTTCAAGGATTATTCTCATAATTATTCTTATATATCTCAATGGTAGGTAAAACATGGTGGGTAAAAACAAGAAAACAAAACAAAACAAAAATAAAACCTATAGATTTGGTGTTATGTTACCAGGTTTGAATCCTAGTTACATTATTTATTGATCATAGGGCTGTGGCTAGGATATTTAACATCTCTTAGCTTCATTTTCCTCATTAATACAACAAAATTAAAGTAAGATTTTAAGGTTAATATAAAAATAAAGTGAGGTTATATAATTAAAGGACCTGGAGCATTGTAACTTTTAATTACTTGTTAATTTTCTTCCCATCTGTAGTAATAAAAATATGAATATCTTTTTTCTTAATTAATACTTAGGAAATATGTTATATTTTTTCTCTGAATTTTGAATGTATTCATATGGAATCCTAAAAGGAAGTTGAAATGTTATTTTTTTTTGTAGTGATTGTTGCAAAGTGATTATTTTAAGTTAATTATGAACAACTATTAAGCTTTTGTTTTTAAGATTTGGTAGTTGTTAATCATTAGAGGTAGGTTGGAGATGGCTCATTACCAGTCTAAAAGGTAGGAACCTCAGTCTCTATTTTGTCATACTACATACATTCATAAGAAGATAAGCAGTAACATTTTTATATCGAAATCTGTCATCTGGGATGAATGTCAGCTGTTTTTCCCCTGTGGTACCCAAAAGCACTAAGATAGTTTGGAATTTTGCTCCCCCCAGATCTCATAGGGGCAATGTAAGAATAGTCTAACACAGAAAATTGGTACTGAGTAGTGAAGCATTGCTATAAAGATACCTGATAATGTGTAAGCAGCTTAGAAACTGGATAACAGGGCTGGGCATGGTGATTCACACCTGTAATCCCAGCACTTTGGGAGGCCAAGGAGGGTGGATCATGAGTTCAGGAGATCGAGACTATCCTGGCTAACATGGTGAAACCCCATCTCTACTAAAAAATACAAAAAATTATCTAGGTGTGGTGGCGGGCACCTGTAGTACCAGCTACTCAGGAGGCTGAGGCAGAAGAATGGCGGGAACCTGGGAGGCAGAGCTTGCAGTGAGCCGAGATTGCACCACTGCACTCCAGCCTGGGCAACAGAGACAGATTCTGTCACAAAACAAAACAAAACAAAACAAAACAAAACAAAACAAAACAAACAAACAAATAAAAACTGGATAATGGGCAGAGGTTGGAAGTTTGTAGGACTCAAAAGAAGATGGAAAAATAAGGGAAAGTTTGGCACTTCTTAGAAACTGGTTAAATTGTTGTGACCAAAATGCTGATAGTGATATGGAGAGTGAAGTCCAGGCTGATGAGGTCTCAGACGAAAATTAGGAACTTATTGGGAACTAGATCAAAGGTCACCCTTGTTATGCCATAGCAAAGAACTTGGCTATATTTTGTTCATGTTCTAGGGATCTGTGAAAGTTTAAACTTAAGAGCAGTGACTTAGGGTACCTGGCAGAAGAAATTTCTAAGCAGCAAAACATTTAAGATGTAACCTGGCTGCTTCTAACAACCTATCTCAGATACGGGAGCAAAGAAACGACTTAAAGTTGGAAGTTATAATTAAAGAGAGAGCAGAGTATAAATATTTGGAAAACTTGCAGCCTAGTCATGTGGCAAAGAAAGAAAAAAAAAAAAGAAAAATCTAAACGTGTTGTAGAATAACCACTTGCTAGAGATATGAGCATAACTAAAAAGTAGCCAAGTGCGAATAGCGAAGACTATGGTAAAATGGCCTTGAAGACATTTCAGAGATCTTTGAGGCAGCCCCTCCCATTACGGGGGTCCAGAGGCTTAGGTCTAAAGAATGGTTTTGTAGGCTAGACCAGGAGTGTCACTGACCTGCACTACATTGGTAGGCTTCTCGCATCCAGGCCCCTGTGACAGCCTTGACTCAAAGGGCCCCATGTACAGCTTAGGATGGCAAATCCAGAGGGTACAAGCTGTAAGTCGTGATGGCTTTGAGGTGGTCTTAAGCCTGCAAGTTCGCTGAGTGCAAGAGGAAGCCTGACAGCCTCTGCTTAGATTTCAGAATATGTGTGAGAAAGCCTGTGTGACCAGGCAGAAGTCACTGCAGGGACAGAACCCTCACAGAGAACTTCCAGTAGGGCAGTGTCAAGGGCAAATATAGTGTTGGAGGTAACACACAGAGTCCCCACTGGGGCACTGCCTGGTGGAGTTATAGGAAGGGAGCTGCCACCTGCCAGACCCCAGAAGGATAGATTCACTGGTAGCTTGCACCCTGTACCTGGAAAAGCCACAGGTACTCAACTCTAACCCATGTGAGCAGCCACAGGACCTGTACTCTGCAAAGCCACAGAGGTAGAGCTTCCCAAGGCCTTGGGAGCTCACCCTTGCACCAGTGGGCCCTGAACGTGGGACATGGAGTCAAATGAGATTATTTTGGAGCTTTAAGATGTAATGACTGCCTTGCTAGGTTTTGAACTTGTATGTGGCCTGTTACCCCTTTCTTTTGGCCAATTTCTCCCTTTTGAAATAAAAATGCTTATCCAATGCCTGCACCTCCATTGTCTCTTGGAAGTAACTTGTTTTGGTTTTCCTGGTTCATAAATGGAAAAAACTAATCTCAGATGAGACTTTGGACTTTCGACATTTGAGTGATGCTGATGATTCTATTTTGCAATGTGAGAAGAACATGAGATTTGGGGACCAAAAGTGGAGTGACATAAGTTGAATATTGGTTCTCCCAAACCTCACGTTGAAATGTAATCACCAGTTTTGGAGAGGGGTGGGGATTGGTGGGAGGTGATTGGATCATGGAGGCAGATTTCTCATGAATGGTTTAGTACTACCCTCTTGGTGCTGTTCTCACAATAGTGAGTGAGTTTTCAGAGTTCCAATTGTTTAAAAGTGTCTGACACCTTCCCATCTCTCTCTCTTGCTCCTTCTTTCACCATGTAATGTGGCTGCTGCCTCTTCACCTTCCATCATGAGTGAAAGCTCCCTAAAGTGTTTCTTTATGGCAATGCAAGAATGGCCTAACACAGGTACTATCATTGAAAAATTCACCTGATTCTACAAGTAGGGTTAGGCTAAATAATCAGGCAGTCTGAGGTGATAAAAGGTATTCTTGGAACCAATAACTCAGCTCAGAACCAGTTAAAAGTCAAATGGAGGATGCTATCCCTTAGTCTACAGGGCAAGGTTTCACTTGATTCTTACATCTTGACCATACAAAAGTGTGAAGGTTGTAGAAACTATTTTAAATAAAACAGCTTGAACACTAGTAATTTCATTAATGGGGATCCATTTTTAACATTCATTATGCTAATTGGTAAAGCTCCTGATGTTGAGTCAAGATGTAGATGTTAGAAATGCTTGATGAGGCAGGCGCGGTGGCTCAAGCCTGTAATCCCAGCACTTTGGGAGGCCGAGACGGGCGGATCACGAGGTCAGGAGATCGAGACCATCCTGGCTAACACGGTGAAACCCCGTCTCTACTAAAAATACAAAAAACTAGCCGGGCGAGGTGGCGGGCGCCTGTAGTCCCAGCTACTCGGGAGGCTGAGGCAGGAGAATGGCGTGAACCCGGGAGGCGGAGCTTGCAGTGAGCCGAGA
Source organism: Macaca mulatta (assembly GCF_049350105.2). Lineage (NCBI taxonomy): Eukaryota > Metazoa > Chordata > Mammalia > Primates > Cercopithecidae > Macaca > Macaca mulatta. The sequence continues at coordinate 124,657,998 of NC_133413.1, forward strand.
TCCAGCCACTGCACTCCAGCCTGGGGGACAGAGCGAGACTCCATCTCAAAAAAAAAAAAAAAAAGAAATGCTTGATGAATTTACTTCTGCAGTATGGACTTCCTAACTTTAAATGTTAGCTGACCCCCTGGGGAAAATGATTGCAGGAATATGTCAACTAGATCCCCATAGTGTCTAGATTAACACAAATGCACATACATTGATTTAACATGGTCAATTCTGAAATATTTGAATATAAATTATAGATCTTATATAATTGTACCTTTAATCATATTTTCAAAATAGCAAAATTAAGTGAAAACTGGCTTATAAAATCCAGAGTGTAATGTCCATTGGATTTACAGAAGTATCAGATGGATAATAGATTGATCTTAATTTTGCCCTTTAAATTAAATGCCAGAGTAGTATAAACCTGAGAGAATGTAAATTTGGGAACCAGAGTTGTATCCTCTGATCTTCTCTCATAATAATAGTCTTCAAAATTGCAAGAAATAATCCTAGCACTTTGGGAGGCCAAGGCAGGTGGATGGCTTCAGTCTAGGAGTTCAAGACCAGTCAGGCAATGTGCAAAAATGCATGTCTCTACAAAAATGTGAAAATTAGCCGGCCATGGTGGCATGTGCCTATAGTCCCAGCTCCTCAGGGGGCTGAGGGAGGAGTATTGCTTGAATCTTGGAGGTTGAGGCTGCAGTTATCCATAATTGACTGAGCCACTGCACTCTAGCCTGGGTGACAGAGCAAGAATTTGTCTCAAAAAAAAAAAAAAAAAAAAAAAGCAACAAAAAGCATGCCAAATATAAGATGTTATCTCATGGAAATAGCATGAAAAAGGATGATCTACATGAGTTGATTCACTAGTTGTATCTATTAAAAATAACCGCTTCATATAAACTAATACTACCTAATATTATTGATAGCTTACTCATGTCAGATGTTATTCCTTGACCTTTTCCATATAGTATTCATTCCTCAAAATAATCTCATAAATTACATACTATAATCATTATTTAATGAAGATAAAACCACTGAGGCAGAGAGCTTTTAAGTAACTTGCCTAAAGTCTAACAGGTAAAGAATTGATAATGTAGAATTAAAACGTAGGCGTGTGGCTCTGGACGCCATACTCTCCAATGCTACAACACATTGATTATGTCACAGTGTGTCTATGGGGCTGACTTCATGGACCTATGACCTGTCCAGTTGCACAGGGTACCATGCTCACATGGATCTGCTCTTGGTTTAATGCTGTGCTGCTGCCATTTTGGAATTCTTAATAATTTGCAACAAAAGACCCCACATTTTCATTTTGAATTGAACCCCACAAATTATGTAGCCAAACCTGTGTAGGACTGTCTTGGCCATGAAATAATACACTTCATAGGTAGAAATGATATGAGGAAGTTCCTCTCACCGACAATCATTAGAATGTGTAATTCAAACCAGTGGGAGAAAAATGAAACTATCACTAAATAAGATATTAATTATACTTTTTGTATAGCAAATAATGAATTGTTCTTTATAACAAATAAACATAAACCAAGTCGTCTCACAACTTCCTTAGGAGTATAAGCACAAGAATATAATTACTTATCTTCATACTTACCATAAAAGGGAATATTCAAGAAATCTTAATATATTGGGAGTTTCAAACATACTTCTGTTGCCAAAATATTATTGGAGGAATGAGAGTCTATTGTTGAAAACTTAGAAAATAAAAAGACATAGTGCTTAGCAGTAAAATATCAAATTAAATCTAATTAGTAAATACGTTATTCTTCTCACCTGTTAATATTAACAGCAAGGTAATATTAATGTTTTCAATAGCTGAAAAAAGACACCATGAACTGTGCATTACCATAAAAATTTGAGGTAATATTACAAAACCTAGTTTTTTATATAGGCATAAATATAGTTTTCACTGATTAGTAATTTAATTTTTTAAATAAATACCTGAAATTTAAAACACCATTATTGTAAAATTATAAATGTTTCTCTTTTTTTGCTGAGTAAAACAAATGAGCAAAATTCAATTCTTGTTACAAAAGTGTTATATTTCTGAGTACATTTATGAGAGAGATTTCTGGATTTAATTTTCCTCATCTAAGCCATGTAGCTTAGCAATAGTATCATTTGGGATAAATATATTTTCTTTACAAACTAGCTAATGCAGATTTTATGGATGAATAATTTACATAAGTTTTGTTTCTGCCACCTTGTATTTATTGAAGTTTTATTTGACACCACACGATACATTTATGTATGATCACTTGGATTTTATCTTTTGAGGTAATTTGCCTTACATCATATTAAGTTCCAATTTATCAAAGTAAGAAGTGACTTCCGATAATCATAACCCTGAAATATATAAAAAAAACTATTTGGCATGTGCAATTACTCATTTCAGACATTCTTTTACATTTGAATCTAAAATTCGTGTACAAAATTTTATAAAATAAACCAAAGTAACACTCTATAAATATTCAACATCTGCTATTTTTAAAAGCCTGAACTCATTTCACTAATTGTCATGTGCTGATGTGGAAAATAACTGAAAGATCAGTTTCTTCCAGGATGTGCAGTTTAGCCAATATAAAGCCTGTTCAACAACAGCAAGAAACAAAAGTAGATATAAATCATTGAATTAAATCTTATTACAGTCTAAGTGCTTCTCCTCTAATGATACTCACATAATTCTTATTATATAATTCAAAAATATTAGAATAATTACAATACCGTAGAATGCACATCTCTTAGAAGCATTAGAGTATTGTTAATTCTGACAGATTTCTATAATCCAAGTCACAGTCTTCTTTGCAGACTGTGTGATTTTCTTACTTATGACTTATTCCTAATGTAAACAATATCTCCGTGGAGAAAACATATTACTATTTAATGGCAATTTTAAAAAGCATTAAATTTGTTCATATTGTTGGATAAAGAACAGTATTACAGTGTATATTAAGCACCAATCCTATGCATAGTACTTTGGTAAAATTAAAAGGACCAGAAAGAAAAAACATAACTATATTGCAATTGAGATGATATTAAAAATCATAAGTAGAAAAACAAAGCAAAGTCTTATAACAAATATTGAATAAAATAGACTCTCATTACTCTGGAACACAAAAGAGGAAGAAAAGTGGTGATATGAAATACCTATGTCTAGATATTGGCTTCTTGATGATTTTTTCACTTTTATTCCTTATCATATTCATTCCTTTAGTTATTTAAATATCCAGCAAGGGTTTTTGGACATCTTTGAGTAGAGAATACTTAAGTAATTATGTAATATGGATCTGAGGATATGAACTTTATGATTAATTCCTGTGAATAAGTTATGAAGTTTCTGTTATAGTGGTCATAAATGTAGGTAAGAATCCATTATGTGTCTGGGTGGGAGTACAGAATGGAGAGCTGAAGATTATCTCCGATTACATATGAAAGTTCCACTGTGAAGTTATTGGTCAATGTTTTCTGGGGAAAGCACTTCAATGTAGGCAAAGTCTTTCTAACCTAAAGAAATTTAGAGTTAAATATAGGGAAAAAATAAATCAAAACAACATTTTGATATTTTGTGTTTCTTTATTTACCTGCAATGTATGAAATGTGTTTCCGTTGTTTTGATTTCCTGGGCAGACCAAAGGGTAAAATATTCAAGCTGAGATATAACTGCCAAACAAGTTCACTAAACCCAGCTACAGGAGATGCATAACGTTTTGACTGACATACATTCATCTGATTCCTTCCACCTTGAAGTCTCTGATGAAGTAGCAAGGCAAAAATGTTCAATCTTTCTCCCGTCTTCTTCGGATTCATTAACATATCATATCCTTGAAGTAATTGCTGTCTTATTGATGTCTCATTTGATTTATCTAAAGGAACCTTCGGCTGGACATCAATACCCATATTTTTAAAAAATGTGTGTTGTTTTATTGGGCCCAGAGACACTACTTTTCCTTGTGCCATTCTTTGCAAATAACTGAAGTCCACATTAGCTGTTAGATCTGCTCTTCCTGGGGCAATTAAGACATCATGAAACTTGTGGCCACAAAACCCTCTGAAGTCATCTGTCTTTGTTCCATCATGACCGTAATCAGCAACCAGTGCAGCACCTCCAGTTAGTGCAATGCATTGAGAAAGTTCCTTAGTGATAACACCAGCATCAGGAAACACTTCAACGTGATTGATTGTTTAATCTAGTGACTTCAGCCATTGAGACAATCTACTGTAATTGTGATTTGAATTAAAATTTTGATTAAGTGAATAAAATGGAGCTATTTATTTCACAAATATATAATGTTATTGCAGTATTTAAGACTATAAGGGCCCCTTATATTGATAAAGCTAACACTTACTTGGGAAGGTTTTAGTAGTTGGGCAATTGAAGCAAATTTAATGGAAATATTAGCTGGGCATAATGGTATGCATCTGTAGCCCCAGCTACTCTGGAGGGAATGTTGGGAGTGACTGAGCCCAGAAGTTTGAGGCTGCAGTGAGCTGTGATCAGGAAATTGCACTCCATTTCAGTCAAAATATGCTGAAATTTATAAATTAAAATAATTTATAAGTTAATACCAAACATTTGGAAAAAATTCACTTTTAAAAGTTGTAATGTTAATAAATCAAATATTAATATTTAAAAGAAATTATGAAGTAATTTTTACTATGCAAAGAAATGTTGCTTTCCAGAACACTTATAAGTTCATATTTATATACAGTCCTGCTCCATGTGTGATATGGATAACATACACTTGACTTTCTTCTCCATCTATGCTTTTTCTATTCTCCTCACCACGAATTCCCCAATTAATACTCTGTTTCCACCTATTGAAGTAGTAGTCACATTTAAAGGACTGAGCTTAAATTTCATTATTCTATAATGTTTCCCAGATCCCTTTTTTTAAAAAAAGGGTTTTTTTTGTATTTTTTACTAATTTTTCCCAGTGATGCTACTTTGCTCAATCATAACACAAGTAATAAAATATTACACTAATTTACTTTAAATGTTTGCAAATATCTGTCCCCTTCTCTATATTGCAAGCTCCTTGTATTAAAGGGACTATTATAAATTTGCTTTGAATAGACAACTATTAGATTATAATATCCAAATCAGCCTATCATGCCTAGCCAGCCTATAAGCAAATACTTAGCTTTGATTGTAAAAAAATAATATGTAGTATGTTAGATGAGAAAATAGTTACCAATATTAGATAAATTCAATTCAAACCCTACATTTCAATACTTATAAGTCTGTTTTACATAATTTCTATTATAAAACAGGTATTTGCTAACTCATTGGGGAACCATTTGGACAAAAGTTGATTCAGTAAATTTTAGGTAATCAGTAACATTGAGTTGAGAAAAAATCAATGAATAACTAATTGTAACTAAAATGAACAGTCAATAAATTGAACTTTATATTTTCCACATGTTCTATTTTAAGGTATTTGATTTAAAAGCCAAATATTATTTTTCGGTTCATTGAATAAAAGTTGGTAACATGAATAACAGGGATTAAAGCTCATAAAACAGCTTTATGAAAATAAAGCTCAAATACAGCCAATTACATGTTATAATTAAAACATGCATTTAAAAGGTGACTTTATAATAAACAAAATTTATCGTACATGTTAGAGTATTAAAAAATCTAAATACTTTACATTAAAACATTCCACTCTGTTTTTGAAGAGCAGTTTTGAAGAGCAGAGCAGATTCAGTTACATGACCAAAGGTAGCCCAGCCTACAGGATTTTATAAATTTCAAAATCTTATATGACAAGAGCAGTTGAATAACTTCTTATTCTTGGAAAATATTTACATAATGTGCCTTCTTTATTGTAATTCTCTTGCCATTAAAATTACAATGATGTTTTCTTTCTATGTTTTTGTCTTCAATACTGCAGCCTGCCATATTGCTGAAGGTTTGTGAGACACAGCCTAGCAGTTTGTTATCAATCCTCATTGGTTGAGGCTCCTCCTGCTGTAGTTGAAGACTGTCTACTGCTAAAAGAAGAGAGAATATACTAGAAAGAAATAAAATTATTTGATGTGTTTAATTTTTTCTGATACTTCCTATTCATTTGTTACTTCCTATCCCTTTGTCACCAGAAGATATTCTCTATTTTTGTCCTGAGGCATCAAGTGTGTTGAGAACAATAGAATGTGGAAATTTTTCTACTTCAACATACAATCAAGTAAGACGTAAATGAAAAGTTTTGTGTGAGAGAGATGTTGACAGATTTCGTTTCATCTAGTGAACACATCCAGTATTTACAACCTTACCCCATGCGTATCATGCAGACTACCTGACTGCGTGTTTTGCTTCTAGATCAAGTCTTATCATCCACTCTAAAACATCATGCACACATATGAAATCTCGATTGTCTACATTTATGGAACACAGTTTAAAATACTTCAAAAATATTAATATGATAAACATCAACAAAATACAAGTTCATTTGAGATTCAACATGCATTCAACTCTTTATTTAGCTAGGAGTTATTTAATACCACATGCTGGCTACAGTGTTAGGGTCTGAAGTACATAGCCTAATATGGTTAAACTTTGATACACAAAGCAAAATGGTATTCAATTATAAAATAATGTTTACATTCTTATAGGAAAATGCTTACAAAAATTATATTAAAGCACAATGAAATGATCTATTTTAATAATTCTACACTAGAACAACAGGAATTTGTGGTTTAGAGAAGGATTTTTTGTTCGAATTAGATTTGGATAGGTCTTTCCAGAGTTAATAAAAACTTTCAGAAGGAGAAGAGAAAAAGTACATTTCAGAAAATAATTAATGACATGAGCCATATCAAAGAGATACAACAAAGCATGGTTTATTTAAATAATTATGCATGGTCCAGAATGGTAATGGTGTAGGATAGTTGTATTGGAAAAAAAAAAAAAAAAAAAAGTAGTCTATACAACAATCAAGTTAGCTTTTACCATATTTTTAAAAACAATGTTAAGTAATTTTGAGTGATGTGGGTCACATTCTGCAGGGAATGGCTAATCATAAAAGTAAGCAGAAACCTATTTGGGACAGGCATTTTTAAAACTTTAAATTAATTACCCTAATAACACTTTCTAGAAAGCAACTGTTCCCAACATGCACTTAGGGCCAAGAAACAAGCAGATATCTGTGATTTTATTAAAATGTTGTTTGCCAGTCTTTCCTCAGAAAACAATAAAGGATTTGAGAAGAAAAGAAAAATAGCCATTTATGTAGTTTTTGGCTCAAGTTTCAAATAAAAAGACAAAGACAGATGATATATTAAGTCAAGAGCTTTCTTGATCTTGCCCAATGAATGAACAGAAAAGTAAGAGCTTCTCCCAAAATTCTCAGATGGATTGCCTCTGAAGTGCCTCCACTTGGGTTGACTTTCTCATCTTTGGTTATTCCCTTTGATTGAGCATAAAATGATGTGTGAAATAATTAGCAGAAGCCTGTATTGGCAGAATAGTTAACGTATCTTCATCTAAGATAAACATCTCTTCTCTTTCATCTATCTATAAGTATTCTTGATTCATCTTTTCATTAGATTTCTTTTGCAGCCATAAGGCTTTACCTCATATTGCAGGATTTTCTTCACTGTTATCTTTAATCTGCAAGTTAACATTTGAACCATCACCAAAATATATCACTATGACAACCAAATAACAAGTAACCTTTATTACTTTATATTTTGAAGTTCAACAAACCATAGTCTTAAGGAGTATGTTCTGAGCGTGTCTGAAATAAAAGTGACATCATTGCAAACTGTTATAGGTTAAAAACAAGCAATCCAAAGTGAAACTAGGGCAATCTCAATTTCCTGTAAGCCACGCTAGGTAGGTGAGGTCTCTGCTTTGTTAAAATGAGTGGAAGTGTAGAGCATAGATGAGAAATAGGAGCAATCCAGGATCAAAAACATCAGTTAGTTGAATTTGGAGACAATAAAGACAAGTGTTAAAATGATCTGAGCTGGGGGTTAGAGGCTATTCATTAAAAAGAGGAAACTATTTTCATTTCTACATCCATTTTTAACCATAACACTTTGAAATATAATTTGCAATTACTTTATAAAGAGAGAACAAAAAGCATAAAGCATTGTGGGGAGGTGGAAATAAATAACTCTTAATAAAAACAAAACAAGGAAGTCAAAGCAAAAAAAAAATCCATAAAAAGTTTAGATACAGTTTGAAATAGAGCTTACCAGTTACTTTCATTATATGACTAAATTTATTTAAAAAGAAAAGTGAAAAGAAAAACAAATGTGGAAGTGAAACACACCCATTTTGAAGCATCGAATTGATAAACGATAATGGATGCATAGCCACATGTGTACACCCACAGAGAACTAAGCACTGAGTGCATTAAATTTAGATTATCTTAAATAAAATACTATATACAACTCATTAATCTTTCTTTCTTGGTAATAGAGTTGTAATTTTTAATTGTGACTATTATGGCACAGATTCATTTGAAAATACTCTATTATGTTTAATATTTTGCCATTTCCTGTAGTGCTAAATTTCATTTATGCTAAACTGAAATAAAATCTAGGAGAATAATTTGAAAATCAGTGGCATAGGCATGAAGACAGTAAAAACTGGACTACATAAATTTTGGGGGCAGGTACGCTCTACAAGATCTCAGGTAAATTGGGGTCAAATATAGAAAACATAATTTGTGTTAAGTAAGGATATAATTAAAAACTCTAAAGCAAAGTCATTGCAGTCTTTTTCACAAACACCTACTTTTTAATATTTTATGTATAACATAATATTAGAAAAACACAATCAATAGGAAACAAGAATGTTTAAATTAACTTGACTGAATTTTCTTCTCACTTTCCCACATGTGGTATTTTGTAAACATATTTTAGAGTTAGGGAGTGTAAAGAAGGTGAATATTTGATTTTTTATTAGAATGTATAATAAAATCTTGAGATAAAATTATCCATGATGTTTCGACATGTCTTGTATCAGTTTTTGTTCCAGACTATCTTTGCAAGAAAGTTTATACAGCAAATGTCTTTGAAAAATAGTGTTTCCCCCAGGGACAGAGGACAGATTTGTGTCTTGACTTGAAAAGTAAAGGTAACCTCTCCTTCCGAGATAAAGTTTTGGCAAGCTTGCCAGTAATCCCCTTAGAAGACTGAAAGTTCTGTAAACTCACTGTGTGTACCATCTACCTGTTCTGCTCCATATAGCTCCCATGGGATATGGGAGAGCAACAGAAACCAACTTAAACACAAAGCTTATGCTGTCTGTTATGCCTTGAGTAACTAGATTTTTTTTTGTTTGTTTTTGATCTAGGAATTTCATGTGTTTTGCCAGCCTCTGCAATACTGTGGGGTATGTTGTAAACTTGCAAGTAAAATAAAATTTCAGACCCTTACAATTCTTAACATAAAAATGCTCAAATTTTCAGTGCTAAATAAGTTTTTAAATTTATTTATTATTCTGATGAGGAAACTGAGGAAAGCACTGGTTAATTAATTTTATTTTATTTTTTGGAGATGGAGTCTCACTTTGTTCCACAGGCTGGAGTGCAGTGGTGCAATTACCTGCACATAAACAGTCAATTAACATGTATTTTGTATGTTATATGTACTATCTACCATATTCTCACAATAAAATTATCTAGAAAAAAGAAAATGTTATTTTAAGAATTATTGAAAAAAGAAAACATATTTACTATTCATTAAGCGGAAGTAGATCATCATAAAGATCTTCATCCTCATCCTCACATTGAGTAGTCTTAACAGGAAGAAAAAAAGGAGGTGTTGGTTTTGCTGTCTCAGGTGTGTCAAAGTCAGAAGAGATGGAGGAGGTGAAAGGGGAAGCAAGAGAGTTAGGCACACTCAGTGTAGTTTTACACTAAATTCTACATTGTAATTTTTGACTTCTTGCTTCTTCGTTTCTCTAAAAGTATTGCTGTGTGTCACCAGTCCTTCTTTCACCATTTTCTTTTGTTTAAGTGCCCAAATCATGAAAGGTCTGTGTCGTAAAAGAAGTCAAAAGCAGTCCTGAATAATTGGCAAACTTCCGCAAGATGGTCTAATGTCAAATTCTTTTCCGAAATTTCTTCTTCCCCATCTTCCTTATCATCTGGCACTGGTTCAGAGCACTTATCTCCATCAAGTCGTCTTCTGTAAATTCCTCTTGCATGGTATCTATTAGCTCTAGAATTTCTTCAAGATCCATAACTTGAAACCCTCCAATCCCTGTCTTTTTCACCATATCCCCAATGTTTTTCATGATTTCCTCGGTGGGCTCTGTTGTAAATACTGTGAAGTCATGCACAGCATCTGGACAGTTTTCTCCAGCAGGAATTTATTGCTTCAGATTTGATGGTTTTCATAGCTTTTTCCCTAACCATGATGGCATCTTCAGTGGTGTAATCCTTCCAGACTTTCATGATGTTATCTGTATAGGGGTTCTCGTCTATAGCGTTAGTAATCCTTTCCATAGAGTATCATGTGTAATGAGCCTTTAAGGTCTTTATGATCCCCTGATCTAGAGGCTGAATTAGATACATTGTGTTTGAAGGCAATTAGACCATTTGATACCTTCTGTGTTGAACCCATGGGGTTTTAGGTGGTCAGGGTCATTGTCCAATATTAAAATAACGTCAAAATGCAATCCATTACTGAAAAGGGACTTCCTGACTTTAGGAACAAAGCATCAATCCATTACATTTCGATGGAAACAATCCAGAACGAGGGTTCTCACTGACCAGGCTTTTTTCTTGTACGATCAAAAGACTGGCAGCTGGTATTTATCTTTCCCCTCCAAGGAAGCTTTATAGATAAGCCTTGATTGTAAACCCAACTGAATTTGAACAAAATATTAGAGTTAGACTATCTCTTCCTGCCTTAATTCATGGTGCTTGCTGTTCTTTGCTAATAAATGTCCACTTTTTTTCTAACAGAATAGTGCACTTTCATCTGCATTATGAACCTGTTTAGGCAGATATTGTTTCTTTTCAATGATTTTCTTAATGTTGTCTGGGAACTAGTCTGCTGCCTCTTGGTCAGCAGAAGTTATTTCTGCAGTTATCCTGACATTTTAAAAGCCAAAACTCTTTCTATAATAAAATTATCAAACCATCCTTTGCTGGCATTAAATTTCTCAGCTTATATTCTTCACCTTCACTTTTTCTCAAATCATATTACAGTCTACAGGTATGCTTGTCTTATAGTAGTCTTACACTCACATAAAAGCTGGATTTTGAATACAAGATAAAAAAGTATTCCACAAAAAGTGCGAGGTTTTCACACCTGCTGGTGTAGCTGCAGTGACAGCATCACAAGTTTTTTTCTTATTTTATAGTGGGTCTTATGCAGGATTCTTTTATCATAAAATGGCTGGCAAATGTATCTGCAAGACCTCAATTTATAGTATCTATCAAGCAATTAAACTTTTTCATATAATGTGATGATTTTGCCACTTGGGAGCACTTCCAGCATCACATGTACTGGGATTCTCTCAGATTTTATCATCATGTTCACAAAACAAATGCTGTCTTCTTTCTCTGGTGGTAACTTTGTTAGTAATATTGTGAAGGGAAATTGATTACTTGGAATTGACTGAATAGTCTAATTCTAATCTGGCTTACATATTAAGCAAAATCTTTTTTTTTTTTAATTTTGTCTTGTCAAAGTCCTTGTGATATATATTTATGGCACCAAATATCTGGTATTTCTTTTCTTTGTTTTCTGAAATATACACCTTAACAGGACATCCTGAATTTTCTAAATGTAAAAACAGCATTCTATTAAAAGAAAAGAATTAATTGAAAAATACCATAAACTAACTTTTTTATAAAACATCTATGCAGTTTATATTGATATTTGATAAAAATATATAAAAATTTCTTCTTTGTGTTGGTGACACATAGAACATTCCAAACTTTATGTAATATTCAATTTTATTATTAACTAATATATGTGGCAATCTAGAGTTTATAGAGAATTTCAAATATATCATTTAATTCTCACAAAAGGTATTTTATTCCATCTTTCTTTTACCTAGGAGGCAAAGGATCAAAAGGTTATCACCTTGATAAGAGAGGTTAAATTTTTTTGATTTGAAAACTGGGAATTTTATTCTCTTATATAATGCCTTTTGTGCTTTTATGCATAAATGATCTTGAAATTTCAAAAAATGCTTAATAATGAAACAATATTTTTATGTTAGTTTTATTTAAGATATCTAAAAGTGAAACTTTTAATTGTTCTGCTGTTCTCAACCTTGAAAACTTGAGCAATTAATCAGATTTATTACAGTGGTGATGATGACAAATGTAAATGAAAAGCAGGGATTTTTTGCTTTCATTAAGTATTCTGATATTCTCTATATCTTTTAATTATATGAAAATTGTGTTATATCTGTGCAGAAATATTCAAATTTTAAGTAATAGCTACTATTCAACTGTACTTTCATATTTAATTATTTTAAATACCTGTGATTCCAAAGTTTGTTTATGAGTATTTATTATTTTAACTAGTGTTTTGGATGTGTCCTTGTACATGAGTTTTCAGAATGTTACAAATGATTATGCAAGTTGAGAATTTACAGAGTCTGTGTCAACATTACAAATAATCCCAAAATACTTCACCCTCTTATGAGTTTCCATATTAATGAGGAAATTGACCTGATGCAGACCATAAGTCATACATAGACAGCCACATTTAATTGTAAATTGTGGACTGAATTTTGAATTACTTATTTTTTTAAGTAGGTGTTTAACTAGGTGGGTTTTTTTTACATTTTTCAAATACCATAAATACACAATAAGTAATACATATATGGTGTCAATTGAATCTTGCTTTCAAGAAGACAAATTCATACCATTAATGGTTAATGAATGATATCTAGCTTCATAAAGATATCTGAAAAATGCTAACTGAATTATAATGAAATTTATTAATATGGGCGTATTTGTAAACTATTTCAGAAAATTAGAAGCCATTTATTAATACAAGTAATGCAACAAGGGTGAATATAAGCAAAACCAGCTATCCCCATGAAGCTGTTGATATAATTTTTAACTTTTACTAATTTTTCTTGAAAATAGAGGTGAAATAGTAATCCATAGCTATTGTAAAAAGGAGGTCAATGATATGATAGAAAAAATGATCTTTAACTTTTTAATAGAAATATTTTGAAAAAACTCACTTACATGTAATTTATTTTTTACCCAATTAGTACAATTCTCTTCTCCGTGACAACCTAGAGCAAGACAATTGCCTTCAGATATTTGCATACAATTATTTTGTTTCCCCACAGGCTCCTCCTTTTTTAATCAACACTTTCTCATTGCCTTTAACTATTCTTCCATGACATTCTTAATTTCTAAGTTACAGTGATACATATGTATGCATATAAATTAAAATGTGCATATGCTTATGTACTCCTATGCAATCTGAAAAATAAAACATTGAGGACAAAGTATTTTTAGGAAGAAAAAAGAATGCTATTTGTAGCATCTTTTGACAGGCCAAGGGAATTCCTTTCTTTTTAAAAATAAGCATCAATAAAAATCGAATTTGATATCTTTTAAAATCTTCAGAGAGAAAACAATATGAATTATGTGAAATGTTGACTCATGGACTTATTTTTAGCAGAAAAGAGAAGATAAATTACAACAAAGTACATATTAATATTTTGTGTTAATTGATTTTTAAAAGCATATAATGTGATTCCTTCAACTACCTTAATGTCTTGTCATTTTAGTTGTTGTTTTGGTTTTAATGATGTATGTTCTATAAAATGTAACATAGTAAAATTCTCAATATGTTATGGTTTCTATTTTCTGTCATATGTGTAGTAAAGGCAAAACAACCTCAGACTATGATTCACTCTAATTTATCTTTATTCTATCTTGAAATAAATATTTTAGTCTATTGAAGATCAAGTTTAGCTTTGTCCCATAGGACTATTCATTGTTTCCAACTACATTTGTGGTAAAGGATACCTCCACTACCACTGCCACTGATTAATCACCATTTTTACCATAAACCAAATTGCAGTATGTAATGAGACCATGTTTATCAGTATTCTGTTTTGCATTGAAATGTTTATTTTTGTATTAGTGCCACACTTTTGATAAGCTCTGATTTTGACTTTGTCTATTTAGTAAAGGAAAATTAGTGCTTTAGGTCTTTTTAAAGCTTCTATTCAAAAACCTGTTATGTACCCAGTGTCTTCTTGGCTTTATCCCATATTTCTTCAAATCTCTTTGCCATGGCCGTCCTTCTACTTATTAGAATTTGCTCTTGTTTCTCTGTGTAGAAGAACTGCCTTCAGGCTGCCAATGCCCACTGTACTTGTGTTTTTTGCACAAGTGACCAGAACTTTATGTCATAGATGACATGTTCCTCTCTGTTGATGTCCCGAAAGTCCAACTTATATTTTCTAAAGAATTCAAGTGTGATGGTATTGACACCAGACAAAATATAAATCAGAGTGTCTTATACTAATATAAGTTACAGTGAGCCATGAGGTCATTTTGTATCAAATATATTTATTGTCAGCCTACTAAAGCCCCGGTCATATTCTATGTACTTGAGACGTAACAGTAAATACAATAAATAAAGTTTCTGTTTTTATAGAATTTCTCTTTCAGTTTGGAGAAGTATACAAATAAGTAAACATATACACCTCTGTGTACACACATATATGCTTCTGTAAAAAAATAAATACATAAATAAATCATAAAACAGAAAAATAATCTAGTGATGAGTGCTATCAAAAAAAAAAGCTAAATTAGAATGTCATAGAAAGGAACTGGAACGGTCCTTCAGATTTTTAGTCAGAGGAGGTCTCTGTAAAAGGGCTAGGTTGCATTGAAGTTGAGATCTAAAATGACAGGATCAGTCTAAACCTTTGATTATTAGGAATAAAAACATTCCAGCCAGGAGGGACACTGGGTGCATGAGCAAGTGGCCAGAGTATTTAAAACAGGATGAGTAAAAAAAGAAAAATATTTTTAAAAAGAGAGATAATCTGAGTCATTATTTATCAGGGACTTAAAAGCCATACCATGTGCTTTTATGTGTGTAGTAGAAAGACATTGGATATTTGAACAGAGGAGTTACTTGATCTGATTTTAATGAAAAGACATTTTAGCCATTCTGTGATTAAAGGGTTCCAATACAGGATCTTAGGTTTGGTTCCCTGCAAACAGAAATAAGGGAAGCAGAATTGGGCAGAGGGAGAAAATAAACTGTGATAAAGGTGAAATAGAAGGCTCATACAATCCTACATGCAGCTCAGGAGCTGGCCCTCTGGAGTTGTCCCAAAGGGAATCAAGGGTGTCTGGGCCTTTATACCTTCACATCAGGCAGTAACTAGATGTCATTTACCCTATGGGCAAGGCACCTCCCTTTGGGTAAAGCAGTGCTGCGAGAAGTACACATCTGTGAGCCATCAACAGCCAACATTTCCAGCAGCTGGGAAAATGAGTGGCCCAGTTAGACAGGACATCCTCTTTCTTACACACGTACTATGTGTGATATTCGCCGACATTTTCAGTGAAATTCTATTCTACTTTATTTTATTTTATTTTATTATAAGCAAATCTGGTCATAATATATGAAATTAATTTCATCAATCTTTGTTTTAGGTCTCAATTTGAAAAAGCCTACTGACCTAGGGAATGTGTAGAAGGAGAAGTGAAGAAGCAGGAAAGTACAGAAAAATAGAGAGATCAGGAGGCTGTTATTAGCCTAGGCAGGAGGGGAATGTTACCTGGACAAGGGCAGTATCCGGGTAGTGGAGAGAAGTGTTAGATTTGAGACATATTTTGAACCCAATTATATTTAATGTTCTGTTAGATTTGAGTACAGAAAATGAGTACTGAAAAGAAAAGAGACAAAGGTAACTCCTGGTTTATATTGTTTAAAGTACTTTTCATTCATGAACAATTGAATAAATCATGATTCAATGTAGCAATAATGGAAAAACTGCCACAAAACATTTGATAGGGGAAACCAAAATTTACTCTGGGATATGTTGCAGTTGAAGTGGCTATTATATATTCAATGTCAAGTATATGGTACATTATGCAAATCTAAAATGTAGGGAAGCAATTATAGATATAAATGTGGGAGTCACCACACACAAATTAAAATCATGGTGCTAGATACCATTATCTGAGGCAGTGCCTGTCAAGATTTTTTTTGATCCACAATAAAAAGCATTTTGCTTCTTAACCCATATTCATGTATAACTACTAAAACAAAAGTTTCGCAAAATTGCTTGCATTGATTATGCAGGATTTAATATTTAAAGGACTCACAAGGCTTTGCAAGTCATACACTTATTAAAGCTTTAACAAAGTTAAATAATGCAGTACAACAGGAGAAAGAAAGTACAAGCAATCATTGTTGGTGGAGAGATTTTTAGGCAGCTTTCCAGAATTCTTTCTAAGTTTCACAGAAGGCACATCGTCTTTCATTTATTTCACTCAGACATGCATGTGACATCTTTGTCTTAGGGGAGCCCAGGAGTTTCCAGTGGGGTTTGTCTTACCTCGCTGGACACATTCCCAAATTAGATTGTATAAGCAGCTAAATCAGGTGCAAGCTTTCAATTTATATATTGGTAAATAATGTCAATAAATTTGCCTTTGCTGCTTTCAGGAAATGTTTTACACTCAAAGTGCACATTATATACTACTATTCAAACTCATTTTTTTTTTTTTTTTTTTTTTTTTTGAGACAGTGTCTAACTCTGTCACCCAGACTGGAGTGCAGTGGCACAATCTCGGCTCACTGCAACCTCTGCCTCACGGGTTCAAGTGATTACCATGTTTAAGCTATTACCCTGCCTCAGCCTCCCAAATAGGTGGTATTACAAGTATGTGCTACCACACCCAGCTAAATTTTGTATCTTTTGTAGAGACCACTTTTGGCCACGTTGGCCAGGCTGATCTTGAACTCCTGACCTCAAGCCGTCTGCTCGCCTCAACCTCACAAAGTGCTGGGATTACAGGTGTGAGCCACCGTGCCAGGTGCCTGGCCTCAAACTCATTCTTATCCTTACCAAGAGTCAATACAAAATTTCAGACACTCTCAGAGATTAACCTAGAGCTGTCCCAGTCTGGCAATAAAATAACTCTTTCTTACACACTTGATATGTGTGGTGTTCAATGATATTTTCAGTGAATTTCTATTTTATTTTATTTAATAATGGACATATTTATGTAATAGTCATAGCCCATTAAATTAATTTCATAAATTTTTGTATTAGGCATCAGTTGGAAAAACAAACACTGATCTAGGGATTAAATGTAGAGGGAGAATGGAAGAGAACACAGGACTGGATGCTTGGAAACACAAACACTTCAGGGATAGAAAGAAGAGGAGGAAATAGAAAAAAAGCTTGAGGAAAAGCAAAGAGAAAAAGAAATGCAAGAAGGTTATTATATCCTTGAAACTAAGAAGAAAATATCTGATGAAGTGGTCAAGTGTTGCTGAGAGGCATAGGGCATCATGTAGTGAGAAATGAATGCTGGCTTAGGTGAAATAATTGTTGAGGATCTTGATGATAGTTGAATGGATGTCTGTTGGAGTGGATTGAGAGGAGAATGATACATGAGAAACCAAAGACTTGGACACAGGACATTTTTCAAGATATTTGCCCTAAAGAGGCAAGTGAGGCAGTAATTTGATTAGGTTATGGAGTAAAAACAGTGTTTTAGGAGTTAAATTACAACATGCTTATATGACAAGGGCAACAATCCAACAGAAGGCAAAAATATGACTATTTAAGAGATAAAAGGGAATATTGCAGGAAAGAACTAGAGAAGGCAAGAGACAGTGTTGCCCAGCAAACAATGTGAGGGCTTATACCCTATGTATTCACTAGGGCAGCTTATCCATTTGCGTAAAAATCAGTGGAGTATATGGCAACAGATTTAAAACATTAGTTTATTGAATGGAGTAAAATTGAATGAGTTCTTTGGTAACTCATCATTTCACAGGTGTGTTCATTCTACGAGAAAGCTATAGGGAGCAGGAAGCATTAGATCTGAAGAGAGAAATAAGGAGAAATATATTTATCTGAGGGATGGGAGACTAAATCTGTAGAATAACATAGTTGGTTTACTGAGTATCACTGAGATCCCACTTGAGATTTCTTCATCAGACCAGTTGCCTGTGTGCTTTTCTACAGCCATTTTCAACTGCGTGGTTGAAGGCAGAGAGTTAGCCAAAGGCTGATTGTAATTAGAGTCGAAAGTCTAATGGAGAAATGTGGTAGAACAAGAAAAAAGTAAGAATTGAGGATGTACACATAAAAATGAATAGAATTTCTTATCTAGGTTAGGTAAAGACAAGTAAGGGTAGTGGTGGAAAACGAAAATGATGATAGGGTACAAATGTGATTGAATAATATAAAGAGTAGGGGTTTTAGAGCAAGTAAACTCTAAAGACAGGATGTCGGGGAGAGTTCAAATGTTCAAACATAGATTTTTGGAGACCGTACAGTTAATAACGATGACAGTAAAAATAGTATTACTGATGGGAGTTGGTAGGTGAGATTGGGTGAGGGAAAAGTAGTTGGAATTGAAGATATTATCAAAGTGCTAGAAGGATTATCCACATGGATTTTGTTATCTTGTGAATGATGACTTAGACTGGAAGGTGGAAGACAAGTGGAAATCACTTTCACATAGAGCAAGGGTCCCTTCTGACTTTTGTGGGTTGGAAGTGAGATTCTGCCAGCCTCTAGCATGTGGGTCTCCACCCTGCTGCCTGAAAACCTCCTGCCTTTGTGCTATTGGCAGCTGAGATACTAAGAAGTTCTCTTTGGTGATTTTATTTCCTACTTTCCAGGACATTACCAATATTTACCTGATCTTTGCTATTCTAACTTCTAATGTTAACTTCTTCAACACATATGTATATGTCACATATGTATATGTATTATGGATAAGTGTCATTTTCCTTGTCCTCATTTAATGGAAGAAGCAGCATTTTATGACTGCTCTTTGTGCAGATGCTCCATGATGCTCAAAGTTTCCTGTATAAAATGATCACGGTGTGTCCGGAATTGATTCCTTCTGGTGGGTTCTTGGTCTCGCTGACTTCAAGAATGAAGCCGCGAACCCTCGCAGTGAGTGTTACAGTTCTTAAAGATGGTGTGTCCGGAGTTTGTTCCTTCAGATGTTCAGATGTGTCCAGATTTTCTTCCAGTGGGTTTGTGGACTCATTGACTCCAGGAGTGAAGCCGCAGACCTTCACAGTGAGTGTTACAGCTCTTGAAGATGGTACTTCCAAGTTGTTTGCTCCTCCCAGTGGATTCGTGGTCTCACTGACTTGAAGAGTGAAGCCACAAACCTTCGCAGTGAGTGTTACAGCTCATAAAGGTAGTGCAGACCCAAAGGGTGAGCAGTAGCAAGACTTATTGTGAAGAGTTAAAGAACAAAGCTTCCACAGCGTGGAAGGGGACTCAAGGGGGTTGTCATTGCTGGCTTGGGTGGCCAGCTTTTATTCCCTTATTTGGCCCCGTCCACATCCTGCTGATTGGTCCATTTTACAGAGTATTGATTGGTGCGTTTACAAACCTTTAGCTAGACACAGAGTGCTGATTGCTGCGTTTTTACTGAGTGCTGATTGGTGCGTTTACAAACCTTTAGCTAGATATAGAGCACTGATTGGTGCATTTACAAACCTTTAGCTAGACAGAAAAGTTCTCCAAGTCCCCACTTGACCCAGGAAGTCCAGCTGCTTCACCTCTCAATCCCCACTCTAAACAGGACATCCAAACTGCTGTTGGGAATTGGGCAATGACTGCTCTAGCTACTTCCTGCTAGATAGGGGTGAAAAAGGGGGCCTGCAGTTGTAGTTTCCTCCAAAGGGGAACTCTCTAGGCCAGTGAAAGGACCAGCAGGTTGGTGCAGGGGTCCTTGGTAGAAGTTGTTAGTTGAGCCCATTTGGGGTTCCATTTGTAAGACCATCTGTAGCTTGATGGCCTCAATTCTACAGGAAACAAATTTGATGAAGAGGTTAAAAATACAAGGCTCGAAGGCCAGTAACATAAGATGGCTGTTTAAACCATCAAAGTTCAAAAGAGACAAAGAAGGCCATTACATAATGGTAAAGGGATCAATTCAACAGGAAGAGCTAACTATCCTAAATATATATGCACCCAATACAGGAGCACCCAGATTCATAAAGCAAGTCCTTAGAGACTTACAAAGAGACTTAGACTGCTATACAATAATAATGGGAGACTTCAACACTCCACTGTCAACATTAGACAGATCAACGAGACAGAAAGTTAACAAGGATATCCAGGAATTGAACTCATCTCTGCAGCAAGCAGACCTAATAGACATCTATAGAACTCTCCACCCCAAATCAACAGAATATACATTCTTCTCAGCACCACATCGTACTTACTCCAAAATCCACCACGTAATTGGAAGTAAAGCACTCCTCAGCAAATGTACAAGAACAGAAATTATAACAAACTGTCTCTCAGACCACAGTGCAATCAAACTAGAACTCAGGACTAAGAAACTCAATCAAAACTGCTCAACTACATGGAAACTGAACAACCTGCTCCTAAATGACTACTGGGTACATAACGAAATGAAGGCAGAAATAAAGATGTTCTTTGAAACCAATGAGAACAAAGATACAACATACCAGAATCTCTGGGACACATTTAAAGCAGTGTGTAGAGGGAAATTTATAGCACTAAATGCCCACAAGAGAAAGCAGGAAAGATCTAAAATTGACACTCTAACATCGCAATTAAAAGAACTAGAGAAGCAAGAGCAAACACATTCGAAAGCTAGCAGAAGGCAAGAAATAACTAAGATGAGAGCAGAACTGAAGGAGATAGAAACACAAAAAATCCTCCAAAAAATCAATGAATCCAGGAGTTGGTTTTTTGAAAAGATCAACAAAATTGACAGACCACTAGCAAGACTAACAAAGAAGAAAAGAGAGAAGAATCAAATCGACGCAATTAAAAATGATAAAGGGGATATCACCACCGACCCCACAGAAATACAAACTACCATCAGAGAATACTATAAACACCTCTACTCAAATAAACTGGAAAATCTAGAAGAAATGGATAATTTCCTGGACACTTACACTCTTCCAAGACTAAACCAGGAAGAAGTTGAATCCCTGAATGGACCAATAGCAGGCTCTGAAATTGAGGCAATAATTAATAGCCTACCAACCAAAAAAAGTCCAGGACCAGATGGATTCACAGCTGAATTCTACTAGAGGTACAAGGAGGAGTTGGTACCATTCCTTCTGAAACTATTCCAATCAATAGAAAAAGAGGGAATCCTCCCTAACTCATTTTATGAGGCCAACATCATCCTGATACCAAAGCCTGGCAGAGACACACAAAAAAAAGAGAATTTTAGACCAATATCCCTGATGAACATCGATGCAAAAATCCTCAATAAAGTACTGGCAAACCGGATTCAGCAACACATCAAAAAGCTTATCCATCATGATCAAGTGGGATTCATCCCTGGGATGCAAGGCTGGTTCAACATTCGCAAATCAATAAACATAATCCAGCATATAAACAGAACCAAAGACAAGAACCACATGATTATCTCAATAGATGCAGAAAAGGCTTTTGACAAAATTCAACAGCTCTTCATGCTAAAAACGCTCAATAAATTCGGTATTGATGGAACGTACCTCAAAATAATAAGAGCTATCTATGACAAACCCACAGCCAATATCATACTGAATGGGCAAAAACTGGAAAAATTCCCTTTGAAAACTGGCACAAGACAGGGATGCCCTCTCTCACCACTCCTATTCAACATAGTGTTGGAAGTTCTGGCTAGGGCAATTAGGCAAGAGAAAGAAATCAAGGGTATTCAGTTAGGAAAAGAAGAAGTCAAATTGTCCCTGTTTGCAGATGACATGATTGTATATTTAGAAAACCCCATTGTCTCAGCCCAAAATCTCCTTAAGCTGATAAGCAACTTCAGCAAAGTCTCAGGATACAAAATTAATGTGCAAAAATCACAAGCATTCTTATACACCAGTAACAGACAAACAGAGAGCCAAATCAGGAATGAACTTCCATTCACAATTGCTTCAAAGAGAATAAAATACCTAGGAATCCAACTGACAAGGGATGTAAAGGACCTCTTCAAGGAGAACTACAAACCACTGCTCAGTGAAATCAAAGAGGACACAAATGGAAGAACATACCATGCTCATGGATAGGAAGAATCAATATCGTGAAAATGGCCATACTGCCCAAGGTAATTTATAGATTCAATGCCATCCCCATCAAGCTACCAACGAGTTTCTTCACAGAATTGGAAAAAACTGCTTTAAAGTTCATATGGAACCAAAAAAGAGCCCGCATCTCCAAGACAATCCTAAGTCAAAAGAACAAAGCTGGAGGCATCACGCTACCTGACTTCAAACTATACTACAAGGCTACGGTAACCAAAACAGCATGGTACTGGTACCAAAACAGAGATATAGACCAATGGAACAGAACAGAGTCCTCAGAAATAATACCACACATCTACAGCCATCTGATCTTTGACAAACCTGAGAGAAACAAGAAATGGGGAAAGGATTCCCTATTTAATAAATGGTGCTGGGAAAATTGGCTAGCTGTAAGTAGAAAGCTGAAACTGGATCCTTTCCTTACTCCTTATACGAAAATTAATTCAAGATGGATTAGAGACTTAAATGTTAGACCTAATACCATAAAAACCCTAGAGGAAAACCTAGGTAGTACCATTCAGGACATAGGCATGGGCAAAGACTTCATGTCTAAAACACCAAAAGCAACGGCAGCAAAAGCCACAATTGACAAATGGGATCTCATTAAACTAAAGAGCTTCTGCACAGCAAAAGAAACTACCATCAGAGTGAACAGGCAACCTACAGAATGGGAGAAAATTTTTGCAATCTACTCATCTGACAAAGGGCTAATATCCAGAACCTACAAAGAACTCAAACAAATGTACAAGAAAAAAACAAACAACCCCATCAAAAAGTGGGCAAAGGATATGAACAGACATTTCTCAAAAGAAGACATTCAGACAGCCAACAGACACATGAAAAAATGCTCATCATCACTGGCCATCAGAGAAATGCAAATCAAAACCACAATAAGATACCATCTCACACCAGTTAGAATGGCAATCATTAAAAAGTCAGGAAACAACAGGTGCTGGAGAGGATGTGGAGAAATAGGAACACTTTTACACTGTTGGTGGGATTGTAAACTAGTTCAACCATTATGGAAAACAGTATGGCGATTCCTCAAGGATCTAGAACTAGAGGTACCATATGACCCAGCCATCCCATTACTGGGTATATACCCAAAGGATTATAAATTATGCTGCTATAAAGACACATGCACACGTATGTTTATTGCGGCACTATTCACAATAGCAAAGTCTTGGAATCAACCCAAATGTCCATCAGTGACAGATTGGATTAAGAAAATGTGGCACATATACACCATGGAATACTATGCAGCCATCAAAAAGGATGAGTTTGTGTCCTTTGTAGGGACATGGATGTAGCTGGAAACCATCATTCTTAGCAAACTATCACAAGAACAGAAAACCAAACACCGCATGTTCTCACTCATAGGTGGGAACTGAACAATGAGATCACTTGGACTCAGGAAGGGGAACATCACACACCGGGGCCTATCATGGGGAGGGGGGAGGGGGGAGTGGGAAGGGATTGCATTGGGAGTTATACCTGATGTAAATGACGAGTTGATGGGTGCAGCACACCAACAAGGCACAAGTATACATATGTAACAAACCTGCACGTTATGCACATGTACCCTACAACTTAAAGTATAATAATAGTAAATAAATTTAAAAAAAAAAAAAAAAAAAAGATGGCTGTCAAGGGACCTAAAAAGGGGAGAAGCCATGTTGCCCAACTCCAGAGGTTGGTATAAGAGTTTGAAAGGCATTGCCTGATTTCAGAAACCTTTTCCTGTAAATGCCAGGTGGCATCTCATACTATCCCTTACTGGTTAGTGTAAAAGCAACACTCTTCCCCTAAGAAGGTGCAAAGTCCTCCTTTCTCAGCAATGAGGAGGTCTAGGCCTTGGCAGTTTTGGAGAGGCAATTTGGGATTGTAGTTACTATCCTTACTGGATAGATTTTGTTATTTCTTGCAAACTGTCTGAGAAATCCTTTGAGAATGTGTAGTAGTAGGATAATGATAAAGATAAACTGGCTATTCCAGTTCCTGTAGCAGTGGCCATTTCTAATCCTGTAAGTAGGGGTATTACTTGCATGACCCTGCACTGATGGACTTGAGCTTTGTGGGGCACTGATAGGGTCTGATTTCCATAAGATTAGAAGTTAGGATAATATATGTTACGCTGTTAACTTTTAGCAAACTTTACTTTTGTTGGAAACCCTGTAAGTTTGGGATTTCAATTATTCTTTGCTATTAATAAGACCTCGTTCAGTCCAGATTAATTTAAAATTGGTATAGATGGCTCCTTCCTGATTCTGTAAATGCTTTAAGGTTTGGCTGAGTGCAAGCAGCTCACATGTTTGAGCAGACCAATTGTTTGGCAATTTTCCCAACTGCTTCTACAAGGGTTCCTTTATCACTTACTGAATTCCCATTGTTTCTTTTTCCCTTTATTGCCTGGGAGGAACCATCATCCTGTCCTGGAGGGAGTTCTTCCTAGGTCAGATTGGACTTTTGTATGGTAATTAATTAAGATTTAGATCCCCTGTTAGGAAACCTGCTGGGTTAAGGATTTTTGATAAGAAGGCTATGGGTTGTCAGAGGCCTCAGTGCTTTTGGGTTATGCCATTGTTTGCACCAACAACAAGGTGGTATTGGACTGTTATAGGGTCACGGAGAAGACCATCAGTTATCAATTATAGGTTTTTAATTTACCTTGGCTTTTAAAGGAATAGGGTATGCTGTTTTTTCTTCCCTACTTCCATCTCTCTTTCTCTTTGACTTCTTTGTCTCTCTCTTTCTGACTCCCCCTTTGTCTGTCTCTTCCTCTCTCTCTTTGACTTTGTCTGTCTCTCTCTTTCCTTTCTGCTGGTCTTTCCCTGCTTCTGCTTGCCACTTATGCTGCTGTTGTCCCCTCTCCTTCCCCTATTTGATGGCTTTGGCAGTGTAAGACTGCCATCTCCTTGGGTTTTTGCACTGTGTGCAATAATTCCATAATTTCCTTGTGGTGTTTAATGGGGGTTCCCCCAGAGTTTAGGAACTTCCTTTCTTTCCATATTGCAGCATGGGCATATAGGATTAGATAAGCATACTTGCTATCTCTATGCACATTTATTCTTTTTCCTTTTCTCAGTTCTAAGGCTCGGGAAAGGGCCACTAGTTCTGCTAACTGGGTGCTGGTCCCTGGGGGAAAGGCTTACTTTCAAGTACGGTTACATCACTAACTATGGCGTAACCTGCCCTTCATATCCCATTCTCCACAAATGGGATACAGATGAACTTCCATCTATATATAGGTTAAGGTCAGGATTAGCTAAGTGGACTTTTAAGGGATCATCTCGGGCGGCATAAGTCTGGAATATAATTTGTTGGCAGTCATGCTCAATTGGTTCCCCATCCTCTGGGAGAAAATTGGCAGGATTGAGGGCCACGCACATAAGTATTTGAAGTATCGGTCCCTCAAGGAGTAGTGCCTGGTATCTAAGTAAGCGGTTGTCTGATAGCCATAAACTGCCTTTGGCGCCTAGTATGCAATTTACATCATGAGTACTCCAGACAGTGAGATCCTTTCCTTGTATTATTTTGATAGCCTATGACACTAAGACAGCCACTGCCATAACTACCCTTAAACAGTGAGACCAGCCTTTTGCTAATACATCAATTTCCTTACTTAGTAACGCCATTGGTTGTGAGGTTGTCCCATGAGTCTGAGTAAGGACTCTAAGAGCTATTTCTGCTCTCTCTGTGACGTATAAAGAAAAGTTCCGTCCTGTGGGAAGGCTTAAGGCTGGAGCTTGAGTTTGTTCCTTCCAATTTCCAGTCTCAGGGTTGATTCCCTCCTCAAGCACGGGACAACAAATGGATAACTTGTTCCCCATATTCATGTAGATAATAGTTCCAGCTTTGGCTAATATATCCCTCCCTAATAAGGGTAGGGGACTTTCAGGTATAACAAGAAAGGCATTTGAAAAGAGCAAAGTCTTCCAATTACAACTGAGGAGGTGGGAGAAATACCTGGTTACAGGCTGTCCCGGGATTCCTCGGATGGCAATGGACCTTGAGGACAGCTTTCCAGGACAAGAGATCAACACTGAGAAGGCCGCACCAGTGTCCAGGAGGAAGTCAATTTCCTGGCCCTCAATGGTTATACATACCCAGGGCTCAGTGAGAGTGATGACATGAGCTGGCGCTTGCCCCGGACACCCTCAGTCCTATTGTTGGATCATCTGGTTGGGGGCTTCTGGCCCAGAGAACCTTTGTCCTCTGGGGCAGTGTGCCTTATAGTGATTGCCACAGTATAGTGAACACAGGCGAGGGGGCAGCTTGTTTCTTATAAGACAATCTTTTTAAAAGTGTCCTTGTAAACCACACTGATAACAAGCCCTACCGGGTGATTGGTCTGCTTCATTTTCTGTCCTCTCTGAACCACCAAGGTTTGTTTGTCTGAGGACCATGACTAAGGCTGCAGTGTTTCTCTGATCTCACTTTTCCTTTTGGGCCTGTTCCTCTTGGTCCCTATTATAGAACACTGAGATTGCCAGGTTTAATAATGCCTCCAGATTTTTATCAGGGCCCAGGGCTCACTTTTGGAGCTTTCTCCTGATATCCGCAGCTGATTGGGTGATAAACTTCTTTTAGGATCAATTGACCCTCAAGTGAGTCAGGTGACAGGGGCGTATATTTCTTAAGGCCTCCCGTAGCTGCTCGAGGAAGGCAGAAGGATTTTCTTCCTTTTCCTGAGTTATGGTGGACATCATTGAATAATTCATGGGTTTTTTCCTAATTCTCTTTAGTCCTTCTAGAACACAAGTCAGCAGATGTTTATGACTCCAGACCCCATTATCTGAGTCAAGGTCCCATTGGGGATCCATACTGGGGATGGCATGCTGACTGGTAGGGAATTTGTCCCTTTCTTCGGCTGTCATTCTATCATTTCCTTGCCTAAGATGCCAGATATCTCCAAACTCTTGGGTTGTTGTTAAAACTGCATTCTTTTCGTTAAAGGTTGGAGTTTGATCTAACAATAGCATGACATCTCTCCAAGTGAGATCGGAGGTTTGCCCTAGACCCTGTAGGACATCTGTACCTGTCAGGATCATCTGAAAACTTCCCAGGTCTGCCTTAATCTGCTCTAAATCAGAGAGGGAGAAGGAGACATTTACCTGAGTTAGGCCAAATTCCCCTCCCCCTACAACTTGAAGGGGACATAATATATAGCCTGGGGGTTTTTGTGGTCCTTTGGAGATTTCTTTGCTTATTTTCTTCTGGGTGGGGGAGATTAGAGGAGGCTTATCATTAATAGGAAGGGGAGCCATAGGGAGGTTAGGATATGGGGGTAAGCTGAGAGGTCCTCCTGCAGGATGTAAGGAAAGCTTGGACTTAAGGTATTTCACTCCATTTGCCTTTCCTCTTTCAGAAAAGGTCAAGCTGCAGGATAGTATTGTAATTTATACTTCCCTCAGATGGTCATTTTTCCCCATCAAGAATATTGGGGCCAAACCATTGTGCAGAAAAAAATGAGCTGAATCTTTTTCAGTGTTTGAGGATCAAATTGGTCCCAATGGCTTAGGATGCATTTCAAGAGTGAGCCTGTTGATGCCTGAGTGTTTCCCAACTGAAAGACAAAACCGCCTGTGGTTTTGGTTTGTTTGTTTCTCCCCCTGCCCAAGAAACTGCAATGGTCCCTGGACCCTACTGATCAGAATAGTTGCGCTTACTGACACAGCAGCAGAAACATATCCTGCCTAAGAATCTGCAACGGTCCCTGGACCCTGCTGATTGGAATACTTGCGCTCAGAGATGCAGCAGCAAGATTTATTGTGAAGAGCAAAAGGACAAAGCTCCCACAGCGTGGAAGGGGACCTGAGTGAGTTGCCAGCTACTGGCTTGGTGGCCAGCTTTTATTCCCTTATTTGCTGCACCCACGTCCTCCTGATTGGTCCATTACAGAGTACTGATTGGTGTGTTTACAAACCTTTAGCTAGATACAGAGCACTGATTGGTGCATTTTTACAGAGTGCTGATTGGTGCATTTACAAACCTTTAGCTAGATAGAAAAGTTCTCCAAGTCCCCGCTCGACCCAGGAAGTCCAACTGGCTTCACCTCTCAATAGCACTTTTTGTCTTGCAAAGCTCTCATGCAACTCTTTTGAGTCTAATAGAAAATTGAAACTCCTTGAATTGACATTTAAGTTATGTGATTTTTCTTTCCCACTTGTTCACCCTTAACTTTCTTATATCACTTCCACTTCGTTCTTTTTTTTACCCACTGTGAGTGAGGATCTTTTAACATTGAGGATCTAACTGCTCTAACTCACTAGCCTGACTTATAGCTTTTTCTTTTTATAATATTTTTCTCTCCTAAAACATCTTTTCAATTTATATCATTCATTAAGACTCAGTTCAATGTCATTTCATCAATTAAGCCTACATATATTTCCCTATTCTCATTTATCTGTATATACATAAACGTTTATTAATATCTCTTCTTTGCAAATTACTGACTTGTGGCATTCTATACAGTTTACATATTCATCTTATTTTTTAGCTTGCAATTTTATCATTTGTTACAGGTAGTTAGATAGGCATGAGCAGGGACAGGGGTGGGCTCTTTCCCCACCCATTAGGCATATCTGGTGATGTTCTGGCAATTACCACACTGTCTCTCTAACAATGATAACTCTGCAGCCATTGCCAGAGTGCCAGGCAGAGACAATCTCCTGATGATCCATGGTTATTAACGTTGAAGTGTTAATTGAATGCAGATGCCAGGGAGAAGAAACTTCCTCGCATGGCATGCACATTGAGACAAAAAGGTGAAGCATGACTTTCCGGGAGCACTCCATCAGAAAAGGGAAGAAAGCCTCAGATGGACATGAATACAACTTCCTAAACACACTGCGAGTGCTCAATTCCCTGGGGTAAGGAAGACACTCTGCATGCAGGAGGCCCACCTAAGGGAAGAATCGTGAGAAACAGGCAAGCCTATAAAGTCCTAGAATCAAGGTTAAATGCTGTATTTGACCTTCCGGCACCCTCTGACATCTTTTCCAAGTGAGCTTAATTTTCTTTCCTGTTCTAAAGATTTTTAAATAAACTTTCACTCCTGCTCTGAAACTTGTCTTGGTCTCTTTTTCTCCTTTATTCCCCCTCAGTTGAATTCTTTCTTCTGAGAAGGCAAGAACTGAAGTTGCTGCAGACCCGTATGGATACCAGTAACTTGGGGTAACTAAGACCTCTTCCACTGGTAACATCAATGACTCTTGTCTTTTGTTTGTTTTTCTATCATTTAACACTGTTCCTAAAAGAAAATATTCATTAAAATGATTGCTGAATGTGTGAATGAGTTAACTAAATGATCATTTAGCTTTATGGCAGGTGTCTAAGGCATAATATCATGGTATGTATAAACTTGAAAGAACTTAAGTAACATGTAAATTTCAAGTCTCTTTAAAACGTATATTTTGTCTATTTTTTTTAACAAACGGTATCAAATTCAAAAAAAAGCATATCAGCTCACAAATACAGTATTTATAAGAACACAGGCAATTTAGTGGCCACTGTTTTTACTAGTTTTAATCGTGTGAAATTGCCATTTTGCTAATATTCACAAATGTATGGATATAAGCAAATCTGTTTTAAACTAAACATCTATTAGTAAGAAAAAATCTGCATATGCATTAACTATCAAGCTTTTAAAACACTAAATTCTTTAGGAAACTTTAAATATTCACATTTGATTTATATCAAACATCTTTTGATAGGGATGATATAAATATCCAATTGCCTTTTTGATCAAATTTTGCATAGTAAGGATTTTGCATTTGAACAATGCTGAGACAGCATAATATCAGTGTAATTGAATTGACATCATAACAGTTCCTTGGCAGCAATTGTGCTCTCAATAATGCAAATATAGTGCATAATTAAGGTAGAAGATACCACCGTGATCAGCAGAATGCCTCCTCTGGAGCCTGTACAATGTCCCTGTATTATTGCCATGAGAGTAATGATTGCATCCTGTACCTTCCAAGGAAAACACATAATGAACAATATGTGAGAATCATAAATGACAGAAACTGACATGTACAACAGTTGTATATCTTGGTTTCTTCAGATGTTTATTCATAAAATACATATTGCTCTTGTCAGCCTGCTGGGATATGGTGAATACACAGCACAGAAGAACAAATTTGAAAAGAAAGTCAACTAAACAATTAGGTGTGTTTCAAACTGTTTTAAATTAGAAGCCATTTTTAGTCTTATAAACTATTTTTCAATTTATAGTACATAAACATTGAAAAATATTTTATTAATGTTTTAAACCCTTTAATACTTTAATACTGCAAAGCAAATTCTGCCTGATACTCATTTATTGACAGTCTCTTTTCTGAGAGACATAATCTTAGTTAATTTTTTATGTTCCTGTCTTCTCATTTATAAACTTAGAAAAATGTTCTAAGCAAGTTATATAGGTTTTATTAGATTTAAATTAGATAATGCTGAATAGTGTTTGGCTCAGTGTCTGCCACAATGCAAATACCCATTAAATTTTAGTCAGTATTATTTATCAATCCTTACCTCTCCTATTATAGACATATATAATTAAGTGTTATAATTTAATTTAACATAAATAGCAATATTCCAGAATGAAATGTCTGTAAAGGCAGAGACTTTGTCTATATTGTTCATAACAGTATCTCCAATACTTTAAAAAAATTCTTTAAAATACTATTTTTTTGATATCTGTTGAATGGATTAACAAATCCAGTGTAGCATGTGTGATTTTAAACACAATCTCAAAAGAGTGATTTCAACTTTCTAATTACACCTGGATTCACATTTCTTGCACATAGGATTCATAGGTACAAAGAGCTTTATGAAGTTAAGAGAGGAGACCAGGCTTCATATTGTCTTATGCCCAGTTTCTGCTTCCAAAGAAAGAAGAAGTAAAAACTAAAAGGCAAAAATGAAATTCACAAGCAGACAGCCCAGCGCCACACCCTGGGCCTGGTAGTTAAAGATTGACCCCTGACCTAACCGGTTATGTTATCTATAGATTACAGACATTGTATAGAAAAGCACTGTGAAAATCCCTGTCCTGTTCTGTTCCATTCTAATTACCAGTGCATGCAGCCCCCAGTCAGGTACCCTCTGCTTGCTCAATCAATCATGACCCTCTCATGTGGACTGCCTTAGAGTTGTGAACCCTTAAAAGGGACAGGAATTGCTCACTTGTAGAGCTTGGTTGTTGGAGACGTAAGTCTTGCTGAAGCTCCCAACCAAGTAAACCCCTTTCTTCTTTAACTCGGTGTCTGAGGGGTTTTGTCTGCGGCTTGTTCTGCTACAAAGTGACTGATTATATCTATTTAAGATATAATCTTACAAAAATTGTTTTATCATCATTATTATCATCATTATTTTCGAGTACAGTTTGTAAACATTGACAAATAAAAGGGAATTGATTAGGAAATACAACTGAATTATTATGGGTCTGTATGACCTACTAAACTTTTTCCAAGCCTGAAATTCTAAGTTTTTTCCTGTTTTGATATTTTCTTGATTCTCTAAAACATTAGTTACATTTTTATTTACTTCTATCTATTAATCGTTTCTTTTTTATTTAATAGTAAAGCAATTTGACATCTTCATGGTGCTTTTTTCATGTTTGGAAAACTGCTTGAACATG
This sequence comes from Macaca mulatta, assembly GCF_049350105.2. Taxonomy (NCBI): domain Eukaryota; kingdom Metazoa; phylum Chordata; class Mammalia; order Primates; family Cercopithecidae; genus Macaca; species Macaca mulatta. Next base: position 124,689,880 of record NC_133413.1, read on the forward strand.
AGCAAGCAATTATTTCTGTCTTGCAAAAAGTAGTCACCAACATCAGGTATTTAGAGAAAGCTAACATCATCTTTGGATGTCTTCAAGTGTATTAAATTCAATGGGTTTCTATTATGGCCAAAAGATTTATATTGTATTTCTCATTAACCTTGACAACATTGAGTCTTGAAAGTTAAATAGTAGGTTATGCCATATAAAATTGTCCATGTTTTATAATGTGATTTAAAAGAGAATTTAATAAAACACAACTGATTATCATATTAATAATTAAAAATGAAAGATTTGGCTCAAAGAGATTAGCAACTTTCTGTTATCATGTATTTGTTGTGGAGTAATTATTTAAAGCCAGTTCTATGTGGCTCAAATTTTTTATATAATAACCTAACTTTATTCTTTTCCGATAGTTTCTTCTCTACTATTTAGGATTCATTCCTTTCTATTCCCCTTTGTAGAATTTATTTTATAAAGCAACTATTACTTTAAAAGTTAATTTGAAAAGCCAGCATAGCTACATAACCAAATAACCATCTTCGGGACTTGTTCATCAGAATCATTTCAAAGAGTGACTAAATGAACAAGTTTTAAGGGAGAATAGAAGAAGAAGATAAGATATCTGTCAAAAAAAAAAAAAAATACCCTGAATAAGTATTTCTTTAAGCAAAGACAAATTATTTAAACCTAATATTTTTACTGCCTTTAAGAAAAATCTTCAACCAGTTATGGTGGCTTATACTTGTAATTCCAGCACTTTGGGATTCTGAGATAGGAAGATCAGTTGAGGCCAGGAGTTTAAAACCACCCTGAGCAACATAATGAGACACCATCTGTATAATTTTTTTTTTTTTTTTTTTTTTTGAGGTGGAGTCTCGCTCTGTCACCCAGGCTGGAGTGCAGTGGTGTAATCTCGGCATCTCGGCTCACTGCAACCTCCGCCTCCTGGGTTCAAGTGATTCTCCTGCCTCAGCCTCCTGAGTAGCTGGGATCACAGGCATGCACCACCACTGGTTAATTTTTGTATTTTTAGTAGAGATGGGGTTTCACCGTGTTGTTCAGGCTGGTCTCTAACTCCTGACTTTGTGATCCAGCCACCTCAGCCTCCCAAAGTGCTGGGATTACAGGCATGAGCCTCCACACCCGGCCTCTGTATTTTTTTTTTTTTAATAGCCAGGGATGGTAGCATGTGCCTGTAGTCCTAGCTACTCAGAAGGCTGAGGCAGGAGGATTGCTTGTGCCCAGGAGTTCGAGGCTGCAATGATCTATCATCAATTCCAGCATAAGCAAAATATATTTTTTTAAAAAAAGAAGAAAATTTTCAAGGAGGAGTTGATTTTCATATATCCAAAATCCCCTTTCTTAATTGCTACTCGGATATCTAGTAGGTATCTCAAACTGAACTAGTTCAAATGAGACCCAGACATACTTTCTTCCTAGATTTTCAATACCAATAAATAGCAATACTATTAATCCAGTCAGTTTCTTACAGTACAACCAGAATTATTATAAGTAGAAATAATTGTCAGACTTTGTCACTTGATATAAAAGCCGGGTAATTCAGATGCTAAATGAAGGTAGAAATCAAAAAAGGTCTATGACGAAACAATCATGTATACAACTACAAAAATGTAACAAAGAATGGGTTCACACCTCAGACTTGGGAAGAGTCCTGCCATTTTCTATAATGTGACATCGTGTGTGGGCTCATTTCACATGTAGAGCCCTACACATGTCAGGCTGTTGAGCAGAAAACAGCCTGGGAATGTAGGATGACTCTTCAACAGGGTTATTTTCTGTGGGGGCTCTCATGGCTGTCTGTTATATGATAGATCTGCCTTCATATAAATGTCTACAATCTTCAAAAATTGCTAAATGTGTGCGCTAGACTTCTTTAAAACAAAATACAGTCTGCATTTTTAAACAAAAGCATATTTTTTCTTCATTTTATGTGTAATGAGTTTGAAACTATAAAATGGGCTGGCGCAGTGGCTCACATCTATAATCCCAGCACTTTGGGAGGCCAAAGTGAGTGGATCACTTGAAGTCAGGAGTTCGAGACCAGCCTGGGGAACATGGTGATACCCCATGTCTGCTAAAAATACAAAAATTAGACCAGGCACAGAGGCTCGCGCCTGTAATCTCAGCATTATGGGAGGCCGAGGTGGGTAGGTCATGAGGTCAAGAGATCAAGACCATTTTGGCCAACATGGTAAAATCCCATCTCTACTAAAAATACAAAAATTAGCTGGGCATGGTGGTGTGTGCCTGTAGTCACAGGTACTTGGGAGGCTGAGGCAGGAGAAGTGCTTGAACCTGGGAGGTGGAAGTTGCAATGATCCAAGATCGTGCCATTGCACTCCAGCCTGGTGACAGAGCAAGACTCCATCTCAAAAAAAAGAAAGAAAAATAAATAATTAGCCAGGTGTGGTGGCACACACCTGTAATCCTAGCTACTTGGGAGGTTGGGGCAGGAGAATCACTTGAACCCAGGAGGTAGAGGTTTCAGTGAGCTGAGATCGAACTGCTGCACTCCAGCCTGGGTAACAGAGCCAGACTCCACCTCAAAAAATAAATAAATACATATATAAATAACTATAACATGATACTAAGATATACATTTTTTAATGGAAACCTCACCTTTTCAGATGATAGCCCTTCAAAATTTGCAAATATAGGTTCATAACCTTAACTCTCTTACAAATTTAGAATTTAATGTTGATCTTTCTAGCAATGTGATTATTGTAGAACGTTTGTTTCCCTCTTGCTGCTGCTCTTCTTTCTCTTTTCTCTTCCTCTTCCTCCTTCTCCTCCATTTCCTTTTCTTCTTCTACCTCCTCCTCTTCCTCCTCCTTCTTTCCTTCCTCCTTCTCCCCCTGCACTTCCTTTTTACATTTCCCACTTCTCCAAAATCAATAATGTAACATTTTCAGATAAAATATTTAAGATTCAGAAATTTAAATGAGATACCCAAATCCATACAACTGAAAAATAAATGAAACAATTAAGATTTGGATGGAGCTGGAGGCCATTATCCTTACCAAATAAACACAGGAACAGAAAACCAAATACCTCGTGTTCTCACTTACAAGTGGGAACTAAATGATAACACATGGACACATAGAGGGGAACAACCCACACTGGAGTCTTTCAGAAGGTGGAGGGTGGGAAGGAGAGGATCAGGAGAAAAAAATGGGTGATGAAATAATCTGTACAGCAAATTCCCATGACACAAGTTCATCTATGTAACAAACCTGCACTGTACGCCTAAACTTGTAATAAAAGTTAAAAAAAAGCTTTTAAACATATTTTTTATTGCACATTTTATGTCCTGTCAGTATTATGCATCATGCTCCTGTTTATAACTCTGTTAGCAACTAGAAATTATTTTGGCAAAGAAGAATTTAGTTCTCATGTTTTGGAAGAATTCAATAAAATTGGAATTCACAAGAATAGCAAAAGCTTAAATGCCTACAAACACTAAACATTATCATTTATACTTTTCTGCAAAAACATTATTAAGACGATACCAGTGTTAATTTATGCAAGTCTTTTTCCAATGGCATTTAAGCTCTCAAGTAAAATTTTTTTGAGGGAGACTATAATCAAGCTATGTGAATTAAAAAGGCCTACCTCAGAGAGAGATTTATAATATGATAACATGCCACCAGGCATAAATTGAGTGAACATTTATCAGTTTAAAAAATTTGGACTTCTATTCTTAAGTAAAATTAAAATTTTATTATATATATTTATTGTATTTTTATTATATGTAATATATATTATATATAGTATTTTATTATATATTATATATTTTATTATATATAATTTATTGTATATATTTATTTTTATTTTTTGAGACAGAGTCACTCAGTCACCCAGGTTAGAGTGCAGTGGTGCAAACTCCACCTCCTGGGTTCAAGTGATTCTCCTGCCTCAGTCTCCCAAGTAGCTGGGATTACAGGTACGCACCACCATGCTTAGCTAATTTTTTTTTTTTTTTTTTGTATTTTTTACAGAGATGGGTTTCGCCATGTTGGGCAAGCTGGTCTTGAAATCCTGACCTCAAGTGATCTGCCTCCTCAGCCTCCCAAAGTGCTGGGATTATAGGCATGAACCACCATGTCCGGTCTATTGTATATATTTAAAACAACGTGATACATGATTTGAAATACGTGTACATTGTGGAATGACTAAATCAAGCTAATTAACATATGTATAACCTCATATATTTATTATTTTTTGTAATAAGAACACACAATCTATTCTCAGTGATTTTCAAGTGTAAACAATACATTGTTATCTGTAGTCACCATGTTATACAATAGATTTCCTTTTTTATATTTTATTTCATTTATTTTTTAATTTCAATAGGTTTATGGGGAACATGTGGTCTTTGGTTATATGAATAAGTTCTTTAGCAGTAATTTCTGAGTAAAATTAATCTTAAACAACAAATAACATTGCACCATAATAAAATGGTCATTTAAAGTGTTCATTTGAAATGCTTACAAGTGCATTTGAGAATAAAGGCCCTTTAAAAATGTTTTTGAAACAGTTTGGAGAAGACAGATATCAGAATTTTGTGTCAATATTTAGAGACATTTCATAAATAGATACTGTAAAGATTCAAAAGATCATCTAATTATATAAAACTAATACTTTCAGATTTGCCTATGAAAGTGGAGACTTAAAAAGCTTATTTAAATAAATAAATGAAGTTCTACCAAATATGAATTACTCACAAATATTATCAAATATTTAAATTAGATATCTAAATATAGCATATATTTAGATACATTATGATACAATATGGTGCTGAACCACAAGATTTAAGATTAGAAGAATCTTCCAAAGGGCTGTGAGAAAAGATAAACACATTCACCTCTAAATCCAAGAATACATGGATGGCAAAAACGTTCTCCCATTCAGTTTGAAGAAAAAAATAAATTTATTCCTAGAAAATTAAATGCATGTGGTATAGAAAAAAAAAGGATAGAAAAGTGAGTTTGTTTAAATTTTAAAAACTAATAACTTTAAATTCTAAAAAATAAGATGAGAGAGAGAAAGTACACATTGAAAATTTCATAGATGTTTCCCAGTGGAAACAGTAAATAAAAGATTTTAACAATACTTCATTACACCAATGACCACTAATATTTCTGAAAATATGAGCTGAGAGTTTGACTAGATTATTCTCGAGTATTCAAAATATTTAAAATTGAATATTTGTGAACTAATTGAATAAAATATGTAAAAGTATGTTTCTTCAAATAATTATTCAAATAATTTCTGTTGTGAAATAACATCATGGACATCTTGGAAGACATTCTCAGATGTAATTTTCTTTATTATTTCTTCTTAAGTTTACTTTTAATTAAATAATGATTATATGAACTAGCTTTTAAAGGATTAAAACTCTAAAATGTGAAAATATTGCCAACCCTCTTTCCTACTTTTACTTGAAAATGTAACCACCTTATCATCATTTTCAATGTAAGTTTTCAGACATTATCTTATATATTCTTGAAAGTGCTTTGAACATGACTTCCTGAGTATTTCATTCCTGAACATTTTACACTGTGCAATTCCGTAAAGATGTGTGCATTTTGATTCTACTATGTATCTTTGAATTTTCCAATTATAATTCTAATGCTTTATTATTGATATAATCCCAATCTGAGAAAGTTTAAAAGCTTTGAATTGCTTCCCATTACCCTTGGAATACAATATAAATGGTTATCTGTGACCTGTAAGGTTCTGCATGAGCTGTCCTTGTTATAAGCTTCAAATAGCCATGGAACATGATTTAACTATGCAGCACTCTATCCTTACTGCATAGCAAAGATCCTGCCACATGGAATAAACCTAATATATACATTAACTGACTACACGTATGAAATAACTCCATTGTTAAGACTGTATTTTTAATGTGGAAATTCTCATATTTTGAGAAATAAGGAATATTAAACAAATAGAAATGAAGATATGGTTTAGAAATTTAAATAGAAATGCCATTACAATTACAACTTAAGAGTAAAAAGCATTTATGATTCATGAATACTACTTTATTATTAAGACTGTGCTGTCACACTTACATTCTTTTAGTTTCTTTGTATAATGGGGACTATTTTGGTTCTTAGATTTGTGACAAGTTGAAGATTAACTATAACAATTGTCATTGTTATATTTAGCAACACTACTTTGATATTTTATGTGTCAAAACTGAACTACGAACTCGACTAAAATGTAAATCTGTAAATACTATAAATTTATAAATCTATAAATACTAAAATCATTTTATGATTTTATGTACATGGACAACAGCTCAGATAACTCATATAACAGTTTTCAATGAACAGAATATATATAAACTTTATGACTCTATATACATGGGAAAATATTTTCATACATATAGCTTCCATAAATTATTCTCACTTAATAAAAGTATTTTTGTGAAATTCAAAATTATGCAATAATTATCTTCCAAAATATTAATTTTTATATCAGTTACATAGGAATAATGGTCTGTTTTGTATATGTAAAATATATGCATGTATATGTTTATGTATGTGTATGTGTATGTGTATTGAAATGGTAACATGGCCTTCAAAGTTTCAACATAAATGTTATATTTACCCATTTGTCACAAAAGTGTTTTCAAATGCCAAAGAGGCATACCTTCTATTTTGAAGTTTTAAATCTTGAAAGTCTTCTTTTGCTAAATATTTATCTTTTCTAAAAGTAAAATAAGTAATCTTAAAAGAATTTAAGATCTTTTATAGTAGTTACCTGAAATGGATAAATCATAAAAATGTTTTTTCATATATTTATGGAGAAATTATAACATGGTGTCTTTACCATATACACTGCTCACTATCACTTCTGCTACAAGAAATAAAATTGTTTGGATCTCATTCTAACAGGTTAAGCTAATACTTGGAGTTCTGACCTTGTAGGCCACACAGCTTTACCTTCACAATGATGAAAATTGCTATTCGAATAGCATAGTTATTAAGCGTTTTGATCACATAGTAAAGTTAAACTAGGTGAAAACTGAACCACATCTATGGCATTTCCAACACTCATTAAAAAAAAAAAAAAAAACCAGATGTAAGCAAAGGCATCAATACTCTTCTTTACCCCATGCTTTTTTCATTAGATAATTTTTGTTTCTAATTAGTTGTGTATGGATCTTATGATCTAATTACAGACTGATTTTGAGAAATAAAAACCATCGCTCTGGGTAACTCTAGTCTTAATCATGGACATTAATATACTGTTCTTTGAAATTCAACCTGACAGCCTCTTCAAATTCAGAAATTGTCTTGCTAGAAACTTCCAAGGTCATGATCCTTCAAAATACTGTTTGTCAAATTGCCCTGACACAACTCCTGCAGGAAAAACTACTCTTTGATTATTAATGTGCAGTCAAAAGTGACAAAGCCTTGCATATTGATCTTATATATCAAGAAAAAATAACAAAGTGATAAGGTGAAAATACCTTGCATTAAACCTCATATATATAATAATACCAAAGTATGATTAGATATGTGAATATTTATAGCTGATGAAAGAATTTTGAGTTTCTAAATTACATTGTAAATGTGTTAGGAGGGGTAATACATGATAGTCAAACTCCTCAGTGTGAAACATATGAAATATGTGTATGCAGATTCCTATATTCACAGATGAAAATATAAATACTGACTTATAAGTTATATTATATAAATTGTACTTCAGAAATCATAAAGAAAAAATTTTACTCCCCTCTGCTACATTATGTCACAAATCCACAAAATGCATTCATTCAGTATGTATGATACATTGGTAACTATTTTCAAAACTGTGGAGAATATAAAGCATGAATCCATTGAAGTCTATATGTGTTCTATAGACACAGTCTACATATCTATATGTGTATATATGTACATATAAATATATAATTCATGTAGTTAAGGAGTCTTATTTTTATAATTTTTTAATGAATACTCTTCTTTGATAACTTTTTATGAATTCTTGTTCTGCAATAAGACTATTTCATATATGTGAACAACTATTATGAAAACATATATAAAACAACTATATGAAACAACTATATGAAACATACATGAAACAACTATTTCATATATGTGTGTGCGTGTGTGTTATGAAAAAAATCAGTATATCTGCAAAAGCAAAGCAATGTTGAAACATAAGTAGATCTTAATTATATACTGGGACTTATAAGGATAAATACATAATTCTAAAACTTCCAGAAAAAATGAAAATATTCTGATATCTTATTTTTCATCAGCAAAACTACAGCAGATGATATCTGAAAATGCCTTCTAAGTTCTGATGTGAGATAATTATGTTTCACTAATTTCATACCCTTAAATGTTATCTTTCAAGAATCAATATAAAATAGAATACATTTTCCAATATGTAAGAACGCAAACAGATTTTTTTTCCCATGCATCATTTCTTAGGAAGGCACATCCAGCAAAAAACAGTGAACATCAAACGAAGGACACTGCAGATATACAAGCAATCAGTCCAGACTTAAATATGAAGAGAGTACACTCCAAATGAGTGGCTTTAAAATAATGTGCCATGTTTTAAGTAAAAGGTGATGTGAAAACAGAGAGGGAGGATGAATGATTTAATGATTAAAATAAGTAGTAGATATGTATTTAAAAATATATTTGTAGACGGGATGATAGGAGGCTTTATGGTTCATTGGTTTTTATTCCTAATTCCTATGATTATTGATTAATTGATTTTTTTTCACTGCATCTAAGCTTCTGCCTATATGATCTTTACCTATCTTTGGCTTTAGTTTTTCACGAATAGCTAATCGCTTTCTGAGTGATCTCTTTTCCAAACTAACACATTTTGATTACATTAAGAAACAAACATGTTATTCTCTGACATTTCCATGTAATCTCAATAGATATTTTGAATATGCATGAATTAATAGGTACTCAGTAGCTATTTTGATGACTGACTTAATCAGACCATGAGCACTTACAATAATGTTGTCTCATTGGAAATTCAAATCGGAATGAGTAGTCAACAGCAAACCTTAGAGAAGAATGAGCAAGACTTTTTTGTTCAACTTTCTTGATGCAAGGGGGTGGAGTGTGAAAGAGAAGAAGCGAAAATGCCAAAGGTAATTATGCTTTGCACCAATAATTGATAGATTTGGTATGAATGTTAAAAATAGAGAAATCTAGAGGGGAAAGAGCTGACTTGGATATTTGGAGATAAAGATTTTTAAGTTTATCGTAATGTATAATAGACCAAGAGTCTATCTATATATAAATATAAATACCATTATCTATTAACACAGTTGCAGTTCTTTCCAGCCTCTGGAAATATTGGAGATTCTTTATTTGATGTTTTTCCATAGCAGTTTGTGATTGAAGTATTGCTGCCTAGGTACTTTACACAATGTATTGATGTTAATTTACTATATTCTAAATTTTCTTGAGAGCAAGAGATTATTTTTATACAGATGTTAAACTGAGCTAACAGGTACAGAAATAAGTAAATGGGTTTTTAGATTGCAAAGAGAAATGTAGCTTGGTAACCCTTTTCAAATTAGAGTTATATGTATCTAAAAGTCTTCAATTGTGGGCCATGCTGATATGAACAAAATATAAAAAAGTATTTGGTATGGATAATAGTAGTAAAATAAATATATATAAAGCAAATGAATGTGAAATAAAATAAGTTTTAAAATATTCTACTAAATAGTCACCTTTAATGTTTAATTTGCACATTTTCTTATGAGACTACATTAGGAAATATTTTAAAGTTTTTTTTTTACATTATAAAATGTTGTTTAAACCATACCTATAGGCTAGAAATTAAAGAAAATAATACCCAATTAGTTCTATTTCCTGGAATTTTTTTAAAAAGATAGCCAGATCAAACATGTTTTATTTTATATATAATTATAATTCTCTCTTAAAGTGAATATAAAAGCCATTTTGCACCAATATTCTAAGAATTATTTTCCCACAGGTCTTTCTTAATATCTTGATATTCAAAATAAATTCCATGATGTTCTTATGACTGTAGCATTTTTGCTTTTTTAAATTCATAGATATTTATGGGACTATGAGAAACTCTTTCATCTAGGGAAACTCTTTCTGTGAGATTGGACTTGTCCAATCTATTTTCTTTAAAAATAGAGGCCTATAAAGAATTAACAATTGGAAGATGTGCTTTGATTATACTTTTAAGGGAGAGACATGCTGGAATGAAACCAATTTTATAAGTAGGTAGTTCATTAGTGAACATTATGCTGTTAATATTATTTCATCTCACTTGGGAAGGATTTGATTAGTACACATGTGGGCCTACATGAAGCAATTTCTGGAAATACCCCAATGTGTCCCCTCCATGTTTCTAACTGCTTTATTAATCAGAATATAAAGAACATGTAAAGTGCCTTTGACATATGCATAATGTATGTACAAATGTGTAAGATCAAGGCTCTCCATTCAGAGTCCATATTTCTCTTTGCAATCTACCGCATACCACTTCTGTGCATTCATTTCTTCCTAGTGTTCTCAGAGTCTAGTAATATTGCTCCCTGCACTTATGAAAGGCTCATTTCCTACATTGTTTTATAAAGACCTAATAAAAACTCAACAATTTTTTTAAAAATGAAGTTTTATTCAACTACATAAAAGTTATCTCGTTTTCCATTGCTCCTGTAGTGCTTATGCAATTAGTGTTTAAGTTGGCTCTAGCAGTAGAAATAAACATGGCGACATTAAAATAAAACTTTAAAAAGTATGGATTTAACATGTTTATTTGTAACATGAGGGACTTCAACATATTCAAATATTATATAATATGCTTCACAGTGCTTTTTAGATCAAACCAATTTTTAGAAATGGTTATAAGCGTCTAGAGGGTAAATTTGCAGTTCTCCTATACTCTGTATAGCACTATGTAGTGCTTTTGTGCTTTCTATTAAAATCTATTTTGAGTTTATATTAAATGCAAAGGTGCAGTTTAACATTTATTAGAGCCACCACTTAACCAAGCACCATATTGATCAAGGGTTTGAAATGAAGACGTAATATCCAAGACTGTCATTACAAGAGGGAAGAAAATATAGAAAGACAAATCAAACTCCTAAGGTGAATACTTTTTGAATGAGAAGAGAAGTTTACAAAGTGAATCATCAGCTAAAATACATATTCTTGCTTGTGGTTATGTTTCATTGTTCAGCTATAATCAATATGACAATCCAAGTCAGATAGTGTAATAGCAATAACTTTTAAAAGCCTTTGAACATTTATTGCTCATCTTTCTTTCATGTCATTTGATCCAGGTGCTTCAATTTGAAAACAATCTGAAATAGAATGTAATGATTTCATTTGAAATTGTTAGCGGGGGCAATTGAAAGAACTGTTCAATTTCCTACTTGATGTTATTGCTAGTATTCTCTGTCTTGTAATAAGGCCAAAGGTAAATACACTTAGAAAAGGAAACTCCACTAACAATATATATATTTTACTTTGCCAGTTATTTTCTATTTGTAAAATGTACTTTTGTATATTTGCATGTAGACACACACACACAAGCACACATGAGCACATGCACAACACAGGAATGTGCACACGCATTCATTTTACAGTTTCATAAATAAAAGTAAACACAATACATAATCTCCTAGAACAATAAAAAGAAAGTAGGTTTGAGACAAGTCTTACAGAAATCAAAACTAAACTTTGGGAGGGCGGCAAAGCAAGATGGCAGAACAGCAAGTTCCACTGATTACACCCTATCTCCTGAAGGACATCAGGTTAACACCTACATGGAAAAATAAACAAAAACAAAAACGAAACACCTTCATAAGAACTAAATATCAGATGAGCACTCATAGTACCTGCTTTTAACTTCATAGTGCCGGAAGAGTCACTCAAGAGACAGAAAAAGTAGTCCTGAATCACCAGTGCTACCCTTCCCTCATCCCTAGCTGCAGCATCAGGCAGAGAGCTTCTCTGGGCACACAGGGAGGAGAACATAGCAACTGTGAGGCATTGAACTCACAGATGTTCTGTTAAAGCAGAAAGGAAAATGGAACCAAACTCAAAGGACACCTGCCTGATGAGGAAGCATCTAAACCAGCCCTAACCAGAGCGGAGTCACCGATGCTAGCGTTCCAAACCTGCAAACCTTGCCATCAAGGGATATAGCACTCTGTGTCTCCAAGTAAATGTGAAAGCCGTTCTAGGCCATAAGGACTGCAAATCTTAGGCAAGTCCTAATGCTGAGCTATGCCGGAGACAGTTGACTGGGGTTAGGGTGGGCATGCAACATATTGAGGCACAGGTTGGGGCAGCTAAGGGAGGGCATCACTCCTACTCTAAACTCCTCTAACCCCAGCCTCCAAAAGAGGCTCTTTCCTTCTGCTTGAGGAGAGGAGAAGAAAGAATGGAGAGGACTTTGTCTTGCATGTAGGATACCAGCTCAGCTATGGCAGGATAGGGAAACGATCAGAGTCATGAGTCCCCTGTTCCAGGACTTAACTTCTAGATGACATTTCCAGACACACCCCGGGCCAGAAGGCAACCTGCTGCCTTGAAGGAAAGAACACAGTCCTGGCAGCATTCACTTGAAGACAGCACTCACTTGGAAGCCTTCACTTGAAGCATTCACTTGGACCACAAGGGAACCTGGTGCCTTGAAAGAAAAAAAAAAAACCACTCTGGGCAGCATTCATTTGAAGGCAGACTGCACTGGCTTCAAGTCTGACCCACCACAGTTATACGCTGGCCACAGAAGTGCTCGTGTCACTCCACTTCCAGCTTTAGGCAGCTCAGAACAGAGGGAGGCTCTATGTTTGGGAGAATGTAAGGGAAAAGAACAAGAGTTACTGCCTAGTAGTACAGAGAATTCTCCCAGATCATGTCCAAGAACAGCAAAGTGGTGCCTCTAGAAGTCTGCAAGAACCACAGCATTACTCAAATATCCATAAAGCCTTCCTAAGAAGGATAGCTACAAATAAGCCCAGACAGTAAAGACTATAATAAATACCTACTTCTTCAATGTGCAGATACCAAAGAACATCTACTAGAATCAACACCATCCAGGAAACATGACCTCAGAAAATGAACTAAATAGGGTTCCAGGAACTAATCCTGAAGAAAGAGATGTGTATCTTTCAGACAGAGAATTTTTTTTTTTTTAAAGCTATGTTGAGGAAACTCAAAGAAACTCAAGATAACGCAGAGGAGGAATACAGAATTCTATCAGATAAATTTAATACAGAGAATGAAGTAATTAAAAAGAATCAAGCAGAAATTCTGGAGCTGAATCATTCAATTGACAAACTGAAGAATGTATCAAGCAGAAGAAAGAATCTGTGAGCTTGAGGACAGGCTGTTCGAAAATACGTGGTCAAAAGAGACAAAAGAACAAAGAATAAAAAACAATGAAGCACATTTATAGGATCCAGAAAATAGCCTCAGAGGGCAAATCTAACAGTTTTTGGCTTTAAAGAGGAGATAAAGAAAGAGATAGGGGTAGTTTATTCAAAGTTTATTCAAAGGGTTAAAAACAGATTGTGGAGGAGGATGGTGGATAGGATGCAGGGCTAATGTGCAGCTCCCACTTGAATTGACAGAGCAGTGTGTCCAAACTCACAGTGAACTTTTGCTCCAGGGATCACCACAGGAACCTAACAGGAAAACTGAAGGAATTCACAGATCCTTTGAAAGAAGTGGCATGACACTGCAAATTGCACAGTGCAGGCAAAAAACTGTGAGTTCCCAAAGTGTGAGAAGGGTAAAACCTGCCTCCAAACACACATCCCCACTGGGGAATGTAAAAATCCAGATCACAGGACAAGGATTTAAACTTACTTAGAGATGAAATGAATTTAGGGAGCCGTGTAAAATATAAAAGTAGAAGCAGTAGTAGAAAGAGCCTTGTGGGCACTCCCAGTCTCCAGCTTGATCCCAGAGAAGCCAGCCCTGACTATATGTCACAGGGTCCCTTGGGGAACGCCGACAGCAGAATTAGGGAGGGGTCACAGGGTGAAAGATGATTCCAACTGGATTTTGTACTAATTTCGACTAGGCACAAACTTTCTTGAGCAGAGTCAAGGGGGTGAACGGCAACTGTTGTAGGAATGCTGCCAGCATTTTGGGCAAATGAGGAGGGGCAAGGCCTGAAAGCCATGCTTTCTCTCTCAGTGGGGAAGCTTTTGACCAGTGGCAAGGTCTGAGTTCTGTGTGCAGGCTGCCTCCATCTAAACTTGACACAGTTAATGAAGCACTGCAGGAGTGAGACTTAAGTCTGAACAGCAGGACTTAAGTTCTATGCCAACTGCATGGGAGCTGGGTGAGGACTCTCACTACTAGCTATCCCTCACTTCCCTGGTGAACTCTATGGCACAGCAGAGGCAGCCATAATTCCCTCTGGAACATATAACCCCATTGGCTTGGGAACCACCCCTACACCCTGAACAGTGGCTGTGGCAAGCCTCACCCAAGGAGAGTCTGAGCTCAGATCTGCCTAACTCTGCCCCCATCTGATGGTATTTCTCTGCCCACCCTTGTAGCTGAACACAGAACACATAAACTCTTGGGAGCTTTATGGCTCTGTCCATTGCCTGAGAAACCAGAATACTTACCCTGGCCAACTTAGGGCAAGCTTATATGCCCCTACTCCTACTGTAGCTGGTGCTCTCTTGAAAGCACCACCTCCTGGTTGGAGGATAACCAACTCAGGCTATTACAGCAACTCATTACAGAATAATCCTGCTCCCAGGAAGAAGAAAACAGCAGATAATATCACTGCCTGCAATATCCTGGCTAACCAGAGGTCCTGAATCTGTACCCTTGACAACTTCACTGCTGACATAACCAGCATTCAAGAAAGTCAGTTCCCTAAACATATCTATAACCAAGGATTCTCACAGAATCTATTCACTCCCGTGCCACCTCCACCACAGCAGGTGCTGGTATAACCTGAAGACTGATCACATCACACACATCACAGGACTCTTTTCAGACATTCCCCAGCACCAGGCCAGAGCCTGGTAGCCCTGCTGGGTGGCTAGACCCAGAGGAGTAATAACAATAACTAGAGTCTGGCTCTCAGGAAGCCCCATCCCTAGAAGAAGGGGGAGGGCATCACATCAAGAAATCATCTGATGGGACAAAAAAATCTGAAAAGCAAGATATAAGTTCCAGATTTTTACACTGAAATAGTGTACCCAAATGGGAAGAAACCAGAAAGATGATTCTGGCAATATGACAGAGCAGGCTCCATAACATCCCCAAAAGATAATACTAGCTAGCTAGAATGGATTCAAACCAAGGAGAAATCCCTGAATTGCCAGATAAAGAATTCAGAAAGTTGATTATTAAGTTACTCAAGGAGATACCAGAGAAAGTTAAAAATCAACTTACAGAAATATTTTTAAAAAAAGGATATGGATGAACAATTTTCTAGAGAAATAGATATTTTAAAGAAAAAATAATCACAAATTCTGGAAATGAAAGACACACTTAGAGAAATACAAAATGCAATGGGCCGGTAAAACAAAATAATCTCACAGGACCTATAAAACAATAATACATGAAAAAGAAAAAAAAGCAAGATATACAGGCAACAACTCACGTAATGAATAGAACTGTACCTTACATCTCAATACTAATGTTGAATGTAAATGGCCTAAATGCCCCACTTAAAAGATACAGAATGGCAGAATGAATAAAAATTCACCAAAAAAGGATCTACTGTCTTCGAGAGACTCATCTAACACATAAGAACCCACATGAACTTAATTAAGGTAAAGGGGTGGAAAAGATATTCCAAATAGAAACGAAAAGGTAGCAGGAGTAGCTATACTTGTATCAGACCAAGCAGACTTAAAAGCAACAACAGTAAAAAAGACAGAGGAACACTATACAACTTTAAAAGTCTAACTCAACAGGAAAATATCACAATCCTAAATATATATGCACCTAACACTGAAACTTCCAAATTTATAAAACAATTGCTATTAAACTTAAAAAAAGAGATAGACAGCAACACAATAATAGTGGGGTACTTCAATACTCCATTAAAAGAACTAGAAAACTCATCAAGAAAGTCAACAAAGAAACAATGGGCTTAAACTAAATCCCAGAACAAATGGACTTAACTGATATTTACAGAGCATTCTGCCAAACAACTGCAAAATACACTTTGTTTTCATCAGCACATGGAACATTCTGCATAATAGACCATATGGTAGGTCACAAACCAAGTCTCAAAAAATTTAAGAAATTTGAAATTATAGGCCGGGCGCGGTGGCTCAAGCCTGTAATCCCAGCACTTTGGGAGGCTGAGACAGGTGGATCACGAGGTCAGGAGATCGAGACCATCCTGGCTAACACAGTGAAACCCCGTCTCTACCAAAAAATACAAAAAACTAGCCGGGCGATGTGGCGGGTGCCTGTAGTCCCAGCTACTCGGGAGGCTGAGGCAGGAGAATGGCATGAACCCGGGAGGCAGAGCTTGCAGTGAGCTGAGATCCGGCCACTGCACTCCAGCCTGGACCACAGAGCGAGACTCCGTCTCAAAAAAAAAAAAAAAAGAAAATTGAAATTATATCAGATATCCCCTCAAACCACAGTGGAATAAAACTGGAAATTAATTCCAGAAGGAACCCTCAAACTATACAAATACATGCAAATTAAATAATCTGCTCTTGAATAATCTTTGGATCAACAATAAAATCAAGATGGAAAATTAAAAAATTTTTTGAAATGAACAATAATAGTGACACCATTTATCAAAACCTCTGGGATACAGCAAAAGCAATGTTAAGAGGAAAGATCACAGCATAACTGCCTTCATGAAAAAATCTGAAAGCGTACCAATTAGACAAAGTTCACAACTCAACAAACTAGAAAAACAAGAACAAACCAAACTCAAATCCAGCAGAAGAAAAGAAATAATACAGATCAGAGCAGAACTAAATTAAATAGAAACAAAATACAAAAGATAATTGAAAGAAAAGCTGGTTCTTTGAAAAGATAAACAAAATTCATAGACCATTAACAAAATTACCAAGAAAAGAGGCTAGAAGATCCAAATAAGCTCAATTAGAAACAAAACGGAAGGTGTTACCACTGATACCACAGACATACTAAAGATCATTCAAGGCTACTATGAACACATTTATGCACACAAACTAGAAAATCTAGAGAAGAATAAATTTCTGGAAATACATAACCGTCTTAGATTAAATCAGAAAGTAACAGAAACTCTGAATAGATCAACGAGTAGTGAGATTGAAAGAGTATTAAAAAAAAAAAGGCAACAAACAAAAAAAATCCGGGACCAGATAGATTCACACTGAATTCTATCAGACATTCAAAAAAGAATGGGTACCAAACTTCTTGAAACTATTCCAAAAGATGGAGAAAGAGAGAATCTTCCCTAAATCATTCTATGAAGCCAGTATCACCCTATGAAACCAGTATCACCCTAATACCAAAACCAGGAAAGGACATAACAACAAAGAGAAACTACTGACCAATATCCCTGAAGAACATCAATGCAAAAATCCTCAACAAAATATTAGTTAACCAAATCCAATAAGATATCAGAAAGGTGTAATCAAGTGGGTTTCATAGCAAGGATGCAGGGATGGTTTAACATATGCAAGTGAGGCTGGGCGTGGTGGCTCACGCCTGTAATCCCAGCACTTTGGGAGGCCGAGGCGGGTGGGTCACGAGGTCAGGAGATGGAGACCATCCTGGCTAACACGGTGAAACCCCGTCTCTACTAAAAATACAAAAATTAGCCAGGTGTGGTGGTGGGTTCCTATAGTCCCAGCTACTCGGGAGGCTGAGGCAGGAGAATGGCATGAACCCAGGAGGCAGAGCTTGCAGTGAGCCCAGATTGCGCCACTGCACTCCAGCCTGGGCAACAGAGTGAGACTCCATCTCAAAAAAAAAAAAAAAAAAAAAAAAGGCAAGTGAATAAGTTTGACACATCACATAAACAGAATTAAAAGCAAAACTCATGTGATCATCTCAATAGATGCACAAAAACATCTGACAAAATCCAGGATCCCTTTATTATTAAAACCCTCAGCAAAATTGGCACAGAAGGCACATATGTTAAGGTAATAAAAACCACCTATGACAAACCCACAACCAATATTATACTGAATGGGGAAAACTTAAAATCATTCCCCCTGAGAACTGGAACAAGGGAAGGGTGCCCACTTGCACCACTTCTATTTATCATATTACTAGAAGTTCTAGCCAGAGCCATCAGACAAGAGAAAGAAATAAAGTGCATCCAAATCAGTAAAGAGGAAGTCAAATTGTCACTGTTGCTGATTATATGATTGTATACCTAGAAAACCCTAAAGACTCATCCAAAAAGCTCCTAGATCTGATAAAGGACTTCACTAAAGTCTCAGGATACAAAATTAATGTACACATATAAATATCACTGCTGTACACCAACAACAACCAGAATGAAATGTAGAACACAATACCTTTTACAACAGATGTGAAAAATAAAACTTAGGAATATACCTAACCAAGGAGGTGAAAGATCTCTACAAGGAAAACTCCAAAACACTGTTGAAAGAAATTATCAACAACTTGAACAAATGGAAACATTTCCCATGGTCATGGAAGGGTAGAATCAAAATTGTGAAAATGACCACCATACTGACAAAAGCAATCTACATATTCAATGCAATTCCCATCAAAATATCATCATCATTCTTCACAGAACTACAAAAAACAATCCTAAAGTTCCTATGGAACAAAAAATGTTCCCATATAGCCACAGTAAGAATAAGCAAAATGAACGAACCTGGAGGTATTGCATTACCCAATTTCGAACTATACTACAAGGCTATAGTTACCAAAAGAGCATCATACTGGCATAAAAATGGGCAGGTAGACCAATGGAACACAAAAGAGAAACCAGGAATAAAACCAAATACTTACAGCCAACTGATCTTTCACAAAGTAAACAAAAACCTAAAGTGGGGAAAGGACAACCTATTCAACAAATGGTCCTGGGATAATTGGCAAGTCACATGCAGAAGAATAAAACTGGATTCTGATTTTTCAACTTATATTAAATTGGTGCCTAATTTTACAACAAACCTAATACAAAAACCAACTCAAGATGGATCAAAGATTTAAATCTAAGACCTGAAACCATAAAAATTTTAGAAGAAAATATCAAAAAACTCTTTTAGACATTGGCTTAGGCAAAGAGTTCATGACCCAAAAGCAAATGGGACAAAAACAAAAATAAATAGACAGGACTTAATTAAACTAAAAAGCTTCTGCACAGCAAAAGAAATAATCAGCAGTGTAAATAGAAAACCCACAGAGTGGTAGAAAGTATGCACAAACTATGCATCTGACAAAGAAAGTATGCACAAACTATGCATCTGACAAAGGACTAATATCCAGAATCTATGAGGCACTCAAACAAATCAGCAAGAAAAATCAAATAATCCCATCAAAAAGTGGACAAAGAATATGAATAGACAATTCTCGAAGATATAAAAATGGCCAACAAACATATGAAAAAATGCACAACGTCACTAATGATCAGGGAATGTGAATCAAAACCACAATGTGATACCACCTTACTCCTGGAAGAATGGCCTTAATTAAAAAATTAAAACCTAATAGATGTAGCATGATGTGGTGAAAAGGGAACACTTTTACACTGTTGGCAGAAATATAAACTAGTACAACCAGTATGGAAAACAGTACGGAGATACATTATAGAACTAAAAGTAGAACTACCATTTGATATAGCATTCCCAGTATGGTATCTATTCAGAGGGCAAGAAGTCATTATGTGAAAAAGACATTTGCATACACATGCTTATAGCAGCACAATTCACAGTTGCAAAAATATGAAGCCCATAAACCAAAGAGTGGATAAAGAAAATATTATATACATATATATATAGACATATATATATACACATATATAGAAAACATATCAGTATTCCACAGTGTGTGTATATATATACAGCTTAGCTATAAAAAGGAATGAAATAATGGCATTTACAATAACATGGGTTGAATTAGAGAACATTTTTCTAAGTGAAGTAACTCAGTAATAGAAAACCAAGTATTATATATTCTCTGTTATAAGTAGGAGCTAAGCTGTGAGAACACAAAGGCGTAAGAATGATATAATGGACTTTAGGGACTTGGGGGAAGGATTGGAAGAGGGATGACAAAAAAATGACTACACATTGTGTACAATGTACACTACTCAAGTTATGGGTTCACCAAAGTCTCAGAAACCACCACTAAAGAACATATCTATGTAACAAGAAGCCACCTGTTATCCAAAAATTATTTAAGTAAAATTAAGAAAAACACCAAAAGGTTAATAACAGAAAACTTCCCAAAACCTAGAGAAAGATATCAGTATCCAAGGACAAGAAGATTGTAGAACACCAAGCAGATTTAACCTAAAGAAGACTACTTCAAGATATTTAATAACCTCCCAAAAGTCAAGAATAAATAAAGATTCTTAAAAGCAGCAAGAAAAGAGAAACAAATAACAAACAATGGAGCTCCAATATGTCAGGCCACAGGCTTTTCAGTGGAAAGCTTACAGGACAGAGTAGTAGCAGGACATATTTAAAGTGCTGAAGGAAAAAACAAACAAAAAAAGGTTTATCCTAGAATAGTATATCCAGTAAAAATATCCTTCAAATATAAAGGATAAATAAACATTTTCCCAGACAAACAAAAGCAGAGGGATTTCATAAATTACAGACCTGTCCTACAATAAATGCTAATGGGAGTATATCAATCATAAAGAAAAGAACATCAATAAATATTAATAAATAATCACTGGAAGGTATAAAACTCACTGGAAATAGTAAGTACACAGAAAAACAAAGAATATTAATAGATTGTAACTGTGGTGTGTAAACTACTCATTCTAAGCAGAAAGACTAAACAATGAACCAATAAGAAATGATAACTATGACAACTTTTCAAGACATAATCAGTACAACAAGCCATAAATAGAAATGACAATAATTTAAAAAGTGGGAGGACAAAGTTAAGGCATAAGGTTTTTACTAAGTTTTTTTTTTTTATTGTTTATGCAAATAGTGTTAAGTTGTTATCAGGTTAAAATAATGAGTATAAGACAGTATTTGCAAGCCTTATGGTAACCTCAAACCACAAATCATACAATAGATACACAAAAAGTAAAAGCAAGAAACTAAATTATGTCACCAGAGAAAGTCATCTTCACTAGAAGAAGACAGGAAGGAAATAAGGAATAGAAGATCAGAAAACAAATAATAAAATAACAGGAATAAGTCTCCATTTATCAAAAATAACATTGAATGTAAATGGATTAAACTCTCCAATCAAAAGACGTAGATTTGCTGCATGGATGAAAAAACAAGACCCATTGATCTCTCGCCTGCAAGAAACACACTTCACCTATGAAGACACACATAGGGTGAAAATGATAGAATGTAAAAATATTCTATGACAATGAAAACAAAAAAAGTGGAAGTCACTATACTCATATCAGACCACATAGATTTCAAGACAAAAACTTCAAGAAGAAACATGGAAGATCACTATATAATGATAAAGGGATCAATTCAGCAAGAGGATATAAAAATTTAAAATATATATGTACCCCACCATGTTGTACCAAGATATATAAAGGAAATATTATTTGAGTGAAACATAGTGATATGCTCTAATACAATAATAACTGGAGGCTTCAATGCCCCACTTTCAGCATTGGACAGATCTTCTAGACAGAAAATCAGCAAATATCAGACTTAATCTGCACCATAGACCAAATGGATCTAATAGATATTTACATAACATTTAATCCAAAGTCTGCAGAATATACATTCTTTTCATCAACACACAGATTATTCTCAAGGATAGATCACAGGGTAGGTCACAAAGCAAGTTGTAAAACATTTGAAAACAATGAAATAATAGCAAGCATCTTCTCTGACCACAATGGAATAAAACAAGAAATTAATAATAAGAGGAATTTTAGAAACTATACAAATACATAGAAATTAAACAATATGCTCCTTAATGACAGTGGGTTAATTAGTAAATTAAGAAGCAATTTGACAATTTATTGACACAAATCAGAATGGAAATGCAGTATTCCAAAATCTATGGGATACAGCAAAAGTAGGGTTAAGAGGGAAGTTTATAGCTACAAGTGCCTACATAAAAAGAGAAAGAACTTCAAATGAACAACCTAACAATACTTCTTAAAGAACTAGATAAACAAGAGCAAACCACATCAAAATTAGTAGAAGAAAAGAAATAATAAATGATCAGAGCAGAAACAAATACAATTGATAATGAAGATAACAATAAAAAGCAAAAGATCAATGAAACAAAAATTTGGTTTTTTGAAAAGTTAAACAAAATTGAAAAACATTTAGCCAGACCAACTAAAAAGAGAGAAGATCCAGATAAATAAAATCAGAAATAAAAAAGGAGCTCTTACAACTGATACTCCAGAAATGCAAAGGATCATTAGTACTTACTGTGAGCAACTATGTCAATAAATTAGGAAACATAGAAAAAATAGACAAATTACCAGACACATACAATCTACCAAGATTGAAGGAGGAAGAAATCTAAAACATGAACAGACCAATAACAAGTAATGAGACTGAAGCTGTAATAAAAATTATCCCAGGGGCCAGGCATGGTGGCTCACACCTGTAATACCAGCACTTTGGGAGGCCGAAGTGGGCAGATAATGAGGTCAAGAGATAGAGACCATCCAGGCCAATATGGTGAAACCCTGTCTCTACTAAAAATACAAAAATTATCTAGCTGTGGTGGTGCATGCCTGTAATACCAGCTACTGGGGAGGCCGAGGCAGGAGAATCGCTTGAACCTGGGAGGCAGAAGTTGCAGTGAGCCGACATTGCACCACAGTACTCCAGCCTGGGTGACAGAACAAGGCTCTGTCTCAAAAAAAAAAAAAAAAAAAAAAACATTCTCCCAGAAGAAAAATCTCATAGCTTTAGTGTTGAATTCTGCCAACCATTTAAAGAATTAATACCAATCCTACTTCAACTAGTCCACAAAATAGAGGAGGAAGGAATGCTTTAAAACTCATTCTATGAAGCCAGTATTGCCCTGATACCAAAACCAGACAAACAGATTTAAAAAAGAAGAAGAAAAAAGAAAACTACAGGCCAATATCTTTGACAAATATTTTTGCAAAAGTCCTCAACAAAATACTAGCAAACTCAATTCAACAATACATTACAAAGATCATTTATCATGACCAAGTGGGATTTGTTCCTGTGATGCAAGATGCTTCAACATATGCAAATCAATGAAGGTGACATATCATGTCAAACAAAGGAAAGCTACAAATCATATGATCATTTCAATTAATGCTGGAAAATCATTTGATAAAACTTAACATTCCTTTATAATAAAAGCTTTCAAAAACTGGGGATAGAAGGAACTTACCTCAACATAATAAAAGTCATATATGACAAACCTACATCTAATATCATACTGTATAGGAAAAAAGTGAAAGCCTTTCCTTTAAGATCTGGACCATGAAAGGGATGCCTACTGTCACCACTCATAGTTAACACAGTACTGGAAGTACTAACCAGAGCAGGAAACAAGAGAAATATACCAAATACATCCATACTGGAAAGAAAGAAATCAAATTATCCTTGTTTGCTGATGATATAATCTCATATTTGGAAAACCTAAAGACGCCACAAGAAAACTATTAGAATTGATAAATAAATTCGGTGAAGTTGTAGGATACAAAATCAACATACAAAGATCAGTAGTATTTCTATATGCCGACAGTGAACAATGTGAAAAGAAAAAATTAAAAAGCAGTCCCATTTACAACAGCCACCCATGAAATTAAATGCCCAGACACAAACTTAACCAAAGAAGTGAAAAATATCTATAATGAAAGCTACAAAACACTGATAGAAGAAATTTAGGAAGACACAATAAAATGGAAAAAAAATTCCATGTTCATGGATTGAAAGAATCAATCTTGTTAAAATGTCCATTCTACTCAAAGCAATCTACAGATTCAATGCAATCTTTCTCAAAATGCCAATGACAGTCCTCAAAGAAATAGAAAAAACTATTCTAAAATTTATATGGGACCACAAAAGACCCAGAATAACCAATGCTATCCTAAGTAAAAGGACAAAACCAGAGAAATTATATTACCTGACTTCAAATTACACTACAAGATGATAATAAACAAAATAGCATGATACATGCATCTACTGATACATACATCAGTGGAACAGAGTAGAGAACCCAGAAACAGATCCACACACTTATAGTTAACTAGTTAACTTATTTTTCACAAAGGTGCCAAGACCATACATTGGGGAGAAGACAATCTGTTCAATAAACGGTGCTGGGAAAACTGGATATCCATATGCAAAAGGATGAAAATAGATTCTGATCTCTTACCTTATACAACAATAAAATCAAAATGAATTAGAGACTTAAATTTAAGTCCTCTAATAATGAAACTACTATAAAAATTGAGGAAAATACTCAGGACATTAGTCTGGAGCCAAAATTTCTTGAGCAATACCTCAGAAGCACACACAACTAAACCAAAAATGGGCAAATGAGATCACATCAAGTTAAAAAGCTTCTGCACAGCAAAGGATACAATTAACAAAATGGCAAGACAACCTACAGAATGGGAGAAAGTATTTGCAAGCTACCATCAGACAAGGGCTTCATAAAAAGACTAAGGATTTCAAACAACTCCACAGGAAAAAATCTAACAATTTGATCAAAAGATGGGTAAAATGTTTGAATAGACATTTCTCAAAAGAATACATACAAATGGCAACCAGGCATATGAAAAGCTGCCAACATCATTTATTATCAGAGAAATGCACTCCAGTCTGGGTGACAGAGTGAGACTCCATCTCAAAAACAAACAAACAAACAAACAAAACCCACAAAATTATGGCAATCGTAACATTTAATAAGCAAGGATGATGAGAATAGTATTTGGGGTGGTTTAATTTAGAAAGTAGGCTGGATAATAGCCAATAAATTTCCTGCCTTTTTTTTTTTTTTTTTTTTTTTTAAGAGACCAGGTCATGCTGTCACCCAGGCTGGAGTGCGGTGTCACAATCCAGTTAAAGTGACTTATATCCAAAAGACAGGCAATAACAAATGCTGCGTATCAGATCAAGGAAATTTTGGGCAGAGGCTATGAGGTTTTCTAGGTATACAATCTTATTGTCTGCAAACAGAGATAGTTGGACATCCTCTCTTTCTATTTGGATACCTTTTACTTCTTTCTTTTGCCCAATTGCTCTAAGCAGGACTTCCAGTAGTATGTTCAATAGGATTGATGAGAGAGGGACTGTTTTTCTTGCTTTGGTTCTCAAAGGGAATGCTTGCAGTTATTGTCCATTCAGTATGTTGGCAGTGGGTTTTTTCAAAGATGGCTCTTTTTATTTTAAGGTACGTTCCTTCAATACCTAGTTTGCTGAGGATTTTTAACATGAAGTGATATTTAGTTTGATTGAAAGTCATTTCTGTATCTACTGAGATAATCATGTGGTTTGTGTTTATATGGTAACATTTATTGATATGTGTATGTTGAACCAACCTTGCATCCCAGGGATAAAGCCTACTTTGTTATGGTGGATTCGCTTTCAGATGTGCTACTGGATTCAGTTTGTTAGTAATTTGTTGAGTATTTTTTGCTGGCAAAGACTTCATGACAAAGACACCAAAAGCAATTGGAAGAGAAACAGAAATTGACAAATGAGATCTAATTAAATGAAAGAGCTTATGTGCAGTAAAATAAATTATCAACAAAGTAAACCAAAAGTCTCCAGAATGGGAGAAAATATTGCAATTTGTGCATCTGACAAAGGTCTAATATCCAGAATTTATAAGGAACTTAAACCTATTTACAAGCAAAAAACAACAGCCCCATTAAAAAATAGGCAAAGGACATGAACATAATTTTTTCAAGTGAAGACACAGATATGTCCAATAAGCATATTTAAAAATGCTTGACATTATCAATCATTAGAGCAATGCAAATCAAACCCATCTCACATTTGTCAGAGTGGCTATTATTAAAAAGTAAAATAAATAAATAAATAACAGATGCTGGAATGATTTTGAAAAAAAGGAAATATTTATACACTGCTGGTGGGAATATAAAGTAGTTCAGCCATTGTGGAAAGCAGTTTGATGATTACTTAAAGAACCTAAAACAGGATTACCATTTGACCCAGCAATCCCATTATTAGGTATACACCCAAAGGAAAATAGATAATTGTACCAAAAGAACATATGCACTCATATGTCCATCAATGTGCAATTTACTATCGCAAAAACATGGAACCAACCTAGGTGTTCATCAATGATTGCGTGCATAAAGAAAATGTGGTACATATACATCATGGAATACCAGGAAGCCATAAAAAACAATATTATTATGTACTTTACAGAAACGGGGATAGAGCTGGAGGCCATTATCTTTTCTTTTTTTTTTTTTTTTTTTTGAGACAGAGTCTTGCTCTGTCGCCCAGGCTGGATGGCAGTGGTGTGATCTCGACTCACTGCAACCTCCGCCTGCCAGGTGGGGTTACAGGCACGCGCCACTGCCCTCAGCTAATTTTTGTATTTTTAGTAGTCAGGGAGTTTCACCATGTTGGTCAGGCTGGTCTCGAACTCCTGACCTCGTGATCTGCCTGCATCAGCCTCCCAAAGTGCAGGGATTACAGGCATGAGCCACTGCGCCCGGCCGAGGCCATTATCTTAACCAAACTAACACAGGAACAGAAAACCAAATACTGCATGTTCTCACTTATAAGTGCTGAACAATGGGAACACATAAATACTGGAAAGGGAACAACAGACACTGGGGTCTGCTTGAGGTGGAGGATGGGAAGAAGGTGAAGATAAAAAATTACCCATCAGATCTGGGTGCGGTGGCTCTTGCCTGTAATCTTAGCACTTTGGGAGGCCGAGGTGGGTGGGTCACCTGAGGTCAGGAGTTCGAGACCAGCCTGGCCAATATGGCAAAACCCTATCTCTACTAAAAACACAAAAGTTAGCTGGGCATGGTGGCGGGTACCTATAATCCCAGCTACTTGTGAGGCTGAGGCAGGAGAATAACCTGAACTCGGGAGGCCGAGGTTGCAGTGTGTCGGGATCGCATCACTTAACTCCAGCCTGGGTGGAAGAGTGAAATTCCATCTTAAAAAAAATTACCCATTGGGTACTATGTTTATCACCTGGGAGACAAAGTAATCTGTACACCAAACCCCCAACATACAATTTACCTATATAACAAATTTGCACATGTACCCTTGAACATAAAATAAAAATTAAAAAAAAATTAATAGAAAATTTTAATAGACAGGAAGGTACCAGAGTTTGAAAGGATTTTTTTTTTTTAATATTAGTAGAGTCATCATCAGTATCCCTAATGAATATTTAAAACCAAGTTATCCAGGGAAAGACATCTTTCATGTTTCTCATATGTATTTCATCTTCTTTGTTTCTTGTCCTCCTCACTCTTTGCAGATAAATTTTAGGGAGATCAGATGAGCAAAACTGAAGAACTTAAGGAATTGGCTGTGGAAAACTGGAAAGCCCAGGACAGCAAAGGATGAACAAAACCAAGGCAGCTGAAAAATATAGTTTAGCAGCCCTAAACACCTTTAGTATAACTATGGGAGATGTATTGTCAATAAGAGAACACTGGGGATATTTGGCAAAATAGGAAAGTAAAGCACACTCCTCACCTTTCATGTGTCTTCTTTTATATTCCCAATCCTCCCCATTCCCTCCATCAACACCCTACCCCTTCAAAAAAAGAAAAATCCAGAATCCTCTATAGGCTAATTTTGCATCAATTTTATAAGGAGACCAAATACTCATCGTCTATTTAGTCATCATTTTAAAAATGTAATTTAATAGGAGGGTCAGATTGGTTTTTGATGTTTTACTTATTCTCAGAAGAATAAGATGTAGTTGGAATGATAGAAAATGAAACGTTTAGTAGCAGTAGGAGTTAAATTAGAAGAAAAAATTATATTGGAAATATAAGAAGGAGAATAAAGTAATCTTTTAAATAAATAAAGTATAAAATGTATACAATGTGTTAAAAAAAAAAAACCAGAGGATTTATCCATTTATGCCAGAGGTTGCAATTTTTTGTGTGTGAAAAATCAGACCTTGGCAATGACCTTGAGTAGTAGGATATAAGTAACTCCCACAAACACAGCGTTCCAATAATGGAACACTACGCATAAATGGCTAATAGGTTAGTGTAGTGACAATCACTGAGTGATCTAATTTAAGATAAATAATTTGCATGTATTTTTACATGACAAGAATGTTAGAGATTTTTAAAAAATACATAGTGTTTGCATTCAAAAATTGCAAAATGATAAAATAATTTATCTATGGTGTTTAGTGCATGGTTAGATGTTAAGCACAGTTACAAATTGGGTTCCCAAAAAGCAACTCTGAGACCTATGCACATGCAGGAAGTTTACTGGAAAACTACTCTTGGTAACCCCACCTGTGAAAAGTTGAGGAAGCTAAAAGAAGTAAAAAACAGTTAAGGTATTAGGGTTCTTCAGACAAACAGAACCAGAACCAATAGGAGATGATGGATGGATGGATGGATGGATGAATGGATAGATGCATGCATGGATGGATGGTTGGATGGATGGATAGATGGATGGATGGATAATAGATAGATAGATTGATTGATTGATAGATAGACAGATGGATAGATAGATAGACAGATAGAGATTTATTATAATTTTATGTAGACTGACAAGTCCTGAGATCTATAGCTGGCAAGCTGGAGACCCAGGAGAATTGATAGTATAATTCCAGTCTAAATCTAGCAGGCTGGAGACCCTGAAAGCACTATAATTTCAGTTCTATTTCAAAGACAGAAAACAAAACAAAGCAAAACAAAAGCAATGTCTCAGCTAAAGGCAATTGGGCAGGAAAAATTCCTTCTTACTTTAGGGAAAGCTAGCCAGGCTCTCAGTTTATTGGAAGGATCTTACCCACAATAGGGAGGGTAATCAGCTTTAGTTAGTCTACCAATTTAAATGTCAATCTCATTCACAAACATTCTCATAGAAACACTCAGAATAAAGGTTGACAAAGTATGTGTGCACAATATATGGGCCAGGTGACATATACAATTAAACATTACAATTGGGCAGCATCACAGTCAAAGGTCCCAGACTCTGAGACAGAAATCTCTGGATTTGGGATAGCCCTGCAAAGTTGCTCCAGATGTAGTAAGAGAGTGCTTATAGTCCCTGCATTCATGCCATTGGATGAGGCAAGGAGGTTCCTTCAACCAAAGCAAATGGGCTAAGAAGTGAGTTGACTCTGTTTAGCCAAGGACATCCTCTGGGAGAGGGAAATTGTTGCATGCTATTGGCTGTCAATGCTCCCAGTTGCTGGGAGAAGGAGTGCTTTAATCCTGAGGGTTGCAGAAACTTGGCTTACATACCAGAGTCTACATGATGCTCTCTATTACATCCTAGATATTCGAAGAAAAGAGTCTTATAATTTAGCTCTTGAGATTTTCAGAATCTAGAATAGAAAACAGATAGGTAAATCCCATAGAAAGAAAGATTTGTAACCTATAAAATGTCACATTCTTGTGCTCTTACAGACTACCTGGTATACCATATTAACATATTATTTACTAAATAAATTTAAAAGTGACATAAAATCAGCAAATATCAGTGTTATAAACTCCGGTATATAAAGAATTTCTTAATGTTTGTTGATTACTCAATTAATAAATACTTCATTAATGGATATTTCATAATATTATTGATTCAACACAACTTATTCATGTATTACTTGCCAGATACTGTCTAAAGTATTCAGTAACTTGGACCTAAATCCATTTAAATGAATATTTAATTTCTCTCTCAGTAAAAACTATATATTGTTCATGGTCAAATGAAGTTCTTCAAGGGTAAGATTATTCAAATTAATGCTTTTGATTTTAATTCATGTATGATTAGTCATTTATTTGAATATGTTTTGTCTGTCCTTTCATTGTGATAGGCATGGAGCTAACATCTAATGATTAATAATAACAAAATATAGTCACTTGCTTCACTGATTTAGTTGAAGAAATTTAAAAGATAAACTAGGAATTGCACCACAATTTAAATAAGATCCAAAATGAAACTGCATATTAAGTATGGAGATATAAGAATCTCTGAATCAATTAATAATGATTGAAGTGCATATATATGAGACAATATTTAAGAACATATAAAATATCCATAAAAGTTTAATCAAAGATTTAATGACATCTGAGGAAAGACACAAAACCAATGCAATAAATAAGTGGGAAACCTGTGAAATGTTTGCATATTTGAAAACGAGTAGTCTGTTTAAAAAATAATTTTATGCCAAAAATTATGACTCCTTTAAATATTAATTTTACCTCCAGTGTAAATGTAAGAAGCAAGTATTATTTTTCTCCGTTTATAATCTTGAGAAAATTTTAGCCTAGGGAGTTAACCTCTCATAGAGAGTAAATGGCTTGGCTTTAACTTAAACTATAATCTGTAAAACTCTAAAATCCACAGGGCATGACTTTTAAAGGCTTTACGGTATTCACATTTGCTATGCTTTGGGCGTCTGTTCCCTCATGTTGAAACATAATTGCCATTGTAAAAGTATTAACCCGTGGGACCTCT
Organism: Macaca mulatta; assembly: GCF_049350105.2. Taxonomy (NCBI): domain Eukaryota; kingdom Metazoa; phylum Chordata; class Mammalia; order Primates; family Cercopithecidae; genus Macaca; species Macaca mulatta. The sequence goes on from NC_133413.1 coordinate 124,720,655, forward strand.
AAAAGGTGATTAGACTGTGAGGACTCTGCCCTAAGGGTTGGGGCTAATGCCACCACAGACAGGCAAGACAGGCCCCCTCTTGCCCTCCCTCTCTTTGCCCTTCTTCCATAATGCCTTTTGCCATGTGATCACTCTGCTCTGCAAAAAGGCCCTCACCAGAGGCTGCTGTCATAATGTTGGATTTCCAAGTCTTCAGAATTGTAAGCCAATAAATTTCTGTTCATTATCAATTATCCAGTCTGCAGTATTCTGTTATAGCAGAACGAAATGAACTAAGACATTACAGAATCATGCCATATTTCTGTATTTGATTAAAACTTTGTTGTGAAAATAAGATATTTCAAAATAAGAGGCTGGTAAATATTAAAATAATGATACTAAAATGAGAATATTGGAAAGAAGTGAGAGAAAAGAAAATATTTAAAAACTCATGTTACCTAATTAGATTTTAATACTCACTCTTAGTTATTGTACATAAATGTATACTTGGCATCCTAAATCAGTATTTAGCAGAAAAAAGGAAGTGTCTGTACACTAGGAAAGACCACTAATATAACAGAAACAGCTATATAAAACTGGAATTAAAATAAATTCTAAAATAATAAACACCTGAGTATCTCCTTAAATATCTGTTTATTTTTCGAAGCAGAGATGAAGATTGGCAGAAAGATGTGCATAAAAGGTAAGAGTCGAAGAAGAAAAAATACAAACAGAGAGGGAAAAGAAAGAGGGGAGAGAGAGAACGAGAAACAACTACTCTTACCAGAAGTTAAGGTATTTAAATACAAATAGATGTAAATTTATTTGAATATATTTCTAAACACTATTTATTTATATTTATATAACTCCTTTGCAACCATAGACCTCTGTGATTGTACCTGTGGAACTGAAAACCTCCATCAATTGTTAGTTGGTTTAGAAAATCAGTAATGAACATAACTCATGTAAACTAAGTTTATTAATAATACACTTAATGTGCAATAAAGATTAAGAATTTTTATATGCAGTCTTCTATCTTTATCCCACTTTAAACAATTTTGTTTGACTATTTTTTATTCCATTTGATATATTTTATGGAATAGGAAAGGAGATATTTTATTTTTTAATTATTATTATTATTTCAACTTTTGGATTCAGGGGATAAATGTACATATTTGTTACACGGGTATACTGTGTGAAGCTGAGGTTTGGGTTACCTCACCAAAATGGTGAGCATAGTATCCAATATGTAGTTTTCCCGTCCATCCCTCCTTCTCCTGCCATATTCCCTCACTTCCCAGTAGACCACAGTGTCTATTTTTCCTTCTATATGTCCATGAGTATGCAGTGCTTAGCTCCTACTTAAAGGTAGAAACACATACTATTTGGTCTTCTATTCCCCTGTTAATTCACTCATGATAATGGTCTCCAGTTATATCAATATTGCTGTAAAAGACATACTTTTCATTGTTTTTTCATGGCTGCATAGTATTCCATGGTATGTTTACACACCTTCTCTTTATCCAATTCAACATTGATAAGCACTTAGGTTGATCCACTATCGTGAGTAGTGCTGAGATGAACACGTAAGTGCATATGTCTTTTTGATAGAATAATTTCTTTTCCTTTGGGTATATACCCAGTAATGAGATTGCTAGGTCAAATGGCAGTTCAGTTTTAAGTCTTTGAAAAATCTCCAAACTGTTTTCCACAGTTGCTGAATTATTTACATTCCCACCAACAGTTTATAAGCATTCTCTTTATTTTCACAGACTTGACAGTATCTGTTATAATTTGACTTTTTAATAATGGTCATTGTGACTGATAAGGAGATGGCATCTCACTGCAGTTTTGATTTGCATTTCTCTAATGATTAGTGATGTTGAGTATTTTTCCATAGTAATTGAGTGCTTGCATGTCTTTTTTTTTGAAAAGTATCTGTTATGTACTTTGCCTGAATCAGTAATTTAAAAACTACCAACCAAATAAAAAGCTCTGGACCAGATAGATTAATAGCAAAATTCTACCACATGTATAAAGAACTGGTATCAATTCTACTAAAACTATTCAAAAAAATAGAAGAGGAGGGGCTCCTCCCTAACTCATTTAATTCAGCCAGTATCTGACTGACACCAAAATCTGGCAAAGTTCAACAAAAAAATTCAGGCCAATATTTCTGTTTAGTCTAAGCAAAACTCCTCAACAAATACCAGTAAACAAAATCCAGAAGCACATCAAAAAGTTAATTCACCACAATCAAGTAGGCTTTGTTGTTGGAATGCAACAGTAGTTCAACATATGCAAATCAATAAATGTGATTCATCAACAAAACGGAATTAAAAGCAAAAACCATCTGATAATCTCAATAGAGACAGAAAAAACTTTTTGATAAAATCCAACATTTCTTCATGATAAAAACCTTCAACAGACTAGGTATCAAACAAACATACCTCAAAATAATAGAGCCATTTATGACAAACTCACAGCCAACATCACACTGAAGGGCAAAAGCTGGAACCAACCCCTTTAAGAACTGGAACTAAACAAGGACGCCCACTCTCACTCTCCTATTCAACACAGTACTGGAATTCCTAGCCAGAATAATCAGGCAAGAGAAAGAAATAAAAAACATCCAAATAGGAAAAGAAGTAGTCTAAATATTTCTCCTCACTGATGATATGATTCTGTACCTAGGAAACCTTAAAGTCTCTGCCATAAGGTTTTTAGAACTGATTAATGACTGTAGTAAAGTTTTAGGATACAAAATCAATGTACAAGGGTCAGTAACATTTCTACACATCAGTAATGTTCAAGCTGAGAGTCAAATCAAGAACACAATTTCATTTACAATATCCAAAAAATAAATAAAATACCTAGGGATGCATCTAACCAAGGAGGCAAAATATCTCTACAAGGACAACCACAGAACACTACTGAAAGAAATCAGATATGACACAAAGAAACGGAAAAACATTCCATACTCATGAATTAGAAGAATCAATATTGTAAAATAGTCATACTACCCAAAGCAGTTTACAGATTCAACACTACTTCTGTCAAATGACCAATATCATTTTTTCACAGAATTAAACAAAGCTATTTCAAAATTCAAATGGAACCGAAAAGGAACCTGATCAACCAAAGGAATACTAATCAAAAAGAACAAAGCCAGAGGCATCACATCACCTGACTTCAAATTATGCTATAAGGATACAATAACCAAAACAGCACACTACTAGAGCATAAAGACCAATGGAACAAAATAGAGAATCTAGAAATAAAACCGCACACCTACAACCACCTGATTTTCGAAAAAGTTGACAAAAACAAGCAATTAGGAAGTTACTTCCTCTTAAATAAATGATGCTATAACTTCTGTTATATGCAGAAGAAGAAAACTGGATCCTTACCTTGCACCACACACAAAAATTAACTCAAGATGAATTAAGGGTTTAAATGTAAGACATCAAATTATAAAAATCTTAAAAGAAAACCTAGGAATTACTCTTCTTCACATTAGCCTGGCCAAAAACATTTTTAGTTAAGTCCTCAAAGGCAATGCAACAAACAGAAAAATGGACAAGTGGGAGCTAATTAAACTAAAGAGCTTCTGCACAGCAAAAGAAACTATCAACAGAGTAAAGAGACAATCAACAAAATGGGAGAAAATATTCATAAACTATGCATACAACAAGGGTCTAATATTCAGAACCTATAAGGAATGTAAACAAATAAATAAGGAAAAACCAAATAACCCCATTTTTTAAAAATGGGCAAAGGACATACTATTTTTATAAAGCCTGAATTCTACAATTTTCTGTGGCTGGATGTGTAACATTTTGAGTTAATACTACCACAATTAACATCAATTAAACATTTTTTACAACACATTTTAGCAAGGAAATACAACTCAAAATAGTTCCCAAAATTTAGTTTGTTCAAGAATAACCTAGGAGCTTACATAAAATGTACGTCCAGGGGACTATTCTCAGAGATTTTGATTCAGTATATTCAGTTTCAGTCTCAGAAATCTACCTGTCAAGTAATTACCTCACATGATTTTGATTTATAAATAAAGATATTTTTAAAGATCTTTACATGTATGTGGCAAAGCTTATTGACACACTTTCTGTCCCACTTTAAGTTTCTAACATTAAGACTCTGCCACTATTGTTAAGACTCCACCATATATTTGCCATATATTGTTGCTATATCATTTTATTTAATCTCAGCCAGGCAAACTGAAAGGAGGTATATCTATAATATCATTTAATGTATAAAATATACACTAAAATACAATTGTATATATACACAAATATAAATATACATTTACATATATTTATATAATTATATGTAAATATATCAAGTGTATGTTTACATACATGTATTTACATACATGTTTACATAAATAATTAAAATACATTAAATTATTTAATATATGTTTATATGTGTGTATATATACAATTATATTTTAATGGTATTTTTATATAAATAAGTATATATAATATATTATTATATCTATAATTAATATTATTTATATGTCTGTATATGTATACTATTGTATTTTAAAGGTTTGAAATAAAAATCCATTTCTTAAAAATTTCTGTCTACTAGTCCCATGTTTATGTTCATGCTTGCTCAGTGTTAATCTCCCACTTGTAAGTGAGAATATGTAGTATTTGGTTTTCTGTTTCTGTGTTAATCCACTAAGGATTATGGCCTCCAGTTGCATATACGTTGCTGCAAAAGACATGATTTCATTCTTTTCCAAGCTGCCTAGTATTCAATGAAATATATGTATCACATTTTCTTTATTCAATCCAATCCACCACTGAAGGGCACTTAGGTAGATTCCATGTCTTTGTTATTGTGAATAGTGCTGTGATGAACATGCAAGTGTGTGTGTCTTTTTGGTAGAATAATTTATTTTCTTTTGGGTATATACCCAGTAATGATATTGCTGGGATGAATGGTAGTGCTGTTTCTCTTGGAAAAATGTCCAAATAGCTTTCCACAGCGGCTGAACTAATTACATTCCCCAAGGGAGAGTATAAGGATTCCCTTTTCTCCACAGCCTCATCAGCATCTGTTATTTTTTGTTTTTTTATAGTAGCCACTCTGTCTGGGGTGAGAATAGGTCACTGTATTTACAGTGACTGGTATCAAACTGTAGTTTTTGACTTGCATTTCTCTGAAGATTAGTGATGATGAGCATTTTACCATGATTGTTGGTCATTTGGGTATCTTCTTTGGAGTTCATGTCCTTTGTCTACTTTTTAAATGTGGTTGTTTTTTGCTTGTTGATTTGTTTGTTTCATATAGATTCTGGATATTAAACCTTTGTCAGCTGCAGAGTTTGGGATTATTTTCTCCCATTCTTTAGGTTGTCTATCTACTCTGTTGATACTTTGTTTTGCTGTGTAGAAGCTCTTTAATTTAATTAGGCTATGCTTGTCAATTTTTGTTTTTGCTGTAATTGCTTTTGAAGACTGTCATAATTATTTCACAAGGTCAATGTTCAAAATGCTATTCCCTAGGTTTACTTTTAGGATTCTTATATTTTTAAATATTGAGGTCTTACCCGTAAATCTTTAATTCATTTGGAGTTAATTTTTTTATATGGTGCAAGGTTGGGGTCCCATTGCATTCTTCTGAATATAGCTGGCCAGTTATCCTAGCAGTATCTATTACATAATTTTTTCTTTCCCCATTAATTGTTTTTGTCAGCTTTGTCAAAGGTCAAATTGTTGTACATATGCAGCTTTTCTGGGTTCAATATGCTGTCCCATTGTTCTAGGTGTTTTTGTGTTCTATGTGTTCTATTTGTTCTTGTTCTAGGGCCACACTGCTTTGGTTACTGTAGCCTTAAAGCATAGTTTGAAGTTGGGTAATATGATGCCTCCAGCTTTGTTAGACTTGCTTTGGCTATTTGGACTTTTTTTGTGTTCCATGTGAATTTTAGAATAATTTCATTTAATTCTGTGAAGAATGATATTTGTAGTTTGATAACAATAGCATTGAATCTGTAACTTGCCTTGGGCGGTATGGCCATTTTAACAATATCAATTCTTCCAATCTATGAACATGAAATGTTTTTCCATTTCTTTGTGTCATCTCTGATATATTTCAGCAGTGTTTTGTAGTTCTTCTTGTAGAAATCTTTCACCTCCTTCGTTAGCTTTTTTCCCAGGTATTTCATTTATTTTGTGGCTATTATAAATGGGATTATATTATTGGTTTGACTCTCAGCTTGAACATTCTTGGTGTATATAAATGCTACTGATTTTTGACATCAATTTTGTATCTTGAAACTTTATTAAAGTCATTTATCAGTTCTAGGAGCCTTTTCACAGAGGCTGTAGGATTTTTAGGTATAGAATCATATCAGTGAAGAGAGATAAGTAGACTTCTTTTCCTATTTGAATGCCTTTTATTTCTTGCTCCTGCCTGATTTGTCTGGCTAGATGGTCACATTGAGAATCCTGCAGTGAAACTAGGCCGCATAAAACTTAGAAACTAGGCCTCATTAAAAAAAAAGAACTTAAAAAATTAACACCAGGTGGCTCTGGATAGGGTCCCACCCTGCCTCAATAGGGTCCCACCCTGATAGGGTCCCACCCTGCCAATTCCGGGAAACAACCTCATGGGGTCCCACCCTGCCAATTCCGGGGTTCCCACCCTGCCTCGAAGTTCCCGGAATCAACAACTCCAAGAAAAAACCTCATAAGGTCCTGCTCTAACCAATTAAAACAAGACACCTTGCTCAGGCCATAGACAGACCCAATTACCACGCACCTAAAGCTTTGTTTGAATTTCGCGCCCTAAGCTGTGTTTGAACTTGTGTTTGCCTATATAAACAGCCTGTAACAAGCAGTCAGGGTCCCAGGGCCAACTTAGAGCTTGGGACCCTAGCGCGCTAGTAATAAATAACTGTCTGCTGTGAATCTCGTGTCGGTGATCCTTCGCGGCGACCCCTGTCCAGGAAGGAATCAACAGTTCGGTTCCAACAGCAGAATATTTGGTGCATAATGGAAATGATAAGCAGGTCAGACTTCGTATTGTCCTGCCCAAACTATTTCCTGCGCAGTTAAGGACTTGTCGAGTTAATATAATATGTGTGGCTGTGTCTGATGGAGACTTGTGTTCGAATGCACTTCTGAAGAAAAGACTTTGAATATAGTTCTATGTCTCTGGTTAACAGATCTGAGAAGTAAGGATGCCTGTTCCATGAAGGGGTCCACAAAGGAAGATGCCCAGAGGCTTGGGGGTCTCTATACTGAGCATGCCCAGCATGGCAGGCTGACACTGAGGCTGAAAAGGCCTAAGGCAGAGATTATCCTGCCCTAAGTGGGGTCACACACACAGGTTAAAGTCCCCTGCCGTGCACCAGATGCTATTACTGGGATCATCTGAGACAGTTAGTAGATGAAGAGTATAAAATCCTAGAATTTCTTTAATTCATGTCCAACATTTACTGATGCAGACACTGAGGCCCAGAAAGAGGAAGGGATTTGCCAACATACAGGCGGCAGTTAAAATGGGTGCTGGAACCCAGTTTTCTGTCTCCTGGTTGTCTTTAGAAAACTGGAAGACAGAAAGTGATTCTTATTTTTCCTTCTACTTTGGTTCACTTTAGAAATAGTTTTTTATAGAGGAGAAGACAATGAATTGAAAGAGGTTAGGAAGCTGGTTTTGAAATCACACCGTGTGCTAGGTAAAGTTTGGATATGTCCTCCAAATCTCATGTTGAAATGTAATCTCCAATGCTGGGTGTGGGGCCTATAGGGAAGTGTCTAGATCATGGAGGTGGATTTCTCGGGAATGGCTTAGCACCATCCCCTTGTGATTTCCTCGTGATAGCGAGTAAGTTCTTGTGAGACCTGGTTGTTTAAAAGTGTGTGGCATCTTCCCCTTGTTTTCCCTTGTACTCCTGCTTTCGCCATGTGATGTGCCTGCTTCTGCTTTACCTTGTGCCTTTGTTGGAACCAAACTATCGATTCCCTCCTGGGCAGGGGCCGCCGCGAAGGACCACCGACACGAGATTCACAGCAGAGAGTTATTTATTACTAGCGCGCTAGGGTCCCAAGCTCTAAGTTGGCCCTGGGACCCCGACTGCTTGTTACAGGCTGTTTATATAGGCAAACACAAGTTCAAACACAGCTTAGGGCCCGAAATTCAAACAAAGCTTAAGGCGCAAAATGATTGGGTCTAGCTATGGCCTGAGCAAGGTGTCTTATGCTAATTGGTTAGAGCAGGACCTTATGAGGTTTTTTCCTGGAGTTGTTGATTCCGAGAACTTCGAGGCAGGGTGGGACCCCCAGAATTGGCAGGGTGGGACCCCATGAGGTTGTTTCCCAGAATTGGCAGGGTGGGACCCTATCAGGGTGGGTCCTTATCGAGGCAGGGTGGGACCCTATCCAGAGCCACCTGGTGTTAATTTTTTCTATATGAGGCCTAGTTTCTAAGTTTTATGAGGCCTAGTTTCACCTTCAGTAAAAGCTCCCTGAAGCCTCCACCAGAGGCCTAGCAGATAACATTACCATGCTTCCTGTACAGTTTGCATTTGCAGAATTGTCAGCCAATTAAACCTCTTTTCTTTGTAAATTACCCAGACAGGTAGTTATAGCAACACAAGAACAGACTAACAGACTATGAATATATTAAAAGAGCACTTAACATCAGGAACAAAAGATTACCAAGCCACATCTCTTTTAATTTATAGTTGATGAATCTGGAAACCAGAAAACCAGATGACCTGCCTAAGAACACATGGAAACACCCGGCTTCCTGACTCTTCCTAGCTGTGCCCCTCTGTATCATAGCTGTGTCCAGGCAGCTACCACCACTGACTGAATGTTTCAGCATTAAATGCCAGGTTTCAGTCCAAGAGCTTGTGAAATATACTTCTGCGTTTTCTGTAAAACTGAAGTTGAAGGTATATAATAATGCATAGTTCAGTATCATCCATACAAATCTCATTGAACATTTATTTCAGATTTCAGAATCAGGAAAAAAATACTTCCCTGATAAGTGAGCATATTTTCCATTTCCAATAAGTATGAAAGCAACTATGTTTTCCTATTTACTCTGGCTGGCACAAAGCTCAGAGCCTAATTTAATGTACAATAAAATATGGGTATTTCCTCCTTTTATCTTTTATCACCAATTTCTATTTAATTTACTTTAACACGTGTGTCTCTGGAGTTAAGACAAGTCAATTCCCTTTCGTAAAAGATGGAGACATCATCACACAATAATTGTTGTTATGGTAAAAATAAATTATGAAAATGTTAATAACAAAAAATAAAATAGGAGGAGGGAAAGGTAGAGCCTTGCAGTCCATGATAAGAACTAAAATGCCAAAATTGTCTAGCGAAGACAAGGATTTTCAGTAAAGAATGACATAGATTTACTTATGTTTTGAAAGGATAGCCTGAACAAGTGTGTATAAAGTAGAATATGATGGTGAGACCATGATGAAGAGAGGCAGAAGCATTGGGAAAAACTGTTCATATTCATAGAAAGAAATGTTGGTTGTGTTGACAAGAGTTGTTAGAATAGTCAGATTCCAGAAGTATTTTAAGGTAGTGCTGCCAGCACCTATTGGTGTATCAAGGACAGAAGAATGAGAAAGGTCAAGAAAAAATAATTTGCATGTAGGAAGGACAGAAATAGTAAGTTCTTATCGGGAGAACCCGCTCCCAATGTTTAACGTGTGTTCTTTTCTATTTCCTAAGTGTCTCGGCTGGGCTGAGAAATAAAGGGAAAGAGCACAAGAGAGAAAAACTTAAAGCTGGGTGTTCGAGGGAGACATCAAATGTCGACAGGATCCGTGATGTTCCCTGAGCCGAAAAACCTGCAAGTTTTTATTAGCGATTTTCAAAAGGGGTGGGAGTGCACGAATAGGGTGTGGGTCACAGAGATCACATACTTTACAAGGTAATAAAATATCACAAAGCAAATGCAGGCAGGGCGAGATCACAGGACCACCAGATGAGGTGAAATTAAAATTGCTAATGAAGTTTCCTGCAAGCATTGTCATTCATAACATCTTATCAGGAAACAGGGTTTGAGAGCAGACAACCTGTCTGACCAAAATTTATTAGGCAGGAATTTTTCTCCTCCTAATAAGCCTGGGAGCACTACAGGAGACCGGGGCTTATTTCATCCCTTAGGCTTCCACCATAAAAGCTTCCAAAGGGACCCTTTACAGGCCTACCTTCAGGGCGCATTCTCTTTCTCAGGAATGTTGCTTGCTGAGAAAAAGAATTCAGCGATATTTCTCCTATTTGCTTATGAAAGAGGAGAAATATAGCTCTGTTCCGTCCGGCTCACGGGCGGCCGGTTCAAAGTTACCTCTCTTGTTCCCTGAACGTCGCTGCTATCCTGCTCTTTTTTTAAGATGCCCAGATTTCATGTTGTTCAAACACACATGCTCTGCAAACAATCTGGGCAGTTGACACAATCACAGGGTCCTGAGGCGACATTCATTCTCCTCAGTTTACGAAGAAGATGACGGGATTAAGAGATTAAAGTAAAGACAGGCGTAGGAAAACACAAGGGTATTGATTGGGGAAGTGATAAGTGTCCATGAAATCATCACAATTTATGTTCAGAGATTACAGTAAAAACAGGTGTAAGAAATTGTAAAAGTACTACTTTGGGGACCTAATAAATGGCCATGAAATCTTCACAATTTATGTTCTTCTGCCATGACTTCAGCCAGTCCCACCGTTCAGGGTCCCTGACTTCCCGCAACAACTTCTATGTGGCACAATTTAAGTTTGTAAAAACTATTAGACATTCATGTAGAGACACTGAATCCATGATTGAATAGATGAGCCTGTATTTCAGAGAAGCTGTCAGGATTGCAGTTATGCATTTGGGAGAGGTCAGCATTCACCTACATATGCTGACTACATGAGGTCTCTTCGAGAGTGAGTAAATAGAGGCAAGAAGTTATCCAAGGGCTGAGCACAGAGCACATTGTTGTGATCGGAAATCCAAAGCTACAATTCTATCTAAGGTTACCTGAGGTAGAAGCAGAACTGAAGGAGAATAACGTCTTGAAAGAGAGACAGAAATGTATTTCAGGAAGCCTGAAATACTTGTCTGTAAATATCACTTAATTGTGGTGGATAAGGGGAAGAAACTGGCATTTAGATTTTGTAATATGAACATCACTGAGGTTACTATCAAGTTGCAATTCTGAAGAATGTTTGGGAGTGCCTCCCCTCTCCCCTTCAAAAGAATGTATGTTCAGAAGAGAAAGGGACAACGGGGAATGAAGAAGACAATGAATTGTAATTATTCTCCGGAAAAAGAGAAATAAGTCTGTAATTCAGGGTGAAATGTCAAAATAAAAAAAAAAAATTCCCCACTAATGTAGAACTAATGGAAACAGACATATATGTAAACAGACAAGTTATTAGAGTGTGATATATAGAATAAAAGAGAACTATAGCCACAGCTCTTATGTAACCTTACAGTTGGAAGCCTCGATCATGAAACAACTAATTAGTCTGTAATAAACAGTACTTACAAACTTGTGCAGAAGACATGACTTGATATTTTGAAGAATGAAAATTAAATTTTGGATATTTTCATAAAATACTCATATTTTCCTTTTGAATAAAATTGGAGAATGACTTTTATTATCTTTATAAGCTGAAGATTTCCATCAGATCTTTCCACTAAATCCATATGCTTGAGTAAAGGCAGCCATATTGCTTACCTTGTAATTCTGCAAAAGTAGCCCCTAAGAAAATGTATTGGAACAGTTACCAGTTGTACCTTTTTGGCAAAAGAATTGATTTAATTCTCTGCTTTAATTTGTAGTTCAATACAAAAGTCATTCCAAAAGGCAATTCATCTTAGCTTTCAAAACCAGATCGTTGGAAACATCTTGTTTAGACAAAGCAAATGTCAGAGCAAATAGAAATTAACAAATTGAAAGCAAAATTATTTCTTTGCTTGTGTTGGAACCGAACTGTCGATTCCTTCCTGGGCAGGGGTCGCCGCGAAGGATCACCGACACGAGATTCACAGCAGAGAGTTATTTATTACTAGCGCGCTAGGGTCCCAAGTTCTAAGTTGGCCCTGGGACCCCGACTGCTTGTTACAGGCTGTTTATATAGGCAAATACAAGTTCAAACACAGCTTAGGGCGCGAAATTCAAACAAAGCTTTAGGCGCGTGGTAATTGGGTCTGTCTATGGCCTGAGCAAGTTGTCTTATGCTAATTGGTTAGAGCAGGACCTTATGAGGTTTTTTCTTGGAGTTGCTGATTCCTGGAACTTCGAGGCAGGGTGGGACCCCCGGAATTGGCAGGGTGGGACCCCATGAGGTTGTTTCCCGGAATTGGCAGGGTGGGACCCTATCAGGGTGGGACCTTATTGAGGCAGGGTGGGACCCTATCCAGAGCCACCTGGTGTTAATTTTTTCTATATGAGGCCTATTTTCTAAATTTTATGAGGCCTAGTTTCATTCCCTCCTCTTTTTGTGTCAGAGGCTCAATCTTGAGCCTCTTTTTTAGTCCTGAGGGTCTGGTATAGTTGGGTCAGAACCATAGCATGTAATCTATTTTTAATAAGGGTGAGTAAGTGGTTGAGTATGCATGGCCTGAAAGTCAGGATGAGCGTGAGCAGGATGAGGGGTCTTAAGATGGTGGAGATTAGGGTGCTAAGCCAAGGGGATTGGTTGTACTAATTTTTAAACTAACTTTGTTGAGATTTTTTCTCTTTTAGTTTTGCCATAGAATCTTTAACTATTTTTGAATGATCTGCATAAAAACAATATTGCTCTTTTAGGGCTGCACAGAGCCCGCCCTTTTTTAGAAAGACAATTTCTAGTCCTTGTCGGTTTTGTAATATAATTTCAGACAGAGAAGTCAAGGACTTTTCAAGTTTTGTGATAGATTGTTCTATGGCTTTAAGGTTTTTATCTATGGCTACTTTAAGTTGTTGCAGATGATGGTTACTATGCACTAGGGCTGCTGTCCTGGTCTTAACTCCAGCCGCTACCTTAATTTTTAACATGTCGGCGAGGGTGAGGGAGATTAAGGGCGGGGAAGTGCTTTGAGGAGTTTTTAGTTGGGGCTTCTCCGATATGGAAACCGGGGGCTTCTTAGCTTCTAATAAAACCTGGTCTGGTCTTATTGCAACAGGGGCAGTGTCTGGATTGACTAATAGTCTGATTTGGAGGGGAATTTTAGGCGGGTTGTGCTGGTATAAATAGAGACTTTATATTAATTTTGTTGTTATCTATCTGTTATTTTTTAGGTTGAAATAGAGGTCTGGAAATCAAGTCTTTATAGGAGCATTTTCGGAGGTCTTATTTAAGACCTCTTGATTATTAAAATTAATTATCTGTCAGGTCAGGCTAAATGGCCGGTGGGGGTTAGCGTCAAAAACTACACTAGAGACGGCGCAGGGAAGAAGGGTAAACAATAAGTAAGGAGTTAGATACGAGAGAGTCTTATCTTGAGTGGGTCCGCGGAGCGTTGGAGTTTTCACGTCTTAAGTGGTGTTGATCCGGACGTCTCTGGAGCAGCCTTGGCGTGGGATGCGTGGATCTAAGTGGAGATTCCGTCAACCTTTATGGCTGGAAGGGGTGACTGGTCAGGAGAACAATGTAGGGTTCTTTCCACCGAGGCTCTAGTCCTTGAGTGCGATGCCGTCTAACGTAGACAGAGTTTCCCACCTGGAAGGGGTGACTGGTCTGTGGATGTCTGGGTTTGTACAGTTCTGCCAAGGGGGCCCAGATTTGGGCCTGTACTGCTTGGAGTCCTTTTAGCCGGGCCTGTAGGTCAGTCTTAGGATCGGAGGGGGAGAAGGAATTAAGCAAGGTTGACAAAGGGGGAGGTCCTCCGTAGAGGATTTCATATGGAGTGAGCCTAAAACGGTTAGGTGTATTCCGGGCCTTTAACAGAGCTAAGGATAGGAGGCGTCTCCAATCTTTTAAACCAGTCTCTAAGGTCAATTTAATAAGGGTCTCTTTTATTGTTTTATTTATTCTTTTTACCTGTCCTGAGCTCTGGGGTCTATAGGTACACTGTAATTTCCAATTAATCCCCAATATCCTGGCGAGCCCCTGACTTACCTGAGAAACGAAGGCTGGCCCGTTATCTGACCCAATTACCTTGGGAAGTCCGAATCTAGGAAAGATTTTTTTTAAAATTTTCTTGGCTACTATGTGTGCCGTTTCTTGCCGGGTGGGGTAGGCTTCTACCCATCCTGAAAAGGTATCTACAAATACCAGTAAGTACTTATATCCAGCATAGTGAGGTTTTACTTCAGTGAAGTCTATTTCCTAATAGACTCCTGGGCGGTTATCACGAGTTCGTTTCCTTTCTGGCACTCGGGTAGCCCCAGCGTTTACCTGCTGACAGACCTTACAGGCAGATGTCACTTGTTCTACGAGGGTACTTGTCTTTGGGATTAGAAAGTCAGTTTTTTTTTTTAATCAGTAATTTTAGCTTTCAATTATTTAAGTGTGTCCAGGCATGCATCTGCTGGATCATTGCCAGGGCCTCCTTGGTCAGCATTGGGGGTTCGTCAGTGCTGCCAGCAGTTATGCCCCCGGGATTTTTTTCTTGGCCCAGCCGTGGGGGCTGAGCCTCTTTAGGGACCCCTTCTGGGGGTCCGGCAGGTGACACAGGGCGGCTGGGCTGGGGGCTGCCCTCAGGACTGGGCTCTGTGCCTTTTTGCAGGGAACTTTCCGAATGGAAACTCTGGTTGCTGTTCTCATCATTGAGATCCAGCAGGATGAGAGGGCCACCCCCTCGGGGACTGGCGCCCCTGCCCCGACGTTCCCGGCCACGGGATCTCTTTGCCCCGCCACCTGCCCGCCTTCGTTCCTCCTCCTGGGGGTCCACCACTGGCACTTACTTGAAGATACGAAGGGAAGTGTCGCCTACAGTCACTCATTGCTTCTTCCTTTTTTGGACCTTCTTGATGGTCGCCATTACCTTCTTGATGTTATCTTCGGCCCGGCTCCGGGTCTCGGCCCGTACGGTCCGGCCGGCCATGCTGGCGTGGCTGGGGCCGGAGCCGAGCCTGCGGCGGGGCCGCCTCCCGTCTGGCGGGCTCAGGCTTGGCGCCAGGCCCGGGCGCCGCGCTCTCGGCCTGCCGTTCCTCCGGGAGTTGGCCGCGCCCTCTTTTGTCCTTAACGCCTCCGCGAGTCCCCTGTTCTTTGCAGTAGGCACACTGGTCTTTTTCCACTTTTGGCCGTCTCCGCTTCTTTCCCTCTCTCCCTGGTCCTTTCTTTCTCACAACTGCTGCCAGGATTTTTGTTAAATGCTTATCCTTTACTCGGTTTTTACGATCCTCTCGCTCTATCTGTTCCTTCGCTAACCTGGCTTCCCTTTCCTTAGGGGTTTCTTTCTTATCTTGGCCAAATTTGTGGGGCGTTTTTTTGCCCCTTTGAGACCCGCCAACAGAGCCTGGCGATAGATTTGGAGACTCTCCCTACCTGGTGCCGTTTCATAGTCCTAGTCCGGGCGGGTGAGGGGAAATCCCTCGTCTATTTTATTGGGAAGTTGGGTTGGGAGGCCTCCTGGTCCTGGCACATTTTTCCGGGCCTCCAAGAGGACTTGCTGCCTTTTTCAGTGGTTAAGAGGACCTGCAGGAGTTGCTGGCAATTATCCTAGGTGGGCTGGTGGGTGAGGAGAATGGATTCTATTAACGAGGTTAGGGCCTGAGAGTCTTGGGAAAAGGAAGGGTTATGGGTCTTCCAGTTATAGAGGTCAGAGGCAGAGAAGGGCCAGTACTGGACTGTGTGACTGACAGTACGGAGGGGAAAAAGGGAGGATCGCTAAGTGGAAGGGCCTTCTGGGTCCTCAGTCCGCCGCAAGCGGAGACGAGGAGGTGTCGGCGGCGGCGTCCGAGGGGTGAGTTTGGGCGGGGCTGGAGGAGGAGACGGGGTGGAGGGAGGGGCCGAGGGAGAAGTTGGAGAAAGGGTAGGGGTCGAGGCGGTAGAGGAAAGAGCTGGGGACAAGACAGGGGGCAAGGGTGAAGCGTAAGGTGGAGGTCCCCGAAGGGGGTTTTGAGGTGGAGGAGGCAGGGGTTCGAGAAGGAGGAGGTCCCTCTGGGGTTTATCTGGGAGGACTGGCTTATGCGGGTCCGGATTCTGATTCTTTGGGGCTTCTAAGGCAAGGAGGGTAGATTGGGATGGGGAAGGGGAATGGAGGAAGGGTTTCACCCAAGAGGGAGGGTTTCGGACCAGATCCTCCCAAGTAATTATGTAGGCCACCTGGTCTGGGTGTCCGTGTGGCCCAGGATCCATCACTGTTGCTTTAACCTGTAAGATAATTGGGAGGTTAAATGTTTCTTCCCGGGGCCACCCAACATGGAGGGTAGGCCACTTGGACGAGCAGAATTTTCGCCATCGTCCCTTACGGAATTCTATGGAGAGGTTGTGGGCTCGAGCCCGAACGTCAGGGAAGTGAGTCAGGGTCAGAGACAAAGGAGTCGTCAACGTCTGTCTTATTTCGTCCACGTATAACAAACAAGGACAAAACAAAAGTAACAAAAACAAAGACCAGACAAGTAAGGAGAAGCCGCGCGGCCAGAGAGTAGCGCCACAAGATTACAAAATATTCAGACGGCAGGGGCGGCCTGCCTACAGATTTGAGGAGGCTGACCGAGTCATTAGCCTTCTCCCAGACTACCGCCAGGGCGTCCCCCAGGGCGAAAAGTGGGAAGGTGCGGGACACGTCTGTCCCCCTTCCCCACTTAATTCAGAAGGAGTACTCTCCAGAGTTCAGAGTTAGCCGGCAAGACAGACAGAACAAAACAAAGGTACCTGGTAGGTCCGTTCAGTCAGCAGTCCGTGGCCCGGGCCAGATAGGTCTCCGCCGGATGGGTCGGGGGTCCTCGGACGACCCCACTTCCCGGCCCATGCACCAAATGTTGGAACCGAACTGTCGATTCCTTCCTGGGCAGGGGTCGCCGCGAAGGATCACCGACACGAGATTCACAGCAGAGAGTTATTTATTACTAGCGCGCTAGGGTCCCAAGTTCTAAGTTGGCCCTGGGACCCCGACTGCTTGTTACAGGCTGTTTATATAGGCAAATACAAGTTCAAACACAGCTTAGGGCGCGAAATTCAAACAAAGCTTTAGGCGCGTGGTAATTGGGTCTGTCTATGGCCTGAGCAAGTTGTCTTATGCTAATTGGTTAGAGCAGGACCTTATGAGGTTTTTTCTTGGAGTTGCTGATTCCTGGAACTTCGAGGCAGGGTGGGACCCCCAGAATTGGCAGGGTGGGACCCCATGAGGTTGTTTCCCGGAATTGGCAGGGTGGGACCCTATCAGGGTGGGACCTTATTGAGGCAGGGTGGGACCCTATCCAGAGCCACCTGGTGTTAATTTTTTCTATATGAGGCCTATTTTCTAAATTTTATGAGGCCTAGTTTCAGCTTGCAGGTAAAACGGACCCATTACTCGTCCAAATAGCTGCGCATTAATCAAATGATAATAAGGCATTCATGTGTGCCCAACTTTCTAGCCTTCTATAAATGTCTTAGATGTGAGCTAAATAATTTTGGCCTTTGATAAAATATTTTTACTGCCAAAAAAGCTAATTGTTGTTTCATATTTGGTTTACATAGTTATTAGTAAAATAATAACTGTGGCTTATCTCAAATGTATTTATATTTCAAATCTTTCGGAAGTTAGCCAGTTAAAATTGAAATTTTTAGTCATAAAAAAAGTTTGAACTTACTCCACTGTTATTTAGTTTATGTGTGTTTTATTGTTTCTTGCACTTTGTTATTTCGTACTAGGCCTTTTAAAGAAACTTTTTCAAGACAGTAAGCAATAAGAAGTCTACTTTTCAATATACTGAGCAGTGAATTGTAAAATATATCATAAAAAGAGCATATAAAAAATATATGTGCTTTAAAAACAATAATAAAACAAAAATGATACAAAATATCCACACTCCGGGACAATACATAAAATATTAATTTATGCTCAAAACCCTCCATGTGCCTTTCCCAATAACACTCTTTCCTCCTTGCTCAGGAGTAACCATGATTCTGAATTTATATTAATATCTTTCTGTTTCTACATAGGTTTAAAACCACGTATGTATGTTTTATCAGTAAGGTCGCAATCAGGGAAGGAAAACCACTATACGCAAAGAAATATAAAATTTATAACAGGAAACTGGAACTTACATAATTGTGAGATTAGGTGGGGAAGGAGAGGTCCGAAACGATCAGAAAAATACCACTAACCATTCCTGGCTTCATTAACACATTAGTGTTTGCAGGAAGTGAGGCATGTTCAGCACTGGAATGGAAGCACAATGCCTGTGTAAACAGTCAAGGGAAGATTATCAGCTCTGTGGGTTTGCAGCCAATGTATAGGTGGGACTGGTTTTGCTATCACACAGGGGCGTTGACAGTCAATAAAGAAAGCCAGAACCTCTGCTTCTGTTCCACACTGCCTTCACCCAGGATGTCCTTTACAATTAATGGCTTCTGCTGCCTTTTAAATCTCATGAAAAGTTCTGTTGGGTCTCACCTTTACCCAAAACAACACCAAGAAGGCATATGTGGAAAATATCGGAAACACATATGTGTTATCAAACAACATATTGTACCGTTTTGTCTGTTTCTAAACTTTAAATAAATGAAGCTATACAGAATGATTTCTGTGATTCACTTCTGTTGTTCACAATTGTATTGGAGGTTCACTCATGTTTTTATTGTGTATTCTATTTTTCTATTTTTTTAATATGCCACAAAACTTCCTTCTTTTTTTTTTTTCTTTGAGACAAAGTTTTGCCCTTGTTGTCCAGGCTGGAGTGCAGTGGCATGATCTCAGCTCACTGTAACCTCCGCCTCCCAGGTTCAAGTGATTCTCCTGCCTCAGTCTCCCAAGTAGCTGGGATTACAGGAAAACTTTCTGTTTTTATTGGTCATTCTGAACAATGTTACTATAGACATGTATGTACACTTTTCTTGGTGCACACATGCAAGAAATCAGAGGAAATGATAAATCATAAGGTAGTCACATATTGAGCTTCACTAAGAAACAGTAACCTGATTGTCAAAATAATTATATGAATCTACACATCGCTTGCAGTGGATAAGAGTTCTATTTGCTCTAAATTCATCCTCTGACAATTAATATAGACCTAGTCTTAATTACCGCCTACCTCGTGATTATGAAATGATATTTTAATTGATACTGTTTCATTTTCTAATGACTACTAAAGGTTTTACAACATCACATATATTAATGGATTCTTAATGTTTCCACCTTTCTTAAATCTCTATTTACATATTTACTTACGTTTGTCTACTAGTCAAATATACCTATTTGTTCAATTTTAATATTAGTATTCTACTTGATTTGTAGAATATATTTATATATTTTTCATTTTATTTATTTTCTTTATATATGTGTGTAGTTTAGGTTTATGCTGTTCTTAAGTTTATTGAAGACTTCCGTCAGACATCTAATCTCAATTATTTATTGGGGTAATATTTAAGTTAACTATAAATATAAAGATAGTTTACATACATAGTTTTTAATTTTTGTTTCTACTAATTTATACCGTGAGGTCATAAACTTCATTTTCTAAATTGCCTTACACAGTTTTTGCTCAGTTTTATTTTAGTTTTGCTTTTTCATTGTATTTCTTCTTATGTCTATTTCTAGGAATATGCCCATTTCATCTAAACATTAAACATTGTTGCCATAAACATGCTTATCATATTTGTTATTATTAGTATTTGTATACCATTGCATTGCTAACATCATTTGTATTTCCTGTCATTTTTCTTTTTCTGTTTTTTTTTTAATTTTTTAATTTTTTAATTTTTTTATTTTTGTTTTGAGATGGAATCTCACTCTGTCAACCAGACTGGAGTGAAATGGCGCAATCTCGGCTCACTGCAAGCTCTGCTTCCTGGGTCAAGCTGTTATCCTGCCTCAGCTTCTGGAGTAGCTGGGATTACAGGTGCCCGCTACCACGCCAGGCTAATTTTTGTATTTTTAGTAGACATGGGGTTTCACCATGTTAGCCAGGCTGGTGTTGAACTCCTGACATCAGGTGGTCCACCTGCCTCAGCCTCCCAAAGTGCTGGGATTACAAGCGTGAGCCACCACGTCAGGTCTCCTGTCTCTTTTCTTGATAAATTTCATTATAATTTGTTTCAATTTTTTTTTGAAAAAACAACCATTGATATTGCCAAATTTTCTATGACTTTTGTGTCTAGTCAACTAATTTCTGACCATATTAGTTCTTCCCTTTAATTGTGCAGAATATGTTTCACATTTTTAAAAATAATGTCCTGAGATGGATGCTTACTCCTTAATATATAGCCGTTCATCTTTTCTAATAGTCACATTAAATATATAGGTATATACACACAAATGTATGTATATAAATATGTATATAAATTCTTCTAATATCTCTGTAAATACAATTTACTTACATGTCTCAAGTTTTAATATAAAATATTTTTAATAATCATTACCCTATAATAGTTCTAGTTTCTTGTGTGGAACCCTTTTTGAAACAGTTTTCATATACATTTACAATTCCTGACTTTTCAAACATACGAGGATGTGTTTTTGTTTTGTTGTTGATTTGGGTGTTAATTGTATTATCAAAGTATTCACTTTAATATATGATCTCAATCTTTAATTTCTTATAGATAGGTTTATGGCTTGGCACCAGTCAACCTTTGTAAACATTCCACACAGGTTTGTAAAACTAAAATCTAAAATAAAATAAAGTTCTGCTTTTGTTGTGTTCCTAGTTCTACATGTGTCATTTACGTGAAATTTGTTAATCCTGCTATTCACATTTTATATACCTTTACTTATTTTTTGGTCTGCTTGTTCTACCAAACAGACCGACAAATATAGGATAAGGATCGACAAATATGTTAGGACATATCTATTAAAATCTTATGTTGTCTATTTTGCCTGTAGTTCAGTTTTATTTCTGGTTCACCTTTTCTTTCAGAGTATAGCATTCTATGGCCTTAATTTATTTTGATGAAAATTTCCTATTAGATTTCTTCACTTGTGTGGATTTGGGCTTATGTATCTACTCACCTTTACTAAAGGGAATATTAAACAAAAAGTTTGCATTTTCAAGGATTAATAAATATTTTCAAGAAAATAGCAGCTCTGATGATGTCCTTATGTTATCTGGTTCAAATTGTCTTTTCTATTAGAGCTTTGTAATTTATCACTAAATTTTTTATGCTTTTAAGAAGTTTAGTTCAAAACTTTGCTTCATTGACTTTAACATTTCTGAATCTTAAAAGTGTACATATTTTTCTATCATTAACAATTTAAATCAGTATTAATTAATTACACATCTTCCTTACTCAGGTCTACATAGAAAATTGTTAAATCATCTCATAAAAGTGTGAGTTTTTAAAGCATTAAATATAATGAAAATTATGGCCCTAAGAAGCAAGATAAATCATTATCAGTTATGAATGATTTAGCTGTGTTCCACAAAAGCAATATGATAAAAATAGTTATTCTTAAGAAGTCAGTAAGGTAGTCAGTTAAAAAAGCAATATTTAGAAAAGATACAGTTTTCATATTTTCCAACATTCATAAATAACAATTATACCAGAAATATACTTTTCAGTAATATATAAATATACTCGTATTTCACAATATACGAATTCTAAGGATACTATTATTTGACTTAGGTAGGATATATGTGGCGATATCTACATTATTGTGGTGAAGCAAATGCATATCATTTATCAATTTTAAGAAATCAAGAGTTGTGCCATGTTCCTGAAGGTATTTAATGACTGATGCAAATTTTTCCATTTTTCTCAATTAACTTGTAATTCTAATAAAATGTTATTGAAAACACTAGAGTTTTTTTCTTTTAATTGAGCAGGTGGGAGAGATTAGAAGATGCCAGCTTTCAATAAATAATAAAGCAGTTTATAATTTCATCTGAAACCAGAAAAATAAATAGAATGCACTGAAAAGAACACATGTAAAAATAATAATTGGAAGCATATGTACATGAGATATTTGACAATATTAGTTAAACAAAACATATGATGATGAAAGCTGTTATGTCACTTGATTACATATTGATAAACAAAACAAGTCAAAATTATGGACATCTCTCAGATAACGTGATAACAAGTGGCACAGGAAAATAATGAGAAACAAAGATCGTTAAATAAGGTACTGGGACAATTAACTATTTTGAAAAATAGGTACAGATCCTTATTTCTACCTGCTTCAAACGGAATTCCATATTAAATAAGGTTGAAATATATGTAGCAATCTATGGATCCTTTTAAGGATGTAAAGTTGTGTTTAAGCATTAAACAGAAGAAATAAACTCTGAAGTAAAATCATTCAGCCACTGTGTCAGATATAAAGAAAACTATGAGGCATATATAATAGGTATTAATAAGGGGTGTAGACATATAACATTGCAGAATTGAAATGTGCAGTGTAACAGGCAATGAAAATTCAAAAGTCATGAAAGGTCTTATTGTTAAAGGATCCAATATAATTTTAAACACCAGAGATGTGGAAGTGATTGGCAAAAGTTTTATCAAAAGATGCCAAAGAAAGAGTGAAATGAAATGAGAAGGATGAAGAAAAAAAACAGATGATGAGGGATTTATGTTATATAATACAGATTCACTGCAGCATGAACATCAGCTGAAAACATCAGGAAAAATATTAAACAGTATGGCAAATTTTATCTTTTCTTTCTTTCTTTCTTTCTTTTTTTTTTTTTGAGACAGAGTCTAGCTCTGTTGCCCAGGCTGGAGTGCAATGGCGCGATCCCGGTTCAGTGTAACCTCCGCCTGCGGGTTCAAGCGATTCTCCCGCCTCAGCCTCCTGAGCATCTGGGACTACAGGCATGCGCCACAACACCCGGCTAATCTTTCTATTTTTAGTAGAGATGGGGTTTCTCCATGTTGGTCAGGCTGGTCTTGAACTCCCAACCTCAGGTGAGCCGCCTGTCTCGGCCTCCCAAAGTGCTGGCATTACAGGCATGAGCCACCTCACCCAGCCACATTTTATCATTTTAATTCAAATTTATATATTCACAAATATTGTTAACTTTTCTAATCTTTTTAATATTGTTCAGCGAAACATTTCATTTAGTCAATTTTTAGTCATTCGAGATCACATATTTTTGAATGCCAACTATATAACATTACCTCAAAGCAATATATTCAAAGAATTATAGACATACTTGTTCAGTAAGAGTCCTGTTGTTAAACAAAAGACATTGCACCAGCAGTAAATTCTACAATCCTTATCACAATAAACATAGCGCCATTGATATACATAAATATTTAATAGGAATATTAAGTAAAATGGCTAAAATTGTTACGTATTTTCAGAGTGGACAGTAAATTCTGAATTTTCCATCCTCTGATGTCAACGTCCAAAATTAACAATTTCTTAAATTCAAAAACTATTTGTTTTTTACATTAAAATCACTCTTTCTTTTTACTGGGTTGTAAGACGAATTTTAGTAATTTCTGGAAAAACACTTCTGTTATTTCTATGACAAGTATGATTTGAGCTCTCTTAGTAGATTAGTATATCTTGTAATTGACCAAAAAAATACTTATTTTTTATAAGACCAACATGGTTTTTCTGAGACGTTTGAAGTAAATTATAAAAGGAGTTTAAGAATAAAGAACTCAGAAATAAAGTCATACACCTACAGCCACTTGATCTTTGACAAAGTCGACAAAAATAAGCAATGGGAAAAGGATCAATAAATAGTGCTGGAATGGCTGGCTAGCAACACTCAGAAAAAAGTAACTGCACCCCGTACCTTTCACCACATACAAAAATTAACTCAAGATAGATTATAAATTTAGTGTAAGACCTAAAACTATAAGAATTCTAAAAGAACTAGGAAATACCATTCAGGACATTGGACTCAGGAAATTGTGACTAAGTCCTGAAAAGCAATTGCAGCAAAACAAAAATTCACATGGGACCTAAGTAAACTAAAGAGCTTCTGCACAGCAAAAGAAACTATCAATAGAGTTTATAGACAATCTACAGAATGGGGGAAAATATTCACCAACTATCCATCCAAAACCAAGATCTAATATCCAGAATCTATGAGGAACTTAAACAAATGAACAAGCAAAATAATAATAACCCCATTAAAAAGTGGGCAAAATACGTAAAGACATATCTCAAAAAAAGACATACTCATGACCAACAACATGAAAAAAATTTTCTACATCACTAATCATCAGAAAGATGCAAGTCAAAACCATAATAAAATACCATCTCACAGTAGTCAAAATGGCTATTATTAAAAAGTCAAAAAACAACAGATGCTCCTGAGGCTGTAGAGAAAAGAGAACACTTATATACCTTTGGTAGTAGTGTAAATTAGCTCAACTAGTATGGAAAGTTGTTTAGACATTTCTCAAATAACTTAAAACAGAGCTGCCTTTTGTCCCTGAAATCCTATTACTGGACAGGTAGTCAAAGTAAAATAAATCATTATACCAAAAATAAACATTCAATTGTATGTGCATTTCAGTGATATTTACAATAACAAAGACATGGAATCAACTTTGGTTCCCACTAACACTGGATTGAATAAAGAAAACGTGGAATACTACACAGTCATAAACAAAACAAAATCATGTCTTTTACAGCAATATGGATGCAGCTGGAGGCCATAATCCTAAGAAAATTAATGGAGGAACAGAAAACAAAATAGTGCACCTTCTCAATTTTAAGTTGGAGCTAAACATTGGGTACTTGTGGATGTAAAGATGTCAGTAAGAGACACTGGGGATTACTAAAGGAGAGAATTAGGGAGGGGAGAGAGTGCTAAAAACTATTGTATATTATGCTCAATACCTCGGTGTCAGAATCACTTGTACTCCAAACCTCAGCATCATACAATAGATTCAGGTAAAACACCTGCACATGTACCTCTTGAATTGAAAATAAAAGTTGAAAAAATAAAAATAAAAAAATTAAATATCTTATATAGCAGTGAAAATATAAAATTGTTGTCCATATTTTCATAGTTGTGATATAAATTATGAAATTAGAATGTAACATTAGCTTCCTGAGAGGAATGGCATGTATTGATTGGATTATACCATGTATAAAAATAGATAGATTTCCAGATATAAGTATTTGGCCTTCATTTTATTTTTGCATTAGTATTAACGCTAAAATATGTCTAGCTAATGATGTGTTTATGATATCTCTGATACTAACACAACAGACAGTTACTAGTAGTCATTTATTTTAAAAAATGAAAATCAGTAAATAGTCATCAATGAGGTTAACATTGTTACTCTCTATGACAAAATTTTATAAGTAAATATCAAAGTGAACTTGTAAATAAGAGGATCAAGAATAAAACATTATCTTCCAGGTAAAAAGGAGTATATAAATACTTTTTTAAGCCCTGTGATAATAAGTAATAAATGAAGATTTATGTTTTCCATCATACTGGAGATTTTACACATAAGCTGACACTTTCAGAAGGGCAGATTCTCAATATTCTTTCAGATGATTTCTTGAATAAAAGTTACTTAAATCAAGTAGATTAGGAAATTATGTTCACAGTGAGATGTAATTAAATTTTTAATTCTTTTTTTATTTTACAAATATGTTCCCAAATTTGTTGGAATAATTGATGCTTTGTAAAATAAAATCTAAGAAATAAAATCACATTCTTAGCATCTATTCTTTTCTTTATTTAACATTAATCAATATCAGACAAATATCTACACATGAATGACTGTAATAAAAATATTCCATTATTTCTACTGAAGGAATCTGTCCTTCATTGTAAATTTCTGAAAATTAATTAGATTTAATGTTACTTCTCATTTGTATTTTAGTAGTATTTATTTTTTAAATACAATTTTATTTCTTTGTTTTTATTTTCATTAACATTATTATAACATATCATGTTGGGTTTTATTGTTTTGCTTTGTTTTTTGGTTTGTTTGTTTGTTTGCAGAAAAGTTTATAGGAAGCTGTGTGCCCTGTGCAGAATGATTAAACTCTGAGAAATCTAACTCAGAATATTCAGGTGACAAAAGTATTCTAAACTCTGCTTTTATTTATTTTCAATACTTTTTTTTTCTTCTGTATATTAAATCTTTATAATTGACTCTTCTTTTTCATGTAATAGAGCATTTTAAGCTTCTCAATTATATTAACAAGTCTTTGGAACATTATTCTTATCACCATATATTCTAGTAAGTTTCCAAGCTTGAAAATACAATTCCTGTCTGCCAAACAAAATGTAAAAAATACGTTGATTGCATATTTATGTTCTGCCAGAATGGCTTTGCAAAAGAACAGCCTTGTTATAAATAAATGAACACTTTTATAACATGGCTTTTTTATAATTTCAACTTTTATTTTACATTCATGAAGTATATGTGCATATATGATACATGGGTATATTGCATGAGGCTAAGGTTTTGGATATGGATGAACTCATCATCCAGGTAGTGGGCGTGGTATCCAACAGGTAATTTTTCAGCCTTTTCTTCCCCTCTAACAGTCCCAGTGTCTATTTTTCTGTCTTTATGCCCATGTTGTCCATATGTACCCATGTTTAGCTCCCACTTACAAGTGGTAACATACAATATTTGGTTTTCCATTCTTACATTAATTTGCTTAGGATTATGGCCTTCAGCTTCATCCATGTCTCTGGAAAGAACATTATTTTGTTCATTTTTTATGGCTGTGTAGTATCCTATGCTGTGTAGGTACCACATCTTCTTCATTGAGTCCACGATTGATGGGACCCTGATTGACTCTGGGTCTTTGTTATTGTGAATAGTGCTGCAATGAACATACAAGTCCATGTGTCATTTGGCAGAATAATTCCATTTCCTTTGGGTACATACCCAGTAATGGGATTGCTGGGTTGAATGTTAGTTCAGTTTTAATTCTTTGAGAAATCTCCAAACTGCTTTGTACAATAGCTGAACTAAGTTACATTCCCACCAACAGTGTATAAGTGTTCCCTTTTACTGCAGCCTCACCAACATCTGCTATTTTTTTAAAATTTCTAATAGCAACCACTATGACTTATATGAGATGGCATCTCAATGTGGTTTTGAATTTCATTTCACTGATGATTACTCATGTTGAAGTTTTTTTTTTTTCTTTTTTTTTTTTCATATGTTTATTGGCCACATGTATGTCTTCTTTTGAGAAATGTCTATACATGTCCTTGGCCCACTTTTTAACAGTATTATTTGGTTTTGGTTTGTTCCTTACACATTCTGGATATTAGATCTTCATCAGTTACATAGTTTGTGAACATTTTCTCCCTTTCTCTATGTTGTCTGTTTACTCTGTTGATAATTTTGTTTTTTGTTTTTTTGTTTTTGTTTTGTTTTTTTTTTTTTGACAGAGTCTTGCTCTGTTGCTCAGGCTAGAGTGCAGTGGCGAGGTCTCAGCTCACTGCAAACTCCACCTCCCGGTTTCCAGCAATTCTTCTGTCTCTGTCTCCCAAGTAGCTGGGATTATAGGCACCTGCCACCATGCCCCGCTAATTTTTGTGTTTTTAGTAGAGACGGGGTTTCACCATGTTGGCTAAGCTGATCTCAACTTCCTGACCTCAGGTGATCCATCCACCTCAGCCTCCTAAACCCAATACTTGGTTTTCCATTCTTGCATTAATTTGCTTAGGATTATGGCCTTTAGTTGCATCCATGTTTCTGCAAAGAACATTATTTTGTTCATTTTTTATGGCTGGTCTCAAACTCCTGACCTTAGGTGATCCATCCACCTCAACCTGTTGATGGTTTCTTTGGTTGTGCAGAAGCTCTTTAATTATGTTCCACTTGTCAATTTTTTGTTGTTGTTGCAATTGCTTTTGAGGACATAGTCATGTATCCTTTCCTGAGCCTGATGTCCAGAATGGTATTTCCTAGGTTTTATTCTAGAATTTTTACATTTTATATGCTTATGTTTTACATTTAATTCTTTAATCCATCTTGAGTTAATTTTTGTGTATGGTGAAAGATAAGGGTCCAGTTTTATTTATCCTCATAGGGATAGCCAGCTATTCCTGTGCCGTTTATTAAATAGGGAGACATTTCCTCATTGCTTATTTTTTTTTTTTTTTACTCTGTTTAAAATCAGATGGTTGTTGTGTGGAGCTTAATCTGGGGTTCTCTGTTATGCTTCACTGATCTATGTGTCTGTTTTTGTACCAGTTTCATGCTGTTTTTGTTATTGTAACCTTATAGAATAGTTCAAAGTCAGGTAATGTAATACTTCTGACTTAATTCTTTTTGCTTAGAATTGCTTTGGTTACTCAGGCTTTTTTTGAGACTTCATCTCTACAAAGAAAAAGTGATAATAATTAAATGTTAGCTGAATGTGATGCCACATGTCTTTAGTCCAAGCTACTCAGGAGGTTAAGGCAAGAGAATTGCTTGAGCCCAGGAGTTTGAGGTTACAGTGAGCTACAATCATGCCACTGCACTCAGATGTGGGTAAAAGAGTGATACTTTGTCTCAAAAAAAAAAAAAAAAAAAAAAAAAAGAGTTGCTATGTGACAGATACAAAGTTTCAGTTATGCAAGATTAACAAATTCTAGATATCTACACCACCCTGCCTATAGTTAAAAAAAAAACAAAAAACTATATTGTACTGCATTGTACTCTTAAAATATTGTTAAAAGAGTGTATCTCATGTTACATTTTCTTACTATGCCAAAAACAAAAGTTTAATACGAATTAATCTACTGAAAACATTGAGTAGCACCCATTGAATGAAAGAAACAAAAACCCCCATCTTTGCATGCAGTGCAAATAGCAGATGACTATTCCAACAAAAATGATGTTGATCATAATGATCCTGATGAAGCTAATATTTATTGAATGCCTGTCACATAAATGGCTTTGAGTAATAGAAATAAATTATGTATTTATGCACATGTATTTAATTCATTTTTATATGCTTATGTTTATATTTTTATATGAATTTAATCTTTGCAAAAAGCTAATGGAATATGCCATTTACTCATTTTATAAATCAACAGTTACAGAAATTTAAGCTTAATAGCTACAGATTACATGATGTCATGTATAGAAAAACTTAATACTACACCATAAAACCCCACTTAGAACTGGTGAAAATAAGAAATTCAATAATGTTGCTGAATAGGAAATCAACATACAAAAACAAGTAGTATCTGTATACACCAATAACAAACTGGCTGAAAAGAAATCAAGATTGAAATTTAATTTATAATAGCTACAAAAATAAAATACATAGAAAGGAATTTAACCAACAAGGTGAAAGATTTCTACAAGGGCAAATGGAAAAACACGATGAAAGAAACTGAAAAGGACACATAGACACAAATAAAAAGACATTCCATGTTCATGAATTAGAATAATCAACTATTTATTTAATCAATTATTAAAATGACCACACTACCCAAAACAACTGCCAGATTTGATGCCCTCTCAATGCCAACGGAATTCTTATCAAAAATTTAAAAAGCTAAAATTTGTGTAGAACCACAAAAGACCCCAAATATCCAAAAGAACAAAGCTGAGCAAAAAGAACAAAGTTGCAGGCATAATATTACCTGACTTCAAAATGTATTATAAAGCAATAGTAACCCAAACAGCATAGTAATGTTATAAAAATAGACATGGAGGGTAAAAGAATGGAGTAGAGAACTGTGAAGAAAGAAGTTCACATATTTACAGTCACTTGATTTTCAATCAAGACACCAAGAACATATACTGAGGAAAGGACAGTTTCTTCAACAAATGGTGCTGGAAAAACTGAATATCTATATTCAGAAGAATGAAACCAGAACTCTGTTTTTCACCACATACAAAAATCAACTCTAAATGGAGTAAAAACTTAAATGTAAGACAAAAAAATGTAAAATTATACAACTGAAAGAAAACATACAGAACATTGGTTTGGGAAAATATTTTGTGGGTAAGACTTCAAAACCACAAGTAACAAAGGCAAAAATAGACAATATATTAACTAAAAAGCTCCTGCAAAGCTAAGGCAACAAAAAAGAGAATGAAGAGAGGCAGCCTATAGAACAGGAGAAAATATCTGTAACTATTCATCCAACAAGCGATTAGTATCTAGAATACACAATAATCTCAAATAATTCAACAGCAAAAAACAAATACTCCGATTTAAAAATGGGAAAGAAATCCAGACAGATATTTTTCAAAAGAAGACATGCAAATGGCCAAGAAGAATATTTGACAATGCTCCACATCCCTAATCATCCGATAAATGCAAATAAAACCAACATTGAAATATCATCTCATTCCAGTCAGAATGGCTATTATCAAAAAGACAAAAAAATAACAAGTTTTGGTGAGGATACAGAGAAAAGAAAACTCTTTTACATAGTTAGTGAAAATGTAAATTAGCAGAATAATTATAAAAATAGTATGGAGGTTTCTCAAAAAACTAAAAATAGAAGTGTTATATGATCCTGCAAGTTCTCTAGTGGGTACTTATTAAAAGAAAGCAAGCATGGAAGAAAGGAAGGAAAAGGTAGAAAGGAAATCAGTATTTCAAAGAGATATCTTTACCTCCATGTTTATTGCAGGACTATATACAATAACCAAGATATTGAATCAACCTAATTGTCCAACAACAGATGAATGGATAAAGAAAATATGGCATATATACACACTAGAATATGATTGAGCCATAAAAAACATCCTGTCATTCATGACAAAATGGATGAGCTTGGAGGACATTGTTAAGTGAAATAAGTTAGGCACAGAAGGATAACTATGGCATGTTCTCATTATATGTGGAAGCTAAAAAATATTGAATTTACAGAAATAAATAGTAAAATTGTAGTTATTATAGTTATTAGAGGCTGGGAAGGGTAGGGGGCAGGGGAAAATAGGGAGAAGTTGATTAACATAAAATTACATCTATACACAAAGAATAAGTTCTAGTGTTCTACAGCATTTTAGGATGGCTACATGTATTTGCCTGTTTTCACGCTACCCAGGAAACCATTTTTTCCTTCTAGACCTCTGGGCTTGTGATAGGAGGGGCTTCCATGAAGGTCTCTGACTTGCCCTAGAGACATTATCTCCATTGCCTTGGTGATTAACATTTGGCTTCTCATTACTTATGTAAATTTCTGCAGCTGTCTTACATTTCTTCCCAGAAGATAGGGGAGAATTTCTTTTCTATGACGTCATCAGGCTGCAAATTTCCCAAACTTTTATGCTCTCTGATCTCTTGAATGCTTTGCTACTTAGAAATTTCTTCGGCCACATACCCTAAATCACCTCTCTCTAGTTCAAAGTTCAACAGATATCCAGGTCAGGGGCAAAATGTTGCCAGCCTCTTTGCTAAAACATAGCAAGAGTCACATTTATTCCTCATCTCGATCTGAGGCCACCTCAGCCTGAACTTCATTACTTATTGCACTATCAGCAATTTGGTCTAAACCATTCAAGTTCTAGGAAGTTCCAAACTTTCCCACATCTTCCTATCTTCTGAGCCCTCTAAGTCTCTAGGAAGTTCTAAACTTTCCCACATTTTTCTGTATTTTTCTGAACCCTCGAAACTGTTTCAACCTCTGCCTGTTACCCAGTTCCAAAGTTGCTTCCACATTTTCTGGTATCTTTGCAGCAGCACCCCACTCTACTGGCACCAATTTACTGTACTAGTCCACTCTCATGCTGCTAATAAAGACATACTTAAGACTGGGTAATTTATAAAGGAAACAGGTTTAATGGACTCACAGTTCAGCATGGCTGGGGAGGCCTCAGGAAACTTACAATCATGGTGGCCAGGGAAGCAAACACGTGCTTCATCACATAGTGGCAGCAAGGAGAAGTGCCAAGCAAAAGCAAGAAAAACGCCTTATAAAACCATCAGATCTAATGTGAACTCACTATCATGAGAACAGCATGAGGGGAACCACCCCCATGATTCAACTGTCTCCCACTCGGTCCTTCCCTTGATATGTAGAGTTTATGGGAACTACAATTCCAGATGAGATTTGGGTGGGGACCCAGCCAAACCATATCACTATAGTTAACAATAATTTATTGTATTTTTTCTAATAGCTAGAAAAGATGATTTGGAATGTTTCCAACACAAAGGAATAACAAATATTTCAAGTGATAGATATACCAATTACCCCTAGTTGATCATTATACATTTTTTAATGTATTGACGTATTATTCTCTACCCTATAAATACATAAAATTATTACATATAAATAAAATTTATAAAAATAAAAAACAGTTACACATTTTTGAGCCCATATTTGAACTCAGTCTAAACTAGAATTTTTACTCATAGTAACCAGGCTATAAGTAAGCAAAGTAATGATATTGGGGTGTGCTAGTTTGGGTGTGGAAAAGAAGTACAACTCTATCCATTATTCTGTCTCCACCAATCTAATTTGCTGAATTACCAACCTTTTCCAAAAGTAAAATAAGCAAACAAAAATATTAAAATAAACTCCAGTAAATAATAAAACCTTGCAAAAAAAATAAAAAATCAAAATGTCAAATCAGCCCCAACAGAAAGATGAATATATGTAGTAAAATATTTTTAGTTCTAGTAGATAATTTAAATCAGGTTAGACTTAAGACTTGTACTCTCTATTGCAACTGTAGTTGCAATAACCTTAATTTCTGAGTTGAATTTCTGAACTAATGTGTTAGAAAAATAATCTTTATGTAGTCAAGATCTTAATTGTCCATATTTGAGATACATCAAACCCCAAGATTTAATATAGAGTACAAATAAGTAGATTTCATTTTCGAGAAGTTATTCTAATCAAATATATCAATTAGAAAGTTAATGTGAAAGCCTGAAATGCAGAGGAAATGTCTTGGATTTGGGAATTTTCTGAATGTATATGTAAAGCCATGTAAGTGGGAAGGATCACGTGGGGAGGGAAGATATACAAAGAGAGAAGATGGTTAAGAGGCCAGGTAGAGCATATGCTAGTAGCACAATAGAGAAAGGGCCTGAGAAGTCATCAGAAAACAGGAATACATGGTGCACCAGAAGAAAGACAGGGAGGATGTCTTTAAAAGGAAGAAGAGGACAATCATGTCAATTGAGGCTGAAAGGTTGAAGAAGAAAATAAATAGAAGTTTTCACTGCATGTGATGAAATAAAAATCATTTGTACATGGGTAAGTATAGTTTCTGTTTTATGTTAGAAGTGGAAGCAACCATCCAGCGGTAATTATTCTGACTTTTAACATGTTGCATACATTTACATCTAAGCACCCATCAATTCCTACTCTATGCATCTCCTAAATAAGTCAATAATTTCTATCTCCGCTACCAGTGCCTTCATTCAGAACCCCGTCCAACAACATAAAGATATTCTAGCATTTTCTTAATTTTTAAACCATGTTCCAGTCTTGCCTTCCTCTAACATATTCTCTGGATAATTATCAGTGATCTTTCTTACACTAATACACTAATACAATCTATTACGCAAGCATAATCAATGCCTATAGAACAAACGTCATGTTCCCTAATGGCACATTATTGCCAGCTATCTTCTGACCTCTCAACCTCTCTATCGCCATAACTGTGCATGTTTGTTCTGCCTTAAAATTTTCAAGTCAGCCAGGCGTGGTGGCTGTAAACCCAGCACTTTGAGAGGACGAGGCGGGCGGATCATGAGGTCAGGAGATCGAGACCATCCTGTCTAATACGGTGAAATCCCGTCTCTACTAAAAATACAAAAACATTAGCCAGGCGTGGTGGCGGGCACCTATAGTCTCAGCTACCCCAGAGGCTGAGGCTGGAGAATGGCGTGAACCCGGGAGGCGGAGTTTGCAGTGAGCCGAGATCACACCACTGCACTCCAGCCTGGGCGACAGTGTGAGACTCCGTCTCAAAAAAAAAAAAAAAGAAGAAGAAGAAGTTTCAAGTTTCAAGTCAAACAACCATTGTATTTTTTTGCACACCAGGCTGTTTCTCCTTGATATGTCTTTGATCATGGAGGTCATTTACAAAGACTATCTTCACCCCTTTCTTTACTCACTGTTTACCTTTTACACTTGAACTGATACTTAAAGAATTAGTTGTGTTCCTTGTAAAAGCCAATTTTTCCTCAAATCTTCATCTACAAGATTGTTCTTTAATGATACTTTCTGTAAATCTCTGTCATTGAAAATAAATGAGAGAATTTGATTGTTTTTAGTTCCTTTATCTCATTCCTTGAGTGTATAGCTAATAATTTGTTTATCTTCAGTCACTAGTATAGTGCCAAAACTTATCAGGAGCTCAACAAATATTGAGTGATAAATAGGTAAATAATAATTGCCCCATTTAGAGGTGGTATATAACAAAAGCCTAGAGACATTATTTAGGATGGAATTTAAAATAGTGAAGCATGAGGAATAAAGAGGACAAAACCAATGCAAAAAAAAAATTCATACATCCCCAATATATTTATGAGTTGCTGTAGTAATGTTAACACAATTTTATGTTGATGGTTATTTATTCTTCCTACTTCCTTTTAAGCAGTTTACAAACATAATCAAATGTTTTTGATTTACAAACCGAATCAAATATTCATTGCCTTAAATAAGTAGAAAAAAGAGAATTAAAACACTTGAATTTCTATCATTTCAGATAGCTATGAAAAACTATGCATTTTAATGCCTTTCATATATAAAATAATATGACCCAATTTATTCATATTCTACTCAGTAAATTCAATTATACATAATAAAAAAAGGAAATGTAAATAGCTTTTTAAATGGTTTATTTTAGATCTGAGTTAAAATTGAATAAATATAAATTGTATTTTTCTTGTCTACCTTATGATTTTCTATCATGAAATCGTTTCTTGTACATATCCTTTCAATTAAAGTTAATTACTTATTTTATTATAGTGAACATTTGATTCAGTTTCTATTTCACTAAGACAATTTCAATAAAAGTAAAAAACATAGATTGTCTTGCCAAGCATGAATCCAGCCTATTATACAGAACATTTCTATGAAGCCAATATTCAAAAGGAAGTAAAAATTGCTTAGTTTATTCATGATACTGTATGTGTTTTCATTACAGTGCAAGCAAATTTATCTCTCAAGTATTTGGAGGTTAATGGTCCTGAAAGTACGTATGAGAAGCAACATTCTGACAGTTTCAGAAGCCAGGAGACTATTTAGAAAAAGATAAATACAATACTAAAAATCATTGCTGCTGTTCAGTATCTGTGGCTTTCAATATGCAATCAATTTTATTATCAAAATTATTTGGTCATTGCCTCCTTCATTTTACTGCCTATAAGAATTTTACACATCTTCTTTCTAAATTAGAAAATAATAATAATTAATAAAAGTTGTTTGTAATTAAGGCAGGAGTCCTTTCCCAGCCATATTTTAACTGGTAAATATGTAATGCTTATATATCACTCTTCTAATGCATAGATATTATTTAGCTTTAATATAAATCATGTTTCATTCACATTCAAGAGACTTGTTTAGATACACCAGCTTTCCCGTTAAATAGAGCGTAGCTTTAGATTTAATAGCCTAGATATTTTTCAGGTAAGAAATACCTATTTAGACAAAAGCAAGATAAAGTTCAAGATTATATAGAAAGAATATGAAGTCCAATTGCATCTCTTACTTACTGAATATTTTAGCTTCCTTGACTGGGAATAGTCACATAAAATACTTCACGTAGATATATATTTTTGTAATTTATTTTGAGGAAGAAAAGTAAAGGTAAAATTGCCGAGTCAAATAACAAGCAGGTGTTTTATTTCCTGAAAAACTAGTAAACGGTTTTCAAATTGGTTGTACCACATTACATTTCCACCATCAATATGTAAACATTCCAGTTGCTTCACATCTTTAACATTTAGTATTGTCCTTTTTTTCAGTTAATACAGTTATTGGATCTACAGTGGCATTTCTTTGTTAGTTTCATTTGCATTATTTACTGACATATGAGGCTGCGCCTTTCGTGTGGATATTGGCCTTTGAACCATCTTTTTTAGAGACGTGTGTGCCCAAATGATTGTCCATTTTTATTAATTGTCTGGTGTTTATTGTGTTCTGAGAGTTCTTTTTAAACTCTGGATATAAGAGTTCAATCAGGTACTATGTTTTAAAATATTTTTTCTAGTCTGTTGATTACTTCTGTCATTTATTTAAGAAGGTATGTTAAAGAGCAAAAGAACAAAAGTTTGAATTTGACAAAATTAACATATCAATGTTTAATTTGGGGGATTGTATTTTTTATATCCTAGAAAATACACAAGAAATCTTTCCTAAGCCAAGGTCATACATATTTATGTTATGTTTAATTCTAGAAATTTTATAGTTTTTCTTATTTATTTTGTTTTCTTTTATAGACAGGCATTCACTCTGTTGTCCAGTCAGGAGTGTAGTAGCATAATCATTGATCACTGCAGTCTCCAAATCCTGGGCTCAGCTCAAGTGATCCTTTCACCTCAGCCCCCTGAGTATCTAGGACTGCACACATATGCGACTGCATCCAGCTATTTTTTGTACAATGTCACTATATTGCCCAGGCTAGTCTCGAACTACTGGCCTCAAATAATCCTTCCACCTTGGCCCTCCAAAGCACTTGAATTACAAGCATCAGCTTCCAGTTTGAAGCTTTGCATTTAAGTCTATGATACATTTTGAGTTAATTTTTTAGACGTTTTGACTTATGGATCAGAGTACATTGACTGCAGAAGGATATCCTTTTTTCCCAGCATAATCTGTGGAAAAGACTCCATTCATGGACACAGATGAAGGTAAAGAAAAACAACCCAACAACCCAAATCTTACTTCCAAACAGCAAAAGGATTTTCTTGAACCTTCTGGGTAACTGAGGTCACAAGACAACCAACTGGACATGTATCTAAAGGAGAGAAGAAATACAAGCACAGGCTTACCTGGGAAAGATGCGGGGAGAGACCAGAAAGAAGAGTCCTGCAAATTTGTGAAGGCCAAAACTTGAAGATGATAAACATGGCAAGTTTTCACTCTCACTCTCTTGCAGGCATTTTCTCCATTATCATCACTGGGTCTTCAAGAACAGTTGGGAAAAGTACTGAGAAGTTCCCACTCATGGAGCAGATCCACTGACAGGAAATAGCAACAGCTGAGGTAGAAGCAGAAAACGACACCTAATGTCTTCCATTAAGTAGGAGAGAAAACTAGTTGCAGCTAAGGGAAGGGGAAAACAAAACAAAACAAAATAAAACAAAAAAAACCCCAGCTCTCTTTCTGAGAGAGAGTCAGGGAAATAGCCTGGTCTCAGAAATATGCCAGGGAAGGGGTAGGAGCAATGCAAAGGCCCCATTCAGGAGTTTTAGGGACACAGTGATGGCCTATGACTAAGCCTACCTATTCTGATAGGTAATGCCACCATTCCCCAACCCCAGTTCCTGCCACAGATATAAGGCTGGAAATTATCAAATAACATATAACTTGGCACAGGCAGACCCTTTCTGAAGTGAAGCCTAAACAGAACACTTAAAATAAGGATGGAAAAGAACTTACTGGTGAACCATCTCTGCTGTTAACATAAATTATTGCTAGTGATACCTGAAGCCTATTTGCACTGATAGTAATAGAACAACAATAAGTGTTACATCCAGCCCACCTTCTAATTAGGTTAACTCAAAGCCCCACAACAAAGACCCAGCAAAAGGAAAGATGTGCCCAATCAAGGCATTAAAAGTATTTACAAAGGCCAGGAACGATAGCTCACACCTGTAATCCCAACACTTTGGGAAGCCTAGGTGGGCAGATTGCTTGAGCTCAGGAGTTTGCGACAGATTCACCTGGACAACATGGGAATACCTGGCATGCCGGTATTCCCAGCTACTATGGGGGCTGAGGTTGGGGGATCGCCTGAACCTGGGAGGTGAAGGTTGTAGGGAGGTAAAGGTTGCATTGAGCCACTGAGCTCCAGCCTAGTTTGACAGAGTGAGATCCTGTTACACACACACACACATACACACACACACACACACAATGTATTTACATCACTTTCTAACAGCCTACATAAGATGTTTGTTTTTCAACAACAACAACAAAAAAATCATGAGGCATACATACACGTTAAAAAAAAAAAAAAAAAAAGCAACACAACCCCAATAAATAAAGCAATCATCAGAACAGTATTCAGATAGGACATAAATAATGAAACAATTCAAGGCTGCAGTGAGCTGAGATTGCGCCACTGCACTCCAGCCTAGGCGATAGTGCCAGAAAACCCTGTCTCAAAACAAACAAACAAACAAACAAAAAAACATTTTGACCAGAATTTAAAATAATTATGATTAAAATATTAAAGGAGTTAGTGAAAAATGTAGACAACATTTAGTCAAGGTAAAATTTGAATGGTTCAGTAAAATAATTTAAGCAAGGAAATGAAAATCATTTTTAAAAAATCTAAAGAAAGTTCTAGAAAAGGAAAACACAGTATTGGTGTCCTGCAAAAATGACTTTAAATAAAGAATTTCACAAATAGCAACACTGGTGGTTATTTATCCTCTTATTTACTCCACAATGAATTGTAAGGGGAGGCATTAAGGTGAAAAGAATATGCCAGTTAAAAAGTTGGATGTACCCAAATAAATGTAAAGCACAGGAAATAAAATATGTACAGGTAAATTAGGATTCGTATCTTTTCTTATTTTTAATTAGACCAAAAAAATTTGACTGTATGAAGCAAAAGTGGTAACATTATATTATGCTATTGTAGCATTTGTAAAAGTACTCTATGGCACTAATAGTACAAAGAATGGGAATTAAAAATACAGTGTTGTAACTGTGAATACATTACACATGAAATGGTATACTATTATTTGAAGGTGGAATTTAATTATCTATAGGTGTGTATTTTAAACCTTTAAGCCCTAAAATATTTTAGGAAAGGGTAATCAAAATAATAAGTCAATAGTTAAGATAAAATTAAATCTTAAAACAATGCTGAATTAACCTAAGCCAATTTTTTAAAGGAAAAATAAAGACAAAGGAATAACCAAAGCCTGGCAGAGACACAACAAAAAAAAGAATTTTAGACCAATATCCCTGATGAACATCGATGCAAAAATCCACAATAAAATACTGGCAAAACAAATCCAGCAGCACATCAAAAAGCTTATCCACCATGATCAAGTGGGCTTCATCCCTGGAATGCAAGGCTAGTTCAATATATGCAAATCAACAAATGCAATCCAGCATATAAACAGAACCAAAGACAAAAACCACATGATTATCTCAACAGACGCAGAAACAGCCTCTGACAAAATTCAACAGCCCTTCATGCTAAAAACTCTCAATAAATTCGGTATTGATGGAATGTATCTCAAAATAACAAGAGCTCTTTATGACAAAACCACAGCCAATATCATACTCAATGGGCAAAAACTGGAATCATTCCCCTTGAAAACTGGCACAAGACAGGGATGCCCTCTCTCACCACTCCTATTCAACATAGTGTTGGAAGTTCTGGCCAGGGCAAGCAGGCAAGAGAAAGAAATAAAGGATATTCAATTAGGAAAAGAGGAAGTCAAATTGTCTCTGTTTGCAGATGACATGATTGTATATTTAGAAAACCCAGTTGTCTCAGCTCAAAATCTCCTTAAACTGATAAGCAACTTCAGCAAAGTCTCAGGATACAAATCAATGTGCAAAAATCACAAGCATTGTTATACACCAATAACAGACAGAGAGCCAAATAATGAGTGAACTCTCATTCATAATTGCTTCAAAGAGAATAGAATACCTAGGAATTCAACTTACAAGGGATGTGAAGGGCCTCTTCAAGGAGAACTACAAACCACTGCTCAATGAAATAAAAGAGGACACAAACAAATGGAAGAACATTCCATGCTCATGGATAGGAAGACTCAATATCGTGAAAATGTCCATACTGCCCAAGGCAATTTATAGATTGAATGCCATCCCCATTAGGCAACCAATGATGTTCTCCACAGAATTGGAAAAAACTACTTTAAAGTTCATATGGAATGAAAAAGGAGCCCGCATTGCCAAGACAATCCTAAGCAAAAAGAACAAAGCTGGAGGCATCACGCTACCTGACTTCAAACTATACTACAAGGCTACAGTAACCAAAACAGCATGGTACTGGTACCAAAACAGAGATATAGACCAATGGAACAGAACAGAGTCCTCAGAAATAATACCACACATCTACAGCCATCTGATCTTTGATAAACCTGATAAAAACAAGAAACAGGGAAAGGATCCCCTGTTTAATAAATGGTGCTGGGAAAACTGACTAGCCATACATACAAAGCTGAAACTGGATCCCTTCCTTACTCCTTATACAAAAATTAATTCAAGATGGATTAGAGACTTAAATGTTAGACCTAAAATCATAAAAACCCTTGAAGAAAACCTAGGTAATACCATTTGGGATATAGGCATCGGCAAGGACTTCAGGTCTAAAACACCAAAAGCAATGGCAACAAAAGCCAAAATTGACAAATGGGATCTAATTAAACTAAAGAGCTTCTGCACAACAAAAGAAACTACCATTGGAATGAACAGGCAACCTACAGAATGGGAGAAAAGTTTTGCAATCTACTCTTCTGACAAAGGCCTAATATCCAGAACCTACAAAGAACTCAAACAAAATTACAAGAAAAAAACAAACAACCCCATCAAAAAGTGGGCAAAGGATATGAACAGACACTTCTCAAAAGAAGACATTTATGCAGCCAACAGACACATGAAAAAATGCTCATCATCACTGGCCATCAGAAAAATGCAAATCAAAACCACAATGAGATACCATGTCATACCAGTTAGAATGCTGATCATTAAAAAGTCAGGCAACAACAGTTGCTGGAGAGAATGTGGAGAAATAGGAACACTTTTACACTGTTGGTGGGACTGTAAACTAGTTCAGCCATTGTGGAAGACAGTGTGGTGATTCCTCAGGGATCTAGAATTATAAATACCATTTGATCCAGCCATCCCATTACTGGGTATATACCCAAAGGATTACAAATCATGCTGCTATAAAGTCACATGCACACTTATGTTTATTGCGGCACTATTCACAATAGCAAAGACTTGGAACAGATCCAAGTGTCCATCAGACAGAATTAAGACAGACTGAGTTAAGAAAATGTGGCACATACACCATGGAATACTATGAAGCCATAAAAAAGGATGAGTTCATGTCCTTTGTAGGGACATGGATGCAGCTCGAAACCATCATTCTCAGCAAACTATTGCAAGAACAGAAAACAAAACACCACATGTTCTCACTCATAGGTGGGAATTGAACAATGAGAACACTTGGACACAGGAAGGGGAACATCACACACCAGGGCCTGTTGTGGGGTGGGGGGAGGGGCAAGGGATAGCATTAGGAGAAATACTTAATGTAAATGACGAGTTAATGGGTGCAGCACACCAACATGGCACATGTATACATATGTAACAATCCTGCATGTTGTGCACATGTACCCTAGAACATAAACTAAAATTTAAAAAAATTTAAGAAAGAGAACAAAAAAGAAAAGGGAATAAAGAAAACAAACAAAAAACTACTAGAAAGAAGGAAGGTGTTCATCCAGTTATAACAATAATCACATTAATTCTAAGTAGTTTAAAAACACCAGAGTTTATCATATTCGGTCATTGATTTGAGACCTTTTCTAATATGTGATTAGTTACATAAATTGCCCTGTGCCTACTGTTTTGTCAGCATCCAACAAATTTGATATACTTTGATTTCCATTTTATTTCAGTTCAACATACTCTGTTGATTTTTACTGACCCAAGCAAGAGTTAGATTATTTTTTATTTCTAAATATTTAAGAATTTATAAACTTTTTAAATATCTTTCTATGTATCTCTAATTTGATTCACTTGTGCGTAGAAAACATAGTTTGCATAGTTTTTATCCTTTTGAATGTGTTGAAACATTTTATTTTCCAAAACACAGTCAATCTAGGTGAATGTTTAGGGTGCACTTTAAAACAATGTGTATCTGGTTGTGGTTTGAGTGTTTCTAAAATGTCTATCAGGTAAAATTTGTTTATAGAGTTGCTCAAGTTTTCTATACATAAGCTTGTTTAGGTAATATGTCATCTTTCACTGTGTGTGTGTGTGTGTACATCTGTGTGTCTCTGTGTCTGTGTTTGTGTCTGTTAAGTTAACACTTTTGTTATACCTGAGGAGGAAAATACGAATGGTGATAAAGATGAACATGGGAGGCTGCTTGGTTTTGTATCTATTTTGTGACATGAGTGAGTGAGTATAGAGGGGTTCCTTTTGTAGCAATGCACTGAGTTCCTCATGTATTTTAATATGATTTTCTGCATACATTTAATATGCAACTGAAAGCATTTCAAAATAATAAAAGACATTTTACATATATACAGATATATTTTACAAATAAACAGCTATGTAGAATGTTCCTTTTTATTTCTTACATGGAAACATACCCTGTATCATGTACCTCACATTTTTCATTTTTATATAAAGCAATATTGTATTAGTCCATTTTCATATTGCTATAAGGAAATACCCAAGACTGGGTAATTTACAAAGAAAAAGAGGTTAATGGACTCATGGTTCCATATGGCTGGGGAGGCCTCACAATCATGGTGGAAGGCAAAGCAGGAGCAAAGGCATGTCTTACATGACAGCAGGCAAGAGGATGTGTGCAGGGGAACTGCCCTTCATAAAACCATCAGATCTCATGAGATGTAGTCACTATCATGAAAACAGCATGGGAAAAACCTGCCCCTATGATTCAATTACCTCCCATCGGGTCTCTACCACAACACATGGGGATTATGGGAGCTACGATTCAAGATGAGATTTGGGTAGGGATACAGCCAAACGATATCAGCCACCCCTGGCCTCTCCCAAATCTCAGGTCCTCACATTTCAAAACCAATCATGCCTTCCCAACAGTCCTCCAAAGTCGTGACTCACGTCAGCATTAACTCGAAGTCCATAGTCCAAAGTCTCAACCGAGACAAGGCAAGTAAGTCCCTTCTGCCTATAAGCCTGTAAGTTCAAAAGCAAGTTATTTACTTCCAAATATAGTGGAGGTACAGGGACTGGGTAAATACACCTGTTCCAAATGGGAGAAATTGAACAAAACTAAGGGGCTACAAGCTCCATACAAGTCTGAAATCCAAGAGGGCAGTCATTAAAACTTAACATTCCAAATGATCTTCTTTGACTCCATAGCTCACATCCAAGTCACACTGACACAAGAGGGTGGTTCCCACGGCCTTGGCAGCTCTGGTTCTGTGGCTTGGCAGGGTACTGGCTCTCTCCTGTTGCTTTCTTGGGCTACCATTGAGTATCTGTGCTTTTCCAGGCAAACGGTGCAAGCTGTCAATGGATCTAACATTCTGAGGTCTGGAGGACAGTGGCCTTTTTCTCACAGCTCCACTAGGCAGTGCCCCAGTGGGGATTTTGTGTGGGGGCTCCAATCCCACATTTCCCTTCCACACTGCCCTAGCAGATGTTTTCCATGAGTGCCCTGCCCCTGAAGCAAACTTCTGCCTGGACATCCAGGCGTTTCTATACATCCTGTGAAATCTACATGGAGGTTCCATAACCCAAATTCTTTACTTCTGTGCACCCACAGGCCCAATGCTACATGGAAGGATCTAAGGCTTGGGGCTTGCACCCTTTGAAGCAACGA
This sequence comes from Macaca mulatta, assembly GCF_049350105.2. Lineage (NCBI taxonomy): Eukaryota > Metazoa > Chordata > Mammalia > Primates > Cercopithecidae > Macaca > Macaca mulatta. Next base: position 124,764,322 of record NC_133413.1, read on the forward strand.
CCTGATCATTGGCCCCCTTTAGCCACAGCTGGGAAGCAGGGCGCCAATTCCTGAGACTGCACAAAGCAACAAAGCCTTGAGCCCAGCTCACCAAACCATTTTTTTATTCTAGACTTTCAGGCTTGTGATGGGGGAGACTGCAGTGAAGACCTTTGACATGCCCTGGAGACACTTTCCCCATTGTTTTGGCAATTAACATTTGGCTCCTTGTTATTTATGCATATTTCTGCAATCGGCTTGAATTTCTCCTCAGAAAATAGAATTTCTTTTCTATTGCAACATCAGGCTGCAGATTTTCTGAATTTTTTGCTTGGCTTCCCTTTAAACATAAGTTCCCATTTTAAATCATATCTTTGTAAATACATAAAACTGCATGCTTTTAATGGCACCCAAGTCACATCTCGAATCCTTTGCTGCTTAGAAATTTCTTTTGCCATACACCCTAAATCATCTCTCTCATGTTCAAAGTTCCACAGATCTCTAGAGCAGGGGCAAAATGCCACCAGTCTCTTTGCTAAAACATAGCAAGAGACATATTTATTCCAGTCCCCAACAAGTTCCTCATCTCCATCTCAGACCACCTCAGCCTATACTTTGTTGTCTATATCACTATCAGCATTTCGGTCAAAGCCATTCAACAAGTTTCTAGGAAGCTCCAAACTTTCCCATATTTTCCTGTTTTTTGAGTCCTCCAAAGCTCTAGAAAGTTCCAACTTTTCGCACATTTTCCTGTCTTCTTCTGAGAAGACAAGAAATGCTTCCAACCTCTGCCTATTACCCAGTTCCAAAGTTGTTTCCACATTTTAGGGTATCTTTACAGCAGTACCCCGCTTTATCAGTATCAATTTACTGTGGAGGCCTCATAAGCATGGCAAAAGGCAAAGAAGGGCAAAGGCACACCTTATATGGCAGTAGGCAAGAGGATGTGTGCAGGGAAACTGCCCTTTATAAAACCATCAGATCTCATGAATCTTATTCATTATCACAAGAACAGCACAGAAAAAAATCCGCCTCCATGATTCAATTACCTCCATTCCACCAGGTCCCTCCTACAACATGTGAGGATCATGGGAGCTACGATTTAAGATAAGATTTGGTTGGGGACACAGCCAAACCATATCAGATATAAAAATCATTCTATATTAGTGTATGATTCTATACCAAGGTCATTCAATTTAAAAATAGTTTTATATAACTTTATATTTAAAAAATGTCTTGAATTAGAACATGTAATATGTTCAACAGATTAGATAATTATTCAGGTATATAATTAGACACCCATTTCTTTGTAAATGAACAATTTTTTTTTTTTTTTTTTTACCAGTTCTCTTAGGGTTTTTCAGATGTTAGCCTTGTGTATATTGTTTTTTAATGCAAATTTCCAGGAATAAAATTTCCCATAAGAATAAGCATTATAAATGTTAATAGATACTCCAAAATTTATCATCTAATTGATTAAAAACCTTCATTCCCATCTGCAATATAATAGGACAACTGTTTGCAAATAGTCTTTCTAAATTTGTCAGTTAGCAATGTGTTTTTTTCATCTGATAGGTAAAGATTGATATCATATTTCAAATAAACAATCACGATTCTGTCTTAAATAAAATAAATACATTAAATAAATTAAATTAAATAAATAAAATTGTATCTTAAACAAGACACCATTCTGTCTTAATCAAAAGACAGAAATTAAATATACATTAATTTACACAAATAACATTGTATACTTTTGTCAGTAGATAATAATGTTTTTGTATTTGTCCATTTTTCTACTTGGCCATTTACTTGTTTATTTATTTTGTATGTAATGTTGAATATATAAGATCAAAAGTCACCATGAAGGATGCTGAACAATTGTGCTTTTAAAATTGATACTTTTTAAGTAACATAAGTATAATATTGATGCTAAATGTTGTACTGAGGACTTAGTGGTAAAATTCTTTTACGATGATTTTCTTTTTTATTATGTAATTATTATTTTCTTAGTTTTTTAGTTTTATTTCTTGTCGGTCCACACTAGGTGTATACATTTGTGGGGTACGTGAATGTTTTGCTACAAGCATGCAACGAGAAATAAGCACATCATGGACATCGTGGGCTATCCATCCCCTCAAGTATTAATATTTTGCATTAGAAACAATCCAATTAAACTATTTTAGTTATTTTAAAATGTAAAATTAAGTTATTATTGACTGCAGTCACCCTACTATGCGATAAATAGTATGTCTTATTCATTCTTTCTAACTACATTTTTGTACCCATTAACTATTCCCACCTCCCCTTATGCTCCCACTACACCTTCCAGTCTCTGGGAACCATCCTTCCACTCTCTATCCCCATTAGCTCAACTGCTTTGATTTTTAGATTTCACTAATAAATGAGAACATGTGATGTTTGTCTTTCTGTGCCTGACTTATTTCAGTTAATGTAGTCATCTTCAGTTCCATCCATATTGTTGCAAATGACTATATCTCATTCTTTTCTTTTTAAGATTGAATAGTATTCCATTATGATTATGTATCACATTTTCTTAATCCATTTATATGTTGATGAACACTTAGACTGCTTCTAAATCTTAGCTATTGTGAATAGTGCTGCAACAAACATAGATGTGCAGATCTCTTGTATATGCTGATTTCCTTTCTTTTGAGTTTATACCCAGAAGTAGTATTGCTGAATGATAAGGTAGCTCAATTTTTAGCTTTTATTTTTATTTTTATTTTTTTGAGACAAAGTCTCGCTCTATCACCCAGGCTGAAGTACAGTGGCACAATTTTGGTGCACTGCAACCTCCACACCCTGGGTTCAAGTGAGATTGTTCTGCCTCAGCCTCCCAAACAGCTGGGATTACAGGCACCTGACACCACTCCTGATTAATTTTTGTCTTTTTAGTAGAGACAGGGTTTCGCCACGTTGACCAGGCTAGTCTCAAACTCCTGATCTCAGGTACTCCATTTGCCTTGGCCTCCCAAAGTGCCAATTTTTAGTTTTTTGAGGAACTGCCAAGTTGTTTTACATAATGGTTGTACTTATTTATATATCCACCAACAGTTTACAAGTGTTTCTTTTTCTCCACATCCTTGTCAGCATTTGTTATTGCCTGTCTTTGGATATAATCCATTTTAACTGGGTTGAGATGATATCTCATTGTAGTTTTGATTTACATTTCTCTGATGATCAATGATGTTGAGCACTTTTTCATATGCTTGTTTGCCCTTTGTATGACTTCTTTTGAGAAATGTCTGTTCAAATAATTTGCCTATTTTTGATCAAATTATTAGTTTTTTTTTTTTTTTTTTTTTACCTGTAAAGTTGTTTGAGTTCCTTATATAGTCTTGTTATTAATTGCTTGTCAGATGGGTAGTTTGCAAATATTTTGTCCTAGTCTGTGAGTTGTTTCTTCACCTTGTTGATTGTACCTTTTAAAGTGCAGTAGCTTTTTAACTTGATGTGATCCCATTTGTCCATTTCGGTTTTGGTTGCATATGCTACTGAGGTATTGCTCAAGAAATTTTTGCCCTGATCAATGTCCTAGACATTTTCCTCAATGTCTTCTTATAGTAGTTTCATAGCTTGACATTTTAGATTTAAGTCTTTAATTCATTTTGTTTTGATTTTTGTAAATGACAAGAGGTGGGGATCTAGTTTCATTTTTCCACATATAGATATCCAGTTTTCCCAGCATCATTTATTAAAGAGACTGTCTTTTCTTCAGTGTATGTTCTTGATACCTTTACAATGATTTCCTATTCATTCGTCAATGTGTAAAAAAATACAACTGACCCTTGAACAATGCAGAAGTTGAGTCACACTATGTGTGACTCCCACACACATAGTCCAAAATCCAAGTATAAGTTTTAACTATCAAAAAATGTAACTACTGTGCTAATAGACTACTCTTGACCTGAAGTCTTACCAATAACATAGTCAACACATATTTTGTATCTTATATTTATTATATACTGTAGTCTTACAGTAATCTATAGAAAAGAAATTTGATTAAGAAAATCACAAGGAAAATATACTTACACTTAATTAAATATACATGGATCATCATAAAGGTCTTCATCGTCATCATCTTCATGTTGAGTAGACTGCAGAGAGGGATTGGACTTACTGTCTCAAGGGTGACAGAAGTAATAGAAAATCTGCATATAAATGGACTTACACAGTTGAAACCCATGTTGTTCCAGGGCCAACTTTCTACTGCATATTCATTAGGAACAAAGCACCAATCTGTGACCAACACAAAAAAATTCTTAATTTGCAGGCTTACTTTAAGTTTCTTTTTTTGTTTTGTTTTGTTTTTTTTTTTTTTTAAGATGGAGTCTCTCGCTCTGTCACCGACGCTGGAGTGCAGTGTGTGATCTCTGCTTACTGCGACCTCTGCCTCCCGGGTTCAAGCGATTCTCCTCCCTCAGTCTCCAGAGTAGTTGGGATTACAAGCATGTGATGCCATGTCCAGCTAAGTTTTGTATTTTTAGTAGAGAAGGGGTTTCACCATGTTGGCCAGGCTGGTCTTGCACTCCTGACCTCAAGCAGTCCACCCACCTCAGCCTCCCAAAGTGCTGGGATTACAGGTGTGAGCCACCACACCTGGCCTGAAGTTTTTTGTTATTGTATGTACTTGGATGAGTAACAAAACTATATTGCTTGATTTTTAATAAAGCTAAACGTAAACTTATTTTTAATATGCTTAATATACAAAATTCTTGCTGTTGTAAAGGCTAAGGACAATAGTAATAAAAATATTAACAACCAACAGCAACAACATCCATTATTTCATAGAGTGTAAGTCAGGACTAATTAATGTTATATAGAAATTTATATGACTTAAGATGCTATTTAGTTTCCCAGAAGCATTGGCAGAATAATATGCTAAGGAAAAGATTAATAATTAATAGAAATGCTATATGAACAAAGAGTAAGGCACAAGTTTGGTTTTTTTAATGAGGTGTAAATGAAAGGGGAAATAATATCCTTTTTGCTTTCACATACAAAACATTTTGGGTCCTATTTGTTGGGGTTGTATATTTTGTAATATTAAATACTGGATTGAATGCAATTAAATTTTACTATGAAAAGTAAATATTGCTTATTACATACAATTAAACTATTGCTCAAATATGTTCAGAAGTAAAGCTATAAAATCATAAAGGAGTAGGGATTAGAGCAGCATAGGCTATAATCATTACTGAGCTCTACTTGGCAGAATCATTCAATAATAGTACTATCTAGAATTTTGTGTAAACTAGTGTGTTTACTATACTGTAGTTCAGTGTCAAATATGGCAGCAGTTAAATGTAAAAAATAGATTTAATAAGAATATTGAAATTTTATGTACATAGGATTATATTTATTAGAAAAAAAATCCCCATTTTACCTATACTTGCTACTATCTAATTAGACATCTTTATATTTCTATCACAATTCAGTGGCAAGTAAATAGAATAGTGTACACTGTAAGTTCAAATCAGTATTGTCATCGCCACATGGCACATACTCAAAAGTTGACCACACAATCAGACACAAAACTAACCTCAGCAAATGCAAAAGGACCAAAATCACACCAAGCACATTCTCAGACCACAATACACACAAAAAATGTCAATGCTAAAAACATCACTGTAAACCATGCAATTACATGGAAATTAAACAACAACTTTCTCCTGAATGACTTTTGAGTAAATAATAAAATTAAGGCAGAAATCAAGAAGTTCTTTGAAACTAATGAGAACAAAGATACAACATACCAGAATATCTGGGACCCACCTAATGCAGTGTTAGGAGAGAAATTTATGGCACTGAATGTCCACACTAAAAAGTTAGAAATATCTTAAATTAACAACCTAACATTACAACTGAAAGAATTAGAGAAGCAAAAGAAAATCAATAGCTAGCAGAAGAAAAGAAATAACCAAAATCAGAGCTGAACTGAAGGAGATTAAGACACCACGCCATCCAAAAAATCAAGAAATCCAGGAGTTTGTTTTTTGGGAAAAAAAAAAAAAAAAAGATAGATAGGCTGCTAGATAGACTAATAAAGAGGAAAAGAGAGAATATCCAAATAAACACAATTGGAAACAACAAAGAAGATGTTACCACAGACCGCACAGAAATAAAAATAACCATCAGAAATTACCGTGAACACTTCTATGCACACAAACTAGAAAATCTAGAAGACATGGATAAATTCGTGGACATACACACCTTCCCAACACTGAAATAAGAAGAAATTGATTCCCTGAACAGACCTGAAACAAACTCAAAAATTAAATCAGTAATAAATAGTCTGCCAACCAAAAATAGCCCAGGACCAGATAGATTCACAGCCAAATTCTACCAGATGTACAAAGTAGAGCTAGCACCATTCCTACTAAAACTCTTTCCCAAAAATTAGGAGAAAGAATTTCTCCCTAACTCATTCTATGAGGCTAGTATCATCCTGATACCAAAACCTGGCAGAAACACAAAACAAATAGAATTTCAGGCCAATATCCTTTATAAACATTGATGCAAAAATTCTCAACAAAATACTGGCAAACAAAATGCAGCAGCACAACAAAAAGCTAATCCACCACAATCAAGCAGGCTTCATCCCTGGGATGCAAGGTTGGTTCAACATATGCAAAGCAATAAATGTGATTCATTACATAAACAGAACTAAAGACAAAAACCCACGATTAGCTCAGTAGATTTTGAAAAAGCTTTTGATAAAATTCAATATCCCTTTAATGTTAAAAACTCTCAAACTAGGTATTAAAGAAACATACCTCAAAATAATGAGAGCCATTTGTGACAAAACAACAGCCAACACTATACTGAATGGGGAAAAGCTGGAAGCATTCCCCTTGAAAACAGACACAAGTCAAGGATGTCCTCTCTCACCACTCCTTTTCAACATAGTATTGGAAATCCTGTCCAGAGCAATCAGGCAAAAGAAAGAAAGGCATCCAAATAAGAAGACAGGAAGTTAAACTATTTGTTTGCAGATAACAAAATTCTATATCTAGAAAATCCCATAGTTTTGGTCCAAAATCTCCTTTAGCAACTGATAAACAGCTTCAGTGAAGTTTCAGAATGCACTATCAATGGACAAAAATTATTAGCATTCCTATACACCTACAACAGCCAAGCCAAGAGTCAAACCAGGAATGCAATCTCATTCAAAATTGCCACACAAGAAAATTAAATATCTAGGAAGACAGCTAAACAGGGAGGTGAAAGGCCTCTAAACTGGAATTACAAAGCACTGTTCCAAGAAATTAGAAATGATACCAACAAATGAAAAGACATTCCTTGCATATGGACAGGAAGAATCAACATTTTTAAAATGGCTATGCTACTCAGAGCAATTTACAGTTTCAAACCTATTCCTGTCAAACTACTAATGACATTCTTCACAGAACTAGAAAAAAAATTTTTTTAAATTCATATGGAACCAAAATAGAGCCCAAAAAGCCAAGGCAATCCTAAGCAAAAAGAACAAAGCTAGAGACATCATATTACCTGACTTCAAACTATACTACACGGCTACAGTAATCAAAACAGCACGGTACTGGTACAAAAACAGACAACACATAGACCAATGGAACATAATGGAGAGCCTGGAAATATGGCTCCACAACTACTACCATTTGATCTTCGACAAAAGGGACAAAAACAAGAAATAGGCAAAGGACTCCCTATTAAATAAATGGTGTTGAAATAGCTGGCTAGCCACATGTAGAAGATGGAAACTGGATCTTTTTCTTATATCATATACAAAAAATAACTCAAAATAGATTAAAGACTTTAAAAAAAAAAAAAGATTATAAAAATCCAGGAAGACAACCTAGACAATACCATCCCAGACATAGGAATGAGCAAAGATTTCATGACCAAGATGCCAAAGCAGTTGCAACAAAAACGACAACAAATGGGATCTAATTAAGCATTATAGCTTCTGCATAGCAAAAGAAACTACCAGCAGTATAAACAACTTATGGAATAGGAGAAAACATTTGCAAACTATACATCTGACAAAGGTCTAATATCCAGCATCTATAAGAAGCCTAAACAAATTTACAGGAAAAAAAAAAGAAAAGAATCCCACTAAAAATGGTCAGAGGACATGAACAGACACTTTTCAAAAAAAATATATACATGTGACCTACAAACATATGGGAAAAAAAAGCTCAATATCAATGATGCTTGCAGAAATGCAAATCAAAACCACAATGAAATATATCTTATACCAGTCAGAATGGCTATTAGCAAAAGGTCAAAAAACAACAGATGCTGACTAGGTTGCAGAGAAAAGGGAAAACTTATACACTGTTGGGAGTGTAAATTAGTTCAACCATTGTGGGAAGCAGTGTGGCAATTTCTTAAAGCACTAAAAACACAGAATTAGCGTTTGACCCAGCAGTCCTATTACAAGGTATATACCCAAAGGAATATAAGTCATTCTACCATACATATACATGCACATGAATGTTCATTGCAGTAATATTCACAATACCAAGGACACCGAATCAACCTAAATGTCCATCAATGACAGATTTGATAAAGAAAATGTGGCACATGTACACCATGGAATACTATGCAAACATAAAACAAGAACAAGATCATGTCTTCTGCAGAAACATGTATGGAGTTAGAGGCCATTATCCTTACCAAACTAAGGAAGAAACAGAAAACCAAATGCCTCATGTTCTCACTTTTAACTGAGAGCTTAATTATGAGAACACATGGACACAAAGAAGGGAACAACAGACACAGGGGCCTACTTGAGAGTGAAGAGTGGGATGAGGGAGAGGATCAGAAAAAATAGCTATCGGATACTAGGCTGAGTAGAGTGACAAAATAATCTGTATAACAAAACCCTGTGACATGAGTTTACCTATATAACAAACCTGCACACATACCCCATATCCTAAAATAAAAATTAAAGCAAATAGTCTGGGTGAAGTGGCTCATGCCTGCAATACTAGTATTTTGGGAGGCTGAGTCGTGTGGATCACTTGAGCCCAGGAGTTTGGGACCAGCCTGTGAAACATAGCGAAACCCCTTATTTACAAAAAACACAAAAGTTAGCTGGGCATGGTGGTGCTCAGCTGTAGTCCCACCTACTCAGGAGTTGGGGTGGGAGCATCACCTGAGCCTGGGAAGGTCAAGGCTGCAGAGAACCTTGATCATGCCACTGTACTCCAGCATGGGCAACAGAGTGAGACCCTGTCTTAAAAAGAAAAAAAAAAAAAGGGACCATAGGACAAGGAAAAATAAAAATTTGTATGTGTATCCTAACTTACATATACTTAATTATTATAACAGTAAAATGAAAGCATGTCACTAGTGTGCTTTTTATTTTACAGGTGCAATTATACTTTCACTAATGAGTAAGATACTGATTGTGGCAACACAGCCTATATTACAATAAGCAATGCTTATTTTCTGTTTCATGCTTATTTCTTTTCATGTTGCATTGGATTTGCTTAGATTACCACCAAATACCATACCACAGGAACTCTAATCTCTCTCATCTCAATCTTTCAAGTTCCAACTTTAGTACCACCTTTTCCAGCATCATCAAACATCATCAGGAGACCTATGGTTCTCTCCTGTGTTTCCAGAGGACGTAATCGGGCTTGTTACTTGATCATGCCTCTGCTACTGCCCTGTATTCTGATTTAGCTGTATCTACTCTCGTTCCCATTAATCATGGACTTCCTTGAAAGTAGGGATCATGCCTGTGTCATGTTCACATCTCTCACTATATCTAACATGGTGCACAGCTCTTTGTGGATATTCTTATTGAATGCCTAAAAGACTAACTGAATTACATGGATTGAAATCAGGTAAGGAGAATTTCCACCAACTATTTCATGTACTACCTATTATCATGACCCTTTCCAACAAACAAAAAAGGTACAATTGCTGGTGCAGATTTATTGTGTAGTTTCACAATCTTTGGCAGCTACATATAATTTACTTTTTTTTTTAGCTGCTCTCCTTTAAAAATGTGTCATGGTTATATGGCAAATAAGTTTGCTTTTTCTTCTGGTATCGTTTAAGCTTTATTGGAGTATAATTTTTGAACAATAACCATCACATTTTAAAGTGCAGTTGTTCAAACTTACTGATCATATTCAAATTTGCCAATACTTTCTTTATCAATGTCCAACAGGCTATTAATCTTAATCTTAATCAGAGGAGTTTTCATTACAAACACTACAGATTTGTCTTTACAAGCTGGTGTCTTTTCCTTGATTCATATCTTAGGAAAAAACACCTTAAGTCTTTCATTTTCAGGTAAGATATTAGCTCTATTGTTCTTTAGATGATTATGATCAGTTGAGGAAGTTTCGTGATATTTATAGATTGCTGTGAGTTTTTCACATTAATCCATCTTAGATTTTGTCAAATGCATTTTCTGTATCAATTGATATGATCATACTCATTTTCTTTGGCTTGTTGATAATGTGAATTACATTGTTTGATTAGCAAATGTTGAACCACGCTTACATGCCTGGAATAAATCCCAATTGGTGGTGGTGTATAATTCTTTTCAGATATTGTTACTTTCCGTTTGATAGATTTTGTTGAGGACATTTGCACCTATTTTCAAGAGAGATGCTTTTCTGTAGTTTTCTGTTTTTTTAATGTCTTTGTTTGTCTTGGTATTAGAGTACTTCTGGCCTCAGATAATGAGTTAGGAAGTATTTTCTCTGCTTCCATTTGCTAAAAGAATTTGTGAATAATTGATATTAATTCTTCTTTGAATGTTTTGTGGAATTTGCCAGTGAAACCATCTGAGCCCATTTGAAACCAAGAGAACTGTCACTTTCTGGAAGTTTATTAATTATTGATTCAATTTATTTATTAGATATAGGTCTATTTAGATTACGTCTTTTTGTACAAGATTTTGTAGTTTATGTCTTTCAGGGAATTGGTTCATTATGTCGAACTTTCGAATATGGAAGAACAGAGTTGTTCATGTTTTCTTATTTTTCCTTATAATATCTGTGGAATGAACCACAAAAATATTTTATTTTTCCTTAACATTTTTTTTCTGTGCTCTTCCTTTTAGAAGCAGCTCCCAGTGTCTCTCCTACATTGCTTTCTTTCTAAAAACCTACATATCCAATTATATATTGGTGGACATTTAGACTTGTGCCAGCTTTTGGTTATTTAAAATTGTGTACAATAAAAAGTTTTTTGTTTAAATAAAATCTTCAAAAAAAAATGCCACTTTCCTGTCTAAGTATTCTCAATGTTTCCACTGTCATTAGAATAAATGTCACCTTAGTTACATCATCTTACAATATCTGGCTCTGGCTTATTGCTACAGTCTTATCTTAAGCTTTTCTTTCCCTTCTTCACCATGACCAGATATTGCTGCCATTATTATTATTATTTTTTGTAACTCACATTCACAATCCACATATATACTGCCTTATCTGCCTGGAAAGCATTCAGTCATTTACATTTCACTGATTACTCTTTATATTCTTCAATTTCTTATTTAATATACTTCTTACTAAGATAACTGTCTTTGGCCCCTTACTGATGTCAAAGTTTACTACTAGAATAGGTTTCTTGTGATGAAAATATATAGGAGTCATTACTTCCACTGACAACTACATGTAAGAATTATAATCATTCAATTTGTTTCTTAATGTTGCTTTTTATTATTTTTGATATTTCATTAATTTGTTCTTATTGTCTATTTTAGTATCTGGAACTAAAAGTGCACTCAATAAATCTTCTTTGAGGGAATTAATTAAATAATCATTGGCAAGAGTCTTATGGCTATTCTGACCTCATGAATCATGGCAATGATAAGCTAAAGCTAATACTCAATTGTTAGTATTTATTTCTATTATCTTCATAAAGACACTGGCTTATTTTTCCCAAAACAAAGATGGTAATTTTCTACTTCATTCTTTTGGAATGAAAAGAGGTAGTTCTCTCTTTTCTTTCTAGATTTTGCAGCTAGCTCTTTTCTTTCTAGATTGTGTATAATATTGTTTTAAATTTATTTCTCACAATCACTACAGTGTTCTTTATTACTTGACAAATACTTGTAGATATGCACAAGCCCATTAAAATGAGTAAATTTAAATAGTTCTGGACTTTTTTGTGATTGTTTTAAAATGTCACATTACAGTTATATCATTTTCTAAATAATATCTGCTGTTAATTCTTGGGAATTTTACACAGACTCACAAACACACAAAACTACACAAAAATATGTATTTGGACTTGCTAATACTATACTATTTGCACCAAGCTCTCACTTTTTTTTTTTGAAAATTGCTGAAATATTATTTGTAGAAATGAACTTCGAATCAAAAATGTGTTTTACAAATATACAATTATTATAAGAAGAGGAGAAAACATTCGAAGGAGAGATGTGTGACAGCAAGACCTGACACCAGTGAGCACTGTGCTGTGGGAGAGGGGAGACAGTCCAGGTGAGACAAGGATATGCCTGGTTAACATCTGATAATGTTTACACCATCTGCTCTCTCAGGTTTCCATTGTCTCTGAGGCACAGGAAGTAATGCAAAGTCATACAAGATCACTTAGTTCTTTGGCAAAGTCATTTAAAGGAAAATTTTAGGTGAGCAATAATATTTATTTTATAATACAGAATTGTTTAATGTTAAGAAACTTTCAGCCATGAACTGGTGGTAGTATTTGCAGGCACACATTCTCCTATTGGAAGTCCAGGCATTTAAAACATCATATTCTTCACATATTTAAATCACTTACGGGTATTTAAATCAGCCACTTTGTGCAAATTTACTTGTCCATTTTTTTATTTATGTAAATTGATGACCTTCACTTGGCCCAATTATTGCTATTATTACCTCTGATAGTTAATTCATCAAGCTCTACAATGCATGCTTCATAAGGACACAAACATTTTTTATTCATCTTTGTATTTCCATTCATTGCATGGCAGCTAACATGACAGAGGAACTTGATACAATTTTATGAGAAGTCTTATTAAGCTGTTTGACAAATGACATTGTTATAACAGTAAAATTGCCCAGTAATTACAAGCACACACACACACCCACACACACGCACACATGCGCACACACACACATATATAATATATGAATATATAATGCACACACTCATATATATGTGAATATTTTGAAATGTATAATATATAATATATTTTTAAATATTATCAAATATTGTTTATATATAGCTACATAAATATGCCCATTTAGAAATTACACATGCGTGAGCCTGTATATGGGTATACATGTGTTCATATATATGTGCATATATATGTGTATGAATATATATATACACACATATATGGAGAGAGCACACTAGCTTGTTTGCAAAAATGCTGAAAATCACCAAATATTTCAAATATTTTAACAAATTCTTTCTTATTTTAGTATTTTTAAAGTTTCAAAGTAAAACACATATACATCTATAATTCTGTACTTCTTACTGTCCCAACAATGTGGTTACTTTAACTATTTGGAAACAAAATTTATCACTTTTTTATTACTAAAATGTCAGCTCACAAATACCAACCCTTTCCACGATCTTAAGTTTCCATTTCTCTGTTATGCTTCAGTTAAGCATTTGTCAATGCTTTTGTTGAATTCTGCATCATATTGAGAAATGTCTTCCCTACAGACTGGAGTTGAATGCTTACTCTCAACTTGTGCTTCTTTTAATGTTTCCAGACATCTAATCGCTGGCAAAAAAAACTTGAAAATAAGGAAAGTAGAATTGCCTTCTTAGAAGCTGAACTAGTAAATTCACACACAATAAATCCAATAAAGTTGCAGTGAGGATACTCCAGGAGGATCCCTGTACATGTTTACTGAAATGCTTTTGAATCTCTGAATACCAGCAGTGCAAGGGGAAGTGTAACAGAGTATTGTGACAGGTAGAATTGAATTTATGTTTAGTAAATGAAAACAAGTCAGTTGCTTTTAAAAAATAATGTATACACAAACACACACACACACACACACACGAAGAAAGTTCAAAGAATCAGAAGTGACATCAGTTGTGCAAAGGTGACAGTTACTAATTCTTAGGAATCTGAATTTTGTGTGCCGAGGCAGTGTTCTATTTTGTAGTACACGAATTATTCATTCAACCTCTCTGTAGCATGAATGATAGATTTTGAAAACAGTCCAAACTAAGGGTAACTGTGATTACTAACTTGGTTTACTACTGCATGTGCCTTGCTGACAAAAAAAAAACGAGATGTTTTCTATGGGAGATGTGAAGATTTTGAACATTATAAAGCTGTGCTATGAAAAGGCATTATAACAAAACACACTTTCCAAATAAACAAAAAAATTATAAAACTTCCATTGTCAAATAAATTGAAACATCTTCCAGAGTAAAGTAATAATTTTGTAATCTTGAATTCTGAGAACAATCTTTAGTAATATCATTCAGATTCATACCTTTTTATTTACTTAATATTATGTAAGAATGAAGCTTGAAGAATTAGGAGAAATAAATTATTAAAATATCAAAAAAGGGAGGAGACAATGAAATTAACATGCTTTATAGTCTTAGAGGTTTCTGGGTCATGGCTAGATTACTGACTTAAATTTTTTAAATACACATTTTATATTGGAATATTTTTGATTTACAGATTTCTGCAGATTGTAGAGAACACTTCCATATATTACTACTGAGTTTCAGTTTCCCTTAGTATTATCATCTTACATTACCGCAGTGCATTTCTCAAAACTAAAAAATCCATTTGTTGCTTTAGCACTAAATACACTTTGGACTTTATCTAATTTTCCCCAGTTTTTTCAATAAACCTGTTTTCTGTTCCATGATTATATCCAAGATAATACAGCCCGTTCTGTTTTTTATGTCTCTTTAGTGTTCTTTGGTCTGTGATATTTTCCCTATCTTTCTTAACTCAGAAATTAAAAAAAAGTGGTAAATACAATAAACACATAGCAAAGGCAAGTAGATTAACCAAATTATTTGATATTTAAAGTACAGCCAAGGAGAGAGAGAGAAAAAAACATACATAGAATATATAATATGAAAATCAATAGTAAAATGATGGATAGAATCCAAAATGTGTCAGGCTTAACATTAAATATAAATAGACTAAATATTCCTGGGAAGTATTAAATATTCACAAATTAAAAATTTTTAAATGCATTACATGATGTAGTAGACACATAATTATGCAGGCTATGATAGACTGTAAATAAAAGAATGAAAAAAGCATATCATACAAATATCAGCATAAAAGAAACTGGTATAGTTTTATAAAGATTAGACAAAGGTAACAAATGAAGGAACATTATAATAAAGAGAAACATTACAAAATGCTTATAATGTTTTGCCACTTAGGTAATAATACAATTCTTAATTTGTTTGCATTTAATAACACAGCTTCAAAATATAACATAAAAATTGACAGAACTAAAACAGATAAACTCCAAATCATAGCAGGAGATTTTCATAAGACCTCTGTGAATACCAGATAAAATAGGCAGAGAAAGTATGACTAATTTTATAAAATATTTAACTAAAGTTACTAACAACTTAACTATGTACTTTTTTATATACACATATAAAACACACACACACATACCTATTCACTTCATCTAAAAAAAATACATATGTTGAAGTCACATGTTTACCAAAATTGTTCATATTTTGGACTACAAGATAAAGCCTCAAAAGTTTTCAATAATTAATAAGTTATTCAGGTCATATTCTCTATTTCAATGGAATTAAGACAGTAATGAATAACAATAATAATTAAATAGTAGGAAATGCTGAGATCGTGATAACTTAAGCAATACATTTTAAAATTATTACTGGGTCAAAGAACAAATCAATTGAAGTTAGAAAACATTTTGAATTTTTTTTTTTGTTTGTGTGTTTTTTTTGGTTTTATTTTTTTTTTTATTTTTTTTTTATTAGTGAAAGTGCATACACTTTATTATGTACATTGTTGGAAAGGGAGGCCACCTGGAAAAACTCCTGCACTGGCACTGTGTTCCTAGAGCTCCTGCTATGCGTCCCTCCCAAGTGATTTAACTTCAACCTATTGGACTATGAATTCACAAGGCAGAAAAGTCAAGGTCATTTGCTATCTGGAGACAGGAGAACTCAAGGATCCAAAAGCACTGTTACTCTTAAGTTGCAGAAGAGATTTTCAGCCAGGATATGGAGCCTCCTGGTCCTCAAGGGTAAGCCACCTCACACAACGGATAAAACCATCATTTTAAAATTCAATATATAAGTGCAACTTGAGTTTAAGTTGCACTGCTCCATACCTCTAATAAACTCAGCTAGGAGCCAGGATACATGGTAGTTCAAGACTTCCTAAAATAAGCTTGAAATTGGGGTACAGGGGAAGGGACATCCATTGGCTGGATGGACACAGTGGTTCAGCTAAGGATAGCTATAAAGGCTCGTGCTGGGAAAGAAAGCTGTTATTCTTAGACTTCTCTAGGTGAACTCAGAGTCTCAAAGAGGAAATGTTACAAATGTCACCTGCCAGCTTTCTTGCCAGTAAATAGAATGCCAGGTTGCTCAGATTCATAGACATTTGCAAAACAGAAGATGTCTCCTAATATTATAGACTAAAAAATTGCTGTCCAGAGAAGCTGACCAGTTCCTCTTTCAGCATCAATATACATGATAGAAGAATGACTAGGTAAGTTTAAAAAGATCTACGTCTATATAGATATCGTAAAGTTTGACAGTATCTACCCAAGATAATTAGACATTATATAGTCAATACATTGTGAATTCCTTATACTATGTAATGAATGGGTTTGTAATCAAGATATTTCACAGTGTACCACAGTTAACAGCATGCAGATAGTAAAATATAATGGTTTCCTGAAGTTATCCCTTAAAAAAGTATTTTAGTCCTTAAGCTATTCAAATGGATATATAACAATTGCATATAGAATGTAGAGAAAATTTTATTACAAAATTAAAACTATTTAAAACCTGATATATGAAAATAGGCAACAGTGAGAAAAAAGCACTTTTGTGACAAATATTTAGCTAGTTTGAAAGGCAGAACACAGAGGAATCATTTACTCACAAAGAAAGCTCAAAGAAGTTAAAACATGGATGTATTTTTAAAATGACCACTATAGTAGTGAATTTAAAAGTCTTTGAAGGGTTAGAGTAATCTTTTTCATTAGTCTTGACTATTGCTGGTTCTGACAAGTATAGGCAAGAAATGGCTACTCTCAAATAAGGATTATTCTGAAACATGGTCTGGAGTTAGAAAATAAATGAACATTAGGCGAATTTTCTTAATTAAGACTCTGCGCCAGGCGCGGTAGCTCATGCCTGTAATCCCAGCACTTTGAGAGGCAGAGGTGGGTGGATCACCCGAGGTCAGGAGTTCGTGACTAGTCTGATCAACATGGTGAAACCCCATCTCTACTAAAAAAAAAAAAAAAATACAAAAATTAGCTGGGCGTGGTGGCATGAGCCTGTAATCCCAGCTACTGGAGAGGCTGAGGCAGGAGAATCTCCTGAACCTGGGAGGTGGAGGTTGCAGTGAGCTGAGATCATGCTATTGCACACCAGCCTGTGCAACAAGAGTGAAACTTCATCTCAAAAAAAAAAAAAAAAAAAAGACTCTCCGGCTCCGGAGTAAGGCACACTTGACCTAGAGAAGCTGGCTGTGGTGTAAGGTCATCCCTTTCTGCAAAGCATTTATCCAGTCAGCAGTGTCAGGTGGCAGTTACAGCCCAGGTTGCCTCTGGCCTGGGTGCTTAGGGGGTTCAGAATGAGTCAGTGGAAGTCAAAACAAGAGGGATCTAACCTACTACGTAATAATCTAAACATACAAACTTTTAACTATTTTAAGACTAACAGATTACCTTCTATAATCACCAATCTCTCAGTATTTACAAGCTAACAATTCTTTCACCTATTTTTATAACTGCTATGCATTCTGGGAACACCACAATTGACATATGGAAAAGGAAAAGCTCTACCCTCTTTTTATGAGTTAAAGGCTCATTTGGTCCCCCACTTCATCCTTGGAAGGGTAGCGCTCATTTCTATGCTAGCCTAGATGGCCGTGTTTTGCCCCTGTGATTCCTTGCAGCATATCTATGGGCAGAGGGAAGACAATTGTTGAGTTTTTCTCAGCAGCAATGGTGGTCAGTGTCTGCAGGTACCGGGGCTGAAGGGCTGCAGGAGATTCAGTGATGACCATGGAGGCTTCTTTCAGAGCCCTGGATGCATTCATTTCTCCTTCGGCTGCAATAACCTTGGCTCGGGCCTCACGGGACGCTTCTGCTTCTGCAGCCATAGCTCTCTGGAGCTGCACAGGTAGTTTCACATCCTTGATTTCCACACGCTCCACCTTTATTCCCCAGGCATCAGTGGCATCATCCAGAGTAGACTGCATGTTGTGTGCGATTTCTTCTCTGTCAGAGAGGATCTGAGAAAGGTTCTTGGTGCCCAGAACATTCCTCAGAGTAGTTTGTGCCAAAAGACGGATGGCTGAGTCAGCATTGGTGATATTTGCTACAGCCAGGGTTGCATTCTGAACTCGGTAATAGACCACACCATCCACGCTAATTGTCACTGAATCCTTAGTGAGGATCTCCTGAGGAGGAATATCAAATGAAATAGTTCTCATGTCCACTTTGATGAAGCTGTCAGTGCATGGCAGAATAAAAAACAAACCAGGTCCTTTGGCTCCTCCTTGTAAAATGCGACCCAATCTAAAGATGATGGCTCTTTCATATTCTTTTATAATCTTTATGCACATCCAGATTGAGATTGGGAAAGTTATAACTGTGAATAAGAATGAGAATGCCACCAAAATCCATCCGCAAGGTCCAAGGCCCTTACTGGGGCTGTCCTTGAAGGAGTCGGGGAGCCGCTGGGCTTCGGAGTCCGCTGTATGCCGCTTCTCGGCCATGCTGCCCGAGACGTAGTGGCACTTCTCCGTCCTCGTCGCCAAACCCGGAGCCGCCGGGCAACATTTTGAAGTCAATACTAAAAGTATGACATATTAAAAATTCGGGGATCCTGCTAAAGCTATACTTAACAGATTTTGAAATCTTAAATGAATCTGTTAGAAAAAGAAAGGGTAAAATAAATTGTTTAAAAGTTCCCTTCAAAAAGACAGAAAATTTCCACAAATTAATCCTATCCAAGTGACAGAAAACGAAAAGATAAAAATAGATTAGTGAATTAGAAACTTAAAATACTATAGAGCTACAAAATTGAAAACTAGTACTTTGAAAAACCTAATGAAATGCTAGAAAAATTGAGATTTTCAAGGTAGAAATGGCACATAATAATAGTACTAGAAATAAAACTAGTGTCATCACATGGATCCTGGATACATTTTTAAATATAATAATGAATATATTAATAAATATTTGAAGAAAATTACATTCAGGTAAAATTTAAAAGTCCCTAGAATAATTTAAATTATCATACATTTTTCAACAAAAGGAAAAAGAAGCAAGTCCTACTCGTTATGAAAACAGCATATCTTTTATAGCAAAAACAAGAATATCATAAAAAGGGTATGTTAAAACCTAATAGTCTTCTGAAAATAGATGAAAGCTTAAAATATTAATGAGCCAAATGTAAAGATGTATAAACAGGTGAACTACATCATCATATAATCAACTTTATTCTAAGAAAACAAACCTGGTTTAATATTTAAACAGCAATAAATGAAATTGACATTCAACAGACAAAAAAAGAAGAAAACTCTTCTTCTCAAAGGCATTGAAAACATATTTCTGAGAACTCAATATCCAATAATAATGATGATGGTAAATGTTAGTAAACTAAGAAAAAGAGGAAAGTTAGTGTAAGATAAACAGTGAAATTTGAATCACTTATTGAAGGCCTGGTGTCAATTACTAAATTGTGGTAACTGAAATCCACATATATCACAACCATGCAGTGAAGATTGTCTGTAAAAACATCATATTAGAAGCGAATAGAAATTTTGAGTATAAATTATGTCAAAAAGATGAGACATTATGTCAAAGAAAAAAACTTCAATAAAAATATAACATATTTCATTTTAATCAGGAGATATTTTTCATGCCACAAAAACCCTTTTCAATATTTGACATCCCCTCAAACATTTCTATTTATATATAATATAATCGGTGAGGCCAGCAAGGAAGGACAAAAGTGTAGTGAGACCAGAAAAATATTATCTTTTTATGTAAAGTATGTATTATTTACTAAAAGGGTAAAACAATTCAGCAAAAGTGTAAAAGTGCATGTTCAAGATGCCTATGGATGTTTGTTTTGTGAATGCTATTATGAGAAAAAGGCATTCATTTTGATGACTCCATTGGTTCAGCATGATCTGAAATGAGAGTGTTTACAATTCATAGTATTTTTAAATAGAAATCTTATTGAGATTGAAATCAGCAGATGAAAGCAAGAAATAAAAAGGTTTTCTTATTAGACCATGAAATGAAATAAATTCAACATAAACATACAAACAATTCAAACTGTAAAGAATAATTATTTGATAAATTGTTTTCAAGTTTGTTCATAAGCATATTGTATTATTTCAGTTTACTGAGCAGTTACTTTTTTATCTCAGAGCACATGAATATTTACTTTTATACACCCTAGATGCAAACTTGCCTTGCCTAAATAAAATTTTGAGGAAAAAACCTCCGATCGAGTAGTTACTTACTATTTAGTAATGATAGCATGAATTTATTGAAACCAGATGTTTTAAATTTTAATTTAATGTTGTTATTAAGTTGATCTGTGATTTAATGAAATATTATTTTAAAAATAAAAATTGAGTAATTAAATTAGTATGTTATTTATACAATGCAATTTTTTAAAAAATACCTTGAATTTACAACTAACTTTACCTCTGCCATTCTTATCATGACTTCAAATCTGATTACATTGACAAGTGGCAATGTCCTAATAAATCCCTTGGATTCCCTTTTGTAAAACAATACTAAATATAAATTATATCTATTTTCCATGAATATATACCAACTATGCTGGGAATTTATATAAAATATTAAGAAATATTAGTATCTTTAAGGGATAATCAATAGATGACTAGTTCTCAATTATATTATGGCTAAGACATAACACATATAGCAACATGCAGGGTTTGGATTAATGACAAAGGACAGATAATCTACTAATAATTAATTCAGCAAACATTTATTTAGAACCCAGTACATGTAATATAATCAAGTTATGTGCTAAAGGTATGAAAGCATTGAACAAACGAAATCAAATGACAACACAAGAACAATGAAAATCATTGCCTGATCTTCAAGTCTTTTGTAGTACACTAGGAGACCATACTAGGATGCAAATGGCTAGAACATAAGAAAAAATGTAATATGTAATATGGAAAGTATAATCAATAGTTCTGGGACTTCGGAATTGATTGATTCATCCAGGTTTTTAAGATTTGGGAAAAGAAACGTAGACAAAGGGACAAAAAAACTTCCAGGTTTTGTCTTTTGGCAGCTTTGATATTGAATCTCAGCTGTTAAAATATACCTCTAATATATTGTATCATCCTTATATTTCCTTCAAAATTGCCAATATTGTCTCCATCTACTCTTAAGTTTTAAGTCCATTTTGCTTTAATTTTCTTTTCATTTATGTTACTTGGATATCTTGCCTAAGGGATTTCCTTCTTACTATTTTAGCATAGGGATAAAAAATTTAATGACATGAAAAATTAACTCACATTTATAATACAAAAGATTTCTCATTTCCAGAGGCAGTCTACAAAGAGGTGAAATTATTCTAAGGGATTTTGCCTAGGTTATGCGGATAGACTTCGTGTAAACACCTATGATATTTCAACTGGGAGAGATCTTTAAGTCAAGGAATATAATGACATAATAGTCTATGCACACAAAATGAAATTTCTAACACATATCAGGCATTTGCTTCAAACGACTCTTGAATATCCATGCCTGAGCAGTCTGAAATTATTGGCCATTTCTAAATGATGTTTATCCTTAATTTGGAAGGAAAAATGGATTTAAACCATCATTTAAAGAACAAGACAACATGAAGCAAATTCTTTTCTACCTGAGATAATTTATATCTGTTTTGGCAAATTAGATGATGAAATAAATGTATAATATATTGTTCAAAAACTTTGTATATCTTTATACTATTAGAAACTTCTCATGCTTGCCACTTAGTAGTATTTCACTTAGGAAATAAAGGATCCTCTCATTTCAATCCAAATGAAAAATGAAATATGATTTGAGATCAACAGTGACAATCATTTTGAGTTTAAAAGAGGGAAAAAAAGAAAAGTCACTTTTTCTCTAAGAAAATGGTGGCCAGATTATATCTTCGAAGATCATTTAAGGCAATCTTTTTTTTATTAACTCTGTGAGTTAAAGATAGCTTCATCAAAAGAAAATCAAGAAACCAAAGGAGCTAGTATGTGGAGCTGATTTAGCTTCACTGGGGTAGGAGAATTGTTTGAGTTTTGTTGGAAAACTTTTAAAGAAAGTCCGTGTCAGACTTTTAAATCTTTCACCTATCAGATTAGAAATACGATCAATTATTTATGTGGGGCTCAGTGAGGAGAGTAAAATCTCTTTTGACTTTTGGCCAGACACTTAATACTCATTACTTTTCAAAAGTTTTGACTTTATCCAGTAAATAATAAATAAATATAAAGCTGTTTAAGGTTTCTGTTTTCACATTTATTTTTTCATATTTTAAAATTAAATATATTTAAGAAGAGAGCTGGCACTGTATTGATAAGTGAATTAGCAAAAATAGAAATTTCATATTCCTAGGAAAATTATATTTTGTATTATTTTGAAGATTATTATGTATATTCTTATGACAATACTAGCTCAGAATTATATAGTGTCTTGAGAGTGTACAAATGCGTTGCATAGTTTAATTTCAGATCTCATAAATAAACCATATTTAGGGAATATTCATCATTTTAGGGCAGAATACACTGAACCCTGAGAAACAATTCATTTTCTGAGCACCTCCCATCTCTGGAAAGGGCTCTGCAAATGGTTTCCATCAGTCAGTGACCTAGAACATTATTTCTAGTTTAAGAAAACAAATTGTAAATGGTTACAAAATACACTGTGTTTTCCTGGGAGGCTGAAACACTAATCTCACCTAGTAGAGTGTCTATGAGCATCAGCTCTACATACAAAATACCTAGATTTAAAATGTGTCTTCACTTGCTGAGGAACCTTATGTATCCAGTTGCTTAATCTTTCAGAGCTCAGTGTTCTCACTTGTAAAATGGACATAACTGTGCCTACCTGCTGGCATGGTGGTGAAGAGGAATAAGATAATTCATATAAAGCACTAAAAAATACCAAACAGTGTGTGCTCAATAATGGTGTTCAGTTATTACTATTATGAAACTTTTTTTTGTGGATGGAAGTTGTGATGATTTATTTTAGGTGTCAAAAAAATTGACCGGGCTAAGTGATACCCAGATAGCTAGTAAAGTACCAGTTTTGGATATATCTGTGTGGTTGTTTCTGGAAGACATTAGCATTTGAATCATAAGACTGAGTGAGGAAAATCGGTCTTCACCCAAAGTGTATAGGCAGTATGTAATTCCTTGAGGACCTGGATAAAACAAAAGGCAGAGGGAAGCTGGTTTCTCTCTTTGTTCTGGAGCTGGGACACCGATCTTCTCCTTCCTTTGGACATCAGAACTTCAGGTCCTAATCTTTTCACACAGCGAAATACACCAGTGTTTCCTCTTGTTCTCAGGCCTTTGGTAACACACCATGGCTCCCCTGGTTCTCAGGCTTTCTAGCTCAGACTAAATTACCACCTTAGGTTTCCCATTTCTCCAGACTGTGGAGGGTATGTCATAGGACTTCTCAACTCTATAATCACATGTGCCAATTCCCATAATAAATCCTCTTGTTTATCTATATCTCTATACATTAGTACTGTTTCTCTGAAGATCCCTGACTAAGCACAAGGATCTACATTAAAAAATCATGGATTCTCAATAAGAATGAAAGAAAACTAGTAATTCAAGTCTTAATAATAACACTAATTTAAATATCAAAATATAAATAATATAATCTAAATAGTAATATATAGTGAAATTAATAAATGGACAATTCTATGTATTACCTACAATCTGGATATCCATTGAAAAAAATCAAAACTTTTCTTGAACAATTGGATAGTCAACCTAACAGATATGTGTCCATATTTGTAGAGTATGTGTGTGTATGTATGTGTCTTTACATACATGGATAAATGTACATAAGTACATAAAAATGCACATAAGTGAATTTACTAAAACTATCTACACTTTTCATTGTTGTAAATTCATATTTTATGACATTTCTCATAGTATGTCAATAATATTTAATAAATGCCTTTTTTTCAAAATCATGTGGACAATCTTTCCTGTAAGTATAATCTTGAGCTAAAGAGTTATTTTATATTCTGTGCTATAACCATAAGTCTTTTCAAAACAGAGTATCAAAGGAATGACTTTTTTAAACAAACACAACAGAAATTCACTTTTAAGATAAGTGGTAAAACACACTAAAGACAAGATAATCTAAATGGTTAATATTCTGTATTCTAACATCTCAGTAGCAAATATAATATAATTTTAAAACGTTTTCAGCTTTTATAGTGTGAAATTCAGTTAAGAGTTTTCATTTTCAAAAATGTTATATCAGCATTCTTCTCTTTCTCTTTTTTAATACTATCAGGTGTCAAATAATAATACAAATATCTTTATTTGTAGCTAAGGCAAACTTGTCATATTCAGGTATATAATATTTTAGTTCTAATTTCTATATGCTTAGCATAATTGTTATCCTGTCATTGTTACCTAGGTAATTAAGCCCTTAAAACAAAATCTTTTTGGACATTGAGGAAGGCCTAGCTGAAAATGTCGGGTTCCACGAGTTTTTCGTAGATAGCTGAATTTTCTTATTTACTTATACAAATGTTTTTCAGACATTAAAAGCTAAAATGTATTTTTACTTGCTTGAACTGAATTTTCCTGTCAAGTAGACAGGCCAGGAGACTGGGACTAATTTAAGAATTAGGTTAAACTGTTCCTCAGCTTAGACAAATTGAAAAACAAAAGGAATCAAAGAAGCCTATAAGACTCTAAATTTATAACCGATTTGTGTAAGATATAGCAGAAAAGTAAAACAAAACAAAACAAAAACCCACCATTCAAGACAGAGAATATTTATAACTTAGGTATATCTTGCATCATATGGTAATAGTTTTTGTCTTGCACAAGCCTCTAGAGACATGTCTAAAACATTGGTCAATCTGAAAGATTGGATTAGCAGTCTTCTGAGGATGATTCTTCATGAGAACCTGTATAAAACTAAGGAGAAATCTTCTTTTGGAAGCAATGCAAATCCTGTGTGGCAGTTGCTTTGGCCCTAGATGTAAAATATTCGCTCACAACCCAGGGAAGGGCACTTTGAATGCACACACAATTTGCTGCTGGGTTGGAAGAAATGTGGGTTTCAAAGTGAAAACATAAATTATGAGGCTTTGAATTATCAAAAAAGAAAGGAAAAGCCCCTCAGATAAGACTGGTGCTGCAAATTTTATAAACTTCTCAATTTGGCAAGTAGGCAAGAACGCCTCAGCTTCCATTCCCTGTGAGAAGGGAGGATTCACCCCTTTTGCTAAAGACAAAATGCCCACACTAGTCTCATTCTAGGAGGTATCCTCAAATTTGTTTTAAGTTCAAAGGTCTTGCTCTCTGGACAATTGTCATAAATTGCCCCTTATAATGGGAGGCTGAAACTATCCTGATTGTCTCAGTGACTCTCATATTCACTAGATTTGAATTAATATCTTTACAGGCTTTTACAATAGTTCTTTATTACACTTAATATTGCATCCTGGGAATATAAGTTCATTTGGTACACCTATCCCAGACACTGGAGTTTGGCCTGATTTCTAATTTTTATTTGTATTAGGCTGGTATTTTGATAACCTTATGTAGCTTATTAATTTTTTGCACACCTTAAAAGTTGGGCACATGAGATACAAATCCTTGATTAATTCAATTTTTGAGGTTCTGAAGAAACTCACCCTTAAAGAGAGTGAAAATGACTCAGCTTTCACCTTTTGCAAGAACTCCAACTCTATACAGGCTTCCTAACAGACACTGCATAAGATTAACGTTGAAAAAGTCACCATATTTTGACTTTCTTTTCTATTTTAACTTGCAATGATTTAGTCTGGATCACTTAATTTCCTTTTGAAAAATGTATAATGGGAGGATATGTATTCAAACATGTTGACATTTTATTATTTAGTATGCTCACACTGCCCTCTGATCTTATTTGAGAACCTCTGGTGAATTATAATAAGCAATGTGGATAAAAGTAAATTTGCAAGAAAAAGATATTAGGGATTATATTTTTAGTTAAATTATTTGAACCCATTTTCAAAACATTTAATAACAAATTTCAAGCTGCTTAACAAAGATCCCAAAGGAACACTTGAAACAGCAGTGATTGCCATGAGTGACAGTATGAGAATGTTCTGAAAAGATTAGTGGGCGTTGCTAATTAACTGTGAATTTGCTTATGATAGAAACACCTCTGGCTGACCACAGACACAATTATTGCATTAAAGGTATAGAAAATATAGAAAAATAATATATGATTTCCACCCTCAGTTTTATCTTTCTTCCAACTCCTCATTGAAAGGTTTCCTTAGAAAAGGGTGTGAATTATTTTACCGGAAACAGGAGAAAGAACATAGCATGTTTATCTAAGTTATTCTGGGGATATTCTCACATTCAGAGAACATTCCATAAATGCTTATTTATTCTTACAAATGTACATTAGTCAAAATGTCTTTTACCTGCTTTCTAATCACCCGGAATCGTTGAAATACCCTTGTTCAAGATTTCTGCAGCACAATATTGACACCAGAGATATATTTCATATGAATGCCTTGTTTATAGTACTATCGTGTGCTTTTTGAAAGTAGATTCTATTTCACCTATAATGCCTGTCTCAGGACCTATCAGGACGTGATGAATGGAATCTGAAAAACAAAAGGAATCAAAGAAGCCCATAAGACTCTAAAGTTATAATCTATTTGTGTAAGATATAGCAGAAAAGTAAAACAAAACAAAACAAAAACCTACCATTCAGAACAGATGATATTCATAACTTAGGTATATCGTGCATCATATGGTAATAGGTTTTGTCTTGCACAAGCCTCTAGAGACATAGGTGTCTAAAACATTGGCCAGTGGATTAGCAGTCTTCTGAGGATGATTCTTCATGAGAACCTGTATAAAACTAAGGAAAAATCTTCCTTTGAAAGCAATGCAAGTCCTATGTGGCAGTTGCTTTGACCCTAGATGTAAAACATTTGCTCACAACCCAGGGAAGAGCACTTTGAATGCATATTCAAAAAGTGTTTATGAAAATGAATTAACTTCATTGTAAAAGTCTTAAGTTCACCAACAGTGTATTATACATCTTTTGTATAACTTAGAATACCAAATGTAGCTAATACACTCAAAATATACATGTAGAACCAATGATAACATAAGTAAGAATTGACAGTGTTGTAAGGCAAGTATCATTTGTTTAAAAACAGAATCAAAATCCAGTAAAATAATTTTACATATATCTTTATATGATTACATTGTTTTCTCCTTCAAAAAATAAAGCCTGTTGTTACTGTTGCACAGAACTAGGCAAGGATTATATTTCATGCATCATAGAGTAGAAAACTTTGGTTTGTATTTCGGTTATGTAACTGGGCAGGATAACCAGCCAGAGTCACTAGACACCCAATAGAGTTCTAGCTGCTATTTGGTTCCTCTTTGTAGTTAATATCAAACACATGATTCTGTAAAGAAATTCATTTAATCCATCAAGATCACTGAAACTATAATATGTTTGGAAAGGCATGGCAGATGGACCTTCATAAATTGTTAATATTATATTACCATAAATGTAAACCTTTAAAACAAAGTATTTTCTTGTCATTTAATTTTTTATCTTCCCGTTTTCCCCTCAGCATTTCTTCTACTCTTGAATGAATCATAGGGACACAGAGTATCTGTTGATTGCATGTTACTTAAAGGTATGCTGAGTTTGAGGAGTTCTTGAGACAGCTTATATATATCCAACTGGAGTTATCCTCTTAAATTATATTGAAAATTTCACTTGTGATTAGAACAGCATGTAATAGAGAAGAGAAATGCAATCATAATGAACTTCTCTCCTGGCAGAAAAATGCATGCATTTTTAAACCAGACTTATCTTAATCTAAATTTGGGGTTACATTAAGAAAATGATATTATATAGTTCAACTTAAATTTCTAATTATTCTATTATTATCTAATTTGTTGCATTTTTATATTGAAGTACTATATAATTGTTTCCTCTGAATATGTATCTCTGTACTTTATGGTTACATAACAATCATCAAATGGCATGTAAAGATGAATAACCTTTGCCATGCTGTTTACTCCACTGTCCAGTAAAGCAATTAGTTAGGTAGTAATTATAGTAATTATAATAATTACAATTACAAATAATTATAATAAATGAACTTCAGTGTTACAATAGATACATGGATATAAAACCAAAACTTAACATTTTTTTCAAGGGCTTGTATTAAATAATATTAGATCCACACCTATTATTACATTGAACAATGCAGGACAAAGCATACTCTTCTGAATCTTTGTTAAACAATACAAGAATGAGACATTTAAAAATAAAATAACAAATTAGCTGTTTGCACCAGCAAATGCTTGCCCCTGGAAGAGAAGATTACACACCATGTTGAATGGTTCAGGACTCATCTCAAGACCTTCTACTAGCTATGCCAACCAGTCCAAACTGATTGTCATAAAATTGGTCCATACCCAACCTGTTTCCCACTTTGCAAGACACAGATCAAAAATAACACAGCTGAAGACAAAACCTTGGAAACATCCTTGCCTAATTCTCTTACCTTGAGATATGACAGGAGTGAAAAAAATAGCTTCGGTGATTCAGAGGTTAAAGACTTTATTCAGCTGATGTGCATCAGGAAGCAGCTGAAGGCCAAATACAAATAACCCCTGAGTCAAAGCAGTAGTGTGGATTTATATAGCTAGAAAAAAGAAGCATGTTTCTTTATGTTTTAGCTGAAGTAGCACTTTTCCTTATATCCTACTGCTACAAAACCTATGGTTATAAAAGTTGAAAATTGTTTTGGGTTTTCATGCTTATCAGTAAGGATTGTTGGTGCAATCCCATTCAGGAAACTCTCAGAACAATTATTTTGAAAACTATTTTTGCAGACTTTGTAATTTTTAAAGGTTCAGAAGAAGCACAGATAACAGAAAAAAATGAAGAGGAAAAAAAAGAGACTAAAAAAATTACGAGGAGGTAAAGATTAAGGCAAGGGAAATTGAGGATTGCTTTTAATCCTTTTACTGACACTAACACCCTGTAAAGATAATATTCCCTTTTCCTACAGTAAGTCTAACACATTTAGCTTTGCTTGATTAATACATTCTTCTGATGTTCCTCTGGAAAGTTGACATTTGACAGAATAAAATTTTGGAAGGGTCATAAATAAGGGAAGAAACGTGACAATTAGAAAAGTAGCTTGTGAAGAAATTTGAATTTTAACTGCATATTAAAAGCTTTTATCTGTTAAGGAAATGGAGAAAATTGAAGATAGAGCATGGAAAATATGGGTAGTTGTAGTTTCCCAGTGGGGATAACATAGCAGAAACTCACATTGCCCTGCTGCCCTGCTCTAAATACGACCAACTGTACTGGAAACAATTCAACATACAATCATAAAATGACTCTGAAATATGGGCAGAAGAAGGTGTGGGATGGTTATAAACCTCAGGACTTCAAGAACAATATTACGAGAAGTTCCTAGGGTTTCCTTTTTTATCTGTCATATAATCTGGACTGGGTACTAGAGAGATCCGCAGTTAGAAGCCCCTACATGCATAGACAAAGAGAAAAACAAATGACAACAAGAAAAGCTCACTCCATCTGTTTAGAAGACTTTAAAAAAGGAAGGCCAGGAGGGACTTAATGGGAAAACCGATGCCCAGTGGCTGCAGTGGGCCTCATCTGCCTGCAGCAATGGCAGAAGCAAAGGTTTAGGGACTAAATCCACATCTAGCTTCAACAGCAGACCTGAGCTACCTATAGCAGAGGCTACAGCAGATACCAGACAGACTAACTCACTTCATGCTTCACAAACACTGCAACAATTGTCTTATTTGCTTATAGCAGTGACCACAGAAAAAAAAAAAAAAAAAAAAAAAGAAAAAGAAAAAAGAAAAAAAGCCTGCTATCATCATCAGACTCCTTCACATTTCTAGCACCAGAAGGATCAGTGTCTTATAGCTCTTCATACACTAGCAGAATGTGACTCAGATCCTGTCTTCTAATCCTCCAGACAACAGCAAAGGGCCACACAGACTCAGTAGTTCCTGAACCTCCATCAAGCAGAGGAAGATGATTCAGGGCGTGTGTCTCCTAGCTTCTACCCAAGGGCACACAGCAAACCAGACGTGGTGTCTCAGAGGCAAAGGAATATTCAGATACTTATCTTTATTTCCCCTTCTTTTCTGAAAGATATTTTCACTGGATCAAGACTCTCTTTTAATAGTTATTTTTACTAAATTCTTTTTATAAATGTTATGCTACTTCCTCTGGCCTCAGTGACTGTAGATGAGAAAGGCACTGTCCCGTGAGTTGGTGTTTCCCTTTAGTCACACATTTTTTTCTTCTATTTGATTTCAAATTTTTTTCTTTGTATTTTTATTTTATTTTTATTTTTCGAGACAAGAGTCTTGCTCTGTCACCCATGCTGGAATGCAGTGGTGCAATCTCAGCTCACTGTGACCTCCACCTCCTGGGTTCAAGAGATTCTCCTTCCTCAGCCTCCTGCCTCCTGAGTAGCTGGGACTTCAGGTGTGCACCACCACACCTGGTTAATTTTTGTATTTTTAGTAGAGGTGGGGTTTCACCATCTTGGTCAGGTTGGTCTCGAATTCTGACCTCAAAAGATCTACCCATCTCGGCCTCCCAAAGTGCTGGGATTACAGGCTTGAGCCACTGTGCCCAGCCTGTATTTTTTTCTAAAGTTTATTTATTGTGTTTCTTGGTAAAGCTTTCTTCGGATACCTCCTGTTTATCATTCACTCAGCTTCTTAAATTGATAGACTTATAAGCCTATTGCCAAATTTGGTAAGTGATCAACCATTATTTCTTTCAGTATATTTCAGCCTCATATTCTTTCACCTACCCTTTTGAGTCTCTGATAATACAAATATTGGAACTGTTATTTTGTCACAGCTCCCTAAAATTTTGTTCTTTTTTTTTTTTTTTCCAGTTTACTTTCTGTTTTTCAGATTGGAAATATTCTATTGATCTCACACTAAATCTATGTTCTGTCATCTCTACTCTACCAATAGGCTCAATGTGTTTTTCAGTTTTATTATTAATTTTGTTCAGTGATATGATTTTCATATGGTTGTTGTTTTAATAACTTTTATTTCTTTCCTAAAATTTTCCAAGGAAATATATAATAACTTTTTCAAGAATCTTTACAGAGTTTGATAGAAAATCTTTGTCAGAGAGTTCCTACATCAGATTCCTGTTAGTAATAACTTTAGTTAATTGTCTTTTCTCATTCCTGCTGTATTTCTCCTTGTTCTTCATATGACGAATAATTTTTGGTTGTGTTATGAACAATTTAGATACCACGTTAGTAGGCAATCTTATTTAAATCTTCTACTTTATCATTTGGCCCCTCTAGCATGTATGTTCTGACCTAGTCTGTGAGCTATTGTTACAAAGACAATTTGTTTTCTTATCCCTTGTAATGCT
Source organism: Macaca mulatta (assembly GCF_049350105.2). Lineage (NCBI taxonomy): Eukaryota > Metazoa > Chordata > Mammalia > Primates > Cercopithecidae > Macaca > Macaca mulatta. Next base: position 124,796,202 of record NC_133413.1, read on the forward strand.
TCTCTAGGCTTTGTTCTTATGGTTCCACTTGAGCTCCTACTGTATTTCTGCTAGTGCTCCCCCATGGCAGCAGAAGACAGTCCCTTAGGCCTCTGAGGGTTTTTAGATGAGGGATAGGGAATGCTAGACATGTGTAATGGGGAATGTTTTCACTGGTCTCTTTGATCACCACTTGGTGTCACTAGGCTTTCCACTTTGTTCCTCTTGTCCCTAGGAGAGGAAAGCACCTACTTGAGTTGCCTTCTACTCCAGGGTGAAGGTTCAAGGGTTATAGGGTCCTGAGTGGTTTTCTGACACTGAGTGGAAAGTTCTGAAGAATCCAACCTGCTTCAACTTGGTCGAGGGTTAAGAGATACCACGTCTGGTTTGCTGTCTGCCCTTGGGTAGAAGCTAGAAGATGCATGCCCTGAATGATCTTCTGCTGCTTGATGGATGTTCTGGAGCTATTAAGTCTGTGTGGCTCTTTGCTGTTGACTGGAGGATTAGGAGAAAGGATCTGAGTCACATTCTGCTACTGTATGAAGAGCTGTAAGACACTGATCCTTCTGGTGCTAGCAGTGTGAAGGAGTCTGATGCTGCCAGCGGGCATTTTTCACTATGGCCACTGCTATAAGCAAATAAGACAATTGTTACAGTGCATGTGAAGCATGAAGTGGGTTTGCCTGCCTGGTATCTGCTGTAGCCTCTGCTGTAGGCAGCTCAGGTCTGCTGTTGAAGCTAGATGTGGGTTTGGTCCCTAAACCTTTGCTTCTGCCATTGCTGCAGGCAGATAAGGCCCACTGCAGCCACTGGGCATCAGTCTTCCCAATAAGTTTCTCCTGGGCTTCCTTTATTCCAATCCTCTGGACAGACAGAGTGAACTTTTCTTGTTTTCATTTTTTTTTCTCTTTGTCTATGCATGTTGGTGCTTCTAATTTCAGATCTCTATAGTACCCAGTCCAGGTTATATGATAAATAAAAGAGAAAGTCCTAAGGACTCCCCATGGCATCGTTCTTGAATATTACCAAGTAGGTTCTCTGACCATAATGAAGTCAAACTAGAGGTAAATAACAGAACAACAACAGGAAAACCTTTAAGAACATATAAATTAAACCACATAATTTCAAAACAATGTAAGAGTAACAGTGTAATCGCAAATAAAGTTTTTTTAAATGCACATATTACTGAATGAAATAAAATATATCATATAAAAATATGTGGGATACAGCTAACACAGTGCTAAGAGGAAATTTTCTAACACTGAATGCTTACACTAGAAAAGAGTAAAAGTACCAAATCAATGGGTTTATTTTCTACCGAATGAACTAGAAGAAAGAAAGCAAAACAAACCTGAAGCAAAGTAAATGAAAGGAACAATGTAGACAGAATAAATTAATAAAATTACAAACAGAAAAATAGCATAGAAAGTCATGATACAAATAAGAAAAAGAAAAGCAAAAAAAGAAAAATTAAAATGGCGAATTTAAGCCTGATACGGTTTGACTGTGTCTCCACCCAAATCTCAGCTTGAATTGTATCCTCCAGAATTCCTACATGATGTGGGAGGGACACATGGGGAGGTAATTGAATCATGTGGCCAGTCTTTCCCATGCTAGTCTCATGATAGTAAGTCTCACAAGATCTAATGGGTTTACCAGGGGTTTCTGCTTTTGCTTCTTCATCATTTTTCCCTCGCCATGGCCATGTAAGAAGTGCCTTTTGCCTCCTGCCATGATTCTGAGACTTCCCTAGCCATGTGGAACTGTAAGTCCAATTAAACCTCTTTTTCTTACCAGTCTCAGGTGTGTCTTTATCAGCAGTGTGAAAATGGACTAATACAAAGCTATTTTATTTATATATATATATATAAATAAATATATTTATATCTCTTGAGACAGGAGAGAGTGGGGCCGGTTTCTCCACAGGACTGGAGTGCACCTGTTCTGCAAACCCTCCTGCCCACCAGCCCCTTCCAGAGCCCATGCTTAGCTGCTCTACAGGAGCAGTTGCACAGCCCGCCTCCACAACCCAGCCTCAGTGTGTTGCTCCACCTGAGTATTTTACTGGTGATACGGGAGCACATTAGATCCCCCAGTACTGCAGGAAAACCAACCTTGAGCTGCTGGAAGTTCCAATGCCTTCAGGGTTAGGGCACACAATTCCAGAGTACAACCAACATCTATAGCAGGCACTCAAGCATGGGAGGAGCCCCCATCCTCAGAGCACTGAAAGGGGTGAGATGTGCAGGTCCTGGGCTGAAGCAAGAGCATGGAATACCTCTCTCCTCAGAGCCAGTCCAGAAAGGTTGTGGCATATCTCACTGCTACAGCCTCTGCTCCAGGAAGTCCCACCACACAGAACACCTAACAAAGGAAACACTGGTACAATGCCAGCAATCAGCAGAGGCTCTCCCAAGGTCCAAAATGAACCTGGTGATAGGATCATCTCTCTCCATCCCCTACAGCAGACCATGCCTGTGAATTTGAGGAAGTACAAAACAGCCCTCTAGCTGGGTATTAGGCTAGCTACAGGCCATCAATCTTAAGTATCATCTGCTGGATCACAGCCCATAACACCAAAAATTATTTTGATAATATGTACACCTGTGAAAGCATTATAATTCACTCACATGTAAATGTCTTAGACAGAGCATCTGAAAGCACCCAGAAACGAAGCCAACTGACTATATTCACCTTACACAACAGTAAATGGAACATCAACCCTCCCAGATAAGAATCAATGCAAGAACTCTGGCAATTCAAAAAGCCAGAGTGTTCTTGGATTTTTTTACTGTATTCCTGGATTCCTTGGGTTGAGTTTCAACAAAGAGTGACAACCTGAATTAAAAAAACAAAAAACAAAAAAAGACAAGACCCAACCATCTGTTGTCCTCAGCACACCCAGCTCACTTATAACAACATCCACAGGCTCAAAGTAAAGGGTTAAAGAAGGATCTACCAAACAAATGGTAAGAAAAAAAAAAGTAAGAATTGCTATCCTCATATTACATAAAACAGATTTTAAACTAATAAAAATAAAGAAGGACAATGAAGGACATTGTATATTGTTAAAGCATACAATCCAAGAAGACTTTAGTAACCTAAGTATATATGCACCCACCATTGGAGCAATCAGCTTCATAAAACAAGTTATTGGTCTATGAAGAGACTTAGACAAGCACACAGTAATAGTGAGAGAGTTCAACACTCCACTGACAGCATCAGATCTTCAAGACAGAAAACTAACAAAGACTCTCCTGACCTAAACTGTTCTCTTAATAAACTGTGCCTCATAGACACCTATAAAACACTACAAGCAACAACCCACAGAATATGCCATCTTCTAATCTGCATGTGGAACACATCCTAAGACTGACCACATGCTCCATCATAAAGCAAGTTTCAATAATTTTTTAAAATAAAATAATTCTAAGTGCACTCTTGCACCGCAGTATAATACGAGTAGAAATAAAAATCAAGAAGATGTCTCAAAACTAAACAAATACATGGAAATTAAGCAACTTGCTCCTGAAGAACTCCTGAGTGAACATTAAAATTAAGGCAGAAATTTTTTAAAAAAATTTGAAGCTAATAAAAATAGAACAAAATTTACCAGAATATCTGGGATACAGCTAAAGAATGTTAAAAAGAAAGTTTATAGCCCTAAATGTCTTCATCAAAAAATTTAGAAACATCTCTAATTCTTAACAATCTAATGTTGCAACTAAAGAAACTAGAAAAAAAAAAAAAACCTATCAAGAAGCTAATAGAATAAAACAAATACTCATAATTAGATAACTTGATGAAATTGGAATGCCAAAATCTATATGAAGTATCAATGAAAAAAAGAATTGGTTTTTCAAAACAAAAACAAAACAAAAACTAAAACAAGATTGATAGACTGCTAGCTAGATTAACAAAGAAAAAAATGAGAAGATACAAATAAATATGTCAGAAATGACCAAGACAGCATAACAACTAATATCACAGAAATACAAAAGCTTCTCAGAGAATACTATAAGTAACTCTATGCACACAAATTAGAAATTCTGAAAAAAAAAGAATTACTAGAAATACGCAATCTTCTACAACTGAATCATGAAGAGATAGAAACCTTGAATAGACCAATATGGGACTCTGAAATTGAATCAGTAAGAATAAATGATAATAATAATTAATAATTAATAATAATAAAAATAAAATCCTACCAACCAAAAAAGCCTGGGCTAGAGGGACTCATAGATAAATCCAATCAGACATAGAAAGAACTGGTACAAATCCTACTGAAACTATTCCCAAAATTCAAAGAGGTGGTGCTCCTACCTAACTCATTTCATGAAGCCAGCACTACCATAATAAAGAATCTAGCAGAGACATGACAAAGAAAGAAATCTTCAAGACAATATCCCTGATAAACACAGACACACAAATCCTCAACAAAATTCTAGCAAGCCAAAGCAGCAGCACATCAGAAAGTTAATTCCCAAATAGGCTTTATTCCTGGTTTGCAAGGTTGGTTTAATATATGCAAATCAATAAATGTGATTTACTGAACAGAATTAAAAAAAAAACCATATGATGATCTCAGCAGATGCAGAAAAAGCTTTTGATAAAATCTAACATATTTTTATGATAAAAACTATCAAGAAGTAGGCACTGAACAAACATACCTTAAAATAATAAGCGCTATCTATAACAAACCCACAGTCAACATCATATTGAATGGGCAAAAACTGGAACCATTTTTTTTGAGAACTGGAACAAGACAAGGCTGCCTACTCTCACTGTTCCTGTTCAACATAGTACTGGTTCTAACCAGAGCAATCAGACAAGAGAAAGAATCAAATGCATCCTAATAAGAAAATAACTCAAACTGTCTCTCTTCACTGGTGATATAATTATATAACTAGAAAACTCTAAAGAATCCAACAAAAGGGCCTTAGAACTGGTAAACAACTTCATGGATGTTTAAGGATACAAAATCAATGTACAGAAATTACTAACATTTCTATATAACAATAATGTCCAGTGTGAGAGTCAAATCAAGAACACCATCATATTTACAATCGCCAAAAAGAAAGAATAAGTACCTAGGAATACAGCTAACTAAGGAGGTAAAATATCTCTACAAGGAGAACTAAAAACACTGCTGAAGAAAATGAGACATGACACAAAGAAATGAAAAAATATATATCTCATGCTCACGGATTTAAGAATCAATATTGTGAAAAGGCCATACTGGCCAAAGCAATGTATAGATTCAACATTCAACACTAGCCTTATCAAACTTCCAATGACATTCTTCACAGAGTTAAGAAAAACTATTCTAAAATTCACATGGAATCAAAAAGAGCCTGAAGAGCCAAAACAATCCTAAGAAAAAAGAACAAAGCCAGAGGCATCACACTACCCAACTTGAAACTGTGCTGTATGACTATGGAAACCAAACATCATGCCTCTGGTACAAAAACAGATGCACAGGCCAAGGCAATAGCATATAAAACTTGGAAATAAAGCCACACACCAACAAACATCTGGTCTTTGATCTTTGACAATGCTGACAAAAACAATAAATGGGGAAAGGATTCCCTATTCAATAAATGGTGCTGGGATAACTGGCTAGCCATATGCAGGATATTGAAACTGGACTCTTTCTTTACACCACATGCAAAAATTAACTTAAGATGGATTAATATTTAAATATAATATCTCAAACTATGAACAAATCCTAGAAGAAAACCTAGGAAATACCCATCTCAACATTGGCCTCAATAAAGAACATTTGACTACGTCACCAAAAGCAATTGCAAAAAACCCAAAAATTGACAAGTGAAAACTAATTCAACTTAATAGCTTCTGCACAGCAAAAGAAGCTATCAACAGAGTAAACAGACAATCTACAGAATGGGAGAAAATATTCACACACTATGCATCCAGCAAAGTTCTAATATACAGAATCTGTAAGGAACTTAAATCAATTAGCAAAAAACAAATACCCCTGTTAAAAATGAGCAAGTGACATGAACAGGCATTTCTCAAAGGAAGACATACAAGCAGTCAACAAATACATTTGTTTGTTTTCATCATTACTTATCATCAGAGAAATGCAAATCAAAACTACAATGAGATACCACGTCACATTAGCCAGAATGGCTATCATTTAAAGTCAAAAAGATAAGTGATGCTTACAAGGTGGTAGAGAAAAAAAGAAGGCTTATACACTGTCTGTGGGAGAGGAAAAAAGGAAGGTTTATGCACTGTTGGTGGCGTATAAATTTGTTCACTCACTAGGCAAAGCAGTTTGGAGATTTCTCAAAGAACTTAAAACAGAATTACAATTTGACACACCAATGCCATTATGGGGTGCATATCAAAAGGAAAATAGATTATACCAAAAGGATATATGCCCTCAAATGTTCATCACTGTGCTATTCACAATAGCAAAGATGTGGAATCAACTTTGTTGTCCATCAGTGGTTGGCTGCGTAAAGAAAATGTGGTAAATATACATCATGGGATACTATGCAGCCATGAAAAAAGAATGAAATCATGTCCTTTGCTGCAACATGGATTGTTAGTTATTTTGGCTTTTAGATTGCAGTATGAAGGCCATAATTCTAAGTGAATTAATGCAGGTACAGAAAACCAAATACCATGTGTTCTGTCTTATAAGTGGGAGCTAAATATGGAACACAGATAGATATGTGGGAACAACAGACACTGCAGCCTACCAAAGGAAGAAGAAACCAAGAGAGCCATGGTTTGAAAACCTACTTGATGGGTTTCATTATTTGATTTTCAAATGCTGAACCAACCCTACTACCTGGAAAAATCTTGCTTGGTCAATAAATTATGGAATCAATTTGTCAATATTTTGTTGAGAGGTCTCACATGTATTCTCACTACTTGGATGCAGTATACCCATGTAACAAACCTGCACACATACCTCTTGTATCTAAACTAAAAGTTAAAATTACAAAAAAAGACAAATTGCTAATATCAAGTATAAACAAAAATATTGTTATATATACTTTATTCATTTAAAGAATAAGAATACTGTAAATTACTTTATGCTCATCCGTTCAAAAACTTAGAAAATATGGAACTTTTTTTTCAAAAAAACACAAACTAACCAAATCTAATTGAGATAGACAATTTGAATAGTTCTATAACCATAGAAATAATTAAATTCATAATTTAGTTCCTGGTCATGCCTAAGCTGCTGTACTGGAGAATTTCATCAAACATTTAAGGAAGAATTAATACCAATATTATAGAATCTCTGACAGAAAATAGAAGAGGAAGGCATATCCCCCAACTTATTTTAAGGGACTCATATTATTCCTATGCCAAAAATAGACAAACAAAACACATACAAAAAATAAAATACAGGCCTGTATTTCTCATAATTATACATGTGAGCCTTATCAACAAAATATTGACAAATTGATTCAGTAATTTATTGACCAAGCAAGATTTTTCCTGGCAGTAGGGTTGGTTCAGCATTTGAAAATCAAATAATGTAATCTACCATGTCAATAGACCAAAAGAGAAAAATCACATAATTATATCAATTAGCAAAGCACATATAAAATTATGAGTATCAGAAATACACAAAGAAACTGAAAAGTAGACAGCAAAAAAGAAACACACCAACTATAAAATGGGCAAAAGACATGAACAGACATTTCACAAATGAGAATATAAAGATGGCAAAGCAGCACATATAAATATAGCTTTATCCATTAGGTAACTGAAAATTAAAACTACAATGAAATATCACAATACATGTATCACAATGGCTAATATAAAAGCACCACCAAATGCTTATAAGAATTTGTGCAAATGGGATCAGTCATATATCATTAATGGGTGTATAAAATGGTACTGTCATTCTGTAAAGCAATTTGATAATTTCTTAATAATTAAAAAAAAATCATGCAACTAATAAGGCCTAGTAGATGCATTCATGTACACTTGTCCCAGAACAATTGAAAATTATGTTTATGATAAAATCTATGTGTACATAAATATTTGTAACAACTTTGTCACAATAGGTCCAAACTGGAAACAACACAAATATTATTCTTGGATAACATTTGGATATATACATGGTTATATGGGTATATGTTTAAACAAACTGTATTATACCCATATCCTAGAATACTGCTCAGCAATAAAACAGAATAAACTACTGACACGTGCTACAATTTGGATGAACCTTCAGAGAATTATGCAGAGTGTAAACAAGCCAGTCCTCAAAAGTTATATACTGTATTGTTTCCTTAATGTAATATTCTCGACATGACCAAATCATAGAAAGGGAGAACAGATTCATTATCTGTGGTGTAATTGGTTGTGGTTATGAAAGAGCTGTGAAAGGGATCCTTGTAGCAATGGAACTGTTGTGTACTTTGACCCCTGTAATTTATATGAGCCTACTCATGTGATAAATCATATATAACTAAAATCACACAGACACACATGAATAAACACAGGTACCATCAAACAAATCTGAGTAATATTGGTGCATTGCATCAATGGAATATATTGGTCATGATATTGTGTACTATAGTTTTACAAGATATCATTTGGGAAATTGATGAACATAGAATCTCCTTGTGTTTTTTATTCTGTATATATATATATATACAATTATTTCAAAATTAAAAAATCTATTTTAAAAAATCTGTGCCAGTATTTAGGGAAATACTTTACATGAACAGTGTGTACAATGCCTAAATAATTAAGAATGAGGGTTGCAGATTATATTAACATGGTAGATTTTGTCTGTTGAGTTAAGAACTGTGAAGGTCTGAGCCTTTGCTGTAATTGCAAAGACATAGGGCTAGAAACACAGACACTTTATTACTTATGGCAGAAGTGGCAGTCGGAATATAATCGGTCCTAGGTCTCCAATCCATAATCCTCTTGCAATGTCATAAAAAGTGTTAAATGTTACCTATACATGCAGTGGTATGTATTATAGAAGAGGACATCTGAAATCAGGATCTGACTCTGATGTCATGTAAGGGCTTCTGGTATCTGGTCCATTCTTCCTTCTAGGGGGAAAAATGAGAATTTATCTTTAGTCTTCAATCCTCTTTGAGGAGAGGAGGGTAATTTTATTATTCTGAAATGACTTTGGAGAGGGGAAAATACTTTCATTATGATACTGTTCAGAAAATAAGCCTACCCACAAACTAGAAGGGAGACACTATTTCTTGCATCCAAGAATGTTTATTACGCTAATTTCCTTTAAAAAATGGTCAGTGTCCTTCACTCAGGAAATCCATACAGCAATATGACATGCTCATGGAGATTTGTTCCCCAGCATGAGACAGATTATTAGAAAGCATAAGAAGAGTTTACTTTTCATCCTATTATCCATCCTTTCGACTCATATTTGTCCTATGATAGCATTATTTATTGAGTACTTATCTTTCAGATATTTTTGTCATTTTGGGATAAAGTAAAAATGTTCATGGCTTTATAGAACCAAGATTATATTTGGTGATAAAGACACATAACAACAAGTGCAGCATATAAATAAGGGCTAATATAGACATAAATATATAGAGAATTTTCATAGTAACTCTAAGGATATTTAATTTTTCAGAAGAGAGAAGTGAGAAGAAAGAGACTGAAGGCAAGAATATCAGTTACGCAAGATGGCAACAATAGACCCGAGGAATAATGAAGAGAAGAGGGAGAGAGGAGTGCAAGGGTTAAAAAACTTACTGTTGAGTGCTATGCTCACTATCTGCATGACGAGATCATTTGTATCCCAAACCTGAGCATCATGCTATATACCCATGTAACAATCCTGCACATGTACCCCTTGAATGTGAAAGAAAAGTAGATTTTAACAAAATTAGTTAGACCACAGTAACAACAATCTAGTTCTGGGCTAAAAAGTGCCTTAAAAATAATGGTCTTGGAGAAAAGTGGAGATATTCAAGAAGTTGTTTTGTTGTTGTTGTTGTTGTTGTTGTTTTAAGAGTATTTGAAAAGCTTCTTTTCAAGCTCCACTGATTGACAGCTGTGGTTGCCTAGAGACCTAAGAACACTTAATGAGTTTCCATTGTTCGGTAATCAAGGTGTCCACAATTCCTACTTCCCCCTTAAAGCCTGGGAAAAAAGTCTCTTCCCCCTTAAGGCTTGAGAAAGAATTGGAAACATATTAATGTGACGGGTGATGAGAAAATTTAGCCACTCAATAGCATAGTAGTACCCTCCTTATTTGGGGAACATACTGTCCAAGACCCTCAGTAGATGCTTGAAAATGAAGATGGTACCAAATCCTATATATGCTGGGTTTTTACCTATCTTAAATATCTATAATAAATGTTAATTTATTATTTATTTAATTTATAATAGTTATGTGAGCATGGTCTCTCTCAAAATATCTTATTGAACTGTATACACCATTCTTGTGATGATATGAATTGGTAAAATGTCAACAAGATGAGATGAGGTGAGGTGAATGACGTAGGCATTGTGACAAACTACAGAAAATACATAAGAAAGAGGAATCATCTGCTTTGGGTAATCCTGGAACAGCAAGCCATAATGTTAATGGTTGGATTCCAGGAGCAGATGATGTCAATGACAAATAGAGTATATAGTCTGGATACCCTGGACAAAGGGATGAGCTATGTCCTATACAGGACAGATAAGGATGGGTGCGCAGTTTCATTGTGCTACTCAGAACAGTGTGCAATTTAAAACCTATGAATTATTTATTTCTGGGAATTTCCATTTAATATTTTCAGACTCTGGTTGATTGAGGATAACTGAAACTGTGGAAATAAAAATACTTATAAAGGGAGATTACTGTATTAGCTTTACTACTCTTATCAAAATTAGTTTTGATAAATTACTATATCAGAAAAAGGTAATTTAGAGAAGCTTAGAGTGTGCGTATGTTTTTCCAGGTGAACATATAACAGAACAAAAATGAAAATAAACTATTAGTACAAGTTATTTGCAGGTTATCTGCAAGAATAATAGATAAAAACATGAAGAACTTGTTGTTTATGTAGGCTGTATATATTTTAGTGTTTACTTACACCAAGAAATGATAAGTACTTGAGATGATGGTATCGTAAGTATCATGATCTGATCATGACACATTGTATGCTTGTGCCAAAATATCACATGTGCCTCATAGATACATGCTATTATGTATTAATAAAAATAATTTGTAAAAGAGTGCTTAACTGTCTAACAAAATAACCATTGTGACAAGCACTTTATGTTTGATAGTAAACTATATGATTGCTTCCAGCCAAATCCAAAATTTTCATCAAAATACAGCTTTCAATCAACACTAACGATTTAATTAAAACATAATAGAAAACCCAGACATCTGTGCTATGAGGCATGGAAAAGTCAGTCCTAGAAACAGGGTCGCAAGCAGTCCATTCTGTAGACTGTCTTTGATAAACTAGTAAGTTACTTCCGGTCAGGTGTCATCCTGTGCATGATTGATGGGCTTAGGTATAATTTAATACTATTTTTTCTATTGCCATAAACTTCATATTAACATAGAATTAACTGCTCTGTGAAAGTAATTTGGAATATTCTGAAGATTTTCTGCATTGTCAGATATCGAAGTCATTTCCAAATTTTTATCTTATAAATAAATGATGAAATGAGTATCTTGGTGCTTAAATATGTTGGATATCAGGGCTTATTTCACAAAGAGTGAACTATGATATGTAAAATTATGTGCAAATGTTTTGAGGTGATGTTTTGAAAATTATTAGTATTTTTTTCCTGCTTTATTCACTGCAATTCAGACTATTTCTTGTTTTATGAAAATATTTAGCTACTGTGAAAACACATTAAAGGGGAAGATAAAGGAAATATGCAGTGACACAGCTTATGACATCACCTCTAGCTTATAGAAACACTAAATGCCACAATTACATGGATTGTTGGTCTATGGCAGGGGTTGGCAAACTCTTTCAATAAAGGGCCATATTGTAAAAGTTTTAGGCGGTACGGAACATACAATCTCCGTTGCAACTACTACTCTGCTCTTGTAGTATGAAGTTAGTCACAGACTATAACAAAGGAATTACCTACTGTGTTCAAATTATACATTTTTATGCATTTGTTAAAACAGTGAGGTTTAAGAATTTGGATTTTTGATAATCAATCTATACTTTCTTGTTAATTTATTTGGTAATTTCAAATTTTTATTTTTATTCTTTGCTTTTTTACCATATTGGCAATTTGATTACTTGATTGGTCAACTATATTATAAAAATGAAGTCTTATATTGTCTAGTTTAGAAAAAAACTGTGATTTAAGTTATTTTCTTAATTTCATGATTCATATACTGTCACATCACAGAGAACAGGCAGTGACTGGAGTTGGTATGTGTTGCAAGGAAAGTTTTGATGATTGCTGTTACTATGCTTGTTTTCTTAGTTTTTGTTTTCTGCTTTTATTTTTTATTATATATGCTGCAATATTAATCGATGTTTTTGAGTATCACCCAGAAAGTGTGGAGAACAAATGTTGTAAGAAAGTTGGATGTCAAATGCCTTGCCCACACTGTTCCAGACCTTCACTTAGTGTTTATGAAAAGTTTTCGCAGGCTATGATTTGCTTGCATTTCTCTTTCTCTCTCTAGCCCACGTCCTCTCTAGGTAACATTCTTTTACTATCTCATTGCTATACACACTGAAGAAAATCCAATACCTTGTTATCTGAAGGTGTAATCACTGGTCTTCTTTAAACCAGGTATTTTAGGTACTGGATATGTCAACCTATATTAATTCAGTCTATTGTCCTAAAAATGTAGGACTGAGTTTGTTTTTATTCCCTTTCCAAGTTAATGAGAGAAAAAATATGTCCATAAATTTGGAAAAGTCTTGAGAAGTCTCTGAGACCATTATTTGCAAGGGAGAATTCAAAAGAGCTAAGGGCATGTGGCATGAAGCCCCAGCCACTCTTCTTTAATTCAGGAAATTCACTAAGGAGAGAATGTGACTCTGAGCAAAATATGGAAGGTGTGATGTTGGGTGGTGCTCTTCAAGTACTCTTGCTGTAATTGATCATCATGTATCTAAAGACATTGCCTTTGTTCATATAGGAGTAGCTGTATGAACTGTAGTATGTAGGTATGGTTGAATTTAAATTTGCATATCTGGATCTAACTCTGGGTGATAAAATTCAGGGGGTTTCTGTTCTTTATGAACAGAACACTTATTCAATAAATATGTATTATTGCCCAGCAATATCCATGAAATTTGATATGTTAGATTGTGCTGTCCAATTCTTTCAATAAAAGTGGCATGATGTTTTGTGTCAGAATGACTGGACTTTAAACCTCACTCTGACCAAGTTGACCTGAATGTTCACCTCAGCTTGTCTTAACTTTGGACAGGCTTCTTCCTGACTCCAAGTCCCTGACTTTCCTTTTCTTAGAGCATTTACTTTAGAAAGCTTGACATTGTAAATTATTTCTCTGTCCTTTGAGATGTAAATTTTTAAAAAGCCTCTTACCAGTTTTACAATCCAGGACATTCTTTTTTGACGCCCTGGGGGCTCTCTCTTTGAAAGTTAAAAATCAAGGAAGACAGTGCACCCAGTTCCTAGTCTCTGCGGGTGATTAGGGCAATAACCTCAGTGGGATCCTTGCTCCAAGTTGTAAAACCACCTCTGGCCATGAAGATAAGAAGAGAAAGTTTAGCTTTCCTTTGGGTAAGGCCAATTAATAAACTCAGATGAATTAGGAATCACCCACCCCAGCTCCTAAAATTCTTCCCACTCTTTGTTCCTTGGAGGTGAGTTTGCAGACTTTGTCTGTGCTCTCTCCCCTGTTGCTGGCATTTCTATCAGAGTAAATTGCCGTTTGCCCATCTTGTCTGGTGTGACTTTTCTAGTTCTTTGACACGAGTTGCTAAACCTCTCTGTGTCTTGGTTTCCGCATTTGTAAAATAGACAGGAATCCCTATCTGACAGAATTATTGAGAGCATTCAATGAAGAAAAGCATGTTAGCACATGACATAGACATGCATTACAATGAATAAATTCTGTTTTTTTTTTACACGGATCCTTCATCAAGAGTATACACTTTAAGTGCACACTAACTGACTTTTCTAGCATTGACCTTGGCTTTCGACACACATGTGCATATTAAATGTATGGAGGAACGTGTGTATCCTTTACCTGTATGTTGGTTTCCCTAATCATTAACTTGAAAGTATTTTACAGTTGTCTCTCTCTACGTTTTATGAAAATCACTGTTGAAATCTGGTCCCTAGAGAGTCTACTAAGAGAAAGAACTGCTCAAGTGAGACTCAATCCAAGGCTTCAAAAACTTTACCTATAATGGTGGTCGATGACAACCATGTAAACAAATAAAAATAATGTAATGCAGAATAGAGAGCTATAATAGTAAAAGTACAAGGACAGGATGATACAATGAAAATTGTCCCCTTACTACCTTTGAAATACAAAAACAAACTTTGGCTCTTGGAAAGACTTCTGCTCCATTATTTAAATTAAAAATAATGAGTTTAATCGAAACGATTGTCTGGTTCTGGTGTCTGAGTTTCCCATAGCAGAGAAACTTGTCCTAGCAGCCAGAACAAATGGTCCTAAATGACCCTCTTCTGTCCTCTAGTGGTAATCTGTAGAATTACTTCATCCTCGGTTCAAGATTGACCCACCCCTTTGTTGAAAATAATTTTCCCAAATCCTGCATTTGAGTAGAAATGTTGAAATATTCTCTAAGGAAACTAAGGCCACAGAAAACAATTTTATATTATCTGAAAACATAATAAAAGTGAATTTCACCACAAGTAGGCTCCACATTTATCCTTGGTTCTGTCAGTTTGACCAAAGGTTTAACTAGAAGAAATAATGATAATTATACTAAAAACGAATAAAAGAAGTAAACTTAATTGAGCATTTACCACATGTTCGGGACTCCATTGAATGCCTCATGTACATTCTTTCATTTGTTTCTCACAAGAAACTGTGAGGTAGATATTACAGACACATTATAGATAGAGACTGAGGTTTAGAGTGGTTAAGTGTCTTTTGCTCAAGATCAGACAGTTATCAAGTAAAATATTTGGTATCAAGTAAAATATTTGGGATCTGGCCCAGTTGTCTGACCCAGATTTAAGCCTTATACATTCTTCTCTACCTATTAAACTTACTGCAAATAAAATTTCCCAGGTGGCAACAAATTTCAGCCAGAATACACATGTTATCATTCCTTTGTTCCATATGTTCTTCTGTTGTCACATTTCTGTGCTACACATTTCCAAATTTATTTTTAAAATGCCTACAGCAGTTAATGATACTTCTTCCTTCTTCGTTCTTGCCTCAGTCCACCTTGTTCTGGCTTCTGATTTCAAACCATTCTACTGAAAATGCTTTTGTTAAGGTTACCAATGACCTGTGTCAGGTACCACGGAACAAGAATAGGGTATGTAGATCTCCAGTGATTTTTACTCAAATGCTCAAAAGAATTGTATATAATAGATCGCTCCCTCCTTTAAAGAATGTTATTTTGTCTCTTATTACTTTTTTTTTAAGTCTTTATTTTTTCTTCCTCCTCTTCCTTCCCCCTTTTCATCTTTCTCTTCATCTCTCTGGATGCTTTTTAGTTTATTTTGTAGACTCACATCTTCTATTTGAATTCAGGATAAAGGACCTTTCAGCCTCAGTTTTTGGCTGTCTGTTTATTATTCCTGGAGATTAAGAACTAAAAATACATGTATCCAGTTTACGGTCACGTTTGTATCTCTAGCTAAGAAATTTTCTGAGATCCCTATCTAAGTAATTGACATCTCCTTTTCCAAGTCTCAAATTTATCTGAAACTAAATGTATTCTAAATATTTATCTCAGATTTTCTCACCAAGTCACAACATCTTTCTCCATACCTAGTAACTCACATTCTGTCTTATCTCAATAATTGTCATATTTGTCTAACCTACTCTTCAAACTAGAAATATTCAACCCATACTTTATCTCCACTTCCTTTCCCCCTCCTTTCAAACATGTAACGAGTCAGTAATTCTGTCTCCACTCTTTTCTCCAACTCTCCACCCAACAGCATTACCCAGGACAGTGATGTTAGTCTCCACACCTGCTGCAAAAACCCCAGTCCGTTCACTTGTTCCATTCTAGCCTAATGCTGCCAGAGCACTAAAATAATAATAATAATAATAATAAATAAAAATAGTAATAAAAATAAAAAAGTAAAAAAACTTCTTAATATTCTAATATACTATTTCACTTACCTACTCAAAGTCATTTCAAGGCTTCCTATTTCACTTAGAATAAAATCTAAACCCTACAATTCCCGGCACAATTCAGCCTCCACCCATGTTTTCTTACACTCTTCACCTTGAACAAAACTCTAGCCACTCTCATTTCCTTTCATTTCCTCCCACACCATCTACTTCTGTTTCCAACCCTGAGTCCCTGGATCCTTATATCCTAGTTGTGAGAAACAACAAAAAGCACCATGTGTTGGTTTCTGTTTCACGGCTTTTAACATTCCCTGAATAATTTTCTTCCCCCACAAAGTGTTGCCATGCAGCTACCCATACTTAGCCAATCAACACATTTACTTTTCTTGCTTTGCTCTTAACTGCTGTATAATTTTTCCACGTCACTTACCACTTCCAACATAATATAGAAGTCTCCTGTTAACTATGTTTCATTGTTTGCGTAACTTTCTTCAGTGGAATGTAGACTTCATGAGGGCAGGGACCTTTCTCTTGTTCATTTGTATAACCACCCATAATAAGGCACTGCACATGGTAGAAGCGCCATCATTATTTGATCAATGAATGACAAAACGAGTGTGTTATTTTAGGAAATCTATATTATGCAAAGAAAACTTGAATGTGAACAGCATGTTTTAGCATACCCATTCAAAAGCCACCTACTTTTACTCAAATTCATTTTTTACCTCTGTTTAAATAAATTGAGATTGTCTGGCATAATAAAAAATATGCTTTATTTTATTTGGCAAAATACCTGTGACAGATATGTTATTGCTCATTTGTTACCATACTTTCCAGACATCTATTGAAAAACAAGATCTTAAAGAAAACTCAGATATAACTCCAGTTTAAGGAGCTAATCTGAACTGTTAACACATTATTACTTTCACTCTTATTCATGTTATTATATGAACATATTATAAAGAGCATAAGAGAGAAAATGCTCTTATTATAAAATAAGACTTGCTAGAGCACATGTTTTTGTTCACTACTGTAACTAAATCCTTAAATATGCAGGAACTAAATTCGTGCAATTCAACTGTTTCGGACATATTAAAATAGAAAGATTTAACATTATCAAAGTGTCTTAAAAAAAAAAAAAAACCCAGCCAGCTGCCAGTTCCAGTTGCAAGAAGTTCAAGGTTGTTGATGTCTTAGAATCTGTATTTTAGTTGATATTTCAGATACATTTAACTCAATAAAGTTATTTTAGCAACTAGGAAATAAAAAGAGGTCATAGGCAGGCTCTCTATTTAAAGAACAATAAAATGTACATACCATCTTAGAAGATATTTTAAATCTCTTATTCAAATAATATAATAGTGTTGACATGTGAATTACAAAATCAACATAAAATGCAGTGTTATTCTGTTTTCCTTACTTTCTTATTCTAGATTAGCAGAATAAATGTTCTTAAAGAAGATTTGAAGAATATATTGAAAAATCAAAGTATAACAGATAAGCATTTTTTTTCTGAACTCATTTAAATTCTGATATCGTTAATTCTTGTCTCTTCAAATTTTTTTTTACGATATTTTTTTTTCCAAATATATTGCTGGCTCTGTTGTCACTTTATAATATCATGGTCTTGAGATCCCTTGTATAAACTAAGTACTTAGAAGAAAATGAATATATAGAATTCATTTTAGATTTGTCTTCTCATGCTTCTATTTTAAAAACAACATTTATTTTGTTTTATTTCCTACTGTCTTAAAATAACTATTTATGGGCTAAGGAAATTGATCAATGATGGTCTTATGTTAATAAAATATTTTGTTATTAATGTTCTATTGTGATATAGTATATATTTATAAAATTCATAAATCATAAGTCTACAGTAAAATTAACTTTTATAAAACAAACATACTTACGTCTTAGTAACTTACACAATACAATATTATGTTCCACACAGGGACTCCTCTCTGCTCCCCTGAGCCCCATTGCAGTCACTGCCTGAAGGGCAACTATTTACTTGCATTTCGATCCCATGGATTAGATTTGTCTTTTTAATCACTGTATGTAAATTAATCACTCAGTACAGACTCTTCTTCCTAGCTTATTTAGTACACTATTATGGTGTACTAAATCAATGTCATAGTATGTAGCAATAATTTATTTTACTTGTGCTATAATAATTCATTGTAAAACTATATCAAATATTTTTATCATGTTCTCTTAGTTGATATTTAAACTGTTTTTGTGTTCTGAATATTGATAACAGAGCTTCTCTGAACATTACTGTACACATCTTTTGGTGAATTTATAAACATATTTCTGTTGGGTATGTATTTATAAATAGAAATGCTAGGCCATAACAAATGTATGTATACACCAGTAGTAGTAACTATCAAATTTTCCAAAATAGTTTTATCAGATTATGTAGTGTATGTTGCTTCCAATTAATTAACATGCTGGCCTGTAAAAACATCATGTGTATTTAGAGCCATTCAAATTAGTGTGCAGTTTAAATGTGCATCCTTTTGTTAATTAAGTAATTGAGCACCATTTCCATTTGTCCATTTCCATCTGGTTACTTTCTTTGGTGAAGTAACTTTATTGAGAATTATGCTCATTCTTCTACTGGATTATTTGATTTTATTGATTGAATTAGAGCATATTTCTATGCTTTAAACATTATTTGATATTTTTGAACATATACATGTACATGTGTATATATTTGTGTGTATATACCATAAGGTATGTACATGAATGTGTGTGTACAGTTTTTTCCTACTCTATTCCTTGTTTTTGAATAATGAAAAAGAAAACTTTAATTTAAGTAAAAAACAGCTTGATGTTAATCTCCAAAAATCTATAGTTATTTTTAAGAACCATAGTTGTCTATGATCCATTTCAAGACACGACATTGCATTTAGTTGTCGTGGCTCCTCAGTCTTTGCCAGTCTGTGACACTTCTAGTTTTTCCACATTTTTCTTGTTCTTTATAATTCTATGAATACTGTTCAAATTTGTCATAGAATGGCCCTCAACTTGGGATTGTCTGGTATTTTTTCACTGAGAGTGTAGTAATTTTTTAGAAGAATATCCAAGGGTGAGCTGCCCTTCCCATTGCATCATTTTAGAAGATTCACAATTTAAAAATGGCATCACTAGGCCGGGCACGGTGGCTCACGCCTGTAATCCCAGGACTTTGGGAGGCCGAGGAGGGCGGATCACGATATCAGGAGATCAAAACCATAGTGGCTAACACGGTGAAACCCTGTCTCTACCAAAAATACAAAAAAAAAAAAAAAAAAAAAAAACTAGCTGGGCGTGGTGGCGGGTGCCTGTAGTCCCAGCCACTCTGGAGGTTGAGGCAGGAGAATGGCGTGAACCTGGGAGGCTGAGGTTGCAGTGAGCCGAGATCCTGCCACTGCACTCCAGCCTGGGCAACACAGCAAGACTCCATCTCAAAAAAAAAATTTAAAAAAATAAAATAAAATAAAAAAGGCATCGCTAAGAATTTTAACCTTGATCACTGGTTTAGGTGGTGTTTCCTAGGTTATTTCATTGTGGTTAATATTTTTTTTTTCCTTTGTACTGCATTTCTTGTAAACAATCATTAAGTCCAGCTCACACTCAAGGAGAAGGATATTAAGTTATATCTCCTGAAGAATGCAGTATCTGAATGTATATCTCTGTAAAAATATGTTATTTGAAATTCTACTATAATTTTTAAAATTTTCCCTAATGTATTTATTTATTCAATCATTTATTTATATTACTATATACTCATCAATATCTATTTTATTTTCTTGGTTATCACTTGCTATCATTATTAATTTTATGTCAAGTTTTTCCAGATTTGAAGCTTTTTCAGTTTGTCTCCTCTGTCCTTTTGATGTGCCTACGTTATTAATATATTTTTACATGCCTTAATTAATTTATTTTTCTTTCTACCATTAATTTTGTGCTTTATTTGGTTCAGCTTTTTCTATGTCTTCCCCTTTTTTCTTTCCTTTTTTAAAAAATTTATGTACTCGTGGGGTAGATGTGCATGTTTGTTACATGGGTGTACTGCATAGTGGTGGAATGAGGCTTCTCATGTTACTGTCACCCAAATATTGAACATTGTATCCAATAGGTAATCGTTCAACCCTCACTCTCATCTCTTTCTTCCCCTTTTTGGAGTTCTGAGTGTCTTTTATTTCCATCTTTATGTCCACGTGTACCCACTGGTTAACTTATAACTTCCATTTTTAAGTGAGAATATGTGATATTTAGTATTCCTTTTCTTTTTGCCATTACAAAATGCTCTAGTTTCATATTTTATTTTCCCTGCCTTAGACCTAAAATAAGCTTTTTTTCCAAGGATCCCTGTATTATTTTCCTATAAGGATGGTGTTTAGGAACAAATATCTGGGTTGTGCTAATAGCTATTGCCATGTCACTGCTGACAGGTATCCTCAGTAGAAAGAGCAAGGAAATATATGTACATATACCAACTCCTGTATATTTACTTATAGTTATATAAAGAATAATATACCTATATAGCCAAAGAAATAAGATATAAAATGATTGTATAATCATATATAATATCTATGACTATCAATATTTATCAATCTCAGTATGTATATAGTAAAGTAAATAAGAGTTTATGCTGATATTTGTGACTCTAACACCACAGGGTTCATTCTGGCTTTTTCTTTTGCTTGCTTCTTACTCTGTGAGAAACTTCACTCATCATCTACCATTAATTTACCTATTTGTTCAATCCTCCCATACAAACAAATCTAGTATGTCAAGTAGTTTCAGAATTTCTTTCTTTTTTTTTTTTTTTGAGATGGAGTCTCACTCTGTCGCCCAGGCTGGAGTGCAGTGGCCGGATCTCAGCTCACTGCAAGCTCAACCTCCCAGGTTTATGCCATTCTCCTGCGTCAGCCTCCTGAGTAGCTGGGACTACAGGAGCCCGCCACCACGCCCGGCTAGTTTTTTGTATTTTTTTAGTAGAAACAGGGTTTCACCGGGTTAGCCAGATGGTCTCGATCTCCTGACCTCGTGATCCGCCCGTCTTGGCCTCCCAAAGTGCTGGGATTACAGGCTTGAGGCACCGCGCCAGGCTAGTTTCAGAATTTCTAAACCAATATCTTCCTGGAGTTTATTTCAGCAACTTTTCTTGGTGTCTCTGTTCTCTGATGTGTTATAGCTTTGTTGACTATCTGGCCTCTTTTGGATTTTAGAGCGAGAGTATGATGAAGATCTCTTTCAATAGTTTACACTAAACTGGAAATTTCTATTTTTTATTTTTATATGAATAATTAAACCATAATTTTCAGCCATTTTTCTTTTGTCATATATATTTAAGGCTACTCTCTTAAGTACCACTGTCTCTATCCTAGTTTTAGTAAGCAAATGTTTCTTTTTTTTTTTTTTTTCCCAGTTTTAGAATTCTACAGTTTCTTTCGTTCTTTCTTTCTTTTAATAATTTAAGTTCTGGGACACACGTGCAGAACGTGCTGTTGTGTTACATAGGTATACGTGTGCCATGGTGGTTTGCTGCACCCATCAACCCATCATCTACATTACATATTTCTACTAATGCTAACCCTACCCTAGTCTCCCACCCCCTGACAGGCCCCGGTGTGTGATGCTCCCCTCCCTGTGTCCTTGTGTTCTCGTTGTTCAACTCCCATTTATGAGTGAGAACATGCATTGTTTGGTTTTCTATTCCTGTGTTAATTTGCTGAGAATGATGCTTTCCAGCTTCATTCATGTCTCTGCGAAGGACATGAATTCATCCTTTTTTATGGCCGCATAGTATTCCATGGTGTATATGTGCCACAATTTTTAAGCAATTGTTTCTAATTATTAAAATAAAATTATACTTTTATTGATATGCTGACTTATTATGCCTTAGGCTGTGCATAAACCTACATATTAAAATTCAATCTTATGTACATTTCTAGTTATCTTTGTGTTACAGTCAGTATAAGTTCAAGAGGTAGGTAGTGCAAATGAGTATAAGAACATTTCCATACATTGATAATCATGATTGTCAAAAGACAAAACAAAAACTATTTGCAGTGTCATATTGTGGTTAGGAATTAATTTCAGAGACAGATCATTTGAGTTTAAATCTAAGTTTAATTTTATTGTCCCACCTACTAGCTATGAGATATTGGGCAATTACTTAATTTCTCTGATCCCCAAATTTCTGATCTCCAAAATTTAGGTAGGAGAGACACTTAACTCATTGGGCTGTTGTGAAGTAAATGGGTTATTATTTTAAAAACATCTTAAAATCATTCACTGAAGATACCAAGTATTATATAAATGTGTCTTAAATTAATTTTAAGTTCTAAGAAAAAATAATATGTAAGTATTATATAAGAATACATTTGCTTGGGTAGCTTGAAAAATTTTTGAAGTTGACTCCTCTATATTTTGGACATTTTACAAGATTCATACTTTGTTTTATTATAATAATAAAGGAAATACTAGAATTTGCCAGCTGCCTGTGATCAAAGAATATATTTTGGTTGATTCCAATCTTTTGATTTCTATCTCTATATTTTGATATAGTTTACTGAGTTTTGTGTTTTATGTGCTTGAAAAATGTTTATTGCATATTCATGGTAAAAGCTCTGTGTACATTAAAAGGTAAATTGTATTAGTAACGTTGCAAGCTCATTTATATTTCTACTGACATTTCTTCTGCAAATTCTGTGGACCTCTAATAAGAGTGTTTAAATCACCTTATATAGTAATTTTCTTTCTTTTCTTCTTTTTAATTAACTTTTGTTGTGTTGTTGTTTTTTGCTTTACATACTTGGAAACATGCTGTTAAATGCAGAAATTTTAGAATGGATGGAATAAATCTTTCAACAACATAAATAATCTTCTTAATCTCTAGTGATTAAATTTCCTTGATATCTCATATATGTTATCATAATATAGATACATTAACCTTCTTTTGGAAAATTAATTTCAATTTTTTACCTTAATGTTTTTGCATGCCACACCTTTTGTATTAATTATGCACAGTCTACACTTGGGTATTATTTATTTAGCAACTTGGTTATAATTAGAGTATTTCATGCATGTATATTTACTCTAATCTGTAACTTATTAAGTGCTTTAAACTTGTGCCACCTGATTTGTATACACACTTTCTCATTTCTTGAATGTTTTGATTAACTATTTCAAAATTTCCTATTTTTCTTATGTTTAGTAATTTTCTAGAAATTAAAAATTTTAATCTTGTTTTATCAAATACAAATATTAACTGGCAATTTTACACTTGTCAAGAGAAAATATCAGAAACCTAGGATATTTTAACTCTTTAATCTGATTCTGTTCCTTCCAGTGCCCCACACTCTGCTTTCTTTTTTTTTTCTTTCTTTTTTTTTTTTTTTTTTTTTTTTGAGGCAGAGTCTCACTCTGTTGCTTAGGAGGCTGGAGTGCAGTGGTGTCATCTCAGTTCATTGCAACCTCCACCTCCCGGGTTCAAGCAATTCTCATACCTCAGCCTCACTAGTAGCTGGGACTAGAGGCACAAGCCACCATTCCCGGCCAATTTTTGTATTTTTAGTACACAAAGGGTTTCACCATGTTGACCAGGCTAGTCTCGAACTCCTGACCTCAAATGATCTGCATGTGTTGGCCTCCCAAAGTGGTGGGATTACAGGCGTGAGGCACCGCGCCAGGCATTCTGCACTCTTCTGCCAACTCCCTTTGATTCATTGAGGATGGTACATTCCTCAAGGTGAGTGTTACTATGTTGACTACATAAACATACATGTACAAACTGCTTCAAGCTCATTAATATATTGCTACTTCTAACAACATAATACTTTAAAAGTTATAGTTTATTTTTAACCAAAGTAGCAAAAGAAAACAAAAATATAAATCCTTCATGTGTGAACTCAATTTTTAGTATTACATGCTCTATATTAAAATATTGAATTATATATTATATAAATATATAATAAAAGAGAGATAATTTTAACACCATATTGTACTATACTTTGATTTTTCCAAGAAACTATTTCTTGTTTTCCAATTTATGTTGTTAGTACTATTCTCTCCATTTCACTCATAATTCACATTTGATGCATCTAATCCTCAATACCTTGCACCTAAGGAAGTGGTGAAAATCTACTAGATTAACTATTATTTATTTGTCAAAGTTGTTTTCTTCTATTAATTTGTTCCCAGTCTTCCTTTGTTCAAAAGTTGAATTTATTTCTGCGTGATATAGTAAAAAAATCATTGCCTGGAGAATTTGTTGGTTTGTCTTTACAAATGAGCGAATACTTCTTGTCTGTGAGAAAAGAAATTCCCAAAAGAACATTCTACCTTTGTTGTAGTATAAACAGTGGTACTCTGCTGTAGCATAATGAGATGTCATGAAATTGATTTTAGGAAAATTATTGAAAAAGCTGAATTTTTACAAAGGTCAGAAAGATTGTAATGTTACAGTTGTTCTATTTCATTATGACCCCAAGACACAAAACAAAAATCTTACAAAAATATTCCACAGGTGTACTTTAAAATAAAATACTGGTCTTTTTGTCTGAAATTTAAGTGATTTCAATTGTGTGGTATGTAATGTGTTCATAGTAAACAATTCATGCAGCACAGGAAAGTATTCATGACAAAAGTGAAATTGTCTGGGTATGCATTTCTGGAGAAAAACACAATCTCTCTCTCTCTCTCTCTGTCTTTCTCTCTCTCTCTCTCTCTCTCTCTCTCTCACACACACACACACACACACACACACACAGAGAGAGAGAGAGAGAGAGAGAGAGAGAGAGAGAGAGAGAGAGAACTATGTGTGGATACAGCTTTGCAATTTTGGGACACATTGCCACAGTATTGAGAGGGTACATTTTGGTGTTTCTTCTGTTTCCTCAGGTAAGGTATTTGGTTCTCCTTCATGAACATAAGCAGAAATACCATTGTTTGGTAACTTGCTTTGCATGCATAGAAGTCTGGAAAAAGGGCAATCATTTTGCTACTATAGATTGCTACTGGAAGTGTGTCATGAGACACCCTGTGTCTGACACACTACTCAGGGTGTCGGAGAGTGGCTACAAATCCTCAATAAGAATGGCTTCCTGAGTTTTTCAGATTTAGTTTTCATCATGGCAGCATCTAAGAACAATGATCTGTAGAGAAGCAACAGGAGACAAAATCAAGAGCCCAGAGAAAGTAATAGCTGAATCGAGCAACATCAATATCATCTAATCAAGGAGAGAAAGCGGGTCAGACATACATATGGAGATCTATGGACTTGAAAGGAAGATGGAACAATAAATACATGAGAAACCAGAAGAGTAGAACATGTCTTAGAGATTTAGAAATATTAGTAACAGAAAATCAAAATTACTTAAGATAATATGGAACAATTAATTAAAAGTACACTCTGTTATTTCTCTAAATAGGAGGTCATGTTACATGTTCCACTCCAACATTGGGAATTAAGTTTGTGACCCTAGAATTTCATGGACTATCAGTGAGAATTAGAGGGAAGGGAGAATGGAGGCAAGTGAAGCAAGAAACAGCAAAACATACTGGAAAATATTCCATTTTTGTAAGAAGCCCCAAAAAATCTGATGAAACACTTTACAGTTATATAAAACATCATTCTAAATTGTTTTAATTGATTTTTCTTAGCAGAAAATGTCAGGCTGTACTTTTCCTGATGCTGAGTGTGAACTTCACTCAATTATAAGCTCAAGTGTCAGAATGAAATTTATTTAGACATAATACATACAATTTAAACAAGTAGAATAGTCTATCCACTCAACCATTCATTCATTTATTCATTCAAAATTATTTATTGAGAGCCAGATGATGCAGGGTTCTGCAGACCATTTTAAGGGATTCAGCTTTATCATTTGGTGTGAATTTTGCCATGCAAAGGAAGGAATACGGATTTATTTCTGTCCTTGTTAGGAAACCATGTTAACATTTCATTCATTCAGTAATATAGTTTGTCAATATTTAAAATAGCTGTCTCGAGTGCATTTGAAGGCAATAAGAAAAGAGAGAAGGTAGGTAGTGCAAATGAATATAAGAACGTTTCCATACACTGATGATCATGATTGTCAAAACACAAAAACAACTTGCAGTATGGCATTGTGGCTAGGAATTAATTCCAGAGACAGATCATTTGAGTTTAAATCTTGTTTAATTTTATTTTAGCACCTACTAGCTATGAGATCTCGGGCAATTATTTAACTTCTCTGATCCTCGAATTTCTGATCTCCAAAATTCAGGTAGGAGAAATACTTAACTCATTGGGTTGTTATGAAGTTTAATGGGTTATTATTTTTAAAATTCTTGAAATCATTAACTGAGGATACTGTTACATAAATGTGTCTTAAATTAATGTTAAATTCTAAAAAAATACCGTAAGTATTATGAAGAGTAAATTTGCTTGTGTAACTTGAAAAGTTTTTGAAGATGACTCCTCTGTATTGTGGACATTTTACAAGACTCAAACTTTGTTTTATTAGAATGATGAAGGAAATACTAGAATTCGTCAGCTGCCTGCCTGCCTGTAATATAAATAGCTTTCATAAACATATTAATAAGAATAATCTTCCTTTTATAAATATTTTCCACTGATGTAGCATACTTTTTTATTTAAATGTTTAGATATGAACATATTTAGTGTATAGAACAATGCTAGCATATATTCAAGTATAAAAAAAAGTAAAAAATTATTTTTATTTATGTGTTTAGATGTTAAAATAATCATTTAAATTTATTCCTGTATGTAAAATATAAAAGCATGAAAATATGTAAAATATAAAATTATTATACAAACAATACATTAACTCAAAAGGCCACTGTGATGGCAAAAATATCTGTGATTTTTTTTCAAAAATTATATGATTTAGATATGATCAAGTTACTTCTTCTCAGAGAATTAAAACCAAAATCAGGATATTATATTTTTTGCTGCCTTTTAGTAGAAACTATTTCTTTATTAAGCAATTCATAAGTCATTTTAATTTTCATATTTTTTCTTTTTTTTGAATTAAAATTTCTATTATCAACTGAAATATCAATTAAAATTTCTCTATCAGTTCTTTCATAGGTTAAATTCTTGATTTATAAAAAATACTAGTTTGGTATTAAAATTGTTGTAATATAATCAGAAGGATATTGTTATTATTTTAAATTTTAGATATAGAAGTACTGTCCTTAAAATAAAGTTAAAGATTAAAATAAAGTTAGTTTCTGGAAATCTGTATCTCCATATAATGAAATTGTTCATAAAGTCATTCTTGTAAATGGATATTATTCTCAACAAAACTTTGCATGCATAGGCGGGCTTTCTCTATTCATATTTATTTTTGTTATATAACCAGGTAGGTAGCCAGATAGATAGATAGATAGACAGACAGACAGATATTCCTTATTCTGAATGACATTCACTTATGGCTTTTTACTTATCTGGAAATTTAGCCAAAATGTATCTCAGAGAGTGATGACATTCATAGACTCTTTGGACTACCTTGAGATAACTCCAGATTATCAACTAATTCTGCTAATGGGGTCCTTGAGATCTAAAATGATATAGGTAATGTGCTCAATAATGAGATTCCTATGAAAATCAGTCATGTTAAGTAGAGAATCACTTGACCTTTCAAGATCACTCTAAGATATCTAGTCCTAGAAATACATTTCATTAGATGAAATATTAACAATTTCTGAGGTAGTTCCAATAAACATAGTCCTGCTTCTGTTATGGCTGAATAACTCCTAACAGAGTAGTCCTCTTGCAGGTGATAACTACAAACTCTGGACAAATTATTAAAAAGAGTAATTTGAAGGAATTGTATGATGAACAAAAGAAGAAAAATTTTGGAGGTAGTGTCAATGCTTTGAAAAACAAATATTGGATGATAAGAGAAACATGTTTTATGGTGTCTGCTCTGAGAACAGGCCACAGTCTGGTATACGGCAAAACAATGAAAAGCATACTAATTGAAAATAAAAATGTATTAGATGAATTAAATATTAGTGTATATATCACAGGAGAGATGCCTTATCAACTCTAGCATAGTTCTGAAGAAATCAAATTAAACTCATTGAAAAAAGAGGATAAAATACAAATGTAAAAGAAAAAAGAGAATGAAGTTGGATAGAACTTCTACTTCAGGGTAAGCTGCAGAGACGTGGTGCTTCTACTAGTAAAAAGCTATGGGTGAATTAAAACTTGACAGGGAAGAACTTTCCCTTGGTAGATCTCTTACTAGAACCTCCAGCTCTTGGAAGATACCATTAAGACACTTTATGCTACTTTTGGATACAAAATATGAGGAACTCAAGATTAAAAAGAAAAATAAAAGTCTAGTCAAGCAAAAGTAAGAAAATGGAAAAAAAAAATGTAAAGACAATGGAGAGCTGTTAGGAGAAAATGTTTCAGGAAATAAAAGGAGAAGAAATTATTTTAAAAGTCCATGTAACTAAAATGGATATATAACAGTTATAATGAGAAAAATATATACAACATCCTGCATAAACATAGACACAAAAACCCTTTGATGATATTAACAAATTATAAATATATAATTATAAAATATATATGACAATATGTAAAAAGTAAGATACAGTCTCAAACATTTCAATGGCAAGTAAAATACCCTACAATTAACATGACACTTAATAGAAAGAAATCGAATTCTATTTCTCTCAGATCAGGAATGTGACAAGTATGATCACTCTTACCAAATCTACTAAAGCCTTGTACTGGAGAGACCATCCAGTCCAAAAAGGCTAGAAAAACAAATGAAAGTTATAAACATATGTATGAAAGAAACAAAATTATCTCCTTATGTATATTGCTTATGTAGAATAAAATCTGAAAGAAATGTCTAACAGAACTAATAAGTAAATTTAGCCCTGTCCAGAAAAAGTTAATATGTAGAAATCAGTTGTATTTTTATTTTACTAGAAGATGTAAAATTTAAAATATTTATTCAGAATAGCACCTAAAAGACAAAAAAAAAGTATCCCAGAAACACATTTATAAAAGATGTGGAACATATCTACTTGAAGTGAATATTATAAAATATTGTTGATAAAATTTTTAAAGGATCTAAATAAATAAAGAGACACACCGTGATTGGTAGATTTAATATTGTGAAGATAACAATCATTTCCAAACTGAATTATAGAGTCATAGCAATCAAAATACAAAGTGAAGCTGACTCTTCTTCAAGATCATTTTGTAAGTGTGCAGAGTTTTATTTATATTTATTTATTTATTTATTTGTTTGTTTGTTTGTTTGTTTATTGAGACAGAGTCTTTCTCTTGTCACCCAGGCTGGAGTGAAGTGGCCCAATCTTGACTCACTGCAAACTCCACTTCCTGGGTTCAAGCGATTCTCCTGCCTCAGCCTCCTGAGTAGCTGGGACTACAGGTGCACACCACCATACCCGGCTAATGTTTTGTATTTTTAGTAGAGACGAGATTTCACCATGTTGCCCAGGCTGGTCTCAAACTCTTGACCTCAGGCGATCAACCGGCCTCGGCCGCCCAAACTGCTAGGATTACAGGCATGACCCACCGCGCCTGGCCAAGTTTTACTTTTAATTATTATTCAGCTTTTATTTTTAGTAAACTTTAAAATTCTGTCGTGGGTTTAGATGTACAGAAATTTGCAAGAATAGTACAGAAAGTTTGCATATGTTCATCAACCGGTCTCCCTATTTTTAACACCTTACATTACTATGGCAGGTTTGTCACCACTAATGGACCAAAAATGATAATATTAATTAAAATCTAGACTTTATTTATATATCCTTAGTTTGCTCTAATGTCTGTTCTAGAATTTTATCTAGGATACCACATTTCACTTAATTATTTTTCTATCAGGCTTGCCTAGGCTATGTGAGTTTCTCTCAGGTTTTTCTTGTTTCCAGTGGCCTTAATCTGAGGATTACTGGTCGTTTCTTCTGCAGAATGTTATTTGATTTAAGTTCTGCTGATGTTTAGACTACAATTGTGGTTTTTTGAGACAAAGATCATTCAGATAAAAGTGTCATTTGCTCTCATCATATCAAGAGTACATGCTAACATGACGTATCACTGATAACGCTAAACTCAATCAGCTGTCTGAAGTACTGTCAGGCATTCACACTATAAAGTGACTTGTCTTCCCACGTACTTGGACGGAAGTCATTGTGTACAGTAATTGTTAGGGGGTGGTATTTATTCCACTTCCTTAGAATTGAGTATCTACAAGTTGTTTGGAAATCTCTGTACTGAGATTTGTTTATCCTCTCACATTTTTTATTCAATTGTTTATATCATTATGAACTCATGAATATTTATTTCAGACTTGGATTGTAATCCAACGTTAATTGAGATATCTTGTTGCTCAAATTACTTTACCTGTAGTCACTGAAATTATTTTCAATTGGTTCTTGTGTCACTTTGAATTATCCACATAATTTTGATTTTATGTGTAGTCATACATAATGCTCCAGGGTCATCTTGTATATTTCTTACCCAAGCTCAGGGATTCGTCATTTCTTCAGGGAGTTCTGGCCCTCCTATGTAGAATAACATTGAAAACAGAGGTATAAGTTGTGAGTGTGCTGGATGTACTTATTACTACTGGATTGTCATTGTTTATAAGGCTCTCTAAGCAGACAGAGCTAGAAAATGTATGTGTGTATATTAATATGGGTATATACACTCATCTATAATTATACATATTTACAGTAATTATTATACAAATAAATATACATATGTAAGTTATATATATGTGTACATACATTTATACCAATTTCTCCCACCCTCATCCATTATCATGTGATTTATTCTAACCTCCTTTTTTCCTTGTTTGTAACCTCCTACTCCAACAGAGAGAAATCTGTCTCCTACCATCTGCCATCCTTTCATATATTTGTTCAGCTTTAGTATAAATTTGTTGTGGCTTTAGAATGATACTCCATCTTCCATTGAAATGGCCTTTAACAACTAAAGTTCGGTGCTGTATATTGTTACTTTTCCTTTAGTCTTATATTCTCCACTGTCAAACTGATTTTAAAATTTACACTGACATTCACAGGACCTAGAACAGTGACAGTAAAACAAGAATAATAACATTGGAGAATTTACTACTTGCTTTAAAGTCTTAATTAAAAGTTACAATAATCAACCTAATGTGATACGGTAGAAGGATAGAATAATGGATTAATAGAATACACTAAGTTACCTAGAAGTGGATCTATAAAAATTTCTTGCAAAAATGTCAAGGCAATTAGAGGAGAAAAAGAAAATATTTGTCTCAAATGGGTATGAAATAACTGGATATCTGTGTGCAAATGGCGAGGAGAAGAAGACATATTTACCTCATGACTTACAAAAATTAAACCAAATAATTTCCTAAATATACACTGAAAACACAGAAGAAACTTTTTGTAACCTCAGTACAGTCTTCTTTTAAAGATTACCTACTACAAAAACAAATAAAAATCAATAAATTAGACTTTGTCCAAATTTATAATCTTTATTGTGTAAAAATTTTATTTAATTTTTTTAAGTAACTAGGGTAATATGATGGACATGAGTGTGAG
Source organism: Macaca mulatta (assembly GCF_049350105.2). NCBI lineage: Eukaryota > Metazoa > Chordata > Mammalia > Primates > Cercopithecidae > Macaca > Macaca mulatta. The sequence goes on from NC_133413.1 coordinate 124,827,994, forward strand.
GTGATGGCTATGTTAATTATCTTGATTGTGGAAGTCATTTCAAAATGTATATGTATATCAAAACATCACATTTATGCCTTCAATTGACATATTTTTGTTTTTCATTTATATCTCAGTAAAGCTGGGAAGATTTAAAAAATCTAAAATCTAATCAAAATGGGCAAAAATATTGAACAGACATTTAAAAAATGACTAATAATCATAGACAATGATGTTCAATATTGTTAACCTTTAAGAAAATAAAAATTAAAACCCCATCCCAAAATATGTTAGAAAAATTTCTTGAAGGGAAATCTGAAAAGCAAGAAAGAATAGGGAACAAAGGTAATGGTGAATAGATTGCTGTGACCACCTGCAGAAGTAAGATGAACAACCACCCAAAATTTGCTTTAGATGTCAAGACTGATCACACACACACACACACACACACACACACACAATTACCACTTCTTGAGGGTATGAAAAAGTTTAGAGCAGATTTCCCATGATGGTCCAAAAGTTTATTAAGAAAGAAAGGAACAAAGATTGACTTGGAATTTTTATTATGTTTAGGATGAAGGCTGATGGTGATAGTTCCTGTGTACACGTAGGGGCTTGTAGGTTTCAATCTCTTTCTTAGTGCCAACGGAAGGAACACCTGAGAGTTTTTTTCATTTTCCCCTGGTATGTGGCACAGGGCAAGAGGAAAGGGTGAGGATTAAAATCTGTTAGCACTCAGACATCAAACTACAAAGTCAGACTCTTGTTGCAGAATCAATATGTCAAATTACACAAGTAAAGTATAACACGATATCAAAATATATAATTTATGAAATACTGTAAAGCTCGGATATGAACGTCAGTCACAAATAAATTCGGAGTCCAGTCAACAGTGATAAAGCCTTCCAAGGTCCATGTAAATGCTATTTGAAAAGAGTCTTTGTTAAATATATACAAAGTTGTCTATTGTATCTTTTCTACAAATGAAATAGAATGCATTATTTAAAGTAAAATAGGAAAAAGAGAAGAAGTAAGCATCCAAATCTTTATCAATCAAAATAATACAAATAACACATGAATGGATTAAAAACTATACCATGAAAATAAAAAAGTACAAACTGATTTGTGTCATAAATATTAATGTATAAAAATCAATAAATCTAAATACACTAAAATACACAGAAAAGGTATTTAGTTAACAAGAAGTGAATCTATGCTGTTTACAAGAGACAAATAATTGAATGAATATGAATAAATAATAAATACTCAGATGAATGAATAAATAAGGAACATGAAAAAGGAAACATTGATTGAAAAATACAATGGCCAAATAGAAGAACCATAAACATATAGATCTAAGCTTAAAAATACTTGATTCAAGAGAACAAGGATAATTACATAATAAGAGAAGTTTCAATTGACTAGAAAATAATAATAATTAATAATTGTATGTGAGTAAAACATAGCTTCAAAATACACAAAGCAAATATTGATCATATTGAAAGAAAAGAGTTGGCCAGGAGTGGTGGGTCACACGTGTGATTCCAGCACTTTGGGAGGCTGAGGTGAGCAGATCGCCCGAGGTTCGAGACCAGCCTGGCCAACATGGTGAAACCCCATCTCTATGAAAAATACAAAAATTAGCTGGGTGTGGTGGCGTGTGCCTGTAGTCCCAGCTACTCGGAGGCTGAGGCAGGAGAATTGCTTGAACCTGGGGAGCGGAGGCTGCAGTGAGTGGAGATTGCACCACTGCACTCCAGCCTGGGCAACAGAATGAGATTCTTTCTCAAAAAAGAAAAAAAAAAAAAAAGGAGTTAACAATGGGGGTTTTCAAAAACCCTTTATTATTATCAGAAATTTTTGTAGCTCAAGCTGAAAAAGATTTGTTTCTTTTTTGAGTATCGTAGAAGCTGATGAATATTCAGTAAGCAAACAGAAACATTTAGACAGTCAATGAATAAATATGACTTAATTGCTGTGTAACACTTCTGCCAAAATTTGGATAAATCGTATCAATTTCTAGCATCCATTAAATGTTTACAAAATCGACCATGTATTAAGACATAGTCGTAATATTATAACCAACAAATTTTAAGTCATCGTTATCAAGGAGCGTATTTTCTATCATAGCTAAATTAAGTAAGAAATAAATAACTAAAGTTAAACATTATAAACTCCTGAAATTAAAAATCTTATATACTATATAGTTGTTGTTCACCCAAACTCAACACTGGTAAAAGACAGTAAAACGATGCTTATAAGGAAATGTATTGCCCTACACACAATATTAGAGAAGAACAAAAAGAAGAATAATAATTATTCCCTTTTCCTATTTTATTTTGAAGTCATGCAATCTTTTTCATTTATAGAAAAGTCATACTATACAACATTTATATATATTTAACAGCCTTTTCAGAGTATTCACATGGACCTTGGAAGACTTTAACTCTGTTTATTCCAAAATTATTTGTGACTGATGTTCACATCATGGCTGAGCTTTCTATTATTTCATAAATTTACATATTTTGATATTATTTTATACTTTAATTGTGTAATTTGACATATTGATTCTGCAATAAGAGCCTGACTTTGTAGTTTGTTGAGCACTAACAGATTTTAATCCTCACCCCTCCCTCCTGCCCGATGCCCCACATCTGGAGCAAAGAAGACATCATCATAGAAATTAAAAATATTTAGAAATATATGATGGCAAAAACAGCAAAATTCAACACTGGTGAAAGGCAGTAAAACAATGCTTGAAGGCAAATGTATTGACCTACACATAATATTAGAGAAGAAGAATGGCTGAAAACTGATGAGCTGAACATCCAATTTAGGAGTGACTCAAAGAATAACTATAAATTTAGAAAAGGAGTACCTTTTAAAAAGCATCAAGCATAAGAATACATATCAATGGAATAGAAACTAGAGAATAGCAGAATCGACGAGGTAAAATATTAATTTGTTTTCAAAAGAAAAAATACCAAACTGTTTTTGGAGTAATCATTGGAAACTAAGATCTATTATAAAATAGAAAAAGATACAGTTATAAATACTTAAAGGTTAAAAATCACAAAAATAATGGAAAGCACCAAATAAAAATTATTTATTTAAAAAATTCTTTACTGTTAATTATAACATAGGTGCATAATAGTAAAAATAATTACTCATCCCAAAAATTTTGAATGTGCAACTATGCACCATTCATTACAAACACTCCTCTAGAGAAATGGGTCTTAAGGAGCAGAATTTTCAGTGGCCTCTCTTTATTTCTTCCAGGATTCTCAACTAGGTACTCTGAAACTGCCATCCGCTGGTTAGCACTAGCATTTAATGATGGCAGTGCTCTTCTTCAAATCACAGTGTTCAGTTTCTTGAGGGAACAATAAATTCAGAATCTTGAAAACGTAAGTCGAAAGCATGCTTTGTATAATTTTGTAATGGGGAGTGACAAAATGAGAGGGAAACACTATTGGGGACACCAAAGAAAATGTTACATCATTTTATAATTGTTAAAATCTCTTTATAAAAATACATCTCTGCTGTGTGAAGCTCGACTGGGTACATAATCTCACTGTTGTGCGGGAAGGGTTTATGCTGCCAATAAAGAACTCTGGTGCCTTTTAGAGCAATTGACTTTCTTATTACCTAACTTTTGGGGTGGGAGGGGGTGGGAAGGAGAGAAATTCCGTCAGACTAATAAGCCAAAACTTCTAAAAAGTGACAATGACAGAATATATACAAATACAATCACGGTCTAATCATTTACATAGATTTAAATTATTTGTCATATGCATTTATCACTCAATACAGAAAAGCATGACATCTTTGTCATCCCAGCATCCCAGTTTAGGTTTTGTAATAACCACATTTATTTTACTGACTAAATTTTTTTATTTTTCTCTGATTATAAAAGTAAACTATGTCAATTAGGAAAATATGTAACAATAAAAAAGCACAAAGATTAAAAAGTCATGTTTAATCCAAATCAAATATAATTTCTAGTAATATTTTGGTGTGTATCAGTCTTTTGTTTCCACGTGTGTTTGTGTGAGTGTGTGTATTAGTATGCAGGTATGTGCACACAAACAACAAATACTTAGATGGCCACGTATTGATTACAAAAAATGCATACGTAAAGAAGAAAACAAGTTTCTTCTGAAGATTTATACAGGTTTAATTGTGTTTAATCGTGTTGAGATTAAAATAATAAAACAATTTACTTTTATGATAAAAATGCCTGAAATATACAGATACTACAGTCATTCTATCAAATAGATCATTGTTTATATCATTTTACTTTTATCTTTCTTTTTGAATCATTTTTCTGCATTGAACAAAACAATGTCACATGTATATAAATTATACCTACACCTACAGACCTGTAGACAATGCTTTCTGTTTCACATCACACATAACTTCACTTACACCTCATAACATTTGTTGAAGTTCTGGGGCTATAATTATCTTAAAGCATGAGTCATACTTCTGTCTTCATTGATTAATTCCTCCCTAAGTAGTAAAAAGACCTTCTGAACACTATTAAGCTAAATTTATAATTTTCCTCCCCTCAAAAAGCAGGCATATTGTGGGTATCCCTCCTCTGCGCTTTCAATGCACCTTATGCAATCCTTCATTTTAGCACTTATCTCATTGTGCTGTAATTATTTGTTTGCATTTGTCTCTCCCATCAAATAATGATCTCATTAAAGTAGTGCCTATTTCTTATTCAATCCTAAATTCCTGACACCTAGCAAAATTCTTGGCATACAGTAAACTTAAGCAAATAATTGTTAAATGAATGAAAACACCAAATCTCTTAAATCATTCTCACCAGTTTTAATGGCACAATTTGTATAGCAGTGTTGACAGAATGGCTGCTTTCATTAAGTTATCTGTAGAGATTTCACAGCTGCTATCCACACATTGAATCATTCTTAGGTTTAGCAGTCTCCATATACATTTACAAATCACTAAATAATTTGTCACAGTATTTGTGAGCTGCTCAGGTGAATAATAGATTTACAATTACTAATTGATTTCCGATTTGGTGTCTGTCAACATTGAAATAAATAGGACCATAACGTTTCCTCAGCACAATTAGAAAGTCACAGTGGATCTTCTTTGTTGGGATTTAGAAAACATTTGAAGAACTATAATGGAATAAGATGGTCAACATTATCTGGAAAATTTCTATGCTTTGTAAAGGCAAATAACTGGTTTTTAGATATTTTAAAACATGTTAATTAATTAACTAATTACATTTACATAAGCCCTAGCTAGAAGGTAACTGTCTATCCTAGAGGTTGGAACCTGAAATCCAGCAACACCTACTACCATGGGTTAAAGTGCACCAGAGTCCTATCTAAATAAACTTGTAAGACAGTTTCGGCAACAAGGACTGAAATTCTTGGGCAAGTTCTAGTGCTGTGCTGGGCTTAAAGCCAGTTAACTGGAGGTACATGAAATCCAAGGAAACACTTGCTGTTGTGGCCAAAGGAGTGTTTACATTACACCTTCTCTGACTCCAAGCAGTGTAACTCAAAGCTCCTAGAGTAGAGGGAAGAGAGATGGGGCACAAGGTTTATTCAAAGGGATAACAACAGAAAACTTTCCAAACCTAGGAACTAGGTGTCAGGAATTTAGGGTTGAATAAGAAATAGGCAAACTAGAGAAATACATCAATATTCAAATGCAGGATGTTTCTAGAACACCAAGCAGCTTTAACTCAACTAAGACTCCCTCAAGATATTTAATAATCAAACTCTCCAAGTCGAGGATAAAGAAAGAATCCAAAAGACAAAGCCCTTCTTGTCTTGAAACTTGGATACCAGCTCAACTTCAGTAAAATAAAGTACCAAGAGGATTCCTGAAGCCCCCATTCCAGGTTCTAGCTCCTGGATGGCATTTCTAGGCACATTCTGATCCAAAAGGAAACTTGCTTCCCTGAAGAGAAAGACCATTCCTGGCAGAATTAATGGCCTGCTGACTAAGGAGCCCTTGAACCTCGAACTAACATCAGTAGTAGTCAGGAAATTAATAGACACAGGCCTTGGGTGAAACCCACTACTGTTCTTGTTTCAGATGTGACCCAGTACAGACCCAGTTGTGATGGCCGCTGGAGTGTTTGCATCACCCCTCCCCCAACTCCAGGTTCTCTCTGTGCTGAGTTATCTGGGAAGGGAAGGGAAGAAGAGACTGTCTGATACTCCAGGGAATTCTCTTGCATCTTACCCCAGACCACGAAGATGGTACCTCAATAAGTCTGCAAGAGTCACATCATTATGGGACTTGGGGTACCCCTTATGCAGATGTTGCTGCAGTGACCAAAGACTTAGATCACAAGACTTAATTCCATTTGAAGATTTGAAAAGCCTTCTCAAGAAAAACGGATATGAACAAGTCCATACTGTGAAGATTACAGAAAATTCTAACACTTCAATGCCCAGACAATGACAAGTAACCGTGAGCATAAAGATCATCCAGGAAAACATGACCTCATCAAAAAAACAAAAAAAAAAACCCTAAATATGACATGAGAGACTAATTCCAGAGTGACAGAGATATGAGAATTTTCACACAGAGAATTTAAAATAGCAGTTTTGAAGAAGCTCAACAAAATTCAATATAACACAGAGAAGGAATTCAGAATTCTATAAGATAAATTTAACAAAGACCTTGAAACAATTTGAAATAATGAAGCAGAAATTATGGATCTGAAAAATTCAATTGACAAACTGAGGAATACCTCAGAGTTTCTCAACAGCAGAATTGATAAGGCAGAAGAAAGAATTGATGACCTTGAAGGAAGACTATTTGAAAATACACAATGAGAAAAATCAAAAGAAAAAATAATATAAAATACGGAGGAACACCTACAGGAGCTAGAAAATAGCCTCAAAAGGGAAAATCTAACAGATATTGGCCTTAAAGAGGAGGTACAGAGAGGGATAGGTGTACAAACTTTATTTAAAGGAATAATAACAGAGAAATTTCCAAATCTAGAGAAAGACATCAATATTCAATTACAAGAAGGTTACAGAACTCCAAGTAGATTTAATCGTATTAAGACTATGTCAGCATATTTAATAATGAATCTCCCAAAGTCAAGGCTAAAGAAAGGATCCTAAAAGAATCAATAGAAAATAAAAATAAAATAAAATACAAAGACACTCCAATATGTCTGGCAACAGATTTCTCAGTGGGAATAGTACAGGCCTAGAGAATGGCATGATTTATTTAAAGTGCTGAGGAAAATAAAACCTTCTATCCAAGAATTTTATAACTAGCAAAAATATTCTTTAAACTTAAAAAGAAATACAGACTTTGCAAGACAAATGCAAGCTAAACAATTTTCATCAACACCTGTCCTATCCTACAAGATATGCTAAAGAAATTTCCTCATCTGAAAGAAATGGACATTAATGAGCAATAAGAAATCACTTGAACATACAAACCTATTGGTAATGGTAAGGACACAAGCAAATGCAGAGTATTATAACACTTTAATTGGTGTGTGTAAACTGCTATTTTGAGTAAGAAGACTAAAAGATGAACTTGCTGGTACCAGTAAGAACACAACAAATACAGAGTATTATAACCCTTTAATTGTGGTGTGTAAACTGCTTTTTTGAGTATGAAGACTAAAAGGTGAACTAACCGAAAATAACTACAGTATTTTAAGACATAGAAAATATAATTAGATATAATTAGAAATAACACAAACTTTAAAAGTTGTGGGGGGAGGGGGTAAATCTAAAGTGCAGAGTTCTTATTAGTTTTATCTTCACTTGTTTGTTAATTTGTTTACTTTTGTAATAAGCATTAACTTGTCATAAGTTTAAAAATATGGGTCATAAGAGTTGGAAGTCTTATGGAAACTTCAAATAAAAAAACTGAAATAATTTGTACACCAAACCCCTGACACACAATTTACCCTTACAGCAAACCTGCACATGTAACCTTGAACCTAAAATAGAAATTTAAAAAAAAAAAAAAAAACACTGAGAGAAAAATAAACCCACAACGTATATGCAAAAGCTAAAAAGTAAGAAATTGAAACATATCACCAGAGAAAATCACTTTCACAAAAAGGAAGACAGGAAAGAAGGAGGAAAGGAAGTAAAGAGCACAAAACCACCAGAAAACAAATAACAAAATGGCAGTTAGTAAGTCCTTACTTATCAATGATAATGTTTAATGGAAATGGACTAACCTCTCCAATCAAAAGACATAAGAGATGGAAGGAGTTGAAGAAAAAAGCAAGACCTAATAATCTGTTGCCTACAAGAAACACACTTTACCTGTAAAGGCACAGATAGACAGAAAATAAAGGGATGGAAAAAGATATGTCATTCCAATGGAACCAAAAAAGAGCAGGGTAGCTATATTTATATCAGACAAATAGATTTCAAGATTAAAAAAAAGAAGTGACAAAGCTCATTATATAATTATAAAGATGTCAATTAAGCAAAAATTAAAGCAATCATAAACATATATGCACCCAACACTGAATCACCAAGATATATAAAGCAAATATTACTAGAGCTAAAGAGAGAGACAGACCTCAACACAATAAAACTTAGAGACTCCATCAGCTCACTTTCAACATTGGACCAATTGGTCAGACAGAAATTCAATAAAGAAATAACAGATTTAATATGTATGGTAGACTGAATGGACCTAATAGGTAATTATAGAACATAGCCAAAGGCTATAGAATACACATTCTTGTCAGCACATGGATCCTTTTCAAGGATGAGCCATATATTAGGCCAGAAAACAAGTCTTAAAATAATTTAAAAAATGGAAATCTTTCAAATATCTTCTCTGACCACAATGGAATGATATTGAAAATCAATAACAAGAGGAACTTTGTAAACTATAGAAACATATAGAAACTAAATAACAAGCTCCTGAATAATCAATAGCTCAATGAAGAAATTAAGAAAAAATTTAAAAAACATGCCAGAATCTATGGGATATAGCAAAAGCAGTACTAAGAGGAAACTTAATAGCAACAAGTGCCTATGTTAAACAAAAAAGTAGAAAAACATCAAATAAACAACCTAATGTTGCATATTAAAGAATTGGAAAAGCAAGAGCAAACTTAAAATTGGTAGAAGTAATAATAATAATCAGAGCAGAAATAAATACAATTGAAATGAAACAAATTAAAAAAATTAACACAATGCAATCATTTTTTAAAAGATACACAAAATTGACAAACTTTTAATCAGACTAAGACAAAAAGAGAGAAAACTCAAGTGAATAAAATTAGATATGAAAAAAGAGACATTGCAACTGATAACACAGAAATTCAAAGAATCATTTGAGATTACTATAAGCAACTCTACTCCAATAAACTGTAAAACTTATAGGAAATGGAAAAATTCCTAGACACATACAACCTATCCAAACCAAAGCAGAAGAAAAGATGAATAGAGTAAAAGCAAGTAATAAGATCAAAGCTGTAATAAAATGTTTCCCATTTAAAAAAAAAAAAAAAAAAAAAAAGCCTGGAGCCTACTGGCTTCAACTCTTGATTTTTACCAAACAATTAAAGGAGAACTAATGCCAGTCCGACTCAAACTATTTCAAAAATATAGAAGAGAATACTTCTAAACTCATCGAACAGGGCTAGTATTATCTTGATACCAAAACCAGAAAAAAGACACATCAAAAGAAGTAAACTACAGGCCAATATCTCTGATGAACATCAATGCAACAATCCTTAACAAAATACTAACAAGCTGAATTTAACAACACATGAAAAAATAATTCATCATGACCAAGTGGAATTTATTCCAGGGATTTAAGGATGGTTCAATATATGCAAACCAATCAATGTAATACTCCATATAAAGAAAATGAAGGATATAAACCATATGGCTATTTCAATTGATGCTGAAAAAGCATTTTATAAAATGTAACATCTGTTCCTGATTAAATAAAAACCTTCAAAAAAACTGTGTATAGAAAGAACACACCTCAACACAATAAAAGCTATATATGGCAGACCCACAGCTAGTAAAGCACTTAATGGGGAAAACTGAAATCCTTTCCTCTGAGAGCTAGACCAGGGCAACAATGCCCACTTTCACCAATGTTATTCAACATTGTAGTGGAAGACCTAACTAGAGCAGTCAGAAAAAAGAAATAAATAAATAAATAAAAGACATCCAAATGGCAGAGAATTCAAATTTTCTGAGGAAGAAGTCAAATTACGTTTGTTTGCAGATAATATGATCTTATCATTGCAGAAAAGTAAAGCCTCCACCAAAACACTATTCAAACAGAAAAATTCGGTAAATTTGCAAGATACAAAGTCAAAATGCAAAAATCAGTGACATTTCTATATGCCAACAGCAAACAATCTGAAAAAGAAATCAAGAAAGTAATTCCATTTACAATAGCCACAAATAAAATAAAATAAAATAAAATACCTAGGAATAAACTTAACCAAAAAAGCTTAAACTTCTCTAAAATGAAAACAATAAAACATTGATGTAAGAAATTGGAAGGGACAGAAAAAATGGAAAGATATTCCATGTTCATGGATTGGAAGAACCATTATTTTTTTTTTTTTTTAAGACAGAGTCTTACTCTGTCACCCAGGCTGGAGCACAGTGGCCGGATCTCAGCTCACTGCAAGCTCCGCCTCCCAGGTTTACACCATTCTCCTGCCTCAGCCTCCCGAGTAGCTGGGACTACAGGCACCCGCCACCTCGCCCGGCTAGTTTTTTTTTTTTTTTTTGTATTTTTAGTAGAGACGGGGTTTCACCATGTTAGCCAGGATGGTCTCGATCTCCTGACCTCGTGATCCGCCTGTCTCGGCCTCCCAAAGTGCTGGGATTACAGGCTTGAGCCACCACGCCCGGCCTGGAAGAACCATTATTGTTAAAGTATCCATACTTCCCAAAGCAATCTACAGATTCAGTGCAATCTCTATCAAAATACCAATGGCCTCCTTCACAGAAATTTTTTAAAAATTCTAAAACTTATGTGGAACCATAAAAGACCTAGAATAGCTGAAAGGGTAAAAAAAAAAAAAAAAAAAAAAAAAAAGAAAAAAAAAAAACTGGAGGAATCCCATTGCTTGAGCTCAAATTATGCTACAGAGCTATAGTAACCAAAAAAGCACGGTTCTAGCATAAAAACAGATACACAGATCAATGAAAGAGAAGAGAGAACCCAGAAGTGAATCCATACATGTACAGTAAACTCATTTCAACAATGGTTTTAACAGCATACATTGTGAAAGGACAGTCTCTTAAATAAATGATGCTGGGAAAACTGAATATACAAATGCAGAAGAATGAAACTAAGACACCTGTCTCTTTATATATGTAAACTAAAATCAAAATGGATTGAAGACTTAAATCAAGCATCTCAAACTATTAAACTACTAAAAGAAAACTTGAAAACTCTATAGAAAATTGGACAGGGCAAATATTTCTTGTAGAATTTTCCAGTTTTCTTTTAGTAGTTTAATAGTTTGAGATTTTCGATTTAAGCCTTCACAGGCATCCAAAGCCAAAGTGAAAAAATGGGAACACATCAAGTTTAAAAGCTTCTGAACAAAAGGGAAAAAAATCAACAAAGTAAAGAGGCAACCCACAGAATGGGAGGAAATATTTATAAACTATCCACATGACAAGGGATTAATAACCAGAATGTATATGGAACTCAAACAACTCTATAGAAACAAATTGAATAATTGTATTAAAAGTGAGAAAAATATTTGAATAGATATTTCTCAAATGGAGATAGATATACAAATGTGAAATAGGTCTATGAAAATGTACTCAACATCATTAATCATCAGAGAAATGCAAATCACAGCCGCAATGTGATATCATCTCACCCAAGTTAAAATAACTTATCTAAAATGCAGGCAATAACAAATGCTAGTGAGGATGTGAAGAAAGGGTGACCCTCACATGCTGTTGGTGGAAATGTAAATTAGCACAGCAACTATGAAGAACAGTTTGGAGGTCCTCAGAAAGCTAAAAATAGACCTACCATATGATCCAGCCATCCCTTTGCTAGGTATACACCCAAAAGAAAGGAAACCAGTATATTATAGTGGTATCTGTACACTTATGTTTGTTGCAGCACTGCCTATGTTACCTGAGATTTGAAAGCAACGTAAGTGTCCATCAACAGATGAATGGGAAAAACGTGGTACATATACACAATGGAGTAATACTCAGCTGTAAAAGAGAACCAGATCGAGACGTTTGCAAAAACATGGATGTAACTGGAGATCATTATGTTAAGTAAAATAAGCCAGGCACAAAAAGGCAACCTTCATATGTTGTCATTCATGCAGGGAGTTAAAAATTAAAACAACTGAACTCATGGAGATAGAGAGTAAAATGATGGTTACCAGAGTCTGGGGAGGGTAGTGGAGGGTAAAATTGGGAAGGATTAGTGGGTATCAAAATATAGTTAGATACAGTATTTGATAGCACAATAGGGTGACTACAGTCAGCAGGAATTTGTTGTATATCTAATGCTTGAGGTGATGGATACCCCAATACTCTGATGTGATTATTATATATTGTATGACTGTTTCAAAATATCTCAAGTACCCCATAAATAGACACACCTATGTATCCACAGTAATGTAGAAAAACCCTTTCAAAAATCACATTTATCCCCAAAATATGCACAACTATTATGTATCAATAAAAATATGTTTTTTAATAACAGTAAAATGTTTAGTTCATCTGCATAAAATGGCCAATTTGATACTGTGCATGGGCCAATATTCTGTGGAAGGGAGTAGTGAAATTGTTCTTTTTAAAAATTATAACAATGTATAGAACCCCACTGATTTGTATCAAGATGAATAAAAAGAGAAATTTTCCCTTGACTTATAAAAAATTTATAAAATTAAAGTACTGTCAAATCATCAGATTAATTTTATAAGTTACCAGCTTTAGTTTGTTATTGTTTGAACTGACATTCATTAGGGAATCTAAACATGGTATGGTTTTTAAATTTTTTATTTAGTAAACTGCATACTGCATCGAAATAACAGTAAGTATGTGGTATAGATTTAGGATAGCAGGTCAAGCGTCAGATTTCCAATAAATAATCCAAATCATATTTACCTGTAAGTTTTTGGGTAGCATGCTTGTTAAGGAAAGCATATAGAATATCTCCACCACTTTATCTCAAACAAGCATAAATGTCTATTTAATACATTTTTGTAATTTTATAAACCTATTCTCTGTTTAAATGCACTCTCAGGTAACAGTGGTTTGAATGAATTTCTTCCTACCTTCAACTTTAAAGAGCAGCAGGACAGTGAAGCTGATTCAAGAAAAAGGCAATGCCACAAAGGTGAGATTTTTGGAGCAAGGATACAGATTGTGAATCCACTGTTTATAAACAGTAACAGCTCATGCAACATAATTGAGAACACTCCCAGTGTGTCCTGAAAATACTCGCCAGAAGGATTGTCTTATTAGGAGATGAATGGATTAAGTGGTTGACTAAATTTTGGCTGAAAAAATCATCCTCTTCCTCTAAAATGTTTGATTTCTCCAAATCAATCACCACCTGGCCATATTATTGCAAAACTGATGAATTACAGGAGTTTTATTTCCTGACACCTTTGTCTGATATCATGTGAAGAATGATATTCCAGTGCTAGGGACAAGCTGCAAATGAACCAGGTCAGGGGTTTACATTTTAGTTTCATAGACACATATGCAAAAAACCCCAACAATTTCCAAATAGTGATAAAGCAAATATCTATTATTAGAGAGATTATCATGCCAACAGAATGGAAATCTGCTTAACTGTGCCCAAAATCTAATTAATTAACAAATCTCTATTCTGCAGTTAATTTAATCACCTCATGCGCATACTTTGAATTTGTAAAAGAAAATATATTTTTGTTATTAAGAACGTAGGGTATACATAATAGCCTTCTGCTGCTCAGTTTTTCTTTACTATGTGCAATGGCTGTCACTAAAGTAAAAGTTGCCAGAATGTATGTAACACTGAAGTTCATCACTGAGGAAATGAAAAAGTACATGGGTTAACAAGTCTTTGATTATATTAATGTCTAAAATAAACGAGTTTTTAAACTAATTAATTTAGCTTTTATGTTACAGAAAGTAATTCTAACTTTTGTTACATTTATTTAATGCCTAGAGTACTTGGCATAGTTAAAAATAAATACACTATTGCTGATCAGGCTGATAAACATGCTTTTACCTTTCAAATAATTTTTAGATGATGTTAATTAGATAGCTTGTTGCGAAAATACTTAATGAGTCCTCATGTGAAGTGGAAATTCTAAGTAGGTTCCTTTTGTGTCTTAATACAGACTTGATTAGTAGCTCTTGGGTAATTATGTTCTAAAGTACTAAAGCAAGAATATTGGGAGGAGATACATTTAAATTATAACTAATACAAAATTATACATGATAGATTTTTAAAATATAATGTATTAGGAACATGGTGATTTTGCCAAGCTATGCAACTAGACTTGAACTTTATTAATTATAAATAAGTTTTCTTTGGATTTTGGATTTGAATTTATGTATACTGGCCGGGCGCGGTGGCTTAAGCCTGTAATCCCAGCACTTTGGGAGGCCGAGGCAGGCGGATCACCAGGTCTGCAGCTCGAGACCATCCTGGCTAACATGGTGAAACCCTGTCTCTACTAAAAATACAAAAAAAATTAACCGGGCGTGGTGGCGGTCGCCTGTAGTCCCAGCTACTCGGGAGGCTGAGGCAGGAGAATGGCGTGAATCTGGGAGGCGGAGTTTGCAGTGGCTGAGATTGCGCCATTGCCATTGCACTCCTGCCTGGGCAACAGAGCAAGACTCCGTTGCCAAAAAAATAAAAATAAAAAAAAAAAAATAAAAAAAAAAACTATGTACACTTATCTTTATCTTTTATGTGTGCATATATATGAGATTAATATTCAAATATATATTTGGTATAATTTATAAATAGATATAAATTGCTAACTAAAAGTCACCTTTCCCCTTTATATACAGCAAATACTAGCCACTCTTTAAGATCTAATTCATCAGGAGCCTGCAATATCAATGAATTCCCATCTTCAATAGTGTCAAGTCTCTGAGTGTACTGCTCTGTTTAAGATTTACTGTTATTCTTAGAATGTATTTCTTCACAGTTCTGCCCTCCTTTGTGTGCCCTATGCCCTATTATTATTTTATTTATGAATCTCACAAGGTGGTATGTTGTTCTTCCTAGTTCTTAGTGTCTTATTATTTAAATTCATTGGGATGTTATCTGTGGAAACTCTTTGAACACCGGATATAGGTTGTTTTGTCAAGAAAAAATTTATATCAACTTTTTTTTACATGTTTGCCATGGGCAAAACAACCTATAGTTGTTCAAGAAGGTTTTTCAAAGCAGAATGAAATTCCAAAATGGCTAGTTTATAATGGAGCAGGATTTTACAGTGAATTCTCAGGGGAGATATATTTTTTCAGTCTCTTTTCAGCTTCAAGGCCAAGATATGCGAGTTGTCTTATTGTCCCTTTTATAGATGGAGTTTTTTTCTAGCTTACTTTACAATGAAGTTGTAGCCCTTTGTGGGGCTTTTTACCAACTGATTTTACAATGAAGTTGTAGCCCTTTTGTGGCACTATCGTTATGTATTTACTATAAGACCCTATCACTTGAATTGGCCTAAGTTTTGTCTCTTGTCACCTCCAAACTGTGTGGCTATACACAACAGAAATTTGAAGTCACTACCTTTAAGTAAATATCCCCAGGGAAAAGCCTACTTTAAAGTTTGATTTTCTCTCTGCATTCAGGATGTTGTCTTTTTCTTTCTTTCTCTTTCTTTTCTTTCTTTTCTTTCTTTCTTTCTTTCTTTCTTTCTTTCTTTCTTTCTTTCTTTCTTTCTTTCTTTCTTTCTTTCTTTCTTTCTCTCTCTCTCTTTCTTTCTTTTTCTTTCTTTCTTTGTGTGTGTGTCTCTGAGATTTCTTGTTTGTAGCTAGCTTGGAGATACATTTTCAAAGTGTCTCCACCACCTACCTTCCCTTTCCTGCATTCTCTAGGGATCTAATCTTTCATGCAGTCAGAAACATAAATCCAGGAACTTGATATTTCATACTTTTATTTTATCTGTCAAATATGTGTTTGCAACACATTGGGGCTGAGGATATTTAGGATTTGAAAATAAGTAAATGAGACCAAAGTTTCACCAAAAAATGCAGTTAGAATTGTTGACACTACGCATTTAGAAGAATTCCTCAAAGGAAAAACAAACTTTAATTCTGTGCAGTGATTAGCTTATCAAAGCTTCATTAATGCTTTTCATGCTTATGGGCCTACTAAAAGAAACCCCTAAGTGATTATTTACTTTAACTTTCATATCCTGATCCTTAAGATCACGCCTGCTTTTTAAATGTCCCGAACACAACTGATTAGACAAGGAGCAACTGACTATAGGCTCACTAGTATTTTATGAGTTCTGATGAACTTTCCAAAGAAATATGATAATGCTTAAATTAAAAAACTGAGATAATTGAACACAAGGATTTGAATGGATGTAAATCAGTGAGTAGACGAACAGAGTTACAGAGTCATGGAGAGACGCGCACCCAGAGAGAAATGCCTGGGTGTCTCTAATGTTGGGATGGTAAAGTAGGACTTAGCCAGCTTCTGCTCATGAGAGTAGAATAAAATAGATGCCACCTGAGTGAAGTTCTAGTTCCTCAGCTGGTTTTACTGCCTTGTACTAGAATGCAGTTTGGCTCTTTTGTTTCTCCTGCCTTAAATATACAACAAATGGCCTTATTCAACACGAAAAATAAAAATAAAAATCAGCAATTTGAAAATTAAAAATGCAAAAATGTAAGGAATATCTATGTTGTGAATCAACTTGGACAAATATCATTAGGTTTCTACTGCTAGTTCTTCCAATGAAGGTGTTTATTGCCTCATAATTAAGACACTAAATGACTACAATGATCAAAATTCCTGAAGCTAGAAGCAAATAAGTAGTGCATACTGCCACTCAGTGATTCATTATTTTTATCCCACGAAATGTTGTTTCGTCATTTATTTTTTGTCATGCATTGCAAAATGTAAAACTTAAACTATCTTTTAATCAAAACATGGTATCTTTTTGTGTGTTAACATACCAGGATACTAGGAGTATTAAAATATGTGAGTAGTCTCGGAAGTCTCTCAACCTATAGGCAGTCGTGTCCATAAGGGACTGTTTTTTCTTCTATTGTTTTCATATTATTTCTTTGTCCTTTTGTATTAAGTTTCCTTATTCCCTGGATATGATACCGTATATGAAAAAAAATTTTTTTTTTTTTGAGACCGAGTCTTACTCTATTGCCAGACTGGAGTGCAGTGGCATGATCTCAGCTCACTGCAGCCTCAATCTCCCGGGTTCAAGCGATTCTCCTGCCTTAGCCTCCAGAGTAGCTATCACACCCAGCTAATTTTTGTATTTTTTAGAAGAGATGGGGTTTCACCATGTTGGGCAGGATGGTCTCAATCACTTGACCTCATGATCTGCCTGCCTCAGCCTCCCAACGTGCTGGGATTACAGACATGAGCCACTGTGCCTGGCTGAAAAAATACATTTTTGCATTATTTTTGCCCTCAAGTAAATTTGTATATTTTGATAACATATTAAGTAGCCTGCAAGATTATATGGAAAATTATTTGGTTTGTTTTGATATTGATTTGGTTTTATTTTTATAGTACAGTGGTTTTTTTTTTTTCAACAAAGTTATTAGCAAGACAATCTACCAGTTCTCCTAATTGTCAACTGTCAATTTCTCAAAAGACCACCAGAAAAATCTGTTGAACAAACAAACGAAACTATTTATTAAACCTATGCAAGTAATGGAAATTACCACTTTGAAAATGCCTTGAGTTTTATGCCTAAGACTGTGTGAATTTATGGTGGAATTTGCAAAAGAAAGAGCTGGTTGATCTTGGTCCTAGTTTAGGGGATAATAACTTTGGATTGATGGGCACAGCCAGGTGTGAGTCTCAAAAAAATGGAGGCGATCTTAGTTTTGATAAATAAGGTAGTTTAGTTGGTTCATTATCTTATCTTACACGAGCAAATATTTCCTAATGCAAGAAATTAAGCCATATTTGCCTATTCCCAGTACTGTTAGCACAGGGTAAGGAAATTACACCTGTATCTAGTATCGGTTAACATAGTGAAAAGAAAATATGTTTGGTCTCAGTATTGCTTAAGATTGTTGTGTTATCAATAGTTTCAGTACTAAAGATCCTCAGCTTCTTTGCCTTTACCTTAAGGGACTAACAAAAACAACTTACTTTATTCTTTAAATGTCTGTTTTTTTTTTCTCTCTCTTTTTTTTAAATTTGTAATTGTATAAAACTGTTCCAAAATCCAATCTATTCTTGGAATTTTCACCTAATTAACCCAACTACAAATCATATTTTTCCTTATTAAGTTTCCCCTTAGCATTTACTAATGCATTTGATACTGCATCATTTTCTTCCCATTTAGCTCTGCTCAAGTAATTTATGTGAACACTCCGACACAAAGGGCAGCTTTGGCACCACTGCATAATTTCATTCAATTCCATTGTTCCCGGTAGTCTCTCATTATCCTCTTATTCAGTTTCCCTTCAGCAACTGTTTACATTGTTTTTATTATATTTCTGT
Organism: Macaca mulatta; assembly: GCF_049350105.2. Lineage (NCBI taxonomy): Eukaryota > Metazoa > Chordata > Mammalia > Primates > Cercopithecidae > Macaca > Macaca mulatta. The sequence continues at coordinate 124,846,645 of NC_133413.1, forward strand.
TGCAATTTTGCATATATTTAGCTCCCCTCAGTGAAAGAATAGAGAATTTGCACACAAATGACAGATTTATCCATGTTTTATCCCTTCACACTGAGACATCCCATTTATGCCCACAGTTTTCAAAACAAACTGTGTCTAAAATTTTAGTTACAACATACAAAGGGAGCACATCATGAGAATTATTCCATTAAAACTGTTCTTTTTCCTGCAAAATAGGATGGATAATTCCTACTTTCTGGAATAGAAATTAGGTTTATTTTTCTTTTCTTTCAACTTTTTAAAAATAAGAAAAATATTTTAAATAATTACAGTTTCCAAATATAGAAGGTACTTTTTGTTAGTAAAAATAAAGCATAGCTTTAAAAGAAAAGTAACATAAAATTAGTACTATTTTTGATATTTAGAATTTTATAAAACATTTTACTTCTGTTTGTTCTACATTTCCATTTTGTTTTCCCTCCCCCTCCACACTTGTGTGATTACTGTAGACACCTAATAAACTTTGTGTTTCTTTTCCTATTTTATTAAGTGTATAGTATTATAAAAAAATCTAAATTAAATTCATATTTACTTCTTGGAACTAAGTTAATTTTTCTTTTTCCTCTGAAATAGTGACCAGAATGAGAGAAAAAAAATTCGTCTCCTTTTAATGCACCTATTTTAGGTGCATTAAAAAAATGCACCTAAAAATGTTAGGTTAAGTGTTATTTGGTTAAAATTTGCAATTATATGTAATAGCAGTAGCCAGGCACGGCAGCTCACACCTGTAATCCTGGCACTTTGGGAGACCAAGACGGGTAGATCACTTAAGGTCAGGAGTTTGAGACCAGCCTGGCCAAATTGGGGAAACACTGTCTCTACTAAAAATACAGAAATTAGCCAGGCATTGTGGTGCACACCTGTAGTCCCACCTATACTTGGGAGGCTGAGGCAGGATAATCACTTGAACCTGGGAGGCTAAGGTTACAGTGAGCCAAAATCACACCACTGTCACCTGGGTTTACATAATCTAAAGTAAACAAAAATTCTAAAAGCTATAAGAATTGAAATATGAATTATAAAAATATTATTTGTAGAATATTACCTATATTTTATAATAAGCTCAAGAAATTTGATGTTTTCAATCAAACTACAGAAATCAATAGCGTTTCTTCAAAACAATAAAACTAAACATGTATTAAAACAATTTTCTATTCAGAGTAGTCACAAACTATTAAATATTTTAGAATAAACTTTAAAAATATTTAAAATGTCGTAATTAATAAATTAAAGTTATTTGAGAATTCTGGTATTGGAAGCCCTAGAGGTAACAGATTCAGTGCATGTAAATTGAAATACATATATAAACAATTAATGTTATGTAAGTAAATTACAGATAAAACACATGTGAAGTACATAAAAGGTCTGTCCGAAAGAGATGAGGTTAAAAGATAATTAATAAATAAAAACTTACACAAATACATTTAGGAATCAGCTAAGGAACAAAAGAAGGAAGGAAGGAAAAAGGGAAGGAGGGAAGGAGGGAGGGAAGGAGGAAGGGAAGGAGGGAAGGAGGAAGGGAAGGAGGGAAGGAGGAAGGGAAGGAAGGAGGGAGGGAAGGAAGGAAGGGAGGGAGGGAGGGAAGGAGGCAGGGAGGGAGGGAAAATGTATACTTGTATAAATGATGACAATAAATAATAAATTAAGGAATTTAATTAACTACACCATTTGTAATTGAGCCCATTCACCCAAAAAACAATAAAATTAGATGAAGTACACATTTCTGCATTTTGTTTTGTCACTCAATGTGGAAAACTTCTTACTCAATGTAAATCAATTGGTGTAACTTTAATTTAGTAGTTTTAATAGTTGAATAGTATTGATGGTATAAACTTATACTGAATAGCTGTAGCTAACAATGGTCTAAATTATGTAATCTACAATTAATTCTGTCATGTGTTTGACAGAAGTTAAAGGTAGTAGCTCTGGACTAGTCTCCAGTTCCTTTTAGAGAGAAACTGGAGTTACTCCACAAAATGTACTTCAATTTAGTAAACAATGGATAGTCTACAGAAAGAACAACATTATATTATAAACTCCATGAAGTATTTAGCTGCTGCTTAATATTGAATCCTCAGATCCTAGAGCATGATTGGTATATAAATATACACCCATATTTGTTGAATAAACCAAAGATCAAAATATGTAATTGATGTTATCAGTTCTGAAAAGGAATAAACAGTTAACTCAAGGAAAGAACAGCCAACTCAAGTCTTGATAATATATTCAAATCATTAAACTGGCTCAAGAAGCTTTAACCATGTAACGGTTGAATGATCTTGGTTTGTAATTACTAGTATACTAATGTTTATGGACTTGCCGTATTTAAGGCTTAACAATGGGTTGAAATGCAGATGATATACTTCTTTGTCCTATAGGTTCACATTATTGAGTTTGGTTCTTAAAAAATTACATGCATAAATTCACATAATTAGGGAGAATTGGTTATTTTCTGCTTTTCATGAAGAAAGAACAGAAACATGTAGTCTAAAGCAGATTAGAAAATAACAAAATTTTCAGTGTAATTTTGAATTAAAGAATATTGCTGCATACATAAAAAAAGAATGAAATTATGTCCTTCACAGTAACATGGATGCCACTGCAGGACGTTATCCTAAGCGAATTGATGCGGGAACAGAAAACCAAATACCGCATATTCTCACTTACAAGTGGGCTAAAAATTGGGCACTCATGGACATATGGAAAGGACTTGGTCTCAAAAGCAGACTGAAGAAGGCAATTCTTTATACTGTTGGAACCGAACTGTCGATTCCCTCCTGGGCAGGGGTCGCCGCGAAGGATCACCGACACGAGATTCACAGCAGAGAGTTATTTATTACTAGCGTGCTAGGGTCCTAAGCTCTAAGTTGGCCCTGGGACCCCGACTGCTTGTTACAGGCTGTTTATATAGGCAAACACAAGTTCAAACACAGCTTATGGCGAGAAATTCAAACAAAGCTTAAGGCGCAAAATGATTGGGTCTAGCTATGGCCTGAGCAAGGTGTCTTATGCTAATTGGTTAGAGCAGGACCTTATGAGGTTTTTTTCCTGGAGTTGTTGATTCCGGGAACTTCGAGGCAGGGTGGGACCCCCGGAATTGGCAGGGTGGGACCCCATGAGGTTGTTTCCCGGAATTGGCAGGGTGGGACCCTATCAGGGTGGGTCCTTATCGAGGCAGGGTGGGACCCTATCCAGAGCCACCTGGTGTTAATTTTTTTCTATATGAGGCCTAGTTTCTAAGTTTTATGAGGCCTAGTTTCAATACAACTTACTGGATATCACCAGTTCCTCTGCTAAGATCAATTTTATTACTGTGAAAAAGATTTGAAATAATTTGAAATGTTTCTTTGCAAACCAGTGTTCTCAATACACGGAAGAAAACAAGCCTATAAGACAAAATACTTCTACCTTGTTAATAAATACAGAATTTGATTCTTCCTCCATTGAAGTCTGTCTTTTCCAATGGGACCAATCCACATACAGATGCAAAGGCACTCATGTTTGGTAAGTCAAGTGTGAATATAAAAATAATATATTTTGAGGAAGAAATTTAATGTTATTAGGATTATATATTTTATTAAAGATAGTGTTGGGAAGGCCTTTGAAATTTTGTGAAATATGATCAGAAATGTCTACTAAAACCATGTCTCTTTCAATGATGGTTGAAACCCTAATTCCTCTTTGGATGAAGAGAGAAAGCAGGACTCAGGAAATGCATGGTAGAAGGTCAGATAATTAATTCATTAGGCAGAGTAGACTTGTTCTTAGGTTTTAGTGAAATTTTTTCATTATCCTCTTTGCTATCAACTTATAAATGGCAGTTATGGATATTTTTAATCAATTTCTGCATTTTTGACCCCTGAGTTGTGGGGAAAGGGACAGATGTGCAGTTGTGAAACTAGAAAACTTAACATTTATTTGTTATCTCATTAATTAAAAATATAAGTTGCGCTGCCAAAAATAATTTTGAAAAACACTGGTTTATTTAAATTATTGGTATGCATTTCTCATCACATTATAGACTTTATATGTACCTATATCTAAATAACATTATATGTTATATATATTTTTTATAAAACATCCTTAATACTTAACTATTAGCTATTATTTGAATTCTAAAGCAAAAGAAGGACATTTGGAATATCATTGGACTATAAATTGAGGAACATTAAGTCTGCATCTTTTCTTCACCAGAAATCCGAGCTCTTGCTTTAGTTTCTGAGATTCAATCTGGAGCTTGTAATCTAGAACAGTTTACAATACCCTGCATGTATTTTTCTGTTTCTCACTCTTCAACGACATAATGGAATACAATAGAACATTGTTTTTTCTGATTACATGCCATTTAGTTGGACAGGATGTTTAATCACTGAGTGTCTTACTTCCATTATCTGTTGTTCATGCCTATTTTACAAGGGTAGTTGGAGGATTAAATGTAAATGCCACGTAGAGTGTCTTCATCCTTTTTTAACAGTAGCATAATTACTATCACCACCTTTGTTTTTGCTGTTGTTAATTATTGGGGTGCGATTTGAACTTGCTCTAACAAGCTTTTCCCAAAACTCCATTGATACCATGAAGAGTCTACACATCAGGGCCCTCTTTTCTCCACTGGCATTCTCTGATGCTTTCTGCCTAACTGGTTTCTAAGGCTTTGGCTTTTCTTCTGTCATTTTGTCTCCTTTCTTCTCATTGTGTAGAGCTCCTAGTACCAAATAAAACTTGCACTCTCATCTGTCACCCCCTTTTGTCATTGAGCTTTCTCTCATGCTGGCCTGTATACATAGTAAAGTTGGGGTCTGGACCCAACCAGTCATTTAGATCAACAAGGCGCTGGGTCAGGCATTATCTGTCACATGGCTTTTGTACAATAGAGATTTTCATTCTGGCTGTTCATAACTGTTACAAAAACTTCTACTTTAAGATGATAATTTTAAACACAGTGCTCAATTAAGTGAGATGAGAATGATGTGTTTTCACTGCTGTGCATAAAATTGTTGAAATCTGTAAAATTCAAGATAATTGTGTTTTTCTAACTAAGAAGGATTAACCATCATGCTGCTCCAACCCCCACCTTGCCCCCTTGTGTCAGTGGTAATGGAAACACTACTTGGAAAAATATATATATATATAAAGAGTTCTTTAAAAAAGACAAAAAAAAAAAAACCATTTTGTTTCTAGCATGTTCCAATGAATTTGTTTTTATGGGCTAAAATCCTGAAGAAATTGACTCTGCACACCTCATTATAATTTTAAATCACTACAGCCCTTTGAAATCTTAAATTCTAGAGAGATAATCTGTCATAATGCTGCTTTTAAAACCACATTAAAATATTGCTTGGGTTGCCAATATTTCTCTTGTGTGGGAAAATAAAATAAAATGAAAGTTGTATTATCAAGATTTTTCTTTGCTGTTTTTAAGTTGTTCCATATTTACTTGGTAAGAAATCTTACCAAAGCAATTTATTTCATCCATATTCAAGCCATCCTCCAACTTTTTCATCCAATGGTAGTCTCAAGCAACATCTCACACAGCCTCTTTTTAGCTAAAGCGGTTCCACGCGGCAGCACAAAATACAGAGTTTAATTGTGAAGAAGGTAACAGAATATTTGCATCAGCCAACTGTTGATCACAAGAGAGAAAATGCAATAGAGGTTTGCCTATTACTGAAGGAGCCTAAAGGTGGTTTGTGAATCCCATTTACTGTCTTAAAAAAACATGTAAATCCCAGTGCCTTTATGAACAACAGTAAACAAGTTTCAAAGATTAGGTAAAGTCAGCACTTGAGCCCTTGAGGCTTAAAAAGACTTCTAGGATGAACTGAAAATAAGAATGGAAGCCTTTTGGAAAAAACCCAAAAAAAATACAATCAGTTATATTTACCTTAAAACCAGGTTACAAATAATAAATACATCACCAAATATAATTTTGTTCACTAGTTAAGATAATTAAGAACCCACTGGAAAACATTTTAAAAGAAAATGATTACTAATATTTAAAACAACAAAGAAATAGATATATCGATAATTCAAAAATCAGAAAATGACATTATATTGTATAAACAAAATATGTCTGGTACCTACCTGGTGCATAGCTTCCATGATGCTTTATTGGGTCTTCCATGTGCAAAAGTCCTGGTATGGATTCAATGTGTGTGTCCTCCCAAAATTCGTATGTTGAAATCTTAACCCTCGATGTATTAGGAGATAATGACGAGGCCTTTGCAAGATAATGAAGTCAGGAGAATGGCACCCCCATGAATGGGGTTAATGCCCCTTCAAGAAGAGATATTGGTGCTTTCCCCTCTCTCTGGTCTCTACCAAATGAGGATACAATGTAAAGACAGCTGTCTGGAAAGCAGAAAGAGTGTTCTCATCAGACACTGGATCTACTGGCACCTTGATCTTGAACTTTCAAGCCTCCAATACCATGAGAAATATATGTTTGTTGTTTAAGCAACCTTTTAAAAGCCTGAGCTAAGGCAATCCCCTTATGAAGTACTCTGTACACATAGAGATGGATCTGTAAAACAATGATGATCACAGGAGACCGTACCAGAAATTGTCACTTGACACAATTCAGGCATATTTAACCTGACCAACTGCATGTTATGCAGCCCATTGAAGTAGTTCTACACAGCAGGATTGCAGCGCAACAGATGATGATGACTATGGAAGAGGCCAGCAAGCATCTCCACTCTTAAAATAGTTCCCAAATGATTTCACTGCATATTCACATTGAAAATCCCTGAAATACTGCTAATTTATCAAAAGACATTTAAGAGCTAAAATATGATCTTCTCATTTTAGAATGTTATTTTGACCCTCTATGCTGGAGTATTTGTTGGCAGATTGGAGTAATTCAAAGAAAAATATTACAAAGGCATTGTCATCAAGAAACTTCTGAATTCTCCAGATTAATTGCAAACCCAAAATTATATTTAAAATAAAGTGTTCATTAGAAATAAGAGTATAATTTTGTGAGTAGAGAATCAATTATTTTGTCAAGTTAAATAAAAACAAAGTTTCATAAGAAAATATCATTTTGAAACTAGGCCTCATAATTCCTAAGCCTCATAAAATTTAGAAAGCTTGGCCATCATGAAACTTAAACCCCAGATGGCCACGGATAGCCCCCCGATGTTCCCAGAACCCAAAGAGGAAGACAATTCCGGGAAATAGCCTCATGGGGCCCCACCCTGATAGCCTCATGAGGTCCCACCCTGATAGCCTCATGAGGTCCCACCCTGATAACCTCATGGCGTCCCACCCTGACTCAATGTCCCCGATGTTCCCGGAATCAGCAATTCCAGGAAAGAACCTCCTAAGGTCCCGCCCCAACCAATCAGAACAAGATACCTTGCTCAGGCCATAGACAGACCCAATTATCACGCGCCTAAAGCTTTGTTTGAATTTCACGCCCTAAGCTGTGTTTGAACTTGTGTTTGCCTATATAAATAACCTGTAACAAGCACTCGGGGTCCCAGGGCCAACTTAGAGCTTGGGACCCTAGCGCGCTAGTAATAAATAACTCTCTGCTGTGAATCTCGTGTCGGTGATCCTTCGCGGCGACCCCTGCCCAGGAGGGAATCGACAGTTCGGTTCCAACAATTTGAGATAAATTATGGAGGATACATAGGCTTTTACCAGACAGAGAGGAAAAGAAGAGAACATAGCACCAAGCTCATATACATCCAATTTACGAGTGTATATAAAGAACAATTTTCTGTTTGATTCAGAAGTTCTGAATTATAGAAAGGAAAAGAGAAGAAATAAAAGGAAAAGAAAAGATAGAAAATCAAAGAAAGGAAATGAAAAATAAAAATAAAAGCTAGTAAATACTAAATAGTGACACATCATTAACTGAAAGTTACTTTTCCGATTCTCAATTTTCTCATCCATGAAATAGATATTATAGTAACTGGAGAAAAGATTTCTTGTGAGAACTCACTGTAAAACAAAGATAGAGCTTTTCATATAGTATTTCACCAACAAACAAAAGGCTCATTTTCCTTTTGAAAGAAGAAAAATATTGATGTAAGTTAACACTTAGTTATTAAACATAGTTTGGATGAGCTGTGAAAAGAATGACCGGATAGAATGCTTGCTATATCCTGTGGTACAAATCCACTCTCACTTCTTTGATATAAGGATGGCAAAGAATATTAATGTTTGAAGCAAAAGAAAATTCTAAGATATCCAAGTTAGTTGTCTTAAGGAAATGGTAGTTTCTTCAGTGTTTTTGGAAAGTAAAAATTTTCCAATAAGTGCATGTAATTTTCTTTTGACTTTTAAGTTTTATTATAAAATCAGGGATATGGTCTATTAAACCAAAAGATTAATACGGATAAATAAAATGCATTCAAAAGGCAGCAAAAGATTCCTATGAATACATATATTTGTATTCAAAAGGCAGCAAATCTTCCAAAATCATGCATTAAAGGAGATCATTTTCTGCTCAAATATTTACATAAATCTAAAATTTGACATTGGTCCTGTAGAAGGGACTAATTCAACTAAATCCATGGTATGTTTATTGGCTTCCTACCATGAGTCAGGTACTTTAATACTTAATATAATATAACATATAAATGTAGGTATGATTAAGAAGTAGATATAACTTCAAGGAATTCATTTATATTAAGGGAAAATAATTCCATTAATTGCATAAATATCAAAAATATAAATTCTATAAACTTTCTAAATTTTATACTCGATGATGTTGCATAATTGAAATCTTAATGAAATAGAACTAACTATACAAATAATAAAATTAAACAATATTAATTTTTATCAATTTACAATTGTTTGAAACATTATAATGTATATTTTTTTCTGTTTTCTGTTATAAGAATTAAATAAAACATAAACTTCCATAATGTTTTAAAAGTATGGTGAAATTTCAAACAACTTTATAACATTTTGCATAGCATTAAAGGTCTTTATTTTTAGCTCAACATGTAAAAACAAAAAAATCACAGAGCGAGAGTGACAGATATGTAAGATACTATGAAATCATAAAAGGTAAGCATGTTTTTTGTTTTTTGTTTTTTGTTTTTGCCATCCTGGGTAATAACAGAGTGCATTGGATAGGAAATAGCATTCTTTGAACTACACTGTGTACGATTAAAGAGAAATAATAGGAATGAGATACCTTAAACAGAGGAAATAAGTATATTGAATCAAAGGCATGGACTTGTGTGGCATGATCAGTGAGAAACGAGAAGTTAATCATGATTAGGGTAGAGTGGAGAATTGGCAAGATATAAAGTTGAAAAGAGAAGTTAGGCCAAATATTAAGGAGTCTTCAATACCAAATTAAGGAGTTTCTATACCATTCTGCAGGAAACAGAGATTATCCCAGAGGTTTGTGGGCACAGGAGCAGCATGGTTAAAATACTGTTTGGGAAGAATAATGTTGACAAAAGTGAGAAGAATGAGTGTAGGTTGGGAAAGAACATTTAAGACTCTTATGGCAACATTCTAGGTGAGAAATTAGAGAGATTAAAAGGTGACAGGAGGAAAAAGTTACCTACTGGACATTGGAAACATCTAATAATGTGTTAAAACAAACTCATTAATAGTAATTATTATATTTAATGGCTTCTTACAATCTTATTTGGGAAAGAAATGTAAAAGGTATTTCACTCAACAATCTATACCTCTTTTTGGAGGTAGCAAGTGAACCACCTATTTTTATTAATCATCCACTGGTACCTCTCTATTGTCAGGAAAATTATGTAATAACCTCTTCTTTTTCATTTATCTTTCATGATGTGCAACATAGTACTTCTAGGTTTTCATTGTTTTCTTGATTTTTATGAATCTATCCGTTATCCATGTACAATGTCTTTGTGTATCATGGCTCTCTCTAAATTGCATTTTATTATGCCAATTACAGTGGAAAATGAACTAGAGATCTCTTCAGGTTATCCTTTAGCAAAATTCAAAATATAAAAAAAGGAATGATAGAATAAGTATTCTAGTAAAGTAGCCAACAGAAGTAATAAATGCAACCATATAAGAAACAATTAAAATGTAAATTTATTTTAGGAAAAGAGTGGTAATATTAATATAGTGAGTTTTATTCTGTATATTCTTTTAGATTAGATCAACATATTAAATTCTACTCACAGTCATAAGAGGATGGGAAATTTCAAGATGGGAAAATTTCTGAGCTGAATTGGTTTAATGAAGACGGACAGAGTAAGTCTCAACTTTGAGATTATAGTCATACATTTTCTATGATAGTAAAGTATCACATTATTAATTTGTTACAGATATAACATGTCAAAATCATTCACTAGGAGCTACATAGATTATTTAATCATTATCCATTAAGGTAATTATATGATTAACTGGATTTTTAATCTTACAAGTCTGTAATAAGCCATGTAAACAGCAGCAATGAGGAAATTCTGTAGTCTACAAGTGCATTCATATTTGCAAAGCAAAAAGTAAATTCCTCATCTTTCATGGCTTGTGCTGTTTTCTACATTCTGTTTCTATAATAATTAAAAAAGAAAGAAAGATATCACATTAGTTTCTAGTTTTGATCTTCTAAATAATTGGAAAGTATACAATGGTTTTAATCAGGAGTAAAATCATATTTGTAATTCGGGAAGATTGTAATGTTGACAAATCTGTATTAGGAGGGGTTAGACTAAAGTATAGGGATACTTTAAGAGGCTATTTCAGTGAAAGAGGAAGAAAGCGCTAAGGAGCTGATAGGAATTTAGAAATTGGAAATTTTTTAAGGGGAGATCACTATAACTTGTTATTTTATGAGCCGCATAGGTTAAAGGCTAACCTCCACAACAGTACCACTAACAGGGTTTACAGAAGGTCGTGCAGATTTAGTGGAAACATAGTATATTATTTGACTTAAAGATTTCCACAAAAATTACAAAAACAAAGGATAAGATATGATATTGAGCTTCACCAATCAAAGGTATAATATGTGGACCAGCAGCATTAGAGTCCCCTAGGCGTTTATTAGAACTGTAGAATCTCAAGTTCCACCCTAGAAATACTGAAATGGAATCTGAATTTTACAAGAATTTTAGGCCCTTCATATTTGGGAAGCCTTGTTATACAGAGTGTGCTCATATTGCTATAGAGGGACGTGGCAAATATGAACCAGGTGGTCACTACAGTTCTTCCTTGACCACAGATTTTGAAGAAACCTAATAATGTCCAAGGACTTGAATTGCACGAGAGTTCCTCATTGCTAATTCGCAGAAAGAGTATGCTTTTGACACATTTTTTACCTATCTATGACAAAATAAAAGTGACTTTTATAAAATAAATATGTTTACTTTTTTGGTGTTAAAATGAGTGGCTTAATTATGATTTATAATTGCTATACTAATAATTTTATTTGTCCAAAAATAAATTGGTAATCTTAAAAAGGTAAAAGATAAATTGTGCAATATGATACCTTTTTTGGTAAAAATAAACTGTATGTTTTATATTTACAGAATCATGTTTGACTAAGATGTTGTAAATGAACTTCTTGTAACAAAAAGCCATTCGAACACAATTACTGAGCATCACTGGGTTGAAGAGAGGTTGGGTATTTCACAGTCTTCTTTTTTTTATTATACTTTAATGTTCTAGGGTACATGTGCACAACATGTAGGTTTGTTACATATGTATACATGTGCCATGTTGGTGTGCTGCACCCATTAACTCATCATTTACATGAGATATATCTCCTAATGCTGTCCCTCCCCCCTCCCTCCACCCCACAACACGCCCCAGTGTGTCATGTTCCCCTTCCTGTGTCCAAGTGTTCTCATTGTTCAATTTCCACCTATGAGTGAGAACATGTGGTGTTTGGTTTTCTGTTCTTGTGATAGTTTGCTGAGAATGATGGTTTCGAGCTGCATCCATGTCCCTACAAAGGACATGAACTCATCCTTTTTCATGGCTGCTTAGTATTCCATGGTGTATATGTGCCACATTTTCTTAATCCAGTCTGTCATTGATGGACATTTGGGTTGGTTCCAAGTCTTTGCTATTGTGAATAGTGCCACAATAAACATACACATGCATGTGCCTTTATAGCAGCATGATTTACAATCCTTTGGGTATATACCCAGTAATGGGATTCTTACACACCAATAACAGACAAAAAGAGAGACAAATCATGAGTGAACTCCCATTTACAATTGCTTCAAAGAGAATAAAATACCTAGGAATCCAACTTACAAGGGATGTGAAGGACCTCTTCAAGGAGAACTACAAACCACTGTTCAATGAAATAAAAGAGGACACAAATGGAAGAACATTCCATGCTCATGGATAGGAAGAATCAATATCGTGAAAATGGCCATACTGTCCAAGGTAAATTATAGATTCAATGCCATCCCCATTAAGCTACCAATGACTTTCTTCACAATCTTCTTAATAAATGATCAATGACCTCAAACCTATGTAAGTCTAAAACAAGGCTCTGAGTTGCTGCTAAAGTGACAAATTAGAAAATCTGAATCACGGTAAGGAAGACACAAAACATAGGTACAAAAATTGAATGTGAGAAACTGAGTGACTTGCCCGCTTATCCAAGACCCTTAAGAGGTCTGTAGTTATCTGAAGTTAATCGTGGTCTCTGGTTATCGGTAAAGGCATAAATCAGCTCTCTTTAAAATAACTTTCCTAAATTAGGCACAAGTGATTTTTCAGATTAAGATTCAGCAGAAAGCTCATAATTTAAGATAAAAGTAACAAAGCAAGAGCTAGTATGTAGAGAATTAATAAACAAGAAATGTAGTCACCATAACAGCTGTAGTTATTGGAGTTTTCAGAATGAGAATATAGCAAAATTTTCTATGAAATATAAAAAGAAAGAAAATTGAATATAAGATAAATATATAATAAAAAACTATCTGAAAAGAAAAGAGATTTGGGGGAAAATTAGAATTTCTACATATGAAAAATACAACTATTAAAAGCATACTAAATGTTAACCTGATGATTAAATGCAGTTGAGAAGATAATTCGTGAGATGGACAATACAATTGAACAAATTAACCCTTAGAGAATAAAAATAAAAATAAAGAAATTAAAGTATACACACAAAAAATCTGGACAATATCAAATAAGATAGAATGAGAAGGTTGAACGTTCATCTAATAAGAAGCTCATAGGAAGAGACAGAATGAATGAGATACACTATTCAAAGACATAATGAGTACAGATTTTTCAAAAATTTTCTTGGAATTTTAATGACTATCAAGCAGAATAAAACAAATAAAATGTTATGTGAACCTATTTTGGTGAAATTTCTAAAAAACAAATGCAAAGACAATAACTTAAAAGACACAGATAAGAACGTTGAGAGTGATAAACTTACTATAACTAGATAGATATATAGATGATAGATAGATAGATAGATGATAGATAGATAGATAGATAGATAGATAGATAGATACAAATGATAGAATGGAATGATATTTTAGAGATTTTAGAAATGTTCAAAAATGTTAAGTAAAAATCACTGCCAACATAATATTGTGAACTCGAGAAAATACAAGAGTGAAAAAGCAGATTTTTACAGATAAAGGAGAGAAAGAGAAAGATTACTGAAAATAGTTATTCAAAGAATTTATACAAAATGCTCTATAAGGAGAAAAATCCAGAAATATAGTCTTAATTACAGAAAAGAATATAAATAAATGCAACTTTAAATATGAACATGCATAAATACTACTTTCTTGCGAAGAAAAAAACGACTAATTTTCTTAGAGGTTTTCAGTTTTGGGTTTTACATTTAAATCTTTAATCCACCTAGAGTTAAATTTTTATACGGTTTAAAGAAGGGGTTCAGTTTCAGTCTTCTTCATATAGCTAGACAGTTATCCCAGCATACCATTTATTGAATAGGGAATCCTTTTCCCATTGCTTGTTTTTGTCAGGTTTGTTGAAGATCAGAAAATTGTAGGTGTGCAGTCTTATTTCTGGGTGCTCTATTCTGTTCCATTGGTCAATGTGTCTGTTTTTGTATCAGTACCATGCTGTTTGGGTCACTGTAGCCCTGGAGTATAGCTTGAAGGAAGCCATTATCGCTAACAAACTAACACAGGAACAGAAAACCGAGTATTGCACGTTATCACTAATGAATGGGAGCTTAATGAGGGGAACACATGGACACATAGAAGGGAACAATAGAACCTCGGCCTTTCAGAGGGAGGAAGGAGGGAGAGGATGAGGAAAAATAACTAATGGGTACTAGGCTTAATACATGGGTAATGAAATAATCTGTACAACAAACTCCCATGAAACAAGTTTAAGTATGAAACAAACCTGCATTGTACCCCAAACTTAAAATAAAATTATAAACAAATAAACAAAAACAAATGAGTGAAAAAGAGAAAAAATACTGAGTAAAAATAAACCATAGGTGCTTTTAAGGAATGAGATTTTATGTGCTTTTTTCCATCTTCACATTTATTATTATTTAAATATTTCCCAATGAACATGCATTACTTGTGTAATAAATGTAACTATTATTCAAAAGCAAACACTAATTATTCACATTTAGTTGACTGTGTTTTCAAACTAACCCAGAGTTTAAGTTAATTTTGATAACGATCATTAAAAGGGAAAATCACATAAACTTTTTTCTCTCCTCTTTTCTACTGTGAGAGTGTGCAGTATTTTTCACACATACACACACATCATATTTGAATTCCTCGAAATGTTAAGCAAACTATTGCTCTAAAATTATTGATAAGAAATGCATCAATCTGTGTATTTGCCAATATGTATAGTATATAATTTAAAAATAATTTCTATATTTTATTCATGTGAAATTTCTTGATTCAGTTTAAACTTTGTTTTATGAAATATGATTCACATCCACCCTTTTAACTACAATCATCTGTATGAGCGACAATGCATGTAAGCTTAATGAGAAGTGAGTATGCACCCATACCTGTAGGGGTCAGTTATTATTTGCTATTGTACTCCTTTATTCAATAAACAATAATTTTGTCTAGGAAGGCACACTGAAAATTTATAAAATTTCTACTGAAAAGTGTCTATTTTACTTATATCACCATTTTGGATTTTCTTTGTTCTTTTTCTTTACAATGAATAACAAAAAAATTACAATCAAGGCACATGATATATGTTTTATTCTTCTGTTTTTTGAAATTATTTTTTCCCCACCTCCAGTATTTACATTAACTCAAACATAAACACAGATACATACAGCCATAGCTGGTTTTGAGCTGGGCAGGGTGTCTACCCTGTCCATCTCCTTCATCTAGAATTCACATTTTGTCATACAACCGTCATCATCTTTGTTCCGTTAATTGTTTGAAGGAGATAATGTCACAAGATTTCAGAATCAAGCTACTTTGTCAATCTTCCTTTGTCTTACACATTGGCCTTCTCTCGGAAACAGAATATTAAAATAATAACAAGACAGCAAAAACCTTTCCTTTATCCAGTAATAGACTTGACAGTTTCTATAATGAAGGGAATCTTTTCAGAGGAGAAAATATGAGGTCATACTACCAACCAAAATAGCTATTAAATAAATATATGTCTATATAAAATATAATTTCAAATTATGTGTTCTGGGGAAATGCTGAGTTTTCAACAGTTTTAAAGTTATATAGCTAGGTGTATAATAAAAATGTGTCAATTGAATACTCAATACAATTTTAGGTCATGAAAAATTATGTTACAACTGTGGCAACTATAAATAAGTTTTCTACAAGTTAAACAGAGCAATGATATTCCTTGTGTTCCAATTAGTAGTGCTGTAAAAAAGAGAAAGGTTTCTAGTGCAATTGAAAATGCTGAAAACATTTCAAAAATATTGTTTGTTTTATTCAGTTTGTTATAGCATTAATACATGTTGCTATTACCCAACTTCTCTAAAGTACTTTAAAAATTTCTATTTTATTATTTTAAAAATATTGTAACATCTTCTAGTCTCAAGTATAAATTAGTATAAATTATATGTCAGAAAGCATTAAGTCTGTCTCTCACTCTGTGTCTATGTGCATAAGTATGTGTAGATTTCACTCCATCTCACTATGCTACACATATACAAGAACATGTATACATTGATAGAAAGAGAAAAGCACATTCCTTCAAGTACAATTAAATGACTGGCTATACTCCCTTGGAAGGGTGACTTGCTAGCGTTTCCAAGGTGAGATTTATAGAATTGGAATGATTTAATGCATAAAGTACATTTCCTGGGAAAATTCAGTTAATTCTAATATTCTCAAAATCCTTCTTTCTCAGACTTTACATGTAGATTGCTTCATGTTGCCAATTTTTTAAATAAAACAATAAAAGTTTAACTACAAATAAAATATATATTAAAGATTGTTGGGTAACTTGTATACTAATATGTGTTGCAGTTCTTATTTTTCAAACAAAACATATTTAGACTCAAACATACCTGATATTAAATTTTAAAACATATGTTACCTCTAAAAACAAAACAAAAACAAATTTCGAATATATCAACAGCATCATATATAAAATATCTCAGCTTTCAAAGACTATTTTGATAATTCCCCATTTTAAAAGTAGCCCATAAGCCTTTGTTTTGGGGTTTTTCTGTATTTGTTTTCTTTTAAGAAATTAGAATTTAATATTGCCCAGTCAGCTTATGATCATCAAATGAAGCTTGATTGTATATTTTAGAGTCTTAATAGACATAATGATTAATTATTCTTCAGGAAAACCCAAAGGAAATATACATGTTTACCTTCATTTATTTCTGAACCTGTTAACATCGCACAAATAATATGAAGTAAAATATTATTGTAAAATAAATTTCAAAATTAGGGGCAATACAATGCCATCAGAGGAGGGAGGGCTGTGTAATTAGAAACTTGGAAAGTAAAAGAACAAGTGGCAATTGACTTAGTTGATTAAAGGAGCTAAATGCAAAGCTAGCAATTGGGGAACTGAGAAGAGACATGCTGATTCATGCAGTAATATAAGGGGGAGTTTCAAGTATTAGAGACCAAAGTGTCTCTGAAGTTTGTAAAAATATCAAAATGATTGATTGTAAGTCTTTTAAGGAGAAGTCAAAAAAACTTATACTCCCTCACCTAACAGCAAAGAGAGGTAACGAATTTCTTCCCAGCCCCTGAGAAGATGGTGTCTGTCTGGGCTCTGAAATGGGAAACCACCTGAAGCTAGAAATAAGCTGCCTCAGTGGAAAAGGATTCAAGTCTATAAATCTCATAAGAAAATCTTCGACTCTCTTTCCACTTCCTTGACTTCTGAATTCTGGGAAAGACATAAGCCTCACACTAGAAATTATTTTTTTGTTGTTGTTTGAAAACTAATAGTCACAAAGGAAAATTCCTACATATATTAGCATTTGTGGATATCTCAAAATATGGCCACATCCATTCCTGGCAATAACAAATGAAGCCCATTAGTTGGTAAGCCCAGCATTGTGAACACAGTCATAATGTGTCATTATAGTCAGCACACAAGTGACTCACTCCTAAATATAAGTAGATATCCAAAGTTCACTAGATATTTCAGTTATTTTTCTAACATGACAGGTAAAAAACAGTACATCATAAAATAAAAACATAAATAACTAATTTCTTCTTAGAAGAGACAATGTAGGGAGCAATAATTTATCTCAAAGAAATAAGGGATATACTACCTTTATGAAAAGTGAACAAGAAGCTATAAAGTGCTTCATAAATTAGCTGTCAGAAGCTGATAGAAAGCCAACCAAAAAGGTAACAATAAAAGTTTTATATTTTACTTATAGAGTTATAGAATGCAGAGAGAGTCATATGACAGAGAACAAGATGAATTGAGGAGGAAGACAGTGGTTCAAACAAACCAAAACAGAGACAGGTATAGAAGTATAGACAGCTCTTTCAAATTAGTAGGTAAGAAGTAGAGTTCAGCAGTAATGCTGACACCTCTGGAAGAGATATGACTTATTAAAAAATCAAGCATATATATCATATATATGTATATAAATATAAACTTTGAAAATAGTATTTGAACTTGATCCTTAAAATAAACTGATAAAATTAGAACAAGATGTTTTTCCTTTACAATAGACTGAAAAAGAGTTCAACAAGAAGCAAACAACAAACATAGTGTCACACATTCAAGTTGTATTACGGCAATGCATTTTGAATCCAAGTTTTCATATGCAAAAGTTTTAAAATATGGCCAGAAAATACTTTGACATTTTTTACCATTGAAATGTGATGTTTTTTACCAACTCCTCTTGAATCTGATATCTTTAACTGTTGGATATGAAATACAGAAGTGATGCTGGCTAGTTTGTAGGTCTAGGCTTTTATAAATTGGCAGCTTCTACTTCCCATGTCTAAAATACTTTTGTAAGACAGCCTCTATAGTTTAGCAAGCACACTCACTTGGAGAGGACCTGTGCAGGTATACAGTCCAAGAAACCCAGCCAACGTGTGAGCAACTTGCTTGCATTAATCACCTGACATGTAAGCAAGGAAACATTCGAGATCACTCCAGCTCCTGCCACTCCTTGACAGCAATCACCAGAGGAAAAGAAAGAGGGAAAAACATCTAGCTTAGTGCTCCAAATGCCTAGAAACATGACAGATAATACTAAAAATCATTATTGTTGTTTAATCTACTCAGCATTGAGGAAATTTATTATTAAGCAATAGACTGTGTTTTTAGAGTGAGGTGCTCTAATAACAAAAACCTAAATGGTGCAGCATTGGCATTGGAATTGGACTGAGATCAGAGGCTGAAAGATGAATGTCCTTGATGCCTATAGATGCAGCTAAGCTGTAGGTAAGGGCTCAAAGAAAGTGAAAAGAACGTTATTGGAACATAAAGGGAAATAATACCTTGTTAAGTGATGGTAGTAATGTAGATGGTAGTAAATAGACCTAATAAACTTGTCAATCTGAGGAGAGTTCCATGCATACTAAAAACAAAACCGAAAATCCTAATCATTTGTTTTCTCTTTGCCTATGAATAATCAAGGACACATAGAGGAGAGAGATGAGTAATATTTTTAAAATGCTAAATATGAGGGAGATTGCATGTTTCTGGTATGACTAAACACACTCCTACCAGATCTACCTTTCCACAAATAACAGTGGAAAATATTGGAGAAAAACAACAAAGAAAGAACAACAACAAAAAAAAAACCACAATGATCTGAAAAAAAGATCATTAGAGTGAAAAAAGCAGGTTTATACTGGATGGGACTCAATAGTTGAAAAACCAAACTGGTTCAGCTTGTGGCAATAACCACAAGCATTCCAATATTCTTGTGTGAGCACAGTGAACATGTATTGGAGTACATATGAATGTAAACTGGCTTTGGCAATCTTCCAGAATAATAACTGAAGACAAAGCATTATCTAATTATCGATCTCTCTTAGCTTGCTACGCAGATTGAATTGTTAATTCCATATCAGTCATTATTTGTGTTACGAGGGTAATATTTTATTAAGACCCTTATAATCTACAATTTCCAGTATTTAAGAGCTTTCTTATAATCCACACTAGACCATTAAGTGTGCATTCTGTAGGTATGAACATGCATGCATCTATTTAATAATGTCTTCTTTATTAATTCCAAAATTTCTTGATGCTCCAGGTACCCTATATTGTTTTGAATTAACCACCGAGTAGCCTTAGGAATTCTCGCTTTCCACCTAGCTTGTCCAATTGAAACAAAACCAAAGGCTTCTGGTTTCAGCTCAGAAAGCTAAAGCTTCAAAGTCATTACTCTTATTCTTATGACAAGAAACATCTGATCAAACTAAAAATCAATGACTTTTATTGTACTAATAGAAGAACTAAAATTACAGGGCAAATCTCTGCACTGAACAAAACACATATCCAATAAATCACTGTTATGAAAACATACAAAGAACTCTAAAATTAAATGATACAACAAACAGCTTAATTAAACAATAGGCCAAAATCTGAATAGATACCTTATCAAAAATAATGTAGACGGCAAAATACTTATGAAAAGATACTAAAATCGTATGTCATTAGGGAGTTGCAAATTAAAACAATGAGATTGTACTACAGACTTATTAGAATGGTTAAAATTCAAAACCCTGAGAACACCAAATGCTGGTAAGATGGAACAACAGAAAATCTCATTCATTGCTGATGGAGTCCATCTTACCAGCATTTGGTAAATGTTTAACAGTTTCGTACAGAGATAAACATTTTGTCACCATATGATCCAGTAATGCTTCTAGAAATTCTGATTCAATTGATTTGAAAATTTACATCTACACAAAAGCTTGCCCATGAATTTTTATGACAATTTTATAAATAATTACCAAAAACTGGAAGCAATCAAGATGTTTCTCAATAAGTGAATAAACATTGCTACATATAATGGAACATTATTTAGCAATAAAAAGAACAAAGCTATCAATCACTGAATAGACATGCAGGAACTTTAAATGCATACCGTTAAGTGAAAAAAAAATCCATTTGAAATAGCTACAAAATCCTTATAGCTACAAATTCCAATATATGACATTCCAAAAGAGTTAGATCTGTAGAGAGAATAAAAAGATTGGTGATTGCCATAAGTTTAAGGTAAGGGATAAGAGTAGCCATAAATAAGTTTAAGTAGAGCATAGGGGATTTTTAGATGGTAAAACTATTCTGTATGATACTGCAATCCTGGATACATGACATTATACATTTGTTAAAACCTACAAACTTTGTAGCACGAAGAGTTAATATATTCAAATAAAAAATATTTTAGGAGATAGAGGATCTCAGGAAGGAAAGGTGATTGTGACAAGACAATCTTCTTGTATTTAAAATGTATTAAGCAACCTCCTAGAATGGGGGAAGGGAAAAAAAGGTGCTGATCTAGTAACTTACAGAAAAAGAATTGCCTGTTAACATTATATTCTTGTTGAAAAAGTTGTGTCCCACATGGCTATAGCTTAATAACTATGATATTATTATACATTCATACTGGAATTGAATAAAGTAAATAAATGGCAGATGTTAGGAGTCAGATTTTTACATGGCTTACACATAAACAATGGGAGAAGCCCCAGGTGATACCTGGTTCATGGATTGGAGCTGGAGACATCAGTAACGATTCATGTGTACCTTAATATAAACACATATGGTTACATACAGCTACATCTATTTACATAGGGTGAAACAGGATCATATATTTCTTTGCTCTGTCAGCTTAGTGGACCCAAAAGAAAAAGTATGGGGTAGGAAATATACAAGATAAGCCTCACTTTCTAGTCCCAAAAAGTAATGAAGTGATAAAACAAATAAACATACATAGGAGTGAACTGGAAGAGGTCTCAGTGGCCAAACCTGAAATAATTTGAATAACAAAAGTAATATTAGATTGTACCCTAAAATATAAAATAAATATCAAAGAGTCCATGCTTGAAAATAATAATAAATCAGAGAAATGAGACAAATCTCCAGTGCAGAATAATTTCAAGTAACTTAGGTTGATTCCATATTGTTGCTATTGAAAATAGTGCTGCTATAAATGGGAGTGCAGATATCTCTTTGTCTCTTCGACGTACTAAGTTTCTTTTCCTTGGGTATACACTCAACGTTGAGTATTGCTTTGGGGTTTTTTCTAGTTCCATACAAATTTTAGGATTTCATTCGTGGGACCAGAAGCCCAGCCCCCAGCCTTCAGGCCCTCCCTGGCCCTAAGGTGAGGCCTTACTGGGGACCTGCCCACTTCTGCCCAGGAACCTGTCTGCCTCCTGCTGCTGTTCATACCACCTGGCCTTGGCCAGACTTTGAGATCTGAGTGAGTGCCAAAAGCAGGAGAAGCCAGGCAGTGGGAGCAGGCACTACTGAGCCTGAAAGGGTCAGGGGCCTTCCTAGTCCCCCAAGAGTGCAGGGATGCCTGAGCCTGCAGACATGGTTTGTGCAGCTGCAGCTATGCCCAGGAAGGCAGGTCTCCCACCTGCTCAGTGGAGCAGAGGCCTGGGTGTGCAGCTGTGGTTGGGTGGCTCCATGGAGCTGGTAGCCGTGGCCATGCCTTCCTTTTGCAGCTGGCATGATGGCGGCAGCATGCCATCTGGAGCGACTGCTGCTCTCACCATAAACCAGAAACCTTTAAAACCCACAAGTAATATAAAAATGAACACAAAATTTAACAACTTCATAGAGATCTAATGGGGAAATAATGTGGAAATCAAATAGCACACATAGCCGTGGAGGAAAATCCATTTCCTTCAAAACAAACTATGAAAACAGAACATATCTGTAACCAAAGATAACTCATTATCTCACATAAGCATTTGAGATATGACTAACCACTATTATTCAAAAATACGAAATCTAATAACAGAATAGACAAAAAATGAAAACAGAGAAATAAAAGTGAATTGATTAAACATGAGAGAAATAAAACAAAATATTTAAAAATATATCAAAATGAAGAATAAATTTCCACAAGACAAAGGGATAATAGGCTCAAATAAAAAATTGATTAAGAGAAAAGACCAGAGAGCACCCAAGAAAATAAAATTCATGTAAAAATGCATATAGAAGGGGTCAGAAAGTAATAGAAATAGAGGACAAAGAATGAATAATATTCATCATTTTGAATCCCTAGAGAAAACAAAACTGTAACACAGAAAATAGAAAATACTTAAATTTACATATTGAAAGGTGTTGCTAGATACCTGAGAACATTAACCTAGAATAATGAACTCTGAATTTAAAGGAAAACATAAAATCTTCTAAGCCTCCAGGGAAAAACATCAAATAATTTATACTTTTAAAAAATTTCAATAATTATTCTATCTTTGTCATTCTTGTTTTAGTGCTTTTTTTAACTCAGTTTTTAAGTCAAACCAGTCATTTGCTATACATGTTTCAAAATACAAGATTTTGATCTATTAAGTAGATCTTTACCATTTGCCTCAATAATTTCTGCTTCTATCTTTATTATATTCTTTCATGTGTGTGCGTCTGTGTGTGGGGGGCTGTTTTGTTATTCTTATCATTTATTGAGATGAAAATTAATTTCATTTATCTTCCTCTTACACAGTAACATTTTTGTATTCTATTTTCTGATTGCTGCTTCTAATGTACAGATTTTTATTTTTTATGATTGCGATTTTTAAAAAATTTGGAATTTTGGTTTCTATTTCCCATTTCACACAAGAGTTCTTTAGTTGAAATTTTTATAATTTCCAGGAGAAAGGCGCTATTGGGCATAAAATTGTGAGTTACCTCCATGTTTGATTCATATACTCACTACAGATGATTGCAACTACAACTGTGTCTTTTCAGCTTTAACCAACTTACCATACAGGAACACTACTGGTGTGGTGGTAAGACAGGCTGAGGCGCATTATATAATTAATCCTCGAGTTAAATCTCAGAGCTCTAATAGGTCTATGTCTCAAGGCTGTGACTTTCACTGTTGATTTTCCCATGGCATAACTTCTTTGTCCATTGGTCCCACTCCCTTCTTTGGCTGTGGTGTTCCCAATCTATTTCCTTGAAGCCCTATTACTTATCAACCGTTTTTTTTAGATCACCCATTTAGTGAAGCAGAAAAGCTTGAAATGACTGGAATGGAAAGACCCCTCTTCAGCTAGGATAAGGCTCTATTAAAGTCTTTGGCCCTGGGTATTTGATATTTGGTTATTTGGTAGTGATCTACATTTAGCTTTCAACAATTTATCAAAATTGCCATATAAGTAATTTTACCAGTTTATGACTCCCTGTAGCAGATCTTGGCTGAACAAACTTGCCTTTCCAGAACTTGAGGTGTTGATTTGCCTGTAATCTCAACAGCTTATAGGTCCAAGAAAAGTCATTGATTTTCAGTTTGTACAGGTGTTTTCATTGTTGAACGGATAGAAGTAATACCTTCTAAGCTATTTACACGTCACAGCTGAGCTCACTCCTCCCCTCACTCAGATGCTCCAGGATCCCTGTCCTTTTTATCTTTCCAGTTTTCCAAACATGTCTTACCTTATTCCTCTGAAATTGTTTCCTCTGCTAGATCAGAGATTTCAAAAATAAATTATTTTTCTATGTTTAATACTTTTAATTAAGGTTAGACTTTATAATTATTATTTATTTTTCTTTTTGAGACGGAGTCTTGCTCTGTTGCCCAGACTGGAGTGCAGTAGTGAAATCT
Organism: Macaca mulatta; assembly: GCF_049350105.2. NCBI lineage: Eukaryota > Metazoa > Chordata > Mammalia > Primates > Cercopithecidae > Macaca > Macaca mulatta. Next base: position 124,870,829 of record NC_133413.1, read on the forward strand.
CGGCTCACTGCAACCTCTGTTTCCTAGGTTCAAGCGATTCTCTTGCTTCAGCTTCCCAGTTAGCTGGGATTACAGGCATACGCCACCACGTCCAGCTAATTTTTATATTTTTAATAGAGACGGGGTTTTGCCATTTTGGCCAAGCTCGTCTCAAACTCCTGACCTCAGGTGATCTGCCCACCTCAGCTTCCCAAGGTGTTAGGATTACAGGCAAGAGCCAACACGGCCGGCCGACTTTACAATTTTATTTTTTTTTTAATGGTCTTGCTCTGTCACGTGGGCTAGGTTGCAATGGCACAGTCATAGCTCACTGTACCCTCAAACATACAGGCTCAAGAAATCCTTCCATCTCAGCCTGCAAGTTGCTAGGACTACAGTTTTACATCACCATGCCTGGCTAATTTTCTTTTTCTAATTTTTTCTTTTGTAGAGATGGGGGTCTTGCTATGTTAACCAGGCTAGTTTCAAACTCCTGGCCTCAAGTGATCTTCCTGCCTTGGCCTCGCAAAGTGCTGGAATTAAAGAAATGAGCCACTATACCTAGTGGACTTTACAATCTTTAGAGTATATTTTGAGTTTGGGGAATAAAAATAGAAATACATTTACTGTTAAAGTTTTATTATTTATTCTTTGCTGAGAAGCCAACCATTACAACTGTAATAAACTACTACAGCCCACAAAATCTGAAATAAGCAGCAAGAAATACTGAAGAACACTTTAAAAATTTCAATAACTATGTTGAAAGTTTTAGGCAACAAATTTTGATATGTGCACACAATTTAGTCAAAATCACACTGAAACTTGCAGTATTAAGACAGCTCCAGGCCATTTGTAGACGAAGCCTCATTTCTCTTTTCTGTCTTACTCTATTCACTGTTGCATTTCTTAGAACCTATATCTGAAAAGTTCTAGTTCATTGAGCATATGTGTAAATGTGTGTGTGTCTGTGTGATGCTTTTTTATTTTTAATAATTAGGCTAGAAAAAGTATTATTTTAAGACTAGATTTATAAAACATACTAGCACTGAATCAGTTTTGCTAATTTGAGGAACATTTAATTATTATTTTATATGGTGCAGTTTCAATGAGATGCAGTAGCTCATTGAGAATGCTACTATGGATAAAATTTATAAATTGACAGGGAAAATTTTAACAAGTGTACAGATGTCAGCACTTTCTTTTTAACTGTTAAGTCTTTGTATGCCATGTGCTTTCTGTCTTATATTCCAATGTAATAAAAAGGATTTTCTTAAAATATTCACTAGAGTGAAGTAAAATTTAAATTATTTGACATGGACTATCTGAATAATTGCTTTAGTGTTTTGGACCATCTTACTGATACTGGAAGAACCAAGTAGCCTAATCGTTATTTGTTAATAAACTTTCTTCAAAAATTCTTGATTTTTTTCTCAATATGGCATAAATAAAATAAATGCTTGCTGAACTGTCAAATGTCAGGATTTAGTTCCTGAGAAACTTAGGGAAAATGTAGGTTAAAATGTCATAAGGTCAACTTTGCATGTTCTGATAATGTCCCTTCTTCATTCTTTGTTGCTGGGTGACAAATCAGATTTGAGGCTAAAACTGTTGTTTCTACTGTGGTTATTCATTTAAAAATAGATCCCTGTATATTTCACTGAGTCCATTTATCTTTGTCTCACTCCAAAAAATGGGTAAGACACATGAAGAAACAGTTTAAACTGAACCCAAACATAACAGAGTTCTGATCATTGTTCATAATAAGAGAAATGCAAGTTAAAACCACTTCAGATACAATTTCTTTTTTTTTTTTGAGACGGAGTCTTGCTCTGTCACCCAGGCTGGAGTGCAGTGGCCGGATCTCAGCTCACTGCAAGCTCCGCCTCCCGGGTTTACGCCATTCTCCTGCCTCAGCCTCCCGAGTAGCTGGGACTACAGGCGCCCGCCACCTCGCCTGGCTATTTTTTTGTATTTTTTTAGTAGAGACGGGGTTTCACCGTGTTAGCCGGGATCGTCTCTCGATCTCCTGACCTCGTGATCCGCCCGTCTCGGCCTCCCAAAGTGCTGGGATTACAGGCTTGAGCCACCGCGCCCGGCCCAGATACAATTTCTTAACCATTAGAGAAAAATCCAAAAGTTAAACAAAATACTCCAGGGTCATTGTTAGAAGATGACAGGGTACTAATTCATTATTTTGATAACATGTAAATCAAAGGAAAAAATGATATATCTTGCTTTTCATTTTTCCCCTTATTTTTAACCAGCTTTATTGAGGTAAAGTTGAAACTAATCTGCACACATGTAATGTGTAGAATTAGTTAACTTCACCGTCAAGGCAATGAAGATATTCACAGCCTTTAACAGATTTGGATGCCCCTTGGTAATCCCTTCTATCTGTCCATATTTTCCAACCTCCCCAAATTCCAGATAAATACTTATCTACTTTCTATGACTATGTATTAGTTTGCTTTGATGTTTGTATCAAAATAGAAACAAAGGTATTGATCACTGGTTATGTTCACTGTTATTTGTTTTGTTTTGTTTTGTTTTTGAGACAAGAGTATCGCTGTCTGGAGTGCAGTGGCAAGATCATACCTCATTGTAACCTGGAACTCCTAGACTCAAGTGGTCCTCCTGCCTCAGCCTTGAGTTACCACTACTACAGGCATGTGCCACCATGTCCAGCTAATTTATTATTATCATTTGTTTAAAGATGGAGCCTCACTGTATTGCCCAAGCTGTTCTAAAACTCATGGTAGCAAATGATCCTCTTGTCTTGGCATTCCAAAACTCTGGGATCACAGGCATAAACTACCACAACTGACTCTTTGTTTTTAAAGATGAAAGTAATTAGAGTAGCAGTTTTTAAAGTCTGGTTCCTGTACCAACAGCATAAGCATCACTTGGAAACTTGCTGTCAATACAGATTCTTAAGACTCACACCAAATTTATGGAATTAGAAATTCTACTATCATTTGGGCTGATCTAGATTAGAAATATCTGTCAATACCAATTCCATTCAGATTATTTTTAAAGTGGTAGGTATTGCATATTTAATCTTGTTTTTTCTTATTTGAATTACATTTTAAGCTAACAATGATAGAGAAGTTGATCATCATATAAATATTTTAACCATCAAATAAAGAATGATAGGATTAGAATTTCATCATTTTGCAACCCATAATGAAACATGTGTAATAAGCAATTGTCATCAATTTAGAAAGGAAATGTTAAGACCACAAAGTGAGATAAATAAAGATCCTGGCACTCTTGTAAAATAGAAAACAACATGTATAAAGTATTCAACAATATCCAGAATTAGATATAAGTGCGGAATAAACTACTTATTGGATTTAAATGACCATAAACAATTATTAGGTCTCATGAAGCTAAGAGTTATGTCAGACAGGGCACTGCATGCACTTTTCGTTTCTGCTACACAGCATCTGGGTCCTCAGGAGGAAGATTTGAAGGATGGGGCTGAAAGTATCTGAAGGCTTATGTATTCACATGTCTAGTGGTTGATATTGGCTATTAGCTGAGGCTCTAGGTGGGCTGTCAACCAAAACATCTACATGCTCGCATTCCCATGTGTCTTGTCCTCCGCCAAACGTGATGATGGTGGTTGGGTTCCAACATCAACATTTGGGGAAAAAGAGCAGGAGAGTCAGGTCAAAATGGTATCGTTTTTGAACTAGTCACGGATATTTCATACCATCACATTTACTATACTGCATTAGTCGGGACGGTCACAACCCTTGCCCAAATCTAATGGGAGAAACAAACTACACTCACAGTGAGATTGCAAAACATCATAAAATGGTGTGCGGAATGGCATAAACACATAGGTGTGGCCGGTTTGGGAACATCTAATTTACTTAAATGACAAAACTCTAATAGGAGAAATGAGATTTTCCATTCCCTTCCACAGGCAACATTGAAGAAAAAATAAAAAAAGAGGTGGAGGGGAAACTCCCAAATCAAGGATAACTTAAGAGGTGTGAGTCCGGGGGGGCGGAGCAAGATGGCCGAATAGGAACAGCTCCAGTCTCCAACTCCCAGCGCGAGCGACACGGAAGACCGGTGATTTCTGCATTTTCAACTGAGGTACTGGGTTCATCTCACTGGGGAGTGCCGGACGATCGGTGCTGGTCAGCTGCTGCAGCCCGACCAGCGAGCGCTGAAGCAGGGCGAGGCATTGCCTCACCTGGGAAGCGCAAGGGGGAAGGGAATCCCTTTTCCTAGCCAGGGGAACTGAGACACACAACACCTGGAAAATCGGGTAACTCCCACCCCAATACTGCGCTTTAAGCAAACAGGCACACCAGGAGATCATATCCTACACCTGGCCGGGAGGGTCCCACACCCACGGAGCCTCCCTCATTGCTAGCACAGCAGTCTGTGATCTACCGGCAAGGCAGCAGCGAGGCTGGGGGAGGGGCGCCAGCCATTGCTGAGGCTTAAGTAGGTAAACAAAGCTGCTGGGAAGCTCGAACTGGGTGGACCTCACAGCAGCTCAAGGAAACCTGCCTGTCTCTGTAGACTCCACCTCTGGGGACAGGGCAATAACAAACACAGCCGAAACCTCTGCAGACGCAAACGACTCTGTCTGACAGCTTTGAAGAGAGCAGTGGATCTCCCAACACGGAGGTTGAGATCTGAGAAGGGACAGACTCCCTGCTCAAGTGGGTCCCTGACCCCTGAGTAGCCTAACTGGGAGACATCCCCCACTAGGGGCAGTCTGACACCCCACACCCCACAGGGTGGAGTACACCCCTGAGAGGAAGCTTCCAAAGCAAGAATCAGACAGGTACACTCGCTGTTCAGAAATATTCTATCTTCTGCAGCCTCTACTGCTGATACCCAGGCAAACAGGGTCTGGAGTGGACCTCAAGCAATCTCCAACAGACCTACAGCTGAGGGTCCTGACTGTTAGAAGGAAAACTATCAAACAGGAAGGACACCTACACCAAAACCCCATCAGTACATCACCATCATCAAAGACCAGAGGCAGATAAAACCACAAAGATGGGGAAAAAGCAGGGCAGAAAAGCTGGAAATTCAAAAAATAAGAGCGCATCTCCCCCGGCAAAGGAGCGCAGCTCCTCGCCAGCAACGGATCAAAGCTGGACAGAGAATGACTTTGACGAGATGAGAGAAGAAGGCTTCAGTCCATCAAATTTCTCAGAGCTAAAGGAGGAATTACGTACCCAGCGCAAAGAAACTAAAAATCTTGAAAAAAAAGTGGAAGAATTGATGGCTAGAGTAATTAATGCAGAGAAGGTCCTAAACAAAATGAAAGAGATGAAAACCATGACATGAGAAATACGTGACAAATGCACAAGCTTCAGTAACCGACTCGATCAACTGGAAGAAAGAGTATCTGCGATTGAGGATCAAATGAATGAAATGAAGCGAGAAGAGAAACCAAAAGAATAAAGAAGAAAAAGAAATGAACAAAGCCTGCAAGAAGTATGGGATTATGTAAAAAGACCAAATCTACGTCTGATTGGGGTGCCTGAAAGTGAGGGGGAAAATGGAACCAAGTTGGAAAACACTCTTCAGGATATCATCCAGGAGAACTTCCCCAACCTAGTAGGGCAGGCCAACATTCAAATCCAGGAAATACAGAGAACGCCACAAAGATACTCCTCGAGAAGAGCAACTCCAAGACACATAATTGCCAGATTCACCAAAGTTGAAATGAAGGAAAAAATTTTAAGGGCAGCCAGAGAGAAAGGTCAGGTTACCCACAAAGGGAAGCCCATCAGACTAACAGCAGATCTCTCGGCAGAAACTCTCCAAGCCAGAAGAGAGTGGGGGCCAATATTCAACATTCTTAAAGAAAAGAATTTTAAACCCAGAATTTCATATCCAGCCAAACTAAGTTTCATAAGTGAAGGAGAAATAAAATCCTTTACAGATAAGCAAATGCTTAGAGATTTTGTCACCACTAGGCCTGCCTTACAAGAGACCCTGAAGGAAGCACTAAACATGGAAAGGAACAACCGGTACCAGCCATTGCAAAAACATGCCAAAATGTGAAGACCATCGAGGCTAGGAAGAAACTGCATCAACTAACGAGCAAAATAACCAGTTAATATCATAATGGCAGGCTCAAGTTCACACATAACAATCTTAACCTTAAATGTAAATGGACTAAATGCTCCAATTAAAAGACACAGACTGGCAAACTGGATAAAGAGTCAAGACCCATCAGTCTGCTGTATTCAGGAGACCCATCTCACACGCAGAGACATACATAGGCTCAAAATAAAGGGATGGAGGAAGATTTACCAAGCAAATGGAGAACAAAAAAAAGCGGGGGTTGCAATACTAGTCTCTGATAAAACAGACTTTAAACCATCAAAGATCAAAAGAGACAAAGAAGGCCATTACATAATGGTAAAGGGATCAATTCAACAGGAAGAGCTAACTATCCTAAATATATATGCACCCAATACAGGAGCACCCAGATTCATAAAGCAAGTCCTTAGAGACTTACAAAGAGACTTAGACTCCCATACAATAATCATGGGAGACTTCAACACTCCACTGTCAACATTAGACAGATCAACGAGACAGAAAGTTAACAAGGATATCCAGGAATTGAACTCATCTCTGCAGCAAGCAGACCTAATAGACATCTATAGAACTCTCCACCCCAAATCAACAGAATATACATTCTTCTCAGCACCACATCGTACTTACTCCAAAATCCACCACGTAATTGGAAGTAAAGCACTCCTCAGCAAATGTACAAGAACAGAAATTATAACAAACTGTCTCTCAGACCATAGTGCAATCAAACTAGAACTCAGGACTAAGAAACTCAATCAAAACCGCTCAACTACATGGAAACTGAACAACCTGCTCCTGAATGACTACTGGGTACATAATGAAATGAAGGCAGAAATAAAGATGTTCTTTGAAACCAATAAGAACAAAGATACAACATACCAGACTCTCCGGGACACATTTAATGCAGTGTGTAGAGGGAAATTTATAGCACTAAATGCCCACAAGAGAAAGCAGGAAAGGTCTAAAATTGACACTCTAACATCGCAATTAAAAGAACTAGAGAAGCAAGAGCAAACACATTCGAAAGCTAGCAGAAGCCAAGAAATAACTAAGATCAGAGCAGAACTGAAGGAGATAGGGACACAAAAAACTCTCCAAAAAATCAATGAATCCAAGAGTTGGTTTTTTGAAAAGATCAACAAAATTGACAGACCACTAGCAAGACTAATAAAGAAGAAAAGAGAGAAGAATCAAATCGACGCAATTAAAAATGATAAAGGGGATATCACCACTGATCCCACAGAAATACAAACTACCAGCAGAGAATACTATAAACACCTCTACGCAAATAAACTGGAAAATCTAGAAGAAATGGATAATTTCCTGGACACTTACACTCTTCCAAGACTAAACCAGGAAGAAGTTGAATCCCTGAATAGACCAATAGTAGGCTCTGAAATTGAGGCAATAATTAATAGCCTACCAATCAAAAAAAGTCCAGGACCAGATGGATTCACAGCTGAATTCTACCAGAGGTACAAGGAGGAGTTGGTACCATTCCTTCTGAAACTATTCCAATCAATAGAAAAAGAGGGAATCCTCCCTAACTCATTTTATGAGGCCAACATCATCCTGATACCAAAGCCTGGCAGAGACACAACAAAAAAAGAGAATTTTAGACCAATATCCCTGATGAACATCGATGCAAAAATCCTCAATAAAATACTGGCAAACCGGATTCAGCAACACATCAAAAAGCTTATCCACCATGATCAAGTGGGCTTCATCCCTGGGATGCAAGGCTGGTTCAACATTCGCAAATCAATAAACATAATCCAGCATATAAACAGAACCAAAGAAAGAACCACATGATTATCTCAATAGATGCAGAAAAGGCTTTTGACAAAATTCAACAGCCCTTCATGCTAAAAACGCTCAATAAATTCGGTATTGATGGAACGTACCTCAAAACAATAAGAGCTATTTATGACAAACCCACAGCCAATATCATACTGAATGGGCAAAAACTGGAAAAATTCCCTTTGAAAACTGGCACAAGACAGGGATGCCCTCTCTCACCACTCCTATTCAACATAGTGCTGGAAGTTCTGGCTAGGGCAATTAGGCAAGAGAAAGAAATCAAGAGTATTCAGTTAGGAAAAGAAGAAGTCAAATTGTCCCTGTTTGCAGATGACATGATTGTATATTTAGAAAACCCCATTGTCTCAGCCCAAAATCTCCTTAAGCTGATAAGCAACTTCAGCAAAGTCTCAGGATACAAAATTAATGTGCAAAAATCACAAGCATTCTTATACATCAGTAACAGACAGAGAGCCAAATCAGGAATGAACTTCCATTCACAATTGCTTCAAAGAGAATAAAATACCTAGGAATCCAACTTACAAGGGATGTAAAGGACCTCTTCAAGGAGAACTACAAACCACTGCTCAGTGAAATCAAAGAGGACACAAACAAATGGAAGAACATACCATGCTCATGGATAGGAAGAATCAATATCGTGAAAATGGCCATACTGCCCAAGGTAATTTATAGATTCAATGCCATCCCCATCAAGCTACCAATGAGTTTCTTCACAGAATTGGAAAAAACTGCTTTAAAGTTCATATGGAACCAAAAAAGAGCCCGCATCTCCAAGACAATCCTAAGTCAAAAGAACAAAGCTGGAGGCATCACGCTACCTGACTTCAAACTATACTACAAGGCTACAGTAACCAAAACAGCATGGTACTGGTACCAAAACAGAGATATAGACCAATGGAACAGAACAGAGTCCTCAGAAATAATACCACACATCTACAGCCATCTGATCTTTGACAAACCTGAGAGAAACAAGAAATGGGGAAAGGATTCCCTATTTAATAAAGGGTGCTGGGAAAATTGGCTAGCCATAAGTAGAAAGCTGAAACTGGATCCTTTCCTTACTCCTTATACGAAAATTAATTCAAGATGGATTAGAGACTTAAATGTTAGACCTAATACCATAAAAACCCTAGAGGAAAACCTAGGTAGTACCATTCAGGACATAGGCATGGGCAAAGACTTCATGTCTAAAACACCAAAAGCAACGGCAGCAAAAGCCAAAATTGACAAATGGGATCTCATTAAATTAAAGAGCTTCTGCACAGCAAAAGAAACTACCATCAGAGTGAACAGGCAACCTACAGAATGGGAGAAAATTTTTGCAATCTACTCATCTGACAAAGGGCTAATATCCGGAACCTACAAATAACTCAAACAAATTTACAAGAAAAAAACAAACAACCCCATCAAAAAGTGGGCAAAGGATATGAACAGACATTTCTCAAAAGAAGACATTCATACAGCCAACAGACACATGAAAAAATGCTCATCATCACTGGCCATCAGAGAAATGCAAATCAAAACCACAATGAGATACCATCTCACACCAGTTAGAATGGCAATCATTAAAAAGTCAGGAAACAACAGGTGCTGGAGAGGATGTGGAGAAATAGGAACACTTTTACACTGTTGGTGGGATTGTAAACTAGTTCAACCATTATGGAAAACAGTATAGTGATTCCTCAAGGATTTAGAACTAGATGTACCATATGACCCAGCCATCCCATTACTGGGTATATACCCAAAGGATTATAAATTATGCTGCTATAAAGACACATGCACACGTATGTTTATTGCGGCACTATTCACAATAGCAAAGACTTGGAATCAACCCAAATGTCCATCAGTGACAGATTGGATTAAGAAAATGTGGCACATATACACCATGGAATACTATGCAGCCATCAAAAAGGATGAGTTTGTGTCCTTTGTAGGGACATGGATGCAGCTGGAAACCATCATTCTTAGCAAACTATCACAAGAACAGAAAACCAAACACCGCATGTTCTCACTCATAGGTGGGAACTGAACAATGAGATCACTTGGACTCAGGAAGGGGAACATCACACACAGGGGCCTATCATGGGGAGGGGGGAGGGGGGAGGGATTGCATTGGGAGTTATACCTGATGTAAATGACGAGTTGATGGGTGCAGCACACCAACATGGCACAAGTATACATATGTAACAAACCTGCACGTTATGCACATGTACCCTACAACTTAAAGTATAATAATAATAAATAAATTAAAAAAAAAAAAAGAAGTAGTCAACTACATCCTCATGGAGCAATAAAAGTTCTTTTTGTTAGAAAAAAAAAAAAAGAGGTGTATCAATTAATTGTGATGTATAGAATTTCTTTGAATTTTGATTAAAACAAGCTGCATCAAAAGTTGGAGAAAATTGGGGTAATTTGAAGGCAGAATATATGGAGATGTTAAGAAATTGTTATTTTTGTTTAGTAATGTTTAGTATTATGTTTTCTTTTTATTTTTGAGAGTCTGTAACGTAGAGTTATATACTAGATTATAAATGAATAACATAATTTGTGGTCTGCAATTTGATTGAAAATAATCTGTGACTGAAAGAATTTGGGTATATCAATGTGATTAAGTTAGACCACAATTTAATAATTGCTAATTTTTGAATTGGGTTAATGGGTGCCTAAGAATATAATATACTATTCATATTCCATGTACTATACTACTACATATTACTCATATAAATATAATATATGGTATGTACTTTTGTCTACATGTTAGAAACATTCCATTATAAAAAGTTTAATGAGCAAGATAAAGTCTAGGAGTAGTCTGAGAGAATTTTATTACCGTCTTACTTTGAAAAGTTTATGAATCCTTAAATATTAACCAGAATTAAAGATCAGCTAAATGGCAATTGCTTTCAGAAGTCTGATCATCATTCCGCGTTTACAATCCTGAATAAATAAATTTCTGAGATGAGGGTGATGTCAATATCAATCACAATATATTTGTGATTGTAAGTTTTCTGGTTTTGTTGTAAAATGATAATGGTATAAGAAGCCTCTTGGTGCCGCGGACGCCTGGGCAGCCACGGCGGCGGGGCCGCGGCGGGCGCCGGCTCAGCCCGCCCCTTTCTCCCACCGCCTCCCTGCCCCGCCCCGCGCCTCGCCGGCCGCTGTCAGCTCCCTCAGCGTCCGGCCGAGCAGCTGTATATGCTGAGCCGCTGCCGCAGCCGACTGCTCCACGTCCTGGGCCTTAGCTTCCTGCTGCAGACCCGCCGGCCGATTCTCTTCTGCCCTCCCCGTCTCATGAAGCCGCTGGTAGTGTTCGTCCTCGGCGGCCCCGGCGCCGGCAAGGGGACCCAGTGCGCCCGCATCGTCGAGAAATATGGTTACACACACCTTTCTGCAGGAGAGCTGCTTCGTGATGAAAGGAAGAACCCAGATTCACAGTATGGTGAACTTATTGAAAAGTACATTAAAGAAGGAAAGATTGTACCAGTTGAGATAACCATCAGTTTATTAAAGAGGGAAATGGATCAGACAATGGCTGCCAATGCTCACAAGAATAAATTCTTGATTGATGGGTTTCCAAGAAATCAAGACAACCTTCAAGGTTGGAACAAGACCATGGATGGGAAGGCAGATGTATCTTTCGTTCTGTTTTTTGACTGTAATAATGAGATCTGTATTGAACGATGTCTCGAGAGGGGAAAGAGTAGTGGTAGCAGTGATGACAACAGAGAGAGCTCGGAAAAGAGAATTCAGACATACCTTCAGTCAACAAAGCCAATTATTGACTTATATGAAGAAATGGGGAAAGTCAAGAAAATAGACGCTTCTAAATCTGTTGATGAAGTTTTTGATGAAGTTGTGCAGATTTTTGACAAGGAAGGCTAATTCTAAACCTGAAAGCATCCTTGAAATCATGCTTGAATATTGCTTTGATAGCTGCTATCATGACCCCTTTTTAAGGCAATTTTAATCTTTCATAACTACATCTCAATTAGTGGCTGGAAAGTACATGGTAAAACAAAGTTAATTTTTATGTTCTTTTTTTTGGTCACAGGAGTAGACAGTGAATTCAGGTTTAACTTTTTAAATTCAAAAAGAATATCCCTTTTATAGTTTGTGCCTTCTGTGAGCAAAACTTTTTAGTACGCATATATATCCCTTTAGTAATCACAACATGTTAGGATTTAGGGATACCCGCTTCCTCTTTTTCTTGCAAGTTTTAAATTTCCAACCTTAAGTGAATTTGTGGACCAAATTTCAAAGGAACTTTTTATGTAGTCAGTTCTTGCACAATGTGTTTGGTAAACAAACTCAAAATGGATTCTTAGCAGCGTTTTAGTATTTATCAAATAACTGACCATTTACTATAGAAAGGTGAAAAAACTTAAGCTTTGTTTTACTACAACTTGTACAAAGTTGTATGACAGGGCATATTCTTTGCTTCCAAGATTTGGGCTGGGGGCACTAGGGGTTCAGAGCCTGACAGAATTGTCAGCTTTATTCTGACATAATCTAAGGGTATGGGGCAAGGATCACATCTAATGCTTGTGTTCCTTATACTCTGTTATATAGTATTATTCATGATTCAGCTGATCTTAACAAAATTCCTAGCAGTGGAACCTTGAAATGCATGTGGCTAGATTTATGCTAAAATGATTCAGTTAGCATTTTAGTAACACTTCAAAAGTTTTTTTTCTTTGTTTTTTAGACTTAATAAAAGGTTAGAATTAATTAGAAGAAAAAAAAAAAAAAGAAGCCTCTTGGCTTGATTGGAGAAAATAAAATATAAAATGTTTTACATATCAAGCCATTGATTTCTTTTTTAAAAAAACATGCCTAATGAATATCTTACTATGCTATGCATGTGGGTTTTCATTACTATAAGAGTGTACTGTAATTTGGCTGGGTGTGGTGGCTCATGCCTGTAATCCTATCACTTTAGGAGGCTGAGGCAGGCAGATCACTTGAGGTCAGGAGTTCCAGACCAACCTGGCCAACACGGTGAAATCCCATCTCTACTAATAATACGAAAATTAGCCAGGCATGATGGTAGGTTCCTGTAGTCCCAGCTACTCAGGAGACTGAGGCAGGAGAATCGCTTGAATCTGGGAGGCAGAGGTTTCAGTAAGTCAAGATCATGCCAATGCACTCCAGCCTGGGTGACAGAATGAGACTGTGTCTCGAAAAACAAACAAACAAACAAATAAAAAACAGAATGTACTGTAATTTATTTCTATTTCTTCTACACACACATACACAGAAAATCAGTGACTATGATGGTCCCATCATGTCCATGGTTTCAATTTATTTCCATGATTTCAGTTAACCTCCATCATGGTCCAAAAGTATTAAATGAAAAATTCCAGAAATAAACAATTCATAAGTTTTAAATTGTACAAAGTTCAGAATAGTATGAAGAAATCTCTTGCAGTGCCGCTCTGTCCTGCTGAGATGTGAATCTTCCCTTGGTACAGTGTATCCGGACTCTATGTACTACCTGCCTGTTAGTCACTTAGTAGCCATCTTAGTGATCAGAGATGATGATCAAATCGAGTGGCATGATCTTACAGTCCTTGTATTCAGTGACCCTTATTTTTTTTTAACTGTGTATCTATGCACTAAGAGATGGTGTTTTTGGCACATTGCCCAGGCTAGTCTCAAACTCCTAGGCTCAAGCTATCCTTTTGCCTCAGCCTCCAGAGTAGCTGGGATTACAGGTGCATGCCACTAGTCCGCAGATGGGTAACCCTTACTTAACAATGGTCCCAAAACACAAGAGTAGTAATGCTGGCAATGCAGATATGCTAAAGAGAAGCTATTAAGTGCTTCCTTTGTTATAGGACCAAGAGGTTCCTAAGTCTGCTGCATGGTAACAGTCCAATTCCATTGAGATAGCAGGATTTGCGGCAGATTAATGATTGCAGGGCACCCTCAAATCTATCTCCCTGAGGTATTCTGGGCTGGATTTGTTAAAAGAGTCAAGGAGAGTGAGAGGCTGGAAAATTGGGGTCGTTGATTGGTTGGGGCAAGGGGGATGAAATCATCTAGATGTGGTCACTGCATTGTTTGCTATGTCAACTCCTCATGGAATCCTTATGATCAGCCACAGCTGAGTGCAGCACTGGGTAAGCATAATAATAGACAGGTGTATATGTCTGGCTTGATCACCACCATGTGCAATGTGCCTAGCACTGTACCCAGCCATAGCAGTCATCCACATTTTATGACTGGAGGCATTTCTGAATATAGTGAACAAATTTCTGAATATAGTGTCCTCATTATTTAAAGCATTTGCTGACAAGTCATTCTTATTTACGCATAGCTTTTTCTGGAGGTAATTATAGTCCTCATTTTAAAAGGGACAAGAATATAACCTTCCACCTGCTCAAAAACATTACTCTAGAAGCCTTCCATAGTTGTCAAATTGGAAGTCTATAACTAATCAATTTCCTTCATAGTTGTGTCTTTTTCTCTAGATGACCTTTTATCAAATTAAAAAAAAAATACATCACGGGAATTGACATAGAGATTAAAAAAAGCATTCTTAATACTATTTATTATTTTGGACAATAGAAAGCAGACTCTTAGGAATGTTAATTCTGTAAACAAATATATGCATATCAAGCTCAAGAATTTTGAGAGTAGAGGGATCTAGAGATAATGAAAGTAGAGTATGAGATGCATTTCTGGGTGGAAAATCACAAATAGGGAATGAGAGGTGGGAAAATGTATAGCTGCGATCATGGGGACATAACTGAGGGTAGAATAAATGTTACAGTAAAGTGTGTATAATGATGATGATGATGATGATGATGATGATGTTCTATACTTCATAAATTTGACTGAGGCTGAACTTGAAACAAAATTAAAGTTGATTGATGCCAGGAAGTTCTCTGAGAATTTTTGTTCATTTGTTTAATGCTATAAACCATACCAAAAATCACTAGGAAAAAATGAAGTATGAACTATTATCATTAATCATATCTGAACACTGTCATTATTCACTGTTTGTTGATTTGCTAAACTTTCTTTTACCCTTAGTTGCTTCAGGAGTTCTCTTCCTCGCTTAATCCAAGATAAGAAAATTGTGTAACAATGGAAAAGAAAAGCTATTCAACATCAATGAAAGAGGATTCCATCTTGCCAGTACTGCTTATCCATGATATGTCCTTGAAAAATCCTTTAATATATTTGAATCATGGATATGATATAAATAGAACCCTTTATTGCATGGGATTATTTGAAATAATGCAAGTTTAATTGAAAACATGTTTTATACATTATAAAACATTATGCAAACTTGCAAACTGTTAGTATTTTCATTGACCATTTTTATACTTGGTATGCTTAATTCAGATTAGATATTTGTTTATATTAATCTTCCAAAATACACATCATATTATAATCTTCTACTCCTTTCAATTATATAGGGATATTTTTGTCATTCTCAAATTCAAAAGGCAAAATTTTCTCCAAGTTAGTTGGAAACTATTTGTTCAAGCCCTCTTATAGAGAAAGTAACCCATTTCCACTGGAATGCGTGCTCACTAGGTTAGGTCAAAATTAGATGCCTTGACTTCCTGACCGTTAACATACATACAACTCTGTGTTTAAAACAGAAAACAAACAAAAAAATGAGAGTAATCATACCATTAAACTCATAAAACTAAAAATAATAAAAGCAGACTTTTTTAAAACAATGGCCGGTTGATAGAAGTTTCCCTAAATGAAGAGAAAGTCTAAGAATGACTACCTTGGGGAACACCAGTACAAAGAGAAAACTCACCAGCAGGAAGCAAAAGAACCCAGGGGGCAAAAATTTCGACAGATAAAATACTTTGTATACGGGACTTTTTTGAGTGATTTGTCTATCTTTCCGATCTTAGCTCTATTGAATACGTGCCCTGGGCAGCTTTACTAGTTAAAACAAATGAGAAAACAAAAATTAGACATTTCCAACTGTCTCCACCCCTTTTTCCAGCCCCTACTGTGCTTCAGCTAATGTAAAAATGTTTTTGGTATATAATTTTGCTATGAAATAGTTACTTAGTAAAATGGCATAGATTCATTTTAATGAGATCTTTAAAACAGACGGGGATATTTTAGCTGCCCTCAAACCTTTTGCTTGAACAATTCACTTTGTAATTAGTGGTGTGGTAAAAATTTCCTTTAAAAGGGGTAGGAAGTGAATGCATTTTCAGGCTGTCATGAGAAAATCTGTGAAACACAAGTGATCCATGAGACAATATTTTTTTTAACACTTATTTTCTTTACAGTGGGCAATTTAAAAGGCCATGAGTAATTTTCCATTTTTCATCATGTTGTTTACTCCCTGGAGTTTTATTAAAAGGGTAAACAATTGAATAAATGCAATTGAAGTGGAGGAGGTGGTCTTTAAAAATAATTTCCTTTTATGTTTGCCCCTCTGATTTTCTTTCATTATAAAATAGCTCTTTGCAATTTTATTGTTATGTATCTTTTTGGGTTTAATGTGAGTTTTTTTCTTCCCTATTTATATTTTCCACCATTATTTTTCTAGCCAAACCTGCACAGAGTAATATAATTCTCATAGCAAAAATATCTTTCTCTACTTAGATGTACAAGATATTCTCTGCAATATTTAACAGCAAAAATAACAAGGTCATTTTTTTAAAGTCAATCTCCTTCATAAACTATCAAAAATGAAATCTTCCTGACAAAGGTTTAAATACTTTTAACACATGCTATTAAAAATGACCTATAACAATTTCCTTCATATAGAAATATTTGTTGCTTAGGAACCAACATATTTACATGAATTATTTTATACATCTGATAATAGAAAAACTGAACTAAGATAAAAATAACTGCTTTATATATTTGTTTGTTTTGTATATTGAATTTCATTCCTTGAATTTGATCTCTGTGTTTCACTGGATACATTCTGTAATTTGTTTCTGCTTATTATTTTTTTAGGCTTGTTGTTTTGAATGATTCCCTCAGTTATGTAAACCAGTTTGAAAACAAATTAAACTATTATTATCCTTTTATTTTTCTATAGACCCTGACGCTGTGCCCTCAAACTTTCAGTCATATGCTGAGCTCTCTAAGTGCACTTGTCTCTCAGATCTTGATCTTGCACAAGCTCCATTTCTGGTTTGAGAACCTTTACTTTTGCCTTAAGATTCCACTTAAGCTCACACTTTCACAAGATTCCTCTAGTTCTCTTCAGCTCCATTCTGCCAAATGTATTTATTCGGACTTTGGGATTCTACAGACCCTGTTTTGTGTTAGAGATTTTCCTCATACCTTCGGTGTCTGTTTACTCAGCTGATTATTTATTTTGCTGTGCAGAAGGTTTTTAGTTTATTGAGGCCCCATCTATATTTGTTTTTGTTACATTTGCTTTTAGATTCATGGTTATGAACTCTTTGCCTATGCCAATGTCTAGAACAGTTTTTCCAGTTTTATCTTCTAGAATTTCTATGGTTTCAGGTCTTACATTTAAGTTTTTGATAAATCTTGAGTTGATTTTTTGTATAAGGTGAGAGGATCCAGTTTCATTCTTCTGCATGTGGCTTGCCAAGTATCCCAGCACCATTTGTTGAATAAGGTGTCCTTTCCCCACTTGATGTTTTAGTTTGCTTTGTCAAAGATCGGTTGGCTGTAAATATTAGGCTTTATTTCTGGGTTCTCTATTCTGTTACATTTGTCTGTGTGCCTATTTTTATACCAGTACCAGCATGTTTAGGTAACTATTGTCTTGTAGTATAGTTTGAAGTTGGGTAATGTGATGCCTCCAGATTTGTTCATTTTGCTTAGTCTTGCTTTGGCTACGTGGCATTTGTTTTGTTTGTTTTTGGTTCCATGTGAATTTTAGAACTGCTTTTTATAGTTCTGTGGAGAATGATGATGGTATTTTGATGGGAATTGCGTTGAATTTGTAGATTGTTTTTGGCGGTATGGTTATTTTCATAATGTTGATTCTTCCTGTCCATGAACATGGGATGTGTTTCCATTTGTTTGTGTCATCTATGATTTATTTTAGCAGTGTTTTTGTGATTTTCCTTGTAGAGATCTTTCACATGCTTGATTAGGTATATTTCTATGTATTTTATTTTGCAGTTGTTGTAAAAGAGGTTGCGTTATTGATTTGATTCTCAGCTTGGTCGTTGTTGGTGTATAGCAGTGCCACTGATTGGTGTACATTGATTTTGTATCCTGAAACTTTACTGAATTTATTAGATCTAGGAGCTTTCTGGATGAATCTTTAGGGTTTTCTAGGTGTACGATCTTACCATCTGCGAACAGTGACAGTTTGACTTCCTCTTTACCGATTTGGATGCCGTTTATTTCTTTCTCTTGTCTGATTGCTCTGGCTAATACTATGTTGAATAGAAGTGGTAAAAGTGGGCACCCTTATCTTATTCCAGTTCTCAAGGGGAATGCTTTAAACTTTTCTCTGTTCAGTATAATGTTGGCTGTGCGTTTGTTATAGATGGCTTTTTTTGTTGTTTTTTAAACCAAAGTGAATCTAGGTCATACCTAAGAAACAGTTAAAACAACATCTCTAAGGCCCAATAGAGATAAAGTGGTTGAGAAATTTCTTCCTTGCCATTGGGTCAACTATATGAACCAGAATGAAAGTGATTGGGACACCCTTATGTGGTTTCTACAGTCACTCTTCTGAGACATTTTAAAAGAGCAATGAAGACTAGATAATCAATGTGTTATATTATATTTTCATCTTCACCTCTGTACTGTGAGCTTCTTGAAATAATGATTTCATATTCTATCTGGATAGCCCAAGAAAAGAGGTCATAGAATATAGACAATGTTCAATAATTTTTTATTGAAATAATTGATAAAAGAGAGAGTGAAATTGACGCTCACTGAACCACAATTAAATGACCAACAAAACAAATTCATCAAAGAATTACAATTTCTAAATATAGGCATGCATTTGAATTATATCTACTTCATCGAACATTTTTTCCCAATTAGCAGAAAATCTCTAACAGAGTTCTAAATAGTGTAATACAGTGTTAAGGATTATGTTATGCTTTAATTATGAAAAAAGAAGAGGGTTAAGTGATTCTAATAACATCCCAAATTAAATTTTTTGAAACCATATAAACACATATTTTTTACTTATTTTTCTACTTTCTTATGTCTTTAATTACTATTTAATCACTTTAAAATTATATTTAGTTAATTAACTACTCCTGACAGCTCCCACTAAGCAAATGTTTGCTTTTTTCCCAAAGGAAATTTTAAGAACATTCATCTGAAATTTTTTTTGGCCCTGTACATGTATAACTCCCAAATAAATGTCTTCTGCAATTTCCTTCAAAAAAGAAACATATTAGTTCAGGAAACTATTGGGTTACAAGGATGCTTGGAAAGCCTCTTAATGAGAGCTGTCATATTACTGGGCTAAGGATTCTCAGGCAAATAGACAAGCTGAAATGAGTTAAAATTTAATAAAAATATCCCTATGTTTTTAAAGGACAGCAGGAAAAAGAGGAGCCTCACTATTGGATAGTTAAGTCCTCAAAAAAATAATGTATATTCCCTTTACTTTGGCTATCTAATCATAGAATTTGTCTCTTACTCTTGATGGAGTCAGTTACTTTTAATGGAGTACATTTTTTAGTTGAGTTTTGATAAATATTTACTGATAAAATTAAATGAGTTATATGTCATCATATTAACTGTGTGCTCTTGTATTAACATTGTAATTTATGCATGTGCTTAACACTAGACCTGTTTACTTTTTAATTATTAAATTACATAAATAATACATAATTTTTTCCATCGTAAAAATTATCCAACAACAGTAAAGTACATACTGATTTTTTAAAATGTGATATCACACCATATATTCTTTGGTGGAGCATATGTTTTCAAGTTTTTGTATTTTGACAATTTTTTAATGCAATAGAAATACATTCTTCTCATTATCTTAAACCATAGCTTCATATTCCACCCTATGGAATTACCATAACAATGGGTATTTGAGCTATTTTCTTTTCTTTCTTTTTAGATTTTTTAAAAACAAAGCCTCACCAGCAGATACATTTTATTAAAACCATTACCTTCTCTTCCCTTTCATTTATATTCATCTATACAATGGCAAAACAGCTAGTAAACTTAATTGCTTTACCTTCCAAAAGCTTCACGTTTCTCATATCTTTTAGTTTCTTCCTACCACAATATATTTGTAGAAATGTGAAGTATAGTATATATCACCAATGAATTTTTTAAAAAGCAAGTGGATAGATATAATTTATAAAAATGCTACATGACTGATAACTGCTTAACTCTTTGCAGTTTTCCTAATTGTTTTTTTTTTGTTTGTTTGTTTGTTTTGGTAAGATACTTGGTGAATTGAGATAGAGCTCACGTGAGTGGAAAATAAGAGAATATTTCAGTAAAAATATTTTTGAGAACTTCAGGACTCACAAATATGCCCAAATAACAGCTGCTGTTCATCTTTATTTTATTACTTGATATCTGATCTACCTTCTTATTGTGTATTCTTGGTACCCTTGTGAAATAGTTGATCTTTATGTGTAAGTTTATGGCCTGGGATCTTTATTCTGTTCCATTGGTCTCTATAATTATTTTTATGCAAATATCATACCTTTTTGATTATTATGACTTTATAATAAAGTTTGAAATCAGGAATTGTGATGCCTCCTGCCTCCAGCTGTGTTCTTCTATCTCAAGATTTATTTAGCTGTTTAGGGCTTGATGTAGTTCCATGCGAATTTTAAGACATTAAAAACAATTTCTGTGAAAAATGCAATTGGAATGTCATTAGGAAATGCTTTGAATCAGTACTGCACTTTGGGTAGTAGGAACATCTTGACA
Source organism: Macaca mulatta (assembly GCF_049350105.2). Taxonomy (NCBI): domain Eukaryota; kingdom Metazoa; phylum Chordata; class Mammalia; order Primates; family Cercopithecidae; genus Macaca; species Macaca mulatta. Next base: position 124,891,562 of record NC_133413.1, read on the forward strand.
ATATTAAGTCTTACAATCCATGGATGTGAGGTATCTTTTCATTAATTTGTATATTATTCAATTTCTTTTATCAGTGTCTTATAGTTTTCAATGTAGAGATTTTTCACCTCTTTGGTGAACTTTATTCCTAAGTATTTCATTGTTTTGACGCTATTTTAAATGAAATTGTAAAATATGTTTTTAATAAAGAAAAACAATTTACAAATATATAGGAATACTTTATAGACAATAATATAAATGACAGTAATCTGTTAAACACCTATTAGTAGAGTTTAAAGAACTCCCCTGAAAGCTGTACTACCTTATTTAATGATCGTGTTACTATCCCACTTATAAATAACATTTTTATTTCAAAATATTTTTATCCACCATTTATATTTAACACTGCTTATTTGAGTGCAATTATTTTTCCAAAGTGCTTTTCCTAATTAGGACCACAATTTTTCACACTGAAGAGAATATAGACAATTTGAAGCTTTATTATGTACTTATGAGCCCAGAGATTGAGGTGAGCCATTTAAAGTAACTGAACCCCAGTTTTATTATCTGCAGAGATGGACAACAATCCTTTTCATGCCTATCTACTTTATGATACTGATATAAAAATTTAGCAACCAAAACCTATGTTAAGTCTGTAGTGTAGCACTAGGCACACAGTAAATGCACAATAACTTTTTTCAATTCCTTTATATTCTAGAACTGCAAATTATTTTTTGTTCTGTTTTAAATATGCCACTCCCAAGTCTATATTGAGTTCCTTCAGTGTTTGAGATACTGCTTCTGTTAGCATTGCCTATTTATAAGTTCAGATATTTTTCTTCTTTCATTTTTCTGTTGCCACTTTTTAGTCTAGGTCCAGGTAATAACTCATACACTATTCCTGTGGGATGCTGCTTCCAGACTTAATCTGCATCAGTCCTTTACCCTGCTGTCAGAGATACTCAATGGCAATATTATCTAAACTCCTCGCTTTAAACCCTTCTGTGACTTTCCATTGTCTTCAAGACAAAGTTTTCCTAGATGACCCATAAGAACATTCAGAATGTTGTTCTCCCTTGTCTCCCAGCCCTTCAAATTGTCTAAACAATTTTCTTTTATTCTATCATTTATAAACTTTGCTATTCTGTTTGCAAAAGTAAATTTGCCTATTCTTTTCAAGGTTCAAATTAAGCAATTCCTGTTTTCTTGAGTCCTTTCTGAATTCCACACAGAAAATGAATGACTTGACTTCTAGGCGTAATTGTATTCATTCTAAACCTTACCAAGGATATTTTGCTCTTTGGTGCCTCAACTCATGTAGTTATGAATACAATGTTTGTTTGTTTGTTTGTTTGTTTGTTTTGTTTTGTTTTCAAACTCCACCTACAAGTATGCCATAACAAAATTTATTGCCACCTAATGTCTCACTTAAAAATATTTTTTAGCCCTATATCATAGTTTGCAGTTACTTGGGTTGTAATAGCAATCTCATTATGTTTCTAAGTCCCAGAGGATTTTATTTTAAAACTCTAATTTCTAGCTTAAACTTCTTTACACTTTCCCCAGTGTTCCAGTCTTATAGCATGGATAGTTTAAAGAGAAGTAGAAGGTCTCAACTGGCTTGCACAATTTTTCTGTCTCTCTCTTTCACAGAATGCATATGACACCTGTCTTTTAGATTGGGAATCTTCCTTATTCACTGGGGAATGTATCAGCAGGGATTAATCTTCAACAGATTCCTGAAATAAAGTTGCTGTTAGTATTTTTGCTCTGGGTCCCTTAGAGCCCACTGTAGATGACCAGTTATCTAATATACTTTCAAATACTATGACTTAGGGCTCCAATATGATAGCGATGGGCAAGTGTCTGAATATATCTAACTAATCAATCCAAAGCTAACTTGTCCAGATGGAAGAAACAGGGAAGTTACTTGGATCCAATAGTAGACTCTAAAAATGTCCCATTCGTGGTCACAAATATTGAGTAGAATTCCACTCAGCTGCTCTGGTACTGTCTGAAATCTAGAACTTCACAAACTATGGCTCTGGAAGACATGAATAATTTACTCTAACTGCATGTATATTGGGCTGAAAAACACAATAAAAGTAGCAAATAACTATTGGATCTCCTAATGTCAGAAAGTTCCAAATATAGAAAGTCTCTCCTTTGTTCCATTTTATTCTAAATCTTTCATCAGGTTTTCTTGCTTACTAAAAAAGAAAAATCACATTGTCCAAATATATATCTTAAAGGCTATACTCAAAGAGTTCCAAGGCAAGCAGAACAGTTCATAAACTAAGACCCATGCTTTTGGTGAAGTTCATATGTTTCTATTAAGCTCAATGCCTATATAAAAATAGCCGTTCACCTGTGTAAAAATAACCTCTCACCCGTGGGCAAGTTCTCATTTGTTAGTCACTGGTCAACTCTGTAATGGTTAAAACAAGAGCACAGCTCTAAATATAGGTAGTGTTCCATAGGACTGGCCTTGTAAACTACAAATGAAAAACTTACATTATCTGCTATTACTAAACAATTGCTAAAACCTAAACACACCCAATCAAGGCACCTCTTAGAAGTTTTCTTTTTTACTTTGTTACCAAATTCATTCCTTGGTGGTTTTTCAGTCTTGAGCTCAATACAACCTATGCTAACATTGCCCTGAATTAAATTTACAGAATTCTGCTACAGAACTAAAGAACTTGCAGAAAATTGGGAACTCACATCCTCTGCAGGCTGAATTGCAACAAGTCCCCAAAACAAGCAAGTAAATCACTGCTTTTTCTGCAGGAGCATAAAGAAACCAGAGACTGGTGAGGAACTGTTCTCAACTTAAAAGATCCAACTAAATAACGTTGTCATTAGTATCTTTTATGGCGGATATTACAGGCGTTTATCACCAAATAAGTAGTCAGTAAATAGGAGCTTTTATTATTTATGTTACCATTAGTCTTTTGAGATGTATTCCTCAGACCTGTGTTGTGTGTGTGTGTGTGGTTTTTGTTGTTGTTGTTGTTGTTGTTTTTAACTTTTTGCCCCTGTAATCCTCTCTGGTCTTTCCAAAGCCTTCCAGGCTGAGGTAAGAGGAAAAATTCCCACTTAATCAACTTCGAGCAGAAAAGCAACGTGAGCCAATCTAAGGGAAAAACTAAAACAATTTTCCCCTTTAATGCAAAAGTTCGCCTCAAATACAAAGAAAGACATAACATTTCTTTAAAGATAAAGATAACATAATAAACATAAGCAGTACAAGCCATTACCCATAATAAGTTGAAAATTCAGTAAAAATGATGGGCACACTAATCATTGTAATAAATGAGCTAGGTATAATGCAATGTGAGATTGAATACCTAACAGTAAAAACAAAATGGTGGTGGTTAAGGAAAGCGGCTTGGTGGAAGAAGTCTAGAACATTTAATTTCCATATAATTTCCATGTAATTCCACCTCATTTCCCACGTTCCTGTGAACATTGATTTTGTTCGTTTGTTTGTTTGTTTGTTTGAGACGGAGTTTCACTCTTGTCGCCCAGGCTGGAGTGCAGTGGCGCAATTTTGCTCCCTGCAACCTCCGCCTCCCCAAATCAAGTGATTCTCCCGTCTCGGTCTCCTGAATAGCTGGGATTACTGGCTCGTGCCCCCATACCCATCTAATTTCTGTGTTTTTGGTAGAGACGGGGTTTCACCATGTTGGCCAGGCTGATTTTGAACTCCTGACCTCAGGTGATCCGCCTGCCTCGGCTTCCAAATGTGCTGGGATTACAGGCGTCAGCCACGGCACCGTAAAATCAGTAACTCTAAAAATAACTTACTTTCTCCAATAGCAAAATTGGCATAGACATAAATAATGAATTTTGTAGTATAAAAGAGAGAAATCTATGTTCCTGAAGGTAGCCAAAATTGCTATGAGAAATGTTTGATGGCATTGAAATCACTGGGATGCATTGAAATCACTGGGATTCATTCCTCATTTTGATACAGAAAGTAGGTGAATAAGAGGTCTGCTTTGGGAATGATGAGGGTTACTTTTCTTTTTGCATTTTTCATAATGTCTGAATAATTTGTATTCACCTAAGAAAATATGACTTTATGGAAAAATAATATTTGAATGTGATTAATATTTTATTTCTCTGTTTTTATGGGAAGACAGATTGTCTGTCAAAGATATTTAGGAAGAATTTCCAAAAATATGTGCTGTATATATTACTTCAGAACTTAAAAAATGGGAAAACCTTGCCATTATTTTTTTAATTTAGGTGTAAATTCCTTAAGTATAAATTCTGATTTGAGTGAAACCACTCTTGTACCTCTCTGGAGAAATGTTTAAATCCCAAGTAAACTCTCACCAGAACGAACTGTCAGTTTGGATATTTGTAACTGATTACACAGAGAATAACATACCATTGCACTCTCCCTCTGGCCAAAGAACATTTGCAAGGTTCTAGTAAGATGTAAGTACAGCAAACTACCTTATACATAAAACTGAGTAAATGTACACATTACTCTGCTTGAACAAAAACACCACCAACGGAACAAAAACAACTCAGTAATTTGTCTAAAAATAAGTGTCTCTTTTGTGTTCAATAAATGGGAATACATTTAGCATCTTTCTCATTCTATATAATTACAACAGATGGAAACATTTTTCCTAAGATCGAGAAGTTGGCATTTTCCTTGTTTAATTTGGCTCAAGATACAACAGTTATAGAGCTGCATTCCAGGGAGTGATTTTCTAAAAGATTCCCTATTGAATATAATCGTAATTATGCTAAATGTACCACCCAGAAATTATAGCCCTAGCCCTAAAGGTTATTCCTTGGGCATACAACAAAACCTTAGGACATTCTTACTATATTTTCTAGATCACTGAGCAGAAGTCTGCAAATTACTTCTCAGGGTAATTAACTTAAAATTTGAATGTGAATAAAATTAGTTTTAACTAACATCCAAAATGGATTAAAAGTTTATAAATTAAGCACGATTTTTCCTAATGTGTATTGATTAATATCAAAGCAATTTCTTTTTTTCTTTCTTTTTTTTTTTTTTTTTTTTTTGAGACGGAGTCTTGCTCTGTCACCCAGGCTGGAGTGCAGTGGCGCGATCTCCACTCACTGCAAGCTCCGCCTCCCGGGTTCACGCCATTCTCCTGCCTCAGCCTTCCGTGTAGCTGGGACTACAGGCGCCCGCCACCACGCCCGGCTAATTTTTGTATTTTTAGTAGAGACGGGGTTTCACCGTGTTAGCCAGGATGATCTCGATCTCCTGACCTCGTGATCTGCCCATCTCGGCCTCCCAAAGTGCTGGGATTACAATCAAAGCAATTTCTACGTAACTGGCAAACAAAAAGCCTGCAGTAGATGCAGGAAGAGGAGGGTGAGACAAATGGAATATTATTAGTCAAGGAACTCTAGCTTTTGCTCTTTTGTAGTGGTTCTGAAGGAAGGGGAGTGGGCCACATGCACGACCAGTACAACTTATTAAATCAATGCTGATTTTTAGAAGAATTGCCAGTTTATGGAGAGAGAGGAAGGAAGATTAGCTTTTGGAACCTTCCCCAGGTGACCAGGAAACCAGTAACAATTTAACAGCTTGCTGTACCATGTTAGGAATCAGTTCTTAAGTTATTACTGCAAACATTCTCAAAGCTTAATCCATGCAACTTAATATCCAGGAGAAAGGTCACCATGGAAACTAAGCCAGTGACCCACTGAGCTTGGCTGATATCTGTTGCTCTTTCTGTGGAACACAAATGGACTGCAAAGGAACAAAACAGAAAAGAGGATGAAAACAATTTCAAAAAGTAATAAATGAAAATTGCAAACTTCGGGAAAGACCTTCGGAATGAAGTTAAACACAAAAATTATGTATGAACTTAGTGAAAGCAGTAGTCCATCTCAGATAAAAGAGTGAAAAGGATAAAAGAATATTTTATTAACACTGGCTTACTGTGTATTATATGATGATCTTAAATGGGTTGATCTACAACCTAGAAAGAATACATATGTGAAGAAAAGCAGGGATCATAAGCAAGTTGAAGGGATTGATGAGGAGAAAAATATATAAAGAGGAGAAAGAGCAGAAGCTCTTTGCCTCTGGTTACAAAATTCACATGATACTTTTCTTTTACTGGACGATTAAAAATTTTTATTACAGTGAACGTTTTCTTTCATATAGCATTTCACCACTGTAAGATAGCTCCTACATCATCATGACCACTTGCAGCTGAGTGCAGTTTGAATAACTGAATAAAAGGTGAGCCTAGCTCTTTATACAGACCAATATCTTGCTCTGCTCTTATTAACAATAGTAAGAAAAAAAAGGTGTTAAATATGAAAGACTAATAACACAAACCTATAAGCATCTCCAAAACTAAAACAACAACAAAAAAAATGGACAAATACTAACTTCTGGTAAAAATGACTTATTTTACTTCTTTTAGGAAGATAAGAAGGTACAATTATTTTGAAAAACAGTTTGGTATTCCCTTACAAAAGGTAAACACAGTGTCACCTTATGATTAAGCAATTGCACTCCTAAGTATCTATCTAACAAATTTTTAAAGTTTATATCCTCACAAAAAACCTTCATAATAATGTTTGTAGCAGTTTATTCATAGTCATGAAAAACTGGAAATGATGAAGACATTCTTCAATAAATGAATGGATACAAAACTGTGCTTCTTCCATAAAATTCAGGAATTTACAAAAAGAGCTACCAACCAACACAGGGACATGTATAAATATTAAATGCACATTTCTAAGTAAAAGAAGCCAGTTTAAAAACGAAATATTCTGTATGATTACATTTATATGACATTCAGGAAATGACTCAGCTATGTAGAGAGTAAACAGATTCCTGATTTTTACATTAAGCACTAGTTTCTTAGTCATAACACCACAAGCACAAGAAAAAAGAGAATAGGAGTGTGTGTGTGTGTGTGTGTGTGTGTGTGTATGACATCTTTAAAATTTGAAAGTTTTGTGCCTCAAAAGATATCAAGAAAATGAAAACACAGCTTCACAATATGGGAAAAGTACTTGCAAATGATGTATCTAATAGGAACTTGTATGTAGAATATATAAATAACTTTTACAATTCAATAATAAAAAGACAAATGACAATGTTAAAAATAAAAACGGGAAAGGGATCTGAATAGACATTTCTTCATATAAGATGTACAAATGGCTAACAAGTGTATGAAAATGTTCTTAACGTTATTATCCATCAGGAAAATGAAAATTAAAACTACAATAAAATGCCCCTTCACACACATTGTAACAACTATAATATAAAAAAGTTAAAAGGGAAAATAGTAAGTGTTGGCATGAATGTAGAGTAATTGGATCCCTCATATATTGCTGGTGACAATGTAAAATGGTGTAGCCACTTTCAAGAACCATCTGTCAGCTCCTCAAAAATGTAAACTGTTACCATATTACTAAGTAGTTCAACTTTTAGAAAAAATGGAAACATGTCATGAACAATTCTACACAAATGTTCTTAGCAGCATTATTCAAAATAATCAAAATGTAGACACAACCCAAATGTTCATCAACTGAATAGATAATTAAAATGCATAAATAATATGCATACAAAGAAATATAACTTGGCAATAAAGAGAAATTGAAATTATCATTCAAGCTACACTATGGATTAACCTTTAAAACATTATTTTAAATGAAAGAAACAAAACATCACATATTGTTCAGTTCAATTTATATCCGATGTACAAAATAGGTAAATATATGGAGACAGAAAGTTCATTCATGTTTCCTAAGACTGGCGTGTGTGTGTGTGTGTGTGTGTGTGTGTGTGTGTATGTTTCAGGGTGAGACAGGTAATAGGAAGTGGCTGCTGATGGTTACGTCTTTTAGGTGGGTGATGAAAATGTTCTAAAATTGGATGGTGATTGTTGTACAATTCTACAAATACACTAAATATCACTAAATTTACACTTAAAATATTCATGATATCTTTTGTCAAAAAAGAATACCATGGTGATTCTAGTGTTCTAGATTAATCAAAGGAATATCTCACTTATTCTAAATCACATTACCTAATGTGAAATTTCACAGGGCATTTTCCATGAAAACATATGAATAATGAATGAACATTGGCCACAAACTACTATCTCTCAAAAAAGCCAAAAATAAAGAACCAACACTTCAGTAGTAAGAGAATAAGACGTGGAGAGGGAAACATCAAAGGAACATTTTTAGTCGAATGAACTGACAAAGAGGAAAGATGGCTTAAAAAGATAGCTTAAAAAATAACAATATCAACACAACACTGCATATTAATGGCACGATCAGCTGAAGTAGAGAACATAATGTGTATTTGATAGTGTATGAAACATTGTGAACATAATCAAAAGAGGCATGAAGGCATGACATGGAGGCCAATGTATAAATTATTTCCCCTAGCAATAGGATGTCACTTCTATCTCAGCAAAGTTTTTGTGGATTTGGATTTGGTCCATTCCAAATCCTCCAAGACACATTTACTTTCTCACAGAGGACAGTGAGCTAAATAGGTTTCCATCCCTGAGAACTCCAACACCCTTTTTATAGCAAAATCCCATGACAATGAAGCCAGTGATTTGAGGATGAGCAAAATTACCGCTGTGTTCTGTGTCTTCTTGCTTCAGTCCTCTATATGTAATGGTCCAGATCCTTGAAGAAAGATAATCTGTGGGAAGGGGCATCTATTGCCATATCAGCCACAAGTTTTGGGAAGGACAAATTTTCTATATAACTTAATGAACCACAGAGTTCTCACAGAGTTAATCTTGAGTTATAATTATGAGAAAGGTTGAAGGTTTTCACCTGGGTCTTCTAATCAAACCATGAATATTTGATGAGGATTGCTAAGGCAGAATTACATTTACTTATTAAGGTCTATAGTGGGGCATCTGACAATCCAAAAGAGAATGATTTTCTTTTTTTCAGTACCAGTTTGAATCTCTGTGACAAGGTGGGGAAAATTCCTTTTCACCCACTGACTTAGAAGAACCGTATTTCTTTCCAAGAGTTAAAGAAGCAAGGGATCCTTTCAACGGACTCTCCTTTCAGTTAGGATAATTTTTCAATACATTATCTGAAGTAGTATGTAGTTATATCATGTTTTATTTTCTTTTAGTTAATGCCATTAAGGCAGCAGTTCCCAACCTTTTGGCACCAGGGACTGGTTTCACGGAAGATAGTTTTTCCACAGACAGGGCGGTGGGAGATGGCTTTGGGATGAAACCATCTAATGTTTGAACTCTCAAAAAATGTACATGTATTCCTGGTGGCTCATGCCTGTAATCCCAGGACTTTGGCAGGTTGAGGCGGGTGGGTCACATGAAGTCAGGAGTTCGATACCAGTCTGTTCAAGATTATGAAAGCCCAGTCTCTACTAAAAATGCAAAAATGAGCTGGGTATGGTGGTGGATGCCTGTAGTCCCAGTCACTCAGGAGGTTGAGGCAGGAGAATCACTTGAACCCGGGAGGCGGAGGTTGCAGTGAGCTAGATCCCACCACTGTGCTCCAGCCTGGACGACAGAGTGTGATTTCATCTGAGAGGAAGGAAGGAGGAAAGGAAGGAAGGAAGGAGGGGAAGGAAGGAAGGGAGGGAGGGAAGCAGGGGGAAAAAAAAAGATGTGTCTCCTGCTTACTTATGAAGTGAGATTCTGGAACGTTATTGTCATACTCTCTACCATGAAAAATAAACCTAGTACGTTTTACTTAAAAAGACAATTAAGGGAGGGTCAGGCATGGTGGCTCACAACTGTTATCCCAGCAATTTAAGAGGCTGAAGCAGGAGGCTGAAGCATGTTTGAGCCCATGAGTTCAAGGCCAGCCTGGGTAACATAGTGAGAATTTGTATCTACAAAAAACATTAAAAAGTTAGCAAAGCATGGTGGTGTATGCCTGTAGACCCAGCTACTCAGGAAGCTCATGTGGAAGAATCACCCGAGCTGGGGAGGTAGAGGCTTCCGTGAGCAGTAATTGCGCCACTGCACTCTAGTTTGAGTGACAGAGTGAGACCCTATCTCATAAATAAGTACAATAATAAATAAAAACATAAAAGTGAAAGGAAATCAAAAAAATCTATTGAAATCATGTCTCCATAAAGCACCAGGTTAGAGGGTACTTTGCTTTGCTTGTAAAGATTTTGATCTTCAGATTAAAGTGTTAATATTAATTCAAGTTACAAAACTGTAATTTCTATGTAGAACTATGGAATATGAGTACAGTTTTTCACATCATGCTCTACAATATGCAATGTTATTTTGAAAATGAGTAGATTTAGGCATATTGGCAGGGGATTTTGGTTTACCAAAATTAATTTTAAAATGCTAAGCACATGCGTTTCAGACAGCACAAAAATAGATTTTAGGACCTACTAGAATTAATTGCTGGTATTTAGGAAGATAATTCTTTGCTGGCTAGTGGTGATGAGGAGCCGTCAATCCTCAGTCAATTAAATCTTAGCTGTTGCCTTGGAAATCTTACCTGTATGGATGTCTCCCATTAGTCAAGAAAATGCTACATGTGAACAGGGCACTAGTGTTACTAAATTCAATCTTCCCTTTGTGTTATTCTTTACATTCCAGTACCGCAATTATGTAAAAAGAGCATTCTATTTTCAATGACTATTACTTAAGGACCAATATCCTTCTCTGGGGGATCTATGTGATTTCTTTGTATTATAGAATTTCGCTGCTAGTTTAGCACTTTGGGCTCTGGAATGTCTGTCTTATCATTAGAATATCTTGGAATGATAAAATAACAAGGCAATTCTTTCCAGAAGATATTAAAAGGTTAGCAATATTTTAAATGAATTCATCAGAATGCCAAATGAAGAGACTTTAACATGATCCACATGTATATACACACACAGAGAGACATATGTAATTAAATACACACATATATAGAGAGAGGACTTAATATCTCAGCACATGATCCTTTGAGTTATGTTGTTCTATAAGCTTCCATTAAATAAACCACATCTATTTTAAGACAACTAGCAATATATAGTATCAATACTTACGGCAGGCCTCCTTTAACTATAATTTCATGTAAGTGACATAGTATATAATACGACTAAACCTAAAATTATAAAAAATAAGAGGTCTATAACCCAGTTTTTTTAGGATCCAAAACAAAATTTGTAACACATTTTAATTTGCAATTTATTTTGAAATTTAATTTAAGATTACAAATGTACAACATGATGCCAGAAGAAAGCCTAAGTATTTAAGGAGTTGTATATTCTTAGGATAGGATAACATTTTTTTTTTCTCTTTAGAATTGTGATGCTTCCATAAGGGTGACTCTTCTGCCACTTCGATATTATGCAATTTGAAAGAAATATCAGAAAATAGAATTTCTTTGTGGTATTAAATGTGCTATTTATGAAATAATTGCATACATATATTTTATATATATATATATATAATTTCTCCTTGAGTTTAATATAATGAACAAAACACCTTGAGTTAAATGTTAAAAAGTCATTTAATTTAGAATCATTCCATCTGTAAAATTGGAATATACAAGGTTATTTTTCAATGTGCCATTCGTTTTACATGAATGTTGTAAAAACTTGGAAATAAAACAATTTGTATTATTCCAAGGTATGAAACAAGACAAACATATGGCAGTTTTACTCTCAAGGTTTCATGTCTTTCTGAAAGCAAAATTATCGCCTCATTGATTTGAAGATAACTGTTTTCCATTCTGACAAAAAAAAAATCACTTAATACATTAATTAGCATGAGACAATTAGAGGAAAATGACTTATCATTCTACTCTCCTCCAGAAAAATTTACAAATAGATTTAAATGAAACTCTATGTAAAATATATTATATTTATTTGTGTATATAATATTGTGAAAGAATCTTCTGGTTACATTTTTTTTGTTTTAACTTTGGCTTCAAAATGACTGAATTCTTTCCTGCTTCAAATGTCAGAGCTCTTTGGTTGTCATGGATGAACAGTGTCATAATTCAAAACTAATACTTTTTTGACTGGTTACAGTCCAGTGGCTTTCTATTTTTGCAAAGGACATATCTAAAGTATTAAGAAAATTCTGACAAGTTCTCTCAAACTCTAGCTCAAATGCAGTACTCCCTATCTTGCTTGCTTAGATGACCTGGTTTATATTCTGTCAACTTGTCAGAGGTTGCTACACATACAAAAGTTCTGAGGGCTTGGTTTGGTGCTTTTACTGGCTGAAGCAGGGATAAAAAAGAATTCTACCAGAGCTGAGAGCAGTTGCAGTTGTTTCAGATGATATTTGTGTGCAAATACTCAATGATCATATAGTAAAGCAAATTAAGTATGGTCATCTCCTGCTCCATCACTCATTAATAAAAATGCTCACTCACAGTATAATCGTTACTAGATAATGATCAGTTCTTGGCATCTGTTGTTGTTATAAAGTTAGGAGTTTATATGCGCCATAGTCTCCTAAATTCCAAGAGTTAAGGCTAAAATCACACTTTTCAGCTATCTGGTTTCAGCTGAATATATTTCCTTCATCTCTTATGACTTAAAATTAGATTCTAATTCAACATACTAGGTCAGTAAAATTTCAGATGTGTTTACATTATTTTATGTGTTCTTGATAGGAGATCAAAATTTATAGTTCTGCTAATATGTAAGCCACTGAGATTTGTCTGAGTAAATTAATAATTGGTTAAATGCATTGAAATTTGCATTGGAATCAGTGTGTTCATGAAACGTGTAAACATTCATAGTTGCACTTGTATGTCATTTCAAATAGAAAATATCTTCAAGTCTTCTAAATCCTATAATTTTAGGAAGCTAGAGAATTAACTATGGTCAATTCTAGGTGCCAGTATCTGGAACACACCATGTCCTTAATGACATAATCAACCATATAAAAAACATGAAATACGATCACATATTGCAAGTATTTTTATTTTATTCATGATTTTATACTGTTACCCTATCGGTCCCCCTTTCAGATTACTTTAAAATAAATTTGGGGGCTGTTTTAGCTCAAAGAGACAGAGATAGAAAATTTCTCCCATACTCACAACAAGACAAAAAGTTGGATAAATGACTAATGACTTAAATCTTAAGAGAACTGAGGTCACAGGACGAATGACTAGCCAGAAATCTGGTGAGGGAGAGGTATTTCAAGGGAGAAACTAGACCTGAGCCTTTGTTTACCTGGAGCAGATGCCTTCTCGAGGCTAAATAAACTAGTTAAAAGATTTGGCAACGTGTTTTTCTTTTAACAAATTGCTTAAGGTGTGGGCTAGGAGAATGTGAAGCCACTAAGGAACATTGTCGTAGAAAGGTTTGCATTCTCTTGCAGGCTTTTCCTTCATGAACTCCACCGGAAGCTCACAAAGAGAATTCTGAGAAAGCTTCCCCAGCACTGGCTGAAGCGAAACAGCAAGAAAGGCAGAAGAATCTCCACTCAGATCCATCTCTCCTCACTCCCTTAGAACAAAAGGCTATAGAAAAAAGCAGTGAATACAAACACTGCTTTAGGACACTGGTGAACTCCATGGCAGTTGGGAGTAAAGACGGGGGGAAAATGCTTTAACCAAGAAGGGTCAGGAATATGTGTTAGGTCAACAACTACTGTACTTGGAAAAAAGGCAGGAACACTTGCTAAAGATCACAGTCCTGAGAACGAAGGTCATAGAGCCTGCCTAAAACTGGTTTAATCTCAACATCAGAGAATTCCCTCCCCTTCCAGTCTCAGATCCTGTTACCACATTGACAGCATCAAGTGAAAATAGGAGTGCAATGCAGTTGTGAGAGTTGCACGCAACAGAGGTTTTTTGAGTGGAAGAGTGGAAAGAGGAGACCTGAAGTCACCCAAGTTGCATAAATTTGAAGCAAAACAGAGCAAAAACACCCACAACCTCCACAGCTCCCAGGAGAAATGGAGATCCTAAGGTTGGGGCAAGGACAGTACAAGAGGAGACTTAAATATTCTTGAGTGACAGAAAGTGAGGAAATGTTTAAAAAGGGCTGCGTGGAATCAGCGTGTTCATAAAACATCCCAATTAAAAGGGATATTTAGGGCCAGGGGACGGGGTGGATTGGGCCATGAGGATATTACTTGGAAGAGTAATCAATGGCCAATGCTGGAACAATGTGAGAAAATAACTGATCGTTTTATTAGATTTTAAGTAAAAAATAAAATAAATGAATAGCTAAATATATGAGAAGAAGAATAATTAAGTAAATGGGAATGAATAACTAAAAAAATTTGAAAGAACCAAATAATCTTTACAGAAAAATTTTAGTTAAAAAAGCTAGAAGAAATGGCGAGAAATAGAAAAATCACATTTTAAATAGCACAGTTAAGAACTGCTACAGGCAGGATCCATAGAAAAATACAAAAAATTACTAGAGAAACTTCAAGGAGAAATATAATATTTACATATTTTCACTGTATCTTCCACAAAATATTTATTAATTAGTATGGTGATTTTAACATATGTCCACAAATTCTTTGACAGTTCTACCTGTCTACCTCTTCAGGAGGTAGAACTTAAGTGGTAGATTTAATGACTCTTTTCTAAAATATAGATTATGCAAGGGGGAACATAATGACTTTATAGTGGTGAGATCTTGCAGACAGCATATTAAGCTTGTGATCCAGGTTAAACTCACCTTTGGTAACTTACGTTGATATCATGTGCTCCTCTACTATCATATAATTAAAAATTTACTTTACTTCTGTAATATTCTCCTCACCAAATCCATAAATACAGTCCAATCATGAGTAAACTTTTAAAAACATAAAAATACGTGGCATTCTTTAAAATACTTGACCAGTACTCTTCAGAAGTGTCAAGGTCAGGAGAAAAAAGAAAGAAATGACCTAGAAATTGTGACAGATTGAAGATGATGAGAATATATGACTAGTAAAGTCAACATGGTATTTTGAGTAGGATCCTGTAACCGAGAAGCCCATTAGTGGAAACATTGAGGGAATTCAAATAAACATGTCTAATTTAGTTAATGGGATTGTACCAATGTCAATTTAATAGCTTTGATATGTTAACCGTGGTTATGTAAGATGTCAACGTTAGTTGTTGTTGGGTAAAAGATGTATGGGAAATCTCTGTACTATTTTTGCAACTCTTCTGTCATTCTAAATTATTTCTATTTAAATTATTCATAAAAATGAACAAATGGTCTTTCTTTTGATAGTATTATTGCCTTAAAATCCTTAAGAATAATTACTTTGATGAATGTAAGTAGAAATCCTGCTTTACACTAGTGGACTTATGCTCACTGAGTTAGACAATTAGGAAGGATAAAAACCTTGAAAGAGTAGGAAAAAAGTGTTACTAATAATCGAAAATGTGAGCTCAAGGTCATTAGTATATTCCTTCCATACAAATCACTACCAATTAGAATGAGTAACCTATCTGAAATTGGTCAATATTTTGTATTTTATTTTTTCATGCAAAAGTATATTCTTAAACCTGTAACTTTAAAATATTTCTTTAAACCACTAGGATGTTTGTTTAAATACTATACAAAAATATATTATTTTATGTGTAAACACGCATAATTTCATTTGTGTTAATTAAAAAGATAAATTGAGATAGGCAGAATTCTACAATAACCATAAGCTTCCCTACATTCTGGTATACAAACACTTCCCCCACTCAATCAAACACCAATGTAGGTGCTCTGTAAAAGATTTTACACATGTAATTAACGTCCCAAATCAGTTGCCTTTAAATTAGGAAGATTGTCTTCACTGGGCTTTATCTAACTGGGTGATCCCTGAAAAGGCACTGTACTATTCCTTGAGAGAGAGTCAAATCATGAGAGGAATTTGACAAAAGGTCATTAGCTATGGGTGGTTCTGAAGATAGAGAGAGCGGAGAAAGCTGGCAGTTTCTAGGAGCTGAGAGTAGATCCCACTGACACCAAACAAGGAATCAGGAATATCAGCCATTCAATTGCAAGGAACTGAGTTCTGCAAATACCAAGAATGAAGTTGGGAGATAATTTTCCTCAGAAACTCCACATGGGAACTCAGCCTGGCTTACACATTGACTTTAGCCCTGTGGTGCCCTTAGCAGAGAAACTACTCAGGCTGCACTGGGCTTCTGACCTATAAAACTACGAGCAAATAAAAGGGTTTTGAATTAAGTCACAATGTTTGTGGTACTTTGCTACACAGCAGTAGAAAACAAATATAATGAACAGTAAGAGTAGATCTGTTTAAGAGCAACATTTGATACGAGGGCTTACTAATGAAATGTGCAGTCTCTTACCAATTTTAGTATCATTTTATATTTTGTTTTGGTTACTCATTTTGAAAAACATAGTGATTCACATACATAGAGTGTTCTAAATCTTACTTTTGTTTTCACTATTGTTTCACTGTTCACATAACTACTTCACGATCCTCTTTAATTAAAATGATCTGAAAGCTTGAAAAACAAGCAGAAGCAGAATGCTTTATCAAAGTTAGACTATGAAAAGCAAATCTCACCATCCTCATTTATACATATACACAGATTTTAAAAGTACTTATCGAGATAGATCATGCAAAACTTACAATAAGCAGTAAACTGTACAGCATATTATCTTGTCCTTTTATGCATAAGCTTATCTTGCAAAGCTTACTATTATAGAATTCTGATTTGAAATGTTGTATACAAATTTTACATATTTTCTCAGGACTTTAAAACATCAGTCAAAAGATCTGAAGAGTTTGAAGTCATTTTCAACATATGTAGATGATGACAATATATTACATAATGTACTTGTTATATTTAAATGGGAAGTTTTGCATGTATTTTGAAAGTCAATACAGAGCTAACAACTTCATAGTCAATTACTTATTTATAAAAATGAAAGGCTTAAATGTACGTCCAGTGCTGGCAGAAGACTGTTTATTCCACACAAGTCCACAAATATATTGAATTAACTGCAAAAGTAAAAAAATAATGTGAGTCATCAGTGTCTGAAAATTTGGTATCTATAGTGTAATTGAGTGAATTTGTTTTTAATTATAGTTTTCAACAAAATTTTAAAATGCAATTTAATCAAGTATTGTAGATCCCTGAATCTTTTTCATGTAAATGCATTTTTAAAAATTATTGATTTAAGCCATGTAGACTACAAACCCAAACCATAAGTTCAGGAGCCCTGGAATGAATTATTGACTAAGCATGGATCACTGAACAAGAGCTGAAAAACCTCAAGGGACAAAACGAACCCTCGTAGGTAAAAGATGGGTATCTAAACAACAGAACAGATGGCTGAGCTCTTGCTGGTGATTTCCAGGGACAATTCCTGTATAATCTTCATATCCCTAAAATTCACAGCATTCTGCATATTTGTCTTTTATCTCTCCTATGTAAATTTGTTTCATTTCTTACAGCTTAGCCATAACTGTTTTTGAGATTGTCTTTTTAAGATTCTCCTAATAGAAACATTTTTATGGTTTTACTTTAAGATAGCAATTCTTTTCTAAATTTAAATGTGCTAGGTCATTCTACATTTTCATAATATACATTTCTCATGTCTTTGAGTATTCTTAACACCAATGATGTCAGCATTGGCACAACTGTCTTAGCGTGATTTGCATAATGTGAGGACCAAATTCTAAAGCACTCACCTGTGGAAATTAAAATATGAATGTAAAAGATTTGTACTAGTATGGTATCATGAACCCATGGGTAAAGTAGACCACTAATGTGCAATTCTGTCAGGTCTAAGTGACCAATAAATGTTATTAATCTCCCATCATAAAGGGTCTGGGTAAAAAATAGGATGAACATTTTCATATGCCAGATATATCCCCAAAATAATTCACTGGTCATTTGGAGAGAGGAACAGATTAATACATTGACTTCTAAAGCTCCTGATGAAGAAATAGAGAAATAAGAAGAATTAGTGTGCTTTGTGGAATCTTGACAAAATATAGCATGGGCTGTCTTCAACACAGGAAGCGGAGTAAACCTTCACAAAGTAAATCCTACCATGTTATTGTCCCACTAAAAACTCAACCTTTCCTGTTTCACTTTTCATGAAATCTGAAATCTTCACAATGCTTACAATACCCTATGTGATCTTCTCCCCTCCCCGTTAATTCTCAGATCTTCCTTCTTCACTCCACTCCAGTTGCACCAGCTTTGTAATTCTCTCGCAAACATACCAGAGATATGTTTACCTTAGGACCTTTGTACTGACTATTATCTCTGCCTTGAACACTCTTCCTCCAGATTATTATTTTTAACTCCCTTGTTTCCTTATGATATTGGTTCAGCTCTTACATCCTCAATGAGCCCTACTCTAATTTCCCTATTTAAAATTAGAAAATGTTAATAACATACTGTTCTCTGGCATTCTAAATTCCTTTTCCATTCCTGTATATTTCTTTTTCTTTTCTTTCTCTTTAACTTTCCTCTCAATAGCACTTCTCTTAGCATACTATGCACAAGAAAATTGTCATAATTGACCATTTTTATTCACTGTATTCAAGTTATAGGTTCTCTCAAGACATCTATCTCAGGTACGTTAGAATTATTTTGATTACAAGTGAAAAATAGCTTAAGAAAATATATCAATAAAGACATTTAAATTTTTTAAATATATCTGGATAATCCAGATTTAAGCATTATATTTGCAAGTCAAATCAATTTATGATTAATTGTTTTTGCTAAGTGTTTTACTGGACTATCTAGCTGTTTTGGCATCTTTCAATCAGGCAGCATGTAGAAAAATTTAACTATAGCACCACTTACTCCACATACTTTTAGCTTCAAAGAGAGAGAAAGATAATATATGTTTTTCAGTATCTTTTGAAAACATAAGATTTATTATAATTATGTTTACCTCTGAATCAATCATGGCTATGACAATGTAGTGTACAGATTGGATTAGATTAGTGTAATTATTTTTAATATCTGGATAAGCCATGAAACCCCATTCAGAGCACTGGGCTGTGAGTAATGGACACATGATCATACATAAAATTGGGGAGTATATCATTTTTTTTTTACCTATTGCTTCTCAGGCCCATTCCTAGCTTTCTGTGTTCTGTTTCTATTTCAAAGGCTGGGGCCATGCAAACTGTATTTCCAAGACTCAGTTGCCAGCTGGCTTCTAGTTAAGTTTGATTAATGGATGGCATCAATGGGGGATTAGTAGGCAGAAGATGAGATCCAAACATTGCTTTTCATCTCTTTGCCTCTTAAAACTCTCTGACAAAAACAGGTGGCAAAGTCTCCAGAAGCCATCAGCAATTCTTTCCAAAAAATCAAGTGGTAATTGATAATGGCTGATGGAGGACATAGGCTTCAAAAATATCAGCAGTTCAAGAATGGATCAAACAGTGGCAGCAACAGCAGTTCTATTAGTATAGGATAAGCAAGAAGTACAATTATATGCTGTGATGACTTCCTTATTTCCCTTGTAGTCTTAAAGTTGATAATGACTTCCCGTAGTTTCTAATATTTGAGTTGCCTTTCCTTCCTATCTGTGCATTCTCAGTGTTCAAACACTTTTGTAACCAGCTCCTTTTTCTGAAATGCACGTTTCCTCTTTTCATACTGGTGCAGAGGGTGTTCCTAGTTATCAGCATAATGAATATCTAGTAGAGACTAACAATAAAGGTTCTGCAGTTGATTTACTAGGAAGAATTGATATGGGAAGCATTTCTTTTTGCTTCTCAGATTTCACAAATGAAAGCATTTGAAGGTTGAATTTGAAAGAACTATAGAACTATTGGCATCTGTTATTATCATCTGTTTTTTTTCTGGATATGATAAGACAGATCTAACACTACAGTACTCCATGACATGTTTAATTGCAGGTTTTTAAGTATTGTATTGGCAATAGAGTCTACCTATAGTTTTATATTTCAGACAAATTTTAATTTTTCTGTTGATGGCATATCAAAAACACTATGTTTGAGCATCTTTTCAGTAATAAACTCTCTTCTTCCTGATACTTGCAAATAAAAGTAAACTTGTAGTGAATCAGTTTGAACCAGAGACAGAAAATTAGATAGGGATTTGGTTTACCAAGCTGTTACAGGAGAGTTCATGTTTTCATAATTTATGATTAAGATTTAATACTAACAATATTGTCTCATTTGATTTCCAATCTCATAGTAGCCAAAATATTTTATAATTATAGCTTAGATTTTTTGACACATTTATAAAACCAATGATCCTGTTTTTATAATTATAAGAAAAGAAGAATTATGTCTTGCCCAAGAAGATGTACACTTTGCAATATTCTATACAATATTTTCAATATATTGGTTACCTTTCATTTTAATAAATACAATAAAAATTATTGGTAGTAAAACTAATTAGTTACGAGCAACAACAGAGTTGTCATTTAAGGCACACAGACTTGGCCAGTAATGAAACAATGGTACCTTGTTAGATCAAGTTTATTACTTGTATAGACAGCAAAAGCAAGACAAGCACTGATGATGTTTCCCTGCCATATCCGTTTTCTCACAGGATGACACGGAAACAAAAGAGGCCAGATGACATGGCAATGAAGCACAAGCAGTTGGGCATGTGTTTTTGAGGAATTAATTCTTTGCTATAGCTAAGCAATTTTATAGCCTGCAACTGCACCCTAAAATGAGCAAGGGAGTAAGTCTCCTACCTCATCAAATCTCTGGAGGTGATAAGAGCCTGTGTCACGACAGCTGCCTGGGAGGAGATAGAGGTGAGTGAGAAATGGCCTTGCAGCAGCTCCTCACTAACCACCTATCTTTTCACATTCTGAGAGGATTATTGGGTGTTCTGCCAAGGCTCATGTCAGGTGTGATTAAGCCTTGCCTAGATTGTGTATGTGGAGACATGCAATGTCAACAGGGCAACACAGCAGAGCCATTCCCTTACCAAAATTACAAATATTACCAAATTAAATAATGTGTTCTATGATTAGAACCAATTACACCTGGGGAGATATGATACATCTATGTATATTTCAGAGTGTCAGTTTTTGGTTAAAGGGATATTCCATCTTAGATTTTCTTCCTCTTTATTTATTTGGTTATTAAATCATTAGCACCAATATAACTTGCTGAAATAAACTTTTCACCTTGCTTTTGAGAGGGTATTATTAGGTTCTACAAAGAGCTTTTTGGCTCTTAAATGCCCTTCATGCTAGCCTTAAAGAAGGGCTGTGCAGATCTATGCTGAAGGACAATCATGGGCCATTATAAAACCTATGAAGTTATAAGTTTCAAGAAGATTGAAAAATAAGTGCCGATGAATATATTGTCTTCATTTGATTTCTCTACTCTAAAGCATAATATGCAGCTTGTAAGACTTTGAGGAACTTTGTCTTTTGTTAAACACACACACTCAAACACACACACACAGACACACACACACACAGTTTCCACATATATCAAATCCATACAGGATCTGCACTAAATTTTATCTCTTTTCAGATCCCTTCTTATTCCAGAAAGTAGAGATGGGCTCTTCTTTCACTAAATCGCTAAAGGCCATGTGCTTCTTTAGTAGTCAAAGAAGACAGAGTGCATTATTATTATTATTATTATTATTATTATTTCTGAGTCAAATAGACAAAGTTCAGCTTTGATTCCAGGCCATTATATCTACTTGATTATTCAAAGGCATTCAGGATTACCTCCTTTCAGTGTAGTATTGAGTTGAAGACCCAGGTAATCTTATTATTTTGTCCTAAAAAAAAAAAAAAAAAAAAAAAAAGACCAGATACAGTGGCTCACGACTTTAATTTCATGGATTTGGAAGGTTGAGACTGAAGGATGCCTTAAGCCCGGGAGTTTGAGATGAGCCTGAGCAACACACTGCCGTCTCTGCCAAATAAGAGTTAAGTATATCATTGTTGGTCAGGCAGAAATTATTATGTACTTAGTTACACTTTAACACCACCCACAGTAATAATTTCCAGTATAGCACTTTCTGGGTCCACTCAGCTGGTATATGGTAAACAGCTCAACACTTGGGAAAGAAATGCCACTGTAGAGCTTTCAAGTTTTCTGTCCTGGAAAAATTCTTTAGTTATCAACACACAGGCAACCCTAGACCAGAGATTTCAGGAATAAACACCTATATTGGGAGGTCAAACTGCTTTGAAAACTCAAACTTCTACAGTTGAACTTCCTGTGGGCAAAGACTTTCGAATAGGTGATGCTCATCAGTTACAAAAAAGATTTAGCTGGGCCGGGCGCGGTGGCTCAAGCCTGTAATCCCAGCACTTTGGGAGGCCGAGACGGGCGGATCACGAGGTCAGGAGATCGATCAAGACCATCCTGGCTAACACGGTGAAACCCCGTCTCTACTAAAAAATACAAAAAACTAGCCGGGCGAGGTGGCGGGCGCCTGTAGTCCCAGCTACTCGGGAAGCTGAGGCAGGAGAATGGCGTAGACCCGGGAGGTGGAGCTTGCAGTGAGCTGAGATCCGGCCACTGCCCTCCAGCCTGGGCTACAGAGGGAGACTCTGTCTCAAAAAAAAAAAAAAAAAAAAAAAAAAAAAAAGATTTAGCAGATGGTATACATTCATTTTCAGAACAGGAGTTTTCTTCTGAAAATGAGTAGAGGACTTTGAAGAACTCTCAAAATTTGGAATCAACCTCCCTCTATGTGGCAGAATGTTTTACAAGCTGAGGGCATTTCTCTTTCCTGTTTATCAATGCTGTTGTTTCGTGAGTTGTTTATGGCCAACATTCATTTTCAGAACTGATATAGGTATATAAGGATTTAAGAAGAACATTGTACTGTCTTTTATATTTATGTGCTCAACACTGAGAGGTGGGACCACATTAATTAACTCGGTGTGACTTTTTCTTCCAATTGAGTTTTAATTTTCCAAGAGATAAAATCCAAAAAATGGGCATGAATCAACTAGCTCTGAGAAAAAAATAAAAACCAAAAGCATTTCTTAATTTCTTTGTGCCATCTTTCCCTATCTAATTTTTCTAAATAACTCTAATATTCTATTATGATTTATAATTAGTAATTCTTTTATATCTCTATTTATTTATAATTATATAATTATAAAATGATGGCTTAATTAAGAAACATTTGATGAAAATTTACTATATTTTGAACATTGTATGTTATACTAGATGAAAAATGATAGAAAAAAATGACTTAGTAGGGAAAGACAATAAAAAGTCAGATAAGTTATAAAATGTGACACAATAAAAAGAAAGTATTTTCTGTGGGACCGTATGTTGAATTGAGGATTCATGGATTCAAAACTTCAATCCTTAGTAGTTAGGCAGAGAAACAGCAACCAGAAAGGAGATATGCAAGAGGCAGACAGAAATGTTGTTGTCATGGATACCAAAATAAAATAGTGTATCATGAAGGAGACTATGCATACATCTTTCAAATGATGCAGAAATTGCTTTTAAGATGAAGAATAAACATTACCCATCAAATTCAGCAATGTGAATATCATAATTTACTTTTAAATAAATATACTTATTTTGGGTAGTGGAAACTAGATTGGAGAGGACTAAAAGAATGGATGACAACAAAATAAAGAAGTGATTTGTAGACAACTTTGTCAAGAATCTTCGTGTTTTTTTTTTTTTTTTGCACAGGATGGTAGAGACACAAGGCAATAGCTACAGAAAAAGTCAGGAATCAAAGATTTTTTTTTTTTTAAGATGGATGACATTGTCACATGTTTAAATATTATTTAGAAATGGTTAGCAGACATGAAAATGCAGTGGAATTATAATTGACCCTTGATTAATACAGATTTGAACTGCATGTGTCCATTTGTGTGTGAATTTTTTCAACCAAAGGCAAATTGAAAATGCAACATTAATGGGATGTGATAACTCATATACCAAGGGTTGGTTTTCTATATATGTAAGTTCCAAGGGATCATCTGCAAGACTTGAGTATATGTAGATTTCAGTATATATAGGGGTTTTTGGAACCAATCCCTCATGTATGGTGAGTGGTGATTGTATAATGTAAATCAGAATAAGATATCACCTTACACCTGTTAGAATGGTTATTATCAAAAAGATGAAAGGTAAGTGTTGACAAGAATGTGGAGAAAAGGAACCTTTATCCACTCATGGTGGGAATGCAAATTAGGATAGCCATTAAGAAAAAAACAGTGTGGAGTTTCCTCAAAAAAAGTTAAAAATAGAACATAACAGAATTTAGGGGTGCAAGAAAAGAGGGTACTCAGAGTCCATTTAGAATGAGTGGCCTTAGATTAGAGGAATCAGATTTGTGATAAGAGGAAGAAAAAGATACACATGGTTTTAATTGTTTTATAGATGTGGAATTGGTAACATGTAGGAGTAATTTGCTTTCTCAATAAATTGTGGAGCAGAATTGATTAAATTTACCCAGGTTTGAGCATTTGTTAGATGAATACATCGGAGCAAAGAAAGGAAACTCAGCCTTTTTGAGAGGCATTGATTACAATGATAGATTATTAAATCCAAGCATGACGAAGAAAAAACAGTTGTGATTGGCAGTTAAAAATTGGAGGAGATAACTCATCAGAGATCTCAATAAAGCAAAAATACTTAGGAAAATCTGTACAAATGAGCTTGAACTTAGTGTAACTGTGATGAAAATGTTCAATACTTGATAATACAATTTCACTTTGGTGCCATTTTGTGATGGCTTGGATTAGAGACCGTGTGTGAGTGATTAGTGTTTAAAAGAGAAATTGGTCATTGGATGTGAGGACTTCCAGGAAATAGATAGATTATTCTTATGAAACAGGCTAAACACTGGTAGAGATGTTGCCTGCTGATTTTCTGTAGTCAGTCAAATGTGGTAAAACCTGTATACCAGTCAGGAACAGCAGGGCCAGATATAATGTATGATGTTCGAAATTAGTTTGTCACTGCAACTCGAATGTGTGAAAATTTGAGAATTTATAGACATAGTGAAAGTTAGAAGCATAGAACAACAGAGTTTCTATAGATTTTTATACAGTGCTCAATAACATAACATCATTTATCAATGAAATAGGTATATAACTTAATAGTGCATATTTTTAAAAATCTATCTTTGATCAAGTCCTATTTTATAGAACATTTGATTTAGCTTTCACCCAAGTTCAAGAGATGAAGCAATGATGGAGCTTAAATCCATGTCATTAATAAAAAGTAATATAATTTAAATATATCTATCAGATATATCTTGGTTTGAATTAAGGGGTAATTTTGCCCCTCAGAGGTCATTTGGCAATGTCTGGATGCTTTGGGTTGTCATAACTTGAGGGGTTGCTGTTCCTGGTATGTAGTGGGTAGAGATCAGCAATGCTGCTTGATATGGTTTGGCTGTGTCCCCAACCAAATCTCACCATAAATTATAATAATCCCCACATGTCAAGGGTGAGGGCAGGGGAGATAGCTGAATCATGGGGGCGGTTTCCCACATACTGTTCTCATGGTAGTGAATAAGTCTCATGAAGTCTGGTGGTTTTATAAATAGGAGTTTTCCTGCACAAGCTCTCTTGCCTGCCACCATGTAAGACATGTCTTGCTTCCCCTTCATCTTCCACTACGATTGTGAGGCCTGCCCAGCCATGTGGAGCTGAGTCAATTAAGCCTCTTTTCCTTATGCATTTCCCAGCCTCAGATATGTCTTTATTAGCAGCGTGAGAACAGGCTAATATACTGCTAAACATTCTGCAATGAACAGAACAGCCCCCACAATAACAAATTATCTGGTAGACTATTATTCAGATAAATAATTGTGTGGTGGAATATTGTTTTGTTTTATATGAAACAACAACAAAAAAGGAAATCTTGCCATTTGCAGCAACATGAATAAACTTGGAGGACATTATGTTAAGCAAAATATGCCACGCAGATAAAGACAAGTACTGAATGATCTCACTTGTATATGAAATCTAAAAAAGTTGAATCCACAAAAAGCAGAGCAAACTAATGGATGCCAGAGACTGAGGTGTGGGGAGATGAAGGAGATGTTTGTCAAGGGATAAAAAATGTTTATATCTTGCATGCTATATTGATTATACTTAATAGCAATACATTTCATACTTGACAATTGCTAAGAGGGTAGATTTAAAGCATTCTCACCACACACATGAAAAATATTATATGAGTAAATGCATATGTTAAGTAGCTTTATTTAGCCAATCCACAAAGTATACATATATCAAAACATCATGTTGCTCACCACAAATACATATAATTTTTACTTGACAACTACAGAAATAAATAGAAGCAAAATAATCACATTTTTTTTAGTAATTTATTTTATTGTGTTTAAAATGATGTCATTTTGCAATGAATTGGAAATTAAAAAGGAAGGAAGAAAGAAAGAAAATAACTGGAACCGAGTCTTCTACCACAGACTGTGAAAAAAACAGAAGCATTAGTATGTGAGATTCTGGGCCCAGAATGGAAGACCATACATAGAGATTCATGAAGAAATTTGCATCATAAGAGTAAGATTATGAGGAGATTCTAACGGATAGAATAGGTGTTATATCTCTTCTAATACTTAGCGTTATAAAATTGAAAATCATAGATGCTTGATTGTATTAAATTGTAATAGTTCAAGTTTTTTCTTTCTATTCTTTAGTTCCCCTTGCGGTCATCAAATTACCAGCAGTAAGCATCATTGTAATCTTTCATTAATCAATAAACTACATATTTTATATTATACACCAAAGAACTCAATCAAATTAATGGTCAATTCGGATCCTCCAGATCATAAAACTTAGCTACATGCAGTCCTTCGTGTAATGAAACTATTAATACACCAGCATCAAGCTGACATTTTATAGAGTTTACTATATATGTTTCCTTGGAGTGAAAATATTCATTGATGGTTCATGCAAGTTTATTGCCCTATTTGTAGGCAAAGCAAAACTCCTGTGTGGCATCCGAGGGTTACTCAGACACTGGGAAAGGTGGGGCTTCCTCTTACCATCCAAATGATGGGAAGTGAATGCTTGCTGTTATACTGATACAGGACACTATCTGTTACAGCTAACATGTATAGATTTCTAAGGATATAAGAATAAATTCTGCAGTAATTACAGTGAAATTGTATATTTGTTATAAATCGTGAACATATGTATATCTGCAAGTAATGAACAATCTGAAAAAGAAATCGAGAAAGTAATTGCATTTACAAGAGCTAAAAATAAAGTACCTAGGAATAAACTGAACCAAAAAAGTGCTTTTCATTTTATTCTCTGCTGAACTTTTGCATCTTCTATCACCTTATGCTACAGGGAAATTATGGAAAAATTTGAAAAAGTGTTCTCTATTTTGCTGAAGTTTGCTAGATAATATGTATGTATTGTGTTCAAATATGTCAATTCATTTCCCTGTTTGATTTATATTAATATACTACAGAAACATGATAATTATTTCACCCCCAGACCACAAAACATTCTAAAAACAGAATGACAAGCAGGCAACAGAGCATATTGGATATGTATTATGACTACATAAGGGCCACAAGTAAGATAACATAAGTATTTGTATATTTTACATTTGTGCCACAATAAGCAAATATTGAGTGTCCACTCTGGTAAGCTATTAATAGAAATAAAAATATATACATAAGTTCTCACATTTCTTGAAGTTGGTAACATGAGATGACACACAAATTGCTACAATCATATAATTTACCTAGTACATGTTTTATGAATAATACAGGCATTGTTTTATCAATTTCAAAAAGACAATGGTTATTTGATAAGGTGTGACTTGAGTAAGATAAAGGCAATGATTAGGGTTTATCCAAGATTTTTAGCGTATTGATGCATGGACAAAGAAAGTAAAAGCAAAGTTATTTGGCAGCTAGAGGGTTGTTAAGTTTCTTATGCACCTTTCTCTTTCACAGGCATACCTAGACCACATTCATTTTGCTTCCATTCCCAAAGAGACAAATTGTTTTACACTAATCAGGTTTCAGTACTTTAGTATTTGGGCATTTCATGAAGATATGGTGGAATATATTTGATATGCTGCTGATCTCCCATGAGAGGAGTGACACATCCTTGATGGCTACATTAAATTAATATATATATACACGCATGCATATATATACACACACATACATATACACACAAACACACACACATATATACACATATAAAGCCTGTGCCTTTGTGTATATATACACATATATAATATATGCATATATATCTGTAATATAATATCTACACATAATATATGTAGATATGTTTGTGTATATATAAACTCAGCTACATACAGTACTTATAATGAAACTATTATATATACACATATATACAAATGGAAAAATTTGGAAACTATTTTATAAATATACATATATAATAGTTTCTTATAATGTATACATATATGTATCTGTGTATGTGTATATATACATGCACATACACACATATACATGTGTACATACACATAAACAGGTATATGTGTATACATACATACACATACACATGTATGCATGTGCATATACACATGCACACACGTGTGCATTCATGTGTTTATATACATACACATACACATGCATGCATGTGTATATATACATACATAGACACACACACATGTATACATGTGAATACATTAGGTTAGTGCAAAAGTGATTGCAGTTTTTGCCATTACTTGTAATCCATTCGATATATTTAGATAAACACTTACCAGTGTGTTACAATTGCCCACATTATTCAATACAGCAACCTGCTGTACAGGCTTGTAGCCTAGAGCAATAGGCTATACCATATTGCCTAAATGTATAGTAGGCTGTACTATCTAGGTTTGTGTATGTACACTCTGTAATGTTCATGAAATAATAAAATTGCCTAAGGATGCATTTCTTAGAACATATCCCATCAAGTGACACATGACTGTATATGCTTATAAGTATATATAAAGCAGATAATTATTTCACGCTACAAATAATCAAGACTTCTTCCTTACTTACCTCTACATTTTAATCCTCAAAGGAAGATGGCCGATAAGGTGTATTAGAGTCTGGGATACTGTATATTGTGCATGATATCTGAAAGTAAAATTCTGCTATATGTTGCTAAAATTATACGGAAGCTCACTTTTTTTTTCCAGGATTGCTCTTCTAATTCAACCTTAACATACAATCATCTTAACACCACCAAAATAACTTAAAATTTTATATGTGTATTAAATGCTTCTCTATTTTCTCAGTATGATTTGATATTTTTATCTGTTGTTTTAGTCATAATTTGTTACAGTAACAGATAACACATTAAAGACTTACAACAAGATACACATATTTGTTGCTATTGTTGCTTGGAGGCTGCAGACTGACAGAAACTTTGGTGGGTTTCTCTAGCTTATACGAAGTCACTTTTCCATTTCACAGGAGCTATTCCTGTCTGGGGCATGGCATTCTCTTATGATGGGCAGAGGAAAAGGGAGAACCAAACCATGAAAGCATAATTTAACATTTCTGCTTGAATGTAGAATAAGTCACATCTACTTGTTTTTAATTGGTCAAGCAAGTCACATGGCCAATCCCAAAGTCAAAGAGGTATGGAAGTATGTTTTACCTAGGGGGAATTTTGTCAAAGGCAGGAAGGAAGAAAAAATGTAAATAAAGAATGACATACATCATATTTGTTTACAAATATTTTAAGCAATTCTGAGAAACGGAAAGTGTTTTCTATCTGCTTTCTTGAAATTGCACTAGTTTCTATCAGTGTATCATGAACATAATCCCACAGATTTTTAACTTTTAGTCTTTAAATGAGCTTTGTGTTGGTGCATGTGTGTGAATGGTTTATTTAAATATTCCCTTATTGGTTAGGCACAGTGGGTCACACCTGTAATTCCAACAATTTGGGAGGATGAAGCAGGCAGATTGCTTGAGTCCAAGAGTTTGAGACCAGCTTGGACAACATGGCAAGAATCCTGTGTCTACCAAAAATAGAAAAATTTGCCAGGCATGGCAGTATCTGTCTGTAGTTCTAGCTAGTCAGGAGACTGAGGTGGGAGGATCACTTGAACCCGGGAGGTCCAGGCTGCAGTGAGCTGAGATAGCACTGCTGCACTCTAGCCTGGGCAACAGAGTGAGACCCTGTCTAAATAAATAAATAAATAAATAAATAACTATTCTCTTATTGGTTAAAATTTATGTTGCTTCAAAAATGTTTTATAACAAATAGCGTAGTAGTAAACATCTTGCAACACATATGTCCTTGCCCACATGACTGTTACTGGAAGGAGGATTCCAAAAGGATCATTGCTGTATCAGAAAAGGTTTGAATTTAAAAATATATTTTGAAATACAGTATATATTCCAAGTAGTAAATATGACAGTTACGTTGAAACAGTTGGAATTTTAATAAAGCAAATACTTATTTAACAAATTAACAAACACCTGACTAAACAAATATATTGCCAATATTGGAACTTTTTCCTATCATGTGATTCTCCCAAAATACAATCCTCTCTATCCTGAATTCTATATTATTTACTTATTTATTTACAGATTTACCCTAATCATATGTCTGCATCTCTAATAATGCATTGTTCAATTTTGCCTATTTTAAAACTTTATGTATTTAAAAATGGCAGTATATTATTGTGATTTGTTTTTTACACAACCAGCTTTGTTACGAGACATCCATATTGATGCATATAATTCCTTACTTTTTACTATTGTGTGGTATCTCATTACATTAATATAACATATTATGCATCTATTATCTTCTGGTTGATGTGCAATTACATTCTCTCTGGTTTATGGCTATTACCAACAATGCTTCAATGAATATTATTGTCCACATGTCTCCTGGTAACATATATGAAAGTTTCTTTATACTTGAAGGAAAATTTCTAAGACATGGCCTATAAGTATATTCTACAATACTAGTTAATACTTAGCTTAGCATAATAGTATATGATTATTACTAAGGTCCACAGTCTTGTATTAATAATGTTATGCACATTATGATCAGACTTTATTTAAAATAAACACACACATATACACAGACACATGTGCACACACATAAATGCATGCACACCTCAGTCTGGGAAGGAGCATATATTGTAGTTTTGCTTATAAGTTTTCTAAAACATGAAGTTGAGATATCTTTTTTCATGTAACTATCTGATCATTCTGTTAAATGCCTTTTCATATCTTTTCCCAATTTATTTTCTCTGATTACTCTTATATTTATCATTTGTAAATGTTCTATCAGTATTCAACTAACCAATCCTTCATCAATTACTGGTATTAAAAATATGTTCTTTTAGTATCTTGCTATTTTTCTTTGCATTTTGATATGTTAGTAAGTGAAACTTCTATTGTGGTTAAATTCATCTATCTTTTTTACTATGTTTTATGCTTTGTGGTTAGTTAATAAATTTTTTTCTACTTGACAGTTATATGAATATTCTCTTGTAGTTATCTCTAAAAGTGTTATACCTTTGTTTTCTGCATTTAAATCTTAATCTGTCAAAATTGATTTTTACATATGATTTGATTAAGAATCCATCCAGCTTAAGATTGTTTTCTGTACA
Organism: Macaca mulatta; assembly: GCF_049350105.2. NCBI lineage: Eukaryota > Metazoa > Chordata > Mammalia > Primates > Cercopithecidae > Macaca > Macaca mulatta. Next base: position 124,923,025 of record NC_133413.1, read on the forward strand.
GATTATTTCCCAATAATATTTTAGAACACAGCATTTTCCAGACTAATTTGCATACTCAATCTGCCATAGAGCAGCTTTGCCATTTAAGCATGGATCTTTTTCTGGGCCCTCTGTTCTATCTTGTCTGTTTAGTAATATATTCTTTGGCCAGTATCAGAGATTCTTAATGACTACATTTTGCTGAAAAAACATGACATCAACTGTAAGATGGTACATATGCCATGATACACTGGTTTTTAACCACTTCAAATTTTTACTCTATACTTATTTCAAGGATTTATTTAGACTTCTTCAGGCACATATTTTATTACATTCTCCTTTTTACATGAGTGAAAAGGAAAATTTAAGCAAAATTAAAAATTGGGCCAAGTATTCCTAAACCTTATCAACATTCAAAGTTCAAAATATTCAGAAATACATATTAACTGATATGGAGATCATCTTTTACTATCTCCTATACCATCAAGAATGATGCTGATGTAGAAGTTCTTAAAGCAACTCATAAAAGAACAAAAAGCCATTGTTCGTGATTATGCAACAACAGAGTTTGCAATTATAAAGAGTTAGCTTAATTTGACTCCCACTTGGGGAATTTATAGCATAGTTCTTATTCAACTCTACCCCCATCCTTCCGCAGGAAGCCATTTTTTCTTAGGTTTAAAGGAGTGCTTTATTATTCTTTTGTATCTGGGACCTTTGTTTTCAAATCATTAACATGATATACAAGTTTGATGCTGAAATATATGAAACTTTCTCATTAACAACTACTGCATGCAGACTGCTGCCTAGCTGACAGTGATTTTAAGTTGACATATATTGTAAGATGTGTCATGATTTCAGGCATATTAAATATGAAAATAAATGTGGGATACAGTTTTGTAATTAGCCTATATATCTTATGGGAATAGCTTTTTTTCTATTCTTAATCATCGACTCTTCCATGTAAATTTTAATTTTTATGATAAATTAAGAAGGATGCTGATCAGAAATGCATCGGATCTGTAGGAATTTATAACGATTATTAAATCAGGTGTTTCTATCTATAAACATAGTATATCTCTGCATTCATTACATTTTCCTTAATGTGTTTTTAATGTTATTCAATTTTCTGCAAAAGATCGTTGGATATTTTATTTGGACGTATCCCAAGTACAATACTTGACATATGTTTTCTTTTCTATTTTTAATGTTTTTTAGTTTTTAATTTTTAATTTTTGTGGGTACATAGTAGGTGTATATATTTATGGGGTATAGGAGATATTTTGATACAGGCATACAATGCATAATTTTGTTACAAACAACCCAAGTATACTCTTTTAGTTATTTTTAAATGTCCACTAAATTATCATAGTCACCTTTTATGCTATCAAATACTAGATCTTATTCCATCTAACTGTAGTTTTGTACCAATTAACTATTTTCCCTTCCTTCCCCCAACTACCCTTCCCAGCCACTGTATCCATAGTTCTACTCTCTATCACCATGAGTTCAATTGTTTTAATTTTTAGCTCCCACAAATGAGTAAGAACATGCAAAGTTTTTCTTTCTGTGCCTGTCACTTAACATAATTCACTTAACATAATGACCTCCAGTTCTATCCATGTTCTTGCAAATGACAGGATCTCACTCTTATTTGTGGTTGAATTGTACTTCGTTGAGTACATATACCACATTTTCTTTATCTATTCATCTGTTGGTGGACACTTAGGTTGCTTCCAAGTCTTGGCTATTGTGATTAGTGCTGCAATAAACGTGGAAGTACGGATATCTCAATTGTACATGAATTTCCTTTCTTTTAGGTATTTGCTTAACAGTGAGATTGCTGGATCATGTGATAGCTCCATTATTAAGTATTTGAGGAACCTCCAAGCTGTTTTCAATAGTGGTTGTACTAATTTACATTCCCACCAACAGTGTATGAGGGTACCCTTTTCTCCACATCCTTTTCAGCATTTGTTATTGCCATTTTAACTGGGGTGAGATGATATTTCATTATACTTTTGATTGGAATTTCTTTAATGATCAATAATGTTGAGCACATTTTCATATATTGATTTGCCATTTGTATGTCTTCTTTTGAGAAATGTATGTTTAGAACTTTTGCCCAATTTTTGGTTGAATTATTAGTTTTTTTTCTATAGAGTTGTTTGAGCATCTTATGTATATATCTATATCTATATCTATATCTATCCTATTTATTAATCCCTTTTCAGATGGATGGTTTTCAAATATATTCTCTCATTCTGGGGGTTGTCTGTTCATTTTGTTGATTGTTTCCTTTAATGTACAGATTCCTTTTAACTCGATGTGATCTCATTTGTCCATTTTTACTTTGGTTACCTGTGCTTGTGGGGTATCACTCAAGAACTTTTCCCCCAGTCCGATGTCCTGGAGAGTTTCCCCAATGTTTTCTTTTAGTAATTTCATAGGTTGGGGTCTTAGATTTAAGTCTTCAATTCATTTTTATTTGATTTTTGTATATGCCATGCATCTAGTTTCATTCTTTTCCATAAGGATATCCACTATCCAGCACCATTTATTGAAGAGATTATCCTTTCTCCAATATATGCTCTTGGGAATTTTGTTGAAATGAGTTTGATGCAGACATATAGATTTAATTCTGGGTTCTCTGTTATTTGCCATTGATCTATATGTCTGTTTTAATGTTAGTTGTTTTTTTTTTTTCCCAAACAATCTGATTTAATTAGGAAGTTAAATAAGTTGAGATGGAGTGGACTGGCATTATCAGAATGCTTACATGGGATCCCTGGAGTTGGCAATCACAGCAGTGTAGGGTTGGCAAGGGGGAGCAACCCCCTTCAAGGCAAGGCATAAACTATTTGGCAGGCAGAGGTGAGGGTGGGACCTCACTGTCAATGGACGTGTTCAGGGAAGCCAGGGGGTTACATGCAACAGGGCATTCAGGCAACCTCAACTATGAAGCTGAATGCCTGTGAGGTCTGAAGGCTCACGCTGTTCACAGACGCTTGCAGTTCACCCGGGAGATGCTGATGCCTGTGACTCTTTCCACTCACTATGTTGTTTTGGTTATGAAAGCTCTGTAGTATAATTTGAAGTCAGGTAATGCGATTCCTCTAGTTTTGTTCTTTTTGTTCAGGATAGCTTTGGTCTTTTGTGGTTCCACCTAAATTTTGGGATTTTTTTTTTTTTTTTTTTCTGTGAAGAAGGTCATTGGTATCTTCGCCTCCTCTGCCTGTGTATTTTCAATTAGTCTGTCTTCAAGCTCACTAATTCTTCTGCTTGATCAATTCTATTAAAAGCTATAATGGATTGTTCATCGTGTCAGTTCCATTTATCAACTCCAGAAATGCTGCTTGATTAATTTTAATTATTTTGATCTTTTATTAAATGTATCTGATAGAATTCTGAATTCTTTCTCTGTGTTATCTTGAGTTTCATTACATTTTCTCAAAATAAATATTTTGAGTTATCTGTCTGAAAAGTCACATATCTATGTCTCTCAGGTGATATGATTTGGCTGTGTTATCACCAAAATATCATCTTGAATTGTAGTTCCCATAATTCCCACGTGTTGTGGGAGGGACCTGGTGGGAGACAATTGAATCATAAGGGCAGTTTCCCCCATACTGTTCCTGTGGTAGTGAATAAATCTCTCATGATCTGTTTGTTTTATAAGGGGAAACCCTTTTCACTTGGTTCTCATTCTGTCTTCCCTACCACCATGTAAGATGTGACTTGCTCCTCCTTGCCTTCCACCATGATTGTGAGGCCTCTCCAGCCATATGGAACTGTGAATCCATTAAACTTCTTTTCTTTATAAATTACCCCATCTCGGTATGTCTTTATCAGCAGCATGAAAATGGACTAACACACCAGGATTGGTCCCTGGTGGTTTATTCAGTTTACTTGTTAAATTCCTGTTTTCCTGGATGGTCTCAATGCTTGTGGTCATTTGTCAGTGCCTGGGCATTGAAGAGTTAAATATTATAGTCTTCAGAGTTTGAGCTTGTTTGTATCTGTCCTTCTTGGGAAGACTTTCCAAGTATTCGAAGGGATTTGGGTGTTACACTCTATTTTCGGTTCTTGCAGCTATATCTGCATTAAGGGGCACACCAAGCCCAATAACACTGTGGATCTTGCAAACTCATAGAGGTACTGCCCTAGTTATTTTGTAAAATATCCAGAATAATTCTCTCGGTTACCCATAGAGACTCATGTTCTCTTCTGTTACTTTCTCCTAATAAGTGAAATCTCACTCTTTGTGCTGAGCTGCCTGAAGCTGGGAAAGGAGTGACACAAGCACTCCTGTGGCCCCCACCACTGGTACTGCACTGGGTCAGAACTGAAGCCAGCATGGTACTGGGTCTCACCCAAGGCCTGTGGTAACCACTGCCTGGCTACCACTTATGGTGACTCAAGGCCTTGGGGTGCTACAATCAGTAGGTGTTTAAACAAGTCAGGCTTGTGTCCTTCTCTTCAGGTCAGTGAGTTTCCCTCATCCCTGGTCAGGTCCAGAGGTGCTGTTCAGGAGCCAGGGCCTGGAGTCAAAAACCTTAGAAACCTTCCTGACGTTCTATTGCTACTGTTGCTGAGCTGACACCCCAACCACAACATACAGTCTTTCCCTTCTTTTCTCTCTTCCCATAAGCGGAGAAGTCTCTCCCGATGGCCACCACTTCCCTAGACTTGCAGCAAGCACTGCCTGGCTACCACTGATATTCACTCAAGAACCCAAGGCTCTTCAGTCATCTTTTACTGAATGCTGCCTGGCCCCGTTCTCACCCTTCAGGACAATGGGCTCCCTTAAGACTCAGAGCAAGTCTAGAAGTGCTATCCTAGAGCCAAGGCACTGAGTTCCAATGCAAAGTCTCCGTGATGGTTAATATTGAGTATCACCTTGATTGGATTGACCCCAAGGACCCTAAGGACCCCCTTGGTGCTTTACCCCACTCTGGCCAAGCTGGTACCTAATCTGCAAGACAAAGTCTCCTTTTATTTTTCCCTCTTCTTTTCTCAAGCATAAGGAATATCTCCTCACAGCCAGCACAGCTGAGAATGTGCTGGGTCACACCTGAAACCAGCACATCTCTCGTCTTACTCAAGGCCCATGGTGAGTACTACCTGGGTATCATTGCTGATTATTCAGGGACCAAGGGTTCTTTAGTCGGCAGGTGATAAATCCTGCCAGGACTGGATTCTTCCCTTCCAGGCAGTGCATTCCTTTCTGGCCCAGAAAGGGTCAGAATATCTTCTGGGAGTTAGGGCTTAGAATAGGGGCCTCACAACCGTGCCTGGTATCCTATCCTACTGTGGCTGAGCTGGTAAGAAAGTGATAAGACAAAGTCTTCTTAACTCTTCCCTCTCCTCTCCTCGAGCAGAGGTAAGTAGTCTCTCCTGGAACTGAGTTGTGCTACCTTGGGATGGGTGAGGGGTGGCATAAGCACTCCTTCGGCTTCCCACCTAGTGTCTCATTAGGTCATATGCTTCCCAAGCCCCCTGCTCTGGGCCCAGCACAGCACCATAACTTGCCCAAGAATTGCAATCCTTCTGGTCTAGACTGCCTTTTAAGTTTTAGGACCCAAGAATCCTTTAGCCCATGGTAGCATAGCTTGCTAGTACTCAAGTTCTGACTGCCAGGATGGACAAGTCCCCTTTGGCTAGGGCTGGTCTAAATGTTCCCTCCATTGGCGCTGGATGAGTTCTGTCTGGTGTTGCTTTCTGCTGTGGCAGGGGAGCACTGAGTTCCAATGCAATGTCCCTGTGATGGTTAATATTGAGTGTCAACGTGATTGGATTAAAAGATACAAGGTATTGTTCCTGGGTGCATCTGTGAGAGTGTTGCCAAAGAAGATTGCAATGAGAGAGGCAGACCCACCCTCCAGCTGGGTGGGCACCATCTAATCAGCTGCCAGCACAGCTAGAGTAAAGCAGGCAGAAGCAGGAGGGAGAGCGGACCTATTGAGTCTTCCAGCCTTCATCTTTCTCTTGTGCTGGATGCTTCCTGCCCTCAAAAATCAGACTCCCATTTCTTCAGCTTTTGGACTCTTGGGCATATATCAGCGGTTTGCTAGTGGCCCTGGGACCTTCAGCTACAGACTGAAAGCTGCACTGTTGGTTCCCTACTTTTGAGGTTTTGGGACTTGGATTAGCTTCCTTGCTCTTCAGCTTGCAGACAGACTACTGTGGGACTTAATCTTGTGATCGTGTCAGTCAATATTCCTTAATAAATTCCCCTTTATATATAAAACTGTCCTATTAGTTCTGTTTCTGTAGAGAACCCCGACTAATACAGTCCCACAAACACTTTGCCCTCTCCCTCTCTTTGCATATTCTCTCTTTGTACCATGTGGCCAAACACTGGGGGATGAGAAAGAGGTGGCAGTGGCAATCCCATAGTGTCTTTCTAACCCTCTTCAGTGTCTCTTCCTGTGATATGAACTTAAAACCACATACTATGATTGCTCACTTGATTTTTGGTTCTTATGAAGTTGATTTTTGTGTGAATTATTGTTCAATTTTGTGTTCCTGTGGGGAGGATTGTCAGTGGAGGCTTCAAATTGGTCATCTTGCTCCACCTCTAACTGCTATATGTTTTGTTGATATATTAAGTGTTATTTCAAATTTTTTTCTGAGTGTTGCTATTCTGTAAAATTGAATTTGTTTTTCCACTTCAATCTGACAGCCAGTCAATTTAAAGGTTCTTTTTTTAACCCCAAGAACTCTGTAGATTCTTTGGGGGTATCGACTTAAAGGGTCATGTAATTTGTAAATAATGACAAAGCGATGTTTTCCTTTCTTATCTTTATGCTACAGGAGGTACTTAGACGTGAGCAGGGCAGGAGAACCCTCCTCCCACCCCCAGGAATGTCAGGCAATCATAAGGTGATGGTCAAGCAGTTGTTAAACTGTCTCGCTGAAGTAATAATTAGTTTCAGCTGGTGCCAGAGACAGACCGTCTTCCAGTAGATGGAAAACACCTGAAACTGGTGATCAGTAGCTTTCTGATAAGACCTCAGGAGTTAGTCGACTGGGATCAAGCATGCACGCTAACAGGCATAATGGCAGAGTTAAAAATGTCTCAAATAAGCATGCATAAAACTTTAGTAAACATGCTGCAGATGCAGTCCCTCCCAAGGGCTGGCCAGCCACTATGCATGCAAACAGCCTACCTCAAGGGAAGAATCAGGCAAGAAGGAACACAACCACCCCTCGCCGGGAATCATGCCGACATCTAAAACTGTAAGTTAAAAGTCAAACTGTGCACTTGAATCTCTCGTTGTCCACTTGGGCCTCTTCCAGATGTACTTTACTTCCTTTCATCCCTGCTCTAAAACTTTTTAACAGACTTTCACCCCTGCTCTAAAACTTGCCTCAGCATCTCCTTCAGCCTTAGTCCACTCAGTTGAATTCTTTCTTCTGGGGAGACAAAAATTGAGGTCATTGATAACATTTGTATTTAAATTTTATTTTGTTTCTCAATACTCTAATTAGATAATTTCATAAAAGGTTAAATGGAAGTTGTACCAATATTCATGCCTTCTTCCTAACTAAAAGTAATTATCTCAAAATTATCTATCAGTACCTATTATGTTGGTTGGTTGATTGTGATAGACAGCTTTTCTTAGAAAAAGTTTTAATTATACTCTCAATTTGATTTTTTTTGCATGAATATTGTGATGGTTAATATTGCCAACTTGATTGGATTGAAGGATGAAAAATATTATTTCTGGATGTATCTAGGTGTTTCTGGGTGTTGCCAGAAGAAACTAACATTTGAGTCAGTGGACTGAGAGAGGAATACCTGCCCTTAGAAAGACCCACACACAGTGTGGGTGGGCATCATCCAATAGGCTGCCAACACAACTAGAAAAAGCAGGCAGAAAGTGGAACTGGCTGACTTGCTGAGTCTTCCAGGCTCATCTTTCTCCCATGCTGGATGCTTTCTGCCCTTGAACATCAAACTCCAGGGTCTTCAGCTTTTAGACTCTTGGACTTACACCAGTGGTTTGCCAAGGGCTCTGGGGCCTTCAGCCAGACTTACGGTAGCACTGTCCACTTCCCTACTTTTGAGATTTTGGGACTCAGACTGGATTCCTTGTTCCTCAGCTTTCTGATAGCCTATTGTGGGACTTCATCTTGTGATTGTATGAGTCAACATTCCTTAATAAACACCCCTTCATATATTCATCTTTTCTATTAGTTCTGTCCTCTAGGGAACCCTAATACAAATATATAGTAAAATTCATTAAGTACTTTTTCTGCATCTATCGAGATCATGTAATTTCCCTCCTTTAGTACCTTATTTTCAAAAATTCTAATAACTTATTCTAAAACAGTATGTCAACAATGCATTTCTGGGATAAACTAAGCTTACTTATGTTGTATTATTTTATTTCAGGGGAAATTGTATTTGGTATCTTAATAGTTTTGGATTTTTGTAATCATTTTCACAAGGGAGATCAGCCTGTAAAGTTTCTTTCTCGTAGATCCTTTACATGGATTAAATATCAAAATTGTGTTTCCTAATAAAAGTAATTTAAACATGACCTTTTATGTGCCTCTTCCTGGAAAATACTTTTATAAGATTGGAATTACATAAACCTAAATATTTGGTGTAACTGATCTGTAAATCGATTTGAGCTGAGTGCTTTCTTTATGGAAAGTTTTCAAAATAGTGATTTACTTCTTTTTACAGTTGTTGAATGCTCCAGATTTTCTTGTTTTTTCCAACTTATTTTTAATAATCTCATGTCATTTGACTTATTCTATTTTATCTTAAATTCCTGCATGTGATTCTGTTGTCTGTTGTTTTTTTTTTTCCTGTATTTTACATTGAAAACTTTTATTTTGTCTTTTAAATTGACTGACCTCACTTCTCTTAGGAGCGCTGTCTTTGTGGAAATTTGTAGACATTTTAGTTCAAAGGGTTTCTCCAGAGTTTGCCTATTCTCCTGTTAATTATCTGGCATCATAAGCCCATCATCTTATGACTTCATTAATTAGATTATCTTCTTGAGCTGTTTTGAATCACATAAATCCATGTGATAGTGACAGGCAGCTTACTTCATTTCTCATAAAAAATCACCCACCACTACCCCATTGTAACACAGATTCCATAACTTTCTAATTGACCATCTGTGCATTAGATTCATTTCTAACTTATCCTTTCTCTGATGGTATAGCCCCCAGAGCCACACCCTTTATATATGGATTCTTAATTTTACTCATCGTCTTGGATGAGTCTGAAGATTTATTTCCCAACTCCTCTATTCTACACTGCAATAAATATGGAAGTTCTAAGTTACTACGATTTGGCTCATATTCTCAAGATAAAAGCTGATTTGGGGCTAACTTACTTCCATGATGCCTGTTTCATTAAAGTTTTTTTTTTTTAACCCCTGTTAATTTCTTAATTTCATGCCACCCTAGTTATCCATTTAAGTGTATGTATATATGAGTCAGCTTTTTAACTGATTTCTTCAAGTGAATGTTTTAGGTTATATATTCCCCAGTAATACCAGGAACAAATTCTTAGTATAAGACTATGTATGTTTTAAACATCAACCGATACTGCATTTGCATAGGCATATTTATGAAAAAAACACTAGAAGTTATCAATATTTATGCATTTAGATTAATAAAATATACTTTAGTTTTTAAAATTTTATTTTGCATCGTATCTTGAATATGAGATTTGGAATATCATTCAATTATTTATTGAGCATTCCTCTTCTTGCATGTATTGTTTTCTCAGAGACTATTCCGCTTTTCTATTGATTTCTCTTTTCATATCTGGCTTTGTGTGCAATACACACATATTAGGAAGCTACTTAAAAAGTGTTAATGATGCAGAAATACAAAGTGCATGTGTTTAAAATATAAAGAGATAGGGTTGAAATATCTCTACTACATTTGGCAACTACAATGGCTTCTGTAGAGACACAGCTTGGCAAGTTGGTGAAGGCTTCTATTTTTGATAAAATCACCCCTCTAAATGGCCAATTATCAACTACACCATCACTTAGAAAGCTGTGCAAGGCTTCGACCTACTGTCTGACAGGTAGTAACATATCCTGGAAATGTATCCTGAATGTAGACAAACTTTTCAAAAGTCATTTGTCAGACAGTGGGCTAAGTAGCAATTCAGGGGAGTAAACTGCGTCGTCTAAAATGAACAATTGACAGTTTACGGGTTAACTTCTAGTAAAGAAAACATTCTTGCTCCAAGTTCCAGCTGAGATTTTCTCTGCCTCTTCTTACATTCTTTTCTTCTCACTGGCTTCACCTTCCTTGCTTGTTTTCCTTTAGTACATTCTATTATTTATGTAATTCTGGGGTACCAGTGAAAGCACTTGGTAAACTCATAAAAGGAAAAAATACAAAGACATATGTTATTCATGTATATTTATAATAACTTTTTCTTTAAAAATTTAAATATTTTTTCAATATTTATGATGTGACTTAGAGATCTGTATATGTATCCTAGCAGCAGTACTTCTTTGTTTCAATCACTAAAAGTCTGTTATATTGTGATATGAGTACTATATGTTTGAAAATGTCCTATGTATTCTAACAGAAATTATAGGAAATTGGTCACAGGTTTCTCATGTGACCATTTCTAATTAAGAAATAGATAGAACAAGAAATTCTAGCAAATGAAGTTATAACTTAGCTAAGTAGTCACAGTTCAGTGTTCTCCTGGCTCAACCATGATCAATTTGGAAGCCATACACATCTCTTGTAACCATACTTATTTTCTAAAAACAGACAATAGGAAAGTTATTTTTTAAAATGATGCACATGCCCTATATATAAACAAAATCACTCTGATTATATTTTGGAAAAGAGAATACAAATTCTTTCTTTGAAGGCTGTCCATTTTCTGTCTAGCAAAATCATAATCTCCTTTAAAATCTTGTAACTTAAATATTTAGATATCAGATTAGCTACTATTAATCGTTTTCATGCTACATGGCAGGGGAATAGATAAGGTAAAGAAAAAATGTAATAAACAAATATATTGGTCAGGTGCAGTGGTTTACACCTATAATCTCAGCACTTTGGGAGGCTGAGGTGGGTGGATTACTTGAGGCCAGGAGTTTGAGAGCAGCCTGGCCAACATGGCCAAGCCCCATCTCTACTAAAAATACAAAAATTAGCCGGACGTGGTGTCACATGCCTATAATCCCAGCTTCTTGGGAGGCTGAGACAGGAGAATTGCTGGAACCTGGAGGCGGAGGTTGTAGTGAGCTGATATCACTCAAGGGCACTGCAACCTGGGTGACAGAGCAAGACTGTCTCAAAGAAAAAAAAAAAACCCAACAAATATATTAATATTTATCAGTTTAATATTTGATTTGGTATTAACACACAAACAGAAATTACTCATATTTAAGAGCTCATTTCTGAAGCTAGTGACATGATTGCTCTTTCACTCCCCATTTCATCCTCCTTTTAACTTTGGCAAACATTGCAACCGTTTGTGGTACCTTCATGGTAGAGCTTGGGCTCAATGAGAGAAGTGAGACCCCTATAAATTATATAAAGCGTAACTTTTGATAGTCATTAGCCATTGTATAATCATAACAACCTGTTAAACAGTTCATTATAAATATTTTATCCTTATGTCTGTAACTGATCTTGAAATTGAGGTACACACACAAGTTGGGACTGGGAGCTAGGTATAAAATGAGGGTGACCACGAGCAAACTGGGAACACATCACTGAAACACATAATTATCTTCTTAATATAGAAACTAAAAGCTGTTAAGTAAATAACAGAGAAAAACATAAAAAATAATCAGTGATTGATTAAGGTAGAGTCTCGTAAATAATCAAATGTACATAACTTACTAATTAATTATTTAAAGTAGGTTTCATATGTACCTTGTGTGAAGATTATATAAAAGCTTTCTCTTTGAGGATTTTTCTTATCATTATGAAATATTCCACAAGAAAGGCTCCTGCTAGGTAAAACAAACAAACAAAAATAACAAACATAGATTTTGTAATTATATGCATCTACTTTGAATGCTGGTTTTATTACTTATTAACTTTGTGGTCTTGTCTAGAATACTCAACATTTGTCAGCTTAATTTTCCTCACTAATAGAAAAAGTAATGCTTGTAGAACTAGTGTAAAAATAAAATTAGATTGTATAATTAAAGGCCTGGGTGTATAATCAGTTTGCTAATTGTGTTCACTTTTGTAGTCATGAAAATAAGATGATAAAATTTTTCTTAATCATAACTTAAGCTGTGTGTTGTGGCAAATTTTCCTATGAATGATGAGTATATTGATATGAAAATACTAAAAGAAATTGTTAATTATAGTTGGAAAAATTTGCAAATTGGCTAAGTTAATAATAAAATCTAATTGTCTTTTTAAAATATTGGTAGCTGACAATTATTAAAGGTAGATGATGGTTACCCACTATCACTAACCTTATTATCAGTCTAAAAGGAAAGAAATTTCATACCCTATTCTGTCATATTATAGACATTCTTAGTTAATAGGCAAAAACTGTGTTCTAGCCAGAAGCACAGGCAAAAAAAAAAAAAAAAAAAAAAAAAGGGAAATAGGATAACATTAAACTGAAAAGCTTTTGTGCCATAAAAAAAACAATCAAGAAAGTGAGGAGAAAACATACAGAATGTTAAAAAATATTTGCAAACTATGCATCCGACAAGGAATTCATATCCAAGAATGTGTAACAAACTCAAACAACTCAATGGCAATAAAATAAGTAATCTGATTAAAAAATGGACAAAGACTCTGAATAGACATTTCTCAAAACAAGACGTACCAATGACCAACAGATACATGAAAAATGCTCAACATCACTAATCACCAAGGAACTGCAACTCAAAAAATATTATTTCTTTAATGTATTATGAAATCTCACATCTTACTTTTTGTGGTGTTTCAAAAATACTCTCCTTGAAGTATTCCGATGTATATGATAAACTAATCTAAAGGGAGGATGAAGCTAGAAAACTAGGCATCTATAGGTCATCAAAAATTAGCTGAATTAGTAAATGAGCTTGAACCTTTTAGGGATCAAACCCAGGGTGCTGTGCCTCATTTAAAGAATGAGGAGTCACTTTATTTTAATATTCTGACTATGCAAGTGTGTGAGTTTCCAAAAACTATTTTAAACAAAGCACATAGCTGGGAAACTACTAGTTTTACCAACAGGCAACAGCTTCTAGCATCCATTATGCTAAATAGCAAATCCCGTATTGTTGAGGAATCATACAGGTTGTGAAAATGCTTGGAGTAACAACCTCTAAACTGTGGACTTTCTGATTAAATGCTAGCTGACCATGCCAGGAGAAGGATTTTCTAATTAGGTCAACTAGATGTCCTTGGGTTCAAATAAATGTACACACATTTATTTCACATGGCCAATGACATCAAATTGCATACTAATGTAAATTGGAAATATCATAAAATTGTGTCCTCAAATTTTTTTAAAAATAATACATTTAGATAATCAGAACAGCCTTAGAAAATCCACACTAGATTTCCACTGGATATACATTGATTGTACATATTTCCAATATATAGAATTTACAAATAATTGATTATTCTTAATTGTCCCTCCTAAATTAAATGGCAAACTAGTATAAACTTAGAATAGTAGAAACATGGAAAATAATTGTCTTCTCTGATGTTCCCGGATGCCAGTGGTTCTCAAAACTATAACAAAAAGTATTGGTGTCAAATGTAAGATGCTGTTTTACAAAAATGTTGTGAGAAGGGTTGTCCACAGGAGTAGACGTACCAAATGTGTTTTTCAAAAGTTGTTATTTCTTGTAAAACTAATGTGGCTAAAATTTGTGACGGTTTACTTATTCCAGACACTATTCTATGAGCTTTTATATGCTTTAATTTATTCATCCCTCAAAATAATTCCATAAATTAGATAATATTATTAATATTTGTGCAGATAAGGCAGAGAACTATTAAGTAACTTTCCAAAGGGCCAAACAGCTAGAACATTAATTAAATAGCATTAAAGCATAGACATCTGGCTCTGGAGTTCATCTTTTCAGCTAGTACAGTATAGTGACTCTATCATGGTGGGTAGCCAAGGCTGGCTTCCTGGACATATGCCCTGTGCAGTCACATAGGGTCCCATACTTAGAAGGGAACTGGACTTGGTTTAATACTCACATTGCTTAGTTCATACTTAGTGAATAACATCCACACCTGCATCATAGTCACACTGTTCTTGAGTCCATTAAGCAAGGGTATGGGAAATTGTGGAAGGAGGCTGGCTATCAACAGAATAGTCATGTTGTTCGTATGCTTCATATGATCCTGCTGTGAACCAGAATATTTTCTAGCTATTAATGCTGCATAACAAACTACCCTAAAATTTAGTAGCATGAAACAAATCTTATTTTAACTAATTTTTTGCCCCTGTCTCATTTCCTGATGTCTAGGACTTTGCTTGGAGACCCAATGCCTGGGAATGACGCTATAGCCAGGAGCAGGTATAATGTGGATGTGTCTTTACTTGTGTATCTGGTGATCCAAGCTAGATATTCACTGGAAATTCAGCTGAGGTCATTGAAGAAAGCACTTATGAATGGTCTCTCACTGTAGCCTGGGCTTCCTCAAAGCACACAGGCTTCAGAGTATTTATCCTTCTTACATCTGACTTCTTACAGACTTCTAACATAAGTGAGTGCTCCAAGACAACTAGGCAAAAACAGCTTAACTTTAAAAACATAGGTTCAGAGGTCACTAAGATTTATTTCTGCCATATGCCATTGTTACGGAGCAGTGACCAACTAGCCCAAATTCAAGGGGAAAAGACAAAAGTCCTCCTTCTTAATAGAAGCAGGTATCTATTTCCTGTAAACTCAGAAAAAGCAGGACTATCTATCCATGACATGTGTTGAAAAGTTTCTATATATTTACTATGGATCTATTTGCAATGAATCTGTCTGTACAACGATTGTGATGTAAAACACTGACTTTTATTTTATTTTATTTTATTATTTTTTTTGAGATGGAGTCTCGCTCTCTCGGCCAGGCTGGAGTACAATGGTGCAATCTTGGCTCATTGCAACCTCCACCTCCCAGGCCCCTGCCCTCAGCCTCCTGAGTAGCTGGGATTACAGACTCAAGCCACTGTGCCCAGCTAATTTTTGTATTTTTAGTTTTCATCATGTTGCCCAGGCTGGTCTTAAACTGCTGACCTCAGGTGATCCATCCGCATCAGCCTCCTAAAGTGTTGGGATTACAGGCGTGAGCCACCACTCCGGGCCAACACAGACTTTTCCATAGGATCGTAGCTGACGTTCAAAACTTAGCACAGCACTTGACACCTAATGGGTGCTGAATAAGTATTTGCTGTGGTTGAAATAACATCTGCATTATCATTATCGTACTGAACAGTCACAAAGGAATAATACGAGAGGAGTTATATCTTGCCTATGGTTTATAAAGGTAATTAGAGGATCAGAAAATGTAAGGTTGATTAGCAGAGATCTTTCCAGTAATAACAGATTTAAATAAAATCACAGGAAATAGATAGTAATAGGGGAAATTGTTCTCTGAGATAGTATAGTGGAAATTATAGTCAAGTAGAAAATTATGGATTTATTAAACAATTATCTGACTTGTTTACAAAAGGCAAAAGAGAATTGACTTTTACTAGATCCAATTTCAGTTAATTCTATTTCTAAATGTAGGCAGATACAAAATACAAAATCTAAAAGAATCTTAGTAGGAGAAATGTTTATTATATGACTTACAAAACGGATTTTCTATCTGTTGTTTTAAATGTAATAAATTAAACTCTCACAAAACTGAATTTAAAACTCAGTTTCATCAAGAATTCCTATGCATCATTTTATAAACATTTTTGGTTGTGTTATTTATGTCAAATTGGCAAATTCAGAAAATTTAGCCATATTTATGAAAACAAAGGAAAGAATTGAGACAAGTCTTTCAATTAAACATACAATCCAATTGACCGGGCTGTGATTGTCATTCCAGAAGCTACTATTGAGACATAATATTATGGTAATAATTCTAGGCATCTTTATAGCTTATCAAACAAGTAACACATAATTTCTATATTACCCAACTCTCAATTTTACTTTCCATGAGATACTATTCCTATTCTGAGTAAAAAAAGGCAACTGAATTTTCTTTTCCAAATATGTATAACATTCAAAGAAAAAAACTTATTCTTCAGGCATAATCGTTTTGTCAGAAGTTAAATACAGAAGCACATCAGAATGTAGTAATTAAATTAGAGAACTCAGAAATCATTTACTTTTTTCCTTTGTTATATTCTTATGGATTGTTTATGATATCTAATGCACACAGTTATGGGTATTACAGACACCACCATTGGTAACATCCAGCCCTGACTTTACAATATTCTCTGAAAACAAATAAATCAATGGTTAGAATAAACTGAGAGGTGGATGATACAGTTTGATAATAATTCTAGACCATGTTGGAGGGGCATTTTAACCAGACAGAGGGATTTAAAGAAAACTTCCTAGAGTATGTCAATTTGTGCTGAGACATAATTAATGTAAAAAAGGACTTTCTTGCTAACTGGTTCAGTGTTTTATGGTTGAGAACTTTTTAAAAAAATTATGAAGATTCATAAATGATTGCAGAGCATTTTTTATGGAACTACTATAGATAACATATGTAACCACTGAAGTAGAAATTTTGAACAACAAAAAAGATGCAAAATTTAGCGTATAACATCTGCTTCTTCAATTTAAATCAGGTCTCCTTGATGAAAGCTTTAAACAGAGTAACACAACTGATCCCCAAATCTTTGCTGGTCTCAGTTCTGTGTGTTAAAAAGCTCATAGGGTATTGGATCTAAATAGAATTGCATGGAAAATTTTTAAACATTTAGGTATTTTTTTCTGATTTTAATAGCAATGCATGATAATCATCTAAAATTTGTAACATACTAATACAACACAAACAGCATACAGGAAAATGGTACTTAGACTTTTCCCACCTACGGTAGTAATGACTAACCATTGTATATAGTTAAACATATATGCTGTGCAATTTTTTAAAAAAATTAAAATTTCAAATTCCTGGACTCCCAATATTTTAGCAGTCTAATCTTATCTCACCAACTAATGGAGAAAAAGATCCTCATTTCCCTTTATTCCTGAGGCCACACCAACCTGTTGGTACAGATAGTACCCCCTTTGCCTTAATATCCTAATTATTCTGGCAGGTTAGTCCTTCTAAAACACAGGTTATTAGGCCAATTTACGAAGGTCTTCCAATTTTCCTGATCTTGGCTGTGCAGAGTTTCTCACACATTTATTTTCTCCAGCTTCTTTATGTAAACACACTCTACATAACTCTGTGCTCTAGTCTCTGCAGTAGATACCTCCATAGACATGGCCTTTTTTTCATGGCAACAGCCATTGCTTTGCTTCCAGTTTACATCTGTAGCACGAACTGCCAGTGTTTTCTATAGAGAAATGAGGTTATTGCCTCTTTTCCAGTCAGTGTTGAACCTTGTCATCTTAACCTCAGTGTGACTTATTATATATGAGGCTCTTCATTAAATAAAGAACCTTTGAATCTGGGTGTATATTTTCTTTCATGTTTTCTTTCCATAGATGTGGAAAGAAGAACTATATATAATACATATTCCTGCTTCACTTTTCATCTTAGCTTGAGGTTCCTCTCCATAAATCCATTCCCCCTTCTGTCAACCCCAGATACACCAAGGGAAACTCCTTTGCAAATCCAATAAAGAAATTACATGCATGCACATTGAAGAAGAGAGAAGAGTATTCCTCTTCCAACTCAAACCCTGTTTAGGCTCAGTCTCAATAGCATGCTAAGCACAGAGAAAAACATTTCTAAAACAACGCAAGTATGTAATAATAAATGGGTAGAAAGCCATCAAAAAATAAACAAAAATCTTCCTAATGTTTTAAATTCTGAAATTGTTAGAAGCACTTTTATTAAACATCAAAAAAGAGGAGATGACCAAGCAGGCTGCCTTTTCAAAAATAAGAAGTTGTACTGAGGTTGTTATACCGTGGGTAAAAAAACAAACATTGTTCTAGGTCTGAAAACTAAGGGAGTTCAGTAAGTTCATTATCAGTTCAGTTACATGTAAATAAATTAACATAAGTACAATTTCTAAATTATTTCTAGTTTCTACATATGTGTGCTTTGTGAATGTCCATAATTATCTAACACATACTTCATCAATCATCTACCTTTAACAACATACAGTAAAGTAACAAATAAATTTTCCCAGAAGTCAAAAATAATTTCACAGAAAAAAAGAGTCTTATTTTTTGATTAAATGACAAGGAATCACAACAGAAAAGCCTTTCAATTATGATGGGGATCAAATCATAATACAATTTTAATTTGGTTTAAGACCTAATTAATTAAGCTGGGATTCTTTATTTAAACAACTAAGTTATACATTCAGTTTAAGGGTAAAAAAAAATAAGAGATTTTTACCTACAGTACTTAGATGACTCAAGTAGATTATTACATAGTATTTGTTTGTTCAGCTTTGTTCTGTTTACCACAGGGCACTATATCCAGTAACTATGACCTTGATTCTCCCATAAAGGTTGGGATTAGGAATGAACCCTCTCACCAAATATAGAGTTGAAAGGACAGTGACTTCTCCTACTATAATATCTAATGAACAGGCATTGTTCTTTATGTCCTCATAACTCTGGATTCTGCTTGAGTTCTGCTAGAGTTTCAGTACTCAGAGGGGGAACATTCCCAACAAGGGGCCTAGAATGTTACCAGTATATTAGAAATTGAGATAATCCCTGTCCACTTAATGCTTATTGTTCCATTCAAAACATAACAAAGAAAACAAAAAGTAAAGGAGCTAGAGTTTTGGCAGGTATACGGCTCTAAATTTCATGAAGAAATCAAGTGACTGCTACAAAATAGAGCAAGAATAGTAAGAAGCTATTGAAGCTGAAATCCCACAGAGGTAAAATCCTCAAGGACTTGGATCTCTCAGGGAAGATTAGATCAATCTACAACGCGAAAAAAAAAAACAAAACAAACAAAAAAAAAAAACAAAAAACACCAAAGCATCTGAGGTGGAGCCAAGACTAAAAGGAATGTGGAAAGTGATCAAGAAAGTGAATAATAAGTGGATATAATGCCTCAAAATCAATTGCAAAAGTGCAAAAGTGAGGAATGCAATATTTACTCATTTAATCCTATGTTGCATATATATTTGGTCTATGTTAACTATTTTACATATATTTGTATATGTTAATTTTTTTCTTTTTGTACTTCTAATCTCTTGCTATATTCTATAATGTGTGAGTGGTGGTGAATTTTGTACTAGTAGTTCACAGATTGCAGAATACTGAGGTAGAATGAAGAGAGAATTATAGGAAGAAGAGATGGCACACAGAGATTATAGGCTTCGAGTTCAATAAGAAATTTCATAAGCTGGGGTTCTTCCCATTTGGGGATAGAATTAAGTTTTTAATAACAGAAGAGACTGATTTGCTGTGGGTTCTTCACATTTGGGAATACAATTAAGTTTTTAATGATAGAAGAGACTGTTGTGTTAGGCAGAGGCATTATTGTTGCTCTTGCGATTGTTTATTGTGAGAATTTTGAGTATGGAATAAAAGCATATGCTGCTATTATATAGCTGATATAATAGATCATACATTTATTTTAATACTGTCTATAATCCTGAAAAACTCTGTGTAAGTTTGAGAATTTTCTAGATTTCATTACTTTCTGCCTCCCTATGTTTGAGTCAGAAATATACTTTCCTTTCCTTTCTTTCAGGCCCCTGCTCTGAAACTCTATTAATCTGAACCATTTATAGCAACATCAAAAGAGATGCAAGAAATCAAATAAGTAGGCTTGTAGTTGAATGTCCTGTGATGAATGTAATGTCAAGTCCAGCTGCTCAGAAGTGGGAGTGTCATCGGTTTTAGGAAGAGTATCTTGTAGGCCGACTTCTTGATGTTAACAGTGATATCCATGAACAGTGATGATTGTGCAAGGATCTTCTTTAAAGAGACCATCTCTCTAGATTGGACAAGTCTCCTGGCTGTGTAACTTCCTACTCTGGTCATTGGCCTTTTGGGAAATTCTAAGGGCTATCAAATATCCTTTCCAGTTTTTTTTTCCAGCTAAAATTAGTTACTAATGTTCTCTCCTGTTTACAATTATGGACAATAGTCATTATTGGTTGTGTTTAGAAAATCTCTTATTAGAGCTCTGCAGATGTTCCCAAAGTAACAGAGCACAATGCTATATCTCATTTCTTAAATGAGGAATGTATAAAAACTGGAAACAAAAGAATCCATTATTTCCTCTTCTTCTATAGCAGTAAATATAAAATATACATTCATATATCAAGAAATAATCATTCCTGTGAATGGAAGCCTTCATGTATCAAAGAGGGAGTCTCATTTAAACCTAATCCCAAATCACCTGACTTAATTTTAAATAAAATGTGTAAATGCCAATATTTTCAGAAAAAAATGGAAAGAAATTAAATTTTAAAATGTGTCTAAAAACCGTATGAATCCTGAATGGCACTCTTTTCAAGACATGAAGTAATTTTAGATTTGAATGGCTGCTGCTGCAAGTCAAAAGCAGCTAAGAAAACAACTTAGGGTTCCTATTTCTCCACATCCTCTCCAGCACTTTTACACTGTTGGTAGGATTGTAAACTAGTTCAACCATTATGGAAAACAGTATGGCGATTCCTCAAGGATCTAGAACTAGAAGTACCATATGACCCAGCCATCCCATTACTGGGTATATACCCAAAGGATTATAAATCATGCTGCTATAAAGACACATGCACACGTATGTTTATTGCGGCACTATTCACAATAGCAAAGACTTGGAATCAACCCAAATGTCCATCAGTGACAGACTGGATTAAGAAAATGTGGCACATATACACCATGGAATACTATGCAGCCATAAAAAAGGATGAGTTTGTGTCCTTTGTAGGGACATGGATGCAGCTGGAAACCATCATTCTCAGCAAACTATCACAAGAACAGAAAACCAAACACCGCATGTTCTCACTCATAGGTGGGAACTGAACAATGAGATCACTTGGACTTGGGAAGGGGAACATCACACACCAGTGCCTATGATGGGGAGGGGGTGGTGGGGAGGGATTGCATTGGGAGTTATACCTGATGTAAATGACGAGTCGATGGGTGCTGACGAGTTGATGGGTGCAGCACGCCAACATGGCACAGGTATACATATGTAACAAACCTGCACGTTATGCACATGTACCCTAGAACTTAAAGTATAATAATAAAAAATAAAAATAAAAATAAAAAAAAAACAACTTGGGGATAAAAACAATCCCTTCTTACACAAGAAGAAGAGAGAGAAAAAGGAGAAGAGTACCTGCAGCAATTCAACATAATTAGGTCTAGATAGTAATGCAGAACAAGTCTTAGCATCTGAAAAAACCAAAAGCATTGAAAAGAAACATAGAGAAAGATGGAGTGAAGTTGCATGGTTCCAGAGTTGCAAATACAGTGTGGCAATTTGCGGTGTTTCCTCTATTGGAACAGGTGTGTCAAATGTGATCTGTAGCTGTAAAGAGGTATCCCAATAAGGATGCATTACTTTCCTGCTCTGCAAGGGACACAGTATATGGACACTCTTTCAGTGACTTGGTAACTCACAGAGACAATCAGTTTCCAGAAATTAAAATGTAGGTACTTAGCAAATTTCCTCATACAGAAATTTCCCACAAGAGTCAGGGCTAAAAGATTGGCAGACCATGAGATTTAGAGATAATTTGGATGAATCAGCAAATAAGAATCGGGGCTACATTTGCCTTGCATTCTGTATTTGGATCAGATTGTAGAGCTGTTCTAGGATATAAGATATTTCTGAGAAGACTCCTCCTATTTTCTGAGTCAAAGGCAGTTCCCTAACAAAAATCCACCTCATGTCATTCAGTTTTCTTAAGGAATGTTAGGCGTTCAAAATACAAATCCAGACATCTATGCCTACGTCTCCTTTTTTTTTTTTTTTTTCCCCTTGAAAATCTTACCACACCAGCTCCAAAGGTCCAGGAAGATTTAATAGAGGATGAGGTGTTTGATTTTTTAAAAAATGAGTCACTTCTCTTGTCTATTAAAAAAGTAACAACATTTTTAAAAAGAAAATTCTATTATTCATGATTCTATGTGATATTACAGAGAGATGTTAATTTGCTTTTAAAGCATTTAAGTATTTGATTCCTTAAAACCTCTCTAAAGCTGCAAAATTGTACATTAGCATGGAGAAACATTTAAAGCAGTTTCATTGTCAATTTATATTCATATATGCAAGTATAACTAAAGTAAATCTTTCAGCAGGATTTGGAGCTATTCTAGCAGTGTGGAGAAAAAACTCTTTCTGAGTTAGTGAGTTTCTTATTACATAGAAAGTAGCATATTATTTCGGTATTGTGAATTAGACAAAAATCCTGGACCCCCCTCAAAATTATTTACTCTAGTGAAATTTAGAAGCATGTGGTCTCAAGATAGAACCAGCAATCTTATGGCAGCAACAATTGAAGACAAATGATTTTAAAAGTCTCTTTCTATTATTTTAATCCTCACCAAGAATATATTTAATAAACTCTTGATCTATGTGAGGCTCCATCTTAGATACCTTAGAAGAAATCAAAATGTCATTATTTCCACATCTAGGAAGAATATGAAATGAAATGGGTGTAAAAATAAAAATACATGTTTGAGTGTGGAGTAAGCGAGTTAACATGTGGTGCCACAAAGAAAGTGTTGCCTGAGGTAGCAGAGGCTTCATGGAAATATCAGCATTTTATCTCTGCCAGAAGGCAGTAGATAGATGATTGATAGATAAGAGAGACCAGCTGTGTGTGTGCATGGGCGAAAGACACAGAGAGATAGAAAGAGAGAGATATACAGAAAAGAAGATTTTGAAAATAATGAAAGATTGGAAAACACCCTCAACATATTTGATATAATCTTGTACATAATCTTTTGCATTCTGTCAGGATAGAAAAAGGTTTTGGTTTAGAAAATCTATGGGTTGAACATGAGTAGTATTCAGAGAGACAAACAGAAACAATCAGATTTATTACAAATGTACATAAGTAGTATTTGAATATATGAATTTACAATAAGAAATATTTATTTTGTTCCTCAGATAGAAACATTATGGGATTTTGAAAACTATTCTCCAATATGTAGTTAGAGAATGATTTGAAAACTATATATACAAACTTAAATGGTCTATGTGTCCAATTAAAAAATTTGAATAGTTTGTTCTTTATCATTCCAATTGATCAAAATAGAAAAATATCTTGCCAGCTGTGGTGGCTAACGCCTGTAATCCCAGCACTTTGGGAGGCCCAGGTGGGCAAATCACCTGAGGTCAGGAGTTCAGGACCAGCCTGACCAAAAAAATTAATAATAATAGAAAAATATTATAAAAATATATTGCAGAGAAACAAACAAACAAAAAACTGGTATTTGAAAAATGTTGGACTGTAGTAAACCACATATGTAAGTGAAATTCTTCCTGTTGTACATCTCGATTGTATCTATGAATGACACGTAACATGACACGTGTATCCATAATGACACATGTATCCATAAATGTACTGACAGAAATTTTAATAACAATGGGAAAAACTTCTGAATACAAAACTTAATATAACTTAAAGATATTTTCACTGAATTTTAAATATTTGTAATTCACAACCTATTTTTAATGTTAACATAATTAATGATATTTTATACAGTAAACTGAAGCTTTTTGCTGATTATTATAGGAGATAATATTGGAGTATCTCATTCGTAATTAATTATCGTATTGTCTTTTAAATATATTCTTTCAGTCAGGTAAATGGCACTGTTAAATACATAATTAAAGTAGCAAAGAAATCGTGGCTGATTATTTAAGAAATAAACTTACTGCTTAAGTATGAATTAAATCTACATATTTAGAGCAAAAATATGGTTACTTTACTATTTTTAATTGAGATTCCATATATAGTAAAGGAGCAAAAGTAGAAGCAAAAGGAAGCTAAATGCCACAGGAGAATTAAGTAGTGTCATCATTGTAAATAAGTGGCTATCATAATATATTTAATAATAGATTGGAAAGAAAATATATGCTGTTCATTTGGAAAGTTTTGTCAAATAAAAACTAAACACAAGCTATATTTATCACTTAATTTTACTCTCCTTTATATGTTCTGCAGTGCATGTCTGTCATATTTTCAGTTAAGCTGAGTGGCTCTTGACAGAAAACCTCCCATTAGTAGATTTATAGTGTTTAATTGTACTCTTGCAAAACTAAGAAACGCTCTCTGTAACGCCCTCCACTCCATCAAATTTGATAGAGGCAGATAGATAGATAGAGATGTGAGATATATAAATAGAGTGTTTCAGTTTAAATTTATATATAACAGACATGAAGAACAATGAAATTATAATGAAATACTTTAAATCTATGACTTCCTTATAGTTAATTTGGTTGTTGTCAGTAGTTTAATTAGTGGTTGTTTTATAAAAGACACTCTACAACATAAATAATTGAATATCCACCTCTACTACAGACAAATCACATTTCTTAAAAAATTCCGTAGATTTAAAATTTAGAAACTCTGCTTCATATAAAGGCTACTTTGGACAGAAATTTGTTTATATATATAAACACACACAACTACATAAATATACACATACACATACACATACACATGAACGCACATATTTATTCCATTTTCTAATCCCATTCTTCTTCATCCCTTCCAAGAGGCAATAACTTTTGATAATCTATATGTGTAATATTAGTACACGTTTCATATTGTTTGCAGAAGAGAAAGAGGCACTAAATGCGAGGGTGATCAGTCCAAAGCACTTATTAGAGGAATGTACTTATGGAACACTACAGCTCATCCTCCCAACAGACCATGAAAAAGAAGAAAGTGCTACCTAGGTGTGACTACGGCAAGGGATCAGGGTATTCAGTTTGTAAGGGGGTAGTTAAGAAATTTTGCTCAGGGCTGCGGTTAGTTTCAGAGTTTGGGGCAAAAATCTAAATATCTTTATCAGTACCTGGGAACATTCAAACCACTGGCTTGGATGCAAACCTGCAGTGAAAAGCACAGCTGGCCTAGTCACAGAGCAGTTAAAGCATTCTGTGCTTCTCATTTGGGACAGTAAGAAAAGTGGAAGAACCTGGGAACTCCACATTTTATTATTTCTTTCAGAGATAAATTGTGAGTTATAAATAGTCCGACTTTCTCTAAATTTTTTAAAAATTATTTTCTCAAGCTGGTAATCCCAGCACTTTGGGAGGCTGAGACGGGTGGATCACGAGGTCAGGAGATCGAGACCATCCTGGCTAACATGGTGAAACCCCGTCTCTACTAAAAAATACCAAAAGCTAGCTGGGAGAGGTGGTGGGTGCCTGTAGTCCCAGCTACTCAGGAGGCTGAGGCAGGAGAATGGTGTAAACCCGGGGTGCAGAGCTTGCAGTGAGCTGAGATCGGGCCACTGCACTGCAGCCTGGGTGACAGAGTGAGACTCCGTCTCAAAAAAAAAAAAAAAAAATTATTTTCTTAAATATTAGTTTAGCTAACCACACTTTTAGCTAATTATTGAATATGTTATTCTATTACCTTCTTATATTTATGATTATTGATAAGAAGCATTCTGAGACTCTAATTACCATTCCTTTGATGTATACCATTTTAATATATCTTTAACATTTTCTATTTGTCTTTCATATATGAAATTTTTCTATATCTAGATATGCGTTTTTTTAACATACTTCCTTAATCTTAAAACATATCATCATTCGAGATATTATTACATTTGTGATTCTTTTTACTCTCTCCTTGTAGAATTCTTATTTGCTGTATGTCAGATAGATACTTTAATTCCATATTCCAAGTCTTTTAACTACATTTTATAATATGGTATATATTTTTATCTGTGTATGATGCATTTGGGTGATCTTTCAATTCACCAATTCTATTTTAAGTTGTATTTTATCACATTTTAATCAATCAAACATCTTTTTTATTTTATTAACCATCTTTTATTGTTTTCATTTCAAGTTCATCTAGTATTTTTGGTGATTTTTCTTTCATCATTGTTCCCATACCACATTTAACTTTTAATCATTGTAAATATTATTTTAAAATGTTATTTCAAACTTTTTTTTTTCAGCCCATGGTACACTATTTTATGGCTCATGTATTTTTTTCAGTTTTTCAAATATCATACTCATTTATGATTCAGACATTGTCCTCTGGAGCATGCAAAGCTTTGATAGTCAAGGCCCAAATAAGTTATATTACTGGATACAGGAATTGAATGATCTATTTTCCCTCCACCCAACAGCCTGGACTGTAATAAATAATACAGTTTCTCTTGTGGGAAATGTGGGTTCTGTTAAGAAACAAAAACAGTAGGATTCAGGTGGATGATAATAAAAATGTCCACTTATATAAAATTTTGTTTGATTTCTAGAATCAATTCTGTCTTCTTTTGATAACAGCCCCAATTTTCATAATGTATTTTATCCATTATTAGGCCAGACACAGATGTAGAACACATGATCCAGACTAAGCCAGCTATTCTCCTGTCCACACTGACTGATTCCAGTTTGGCTTGTGATCTAAGCCAGATGATCATCATGGATATTAGGAAGTCTTGGGAAATTTATTCTTTTCTGGTGCATTCACATTTTAAAGAATGTAGTCATAAGAAGTAAGAGCAGGATCGATTGTGAAAAAAGAGAAGCTAATAAATCCACGGCGAGAATGTCATTTCTGGATATATAAATTGAACCAAGCCATATGGAAATTAAACCTGTCCCTGCCCGGTTACGGGAATCTGTAGTCGCCTTCATGCTTCAACTACTTCAAATAGCGATTTTATTAATTGCAAAAAAAGTAGGGAAGGAGATCCCAAACTGCTATGATCTACTACATTTTAAAATATAAAACCATTTTTCATGGGTTAGCCTCTTGAATTCAGGTGATGATATTTTCTGATATTGTGATTTGGGGCACATTACTTCTTTTAACGTCAAGTTCTCTATTTTAAATTGAAATAAAATAGGAATGTGTTGGAGGAATAAAACAAACCAGTTTTCTAACTGTAAATATTAAATATGGATGATAAGAAACCCATGAAATCCTCCAGTAGACAGTAGGAATTGTGGGAGTGGAAATAATGATGGTATAAGTTGTCAGTTTTATACAATATTTAAAATAAATCTGTAAATGAGATTAAGTTGGCACAATATATCTTCCTAAAAGAAAAGAGGACACATTTTTCAGAAGTCACAGGTCAATTATTCTGCATTTTACATTATGACATGTCTGTTATCATAATGCCCCACATCAATTAAGGATCCATCTACCCACAAATGATCAGAAAACAAATAATTACCAAATTTAGAACACAGGCAGAAATAAAGGAGGTAATTTAACACTAAGAACAGTATGTGAGATAGAAATAATAAGAGTGCAGTTTATTATCATAAACTGATTTTGAGAGTTTCAATAAAATGGAGTGTACATCTCTGGAAAATTTACCAGGAAAGCATAATAAAATGAGAAAAAAAAAGCCATTTTGGGAGAAAAGTATTTGCAAAAGACATATCTGATAAAGACTATCATCCAAAATATACATGGAATTCTTGAAATTCAACAATAAGAAAACAAATATCCCAATTTCAAGAAATAGGCAAAAGATCTGAACATAACCACCTGAGGAAGATATACAAATGACTTGTAAGCATATAAAAAGATACTCAATGTCATCTGACATTAGGAAATTTCAAATTAAAACAACAGCGTGATGCCACAACACACCTGTTAGAAAGGCCAAAATTCAAAATAATGAAAACATTAGGGATAAAAGACTACACATTGGGTCCAGTGTACACTGCTCAGGTGATGGGTACACACTGTATTTTTAGGGCAGTAAAACTATTTTCTGAGAAATGGTAATGGTGATTATATGTCATCGTGTATTTGTCAAAATCCATAGAAAATACACCAAGAGTAAACCTTAATGTAAACTTTTGAGTTTAGGTAATAATATGTCAATATAGATTCATTCATTGTAACAATATACCACTGTGGTATGTGATGTCAATGTTGAGGGTGGTTGTGGATGTGTAGGACAGAAAGTGAATGAAGACTTGTACTTTCTACTCATTTTTTCTGATAATCTAAAACTTCTCTAAAATAATAAAGTTTTTTTAAAAAAGAAATAAGCCAGGCCAGGCATGGCGGCTCAAGCCTGTAATCCCAGCACTTTGGGAGGCCAAGGCGTGCAGATCATGAGGTCAGGAGTTCGAGACCATTCTGGCTAACATGGTGAAACCCCATCTCTACTAAAAGTACAAAAAATTAGCCAGACGTGGTGGCGGGCACCTGTAGTCCCAGCTACTCAAGAGGCTGAGGCAGGAGAATGGCGTGAACCCGGGAGGTGGAGCTTGCAGTGAGCCGAGATCGCACCACTGCACTCCAGGGTGGGAAACAGAGTGAGACTCCATCTCAAACAAAACAAAACAAAACAAAACAAAACAAAAAAACCAAACTATTTCTTTTGGCAATTACAACCTCCTCCAAGGAATTTTGTGAAATATAGGAAAGCTGTGAGAAACAAAATACAATGGATTAAAGATTAAATTTAAAATATTGGTGATATTTTTTCATTAATGACTAATGCCTTCGACTCACTATTTTACCAACATTCACATTTTTCTTTGAACAGTCCTTCAAGTTTACTGTTGCTGATGTTGATTTTTTCTTAAAGTTTTGTTTAAAACATCAAATGCTGGCAAAGGCAGGAAGAAAAAGAGTCACTCATAAATTGCTGGTAGGAATGTAAAATGGCATAGTCATTCAGTAAAAGAGTATGGCAATTTCTTCCAAAAACTAAACGTAGACTTACCATAGCTCCCAGCAAATACTTGGGCATTTGCCCCAGAGAAATAAAAAATTATATATATTTCACACAGAAACCTGTACAAACATATTCATAGCAACTTCATTAATTATAACCCCAAACCAAAACAACCCAAATCCCATTCCATGCATAAATGATCAAACACATATCTATACCATGGAATAGGATACAGCAATGAAACGAAATGCAATCTTAATACATGCAACAACTTAGATGAATCTCAACGGAAACGTGCTGAAGGAAAAAAAAAAAAAAAGCCAGTCTCAAAAGTTTGCACACTGTATGATCTCATCTGTATAGCTTTTTTTTTTTTTTTCAGGAGTCTCACATTGTCACCCAGACTGGAGTGCAGTGGCAAGATATCATCTCACTGCAACCTCTGCCTCCCCGGTTCAAATGAACCCCCTGCTTCAGGCTCCCAAGTAGCTAGGACCACAGATGCACTACCTGACCCTGCTAATTTTTTGTATTTTTGGTAGAGACAGGTTTTTGTCATGTTCCCCAGGCTGATCTCCAACTCCTGAGCTCAAGCTATCTGCCCAACTTGGCCTCCCAAAGTACTAGGATTACCGGTGTCAGTCATGATGCCCAGCTTGCCTAGCATTTTTGAAACAACAAAATTATAGACATGAGAAAAATATTAGTAGTTGTCAGGCCTTGCAGTGGTGTTGAAGAAGAAGAGTATAGCTATAAAAGGGTAGCAGAAGGAATCCTTCTGATGGACCTGTTCTGTATCTTGACTGGTCATGGTCACATCTAAAGGTGAGGTAAAACTGCATAGATCTAGCTAACCACACACACAAACACAAATGAATGCATGAAAAAGGCATTAAATCTAACCAAGATTAATGGAATATATTAATATAAATAAACTGTGGTGATATTGCATTGTAGATATGCAAAACATTACTGCTGGGGGAAACTGGATGAAGGAAATATAGGATATATCTGTATTAATTGTTACATTTCCTTGGAAACCTAAAATTATGTAAGTAAATATTGCTATGTTTTCTATCCATAGCCTCTTAACAAATTTAAATATGTGTCTGAAGGTAATTATATGTTTGGAGTTTATATACAGTTGCATTGCATTTATTTTCCACTTTGCACACTTTTCCATTTGCACACTTTTCCACTGGTTTTCCACCTTTCCAAAAAGCTTTGAGATAAAAAAATGTTTTCTCCACAAACAAATCAATCATTAATTTTGGGTGCAGGAACTATTTCAACTGTCATTGTTTTACATCTCTTCCTATATTACTTACCTTCCATCTGGCAACATTTTTCCATGAATGATGAATAGTTTTTAGAGTTTCATTGTGTATGGAGTTGCTCGTACTGAATTATCTCAGTTTTGACTTCATCTTGAGTAACAATGTTAATGTGTATGAATTCTACATTGGGCTATGTTTGTCAACATTTCTAAGAAATTACTTCAATTTATCTGTCTTCTAATGTTTCTAGTTCCATGTAAGCTGTCATTCTCAGTCAACTTTTTGTTCCTTTGAGGATAATCTTTTTGGTGCCCATGTTAGTAGTTTTCTAGATTTGTTCTTTGTTTTCCTCTTTTAATCAGATTTACTATCATATGCTCAAGTGTAATCTTCTTTTAATTTAGATGTTTTGATCTTATTATAATGGCAGCAATACATGGATGTTTTATCGATATTGAAAGGTTATGAGCTTCTATACTTTAAAATATATTGTTTTTATTGTATTCTCTTTCTTGCTATTC
This sequence comes from Macaca mulatta, assembly GCF_049350105.2. NCBI lineage: Eukaryota > Metazoa > Chordata > Mammalia > Primates > Cercopithecidae > Macaca > Macaca mulatta. The sequence goes on from NC_133413.1 coordinate 124,953,733, forward strand.
AGACACCAGTTCGACTTTGCAGACTTTATGTCAGCTTTGGTTAGGCTATAGAACAGTTAAAAAATGATCCAAAATATATGGTTTACAAGAACTATTTTATCTTTCCTGTTAATATCAGCCACTGGCTAGCTATAGTACTACTCCATGTATATTCTTCATTCTGGTAGCCAATCTGAAGGATCCTCTGTCTCTGGAAAATGATTTTCTTATGTCAGAGGGTAAAGAAAAATTGCAGAGCCATGTCCTATCTCTTCAAACTTCTGGTTAGGAATAAGAAATATTAATTCTGATCAAATTCTATTGGCCAAAGTCAGTTACAAACCAAGTTTACATACAAGATCAGAAAGCATAATCCCATCAAAAGAAGGCCTATAAATTAACCATCAAAAATAATACTACTGACCACTTACCTTCACATAATATCTTTACATCTTTTATCTTTTCATTTTTTTCTTTTTGGAAATGGGGTCTTGCTGTGTCACCCAGGCTGCAGTGCAATGGCGAGATCATGGCTCACTGTAGCCTTGAACCTCCTGGGCTCAAGCGATCCTCCCAGCTCTAGGACTACAGGTACGTGCCACCACACCTGGATAATTGTTTTTTTTTTTTAAATTTTTGTAAAGACTGGGTATCACTGTGTTTCCTAGGCTGGTCTCAAATTCCTGGGTTCAAGTGGTCCTCCCTCCTTGGCCTCCCAATGTGTTGGGATTACAGGTGTGAGCCACTGAAGCTGGCCACTTGTCTTATTTTTTTTTTGTTTTTCCATGCTTCTTTATTAATATTTTGACTAAGTTAATTTAGTAATTCTCTTATCAACTATATCTAGTATGCTGTTAATGATATCCTTTGAATTAATAATTTGACTACTATATATATATATTCCAGTTCTAGAATTCTATTTAATTTTTTTCTCACCTAATAGGTCACTTATTTTTTTCCAGTTCTCAGCCAAATTGTTCAAGCCTGAATTCATCTCTTTGAACATGTTCAACATGGTTTCTACCATCTGTCTCTGATAATTCCTCTAACTGAGGTTCTGTGCATCTGTTTCTGTTGTTTGCTATTTCTGCATGTTTTCAATTCATATCTCTTCTCCTTATGCGGATAACTATCTATACTTATGTGATGGACTCTGGACTTAAAAGAAAAAGAATGAGTTCATGTACTTTGCAGGGACATGGATGAAGTTGGAAACCATCATTTTCAGCAAGCTAACACAGGAACAGAAAACCAAACAATGAGTGTTGTCACTCATAAGTGGGAGTTAAACAAGGAGAACATATGGGCACAGGGAGGGGAACATCACACATTGGGCCTGTCAGGGGGTTGGGGGCAACAGGAGGGACAGCATTAGAAGAAATACCTAATGTAGATGATGGATTGATGGGAGCAGCAAACCACAATGGCGCATGTATTCCTATGTAACAAATCTGCACATTCTGCAAATGTATCCCAGAACTTAAAGCATAATAAAAATCTTTTTTAAAGAAATAATTTTAAAACACGAATGGTGTAATTTTTCTCAAGATGTTTGCTTCTATCAGGTTTATGGGGAAATAGTAACATAAGATCATTCAAATCCAAATTCAGAGTATACGACTTTTGTGCGAATGACTACTGAGAGGACCCGAAGCTGGACAGCAGTTCCCAAGAGGGTTGGTTTACTTCATTATTTTATCTTATCCTGAGGGTGCATCCCTCTACCCTTCACTCTTACTTTACCCTGGTCTCCAATTTTTGCTCCCTGATCCTACAAGTCTATCAAAAATATTGCTCGTATTCCCTGTGCTTATTTGGAGTTAGTAAAGTCCCAGGAGTAAATGAGCTCTCTCAAGGCCAAACTTATGTCTATACAAAAAGTCTTATCTCGGTTTTCCCTACTGATTCTTATCTTCATTTGTAGCTTTTTGAATATTTTATATTTTTCTAAAATATTTTCTGTATTTTTTGTTGTCTCCAATCGGAAAATTGATTTGAATGATATATTCTGACATACTAATTTATCAGGTTTGATCTGTCATATTGATTCATATAAAACATTTACTTGAGGTACTTTGGTGGCAACATTTAGTTTTTGTCTAAACTTGTTATCTAAAAATTGTATACAGAGTTCAGGCACTGTGGTTCACACCTATAATCCCAGCATTTTTGTAGGCCAACACAGGAAGATTGCTGGAGCCCAGGAGTTCAAGACCAGCCTGGGCAACATGGAGAGACTCTGTCTCTACAAAATATTTAAAAAATTAACTGCATATGCCTGTAGTCTCAGCTACTTAGGAGGCTGAGGCAGGAAGATTGCTTGAGTCTGGGAGGTTGAGGCTGCAGCGAGCCATGATTTCACCAATGCTCTCCAGTCTGGGTGACAGATGAGACCCTATCTCAATATATAAAATAAAATGTTATATAGAATATTATCCCCCAGGCCGGGCGTGGTGGCTCAAGCCTATAATTCCAGCACTTTGGGAGGCCGAGACGGGCGGATCACGAGGTCAGGAGATCGAGACCATCCTGGCTAACACAGTGAAACCCCGTCTCTACTAAAAAAATACAAAAAAATACTAGCCGGGCGAGGTGGTGGGCGCCTGTAGTCCCAGCTACTCGGGAGGCTGAGGCAGGAGAATGGCGTGAACCCGGGATGCGGAGCTTGCAGTGAGCTGAGATCCGGCCACTGCACTGCAGCCTGGGCGATAGAGCGAGACTCCGTCTCAAAAAAAAAGAAGAATATTATCCCCCAAATTACAATCTTCTTCATATAGATAAACTCTACAGTTTCAACTTGTAGCCATCTCAGCCTCCAGAAAATGCAGTCTTAGCGTGTTCATTATCAAGGAGTTTATTGCTCTTTTTTTTTTAAGTTTCCTCTCCTGCTCTTGGATTCCCGACATTCCTTCCTCTCAGAAGCTAGGATGACTTTAGGGTTCATTTTTTTTTTTAAATTTTCTCAGGGATCGGAGTGCTGTACTATCCATTATACAATGCCTGAAAACAACACTTCCATATACAGCCAGCTCCCAACTTAAACTTAAAATTTGTTTAACTTTATGATGCTGTGAAAGCTTTATGATGCCCTGAAATCAATGATGATGTTTCACATTAAGTAGAAACCGTAATTTGAATTTGAATTCAAAATTCTTTATAATAATTTTATTATAAAAAGGCTTTGTTTTAGAGGATTTTCCTCAACTGTAAACTATTATAAGTGTTCTGAGCATGTTTAAGGTAGGCTAGGCTAACCTATGATGCTTGGTAAATTAGGTGTATTAAATGCATTTTTGATTTACAATATTTTCAACTCACAATCAATTTGTCAGGACGTAATCTTATTGAAAGTTGAAGAGCATCTGTAGTTTGTTCAATTTTCTAGCTATTTCTAACTTGAGATTAAATTCAATGTTAGTTACATCATCCTGGCAATTTTTCCCATTAAAAAAAAGGTATTGCTTTGACTATTTAAATTGTATGAAATTTTTATCTGGTTTGAATATAAATTGTCAGAAATATACATGCACAGATTTTCAGTCAATTTGTGGCTTCACATTAATTTTCTTAACGATATCTTTTCATCAGTAGATTTTAGAACATGGATAAAATTCAGTGATAAATTGTGTATCTGTAATAAACTTAGTTTCATAATATATTGCCTGTTTGTTTGTTTGTTTTTCCTGCTGGACTACTGAAACCAAATAAGTCCACTTATCATTTTGGATATGTGATTTTTCCTGTTTTATACTTTCTAAAAATTAATATCATACATAAATTTGTACATATTTCTATTTTGCTCTTCAAAGTAAAGAACCCTTAAATCAGCATCAATTTAGAAGGAAGATTCTGTAGATCTGCTGAGAATTTTGCTCTGTACTCAAAGGAGAAACTCAATTTGACTAAACAGCCACTTAAGATATTTTTTGGATGTTTTTAAGTAAATAATTGTAATTAGAAACACCACTGATGCAATCCATCATAGGTATATTGATCTTCAATTATTAATAAAACTGCCTACATCAGCCAAATATAAGCAAGAAAAATACCTGTTTATGAATGCGTTACAGATGTATCTATATCATTAATTTCAGATCTGTCAAGAGTTCACAAATAAAGATGGCTTAGATTGCTACAGTTTTTTTTTTTTAGTAAAAGTCGAAATGTCAAAACTGTAACAGAAAAATAAACAAATCCAAACGAGGAGCCAGATTTGTTCAGATTAAATACTTTCTACCTTTGAAATCTTTAAAGCAACTTGAAGCAAATATTTTTATAATGAAAAACTTTTGATTTTAAAATATAAATTATGTTTTTGATAAAACTTAAAACTAGATTTCAGCAGCTCTGGGCTCTTTGCTTAGATCTGCTACTTGATTTTTCCTGGATTGAATGAATTTTTTTATTTCAAAGCTTTCAGGGTTTCCATTTCAGTGTCTACTACTTTCAAAACTCTAAAATAAACATTGTAGAAAAAATAATAATCAAACTAAATTGTCTGCAACTTAAAAAGGAATTTGTGTTTCATGCAAGGCCAATTAAAGTAGAGAAAATTTGCTATGTTTTACTTAAGAAAAAAAAATACTTATTCTTAAGAGAATAGTCACTCTGTTTACTTGTCTTCATTTTGAAAATCTTAATGTATCCCCTGGTGTGGATGCTATGAATATCTTGGCCTTAATCTTTCAGTACTCATCTCTGCCAACTAAAGGCTGTTTACTGGAAACACCTGTGACTCTGCCTGCCAGCTTTTTGCTACATGTGACAAGTTAAAGCTCCCTGAGAAATCCTTACCCCATGATGAACTGTGAGTTGATGAATAAATACCCTAGCTTACTTTGACCAAAGCTGAGAAAACTGAGAGACATGGTTTGCACTGTTTCCCAGAAATTCGCAAAGGTGACTTACTTGATAGTCCCCCCTTTGTTGGCTGCCTTGCCTTTCCTATCTCACTTCTCCACTCTCTCCCTAGTGTTTAGGGATTACTTTCCCCCTAAACGACTTCCATTTGGATCCTTGTTTCAATCTTGACTTTTGAGGAAACTCAACCTAATTTTTTTTCAAAAATATATAACATCCTGTTTACCATGCAGACTTTGAACACAAAGTCCCATTTATTTCAACCCAATAAAATGATAGATAAAACTTTTTTAATACAAAAATTTTAAATCAGCCTTCTTACAATTTCATCAGATTAGATAATTTATACACTTCAAGATATCAAGTTTATAGTTTTACCATGATAACAAGAAATAAATATAAAGTATTAGATAATCATATATGTTTTATTTTCAAATGCAAAGCTTTATCTTTGGATTAAATTTCAAAACAACAGAAGAGTGGATGATAACTTCTTAGTCTGTTTTCAGACCATGTAGATATTAATCTGAACAAAATATTTTCTCTACTGTTGTTGTAGTATAATTTTCATGAAACGGCTAATAAGGAGAAAAATTGTTTAAAATTGCTGGACACCCCCACTGCATCATTGTTACCTCTGCCCAAAATGCCTCTAGGAAAAAGAGAAATCACTGTGTGTGTTTTCCTTCCAGTCCTTTTAATGGAAATATTCAGTATAGTAGATAACCCAACTAATTTTGCTCTGTATCCCACTTGCATGTGATTTGATTGTCATATTTCTTGAACAGATTTGGAGGTATTAATCAAGGAACATAGGCTAGGCGCAGTGACTCATTCCTGTAATCCCAGCACTTTGGGAGGCTGAGGTGGGCAGATCATTTGAGATCAGCCATTTCAGAACAGCCTGGCTAACGTGGTGAAACCCCGTGTCTACTAAAAATACAAAAATTAGCCGGGTGTGGTGGTGGTGGGTGCTTATAATCCCAGCTACTCAGGAGGCTGAGGCAGGAGAATCATTTGAGCCCAGGAGGTGGAGGTTGCAGTGAGCCGAGATCCCGCCAGCGCACTCCAGCCTGGACAACAGAGCAAGACTACATCTTAAAAAAAAAACAAAAAACAAAAAACAAAAAAAAACACAAGGAATATATTTACAAGGTCTCTAATAGTGCCTTTCTGAGCTTTTATTTTATTTTATTTTATTTTATTTTATTTTATTTTATTCAGTATTTCCTCAGTAACAGATACAAATCCCTTGGTAACACATTTCCTTCTGTGTTTGTATTACTTGTGAGTAAAATAGGCTCAAGGGTTTTGCTATGTTGCAAAAATCAAACTTTTAAAATAACTAACATTCAACTCATCAATTTAGTAGGATTCCATTCTGGTTTTAGTTGAAAAAGTCAATGGATAATTATAAAAAACTTGTAGGGATTAACATAGGTACTATAAACTCAACCAACTTGGTGATATCATATGTGAGGGAAGTAGGCCTTTTGATTTTTTTGGTGTTTAGGTTAGAATAAAACCTCTTGAAAGAAGAAATCTTGTTTGTATCACCTAACATTACTTCCCTATATGTTGAATAAATGAATGAAAGAAAGGATAAATGAATGAAAGTATGGCTTTTGTATGTAGATGGGATGAGGATGACCCCTAATTTCTTTTATTTTTTCCTTGTTTTTATTTTATTTACATATTTGTTTACATAAGCCCAAAGTTTCATTTTAGACTGATTTGTTACTTGTAGCTTCTATCCACTTCAGCTGCATTTCCATTTTTGTATTTTGAGTTTACAAGGTTTTAACTTTAAACTTTCTTCATGCTGTGATCTGAACTTCCTTCAAGTCAGATACATGCTGTGAACAAGTTGGTTTCTTTATTTGTAAAAATCATGTTAAAATCTTTATTATTTTTATTACTTATCTACATTCTACATTGCAATTTAATAGCCTGTACAAAGTAAATGCATGGGAATTTGAGATTATCCCACAAATAATTTTTGGAGAAAAATTTCTAAATTATTTATGAATAATTACATGAAGAATAATGATAGAACTTTAAAAAGTTTAGAAAGCTTAGCTTTGGGGAAAGTTGTTGCCCTACCTCATTATAACCTCTAAACTATTTTACTGTCTACTTCAAATATTTCAGGGCTTTTTTCACACCAAAAAAGGTGTTTATTTTTTTGTTGTTAAGAACTTACAATGCAAAATATTTTAATCATTTATTTCATTTATAGTACCATTCATTGACTTCCAAATACAGTAAACTTCATTAAACTATGTGCATATAAATCTGATTTTAAAATAATATATTTTCCTCTGACTAAAGACTTGCTTTTGAATTTTACTTTGATTCATGTCTTTAAATGCAACAGGGCACTCCAGTTGAAAGTTCTAATAAATTGTGAAATGTCAGATTTCTGAGACTTAACCTGTGTCTTTTTGATAACATTTTAAAAATGCTACAGATATATAATCTTGTGTATCTGTAAGCAGTGGCAATAGTAGATCCCTGCTCCACTGACACTCATAAGGTTCTCAGCTGCTGCCGTGTGAGCCAGTGTGGCAGGTCTTTTGTCAAGATGGCTGATTTAAACAGAATTAATCAAGTAGGCTTTGGCTCCTGCTCCAGGGATTAATTGTGGGCTTGGGTAAGCATCACGTGACTGACAGCTCTCAATCATAATGCATAATAAGAAAGTCATTTCCTGGTATCCCTCTTACTTCCTTTGAAAAACTGCCCATATGCCAACTTGGAAACTTAATAATCAAAATCTTATCTTCATATCCATCATCGTGAAAAGCTTTAAGAGAGAATATTTTCTTATAGTTGCCCATTTTAATGGACTTCTTTAGGATCAAAACAATATGGTTGATTTTCTTATTTATAAGCTGTTTATATGACTATATCATAGCCCGGAGATTAACATAATAGCATTGCATGTTTCATCATCTTTTATAGATTAACACACACACAAACATGTGTGTGTGTGTGTATATATGTTTATATACATAAACAGACAGATGGATATACAAGAGAGAGAATTGCTATTCTTCTTGGAAACATGCAAATTGATATAACGAGCCAAAGTTCATATGTTACAACACTGAGACTAAAATTTGAAGTAGTTTATCCCCAGACCTTGTACTAGTCCATTCTCATGCTGCTATGAAGAACTGCCTGAGACTGGGTCACATATAAAGAAAAGAGGTTTACTTGATTCACAGTTCTACAGGGCTGCGGGGTGGCCTCAGGAAACTTAAAATCATGGCAGAAGGGGAAGCAAACATCCTTCTTCACATGGCAGCAGGAAAGAGAAGTGCCAAACAAAAGAGGAAAAGCCCCTTATAAAACCATCAGATCTCATGAGACCTCACTCACTATCATGAGAACAGCTTGGGGGTAACTGCCCCCATGATTCAATTACATCCCACTGGGTTCTTCCCATGACATGTGGGGACTATGAGAACTATATTTCAAGATGAGATTTGGGTGGAGACACAACCAAACCATATTAGACCTGGAAGAAGAATCATGTCTGTAAAAACTAACTTCAAACCTTGTTTCACTTCACCAAATCTCATGTAGGTAACCGAGTAGTAGAAGCTACATGTTTTTCAAACCTGCTTGTATTTTATGTATGTGTGTGTGTGTGTGTGTGTGTATGTATGAATAACCAGCCCAAAATTGTTACCCAGGATGCACAAGAAGCTGCATATTTTAATGTACTTGTAGGAGAATAACAACTTTTAAACAGTTATATGACTGTCCTTCAATGTGTGCAAATTCAAAAGGTATCAAATGACTGGCCTTCAATGTGTGCAAATTCAAAAGGTATCAAATGACTGGCCTTCAATGTGTGCAAATTCAAAAGGTATCTGTGGTAGAATTATCACCCCCAGGAAGGTTCCTTCCCTTAATCCTCACAACTGTGAAAAAGATAATATATGGTGCCAGTGAGTAAGTTAATTTACATAACAAAAGGACATTCATTGCAGGTAAAATTAAATTTACTGATCAGTTGACCTTAAAATAGATTATTCTTCTATTATCTAGGTGAGCCTAATGTAATCATTTGAGCCTTTTAATCACATGCAAAGAAGAGTAAATCATCAGAAGGTGGAATGAAAAAGATATGGCAGAAAAGGAAGGCAGACAAATTCAAAGCTCGGCAATGACTCCTTGACACTCTATTGCAAACCTGGAGGTGGAGGGGGCCAAGAGGAAACCATGAGAAATAATGCAAACAATCTCTAGGAGCAAAGATTGCTCCCCACTGACAGCCAGCAAAAGGCAGAGATCTTCGTCTTGTACTGCATTGAAATAAATTCTGCCAGCTAGATGATCTTGGAACAAGAAACTTTCCCAGAGCCTCCAGCAAGAAACTCAGTTCTGTTGAAATCCTGACTTTCGGCCTTCTAAGGCCCTAAGGAGAGGACCCACTATGCCATCCTGTGCCCAGATTTCTGACTCCTAAAAACGGTAAGATCATAAATATATGTTGTTTTAAGCTATGAAATGTTGTGGTAATTTTTCAAAGCATCAATAGAAAACTAATACAATATCTCCTGAAAATATTTCTTTTTAAAAAATTGAAATCCTTTACTAAGAGCTAGTATAGCTAAAGTATGTTATTTATAATTAATATTATATATAAATTAGGGCATAATACAGTTTATTTATTTGTAATTTTTTTGTTGCTGTTTTGCTTTCCCCCCGCCCTCCCACTGGATGACTAAGATATCTGTGAAGAAAATCTTGGTCTAGGCTAGGTGGAAAAGTTTCTTCCAAGGCCTATTACATAAAAATATATTTTCTATGAACCATTTCACTTATAATTTCAACAGAATTATTCACATTGAGATTTATAACAGTTGCCTTAGGAGTAAAAGATAGGCCTAATTTTAATCAGTATTATAAAGATTTATTAAAGTTCTATTTTATAATTAGCAAATGCCTTTTTTTTGATGAAAATAACCAATGGAACATTTCTGCAAACGTTAAAATATTTTACAGTTGATGGAAACAGAAATTGATCAGTTGATTTTTTAGGAAATGTTCCATTATTTTATAGATAATTGAAAAATAATTCAGAAAATAAAAAATAAGAGGTAGTATTTGTATTTCCACTACAATTTAGCACTTGTTATCTATTGAGACATTAACCTCATAATCTTATTTTTCTTGTGTATGAAATATCTATATCTATCTCTCTCTCTCTCTCTCTATATATATATATATATATATACGTATAGCAATACCCATCTTACAGAGTTGTTTTGACAAATGGAAACAATATTAGTAAAGGTATGAAAACCTCTTATAAATATCAAGAAATTTCATAGAACCAACCCATATGATGGTACTTTTACTTGTACTACTAATTCTTGAGAAAATAAATAGTCAAAGACCTCTTACCCTCTGCAAAAGTCATCGGTTTCTATAGGGGTCTACTGTTGTGAACCACCGGGATCCAATTTTTACTTAGTAATTTTTTTTCACCAATGTATGGATAGAAATCGCTCAGTGGAACTAATTCTGTTCTTGATTATGAGAAATAAAATGTCTCAATATTTGGTTATATTTAGACACTCACTTTATATCCCTTTAAATATCCTAGATAAACTTTTTAATTTGAAAACGGAATTAGATCAATGAGGTCTACCAGATGTCTTTTTGATCAGTAAAAATAAGCCTTCTCTTATTTTGTGGTGATAAGTTACATTGAATTAGTAATGTGAATTCTGCCAATATGGAATTTAGTACTTCTGAAAAACAACCAGGAAATTATTTTTCAAAGTTTAGTTGAGACCATATAATCTCTCTTCCTCTCAGAACCCTCATATGCACAATATTATAAAAATAAGAATGAACATTTCATCTGTCCATAATATAAAATAAGGCAAACGATATGGTATTATATTTACTGCTGCCAAGGTAGATGGACTTCAACTGCTGAAAGTTTCAAATATTCTTTGTTTTGCCAGTACAGAAAAGTAGGTTGGTTGGTTTGGTATTTTCTAATTTTAATTTTAGATTTTCTGATCCAAATAAACTGTGCTGAATTGGGCTCGATTCAAAGACTAGATTTGTAAAAACTAGATTAAGTCAGATGGACATATAATTTTTTATTCACAACTTTTAGGTTGTGTTTTATTTTTTAGATGATGGGATTGGAGTCAGAAAATATTTACAAGTCAAGGTACTATGGGTATTACTGCATGATACTGGCTTTAAAATAATTAGCTGTGCCAACAAGATGGAATATGAATATAAGAAGGAAGAGAGAGGCTTGAATGAGAGACAGTGTAATGAATGTTTTGCAGGAGGCTAAGTAGAAGATGATAAAAATCTGAATGAGGAGAAGCTTGTGGAGATGATAAAATGTGGTAGAATTTGCAACTTTTTGGAAGATAAAATGGCTAGGAGTTGAATATGTGAGATGAAAGTAGCATGTGTGAAGGAAAAAGTAAGAAATGCATTCCATTACTCTAAGTGGGTAAGTTCTAAAATGAAGCTATCAAGGAGACAACAAATACAAAAGGAGTAGATCTGAAGAAAAACGATGAGTTCTGTTCAGAGTATAAGGACTTAGAAAAAACTCTGTTGTATACAGACATGTATACCACATGATAATAACCATGACAAAAGTTATAAAACAAACATAGCCATTATTTGAAGAGAAAAATTAATGTGTATGACACAGTTTGGATGTTTGTCCCCTCCAGTCTCATGTTGAAATGTGATCTTCATTATTGGAGGTGGGACCTGGAGGGAGGTGCTTAGATCATGGGGGTGGATCCTTCATGAATGAATGGGTACCATCCTTGTGGTAATGAGTGAGTTCACATAAAAGCTAGTTGTTTAAAAGAGCCTGGCACCTCTCTGGCCTTGCAAGTCATCTGCTCACTATTCGCCTTCTGCCGTGAGTAAACAATTCCTGAGGCCTCACCAGAAACTAGGCAGATGATGGTGCCATGCTTATATAGCCTGCAGAATCATGAGCCCAACAAACCTGTTTTCTTTATAAATTACTAGTCTTAGGTATTCTTTTATAGCTACGCAAAAATGACTAGTACAGTGTATTGTTTATTAGTAATGGAGGGAGAAATTGTTGTTGAGAGGAGAGTCAGGTGAGAATAAATCTACCACAGCTCTTTCCATGGTGATTATGTATTTGATTATTATCATAACTACTAGAAAGAATTTAAACTAAACTATATCTCAAGCACGTTTTCTCAGCTTGCCTGTTCAAATTCAACATATCTCAAACTAAATTTCTGATTCCATCCCAAAGCTCTTCTGCATGTTTAACATCCTCATTTCAGTTCATGGCAGGCAGCTGCTTCTTCCTTGTTGCTCAGGCCAAAATTTTGGAACCATTATTTACTCCCATTTTTCACTCCCATTTTTCTCTCTCACCCAAGATCTAGTCCATTAGGAAATCAAGTTGACTCCACATTGAGTTTATCTATAATCAGTCTTCTTCTCACCACCCTCACTATTACCACCTTATTCTGAGCCACCATCTTCTTGTCTAGGCATTTGGAATAGCCTTGTTTTCCTGGCTTCTAAAATAATAAAGAAATGCTTCTATGATTGAAGTCAGATCATCTCACTGATATACTCAAAACTCTTCCAAAAATTATCACTGGAAGCAGGGCCAGAGTCCTTATAATGGCCCACAAAGCCCCATCTCTCTGACCTGTCTCAACCCCTTCTCTCATTTCATCTACTCTCTGCCTTAGTCATACTTGGATCCTTGCTTTCATTTTTCAGTTAAGTCATGTGTCTTAGTGCATTCCTACTACTACAACAAAATATTTTAGACTGGGCAATTTTTAAATAATATAAATTTATTTCTGTTATCTCTATGGTTCTGGATGCTTGGAAATTTGAGATCAAGATCTGATGACTGGTAAAGGCTGGCTCTCTGATTCATAGCTGGCACCTTGTTGCAGCACCCTCACATGGAGGAAGAGCTGAAGGGCAAAAAGGATCTAAGAGACTTCCTCAAACACTTTTAAAAGGAGACTGATTACCTCCTAAAGGACCTATCTCTTAAAACTGTTATGCTGGGGATTAAGTTTCAACATGACATTTGGAATGACACTAACATTCGAAGCATAGCAGTATGCTTGCAGCATAGGAAATTTGTACTGGCTTTTTCTACCTGGAACACTTTTTCTTCAAATATCAATATGGTTAACTCTCTCACCTCCTTACCCTTTGCTCACATGACACCTTTCCAATACAGCCTACTTTGACCACCGCTTAGTGCTGAAAATTGACATTACCCCAGTCTCTACGCTGTCAACTTTATTTTCTCCATGACATCACGATCCATTTTATTTATGTTGCTTACAATTTATTGTCTGTCATTTTTACCAGAAAATAAGTAGACTCTCAGTAGTTATTTGTTAATTAATGCATACTGCTGGCTTCTCCAATAATTATTCTTGATGACTAATTATAATGTTCTATGTTTTGTCTTATTAATATAATTAACAATATGAAAATGAGTAAGTTTAGTATTATACAGTTACTAAGGAACTAGGAGAATGCTTTAATAACTATAAAAATATAACAAAAATGATATAACAACTATTATACACTTATTAAAGCATTTTTCTACTTGTTATTTCAATTTTATTCCATCTGTATAATTTATTCTTATTGCCACATAGTGGACAAAAACTTGTCATTCCTTAAGGCTTTAATGCTGAAGTTATTATCTCTTAAACTTTATCTTTTATGGAAGTATTTCTTATGTATCACAAAATATTTCCCTGCTTCTCTCCTCTTCTTGGTACATTTTAAAAATTTTCTTCCCTTTCCCGTTCACCAAATGACTTGTTTTGGTCAAGGAAGTGTAAGGATAGTGTTGTGTGTCACTGAGTAGAAAAATTATAAGCCGTTGCTTGACTTGCCACTTTATCTTATTTTGTTTGCCACAACAGCAAGGCATATTCAACAGTGGCTGCTCCATCAGCCTGGGTACCAAGAAAAAACAATGTGAAAGAGAATCCTAGCCAATTAATAATCAATATACAACTTGAGTGGAAGAAAATATTAATGTTTTAACCACTAAGATTTTACAGTTAATTATTACTTCAACATAAGCTAGATCATAGTGGTTAATATTTCCTTTCGTCTTGCCAATTACTTTATCTCCATATAATTTTCTCTTCAAATTTTTGACTGTATATCTTTCTCTACTGAATCTAAAACTTGCATTCAATATTTTAAACCGTATTTTTTAATGGATAAATTATTTATTTCCCCATTTGTGGTTTTATTTATTTATGCAACACTTATTAACTTGTGGATAAAATGGGCAAAACACTTTATGAGACAGTCATGTGGGGTGCAAATAAAATCTGCAAATGTTAACTGTTTTAAATATTACAAAGAAAAAGTGTAGAACATATAAGAACTATAAAGCAGTGATTTGACTTTTTCAAGGAGATCGGATAAAATTTTATGGTGGAATTAAAGATGGATTTGAGAAATGAATAAAGGATAAGTATTAACAAAATAAGAGGGAAAGAAAAGCATTAGAAGAGGGATATTTGTGAGTATGAGAAACCCAAAGACGAGAGTAAACAGGACAAGAAAACAGATAAGCTTGATACAAAATGAGGTTAGAAATGTAAGGAACGTATAGCATATAGGACCTTCATATAGTCCCTGATGCGTATTGGTTTAATTTTAAAAGAAAAAAATCTCTTGAAAGATTATTAACTGGGAAGAAACACAGATATGTAATTGGAAAGTATTGCTGTGGCTGCATCAAGGAAAAGAGATTATAATTCAGCAAGAGTGAAGGCAAGTAGTCTGGTAAGTGCCTATGGTATTAATCCAAGTGAAAGATGAAGGTGGCTTAGATCAGACTTATGTTACAGTTTTAATGAGAAGCAAATGGATTTTATGGGTATCAGGGAGACAGAATTCGCTTAGGCTTAGTGAGAGATGGTCCAATGGAGTGAAGGAGAAGGACTAGTTATGGTAATTTCCAGATTTCTAAATTGTATAAGTGAATGAAATGTGTTGCACTTCATTGAGATAAGGAAAATTAGAAAAGGTCCACATTAGGAGAGAAAGATAGTGAACTCCCAAGAATCTCACACCCCTCTCAATTCTTGTAATTCTTTTTGAATTACATTTTTTTTTCAATTAGTGTATGCAATCTTTATGGCCAGGGCTAGATGACTTATTTATTTATCCTAACATATACAGTGTATCAATAGATTCCTTGGTGTTTTGCTGTAATATGAAAGGAAGAGACAAGTGCACCAAGAATAAGTACTGCACAATTTCTAAATAAAGTAAGTGGTAAAAGGAATTATACAATGATACTTTACCAGGATGAGATCACCACGCTAGTGTTTAGCATTGGGCAAAGATAAGAGAATGTCATAATTGAAAGAAAAACTAAATTTTTCACTATCTTTCCTCTCTGCTCTTTTCTGCTAAACAGAGTAGTTGCCATTCATAGAAATTGTTTATATTTATTATAACAATATATTGATATATTTTCTCCTAACTTGCATAAGAGGAAACTGATTACTTTTTAGGTAACCTGAGAACCACATTGTTCCCTGGCTATGGGGATAAAGCATGAAATTCAACCAATAGTAGTTTTTGTTGTTTTTTGTTTGTTTAGGGGGCTTTAAAAAATCACTATTCATCATGTAATGTCTGCCTTACAACACTTATTTGGTTGATTTTTTTCTCCTAACTATTTGATGAAATACCATGCATTTTATTGAAACATATGGTGATAGAGTACTCGAGTCTAAACATGGGCATCTGACAGATCTTGTTCCTTGCTGAGAAACAATTATTTCAATATAGCTTGACAACATGGATTTTTCCCAGACATTCTGTGCTTCATTTTTCCCCTGAAGTAAGCACGCTGTTAAGAAAATTTATTCACACAGGATCCTTTATTCAACCTACACAACCTACAGCCATAACAATAAACTTTCTTTCTCCTAAATCCCTCTCAGATTTCCCTCTAGTGACAATAATGATACACTGCATCTACCAATTCAATATTGTTTAAAATTTTAATGCTTGAGCTCATTCTTTTTTGTAATCATTACATCTTAATAGTTGAATGCATCTAGAGCGTCTATTTTAGCTTGCTACATAAATGTCTTTCAATAATAATATTTGCTATTAATCTTATCCGTTTTATGTGCCAATATTTGTGTTTGTAGAATGATTTTGATCAATTATTTTGTCGGCTTTCTTTGAGCTTTATATCCAATGGCATTCTATGTTTTTCTTCAAAATATGTTTAATACCAGTTCATTCTATCCTCTCTATTCAATCAAGGAAATTGTATTTCAAAACTTGATTCAGGTTTATTTTTCTAACAGATTGAAATGTGTTTATCAAAATATTTCACACACTCTAAATGAAATATAAAAATTAAAGTTATCATTATTCTGTCAAATACTTCCACATGAAACTTTGGGTCTCTGATAGGTTATTGTGATTCATTTTGTTTGCTTGCATTATGCCTTAATTAATGGATTCTTTTTCTCAATATATAATATTTTACCCACTTTAAATATGTTTCTCTGTATGTCTAAATTTATTCCCAAACCTCAATTTAACACTTATGTGGCAATATTCGATTCTGTGACATCTAATCCATATACGAGATTGGGAAGAAAACGTCTACTTTTCCCAATGTATTGAAAAACTGTTCTATCCTATCACATTTGTCTGGAGTCTTTTCTATTGTGTTTCCTCCACAACTACAAAGGTTTTAACTGGTGTTTCCTACACAACTACAAAAGTTTTAACCAGAACAGTGTACATAGTAGGTGTTCAGTTAACACATGAAACTGAACTGACCTGCATAAGAGTCTGTACAGTTTCCTTATGATGATGAAAATATACCCAAAATAAATTAATTTAGAGGATGTTTGCATGAGTATTATGACTGAAATACAGGTTATGTATGGAAGTAAAGAAACAACAGTGGATCATACCATCCCTTACTAATTATTATTCAGTGTCTCTGTGTTGATTGCTACAAACATATGTTATAAAACAATGCAGACATATTTCTTATATTTTGCAAGTATTCTCTCCAAGATGTTCATAAATTTATTAGTATTATTAATTCCATGGATGCAGACTAGGCCAGAGGAGGAGACCCTGATGGACAAATCTTTATTGCCAACTTCTCTACCTAGAAGAGGCAGATATTTTATTTTAGGAATGCTATTTCAAGTCATGTTGGGACATGAAACCAATAAATGGATATTAGGGTTATGGTACTACTCAGTTTTCCAAAGTAATGAATGGATTGAAACACAGCTTTTCCTATCTAGGCTGGGCTTAAATAGGCAGCTCTGTTTAAGTCAAAGTAGCTGTTGTGCCTTTATTTCTTGCTGCATATTTCTGCATTTAATGTGGCCAAATAATTTTCTACAGGACCCAAGCACCTTCTGAGGATAGCAACTATAAGGTATGGGAGAAAATAAGATATGAAGACATTGAGGGGTGAACAAAAATAATCAGATTCTGGAGGGAAGTTACATCTTGGATAAAGGAAGAAGGAATATGGTTAGTTTCTTAATTTTCAGCTTTTAGTGAGAAGGCAAACTGAACTCGATACCAAACAACTAAAATTTTGATAGAAAACAACAAATCATTCTGGAATGAAGAATTATGGAACAGATATTAAGGCAACCCTTGCTATTGGAAAATTAGATGGCATTTCACAAAGCAGAGAAAACTAAGAGAGAGTCACAAATTCTGCATCTGAATGAAGAATGTGTGGGTAGACTTAAAGCGTGTCAAGTATGAACTAAGTGCCAAACAGAGACCAAGTTGCCACTCAAAAGATAGAAAATGCAGTGAGAGTTCAACCATGTTATTTTTCTACTAACACAAAATACAACACTCTTTGGGAGACTATAATTAGAATCTTTACACTTTAACATTTTATAGCAGTTGAAGAATGGATACTACTTGATCTTAAGATTTACTAATTGCTACAGTAGTCAAGAAAATGTTTCACTTGCATAAGGATATAAAGTAAATCAAGGAAACAAACTAGATATTATAAATTGATCTTCGCCTTTATTATTTTAAGAAAAAATTCATTTTACAAAACAAAGTTATTTCAATCAATAATTGATTATACCATATGGAAAAAAATGAACATTAACAACTATGTTATACAATAAAAATTAATATGAAATGGATCGGAAACTTTAATGCAAAAGCTTTTAAAAGATATAAAAAAATACGTAGGTATTTGGGGGCAGACAAAAGTTCCTGAACAGGTTTTTAAAAGACAGAAACATAAAATTAAAAAAAAAATACACTCCATCAAAACTAAGATCTTTGGTAAACATATCTCACAAATTGCTGGTACTAAGGATACAAGTTTTTTTAAATTTCCTAAAACAACCTCCTGTCTGCTTTCTCCCTTTATCTCCCTTGGCCTCTCAGAACATGTTCTTTATTCAGACTTTTTCATCTCGGGTAATAACTTTATTTGCCCATTTGTTCTAACCAAAACTTCTGGGGTCATTTATCACTTTTCTACATCCAATGTGAAATCCATCAGTAAATATATTTGCAGATGCCTTTCAATAAATTGAGAATATTGCCAGGTTCCATAACTCATCCCTGTAATCCCAGGGATTACTTTGGGGGGCTGAGGCAAGAGAATTATTTGAGCCTAGGAGTTTGGAGACCAGCCTGGAAAACAAACTGAGACCCCGTTTCTCCAAAAAGCATTAAAATAAATTAGCCAGCCATGGTGTTATGTACCTGTCATCTCAGCTACTTGGAAGACTGAGGAGAGAGGATGGCTTGAGCCCAGGAGGTGAGGCTGCAGTGAGACATGATTGTGACACTGCACTTCAGTCTGGGCAAAAGAGCAAAGAGTAAGACCCTTTCTAAAAAAGAAAAAAAAAAAATTAAAAATTAAAAAATTGCAGAGTACAACAACTTCACTAATACTACCATAATTGAAGCCGCTCTTTCCCCTAAACTGTTTATTCTAGGCTGGCAGAGTTAGATATGCATCCATGGAATGATCATACCATTCTTTGTTTAAAAATATCTAATCGATATTCATCACGCTGAGAATGTAAGCTCTTCAACAAGACCTGTGTGGCCCTATGTGATTCACTTCTGGGAAAAGAGACTTCTAGTTAGAGGGTATAGAATATGAAGAGGCTGAGAGACAAGAAGTATTATTTATAATACTAGATATTATAAATTGATCTTGTTCACTTTTATTATTTTAAGAAAATCACCAAGAAATTCATTTTACAAAACAAAGCTATTTCAATCAATAATTGATTATACCATATGGAAAAAAGTGAACATTAACAACTACATTATTTATAATACTAGATATTATAAATTGATCTTCACTTTTATTATTTTAAGAAAATCACCAAGAAATTCATTTTACAAAACAAAGCTATTTCAATCAATAATTGATTATACCATATGGAAAAAAGTGAACATTAACAACTACATTATTTATAATACTAGATATTATAAATTGATCTTCACTTTTATTATTTTAAGAAAATCACCAAGAAATTCATTTTACAAAACAAAGTTATTTCAATCAATAATTGATTATACCATATGGAAAAAAATGAACATTAACAACTACATTATACCATAAAAATTATTATGAAATGGATCAGAAGACGCTGGATATTTCTGAAGGATACTGAAGAATTGTGTTATTGGAAAAAAATAGAGAAAATAATAAAAGATAAGGTTACCAGGTAAAAATATATTCTCTTAATGGCATTATGGATAAATAGATATTTTTAATTTTAATAAAGATATTTTACACATATTTTGATTATAGTTAATGTGTTATTTGTTCTGTTTAAAACATCTTTGCTCTGTAAAAATAATAAAGTTCCACTGTGTTTTCCTAAAACATTCACATTTATCTTTCATTCTGTAATATGTCTGAAATTACTTTTCGTTTTATTTAGGACATAAAGTAGGGCAAAGTTAGTTCCTGTTTTTGTAAAAGAAAACATCTTATTGATGTATGGCAGAGCTATGATTTGTGTACATTACTTTTGTATCCTGAAACTTTGCTGAATTCATTTATCAGTTCTAGGAGCTTTTTGGAGGATTCTTTAGGGTTTTCTAGGTATATGATTAGATCATCAGCAAACAGCAACAGTTTGACTTTCTCTTTACCGATTTGGATGTATTTTATTTCTTGCTCTTGTGTAATTGCTGGAGCTAGGACTTCCAGTACTATGTTGAATAGAAGTGGTGAGAGTGGGCAACCTTGTCTTGCTCCAGTTCTCAGAGGGAGTGTTTTCAATTTTTCCCTGTTTAGTATTATGTTGGCTGTGGGTTTGTCATAGATGGCTTTGATTACTTTGAGGTATGTCCCTTGTATGCCGATTTTGCTGAGGATTTTAATAATAAAGAAATGTTTGATTTTGTCAAATACTTTTTCTACATCTATTGAGATGATCATGTGATTTTTGTTTTTAATTCTATTTATGTGGTGTGTCACATTTATTGACTTACATATGTTAAACCGTCCCTGCATCCCTGAGTATGAAACCCACTTGATCATTGTGGATTATCTTTTTGATATGCTGTCAGATTCTGATATATAGTATTTTGTTAAGGATTTTTCCATCTATTTTCATCAAGGACATTAGTCTGCAGTTTTCTTTTTTTGTTGTTGTTGTGTCCTTTCCTGGTTTTTGTATTAGGGTGATACTGGCTTCATAGGATGATTTAGTGAGGATTCCCTACTTCTCTACCTGGTGAAATAGTGTCAGTAGAATTGATTCTAACTCTTTGAATATCTGAGACAATTCAGCTGTGAATTCATCTAGTGGACTTTTTTCTTGTTAGTCATTTTTTATTACCTTTTCAATCTTGCTGCTTGTTATTGGTCTGGGAATATACCTAACCAAGGAGGTGAAAGGCCTCTACATAGAAATCTACAAAACACAACTGAAAGAAATCATAGAAACAAAAACAAATGAAAACACATCCCATGCTCATGAATAAGTAGAATCAATATTGTGAAAATGACCATAATTCCAAAAGCAATCTACAAATTCAATGCAATTTCCATCAAAATACTGCCATCATTCTTCACAGAACTAGAAGAAAAAAATCCTAAAATGGATATGGAAGAAAATCAAAACAAATAAACAAAAGAGATGGCATAGCCAAGCAGGACAGAGCAAAGAGAAGAAATCTGGAGGCATTAACATTACCTGTTTTCAAAGTATACTATAAGGCCGTAGTCACCAAGACAGCATGCTACTAGTGTACAAATAGGCACATAGACCAATAGAACAGAATGGGGAACTCAGAAATAAACCCTAATACTTACAACCAACTGATCTTTGACAAAGCAAACAAAAGCAAAGTGGGGGAAAGGACACCTTATTCAACAAATGGTGCTGGGATAATTGGCTAATCACATGTAGGAGATTGAAACTGGATCCTCATCACTCACCTTATACAAAAATCAACTCAAGATGGATCAAGGACTTAAATCTGAGACCTGATATTATAAAAATTCTAGAAGATAACATCAGAAAACCCTTCTGTACATTGGCTTAGGCAAAGACTTCATAGCAAAGAACCTAAAAGCAAATGCAACAGAAACAAAGATTAATAGGTGGGATTTAATTAAACTAAGGAGCTTCTGAACAGAAAAAGGAACAGTCAGCAGAATACACAGACAACCCACAGAATGGGAAAAATCTTGACAATCTATACATCTGACAAAAGGACTAATATCCAGAATCCACAAGGAACTCAAATCAGCAAGTAAAAAACAAACAATTCCACCAAAAAGTGGGCTAAGGATGTGAATAGACAATTTTCTAAAGAAGATATACAAAGGGCCAACAAACATATGAAAAAATGCTCAACATTACTAATGATCAGGGAAATGCAAATCAAAACCACAATGAGATATCATCTTACTCCTGAAAGAATGGCCATAATCAAAAAATCAACAAATAATAGATACTGGCATGGATGTGGGGAAAAGGGAACATTTCTACACTGCTGTTGGGAATGTAAGCTAGTACAACCACTATGGAAAACTGGAGATTTCTTAAAGAGTTAAAAGTAGAACTACCATTTTATCCTTCAATCCCACTACTGGGTATTTACCCAGAGGAAAAGAAATCATTATACAAAAATGACACTTGCACATGCATGTTTATAGCAACACAATTCACGAAATATGGAACCAGCCCAAATGCCCATCAATAAACAAGTGGATAAAGAAATTGTTATAGATAGATAGATAAAGAGATGATAGATAGATAGATAGATAGATAGATAGATAGATAGATATAGATAGATAGTAGACATTATAGATATAGATATAGATGATGGAATAGTACACAGTCGTGAAAACAATTGATAGCATTTGCAGCAACCTAGATGTAACTGCAGATTATTATTCTAAATGAGGTAACTCAGGAATGGAAAACCAAACATTGTATGTTCTCACTCATAAGTGGGAGCTAAGCTATGACGATGCAAAATATAAGAATGATACATGAGAAGGGAGTGTAGGATAAAAGACTACAAATTGAGTTCAGCGTATACTGCTCCAGTGATGAGTGCACCAAAATCTCACAAATCAGCACTAAAGAACTTACTCATATAACCAAATACCACCTTGTCCCCCAAAAACCTAAAAAAAAAAAACTTATAAAAGATGTAGAAGCCAAGAAAAAAAAAGTAAAAGGAAAGAATACATCTTATTGAGCAAGCATCATTTACAACAGCTCCCACTCATCTTTATGGAATATATTTGAAGATCCTCCAATGGATATCTGAAAGCACAGAGTACCGAATCCTATATGTGTAATGTTTCCCCTCCCCCATATATACCTATGATAATGTTTAATGTACAAGTTAGGCACAGTAAGAGATTAACAACAATAACTAATCATGAACTAGATCAATTATAACAATATACTATTATAAAAACTATGTTAATGTGGTCTTTCTCTTTGTCTCTCTCTCTCTTCTCTCTCTCTCTCTCAAAATATTTTATTGTATTCTACTGTTCTTGTGAGGATGTGAGATGATAAAATGCCTCTGTGCTAAGATGAAGTGAGGTGAATGACAGAAGCATTTTGTCATAGTCTTAGGCTACTACTGTCCTTCTGTTAATATGTCAGAAGGAGGATTATCTGTTTTTGATAATCCTCGATCATCAAGCCAAAATGATATCTATGGTTGGATGTGAGAAACAGACTATGTTGATGACTGACAGGTTACAGGCAGGTAGCAGACACAGTGTAGATACACTGGACAAAGGGATAATTCATGTCCCGTGTGGTGTTGGGGTGATCAGACACAACACCAGGCTGTGGGGCTACAAAGTTCGGTGGAGTCAAAGGAATGAGAAAAGACAAGTTAAGAGTGCATAAGATGGGTCCAGGGGACCAACGCTGGTATGCAGGCTGCAAAGGGCCCGGGCTCTGGGAGCCCACACTATTTATTGATGATCAAACAACCAAGCAAGTGGTGTGAACATCCAGATGCGGGGGTAAACAGGTGGGGGCCTGAGGACATGGGGGTAGAAAGGTAGTGGTGCATGAAGCATAGCTCTGATGGTTTAGCATTTTCTTTGATGCATGTAGAATATGTTCTACTGCTTGAGATAATGGAGAACATGTTTTATGACCCTGGGAGAGCAACCAACAAGACTGTGCACATTGCAGAGGCTATGAGGGGTTTTATGCCCTGAGCCCTGGATTCCATCCAACACGAGGGGTCTTATGCCCTGAGCTTAGATTTGTGGTGTCGCAGGGCAGTCTTCCACCCTTTGGCACAGAGCTTGGTGTTCCAAAGGCCATGAAGGGCTTTAGACCGTGGACCCCGGACATCTTCCAAGACTCTTTTATATTATGACAGACAAGCCAGTTCTGCCTTAGTTCTTCTACCAACATGTGGAAAGCAAGACAGTGCAAGATTTCATCATATTAATTACAAGACTGTTAAATTTAAAATTTATAAATTTTTATTTCTGGAATTTTCCATTTAAGATTTTCAGACCCAGGTTGACTGCAGGTAACTGAAACTGAAAAGTGAAGCAGCCAGTTAGAAGGGACTTCTGTAATGAAAAGATGATCATTTTTCCACTGCACTGCAATACCACCTTTGTAATATCAGGTGAACAAATAGGTGTTAAGAAATATATAAATATGCATACAGCTGAGTGCATTTCTGATCAGATCCTATCAATTAAAGGAATATTTTAAATTTTATTGGATCAATGAAGTTGTGAGATCAGGAATGGTAAAAAATGTATACAGATAAGTAGGATTGAGAAAGCTGGACACAATTGTTTTCTTTAGAAATTGCTTCTTTTCTTGGCTTTTAAATGGAATGACTGGGCAAATGCATGCTACCATTATTCATTGAATCTACAGTGTATATTTTATCTAATTTATTATTTATCAAATTAGCTACACTATACAATCAATGACATCTTACAAGTAAATAGTGTTATTTTTCTTACTTACAGGTATATGAAATAATGGTGTAGCTTAAAATTGATAGTGTCAAAAATTTGATGACATACAGTTTATAATTCTTATCTCTCTGGCCAGAGATTACTAACTTGTACACATGACCCAAGACCATTTAGAAACCAAAGATTGTCTCTCTCCAGCATGTGTACTAACTCATACAATGCATTAGTAAGTTGTGTTGTGCAACATTAGGTTGTCTCGGGAATAACATCAGAATCAGGCCATGCAAATGAACAATAGGCTATTTGAGAGAATGAGAGAAAACTGTAAGAGAATGTCAAAGATAAGAAATCATGAGACTCCTAAGAGAGTAATAGAGTGCAGCTTTTCTTTTTTTCTTAGAGGCTACTTGGCTCTGGTTCTCATGAAGCATGCCTCTATTTTAGTACTTATATTCTTAATATTACCTTCAATATTGTAGAAGAAAGTCTCTACACTTGAGTTAGCTTGAATAGGTTTCTCTATAATTTCAGGGGCACTGACTAACACAAAGTGTATTCGTATTTCCAATTTCAGTAGGTCTTATATTTAAGTAGGACAAAGGTATAAATTACTTTTAAGCATGACAAGGATATAATCTATGTCACTGCACAGTATTTTTTTCAATCTTTTGCTTATAAAATTAGTGTGGAAGATTCAAATATCAGTATATATGAATGTGTTACACTTTGTGTTTACTGTACTTAAAGGGTCAACTGCATAAATCAGGTTGTCTGTAGTATATAGTGTTTATTTGCTTTTCCATTTGGCAAAATAAATCTTCGACTTTAAAATTTGTTATTGAATATATTTCATTAAATATCATAGTTTTAAAACTATTTTAGGGGTATATATAATCAATGATTCTATCTTATGAATAAGACAACTTATATATAAAACTGAATAAAATACTGAGGGATAGCTTTCTTAGTCCATGTATTATTTACAAATAAACCAGATATAAAATGATAAAAGACTTCCAAGGGCACAGAAATTTCTCTAAAGAAAATGCAAGTAATATGATTAAATGAACACAGCACATTAGCATACATTGTAGTTGATTTACTCTTTGTTATTTTCAACCCAGATTAGCCTCAGGGCCATATATTCAACCATGTGGGTATTATTTATTTGAATGACATGCTTTCCCCCAGTTGTACAGTTAGAAATTGAACATTAGCCCCAGGTTCTCTTGTAACTTTCACACTACTCACAAATTCCTATACAGTCTATCTCATACATATCTTTCTAATTCAACTATTTTACTCAACTCCAACTTTCCTTTCATCAGAGAAACAATATTTATTTTTAGTCCTACAATCTCAAAGATATTCTCAAAGATATTCAAACTGTGTATTGCCAGAAAAATCTTTAAAAATTATAGATTGTATCCTGTAATTCTACTCCTTAAGATATTTTAATGGGACTCTGATTTTAATGAGGATAAAAATCTACAATATCCATCATGACTTATAAAGCATTATATGATCTTCACTCTGTTTCCTTCCAATGATTATGTATTGTTATGCACCTCCTTTGTTTTACTTTTCAACATATATGTTGCTTCCCCAAGGCTTCTTGCTTGGCTCCACCATTCTGGGTTTGTCTCTATCGTGTGTGTTCCATGACACATTATATCCCCTAACTCCTTTGCTGTGTTGCACTTCTCTGCATCTTTACACTTGAAACTCTATATAATTTATTAAACACTACATTTTTATCACTTCTTGTATTGCCTGAAACCATACAAACATTAATTAAAGTTGCTTGAGTACATTAGTAAATAAATATCTCCTTTGCTTTAAAAAAATCTGTTTTGACTTAGGAAGACATATTTCTGATACAATAAATATTTGGAGAAATAAATTTGCTTCAGGTAATATTTATAAGGTACTTAAATGGTTTGTTTTCTCATACTGAGAGGTAATATTTTATAAAAACACCTACTCAAACATTGCATTGAATTGACTTGTGATCCCACCTTACTTTTCAACACCTTTTTAAAAATTAGCTTGGTATAAGGGATTATGCCAAATCAGAGTGGTCTTTGAGAAACTCAGTCAACAAAAGAGAATGCCGTGAAAAGCACACTCATTGTCATTTCTAAGTCTTTGATTCCTTTACGTTGAAAGTATGTTGACTTTTGAGTAATTGTCAGAAAAGCTATTATTATTCAAGTGTATAACCAATAAAGACTGAGGGTATTTTTCCTTAGAAGAAAGTTGGAAATGAATTTTAATTGTGACTTAACACTTGCAACATTTTCTTTCCTCATGTTTGCTCCTCAGCTCCCCGTGCTGTCCGTAAAAATATGTCCTGTTTGCTATCATAACAATGGTTTAGCAACAAATGCTTTCAATAGAACATACCTCTTCAATTTCTAAAATTGTTCACTTTCCTGTGCTAATCTGTCTTAACTATAACAGCCTTAAAACATATCTTAATATCTGATAGAGAAAATCTAGCGGTGGTTTTCAGTAAAGTCTTGGCCATTTTTAGCCCTTTATTGTGAATTTTGATTAAATTTACTAAGCGCCACAGAAACAACAGCAAACAACAGTTAAAATAGTCAGAAGACTTCTAAAATTAGAATTGCAATGAGTGAAATCAATTTGGAGATCACGGACATTTTACGATAGCTAGTCTTTCTATTCAAGAAAATATGTCTGTCTTTTAATGACTCCCATATATTTTCATTTTTTTTCTCCAGAAAGTTTTCCACATATTTTATTAGATTTATTCCTAGAAATATTTTGTTCTTCCAAAATACATATTTCCATAATAGGAATTACCTCATGTATGACTAGTAACTTTGATAATGGCACTAATAGAATATAGAAGTCAAGTTGATTCATTTTCTTCAACAGAAGCTAAACACAAACACAACTTAAAACAGAAGATCACTGAGGAAGATAGTAGTTATGAAAAGTCACAGTCCTCTCCTTAGCTCAGTTTTGCTTATTATTGTCGTTGTTATTATTATCAAGAGTGAAGAGGTTAAGGAACTGTCTCACAGAGAGGGTCTTTCTATGAGAGAACAAGAAAACCCGTGTTACTGAGTGACAACAGGAGACAAAAGGGTGAAAAAAAATTGCAGCAGGCTATCAATGAGGGCACAAGTCAGTTATCACCTGTCTTAAACGTGATAAGAAATGTGACTGTGAGTAGAAGACTGATCACAGTGTGGCATGCAGCAGGGCTGAACTTGATGGCATTGGATTAGGTGCTCTATAAAGCCAATAAGCAAGTCCTATGTGAAGCCATGTCAGCATTTTTTATTTACAGTTTATTAATTAATGAGGAAAGGGGCAATAAATAAATAAATAAATAAATAAAGAGAGAAATGATGTGAACTAATGGAAAGAAACAAATTCAAGACAATAAGCCAGATCATCAATCTTTGGCAGCATGTTATTTTCCCAGTTGATTCATTGTTCCTTTACCTGTCGCTACTGATGAAGACAGCTTTCTCAGCTTGTCCCCCTGAAGAACAGCGACATTCTTCCTTAGATACCATTCATCAAGTAACATTTACCATTTAAAAATTATCTATACATATGCTATAATATTCCTTTAATAGGAAGAATGTGGCATGCCTTTTAAAATATGTTAATATTTTATTAGAATTGTCATTAATTTTCAGTGCTCTGTTTATAAAGTCGCAAGGGATTTGAATGATTGATCCTTGATCTTTTATTTTTCCCATAACCATATTCTTTCCTGGAATAACACATGATTTTTCCAAAATATGAGGTTATTTAGGACCATGTATAAGAGTGGTATAAATTATAAACATGCCAGTGTTATTTATCTATTTTTTAAAAACTCTTTTATTTGTGTTTGTATATAGACACGAACTTGTTTGGTTTTGGTTTTGTGTCCTGCAAATTTGCTACATTCTAATAGTATATCTACTAATATTTGTAACATCATCTAGTCCTTATACATAGCTTATATTTGTGCCATGTAAACAATCATTTGCAAAAACACATTGATATCCCTGCTATTCCACCATTTTATACCCTGTCATCCTTTAATTGATATTACTTGCTAAATCTTCCATTAAAATAGTGAACATTAATGGTAATATGATATTAGAGGAAATGTTTTCATAATTTTAAATTTTAACAGTATATTAAGAATGTGTAGATTCTTTATGATGTCAAGTAACTTCCTTTTTATTTTCAGTATTAGAATTTTGTTATAAATGTCTGTTTAATTTTAGGTAGTATTTCACTGAATCTATTGAGATAACCACATGATATTTCTCCTTTTTGAGATAAAATAGTATGTTTCTTCATATATCAGTTTTAATAACTTGTATTTTCAAAACTAATCTCCTAAGTTTTCTTTTTTTTTTTTTAAATTTATTTATTATTATTATACTTTAAGTTGTAGGGTACATGTGCATAACGTGCAGGTTTGTTACATATGTATACTTGTGCCTTGTTGGTGTGCTGCACTCATCGACTCGTCATTTACATCAGGTATAACTCCCAATGCAATCCCTCCCCCCTCCCCCCTCCCCCCTCCCCATGATAGGCCCCAGTGTGTGATGTTCCCCTTCCAGAGTCCAAGTGATCTCATTGTTCAGTTCCCACCTATGAGTGAGAACATGCGGTGTTTGGTTTTCTGTTCTTGTGATAGTTTGCTAAGAATGATGGTTTCCAGCTGCATCCATGTCCCTACAAAGGACACAAACTCATCCTTTTTTATGGCTGCATAGTATTCCATGGTGTATATGTGCCACATTTTCTTAATCCAATCTGTCACTGATGGACATTTGGGTTGGTTCCAAGTCTTTGCTATTGTGAATAGTGCCGCAATAAACATACGTGTGTCTTTATAGCAGCATAATTTATAATCCTTTGGGTATATACCCAGTAATGGGATGGCTGGGTCATATGGTACATCTAGTTCTAGATCCTTGAGGAATCGCCATACTGTTTTCCATAATGGTTGAACTAGTTTACAATCCCACCAACAGTGTAAAAGTGTTCCTATTTCTCCACATCCTCTCCAGCACCTGTTGTTTCCTGACTTTTTAATGATCGCCATTCTAATTGGTGTGAGATGGTATCTCATTGTGATTTTGATTTACATTTCTCTGATGGCCAGTGATGATGAGCATTTTTTCATGTGTCTGTTGGCTGTATGAATGTCTTCTTTTGAGAAATGTCTGTTCATATCCTTTGCCCACTTTTTGATGGGGTTGTTTGTTTTTTTCTTGTAAATTTGTTTGAGTTCTTTGTAGGTTCTGGATATTAGCCCTTTGTCAGATGAGTAGATTGCAAAAATTTTCTCCCATTCTGTAGGTTGCCTGTTCACTCTGATGGTAGTTTCTTTTGCTGTGCAGAAGCTCTTTAGTTTAATGAGATCCCATTTGTCAATTTTGGCTTTTGCTGCCGTTGCTTTTGGTGTTTTAGACATGAAGTCTTTGCCCATGCCTATGTCCTGAATGGTACTACCTAGGTTTTCCTCTAGGATTTTTATGGTTTTAGGTCTAACATTTAAGTCTCTAATCCATCTTGAATTAATTTTCGTATAAGGAGTAAGGAAAGGATCCAGTTTCAGCTTTCTACTTATGGCTAGCCAATTTTCCCAGCACCATTTATTAAATAGGGAATCCTTTCCCCATTTCTTGTTTCTCTCAGGTTTGTCAAAGATCAGATGGCTGTAGATGTGTGGTATTATTTCTGAGGACTCTGTTCTGTTCCATTGGTCTATATCTCTGTTTTGGTACCTAAGTTTTCAAATATATGCCATACTTCTCTGTTAGTCCAGCTCATGATACATTTAATCTCTGTGAACTTTATTTCCTTTGTTCTTTCTAATATTATTTATTTTTGCTTTCTTTCGAACTCTTTTGTTTTAAGTAATCTGGCAGAATTTTTTTCTTTTTAAGAATTTTACTAGTCTTTTCAGTCCACCATATTTTTCCTTCTTTACTCCTTCTGTTTTACGCAATTTCTTTCTCTTTTAAAACTAATTCTGTTTTTATTACTTGCTTGTTCCTGATGTCTTTGGGTTTAATTGACTAGAGTTCTAATTTCTGCCAAAGTTTGATTTTCAAAGGTTTAAAATATTATCCTCAAACACTGTAGAAAAATGTATTTCAAAGGTTTATTAAGTCATTTGTGAAGGAACCAACAGAAAATTGAAGCTGCCTCAAAAGGCATTTCCGTTAGTGAGCCATGACAAGCATGCTGAAATATGTATTGTAAATTCAAGACAAATAGGTTAATGTCCTATAGGCAACTAAAATTGCAACATTTTAAATTATCTTTTCTTCTAGACATAACTTATTTGCATTTACAGGGGCAAAAATTCTATAAATTCATGTGTAACTTCACAGAGAAAATCTAATATATAATAAATATTAATTCAAACAAAGGTGCATTCCTCGGAAAATTAAATATTTTAGGGGTGGGCCTTTAGTCAATGTTCCAATATAACACAGAAGTATCATGTGAACAGCTTTTTGTCTTACTAATTTTCACTTTTGCAAAAATGTCTTAACTTTATTAAGGAGAATGATTACTAATTTTTTAACTTTCCTCTTTTTGCTTGTATAATCAATAAATTTTTTATTGATGATAAATATAATCAATACATTTTCCTCTAAATATAGTCTTAACTGTATATCCATTTTTATCACATAGTATTTTTCATATAATTTACTTCAAAGCATTTTAAAATTTCCTTTATAATGTCTTATTTCATCTATAAATTTTTGATTCTTTTAAACGAATATTCAAATATATTGGGATTTTCTAGGTAGTTATTGATATTGAATTATGAGTACTAAATATTTTTACTAAACAAATAAAAATAATTGCATTGTACTGATTACAGCCTAAATATTGCCAACATTTGTTAAAATGATCTAGTTTTATATGATGAGTTTAAAAAAATATTTCATGTTTGCTTCAAAATAATATCATTTGTCAAATTGTTGGTGCAATGTTTTATATATGTCAACGAGATCAGTATATTTTATTAGATTAGTTTTGATTAGTTTATTAGAGCATTACTGTTGATTAATTTTTTGTTCATTTGTTTATCTACTCCAAGATTTTTTATACATCTTTTGAATACTGAGAGACATACATTTAAAAGTTCTTATTACAATGGTAAATTTGTCAATATTTTCTCATAATTCTATTATTTTTTATTTTGTATGAGACCATGTTAATAGGCAGATATAAAATTAGAATTAATATCTCTTCCTGATGAATTTAAAGCTCTTTATGTTTAAGCCAAGTGTGGGGCCTCATGCCTGTAATCCCAACTACTTGAGAGGGTGAAGCAAGAGCACAGTTTGAGTCCAGAAGTTCAAGAACAGACTGGTCACCATAGGAAAACCTCTGTCTCAAAAATGAATAAAGACATGAGTAAGTAGATACATAAAATAAAGCTATATCTTTAACAGTAATCTCTTTAGGACTAATACTGCTCTTTACCCTAGAGGTATTTTGCCTGATACTAACATAGCCACAGCATTTTTTGGTTAATATTTGCCTGAAACATTTAACTTTATGTCCTTTTTTGGTTTCTGTTTCTTATAAAAATAATATACCCATAATCTGAAAAACTGTGTTAGATTTATCTATAAGTTTACGGTTAACTTTTTTCATCATTCCTTGTTGAACTTAAATCTTCCATCTCCATGAAATACGTTAGAAATTCTTTCAGCGAAGGACTGCTTTATCTCCTTGTTAGTTTGAACTATCTTTATCTGTGCCTCCTTTATACTTAGTTTTGGTTCTAGTAAAAGACTAAGTTGACACTATTTTCTTTCAAAACCTGGAAGATATTATTTTAATCTTATCTCATTTCCAATTTGCTGTGGAGAAATAAGATGTCACTTTCGTGGCTGGTTTTGTTGCAGAGATCTTGTTGTTGTTGACATTTAAGGTTTTATCCTTTTGTTTGTGATTAGAGGTACATTCAGACGTCTATTGTGTTAATTTCTCCCAGAACTTTTCAACATTGAACTACTGTTGAAAAATTTCAGGCACTATTTTCTTAACTACTACCGCTTCATTCTATATTGTCTTTTCCTGGAAATATTATTTAAAATGTTATCATTTTTATTCTGTTCTCCATTTTTCTTAACCTCTCATTCATGTTTTCTATACATTTGTCTTTCTGAGTTGCATTTGGATTCTATTTTAGGACCTTTCTGTTTACCCACTCCATTGTTCTTTAAACTACCCATTAGGTTTTGAAATATTTATTATTGTAGTTTCATTTCTGGACATCCCTTTTTGTTTTTAGTTATAGTATTATTCTGACTGCTATTCTTCATTATTTCTTCTTCTTTTATCCTTTTCCTGGCTCTTAATGCATTCTTATACACAGGTAGCATAGTTATTTTATACTCAAAGCCTGATAACTGATAATTAGCCTGAATATGGGTTTCTGCTCGTCCTCATTTGTGAAGCCAGATTTTGTTCCTTAAAGTTTTCTTTTCTTTTCTTTTTTCTGTGCAACATGCTACCTATGGAATTTTATTTTATTCACAGCAATTCTTCCAGGCTTGGGTTAAAATTATTTTACTTCAGGAGATTTTCTTTCGATTCTTTACCTGGGGCTTCATACTTCAGGATACTGAGGGGTTCTTTTGTTGTGCTATTTTATTGTGAATTACAATGTTGTTCAGAATTCACTTTCTCCCACTCCGCCTCAATATGAATGGGAGGAGTGCACTTCCGTAACTCACTAATATGTATTTGGCCATGTGATTTTCTTTCTTTTTTTTGGCCTGTTTTGTTTTATTACTTAGGATGTACACAATTCAGGACAAAATCTCATATAGGAACTAGCACCAGAGTCAAAATAGGAAGTTTTCTATGTTGCCCTCCCTTTACTAACTTTATTTCTCACTTTCTTTTCCTTTGAAACTGACAACCTTTAGGGTACTACCTTTATGTGGGGTTCTCCTGCTGTAGTTCCCCACTGTGGGCCATCTCTAGCTTTCATTCTTGTCCCTGTATTCATTGCATATATTAAAGTAGGAACTCAAGGATCCAAAATTTGGCAGAAGTCTCAGTGTAAAAGGCAATTATAATTATAGTACTCTTTACTTCCTAATGTTCCCATTTTCACTTTTTTTGGTTTGTTTTAGTGAATCTTACCTCAACACTGATTAAGCTATCATCTATTCATCCAACAATTCATCCATCCTATCAAAATTAAAAATCTCAATGATTTATTTTTAAAGTGGACTCAAAAGCATTTTTAATCATGGATGAAAGAGTTTGTAAGCAAATTCAAATCTAGCTGCTTTTTAATGAAATGCCCAACGTTTTCACCTTCCAACTTTATTTGATTATAAAAGATGTTCAAATATAAAATGGATTTCCTACTGAAGAATTCTCAAGAGATGTTTGTTACCTGGAGACCACCATTTCAAATTTATTCTTCAAACGATAATAGTATATTAATGAATGCTAGGAATATTTCTATTAAAATATATTCTATGTTCAAGCAGAAAATGGGAATTTCATCTGGTTCAAGTATTTCCATAGACACAATAGAACAGTCGAGTCTTTTAAGGCTGTAGGAGTCCTAATTCATCCCAACTAGAGAAGTAAATATCCCATCCACATTATAAAACATATCTGAAACTTTCTTTCTCCTAAAATACCCTTTCTATTAGAACATGAAAGGCCAGTCAAGACATTCTCCAGAAAAGTTAATTTTATATTTTTCTGTCTCTATAGAAAATACTGATGATTATCTTATATGCATAGTGGTTATGATATAAAAATAATTACAATAACAATAGTAATAAATTTATTTAGTCAGCATATGTTTGCAAACAACTAATTTATCTACCTTAAAATCTGATTATCGTAGATCTTTTATAGTTTCTTTACCCAGTTTCTTTTCCTCATAATTTTTATTTACCCCAGTTGATGATGATGGAATACCAATTAATTTGACACACAATTATCAAACCTTTCTCTTTTTTGCATTAACAATACATATATACTCAAAACAGACAAAAATTTCCACTGCAGAATATCTTACTTGCAATGGCCAAATACAGATCAAACAAAACAAATGAATTATCAGCATATTAAAAGGTAATGAATACTGTGGAAAAAAAGCAGAAAGGTTGGTTAGAACATAAGAGGGATGATTACAATTTTAAATAGGGTAGTCAGGGAAGACCTCATTGAAGCAAGAAAAACTTGTAGGTAAAAGAACAGGATACTGGAAGGATGAATAAGAATAACTGATACATAACAGATGGCATGGAAAGCCTCCCTTTTGAACTAAGATCTGAGTTAATATGGAATGTTTGAAAAGAATGAATAAGGGTTGCATCAACAGTGAGGTGAATGTCCCAGTTTGGGAGACAGTGTGTGTGCGGGCCTAAAATATGAGAAAGTGCACCCACACAAAGACACATGTACACTTGTCATCAAAATTCTGTATTTTCTCTTCTTTTTCAGGTTTGGAAGTTTTGTTAGTATACTGGAGTTTTGTTTTGTTATTTCAGTAATTCCAGATATCTTTCCTTGTTAAAAGCCTGGAAAATAGAATCATTTAATGAAACAAAGTGTTCCTATGAATTCAGATACCTGAGACTTCATTTATCATTCTGCCAAATAATAATTAACTAAATTTTTATCATATTAACTGTATAAAAATAAATTAATATATAGGTGCAACTTTAAATGAAATAGACTAATAAAAATAGAACAAAATACTTGTTACATGCAGGACGTTCATATATATATATATATATATATATATATATTTTTTTTTTTTTTTTTTTTTTTTTTTGAGATAGTGTCTTGCTCTGTCACCCAGGCTGGAGTGCAGTGGCGCGATTTTGGCTCCCTGCAACCTCTGCCTCCCAGGTTCAAGTAACTCTCCTGCCTCAGCCTCCCTAGTAGCTGGGATTACCTGCACCCACCACTATGCCTGGCTAATTTTTGTATTTTTAGTAGACATGAGGTTTCCCTATGTTGGTTAGGCTGGTCTCAAACCCCTGACCTCAAATGCTCTACCCACCTCAGCCTTCCAAAGGGCTGGGATTACAGACATGAGCCCACTGTGTCAGGCCCACACAGGGCGTTTATAATCAATTTTTAAATACGAGGCTTGCAAATAACAAGATAAAGAAACAAGCTAAGAGAAAGTATTTTTCCCCTCAAAGGTCATATAATCTCAATGTCATGTTAGACTGCTAGGTTTTGACACTTCTGTGTATACATTCTGTGTATACCAGCATCAGCCAAATAGAAACTCCAACTCACAGGACTGGGTTTCATACCTACAGTCTTTTATTCAAACTCAAAGACAGCAACATTAGCCAAATTGTGTCTCCTCATTAGTGATACCTGCTCATCAGAATTTGATGTTCAGCTCTACAGAGATTCTTCTTCTTCTTCTTCTTCTTCTTTTTTTTTTTTTTTTTTTTTTTTTTTTGAGACGGAGTCTCGCTCTGTCGCCCAGGCTGGAGTGCAGTGGCCGGATCTCAGCTCACTGCAAGCTCCGCCTCCCAGGTTTACGTCATTCTCCTGCCTCAGCCTCCCGAGTAGCTGGGACTACAGGCGCCCGCCACCTCGCCCGGCTAGTTTTTTGTATTTTTTTTAGTAGAGACGGGGTTTCACCGTGTTAGCCAGGATGGTCTCGATCTCCTGACCTCGTGATCCGCCCGTCTCGGCCTCCCAAAGTGTTAGGATTACAGGCTTGAGCCACTGCGCCCGGCCTCTACGGAGATTCTTATGGTAAGCTTCTGATTTTTCCCTTATCACCTTTGTCTTCTTACCTCAAGGCGGGTAACAGCTCCCTACAGTTACTACCTCCAGAACACCTTGGATTTGTTTAAATTTTTCTTATCAACTTATCTGTTTATCTCCAAGCTGAAAGTCCCAGAAATTTTTTGAGGGAGACAGATTTTGTTTTGGTTTTGATATCATACGTCCGTGACCATAGTATACAATCCTCTTCTCTTTTGAGACATTTTCCTTATTACTTGGTTCTGACAATGGTACTTATTTCTCACTCAGCTCTTCATTAACTCCATCTGCTTGGGGAGAAAAAGTGGAAATTTTATTGTTTCGTAAATATTTCTTCTATATTTCCCTCTTATCAGAGTAATCTTGCGCTTGGAAATTAATGGGAGTCCTCTGTCTTCTAGACCAACAGCTTCAGATTTGTCTTTACTTAAAAGTTATAACAGAGGTCAGATCTTCCACTGACACCAGAAAATAGGGGCAGCACTGAGATTTTGTCTGCAAAAGTAGAGGGAACTAATCATAAAATGATTAACTCTTAATATTAACAGCAATTCATTTTAAAGCCTCTTATTAAGTCAAACGTGCTTTCTCATTATCAGCCTAGAATAATGCAACGACCTGCTACACTTTATTATTTTTTAGATGAACTGGGAAAGACAGAAACAAATAATTTAGAGTATATTTAATCCATAAGTTCATTAGTCTTTTTCTAATTTGAAAATAATGCAAAGAACTAGTAGTATGGAAGCCCTCGCTCTTTAATCATTGGTTGCATGTTACCTCTGACAAATTGGTATTTTTGTGGTTTGGGGAATGGGTAAGTTTGAGAGAAATAACTTTGTAAGTAACCACAAGTTCTATATCCTAGTTATTTTTCCCCAAAATAAGAAGCTAGACCAGGGCTTCCCAAAAGTGCCTTTGATTTTATTTGAGAAGTTTGAGTTTGAGGCATATAAATTTGTATTTTTTAAAAAGCACCTTGGGTGATTTGTATAGCCAAAGTTTGCAAAACATTGGAATAAATCAATAAGTTTCTACCTTTCAAGAATCAGAATAAACTTAAGAAACTTCTTTTTAAAGAATACCCAGAGGCAAGATTCCAAAGATTTTGATTTAGTAGGTTTGTGTTAAAGTCTAGACAGTTTTTTTTTTTTTTTTTTTTTAAACATTGTATTCTGATGTGCATTTGGGACTGCAAACTACTGAATTAGAGCTTCTGGGAAAGACAATTGCAGCTGGATTCTGAACTTAGAACTTCACTGCTCAAAAGCAGCTGTCTCCGTCTCTATGGCAATACAAAATAACACTTCGTAGGAAGGAATAATATGGTCATCACAGTTTCTGGCATCAAGGAGCCCATACAGGAACTGATAATGTATCTGGAATAAGAAAGTTTCCTCTAAGTTTGGTCAGAGATCTATTGTTTCCCTCCGTTCCCAAGAAATTTCTCTTCATCCTGAGTCAAGGGCCTCAGAAAACCAAGTAAACTGTCATTGTGTCCTTACTGGTCTGTCAATCCCTCTACTCTCTCCTCATAGTCTCTAAGAAAAGCACTTCTAAAGGAAATATGAATTAATCAGGGAGTTAAAAGGCACACTTCTCTTTTCCTGTCAATACACTGTCAGAAAAATTAATGGAGTTAATAGAAGAAAAACTTCTGTTGTTGGAAATACGACCAATTAAGTAGCAATAAAAACCACACATTTAGAAAATATCTAAAAATAATGAACAAGAAAAGGCATATATCTTTTCAGTTAAAATACGATTTTCCAAAAGTTAAAAGTAGACCTCTCATAAATATGTAAAATGAACTTGCATCAAAAATTTATTAACAAACAGATTGAAGTATGCAGTAAAATGGTAATGATTCAAAGAACATTTGAGGAAGAAGGATTTATGTATTCCAACAGGAAATATATTTTTAAAAATATTAAAACAGCATTACATAAAAATTAAAGTAAAAATATCAATAAATTATAGTCAATGGCATTATCTATTCTACCGAACAAAAATCATTTGTATTGCCATGTGGCAATAATTTTTTAATTGCATTTGATTTTCTGTATGTTAACTCTTCCTATCCTTAAAGAGTTGTAAAATAGTTGAATGAATAGTAAGTAGAGGGTGAAACACATATATTTACCCCTAGAGATTCAGATAAAACCTGCTAGCCAATGACAGCACTATAATGAAAAAAAATATATATATATACACACACACACACACACACACACACACACACACACAAACACACATACCCAGGAGTCCATTTTGCAAATTTCCAAGCTTTATATATATTTAAATTTTTACCATTTTTATAATAAATAATCCTCAAAAATTATTCCCTCAAAAGATGGTCTTATTATATTCTTTATAAAGGTGCGCCAAGAATTACTAACATGTTGAAACTTATACACTGGTCAGCTACTGCAGAGACAATGGGTGGTAAGAAACTGCTAGGTTAGAAAATTAATATCTATCTAAAGATTTTAGAAGAAATCTAAGATTGTGTTTTTGCTAGGATTTATTACTTGGTCTTCTACATGAGGTTCAGCAACTAAGCCCAAAAATACACTTACATTTCAGGTCCCCAAATTTACCAAAGGTCCTGGCCTGCAAGGAAGTTATTTTTCTTTACCATCTGTGAGACTTGGACTCCACAGCTCATAGAATAGGTAACATGCCAATTTCCTGTGATAGCTTTGTCAGCATTGTCTCCACATATAAGGAACAACACTGGATCCTTAATGGTGGACCTTTCATACCTAATTATATAAATGTCATTCTCAAGTATATCACTCATGGCCTTGGTTACATCATTTACTGTGTAGTTATATCCTGTTCAAAAGGAGGACATATTCTAATTGTAAAAATTTGAATAGTTATATTTCTGTGAAAATAAGGAATACTCAGTAAAAATGTTAATTTTGAATTTTGAGTGATCAATGAAACATATAACATTTAAAATGTTTTATTTCAGTTTGCAAGAGCAATACCATAATTTGTGGGGTAAAGATAAAAAAAGAAAGAAATCACTTCCTTATTTACTCATCAAAAAACAGGCTATTAAAATAATATCAACTGTTTTACAAAATGATTAACTGCATTTATAGGTCTCTAATCAGTTTATACAGTGCTTTGTAAGTAATCCTTATTTTGTTTAGTCTTTGATCAGCAATGAGGTTGTCTATGTCTAGACTAAAAAGAGCCATGGAAATCATGATTCAGTTTCTTAGTACAATCTTATAATTGTTAAAGAGATACTAGTGCACAGGTCTGTACCCAAAGCTCTCATTTAAAGTATCAATGATTACCAGTTGTTGAACTAATATTTTTTCAGGAAGAGCCACTTTCTACCTTCACATTTCTAGCAGAGTTTTCAAGTAATAATGAGAAAAATGAACCACTAGTTTGATTAGATAATCCTGTCCTAAGAGCCTACTCTTTCCAGTGTTCTCAACATATTTTCTTAATAGATTTGAGTTTAAAAACAAATATAAACAATAATAACAACAAAATAGAAAAAAACTAAACAAGACTTATTCCCTTTCTGTTCTCACTCAACAGAGAATACATTTCCATTTCTGCTAATAGAGATCACTAAAAGATCTGAACACAAAGTCAGATTTCCATTGCTGCAACTAATGAACACAGAGTCAAAAACAAAAACCAGAATAAAACTTGGCCAAGAATCACAGAAAAAGAAATCCATAAAATTCAGAACCTATCAGTCTCTGTTGGGAATCACCCAGATAGGTGGGAATAGATATATCTGGAATTAAACAGTGCATGAAGTGTCTTCTTAACATTTTGGGTGGCATATTATTTGCTCCTGGCTACTTAGTTATTATGAATATCTTGACAGAAAGTCCCAAACCTTTATAATATTTCAAAAGGTAAAAACATAGCATTCAAATACATGTAAAATTAACACATGTTAAAGATTTATAAAATGTCACATTAATAAGGAAGCCAGTAAGATGGCAAAATTGGTGAAAGGCATTTGTGAGCAGAGGTTTATATAGTCCATTAGGAAAGTTATTTTTATTTTTATTTTTATAAATGATAGAACAAGATTGCCGAATTAAATACAAAACTAGTAAATGTTCTTTGAGACAATAAAGGATAACCCCTGAGATTATCTTTTTAACAGAACTGCAATCATTTGCATTAGACTGAGACAACAGTGATTTGCATTGTAGTAAGTTTTCCACCACTACAGAGTTGTAAAATTCCTAACACATAGGGAATAAAAAGTCAAATGAGATGCACAGCACTAGAAAATCAGACATTCTAAGCACTGTACTGAACAGATATCCAGTAAAACCTTTTGTATATCCTCAGATTTTTAGTAATTTTTCTTAAAATTTTAAATACACACTCATTTTTTACACAGGGTAAGTGAAAATACTCAGTGTTCCCATTCTCCAAAAAATGACTGATAGGGTATTGTTACTTTGCTAGGAGCACCACACATGAATACAGTAGACTAGGTATCTTAGCAAAAATTTATTTTCTCATGACCGTGGAGGCTAGAAGTCCAAGATTAAGTGTCAGCAGGTTTGGTTTCCCCTCTATACTTATCTTTGTGTAAAGCATGTCTGGTGTCTCTTCTTTTTCTTATAAAGACAGGAGTCATGTTTGATTAGTGCTCCATCCTTATGACCTCATTAACCATTCACTTATTTAAAGGATGTATCTCATTATGGAATTAAGCTCTAACATCAATTTTTTTGGGAAAAACTTCAATCCATAACAGATAGAGTTAAAAATGATAAAACTGAAGCTTCATGTGATTTGTTGGCTTTTGACTAAATAGGCTTGCTTTTATTTTATTTTATTTTATTTTATTTTATTTTATTTTATTTTAAGTTCCAGATACATGTGCAGGACATGCAGGACACACAGGTTTGTTACATAGGTAAACATGTGCTGTGGTGGTTTGCTGCACCTAACAACCCATCAAGTAGTATTAAGTCCAGCATGCATTAGCTATATTTTTCCTGATGCTCTCCCTCCCCGACTGCCCCAGCAAGCTCAAGTGTGTTGTTCTACTCAATAAGCTTGCATTTTAAGTTTCCCCAAAAAAGGATTCGAGGCCAAGAATTCCAACAAGATGGAGAACTGCAACTGAGAATGCTGCAAATAGCCAATGCCCTCAAGCTTTTTACTGGGCAAAAAAAGAAGAAAACAAATTGACACAGCAATAGGCAAGAAAACTTCTCTGAGCCTCGATTCTATGTTTAAAAACAATAGTCCACTCAGACATAGACTTACTTTCACAGGGGTTCAGGATTCATATTTTTACTCTCAGTATAGCTCAGGAATAGCCAAACTAATAAATTGGAATAAAATGATCTCAATTTGGGAATACCACTGGATGAAAGTTCAAAACAAATAAAATGCTCTCTGGTTGGAAACACTCTTAATCCAGATACATTAGTAATCATATTAACTCATATCCTCAAATTACAGAACACACTAGCGAACAATCGGTAACAAAACAATAAGAAATTATGACAAGAAAACTTCTAAATATAATTATCAAAGGTTGACTATAATGTAAGTGTGTTTACCATATTTAAGAAATACTCAAAAAAGTTAAGGAAATAAAATTCTATTTTAAAAAATTATAAAGATTAAAAATCAATAGATTTCTAGAAATAAAGAGTATAATATTAAAATTAGAAACTCAAGGTATGGGTTAAACAGTATCGTAGACATGGCTTAAGGAGAATTCGTACTTGCAAGAGAGCTCAGAAAAAAATAGCCCAGTGAAACCTAGAGAATACAAAAGAAAATGTAAAATTATTAAGTAGAGGTTAAGGAATCTGGACAGTGCAATAAAACTAATATTCATTCCACTAGAGATCTGGAAGAAAAGAGAAAGCAGTAACATTTAAAGATAAAATGACTGAGAATTTTCTAGAATTGGTGAAAAAATATATATTCAAATTTGGTAAGCACAATGAATTCCAAGCACAATAAATAAAAAGATATTCAGACCTAGACACATATGATTCTAAAACAAGGAAAGACCAAAGAAAATTAAATGAAAACAGCTGGGAAGAAAAGATGGATAATTTACAAAGCAATTGCAGTTAGATTGTCAGCAAGCTTCTCGACAAGAGTTAACTCCAAAACACCATGATACAATATCTTCAAAGCTGAGAGGAAATAACTGTCAACTTTGATTTCTTCATTCTAGAAAAGTTCTCATTCAAGTCTGAGTAACTGAACAGCTGTTTCTGCTCATGGACATCAAGGATATGATACTTACAAACCATATTATTTTAAATAAAATAAACTCTTTTATAATATTAGAAAAAAATAATACTAAGAAAATTTACGTTTTGGAACAATGAGATTATAAAAATTTTGTTCTTGAATACATACTGGGGACTAAATCAGAATAAAGCAGCTTTAACTAGAAAACACTTAAAATGGTGAAATTTTTGATGCAGCCTTAATTTTTATATAGGAGCCAATCAGGATCTTTCCCAGAGACTGTTAGAAATAATCAAGTCTGCTCTCACTCAGTATGCATAAGACCTATTTGAACATTGCTCAAAGAATCTGCATCCTAATTCAGGTCTCCTTTGCCTAGAACATTCCATGAATTTAGTTTTGACTCTCACAACAGTCTCTAGTGATCTTTTTGTCTTATCAACAATTATTAGATCAAATGATAGATATACATTTTCAGATAAACAAAATCAAGCAATGGTAATATTAACACATCTAGGCTACAGACGGGTGGCCCAGGAGGACTTTCTATGTAAAGGAAATGTTTCCTGTCTGCACTGTCTATACAGTAACCACTAACCACATCTTTATTCAGTGCTTGGAATATAACTAATATTACAAGAATTTTAAAGTTTATTTCATTTTAATTATTTAAATTTTAATAGCCAAGTGTGGCTAGCAGTTAGCATATGAGACACCTGCAAACTGTTAAAGATTGTTTTTTGAAAAATAACCCCAAAATGAAGACATGAGATAAGGAAAGAACAGTATACAAAAATTTTGGTAAACATCTGGATTAAGTCATTAATTGCGTATTTCAAAAGATCAATATTGGTGATAAAAAATGGTAGACAAAATAGATGATAACAATACAAATAAAGTTAAGATTGCTAACATTCAAGATAATCACAATGTTTTATATTCAAGTAGAGACACTGATTAATTTATATTTTGTTTGTATATATATATATGCATTCACACATGCGTGGATGCACACACGCACACATACACCTATGTATGCATTTTCAGGGAATAGAGGGAAAAATAGTCAAACATGACAATAACAGATGAAAAAGGAGTTGAGACCCCAAAATTGGATTTTTATTTTCTTTCCAGAGAAACATGAATAATTTAGTAAAATAAAAGTATCTATCTTTTGGATCTCTCCAAACAACATCCCAACTACTTTTTATCTTGCTTCTCCTTTTCTCTCTGGTAATGTACACTACTATCATTTTCTCTGATCTTTTTCCTTTCATTCTAGTAAACCTCAAACCTTGAAAAGTTGATTGCTACTTTAAGTTAAACCATTCAAAATAAGAGAAAGGTATTTACAGTTGATTTTAAATCTTCCAAATCTACATTGAGAGGCGATTTTCATTCTTTCGATTATTGAGATAGAAGAGATAACAATAAACAGAATAATTTAAAATAAGCTGAAGGACATACAATACAGGTCTGTGAAATGTATATCAATTGTTTCACGTGTTATTAGGAAACTTGGATTAAAAATAAGGGGTGAGAGAACGGAATAGGCAGATAAGGAAGACTCTGAGGGGGACCTACAGGACTCAAAGTGAAAATTCCATAGGGTGTCAGTGGTGTTGAGAAAAGCTATGGTATTTTGACAAAATCTTTTTGAAGTCTTTCCTTGAAATTAGATTACACCTTAATCCAGTCCTGAAGCAAAGATAAATCCACTGGATAGACGTCAGAGGATT
The DNA here is from genome assembly GCF_049350105.2 of Macaca mulatta. Taxonomy (NCBI): domain Eukaryota; kingdom Metazoa; phylum Chordata; class Mammalia; order Primates; family Cercopithecidae; genus Macaca; species Macaca mulatta. Next base: position 124,997,848 of record NC_133413.1, read on the forward strand.
CTTCAGCACCTTTAGATAAGATCCACGAGTAGTTCCTGACTCTGTTATGACCCTGACTCTGTTCTCCCTTTGTGTGAATGCCTTTAACCAAAAATAGGGAATTTGATATACCTTCAGTACTGGAATAAAAAAATACCATTGCTGAATTCATAACAATTTGCTGAAGATTTTGAATGAGTCTTAGAAGCAGAATATGACCCATAATAAATTGATAGCTTTACAGATGAAATATGTTTCATACTTCCATATAGGTGAAAACTATCAGAGGTGGGCATCTTTAAAGGCACTCATAGATGTTTAAGAAAAAACTAAGTTGGAAAAATAATTGTACTGTATTAGCTAAGAAAATGAAGGGAAAACAAATAACTAGGTCAACAATAAAGATTGTCAATAAAAGGAGACCCACATGCCCAATTTCTCTGTTTTACTCAAACTCACAAGAAAAATGTCACAAATGCCAAAATATTTGCAAACTTTTGGCTAAATATTTTTACAATATTTCATTTAAACACTTGAACTGTCATACAACTTTTCCCAAACTGCCTATGTAGTAGACAACTATAACCTTGGCATTCCTGATGTCTAAACCCACAAGCTTCACCCTTAAACCTGCAATCAAGGAATACTCTTTTGTGAAATTCACTAATTTAGACTGGATGTGTTACAATCAACTTGCACTATCTTTTGAAAGCTGATTGTGCACATTTCTTCCCCATTCTTCATTCACAGACATCATGTTGCTAAATTCAAATTTAGTATTACAGCATGGAAATCAGAACTTTATAAAAATAAGACCTAACTGTTAAACATATATTATGATGCAAACAAAATGTTGTATTATGTGGTCTACTGAAGGCATCTTCCTGGAGAACTCCATAGACCACATTATTTACAGTCTAGTCACAGATTATTTAGACTTTGACTTACTGATAGCCTTGTGCCAAAATCAAACCTAAACTGAAGATTTTTAGAAGCTACTAGACTATTACTCATTTCTAAAAGAGGAGTAGATGTGGGTCCAAACCTATCAAGGTTCTAGTTAACCCATTTTAAACTCGACTCAAACCATGCAAACCTATCAAGTTTCTAGTCAACCCATTTAAAACTTGACTCAAGCTATGCATTGCTCTCTGAAACTCAAAGAAAGACTAAAGCCAATATCTGCCATATCTCTTATCTCTTTCCTCTTAGGCAGCTAGACTGCATCAGACCTGTCAGAGTTCTTGTATTGAAAAGACATATGCTAGTTCTGTGAGGAGCTCCAGACAAGTCATATGGGTCGCTTCTTTCCCTCTCCAGGATAAAGCTGACTGCTGGAATTATTTTTTTTTTAACCACTTGCTCTGTGCTGAGTGGCAGGAGATGCATACCTGCCTAGGCTGCCACCTCAGCTCTCCCCTGGGCATATGGACCGTGTCTTAGTTGTCAAAATACCAGGAAGGTAAAACAAAAGCCAATTCCCTAAGGAGTTCTCTCAGAAAAGTTGGAGTTTTGGCTGCACAAGCCAACCTTTTTCCTACTTTGGGTGAAACTGCAAGCTAGAATGACTCTTTTTCATAGTATGGTGCTGCACTGGGGAAAAAAAATCTCCAGTGAGAGGTGTCCCAATTCTAGCTACCCACTAAGTTTAGTCTGGTTTCTCATTCTCCTAGGGTGGATAAGTCTTTTAATTAGTTTATTTCCTCCCAAAGGCAATTTGTCCATGAATCATTGCTAAATAGTGGGTTTGTTGGGGAAAGAAGGGCCTAAGCTTTCTCAATCTGCCATCTGCCATTTCACTGATATATGGAAAGGATTTTGTTTTATACACTAATGACTGTTTTTAGATATTTTCTGACATCATCCATCATTCAGTTTGGTCCACTGACCGCTAAAAAAAAAAATAAAATAAAAATTAGATAGCAATTCAAGGCTATGGTTCAGAGCTTGACAAGGAAGCCCAGATAATGCCAGAGTTCATGGAATTATTCTGCAGCGAAAGTCATGAGGTTAGACGGGAATTGGGTCACAATAGAACAACCCTGAACATAATATTGATTTCTCAAAGTGGAGCATATGGTCTCTTCCAAAAATAATCTGTGCATTTATTTCTGTAGGCTTTTCTGAGACCTTTGATATTACCAAAAGTAAGATCTTGGAACCAAAGATTGTTAAAAGAGTCCTTCTATAAACAGAAATGATGAGGTATTTATACTACCATCTTGTTCAGCCATTGCCTAGAAGTCACAATGAGAAGGACATTGCCTTTGCTACCTGTGTTCAATTCTTTCATGGGGCAAAGATTCCCTTGAAAAGAGTTTGACACAGCATTTCAGCTAACCATACTCCTAACACATGGCCAACAAGTTCTTTTCATGAGGGTTGGTCTTGCTGGAACATGTATTTGTCTTCCACACTAACAAATGTGAAAAATTAAATTATTGTTCTCTTCAGCATGATCAAAATTGTAGCTTATGTAGATTAAATGTTTAAACATAAAAATCAAAATTTTAAACCTTTTAGAAGAAAATGTGAAAATACCACTTTATGTTAAGCATATAGGTAAGAGTTTCTTAAATAATAACAGCCAACAGAAACTTTGAGAAACGTGACTGTACAAAAATTACTTTTAAATGTTTGTACATCTAAAACACAATATATAAAGTTAAAAAAAGACATTTAAATTAATATAAGCAATAAAGCTTTCATAGCCAAACTATGTAAAGGAAAATTCAATGTTATAGAAAAATAGATAAAACATATGAATATATAAATCTATGATAAAACCATAAAGTAACACAATTTATAATCATATACTTATAAAATTTAAAATTTATAAGGAAGTAGAAATACATCTAATACTCTCCTGGTGAAAGTATGAATTGCTACAACCATTTTGCAGAGCAAATTATTAATTTGAAGATGCACACAGTGTATAATTTAGAAATTTTACTCCTACCAATATATCCCAGAACAGCTGTTTTCAATCCAGGTCATTGATTAAATTTATATGAGGAATTTCTGGAAAATAAAAATAAATAACAAATTCTTAACCCAAACCAATTAAATTAGAATCTCTAGAAATGAAAATTTGCTATTTTTGTCATAATCTCCAGATAATTCTAATGCACAGGAAACTTTGAGAAACAATGCAATGGAAATGTATTTATAGTAGCACTCTCTATAATACAGGTATATGGCAAATATATAATTATATATGGTAAATATTTGAGGAAAAATAAATGACTATTACAAAAGGATAGAACATGGAAGCATGTTTTATTTATGTAATTATATTAAGTAGTATTATGGAATTTAATGAACTAATAATACACATGTAAATTAAGCTCATAAACTTTAGTGTGTAAAAATAACTTGTAGAAGAAAACATGGCATAATATAGTTTATAAAAATGTTTCAAATATGTAGAATATTTCTTACTTTGCAAAATTCCAATATGTATGAATTTCATTTAACATGGTTTTGTTAAAAAAATATCTGCCACTCTACAATGTAATTCAAATTTCAGTTACTATGATGTATATCAACCATAAATAATTATGTGAAGTACAAACTTCAGTGCTAGCTCTTCTGATTGCAATTCACTGAAATGTATATCATGATCAATGACTTACACAATTCAAACTTTAGCTAGCATGGCATATGAGCCATCAATAATTACATAAAGTGAAAACTTTCCTGCTACTTGTTTTGTCCATGATTTAGCATGTAAATACCAAATGTGCATCCTGATCAGTGACCAATCACATCACTTCTTTCAAAATATGTGTGTGATTGGTCACTGTGCATTTGTTACTCAGTTTGTGCGGAGACAACGAAATGCAGAGTTGGGTAGTCTTTTTGTATTCAAGTGATAAACTCACATGACATTTTACAAAAATGGATAATCTTGAAAGAGAATCAGCAAATAATCATAAAAGTGCAGCTAATAAATAAAATGTAATACTCTTGGAAGTAAAATTCAAATACAGTTTTAAAAGAAATAAATAACCATGGGAGTGTTGACAGTTCTGCCTTTTAAGGGACTCTGGACTCTGTATATGAACCTAGAGAAATGGGGTGAAAGCAAACTTCTTAAAACAAATGAAAAAAATTGATTGTGAGGAAAACAATGTAGATCTCTCAGAGGAAGTGACACCAGCCAATACATTCACATTAAGGCAAATTGTTTAGATATTTTATGACATTTATAATCCAATAAACAAAAAATAAAATGTAAGAAGTTGATTTGGCCTTAAAATGTGACAGTTGCCAAGACATATAAAAGATGCTTACTCTGTATCATAATCTATGTAATGAGAAGAATGCTAGTGCTTCTCAAAGCCTATTTTTAATACAGAAATAAAGCACTTTTAATTATCAATGTTTCTTGTCTTTTAAACTACACTGTTGTAAGTTAATATTTGTTTTACTAGCTTTTATCATTTCCCTACACATTTGTCACCAACAGTAGACAAAATTTAAATGTTGTGACAAAAATTTTTTTAAAAATTGTGAAAAAATTATACTGCTTCTATTGATTATAAAGATTGCTTTCATGGTTTCAGTCTGTAGAGCCATTATTATGGCCCTACACTGTCATACAAAATGACAGTTACACATATAGGTATATGCAGGTATATATGTATGTATGGATATATGTATATTAATCAAATATTTATTAAAATTGTTCAATGTACATACAATTTTTAAATATCATGGGAAATATCAAATTCAGAATAATACATATTTGCAAATTGTGACTTTAAATGGGCAGAAACCAGGTAATTGGTATTGAGAAGAGAAACACACATAGATTCTATTGCATTTTTCATTTTTTATCTTATTATGATTATACCAATATGATTACACCAATGTTCATTATACTATTCTTTATGCATTTTGGAGTTTCTAAATTATTGTGTAATTTTTGTTGAGAAAATAAAATAGAAAAATAGGGTTGTCTTCTTTCAGTCATTTTACTCTTTGTGTATATACCATTAATACAAGAGCCTAATTACTTTGTTCTATATTTTCAATGATAATCAAAATCACTAATATAGGAGGTTTCAGTGACTAATCTAGTTAATTTTTTTTTCAAATTAAAAGGATGTAGTTTGATGTCATGAGTTGAATTTTGCTGAAGTAATGCTCATTCTTTAGTACCCCAAATAGGAAAAGTATAGTACTTTAAAAAGAGAAGAAGAAAATGAAGAAAATTTTAAAAATGAGGAATTGTGGGGAATGTTTTAATTTCTTTAGTTGTAATGAAGAACAAACATAATGGCGTTATCATAATCTACAGTCTAATGTTTAAAAAACTAATCTATGCTTATAATTCTAAAACTCTAGACATAAGGTTTCCTCAAAGGTAGAAAAATAATCTCATAGTCAGTGGCTTAAATATTTTCACTTAGAATTTGAAGAATATTATTGCTTTGACTTTGGAAAGAGAGTCTCAGAAATTGTCACATAATTTTAAAAAAATGTGACGTACTTGATCAGGACCAAAATTTTGAGAAAGAAAAGTCAGAAGACACTAACCTATAATAAACAGACTGTCCATATACATGGTGAAGAACCCAACTAACAAACTGAACTATGTTAACAACTGGGCTAGTCCTTCATGAAAGGTACAGAAAAAGTCTAGTGTGAAATAGAATATCAGAAAGTTGTGCAACTGAAAAGAGAAAAATGATAATTTGAAATATCTGAAAAAGTACGAACAAAAAAGATACCATGTAAAAGAATGTAAGAAAAAAGGGTGTTAGTTTTGTTACAGTAGTGGAGAGGTTTGCTCAATGTCTTCACAGTAATTTTAAATCTAGTAAAGGAAAAATATTCACGAGAGATCAGTCACTTTTGGATATATCAGTTTTATTTGGGACTTTGGAACAGTAGCTTTGGTAGAACAAACAATAATAGCTGAGAATAAGAACTAAAGAAAGATTTTCCAACTTTGGTAAATGTGGAATTAAGTTGGAAGATCCAACTGGGAGTCAAGGATTAGGCAAAGATTTTGGGAAGGAGGTAGGGGCAGAATCCAGATGGCAGGTGCGACAAATCAGTAGAAGAATCAAAGATTTTGCTAGGGCTGAAGAAATGCAGAGAGAAGAAGAACAAGGAGTGACTTGGGGAAAATTGTCTCTATCTGTCTGTCTATCTATCTATCTATCTAATCTATCTATCTTAGGGGGCTTCAAAAATTTCATGGAGAAGTGAAATTAAAAGAGAAAAAATTTTTAATTAACTCTATTTCTCAAGCTCCACAAAGTTCAAGACACTTTTGTAAGCGATGATGCTAGCCATTAAATATATCCCTAAAGATGAGAGTCCTGGGAATTTAACCATGTCAATGCAGTCTTTTTTATATTATTGATTGAGGAAAAATGAATTTCTTTTAAAGGTTTTTTAAGATTAGGAAAAAAAGTCAGAAGGAGACAAATCTGGATGGCAAAATGTGCACCAAAGGATTTCCCAATGAAACTTGTAAAAGTGCTCTTGTTTGATGGAAGAATGAGCAGCAGCATTGTCATAGTGGAGAACAACTTTCTTTCGATGCTTTCTCAGACATTTTTCAGTTAAAACTTCAGCTAATTTTCTCAAAACATTGTCATAATAAGCAGATATTATTCTGTTCTTTGGCCCTGCAGAGAGTTCACAAGCCAAATTCCTTGAGCATCCCAGAATAACTATTGCCATGAACTTTGCTCAGGACCAGTCTACTTTTGCTTTAACTAGACCACTTCACCTCTTGGTAGTAGTCACAGCTTTGATTGTGCTTTGTCTTTAGGATTGTGCTGGTAAAGCCATGTTTCATCTCTTGTTACAATTCTTTGATGCTTCAAGGTCTTGATCTCATTTGTGTAAAATTTCCATTGAAAACTTTGCTGTTGTCTGCAGCTGATTTTGGTCCTATGGCTTTAGCATACCTGGAATGGAAAATCTGAACAACTTTAATTTTTTAGTCAGAGTTGTGTAACCTGAACCAGTGGAGATGTCTCTGGTGTTGGCTATTGTTTCTGCTGTTAATCATCACTCTTTTTCCATTTGAGTGTGAACAAGATGAATATTTTCTTCGCAGATTGATGTAAATGGTGCACCACTGCAGGCTTCACCTTCAACATTGTTTCAGCCCTTCTTAAAATGAGTTATCTATTTCAAAACTGTTTATTTCTGGGGTATTGTCCCTATAAATGTTTGTAAGGTGTCAATGATGTCAGCATTGTTTTACCCAAGTTTCACCATCAATTTGATGTTTGTTCTTGCTTAAATTTAGCAGATATATTAGGCTGTTCTTGCATTGCTATAAAGATATACCTGAAACTAGGTAATTCATAAAGAAAAATGGTTTAATTGTCCAACTGTTCTGCAGAAATTACAGGATGCCTGGTGCTGACATCTGCTCAGCTTCTGGAGAGATTTCAGGAAGCTTAAAATCATGGCAGAAGGTGAAGCAAGAGCAGGCAGATCATATGGCAAAAGCAGGAGAAAGAGAGAGAGAGTAATAAGGAGGAGGTGCCACACGCTTTTAAATAACCAGATCTCATGTGAACTCAGAGCAAGAGCTCACTCATCACCAAGGATGGTCTAAGCCATTCATGAGGGATCTGCCCCATGATCCAAACACCTCCCACCAGGCACCACCTCCAACACTGATGATTACAATGAACCATGAGATTTGAGTACGGATAAATATCCAAACGTTTTTCAGCAGAATTTATGTTCCTCTGAGAGAAGCTCTTTTCAGATTGAGGTCTTATCCTTATCAGTGCCTCAAACTAACTCCTGTTCAGACTTATAACAAGTTAGTACTAGTTTATTTTGTTGTAAAACATGTTTGAAATTCATGCATGGTTTTATCATAATATACATTTTCCATGAATTTTCAAAAACCCTTCATTTTTCATGAACTTTTTGAAGACTCTTCATGTATATGCATGTGTGTGATATATATATATATATGTATGGGCTTGTTTTAAATATGGCATTCAATTATTTCAATTATTGGAAATTAAATTATCAGTGTTGATTGGACTATGCTTCTAGACACATCTAACAAAATTAAAAATTCAGCCTCAAAATGGAAATCCCAGAACATAGAAACTTCCCCATAGTAAAGGTCAATTAATACACTTTAAATACATAAAATTGAAACCAAAAATAAGAAATGAGCCCCAATAAGAGTCCGAGGCTTGGAGATCTCATCTTTTCAATTAAAAAAATGCAAAGCAAGATTATTTAATATAAGCCTCTAAGGAGAAGAATTAAATGTATGTGGTTTTTTGTTCCCCAAGGCATGGCAGTCTTAGAAAGATAATTATCCTCTTGACAGGAAAATTATTCTTAATGAGCTTTAAGTACACACATGGTAGGATTAGGCTGGAACACTTCTTTTTGTCCTTCTCTCTTTCTTTCTCTCATTTTCTTTTATTATAAGCCTTGCCCTAACTTTTACTCTCTTTGCTCCATTTCTGTTTATAGGTATTTCCTACAATTTTTTTTTTTAGTAGCCATCTGGGCACAGAATATAAATTATGCATGTAATTTTGACCTCTTTTTTTAGTTAGATACTGTTGCACAAGAAAATGGATAATATGATTATGCAGTGGTCATGTCGAGTTTAACAAATTGCTGATGATTTTCTCAATTTTTTGGTGTTGGTTATTTATATTTTTCCATGTGCTCTTTGTATTTTGCAAAATTGAAATGAGAGAACATGACATGGTTTGACGGTGTCCCCACCAAATCTCATCTTGAGTTGTAACTCCCACAATTCCCACATGTTGTGGTGTGGGAGGAACCTGGTGGGAGGTAATTGAATTATTGGGGCGGGTCTTTCCTGCATTGTTCTCATGATAGTCAATGAGTCTCATGAAATATGATGATTTTGAAAATATGAATTCCCACAAGCTCTCTTTTTGCCTGCTGCCATCCATGTAAGATGTGACTTGCTGCTCCTTCCCTTCCAACATGATTGTGAAACCTCCCCAGTCTTGTGGAACTTTAAGTCCAATAAATCTCTTTCTTTTGTACATTGCCCAGAGTTGGGTATGTCTTTATCAGTAGTGTGAAAAAGGGCTAATACAGGGCACGTGACATGGGGATATGCAAGTTAGAAATTGCTTAAGGAGCAGTTCCAAGATGGCCAAATAGGAACAGCTCCAGTCTACAGCTCCCAGCGTGAGCGATGCAGAAGATGGGTGATGTCTGCATTTCCAGCTGAGGTACTGGGTTCATGTCACTGGGTCTTATTGGACAGCAGGTGCAGGACAATGGGTGCAGCCCACCGAGTGTGAGCCTAAGCAGGGCAAGGCATTGCCTCACCTGGGAAGTGCAAGGGGTCAGGGAATTCCCTTTCCTAGCCAAGTGAAACTGTGACAGAGGGCACATGGTAAATTGGGTCACTCCCACCCTAATACTGCGCTTTTCCAATGGTCTTAGCAAACGGAACAACAGGAGAATATATCCCGTGCCTGGCTCAGAGGGTCCCACGCCCATGGAGCCTCGCTCACTGCTACCACAGCAGTCTGAGAAGGAACTGCAAGGTGTCAGCGAGGCTCGGGGAGGGGCGCCCGCCATTGCTGAGGCTTGAGTAGGTAAACAAAGTGGGCCAGGAAGCTCGAACTGGGTGAAGCCCACCACAGCTCAAGTAGGCCTGCCTCGCTCTGTAGACTCCATCTCTGGGGGCAGGGCATAGCTGAACAAAAGGCAGCAGAAACCTCTGCAGACTTAAATGTCCCTGTCTGACAGCTTTGAAGAGAGCAGGGGTTCTCCCAGCACAGAGTTTGAGATCTGAGAACGGTCAGACTGCCTCCTCAGGTGGGTCTCTGACCCCCGAGTCACCTAACTGGGAGGCAGCCCCTAGTAGGGGCAGACTGACACTCCACATGGTCAGGTACTCCTTTGAGACAAAGCTTCCAGAGGAACGATCAGGCAGCAATATCTGCTGTTCAGCAATATTTGCTGTTCTGCAGCCTTCGATGCTGATACTCAGGCAAACAGGGTCTGGAGTAGACCTACAGCAGACTCCAAACACCTGTAACTGAGGGTCCTGACTATTAGAAGGAAAACTAACAAACAGAAAGGACATCCACACCAAAACCCCATATGTACGTCACCATCATCAAAGACCAAAGGTAAATAAAACCACAAAGATGGAGGAAAAACAGAGCAGAAAAGCTAAAAATTCTAAAAGTCAGAGTGCCTATTCCCCTCCAAAGGAATGCAGCTCCTCGCCAGCAATGGAACAAAGCTGGATGGAGAATGACTTTGACGAATCGAGAGAAGAAGGCTTCAGACGATCAAACTTCTCTGAGCTAAAGGAGGAGGTTTGAACCCATCGCAAAGAAGTTAAAAATCTTGAAAAAAGATTAGACAAATGGCTAACTAGAATAACCAGTGTAGGGAAGTCCTTAAATGAACTGATGGAGCTGAAAACCATAGCACGAGAACTACGTGATGAATGCACAAGCTTCAGTAGCCAATTTGATCAACTGGAAGAAAGGGTATCAGTGACTGAAGGTCAAATGAAAGAAATGAAGCAAGAAGAGAAGTTTAGAGAAAAAAGAGTAAGAAGAAATGAACAAAACCTCGAAGAAATATGGGACTATGTCAAAAGACCAAATCTACATTTGATTGGTGTACCTGAAAGTGACAGGGAGAATGGAACCAAGTTGGAAAACACTCTGCAGGATATTATCTTCCCCAACCTAGCAAGGCAGGCCAACATTCAAATTCAGGAAATACAGAGAACGCCACAAAGATACTCCTCAAAAAGAGCAACTCCAAACACATAATTGTCAGCTTCACCAAAGTTGAAATGAAGGAAAAAATGTTAAGGGCAGCCAGAGAGAAAGGTCAGGTTACCCACAAAGGGAAGCCCATCAGACTAACAGCAGATCTCTCCGCAGAAACTCAAGAAGCCAGAAGAGAGTGGGCCAATATTCAACACTATTCAAGAAAAGAATTTTCAACCCAAAATTTCATATCCAGCCAAACTAAGCTTCATAAGTGAAGGAGAAATAAAATCATTTACAGACAAGCAAATGCTAAGAGATTTTGTCACCACCAGGCCTGCCCTACAAGAGCTCCTGAAGGAAGCATTAACATGGAAATGAACAACTGGTATCAGCCATTGCAAAAACATGCCAAATTGTAAAGACCATCGATGCTAGGAAGAAACTGCATCAACTAACGAGCAACATAACCAGCTAATATCATAATAACAGGATCAAATTCACACATAACCATATTAACTTTAAATGTAAGTGGGCTAAATGCTGCAATTAAAAGACACAGACTGGCAAATTCGATAAAGAGTGAAGACCCATCAGTGTGCTGTATTCAGGAGACCCATCTCACATGCAGAGACACACACAGGCTCAAACTAAAAGGATGGAGGAAGATCTACCAAGCAAATGGAAAAGAAAAAACGCAGGGGTTGCAATCCTAGTCTCTGATAAAACAGACTTGAAACCAACAAAGATCAAAAGAGACAAAGAAGGCTATCACATAATGGTAAAGGGATCAATTCAACAAGAAGAGCTAACTGTCCTAAACACATATGCACCCAATACAGGAGCACCCAGATTCATAAAGCAAGTCCTGAGAGACTTAAGAAGAGACTTAGACTCCCATACAATAATAATGAGAGACTTTAACACCCCACTGTCAACATTAGACAGATCAACGAGACGGAAAGTTAAAAAGGATATCCAGGAATTCAACTCAGCTCTGTACAAAGCGGACCTAATAGACATCTACAGCACTCTCCACCCCAAATCAACAGAATGTACATTCTTCTCAGTACCACATCGCACTTATTCCAAAATTGACCACATAGTTAGAAGTAAAGCACTCCTCAGCAAATGTAAAAGAGCAGAAATTATAACAGACTATCTCTCAGACCACAGTGCCATCAGACTAGAACTCAGGATTAAGAAACTCACTCAAAACTGCTCAACTGCATGGAAACTGAACAACCTGCTCCTGAATGACTACTGGGAACATAACGAAATGAGGCAGAACTAAACATGTTTTTTGAAACCAATGTTAACAAAGGTACGACATACCAGAATCTCTGGGACACATTTAAAGCAGTATGTAGAGGGAAATTTATAACACTAAATGCCCACAAGAGAAAGCAGGAAAGATCTAAAATTCACACCCTAACATCACAATTAAAAGAACTAGAGAAGCAAGAGCAAACACATTCAAAAGCTAGCAGAAGGCAAGAAATAACTAAGATGAGAGCAGAACTGAAGGAGATAAAGACACAAAAAACCCTTCAAAAAAACCAACGAATCTAGGAGCTGGTTTTTGAAAAGATCAACAAAATTGATAGACTGCTAGCAAGACTAATAAAGAAGAAAAGAGAGAAGAATCAAATGGATGCAATAAAAAATGATAAAGGGGATATCACCACTGATCTCACAGAAATACAAACTACCATCAGAGAATACTATAAACACCTCTATGCAAATAAACTAGAAAATCTAGGAGAAATTGATAAAACCCTGGACACATATACCCTGCCAAGACTAAACCAGGAAGAAGTTGAATCCCTGAATAGACCAATAACAGGATCTGAAATTGAGGCAATAATTAATAGCCTACCAACCAAAAAAAAGTCCAGGACCAGACAGATTCACAGCTGAATTCTACCAGAGGTACAAGGAGGAGCTGGTACCATTCCTTCTGAAACGATTCCAATCAATAGAAAAAGAGGGAATCCTCCCTAACTCATTTTATGAGGCTAGCATCATCCTGATACCAAAGCCTGGCAGAGACACAACAAAAAAAGAGAATTTTAGACCAATATCCTTGATGAACATCGATGCAAAAATCCTCAATAAAAAACTGGCAAACTGAATCCAGCAGCACATCAAAAAGCTTATCCACCATGATCAAATGGGCTTCATCCCTGGCATGCAAGGCTGGTTCAAAATACACAAATCATTATAGGTAATCCAGCATATAAACAGAACCAAAGACAAAAACCACATGATTATCTCAATAGAGGCAGAAAAGGCCTTTGACAAAATTAAACAGCCCTTCATGCTAAAAACACCCAATAAACTAGGTACTGATGGGACGCATCTCAAAATAATAAGAGCTATTTATGACAAACCCACAGCCAATATCATACTGAATGGACAAAAACTGGAAGCATTCCCTTTGAAAACTGGCACAAGACAGGGATGCCTTCTCTCACCACTCCTATTCAACATAGTGTTGGAAGTTCTGGCCAAGGCAATCAGGCAGGAGAAAGAAATAAAGGGTATTCAGATAGGAAAAGAAGAAGTCAAAGTGTCTGTGTTTGCAGATGACTTGATTGTATATTTAGAAAACCCAATCGTCTCAACCCAAAATCTCCTTAAGCTGATAAGCAACTTCAGCAAAGTCTCAGGATACAAAATCAATGTGCAAAAATCACAAGCATTCTTATACACCAATAACAGACAGCCAAATCATGAGTGAACTCCCATTCACAATTGCTTCAAAGAGAATAAAATACCTAAGAATTCAACTTAAAGGTGATGTGGAGGATCTCTTCAAGGAGAACTACACGCCACTCCTCAACAAAATACAAGAGGACACAAACAAATGGAAGAATATTCCATGCTCATGGACAGAAGAATCAATATCATGAAAATTGCCATACTGCCCAAGGTAATTTAGAGATTCAATGCCATCCTCATCAAGCTACCAATGACTTTTTTCCACAGAATTGGAAAAAACTACTTTGAAGTTCATATGGCATGAAAAAAGAGCCCGCATTGCCAAGACAATCCTAAGCAAAAACAAAGCTGTAGGCATCATGCTACCTGACTTCAAACTATACTACAAGGCTGCAGTAACCAAAACAGCATGGTACTGGTATCAAAACAGAGATATAGACCAATGGAACAGAATAGAGCCCTCAGAAATAAAACCACACATCTACAACCATCTGATCTTTGACAAACCTGACAAAAACAAGAAATGGCGAAAGGATTCCCTATTTAACAAATGGTGCTGTGAAAACTGGCTAGCCATATGTAGAAAGCTGAAACTGGATCCCTTCCTTACACCTTATACAAAAATCAATTGAAGATGGATTAAAGACTTAAATGTTAGACCTAAAACCATAGAAACCCTAGAAGAAAACCTAGGCAATACCATTCAGGACATAGGCATGGGCAAGGGCTTCATGACTAAAACAGCAAAAGCAATGGCAACAAAAGCCAAAATTGACAAATGGGATCTAATTAAACTAAAGAGCTTCTGCACAGCAAAAGAAACTACGATTAGAGTGAACAGGCAACCTACAGAATGGGAGAAAATTTTTGCAATCTACTCATCTGACAAAGGGTTCATATCCAGAATCTATGAAGAATTCAAACAAACTTACAAGGAAAAAAATAACCCCATCAAAAAGTGGGTAAAGGATATGAACAGACACTCTCAAAAGAAGACATTTATGCAGCCAACAGACACATGAGAAAATGCTCATCATCACTGGCCATCAGAGAAATGCATATCAAAACCACAATGTGATACCTTCTCACACCAGTTAGAATGGTGATCATTAAAAAGTCAGGCAACAAGAGGTACTGGAGAGGATGTGGAGAAATAGGAACACTTTTACACTGTTGGTGGGACTGTAAACTAGTTCAACCATTGTGGAAGACGATTCCTCAAGGATCTAGAACTAGAAAAAGCATTTGACCCAGCTGTCTCATTACTGGGTATATACTGAAAGGATTATAGACCATGGTGCTATAAAGACACATGCACACATATGTTTATTGCAGCACTATTCACAATAGTAAAGACTTGGAACCAACCCAAATATCCATCAATGATAGACTGGATTAAGAAAATGTGGCACATATACACCATGGAATACTATGCAGCCATAAAAAAGGATGAGTTCATGTCCTTTGTAGGGACATGGATGAAGCTGGAAACCATCATTCTCAGCAAATTATCGCAAGGACAAGAAACCAAACACTGCATGTTCTCACTCATAGTTGGGAATTGAACAGTGAGAACACTTGGACACAGGAAGGGGAACATCACACACTGGGGCCTGTTGTGGGGTCGGGGGTGTGGGGAGGGATAGCATGAGGAGATATACCTAATGTAAATGACAAGTTAATGGGTGCAGCACACCAACATAGCGCATGTATACATATGTAACAAACCTGCACATTGTGCACATGTACCCTAGAACTTAAAGTACAATAAAAAAAAAGAAAGAAATTGCTTAAAGAATGGTTCTAGGAAAAGACATGTACAGTGCCTCTCATTGTGAAAAAAGTGATTCTGGAAAGACACTCCTCAATAAGCCATCTCTGTCTGAGATGAAGAAACGAAACAAAACAGGGAGAGGTAGATGGCAATTTTATTCTTGGATATTAAATTTTCTGTGTAAATGTGATAAGAAAAATTATTTTTGTTACATTTTAGGGATCATAGCATTTAGTAATAGCAGGAAATTTTCAATGGTTACTTTTTTTTACCTTATAAAATTTGATAATATCCTGCTGGCATTTTTACTTTCATGACATTGATATTAACTATATATTATGCCAAGGATATTGTAATCCCAACACTTTGAGGTGCTGAGGCATCTGGATTTCTTGAGGCCAGAAGTTAGAGACCAATCTGGCCAGCATGGTGAAATCCCGTCTGTACTAAAAATACAAAAATTAGCTGGGTGTGGTGGTGTGCACCTGTAATCCCAACTACTTGGGAGATGGAGGCAGGAGAATTGCTTGAACCTGGGCGGTAGAGGTTACTGTGGGCCCAGATCATGACACTGCACTCCAGACCGGAAAACAGAACAAGACTCTTGTCTCAAAAATAAATAAATAAAATATTATGCCATGGAAAAGTAAATTATTCTAATGAGTTTAGTAGAATCATACACATAAGCAATATTTAAGGTGAAAAGTAGAATAGGGAGTGATTATCCTTAGACAAAAAAAAAAAAAAAAAAAATATTCACAGAAGAGATTGAGAGGTCCATGGAGACTGAGAGGGTGGATATAGAAATGAAACAGCCAATGTAACTTAGGAATGGACTATACCTCATTCATGTGGATGACTCTGTAGCCTTGGCAAGTTGGACACAGGGCTGAGCACCTCTTCAATGTGCCCAGAAGTTTTGATTGATACAGAATTGTAAGACATATATATTTTATTGCACATGTTAGAAAATAGGTAATGGGTGGAGATTCCAGCACCAGATGTGTTTGTTTTTTTATAGTCTGGGCATCCTCTATATTTTTCCATTGATATGATTTTAATCTTTTCGACTTTGATTCACAGGCTTCAATTTATTTCTTAGAAAACGATCAATCCTCTCTAAAGTCTATATCCATATTTGCATATCCTCCCTTAAAAAGGGCCATTTAATTACTAGTCCCTATCCTCCCAAGCAGAATACCTTATTAAAAATATATTACAATTATTAGAAAACCTGGGTTTTATTAATGATAATAAGTGTGACTTCTTTTGATTATTTTCTTTCTTGAGTAAAGTAGCAATGCCCCAAATGATGAGCACATACTTGTCTTTTGAATACACTTCTTTGTAGGGTCAAAATAATAAAATGCTAAACCCATAGTGACAGTTCAAGACAGCAGTTTTTTTGTCGTTGTTGTTGTTGGTTTTTTTTGGTTTAGTTTCTTTGATGAGGATAGAATTCAAAAGGAATTTTTATTGTGCCCAAGTAAGGGACAAATGAACAGTAAATTCATTCTATTATTTCATTAACAATGTTCTTAGGCAGAACCTCTGTTGATGTAGAGATGGTGTTTCTGAGGAGCAACATAAATGTGATATATAACCTTGAGGTAGAGCTAAATTTCTGTGTTTCACGGATACTAGGGGAAATATGGGCCGGAGAGAAGGAAAAGTACACAATTATTAGTGATCATACAGGCAGAGGGAACCATGGAGAACAAATATATTGGATGGAAGTGTTTTAAAACTTGCGTACTCTATGGTCTGTGACAAACCTCCATACATGTTCCTTATGAAATCATTAGCAAAGCCTAAGAAGAAAAGTCAAAAGTAGCAGATGTGTTTAGAATGTGGTTAGATTTTGTGGAAAGCTTTCTAAGGACCAGGGTCTGTGCACTCTTTTTTATCAATGTGAAACAGAATTAGACTATTAGAAAAAGATCCCAGCGGATCTCAGGATAAAAACGCTACGCTAGATTTCTAGTGGAGAGTTGATAGTTTGTGTTATTTTAAAGACAAAGTTTTGACTTCCAATAATGGAACCAAAAGCAGATTTTATTATATCCTAATAACCGGGCTTTGCAAATAGAAATCAGTGTCACATAAATAAGTAAAATAGAGGATATCTTTAACCCTTCCTGCTGCCCTATTCTGACCTTGCAAAGAGAAAATATGGTGGAACTCCAACGCAAAGCGGAGAAAAGAATTTCAGCTTATCACCTTTACAAACAAGAATGGACCATATTTTGAGGGCAGGGAAGAGTTAGGTTTAATTTTGAAAGACTATGGGTGCCCTGAGACATGAAAATTGCCTCGCCTACTGAAAGGAGGAAAAATAATTTTACCAAAAGTTTGTACTGTATCCAGGAAAATCCCACAATACAAACTAGCATGTCCTGCTACATTAGGCAGTCTTTAAGAGATGCTCAATGAGAGCTCATTTCAATAGTTTTCAAATATTTTCCAAATGCATTACTAAGTAATTTTTTATGCTATTGTTAAGCAGCACTTTTTATTTTATTTCAATTGGTGATGTTGTGTAGTTAGCATTTATATATACAATACTTTTTTTTATAGTAAACTTATCCTTGCTAAATTCACTTTTTGGTTTTAATAACTTTTTAGGAGGATTCTTCGAACTTTCTACATAGGTGACAATAATATCTAAGCACAAAGAGAGTTTTAGTTCTTTTTTAATCTGTATGCCAGTTAATTTTTTATCTTGCCTTATTGTACTGCTAGCAAGCTTCAATACAACGTCGAATAGACACTGAGAGAGAATTCTCCTTGCCTCATTCTGAAACAAAATAATAGGCATAAAGTTGTTGATAATATTCTCTTGTTATCCTTCTACTAATAATTTCTATAACAACTATAGTGTTGGTATCTTTCTCATTCCTGATATTGTTAGATTCTTATTTATTCTGGTTAGAAGTTAGTTTATCGATCTTATAATTTTCTCAATGAATCAGTTACTGTTGGTTTTTAAAATTATTTATTTGTTTTCCATTTCCTTGATTTCTAATTTTATCTCTATTATTTCCTTTGTTTTGCTTACTTTTGATATAAGTTGATTTTCTTTATTGAATTTTTAAAGTGAAGGCTTAGGTCAGTGATGTGATACTTTCCTTCTTTTTTACTTTAGGAATTTGGGGACCATAAAATTTTCTTTTAATACTACTTTAGTTTTGTGAAACAAATTTTATTATGTCATATTTTCATTTTCATTCAGTTCAGTATACTTTCCATTTCCCCTCTTCAATTTCCTTTTTAATCCATACATTGTTGAGGCAAGTGTTATTTAGTTTTGAAATACTTGGGCATTTTTCTGCTAATGATTTTGAAATTAATTTCATCATGGCCAGAGAAACTACTTAATTTACCTGATTTCTTTAAATTTGCTCAGACATTTTAGTTGCTTAAATATGATCTATCTTGATAAATGGTCTTTATGCACTTAAAAAGAATGTGTATTCTGTTCTTGTTGGCATGATTGTTCTCTTAATACCAATTTATTGATGAAGTTGGTTGACAGCTTTGTTCAAGTTTACCATATCCTTACTAAGTTTTTTCCTATTTGTTCTTTCTACTATTTAAAGACGGATCTTAAAATGTATAACCATAATTATGGATCATTCTTTTATCCTTTCAGTGTAATGTGCTAATGCTTTATGTATTAATGTTCAGTAACGCGACATAGATATGTTTATATACTTTTGAGGAACTGATACCACTGACATAATTAAATGGTTTTCTTTTTTGTAATAACATAATTTGTCCGAGATTGATGTAACAGCTCCAGTGTCTGTTTGATTCATGTTGGTATGTAAATATTTTTATTGTAAATTTTATTGCTTTTTAAATTTATTCAGAAATTTTAAATACTTAGACATTTTATATTTAGTATAATGAGTAATGTGTTTACTTTAAATTTACCATCGTATTATTTGTTTTATAAATGCCCTACCTATTTTTGTTCCCGCTTTCTGCATTTGTTTGAATTGATTGAGTATATTTTATAATTCTGTTTTTATAAGGATTTTTAGCTTACTAACCCTACTTCTTTTTCTATTTATTTTTATTGGTTGTGTTTATGGTTATAGTACACATTTTTAACATTATTTTTCCATTTAAATTTTCAGGCTTACATAAAATATAAGAACATTACAATAGTATTCCCACTTCCCCTTGTTTGCCATTAGTGATATTATTGATATATAATACATTTTAATTGTGCATATTATTATGAACCATAGAATTTGTTGTAATTATGTTTTCAAAAGTCAATCGTTGGGGCTGGGCATGGTGGCTCACTCCTGTAATCCCAGCACTTTGGGAGGCCAAGGCGGGCAGATCACTAGGTCAGGAGTTTGAGAGCAGCCTGGCCAACATGGTAAACCCTTGTCTCTAATAAAAATACAAAAATTAGCTGGGTGTGGAGGCACATGCCTGTACTCCCAGCTACTCAGGAGGCTGAGGCAGGAGAATCACTTGAACCCGGGAGATGGAGGTTAAAGTGCTCTGAGATTGCGCCACTGCATTCCAGTCTGGGTAACAGAGCAAGACTCTGTCTCAAAAAAAAAAAAAAAAAAAAAAAAAGTCAATCGTTGGGAGACTTTCATTTCTGGAGAGATGGAATATATACATACATATGTGTGTGTGTGTATGTGTGTGTGTGTGTGTGTGTGTTTATAACATAAGGCAAAAATGAACCTAAATCTTGTACAAAATCTTCTCAAAAAGGATAATAGATTTAAATGTAAAACACAAAACCACAAAATTTTCAGAAAAACAGATAAAAATATAGGAAAAATTCTTGGATCTGTGGCTTGGTTAAGAGTCATTAGACATTACACAATAAAAGTATGAGCCATAAAAGAAAAAATCAATGAAGAAATTGGACTTTGTTAAAATTAAAAGGTTTTCTTGTTTAAAAGACTCTGTTGAGAGGACAGAAACACAAACTAAAGAGTAGAAAAAATATCTTAAGTCACATATCTTTCAAAACACTTTCTATCTATATTATTTTTTAAACTAAAAATGTAATAGTAAAAAAAGAGAAGAGACAATCAAATTAGAAAATGGGATAGAAACACGAAACAAAGTCACAAAGAATATACACAGAAAGTATTGCATTGGGAGTTATACCTGATGTAAATGACAAGTTGATGGGTGCTGACGAGTTGATGGGTGCAGCACAGCAACATGGCACAAGTATACATATGTAACAAAACCTGTACGTTATGCACATGTACCCTAGAACTTAAAGTATAATAATAATAAAAAATAAATTAAAAAAAAAGTTGTTCTACATAACTGGCCATCAAGGAAATTAAAATTCATAATGAGATATCACTATACACATATTAGAATAATTTATATATATAGGCTATATGTATGTGGGTTCTCTAGTGGGTTCTCTGATATATATATATCTGATATATATATCTCATACATCTGATATATATATCTGATATATATATCTCATACATCTGATATATATCTCTCTGATATATGTATCTCTCTGATATATATATCTCTCTGATATATATATCTCTGATATATGTCATATATATCATATATATGATATATATAAAATCTCATATTCTTACTTTCTCTCATCTCTTTGGTAACTTTTATACTATTCCAGTTAAAAAAATCCTTAGAAGGCAAAAAATCAATAATCTATATACTCCCTCTCTCTATATATATAGATATCAACCTTATATTTATGTATCAACACTGTGATAAATATCAACACATACACACATATATATATAATGTTCTAATACATGCGTAATGATATCTCATTATGAATTTGAATTTGAGTTTGAATATATATGTGTGTGTATATATATATATGTGTGTATATATATATAAAAACACACTCCAGGTTCTCTTCCTTATGTATATCCAGATGTGTGTGTGTGTGTATATGTGTGTATATATATATATATGTGGAAGAAACTGGAATGTGTTAAGTGCAACAAGCCAGGCATAGAAAAATGAGTATAACATTATCTTGCTTATGTATTATGTATGGAATTCTAAAAGTATAGTTCATAGAAACAGAGTACTAGGAGCTGTTGCAGGAGTGGGGGATGGATTGGGAAGAGTTTGGTCAAAGAATACAAAATTTCAATTAGATAGGAAAAATATATTCCAGAAATCAATTTTACATGATGGTAACTACATTTAAGAACAATGTGTTGTATAATTGAAAACGCTAAAAGAGTAGTTTTTGTTTTTGTTTGTTTGTTTGTTTTTGATGGAGTCTCGCTCTGTTGCCCAGGCTGGAGTGCAGTGGCATGATCTCTGCTTACTGCAACCTCCTCCTCCCAGGTTCAAGTGATTCTCCTGCCTCAGCCTCCCGAGTAGCTGGGATTACAGATGCGCACCACCATGCCCAGCTAATATTTAGTAGAGACAGGGTTTCACCACATTGGCCAAGATGGTCTTGACCTCTTGACCTCGTGATCTGCCCGCCTAGCCTCCCAAAGGGCTGGGATTACAGGCATGAGCCACTGCGCCTGGCCTAAAAGAGTAAATTTTAAGTGTTCTCACCACAAAGAAATGATAGATATTTGAGGCAATGCATACATTAATTAGTTTGATGTAGCCATTACACAATATACACATATTTCAAAACACATTGTGCACTGTAAATATATACAATTTTTATTTGTCAGTTGCTATAAAGCAAACAAACAAGAAAAATAAAAAAAAAACAACTAAATGCACACTTAACATATGACCTATCAATTAAAGTATTGAATATTTACCCACAGATTTAAAAACTTTGTCTACACACACACAAAACCCTATACATAATTGTTCATATCAGCGGTGGTACAACCATACCATAGAATAAATACTATTCAACAATAGAAAAATGAACTACTGATACACTTGGCAAAGTAGATAGATATCAAGACTACTATGCTGGTGGAAAATAAGCCAACATGGAAAGGTCACTTCCTGTATGATTCTATTTATATAACATTCTTGAAATAACAAAATTATAGAGATAAAAACAGATTAATGGTTGCCAAGACCAAGAAACAGTGGAGCGGAATAAACAGGCTTTGACTATGGAGTAGCACAAGGAAGATCGTTGTGGTAAAAAAATAGTTCTGCATGTTGATTGTGGTCATGGTTACATGGATCTACACATATGATAAAGTGACATAGAGCTATATACATGTACCAATGTCAATTTCAAGTTTTTGATTGTATTATAATTACACAAAATGTGTCCACTAAGAGAAACTGAGTGAGAGTATGGGGAAAGTATCTGTAACATCTCTGCAACATTGTGTGATTTTTTAATTATTTCAAAACAAGTTAAAAAGTCAGTTATCTTTAAAGTGATTTAAACCACATGAATTACAAAGAAGTATGAAGAAATGCTTAGAGTGATGTGTGTGTGTTCATTAAATTGATCTCAGTGTTGGTTTTATGATTGCATAGATATGTCAAATTTCAGGAATCTGTACACTTTAAATATGTGAAGTTTCTTGTACATGAGTGATACGTCAATAAAGGAATACATTTGAATACTAACTATGTTCAAAGTAGGCTCAGCGTGTGCTCTGAGATTTATGCTACTATCGCATCTATTTTTGATATTAAAAAATAGAGGTTTAGAGTGCTTTAATTATTCAAGGTCACAGGACTGGCATTTGGAATGCTTTTAATCTGAAGAGTCTGATCCTAATTTCTATGTTCTCTAACAAATGGTGGACTTCTCCTTTATCACTTCTTACTACAGTAAAATATTTTTTATTTCTTTATTTCATTTTGTTTCCCTTTCAAATCATCTCTGAGAGAGTTTCCAGTGGGTTCTCTGGAATATAAATTGCATATTCTTACTTTTTCTCATCTCTTTGGTAACGTTTATATTATTCCAGTTAAAAAATCATTAGAAGGCAAAAAGTTGTCAAATATTCTCTTTCTTCTTTCTAGCTTAACACTCACCACATTGTATACATATTACATATTTGATGTAACATATTATATATTATTATATTTCCTTATATTTTACAACAAAAATTAATATAACTGAACATATATTTAATTACTTGTATACTTATAATACATACATAACTTAGTAACTATAAATATATATAAGTCTACATAACATACCTTCTTGTCATATTGAGCAAAAAACAAATATGAGCATATCTTTTCTTCTGGTAATAAATTTTTTGTTCATCTCCCGATGGAATCTTATTCCTAAACTCTTCTATCTCAGGCATCACGTCCCATTATCCTGAAACGTTCTATGTACTTGCAAAGAATCCTCTATGACCACATTCACAAAAAAAGCTCTACACTTTTAATTGACTTTTCTGTTTTTCCAAAGCTTCTTAAGGGCAGCGACTGTTTTTTTTCTCTCTCTGAGGCCATTCAGAACACCTGTAGGTATTTAATTTGCTTATTGAGCACCTGCTTGTATTTAATTTACAAATAAAGTGCAAAACCAAATTTTATTATCTCTACTGGCACTTCCTACCATTCCACAACACAAACCGTAGAAAAATAGACATAAAAAAGAACCAGGCAGACCTTAAGAGAGAGAGAGAATCTATCCTCTGGGTCACTTAAATTTCCACCTCCTGGGGTTCCCATTGAACTTTTGATGCAAGAGGCAGTGTAATTGCTCAGCATGAACTGAATAAAGGAAACAAACCTGCCGTATGTATCTAATCTGATCATGGTCAATGTGACCTTTGAAATCACAGCATTAGACTAAAGATTTTGTCTCATTTAGTCACTGAATTATTTCATTCTCTTCATTTCATGTGTTTTCTTTTTCATATTTGCTATGTATATAACTTCTTAAAAGCTCTAGGGATCATACATTGGTGATTAGGCTAAAATTGAAGAGTAAGGGAAACTAAAACTGATTAATATTTTATTTTATTTTGAATAAAACATTTCAAGTTTCTTTTTCCTTTGATCATTCATTATTACATGTCATGGCTTTGTCTTTTCTTGTATGAACTTTTGTTAATAGACAGTATATCTTCTCTTGAGTAACCTTTACTATTCCAAATCTCCATTCTGCGATATATATATGTGTGTGTATGTATGTATGCATATGTATGAATATATGTTTCACACATATGTGTATATATACACTTGTATATATATTTTTAATTAGATGCAGCATGGAAGACAGTACTATCATAAATTTTTTAAAAAAATTTCAAGTTGTAGAACAAATATCTCATATGGGTTAACAATTTTTGCAAATAAAATAAACTCCAGGAATGGTGAATCATTTTAGACGTTTGGAAGTTAAAGTCTCAGTCTATGTTAGTGAAATTCAGGTTGAGACAGCTCTAAGCGCATATACTCACACACACATGTACAAAACAAAAGGCTTTTCCTCCCCAGGCTAATTGAAACCTCTCAGCAAATTAAATATTTAAAATAATAAACTAGGGCTTATTGTTATAGGATTTATGTCATATAAATAGTTCTCCGGCGGGGCGCGGTGGCTTATGCCTGTAATCCCAGCACTTTGGCAGGCCGAGAAAGGCGGATCACGAGGTCAGGAGGTCGAGACCACCCTGGCTAACACGGTGAAACCCCGCCTCTACTAAAAATACAAAAACTAGCCGGGCGTGGTGGCGGGCGCCTGTAGTCCCAGCGACACGGGAGGCTGAGGCAGGAGAATGGCGTGAACCCGGGAGGCGGAGCTTGCAGTGAGTGGAGATCACGCCACTGCACTACAACCTGGGCGACAGAGCGAGACTCCGTCTCAAAAAATAATAATAATAAAATAGTTCTCACATTATAATAGTTAATTCTGTTTCATAAGGTAAGTATTGAAATGTCTACTATATACAACTGAGCTAGCTGGCTTAAAAGAAACGTTCCACATGATCCATGAATTATTTCTTTCTGGTTTTTATCTCTCAATTTTTTGAGTTTTATGTAGACAAATAGTATATTAAAATGGAAAAAAAGTATAGTTTCTAAAGAGGTTTTGGCATGAATTAATGCATTATATTTTGGTGAAGGTTAATTGTTATGCCAACTTACTGAATTTTGGTTAAAATCAGTTGAATTCATTGAAGAATGCTGAAAATGTCTTTGAATTTTTTTATTAGTAAAGAAATCATGCTACATGAGTTATCATATGGAAGTTATAATCCAATTTTCTTTTACTCTGCAGGGTCCTATTTGAGGTTTTCCCAACAGAATAAAAGGGAGATCACTTTATATTTTCTAAGTTTGCTTTTACTTCATATATCCTTAAGATTCTATTTATCTTACTTTAAAAATATGTATAGCATTAATGTTACCTTCATGATTTTTCTAATTTCTTAACTAAATTATATAAGAAAATTATATGCATATCAAAAGTTTCTGCTAGTTTCCTATAAATGTAAGTTTCTGGTAACCATACAGTCACATGCTTATACAGTTAAATATGTTTTTTTGTTGTCAAGGCAAACATTTAAAATATGTCACACATTTTAATTACTTCTTTCAAATTCATTTTTATTACTATGTAGTTTAGTGTGGATATTAAGAATGGGAAGGCCAGAGTCAGGTAGAAAGAATCAAGTTTTTATTTTTCTTTAATATGTATTTTATGTCTATTATGTCCCAGGCACTACAGATCTAGCTACACACTAAAGTCTTCACCCTTAAGGAACTTACATTGTAGTAAGTACTGAAAGCAAAATTTAGAGTTCAGACGCTGTTTGAGATTAATCACTGCTCTAATTCTTATGACATGTGAGACCTCGGATAATTAAGCTAATCAACTATTCTGAACATCGGTTCCCATCAACTAAAAACTGTGGATAAAATTAGTAGCTAACTCATAGTGTTTTTGTGAGAATACATGAGCTAATGCATGTAAAACGATTATCAGCTTATAAATAGAAAAAAAAATCATCTAATGGTGGTTATTAATGAAATGTTAGCTATTTTCCCTGCTATGGCTCATGTATTGCCTAACAGTTTTACATAAAACATATTACCATAAGATTAGAAAAACTTTTTAAAAACTTTTGTACGGTTTATAATGTGCAATTATTAAAAATGTTTTCAGCAGTGCAAATAAACTCCTTAGGAAACACTACTGTGTGTTACAAATATATTAGAAATAAAATGATCCCTTTCACTTTCTAGAGTTAATTTTCCTGGATACTATAGTGAGGTAATGATTAGTGTTTTTTTTTTCTTCAGAGGCATGGCATGCTCCAGGCTTTCTCGATTATGATGGGTTTGAAAGGTATTTAGCAGTGCTTGACTATCATCTTCACTGTATGACCCAAAGGACAACACAGTGTGTTCTTTCAGTAATTAAATCTGGAAACCCTATTATTCAAATATGTATTATAAGAATTATTGGCTTTGCATTTGGTTTTGAAATAAATAGTGCTTTATTAGAAAAACTTTAATGCTAAAAATCAATTTCGATGATATGAATGATAAACTAAATGCAACCTACACATATGCTCTCTAAATTAACATAGCTTTTGCTCCATAAAAATTAATATTTGCATTATTTAGTGATTGATTACTTAAAAAATAATATTACCATTTATGTTCAAGTAACATTGTTTAACGACCTAGGTTTAATTTTCAATGTCTTACATGTCACCTACAATAATAGGAATATATTATTTTTATAATGACTTTTAAAGACAGTGATCTACTCTGAGTCATGATGAAAATAACCACAGAAACAATTTATAATATAATAAAAAATGGAATACATAATTATGAGTGATGATTAATTTAGGAACCTCACTGTTAATACTGGATGCAAAAAATACTGATTTTATTTCATGTGTTGCTTGCTAATTCTCCATTTGCCACCACTGCCTGTCATTTCTCTTCTCTTCTCAGTGGTGTTATAGGCTGACTCTCTGAGCTCAGTCAACCTGGCTTCCTTGCCTCTGACTTTCAATTGTGTTTGGAGTGGGGGACAAACTGTTAGGAGACTGATGAACAGGAGAAGAGAGAGGCCAGTGTGAAATCATCCCCAATAAAATTTTATAAAATTAACTAAAGGAGAAATAATAATAAAATTTAAGTAGGCTTATAGCACATCAGCTTGCCCTTTGACCCACTCCCTTGTAGCTAGTCACTGCTTACTACTCTAGCTAAGATGATGTAGCTCTTGTCACAAGATTCATGGTTCCTTCTCTGTTCTATAGGTAAAATCTAAGACATGATAAAATAATAAGCTTTCCTTTTGAGTTTCTCCTTTAGTTTTCTCATATTGATAAAACTACCAATGCCCGCTGGTCTGAGGGCCCAGAAAAGAGCTGACTCATTGAAGCATACAGTTTCTATAACCTGTTGATTTTATCCCCATTATTACAAGCTATCAACGATCCCAATTTTCCAGCTCCTTGCCCTCCATGATCCCCTTAAAAACCCTTTAGGAGACAGATTTGAGGCTTGAGGATTCCTTGCATCTCCTCCTTCTGCAGCTTATGAGTGTTAAATTCTTTCTCTGCTGCAAACCCTGCTGTTTCAGTGTATTGATATGTTGCTGCACACCAGGCAGGCAAACCCAGCAGTCCTGTAACAAGAATATATCTATCCCTACTCCCTTTCTGTTGTGTTACCATATCTCCTGAAGGTACTGAGTCCCTCTAGGAAGAAGGCTCTGGTTTTGGCTCTGACTCATTTCCTTATAACAGTTTCCTATCTTTGCTCCTTCAGATTTTGTAGTGGCAATAGCTTTCTGCTTTTGGTTACTTCCAAGTTGCCTCAACATTTTTTTTCTAGTTTATTTAATTCTGTCTACATTTCTGTTACTACCTTCTTCATTAAAATCTCTTTAATTTGTCTTTTTGAGTAGAAGTATATTTGTTGCTTGGCTTTCTATTTGTAAACACTTCAAGGTGATGTTGATATTGTTACTCTGGAAAACAATGAAATCTTACAGATAAAAGCAGTGAATCTGAAGCCATAATACCTGGATTTGAATCCCAGCTTTGTCATAGGCAAATTACTTAAACACATTGTATCTCATTTTCCCCGTCTATAAATGAGCATGTTAAGTTTGTGCCTGTCTGTGTTAGGTTCTTTAGAGACATAAAAGCAATAAGATGGTAGATAGGATAGACTATATATAATATATATATATATATATATACACACACACACAGAGAGAGAGAGAGAGAGAGAGAGATTAAAAATACATAGAGAAAAGTGTTTTAGGGGAATTTTAGATGCAGGCCCCACAATAGGCTGTCTTGCAAGTTGGAGACCCAGGGATACTGGTAATATGGCTCAGTCCATGTCTGGAAGTCTCAGAACCAGGGAAGCAAATGATATGACTCTCTAACTCTCAGTCCAAGGCCAAAGGCTTGAGAGTCCAGAAATTTGCTGGTGTAAGTTCTGGAGTTCAAAGAACAGAGAACCTGAAGTTCTGATGTCCAAGGCAGGAGAAGAAGGACATTCCAGCTTCAGGAGAGAAAGAGAGAGAAATTGCCCTTCCATTGCCTTTTTCTTTTTGATGGTGCCTGTCCACATTAAGGGCTAATTTACCCACTCAGCCGTCTGACATACTCACCAGTGTCCTCTAGAAACACCCTCACTGACACACTTAGAAATAATGCTTTACCAGCTATTTAGATATACCTTAATCCACTCAGACTGACATCCAAAATTAACCAGCACACTGTCTCACAGAGTTGCTATGAAAAGATTAAATATGCTGTCTTACATAAATCATTTTAGTGCATACTGAATAATCACTAAATGTTAGCTGTTATTTTATTTGTAATAAAATGTAGTTAAATGAAGCAAAAGAAAATTGATGCATTCTAGACATGGTATAAAATGTTTTCTGAGAAGACGTAACACTACTGAAATGTTAATGCAAATAATTTTTTTCTACAAGGTGGTTCCTATACCCATATTAGATAAGGTATAGTTTGTTAAATGACAATTTTCTTGGCGCATTTAAAATACCTTCTAAAACAAATGTTTTCTGTCTGTGATAATTTTTCATCACATGGAATAATTGTAGAGCCTTTTCTTAATCCTCTACAAAAGTCTCTTAAAAAATATAACTTCTTGGCTGGATGTGGTGGCTCATGCCTGTAATTTCAGCACTTTGAGGGGCCAAAATGGGAGAATTGCTTGAGCCCAGGAGTTCCAGACCATCCTGGGTAACATAGTGCAACTCCGTATCTAAAAAGAAAAAAAAGAAAAAAAATTAGCTGGGTATGGTGGTGTGTTCCTGTAGTCCCAGCTACGCAGGAGGCTGAGGTGAGAGGATCACCTGAGCTCGGGAGGTTGAGGCTGCAGTTAACTGTGATTATGCTACTGCACTCCCACCTATGACAGAGCGAGACCCTATCTCAAGAAAAAGTGTGCGACCCTGTCGCAAAAAGCATATATACATATATTTTAATAAAAATTGCATATACACATATATTTTAATAAAAGTTATATATACATATATAAGTTTTCAAATATACCAGTTTTTTGCAGAGACCAAGTAGATAATACTTTCGCCTTTTAAACACTCTTTTGCCCTGGTTTGATTTTCCTAAAGCTGATGAATGTCTATTTCTTCATAAGTATACTGAACCACTTCACATTCAACTACCTAAGCAGGGAGGCAGATACGTGTATCTCAGAAGCCCCATCTGCCATGTTTTCTTTGAATTTCAAGCTTCAAACACCAAATAGGAATGCATTTAGACCCAACAATGGTGGGAGCAGAAGTAGCATGGCTTATGGAAGGCAAAATTACAATAGAAATCATTATACGATTGTACCCTCTTCTAAAAGATATAGTGCAATATTACTGCCAAGAAGCAATGCATCTTTATTAAAGGTGGAAAAGCAAAGTGTACCTTTCACATAATCAGCATATGGTACACATTCACCTTAGAAGGAAACTATATATGCAAATACATAGCATCTTTCATCTTCATAGATAATCATTGTGGATTTGTAAAGGTTGTTGCCTTTAATTGATGCAATTTTGATGTAGTACTGATGTGTCCAGAAAGGCTGATAGAACATTTCTAGACATATATATGTATTACATATATATATATGAATACACACATACACACACACACACACACATATATAAATGTATGCTTTGCTTCTTCATATATTTATATGTGAATTTAATTGGTTTCACAAGTTTTCCCCATGGCATATTGGCCCAATTGCATACATAATTGAGGTCTGATCTCCTCATTTATAAAGTGAAGATAGGGATCCCTCTTGTAATTACCAGAATTTTTTGTACAAAGAGCTAATCATTCTATTCAAATATTCCAAGTAATGTGGGCAGACTTTAAGGGAAGAGATTGCTGAAGAGTGTTTCGTTATTGAAACATCGTACATTTTCCTGTTTTACAGTGAGGAAGCTGCATCTGGCCATGTCAAATTCATGCAAGGAGTTAGCACTATTTTACAAATGCTGTCTACTTTTAAAACGTGAGACAAAATTCTTGACTAAGAGCATTATAGAGATGTTTGCCATATAAAAAATTGTCAGAAAAAAAACAAATGTTTGTGAATGAGAAAATTATCCTAAAGTGGGGATGTAAGTTACATTTTCCAAAAACAATTCATTTAGCTATTTTATTATAATAATAATTTAGGTCTCACTGAAGTGACTCTGATAGTATGAATTTTGTTCTTAAGTCCATCATAACTTTGTCTAACTGAAGAATAATTTTGCCAAAATAAACATGTCAGTAAAATTTCAAATATTTCACATTCATATGTTATAACCAACTATTAATCATTCATTAAAAACAATTCGCAAATTACATGTCAGATGAAAGTTGAAAAAGTTTCCACATGAGGTAAATTAGCTGACATTGTCTAATGATATCTGCTCTATCCCAGCACTTTGGGAGGCCGAGACGGGCGGATCACGAGGTCAGGAGATGGAGACCATCCTGGCTAACACGGTGAAACCCCGTCTCTACTAAAAAATACAAAAAATTAGCCGGGCGAGGTGGCGGGCGCCTGTAGTCCCAGCTACTCAGGATGCTGAGGCAGGAGAATGGCCTAAACCTGGGAGGCGGAGCTTGCAGTGAGCTGAGATCCGGCCACTGCACTCCAGCCTGGGGACAGAGCGAGACTCCGTCTCAAAAAAAAAAAAAAAAAAAAGAAAAAAAAAAGAAAACTACAATCATTACATAGATGTAAGCGTTTTAATAGAAATTTAAGATACCCCTTGGGCAATAGCAAGATAGACATAGCATTTTAAACTATTAAGAGCTGTACTAAAATAGAATATTTTTCTTAGCTAAGGCTCCAATATGGTGATATGATCCAATAGGTCTACAATGATGCAAAACAGTGTTCTTCCTTGATAAGTCAACTGAAAAACTCCTGTCCTACATTGCCAGATAATAGTAAATATATGGTCAGAAGGAAGCTTAAAACTGTAGATGTTGAGAAAATGTATTCATGTTCACCTATAGCATTTATTAAAATCATTGGCATAGCTGCAATGGCAAGTTTCACAAAGTGATAGATGATTTAAACTGCTTAGCCTTGCATAGGTTAAATAATAGCCTTTCTTTATACATTTTCATCCTTTCTGAGATTCAATACACCTTGCAAAAATACATCACTTTCTCAAGGGCCTTAAGTATATGCCAATCTCAGTGATAGAATGAGAAAAGAAATGTTTTCAAATAACAATACATTAAGAAGAGATAAGTACATACACATGGAATATATTGCAGCCTAAAAAAACAAAAACTTTTTGGAGCATAAAAGCATATTGTAAAATGAGTTTGTACTTCCTGTCAGAAAAGAGGAAAGCAAACTCAGGTGTTTTTCAAAAATTTTTTAATGTTGCGAGCTATGACAAAGTGTCACATATCTGTAGGAGAAATAGAAGATATTATAAAGTAAACTTGCTAGCATCTATTAAATCATTGGGTTATTGAGAAAATATGAAGAAAAATATTTACAAAATGTTAGGTGCATTTATTGATTAGAAAGGGATAGACAGGACTCTTGCCATTTACTCTGACATTTTAATTAATAAAAATGTATTTTATTGGTTAATGCATTTTTTTAAAAGGCAAATATTGAGTTCATACTACATAAAAGTATTTTCTTTAAATATTTTTAGCACGGAGCAGAAGCGATTTTTACTTTAGTTCTCATATATCCTCTTTTCCCTTCATTGAATCATTTTTAATGAAATTCTAGGACATATTTGGGATAAAATTGTAGTCACATAATTTAGTCAATATAAATATAAACAGGAATCAAATTTGTTGCAAAAATATGTTACAGGAATACATATATAGTTTTTTACTCTCCATTAGAAAAGCTTTTTCTGAAATACACAGAATCAAATATATTAGGAAAGAATATTCTAGTTGAATGTGGAAGCTATATTACAAGTATCATACATGAATATAAGAAACAAATAAAAATATATGAGAAAATTTCATTTGAAAATGAACATTTTTGGAGGAACTTTTCACACTGATCAACATGAACAGAAATACGGTATTTAGTATTTAGATGTGTTCTAGGTATGCAGCACAAACACTGACATAGACGCACATTCATATGTCCCAGAAGAGCTACAGGATGGGTAGGAGTTACCTAGCATTGTGACAGAGGAAGATGGCTTCACGAAAGGAAAGTTGCACCTACAAAGATTTTGTTGTAGAAAGATTCTTGGAAAATTCAAGGAACTACAGAATGACACTGAATAAAATAGTATGTCTAGATTTTTCAAATTCATGAAAAATATAGAAAAAGGCAGAATTCTGCATCTATCTATAGCTGTGGAAAATGCCATTAGACAAGTTTATGGAATATACTTATTGCCCAATGCAGATTACACACCCAATGCAGCCACTCTGTAAGAGGGAATTTTCTAAAACCTAGGTAAGCTAGGATCAGGTTTGGATTACATAGCCCTTGGAGAAAACAGAAGACCCAGATCACTAATGAGACTCTAAGTTTTATGGGAAAGCACATATAAAACAGAAGTAAGAATGTGTCTCGAAAGGAAGTCTGTAAACGGAGAAAAAATGTTCTATAAGCTACTAAAGTTAGAAAGGTGAAACTGTTATCTCCAAAGGGAAAAAATAATAATAATTATCATCAGACTTACCTAATATTTTGGAGTCTAAGTAACTTTATTGACCATTCTGCTGAAAAAAAAAGAACACTCCTTGATTATGTGTATAGTCTACTTTTAAAACATGAATGGTAGAAATACAAGAAACTATCAGACAATAAAATGGGAAAAACAGGAACCTACAAAAGTAAGAAGAGCATTACAACCAGCTTTTCCTAATGGGAACATTTGACAACATGATGAACATGAGTCTCATGTACTCACTAGGAATGGGACAGAGAATACTAGCCTAGTCCTTTGAAAGTTTCTGTTCGTCTTTCATAGTTGTACCATGATATGTTTAGATAAGGGTAACTTTATGTTTATCCTACTTGGAATTTGTTGGACTTCCTAGATGTGTAGATTAATGCTTTTTATCAAATTTAAGAAGATTTTGGCAATTAGTTCTTCAAGTATATTTTCTGTTCATTTCTTTTTATCTTTTTATTTTTGGTACTTTGAGTGAATATTGGTGTCTTTAAAGAATGCCCCTAGATATCTTGGACTCTGTTAATATTTCTTTATTCTACTTTTTTCTTCCTGGTTTTCAGATTGGACAACCTCTATTGATTAAGTTTACAGATTCTTTTTTTCTGCCAATTCAAATCTGCTTTTGAGCCTCTGATGAATTTTTAATTTCAGTCAAAATCTCTATATCATTCTATTGCCAAAAGAGTTACTTTTAAACTCAACAATTTCCATTTGAAAATTTCTGTTTGGATGGTCCAAGTCTGTTTATATTCTTCAATCCATTTTACATTATCTATTATTTTTATTAATATAATATTCTAGCATACCTAATTTAAAAAAAATTAATACTTGGTATTTTGGTATGAAAAAATGTAGACATTATTTACAGATCTCACCCATATCATTTTCTGTCCGAGTGGCTATACTTTTGCTTCAGGTAGGTAGTTAAACTAGAGTCAGCTCAGCATAATCCAATCCATATTAGTATATGTGAGTGTATTTTATTTCTAGTCCAGTATTACTCCTCACTAGTTGCGCCCCGTCGGTCTCCACTGATATTTTGAGGTAGCCTGTTCACTTCTGTGCCACAAACTTCACAGGTCTTGATCTCAAACAAATGTAAATTTGGTCTTTGCCTTTTTAATTATAATCTATGAGATCTTGTTTAAATATGCTGTTTCTTTAAAAGTCAAATCATGATAATAACACCATCTTCTTGAAGTGTTGAATAGACTAAATGAGATAACATATATATGGAATTATGAAAAGGTCAAGTGTATAATATATTTCAATCAGGGGTATAGAGAATATTAATAAATATGATCTATTTACGTCTCACAACTTGTTGACCACTTTAGACTAGGAGCTGTGTGTTATTTCTAGCCTGTTCAACGCTTGTTTCTGCCAAAATTTCTATATCATTATATTGCCAAAAGAGGTGAATTTAAATAATTGGCACCAACTAGAAGCAAAATTGATTCTAGATTGGAGCTGACCAAACTCATAAAATAAGTTTATATTATTTGAACTGTTAGGTTTTAGTCAAAATGTTGTTTCATCTTAATGTAAGTTGTAGCAAATTAGTCAGAGTCTAAGAGTATTTGGTTTCCTGTAGATGAGTGCATTCAAAGATTTGATTTATTGAATCCTGGGCTCCATTGCTCACTTCTGTAATCTAGGCACTTTGAGAGATCAAAGATGGAGGATGGCTTGAGGGAAGGATTTTGAGACCTATGAAATTTAGTGAAACCCTATCTCTACAAAAAATTAAAATCTTAGCCAAGTATTGTGGTGTGCACCCTTAGTTCAGCTTCTTGGGAGGCTTGGATGGGAGGATTGCTTGAGTCCAGGAGTTGGAGGCTGCAGTGAGTGAGCTGTGATTGCATCACTACACTCCAGTCTGAGTGACAGAGTGAGATCCTATCACTGAAAAACAAACCAAATATTAAAACAAACAAAAAATAGATTTAAATTATTGAGGCATATTTTGAAATTTCCAGATAATATAGTTTACAATTCTAACACTGATTAAAATTCTCATCTAATGATAAGATTGGATAAGATTGAAAAATTGTATCCAATGAACTAATATTGTTAAATAATTTAATATGAGTAACTTATTTCCTGAAGGAGTGTATGAAATATCTGTCACCATATGTTGGTTACCCATGCAATACTATATAATATTATAACAAAAGCTGTAGGCTATATGAGGAAGCCTGTAATTCGATGTATCTTATATTAATTTTCTTATTTATTTCCACAGCATCCTTTTTCTTTTTTTTTTAAATTTATTTATTATTATTATACTTTAAGTTGTAGGGTACATGTGCATAACGTGCAGGTTTGTTACATATGTATACTTGTGCCGTGTTGGTGTGCTGCACCCATCAACTCGTCATTTACATCAGGTATAACTCCCAATGCAATCCCTCCCCCCTACCCCCTCCCCATGATAGGCCCCGGTGTGTGATGTTCCCCTACCTGAGTCCAAGTGATCTTATTGTTCAGTTCCCACCTATGAGTGAGAACATGCGGTGTTTGGTTTTCTGTTCTTGTGATAGTTTGCTAAGAATGATGGTTTCCAGCTGCATCCATGTCCCTACAAAGGACACAAACTCATCCTTTTTGATGGCTGCATAGTATTCCATGGTGTATATGTGCCACATTTTCTTAATCCAATCTGTCACTGATGGACATTTGGGTTGATTCCAAGTCTTTGCTATTGTGAATAGTGCTGCAATAAACATACGTGTGCATGTGTCTTTATAGCAGCATAATTTATAATCCTTTGGGTATATACCCAGTAATGGGATGGCTGGGTCATATGGTACATCTAGTTCTAGATCCTTGAGGAATCGCCATACTGTTTTCCATAATGGTTGAACTAGTTTACAATCCCACCAACAGTGTAAAAGTGTTCCTATTTCTCCACATCCTCTCCAGCACCTGTTGTTTCCTGACTTTTGAATGATCACCATTCTAACTGGTGTGAGATGGTATCTCATTGTGGTTTTGATTTGCATTTCTCTGATGGCCAGTGATGATGAGCATTTTTTCATGTGTCTGTTGGCTGTCTGAATGTCTTCTTTTGAGAAATGTCTGTTCATATCCTTTGCCCACTTTTTGATGGGGTTGTTTGTTTTTTTCTTGTACATTTGTTTGAGTTCTTTGTAGGTTCTGGATATTAGCCCTTTGTCAGATGAGTAGATTGCAAAAATGTTCTCCCATTCTGTAGGTTGCCTGTTCACTCTGATGGTAGTTTCTTTTGCTGTGCAGAAGCTCTTTAGTTTAATGAGATCCCATTTGTCAATTTTGGCTTTTGCTGCCGTTGCTTTTGGTGTTTTAGACATGAAGTCTTTGCCCATGCCTATGTCCTGAATGGTACTACCTAGGTTTTCCTCTAGGATTTTTATGGTATTAGGTCTAACATTTAAGTCTTTAATCCATCTTGAATTAATTTTCGTATAAGGAGTAAGGAAAAGATCCAGTTTCAGCTTTCTACTTATGGCTAGCCAATTTTCCCAGCACCATTTATTAAATAGGGAATCCTTTCCCCATTTCTTGTTTCTCTGAGGTTTGTCAAAGATCAGATGGCTGTAGATGTGTGGTATTATTTCTGAGGAGTCTGTTCTGTTCCATTGGTCTATATCTCTGTTTTGGTACCAGTACCATGCTGTTTTGGTTACTGTAGACTTGTAGTATAGTTTGAAGTCAGGTAGCGTGATGCCTCCAGCTTTGTTCTTTTGACTTAGGATTGTCTTGGAGATGCGGGCTCTTTTTTGGTTCCATATGAACTTTAAGCAGTTTTTTCCAATTCTGTGAAGAAACTCATTGGTAGCTTGATGGGGATGGCATTGAATCTATAAATTACCTTGGGCAGTATGGCCATTTTCACGATATTGATTCTTCCTATCCATGAGCATGGTATGTTCTTCCATTTGTTTGTGTCCTCTTTGATTTCACTGAGCAGTGGTTTGTAGTTCTCCTTGAAGAGGTCCTTTACATCCCTTGTCAGTTGGATTCCTAGGTATTTTATTCTCTTTGAAGCAATTGTGAATGGAAGTTCATTCCTGATTTGGCTCTCTGTTTGTCTGTTACTGGTGTATAAGAATGCTTGTGTTTTTTGCACATTAATTTTGTATCCTGAGACTTTGCTGAAGTTGCTTATTAGCTTAAGGAGATTTTGGGCTGAGACAATGGGGTTTTCTAAATATACAATCATGTCATCTGCAAACAGGGACAATTTGACTTCTTCTTTTCCTAACTGAATAACCTTGATTTCTTTCTCTTGCCTAATTGCCCTAGCCAGAACTTCCAACACTATGTTGAATAGGAGTGGTGAGAGAGGGCATCCCTGTCTTGTGCCAGTTTTCAAAGGGAATTTTTCCAGATTTTGCCCATTCAGTATGATATCGGCTGTGGGTTTGTCATAAATAGCTGTTATTATTTTGAGGTATGTTCCATCAATACCGAATTTATTGAGCGTTTTTAGCATGAAGGGCTGTTGAATTTTGTCAAAAGCCTTTTCTGCATCTATTGAGATAATCATGTGGTTCTTGTCTTTGGTTCTGTTTATATGCTGGATTATGTTTATTGATTTGCGAATGTTGAACCAGCCTTGCATCCCAGGGATGAAGCCCACTTGATCATGGTGGATAAGCTTTTTGATGTGTTGCTGAATCCGGTTTGTCAGTATTTTATTGAGGATTTTTGCATCGATGTTCATCAGGGATATTGGTCTAAAATTCTCTTTTTTTGTTGTGTCTCTGCCAGGCTTTGGTATCAGGATGATGTTGGCCTCATAAAATGAGTTAGGGAGGATTCCCTCTTTTTCTATTGATTGGAATAGTTTCAGAAGGAATGGTACCAACTCCTCCTTGTACCTCTGGTAGAATTCAGCTGTGAATCCATCTGGTCCTGGACTTTTTTTGGTTGGTAGGCTATTAATTATTGCCTCAATTTCAGAGCCTGCTATTGGTCCATTCAGGGATTCAACTTCTTCCTGGTTTAGTCTTGGAAGAGTGTAAGTGTCCAGGAAATTATCCATTTCTTCTAGATTTTCCAGTTTATTTGCGTAGAGGTGTTTATAGTATTCTCTGATGGTAGTTTGTATTTCTGTGGGGTCGGTGGTGATATCCCCTTGATCATTTTTAATTGCGTCAATTTGATTCTTCTCTCTTTTCTTCTTTATTAGTCTTGCTAGTGGTCTGTCAATTTTGTTGATCTTTTCAAAAACCAACTCCTGGATTCATTGATTTTTTGGAGAGTTTTTTGTGTCTCTATCTCCTTCAGTTCTGCTCTGATCTTAGTTATTTCTAGCCTTCTGCTAGCTTTCGAATGTGTTTGCTCTTGCTTCTCTAGTTCTTTTAATTGCGATGTTAGAGTGTCAATTTTAGATCTTTCCTGCTTTCTCTTGTGGGCATTTAGTGCCATAAATTTCCCTCTACACACTGCTTTAAATGTGTCCCAGAGATTCTGA
Source organism: Macaca mulatta (assembly GCF_049350105.2). Taxonomy (NCBI): domain Eukaryota; kingdom Metazoa; phylum Chordata; class Mammalia; order Primates; family Cercopithecidae; genus Macaca; species Macaca mulatta. Next base: position 125,036,637 of record NC_133413.1, read on the forward strand.
TATGTTGTATCTTTGTTCTCATTGGTTTCAAAGAACATCTTTATTTCTGCCTTCATTTCGTTATGTACCCAGTAGTCATTCAGGAGCAGGTTGTTCAGTTTCCATGTAGTTGAGCGGTTTTGATTGAGTTTCTTAGTCCTGAGTTCTAGTTTGATTGCACTGTGGTCTGAGAGACAGTTTGTTATAATTTCTGTTCTTGTACATTTGCTGAGGAGTGCTTTACTTCCAATTACGTGGTGGATTTTGGAGTAAGTACGATGTGGTGCTGAGAAGAATGTATATTCTGTTGATTTGGGGTGGAGAGTTCTATAGATGTCTATTAGGTCTGCTTGCTGCAGAGATGAGTTCAATTCCTGGATATCCTTGTTAACTTTCTGTCTCGTTGATCTGTCTAATGTTGACAGTGGAGTGTTGAAGTCTCCCATTATTATTGTATGGGAGTCTAAGTCTCTTTGTAAGTCTCTAAGGACTTGCTTTATGAATCTGGGTGCTCCTGTATTGGGTGCATATATATTTAGGATAGTTAGCTCTTCCTGTTGAATTGATCCCTTTACCATTATGTAATGGCCTTCTTTGTCTCTTTTGATCTTTGATGGTTTAAAGTCTGTTTTATCAGAGACTAGTATTGCAACCCCCGCTTTTTTTTGTTCTCCATTTGCTTGGTAGATCTTCCTCCATCCCTTTATTTTGAGCCTATGTATGTCTCTGCATGTGAGATGGGTCTCCTGAATACAGCAGACTGATGGGTCTTGACTCTTTATCCAGTTTGCCAGTCTGTGTCTTTTAATTGGAGCATTTAGTCCATTTACATTTAAGGTTAAGATTGTTATGTGTGAACTTGATCCTGCCATTATGATATTAACTGGTTATTTTGCTCGTGAGTTGATGCAGTTTCTTCCTAGCCTCGATGGTCTTTACATTTTGGCATGTTTTTGCAATGGCTGGTACCGGTTGTTCCTTTCCATGTTGAGTGCTTCCTTCAGGGTCTCTTGTAAGGCAGGCCTAGTGGTGACAAAATCTCTTAGCATTTGCTTATCTGTAAAGGATTTTATTTCTCCTTCACTTATGAAACTTAGTTTGGCTGGATATGAAATTCTGGGTTTAAAATTCTTTTCTTTAAGAATGTTGAATGTTGGCCCCCACTCTCTTCTGGCTTGGAGAGTTTCTGCCGAGATATCTGCTGTTAGTCTGATGGGCTTCCCTTTGTGGGTAATCCGACCTTTCTCTCTGGCTGCCCTTAAGATTTTTTCCTTCATTTCAACTTTGGTGAATCTGGCAATTATGTGTCTTGGAGTTGCTCTTCTCGAGGAGTATCTTTGTGGCGTTCTCTGTATTTCCTGGATTTGAATGTTGGCCTGCCCTACTAGGTTGGGGAACTTCTCCTGGATGATATCCTGAAGAGTGTTTTCCAACTTGGTTCCATTTTCCCCCTCACTTTCAGGCACCCCAATCAGACGTAGATTTGGTCTTTTTACATAATCCCATACTTCTTGCAGGCTTTGTTCATTACTTTTTCTTCTTTTTTCTTTTGGTTTCTCTTCTCGCTTCATTTCATTCATTTGATCCTCAATCACAGATACTCTTTCTTCCAGTTGATCGAGTCGGTTACTGAAGCTTGTGCATTTGTCACGTATTTCTCGTGTCATGGTTTTCATCTCTTTCATTTCATTTATGACCTTCTCTGCATTAATTACTCTAGCCATCAATTCTTCCACTTTTTTTTCAAGATTTTTAGTTTCTTTGCGCTGGGTACGTAATTCCTCCTTTAGCTCTGAGAAATTTGATGGACTGAAGCCTTCTCTCATCTCGTCAAAGTCATTCTCCGTCCAGCTTTGATCTGTTGCTGGCAATGAGCTGCGCTCCTTTGCCGGGGGGGGTGCGCTCTTATTTTTTGAATTTCCAGCTTTTCTGCCCTGCTTTTTCCCCATCTTTGTGGTTTTATCTGCCTCTGGTCTTTGATGATGTGATGTACTAATGGGGTTTTGGTGTAGGTGTCCTTCCTGTTTGATAGTTTTCCTTCTAACAGTCAGGACCCTCAGCTGTAGGTCTGTTGGAGATTGCTTGAGGTCCACTCCAGACCCTGTTTGCCTGGGTATCAGCAGCAGAGGCTGCAGAAGATAGAATATTTCTGAACAGCGAGTGTACCTGTCTGATTCTTGCTTTGGAAGCTTCCTCTCAGGGGTGTACTCCACCCTGTGAGGTGTGGGGTGTCAGACTGCCCCTAGTGGGGGATGTCTCCCAGTTAGGCTACTCAGGGGTCAGGGACCCACTTGAGCAGGGAGTCTGTCCCTTCTCAGATCTCAACCTCCATGTTGGGAGATCCACTGCTCTCTTCAAAGCTGTCAGACAGAGTCGTTTGCATCTGCAGAGGTTTTGGCTGCGTTTGTTATTGTCCTGTCCCCAGAGGTGGAGTCTACAGAGACAGGCAGGTTTCCTTGAGCTGCTGTGAGCTCCACCCAGTTTGAGCTTCCCAGCAGCTTTGTTTACCTACTTAAGCCTCAGCAATGGCGGGCGCCCCTCCCCCAGCCTCGCTGCTGCCTTGCCGGTAGATCACAGACTGCTGTGCTAGCAATGATGGAGGTTCCGTGGGTGTGGGACCCTCCCGGCCAGATGTGGGATATGATCTCCTGGTGTGCCTGTTTGCTTAAAGCGCAGTATTGGGGTGGGAGTTACCCGATTTTCCAGGTAAAATTGTGTGTCTCAGTTCCCCTGGCTAGGAAAAGGGATTCCCTTCCCCCTTGCGCTTCCCAGGTGAGGCAATGCCTCGCCCTGCTTCAGCTCTCACTGGTCTGGCTGCAGCAGCTGACCAGCACCGATCGTCCGGCACTCCCCAGTGAGATGAACCCAGTACCTCAGTTGAAAATGCATAAATCACCGGTCTTCTGTGTCGCTCGCGCTGGGAGTTGGAGACTGGAGCTGTTCCAATTCGGCCATCTTGCTCCGCCCCCCGAAATCAGGATCCACAGCATCCTTTTTCAATGTGGCTAAGAGTTGCTTTTTTTTTTTTTTGCCTTTTTAAAGATAGAATTCACAGCAAAAATGGGAAATTAACTTGCCTATTAATTAATGCAATATGACAATTGCAGAGCAATGTCTAGAATAAGACTATAGTATATCTTATTCTTCAGAAAATATTTTTATATGTCATATTTAGTTAAAATATCATGTATCACATCATATGTTTATGTAAACCAAAAATAAAATTCTAAGCCCCGTTCCCAACAATTGAACAGACCCCCTTCTCTTGGCCAAAGGAATTTTAAAGAAAACTAATCAAATAGTTCAGGTCATAATGGGAAGATGGCATTAGACACAACTCATTATACTCTCTTCCCTTTGGAATTCAGGCACCAATGACCAAAATTAACATGAAAAAAGAGATCTTAAGACTAATGTAACAAACTCTTTGCAGCAATAAGATACCAAATTCTAACTTGACTATTTTTGTTGATTCCAGGTCGTTAGATAATAACTCCTTCAACCAATTACCACTCAGAAAATATTTGAATCCACCTATAATCCACCCACCTCAAGGTTTCCCTCCTTTCTAGACTGAACCAGTGTTTACCTCACATGTGTTGACTGATGTCTTATGTCTGCCTAAAACATATAAAACCAAGCTGTAACTCAACCACTTGGGGCACATGTTCTCAGGACCTCTTGAGACTGTGCTTTGGCCTTGGTTACTCATTTTTGGCTCAGATAAACCTCTTTAAATATTTTACAAAGTTTGTTTTTCATTTTCATCAATATTAAGGGTATTTTAGTTTAGGGAATATTGCTATTATTCAAGCAACTAGCAGTGGAAGCCAGAATAGTGTCATGAAATTATAACTTACTAAATACTATAATGAAGACAATCTTCCAATTCAACATGTCTTCAGAAACTTCTTATTCTCATGTACTATATTGGATGCTACAGATCAGAGATTCTCAGTCTTGATACTATTGACATCATACAGAGATTAATTCTTTGTTTGGGGGGCATGTTCTGAGCACTTGAAAATGTTTAGCACCATCTTGTACTTCTACCCACTAGAGACCAGCAGCATCCCCTTCCAAGTTTAAACAATAAAATTGTCTCCAGACATTGACAACATCACATCCTTTTGAGAATTATCGCTGTTGAAGTAAGCAATAATTGTGGATAAGACAAGTTAGGTTTCTGACCACCATCTAATGGGAGACACAATTAAATGAAAAATAAATAAACTGGAACAATACTGATTGTTCTAAATCCTTTAAAGTTACTAAATGGGATAATGTCATATGTAATGGAAGAGACCATATTCAGGAAATAGTTCTTGAAAAGGTTGCTCTTGAGTTAAAATTTAAGGGCTGAAAAGATGCTATATATGTGAAGAGATTAATAAAGTGTTAGTGTCTTTCAGATTTAAAAACATGCCTAAATCTTCCCACAAAGACATACAAGACTTTACAAAGAAGGCTTTATATTTAAGATAGAGACATTATGAATTTGTATGGTAGCAAGTTGAAGAAAGGCTACCCAGTCCCTGCCCTAATGGAATGGAAATGGTAGTTGGATTATTACTGTTTTCTGAGGGCAGTTCTAAGTACCCCACTTCTCACAGGGTAACAACACATGGAGAGCCAGGTACACAGGTTGCTCTGGGTTACATTACAAAGGAGGGACCCAAGCTTTAAAAAATGCAAACTTTGATAATGGCAATAAACATATCTGCCCTACTTTTACCCTAAAGGGAGGCCTAATTTTTATCATGCTGGAGCATAGATAAGCCTGCCCTTTGCTCTAGAGGATGACTATATTTATCTCCCAAGGCTGTTGACTACACACACATTCTTGAATAGATAGTGAGGGAAAAAAAAGGTAGTGAAGTGACTCATGGGAATTGTCTTAGAGCATATGGGAAAGGTGCTATGGACTAAATTGTGTCCCTCTAAAATTCCTATGTTGGAGCCCTAACCCAGAATATAACTATATTTGGAGATAGGGCTACTAAGATGACATTAGGTCAGAATAGTGGGACCCTAAACCATTATGACTGTCTTCTTATAAGAAGAGGGAGAAACACCAAGGAAATGTGCTCATACAATAAAGGCATGTGAGAACACAATGATATTAAACTGTCTGAAAAACAATGAGAGAAGCCTAAGAGAAAATCAAACCTGCTACAACCTTCGTCTTGGAATTCCAGCCTCTAGACCTGTGGGAAAATAAATTTCTGTTGTTTGAGCCATTCAATCTGTGGTAGTTTGTTATGACAGCCTGTGCTGACTAATGCAAGTAGTAATCACAGGTGGAAGCTTAAAATCTAGATTACATATAATATAATGACAGAGTCTTCAGAGAGAAAAACTAAATAAAAACATGAGCAGTACATAGGAGCATTTAGATGTCAAAATTTTTAAAAAGTCTGAGATCTTGCCTACTTAGGCCAACAAGTTATCGAATTACAGTTTAGCAGACGCTGGTAGAATACTTGGGATTCTGACTGGGTCTGAAATGAAAGACAGTTTATTAGTCACAGCAACAGCAGCATCCAGATTATCACCACTTTTATCCTGGTTCTCTGAGCCCTAGTTCCCATAGGACAATACAAATGAAGCCAGATGACACATGAACATGAAGTAATTTACATGGCAGGAAAAGAAATCTGAGCTAAGCTGACTTGAATCATTTTTAATGATCAGTAAGCATGCTGCTGCCTTGCTCCAGCAGAAGACTATCTTCTAAGGATGTCGGCTCACCTTACCTTTACATTAGAGGAAAAATCAGTATCTCTATCTTCCTTCTCTGCTATATGAACATCCTTGAAAAGATAGTTTACGATTTAAGAGGTCAGTGCCTTCTTTGCAACATGTATAGAAACAGGAGCGAACAATAGGGAACTCTCTTCCAGCATTCAGAAGAAATCAGAAAAGGAACCATCACACTTTTTTCAAAAAATTTTACTTTAAGTTCTGGGATACACGTGCAGAACTTGCAGGTTTGTTACATAGGTATACATGTGCCATGCTGGTTTGCTGTACTTATCAACCTGTCATCTAGGCTTTAAGCCCCTCCTGCCTTAGGTATTGCTCTAATGCTCTCCCTTCCCTTTCCCCCCACCCGCCGACAGGTCCTGGTATGTGAGGTTCCTCTCACTGTGTCCATGTGTTCTCATTGTTCCGTTCCCACTTATGAGTGAGAACATGCAGTGTTTGGTTATCTGTTCCTGTGTTAGTTTGCTGAGAATGATGAAACAATCACTTTTTTTTTTTTTTTTTTTTGAGACAGAGTCTCGTTCTGTTGCCCAAGCAATGGCATGATCTCAGCTTACTGTAACCTCTGCCTCCCGGGTTTAAGTGATTCTCCTGTCTCAGCCTCACGCCCTACTAATTTTTGTATTTTTAGTAGAGACAGGGTTTCACCATATTTGTCAGGCTGGTCTCAAACTCCTGACCTCAGGTGATTCACCCACCTTGACCTCCCAAAGTGCTGGGATTACAGGCATGAGGCACCGTGCATGGCCAGAACCATCATATTTTTATTTGAGAAACACCTTGCATCCTTTTTCCCTTGATAGATGCCATCTAAAATGTGTAATATGTGGTTGCCTGTAAAATAAAATTTGAGAAGAAACAGGATAATGGGCCCTACTGCAAAAATATTTATTTCACTATTCATGGCTAATACCTAAAATGCTATCATTGCATTTCAGTGATTGTGAAGAGTATTGTTTCAATGCCAAAGTCTTCTTTTTGGGAAACAAATAATCCTGGGAAAGGTAACACATCATAACTAACAATTTGTGAAGTAAATTTACCTAAATGATTACTTTTCTTGAAATAGGGACACTGGATAGTTGTAGGAAATCCTTCAAGGTGGGAAGATATAAGAAGAAATTGTAGGTGTCAAAGAAATTTTAAAGCATATTTATATTAGGACCACATGTCTTGTGCTTATGTTGCAATAAGTTTCTATATGTAGAATTATACCCTCTAACATGTGCTAATGTTCTCTATTAAACATGTATAGAACTGCTTTTATAATGCCTTCTAATTTTCCAAAAGTTCATTCTTAAATGGATTTTACATTTAGAACAAAAATTATTGGTAGTCATCTGCTTGGATAATTAAATTTACAGTATTGAGGTGACTCCACAAAATTCTGCATCAAGGCTTAAAAACTAATAAACATAGGGACTTGCAAATCTACTCTGAGTATATATACATATATATGTGTGTATATATATATATATAATACACATATACATACTTATAATATATATAGTGCTAGTCTGTAAGAAGACTTTTCTGTTTCATATGTATCTGAATAACTGGAGGCAGTACATACATCAACTATGTGGTACAAAAGGTTAATTCTAAAACTATGTAGAAGCAGACAACTGTAAATAGAAGTGAACAGAAAACGCCTTCTTTAAATAAAGAGCTTCATTGTAAGGGATGCAGAGAATATGGACATGTAAAAATGGTAAAGGTATAACTAGCTGGAAATAAGACCATAGAAATGCTTAAAGACAAGAATGTTGTTATTGACTCAATTATTCCCCCACCCACAACTCATTAGTATATTGAATCTTTAACCTCCAATGTGACTATAATTAAAGAAGGTCATTAACATTAAATCTAGTTATAAAAGTGGGGCCCTAGTTCAACAGGACCGGTGTCCTTAAAAGAAGGGACACAGGATCTCTCTCTCTCTCTCTGTCTCTCTCTCTCTCTCTCCCATTCTCTCATTCTGTGCACATAGAATAAGGTTATGTGAAAGCACCTGTGAGAAGGCAGCCACCTGCAAACCAGAAGGAGAGGCATCACCAGAAACCAACCCTGCAGTCATCTTGATCTTGGACTTCCATCTGCCACAACTGTGAGAAAATAAATTTTGATTGTTTAAGCTATCCAGTCCTATAATTTATTTTTTTAATGAGCAGACAAATGTATAAGGCATGTTTCAAGACAGTGGACATGCGTTTTAAGTAAGATAGAAATTGGGTACAAGTGGCCTTTTGTAACATGACAGAAAATTAATATATTTTGTAAATAAACAAATGTGCAAACTTTGTGTATTTGCACTTAGGAAACAGAGGCAGAATTTTAAAAAATTACTAAAATTTATAGTGTGATGGGCACCTGCCTTAAGACAAGAATAGAGACAGTAAAGATGAAGGGAAGGATGGAAAGAAAATGAGAGAAGGCCAGGCGCGGTGGCTCATGCCTGTAATCTCAGCACTTTGGAAGGCCGAGACAGGTGGATAACGAGGACAGGAGTTCAAGACCAGCCTGGCCAACATGGTAAAAACCCATCTCTACTAAAAATACAAAAATTAGCTGGGCATGGTGCACATGACTGTAGTCCCAGCTGCTCTGGAGACTGAGGCAGAAGAATCGCTTGAACCAGGGGGGCAGAGGTTTTAATGAGCTGAGATCACGCCACTGCACTCCAACCTGGGTGACAGAGCGAAACTCTGTCTCAAAAAAATATATAAAAAAGAGAGAGAAAGCAGGAACTGATTTTTTGTTTTAATGCAAGCAGGAAGAAATCAAATGTAAATCTATGTTTTAAGTCCTAAGAGAACAGTGGATAGTGACACTGAATTCAAGTGTGGGAGTCCGTTATAGTGGAAAGAAAATATTTGAGTTGGAAAGAAAGATTTGAAATGGCGATTGGATCTGTAAGGGAGAAAGACTGGGCGATTGCTATTGGTGTAAACCTGGAAATAGAGGGAGATAAGAGAAAGAGAATGAGTTAGTAATCATCTGCATAGAGATACTCATTGAAGCAATCAGATTTGATTTCCATCTTGAAGGAAGATATTCTTGTTGAGTTAGAGAACACAACTTCATTACAGAGCAAGGAGCTAAAATTCATTTAACTGGATTAAATTATATATTTTAGTAGTTTCTGTTATGCTTATCCCTGCCCATCTGGTATAAAATTCTGTTCTTCAGCTAATCTTAAGCAAATCTAAGTGTAGCATAGATCCATCAATTGATGGTATCCAGAATTTTTCAGTCGTTTAGGACAGAATACTAGATGTTGATGTATCTATTAAATATCACTGTTTAATATTTCCCTAGTTTATATGACTGGATTTATGAATTAGTCTGTGGTTCAGTTGCAAACCACCAGATCTCAAGATCTGCTCTGCAACCAGGGATTTAAGATATTTAAGATAATAGATCGTTAAAATGGCAGGGCCAGGCCCTGTGGCTCATGCCTATAATCCTAGCACTTTGAGAGGCCTAAGTGGTCGGATAACTTGAGGCCAGGAGTTCGAGACCAGCCTGGGCAACAACGTGAAACCCCATCTCTACTGAAAAGAAAAAAAATTCAAAAATGAGCCAGACATGTTGGTGGGTGCCTATAATCCTAGCTACTCTGGAGGCAGAGGCAGGAGAATCACTTGAACCCAGGAGGCAGAGGTTGCAGTGAGCTGAGATCACACCACTGCACGCTAGCCTAGGTGACAGAGCGAGGCTCCATCTCAAAAAAAAAAAAAAAAAAGAAAAATCAAATAAATCAAAGTAAAATTGCAATAGTATTTAAAGTCAGTAAATTAATGACTTTTATTTGTAATAAATATAACTGTTTAATTCAGAAAAATAATATGCAAGACAATTATTTTTACATTTAATGAAATAACACATATCTAAACAGTAAAATTATTGGCATAAAATAGTAGCAGTTGTTGTAGGAGTAATTGCCAATGTTAATAGGGTGGTTGCTATTTTAGATGCTTTAAGAGGATAATTTTGTTAGTTCTCCAATCATTCATAATATATGATATTATTAATCTCATTTTACAGATGAGAACTTTAAGGGAATTTAGGTAACTTGAATAAAATCCAGGTTTTTTGCCAGCGTAGACTGGATCCAAGGGACATACACTAAACCACGAGACATATACAATGAAGCAGCATTTACACATATTGATTTAAATATTTCTGCAGCCTATACTTTTAAAGGGCCCCACAATATACCTTTCTTATCTTAACAAGAACTAGGGTTATGTTCCCTTTATGTGAAGCATACCAGTAGAATCAGCAGTTAAAATATATTTCATGCACATAGTATGAATTCCATGAATTTAATATTTTTGATCCTTAGAATGTTCTAGATTAGAAAAATCTTCTGGGCATTGTGACACATACAAATATGAACCATTCATCCTTAAGGTTTTCTTTGAGATTATAGAAACATGGGAGTTGCTGTAAAACAGGTAGAACATTGGGACTTCTGAAATTGATTACTATAATTCTCCCATGAAAATGAACCAAAGGAAATCTTAAAATGTTAACTATGCACTAGCTTTAGTTTTTAAAAAATTTACAAGATTTTCCATAAAAACAAGTAGTTGAGCTAATAAAAGTTATGTAGCTATTAATAATTAGCCAGTCAATGGAACATAAGAACTTGGCTTTTATGAAACATCATGTCAACTGATAACTTGAGGCCAAAACTTACAACAGAATCTCCTAAAAGAAAGAACAGTGGACTGCAAAGATGAGACATTAATAATATTTAGTTAAGTCTCATGCCAGAGAAAAAATATGTTGACTTGGATTATTTTTTACCTAGGCCAAAAGTGGTAGAATGTGGGATTATACAACTTAGTGCCATTTCTATCCCATATTTTTGTAAATAATCATTTTAGTCATATTTATCATGGTTATATTTATAAGGAGAAATATTGTGTTTCCCCTTTGTCTCCAAAATTAACTATCAAAATTTATTTCTATCAGTTTTTTGATTTTAAGCTTTCACAAGTGTTGTCACCCATACAATTTTTCTGCCCCAGCTCTCTTTCTCTTCTCCATTTCCAGTATCAAAACATACCTCTTCTTTATTAAAAAAAAAATCATTTTTCATGCAAGACAATCGATCTATGAATAATTGCATTTGAACCTGAAATTGTCATAGCGAAACAACCCCTAAATAATCATGATGCTATCTCTACTAAGAATTCTTAAACAAACTACCAATGGAAAAATATATGCACAGTGGACTCTTTATATCTGTGAGTCCCACATCAGTCAATTCAACTAACTGTGAAATTAAAATGCTAGAATATAAATTTCTATAAAATTCTGAAAAGCAAACCTTGAATTTGCCATGCATCAAATACTATGTTGAATCCACAATATTGGAATGATGTATAGGCACAGAATTCAGTATTATAAGTAATTTAGAGATGATTTAAAGTATGCAGGAAGTGTGGAGGTTGTATCTAAATTCTGTGCCATTTTATGAGGGACTTGACCATTTGCAGAATTTTGTATCTGTCGGGGGCGGGGGATCTGAAATCAATACACCACGAATACTGAGGAACAACTGTACATACATACATGTATTAAATTACTGCACTTAATTAGTGCAGAAATCACATCACAATTTCATCTTACAAATGAGGAAGTTAAATGACTTTCTCAAAGCATAAACACAGTAGTTACACAGCTGGCATACAAAGCTAGGCTTTCAGACTAAGAGTTTCTTATGCTTCTCACTGTTTCTAAGTATTTTCAATATACACATAATATATAAATTCAATATAAACATATTTTTCATCATTTAATATTTATAATATTAAGAAATCTCCTTTTAGTGTTTATGAAGTAGTAGAGAGCACACAGACAGTCCTCTATTTTAAGTAATAGTGCATTTCTTCTGATCAAGAGCTAATATAAATCACCATGGGATTAAGTGTTAACTATGTATAAGCCAAATATTGTGCATATTCTCTCCACCTATAAAGAATATCCACATATACCCTAGAACTTAAAGTATAATAAAAATAAATAAATAAAACTCATTTATTACGATGGCCAAAAAAAAAAGAATATTAAACACATAGCTATACTCTAAAAAAGTATACAGAAATATATATTCTTCTCTTGAAAGAAGACTGTATATTTTACCCAAAGAGAAGAACAAATTTTGAGAAACATGAATGCACATTTTCAGACAACTGGAAGATGTGCTCCTATCACTTAAAGTCAGGGAAACTGCATTAGATAAAATTCTGTATTGCAAACTCAAATGCAAGGCAAATTAGTTCAGTCAAAAGGGAAAATGTATTGGTAGAACTAGGGAATTTCACATAACTGCTCTACTATTCAGTTGACTGTCATGGCTAACTGGAACTTCGAAAACCTTGCTCTCTCCATCTCTCATCTCTTCTTTCTCATAATTCTCTCAGATCACCTTCCTGTGCCTAATTGGAAATGTGACAACCTGCAGAGTTTATATCTTAAGGCTTTACAATAGCGACAGACTCTCTGCTTAGTTGAGCTTGAAAATTGTCTACCCAATATTCTGATTTCCCAAGAGATCACGACCTTTAAATAAGGCAGACATTAAGAAAGAGCCAGGGTCACAAAGCACACAAATGACTACTGAGGTTCCAGGCCTGTGTATCAGAAAAATTACATTCATGATAGAACAGGAAGTACAGGCATGCATAACAATTCCAATTCTATTTTTAAAGAAGGAATGAAATGATGGTGATAAAGGGAGGTTTTTATAAATATAATAAAGAGAAGTGGACATGAAGACTAAGTGTGATGTTCAATTATATATAGATGCATTCCAGCCATCTTGGTTTGGAGGTTGGTTAGGAAGTGAATATTTATGAGGAAACTAGCACAAGAAATGCATTTTCTCCTGGAGTAGTGAAATCAACTGATCACTCCTTACAATTTCCTCAACCACATTGTTCAGATCCCTAATACATACTACGGAATTCAGTCAGATCAACAACACTCTCAACAGTACAAGTTATTATAATTGCAATTGAATCGGAGCTTTGTGATTAATCACCCTAAAATTTAGAAGAGAATTCAGTATGAATCATAATAGTGTCTCTGTTTGAAACACAAGCACTAGAAGGCAATGTACTGAGAAGAAGCTACAAATGTTTAGCAAAGATGGAGTTAAGTATCTTGGCCCTACATAAAACAAAGTTAGCTAACAGGAATAACTCAAGCCCTCAAATGAATGTCAATATGTTGAACTAGAAGAGTCATTAGCTTTCCCACATGCATCAGAGTTATGCCAAAACCTAAGAGTATGTCTGTCTCCTTATTCTTCCATCTCCTTTGCTTTCTCTCACACTCCTACTTGCTTGCCAACATTTTCAAGTAATGCTTCTAACTGTCTCACTTCCTCATAAACTAAAAATGTAATAAGACACTAAAAAATATGGTTCTTTCTTTAGTAAGTTATTGGGTAGAGCAGGGTTTGATATTCTCATTCAGCTGTTTATAGCCAGGATTATGAAAGTCACTTTTGGCACTAAATTGAAGGCATGATGAATGGGGCAATGGGCAAGCAAAACAGAGAAGCGCTTTCTCCCATATGAAGTCTTTGCTATTTTAGTCATAAACAGCCTAGCTCAAGTTTACCACATATTACGGAAATGAAGATTGAATTAGTGAAAATGTTTGGTTTCAATATTTCATTTTTTCACTATTATTATCTTTTATTTATTTGAGGACTGATGATGGGTAATTGGCTTTATACAAGCTATTAGAGAAGACAGAGTTCCCGCCCTAATAGTTTCTTATTAAAAGTGCACAAATTCAGGAACAAGACATGGCTTACTTTATTAAGTGATTAGATTTTTTTTCCCCAGAGGTGTGACATTTTACTGTTAATTTTTCCCTACTTAAGAGAGGGGATGATTGATGCCATCACGAAAGACTTCCAAGGATAAGTGAGTAATCCCTGGCAGAAACCCAACATTGTAAAGGAAGGAAACTTAAAATTCTTGTTATAATATAAGGTTGGAGAAAGCATTACAATATTGGATGTGCCTAATTGGCAAGTATTCATTTTATGTTACTAGACAACAACATCAACAAAAAGTCTTCTGAACAAGAATACGAAGTGACTTTGGACAAAATTTCCATAGTAAAAAAAGGAAAAGAAAAAAATTTAAAGTAACTTTTTGTCACATAAACAACACATAGAAGCTACGAATGTTGGTCTAATAACCTTTCCATGAATTATCTTTTTTTAAAGACTAAGAGAAACTACTGTATTACCAATAATTTTTCATTATGTCAGTTATAGAGGAAAAAAGAGACAAAGCTTTTCCTTGACCTTTCCCCACTGAAGCTGACTAAAAACTTAAGATGATGTTGTTTTCATTTCTGTGGAAAATTGAATGAACACTGAAACTGTGCTTGTGGATTTGTCTCTAATTAGTAGTGATTGATTGTGTGCACATTTGATAAATCATTTTTTGCTGTAGAGACAAACATTGATGCTTCCAAACCAATGCACAGATGGGAAATAAAACTGGGAGAGAAGACTTCCAAAGATTCCCTACAGCATTTGAATTATGTTTTAAAAGATTTTTTATCATTCTGCCTTAAAAGCTTTGTGGGGTAGGATCTATTTTGCTTCTTATAGATTACACATGAGGTTACCCGTCTTTTCAGTCACCAAGTCTAAGAAAACCCCAGAAAATCCTTGTGCAAAAATGTTCCAAATACACTTCAATCTAGTGCATTTTTATTTGGCAAACTTTTGCAACTTGTCAGAATTACTAAGTATGACAGTCTCCAAAGTACTCACTGCCAGTCAGACAACAGAAAATATCCCCTGCAATAAAAGAATTTACAGTGTTTAAAAACTTATTTTCAGGAGCAGAAAAACTAATCAGCTCAACAGGAAGATGTAATACACTTCATGGTTAGAAGAAACTGTGCTCCACTTTTTCTCATCATTATTTTAAATAGCTCTAGTTTAAAGATATTCCACACATTCAAGGAAAATCAGCAAGCAGTTATGGTAAACCACATGTCTGTATTTCTACTGGAGATGAAAGCAATCCAAACTGAAAGACTGGGAAAGCTGATGACTAAAATAAGTTTACATACATATTTCCTTGATAAAATAGAGCTTTTGCAGTTATAAGTTACTCTTGTATGAGGCCTCACTGTTAAAATATCATAATTGTGTTTTGTTCTTATTCCCTCCAGGGTAAATTTAAGATAGCCCATTTGCAGGTATACAATTAAAAACTCTGTTTTTTATTTCCTCTAATTTTTAAATTTATAGGGATTTACAAGATGAATTTGAGCATCCAGAATAAATAAAAGTGCTCTTTTAAGTAAGTTCAATAGTTACATCCAACAGAAAGAAGGATCTGCCAGGAAAAGAAGCCCTTAATCAGTTTCCCAGCCAAAGGAAAACATCACCAATAAAAACTATTCCCAGACCAGCAAAAACAAAGGTCTTCATTCTCAAAGTGAAGGAAGCCAAAGACAACCAGAATGTTTATTGAAATCCAGGGGACAGCTTTGATTGCAGAATGCTCAATTTTTTAAGTGGAACTAAAATTTACTTTGTACATAGTTACAATTTACTGAAATTAGGAAGAGATGTATATGCTTACTATCTTTTCATAAAATTTCTTTTGCTTTGTGTACCTCATTATATACTTAGTCTTAACAGAATATGACAGACTAGATAACTTATAGAGAAAAGAAATTTATTTCTCACAGTTCTAGTGTCTGAGAAGTCTAATATAAAAATTTAGACTTCTGTTGCATCAACTCTTGGTGGAAGGTGGAAGGGCGAGACAGAGAGAAAGGGGAATGAACTCAAATTTTTATAAGGAACCCATTCTATGACAACTAACCCACTCTAGCAATAATAATATTAACATATTAATAAGCACAGAGCCCTTATGGCCTAATCATCTCTTAAAGGCCCCATCTCTCAACATTGTTGCCTTGGAGATTAAGTTTCCAACACATAAACTTTGCGGACATATTCAAACCATAGTATTCTGCCCTTGAACCCCAACTTTTATTAAAATGCAAAATACATTTATTATATTCCAATAGCTGCGAAGTCTTAACTTATTCCAACTCCAACTCATAAGTCAAAGTTCAAGATCTCTTGTAAATCAGATATGAGTGAGATTTAAGGCACAGTACACACTGAGACAAATTCCTTTTAGCTGTGAGCCTCTAAAGTTAAACGAGTTATCTGCTTCAAATATACAATGATGGGGCAGGGATGGGATAGGCATTTCCATCGCAAAAAAAAAAAAAAGAGAAATAGGCAAGAAGAAGGGAGTAACTGTTCCCAAGTAAGTCTAAGACCCAACAGAAAAAAAAAAAATAACACTGAATCTTAAGATTCCAGAAAACTCTTTCACTCCATGTGCCACCGCATGAACACATTGCAGCAAGGGTTGGGTGCCCAAGGACTTACAGAGCCAAGTCCCCATGGCTTTGCTGGGCTCAGTCCACACTTCAGCTCTTTCATGTTGGCATCTCATGATTGCAGCTCTCCCAGCCTGGTGTTGCACACTGGTAGCTCTACAGTTCTGGGGTCTCAGTGCCAGTCCCATTCCCATGGCTCCTCTAGGCATTGTCTGGGCAGAAACTCGCTGTGGAAACTCCACCGCAGTGGCATGTTTCTACCTGGGCCCCTATGCTGTCTGTGACTACCCTTGAAATCTAGGTAAAGGCCACCATGACCCTGCAGCTCTTGCGTTTGGCATGCCTGCAGAATTAGCACCATGTGAATGCTGCCATGGTAGATGGCTTGTACCTTCCAGAGCAGCAGGACCATCTGTACCTGGGCCCACTTGAGCCAAGGCTGGGATGGTCAAGGAGCACTGTGCTGGAATGTAGGGAGCTAACACTTGAGGCAGCACAGGGCAAGTCACCTCTCTGGAAACCTTGCCTGCCAATATCCAGCTTGACTCAAATGTCTCTGAAATGTCTTGAGGGTCAGTCCCACATTGTCTTGATAAATGGCATCTGGCTCCTTCTTTTTTACTAATCTCTTTAGCAAATGTTTGCTTGACTGAATTCTTGGTTTGCTCTCCTAAATATGCCTTTTTTTACTCTACATGGTCAGAGTGGACATTTCTCAAATTTTTATGTTCTGTTTTTCTTTCAATTATGACTTCTGTCTTTAAACCATTTTTCTCTTTTCATATCTTATGATTTGCAATAAAAAGTAGTTGTGTTGGTCCTTCAATATTTTGCTTAGCAATTTCTCCTGTCAGATATCCTGTCTTACCACTTTTAAATTTTGCCTTCTATAAAGTCTTTGGCCATAAACACAATTCAGTCAAGGTTTTTGCTACTTTATAACAAATACGGGTTTTACTAAAATTTCTAGTATCTTGTTCCTTAGTTTCTTCTGAGACCACATCAGAATGGCCTCTACTGTCCGTATTTCTACCATTTTGATCACATCCACTGAAGTAAAGAAGTTTCAGACTTTTTCTAGATTTCTTGACTTCTTCTGAGCCCTCATCAGAATCACCCTTAATGCTCCACCCAAGGCAATCTAGGTTTTTCAGCCTATTCTTCCAAATTCTCCCAACCTCTATCCAAAGCTGCTTCTACATTTTCAGGCTTCGGTTACAGCTGCAGCTCTAATTCTCAGTATCAGTTTTATGACTTAGTTTGTTTTATGTTGCTATAGCAGAATACTATGGACTAGGTAATTCATAAATATAAAAGTTATTTGACTCAAGATTCTGTAGCGTAGGAAGTCCAAGATCAAGAAGCCTCATCTGCTGAAGACCTTCTTGCTGGGTCATAGCATGGTGAAAGGCATCACATGGAAAGAGAAAGAAAGCAAGAGAAAGCAGAATTCACTCTTGTAACCAACATACTCTTGTAATAATGACATTAATTTATTCTTTTATTTTGAGACAGGATCCTGCTCTGTCACCCAGGCTGAAGTGAAGTGGCACAATCGTAGCTTACTGCAGCCTCAACATCCAGTGAAATCTCAGAGATTTTAAATCACAGGAACTTGAGAATAGAAGTAAATAGCATATTTCACACTCATTAATCTACTGAGTTTGGGAATGATTTTATAGTTTTAATCCCAATGTATGCCATTCTTTCTCTCCAAAGGAACAAGGTATAAATTGCGTATCTCAATTTAGCATAAAGAAATTAAAATTTTCACATCACAATGTCAAGAGGCAACAAACATTCAAAATGGGACAGAGAACTCCAGGGTTAAAATAGTAAATAGTCATTATTAATTGGTCACAGTTAATAGACCAGAGTCTATTATTTGTATTTTGTTGCATAGAATGGTTGACTAAATTCATGCTTTATATTCTCACTTCATTGTGTTGCAGAGCGGCTTTAGGCTTAAAAGTGTTCAATCATGTCTTTCAATTGTACTTGGCTAGCCAAAATAGGAAAAAAGATACTCAATGACTCTGCATGTGGTTTGGTGTAAGGCAAAGCCAGAGTGTCTTTGTACACACATTAAAGTAGTCAGCACATTGTCATCTACTGGTTACAGCACTTGTTAATCACAAAAAGTATAACCAAGATTAAAAACTATAAATCCATTTTGCTATATATTTTCCATTCTAAAACCTCAAGGTAGATATACATAAAGTGGACAAACTGCATTAGAGCTTCTAGATTAAATTTTTCTGACTACCTGAAATAGCACATCAACGAACTGCAGTGACTCTTTTTGCATAAAATGATGAGCCTCAGCCTCTGGCATCCTTTTCTCCTTAGTTCCCCTCTTGCTTGTCCTCTCAAGTTTGAAACCTATCTGCTTAAAGCAAAAATGATTTAAGTCAAGTACAAAGGCATACCACATAAAAAAAAAAAGTCTTCATTAAAAAATCCCAAGACTTTGGCAGAGGATGCAAAAATCTTTAACTTCTCTTACATGACACAAGCTTTCAACCAATTCTCCTTCCCACAGCCTGGCATTGTGATATAATAATATCCTTTGCTTTGACTTAGTATTTTTATTTTCTTTCTCATTTTTACAAATTGAGTTAGGGCTTGTGGTGGAGAGTGCCAAGTTTCCTATTGTAATTGTAGTATGTCACCAGTAACATTCTTACATTTATTTTAAAAATTGAGACTTGTCAACAGCTGATGAACAACCTAACAAGGTAGTTTTCGTATTAATTTTTACATCATTACTAGAACCCAGAAGATTATTTATCTGGATGTATTTAACCATTGGGAAAAAATCCTGATTTAAGACTCAAGAGACATGGCTATGTTTAGGTCTTTATTTCAAGCAATATAAAATTTACCCTAGCAAAATATTTGGAGCTGTATTAAATGATGTGTTTGTAACTCATATTTCTTTGGATTTTACCTCTACTTACTATTGCTGGACTCAACTCCTTGCAAAATTTCCATTTTGAAGATTCTTCTAATGAATTCTCACATGACTTCACAGAAACGTCTGAGTAGGTGTAATTTATTTTTTCCCCCACTTCAGAGTTTCCTATTGTTCTGTCATTAATATACCTTCATCACGCCACTGGGAAATATACTGCCTTGAGATCACGTTTACCATACTTCTACAGGGAGCCTCTGTCTTCTGCCTTTACCCGTCACCTATCATGATTTTTTTTTTTTTTTTTTTTAAACCAGGAAGCATCCTTATCCAGTTATCTTTGCTTTCCAGATGGTATCACCATCTCTTGTTGGGGACCACTGCTAATCTTACTGTGATCCTGAGGCACCCTTATTATAGGGTGTTGTGTGGCAAAGTGGTCAGCTAATTCTCCCTATTTGTTTTGAAGATTCTCTATCAAAGTGGTTCTAAGACAGTGTATCCTGTTCTGTGAGAAATATAGAAGTATCAATGAAACAATAATTTTAACTTCATGCATAAAATTATGATTCCTTTTCTTCCTTTATTCACCATTCTCTTAAGAGTAAGAGGTAGTACCATTCAGGACATAGGCATGGGCAAAGACTTCATGTCTAAAACACCAAAAGCAACGGCAGCAAAAGCCAAAATTGACAAATGGGATCTATTAAACTAAAGAGCTTCTGCACAGCAAAAGAAACTACCATCAGAGTGAACAGGCAACCTACAGAATGGGAGAAAATTTTTGCAATCTACTCATCTGACAAAGGGCTAATATCCAGAACCTACAAAGAACTCAAACAAATGTACAAGAAAAAAACAAACAACCCCATCAAAAAGTGGGCAAAGGATATGAACAGACATTTCTCAAAAGAAGACATTCAGACAGCCAACAGACACATGAAAAAATGCTCATCATCACTGGCCATCAGAGAAATGCAAATCAAAACCACAATGAGATACCATCTCACACCAGTTAGAATGGCGATCATTAAAAAGTCAGGAAACAACAGGTGCTGGAGAGGATGTGGAGAAATAGGAACACTTTTACACTGTTGGTGGGATTGTAAACTAGTTCAACCATTATGGAAAACAGTATGGCGATTCCTCAAGGATCTAGAACTAGATGTACCATATGACCCAGCCATCCCATTACTGGGTATATACCCAAAGGATTATAAATTATGCTGCTATAAAGACACATGCACACGTATGTTTATTGCAGCACTATTCACAATAGCAAAGACTTGGAATCAACCCAAATGTCCATCAGTGACAGATTGGATTAAGAAAATGTGGCACATATACACCATGGAATACTATGCAGCCATCAAAAAGGATGAGTTTGTGTCCTTTGTAGGGACATGGATGCAGCTGGAAACCATCATTCTTAGCAAACTATCACAAGAACAGAAAACCAAGCACCGCATGTTCTCACTCATAGGTGGGAACTGAACAATGAGATCACTTGGACTCAGGAAGGGGAACATCACACACCGGGGCCTATCATGGGGAGGGGGCCGGGGGGAGGGATTGCATTGGGAGTTATACCTGATGTAAATGACGAGTTGATGGGTGCAGCATACCAACATGGCACAAGTATACATATGTAACAAACCTGCACGTTATGCACATGTACCCTACAACTTAAAGTATAATAATAATTAAAAAAAAAAAAAAGAGTAAGACATGAACTCTTGAGATACTGTACCAACAAAGAAATATGAGTATAATTCACCTAGGTCAGAATCATCCATACATTATAACAATTAATGCTTTCTTGCCAGATTAAGCTTCTCTCTCTAACCATGAAAAAGTCATAGCCTCTCGAGCCAATAGACTTCTGATGAGATCTTTTACCTGAATCAAAACATTAGATTTGGTAGGTATAAGGTATGATATGTAAGCAAGGGATTGTATATTATGATCCCTAGGGGTTTTATGTAAATATGGCTCCCTGTGGTCCTCTGCTCTTACACTCTCTTCTGCATTTATTAATGCCTTTGTATTACTCATTTTAAACTTAGTCTTACTTTCAAAATAAAAATAAGAGTTTTTGAATTTCTCTATTTTCATATTTTAATGTAAATTTAGTTAAGATCTTTCCATGTTTTGAAGGTCTCAGAAGGGCCAAAATTATATTCTGCAGTTACTGTACATATGTGTGTTGCAGGAACTGTACTCCTCATATATTAGGGCAATATTAATTACCATTTTTGTATAATAAACTGACCTAAAATAAGTCATCTCTAAAAATACACCACCTACTATAAAATAATATGTATTGACAGATAAAAACTTCCCCCAGTTAGTATGTTTCTCTTTTATCTCATAAATATATTTTTAATTTTACATTAATGAAATACAAAGTTAATCACTATTTCATGAAAACCAAGGCCGGGCGCGGTGGCTCAAGCCTGTAATCCCAGCACTTTGGGAGGCCGAGGCGGGTGGATCACGAGGTCAGGAGATCGAGACTATCCTGGCTAACATGGTGAAACCCCGTCTCTACTAAAAATACAAAAAACTAGCCGGGCGTGGTGGCGGGCGCCTGTAGTCCCAGCTACTTGGGAGGCTGAGGCGGGAGAATGGCGTGAACCCGGGAGGCGGAGCTTGCAGTGAGCCGAGATCACCACTGCACTCCAGCCTGGGAGACACAGCGAGACTCCGTCTCAAAAAAAAAAAAAAAAAAAAGAAAACCAAAATATGTACATTTGTTCAATTGATACAAATTTAATAGATGAAAATATAAGCTTATTCTTTGCTATTATGATGAAATTCTTAATCAGGCACATGCAATAAAATCAATTCTTCAAACTTTCGTTCTGCTTGCTTTTAATAACATAACATCAAAAAAGAAGAGATCCTTATGGAAGAGTATAACATTATTGAATATGCTATGACAGGCGTGTAATTGATTATTCAATGTTTGTTCCGCAATTTTTATTGATATAAATGTTGCCTTTTACATTTTCCGATAGTGTATTTGATTTTTATTAATATGTATGCATGCACTAACATAGTATAAATATGGTTATGGACTTGCAAAAATAAATGAGATGCAGCCAACTCAGGGATGTGTAGGGGGAGGGCAGGAATCAGGAATGAGACTCATTTAGTGCAATGAGACAAAATTTCCACAGCAATATCCTAAAAGTTTCTGATTTACAAAAAATAAAGCTGTAGATAATCTCAACATAAACACACACACACACACACACACATTAAATATGTATTTTAAAAACAGCCACAAATTTTCTATCCATGAAGCAAGAAACTCAGTTAAAGTTTTAAAAAAATCCAAATAAAGTTTGCCAACTTTTGTGGGACAACCAGAAATACAGGTGCTATGACAATGACCAGGCAGACAAAAAATAATGCAATTGAGTAAAATAGTAAAAGTGACTAGGGATTTTCTACTTGCACAGTAACCATGCTATTCCCATATGCTTTGTAAAAATCTGCTGCAAGCAAATATTATTATTATCTTTATTTATTAACTATGTGCCAGTTGTCATCTAAAGTACTTCACATATGCAAAAAATAATAATAATCCACCCAACTCTATTGGGAAGCTGTTGTTTTGCTCACCACTCTAAAGATGGTGAAGTGCAGGTGGAGAAACTAAGGTTAAAAAAAATAGAGTAAGTTCCTAAATCATCCAATGGTTAAGTAGTAGGATCTGGATTTAAACTCAAGCCATCCTATTTCAGACTAAAAGCTTTTAACCATTATGATATATCACCCTAGTGTATGCTTGCCAGGACAGAACATCACTGTCCAGCAGATAACATTGGAAAATGCAAGGGAATAATTTAGTAACAGTTGGTTTCTCTGGCCTCAAAGTAAAAGATCTACAGACCTGAGAACATGTAAGAGACTTTATTCCAGGCCCAGATAAGGGAGAAATGGCGCTTAGGAAACAGGGCTTATACCTACATGGATATAAATATTAGGTCGCAAGAGAGGAGCCTCATTAGTAGAACTGATGCAGATGGAAGGAAGTCAATCTCAGAACAAAAGAGGAGTCTAATTAAAATAAATGGTACAGCAAATTAATAAATTAATATCAGCATTCCCCCAAAGTCCATAAATTCCTTCTTTCTGGCATTAGCCTTGGACTCATTAGTTATTCCAATATTTGAGGTGAAGATGTACAAAGCTGTGCATTTTTGAAAATAAATATTTTTCTAGTAAAAATTATTATATAATTATATGAAGACAATTGCCTAGAGTCTTTCTCATTACTCAATACCTGTTCAAAGGAGAGAATCTGTTCATTTAAAAAATATCTTAAGGGGAACGTTTAAAAGGTTGGCTAATAAATCATAAAGCATAAAGCAGGGAATGTTTCTCTTTTGGCAACTTTGAGAAACAAATGTTAATTACTGTTATCTATACATATTCACTTCTTAAAGAACAAGTCTTAAGGTATGAATCTGCTGAATGTTGAAGATGAATATTTTCTCAATAACCATCGTGAAAAAAAAGGATATGTGTGTAGCCATTGTTATTCTAGAATGGTAGGCTCATAGTCAGAATATTGCTGTTCCTAACTCATACCGGCATGTCAATACAGTGCAAGACTTTAAAAGGGCCAGAGATACCCACTAATGCATGATAAATCTATCATTGTGAAAAAATTGTAATGAACGTATTTTAATAAGTATTTAAGGGAAAGAAAAAACTGATGTTTTGGTATTGATAACCGATAAAATCTAGAAATGCATTACAATTATTTGCAACTTGAAACCTAGACTTAATAAAATTACTATTTTGATGGGGGAAAATAAGTATGTCTATTGAAAACAATAAGTGAAAAAAGACTAGTGATGTGCAGAAAAGTTTATAATTTTTTTTATTTCCACAATGCAATGAAATTAGAGATGTCTATATTAAAGCTGCAAAGACAGAGATATACTTTTTAAATACAAAATAGGCCCAGTGTGGTGACTCACGCCTGTAATCCCATCCCTTTGGGAGGCTGAGACAGGCAGATCACCTGAAGTCAGGAGTTTGACATCAGCCTGGCCAACATGACAAAACCCCGTCTCTACTGAAAGTACAAAAATTAGCTCGGGGTGGTGGCAAGCACCTGTAATCCCAACTACTCAGGAGGCCGAGGCAGGAGAAGCTTGAACCTGGGAGGCGGAGGTTGAAGTGAGCTGAGATCGCACCACTGCATTCTAGCCTGGGAGACAAGAGCGAGACTGTTTCAAAAAAAAAAAAAAAAAAAAAGAAAACCAAAAAACAGAAAAATACAAAACCATAAGTTGTTTTCCAATAGTTAAATAAATTCGAATGATAGGCTACAATCAATTAAATTTAAATTCAAATAACGCAAGGTAATCATAATCTTAATCAGAAATAAAGAATTTTCAAATATCTGCATATTAACATATACTTTGTTTTTATGTTCCTATACTTGGAGATGAAAATTATCTGGTGTATTAATGTATTTTAGTCATTATATAAAGAAATACATTTTGAGATGTATTAAAGATAACTGTTCTAGGCTCTAAGGATATAGTAACAGACAAAGCAAAATCTCATCTGTAAGGAGATTATGGTTTAACAGATCATATCTATACATGTAACACTAATTTAGAGAAATGTTATTGACAAATATTTTGATAAGACAGTGTTTC
Source organism: Macaca mulatta (assembly GCF_049350105.2). Taxonomy (NCBI): domain Eukaryota; kingdom Metazoa; phylum Chordata; class Mammalia; order Primates; family Cercopithecidae; genus Macaca; species Macaca mulatta. Next base: position 125,061,402 of record NC_133413.1, read on the forward strand.
ATAGTCAAAGAACTTTAGGAAAGTAGCTTTTACTCTCTTTCTTGAATTATATGTTCTGATATGTGAACAAGCATATTCTTTAGGAGCTAGTTAAAGGGCAAAAACAGCCAGGCAGGGTGGCTACTGCCTGTAATCACAGCACTTTGGGAGGTCAAGGCAGGTGGATCTCTTGAGCTCAGGAGTTCAAGACCAGCAGGCGCAACATGACGACATGGCAAGACCCCGTCTCTACAAAAAATACAAAAATTAGCAGGTGTGGTGGTACACACCTGTAGTCCCTGCTATTCGGGAGGCTAAGGTGGGAGGATTGCTTGAGCCAGGGAGGCAGAGGTTGCAGTGAGCCAAGATCATGCCACTATACATCAGCCTGGGTAAGAGAAGGAGACTGTGTCTCATAAAAAAGGACAAAAATATGAATAATCATAATTACCCTTAAAAATCTTCTAAATCTTCCACAAAACACATAGCTAAAAGTATAAATCATTGTGGAAGATAATATATGGTCTGAATTCAGCATTAGACCATGTTATTATTTTGTTGATATATTTGGCTTGGATTTAGAAGTCAAATTGTCTTTGAAAACACCTGTCTTTAAACATTATAACATGGCCAGATGCTTCCTTCTGTTAAAGTATATGGCGACTTATACCAGTTGAGCAAAAAGCAAATTTTATCTCCGACATCAACTTTACTCTGGAGCAAATGAAGTACATCAGTAGGTAGAATCACTTGCAATATTTATGTATTTTTATTATATCTGCCTATGTACTTGTTTTATTTTTCTCATTCACCTACTTGAATTCATTGAATCATGCAAGTTGCATGTTTGATGACATTTCCCTTTAAAGACAGGTGTTTCTGCTAGTTTAATTTTATAGTTTTTATACTGAACAAAGTGTGTGTGTGTGTGTGTGTGTGTGCAGTATAGCTCCTAGAAATACTGCCCACAAAGCACAGTTACTCTAATGAGCAAAACCAGTCTTTACAAGCAGTATTTGGTGAGGGGTGATGGAAAACAAAAATGCTAGAGATATTAAGGTTTTATATTTATTCGTAATTATAAATATTTTTAATAATCTTCACATTATTTTAAAGTCTCTTTGAAACTGTCTTAGAATTAAAATATGCAAATGTTGAGTCTAACAATTTCTATGAAATTCCTAAACTTCCTTTTGATAAACTACTCCCTTCCAGTTAACATTAATCTAGTAAACTTAAAAATTGAGAAACATTGAAATCTAACAATTAGTCTATAAATAAAATAACAAGCACTTGAGGTAAATTCAGAAACATGCACTGTTATTCAGTTATTTATTGATTATGCTTCAAGGAAGAGTGCTTTAAGGGAGAGGGAGAAGTAATAAGACTAATTATTTATAAATATTTAGCCTTATATGAGCACGATACTCTTCTAATATTGACCATGAGTTTACCCCCCTTAATACTACCTCATCATGACCTTTATTAATGTTCATTAAAAGAAAAATATATATACTATGCATATTTAATGAGAAGTATAAATAACTTTTATATTCAATAGCTCCACCAAGATTTATCATAACAACATAATTTTACTTATAAATATATATTGAGTGTTTTTTCACATTCTTACAAATATTGCCATTGATCAAAAGTTAAGAGAAATGACAATTTGATTTGTCATTTTACTATCCAGTCTCTTAAAGAATGTAATTTAAATATAGATAGTGTTTAACTGTATAAACACATTTGATTATATGTAACAATGGAATAGGAAGATGAGAAGACCAAAAAAGCAGATTTTTTTTTAGGGGTGGAATAAAGAGACTGTCAAGGGAAGAGCAATTACCAAGATATACTTAATTATTCCTTTGAAGACTCATAAATTCAGCAGAGATATTATGAACAACTGACATCTCAGTACAAATTAATTTATCAGGGCTAACTTACCTCATTTTTATGAAGGCCATAAGGGAATTGACAGTGTACGTTAATTTTTTTTCTTAAAAGCAGACCTGGAACATCTATTTGTGTAGGTTAATTCTGAGGGGTAGAAAGAGTGTAACGAATGGGATTAAGAAGAAAAGGGATGGATAGAAGTGAAAGAGTTGAGAATATTATCTATTTATCAGTTACCTGGTACAGAATTATGGGATAAAATGAAGGAGAAAATATAGAGAATATTATCTATTTATCAGTTACCTGGTACAGAATTATGGGATAAAATGAAGGAGAAAATATAGAAAATAAACAGTGAGATTCTGAGTTGTTATTAATAATATTTATTATATACTTAAAGTTTGCTAAGAGAGTAGATCCTAAGTGTTCTCACCACCCACCCACACACACACAAGAGGTAACTATGTGAAATGATGGGTCTGTTAATTAACTTGATTGTAGTGATCATTTCATAATGTGTTTACGTACATATTATCAACTCATCACATTAAACACTTTAAATATATACAATTATTTTTCAATTATACCTTCATAAAGCTAGGGAAAGAATAAAATTAAAAAACGTTATTTGCAATTTTGGTCAGATTTCACTCTGAAATAGGCAGTATATATTCTAAATATTACCCAGCAATTATTAATGGCTACAGAAAGTAAATAGTAAAAGTTTCATTGAAGTGAATATTGAAAGACACATTTTATGCACTTTGAGTCGTGATTCTTTACCACTTTATGTTTGTCGAACTAAATACAACAAACTCACTCGTATGAATTTTTAATGATGACAGACGTTTTCTCAAAACAACTGTATTCCATGATTTTCAGATAAAAACATGGTACTGGCCAGGCACAGTGGCTCAAGCCTGTAATCCCAGCACTTTGGGAGGCAGAGGCAGACAGATCACTTGAGGTCAAGAGAACGAGACCAGCCATACCAACATTGGTGAAACCCCATCTCTACTAAAAATACAAAAATTAGCCGAGCATGATGGCGGGTGCCTATAAGCCTAGCTACTCGGGAGGCTGAGGCAGGAGAGTTGCTTGAACCTGGGAGGCAGAAGTTGCAGTGAGTCAAGATAACGCCACTGCACTCCAGCCTGGGCGATAGAGGAAGACTCGGTCTCAAAAACAAAAACAAAAAACAAGAAACAAAAATCAAACAAACAAAAAAAAACATGGTACTACTTGCCCTGTCCTGATGGAATATTTATACATTTTCCTTCCTGTTATGCTGATTATTTAGTCTATGGCTTTTCAAAGAAAGCTAACTTATCATTGTTCTGATATAATTATATGCAGTGATTGTACCTATTTTATGTGATTAAAAATATAAAATACGTCTAAAATATCAATAAACTTTTAAATTATCTAAAAGAAAAACAACAACAAAACCTCTGCCATTTCTAAAGCTCTACAGTCTGGCTAAGGTAAGAAATGGGTAATTAATTGACAAAAATGAAATAGTAAGTTATGAGCACAGAAGTGTAGGTGGACTTTAAGAAGTATTCATTTTTTTTATTTGTAATGCTTGTTTGAACAGGGCATAGAATATAATGGCCACTGCTTGACAAGTAAGAAAATATAACACCTTACAAAAATATTTAAAAAATTGCAAAATAATTAGGAAAACAAATAGATTTCCAATTAAATGCCTACAGTAATCACATTGAAAATATGCAAAATGACTCATTTGAAAATTAAATATTATTTTATAATAAATACAATATAATATATATATATGAATCAAATATAAGGAAATTTCCATCCTCTTATGAGCAATAAAAAAGCAAAATGGGGGAAAATATGTGATAGTCAACTAAGCTATAGTCCCCAGTTATTCAATCAAATACTAATCTAAGTGTCATTGTGAGATATTTTGTAGATGTGATTAAAGTCCACAATTAGTTAACTTTAAGTAAGGAAAATGAACAGGTGAGCCTAAGTCAATCGGTTTAATGCCCTTTATTGCATACTGAGGCTTTTCTGATTAAGAAGGAATTCCACATATGGATGGCAGTTTCAGCTCATACATGAGTTCCGACTTGCCCCCCACCATGACCTGTCCCACAGATTTGGGGCTTGTCTTGCCAGTATCCACTATCACATAAGCCAATTCCTTGCAGTTAATGTTTTAATATTTATCTGATACTGATCTTCTCTAGTTCAGCCCTGACTAATAGAGATAATATGTTTCATAAAAATTAGAATTTTAAAAGATTTTAAATTATTAAATTAAGATTATTTTAATATTTTTAAATTATTAAATTTAGATTATTTTAATAATTTTAAAGTATTAAATTAAGATTATTTTAATAATTTTAAACTATTAAATTAGGATTATTTATTATCTCAATTCAATCTATAATTTACCAAAATTGCAATTAGAATTATAATTGGGTTTTTAAAAACAAATAGCAATTTGTGGTTTCATATTGGTTATATAGGAAACTGGAAACTCCATCGTTACTGCCATTAAAATTAGAAAAAAAACTGGAACAAATCATTTTCTTGAAACCACCTGGGAACTATGGTGATAGGAGAAATAACTAACACAAATTCATGATAGAGGTAAGTGGAAAAAATTGTAGAGACAGGATTGCAACATTTGCTAATTTGGGGCAGACTTGCGCTCACTGCTAAATTGGTAAGAATATTTAAGTAGAAATATTCACAAATGGTTAATGCTCAAGTATTGGTTAGCATGAGAGTATAAAAGCACTTGCCGGGGGGGAACATCTCTGGGGGAGGGGGAAGAGGGCAGGGATTTATTCTTTCTAATAGGCCTTTCAACCAAGAACTCTGTCAAGTACTCTCAGGAAAAATTGAGGCAAATCCTAAGAAAGTGCCTGTCTGGAGTACGAAATCTCAAGCCACTGCAGAAATCCACCAAGCAGCATCTCCTCTATGGAACAGAAACCTTAATCTGTAGGGGGAAAAGGAAACACACTGAAAGCACAAAGCTGAGGACATTGGTGGAGACTTGCTGCAGCTTAGTGAAGAGAACAAGAGACAAAAAGCTTGACGTCTAAGAAAGAGGCAAGAAAATTTTTAGGCTCGACATAATTATGGAAGAAAGAACAGGAACATCTGTGAAAGCCACACTGCTAAGAATCAAGCTCACAATCCCTGCCTAGGAGGTTTAATTAGAACTTCTGCCTCTACTACCTATCCAACAAATGTTGACTAAAAATAATACTGAAACACAGTGGGAATGCAGAGACAGATTCACTCCGGCAAGCAGCACAGGGGAAAGACACAAAGCAAAATGTAAAACACAAAACTAAGCAGAGATCCAACTTCAAATCCAGTACAATTTCTGACTAGATGAACAGAAAGTTCTGCGTTGATGGTCTAACTAAAGGAAAGTTATGCTCATCTTCAAGCATAAACCCCCCCATAAAATCTCAGTATCTACTGTCCTATAAAATATGTTAGGCTTTCATTAAGATATTACCAAAAAAATAAATAAAACATCAAAGACAAAACACTTGTATAAACTAAACTCGTATATGACATAGGTGTTTCAACATCAGACAGGTAATTTGAAACAACTGTGATTAATATCTTAAAGGTTCCCATGGGAAAGTAGATAACATGCAAGATCAGAAGTATGATATCAGCAAATAAGGCAACCATATAAATGAATAAAAATAAATGAATCAAATAGAAACGCTAGATCTAAAAGTACTGAGATAAAGAATTCCTTTGATGGAATTGTTAATGGGCTGTACATGACTGGAAAAGAAACAGTGACTATAAAGATAAGCCAGTCAAAATTACCTTAACTAAAATGCAAAAGGAAAAGAAAACTAAAGGGAAAAGAATGAAAATGCAAAATCTATGGTACAATAGAAAATGGTATAACTACACAAACTTAAAAACTTAGGAGAAAAAAGAAAAATGAAGAAAAACAATAGTTAAGAATTCCCAAAATTAGTGACAGAAGTGAAAGAACAGACCCCCAAAGTTAAGCAGGAAATATGTCAAACACACACATGAGCGTGCACACACACACACACAAGTTTAGTACATTCAAACTGCTAAAAAGAAAAGATTGAGGGGGAGAGAGAGAGACTGAAAAACAGCAGAGAAGAAAAGGCACATTGCAGAGATATAAGGATAAGAACTACAGTAGATTTCTCAGTAGACTTTATGCAAACAAGAATATGATGGAAAGACATTTTGGATTGCTAAAAGAAAGAATTCTATGTCCGGTAAACAAAACCTTAAATATGAAAAGGAAACAAAGACTTTTTCAGAAAACAAAAATAGAGAAAATTTATGACCATTAGATATATTGTATAATGAATGTTAATAGGGGTTCCTTGGGCAGAGGGAATATGAGATAAACCTAAATTGGAGATATATATATATATATATATAAAAAGATATGAAGTGTGTTGAAAATAAAGGTAAAATATCTATTTAAAAATATTTAATTGCTTCAAAAGATAAATGATGCTAAACCAAACTTTTAAAAATGTATTGTGTGTTTATAACACATGTACAAGTGAAGTATATGCCATCAATGGCACAAGAGATGAAAGGGAGGAATTGGAAATACATAATTTTTAAATTACATATGTACATGTAATACCATTTGAAGGTAATCTCAGCTTACATTACAATGTACATTATAAATCCAATGTAACAACTCATATTTTTAAAAACAGGAATAACACCCTAGTCAATACAGGAGATCAAAATGGCATTAAAAAGCAATTAAACTGAGAGAAGACAGGAAAACAACAAAAACAAAAACAGAGCAAATGCTGCAATAGAAAAGAGTTAACAGGATTTTAACCTTTTGTCTGTTGACATCATTAATTATCTTAAATACTAATCTTCAAAACACAAGTTAAAATTTGATAAAACTGCAACTACATGTAGCCTACAAGTAACCCATTTTAAACATAATGATTCAGATAGATTAAAAGTAAAATTATCAACAGAGATAACGTTTAAAAATTAACCAAAGAAAGCTGGAGAAATTTTATTAATTCCAGGCAAAGTAGACTTCAAAGCTCAGAATTTTATTAAGAATAAAGAGTGAAATTATATCACTATAAAGGAGTCAAGTCTCCAAGTATAAATAATTCTAATTTTGTATGTACCCAACACCTGAGATTCCAAATATATGACAAAAAATAGATTTAAAAGGACAAATGGAAAAATTCACAATTATAACCAGAGACTTCAACATGCTTATATTGGTAATTGATATAAAATGAGGTCAGAAAATCAGTAAAGTTATAAGAAACCTAACACGATCATTATCCAAGTTGATTTCATCTGCTTTTATAGAATATTCCACCCAATAGGAGAGAAGAGTATCTACTCTTCTTAAGTGCCACTGTAGTCAAGGCAGTGTAGTGAAAGGTGAAAGGATTGACCGAGATCAGTAAAACAGAATAGTGCGCCTCCAAACTGACTCACACAAACACAGCTGACTGATTTTTGACAAAGGTGTGAAAGCAATTAAATGTAGAAAAAGTTGTCTTTACTATAAACTGTGCTTGCAAAATTGGATATCCATTGAAAGGCCAGTACTTTGACATATACCTCTCACTTTATATAAAACATTTTTATTAAGAATCATAAACCTAAATATAAAATGTAACTCTATAACTTTTGAAATAAAACATGGGCAAACAATCCCTGTTCTGTGAATTTGAATTTGGCAATGAGTTTTTTTGATAGGACATCAAAAATGTGAACCAAATCAGACACAACATGATAAGTTACAAAAATTATAAAAATGTAAAAGTTTTGCTCTTCAGAAGGTACTGTTAAGAAAATGAAAAGACAATGTATAGGCTGGGAAAAATACTCGCAATTCACATATTCTATAAATGAAATGTATCCTGAATATGAAAATAACACATAAAACTCAAGAAAATTAATAATGCATTTTAAGAATATAATATTAAAGATCTGAACGACACTTTACCAAAAAGTACATTGAGATGGTAAATAAGCATATGAAAGTGTGGTCAGCATTAGATAAATGTCATTAGATAAATCCTAACTAAGACTCCAAAGTGATAACTCTACACACCTTTTAACATCTTTAAAATTCTAAAAAACATGGCAGTCTATCAGGTTGATGAGAAGGAAGGGCAACAGGAATTATTCCTTGATGGAAGAAATGCAAAATGGTGAAATCACTTTGGTAACAGTATGGCAGTTTATTATAAAATTAAAATTAAACATACAGTTGCCATATTACCCAGTCATCTTGTTTCTTGTATTTATTCAAATAAATTAAACTTTTATGCTCACACAGAGGCCTGTATGAAAATGGTCATAGCTGCTATTTATTATAGCCAATAACTGGGAACAGCCAAGGTAATGTTAAACAGGGGAATGCATAAACAACTTTGTACATCCATATGATGCTACGCTACTCAGCGATAAAAAGAATATTTATTCATCCTACTTGAATGAATCATGAATGCATTTTACTAAAAGAAAGATACTAGATTTTTAGCAAATACCTCATACAAAAAAAATAAAAGCCAGGCTCCACTTTGATAACATTGAAGCATAATTTTACTCTGGAGCACCTTGGTGGGATTAGTGTCAGGTTAGAACTTTGCCTGAAATAAATTTCCTGTTCAACTTCTTCCTTCTCTTTTATCTATCTCCTGCATTAAATTATAGATTCTTCCAGAGAGCACTTCTTTAATAAATCACATGCACACAAATCCTTATTTCAGTATCTACTTCTGGAACTCAAACTATGCCAGGAAAAAAAAAGAACTGAAATTGAAGCACTCTCTAAAATCTCCTTAGTATTTTACGCAATGAAATTTATTTAAGTTTGTAGAGCATTGTCATTTTGATCTCATAACTGTAGTGTAACAATTAAGAAAGATGCTTTATGCAATGCACTTAAAATATTTCTTGAACAAACACTATAACAAATATTATTAGTAAATGTGAACAAAAATGATTTTTAAAATATTTTAAAACAGTGAAACTTGCTCCTGAATTTAAAAGTCATAACCATGTAATTGAAGACTATTCAAACTTGTAAATGGGAAATAAATTATAAGGAAGATTTTGTAATTTTCAGTATAAATTTCTAGATTCCAAGGTAGAAGATACCCTATCTGACTCATGTGTAGTATAATATACTTATGTTCAAGAATGGAAAAATAACTGAAGTTTACTTAAGAACCAGCAGAGAAAAGTAGTCACAGTGCTTATTTTAGTTGAGTTTATTTGTCTTAAATTTGCTTTAAATAATCAAATTTGTATGCATATAGTGATTTGCAAAATATTTATATTGTTTTAATGTAAAATATAATGTAATATAACATAAAAGATGTTGGATAATGTGATTAAAATAATCCAGTGGTAAGGTATGGTAGCCTAACCATCTGGCTACCATAATCGAACAAGCAATAGCTATCATTTGTTGCCACAGACTAAGTTATACTTAATGAACTTTATGAGATAATTATGGGTTTCTCAATGTGTCATCATGGATAAAAATACCAGTTCATGTGTTCAGACAGAGATCCTGATTTAGTTGATCCTGTGTGGAACTGTGGTGCTAACATGCGTATTAAATGCACAGCTGAGTTATATGCATTTTACTGATAAAAACAGAATTGCCTTGCCAGGTTAAGGCTATTAACATACCAAGTAAAATAATCCCTTAAAGTTATCAGTATGAGTTGAGAAAACTTTGTTTGGAAGTTTAAAGAAATGAAATCATTTAATTGGAAGACATGAAATCATGACATTTGTTTTCAACCTACAAATTCAAAACACCAAGTTATTGCACATTTGGAGTGACTAATATGTTCTTACTTTTTCTGTTATGTAGACTAGTTACCTGGACTGCTATTGGTTTAAATTATACTACCTAAGAGCCTTGAAGCGCAATTACCACTTTTAGAAAAACATAATTTAGCAAGTATTACATTAAAATTAATACATTTTACAATACAATAAATTTATTATATGTGATTTAATAATTTCTATAATTAAAGAATTTATGTATTTTTATACAGACTTTTTTTCTGTAATTATTATGTTCCAAGTGCTAATTTGTGACTTCTGTGTGGTTTGTTCAAATTAACATAAAATTTGTGTTGGGCGATTAATGCTGTTTTTTCTGTTACCCTGGCAACCAAAAATAAAATTTTAATATTGCAAACTCACTTTCTAATAATGAAAACAATGTCCTAAACCCTTTGTGGCTCCAAACATAGCAGCTGTAATTTTTGTGAGGTTTGTGCATCAGTGCAGAAGGCTTGGTAGAAAATTCAAAGCCAAGGCTAGCAAAAAAAAACATGCATGAGAGTTCTAGGCAGGTTCTTTAAGAAGTACTTTGTTTCTCAGATCAAGAAAAAGAAAAAGTGTCCAGCAGAAATGGACAGTTTCTGAGGTTCAGAATAAAAGAAAATTAGCTAAAGAAACTATGCAAGGGCAAAAAAGAAAAAAAAAAAGAAAGGATAAATGGACCATTATTAGCAGACAACATAAATTTCTTTGCTGCTTAATTTTGCTTAGCTCCTCACTTTCTCCATCAAGAAATCTTTCTACATTGCTTTGTTAAAATAAAACATTTGTTTGATGAAGGTATTTTGACTCTCTGAGGGATTCATTATAACTTTATCTCACCTGCAGAGGGATTGTGAGGACAGAAAGTTAAGACTTAATTTTTAGAATGGTCTCCATAGTCTAATGTGAAATACAGGTTTTAGAAGTTTTTATTTATTTTTTTGTTGTTGTTCATTTCTGTCTTTATTAACTGTCATTTTAAATTCATTGACTTTGCTGGAATCTATGGAAGACTGGTCCACATTGTTGGTGATAACATAAATTGTTTTCAATATAAGTATTTTTAAGTTTTATTTTATTTTTAATTGGCACATAATAATTGTACATATTTATGGGGTGCAGTGTAACATTTTGCTACATGTGTACATTGTATAATGATCAAGTCAACGCATTTAGCTTATCATCACTTCAATCGTTTATCATTTGTTTGTAGTGAAGACATAGAAAATACTCTCTTTTAGTTATTTTGAAATATACAGTAACAATATTGTTAATCATAATCACCCTACTGTGTAAGAGACAGCAGAACTTTTTCCTCCTATGTTCTGTAATTTTATTCCCTTTGATCAGTCTCTTTCCATCCCTTTCTCCCCGCTTCCCTCCCAGCCTCTGGCAACCACTATTGTCTTTTATACTTCCATGAAATCAGCTTTTAAATTCCACAAATGAGTGAGATTATGTGATACTTGTCTTTCTGTGTATAGCTTATTTCACTTCACATAAGTCCTTCAGGTTCATCCATGCTGGACTAAATAACAATAAATTTCTTTCCCTTCCTCCCTCCCTCCCTCCCTCCCTCCCTTTCTCTCTCTCTCTCTCTCTCTTTCTCTCTTTCTCTCTTTCTCTCTTTCTTTCTTTCTTTCTTTCTTTTGGACAAAGAGTATTCCAAACAAAGCCAAACAATCCATGACCCAGAGTTTGTTCTATTATATTCCCATTGAGGTGTGATTATCTCAAAGTCTAGGTATAGTCCTTGTTCCAGATTAGAAAGTGAAATTGGAAGGTATAGATAACAATGAAAATATAGTTAAAAAGAAGCTCCTAATATGGACTCCATTCATGAGGTAATATGATACTTAGTCTCATGTAATATCTTGAATGGGCACCAGTACCCAGTTATTTAATTAAACAATCATCTAGTTGTTGTCATGAAAGTATTTTGCAGATGTGTTTCATTAACACGTACAATCAGTTGGCTGTAATTAAAAGAGATTGCCCTCCATAATGTGGATAGGACTCCCCTAATCAGTTAAAGGCCTCAGGAGAAAAAACTGAGGTTTCCCAGAGAAGAGATTTGACCTCAGCAGCATCAAACACTGCCTGAGTTTCCAGCCTGCTGGTGAGCCCTACAAATTTCAGATCTGCCTGCCTCCACAATCATGTAAGCCAATTCTTTAAAATCTTTCTCTCCCCCATCTCTATGTACGTGTGTGTGTGTGTTTGTGTGTGTGTGTATACAGCTGGCCTTGAACAACGTAGGTTTAAACTGTGAGCATCTATTTATACGTGTTTTTTTTTCAATAAATATATTGAAAAAAATTAGGAGATTTGTCACAAGTTGAGAAAACTTGCAGACTGACTGCATAGCCTAGAAATAAAAAAAAGAAAAGTTAGATATGTCACAAATACCTAAAATATATGCAGATAATAGTCTACATCATTTACTGCCATAAAATATACAAAGATCTATTATAAAAAGTTAACATTTATCAAAACTTATGCACACACACACAGACTGTACATGGTGCCATTTGCAGTTGAGAGAAATGAAAACCAACATAATGATGCAGTATTACAGAAGAACTGCATAAAGTTAACTATAGTACATACTGTACCACTGTAATAAATTTGTAGTTACCTCCTGTTGCTATTGGAATGAGCTGAAATGTTGCAAGTATCTGCTTAAAGCACTATGTCCCGATCTGAGTAGTTTATCTCTCCAGTAAGTTGCATACTGCAATGAAAAGTGATCTCTTGAAGTTCTGGCAAAATTTTCATTATGTTCGATGCAACACCATAAACCTTGAAAAATATCCTGGGGCCTGTATGAAGCACCACCAGTGATGTTGGAAGTGCTCCCAAGAAGCAGAATAAAGTCGTGAGCATACAAGAAAAAGCTAAATTGCTTGATTTGTATTGCAGGTTGAGGTCTACATCTGTGGTTGTCTGCCATTTCAAGATAAATTAACTCAGCGTAAGAGCTATTGTAAAAAAATAAATAAATAAAGTAAAGGGAATTCATGAAGCTATATCTTCAGCTACACCAACAGGCTCAGAAACCTTACACTTTTTGTGAAATACCTTTTCTATCTTGTATTGAAAATGCATCTGTTATGTGAATGCAGGATTGCTATAAGAAAAGCGTATAAAGTCCAATATGATTCCAGAAAAAGCAAATTCATTATATAGCAACTTAAAACAAAAGACAGGTGAAAGATCTAAAGCTGGAGAATAATGCCAGCAAAGGTTGGTTTGAGAATTTTAGAAAGATATTTGGCTTCAAAAATCTCAAGATAATAGGAGAAATAGTGTTTGCTGACCCAGCGGCTGTAGAAAAGTTTCCAGGTGGCATTTTAAAGATCATTGAGAAAGAATATCTGCCTGAATAGGTTTTTAATGCAGATAAAAGTTCCGTATTCTGGGGGGGAAAAAGCATAAAGAACACGTATCAGTAAGGGAAAAATGTGAACACTAAAGTTTAAGGCAGCAAGGGATAGGCTAACAACTATTTGGTATAAATGCAATTAGCTTTGTGATCAGCACTCTCTGCATTTATACAGCTGCTAACCCCCAAGCCTTGAGAAGACAAAACAAACATTACCTGTCAGTCTTTGTGTTGTACAAAAAGAATGCCTGAAAAACAGGAACACTTTTTTTCCTGGATTGGTTCCATCAGCACTTCGTCTCTGAAGTCAGAAAGTACCTTGCCTGTAAGGGACTGTCTTTTTAAGGTTTTTTGATATGAGTCAATGCCTTTGACCACTCTTAACTCCATGAATTTAAAACCAAAGGTATCAAATTAGTCTACTTGTCCCCAAACATGATATCTCTAAGTCAGTCTCTAGATCAGGCGTCATAATTACTTGTAAGGCTCATTGCATATAGTACTCTATGGAAAGGATTGCCAACACTATAGAAATGAACACAGGTATACAGAATATTATGAAGGCCTAGAAGGATTAAACCATTGTTATAGAAAAAGCTGTGGCAGCTATCAAGCCCTAGACAAATTTCTGCTGAAGAAAACTGTATCCAGGTATGTATCTGACTTCAGAGGATTTAGGATAGAGTCCATCAAGGAAATAATAAAAGAGGTTGTGGATATGGCCAGAAAGGTGGGGTAAGGGGTTTCTAGACACGGATTTGGAGAAATTTAAGAGCTAATACACACATCGAAGGAATAAACTGAAGGCAACTATATGGAGATGAGTGCTTCTGAACCAGTGCCAGACAATTTGGAAAAAGACTTAGAAGAAGCAGTACCAGAAAACAAATTGGCATTAGAGAATCTTAAGAGGGTCTCTGTTATTTAAGACTCATCTTGGCTTCTTTTGTGACATGGCCCCTTCTGTGATACATAGAGGAGCTGAAACTAAAGTAAATGACAGAAGAAGGCTTGGTACTGTATAGCAACATTTTTAGATAAGTGTATGCTACATAATACATATAGCATACAAAATATGTGTTAATCAATTGTTTATGTTACAGGTAAGGCTTCCAGTCAATAGTAGGTTATTATTAAATTTTGGGGGAGGCAAAGGTTATATGAGACTTTTTGACTGTGTAAGAGGTTGGCATTCCTTACCTCTATGCTTGTCAAAGATTATATATAGTCTATAATTCTAGCACTTTGGGAGGCTGAGGTGGGTGGATCGCCTAAGATCAGGAGTTGGAGACCAGCCTGGGAAACATGGAGAAACCCCATCTCTACCAAAACACAAAAAATTAGCCAGGAGTGGTAGCATGCACCTGTATTCCCAGATACTTAGGAGGCTGAGGTAGGAGAATCACTTGAACCCAGGAGGCAGAGGTTGTGGTGAGCCGAGATTGCACCACTAAACTCCAGCCTGGGTGACAGAGTGAGATTCCATCTCAAAAAAAAAAAAAAGATATTATACATACACACACACATATATACACACACATATTCTATTGGTCACACACACACACACACACATATATATATTCTATTGGTTTTGTTTCTCTAGACAACCCTGACTAATAAAGGTGACTATTTAAAATATCAAATTATTATAGATCTTGACCACAAAAAAATAGACATATGAAAATACCACTAATAAATCCTCTGTCTTTCTCTATTTTCTTAATCACAACAAAATAAATAATTTCAGTAGAAAACCTTTTGCACTAGTCTTGCATGTGTATGCTGGATGTGCACATACATACACCCAAGTTACTTTTTCCATTTAGACTCTACCTAATGTTATTGGTATTTGTTAACTCTCTAAACATATTTCAATGTTGCTTAATATTATGGTCAGTATAAGGAATAAAGTGAGAATGGATCAACAGTTGACATTTCTTAGAAGGGCTTAACAGCAGATAGTATCTAAGGGATAATAGGGATAATGAGATACCTATGGCTAAGATGTCAGGCTTTTTTTATTTTTATTTGTATGAACCTTTGACAGAAATGAATGGTAGACAGTACAAGTTTTCCATGAGGGAATGCCCAGAACATTCAAAAGAACAAAGAAGTCGGAGAAGCATGGAAATATTTCTCATTACTGAAAGTCATAATGGCGAGATGACAGAATAAAGAATAGAATAGAATAACATTGACTTTTAAATTTTCATTTAAAATTGCTATTAACTTTTATTTTTACTTTTAGATAATCTCAAGTTTGAACCATTATTTTTGAAATGAACAATGATGATGTTAAAAAATCATGCAAGGTAAATAATCCGTTGAGAGTGCAAGATAGACTAACATATTTTAACATAACAGTTCCTTCATGTATTTGAGATTCCAATATGACATAGTATCAAATTTTAAAAATTCACAATGATTTGAAAAAGCTATTAAAATACTTCTCTGCCAATATATGGTGGCTCATGCCTGTAATGTCAACACTTTGAGAGACCAAGGTGGGAGAATCCTTTAAAGTCAGGAGTTCAAGACCAGTCTGGGCAACAGAGTGAGACCTGTTTCTACAAAAAAACTAAAAATTGAAAATTTAGCCAGGCATTGTGACACATGCCTGTAGTTCCAACTGCTCAGGAGGCTGAAGCAGGATGATTGCTTGAGTCCAGGAGTTTGAGGCTGCCGTCAACTATGATTGTTCCACTGTACTGCTACGTGAGCAACAGAGCAATACCTTGTCTCACACAAAACAACCAAAAAATTCTCATTTTTTTCATCTACATAAAAGTAATCAATCTCTAATCAACAATTGAAATTTTTAACTACATATTTCTTCATATAATTCAACTAACACAACCTATCATGATATATTGGTGGAAACAGATATAAGTATCCAGTTGCCTTCTGATAAGCCATAAGAAAACTTTTGAAAAATGCAAAACAGTTCCAGAGTTCTCAGTGTTTATTTTTGTTTTCGAAAATAGAGTTGTATTATAACTTTATTTTTGTTAACCTATTTTAGATTTATTGTGTCACTTTTAAATGAGTTTAAAAATATACTGAACATTTTTGTTTTAATTTCTAATGTGGTTAATATCAGTAGATAGTAAAAAATATCTTTCAAGCATGAAATATTAACGTTGTTAAAACTTTATTCCTCTGTACATGTATTTTTAAAATGCTATGTGATGAAATGACAAGTATATGCAAAGCATATCTGCTGAGTACTGTAGTACAATAGTTGGTAAGCTGGTAAGTAATCATTCTAGACTGTAATGAGATGCTGAGACTAACAAGTTTGAAAACATCCCATTATGGATTATTCGTTCAAAGGAAATAAATCTGTGCCAGTTTTCATATTAATTTCAATCATATTATAAGGATCCCTTGTTATCTAAATGTCTGCTACCTTGATAAATTAGAATAAATTTCCAAATAAATCCCTTGGTATCTGCATTTTTTCTATTCCCTACCTAAAACTTAAATATTAAATATTTTTATATGACAAGTTAGTCTGTATTATCCAGAATCACTTTTAAAATCCATGCTAGCTACAATTTTAAAAATATATAGATTTGGTGATTAAAGGACACTTGCATCTTAAAACATTGCATTATCTATCATCTTTTCACTGCTTTAAGATTCATGGTCAGTTATAGTTTTGTCTCTTGAAACACTCAAGTTTTTCGTAAATAGTTTTTATGATTCAGTTCTATGGAGAATCTTGTTTAGAATTAGTATCTATATTTATACAAAATGAATACCTCCTTTTGACATTGTTGAAATCTGTAACTGATATCTGATGGCAGCCAAATCAGTGAGCCCATCTGCTATTATTTTTGGACAAAGAGTTCTCAATTGGTCTGATGCCCTTAAATGGAAGAAGTTGTTAGCTCTAGAGTTGACAATTGCGATTTATTACTATGGGAATACAAGTTAAGGAAGTCAGAGTCAGAAGCATGAAACAGATACACATAAAGCAAGAAAAGTAGGAATGAGTAATGGAAAGAGAAGACTTCTATTTATCTTTTGTTTCTGGTCTTATTCCTAACATTAGATCTTAAGATATTGCCTGTGTCACTATTCATTTTGATCAGCCTACTTCCATTTGAAAGCAAATTATTGTAGGTAATTAACTTCAAAAATGATCAATTATAATCTCTGATATGGTTGTGTCTTCAAGATACATACATACTAATTGTGCCTTGGTCATATTACATGTGCCTATGCTATAAAAATTATTATTTGATGGGACCACAAGTTTCTCTCTCTTCTAGTTTTCTTGTTTTCTTCCTCCATCCTTGACAATTGCATTTTACAAGTTTCCCTTTGTTCATGTTTCCCAAGTTTTCACCTTGGCTTTCATTAGCAAATATAATTTTCCCTGTTGATTTCAGCTGCACCTATGACTTTAAATTTTATCTGTTTACTTGTAACTTTCAAATCTACATTTCTAACTCTTATCTTTCTTTTGAGAATAAGATTCATTTAATCAGTTACTTGCTAACCCTATCCAATTGCTGCCAAACCACAAACTTAAAATCAAAATTGAATTTTCCATTTCCTCCCCCAGATGATCTCTCCTTTCTACTCATCTACATTTCCAGTGAATTGTTTCTCCATCTGCCTATTTACTCAAGGAAAACAATTAACATCCTCCTTAAAATCAACGAATCCTTCTCTGTAAAGCTTTACCCACATCATACTTTTATTCATTAATACTGTTAATTGTGTCTCATAAATATATCTTAAATAACCTTCTCTCCAACTCTGCAGATTTTTCAATGTTCATCTGGAAAATTAAAAAGAGACTAAATAAGCTACCTAACTCTAATCCCCTGCACATTAATCCATCCTTTACGTTGTTGGCAAACTACTTCCCAAAATGCAGATCTGAACATGCCATCTTTCTGAGTATCCTTCTCCCATTGCCTATCATCATCACTATAGACAGGTATTTCAATCTGATATTGTAGTCTTTCTCTACTGAAATGATCATGAAAAAAGTCAAAAGCAACAGTTTGGTAGAGATAAGTACAAGTAAACCATGCACAGAAGAGACTTTTTATTATACATATAGTATGTACATTATATATTTAATCTACATTAACTATATATTACCTATAATGTATATATTTATGTACATGCATTGAAAGTTATATAATGTTTTACCTGTGGAAAAATATCTGATTACAGGTGATACTAGCTTGAAGCAGTGGTCTGTCTGCTTTGGAAAAAAAACACTGTGTTGACTCTAAGACCAGTGTATTAGTCCATTTTTATACTGCTGTGAAGAAATACTTGATATTGGGTAATTTTTAAAGAAAAAGAGGTTTAATGGACTCACATTTCCACATGGCTGGGGAGGCCTCACAACCACGGTGGAAAGCAAAGAAGGAGCAAAGGCACCTCTTACATGGTGGCAGAAAAGAGAGCTTGTGCAGGGGAACTTCCTTATGTAAAACCATCAGATCTCGTGAGACGTATGTACTATCAGGAGAACAGCATGGGAAAACCTGCCCCACTATTCAATTACCCTCCCCCCACAGGGTCTCTCCCATGACATGGGATTATGGGAGCTATAATTCAAGATGAAATTTGGATGGGGACATAGCCTAACCATATCGACTAGTAAATACTGATGTGATCTCCTTTTGCTGTCTTCCAAATCACAAACTTTATAACTAATTTGTATTTCAGAAACTGCTCGATACATGCTAATATTTCAATTAAAGTCCCAGGAATAAGTAAAAAAAAACAAAAACAGCACCAATGGCATTCTTTAAGACTTATAAATAAACCTGAACATATTTCCATACAAAATATATATGTACCCACTAGACTATGATCTACAATTTGAGAAAGAAGGGACTGTCAAATTACCCTGTACCCAACACATGCCATGGCATGTGTCATAACTCAGCTTAATAGATCTTTTGAAATAAATAAATGAATAAATTCATTGATGCAATACATCCTTGAAAGACTTTAGATACTTATAAACCATATTCTATGGTGACTATACTACTGATACTCTATTTTTCCCATATAAAAAGTAAATTGAAACAACATGTGTATAACACCAAATCATCTATAGTTAGGTTTTTGGTTGTTTTGTTTTGTTGGATAGCATCTGATGAACTGAGATGTTATAATATTACTTTTCTGGTACTATGAAAACAAATATTTACGGATGCAGAAGACTGCAGGAAACAATGGTAATCTTCCTGGATACAGATATAAACCTTGGAGAACATGAGAAATAAAAAGCAACGGAGGAAATGAGGCCTAAAAACAGTGGTGGCTGGGCACGATGGCTCACGCCTGTAATCCTAACACTTTGGGAGGCAGAGACGGGTGGATCATGAGATCAGGAGTTCAAGACCAGCCTGGCCAAGATGGCGAAACCCCGTCTCTACTAAAAATACAAAAATTAGCCAGGCATGGTGGTGGGCGCCTGTAATCCCAGCTACTCAGGAGGCTGAGGCAGGGAATTGCTTGAATCCAGGAGGTGAAGGTTGCAGTGAGCCGAGATCGAGCCACTGCACCCAGCCTGAGCGACAGAGTGAGACTCCATCTCAAAAACAAAAACAAACAAAACAAAACAAAAAAAACGGCCGGGCTCGGTGGCTCACGCCTGTAATCCCAGCACTCTGTGAGGCCGAGGCGGGCAGATCAAGAAGTCAGGAGATTGAGACCATCCTGACTAACACAGTGAAACCCCGTCTCTACTAAAAAATACAAAAAATTAGCCGGGCGTAGTGGCGGGCGCCTGTAGTCCTGGCTACTCCGGAGGCTGAGGCAGGAGAATGGTGTGAACCCGGGAGGCGGAGCTTGCAGTGAACCGAGATACTGCCACTGCACTCCAGCCTGGGCGGCAGAGCGAGACTCTGTCTCAAAACAAAAGCAAAAACAAAAACAAAAAACAAAACAAACAAACAAAAAACCATATTTGGAGATGGCAGAATTTGGTTTATTTGTGTGATAGTTGTTTAGATTTAATTATAAACTTTTTTTTTCTTGTCTTCTTAAATATTTATAGGCAGTCCTTAATTCATTTTTTTTAAATTTATTTATTTATTTATTATTATTATTATACTTTAAGTTCTAGGTTACATGTGCATAACGTGCAGGTTTGTTACATATGTATACTTGTGCCATGTTGCTGTGCTGCACCCATCAACTCATCAGCATCCATCAACTCGTCATTTACATCAGGTATAACTCCCAATGCAATCCCTCCCCCATACCCCCTCCCCATGATAGGCCCCGGAGTGTGATGTCCCCCTTCCCGAGTCCAAGTGATCTCATTGTTCAGTTCCCACCTATGAGTGAGAACATGCGGTGTTTGGTTTTCTGTTCTTGTGATAGTTTGCTAAGAATGATGGTTTCCAGCTACATCCATGTCCCTACAAAGGACACAAACTCATCCTTTTTTATGGCTGCATAGTATTCCATAGTGTATATGTGCCACATTTTCTTAATCCAGTCTGTCACTGATGGACATTTGGGTTGATTCCAAGTCTTTGCTATTGTGAATAGTGCCACAGTGAACATACATGTGCATGTGTCTTTATAGCAGCATGATTTACAATCCTTTGGGTATATACCCAATAATGGGATGGCTGGGTTGAGGAATCGCCATACTGTTTTCCATAATGGTTGAACTAGTTTACAATCCCACCAACAGTGTAAAAGTGTTCCTATTTCTCCACATCCTCTCCAGCACCTGTTGTTTCCTGACTTTTTAATGATCGCCATTCTAACTGGTGTGAGATGGTATCTCATTGTGGTTTTGATTTGCATTTCTCTGATGGCCAGTGATGATGAGCATTTTTTCATGTGTCTTTTGGCTGTATGAATGTCTTCTTTTGAGAAATGTCTGTTCATATCCTTTGCCCACTTTTTGATGGGGTTGTTTGTTTTTTTCTTGTACATTTGTTTGAGTTCTTTGTAGGTTCTGGATATTAGCCCTTTGTCAGATGAGTAGATTGCAAAAATTTTCCCCCATTCTGTAGGTTGCCTGTTCACTCTGATGGTAGTTTCTTTTGCTGTGCAGAAACTCTTTGCACAAGACAGGGATGCCCTCTCTCACCACTCCTATTCAACATAGTGTTGGAAGTTCTGGCTAGGGCAATCAGGCAAGAGAAAGAAATCAAGGGTATTCAGTTAGGAAAAGAAGAAGTCAAATTGTCCCTCTTTGCAGATGACATGATTGTATATTTAGAAAATCCCATTGTCTCAGCCCAAAATCTCCTTAAGCTAATAAGCAACTTCAGCAAAGTCTCAGGATACAAAATTAATGTGCAAAAATCACAAGCATTCTTATACACCAGTAACAGACAAACAGAGGGCCAAATCAGGAATGAACTTCCATTCACAATTGCTTTAAAGAGAATAAAATACCTAGGAATCCAACTTACAAGGGATGTAAAGGACCTCTTCAAGGAGAACTACAAACCACTGCTCAGTGAAATAAAAGAGGACACAAACAAATGGAAGAACATGCCATGCTCATGGATAGGAAGAATCAATATCGTGAAAATGGCCATACTGCCCAAGGTAATTTATAGATTCAATGCCATCCCCATCAAGCTACCAATGAGTTTCTTCACAGAATTGGAAAAAACTGCTTTAAAGTTCATATGGAACCAAAAAAGAGCTCGCATCTCCAAGTCAATCCTAAGTCAAAAGAACAAAGCTGGAGGCATCACGCTACCTGACTTCAAACCATACTACAAGGCTACAATAGCCAAAACAGCATGGTACTGGTACCAAAACAGAGATATAGACCAATGGAACAGAACCGAGTCCTCAGAAATAATACCATACATCTACAGCCATCTGATCTTTGACAAACCTCAGAGAAACAAGAAATGGGGAAAGGATTCCCTATTTAATAAATGGTGCTGGGAAAATTGGCTAGCCATAAGTAGAAAGCTGAAACTGGATCCTTTCCTTACTCCTTATACAAAAATTAATTCAAGATGGATTAGAGACTTAAATGTTAGACCTAATACCATAAAAACCCTAGAGGAAAACCTAGGTAGTACCATTCAGGACATAGGCATGGGCAAAGACTTCATGTCTAAAACACCAAAAGCAACGGCAGCAAAAGCCAAAATTGACAAATGGGATCTAATTAGATTATAAACTTTTAAAAGTCACAAACTTCTACCCAGGGAAATTCTGAGTAATCAGGCCTGTGTTACAACCCCAGAATAGATATTTTAAAAAAATAATAGATAATCTACAGTACAACCAAGTTTGGGGAATATTCCTTCTAAGGCCGTTTTTCACCTAAAAATAGATTTATAAATTTATCTCATGTTACAAATATTTGCATCCTTTTTTTTTCCATTTTCATAAAATATTATATTACCTCTAAATGCCAGTATGGAACTAACTGTGATCAGTTTAATATGGAAATCTTTATTATATTTTATATTAGTAATTGAAATAATCATTTTCTACATTTTTGTCCACTCTTCTCTTTTTGGCATTTTCCTATGGATGACTAGTGCTTGTTCTGAGGGACTCTGATTACTCAGTTCTAAGTTTGACTTAGTCTGTTCATGCTGCTGTTACAAAATAACTGAGACTGGGAAATTTATAAAGAACAAAAATTTGTTACTCACTGTTATGGAGGCTGGAAAGTCCAACATCAAGGCACATGTGAGTTTGGTGTTTGGTGAGGGCTCAGTCTCAGCTTCTAAGATGACTCCTTCTTGCTGCATCTTCTACAGATGAGAAATGCTGTGTCCTCACATGGTTAAAGGGATAAGAAAGAGCAGAAAAAAGAGCAAACTATCAAGCCCGTTTATCAGGGCACCTAATTTCATTCATGAAGGCAGAACTCTTATCACTCAATACCTTCTAAAGGATATGCCTCTTAATACTGTTGCCTTGGAAATGAAGTTTCAACATGAATTTTGGAGTGGACAAACCTATTGAAATCATAGAAAATTTGCATGACCACTCTGGCTTTTGCTAAGAAAGTTCTGTGTGTCTAGCTTTAGCAATTCATGTAATACAATTTTATAAGCAACTTAGAACTCATGAAATTACTGTTCTGCTTACTTAGTTTACTTACTTTTTAAAGGAAAAACAGCCTAACAAAATATTTTAGGTATGAATAGAAGATTCCAAATTATTTCAATGATGAAAACCTTATACTTTTCTTATTAATATTATCTGTATCTCAGTTGTCCAGGTGAAATATCCAGAGATTTTATTCAGGGTAAACCATGAAAATCATAAATCTAGAAAACTTTTTAAACTTTAACCATCGTCATTTTGGAGAAATGATAATGGAAATTATTCTAAGTCATTTTAAAAAATAATTTGCAACCTTCTCACCTCAATGACACTGTCTACTCACCTTTAAATTGATTGCTTCCCCTGAAGCAGATAAAATATTTCAAAACACTATGAATCTGCTTGATATTCACATTTAAATTTTAAACTAATTTTAATTAGTGAAACTGACCAGGATCAGTCTCATAACTTGCCTTGTTATTCATTTTGACTTTGTTAGGGAAACTTTGTATCAGAATTTAGATCAATGCAGTAGTTCAATTAAGTAGAACAACTGTCTAGAGCTTCATGACTTAGCACTATTTCAAACCTACTATTGGAGGTATTCTCCTCATATCTCATGCAAAGCAGTTATTTCTTGTTTTCACATATCTTTTAATTGTGAGGATATTAAAAGATTTTCTTTGAGCATTACTGTCTATATTAGTTTGTTTTCACACTGCTATAAAGAAATACCTGAGACTAGGTAATTTATAAAGAAAAAAGGTTTAATTGACTCACAGTTCTGCACGGCTGGGGAGGCCTCAGGAAACTTACAATAATGTCAGAAGGGGAAAAGGCACATCTTACATAGTGACAGGTAAGAGAGAAAGGTGTGAAAGGGGAAGATCCCCTTATAAAAGTATCAGATCTCATGAGAAGTCATTATCATGAGAACAGCATGGGGGAACCACCTCCATGATCCAATAACCTCACAACAGGTCTCTCCCTAGACCAGTGGGTATTACAAATCAAGATGAGGTTTGAGTGGAGACACAGCCAAATACAATCGCTTCCCCTGTTGCTTAGTAAGAATAATGGATGGAGGTGGCTGGGCGCAGTGGCTCACACCTATAATCCCAGCACATTGGGAGTCCAAAGTGGGTGGATCATGAGGTCAGGAGATCGAGACCATCCTGGCTAACACAGTGAAACCCCGTCTCTAGTAAAAATACAAAAAATTAGCTGGGTGTCCTGGAGGCCGCTGTAGTCCCAGCTATTTGGGAGGCTGAGGCAAGAGAATGGAGTGAACCTGGGAGGTGGAGCTTGCAGTTAGCCAAGATCATGCCACTGCTCTCCAGCCTGGGCGACAAAGCGAGACTTCTCAACAACAACAACAAAAAGAATGATGGATAGAGGTGATGCTACACAAAATTTCTCTTTATATTCATTAGTTCTGAACCCCATCTCCAGTGCAGAAATCCTAGACTTCTTGAACTTATTTATTTCACATTTCTGCTGGAAAATTCTTTTACTCATCTGGCATGAGGCCTCGACTAAAAAGCAGGTCATCTTTCTCCTGACTTTTTATACCCCACACTTCATTCTTGGTGATCAAAAGAGATAAAGTCTACTCAAATAAATAGTGTCTTCCTAAAGCCTGGGTGCATCTTCCAACGTTTCACTATGTTGTCTTAATCATGATATACATATTTAAAATATTTTCTACCTGGAAAAATATAACTTTATTGACTTGTGGGACAGTTCTACTAACCCAACACTGATCCTTAGTTCTTCAGAAAATGACAAGTATAAGCATCACTAAAATGAAATCTTAAGCTTTCCAATTCATGTAATTTATACAAGTTTTATACTTCCTTTTCTGTAGTTGTGTGGAAAGAAAATGTGCCAAATCCTAACTTCTTACCTGGGGATTAGGCAGTTTGGCTAACAGCCATTTCACACACTCTCTCTCTCCTCTTCTAATAAATCCTATGTCTTAAAACGGCCCTTAATAAAATAACACACTGAAATGAAAGTAATTTTAACATGTGTATTACCATGACTGCAGAGCAGAACAATTCTGAAATCTGCACTGAGACACTTGAGTTGTCCAGATGAGATCAGTGTGTGTTCACTGATTTGTATATTTAAGTTATGGAACCAAGGAGAAATATAAAAAAACTTAATTTGTCCCCAAAAAGATTTCATCCTAATACTTCTACCATTTGTAAAGTCATTTTCATTGGTTTTCTAAAATGCTGTATTCGATAAACATTCTTCCTGTAGTATCAGTCTTTTCTCAACTTCCTATAGGACTCCTTTATATAAATTATTCCTGGCTCCTAATTACATGATTCTAACCTGTGAACAACTTGTCTTTCCCAATGATGACAAATATTTATTTGGTATTATCTGCATTTAAATTCCACTGTAGTTTCATCTCCTCTGATATTCTGCATGGTGAATAATAATTTTATGCTGCCTTGGTATCTATTCTGAATACAAGCTGGACTTTCTTACAGCAGAAGCAGGGCTTATTTACCCTTGATGAGGTGCCTAGTTCTTCACCTCTTCCTAGTTTGTCAGTGCAGTTGATTCAGATGTCTACCTTGCATAACCGCCTCCTGGTGACCACCTCTCTATGGGCTACCTAGATACAACCTACTTGACTAGTCCTACTGATGTCCACACTCTGCATGGACTGGCAGATATGTCACAATGGGATGGATATTTGTCTTGAACAATGTTCTGTAATCAGAGATTTTAGTAACTAATAAAAACTTCTCCACTTAAAGTAAATTTTTATATTTTGCTAGAAAATTCACCGTGATTTTAAGGCTATTTTATCCCAAACTAGCAATTTATAACACTTCTAAAGTTGTAACTGAATAATTCACTGCATTTTTTAATTTCTGAAATCCAAAACACTTTATATCTGACATGAGTGTAGAAATATACAATTGTCCTAGGATTATTGCCATAAAAAAAGCTATTTCATTGTTTACAGTTTATTACCCTCCCCTTCTTAGCTCTCCACCTTCGTACTAACCTAAAAGATATTATTCATCATTATTTGTTTGAAGAAAATTTTTTTCTCTGGTAAACTCAAGCTCATCAAATCCCCAAAGAAACAAGTAGAAAAGACAAAACCTTTCATAAAGAATGAATCGTGCATTGTTTTTATAAATTCAAAGTTGGAGAAAGTAACAGTTATTGTCATCGAACAGTTACATACTAGGGAAGAAATTATTTACTGAAAATCACATACCATTTCAGCCTCTGGAGTCATTATTCTGCATCTTGAAATATAGTCAAGGAATCAAAACACAGTGTGACGTTTACCAGAATGCTCATATTTTAAGACGGTCACTCCATTTCTGATTCCTTTCCTACAGGTCGGCCTTTCCTTAGAGCCTAGTGATTGCAGCAGTTCCTTGGTTTGACATCATTTTTTTCCAAGTGGTAACTAATTATCTTAAAAACTTTACATTTCAAGTACTGGCCATCTGGATTCACATTTATAAACTATAATACTTTTTCTTTTTTTCCTGAATACAATAAAAGTTTTCAAATTGTTGAAAGCAATCTTTACACTTATTTTCACTAAATCCTAAATTTATTAGATGCTGAAAAATTCCTGGGGGATACCATGCATGTTACCTTTAAACCACTCTTTAAAGTACAGTGATTAAGCAGCACCACCAAAATCCAGGCACGTTGCCAAACTACTATCATTTTTTAAACAATCGAATAAGCTTAATTGTGTTGCATTAGATTCAGTGATTGTAAGAAGAATGTAACAGAACAGAGTCCTCAGAAATAACACCACACATCTACAACCATCTGATCTTCGACAAACCTGACAAAAACAAGAAATGGGGAAAGGATTCCCTATTTAATAAATGGTGCTGGGAAAACTGACTAGCCATATGTAGAAAGCTGAAACTGGATCCCTTCTTTACACCTTATACAAAAATCAATTCAAAAATCAATTCAAAATGGATTAAAGACTTAAATGTTAGCCTAAAACCATAAAAATTCTAGAAGAAAACCTAGGCAATACCATTCAGGGCATAGGCATGGGCAAGGACTTCATGACTAAAACACCAAAAGCAACGGCAACAAATGCCAAAATAGACAAATGGGATTTAATTAAACTAAAGAGCTTCTGCACGGCAAAAGAAACTACCATCATAGTGAACAGGCAACCTACAGAATGGGAGAACATTTTTGCAATCTACCCATCTGACAAAGGGCTAATATCCAGAATCTACAAAGAACTTAAACAAATTTACAAGAAAAAAAAAACCATCAAAAAGTGGGCAAAGTATGTGAACAGATACTTCTCAAAAGAAGACATTTATGCAGCCAACAGGCACATGAAAAAATGCTCATCATCACTGATCATCAGAGAAATGCAAATCGAAACCACGATGAGATACCATCTCATACCAGTTAGAATGGCAATCATTAAAAAGTCAAGAAACAACAGATACTAGAGGGGATGTGGAGAAATATGAACACTTTAACACTGTTGGTGGGACTGTCAACTAATTCAACCATTGTGGAAGACAGTATGGCGATTCCTCAAGAATCTAGAACTAGAAATACCATTTGACCCAGCCATCCCATTATTAGGCGTATACTCAAAGGATTATAAATCATGCTACTATAAAGACACATGCACACGTATGTTTATTGCGGCACTATTCACAATAGCAAAGACTTGGAACCAACCCAAAATGTCCATCAGTGATAGACTGGATTAAGAAAATGTGGCACATATACACCATGGAATACTATGCAGCCATAAAAAAGAATGAGTTCATATCCTTTGTAGGGACATGGATGCAGCTGGAAAACATCATTCTGAGCAAACTATCACAAGGACAGAAAACCAAACACCGCATGTTCTCACTCATAGGTGGGAATTGAACAATGAGAACACTTGGACACAGGGCGGGGAACATCACACCCCAGGGCCTGTCAGGTGTGGGGGCAGGGGAAGGGATAGCATTAGGAGAAATATGTATTGTAAATGATGAGTTGATGGATGCAGCAAACCAACATGACACATGTATACCTGTGTAACAAACCTGCACGTTGTGCGCAGGTACCCTGGAACTTAAAGTATAATAAAAAAAAGTTTAAAAAAATTTTTTTAAAAAGAAACACTAAACAATTTGTACAAATATTCAACATCCTTTGGAATTAAATAATTATCTCCAAAAAGAAAATCTCAGAAAAATGTATAAGAAGTAACACTTAGGCCCTTGCTTTACACACAAATAGATTCCATTATCTTATTTAGGTTATATTGAAATATCGTGAGTATGGAAATGGAGAAAAACCTGTTTCCTTGCCTTTTCACACTTATGTGGTCACCCAGACCCACCTAGCTCCATTCCTTTTCTATTTTATTCTTAGGGTAAAAAATCCATTCCACAGCCTGCATAATTTCTAGAATGCTGTGGTGAAGCAGTTACTTGCAAAATTACTGATGCAGGGCATGGTGGCTCATGGCTACAAACCTAGCACTTTAGGAGGCTGTGGGATGGGAATCACTTGAGCCTAGGAGTTCAAGATCAGCACAGGTAGCATAGCAAGACCCCATCTCTACATTTTTTTTTTTTTAATTAGCAAGGTGTGGTGGTGCACACCTGTAGCCCCAGGTACTTTGGAGGGTGACTTAGGAAGATTGCTTGAGCCTGGGAGGTCCAGGCTTTAGTGAGCTGTGGTCACACTCATGTACTCCAGCCTGGGCAACAGAGTGAGACCCTTTCTCAAAATAAATAGACAAATAAATAAATTAATGATTTCCAAGGACAATGAATCCAAAGACAACCTTTCCTTATTACAACATAGAAAAGTGTTAGAGCTCTGTATCCATGGAACTAATGTTAGTTAAAATGACCTAAGAATATAAAGACAAGAAAATATTTTTCAAGCAAAGCATGCTTTACTACTTTAATCTGGATTACATCTCTTTTGTAAAATAACTAAGATTTTAACATATCTATCTCATTTATTATTGACACTTTAGCAAAGGAAAATGTAGAACTTTCTAAATTATTTGAGTTAGGATGACCAAATTATGTAGTGCTTATTTTTTTCCTTATTTCTTTTATTTTCTCTCATCCTAGAATTTTTCCCTTTCCTGTCTCAACATGACTTGGTATAGAGAGAAAATTTTATGGGACTGAAAGGAACTTGAAAAATTTTCTTCACATATTTTTCAATTACTTCAGGCTAAAGTTGCTTTTTAAAGGTAAACTTTTTTTTTTTTTCTCTTCTCAGACTTAAAAAAAAAGCAAGATCAAAAATTTATTCCTATTCTAGACTGTATTTGAGTGTTATATTATCAGTGGTAATGTAAAAATGGAATCTGTAAATTGTAGTTTTTCTTATCTGCTTTCGGTTAACAGTGCACAACAATTGTTAGAACTTCACAGTGAGTGTGTGAATTGTAATGGTTTTACTATTTCACAAGCCTCTGTATTGTAAGAGTTGGATTTTAAATATTCATTGCTTAAAATGCCAAAATGTGTTGCTGGAGGGAGGTTATGTAATCTCTTTTGCTGGAGATCTTTAGAAATAGAAGAGACACCTCTCTTCCTGTTTTAGTTTTATGTATCTGTGTCTAGAAGCAAGGAAAGATTGTAAGTGTCTGGAGACACTTTTAAGCTGTATAGTTTACGAAATGGATATACAGAATTTCAGAGTAGTGTTTAGACATAGCATCTAGTGGATCTTCACATAGTTAAAAATTTATAAAATTTACCTTATACAGTACACTTAGTACACTTAAGGAATATACTTCAACGAGTTGTAAACATCTTAGTTTCAATGTATTTATTTAATTTAATTATCAGATAATACTTATTGAATGCCATAATCACATGTCGTAGGCTAAAAAAATCCCCACAAAAGAGAGATCAAGCTGTCAGTAGGGTTGACTCCCTCTGAGGGCTGGGAGTGAGAATCTTTTCCATAAGGATTTCTCAGCTTCTGGTTGTTTGTAGAACATTTCTGGCTTTTTTTTTTTTTTTTTTTGGTCAAAGTTTGTATCATCCCGATCTGCCTTCATTTTCACATGCTGTTGTTTCTATGTGTGTGTGTCAAAATTTCCCCTTTTGATAAGGACACACACAGTCATATTACAGAGTATGGCCCACCTTAGTAACTTCATCTTAACTTGATCATATGGGAAGGTTCTATTTCTAAATAAGGTCATATTCTCGGGTCCTGGGTTATCAGGGAGTAGGACTTCAGCATCATTTGAGGTACGTAATTCAATCCATAGCAGAGAGTATGTTAGAAAGAAGTAGTCCACATTTCTCTGTTTTTAGGTAATACATATAAAGTAGTTCTAATCTGAAAACAGAGTAGCTGCCACCACATTTACAATCCAAATGCATGAGAGAAGTTTCTTGAGGAGATTTGCTTTGTTCACCCACTTTTGCAACACTCATCACCATCTTTCTCACTATAGTCATCAAAAGACTAGGCCTGTAACTAATCAACATATTAAGAGGAGAAGGGGAATAGATAGTAAAACGTTACTCTGTGAAGTATGTAACCTCCTTGACTAGCAATTCCATGTGAGAAGCATGGAGATAATTCCCAGTGAAGGGGTGGAAGGAATTGACTTCACCTTTTAGTAGGTAAAACAAATACATGAGAGGTGAGAGGATGGTAAATACAATGTGTATACACTGTCATGTCAAAAACCTTGCCTGTGAAAAAATAGATAATATTGAGGAAGCTGTTATGGAAGGCCAAGGATTGTAATTTGGTTGGTAAGTTAGTCAGTCAGTCAGCTAGTTAGTTAGTATATCTGTTTTAAATAGAAGAGAACTGAGTTGAAAGTAAAAACCTAATATAATGATAGAAGGGAAAAATATATTAAAAAGTAGGAGACTGAAATATGACAGAATAACCAGATGGAATGGGATTTACAGAGGTGGAACCATTGGTGGTGGACAAAAGGTGAAAATCTCTTGCTTTATATTGCTGTTAGGGCTTTAAGGATTGTGAAAGACAGAAAATAAGCAGATTTTTAAATAATTATATATATACATTTATTTTCTTGTTTTTTTTTTTATGCTTTTTGAATGAGATATTAGTTCCCCTGTGTCTTTGTAATGTAGCAGGGTAATGTGTAGGGATCTGATCATAGATGGTAAATGAAGGGCTAAAGAAACAAGATTGTTAAAATTCTAGACTTAGTGTGATGATGACTTTCAGTTCTAGAAATTTTACAAATTAAATAATATTAATACAAAAAAGGAGTACTGTGCATATTTATTTAGAAGTTAATTAGTTGTCAATGGTTGTTACTTAGTCTGTCACTAGAGCTTCATAACTTGGAAATGTTTGAGGAAATATGTGAAGATTTTATATTTTAAAATAGTTTGTCAAAATTATTTCAAAAAATGAAGATAATCTTTACAGAACAACATTAAAAATTACGAATAAATATATGAAAAATAAGATCATCTGTGGCCAAAAAAATTGATTTGCACATTAGCCACTCTTCTTGAAACAGGTACTACTTTTTATTTGACCTACAAATCCTAGGCATAATATTTTTGGTTAAAAGTGACATTTGGATGTATACATTTTCAGGAACACTCTTTTGCAGTATTTGAAGTTAGCTATACTCTGAATGCCATGAACACAATAAAAACGTTAAGAGAAATGAATGTATAGTTTGCTACATATTTGACATCAACACATTTGTTTATATATTCTCATGTTTGTTTATTTATATACATATTTAATCTATGTTTCTGTGTATGGTCTGTTGTGGTAGTCAGCTTCTAAGATGTCTCCCTAGGCCGGGCGCGGTGGCTCAAGCCTGTAATCCCAGCACTTTGGGAGGCCGAGAGGGGCGGATCACGAGGTCAGGAGATCGAGACCATCCTGGCTAACACGGTGAACCCCTGTCTCTACTAAAAATACAAAAAAAAAAAAAAAAATAGCCAGGCGTAGTGGCGGGCGCCTGTAGTCCCAGCTACTCGGGAGGCTGAGGCAGGAGAATGGCGTGAACCCGGGAGGCGCAGCTTGCAGTGAGCCGAGATCGCGCCACTGCACTCCAGCCTGGGCGACTGAGCAAGACTCCGTCTCAAAAAAAAAAAAAAAAGAAAAGAAAAGAAAGTCTCCCGATAACCCATATCTTTTAGTGTTCTAGTATTATACACAATCTATACTTAATACGGGCTGGACCCAGTCACTTACTTCTAATGAACAGATTACGGTAAAAGTAATGATCTGTCACTTCAAAGATTAGGCAACAAAAAAACTTTGACTTCTTTCTTGCTCACCTTCTCTTGCTCTCTCTGGCTTGCTTGAGTGGAAGGCAACTTCCGTATTGTACCCTAACCTATTGAGAAGACCCTGTGGCAAGGAACTGAGGAAGGCATTTGACCAACACCCAATGTGAAACTAAGTTCAACAATCCCCAGGAAATGAATCCTGCCAACAACCACATGAGTGAGTTTGGAAGCAGATATTTCTTTCCCTGCTTCCAAGCTTCTCAAGCTTGTTGAGACTTCAGATGAAACTGTAGCCTTGACCACTGTCTTGACTGCAGTTTTGTAAGGGACTGAACTAGATGTGGCCAGATTCCTGAGCAACAGAAACTGAGTGACTAGATGGTTTTAAACCACTACATTTGGGGATAATTTGTTCTGCAGCGAAAGCTCACAAACGCATTTATGTGTTTATCTACATTAGCACATAAAACAATATAAATGCCATTTGTTTAGGTATTTATTACTGATCCTCCAGTTTACAAATGTAGAAGTAAACATCTTAGATAAGTGTCATGAAAAGAATTCCAGTTATTTCTTTTATTAATTATTGCATGAAGAAATTTAAATTCTAAAATTAAAAAATGTACGTTTTTCAAGTGTGATCTGTGAAAAATGCTGTCACCACAGCCTGCAGATACTTTGTGGTAACTTTTTCTCTCTGCTGGTTCAGCAATAACATAAATGTTTTTAAAACTTTTCTGACATTGTAGGCTGAGTAGGCTGCAATGCAGGCTATTTAACATGTCTTTATTTTTTTCTTATTTTTTCTTCAGTTGCTTCCTCCTGCTTCCCATTATGAGATGACATTCTCACTTTTTTCCCCATATTGTACTTCTGATATAGCAGCATGGTGCTTTCCTTTTCAATTATATTGTGTGTGCTTATTTGTGTCTATGCTGACTTTGTAAAATTAACTCCTGGAGTTCATAGCTGTGTGTTTCAAAGATAGACTTCTCAGAACAAAATTAAAAAGAAAATGCTGACATTCATTTCCCAATTCACATAGCTATTCAACATTTTAAGTAAACTCATTGCATAGATTGCCTGTAAAGTAATAATATCTTGCTTTAATTTTACTTTTTATTAATAATACTAATGGTAAAAATAATATTTAATACCTTAGAATAAAGCTTTCACACATATCACCTTATTGTTTCCTACTTAAAAAAAATATTAGCTGGTAGTATTCTGATTTTTCACATGAAGAAAATTATGTTCAGAGATGTCAATCAACTTGGATAAGGTCACAAAGCCAATGGAAAAAAAAATATGTTGGAAATGCAACTGATACAGTTTTAATTCAAAATTCTGCTTTTTATTGTGATTAAGAATATTGAGTCTAAATGCTATTATCTAGAACTAAGTTATTGGCAATACAAAATTACATGACTCTGCTTTCTTATTTTGCACTAAATTTCTCATTAATAGGCTATTGTATTAGACTAATTTCTAATGACTCTAAAAACATCAATGCACCATGACTCTCTTCACCTTTCTCTACTTCACACTTAATAGCAAGCCGTATAACACTGTGTAGAAATAACAGTCTTAAAAATACCTATTTTTTAAAAATAGGCTCTGTTGGAAGATGAAATAATACATTCCAAACCAAAGTTACTGAAGTTTAAATATACAAATGGTCCCCAAGTTACTATTTAATGGTTTGATGTCTTGATTTTTCAACTTATAATGGTGTAAAAATGATGAGCAATCACTCGAAACTCTACTTTGAGTTTTGAATTTTGATCTTTTCCTGTGCTAGTGAAACACAGAATAAGTGATGCGGGGCAGCAGCAGCGAGCCACACTACAAGTCAGCCACATGATCACCAGCATAAGCATCTGGTACTTTATAGTGTACGGTGTGCCAGACGATTTTGCCCAATAGTAGGTTCATGGAAATGTTCTGAGCACATGTAACATAGGATAGGCTGAGCTATGATGTTCGATGTGTTAGATGTATTAAATGTATTTTTTACTCAGCAATATTTTCAACTTAATATGAGTTTATTAGGATGTAACCAATTGCAATTTGAGAAGCATCTGTGGTGTGTTACATGGGCTTATATTTCCTATTTTGGTAAGAAATTCTTTCAGTCATTTATTTTTCATAAAAGGGTACCCTATAATTTATAGAATAAACTATCTATATGTAATATAAGATTGAATTTTATGAGAAAATTATTACAGAAATTATAGAATAAAGTCATATACCGAAAACAAAATAGAAGCATTAAAGGAGACGAGATTGATTTGTTAGTTATCTTTTCTGTATCTTATAGGCCCTCTTCTCTACTTCTATGCTCTCTTCCAGATAATTCATTCTTTTTAAGTTACAAAATATGACTTTACAAAATCATTGTTTTATAATTTTTTATTATTTTTATATTTTATAGAGATGGGACCCTTGCTGTATTGCCTAGACTGGTCTTGAACTCCTGCCCTCAAACAATTCCTCCACCTCAACTTGCCAAAGTGTTGGGATTACAGGTATGATCCATTATACCAAGCCTGGATTTTTCTTTAATGTCAATTTAAGTGGTCTTCATTCAATCATTCAAATATCTCTATTATTACTTGAATCACAGTAATGATTTTTTAATTTTCTTTCTTTAATATGTGAAGCTTTATTGTCATTTTTGGCTTTCAACCATGTCAGTTTGTTTTCCTGTGGCTTCAGTGAATGTGGATTTTTCATTGGCAAAGATTCCATGAATTTCTTTTATAGAAATTTGAGACCAGGAATAAAATTGAATCCTTCAGAAAGAATTTTCGTTTTGCTTTGGTGACATGCCTAACTTTACTATCATGCAGGAGAAGCTGTAACAAAATTTTTAGTTTAGATTTTTAAAAACCATATAAGTGTTCTAAATTGTGTCTGCATATCTGTTTGAGAAGCCTGCCAATGGTTAGGAGAGAGATTTTTCTGTTGTATTCAGCAAGAGGGAAAGGGGAGTGGAATAGGGTGCATGTAGGGATGGTGATGGATATATGGGTTTACTTCTAGCTCATTGTTATTCTTTCAGAACAATACCATTGGGCCCAGCCTTATATAGATCCACCTATTAGACTCCCCTCCAAGAGTCTGTCCCTCGTTTGTCTTTGGTTTCCCAAGCTCCACAAAGCCATCATCAGTGATACTTGCGTACACTGAGTTTGATAAATTTCCTCAGAGCAAAAGCTGAATTCTTTGCTTCATTTCTCATTTTCTCAATTTCACAATTTCCTCTCACCTCTTATTTAGATTTTGGCCTAAAAATTTCTTACTCCCCTATAAGCTCAAGGAATAACATTTTACAAATTAAGGTTTTATATTTTTTCCTAAAACAGGAGTGTAAGTACAGGCTCTAGATTTACTATATGTTCAAAAGAGAGTTCACTATCAAATCTGTGGAATTGGCATTTATGTTTGGTTAGTCTGGTTTCTTATAACTGGAAGTGCAAGTTATTCCTTTAAGCAGTATTATGTTACAAAGTAAATTCACTCTTATTAACATTGAAAATTTATAGTAACAAAAACATTTCTTGGGTATGTAATAGCCATATTTATGAAATTTATTCTGAATAAACACATGAGGTATTCTGAATCAGAGGTGAATTAGTTATTAGTAACGTAATTTAGCTATCTTTACAGATAGATATTTGAATAGCAATAACTATGTCTGCTTCTCTTTGTCCCACTCATTACCACTTGAGCAACATGATGAAAGCTAGATGAAAAAATCTTATATGGGTGTCTAGATACTTCAAAGTTGAAAAAAAAAGGAAAATGTATTTTTTCTTCTGTATAGCAGAAAAAGTTAGTTACATCTGCTTCTCTCTTCAATAAAGAGAGAAAACCTTTTCTTTCTGAAAAGGAGATGAAAGTGTCCTGGATTTTCCTACTAACTTATTGGAGAGCAAATATATCCTGTCAAAGGCCAGATAAACCCAAATGTCTCTGATTTCTAAAGCCTAGAGATGTCTCCAAGATCCCAGGCCTTATATTCCTTTCAAATGTAAATGCATAACTTTATATTACGTAAATCCCTTTGGGGTTCACTAAACTTCAACTGTACAACTATCTGTACAGTTGCAAATCAACTTTTCAACGTATGCTCTTAGCCCTACTCCTAGTTTTCAGCAAAATGTATTAATAAAGCCCCAACTCTGCAAAACACTCAAAAAAAAATTTCTCCGTGCCACATATTTTATCTGCCTATTATGTTTCTAAGATTCAGGGAAGATAGTGTAAATGTATTAAGCTTATTTTAATTCAGCTATAAATTTAAAATAATGGACAACATGGCATTTTCTCTATCACATAAAGTCATTTGATTTGCCAAGTTTTAACTACTTAGAAGTTGTTTTTATAAAGGTTCTATATAAGCATCACTAATTATGAATAGATATTAATCTCATAAAATTTAGAAAATGGACAAGTGGGATCGAACTAACCTTAAGAGTTTCTGCACAGCAAAAGACACTATCAACAGAGTTAATGGACAACCTACAGAATGGGAGAAAACCTTTGCAAACTATGCATCTGTCAAGGGTATAATATCCAACATCTATATGGAACTTAAATCTACAAGAGAAAAACAAACAACATGATTAAAAAGTGGGCAAAGGGCATGAACAGACACTTTTCTAAAGAAGACGTATCATGTGGCCAACAAGCATATGAAAAAAAGTTCAATATCACTGATCATTTGAGAAATGCAAATTAAAACCACAATGAGATACCATTTCATACCAGTCAGAATGGCTATTATTAAAAAGTCAAAAAAATAGCAGATGCGGGAGATGTTATGGAGAAAGGGGAACACTTCTATACTGTTGATGAGAGTGTAAATTAGTTCAACCATTGTGGAAAGCCATATGGCAATTTCTCGAAAAGCTAAAAGCAGAACTACCATTTGATCCAGCAATCCCATTTCCATGCAGCCATGAAAAAGAACAAGATTGTGCCTTTTGAGGGAACATGAATGCAGCTAGAGACTATCATACTTAGCAAACTAATGCAGGAACAGAAAGCCAAATAGTGCATGTTCTTACATATAAGTGGGAGGTAAATGATGAGAATGCATGTATAGAAAGAGGGAAACAGACACCGGCCTACTTGAGAGAGGAGGGAGAGGAGCAGAAAAGATAACTATTGGGTACTGGGCTTAATAGCTGGTTGATGAAATAATTTATACAATAAACCTCCATGATAGGAGTTTACCTAACTAACAAATCTTCATATGTATCCCTGGACCTAAATAAAAGTTTTAAAAAAATAGAAAATTCCTCTATTTTGAAACAAATATCAAGAAAACTTCAATGAAATTTAAACCTTGAAGTTTAAAATGAATCATCTACACTCAATCCTAGTCTTATCTTAAAAATAATTAATAGGACTGCCATGAATAATATATACATTATATCCTTTGGTAGAACACCATCTCTGAGTACATATTCAAGAAGGGAGCTCTTTTGCTTAAACTCAAGAAGTTATATAATTGTAAAATGAAAATTAATTCTTATATTTTCATTATATCCCAAGCAAAAGGTTTAAAATGTTGACAAGTGACAGAGAGTTATCTGATAGAATAGCAGTATTATAATCTCTATTCTGAGTCCATCTATATATGACTATAGTATAAACTTAAAAAAGCATTTAAAAATGTCCATTGATTAAAGCAGCATAAAATGTTAGAAGGAAATAAAACTTTAGCGTCTGAAAACTTGGATTTGATTCTCAGCTCTGCCACTTTGTGCATCTGAGCTAGGTTTTCTCTTTATAAAATATGCACTTTTATGAATGCTGTATAGTCCATTTGGGATGCTTTAACAAGATACCTTAGACTGAGAAATGTATAAGTATATTGCTCACAGTTCTAGAGGCTCAGAAGTCCTACGTCAAGACACCAGCAGATTTGGTGTCTGGTGAGGGCTTTCTCTCTGCCTCATAGACAGCAACTTCCTGCTGCATCCCCAAGCTCCACTGGGCCTTTTAAATAAGGGAACTGATCCTATTCACAGGGGCTAATCACCTCCTAAGGGCCCAACCTCTTAATAATGTTGCACTGGAGATTATAGATTTCAGTATATGAATTCTGAGGGAGCAGAAACATTCAGACTATAGAAGATATTTCCTGTATATTCATTAGCACAATACATGGTTTATAGTGAATTTACCATCTATGTCAGATTGTGATGGCTATAGATTCATTGCTTGAAAGAGTGCTTGAAATATTTGAGAACAGAGATATATTCCGTAAGCTCTTTTTAGTTTGTTTTTGGATTAATTGTACTACATAATGTTTTTTTTTCCTAAGACCTAATCAGAATTGAGCCCTTTCTGAGGAAGCAGAAATGTATCTTTGTACAATCAAAAAATCATTCTAATTATAATTGAACATGTTTTTGATATTAAAAATCCCATATATAAAAAAATGTGTGTGTGTATATATATACATATATATGTAGTTGGTAGGATGAAATTATGCAAAACTAACTTATTTTTAATTATTTTACTTTTGGTTTCTTAAGGGTCATTCTTCCCTGCATAATGTTAACTCTGCCCAAATTTGTAGATATTATTTGTGAAATGGGTAGAAAAAGCAGTGATGCATAACTAGATTAAGGACAGGTTTGATCCAGCAGATATTAATTCAATAACTCTGGGCCGTTTGCTTAGGATATGTAGATTTGCACACTACTGCTGGGCAAATAAAACTTGAATTCAGATATTGCAAGATATATTTTGATTCTGTTTCATTTTTAAGCTGTTTAATTTGTGAATCATGTCACTTAGGATATTCCACTACAATCTTAAAATAGTAAATTTTGTTACTCCCCAGTGTTCATTATCACACTGTATTAAGATACACATATATTTTAAAGAGTGGTAATTATAGTACAGATAACAGGTTTTTATAACATTATTTTAATATATTATTCTTTATTAATGTTATTCTCTACCATTGTTTCATATAGTAAGTAGATCATGTGCCTATGTCCATAGTGCCACCTAGTCTTAATAAATGACATCTTAATATCTTAATACCTTTAAAGCATTTAATTATTTTATCCCTTGTTTCATAATGATCCTTTT
Source organism: Macaca mulatta (assembly GCF_049350105.2). Lineage (NCBI taxonomy): Eukaryota > Metazoa > Chordata > Mammalia > Primates > Cercopithecidae > Macaca > Macaca mulatta. Next base: position 125,100,936 of record NC_133413.1, read on the forward strand.
TAAATGTCATTCACATTATTCTCTCTTAAGAATATACTGTTTTCTATCTAAGTAATTGTTACATAAAATAGGTTTTCCCCATATTGATAGTCAGAGACTATTTTTATTGATTCTACCTGACTTATTTTGTTTCCATTCAGCAGAGAGTAGAATTGTTAAATATAACATTAAGATTTTCCAGGTGTCCACTCTGCATTTTAAATGACACAATGCAGCTTCTAGGTCTTTTGGCAGATGCCATGCTGTGGATAACCAGTTCTAAATTTCCATATGTGCTCTCAGTTATTTCTAGTGGATCTGAAATCTCCTTGAAGGAATTGCATGTGAACGGTACTTGGTGTCTTCTAGGTGTTTCTCCATTTAGTACATTTAGGAGTGCTGGGATGGTATGCATTCTAACAAGGAAAAGATGGTAAAGCTTGACATTTGAAAGCATCTTTTAATATTTTTCTAAACCTGGAGATAAATGAAAATATTGATTTAAATAGACCAACAGTCACCCTTAGAGAATATAACCAGATGAAACTCCTTGATGTCAATATGAAATATGTTTATTATGACTTAACAATATATGAAATATTCAAGTGCTTCAGAATTGTGATACCCTAGTGTGACTTTTTTTAATACTAAAATGTAAGTAGAGAATGGATTGGTATAATAAACAATCATTATTTTTCTGAATGTATCCCCTATTTTTCTGGGAGTGGATTTTTCATCTTTCACTTTGTCAGTATCCTCTAGCCAAAGATAACTGTAAATACATTCATAATTTAACAAGATTGTTCTATTACTTTTTGCAAAGAGGGACACCAAACCATGGTGAGCCATGGGTATCCCAGTAAAAAAAAAAGAGAGAAAGGATTTATTATAAATTTGGTCTTGTGGTAGGTGATGTGGGGGTAAGTCCAATAAAATGGGGCTTTGCTGCTGATTGGATGTTGTCAGGAGGCAGGGGTGTATTTTAATTGGTCATCTTAATAAATATTATTGAGATTGGAAGAGCAGAGAAAGGCTAAAGCTGAAACTGATAAGGAAGTAACAGGATGTAGGCCAGGATAGAGAAATGTTTAGTGTTTTTGTGGTTTAACTGCGCTTAGGTAAGTTTATGGAGCGGGTTTTTCTTTTCACTTCTTCGTGATCTCAGGGTGTCCTTTTCTGACACTGGTGTCTTTTGATATTATGTTTAATAGGCGAAAACCAAGACTTACTTGTGTCTGGTCCAGCTCACAACAGTGCAGAGGTTAAGATATGTTGGAACAGCTTCTCTACCATCAGAGGCTGAACTGCTTTTTTTTCTTTTCCAACTTCTTTCCATGTGAAGATAGTGTCACTATATGTAGTCCTCCAGGGGCCGAGGGGAACCTATGTACTGGCACAAAGACCATCCCTTGCATAAAAAGTGCCAAGAGTTAAACCCAGGGCACTGAGACTAAGAACATGTCACTCCGAGTCCCTTCAAGTGCTATTGGCATGAGTTAAAAGGGTATTCGATACTGGAAGTAATACGCACCTTTCACATAACAGTCAGTGATAGTCAGAGGGAAGTCTTGCATACTTGAAGTAACTTCTTCCTACCCTAATAGAGGCAAAGAGTGTCACTAATCACTGGGACTAAGAGCTATCTCCAGACCATACTTAATACCTCCATAAGGAGGGGTCACAAGAGAGCCCCAGAACCCACTCCACTCTTACCCCAAGACTCATGTGTGACCACCCTTGTTATCCTTCTCCACCAAGTCAGTTTTCTTTCTGTCCTTAAACTTTACTCATATTAGTTATCACCAGATGATTCACTACCAGGTCACCTGTCATTTCTTTGCATTCTAATTCCAATAAAGCTCTGTGTATTCCTACTCTCCATTTGTCTAACTTTTCAGTAACTCTTGAAGCCATTCCACAGTGTTGTCCGTAATGCAGACATTATTAGCAAGATCCTTTATGCCTGTAACCTCTTTTATGAATGCTCCCTTTATATGTCCACTCTATGGAAACCTGTCTCTTCTTTGAAGGCACATTATCTGTGATGCCCTATTCAGTATTGGCTGGTTTTAGTGTCGCACTCTTCTGAAAACCTGACATCATGGTTGATTCTAAATCATTTGTATCCCTTTTTCCCTACAAAAGTCCAGCATTGAAGCTCATGTGATCAAATATCTTACTAACAACTCACTTTTTTTGTAATTTACTGGCTTTCAGGCCTTTACTTTTTACTTCCAAAGTAGTTTAGCATCGTGCTGTTTGTCATTTTCTCCAATACTATTGTTGTCTTAAATATTGGTTGTTTCAATATAGGCAGAGATTATGCTGCTATAATCCCAGCCTGTCAGTTCCTTAGCTTCTCTTTTGCAACTCTCAGCCATTAACTGCCAGTGCCATACCCTCCTTGATCTTGTCATTACTAATAACAGCCACTCTTCAACTTTTCTTTCTCATTTTGTAAAAAGAACGCCTCATTTTCTAGCTCACGCCTTCTAGTTGTTAGCACAACTCCAATAATCCATACACCCTTCAGGATCTTACAAAACCTTGCTTTCATTTTTCAACGTTTCTTACCCCTTTGATGCCTTTTTGCTGTCCTTATCCAAATCAAAAGGAAATCAGTATAATCTCTTCATTGAATACACCCTTAACTCTTTGTTAATTTTGTGCTTACATGAAAAAAAAGTAGGATCCCTGTTAACTGTCTAATCATTGCCTTTGCCTATTTCAGGATAGCCTATATTTATACCTTTAAAGCATATTTAAAATCCAACTACCTTTCAGCATCTCCACTGCCATCACCCTGGTCAAAGCCACATCTTTTCCCACCTAGATTATGGCAATAGACTTGCCACTTGTCCCTCTATTCCCACCCTTGCTTCTCTATCATGTGGAGTCAACATAGTGACAATGGTCATCTCCTTAAAAATTAATTCTAATAACACATAACTTATCTACTTCTTAGAAAAGTAATATGTTCTCAATTCACTCAAAGGAATACAACATTTATTAAAATTATGTACAACCAAGGTGAATATCTGTCCTGGTTTACCCTGGAAAATTTCAGGTTGCCTATTTTCTTTGAATAATTATAATGAGTGCCCACTTTTATTCTCGAAAGGGTTCTAGTTAATACAATTAATGAGGCTGTTACTCTACCATTAAAGCCCTATAAAAGTCATCTTTCCTTCCCTTATTATGCCTCTAATTTCACCTTCTTCTTTGCCTCTACTTGCTCACTTATCTTTAATTTCCCTCTTGATAATTGCTCATGCCATCTTTGTTTCCTTGAACAATGTGGCATGTTCCTACCTGGAGGTTTTGTAGTGATGCTTCCCTCAGCCTGAACATCTCTTCCCATAGATAATCAAATAACTACCTTTCTAACTTCTGTCATACCTGCTTTATATTAAATTTCCCTTTCTCAGAGCAGTACGTCTAACCACTCTATTGAAAATTGCAATGTGCCTCTCTGATATAGACTTCCAAGTTTCTCTTACCCCATTCTATTTTTCCCGTGTTATTGATCATTTCCTAATTGTCTTTCAAATGTACTTTAAAATAACATATCTCTCTGTTTGTCTATTATTGGTATATAGGAAAGCTTGTGGTTTTTGCACATAGGTTTTGTATCCTGAGACTTTGCTGAAGTTGCTTATCAGCTTAAGGAGATTTTGGGCTGAGATGATGAAGTTTTCTAAATATACAATCATGTCATCTGCAAAGAGAGACAATTTGACTTCCTCTCTTCCTATTTGAAAACACTTTATTTCTTTCTCTTGCCTGATTGCCCTGGCCAGAACTTCCAATACTATGTTGAATTGGAGTGGTGAGAGAGGGCCTCGTTGTCTTGTGCCAGTTTTCAAAGGGAATGCTTCCAAGTTTGGCCTATTCAGCAAGATATTGGCTGTGGGTTTGTCATCAATAACTGTTATTATTTTGATATATGTTCCATCAACACCTAGTTTATTAAGAGTTTTTAACACAAAGGGGTGTTGAATTTTACTGAAGGTCTTTTCTGCCTCTATTGAGATAATCATGTAATTTTTGTCATTGGTTCTGTTCATGTGATGGATTATGTTTATTGATTTGTGTATGTTGAACCAACCTTGCATTCCAGGCATGAAGCCAACTTGATCATGATGGATAAGCTTTTTGATATGCTACTGGATTGGGTTTGCCAGTATTTTATTCAGGATTTTCACATTGATGTTCATCAGGGATATTGGCTTGAAATTGTCTTTTTTTTTGTTGTATCTCTGCCAGGTTTTAGTATTAGGATGATGCTGGCCTAAAAAATGTGTTACAGAAGAGTCCCTCTTTTTCTATTGATTGGAATAGTTTCAGAAGGAATGGTACCAGCTCCTCTTAGTACCTCTGGTAGAATTTGACTGTGAATCTGTCTGGACCTGGGCTTTTATTGGTTGGTAGGCTATTAATTACTGCCTCAATTTCATAACTTGTTGTTGGTCTCTTCAGGGATTTGACTTCTTCCTGGTTTAGTCTTGGGAGGGTGTATGTGTCCAGAAATTTATCCACTTTTTCTAGATTTTCTCCCATCCACAATTGCTACAAAGAGAATAAAATACCTAGGAATACAACTTACAAGGGATGTGAAGGAATTCTTCAAGGAGAACTACAAAATGCTGCTTAAGGAAACAAGAGAGGACACAAACAAATGGAAAAACATTCCATGCTCATGGATAGAAAGAATCAATATCATGAAAATGGCCATACGGCCCAAAGTAATTTATAGATTCAAGACTATCCCCATCAAGCTACCACTGACTTTCTTCACAGAAATAGGAAAAAAAAAAAAAACTACTTTAAATTTCATATGGAGGCCAGGTGCGGTGACTTACACCTGTAATCCTAGCACTTTGGGAGGCTGGGGCAGATCACAAGGTCAGGAGATTGAGACCATCCTGGCTAACACAGTGAAACCACGTGTCTACTAAAAATACAAAAAAATAATTAGCCAGGCATGGTGGAGTGCACCTGTAGTCCCAGGTATTTGGGAAGCTGAGGCAGGAGAATGGCATGAACCTGGGAGGTGGGGCTTGCAGTGAGCCGAGATTGTGCCACTGCACTTCAGCCTGGGCAACAGAGAGAGACTCTGTCTCAAAAAAAGAAAAAAAAATCATATGGAACCAAAAAAAAAAAGAGTCTGTATAGCCAAGAGAGTCCTAAGCAACAAGAATAAAGCTCTACATCACTCTACCTGACTTCAAACTATACTATAAGGCTACAGTAACCAAAACAGCATGGTACTGGTACCAAAACAGATATATAGACCAATGGAACAGAACAGGGGCCTCAGAAATAATGCCACATATCTAAAACCATTTGATCTTTGACAAACCTGAGAAAAACAAGCAATGGGGAAAGGATTCCCTATTTAATAAATGATGTTGGGAAAACTGGCTAGCCTTATGCAGAAAACTGAAACTGGACCCCTTCCTCATACCTTATTCAAAAATTAACTCAAGATAAATTAAAGACCTAAATGTAAGACCTAAAATCATAAAAACTCTAAAAGAGAACCTAGGCAATACCATTCAAGACATAGGCGTGGGCAAAGACTTCATAACAAAAGCACCAAAAGCAATGGCAACAAAAACCAAAATTGACAAATGAGATCTAATTAAACTAAAGAGCTTCTGCACAGCAAAAGAAACTATCATCAGAGTGAACAGGTAACCTACAGAATGGGAGAAAATTTTTGCAATCTTTCCGTCTTACAAAGGTCTAATATCCAGAATCTACAAGGAACTTAAGCAAATTTACAAGAAAAAAAATCAAACAACCCCATTAAAAAGCGGGCAAAGGATATGACAGACACTTCTCAAAAGAAGACATTTATGCAGCCAACAGACATATGAAAAAAAGCTCATCATCACTGGCCATCAGAGAAATGCAAATGAAAACCACAATGAGATACCATCTCAAGCCAGTTAGAATGGCAATCATTAAAAAGGGAGGAAACAACAGATACTGGAGAGGATGTGGAGAAATAAGAACACTTTTACACTGTTGGTGGGAGTGTTAATCCATTCAACCAGGGAAGACAGTGTAGGATTCCTCAAGAATCTAGAACCAGAAATACTTGACCCAGCAATCCCATTACTGGGTATATACCCAAAGGATTATAAATCATTCTACTACAAAGACACATGCACACGTATTTTCTTGCAGAACTATTCACAATAGCAAAGACTTGGAACCAACCCAAATGCCAAACAATGATAGACTGCATAAAGAAAATGTGGCACATACACACCATGGCGTATTATGCAGCAAAAAAAAAAAAAAAAAAGATGAGTTCATGTTCTCTGCAGGGACATGGATGAAGTTGGAAACCATCATTCTCAGCAAACTAACATAGGAACAGAAAACAAAACACCAGATGTTCTCCCTCATAAGTGGGAGGTGAACAATGAGAACACATGGACACAAGGAGGGGAGCATCACACACCTGGGCCTGTTGGGGGTGCGGATCTAGGGGAGGGATAGCATTAGGAGAAATACCTAATGTAGGTGATGGGTTGATGGGTGCAGCAAACCACCATGGCACATGTATACTTACGTAGCAAAACTTTACGTTCTGCACGTGTAATCCAGAACTTAAAGTATAATAATAATAATAATCATCATCATCATCATCATCTCTCTGCCCCCATCAGAATATATTCTACATGGAGTCATAGATTTTGGCTGTTTTATTATCTCATGTACGTAAGCTCATCCAAAGCACAGTGCAAGAAAACACAACAGAATTGTTACACAGTTGCTTAAAATATAAAGTGAAATAAACAATAAAAAAATTTAGCAAACCTCAAATCGTGATATTCCATATTGAAATGATCAACCCATCAAATAGCCGGTCTAACACATAAAAATTAAAAACCGTTATATTTAGATACAAAGTACTTTAAGTATTATGGAGAAGAAACAATCTTAAAGGTTACAGAGACAGAAAGAGAAACTATTATAAACTTCATAAATAAGAATGATACTAAATTTTTTAAAGCCAAATGTCAAGTAGAAGAAAACTGAGAAAATCCTTAAACATTTTAATGTAAATCTCCAATCTAATATTCCGTCTTCAGACAATTACTGCAAGTATTCATATTGTATAAGAATATTGCCTGATATACAAGGTTTCAAAAACATACCTTTTTTCTTCTTTTCTTTCTTCTTTGGGGGCTAGTACAGGATGTGCTTCACTAAAATAATAGTAATCCAAGATAGAAGAGCCAGGCAACAGAAGACTCACAAGAGGTAAGTGAAAGTATAACCCAAGATAGAGAATGAAGATACAAAGTTAGCAAATTGAAAACAGTGGCAGAGCAACCAGCCCAGGCTTGGAGACCTGGGGTTATGATTGTCAATCGAGAATTGTTGAGCTAGTAGGCTGCTTGTGTGGAGACAGCAGGAGTTGGTCTTCCTGAAGAAAACAAGAAGTCCTGAGAGGTTGTGCTATATGAAAAGAGCTAGTTGAGTTTTACCCACCAGCGTGAGCAAGAAAGAGAAAGCTTGACAACCCTTCAAGATGATGACTTGAAAATAATCCACCTAGGAAAAACTGAAACCACAGGTCTCAGCCACATGTGGCAGTGGGATGGTAATTCACACAGCTGATGCTGTATGTGAATCTTCAAAATAATGAATTATAATCCAACTGTTCTAGAACCTACAGGCTTTTGTACTAGAAACCATGCAAATAATAAAAATGTTCTCTAAAATGTAGTAGACTGTGACAAAAGATGGTAACCAGAATACAATGTTGAATCAATGGAAGTTTATGAATATAAAATAGACTCCAACCTACATAAAAGCAAAGCAATTTCATTATAAATAGAGAACAGCTAAGAAAGCAGGTGAGTTGGTATTCAAAGATGAAGTGATGTTCTTCAAGCATGAGAAGAGAAAACCAAGAAAAAAGGAAATAAGGTAGCTCTTCCTTTGTGACACAATGAGAGAAAGGAAATATTAATGCATGTAGTTAATAACATATTTGTGCTAGTTAAGTATATGCTAAAAATTGTCAGTATCTCAGACACTGCTATAGAAGGTAATTGTTACAAGAGTAATGTGCTTGCAAATTTATTTCATAAAATCTCCTTGGAGTTATTTAAGAAACAGAAACAGATTGAGCTCTGTCTTCTAAATTTAAAATCAATTGTAAAAAAAGAATCTACCACATGCAAGACTGATTTGTTCAATAAGCATTTATGAAGAACCCTAAACAGCCACTACAAAAATACTAAAGTATACAGACTAATGACACTATAAAGCAACCACATAAACAAGTCTGCAAAATAACCAGCTAACATCATGATGACAGGATCAAACCACATGTTTCAATACTAACCTTAAACTTAAATGGGCTAAATGCCCCAATTAAAAGACACAGAGTGGCCAGTTACATAAAGATCCAAGCCCCATTTTTAAACTGTCTTTAAGAGACCCATGTCACATGCTCAAATACACACATAGGCTCAAAATAAAGGGACGGAGAAAAATCCACCAAGCAAACAGAAAACAGAAAAAAGAAGAGGTTACAATCCTAGTTTCTGACAAAACAGACTTTAACCCAACAAAGATCAAAAAAGCCAAAGAAGGACAATACATAATCGTAAAGGATGAAATTCAACAAGAACATCTAATTATTCTAACATGTATGCACCCAACACAGGAGCCGTCAGATTCATAAAGCAAGTTCTTAAAGACCGTCAAAGAGACTTAGACTCCCACACAATAATAGTAGAAGACTTTAACACATCACTGCCAATATTAGATCATCAAGACAGAAAATTAACAAGAATATTCAGGACCTGAACTCAGTACTGTATCAAATATCTAGAGATAAATATCTATAGAACTCTCCACTCAAAAATAACAGAATATACATTCTTCCCATTGCCACATGTTACATTCTCTAAAATTGATTGCATAATGAGAAGTAACACACTTAGCAAATGCACAAAAACTGAAATCACAACAAACATTTTCTCGGACTACAGCACAATCATATTAGAAATCAAGACTAAGAAATTCACTCAAAAACATACAATTAAATGGAAATTGAATAACTTGCTCCTGAATGACTTTGGGGTAAATAATGAAATTAAAGAAGGAATCAGTAAGTTATTTGAAATTAGTGAGAACAAAGATACAGCATAATACCAGAATCTCTGGGAGACAGCTAAAGCAGTGTTAAGAGGAAAATTTATAACACTAAATGTCTATACCATAAAGTTAGGAAACTCTCAAGTTAACAATGTAACATCACAATGAAAAGAACTAGAGAACCAAGAGAAAACAAATCTCAAAGCTAGCAAAACACAAGAAATAACCGAAATCAGAGCAGAACTGAAGGAGATGGAGACATGAAAAACCATTCAAATAAACACTGTCAGAAACAAGAAGGGGGATATTACCACTGACCCCACAGAAATACACACAACCATCAAAAAATGTAAACACATCTATGCACATAAACTAGAAAATCTAGAAAAAATGGATAAATCCCTAGACACATACACCATCCCAGGACTGAACCAGAAAGAAATTAAATCCCTGAACAGACCAATAATGAGCTCTGAAACTGAGAAAGTAATAAATAGCCTATTAAAAAAAAAAACCCAGGACCAAATGAATTCATAGCTGAATTCTATCAGGTGTACAAAGAAGAGCTGGTGGTACCATTTGTAGTGAAATTATTCCGAATATTTAAGGAAGACAGACTCATCCTTCACCCATACTATATGACCAGAATCATACTGATAGCAAAACCTGGCAGAGATACAATAAGAAAAGAAAACTTCAGTCCAATATCCTGGATGAACATCAATGCAAAACTCCTCACCAAAATACTGACAAACAGAATCAAGCAGAACATCAAAAAGCTTATCCACCATGATCAAGTTAGCTTGACCTCTGAGCTGCAATTTTGGTTCAACATATGCAAATCAATAAATATGATTCATTACATAAACAAACCTGAAGGCAGAAACCACATGATTATCTCAATAAATTCAGAAAAGGCTTTCAATGAAATTCAACATCCACTTATGTTAAAAACTCTCTTAATGAACAACATGTTAAAGGAGCATACCTCACGATAATAAGAACCATATATGAAAAACCCACAGTCAACATCATAATGAATGAGCAAAAGCTGGGAGCATTCCCCACTGAAAACCGGCACAAGACAAGGATGCCCTCTCAGGACTCCTACTCAGCATGGTATTGGACATTCTGTCCAAGGCAATCGGGCAAGAGAAAGAAATGAAGGGTATACGAGTAGGAAGAAAGGAAATCAAACAAATCCTGTTTGCAGAAAGACATGGTCATATAACTAGAAAACCACATAGTCTCAGACCGAAAGCATCTTAAGCTGATAAACGACTTCAGCCAATTTTCGGAATACAAAATCAGTGTGCAAAAATCACTAGCATTCTTATACGTCAGCAACAGTCAAGCTGAGTGCCAAATCAGGAGCACACTTCCATTCACAATTGCCACAAAAGAAGAATATACCTAAGAATACAGCTAACCAGAGAGGTGAAAGATCTCTACAAGGAGAACTACAAACCAATATTCAAAGAATTCAGAGATGACACAAACAAACGGAAAAATATTCCATGCTCAGGGATAGGAAGAATCAATATTGTTAAAATGACCATACTGCCGAAAGCAATTTATAGATTCAATGCTATTTCTATTAAACTACCATTGAGATTCTTCATAGAACTAGAAAAACATTAAAATTCCATTATTCTATGTGAAGTAACTCAGGAATAAAAAACCAAATATCATATGTTCTCACTTATAAACAGGGGCTAAGCTATCAGGACACAGAGGTATAAGAATGGTATAATGGACTTTGGGGACATGAGAGGAAAGGTGAAGCAGGTGAGAGATAAAAGACTGCACATTGAGTACAGTGTACCCTGCTTGGGTGACAGGTGCACCAAAATCTCAAATATTACCACTGAGGAACTTTTCCATGCAACCAAGCACCACACATAGCCACAAAATTATCAAAATAAAATTTAAAATATGCTATCAAATAGCATCACACACTACAGAGAAATCTTTCATGAAAGAGTCAATCAATGCAACAACACTTCCTCATTGCCTTATTTTAAGTAATTGCCACAGCTAAACCACAGTTCAACAACCAACCTTTTTATCAATCAGCAGCTAGCAATATCAAGGCAAGATTATACAACGGCAAAAAGATTATGACTTGCTGAAGTCTGAGATGATCACCAGCAATTTTTTCTTGCAATAATGTAATTTTTATTTTTATTTTATTTTATATTTTAATTTGTTATTTCCACATCTTTGTGGGGAACAGTTGGTATTTGATTACATGAGTAAGTTCTTTACTGGTGATTTGTGACATTTTGGTGCACTCATCACCCCGGCAGTATACACTCAACCCAGTTTGCAGTCCTTTTCCCCTTCACTCGCCTCCTCTCCATTATCCTGAGTCTCCAGAAATCAGTGTATCATTCTTATGCCTTTACATCCTGGTAGCTTCGCTCCCACTTTTGAGTGAGAACACACAATGTTTGGTTTTCCATTTCTGAGTTACCTCACTTAGAATAATAGTCTCCAGTTCCATCCAGGTTGTTATGAATACCATTAATTTTTTTCCCTTTATAATGGCTGAGTAGTATTCCATTGTATGTGTGTGTGTGTATATGTGTGTGTGTGTGTGTGTGTGTGTGTATATATATATATATACACCACTATTTCTTTATTCCTTCATTGATTGATGGGCATTGGTGCAATAACATAAGTTTTAATTAAGGTATGTACTTTTTTTGAGATATAGTGCTATTGAAAACCTAATAGATTGCTGTCTAATGTTAACATCTTTTATATGCACTGGGAAACAAAAAATAAAATAAAATTCCTATAGAACCAAAAATGAACCCCAGTAGACAAGGCAATCCTACATGAAAAGGACAAAGCTGGAGGCACTACACTACCTGAGTTCAAAGTATACTGCAGGGCTACAGTAGTATAGTACTTATAGTAATATTTCTGTTTTGTTCCAGTACCAAAACAGCATGGAACTGGTACAAAAAGAGAAACACAGACCAATAAAACACAATAGAGAAGCTAGAAATAAGATGCACATCTACAACTATCTGATCCTCAACAAACTTGAAAACAAACAAATTCCCTATTCAGTAAATAGAGTTGGGATAACTGGCTAGCCATATGCAGAAGACTAAAACTGGACCCCTCCCTTACACCATATATAAAAAAATTAAATCAAGATGATATAAAAACTTAATTGTAAAACCCAAAACTATAAAAATCCTGAGAGACAACCTAGGCAACACCATTCAGGACATAAGCACAGGCAAAGATTTCATGATGAAGATACCAGAAAGCAATAGCAACAAAAGAAGAAATTGACAAGTGGGATATAATCAAACTAGAGAGTTTCTGCCAACAGAGCAAACAGACAAGCCATAGAATGAGAGAAAACGTTTGTAAATGATGCATCTGACAAAAGTCTCATATCTAGCATCTATAAGGAACTTAAACAAGTTTACCAAAACAACAACAACAACAACAACAACAACAACAACACTGTTAAAAAGTGAGAAAAGGAAGCGAACAGACATTTTTCAAAGGAAGACATACACGTAGCCAGCAAGCATATGGAAAAAAAAAAAAAAGCTCAACATCACTCATCATTAGAGAAATGCAAATCAAAACCACAGTGAGATACCATGTCACAATAGTCAGAATGACTACAATTTAAAAAAAAAAAAGCAGATGCTGGAGAGGTTTTGAAGAAAAAAGAACACTGTACACTGTTGGAAATGTAAATTAGTTCAACCATTGTGGAAGACAGCTTGGCTATTCCTCAAAATGTGGCTATTTCCTCAAGTAACACATAAATACCATTTGATCCAGCAATCCAATTACTGGGTATATAGTTAAAGGAATATAAATTGTTCTATTACAAAAACACATCCAGGCATATGTTCATTGCAACACTATCCACAATAGCAAAGACAGGCATCAACCTAAATGCCCATCAGTGATAGACAGAATAAAGAAAATGTGGTACATGTTCACCATGGAATGCTATACAGTCATAAAAAGGAGCGAGATTACGTCCTTTACGAGGACATAGATGGAGCTGGAAGCTGGAGGCCATTATCCTTAGCAAACGAACACAAAAGCAGTAAATGAAGTCCAGGACCAGATGAATTCATAGCTGAATTCTACCAGAGGTACAAGGAGGAGCTTGTACCATTCCTTCTGAAACTACTCCTATCAATAGAAAAAGAGGGAATCCTCCCTAACTCATTTTATGAGACCAACATCATCCTGATAAAAGCCTGGCAGAGACACAACAAAAAAAGAGAATTTTAGACCAATATCCCTGATGAACATCGATGCAAAAATCCTCAATAAAATACTGGCGAACCGAATCCAGCAGCACATCAAAAAGCTTATCCACCATGATCAAGTGGGCTTCATCCCTGGGATGCAAGGTTGGTTCAACATATGCATGCATCCCTGGGATGCAAGGTTGGTTCAACATATGCAAATCAATAAATGTAATCCAGCATATAAACAGAATCAAAGACAAAAACCACATGATTATCTCAATAGATGCAGAAAAGGCCTTTGACAAAATTCAACAGCCCTTCATGCTAAAAACTCTCAATAAATTCGGTATTGATGGAACGTATCTTAAAATAATAAGAGCTATTTATGAAAAACCCACAGCCAATATCATACTGAATGGGCAAAAACTGGAAGCGTTCCATTTGAAAACTGGCACAAGACAGGGATGCCCTCTCTCACCACTCCTATTCCACATAGTGTTGGAAGTTCTGGTTAGGGCAATCAGGCAAGAGAAAGAAATAAAGGGTATTCAGTTAGGAAAAGAAGAAGTTAAATTGTCCCTGTTTGCAGATGACATGATTGTATATTTAGAAAACCCCATCATCTCAGCCCAAAATCTCCTTAAGCTAATAAGCAACTGCAGCAAAGTCTCAGGAAACAAAAACAATGTGCAAAAATCACAAGCATTCTTATACACCAGTAACAGACAAACAGAGAGCCAAATCAGGAATGAACTTCCATTCACAATTGCTTCAAAGAGAATAAAATACCTAGGAATCCAACTGGCAAGGGATGTAAAGGACCTCTTCAAGGAGAACTACAAACCACTGCTCAGTAAAATAAAAGAGGACACAAACAAATGGAAGAACATGCCATGCTCATGGATAGGAAGAATCAATATTGTGAAAATGGTCATACTGCCCAAGGTAATTTATAGATTCAATGCCATTCCCATCAAGCTACCAATGAGTTTCTTCACAGAATTGGAAAAAACTGCTTTAAAGTTCATATAGAACCAAAAAGGAGCCTGCATTGCCAAGACAATCCGAAGTCAAAAGAACAAAGCTGGAAGCATCACGCTACGTGACGTCAATCTGTACTACAAGGCTACAGTAACCAAAACAGCATGGTACTGGTACCAAAACAGAGATATAGACCAATGGAACAGAACAGAGCCCTCAGAAATAATACTACACATCTACAGCCATCTGGTCTTTGACAAACCTGAGAGAAACAAGAAATGGGGAAAGGATTCCCTATTTAATAAATGGTGCTGGGAAAATTGGCTAGCCATAAGTAGAAAGCTGAAACTGGATCCTTTCCTTACTCCTTATACGAAAATTAATTCAAGATGGATTAGAGACTTAAATGTTAGACCTAAAACCATAGAAACCCTAGAAGAAAACCTAGGTAATACCATTCAGGACATAGGCATGGGCAAGGACTTCATGTCTAAAACACCAAAAGCAATGGCAACAAAAGCCAAAATTGACAAATGGGATCTAATTAAACTAAAGAACTTCTGCACAGCAAAAGAAACTACCATCAGAGTGAACAGGCAACTTACAGAATGGGAGAAAATTTTTGCAATCTACTCATCTGACAAAGGGCTAATATCCAGAACCTACAAAGAACTCAAACAAATTTACAAGAAAAAAACAACCCCATCAAAAAGTGGGCAAAGGATATGAACAGACATTTCTCAAAAGAAGACATGCATACAGCCAACAGACACATGAAAAAATGCTCATCATCACTGGCCATCAGACAAATGCAAATCAAAACCACAATGAGATACCATCTCACACCAGTTAGAATGGCAATCATTAAAAAGTCAGGAAACAACAGGTGCTGGAGAGGATGTGGAGAAATAGAAACACTTTTACACCATTGGTGGGATTGTAAACTAGTTCAACCATTGTGGAAAACAGTATGGCGATTCCTCAAGGATCTAGAACTAGAAATACCATATGACCCAGCCATCCCATTACTGGGTATATACCCAAAAGATTATAAATCATGCTACTATAAAGACACATGCACACGTATGTTTATTGCGGCACTATTCACAGTAGCAAAGACTTGGAATCAATCCAAATGTCCATCAGTGACAGACTGGATTAAGAAAATGTGGCACATATACACCATGGAATACTATGCAGCCATAAAAAAGGATGATTTCGTGTCCTTTGTAGCGACATGGATGAAGCTGGAAACCATCATTCTCAGCAAACTATCACAAGAACAGAAAACCAAACACTGCATGTTCTCACTCATAGGTGGGAATTGAAAAATGAGATCACTTGGACTCTGGAAGGGGAGCATCACACACTGGGGCCTATTATGGGGAGGGGGTATGGGGGAGAGGAGAGGGATGGCATTGCGAGTTATACCTGATGTAAATGACAAGTTGATGGGTGCTGATGAGTTAATGGGTGCAGCACACCAACATGGCACAAGTATACATATGTAACAAACCTGCATGTTGTGCACATGTACCCTAGAACTTAAAGTATAATACAAAAAATAAATAAATAAAAATAAATGTAAAAACCATTTAAATAAACAGAAAGCTAGAAAAATAAAGAGAAAGAAACCAGTAAACCAAATACCACATGTTCTCACTTATAAGTGAGAGCTAAATTAGAACATCTGGACACATAGAGGGGAACAACACACTTTGGGGCCTGTCAGAGGACAGAGGATTAGAGGAGGGAGAGAATCAGGAAAAATAACTAATGGGTACTAGACTTAATACCTGGGTGACAAAATAATCTGTACAGCAAACCCCCATGACACAACTTCACCTATGTAACAAACCTGCACATATACCCCAGAACTTAAAATAAATGTTAAAAAATAAAATCAAAAAATAAAATAAAGTAGAAGTTTCAAAAAGAAACCAAATATATGACAAATAATAAAATATATTATTGTAATAGAGATAAAATAATTGATCATTTGATTTATATATTCTTTCTCATTGTAATACCATTTTTTCTCTTGAATAACGTGTCATTTTCTGAAGTGGAGGGATTCTGCAGAATTTCATGGCAAGGTGCATTTACTTCGAGAGTGAGATCATGACCCTTTTTGGGGGAGAAAAAATAATAAACTATATTAATTGAGAATAGAAATTCCCACTTTCTGTAATGATGTCATGTTAAATTACATAATCTGAAGTTAAAAAAACTACATTCAACTCCACTGACATTTACTTTTAAAATGAGATGAGAATCACTTATATTTTCATTTTGTGTCATCTTCTTATTGCAAAAATGAGCCATTATGCAAATAACTATTTGTTAAGAGGTTGTCTGATACAGTGTATGATTATATTGTCACCAATATTCTTTTGACAATTATTCTTCCCACAAACACATTTTATAACAGAAGTCTAATTTATGCAACTTTGCAAAAAGGTAACAGCATATTATTAAAAGAAAACACACTGTCTACATCTTTCCTTTAAACAATCTTACAAAAGATACTTCACCTAAATTATGGTTCATTTTCTTAAAACAAAGAATTGTTTCAACAAATCATACTTCAGATAGAATGTCTATAAAAATTATACTTATATTTCAAAATACAATGTTTCAATTTCAAGCCGTTACTGGGCTTGGGCTCATTACTATAAATAATGAGATTTTTACAATTGTTTTTCTTACTACTGGAGTACTCCATTAAAAAGGAAACAAATAATCAAATGAATGTTTCAAGTACTATATTTTGAGGATAATTATTTATATATATATTGAAGCTGCATTTTGAAGATATGCTTAGAATAAAAGCAGAACAGCACTTTCTATTGAATCACTGAGGATTTGGAAGAATGTAATAATTTTTCAAGGCAAAATTTTTAATGATCTGCAAAATATTCATTTGCACAATATTTATTAGCACTTTAGTATCATGTATGAGACACTGTAGTAGGTAATGGGATCATAGATATGTATACAGCATGGTCGCTTTCCTCCAAGCACACACAGTTTAGTAAGTAAAGAAGATTACCATATATTTACAGACAGATAAAAGTAAGAAACGTCATAAGAAATGTGTAAACAACAATAGATGGGGATGAGGTTACTTTTTGAAGGTGAGAATATTTCACTGGCAGGATGCCAAAGGATGAATAGAATTTAGTAATTTGGTCAGTATATTGGTATCATAGGTCTACTGTAACAAATTATACAAATCTGATACTTAAAATAACAGAAATGTATTGTCTTATGGCTCTGAAAACAACTTCAAAGTTAGGTTGGCTGGGCTGTACTGCCTCTGAAAGCACTAAGGGAAATCATTCTTTGTTTTTTTTTTTTTTTGAGATGGAGTCTTCCTCTGTCACCCAGACTGGAGTGCAGTGGCGCGATCTTGGCCCACTGCAAGCTCTGCTTCCTGGGTTCACACCATTCTCCTGCCTTAGCCTCCCGAGTAGCTGGGACCACAGGCACCCGCCATCTCGCCCGGCTAATTTCTTTGTATGAGAGAGTCATCCTTTGCCTCTTCTAAATTCTGACGTTTCCCGATGTTTCTTGGCTTGTGCTTCCAAAAATCTAATCTCTGCCTCTATCATCATATGATCTCTTCCTCTATCTGTCTTCTCTTCTGTCCTTTATAAGGACACTTGTTGTTGAATACAGAGTCCACCAAGGATGATCCAGCCTCAATATTCTCAACTAATTAGATCTGCAAAGTCCCCTTTTTCTAAATACGGTCAAATTCGTAGGCTCAATGAGGTGGAAAGCGAATATATATATTTTTGGTGGCCACCAGTCAACTGACAACAGTCAGAAATTGGTATGTGGGAATAGGAAAAAGAAATAATTCAAGTTGGTTTACAAAAAAAGACAAAGTAACATGCTTTAAGTGCAATAATTGATCAATTTAGAAAAATAATATAATGTATGAATATTTGGAAGGTCAGCTAGAACAAGAATAGAAAAGACTTTGAATGTAAGGCCAAGAATTTTGGAAATTCTCTGGTAGATAATAGGGAAGTATAGAAATTTACATAGCAGAGATATCACATGACTGAATTTTTAAGAAAATTATTAGATGTGAGGAGGAAATATAAATGAGAAGAAAAATAATGGAAGACTAAATATTTTAGCCTGGTATTTTAGACATGTGACTTAATCACAAAAATAAATAATTTAAAAGAATGCACCAGAAAACAATACTATAGGATAAACAGATATAAGGTTAGAACAATATGCAGACAAATATAGAAATATAAGAACATGATACACATGGCTGTGGCTATCAAATTTGATAGTGCATATATTAAATATATCCATTGGCCAGGAGCAGTGGCTCAGCCTGTAATCCCAGCACTTTGGGAGACCAAGGTGGGTTTATAAAAAGGTCAGAAAATCAAGTTAATACTGGCCAACATGGCGAAATCCTGTCTCCACCAAAAAAATACAAAAATTAGCAGCCTTGGCAGTGTGCACCTGTAATCCCAGCTACTCGGGAGGCTGAGGCAGGAGAACTGCTTGAATCCGGGAGGCAGAGGCTGTAGAGAGCCCAGATCACGCCACTGCACTCCAGCCTGGACGACAGAGCAAGATTCCATCTCAAAAATAAATAAATAAATAAATAAATAAAATACAAAAATTAGCTGGGTGTGTTGTGGTGCATACTTGTAATTCTAGCTACTCTGGAGGCTGAGGCAGGAGAATTGCTTGAACCTGGGAGGCAGAGGTCGCAGTGAGCCAAGATCATGCCACTGCACTCTGGCCTGGGTGACAGAGCAAGACTCCAACATATATATGTATACACACACACACACACACACACACACACACACACACACAGACACACACGTGTCCATTACAGAAAGCTTAGTTGAACAACATTGCTCAGTATGAGGATGTAAGTTAGAAAACCTCATGTTATCATCATCATCACTTTTTCTTGGGACTTACCTGTGTTCTTCTGTAGTGGATCATAATACCTGCTCTAACAGGTAAACACAAAACAGAAACAAAAACCAAGTCCTGACTCCATGATGGTTTCCAACTACTTATGCTTTGAAAAGAGTTTAATGCTCTTCCTTTGAAAATAGTTTAATACTTTCCTTCAAGGTTCTTACCAGCATAACCACCAGAACGAACAAAAGCATGTTCTCCATGGGGGAGTTGTCTGTACCTGGAGATGGATTTTGTTTGAAAATGAATGTATGACAAATCCATTCACACAATGCCCAGAACTAGTAGAAATAAGTTGGAATTAAAGGTACATCTTAAAATGTAATTGTTTTTTCAACAAGATTTTCAAGCTCCAATTTGGTAAAACAAAATAGCAGGATTTGTAGAATTATTTGAATGCACAAGATATGTGTATGCTTTTATTAACTATGCCCAGTTAAATGCATTTTAGTTGCATATTGTATCTTTTTTATAAATATTTGGAGTGAACAAGTATAAAAACATTAAAATGTGGATTCAGTAATGGTACTAGAAGTTTCATTTAGGGTATACTAGAATGAGGTCTCCATGAATGACAACCTCTTCCTAGTCATCCAAGTAATTTGCTTTTCCAAGTCTTTGACTAGTGTAGACAGAGTCCAATATGGAAAACAAAATCCCTATAGTCTTTCAAGATGGCCTTTTAAAATTGATGCTAATTTTACTAAATCTTATAACTAGAGAAGAAATTTTAAAACCATCAGTTAAAAACCATTTTGGTGAGCAGCCATTATATCTACAATGAAACAGATAGTATACACTAAATTTAAGAAGATCTGATGTATGTATTACAAAAAGTCTCCTTTCTCCAGATATACTTAATTTTCTGCAGACATTTTAATCTTGTTCCAATAATGAAAATTAGGGTTTGACGTTACTTAACCAACTTACATTTAATTCCTTTCAAATAAAATATTTGGGGGCTAATAATGCAGAAAGTTTGTTCAAAATCCCATGTCCCTTAGCTGTCTGTCCTGGTTTATTTTTAGATGTTCCTAAAAGAATGTGATGTAAGAGGTGAGAAAGACATAAAGAGGAATTGTTCTTCCTCAAATGGGATGTAAGAAATTAATAACAGGTGCTCTGGCACATGAACAAATGGCCCCTGAAGACCCAGTGTGAAGCAGCCTTTGAACAAAAGGATTCACTTGCCTGTTACTGAATTCCTCCTAGGGAGTTAACAAATTTTCACTCCATGTGTTTTCTCTTGTTCATGTTGCTGTTATTTTCTTACGTATTTTTAATTTATTTTCTTATGATAAAATGGAGAGGACTGAGGGTCCCCTTGCTCAGTAGTCGTTCTTGTGTTGAAGGGAAAAGCTTTCTGCAGTTGTAAATATCAAACACTCTCTTGCCATGATGCTGTTTATTAATACATAAAATTTTGTACATTATCTCTCTAGCACAACATGGAGAGCCACTACTTATCTCATTCAGATTCTATGACCATACGAAGTATCTTTTTTTAAACTAAAACATGGAAGTGTATGTTAACATTCTCAAGGCTTTTTGTAAGCCATCAGCTTCATAACCCTATTTATATCTTGCAAGCATATTTACCAGAAGTTATTTATAAACTTATCTGTTATTAAACTTTACGAGAAATTATAAAGTAGGAGAAATAACTCTTGAAATACATTATTATCATTCCTGTGAAATGTGTGGGGTACATACATTGAGGTTTTGTCAGTGGAGAAATTAATTATATTTATTTCAATGACTTAACTGCTGCTGCTAGTGACGGTGCTGGCATACTGGAGGAAAATAAACATAACATTTGGAAATTATTATTAAGGTGTTAATATTAGTAAATGTCAAAATGCACTTTATATACTATTAATTGAAATGCCAATAATTACCATGAGTTCTACATTTTCTTTACAAATAAACAGGAGCAACACCTGCTACAAAATTTTTTCTAAAAATCCAAGGTCATACCTCAAGCACAATGGCCAAATCCAAATAGATTCAAGATCAAGATTTCGCCAATATCTTAAGTGTTGACAAACCACATTGATTTCTGTGACTAAGCTAGTTAGTTATTAGCACTTTGATTTTAGGAACTCTGGCACATTCAAAAACATAATAATAGAGAAAGAGAGAGAGTTTGGTTTACTGATTCTGTATCATAGATGGGAATTTTTGTCTTATTTTAACCATTTCAGTGTTTGTTCATCTTATTATGTTTTCTCTATGTAAATAAAATTTATAAAAATAAAAATGACTTTCAGCAATTGAAGATAATTAATTTGAAGAATTGTTTTCACAATATTATTTTGATAAAATATGAACAATTCTTCATTTTAAATTACATGTCCATTTGGCATAGAGGCTTCAAGGTGGAAAGTTTTATTCTAATAGGAAATAATAAAGCTGTCAAGACTACTTTCTACAGTGAACTTTACAATTTACCTCTTCATTTGATATTTTTTTGTGTGTGTTTTCTATGTTAGAAAAATATATAAAATAATATGAGTCTTCTTGAATAGTGCTATTCAAACCGGCCCCAAAGCAGATTTGTTCTACACATTTTTTTAAATTTATAACAATATTTGTACAAAACTTAAAATTAAATACTTAGAAATGATCATAGAAATTTGACAGAATAATTATGTCTGCTGAATCTACAAAAATAAACTTGTCTTTTATATGTCTTATTATTTTTTAGCAATTTATTTTGTTGTATTTTACGAAAGTATTAGTCCATGTTGGATTGATGAGTCTTTTATCATAAATATTTTAAGAAACAGTTTTCTGGGATATCCTCGACATTTGAGCCAATATAGATAAGATAAATCTCCATTTATTTCCCTCTGCTTGCTCTTTTATAAGGAAATACTTTAATATACAAGTTCTTAGAAAGGTAACATGAGGCACGTGTTCTTTACCTTCACGCAGGTTATAATCAAAGCAAGATCAAGAAGCCCAGGTCCAAATGACCATGAGCAGCTTCCAGATTCTGTGGTTCTCCCAGGCAACAACACAGACTGAATTTCCTTATTGCTGATAGCTGTCTGTAGAGGGGTGGTCAAAGAGACTCTGCCTGGAAAACTCTTACAGAAAAACATAATTGAATAGTCTCTTAGTTTCAGAGTTTCCAGTCTCATTTCTCCCTAAATCCATTCACCAAAACACCACCAGTTTCCCCTACCACAAACACACACATAAGTACACACCCACCTATTCTCACCTTCTCTTCCACTTCCACCTTTGTGTTGAACCTGATTAAACTCTGATACTTTCAACTCCAAAATATGCTATACCCTTATTAACAACTGGATCTTTGTAGTTTGCAAACGTTTATTTCTCATTCATACACAGTTCATTGTGAGTAGGTGGATGTTCTGCTCCATACCAACTAGAGTCCAAGATCTAGACTTGACAAACAACTTTTCTCTAGAACATTGTGTGTTCCATACAAGACAGGAAAAATGAAATTACACAGTGGCTTATATAATTTTTGCTTATCACTTTCATCCACATTTCATTGCAAAAGCAAGTCACATAGCCAAGGTTATTGGCTTTAGGAGGGATCTCTGAAAATGGCCAGTAGGGGAGACAAGGGATATTTGTGAACAATACTGCAATCTATCATATATATCATTCTTCAAGGTTTAATACAATAACACTGCCTGCTTGGCTCTATCATATCCTATGACTCTGTAATGGAAACATCTGTGTCTGTTTTTTTTCCTACTAGTCAAACGGTGATTATAAATTAGTAGTGTCTATTCCAATAACTGGCATATATTTAGCATTCAAAATATTTGTGCATAGAAAAAGAGAGGAAGGAAGGAAGGAGGGAGGGAGGGAGGGAAAGGAAAGGAGGCAAAAAGAAAAGAAGGGAGGGAGGGAACAGGAAGAGATGTAATGTACTTTTAATGTAGCATTGAATCCACTTAAGGAAAAAGTCAACCTTGTGCCATCAATATTCAAGGGTAAGACATATAATTATCTGAAAATATGTATTTTGCTTAAACAGAAGAGAATTGGGTTTTATTATGTAGTTTACAAGAGCCTCTATTCTCTTTAAGGACTAATAGAGTCTTTTGTTTTTTCTTTCTCTTCCCCTCCTCCCCTTTTTTTGATGCATGGTATGACATACTATTTAAAAGTATTGACTTTGGAATCAAATGCCTCCGATTTTACAACAAATTATGTCTGTGAATGCCTTCATCAATTCTTTGAATCTTTCCAACTCCCCCAGATTATCAGCATTCTTCTGCCATATTGACCTCTCCATATAACTTGGACCTGGCTGGTATCAGTTTTATAATTAATTGATCCTTTATCACATTATCAAAAACACCCTTTCCAGTATTTCTCCACTATATGTAGCCCTCTATCTCTCTTTAACATTAATATAGTTGGCAGATAATTCTGCATCCTAAGTACTGTAGTGATTCCATTGGGTTTCCTCAGTTTTATTTTTTTTTAATCTTCTCTACACTGGAAACTGCCTATTGTGCCAAAGACACATTCTTTTGCTTTGAAAAGAAAACTCCTTCACTTGATCAATAGAATCAACAATTTTTTCTCTCGGCTTCCCAGTTCAACTAAGTATTCTATTTCCTACCTTTCATTTTCTAGTGTCTGTTCTCTGATCTACAGACAGACAGACAGACAGACATACACACACACACACGCACACACACATTTCTCCACTTAAATAACAAGCAAACCATGCATTCTCAAACTTCGCATCTTTTACCACTAAACCTCTCTCTTACCTTCTATATTGTGAAAGCAAACTATGTGCACTTTCTCCATTTCTGAAATACCCACTTATGTACTCAGTTCTCTCACCAACTAGGTAAGTTTTTTTTCTAGTTGTCAAAGATAGTAAACAAATAATGAAATTTAATAATAATTAAATCACTTTATGGCAATCTCTGACCTTTTTCAACTCTAGAGTAGGACATTAATTTTCTTATCTTCCGTATGTAAAATTTCATACACCGTAAATAATTTAAAAATTATCTTTTAAAACCTTGGATAATCTTTAAAAAATTGTTAGTGTCTCATTTATGTTTCAGTAGAGTCTCTACATTAACAGCTTTTCTTGTCCAACAAGAATACATAATAGTAATACTATAACCTCAATACATGCCTATAGAGCAATTTATAATTTAAACATTTTTCATCATTTGATATTCTATAGTAATTTATTAAACATGAGTTTTTCCTATCTTTACTTTTCATGTATCAATAATGAGAAATATAAGCAAAAATGTCAATAAACAAATGAATAAAATGTAGGTATATTTAAGTATTTCCCATCTCAGATTTTATTATTTTATTAGAATTGGGTGATAACATAGTAATAACATAGAATTTGATAATAACATAGTCCTTAATAGGTTGAATAATTTTAAGTCATTTGCTTTGCTTGTGATCTTCCAAATTTCCTGTTTTCTATCTTTACACTACTTACATAGAAAGCATGCTGCATGTGTACAAAGACAAAGGGAGAGACAGATTGACAGAGATTATGGATAGAGGGAAAAATTGAATTTATGAATGAATGAATAAAAGGATATATATGTGTGTGTGTGTGTGTGCGTGTGTGTGTGTGTGCGTGTGTGTGTGTGTATACACACACTTGTTGATGCATATCCATATCCCAAAACATTGTGTTTACAACAGTACCTTGATTTTACTTTGGAGAAGCAAGCCACACACTGTCTCTTTCAGACAGCTATTTGGATTTTGACCCTCTCAAGCACCAAAGGAAGGCCCGATTGTGTTAAGCTAATCATTGTAATTCTGTTATTGCTGTTGCTCTTGGTGTTTGTCAAGGTGATTGTTCCAAAGTAGGCAATGATCTAAAAGTAAGCCAGATTAACAGATGATATTCTCCTATTCCCCAGTGATAGGTTCTGGGAAGCCATGGAAATCCAGTTTGAGAGAATCTCAACATTTCTCTTAGATAATTTCAGGCTTAATGCAATGCTCTTCTCTTAGAAGTTAAAAAAAAAATGTAGACCAAGAAACTGCAGACAACCATTTAGCCACCAAGAGAACTGACAGGCTAAGGCAGAAACAACACAACAAGGAAGATACTGTTTAAGAATCAGAAACAAATGCATATGTGCCTTGAGGGCATTGTGAATCTCTGGATCAAGCAAAATACCCACTAGCTGTAGAATTGTCAGCTTGTGAGCCAATAAAGTCCTTTTATTATTCAATTGATTTTAATTTTAATCTTACATTACTTTTCTCTGAAGAAAGTCAAATTCTAAGTGATATAGATGAATGCATAGGTAGGTAGGTAGATAGATGATTTGTAGATACATAGAAAGGGAGATACACAGATTCATAGAAATAAGAATATAGCACAAACATGACACCAATAAAGAAAGAAGATGATTCATTTGTACTTATCATAAAAATCGGTAGCTTACTGAAATTAATATTTATCTGTGTGATATATAAAAATTGTATTCATTTTACTAGTTGCTAGAACACTTTAGTTTTCTAAATGATGGAAACAACCAAGCTTTAATATATGATCATCTTCATCATCAAATCAGTTTATGTGGATGACCATTGATGATCAATCTTCCAATGTAATATCCAAAGAAATACAATGACCATATGTTAGTTAATCTAATAATAACTAGATCACACAAATATGCATTCAAGTATCATACAAATGATTACATTTACCAGAAATTTTAATATATGTAAGGTAAAATGATTTTTAATAAACTTTATAACCTCTAAAAAACAGCAAAAAGAATCTTCAGTTCTTAGAGTATGAGCTAAAAGAAGTCTCTTAGTTTAGTCTGAAGCTAGCAAACTTTCATTTGATTTCTTATAATCCCCAGCAGCCCATGGCTAAGTGAAGGTAAGGACCATAATGACTTATTCACACTGCATTATCATCACCTCGAGTAATTTGCCTAGAACATCCACCAGAGATTCGACACTTGGTGAAACGATGAAACTTTATGATTTTAATAAATTTAGTTATCTAAACCTTCCTGGAGAAAATGTTGTCTGTTAGCCAAATAATATCAAACAATTTTCTCTTCACATTGGTTGAATTAAGGCACACACTCAAGGAATTCCTTATAGCACAGGAGAAATACTGTGACTGAGTCTTACCAAGGCCAACCCCTGGATATGACCTGGCTTCTAACACCTATTTGTTTGGTTTCCAAAACAAAATTGTGTCTTACAGCAAACCTTAAGGGGAGGAAAGAACTGAGTTGGGCCTGATTCCTGAACTCCAAATCACAGCAAAGCAGAAATTTTGTTTGAGGGGCACAAGTGAAAGAAATCTTTCCTGACAATTCCTCTGAGCTTGTAGTTCTGAACCATGGTGCTATTTTATTTAAGACTTCTCACTAGGCAGTCTGTTTTGTTATGAAATGTGAGAGAAAAATAGAAGCTCAGAACCCCAGATTCACTATGCCAGAGGGAATTTAAGCCGGGGAACTGAGTCACACAAAAAATGGCCTTCCTTTTGTTCCCAAACAGATAGCCATAACTTCACATGCCTACTTTATGTTACATAAAACGTAGAGTTACAGAACATGAAACAAATGCATAATTGACCTTTTCCTCTATACCCCTCTTTTCACATGTAAAATGTAGAGCCTCATAAGAGTGTAACCATTTGCCTCATTGCCTACCCACCCTCCTATTGTTTTTTCTTCCCCTCCTGCTTATATTTTTCCCTTTAAATATTGAAGTTCCTGAAACCATCTTCAGAAAAAGCACAGGTCACAGATCCTACTGTGACCTGTGTTTATTTTTCCTGGGCCTGTCATAAACCTTGGTAAAATAGACCTCTGATTCAGGGGTGTCCAATCTGTTGGCTTCCCAGGGCCACGCTGGAAGAAAAAGAATTGTCTTAAGCCACACATAAGATACACTACCACTAACACTAGCTGATGAGAAGAAAAAATCACAAAAAAATCTCATAATATTTTAAGAAAGATTACGAATTTGTGTTGGGCCGCATTCATAGCCATCCTGGGACACATGCGACCCCTGGGCCGTGGGTTGGGCAAGCTCTAATCAATTGAGACCTGCTTCGGTCACTTTTTGGTTTACAAAAAATATGTTACAAAAAGTCATTAAAACTTTATTGTTGTTTATTATAACTCTGTTAAAGTAAAATATTAGTTCAAATTAAAAATACTTCAGATTGATATATAATTTTTAGAATATTTATTTGGAATATATCCAAGATCTGAGAAAGTTAATAGGGACATTTTATTAAAATGGTTACCAATTATGACTATGTAAAGAAAAGTATTGACAATTCCATTCCAGTAGATTTTTTTAAGAATTCAAAAATGTATAAATAAATAAAAGCTCTATACCGGTTTGTATAGCATTGCTCTAGAGCAGAGAATGATCTTGTCTTAGGTAGGAGGACATTATTATTACCAGGACTGAAATGTTTGTTGGAGTTTAAGGAGATCAATTAAACATCGCTGATTTTCTTCACCAAAGTTTGGAACAACTTAAGATACACAAGCTAATAGTGAAGCATTTAATTCACATCTGCTGCTGATAGGCAGTGCTGTCCAATGGTAGACGATTCCTTTTTTCATATGTGAATGGCTCCTTTAAAGCTCGTACAGTTGAAGAAAAAAGTACACCTCCTTTACTGAACAGGAGTGATGTGAACACACGGAGAGGCACCACACTTTAGTTGAGTTGAGATTTCTCCACATGGAATAAAACATTGAGAAAAGGAGAAGAAGAAGGGAAAAAAAAACCCTCCCCATATGCAAAGAACATAAAATATTTTGGGGAGAAAAATTAAACTACTTAAAACTGGAAAACTAACTTAAGTGTGTGGAGAGTTTTTTTCCAGTTGCTATAAATTTGTTTTAGAATTGTTTTTTATTTAATGAAAAATTTGCTCATTGAAGTGTGTTGAACGAGACTCCGTCTCAACAACAACAAAAAGGTGGATACATGTCGAAAGGGTGCAGGAGCCACTTGAAGGATTTATACTTGCTAAATCTGTATCAGTTATCAAAATAAACTGGTAGCAACATTAAAAAAAAGAAAAGAAAAGAAAAAAGAAAAACTTAAGCCAAATTAAATTTCAAAGAGTTTAACTGAGCAAAGAACTATTGCAAATTGGGCGAATTCCTGAGCTAGAGGCTCAGAGACTCCAGTGCAATGGCATTGTGGAAGATCATTTATGGACAGAAAAAGGAAAGTGATGTATAAAAAAGTGAAAGTCAGGTACAGAAAGAGCTCAATTGCTTATAGCTTGGCATTTGTCTTATTTGAACACAGCTTCAACAATTGGCCACATTTGATTGGCCAAAACCCAGTGATTGGCACAAGAGTAGACTGCCGTCTGTTTACAATTCGATTTAGGGTATAGTTCAAGATGTATAGAGAAACACTTAGGCTGAACTAGGGGGAGTGTATTTAGTTCAACCATTGTGGGGGACAGTGTGGAGATTCCTCAAGGATCTAGAACCAGAAATACCATTTGACCCAGCGATCACATTTCTAGATATATACCCAAAAGGTTATAAATCATTATACTATAAAGACACATGCACATGTATGTTTATTGCAGCACTATTTACAATAGCAAAGACTTGGAACCAACCCAAATGCCCACCAATGATAAACTGGATAAAGAAAATGTGGCACATATACACCATGGAATACTAGGAAGACACAAAAAAGAATGAGTTCATGTCCTTTGTACATGGATGAAGCTGGAAACCATCATTCTCAGCAAATTAACACAGGAACAGAAAACCAAACACTGAATATTCTTACTCATAAATGAGAGTTAAACAATGAGAACACATGGACACGGGGAAGGGAACATCACACACCAGGGCCTGTTAGGGGGTGGGGGACAAGAGGAAGGAGACCATTAGGACAAATACCTAACGCGTGTGGAGCTTAAAACCTAGATGATGGGTTGATAGGTGCAGCAAACTACCATGGCACATGGATACCTATGTAGCAACCTTGCATATGCACATGTATTCCAGAACTTAAAGCCGCATACAAGAAAAAGAAATATGGAAGGAGGTAGCTTTAGGCTAAACTTGATTTAACAAGTATAACTACCTTGACTTTAAAAAATAAGTATTTACTCCTTGTCTATATAAAATCACATCACTTCTATAAGCGATGCTTCAGGAGACTGATTCATTTTTAACACAGAAATGAGAAAACCTGAATGGCATAACAGTGTAATATACCATCAAATAGTTAAAAATTTTCCTTTTTATCAAGAGACCAGGATGAGGATCAATGTACCAACGTAATATGAATGCAGATTCCAGGTCCAGATAAATATAAATATACCATACTGTGGTCTCTGGGAGTCTGTGACACTAAATTCAATGTTCTAGAGTCAAAGCCATCCCATATGAGGGCTGTGGAAGCCCAAGTATTAATACACCAACATGTGTCTGTCATTGGTTGAGTGCTCTTGGGGTAATAAATTCTCTGGCTCTAGTGCCCTGCCTTGAGCAAAATCATAGCTCTTTCCTCCAGAGAAATCCCTCAGACAGTTTGAAGTCAGGCACGTGTGTGAACAGTGACAAAAGGAAAGGGAAATGTGTAGGGCACTGTGAGGTTACCTGTAAACATAAGAATGGGACCCCAAGCCAGGCTTGGTGATGCACATCTGTAGTTCCAGCTACTCCAGTGGGCTGAGGCAGGAGGGTCACTTGAGCCCAAGAGTTTGAGGCTATAGTGAGCTATGATTGCATCACTGCATTCTAGCCTGGATGATCAAGTGAGACCCTGGCTCTAAGAAAAATAAAAGTGAAAGAATGAGACCCCAAGAAGTGCAAGAAAATAAATAAACATTTTACAGCAGAGATTGTGAAGTCTGACGAATATAAA
The DNA here is from genome assembly GCF_049350105.2 of Macaca mulatta. Lineage (NCBI taxonomy): Eukaryota > Metazoa > Chordata > Mammalia > Primates > Cercopithecidae > Macaca > Macaca mulatta. The sequence continues at coordinate 125,131,139 of NC_133413.1, forward strand.
AATTAGAAATATTTTATCCAAGGTTACATAAAATTTAGTCGGCTTGAATAAGTGAGAAAAAAATTATGCCCAAAATTGATTTTTGTTTTAGTCGTACTCCAAACCTTGTGAATCAGTTCTGAATGATGGCACACCAATTGTTTTGCCTACCAGGATATTGAAGAAGTATCTTCTTTTCCCATTTGCCTTCATAAAATAGATGCCATAGATAGATAGAAGACAGACAGACAGACAGATAGATGATCGATCGATCGATAGATAGATAGATATAGTAAACAGACGATATATATATATATATAAAATACACATCTTTTAAAACTGAAACACATCTTTGAAGACTTAAAAAGGAATAAATGAAAAGATTTCATTTTTAAATATATTGATTAGGTATTGAAATGATATATCTATACATATATATGTATAGATATATATCTATATATCATCTGTTTACAATTCCATTTAGGCTATAATTCACAATGTGTATATATATATATAGAGAGAGAGAGAGAGAGTATACAACACACACAAATTCAATGCTCCTCCCACCCTATTATTTCTCCTTCTCTTCTCCAGATGGTGGAGCCTATACAGTGTAGTGTCTTATAGTAACATATCTCATGAAAAGGAAGGCGAGGGTTTTTAGTTTCTCTTTTTTTTTAATCTGCTTTGCTACAGGCTATGGAAGACTAACTCTGCTCAATATAACACTTAGCTCAGTGAAATTATCATTATATTCTGACAACAGAAGGTAACTCTGTGGCTAGCCTTGCTAAAAGAGTCTTAAAACACATATATCCTTCAAATGGTATGCATTTAGAGTAACTGCAATGGTATTGCTTCAGGCAAGTTACTTACAGACTTAAGACCAGACTAATTGGTCTTAGAATGGGCTGAACAAATTAACTTTTGTTTTAAATTAAAGCAACTTTAATTTCAATTGATCATAAGGCATGAAACATGAAGTTAAAAAAAGCTGAAGGGTATATGGCAGAAAAAATTTTTTACTGTTTCAGATTTGCTAGTACTTAAGACAGCTGTGTGGATAATGAAACATGCAGAAGTCAATTTTGCCTGCCACTAGATATATTTAGGAAATTTTGGCCTGAATTTATAAAAAGTCATAATTTCACAAAATGAAATTTGAATGCTTTTTTTTAATTTAAAGAAAATATCAAAATTTCCTGATTATACAATATTTTTTCATTACCCAGAAGTTGAATGATATAGTAAGTTTTAAGAAAATAAAGTTGCATAATATCTACCAAACCCAACAATTCCTATCTTGAATTTGGGATTTTATTCTGTACAAATATATTCAAAATTATATCTTTATTTTATACAAATGCATTCAAATCAAAAGGGAATCAATGATATATGTACTATTTTATAACTCTTTAAACTGCAAACACAGCCTGAGTATTTCTATATTTTAAAGAAGTCTCAAAGCATGAATTTAAAGTTTGCATCATATTCCATATTATAGTCCAATTTAAATTGTTATTAATGTTTTATTACTTAAACCAATGTTCTATGTTTAGAACATCTTTATTCATAAATATATGATTATTATTTTTAATGCATTCTTATACATATATACACACCTAAAGTCATATATATAATGTGTATCATTCTATGTGTACATAATATATACAGTGAGTATTCACTTAACATTGTCTACAGGTTCTTGGAAATTGTGATTTTAAGTGAATGACATAATAAAAACCGATTTTCTCTTTCTCATCAACATTATAACAAAAAGACTTTGAAGGAAACAACACTATTTGAGAACCTGCTATTTGGCATTTTGCTTAAAGTTACAGTTTCCAAGAACCTATTGATGACAGTATGGGCTTACTGTATATAGTTTTATATATATGTGTGTGTGTATATATGTACATATGTATATATGTATATACACACATATATATTCTATATATATATATAAATTTCAAAGAATATATATATGTATATATAAAGTTTATATGTATGTGTATATATATTCAAAGAAAAATGACAGTCAACACAGTTAAACAGACAGGGATGACATTATTCAAGACTATTGTAATAGAGTTCAAGACCATTGCAATAGGAGAAAGAAGCTGAACTCAACTCTGCTTATGCAAATGGTGGAAGGATTTTTAAAGGCTATGGTGAGCTTACAGAAAAGTACTGGAGTACATTATGGAGAAAACTGGTCAATGTGATTTGACCATCTGCTTGTTAATTAGCACTTATCTAAGTTAGATTATTTCCCCTCCTCAAAGGCTTGAATATGGGGTCGCTATCTCCTTTCATGATTACACTTCTAAGACACGGCTTTCAAATCCTTAAGAAAGACATTCCTCGTTGTAAAACTGGCAAGAGTCTGGGAAAAGATTTACGTCTCAAAAAAGCAAAGGTTTAAGGTACAATGGCAAGTTTTCTCAAGTAAATCCTGCAAGAAAAGAGAGGTCAGGGTGTTATAATCTGGAAGAAACATGTCTAAAGTTTAATTGAGCCAAGGATAATATTAAGGCCATCTTAATTATGTACACACATAGCTATTGACAGATATGTCTGTATTTTATGTATATATCCTAATTGTCTTTGTATATTTATATATATGCATGTATATACATATATATTTTTGCTTTGCTTTGTTTCTTCTGGTTAGTTTTGTTTTGAGACAGGGTCTTGTTCTGTCAACCAGGCTGCAATGCAGTGATGTGGTCATAGCTGACTATACCCTCAACCTCCTTGGCTCAAGTGATCCTCCCACCTCAGTCTCCTTAGTACCTAGAAACACAGGTGCATGCCACCATGTCTGTCTAATTTTTTATTATTGTAGAGATAGGGTATTGCTATTTTGCCAGACTGGTCTTGAATTTATGGCCTTAATTGATCCACCCATATTTTCCTCCCAAACTGCTGAGATTACATGCATAAGCCACCTTGCCCAGCTCTTATATATTTAATATTAAATATTTTCACGTATAGTGCCACCATCATCACTAGCCTACATTATTTTCTTCTATCCCCAACCCTAACTTTGAGAATTGCAGTATTATAATTTGGAATTTAATGTTAATATTATACATTTATTCTCTTATGCAAGAATTATTTATAAGATACATAATCTGCACTAATGTCACATTTACAATATATAACTACAGTATTTTGTATTGAAATACACAATTTAAATATTAAAAAATCTGTATCTAACGAGTAACTAATGGGTTGATTTTATGAACTCTTCTATTTCATTTTTTGTAAGATATCAAAGTCAACTATTTTCATGTAAACAAAACGCAAGTCTCATATGGGGAGCTAAACAAAGACATGTTTTCATTAGATTACATAACAAATAACAGTCCTTAGTTTTTACAGCTCTACTATAATACAAAGATACAGATCAATTTTCATGGGAGAAATATTGACAATGAATACAAAATTAATAGAAAAGCATTACATGACACTTATATAACTGAGTTGTTTAAATGAATTTACAGGGTTGGCATCCAGGAATTGCTGTTCTTTATACTATAATTACATTTCTCATCAAAGAAAATGAAATTCCCAAGTACTTTGCATGAATTATTATAAATTCATGCTTCTGGGTTTATATCTCTGCCAGTGTTTTTGCCACTGTCCTGTCATGTGACCTCAGACAAGCTAATTAATCTTTCCTGTTTGTCTTAGCCCTTTCATCCATTAAATGTGCCCACAGGGTGAATTGTCAGGCGAGCACATACCATAGTTCCAAAAAAAGATCCAATTTCAAGCCAGAAGAAGAATATGAGACAACAGTGCCCAATAATTTTGCTTTCAGGAGCACCTTTGTTCCTAACTTCTGTACTTCACATCAAACTGCAATGTGCACTTGCCTCTGAGAATGTCTGGGGAATGTAAATGTTAATTCCAGTTCTTCAACATTTGGGGAACACAACGTGAATAAAATAAAATTGAACTATAGTTGTGATGTGACTATAGTCATGGTGAAACAGGTTGTCATTAATGGGGAACATGGAGTAATAGAAGAAATTTCACAGAAAGGAATTCACGAACAAATTTAGGATGCAATTCCCATGATAAATGGTTATTATTTTCTACTCTAAAATGGAAGGAAAGGGAGCAAAACATGGTGTGTATAGAGAAATGAAACAGTGGCATGCATAGACTTACACTGTTATTTTTCTCTATATCCTTATTTAAGTCTACGAGGTGTGGCCACCAGATTTCAAATCATCTTACTGAGACAACTACATAGACAAATACGTGTTGCAGATTTGTGATGATGGATACATAGCCACTAGCCCTCTATGTCTATGAAGCACTTGAAATGTGGTTAATCTGAATTGAGATGTGGTGCAATACGAACACATCTTTGAAGACTTAAAAAGGAATCGATATGAAAGATTTCATTTTTAAAATATATTGATTAGGTATTGAAATGACGTTTAGGATATATTGAATTAAAATGTGTTATTAAACTTAAATATACCTGCTTCTCTTGCTTTTGAATGTGGCTATTTGAAAATTTAAGGTGGTATATGTAGCTCTCCTTTGGGTTCAGGGAGGGCATAGGAAGTTGCTGAAAATAAGAACATGATAAACTGGAAATGTTGAGAGCCCCTTAGCACATCAATATGCATGCAATAGAACCAGCAATGTGTAGATGAGGCTGTCCCTTTTTCCCTTCAACTGTCATTGGTGAAGGTCATCCATAGACTGAAACATGGTGGCCAAGAAAAGGTTAGCTGTGATTTTCCTCCTCCTAGTTTAAGTTTCTGGTAATTAAGTTTCTGTTACAATGATTTCAAGGGAAACATGTTAGAGAGATCATTAAGAGGTATGTCTGTCCAATATTTCACCTCTAGGCAGAATGCTGAAATCATTCAGGGCCTGGCACAGTGGCTCATGCCTGTAATCCCAACACTTTGGGAGGCCAAGATGGGTGGATCATTTGACGTCAGGAATTTGAGACCAGCCTAGCAGACATGATGAAACCCTGCCTCTACTAAAAATACAAAAATTAGCCAGGCATGGTGGCATGCGCCTGCAGTCCCAGCTCCTCAGGAGTCTGAGGTGGGAGAATTGCTCGAACCTAGGAGGTGGAGGTTGCAGTGAGCCGAGATCACGCCACTGCACTCCACCCTGGGTGACAGAGTGGGACTCTGTCTCAAAAAGAAAAAAATATATATGTTGCGCTTAACAGGAGAAGTGAAGCCATGTAACATTTGACTTTGTAACAATAAGATTCTATCACTATCCCTAGGACATAATAGCCTCTGCATAAATGTATTTCAAATCGAAGAGTAGATCCAGTTCAATAAAAACACCTATATCCAATGAAATATACTCGCTGAACTCATGAAGGAGTCACTGACTGGTTTATTAGGCATAGTCTATCTTTTCTTGCATTGTGATTGCAAAGTGAAAAACATTAGTGTCAAATTAGCCTAAACAAAATTGTAAAATCAAATGATACAATACTAAAGCTACTAATAATGGCCAAACTTACTGAAAATTGATCAAGTGTGAAGGTCTCTCTCTCTCTCTGTCTTAATATTATTTCAGTCTTTACAACTTCTGAATCAAGTAGTTACTATTAAGATTCCCATTTCACACCTAAAGAAACTAACAGAGGTTATACAATGTGCCCAAGGTCATATAAGTGGAAAGTGGCAGAGCTGGGATTTAAATTCAATCAATATGGCTTCAGGAATAATGCAAGGATGAAATCCACACAGCACTTAATACATATAATCCTTCAATAAATATTATCTATTGCTACCCTTAATATAAATTAGACTGCAGTAAAAGGGATTAGCTACAGGTTTGTTAGGTTTTCATGTAATAAAATCAACCTGAAGTTAACCACTTTAGTTTTCCTGGAAATAAAATAAAAATTATTTGTGTTTTGCAAAAACGTCTGTGTCAATGCTGTGTGATTTTTTTCACCTTCTTCTTAATCCATCTCCTTCTAGCTTTTATTTGAAAGATGATGAAACCGAAGACCAGAAGGGTTATTAATTTGGTTAAGCCATAAAGCTTGTAGGTAGTTGGGCCACAATATAAATTTCAATCTGATTTCAAAATTCATTCACATAACCAACATTCTAGAGTCATATAAAAAATCTGCTTTAAAAGCTTTTTTTTTTTTTTTTTTTTTTGACATAGTCTCAATATAAGTGGAAAGTGTCAGAGCTGGGATTTAAATTTGTCACCCAGGCTAGAATGCAGTGGTGCGATCTGGACTCACTGCAGCCTCCACTTCTGGGGCTCAAGTGATCCTCCCACTTGGGCCTCCTGAGTAGCTGGGACCACAGGTGCTTACCACCACGCCCAACTAATTTTTGTATTTTTTGTAGAGACATAGTTTTGCTATGTAGCCCAGGCTTGTCTCAAGCGATCCTCCTGCCTTAGCCTCCCAAAGTGCTGGGATTACAGGCATGAAACACCACACCCATCTTAAAAAAGGATATTTAAAAAAAAAATGTAAATAAAATAATTTGAAAACTTAATGTACAATCAAGGTGAAGAGATAGTAGGCATTATACAGAATTGAAAAACATTATAATCACCATTAATTAATTAAAACACTAATAACTATTGGAAGGTTAGTAGTATCCATAGCATTACAAGTGTGGATCATCCCAAGTGCCTAAATTGTGTTGTCATTAAATGTCAGAATTTCACGTAGTGTAATAAAGTCAAAAAATAAAAATAAGACATACTTACAAGCTTCAAACTTAAATTTCCAAAATTAACTAATATTCTTTAGTCTTTTTTCTCTTTTACAATCTTTGTGTTGTAAATTATGCAGCATGTCTTAGAAAAAATACATCTAGAACAAATCAGTTTTTAAAAGTATCTTCATGTATTTCTTTAAACTGCTCGCTTAAAGTTAGTTAAAATCCTACTTTCTTCAGCATCCTATACATTTCTCTATGTATTCATATATATTTCAAGGAATTAGGTGATTCTGGGTTTTATTAGCTTAAAGAGAATAAACAGCTTCTTATAGCCACATAAATTAATCATGTCTACTACCTCTGGTCATAATTAGAAGTCCATTACTTTTTTATAAAATGGAGAAAGTAAACAAATAAAATATTAATTAAATGTGTCACTCATGCCCGTGACAACCAAAAACATTTTACATCTTTCTGTGAAAGTTGCCAGTGAATGATATGTAAATGCTTCATAAAACATAGACAACCTAGGAATAACCATGCTTGCATCTGATTTAGATGAATGACAAGTTTCCATATCAAAAAGAAGTAGAGATCTGTTTTATGCCTTTAAAAAGGATATTATTTCAAGTCAAATTTTCCTTTTAAATTGTATGTACAATTTCCTTGTTAGGCAATGAACAACTGTATATGTTATGCTAGACCATTATAGAATAAAAACAATTGCAAACTTGTGTACTCAGACTTGTACTTGGGCAAAAACAATCATTTCGGAGACATACTCTCCACTGTGGTAAAATGATTATCAGGAAAGCATACCAAATCCCTCCCACTCCCCTTTGACTCTCTCTTACTCAGACACATGCAGGGTTATCCCCGCAGTGATGTTTTAATTCGATGAGGAAAGATCCACTAGAGACACTGGTAGATAATATTTCCATCCAGGCCTCTATCCTGCTCCCTTGCAAATAGGGAGTACCTGCTCCATGTTTATTAGAAATATCCACTGGGTCTGAAGCAGCCCTGTAGTTAGGAGTCTTAAACAACTCAGTATTTTGAGAACACCAGTATGCATGGCCTCTTACATATGACTATATACCTTCAAAAGATGATTTTACCTGCTTTCTACCATCCACATATGCAGGAGTCCTTATCCCCTATTACTTTAGAGAGTTAATACCTTCTTTGCATGTATTTACCTATAATTTGTCTCTCTAGAATAAGTGTTTGTTTAACAAGACTTCTAGTTCTCCTGCTTCCCTATACATTCTAGCGACAGACTATTTAAGGGTCAAATCTGTGACTTAAAGCCATTGTTTTTGTTATTTGAACAATAATATTAATGCATGCAGTTGATTTAAACTCTGATCTCAATTTCAAATGCATATTCATCTTCCAAAAAGCAGGTGCAATTTTCCTTGAAACCTCCTTTTGCTTGAAAGAGATTCTTTCCATCACACTCAAAGTAAACAGTGTCTTGGGTTAAATCTCGATATTATACTTCATTCTTCAAGTCCTGACTCAGCCTTGGTATAATTCTGAGTGAATGAGGAATCAGAGGAGCACAGAGAGATTGTTGAGAATGAGACAAATAAATCATTGTCAGCATTTTGTTAAAAATATGAACTCATATACCAGCATTTTCAAAGGCACCTTGCCAATTCACTGGTAAATTCACACGACGAAACTAGGCTCCAGTTTTTTAAAGTTCTCAAAATTAACAAAAGACTTCTATTTTAATCTCAGTTTTGATGCCAACACATTATATGACCTTAGGTGAGTTGCTTAATATTCCTGAGAATCAATTCTTTATCTATTAAATGAGGGTTTTATTTTTCAGATTCTTCTGAGTTTTAAGTTTCCATGATGCTGTAGTCTCTGGAATATGCAAAAAATAAAGTCTTATGAACAAACAAGGAGAAGCTTCTTGCCATGATGCTGTAGTCTCTGGAATATGCAAAAAATAAAGTCTTATGAACAAACAAGGAGAAGCTTCTTGCCAATCATTTCAACTGTGTAGGCAAAAGAAGAAATTATCTTACCCTGCTTTAATATACAGATGAGGTTGTAGGGTTTGCTGTAATATATATTTTAATGTGATGTTTCTGGTAGTCTAAATATTATTTAAAATAAAGTTTATGCTATAATGTTGTCTAAGGATGTTGTTACCATGGGGCTTTTATCAAACATCTTGTGTAACATTTAATGTAGGAAGAAATTTAAATGACTTTTCATAGTGATCAGTACAATCTAAAAATATGTATATGCAATGGCAAATCTTAGCACTCAGTAAGGTGATTTATATTACACAGTTCTATCAGTCCTTACGAACTGTGTTGTTTCAAGAAAACTTTGTTTACTACTTTAGGGAGTCATTTCTGGTCCCTAGATTTCCAGCAGAGTTTTGGTTTCCTCTCATTGACACTTGGTATATTTCTAATCTGTATAGCATGTACATACCTATATAATCATGAAATAGTATCTGCTGTAGTATCACAGCCAGTGCTACATACATGAATTTATGATTATTTAGTATACATTTAACACTGGTATAAAATATCCTGTAAATCTGTTATCCTTTCTAGAAAACCATATTTTAAATTTTGCACATTTTTTTTTTAATTTATTTATTATTATTATACTTTAAGTTGTAGGGTACATGTGCATAACGTGCAGGTTTGTTACATATGTATACTTGTGCCATGTTGCTGTGCTGCACCCATCAACTCGTCATTTACATCAGGTATAACTCCCAATGCAATCCCTCCCCCCTCCCCCCTCCCCATGATAGGCCCCGGTGTGTGATGTTCCCCTTCCTGAGTCCGAGTGATCTCATTGTTCAGTTCCCACCTATGAGTGAGAACATGCGGTGTTTGGTTTTCTGTTCTTGTGATAGTTTGCTAAGAATGATGGATTCCAGCTGCATCCAAGTCCCTACAAAGGACTCAAACTCATCCTTTTTTATGGCTGCATAGTATTCCATGGTGTATATGTGCCACATTTTCTTAATCCAATCTGTCACTGATGGACATTTGGGTTGATTCCAAGTCTTTGCTATTGTGAATAGTGCTGCAATAAACATACGTGTGCATGTGTCTTTATAGCAGCATAATTTATAATCCTTTGGGTATATACCCAGTAATGGGATGGCTGGGTCATATGGTACATCTAGTTCTAGATCCTTGAGGAATCGCCATACTGTTTTCCATAATGGTTGAACTAGTTTACAATCCCACCAACAGTGTAAAAGTGTTCCTATTTCTCCACATCCTCTCCAGCACCTGTTGTTTCCTGACTTTTTAATGATTGCCATTCTAACTGGTGTGAGATGGTATCTCATGGTGGTTTTGATTTGCATTTCTCTGATGGCCAGTGATGATGAGCATTTTTTCATGTGTCTGTTGGCTGTATGAATGTCTTCTTTTGAGAAATGTCTGTTCATGTCCTTTGCCCACTTTTTGATGGGGTTGTTTGTTTTTTTCTTGTAAATTTGTTTGAGTTCTTTGTAGGTTCTGGATATTAGCCCTTTGTCAGATGAGTAGATTGCAAAAATTTTCTCCCATTCTGTAGGTTGCCTGTTCACTCTGATGGTAGTGTCTTTTGCTGTGCAGAAGCTCTTTAGTTTAATGAGATCCCATTTGTCAATTTTGGCTTTTGCTGCCGTTGCTTTTGGTGTTTTAGACATGAAATCTTTGCCCATGCCTATGTCCTGAATGGTACTACCTAGGTTTTCCTCTAGGATTTTTATGGTATTAGGTCTAACATTTAAGTCTCTAATCCATCTTGAATTAATTTTCGTATAAGGAGTAAGGAAAGGATCCAGTTTCAGCTTTCTACTTATGGCTAGCCAATTTTCCCAGCACCATTTATTAAATAGGGAATCCTTTCCCCATTTCTTGTTTCTCTCAGGTTTGTCAAAGATCAAATGGCTGTAGATGTGTGGTATTATTTCTGAGGACTCTGTTCTGTTCCATTGGTCTATATCTCTGTTTTGGTACCAGTACCATGCTGTTTTGGTTACTGTAGCCTTGTAGTATAGTTTGAAGTCAGGTAGCGTGATGCCTCCAGCTTTGTTCTTTTGACTTAGGATTGTCTTGGAGATGCGGGCTCTTTTTTGGTTCCATATGAACTTTAAAGCAGTTTTTTCCAATTCTGTGAAGAAACTCATTGGTAGCTTGATGGGGATGGCATTGAATCTATAAATTACCTTGGGCAGTATGGCCATTTTCACAATATTGATTCTTCCTATCCATGAGCATGGTATGTTCTTCCATTTGTTTGTGTCCTCTTTGATTTCACTGAGCAGTGGTTTGTAGTTCTCCTTGAAGAGGTCCTTTACATCCCTTGTAGTTGGATTCCTAGGTATTTGATTCTCTTTGAAGCAATTGTGAATGGAAGTTCATTCCTGATTTGGGTCTCTGTTTGTCTGTTACTGGTGTATAAGAATGCTTGTGATTTTTGCACATTAATTTTGTATCCTGAGACTTTGCTGAAGTTGCTTATCAGCTTAAGGAGATTTTGGGCTGAGACAATGGGGTTTTCTAAATATACAATCATGTCATCTGCAAACAGGGACAATTTGACTTCTTCTTTTCCTAACTGAATACCCTTGATTTCTTTCTCTTGCCTGATTGCCCTAGCCAGAACTTCCAACACTATGTTGAATAGGAGTGGTGAGAGAGGGCATCCCTGTCTTGTGCCAGTTTTCAAAGGGAATTTTTCCAGTTTTTGCCCATTCAGTATGATATTGGCTGTGGGTTTGTCATAAATAGCTCTTATTATTTTGAGGTACGTTCCATCAATACCAAATTTATTGAGCGTTTTTAGCATGAAGGGCTGTTGAATTTTGTCAAAAGCCTTTTCTGCATCAATTGAGATAATCATGTGGTTCTTGTCTTTGGTTCTGTTTATATGCTGGATTATGTTTATTGATTTGCGAATGTTGAACCAGCCTTGCATCCCAGGGATGAAGCCCACTTGATCATGGTGGATAAGCTTTTTGATGTGTTGCTGAATCCGGTTTGCCAGTATTTTATTGAGGATTTTTGCATCGATGTTCATCAGGGATATTGGTCTAAAATTCTCTTTTTTTGTTGTGTCTCTGCCAGGCTTTGGTATCAGGATGATGTTGGCCTCATAAAATGAGTTAGGGAGGATTCCCTCTTTTTCTACTGATTGGAATAGTTTCAGAAGGAATGGTACCAACTCCTCTTTGTACCTCTGGTAGAATTCAGCTGTGAATCCATCTGGTCCTGGACTTTTTTTGGTTGGTAGGCTATTAATTGTTGCCTCAATTTCAGAGCCTGCTATTGGTCTATTCAGGGATTCAACTTCTTCCTGGTTTAGTCTTGGAAGAGTGTAAGTGTCCAGGAAATTATCCATTTCTTCTAGATTTTCCAGTTTATTTGCATAGAGGTGTTTATAGTATTCTCTGATGGTAGTTTGTATTTCTGTGGGGTCGGTGGTGATATCCCCTTGATCATTTTTAATTGCGTCGATTTGATTCTTCTCTCTTTTCTTCTTTATTAGTCTGGCTAGTGGTCTGTCAATTTTGTTGATCTTTTCAAAAAACCAACTCCTTGATTCATTGATTTTTTGGAGGGTTTTTTGTGTTTCTATCTCCTTCAGTTCTGCTCTGATCTTAGTTATTTCTTGCCTTCTGCTAGCTTTCGAATGTGTTTGCTCTTGCTTCTCTAGTTCTTTTAATTGCGATGTTAGAGTGTCAATTTTACATCTTTCCTGCTTTCTCTTGTGGGCATTTAGTGCTATAAATTTCCCTCTACACACTGCTTTAAATGTGTCCCAGAGATTCTGGTATGTTGTATCTTTGTTCTCATTGGTTTCAAAGAACATCTTTATTTCTGCCTTCATTTCGTTATGGACCCAGTAGTCATTCAGGAGCAGGTTGTTCAGTTTCCATGTAGTTGAGCGGTTTTGATTGAGTTTCTTAGTCCTGAGTTCTAGTTTGATTGCACTGTGGTCTGAGAGACAGTTTGTTATAATTTCTGTTCTTGTACATTTGCTGAGGAGTGCTTTACTTCCAATTACGTGGTCAATTTTGGAGTAAGTATGATGTGGTGCTGAGAAGAATGTATATTCTGTTGATTTGGGGTGGAGAGTTCTATAGATGTCTATTAGGTCTGCTTGCTGCAGAGATGAGTTCAATTCCTGGATATCCTTGTTAACTTTCTGTCTCGTTGATCTGTCTAATGTTGACAGTGGAGTGTTGAAGTCTCCCATTATTATTGTATGGGAGTCTAAGTCTCTTTGTAAGTCTCTAAGGACTTGCTTTATGAATCTGGGTGCTCCTGTATTGGGTGCATATATATTTAGGATAGTTAGCTCTTCCTGTTGAATTGATCCCTTTACCATTATGTAATGGCCTTCTTTGTCTCTTTTGATCTTTGATGGTTTAAAGTCTGTTTTATCAGAGACTAGTATTGCAACCCCTGCTTTTTTGTGTTCTCCATTTGCTTGGTAAATCTTCCTCCATCCCTTTATTTTGAGCCTATGTATGTCTCTGCGTGTGAGATGGGTCTCCTGAATACAGCAGACTGATGGGTCTTGACTCTTTATCCAGTTTGCCAGTCTGTGTCTTTTAATTGGAGCATTTAGTCCATTTACATTTAAGGTTAATATTGTTATGTGTGAACTTGATCCTGCCATTATGATATTAACTGGTTATTTTGCTCATTAGTTGATGCAGTTTCTTCCTAGCCTCAATGGTCTTTACATTTTGGCATGTTTTTGCAATGGCTGGTACCGGTTGTTCCTTTCCATGTTTAGTGCTTCCTTCAGGATCTCTTGTAAGGCAGGCCTAGTGGTGACAAAATCTCTAAGCATTTGCTTATCTGTAAAGGATTTTATTTCTCCTTCACTTATGAAACTTAGTTTGGCTGGATATGAAATTCTGGGTTGAAAATTCTTTTCTTTAAGAATGTTGAATATTGGCCCCCACTCTCTTCTGGCTTGGAGAGTTTCTGCTGAGAGATCTGCTGTTAGTCTGATGGGCTTCCCTTTGTGGGTAACCCGACCTTTCTCTCTGGCTGCCCTTAAGATTTTTTCCTTCATTTCAACTTTGGTGAATCTGGCAATTATGTGTCTTGGAGTTGCTCTTCTCGAGGAGTATCTTTGTGGCGTTCTCTGTATTTCCTGGATTTGAATGTTGGCCTGCCCTACTAGGTTGGGGAAGTTCTCCTGGATGATATCCTGAAGAGTGTTTTCCAACTTGGTTCCATTTTCCCCCTCACTTTCAGGCACCCCAATCAGACGTAGATTTGGTCTTTTTACATAATCCCATACTTCTTGCAGGCTTTGTTCATTTCTTTTTCTTCTTTTTTCTTTTGGTTTCTCTTCTCGCTTCATTTCATTCATTTGATCCTCAATCGCTGATACTCTTTCTTCCAGTTGATCGAGTCGGTTACTGAAGCTTGTGCATTTGTCACGTATTTCTCGTGTCATGGTTTTCATCTCTTTCATTTCGTTTAGGACCTTCTCTGCATTAATTACTCTAGCCATCAATTCTTCCACTTTTTTTTCAAGATTTTTAGTTTCTTTGTGCTGGGTACGTAATTCCTCCTTTAGCTCTGAGAAATTTGATGGACTGAAGCCTTCTTCTCTCATCTCGTCAAAGTCATTCTCCGTCCAGCTTTGATCCGTTGCTGGCGATGAGCTGCGCTCCTTTGCCGGGGGAGATGTGCTCTTATTTTTTGAATTTCCAGCTTTTCTGCCCTGCTTTTTCCCCATCTTTGTGGTTTTATCTGCCTCTGGTCTTTGATGATGGTGATGTACTGATGGGGTTTTGGTGTAGGTGTCCTTCCTGTTTGATAGTTTTCCTTCTAACAGTCAGGACCCTCAGCTGTAGGTCTGTTGGAGATTGCTTGAGGTCCACTCCAGACCCTGTTTGCCTGGGTATCAGCAGCAGAGGCTGCAGAAGATAGAATATTTCTGAACAGCGAGTGTACCTGTCTGATTCTTGCTTTGGAAGCTTCCTCTCAGGGGTGTACTCCTCCCTGTGAGGTGTGGGGTGTCAGACTGCCCCTAGTGGGGGATGTCTCCCAGTTAGGCTACTCAGGGGTCAGGGACCCGCTTGAGCAGGGAGTCTGTCCCTTCTCAGATCTCAACCTCCGTGTTGGGAGATCCACTGCTCTCTTCAAAGCTGTCAGACAGAGTCGTTTGCGTCTGTGCAGAGGTGTCTGTGTGTCTTAGTTTACTGTGCCCTGTCCCCAGAGGTGGAGTCTACAGAGACAGGCAGGTTTCCTTGAGCTGCTGTGAGCTCCACCCAGTTCGAGCTTCCCAGCAGCTTTGTTTACCTACTTAAGCCTCAGCAATGGCGGGCGCCCCTCCCCCAGCCTCGCTGCTGCCTTGCCGGTAGATCACAGACTGCTGCGCTAGCAAGGAGGGAGGCTCCGTGGGTGTGGGACCCTCCCGGCCAGGTGTGGGATATGATCTCCTGGTGTGCCTGTTTCCTAAAGCGCAGTATTGGGGTGGGAGTTACCCGATTTTCCAGGTGTTGTGTGTCTCAGTTCCCCTGGCTAGGAAAAGGGACTCCCTTCCCCCTTGCGCTTCCCAGGTGAGGCAATGCCTCGCCCTGCTTCAGCTCTCGCTGGTCGGGCTGCAGCAGCTGACCAGCTCCGATCGTCCGGCACTCCCCAGTGAGATGAACCCAGTACCTCAGTTGAAAATGCAGAAATCACCGGTCTTCTGTGTCGCTGGCGCTGGGAGTTGGAGACTGGAGCTGCTCCTATTCGGCCATCTTGCTCCGCCCCCCAATTTTGCACATTTTTTAGACACTACAGTACCTAAAGTAAGCAATTCTGTTAATATAAGCATTGTTTAAACAAGCTATATTTTAGAATTTGAGTTTGGTAGTTTGGCTTTTTCGTTGTTGCTCCATTTATTTGCTACTGTGTTTATTTTTAACAGGAAAGTAACATACACAGTTTTAACAAGGGGCTTCTCCCCATGCAGCCCTGTACTCTGCTGTGTTGGTTGTGGATGGTCAGCTGCAGCAATCCTAGACCACACTCCTTCCTTATTGCATATTTTTGC
The DNA here is from genome assembly GCF_049350105.2 of Macaca mulatta. NCBI lineage: Eukaryota > Metazoa > Chordata > Mammalia > Primates > Cercopithecidae > Macaca > Macaca mulatta. Next base: position 125,146,864 of record NC_133413.1, read on the forward strand.
ATCTTGTCCATGATAGTCCCCTCTATCTTAAATGCCTTCTACTATCAAGCCTAAATGGAAAACTATTACTCAGCCTTGAAAACTCATCTCTTTTTGGTTTGTTTTTGCAGAGACGGTGTCTTGCTCTGTTACCCAGGCTGAAGTCCATTGATAGCTCACTGCAGCCTCGAATACCTGGGATTAAACTATCCTCTTGCTTCAGCCTTCCAAGTAGCTGGAACTATAGGAACACACACCGCTATGCCCAGCTAATTTTCTTATTTTTTGTAAAGACAGGGTTTCACTTTGTTGCCCAGGCTGGTCTCAAGCTCCTCCAGCCTTGACCTCTCAAGGCACTGAGATTGCAGGTGTGAGCCACCATACGCAGCTTAAAACTAATCTTAAATCTAGCTTTCTTAGTCAAATACTGAAAACAATCTAGTTTCTGAATATTACAATAATGTATTATGTGGTTGTAGAGAATTAAAAGCAGCTACATCTGTACATAATCATACAGGAAGATCTGCAGATTATTCTGTAAAGAGCATATTATGATAAACTTTTTGTAAAAAATGTACATATCAACATTTTTGCACATAGAATATTGAAGAAAGTACTATTAATACTTGGATTTGGGGTAGGATGAAGACATTTATTTTCATATATATTTTCATATATTTTAATATTTTACTCTATTAATATATCATTTTCAATTAATAATTGTTTATTAAAAAATCCTTCAGAGAGTCATTTTTTGCCCACTCAAGTAAAACCAATTATTACTTTCTTGTGTTCTAAGATGTTAATATTCAGGTACTTTATGCCCGGTTCTCCAATAAGAATTTCAAAAATCATTTTACCACCTGACATATTTTTAGGGGAACATCTAAATTTTCTCATTGGAAATTCAAAAGCATATAAAGAGTGTAATTTTTAGCATATGTAAAATATTTCAAAAACTCTTTTAAATATGTTCAGTGAGTATATATAAATATGTTCAATAAAATCTAAATATTATGACAATGCTTCACTTGTGTCCTGTGAAATCTGAGTAAGATTATATTTAACAGTTCCAACTTATACATTGCTTTAACATTTTCAATTTCATGCAGAATGCATATGACATAATAAATGTTCTTCATAGGTTGCGCTATCATACTTCTTTGCAGTGAAAATTGACGTTTAATTCATTTTAAATTTTCTGTTACAATGAAGATTTAATTGTCGGAAATTTTCTTTTGGACTCAGTTGTCATTATGGTTGTTAATGGTTCCAATTTTAGTATATGTACTGTGGAACTGAGTGCTATAGTTATTAATGGAATTGATCACAACAATATTAGTATTATTACAACTTGATAAATAGTAATTGAACACAAAACAATATTTTTTCCTAAATGATTCATGTATCCATGGACTATTTATTACTACAAGGAGACAAGATTCATTATTAATTGTATCACAGTTTTTCATTTAATAGATGAAAAGGTTGAAGAAATTTGTTCACAAAAATACAAAGTAAAAGGCTGGATGCCGTGGCTCACACCTGTAATCCCAGCACTTTGGGAGGCCAAGGCAGAAGGATTGTTTGAGTCTAGGAGTTCGAGACCAGCCTGGGCAGCACAATAAGACCCCATCTCTCCAAAAATTCAAAAATTAATTAGCCGGGCATGGAGGGCATGTGCCTAGCCCCTTGAGAGGCTGAGGTTGGAGAAGCGCCTGAGCCCAGGAGGTCAAGGCCACAGTGAGCTGTGATCCTGCCGATGTATACTCCAGCCTGGGTGACAGAGTGAGACACCCATCTTAAAGTAAGTAAATCAATCAATCAATCAATATCAAGGAACATAAAGAGTTCTGATGTGGCATCATCACTAAAGTTTGAACTCTTTCCAAGGGTGACAAAGAGAAATGGTTAGTTGATTGGACCTTCCTTCAATTTGTCTTGAAAGAAAAGAATTGAAGTCCATCCGCTTTTTTTTCTTTTCTTTTCTCTTTTTTTTTCTTTTATTTTCTTTTTTGAAGTGTGGATATGGTATCTTTATTTTCTGAAAGGGGAAAGGTAAGAGTGGACCGTGTATTGTATTTGCTGGTCTCCCTAAAGAAAACAAGCCAGAAATACAAGAAGTTGATGAAAGTGGACATCTAAGGTGCCAGAGGCGGGTGAGAGTTCCAAGCCTCTCTGTATGTTTGGATTATTGAGTCATGTGAATGTGCACTGATCCCAAAACCAAAACACAGATTCCTAGGCCCCGTCAATCAGCTGCTCTGCAGTGAGGAGTTGGAGATTGTGTTCCCAAAAGGTGGAACCTATCTTCTTTTAAACGATTTTGTTGCCCAGTCGTTACAGCCATGTGCTCAGTTTCCTCAAAGGAAACTGAACACTGAATGTTAAAACTTAACAATAATGATCAATTGTATCAAATACTCTTTTACTTAAAGGCCATTTGTTTAGATATTTGAGACAACTTTGTAAAACTGATATTATTATAAATTAAAACATTTTATATACAATATTTTTCAGGTTACAATGATGTGTTTCAAGTGTAATGTTGTAAAAATATTGTAGTTTTGAATTTAACTCAATGTAGGAAAAAATATTGAACATACAAATAATTGAAAAGGTCTGTGATGGTTAATGTTAGGTGTCAACTTAGACTGCATTGAGGAATGCTCTGAGAACTGCTAAAGCATTACTTCTTGGAGTATCTGTAAGGGTGTTTCAAGAGGAGACTGGCACGTGAGTTCATTGACTGTGTGAGGAAGATCTGCCCTCAATGTGGGCAGGCACCATCCAATTAGCTAGGGGTGGAATAGAACAAGAAAGCAGAGAAAGATGAATTCTCTTTCTCTCTCCTGGAGCTGGGGCACCTTTTTTCTCTTGTCCTTGGACATCAGAACTCCAGGTTATCTGGCCTTTGGATCCAGGACTTACATCAGATGCTCCCTGGATTCTCAGGCCGTAGATCTTGGACAGAGAATTACAATATTGGCTTCCCTGGTTTTGAGGCTTTTGGATGTGGGCCGAAGCATGCTACCAGCATCCCAAGGTCTCCAGCTTGCAGGCACCCCGTTGTGGGACTTCTTAGGTTCTGTAATCGTAAGAGCTAATTCCCCTAATAAGCCCTCTCTTTGTCTATATGCCTATCTTTCTATTTATCTATCTATCCACCCATCCATCCTATTAGTTTTGTCTTTCTGGAGAAAGATAACTAATATAAGGTTCATGCTCACTAAAAAACTAACGCAATGAATTAGACATATTCTGTCAGGATAAAAAAAAAAGTAAGGCAGAAAAGTCTTCTTCAAATAAGTGAAATAATATGGATTCCCATAACAATCATAGCATTACTGAACAATGCAATAGTAAGGCTTAGTTAATTCCATTTCTTCACGTAGCATGCCAAAAAGATTCTATGTTAATTCTCTAAATATGATAATATTTATCCTTTTATGGTGCTTTGCAATGTTCTATGTAAAACAGGACTCAACTCATTGGCAACCATGGATTATTTATGAATAAAACAGGATTTTCTATTGAGTAGTTTCACAGCATAAATATGAGTAAGAAAGCCAGTCTATGTATAATCATTTCAACAGTCACATTAGTTGAGATAATTATGAGCCATTTCCAATGTAAGCACAAATTTGATTATAAAGTATCCAGAGATGCAACTTCTGAAATGGCATAATAAGGACTTTCAAAAACCTACCCCTTGAGAAAAGCGATGAGAACACAGGCACATGCTGTCAAATCCAACTTTCTCTGAACTCTGAAAATTAACTAAAGGCCTGCAGAAACCTACAGTTATTTATTCAAGAAGATAGCAAAATCTCTGTAAGAAGAATAAGTCTCATATTATCTTGTGCTGATCACAAATCACTACCCCAGTTCCATGGTAGCCTTAAAGGCCAAGAGTTTCACCACTACAGTAGCCAGGAAATTAGAAGCCTTGTAGCCATTGGAAAAGACTGGCATGATGGATTTGGAGTTCTCCAAACATCTCATCCCCAGAGAACTTCGACTATTTGACCTGGTAGCTTGCTAAAAGTTTCAGTCACAGAGTCTGTCTCTGTTTAATCCAAGTCAGAGCTTACTCTACGAAAACAGCCGTAGCCACAGGGGATTTGTCAGAAATAATTAATGACAGTTGCTTAAGATCACAACTGAGGTGGCATTATCAATTGGGCTTAACAAAACACTAAACAAAAACCTTGAGAGAAAAATTGAGGAATGTGGCCAGGCGCGGTGGCTCACACCTGTAATCCCAGCACTTCAGGAGCTTGCGGTGAGCCGAGACCGCGGAGCTAGACTCTTGTCTCAGAAAAAAAAAAAAAAAAAAAAGAAAAGAAAAGAAAAATGAGGAATGTGATGTTCACAGGGGCCTTTGAAAAGCTCAGCAATAAATCTTGAAACCTAGAACCACACACTTTTATGCAAGAAAGACCTGAGAAGGCCCAACGCTCTGACCTCTCAGATCTTTAGGTTCTGTGCAAGTAGGAAATGAAGCCTAGGCTGAGTAAGCAGAGAATTCCATAGCCATATGTGGCAGGCAATTTAGGCTTCACAGGATTAGTCCAGGAAAGTCATTACACAACAAACAGGAGTAGCAGCAGCAACAACACACAGCAGCATCAACAAACCTTGGTGTGTGTGAAGAACTCTGGTTTCTATAGTTGCTAATATATATTATTTAAAATACATTTTTCATCAAAACAATAAGAGACATGTACGAAACAGGAAAGTATGGGCTCTACACAGGAAATAAAGCTGGCAATAGAGATTGTAGCTGAGAAAGCCTTGGTATTTGTATTACTATAAAAATACCTTAGCTATTAAAAATATGTTCAAAGACTAAAGGAAAATATCTCTAAATGATCAGAGAAAACTATGATAGCAGTTATTTTACCAAACAGCAAATGTCAATAAAAATGTAAATTATCGTTTGTTTTAAAAGACCTAAAGAGAAATTCTGAAGTTAAAATTTACAATAATTGAAATGAAAATGTATTAGAGGGGCTCAACAACACATTACAAATGGCAGAAAAAAAAAAAAAACCAACAAACTTGACCACAGGACACTTCAAACTTTCTAGTCCGAGAATCCAAAAGGGAAAAAAATGTATAAACAAAGCCTTATAAACACCACCAAGCATAGCAACATATGCATAGTTTCCAAGAAAAAAGAGGAGAAAGAGAGAAAGGGCAGGAGGAATATTTGAATAAATAAAAATCGAAACCTACCATGTCATATTAAAAACATTAACCTGCACAACCATGAAGCTTAAAAATTCAAAGAAGAAAAGCTAAGATTCAGCCCTAGAGACATTTATTTTCAGCATTCCTTGGACAGTGGCTGATCATACCCAGACACATTATTTTTAAACTGTCTAAAGACAAAAGAAAAATATTGCAATAAAAATAGAGAAGCAATTTAATGTAATATCTGCCAAATTCATCTATGGTGTCACAAATGACAGGATTTTCTCCTTTTAAAAGGTTGAATAGTATTTTATGTGTATATATGTTAAATTATCTTTATTCCTTCATCTATTGATGGACACTTACATTGATTTCATATCTTGGCTATTGTGAATAATGTTGCAATAAACATGGGAGTACGGGTATCTCTTTGACATACTGATTTCAATTCCTTTGAATATATACCTAGTAGTAGCATTGCTGGATTATATGTTTGTTCTATTTTCAATTTTTAGAGGAATTTCCATGCTGTTCTCCATAATGGCTGTACTGATTTACATTCCCATCAAAAGTATCCAGGCAGCAGTTTCCAAGGGTTCACTTTTGTATTATCCACTCCAATGCTTATTATCTTTTGTCTTTTTCACAATAGCCATCCTGACAGGTGTCAGATACCACGTGGTCTCACTCTTCTCAATTCTAAAGAATTGATTTCACCAAACTAAGAATAGAATGGTGGTTACCTAGGGTTGATGCAGTTGGGGAGTGGGTTTCGGTTATGTTAGCCAAAAAATACAAATATTTCAGTTAGACAGAGGGAATAAATTCAAGAAATCTATTGTATAATATGGTGACTATAGCTAATAACAATACTTTGTATTTTTGAAAAATATTAAAAGAACAGATGTTAAGTGTTTTCATCACAAAAGTGATAGCTATGTGGGGTAATGCATATGTTAATTAGCTACATTTAGTCATTCCATGTTGTATGTATAATTCAAAATATCATGTTGTAGATAATAAATATACGCAATTTTATCTGCCAATACTAAATAATAAAATTAGAGAGGAAAGGCATCCTCAATATCTTTAACAACTAAGTTAATCAGAAACAATGTGGTTTAAAAGACAGTGGGATGTTGTATTCAAAGTGATGAAAGAAAAAGAATGTACCCCAGAATTGTGTCTTTGGCCAAACTGTCCTTCAAAAACAAAGGAATATTGAGACCCTGAGATAAATTGAAACAGAGAGAATTTATTGCCATCAGATATGCCATAGAAGAAATAATAGAGTAAGGCTTTCAGGTTTAAAAGAAGGGACACTTACAGTGTAATCTGAATAAACTTAAAGAATAAAAATTATTATTGAATCATTTGATTATTATCACTAAAAACTATTTTTTATTTGTAACTCATCTCCTGATTTTAAAAAACTGCATAAAGTGATATTTACAAAACTGAATTAATGTACTTATTACCTATAATTATGTAATTTGTTTGACAACACTAGTACAAGGAGGAAAGAGATGCAAAGCTGTATTTCAGCAAGGTTTTTGTGTATTATTTAAATTAACTTGGCATTAATCCAAAGTCTATTGTTTTAAATTAAATTTAATTATAATCCCCAAGGCAACTTTAAAGAAAGTATTTCAAATTATATAGCAAAATACATAACAAGCAAATTAAAGTGTTGTACTGTAAAATACTTAATACAAATAATCAGTAATGAAAGAATACAGGATCAGAAAAGACATAAGATACATAAAAATGACAAAATGGCAGGCATACATTCTATATGATCAGTCCATACATAAATGTAAAAGTATCAAGAGACAAATAAAAAAAGATATTAGTAGTATAGAAAGTAAAAACATAAACAATTTTGAGTCAAAGTAACAAATAAGTTTAAAGCAAAAAGGTTGGAAAATATACACCATGCAAACAGCATCCAGAAGAGAGCTGGAATGGCTATATTAATTTCAGGCAAAATAGACTTTAACAAAAATTGTTACTAGACACAAAGAATAATGGATTATAATAATAAAAGTGTCAATAAATCCATTATAATCATATATGGATTCAGGTTACCTTATTTAAGGCCAAGTTATCTTGTTTCTAACACTATTATCTGCCCATATCAGAAATGTTTAAAAGATTTATCATGAATTTTGGTGAAAAAGATGTTTTAATTATGCATTTCTTTGACTTTTCTACTCTTAAAAATTATTTTCCAACGGAGGCATGTGCCATAATAAGATTCTAAATTAGTATGAGGAAGGTTTTTTTTTTTAGAAAGACGGAGAGGGGTGATTTTAATAAAGAAGTTTGGAAAGAAGAACTGCATGACATGCCAACCATAGATAAGATCTCAGTAATCAATTTTGTTAGATTGAATCTTATATAATTGCCATTTTTGGATACAAGATATTTAAATATATACAGTTTCATATGGTTCAATATTAATAAGAAAGAGTTTTCATAGAGATAAATAATATTCCTGGAGAAAATTTGTATATCCCTAAGAATATATAGCCACATCAGTTTGATAATGATTTCTATATCATGTCACACTTAACCTCATTGCATTTTAAGTACTTGTTCATGTCTTTTATCTAGCTAGGCTCATGATCCTTTAAGTAATGACCCATACCTCACCTATTTTTTAATCTCAAAGCATAATAACAACATTACAGATGTTATATGAATAATTAAATAAATACATGAAAATATCGCATTCCTTTTATTTTTGTCATTCTACATTTATAAAATCTTTCCAGCAAGCTTTCCAACATCATCTTACATAATCTTTACTTAAGCTACACTGGCTTTCTTTCCTGTCCTCAAATGCACTAACATACTGCTCACCTCAACATTTCCACAAATGTTCTTTTATTCATTCCTTGATTATTTTTGCCCTGACTAACTTCTATTAATAATTCAAATAATAATTCATATTTGAATTCTTCATCCAAAACACTTCCTCCAAAACACTTATCCTGATGCACTCCTCCAACATTAATAAGGTTGTCTTTCTCATGTGTTCTACATAGCATATATACGTGTTATGTATCATATATGTGTGTTATGTATCATATATATATTTAAGTAGTCCAAGAGAAGACAATTTATTTTCACTTTATCAATCAAACCATGCAATCATATGTTTCACTGAAGGAAAAACAAACTCCTTAATATATTATTATGTTTTCTTAATGTAGCTATCATTCATGGATGTGCTGATATATATGCATATATATATATATCTTACAGTGATTTAGAAATAAAGTAGGAACACTGATAAAGTTATAATTTGCAAAGTATTTTAAAAATATACATACTTATACATACAAACAAGTGATAGTTTAGAAGTTTAATATTAACTTCATACTAATATGAAGTAATAGCCATGTATTATTGATTCATCTTTAGCATTTAATGTGCATTAACATTTTATAAATAGTAATGTCTCACTACATCTTCTAGTAGATGTCATTTGTCCATTAATTTGAACCACTGAGAAAAGAGAATTTATATGTCAAGGTTATAAGATGCTAAAATATGGCATTTAATTATCTTGTAGTTGAATAGAGAAGTTAAGAAAGAGCGTGATATGGAACTAATGGACCAGCAAGAATGCAAAGTACCTTTCAGCACTGAAGTAATTGGGCAGAACAGTGGAAGAGACCACAATAAATGATTACTTCATTAATTTTAAAATTAAAGGGCAAGATAAGGCGGCCACTATCATGGTGTTATTAAGGTAAAACAAGCTAATCAGCACATTTCAAGTGTAAAGTTGTCAGCTAATCATGCAATAAGTACCAATTTCTGAATAGTACAAGAGAAAGCAATTTATTCTCACTTTATCAATCAAACCAGGCAATCATATGTTTCACTGAAGAAAAATAAAACTCCTTAATTTATTTTTATCTTTTCTTAATATGATTTATCTATCATGCATTGGTAGGCAGACTATCAGAAGATAGTAATTTTTATTTCATTCTCAGAAGCATTAGAAAAATGACTTTTTTTTTTTCAAAATAACATTAAACGTGAAAACCTTTCACAATCACACTGACATACTGATTGCTGTCATGAACAATCGACTCATTTATATCCTTAACCCCCTTTTACCAAAAAGTTTTACTGGTAGAAATATTTAAAAAGTAATTTTTTACAACACTGTATTAACATAGTCTATATGTAGAATGCTAAATCTGGAAGTGAGAGAAAAATAATCAGGATAAAGGAATCATTTTTTTTCCCCAAAAACAGGGCTCAAAAATTTAACCCCTAAAACAGACCTAGAAAATTTCTTGACAACAAATATCTTAAATTAAGTGGCAAATAAGGAAAACAGCTCAGAAAAGGTAAAGGCCCTAGGATTACATTGGAGGCCTATATTTGTGTTCAGTTTACCTAACTAGTGAGGAAAAATAACAACATTTAATTAATGCTAATGACCATGTATGTGAAATGCTTGTGTGTAAAAGCAAAATTGATAGGTAGACTGATAAATAGGTTAATAGGTAGATATAATTCTGATACTGAGGATGATAAGATATCAAGGGCTAGATGTTCCCTCTCACCATAAAAAAAACTGAAAAACTGGGCAGAGATATAAAACATTTTTCAAACATTGAATAAAATATATCACAGAATTTTGATCCCTGAGAAAATAGAAATGAATAAGGTGAGCCATACAATTGCTCTAGCTTTCTCCCTGAATTCAATTTCTCAAATGTGTAAGAAGAGAGGGATAACCAAACAAGGCACAGTGTTTGTGATGAATCAACTAGGCTAAGGTAGATAGAAATTATGTGACTGTGTTAGAAGGGAGGCAGTATGCAATAAAATAACTTTAGAAGACCCCTTAAAGCTTTGTTGATTACTAAGAAGTATATCCACAGGGTGAAACTCTATGAGTCTGAGCAGGTGGAATCAGAGAAGTGGGAGCTGAATTTATCCCAGTGCAATAGTAGGGCTGGGAACTGTTTGAATTTCTGTCATTTAAGGTAGACAGTCCTCAATGATTACTTGGGATATTCAACAGAGACCTCAGAAAGGCCACACTTAATATTTGGGATTAACTATACTTATATTAAAGGACACCTTAACAGAGCTTAAAAGTAAGTCTCCAAGGATAAAATTGAACCAAAGTAAATTAACTGCTTGCCAAAACAAGCTTCAGTTCTCTTTAAAAGAAGATAACAAAACCTAGACACAATAATATAAAATTTAAAATATCCCAGATCCGGAAAGCAATAAAATGTAATGCATATACAGAAGAAAAATCAGTCAACAGAAAGAGACTCAGAAGTAACAGCCAGAGGTATTAAAACAGCTCTTATAACATGTGCCGTTACTTTTTTAAATGAATGTAATTTGCAGAGAAATGGAAATATAAAATAGAGCCTGAAAGAACTTCTACAGATGAGAAATACAATATCTAAATGGCAAAATTAGCTGAACAGAAATATATTTTATATATTACTTATCTAAAATAACAGATCAGTAAACTTGAACACAGCAGAAGAAATTAACTGAGGGAAGGCACAAAGAGGAAAGCACTGGGGAAAATAGCGTCTTAGTGACTGCATTAGTCCATTTTCATGCTGCTGATAAAGGCATACCTGAGACTGGGTAATTTATACAGGAAAAATGATTTAATGGATTTACAGTTCCACATGGCTAGGGAGGCCTCACAATCATGGCAGAAGGCAAGGAGGAGAAAGTCACGTCTTACATGGATGGCAGCAGGAGAAGAGAGAGCTTGTGCGGGAAAACACCCCCTTATAGAGCCGTCAGATCTTGTAAGACTGATTCACTATCATAAGAACAGCACGGGAAAGACCTGCCCCATGATTCAGTTACCTCCTACCAGGTCCCTCCCGCAACATGTGGGAATTCAAGATGAGAATTGGGTGGGACACAGCCAAACCATATTATTGACTTATAAACACCTAGTATCTAGTGGTCTAATATACATGTATTGGAACTCCAGAAAACAGTGGAGGGTAGTGGTGGAGAGTAAACCAAAAACATATTTGAAAGAAATGTTTGTTGAAAATTTCTAAATTTAAAGAAACTATAAACCTACAGATTCAATGTTATAAATTCTAATAAGAGTAATAAATAACAAAACCATACCAATGCACATTGTAGTTTAAAATCCTAAAAAACAGAAATAAAGAGAAAAAGTTTAAAATAGCTGGAGATAAATGACACATAAAATACAAACGAGCACAGTCATTCAGACTTCTCATCAGAAACCATAAAACAGAAAACAATCAAATGACATTTTTAATATACTGGAAAAAAATAACTGCTGATCTACAGCTCTATACCAAAACCAGTACGTTTCATAAATAATGGCAAATAAAAGTTGTTTTTTAAATAGATTTAGGGAATATAAGTGCAGACTTTTAACGTGTATACATTGTGTAGTGGTGAATCCTGGGCTTTTAGTGTACCTATCACCTTAAAAATATTTTCTTGTAAAAATCTCAAAGAATTTTTTGCCAGCATATCACTTTAAACAAGAAATGTTTAAAAGAAGTTGTTAAGACAAAATGCCAGATGGAAACATAGATATAGTGTTCTGGAAGTAAATATTTTTTCAAAAATGTGTAATTATTTAAAGCCAACATATTAACAAAGTGTTACAGAATTCAAAGCACCCGTATATGTATACTATATCGAAATAATAGCACAAAAAAGGAAGGGGAAATGGCAGGATCCAGGCGTAAAGTTCTCTTATAGTGTATTTGAAGTGGTATGAAAGTATTAAATGTAGAATGCAGTAAGTAAAAGACAAAATTTGTCTTCCTTAGGTCAATCACTATCAATCAATCATGATGTATACTGAAAACAGTGAAAATAATTTGAAATTTTATAAAATAAATAATTTATTCAAAATAAGTCAGGAGAGTAGAAAAGAGAAACAATGAACAGACGGAGCCTATAAAAATCATATAAATTGACAGGTTTAAACCCAGACATACTGATAACAATATTATATTTAACAGTCTAAACACTGCAATTAAGCTACAGAGTTTTCTCATAGTTTTCTCTGTAAGAAATCAATTTAAAATATAAATATGCAGATAGGTTAAAAGTAAAGGAATGAGGAAAAAAGACACCATGTAAACACTAATGATGAAGTTGAAGTGGCTATATTATTATCAGTGTAAATTATTTAAAAGAATATTGCTAATGATACCAAAAAGTATACTGTACAAAGATTAAGTACTCAATTCAACACGGCAAATAGTATAACAATCCTAAGTGTGTTTATACCCAGTAAAGGACTTCAAAATACATGACAGAAAAACTGACAAAACCAAGAAAAAATAGACAAATCTGTCATTACTATTGGAAATTGCAACACTCTTGACTCATAATTTATAAACCTCAGTAGAATACATATCTTATTCAACTACACTTGGGATGTTCACCAGGGCAGGTTATGTGCCAAGCCTTGAACAAATCTGAACAAACTCAAAAATAGATTTAAATTACACAATGTATTTTCTGAGCACAATGTTTTGCAGGAAAACACCCCGTTATAGAACCATCAGATCTTGTAAGACTGATTCACTATCATGAGAACAACACAGGAAAGACCTGTTCCATGATTTAGTTACCTCCTACCAGGTCTCTCCCACAACATGTGGGAATTCAAGATGAGAGTTGGGTGGGATATATATATAGATAGATAGATATAGAGATATATATATAGATATAGATATATATATATATAGAGAGAGAGATATCTGGGAAGAGACACACATACTTTTAAATTAAATATTCAATAAATGGTGCTGTGTTAACTGTCTATCCAAATGCAGAAGAATAAAAATAACCCCCTACATATTGCCACATACACAAATTAACTCAAGATGGACTAAAGACTTAAATGTAAGGCCTCAACCTATAAAAAATCCTAGAAAACACTCTTCTCTATATCAGCCTTGACAAAGAATTTATGACTAAGTCCTCAAAAGAAATTGCAACAACAAAAATTGGTAAGCGGGACCTAATTAAACTAAAGAGCTTCTGTACAACGAGAGATACTATCAGTTAATAGGCAACCTACAGAATGGGATAAAATATTGGCAGACTATGCATTTGACAAAGGTCTATAACCCAGAATCTACAAGAAACCTAAATTTATAAGCAAAAAAAAAAAAAAAAATAGACTCCTTTCAATAATGGGCAAAAAAACATGAACAGACACTTCTCATAAGAAGACATGCAAGCAGACAACAAACACGTGAAAAAATGCTCAACATCACTAATCATCAGAGAAATACAAATCGAAACCACAATAAGATACCATGTCACACCAGTCAGAGTGACTTTAGTTAAAAAGTCAAAAATTAACAGATGCTGGTGAGGCTGTGGAGAAAAGCAGATGCTTAAACACTGTTAGTGGGAATGTAAATTAGTCTAGTCACTGTGGAAAGCAGTTTGGAAATTTCTCAAAGAACTTAAAACAGAACTACCATTCAACCCAACTACCCCACTACTGGGTATATACCCAAAGAAATACAAATATTTCTTCCAAAAGAACACATGCACCTGTATGTTCATCGTAGAACTATTTAAATAGTGAAAACATGGAATCAACTCAGATGCCCTTCAACAGTGGATTGAATTTTTAAAATGTGATACTTATACACCATGGAATACTATGAAGCTATAAAAAGAATTAAATCCTGTCTTTCATAGCAACATGGATGCCGCTGGAGACCATTATCTTAAGCAAACTAATGCAGTAATAGAAAATTGAATACAACATGCTCTCACTTACAAGTGGAAGCTAAACATTTGGGTAAACATGAACAAAACATGGCAACAATAGACACTAGAGGCTACTAGAGGGGAGAAGGAAGGATGGGAGCAAAGGCTGAAAGGCTAACTATTGGATAGTATGTTCACTACCTGGGTGACAGGTTCAGTCACACCCCAAACTTCAGCATCACACAATATACCTTTGTAGCAAACCTGCACATGTATCACTTAATTCTAAAATAAAAATTGAAAAAGAAAAAAAATCAAATAACAAGGAAAATTTGGGTGGGAGAAGAAAAAATAGTAGAACTGTGGAAGTGTTTGAAAAGAGAGAAGTATTAATAGAATTTGGTGGATCAATGACAAGATGAGGGCAGGGGACAATTAACCTCTCTTTATCACTTACTTTATTACTTAATGAGAGAATAAAAGTAAGACACTCTATCAATAGGTGTACCTTGTTTTTGTGCACTTTGCTTTATGACACTTTGCAACCCTGCCTCAAGTAGGTCTGTCATTACCCTTTCTCCAACAGCTTCTTCTCACTTCATGTCATATTTTGGCAATTCTTGCAATATTTTAAACTTTTAATTATTATTATTAATATATTTCTTATGGTGATCTGTGATCAGTGATCTGTGATGTTACTATTGTAATTATTTGAGGGCACCTCAAACTGTGCTCATAAAAGATGGGCAACTTAATCCACAAATGTTGTCTGTATTTGGACATCTCCACAGATCAACTATGCCCTTGTCTCTCTCCTTTTCCTTGGCCTCCCTATTCCCTGAGACAAAACAATATTAAAATCAGTCCATTTAGTAACCATACAATGACCTCTAAGTCTTCAAGTGAAAAGTGGAGTCACTTGTCTCTCACTTGAAAATCAAATCCAGAAATGATTAAGCTTAGTAAGGAAGATGTATCAATTGCCAAGACAGGTTTAAAGTTAGGCTTCTTGTGCCAAACAACCATTTGTGAATGCCAAGGAAAAGACCTTGAAAAAAATTACAAGTGTTATTCCAGTGAGTATACAGATTATAATAAAGTGAAACAGCCTTACAGCTGATGTGGGGAAAGTTGCAGTGATCTGGATAGAAGATCAAACCAGCCTTAAGCCAAAGCCTACTTCAGAGAAAAGCCCTAACTCTTCAATTCTATGATGACTGAGAGAGCTAAGAAATCTGCAGAAGAAAAGTTTGAAGATAGCAAAGGGTGGTTCATGAGATTTAAGGAAATCTCGTCTTCATAACAAAAGTGCAAGGCGAAGCAGCAAGCGTTGATGGAGAAGTTGCAGCAAGTTATCAAGAATTTCTAGCTAAAATAATTGATGATGGTGGCTACACTAAACAACAGACTTTCTCTCTCTCTCTCGCTCTCTCTCTCTATATATATAATAGCCATATATTGGAAGAAGATGCCAACCAAGACTTTCATATAGCTAAAAAAGAGAGATAAATGTCTGGCTTCAAAGCTTCAAAGGACAAGCTGACTTTCATGTTAGGGGCTGATGCAGCTGGTGACCTTAAGTTGAAGCCAACATTCATTTATCATTCTGAAAATTCCAGGACCCTTAAGAATTAAGGTAAATCTGTCTTAGCTCTATAAAAGGAATAATGAAGCCTGGATGACAGGAAATCTGTTTATAGCATGATGTATTCTATATTTGAAGCCCACTGTTGAGACTTACTGCTCAAAAAACAACAACAAAAAGATTCTTTTAAAAAGGTTGATAATGCACCTGGTCACCCAAGAGCTCTGATAGAGGTACAAGTAGATTAAAGATTTGTATGCCTTCTAACACAACATCTATTCTTCAGTCCCTGGATCAAGAATTAATTTCAACTTTTAAATCTTGGTGTTTGAAAAATACGTTTTGTAAGGCTAAAGCTGTCATAGATAGTGATTCCTCTGATTAATCTGGGCAAAATAGGTTGAAAACCTTTTCGAAAGTATTCATAATTCTAGATTCCATTAAGAACATTCTGTGATTCATGGGAGAATGTCAAAATATCAGCATTAAAAGACATTTGGAAGATGTTGATGCCAACCCTCATGAATTCAACACTTCAGTGCGGGAGGGAACTGTAGATGTGGTAGGAAGAGCAAGAGAATTAGATTTAGAAGTGGAGCCTCAAGATATGATTGAATTACTGCAGTTTCATGATAAAACTTTAACGGGCGAAGAGTTGCTTTGTACTGATGAACAAAGAAAGTGGATTCTTGAGATGGAATTTACTTCCTGGGGAAGATGCTGTGAACATTGTTGAAATAACAACACAAAATTAGACTATTACCTTGTCTTAGTTCACAAAAAACAGCAACAAAGTTTTAGTAGATTGACTCCAATTTTGAAAGAAGTTCGTTTGGGAAAATACTAGCACAGTATTACATGCTATAGAAATCTTTCATAAAAGGAAATGTTCATAGATGCAGCAAACTGTATTATTGTTTTGTTTTAAGAAATTGCCACAGCCACCGCAGCATTCAGCATGACTACAGTGGTAAGTCAGCAGCTATCAACACTGAGACAAGAACCTTCACCAGCAAAAGGATGAAGACTTGCTAGAGGATCAGATAATAGCATTTTTCATCAATAAAGTATTTTTAAATTTAGGTATGTACATGTTTCAGACATAATGCTACTGCAACACTTAATAAGCTATGGTATAGTGTAAACATAACTTTTACATGTACTGGGTAACAAAATTGTGTGACTCACTTTATATGATATTCACTTTATTGCCGTCTGAAAGCAAACTTGAAATATCTTTGAGGTATGCCTGTATTTATTTATTTGGAAGGAGGTACAATACAAGGGGGGAGCTCTTATTAATTGAGCAAGCTAAGCCTTGCAAATAAATAAATCAAATGAACTAATAGAGGAATTATATAAGTATTTATGTGCAAGACGTTATCTGGGCACTGTAGGGAATTTGAAAAAAAATGTCAAAAATAATCCTACCTTAAAGCACGTTTTATTAATAGATGAACTCTGCATAAATAACAGCAAAATAAAGTATTTAGTTCTATATAGAATATAGTTTTAAAGCAAATCTGAATAAACAAATAGGAAGGAACTAATTTTCCCTGAACAGAACTGTGAAGAGTTTATACAGCAGGTAGTACTTGAACTGGTCTGGGAACAATAGCATAATGTGACAATAGCATAATGTCCTGAGTAATAATGCCCCACATCCCAATATAGTATCTTCAGAGTTCAGAAGAAAAAAATATTTTGTAGTTCTCTCATTGTCCTAATCACATTAAAATATGAAATAAATTCTTAAAACTGACTATGCATATGGTAAAATAGGATACAATTACAATTTTCTGTAAATTTTTAAATATCTCTTTTTAACTTTAACGTTTTTCATTTAGATTGCAACTAGTATAGAATATCAAAATTAAATTCTGAGAAAATTCAAATTGACTGTTAAGAAATTTACTTAGAACACACTAGACATTTACTGTGCAATTTGTATTTGTGTATATCCTGGGTGTGGAAAATAAAATTCTGAAATTTTGATACAAGCAATGCCACCCCTTAAAGATTATACTTAAATTCCGAAGAGCAGACAGGAGAATGAAGATTTAGGTGATCAAATGAGAAGAAACAACAAGAGGGGGAGTACTGAGAAAGAAAATTTTAGAATGAACTCATAATTTTCTGTAGTTAGTCTTAGATACTTATTGGGGGAAAGAGAGAAGATGGGGAACAGGGTTGTGCGGTGTGTTGTCATCTGCTTCATAAGAAATTTGGATGGCAGGTTTCACAGTCTTTCCATAATAAGGAGCTATTAAAGTTTGTGTTTGTTTTGCTTTATTTTAGAACTAGGACAAGCCATGATCAGGAAAATTATCTGATTCAGAGAAACTAACCAGTTTAAGTAGGTAGCATGCATGTCAAGAGTGAGAAGTAGAAAGTTTATTGTCACTTTCTTTTTATTCGTTTCATTTCCTTATCTTCTACAATCCTAAAGAGAACAAATTTCATTGTTTTCTCCTTTGTTCTTCGCGTACGGGATACTTTTAGGGTGAAATCCTGGATATGTGATTCTGAAGGTAAAACATAAATGCAAATAAATAAGTACTTCTGTTAGATATTGACAAATTCCCTTCCGTGTTGGAATGAATGTTTTTTATTCCCACCAGCAACACCCAGGGATCACTTCGTCTCCACATTCTCCCCTTCAAAATGGATTTGTTGAGTGTAGAATTTTTGTTAAGTTTAGTGATAAAGACTTAACTACTATTCTTTTGTAATTAAGAGCGTAGCTTAATATATTTTCATATGGAGGTGTTATTTTGCACCTTCATTTATGGGTCATCTTCTGTTCATTTTTCCAGAGGTTTTCATTTTTATCCTTTCAATTAAATAATTTCATGTATAAATAATAAACAAAAGGAGGTTAGCCCTTTGCATGTAATATATGTTGCAAATATTTCTGAATTTGTATACCTTCAGATCTTGTTCAGTATTTTCCTGGGTATTACTGTTTGTATATTTTGCCATATTAACTCTAGTATCATATTTTCTAGCTCCAGAAAAACCTGAGAGTTAAACGAGGGAATATTATATTTACAAATTAACACAAGAAAACTAACATCTTGATGTAGTGGCAGTCTAATAATAACAAGGACATATTTTACTTTTTGTTCAAGTATATTTGTACATATTTTATAAGCGTCTTATAATTTTTCTCAGTTTAAATATTTCTTGTTTAATCCAACATGTTTTCTTTTTTAGTATTATGAATGAGATTTGATCTGCTATTAATTCTTCTAATAATCTATATTTATATATATAAAGGTTCCTGAATTTTGCATGTAGATTTGTATCCCAGTAAGTTGTTGAATTCTTTTAATACTTAAAATTTTTTCAATGATTATTGTTTTATTTTCAATTCTTGCCATAAAAAATTACCACAAGCATTGTAGCTTTAAAAAAATGCACATGTCTTTGTTCACAGTTCTGTAATGTCAGATGTCAGATATTTAGGCATGGCATGGCTAGCCTCTCTGTTCAGGGTCTCAGCGGTTGAAATCAAGATGCTAGAAGAGCTCCTCTGATCTGAGGTTCAATTTCTTCATCCTTGATTATTCAGGTTGTTGGCAGAACCCAGTCCCTTGTGGTTGTACAGCTGAGATCCCCTTCTACTGGCTAGCTTTTAACTAGGTGCTTCTTTCAGCATTTACAGGACACTCGTGCATTCTCACGTGGTTGTCTCCAGGTGAGAAATTCTCACATGTCAAATCTCCCTCATGCTTCAAATCTCGGACTTTCTTTGCTTCTAATCTCCAGACATAGATTTAGAGGCCTCATATGATTAGACCAAGCCCATTAAAATCGTCTTCTTAGTTTAAGGTCAGCTGATTTGGTACCTTAATTAAATCAGCATAATCCTTTCCAGCAGTGCTTGGTGTTTAATTGAATAACTGGGAGAAGTTGTGTGTACAGCAGGGGTCAGGAATCTTGGTGGCTGTAGTGGATTGAATAACGGCCCCAAAAATATATGTTCTGCAATCTCAGAATGGGACCTTATTTGGAATAAATATCTTCATCCACCAGAAGCCAGGAATGAGTCATGGACCCAGTGCTTCTTCAGGGCCTGATGATGTTACATACAAACACCTTAAGCTTGTACTTCCAGCCTCCAGAACTATGAGGGAATATATTTCTTTGGTTTTAGACCACAGTTTTATGGTCATTTGTAACAGCAGTCTTAGGAAATGAATACAGGGGGCATTTTAGGATTCTGTGTATCACAGTTATCTAGAATTTTCTAGGCTGAGAGACAATTCTCCATGGGTCTGTTGCATTTTTGCACATCCTGCAAAGCAAGGCATTGTCTTTTTTTTTTTTTCCTGAGCTATATCTGCGGCATAAAACAGATGTAGTTACTGTTTCTTAGGAAACATTTGGTTCTCCAAGCTCAAGGATCCTCTCGTGATACAACTTCCTGTGTATGCAGACTTTCATCTGGGCTCAGTTGCATCGCTGATGTGGGTTTTGTAGACAAGAAAGATTGGTGCAAGTAATCTGACACTCGTGGTGCTTGCTGTGTCATGTGTTAATAAAAGTTTTTGTCTCTAACCCAGGAGTCTCATGTTTCCTATCAGTTTCCATAAAACAGTGGCAAGCTTACTTGTTAGTTTGCAAGTAGTGGTAAAATCTGAGACCCTCTGTGATTTCTAAAAGTATATGCTATCATATCATCTGCAAATAGAGATAGTTTTATTATTTGTGTTCAGTCTGTGTTACTGTTGTATCTAATTGTTACTAACACCTAAAATGCAATGTTAAATATCAGTGAAGACTGTGAGCATCTTTGCTTTATTCATAATCGGAGTGTAAATGCTTTCAATGTATTCCTATTAAGTATGATGCTGACTTTAGGAAATACACACACACACACAAACACACACACACAGAGAATCATCCTAAGGAAGTATCCATTTATTCCTATTTAATCACGAATTGTATTCATCTTGGTCAAAGTTTTCTTCTGTGTCTATTGAGATAATCATGTGATATTTCTCCTTGCTCCTATTGAAACGGTGATTTACATTAATTGATTTCCTAGTCTTGAGTCATTCTTGCATTATTGGTATGAACCCATTTAGTCTTCATATATTATTTTTTTAGCTAGCATTTCAGTCTGTTTATTAATGCTTTATTCAAAATAGATACATTAATATTAATAAGCCATATTAGTTTGTAATACCTTTTTGTGCAATCATACAACATATCAAATTAGTTACAAAACAATCATTCCATTCCTTGGAACTAGCCTAAAACAATCTATGTCACATGGGGATTATGGGGATAACGTGCTCTCTAAGATTTAGCAAACTCCCTGTGAAACTCTTTGGACTTGGTTCTTTTGGGGGAGAATTTAAATAATTTTCTGTACGTCTTCCATGAAAATTGGATGTATTTAAACTTTCTTTCTATTGAGCTTAGTTTTAATAAATTCAATTTTTAAGGAACTTTATTTCATCTACTTTTCTAATTTATTTGCATAGAAAACATCAAACTAGCATGATTTAAAAATTTTTTTGTCACTGGTTATTACCCTTTTTCTTATCTTATATTTGTATACTTGTGTTTTCTCATTTTTTTCTGATTCCAGTAACTAAGGTTTGTCCACTTTCTTAAACTTTTTAAGAACCATGGTATTGATCTATTGATTTTTTTCTATCGATTTCCTGTCTGGTCTTTTTCTTACTATCTTTTGCTTTATTATCTTCTTTCTTGCTCTTTAGTTTGTTGATAATTTTCTATATTTTTGAGTTGAAAATTTATATTACTATGACTTATTTATTAACTTTTTTTTTTTTTTTTTTTTGAGACAAAGTCTCTCTCTGTGGCCCAGGCTAGAGTGCAGTGGCAGGATCTTAGCTTGCTGCAACCTCCACTTCCTGGGTTCAAGCAAGTCTCCTGCCTCAGCCTCCTGAATAGCTGGGATTACAGGCTCATGCCAACATGCCTGGCTAATTTTTGTATTTTTAGTAGAGATGGGGTTTCCCTACGTAGCCCAGGATGATCTTGAACTCCTCATCTCAGGTGATCCACCTGTCTTAGCCTCCCAAAGTGCTGGGATTACAAGCATGAGCCACCGCGTCCGGTTTGTTGTTCTTAATTGACATAGGAGTTTAAAGTAATGGGATTTTCTCCATCAGTAGCTCATAGATTCTTATATGCGGTATTTATATTATCATAATTTTAAAAAACTCTTCAATTTCTGTGTGTTCTTCCATGAAGCAAAGTAATGTATAATATAATTTTTGTTTTTTCTCTTCATTTCCAGATGGAAATTATGTTTAAAAATTTTGGGGCCGGGCGCGGTGTCTCACGCCTGTAATCCCAGCACTCTGCGAGGCCCAGGCGGGTGGATCACGAGGTCAGGAAATCGAGACCATCCTGGCTAACACAGTGAAACCCCGTCTCTACTAAAAAATACAAAAAATTAGCCGGGTGTGGTGGCGGGCGCCTGTAGTCCCAGCTACTCGGGAGGCTGAGGCAGGAGAATGGCGTGAACCCGGGAGGCGGAGCTTGCAGTGAGTGGAGATCGCGCCACTGCACTCCAGCCTGGGCGACAGAGCGATACTCCGTCTCAAAAAAAAAATTTTTTTTGATGTGTAATTTTTTTGTTTTGCTGTCATGAATTTTTGCTGTAAACTTTCTACCTTACAGAACTTAATAATATTTTCTTTGTATCCTCATATATAGTCACTTTTAATGAATGTTCCATTAGTCCTTGATAAAAGTTATATTTTATATTATTGGGATGTAGTGTTCAATTAAAAACTATAAGAATTACGCGATTCTTTATGCTGCTTAGATCTTACATCGTGTTTTGTATTTTTGTACACATCATTCGTTTTTTACTGGTAGACTGAGCATTTGTACTGTATTGTACTGACTTGTCAGTATCTACTATTTTTAAATGTGTTTACTTCTCGCATCTTCTTCCTGTTGCTTTGTATATGTGACAGATCTGTTATTTGCAACATAGATATTAAAAACTATTCTATTATAAATTATTAAGCATTATATAATTTTATTTGTATTAGTTGATGTCTTTTGGCCCAAATTCTATTTTATCTATTATCAGTATCAAAATCATATTTTCTTATTCTCTATTTGCCTGGTATAACTTTGTCAAACTACTTATTTTGTAGCTATTTAAATTCCTGCTTTAGTTGCTTCTTGTATGTAACATAGTTGGATATTAATCAGTCAATCTGTAATTTTAAAAAGTGTAATAGTTAATTCTATTCATGTATACTGATATCATGAATAGGTTTCTTCTCAATGTTTTAATCCTCTTTATAATTACTATGTGTGTTATGTTGTGTTTACTAGGTTTCTTTCTCTATTTGGTAGGTTTTGCTTATTGTTAATTTCTTTAGGAATTTAGAAAGATTTGTATTTTTTGTTCTAACATTACCTTTTCATTCATGATCTTTATGAAGCTCATTTAAATATTTACTCTCTGGTTTGTCAGTTTTCAGTGCTAAACTGTGACTCTGTTACCAGTTACTTCTACTACAGACAATTGACTGATTTTACTTTCCCCATATCTTCTTTGTTTTCTTCCACTTTTTGTTTCATTTATTGTACTTTGTCAGAACAGGTAACATGTCCAATTATTTTTCCATCAGGTATTAATTCTTATTTTTACTTTATGTATACAATTAACCATAATAAACATTTATCATAAGTCTTTTGGCCAAAATTTCTAAGGTTATGTACTATTTGTGTAAAGCTCAACCTCTAGTAGATTCCTTGGGTGGGGAGCTCATGTTATAGTTTTTTCTAAAATTTTATATATTAAAAACTATTTTCCTATAGGTACGATACTTGAAGGACAGCTTAGTTGGATGTACAGTTTTTTCTCCTGCATTTTTTCACCTGACTTTCCTGAACATGCTGTTCTACTTTTGTCTTCCTTTGTATGTTGCTCTTGAAAAAAACCTAAAGCTAACCTAATTTTCTCACGTTTATATGTAATTTTATGCTTTTTTTCTGAAGCCATGTTAAATTTTTCTTTGTCTTATACTTTAACGGCTTTATTGTGACATGTCTTGAAGTTGATCTTTTAGACCAGTATTCCCGGGAAATATATATACACACACACACACACATATATATGTTATATATATACACATTTATATACACATATATATTTTGTATATATGTGTATATATATATAGATGCATGTATGTATGCATATATGCATGTAAACTTGCATGTATGTACGTATACATAGCATGCATATGTATGTGTACAATATATGCATGTACACACATGCATGTATATATGTATACATATATAATACGTATGTATGTATACATATACATATATATTTCCCTGGAATGCATAATATTTATATATATAATCATCTTTATGCATATATATACACATGTATATATGTATACAGAAAAATATATAAGAGATTATTCATATAATCTCTTATTTCTGGCCTACTATTCTGGCCTAACATTTATTTGTTAGTTATGCCCATTGTTGTTTATTTTTCTTCTTCAGTTATTGTAGTAAACTTCTTTTTCTGTCTGGCTTTCCCACCACTTTGCCTTTTTTTTAACTTTTATCTTTATTTCAGTTTTATTTTGTATGTTATTTTCTTACAATTCTTTAATGCTTGCTACTAGATGTTCATTTAAGTCTGTTATTCTATTCTGCCTTGGGAAGTTTATAATTTATTCTCTATTTCTTATATGGTTTGGTATTTTAAGTTTCTTTTCTCTGTTTGGTTGTGATTTTTCCTGATTTTTTTTGTCTCTTTCCCCTATGTGTTTGAATTTATTATCTTATTTTTATATCTCCAAATGTTTCTCTGACTATATTTCATTCAGTTTTGAGTGTTTAGTGACACTCAGTTTTCTTTTGATTCTTGGTTGTTATTTTTTTTTTTTTGTGGGGAAGCTTCATCAGCTAAAACATTTTTATTTGAATTTTATGGACTTTCTTGTTCAATAAATTTGAATGATTTTAATTTTGTTCTATTTCTAGAAGTTTGTCGACACTGCTTGTAGTTCAAGTGCACCCTCTTCTGACAGTATAGTGAAGTACATAATGAAATACAATCATTTGATTGATTTGTGAGTGATGGGGGATATCTTGTTTTTTTCATCTCTGTAAGCATTTTAATTTTCCCTGTTACCTTGTTTTTCCTCTTCATTGCCATGTATGAATGGGGTATTACCACCTCCCTCTTTAAATAGCTTTCCCTAGCGGCAATATCTCCTTGAGACTCACCGTTTTCCTACATACTCTCAAATCGGCATCTTGTGGTGAGTATTGTGAAGTATCAATTCCTAGAACTATGTCTGTGACAGTTGAACTCTAAGTGTTGACTTGGTCTTAGTAGTAGCAGTTTTGTTTATATTCTATCTATATCATCCACCTCCCTCTCCTCTTAAGCTCCCTTTCTCTTGATAGGTGTGAATCTTGCTTGGTAAGAGCTCTGTTGTAGTTTGGTGTTTGTAATATTCTCTGCCTGTAGCCATGTTAAAAAGAAGGTTATGTGTGTTTGTCTCCCAGTCACTGTCTTGCTCTTCTCTTTCCTCTCTCTCTCTGTCTCTCTCTCTCTCCTGCTTCATGTATCTCTATTAATTTCTCTTTCTTTCAGAAGATACATGGACAGAGTTTCTGGTTATCCTCCACACTCACAAGTGTAAATATATCAGATTATGATTTTATTTCTAACACCATTATTTATTAATAACTTAAACTAACTAAATGCACTTTAACTAAATATGCTTATTTGTAACATATATACTTAAATATATTTGAAATATGTTCATAATTTGTGAACAAATGTTCACAAATGTTTATAATTTTATATAGATTTACATTTTTCAAAATGTTTTCACACAAATTAAATTGTCTCAAAATTACATTTTATTAATAAGAAAACTGTAATTAGTCAGTGGCTTGGCCAACTGCCAAAAATAGCAAAGAGAGACTTTAATTGAGTCTTTTAATGTTAGGCTAAAGTTCTATGAGTGTGGACACCTAACTGAACAAATAATTTTGTGAGTGAATACTAACATTTAAGATGCAAATTATAGCCTCATTAATAATGGCATCTACCCTCGTTTACCTTGGTAATGATGCTGTTTTTGACTTTCCAGTTGGCTCAGTATTGCTCTTACATTCGTTATGTATGTAAACAATATATAACAGACATTTTTTTCGTATTAAGGTTTGTTGGACAAATGCAAGTGACCTCAAATTCCTCTAGAAATAACATTTTATTACATTTTAGTCAGTAACTAACATTGAGAAACATAAAATACCTACCATAACTTTGTAAACCATGAGTTACATTGATTTGCTTAGTTGAAAGAAGGAATTTAATTTGTCTCAAGTTCAAACAAACATGCTTGCCTGCCTGTATTTTTTTATTTATTCATTCCAAATATAACATTGAAAAGTGCCATCTCTTGTCACTTACTAGCCTTTGGGTCTATGTTTTTATGTTTAATTTATCGATGTGTGGCTTCTTTTCCTTTTGCAGATTAAAAATGAATTAAAATAAAATAATGACCTGCTTTTACTGCCAGACAAGATGTTAGATGTCCTGTCTGCCAAATTTACAGTTTATAAGTAGCAGTATGCCTCTAATAAAAAGTTTCACAAAAATACAAAAGATGAAAATGTCAAAATACTTACTGTTTATCATAAGATCATTAGTTTTTCCCATGCCTAATCAAAGAGCACTTCATTTATGTTTCCATAATGGCAAACAAATGTTTTGACAAGCAGTAAAGCCATGTAGGAAGTAATATCTTTCAAAAATCAAGCATTCAGTGATATAGAGGGGACAGTTTCTTGTCAAAATATGGTTCATTATGTAGTTGTCAAAGGGAGTCCAACATTAGTGCCCACTGTTTTGTCTGTGTTGAATGTAATTTTTAAAACTGTTAACTTGATAATTTTGCCTACTAAAATGATCTTCACTGACATATGAAATCTGTGGCTATGCATGACCTCGATAGAAAAGAAAGGGAAAATTACCCTTTTGTTATTTATTGGGCACAGGATGAATTCTGAAACGAATGTGGTTCAACTATTATTTTTATCTTGACAACTATCTGGACCATTGGTAAATTGGTTATGTAAAATAGAACATTATTTCAAACAATTTAGTGATTAAACACTGCATGCTAACTATCTGAATTGATGAACACAAAACTAAGGTTTCTGAACTAAAATGAAAAATCCATGTTTATTGTTTTGTCTCTCTGTTATTTATCAGTGTTATAGAAATAGAATGTCTAAGAATTACTCTTTTTAGAGATGGGTATGTTAAAAAGTGAATTTGATCTTCAAACCCTACCTCACACCCAGGCAGGGCCGTGGCGGCAAAGCATCACTGAGCTGCGGGGATGGAGCCTCATGGGTGTTTTCCCTTCTGAGAACCTTTCTCATTCCTCTGAATTACAACACCTGAAGGTAACACATGACTGTGGACTGGAGATTTAGAATCATTGCTGGTCCTTTGACTGTGAAACCCAAGGAGTCTTCCTCTTCTATGGCCTCAAAGATCTTCCACATTTGAGTGAGGTACAGAGCCATGTTCTACAGCAGAGCCAGATTGGGCCTCTTCTTTGTGCCTCTTTGAGGTCACCATGTAGCAGTTGGACTGACAGGCCAAAAACTACAAATGTGATCAAAATTGTAGATCAAGAAATCTTATTAAAAAGAAAAGAAGAAAGAAAAAGTTGTAAAATGCAGAAGGAAGAGAAGGCAGCCAGGATGAAGCAAGAATAAGAAGCCACATGGCTAAGATGAAGATTCTTCCCAGTGAGATGCTCTTGACAGAAAGTGACAAATGTGCCAAGCTTGACGACATGGAAGACAAAGAACTGAGCAAAGGAAAAGGCAAGAAGCTGAAGAAGCACAAGAAAAGTTCCACAATGAGTATGTGCAGATGGTTCAAATCAGAAGCTTCAGGGAAAGAGACAAGGGATTGACTTTTTAAAGTAAGCCACTGGTGGGCTGATGTGTCTCTCTCTGCCTCAATAGTGACGACGCCCTGACACTCTGACCATGTTTACAGTTGTCTTTGGGTCCAAAATCAAGAACTGTGTTCATGTAGGTTCGTGTCATCATCACCTCTGAGACTAGTTAATAAGTCTATCAATAGCTGGATGTGCTGGTGTTCACCTACAGTCCTAGCTACGAGGGACACTGAGGCAGGAGAATCCCTTCAGCCCAGGAGTTTGAGTCCAGCCTGGGGAATATAGAGGGATTTTGCTTCAAAAATAAAGAAGAAGAAGAAGAAACTCTTCTAAATAGTAAAAAAAAAAAGTGAATTTACTTATATTTGTAAATCTAATCACTTACAAGATTAAACATTTTTTTTAATAAGAACGTGTTTTATTCCTATATATCCAGTTCCTAGAAAAGCTAATGGAAAGGTAACTTACCTTTGATTCGTGATATTTACCAGTAAAATAAAAACTATAGATGTATTTATCATCTACCTCTGGAAATCGGAATGTTGCCTTAGGAACACATGGCCTTTGCTCTGCCACTATTGTAGCCTCAGTCCCAAGGACAGTGACTGGCACATGATGAAAACTCAAGAAATATTTGTTGCATTGAAAAGAATATCTGAAATTCAATACATTTTAGTGAGAGAATTAATATAAATTTATGTCATTAATTTAGAACTCTAACATTGCCTTGTGTGACCAAAATAGCTTTTTCAAAGATAGGTATTTGTCAAAAAAAAAAAGGAAATCCTTGGATGTAGACTTGACAAATGGCTACTGCAAGGAACATATTTTAAAACTGTTGAAATAAATCAAATTAATACCAATATACATACTAGTGTATAGACACACTGAAGCCATAAAGGCGTGGCTTTGTGAGACTACTGAAGTCCAGTAAATCAAGAAAATCTTTCAGGAGTTAATAATTCAAAAATAATTCTGAAAAGAAAAGGATGCACAGTAAACTTGAAGGGAGAAAAGCATTTCTGACTTTTGAATTACCAATCAAAATACTATACAGTATTGAATAGGTAAAACAGAGGTGATCGGATTATCACGTGACCAAGTAATAAAAATACATAAAAATTAAAAAAAAATACTGTAGCTGTTGTAGCGAATGCAGAACAGCCCATGAGAACAGCGTGGCATTTGCAAAATAAATTAATTAATGAAATATATATATAAATAAATAAATAAATACGAGAAGCAATAGGACTGTATAAAATCAGAATTTACATTAAAGTAGAATTTATTTATTTATGTGTTTGTATATTTATTTATTGAGATGGAGTCTTGCTCTGTCGTCTCAGCTGGAGTGCAGTGGCATGATCTTGGCTCACTGCAACCTGCCCTTCCTGGGTTCAAGCGATTCTCTTGCCTCACCCTCCCGAGTAGCTGGGACTACAGGTGGGCACCACCACGACCTGCTAATTTTTCTATTTTTAGTAGAGATGGGGTTTTGCAATGTTGGCAGGCTGATCTCGAACGTTTGACCTCAGGTGATCCGCCCGCCTCAGTCTCCCAAAGTGCTGGGATTACAGGCGTGAGCCCCACACCCAGCTTAAAGTAGAATTTAAGAAATCAAAAGTACTTCAAAAATAGTCATTATGCTTCTTCTAACAATTTAAACAAGTTCTTAAATACTTCTTAAGATTTTTAAATTTTCATAGCTTTCTGTAATTTGTCAAATAATTTCTCATTCCATATGTCACATAAATGACATAGAAGCCATAGTGACTGTCTATGAAAATTCAGCCATTGTGATAAGATCCTGGAATCCAGAAATAAGTGGCATTTTTTGCCTTTCAAGAAGTACACCTACAGGCAAATTAAGAAGTAAAATAGATTTTCATTTATTGTACAACCATACATTCTTACTCTAAATTCAGTTCATTTTTGAAAAAGTACTTTCCCTTAGACATTAGACAGATAGGTAGATATTACTGTAAAAGTTACTAAGAAAATGATAATGGATAAGCATTATTTGCCACAGCAGGGTGCATAATAGCAAATGAAAATCTAAAGCAATCTGAATAATCAAAACTTGTGAATTTGTTCACAAAAAATGGTGTATTATCATAAGGGAGTAGTATCTTGTGCAGTAAGAAAGCATTATGTCTAACTATTAGAAGTAGGGGCTCTGAAGTCAGAAAAACCTGGTGTTATAAGCAGCCTTCAAGACGGCCCACAATGGCCCTTACATCCTCATGTTCATGAGATTGTGTAATAGTCTCCATGGTGGGCTGGAAACATAGTCTTGCTTTTCATTAAGAGAATATGACAGAAGTGATGGGATGTCACTTTCAAGCTTGGTTATTTAAAGACAGTCGCTACTCTCTTGGGTGTGCTCTCTCACTTCCTCTTGGATTGCTCATTCCAAGGAAGGCCAGCTGCTCCATCCCTGAGCCTAGGAACAGATCTTCTGTAGCCTGACAACATCGTGTGGATGAGCTTGGAAGCAGATCCTCATGCAGGTGAGTCTTGAGATTATGGCAGTCCTGACTGACAACTTGATTACACTCTTTTGAGATATCCTAAGCTAGAGCCACCCACCAAAGCCACTGCTAGATTCTTTAGCCACAGAAACTGAGAGATAATAAATGTTTGTTCTTTCCAGTCAGCGTTTTATAGGATTTGTTACACAACAACAAAAAACAGGTGCACTTGACTTTAAATTATCATTCTTTCTCTTCCTGGCTGGATGTCCTTAGGTGTATTACTTAGCAGTTCTTTTATTTTCGATTTCTTGATCTGTAAAATATGGTTAAGTATAGTAATGCATAAAATATGTATAAGTATGCATAAAACAAAATTATTGTAAAGTTTCATGACATGAGACATGTAAAGCACTTAAATTAGGGTGTTATTAACTTGTAAACATGCAATTAAATATTTCATCCATTAAGTTATGCAATAATATTTACCGATATTTACATTGTCCAGAACATAGTAAATGATAAGAGAATTAAAATAATATGTACTTAATCAGATGGCACAAGATATTAACAATAGTTAAATCTAAGTACAGGGAAGATGTGTGTTCTCTGTACTGTTTTTCTTTTCAACACCTTGGTATAAACTTGAAAGGATTTCAAAATAAGTGGTTTTCAAGTATGTACAGTATAATCATTCCTTTAAAACAACACATTTTGTAGAAATAAACTGAAAAGCTATATACAAAAATGTTTGTAATGTTTATCACTGAGTGCAGTGATTATAAGATATAGGTAATCTAAATTTTTGTTTTTAAAATTGTGTACATTCATTACATACTGAGTAGAAATATTAAAATGTCACTTTATTCTTAAGCTAGCTTGTAACCTATATTAGTTAATAAGGGAACAAAAATCCAGAAGGAAAAACTAGAAAATCACATAAATATGTAATAACTGAGTAGATAGTGCAATATGGAATTTCAATTAGAATTTTGAATTTGGAAAGAATTCACTCAAAAAGCAAAGAAAGCTCTGTTTCAGGCATTCTTTTTAAAATGTTTTTTAAAGCATTTTAAATTTCATAACTTTTAGTTATGCTTCATTGTTATTATTTCATTTGTAAAAGGAAGTTATATTCAGCCAAAAAGTAGAATAGAAAACTAACTTAATCTCAACATTGCTTCCATATGCAGGTAATATGCATGGAATGACAGACTAGAGTCTTTTTTTCTATGAATATAATGCACTTTTTTCCTCGCAAAGACATGAGAACCCAAAACGCTCTTTGGATGTTGAAATCAAACATTAGTTTTGTTGCCTCATTCAGTTTGAACTGAAAACTTCTGTCAAAGCCATGTATGTTTATGTCCCCAGTGCATCTGCTTGGTCATTTATCAACCTCGATCTGTACCTACAGCTCTCATTTATTCTCTATGTTCAGGTCAGAAAAAGCCGTCTCATTTTAGATAAAAGCACCTGTTTTTCCTCTTCACTTTTATTCTAATTCAAAAATGTCCTTGTTATTAACTCATATGACCACCAAAACTCAATAGTGAATGTTAAATAGACAAGTGAAAAGACATTTTAACTTACAAATATTACCTAATTTTAGAACATTATTTCAAAAACTATTTAAACATGGTACATTTCTGAAGTATGCTAAAAACTACTGTAATAAAAAAAAAATCTAGGTATTTTCTTTGTTGGATTACTTGTGAGGTAATCACAGCTTTTATTTATATGTGTCTGTTTACCTCAATGAACTGATTTTCTTATAATTTCATTGGAAGATTATTTTACCTTATAATTTAGCAATTCTAGGAAATATTTCCAAGAGGACAAACCCAGAATACATACATGGTATAACTAGATCAACATATTTTTGCTCCTTGTCTTCATCACCACTTCTCAAGAAGCCTAAGTTTTAATTGCCACTTTGGGATTCCAGTTTCAATGCTCAGTGAATGCATGATCCTTTGTATGTCTTCCTTGTCTCATTTTTCTGTCTTGAAGGCATAACCCTAGAACAACAGCATAGCATTTTAATCAATAGTGAAGAACTTCAAAGTTGATATCCGAGATTCAAATCTCAAAAAGGTTTCTTAACTTCTTTGTGTCTCACTTTCTTGCCAAAAAGCTCAGTCGTGGAGACCCTAAACCAGTGGCGCTAGAGGAATTAAAGACACACACACAGAAATACAGCATGTGGAGTGGGAAATCAGGGGTCTCACAGCCTTCAGAACTGACAGCCTCGGACAGAGATTTTCCCACATATGTATTGACAGCAAGCCAGCGATAAGCATTGTTTCTATAGGTCATAAATTAACTAAAAGTATTCCTTACAGGAAATAAAGGGATGGGCCGAAATAAAGGGATGGGCCGAAACAAAGGGATGGGCTCTGGCTAGTTAACATGTCCTTAAGGCACAGATTGCTCATGCTATTGTTTGTAGTTTCAGAACGTCTTTAAGCGGTTTTCTGCCCTGGGTGGGCCAGGTGTTCCTTGCCCTCATTCCGGTAAACCCCCAGCCTTCGGCATGGGCATCATGGCCATCACGAACATGTCACAGTGCTGCAGAGATTTTGTTTATGGCCAGA
This sequence comes from Macaca mulatta, assembly GCF_049350105.2. Lineage (NCBI taxonomy): Eukaryota > Metazoa > Chordata > Mammalia > Primates > Cercopithecidae > Macaca > Macaca mulatta. Next base: position 125,179,406 of record NC_133413.1, read on the forward strand.
TTTGGGGGCCTGTTCCCAACAGTTTCTTACTTGTTAATTGGAAGGATAATAGTTAAATTTCATAGAATTATGAGATGCAAATGACTTAACATATGTAACCTGTTTAGGACATTGACTGATGTATATTAGTCCTGAAAGTATAAGCTATAATTTTATTGTTATTAATTATGGAACTGGACTTCTTCTATATGATTTTGACCTTTTATTTCTAAGAGATTTTAATTAATTTCATTATCTATTGTTACATAACAAACTATTAATAGCAGACTAGCCATTGTATTCTTATGTCATCTAGTTCCCATTTTTATGACTTGCTACCTGTACACACTCATATTTCCCTGTCTGTTTAAAAAAAGAATAAACACCTCCACAATCCCTTCATTCATCACTCAATTTCTTCTCTCTCTCTCTCTCTCGCTCTCTCTCTCTCTTCCCATCACAACTAAACTTTTTGCAGAATGGTTGAAGAATGTCTAGCAACAATATTCCAGAATACTTAATGCTACAGATAGTCATTATACCCCTAAAAGGGGAGAAGGGGCAGGGCCTGGGGCACATTGTTGCACTCTGAGCTGAATACTTGTGATACTTTTATTACTTGGATCTTTTTCCTCTGATTGTTTCACTAAGTTGCTTTATCTCACCACTAAATCTTAGGTACTTCCCTCTTCTCATTTGTCTACAAGATGAAATCTCAGGAAGATCTTATTCATTCCCTTAGCTTCAGTGGATTGATATGTCATGTCTTCCAAGTCAAGACCTCCATTTCGGTTCTCTCTTATGGGCATCAAATCTCCACGTGCTATTTAGCACCTCCTGTGTAAAATAGATGCTGCAACATAATACATCTACAAATTATTTCAACTCTTCAAGCACCCTGTCACGAAATCTGATTACTTATCTGAACAATCTATCTTAATGTTTGGCAACATCATAAATCTTGCTTTATAATTATCATGAAATGTTAAATATACCAGAGAAGCAACAATAACATAAAATGTATCTTATACCCAGACTCAGTTTAAATAATAAATATAAATTGTGCATTCTGAATACTCCTTCCTGTATCGTATTACTCTTCCTAAAGTCAGAAATAACCATTATCCAAAAATTAATATTTATGCTTGTTATGAATGTCTTGGTATATCACTAAATGGATATATACTCCTAAACTATATAACATATTCTATGTGCATTAAAAATCATTTAAAGTGTTTGCATCATATCTGTTCTATTAATCGCTACTTTGATTCAATACTAATATTTTAAGATTTATACCTGGTAGTAATTTTAACTAGTTTGCAGTTTTTGAGAGCAGTAAATTAAATATCTCATATTTGAGAGATGCTAATCCATCCTTCTGTTGCTATTTAGGTGAATTTCAGCTTTTTTTCTTATAAATGCAGCTGCTATGAAAATTTCATACATATTTACTTCTTTACACTGTGGAAGTTTACCTAGGGCATAAATCTAAGACTAAAATTGTTGGTCCATAAAATATTCCACTGTCATTAGATCTTGCCAAGTTCATCTTAGAATTATATATATCAACCTTTGCTTTTATCAAGAGTGGAAGAGTTTGTGCAGAGTATTCTCTATCCTTGCCATCGTTTGGTATTGCTTGATCTCTCTAGTCAAACATGTGCAAAGTATTATCTCCTTAAAGTTTTATTTTGTACATTTCTCATTGATAGTTATCTCAAACATCTTTCATATAAATGACCCTTTGTGTTCCTTTTTTTGTCAGTTATCTATTCGTATTTTACCTCTGTTTTTCTAGTGGGTTTCTGCCTTTTTCTTGTACTATAAAAGTTTGTTTGCTTTATTTTGTTGATAATTCATGGGCTCCCTTATGTTCCAAATATTATAGAAGTTCTATTTGATTCTTTTTTAAATCTGCCTTAACTTTTTAAAAAAGTTATATATGTGTCTTATGTTTATAATTTTATATTTTTCTTAAAGCATTTTAAACACAATTTCTAGTGTATAATAGAGGTTGGAAAACTATAGCCTGTGAAGCAAACTTGTCCTAGCTCCCATTTTTATAAACAAAGTTTTATTTGAAAACAGCTATGCTCATTTGCCTGTATAGTATGTGTGGCTGGCTTTGCATTACAATGACAGAATTGAGTTGTTATGATGGAGACTTTGTGGACTACAAAGCAAAAATATTTCTGTGCCATGATCTATAAGGCAATTTATTTATTTATTTATTTATTTATTTATTTATTTATTTATTTTTGAGACAGAGTCTCACTCTGTTGTCTAGGCTGGAGTGCAGTGGCACAATCACTGCTCACTGCATCCTTGGCTTCCCAGACTCAAGCAATCCTCTCACCTCAACCTCCTGAGTAACCAGGACTATAGGTGAGTGTCTAATTTTTGTATGTATTTTTTTCTTTTGTAGAGACAGGATTTCATCGTATTGCTCAGGCTGGTCTCAAACACCTTAGCTAAAGCAAACTGCTGGCCTCAGCCTCGCAAAGTGCTTGGATTTTAGGTGTGAGCGGCCAGGCCCAGCCTATATTGCAATATATCTTATTATCTGAATTTATTCAGGGCCTAACATTAGTATTGGTTGTTTTTGCTGGCTTTTATTTATGGTGGCTTATTTTGTTGCATGTTTAGTAATGTCACATTTCAAATTTCTTACCTCATGATTGGTTAGGATCTTTGAGGAGAAATTGGGAAAGTCTGGAAAAAGGGCTTTTTCCTTGAATAATCATTTGATTTTTTTTTGTCTTCTAAACAACCTGAAGGGCCTAGCACGGTGGTTCACGCCTGTAATCCCTGCACTTTGGGAGGACGAGACAGGTGGATCACTTGAAGTCAGGAGTTCGAGACTAGCCTGGCTAACATGGTGAAACCTCGTGTCTACTAAAAATACAAAAATTAGCAAGGCATGGTGGAAGACACCTGTAGTCCCAGCTACTCTGGAGGCTGAGGCCGGAGAATCGCTTGAACCTGGCAGGTGGAGGTTGCAATGAGCCCAAATCATGCCACTGCACTCCAGCCTGGGTGACAGAGGGAGACCCTGTTTCAAAAAACAAACAACATGAAGAAGCTTCTGTGAATTTGTTGGCATGGTAAAGTACATGGATTATAGCCTACCATTCTGTAATTGGTAATTCTCAAGATTGTTGCATTTGTAGTCAGGGCTTCTCAATTCAAAAACACAGCATGTTGGGGTTTTTTGTTTGTTTGTCATCCAGTGATTGATGGTTAAATCTCTACATTCTTGATTAACACTTAGATATCTGAAATACTCCCAGGCTCTCATAGTGTTGCTGTCAACTTGCGGTGCTGATTTTCACCTCCCCTCCTTGTTGCTGCCCTGTGGAAAGTCAACTTAATTTCTTGCACACTTAACTATGTATTGTTAAAAATGCTTAAAATTTTTTATTGAGAATGTATAGGTCTTTTATATCAGAAAACTTTTCAGGATATTTTGTTTACCACACTGCCAGAAATTAAAGTCATGGCTTAACTTTTGAAGCCAGGTATATGGGAATCATCTGAGATGCCCTCTCTCTAATCCCTAGGTAATTAGTCAATCAGCAATTGTTACAATATATTCTTCTAAATGTCATCCAAATCTTTTTATTTTCTGCTCCACTTTTACTGTTAAGCTGCTGTGGATTTAGATGATCACCAACCCTTGTTTGAATTACTGCTTCCTAAGTGATCTCTATTCAGTGGTATCTCTCTGTCTCTCTCTCTCTCTCTCTCTCTCATCCATTACATTATTATAGCCAGAGTGTACTTTTAAGACAGCAAACCCATTAAGGTTCACCTTTGTTCTTAGTGGACTTCCCACTCTTTATCCCAATACAGGTATCATTTTCAGGCTTTCCATCTCAATATACTCTCTGGTCAGTTTTAGCTCTATTTTTCAGCACAAACCCTTCTCCCTTTTATCTCAAGCTTTTGCATAACTTATTTTCTCTGCTTAGAGAATTCTGAAACACATGTCATCTAAGCAACCCCTAGACACTGTTCATATTTGAACCCAAGTATCATTTTCTCTGGAAAACTGGCCCTGATATGTACTTGCCATCCTCATAGTTGTCTATATGTCCCTCTAACATCCTTTGTACCCCAAGCTTCTCCAACCTAAAAACTCACAACAATATGTTTTAGTATGTATCATTTAGTTACAGATTACTGTGTATATTCACAAATAAGTGGGAGAAGGTATTGAGCAAAGAATATCATTGTTTAAGAACTTTCCTTGATTCATTGTTAGCCTGTAAGTATGTCAAGCCATCCCAGAGGTGGTAAAACACAGAAACTCACAGTCAAACTCAAATGCTTGAATCACAGGATTATTAAGATTGATTAAAACACACATACCAAGAAATGAAAAGAAAAATTGTGGACAATTAACACTTGCACAATAGGAATACAGAACCATGATACCTGAATCCTGAGGTTTACAATGTTCACATTCATTCTCAATCTCTCTCTCTTTCTCTCTCTCTCTCTCTCTCTCTCTCTCTCTCTCTGTCTCCTGCATCAGTATTTTCATTAATTGTGAAGCTCTGAGTATGAGAAGTGAAGTTGCAGCAAGGAGATCTCAGATGAAATGTGCCTTCAGCTAGTGACACATTCCCGGTCTATGAGAGGTACAGGAACATGCCTGATAAACAGCCATGGATTTCTTTTGTGTTTGGGAAATAGAGAAGAAATAGGAGCAGAATAGAGGTTACCAAACTGTGCTTAGATAAGATCTCATGGATACTAAGTGTTTTTCTGTATTTAGTGTATTCTGAATATTTAGTGCCGATTGTGCTTATAATTTCATATATAGTTGGCTTATTATTAATATCTAGTACTCTTGTGCCTCATGAATTTTAAGTATACTTTGTTTTTTCCATCTTTTTCTATTTATATTTAACATGTACATGTCTTATTTACTATATAACACACTCCATGATGTGTCTATATCTAACAGTCTTTTGCTTGGCAGCTACTTATCTATACTTACAAATCTTAAAATATGTTATCTGCATTTTACAAACTACAAAATCATTGACCTATAAATATTGAATATTTTTTAAAGCCAGTGTAAATGACTCAGTTTCAAGAGGACACTTCAACCCCTTTCCAGGGGCTGACAGAAAAAGTAAACTCCCCTATCTGTCATGAATATATCAGTCTTTCATAAGATTTATATCCTCTCCCAAGACTTCTCCATCCAAATCCTTTATTTTTATTATCTAAGTCTATGTCTTTTGCACTAAAAAAAAGAGGCAACTTCTTTTGCTATAAACATGGTTATAAAGTGAAAGCAGATCTATAACCGTGTTTGTCTTGGGTTCTATATTTAATTATTATGTCAGTAATCCCTAGACTCATATGCATATGGTCTTACTTGAAATATAATTAATGATTTATACATCTCCATTTGGCTGCTTTTATTTTCTCATTTCACCTGTCTTCTTCTTGCCTTCAAGATTTAGTTCAAGTTAACTTACCCTAAAAACACTTTGAGTTAAAAAACTCTTCTTGGTGTTCTATATCAAGATACACATACCTCTTCTATATAATTTATTACAATGTATAGTAGTATTACATTTATTATTTTTCCCAAGTGTATACTAAAATCATTGAGGGAAGGATCTATGTATTTCATATATCTTCACTGGAACATGTAGTAAATATATAAAACCAATTCAGCACTCAAACAAATTTTGTCAAATTTTTGCCAAATAAATTATGAGAGCTTAAAGAATATTTCTTACTTGATAGGCATTCTGAATTAATAGGGCTGATAAATTTAGTGATTCCTAATGAATAATTAATACAAATGAAGTTATTTAAAGATGAAGTTATTTTAGTGGGTTTATAATACTGTTCAACATACACCTAATACATTAGACTGTATTTTATAGAGACTATTCATCTTTAGGACCGAGAGGAAAAAATAACTGGAGAATAACATAATCCTCATAAGGATTATAGACACGTTTTAAAATGGTAACAATGATGTGTCAGAATTGAGCAACAGCCTGTTACAGAAGAGAAGCAATGTCTAAAGGAATGAGGTCCTGGGTTGCTCTTGTTAGCACAAGTTCTTTTTTATAGGTCTACATTGTATTCTCTATGTCCTTGGTCAGATTTCTCACTCATAAAAGCTGCATAATATGGACAGTAATACTTTATGCAAACTGGACAAAACACCCTGCAAAACTGGAATAATAATACTGACCACCCACCAACTTCACAGGAATAACCTGAGGAATAATGAGATCATGTTTGCCAGGTTTTATAACAACCCCAGATGAAAGCAGCTATAAAAGTACAAAGCCCTGGAAGAAATTCTGCTGTGTTCTCAGTGACAGGTAGTGTCCACGCAAGAAGAATAAAAAGTTTTGTGTGCTAACTGAACTAAAGGACATTGTGAGAGTCAGATGTTTAAAGAAGAAAGAATACAAAGGAACTGAAGACAGCTGAAAGGGAGGAGGACCTATCCAGAACTCTGTAACAGATACTATTTGAATATCCTTTGTATTTGTACTCTCAATTAAATTCTTATTTAAGAACTAAGATGCATTGTAATTGCTTTGGATGAGTATACATTAATGAGAAAGGATAGTGTCCTCTTTCTCTGAATCATCCTTTAAAAGGATTCTGACCAAATTACTATTTCTTCAGAAGAAAAGCTATTTTTTTTCACAGTATGAAATAGGATCGTAAATAAAATTTCAAAATCTCCATTGTTCATTCCAGTTTCCTTATTCATTAAGCACATTCTTTCAAGTATATAAACAGGAAAACATATTGTAAAGTAGGTCAGAATTTCTCAAACTTTGTCCCATGAAACATTATTAGTTTGAGGTATTCTGTGAAAAATAGTAACACTCTAAGATGTAAATAAATAAATTTAATATAATCGTTCCCATTATTTCCCAAACAAACTTTCTTACAAATACTTGTTGATACTGAAGATATTCACTTCTAAGAACTGGTTCTTCTAGAACATACATTTGAAAATAATGAAAATTTACTAAAAGTATGATAGTGATGCTAGGCATTCAAGGGGCAAAGCTTCAAATAGCATGAAAATATAGGGGCCCAGCCACTACAGCTCAAGAAAGAGAAAACCTAAGGTGGTAAAATTAGATAGAGAACAAAGTTATATGTAGGAAAAAATTATAAATGTTTATATTCTGTTTGTTGCAGAAGGGTAGAAATGTCCCTATTTCTAACTAATTAGTTTAATCTGTATTCTAGTAGGTGTGAAAGATGTTAGATAATCTTATTCTTGGCTTTGCATTTGAATCCAGGAAGAATGACCAAGTGTTTGCCTTAATATCATGTGTAAATAATCATTTCACCTTGAGTACATTAACTTAAAACTTAACATAAAAATTATAAATTTTATCCTATGTGCACACACAGACACATACCATACAGATACACAGATAAAACATAATATATAACATACACATATATATGATAACACATATACAAGCATGATATATAGAAATTTATTTTGTTTTCTAAATATAAAGTTTACTTTTTTAAATATATATGTCAATGATTCAGAAGAAAACTTTCAATAATATAAATATATTAGAGTGCTTTGACTATGAAGTATTATTTTTCTGTCAAAAATATGACTGATTCAAACATCAGGACTCAAAATTCACCAAAGGAAAAATTAGGAGATATTTTATAAAACACTTCTCAAATTCTAAAAACCAAATAAAATTTAATATTATTAAGAAACAGATAATTGGGGATTGGGGGATATATTTATTTTCAAATCAGAAGCATAATGACTCTTAACTACCAGCTAAAATGTTGAGGCTCAGATAATATTAGAAGGTAGGTGTCTGGGATAAAAAGTTATTTAATACCTTAACTATCTAATAGCACAGCATGGTATAAATTTGACTGTTAGAAGGCTGAGCAAAAGACAGTTCTGGAGCAATAGTGAAAGTGCTGTGTTCTAGCCCTCAGCTCACTCAATTCACACCCCATCTTCTGAGATTTTTCATCATATACTGGTACTGTCTTTTCTGTCTCATAAAGGTATTGAGAAATTTAAAGAATCAAAAGTCCTGATATTAGGGTTCAAAGATACAGATTTTAGTGATAACTCTTAAAACACAAAGCTTTATTTTATTTTTTCTGTAATGCAGAGTTGAAACACCTCTTTCAAACAGTGATGAGAACTAAAAAGGAAACAAGGGGATTGAATACTCTTAACTGTAAAGATCAAATCCAAAAGTGTATTACAGTTCTATCACTAGCCAAATTTTAAACAAAATCTTACTTGAAATCTCAAGATTAAAGACAGAACAAAGCAGAGCTACCTGTAGCAGACCTATATTCCTGTGACATCTCTCCAGTCTCTGGATGTCTTCACCAGGATATTTCATAAAACACTGAGATTCCCAAGAAAAAGTATGAAAGCAAACTCTCTATAGCTACTTTTAAAAGCAACCTATTATGTTACATCAAGTAACACAATAAAGTCCACATAAAACTTGCTAATATACATTACTGTTCAATTTTATAGTATAGGAAACAGACTCAAAAAGATTAAAAATTTCCCCAAGATTGTATAGCCAATGTATGGTAGAGTTAAGAACCAAATGCAGGTCTGGGCATTTATTACCATGTTATTCTGCCTTGCAGCTATAATCAGTTATACTTGAGTGTGTATAACTGATCTAGTATCTACTAGAGTAACAAGTCATTAAGGACTGGATTTCATAAAAACTAAAATCATTTGATTTATATTGATTTGAATAGGCATAGGAAACTCAATAAATACATTTCCATTCTGTTGTTTTAAATATAGCTTTTGTTTCTACCATTTAAGAATTAATAATTAAATAGCATTCCTATACATTACCATTTTATTCCATCTTCTTTCCATTCATCAACCATCTCAGTGACTCAGAGGCAGATATGTGACTTCTGAAGTTGGAAGCAATTCTTTAATTCTGCAGAATAAACTCATTATTCTACATTGAAACAATGGAGTCATAATTGAGCTAGCGTGATTATTTTAATCTCTTATCCTCAACTTAGGGCAAGTACCTGAGGAGGCATGTTTGAAACTGCAGATTTCGTAACACTAAACACACACAGTTTTTTCAAATCAACACTCCAATTTTCATCCTTGAGACTGATGATGTACATGTTTCCTTCATTAATTAGATTTGTACATTTCACATTCTTACTTTTGTTTTTATATTTTATCTCTGCTGGCAAATTGTCAGCTCTTACATCATATATTCCTATATTATCAAATACAATCTTCAATATTAGTCATTCAAGATTTTGGAATACAGAGTTGACATTGGGTTTCTGAATATTTATGTTGCTTACAATAAAGAAAGAAATGTATCTCTCCTACCCTAATTTGTATTCCTGATTATTGCTTCTGTTTATTTTATAATGTCTTGTTCCATTTAGATCTTCTTCCTGGAGCTATGGCTTTGATATGCTGATAGCTCTCAGAAAGCATTTGCCTCAAATACTGTCTGATATCCTTTGCTTATCTTTTGGGACAGCATGATCTTGGAGCTAGGGTCTAAATTGCTGGTGAAATTTCTCCCCTTTTTGGTATCACACTTCCAGTACCAAATTATTTATTCACTATTATTATCTTTCGCTGCATGTATTAGACAGCCAAATTACATTGCCTTCACCATATGCGGCTTTACTTTTCTCACATAAACAAAGTCCAGGATGATGCAGCTACTAAAGGATATGACCAAGAAATCCCTCCATCTTTCAGTTTTATTTTCATTAATGTATGTTTTTTATCCAGCTTATGGTGGGAAGGCTTTTCTTTTGGTCTGGTTATCCTCATGGAGAGAATTTGGTCAGCAATCTTATTTCCTGTTGAGATTTTTGTTTGGGATGAATATATTAGGTTGGATTATTGTATCATCAACTTGGTTTTCCAGAACCCCCTTGTTTATATGATTCCACATTACAATCATATTGTTTTGGTTGTATGTTATTTGGAAGGTGAAAGCAAAATGTTCGTCATAAAGTTCTGAAGGTGACCATTGTTTAGAAGTGTTTGGAGGCAGACAAAGTGATGCCATTTTATTCTTATTCTTCCAGCTCAGTGCCTATATTTTCTTTCCAAATGCTAATCCAGTCAACCAACAGCAAACCTAGCCCTACGCTGAACATTAAAAGAAGTAAGACCTAAAAAGCCAACAATGTTTCATAGACTTTGTACAGTCCAGTTGCAGCAGCTGCACATCCGTGGCTTCCAAATTACCATGTAAGATCAGGCTCATTCATCCATACCAGGGTTGATGAATGACCTGCCTTGGATGACTCAATTCTTCCTTGCAAATATTTATTTCCATATCTTCTCACATAATTGTGTAAGGTTTAATTCTTATAATAAATTCCTCTTCTACAATACACCTAAGGATTTAGTTCCCTATTGGTATCAGAAATGAATTTGGTATAAAGACTATGGAAAACTGTTAGTATGTACATTGAAAGCATTTCAAGATTGCTAGAGTTTGCCAATTTATATTAACTGAAACCTGGGGAATATGCATAGGAATTGATCCTATGAAGTTTGGATAAGAAGAAAATGAATATAATTTTGGATGATGTCCCAGCTCTTCATAAATGGGTTAGGCAGATGTAATGGATTCAATTTGCTAGCTCAAGCAGCTATGAATGGCTCTAAACCATTGTTTAGTTGGTTAACTGAAAGCTGAACACCAAAGTAGTCTATAGTGTGTTACATGAAATGCCACAATTTCCTTGGTGTACCATAGAGGAATGCATAAAATGCCTAGGGAAACTGGAGTGCTAGAATGGATTTATTACAAAATACTTATTCACACACATTCTCCTTATTTTTCGTGAAATGTTTCTGTGAATATTGGCTTCACCAAGGTTTTGAGAAGTCTGTTGGTGAGGAGAGTTTCAACACCCTTGAAGAGCTTTGTGTTAAATATCTTCTGCAGGCCAGGGATGACCGTAAGAATGGCTGCCATAATGTCAGGATCCCTGGATTCAATTAGTCTGATTGGATCCTGGGGTGGCCAAAGGTAGCACTTAATCACTAGAGACATAGTGGACATTGTTACTATACTGGGCAAAAATAAAATAAAATAAACTAGTCATCAAAATTTTTAATCTTTTGAATTTAAATGTTCTAATCAGGGATCTTTGATGTTGGCTAATTGATTATATTGTACCTTGCACTGAAAGAGATGGGCAGCCTAGTGAAGACTTAACTTGTAAAAAAGATAAAATTCTCAGTTTTGTAAAAATAAACAAAGTCAGAATTAAATAATTACACTGCAGAGCCCTAGTCCCTTAACCAAGTCTGAGACTTGACCCAGTTCAAACATCTAGATTTTCTTGAATAAAGAGAAGGCCAAGTACCCCCCAAAAAGAATCTGCTTCACTATTATATGTTATACCCTAATTCACTTTCCTAATTGTCCCCAAATAGATTTATGCATAATATATGCATACCAAACAAAAATTTCAACAGGAAATAAGCTTGTTGACCCAATTCTCTCTGTGAGGATAACCAGACCAAAAGAAAAGCCTTCCCATCATAGGCTGAACAAAAACATGCATTAATGAAAATAAAACTGAAAGATGGAGGGATTCCTTGATCATATCTTTTAGTAGATGCACCATCCTGGACTTTGTTTATGAGAGAAAAGTAAAGCTGCTTATGGTTAAGGCAATGTAATTTGGCTGGACATTTACCAGGTCTGTCACTCAGGAAGAGAAATTACAGAAGTTTTCAGGTGTAACTGCCAAAATGAAATTTGACTTGGACTGTGGAGAACCCAGTGCATCTATGAACATATTACACAGTTTTTTCCTGGATTCTAGGATTTGTCTTTGAAATAAATGTACTCAGCAAATGACAGAATCCTCACATTGGTTCACTAGCCTATGGAGTGAGAAATATTATGTTAGAACATTTTTTCTTCTTAAAAATTAAAATTATTTTAATTGACAAATCATAATTGTATACACTTTTGAAGTACAGTGTGATATTTTGACATAGGTATAATTGTGGAACAAATAAAGCTAATTAACATGCCCATCATCTCATATACCTGTTATTTATATAATGAGGCATTTGAAATGTACTGTCTTCTTTGAAATAGACCTCAAAACTTATTGTTCCTTTCTATCAAAACTTTGTTTCCATTGACCGATAACTCCCCATTTCCTCCCTCCCCAACCCTTAACTCAGGACAGCCTCTGGTAACCATCATTCTGCTCTCTACTTCTACGAGTTCAACTATTTTTAGCTGCCATATAGAAGTGAGATTATGTAGCATTTATCTGTTTGTACTTGGTTTATTTCACTTAGCATAATGTCTTCAAGTTTCATCTACATCGTCACAATGGCAGAGTTTTCTTCTTGTAAAATGCTGAATATTTTCCATTGTGTATGTATATGGTAATGTCTTTATTCATTCATCCACTGATGGATGCTTAGATTGATTCCATATCTGGCTATTGTGATTAATGTTGTGGTGAACATGGAAGTGTAGCTACCTCTTCAACGTATTGATTTTAACTCTTTTGGATATATACCAAGAGGTGGGATTGGTGGATCAAATGATAGTTAAGCTTTTTTTTTTTTGTATGGACTTTCCAAACTATTTTCCATGATGACTATACTAATTCACACACCAACAATGTATAATAGTTCCTTTTTTCTCCATATCTCCAACAGTGCTTATATTTTTCATGTTTTTGATATGTCATTCAAATAGGTGGAGGTGATATCTCATTGTAATCTTAATTTGCATTTCCTTAGTAATGAGTGATGCTGAGCATGTTTTCGTGTACTTGTTAGCTTTCTTTACATTATCTTTTGAGAAATGTCTAAGTTATTGGCCCAGTTTTAATTGATTTACTTGTTTCCTTGCTATTGAGTTGTTTGCTTCTGATATATCCTTGGTATTATACCCTTATCAGATATATAGTTTGCAAGTATTTTTTCCTGTTCTATAGATTTTTCTTTACTTTGCTAATTATTTCCTTTGCTGTGCAAAAATTTAACAAAGTTAAGAAGATTTTTGTTTTCAAGACTAGCTCTCATCTCACTCTGTTGCCCAAGCTGGTGTGTACTAGCATAATCACAGGTCACTGCAACCTCAAACTCCTGGGTTCAAGTGATCCTCCCACTTCAGCCACCCAAGAAGCTGAGACTGCACGCATGTGCCACCACACTTGGATATTTTTTCAAACTTTTTGTAGAAACAAGTTCTCCTTATGTTGCCCAGGCTTGTCTCAAATTCCTGAGCTCAAGTGATCCTCCTGCTTCAGCCACACAAAGTGCTAGGATTACAGGCATGAGCCACTACACTTGGCCCAAAGTTAAAAGAATTAAAATTATATCCAATATCTTTTAAGACATTATGAAACTAGAAATCAACAACAGAAGGCATCTTGGAAAATACACAAATACGTGGAAGTTCAACAACATACTCCTAAACAACCAATGGGTAACAAAGTACATTTATAAAAATCAGAAAATATCTAAGGCAATTGAAATTGAAAGCACAACATACCAAAACTTATGGGATGCAGCAAAAGCAGTGCTATGAGGAAAATTTATAGCAATAAATACTTACATCAAAAACAAGAAAGATCTCAAATAAATAACCCAATGTTACACCTCAGGAACTAGAAAGAAAGAAAATAACACACTAAGCCCAAAGTTAGCAGAACTTAGGAAATAAAAAAGATCAGAGAATAAATAAATAAGAGACTATAAAAAAAGAAAAAAAACAATGAAACTAATATCTAGCTTTTTAAAAAAGATAAACAATGTCAACAAATCTTTAGACAAACTAGAAAAAAAGTACACAAAATTCAAATAAGTAAAATCAGAAATTAAAGGAGAAACATTACAACTGATACCACAGAAGTACAAAGGCTTATAAGGAACTACTGTAAATAATTATATGACAGCAAATTAAAGAATCTAGTAGAAATTGATAAATTCCTGGAAACATGTAACTTACCAAGAGTGAATCATGAAAAAATTATAAATTCTGAACAGAAACATGAGCACAGAAATTGAATCAGTTATACAAAATCTCCCATCAAAGAAAAGTCCAGGACCTGATGGATTCACTGCTGATTTCTACCAAACATTTAAAAACTATTACTATTGCTTCTCAAACTTCTGCAAAAAATCAAAGTAGACAGAGTGATTCCTTTCCAAACTCAGTTAATGTTTACAGTAATACCTTGATACCAAAGTCACACAAGGATACTACAAGAAAATTACTAGCCAGTATTCCATGTGGACATATACATAACATCCTCAAGAAAATACTAGGAAACCAAATTTAGCAAAGCAATAAAAGATTAATTCATCTCAATCAAGAGGGATTTATCCCTAGGATGCAAGGATACTGGAACACATGCAAATCAATATATGTGATAGACCACATTATCAAAATTAAGGATAACATTATACGGTAATCTCAATAGATGCAGAAAAAGCATTTGACAAAATGTAATACATTTTCATGATAAAATTCTCAATGGGTCAGGTGGAGAGGGAGTGTAACTCAAAACAACAAAGGCTACATATGACAAATCCATAGGTAATATTATACCCAACAGTAGAAATGTAAAAGGTTTTTCTTTAAGATTAAAGACTAGACAAGGCCCATCTCTTTTCAATGTAGTACTGGAACTCCTAACCAAAGCAATAAGGCAGGAGAAAGAAATAAAAGGCATCTAAATTTAAAGGGAAAAATGAAATTGTCTCTATTTGCTGACAAGATGATCTTATATGTTAAAAGCCCAAAAGACTTCACCAAGAAAGTATTAGAACCGATAAATAAATTCAGTAAAGTTGCATGACACAAAATTGACATATACAAAAATCAATAGTATTTCTATACACGAATGACAGACTATTCACAAAAAAATTAAGAAAACAATCCCATTTACAATGTCAACAAAAAAATAAAATACTTATGTATAATTTTATCTAGGGAGGTGAAAGACCTTTATACTGAAAGATATAAAACACTGATAAAAGAAATGGAAGAAAACACAAATAAATGGAAAGATACACTACGTTCATGGATTAGAAGAGTTAATATTATTTAAACGTCCTTAATACCCTTAATGATCCACAGATTCATTGCAATCTTTATGGAAATTCTCATGTAATTTTTCAAAGAAATTGAAATAAAAGTTTAGATTCATATGGAACCACAAAAGACCCCTAATAGCCAAAACAATCTTTAGTAAAAAGAACAAAGCTGGAGTCTTGCACTACTTGATTTCAAAATATGTTATAAGGCAATTTCAATCAAAATGTCATGGTACTGCTGTGAAACTCTATACATCAAACAATGGAACAGGATAGAAAGCACAGAATAAATCCAAGCATTTATAGTCAGTTGATTTTCAAATAAACTGCCTAAAACACACAATAGGGAAAGAAAAATCTGTTCAATAAATGGTGTTGGGAAAACTGGACATTTTCCTGCAGAGGAATGAAATTGCCTTCTTATCTCACACCATATACTAAAGTCAAATCAAATTGCATTAAAGAGTTCAATATAAGACTTAAAAACTGTAAAACTACTAGAAGAAAACATAACAGAAAAGCTTATCAACATTGGCCTGGGCCACAATTTTGGGATATGACCTCAAAAGCATAGGCAAAGAAAGAGGAAAAATAGACAAATTAATAGAACTGACTCTTCCTATGAAAACATTGAAACAAAACTTATACTGGATTTATGAAGCAATTATAGTTTTTGAAACCTCTCAAGATTGAACTAGTAAGAAATAGAACCAGGCCTGGTGCAGTGGCTCATGCCTGTAATCCCAGCACTTTGGGAGGCTGAGGAGGCCAGATCACGAGGTCAGGAGATCGAGACCATCGTGGCCAATACGGTTAAACCCCGTCTCTACTACAAATACAAAAAATTAGCCAGGCGTAGTGGCGGGCACCTGTAGTCCCAGCTACTCGGGAGGCTGAGGCAGGAGAATGGCGTGAACCCGGGAGGCAGAGCTTGCAGTGAGCCAAGATTGCGCCACTGCACACCAGCCTGGGTGACAGAGCGAGACTCTGTCAAAAAAAAAAAAAGAAAAAAGAAATAGAACCATAAGCAGACTAATAATGAGTAATAAAATCTAATCAGTAATAAAAAATATCCCATGGGAAAAAAAAAGTCCATAACTAGATGGATTCAGAGCTGAAATTTAGCAGACATACAAAGAGTAGCTGGTACCAATCTTCTTAAAACTACTCCAAAACATTGAGGAGGAAAGATTCCTCCCTAACTCATTCTACAAGTCCAGTATCACCCAGATCAGCTGAGAAAAATATGGAAAAAGAGCTAAATGGCACGTATGAACAAATAGAGAATATCCATAAAGACATAGAAATAATGAAAATTAGCCAAACAGAAATTCTGGAGCTGAAAAATATCATTATTGAAATAAAAATAAAAGATACCCTACTACAGAGTTTTAATAATAGATGTAAGTGTCCAGAAAAATGAATCAACAAACTTAAAAATAAGTCAATTAAAAGTATCCAGTCTGAGTACCAGAAAGGAAAAACCATGAATAAAAATGAAGAGGCCGGGCACGGTGGCTCTCGCCTGTAATCCCAGCACTGTGGGAGGCTGAGGTGGGTGGATCACAAGATCAGGAGATCGAGACAATCCTGGCTAAACACCGTCTCTACTAAAAATTAAGAAATAAAAATAAAAAAATTGCCGGGCGTGTTGGCAATTGTAGTCCCAGCTGCTAGGGAGGCTGGCACTTGTAGTCCCAGCTGCTAGGGAGGCTGAGGAAGGAGAATGGCGTGAACCCAGGAGGTGCAGCTTGCAGTGAGCCGAGATCGTGCCACTGTACTCCAGCCTGTGTGACAGAGCGAGACTCCGCCTCAAAAAAAAAAGGAAAAAAAAAAGAACTTCAGAAAACTATGGTACACCATCAATCACACTAATACATAAGCAATGGTAATATCAAAAACAGAATTTATAGAAAAAGGATCAGGAACAATTTTCACATAAATAGTGTCTGAATTCTTCTCAAATTTAATAAAAGACATGAATCTACACATTCAAGAATTACAATAAACTTCAAGAAGTATAACCATAAAGAGATCCACGCTGAGACACATTATAATCAAATTGTCAAAAACTAAGGGCAAACAGGTAATCTTAAAGTAGCAAGATAGAAGTGACTCATCACCTACAAGAGTTCTTCAATAAGATTTTTTAAAGACCCACTAATAATTATACTTCTGGCAGAACTATCCTTTAAAATGAAAAATAAATTAAGATATTCCCAGGTAAATAAAACCTGAGGGAGTCTGCTGCTAGGAGGACTTACCTGCAAGAAATGCTATAGGGTATCACTCAGGCGGAAATGAAATGCCACTTGAGAATAACTCAAAGTCAAAGGAAGAATTTTAAAATGCTGGCAAAAGTAACTATATTAGTATATTAGACTGTCCTTGCATTGCTATAAGGAAATACCCAAGACTTAGTAATTTATAAAGGAAAGAGGTTTAATATTACCTTTTAGTTATGCTGGCTTTACAGAAAGCATGGTGCTGGCATCTGCTCAGCTTCTAGGGATGCCTCAGGAAGTCTACAATCATGGTGGAAGGGGAAGTAGGCACGACATGTTGTGAAAGCAAGACCAAGCAATAGAGAGTGGGGTTGGAGGCACCACACACTTTTAAATGATCATATCTCATGAGAACTCACTCACTATCATGCAAACAGGAGCAAGTGGGTAGTGGGGTAAATCATTTGTGAGAAATCCACTCCATGATCCAATCACTTCCCACCAGTCTCCACTTCCAACATTAGGAATTACAATTCAACATAAGATTTGGGCAGGAAAAAATATACAGATTATATCAGTTGGTAAAGATATAAGCCTGTATTACCAAATTTTCAGTTATAACTTTTTTTGGTTCCTAAAGATTTAGAAGATGAATTCATGAAACTATAATCATGAATCCATGTTAATGGTAGACAATACATAAAGATGTAATCTGTGACAGTAACAACGTAAGAGGGTGGAGCTGTGTAAAATCAGATATTTGTATGCTACAAAAATTAAGTTGCTACCAATTCAAAATAGATTAATATCAATTGAGAATTTTAACAGTAATGATCATGGAAACCCAAAAGAAAATATCAAAACTATACTTATAAGGAAATGGAAAGAGAATTAAAATGATACAACACCATAAAATCTGTTAATCACAAAAGAAGCTAGTGATGGAGGAAATGAAAGAAAAATGTATAGGTCATACAGGAGATAATAGCACAATGGCAGAAGTATGTCTTTTCTTAATAGTAATTCAAATGTAAAAATATCAATAAAAAGAAAGATTGACAAAAGGGATATTTTTTAAATGATTCAATTATATGCCATATACCCACTTGAGATTCAAAGACACAAATGGGTTGAAAGGGAAAAAAGAAAAAAAAATATATATATCTGATTAAAAGAGTAACTGAAGAACTGAAGTCTGTATTCATACTGACAAAATACACTTTAAATAAAAACTTTTTCAAGAGACAATATAGGAAATTATAAATGGATAAAAAAATTAATCAAGAATATATAACAATTTGAATATATAGTTATCAGTTTACAAAGCACCAAAATATACAAAGCAAACATTGACAGAATTGAAGAGAAAAATAGAAAATTAAAAAAAAAATAATTAGAATCTCTACCTTCAATAATGGACAGAAAATGCAGACAGAAGACAGGTAAATAGATTATTTATAATGTTATAAACCTACTAGACCTAACATACATTGATAGAACATTCCATCTAATATTCACCTAATAACAGCATATTACAATTTTTTGTTAAGTACCCTTAGAACATTCTTCAGGATTGAGCATATGTGAATACCTAAAACAAATTTTAATAAATTTAGAAATATTGAGCTCTTTAAAGCATCTCATCCAACAACCCTACAATGAATGTGAACACTAATAATAGAAAAACAAAAATTAGAAATTACACAAATACTGTATTAGTCAATTCTTGCATTGCTATAAAGTAACACCTGAAACTGAGTAATTTATAAAGAAAACATATTTATCTGGCTCATGATTCTGAGGGCTGTACTGGAAGCACAGCAGCATCTGCTTCTTGTGAGGCCTCAGGAAGCTTACAATCATCGTGGAAAGTCAAGGGGAATGGGCACCTTAATGATGAAAGCAAAAGCAAAAGAGTGAGAGAGGAGGTGCTACACACTTTTAAACAATCAGATCTCATGATAACTTTCTCACTCTCATGAAGGCAGTACCAAGTGAAATGTTGCTAAACCATTCATGAGATATCTACTTCCATGATCCAATCACCTCACACCAGGACCCACTTCCAACACTGGGGTTACATTTTAATATGAAATTTGGGCAGAGGAATACTATAGAGGTAGAGGCATTGGGTAAACATTCCTAATCCTAAAGGGAGAAGTTGGTCAAAAGAAAGGGATCAGAGACCCATGCAAGTCCAAAACCTAAGAGGGCAGCCATTAAAACTTAAAGCCCCAAAAGTATCTTTTGACTCCATTTTCTAAATCCAGGGCACAGTACTGTGTGGGGTAAACTCCCAAGGCCTTGGGCAGCTCCATCCCTGTGACTTTGCACTGTTGGCTTTGGAAGCCACTCTCACAGGTTGTTGAGTGCCTGCAGCTTTTTCGGGTACAGGATGGAAGCTGTTTGTGAATCTACTGTTCTGGTGTCTGGAGGATGGTAGCCCTTTTCTCACAGCTCCAGTAGGCAGTGCTCCAGTATGGACTCTGTGTGGGAGCTTCAATTGCGTATTTCCCCTCTGCACTGCTGTAGTTGAGGTTCTCTGTGAGGGCTTTGACCCTGAAGCAGGCTTCTCCCTGGATACCCAGGATTTTTCATACATCCTCTGAAACCTAACTGGAGACTCCCAAGCCTCAATTCCTGTACTCTCCACCTGCAGGCTTAATACCACATGGAAGCTGTCAAGGTTTATGGCTTGCACCCTCTGGAGCTGCAGCTCAAGCTGTATCTGGGCACCCGTGAGCCATGGCTTCAGCTACAGCAGCCTGGTTTCAGGGAACAGTTTCCTGGGGCTATACAGGGCAGTGGAGCCTTGGGCCTGGCCCACAAAACCATTCTGTCCTCCTAGGCCTCTGGGCCTGTGATGGAAGAGGCTTCCTCTTAGATCTCTTGAAATGCCTTTGAGACCTTCTTCCCATTGGCTTGGCTAAGCCTCCTTTTTAGTTATGCAAATTTCTGCATACTCTTTGAATTTCTCGCCTGATAATGGGCTTTTATTTTCTATCACATGGCCAGGCTGCAAATTTTCCAAACTTATATGCTCTGCTTTAATTTTAAATATAAGTTCCGCTTTGAGTCATTTCATTATTCACACATCTGAGAAAGGCTGGTAGAAGCAACCACCAAATCTTGAAAACTTTACTGCTTAGAGATTTTTTCCATCAGATACCCTAAATTAACACTCTCAAGATTAAAGTTCCACAGATCCCTAGGGCAGGGGCACAATGCAGCCAAGTTATTTGCTAAGGCATAGCAAAAGTGACGTATACCTTGGTTCCAAATAATTTCCTCATTTCTATCTGTGACCTCCTCAACCTGACCTTTATTGTCCATATCACTATCAGGATTTTGATCACAACCATTTAACTAGTCTCTAAAATGTTTCAAACATTTCCTCACCTTCCTTTATTCTGATCCCTCCACACTCTTCCAACTTCTGCTTGTTACCTAATTGCAAATCTACTTTCACATTTTTAGCTATCCTGATAGCAATACCCCACTCCCAGTATCAATTTTCTGTGTTAGTTTGTTCTTGCATTGCTATAAATAAATACTTGAGACTGAGTAATTTATAAGAAAAGAGGTTTTCATCATGGCCCTGACATCTGCTTGACTTCTGGGAGGCCAAAGGAAGCTCACAATCATTGTGGACAGTGAAGGGGAGCAGGCACGTCACATGGCAAAAGCAATAGCAAGAGAGTGAAGAGGGGAGTGCTACACACTGTTAAACAATCAGATTTCATAATAACTCACTCATTATCATGAGGACAGTACCAAGGAGTATCATGCTAAACCATTCAAGAAATATCCAACCCCGTGATCCAGTTACCTCCCACCATGTGCCACTTCTAACACTGGGGATTGCATTTCAATATGACATTTGGGCAGGAATACACATCCAAACTATATCAGATACATATAATTTCAAACACACTCTCTTAAACATGAGTCAAAGAAGAAATCAAAAGAGAAATTGAAAATACGTTGAAATATATAAAAAGTAAAACACAATATACAAAAGCTTGTGGGATATAGTGAACATAGATCTCTGGGAGAAATTTATAGCTAAAAATGCCTACATCAAAAAGAAGGAACACCTCAAAATAACAACCTACCTATATATCTTAAGGAGATAGGAAAATAAAATAAAGATAAACTCAAGACTTGCAGAAAGAAGGAAACAATAAAGAGTAGAGTGAGTATGAACGAAATATAGAAAAGAAAATTAATAGAGTATTACCAAAAGAAAACTTGATTCCTTAAAAAGATCAGCAAAACAGAACCAATCAGCTAGATGAACAAAGAAAAACAGAGAAAAGACGCATCAACTAAAATCAGAAATGAAGTGGCCACATTAATACCAACCTAAAAAAATAAAAAGTGTAGGAGAATTCCATAAACAATTGTACACCAAAAATTAGATAACATAGATTGAATTGACAAATTTCCTAAAACACACAAATTACCAAAATTGACTAAAAAAGAAATAGAAAATCTCCATAAAAGTTTTGTAATTGGAAATTGAATCAGTAATAAGAAAATCTCCTGACAAAGAAAAGTCCTGGATCAGTGGCTTCACTGATGAATTCCGTTAAACATTTAAAGAATCAACAGTAGTCCCTCCTAAACTCTTCCCAAAAAATAGGAGAAGAATCTGCTTCATTGTCTGAGTCCAGCATTATCCTGATACAAAAACCAGGCAAAGACAACACAATAAAATTACTGACCTTATCCCTTTTGAATATGGGTGCAAAATTTCTCAACAATATACTATCAAACCAAATACAGGTGCATACTAAAGGGGAAAAAAAATTTTAAAAAAATGCATAACAAAGTGCTTAACTTATTGACTAGCAGAATACATGCATTTAATAATTGTCAGCAATTATTATTGCCATAAATGTTTCTATTGATTTCATTGTTGCTATGACTCTTTGTGTCCCTAATCCTCAGTATATAGCCTAGTACATATAATTTTTATTTGTCTGATATGCTTATAAAAAATGATTTTATCTACCTTAATCTGTGTCCTATAATTAATGCAAGATATATAGAATGATAGCATTGTTTACTAGACTATAAACTCCTGTAATTGAAGAATATTTTTATTATTATTTAATTCCTTCAAACTAGGAAATATTTTGTACATTATTTTACTCAATGCATGATTGATGATGCACAATACATGGTTATTTGAGTAAATTAATAAATATGCAGATAATAATTGGTTGTACTGGAATATAGGGTTTTAAAGCATTAAGCTTGCAATAGGTAAGGCTAAAACATTGAGAAATAGATAACTTTGTTCTCCAGACTTTCAGTAGTTTATTTAATAGCATGTTAAAATACCAGAAAACCTCTAGGGTATAAGTTCACAAAGATCACTGGCCATATCCTTTTCTCCTTACATTTTTGCTCAATGCCTATTGCAGTCTGATAAGTATAGATGTAAAATAAATGAGAATAAATGGCAGTAAGTCACTCACACAACACTGCATGGGAAATGCCTATCTTAGAATACATTTTTCTCAGTTCTGTTTTTAAAGCCCAAAGGAAATGCTACCATATTGCATGCCCAATTAATTTAAAATGGATGCAAAAACATAAATTTGCATCAATGCATTAAGAATTCATCACGTTATATTATGATCATTAAACAAACATGGAATATTAAATTAATGCAGTGCCAAAGTTAACAGAATATTCCTAACTTGTCTGTAAAAACTAATATCTGGAACAAAAATAATCCATTTTTATTTTAATTCCTTTAAAAAGATTAAAGACTTTAAAAATATGATTATTACTTGGGGTAGAGAAATTTATTTCAAAAGACTTCATAATAAATATGTTTATCATTTAGTTATTTTTATCTGTTTTTAGCATATTAGCAAAATGCTTTAAAATAATTGACACATTTTTGTACATCGAGAAAGGATCAATTGATATCACTTCTTTTTAACTATGCCTTGGTTAGAATACATTAATGAAACATATCTAAAATGTATATGAAAAAGCCTTGTTAATGCAAAGAATACAAATAAATGTACTACATTGTTTTTATCAATATCAAAACCCCTTTGCAATAGTATGGCCTGTTTTGGGGACTGTGATAATTAAAAGGAAATTAGACCTGTCCTGTTTTCACAATTACAGGCAATTTTACGTATACTAATAATGTTTTGCTGAAAAATATAGTAACTAATTCATGGTTATCTCCAAATGAGCTCCGTAACAAATAGTAGGAAATAGGTAATATAAACCATCCCTGCTGCATTGCTATGAAATCTTTTCCTTAATTCAGAAATATTTCATTAGAGAGAATCCTTCCAAATTTCCCTATAGAGTGGCATGAATCTGTATACACTGGACACATTCATTAATATCTTCTTTATACTGCTATAAACTTTCTTTTTCACAGATATCTGAAATTTGGATACAATAGAACAATTACTAGTATCTCCACCCTCTCTTTGCTAAATAATGCTTTCATTACAATGATAATTTTAATTTTTTTAAATGTGTTTAATGAGTTAATGTATATGTACACATAGATACATATATACATATATATACTCCTCACTCATTTTCAAAGAAATTAATCACATAAGTTTTTGAAACCTACAGATAATTTCCTCTGGAGCATGTCATATAAGCTCTTTTTATTCTACTTATTTTTATTTCCTATACAGACAGGATCTCACTCTGTCTCAGGCTAGACTGCAGTAGTGCGATCACTGCTCACTGCAGCAGCAAACTCCTGGGCTCAAGAGATCCCCCTGCCTCAGCCTCCTGAGTAGCTAGGAATAGAGGCATCCCCCACCACATCTGGCTAATTGCTAAACAAAATTTTTTGTACCAATGGGGTCTTGCTATGTTTCCCAGGCTGGTCTGGAACTCCTGGCCTCCAGAGATTCTGATTACAGCTGTAAGCCACTGCATCCATCCTAGAAACTCATATTTAAATAAAAATGTATTATATTTTAAATCCTGATGCCATGCCTATGGAAATTAATATATTTCTCTTTGGCAAGTATTGTTTTATTTCTACCTTCATAAGGTATATGTTATCTTTGTATGATCATTTTTATGCTATTTATTTGTATTTAAATAGTGTCAAGTCACGTACAAATTATTGACTATTTAAATCTTCTTAAATTTTAATAAAATCTAATTGCTTATAATATTTAAATTATTATAGCCACATCTTTGCTTTGCTTCTACATGTTAGAAATTAGTTTGCTAATTTTGATATTAAAGCAAAATGATAAACATCTATTTGAGACTGTTATGAGGCATTTGATCTTATCTCCCATGTAATTTTTTTTCTTCCTTTTAAGTTAGAAAGTTTCACCCTTTCTCATGAAGAGTATAAATAGATTAAGCACTATATTCACTGTCTTACCTATAATTGTGTATTTATAATACAACTTTTGTTAATGGAATTTCTCTAGTTGTTAGCTTACCCTATGAAGTACTGATTTCTTTGGTAATTTTTAAAAAAATCAATTAATACTGATAATATGTCCCCTGAATTGAAGATAAACTGATGTGTTCTAAGTAATTTCAAGAACATTAACTTCAAGGTAATTGAAAGAAGTTTTTCTTACGTGTTTGATTCTTAGCAAAGTGTCAATATATTTTGCGTATAAATGAATATACACAAAGGGAAAGAACAGATAACATATTTATGGGAATATTACAAGGTCACATCTCATACTTCTAGGAGCTTTATGTAATGACATCTATTTTAGTTTCTTGTTGATACATTTATTTATCTAATTAAATCTGCCAGTTGAGTATCTACTAAGCATCAGGCATTTATAACTCTAATATATGAGAACCGTTCAATCTTTTAAAAATTTTGTAATGAAAATATAATTTTTGCAAAAACTGTGTATAATACAGGAATAGATCATGCAGCATCCTGCCCTTTAAGGAGTTAACAGTTTAAAAGTAACTATAAAACAGGATAATATGTGTAGGTTCTGGGCAAAATGGCTGACTCCATTGCCTCAAAGTGAGACTTATCCTACGGTGCAATTCATGCTCCATTGTTTTTCTTGAAATCAGACTGCAGCTTCACTCCATCTGAGACTATTTCTTTGGTTAGCTTCTTTTCCTGTCCTTTCCTGCTTCCCTCACTTCCTTATAGGTTTGTATTGTGTGCATTTCTTCAATAAGTTACTTGCTTGCTCTGGTTTTAGAAACTCTGACTCAGTATATCCAGGTAATATTTTAGGCAGTCTTCATAGGTACTAAATAATTAAATCCTAATAACAACCCTAAAATATAGGTACTATAACTTTTCCTACTTTATAGATGAGAAAAGTGAGACAAGAAAATTTAAATCATTGACCCAAGAGTGGAAGAGTTGGAAAACAATAAAAGCTATGTTTGTTGAGCATGTGGTATGCTCCAAGCTTTCTACTGATTATGTTCTTATAATGATGGTGTGAGATCAATTACATTATTAATTCAACTTAATCCCTGCCTGATGAAGTACATATTAGTGGTTAACCGCTCAAGTAACTCTGATTGCTTTCCTATTTCATAGCTGAGTAATATTGGACATGCTTTACTTATTTCAATACCTCAGTTTTTAAAATTTGTGTATGAGAATAACAATATACTGTAAATCATCTACAGTCATTATGATAATTGGACATGATAATACACAAAGTGCTTAGAACCCTTTCTAGTGTGTAGTGAATATGTAATAAGTTTTAGCTGGTATTGTTATTAATATTAGCATTCTTACAAATTTTAGAGTAGTTATCTGAAGATCAAATAACTAATAAATGTTGAAATTGGAATTCAAGCCCAAACAATTTAGGAGACTAAATTTAACAGCCAAATATATAGATGATATCCCAGTAGTATGAATGTTTTATATTTTGAAAAAAATGACGATTTTTTTGCAGACCTTTTCTTTAACATGGTATCTATATGGTGAAAAACTAAGTTGAAAAACTGATACAAAATTGGATAATGGAGAACATTGAACACCAAGCAAAGACTGTGAGATTTAGGACTAATTTTCTCCATGAGCAAAGGAAGCATTAAAGACCTTTTTCACCATGGTATGACTTTGGATATTAGCATGGTTCAGTTTGGATTGATGCTAATGATGAGTAGTAAAATGTTGACAATTGAAATGCAGAAGAACACTCAAGAAGGTATAGAAATAGGCATATGGTAGGCATATAGATGTAGTAGGCTTGGCTTTAGTGTGTCAAAAAAAAAAAAAGTACTGGGATAGGAATCCATGTCTGTCTCATCACAAAACCTGCACCCTTGAATACAATCACTACCACACACGATATAGTAGAAGGACAGAATTTGTGAGAGACAGTAAGATATGGTATTGAATAGTATTGTGTTTGCAATATACTTTATAGTTCAAAAACTTGTTCTGTTTTCAAACTTGTTAAATAAGTGTACCAAAAAAAACAGTAGTTTGTAAAGCTCATTTGGGCAACACAGTCAGAAAGAGGAAATTACTAATCCAGTTTAACGCACTGAATAATTGATGTAATTTTAAAATCCAAGCAAAGATGCCCATCAGTAACAAGAAATTTTCCAAATAAAACTAAGGAACACACTGCAAGTTTAAAATCTGTATTATGAAATTCACTTACCTAGAAGTAACTGTTGAATTTTTGAAGCCAGTTTGATTATCAGAGAAAATTACTTCATTGGGAACATTTAAAAAAAAAAAAAAGGAAAGGGAAGTAAATATGAAGTGAAGAAAGGCCTGGAAATAAAGGAAGAAGAGAATTTTTGAGAGACTGAAGGAAGAGGAAGAAAGCCATTAATGAGTCATTATTACTCCTTCAACAAAAGCATAACTACAATAGTTGGAGCTTAGTGACTAACTAATGTATTATACGGAATCATAACATTCCATGTTCACAAGTGTTCCCACCGGTAAATACAATCGCCAAAAGAAATAGGAAATGGTTATTTTGGATCAATCATCTCAAGAGTAAAGCATACTTATTTTATAATCAGGTCCTGTTTTAGAAATTGAGAAAACAGAAGTGAATTCCAATGGATTACTGAACTATATTATATTATAATCAAGTGAGGGAGGAGGAATCGGGAATTAAATATCAATAGTATTTTGAATCAGTACCTAGAGAGAGCTATGGGAGGAAGTAATCATCTTTCTTTGTTAAGAGCAAAAATCATGTCCTTTACACTGTAATCTCTAGCATAGAATTTCTGTATATGGTTGTTCAATATATACTTGCTGAATTTAATCAGATTAATGTGATTTAGAACATGAGAATATCAATAAAATAAAGTTGAGATTCAAAATTGTGGCATTCATATCTCTGAATAAACTGTGGCATTCATATCTCCAGAAAAGAGGATACAATTTGTGTTATGGGTATCTGGTTTATTTCTGAAATTTGAGATCACATTGTTGACATAATATATACTACATAGCCATAGAGGACTGATTTTACCCTTTTTTCATCTCCTTGCTCTCTGTATATCACTTGGCAGAATGCAGCTCCAGGAGCAGTTTTCTATAACAACTTTCAATTCAATTCTACTTTATCAACAAAATATTTTGAGTTTCAAGGCAGAATTTTGTACTATACAGTCTAACAAATGACCTCAATTTTCAACTTTATTGGCAACTTGTAACCACTGACTCAGCATAACTATTCATCATCCTTTCTTATGAGTGAGCTTACTGAATGCAGTTATCAGCATATGGCAGATTCTATATGACTGCTTCAAGGACTTTTGTAGAGGTTTGCATATGATTGAGAATTCGTGAGCTGTTGCACATTTGTGTCTCTTCTCTGGGTGCATACATTTAGCAAATGATGCAGTGAGCTTACAAGGGCTGGGTTGGAATCACTTAATGCTCCACATTTTTCATTTTATCAGAAGCTTAAATGTCAAAAGAAATGTTCTCCACCATATAATCAAATTTTATTAAGGTGAAACACTTTTCTGATGATGATTATATTCAAGTATATTCAAGAGGAATTCTTTCTAATTAAAACTATTTGAAAAAATTACATGTTATTTATTTAGATTTTAAAAGATACATAGTTTATGTCTTTTTAGGGACATTGTTATTTTGGGTTATAAATTTATGGCCAATTTGACATATTTCTGTTGTTTATTTTATTTTAATGTTCCTGAGAACACAGGTGATAATTGTAAAATTATGGTACCACTAAAAGCAATTAAGAGAGAATGTCCATCTTGGAAGATAAGTAGTATGTCAATAATATTAAATAAAGCAGATATTTAAAAACCTTTGAAAATACATTGTACATTCAGTAAACAGTTGTTGTATAACACTACAATAATAATTTATTATTTTCTCATATAGTATTTCATGTCTTCTACAAACTCTAATACTATCATCGTGCTAAAGGCAGTTTTTATTATGCATGCAAATGTATATCATATATATGTAATATACAAACATGGATATATTGAACACAACATTAGTTTCAGATACCTACATTTCATAATCAAATTTTATTATAGGGAACAATTTTCTACTGTTCACTCCTTTGCAATATAGGGCGATTATAAGAATGAACTTGGAACAAAATTTCTAGTTACAAATTAGAAATATTTAATATCAGCTTTATAATAAGTCTCAATAGCAAATAATTTTAGTATGCACGAAAAGCTCTTTGTACTGCACAGGCACTAGATTTATACTTCCTGAGGCGTGAAAAGAAATTGGTCCTTAAATGGATTGTTTAAATTTCAAGGGTTTTTGTTCCAACCAGGACATTAGCTTTTCAAATAAATAATATGGATTTTAACCCTTAGAGTGGAAGTTGAAAGTTGAATAGCCCTGTGCCTAATGAGCTCCTGGTATGAGTGACCCATATATAAGAAATGGTTTGGCAGATTCAGTAGTTTATTATTGTCTTTGCGACTAGACACTAAACCAGTTTATCAATACCTGATGGTCTTATCATATCTGTTTTCAGTAAGGGGTAAAGGATTTCAATGACCATTCAAACTTTTTTATTTTGTTTTATTTTACAAAGAATTACTTTTGATGAAATAAAATACCAAGTAATCAGTCATGTATTTTAAACACTATGTCATGTACTAAAATACATATGTTCTCAAACATGTGGGTATAAGCATGAAACATCTCCAAAAAGAAAACAAAACCCTTAGAGGAACAGAACGTGGGAACTGGAGAAATGTTTCAAAATGATGTAAGTGTTACTGTCTATTCGTATATAACTTCCAAATTATGTACACTCTGCACTCTTAAAACAAATAATTATAGCTTTACTATATATTTTATCTACCCTTTTCCTGTTGGGATACCTAGTATGCACTTTCTCTAAAATAATTTAAAACAAGTTTTCCTATTTAAATTTCTTCAGCGAGATTTGTTCTACTTCTATGTGTTAATTCTCTTGACAGTTCGATTATGTCAAATACAACTACCTAATACTAAAGATAATACCTTAGTCTTGTGGCATGGTATGTATGCTAAAATCTAAAGCTCTTTCACGCCCTTATGATATCCGTATTTCTTATGATGGCCTCTTTAGGGAATGAGTCATATAATTACCTGTGAAATGCTTTAAAAATCTGAGGGTAATAAAAAATAGGTTTTAATTGTGTAATTGACAACAGAAAGCAAATCACATTTTTAAAATCTAATGGTACCCATACAAAATGAGGCTAGTAAAAATTTAAGTTAAAAAGCTTAGTTGTTTGGATTAGTCAAGACACATATATAACAAATAGTAACATTTCCAGATTAAGGAACCTATCCTGTCAATTATTTGCACCCCCAACAGAGAAAAATATTTACAGAGGTAATAAGAGAGTGAAGAAATATTAGGAGAAGAACAGTTCTGTGTTTAGGAATAATTGAAACATAGCCTGGAATAGCCATGCTCCTCATTTCACGTGATAGTTTCACCTTTCGTCCATAAAACCCTTAACTAGGTTTTGTTTTTATTTTCCACTTTACCTGTGCTTCACTAATTTATTTGTTACATGTTCTCAGATATGTATCTTTGTAAAACACATGGTTTTATTTCACAAGTATGATTCACATAAGTGTATTTGCTATTAACTCATTCACTCCCATTTTACCTAACATTGTATTAAATTCTGTCTATGTTGCTATACACAAACTAGTTATTTGTGGCAAGTGTTCAATAGTGTGTACATATCACATTTTATTTGTTCATTTCCCTAGTGATGAACACATAGGTAGGTTTCAGCTCTTCGTTAGTATATGTTGGAAAGAATATTCCCATACAAGCTTCTGGACTAATGTGACTTAGTATATATATGGAATATAGAGATTACAATATATATGAATATTGAGTATATATATGTACTAGCATATTATTGTATTATGTAATTTTCTAATTGTTCCCAAGTTGATGGTTCTAAGAAAAGGGTCTGAATTTTAAAATTTGCAATTATCTAGCACTAGCAATTTAACCCATCTCAGTTATGCTTTTCTTTCTGTGAACTGAATATCCAAGTCCTTTTTGTATTTCCCTATTAGATATCAATATATTTCTTGCTGATTTGCAGGAATTCTTATATTCTAGATATCAGCATATGTACCATATAAAATAAACTTTACATATTAAAACATCTCTAAAATGTATATGTATTTTATGTGCATAAAATTGGCCATAGATGTTCATACAGATATCACTTTTATATCTAAGTAATATTAAATTGATGCTTTCAATATTTGCAAATTAAGCATTCTAAAGGATAATAAAAATGTTGTACCATAATTCATTTAATATATATTTAAAATTTTTTTGATGTTACATAAAATAATGATACTTCTAAAAAGTCAAATTCATGTTAAAGCTGATAAAACATAGTTTTACTTAGTGGTTTTAGTTACTGAAAGTATTTTTTCTAAAGTATATCATTTGTCATTTAATTGACATTTTGTATCTTTGTTAACAAAAAAGATACTTAATTTCAAGATAGTAAAACTAAGGTTTCATTTTCTTTTATATGCTTTTGAAATCTTTTGGGATTCTGTTGCCAATTCTAGATCATAGGCATTTTCTCCTCCTACACTTTCTTCTGTTAGTCTTATAATTTCAACTATCTAATTTAGACACTTAATCTCCTCTAATAAATGCTATTCAATTTTATGGTGCAAAGTGAAAACATAGCTTTATATATTTTAATGAGTCGTTTGTACAGGGATATAGGCAATGAACCAATATTAACTGCAAGATATAATGAGCAGTCTTTCCCGTTGAATTATTATACTATGCTTAGTATTTATAATGTGTTGCTAATCTCTACAGTCTCTTTTATTGATCTGTGTTTCAAATCTTATAAATCTATTTTAGTTCTGTTTTCAAACTACTCTATATTATAATTTGATTGGGTAATTTTCCCCCTCACTTCTTTATTCCTAGACCTCAAGTTAGTTACCAGTGGGAATCCATTTCCACAAAAGTTTTAGAACCTATTTATTTCATTTTTCAAAATAAATTGCAGGAATTCAGATTGGGATTGCACTAAAATTATGTTAAAAACTGTTGCCCTATCTATGATCATATTTATCTCTCAATTTTGTCATATCTTCTTTAAATGTTTTTGTATAGATGATCGGAATTGATATTTTGTTGTCTTTTTAAATGGTACCTTATTTTGTATTTTATTTTCTAGCTGTGCATTTATGATATAGAAAAAAATTATCTATTTTGCAAGTGGATGTCTCCAGCAAAATTGCCTAAATCTACTATTAGCATAGATTATGTTTCATTCTCTTTGGCATTGAGTATTAATAATTATATCATCTACGTTAAATAGTTGTATTTCTTCCACTCTAATTCTTTTTTTTTTTTTTTTTTTATACTTTAAGTTCTAGGGTACATGTGCATAACGTGCAGGTTTGTTACATATGTATACTTGTGCCATGTTGCTGTGCTGCACCCATCAACTGGTCAGCACCCATCAACTCGTCATTTACATCAGGTATAACTCCCAGTGCAATCCCTCCCCCCTCCCCCCTCCCCATGATAGGCCCCAGTGTGTGATGTTCCCCTTCCCGAGTCCAAGTGATCTCATTGTTCAGTTCCCACCTATGAGTGAGAACATGTGGTGTTTGGTTTTCTGTTCTTGTGATAGTTTGCTAAGAATGATGGTTTCCAGCTGCATCCATGTCCCTACAAAGGACACAAACTCATCCTTTTTTATGGCTGCATAGTATTCCATGGTGTATATGTGCCACATTTTCTTAATCCAGTCTGTCACTGATGGACATTTGGGTTGATTCCAAGTCTTTGCTATTGTGAATAGTGCCGCAATAAACATACGTGTGCATGTGTCTTTATAGCGGCATGATTTATAATCCTTTGGGTATATACCCAGTAATGGGATGGCTGGGTCATATGGTACCTCTAGTTCTAGATCCTTGAGGAATCGCCATACTGTTTTCCATAATGGTTGAACTAGTTTACAATCCCACCAACAGTGTAAAAGTGTTCCTATTTCTCCACATCCTCTCCAGCACCTGTTGTTTCCTGACTTTTTAATGATTGCCATTCTAACTGGTGTGAGATGGTATCTCATTGTGGTTTTGATTTGCATTTCTCTGATGGCCAGTGATGATGAGCATTTTTTCATGTGTCTGTTGGCTGTATGAATGTCTTCTTTTGAGAAATGTCTGTTCATATCCTTTGTCCACTCTAATTCTTAGGCATCTTTTTTGGTATGTTATTTTGACCATAATATCCACAATAATGTTACATACCAAAAGTAAAAATATTGTGTTTTATGGTTTTTTTTCCTTCACCCAAATAAGGGAACACAGGTGAACTTCCTTCATTAAGTATAATATTTACTGTAAATTTTTCATAGCTAGTTCATTACATAGAAAAGGTTGCTTGTGATTTCTAGTTC
The DNA here is from genome assembly GCF_049350105.2 of Macaca mulatta. Lineage (NCBI taxonomy): Eukaryota > Metazoa > Chordata > Mammalia > Primates > Cercopithecidae > Macaca > Macaca mulatta. The sequence goes on from NC_133413.1 coordinate 125,212,649, forward strand.
TCACTTTCTAAAAACAAGTAGATAATGAATATTTGTAGATTTTTTGATGTATAATAAAATTGTTTAGTAAATATGATGAATAATATTGTTAAAATGTTTAATTCATTCTTGGTAAATATAGCATACATACAAATAAATGTACATAGCCCCTATTTAATGTTTAAAAATAACAAAACAAAGGAGGTCCTGCTTCCAATAACAGCATAGTAGGTTTTATTAAACAAACTCTCTTGTAGATAAAATATGAACTATAAGCCTAATATACAATAAAAATTGACAATGGAAAGGAAACAAAGAACAGAAACTAAAGAGTACTAGACCCTTGAAAGAAGAGAATGAAGAGAGATCTATATTTTCAATCAGCACAAATTCCAGTTCTCTAAATATAAGATAGCTAGGATTTAAACAAAAATTTGCAACCTTTTTGGCTTGAATAGTTAGAGAATAAAGTTTGAAGTTATAAGATTGAGAGGAAACAGAAAGATAACACAGATCTAGAGAGTGAGTCCTAAATCTCCATATAAACTTCACTCAAATCTTTGTTTTTCTCTTCATTTGGTATTTGCAAGGGACCCACTGATAAGCAACAAACAGCTGGAAGGCTGAAAGAGTGGCAGTAGAGATTTCAGCACCTGCCAACCAACCAGATTTCTCAGTCTGAAGAACACAGAGAAAAGAATGATAGTAAACACACAAGTCCAGTGATTTATGAAACAATCTGAAACAGTCTAACATGTATGTGATAAGCATCCCAGAAAGAAATGACAACTAGAGTGAGGAAAAGCCATTCCTTAATAAGTAATGACAAACGCTTCTGATATCTGTATTATCATATGGTATCTGTAATATCATATGGTACCTCTAGTTCTAGATCCTTGAGGAATCGCCATACTGTTTTCCAGTATGTATTACAGATCCAAGTATACAAATAATAGAAAGATAATGGCACCTAAGTACAACAGTCATACTGCTGATAATAAAGATAAAATGAAAATCTTGAAAGCTGCCAGAGAAAATGACACATCACATAAAGGGAAATACCTATATTTCTGTAGCTAACTTCCCATTAAAAATAATGAAGGACTGGGCACCATGAATCACCCTAGTAATCCCAATGTTCTGGGAGGCCAAGGCAGGAAGGTCACTTGAGACCAAGAGTTCGAGACCAGCCTGGGCAACATAGTGAGATTCCCCTCTCAATGAAAAAAATTAAAAATTAGCTAGGCATGGAGGTGTGCCTGTAGTCGTAGCTACTTCGGAGGCTGGGGCAAAGGATTGCTTGGGCCCAGGAGTTTGAGGCTGCAGTGAGCTATGATTTTGCCACTGCAGTCCAGCGTGAATGACACAGTCAGACTTTGTCTCTAAAAAAATATTTTTTTATTTAAAAAATGGAGACCAGACGACAATGGAATAGCGTTAAGTTTTGAAAAATTTATGTGAACTCAAAACTGTACATAACAAAATATATTTCAAAAATAAAGGTTAAAAATTTAATATTACAAAATGAAAGAATTTGTTGTCAGGAAGCTTGAACTTCAAAAATGCTGAAGAAAGTCATTCTGGATAAAGATAAATGATATCAGAATAAAATTTACGTCTATAGAAAACAAGGAGAAATGTCAGACGTGATAAATATTGGAAAAAATGTAAATATTATATATATATAGTTTCTTAATTTTGTTCAAAGCAAAACTGTTTTTGCAATAACACGAAATTTATTAGGAACGTAGATACAATGTGTGGGACAACAATAGTACAAAATACGAATGCAAATAAAATTGTAACATATGAATGCAAATCAAAGTTATAACATTTTATATAAAGTCCTTCAATTTTAACTCTAAATAAATTGTGAAAAATTCAAGATAACATTTTTATCATAATAATCATTAATGTAATAATGCAAAAACACAAGTCTTGGCTGATTAAATATGATAGTTAGACCCAATACTTTCTCGAAAATACAAACTTTATATATAAAAACACAGATGTATTGAAAGTAAAAGAATTAAAAAATATGCACCATTCAAGAATTAAGCATGAGAACACTTCAGGGGTGTTATTCTTTCCATTTGTCATTTCTCTGACTCTTCTTGCTTTTCTCTCTTCTTGTGCTCCATTTTTTTTCTGGTCATTTTGTCTTTCTTCCTGAAAAATTCAGAGCAAAGATACTAGGTTAAATCACGTATGGCATGAGGCTATGTGTTTAGGCTGAGGCTGGGAGAGTGACCAGTAACTCAGCATGAGTTTTCAAAGCGCGAGCAGGGTGAGGAAGGTCTCTACAGGAGTGGGCAACTCTAAGCAGGCTCATGCTGGAGCAGGCAGAGTCGGATACTCATGTGGAGTGGTGGCAAATGTCCCATAACAAGTTTCTGATGCCAAACAAAGCAAGGATGTTTTCCAAATACTAGTGGTAGGTCACAGCAAGAACATGACTTATTATCTTCAAGTATTACCAAAATTAAAATATATATATATATGAAGAGAACACAGAAAAGAAGGGCACATGTCTCAGTAGTTAGAAGAAAGTAGAGATAACATATTTCATAACTACAGAATGATGGCCAAGGATAAAATGATAGTGCCAAGATGGGGGTTCTGATAATCATTTTTCTAAATTTACAGTTTTGCAAGATCCTGGAAATCTCTTCAGTAATCAGATTTTTACATGGTTCATTTGTTAATTGTTTAAAAGAAAAATTTCTGAAGTAAGTTTACTAACAACCAATCCCTCCACTGCATAGAGGACATGAAGAGATCATCACCATGCCAACCACCAGGAATAGGAGTGCAAACACTTCTGCTCAGTGCATGCCGGGATGCAATGTTACCAATGCCTGAGTCCAGTGAGGCGGAAAACACTCCATGCAAAAATTATATGACGTGGGTTTTTGGGGTTTTTTTTTCCTTTTTTTTTTTTTTTTTTTTTTTTGAGACGGAGTCTCACTCTGTCTCCCAGGCTGGAGTGCAGTGGCGTGATCTGGGCTTACTGCAACTTCTGTCCCCTGGGCTCCAGTAATTCTCCTGCCTCAGCCTCCTGAGTAGCTGAGACTACAGGCATGTGCCACCATGCCCGGCTAATTTTTTTGTGTTTTTAGTAGAGACGGGGATTTTACCATGTTGGTCAGACTGGTCTCAAACTCCTGACCTCAAGTGATCCACCCGCCTCGGCCTCCCAAAGTGCTGGGATTACAGGGGTAGCCACCGTGCCCGGCTGGGGATTTATTACTGATATAAAGACAGTAATGGTCAAAAGAAGCCTAGGATCTATGGTGAGCCAGTCCCCCAGGGCTCAAGAAAACTGCCCTGGGCAAATGGAGGCTGATTGTGGCTGTCCCATTTGTAGCACAGCTGAAGGACCCCAAAAGACAACCTGCCCTGCATTGCAGATCTCAAGCACAATGTGAATTACTGGGCAAAGCTATCAAGGATATCCTGCTTCTAGGGGAAGGAAGAACAAACCTCAGGCTGTCCTAGGCAGTTTGTCCCAAACTCGTGATATTATATTCTCTAGGAGGGACAGCAACAGGACTCAGGCTGTTTTAGGCAATTCCTTCCTATCTCAGGATGGATAATTCCCAGCACATTTAGACTGATTCTTGAGAACTCCAAGGAAGAAAAAAGAGAGAACTCAGTTGATCCAAAGCCAATGAAAAAACTATTCTGAAAAAGTCTTTTCTCCATTTTCCTAAAGCCCAATATTTCACTTATTTAACTAATATCATTTCTCTAGTTCTCAGCCAAACTTCGAAGTTTTGTGTAGCAGTACAGAAATTAACTTCATATGACCATATGCATAAGATTCACTTTTGGTTCATCTGCATCTCTCTCCATTATCCACACAGCAAGTCAATATACATTTATGAAGTATTTACTCTAAATAAGTCACCATGATAGGTAACAAGAAATACAAATAGTACAGATATTTTCCCCTTGAAATACCAACTGTGGGAATCTCCAGAATATCAACGATAAATATAATATCTTTTTGGCTGTGGATCTCCCATCAGTACTACCTGATGACACAGGATCCTTAAAATTCAATTAAAAGTTAAAGAGATTACTCTCATTTGTTTATCTGCTGCTTTTGTGGTTGCCGTCCTTAGTCACTTTTTAACAAATACTTGCTTATATCTGGTGTCATCGATTTCACTCTTTCCATTCTCCCACTCAAATCAGGCCTTCAGCTTTATCAATCTATTGGAAGAGCTCTGTGAAAGTTGCAAATATGTTAACATGTTGTTATGTCCCCATAAATAATTAGTTTTCATCTTATGAACCCCAGAAGCAACTTGTGACATTGCTCTCATGTGACTTCCATGACACTATTCCCTCTTGATTATTCTTCTATGATGGTCTCCTTTTCAGTGCAAATATATATATATATATATATATATATATATATGAAACAAGAGTCCATATATATATATATCTTTTTTGTTTTGTATTGTTTTTGCTAATTCCTTCTCATCCCTTTATTTTCTATATGTGGAACACAAACTTCAGATATCTTTTCTTCCTGGATGATTTCATTAAGTATCATGGCATTAAACAATATCTAAAATTATAATACATAAATTTACATTTCTGGCTCAGGTATGTCACATGAGCTTCTAGCTTTTATTAGTCAGTTGCCTATTGAACATCAATATGTAGATATAAGCATTTCAAATGTAATATGTCCTAAACAACTCCTAGATTTCAATCCAGCAACCTCAGATTCATTCTTAATTCCTCCCTTTTTCTTATATTCACATTCAATATTAGTATACCCTGTTAGGTCTACCTTCAAAATATATCCTAAAACTACCTCTTCCCACTACTGCTACACCAATTACCCTGCCTCTTTCCTCTGCAGTGAGTTTTTGAAATGGCCTCACTGCATTCCCCTTGTCCTATAACAGTCTATTAACAAGAAAGAAAACAGCAAAATTTTTAAAGACATAAATAATAACCTTCTCCTGTTCACCATCTTTTAATGGTTCCCCATGTCTTTCACTCAAACAATATAGGCAATATCTTTAAATGGATTACAAGAGTTCATGCTTTCTGTCTCTCAAATACTTTCCTAGCTTCTTCTACTACTACCATCCCCCAGCTTTCACTGGACTTCATGGAATTACTCAAATATGGTAAGCATTCTCCTTCATCAGTGCTCTAGTGCTTGCTTCTCTTTCTTTCTAGATGCTCTTCTCCATATTTTCATTTTCCTCCAGGTCTTTGCTCAAAAGTCAGCTGACCAGTGAAACTATCTTCGGTCACCCTAAATAAAGTAGCACATTCCAACACTATGTTGAATAGGAGTGGTGAGAGAGGGCATCCCTGTCTTGTGCCAGTCTTCAAAGGGAATGCTTCCCATTTTTGCCCATTCAGTATGATATTGGCAGTGGATGTGTCATAAATAGCTCTTATTATTTTGAGATACGTCCCATCAATACCTAGTTTATTGAGAGTTTTTAGCATGAAGGGCTGTTGAATTTTTCAAAGGCCTTTTCTGCATCCATTGAGATAAACATGTATTTTTCGTCTTTGGTCCTATTTATATGATGGATTACATTTGTTGATTTGCATATGCTGAGCCAGCCTTGCATCCCAGGGATGAAACTAACTTGACAGTGGTGGATAAGCTTTTTGATGTGCTGCTGGATTCAGTTTGCCAGTATTTTATTGAGGATTTTTGCATCAATGTTCATCAGGGATATTGGTCTAAAATTCTCTTTTTTTGTTGTATCTCTGCCAGGTTTGGTATTAGGATGATGTTGCCCTCATAAAATGAATTAGGGAGGATTCTCTCTTTTTCTGTTGACTGGAATCGTTTCAGAAGGAATGGAACCAGCTCCTCTTTGTACCTCTAGCAGAATTCGGCTGTGAATCCGTCTGGTACTGGACTTTTTTGGTAGGTAGGCTATTAATTATTGCCTAAATTTCAGAACCTGTTATTGGTCTATTCAGTGATTCAAATTCTTCCTGGCTTAGTGTTGGGAGGGTGTAGGTGTCCAGGAATTTGTCCATTTCTTCTAGATTTTCTAGTTTATTTGCGTAAAGGTGTTTATAGTATTCTCTGATGGTAGTTTATATTTCTGTGGGATTGGTGGTGATATCCCCTTTATCATTTTTTATTGTGTCTATTTGATTATTCTCTCTTTTCTTCTTTACTAGTCTTGATAGCAGCCTATCAATTTTGTTGATCTTTTCAAAAAACCAGCTCCTGGATTCATTGATTTTTTTGAAGGTTTTTTTGTGTCTCTATCTCCTTCAGTACTGCTCTGATCTTAGTTATTTTTTGCCTTCTGCTAGCTTTTGAATGTGTTTACTCTTGCTTCTCTAGTTCTTTTAATTGTGAAGATAGGGTGTCAATTTAAGATCTCTCCTGCTTTCTCTTTTGGGCATTTAGTGCTAATTTCCCTCTACACACTGCTTTAAATGTGTCCCAGAGATTCTGGTATATTGTGTCTTTGTTCTCATTGGTTTCAAAGAACATCTTTATTTCTGCCTTCATTTCATTATGTACCCAGTAGTCATTCAGGAGCAGGTTGTTTAGTTTCCATGTAGTTGTGCGGTTTTGAGTGAGTTTCTTAATCCTGAGTTCTAGTTTGATTGCCCTGTGGTCTGAGAGACAGTTTGTTATAATTTCTGTTCTTTTACATTTGCTGAGGAGTGCTTTACTTCCAACTATGCAGTCAATTTTGGAATAAGTGTGATGTGGTGCTGATGTGGGGGGAGGGGGAGGGATAGCATTAGGAGATACACCTAATGTAAATTATGAGTTAACGGGTGCAGCACACCAACATGGCACATGTATGCATATGTAACAAACCTGCACGTTGTGCACATGTACACTAGAACTTAAAGTAAAATAAAATAAAAAATAAAGTAGCACATTCAAAAACTTCGATTCCTGCCCAAGCGCTCTCTTTCCTCAGTATTCTGATTTTTATTTTGTTTCTAGCTCATCATACATATCGCCACCTGACATCTATCTCTATATATATTTATTTGCCTAATATTTGCCCCATCCCCAATAAAATATAATTTCAATGTCCCTTTTTACTTTTATTTTTGCTCACTGCTTTAATTTCATTTCCTTGAACATTTCCTGCCACATAATGCATACCCAAAAAATATTTAATAAGTGAATGAAAAAAAATTTTTCAGTACTAACATTGGTGCTTCCTATTTCTACATTTGCCTCCATAGTTGCTTGTCATTCTGACTACTTCCTTGGCCATTTTGTTACCTCTGCCTCCTATGATCCCACATAATGTTGCCACTTTCTTCTAAATCAATCTGCCTCTTGAAGTAAAGAAGAATATTCTGGAAGGATATTAGAACAACCTCTCTAGAGAGACTCTAGAAAAAGAAATTAACTGAGTGACCCTACCCAGTATCAGCTTGAAATATATTACTTGCATTTGATGTGGAGGACTGGCTTTTTAATACTGGTAATGTTAAATTTTTTGGTTTCACATTTCTCCCTCAAGTCCCTTCAAACTATGCCATTCTTAGTGGGTAGTAACTTGATATTATTGAATTCCCAGAGTGGGCATTACAGCCAAGTATCCCATGTGGAATTACACTGAACAAATCAAGATACTTTCCCTAAGGAGGTAACTAAAACAACATAATAAAGTGAGATATATGATAGTAGATATTAATAAGAAGCATTGGCAGTGTAGAAGAGACAGTAGTTAATTCTGGGTGTGGAGGTTGAATAGTTCTCATAGTAGTAGAAGCTTTTGAACTTAACCTGAAAATAGGCATGAATTTTTTATAAGTGAAAATAAGGAAGAAATATCCCCAGGCTATGAAAACAGCATGAGTAAAGGCAAAGAGGAATGAAGTATTGATGTGTTTGAGAAATACTGAATGATTCAAGGTGATTAGACCATAGGGTGCATGAGACAAATTGAGATTGATAAAGTAGGTTGAAAGTTACTTTAATAAGGTCAAATGGGAAATACAGACTAATAAGAAACAAACAAAACTTTGTATTTCATAAAAATGGGAACAGGTGAGTAGACATTTCCTTTACAAAAAATAACTCCATGTGAGAGTTACTGGTGAATTTTGATACCCTCATATGATACTTGTTTTTCTCTAGGTTATTTTCTCTTGGATTACCAAATAATATTGTGTAACTGCTTGCTTGCTGCAGTTTTACTCCTGATTACCCTGTTTTATCCTTCCTTTTAGTTTCATATTTATTACATGACTAGGTTTTGGAATCTCACTACTGTCTATCCGGCACTGACCATTGTTTTTCAGCTCTCTTTCTACCACTTCCCCTTGACTTTGACAAGAATTATCCCTATTTTAAACACTAAACAGATAACAAACCAAAGAATTGGTACATTATTTTATAAACATTCTTTATTTTATAAAACAGACAAATATATAATCTGTCCAAGGTGGAATTATTAATTCTTTAAATCTAGAACATGTGAATGTTCTGTTTCACACCTGACAATTCTGAGTGCTGTAATGCAAGCAGTGCACTATTGTTAGAAAAGATAATTTCCTTTAGAAACCACACTCACTAGCCAAATATTCAAAATTTGGAGAGGATTCAAATTCATGAGCTAAAGGTAAAAACAGTTGGAATAAACTTGGTCTTTTATTGTAGCAGAGCTTCATTCCTGTAGTGTGTGTTGACTACTTCATCCCATAGAATTAAAAGACTGGATTCTCCCGTAAGCAGAAAGGTTTCATAGTGACATATTAAGGATATATAGTTATTTCTAGAAATTAAAGATTTGTTTTGCCAAAGGACACATACTGGTTTTGATATTAATCTTTCTGGATCCCAAGTTTTAAAGATATAGATAGGGAATGTATTGTCATACTCCCAATTAGAATAAGAAAATGCTGGTTTTATTTAAGAAAATACTTAGAGTGGGCAGTGCCAGTCCTCGCACACAAACCCGTATCTAAATTTGCAATTTAGAATATTGCTGTTGATGGAAGAGCTGGAAAAAGCATGTCATCCTTGACCTCCTTGAGTGTTGGCTGCAAAAGGCTCACAGCTGCCCAATTCTCCAGAGAATTATCTTCTATTGATCAGGCAGTTGGCCATGCTTGCTTATTATAGCTCCTCTCCTTGCCTTTACATTCTCCCCTCACTCACCCCCTTCCTCCCACTCACTTATCACATGACATATACCTTGTCAGATGACCAATCATTCTGATTTATCTGGGATTTTCCCATTTTTGATTCTGAAAGTCCCACATCCTGGGAAAACCATCAGTCCTGGGAAAACTAAGATGGCTGTTGATGCTACAATGCACCTCATCCTTGATGTTGGCTCAGCTTCTTGGAAAACTGAGAAAATGTATTTAGAAAGGTACTGAGATAAAATTTTAGATGAAATGAATATAATTATTTTAGATAATATAATTGCTTTGCTTTTGTCACCATATTGCCTCATCAAATATAAAGCTGTACACTCTAAGACAATGCTGAAAAAATGATAGGCCAGATAGAGCACCAATGCAATAATTCAAGCATGGTATTCTGATAAATGTGTAATAAGTCAATGGTCGGAGAAAAGTCAGATTCAAGAGAACTTAGAGGGACATTCAAATAGCACATGATGTCAAGATATTTGGAAGATATAATGCAATTTGTAAATATTTGTTGAATAAGCTATTTTATTAAAAGATAAAATGTACAAAAATACAGTTAGAAGGAATAAGATCTAGTGTTCAGTAACACAACAGGGACACTACAGTTAAGAATAATTTATTGTGTATTTCCAAATAGCAGAAAGAGTAGATCTGGAATGTTTCCAACACAAAGAAATGGTAAATGTTTGAGGTGATGGATATCCAAATTACCCAAATTTGATCAACACACATTGCAGGCTTATGTCAAAATATCACATGTACCCTATGTATATGTACAACTATTATGTGTTCATAAAAATTGAAATGAAAAATAATTTTAAAAAGAAAAATAGATAAGACTAAGAGAGTAAACACCAACATAATCGAACTTAGTAGATGGTAGTATCATTAATTATGGAAGATCAAGTAGAAGGATCTGTATTAATTTATATGGCACTAAAATAGAAGAAAAGAGGAAGAGACAGTGGAAAAATAGAGTTCAGATTTTTTAGACCCTTCTGATAAAGTTTTAAAACAGTGGGACCTAATTTATAAATAGCATCCTGAATTTTGATTCAGGTCAGCAAATCTAGCATAGTATTTAAATCTACTTTTTAGACCCAGCCTATTCTAAGCATGAATATGTAGAACTTATAAGTAAATGAATACTTAAATAAATAATAAAGTTATGCCAGTTTTTGAATTATATCTCCATCACATATAATTTATCTGAAATTGTTTAAATTACTTGGTTAAGCTCAGCTTTGTCATCCATAAAATGAGTAAAACAATATTGCACATGAGGACATTGAAAGGAATAAACAACATCGCATGTAAAATTCCTGGCCAGTATGCATAGCATGAAATAAGTACTCTCAGGCAATATTTGTTGCTCATACTAGAAACTAGAAAAAACCTTCAAGATTTCTTAGTCAATTGGTTTCCTATTTCCTGGAATGTAGCTAAATCATAGTGGGAGGGTAAATTTTTTTCTGTTGAAGGAATATCAAAAAGGAATATGCACAACTATGCTGTTAGGCAGATGGTCTTTATTATATACCCAGATTACAACCTTCTTTGTTACCAAACAAAAACTGTTTCAATGAATACTCAATTAATCACAACTCAGTTTCTTAAAAATGTGAATTCTGACTTTCAGGGGTTTTCTGCATCTTAATCTTTTCTGTAGTATTATTTTACAAACATATATGCCTCATTATTTCCAGTTTCCCTTGGAGGCTTCATCCCCAGGATTATAGTTCTTTGTTCTCTTACTTCTCTTGTTTATCCCTCCTCTTTTAATAAGATTCTGTGAACCACTGTAGTTGTAGCTTATCACATTTCCTTTCACGCAATCCTTGCCAATTTTCTCCAAAAGTGCTTTGTCATGGCATGTTCAGATGTCAAGCACTGCTGCATCTCAAAATGTACAAAACATCCCGTGCATTATATCCTAGGTGTTAGTAATTCCTGCTCAATAATATATTCTTGTGTATAAATAGAATTTCCAAGACTTAAATTAAACTCAGTCATTACTGGAGAAAGGTGACTTTATCAAGTGAATCTACTTCTTAAAACTGTTACTATTATTTGTAAATCATCTGTTTCCATTGCTGAAGACAACCTTATAGAACATGTGTGTTCTCAACCCTTCCCTACTAGATACCTGTTTTTGAAAATGCATACTGTAATTCTGACTCCACTCTTCTAAAATTAAATGAATACATAACATAGGTTGCCAAACACAAAATTTTAAAAACAATACTAGTGTCCAGTGTAGTATAATGGAGGAAAATGGGACATGAGTTATAATTGTTATGTAAATTTTAATATATAAATATTCAGACATCACAACAGAAGACAAAATACAGTGACCACATGCATACCTGTGCTTTATAAGAAGTAATATTAGAATAAATTTTAGTAAAAACATTGATATCGGAATAACTACTGGTATTTCAATAAGTTAGTAATAGATCAGACTTTTCTGTTATATGAGAAGAGAAAAAGCATATATTATAGTTTCAATTGAAGCAGAAACAAAATGTTAGAGCAAGTTAAGGACTTCCAAAAAGGAGGAACTAAAAAATATTACATTGTCACAAATGGCCTTATTAATAGGACAGTGTCCACATAATTCTGTATTTACAGCATAGCATGCAAGTACTACAGAAAATAAATCTTCTATATTGAATTACCACCACCTGACAAGACACACATTCAGACTTTAAAACTTAAAAAAAAAAAATCCAAAAGGAAACATATTTTACTCAGTTAAATGTAATATAAGACAAGTTGGAGAGAAAAAGTAAGATGAGTTATATAGAAAGTGAAATGTGGCCTGGGCATGGTGGCTCACGCCTGTAATCCCAGCACTTTAGGAGGCCAAGGTCGGTGGATCACCTGAGGTCAGGTGTTCGATACCAGCCTGGCCAACATGGTAAAAGCCCCTCTCTACTAAAAATACAAAAATTTTTCTGGTGTCATGGTGTTCCCCTGAATTCCCAGCTACTTGGAAGGCTGAGGCAGGGGAATCACCTGAAACTGGGGCCGTGAGCCACGACTGCACTACTGCACTCCAGACTGGGTGACAGAGCGAGACTCCGTCTCAAAAAAAAAGTGAAATGTGGAGACGTTACCAGAAGACTGAAATAAACGGACACCCTCAGATAAATAACACTTTAATATGTAATGCTCAAAATATATCTTTTTAATCATTGTTATAATTTTCAATAACAATAAAATGTTTTTATCAACTATTGTTCATATTCTTTATGTTTCTTATTTGATGGTAATTTGTTTAAAGCTATTAACATTGTGATTTATATATAAATGGGATTCAATGGATAACTATATGAATGACTAACACAACATTCAAAAATCATGTTAAAATTGAGAAAATTTTTTATTGTGTGAGACCATTCCACTGATTCCAGAGGTGCTCATAGAATAATAGTAGCAACAAAAATGCTCTTCCATATTTCAAAAATGCTTTTCAAAGAGGATTAGTACTTCCCATAATGAAAACACAGCTACAAGGGGTCTTCAGCTCCCTCCTGAGGTTTATGACAACATAACATGGAACTTTCCCTTAGAGGAGTAGACAATGTGAACAAATCTATTATAAAGATGCAAGGAAACAAGGTTTTCTGAATCAATACGAGTACGGTTTAAACTCAAAACGTTTTCACTTACCAGCTCTGTGATGCTGAAGTTGTTATCTTCACTGGTACTCTGTTCTAACCTGACCAATCATCCTGGTTTGCCTGGGAGTTTCCTGGATTTCACCCTGAATATCCCATGTCACAGGAAACTCTTTAGGGACAGGCAAAACAGGATGAACAGTTGGTTGCCTTAATTTCATCACTGGAAAAAGAGAATATCCTCATAAGATTTTTAGTAGGTTAGGTCATAAATGAGGAAGTATTTGAAGATGACTTAACAGAGTCTGGCAAATACATAGTAAAGTTTCCTGAATTATAAAGGTTATTATTCTAAATAACCCATGTGATAAAATAATCTAGAAGGTGAACATATAGTTTAATTTTAAAGCTAAAAATCTCAATTTACATTTTGCTGCATATCTTAACACCTAGCCTAACAATAAAATCAACAAAAAATAGTAAGTCACAATTAATGACTATTCCTGTTTATAATAGGAACTCTGTTAAGAGTTTGAATATTTTATTTTACATTTATAATTTTCCTTTTTCGTATTAAAAACAGAGATATTAATAATTGTCAAAGGTTGCATTATAAGAAAATGGCAGAAGTAGATCACTAACTGTCAAATTAATCTGACTCTCAATTCTTTGCTTTTAAGCAGCTAGTTCATGGCCTGTGTTAAGAAAGAAAGCATTACAGGCATTGAAAAAAAGGTCATATTTCTTAGATTATGGTTAGGATTAGGGTTAGGGTCTAGCCAAACACTGAAATGTTCAGCTTTCGTAATCACATTACACCAAATTATACGTTTATATTACTTGTATACTTTGTCTGGTGAGCTTGAGAGAGTAGAAAGCAATATATTGGTACAGATCCATCATGTAGAATATGAGAAGGCATAATTTTTCTCCAATAATATTACATATCCATTAAATATATGTGTCTTAGTTTACATTCCACCCGCAGCAGAGAGTATGACAGTCAGTTGAATCTGTTTAATTTATTTATGTTTAATTCCAGGCTACACCAACAGAGAAGAAAGTGAGACAGGAAAAACAAGTCAGCCAATATAGAATGCAGTATTAAAACCATTATCGTGGTGTGATCGGAGCCTTATCCTTCTGGGGAATTCAAGAAATTAGTGAAGAACGTGTACCTTAGAGTTGTCCAGCCAAAAGGTGAGGGAGCTGGAGTATGAATACATCAACTAACCTGTATTCATTAGCAGAAGGTAGCTCCCAGGTGACCTTTATTCTCCAGAGCAGAATACTTCCAGAGCAGGTTTCAGCCACCAGAGAGAGCCCTCAGACAGCTGAAAACAGGTTAGGATGCAGTAGAGGATACAACCCAAGGAGATATGGTCAGGCCACAACAGTGTCTGCTACATCATGGTACTCTACTTATCTTTTCTTAATGCCACTTCTATTTGGACATATTTAATTCTATTATATTATCTAATTTGTCAGGTATACTAAGCATTTTAATCTTTCATGCCCCTGCTGAAACTGTAGTCTTTATTATTAAATTATTTTCTTTCTCTACTTGGAGAATGCGTATTCTAAAAAGCTTGTCTTAAATATAACCGTTCCCAAACCCCTTTCTAGTTCCTCTGAGAAATATTATTCACTTTCTTTTTTTTTTTTTTTTTGCATTCTCTTAGTATATTATCCATAAGTGTTTCTATTTTAACAAAAAAAAAAAATAGCATTTATCTATGCTTCTCAAATCACCCAGAAACTGCCTAGGAATTTCTATGTTTTTAAGAGGTTTCGAAGTACTATTATTCCAGCTACCTATCATGCTACCTAGTATATAGCATGTATTCAATAGAAGGTGTATTATAACATAACATAATCATCTTAAAACTTTCAAATCACAAATGTTGGCTAAGAATTTAAAACACTAATATAACTTTCTGAATAAACAGTTAATATAGTATTTCACTAGTTTTAAAATATTTACATGAGATTAAGTGCAGGACAGCTTACCCTTATTCCTAATAGCATACAAAAAATCATGTAATATATCTAGAATTTAATTCTCAGGTTATATTTATGAATATTTTTACCTTTGTGTCTGTTGATTGGCAAACATTCCAATCTAGGCAGACAGGTTTTAGAAATTCCCTTTGAAATTATCCAGTGTAAATATTTTTCAAAGTCTGAGGAAAACCTAGGAAAATATGTTTAATACTCTGATATTATTTTTCCATAACTTTCAACAAATTTTGCACAGCACATCGAAGTTGCATCATATAAGTGATTCTTATGGCAACTTAATTCACTAGTGATTTTCTTCAAATCTCAAGTGTTGATCAAAGATATTAACATTACTGTGATTTTCTCTGTCATTAAGCAAATACTCTTCTGGAAAGAAATCACTAATTCAGAAAAAAAGTTACTATTAACCTCTGTAAATATTTGATGAACTACATTTCAAATGGAAAATTCTTGATGCTCGAGAATTTATATATAGATGTACAATTGTTAGGAGTAGATTAATATTTATCTCCTAAGTATACTCATAAGAAATGGAACCTAAGATGAAGCAGGATGGTAGGTATCATATTTTGGTATAATATAATCATTATACAAATGGGTTTTATTTAAAATAAAGGATAGTAAAAGTGAGACCTTAATTTATCACAACATTTTTATTTTACAAATAAAACTGTATGCCCCAAGAAAGGTAATTATTCTAATATCCAAAGTCTAGAATGAAACAAATTTAAATCCTTTGATCTCCTCATAGCATGTATTTCATGAGACAGCAAGAAACAATCTCCCTTTCTCCCTTTTATCAAGTTCAAACAATTAAGAAATCAGACAGATAATGACAAGTGGCAGTCAAAATATGGTACAATGGATTTAACCCACTGATCTAATGACCTATCCTTCTTCCATGGGGAAGTGATAATGAGACAAGAAGTGTTACTAGCATCATTACTCTCGGGTACTGGGTCTTAAATGTTTGGTCTCAGTATTCCTTTAGATACTTAAAATATCAGATACCTTAAAAAGCTTTTATTTATGGATGAAATTCATTGATATTCTGCTGGAAATTTAAAACTGAGAAATGTTTAACATGGTTATTGATTAATAAATCTAAAATAATAAACATATAACATGTTAAAATAAAGAATATATTTTTATAAAAATGACATTTTACAAAATATAAGAGTGTTAGAAGTGTCATTGTTCTATATTTTCCCAAATCTCTATAATGCTTTATTTAATAGAAGACAGCTAGATTCTCAAATCTGCTTCAGCATTCAATCTGTTACCCTACCACATGCCAGCTAGTTTCTTGAAATCTCTACTGTATTTTAGTGAGAGAAAGGGAGTTTATTGTGGCACTATTCACAATAGCAAAGACTTGGAAACAACCCAGATGGTTGGTTCCATCAATGATAGACTGGATTAAGAAAATGTGGCACATATACACCATGGAATACTATGCAGCCATAAAAAAGGATGAATTCATGTCCTTTGTAGGGACATGGATGAAGCTGGAAAACATCATTCTAAGCAAACTATCACAAGAGCAGAAAACCAAACACTGCATGTTCTCACTCATAGGTGGGAATTGAACAGTGAGAATGCTTGGACACAGGGTGGGGAACATCACACACCGGGGCCTGTCATGGGGTGGGGAGAGGGGGGAGGGATAGCATTAGGAGATATACCTAATATAAATGACGAGTTAATGGGTGCAGCACACCAACATGGCACATGCACACATATGTAACAAACCTGCATGTTATGCACATGTACCCTAGAACTTAAAGTATAATGATAAAAAAAATGTCAAATTACAAATTAATATTTCAAAAATAATTTTGATATTATGGACCCTGTGAAAGGGGCTCCATATCTGCAGGGGTCTTTGAACTGAACTTTTAGAACTAATACATTAGTGGAAATCCCTCCACATAGAAACTGGAAATCAGGGAAGTGCAAACTTCTCTAAACACATACAACAGTACTATGTCAAAAGCTTGAGTTCTGGACTAAAATTAAGGTCCATGATCTGTATAATTGTTGTAAAACCCATAAATTTTCTAAAGTTAAGCTTCCTCGGAATGATGGCATCGTGAATATATAAAAGACTTATTTTAAAATCCAAATGTTATCAAAACTCTTTATGAACTATATATTTCCTATGAGCACTTTTTTATTGCTCACATTTTCAACTGATCATGGAACTGGTAGTTTTATTGTAACAAATCTTTTATAGGTTTATCTTTGGAAACATATTTTCTACATCTGTGTCATGTAGTTACAAATTATTATTTCCACTCCTTTATATTATCCTTGATTTTATAGAAAAAGACTACAATAAATAGGATACTAATTTAACAATAGAAAGTCTGCTTTCCTTTTGTTGGACTAAGTAAATATTTCTTTCCATGTTCATGTTTTATTTTCAACAAATATGTATTAGCTAGACAATTATTTTAAAGAGCGTCATTGATATTTGCTTTAAACTAAGATTGTAAGCTAAAGTGTCTTTTTCGTTGAAAGCTGCAGCAAAATTCCCCAATAACTCTTCGTTTTGAAAGTGAAAGAAATGGAAGTAAATCAGTCATGTAATTCCTTTCTACTTCACTAATCATGAGATAAATTTCTCCAAAACAGAATGATCTCCACCTCAAAATATTATCCAGAGATCAAACCACCTAGGGACTGAAATAAGCTGATGGATTAATGATAACAATAGGCCAAAACTGACAATCATCTAGGAAACTTCAGGAGCATTAAAAAAACAGAAACAAGATCGTAAAGAATGAAATGTCAATGGGAAGAGCCATGGTAAAAGTGCTGAATGTAAATGTCTTTGTCAAAAAAAAAAAAAAAAACAAAACAAAAACATGTCCATGGGATAAGCAGGTGAAGCACTACCGGTTTTCTGAAGGCTAAGGGAAATTTGAATATATTCATGAGATAAGTGATGATAAATACTAAAAGAAAAAGATACGGGAGTAATTAATGAGCATATATTTTAAAGGATCAATAACACATACAAAAGGTAGTTCGCATTGGAAAGGCATTATTCCACTATCCAATGGTGAAAGAAAGAAGGAAAGAATTAATTCATTTATTTAATAAAAATTTATTTAGTGTCTGCCTATTGTCATAGTTTTGTCTACACTTTTTAGGATAGCAGTGATCAAAACAAGCAAAACTCCTTGACCTCAAGATTTACATTCTACTTGGCAAAAGCAATTATTTAATCATTCAAAGTAATTTTTCAACCAACTATATGATTTTAAGAGAGAGAGACAGAGAAAGAGAGAGAGAAAGATGGAGGAAAGAGGAGGGAGGGAGTCGGGGGGGAAGGAAAGAAGGAGGGAAGGAAGGGAGGAAGGATGAAAGGAAGAACAGAAAGAAGGAAGAAGGAAGGAAGGAAGGAAGGAAGACAGAAAAGGAGGAAGGGGGAGAAAAGACAAAGTGATAAATGTTATAGACAATAATAAAGGGAATGGGGGTCCAATTTTAAATAAATTAGTCAGGAAAGGCTTTACTGACAAATTTAAACCAAGACCTGAATGAAGACACAGGTTAGCTATATAAACATCTGAGAGGAAAGAATTTCAGGCAGGGAAAAGGGTTAGTACAAAGGCCCTAAGGTGGGATCATAGCTAAGGTGTTAAAGCAGAAGCAGAGAGAGGTCCTAGAATGAGCAAGGAAGAGAGTAACAGAGTATGAGGGCAGGGTGGTTATGAGGGTTTAGTTCATGGAGGGTATGGTTGGTTATTTGAAGATTTTTAGATTTTACCCTGAGTTAAATGGATAGCTGTTGGAAAGATTTGAAAAATTAGTTACATGAAAATGATTATTTTGTCTCCTGTATTGAGAAGAGATTTTAAGAGAGAAAGAAGGCTGGGAGACCAATTTGGAGTCTTACAATACTATTGGTGAGAGAAGAGTGTGGCTTACATTCAGATGGTAGCAAGGGGAATGGTCCAAAGTCGTAAGATTCAGGATATATTTTCATTCTAAAGCTCACAGGATTGGCTGAAAGTTTTGATGTGAGGTGTGAAAGAAGTAGAGAAATAAGGAATGAATCATGAGCCTGAGGAAACTTGTAAAGAGGAAGAAGAAAAAGATATAATGAGTTCAAGTGCAATGGACTTAGACTTAATAGTAAAATATCTTTGTGGCCATATTCCAAAACAGGAATAATTACGCAATTTCAAGACAGTAGAATGTTTTGAAACAGCTGCTTGAACTTGATCAAGTTCAGAACATGATATAGAAACAGAAAAATGTTCTTCACTGCTTTCTGAACTCTCTCAACCTCCTTACTAACTTTAGAGAGCATGAGGACTTGATGAGTCCCCTGACTAAAACCTCAGAATTACTTCTTACACCACAAATCTGAGTTAACTGCATTCAATACATCTAACCCTTCAACAGCTCCTGCCATCCACTATTTCATGAAACTCATACAAAGCACTTGTTTTTATTGACACACTTTAAAGTAAATCACTGCATTTCTGGTTTTGCCTACTGCCCCAAATCAGAAACCAGTTTCACATGGATATTATCAATAGTATCATTATTATTTTAAAGATACCAATCCTTTTCCAGAACTTCTTTAAGGAGTCTAAGGAATAAAAATGTTTGAGAAAACACATTGACTTGCACAAAATAATTAACACAGCCAAAAATGTTTGCTCAAATAAATGATTACTATTATCTGTGTGCTATGTAATAGGAACTCATGGTTTGACTGTATTATACAAAAGTTTAGCCTCCCAGAGTGTTAGATATGAGGGGCTACAGTCATTAGGCATAAACTCTATCAGCAATTTTGCTGTGGTTACTACTATCTATATAGCTAAGTCATCTTATTTCTATCATGGGATACAAGTAAACCGCAGTGTACCCAATCATGTAAAAGGAACAGAGCAGACATGTTAAGGGGAAGGAACAAGACTTTCTCTTAGAAAGTCACGGACAGTTTCACTCATCACTCATCATGTGTGATACCTTTCTATTGTCTCATTTATAGGCTGGGGGGAGAAAGAACATTATATATTGTCATTGAAATTTAATGTGAAGAGAGAAAGAAATGGGACCTACCAGTTTCTGTACTAAGTTCCAAGCCTATGAATTTCTTTTAATTATTGATCTCAGAAATAAAACAAACCTTCAAGAATATTTTTAGTCTTGTATCTTTTCATGGGTTAATCAGAAATTAATACCTGGATTTTATAAAATAATTAATTTGAATGCAAAAGAATCTTTGAAGATAACTTTAATTATTTTGCGATTTATGTATCTAAAGGTCATTTAATCTCAAGTAAATTAAGCATTTATTATATGCCATTTACAATGTGAGGCACTTGGATAAATAGTGACTATGACAGGCACAAGTCCTTCCTTAAGATGGTGTTAGAACTGGTAAGGGGAGCAATAAATTAGAACCATAACAAAGCATGTAACTACAGAATCTGGAAAATGCGGATAACCTGAAAAATTCTGAAGTGGTCAAGGATGGCTTACAAAGAAGAAACTGCTGAAACCTGAAGAATATTTAAGAATTACCAAGCTGAAGTTGTGAAACAAACAAAGCACAGTATGAGTTAGAGTCTAGATAGGAGATTTGGCAAATGTAACAGGTTCCTCTAAATCTGAAATAAATTCCACGTAAGTGCACCATAAGAAAAACAGCTGGCAAAGATTAGGAAAGACTGGCTAGGGAAATAGGCAGGCACTAATTCATAAAGGCATTTTTATTTTTACTTTTTAAAAATTTTTTATTATACTTTAAGTTCTAGGGTACATGTGCACAACGTGCAGGTTTGTAACATATGTATACATGTGCCATGTTGTTGTGCTGCACCCATTAACTGGTCATTTACATTAGGTATATCTCCTAATGTTATCCCACCACCCTACCCCGACCCCATGACAGGCCCCAGTGTGTGATGTTCCCCACCCTGTGTCCAAGTGTTCTGATTGTTCAGTTCCCACCTATGAGTGAAAACATGCAGTGTTTGGTTTTCTGTCCTTGCGATAGTTTGCTCAGAATGATGGTTTCCAGCTTCATCCACGTCCCTACAAAGGACATGAACTCATGCCTTTAATGGCTGCATAGTATTCCATGGTGAATATGTGCCAACCCAAATGTCCATCAATGATAGACTGGATTAAGAAAATGTGGCACATATAAAGGCATTTTTAACCTAAACTAGGGAGTCTGAACTCTTGCAGAGGCAAAGTAAAACCATTTAAAATTTTTAACAAGCTTCACTGCATTTTCACTTTAAAAAGGTTTTATTCTTATTTGTTAGTTTGATTTTAAGTTGTGAGCTTGTTAATACATAATGTGGCCTGTGCATGTTTTGGCTTCTTTTTTATTTTTAGGACTTTATCTTGCCTTCATTATTGCTTTTAATAAACCAGTACAGATACAATTCAATCTTATTTGTTCTCTTTCCCAACACATTCCTAATCCTTCCCCTCTCTCCAGAGGAAATAGTTTTATTGATGCACTTACACGTTCTTTAACCTATGTTTTTATAAATTTGTTTATATGTATGTTCCACTAACAATATTTAGTATTACTTTGTAGTTATAAGATCTTCAGATAAATGCTATCGTCCTCCAGTCATATTCTGAAATCATCGTGTTTTAGTCTTTTTTTTCTTTCAATAAACTTTTTAATTGTCTTCTTAATTTTTTCAATGACCCATGGGTCCTTCAAGAACATACTGTTTAATTTCTATGTGTTTGTATAGTTTCCAAATTTCATTTTGTTATTGATTTCTAGTTATATTCCATTGTTGTCAGAGAAGACACTTGCTATAATTTCAAATTTAAAAAAAAAAATTTAAGGGTTGTTTTGTGGCCTCACATATATCCTTGAGAATGGTCAATGTGCTAAAAGAAGAATGTATATTCTGCAGCCATTGGATGAAATGTTCTGTAAATATCTATTAGGCCTATTTGGTCTATAGTGCAGATTAAATCTGATGTTTCTTTGTTGATTTTCTGTTTGGACGATCTGTCCAGTCCTGAAAGTGGGGTGTTGAAGTCTCCAGCTGTTTTGCATTGGGGTCTATCTCTCTCTCTCCTGAGTTGTAATAATATTTGCTTTATATATCTGGGTGCTCTAGCACTGGGTGCATATGTATTTACAATTGTTATGCCCTCTTGCTGAATTGACCCCTTTATCATTATATAATGACCTTATTTGTCTCATTTAATAGTTTTTGTCTTGATATCTACTTTTTTCTGATATGTGTAGCTAGCTACTCCTCCTTGTTTTTAACTCTGTTTGCATGCAATATATTTTTCCATCCCTTTATTTTCAGTCTATGTGTATAAAAATACACATGTATAAAAATACACATAGACTGTTTCTTACAGGCATCTATTCAGCTAACCTGTCTTTTGACTGAAGAGTTTAGTCCATTCACATTCGATGTTATTGTTCATAATAAGGACTTACTACTGCCGTTTTCTAAACTGTTTTTTAGCTGTTTTGTGGTCTTCTCTTTCTTCCTTCATTTCTGTGAAAGTATATTTTTCTGTTGTTATGTTTTACTTTCTTGCTTTTTATTTTTTGTGTATCTGTTGCAGACATTTTGAATTGTGGTTACAAACCACATGAGGCTACATGTGGTTATCATAAATAATATCTTATAACCCATTGTAAGGATCTGATAGGACTCTGAATCCCTTCTCTGTATTATCTTGAATTTGGTTGAACTTCCTCTAAACAGCTGTTTTGAATTCTCTATCTGAAAGCTCACATATCTGTCACCCTGGGATTAGTCACTGGTTCCTTATTTAGTGCATTTGGTGAGGTCATATTCTTCTGTATGGTCTTAATGCTTGTGGATGGTTTTTTAGTGTCTGGGCATTGAAGAGTTAGATTATTTATTGTAATCTTCGCATACTGGGCTTGTTTGCACTTATCCATCTTGAGAAAAATTTCCAAGCATTCAAAAGGAATTGAATGTTGTGATCTAAATCTTTGGTCTCTGCAGCCATATCTGCACTAGGGAACACCCCAAACCCAACAATGCTGTAAATCTTGCAGACTTTTAGAAGTACTGCCTTGGTGGTCTTTAATAAGATCCGCTTACAACACATACATATAGGACTTCTTCAAAATATTCCAGCCCCTAGGCCCACCAATGCATAACCACACATTCCAGATAACCATGTCACAAATTTGAAAAAAATTCATAGTATGAAAAATTGAACAATGTTGGGAAATCCAGAATATTAAAGAATAATTTATATGCCACATCAATAAATAATAATCTAAATGTGTTTACAAATATTACAGTTAAGATTAAAAATTGATGAAGAGGCTGGACATGGTGGCTCATACCTATAATTCCAGAACTTTGAGAGGCTGAGGAGGTTGGATCACCCGAGGTCAGGAGTTCAAGATCAGCCTGACCAACATGATGAAACCCCATTTCTACTAAAAATACAAAAATTAGCCAGGCATGGGGGCACATGCCTGTAATCCTAGCAACTTGGGATGCTGAGGCAGGAGAATCACTGGTACCCAGGAGAAGGAGGTTGCTGTGAGCCGAGATTGTGCCATTGGACTTCAACCGGAACAACAAGAGAGAAACTCCCTCTCAAAAAAAAAAGATGAAGAAAGATAAAGAATGAGATGAGTACAGAATTGAATATGAACAGACAGTTAGTTATATTAACAAAACCAAATAGAAATTCTTGGAATAAAAAGCATAGTTATTGCAATAACTGTACTCAAAGGCTACGTTAAAGAGTAGTCTAAATAAAGGAAGATATTTCATTAATTGCAAAATAAACTTAAGGATGTTATCCAGAAACAATTACAAAATAATAAAGTGATAGAAAATAAAAAAGAGAATTTTTAGGTTATAGAAGCAAACAAGGTAAAGAATGGGAGAAAGACAACATTCCAGGTGATGATGGTCAAATGATGTTTTAATTAAAGAAATATATGTGTTCAAATTTTGAAGGAGCATATGTGATCATGAATAAGATAGTTTAAAAAAATCTATATGTAGAAACTTTACAGTTATGCTGAAAAATAAAAAGTACCAGCAAAATCTTAAAAGTACAAAAATGCTGAGTATTTAAATATTCTTAAACAGATTTACAGCTGACTTCTCCTGAGCAACAACACACCACAAAAGACTATGGGAGAGTATCTCCAGTGGTCACGAATGGTAACTCTCAATATAAACAGGCTTTTAAAATATCAATGTAAGGGGTACAAATGCAGTTTTGTTACATGGATATACTGCATACGGGTGACATCTGGATTTTTAGTCTAACCGTCACCAGAATAATATGCATTGTGCCTATTAAGTATTTCTCATCTCTCACCACCCTCTCACCCTTCTGAGTCTCCACTGATAATCTATATTTGAAGAGTCAAGATAAAATAATGACATTAATAATTGTGCACACATCAAATTACACAAGTTATTCACAGAAAGAACTGCTGACTCAAGCATGTAGAAAACACAAAGCCTGATAGAAAGTATAGAGATTACATCAGTACTCATAATAAAATATTATTTTGAACAGAATGTATTACAAAAAAGAGGGAGGCAGCTATGCTCACCACCATGCCAACAATGCTACACTTTAAAAAAAAAATTATTCTACTACAAAGACACATGCACATATACATTTATTGCAGCACTATTTACAATAGCAAAGACTTGGAACCAACCCAAATGCCCATCAATGATAGACTGGATAAAGAAAATGTGGCACATACACACCATGAAATACGATGCAGCCATAAAAAGAATGAGTCCATGTCCTTTGCAGGGACATGGAAAAAGCTGTAAACCATCATTCTCAGCAAACTAACACAGGAACAGAAAACCAAACACTGCATGTTCTCACTCATAAGTGGGAGTTGAACAATGAGAACACATGGACACAGGGAGGGGAACATCACACACCTGGGCCTGTTGCAGGGTAGAGGCTAAAGGGAGAGAGAGCATTAGTATAAATACCTAATGCAGACGGGCCTTAAAACCTAGATGATGAGTTGATAGTTGCAGCAAACCACTATGGAACATGTATACTTATGTAACAAACCTGAACGTTCTGCACATATATCCCAGAACTTAAAGTGAAAGAAAGAGAGAGAGAGAGGAAGGAAGGAAGGAAGGAAGGAAGGAAGGGAGGAAGGGAGGAAGGGAGGAAGGGAGGAAGGGAGGAAGGGAGGAAGGGAGGAAGGGAGGAAGGGAGGAAGGGAGGAAGGGAGGAAGGGAGGAAGGGAGGAAGGGAGGAAGGGAGGAAGGGAGGAAGGAGGAAGTGGAGCAAAATGGCCAAATATAACAGTCCAGCAATTGTCCTCCCCAACAAACTAGCCACACAAGAAATGACCTTCACAAAAAAATAAATAAATAAGTTAAGTGATCCAAGTACCCAGATTTAACATCATATCAAGAAAAGAGGCACTAAAGAGGGTTGGAAAGACAGTCTTACATTCCTGCATCACCCCTACCTATTTCCTGGCAGTGATGCATGACATGGAGAGAATCTGATTGCTCCAGAGAGAGAGAACAAAGTAATCTGGGGACTTTGCACTGAAATGCAGTGCTGTCCAGTCCACCTGTTTCTCTTTCCGGGGAGACTAATGGGTTTCATTGTCCTAGATTTTTTTTCATGTCAATGTCTTGGATTATATGTATTTTATTCCTATTTTCGTGAATAATCCAAATGTGAGATTGCAAAATATTTATGTGACTATTTTTTCTAGCACAGATATCAATAAGCATCAGGCTTCTTTGTAGGATAGAGGCTTATATTTTTAAATTTCTATTTCATAAATAGAACATTACTTTTGGCTGTTATGTATATTACTGAACCTCAGTTGCAGCTCTCTGCATCATACAGACTTGAGACTTCAACATCTTTCTGCAAGAATTTTAAATACTTAATAAATGCCTATAATAACTTTCCCAATCATGTTATCCACTCAGCTTCAAGCATGTTTCAATATTATTTTTGAGTTCACCTTTTATTTCTGATATTGGAGAATTTATCATTCTTGTGTTTGAAGTTAGGTATCCATTCTAAGTTATTTTACTACATTGCATTCAAATATAGAATTCCTAAGTTCTAGATTCTGGTTTGAAGTAGACTGTTCCAATCAGCACTGTCTTCAATATCAACATGTTCAAGTTTGGAGGCATGGAACTCTGGAGTGTTGTTCAAATGCTGTGTGTGTGTGTGTGTATACACATATATGGTATAAGCAACAAATTAGGAAAGGAATCATTCATTAGGTGATTGGATTTTTGAGAAAGAGGAAGAATGATTTTTCATAATTATGTTAACATTTTTATAAATGGTATAACAACTGTTATTAACTGAAATGAGAAACACATGAGCAAACTTATGTGAAGTTTAGATTATAAGTCTTATTTGGATATATTGATCTTGATATCCTTTGGAACATTTATTTAGGAAGATAGATTGACATATGCTTTAATGCCTAGGAAGAGATCTGAACTGGATATTTTTTAAACTGTACCTTTTATTTTATAATTAAAACAAATTTAATAGTTTAAGTGACCCAATATCTATATATATTTATCTATCTTTCAATATCTATACAGAGTTATATATTCAACATAATCAAAATAAAAATCCCATTAGGTTTCGCTTTCTGTGTAGAAATTAGAAAACTCAATTTATAATTTATAGTTAAATGCAAAGGACCCAAAAGAATAAAAGAGTAAAGATAAACTTGAAGAGGCTGGAGGACTCATACTCTTAGTTATTTAGTTAACAAAGCTATAAGAATCAATACAATATGTACTGACACAAGGACTGAGCAATAAAACAATAGAAAAAGGATTTCAACATGTATTTATATATATTATTTATAACAAAAGTGACAAAGTTGTGTAGTGTCTCTCTCTCTCTCTCTCTCTCTCTCTCTCTCTCTCTCTCTCTTTTAAACTCCTGACCAGCTCAGAAACTCATTTATCATGACCCATGAATCTATATGTAGTAGAACATTGGAGGACTTCTTATTCTGTACAGACTGGATGGCAAGGTGTGCCACCTGAAGTTCTGGAAGTTCTGCTGAATTAGATGATTATTCCTTACTAATGTCTTGTATGGCCACCCCTGAGTGAGGCTATACTGCGATTACTATCCATCTTCAAACCAACCCTCTGTCCAGTTCTAGATGTATGATTCTTTGTATCTCACAGTCATTATTTTGCCTCCAATCAGGGCCAAGTAGCATTAAGAACTGCTTCTCAAAAGATGTATAATTTTCTGCTGAACATAACCTTGCTCTAAAACTCCAGAATTCTGTGTTATAATTATCCCATAGGACTTACTACAAACTGTTCCCAGCATCTTTTTCCATCATCAATATCTCCAAAGCATGGTGGTTTGGTCTTAGTAACATGGCTTTGCTTGCAATCCTGCAACTGCTTTAGAACTCTTTTTTGCTGGTACAATTTTGTGTCACCTTGTACATAGGCCATAGCAATATTCCTAGTTTCCTTAGAAGACTGACTTCGGAAGCTGAAGAAGTTTATGGGGCTTTGTGCTTTCCTTTTCATTACAGGAGGTGCAAGATGTAATTATGTCTCTTTTATTTCAAACAAATGTCCTGCCATGCCCCTGACAATGGGAACCCTGAAACTTCTATAAATGATTCAGGCCCTGAATACTTGCATGAGTGTTACAATTACATTAACTATACCGGTAACATGTTGCTTATTTTTCCTGTTCAGTCTAATATCATTGATGTGATGAATCAGTGTGATAATCTATGACATATTTAGATGATCAAGATCTCTGTGTTTTATATTGTGACAGAGACAAGAGAACTAACATAGTATTGAG
This sequence comes from Macaca mulatta, assembly GCF_049350105.2. Taxonomy (NCBI): domain Eukaryota; kingdom Metazoa; phylum Chordata; class Mammalia; order Primates; family Cercopithecidae; genus Macaca; species Macaca mulatta. The sequence continues at coordinate 125,240,275 of NC_133413.1, forward strand.
GAGAATCTTTCTACATATATTATTATTCTGTGTGGCTAAAAAGTATTTGTGATATTCCTGTCTGACAGAGATAAAAAGAATCTATTCACTAAAGCAATGGCAGTATAATATATTGCTGTGATCATATTAATCTGCTCTATCAAAGGTATATCTGGCACAGCAGCTGAGATAGGACCCAATACTTGGATCAACCTGCAGAAGTATAAATGCTTTCCTGGTTATATTTAATTTCTGCAGGATCCAGAATATTGAATTAAGTATAATTATATAGGAACTATCACCATGGTATCTTTTAGGTCCTTAAAGGTAATACTAAACACCACCATCCCCTTCCCAGGGGAAAATAAGTTTGTTTGTTTTTGTGTCTGCTTCATTGATTTACTATCTTGGTTGGGATGTAAAGTAGTTTCAGAGACTTCTATTTGGCTTTTTCACTGTCATATTATTTACCCTGAAGACAAAAGAACCCAATGTGGGGTTTCTTGGACTGCCAAATATGTCAATCCAAATTATAATTTAGGAGACTGGGGAAATAATCATTGTGTGGGTATTTTGACTCAGTGTACATACCTTGGTCAGGACTACTCCATTCATTACGTTGCTTCCATATGTGCCCACTCAGTCTCTAGAGAGAAAGAGAAATTTTCAATACAACAAAAGATACCCTCTAGCTTTTACAGTTTAGCTTCAATTGCTGGTTATTAATACGTAAATTTGCCTTTTCAGTCTCTTTGAATCAAATAAGGTTTTACAATGGTAGTGCTATTTACGTTTTAGACTAAGTAATTCTTTGTTATGGGACCTGTCTTGTGAATTATAGAATCTCTATTCTCTACCCCATATAATCCAGTAGCACCCCTTCCTCATCATGACAACCAAGATTGCCTCCACACATTGCATAATGTTTCCTGGGTTTAGGGTATGGTGAGGAGTAAATTTGTCCCTATTTGTCCCTATTTGCCATTGCTGTCCTCCAGCAGCAATGGCAATTAGCACTTGTATCTCTTTACCTTATTGTTACTCTTTTCTTCATGCATATTTAATACCTGATATATCTTGCCAGCTAGTACATTCTCTTCCATGGGTGACATTCTTCAAATTAACTATTGGTGAATGTTTCAATATTCATTCATGACCTTGTGCCTGGGGCTGTCTGTGCTCACCTACCACCAGTAATGTAGTCTTCATAGCCAATCAGATAGTAGTGGTCTAGTTCTAAAACCCCATTTTATTAAATATTTTTTGGTTTCAAATATCATTGCATGGAATAGCTGGAAGCAGATATGAAGACAAAGTGTTTATTAGGGATCAGTGTCTTTTAGGGAAAGGAGAAGTTAAAGCATGATTGGGCAGAACTGAACTGTAATGGAGGCGTGACATAACCTCAGCAAACGCTGAGAAAGAGGTTTAATCTAGAGTGAATGTTACTTATCAGAGTGTCCTTTACTGGGGCAAAGTATACAGGCCTTTATCCCTCTATTAGCAGATACAAGCTGCCCTGAAGAAAAGTGCAAGGTCTATAAAAACTGCCTCTCTGTTTGAAGCAAGGAAACTTATTAGGGATAATGAAGGGCAATACATAATGATAAAAGAGCCAGTTCTCCCAAGAGACATAGCAATGTTTAATCTATATTCACCTAACAACACAGCATCAAAATACATGAGGCAAAAACTAACGGAGCTTCAATTCCTTTCTATGAGAAATGGACAGTCCCAGAATGCAGAAAACCAGTAAAGACCTGACTTGTAGTTAAACTCAACATCACCATCATCCAACTGGATATTCATAGACTACTTTATCTAATGACAACAGAGTACACATTCTTCTCAAGCTCACATAGAATGTTTGCCAAGATAGATCACATTCTAGGCCATAAAACAAACTTTAACAAATTTTAAAGAATAGATATCATAAAGGGTCTAATTAAAATAGAAACCATTAATAGAAAGATAACCGAAAATCAATGAAATTCAATGAAATTGAAAACAGGAAATTACTAGGAAAAATAAAATCCGAAGCTGTTATTTTTTTGCAAAGATCAATAAAATTGATGTGTCTAGTTAGGATAACTAAGAAATCAGAGAACACAAATTACTAATTTCAGAAAAGAAAGAAAAGACATCACTACAGATCCCATGGACATTAAAATGATAATGAAATAATATAAGCAACTTAATGTGTATAAATTTGGTTATAGATTTATAAAAGTAGTTATAGATTTATAAATTAGATTAAATGGACAAATCCTTGAAAAACATGTTCTGCCAAAAGTAGCACAAGAAGGAATAGATTATCTGAATATGCATATGGTTATTAAAGAAATTAAATGAATAACCTCCCAAAACAAAAAGCACCAAGCTCAGATAAACTCACTGATGAATTATATCAATCATTTAGGAAAAAAATTATACCAATAATTTGGTATAGTGGTATACTCTCCATAATCTTTTTCAGAAGATAGAAGCAAAATAAATACTTTCTAATTTATTCTTTGAGGCCAGTATCACCCTAACACCCAAAATAGATAAAGATATTAAAAGAAAAAAAAAAAAAAACTATATCCTGGCACAATGACTCATGCCTATAATCCCAGCACTTTGTAAAGCAAAGGTAGACAGAACACTTGAGCCCAGGAGTCCTAGACCAGTTGAGGCAACATGGCAAAACCCTGTCTCTACTAAAAAGACAACAAATTAGCCGAGCATGGTGATACTTGCCTGTAGTCCCAGCTACTCAGGAGGCTGAGGTAGGAAAATCACCTGAGTCCAGGAAGTCAAGGCTGCAATGAGCTGTGATCGTGCCAGTGCACTCCAGCCTGGGTGACAGGAGTGAAAGATCCTGTCTCAAAAAATAAATTAATTAATTAAATTAAATTAAAAATTTAAAAAACTCAAAAGGAAAGAAAACTATAGACCAATTTCTCTCATGATCATAGATGCAAAAATCTTTAACAAATTATCAGCAAGTTGAGTCCAACAATGTATAAAAAACATCATACATCATGATAAAATGGAATTTATCTTAGATATGCAAGGTTGAATCAACATTCAAAAATCATTTAATGTAACCCATAGCATCAACATGCTATAAAAGAAAAAAAAAAACCGTATATGAGGAGATGCAGGAAAAGCTTTGACAAAATTTAATACCCATTCATCACAAAAATTCTCAGTAAACCAAGAATGGGGGAAACTTTAGCAAAATGATGAAGAATTTATACAAAAAAAAAAAACAAAAAACAAAAAACCTATAGCTAACATTACACTACGTGATGAGAAACTATAAGCTTTCTCACTAAAGTCAGGAGCAAGGCAGTATCGCCCCTTCTTACCCATCCTTTTCAACATCATATTGGAAGCCCTACATAATGCAATAAGAAAAGGCAAGGAAGTTGAAAGCATATTGACTAAGAAGGAAAAAATAAAGCTTTGTTTGTAGATGATATGATCATCTTTGTGGGAAATCCAAAAGAATTCATTTAAAAATCTCCTGGAATTTGTAAGCGATTATACTAAGGTTGCAGAATACAAACTTAACATATAAAAGTCAATCATTTTCTATATGTCAGAAATGAAAAAGTAGAATTCCCAAATTCTACACTTCCCAAAATAAAATACTTAGTTATAAATCTAACAAGACTTGTATGAAAAAAAACTGTAAAACTTTGTTGAAATAAATCAAAAAACTAAATAACTGGAGAGATAGTCCATGTTCATTGATGAGAATACTCAGTATTGTCAAAATGTCAGTTCTTCCCAACTTGATCTATAGATTCAATGCAATCTCAGTCAAATTCTCAGTGAGTTATTTTGTAAATATTGACAAACTAATTCTAAAGTTTATATGGGGAGGTAAAAAGAACCACAATGCCAACATAGTGTTGAAAGAGAAGAATAAAGTCAGAGGAATGAAACCACCCTACATCAAGAGATACTGTAGAGCTACAGCAATCAAGACAGTGTAGTATTGGTCAAAGAATAGACAAACATAAGCAATGGAACAGAATAAAGAGGTTAGAAATTGACACACTTAAATATAGTCAACTGATCCTTGACAAAGGTGCGAAGGCAATACAAAAAAGTATAGTGTTTTTAACAAACGGTGCTGGAACAAATAGACATTCACGTGCCAAATAAAAACCTAGACAAAGATATTACATACTTCACAAAAATGAACTCAAAATTCATAACAGATATAAAAGTAAAATGTAAAACTATAAAGTTCCTAGGCGATAACAGGAGAAAATCTAGATAACCTTGGATATGATGATGACTTTTTACATACAGTGCAAAAAGCACAAAACATGAGAAAAAATCAATAAGCTGTACTTCATTAAAACTAAATATTTTGCTCTCTGAAAGACAGTCAAGAGAATTAAAAAACAGGCCACAGATGGAAAAAATATTACAAAGCCATATCTGTAGAGGACTATCATCCAAAAAACACTCTTGAAACGCAACAATAAGGAAAAAAACTGACTAGAAAATGTGCTAAATCTAAAACAATCAAACTCAGAGAGGTACAGTATAGAATGGCGGTTATTAGAGACTGGGGAAAGAGGGTGGAAAAATGAGGAGATGATGTTGAAAGGGTGCAAATGTTCAATTAGACAAGCAGAATAGGTATTTTTAAGATATATTGTAGAGTGTGGTGAATGCAGTATATAATAATGTATTGTATATTTCAAAATCACTGAGAGTAAATTTCAAATGTTCTCACCACAAAAAAATTACTGTTTGAGATTATTAATATGTTAATTCACTTGTTTTAATTTTTCCATATTGTACACATAAATCATAACATATCTCTGTACCCCATAAATATATACAACTATTATTTGTCAATTTACAATTACAAATTGCAAATATATGTAAATGTATGTATATGGAGTAAAATCACCAATATTACATAAGAGCTTTCCATACTAAATAAAATACCATATGAATTAAAAATGGGCCAAAGACATCAACAGACACCTCGCCAAAAAGATATACAGACAGCAAATAAGCTTATGAAAAGATGTCCCACAACATATGTCATCGGGGAAATGAAAATTAAAACAACAATGAGGTACCACAGCACATCTATTAAAAGGATCAAAATTCAGAACATCTACTACATCAAATTTTGCCAAAGGTGTGGAGCAACAGGAACTCTTGTTCATTGTTGGTGGTAATGCAAAATGATACAGCTACTTTGGAAGACAGTTTGTCAGTTTCTTATAAAACTAAACATACTTTTACCATATGATGTAGCAAGCGTGTTCCTTGGTATTTAGCCAAATGAGTTGCAAACTTATGTCCACACACAAAAAAATCTGCACATTGATGTTTATAGCAGCTTTATTTATAGTTGCCCAAACTTGGAGAGAACCAAGATGTTCTTCAGTAGGCTAATGGATAAATACATACTGGTACATCCAGACAATTGAATATTATTCAGTGCTATAAAGAAATGAGCTATAAAGTCATGAAGAGACATGGAAATAATTTAAATGCATATTACTTAACTTAGTGCAAGAAGGCAGTATGGCTAGGTTACATACTGTATGATTCCAACTATATGGTATTCTGGAAAAGGCATTTGTTAAAACCCATAAACTATAAAACACTAAGACTAAACCCCAACATGTACTATGGATTGAGGTAATAATGTATCTATGTAGGTTTGTCATTTGCAATAAATGTACTACTCTGGGGCAGAATGTTCATAGGAGAGGAGGTCATGGATTGGGGGGCAGAGGGTGTATGGGAACTTTCTGTATTTTCTGTACAATTTTCCTATGTACATGTGAAGGCAGATCAGATGTGGGATATCTCTGTACCTTCTGCTAAATTTTGTTGTAAACTTAAAGTGGCTCTAAAAGACTAAAGTGTATGGTTTTTAAAAAAGGAAGAAAGTGGTCCTTTGCAACTCAGGTAGATCCTAAGGTACTTAGAGCTGGAAACCATCTGATACCACACTCCCTGCAGTGGACAACAAACTCACTGTAGAGGGGAGATCTGGGTGACACATCTCCAAATCAACTACATATTTTTCACTCAATGGGAAGCTATAATGGAATAATAATGAACAGTTGCTATATGATACCTCATAAGCATACCATTTAGTGAAAGAAGTCACTCACCACCCCCTCAAAAATGACTATACGTTGAATAATTCTAAATATATGCATTTCAAAAACAGGCAAAATGAATCAACCATGTTGGAAGTAAACGTAGTGTTTACCTTCAAATGGTAAAAGCCTAGAGTTTATGTGAGGATGTCTTCTGGTGTGCTATAAATGTTTTATTTCTGTATCTCAGCACAGATTACACAACTGGATTCCCTAAGGATCTCTACATTTTTCTCTGTGTATATAATACTTTAAAGATGTATTTTTAAAGACATTAAAATATGCCTGTGAAATAGATCATAGAAATAGAATAGTAATTGTCAGTTATTCTATTTGAAAGGCATATTAAATATACTTCATTAAATATTGAATATGCTTTATTATTCTGAATTTTAGTGTTCTAAAATTTAATAATGATAATCATGATATATCATTTAAGGGATATAAATTACAGAGACCACAAATAGTGACTTAAATAAGTTAAAAATGTATTTCCATCTTTACAAGAAATTACAGGTAAGAAGATCAGGGATACAAAACATCATATTGCATACTTTAAATATATACATTTTTATTATTAAAAAATTTCAGGCTGGCATGTTAGCTTTGCTGCCCAAAGTCCTCAAGGATACACCTCATTCCAAGTGATTACTTCCAATTCCTGATGTATGAGTCTTGTTCTCATTGCTAATGATAATGGCTAAAAAGCTATAATAACAATAATATCTTGTTTCAGGCAGGAAAACTGAGGAAAGAATAAAAAGAAAGGAAAAAGTGCATGAAACAAATGAGAAAATGTTTATTTTCTCATTTTTACACAAGACTATGTTTATTCATGCCATTAGTCTGAAATTTATCACATGTTCATCACTTGAAACAAAGAAGGTTAGGAAATAAAAGATTTAGTTTCTACCATGATGTACTCTTATAAAAACCAAGAGTTCTTTACTCTGGAAGAAAGAGGGACAACTATTGGGTTTGCCCATCAATCTCTTTCACACAGGGTAAATTTTAACAAGTTTTATGTACCAGCTTTAAAAATAACAAAGATGAGCTTTAAAATGTCACATTCACCATAAGGAACTTTAAGGAAGAGTTAGTATGAATGATTCTTACATCATTTAGGAAAAAATTTACCACTGTGAAAGTGAGGCAAGACAACATAGAACTAAGACAAAGGAATATGACATTATTAAATTATTCCTGACTTTTCTAAAAATATTCTGTCACCAGCTGATTGCAGACACTTTTGAGGAGTGCCAAAGTTTCAGGAAACACAAAGTAAAGTTAGAAGAAAGTAAATGTACTAGCAGGTATTATATTTCATTATCTTAATCATATTGGATGGTGCCCAAGAAAGTATGTTTTCTTTATAATTTGTTAAAGTGAAAGTCGTGTTCACTGAAAATTGCTCATGATTTAACTCATCCTGAGATAAATATTCTTAAAAGCAGGAAAATATTTTACATTTCCCAGAGGTAAATTATAGCCATATGCATTGGACACATGTAAGAAATGTAAATATTATGTTAAAAATATATTTTAAAAATGCAGGAAACTATTTCTATTTCTATTAAATTATGTTTAAATATTCTCTCCAATCCTATGTCCTTCTCTAACCACAATTGTTTCTTCACATCTTCAGAGCTAAACTTCTTGAAAAGATGACTTTCATTACCATTTTCATATCCTCACCTATTATTTCTTATTTCCAGCTTTCCAGTCACATATCTTTTTTACCACTGCACTAAACTGTCTCTCACAAATTTACCTTTAGTTACCAAATCCAACACTTCTTCAGCCTTTGTAATACATGATAACTACGTAATGTTTGATACTATTGACCACTCCTTCTATTCATTTGTTTTTGAAATCCTGACCTTCCTCTGAAAACCTTAAATCCCCATTTCATTTGATAGATACTGAGACTGAAATTCTTAGGATCATCACAGATTGTTCTTTCTCTCATACTCTTCTTGTAAGCCATCAAGAAATTCTATTGTTTCTACCTTAACCTTTCATTATCACCACCGTAACTACCCTGGTTACAGGGTAACTTGCTGTAATGCCTTTCACCCGATTTACTGAAGAAGTTCCAATTTGGTTTCTTTCTTTGTTCCTTTAATTCTGATTCTTAACACTTTAAGTGGTTATTTTAAAATATTAAGTTAGATCATGCAACTACTCTTCTCAAAATCCAGGAATGGCTTCCAAGTTCACTCTGAGTATAAACCAAAGTCTGTACAATGATCTATAAGGCCCTGCAACATCTGTCCCTGTTCCTATGACCTCTCTAACTTCACCTGAAAACATCTTTAGCTCCTTTTCAGTAAGCCAGTAAGCATACTTGCTATTTTTAAAACATTGTTTTAGATGAATATATTAGAAAATCTATTCTGATTGCCTAGGGAAAAGGAAAACTTTGTGACCAGCCAAACCACAGGAAATACAGGAGCAACAGGTGGCTTCAGGAGCAACCAGAACAAATCTTAATGGTATCAGTAGTCTTTCTTTCAACGTTCATTCTTTTTTAACAAAAGAATTTTAAATTCTGTTGAAAAAAGACTACCGATATCATAAGAATGTTATCTGGATGAATGAGTTAACGTGTGTAACGTGCTCAGAAACTCTATCAATCCGCTGTGCTCAGGATGAGCATGATTTTCTGCCCCTATGAGAACTACATTGGAAATGAGAGGAGTAGCTCTCCAAGTGAAGAGGGTTTTCATGTCCCCAAATTGGAAAAACTACAAGTTAAAGAAAACACATTACTATAATGAGAAAAATATTAGATATATTATATTTATAATATGATAACATGGATGTCCTGGGGTCTCATATAACCATGGCCTAAAACAAACCATACACTATATTGTACTATTTTCAAGTTTTTGAAACTTAATATCAGATAGTACTGGTTTATTTGTCATATTGATAATACCAATTGTTGCAAAATCTTGACTTTATTAGCATCTTTATATGGGAACCAACTGAAAACACTAAAGTCTGAATAAGTGTCTATGCAGAGAAAAACATTACCCAAATGAGCACATAATGGGCTATCACTACAGTGTCTTGGAAAGCCTGAATCCATGGAGCAAGATCAGTTAACAAAAAAAAAGTCTGTTCAAATATTTAAATATGTCAGCATAGCACAAAGGAGGAAGGAAATTGATGACTCTTCAGTTGTCAGAATTTATAGTTAGCTGATTGGAATGATTCAGGAGCCCTTATTTTGCCAGCAGTTTGAGTATATTTGTACTATGCCAAAATAAGATGCAACACTAAGAATAATATTTGGGCTCATGAAGCTCTGCTATTTGCCAAAAATATATCATTCTAAATTTAGAATTTGAATATTTATTGCTACTATGTAGTGTCTATTATATAATAGTGTGTTTAAATACACAACAGTAGGTTTAAATGTAAGATTGGTTGAATTTTATTCTCTTTGTGGTTCCAAGATCAAAGACTTACCATCGAGGGACTACATATGGTTAGAATCTGAAGTAGCCAGATACCACCAAGAGATTTAATACAAATGTTGTAAATGGAATTGTGGTTTCATAGCATACACCAAGTACATGTGGTTTAATATTGTTTGAAAAGAACATATAGATTTCAGCTTGCTATAAACTTCATAAAGAAGTTCATTATGGCTTTACTAGACTCCCTTGTATTGAACACAGAAAATAAACACAGGAAAAGTAGAGTTATGAGTTGATTAGAAATATTCACTAGCTAATAGCCATGCTATTTTCTGACGTAACAAAAAGGTGTTCTCTATGTTTTCAGTAATATTTGTGTGTATGTAGATGTGTGTTGTACATGTGTAAATGTGCTTTCATACCTGCTTGAGTGTGTATTTAAAACCTCAGAGGTGCTAATGATTTTCACTGAGTTAGCCATAAATATCAATGTGTCAACTTCTCATGACTCACTGCACACATTTTCAAGATGGTTGAAATGAGATATTCACTCTGGAATAGAATAAGTTTTAGTGTGAAAGTTAAAAGCTTAATAACAATAACACAACCTTGTACTTATTATTTCACTGGGCAGTACATATGTCTAATTCAAGTAACAGTGACAAACATTAAGAATGTTATTATTATATTTTTCATTCTGTAGAAGCTTGTTGCATATCTAGTCCCTCTACTGAACTTTAAGCTCCACAGGATGAAGGATCAACATTCGGTTTGTTCCCTATTATACCACAGTCTCTGACTTTGTGAAATATCTGGTGATTGAATGGTCTTCCATAATATAGTTAATTAATTTATAATTCAAAAAGTTAAGTAGCTTGCAGATGAAACAACAGTTAATAAATTATGAATTTGGGCTTCAAATTCAAATAAATTTATCCTAGAATAATGCGCCTCCTTACCCTACACAATCTTTGAAAACACTTGTTGTAGTGAAATATATAAAAAATTTACCACCTGAAATGCTACAATTCAGTGGCATTTAATACATTTACAGTGTTATGAAAGTGTCAACATTATCTGGATCCACAGCATTTTCATCACATGAAAAGGAAACTCCATTCTCATTAATTCCCAATTCTTTCTTCCTCCAAGCCTCTGACAACCACTAATTTGCATTTATTTCCATGAATTTGCCTATTCTGGCTCCTTCATTCATCATGACATTTACAATGCTCATTCATTTTGCAACATTTATTTATATTTCATTTGCGTGCTGAATAATATCCCATTGCAAGAATACGAATGTTATTTACATACTCATTAGTTGATGGACATTTCATTTTTGCCATATTTAAGTTATTGTGAATACTGTTGTGACAGACATTTGGGTATATACACAGAAGGAAAATTCCTGAGTCATATCATAATTCAATGTTTAATATATTGAAGACTCACCAAACCATTTTCAACAGTGGTAGCACAATATTTTGTTCCCATGAGTAATGTACAAGACTTGCAATTTCTTCACATTCTTGCCAACATTTATTCTCCTTTTTTAAGTTATAGCCATCCTAGGGGTTACAAAGTGGTATTCCATTGTGGATTTGGTTTGCTTTTCCCTAATGACTAATAACTTTGAGCATCGTTTTACCCATTTGTTGGATATTTGTATGTCTTCTTTAGAGAAATGTCTATTCAAATTATTTGCCCATTTTTAAATTAAGTATTCTTTTTTAATTCTAGGTATGAGAATTCTTTGTATAATCTAGATATGAGTCTCATCAGATTTATGATTTTCAAATATATTCTGTCATTCTGTATGTTGTCTTTTTACTCTACTGATAGTGTCCTTTGTGGCATATAAGTTTTAATACTGATGAAGTTAAATTTCTCTATTTTTTCTTCAGTTAGTTATGGTTTTGTGCCATATCTAAGAATCCACTGTCAAACCATGAAGAAATTTGATTCATATCTATTTCTTCTATCAAACCATACGCTCTACAAGATGTGGAGATTTACCCTTACATTTTCTACAAGATTTAAACATACATTATGTCTATATAGTCTATTCTTTGAGTTAATTTTGTATATGGTATGTGATGAGGGTCCAGTTTATTCCTTTGCATGTGGCTATCCAGCTGTCCCAGTACCATTTGTTTGAGAGACTAATTTTCCCCAGTTGAATGGTCTTGGTACCCTGGTCAAAAATCAATTTAAGATAGATATATGAATTTATTTATAGATTTTTATTTGATTTGACTAAGCTATATCTCTATTTTTATGCTGACATTACATTTTCTATTACTAAAGACTTGTATTAAGTTTTGTAATCAGGAAGTACGAGTTCTCCCACTATGTTCTTCTTTTTCAAGATTATTTTGGCTGTTAAGGCTTCCTTGAAATTTTATAAGAATGTCAGGCTCACTATCACTCTTTCTAATAAAACATAGTGTAATAATAATGAAAGCATCAAATTTGTAGATCTCTTTGGAGAACATTTAAAATATTAAGCTTTCCAATCCATGAATATGGGATATCTTTCCATTTATTTAGATCTTTAATTTCTTTCAGCAATGTTTTCTAGTTTTCAGGGAATAAATCTTGCCCCTCCTGGGATAAACTTCCTTCTAGGTATTTTGTTATTTTTGATGCTGTGTAAAAATAATTCTTAGGTTGGTGCAAAAGTAATTGCTGTTTTTGCCATTAAAAATAATGGTAATCCAATCACATCACACCAGGTCCCTACCTGGACACGTTAAAAGTAATGGCAAAAACAGCAATTACTTTTGCACCAAACTAATATTTTATTAATTTCCTTTCAAGTGTTCATTGCTAGCATATATAAATACAATTAGTTTTGTTTGCTAATCTTGTATCCTGCAACTTTGTTGAATTTATTGGGTTCTAATGACTTTCTGTTTCTGTGGATTCTTCATGACCATAAAATCATGTCAACTGCAAATAGTTTTGCTTATTCCTTTTTAATTTGGTTGTTATTAAGTTACTTTTCCTGAAAAATTACATGGAGTATACTTTCTAATATAATATTTAAAATATATGACAGAAGTGGGCACCCTTATCTTGTCCCTGAACCCAGAGGGAGGTTTTTTTTTCATCATTTTTCTTGACATCCTCTTCATCAACTTTTAATTCTGTCTCTCTAACTAGAAAAAGAGACCATATCTTTGGGCTCTTTAGTTCTTCATACCTACTTATATACTGGTATAATTATGTTGGACAATTACAATCTGTTACTAGTAATGGATTTACAATGATTTGTTGAGTATCCTATTGAGCACCAAATATTTTTTTGAAAATAGAAAACAAAACAAAAATTGAATTGTCCATATTTTATGCCTGAAGGATCTTATTGTTATTATACTTTACAAAACATGATAAGAGTAATAATGGAGAGGCTTTTGGGGTCCTATGGAAGATCTCTAGTGAAAGAAGTCCTAACAAAATAGGAGAGTTTATTGAAGATCTTTTTCTAGGTATTCAAAAAGTACAAGTCAGACTAAGTATCTGCCATTCTTCTTCTCTACATTAGCTCTGTGGAGGCAGGCACTGGACATTGGCAATCTCTATAGCTTCCTCTGTTCCCATCACAGAGCCCTGTACTCAACAAGTATCAAGAAATAATTGCCAAATTGAAAATGAGATTAAGTTAAATGAATGAAAAGAAATCACAGGAACTCAAACTTCCTGCTTGAAACTGAATCACTGCTTTCCTGAGCCAGTACAACTAATTTAGTTGTTGGTCTGATAAAATAGTCCTGAATATGTGTATTAGTTCATTTTCACACTGCTATAAGGACGTACTGAGACTGGGTAATTTACAAAGACAGGAGGTTTAATTGACTCACAGGTCCGCATAGCTGGGAGATCTCAGGAAACTCACAATCATGGCGGAGGGCAAACGAGAAGCAAGTACCCTCTTCACTGGGAGGCAGGAGAGAGAGAGAATGAAGAACAAAGAGCCCCTTATAAAATCATCAGATCAGCCGGGCGCGGTGGCTCACGCCTGTAATCCCAGAACTTGGGGAGGCCGAGGCGGGTGGATCATGAGGTCAGGAGATCAACACCATCCTGGCTAACATGGTGAAACCCAGTCTCTACTAAAAATATAAAAAAGTAGCCGGGCGTGGTGGTGGGCGCCTGTAGTCCCAGCTATTCGGGAGGCTGAGGCAGGAGAATGGCGTGGAACCCGGGAGGCGAGGCAGAGATTGCAGTGAGCCGAGATAGTGCCACTGCACTTCAACCTGGGCGACAGAGCGAGACTCTGTCAAAATAAAAAACAAAAATGCATCAGATCTCGTGAGAACTAACTCACTATCATGAGAACAGGATCGGGTAAATTGGTCCCATGATGCAGTCACTTCTCACCAGGTCCCTCCCTGGAGAGGTGAGGAGTACAATTGAGATTACAATTCAAGATAAGATTTGGGTGGGCAGACAGCCAAACCATATCAGTATGTGCTATGTGACATGACCAGTGTCAGACCTAAAGTTTTCAGTAGTAAGCATGAACAGTCAAGGTCCCTCTCTCATGGAGCTTAGTGGAGATGTGATGAGTGCCGGCATAAAAATTATCACACATATGAGAAAAAGTATACTTACAACAGAGATAAACTGGAGAAAAAGAAAAAGAATGTGATTTGAAGAAAGAACATGAAAAGGAAACATAAACAAATCTGGTGGTTAAGGAAAGTTTATGTAAGTAAATGAGGCTCAAACTAAACTACGTAGAGAGAGAAGACTGGGAAAATAATTTTCTGGACAAAGTCTACAACTCATTCAAAATCTCTGGACTGAGATCTGAGGAACCACAAGGTCAATCTGTCTCAACTTCAGAGGAAAAGTTGGAGGTTGATATGAAATGAGAATAGAGCAATACATTGTGACCAGAAAATGCATGGAGTATATGCTTGAGGCACAGACACATTTAAGATTTTTATTCTTTATGCAAGAATCAACGGCAATCTCTTCAAGGTTGAAAATGTGTAATACAAGGGTGAAAATTAATCCTGAGATTCTTAGAGATCCCTCTAGTGACAAAATGAATGACAGAATATAAGGAGATTAGAATGAATGCAATGAAATCAAAGAGATATCATATTACACAGTTGTAAATAATAAATTGCATTAGCTCGTACTTGCATCGTAATGATAATAATAGGGAGATGTCATATTTTAAAGATATTTAAGAGAAATAATGTGCAATGTTTGGTTATGACTTGTAAGTAGAGAGTAAAGGGAGAGTCGGGGAAGTATCATGTAAAAATGTGGAATAAGAAGACATATTAAGACTCAGATCAGAGGCCTGAACTGGATTAAAAAGCTGAGAACCATTGAAATGTAGATCATGATTGGACAAACGGGGTTGGGCAAGAGTCACTAGGGGGAGAGTATGATCTAAGAGCTTTGAAAAACTTTTGTTTTTAATATTTCATTACCAGTTAGAGAAAAATGAAGTACCACGTATGACTGTCAAGGAATGACCACACAAGTAGGAACAAAACTACCACAAAAGTGCAGTCGAATGGAGGCCCGTGAAAGACTGAAGTACTAAATACTATTCGGAATTGTTAGACTACTAGACTGAAGACTGTCCTTTGGATTTAACAACATAAAAAGGATTGCGAACCTTTAAAAAAAGCTAGTTTAGGAGTAGTAGAAGAACCAATCTTCAATAGATTAGAAAGCAATGCAAGTGAAATAAGAAAAAGAAAATATGAAGAGGTTTTTCTTTTTTTTCTTTTTTTAGTTTGGCTGTTAAGAGAAAAATCAGCTACTATATGTGAGCAAGAAAAGGATATGGAATCAATAAGGATTTTGAGAGCTTGGAAAAATTTTAGCATATTTAACATATTTGTGAAAAAGATTCACCCGAAGGTCCATAGAGTAAAAATTTCCCCAAGAATCTGAAGTAGATATGTCTATAGCACGGTAGATAAATTATATTCCTTCAGGAGAAAAAAAACTTAATGAATAGAGAAATTGAGACAAGTGATTATAGGTAAGATTTTAGTAATTTTATAGTTTTGTAGTGGTAAGTAGGGAATAATAGCTTTGATTTACTTCTCTGGGACATAGAATAAAATATTTTTTGCTGGGTGCTGAAATAGCTAAATAATTAAGAAGAAGAGATCCCCAAATATGTCCAAATTTCTGGGAAATCTCTGAAAGTGGATGAAGCAAGGGTGAGTCCATATAATCTGACACAATAGAATCACACTGGTAGGGGATTTTCCCATTTATAAACCACTTTCACAGATGTCATGTAAATGATCACAACAAATTCATTCATTTAGGGCTCTCTATCTCACATAATGCTTTCTCCATAGCTGCAAAACTTTGGATAAGTTCTTATTTTTATGAATAAAAAACCTCCAAAATATTTACAGTATTGAAAATGAGTGCTTTCCCCTGCACAGCCTTTCTTTTCTTCTTTTATACGGAATGTGCTCTCCTAGTTTCTTTGCCTCTTTCTTACTATTTCTGAAAGGATCCTGCCATTTCAACCTTAAGGAATTTACTTTTATTAAATAAGAAACTGAGGTCCTTTTCCTTGTCTTCCTTACATGTTTAGTTGACCAATAAAACTCTTCAATACAAATATTATTCCCCTTCCTCAGGGTTTTTTGTTTTCATTTATGCTTTTGTTTAATAGAAGCCTTCCAAGCTTTTTAATCTGGAAAATATCTCAGGTAAACCAGAAATTGGTGTAATATCTGGGATAAACAGCCTCCAAAGGGAGACTTAACCAGTCTTAAAGCAAATTAAATCTATCTCTTTATCTATATCTACATCTATTCTTTTTCATATGGACCTAATAGTACAAATAAATTGGGTCTACGTTTTGCATACTAACTGTAGAATTAAACGTCTTCTTTAGAAATAAACCAGTGTTACAGTTATGCTGTGTTATTGTTAAAATCTAAGCAGGAAAAATTTTTTAAGTTTTTAAAGGACCTAAACATTAAGATATTAGAAACTGTATACAGTTCTTATTAATTACCAAATAACTAAAATGGTTATTTTCTCTAATAAATAAATTCCTTTGTTAATAATAGGCCAATATTACAGTATTTTGTTAATACATCAAAAATACATGAAGTTGATAATATAAAAACTACCTTGAAGCCCAATTTTAAACAAAGAATATGTATATAAAGAGGTGATTAAAAAAAGAAAGCAGAAACAAATGTTATGAATTACCCATTAAAATGTTACCTTTTTAAAGTACATTTTTCATATACTAACTCCAAGTTTAATATAATATTCCATTTTTGTGAGGAGAATAAAGAAATCTCTTCCATAAGTGTGTAAAATATATACACCAAATTACATCTTGGACAGCATTTCCTTAATATTAGAGTAGCATCATGATAATAAATTATCTAGTATTTATGTGTAATAAAGTGTATTTCCTAAAATTATCAAAGAATTTGTATTGATTGTAGATTAAAAAATGACAATAAAATAATTCTTATACATGAAATAAATACTTTGGTCAGTAAGTTAATATTTTGCATCTATGATGATGAGAAAATTATAGAACCAGATTCCAGTCTTATCTACTCCATTCTGCAGCACACAACTAGGTATAGCAATACAGTGCCAGATTTTCCTCTCTACTGCAGAAATGAATCTACTCCATCATCAATCAGCTCATTCAACACACATTGGAACTATTTATACTACATACTGCAATGAATGTTGTTATGTAAAGTGAATTTAGATATAGTCCATGACCCCTGAACTCGCAATCTAATAAATTACATCTGTTTTGTGAATCCATTGTCCAGTGTGTCACACATAGAGGAGAATTATCTCAAAATTCAACTAGAATGTCCTGCCAACCACCTAGCTGCCTTAAAGTTACTTAGTACTTACCTTCTTTATCAAAATAATCATGTCAAGCTCTACTATTACCCGTTATAAATAAGAGAAGTGAGTATTAAAGAAGTTAGGAAAATTAGCAATGGACAAAATACCAGTAAGAAAAGATCCGGGATTAGAAAACGGTCTTTATGGTAAAAATAACATCATCAAATGCCACAAAATGTTAGCTGCTTGTAAACATTAGGAACACATGTTACAGAATCTTCTGTCAGTATCTGCCCCTTCTGTTTCTCCCAAAAACAAGTTTTCTCCCAAAAACAAGGGCTCCTAGCCTAAAACTACTACTAATTGCAAATCCCAGCGAGAGCTTCTATTATCACACATACACTTAACCCAGGCAGGGAGCAGAGTCGGCTGTACACGATTTTTCAAAAAACAGATTTCAATTTAGTATTGCATTTCGGAAACCTGAAGACGCAAGGGCTAAAAATGTTTTAGAGCTATACCCTTTACCACAGCAAAGAATCTGTGATCACAAAAGACTAGCAAATCTTATTAAAATTTTTAAAATATCAATAGACTGTCCCTCAAAATACACATAACCCTAAGATGCCCTATCTCCACTTGTAGCCAAAGAGATTTTGAACCACAGAGATGGGATTGAATTTTCCTTGAACAGTCTGCTTACACAGGAAAAATTTATTCAAGACATGGAACTGCTCTTGGCACCTGACTGAGACGGAGAAATATTTCCTCCTTGCTCTAATCATGTACGGCATTTCACACATGGATGCTCATCCAATCACACAACATGCCAGATCTCTCAGACTCCTTTGGAATTCTAAAAACCCTATGTGTGTATATATAAGTCCAGCGAGTTGGGATAGGAAAGGTCCCTTAATGCAGAGTAGTAAATCTACACGGGACTGAGTAAAATGTTCTATCAGCTGGGATTTCCCTACACAATCTTTTCTACCGTTTGTAAAGCAATACAGATGCAGGAAACTAAAAAATATTAATATCTGGGCAAAGCATCTTCAACGTAGTTGTAAAATTAATATTGAGTATGGCACAAGAAAAATAGAGAATGGGGACTGTTATGCTCAGGCATCAGTTATTTTCCAAAACCATGTTTTCAGTATGATGAATCCTTACACAATTTCAAAAATAACTCTGTAAGCTTTTTAATACACATAAGATGAAAATTGTAACTGAGATAAAACATAATATTTAGTAAATATATTATAATATCATACTGACAGTGCATTTGTTTAAACATTATTTGTCTGTACCCAAACGTCTTAGGGATTAGATGTCCTCTCAGCTTCTATGAGAGGTAGACTGATAAAAAGCATTTATTAATTCAAAACTTATTATATATGAAATGTATTAAATATGGCCCTCAACTTGGAAGGAGCAGGATAAATGTAATCCTCTCTGCATCTGTGGGTGTGTTACTCTGCAGTTATTCTGTAAATCATCTGTAATAGTGAATACCTCATTCATAGCGTTTTACATTATGCATCGTTTGTCCCCTGAAGGCATTCCACACAAACAGAAGCCATTTCCCATGAAAATATTTTATCCTTTAAAGTACAACAGCACTTAATAATATGAGGAATTTTAACTATATAAGCTATAAAAATCCTCACAATCTGCCAGCAGTTACATCCTCACTGATATATTCATTTCCTTACTTTCTAGGGTCACCTGGGTTAACACAACCACTTAGATCAAAATATGACACAGTAGCTGATGGATGGCACTTTCCATTAAAGATGTTACCGAAAGTAAGAAGTAGTTAAGGGATACACCATTCACCACAGCAGCTGGTATAAAACGTTAGTACAAGCTAACTGAGAACTGTTCACCTCTGAGAACTCAAATAATCAAAAGCATTCTTTTGAGATACATTTCTTTTGGACATAAACCTTTGTTCCTTAAAATCATTGGTATTCTTCACAATATCAAAAACACTAAAACTGATCAAATGTAAATGAAGTTAGAATAATAAATAACATTCTTACTAACTGAGATGAAAGAGTATACATGGCTGAATATCAGAAATACATACAATCAATGATTATAATGGTAGATTTATGGGTCTTTCTTTTGTCAAAGCAGTCCTGCATGACAACTTGGTTTTCTCTTGAATTTCAAAAGTTAGTTTTATGACTGAAGACAAGGATACATAGTATTGGTATTACAATCCCACTGGTATAGACTTTGCTTTCGTAATTTTGCTCATTCTTCATGAAATTTACCTGATTCCCTTTATTGACAGGTTCTCAGCATGTTTTCCATCTGGCTTTTTAATCTGGGTAATGATCTAGTTGTATTTCTCTAGACTCTGTCCCACGTTTCTTCTTTGTCACATCTAGTTTATATAGACCAGCTATTCTCAACAAAGGACAATTTTCCTTTCCAAGGGATATTTGGCAGCGTCTGGATATACTTTTGATTGCTACAACTGGAAGGGTGTTATTGGCATCTAGTGGATGGAAGATAGGAATGCTGTTAAGTATCCTACAATAAACTGGACAACCTCTCACAGTAAAAATTATTCCAGCAAAAATATGTCAATAGTGCCAAGGTTAAAAAACCCAGATTTATACTTAAATTTTCCCATTTCCCTTCTAAAATGGCTGCTAATTAATAGCATGTTTGTACTGCAAAGATCAGAGGAGAAGGGAGGAATAATGCACATTCTTTTCAGATTATTAAAACCCAGCCTAATATGGAAAGTCGTACTTTATAAGAAGGCATACCTTTTATTAATTCAATTTTTATTGACATTAAGATACATAAGGAAAACTACACAAACCATAAACATGCAGCTCAAAAAAATTCCATAATAAACACATTTAGGTAACCAGTACCCAAGTCAAGGAACAGTATGTTACCAGGACCAGCATAATGTCCTTCTAATTTTGAATATTCAGCCCTATACTTCCTTCTGAGTTATTGACTTATTTATCCAACTACCTATAGCCTTTTTCCTCATTTTAATGGGTACTCGGAGAGGAAATATGTGTTTCTTTAGCAACATCTTAAGTCAGAATTTTTTTTTAGTAAGGTTGAGTATTGATTAGATAGAAATAGGGTGACAACAGGAGAACATTAGGTTAAAAGACTATTACACCACTATTTAAAAAAATAACCTTACTGAAATGTATTTAATGTATTTACCATTTTTGTATTGTCAGAAATTGTACCATCATATAAGACTTGCATATATAAAGGTATATTGTACTGATTTAATTATTAAAGATAAAAGCATTGTTGAATTTATCATTTGAATAGGTATCAACAGATTTCCCTCCCAAAACAGCTATATTAATTCACATTTTCCACTGCAATATACAATCATATTTTTCCCTATATTCCCACCAGCTACAAGATATTTCATAATACTATATAACATGCAAACCATGCCAAATTTTATATACTGGATTTCAGGGATATGAGGTTAAGAAATATCCAGACCATATATAATATATAATACATTGTTTGGAAAAATACAGGGCACATATTTGTATAGCTAAAGATATGATTACATAAGTATAGAGAAGGTTTGGGAGAATACATACCAACTTACTAAAATCAGTTCATGACGTAATAAGAAAGAAAAGGAAATTAGGCAGTGTGGGAGTAAGTGTTCTTAGCGCTTTCAGAAACAACTGAAAGTTATTTAAAATAAAAAAATTCAGATCGGGTATACTGGCTCACCCCTGTAATCCCAGCACTTTGGGAGGCCAAGGTGGGTGGATCACATGAGGTCAGGAGTTCAAGACCAGCCTGGCTAACATGGTGAAACCCTGTCTCTACAAAACCACAAAAATTAGCCAGGCGTGGTGGTAGGTGCTTGTAATCCCAGCTACTTGGGAGGCTGAGGCAGGGGAATTGCTTCAACCCAGGAGGCGGAGATTGCAGTGAGCTGAGATCCTGCCACTGCACTGCAACCTGGGCAACAAGAGGGAAACTCCATCTCAAAAAATAAATAAGTAAATAAAATTAAAAACAAAACTCAGCAAAAGTTGATCTGTAGCAAGAAAGGGATATCCTAACAGAAACTGAATGAAGTCTACGGAGGAAGACCTGGAATTACTTTGGAACTCTCTCTGTAGACCCACTGGTTAAAGGTTGTTACAAGTTTCTTAGAGAAGAGGAGTTGGAGGCTGATACAAGAAACCACACTCTGCACTATAAATTTAGCTTTACATTAGTATGTATGTTTTGCTCTTGTATATTCTCATTAAAGACATGCTCCATATAAAGTATTCAGATGCAATTTTGTGACTTTAGTTCACTGAGATCACAGAAATTATGTCTCAGTTCTTTTAATATATTATTCTAGTAGGATTCATGTAGAAATACAAATATAGGGAGGGATCACGGTAGGTCTGCATTCTCTACAGCATATTTGTACCAAACACTAACTGGAAGTTGGGAAAAGATCCGTTTGGGAGCATTGGGTTAAGCAAAATTAGACAGATTGCTTTAGCATAGACTACCAGTAGGCAAAATATAATAAAACCCCTAAGGGAATATAAATGAAAACTTCCTGGTCTTATTTTGAAGAAATAGATAACAGGATATGCCTCTTTTGCTGACATAACAAGAATTTAAAGGTGAAGAATCAAGCCATGAGGGTATTGAGATGTGACTTGCTAAAAAGCAGTAGGATTCCCTTAAAGGGTGGTATGAATTGCTTCTGGATACTTACAGGAGTAGAGGATATAACCGGCAGTTTGTTTGCTCTTCTGGCTTCTCTCACCTGACAAGTACTTTAATTCATGTTAGCTTCCAATACCACTGACCTAGATGTGCCAACTGAAGAAATCAGGAAATCAACAGAGATCTATTACTTCTCTGCAACCTTTTCCTTCTATTTACCTTTTCCTCATTTCTTAGTTCCTTTTGGAGTAAACCAAAATAAAAACAAGAGGTTTGGGGCTTGCTAAAAAGTTCTTAGAGATTTCAATCACACATCCCTGAGATTTTTGTGGATCACTTAGTTCAAATATAGATACAACGCATGCAGCATTTTAAACAATTGTTAACCATTGGATTTGTTTATTGGCCATCTATCTCAAGTAATCAGTAGAGCACACTGTGTGAAATAATGCCAAAATGTCAAAGAATGTCTAAAAAAGTACTGCAGTAGCACAGGAGACTAATATTGTAGCAGTGTTGAAGTGGTAGGAAAATAAAATATGTGGAAGCTTCATAGGACATGCTGACTATTAATAGAAAGGGAGACATAGGAATAGAGTTTATATATTTGATCTGGAAAGAGCTAGGTCAGTAAAATAGTTCCTCCTGTTTTAACATATATAATTTACATATTATTACAGAATATTTCTGGTTTTTTTCTTATTTTGAATAATTTCACCCACATATTATTATTCTGCTTTTGAACTTAGCCCTGACATATTCACATGAAATATATTTTTTACTTGCATCATAGTTAAACATCAATTAAAACATCACACAGTAATACCACATTTCCTTATTATTAACATTGATTTTATGTTACTTGAAATTAGTTTATTAACCCAAATGTCAAACTTGCCATTCAAATTTGAACATTAATTTCAGTCCTTTAGTTCATATACTATAGTCATGCTTTTGTTTTTTATGAAAATCAAAATCATTTTAATTTATTTAAACCTTAGTAACATCTATTTATAAGTGGGGGATGGAGGTTTGCTGAGATTTGGTGTTACTGACAGGTTAAAGTAAAACAAGAAAATGTTTTCTAAAAGTTACTGAATATACAAATGTATGCATGGTTATTAAAACCTATGGATGACAAATTTAATATTTTTATGGTTGTATATTTTTGTCCATGAATTGTTACATATACAAAGATGGTGATTCAATCTCAATATTTGTTAATCACTCTAAATATGAGTATAGTAAGGCTGAGAAATCAGCACCACCTCTGAGTTTTACATATTAAGACTGGAACCACATTCACATTTGAATGGAACTCAAGGGCCTTCGCTAATTAAATCAGTCCTTGAAAACCAATATAATGAGTCCCTCCTACAATGTCTTAACTTAAAATAGAAACTGAATTTTAAGAAGAAAATGATTTTGTCTGTTAAAGTGTCTAATCAGTTCAGAATCCCCGGGATCAAGCATTCTTTAAGCATTCTCCTTGAAGCAGAAGGCACACATTACAGCTCACTGTCTGATTGCCTTGATGTATTTGCCTATCAAAGAAGATTGTTTTGGCTTCAAGAAGACTCAAACTATTGTGGAAAGATATGTATATTTATACAGCTGCTACATATCAAGATCAAACTGAAATCCCTATCAACATGAATGTTTTTCAAGACTTATATAACTTCATGTTATCATTTTCTTTAAGTTAATTCATTTTATTTTAGAAGTATTTATTGAAAACTGACTGCTTGCCTGGTCTTTTGCTGGGTGTTCAGTGGTAAGTCCTAATTTCCCTAAGCTCACCCCATGGAGATAGCTGATGAGACAAATTAAAAGTTTAAAAATTATAAAACATTTAAAATAAATATATAATGGCACACGGTAATAAATGACAGTAAATACATGTATAGGAAATATTAGATGAACAATGAGATAATCAGATGGGAGTCTCTTCTATTCTAAATAATTTTGATTAGCTTCCTGAGTGGTAATATTTAAACTGAAATATAAAATACGAAGAAATAATGAGTATTTTAAGGGATATACATGTTCTTACTCATAAGTGAGAGCTAAATAAGAACAAATAAACACAAGAAGGGGAACAACAGATGCTGAAGCCTACTCGAGGCAGAAGGATGGAGTAGATGGAGAATAAGAGTACCTGACAACTATCAACTGCTATGCTTAGTATCTGCGTGACTAAATAACCCGTACACCAAACCACTGTGACATGAGATTACCTATATAATGAACCTGCACATGTACCCCAGAACCTTAAATAAAAATTACAAACAAATTATTGATTCTATAGTTAGGATCTATTCCATGATTTAATGTAGCTTTATTTTGAAAAAAATTAACCAGATCAGTAAAGCTAATAATATTGTGAAAAGAGCATAACAGGGTACCTGATCTTTCAAATATTAAAATATATAGTCATTGAACAATATAAACAGATGTTTTGATCAATGATATATTATTGCAAGGACAAAATTCTAGTGTTTGAAATAATTTAACATTATTTGCAAGAACTACTTATCAATAGGGAATGAATGTGTGATAAAATAAAGTGAACTCAAAAATTAACTCATTATTAATAATTTATCTCAACTTCACAGCATGCACTTAAATAAATAATAAGTGAATTTTCTTAAATGGATAAGTTTAGAGCTTAAAGTCTTAAAATTATTTTTAAAACCTTATTTATATATTAACCTATCAGTTGACAAGAAATATTCATCACAAATACAATGTAAGACTTTTTTAAAAATATTTGCTATAGCTGAAAATATAAAAATTCCAAACCACAACCTGAAGAATAGCTATTTATATTCATGAATGAGAAATGATAATGTCTTTAATATTCAAAGAGTTTATGCAAGAAGCAGCAAAGATTAAAATTTCAGAGCTCTGATTTAAGAGGAGACAAGTTTGAATTGCAGCTTCACTGCATATTAGCCATTTAACCATACGCAAGTTACTTGAACTCTTTAAATATTAATGGCTTATATATAATGTAGAAATAATTATAGTATCAACTTGTTAGGTTTGTTAGAAAGATCAAATAAGGTAATGTAATGCCTGGCATATTTTAAGTATTCAGCTGTTATTGATAGTATCACCGTTGCTCATGTTATAATTATAAATCAACATAAATGTTCATCATATTAGTAAAAGTATGACTATAATATGCCATGTTCCTTGTCAAAGTAGTTTAGGTATAGAAATAAAATAATTAAGAAAGAAAAAAGAAAAAATATACAAAGTAGTATGTTAATTATTGTAGCTTGATTATACTGATTATTTCACAATAGATATATATATTTAAACATCAAGTTGTACACCTTAAATATATACAACTCATATTTGTCAACTATACTTAAATAAAGATGAAAAACAATCAAAAGATAAGAAGTAAAAAATATATCCTGTTGTTGGAAAGAATACAAATTGCTACAAGTTTCTTGTACATAGTTTGGTTAATAACCTGAAAATGTTAATGTCCTTTCTCCCAGTGATATGACTTCTAATGCACTTTAAAAATCTAATCTGATTCCTTCTTGTGCAGCCTCTTATTTGATTTGCCTGTCTTTTTTCCATCAATACCTATCATTTCCTTGTTTTAAAATATTTGTTGTGTTTGTCTTTATTTCTGATGACCTTTTCAAGTCTGGTTTTACTATGCTAATTTAAGTTCTATATTTTAAATGTTTCCATTATGATTTAAATAATTTAATTCAGTCCATAATTTTCCTCTTTAATATTTTGCTCAACACTTTATCTTATCTTTCATTTACACTGTGTATTTTACCTGACTCACTTATTTTATCAACTATTTATTTTTCCCTCCCTCTTGCCATTTCTTTCTCTTTCCTTCCCCTTTCTCCTTCCTTCCTTCCTTCTTTCCTTCCTTCCTTCCTTTGTTTCTTCTTTCCTTTTTTCCTTCCTCCTTCCCTTTCTTCCTCTCAATATAATGCAGATATATAATTGGTTTCCTATTCCTGCATTAGTTTGTTAAGGATAATACCTCCAGCTTCACCCATGTTCTTGCAAAGGACATGATCTTGTTCCTTTTTATAGCTGCATAGTATTTCATGGTGTATATTTACTACATTTCTTCATCCAGTCTACTGTTGATGGGCATTTATATTGATTCCATGTATCTTTGCTATTGTCAATAGTGCTTCAATGAACACATGCATGCATGTGTCTTTATGGCAGAACAATTTATATTCCTTTGGATATATACCCAGTAATGGGATTGCTGGGTGCCATGTAGTTCTGCTTTTAGCTCTTTGAGAAATCGCCACATTGCTTTCCATGATAGCTGAACTAATGTATACTCCCACCAGTAGTGTATAAGCATTCCCTTTTCACTGCAACCTAGCCAGAATCTGTTACTTTTTTTACTTTTTAATGGTAGCCATTCTGACTGATGTGAGATGGTATCTCATTATGGTTTTGACTTCCATTTCACTAATAATTAGTGATGTTGAGCATTTTGTCATATGCTTGTTAGCCATGTATCTTCTTCTGAAAAATGTCTGTTCATGTCCTTTGTCCATGTTTTAATGGGGTTGTTTGGTTTTTGCTTGTTAATTTGTTTAAGTGTCTTATAGATTCTCAATATCAGGCCTTTGTTAAATGCGTAGTTTGCAAATATTTTCTCCCATTATGTAGGTTGTTTGTTTACTCAGTTGGTAGTTCCTTTTGTTGTGTAGAAGCTCGTTAGTTTAATTAGATGCCTTTTGTCAATTTTTGCTTCTGTTGCAATCGTTTTTTTAGACTTTATCACGAAATCTTTGCCAGCTCCTATGCCCAGAATGGTATTTCCTAGGTTATCTTCCAGGAATTTCATACTTTTGAATTTTACACTTTAGTCTTTAACCCATCTTGAGTTAATTTTTGTATATGGTGTAAGTAAGGAATCCAGTTTCAATTTATCCTTTCCTGTTGCTTGTGTTTGTCAGCTTTGTTGAATATCAGACAGCTGTAAGTGTGTTGCATTATTTCTAGGCTCTCTATTCTATTCCGTTGGGATTTGCATCTATTTTTGTACCAGTACCATGTTGTTTTTGTTACTGTAATCCTGTAGTATAGTTTGAAGTCAGGTAATGTGATGCCTCCAGATTTGTTCTTTTTGCTTAGTATTGCCTTGGCTGTTCAGCCTCTTTTTTTGTTCCACATGAATTTTAAAATAGTTTTTCTGGTTCTCTGAGAAATGTCATTGATAGTTTAATAGGAATGGCAATAAATATATAAATTGCTTTGGGCATTATGGCCAATTTAACTATATTGATATTTCCTATCCATGAGCATTAAATATTTTTCCATTTGATTATGTCATTTCTGAAATTTTTGAACAGTGTTTTATGATTCTCATTGTGGAGGTCTTTTGGTTAGCTGTATTCCTACATATTTCATTCTTTTTGTGGCCATTGTGAATGAGATTGTGTTACTGATTTGGTTCTCAGCATGAATGTTGTTGGTATATAGGAATACTACTAATTTTTGTACATAGATTTTGTATCCTGAAACTTTGCTGATGTTCTTTATCAACTGAAAGGGTTTTGGGGTAGAGTCTATGGAGTTTTCTAGATATAGAATTAAGTCATCTGGAAACTGGGATAGTTTGCCTGCCTCTCTTCTTATTTGTATGCTGTTTATTTATTTCTCTTGCCAAACTGCTCTGGCCAGGACTACCAATACTATGTTGAATGGGAGTGGTGAAAGAGGGAGGGCATCCTTAATTTTTGCTGGTTTTCAAGGGAAATGTTTCCAGCTTTTGTCCATTCAGTATGATGTTGGCTGTGGGTTTGTCATGAATGGATCTTATTATTTTGAAGTATGTTTCTTCTAATTTTTGAGTGTTTTTAATATGAAAAGATGTTATATTTTATTGAAATCCTTTTCTGCATCTATTGAGATACTCATGTGGTTTTTGTCTTTAGTTATGTTTATGTGATGAATCACATTTATTTGATTTGTGTGTGTTGAACCAACCTTGAGTCTCAGGGATAAAGCCTACTTGATGAGGTAGTTTCACTTTTTGGTGTACTGCTGGATTTGCTTTGCTGGTATATTTTTGAGTATTTTTGCATCACTGATCATCAAGGATATTGGTCTGGAGTTTTATTTCTGCATGTGTGTCTCTGCCAGGTTTGGGTATTAGGATGATTCTGGACTCATACAATGAGTTAAGAAGGAGTTCCTCCTCCTCAATTTTTGGGGAAAGTTTCAGTAGGAATGATACCAGCTCTTCTTTGTACACCTGGTAGAATTCAGCTGTGAAACCATCTGGTCCTCAGCTTTTTTTCTTTGGTAGGCTATTTGTTACTAATTCAATTTCAGAGCTCATTATTGGTCTCTTCAGGGATTCGATTTCTTCCTGGTTCAATCTTGGAAAGGTGTGTATGTCCAGGAATGTATCATCCATCTCCTCTAGAATTTCTAGCTTGTGTGCATATAGGGGTTTATAGCAGTCTGTAATGGTTATTTGTATTTCTCTGGGGTCAGTGGTAACACCTGCATTGTCATTTCTTATTGTGTTTATTTTAATATTCTCTCTTATTAGTCTAGACAGCAGTCTATCTATCTCATTAATTTTTCCAATAACCAACTCTTGGATTTGTTCATCTTTTGAATGGCTTTTCCTGCCTCTATCTCCTTTAGTTCAGCTCTGATTTTGGTTATTTCTTGTCTTCTGGTAGCTTTGGAGTTGGTTAACTCTTGCTTGTCTATTTCTTCTAGTTGTGATGCTAGGTTGTTAATTTGAAATCTCTCTAGCTTTTTGATGTGGGCATTTGGTGTTATAAATTTTCCTCATAACATTATCTTAGCTGTGTCCCAGAGATTCTGGTATGTTGTGTCTTTGGGGTTATTAGTTTCAGAGAACTTGTTGATTGTTGCTTTAATGTTACTATTTACCCAAAAGTCATTCAGGAGCAGGTTGCTTAATTTCCATTTAATTCTGAGATTTTGAGAGATATTCTTAGTCTTGATTTTTAATTCAATTGTGCTGGGTTCTGAGTGTGTGATTGGTATGATTTTTGTTCTTTTGCATTTGTTAAGGACTGTTTTATACCCAATTGTGTGGAAGAGTTCTGTAGATGTCTATTAGGTTTATATAGTCGATTGTTGACTTCAGTTCCTAAATATCTTTGTTGATTTTCCACCTCAAGGATCCATCTAATAATGTCAATGGGGTGTTGAAGCCTTTCACTATTATTGTGTGGGAGTCTAAGTTATTGTGTGGGAGTCTAAGTCTCCTCATAGGTCTCTAAGAACTTGCTTTATGAAACTGGGTCCTCCTGTGTTGGGTGTATATTTATTTAGGATAGTTAGGTGTTCTGGTTGAATTTTGAATCCTTTATCTTAATTTAATGTCCTTCTTGGTCTTTTTTGATTTTTGTTGGTTTAAAGTGCTTTTTTTCTGAAATTAGGATTGCAACCCCTTTCATTTCTGATTTCCGTTTCCTAGGCAGATTTTTCTCCATTCCTTTATTTTGAGCGTAGAAGTATCATTGCACGTGAGATAGCACTCTTGAAGACAGCATACCATTGAGTTTTGCTTCTTTATCCAGCTTTCTACTCTGTTCCTTTTTAATTAGAGGCATTGAGCCCATTTACATTCAAGGTTAGTGTTAATATGTGTGGATTTGATCCTGTCATTGTGTTGTTAGTTATTACACATACATGTTCTCATGACTGCTTTAGAGTATCACTGGTCTTTGTGCTTGAGTGTACTTTTCTATAGACTGGTAACAGTTCTTCCTTTGCTTATTTACCACTCCTTTCAGGGACTGTTTTAAGGCAGGCCTGGTAGTAGTGAATTCCTTCAGCATTGTTTGTCTAAAAAGAATATCATTTCTCCTTTACTTACAAAGTTTAGTTTGACTGCATATAAAATCATTGGCTGCAGTATTTTTTGATTTGAGAATATTGAATATAGGTCCATAATCTCTTCTGGTTTATAGAGTTTCTGCTGAAAGGTCCACTGTTACCATTGTTAACCACATTGAGTTCCCTTTGCAGGTAACCTGTCCTTTTCTTTAACATGTTAAAATTTCTTTTTGATCTTGGGAAATCTGATGATTATGTGTCTTGGGGGTAATCTTCTTGTGTAGTATCTTGTAGGAGTTGTCTGTATTTCGTGAATTTGGATGTCGGACTCTCTAGCAAAGAAATCCTCATCTATGAGGAAATTTTAATGGATGGTATATTAAAATATATTTTCCAAGTTACTTGCTTTCTCCCCATCTCTTTCAGGGATCTCAATGATTCATAGATTTGGCTTCTTTACATAATCCCAAATTTCTTGGAAGTTTTAAAAATTTATTTTTGTTATCTTTTCTTTATCCTCATCTGACTATGTTATTTCAGAGTCAGTCTTCAAGCTTTTAGATGTTTTTCTCTGGTCTATTCTGATGTTAATACTTGCAATTGCATTATGAAATTTTTGTAGTGTGTTTTTCAAGCTCTATCAGGTCAGTTAGTTTCTTTTCCATGGTATTTTATCTGTAAGCTCTTGTATAATTTTATCATGATTCTTAGATTCTTTATATTGGGTTTCAGTGTTCTCCTGGATCTTAATGATCTTCATTTCTATCCATATTCAGAATTCTCTTTCTGCCTTTTCAGCCACCTCATCCCAGTTAATAACCCTTGCTGGAGAACTAGTGCAGTTGTTTAGAGGACAGAATACCTTCTGGCCACTGGAGTTGCTGGAATTATTGCACTGGCTCCTTCTCATCTCTGTGTGGGCATTCCTTTTGCTGTGGTATAGATTGAGTATAATCAGTAGAATTCTTCATTGGATGTTCCCAGAGGGCTGAGGCTTTGTGAAGGATCTTTATTTGTAGCTGACTTCTTGTCTTTGGTTTCACAGGAGGTTATGTTAGGAAAAATATTTTTGGTGTTGAATTTTTGGGGTGTAATCAAGTCAGTGGAACTTAAGCATAATAATCAGTAGGTAGGCTCTTGCTCAATCACACGGCTTGTCCATATTTCCTCACAGTCAAAGCTGTGCTCCCTCTCAATGTTCTGATAGTGCAGGTTCATTACCCTCTAGATGCTGGCTACAGACCATGGCTTGGCATTCCTGTGCTGCACACTGCAGTTCTGGTGTGATCTCAGGGTTTTTGTTACCTCCTGAAGTTTGAGGCAGCAGAGGAAGGGAAATTAACAGTGGTTGTGACTGAGGATCTTTCCACTTTTCTTCTTGGGCTTCACCCCAGAAGATGTGGAGCTGTAATCAAACAGTGTGATTGATCCGAAATGGAGGGGATGTGCTGTGGTCCAAGCTGGGGGGCAGGGGAGGGATGCAGCCTGATGACAAGCAGAAAAGGCAAGTGGGACCTGTGGGAGACAGGCTGTTCTCCTCTCCTTAGGGTGACTGCAGCTTGCTGGAGGTGAGGATAAGGAACTTAGAGTCTTTGTTTCTTCCCTGGTCTGAGGGTAGCAGGGGCAGTGTCACTGCACAGCAGTGTCAGAAAGCCTTTCAGTTGCCTCTGGGAGCTCCATCTCTGAGAAATATGGAGCCACTGCCACTGGGAGTGTTCAGCCAAGGGGTGGGGTGGCTATACTGCTGACCTGAACCAGGGCCTCCACTTGTTGGCAAGCAGGGGACAAGGACCCACAGGGAGGAAAGACTGGTTCCTCTCTATATGGTGATTGTGATGTTCTGTAAGTTCAGGTGTAGCCCTCAGAATCTTTGTTTCTTTCCCAGTCTGAAGGCAGCAGAGGCAGAACTGCCACTGTGGCGGTGGCAGAGGGGTTGTCAGTTGCCTCTGCGAGCCTCTCCCCAGGAAAACTCAGAATCACTACCAGCCAGTCTTATACATGGATAACCTTTTATTATTATTATTATCATTTTTATTTTTTGAGTCAGAACCTCAATCTTGTCGCCCAGGCTGGAGTGCTACAGCATGATCTCAACTCACTGCAACCTCCACCTCATGGATTCAAACAGTTCTCCTTCCTCAGCCTCCCAGGTAGCTGGGATTACAGGCACCTGACCTGCCACCATACCCAGCTAATTTTTGTATTTTTAGTAGAGATGGGATTTCACCATGTTGGTCATGCTGGTCTCAAACTTCTTACCTCATGTGATCCACCCACCTCAGCCTTCCAAAGTGCTGGGATTATAGGAACGAGCCACCACACCTAGTCAACCTTATACTTTAATAGATAAAAGATAAAGGCCTTTATCTTTTCCTTACAGAGTGTATCTGACATTGCATCCAACCCTTTTTACTCCGAAAATTTCCCTGAGTTCTATATTGTGTGAAGGGTTCCAAGAGGTCCCACATGTCCTAATGGAAGATTTCAAAAATAGCTGAGAGTCCCCCCTGGATGGGTATGATGTGGTGGGGGTGGGCCAGGATATTATTTAACTAAAAACCTAGGCCTCCTAGTACTGGAGATAGGTTGGCTGTTAAGTCACACTTCATGGGCCTGTGTCACTTCTGTGTGTCATAGCAGAAGCCTAATCAGGTGAGAGAGATGCAAGCAGAAATGACCAACCTTCTAGGGACAAGCACCACACATTGCTTTGCTGAGAAGTATAATAATGAATCATAACTGTAGTGGATGCAGTAGGAACAGAGGCAAATCTAGGCAGAGGGTCCCCGCTACACTAGCCATAAGGTGACCAAAGGAGAGCATGTGGAACCAGATGGCATTACTCAGTTACCCTGATGATATATAAGCTTTCACTGAACACAGTTTCCACCAAGGAGGGGGGTGAGGGGAAAGAAGAGAAGAATTAGGGAAAGAAAATTTAAAATACTATTTATTCCAAAGAGACTGAGTTAACATGAAAGAAACCAAATTACTTTTAATAAGCAATTTAATGTTGTTATGGGGCAGAAATTGGTGTTCAAAAACTAAGTGAATAATTCTAAAAAACACATAGTTACATTGTTGCATATTTGAGTGTTAAGACTATGAATTACAAACCTGCTCTAAACCTAAAAAGAGTGAGGCAGGAAAATAGGGTCTGGAGGCAGGGAATATAAATCCAATTCACACTTCAGCTATGACAGGAAATATCTTCTCCATAGGGCATATGCTGAGTAAATTGCTGTGTACCTTTACTTCATCCTCTCCATTTACATAGGGCGTACACCAAGTAACCAATGGAAACTCTTAGCAGGTATTTAGACTCCCCAAAATTTTCTAATGGGGCCCTTGAGCCCCTATGCTCAGGCCTGCTCCCACACTGTGAGGTGTACTTTAATTTTCAATGTATTCCTTCACTCCTTCCTTGCTTTGTTATTGCATTTTGTCCAATTCTTTGTTCAAGATGCCAAGAACCTGGTGACCCTCCACTAGTAACATACTTTGGTGAGCCAACCAGGAGAAATTCCAGGAGAAGGCAAGCCCAAAGTTTGGGATTTATTTTTCTTCTTTCTCCTTTTCCTTTCTGCCCCATACAGGGGAATCGGGGAACCTCTCTCTCTCTCTCTCTCTCTCTCTCTCTCGCTCTCTTTCTCTCACTCTCTCTCTCTTTCCAACTCGGGACCCTTGGTAGACAGTGCCTAAACACAGAAGCAACTGCAGGTTTCTGTCCCTGGCCAGTTAAAAGTAAGGGGTTTCCACGTGGAGGCACCTAACCACCCTTAAGTTTACTTAAGGGGCCAGGGTTTTTTTTGTTTTGTTTTTGTTTTTGTTTTTTTTTCCTCTCTTTCTTTTTCAGTCTTTCAGCAGCTGTTTCCTAGTAGTTCTTTGGAAACGGAAGGCAATTGGCTGGGGTCACTCCCAATATTTCCTGAAGGCCTAGGAATGAATGGGAATAATTTGCCTGTGCAGAAGAAGGAAAGGTTCTTTTTTTATATGTTTTCCAGCTGTGGTCCCTGATCCCTATGAGTGGCACAGCTCAGAGCAACTTCACACATGTTTTAGGCTACTTAAACCTTATTTCCTTATGCTAAATTCTTAACTTCCTCTATCCAACTGGATAAGGGCAAAACAAATCCACCCGGGCCCCAGTTCCTATCATTAAAGTTTATGGAATGGGAAGCATGGGAAAGCATGGCCTTATCAAACTATATAAAGACGCTGAAAGTCGGCGATTACACCCAGGTACCAAAGGAAAGCTCCTAGTAGGCTCTGGAGGGAAAGCATACAAAGTGGCACTGGTGCCCACCTAAGGTCAGAGACATCTAATACTCTAAGATGGTTCCCCACAAGAGGATGCTCTGGGAGATCCTACTGACCTCAACTCCCCCAAAGGAGATGCTCTTGGGAGAGGTTCTGAGGTCTAGGTATCAGCCTTCCTTAGAATTTTTTCTCACAGTTGCAATGCTGCATGACCCCAAAATTGTTTAGAATCTGGAGTTTACTGTTTAATGGGAAAGTGGGATGGCACTGCATGTGTCCAGGCTTTTGTGCTGCTGTTCTAAGCAGATGGTCTGGTTAACATGTGATGCCCTCCTTTGGTATTGTTTGGCCCCAGTGCTCTTTGGAGTCTGGGGAGATTTGGCCTTCAAAAATCAAACTAAAGGAGGAGACCACCCCTCATACTGTCTTATGCCCAATTTCTGCCTCCAAAGAAAGAAGAAGTAAAAACTATAAGGCAGAAATGAAATCCACAGGCAGACAGCCCGGCGCCACACCCTGGGCCTGGTAGTTAAAAATCGAACCCTGACCTAATCAGTTATGTTATCTATAGATTACAGACATTGTATGGAAAAGCACTATGAAAACCCCAGTCCTGTTCTGTTCCATTCTAATTACCGGTACATGGAGCCCCAAGTCATGTACCCCCTACTTGTTCAATTGATCATGATCCTCTCACGCAGACCCTCTTAGAGTTGCAAACCCTTAAGAGGGATAGGAATTGCTCACTCGGGGAGCTCGGTGTTTGAGATGTGAGTCTTGCCGATGCTCCCAGCAGAATAAAGCCCCTCCTTCTTTAACTCGGTGTCTGAGGGGTTTTGTCTGTGGCTTGTCATGCTGCAAAACTGCTACGGAGACTGCTTTACTCGAAATTTTGGTTCACAGCCTTCATTGGGTTATCTATTGGGGCTAAGTAACACCAGCAAGCTTGTATTGCTATCTCATGGCTAAGGTTCCAAGCTATTGGATCTTCATTTATGTGTGTGTATACATGTCTAGATGTGTTCATTTGTATGTACACTTATTATTACATGGTGTATCTACCAAATTTGCTTATGAGTAAGAGTGCTCATAACTAAATAAGTCTAAGCAGTTTTCAAGTTTATGTGACTTGAGTATAACTTTACTAAACAAGCTAGTTTTAAAATTATTGGTGGAATAAAAATAGAAATGCCTTCAGAATTGTCTGCATACACTTTATCTGAATTTTATGTTTGTATTTGCTAGATATTTTTAAATATTAGTGTTAATTCAAGCTGGAGACAGTTAGGGCAAGCCTGCCTCCCATTCTATTCAAAGTCTCACTGAGATAAATGCATTTTTAATTTCCTCCTTTGGAAAGGCTAATCAGAAACTTGAAAGAAGGCAACCATTCATCTCACATTTACTTGTGACCTGGAAGCCCCAACCTCCGTCCCCGCTTTGAGTTGCCCTGCCTTTCCAGCGGAAATCAATGTTCATTTTACATATGTTAATTGATGTCTCATGTCTCTCTTATTAAAAGTGAAAGAATTGAGCACAATGAAGGGGATGAATGTTTTAGGTAAACTTTTTGTGTGAATTAAAATCTTAAAGTTATTTTTGATGCTCATTTAATATCTGGGTCATTTTGAATTCAGAAAGAATTCTGATATGGGGAAACATGTTTCCAAAATTGTGGAGTTGTTATTATCCATAAATACCCATATCTGGTAGTTCAGGATTTTTTGCTTTTCAAGGGTTTCACTAAAGTTTTATGTTACTAAAGATAAAAATTATAGTTAACATAATTCTGTATACAAAAGGTACCAGAAAGGGTTATTTTATTAGTGAACAAAAGAATAATTTTGTTTAATTCAGAGGTTATTTAAAAGTTAGTTAAAATTACAGATTTGAAAAGGTTATTTATGAAACAATGTAGTAAGAAATCATTAAGTAGGGGAGAAAGATGTGGAAAAGGTTGTATAATAAAATATTCTTTAAAACCTGATAAAGTATTGGAGACATTTGGCTAACTAACATTTTTCATAGTTAAGTTCTCAGTCTTGATTAAAGTAAAATAAGAAGTACTGTAGAGAAATGCATCAGCAGTTTGGTAATTCTTTGTAATATAGTTAAACATGAAGCTGAATTTACTGTGAAGCCAAATTTCACATACATGCTTGCATTACTTCACACTATATTTACCATTTTGCCGAAGGGCTTTTGCCAGCTTTACAACTAGGTAAGGCCTGGGAACATGTGGAGCTGATCACACCCCAGCCATGTTGGAAATAATCAGACCTTATCAGCACTTAGCACATAATTAACATAACATACCAGGTTTTACATTAAAATTAAAATTGCTAAGAGTTGCCATTATAGCATACAATTGAGACTATTAGAAACAGTTTTACATGCAACATGTGTAAGAATAGCAGTATGTGGACTTTCTTCTCTTTTTGTAAAGGTTTTGCTTCCTTAAAATTTGTCATTATTTTGAAAAAATAAATAATTTATGGTAATCTGGAATTCCAAAATCAAACTTCAGTTAATTGTCTTTCCTAATGCCTGGCTTTGTGGATGGATCAGAAGACCTCTGAAAACATCCAGAAAGAGTTTTACAGGATTATGTGGCATGTTTAGGTACATGGGATTACCAAAATGATATTCAATTTCTGTGGGTTGTATTTTTTGAATAACACTAATATATGTTCCAAAATCGTACCAGATTTCTAAAATCCCAATGTGTAAGTATATACTGTTAATTATAATTATGGTTATTCTCTTAAGTTATTGTAAACCACAGAAATAACCAAATTTCCATGTAAATAGCTACTGACCCAAGTAGAAAAAAAATTAATTAAATACCAAGAAAATACTTTGTCAAATTTTCATGTTAAACCATGCTAAAATTGTTTAAATATGCAATTAGAAATAACTCCATGGTCTAAGTCAAATTACCTATGGTAACCCATCAGTTACCAGTGCTATGCACATAATTTGGATAAACAACCAGTATTCAAGAGGATATGTCTAATGTTAATTAAGCATGGACTTAATGGTGAACCAGCATGGCCACTTTGCCCTTACTGAGTCCTTACAGCTTTTATTAAAAGCTCTGAATTCTGTGACTCATCATGAAAAAGGTAAAATAAACCAAATCGAATACATTGGTGTGGTAACTTATAAATTACTAAAATAGTTTATAACCAATGTTTGGTCCTATATTCTTGGGAAAACAATTACAGTTTCAGGTACATTTGGTCACCTGGTGGGTCATTTAAACATTTTATAAAGGGATTTCATTCGATTGTTATTTCCAGTGCATGTTTTCTGGTTGTATAAAAACTTTCCCATGTAAGAGGGCTGATGTTATAACAGTAGATTATCATGCGACAGTGTATTTTCACCAGGTATAAAAGCTTTTTACGACTTGGATCTTCCGAGAACATAAAAAACTGTCCTTACCATCTATACTACAACAAAACTTCAGGACCTTAAACTTTGGATTCATAATCTGACAACTGAGAAGAGTCCATCTTGGAACTGTACACCCATTGGAACCCTTAAGATAAAACTAACCAGAGAAATTTCTCGCGAGAAGAAGATGGCATCCTCTATGTAAACAGCTTTTCCCAAGTTCACAGATTAAGACTTCTACTATCATGAAACTCTTATCTTACCCTTGCTTATGCCTTGATGAACAATAGAAGTAGAAAAGGGATCTGTTATATACACTTATGGGATATACTTTTATTTGTGAAAGAATTTGTATCCAGCCTTATACCTGGATATCCTTATACTTTTTTTTTTTTTTTTTTTTTTGAGTCGGAATCTCACTCTTGTCACCCAGGTAGGAGTGCAGTGGCGTGATCTTAGCTCACTGCAGCCTCTACCTCCTGGATTCAAGTTATTCTTCTTCCTCAGCCTCCCAAGTAGCTGGGATTACAGGCACCTGCCTCCATGCAGGGTTAATTTTTGTATTTTTAATAGAGACAGGGTTTCACCATTTTGGTCATGCTGGTTTTAAACTCCTGACATCAGGTGATCCACCCACCTCAGCCTCCCAAAGTGCTGGGATTATGGGCATGAGCCACCACACCCGGACAAACTTATACTTTAGTAGATAAAAGATAAAGGCCCAACATAGGTAAGAAACCTTAATAGTACATATGTTGCCTCATCATCATTCAGAAACAAAGCATGGGTTCACTCCTCTTAAGCCACATCATGGGTTAAAAAGATCATTGCCAGGAGGCCTTCACTCTTCTAGAAGAGCATCATTTGTTAGGTCCTCTTCTGTGGTTTAAAGTACAAGAGACAATGATTAGAAATGTATTCCCCCAGATAGGCTCTATAGCAAATTCTACTATAAAGGGCTACAGTTACACAACAGACTTCAAATTCTCTTGTGAAAGTTATGATAGAATAGGCTGAACAAAGAAGTATCTGTGCAGATGCTGGCAGTTGTGACCTATAGAGAAATACATCAAATGAAGATTATAGAAATTCTGTGGTAGGAGATTAACAAAGAGACTGCTTAGTAAAGTGAATAGACTCTTTATCTAGCTAATTCTTTGATCTATTTGATGTTAGGAGGTTTGGCTTATGGGGACCTGGGATAAGGAGCATACTCCTAACTCTTGGTATTATCCTTCCAATTGTCATAATAGTAGTCTCCCGGGTATGCTGTATTCTCTCAAAGGTTTTAAATGCTTGGATGCAGTCATCTCTAGGCTGTCATATGGTCTCTCTTCAACTAAAATGACAAGAGCTGAAAGAAATGTGCAACCATGAGGACACGGTAACCTGTGAATGATATGCTGAGTCCAGAAATCCAAAATGATGGTAACTGAGAGTGGTGCTAAGACCTAAGTTTTGGTTACAATCTTACCTAAGTGAGAACCTGACCAAAAAGGGGGAAGTTTTTAAACAAAATTCTGGGAGGCAATTGTTTTGGAACAAGCTCATGCACTAGACCCCAACAGACCAAACCAAGCCAAAATGGAGTCGTTTGTGCTAAGACTTTAAGGAAACACATTGATTCTAGAACAGACCAGGTTTTATTTTTTCTCCTACAAATCTCTATAACAAACATTCCTGACAGCATAAGTATCCATCCCCTGAAGTTCCCCTTAAATCTTCTAACCAAATACACTTCCTCTTGCCTAGAGACCATCAAGCTTCAGATAATTATACAACAAAGCTTCAAGCAAGTTCCAGGTGAAGATACCACCACTGGCCATCAAGAAGCTACCCTGCCTCCTCTAGACAGAGCAGGGCAAGACTTCTGC
This sequence comes from Macaca mulatta, assembly GCF_049350105.2. Taxonomy (NCBI): domain Eukaryota; kingdom Metazoa; phylum Chordata; class Mammalia; order Primates; family Cercopithecidae; genus Macaca; species Macaca mulatta. The sequence goes on from NC_133413.1 coordinate 125,279,716, forward strand.
AATCTCTAATAGGTAGAGACTACTCCCCAAGCCAGCATGAAGCAGTTACATAAGAAAGACCATTGGTCCCTTCACCTCCCATAAAGATTTATGAGAATCACATCTCTCAGCAGGGAAATGAGGCAGGAATATAGGGTCTGGAGGCAGGGAATATAAGGCCAATTCAAACTTCAGCAATAACAGGAAATATCCACTCCATAGGGGGTATGCAGTGTAAATGACTTTGTAACTTTACTTCATCTTCTCCATTTACATAGGGCATACACCAAGTAACCAATGGAAACCTCTAGAGAGTATTTAAACATCCCGAAAATCTGTAAGGGGGTCCTTGAGCCCTTGTGCTCAGGTCTGCTCCCACACTGTGGAGCGTACTTTCAGTTTCAATAAATCCCTTCATTTCTTCCTTGCTTTGTTTGTGTGTTTTGTCCAATTCTTTGTTCAAGATGCCAAGATCCTAGATGCCCTCTACCTGTAACAGGAGGAGTCAGCAATGACAAACTCATTCTGTTTGCACTAGGCACATTATATATAAAAATGTCCTTCAGCTTCTATATGAAATGTGTAGTAGAATGCAACTATTTATCTTCCAATTGACTTTTGAATTCAGGAGAGCTTCACTTAACTTTAGTGAGAAAGAAAAGCAATCTGTTATTTTTTCCTGAAGAAGATAATATTAGACAATATTACAGCAAAAGACTTAAAGAAGAAGAGGTGACAAGTCATGAGGAGAGAACTTGTAAGATGCTACAGTTTACTGTCAATATTTTGGCTTTTATTCTATATAAGACGGAAACTTATTGGTTCTGAGAAGTAAGTGACATGGTATCAAATTATTATATGAGTATTAATTAGGATGCTTATTCAGAACTATTTCTACTGTATCAAAGCTGCTGTTAGATCAGCAGAAGACTATCTCATTCATTGGGGCAAGAGATGGTGGCTTGAATGAGGAATAACAGGACAGACAAGCAGTGATCAAATTTTGGATATGTTTTGAAGGTGGATTCAAAAGAATCTGTCACTCTTTTATTCAAAGTCATCCGATGACATAAGGGATGTGAGAGTTTTTCCAAGATTTTTGATTAAACAAGTAAAATGATGAGCATGTCTTTAATGAAATGTGGAAACCTGTGCATGTTTGGGAAGCATAGTCAGAGAAAGATGAGGAGCTTATGGCGAGATAGGTGAACTTTAAATTTCTGGAAGATATTCATGTGGAAATATGATGTAGAAAGTTACATGTATAACACTCTTAAGGTGATTTACTATGTATGAATGAAGATAAATGAGCTCTCGCAATAGCTGGGGAAAGAAACATCATATTTATATACTGATGGTGACATTCTAATAATGAGAAGAAAGAGAAATGGAAAAGACAGAGGGAAAAACTGAAGTGATGTCTTTAGTAGGCAAAAAAAGAGAGCAGTTATAAGATAAAGTAATGGTTTGGCCTTAGATAGAAACATAAATAATTCATCATTATAATAGCAGAAGCACATGGATAAAATAACAATAATAACAGCTGGACACATGAACATCTTTGTAGATAAGTGGGCAGATGTAATATGGGGGCTTGTGGAAGTACTCTTTAACCACATTATATTTTAGACAAGATTTTCCAGAAGCACCCCTGAGGGGGATGGCAAGTATCTGATTGAGGAAGTGTTCCCGGGAGAAGGCTGTTGTGAGTCAGAAAAGGAGGAAAGAGAAGAAGCCAAGAAAGTGTGTGATGCTGGAAAAGTTCCCAAGAGTAGCTTCAAGATCATCCCACAGGGGAATGCTAGAGAGTAAATTTTATTTCAGCATTTCTGACAGTGGAAGCATAATGAATCTGTTGTTTATGCTTCTTCTTTTATTTTCTTTTTGTTGTTTCTGTTGGCAAGTAAGGTTATATGAGCTTTTCAATTATTTTAGCAGTGTTTAAAAAATCCAATAATCTAGCACTTAGTAGTTCTATAGATGTCCACAGGCAAAGCACAAAGCATCTCTTTGGCAAGTGTGGACTGTTAAAGAAGCAGTGTGGTACTGATCTCACAGATGTGGTGATAGCTCCCTGGTCATGAAGTAGCAGCTCCCTCATGCTGCTATGCTATAGAGCTTTGAGTAGTGTCCCTAAAACAGAACTCAAGACTCTGCTTCTCCAGCCAATCCAATGGTTCTCTATGACTTTCTCTCATTGGTTAAAAAATAAAAAATTCCTTCCTGCTTATCTTGGGTGAAATGGATTTAATTTTCTAACAGATATAATAATTTGTATTAAGATCTGCTCTGATGATATTATTAAGGGTACCTTCATTTGCTCTTTAAAACAATTTTAGTTTTTACTGAAATGATCTCATCAACAAAAACTATATTCTTCAAATTAATTTATTATATAACTGTTAATTGGGTTTCTTAACTGAGCAAGCTTGGAGAATTACAACAGGGAAAGACTGTAGTTTAGAATATACTTGGGCTTCGTAATTTGGAGATAGAAAGGAAGGCAACTAGTTAGACACTGGGACTTGAGTGACTGACCAAGATTAAAGATTAAATTACAAGTGGCTGCTTTGTTACAACAGAATGAAAAAAGGAGACAGAGGCAGAGGTAGAAACTTCCTTAACTTTTGTTCCAAATCTAACGTCATCAATTAAAGGGGCAAAATCACAGCAGGAGTCTCCTGACCTGATGTGGTGGTTTAAGACACAGTGTCACTTATGTAGCATTTCTATTAAAATGTTCAACTTGAACTCAAGACAAATCCAATGGAAGGATGTTTAGCAAAATATTTGTCCTAAATATTTCATTCAGTCTAACTATTCTGGGCTCTTAAAATGTTAATTTCATGAAATATTTAGAACAACAATGAAAAAAGCCTGGGGAAATATTTTAGATCAAGAGATCAATGAAATCGCAACTAAAAGAAGGCACAATTCTGATTAGATTTTTGGATCCTTAAAAATATAGTAAAATAACACAAGTATGAAGGGAATTATTGAGGGAGGCAAACGTGGAAATTGGAATATGGATTCGGTATTAGATAATGGGACTCAGAGTTAAATTTCCTGAATATAATGAATATGTTGTAGTTATGTTTGTTAGGGAAATAAATGCCAAACTATTTAAGGATTAAAAATATTAAAGTCTAAAACTAATTCTCAAGTAGTTCAGACACACATGCACACACACACACACACACAGTGAAAGAGCAAAGGAAAGATTTTAAAATGATGGGTATACAAGAAGAGTATAGGTGGTTCACTGTACTGTTTCCTATAACTTTTCTAAAGTGCTAAAATGTTTCAAAATAAAACAGCAAAGAAAAAAGATAATCAAGAGAGTAACAACTCTGAAAAATTAAAATCACTCTAACTATATTGCCATTTATAAATCAATGACGATGTAGAAACATCACAAGTAACTAGAGTATACATCCACCCACCCAGAAGCACATTCTATCACATTGCGTTTTATGAAAAGTAACACCTAAAAAGCACCAGATCTTTGGTTTTTAACTGTCAACCCAACTCACAAAAGTTATTGTATAACAAAGTAATGATTTCAAAATTACTTTTTTAATACAGATATGAGCTGGACAAGGAAAAAAAAAACAAAAATAAATTCCTTGGCATAACTTTGCCAAGCAGGCACAATTTCTGTTCACTCATTTGAGCACGGAGAGATAATTAGTTTGTGCTTTCAGAATTCATATTTTTAAAAAATAATATTTAAAACATATCTGTGCATATAATCTTGGCTTGAGTGCACAGGCTTTTGTTATTTTATTCTTAATATATTTGTATGTTATACATTTATATTTTAAAATGAAAAACTATTAATATTGTCATTAATACATTTACATTAATAGATACATGATTATTCAAATAAACATGCTATACTATTATGTGTATCATCTATCTTAAATTAATTTTGTTCTCTCTTTTATTATAGATTTTAAAAGTAGGATATTAGAACACACTAATTGCTCTTACTTTAGTTACTCCAAAATTAGGTCCCAAATGTCACTCTTTTTGAAGTTTTTTGTTTTCAACAGTTATGTGCATTTAAAAAATCACTCTAAATTGAATGTTAAAATTTATAAAAATCCTATTAGGCCCAGTGCGCTTATGTGTGATACATTCTTTAGTTTGCTTAAAAGTAAAAAAAAAAAAAAAAATGACACTGGCTAATGCATGAAAAGGTTACTTGTATTTTTTTTTTCTTAAACTAGGAATATAATAGGTTTGAAGTCCTTAAGGAAATCTTAAGCTTATAAGGAAATAAGAGATATTTCTGTGGAAACAAGCTTTCGCTTCAGGAAAAGATATAAATTGGAGTCTTTTGTGTAGAAAGATATATTTGGATTTTTGCAACACACAGCTGTCAGGTTACCTAACTAGCTGATTTTGTGAAGTGTACAATTTTGACTATCAATTATTTTACACTTTTTTCTATCTTTGTATCATTATTTTAGTTAACAATGAACAATTCTACAGGACTTTTATTAAAGAAAAAAGTTAGCATTCATTGTGTAAAGTTAACATTTTCTCCTCACATTTTCCCTTCAACCTACCATTGTCATTGATGTTGAATTGTTTCAAGAAATAACAGAACTCTGCCTTCATTTAAAATGGGTAAATTTCTTACAAGCTTCAGAATATTGGATGTTGCAGCCATTCAAACAAGAGCAGGAAAAAATGAGACCTCATAGCTACTTGATTAGCTTGCTTTGTTAATAAACAAATTAACAAATTAATTAATGACAAAACAATTAATAAATCAACCAGAATATATCAAGTTCCCACTTATTTTGTATTAAGCTAACTATGGAAATGACTACATTGGTTTTTGAAGTAATAATGCCAAAAGCCTCATTTATGAGTCATTGAATTTAATTATGTCTTTCATAGCACTAGTATTCTTTTTTATTGACCAATGACTAAAACGATTAGCACATATCTGAAATCTGTTTAAAAGGTTTTAGGGAATGTATAAAAAACATGACAGAATATGACATGAAATCATAGCCACTAATCAAAACATCTAAAACATCAAATTAGTGTCGTGTCCGTTTCCAATGATTGTTTATGTTCCAAAATAATCCAACACATATTACTTTTCAGATCTTTTTTTTTTTTTTTGGAGATGGAGTCTAGCTCTGTCGCCCAGGTTGGAGTGCAGTGGCGCGATCTCGACTCAGTGCAAGCTCCACCTCCCGGGTTCACGCCATTCTCCTGTCTCAGCCTGCTGAGTAGCTGGGACTACAGGCGCCTGCCACCAAGCCCAGCTACTTTTTTTGGATTTTTTTACTAGAGACGGGGTTTCACCGTGTTAGCCAGGTTGGTCTCAATCTCCTGACCTCATGATCTACCCACCTCAGCTTCCCAAAGTGCTGGGATTACAGGCATGAGTCACCGCGCCCGGCTCAGATCTATTTTTAAGCTCTAAAAACCTTTCCCATCAACTGATCTGCATTCCCAAAAGCATCCACATGTTTTAACTGTGGCTAACACAGTAATGAGAGCAAAATCAATTAGAAATATTATTAAGGATAAAATTAAAATATAAAATATGGAAATAAGAAGTGCAGGGGATCAGATGGTTAGATATCAAATAAACATCTGATTCAAAAGTGGGTGCTGGAGATCACTGTGTTAAGTGAAATAAGCCAGGAACAGAAAGACAAACATCACACGTTCTCACTTATTTGTAGGATCTCAAAAGTAAAACAATTGAACTAATGGTCACAAAGAGTAAGGTTATTGCCCAGGCTGGGAATTGTAGTGGGGGTGGTGGCAATGCTTCGTAGGTACAAATTAATAGAAAGAATGAATAAGACTATTTGATGGTGCAATAGGATGATTATAATCAATAATAACTTAATTGTATATTTTAAAATAAAGAATGTAATTGGATTGCTTGTAACTCAAAGGATAAATACTTGAGGGATGGATACCTCATTCTCCGTGATGTGTTTATTTCACATTGCACACCTGTATCCAAGTATCTCATGTACCCCATAAATGCGGTACATGACTTGGGCCCATATTACAGCTGCCTCCAATCAGACTTATTGCTGCAATTGGTAGTGGCTCTGTGTTTCTCTGAAGTGGAGTTCCAAGAGACAAATCAAAATCCTACCATTGCTATTGCCAAGGTCCTTTCCCCTGCTGTCCTGAGCCTGGGCAGGTAACATAAAGCCTGACCTCACCCCAGCACTGAAGTATGCAGCCCAGGAATGCCAACCTGACATCTGCAGCCAGCAAGAAATAAGCCCACACTCTCACAGCACTGAAAGGGAGCACAGCTACGAATGCGAGGAAATATAGAAGAGCCACATGGCTGAGCAAGAGCCTACTAAGTGGCCATTACACTTACGCACCATCTACTAGATCACAGCCCAAACTTCGCCAATAAAAATACTTTGCTAGGCCAAGTTGGGCGGATCACGAGGTCAGGAGACTGAGTCCAGTCTGCCCAATATGGTGAAATGCCATTTCTACTAAAAATACAAAAATTAGCTGGGCGTGGTGTTGTGCACCTGTAGTCCCAGCTATTCAGGAGACTGAGGCAGGAGAACCCCTTGAACCCAGGTGGCAGAGGTTGCAGTGAGCCAATATCATGTCACTGCACTCCAGCCTGGGCAACAGAGCAAGACTCCATCTTAAAAAAAAAAAAATCATAGTATAATTGGAAGTATAAAAACAGAATAGACCAAGCTGAGGAAAGAGCCTCAGACCTTGAAGACATTATTCAAACTAACTCAGTCAGACAAAAATGAAGAAAAGAGAATGAAAAACCCATCAAGAAACATGGATTACGTAGAAAACAAATCTATGACTTACTGATGTTCCTAAAACAAAAGGAGAAAAAACAAGTAACATGGGAAACATATTTATAAATATTATTCATTAAAATATCCCCAACCTTGGTAGAGAGGGCAACATTCAAATTCAGGAAGTTTGGAGAACCTGTGCAAGCTACTATACAGGACAACCCTCCCTAAGAAACATAGATATCAGATTCTCCAAGGTTAACATGAAACAAAAAATATTAAAAAGAGATAGAGAGAAGATGCAGGTCACATACAAAGGGAACCCCATCAGGTTAATGAAAGAATGTTCAGCTGAAACCTTACAAGTCAGAAGAGATTGGGGGCCTATATTCAGCATCATTAAAAAAAAATTCCCATGAAGAATTTCATATGTAGCCAAACTAATCTGTATAAGCAAAGGAGAAATAAGATCCTTTCCAGATAAGCAAATGTGAAGGGAATTTGTTGCCACCAGACATACCTTACAAGAGGTATTAATATTGAGGGAGTACTAAACAAGGAAATGAATAATTGTTACTAGCCATCTCAAAAACACACTTAAGTACATAGACCATAGACACTATAAAGCAACTACACAATCAAGTCTGCATAACAACCAGGTTACAAAATGATTATGGAATAAAATCTACATATATCAATATTAACCTTAAGTATAAATTGGCTAAATACCCCATGTAAAAGTCACAGAGTGGCAAGTTAAATTAAAAAAGTAAGACTCAAGTTTATGCTGTCTCTAAGAGACCAACCTCACATGCAATGACATCTCTAGGTGTTTAATCCAGGGATTAAAGATTAAAAAAAAAAGCTACCAAGCAAACATAAAAATATAGAACAGTGATTGCTATTCCAATTCCTGACAAAAGAGAATTTAAACCAGCAATGATGGGGTAAAAAAAAGTCTTGTATAATGGCAAAGATTTCAATTAAGCAAGAAGGCTTAACTTTCCTAAATGTATGTGCATACAACACAGGAGTAGCCACATTTATAAAACAAGTTATTAGGAACTTAAAAATAGACTTCAATAGCCATACAATAATAGTGGTAGAATTCAACACCTTACTAGAATTGAAGTATTAGACATAGTGTTAGAGAGATCATTGAGACAGAAAACTAACAAGGATACTCAGGGTCTCAACTCAACACTAGACCAAATGGACCTAACAGACATCTATAGAACTCTTCAGCCAAAAACGAAAGAATATACATTCTTCTCATCTGTATATTGCAGATGCTCTAAATTGACCACACAATTAGCCACAAAACAATCCTCAGCAAATTAAGAAAAAAAAAACAAAATCATACCAACCACACTGTCACTGAGCAATAAAAATTGAAACCAATACCAAGAAGATCACTCAAAATCATAAAATTACAAGGAAATTAAACAAATACTCCTGAATGACTTCCGAGTAAACAGTTTATAGCACTAAAATCCACATCAAAAAGTTAGAAAAATCTCAAATCAACAGTCTGACATCAAACCTTAAAGATCTAGACAATCAAAAGCAAATCAACCACAAAGCTAACATTAGACAAGAAGTAATGAAAATCAGAGCTGAACTGAATGAAATTGGCATGCAAAAAACCATAGGAAAGATCAGTGATACTGATGAATTGGTTCTTTAACAAATTAAGGAAGATAGATATATTTGTAGCTAGACTCGTTTAAAAAGAAAGAGAAAAGATCCAAATAAATGCAATCAGAAATGAGAAAAGGGATATTACCACTGATCCCACAGGAATACAACAATCAGAAACTGTAATGAACACCCCTAAACACACAAACTGCAAAACCTAGAAGAAATGGATAAATTCCTGGAAACATGTAATCTCCCAACGCTGAACCAGGACAAAATTGAAACCTTGAACAGACCAATAACAACTTCTGAAATTGAATCAGTAAGAAAATCTACTAACCAGAAAATGTCCAGGCCCAGGTTTTCAGACTCACACTGAATCCTATCAGGCATATAAAAAATAAGTAGTACCATTTCTACTGAAATTATTCCCCAAAAATTGAGGAGGTAAGACTCCTCCCTAACTCATTCTAAAAGGCCAACATCATTTTGAAACCCAAATCTGGCAAAGATACAACAATAAAAGAAAACTTTGGGTTAATATAAATGATGATCATAAGATACAAAAATCCTCAACAAAGTCCTAGCAAACTGAATCCAGCAGCACATCCAAAAAGTAATTCACCACAATCCAGTAGAGTTTATCCCGGAGATGCAAGATTGCTTCAATATACAGAAATCAATAAATATGATTCATCACATAAACAGAACTAAAGACAAAAACCATATGCTCATTTCAATAGAGACAGTAAAGCTTTTGATAAAATTTAGCATGCCTTTCTGTTATAAACCCTCAACAAACCATGGATTGAAGAAACATACCTCAAAAGAATAAGAGCCATCTATGACAAACCCACAGTTAACATCATACTGAATGGGCAAAAGTTGGAAGCATTCCTATTCAGAACTGGAACAAGACAAGGATGCCCACTTTTATCACTCCTATTCAATATGATCCCGAAAGTCTTCACCAGAGAAATCAGACAAGAGAAAGAAATAAAAACCTCTGAATAAGAAGAGAGGCAGTCAAACTATGTCTGTTTGCAGAAGATATCATTTTATACCTTGAAAATCTGTTAGTCTCTGTCACAAAGCTCCTTGATCTGATAAATGACTTCAGTAAAGTTTTGGGATGCAAAATCATGTACAAAGATCAGTAACATTTCTATACATCAATTATGATCAAGATGAGTTCCAAATCAACAACACAGTTCCATTCACAATAACCACACAAAAATAAAATACCTAGGAATACAGTTAACCCAAGAGGTGAAAGATCTCTACAATGGGAATTACAAAACATTGCTGAAAGAAATAAGAGTTCACATAAACAAAAAGCATTCCACGCTCATGGATAAGAAATATCAATATAGTTAAACTGACCATACTGTCCAAACCAATTTTCAATGTTATTCCTATCAAACTACCAATGATATTTTTCACAGAATTACAAAAAGCTATTCTAAAATCCATATGGAACCAGAAAGAGCCCAAAAGGCCAAAGCAATACTGAACAAAAATAACAAAGCTGGGGGCATCGCATTACCTGACTTCAAACTATACTACATAGCCACAGTAATCAAAACAGCTTGGTGCTAGTACAAAAACAGACGCACAGATTGTTGGAACATAATAGAGAGCCCAGAAATAAAGTCACACACCTACAGTCATCTGATTTTGAACAGGTGGACAAAAAAAAAGCAATGACAAAGTACTCCCCATTCAATAACTGGTGCTGGGATAACTGGCGAGCCATTATACAGAAGATAGAAACTGAACCCCTTCCTTATACCATGTACAAATATCAACTCAAGATGGATTAAAGGCTTAAATATAAAGCCAAACTGTAAAAATCCTTGGAGAAAACCTAGAAAATATTATTCTGGACATAGGCCCTGACAAAGATTTTATAATAAGGATGCTGAAAGCAATTGCAACAAAAACAAAAATTGACAAATGTCATTAAATTAAACTATGGAGTTTCTCTACAGAATAAAAGAAAAAAACTATCAACAGAATAAATTAAAAACTTACAGAATAGGAGAATATACTTGCAAACTATGCATCTGGATATTAGACAAAGGTCTAATATCCAGAATCTATAAGGAATTTAAACAAATTAAAAAGCAAAAAAAAAATAATAATAATTAAAAAGTGGTCAAAGGGCAGTATGGCCATTTTCACAATATTGATTATTCCTACCCATAAGCATGAAATATTTTTCCATTTTTTTTGTGTTTTCTCCGGTTTCCTCTATTCCTATTTGAATACTCAATTTATTCCTCTTGGCTGGCCAAAACTTTCAATACTATGGTGAATAGGACTGGTGAGATAGGGCATCCTTGTCTTGTTCTGGTTTTCAAAGGGAATGTTTCCAGCTTTTGCCCTTTCAGTATATTGGCTCTGGGTTTGTCATATATGGCTCTTATTATTTTGAGGTATGTTCCTTCAATACCGAGTTTATTGAGAGTTTTTACCATAAAGAAATGTCTAATTTTATTGAAAGACTTTTCTGTATTTATTGAGATAATCATGTGATTTTGTCTTTAGTTCTATTTATGTGATGAATTACATTTATTGATGTGTGTATAGCGAACCAACTTTGAATCTTGGGGATAAAGCCATCTTGATTGTGTTGGATAAGCTTTTTGATGTGCTGCTGGATTTGGTTTACCAGGATTTTATTGAGGATTTTTGCATCAGTGTTCATCAGAATTATTTACCTGAAGTTTTCTTTTCTTGCTGTTTATCTGCCAGGTTTTGGTGTCAGGATAATGCTAGTCTCATAAAATAAGTTAGAGAGCAGCCCCTTCTTTTGAAATTGTTTAGAATAGGTTCAATAGAAATGTACATTTTTACCACTGATAGAATTCAGCTGTAAACCCATCTGCTATTTCCATTAAACTACTCATTGGTATTCTTCACAGAATTAGGACAAACTATTTTAAAATTCATATGGATCCAAAAAGCCTGTATAACCAAGAGAATCCTAAGCTAAAGAAACAAAACTTGGGGCATCACAATACCCAGCTTCAAACTATACTACAAACTAGGCTACAAATGGGTCACTTTTTCTTCAAAGTCTCAAGGTCAAAGGAGTCCCAGTGCTTCAGAATGCACTCCAGAGGAGTACAGGCTGAAGAAGATCTCTTACCCATCCAGAAAGAGAAGCAAGATAAAGGTGTCCCTTTGGTCTCCTTCCTTTTGGTGTGACCCATTGGGAGGGGAAGACAGTGGGGGCGTCCCTCATACTGTTTTCCCTCCTTGGTTCCTGGGGTCCCGGCACCTTGTTAAATGTGCCACACACGGTTGCAGGTGTGACCCTCCAGCCATGAAACCAGAAGAACTAGGTGATTGGCATTAGTCATGTTTACTTATGTGACTCTAGTCCTCTGCTTGTGATTTTCCTTTGACTTTCTAGACTTATTTGGTCTGTGTGGCTCCCAGAAAGATGGATCTCAGGAAAAACTACATAATAGTTGCATTTGGGCAAGGCTCTTTTAATGGGGGAAGGGTACTAGATTGAACTTTATATCCTGCTATTATGGCCTGTGTTAAAGCATGGTTCTGATTAACTTCTGGACTTAAAATCCCCTTACTATTTAAACACCATTTTTACTGAATGCAGAATATGTGACTTAAAAGAACATAGAAACCAAATGGCAGTTTTCCTGCCGATGGGACAGTATTGAGACTAAAATTTGGTGTCAGAGGAAATTTTTTTCTAATTGTTGAAGGCAGAGTTTTCCTGTTTACAGAAGCAGCATAAAACCTGATCTGCAATATAGAGGTGCAAAAAGGTAGAATTGGGAAGCTGGATTGTTTTGGTAAAACACCACAAATGTGCCTCATGGAGATAATTCCTATTTCACTAGGTGGTGCTGTTGACCTAGAAATGCCATGCACTTTCCAGGTCAAGGGCAGAGAGTGACCTTGAAATGGCATTTTCTCTGCAAACCAAGGGCAGAGAGAGATGCTGTGCATTGGAGGGAGACCCTCTGTTCCTAGAAAATCATAAAAACAGCATTCCCCTGAGCTATATCCCCAGTTACTGTGGCATTACAGCATTCATGGTTGGCAAGGAGGAGAGAAGCTGCCATGGTGGACATGCCTAGTCCCCAGGTAGCCCCTTTCCTATTGGCATAGCTGCTGTCATTCATCCATGAAAACCTCTAGCTTGGCTTTCTATGTCTGCAGCTGGATTTTTACAGGCTGGTCTTTTTCAGAAAAGGAAATAATTTGGAGACTATTCTTCATTAAAAGGAAAACCTTACTGAGGATTTCTGTACCCTCACTAACTGCCTAAACAGTTTTCTTTTAACTCCTATATTACAACCATCTGATCTTCAACAAACCTGACAAAAACAAGCAATGGGGAAAGGATTTCCTATTTAATACATGGTGCTGGGAGAACTGGCTAGCCATATGCAGAAAATTGAAACTGGACACCTTCCTTACACTATGTACAAAAATTAACTCAAGATGGATTAAAGACTTAAATGTAAAACCCCAAACTATTGAAATCCTAGAAGAAAATACAGTCAATGCCATTCACAACATAGGCATGGGCAAAGATTTCATGATGAAAGCACCAAAAGCAATTGCAACAAAAGCAAAAATTTACAAATGGGATCTAATTAAACTAAAGAACTTCTGCACAGCAAAATAAATTATCACCAGGGTGAACAGACAATTTACAGAGTGGGAGAAAATTTGTGCAATCTAACCATCTGACAAAGGTCTAATATGCAGACTCTGCAAGAAATGTAAACAAATTTATGAGAAAATAAACAAACAGGCTGGGCATGGTGGCTCACGCCTGTAATCCCAGCACTTTGGGAGGCTGAGGTGGGTGGATCACTTGAGGTCAGGAGTTCAAGGCCAGTCTGGCCAACATAATGAAACCCCGTCTCTACTAAAAATACAAAAAATTAGCTGGGTGTGGTGGCATGTGCCTGTAATCCCAGCTACTCAGGAGGTTGAGGCAGGAGAATCACTTGAACATGGGAGGTGGAGGTTGCAGTCAGCTGAGATCGTACCATTGCACTACAGCCTGGGCAACAAGAGTAAAACTCCGCCTCAGAAAGAAAAAAAAAACAACGTTAAAAAGTGGGCAAAGGACATAAGGACATTAATCATTAATGGACACTTCTCAAAAGAAGACACTCATGCAGCCAACAAACAAATGAAAAAAAGAAACTCAACAAAACTGACAATTAGAGAAATGCAAATCAAAACCACAATGAGATACCATCTCACACCAGGAAGAATGGCAGTTATTAAAAAGTCAAGAAACAGCAGATGCGGGCAAGTTGTGGAGAAAAAGAAACACTTATACACTGTTAGTTTGAATGTAAATTAGTTCAACCATTGTGGAAGACAGTGTGGCAATTCATCAAAGATCTAGAAGCAGAAATACCATTTGACTCAGCAATCCCATTACTGGGTATATACCCAACAGAACATAAATCATCCCCTCATAAAGATATTTGCATGCATAAGTTCATGGCAGCACTATTCACGGCAGCAAAGACATGGAGTCAACCGAGATGCTCATCAGTGACAGACTGGATAAAGAATATGTGGTACATCATGGAGTACTATGCAGCCATAAAAAGGAATGAGATCATGTTCTTTACAGGGACATATATGGAGCTAGAAGTTGTTTTCGTCAGCAAATGAACACAGGAACATAAAACCAAACAACACATGTTCTCACTTATAAATGGCAGCTGAATGATGAAAACATGTGGACATATGGGTGGGGAACAACACCCCCTGGGGCCTGTCGGTGGTACAGGGGATGGGAGAGCATCAGGAAGAATAGCTAATGGATCCTGGGTTTAATACCTAGGTGATGGGTTGATATGTGCAGCAAATCACCATGGTACACATTTACCTATTTAACAAACCTATGCATCCTGCACATGTACCCTAGAAATTAAAATAAATTTGATAAAATATAAAATATTAAAGAAGGCAAAGGACTTGAACAGACACACTTCAAAAGAAAATGTATACGCAGACCAGAAGAATATGAAAAACTGCTCAACATCACTAATCATTAAAAAAATGAAATCAAAACTATAATTAGATAACATCTCACAACAGTAAAAATAGCTTTTATTAAAAAGTTAAAAAATAACAGACACTGCAAGGCCATGGAGAAAGGGGAACACTTACACACCGCTGGTGGGAAAGAAAATTAGTTCTGCCACTGTGGAAAGCAGTTTGGAAATTTTTTGAAGAACTTAAAAGAGAATAACCATTTGACCCAGCAATCCTGTTGTTGGGTATATATTCAAGGAAAAAAAAAACATATTCCACCATAAAGACATAGGCATGTGTATGTTCATTGCAGCACTATTCACAATAGCAAAAACATAGAACCAACCTAAATGTCCATCAGTAATATACCGGATAAAGGAAATGTGGTACATGTACATCATAGAATACTACACAGCCATAAAAAAAAAAAAAAAAAAAAAAAAAAAAAAAAAAAAGATCCATGTTGTGACATGGATAGTGCAAGAAGTCATTATCCTAAGTGAATTAACACAGGAAAAAAAAAAACAGAAAAGAAAAGAAATAAGGCATGTTCTCACTTATAAGTGGGAGCTAAATATTGAGTACACATGGACACAAAGAAGGGAATAATAGATACTGAGGCCTACTTGAGGTAGAGGGTAGGAGGAGGGTGAGGATCCAAAAACTGCTTATGGTAGTAGGGTAACTAGGGTACTATGTTTATTACCTAGGTAACAAAACAATATGTACAGAAAACTCACATATGTGCAATCTATCTATAGATCAAACTTGCACATGTACTTCTGAAACAAAAATAAATGGAGTGGGTGAGGATTCAAAATTTAATGATAAAGAGGTGAAGCTGGGAACAGGAAAAGTCAATAAGTAAAAATATATTAAAACAAAATAACATCAGAAAAATTTAATGAAAAAGGTGATTAAGGCAGAGGCAGAACAAATAAAGACTATAACTATAAGAAAAACCTGTTCCTCATTTAGTCCCATGTGTGCTTAGAATAAATTGCTATTGTTCCTCCTTCTTATTATAAAATACAGAAACAAGGAAATGGCTGTCTTAATGTTTTTGTCCTCCATTGCTCTTAGAATAAGAACCAGAACAACTTACAAGGCCAGCATGACTCTGCATCAAGTTAACTTTACCTAGCTTCATCTCTGTAGCCTCAACCTCATCCAGTTCCTTTGTTTCTGTGCTCTGACAATGACGGTTTAATTTTATCTCCTAAAGCATACCATGTTCTTTTTGACTTAGGAACTTTGAACATATTACCTCTGCCTGGCATTCTTCTGTTCCTCACTTCACATATTCCAGTTAACTCCAAATTGTTCTTACACTTCAGCTTAATAATACTTTTTTCTGAATGTAATATTTTGACCTATAAGTAGTCAGATCATTCTGTTAACCATTCTCATGGCAAATTGTAACTTTTCCTTATAATACTTCAATTGCAATTTGACACTTAATTGTATGATTCTCAAAGATTCTAAGAATCTAAGCTTCTCTAAGATTGGCCATGTATACATATGCTATAGTATACACGTATACATTTTCTAATATATTTTTAAGATATATATATTATATCTTTCTGTGTGTGTCTATTATCTATCTCTCTCTCTCTCTCCCCATATATTCCTCTTTACACAATAGTGTGACAATAGTATATATAGTATGACAATACTATGACAATAACGGACCATCCTGCTTTTTGCTTACCATTATTTCCTTAATATATAGCCCAGTGAGTGTCCAGTTCTCAAATTTGTGTTGAATAAATGTCTTTTCCACCACTACTTGACAGATTTATTTAAAAAAAAACAAACAAGAGATCTACAACTTGAATCTTATGTTTTGATTTCCTTCCAAAAATGACTCATTCTCTATTAAATGTGTACATAAATTTTAATTTACTTTTGTTATGATATTCGTATAATAATGCAAACTGATCCTATAAAGACAGGGTTTGGCTCTGGGTAACAGAAAACACTTTAGCCTTTTTAAGCACAAACAAATTTAGTTCCGGGAATCTAGTGTTTACAAATTGTTGGTAGGGTTGGAGCAGCAGGTCTCAGAGTCAACCTTCATATCTGTTAAATTAAATAAGCAGGAGGCCATTAGCCTGAGGCTGACTCTGTACTTTGACTTTCCACATAACAGACAACTACCTAATTTAGTATGTAAACAAACCAAAACTGAACTAGGAGTATACGTTTCATAACAAATGGCTGCGTTTCAATCACAAACTGCCAAGCTTCAGCCAATCACCAGAAGCCAACTGATCAGACCATGCCCAAATAAGGCAGATGTCTCAGTGTAGTCAGTCCAGGTGCTGCCTCTACTTTGCTTCCATTTTCACCCTTTAAAGCTTGTTGCTCTTGCTGCTGAGTGGAGCCCTCTGAACATTTTCCAGTTTTCAGCACTGCTGGAATCAAATCATTGTTCTTGGATCAAATAAACTCTGTTCAATTTAATTTGTCTAAAGTTTCCCTTTTAACAGATCTTATATCAGAAAAGGCTCAGGTAGAAAACAGTTGTGTTTGCCACAGCCAGGAAGTTACTGATACATATGCTTGTTCCAGAGTTACACCAACTTAACCAGGGCCTGAAGATCAGATGTCCTCCTACTTCCTTAGCTCACAGGCACTCTGCACCTGCAAAATATGTTAGATCTGCCACCTTTTTTCCCACTGAAATGAGTTCCTGATTCAGATTTCTCACAAGGCCCTGAGAAATGTAGATGTAGCAGAAAGTTTTCCAACCTCTGCTCTACAGGCAAGGCACCTGGGAAGCAGAATGTAGTAGACACTGTGTGATCTGAGAATACTTTGTTTTGATTTGAGTTTGCTTGAACAGCAAAAAACAAAACAAAACAAACAAATAAAAAAAACAACAAAATTTTGCCAATTGTAAAACTTTTTTAAGAGATAAAGATAGTTTTAAAAACAGGCTAATTTTTTTTTTACATATTCCCAGAAAATATTTTTGCTGTCTCTTAATTAAGGCAGACAGATACTTGTATTTTCCACTTTGCCTCTTCAATCACAAACTCACCCTTATCATTTTCTTCTGTCATCCCCACATATATGCCTAATTTTAGTTATGTGATTAAGCAAAAAGTATGCTGTCCTTAATTACAGAGATTTAAATCCTCTTTTGTTTTGTAAATATAAAAACAGAAGTTACTTTCTTTTCTCTTTCTTCCTTATTTTTTCTTTGTTTCATTTTTCCTTTTTCTCCAGCAAACATTAATTTCTATAAGTGGAGACCTTTGCTAGGGAATGGAAATATAAAAGCGAAAAAGACCAACATCATTATATTTTTCTACAATTTAGTCTAATTGAGAGGAAATATTTTAAAAGTATGCAAAAGTGAGACTGGTGTTACATATAAGGAAAGTACGAAGCAAATATCAGTCGGATTTCAATCAGCAAAACAACATTCATTTCAACTAATTCAAAAGAGGAGATTTTATATGGGGAATTGGTCACAAATGTAGTAGGAAAGTATAGAAAAGGCAGAAATGGGATTGTGAGTAAGCCTAAGATGAGCCGCAGCAGGAAACTGCTATTACTCTTCATATTGGAGAGACTGACTAATAGAGCAAGGGGAATTATAAGAGTCCATTGGCAGGGCCACCTGGTGGGAATTGTATTCTTGCACAAGACATGTTCACTGGCAAAAATATTTGTTAGGACAGAGAGAAAGGAAGAGAAAACCCTTCTTCCCATCCTCCAAATTTCCACTAAAGCCCCTACTGACCAAACCCAACTGGCAGACTTTTAAAAAAGAAATATGGACAACATAACTTCAATATTAAGACCATGAAATATGCAATCAAACAAAAGAAGGAGAGGAGGTAGCTCTGAGAAGAAAGATACACATACACAAAATACTATGAGAGCCTATGATTGGTCTAGGGGTATTTAGGAAAGAGTTGGGGAAAAATGTGTTAGGCAGAGAGAACAGTATATCTAAATGCTTTAGAGCAGAGAAAAGTTTCTGTTCTCTCTCTACTTTTAAATCTCATTTCAGATTTAATTTATGGTGTATTAAAATACACCGTAAATTGAAAATAATGTGAAACCAGTTAACTTTCTTGTAATGCATACTTGTATCCACTTTCTTAATCATACTAACACTGAGATTATTTTCTTATCGAACTCTAATAATCAAAGAGAGCAAGAAGGTGAGAGAAAAGAAAAAGGCAGCAAACCTCTTTTCAAGTTTACTTAAGATATGTATTAACCTATATATGTGTATAGAACATACTTTTTAAACATATTTTTGTGTTAATAAATCTTTACTAATGCATGATAGTCATTTTTAAATAGTCCCTAATGTTGTCTTTATGAAATCTAGTTATTCTCAATTTTTGTTAATACATTTCAATTTCCCTCAGGAAATTGAAGCTAATTAAAATGCAATAACCTATTCTATCGATTTCGTTCTGACTACAGTTCGTTTTTACATGCCCTCACAAACATAGGTAGTGAAAAATATGGGGAAGTGGCTTTCATAGTAAATAGCAAATATCATAAGAATACAAATTTAAAACATCAACCGTTCTCTACTAAAGAAATCACAAATCCCAGTTCTCAGATAGAGTGGTAGTTAATTACATGGTTTTAGCACAATTTCTCAAAGTCTTTTCAACTATCATACATGTATTATGGGACTTCAGGTACATAATATGAAACTATTAATAGGAATACTAAGTACACATTAATATATGGTTAGAAGATGAGATCACTTTTCTTATTTCAACATGAGCTTTTATTGCATATGATAGGTACAAAATTATTTATAAATTACTTTCTTTTTTACAAGCTTTAATGTCAAAGTTTGGCTGACCTACTCAAAACTTGAACAAAGGACTCAGTAGAGTCCATAGCACTTGACTGTGTTGGCGAAAATTGTTCTTTTCATGAACAATATTCATGTTTGATGCTCAAAGCACAAGGCAATCAGCACCTCTCAAGAACTCTACCGAAGTCACTCAATTGCTCTTTCTCTAAAGAGAAAACTGTAAAAAGTCACTTAGCTTCTCTCCCACCAGTGAAAGGGAGCATTTATCTAGATGTCACTTTTATCAGCTTTAAAGGATATCAGAATATGGGTGAATTGAACATTGTTCCCAACAACACTGAAGAAGTATTTCTTCTTAGGAATTTTATCATGACTGGAAAAAATGACAATAAACATGAATCCTGCATGCCAAATTGAACCCACTTACTGCAAAAAAAAAAAAAAAAAAAAAAAAAGAAAGAAAAAAATATATATATAACCTTTAGATTAGGAGAAAAACATTTAATATTTGTACCCAGTGATGGTTAGGATATATAAAACCTGATACTTTAGGTTAGAGTATATAAAAACTGATACTTTAGATTAGAGTATATAAAAACTGGTACTTGTTATTTTAAACTGGAAGAAAGTGGTTTCTTCTAGTTTAAACTAGTTTCTTCTAGTTAAACTTTCTTCTAATTTAAAATTTAAAATAGCAAACAAGCAAACAATGCAAAAAAACCATGTAGGGAAATGTAAACACAAGGAAAATATTTATCCTGAAGATGCATCATAAGAAAACTGTACAAACTGAAACCAAAATGTATGAAAAATAATTGAGGTGAGGGGAGCTACTTTATTTCTTTTTGTTTCTTTGTTTTGTTTTTTTGTTTCATTTTGTTTTTTTGAGATGGAGTTTTACACTTGTTGCCCAGGTTAGGGTGCAACGGTGCCATCTCAGTTCACTGCAACCTCCATCTCCTGGGTTTAAGCGATTCTCCTGCCTCAGCTTCCCGAGTAGCTGGGATTACAGGAGACCGCCACCACGCCCAGCTAATTTTTCTGCATTTTTAGTAGAGATGGGGTTTTACCATACTAGCCAGGTTGATCTCAAACTCCTGACCTTGGATGATGCACTTTTTGGTCACCTTCCTTTGTAAATGTCTAAGTCTTTTCCCCATTTTTATTTGATTATTTACTGTATTATTGATTTGTAAAATTCCTTTACAGATTTTGAATAAAAGTTTTTTGTTGTACATATGTGTGAGGAATATTTTCTTCTTCTGTGGTATGTCTAGTTGTTTTCCTCATTGTGTTTTTTGAAATGAAGTAATTTTAAATTTTATTAAAATCTAATTTACTTTTTTTTCTCTTTTTGGTTTGAGCTTTGGTATTCTAATAAGAGCCTACCCCAGTTTGCAAAAATTTTCTTCTATACATTCTCACTTTAGGTTTCTGATTCATTTTAAGCTCTATTTTGTGAATTGTGTGAGGTAAGAGGAAAGTGTTGTGAAATATACAGACAGCTACTTAATTAACCAGGCTTTGTTGAAAATAATCTGTTTTTAATTGAATCATTTTGGCACCGTTGTTGAAAATAGATCAAAAAAATATATATAGAGAGAGAGTTTATCTGGACTCTGTATTCTGCTCTACTGCTACATATGTCTATGTAAATGACTTTAAAAACTATGTAAGTGATTCTAAAAGTTTGGAGCTTTTTGGGTTTCCCGCAGAAACTTTGTAAAGTCCATGAAGTCTTTGTAATATTAAGAAATGATTTGCCTTGTTCTTTGTTTACAATATACCAACGATACAAAAGCAATGCCGAGCAAAACTGATTGTCCCTTAGTTTAGCTCAAATTGAAGGAATAGCACAGAACTGAACTAAAATCCATTGCATCTTTACCATGACATACTCGCAGATGAAAAAGAAACTCAACTTTATATTAAATATATATATATATATATATATATAATTACATGTGATGAAATGGGAAGTACACATTAAAAAGTTCTGCATGTAAAGATGATGAATGGCTCAAAAAAAAAAACCTGTGGGATGGTTGAAGTTCATAGCTGACCTAGCTACTTTTTTCATGGAATGCTATTTTACTTAAAAAGATAATACACATCCTACAGGCAAATTATGATCACGTAGATTTGGGTATTTGGTAATTTTTTTCAATATAAATATAATAAGCATTTATTACTTCAAGAAAACAACTGGAAGTTTTTGTGGTCAACAATACATTTCAGGCTTTCAAGAGAAAATTAGAATTTTAGAAACTTTTTCCAGAACCATGAGTTTGACAGCATCCCAATATTAAAAGTCCTTTAATAAAATGGCTAATGATATTAATAAACTTAATTTATAATGTAAAATTAAACTGGTCAACATTTGGAAATTTTACATAACTCAGCAAACTGTATTTACCAAATGAACAATGTACGTGTTTTATAAGATTTAAAGATTTTTTAAAGCAACAAAACACAAAGACACTTGGATAGATGGAAAATATAACTTGGATACTTACAGCTCCAAATAAGAAAAATCTATCAGGCAGGGTCACATAAGGCCCAAGGACATAATAATAGCAAATTAGAGCTGTAGGGGTAGATTATATATGGTAAATGTGTTCGAGTTAGCAAAGTTTCCCATGCTTTCTATGGATTTGCTTATTTGAATAATTTATTAGGCTCTATGGCATGAAGGCTATCTCTAGTTGTCTGGACCCTAGGTGCATAGGGCAAGTGCATAGTGACCTTCAGTGTGAGAGTCCAATAAGGACTATGGTTGAGGTGAGGACTTAATCAGTTGCTCAAGACGAGGACTTGACTCACCTCTAAATCAGGGCCTCAAAACAAAACTCGGAGAAGGCAGCATTAAAAACAGGGACTTGACTCACATCTAAACCAGGGCCTGAAAACAAAACTGGAGGAAGGCAGCATTAAAAACAAACAAACAAATAAAAACTCTAGATTACAGCATGATATTACAAAGTATACATAGATATTAAAGAGCAGTTCAAAATAAAAATGTGAATATATGTTTAGATTTTAAAAGAGTATAAAGTATTCTTTGATATGGCTTTAGAGTATACATTGTAATTAATCTTTCAGAAGCTAACACTTGTCTCGATTTGCTGATATATTACAAATAATATCTACCATCATATTAAAAGACTTAAAATACTACCTATTCTACCCACTAAATAGCTGTGTGGGGCTTGATGTTTTTCACATAATTCAACCAAAATATATTTCAATAGATTGAAGACAGAACAGAAATTGTTCTCTTGTTAAGCTAGACATTAAAGGGTTTTTAAAGAATGTAAATCAATGCTGCTCTTTTCACTATATTTTGTTTGAAAAAATATAGTTTTTTTAAAAAACAAATTTTATTTAACCTATCATGGATTAATTTGATTTTAAAATAAATTAATAAATATAACTTTTAATTTATCAGCTTTAATTTTCCATATGGTATCTCTACATAAACAGCAGAAAACAACCTGTTTAGGATTTCCAAAAGTATTTAAAAGTGCAAAAGAGTCTTGAGACTAAAATATTTGAGAAACTTGTATTACTGTAGCTTTATAGTAATTCTTGAAAACAGATCATGTAAATTCTTTAACTAATGTTTCCCTTTTAAAGATTGTCTTGCTCTCATTATAGGTCTGTTACAATGTCTTGTAAATTTTTAATATTTCAGAGTCTATAAAAAAATCAAATGCTGGGATTTGATTACAGTTAGAGTTATGTTGAATCCATGTATCAATTTGGTGAGAATTGACATCTTGAAATACCGACCCTCCCATCTCTTAAATATAACACATCTTTCCCTTTGTTTAGGGTTTCTTTAATTTCTGCATGCATTGTTTTCTAGTTTTCAATTTAAAGGTATTATGTGTTTTTTAAAATTAAGTATTTCAAGTTTAAACTGCTAATTTAAGTGGTACTAGTATTGTATATGAAAAGTAAGGTTTATTTTTATACTCTTCTTGTATTTTTTATATCTCGTGAAATGAAGTTTTTAGTTCTAGTAATATTATTATAAAATCCTTAGGATTTTCTTTCTAGATTATGATGTTGTCTGCAAATAGACAAGTGTTATAATTGTTTTCTTATTAATAAAGCTTTCTTTTTTTGTCTCTTTTTTTACACTTTATCTCTCTAGCTAAGGACCCTGTATAAGTCAGGGTTCTCTAGAGGGACAGAACTAGGAAGATAGATATATATGTGAAGAGGAGTTTATTAGGTATTAACTCACATGATCACAGGGTCCCAAAATGGCTGTTTGCAAGCTGAGGAGCAAGGAAAGCCAGTCAGAGTCCCAAAATTGGAGAACTTGGAGCCCAATGTGCCAGGGGAGGAAGGGTCCAGTATGGGAGAAAGATGTAGGCTTGGAGGCTAGGCCAGTCTAGACTTTTCAAGTGTTTCTGCCTGCTTTATATTCTAGCTGTGCTGACAAGTGATTAGATGATACCCACCCAGATTAGGTCCGCCTTTTCTAGACACCAGACACAAATGTTAATCTCCTTTGGCAACACCCTCACAGACACAGCCAGGATCAATATTTTGCATGCTTCAAACCAATCAGGTTGACACTCAGTATTAACCCTCAAAAGTTCCCTTGTCAAATTGAACCCATACACATCTCCTGAGATAATACATAATCTCCAAATAGAGACAATAATAAGGTCATAATTGTGCCTAACATAATGTAACTATCCTTTTATATAGTCAGTTACCCAAATACTGTTATATAAAGTTAACAATATTTAAATGCCGATATCATGTCAATAAATCTTAGGTCATATGATAAAGGAAAAAGCAAATAAAATAAAGATATTTTCTTCGTACAAGTGTATACTTGCACAAACATGTTTTTAACAAAAAAAAAAAGGAGGAAATACTCATGACAATTACAGTCCTCGTTTCTGCAACTGGTCATGTGGTTGTAGCTGGTATTGATGACCATCTTCTTCTACTACCCATTCTGTATTCCCTTTGCCTTCAGCAAGCACCTCAGCAGGTCGTGGTTTTTTCCATGGTGGAGTGACCCAAACCTTCATTCCTGAAAGGTCTAGGCCATTTGTAGTCCTGCCTGGATTGGGCTGTTGTAGTTTCTCTTTGACCTTAATCACAGAGCATGGTAATACTAAGAGATACCCTAATGGATCTCCTATATTCCATGTATATTCTTTCTTACCTCCATTGTGGAGTAGCAGACTGATTTCATCTTGATAGTCTGGGTCAATCACCCCAGCCAACACTGTAACTCTCTTCTTAGCCTGTTGAATTAAAGGTAGGAGGAGCACAAAGTTTCCAGGCAGCAATCTTAACTTCCAGTTAAAGAAATCATGGTTGTGTCTTCTGGTGGCATCATTTCTAGCTCTGAAACTAAGACCTCTAGGCCAGCAGAACGTAATGTTGTGGGAACAGGAAGCAAAAATTTTGCTGGTGGATCACTATGGGTAATGGTGAGTGCTGCCACTTCCACTTCCACCCCTTGATTCCTGGACCCATGAATCTTGGCTATGGGAGAAACAGTGCCATATATTGGACTCTGATTCAGAGCATACATGACCTTCTGGATAACTTTGCCCCAGCTCTGCAAAGTATTGTCACCTAGTTGGTGTTGTAATTGTTACTTCAAAAGGCCATTCCACCATTCTATCAATCCAGCTGCTTCACAATGATGGGGAACATGGTAAGACCAGTGAATTTCATGAGCATGAGCCCACTGCTGCACTGCTTTGCCATAAAGTGAGTGCCTTGGTCAGAGGCAATGCTGTGTGAAATACCTTGGCGCTGGATAAGGCATTCCATAAGTCCATGGATGGTAGTCTTGGCAGAAACACTGCATGCAGGATAGACAAACGCATATCCATAGTAAGTGTCTATTCCAGTGAGGACCAACCTCTGCCCTTTCCATGATGGAAGAGGTTCAATATAATCAACTGCCACCAAGTGTCTGGCTGATCATCATACAAAATGGTGCCGTATCAAGGGCTCAGTGTTGATCTCTGCTGCTGGAAAATTGGACACTCAGCAGTGGCCATACCCAGGTCAGCCTTGGTGAGTGAAACCCTATGTTGCTGAGCCCATGCTTAACTTCCATTCCCTGCCACCATGACCACTTTGTTCATGGGCCTATTGGACAATGACAGGGGTGGCTGCAGGAAAAGACTGACTGGTGTCCACAGAACGGGGCATTCTAGCCCCTTGACTATTAAATTCCTCCTCTGCTGAAGTCACTTGTTGGTGAGCACTCACATGGGACACAAATATCTTCACAGTCTTTGACCACTCAGAGAGGTCCATCCACATACCTCTTCCTCAAATTTTTTTGTCACCTATTTTTTAATCATGCTTCTTCCAAGTCCCTGACCATCCATCCAAACCATTGGCAACAGCCCATGAATCAGTATATAATTGCACATCTTCCCAATTCTCCTTCCATGCAAAGTGCACAACAGAGGCACTGGAAGATTTCCCTTCACCACTGTCCTTCAGGGATATCCTAGAAAGGGGCTGTAGTGCTGTAACTGTCCATTTTCAGGTGGTGCCTAAATATCGTTCAGAACCATCTGTGAACCAGGCCCTAGTCTTCCCTTCTTCTGTAAATTTATCATAGGGAACTCCCCATGAGGCTAGGGGAGAGAAGGCACGGTGGCAGAAGTGAAGACCATGGGCATTTGAGCCACTTCCTCATGTAGCTTACTTGTGCCTTCAGGAACTGCTCAAGTCCGATTATGTATATACCACTTCCATTTGATGATGGAATGTTGCTGTGCCTCATGCACTCTATGGCTAGATGGGTATGAAAGCACCCAGTTCATCACAGGAAGTTCAGGTCACATGGTGACTTGATGACCCATAGTCAAATGTTCATTTTCCACCAAAACCTAGTAACAGGCCAAGAGCTGTCTCTTAAAGGAAAGTAGTTATCTGCAGAAGATGGTAGGTCCTTGCTCCAAAACCCTAGAGGCCTCCGCTGTGATTCACCTATGTGAGTCTGCCAAAGGCTCCAAACATCATCCCTATCTGCCACTGACACCTCAAGCAATATGGGATCTGCTGGGTTATATGGCCCAAGTGGCAGAGCAGCTTGCAGAGCAGCTGGGACCTGTTGCCCTCCAAAACACAAACAGGCCCACTAGGCATTGTGCCTCCTTCTTGGTTGTAGGAGGGACCAAATGCAGTGACTTATCCTTCACTTTAGAAGGAATATCTCAACAGGACACACACCACTGGACCCCTAGAAATTTTAGTGACGTTGAAGGTCCCTAAATTTTAGTGAGGTTGAAGGTCCCTGAATTTTCGTCAGATTTATTTCCCATTCTCTGGCACTCATATGTCTCATTAATAAGTTCAGTGTGTTAGTTACTTCTTGCTCACTGAATCCAATCAGCATAGTATCATCAATGTAATCCACCATGTGATATCATGTGGAAGTGAAAAGTGATCAAGTTCTCTCCAGATAAGATTATAATACAAAGCTGGAGAGTTGTTATACTCCTGGGGTAGGACAGTGATGGTGTATTGCTGACCTTGCTAGCTGAAGGCAGATTGCTTCCAGTGAGTCTTATGGACAGGAATGGAGAAAATAGGCATTTCCCAAGTCAATGACTGCAAACCAGGTACGAGGAGATATGTTAATTTGTTCAAGCAATGAAACCACATCTGGTTCAGCAGCTGCAATTGGTCATCACTTGGTTAAGCTTACAATAATCCATTGTCATTCTCCGAGATCCATCTGTCTTCTGAACAGGCCAAATGGGAAAGTTGAATGGAATGTGATGAGAATCACCACCCCTGTTTCGTTCAAGTCCTTGATGGTGGCACTAATCTCTGCAATCCCTCCAGGGATGTGATATTGGTTTTGATTTAATATTTTTCTTGGTAGAGGCGGCTATAATGGCTTCTATTTGGCCTTTTCCACCATAATAGTCCTCATTCTACCAGTAAGGGAGTCAATGTGGGGGTTCTGCCAGCTGTTAAGTATGTCTATGCCAATTGTGCATTCTGACACTGAGGAAATGACCACAGGATGAGTCCAGGGACCCACTGGATCTGTGCTAAAACTCCATTAATTAGCTGACCTCCATAAGCCCTTACTTTAACTGGAAGAATACAATGATGTTTTCGGTCCCCTGGTTCAACATCAGCTCAAAGCCAGTGTCCAGTAGAACCTGAAATATCTGATCATTTCCCTTTCCCTAATGCGCAGTTACCCTGGTTAAAGGGTGGAGGTCTCCTTGGGAAAGGATGGGAAAAAGATTAACAGCATAAATTTTTGGTGATGTAGTGGGGTCCTTCCTCAAGGGGACCCAGACTCTCCTTCATTCAAGGGGTTCTGGGTCTGTAAACTGGCTCAAATTTGGAAATTCACTGAGGGGCCATGATTCTGTTTTTATAATTCAAATTAGTCTTTTGCCGATTCGACCTAGAAGTTTTCTGCTCATGTAAATTAAGTAGAAATGCAGTAGGCTTCTTATCAATTTCACGTCTAGGAACACCCACCGTGATTAATTAGCCAATGCCAGAGCTCTATATGAGTCACACTATTCTGATTGCTGCTTTGTCTCTGCTGTCCATTATGGTACCTATGCCCACCTTGCCTTTGATAGTTGAGTGCCACTACTTGGTCCTTGCTACCTCAGGATCCAATTGCTCCCAATGTATTGAATAATTTTGTAGTTGAGTGAGTGTAATTCCCACTATCAGATCTGACAGGTGCTGCTCTCTCAAATCTATTTCACGAGGCATTGGTCAAGGGTATATCTTCTGAACCCTCCCAGCTAGGATGAGGATGTCTGAAGTGACTAATCCACTCCACCATCCCAATCTCCTTAAGCCTTTGGATCCCTTCATCTACATTAAACCAAGGGAGATCGGACATTTCCAGCTTGCTCACAGTGGGCCATCTTTTAATCCATATTTCAGCTAACCAAGCAAATAAACTATTAGAACCTTTTTTTTTTTTTTTTTTTTTTAAACTCACTGAGCTGCAACATTAAATGCAGTGTCCATACTTCGTGGGCCCAAATCAATGATTTCAGTCTGATCCAATTCTATGTTCCTTCCACTATTATCCCACACCCTTAATATCCATTCCCATGACTGTTCTCCATATTTCTGTTTATATAAATTAGAAAACTCAAGATGTTCTTTTCAAGTTAGCTCACTTCCTCATGGGTCACACTCTCAACCTCACCTCTAGGGGTCTGACAGGACTTCAGTCTAGTTATAGTCTAGAAGCAAATAAGGGTGTTGGGGGTAGCTCCTGTGGGGAATCAACATTATCTTGCTTGGCAACTGCCTCAGGGGATGCCCTGACTGTTGTCTCAGGCAGCGCAGGGTTTGTCTCCTCAGACAAAGGTGGAAGGACTGATGACAGTATGGATTGGGGAGGGGATGTTGCCACTACTGGGGATAGGGAAGCTGTTTCTTCTGGAAAAAAAGGTTCATCTGCGTTTACAAACTCAGTGTCCCCAGCTTTATCGGAGTCCTCCCACACATCCCCATTCCAAGTTGCAGACTCTTATTCTTTTCCAATTAACGCCCTCACTTAGACACCTGGTAAGGCTGTGCATGCACCTTTCATTCCAGGTCAGCCACTCGCATGATAAGAACTTGTGTCTGTGTTTCCACAATTTCAACTTTTTTCTCTGCAGAAGATGAAACTCTCACTCAGGGCAATCTTAGTACATTTGAGGCTCAGTATCTGCTTCTGAAGAGTTAGAATCCCTGAGTTCATCATTTTCTTTCATCAATTTGTCCACTGAACTTAGGGGCAACCAACCAGCGTCATTATGTTCCTTGGTTATCCACATACGTTCAAAGGTATTATGTATAGTCACTAAGCTCCTTGCCTCTCATGAGCAGTGAATTAGGAGTGTCAAATGCATTTATTTTGCATAACTCTTTAAACAGTTAACACCAGGAATTATCAGTGTTCTCCATACTGTAGAAGTAGAGTCTTTAGCATTTTTGGATCTAATCGTATGAAGCAGCCAACTCCAGAAACTCTCAAACAAATGAAAGAACTCTATTCTTAATATTCATTTCCTCTAGAGCCACACCTGGTACCAAAATCTGTATTAGTCAGGGTCCACTAGAGAGAGAGAGAGAGATATAAAACATATAAAGCGGGGTTTATTAAGTATTAACTCACATGATCACAAGGTCCCACAATAGGCCATCTGCAAGTTGAGGGGCAAGGAAAGCCAGTCAGAGACCCAAAACTGAAGAACTTGGAGTCCAATGTTCCAGGGCAGGAAGGGCTCATCATGGGAAAAAGATGTAGGCTGGGAGGTTAGGCCAGTCTAGACTTTTCATGTTTTTCTGCCTTCTTTATATTCTAGCCACACTGGCAGCTGTTAGATGGTACCCACTCAGATTAAGGGTGGGTCTGCCTTTCCCAGCCCACTGACTCAAATGTTAATCTCCTTTGGCAACACGCTCACAGACACACCCAGGATCAATACTTTGCACCCTTGAATCCAATCAAGTTGACACTCAGTATTAACCATCACAGACCCCTAGTAAGGTACTAAATAAAAGTGATCAGAACAACCTTGGATTTTTTTTTTCCAGATTTTAAAAATAAAACTTAGCTGTGACGTTAGTTATAGATTTTTATAGATGCTGTTTATCAGATTGAGATGCTCTTTTATTAGAAATTTGCAAATTGTTCTTTTTTCCACCAATGACTTTTAAATTGTTTGTATGTCTTCTCTGAATATATTGAAATGACTGTATGATATTTGTCTTTTACTATGTTATCACCTTTTATTTTTAAATATTTAAACCAGTATTGCATTACTGGAACTACCCTACTTAGTCATGATGATATACTTCAATATGTGAATAAACGTTATTTTCCAAGCTTTTATTAAAGGCATTTGCATCTATTTTTTACAAGGAATACTGGTTTATAGTTATTGTTGCTATAGTTTCTATATATAATAGCTTTTTCTGGTTTTGCTATTGTGGTAATAGCCACATTTTAAAAAGTTTTGAATATGTCTTTTTACTCTTCTAACTTTTAAACTGCTTGTATAATATTATTTATTTTGTAAGAACTAAGAGTTCACCAGTAACATAATATCAGTCATTTAATTTAGGGAAACTTTTGTATTATTAATTAAACTCGTTGAAAATACAACACTTTATATTTATATTAATTATTGGATTGATTTTGGCAAGCAGGGTATTTTAAGCAACTTGCCATTTTATCTTACTTGGCACAGCATTTCCAAAATATTTCCTTATTATCTTCTTTTTAAAATTTTGTTTTTATTTTAGTTTAAGTTCTGGGATATATGTGCAGAAGGTGTAGTTTTGTTATGTAGGTATACATGTGCCATGGTGGTTTGCTGCACCTGTCAACCTGTCGTCTAGGTTCTAAGACTGCATGCATTAGGTGTTTGTCCTAATGATCTCCCTCCCCTTGACCTGCAACCTTTGACAGGCCCGGTATGTGTAGTTCCCCTCCCCGTGTCCATGTGTTCTCACTGTTCAACTCCTACTTGTGAGTGAGAATATACAGTGCTTGTTTTTCTGTTCCTGTGTTAGTTTGCTGAGAATGAAGGCTTCCAGCTTCACCCGTGTCCCTGTAAAAGACATGATATCATTCTTTTTTTATGGCTGCACAGTATTCATGGTGTATATGTCCCACAATTTCTTTACCCAGTCCATCATTGGTAGATATTTGGGTTGGTTCCAAGTCTTTGCTATTGCAAAGAGTGCTGCAATAAACATAGGTGTGCATATGTCTTTATAGTAGAATTATTTAAAATCCTTTTGGTATACACCCAGTAATGGGATTGCTATGTCTAATGGTATTTCAGTTTCTAAATCCTTCAGAATTGGCACACTGTCTTCCATAATGGTTGAAGTAATTTACACTCCCACCAACATTGTAAAAGCATTCTTATTTCTCCACAGACTCGCCAGCATCTGTTGTTTCCTGACTTTTTAATAATCGCCATTCTTACTTGCATGAAATGGTATCTCACTGTGGTTTTGATTTGCATTTCTCTAATGATCAGTGATGAGCTTTCTTTCATATGTTAGTTGGCCACATAAATGCCTTCTCTGGAGAAGTGCCTGTTCATATCCTTTTCCCAATTTTTTGATTGGGTTGTTTGTTTTTTTCTTGCACATTTGTTTAAGTTCCTAGGTGATTCCGGTGATTCTGGATATCAGACATTGTAAAATGGGTAGATTACAAAAATTTTATCCCATTTTGTAGATTGCCTGTTCACTCTGATGCTAGTGCAGAACTAGAAGATGCTAGTTCACTCTTCTGCTGTGCAGAAGCTCTTTAGTTTATTACATCCCATTTGTCAATTTTGGCTTTTGTTGAAATTGCTTTGGTGTTTTCTCTGATGTGATCTCTTATTTCATTTGTGATACTGCTAATTTTATCTTATATCTTACTTTTTTGATCAGCTAGTTAGACATATATTAACTTATCTTCTTTAAAAAAAAAACAGCTTTTTGTTTTACAAATTTTCATTATTTTGAATCCTTGTTTTATTTTGATTTCCACTTATTGTATCTTTCCTTTAAATTACTTTGAATTTGATTTGCTCTCCTTTTTCAAGTTTCTTAAAATAAATGCTTAAGTCACTGTTTTGAGATGTTTATTTTTTTCTTATATGAGCATCTAGAACAACACTTTTCTTCCTACATTGTTTCAGCTGCATCACAAATCTTGATAGACAGTATTTTCATTCTCTTTCAGCAAAAAAAAAAAAAAAAAAAAAATCCAATTTAACTTGTGATTTATTCCTTGCTACTTAAAATATATATTATTTTTAATTTCCCTTCAGACTTCCTCTTTTTTAAATGTATCATAAATCCTCGCATGTTCAGGGATTCTCATCTATTTTATTATTGGGTTATTATGTATATCATGAAATTGATTCATGTTGTTTTCCAGCTTTCTATATTCTTGCTGATTTTCTGTCTGTTAGCTCCATCAGTTGCTTAAAGGAAGTTGTTGGAATCATCAACTACAATTATGAATTTGCCACTTTCTCCTTTCCATTCTATTTACTTTCATTTCACGTATTTTGAGATTCTGATGTTCAGTGTATAAACATTTAGAATCATTATGTCTTCAGGGTAGATTTTTTTATCACCATATAACATTATTTGTTGTCTTCAGTACTTTTCTCTGCTCTG
This sequence comes from Macaca mulatta, assembly GCF_049350105.2. NCBI lineage: Eukaryota > Metazoa > Chordata > Mammalia > Primates > Cercopithecidae > Macaca > Macaca mulatta. Next base: position 125,312,143 of record NC_133413.1, read on the forward strand.
AATTCTACTTTATCGGATGGTAACATAGCCTCTCCTGTTGTTTTAAATTAATATTTGCTGTATATGTTTTTTCAACTTACCAAACTGATTGAATTTAAAGTGACTTTGTTATAAGCAGCATATGATTAGGTCATGTGTTTTGTTTTATACTCTGTCAATATCTGTCTTTTGGTTGATGTATTAATGTAATTTACATGGAAAGTAATTATTGATATGTTAGTGCTTTAAGTCTACCTTTTTTATTTTAAACTTTTCTCTTTGCTTCCTCAGGTTCTCATTTTTGTTTTTATTTTCTTACCTTCATACAAGTTACATGAGCATATTTTGAGGATTCCACCTTGATTTGTTTATTGTGCTTCTGAGTATGTATCTTTGTATACTCTTGTTTTCACAGTCATTGCTCCTAGTATTCGGATATAAATGTGTGATTATTAGTCTAGTTGTATTAAAATTTTACTACTTTGAGTCAAGTGTAGAAAGTCTTACTTCCATTTAGCTCTTTTCAACATGTTGCTTTTAAATATAATCACCATGAGTATTAGGTGGTATTAAAAAGTTTTGTTTCTATCATCAAATATAATTTACAAAAGACATTTGAAAAGGGTTGTCTATTTCATGCTCTTATATTACCATTCTTTTCATCGTTCCTTCTTTCTTTCTGACACTTCGATATTATTTCTTTTGTCATTTCCTTTATCTTTAGAAAACTTCTTTTAGCCCGTACTTAAAGATAGATATGCTATTGACAAGGGTGTCCTTATTTCTCATGCATTCTTTAAGGATAGTTTCATCAAACTGAATTTGTAATTGATAATTCTTTTCTTTCAGCATTAAAAAAGATATTGACATTTTCTTTTGCTCTCCATAGTTTCTGATAAGAAATTCACTGTCTTCTGAATTATTTTCTTGCTAATAGCAATATGACATTTCTTTCTGGATGTTTTGAAGATTTTTTTCTTTGTCTTTAGTAGTCAGCAGTTTAATAATACATCTTGTCCTGAATTACTTTGGGTTTATCTGCTGATGGTTTTCTTAATTTGGTATATTTGTATGTCATATCTTTCATTAAATTTGGAAAGGTTTTAGCCATTATTTTTAATATTATTTATTTCAACACCATCTTCTTTCGCCTCTCCTTATAGTACACCTATAATATGAATGCTGGCTCTTTTGGGTTTTTTCCTACAGGTCCCTAAAATGCTATTAATTTTAAAATAAATTTTATTGTATACATTTTAGGTATACAACACAATGTTATAAGACACATGGTATATGTGTGTGTGTGTGTGTTTATATATATATGTAAAATATGAATATTATGGCAAAACAAATTAACATATCCATCATCTCACATAGTTTTCATTTTCCCCCCTGTAACAAGAGAAGCTATAATCTACTCATTTAGCAAAATTCCTGAATATAATACACTAATTTATAGTCTTAATATTATACATTAGATGAATCTACCTAAACAAAGGTATTCATTTTCCTAAATCCAAGTTACACCCTTTGAAATAAGGAGATAATAATTATGTCTACTTTTAAAGGCTGTTTTATAATCAAAATAATATAATCCAATTTAAAATACAATGTCGGGCACAAAGTTAGTATTAAATTCACGTTAGTTGATTACTATTACTGCCACTATTTACTTACATACATCACACTGTTTTAAGTTTCCTGAGGGTGGTGATACGTGTATTGAGGGCTTTAAACATTTTGAATTCTCAAAAAGGTGGGTGACAATAATGACCTCACCATTTCTAAAGGTTGTTATCACTGGGGAAGGAAGGCAATATTGCTGTTGGTGTTTTTATGTCAACAAATAAACTTTATTCTTCTGAGGGTGACCAGAACATATAATCTGGTATCTCAGATTGGTATAGGTTTTCAGTGACTTTTTAGAAAAGCAAAGGTCTACCTTTTATTAGGAAAATTGACCTTGCATCTTAAAGGTCAACAAAGTAAAGACTTGACTTTAGTTGCTAAGAAACCTACAAAATAAGCTGCATGTAAGACACTGTATCTACTTTATGAGTTAACCCCATCTAGATTTGAACCTGTGATTTCTGAGAGCCTGCGCACTTTAAGTCCAAACATTTCCTTTCAGCTATGAAGAACGACGTTTTAAAATTACAAAACACACTTTAAGGAATGGCTTTCTTAAATTAACTGCATTCAACAAGACAGGGTAAAAGTCACTGTGCTGCAAGACAGGTGGTAGCATTGAATTTACTGGTGCAGACCCATAGTGCCATTCCCTTCAGCTAGAGAAGACATGAATGTGCCTGACATTCTGGCATCTAGCCAAGATCAGGAGCACTTTGCTGTCACATTCAACTTGTGCAGTTCATGCACATTTCTCTAATGCTTTAGAAAAATAAAAATTTAATGCAGAGAATTCAGTGAAAGATGGCAAAAGAAATTGACATTTTCATAGTCTTCCTGCCTGAAACCTACTGAAGTGAATAAAAAGTAGAGACAAAAACTGCCTCTATGCTTAAGAAGTGCCATAACCTCGTAGAGTCAACTCAGAAGCATATCGGTCAGCTACAAAAATATCTGGACCAAATTGAAAGACTCTGGGTATCGGTAGACATATCTCCATTTGGGAAGAATGCATGGTATAGTAGACAAGAAAGGAATTTATAAAGCGGTCTACTAGGAACTCCCAGCTGGAGAGATGAGACTGTGGATTGAACAGGTCACAGGAGAAAAGAGGAAAACATCTTACAGAATTAATTCTATGACAATAAAATGGCAAGTTGAAGGAAGAGATATTTAATATATAAACTTCCTAGACAAGTCATATTATATTTTCAGCTGATTTTCTCCCCTCAAGGAAAACCCTGATATAAAAGAAACTGTACACTGTAACTTCTGACCAAAATAACATGAGCAAAGAGACATGTTTACATATCTGTAGAGGTCTGAGCTTTCATCTGGGTGTTCAACTCTCTGCCAGTCACAGGAGTGAGAATAGTGGAAGAAGCCCATTTGGTTAGAGTATTCAATAAATTTAAAGAGAAATTGCTTGATGGTAAAATTCACTAGTAGTCTCAGCTTCTTTTCTGTACTCCTCAATCAAATAAATGGCTAAACAATGTATACCACCCACCAATTCTCATACTTAAAATTTAATTCCTTTGAGACTAAAGGATACTTCTGAGAGAGGGGGAGAAAGAAGAGGAGTTGGGAAATAAAAATAATAATTTTTTAAAAAACATCTCACATTACTAACATCATTCTTAAACAGAGAGTGAGTTCTGTTTGGAATTCTATAACTTAAAAAAAAAAAAAAAAAAAATTGCCGGGCGTGGAGGCTCATGCCTATAATCCCAGCACTTTGGGAAGCAGAGGTGGGTGGATCACAAGGTCAGGAGATCAAGACCATCCTGGCTAACACAGTGAAACTCCGTCTTTACTAAAAATATAAAAAATTAGCCGAGCGTGGTGGCGCACACCTTGTAGTCCCAGCTACTTGGGAGGCTGAGGTAAGAGAGTCATTTGAACCCAAGACTCGGAGGTTGCAGTGAGTCGAGATTGCACCACTGCACTCCAACCTGGGCGACAGAGTGAGACTCTGTCTCAAAAAATAAAAATAAAAATAAAAAAAATAAACCAGCATGACACCAATGCAAAAATTATTACTTGATAGAGAAAATAATAGAAAGTAAAAGAAAATCATGTATATGACAAACACAGTCACAGTCATTGTAAAAGAAAATATATAATAGCTGAATTAAAATAATAAATTTTATTATAATTTCAAATTTTGAGTATGAATAAGACAAAACCAAAAATATAAAATGACATGAAATCTGATCCATGTTAATTTAAAAATAATTTTAGGTGAAAAAGCAGTATCAAATTTCAACTTCTCTAAAATCAGCATGAAGTACAAATTACCTAATACAAAATTGGAATAAGACATAGGCAATATTTTCAGAAAATTATACATAACTCAAAGGAAAGGCATAGAAAATTACATGTTAATATTTTTCAAGTTATTTGTTACATAAATATTACATGAGTATGATGATGTTTGCTCCTCTTCCCCTTCTCTTCTGTTTCAACATTTACAAAGAGTAAATTTCATTCTTCCTTTCCAGGTGTAGTGTCATAGGCCATGTTATGGCACCTGTTTGTAGCTTCTTAATTGTGCCACCATAAGTTAAGTGTGGCTAATCTGGTTGGTGAACAGATTATGCACAATAATCTCTGATTTATTAATGAGTTGAAGTACCTCTTCCAAAGACAGCCCTCTTGCTAGTTTTTCTTTTGCTTCCTGAACACAACCTCAGCATGTTCCATGTTGCTCCCTGTTTTCCCTTCTGTTTGTAGGAAGTGCATGTAAAGCACAACTGCTGTTCTCTTTACAGTAAAACCTTCTTTCTGTTAACTTGTTCTTTCCAATTTAGGAAAAACGGCTAGGAAGACTTAGGCCAGCTTCATTACTGTATTCACCACCGATTGTTTATCAGAAATCTTGAATTTTGATGGGTGTTTCCCCAAATTTATACAGCAGTATTTTGGTTTTTACTTGGCTAATGATCCTTACATATACGCTCTACTAGATGAGAAGAGAGGTTATGGGATCATGAAACCATAACAGAGAACTGAGTTCCAATAGCTGGATAATAACTTTTTTTAAGAAGTTAAAAAAGATTGAAATTAGATTAAAAATTTCAAAGAAATAAACTTCCCTGAAATGTAAGAAAAACTAGGTCTGTAGAAAAAAGGAATCAACTTGCTTCAGAAAAAAAAAAAAAAATTAATAGTGAACATTGAACATAGAACAATATTATAATAAATTTAATGAAATGTAACAATAAAGAAAGAATTTAACAAGTGTATTCAGGAAGAAGAAACAAGTAACTTAAAGAAAATACACACATATGCACAAAGAATGATCATAGGCTTTTTTAACACCGGTATTATGTGTCTTGAGGTGATGACGCACATCTAGAGCTCTGATAGAAAATAAACATGTAATCAGATTGTCTTTTAAATTTGAAGAAAACAGAATCATATCCTCAAGTATGCAAGAAGGAAAAATTTATAGTGTTTGGTGTATATCTTAAAAATATGCATAATTATATCCAATTAACTACGAGGAAACGAGGAATAAATATTCCCCAAATGGGAAAATCATGCCATAAAATGGCCTGTGGGTGGAGTTTCAATACATTTAAATCCAAAATTTATTAGAAATAATATCTGTAATTAAGTCACAACAGAATGTTTTAATATAAAGTGTACTACAATTAACAAAAGTTTGAAAAGACATTAAATAATATATACAAATGAGAAGTTGGTAGATTAAGAAAATGGCCACTAAAAATATGCCATAAAGAAGCTCAAGAACAAAAACATTTGATTGGCAAAGGGTAAGTGTGCTATGTTCTCCGTTTTTCATGACTAGAGTCACTAATGCTAAATTTGGTAAACTAATAAACACAGGTTTAAACATGCAATTTTCAGTTTTTATGTTGGTAAGGCACTAAAAATCACAATACACATGAATTTTCTCAGGTGGAGGTTAGGCAAAAAGCCACACAGCATAATACAAAAGCACAAAAGCAAAGGGAATAGCAAAATAAACATGATATAAGAAGACAAAAGACCAAATTTATCTCTTACAATAATAAATGAGGATCTGATAAACTCTGAAAGAAAAATTTTAGACACTGTGATAATACGACTAGAAATAAAAAACAACAGTGTACCATCTACAAGGCGATATTGCCTGAAAGAAACGGAAACTGAAAAATAAGTGTAAAAAGGTACACAATGATTTACCAAATAAAAACAAACATAAAGAAACAAGGATCATAATATTTATACGAAGGAATTACAATCCAAGCATTTTGCAATAACTCAAACCAAGAAAAAGACTTTAATATAATAAAAGATTCTATGCACAACAAATATGTAACTTTTCCTAATAAACATAGCAATGAAATGTATGGAGAAAAAATCCTAGCGATATAAGGAATTGGACAGAATTTTAGACTAAAATTTCTAACTGGGCAAGTTGAAAACAATGTATATTTTAACATAAGAAATACGTATGTGTGTTAGTGTAAGTATATGTATGGAATATATATATATATAAATATCTATAAATGTCTATTATATATATATTTCATGTACACACATACACACATTCTATAAAGACCAAAAAAATTAATTCTGAAAATGGACATATAGTACAAAATATATTAACTTCATTATAATAAAAATAAATATAATTATCAAAATAGAGAAAGAAAACAATGCCCTGTAAATTACAATATATGTGTTATAAGCAAAGTTAAGAGAGAAACAGAAATAAACCACAGAGAAATAAATTAAAAATTGTTATAATCAATAAAATGATACACAAATGGAAATTTTTAGCGAAAGTCATATACGAGAAATTCAAAAATTATTTCATGCAGGTAGCAAAAATTAGGAAGAAAATAACTAAATATCAATACTAGAGACTAACAATATGTTTCATATTTCAATTAATGATATAAATAACATAGATAATCAAATAGTATGTAAACATTTTTAAAAAATAGTGTAGCACATTTTTATTTATTGAACAGATAAAAGAATATGCTGAGAAAAGCCTTTCATTAGGCACAGAAGATCCTGCCTATTCTGGCTGATAAACTCTGAGGGTCATGAGAGCTGGGACTACTCTTACAGCTCTTGATCAGCAATGAATCCCTAATCCTAACACCACAGTGGAGCTGTTTAAAGTTACATGTTACTTTTGACAAAGTGATATAAACTATGGGCTTTTTCTCCTGGGAAGCTTGAAACCCAATTATAGGGTTCCATGGACCCCTGATTAAGAACCCTTGGTACTAGTAGACGGTAGTGTGAATTCTAACATCAGATTTAGTGTGTTCGGACCCTCATTCTGTGAAATGGGAACAGTTCACCGCATTTGGTAATTATGAGTGCTGAGTGAGTTCATACTCACAAATGTTTAATAGCCAGAATACACTAAGTGCTAAACGCACATACGAAATTTTTAACTAGCACTGTACCTAGCACCTTGTACAAGAGTTCAACAAATACTTATTAAAGGAATAAGTAACTGCTCTTACATACTTCTCAGGATTGTGAATGTCAGATCAGTGGCATAACGTTAAGATTATGAAGCAACAAATGAAGAATTCTTGTCTCATTCTGGGGCTTTGGGGATGTTCACAGGACGTAAATCACAGCTCTACCATAAACATAGTGCTTCTTTTGCAAGATTCGCTATGGTGTTTGCTTCCATCTAGCAACATCCTTCAATTAGGTTGACTTTTTGGCATACTTTACATTTCCATGCTATTATACGTCTCTCATGTGTCCCTATTCTCTTTTTTAATCTTAAGAATCTTATGTTTTCAATATAACCAAATGCAGAAGTTCAGTTTCTGACACTGAAAGCTATTCCAATGTTTTGGAGAATTCTGACATCGTAGGTTCTAAAATGAGATATGAGCAGAAAGAAGAGCTCTTGATTGGAGAATCATACTTTCTCCTTTCTTTCAATATGGTTAGCCAGACAAGAGGTTGTATTTTCTTCAAGATGTGTGTTATCTGGAAATAAAATAAGAAAAACAATTTAAACTTATTTATATCATGAGTTTTTAGACATTATAACAATATATCTTTGATATAGCAATTTCCTCATTTGTTTGAAAAATTTCAAACATACATAATGTTTGAAAGAATAATAAAGGGAGATGTATCCTCCACTTAGAATAAACATTGTAAAATTCTGCCATGATTTGCTTGTTCTCAGCAAGTTGCAGTTTTTATGGCATTACCCTAAGCAGTTTAGCACGCATCACCACATAAACACAATGCTATGATCACATCTAAGAAAATGACAATAATTCCATAACATTATCTAAATTCACTAAACAAAATTCCCTAATTTCAGTCAATTTGAGAATCAAAAAGGAAAACTAAAGAACTGAAAACTAAAGAAGAAAACCCTAAAGATTATTTAATTATAAGTAATCTTTGAATCCATAGACAGAAAACGAGAGGGTGGTGTTTCTGTGCAGAAAACGCCAGATAATACACAAAGAAGAAATAGCAGATTTTTTTTTTAATTGGCATTTTGTAATTCCTGTGGAGAGCAAAATAATTGCTTTCCAAAGATATCTAAGTCCTAAATTCTGGAGCCTATGAATGTGTCACTTTACATGACAAAAGAGACTTTGTAGATAAAATTAAAATATGACCCTGAGATGGAGAGATTTTACTGGATTGTCTAGGTGAGTCCAATCTATTCATATTGGTCTTTAAAAGCAGAGAGTCTTTACCAGCTGTAGTCAGAGGAAGATGTGACTATGGGAGGAGAGTTAAAAAGACACAAGATGAAAAGGACTTAACCTGATGTCACTGCCCTTGAAGATGGAGCAAGGGGTCACTAGCCAATTCTTGTGAGTAGCCTTTAGAAGTTGGAAAAAGACAAAAATACAGATTCTACCATAGTGCCTTTAGAAATGAATGAAGCCCTGCTAGCCAGTAGATTGTAACCTAGTGAGACCTGCATCAGAATTCTAACCTTCAAAATTCTAACCGTAAGGTAATAAAGTTGTGTTGTTTTAGGCTGCTAGGTATATGGTAGTTTTAAATAGCAGTGGTAGACAACTAATACAAGCCCTACAAAATAATTGACTCAGAAGGCACATCACTGGATGCTAGCTAGAAGCGTTGGGTAAACTGGTGGTGTGTAATAGGACAGCCAAATGAGGTCAGAGTGTCAACCCACAGATCACTCACTAATTACGGGGAAAAAAAAAAAAAAAAAAAAAAAAAGATGTCTTTACAATGGAGGAAGAGTGGCATTTATCACCTTAATTACAGTTAGTTTCTTTAATGGGGGATGTCGTCACAGCATGGGTCCCCTGGTCCAATGCTCTGTGAAGTTCATACATCATGTAAAGTGTTCTTGCCAATGTTTAGCTAAATCTAATACAACCTACAGACTTGCTTATATTCATTAAAAAAAAAAAACAGACAACAGAAGAAAACAGAAAGGAAATATAAATAATTATACTCAGAACATAAGATATAAGACAACACTCTCAGAGTCTTCAAAATGTCAATGAAACAGAAAAAAATTTTAAAAGTAAAAGTCCTGTTAAAAATTAAAAGGTAATAAATAAATATTACAGTCAAATGCAATGTGTGAACCTTGACACGATCCTAAATAACAAAAAGGAAGGAAGGAGGGAAGGAAGGAAGGAGGGAAGGAGAGAGGGAGGGAGGGAAAGAAGGAAGGAAGGAAGGAAGGAAGGAAGGAAGGAAGGAAGGAAGGAAGGAAGGAAGGAAGGAAGGAAGGAAGGAAGAAAGGAAAAGAAGGAAAGGGAGGGCAGGCAGCTACAAATTATTGTAGAAATATATTAACAATTAAAATAATGTACACAAAATTTCCACTAGCATCACTTTTTTCTTTTCCAATCATTAATAAATACATTGGCTGTTTACTGGTGAAAAAGCATTGATTTGGACTCATGGGGCCTTGGTTCCAGTCCTGATTATGCCTACAAATGATTTAGGGAAAAACATTTAATTTGTCTGTCAGCTTCCTAAACTAGATTATATTGAATGATTTCCTCTGAACCTGAAACTTGCACATTCTTGACATTTCCTTCAGGAGAACGTTTGGAAAGATTCTCTTTGACTCTATTCAAATGACAAATTTGCTGAGTGAGTATTTAAGTTTTCTATTGCTCTGAAACAAAGTACCCCAAATGAAGTAGCTTAAACCAACACAAGTTTATTATCTCACAAGTTCTTTAGGTCATAAATAGGGGCATGGTATGGCTGGATTGTTTACTCAGGGTTTCAGTGGACTGAAAACAAGATGTTGGCTGGAGCTGTGGTTCTCATCTTGGCTCAGGATTCTCTTCCAGGTTCACTTGTTTGGGGCAGAATTTCTTTTCTTGCAACTCTAGGCCTGAAGTTCGCATTATCTTTCTAGCAGTTGGCTGGGATCAGCTCTCAGCTCCTAAATGCTGCCTGCAGTTCCTTACCATGTAGCAACCATAGACAATTCACAACATGAATGATTGCTTTCTCCCAGGCAACCTGCAGCATATTGATGACTGTCTTCTGCTATCTGCCTGAGGCAAATAGTGCTTTTATAAAACTATGCCATTAGGTCAGACCCACTTAAATAATTGCTCTATCATTAGGTCAACAAATTTAAGACCTCAATTATATCTGCAAAATCCCTTTTGATCTACAAAATATTCTAATCATGGGAGTGAAATTCACTATATTCAAAAATCTTGAGAATTATGCAGAGCATGTTTACAAGGAGTCAGTAAATCTTGGGATCCATCCTAGAATTCTGTTATTACATGGTTATCTTAAATCCACTATGTAAAAACTAACACATTCAATTGTCATAAGTTTGTAGAAAGTACTTTGCAATATACATAATTTTCTGTGGAAATCATTAAAAATATTGAGTCAAAGATATTTCTTATTTTGAAGGGTGAAAAAATTAGTTCAGTTCCTCTATAGACTTAAAACATAGCAGTATCATAAGAGAGAAATTAAGTTTAGATGAATATGAATTAATATATCAGATCAATAAAGTGATTTTTGTGACAAGCTTCCAAAAGTGTATATTATCATATGTTAAGAGCAAGCAGAATGTTATACCAAGTGCAGAGTTCAGATCAAAGAAAAATAAACACACTTTTAAATGTTAAAAACTATTTAAAAGAATTCATGAATATGAATAATTAATGGAAGTAAACACATTCCATGCCATTAAAAGTTAATTTGAAGGATTAAAGGAACTCTTATGATTTAAAGTCACACCTTCAATGAATTTTGTGAACATTTTAAATGTGCAGACAAAAGCATTTATTCAATTTAGTAAGACATAGTGGAATTCTGTACAAATTGTAGGATGAGAAGAGATGTGAACAACAAAACTCACATATAAAAGAATGTGTTTATCTATTTATTTATTTATTTAGCAAAAAAAAATGGAAAGATACTTTGCCAGATGCTGAGGAATATTTTTTAATATGGATATGTGCATTTCCCTCTGCCACTTACCATGTAGAAAAGAAGACAGACATTGGTCAAAATTTCAATGTGGAGTACTATGAATAATAAACATTGGTATGCTATGGAAACATGTAGCACTAAGGCTTAGTTGAAAAAAATGATTACTGCAATTGGAATCAGGAAAAATATATTGAAAATAAGCTTAGCTCCTCTTTTGGTAATTGTCTTTTTTATTTTACTTTATGTTCAATGGTGAAGGAAGAAGTGTTGATTATATGAAAATAATGAATATGTTCTTGATTTTAAAAGCAGTAAAATCTTGAATGTGATATCTCAGGATACTATTTCCAGTGCTTTGGTGAGAAGAATTAATAGCACAATGATTCTATATTATTTTTAAAATAAAATACATTTTGACATATTAATATTGGACCTTAAAAGGAAAAGAAAGGCATTAAAGTAGAATGTGACCCTCTTTTAACTATTTCAAAATCAGCTGAGTTCAATTGTTATAAAAATCATTGACTTTCAGAGCTAGGGCATAGCTCAAAGGCCATTCATTCTAAATTCTTAGACATAGATAATTCAAATGTCTTCCACATCTCTTAGGATATCACCAATAATAGGCACATTCTCACACTTTTTGAAGCAACCTCCTCTTTTTTCTGGAAAGTTCTATTTCAATGTTTACATACAGTCCAAATTAGTCTCTGTACACACTACATCATTGATTCCACTTACATGTCTGGTATCTCTGATATTTCTTTCTTCTACAGTACAGACCATTGACTATTTTGTAATTAGCCCTCATTTACTTCTAAATTACTCTCTTTCCCAAGCGAAATATTTCCAATTTCACCAGAAATCAGAACTATTTCTCCATGCTACACTTTATCATGTTAGCTTTAGTTCATTGTTTTAGCATATAAGTCTTTTTGACCATGTTTGTAATTGAACATATTTTCCCCTTCCATAAGTTTGCTAAAGATCTTTTTATAATACCATTCGATAAGCCAGTAGAAGTATGAAAAGAACAGAGTGGATATTGGTGCACATTTTTGGGAACTTGCTTTGCAACTAAAACCCATTCAATAATAGCTTGCTTTTAGAACACCAGAATTATTCCAAGTTTTCTAAAATGGAATTAATATTGGGTTTAAAAAATGTCTTGTTGAAATCTAGATACAGCAGCCTACTGCACTTGCACGTCACTGATCTACTTAAGTAGCAACACTTTCCATAGGAAAATGAAGTCATTTGGATATGATTTGTCATATCTGCAGTGCTTCAATGCCCTTTGATTCTGGGTTCAATTTTTTTTAAACCTCCTACAAACAGTTAACATATGAGGCCCTATTCATTTTAATCCTAAAATGGATTTAATTGTTTTTAAAACAAATATAAATTTGGATTTTCATCGTGGCAGTGAAGTAGCAAAAATGGTTAAAAATGAAAGAGACCCTGTGATAGTGGCTAGCTAACTCATGAGTATGCAGATGAACTTTATCTTCTGCAAAATTCATAGAGTAGTGTGTTTCTTTAGAAAGCAGCCCTTGAACGTCTGGGGTTTTCTGATGCATAAAGATGTGCTCTAAAAATGCCAGGGAGGTAGAACACTCATTGTGATTGTCGATGGAATGTCCCGTTAGTAACCCCTGTGGAAATCACAAAGCTCCCAAGCACATTGAGTCATGAAGGTCACCCTGCATAAATCTGTCTACATTCATGAGTTGCTACCGCTAACTGCCACCACATCAAGCTCAATGTACACCCCATGCTGCTGAAGTGGCAGGACACGCTGGATAAAATCCGAGCTCCTACATTCACATTTCTTTTTGTTTATCTTTAAGGCAGTACAGTATCTATTCAGAAACGTGCCCTTGAGCATTTGCATATCTGGAACAGCAGTCCTTAATCCTCCCAAGCTTTGGGAGAGGCATCTATTATTGGCTTGCACACATTTCAAGAGAAAAATACTGGCCATAGCTCCTACTACAGAGATATGACATAGCATATTCTTAGTCTTGAAACATTGACAAATTGAAATAGCTAGGCAAAGAATTATAATTCTAAGCTCTGACAATTAAAGATAATCATTTTTACATCGAAATAATAGTAGTTATACTATACTGTGGTGTATGTTTACAAATTTTGCAGTTTAAAAATTCTTGAAGCATTATTTGTTTTATTTTTAAAACATTGTAATGGAGAGATATTAACTTTATCATTCTGTAGATAAGAAAACACTCTCAGAAAAGCTAGGGTACTCCATTAAGTCAATCAAGACTTAGATTTAAATTCTGGTCCAAATGTAGTATCCTCTAAATTTTGGTTCTCATTTTCAAAAGTCAAGATGTGTAATTTTTAATTAATCATTTAAATAATTTTTTGAAAAATCGTTTCTCTGCTACTGAATTCTGTCCTTTTCTAGACACATTAGTATTTTTTAGTTGTGTTATATGTTTAATACATATAACATATGTGTGAATATCACTTCTTACTACATTAATGTATGTTACCACTATATTATATTTCTCAATACAGAAAACTTTTTTTTTTTTTGAGATGGCGTCTCGCACTGTCGCCCAGGATGGAGTGCACTGGCCTGATCTCGGCTCACTGCAACCTCTGCTTCCCGGGTTCAAGCAATTCTCCTGCCTCAGCCTCCTGAGTAGCTGGGACTGCAGGCACCCGCCACCACGTCCAGCTAATTTTTATCTTTTTACTAGAGACAGGGTTTCACCATGTTGGCCAGGATGGTCTCAATCTCTTGACCTTGTGATCTGCCCACCTTGGCCTCCCAAAGTGCTGGGATTGCAGGTGTGAGCCACTGTACCCCACCAATACAGAAAACTTTTAAAAAGTAACAAACAATTGTCTATTTTACGTTAACATTTTTAATGTTGAAGAATTTCACAAACATTATGGGAGGAAAAAATAATAATAAAATAAAAGCACTATATAATAGAAATTTATTTGGACGGGCACTTTAGGTCTGAGATATACTTAATACTTCTACTTTTTAATTCAAAAAAGGTCACTTTATAAACAATTTCACAAGGTATTTTAAATTTATGGGAATTTTTGTTCAATAAATACCACATCTATTTAGAAAAATATAAAATTAGATACAAAACATGAAACACCTATATCACATGAAAGAAACACATAAAATTCCAAATAGATTGAAACTACAAAAATGTTGAAAACAGATACAAGAGAATATTTGTATAATCTTCATATGAAACTGATAGATAGACTTGACAATGTATTGAAACTTCTGGCAAAATATACCATGAACACAGTTAAAAGATAATAAACAAGATTAATATTGCACATAACAAAAGAGTCTATCTTTATTATACAGTCCTTATAGATTATTAGAAAAAAAGAATAGAAATATACGGGAAGCTAACAAGTGAAGAAGTCCAAATGACAAACCTATTTGTTAAAATCTTAATAATTAAAGTGTAAAGTAAAATGGGATTGTTTATTCACTTGTCAGATTAGCAAAATTTAAAAATTATTTTTAATATTCAATGATGTTATAAAAAATAGATAGTTTCACTGGAGGCCATTATCCTAAACAAATCAACACGGAAACGGAAAACCAAATACTGCATGTTCTGTCTTAAAAACGGGAGCTAAACGTTGAGTAAATTTGGACACAAAGAAGGAAACAATAGACACTTGAGGCTCCTTGAGGGTGGGGGGGTGGGAGGACTGCAAGGGTAAAAAAAAAAATTCCTATTGGGTTCTATTCTCATTACCTTGGTAACAAAATAATCTATACACCAGACTCCCACAACAAGCAAGTTTCCCATGTAGCAAACTTGCATAAGCACCCCCGAACCAAAAATAAAATTTGGATAAATAAGTAAATAATAAAATCACACAAAGCAAGGGAAAACAAAAAACAAAAAATAAAAAACAGGTAGTTTAACTGTTTTTTTCTCCTTTAAATAGCTTTTATTTTTAAGGCAATTTTCAGGTTCACAAGAAAATAGAACAGAAAGTACAGAAAACTCCCACATACCCCTCACCTGCTCCCCATGGCCTCCTCTCCTATGAATATTCTACACCGGAGTGGTACATTTATTGCAACTGATGAATATACATAAACACATTACTACCCAAATCCATTGTACACATTAGGGTTTAGGCTTAGCGTTGTATACTCTATGGATTTTAACAAATGCCTACTGACCAGTATTCACCACAATAGTTTCATATAGAATAGTTTTATTGCCCTAAAATCCTCTGTGCTCCATATATTCATCCATCTGTCCCCATAAATCCCTGGTAACTACTTATCTTTTTACTGTCTCCATGGTTTTGTCTTTTCCAGGATACCAAGTCGTTGGAATCATTCAGTATGTAGCCTATCCACGCTTTCTTCTTAGTAACATGCATTTAAGTTATTTTAGTATCTTTTCATGGCTTCATAGCTCATTTTCAGAGTGCTGAATGATATTCCATTGTCTGAATGGATATGTTTATTCATTCACCTACTGAAGGACATCTTGGTTACTTCCCATTTTGGCAATTATGAAAAGGCTCCATAAACATCCATGTGCGGGTTTTTGTGTGGACATAAGTTAGCAACTAATTTGACTAAATACCAAAGAGCATGACTCCTGGAGCATATGGTAAGACTGAGTTTAGTTTTGTAAGAAACCACCAAATTGTCTTCCAAACTGGCTGCGCCATTTTTCAATCTCACCAGCAATGACTGAGAATTCTTGTTGCTAACAATTTATGATCGCAGGGTTCTGGATTTTGGACATTTTAACAGGTATGAAGTATTTCATTGTTAATTGGAATTCACCTAATAAAATATGATGTAGAGCATTTTTTCATATGTTTACTACCCATCGTATATCTTCTTTGTTGAGGTATCTGCTAAGTTCTTTTGCCAATTTTTAAATAGGGTTTGAGTTTTGAGAGTCATTTGCATATTTCAAATAACAGTCCTTTATCATATAGGTATTTTGTGAAGATTTTCTTTCAATCCATGTTTTTTCCTTCTCTCCTTTTCTTTACAGTCCTTCACAGACAGCGCAAACATATTTGATTTTTATGAAGCCTTGGTAATCAATTATTTCTATCATGGATTGTGTCTTAGTTGCTGTGCCTAAAAAGTCATTGACATACCTAGGGTCATCTAGTTTTTCTCCTGTTATCATCTAAAACTTCCGTAGTTTTGCATTTTAAATTTAGACTGTGATTCATTTTGAGTTAATTTTTGTGAAGGGTATGAGGTCAGGGTCCAGATTCACTGTTTTTACATGCGGATATCAAGTTGTTCTAGCAACTAGACTCAACTTTTGTTTAAAAAACTATTTTTGCTGTATATTATTGCCTTTGGCCTTTGTCAAATATCAGTTGATTTTATGTATGTATGTTTATTTCTAGACTTTCTATTCTATGCTGTTCATCTATTTGTTTATTCTTTTGCGAAAGCCACACTGTCATAATTACTGGAACTCTATAATAAATGTTGAAATGAGGTAGCGTCAATCCTCTAACTGCTATTCTTCAATATTGTGTCGGCTATTTTGTATCTTGCCTCTGTATGTAAACTATTCTTTTTAGAGCAGCTTTTTTTTTTTATTTCCATAAGATTTTGGAGAACAGGTGGTGTTTGGTTAAGTGAGTAGGTTCATTAATGGTAATTTGTGAGAATTTTGGTGCACCTATCACCTGAGCAGTATCCACTGTACATAATTTGTGGTATTTCACCCTTCACCCCTCTCCCACCCTTTCCCTCAAATCCCCAAAGTTCATTGTGTCATTCTTATGTCTATGTAAACTTTAGAGTTAGTTTGCTGATTTCCACAAAATAATTTGCTGTAATTTTGATTGGGATTGCACTGAATCTACAGAACAATTTTTGGAAATTACTGACATTTTGATATTACTGAGTATTCCTATCCATGAACATGGACTATCTCTCCATCAATATGTCTTTTATGATGTTTTTTATTGTATAAATAACACTTGTTTAGAGTGTTGGAGACAGACAAAAGACAAAATGATAACTTATAAAAGGAATTGTTTAAAAGTTTGAGGAAGATTGAGCACACAGTTTTTGGAAAAATTTACTGTGACCAAAGAATTATCCAACCAGTCGAGCAGTCTTCACATGTGACAGCAATATAGGAACAATTAAAGATGCCAGGAAATGTGTAATCTTTCAAAAATATGAATATAAAGGTATATCAGTCAACCAAGAAATAAACCTACATAAGGAACACATGAATAAGAAAACTGTGAATAGTCAACTTATTTAAATGTAGAATTAAATTTAGGAACTACACTACAAATGGTTATGCAAAAGAATGCAAATGTATTATTATTACTTACTCAATTGTGGAAGACAAGATGAACCACATGGATATTCTTTTTTTTTTTTTTTTTCCTGAGACAGAGTCTTGCTCTGTCATCCAGGCTGGCAGTGGCGTGATCTCGGCTCACTGCAACCTCTGCCTCCAGGGTACAAGCAATTCTCCTGTCTCAGCCTCCCAAGTAACTGGGATTACAAGCACACACCACAACTCCTGGCTACTTTTTGTATTTTTAGTAGAGACGAGGTTTCACCATGTTGGCCAGGCTGGTCTTGAACTCCTGACCTCGTGATCTGCCCACATCGGCCTCCCAAAGTGTTGGGATTACAGGCGTGAACCACTGTGCCCAGCCACCACACAGATATTTCTTAAAGGTGGTCTGCACAGCTGTAAATTTTGTGATTAGTTGAAAGTCTAATAGTTGAGAGTCTTTGTGATTAGTTGAGATCTGTTGTATTATATAAGGTCTTGTTCTACTTTTGAGTCTCGTCAAGCTTTTCTCTGCAGGGCCCCATCCAATGAATGCCTGAGAAAAGCAGTGGCACAAGGAACATTTACACCCAATGCTGAACTTCTCTAACTGGCCCTTTACCCTGGAGCTCCTTGTGGAACTGACGGAGACTTTTCCAGATTTGCATTAGAGTCTGATGTCTCCCTAGTAAATCCAACTCTTTAGTGGTGTCTCCTTCCACGAGAATCCACACTGCAACAGCAACTTTTTATATTGAATAATTTCAATTACATAAAAAAGTTGAAAAACTGTAACAAACATCCATATTTAATTTTCAGCCATTATAAGTGTTTACACAATTGCTGTACCTTTTTTTTACCATATATACATATATATACCGTGTATATATATAAATATATAAAGATATATATGTGTGTATACATATGCATACATGTATATGTATATATTTGTCCTACCATTAGGTTCACTTGCACACACCTTGAAACTGTTAGTCAATATTTTAATTTGTGTATCTTGATAGTAAGGAAACTCTACATAGCAAAAATGTATTATCTTCTCAATAAATTTAATATTATAAAATTCAAGTACCTAGTATACATTTCATATTCAAATAGCACAAGGTATCCCCTATTTATTTTATAATTGTTTTTCTGGTTTTGGAAACAAGAATCAAACAAGGATTACAAAACTGAATTGAGTTGACATGTTTCTTTAAACCACAAGAGTCTCCCAATCCCCATTTTATAATTGTTGTAGTTCTTCACAGTATTGATTTATTTTTAAATCTAACTTAGTGGCTTTGCAAAATGTCCTGTAACTTTCATTTGTTTAATTGTTTCTTCATCATTAGATTAAAGTTACACCCTTCTGGCAACATCGCTACATAGATGATATTATGCCTTCTCAGCACTTTTCCTAAGAGGTTATCATATCAGTTTGGCAGATTATTAATTTTCAGTTATAAATTCTTAAAGTTAAAAGTGAAGAGACTAGAAGTTGCTATAATTAGAAATAATGGGCTAGAAATTGAACTAAATCAAGTTTAGTTCCAAAACTGTAAGCCTGGAAGATCAAAATAATCTATTGAACATTTTTAAAGTAATCATTGACTATGTGTTACACCTTTTCCTGGTTGCTGGAAGATGCTTCAATGAATACCATATAGTAATTACCTTAGAAGAGCTCTCTATATAAACAAAGATGAAAAAGGTTAATGCTAACTTTTAAAGAATATAAGTGCTTAAATGAAGCTTGGTACAAACTTGTAAAACACACAGACAACAGTTACTATTCCTAGGTATGAGGTAGGCAGTGGTCAGCAAAAGATAATAGCAAACATGACGTTTCAGTTCTGTCTTAAAGACATTTCTCACTGTCAAATAAAGAGTATATATCCTAGATAGGTCAAAAGAAAATAATATCAATTCAATTGGATAGATATAGACAAATAGAAATATATAATAGATAATAATGATGAAGATAGATGAAAGAGAGAGAGAAATAATCGTAATTTCTTAAAATGGAAACAAAACACATCTAAGATAAATGAGCGGCAGATAAGGAAAGGTAGTTTATTACCGGAACTTGGCAGTAGCGTATGATATGAACCAGAAATCAGCCTTTGCAGTGTGCGAAGTGACCAACAATGAGGATCTATAAACTATGGTAGTGGTGTTCAGGAGATTGATTTGACAAGATATACTAAGCAGTTAAGTTTAATCATCATTTATTGATAACCAGGCACTAAGTACCTTAAGTTCAAAGATTACTATCATCAATGGTATTACTCAGTGTGACAGAAATAATATCACTATTTATCAAGTTTTGAGGCACTGTGCTAAGCATTTTGAGTGCTCAGCACAAAATCTAATCCTCACAACAACCCTATACAGCAAAAGCACACATCTTTCTTGGGCAATGAAAAGATTGAGACTAAGTTTGGCATTTTTCCAAAGGCCACAATCTAGAAACAACCAGGATACAAGCACCCTGACCCCAAAGCCGTTTTTTTTGGTGTGTTTGTTTGTTTGTTTGTTTTTGGTGAGTATGCTACAATTCAGTAGACCTTTAAATTCCACATCCTTGTAAAATTTCAAAATAAAATTGGGTGGTGAAATACAAAATATATAACAGGTGATTCATTTTATTTTGCCAAATAACAATATTAACAATTATATACAAGCAAAACTATTATCTATCATAACCATTATTTCATAAGGGAAGAAAGGTGTTAACACTAAAACTTCTCAGAATGAGAGATACCCATTTACATTGAAACAATTTTGAATGGAGAGCTATAAAATGTATCCCAATGCAGTGTTCAGTACTTAGCGTCTATGAACTGATTAACTCTATTATTCAGACATTCCAATCTATATAGTAGCATATGGAAACCAATATAATTACTATCCAATGAATTAGATATAGCTCTGTGTATAAGCAGTTTGCATTCTAATAGAAATGTTTGGCAGATAGGTAGACAATTGCAAGAAAATCTAGCAAATATATTACTGATATGGCACAGATGGAATGAAATTTGGACAAATAGCCCAATTTAAGAGTTTGAAAAAATATTTTTGAATGATTTGTTTACAAAACTGGCACTTGAGGGATGACTGAAAGCAAAAATATGTGAATAAAGATAGTCTTCATGTTTCAAACAGAGGGAGTAATCTTCATAAAAATTCAGAGGCATTAAATGTCATATTTTATAAGTAACTATAAACAGAAAATTTATACTGCAAAGTAAAATGTTAATTGGGGACTGGTAAAAGATTCAGTTGCAAAAGTGTAATTGTTGGCTTAGAGAGAGTTTTGGACACCTTTCTTACGTGTCTGAATGATATAAACAGGTATCATTGAAAGCTTTTAAACAAATGAATGAAATAATCATACAAGCAGTGTGGAAGATAAATATAAAGGTAGAAAGAATAGTGTCTAGGTGTTGATAATTTACTGTTATAGTTGAGGTGAAATGTGATGAGGATAAGGCTTTACCTTTTAGTAATAATAGTAACTAACATTTATTAGTCACTTTTCAACCTCATATCTCACTTAATCTGGGAGCAACACTGTTAGGTACTACATTAGTATCTCTGCTTTACAGATTAAGGAACCAAGGACATTGTTATAGGCCAAATTGTGTTCCATCAAAATTTACACGTTGAAGTCTTAACTCCCCATACCTCAGAATGTGACTGTATTTGGAGACAAGATCTTTAAAGAGGTAAAGTAAAGTGAGGTCATATGGGTAGGCCCTAAAACCATGTGACTGTTGTCCTTGTAAGAAGAGATTAGGACCCAGACAACACGCTGACCAGGGACACACATGTGAAGATACAGCAGGAAAGCAGCCATCTGGAAGCCAAGGAGAAAGACCTCAGAATGAAACCAATTCTACTGACACCTTAGTCTTGGACTTCTAGCCTCCAGGACTGTAGGAAAATACATTTCTGTGGTTTGAGCCACCCAGTTGGTGATATTTTGTTATGGCAGCCCTAGAAAACTTAATACAGATGTCTTAAGGTTCAAGGACTTATAGGTGGCAGATCGGGATTTAAACTAAAGCAGTCTAACTTCCAAGTTTCAGTTACTTTTCAAGCAGATATGTCCATCGGGAGGCTAGATAAGATTTCTGGTCACAAAAACATTCAAATCTTTATGATCGATATGTAAGTCTTCTGAGAAAATGTTTGCTAATGCCATGCAAATGGGTAAACTCTCTTAAATGTGCATGTAGAAAAGAAAAGCGAGGGCTCAATAGGAGACTCTGGAGGAACATTTTCTTTTAAGGAGAGGAAGAAAATCCATGAGCAAAATACAGAAAAAATAATAAAGAGTGAGGTACAAAACTGAAAAGGAAAAAACAGTATTACAAAAGCCAAAGGAGTCACTGATATTTAAGAAGTACTTTCTCCACAGAAGACAGACAAATGCTGTTTGTTCCTGACAGACTTATGACTGGAATTGTCCCAAAAGCAACATCAGGGGAGTTCCCATCAGGGAATGCCCCAAGCCCTCTGGAAATGGGGTCAGTTGGGATTCCAAAGAAAGAAACACTAAACAGCAGGGTGATCTAGGGTGATCTGTCCAAAGCATCTATTAGGAGAACTTACTTGTAGAGCACTGTAGCATATCCTCATGAAAGACAGAGAAAGAAAGCAATAATCCTGTAGGTATGTCCACGGTGAGAGAATCAGGGTATGAAGTTTGTATGATGGTTAAATGGCTAAGGGCCAGGGATTGATTGCTTTCAGTGCTTTTGGCAGCAACCTAGACATTTGTATCAGTTCCTCAGAATGTTCAAAGACTAGTTTTGCATTCAGGCTTCCTGGGAATAACCTGCAGCTGGACGGGTCACAGGGCAGTCAAGGCACTCTGTGTGTTCACTTAGGATGCAGAATGAAAGTGGGAAAACCAGGGGACTTTACAAATGGCCAACAGGTATTTGAAAAGCTGCTCAGCATTACTAAGCAGTAGGAAAATGCAAATCAAAACCACAATGAGATAACACCTTATGTCTCTCAAGATGACTATTTTAAAAAAATTATTGACCAGAAGACCCAAGATGGCCAACTAGAAGCACCTAGAGGAGCTTATCCCACTGAGAGACCAGACCATCAAGAAGACTGGCACACCCTGGCAGATCTTCAGGAGGGATACACTGAGAGGGGCCAGAGAGAGGATGTAGACCCTGGGCTGAAGGGCTGAGGAGGAGGAAGCTGGGGACCCTGCATGGCATGGCCAAACACCAAGACTCATTCCTGACCTTGAGCAATTACTAGGGAATGAATCAGTTAAATAAGTGTGAAGTGGCCTACTCTTGCCAGGGACCTGCAGAATCCTAGCTGCAGGACACTCAGTTGCACTCCTGGACATTTGAGTTGTAGGGAGAGCTGCTTGGAGAGTTGGCAGGAACAGGACTCTCGCCTGTCCAGAGCCCAGAGGTTTTGCCATGGGAATGGCTACAGTGGAGCATGGCCAAGTATACCTATACCCCCAGCCTCACCATGCTCCTCTAGGTGGCTTTGGTCTTTGTTGACCGTTGAACCTTGATGGCGCAGGGCTACCTTGCCTGTGGGATGGAGTCATTCCAACCTCAGTGCCCCACTCTCTACCAGCCTTTGTCAGGGCCCCTACCTGGCCACATCTGCTTGCAGTACAGCCTTAGATGCTCAACTGAGGCATTTCATAGCAACCACTGCCACAACTCCTTCACTGGAAGACCCCCACCTAACCATCAGAGAGCTTCTGCAGATGGTCCCCCACCAGCACAAGACCACCCACATCCTCCCCCTAATGCTTTGATGGTGCTCATCCAACTGCAACCTACTACCAGTACGTTGCTGATGTGCAATCATTCAGCCTCCTCTGACTGCTTTACCTGTGCATGTAAACAGAGGCACCTAACATTGAAGGCCCCATCCCTGCTGGAAAGTGTAAACCCCACTGTGACACTGCCTGCCACTGCAGGTGCATGCACATGTGTGGACTCCACAGTGCTGCCTCCCTGCTGCCACTGCCACATGTGCTGAACACTACCACACTACCACCCTGCTGCCACCAGCACATGTGCATGAGCACAGACCCCAATGCCACCACCCCAATGAAGCACTTTTGCCAGAACCGCAAATCTAAGTGTTCCTGCTAGCCGACCAGGAACACCTCAACCCTTCCAGCTCAGGAGGTGCTCAACATTGAGGGGCCATAGAACGAATGCCATAGGCCTGGTCCCTGACCCCCAGGGTTAGAGCACATAGTCCAGGTGTGGTGAGATGAGTCTTGGCCTCTTGAAATGATACAAAAAGGAAGCCAGTCAACTGAACCCAAATTACACCATGGTAAAGCTCTCAAAGGCATCAACGTTGAGAAATAAGAAGCACAAGAACTCTGGCAACTAAAAAAGCAAGAGTGTATTAGGACATTTTCACACTGCTATGAAGAAATGCCTCACACTTGGTAGTTTATAAAAGAAGAGGTTTAAGTGACATACAGTACCACATGGCTGGGGAGGCCTCAGGAAACTTACAGTCATGGTGGAAGCAGGCACTTTCTTCACAAAGCAATGAGAGAGAGAGAGAGAGAGAGAGAGAGAGAGAGAGAGAGAGAGAGGGCTCTTGTGAAGGAGAAACTGTTCCACACATAAAACCATCAGATCTCATGAAAACTCACACACTATCATGAGAAAAGCATGGAGAAATGCCCCCATGATCCAATCACCTCCCACCATGTCCCTCCTGTGAAATGTGGGGATTATGGAGATCACAATTTTAGAAGACAGAGAGTCTTCTTACCTTCAAACGACTGCACTAGCTCCCCAGCAATGGTTCTTAACTTGACTGAAATGGCTGGAACAACAGATATAGAATCAAGAATCTGGACGGCAACAAAGATTATTGAGATTTAGGAGAAAGTTGAAACCCAATCCAAGGAATCTAATGAATCCAGTAAAGTGATAGAAGAGTTGAAAAGACAAAATAGCCGGTTTAAGAAGGAACAAAACTGAACTGATAGAGCTGGAAAACTCACTACAAAAATTTCACAATACAATCAAAAATATTAACAGAAGAATAGACCAAGCTGAGAAATCTCAAAGCTCAAAGACCAGTTATTCAAATCAAATCAGTCAGACAAAAGTAAAAAAAGAAAAAAAGAAAAAATAATAATGATGAAACCTCCAAGAAATAGGGGATAATGTAAAAAGACCAAACCTATGACTCATTGGCATCCCTGAAAGAGAGGAAGACAGAGAGGAAATTGAAAAACATATTTGAGAATATAGTCTGCAAACATTTTCCCAACCTTGCCAGAGAGGTCAACATTCAAATTCAAGAAATTCAGAGAACCCATATGAGATACTATACAAGACAACCATCCTCAAGACACACAGTCATCAGATTCTCCAAAGTCAATCCACAGGAAAAATATCAAAGAACTAGAGATAAGAGGCAGGTCATGTACAAAGAGAACCCTTAGGTCTAACAGAAAACCTTTTTGAAGAAATTGTACAAGCCAGAAGAGAATGAGGGCCTGTATGCATCATCCTTAAAGAAAAGAAATTCCAACCAAAAATTTCATAGCCACTCTAAACAAGCTGCATAAATGAAGGAGAAATTGAATATTTTCAGACAAACAAATGCTAAGGGTATTTGGTACCACCAGACCTGCCTTACAAAAGGTCCTTAGCAGAGAGCTAAACATGAAAACAAAAGACCATTCCTGGCCACCACAAAACAAAAATATATTTACATACATACACCATCGACACTACAATGCAACTATATGATCAAGTCTGCATAACAACCAGCTGACAACGCAGTGATAGGACAAAATCCACACATATCAATATCAGCCTTAAATATAAATGGCCCCCCACTTAACAGTCACAGAATGGCAAGACCCAACTATATGCTGTCTTCAAAAGACCCATCTCACATACAATGACACCTATAAGTTCAAAGCAAAGAAATGAGGAAAAACCTGTCAAACAAACAGTAAACAATAAAGAGCAGGTGCTCGTATTCTTATTTCAGACAAAAACAGACTTTAAATCAGCAATAATCAAAAGGGAAGAGCATTACATAATGATAAAGGGTTCAATTCAACAACGAAATACTGCCATGTGTGGTTTGTAACAACACGGACAAACCTGGAAAACATTATGCTAAGTGACATAAGCCAGACAGAGAAAAACAAACATTCTATGTTTCCATGTATACATGAATCTTAAACAGTCCAACTCATCAAAGTAGAGAGTAAAATGGTGGCTGCCAGAGGCTTGGGGAAAGGGAAATGGGGAGGTTTTGGTCAAAGGTTGTGAAGTTTCAATTATGCAAGGTAAATAAGTTCTGGAGCTCTACTGTACAGCATAGTGTCTATAGCTAGAAATACTGTATTGTATACATAAACTTTTCTAGGAAGATAGATCTTTAGCACGCTTGCAACAAAAGAAAAAAATTATGATAAGGATTGGAGGAAACTTCGGGAAGTTGGGAGGTGATAGATATGTTGAAGGCCTTGGTGGTGGTGATGGCTTATGGACATCTACTAATCACCAAATGAATCCAATTGTGTACATTTTAAATATGTATAGCTTTTTACATAGCAATCATACCTCAATAAAGTATTTTTTTAAGCTGAAAGATAAATATGTAGTCGTGGTGTTTCATTATGTAAATAGATTAAATTATCAATTATGCAACAGATACGGTTTAATATTTATTATGTATCAAGAAGCGTTCCTATTGTTAATATTGAAAGGAGCAGTTTTCGTGCAATGATGTTGAGGAGGACATGGGAGTGGTAAGCGGGAGAACACAAGAGCAGTCTTCTAACTTGGACGTGAGGACAGGAGAAGAAATAACAGAAAAAGTAAAAAGAGGGGGAAGGCCTCAATCAAGAGGAGTGAGATATGTTTAATTCATACATTTAAGTTTGTCAGGTATATTTTCAGCAGAAACATATAAGACAAACTTGGAGCTCCTGTTAAGGGCAGGAGATTTACTTGAGGGACCTACCAACAGATACGTAATAATTAAAATTAGGAGTGAATGAGAAATCCAAGGGAAAGGAACAGAGAAAGAAAGAGGAGAAAGAAACACAGAAAAAGAGAGAGAGAGAGAGAGAGAGATGTGTAGAAAGCCAATGGACAGGCTAAAGTAGGAATGTAGAGATTTCAAACATTGTCAGGAAAATATTAACAACAGTCATAGAACTGCAATTGTCCTCATTTACAGAAAGTTAAGAGAATGATCTGTGAATATATATTAGATGACAGGATGAGAGGACTTTTTATATTAATACTACAAATTCTGTTGATAATCATAATATAAAAGTATTGTAATGACAGATTCACCTCTATTCCCTAATAATATATATTCTTCTGTTTGCCTTCTTTCCCATTTATATTGTTTATTCATTCAGGACTCACTAGATTCATTAGATTTTGTAAAGTACACATAGAAAGTGCTTAATAATATTTCCCAGTATGACTAAAAAACAGAAAAAATAGGCCCGGCAGGTTGACTCATGCCTGTAATCCCAGCACTTTGGGAGGCAGAGGCGGGTGGATCACCTGAGGTCAGGAGTTCAAGACCAGCCTGGCCAATAGGGTGAAACCCCATCTCTACTAAAAATACAAAAAATTAGCCAGCATGGTGGTACGCACCTGTAATCCCATCTACTCGGGAGGTGGAGGTGGGAGAATCACTTGAACCCAGGAGGTGGAGGGTGCAGTGAGCCAAGATCATACTACTGCACTTCAGCCTGGGCAACAAGAGATAAACTTCATCTCAGAAAAAAAAGCAAAACAAAACAAACAAACAAAAAGCAGGAAAATTAGTCATAAATTTGAATATAAAATACAACTGCAAATTGTACAACTGCAGGAAAGAAAGTTACGGTACAAAATTGACATTTTTAAAGCTTAACTATATACAAAGGTCTATGTGTAATCTTTAATTATTCCAAATATTTGTGGGGAAACAAAGCTGAGCCATAAAGAGATTATTGTGCATATAAAAACACATTATTTTAAATTTAAAACTGACATGTACTCGACTACTTAGAATGGGAGTCAAAAACCTGCCTATGTTGAAGTAGGGGTAGGGTAGATACTACATCATTACTAACATGGTAGGTAGGCAGGGGAAAGCTCCGGAAAGCAATGTGTGTAATGGATGAATGGATCTTTAGATCCCCACTTATGCTTACGGTTATGGCTCATTATCAGTTAGCACCAAAATAATTTATACACATGTGAATGTGGGTCAGAATTACTTTGCCACATTTGATACGCCACACTAAACTTTGATTTCTCTTCCATCTTATAATTACTGCATATGCAATATGGTGTTCTGGTAACATAAAACGTTTTTCATTCACAAACAAAAAAATGTTAAGAGAACATCATTGTCAATGTATTTCAATTGCGAGGCAAATGTCTGTTAACAAGAAAATAGATGACAAAAATACTGAAACACTTTAGAATCACAGCTGAAATAATGTTACATTTTAGAGTTGTTACAAGGATATTTTGGATCTTATTAAAGTATTGTGAATTATAATTAATTTTCTCACCCTTCTCCACTTAACCAAATTTTAGAAAAATTATGCTGAAAGTTAAAAGCAGTTATGTTCATGCATTTTAGTCATAAAGGGAATCCCTATGACTACATTTGATATTTCAACTGTTTGTTCAACCACCAAAATCCATTCCATATGCCAACAATAACATCTTCAAAATTTCACAGCATAAAGTCATTTTCAAATTCTCCACAATGGAGTGTAACAATCTGCTGAATTTTGCCAAGTGGTATATAAAGGAAAAAAGGACTTGATTTCTTTGGCTTAAAACCATGTTGTAAAAATATTTTAATATGTTAGACATAATATTAGAAAATGTATTCAAAACCATGATTTAAGAATGTTACTTTGTGGTTATTTGTGGGATAAATATTATTCTTGATTAGACCATAATATGTATTATGTATTCTATCTTTTAAGCTCTTTTACTAGCACATAATTCAATACTCTTCAGTGTTTCTGATATTGAACACTAATAATGGTTAACATCACTACTGTATCTAATTTTCAGCTCAACGCTTCCAGAGATTTTTATGAATTAGGGAGAAATTTAGAGCATAGCTATAAAACAAAGGTGCCTCAACACATACATGAATTTCAACTTACTGTAATATAACACTGTTTCATTTTTAAAGTGTCTGTAATATACCTTATCATTATAATACATTTATTAGACTGATAAGGCAGGTATCTATATTCTCATTTTAGAGGTGAGGAAATGTAAAACAAAAAGATTAAATGAACTCTTTTAACTCTTTAAGGTCACAAAACAAAAGTAACGGGATAAATGTTACCTCAGGTCTTTTGACAAATACTGGCCTCTTTTCACCACGCTTCTCCAGAAACAAAGATACCGCATTTTATGCCTAAGTTGTTATTTCAGGAATGTCCTTGGCACTTTATTGAAATTAGTTGAGTCAATAAAATGTATCAATGATGATAATTTTTAAAAAGAGAAATAATTATTTTTATTGCAAAGCAAACTGAGGCTTGCCAGATTTCTATTATATGTTAATTTCTGTGAGACTAACTTTAATGCCTACCTGCAGACACAGGGTATACACTAGCACAACATCATTGTGTACCATTTTTCTTGTGTATAGAATAATTAAAAAAAAAATACAACTCAGCAGGTTAAGCAATGAGTTAGAAACTTCAGGCTCTGTGAATTCTAATCACAAGTACCTTGGTGGTAGCTAAAATATAAAAATGTGAATGGTTAAATCCCATCTGTAGTTAAATTTAGCCCATTTACTTTGGGGAAAAAAGAGCTATATTTTGGGTAATAATTGTATTTGAATGTTCCTCCTCCCGCCTTGTGTTCTCTAGACAACAACTAACCTACTGATGACCTAAGAATCCCCTGTTGAGAGATAATTACAGTTAAAATTCCCTAACAGGAATGAGACATAAATAAGGGTTATGTGTGACAAAACTGTATCCATCTCCCGCAGATGGCGCATAGTAATAGTGCCCTAGCGATCTGATTGATTCCTATAATAAATAATTTTGGAAAACAAATGCTTTCTCATCATGCAGTGTGTTCTAAAACCATTCCTGTAAGTAAACTTGAGATAATGTGTTTTTTGAGTTCTTACTTCCTTCTCACAGCTGCTACCAGGAAAGCAGTCACCGTTTCCACTCTTCTCCAACAACAACAATAAAAGCTCTCTTCTAAGTCTCTAATTAAAATAACTTACAAAAATATAAGGGGATTTGGATGAGAAAATGATAGAATGATCCTTAGGAAAGGAAAAGTAAGGCAATATTTCAAATCCTCACATTTAGGGAGAGAATAGGTGGGAGGGGAGACTGCAGAGCTAAAATTAAGCAGCTAGTTCTCAATGAGAGCTCAAGAAAGTAACAGAGATGAATGGAATTAAGGCTAAAATGAATAAATGAATAAGCAGTAAGTTGAAAGATCCATAAGAACTGCTATTCTTCCCCCCTTTATATCCAATTAAGTGAAACTGTCTTTAACGATCCAATAATCCACAGTGAGAACATGGGCATTATTTTGTTATATTTATATCTCTTTGAAATTTACTTAATTTAATGAGATTGTACCAATTTTTACTTTCAATCAAAGGAAATCAGATGTAAATACATATATATATATTTTCTATTTTACAGATTTCATCTATACATCATACATTTACATCAAGTCTAACACTCTTTCTAGAACAGAAGCAGTCTGTCGATGTTCATTAAGGGTTGTCAAAATATCCCTATTCAGGGGAAAAAAATAGTTATTATTTCTCCCTCCTGGCTCTTTTCCCTTTCTTTTCTTTTCTTCTGTTTCTTCTTTTGTTTCATTCCAGAACATATACTGTCTTCCAATATGTCAGTGTATATGTCCATACATAATGCTGATTGAACTTAATTTTCCCCTGTAGCTAACAGTTTTATCCAAGGAAACTTAAGAACAAACCAAAAACAATAATGTCTTAGTTCATTCAGGCTACTATAACAAAAATACCATTGACTAGATGGCTTATACAACAAACATTTACTTCTTGCAGTTCTGAAAGCTGGGAAGTCCATGATCAAGCAGTAAGCAGATTCAGTGTCTGGAAAGAACCTGCTTCCTAGTTCATAGATGATCTTCTTGCTATGTCCGTACATGGCTGAAGGCAAAAGAAAGCTCTCTGGGGTCTCATTTGTAAGAGCATTAATCCCATTTAGAAGGATCTACCCCCATGACATACTCACTTCCTAATACCATCTCATTGGGGGTTAAAATTTCAACATATGATTTTTGCAGGGACACAAACATTCAGTTTATAGCGAATGATTAGGCTGTGTATCTCTACCCATGTTTATGTACTCTTTGAAGAAAGATGGAAATAATCTCTGCCAGTTTACTTAGTGTGAAAACAAACAAAAAATCTCCCACCCTATGCATAATAAAAGAAGTACTGGTACTTTTCTGGGTTCATAGAAGAGCCAAATTATGAGATAGAAGCAGCCACGGTCATGCTATGTTTTCCAATGGCTTGCCAAAATATTTTACATACCACAGTTTGTATTGCCATGACAGAAGAAGTGATAGAGTCAAATCTACATTATCAGCACTAGCTCTGGACCTTTCTATATGATGGAGGCCTTGACCTTTCCATCTTCAACAAGGTCATTTTAATCTTCCTTTGTGTACTCTGAACCCCCTAAAACAACAGATGGCTCTAAGTTATGGTAAATTAATATCCTTATGTACTATTTCACACCAAATTTTACTTAGTATTTTATCTACGGCCAACATTTGTTATAATCTTAGAACTTTTACAGAGAAGTTGTTTCAAGTGTAGCCTCTGACTTATACAAATAATGTTCTGATTTTATCATCACCTTAAAAAATTCATACATGCCAAAATACTTTCACATACCTCTTGAACTACAAGTTTAAGAATCATAAATTTGGTGACGCTAAATTTGAGGGGAAAATAGATTCTGAGGATCGCTGATCAGCCCTGAGACAGTTCTCTAGCACATTTCTCTGGACACTGAGAATAAGTAATTTTCTGAACATAGTCCTTACTCATATAATATCTACTGAGGGAGACATATATATAGTTTAAATATACTCAAGAATACTATTTCAAATTATTTAAATGTCACAAAAAGAAAAATGATCCTGTCTAAATAGTAATAATATTACCAACTTTATGTTAAAATTTCTCAGGAAATGGTAATTAAGTTAGTATCTTAAAGACCTTAATTATCTTAAAGATACTTAATTCAATAAGAATTAGTCAGTGGTAATTACTGGCTAAAGGAAGGGCACAAGGGTTGAGGTGAATTTATTCATATGGGAGGAAAAGGCTTATACAAATGTTCTGATAGGCAAAAAAGGTTAGTACATTACAGAAACTGAAATTAGATTTTTTCAGTTGAACAGGTAGGGGAGTCATGTGAACCGAATTTAAATATAGAAGCATGAGGCAAATTACACAGTTCTTTAGAGACTTGTTAATGAACTACATTTTAAAAATTCCAAATAATAGGAGAAGTCTTTGGTACTAATTATGAATTAATGGTATAAAATACTTAATTTCAAAAAAAAAGTTTGTTTTCATGTGGACATTGAATTAAAGGGTGTTACATTTTTTTTTCTCTCCATTCAATGTAAAAAAAATAAAATTCCCTTTGTGAATGTGCTACAAGAAAAAGCAACAATGGCAAACATGTTTCTTAAACCAGAGGAAATGTATTACATTTCTCAAAAATAAAAGTCAAAATACACAATGCTGTGTCAGAAATACCAGACACACTGGCCAAAGATAAGAACAATAGTTCTCAACTGGGGGCAGTTTTGTCACCCAGGCGATGTTTGGCAGTGTCTGGAGATATTTTTAACTGTGATAACTTAGGAGATGGATATTGCTACCACCCACTAAGTAGAAACCAAAAATGTTGCTAAACATCTTACAAGGCACACTATAGCTCTCTACAACAATTTTCCACTCAGAAATGTCAATACTACTGAGGTTGAGAAACTGTGCTATTTATTATCAGGCCTATCATGGTACTATTAGTATCTTCCCATGAACTCTCTCTTCTGTAAACATTTCCTGGAAATCAAAAGACCAGACCAGGATTATTCCAAGGTTGAGGACACCTTGGATCCTTCCACGATGCGGTAGATATGAATCTATAATGCAAAGCAATTTTCTACTTGAATCAGTCATATTGTTTCTGCCAAAATTAACCTCTGATAATCAAAATGACTAATGGTGAGTTTCAGTGTATAATATAATCAATTCTCATTTTTGAGTAAGAGACTAAAGTAAGCTGGAGTTCAGGCAGCAAGGAAATTCTTGGGTTAGTTGCACCACATTAGATGATGCTTGACTGGCGTTTCACCGAAGAGAGTGAGAGATTGAAGAGATCAAATCAGATTTACCATTCAATGAAAAGTGTTTAGGGGTGTGTGTGTCTGTGTGTGTGTCTGTGTGTGTGTGTGTGTGTGAAATATTTGCAATAAAACACACCTGGGTGTACCACTAATTACTATATGGCCTTTAATCTAAAATACATTGTTTTAACCTTGAACTTAACAAGTACTTTGTTTTCACTTTAAAAATAATAATTTAAAAGCCTATAAGTCCTATTGTGTCTCCATGTCACAATAAATTGAAATGCAAATTCTAGTGTAAAATCCACTGCAGTAGTAAAGAAAACAATCACTATGGCAATGTAATCATGAGGTTCTGTATAGTGTATTGAAATGACATTTCAACTCTACAAGGTGATAACACTTGTCACAGAGGCCATGCTTGAAGTTCTCCCTTAGACCCAGTTCTAAATAGTTTATAAAGACTTGAACTGAACAAAGAGTAATGAGAAAATACACTTAAACCAGAGAATTCAGAGCCAAACACTTAGTCTATTTAGACAGGAAGCATGTTAAAATAACCAGGCTCACCAGGATAACAAATTCAGACTGTTTGAAAGCTGAAAGTTTTGACTATGCATTAGAAATATTTTGTGAGTAAAGAAAAAAAGAATTTTTACATCTCCGTGCTCAGATAAAATAATCAATTTTCCATTCAGTTTTTTTTTTTTTTTTTGTACCATGAAAACAAAGTTAACAAATACACAAATGGTTAGTTTTTGTATGCTACAAGTCAACATTCAATTGAAATTACTGATGGAGCCTGAAAATATAGTAAGTAAACTGATTTGAAAAACGATTCAGTAGAGATTTTCTTCTTCAAATAATTTTAGGACTAAAATAGTATTCATGATTAAGTCTGCGCTACCACTTTAACCTACTTGATAAAACAGACCTATATATTTAAATCAGTTACTGTACGTTTTTAAACACACGTGACAAAAGATTAAATGCTAAAAATAAAAATATATTATGTATATGTTTATTAAAAAGTATTAATACTATTCCTAAATGACCAATATATATCATTTATAAAAGATTTTGTAAATATATAATGCAACAGCAAAACAAAAACTTAAAATAAAAACTTCATTAACTTGAAGCAATTATTTGTATAGGTATTTGTCGATATTTCTGAGTTTTTCCTTCTCCCACAACATATTTGGAAAATATTGCTCTCAGCAATTTTCTAGCATCTATTTTTTAAATGCTTTGTTGTTTTCCTGTGATAATACCCTCACTTCTTTCAGGTATACTTTAATATATTGATTATTTCTATGAGAAGTGGGGGCCTGATATTTATTTTGGTTTCCAAAGACATTGTGATTATAATAAGTGGTTACTAAATGTTTACTGACTATATAACCTACAATGACAGATAGTTAACTTTGCCATTCTAAATTCACTTATTACCTCTTTGCATTCTGCCATTGCCCCAAGAGGTGAATATTTATGGACTGCATCTACAAGCTCCCTTGTCCTCTGGCTTGAGTTTGAAGAGTGGGAGAGACCAGGAGGAGAGTAGGGGACAGGAAGAGAGTGAGGTCAAACTATTTTTAATTCTGGATTCCTCTCTGCCAAAAATATTTCATCTGTTTTTATATAACTATTGTTTCTGGGGTTTGATAGTTATTTATTCCTGCTTCTCCAAGGCCTAGAAGTAGTAATGGTTCCCCACTGTTGCTCACTATCAGTTTTGCATTATCTGTGATATGTTGCCATATCTCGAGAGTTGTGAAAAATTGACATTGCTGACCAATTTAGAATTACAGGACGAATAACCTAGTAAAAATATAATCTTATATGTACCCAATGACTCTTGAGATAGAGATGTTAGCAGCATATGTTCAAGTAGTATTGACAGTCAGATTTAGTTTGAAGATCAACATAAAATTATATTCTGTCATTCGTGAATTTCTACATAGAAAATAGAAATACAAGGTTCTAATTATGTTGTGTTCTGACAGCTTTCAAATCCCTGCTTGGTTTTCTAGTAAGAAAAAGACAACTGAGAATATAAGGAGCCAAGTACATATTAAGTTCAATACCTTAAATTATAACTGTCTGTGCAAGCCCTCATACAGCTCATACTTTCTACTAATTAAGTAGAAACTAGACTTGTTTTCTGTATCTTTGCATCTAAGTATAATCATTTCCCAATATAGAAATTATCAAAAATGTTAGGTAATAATAATTATGGTAAGTCAAATGTGCATACACACATATTTCAAATCATAAAGGAACTGAGCACAATTTTTAAGCCATGCCTTTAATGAAAGAACAGATTTGTTTAATAATATATTTTTCTTTAGCTCTTACATCAATCTGAAAAGTGGTCATCACTAAAAAAATGTTTGATCAATGCTCTACCATTCTGTATAATGCAATGGTTAAAAACAGAAATGTTGAATCAACTAAATGAGAATGTTCAATTCTTTGCTTTCCTAATGGCAGTTAGGAAATTCCAGGTCAGTTAACTCACATCTTCCCACTAACAATTTTATCATAAATAGAATGAAGATAAGCATGGCTATGTCAGAGATATAACAACTTTGTAAGATAACGTGTATAAAATGCTCAAAACAGTTACTGTATCAAATAAATAGCTGGACAAATGGCAATAAACTTGATCGTTATTTCTGTTTATTCTATTGGTTTCTTCACCATGCCAGGGATCAGCAGATTACCTCCTTCTCTGGATATGGCACTTTCCTCATAGATAAAAACACTGTTTACCTTAGACTTTCACATTCCCTGGATCTTGGCAATTTACGACAAACTAAAACCAAAGATGTATTTAAAAAGCATCCCTCAGAAACTTCCCTCAAAGTTTCTCTAAGGTAACAGATTCTAGAGATCTCAAGATTTTCCAATATGCCTTGGAATATCTACTTTATGTTTTCACTTTAAAAATATGCATTAAGCCTCAGTCTAAAAATTCTGGTTAAAGTAGCAATAAATTGATTATAAAAGCATAAACCATTAAGGACAAAAGATAGAGAAAAGGAGAAAGTAACATCAAAAATTTGAAAGCTAAACAGTAGATGGATAAGTAGTAACTCTTAGACATAATTGGGTAATATTTGGTTTGATATGGTTTGGTTGTGTCCCCACCCAAATCTCATCTTGAATTGTAACTCCCACAATTCCCACATGTCCTGGGAGGAACCCAGCGGGAGCTAATTGAATCATGGGGGTGGATCTTTCCCATGCTGTTCTCACGATAGTGCATAAGTCTCACGCGATCTGGCAGTTTTAACAACGGGAGTTTCCCTGCACAAACTCTCTCTTCTGCCTGCTGCTATCCACGTAAGATGTGACTTGCTCCTCCTTGCCTTGTGCCATGATCGTGAGGCCTTCCAAGCCATGTGGAACTGTAAGTCCAATAAACCTCTTTCTTTTGTAAATTGCCCAGTCTCAAGTATATCTTTATCAGCAGTGTGAAAACGGACTAAAACAATAAATTTGTACCAGTAGAGTGGGACACTGCTGAAAAGATACCTGAAAATGTGGAAGCAACTTTGGAACTGGGTAACAGGCAGAGGTTGGAACAGTTTGGAGGCCTCATAAGAAGATAGGAAAATGTGGGAAAGTTTGGAACTTCCTAGAGACTTGTCGAATGGCTTTGCCCAAAATGTTGATAATGATATGAACAATAAAATTCAGGCTGAGGTGGTCTCAGAAGAAGATAAAAAACTTGTTGGGAACTGGAGCAAAGGTGACACTTGTTATGTTTCAGCAAAGAGACTACAAGCATTTTGCCCCTGCTCTAGAGATTTGTGGAACATTGAACTTGAAAGTGATGAATTACAGTATCCGGCAGAAGAAATTTCTAAGCAGCAAAGCATTCAAGAGGTGACCTGGGTGCTTTTAAAGGCATTCAGTTTTAAAAGGGAAACAGAGCATAAAAGCTTGGAAGATTTGCAGCCTGACAATGCAATAGAAATGAAAATCCCATTTTCTGATACGAAATTCAAGCGGGGTACAGAAATTTGCTTAAGTAATGAGGAGCCAAATGTTAAACCCCAAGACAATGGGGAAAATGTCTCCAGGACATGTCAGAGACATCTGCAGAAGCCCCTCCCATCACAGTTCTGGAGATTTATGAGGAAAAATGGTGTCCTGGGCCAGGCCCAGGGTCCCTCTGCTATGCGCTGTCTAGGAAATTGTCCCAGCCACTCCAGATGTGACTAAAAGGGGCCAAAGTATAGCTTGGGCTGTTGCTTCAGAGGGTGGAAGCCCCAAGCCTTGGCAGCTTCCACGTAGTGTTGAGCCTGCAGATGCACAGAAGTCAAGAATTGAGGTTTGGGAATCTCTGCCTAGATTTCAGAGGATGTATGGAAGTGCCTGGATGCCCAGGCAGAGGTTTGCTGCAGGGACAGGGCCTTAAGAAGAACCTCTTCCTGCTTGGGCAGTGCAGGAGGGAAATGTGGAGTCAGAGCCCCCACACAGAGTCCCTACTGGGGCACCACCTAGTGGAGCTGTGAGAAAAGGGTCACTGTCGTCCAGACGCCAGAATAGCAGTTCACCAACAGCTTGCAACGTGGGCTTGGAAAAGCTGCAGACACTCAATGCCAGCCCATGAAAATAGCTGGAGAGAGGCTGTACCCTGCAAGCCATAGGGGCGGAGCTGCCCAAAACCATTTGGAACCCACTTCTTGCATCAGCATGACCTGAACCTGAGACATAGAGTCAAAGTGGATCATTTGGGAGATTTAAGATTTGACTGCCCCACTGAATTTTGGACTTGCATGGGCCTGTAGCCCCTTTGTTTAGGTCAATTTCTCCCATTTGAAATGGCCATATTTACCCAATGCCTGTACCCCCATTGTATCTAGGAAGTAACTAACTTACATTTGATTTTACAGGATGGAAAATCAGGTGGAAGGGACTCGCCTTGTCTCAGATGAGACTTTGGATTGTGGACTTTGAGTTAATGTTAAAATAAGTCAATACTTTGGGGGCTGTTGGGAAGGTATGATTGGTTTTAAAATGTAAGGACATGAGATTTGGAAGGGCTGGGGGTGTAAAAATATGGTTGGCTATGTTCCCACCAAAATCTCATTTTGAATTGTAACTCCCACAATTCCCACATGTCATGGGAGGAACCTGGTGGGACGTAATTGAATCATGGGAGCAGGTCTTCCCCATGCTGTTCTTCTGATAGTGAAAAAGTCTCATGAGATCTGATGGTTTTAAAAATGGGAGTTTCCCTGCACAAGCTCTCTCTTTGGTCTGCTGCCATCCAGGTAAGGTGTGACTTGCTCCTCCTTGCCTTCTGTCATGATTGTGAGGCTTCCCCAGCCAAGTGAAACTGTAAGTCCAATAAACCTCTTTTTTTTTTTTTTTTTTTTGTAAATTGCCCAGTCTTGGGTATATCTTTATGAGTAGTAGACTAACAGAGTGTCCTCTAAAGGCTCACAAATCAGTGGCACCAAGTCCCATGAATGAAATGATAGTGAAGGGAAAACAAAACAAAACAAAAAGGTGGGTTGGTTAAAAATGTGTTTATAGGTGGGGTGTGGTGGCTCATGCCTGTAATCCCAGCACTTTGGGAGGCTGAGACGGGTGGATCACCTGTGATCAGGTGTTCAAGACCAGCCTGACCAACATGGCAAAACCCCATCTCTACTAAAAGTACAAAAATTAGCCAGGTTTGGTGGTGGGCACCTGTAATCCTAGCTACTCATGAGGCTGAGGCAGGAGAATTGCTTGAACCTAGGAGACAGAGGTTGCAGTGAGCTGAAATCGTGCCACAGCACTCCAGTCTGGGCGACAAGAGTGAGACTCTGTCTCAAAACAAAAAACAAAAAACAAACAAACAAAAAAACATGTTTATAAGGCAATTGAACATCAGGATTTCCTCACCAACTCTGCATAGGTATTGATTGCTCATTTTCTACCATGATGTACAACCAGAAGAACAGGCTCTGGAGATGATAAAACAAAAGTTCTCCGTGCTTCAGAAGTTGGAAAATTAAACTGAAAACAACAGAACTAAGTAGGTTGCCTACTGAACATGGAGGCCTCTAAATCCCTTCCTTTATTAATATCCTGAAGCACTGGCAGTTTTATCTTCTACAAAGAAGATAAACATAGTCCTCTGTGGGTAATCTAACCAGTCAAACATGACATCACTGACTGCTGCATTGAGAAAACTTGTATAGTACACACCATCATACAGTGTTGCCACCATATATTTACAATAGACATAAATGGATTAAAAATATTGATAATAATAAAACTATAGTAAAATAGAGGAATTGGTGATTTTTTTTGTATTTTTACCTGTTTCTATTATAATTTACTTAAGGATAGGTTAATATAATTTAAAATCATTAATATAATGGCTACTTTTACAACTTGCTTTCAAAACATCTAAAAATTCAACAACTAACCCTAAGTCCGTATGTGCTGGCTCCAGTATGCCACAGTTTATGTCTAGAGCAACCAGGAGTTTTGTAATCTTCATGTTAAATCTTCTGCTACATTGTCCAAAATATAAGTCCTGATTAAGCCCCTAAAAAATTGGGCTGATAGTTTACTAAAGAAATATATATATATATACTTTACATATCAAGAGTTCACTTTCATCCAAAGAAATAAACATCCTGCACTTGGCAGGATAAAGAGAATTGGATAAATCACTTTTTCCCCCAATAATTTGAATTATCTCAAGAAATACGTAACATTAGTCACATGTATACGAAAGGAGTAGATTTAAAAAATTAGTCAATTTCAACGTATTCAAATGACCATACAGGCAATTTTTTATTTAAAGAAAAGCCTTTCTCTGGGTACTTGATGAGTTCTATGTGTACATTCAGTATTTCAAATGTAATGAAAGTAATGTTTTTCTTTTCATTTGCTCAGTAACTTCCACAATTAAAATAATGTATCTTTTTTTTTAAAATTAAGGTATGTATTAAACAAATGCATGTATTACATTATCTATTTGAAGACTTTCCTTCGGAATAAACTATTATATATTCTCACCTAAAGAATTTAAAAATATTACAATCATGAAGTCTATTCAACAAAAAAGTTTGTGAATTATGCATTTTTAAAAAGTAAAATAAGTTTACTTACTTTTACTTTTTCTTTTAAAAAGAAAATAAGCAGTAACTCGCAGTGACTTACTGCCTGGCTGGTAGACAACAATAATATGAAGCCTTAAATACCAGACTGTCTGCCTCACAAATGGACCTTGACCACACAAGCAGAGGCCAGGGGTGACAAACTATGTTATCAGGATAGCAAAAATATAGCAATAAATAGAGCTATCATTTACTGAGTACATTAACTAGGCATTGTGTCAGGTGCTATATATGTCTTTTTCCCTAATTTAATCTTCCCAATAGTTGTAGGAAAAACATCTGTCTCTTTAGAAGATATTAAGATTCATAAAAAGTAAGCAATGTGTCCATGATCAGACAATTATAAATGGACATAACTGTGATTTTGCTAATCTGACATCAAAGTCCATCAACTTTTCTGTCCTCTATGCTTATATTGATACTCTTCATAGTTATTGCTAATTATCACACCAGTTTAGTTCGTTATATATATTTTAGTTCTTCCTTTTGCAAACATTATACTTTTTCCAGAAACCTTTGACACGTACTGGAATACATACGACTTCCACTCACACTCTTTATTCTTTGGAATGTCTCCATCTCTTGTGTCCTCTCAAAGCCAATAAAAAAGACATCTGAAACTTCTCCTCATATGAGAATCGCCCCTCGATCACCAGAACAACCATAATCTCTCCCATCTTTGCACAACCTATATGCATATGTCACATATGCTCATGTGTTTATTAGTTTTATTTATCAGTGATTCTTAAAGTGTAGCACTTGAATACACAGTATCCACATCACCTAGGTACTGATTAGAAATACAAAATTTTAGATCTCACCCTGACCTCATTTAATGGAAACTCTGGGGGTTTGCCTAGCAAAATGGGTACCTCCAGGTGATTCTGATGCATGACAAAGTGTAAGAACCACTATATTAGAGAATATAAGGAAATTAGCCTTTCTTACCTATGTAATACACATATATACATATCAGTGTGCATTTTTTGGTGTCTTTATAGTCTTAGATTGATATTCTGTTATGATTAAACTGATAGCTTATACCCTTGCAGGAAGAAGAAGTTATTTCATGGAAGGAGGGGATCTTCCATAGTGAAATATCACAGGAAGACACCAATTCTGTAATAGAAAAGGAAACTACCACAGTAGGTCACAAAAAGACAAAAGGCTGTAAGAATACCAATCCTAATTGGCAGAATACGAAGATACGGGGAAAACGGGCCCCTCTGCTCCTCGCCCAAGCAGGCCAAAATCTAGTCACCAAGCTAGGCACTGGTTCCCTAACCTAGATAAAAAATTCAAAATCTCCTGGTACCTTAATATAAGAGAAATTTCCTACCCTTGGGAGATTCACATTTGGTAACACTAGCATCTAGATTTACAACATGTGCTACATGTGATTTTGATGTAATTTGAGAACCACAAGTAAGGATGAGGCAATACGTTCCAGAAAGCAGCCGCATGGAATGAGACAACTAAAATTGCAGCTTAGTATTTATCTCTGCTAGGTTATCCCTGCGGCTCCAGTGATGAACTGTTTAGAAAGAATAACCTGATCTGACCTAGGATTAAGGGAAATATTTGTTTCCATGCTTAGGGCAACTCTGTAAGTTACCATAGGGGTGATTTGGGAGCAAGCTCCACGAGGCAAAAGATGCTTTAAATGATGAAAGACTGTGCTTCGAGTGTTAATGGTTTTTATAAAAGGTAGCGACAAATTATAGTCTTTCTCCCCCTAAACATGATATGGATTTTCTTGAAAGCAAAAATGATGCTTTCATGTTGTTTTTGTTGTTGCTGCTGCTGCTGCTGTTGCTGTTATTTTGAACAAATTTCAAGATGTAGCACAAAACTTGTATGCAACAGAGAGAGAGCAGTGAGACCCAATAATGATTAAGGGTCTACCTTGTGCAGGCACCTTTAAAACTTTTTATTTCCAACTTTTATTTTTAAGTTCCGGGGTACATGTGCAGGATACACAGGTTTGTTACACAGGATAACATGTGCCATGGTAGTTTGCTGCACAGATCCTCCCAGCATCTATTAGCTATTCTTCCTGATGCTCTCCCTCCTTCTATCTCCAACCCTCCGACAGGCTCAAGTGTGTGCTGTCCCCTCCCCACCATGTGCACGTGTGTTCTCATCATTCAGCTCCCACTTATAAGTAAGGACACACCGTATTTGGTTTTCTGTTCCTGAACAGGCACTTTTTAATATGTTTTAAATGCATCATCTTATTTGCTTCTCAAATCTCCTATTTTAGTTTTATTATATGTAAAGGGCACTGAAGTTCCAAGAAGCTATAATAACACATCAGTAAACAGCAAAACTAGATTTTAATCTTGTTGATCTTAAACATAGTAGCTTATCTTTTTATCCATGATATTCATTGAATCTTATTTATTTATTTTAAAATATTGATATTTAAATAATGCCTCTAAATTATTAAAAGGCAAATAAATGACATGGGACAGCATGCACTATTGTATTCTTCTAAGACATTTGCTCTCTCCTATGGTATAGTGATAAGCTATACTTACAAGCCTAGCCTCTTCTCCACTTTTCGAATCAACCCCCACCTGTATGTTATGTTATTTGATTTGACTGCTAGTTAAACCAGTAAATAAGTAAATAAGTGGTCTACACAAAATAGATGTGTTTTTTTCACTACTTTGCATGATACAGACGGAGAAGTTCACGTAGTGAAGTATCATGCTCCGTATGGATCCTGTCAAGAACCCAAACAACTTCTATGACCACTGGGGATGGCATTCCTCACCGTTCGAAATGGTTCCAAGCTCTAGGCAATAGTTCAGAGTAAGAAAGAAAGATGAAAGCAAAGGAAGCTGTCCAGCAGCTAATATATAAAGCCTCTTCTAATGTCCTTTTCTTTCCTAAATTCAGTCATGTGACGACATCTACATGCAAGAAAGGCTAGGAAATGAAATCTTCATTCTATCGTCACTGTATTTCCAACAAAAATTCCAGAAATAGAGGAAGGGAAAACAGATATTGAGAATAACCATTAGCCTATAAGACATGATCTAACTGCCATTTGGAAAAAGAACAAAATTAAAAATGAAAGCCTTTCCCAACAGGCATTGTCATCATCCTCTTCAAATTCTCATTTTATGTCTAATTGAAACTAATATTGTTGAAGAAACCTGAGGCTATACCTAAAGGAGACAATTCAATGTACATAAAGCAAAGGTGTCTCCTCGGAGCAGAAACATGTAATTTAAGAAATAATAATCATACTATCTAGCTTTTTTCTTTTAATATAATTCAAAATCTAAGCACTAAAATATAGGATGATAAAATGCCTGAATGTTGGCATTTTTGTATAACTGCATATTCCTTTTATAATAAGAAATAATTATTGGAAGTTTAGTCTTAGAAAACTATACATATATATATATATAAAATACACATATATATATAAAAAAAAATCATGTAATTTACCCAGATTTGGCACACTTTTAAGAATAACATGGGACTGTTTTTTTTGCACGTGTTTAACACAGCTTTTGGCACTATTATGATTAAGTATTACTACAATAAATATTGTAACACTACTTTCCAAGGGAGGAAATAAAAGATAAATTCTGTGTGTCTTTTGGGACACTTAACAGAGAAACAAATTTAAGGACATTCCAGTCCAAGTGTCTGCTGGCAAATGCAAAAGACAAATGATCAGAATGAAACAAAATGAGGAAATACAGCATTTTCCAACACTCATTACATGGACTAGAAGTATGCCGTTGGCAAAATAAATAAATAAAATTGCAAAATTCTGGAAAAAAGGAGTGCAAATTGCCTTCGTGTAGGAAACTTCTCATAACCTTCAATATGCAAACAGGTATTATCTTTCACCATAAGTGCACTGATGAAGTGATTTTCAAATTATTTGAGTTTAGAACATTATTCCTCAAAATAAGTATTATACTAGTTTTTATACTAGTTAGCATTTGATAGGACATCTTTTCAGAAAATAGTCACTTGGGAGTTTACATATCACTGACAATTGCTCATTTTACCTCATTTAAGCTGACTACTGAAAATCTCTTCCTATCTCAAGCAAGAACTCTATCTTTGGCTCCTCAGAGACCCTACTGCATGAACATCCCTGCTGAATTCTTTCTCCCATGTTTCACGGACCCCCTTTTGTCCTGCCCTTCTTTCTAGACCCCTAATTATTTGTCAACATTTTCCTGAAAAACTATTGTTGACTCTATATTCAATACCTAAATATATTTCTTTCTGCAAGGAAGATAAATGCGACAAAAGTTGGAAATCTGAATTTAGGAGGAAACAAGTGAAAATCATTGACACTCTAATTAGAATTAGAAGATGTGGCCTGATGGGAGGCTAAGTGGCAGGTTAGATGTCACCAACAGAAAATATGCGTAATAACACCAGTGCCTAGTTCTGCTTGTGACATCAAAAGTGATAAGAGTGCATGAGAAAGTGAAAAATGAGAAGTTTGTTGTAGATATGTGCATGTGCGCTCATTGGCATGATTCCTTTTTCTTGTTCTGTACTAAGGGTTATGTTTTCTGATTTTTAATCATTCCTTACATATGAACCATGAGGCTGAGTGTGGTGGCTCACTCCTATAATCCCAGCACTTTGGGAGGCCAGGGCAGGTAGATCACTAGGTCAAGCGATCAAGACCATCCTGGCCAATATGGTGAAACCCCATCTCTACTAAAAATACAAAAATTAGCTGGGCATGGTGGTCTGAGCCTGTAGTCCCAGCTACTCAGGAGGCTGAGGCAGGAGGATTGCTTGAACCCAGGAGGCGTAGGTTGCAGTGAGCTGAGATTGCACCACTGCACTCCAACATGGCGACAGAGCAAGACTCCATCAAAAAAAAA
Organism: Macaca mulatta; assembly: GCF_049350105.2. Classification (NCBI taxonomy): domain Eukaryota; kingdom Metazoa; phylum Chordata; class Mammalia; order Primates; family Cercopithecidae; genus Macaca; species Macaca mulatta. The sequence goes on from NC_133413.1 coordinate 125,356,947, forward strand.
AATATATAGTGGGCAAAGGATATGAACAGACACTTCTCAAAAGAAGACATTCATACAGCCAACAGACACATGAAAAAATGGTCATCATCACTAGTCATTAGAGAAACGCAAATCAAAACCACAGTGAGATACCATCTCACACCAGTTAGAATGGCAATCATTAAAAAATCAGGAAACAACAAGTGCTGGAGAGGATGTGGAGAAATAGGAACACTTTTACACTGTTGGTGGGACTGTAAACTAGTTCAACCATTGTGGGAAACAGTGTGGCGACTCCTCAAGGATCTAGAACTAGAAATATCATTTGACCCAGTCATCTCATTACTGGGTATATACCCAAAGGATTATAAATCACGCTGCTATAAAGACACATGCACATGTATGTTTATTGCAGCACTATCCACAATAGCAAAAACTTAGAATCAACCCAAATGTCCATCAGTGACAGACTGGATTAAGAAAATATGGCACATATACGCCATGGAATACTATGCAGCCATAAAAAAAGGATGAGCTTGTGTCCTTTGTAGGGACATGGATGCAGCTGGAAACCATCATTCTCAGCAAACTGTCGCAAGAACAGAAAACCAAACACCACATGTTCTCACTTATAGGTGGGAATTGAACAATGAGATCAGTTGGACACAGGAAGAGGAACATCACACACCAGGGTCTATTGTGGGGAGGGGGGAGTAGGGAGGGATAGCATTAGAAGATATACCTAATATAAATGACGAGTTAATGGGTGCAGCACATCAACATGGCACATGTATACATATGTAACAAACCTGCATGTTGTGCACATGTACGCTAGAACTTAAAGTATAATAAAAAAGTATAATAAAAAAAAGACCAAGAAAAATATATATATATATATGAACCATGAAAAAACATTAACAGCTTATACTGAAATATTGCAGGATTAATTCTATTGGTAATATGTATGTGGGATGTGTTTAATGTGAATTGAAGAATAACATGAGAGGTGTTTATGAGATAAAGTTATTTTTCAAAATATATTATTTATTTATTTAAAAATATCCTGATTTAACAAATAATAAATGAGTGATTAACATGTACCTAACACTATGTTAGATGTTATGGAAAGAAGATGAGACAGACATAGCCACTGCCCACAAATACTTCTAATGCACTGTGTACTGAAGGTTGAGAGCCAAGTATAAAGCTAGGTGTCATGGAATGTGACAAACTTGTTATGTTGATGTTTTAGTCCATTCTCACATTGCTATAAAGAAATACCTGACTGGGTAATTGAAAAGAAAAGATGTGAAATTGGCCCATGGTTTCACAGGCTGTACAAGAAGCATGAGGCTGACTTCCCGGGAGGCCTCAGGAAACTTACAGTCGAGGAGGAAGGTGAAAGGGTAGCAGGCATGTCAGGAGCAAGAGAGAGACAGAAGGTGGGGTAGTGTTACATAGTTTTAAATACCCGGATCTTGTGAGAACTCACTCACTATTACAAGGGCAGTACAAGATGGATGGTGTTCAATCATTCAGGAGAAACTGCCCCCATGATCCAGCTACCTCCTACCAGGCCCAACCTCCAACATTACGGATTACAATTTGACATGATGTTTGGTAGGGGCACAGATCCAAACCATATCAATTAATATAGTGGTGACCTGAACAAAATGTTACTGAAGCACAGTGACAGTAGGGAAAATAATTAATTTTGCTGAGGCAATGAAGTAGATCTGCAAGTTTCTGCAGAGACGATAACAACTGAGCTAAGTTAAAGACTTACTCTCTGAGAGGAGACAGTATGAGTACTGAATTGGAGGGATAAATGTGAATGAACTTTCTGAGATAAGCAATTCAAGCAAAATAATCTAGCAAAATTTCTCAACACCGTAAGTCCTTTGCATTTTTTTAAACAGATGAATGTATGAGTAAATAGATGACTAAATGAAACATAGATGGCAGGTGGTTGGGAGGAGGATGAATGGTAGAGTGAAATAGACGGATGCAACTCAACATCTGAAGGGCTCCACTTGCCATAAATTGTAAAACTCATTTTAACCTCTGAAATCAATGGGATATCCACGTGCAACCAGAAAAACAAATAAACAAAAAAACAAAAAGCTAGAATCTGACCTTATACTTTACCTAAAAATTGATTCAAAATGTAAAACACAAAATTATAGAATTTATAGAAGGAAGCATAAAAGAAAATGTACATAAGCTTGGGTTTGGTGATAAATTTTTAAATACAGCATCAAAAGCATAATACACTAAGGAAAAAACTGATTAGCTAGACTTTATTAAAATTAAAAATATCTTCTCTTTTAATGACCTTGTTAAGAAAAACATCAAGCCACAGCCTGGGTGTGTGGGGGGGAATTAAAAAATATATATCTGAAAAAACTTATATCCAAAATATAAGAATATTTAAAACTCAAAATTAAGAAAGCAAATAACCCTCATTAAAGTAGTACAGACTATCTGAACACACATCTCACTAAAGAAGATAAAAACATAAATAAACAAAACAATTGATACTCAGCATTCTTTGTCACTAAAGGAATGAAAATTTAAAACACAATGTAATACCATTATATACTTGTAGAATGTTAAAAATTTTAAAAACAAAAAATGGACAATGCCAATGGCTGGTGAGGATGCAAACAACAGGTACCCACTCTCAATCATTTTAACTATTGCTGGTTGGAATGCAAAAGACTTCAATCACTTTGGAATACAATTTGGCACTTCATTATAAAATTAAACTAGTCTAGATAATATGAAGATTCTGAAAAGCCAATGAAGCAAAATTATTGGGACACATTGAAAAGGATCCAATATGTTCATAACTGACCTTCTTACTCCAACCTTGAAATCAGAGAGTGAATTTCACCTAGCTAATTCAAACAGGGAGGGATTTATTACATAGCATTTGGTAGGGTACAGAATCTTGGAAAGGCTAGAAAAAGTGACTCAAGACTAAGCTTCCAGGAACAACTTTGGTGAAGATGCTGGAGGGACACCTAGAACCACGATACTTCAGTAATAGTCAGAAAACAGCCTCTACCAGTACTGAGCTAAAAAGGGCAGTGCTCCTGCTATTCCCAGGGACAGTGGAAAAAGGCCACATGCCTCACCTTTTCTGTGACATAATTTTGTTAGGAACCAGTATCTCTGGGTGTATTTGAGTGGTATAATCTAAATCACATGATTACATACCAGCTCCCTAGTGGAAAGGGAAACTAGGAATAAAAGATTGGTTTGTTTATTTGTTTTTTCTTTGTTAGTTTGAAGGCGTTCTGAGGAACTGAATGTTCTCATGATGTAACATGCAGTTACATTTTAAACAGAGTATTCAAAAATTAAATGTAAATAGGCTATTCAAAAATGTTTTTGAGTGACTTAAAGTAACTGATATCCTTACTTAGCCACTAATTGTATGAGAATGAAAGTCATAGCGAAATAATAACGACTATGAAATTAGAGTTGGGGTAAAATGTCATTAATTTAAAGTGGGATAGATGGCAATTATTTTTTATTTTTAGTAGTGTAGGAGCCAGTGAGCAGGGAAGGAGGAAAAAGAGGAGGATTTAGTGTGTCCTATGTAAAGCAGTCTAAAATTTTTTTGCAACTGTGCCCAGTTATTGAATTTTTTTTTCCAGAAGTGAGGGTCTCGCTATATTGCCCAGGTTTGTCTGTAACTCCTGGCCTCAAGTGATCCTCCCACCTGAGCCTCCCAAAGTGTTGGGTTTACAGGTGTGAACCACCACACCCAGCCCGTAACATTTAACTGAAAAAAAAACTCCTTTTAGAATTTGTACCTCCACCTGTCCAAAAAGTAGAGCGCAAAACTGTAGAATACATATTTAATACAATCAGCGTGAACTCAATTTGGGTATGTAATGTCCAAATAAAACAGGAAAATCTATATTTTGATATTCTTTTAAATAAAAGCACATAAATCATATTGGATGAATAGTCTGACCCTATTTTTTGACATGCGGATATGGCATAAATAAATCAATTTTGCTGCTGAAAACTAGTCTGACACACTTTGATATACTCATTAAAGTGATGCTGTACTAAACTTTAAAGAGGTCAATGTGTAACTGTCACTAATGTTTATAGTTTCATGTATTTCCTTCTACAATTTTTTTGAGTTAAGATAATAGAGCATTTTGGATTCATTAACCAATATCAAAAGAAATTTCCCCTAGTAGAATTGCTGTTAGTCAGAGATTTAAGGGGAACTGGTGCTTAGAAAAATGATTGGTTTTATTTCCAATAATAAATATCTGCTGGTGGATTTCACAATGTGAAATTTTGCGCTGTGAAATCATTCTTTCCATTCAAGTCTCTAATATGACAACATACTTTAAAAATTTTAATTGGATTTTCCTTTTAGGTTAGGATAGCCCCTAAAAATTCACCACTTGGTCAGAATGACTAGTCTATGTAAAATATACATAACAAAATACATATAAATACAGTTAATACATAAAACCTATGCAATGTCAGAGTATCCAACTAAAGTGACATCATAAAAATTTTCCAGAAAATGCCAGTTATGACAAATTCCATTTTTAATGTTAAAATATAAAACTTGTCGGGCACGGTGGCTCACGCCTGTAATCCCAGCACTCTGGGAGGCCAAGGCGGGTGGATCACGAGGTCAGGAGATCGAGACCATCCTGGCTAACACGGTGGAACCCCGTCTCCCTGGCTAACACGGTGAAACCCCGTCTCTACTAAAAATACAAAAATTAGCTGGGCGTGGCGGCGGGCGCCTGTAGTCCCAGCTACACGGGAGGCTGCGGCAGGAGAACGGCGTAAACCCAGGAGGCGGAGCTCGCAGTGAGTGGAGATCGCACCACTGCACTCCAGCCTGGGTGACAGAGCGAGACTCAGTCTCAAAAAAAAAAAAAAATATATATATATATATATATATATATATATATATATGACTTTATTTTGGGGGCTAAAAGTCACTATAAGGTAATGGTGGCTTTGGGGCCCCAAAGTCCATAAATCTGTGATAAATTAGATAGGCATCACTTACAATCCAGCGTTCTTGGAAAATCCTTATCCTTAGGGTGGTTACAGTAGGTCACACAGACACATATATTTATTCTAAATTATATTATTTCCACGTGAATAATAACTTAGACGGCCCTAAGTAAACTATCTTAACTCCTTGATTCTCATGCTCAAGTATTTGAAACCTTTGATTTACAGCAGCTAATCAGTTAACAAATCTTACACTTTAAAACTCACAAAGCCACAGTAACAAAAACAGAGTCAGAAGTTATGTGTCAGTGCCCAGCCTGCAATAGCTGATGCTGAGACAGTTTTACTGGAATGTCATCCATTTCACTTGAAAGGGTCAGTGCTGCTAGAGAGAGCAATCACACCTCCTAAAACAGGGAATAATAATAGTTTGCTTTAGACCAAGAACACTGTCATTTTGTCAAGGGTACTGTTTTCCAAAAGAGGAGCTAGCTCCAGGCAGTCAGCCTACTCTAACAATTAGGCTAATAAAATAAGAAGCAATTAAAGTACTTTTTGTTCTTCTGCATCACAGAAATACCAACGTGAAGAGGATTTCCAGGAAAGCTGAGACCTTTTCTAATAAAACTCCAATTTGAAGCTCTCATCTATAATGAGGCCAAAACTGAAAATATTTGTTAGTTAAACCTCTCTGAAATACTTCAGAAAAAAAGCTTTTAATTACTTATTTAAAAAAATAACCACACGTAACATTAGATTTAAACAAAATTTATATTTTTCAATATTTGAATTCTGGAAGAAAATAAATGAGTAGATTTGTTAAAATAAAATTTTAGATTTCTATTCAAAAATCAATGAAATTTTGTAAGAAATTGTTGAGATTCTTATTAAACAAAAACAACATTTTACTACTTAACAAATGCTCTTTTTACTACTTAAAAAAATGCTCTTTTAAAGGCCAGTAATATATAATTGATTGTGAAATATTGCAGTTCCATTCTACCAATTATTTTGTGATATTTTTACAAAAAGTTTCCTTTAGATGCATAATCATAAAATTAGAGACAGGAAATTTTTACAATATTGGAATTACATTTATCATAAAAATTGAAACATATCCTTTTTCTATTTCCAATTTTTATCCAAGCAATAAATGAACATGGTAGAAATAAAATTGTACAGAAGAGTTTATAATGTGTCCCATATCTCTCAAACACAAGACCTCCTTTCCTAGAGAAACTACTTTCAACTCTTGGTTTGGAGTTTCTTTTGGTAGTTAACTCCTTAACTTTCATAACCACATACACTTTTATTTATAATTTTATAATTTTAAAATTTGTTTTTAAAGAAAAGAATTTAACTCACACAATCCTCTTTTCCTTCCCTAAATTAGTATTTTTACTTCCAGTTCTTACTTCAACTCTACCTAATCTTTTTGATTAATCTCTACATTCAATTTTGAAAATAATAGCACCTCTCTCCTTTAACATATATCATTTATTTTATTCTGTCATATTTTTAGCTGCACATTTACTTTTAAATTACCATAATCTATGGATAATATTTGCATTCTCTTCTGTAATTATATGTATCCCCGTGCTGTTTTATTTGGAGAGACCGTCCCTAAAACACTGACCTCTCTCTATTCCCTCCCTACCTTCTCACCAAATAAGAAAGGACTTATTTAATAGGTACATCTGAGAGGAAAAACTAATGTAGTAAGTATATTTATTTTTTTTCTCTTTGGGCCACACCTATACGCCTGAGAATGCACGTCTGTGCTAAGTTTAGCAGGATAAAATTGGAGAGAAGCTTGGTAGGTATCCAGCATGGCCTGTAACTATTTAATTTTGAGGTGCAGCAATGGCAAACCATCTTGTTTATCAGAACTAAGTCACATTCTCAATATGAGCTTTATCAATATGAAATAACCCTTTAATTTCATCTGCATGACTCCTAACACCATATTTTTAACTGATTTTAAAATTTGTATAATTTATTAGTGAACCCCAAACACTACATCAAATCAATAAGAAAAAAGAGCAGGCAGGTCATCCTTGTGGCTGGTCTAATTTCTCTTACTGAACAAACCTCTGCTACACTTTGTGGTAGCCTTGATAAATAGTGTCTATGTGGATTTGGGGGAGTAAACAACACACTTACATTGATGTGTTGTCTGTGGTTAGTGGGGACCATGTGGGTTTTTGGTTTTGATCATTTCCAGGGGTTTAGGGTGTGATCTTTGGCTGGTTTTTGTAATTGTGTGGTTGGTTTTTAATAGGGACAGTCCAAATAGGTAGCTTTAGACTTTAAGTTTGGCTAACAAGCTATGTAGTATCTTTATCTTGGTGAACCCCTGCAGTTTATAGAGGTTTTGGCAGCAAGTAGGTAGATGTTTTTAAACTGGGAGGGCTTCAGGCTCTAGCCTTAGCAAATTCAGCTTGTAAGAGTGATGCAGAACTTAGTAAGCAGACAAAGATTTCATTTAGGGGAAACATTTTTGATATTAAAATCTTCAAGACACAAAAATCTTGGGAACAGGCCCCAAAATCTGGCCATAAATTGGCCCCAAAACTGGCAGTAAACAAAATCTCTGCAGCACTCTGACATGCTGGTGATAGCCTTGATGCCCACACTGGAAGGTTGTTGGTTTACAGGAATGAGGGCAAGGAACACCTGGCCCTCGAGGGCGGAAAATCGCTTAAGGCGTTCTTAAACCACATACAATAGCATGAGCAATCTGTGCCTTAAGGACATGCTCCTGCTGCAGATAACTATCCAAACCCATCCCTTTATTTCGGCCCATCCCTTTATTTCCCATAAGGAATACTTTCGGTACATCTATAATCTATAGAAACAATGCTTATCCCTGGCTTGCTGTCAGTAAATACGGGGGTAAATCTCTGTTCGAGGTTCTCAGTTGGGAAGGCTGTGAGACCCCTGATTTCCCACTCCACACTCTATATTTCTGTGTGTGTGTCTTTAATTCCTCTAGCGCCTCTGGGTTAGGGTCTCCAAGACTGAGCTGCTCTCGGAACAAAAAGGTAAAGTTTTTTCTTCTATTGTTTTCCTCTGTTAGATCTGCATAGGACTTTAGGACTTAAGTGGCAAAGGATATGATACAGAGCCCGGGTGAGATGCTAGCTTTAGATAATAATTTGTGGTGAATAAAGACAAGCAATATTCAATCTTCTGCCCAAATTCTGTTCCTTTTGTGTGTTGTCTGGAATTGCCCTCAAGCAACTTCAGACCAAACAAGGAAAGGGTGGAGAGGTTCACTATACATTTACATAACTTATTTGCCAGATCTTTAGAGCTCCGCTACACACATGCACACACGTATGCACACACACACACACACACACGGACACATATGCATGCACGTGCACATACAGCTTTAAAACAGCTCCATACATGTAAGAACTGGGGGGTTACATTTCAGAGAATAAAATCGTCATATCTATTATGCATAGAAAGATTCTGATGGTCTTGAACATTTAAAGGATGGTTGCCAGTAGTTGAGAGAAGAAAGAGTGGATAAGGACAGAGGGGACACACAGAGGAACTTCTAGGGTGAAGTAACAGTACTGTGGTAGTGAACTCATAATTTAACCTATTTGTCAAAACCCATCAAACTTTACATCACAAAGAGTAAACTTTAATGTATGTAAACCTTTAAAATATCAGTCAGGATGTTGGGGATTTCAGGATGGCATGCAGGCTATGACAAAGTTAGTTATATCATGAATATGAGGCAAAACTGTGCTGAAGGAAGTGAGGAGGGAAAAGAAGCTGACCTTAGTTTATTTGGAAAGCAATGTTTTTTACTGGAAACTGTAAGACTAGAGACAAAAGGAAACATACATCAATGCTATACTTCATAAATTTGCTTCTCTTCGGTCCAGATTAATAATTCTGAAACTGATTTACATGTATAATGGGGTTGACCAAATGAGAAAATAGATATTGGATAGTGGAAACTGCGTTTCTCACTGTCAGAGAAGGAATTTAAAGATAAACAAGAAAGAAGGCTAGAATGGCCCCTGTGGTAATTGAACTGGAGTCAGAAACATTAGGATGAATGCATGATTAGCTGTGTGTGTGTTGTATTTGTGCATGCGTGCACGCACGTTCCACCTCGTGTCAACTGTGCGTAGGAACTTCATCTCTAAAAGAAAGGAAGTTATCTTCACAGTGGAATAAGTTGATAAGGACTGCTCTAACCAAATAATCCCAGTATGTCCAGCGTCATTATGAATAAAAACATCAAACAATCTCAGATTGAGAGGCTTTCTACAAAATACCTGAAAAAACTTCTCAAAACTGCCAAACTCATGAAAAACAAGGAAAGATGGAGAAACTTCCACAGACCAGAGGAGAATAGAGAGACACGACAACGAAAAGCAATGTGGTTCTCTGAATGAGATCCTGAAGGAAAAGATGACTTAATGGAAAAAGTAGTGAAACTCAAAGTCTGGGGTTTAGTTAATAGTAATGTTCCATTGTGGGTTTCTCAGCTTTGACAAATGTACCACAGTAATGTAAAATGGTAACAAGAGTAAATCAGGTGGGGAGTACATGGGAAGTTTCAACACTGTGTTTCCAACCCTTCTGTAAATCCAAACTTACTTCAATAAAATGTTTATGAAAAATAAATCGTGAGATACAGAATTTTTGGCAGAAGTTTTCATCTTAACTAGGCTTCCAAAAGCAATAAATATAGCTTCAGGTGAAGATTTTGTTAAGAGTGACTCTCCTGATTGGGGGGAAATTGTGAAGGGAAATCCTTCCCTAGGAGGCAGCCTTTACTGACCTAAGAAATTACATAGCAAGAGGCAGTGGAAACAACATTGTGTACTGAAGACATTTGCTCATGAGAAATTGTTACTAGTTGACTCCCACGGCAAATACAGCACTACAGTTTCAGAAAATTCTAGCCTTACAGTATAAATGAAAAGTTAGAGGTTTGATAGAACTCTAAGAAATGAAAAGAAAGAAAGGAAAATCCTAAAAGTTTTTCACCATTGCAAATTTATAAGCTTTGCAAGAAGGCAGCAAAGTCTCAATTGCCTCTAATAAAATGGCACCTTACACATTCCTATATCTGGAGGTTTTATCTCCAGATACAGGAAATCCACAGGGTCAATGTTAACCTCTCATCTGGAGATACATCATGATGTAAGGTCAAGATCATGGAACCCGAAGCACTGCCCCACACTGAAGGGCATCTTGGTGATGACAAATTGAATATTCTTCCAAATGCCCTCTCCCTTTCCATACATGAGAGTTTTTGCTACAGTGTTTAACACTAATTCTAGACATTGAACATACAGTTTTACCTGGGATGACTACTTTAAAAACTAGGCAGTTGCTTATCTAAATTTTATGCTAATGCTGCAGTAACTAATTGTGTCCTAGTAAGTCTGATTTTTATTTGTTTAAATGAGACATAAAGTATTTAAGGTTTATGTTTTGTTAGTTCTTTCCTAGAAATAGAAGACTGGCTATGTCCTCTGTAGTGTTAACTGCCTTATAAGTATGTTAACCTAAACATATTATTTTTAGATTACAAGATATCTTCTGGACATTAAGATACTCGTTTCCAAATTCCAGGATGGAGAGGGCTATGCAGCAAGCAGTATCCAACTTCCAAGAGTACTCGTTCTTCCCAAATAATTGGTTCGGTTTATCTAGGGAAAAGTCTTGCTGTTTTCTGTCTGGGAGTCAAGTGCTAAGCTGCCAGCAACATCCCGTTCCGCACGTCCCATCACGGGTTGGGTTCTCTGGAAATAAGAATGAATTTGCATGCAGTTAATACAGGGTGTTTACTAAGAAATATTCTTGGGATCAATACCAGTGGAAGAGAAGATGAAATCAGAGGACTGGACAGAGAGAAGGCTAACTTCAGTGGCAGCTCCACAAGGAGCTCAGGGTTGAAAATGGCCCATCAGATTTGCCTTGTGTTGGATCAAAATAGCCGGCCTTTTATACCTCTGCCTCAATGACCAGATGTGGGCTTACCTGGAAGACTGTGACCATGAGCCAGGCAGCTCTCTGCAGTCCTGAAGGAGTTGACAGCTAAAAGTTGTCAACCGACACACTCCCACAAGCCAAGGCAAGAGGCTTTCCTTAAAGGATTGAGTTGAATTTCAACTAACATTTTTGAACAAAATTTGTTTAATCAAGGCTTAGCATAGAACTTGGCATACAGTAGATTCTCAATCAGTATTGTTTTAATGTAAGAAACTAAAGGAATCTGGGTAATGCATTACTGTATCTAGCACACACACCAGCACTCCAACGCTATCTTCTAGAAATATCCTTTATAAATAGATTCCTATGTTCAATTACTGATATTTTGTATGCATCTAAAGTTCATATAAATGCATTTGTCTTTTTCAATGAATCCCTATGATTTATTTAACCAGTACTCTTTTTTTTATCAGTTGGTTAATGGTTGTGTTTGGTTTGTCATTATAAACACGCCATGATATACCAATATCCCAGAGTCTTATTTTACACTCCCCACAGTACCTAGTACATTGCTATGCTTTGCATTGAAATTCAGTAAATATTTGGAAATGGTGCAACGTAGCAGATTTAACATGGTTATAAATTTAGAGGGACAAATTTAGATTGCAAGTCCTAATTTGGTCAATTACCAACTCTTTGTTTGCATATTTTTCCTTCTCTGGGAGGAAAAAAAAAAGTATAGCAAAAAATGACTTCTGTTTACCATGCAGAAAATTTTCAGTGATCAATAATATAATGTATAATAGCTAATTACTGTCAGGAGTCTCCTAGGTACCAGGGACATTTAAAGAACTGTGAAGGCATTAGCACATTAAATGTTTAAAGTGAAGATTATTTTTAATGTTACTTTTTATACATGTTAAGAAACTAAGAGAAAGAGAAAATAATTTTCCTGAGGTTATATAACCGATGAGTAGTAGAGCAAGAATGTGAACTCAGACCTGCTGTTCCTCACTACTATATCATACTACCTCTCTATAAGTATTATTCTGTACATTCTGAATGCAAAGATGCATATCTATGCATATATATGTATATGTATGTATATATTTTTTTGTGTGTATATATTTTATTTATACCATTTATTCCCAAAATTTACTGAGCTCTAAATATATGCCAGGCACTTATCAAGGTGCTGCTAATAGAGCAGTGAATAAAACTAATCATTTTGCTCATGCAGTTTAAATCCTGGTGAGAGACACAGGAAATAAAGTAATAAATGTGTAAAATACACAGTATGTTCAATAGGTTAGATAGAGATAAATGCTAAGAAGAAAGCAAGCAGGAAAGGTGGTTCATGATGTTAGTGCATGTAGGTTTTGATAGAGAAGCCAAAGACAGCATTATCAACTATAATATTGAGTAAAATTATTGAGCAGAATTTAATTGTTCAATCAGAGCTTAGCATAGAACTTAGCACAGAGTAAATTCTCAATAAATATTCATCTTTTTAAATGTAAGAAACTAAAGAAAGAAGACAATTTCAACAATATCAATAAGGTATTATATAATGACTACATGTGGCAGTGATTACTGTGATTGTAATTTGTGGTAATTATTTTGTGTGGAAGAAACTACTTTGAGTAGGTGCAAGTTTTATTATATATGGATAATTTAAGCAATAGCAAGAAATATTTCATCAAAGATTTTATAAACATAAAATACAGTTTCAAATTACATATTTTACTACAATTTGCTTTTAAATTATGTTAGATATTTATATAATCTTTGTTGCATTTTGCATTTTTCATTTAGCAATATATGTTTCTGATTGACACGATGGGGAATTGCCCACTCTATACTATCGCACCCACAATCTAGATTTTAGATTATTGTCTTTTTCTCAAGTTGAGTACACTAATAATGGCTATCTCTCATATAGTACTTGCTACTTTCTAATTACTACTGTATGCCCTTTTACATGTTATTTTCTAAAGTATTCCTAATGCAGCAACAATGTTAAGATGTAAGTATATAACCATCCAATTCCAATTTTGCACATATAGAAATTAAGGCACAAAGTGGTTTAGCACGGAATCAGTGAGTGTAGGCTAGTCTGATCCAAGAGCCTGTGTTCTAAGCTATTACATTAATTTGACCCTTTTCAAAAACAAAATCCTAGGCAACTTCCAATCTCAGAAAATTAATGTATGATTTATGGAGGTATTATAATACTTTCACATGAAATTTTACTTTCTTTTTCCTTAGAAAATGTGGCATTACCACAATTATTATATATCATAAAGACACAACAAAAACTCTTTTCAACTATTCTTGTCTTGAAAAAGTGGAATACACATACCCTACCCTGTTTTTCTTATTGGATGCAACTACAAATCCCAGGTAGAATGCTTGAAACAGGAATTTGAGAACTCTAAAAAGTAAATGGTGGCAGCAGGAAGGGGGATGGAAATAAGAATTTTATGTTACCTTGAAAGGGAAGTGAGTTTTACCTCCCCTTTCCCCCTCACCAATGAAAGATGAAAACCTAAAAGTTTACACTGAGTATGGGTAAAAAGAGCTGCAAGAGAATTTCTCTATGCATGGTCAAAGCAGCAGGAAAGACTTTTCCAGACACGTATAAGAAATCTCCTGTTGTATTTTTCTTCCTCTTTCCTTCTACCTTAATACCTGGGCAATACCATGGTAGCAGTGATACCAAAGGCATGACCATAAAAAAGGTAGTTAACCTAAAACTCTGAAGAGGAGTGGACCATTCTTGTTGACTGGAGGAATTATAGTTCACCAAGCACTTTGGGAGGCCAAGGCAGGCAGATACCTTGAGCCTAGAAGCTCAAGACCAGCCTGGGCAACATGGAGAAAACTTGTCTTCACAAAAAAATTAGCTGAAAGTGGTGGTGCATGCCTGTAGTCCCAGCTACACAGGAGGCTGAGGTGGGAGGATTGGTTGAGCCCAGAAAGATCAAGGCTGCAGTGAGCTGTGATCCTGCCACTGGACTCCAGCCTGGGAGACAGTGAGACTCCGTCACAAAACAAAACAAAAGAAAACAAAAAAGATCATAAGGCAAATTCTTATCGCTTTTTTTGTTGTTCTTACCCTGTCCTTGCGCTACAGGAATCACTCCCCTCCCCCCAAAAAAGGAAGTACACAACTGAGCAAGGAAACACAAATATAAACTGAAATAGAATATTAAAAAATGTTTAAATGATGCAACAAAGATTGGAAAGGAAAAACAGAAAAACTAAAAGCCAAGGAAAGTGTAATAAACCAAAAAATTACAAATAATAAAATTTGGGGAGTAAATGAAACACATCGAAAATTACTATAAGTGTAAGTGGTCTAAATATGCCAAATAAAAGGTAGAAAACATTTGATTGGGTTAACAAAAATCTTCAGTTATATACTGTCTAAAATAATTCATCCGGGTGTGGTGGCTCACACCTGTAATCTCAGAACTTTGGGAGGCTGAGGAGGGTGGATCACTTGAGGTCAGGAGTTTGAGACCAGCCTGGTCAACATGGCAAAACCCCATCTCTACTAAAAATACAAAAATTCACCAGGCGTGGTGGTGTTTGCCTGTAATCCCAGCTACTTAGGAAGCTGAGGCAGCAGAATTGCTTGAACCCAGGAGATGGAGATTGCAGTGAGCCAAGATGGCACCATTGCACTCCAGCCTGGTGACAGAGAGAGACTCTGTCTAAAAAATAATAATAATAATAAAAAATATATATATATTTCATTCGTTCAAATATATATATTTCATTCATATATATATTTCATTGTGATGTAGCTATATTTAAAGTAAAAACATAGAAAGCAATATATCTGCAAACATTAATTAAAAGAATACTGAATGGCTCCAATGCTATCAAAGCAGAATTCAGAGAAAAGAAAATGGCAACCGGTAAGGGGAAATATTACATATTAATAAAACAGTCATTTCTCCAAGAATATGTAACAATGTAAATATGCATACACTTAACACAGCTTCAAAATATATGAAGCAAAATAAATACAACTGAAAAGAGATATGAAAAAAAATCACAATTAAAGTTGGAGACTTCAAAACCCATATCTTAGCAATCAAAAAACAAGTAGCAAGAAACCAGCAAATGATAGAATAACTGAACAATGCCATCGATTGATTGGATCAAATGGCATTTTTAAACACTCCAACCACATTTTTTTCAAGTGCTTACGCAACATACAGTAAGATAGACCATATTCTAGATCATAAAACAAATTTTAATAAGCTCAAATAAAAAATACACCACAAAGGAATTAAAGCACAAGTCAATAACAGAAAGATAGCTGGAATTTGGGAATTAAACATACTTTTAAATAAACTGTGAGTCAATTAAAAAGTCCCACAGGAAATTTATTTTGAACTGAGATAAAAAGGAAATAAATGCGGGAGGCTGAGGCAGGAGAATGGCGTAAACCCGGGAGGCGGAGCTTGCAGTGAGCTGAGATCCGGCCACTGCACTCCAGTCTGGGCGGCAGAGCGAGACTCCGTCTCAAAAAAAAAAAAAAAAAAAAGGAAATAAATGCAGTTAAAGCAGTGCTTAGTGACAAAATTATAGCATTAAGCATATCACATACTTCTATTAGAAAAGCCTCAAATCAGCAATCTAAGTTTCTCCCTTAAACTATCAGGAAAATAAATATAAAATATACATAAAGTAAAAAAGAAGAGGATAATAAAGATCAGAAATCAATTAAACTCAAAAAATAGGAAAAAATAGAACAAAATTAATAAAACCAAAGGTGATTCTTTTGAAAGTGTTAATAAAATTCATAAACTTCTAGCCAGATTAGTTAATAAAAATAGAGGAGAAACTGATTACCAATATGAGGGTTGAAGGAGGGGTTATCACGATAGTCAATATGACTATTAAATGTATAACAATTGGTCTTTGAAGAAGCTCTCGGCGGAGCAAGATGGCCGAATAGGAACAGCTCCAGTCTCCAACTCCCAGCGCGAGCGACACAGAAGACCGGTGATTTCTGCATTTTCAACTGAGGTACTGGGTTCATCTCACTGGGGAGTGCCAGACGATCCGTGCTGGTCAGCTGCTGCAGCCCGACCAGCAAGAGCTGAAGCAGGGTGAGGCATTGCCTCACCTGGGAAGCGCAAGGGGGAAGGGAATCCCTTTTCCTAGCCAGGGGAACTGAGACACACAACACCTGGAAAATCGGGTAACTCCCACCCCAATACTGCGCCTTAAGCAAACAGGCACACCAGGAGATCATATCCCACTACTGGCCGGGAGGGTCCCACACCCACGGAGCCTCCCTCATTGCTAGCACAGCAGTCTGTGATCTACCGGCAAGGCAGCAACGAGGCTGGGGGAGGGGCGACCGCCATTGCTGAGGCTTAAGTACGTAAACAAAGCTGATGGGAAGCTCGAACTGGGTGGAGCTCACAGCAGCTCAAGGAAACCTGCCTGTCTCTGTAGACTCCACCTCTGGGGACAGGGCACAGTAAACTATAACAAACGCAGCGGAAAACTCTGCAGACGCAAACGACTCTGTCTGACAGCTTTGAAGAGAGCAGTGGATCTCCCAACACGGAGGCTGAGATCTGAGAAGGGACAGACTCCCTGCTCAAGTGGGTCCCTGACCCCTGAGCAGCCTAACTGGGAGACATCCCCCACTAGGGGCAGTCTGACATCCCACACCTCACAGGGTGGAGTACACCCCTGAGAGGAAGCTTCCAGAGCAAGAATCAGACAGGTACACTCGCTGTTCAGAAATATTCTATCTTCTGCAGCCTCTGCTGCTGACACCCAGGCAAACAGGGTCTGGAGTGGTCCTCAAGCAATCTCCAACAGACCTTCAGCTGAGGGTCCTGACTGTTAGAAGGAAAACTATCAAACAGGAAGGACACCTACACCAAAACCCCATCAGTACATCACCATCATCAAAGACCAGAGACAGATAAAACCACAAAGATGGGGAAAAAGCAGGGCAGAAAAGCTGGAAATTCAAAAAATAAGAGCGCATCTCCCCCGGCAAAGGAGCGCAGCTCATCGCCAGCAACGGATCAAAGCTGGACGGAGAATGACTTTGACGAGATGAGAGAAGAAGGCTTCAGTCCATCAAATTTCTCAGAGCTAAAGGAGGAATTACGTACCCAGCGCAAAGAAACTAAAAATCTTGAAAAAAAACTGGAAGAATTGATGGCTAGAGTAATTAATGCAGAGAAGGTCATAAACGAAATGAAAGAGATGAAAACCATGACACGAGAAATACGTGACAAATGCACAAGCTTCAGTAACCGACTCGATCAACTGGAAGAAAGAGTATCAGCGATTGAGGATCAAATGAATGAAATGAAGCGAGAAGAGAAACCAAAAGAGAAAAGAAGAAAAAGGAATGAACAAAGCCTGCAAGAAGTATGGGATTATGTAAAAAGACCAAATCTACGTCTGATTGGGGTGCCTGAAAGTGAGGGGGAAAATGGAACCAAGTTGGAAAACACTCTTCAGGATATCATCCAGGAGAACTTCCCCAACCTAGTAGGGCAGGCCAACATTCAAATCCAGGAAATACAGAGAACGCCACAAAGATACTCCTCGAGAAGAGCAACTCCAAGACACATAATTGCCAGATTCACCAAAGTTGAAATGAAGGAAAAAATCTTAAGGGCAGCCAGAGAGAAAGGTCGGGTTACCCACAAAGGGAAGCCCATCAGACTAACAGCAGATCTCTCGGCAGAAACTCTCCAAGCCAGAAGAGAGTGGGGGCCAATATTCAACATTCTTAAAGAAAAGAATTTTAAACCCAGAATTTCATATCCAGCCAAACTAAGTTTCATAAGTGAAGGAGAAATAAAATCCTTTACAGATAAGCAAATGCTTAGAGATTTTGTCACCACTAGGCCTGCCTTACAAGAGATCCTGAAGGAAGCACTAAACATGGAAAGGAACAACCGGTACCAGCCATTGCAAAAACATGCCAAAATGTAAAGACCATCGAGGCTAGGAAGAAACTGCATCAACTAACGAGCAAAATAACCAGTTAATATCATAATGGCAGGATCAAGTTCACACACAACAATCTTAACCTTAAATGTAAATGGACTAAATGCTCCAATTAAAAGACACAGACTGGCAAACTGGATAAAGAGTCAAGACCCATCAGTCTGCTGTATTCAGGAGACCCATCTCACACGCAGAGACATACAAAGGCTCAAAATAAAGGGATGGAGGAAGATTTACCAAGCAAATGGAGAACAAAAAAAAGCGGAGGTTGCAATACTAGTCTCTGATAAAACAGACTTTAAACCATCAAAGTTCAAAAGAGACAAAGAAGGCCATTACATAATGGTAAAGGGATCAATTCAACAGGAAGAGCTAACTATCCTAAATATATATGCACCCAATACAGGAGCACCCAGATTCATAAAGCAAGTCCTTAGAGACTTACAAAGAGACTTAGACTCCCATACAATAATAATGGGAGACTTCAACACTCCACTGTCAACATTAGACAGATCAACGAGACAGAAAGTTAACAAGGATATCCAGGAATTGAACTCATCTCTGCAGCAAGCAGACCTAATAGACATCTATAGAACTCTCCACCCCAAATCAACAGAATATACATTCTTCTCAGCACCACATCGTACTTACTCCAAAATCGACCATGTAATTGGAAGTAAAGCACTCCTCAGCAAATGTACAAGAACAGAAATTATAACAAACTGTCTCTCAGACAACAGTGCAATCAAACTAGAACTCAGGACTAAGAAACTCAATCAAAACCGCTCAACTACATGGAAACTGAACAACCTGCTCCTGAATGACTACTGGGTACATAACGAAATGAAGGCAGAAATAAAGATGTTCTTTGAAACCAATGAGAACAAAGATACAACATACCAGAATCTCTGGGACACATTTAAAGCAGTGTGTAGAGGGAAATTTATAGCACTAAATGCCCACAAGAGAAAGCAGGAAAGATCTAAAATTGACACTCTAACATCGCAATTAAAAGAACTAGAGAAGCAAGAGCAAACACATTCGAAAGCTAGCAGAAGGCAAGAAATAACTAAGATCAGAGCAGAACTGAAGGAGATAGAAACACAAAAAAACCCTCCAAAAAATCAATGAATCCAGGAGTTGGTTTTTTGAAAAGATCAACAAAATTGACAGACCACTAGCAAGACTAATAAAGAAGAAAAGAGAGAAGAATCAAATCGATGCAATTAAAAATGATAAATGGGATATCACCACCGACCCCACAGAAATACAAACTACCATCAGAGAATACTATAAACACCTCTACGCAAATAAACTGGAAAATCTAGAAGAAATGGATAATTTCCTGGACACTTACACTCTTCCAAGACTAAACCAGGAAGAAGTTGAATCCCTGAATAGACCAATAGCAGGCTCTGAAATTGAGGCAATAATTAATAGCCTACCAACCAAAAAAAGTCCAGGCTCAGATGGATTCACAGCTGAATTCTACCAGAGGTACAAGGAGGAGTTGGTACCATTCCTTCTGAAACTATTCCAATCAATAGAAAAAGAGGGAATCCTCCCTAACTCATTTTATGAGGCCAACATCATCCTGATACCAAAGCCTGGCAGAGACACAACAAAAAAAGAGAATTTTAGACCAATATCCCTGATGAACATCGATGCAAAAATCCTCAATAAAGTACTGGCAAACCGGATTCAGCAACACATCAAAAAGCTTATCCACCATGATCAAGTGGGATTCATCCCTGGGATGCAAGGCTGGTTCAACATTCGCAAATCAATAAACATAATCCAGCATATTAACAGAACCAAAGACAAGAACCACATGATTATCTCAATAGATGCAGAAAAGGCTTTTGACAAAATTCAACAGCCCTTCATGCTAAAAACGCTCAATAAATTCGGTATTGATGGAACGTACCTCAAAATAATAAGAGCTATCTATGACAAACCCACAGCCAATATCATACTGAATGGGCAAAAACTGGAAAAATTCCCTTTGAAAACTGGCACAAGACAGGGATGCCCTCTCTCACCACTCCTATTCAACATAGTGTTGGAAGTTCTGGCTAGGGCAATTAGGCAAGAGAAAGAAATCAAGGGTATTCAGTTAGGAAAAGAAGAAGTCAAATTGTCCCTGTTTGCAGATGACATGATTGTATATTTAGAAAACCCCATTGTCTCAGCCCAAAATCTCCTTAAGCTGATAAGCAACTTCAGCAAAGTCTCAGGATACAAAATTAATGTGCAAAAATCACAAGCATTCTTATACACCAGTAACAGACAAACAGAGAGCCAAATCAGGAATGAACTTCCATTCACAATTGCTTCAAAGAGAATCAAATACCTAGGAATCCAACTTACAAGGGATGTAAAGGACCTCTTCAAGGAGAACTACAAACCACTGCTCAGTGAAATAAAAGAGGACACAAACAAATGGAAGAACATACCATGCTCATGGATAGGAAGAATCAATATCGTGAAAATGGCCATACTGCCCAAGGTAATTTATAGATTCAATGCCATCCCCATCAAGCTACCAACGAGTTTCTTCACAGAATGGGAAAAAACTGCTTTAAAGTTCATATGGAACCAAAAAAGAGCCCGCATCTCCAAGACAATCCTAAGTCAAAAGAACAAAGCTGGAGGCATCACGCTACCTGACTTCAAACTATACTACAAGGCTATAGTAACCAAAACAGCATGGTACTGGTACCAAAACAGAGATATAGACCAATGGAACAGAACAGAGTCCTCAGAAATAATACCACACATCTACAGCCATCTGACCTTTGACAAACCTGAGAGAAACAAGAAATGGGGAAAGGATTCCCTATTTAATAAATGGTGCTGGGAAAATTTGCTAGCCGTAAGTAGAAAGGTGAAACTGGATCCTTTCCTTACTCCTTATATGAAAATTAATTCAAGATGGATTAGAGACTTAAATGTTAGACCTAATACCATAAAAACCCTAGAGGAAAACCTAGGTAGTACCATTCAGGACATAGGCATGGGCAAAGACTTCATGTCTAAAACACCAAAAGCAACAGCAGCAAAAGCCAAAATTGACAAATGGGATCTCATTAAACTAAAGAGCTTCTGCACAGCAAAAGAAACTACCATCAGAGTGAACAGGCAACCTACAGAATGGGAGAACATTTTTGCAATCTACTCATCTGACAAAGGGCTAATATCCAGAACCTACAAAGAACTCAAACAAATGTACAAGAAAAAAACAAACAACCCCATCAAAAAGTGGGCAAAGGATATGAACAGACATTTCTCAAAAGAAGACATTCATACAGCCAACAGACACATGAAAAAATGCTCATCATCACTGGCCATCAGAGAAATGCAAATCAAAACCACAATGAGATACCATCTCACACCAGTTAGAATGGTGATCATTAAAAAGTCAGGAAACAACAGGTGCTGGAGAGGATGTGGAGAAATAGGAACACTTTTACACTGTTGGTGGGATTGTAAACTAGTTCAACCATTATGGAAAACAGTATGGCGATTCCTCAAGGATCTAGAACTAGATGTACCATATGACCCAGCCATCCCATTACTGGGTATATACCCAAAGGATTATAAATTATGCTGCTATAAAGACACATGCACACGTATGTTTACTGCGGCACTATTCACAATAGCAAAGTCTTGGAATCAACCCAAATGTCCATCAGTGACAGATTGGATTAAGAAAATGTGGCACATATACACCATGGAATACTATGCAGCGATAAAAAAGGATGAGTTTGTGTCCTTTGTAGGGACACGGATGCAGCTGGAAACCATCATTCTTAGCAAACTATCACAAGAACAGAAAACCAAACACCGCATGTTCTCACTCATAGGTGGGAACTGAACAATGAGATCACTTGGACTCAGGAAGGGGAACATCTCACACCGGGGCCTATCATGGGGAGGGGGGAGGGGGGAGGGGGGAGGGATTGCATTGGGAGTTATACCTGATGTAAATGATGAGTTGATGGGTGCAGCACAGCAACATGGCACAAGTATACATATGTAACAAACCTGCACGTTATGCACATGTACCCTACAACTTAAAGTATAATAATAATAAATAAATTTAAAAAAAAAAATGGAAAAAAAAATAATAAATGTATAACAATTAAATAGTATAGACAGGTCTAAGCACATAAATTTGACAACTTACATAAAATAGAACAATTCCTCCAAAGAAACAAATTGCCAATATTCATGTAAGAAGAAATAGGTGACCTGAAATGTCATTGAACTTTTAATAAAATTTAATTTGTCATTAGAAATGATATGAAAATGAAATCTCTAGGAATAAACTAATTTATGATGAATTGTACTGCACATGTAAAGAATAAATAACACTAATTCTACATAATCCGTTTCAAACATGGAAGAGGATATACTTTCCAATTAACCTGGTAGCAAAAGTGGACATAGATTTTAAAAGAAAAAAAATATAACTGAAGAAATACATCTTCCATGAAGATAAATATAAACATCCTCAACAAAATACGAAAAAAAGTTCAATTTCCAACGTATTTCATACTAAATTCATCATGTACATTGAGACTTCAATAGTTAGGGCTTATGATCTTGGATTCAGGTTCTATCTTCTGCAGATATCTCTGATCTTATGCAAATTACTTACCTCTCCCTGAATCAGGTTCTTCACCTATAAAACAGGAATTACAAGAGTATCTATCGCTTAGGGTAGTCATGGGCATTAAATGGGTGAAAATATATAAATCCCTTAGAGCAGTACCTAGTATATTAAGCAACCTGCTAAGTTATTGTAAGTTATTATTATTACTTACTTATTATATAATAATTATTATTATTATAAAACTTTGTTTTGTTCAAAACTTACAAAATTAATTCACCATATCAGAAAATCACATCGTTCACAGTGATATTGCTCATAACTGTTTAATTACAATACATATTATGCATATTAATCTATATTTGTTTGCAGCCACATTCATGGTAAATTAACCTTCCTTTAATATATCAAATATAAAAATTATATATACTACAATGGCAATATCTATTTATAATTTTTGGAAATTATTCCTCAATGAATTATAAAAAATAAAAAATGCTTAATATAAAGCATAAGGATCTATCATCTTCAAACTGAATATTTACAAATTGTGTTCATCAATTGACTCACAAGTGATTTACCAGTATGCCTATTCTACCAGCACATTTCTCTCTAATGAATAATGGAATCACAATGATTAATGGAAAATCTTGTAAAGCAATAGCTCATAAAACAGGCACAGACCTAAGATTTAAAGGGAAGTTTAAAAACCATAATTGTCACCGAAATGTTTTATTTAAAAAAAAGCCTAAATAATAGAATAGAGTTTTAATTACTTTCAGAACAGTACCAATGTCACAAAACATGAAAGACCATGCACTCTTACAAAAATAATTAATCACAGCAGCTGTCCATTGATGAAAAGAAATTCAAATAAAATAATTTCTTCTATTACATTCAGAGGTGATACTGTTTTGAGGAAAGTTGATAAGGGAGATATTTGAAAATTAGCTATGTAACTATGAATGGTAGGCAAGCAAATTTTAAATTCAAATGAGAGAAACAACCTGAGTAATCATAATGCATTCCTGTTTGCATAAAATTACTGAAAATAGATATAAAAAGTCTGCCTGTATTTAACTCCCTAACAATAATTTTGTTTAAAAAAATTTTCCAATGTCATTGCCGTATAACAAATGAAACACGAACAATAGGAATAGTTGTTCAGCAAAATGAACATACAGCAACAGTTCAGGAGTATCAGATGTTTTATCAATTATTCAGTTCACAGTATTCTTCATCAAAAATACTTAGTCACCAAGAATCTTACTAACAGACCACATATATCAGTTTCTTTGTCATCGGTATTATTAGTAAATTTGAGTAATCATTTTTTATTTTTTATATTCCAATTAGACATTGTATTTTATTTTTGTCTCTAACTTAATTCAGTTAGTAGTTTGTTTGTTTTTATGAATTTCATCTCAGAATTGTCAAGGGGTATTAAAAATATTTATTATAAAAATGATTTAGGCTAACAGGTTTGGGAATTGTTATACTATGATCTTGCCAAAGAGAATATTCATATAATTTTAAAATATTTTCCAAACTATATCATTTTTTAAAATCTCACTGTTAGACAAATTGTTTCTTTGATTATCAATGTGAAGTTTTTGCACATATATTAGCCTTTTGTGATTTTTTTCTACATTCTCTTCCATAGATATCAACCATTCTTTGATCCGTAAATTTGAGTTTTATTTAAATCTATTTATTAACTACTTTATTATGGCAGATATTTGTCTTTATATATCACAGTTATTTTAATTTCAGTCGGGATTTCATTGTGTAGATAGTTACCAATATATCACACACATTCTTTGTTAATCCTTTTGTGATATTTATTATTAGAAATTCCTCCCCTATGTTTATAAATATTTCAATATTTTTCTAGTTTTTCATGTGTAATTTTACTTAATGAATTCAACTTGATTTACCTTCTGGAATTTATTTTGCTGAAAAATATAAGGTGTATTCTAGCTTGATTCATTTTATTACATAGTTTATCAATAGTCCTATTTACTCCTTAACTGTGGATATTATGCTCTAAATCATTATATGCAGGGTTTGCGTCTATATTTATTTATTCCAATAATTTTTTTTGTCCTGGTAATTTGGTGAATTAATTATTGTGTTTTATGATAATTATTTAGTGTCTGAAAATTCATGTCTCTTTCATCATTATTCTTTCTTCAAAATCACTACTGTGATTTTTTCAATCATTTCATTTTGATGTATTACTTTGGAGTAATTATAACAAATTTATAAAAACAGCTTAGGGATTTTCTAAGGTTGCATTAAACTTCTATATTAATGTAAGGTACATATATACAATAGTCAGCCTTTCTAGTAATTGTTGTCACTGTCCATGACAAGTATAAATTGTAAGTATTTATTGATGTAATAGATATGTGCATAAGTGAAAACATTAAAAGCATATTGATTCACTTTAACCATCTGACGCATATATTAAAATACTACCAGTTTGGCAATACATAGATAAGTGGTTTGGTTCTTGAAAATGTTAAGATGTTTCATATCAAATCAGTAAAAACTAATTTTGTATTTTCAAAAGTATGTTTTACATAATTTTGCTTGACCAAGAAGAACTAATCCTAAATAGACAAGCATAAATAGAAGCTTGACAGAGAAAAGAACTAATGCAAAACACTTAAATGATCAATCTAAAGATTCAGAACATAGTATTGAGAACTAAATGTGTGGCTTTCATACATGGATAGATACATGGATCTTCTCCCTAAACGGGGGAAAAAATGTCATTTCAAATGCATTCTTCAGCTGCTGGCATAGTTATTGCCTAATAGAAACGTGGAGTCTGTCTGTTCCACATCCTCTGCCTCTCAACCTTGGTGATTTCGATGGGTTATAGGGTGACTGATGAAAAAGTAACAGGGGAACCAGCCCAGCACAATTATAACATCGTTCCTTAGATTGTCAAAGTCTCCTTGCAGATATCAATCTGCTGGTTTAATAAAAGAGGTAAAGAAGCAAGACCCTTTATTACCCCTACTTGAGAGCCCTCAGGGAAGGGAGGAAATTCCTCAGCTTAGTGCACAAAGATTTTCTGTAATGAGCAGCAGCTTTATCCATGAAGTGAAGGTTAGTCCTATTGTGTCTAATCTGTCACTTTTCTTCACAGACACCCACTAAAAGCCCCAAGGCAGCATTTTAAAGCAGGAAAGTGCTCCAGCAATGGTTAGTGAAACTATGATTTTCCCCATGGGAAATACCCTTCTGAACTAGAAAACAGGCAAAACTAGTCCATTAACTCTCCTTTGAGAGGGGTGTGCTTTTGTGGCTTCATATAAATGGAAATGCAGAGTTGGAAAAGGAATAAAAAGTCTTTAAATACTAAAATGTATCCATTTGGCAATCAGGTTAATGAATGCTTAGTAACTAGAAGGACTGTACACAAATTCATATAGCCCAGAGAGATTAGTGTAAAACTCATTACATGAACACAAGAAACTTCCCAAGAAGCAAAGATAGGTGAGTTACTTACCTCTTCCTATGGCTCCTCTGCATTCATTAAAGGCATAGATACAGATTAACCAAATCCCCTTGCCTATGGCATGTTTGGGGTCATATGTGAACTGCGTTTTGTTTTGTTTTTTACATTTCATGATAGTTGCATTGGAACCTTGACCTCTATTTTCTTGTGAAAATATATTGTTTAAATAAATAATTTTACTGCAGCAAGTTTCAGATACAAAGTGGCTCAATTCACATCAGCGTGAAGGCACCTCGCTTGGGAAAAGGGCCCTTTAGCTGCAAAATATGAGGGTTTCTTCACAGTCCCTAATATATTTTCTGAAAGACAAAAAAAAAAAAAAAAAAAAGAGAACAGAAAACTGATATCTTTCTGCATACTAAATGAAGTGGAATTTGCGGTTTCTGAACTTATTCAAGAGTAACGTGTACATTTAAAAAAGAGGGGATGTGTAAAAGTTGTGAAAAAGAGAGTGGTTTAGCATGAAGCATGCATCTAGGATGCTAATCACCAAGATGGCGTTAAGGTTCTCTGCAGTTTGACTAAACTTTAGACGGGCTTCTTCCTGACTACAGACCCCTGCCCTCTATTTTCTTAGAGCATTTACTTTAGAGAAATTGCCATTGTAAATTTGTTCTAAGTTTCTGTGAAACATAAATCTTGTCCTTCCCTATTGCCAGTATTACAACTAGGCATGTCTTTCCCACGAACCTGGGAGCCATCTCTTTAAAAATGTAATCACCAAGAAAGACAGTGCCTCTGTCTCCATCTCTGTTGGAGGTAGGAGCCTAACTTCTATAAACACAAAGTAGCCAATTAGAAAACACAGATGGCCCGATCACATTGGTCTGTGTGTCTGTTTTTACACCAGTGCCATGCTGTTTTGGTTACTGTAGCCTGATAGAAGAGTTTGAAGTCAGGTAATGTGATGCCTCTGTTGCAGGAAAGCGGTCCTGATCCAGACCCTAAGAAAGGGGTCTCAGATCTCGCGCAAGCAGGAATTCACAGCAAGTCCGTAAAGTAAAAGCAAGTTTATTAGGAATGTAAAAGAATAAAAGAATGACTATTCCATACTCAGAGAAGCCCCGAAGGCTGCTGGCTGCCCATTTTTATGGTTATTTCCTGCTGATATGCTAAACAAGGGGTGGATTATTTATGCTTCCCCTTTTTAGGTCATATAGGGTAACTGCCTTACGTTGCCATGGCATTTGTTAACTGTCATGACGCTGGTTGAAGTGTAGCAGAGAGGACAACCAGAGGTCACTCTCATCGCCTTCTTGGTTTTGGTAGGATTTAGCCTTTTTTTTTTTTTTGCAGGGGAGCAATCTCGGCTCACCGCAACCTCCACCTTCCGGGTTCAAGTGATTCTCCTGCCTCAGCCTCCGGAGTAGTTGGGACTACTGGCACCCGCCACCAAGTCTGGCTGGCTTTTCTATTTTTAGTAGAGACGGGGTTTCACCATGTTGGTTAGGATGGTCTCCATCTCTTGACCTGGTGATCCGCCTGCCTTGGCCTCACGAAGTGCTGAGCTTACAGATGTGAGCCACTGCCAACTTCTGTACTGCAACCTGTTTTATCAGCAAAGTCTTTATGACCTGTATCTTGTGCTGACCTCCTATCTCATCCTTTGACTTAGAATGCCTCAATCATCTGGGAATGCAGTCCAGTAGGTCTCAGCCTCATTTTACCTAGCTCCTATTTAAGTTGGAGTTGCTCTGGTTCACATGCCTCTGACACATCCAGCTTTGTTCTTTTTGCTTAGAGAGTAGAATGCTGATTTCCAGTGACTGAAGGTGGAATGGTTTTTAAAACCTAGGGTAAGCTAGGGGAAAAACATGGGAGGACTTTAGGAGGGAGGTTGGTCAATATGATTTTGAGTTGATTTTTGAGTGTGGTGTAAAATAAGGGCAAAATTTTATTCTTTTGCACGTGGATATTCAGTTTTCCCAACACCATTAGTTGAAGAGACTGTCTTTTCCCTACTATGTATTCTTGGCAGTTTTGTTGAAGATCAATTGACTAAACATGTGTGGGTTTATTCCCAGGCTCTCTATTCTGTTTCATAGGTCTGTATGTCTGTCTTTATGCTAATATCAGATGTTTTAATGACTGCAGCTTTGTAATAAATCCAGAAGACAGGAAATGTGATGACTTCGGGTTTCCTCCTTCTCAAGATTGCTTTAGCTATTCAGGATCTTGGGGAGGCAGAAATGGGACTTTGTTGCTCGATGTGGACAAAGTTTCAGTTATTTAAGAAGAATAAATTCTAGAGATTTACTGTAAAATATAATGCTGTATTAGTTTGTTGTCATGCTACTAATAAAGATGTACTCGAGACTGGGTAATTTATAAAGGAAAGAGGTTTAATGGACTCACAGTTCCACATGGCTGGGGAGGCCTCACAATCATGACAGAAGGCATTAAATGAAGTGCAAAGTCACATCTTACATGGTGGCAGGCAAGAGAGCTTATGCAGGGAAACTCCCATTTATAAAACCATCATATCACATGAGACTTATTCACTACCATGAGAACAGTGTGGGGGAAACTGCCCCCATGATTCAACTATCTCCAACTGGCACCATCCTTGACACATGGGGATTAGTACAATTTAAAATGAAATTTGGATGGGGACACAGTCAAACCATATCAAGTACCAAGAGTTAGTAATACGGTATTGTACACTTAAAATTTTGCTATGAGGTTAGATCTCCCGTTAAGTATTTTTACCTTTTTTAAAAATTAAAAGACACACATATAAAGGAACACAAGGAGGTGATGAATGTGTTTATTACTTTTTGGTGATGGTGTGTACATATGTGCAAAGTAAATTGTATGCATTAAACATGCGCAGGTTATTTTAGTATATTAATTATACCTCAATACATTTGACACACACACCCCCACACACACACACATAAAAAACTCTCCTGCCTTCTGTTTCCATGGTGTTGAGTTCAGCTCCCCCATTGAAATAATCTTGCCTATTTAGCTCCACACAGAGCTGCTGTGGGAAGTCAGGGACCCCAAACAGCGGGACCAGCTGGAGCCATGGCAGAGGAACATAAATTGTGAAGATTTCATTTTAATATGGACATTTATCAGTTCCCAAATAATACTTTTATAATTTCTTAAGCCTGTCTTTAATCTCTTAATCCTGTTATCTTCGTAAGCTGAGGATGTACATCACCTCAGGACCACTGTGATAATTGTGTTAACTGTACAAATTGATTGTAAAACATATGTAGTTGAACAATATGAAATCAGTGCACCTTGAAAAAGAACAGAATAACAGTGATTTTTAGGGAACAAGGGAAGACAACCATAAGGTCTGACTGCCTTCAGGGTTGGGCAAAACGAGCCATGTTTTTCTTCTTGTAGAGCCTACAAATGGACTTGCAAGTAGGGAAGATATCACTAAATTATTTTCCTAGCAAGGAATATTAATATTAATACCCTGGGGAAGGAATGCATTCCTGGGGGGAGGTCTATAAACGGCCGCTCTGGTAATGTCTGTCTTATGCAGTTGAGATAAGGACTGAAATATGCCCTGGTCTCCTACAGTACCCTCTGGCTTACTAGGGTGGGGAAAAACTCCGCCCTGGTACATTTGTGGTCAGACTGGTTCTCTGCTCTTGAACCTTGTTTTCTGTTGTTTAAGATGTTTATCAAGACAATACATGCACCGCTGAACATAGAGCGTTATCAGTAGTTCTGTTTTTGCCCTTTGCCTTGTGATCTTTGTTGGACCCTTATCAGTAGTTCTGCTTTTGCCCTTTGCCTTGTGATCTTTGTTGGACCCTTATCAGTAGTTCTGCTTTTGCCCTTTGTCCTGTTCCCTCAGAAGCATGTGATCTTTGTTAGACCCTTATTAGTTCTGCTTTTCGCCCTTTGAAGCATGTGATCTTTGTACCTACTCCCTGTTCTTACACCCCCTTCCCTTTTGAAACCCTTAATAAAACTTGCTGGTTTTGAGGCTCAGGTAGGCATGATGGTTCTACCAATATGTGATGTCACCCCCGGTGGCCCAGCTGTAAAATTCCTCTCTTTGTACTCTTTCTCTTTATTTCTCAGCTGGCTGACACTTATGGAAAACAGAAAGAACCTATGTTGAAATATTGGGGGTGGGTTCCCCCAATACAGAGCAATTTTTTCTTTGACACTGAGAAGAAAGCAAACGTGAGGAATTTCCAGTCATCGTAAAACCTGAACAAAAATGTGTAACATTTAATTGGAAACGGTTTGTGTGCTGACCTGCAGTGGGCTACCTCCTCAAAAATTGCAATAACTGCTGCTACCTACAACTGCTCTTTTAAGTGGTTCTTTGGAAGACAGAATAAGTGGGACAGTGTTTAGCAGGGATGATCTTTATAGATGGAGGTCTGACATTGTGGGAAGAAGAGTGAACACATTTCCTGACTCTGGAGGATATACACCTTAATCTGATTATTCACAGAATTCTTGGTAAGGACAGTCTAAAAGTATGGAATTGGAGATGAAGCTATAGTTTTTCTAGAAAAGGAGGAGGGAGAAAGAGAGGAAGGGGTAAATCAAGAAAGCTGGAGGACTTAAAGACACTCTTAAACAAACATGAGACTGGACATTACATGCACAGAAATTCTGCCTCTGATCAGCTTTCAGTCTTAGTCATGTTATTGCTAGGGAGAATTCTTCGCCTCTGACAAACTCTACAAAATACTTAGCATAAGCTATTTTTTAATAGGAAAGATTTCTTTTTCCACTTACCTGGTACTACAAATGGCTCTATTTTAGCCTCCTGCATCAATGTTTCAAAGTCTGCATTGGTAGATTGGGCATTTTTATAGTACTCAATTTGGGATACAGAAATTAATTTCTGGGTTAGGATCTGAGCTAAACTGGGTTACCCTCTTGAGCTAAAACCAGGACACCTCAGTTTTTCCTGTGAAGCATTATTAAACATCTACAATTTCTATTGCAGCTCAAGCAGCTCACAGATTTTCACTATTTTACAACTTTTGTAGAATTATTAGTAATAACTGTGTGGGAAATTTAAGAAGCAATATCCAAAAACCAGGCAGATGTAAGAACTTTATTGTGAAAAAGAGACTACTCCACTACAATGAAAGAATACAGTGAGAAGACTGATTTGTTATTTCTCTAATATTTTGACAGAATATATGGGTTTCAGTTCCAAATTTGCACTGAGTGATGCTATGCCAGTCTAGAAAATAAAATAATTGATCTGGATGATACATAAGCTCCCTTCTAAGTCTACATTTCTTTTCTCAATACCCGTTTGTATGACTTGTTTTCTTCTCTTTCCTTCTTTCTTACTTTCTCCTTTCCTTCATTCTTCCTTTCTTCCTTGTCCCTTTCTCCTTTTTTTTTTTTTTTTGTTATTGTTGTTGTTGTTTGTTTTTTGCGGTAGTTTATTTAGGAGACAAAGCAGTGCAAGAGGCTGGCCATGCTTTCCTGCTACCCCGGAGCTCAGGGTTAGAACCAAGAAAGGCTACATGCAGACATTAATGGGAGTTTAACACTGAAGTCCTGTAAACATGGTTCCAAAACAGCTGGGCAGTTCTAATGATTTCCTTCCTTCCTCTCTTCCTCACTTCCTCCCTCCTTTTCTTCCTTCTTTCTCTCCTTCCCTCTCTCCCTCATTCCCTTCCTTCCTTCCTTTTCTTCCTTCCTTTCTCCCCTCCCTATCTTCCTCCCTTCCTCTCATTCTGCCTTCTCCATTCTGCCTCTCTTTTTCTGGATTTCAGTGGTTAAGTACAGTATTGAATGCCTCAAACAATTTACTGATAATAAATCAAACCACTTTGAGAAAATACAAGGAAAATATTATAACCTTCATGTTAGTCATGTAAAATGGTTAAAATATTCCAGGAAGGAAGCATTATCTTGATCTCTCGATAGCAGTTGTGTGCTAGTGACAAATAGATTTCCAGCTGGCAGAGGCAGACAGACTATTCTGAATATATGGTATTAATTTAGGGTAGTAATTACTATGATTAACATTTTTAAGACAAAATTGTGAGTTTTTCCTAATGAATGAAACAGAAATGTTTATCTTATAACATTGTTGTGGTATCATATTAATATAAAGTGGAACAAGAAAATTACAGAAGCATAGAATAGGCAAACCAAAAGTCTGATCACCAAAAAACTGCTTTTTAAATGTCATTACTTCACTACTATAAAATATTCTAAATTAAAATGTAGAAACTTTATTTGAGAATTTAAATAGATATACAGTTTTCTGAGGCCTAAATTCAATTTCCAAAAATTAGAACTATATGAAAGAAAAAACATACCAGTTCCATTATACAAATGCAATACTGCAGATCAAAGCAATTAAAATAGCATCATTGTACAGTAAAAATATGAATAAGACAGTGTAAAACTTGCAAATGCTAAAGAGTAGTGGGCATTTCATTCTAAGTAGAATTTATCTTTAATAAAGGTACTAGTATAATGAAAGTAGTGCAGTGGTTAAGAACTTTGTTTCTGAAGTAAAAATGTTTTAACTTAAATACAAGTTTGTCTTGTGGTATTTTGCAAATTACTTAACTTCTTTAAATTAGTGGTCTTCAAACATGGATTCCTGAATGTACAAAGACAGTTTCCAAGGACATACATGGATGATTTCAGAAAGACAGTTTCCAGAACCTCAAATATGTGCTATTTTCCAAAATCAACCTGCCTAGGAATGTGCTCGCAGTCAAGGTGTCACACAGGATTTCCTTTCCCACATTCTGTATCATAATCACCTTTCTTCTGTTTGACAAATTAAGGAAAAATTCACATCTAACCCAAATGTTTCCCTGGCAAATTTTCCCGTGGTTTTAAAATTTCTGGAGTGCCAAAGAAATGGCCAATTCAAATTATTTGTGTTGGTGAAGCCCATTTAAATAGGGTTCCATAAACCCCTTCTAGGTTTCTCAGGGTCGTTTTACATTTTTACTAAGTGCAAATATACCATTAGAAATGAAATATTTGGGGTTTTGTTGGAAATTCTGAAATCAGATATAGGATAGAAAGGTGGGGATAAAATATAAAAAATAATTACTATTTCAATACCTTTCCTCTTCCATGCTCTGATTATTGCCAAAAATGTATTGTTTCTGAGAGAGAACTCGATCAGAACAAAACAAAGAGAGCGTCAATAAGAAATAATGAAGTGGTGCCTTTCTCTTTCTCTCTATACACACACACACGCACACACGCACACACTGTCATGCTTAGCAGTGGGGATACTTTCTGAGAACACAGCATTAGGCAATTTGATTGTTGTGTGAACATCGTAGAGTGCACATACACAGGCCTAGAAGGAATAGCCTACTACATGTCTAGGCTATACGGTGTAACATAATGGTACTGAGCTAAAAACCTGTACAGCACGTGACTGTACTGAATACTGCAGACAATTGTAACACAAAGGTATTTATGTATCTAAACATAGAAAAGATATGCCAGGCGCGGTGGCTCACACCTGTAATCCCAGCACTTGCACTTTGGGAGGCCGAGGTGGGCGGATCACGAGGTCAGGAGATCGAGACCATCCTGGCTAACACGGTGAAACCCGGCTCTACTAAAAATACAAAAACAAAATTAGCCGAGCATGGTGGCAGGCACCTGTAGTCCCAGCTACTCGGGAGGCTGAGGCAGGAGAATGGTGTGAACTGGGGAGATGGAGTTTGCAGTGAGCCTGGGCGACAGAGCGAGACTGTCTCCAAAAAAAAAAAAAAAAAAAAAAAGAAAAGAAAAGAAAAAGAAAATACACTAAAATTAGGGTTTAAAAGATTAAAATTGGTATGCCTGGATATGGCACTTACCATTAATGGAGTCTGAGGATTCTAAAGTTAGTGAGTGAGTGGTGAGTGAATGTGAAGGCCCAGGCCATTACCATACACTACTGGTGATTTTATAAACACTGTACACTTAGGCTACACTACATTTATTTTTGAAGTGTTTCTTTCTTCAATAATAAATTAACCATAGCTAAGTGCAACTGTTTTACTTTATAAACTTTTAAATTTTGTTAACCTTTTGACTCTTTTGTAATAACCCTTAACTGAGAACATAAGCACATAATACAGTGTATAAAAACATTTTTTCTATATATTCTTATTCTATCAGCTTTTCTGTATTTTTATGATTTGCTTTTTTTTGTTTGTTTTTTTTCACTTTTTAAACATTTTGTTAAAAACTAAGACACAAACACACACATTAGCATAGATTTAAACAGGGTCAGAATCATCAATATCCCTGTTTTCCATCTCCAGATCTTGTCCAACTAGAAAGTTTTTAATAACACACATGGAGCTGTCATCTCCTATGATATCAATGCCTCCTTCTGGAATGCCTCTTGAAGGACCCGCCTGAGGATGTTTTATAGTAAACTATTTTTATAAGTAGAAAGAGTAAATGCTAAAATAATATAAATATATAGTGTAGTAAATACATAAGCCAGCAACATAGTCATCTGTTTTCATTATCAAACATTATGTATTGTACATAATTGTATGTGCTATACATTTTTATGCCTGGCAGCACAGTAGCTCAGTTTACACACCAGCATCATCACAAATATGTAAATAATGCCTTTAATTATGACATTATGACAGCTATGACATCACTAGAGAATGGGTATTTCAGGGCTATTATAATTTTCTGAGACCATCATTGTATATGCAGTTCACCATTGACCAAAGCATTGGTATGTCATGCATGAATAGTGTGTATGTATGTGTGTGTCTGTGTGTCAAAGGGACTTTTCCTCCAAATTAGTATTCTGGTATATGACACTTGTCATTAGGAAGCATATCAACATATTTTTTGAAATTAAAATTGTTTTATCCAAAAATATATTAGTAGCTGAGATGTATTAATTTTTTTCATATTTTTCTGGAAAAATAATTTTGCATTCTAGTGAAGTATATAATTCATCCCCAAATACAGTAATTAATTAGCAGATAATTTATCTTAAGATATATATTTTCAAAAATAAAATTTTTTGAATAATTATCAGTATACAAATATTGGTATTGTTTTAATATTTTGTAAAGATAATACATATGATAATTCTAGACAAATGTTTAAATACCTAGAGTCTTATAGTCAACTAACATTTTTAAAAACAAAGTTCCAATATATATTTATATTTTTGGTTACAGAAACATATGATGGTGGGATTAATAAGATAAAATCAAGCAAAAAAAACCTCATTAATATAAAATTCTGTGGGTAAAATTAAATGTAAAGACAATATCAGAGAGAAAAGGGGCAATAAAAATTTCCCACAGTTAGAGGACAATATTTTTTTGTAATGAATAATGAAAGATATTCAAATGTCATATTTAAATTATATAGATTTTTTTAAAATAATGTAATATTTCTTTGAAAGAATGGAAGTACTCGCAATATACTGGAAAACTATGCAAACATCTAATAATCTAATTTTGAATGCTGAATTAAACAAAATTAAACTTGAGTAAATGCTTTTTCTATGTATTTTAACGGGAATGTAAGCTAAAATAGTCCACTGCCTTACTTTACTTGTTTCCTCTTCTGTGCAATGGGAATAACAAAATTGTACTTTCTTGATGGGAAAATCAAGCAGAATATTGTGTATTGCCTGTCAATGTCCAGCACAGTTTCTGTCACAAAGGAGCAATCAATAATTATTGGTTTTCCAAGGGAGTGAGAAGCATTATCT
Organism: Macaca mulatta; assembly: GCF_049350105.2. Lineage (NCBI taxonomy): Eukaryota > Metazoa > Chordata > Mammalia > Primates > Cercopithecidae > Macaca > Macaca mulatta. The sequence goes on from NC_133413.1 coordinate 125,392,746, forward strand.
TTGGAGATTATGACTCTTAAGCATTATTACTTATGTTCTCCCTATTTTAGTTATTTCCATAGGAAAAAGAATGAATAGACATTATTTAAATATAAAAAGACAGCAAAATAAGGACAAGGAAATGATGAATGGGAAATCAGACCTTCTCATTGCTTTTAGAATAGGTGTTTATTTCCAGAGAAGAATCTTCATACATCTCTCTAATGTGAAGTTGCATACAATTGATATTTAAAATTATTCATCTCTATGACCCTGAGCTATTATTTAAATAGCATTACATATGATCAACAACTATTTATTTGACATATGCACATGAATGATGGCATGTAGGGTGTCAGGAGCTGAACTGTTCAAGTTTCACAGATCGATGTCCATAATCTGACAGATTCTGCAGTTTTACACTATTCCTTACAGACTGATGCCAGTGATGCTGTAGAGATAATAATGGTCTGAATCTCGAACTTTGTAACTCTTCATTTTAATATAACCAAAATTTGCTTTATTTGTGGGAGCAGAAGTTTGGGTATATGCTAAAATTGATAAGAATGATAAACATTCACATTTCTGGATCAATCATAAGGCAGTACATAGATGCCTACAAGGAAGTGTACCTTTTTTATCCAACTGTTTGAAAAGAATTTTTGAATTCTTTTCAGGTAAAATTTGAAGCTTTGTGTCTTTACTGCCATATTTTCAAAATTTAGTCAAATGGCTAACATAATTCCAAATGAATGGTGCCTTTGATTTGAGATTTTGAGTACCAAGGATGAGTAAATTCAATAGAATAAGTGAACAGAATTCAACACGATGAGGAAAAACTATCAGTTAATTTTTTCCCAACAACATCAAATATTTCATTAAATTAACCATAATGTCTTGGTATTAACTCTTCATATACCTATAGCCACATTTTTGCCATCATAAACAAAAAAAGAATCCACATTGTGGTATCATGGTACTGTGTCAACTTGGCCAGGTGAAGCAACTTTTTCCATTATTTCCCTCCATACGTGTTTACAGTTAGGGTAGGACACAAAAAGAAATTTTAAACTCCTTGCACTGTTAACTCCAAGCCCTCCAGGTTCAAATGCAAAGGCAACATCTGTACAAGTATTGTTTAATCAGCTCCCACAATTGAAGAAGATAAAAATCCCTGTAATAATCCATTTTATATGTACCTAATACACACATGGAAAAGCATATTTTTCTCTAGGCATACAGGCCTTTATTTCCTCCTGCGTCACATGTATTTTGTGCTTGCTGTGGTTTGATAGGTGACAAAGAGTCATCAAATTATATCCACCAGAGTAACTGTATTGTCTTATTTACCCTGTATTCATATGTAGTGAAGAAAAGAAATGTAATAATACTAGTTAATTATTCTTACTGGGATACATTTATGTTATACTTGAAATGTGTAATTTTTCATTTAAGTTTTTAATCCACATTGAGTTCATTCTTAAGTATAGGATAAGGATCCAATTTTATTCTTCTGCATGTGCACATGTACTATTTGTTGAAGAGACTGTCGGGTATGATTTGAATGCATGTGTTCCTCCAAAATTCATATCTTGGAACTTAAACCCAAGGTGATGCTATTAACAGGTGAGGCATTTGGGGAAATTATGAAGTACGGAGGGTTTCATCATCATTAATGGATGAGAGCTGTTATAAAAGACGTTGAAGGAAGTACCCTAGTGCTTGCTTCTTTGTTCCCCCTGCTTCTGTCACCGTCTGAAGATGCCACAAGAAAACGGCATTTGTGAAACAGGTCTTCATCAGACAGAGTCTGCTGGCACCATAATCTTGGAATTCCCAGCCTCAAAAACTATGAGAAATAAATTTACATTGTTTAGAAATTATTCAATTTAAGGTACTTTGTTTTAATAGCCCGAATGAACTAAGGTATTGTCCTTTCTTATTCTTGGCACACTTGAAGATCACTTGACCTGGATTTATTTCTGGTCTCTCTATTCTGTTCTCATTGTCTACATGTCTGTCTTTATACCAATCTCATAACATTTTAATTATTGTAGCTTTGTGGTATATTTTGAAATCAGGAAGTGTGATGCCTCCACCTTTGTTCTTCTTTTTCAAACTTTAAAAAATATAAATATAATTGTGTATGTTTAAGCCATACAACCTGATGATAAAAAAATTACATATAGGTAGTAACAAGTTACTACTGTAAAGCAAATTAACATATCCATTCATTATCTCACATAGTTACCCATATTTTTTATTTTGCGGCAAGAGAAGCTTTAATCGAATTATTCAGCATGAATTCAATACACAGTAAAATTTAATCACCTGTAGTCCTCATGTTGCCTATTATATATGTATTAGATATCTAAACTTGTTCAACCTACATATGTGCTGCTTTGTATTGTCTGACCCATAGCTCCCCATTTGCTCCCCCTTTTCCCACCCCTCGTTATTACTGTCTTGTTTTCTCTCTCCCTCCATCTCTCTCTTTCTATTTGAAATTTTTTTAGACTCCACATATAAATGAGATCAGGCAATATTGTTATATTCATGCCTGGTTTATTTCACTTAGCATAACATGTTCCAGGCTCATCCATTTTGTGGCAAATAGCAATATCTCATTCTTTATTTAGGGCTTAATAATGTTCCATTGTATTTATGTACCAATTACTTTACCCATTTATTGGACAATTAGGTTGTTTCCTCTTGTCTATTGTGAATAATAATGCAATAAACGTGAAAGTCCAGATGTCTTTATAGGTGGTGATTTTTTCTTTTGGGCATATGCCTAGGGGAGAGACTGCTGGGTCATATGGTAGTTTTATTTTTCATTTCTTCAGAAAATTCTCATACTGATTTCCATAATAACTGTACCAATCTATATTCCACTAAAAGCACACAACATTTCTTTTATCTTCATATCCTTACCAATATTTGTTATCTTTTGACTTCTTGATAATGGCCATCCTAACAGATATGAGGTGATATCTTATTGTGGTTTTGATTTGCATTTCCCTGATGACTAATGATACTGAGCACCATTTTGTAAACCTGTTGGCCATTTTTATGTTTTATTTGGAAAAATGTCTATTCAGGTATTTTTCTCACTTTTTAATTTGGTTATTTACTTTTTCACTATTGAGTTGTATGAGTTATTTATAAATTTTGGACATTGGCTATTTAACAGATATGTAATTTGCAAATATTTTGTTGATTGCTTCCTTTGTTGTGAAGACATGTTTTAATTTATGTAATCCTGTTTATTTATTTTTGCTTTTGTGGCCCAAGCTTTTGCTGTGATGTCCAAAAAAAAAAAATCAATGCCAAGACTAATGTCTGGAAGTTTTTCTCCTTTGTTCTCTTCTAGGAGTTTTATGGTTTATGGTCTCATATTTAGTTTTTTTTGTATCCATTTTGAGTTGATTTTTGTGTATGGATAAGACAGGGTTCCAATTTCATTTTATCTTTTTCTTCTTCTTCTTCTTTTTTTTTTGCATGTTGAAATCAAGTTTTCTCAGGACTATTTAATGAAGACATTATCCTTTCCCCTATTATGTCTTCTTGGTGCTCTTGTCAAAAATTTGTTAACTATTTATGTTTGAATTTATTTCTGGGCTCTCTATTTTGCTCCACTGGTCTATGTGTCTGTTTTTATGCCAGTCCTGTACTGTTTCAATTATTTTAACATTGTAATATAATTATAAATCAGAAGCTATGATGAGCTTTCTAACTTTTTTTCTATTTTCAGATGTGTTTTGGCTACTTGAAGTTTGTATTATTCCATATAAATTTTTATTTTTATTTTTTCTTACAAATGTAGGAGTACAAGTGCAGTTGTGTTACATGGATATATTGCATAGTGGTGAAGTCTGAGCTTTTACTGTACTCATCAATTTTTAAGATTTTTTTTCTATTTCTATTAAAAATGCCCCTGGGATTTAATTGGGATTGCACTGAATCTGTATATCACTTTGGGTAGTAAAATTTTAATAATATTTATTATTCTATTCCATGAACATGGAATATATTTTTCTTTATTTGTATCTTCTTCAATTTATTTCATCAATATTTTATATTTTTCAATGTACAAATTTTTTACCTTCTTGGTTAAGTTTATTCCCAGGTTTTTTTTTTTTTTTTTGAGATGGAGTCTCGCTCAGTCGCCCAGGCTGGAGTGCAGTGGCCGGATCTCAGCTCCCTGCAAGCTCCGCCTCCCGGGTTCACGCCATTCTCCTGCCTCAGCCTCCCGAGTAGCTGGGACTACAGGCGCCTGCCACCACGCCCTGCTAAATTTTTTTGTATTTTTAGTAGAGACGGGGTTTCACCATGTTAGCCAGGATGGTCTTGATCTCCTGACCTCGTGATCCACCTGCCTCGGCCTCCCAAAGTGCTGGGAAAAGTTTGTAGCACTTTTCCTTTCACTCTCTCTTTCTCTTGTTCTGCCATATGAAGATGTATCTGCTTCCCCTACACCTTCCATCATTAAGTTTCCTGAGGCCTCCCCAGCCATGGTTCCTGCACAGCTTATGGAACTGTGAGTCAATTAAACCTCTTTTATTTATATTGTAAATTATCCAGTCTCAGGTAGTTCCTTATAGCAATGTGAGAATGGACTCACACAGCTAGAGATGTTAAGCAGTTTTTAATATACTTTTTTTGCCATTTGTATGTCTTCTTTGGAGAATGTCTCTTCAAGCCCTTAGCCCATTTTAAAGTATCATGTATTAATTGCTATTGAGATGTAAGAGTTCTTCTTTATATTGTGAACATTAACTGCTTATGACATATATATAGAGTTTGAAATATTTTCTCCTAGTAAGTGTGTTGTCTTTCACTCTGCTTACTGATTATTACTTTAACTGTGCAGAAGCTTTTTAGTTTAATTTTCATTTATCTATTACTGTTTATGTTGCGTTAGCTTTTGCAGACTGGGTCATAAATTCTTTGTCTAGATCAATGTCCAGAAGAGTTTTTCCTAGGTTTTCTTTTAACATTTTTATAATTTCTTGTCTTAGGTTTAGGTCTTTTATCCATCTTGAGTTAACTATTTTATTTGGTGAGAGGTATCAGCTATCCACTTTTTTTCAGTACCATTTATTGAAAGGGTGTTATTTCCTCATTGTATATTTTTGGCCCTGGTGAAGATCAATTGTTTGAAGGTATGTGGCTATATTTCTGGGTTCTCTATTCTGTTCTCTTGATCTTTGTGTCTATTTTTATATTTTTATACTAGTACAACACTGTTTTGGTTACTATAACCTGGTAGTATAATTGGAAGTCAGGTAATGCGATGCCTCCAGCTTTGTTCTTTTCATGTAGGATTTCTTGGGCAATTTGAGCTCTTTTTGCATTCTGTATTAATTTTAGATTTTTTTTAATTCTGTGAAAAAAATGACACAGGTAATTTAATAGGTATTGCATTGAATCTGTAGAATAATTTGGGCAGTCTAGCCTTTTAACAATATTGACTCTTCCTGTCTATGAGCAAGAGGTGGTTTTAAATTTGTTTGTGGTCACCTACCATTTCTTGTCATTATTTTGTAGTTCTCCCTATGGAGACTTTTCACATCCTTGGTTAAATATATTCCTAGGTACTTCAACTTATTTCATAGCTATCGTAAATGGGATTGCCTTCTTGATTATGTCCTCAGCTAGATTGTTATTCGTGTACAGAAACGCTACTGATTTTTGTATGTTAATTTTGTATCCTGAAACTGTACTGATTTTGCCAAATCTAAGAGTATTTTTGCAAAGTCTTTAGGGTTTTCTAGATATAAGATCACATTAGCAGAAAACAAGGATAATTTGGCTTCATCTTTTCTAATTTAAATACCTTTTGCTTTTTTCTCTTGCCTGAATTGTTCTAATTAGGACTTTCAGGACTTGCTGAGTAGAAATGGTCAAAGTGGGCATTCTTTTCTTGTTCCAGGTTTTAGAGAAAATGCTTTCAACTTTTCCCCATTAAGTACGATGTTGGCCATTGGTTTGTCATACATGGCCTTTATTATGTTAACGTACATTGTGTCTATGTCTATTTTGTTGAAGATTTTTAACATGAAGGGATCCTGAATTTTATTGAATGCTTTTTCTCCATCTATTGAGATAATCATGTGGTTTTTATACTTAATTTTGTATATGTGATGTATCAAATTAATTAGTGTATGTTGAAATATCCTTGCATCCCTGGGATAAATCATACCTGACCATGATGTATTATGTATTTAATGTGCTGTTGGATTCAATTTGCTAGTATTTTACAGAGGATATTTGCATCTATGTTCATCAGGTAGACAGTGGTCTGTAGTTTTCTTTTTTTATTGTGTTGTTGCCTGGTTTCAATATGAGGGTAATGCTGGCCTTGTTGAATGAGTTATGGAGAATTTTAATAGTCCTCCATAATTTTTTGAAATAGTTGTAAGAGGATTGGTATTAGTTTTGCTTTGTATGCTTGATAGAATTTGGCAGTGACTTCATCTGGTCCTGACCTCTTATTTCTTGGGAGATTTATTAGAACTGCTTCAATCTTGCTACTCATGATTAGTCTGTTTAGGAATTCTACTTCTTCCTGGTTTAGTCTCAGAAGTTCGTGTGCTTCCAGGAATTTATTCATTCCTCTAGGTTTTCTAGTTTCTGAGCATATAGTTGTTCAGAATAGTCTCTGATGATCTTTTGTATTTTTGTGGCATCAGTTCTAATATCCTTTTGCATTTCTGATTGTGTTTATTTGGATCTTCTCTATTCTTTGTTATTGTAGCTGGTGGTTTTTTAATTTTGTTTATCTTTTCAAAAAAACAATCTTTTCTTTTGTTGATCTTCTGTAATTATTGGCCTCTATTTCATTTAGTTCTGCTCTGATCTTTGTTATTTCTTCTATTCTGCTAACCTTGGGTTTGGTTTGTTTTCTTTTTTAATTTCTTGAGGGAGAATGTATGATTGTTAATTTGTGATCTTTCTGCTTTTTTGATGTCATCATTTATTGCTATAGGCTTTTGCAGTATCCAACAGGTTTTGGTATGGTGTGTTTTCATTTTCATTTGTTTCAAATTTTTTAAAAAATTTCTGTCTTAAATTCTTTATTGACCCAGTGATCATTCAGGAGCATGCTGTTTAATTTCTGTATATTTGTATAGTTTCTGAAGTTCCTCTTGTTATTGATTTCTAGGTTTATTCCAGATATGAGAACTTACTTGATATGATTTCATATTTTACAATTTATTAAGACTTGTTTTGTGGCTTAACATTTGGTCTGTCTTAGAAAATGTTCCATGTGCTGATGAAAAGAATTTATATTCTGTAGTGGTTGGGTAGAATGTTCTGTAAATGTTTCTTAGGTCTATTTGGTCCAAAGTTCAATTTAAATTCAATAATTTTTGTTAATTTTCTTTCTAAATAATTTTTTTACTGCTGTGAGTGAGGTGTTGAAGTCCCTACTATTACTGTATTGTCCTCTATTCCCTTTTTAGGTATAGAAAAATCCTGGTTTTGCAAATTTGAAAGTTCTGACATTGGGTGCACATATAGTTAGGATTGTTATATTCTCTTTGATAATTTATCTCTTTATCGTCATATAATAAACTTCTTTGTCTTTTTTAAAAACTCTTTTTGATTAAAATGTGTTTTATCCGATGTAAGTGTACCTCTCTGCCTGCTCACTTTCGTTTTCTGCTTATATGGAATATTTTTCTCCATCTTTTTACTTTCAATCTATGTGTTTTATGGGTAAGGTGAGTTTCTTGTAGTCAACATATAGTTTAATCATATATTTTTAAATTTATTCTGCCAATCTGTATCTTTTAACTGTAGCATTTAATCCATTTACATTCAAGGTTAATATTGATATATGAAGCTTTGTTCCTGTCATATTGTTAATTGTTTTCAAGTTGTTTTGTGAATTATTTCTTTTATTTTCTCTTTTTGTCTGTGATTTTATAAAATTATGTCATGTTGCCTTTTGATTCTTGTTTTCCTCTTTTGTGTGATTGTTTCATAAGGTCTATGAGCTTTATATTTCCATGTGTGTTCATGATCATGAATATCAACTTTTCGTTTCCATGTTTAAGACCTCCTTGAGCATTTCCTATAGGCCCAGTCTACTGGTGACAAATTCCATCATCATTTGCTTGTTTGAGAAATGCTTTATTTCTCCTTCATTTATGAAGTTTATTTGCTTATTCAGGCAGGATATAAAATTTTTTGTTGACAGGTTTGCCTTTTTAGTTTGTTTCCAGCACTTTGAAAATTCTATCATATTCTTCCCTGGCCTGTAAGGTTTCTGCTGAAAAGTCTGCTATTAGTATAATGAGATTTCTTTTATAAGTGACTAGATCCTTTCTCCTGAAAATTTTAAAAGTTCTTCACTTTTACTTTAGAAATTCAGAATATAATATGTCATAATGATGTCCTTTTTTGCTATGTGTTTTACTCAGTATTGCTGAGCCTCCTGCATATGGAGGTCTAATTATCTTGCTAGCCTTGGGATGTTTTCATTAATTATTTCTTTAAATAGGTTTTCTCAGCTTTTTTATCTCTCTAGCCCCTTAGTAACATCGATAATTCATAAGTGTTAATATTTTCTGTAGTCCCAGATGCTATGAAGGCTTTGTTCATTCTGTTTTCTTCTTTTTTTCCTTATTTTTGTTGGACTGGACTATTTCAAAGACCCATCTTTAAGTTCTGAGGTTTTTTCTTCTGTTTGGTATAATCTATTATTGAATGTATTTTGTATTTTCTCATTGAATTTTTTATTTACAGATTTTCTGCTTGTATGTTGTTGTTATTGTTTTTCAATATATATGTCTCCCTGGTAAATATTTTATTTATTTTCTCAATTGATTTTCTATTTTTTTGTATTGGTTTTTTCAGATTATTAATTGCATCTCATTCAGCTTCTTTAAAATAGATACTTTGAATTCTTTATCTGGCATTTTGAAGAATTAATTTTGATTGTGATCCGTTGCTGGATGATTGTTGTGGTCCTTTGGTGGTATCAGCTTTCCTTGCTTTTTCATGTTTCCTGTGTCCTTCCATTGATATCTGCACATCTGGTGTATCAGGGGCTTGTTCCAATTTTTTAAAATTGCTTTTGTAGGGAAGAATTTTTCTGAAGATGTACGTACATTGTTGGTTGAGTAGGATACTTTGATTTGGGAGGCCTGTGGTAGTGTAAACTTTTTATGATTTTTTCAGCAGTATACAAGGTAAGTGGTATCTGTAATTTCCTCAGTGGCTTAGGGTATAGTTATTAGTTAAGGCTGTGATGAAGTTTTACTAGGGAATTGGACATCAACTGAGAGAGTCTTTGGGCCCCAGTGCTGGCTGCTGTGGGGTGAGTATGCCTGGTTTTAGGCCCTAGAGCAGCTTACCCTAGCTTCAGTGTTAGTGAGTCTTACAGTTGCCCTGTTGCAGGGCAATGGGTATTGTCCTAGGTGTGTGTAGGACAGTCTGATTTATCTATACTTCCTCAGCCAGGTGATGGCTGCAGCCATGTCAACTCAAATTGAGCCCAAAGGTGAAACACAGTCCAGTATTAAATTCTCAAAATGGCATCTTGGGATAGCAATGTGAGAAGGATCCTGTGGGGACTGCAGTTTAGTCACATCTAAGTCTCAATAGCAACCCACAGAAGGGTCGTAGGAACTCTCCCAGGAGTGCATGGGAGTGCCTGGTCTTACTTGTCCCTCCCTGGAACAGCTACAGTGCAGTGTCTGTAAATCCCCAGTAGTTAGGCTCTCAAAGTGGGCACCCAGCTGAGGCTGCTCTAGGCTCACATGACTGTCAGATTCTGTGTGATTTTCTTTTTGGAGCCATGTCTCTGTGCAATCTTTAGGCCGCTCTATATGTCAGGCCTGAGGCCCTAGTGAGTCAAAGGTTTCTCCTGTAGCCAAGATTGTAAAAGCCCATTTGGATGTGAAGCCCTAACAGTAAGAATTTCTCTCTTATTGTTTCCCTGAATCCAGAGACGTCTCCCATTTTTCATTCAGTTCTTGGCTGGGCAGGATGCTGTGAATGCTTTCCTTACTTACTTCTGGTGCTTCCTGTCTCTTCTCTGATGAATCCTACTGTACTCTCCTAGACAATCTCTTTGAAATGTAAGCACCTACTTACTATTCTCATTCCTCTCCATGAAGGAGATAGATACTACTTGCATCTAGTCAGCCATCTTGATCCCTCTCTTGACATATATCTTTACAGTATGATTACTTAATGATAAGTATTGGCATGTGAATTAGAACTGATTTGGCATCTTTGGTATTGAATACATGACATAAACACCCAAAAATAAAATGTTTGACAAATGAGAATTAAAAAACAAAATGGCTAGTAGCGTTTATTTAGGTAATTTATACATGGCCTCCAGGGAAATTCTTACTGTTACAGGAATATGGCAGGTGAAAGTAGAACACAGAATACTAAATCAGAAATCAGAAGGCATGTCTATTCTTTTAACTCTGACTCTGCCACTTACCAGCTGTAAGTGCTGAGTCAAGTCTCTCTATTTGTCAGGATGACTGGTTTTAGTTTCTGCAATAAATTAACTCAAATTTTAATTTTATTGTGTCAAGACACAATAAAAGTTTTTCATTGCAAATTCTGACATGGTTGGGTGATTCATTCCAAGTAGTATCTTGGTTATCCAGGTTCTGTACATTCAGGATACCTTAATCTTCCACAGATGGTCTGTATGGTCTCATGTGAAGGACAAAATAGAATGATTTTAGTGAGTCTGATGTGAAAGTCTGTTATCCCTGCATTGACCAAAACTAGATAAAAGGCCCAATGTAAATTCATACAAACTGAAAAAGCCAGTGTTCCTTTATGCCCCAGAGAAAAAACGAAACATGTTTAACATATGACATTATCTCTGCTACAGTCACCTGTCCTTTCTGACTCTGGTTCCTAATTTTTACACAGGTTTTAATACCACATTCATTCACACAGTTGTGCTTAGGAATAAATGGAATGATAAGCTTCTTAAGATACAAAATTCTTATCATTACTTAAATGGATAAAGATGTAAGTTTTCCATATGAGCTTGTTCTAGTCCCTTAATTTTTCTATTATACATAATGAAAGTGAAGGTAAGAAAACCACTCTAACAGCAAAAGATTGATTTTTAGAATGCAGAAAAATAACTGTTGGATTACATTTAACTACTAATAGCTGTTTTTGATTAGAAGTCCTACTGGTCCTTTTGAAATGAAAATACGAGATTAATTTGAAATTAGTAGCTTCCATTCATAAATTATGATTAACTTACTTTTTTAAACATAGTTTGCTATGTAGAACAGATTGAAATAAATCTTTGCAATGATATTGGCTTTATTAATTGTATAATCAAGCTTGTCCCTATAGACAGTGAAAGGAAAATACTTCTATCCAGATCATCCTAAATTAAATAATCACAAATTACATAATCACAAATTTGTTAACATGCAAATTAATAAGCTTTTATTTATGTTTCCTAATTTAAGACACTTATATTAATTCCTTATTGGCCTCATGTGGTTACATAGAACAACTGGAAATTTATTACATTTTCATGTTATTATATAAAAGTTTCAATACCTGCCTCATGATTTCTCTAAATTAAATTAATCTAGTGCCTGGCAATATGCATGAGATGTTCAGTATAGTGGTTATTATTGGTAATTGTCTCTTATCTTGGGGTGACTATAACCTCATGTCATGATAGTTATTTTAATGTGCTACAGACTAGTAATTTTCCAAACTAATTTTGCATGAAAATCACCTATAGTGCTCTTTAAAAACAAATCTCAAAATTCTATCTGAAATGTAGAAACAGAAATTCTGAGATTGGACCTCTAAATCTTGATGCTTTGGTCAATTTTGAACAAATTTGTTTGAGTACTTGTTCCAGACACTTGAGAATACACAGACTCCTTTTAAAGCAAACCTTCTTCCATATGCCATAGGACTGGTCAAATTTGAGACTCCTTAATGCATGCTTATAATTAAAACTTTTTAAATTATAAAAACACAGAAAGATCTTAATACGAATTTCGTTAAAATTATATTTTAATAATTAGTCAAATGCCTTTTTGCCTTTTTCTTTTCCTGTGAATGTATATTAAAATTAGCATACAGGAGACAATGTCACATGGAATGTCATTAAACCTAAGGTGCCAGTGATTGTAACATGCAGCATGAATATATGCGATACCATATGAGAAAAAAATAGCTGTGCTAAAATTCGACAGAATGCTTTCTTAACACAATTTTTATCAGACTTATAGAAAGTACTATTTTAAAACCATTAAGGCACAGATGGCATAAGACCAAATCACCTTGAGCACTGACAGTATAATTTTATGGAATGTCAGAGAACAGGAGAGTTTTATTATTATTACACTTTAAGTTCTAGGGTCTATGTGCACAACGTTGCAGGTTTCATACGTAGGTATATATGTGTCATGTTGGTTTGCTGCACCCATCAACTCGCCATTTACATTAGGTATTTACATTCGCCTAATGCTATCCCTCCCCCAGGTCCCAACCCCCCAACAGGCCCCAGTGTGTGATGTTCTCTGCCATGTGTCCAAGTGTTCTCATTGTTCAGTTCCCACCTATGAGTGAGAACATGTGGTGTTTGGTTTTCTGTCCTTGTGATAGTTTGCTAAGAATGATGGTTTCCAGCTGCATCCATGCCCCTGCAAAGGACACAAACTCATCCTTTTTTATGGCTGCATAGTATTCCATGGTGTATATGTGTCACATTTTCTTAATCCAGTCTGTCACTGATGGACATTTGGGTTGATTCCAAGTCTTTGCTATTATGAATAGTGCCACAGTGAACATACGTGTGCATGTGTCTTTATAGCAGCATGATTTATAATCCTTTGGGTATATACCCAGTAATGGGATGGCTGGGTTGAGGAATCGCCATACTGTTTTCCATAATGGTTGAACTAGTTTACAATCCCATCAACAGTGTAAAAGCGTTCCTATTTCTCCACATCCTCTCCAGCACCTGTTGTTTCCTGACTTTTTAATGATCGCCATTCTAACTGGTGTGAGATGGTATCTCATTGTGGTTTTGATTTGCATTTCTCTGACAACCAGTGATAATGAGCATCTTTTCATGTGTTTGTTGGCTGCATAAATGTCTTCTTTTCAGAAGTGTCTGTTCATATCCTTTGCCCACTTTTTGATGGGGTCATTTGTTTTTTCTTATAAATTTGTTTACATTCTTTGTAGATTTTGGATATTAACCCTTTGTCAGATGGGCAGATTGCAAAAATTTTCTCCCATTCTGTAGGTTGCCTGTTCACTCTGATGGTAGTTTCTTTTGCTGTGCAGAAACTCTTTAGTTTAATTAGATCCCATTTGTCAATTTTGGCTTTTGTTGCCATTGCTTTTGGTGTTTTAGTCATGAAGTCCTTGTCCATGCCTACATCCTGAATGGTATTGCCTAGGTTTTCTTCTAGAGTTTTTATGGTTTTAGGTGTAACATTTAAGTCTTTAATCCATCTTGAGTTAATTTTTGTATAAGATGTAAAAAAGGGATCCAGTTTCAGCTTTCTACATGTGGCTAGCCAGTTTTCCCAGCACCATTTATTAAATAGGGAATCCTTTCCCCATTTCTTGTTTTTGTCAAGTTTGTCAAAGATCAGATGGTTGTAAATGTATGGTGTTAATTCTGAGGCCTCTGTTCTGTTCCATTGGTCTATATATCTGTTTTGCTACCAGTACCATGCTGTTTTGGTTACTGTAGCCTTGTAGTATAGTTTGAAGTCAGGTACCGTGATTCCTCCAGCTTTGTTCTTTTTGCTTAGGATTGTCTTGGCAATGTGGGCTCTTTTTTGGTTCCACATGAACTTTAGTTTTTTCCAATCCTGTGAAGAAAGTCATTGGTAGCTTAATGGGGATGGCATTGAAACTGTAAATTACCTTGGGCCATATGGCCATTTTCACAATATTGATTCTTCCTATCCATGAGCATGGAATATTCTTCCATTTGTTGTGTCCTCTTTTATTTCGTTGAGCAGTGGTTTGTAGTTCTCCTTGAAGAGGTCCTTCACATCCCTTGTAAGTTGGATTCCTAGGTATTTTATTCTCTTTGCAGCAATCGTGAATGGGAGTTCACTCATTATTTGGCTCCCTGTCTGTTATTGGTGTATAGGAATGCTTGTGATATGTGCACATTGATTTCGTATCCTGAGACTTTGCTGAAGTTGCTTGTCAGCTTAAGGAGATTTTGGGCTGAGATGATGGGATTTTCTAAATATACAATCATGTCATTTGCAAACAGGGAAAATTTGACTTCCTTTTTTCCTAATTGAATACCCTTGATTTCTTTCTCTTGCCTGATTGCCCTGGCCAGAACTTCCAACACTATGTTGAATAGGAGTGATGAGAGGGCTTCCTTGTCTTGTGCCAGTTTTCAAAGGGAATGCTTCCAGTTTTTGCCCATTCAGTATGATATTGGCTGTGAGTTTGTCATAAAATAGCAATAGCACAGGGAAGTTTTGTTAGCATTTCCTATTTGTCTAAACTAACAGTTTCATTTTTTCATCAATTAAGTCTCATGTTGCTGAAGCTTTGCAGCCTCTGTTGAAAGTCAGCAGGCATTTAATGTCACATTGATACTTGATGCCTTAATTATAGTGCTACACTATGCATGAATCTTTAATACCAGCCATTCATTGCTTATAAATGTCTTCCATACTCTAAGCAAGATAAGGAAAGTTCTCCTTTGGTTCCAATTCTTGTCTGGTGATGGAACTCCTTTTACAGGTATCCCAATAATAAGAATACCACAGCTTCATCCACTTCCTTTCTTAGGTCATGTGAAGGACCTATTATTGCCTTGTAAGGACATATGGAATTACTACTTCATATCCACTCTCCACCCTTCTTCATCCTTCTCAGTACCCTAGGAGACTGACTTGATTGATATCATCACCTGGGCTCCCTTGCCCTGTAGCTTCTCTGTGGGGTTCTGCTACTGGACTGGAGATCATCAGGGAGAGGGAAAGTCATCTTAGTGCACTAATTTACCCAGATACTGCCCCTGCAAAACCACTGTGAACTGGCTCTTTCCCAATGAAGGTCACACTCCTGTTAATTGGCCCCCATCCCCTCTATCTGCCTGGTTTTCTTCCCTCTGGGTTTCGTCTCTCTCTAGATTCCTGTAATTACTTCATTTCTTTACCATTTCAGCCTTCAGAGTGACAATGTTTCCCTGCAAACCCCTTCCAGTCCTTGGGTACTGCTGTATTCCTTGTGGCTTTCTGTCCGTACTTTTATTATGCATCCCTTTATTAAACTGTTTCTCAAATATATTCATTTGAGTGCGTTATCTGTTTCTTCCAGGAACTTGTTATAATAATTGATGTGAAGTAACTATTTTACAAAATAGAATACTGGGAATAGTTTGCTTGCATAGCTGTGGACTGCACAAATATCCTAGCCAAGGAAAATGGAATGCAAATAATCCCTGAAAGGTAATGACATCACATTTAACTTATTAATAATAGATTCATAGGATGTGGTAAAGGTAAGAGTACAACGTTAAGAGAGCTACTGATTATGGCACTCAGCTACTATGATTGGCACTGAAAAGTTACTGGGGTCAGCTGACTTCATCTGACAACCCTAAAGAACATCAATAGAGAAAAAGGAAGTTGCCTCCTGAATGTCCATCTGAAAACAGTCCTGAATGTCTATCTGAAAAGCTGACAATCAGAAAGACCGACTGGTAACTTTGAATGAGCTTCTGCTCTACTGCAGTTACAGAGCATAAATGACTCTGAGCAACAAGTCTAGAATCGATTATGAAGGTTGCAGAGTTGCAGCAGCAAATCAAGCACGTCTCCTATGACAGTAGCATTAGTGAAGAAGTAGTGGTACTCTGAGATGTTAGATGAGTGCCTTTGGTAGACACAGAGGAATTTGAACACTTTGGTCCCCCATAATCTCTCTGGAACTCCTTCATCAGTGGAGGTGGCAATTCTAGTGACTGTAGCTGAGACAGTTACCTAAGAGGTGGATCTTCTGATACCCAGGACCCACCCCATAACTACTTATTATCTACAAGCCCCTAGTGAAATTGATCGCACACAAATTTGTTGGAGAAGTTCTCCTCTGGAAATAGATATTCTATATATTGAAAGAGATACATCATATTATTATTTGAAGCAGCAGTGATATAGGCAACAATTGTGGGAGTAAATTCTGAGGGTGTTATTCCAAGAAGGACAAAATTATAAGACTTCATTGAACTAAATGTATTGACGAGTGCACTCATATCAGAGTCAAGAATTAATGTGTTAGCATGCACATCTGGAAGTGGCATTATCGATTTGCTGTGTTAAATAATTGAAGCCCACAGTCAATGAGGTTGAAATGTTGGAACTTCTATACCATTTTCAGGAATGAATCTGAGGCTAGGGAAATAGGCATGTTAAAATGGCTCTATTATGTGCTTATTACTCAGCCACTCATTAGCCAACTACTTGGGCTCTCCCTTCATCCAAATTAAGAATTTATTGACACCATGAGAACCAGTATCCTTGAAAAACTGTTTGAGGGCTTGCGGGTTGTTCTCTGTGGCAGGATATGACAATAAGAGATTCTACAAGGGGTTGGCTTCTTGCCTCAGTGGAAATAAATGGGTCCCAGAATGATGGTGTTTAGTTGCTATAGATGATGTAGGTGTAATTACTATAATATGGCAGAGGGGTAAAATGTTGATGAGTTTTGGCCTTCAAGGATCTATGGAAAGGGCGAATTGATCACAGTGATCATAGAAATGAAATATAGGAGAAACAAATGAAGAAAGATGTTGCTGAACATATAAAATTGGAAAAATCCTAGGTATGATCAGAAGAAACATAACCTGAGTCACTATAGTGACAAGGCCTCTTGTCTGTTCCTCAAGAGGACATTGAGCTCTTTGAGCTTAGACCACGCCAAATGGTCAATATTCTGAATGTGTGGTATTTACCAAAGATACTGGACACTGAGCAAAGGAAAATACCCAGACTTTCTGAGAAATGACTTCCAGAGACACGCAATGCTAAGCTGCTATATTTTCCACTGGTATTTTAATTGAAGAAAAGCAACACAGCCCCAGACATGTGGTATGGAGCTTTTGACCCAGAAAATACTCCTCACCCTGCAATACCTCCCAGAAATAAAACTCAGTAGCAGTTTGACTTCATGTAGTAAGGTCAACCCTATAACTTTACTTTATTACTTTAAGGGTATGTTGATTTTCCTCTACTTTTCAATCATCACGTAGTCTGTTGGAACTTAATCAACTTGATAGCCCACAGAACATCATTCTTATATCCACTGTGCCTTCTTCTAATACTATATCTAGGTGCATGGATACATTGGGCATATACTTAGACAGTGAATTGATGGGTCATAGAGTATGTGTCTGTTCAATTTAAGTAAGTGATACCACACCGTTTTCAAAAGTAGCCATAAATTACAAACATACCAACAGTGTATGGAGTTCCAGTGTTCCACATGTTTGTCAACATATGGCACATTCAGTATTTTTATATGTAACTATTCTGGTGGTGACATGTTCATATCTCCTTCTGTATTAACTTAAATTTTCCTAAGTGTCATTAGGTTACAAACCTCATTGCTTAAAAAACCTAACCAAGGAGGTTAGGTTACCAATGAGGTTAGCAAACATTAAATGTTTTTTGGGCATTTGTAAAAACTCTCTTTTGAAGTGCCTGTTTATTTCTTATAGATGTTTTCTTTTGGACTACTTTCCTCACTGATTTATGGGAATTCTTCATAGTTTCAAAAAACAAGCACTTTTTGTTATATGTATTACAAGTATCTTCTATGCTGGGGCTTGCCTGTTCACTATTTTATTTATGTCTTTGAATAAACAGAATTGTATAATTTTACTATACTGTATACTATACTTACTAATATTTTACTTTATAGTTTTTTGTGTGTGTGTTCTGTGAAATAAATACTTTCCTAAACCCCCAAGGGGAGGTATTTTTCCACATTATTTTATAATGGCATTTACCTTTCACATTAAGAGTTTCAATCTACCCGGTATTGACTTCCATAGAGAGTGTGATGTAGGAGTCAAATTTATATTTTTTCATTTGCATATCCAATAATCCAACATTATTTATTGAATAGTTTTTATTTTTCACTGCTCTGTAAATTCACTTTTGTTATATATCATGTCTGTGTCTCTTACTGAAATCTAATTCTGATCTATTTCTTTATCTTTACACCAACAACCGCCCTTCCACTAGTTTTAGTAAATGTCATAGTATTTAATAGAGCAAGTGATCTCACCTTTTTCTTCTATTTACAAATTGCCTGGCTAGTCTTGTGTCTTTGTAATTCTACATAAATTTAGAATAGCCTTTTAGAATTCTGGAACAAAAAGCTGTTGCAATTTTGGTTGTGGTACACTAAATTCACATATCAATTTGAGGAAAACTGACATCATCAGTATTAAATATTCCAGTCCATTAAACGTTTTCTCTCTTTGTTAGTAAAGTGTTTTATATTTTCCCTTAATTATAGTTTATGTGTTTCTTTAGAGATGCTGCATATTTTAGTGAAATTTATTCCTATGTTTTACTTTTTAAATATTTTTGAAATGATTGTAAGTGATATCTTTCTAACGTTGGTAAGATTGTTAATGATGGTTCCTTTTTCATTTCATCCTATTATTGGTTATTTGTTCTCTTTGTCTTTTATTATTCTTTAGTTATCTGTGTGCTTCTCAATATTTTATCCTTTTCAAAGAGTTGGATTTTAGTTTTGTGAAGTCTTAATAACATTTGTTTGTTTTCTGTCTTAATACCTCTTTTGTTCTTATACTCATAACTTATTTCCTTCCATTTTCTTCAGGCATCATTTGCTGCAATTTTTGAAGTTATTTAGATGAATGCTTAGCTCATTAATTTTTAGCCGTTTACCTTTTCTGACATAAAGCTATATGATTTTTCTAATTGTATATTGAGCTGGACTCCAATTTTTGATATGTAGTGTTTTGTTGGCAGTCAAAATATTTTCTAATTTTTATTGTAACTGTTTCTTTGACCCATATGCTATTTTAAAAATATATTTCTAACTTTCTGATTATTTGGAGGTTTTCTTAGTATTTTAAAAATTTATTTCTAGCTTGCTTGTATGGTGTTTCAGTTTTATCTTGGACTGGAAGCAGAATATAAAGTTAAGGAGAAAGAGGGGAAAGGGACATAGACCAAATACTTGGCTTGTTATATGTCATGAAGATCTTGACGAAATTTGGATTGCCTAGGAAATCAAAACACTGTTATTGACTAATAGTAAAATATTATTAATTATCCTATAAGATTACTCATAAAAGTATAGTGAAACCAGCATAATAGAAGAAAACAAAAGCAAAAGAAGGTTTAAGGACTCATTATCTCTGGGAAGATAGATTCTGGAGAAGAAATTCTAATTTTTTAGGTTTTTGTATTTGTGAGCTGAATCATTTACTAATTTAATCAACATTTGTGTCATGCATTATATTATGTACTGATCAAAAAACCTTGATCAAGAGAGGCAAGTCTCTTCCTTCATGGAGCTTAATGTCAATAAGGTATTTGGGGCTGAGTCAAATATATGTCAGGGAATTATTTTGTTTAGAGTATTATTATGTATATACTCTGAGACTTCTTTAAAGAAAATAAAGTAATATGGTATCAAGCTATTTTCTATTTATAAACTCAAAATTTGCAGTATTTTTTCAATGTGCAAAGAGTACTTAACCATGTGACAAAACAGTTATTTTTTACACAGCATAGAATCTAGACTTTAAAAATGTATTACTTATAATAGTCTGAAATTATAACTACTGAAATTTATTTTGCAATAGATTTGCATCATCAAAGCAGAAACTGAGCATTTTGTAAGGCAATTCAATAATATATTTTATTCCATTTCTGAATACTGCCTCATGAGTGTTGCACCTTAAGTTAAATTGTGTATGATAGAAGTCAAGTAAAAAGAAGCATCAATTTCCTTTTCATCTTGTTATGAGGTAAACTTGAAAAAAACTAGGTAGGAAAAAATGACTTAAAGGAAGAAAATGGGATGAAAGTACAGTTGATCTTCATTATTACGAGTTCCATATTAACAAACTTACCTACTAGTTAAAATGTATTTTTAACCCCAAAATTAATACACACAGTGTTTTCATGGTTATTCAAAGACATGCATAGGCCATCAAAAAAATTGGGTCACCTATAAAGCACATTCCCAACTGTGTTCAAACAAGGCAGTGCTCTACCCTCTTGCTTCAACAATCACACTAGAAACAAGTGTTTTTGGCAGTCTATTTAGTGCCATGTTTTTCTTGGCTGTTTTTATTTTCTCTGCATTTTTGAGCTTTTTGTTGGAGATTTCAATGTTTAAAATGGTCCCAAAACATAGGGATGAAATGCTCTCTTGGTTTCCTAAACATAAAAAGGCTGTGATGTGCTTTATGGAGAAGAAAAGTAAGGTGTTAGATAAATTGTATTGAGGCATGAGTTATAATGTTGTGGACAAATAGTTCAAAGTTAAAGAGTCAACAATATATATTAAACAAAGTGTTTTAAAATAGAAATATGCATACAACAGGTTACATATTGACTGGCTGACAAAAATGTGACCAGAGGCTGTCAGAAACCTAACCCTGTATTTCTCCTAGGAGCAATGGTTTTGTGCTTTCTAACTCAGTGTTTGCAGTGACTTCACAGAACATAACTATTACGAATTATGAGAATTGTCTGGACTTTGGTGGGAGGTAGAAAGACAGAAGTTTGGTGAGCATCTCACAAACTTACATAAGATGATAGGAGCACCCAATTCTAGACAAACATTTTTTTTTCTTATTGCAGTCAAAGTAAAGAAACTGAACCAAAAATGACTCAAAGAAGGGGAAAAAAATGAAATAAGAATTTGTCTCTAGGGAAACCAAAGAAAGAGAAAAACAGAAGCTGAAGCATCTAAATCTGTAAATAACTTACTGGAAGCTCATCAAACGTCTTCTACTTCAACAACATTCACTAGAAATCCCAAAAAGGGCATTATAATCTCATAGGATTCATTGTTTTCTTACCTTGCAAGATTTAAGATAGTAAAGCTAGAAATACTTCTGCATTACAATGAAAATTTTATTGAAGTCATTATTCTTTTTTTTTTTCCTGATTTCACAAATAGCAGTTCACCCTATTTATATAGCTAAAACTCACTCAATGTCTAATTTCAAGTACAGGTTGTATACAACAGGTTCTTTACAAATATCTGTTGATTTTATGAATCAGGGAAAATTTAATTTTACATAATTGGAATTCAGGGAAGAGGACAGATACACATGGCCACCATGAGGCTATTTTTTAAATTACAGTGCTGTTCACCCCATGAAGCAGTTCATCCAGAGGGTTATTACAAATAAGTACTCTGCTATGCGGAAAGAGACAAGTCAAAGGGGTAATAACTAATGAAAATGTCTCTGATTGACCATAAATGAATTATAAATACTTGATGAGAAATCTCAAATGCTCAAAGCAAAATCACTTAACTGCTGTTCTTGGATCCTCCTTAAACCAAGTTAAAAACAAAAACAAATGGATTAAGAAAAGTACAATGATCTACAGAAAGCATTACTTTCTTATTTAGCAATAGACTTCATTGTCTCAACATTTTCAACCTTTTAAAACCACAAACACTTTGATAAATAATTATATTTGATTTGAGTCCATTATCTTCCATAAATTCATCTATGAAGAAATTAGCAGATTCTCAGTATACCAATGATGAGTTTCCAAGGAAGGATGGGTCTTGTTGGGAAGTTAAGGCAAGTATTAACCAGGACTAGAATGTATTTAATGTACTTTTTGTTTGTTTGTTTGTTTGTTTGTTTGTTTGTTGAAACAGAGTCTCACTCCATCACCCAGGCTAGAGTGTACTGGTGCGATCTCAGTTTACTACAACCTCCACCTCCTGGGTTCAAGTGATTCTTGTGCCTCAGTCTCCTGAGTAGCTGGGACCACAGGTACATGCCATGACACCCGGCTAATTTTTGTATTTTTAGTATGGGTGGGGTTTCACCATGTCGGCCAGGCTGATCTCAAACGCCTAGCCTCAAGTGATCTGTCCACCTTGGCCTCCCAAAGTGCTTGGATTACAGGCATGAGCCACAGCGCCCTACCCTAGAATATATTTATAAACCAGCAAGCAGTTAATTAAATAGTCTTTGTTGGTGGGTTGAGAGTAATGCAATGTGTACTTATTATAGATCAGAAGTAGACTAACTCTGGCACCTGGACCTAACCCAGCCTACAGCTTTTAGTTGTGTTTAAAGCTTTATCGAAACATAATCATGCTTATTCATTTATGTATTGCTACAGAGACTGTACAGCCCACAAAGCCTAAAATATTTACTATCTGAACCTTTACAGAAAAGTTTGCCAACTCCTGTTCTGGGCTATTTCCTATCCAGAGTTAATAAGGTTCCATATATTCTGTTTTGTTTATCTTTTCTTTGCAGATGTTTTCAATATTTTCTAAATATTGAGTAAAACTCATAATGTGAAATATCAAATTTGATTTTCATTGGCTAGCTTTCTTACATTTTTACTAAATAGTTATAAGATCACTGTACATTCTGTTTTTGCTTTATGCATCCATCTTATAAGCTCTATTGTTGTATTAAACCAAATATTTTCTGATACTAGCCACAGAAAATTAGATTGAGGAAACAGAATACTGTATAATATAAATAATATGTAACATAATCAAATGATTTGAATGCCTTTGTTTTTCTGTTTTCACTTTCCTTCCCCATAGATCTAAGAACTGATATTGAAAAGTTAAAAATAATAGTGCATGAAGTTCCTCCTTTTTTTTTTCTTTTTTTTATTACTATACTTTAAGTTCTAGGGTATATGTGCACAACGTGCAGGTTTGTTACGTATGTATACATGTGCCATGTTGGTGTGCTGCACCCATTAACTCGTCATTTACATTAGGTATATCTCCTAATGCTATCCCTTCCCCCTCCCCCCTCCCCGCTCCCCACAATAGGCCCTGGTGTGTGACGTTCCCCTTCCTGTGTCCAAGCGATCTCATTGTTCAATTCCCACCTATGAGTGAGAACATGTGGTGTTTGGTTTTCTGTTCTTGTGATAGTTAAAAAAATAAAAATTAAAAAAAAATAGTGTAAACCCTTGTCTCTAACCTAACCTTCTTACATAATATGTAATCAGTTTTGCTAGAGCTTTAACTTATTATCTCTCGTAAATATAATATTTTACTTTATTCAAATTGGCTTGAAAGTATGTATTGCTCTTATTTTTCAAGGCATTATTTCCATTAGAAATCTTAAAAAATTATTATACTAAATATCAGGTTTTAGTGTGTTAAATTGTACTGCCCTTATCTATCTGAAGAAATACAATATGCTTCTTAGAAATAAATCAAATTTGGGGGAAGTAGAGGTTAAAGTATTTAAAATAAATAGAGAAACAAAATGAAACTCCAATTTAATATTTAATAAACAAAATAAAACTCCAATTATATTTTGACAAATATAGTGACACAAAAATAATATAAAGTTTGTAACTAAAGCACAGACCACACAATATGTGTGTTGTTACAGAGTTTGGCAAGCTCTAAACTAAGAGAGAGTCCTATTTTATGGGAGATGGGAATTCAAGAACATTGACCTATGCTGGACAAAAGAAATATATATATATATACACACACACACATATAGTCCAGCCTGTCACCTAGCCTAGAGTGCAGTGGTGCTATCTCGGCTCACTGCAACCTCTGCCTCCCGGATTCAAGCAATTCTCCCACCTCGGTCTCCCAAGTAGCTGGGATTACAGGCAGGCACCACCGCTCCTGGCTAATTTTTGTATTTCTAGTAGAGACGGGGTTCACCATGTTGGCCAGGCTGATCTCAAACTCCTGGCCTCAAGGGATCTGCCGGCCTCAGCCTCCCAAAGTTCTGGGATTACAGGCTTGAGCCACCACGCCCAGCCAAGAAACATTATTTTTATTTGATTTTCTGATGCTGTCATGTTATAGTGAAATGAAGAGCATGCAAATGAGTGTCACATTTTCCCAATTTTTATCTAATTGGGTATCCTGTGAAACTTTTCCTGTTGTCTCATAATTGCTGCTGAAGACCCCCAAACAACAATAGGTAATAAGCCCCAGACTCTGAAGAGATGCTTTGGGGCACATTATCATGGAATTATTCAGATTTGACCAGGCCTTCTCCTTCCTTCACACTTACTACCCCTTCCAGCCTGAATAAGAAAAAAGGCTTAAATTCATCAGGGGAAAGAGTTCTTCTGAATGTTGTTAAGTTATATGATTACCAAGAAACACGACGCCACTCTCTGCCACAAACAAATTTGGGCTCCAAAAGAATCATGCAGGCAGGGCGCGGTGGCTCATGCTTGTAATCCCAGCACTTTGGGAGGCCGAGGCGGGTGGATCACGACGTCAGGAGATCGAGACCATCCTGGCTAACACAGTGAAACCCCGTCTCTACTAAAAACAGAAAAAAATTAGCCGGGCGTGGTGGTGGGCACCTGCAGTCCCAGCTACTCGGGAGGCTGACGCAGGAGAATGGCCTGAACCCTGGAAGTGGAGCTTGCAGTGAGCTGAGATCGTGCCACTGCACTCCAGCCTGGGTGACAGAGTGAGACTCCGTCTCAAAAAAAAAAAAAAAAAAAAAGAATCATGCATAGAGATTTGGGAGCCTATTGAAACCAAGACTCATAAAAAATTCCCCATAATGGATGATTGCTGAACTGGAAAATGTCATGCCAGGATACTGGAGTAGACTTGGATGGTGGAGTTTTGGGAAAAGACTGACATATGTCCCCTAGGAGTTTTAATGCATATGTGAATGTAGAGGCTAAGAACTGATTCTTTTCTATGGATATCTAAAAATTAGAATCCAGCTGAAGCAGACAGAGACAATGGAATGACAAAAAAGGGAATCATTGGGAGTGTCATGTATATCCAATTTTTAGTTTGGTAAAAATTAGAGTTGATGGATAAAATACAGGATGCACAGTTACATTTGAATTTCAGGCACAAAATGAATGTTTTTTTTTTAACATAAGTAGGTTCTAATATTTCATGGAGCATATTTATCTTAAATATAATTCCTTGTTTATCTGAAATTCAAATTTAAGTGCATGGTCTTTATTTTTATTTACTTAATCTCACATCCCTGTTAAGACTACATGAATAAACTAGTTAAGGTATGGCTAGCTGCCATGACAAACTCCAAAATGTATAATGGTTCAAGTATGATGGAAATCTAATTCTTACTCATTAAAATTACAAAGAAGCAAACAACTCTACTTTAGCAGGATCTTGGTTTATTTTATATTGTGTTTCCAACATTTTCAAATGTGCGTTCCAAGGTCTTTGTGCCTCAAGGAAGTAGATGTGAAAAGAAAATGGAGGATTATATATGGCAGGTATTAGTGGGCCAAGCCTAGAAACGGCACTTACACTCACATTTCATTGGCTAGAACTCAAGACATACGTCCATATTAAATTTAAGAAAAGCTGCGAAATACAGAATATCTGTGTATCCAGAAAGAAAAGGAAACAGGTCTGTTGCACAGCTAGCCAATATCTAGCACTCTGAATTTCCATGTAACAGTGGAAACTCTGGAAATTAGTTTGACACAAGGTTACTTTAAAGGACCTTGTCCAAGAGGCATCCTCTCACTGTGAGGGGATTCGGCAATGGTAGATTGTTGTGTATACCCCTTGGGGGAAATGCTGAAGAAGGGTTTCTAGTGATTAGATAGAGTTTATTTCCTATATCAGTAAACTCTTCAGTCCAGGGATTCCAACAGACGGTCTCCTTGGCTCACAAATACATTCTAAAAGAAAGTCATCCTTTGAACACTTGAAACAGCACTAATAACCAAACTTTTACTCCTCTTTCTCTAATGTGTTTTTCACCCATGGCGAAGCCAGAAATACAAGGAGAGAAGGTAGCAAGAGTGAAAGAACAGATTATACCATCCACAATGCAGGTCAGGTCAAACTGGGGGCTAGGAAAAATGGGGAGACAGACTCTTTCACTTGAATGTGAGAATGAATTTATTTGAATTGGACTAATCAGTGCATGCAAGTGGCCAGAAAACTGCCATGTCTACTGAAGTGTACTCCAGGCTCAGAGAAAGAAAATCCAAAAGAGGGGCTGAAGATAATGGTTGATGAAATATTAATATCCTGTTTATATTTCATTTAAATCATATTGCTCAATAACCTGGTTACATGTGAAACAGAAAAGTTACCAAGTAGGTTCTTCTAAATTCCGGATGTTTCTTTCAAGTCTCAAATAATATCCATTAGTAATCAACAAGTGTTTCCTCGGAAGCAACCTTTTTTTTTTTTTAATCCTATTGAATTTGAAACAGCCATGTGTCTTATATATAATTGAATTCCAGCCAGGAACAGCTAAAGTACAGAACCAGATGAAAGCTGTGCTTCAGATTTTCTGGAAGAGATTGATCCCAGGAGCCAAGAGCTCTAGTTTGAGACTTGATTGTGAGGAAGGGGAGGGAGTGGAGAAGAAGAGAAAAAGGAAGGAGACTTGTGAAAACTGGCAATCAACATTGCTGCAAATCAAAATTGCTAATAAAAGGCTATAGTTACTTTTCTGAGATCATTGGCTTACAGCATATAAATTTCCTCTGGGTTGTGCCTAAAATTATTTAAATCTCTTGCTAGGGTTATTAAAACTTAACAGAGAATACTTACATTGATTAAAGTATCATAAATACTTTTCTGAAAACTGTTTTGATGTGATCCAAAGATAATATTTTTGTTGTTTTTCATTATCTCCCAAATTATTCCCAAGTTTTCTAAGTGGCTAGATAGGAAAGAATACTGAAAAAAAATCACCGTCATCAGGGAAAAATAGCATCAGGATTCATCTGAAATTATCACTGATGTGGAAAGAGCTTGCATTTACTTGTGCATAAAATAGATGTTCAATAAATGTATTATATATTGATATGATATATGCATTATCATTTCCATAAAAATTAATGGAGTATTGGCACACGATTTTTGGAAAAGAAATAATATTGGAAAGACTATAGATCAGCTTTTATATTATTATATTCTTAGTTCTATAAGAATTCATTAAATAAAAAGGAAAAGCCGTATTTCTCAACAAGTTTTTGTAACTCTCATAATGTCTCTTTAAAGATAATACATTTTAATAGATTATCAACGACTAAAAAACGCACAAAGCACGTGCTCAAAGACTATCAAATAGGAAAAGTCATCATATTCTACTTACTCAAAGAAACATCAAAAGGTAGTATACACACAAAAAATGTACCCACTTTGTCAATTGGTAGTTGAATTTGTAAATTATATAGCCTTTACGAAACCAGAACGACTGTAAATAGACTGACTTCTCCTAGCCTCCTGTTTGTGGCAGCACCGGGTTCATTCAAATCATTCAGCATTTGGTTGAATGTCAGCCAGAGGCAGTAATACAGTTATAAGTATGTTTAAAAGCATGGATTTTAGAGACAAGGTGCCTGGTTTCAAACTTGGCTCTCCCATCTACTAATTATGTGACGCTTAACAAGTCATTTCAACTTTCTGTGCCTCATTTTCTCACCAGTGAGATGAGATAAATAATAATACTGACATTGTAGGACTGTTGTATATAGTCAGTGAGTTAACCTATAAAAATATGGAAAAACAGACTAGGGTATTGTAAATACTATATAATTGTTAGTGTTTGTTACCTTTTGGGCTTAACATATCTTTGTTTATTTTTCTTTACCTGCTTGTATAAGTTTTTTTTTTTTTGTCCTTTTAACTATTTTAAGTGCTTAATTTCTAGCATTAATTACATTCAAAATGTTGTGAAACCATTACCACTATCTGAAAAGTATTCCAAACAGAAATTGTAAATAATAACTCTTCATTCCTCACTTTTCCCATCTTCTGGTAAACTTTAATCTACTTTCTTTTTCTATGAACTTGCCTATTCTAAATATCTCCTGTGATCATACATTTGTTCTCTTGTGCCTAACTTATTTTGCTTAACACAATGTTTTCGTGTTTAACCTATGTTGCAGCAGGCATTAAAATTTTATTTCTTATTAAGGGCTGAATCATTTTTTCTTCATTTTTCATTTCATGATGAACATTTGGGTTGTATCCACATTATGGCAATTGTGAGTAACACTGTGATAAACATTGGCATATAAATACCTCTTTGAGTTCCTGTTTTCAATTCTTTCGGGTATAAGCCAAGGAGTAAAATGTCTGGGTCATATAGTAATTCCACATTTAGCTTTTCAAGGAGCAGCCAAATAGTTTCTCTATGTTAACTTTCTATAATTTTACCTTGTCACCAGCAAAATACGAAAATTCCAGTTTCTCCCACATTATTGCCAACACTTGTTGTTTTCTTTTTTTTCATTTTATTATAGTCATCCTAGTACACGTGAAGTGGTAAGTCACTGTAGCTTTAATTTGCATTTTACTAGTGACTAATGAAGTTGTTATGATTTGAACGTATGTGTCCCTCTAAATATATTAACATTTTTAATGTTTTTTAATATCTTTGATAATGTAATTTAATACACAAAAGTTTTCCATTTTAATAGATTCAATGTGCCTATTGTTTTCTTTTGTTGCTCTTGCTTTTGATGTTGTATCTAATAATCCATCGCCTATTCCAAGGTCATGAAGTTCTGTCCCTATCTATTATTGTAACACATTATTGTTTTAATAATGCTTTATTGTTTTATAACTTATGCTTACATTTTTAATGTATTTTTTCTTAATTTTTGTGCATGGTATGAAGTAGTTTTACAACTAAATTATTTTGTTTGTGGAAATCTCTACTCCACATAGAGTCTTCTATCTCCTTGGTTAAATTTATTCTCAGCTATTTAAATTTTTAGATGTTATTGTGAATGGGCTTGATTTTAAATTTCTTTCTTGAATCATTCATTGCAAATGTGTAGAACCACAACTAATTTCTGTTTGTTGATCTTCATCCTGCAACTTAGCTTTATTGTGATTTATTATATTCAAAACTTCTCTGGCCAGATGTGGTGGCTCACGCCTGTAATCCCAGCATTTTGGGAGGCCAAGGCAGGCAGATCTTTTGAGGTCAGGAGTTCAAGACTAACCTAGCCAACATGGTGAAACCCTGTCTCTACTAAAAATACAAAAAAAAATGAGCCAGCTGTGGTGGTGCATGACTATAATCCCAGCAACTCGGAAAGCTGAGGCAAGAGAATTGCTTGAACCCAAGAAGTGAATGTTGCAGTGAGCTGAGATAGTGCCACTGCACTCCAGCCTGGGTGACAGAGTGAGACTTTGTCTCAAAAATAAATAAATAAATAAATAAAATAAAAATAAAAAAAATAAAGATTTATCTCCTTTTACCTCTGCAATCCCTTACTTCCCCACTATGACACATTTAAAAACAAGGACTCTTAATCTGGGTCTATATATAAAATTGAAGACAATCCTAAAATAACATGACAAACATAACATGTACATACAATTTCCTAAAAATATGATTAATTGCTTTCATGAAAACATAAATGGCTATGAAAACCTCTTTCCCTATCTTCCACAAAAAAAATTTAGTTCCATTGTTTTAAAGAAAAAGTTATGCAGTCATAATTTTTAATTTACCTCATTAAACATATTGCAAATTAATGGGGAGAGTTAATTATGAGGAAATTTCAGCATATTAGTCTTCACTGCAAAAAATGAAATAAATAAACCTCTATATCTTTTTATTTATCTTGATTTAGAAGGGGACATAGGAAATTATACTCGGTACTAAGGCTGTCTTTACTACAAAAATATCAGTTGGATAGTCATTTATTGAATACACATATTTCCTTTCAGCACCATGGTCTTTTGTGTAGATACAGAGCAGTAGTTCTTAAAGTGTGGCCCTTGAACAGCAAGAACAGAAAGAACCAGACCCTGGTTAGAAATGCAAATTTTGTGGCCCCAGCCCAGACCTACTAAATCTGAAACTCTGGGAGTAAGCCAAGTAATCTGTGTTTTAATAAGGTGATTCCAGTGCAGACTAAAGTTTGAGACTCACTAGTAAATAGAAATAAGAAGATGATCATGACCTCAGGTCAATGGATTCTCTACTTACCTGCTTTAAAGTCCCAAAGCCAGCAACATATCAGAGGACCTGATTATATTAATATTTAGTATTCAACAAATGTTTATTGTGAACAAGCAACTATTACCTAATTAAATCCTGAGTTAGATTCTAGAAAAAAAGGGAAAGAAGACACCCAGGAAGTAAATGACCTGCATAAAAGCCTTTTTGAGTCAGTGATAAGCTAAGGGCTATAACAGAGTTACCCTCACAACATGCCATTAAAACTTGAAGAATATCACTTAGCTGCCTAGGAGGAATAGTCAGAGACAGTGGGAAGTTTCTCGGAGAAAGAAACTCTGAGTGTTAAAGAATGAGTAGAAGTTTCCCAAAAGGACAAGGGAGTGAAGGATATTTCTTACAGGAAATATTGTACATAGAAAGTGGTACATCAAGCCTCATTTAAGGATTTGGAAAATAACA
The DNA here is from genome assembly GCF_049350105.2 of Macaca mulatta. Lineage (NCBI taxonomy): Eukaryota > Metazoa > Chordata > Mammalia > Primates > Cercopithecidae > Macaca > Macaca mulatta. The sequence goes on from NC_133413.1 coordinate 125,423,344, forward strand.
ATTTTTTTTCCATTTCATAAAGGTATACTGCACACAGATGCTTACTGTGTGGTCAAAAATAAAATTGGAGAGATAATAAGACCCAGATCATGAAGGCCCTTGACTATCATGCTTAGGTGGGTGACATTGATCCAGCAGGCAATACACATTTATGTAAGCTTTTTATACCACAAAGTAAAACAAAGATTATTTCATGTTGGAATAATGATGTTGCCAGCTGATTAAAAGGCTGGAAAATGAGTCAGAGTAGCAAGAAATAAATGTGTTAGATGTTCATTATAGAGTCATTGCAATTACTTGCTAAGACATCTAAAGTGAAACAGGATGAATACACATCAATATGAACTTGTCCCAAGCACTAATAGTAGTTTAAGACATCAATTCCCTGCTATCTACAATGTGCCAGTGATGTCTTCATTGTCTTGTAAGTTGAAAACTCTTTTTAAATTATTATTATACTTTAAACTCTTGGATACATTTGCAGAACATGCAGCCTTGTTACACAGGTATACACGTGCCATGGTGGTTTGCTGCACCCATCAACCCATCATCTATATTAGGTATTTCTTCTAATGCTATCCCTCCCCTAGCCGCCCACCCCCTGACAGACCCCAGTGTGTGATGTTCCCATCCCTGTGTCCATGTCTTTTAAACCGTTGTCCTTAAAGATCTCAGGGGAATTCGATCATTATGGCTGACAGGAGGCAGGAGTAGATTAAGGCTCTGACTCACATAGATAGAGCAGCATGTGGAGGCTCGCATTGTGAATTCTAGCTCCAGATCTACTGCAAGAACAAATCAGCAATCCCAATACGACCCATAGACCCTCTGAAGAAAGCAGACTGCTACTGCAGGACCCGAGAGACACCCCAAATACTGTGTGCCCCAACTTCGGAAGTGGAAAAAAGAGAGCCTCCTCTCCCCAACACACGCCCCCACTGGAAAAACTGAAGGTCTGTTTGCGGAAGAAATTGCCGACCTTACCTGGAACTGGGTCAATTTAGAGAGCCAAGTGAAATGTAGGAGTAGAGGAGGCAGGAGAAAGGCTCTCGGAGCTTGCTGGGTCCCCAAACAGGTTATTCCTGGCACCACAGGGATCCATCAGGAGGGTGGCCAGAGGAATGGAGAGGGGCGGAGGGTGCGGGTGGGGATGGGAACACTACAGAGAGAAGGAAATCTCCATCTGAACTTTGTAACAGTTTGGACGGGGTGAGAAGCCTCCTGCCTAGCACTCGGCAGAGGGCATGAAAGTCAACAGAGAAACAATGGATTTAAACTGTACTTTGGAGCAAATGGACTTAACAGATATATACAGAACAGAACATTTCATCCAGCAACTGCAAAATACACATTTGATTCAACAGCACATGGAACTTTCTCCAAATAGACCATACAGTAGGCCATAAAACAAGCCTCAATAAATTTAAGAAAATTGGAATTATATCAATCATTCTCTCAGACCACAGTGGAATAAAACTGGAAATCAACTCCAAAAGGAACTTTCAAAACTATGCAGATACATGGAAATTAAATAACTTGCTCCTGAATGAGCAAGCAGTGGATCAAAAATGAAATCAAGATGGAAATTTACAAATTATTTGTACTGAATGGCAATAATGACACAACCTATCAGAACCTCTGGGATATGGCAAAGGCGGTGCTAAGAGGAAAATTTATAGCCTTAAACACCTACATCAAAAAGACTGAAAGAGCACAAACTGACATTCTAAGGTAACACCTCAAGTAACTAGAGAAACTAGAAGTCTAAAACCAAACCCAAACTGAGCAGAAGAAAGGAAATAACCAAGATCAGAGCAGAACTAAATGAATTTGAAACAAACAAAAAAATAATACAAAAGATAAATAAAACAAAAAGCTGGTTCTTTGAAAAGATAAATAAAACTGATAGACCACTAGCAAGATAAACCGAGAAAAGAGAAAATCCATATAACCTCATTAAGAAACTCAACGGGAGATAGTACAACTGACACCTCTGGAGTACAAAATACATTCAAGGCTACTATAAACACCTTTAAACACATAAATTAGAAAACCTAGAAGAGATTGATAAACTCCTGGAAAAATACAACCGTCCTAGCTTAAATCAGGAAGATTCAGATACCCTGAACAGACCAATAACAAGAAGCAAGATTGAAATAGTAATTTAAAAATTACTAACAAAAAGAAGTCAAGGACCAGATGGATTCACAGCAGAATTCTAGCAGACATTCAAAGAAGAATGGGTACCAATCCTTATGACACTATTCCACAAGATAGAGAAAGAAGAAAGACAGAGAAGAAGAAACTCTCCCTAATTCATTCTATGAAGCCAGCATCCACCTAATACTAAAACCAGGAAAGGCCATAACCAAAAAAGGAAACTATAGACTGATATCCTTGATGAACATAGATGCTAAAATCCTTAACAAAATAATAGCTAAGCAAATCCAACAACATATCAAAAAGATAATCCACCATGACCAAGTGGGCTTCATACCAGTGATGCAGCGACTGTTTAACATGCACAAGTCAGGCCAGGTGCGTTGGCTCACACCTGTAATCCCAGCACTTTGGGAGGCTGAGGTGGGTGGATTACCTGAGGTCAGGAGTTCGAGACCAGCTTGGCCAACATGGTGAAACCCCATCTCTACTAAAAATACAATATTAGTCAGGTGTGGTGGTAGGTGCCTGTATTCCTAGCTACTCAAGAGGCTGAGGCAGGAGAATCACTTGAACCCAGGAGGCAGATGTTGCAGTGAGCCGAGATTGCACCACTGCACTCCGGCCTGCGCAACAAGAGAAAAAAAAAAACACACAAGTCAATAAATGTGATACACCACATAAACAGAACTAAAAAGAAAAATCACATGATCATCTCAATAGATGCAGAAAAGGCATTCGACAAAATCTAGCATGCCTTTATGATTAAAACGCTCAGCAAAATCGGCATACAGAAGACATATCTCAATGTCATAGAAGCCATCTATGACAAACCGATAGTCAACATAATAACAAATGGGGGAAAGTTGAAAGCATTTCCTCTGAGAACTGGAACAAGACAAGGATGCCCACTATCACCACTCCTCTTCAACGTAGTACTGGAAGTCCTAGCCAGAGCAATCAGACCAGAGAAAGAAATAAAAGGCATCCAAAACTGTAAAGAGGAAATCAAACTGTCACTGTTTGCTGACAATCTGATCATTTACCTTGAAAACCCTAAAGACTCCTGCAGAAAGCTCCTAGAACTGATAAAATAATTCAACAAAGTTTCTGGATACAAAATTAATGTACACAAATTAGTAGCTCTCCTATACACAAATGGCAACTGAGGAAAGAATCAAATAAAAAACTCAATCCCTTCTACAAAATAGCTGCAAAAAAATAAAATATTTATGAATATACCTAACCAAGGAATAGAAAGACCTCTACAATGAAAACTACAAAACATTGCTGAAAGAAATCACAGATGACACAAACAAATGGAAACACATCCCATGCTCACAGATGGGTAGAATCAATATTGTGAAAATGACCATACTGCCAAAAGCAATCTACAAATTCAGTGCAGTCCACATTAAAATACCACCACCATTCTTCACAGAATTAGAAAAAAAAATTCTAAAATTCATTTGGAACCAAAAATGAGCCCACATTGCCAAAGCAAGACTAAGCAAGCAAAACAAATCAGGAGGCATCACACTATCTGATTTCAAACTATTCTATAAGGCCATAGTCACCAAAACGCCATGGTACTGGTATAAAAATAGGCACATTGACCAATGGAACAGAATAGAGAACCCAGAAATGAGCCAAAATACTTAACATCCTACTGATCTTTGACAAAGCAAACAAAGACAAAAAATGGGGAAAGGATACCCTTTTTGACAAATGGCGTTGGAATAATTGGCTAGCCACATGTAGAAGAATGAAACTAGATCCTCATCTTGCACCTTACACAAAAATCAACTCAAGATAGATTAAGAACTTAAATTTAAGACCTGAAACTATAAAAATTTTAGAAGATAACATTGGTAAAGCCATTATAGACATTGCCTTAGGCAAGAATTTTATGACGAAGAACCCAAAAGTAAATGCAATAAAAACAACGATAAATAGTTGGAACTTAGTTAAACTAAAGAGCTTTTGCACGGCAAAAGGAACAGTCAGCAGAATAAACAGACAACCCACAAAATGGGAGAAAACATTCACAATCTGTGCATCTGACAAAGGACTAATATCCAGAATCTACAACTAATTCAAACAAATCAATAACCAAACCCCCCCCCAAAAAAAAACAAAACAAGTAATCCCATCAAAAAGTGGGCTAAGGACAAGAATAGACAATTCTCAAAAGAAGATATATAAATGTCGACAAACATATGAAAAAAAATGCCCAACATCACTAATGATCAGGGAAATGCAAATCACAACCACAATGCAATACTCCTGCAAGAATGGCCATAATCAAAAAATTTTTTAAAAATTGGGACCAATGCAGTGATCAGGGAACCCTTTTGCACTGCTGGTGGGAATGTAAACTAGTACAGCCACTATTGAAAACAGTATGGAGATTCCTTAAAGAACTAAAAGTGGAGCTACCAGCTGATCCTGCAATCCCGCTGCTGGGTATATTTATCCAGAGGAAAAGAAGTCATTATACGAAAGATACTTGCACACACATGTTTATAGCAGCACAGTTTTCAACTGCTAAAAAGTGGAACCAACCCAAATGCCCATCAATCAATGAGTGGATAAAGAAACTGTTATATATATATATATATATATGATGGAATACTACTCGGCCATAAAATGGAATGAATTAACAGCATTTGCAGCAACCTGGATGAGATTGGAGACTATTATTCTAAGTAAAGTAACTCAGGAATGGAAAACCAAACCTTCCATGTTCTCAATTATATGTGGGAGCTAAGCTATGAGGACGCAAAAGCATAAGAATGACACAGTGGACTTTGGGGACTTCAGGGGAAGAGTGAGAGAAGGGTGAGGGATAAAAGACTACAAATATGATGCAGTGTTTACTGCTTAGGTGACAGGTGTACCAAAATCTTACACATTACCACTAAATAACTTACTTGTGTAACCAAATACCACCTGTACCCCAGTAACTTACAGAACAATAAAAAAAAGCTCAATGATGGATGTAGTGAATATATCACAAACTGTTCAAATTGTTTTCAGACAGATGAAGCAAAATGTCTGCACAGATTATTTTTTAATTTCTTCTTAAATATGTCATTTCAAGCTGCATTGGAAATGTATATTTACAAACATTTACTGAATAATTGGTTTATTAATATGACCTATATGGTCATTAGTTTAGGAGAGAAAAATAATGAATCAGTCATATTCAAAACAGTAATATAGACTTTAATGGCATAAAACATTCAAGATTAACACACTGTTTTCTTTGTTCTTACTAAACCAATTGATGATTTTAAAATTTGATTATTTTCAACAAGATTATTTTCAAATTTGGGTCTATATTTTAATTCTTCATTAAAAAATATTGCACAAGTAGAAAATAATGGTCCTGGCATGATGACAGCAAGATGGCAGAAGAAATGTTACACCCATGAACACACCAGTTTAACAACAGATGGATTGGTCCCCTTTGTGAGAAATCCAGAAATTAGTTAAGAGACTCCTGCACCTCAGTTAAGTGTAAAATCAGCAATACTGGAACCAGTAGAAATAGCAAAAACTTCCTCATGCCAAAATTTTCACTTCTGGCACAGCACCATTCCATCAGAAGCAAATCCCTGACTCAGCTTCTCCTTGAGAAGCAAAGGAGTTTAATTGCACATGTAGTAGGCCAAATGTTTTGAGTGCTGTTCAAGAGTCTGGCTTCTATCTCATCTGCCTGGGAAAGCTGACCGGGTTTAGCATAAGCAAGTATTCTGGGAGCTACAGAGAATAGAACAGTGGCTTGAACTAGCATGTGGCCACTCACCACATCTCCTTTTCTCATTCAGTGCAGAGCAAGTGGGTGATAAACCCAAATTCCCAGCTTCTCCCTGAGGAGGAAAAGTGTTGGATTTTGCATCCAGAGTTCTAACTTATCTTGGTGGATTAACTTCTTTGTTTTTTTTTTGGAGACAGAGTCTTGCTCTGTCCCACAGGCTGGAGTGCAGGGGCATGATTTCAGCTCACCGCAACCTCCACCTCCCAGGTTTAAGCAATTCCCTTGCCTCAGACTCCTAGCCTCCTGAGTAGCTGAGATGACAGGCATGTGCCACCATGCCCAGCTATTTTGTGTGTGTGTGTGTGTGTGTGTGTGTATATACATTTTTTTTTTTTTTTTAGTAGAAACAGGGTTTCACCATGTGAGCTAGGCTGGTCTCAAACTCCTGACCTGAGGTGATCTGCTGGCTTCAGCCTCTCAAAGTGCTGGGATTACAGGCATGAGTTACCGCCCGGCCCAGGATTAACTTCTAACCTGCCTATCTCAGAGTGCTGAAAGGACCTTATTTATACTGAAGAAAGTTCTAAAAAACTTAGATGCCTGAGACCCCAAAGAACAAAAACAGTGGTTTGAACTAACACAAAGATTTGAGACCCATGAAACCTCAGGACAGTGATTGGTGGAGTTCTTCTCCTGTACAAGGCCAATGTATAAGAACTTGAAGAAGTGACATTTTTTTTTCTACTGTACACATACAAAGAGTCAAGAAAAAATGAAGAAACAAGGGAAAATGATCCAAAAACCAGAAACAAAATAACATTTAAGAAACCAAATTTAATGAAATGGAGATATATGAATTACACGACAGATAATTCAAAGTAACAATAGTTAAAATGCTCAGTGAGCTCAGGAGAGTAATGCATGAACAAAAAGTGAATTCAAGAAAAAAATTTAAAAATTTACAGAGGAACCAAACAGATATCTTGGAGCTAAAAAATACAACAATTGAGCTGCAAAATTTAAAAAGATTCATCAGCAGACTAGAGCAAGCAGAAAAGGAAATAAGTGAACTCAAAGACAGTTAATTAGAAATTATCCAGTCAGAGAAGCCAAAAGAAAAGAGAATGAACAATAATAAAGACATTAAGGTATTTGTAAGACACCATAAAATGGACCAATATGCATTATGGGTTTCCAATAAGGAGAAGATAGAGCAAGAGGACCAGAAATTTTATTCAAAGAAATAATGTCTGAAAATGCCCTAAACCTGAGAAATAAAATGAACATCTAGATCTGGGAAGCTCAAACAATGTCAAATAAGATGAACTTGAATACATCCACATCAAGACACATTATAATCAAATTGTCAGGTAAAGACAAAATTTTGAAAGCAGCAAAAGAAAAGTGACTTGTCACATACAAGGGACATTTCACAAGATTATCAGTGGACTTTTCAGCAGAAACCAGACATGCCAGAAGGCAGTGGAATGTTACATTCAAAGTTTGAAAGAAAAAACTGCCTACCAAGATTACTGAATTTGAAAACTGTCCTTCAAAATGAAGGGATAATAAAGACTTCCGACAAACAAAAGCTGAGATAGTACTCACTATAACTGCCTAGCAAGAAATTCTAGAGGGAGTTTTTCAATGTTATATGTGAGAACACTAAACAGCAACATGATAGCATACGAAGGTACAAAACTGATAAAGGTAAATATACTGACAAATACAGAATAGCGTATCATAGTAGCAGTGGTAGATAAATTACATTTATTCTAGTTATCTTAGTCTATTTGTGTTACTGTAACAATATACCCAGCCAGCGGTAATTTATAAACAATAAAAATGTATTTCTCATGGTTCTTTTGGTTGGGAAGTCCAAGGTCAAGGCTCCAGCAGATTTGGTGTCTGGTGAAGGCTTGCTGTGTACTTTAAGGTGGTGCCTTTTGCTGCAGTCTCACATGGCTACGGAGGCACAAAAGTGAGAGACACTGAATCCTCACATGGCAAAAACAGACAAAAGTGCAAAAAAGACTAGGTTGCACCCTTCAATTTATTTAATAAGAGCACTAATCCATGAAGGTGAAGAACTCATGACTTCATCACTTCCCATAAGTCCCCTCATCTCAGTACTCTCATATTGGGTATTAGGTTCCAACATATGAATTTTGGAGGAATACATACATTCAAATCATAGCAGTAGTATTTAAAAGACAAGTTATTTAACTATAAATAAAAATATGATAATGTATACACAATATAAATAGATTTAACTTGTGATATCAATAACATAAAGTGGGTGGGGGCATAAAATACTAAAATTTTTGTATGTGATTGAAACTAAGTTGTTATTGGTTTAAAATAGACTGTTATAAGGTATTGTACATAAACTCTAAGATAACCACAAATAAAATACCTATAAAACTTACAGAAAATGAAAAGAAAATAATAAAAGCATATCACTACAAAAAAAATGAAATGCAAAGGAAAACAGCAAGAGAGAAGAGCAGGACAAGAGAACTACAATACAAACAGAAAATAATTAACAAAATGGCAATAATAAATTCTTCCCTATCAATAATTACTTGCTATGTAAATTGATTAAGCTCTCCAACCAAAACACATAGAGTGACTGAATGAATTAAATACAAACAACTAAAACAAGATCCACCTATATGCTGACTATAAGAAACGTACTTTAGATTTAAGGACAAACTTAGACTGAAAGTGAAGAGATGGAAAAAGATATTCTGTACAAATAGTAACCAAAAAAGAAGACAGGTAAATATACTTATATCAGACAAAATGAATTTCAAGTCAGAAACTATCTCAAGAGACAAACAAGACCATTAAATTATAATATAAGAGATAATACACCAGGAAAATATAACAATTATAAAAATATATGCAACCAAACCAGAGCACCTAAATATATGAAGCAAACACTGACAGAACTGAAGAGAAGACTAGACAGCAAAATAGCTTCAGTAGGATACTTCAATACCTCACTTTCAGTAATGTATAGAAAAACCAGACAAACTATCAGCAGAAAGCATTTGACCTGAAGAACACTAGAGACCACATGCTAGAGGTCTAAGGGATGTGAGTGGAACATTCATTCAATCAAACAGCAACAGAATATACAATATTTTCAAGTTCATCCAGAACATTCTTCAGGATAAATCACATATTTGGTAACAAAACATGTCCCGACAAATTTAAGAAGATTAAAATCATGCCAAATGTCTTTTTTGACCACAATGGAAGGAAACTAGAAATCAATATCAGAAGGAAAACTGGAAAATTCGTAAATATGCAAAAATTAAACAACACACTTTTGAACAATCAATGGGTCAAAAAAGAAATGAAAAGGGAAATTAGAAAATATCTTGAAGCAAACAAGAATGAAAACATAGCATATCAAAGCTCATGGGATGAAATATTAAGACAGAAGTTTATAGCAATAGAAGTTTTCATGAAAAATAATACATATCTTAATAAAACAACCTAAATTGACAGTGTAAAAACTTAGAAAAAACATAATCTCAATGTTATAGGAGGGTGAAAATCATAAAGATTACAGTAAAAATAAGCTAAAGAATGTAAAAATAGAGAAAATAAAGATGGTTTATTGAAAAGTTCAAGAAAACTGGTCCCCTTAGAGGGGAGACTAAAATAAGTAAAATCAGAAATGAAAGAAGAGATATTGCAAATGATGCCACAAAAATAAAAAGGATTGTAAGAGACTAATAGGAATAAGTATATGCCAACTGTATTAGTCTGTTTTCACACTGCTTTAAAGACATACCAAAGACTGGATAATTTATAAAGGAAAGAGGTTTAATTGACTCAGAGTTCTGCGTGGCTGGGGAGGCCTCAGGAAATTTACAGTCATGGCAGAAGGGGAGGCATGCAAGTCTTACATGGCCGTAGGCAGGAGAGAGCTTGAAGGGGGAAGAGCTTCTTATAAAACTATCAGATCTGGTAAGAACTCACTCACTATCAACAGAACAGCATAGAGGAAACTGCTGCCTCCATCCTCAAGTAGATCCCAGTGTTTGTTGTTTCATTTGTTGTATTCATAAGTTCTCATCATTTAGTTCCTATTTATAAGTGAGAACATGTGGTATTTGATTTTCTGTTCCCATGTTAGTTTGCTAAGGATAATAGCCTCCATCTCCATCCATATTCCCACAAGAGACATGATCTTGTTCTTTTTCATGGCTGCATAGTATTTCATGGTGTATATGCAGCATGTTTGCATTATCCAATCTGTCATTGAGTGGCATTTAGGTTGATTCCACGTCTTTGCTCTTGTGCACAGTGCTACAACGAACATATCGCACGCATGTGTCTTTATGGTAGAATGATTTATATTCCTCTGGGTACATACCCAGTAATGGGATTGCGGGTCAAATGGTAGTCCTGCTTTTAGCTCTTTAAGAAATTGCCATAGTGCTTTGCGCAGTGGTAGAACTAATTTATATTCCCACCAACAGTGTATCAGTGTTCTTTTGCCTTACTGAACATTAATCAGTTTTGCATCTAATTAAGCAATATTAATCCAACCTTTGTTTTTTCAGTCCATAAGTATACACAAATGACTTTGTGGTTGTGGCGCCTTGGCTAGGATAAACTGCATTCTCCAGAATTGCCTTTCTAGTGTGTTTCCAGGTAAGGTGGGCTCTAAGAGATATTCTTCATAAGAGGTGGAGGATGGAAGGGACACAGCAGCCATTTTGGAGTTGTGTACACAGGTTTTTCTCAGTTGTCTAATCAAACATTAATCTAGGTAAAGGGATTTTTTGCCTACACAAATGAAGTTTCTGATCAATTAAGTATAAATTAGAGAGGTTACTCTGGGTAGGGCTGACTTTTTCAGTCAGTTCAGACTTCCCTGGGTCTAAATTGGGGAATATTTAAGGCTAAAATGTTTAAGCCTTCCCTGAGGACACAGCTTGGGCCCTTTTAAGTTCCAGCCTGCTCCTAATCATTTTTTTCTGACAGCCTGTAAACAACAAACTTTGGCCCAAACTGATGGAGTTCCAGCATATTTATAATCTTCCCTTCTCGACTTCCTCACCTATAGAACTTTCAGAATTTCTGAAGTTCTATAGGTCAAAAAGTCCAGAATTTGCAAATCAATTCTTTGAGGTTAATAAATCAGTGAGTAAATATGTTTATCCATGTATTTTACTGATTCTTCTTACGCGGTTAAACTCTTGACCTGTAAGCCTTGTTAATGAGTTAAATAAACTTTCGACATGTTTATTCTATATTTGTATGAGTCATCTTTTTTAAAAACTTTGACTTTGACAAGGTCAACAGTAAACACCATCAATAGTTCCTTTGTACTCCACTAAATATACTTACTTCTTAATGTACTAAGAAATCCAATATCGTGTCTATTTGAGCCGAGTTTCTTTCCATAGTTCCCAAGTCACTAATATCAAGTTGTCATAATAACATTTTTAAGGAATGACTTTATTATTTTATTAATATTATTCGTATTTAGAAACTAGGTTACTTAATTTCTGATTTAGTATATGGGAAACCAGTTCAATTTAGGGGAAGTAACTTGACAAGAATGATCCAAACAAGATACTATAGAGCTAGAATGCTCACAGACAACCATGTATTTTGCTTATCTCCCACTCAATGGATTGCTTTAGCCAGGTGTAACAAAGACAAGGAAAATAAGAAGGCCATAATGACCAGGTAGGCTACTCCGGCCAAATGCTGCATCTTCTCAGTTAGTTAAAATCAGCAAGATGGAATGGCAGCTAAGGGGCTACTCTGGGAAAGGCCAGCTATTTATACTAAGTATTTCTGTCAATTGAGTCAAAAACATGACTCATGATGACTTTTGGCAGCTGGAGAGACAGAAAGATATTATTTTTTCCAAATGAGCTCTTGGAGAGTTGCATTTGGTGAGCAAGCATTCTTTTAAAATAGCCCTTGAGATTAGAAAAGGATGGGTTAAGAGAAATATGATAATTAAAAACTGGAAGAAATGAGAGTAAGAAGAGGGGGAAAAATGACTCAGATGAAAAAAGAAAAGATGACCGGGAATAGATTCTCTTTCAAATCATTGCTCTACACCACAAAGAGGAAAGCAACCAGTCTGTGGGATTTTCTGTTGATGACTCAACAGTGGCATGATTAGTTGTAGCTCAGATACGGACATGGTTTGCAAGCCAACTAGGGCCCTTCACTAGACAGGGAGGGTGTAGTGGGGAGACTTGGCAGACCACTTCTCCTTGTGACTGAAAGAGGAAGGGTGTAGTCTGTTTGCACTTATCCTGCATTTCATCAGTTCAACTTGTGATGTTTTCATTCACTTAAAAAAATGATGAAGTGATCCCCAATGGGTGTGTTTTACTTTCTAAACAATAAAGATGTCTGTTTTTTTTTTTTTTTTTTTCTTTTTTCTTTGGTGATGCTAGAGGAGCAAATTTTCACCAACCACTTTTTCCACATTACACAGAGAGGGCATTCAATATCCAAGTGGGTGGCTCCCTCAAATGGACCAATTTTGGAAACCCCCACCTAGAAAAACACTTTGGATTTTTATGGCTCTTTTCATCCAAAGATCTCAAGGGGTTACCAAGCAAAATATGAAAGCTCTGACAACATTTTGAGGTGGTAGCAGACAAGAGTTGCTGATGTTCCTTGGCAGATGAAAAAGCAGTGGCCAAAATGAGGGTACCATGAGACAGAAAATAACAATAGTACCAACAATCCTATGTCTCAAACCACTGCTGCTGCCTCTGAAACTGCTGTCTACCTCTGTCATAACATAGTCTCATTGTGATTATGCACAAAATAATACCCCTTTACTAAAATATCACCATTACCTATGTGTGAGTGTTCATTGTAAGTTCCTGAATGAAACTCACATTGTCAAGGTGAAAAGCAGTTTCCAAGATGTATGTCACATAATTCTGAGTATTTCTTATTATTTTCACCTTTATTATATTATATCTTTGGTTGACATTATTTAACCTGTGCAATTAATAGTTAATTTGGGGAGCTAATGATGTGCATAAATAAGAATTATAGGTCTCATTTTATTATAAATTAAACTTTCAGTAAAATATGCCATATGTGGCTTCATTTTGCTAGTGGATCATTTACATGTGCCACATGAGAGGAAAGAAATACTTTAGCAAACACATATTTTATGTTCTTGAAAGAGCTATGCTTTATTTTTTTAATGAATTTTTCTTCATTCCCAAATACTTTTGCATTTCTCTATACTGTTGCTAAATTTAAGTTTACTGTAAGCTTGAAAGGTTTTCCAGGAATAGGTTAAATCAATTAGCATTGGTCTTAGCCCACTACTAGGTATACAAAACAAATATCCAGAATATTAAATGCACTTCCTCTAAGTTCCAGAGCTCAGGTTTATAATATCTCTCTCTTGACCTAAAGGACATGTATTCAAATGAGCCGCAGAGAAAGCTGCTTTTTTTTGTAATATTAATACAATCTTTGCCAAATTAGTCTCTGTTTTAAATTTCAGAAAACTTCTTGTATGCATATTTTAATATATTTAAAATGATGAACCTAGAATTGGAGACCGTTAAATGGTTCATATTTACTCTCTTGAATTTCAAAATGTAACCAGTGCCAAAAAACCTCTGGGTATATGTACAAAATTTGTAAAAATACATAAAAACTTACTGAACCAAAACCACAGTGGAACTCATGATAACTTTCCAGACAGCATAATTCACCATTTAGTCACAGGGGAATGCCAATCTCAAAAGATAGACTTTACACTAAGCCAAGAATATCAACAAAAATAAACATTTCTTGGATTAGGAACAAAAGGAAAATCCAATTCCATTGGCCTTAAAACAATCCTGATATTAATGATAATAAATTAACTGTCTATTTCAATATGCCAACATTTGAGAAATTTTTTTCTTAAACATTGTGCCTTGTTAAAATGATACTGAAAAACCAAGAATATTAGAATATGTAGTAATAACTGTTTTCTATTTATTATGCATTGAGGTCTATACTTCCTCCTGGTTTCATATTAGATGAGTATGGAAACCATATTAAATGTATTTAGCGAAATGGGAGAATTACAGTGAATTACTGCCTGTGTCTTTGAAGTCTGCTTCCAGGTAAGAAGCAAAGGAAGTCCTATTCACTCTACTTCCAATACGTGCCCTAACTATCACGCTCTCCATCTCTGTTCCCGTTGCCCTAATTCAGACTGAGGCATCTCTTGCCTCACAGTTATAACAGTCTCTTCCCCTCTGTTTCCTCTCCCTTTCTGCTCTTTGCCTTCCCCCTATTTTCAATTTGATCTCCTCTCAGCAGTTTGACTCACCTTTTAAGAAATGGTAATCAAGTCACTTCATTCCCTAGCTTGAAATTCCTAACCAGCTTCTCATTGTACTTAGAATAAAATCCAATTTGTATAGAATCTACACAATATGTATGCAGAATCTGCCTATTTCTCTATTGTACATATATATATACAACCCAGAAGGATGAGATTATAAAAATGAAGCATTAAAGTAATATGATTTACCCGTGTTAGCTTCTGATTTTTAAACTATATACACATATATAAATCTAAGAAATTATATTGGGGATGTGGATTTCAGTTGGCTTAGCAGGAAAGAGAAGCTATCTCATAGTAAAAAAGATAAAACGTGGGAAGTTATATTAGATACAATATGCATAAATCTGACAGGCTGGATGTTTTCATTTCACCAACTATGTCATTCTGTGCCTTTCCTCTGCAGTGACAAAAACAGAACTTGCATGGAAAAAAAAAAAAAAAAAAAAAACTTATGCTAGTTTGAGGGATTTAGGGCAGCTACAACCAAAATGAAACGAAGTAAAGAACGGCAGGCCAGGCGTGGTGGCTCACATTTCTAATCCCAGCACTTTGAGAGGTTGAGTCAGGCACATCACTTGATGTCAGGACTTCGAGACCAGCCTGGCCAACATGGTGAAACCCTGTCTCTACTAAAAATACAAAAATTAGCCGGGCATGGCAGCACACACCTGGAACCCCAGCTACTCAGGAGTCTGAGGCACGAGAATTGCTTGAACCTGGGAGGCAGAGGTTGTAGTGAGTTGAGATCTCATCACTGCACTCCAGCCTGGGCAACAGAGTGAGACTCCATTAAAAAAAAAAAAAAAAAAAAAAAGATAAAAAGTAGTGGATGAAGAATATGAGCAAACACTTCTCAAAAGAAGACATTTATGCCACCAACAAACATAAAAAAAGCTCATCATCACTGGTCATTAGAGAAATGCAAATCAAAACCACAATGAGATACCATTTCACGCCAGTTAGAATGGCGATCATTAAAAAGTCAGGAAGCAACAGATGCTGGAGAGGATGCGGAGAAATAGGACAGCTTTTACACTGTTGGTGGGAGTGTAAATTAGTTCAACCATTGTGGAAGACAGTGTGGTGATTCCTCAAGGATCTAGAACCAGAAATACCATTTGACCCAGCAATCTCATTACTGGGTATATACCCAAAGCATTATAAATAATTCCACTATAAAGAAACATGCACTTGTATGTTTATTGCATCACTATTCACAATAGCAAAGACTTGGAACCAACAAAAATGCCCATCAACGTTAGACTGGATAAAGAAAATGTGGCACATATACACCATAGAATACTATACAGCCATCAAAAAAATGTGTTCATGTCCTTTGCAGGGACAAGGATGAAGCTGGAAACCATCATTCTCAGCAAATTAACATAGGAACAGAAAACCAAACACCGCCTTTTCTCACTCATAAGTGGGAGTTGAGCAATGAGAACACATGGACACAGGGAGAGGAATATCACACACTGGGGCCTGTTGGCAGGGAGGGATAGCATTAGGAGAATTACCTAATGTAGATGACTGGTTGATGGGAGAGGCAAACCACCGTGGCATATGTATACCTATGTAACACATCTGCATGTTCTGCACATGTACCCCAGAACTTAAAGTAAAATAATAAAAGAAAAAAGAATGACAGAGGAATCTGTGGCATATTACCAAAAATCAAAGGATCTAGGTTCTAGTCTTGTTCTTGTCAGGTGTGTGATGGTAGGGAAAATAATGTCTTAGAGTCTACTCTTTTGTCTGTAAGATGGGTACAATTTCCACATCCGTCACAAATGTCATATTGTGTGACACTGTAAATAAAGGTGCATGAATGTGTCAGGGATAACAGTTTGGCATTACATGTTCCTTTTCTTTAACCCCCAATTCCTATTACCTTTATCCTCCCCTGCACTACTAAAGTGGTAGGAGTATCACCAGCCCTAGGGACCCAAGTAGGGCATTCAAGGACAGCTAAGAACAAAGAACTCAATTGAGAAGCTATGTAAATGGATTTGAGATTCATAGCAAACACAATTGTCAAAAAACCAAAAAGTTTTCCATATGTAAGACCCCAGGAATTTACTATGAGGGCAGTTTTAAGTTTGTGGTTTTAAATAACAACAGCAGCAAAAAAAAAAAAAAAAAAAAAAAAAAAAGTTTTCTTAGAAGAACAAGAAGCAGAGCCTAGAGGACTGAGTATAGTCTATGAAACAGGCATAGAGTGAAGGATTGAGGATGATCACCTAAGAGCAGCTTCCTGCTACACAGGGAAAAAATATTAAACACACACATGCACACATGCACTCATGTACACTTTTGGACAAGGAAGACCGAGTTTGGAGAATATTTGAAGTCAATAATTTATGATTTAGCTGCTCTCTGAGTCCCTGAGGAGAAAGCCACAGTCCTATACTTTGAGACTTGACTTAGGGTGAAAAAGAAAATGGGATATAGATACTCAGACTGGATTAGCAAAATCCCAGAGGACAGAATTATATCTTCAAAGAAACATTCAAGTAAAATTTCAAGTTCTTTGAAAATCTTCATTTAGAGAAGTGCTAGAAAGTCCAAATTGGGGCAGAGATGACAAATGTCTCGTTGAGGTGCTTCCATAGATGAGCCCAAGAACAAGCCTTGCAAAACCCAGAAGGAATCAAGTGGCAGAGAGAGCAGAGTACACAACTCCCAACAGGACCAGTGCACACTCAGAGTCTTTAGACTGAATGAACAGAGTCCTTACGCTGAAGGGACTTTGGCCAAGAGTTTGGTCAAGAAGGGCAAGCCATACAACCAGAGACCACAAGGAACTAGGGATGGCTGCTGTGGATGCCAGTCTACAGAGCTAAAGATCAGTCAGAGCAAGGAATACCAGAGCAGGGAAGAGTCAAATAACAGCATTAGTATCAGACACCCTCAAGAGGAAAATGATATTTGCTCATCAGAAGTGATATGATTATCACAAAGTTTCCAGATGAAGCATGTTACACCATTATGAAAATGGGAGTTCCACAGCCAACTTATGTTTACTTTTTAAAAACATGAAGACAAAATTAATTCACATAAACACACAACTGAATTGTGACTGCAAAAACACCTAATTGCTTACAACTATGCATCAGGGTATCTAGAAGATGGCATTTTTATTATTGTGATTATTATTATTATTAATGAAAGAATGGGTCATTTAAAAGTTACCAGCTGCTGGAACTTCTAGCAGCAGAGACCACAAATCGCTGTGGAGCAGTGTGCCCACAGGCAGTTGATCAGGATGACAGTGTGGCCACAGTGTGCCCACAGGCAATTGATCAGGATGGCAGCAGAATGTGTGGAACCATCTGTTCTTGACTATGTGGCACTAAAACAGAAAAACGGACACATCAGTAAACATTTTCAATTTCTGTATTTTTTTTTCTTTTTCCACAGGGAAAATGTAAGGTAGTCTGATGGCCTCCATGAGAGACAATAAAACCTTTCATACCTTAGTGATATATACATTTTTCTCCTAATTTAAATATAAAAACATGATGTTCTAGGCCCCAAGGTGCTGAAGGGAAACATAATAATTACAAAAAAATATGTAGCAACTTCCTTCATGAGTTATGAAGGGAATATGAGATAGCCAAACTGTTTATGAGTCTTCGATGACCTAAACACTTACAAATGTATTTAAAAGAAGAGGTCCCGTACAAAATTGAATCGAAATATTTAACTACCTAACATAGTTCATTAACTCAAAATTGTCTGTATTAAGATGCTAAATATACTTAAGAGATTGACTCTTATACAGTGATGATTATTAAAAGCTTGTATACATTTATGACTGTATTTTTCTTTTTTTCCATTTTTTTTTTTTTTTAGATGGAATCTTGCTTTGTTGCCCAGGCTGGAGTGCAATGGTACAATCTTGGCTCACTGCAACCACTGCCTCCCAGGTTCAGGCAATTCTCCCGACTCAGCCTCCAGAGTAGCTGGGATTACAGGTGTGTGCCACCACTCCAGGCTAATTTTTGTATTTTTAGTAGAGATGGGGTTTCATCATGTTGACCAACCTGGTCTCGAACTCCTGACCTCAGGTGATCTGCCTGCCTCAACCTCCCAAAGTGCTGGGATTATAGGCGTGAGCCATCACACCTGGCCTATATTTTTCAATCACAGATGAGAAACCCTTTATTCTTTTAACTTCACATATTCTTGGAGTCATTCAGACTTATTGAAAAATCACACAGTTTTCCCTCTAGCCATGGGAAGAGCCATGGGAAGAGTATAATCAAAAAGAAAATTACATCACCTGATTATGTTCCAAGTATAAAATTGTCAAGATTAGATGATGGAAAGTGGGTATCTATTTCTATATTTCAATTGTTTGAGAAATTATTGTGTTGAATCAAATATACTTTAATAAGAAATGTAAACTAAATAAAAGGACTGGTCAGAAAACTGTGCCAATAGCTGAAGGATTATAATTGCTTGTGGAAAATTTTCAATCCCCTAGAAGTATGTTTTAAATATTCTGCCAACATATGTCTCAATTACTAAGTCTTGTAAAAATGTGGTCTTTCTTATTTTTGAAGAACACTTACAATAGCTATATTCAGTAAAACCTCATTTATCTGATAAAAGTTCATTCAAAATAGAGTACAATTTGAAGACCTACTCTTCTGTAGTTGTATAGAGTTTTCCTGTTGAGTGTTCATTTATTTTGAGATAAAATTTCAAGGTTACAGAAACATATATAAAGAAGCAGAATGGTCACACATTAGTTATCAAGCTATACTATGCTTTTCCATGAAAAAAACCATAAGCACCAGCATCATATCATGACATATTTGTACTGAGAATTTAGGTGTCTTCACACTAAAACCCAATTGCCATAACTAGAATAATCATAAGGCTGTATCCATTGGTTCTCAAGGTCACTAAGATAAAAGACTAATTTGACATTTCTCTTCACATAAGAAATAGCAGCCTTACTTAGGACTATGTAATAAAGATAAAAGCTCTTATAAATATCGCTGTATATTTTTTATAATATTAACCTTTTAAAATTTTTCCACCAAAATACAAATTATTATTTTTAAGAGTAATCTAAAGTAAACAGAAAGGGAACCAAACAAAATAAGGGCTACTATATGTTTTATTCTTGTTTTTTAGAATTAATGTGTATTTCTAAATTTGTAATGCATGCATTGAAAACAGAGTTCAAGAGGTATTAAAGTACAGAAAATTTTAAAAGTAATTTTCTTTTTTATTCCTACCCAGCTTTTATCCCCAAAGGCCACCACTATTGCTAGCTCCTTGGATATCCTTCCACAGATATCCTATGCACATGTAAGTATATTTATGTGCCTATAGATTTCTTCTTTAACATGTACATTTAGCATGATATAGAATCTTTTCTCTATCTTTATTTTTCATTTAATATAAATAGATTATTCCATTTTGGTGCATATACTTCTTTTTATTTTTTAAATATCTGCAAAACATTCCATTGGACAGATTTACAATTATTTATTTAAACAAACCCAATCAATATACATTTTCAGTGCTGCAATGTGTACATGCATTATTCTGTGTATTTGAAAGTACTATATATAATACTATATAATAATGCATTCTGTGTATTTGAATAATACTATATAAAATACTATATAATAATGCATTCTGTGTATTTTAAAGTATTATATATAATACTGTATAATAATGCATGTACACATTGCAGCATTGAAAATGTATATTGATTGGGTTTGTTTAAATAAATAATTGTAAATCTGTCCAATGGAATGTTTTGCAGATACTTAAAAAATAAAAAAAAATTATATGCACCAAAATGGAATAATCTATTTATATTAAATGAAAAATAAAAATAGAAAAAAGACTCCATATCATGCTAAATTTACATACTAAAGAAGAAGTGGAGGCCTTTGGAGAGAGAAAGGCTGGGTAGGAATAAAAAAGAAAAAAAGTATGTGTATATATATATACACACACACACACACACATATGTCTGTGTATATATATATACACACACACATATGTATGTGTATATATGTGTGTGTGTATGTGTGTATGATATATTCCTAGAAAATGAATTTCTGGAACACAGGATATGCATTTATATTTATGATTAAATAGTAAAGCTGCATTTAATTTCAAATATATCAATTCACGGTCTTTTATAAGGTATAAAAGTATGTTTCCCCATACTATATGGTTTAAAATGTATTCGTTGTCATTTTGAAAATGACCAAATTGAAGACATATTTGCCTATGTTTGAAAATTTAAAAAATAAAAAACACAAACATAAGCTACAATGGAAAGTTTGCATATTTTCTTTTATAAAACTAAATATAATCTCCAAATCTGAATTTTCTTTGGATAAAATAATGTCATTTTTCACAAAGCCAGGTTATTTAAAACTAATAATTATCTCCAAATTTCAGCATTATTACAAATAAAATAAAATTACTTCAGTTTGAATACAAATAGTGCAATTGTAGAAAGCGATTCATTTCCTCATGTATCATTTAGAGGCAGAGAATGCTAGTAATCAACTTAAGATCACTTATCAGAAATCAAATATTTAATTCTATTTTTCCAAATTATTTGTTTTCTCAATACTACATGTCATTTTCTCTCTAAAATAAGAAATCCTAGGGTTTGAATTCCTCCCAATAAAGTACACTATTAAAAATTAAAAGAAAAATATTGAGCCAAAATTTTATTCATTCAAGTGCTAGTTTCTTTTTAGTACTTAAAAAAAAAATGTAGACTTATGCATAAAAACGCTACTCTCAACTTTAATACTTGAGGAATTTCAAGACTGCAATGCTTGGTTAAGAGTTACTTACTCAACAATATTTCTCTTTAAATAAAACTACACTTTACATTTTACAGTTAATCAATTTTGAAAGATTAGACTTGATAAATATATTTTTTATAGTATGGCATGAAGTTTTTATATTGAAAATAGCTATGCGGTTCTGAAATATCCCCAGTGCCTTTGAGCATTGGAAAAATTTTCCTAATTTTCCATAAGATACAGGATTAAATTGCAAAACATGAGGAAAAGAACTTCTTGATCTTTTTTTTTTTGGACTGAGTCTCGCTGTTAGCCAGGCTGGAGTGGTGCAGTGGTGTGATCGCGGCTTGCTGCAACCTCCGCCTCCTGGGCTCAAGTGATTCTCCAGCCTCAGCCTCCCGAGTCGCTGGGATTACTACAGACATGCACCAGCAGGCCCTGCTAATTTTTGTATTTTTATTAGAGATGACATTTTGCCATGTTGGCCAGGCTGGTCTCAAACTCTTGACCTCAGATGATCCGCCCACCTCGGCCTCCCAAAGTGCTGGGATTACAGGCATGAGCCACGGGGCCTGGCCACTTCTTGATCATTTTAACATTGTTGTGAAAAACTTTCACTATCTAGACTCATGCTCGTTTCCTACTTAATTTTATTTAGCTTGCCTAACCTTCTTATATGATTCTCTTTTTTTAATCAATACCCATTCACAATTGTTTTTGCTGTGATAAAGCCCCAGTAGTATTAATTGGACACTTTGAAGCATCAGACGTCACAGTTAAGTAAAAACTCCTTTTAAATCAAAAGTGCTCCTTTAAAAAACTGCTCAACTGAAATTTGTCTCACTAAAAGATTCAAGAAAGGGGATGAACAAGGCTGGCTTTTTGGCCTTTTCAACCAGACTCCAGGGACTGAGTGCAAAGATCTGGCAGTAGTACCAGTTTGATTTATCTTTGACCACCGCTGGGGTAAAGAATATCCAGACATAATGAAAGACAGCAGCCAGAGGTCAGTTCCACTGGGTTATCTGAATAAGGCTCTCAGCAGAAGGAAGTGGGGCTATTTATAACCCCTGGGGAAAGGGATAAGAAGAACCTGGGGTGTGTCTTCAATGGGCCCCAGATTCCCAGCCCCAAGAATCCTTATCTGGGCAGAACTTGATAAAAAGTTTTCACAAGACACTAAGGCATTTATCAGCCTCAGTGACTCCTGAAATACTAATACTCTCATCCATAAGAGAATATTAATCCTCGGTGACTGTGTACAATGCCCATTCTTGCACTGAGATTTTATTTCATAGAAATATATGTTTATATATTTTTACATATTTATAATTTTTCATGAAAATCTATTTTTTTGTTTCTTTTTATTATTATTATACTTTAAGTTCTAGGGTACATGTGCATAACGTGCAGGTTTGTTACATATGTATACTTGTGCCATGTTGCTGTGCTGCACCCATCAACTTGTCAGCACCCATCAACTCGTCATTTACATCAGGTATAACTCCCAATGCAATCCCTCCCCCCTCCCCCCTCCCCCCTCCCCATGATAGGCCCCAGTGTGTGATGTTGCCCTTCCCGAGTCCAAGTGATCTCATTGTTCAGTTCCCACCTATGAGTGAGAACATGCGGTGTTTGGTTTTCTGTTCTTGTGATAGTTTGCTAAGAATGATGGTTTCCAGCTGCATCCATGTCCCTACAAAGGACGCAAACTCATCCTTTTTAATGGTTGCATAGTATACCATGGTGTATATGTGCCACATTTTCTTAATCCAGTCTGTCACTGATGGACATTTGGGTTGATTCCAAGTCTTTGCTATTGTGAATAGTGCCGCAATAAACATACGTGTGCATGTGTCTTTATAGCAGCATGATTTATAATCCTTTGGGTATATACCCAGTAATGGGATGGCTGGGTCATATGGTACATCTAGTTCTAGATCCTTGAGGAATCGCCATACTGTTTTCCATAATGGTTGAACTAGTTTACAATCCCACCAACAGTGTAAAAGTGTTCCTATTTCTCCACATCCTCTCCAGCACCTGTTGTTTCCTGACTTTTTAATGATTGCCATTCTAACTGGTGTGAGATGGTATCTCATTGTGGTTTTGATGTGCATTTCTCTGATGGCCAGTGATGATGAGCATTTTTTCATGTGTCTGTTGGCTGTATGAATGTTTTCTTTTGAGAAATGTCTGTTCATATCCTTTGCCCACTTTTTGATGGGGTTGTTTGTTTTTTTCTTATAAATTTGTTTGAGTTCTTTGTAGGTTCTGGATATTAGCCCTTTGTCAGATGAGTAGATTGCAAAAATTTTCTCCCATTCTGTAGGTTGCCTGTTCACTCTGATGGTAGTTTCTTTTGCTGTGCAGAAGCTCTTTAGTTTAATTAGATCCCATTTGTCAATTTTGGCTTTTGCTGCCGTTGCTTTTGGTGTTTTAGACATGAAGTCTTTGCCCATGCCTATGTCCTGAATGGTACTACCTAGGTTTTCCTCTAGGGTTTTTATGGTATTAGGTCTAACATTTAAGTCTCTAATCCATATGTCTTAGAATTATCAGATATTGGTATTCTGTGAGTCATAAAAATTTATTGTTGCCACTAGCTTTTATCACACCTTAGAAAATTTGAAAACCTGTTTAGGCCTTTATCATTTTGGCACTTACTGTTTACTGTCTATAGTATCTTTCCACTATGTCCCATAATCAGCACTTTTGTCAACTATCTTTTATGAATGAAGCCCTGACTAGCTCTTCCACAAAAGAACTTACATAATTTTGTCCTCACTGCCAAAAGATACAGTCTAATTTCCCAGAGATTTCTTATACTATTCAGAATCTCGCTCCAATTAACTGCCAAGTCATCTCTCTCTCTATTCAGCTGTATGCATTTTGCATTGCAGACATTTAAACCTTATTGAAAAGTTTCTCAAATGTAACTCTGTTTTGTTTTGCTTTGTTTTGTTTTGAGAAGGGACGTCACTCTGTCACCCAGGTTGGAGTGCGGTGGCGCACTATCATGGCTCATGGGTCACTGTAACTTGAACGCCTGGGCTCAAGAGATTTTCTCATCTCAGCCTTCTGAGTAGCTGAGACTACAAGCACATGCAACCAAAACCAGCTAATTTTTGTATTTTTTATTGTAGAGATGAGGTCTTGCTATATTGCCCAGGCTGGTCTCAAACTCCTGGCCTCAAGCAATCCTCCCACCTCGGTCTCCCAAAGTATTGGGATGACAGGTGTGGGCCACCCTGCCCAGCCTCAAATGGGTAACTCTGTACCATTGACCTTACCATTCCACCAAGCACATTCCTATTGTTTATTCAAGGTAAATTATACACCACCTCTTCTCTGAAGCCTCAATAATTATGATGGTGAAACTAGTAATGTCTCAATTTGCTATGACTTACCAAATCTACTAGAGATTGTGTTAATCTGTATTGTAATTACTTCTCTATGTGTTTGATCCCTTTGTTAGACCATTAGCTAATTTTTCAGGACGTGATTTTTATATTTGCCTGTCTAATGCCTAATGTCTGAAGCCTACATGAGATTAGACCATGATAGATAATTGACAACCTAATGTTGAATGAATAAATAAACAATGAAGTAAATACAGAAGTGCAGCAAAACTGCAGAGAAGATCTACATAGTTAGTATTTTTCTGGTAGAAGGCTGCCTGTTTTTTAATATCCCAATGTTATAAAACATATGAGTCTTTTAGCACAGTATTTTTCAGCCAATTATTTACATAGAAAAAAATGCATTCATGTCTCTAATACTCAATATGACATTTCTTAACAAAATTGTTTGGGGAAAAAAAAGTTATGTTCCAAATAGAATTGACACAATGTCATAATCACAAGGACATTTTGAGGAGCAGGTCAATTCTCATCAAAGGGGGTATTTATCTTAGATGTTGCTGGCACTAAAAAAGGCAACGTTACTGCAAACAAATTATATTTTTATCAAGCAAATAAATTATATTTGGTGATCTGGAAGAAATATTTTAAATATTCACTGTGTTTCAGGAAATTGAGAGCTTGGAGCTGACAAGTACTCATTATATTTTTTTTCCCATTTTAAATAATGGGAAATAGATTCTTGACAGCATTTCTGTTCAGATCATGATATTGGAGAACAATATTTTCAATACATGGGAGATAGCTATATAACATTTATACTTATTACATTCAAGCCATTGTGTTGTTTATTAAGACAAATACTAAAATAAAGTGATTTATTTCTTGTCATCAAGGAGCTTACGGTTTAGTTGGAAGAACAAGGCATACATGTTACTAACTATAATATAATCCATATCTGAGAAATGTGGCAGGCTCACAATTAATCTTCATATTGAATGCTAACGGATGAAATTGTAGTGGATGCATGGGGTGCTATATTATTGAAGACTCTGAGGTCACAACCCAGCTTGGGAGAAGAATACCATGATGATTAGTGATGTTTGTAACAGAAACATACTTGCCACCACTGCTCTATAGACTCGGAGAAACAAAAACTTGAAGTGATAAATTAAAATATCTTTAAAGAGGTGACATTTAGGCTGGGCAGGGTGTTTTTAGGATCAGGAATACAAAGAAGCAGTCCAAGTGAAACAGTGCCAGAAATTAAGTCTAGATTAAGAGAGAAATGACAAAATACAATGAAAGCAAGTAGTCATGTTGGCTGAAGCCAAATTTGTCCTCAAAATGTCAGCAAAGGACAGCTGTTAAGAGAGCCTCTTTCTGAGGACTCTGTTCTGTTCCATTGGTCTATATCTCTGTTTTGGTACCAGTACCATGCTGTTTTGGTTACTGTAGCCTTGTAGAAGAACTCAAACAAATTTACAAGAAAAAAACAAACAACCCCATCAAAAAGTGGGCAAAGGATATGAACAGACATTTCTCAAAAGAAGACATTCATACAGCCGACAGACACATGAAAAAATGCTCATCATCACTGGCCATCAGAGAAATGCACATCAAAACCACAATGAGATACCATCTCACACCAGTTAGAATGGCGATCATTAAAAAGTCAGGAAACAACAGGTGCTGGAGAGGATGTGGAGAAATAGGAACGCTTTTACACTGTTGGTGGGATTGTAAACTAGTTCAATCATTATGGAAAACAGTATGGCGAGTTCTCAAGGATCTAGAACTAGATGTACCATATGACCCAGCCATCCCATTACTGAGTATATACCCAAAGGATTATAAATCATGCTGCTATAAAGACACATGCACACGTATGTTTATTGCAGCACTATTCACAATAGCAAAGACTTGGAATCAACCCAAATGTCCATCAGTGACAGATTGGATTAAGAAAATGTGGCACATATACACCATGGAATACTATGCAGCCATAAAAAAGGATGAGTTTGTGTCCTTTGTAGGGACATGGATGTAGCTGGAAACCATCATTCTTAGCAAACTATCACAAGAACAGAAAACCAAACACCGCATGTTCTCACTCATAGGTGGGAACTGAACAATGAGATCACTTGGACTCAGGAAGGGGAACATCACACACCGGGGCCTATCATGGGGAGGGGGGAGGGGGGAGGGATTGCATTGGGAGTTATACCTGATGTAAATGACGAGTTGATGGGTGCAGCACACCAACATGGCATAAGTATACATATGTAACAAACCTGCACGTTATGCACATGTACCCTACAACTTAAAGTATAATAATAATAAATAAATTTAAAAAATAAATAAATAAATAAATAAATAAATACTTAGTAGAAAAAAAAAAAAGAGAGCCTCTTTCAATTTGACACATTATGGAAGGGACAGTACTTTGCTCTTATGGGAACAGAGACTTACTCTGGATACAGATTTGCCTTTGCAGCACCAATGCTTCTCCCAAAACTACCAACTACAGACTTATGGAATGCCTTATACACTGTCATGATATTCCACATGGTATTGCTTCTTATTGAGGAAATTAATTCATAGAAAATTAAGAAAGGCAATAAGCCTCACTCATGTACAATTACTCATGTAATTCACTGGTCTTAAATGTTTCCCATATTCTGAACTGATGGCTTGACAGAGCAGTGGAATGGACATTTGAAGACTCACTTATAGCATCACTAAGTGGCAAAACCTTGCAGCTGTGAAGCAATGTTGTTCAGAAGGCTGTGTATATCTGAATCGGTGTCAAATATATGGTATTCTTTCTCCATGGCCAGGATTCACAGGTCCAGAAATTAAGGGATGAAAATGGGAACGGCACCACATACTATTACCGCCTAATGACCCACTAGTAAAATTTCAGGATACTGTTTCCATGACCTCATCCTCTGTTGGCATAGAAGTTTTAGTTCCAAAGGAAGGAATGCTTTTACCAAAAGACACAACAATTATCCACTCAACTGGAAGTTTAGACTGCCACCCAACCCATTTGGGCTTCTCATACCTCTGAATCAATAGGCAAATAAAGGAGATGACTGTGCTGGCTAGGGTGGTTATCCTGACTACCAAGAGAAAATTGTACAACTGATCCACAATGAAGTGAAGGAAGAGTATGTCTGGAAGACAGAAGATCCCTTAGGGAATCTCTTAGCATTACCATGCCATGTGATTAAGGTCAATTGAAAACCAAAACAACCCAATCCAGAAAGGATTTCTACTGGCCCAGACCCTTCAGGACTGAAGGTTTGGATCACCCCATCTAGTAAAGAGCCAAGACGAACTGAGGTACTTGCTGCAAGTAAAGGAGATCCAAAATGGGTAGTGAGAAAGGGTTGTTATAAATACCACCTGCAACCATGTCACCAGTTACAAAAACAAGTACCGTAATTGTCATGATATTTCCTTCTTATTTTTACGAATACATTTGTGTGGGAGGGGTGGGGGGAGTGGGTTTGTGTGTATGTATTAAGCAAATATCTTTGTTTTCTTCCCTTCCTTTATTTTTTATTAATTCCCTTATCATGTAAGATAAGAAGATTTCACATCACAGTGTTTAAATATTATTAATTTTACATCATAGTAGTTAACTTATGGAATATCGAATATTAAACGTCACTCAAAGACTTTACCACTTCTTCCGGGGAAAGTTAGAATGTGTTTTTGGTCGTATGCAGGATGGTTGCACCATGTTTTGCAAAATTATGCCTTGTTATTGTCTTTATTTGGAGACTAAGTATGTTTTAAAGAGACGTATATCAATGCTAAGTTGAAAAGAGGTTGGCTTGTGATGGTCAATTTTATATGGCAAGTTGACCGAGCCATAGGGTGTCCAGACATTTGGCCAAACATTATTTTGTGTGTGTCCGTGATGCTGTTTCTGGATGAAATTAACATTGAATAGGTAAACTAAGTAAAGTGGATTGTCTAATGTGGGTGGGCCTTATCCAGTTAATAGAAGACCTGTGTAGAACAAAAAGGCTGAATAAGAGGAAGTGCCTTCTGACTGCTTGACCTGCAATATTGTTCTTTTTCTGACCTGGAACTGTAATTTAAACATCACCTCTTCTGGTTCTCAGGCCTTTGGACTTGGGCTGGAACTCATACCATCTGTCCACTGGGTGTCCAGCTTGTCAACTGCAGATCTTGGGACTTCTCAGATTCCATAGATGTGTGAGCCAGTTTTTTATAATAAATCTTGAAAATCTCTTTCTCCCTACATATATATATATATATATGTATGTGTGTGTGTATGTATGTATGTATAATGTGCAACAGAGGATTGAATTATATATACATAAAATCTATTGTTTCTTTCCTCTGTAGAACCCTAAGACAGCTCATACCAATAAATTTGGCCTTAATAAACTTTATGTTTTTCCAGTTATCTTATACCCTTAATATCTATTTCCATACATTTTCACCAGGTTTTTATATAAATATTTATATTTTAAATGTGGATTTATTTATTTATTTATTTTTGGTGCATAGTTCAGTGAAGCTCCTGGAAAGTCACACTTCTTATCTCATCATTTAGAGCTGAGTCTTCAACTTGAATCTAGTTAAAGGTCTGGAAGCACTCATGCTTATTAAGTCCTGAGAAAAATCAACAGTGCTTTGCAAGGCAACTACCACAGGGGAGGCCAACACTGGTGCTTTAAGCTAAGGACACTAGCCTTCTTATAAATGAATATTGTTTATCATTTCTCAAAACCTCTAAAACACACATACATATTTTATTTTACAATTTAGCATCTTCCACATATTTCTGGTTAACACATTCTTTTACTTAGACATGTATTAGATATTTAAAAAAAAATCCATTGGATGACAAACATCATCTACAATTTTTTCACAAAGCAAGTGTTCATTTTTTACTACAAATCAGCAGAGAGGTAAAACAAAAGTCTCAGATAGAGGTTGTGAAACTTACTATTTTGCAAGAGCGTCCAAAACCAGCTATAAAATGCATAATCTTTGAGGTTATTCATCTCTATTTTATAATAATTTTCATTCTCCTTTTTTTCCCTTACGTCAATAGTTCATTTCTTCCTCCACTGCTAAAACTATCAGCCTCATCACAGCACATCGTATCCTTAATACATCAGAAACTCCCAATTGACTTCAAAATGCATTCCTCTCTATTTTATTTTCATAAAAAATTTATCTTTACTCGCTTTTAAGGGAGGTGGCCACTCCTCTTATTGTCTTATGCCCAATTTCTGTCTCCAAAGAAAGAAGAAGTAAGAAAGAAGAAAGGCAGAAATGAAATCCACAGGCAGACAGTCCTGGGCCTGGCAGTTAAAGATCGACCCCTGACCTAATAGGTTAAACTATATCTATAATCTATAGATTGCAGACATTGTATAGAAAAGCACTGTGAAAATCCCTGTCCCGTTCTGTTCCATTCTAATTACCAGTGCATGCAGCCCCCAGTCAGGTACCGCCTGCTCGCTCAATCGATCACGACCCTCCCATGCACATCCCCTTAGCGTTGTGAGCCCTTAAAAGGGACAGGAATTGCTCACTAGGGGAGTTCAGTTGTTGAGACGTGAGTCTTGCTGATGCTCCTCAGTGTCTGAGGGATTTTGTCTGCAGCTCGTCCTGCTACATTTGGCTGCATTGATAAATATATGATTATATAATCTATTACATATTTACATATGTAATAAAATTTTATATAAGCAAAAACAAGACAAAACCAAATCCTATTTATTAAGCAGGGAGAGAGCAGAAAGAGGGAGAGACTTCCTTCTATAAAACCCTCTTATGGAATCTCTGTGAAAGGTAAGATTACTACAATATCGTCACTGTTTTTAATGAGACAAACATGTAAGCAGCTGTAGTTATAGCCATGGCCATGTGTAGTAGACAGAATTCCAAAATGGCTCCCAGGATTCTTGTCTTTGGGGGCACATTTCCTGGTATAATAGCCTCCTATTGAGTCTTAGCCAGATTTGTGGATATAATGGGATATCCTTACCATGACTATGTTGCATCATAAGACTGAAGATGTAATTAAATTTTCCAATCAGTTGACTCTTGATTAATCAAAAGGAAGATTATTCTATGTGACACTGTTAATCAGATTACCACTGCGATGGTTAAAATTGAGTGCGAACTTGGTTGGATTGAAAGATGCAAAGTATTGTTCCTGGGTGTGTCTGTGAGGGTGTTGCCAAAGGAGATTAACATTTGAGTCACTGGACTGGGAGAGGTAGAACCACCCTCAGTCTGGGTGGGCACCCTCTAATCAGCTGCCAGCTCGGCTACAATAAAGCAGGCAGGAGAAGATGGAAGAATAGACTTGCTGAGTCTTCTGGCCTTCATCTTTCTCCTGTGCTGGATGCTTTCTGCCCTCAAACATCAGACTCACGTTCTTCAGCTTTTGACTTAGGCCAGTGTTGGACTTAGGCCAGTTCTTGGACTTAGGCCAGTGATTTGCCCAAGGCTCTTGGGCCTTCAGTCGCAGACTGAAGACTGCACTGTCGGCTTCCCTACTTTCGAGGTTTTGGGCCTTGGACTGGCTTTCTTGCTCCTCAGCTTGCAGACGGCCTATTTTGGGACTTCGCTTGTGATTGTGTGAGTCAATACTCCTTAATTAACTCCACTTCATATATACATCTACCCTATTAGTTCTGTCCCTCTAGATAACCCTGACTAATACAGCCACTTCAAAGAAAAATACACAAAGCACTAGCAGACACTCTCCTGTTCTGTTGTCCTTGAAGAAGCAAACCACCTGTTACAGAGTGGGCCGCATGGCAGGAAATTCTAGGTCCCCCTAGGAGCTGACAGCCTCAATCTTACAGCCACAAGGAACTGAAATTTGCCACCAATCTAAATAAGCTTAGAAGAGAATCTGAGCTCCAAAGAGAGTGCAAGTTGGCAGACATCTTGATTTTGACTTAATAAGACAGTGAGCAGAGAATTCAGCTACATGGTGCCTGAACCTCCAACTTACAGAAACTGAAAGATAATAGTATTGTTTGAGGAGCTAAATTTGTAATAATCTGTTACAAAAAAATTGAAATTTAATACAACATGCATAGGAGAAAATACATAATTCAAAATGGATTTCACAATGCTTCATTTCCAGGTAATTTTCTTAACTGCTTATTAGTCTTTTTCCTACGTGCCTTCTCATGTGATCCCAGCTGATAGTGCTGAGTTTAAGCACTTCCTGTCTTCCCCAAAGTAACGTGCTGCTAGCTATACCTGCTACTGAAATAAGCGGCTAGCCATGTCACAGAGAAGAGAGGCAGTCTTAACTCCAGTGAAATCTACTGAGAGAAGAGAAGAGCAAGCCAGCCTTGAGTATGCCACAGGCTTATTTCTCTGAGATTTCAGAGTTATGTGCTAATCAGTCTTTGTCTCTTTCATCACCCAGACACAAACACCATGAATTCAATAAGCCAGTGGTCTCAATATGATTTGGGCATATCTGTATACTTACTGGAAAGAGTTTCTCTTTTACAGGAATTTCTTAACTTGGAGGAAATTATTCTTCTCTAATAATACTTCTTTCAACTGCAAATATTGGTGCCTAACCTTCTTATGTATAAGCTGGAGACTTAAGCTAAATATACTTGATTATTTATTCTATATCTGCTTGTGCCGACTAGACTGAAAAATTATTCTTATCCTAGGTCTTGGCCAGTTACAATTAATTGCTTTGCTTACACAACTGAACACAACTCCAAGTTAGTAGGTCGTTATTTAAATACCTTCAACGTGAAATGCACCATACATTCCAATGGAATCAACACAAACTGTGTTATTTTTGCACTGATATTAAACAATCATTCCACTCCACTCTTAATAACCTTCCAATAATTCCCATTATTCAAACAGCGTTTCCCAGTACAGTAGCTATTAGTTACATGTGGCTATTTAAAGCTAAATTTAAGCCAAAAAATAATTAATTGCCTCCATCTTACTAGCCACATTTCAACTGTACAATAACCACATGTGGTTAGTGGCTACCATAGTACACAGTGCAGACTATAGAATATTTCAGTCCTCTCAGAAAGTCCTATTGGACAATGCTGAATGAAGCCATAGATTCTCAAGCATTTATATTAAAGCCTTTCATAGTTTTACCTCTTCTGTGTTTTTAAAACTTAGTTCCCTCTTTCTGTCACATTTAGCCAGCGCTCCAACCATTCTAAATCACTTGTCTTTTATAAATCAGATATAATGGAAATTTTGTTTGTGTCATTCTCATGGTCATTAATATCATCCATTCCTTTTCCCACCTGATGAATTCCTTCTAATTCTTTAATACTCGGCTCCAGTTTTATCTCCTGTGAAATACCTTTCCTGATATCCTCAAGCACAAATAAGCATTTCCTCTGTGCTCCCATGACACGACTGTCCTATTGTAAACCGTGGGTCATATAGTATTAGCGATTATGAGCCTCTAGAGGAAAGGGGCCTTGTTTCTCTCTTTTTTTCATATTTATATTCCCCCATTCCAGGTGTAATACGCACTAAATACTTATTAACCTATCCATTCATACGTTTATTTTCCTCATATTATTGATTGAGTGACATTAGAGTGATAACTTTATTAACTGCTTACATACAGAAACCAAAACTCCATGTTACTAATCAGAAGTTGACCATATAAGATGGGAGCTACAGTAAAAAGAAGAAGAGAATAAGAAGATGTCTTAAACAAAAAGTATAGCTTGGCGGATAGTGTAACATGTTACAAACTTACTAAATAAGAACTTAGAGTTATCTTTCTTGAAACCTCATAAAGTGTATGTATATATACACATACACACACATTTTTTATAGTTCCATGGTTCTTGGCTTCCAGAGAAAGTGATAAGTAGTCAGAAATTTCAAGGAGGCTGCTGAGTTATCCTTGATAATTTGATGGATCTGGGGAGAGCACAGCTTTCCAGTTCATTGTAATTCCATCACTATATAGGTAACCAGCCTGAATTTATAATATATTCATTTGAACATTTTCTTAAATTCTGATTACACAATTCTCCCGTATGTTCTAATTCCAGAAAGTGGTTAATTGAAACGAAACAAAATAAATTCTAAGACGTGCTATTTGTAAAAGTTGCACTTAGAGCTATGAATAAAAATATTGTTTCAGTGTCTAGCTGTGAGTCATAGTTTCTGTTTGTTTGTTTTGGTAGCCTTTAAAAAAAAAAAACCAAAATGCTCTAGTAGCTTCGTCTGGCAAAAGCAGCAGAGCTCTACAGATTTTATTCTAGCTGCCTGCCATCAGTCATGGATCTGGAAAGGCCCTCAGGCACACGAGACTCTCTGAGTGACGCAGAAGAGTCCTTTTCAAGGGTCTTGGAATATGCAATGACTTGGCTGCCATCAAATATTTCTAGAGGGAAGGAATCCTCAAGTCCAATAGACCAGAGGGTCTTCTGGCTTTGCCAAGAAGAGTGACAGAGGCTGTAAAACTGTCTGCTCTCCTCCTCTGCTAAATGTCTTGCCAGAAATCACACAGACTCAGAGCTGTTGAAAATACGGCTGTTTTATTTCAAACTGCACCATGCAAGGATGCTGCTTCCTACTCTCTTACGCCATCTACTGGAACTTATTCAAAACACTGATCTAGTTAACAGCTAGGAAAACTACATTCCAGAGTACCTTCCGTTTTCCTGTTATTTCTCCTTGAAGTTTTTATCCTCAAGGAGCAAAGAGTCTGATTGTCAGCAGTTTGAATTATTTTGAAGAATATTTTTTAAAGAAAATGGGAGCCATGGACAAGACAAGTAAAACATAGTTCATTCTGAACACCATATCTATTTTTTGAGCTTCTCCTCTAGAATAAAGTTTGTACTGCTTTGCACCTTTTCTGCACTGACCTTGTAATGTGTGGTGATTGAATCAGTAACTTGCAAGAGAGGAACAGAGCCTGGATTTGAAGTCAGATTATTAAATTTCAGTTCTGTATGCCTTAATATGAGAGATTTGCCAGTACTCTTAAAATGTTGAGAGCAAATGCTCTTATATATGGGATTTTCGTGAAAAACTCTGGTGTGGCAAAAGAGGTGTGCCAATATATCTGTAATAGCGCCAATAATGGAGCTCCCACCGTCAATTCTAACCCAGACCTCTCTTTCTTGTTTGCCTCTTCAACTTGTCTTTGACCTTCTTTTTAAAAAAATTTTAAGGCCGGGCATGGTGGCTCACGCCTGTAATCCCAGCACTTTGGGAGGCCGAGGCAGGTGGATCACGAGATCAGGAGTTCAAGACCATCCTGGACAACATGATAAAACCCCGTCTCTACTAAAAATATGAAAATTAGCTGGGCGTGGTGGCGAGCACCTGCAATCCCAGCTATTCGGGAGGCTGAGACGACAGGAGAATCGCTTGAACCCAGGAGGTGGAGGTTGCACTGGGCTGAGATTGTGCCACCGCACTCCAACCTGGGCGACAGAGCAAGACTCTGTTTCGAGAAAAAGAAATTTTTTAATAGACTTTTAATCTTTTAGAGCAGTTTTAGGTTTCCAGAAAAATTGAACAGAAAGTACAGAAAGTTTCCAAATACATTTGTTACAATTGACAAACCAATATTGATGTGATATTATTAACTAAAGTCCATCATTTACATTAGGGTTCACTCTTACTGTTGTACAGTTTTATCGATTTTGACAAATATATACTATCATATATCCATCATTACAGTATCATACAAAATATTTTCACTGACCTAAAATTCTCTTGTGTTACACTTAATCATACTCCACCACAGCCACCTCAACCAATAACCAATGATTTTTTCACTGTCTCTGCAGGTTCGCCTTTTCCAGAATGTCATTTCATTGGAATCATACAATACGCAGCCTTTTCAGACTAACTTTTCCATTTGGCAATGTACATTTAAGGCACTATTGCCTTTTTGTGACTTGATATCTTACTTCCTTTTATTGCTAAATACATATTCCATCATGTGGATGTGCCATGGTTTGCTTATCCACCTATCTTGGGTTGCTTCCAATTTTGGTCAATTATGAATAAAGTCGCTATAAATATTCGATTGCAGGTTTTTGTGTTGACACAAGTTTTCACTCATTTGAGCACATACCTAGAAGCACAATTGTTAGATAGTATGTAAGGCTGTTTATCTTTGTGAGAAACTTCCAAAGTGTCTTCCAAAGTGGTTGTATTACTAGCAACAAATGAGAGTTTCTGTTGCTCTACATCCTTATCAGCATTTGATACTGTAAATGTCTTGGATTTTAGCCATTCTAATAGGTGTGTAGCAACTTATTTTCACTCCCTCTTCGTATGGCTCTCAGAGCTCCACTGTGATTTTTCCATTGCTGACTGGCCTCAAGGACCCTGTAAAACTAGGAACATCTTAATGAAAGTATTCACCTTTGTCTCTGTCTCCGGTAACCACAAGGCTTGGCATGCAAAGGGTTCCAAAATTGAATGTGATCTTCTGACTACAATTGTTTTTTTTCTTAACCGTCCTTGGAGTCAGGCTCTGTCCAGCCACCTTATTCTGAACACTTCACTCTGTGGCTGTGTGACCTCAGGCAAGTCACATAATCTCTCTGAATATCTATGTACTTATCTAAAAACAGAACCTTCAATAATCTTTATGGCAATCTTAAAGATTTTGGTATAGATACATCAAGTATGAAGCACTTTATATGATATAAAGCACTATATAAATATCCCTCCCTGTATCCTCAAATATATTACAGAATATTACACATGCACACACACACACACACACACACACACACACACACAATTAATGTCTTAATTGAATATGTAGGCCAAATCATGGTAACATTTTAAAATGTTTCTACATTAATGATAATGCACACCAAATATGTGCTTCTGAATATATTGTTGAAAGATAATCGTTCTATGTTACAAAAATTAAAGTGTATTATTTGTTCTCTAGTTATTTTGTGCAAGCTACTTACCAATTATCTGATAATTGAAGGAGTTGGTACTGATGGTGTGTGATTGACGGGTGGTAATGATAAAAACTGTAGTCAATAATGCTAAATACTGCATACCTGACAGGGGAAGCAAGTAAAACTAGGCTACCTGCATTACAGAGTCTGATATAACATTGTCCAAAGCCATTGGGATCTGAGGCAAGGATAACTGTATGATTGTTTTCCAGGCCACGGTCACTCTTAATATGGAAAAATTATTTCCTAAGCACCTACAATGTCTCAAGAATTGCACTTGCTCAGCTTTTGTTTTTATAAAATTTCTGTACTTTGCTCACATTATTGAAATATATTTTCAGTGAGTTAGCAATTAGTTTATCATATTGAATATATTATTCTACTGTCTCTGACTTCTACATATTCTATAAAGAAGTTAAATATTAATCCACATACCACTCTTTGAATGCAATCTGTATTTTTTGCTCTGGTTGATTTTTAAGATTGTTCATTTTGTCTTTGGTACTACGATTTCATTTTAATGTTTCTTGGGTTAGAGTAATTATTCTTTCTAAAATTATTTGGGATTCATTGGGAATCTTAAATCTGTATCTTTCATCAATTCAGAAAGTCATATATTTTATTTATTATCTTTTCATGTCTCGCCTCTTCTGTATTCAGTTTACCTTCTCCTTCTGGAACACCAATCATATATACCACAGAACTTATCACTTAATCTTTCTTCACTCTTAATCTGTCCTACATATATTTTTCCATCTTTGAATTCCTCTATGCCAACTTCTAGATAATTTCTTCTGACGAATCTTTCAGTTTCTCTTTTCTCTTCAGCTGTGTCTGATCTTCTTTTAACATTTTCTATTGAGCTTGTGATTTTATTAGTGGCATTTTTTATTTCTAGGCATTTTCTATGATTTTTTTTTAAATTGGTCATTTTTACACTTTTCTATAAGACTACAGATATTTTCAAATCTATCTTCTTATTTTTTCAAATACAATAAGTAAATTTTATAGTCTTCTCTTAAAAGTCCAATATCTATCATCTGTGTGCATGTTTCCATTGTCTATTTTTTCTGATCATTCTGGCTTAGCATGCCTGAATCTTCATGTGATTGGTTATTTTTTAACTCTGTATTTCTCATAGTCTTAAAAATATCTCTATGGGTATTTTGAAGATTAAAATTAAAGAACCTTTTTCTAGAGATTTGCATTGGCTTCTTGGAGGCATCTAAGGGCACTACCATTCTGCAATTACTTTGATATTTATTCACATCCTAGGTTGTTTTGTTTTGTTTTGCAACTACCAAGTGATACTAATTTATGCTACAACTCTTATTCAAACTGGCTGTGATTACAAATTTCTTTCAGATTTTTTCTCTCTGTTCTACACGACTCTACTTTCCCTGATTTTTGGTGGACAGGGTGGAGAAAAGGCAAATCTACTTCTCATGTACCCTTACTCTGATGGTGTTGCTTTCTGAAGTCCTAACTTTATGTAGGAAAAATCTCTAATCAGATTTATTCTCTCGGTTTAATGGTAAACCCTGGGTTTTAACTTCAGTTACCCTCATGTTTAAGCCATCAAAACTGAAGTGTGATTGTCCTTGATTGACAATTGCCTCCAGGGCAAAAATAGCACTAGTACTCCCTTGCCATTTGCGTTCCAGGTTTTCCTTAGATTTTGGTTTCCTAATTCCTTACTACCTTGTCATCTCTTTGGTGGCTTTTGAAAGGTACTTTAAAATATTTTATCTAGCATCTGTTATTGGTTTTAATGGGGGGACTGGTCTGAATAAGCCAATATACTAAGTCCTTGGAAACCGAACAAAACATGGAACATTTTCTAAACAAATTGCTTAAACTGAGGTTGAATCTACGCCTGATTGAAAGTGGAACAGGACACTGAGAAAATAAACCTGGCCAGATATTAAATTCATTAACCAATCGAATTTCTCAGAAAGAGTGATGCTATGATAAGTGTGTACTGACAAAAACTTTGCAGTGTACTATCTAGGGAAACAAAGTACAGCTGAATTAAAAATAATCAGCTGTCTTTGAAGAGAAATTGTAGCAATTGTAAATAAAGGACCAAGGGTACCTCCCAAATAAAGGCTCTTATTCAAAGAAACATTAACTCAACCTAATTTGCAACGGTATTAGAACGAGATAGAACAAAGAGTATACTATCAAAATACTGCTGATAATCAGAGAAATTAGAGACATTAAGCTGGTTCTTTCAGAAATCATTTTAAGTCTCATAACTCTAAAAGTTTTACCAATTTCCTATTGATAGTAGACTTGGCCTTCAATATTACAACTTCACTCCATACCATGCATAAGTTTGATTTTGTTATACAATTCAACTTTAGTTAATTTTAAAGTAAATTACATGTTTTTCTTTTACTATAGTTTGAATTCAGTTATTTTTTTTTTTAAACTCCTTTTGGACTCTGTAGCATCCCAAGCTAAAGAGTATACCCATATAGTATTATAGATAGATATCTGGACTGACAGAGCTTCACTTTTTCCAGGAGCCAGGCTTATTTCTGGCTGAGTACACATAAAAAGTAAGATACAGACATATAAAGAAAGAAAAATACATGATGTTTATTTATTTGTTTTCTTTTGTGATTTAAGCAGGAGTATAAGAAATTGATTCTCCAGCAGAAATACCAGCACTTTGCAAGCCCTGTAATTATGTAATGAACACATTCCTTTCTATTCATTCTCCATTAAAAAAAAATTCTGCTATCTAAATGTTTGACCTCTAAAAGACTGCATATTAAAAAGCTTAATCATATAACACTTCAAGTTCAAATGGCTTTTTATGGAAAACTTCATTACTTGAAAGGCTTTGTCATCTACTTTCTTGATCAAAATAGGTAGTGACCTGTAAAGCAGCCAAGAAATTTCTATTTGGAGTGGTTTTCTCCTGATGGATGAAGGAGCAGGCAAAGATTCTTCCTGGTAAAGTGTGGGTGCGTAATTTTATGTGACAACCACATTATGAATGAAGCAATATGAGCATGAAGTAGTTCACAGCATTCACTTCTATCAAGTTCTGCTGATTAAAAAAGCAAGGTGTGGTTCAAAAATTATCTG
The DNA here is from genome assembly GCF_049350105.2 of Macaca mulatta. Lineage (NCBI taxonomy): Eukaryota > Metazoa > Chordata > Mammalia > Primates > Cercopithecidae > Macaca > Macaca mulatta. The sequence goes on from NC_133413.1 coordinate 125,462,874, forward strand.
AGCCTCCAATAATTTTTGGCTTCCTCTATAAGTCAGCCTATATGAGAATACACTAGAGGTTCTGGAAAGGAAGCCATGTCATCACTGGTGAAAAGACTTCCAGAATTGGCCCCCGTTGATTTAAACTGAGCCTTTCAATGTGGCGTGAAGAATGGAACTGGTGCATGTAATGGCATGAAACCTCATATATTAAAATCTAAATATCATTCATAGCAGTTGTAAGCTTTATCAGAAATCCTAGATACAGGCATCTTTGCAGGATCTCAGGCATTGAAAGGACCTATTGTAATATTGCACACTGTATAACAAACATTGTTGTCTTCAGCAGGCTTGGATCTTCTGGGAGTCTGCACTCTGTCAAGGTTCTTGGCAGAGATTCAGGTAGAGAAACATTTACTTTAAAATGATTAATTATTCCCAACTCTATTTTGCCAAGGACCATGCTTTCTGTCCTCTCTTTTTAGTCATTGATTCTGAAATACTTCTGCAACTTGCTCAGCTTTCAAATTAACATGTACACTTTGAAAAATATACATATTTGATTAGATCTTTCTTTTCCCTGGAAACTGATCATGGCAGACTCTGTTGGACAAGCCCAGTGTAAATATCTATTTCATTAGTGTTATTTGAAGAATATAATTTAATTAGTCCACTTCTAAACTACATTAATAGGCCATCTGGTAAAGCCAGTATTCTGAAATATAACCTTGATTTGATGGAGTTTTAATAATGTAGTTACTGTAACAGTATGTCACACTACAGATTACACAATAATACCATCAAACTATTTCACAATAAACAACAGAATAACCTAAGACTCAATTTTTTTCCAGTGCATGTGACCTAGACCTAAGAAGGCAAAATCTGAGAAAGTTATAAATACAAACTGTGTTATAATTCACTTACACTAGTAATAAAGTGAAAATTTTGTTTCATGTCCCTCTTCATTAAATGTCCTTTGCTGTGCGTGAAGCCTTCTTCCCCTTTAGGAAGGAGGAGGAAGGGAACAGAAGTACTATGTTGGGGCTATTTAGGGTATGTGTATGTGTGTGTCGTAAAATGACCAGTTTGTGAAGTAACTTACTTACTATGCTTTCATCAAAATATGTATTTAGAACACAGGTTTTTAAATTGTTTACTTTTGGTTGGAGATGAGCAAAAAACAAAACTAAAAAAATAGGAAAGTATTGTTGAGATAAAATTTTCTCATCATTGTTTACGAAAAAGTCTGGCTCTATTAGTCAAGGTTCTCCAGAGAAACAAAACCAATAGGATTTTTTTTTTTTTTTTTTTTTTTGAGATAGAGTCTCACTGTGTTGACCAGGATGGTCCCAAATTCCTGGCCCAAGAGATTCTCCCATCTCTGCCTCCCAAAGTGCTGGGAGTACAGGCATAAGCGCCACCATGCCTGGTCCCAGTAGGATCCATTTATGACATGGAATTGGCTTGCATGATGATAGAAACTGGTGAGTCCCGAGTCTGCAGAGCAGGTGTCCTAGTGTGCATCTGAAAGCCAGCAGGCTGCTGTAAAACCAGGAGGAGCTGATATCCCCGGTTTCCTAGGTCACTCAACAAGTATTTATTAAGCAGCTGGTATGTACCAAACTCTGTTCTAGGTATGGGGATTTGACAAAGAACAAACAGAAAAAACTCTTATGTCCTGAAACTTGTGAAGATATTTGATCATTGATAGCAGGTTTCCACAGACAAATTTATAGCAGGGGCCCTTGAGTCAAATCTGAGCCACTGCCTGTTTTTGTGAATAAAGTTTTATTGGCACACAGCCATGTTTCATTTGTATATGTATTGTCTCTGGCTGTTCTCACACTGCAATGACAGAGTGAAATAACTGTCCTTGAGACCACATGGCCCACAGAGCTGAAAATATTTACTATCTGGCCATTTACCAAAAAAAATTTGCGAACTCCTGACTTAGCATTACTATAAAACAAGGCCTTGTTTATTAGACTAGATGCAGCAAATCAATGTAAAAGTACATAACTCACAAAATAAAAGAGAAATTGAGATTTACGTTCTAAGAAATTTACTTTATTCAACATAGAGGTTTTAGTAGAGAGCACAGTAGCACCCCCAAAGATGTCCACAACCTAATCCCTGAAATTTGTAGATATGATTTTTGTTTCTTTGTTTGTTTGAGATGGAGTCTTGTTCTGTCACCCAGGCTGGAGTGCAGTGGCAGGATCTCGGCTCACTGCAACCTCTACCTCCTGGGTTCAAGTGATTCTACTGCCTCAGCCTCCAAGTGTCCAGCATTACAGGTGTGCACCACTGCACCTGGCTAATTTTTGTATTTTTTATTAGAGACAGGGTTTCACCATATTGTCCAGGCTGGTCTTGAACTCCTAACCTCAAGTAATCCACCCGCCCCAGCCTCCCAAAATTTTAGATGTGATTAAACTAACGATCTTAAGATAGCAAAATCTCAGGATCTGGGATTATCGAGGTGGACCCAATCTCATCACAATAATCCTTATAAGAGACAGGCAAGGAGGCCACAGTCAGAATCAGGGAAGGAGATGTGATGATAGAAGTAGATGTAAAAGAGAAATAGACAGAGATTGGGTGATGCCACACTGCTGAATTTGAAGAAGAAGGAAGGAGCCACAAAGCAAGGAATGCCAGTGGCATCTAGAAGCTGCCAAAGGTCATCAAACAAGACTCCCCACTCAGAGTCTCCAGGAGAAATCAGCCCTAAGGACACCTGGATTTTAACCTGTCAGACTAATTTTGAACTTCTTATGTGCAGAACCATAAGATAAATAATTTCTGTGTTTTAAACCACTAAGTTTGTGATTATCTGTTACAGCAGCAATAGGAAACTAATACCACTAATACCATGGTAGACACTTTGTATGGAGTTACATCTTGACTTTACGACTTACTAGATAGGAAATGTTTGGCAGCTTAATTTCTCTAGAGCAATTTCCCTATCTAAGTCAGATAAAAAATAGTAATAACTCCAGAGTTTTTTGAACATTCAGTGAGATACAATGCATGTAAATCACTCAGTATGGTGTCTGGCATGTAATAATTGCTCAATAAGTGATAGAGATTGTGATCATGATGATTACAGAAAAATTTATAACAGGGATCCCTGAGTCAAACCTGAGCCTTAGGTTTTCTCAACTAAAATCAGAGAAGGGCTAAGTTAATCTGTAAATTATTATACATTTAAAATATTATGATCATGGGGCAGTGGTTACTTAAATGTTTTCGGAGGGTGGGATACCTAGTAATCATGATCCATTTTTTGTGGTTCATTCACGTATTGAATCCAATATAGTTTCTGTGACTTTCTCACCTTTGACATTTATTATATGGTTTAAAAATAACTCTAAATGAGTCCCCCTGGCTGTCTCTCCAATCCACGCTGGTAACAGACTGATGCTTATGAAATGCAAAGCAGATCTCATCACCACTCCACTTAAAATTCTACCCTCTCTATGCTCCTTAAAATGGCACAATTAGTTAATAGATACATATTTATGAATACATAATTAAACGAATATTCACCAAACACCCCTTTGGACCTTAGCTGCCCATTCTGTATTTTTCTCTTATTTCAATAGTCTATCCTTTTAGTAAGAAGACACTCCAAGAAGCTATTGCTAGCACAATAAGGACTCCCCTAGATCAAGCATTCAGTTAACATAATTGAGGTTTCCTAGTCTTCAAGATAACATATTCTTCAATGACTCTGCTCCTCCAAGAAATAATGTTCCATCAGCATTTCCTAAAGGCTACCCGCTCCAGCCATTTATTTCCCCTGCAACCTTGTTTTTTTGCAGGGAAAACATTACTGTTTGTTTACAAGGTGCAAGTTTTAAAGGAAATGACCACAAAAACTTTTTAAAAGATATCCTGATGAACATCATCAAAACCACCATTTCTATTAAAGTGCTGACATCACACAAGTGGTCCTTAGCAAATATATTTTTGCCGTATGAGAACAGAGTAACAAAAAATGCATAGAAAAAAATAATTTTATTATTAACTAGAGCCTTTGAATGCATTGATCTGTAAAATACTGATTTAACATAAGCCTCATACAAGTTGCCTTATGAAGGCAGGAATAGGACCAAAATGTAATTTTTTTTACCTCATACATGGCATCTTTTTTAAAACCACGGAGCAATGGGAGAGGGCTCAAAGAAGAAACCAGAAAAATGAAATTATATGCAAACCACATCATGTCCATGTATGTCACTCATTTTTTGGTGTTTTTATGCCTGCCTCTAGACTGCAGAAACACTATAGCCACTGCTATATCTATCTCTGCATTTAGGATACTTATTCATACCTTACGAGTACTTAGGAAACATTTTCTTTCTTTTTCTTTTTTCTTTTTTTTTTTTTTTTTTGAGATGGAGTTTCACTCTTGTTGCCCAGGCTGGGGTGTAATGGCATGATCTCGGCTCACTGCAACCTCTGCCTCCTGGGTTCAAGCGATTCTCCTGCCTCAGCCTCCTGAATAGCTGGGATTACAAGTGCATGCCACCACGCCCTGCTAATTTTGTATTTTTAATAGAGATGGGGGTTTCTCCATGTTGGCCAGGCTGGTCTTGAATTCCTGACATCAGGTGATCCACCTGCTTTGGCCTCCCAAAGTGCTGGGATTACAGGCATGAGCCACTGTGTCCAGCCCAGGAGACATTTTCTAATAGTAATTACTCAAGAAAACAAATCACAAAGTAATAAATTCTATTGCACTAAACATGTCATTGTTAGTTCCACTCAAAATATAGATTATTATTTTTCAATCTCTACATGTTTACTTATTCAATTCATATGTCTAGAAAAGAAGCAATTTCTCACTATTCTGAACATACCCCGTGCTAAAGACTTTGATGCAATTGAATGCCACATGAGTTTTTACTTTAATCCTTCATGATACTTTCTGAAATTAACATTAATATATTTCTGTCCCAGGTATGGTCCTACTTCAGAGTCTTTTCAAGTCCTGCACGATATTTGCATTTTGCATCAAAACTCATCGCTTTTAAAAATATGATATATTCCCAAACTTACAGATAATACAATTGTAACCACATCTATAAAGAAGCTCACATTTCATTATCTGACAGACAGAGCTTTGTGGGAATTGTGGTTTAGAAATCTGTAGTTACTTTTACAGTGTCAGAAGTTTGACACTGATATCATGGCTTAGCCTATTCACATGATTCAATAATACTTTAGTTCTGACAAAATATCATTTCCTAAGTCAGTTTGGGTCTTTTGCATTTGTTACTTAATTCAGCGAATTTTTTTTTTTTTTTTTTTTTTTTTTTTTTTTTTTGAGACGGAGTCTCGCTCTGTTGCCCAGGCTGGAGTGCAGTGGCGCAGTCTCGGCTCACTGCAAGCTCCGCCTCCCAGGTTTACGCCATTTTCCTGCCTCAGCCTCCTGAGTAGCTAGGACTACAGGTGCCCGCCACCTCACCCGGCTCGTTTTTTGTACTTTTTAGTAGAGACGGGATTTCACCGTGTTAGGCCAGGATGATCTCGATCTCCTGACCTCATGATCCGCCCGTCTCAGCCTCCCAAAGTGCTGGGATTACAGGCTTGAGCCACCACGCCCGACCTTCAGCGAAATTTTTAAATAGTAGGTATTATTGTATTACTTCGTTTGGATGAAAAGTATTAAAATGCACAAGATGTTAAAAGTTACTTAAAAAAATAATGCTTGCTTGTGCACAGCTTCTGTTTTTAAATAGATTTTATTTTATAGAGCAGTTTTAGGTTCAAGCAAAGTTGAGCAGAAGATACAGAGGTTTTCCATATGCCTCCTGCCCCCACAGATGCACAGCCTCCCCATTTATCAACATTCCCCACCAAACTTGCACATTTCTTACAATTTATTAGCCTGCATTCACATATCATAATCATCTGATGACCAAGGTTTACATTAGGGTTCAATCTTGATGTTGTACGTTCTATGGGTTTGGAAAAATGTGTAGTGGCATGTATCCACCATTACAGTACAATATTCGGCCATTCTTGCACTTCTATAAAGAAATAGCTGAGTCTGAGTAATATATAAGAAAAGAGGTTTAATCGGCTCACAGTTCTGCAGGCTTTACAGGAAGCATGGTGCTGACATCTGCTCAGCTTCTGGGGAGGCTTCAGGAAGCTTACAGTCAAGGCAGAAGGTGAAGGGGGAGCAGGTGCATCACATGATGAAAGCAGGAGCAAGAGAGAAAAGAGGAGGTGCTAATACACACTTAAACAACCAGATCTCACAAGAACTCACTCACTATCACAAGGAGAACACCAAGAGGTGCTGGACCATTCATGAGAAATCTACCCCCATGATCCAATCACCTCCCGGCAAGCTCCACCTCCAATACTGAGGATTGCGATTTAATATGAGATGTGGATGGGGACACATATCCTAACTATATCAAGTATCATACCAGAGTAGTTTCACCACCCTAAAAATCCTCTGTGCTCTGCCTGTTGGTTCTTCCCTCCCCTTTAATCTCTGGCAACCATTAATCTCTTTACTGCCTTCAATGCTTTGCCTTTTTCAGAATGTCATACAGCTGGAATCCTATAAAATGTAGCCTATTCAGACCAACTTCTTTCAGTTAATAACATGCATTTAAATTTCTTCTATATCTTTTCATGGCTTGATAGCTCATATCTTTATAGTGCTGAATAATATTCTATTACCAGTTTGAATTAATTTATTTCTCCATTCACCTACTAAAGGACATCTTGACTTCTCCCACGTTTTGGCAATTGTGAATAATGCTGCTATGAACATCTGTGTTCAAGTTTTTGTGTGGACATAAGTTTTCAACTCTTATGAGTAAATACCAAGGAGTGTGATGACTGAATCCTATGGTAGGAGTATGTTTAGTTTTATAAGGAACTACCAAACTGTCTTCCAAACTGGCTAAACTATCTTGCATTTTCACCAGCTGTAAATTAGAGTTTCTGTTGCTCCACGTATGTGCCAGTATTTGGTGTTTTTAGTGTTCTGGATCTTGGCTATTTTAATAGGCAGTAGTGGCATGTTTTTGTTGTCTTAAATTGCATTTCTCTAGTGATATATAATACAAGGCATCTTTTCATATGCTTATTTCCATTGTTACATCTTCTTTGGTGAGGTGTTGGTTAAGGTGTTTGGCTTATTTTACCATCTGGTTGTTTGTTTTCTTACTGTTGAGTCTCAAGAGTTCTTCATATATTTTGGATAACAGTCGTTCACCAGGTAAGGACTATTGCAAATATTTTTTTCCTAGTGCATGGCTTGTCGTCTCATTCTCCTGAAATTGTCTTTCTCAAAACGGAGGTTTTAAATTATAATGAAATAAAGTTTTCAACTCTTTGGGGTAAAGACCAAGGAGTGTGATTGCTGAATTACATGGCAAAGTATATTTAGTTTCATAAGAAACTGCCAAGCTATCTTCTAAAGTGGCTGTACCATTTTGCATTTTTGCTAGCAATGAATTAGAATTTGTTGCTCCACACACTTGCCAGGATGTGGTGCCATGCCTTTAGTTTTGTACCTAAAAAGCCATCATTATACCCAAGATTATCTAGGTTTCTCCTATGTTAACTTTTAGTAGTTTCATAGCTTTGCATTTTTACCTTTATGTCTGTGCTCCATTTTGAGTTTATTTTTGTGAAAGTATGAGGGCTGTGCTTAGATTCATTGTTTTTCATATGGATATCCAGTTCTAGCACCATTTGTTGAAAACACTATGTTTGCTCCATTGAATTGCCTTTGCTAGTTTATCAAGGATCAGTTGACAATATTTATGTGAGTTTATTTGAGAGCTGTCTATTTGGTTCCATTGATGTATTTGACTGTTTCTTTGTGAATACCACACAGACTTAATTACCAGAGCTTATGATAAGTTTTAAAGTCAGCCGGGCATGGCGGCTCACACCTGTAATCATAGCACTTTGGGAGGCTGAAGGGGGTGGATCACCTGAGGTCAGGAGTTCGAGATCAGCCTGGCCAACATGGTGAAAACCCTCTCTCTACTAAAAATACAAAAAAATGAGCCAGGCATGGTGGCAGACACCTGTAATCCCAACTACTTGGGAGACTGAGGCAGGGGAATCGCTTGAACCCAGGAAGCAGAGGTTGTAGTGGGCTGAGATCACACCAGCCTGGACAACAGGAGCAAAACACTGTCTCAAAAAATAAATAAATAAAAAGTAAAAAAGGTAAGTCTTAAAGTCAGATAGTGCCCATTCTCTAACTTTATTTCTCTTCTTTAATATTGTATTGGCTATTTTGGGTCTTTCACATCTCCATTTGTACATTAAAATTAGTTTGCCAATATTTACAAAGTAACTTGCTGTGATTAAAATTACAGTGAATTTATATATTAAGATGAGAAGAACTGATATTGTGACAATATTGCATCTTCCTATCCATGACCATGGAATATCTCTCTATTGATTAGTTTAAAAAAATTTTTTTTCATCAAACTTTTACAGTTTTCCTCACATAGGTCTTGTGTGTGTGTGTGTGTGTATGTGTGTGTAGTCTTACACCTAAATATTTTATTTCAGAGGATGCTAATGTAAATGGTATATTGTGTTTTTAATTTCAAATTTCACGTTTATTGCTAATGTATAGGAAAGTGACGGATTTTTCTAATATTAACCTTGTATCCATAAGCCTTGCTATATTTGCTTATTAGTTTCAGACAGGTATTTATTGTTTTAGATTTTTTACCTATAGGATCATGACATCTACAAGCAAAGATGGTTTTATTATTTTACAATCAGTACACCTGTTATTTTCTTTTTTTCTCTTATCGCATCAGCTAGGACATCCAGTATGATGTTGAAAATCAGTAATGAAAATATGTATTCTTGCCTTGGTTCCTTATCTTAGGGGGAAATCATTAAGTTTTCCACCAGTAAGTATGATGTTTATCTATAGGATTTCTGTAGATATTCTTTATCAAGTTAAGGAAATTCTCAATTCCTATTTCACTGAGAGTTTTTATTATGAGAGGATGTTGGATTGTCTCAAATGCTTTTTCTGCATCTGTTGATATAATCATATGATTTTTATTTTATTAGTTTGTTAATGTGATGAAATATGTTAGTTGACTTTTGAATGATAAACCAATTTTATATCCTAGGATAAATCCCACTTTGTGGAGTATAATCCTTTTAATACATTGCTGGATTTGATTTACTAATGTTTTGTTGAAAATGTCTGTACATGTGTTCATGAAAGGTATTGGTCTGTAGTTTTGTTGTAATACATTTGTTGGATTTTGGAATTAGGGTAACACTGGCCTGATAGAATGAGTTACAGAGTATTCCTTTCGCTTCTAAATTCTAAAACAGATTTTAGAGAATTGGCATAATTCCTTCCTTAAACATTTGGTAGAATCCACCAGTAAACCCATTTGGACCAAGTGCTTTCAGTTTTGGAAGATTATTAACTATTGATTTGATTTTTGTAATAAATATAGACTTATTGAAATTGTCTCTTTCTTCCTGCATGAGTTTTGGCAGATCATGTCTTTAAAGATATTTGTTCATTTCATTGAGGTTATCAAATTTGTGGGCATTGAGTTGTTCATAGTATTTCTCTATTATTTATTTAACGTCTATGCAATTTGTAGTGTTTTCTATACTTTCATTTTTGATGTTAGTAATTGTGTTTGTTCTTGTTTTTTCTTAGTCTGGTTAGAGGCTTATGAATGTTACTGATCTTTTCAAGTAATCCACTTTTTGTTTGTTTGATGTTTTCTGTTTATTTATTTTTTCAATTTTAATTATTTCTGTACTAAATTTTATTATTTTCTTTCTTCTACTTACTTTGTATTTAATTTTCTTATCTTTTCCTAGTTCCCTAAGGTGGAAGCTCAGATGATTTACTTTAGATCCTTATTCTTCTCTAATATATGCATTCAACGCTATAAATTTCTCTCTAAGCATTGCTTTGGCTGCATCCCATAAATTTTTATATCTTGTGTATTCATATTCATTTGGTTGAAAATATTTTGTTAAATTTCTGTGGAAGTTTCTTCTTTAAACCATGTCTTATTTAGAAGTGTGCTTATTCTACATGTCCTTTGGGATTGTCAAATTATGTTTTTGTTACTGATTTCAAGTTTAATTCCATTTTCATCTGGAGACAGACATTTTATGATTTCTATTATTTTAGATTTGTTGAAGTCTCCAACTATAATATTGAATTTATCTATTACTCCTTGAAGTTCTATCAATTTTTTTCCTGATGTATTTTGATGCTCTATTGTTAGGCACATACACATTAAGGAATGTTTTTATCTTTTTGGAGAATTGACCCCTTTATTTTTATGTGATGCCCTTCGTTATCCCTGATCACTTTTCTTGCTGTGAAGCCAGCTCTGTCTGAAATTAATATAGCTACTCTACTTTCTTTTGATTAGTGTTAGTATGGTATATCTTTCTCTATTTACTTTTAATTTATATGTGTCTTTAGATTGAAAGTGAGTATGTTGTTGATCAAATTAAGTTGGATTCTTTTTTTGATTCATTCAGAAAATCTCTGTTTTAATTGGTGCATTTACATTATTAGTATTCAAAGTAATTATTTATCTAGGTGGATTAATACCTGTCAAATTTGTTTTTTGTTTTGTTTTTAAAATGGAGTCTGTCTCTGTTGCCCATGCTGGAGTATAGTGATGCTGTCCTGGCTTACTGCAAATTCCACCTCTCGGGTTCAAGGGATTCTCTTGACTCAGCCTCCTGTGTAGCTGGGATTACAGATGTGCGCCACCACGCCTAGCTAATTTTTTGTATTTTTAGTAGAGACAGGGTTTCATTATGTTGGCCAGGCTGTCTCAAACTCCTGAATTCAAGTGATCCACCTTCCTCAGCCTCCCAGAGTGCTGGGATTACAGACATGAGCCACCACGCCCAGCCAAATTTGTTAGTGTTTTCTATTTATTGACCTTATTCTTTGTTCTGACTTTTATCTTCAATTCTTTTTCTAAGCTTTCATTTTCATTTTACCTTTACTTATTCCTTCTTTGATGCTCTTCTTTCTTTATGTAGATCTGAGTTTTAAACTATAAATTTTATAGAGAATTTTAAAACTCTATATTTTATAGAGAGTTTAAAGTATATATTTCCCTTCTTTTAAAACAGCTGCTTTTAACATTTTTCGCAAGGCATGTCTACCGGCACCAAATTCTCCAATTATCCTTTGTCTGAAAATTTCTATTTATTCTTCATTTTTGAAAGATTATTTTGCAGGATACAGAAGTCCAGATTGGTGAGGTTTTTATTTAAACACTTTACATATTTTATTCTACTTGCTTCCCACTTGCATGGCTTCTGAAGAGAAGTTGAATGTAATTCTTATCTCTTCTTTTCTATAGCTAAGGTGTTTTCTCCCTCTGACTTCTTTCAGTAGTTTCATCTTTATCTTTGATTTTCTGTAGTTTGAAAAAGGTAAGCCTAGGTGTAGCTCTTTTCTCATATTTATCCTGCTTGGTGTTCCTTGAACTTCCTGAATCTATAGTTTGGTGTCCTGAAATTAATTCAGGAACATTCTTAGTCATTATTGTGTTAACTATTTATTTTCTACCCTTTTTTTAATCCATCTGGTATTTTCATTTTGCCTATGTTACACCTTTTGTAGTTGCCCCATGGTTCTTGGTTATTCTATTGGTGGTGGTGGTGGTGGTGGTATTTGTTCTCTTTATTTTTCAGTTTCTATTGAAATATCCTTAACCTCAGAGGTTCTTTCATCAGTCATGTTCAGGCTACTAATAAGCCCATCAAAGACCTTCTTCATTTTGGCACTGTGTTTGATATCTTACACTTTACTTTTATTCTTTCTTAGATCTTTTAAATCTCTTCTTACATTGTCCATTTGTTCTTGCATGCTGTCTCCTTTACTCTTTAGGGTCTTTTGCATACTAATGGTAGTTGTTTTAAGTTTCCAGTCTGATAATTCCAATATCCCTGTCATATCTGACTCTGATATTGATGTTTGTTCTATCTCTTCAAACTATGTTTTTGTATATTTGTGTGCTTGTCTTTTGCCTTTAGTATATGTCTTGTAATTTTATTTTTCATAGCCAGACACAATGTACCAGGTAAAAGGAAATTCTGTAAATGAGTCTTTAGTAATGTGTTGTTAAGGTCTGAAGAAAGGAAAGTGTTCTATGCCCCTTTGATTAGGTCTCAGTCTTTTAGCAAGCCTGTACCTCTGAATTGTGAACCTGACACGTGCTTCTCAACCCTCCTCACCACTTAGATGGGGCAGGGTGGCTAGAGTGGGCTAGAGTTGGGTATTTTCCAAGTCTCTGCATGGAAGGCTAGAAGAGAAGTTGGTTATTTCTCTTTCCTCAGGTCAGTTCAGCTCCGATAAAATCCCAGCAGGCTAGGTTCTGATTAAATTGTTTCTCCTGAGGGCAGATCTTGTTAAAAAGAACAAGAGTGCTCTGGTATATTTCTAAATGGTTCCTTTTCATCTCTCCCCCAGAAGCAGGAGGAAATATTTCTCTGATAATTACTGTGAGGACCTGGTAGAACTCCTGTAGGTAAAACAGACAGAAGTGTGAGTATGTCCCTTATAACTAGGTAACCCTGAGACTTTTAATTCTCCAAGTTGTCCACATCAAGCCTCCAGCAATTTATCAATTACAGTTCAAATTTCCCTAGCCAAACTATGGTTTCCACGGGGGTTACTAGTGGTGAGTTTCTGTTCTAGTAAGCTGTGATTCTCTGTATTCACCTATTGGTCTCTCTACTTTTGAAGGCAGCAGTTTACTCTATGACCTCGTTTCTTTTACAGATCTAAGAAGAGTTGTTGATTTTTGTTGCTATTGTTGTTGCTGCTGTTTTTCAGTTATTTTAGCTTTTTGCTCATTGGGACACAGTGGCAATTTCCAAGCTTCTTACATGCCAGATAAGAATTCTGAAGCTCCTCTTTAGCCTTTTAAATTTTGTATTTCTCTCAGAATTTGCTCAGTGAATGCCATGGAAAGGCATTTGGATAAATTATTTTGAAAATAGCCATTGACATTAAAGACATATTATACTGAGACTACTGTCAGAGACTGCAAGATGTTGTAAATATTCTTTGCTAACCCAATTAGAATTGAAGTTATTTGAAACTTGTACTCTTGTCCATGAATAAACAGTGGTTTACTTTTAACAAACGCATTTATTGGAGTTTACCTATTTAAAAGAAATAGTATGTGAGTAGCAGAGCAATTTATACAGACATTAAATTGTACCCAGCTCCTATCTGTAATCTTACTTCTCCTTCCTGAGCCATTCATTCATTTATTCATTAAAAAATATGTATTGAATATTTTCCAGGGGTCGAGTGTTAATTAGTGGAAACACAGCAGTGAGCAGACAAAAGTACATGCCCCTTAGGGCTGTCTAAAAATCCCTAATCTCAAGAAGTTTTGAAGAAGCCTCTGTCTTTTCTTGACTCTGATTCTAGTGTGATAGAGGACCGAGGGATTCTAGGAAAACCACCTCTTTCCTAGTTGTGGTCTTGGCCGTGACCACCAAATCAGTGGTGATCAAAGTGGACAGAAAACTAAGGGGCCCCTTTTCTGACACTTCTGTACTGGGGAAGAGGAAGTTCTTTGGGAGAATGGGTATGAGAGAGCACAAGTAGGAGTGAATTCTCTACCAAATGGGACCTGAGAGCACATTCCATTTTATTTAGGAAAGTACAAAAGATACTGTTTCTTTTTTTTTGTTTGTTTGTTTTGGTTTTTTTTGGTTTTTTTTTGAGACGGAGTCTCGCTCTGTCGCCCAGGCTGGAGTGCAGTGGCGCGATCTCGGCTCACTGCAAGCTCCGCCTCCCGGGTTCACGCCATTCTCCTGCCTCAGCCTCCTGAGTAGCTGGGACTACAGGCGCCCGCCACCGCGCCCGGCTAATTTTTTGTATTTTTAGTAGAGACGGGGTTTCACCGTGATCTCGATCTCCTGACCTTGTGATCCGCCCGCCTCGGCCTCCCAAAGTGCTGGGATTACAGGCGTGAGCCACCGCGCCCGGCCGATACTGTTTCTTATACCAGGAATTGCAGATTAAAATCATACCTATTAGCAATGTTTAATTATAGAATTTTTTTTAAAAAAATTAGAAAATAATTTTTAAAAAATAAAAAAATAAAATACAAAATATGGTATTCTTATGAGAACATCATTCAAGAACTACCTTAAGATCATCTAGTTAATATTCTGATCTGATGTTTCTCTTAGAAATATATATTTTTCCATGAATCCAAAATAGTCTTCATTGATATGAATTTTAAAGGACTCTCAAAAATTCATTGATTAGGTGTATACATTCCTAGTGATAAATCTCTTAAAATTTGCGGGAAATGTATATAAGCAAAATAATCTTTTCAAAACTCAAACATTTCTTCAATTATACTTATTGCCTGACTGGCAGTCTAAGAATCTCTAGTATGTCTGTTTAAATGTTTAATACAAAAAGCAAAAGCTCCAAAATTCACTGATCCATAATGTCAGAGGCATGTGAACCAGAGCAACTCCGTATTAAACAGGAGCTGGGTAAAATGAGGCTGAGTCCTACCGGGCTGCATTCCCAAACAGTTAAGACACTCTAAGTCACAGGATGAGAGAGGAGGTCAGCACAAAATACAAGTCATAAAGACCTTGCGGATAAAACAGCTTGCAGTAAAGAAGCCAGCCAAAACCCACCAAAATCAAGATGGCGACAAGAGTGACCTCTGGTCATCCTCACTGCTACACTCCCTCCAGTGCCTTGACACTTTACAAATGCTATGGCAACATCAGGAAGTTACCCTATATGGTCTATAAAGGGGAGGCATGAATAATCCACCCCTTGTTTAGCATATCGTCAAGAAATAACCATAAAAATGGGCAACCAGCAGCCCTCAGGGCTGCTTTGTCTATGGAGTAGCCATTCTTTTATTCCTTTACTTTCTTAAGAAACTTGCTTTCACTTTGTGCTGCGGACTTGCCCTGAATTTTTTTCTTGTGAGAGATCCAAGAACCCTCTCCTGGGATGTGGATTGGGACCCCTGTCCTGTAACAATAATGCAACTCCAAAGAGGAAATACAGTTTAGGTGACATTTGGTTCTGAAATTAGAGTATAATGTAAAAAAAACTAGGTTTTTATTAAAACTCTTATGAATCCCATAAAGAGGCAATCCAAGGAGACTGACTTTTAGTATGTTTGCCCAGCCAGTTTTGTAGCAGCACTAGTGAAAATTGGTGTTTCTTTGGCACAGTCCAGTTAAAGCAGTTGAGTTGCATTTAGGTACTATGTTGCAAGAAAACTGTGTGGTGGGTTATCAGAACCAAACACTCCTATGAAATTCCCATTTTATGAGAAGCATATGGAGACTGAGGCCCATGACAAAGCAACAGGTTTAGGTCCCCTTCATCAGTGCTTGGACATAGAGGAAAAGAAGGCTCTGTGAAGAAGGCAGTTTTTAATTTGGTTTCTGAAAGTTCTGTAGGATAAACAGGAAGATGGTATAGGAAACAAGCATACATATGGGAGGCTGGCAGAAGGGAGGTGCTAATATATTCCAGGTGTCAGGTTGACAAAATAAACAAAGATTTCAAGGAAACAAAGCACCATAAATATTGAAAGAAAAAAATAGCATAGCATGCATGGCAGGGGAGAATAGAGAATAGGATCAGAAAATAGGTTTAAGTCAAATTTTGATGAACTTAAGCTGTTGTGGAGAAAGACTAGTAGAATCGTTCAGGGAATAAGCCTTAAGGTTCAGATTTCCTTGCAATAGGTGGACAGAGACCAAGCTCTCCTTCTGTCCCAGTGGAAGGAACTGCACAGGAACTCAGCTTCCTATGGGTCTGAGTGCATTCCTTTCCCCAAGCCGCTAACATTTTCAGACAACTCTACAAATGAGCTGGCATGTACATTAAATGTTGACTCTTGCCTCTCTCAAATGTACTCCAGAAGGAAGCAGACGGATAGTGTCCCCTCCCTGGAACACAAACCCATGGTGTATCCAGAAGTACTCCGTCCTCAAAGAATTTCTCAGGGGGCCAGTGAGACATCAGGGGACCCCTGCCTTCTCCTCCTGAACGTTGATGTGTTTCCCCTGTTAAAGCCTATTGTCTGTAACCATACTTCCCAACATCATGAAATTCCCTCTAACCCACCTCTCTATGGTTGCTGGTTGTTTTTAATCACTACAAATTCACTGTAGATTTGTAAGCAGTGAACTTTCATTGCAGAGGTGTTCACTGTTCTGAAAGGAGTGCACGTGGGAAAGAAGCAGCCGGAGTCAAAGAGCTAAGTCAGGAGCTAGCTGAGACTGAAAACTATTAGAAGCCCTAAACTTTGAAAATGTTATGGTATTACCACCTCTAACTGTAAACCAAAATAAAATCAATGCTTAACTATTAATAATGAAACATGTGTAGGATAACTTCAGTATATTTTTCAAGGTTTTCTGATGGAAAAAAACCTGGAAAGCTTCATTAAAGCTAAACTATCTTTAGCTTTAGGATATCCCTGCTTTGAAGGACCCTAAGGATTTGCTTGACTGCCTATTGGGTAATCCAGTCAAGGTTTATCTGGGGTCTAGATAAAAAGCAATAAGAATATTAAATGTGGCAGTGGCAGTGAGCCTGGAATGAAGGAGAGAACTAAAGGGAGGGGGAGTGAAATTGACCTTAGAAGGGAATTGATTGGAAAAACAGAAGGGCTAAGGGAGAGAATTAATCACACCTCTGGTTTTTAACTTGGGTGGTTGAGAACCAGTAATGGCATTATCATCAGAGAAGCAATGAATAGAAGGAGGAAGAGAGGGCAGAGAAGGAGGAAGAGGAGTAGAAACAGAAAGAAAAGAATAACAATAACATTTTTATTATAGTTAACATTTATTGAGCACTTACAAGGTGCCAAGAACACTTCTAAGTACTTTATTTGCATTTTCTCCAAATATCTTGGCATGTACTCACAGGAGGACTAGACTGTTTTACATGAACATATTTATGACTGAACATGTGTTCTTTGCATTTCACTTATACATATAGGGAATTTTTACAGAAATGTATGGCTATATTTCTCACATATACATAGTGACATTTAAACACTTTAGAAGCCTGAGTGGATTGCTTTGGCCACATGAAATATCCCTGAGCAGTTCATGTAATATGAGTTAAAAATGGAAGTTTTCATAAATCACTGCTATGACCAGAAGCAATCTGTTCTCAATTTCTGGCTTCAAAGGAATGAATATTAGGTGGTGTCTGTGGAAAATAAATGGGTTCATCTGCATGTTTGGACTTGACGTATTGGGCTGCTACATGTGTGCAGTTCCCTCCCATGATTCTATCTTTTGACCCAGATAAAATTGATTCACTGTAAAAAAACTTTCAGTGGCTTCTGATCATTTCTCAGTGTTTGGTTTGGTTTTGTTTCCTTCTTCTTACTAAGCAATTACCTATTTGGCTTCTCCACCTATGTGTGAAAAGCACCAGGCAATCCACATATCCAAAACAAACCCAATATCTTCCATCACTTGTAAACACTAATCTATGGTCACACAACAGACCAATTCCTTCTTTCTTAATTTCTCCACTATAGAAATTGGAAAATCTGTAGATAGGCATATCCCCCTAATATCAGCAATTCATTTCTGAAAATCTGATATTCTGGGCAAGAAACATTAATCAGAAACTTATTTTCCATTATTTTAAATAGAAAAATTATAAAACATTACACATAAACACTAAACCCCCAATCAATGTTGTAAGTAAAATATACACACACAAAACACCCACCTATATACAACTAACAAACTAATATTTACTCTATAAAATATTAAAATATTACTAGTCTCCAAGCAAATGTTTTTTAAGAAACATATACAGGAGCATAACATGTATGATACAGCATGACAAATTCACAGCAACTTTTGTAGAAAAACTGCAGCAAAATTTTCAGTGAAAGGGCAGCCCTTCCTTCTAATGACATATTACTCACTACCTTGACCAACATGGAGAAACCCCATCTCTACTAAAAATACAAAATTAGCTGGGCGTGGTGGTCCATGCCTGTAATCCCAGCTACTTGGGAGGCTGAGGCAGGAGAATTGCTTCAACCCGGGAGGCACAGGTTGTGGTGAGTCGAGATCGCGCCATTGCACTCTAGCCTGGGCAAAAAAAAGTGAAACTCTGCCTCAAAAAAAAAAAAAAAAAATAATAAATAAATAAATAAAAGAAAAGAAAAGGAAAAGAAACTTAATACTTGAAGAAATCTGAGAAGAGAGAAGTGGAGGAAAGTGGAAAAAGCCACAATTTGTCATTTGTTGTGCTGAATGCTAACAAACAGTTAGGGATGGGACAATTTTAGATGTTCCAGTCATTCATTGCTCCATAAAAACTTAATGGCTTAAAACACCAATTCATAATTACTTTAGCCTTGCTTCAACGTCCACCTAACTCGTAGCAATTCAGTCTGCAAGTTTTGGAAATCCTTCTGTCCAATTTGTGTTGTGCAAAATTAAGAAAGGGATCTGCTTTAGCCACACTAATCTACTGACATGCTCCTTGCTTATCCTGATGTAATCATTACAGAATGACACTGCCACCTTTTTTCTGACCTGATAAACTGGTGTTCCCAAGGCCAGTGCTTCGTTGATGAGTAGTGACTCACATAGACTGGTATTCACACTCTTATAGCAGAGATCTGATCATCTCTCAAAGCTTCTTTCCCATGACCCATTCCAGTCTCAGGACTGGGAAACCCTCATCACCTCCCCATTATCAGGAAAAACTCTCCAAGTCTCTCCTTGGTATGATTCTTTCTACTTCCTACCAAGTTCATAGTTCCCTCCACTTCCTTTTACTGGGGAGAATACCACATAATTTTACCTTTATGTGCCTTGAAAAACACAGTACTGGCTCCTCCTTTCTGTGGCTCAGACTAAAGTCAGAAAAGGCTGAGGATGTTTGGTTTGTTTGCTTGATTTCTTTCAAGCTCATTCCATTAAACCGTCTACCATTTCAGTCTACTGTATACATTATGAACACACATATTTTCCAAGTGCAAATAATGTCATCCTCTTATCTTAAAAACTTCTATGACTTTCCATTAGAATCAAGACCAAAATACTAAACAGACCTTAGAAGGTCTGCCTCCAAACTTTGTCTTCTCCTTTCTCTGTATATCCAGTGACTCTGGCTAGCTTCTGGATCCACACAACACTTATGTCTGACACGTCATAGTCTGTGCTCTTCTCTCCACCCTTTCCTATTTATTTCCCTGCTAGTGACTCAATTTGCCTACTTAAGGCCCACTCATCCTTCAGAGCTTAGCTTAAATGATACTTTCTTAGGAAAATTCCCTACTCTTCCATCACCCAGGAGTTACTAAGTCACTTTGACAAACACTCAAATTATTCTTCCTCCTTGTAATTTTTCCTGTTAACATTGAAAACACTTTGTGATTATACTCTTGTTTGTAGGATTCATTTTAATCTCTTTCTTTGTATTAATCTATAAATTTCTTGACAGTCAGGAGTCACATCTGTTAGACTGGATTTTTTACTAACATGTATCTGACATGGAACTATTTGCCTAATTAATAATAATGAACTAGTGGTGAGTGGGAACCAGCCTGGTTACAAAGGATTCCCTGTTGTGGTAAAATCCAACCTTGCTTTTGTGTTTCACAATTTTCTTCTCTGGTCTGAGACCTTCACTTCTTTTTTCAGGATCCCTAGTAACAAGACTTGTTCTTTGCTTACATAAACAGTCATGTAGGGTTTTGGGAAACCAAGCTTTTATATGTTACTCTCTCAAATCTCTCAAATAACTATGTAATACATTGCTGTATTGCTCTGAACTGAGCACTGAGCATATTGTGCCTACCACCTCTCTCTTAGTCTCTCTGCAAGGAAAAAATGTTATTTTCTGCTCCAATTATGTGCTCCCCCTACCTAAGTATGGAAGGGGTTTTAAAGGCCCTCTGATGGGAGGATCTGCTCCTGCTTGGATACTGAACTAGGCACAGATCCTACACTTGGGCAACAACCATGACACTTACTTTGTAGCATCATTAAAACTTCCCAAGGCAACGGTAGCTGGAAGCATTGCTGTTTAATCACTTTATACCCAGTAAAGTGTAGGTTACACAATATTTTTATAATGTCATGGTAACCTAATGAGTCATCCTCCACTATAGGCCAGAATACTGTATCCATGATCAGGGCACACTGTCATGAAAGCCAGGATGGAGGCATATGGTCAGAGTCTTACGAATGTTTATTTTTTTAGACTTCATGATAACCACCCACAACATTGGCCCAAGTTACGGAAGCAACAAACTTAATTCTTACAACATGCTTTCATTATGTGTTGTGATTTCCATATTTTAAAGTTATTTCAAATTGATCATATTTAAGGATATCGGGCTTCAAATGATGCCTGTAAAAGATCTTAATCTTATCAATAAAATACTTCCAATTCTGCTAAAGAATGGCGACTTCTGAGAAATGTTCCTGAAGGTGATAATTCAGTCAGCTGTGATCAGAGATGCCCTTTCCCTGACATAAATATTCTATTGACTTCTTGATCTTTTGTCAGTCATTTCTTGTTCTGAAACTGATACTTCTACAAATTTATATTTCCATTTTAGTTTTATAACATTATTCACTCTGTCTGTTAAAAATAGACTGATGTTTTTGGTATACTAAACTGCTTAATTCTTTACTATACATTAATAACATTATTTATTGTTTATTTGTCTGATTGGCAGAAATACTAAGAAAATAACATTATTTATTTTAAAATGTTAAAATTTAGTTGAAAATACAGCAAACAATAGAAGGCAGCTCAATATGTGAGTTAGCACCAATTTGGTAGAATAACTGAATACTACAGAAATTTGGAGAAAAAGAAGATCAATGAGGCTTGAAGAAGATGAAGAAGAATTGAGAGAGGAAGAAGTGACTCTTAACTAAAGTAAAAACGGATATAGAGTGTACATTTATCTAGGAAATAAAGAGGAGAAGGGAGCATTCTGATTAAAATAAATAAATAAAATAAATAATAAATATAAATACAGAAGTACACATAGAAAAGTATAATCAAGGATCAATGAAATGGGATGAGTGGAACAAATCACAATCCCTCTTGGGATTTAATTGATAAATATAGCATTTGGCTGAATTTTACCAAAAAACAGAATATTAAATGTTAATTACACTAATGTTTTCTGGGTGTTAGCACAGGAAGAAAATGGATGGTAAAGCCAACACAGAAAGATCTGGTGTTAAATACCAGACCCTTTACTTATTGACTGTGAAAATTTTGGTAATTATTTTTCTCTCAGCATCAGTTTTCTTATTTCTAAAGTGAGGGAGAAACATTGACTCAGTCTTTTGTTGTGACTACTGTATAAGATAATGCATGTGAAGGACTTAGGCACTCATTATTTATCAGCTGTTCTTCTTAAATCCCACTGATGAATTCTCAGTATCCAGAACAGTGTCTGGTATCTATTAAGCCCCCAGTAAGCTTTTATTCATTGAATAATATTACTTCTAAAAATTCCCCACTCTCCCAACCTTTTATTCATTAAGACTCATTTTTGTTTAACAAGTACATGTGTAAAGATGGCTCAAATAGTCAATCTTCTTTAATAATAAAATAAAATAAACACAAATTCAAGGAATGTTAACTTCAACTTCATATATAAGTTATGGAACAAAGTGATAATAAACAGAATTTAAAAAATGAGCTATGAAATAAGAGTTTGTGATTACATATAGTACTTGGAGGTGATTGCCTGCTAAACTCTTCGTACTTTCCACAGAGGTGTCTTAGAACTAAGAATTGTTCCCCATCCCCAATTTCATACTCCCCTATACATATACCAAGAGTTTTATAAATAAGTTGATTTCAATACGGAGCTTAAATTTCCAAATGGTTTCAAATGGTTCTTCAGTGCCTGGGATTCATGTATATGGTTAAAGAGGATGGTCAAGTTTATTCTCCTTAAATAGTAAATTAAAACTGTGTTTTAGAAATATTTTACTATTTTGATTCCAAGTATCCCAAGAAATATAGAATGAAATACATAAAATATGTTACTCTGCTTTCACATTTATTACCTAGCAATGGTAAAATGGCAGTATACAAATGCATGACAAATTGATAAAGAAATCTGGTAACTAAATCAGCTTCCTGCATTTCAAATATCTGTGCAAAAGGGCCAGATGGTGAACTGAAAATCTGCATGAGTGCTGACTTTTAATGAAAACACTTACATGCTCTTCAAGGCCACAATTAGTATAGCTTCTCTGCTTTCCTCCCTTGATGTTAGGACCTTGTTAGACTGACCTCTTATGTCAATAAAACCAGCTTCAAGTTCACATGCAAACACATTCATAGCAAGCAACCTCCCCTGTTAGTTAGAAAGGTTAATCAAGGTAAAGCCCTTGGTAGATGCAGGATATTCATTTCTAAATTGAAAAGTCCTCTTGATATTAAAGTTTGAAGGGAAAAATATTTGCTAACCCTATAAAATTGAATTACCATCAAGCAGGGGAAGTGGTTCTGCATATTTCATACATGAAAAGGAAATATTTGGTACTCATTCAATTTTTTTTTTGCTTATAAGTCCTGTCTCAGAGACATCACACATATATGAAAAGGAAAAAAAAAAACATTAAATTAATGCAATACCATTCCAATAGTTTGGCTCACATTTTTTCCTGGAGTCCCCTTTTTTTTAACTGCTGAAAAAAAATAAGAATATGCAGCACATAGAACAGCAGTTCTCAGACATTTTATGCTTCATGAAAACCTCATCTGAACAGCTGTTGTTCAGGGCTGCTAAAGAGAAATGGACATCTGTTATACAGACATCTTGTTTTTACTAATATTAGTTTTCTTAAAATTGTAAGTAACATGGATTGGAATATTCATCTGTCCATGTTCTTGGTGTAAATACAAGCATTTTAGCTTTGAGACTTTCCTTCCCCAATATTTACTTCCAGAAATTCAAAATGAGAAGGAGCCGAAAAGACAGCAGTAGCTCTACTATAATACGGAGAAAATGAAGGGAATTTTTTGTCCTTCCCCCTGAAGGTTTGAGTCCCCTGATGTAAACTGACAATAGATTAACAGTAGAAGAGGCATACAAATTTATTAATGTGCAAAAATGTATGGGAGCCATACAAAGTATGAGACTCAAAGAAGAACCAGATAGTTGAGTCTTAAATACTCTACTCATAGGAGAGAGGGAAAGTGGGGATGTAGGCAATTTTGAAGGGTGGTAAATGATTTTCGGAGGAATTAAATGGGCCCAAAGAACAGACGGTAGCTTGTGACAAAGTCTGCCTAGGTGTGATTACATTCCTCAGTCTTTCTTCCTGCAATATAAATTTAATCATCTCTGGTTAATAAAATTTCAGGGAGGCAGTTGAAGGCAACTGTGTTCCTTATGGAGGAGCTTCAGATAAGAGAACTTCAGAGAGAGTTCCACCTGGCATTTAGGGGAAGAAACAGGATGAGGTCAGAAAAGTTCTTGGTTCTGAGGCTGCTTCTAAACCCTTTTAATTTCCTTTAGTTTAAAGTGCTCAGCATGCTAAAATGTCACATGTTCATGTACCGTTTTCTGAGCCCCAAACAAAGGAAACCTGTATTTAATATAGAAGATAATAATTCCACTGGTAATGACTGTGAAAATTATCAACTCTCAACTCATTTCTAGGACATGAAGGATCTTATAAATGTTAGGCACCTTCAGCATAACCCTGTCTCTCACATGATTTTCAGACGTATTGCACTTGTCTTTCGATATCTGCCCTATCCAGACGATGCTGGCTAATGTGGTCTATCCTAGGAAATATTTTGAAGAGGAAATTTAGCTTGATCTTTTTTAAAAAAGTGTCGGATGTTGATGAGTAGAGAAAAAGAAGAGTGATAACTTTAAACGGAGGATACAGACGAGGGGGAAAAAAAAAAAAGGAGTAGATACTATGCGCCGTATGAACCCAGATATACGGCCTTTAAGACCATGGTCTCTGCAGTCAACCAAACGGGTTACAGA
This sequence comes from Macaca mulatta, assembly GCF_049350105.2. Classification (NCBI taxonomy): domain Eukaryota; kingdom Metazoa; phylum Chordata; class Mammalia; order Primates; family Cercopithecidae; genus Macaca; species Macaca mulatta. Next base: position 125,486,927 of record NC_133413.1, read on the forward strand.
ACAGCTTCTCTCCCTACTAGCATATGACTTAAGACGGATTTCCAGATCTCTCTGCTCCTTAGTTGGATCATCTATAAAATGGGGATAATAACAGTAGTACTTACCTCTACAAGTTGTTATGCAAATTACATTAGTACATATAAAGAACTCAGAATAATTCCTCCAAATTATAAGTACTCAATAAACTATTATTATCATCATCATTATTATTATTGGCACACAAGATATGCTTATTGAATAAAATAATTCAAGAATATGTCAATTAATGATAGTAAAGAGACAGTAAGGAGACAAGCCAAGACTGAGTAGAGGCAGTGAGAACTATACTTGGAAAGATCCTTCCAGAATTTACATTTTCTTGTTTTGAGCTCTCTCTTTGTTATTTAGGTCTCTGTGAAGCCAAAGATGACTTAGGTTCAACTACAGGGTGATTAAGAGCAAGGCCTCTGGATTGGGATTGACCTGCATTTGCATTCTCATTCTAGCCCATACTATTGCTTGACCTTGGAAATTTGTTTAGACTTCAGTTTTCTCAACCATAAAATCAAGGAAATAATAGAGTCTACTTCAAAGTCTTGTTGCAAAAGTTAAAAAGTCTTGTATAGCTTTTTACCACAATAAATGAAACAGTATTTAGTAAATAGTGACTTTATATCATTTTTATTATCATTTCTCCCCTTCTCCGTGAGACCAACATTTTTTGTATAAGTAAAGTACATAATTGGATGTGTATGTAGGTCTGGGGGTGGGTTGGGTCCTAGGGTGGTAGTGCCTTCTAGGCAGAAAACTACATTTAACCAGACATCAAGTTATAAAGTTCCGAACAGTGATGCAGTTATATAAAAGGAAAGAACTGGAAAGGTAAAAGATCTGTTAAAGGGTAAATCAATCAATCCTCTGGGATGCTGCCTGATTAACTATAAAGAGTAAAGACGAAGAAGTATGTGGATTCCAATTAGCAGCAATGCAAGGCACCACTGACTCAATTACTAGTCAATATTGACCTCAAATATCTAGAAGATCTGCACAATAACTTAAAAAGAGCTTTCCTATATACCACTTCATTTAGTTTTCATAACATTTTTATAACGTGGATTTTATTATAATCTTTCTTCTTTAATAGGTAAGGGAAAAATTTTTCCCAGAGAGGAAGAAAACACTCCCACTGTGACCAGTAAGTGCTACAATCAAAGCTCTCAATCTGGTGTCTAATTTGAAATTCCATGGTCTTTCTATGATATTATTGCCTATCTGGAAATGAGGTTGTCTCTCAGGGTTTGTCTGTATAAATCAATTATGATGAAACAGTTGATAGGTTTTCCAATATTGAAAATTGAATTTGACCAATTGAGTTTTTCAGACATTCCTGTCTGATTCAGTAGGAGTGTGACTCCCTTAGGGTCAGTGCAAATTTATTCATGGAAAGAACCCAGAGATGATTCTTAGTCCCCAGGCAACCTTCCGTGTGCAGACAAACTGAAGGTTGTTTGTTTGGTTGTTAGATTGAAAGTGGTCAATTGGTCGACCTTCATCTAATACTGAATCAAGTGAGAAGCAGACTATGATGAGAATGTTGTCTGGTAGAGTGGTTCTCAAAGTATGGTCCCCAGACCAGCAGCAACAGCATTCCCTAGTAAAATGTTAGACATGCAAATCCTCAAGCCTAAGTCCAGACATAATGAGTCGAAAGCTCTCGAGATGGGGCTCAGTCATCTGTTTTTAAACAAACCTTTTAGGTGATTTTGATGCATATTAAGTATGAGAACCACTGATACGGAAAAAATGCCTTATGAAAGCATTAATTTCATGGCATAAGGCATGCTGTATTCAGCTTGGCATTCAGATTTCCCAAAATATTATAGTCGTCTAATAAATGTTTACTAAATCAATAAATGCAAAACCAGACGTGGTAGGCAATAGTACTATCTGCAGATTTTAAACTTCTTTATATATCTTCATTTTCATATTTTTCTGTACAATTTTCTTTTTAATCCTTGAGAGATGCTTTAAATATTTAGTGGCTGGTTGCCAATGCGTTGCCTCTAAAAATCAACTGGCACAATTGTATACTGAGTGTGGGTCAAGGAGAGCAAAGATTATCTGGACATGGTGTCTTAAAAAACATAAAAATAATTGGTGATCTGTTAACACTTCACATGTTAAAACAAAAAGTTATTTATTAATAGGAAATTTACATTTTTATATAGTATTAGTGATCTATAGTTACTGTGTACACTTCAAGGAAGGCCCTGAAAGAGATTCAGACAGTAAGAGCAAATTATAGTACTTAAATTCCAACAGCAAGCGCCTGAAGAAGTTCCCCAAATGATCCACACCTCGCTCTACTTAAGGTTTTGGTAGCCTCCTCCCACAGGCAATTTGGTCTGACCCTGTGTGAAATACTTAGAAGACGCTGCTTGGTTTTTGAAGCTGTGTCACAGGTAGCCTCACAGCTTCTATCTGCTTTCTTGAAATACACATCCAGGGGTGGGGGTGGGGAAGCAGTCACCATATAAATAGTCCTACTCTCTTGAGACTGCCATGCTGTGAGGAAGCCCAAGCTAGCCATGTGGAGAGGTCATGTGGAGAGTGTTGCAATAGCTGGCCCAGCTGAGTCATCAGCCATTTGAGTGAAGCATCTGTCTTAGACATCCAGCTCAGCTCAGCCTTCTGGTCACTCACCTCAGTCGCCACATAACAGCAATGCCAAAAAAGACTCTAAAAGTGGGAAAAGTGCAGATGAACCCAGTTAACCCACAGAACTATGAAAGATAATAATAAATTGCTGTTTTAAGCCACTAAGTTTTGAAGTGGCCTTTAACACAAAAACAGATAAAAGAAACCTTAATGTTTAAACAATCTTTAGCCTAATAATCACAGAAATAAAATATATACATGAGTGAATATTAATCTGATTTTGCTATTGGTGAGTATTTCTATCATTTTATTTCAAAGTTACACAAATTTTGATTTAATACTCAAATGTGATAGAAGTATCCTCCAAATTCTGTCCTTTTCTACTGATGTGATTTGATCAACAGAAACCTGGAAAACGCTGAATTTTGGGCCAGGCACAGTGGCTCATGCCTGTAATTCCAGCATTTTGGGAGGCTGAAGCGAGTATATTACCTAAGGTCAGGAGTTCAAAACCAGCCTGACCAACATGGAGAAACCTTGTCTCTACTAAAAATACAAAAATTAGCTGAGTGCGTGGTGGTGGGGACCTGTAATCCTAGCTACTAGGGAGGCTGAGGCAGGAGAACTGCTTGAACCCAGTTGGTGGAGGTTGCAGTGAGCCAAGATCATGCAATTGTACTCCAGCCTGGGCAACAAGAGCGAAATTTCATCTCAAAAAAAAAAAAAAAAAAGGCTGAATTTTATACCTGACCATTGTAGCGGTTTTGTGTATATAGTATCACTTATCAAATTACTCTCTGTTGAGCTCTGAGCCATTAAGAGAGGAAAAAAAGATAGGAACAGCACAGCAAGTAACAAAGCTTAGAATATAAATGAGAATGGTTGAAAGGCAACTCTAAAGGGTATGCTTCAGGAGGTTAATATGCTTAATAAGATGTAAGCACATTTGTATTTTTATTCATCTCACTGTGCTTTGTACATTGATAAACAGTGGATAAAGAGGAAGTACTCCTCTTTTATCATTTGCTATTAAACATATTCAGCCACTGCGTTTTTCAACTGTACCTTGTTAAAGAGGAAATATGCAGAGAAAGGTGATAATGTATAGTCTTGTTTTGTACATTAGAATATAAATCACAGCAAGAAAACAGATTGCTGCTAGAATATTATTAGCATGGCTCATTCAATACATATAAATGGATCCATCCCTTACAAATAGGTAAATACCCAAAATCGAATTCTGTATCATACTTTTTAAGTAGCTTGGTTATTTTGATCATCATGAAACAGAGTTAGATTAATAATATAATTAGTAACTGGAATTCACTATTAATAAGCTGCTCGATTTACTATCTTCTAGAATTTTCATTAACAAAAAACATTTATCCCAGCTCAAAGAAAACGATTTTTCTAGACCAATGGGTGTATGTTTTATCCTCCAATTATCTCCTGACAACTTCATCCCACAGAGCCAATGTGACATAATTGAATGAGCTGTGGACTACAAGTCAGGAAGCATCAATTATTTAACTAATACTGTCAAGCTGTCATGAAATAGCAGGCCCCATGTTAGATTCTGGAGTGCACAGTTCTTCTTCGTGTGGATTTTAACATCTACTATGTTCTGTTTCTGACCCTGTAATAAGGTAGAATTGTGAACAAGAAGTCGTGTGACCTTAAACACATTAGTTAATGACTCTGACTTTGGATTGTCATCTATGAAATGAGGCTGAGGAGGTGACTACCAATACGTCATTATTCCAGTATCTTGAGGCTAATAAACCACATTTTAATCAAAATATGATGCTTCATGATTCCATAAAAGAAAAAATAATAATAAGCCTTTTTTATCTGAATAATGAAATTTTACTAAATTTTAAATCCTACTTCTGTCTTAAATACATTTTACTTTTCTTCTGTTTTAAAAATTGTATTGCCTAAAAATCTCCCTGGATGCTCCACTGGTTTATGCCTTTCAAAAGCTTTGCACTGAGTGCCCACAGCTAAAGTGAGCTAGAAGAGCCATGTGTACTTCTAGTGTTCAAAATTATCTGTAGGAGACAATTTTCTTTTAAATATGGAATAGAATGGTAAATATACCTGATAACTATTTTGGAAACACTAACCAGGAAAATCCAATATGACCTGGCTGGAAATCAGGGAAGGCCAAGTGCTTCTCTTATGTAATGAGTCATTTCTCTACAAAGCACTATTGGAATATTGCGTGAGACCAGTCTTCCTTGTGTTAGGGTGTCTCATGGATTGAAGGCCATTTAGCACCTCCTGTCTAATATCCAGTAAATGGCAGTAGTCATCCCCAGGCATGTGATACTCAAAAATATTCTCAAATATTTCCACATGTTCCCAGGAAGGGGATGATACCACTGGGTTAAGAGTTTCATAACCTTGTATCTGTCAAGATGGTTTAGACAAGTCTAGAGGATAAATGAGTATCTACTTGAAAATAACAGGAGAGAAAATGCAATGAATGAATTCAGGAGGCCTGTGTTGTTCACTTGGTCTGTAGAAACAAGATGTGCCTTATCAAGATCTGGCTAAAATACGGATGAAATATTTTCTTAAACCTCTTCTTTAAAATTCAAGAGGTAACACTTTGCACAACAAAATTAAGCGGACAGGAGAACTCATGATATACCCACCACTATGACTTTGTCTTCTTATCGACCAATGTAAAAGAGAAATTCAAACTGATGTCATAACCTATAATCCCTTTTATGGACTGGGAACGTCCAAGTAAGGAAAATGTAGAGGTTATATCTTAGCTAGCAATACTATCTTAAAAGTTTGTTTTCTTTAAGTCCTTTATCTAATAAATTTGAGAGCCCAAAGAATTTAATAATCTGATAAAATCAAACTAAAAAAAAAAAGAAAACTATTGACTCTTTTTAATAGGTAACTCTGTATGCCACTGGCGGTTATAGTTGTCTTTGCACATAATGTCACAGGATCGTTGGGGTGTTGCTTTTCTGGCTGGAAATCTCTGTGGCTGGCGGTGCCTTTGCCCAAGTTTTGGTCAGGCCCACTGGGCTCATTCTGCCCACTCGGGCTGGCAGGCTGCACTTGGCTCGTGCTATTGATCTGGGCCCCATGCCTGCCAAGGGCGAGCCAGGCGCAGAGTGGTGAGGAGTATGTGAGTGAGCAAGTGTGGGGTCCAGCCACTGCACACAGCCAGGCATGCTGGCTGTGGTGGGCCAGGCAGCTCCAAGTACCGGCACAGGCGTTGGCTCCCTGCAAGGCTGAAGCTGGACCAGGCATACTGCAAGCAGCTTCCATGGCTGGCACCAGAACACGATGGCACTGGAAGCTTGGAGTCAACAGAACCAGAGATCCCCAAAGAAGGTGTCGCAGCCCTGGCTTGGGGAGCTCCTAGGTCTGGGCTTCCTGAAGGGCAGCTCTTTTCTCCTTCTTGTAGCCCACAATGTGGCAAGCAAAGGCGTGTTTCAGCTCTGTTTGTGTTGCCTCACTTTCAGAGCCATCATTCGGTGAGTCCCAAGTTGTTGCCCTGTATCCAGGAAGAACGAGGTACACAGACAAGTGGAGGTGGAGCTAGGTGAAGAAGTGCTTTCTTGAGCAATGGAACAGCTCAGAAGAGACCTGCAGAGGGTAGCTCCTCTCCACAGGCAGGTTGTCCCATCATCTGCCCAGCTCTCAGCAAAGAGGGACCCACAGTGCACAGCTCCTCTCTGCAGGCAGGTCATCCCCTCATCTGCCCTGGTCTGGCTGAGCCTGGGATTTTTACGGGCTTCAGAGGGTAGGAAGTGCGTGCTGATTGGTCCATGGGTGGCCACCGGTAGGCCCATAAAAAACACCGTAAGTTCTCACTCCTGTCGTCGAACTGGCAGCCGGGTCTTCAGGCTGTCCCTGGCCTGAAGATTGGGTTTCACTTGGGATCCACCTTTTTCTGCCCAGGAGTCTGTCTGCCTCCTGCTGCCGTTAACCTGCCATCCATGGTGCCTGCGGTGCCAGGTTGTTCATGCGGAGGCGTGCCTATAGGCCGAGATGACCCACCCTTAACTTCCTCTCAGCCTCCCTCCCATGCTCATCGCCCCCCACTCCTCATGCTCGTTGGCGCCCAAAGTCCAGAGGGGGCTGAGGCAGCAGGGGTCTGGTGTGTCAGTGCTGCCCTGAGCGTGCACATGCGGCCGGGTCATGACAGCACCCGGGCTCAGCCACAACTTTGCTCTGAAATTGGAGTTCACGCCAAGAGTGGGGAGAGGCCAGGCAGCAGGAGCAAGTACGTCCAAGCCTGCAGGGGCAGGGGTGCTTCTCGGGCCCTCGAGATTGCAGAGATGCCCAGGTCCGCAGTCACAGCTGGGTGGCTGCAGCAGGTCCCCGGAGGGAGAGAATCCCGCCCCTCCAACTTGGAAGGGGGCGGGGCTTCCACCTGTTCCAAGTTCCCCCAGCTCTCTGGAACGTACGGCCCCAGCTGCGCCTCCCCCACTGCAGCTGGCATCATGGCAGCAGCCACTCCACACAGGCCGCGGCTGCCATCATTAATACATAAAACTACTAATTATTCACCAACAGAGTGGCAATTAAAGTTTATCCCAGCATGAAACTACTGGAAAGCAATAAGCCTGTTCTCTTATGCTGACCCACTTAAAAAGATTTAAATTGTATCTACTTTAAATGTTACTAAGTCAATGAAAATTATGTGTTGGGCAGCACTATACTACAGATTGCAAGTTCTATGTGCATTAAATTGCTGTGAAATATCAATGAAGCCTCTCGTGCATTTATATTCCAGCCTAAACTGTGTTGGTTTTACCCTAGCCATGCCGGCTCCATTTCTTAACACAGGAAGCCTCATGATGGGACACTAGGGTAACTCTTCATTCTTCTGTCTACATGGAAACATCTATCAACCAGTTCTACATAGTGCTTCACAGAAAGTATTAAACCATGTCTACATTGTCCACATGCTGGATGGTAGACAGCTCAGTATTGAGAATAATAATGTTTCTGTACAAAAAAGAAAACGAATTTTTTTCTTTATCCTTTACTATTACTCTGGTTGTTGCCTTCATTTTCCTTGAGTTGCTTCGTTAAAGTGTCATTTCACAACTGTAGGATTATTTGCTCATGAAAATACATACATGTGTACACATGCATACACACAGATGCACACACACATTTTGTCCCACAAATTATATGAAAAGCACCAAGAGTGTTTAATCAAGGCATAAATTATTAGAAATTTTTCCTTATTAAATTTTAATCTTGTTGATTTAATCACACACATTTAATCACCATAACAATGATATGATTGCATTTAGGAAAATCTCACAATAAGCACAGAAAAAAATGAAGCACTAGTCTCTAGTAATATTTTCAATCAACTATAAAATTGAATATGAAAATAATATAGACTATGCAAGCCCAGGAAATCAAGAAAAAAGGCATTTAATACTTGCTCACATCAATATAGAACTAGTCCAATAATAGCCACCAATGTTTTCAGTAATCCAGTTTGTAAATGTCTTTAGCAAAGTAACCTATTCTTCAGCCCCAGGAGATTATCTCATAACCCAATCAATGGTAACCTAAGCAGGTTTTCACTAACTACCTTAGTCTATTTCCTGGTACTAGATAATGTTTCCCTTGTTGATTTTTAAAGCTTTCATATATTTGTAAATAGTTTTCTTACCACTGCTCAGATGTTATTTAGCCCAATAAAAATTATCTATCTATCTATCTATCTATCTATCTATCTATCTATCTATCTGCATATATAATATATAATGTTGGTCAAACACACATACATACACACATATATGCACACACTCGCCCTTTATGGAAAAGAGACTCAAAATCAGTTCTCCTTAGTTGTCAATTAGAGTTAGTTTTAACATCAATTAAGTTTGCAACATTATTCACGGTTAGGAATATGCAGGGAAAAACATTTTTTCTCTCAAGATTTTTTCCATTTAAGATGTAGAGTTAAGATAACCATAGCTTTATATGTGCAAAACTGAGAGTGAAATAGGGAGTGGCATTCTGTCGTCTCTACTTCCAATGCCAATAATTGTACAAAATTGTACGTTTGGTAAGACAGATAAAAATCTTTTAAATACATGTTATATCATGACTTAATAGAACAGAATAAAAACAATTCTGTTCCCTGCAACCTCTGTATAACTGCATTTACGTAAACCAAAATTAGATTAAAGAGCAATTGCACTACATAGTTTCCACTGGCCATACCAAATTTGTTCTAATTTTTATGCACAAGAATATTTTAATTTGTCTGCCAGATTTAACCAACATATTAAGCAATGTTCTGAAAATAATAGAGCTAATTCTTAAGTAAGCACCATGTCTGTGGTGTCACCTACTCATGAAGATAAGCCCTTTAACTAGGATGCTTGTTGAGCTATCTTCCTAACATAAAACCAAGCTCTATGTCCCCTTTTAATTATCCTAGTATTACTGAGACCTAATTAATAGAAAGAACTCCAAAATGCCCTCTGCTGAATGATCTAGGCAATGGATTCAAGGGTCTCAGTGCTAATTTCTGAAGTATGCAGAAGGATATTCATTTGGAGGACAAAGGCAAATGCTGGGGGATGCAAACTAGTAAATGGAAGTTTAGGAATCATATGTGCTGGACTCACACTTCTGGGAGATTTGCCAATTCAGCATTTCAATAAAAATAGACTGAATGCCTACTATGTGCCCAGTGCTGAAACCATAGCTGTCAACAAATTGGCCAGGTATGAAGCTCATATCCCATACAGAGCTGTCACCTACACCTTTAACAACGGATTTCAAAATGCCAGGAAACTGACTACAGAATTCTAAATAGGATTCACTTTTCACCTGCTGGTATTTATTACATGGGGAATAGCAACCACCACAATATGCGATGCCCATGCTACTAACATGAATTCTAGAAGCTAGCTGGAGAGAGTTTGCAGTGCTCTCCATTCCAAAGTTCAGCCTTTAGGCTTTTGTAGACTGCATGCCTTGAAAATGGTCATGAATCCCTATCATTTTTCCCTAAACTATTTATTCTCCTCTCTGCTGGAGTGAATCTGCATCTCTGGTTACTCTGATTAATAACCAATTAACATCTTGGGTTTCTAAATTACCTGAATTGATAGGAGGTTCTATTTGCTATCACCTTGCGTACCACCAAGCAAATAACATGCAGCACTAAAAATAACACCCTTCAAAGTCATTGAATAAGGCAGGGAAAATAATTATTTCCTCTTCTTTCTCTTTTCTTTCCTCTTGCCTCCTCCTTTTTTCCCTTTCTCCTTCTTTCTCTTCTTTCTCCACTCCTCATCTCTCTTGGTGTCTTCACCTCCTTATCCTCCTCCTGTAACTCCTCTTATTTGTTTTGTTCTCTATCCCTATATATTTCTTGATCTAAAAGACACTCATTGTCCCTTTGCCTCTTCAATGGACCCTCTATTTATTCCTATTAACAAACTAATTTTTTATATCAGTATTTCAGTCGTATTTCACAAACAAGATATAGAACATTATGTTTTTAAAAAAACTGTTTAAGTTTCTGTCTACTTTCAATTTCCTTTTTCCAGAAGCTTAATGTGTTTTTAAAAAACAAACCAGGAACAAAAGAAAACTCCAAAGGAAGCCTAAGTCACACAAATATCCATTTCAATGGGTATTGCTACTTCTGTTTTAATAAATGAGAAGAAAACCCCACTATTCACATGATTAAGGTCTGCCTGGCAACCCAAAAACTTCTTGAGTCCACAACTTGCAAGTTGGAAAATCTGGGGATAAACTACATGTATGTTCCAATGGCAAAGTCCTCAGTGGAGCTCTGTTTCCTTAAACCTTTTGTTGTTGTTGTTGTTAAACTGAGAAAAGCAGACACATATTATTAAAGCATATTGAATCCTATTACCAAGGCTTACTCAGCCACAAGAAGAAATTCTACTATTTCTTTTAAGTGCCATTACCCTATTCAGAGTGCTCACCACCCTGACACAATTAATGCAATGTATTTTTAATTGTGTAGCGGGTCAAAGTGATAGCATCCAAACCTCTGGCTTTTCACATTCAGTGTCAGAAATTCTTGCTGCCACAGGAATATCTTTCAGTTGGTTCAGACTCATATAAGCAGTGACACCCAGTGGATGGAAACATCTCGAGCAAGAACCTCTTGGCTCTCTGCCCGCCACCCCCATCTTCTCTCTCCAGGGAAAGATTTTTGTAAGTGCTTTGTTTCTCTGACCTTCTTACAATTCTCCACAGGAAAGGAAATTATCAGATTGCCTAATGCCAGCCAGCTTTTCTTTAAAATTTACTCAAATTAAAAAGACTCAGACCTTTCCTTTGCACTGAAGACATTTAAACCTATCAAAATATGTTCAACTAATCAGATATTTGGATTCTAAAAATAAAAGCAGATTTACAAGTATAAGGATAAAAGAGAAAGATGCTCAATTAATTTCCTACATGTTGCACTTAAAAAAATGTAATTGCCAGCAGAAATCATGGCTTTATTATTTATTCATTGCAAATCATTCAGAGAATATTAAACTAAATTTGTGAGGAAAAAGTAATATAAACTGTGGACTGAAATCATCTTCATTCCAAATGATGGCTATCAATAAAAATATATCCACTCTAATGCAACCATTTTATTAACTATTTCAGCTGCTCTCACAATATGAAATAAAAAGTTTGCCTCTGATTTGAAGATAATAACAAAATGTAAATCTTTTTAAAAAGCTCTAACCTATAGCTTTTTATTCCACAAACTCTTCTGAGCAATCATTTCAAATAAAATTCCTTCAAAAGCAAAGATGGGGTCTTGTTTTATTTTGTTGGCAAGACAAACTGTTTTTTTTTTCTTCTTCTGTGTAATTAGCGCCAAAGGAGGTATTAATTCACCTTTATGTAGATCTTTGTCAAGAATCAAATATTAGCATAGGCTGTCTTAGTTACTGAAATACAAGTCAAGGAAGCAGCTACTGAAAAACATTGATGGTGGGGTAGGGGTCAACAAAACTTTTTCTTACTTTGTCAAAATCACTACCTACTGCTGGGATCTCTGGTTTTCAAAGTAGGTCTCTAGCATGGATGTGCATATTTCTTGCTTGAAGAATTGAGGCGATTTGGGAAGCAAAGAAGCCATGACTCAAGTATTATTAAAGTGGCCAACAGCAAAGTTAGGAAAAGGCAGCAAGCTCTTTGAAATAAAATTACCTTGAGGAAATGAGAGGTTATGCTGGTAACCTAAGCTCAGGAAAAGGAACGTATTTGATTAAAGATAGTTGATTTAGTTTGCCATAGTTTATCCCTATTTCTTAAAGCTCATATATGCCTAGATACCATGACACGGAGATTGCCTGAGAAGAAGAGTATGAAATAACATGTTTCAACATGGTGCCTAACATGGAATAACATTCCCCAGCAGGAGTGAGTCCACTGGATTCTGCAGGACAGTTACTAAATAGTGCTACCACATGGTAGTAAGAAGGGACAGAATTTATGGTCTGTTAAGACTTCTCTGACCCAGGGCACTCCAAAGGTTATATTCTTCCCAAGTCACCAACATCTAAAGGTTTACCTTTCATCTATTCTTTGGGAAAGTAAAATGCAGGTCTACTGGGTAAGTGCTAGAACAGCAGTAGAGAGGCATCTCCAACTTAGTTTGTATGAACTATGGTCATGCATGTGCAATTGAAAGAGTACACTCTCTCCCACTCACTAGAACAGCTGTCTTGTCCCTTTCTTTGTGCTGTGGTTTGAATGTGTCTACCAAATTTCATGTGTTGGAAACTTAATCCCCAAATTTACATGTTGGTGGCATTTGGAGATGAGGCATTGGGAAATAATTAGAATTAGTCATCTGGGTAGAGCTCCATGACGAGAAGTGGCTTAATAACAAGAGGAAGAGAGACGTGAGTTAACACACTCTTGCCCTCTTCCCATGTGATAGGCTCCACCATGTTATGACACAGCAAGAATGCCATCACCAGATGCTTGAGTCATGATCCTGGGCTTCCTAGAACCATGAGATAAGTAAGCCTCTATTCTTTATAAATTGCCCAGTCTGTGGTGTTTAATGATAACAACAGAAAATAATTAAGACACCTTGCTTTAGTCCCCTCCTGAGGTTGCTTTTCTCACCCACTCACAGCTCTGGCACATTCAGTTCCACCTACTAACTCCCATTCCTCTTTGAATATGACTGGTTGCCCTACTTGAAAGAGCCTATGTGTGTACACAGACTCTAAGGCCCAAAAACACTCTCCTAGACCATACTACTCGGATTCCATAATAATCTAGTCACTTAATAAAATTTTCCTTATCAGTTGAGGAAGGAACACTTTCCCTAATACCCACAAAGGAAGAAGGGTTCTGATAGTTTAAAAGTTAAATAACCTAGTGATCAAGGAAGGCAATGGAAAAGAAAAAAAAAATGGCGAAGAGAAAGAAGGAAGGAAACATGTAATGTGAGGTCTGTGATATCCATGTCACTGTAAGGAGATAAAGTTTATTCATTCTTAATATTGTACAGTATTTTATTGTATGGATATGCCACAGATTATTCAACCATTTTGCTAATGAATCATATTTTTAATATCAGTAATTACTTGTATAAAAGATTGTTTTCTATGAATTTATTTTTAGAATAGATTTACATGAATAAATAGTCATATTCATATTGGTCCTTAATAAGATTAATTCTTAATACGCTATGTCTAGGAGAAGTTGAGCAAAAACCTTCTTGTCCACACACCCACACACCCACCCACCCACACACACACACACACACACACACACACACACAGGTTGAGTGAAAGAAAAGGGGCAGATTGTGTCTCTAAGTCGAATGAACAGTATGAGAAAGGAAGTAAAGTTACCAAGCTATGTTTGAAACCAACTGAGTTAAGGCCATGTTGAGAAAAAAAAGATTTATGACTGACACCATTTTTTTCCAAAACTTATGTATAGAGGTCAATAATGACTCTTATGAAACTCATGGGCTTATTATGGAAAAATTTTTATTTATGAATAATAAAGAATTTATTATTTTCAGTTTAAAAAACTTTCTTAAATCTATGGAAGAAATGCAGAATCTGGTTTGGTTGTTTATGCATACACACACACGAACACATATGTGTACAGGCTGAAAAGCAAATGGTTTATAAGACCTGCCTATAGAGGGCCCACAAATGATCGAGTCAGACAACTACCCCTTTTCTTTATTTAATTGAAAATAAGGTCTATTTTGCAAAATATAACATACAATTTACCCACAAGAAGTGTGAATTTATGCAGTTTCCTATATGAAAGTGTGCATTGCACTGATCTAAGATAGACGTCTAAGGCGAGTTTAAACCTGATGATATACTCTCTCCCATAGTGCCATAGCAGTAATGTTTCTGATAATTAGTTACTCCTGTGGGCTGGCCATTTTCTGTTTCACTACACTCATACACAACTCAGGTTCTGGCTCAGCCTCATACATGCAATCAGTCAGACTTAGTAAGCTCAGGGGGCCTAGTCATCCAAAGCAAAGTTGAAAATTTCCTTATCTCCCACATTGTTACAATGAATCTGGCTTTAATATGTGTCCCAGTCCTATCAAATTTCACTATCTACAAAGCTTAGAATGATCAGAATTTACCAATTCTCCATCTCCTTTTTTTTTTTTTTGTGTGTGTGTGTGTGTGTGTGTGTGTGTGTGTGTGTCGTACATTCATAACAACAAAAACTGTACCATTATAGAATCAGGTATTACCATGTCCAATAATAAAATCAAATGTTACTCTCTCTTACCTTATTTTTCTAATAATTTATGACTGAATGAAAATGAGACTAAGACACTGTCGATGCAGAATCCTCCCAGCATATTCTTACTAAATAAGTCTTTCTGTATAAAAGGAAAGGACTTAACTGTTTTTTTAAGTAATATGATGCATTCTTAACTAAGTTGCTTTTGGCCACAGTGATTATTCTGCCCTCTTTTGGAGAGAACTTAATTGGAAGTAAGTTTATGAATGAACTCACTTCTGCATATTTACCCGTTTCAGCCAAAACATCGCCCCAATTCTTCAATTACTTTAACATGGGTTGATGGTATTAAAGAAAAATGTACTAATGCAATTTGACAGAACTAAATAAATGAAGGAAGAAGTTGAATATGAAAATAGGGAATTTTCCCTGTTCTCTTTAAACTTAATGGAAGAGAGGAGAAACCACTATTCTTTTCAGTGACACCAATCAAACGGTTTCATTTCTACTTGAGCACTGTCGAGCTTGTCTAAATCTGGGCACTCATCTCAAAGTCTGGAAGAGGGATATGGTTATTGTGGAATTAGTCTCTGGGGACCACATGCTTTCACATATTTCACTAGTCCCCGTGGCAAACCTTGTGTGTGAACTGCCTAGTATTATTTATTAACTAATGAGGACTTTTCTATTCATTCTTTGCAAACTCAGACATTTACTCAGATATCTCATGTTATGAGCAGGAAATGAATACAAAATTAAGTAGACTTCAAGCTATTATCAAGATAATTCAAGCTATATGACATTCTTCTTAGTATCTCTGGAAAACTGAAGCAATAGTATTTAAAAATCTTCTTTCGGTCTTATGAATTATTTCCTCTTGCCTCCATTTCACTAGAAAACCATCAGTGCATCCCTGGGGAAAGCAGGATTATGACCTCTGCTTCCTGAAACTCATCTGGTGCTCCTCACTACCATGATCCAAGAAGAAGTCTGCCAAAGAGTTGGGAAGCCATATTTCCTGTTTGGGTTTGTGTGCTGAAGTCTGTGGTCACCAGTTAAAAAACCAAAAATAATTGGTCACTAATTGTTCCGGTTACTATTGCTACATCACAAAATTAACTCAAAATTGAGTGTCTCAAATTAATCATTTCATTATTCTCACAAAGTCTACGTTCTCACAAAAATTCAGACAGAAAACTGCGGAAATGACTTGTCCCTAATCCACAGTATCAAAAAGTATCTGGGAAAATTTGGAGGGATGACTGAAGGCTAGAAACTGAAGTCATCTGAAGGTTTCTTCACACACATGTATAGCACATGGACTGGTAGACTTGAGCTATGCCAAGAGCACTTATAAGAGTCTTCACCATGTGATTTGGGTTTCTCTTAGCATGGTGGCTTCAGAGTAGTTGGAATGTTTACATGGTAGCTCAGGTCTCCACTTAAGTGCAAAAGGGAAAAACTAGATTGCCTTTATGACCTCATCTCATAAGTCATTTCTGTCATGTTCTATCTGCTCAAGTAGTCACAAGCACACTCTGAATTATGTAAACCTGCTACTGTCATCTAAAGATAGTAGTAACTATCAAAGGCATTTTCGTAATGAATTCATATGCATATAATATGCTCTTCTAACTAATATTTTCTGTAGAAGTTGCTACACATGTCTTTACAAGACATCAAGAGAAGCCAGACGACAATTAGTTTCGGGTTATGTCAGCTTATGACAACAACTATTTGAAAACTTGAAAATGTATGCAACAATTTTACTTGAGATCAACAGACAGTTTGACCTATTTCAGCAGAGCAGCAGGTTGTTGGCTAAAGTATTACAAAAAGTCCAGTCATTTATTTTGTATGTTCACAGATGAAGAAAAGTTAGCTTTCTTTATTTCAATCTGTAGTTTCCAGCTTGCTTAGACTTATGTCTTCTGAAACAAATGGGAATTACTTAGGTTTACAGCCAAACATTTTTGAAAATCCCCAAGACTATGTAATTATTACTCAACACATTCTTCTCTTTGGGCATTTGAGTCAAGATTAGTTACCTGCTCAAAAAATAAAAAATAAAAAAGAGAGATAAAATAAAAGCTTAGGTATTAAAATGTCTACTTCCCACTTATGTGTCACTTAATACTTTATTATATTAATTTATAGACCAGTGGCAATTAAAAAGTTATACACATATGAGAAAATCACAGGGAGCTTTCCTTAAGTTCATGTGTTATCGAATCTAAATGAAGAGAACATTCCAGTTTTAATGGGTACCGTAATCTTTGAGGCCCCACTGTTTCTTAGGGCTCGGTGTAACCTCATGGCCTAGAATGATTAGGTTTCAGAGATAGTTTTTATCCAGAAATGCCAAACTGATAAACATCTGAAATTTCAACACAGATGCTCTGAGTGGTTTCCTTATTGCTGTAATCACACTGAGAAATCAAAATTGGAATAAAATATTTGGAACACATTTTCTTTCCTATTTAATAGTGTGTTTGAGTATGTGTAGTGTGGTGATAGGTCCAAGGGAGGTGGAATAGGAGTCATGTTTTTTATTACTGTCACTATGTGTTTCTGTGCCTTAATGGAGGCTTTCTGATATTTGTCTTTCATTTTCTTTGGACTCTGATGGTTGAAATTTTCGCATGTATATCTTAGAAGGGGATTTATTTTGAGAGTCAAACTAGCTTTGTCCACTCAAGGAAAGTAAATGGTTGAAGCGATTATTCTGGTTATGTAGACCCCAAATCACTTTAATCTCCCTTTTAAAAATATTTCAGGTGTTTGAATCCATTTCAGCAACGATGAACTAATTTCAAAGATGAAAAAGACACGATTTTAACACTCGAATAGCTGCTTTCAGTGCCTAACCTAGATAACTAACATACTCTTCTATTATTTCTTCTGCAATCCTCTAGTATATTTCTGGGGTTCCATAACAGCCTCTCACTGCTACTATACAAGATTTCTCATGTTAAGGGGCAGACACCAGTGTTGTCAACAGCAGACAAGATTCTGTTTATAAGATTGTGGATATGATAACTTCCTGGAGCTTTCCCTACCTGTAAAACAGCAATAAAACTAGTGCTTACTTCACAGGGCGTGAATGAAACCAAATGACACAATATGTGTGAACACAATTTGTAAACTGAAAGCGGCCATAAAAATGCCAATTAATTCAAAGTTCCAGGCCTAAAAATGACTGGCACATATTATATGTGAGTTTGTTTATAGGGCCACTGCAGGTGATGTCCATGTAGGAAAAGCAGAATAACTGGTGAAGTAGTTCTAATGCATTCGTTCATTCAGTATGTACTGAGACAGAATAGCAAGGGAAGTTTAGATTAGATTGGGGAGTGAGCTGAGATATAAAGGCTGTATAAGTGTTAATACCCCGAAGATATGGAGGAGAGCATGTGTGAATATTCTGAGCCTCAAAAAGCTTGGTGCATTTAATGGACTCAAGAAGAGTCTGTTCTCCAGTGTAGCTGGAGTAGAATGAGAAGAGAAAGAGGGTTTCAGAGTGAAACCAAAAGATATGCAAGGGATAGACCACTCAGGTTTAGCAATCTGAGTTAGAAAGCCTTGGAAAATCTTTGAAGGATTCAAGAAGAAACTATTGTGAAAACATTTACATATTTTAAAAAGTACTGAAAATGTTGTTCAGGGAATTGATTAGATGTTAGATGGACAAGACTATTATGATAGAAGAGGAAAAAGGTAGGCTTGGATTATGGTGGTATCAATGAAAATGGAAAGATATGGCCCTAGATAGAACTAATAATGTGGGCTTGGTGATGAATTAAACATACAAGAGTGTGGGTGAGAAAGATAGCAAGGATCAGTCCTGATCTGTTCCTGCATGAAGCAAAGGGGAGAAGTAGTGGTATTTTCTAAGATGAAGGCTGGGGGAGGATTATATTCTGGATGGAATATCAGTAATTTAACTATGTTAACTTCAGTATGGTAATAACCGAAACAACAATAGATAATCTGCAGTCAACATGTATTAAATAACATATATTTAATGGTACCAGATATTGCACTATGTGTGCATGATTTAGGTAGTAAAATTACCTCCATTATTCAGATGAGGAAACTGGTGTTTATGAAGGTTAAGTAAAGTCCCCAAGGTCACATGCCCATAAATGATAGAATTGCGTTTTGAAGTCCCACAGTCTGACTCAAATCCATTTGCAGCACTATACTCTATCTGACTTTCAGATTCACATCTCTAAGGGAAGGTGCTGTCCTGTAGTCTGAAAAGTGGGGCCTGAATTTAAATTTTGGTACACATAATGCAGTGTGACCTTGGTTCAGGTAATTTCCTGTCTACGTCTCAATGGTGTCACCTCTGAAATGAAGGGAAAAGTACCTACAACCAAAAGGTTGTTATTAAAATTAAATGAGATAAAAAATTATTCCTCCTCATAGGAAATAATACATTAATAAATCATAAATATAATACATCTGTGCATTATATTTATGTACATACTATATGTATGTATAATTTTAATACTAATAAATATTACATCTACATTAGAGTGAAATACTGTAAGTTTATTATCAAATAATCATATTAAAATTAAATGAGATAAAATGTGATTCCTCCTCATAGGAAATAATACATTAATAAGCCATAAATATAATACATACATGTAGCAGCCTTGTTGGTGTCTTGCCCAGATACACAAATTCATTTCATAGGCTAATAAAGATATATAACTTAAATGTTCTATGAAGGATTACCCTTAGCTTTGATGAAAGATTCCTGGGGGTTACGAACCCCATCCTGGGCAGCCAGGTTATGTTGACTGGTGCAAGAATACAAAAGTTTCACCCCCTTGCCTCAAGGTATTAATAACTCCTCAGTGCCATTTAAACTCTAGAGTTCCCTGCAGAGTTATGTGAAATCTTTACTTAGCTTTTTCATGTTTCCTATTCTTTTTCATTTATTCTCACGTAAGTTTCTCCTGCAATTTTAGGTAGTAAAATTACCTCCATTTTTCAGATGAGGAAACTGGTGTTTATGAAGGTTAAGTAAAGTCCCCAAGGTCACATGCCCATAAATGACAGAACTGGGTTTTGAAGCCCACAGTCTGACTCAAGTCCATTTGCAGCACTATACTCTATCTGACTTTCAGATTCACATCTCTACTCTTATTAATCACCTACACAGTAAACATTGACCCAGCCTCTGCTTCTAGGGAAGCCAACCAAAGGCAGCTGAAGCATGGAAAAAAGACTGGAGAAATATTGAGGAATCAGCATATTGCTATTTTTTAAGCTACGAAGATGGATAGGATAGCCTAAGGAAGTGTGTGAAGACAGAGGAAAATTAAACCAACTTCAAAATTCTAATCCTTCCTAAATGTAGGTGTTGGGAGGAGAAAATGGAGGAGCCAAAGGAAGCTAAGGAGGTAAGTCCAGAAAATTAGGAAGCAATTCAGATAAGCAGGTAACATTAAATGCACATAAAATGCACAATCTAGAAGTAAACATCTGGTCAGGGAGAATCCCAGACTTATAGAGAATGGGAAGGAATACAAGAATCCAAAGGAGAGAACTTAGCAGGAAGAGGTCAGCCTGCCACAACTACATAGGAGCTGAAAACAGGCTCAACAGATTAGAACAAAATGGTTTATTACACACAGCAGCAAACAGTAGAAACATCAGCATGGTAGCATCAGTTCACCTGCCCCTAAGTCCCATGGGGAGATTCAGTGTGCACACGGAGCAGTCACACATACAGCAGGTTGTAACTCGGATGAGGAACCCGAGGCCAAGGGCTCAGTACCTTTTATACTAAGCAGTAAGCAAGCCAGTAGACATACGAGCAACAGGCAGTAGATTTGTGCTAGTCATGCTGGGGTGTATTAGTCTGTCCTCATGTTGCTCATAAAGACATACCCAAGACTGGGTAATTTATAAACGAAAGAGATGTAATGGACTCACAGTTCCACATGGCTGGGGAGGCCTCATAATCATGGCTGAAGGCTAATGAGGAGCAAAGTCACATCTTACGGTGGCAGGCAAGAGTGTGGGTGCGGGGGAATCCCCCTTTATAAAACTAAGAGATCTCATGAGACTTATTCACTATCGCAAGAACAGCACAGGAAAGACCTGCTTCCATTATTCAATTACTTTCCACCAGGTCCTTCCTGTGACACGTGGGAATTATGGGAGCTACAATTCAAGATGATATTTGGGTGGGGACACATCCAAACCGTATTACTGGGGTCACTTTGACTTATTAAGTTACCTAGGAGACTACCTATAGATACAGCTCAGGGTAGGAGAAAAGTTTGGCCTTGCAGTTTGGCAGACTCAACAAGGATGTGTAGGGACATTGGAGACAGTCTTTCTCTACAGCTTAACTCCCCTAGACTCTCAGTGATGACAACTGAAGTGGCTGCACCTTTCAGTGATTTATATCAAAAACTAATAACCAGCTAGGATCTACTACCTATACGCTACAACAGAAAAAGCTGTAATTATATACTTAAAATAACTGAATAACATATATATACTCAGTTAATTTTAATAGTGGTAAAGATAATTATCAAATTGACAAATGCTAGGTGTCCTATTTTAAAATTTATAGTATTTTTGCTTTTATGTAAATGTAACATTTATACCTTCCTCCTGTTATTGGCTCAAAATGCTTTCCAATAATTTCCTTCCTTTTTAAACACTTCAGGTGTTAGAATGGTTTTTCCTTTAAAAATAAGATATGTGAAATACAGGAAATGCTGAGAGCTGACAGGAGTGTCCAAGCCTTGCAACCATGTTTATGGCAGATATGAAACTAGATCACATGTATCTTTGAACAGCTAGTGTTATACAGGTTACTCTTTCCTATAAGGGAATATCTACTTGACTTATGAGGATGGTCTTCAAGTCATGTCGGCATCCCTCAGCTTTAAAGCCCTTCCAACTTTGAGCTGGAAGATAACTCATAGATTCCTTACAGAGCATATAGGAAAATTGATTTTTCTATTTAGGACATAGTTGCCACATAGGGTGCTCACAGGGGCTCTGGCTCCAGAGGTGAGAATTAAAGGACTTCAGTAGGTGAAGTCCACATTGGAGAAAGTATTTAGAAAGTGATTCTGGGGAATTAGCAATAGACTCCATCCTGTCCTTTTTCTCACTCTTCACCCCTGCTAGTTTCCACTGACAATATTCTCTTTTGTCTGCCTTCCCACACTGTTCCCTGCCTTGTGTTTCTCCTCCTGATCACAGTGTTCTATCCACTCTGTCATTTCCCTGATGATGCAGTCATGGCTCAGAGGAAACTGCTAAAAAATCCAAGTCTCCCTTTATTTCATGGATTCAACTGCTATTAGAATAGAGAATTTTTGTGAAATACAATCTTTTCTAAAGTGCTATATAAGTTGATTAAAATGTCAGCTTGTCTTTTTGAACCCACCTTCCATTGGAGGCAAAATTAAACAGTCTGTGCACAGTCATAGAGACATGACATGCATGTGAAAGCGGCAAACAGACGGCAAGATACTAACCAGTTCAGATCCAGAAATGGGCGCCCTTTGAAATGAGGCACTTCTGGGAGCTCCTACTGCATTTGAATAGGAGAAATCAAGCTTTAGACTAGTAACCTGCACACTGATCCCAAGTGTTCTGGGGCCATTGATATTAACAGTTGTGACAAGAGTAAAAAAGCAGGCTACCAGGCAGTAATAGCATTTACTTACAAAAGGATCTCATTGATGGGTGATGTGATCATAAACAAAATTGGGATAACATTGTTTCCTCCACCGGGTGTTGTAAAGGTGAGAGAGATAAGTGTTGTACCTAGTGGTTTGTCTGTAAAGTAATGGAAAGATATTAGCTCTGATTTTTTATCAAACCATCATCTTCAAAGTAAGTGGATGGATCTTCCTCATTGTACTATTCCTTGCATTTAACACATTGTGGCGCAAAACATAGCACATAGATAACCCCAAATAAATGTGTGGAAAGGAATAATGAACTTTTTCTTAGTCTGGGATTCTTAACGTAGGGCAGCAAACAGTCAGGAGAGAGTTGGCTCCGTTGCCTTGTTATATTAAGTTATATTGCATTGTATTGAATTAAATTGCATTATAGTATATTGTAGTATCCATTTCTCATAGCCTCATAGTCTTTGAATGCCTGCTGAAATATAAAAATCAGGGAAGGTAACTCTGTGTGTGTGTGTGTGTGTGTGTGTGTGTGTGTGGTGTGTGTCTAGGTGAAAGAGAGAAAAATGACAGATATTTATTAAGAGTAGCCTTGAGAAAGTGAAGATTAGGGCTAAGAAGCGTTGTAACAAGTGGCTGACCACAGGATTTGCATAGGAGGACTACACATTTTTTACAAGAATTCTAGGGAGGAAAGGGAAGTAGGGGGCTGGGGATGATTGCTGGATAGGAAAGATATGAAAGCTTGAATAAGGCAGATCTCCATGAAAAGAGTTGTTGGAGCTTGTTCTGGTAACTTTCTTGATGGTTTAAGGCTGCAGGTGAAATACACATTGGTTTCCAAAAACAGAAAATAGCGATAAAGCCGCAGAGAAAAACAGTAACTCATGTTTCAGTTGTATCTGCTGCCCATAACTCTCACATTTTCAGTGAAGCAACTAAAATAATGTTGTGCCTGTTGTGATTCCATTTCTTTTAATGGCCATCAAGGGGCAGTGTTTTGCACTCAAACTAGAGCAGGGGACAAACGTAAAAGAAGGTGCCTTATAGGTTGTAACTTTGTAAGGATCATAAAAGTACACACACTTGTAAACTATGAGAAATTTGGGCTTTAAGCCAAGTTTATGTGATCACTAAGGACAGGAAAATACTAACACAGTATCTGGGTAACACATATAGTCAACATCTCCTCAGCCTTACTTTGTAATATCCAGTCAATTTGTCCACCCCCAATATCCTAAATAACATAAAATAGTAAATACAGTTTGCAGATTAATAATGTCAAGATATCTTAAACATTCTCTGAAGCCCTTTTGCTTACTATTATTCTACATACAGGACCACAGTCTTTATGATGTAGAAAATTGTGAAAACATTTTTACATATAATCTGACATGGTACATATTTTTCTTTTATTTGTCAACTTAACCAGAATACCCATGCTGATCTTTTTGAAAATTTGGTTAGAAGATCTGGCTGTTTATTTTGACACTTTGACATTTTCTAGTTCATCTTTGTTTAGAAAGCCGAATTTTAAGTATTAAGTCACTAAATGCTTTAACAAGTGGGATACCCTGAAAGTGCTATATCCATCATGTTGAATAAGTTTCAATTTTTTCAAAAACTATACAGACACAAAAAGAAACACCCTGTAGGCATCAAAAAGAAAAAAACTCAATGCCACAATTGTATTCTAATGGCTAAAGGCATTTAAATCACCTACATTTTGGAAACATTCACACCTAGCAGCAAATATTTGGTTTTTATAACTCTCAGACTTTGTCTTGTTCTTTTAAATAAGATTCTACAGATAGATATTTCTACCCATTGTCATTCTAGGGGAACAGTTTGTTTCTTGATAAAGTAAGGGCCTTGGAAGGGGAAAATATAATAAAATGAAAAGAGTACCAAAGTAAGAATTAAAAAGTCCATATTATTGTCCTTGTTCTGCCACAGGTATGATGAAAAATCTCAGACAATATACTCTGTTTAGTCTTAATTTTTAATATTTTTTTAGCCTTTTCTGCCTTTGGCTTCCTGATAGCATTATAGTTGAACAAAATTTTCTGGAGCTAATAAAACAAAAAAGGGATGGAGTCATGAATCATAGAGGTGGATAATTTCTAAACTATCTTCTATTTCTCAAATCATATCAAACTATAGTAACAAGCAAAGTCCTTGATCGTGTGAAAATCGATGTTATCCAGAGCACTTATGAAAGTAACATAAATATTATTATTTTACAACATAATATTAAAATCCTCCTGTTACATTGGACTTTTAGTTCCTCCAATATAAGAGGTATGAGAGAGAGAAGGTGGGTGCAAATACGCATAAATTTGTTCCTCTGTTGGTGAGAATATGCTGGTAATTCCCAGCTAATGGCTCCTCTTCCTTCCTCTAGTTTGTGATAAGTGACTTTGGACAGCATACTTCTATGAACTTCAGTTTCTCCCTTCGGTTGACTAGATAACATGAGAAAACACATTTGAAAGAGGCTAACACTCATTCTAAGTACTCAGTAAGAGTGTATTTCTATAGGAAAATAAGAAAAGATTTTTCTTAATATTTGAGGTTGGATAGCAATATAATTTTTAATGGTCAAATGGTAACCTTTATGGAAGAACCAAGTATGTGAGGGTAAACAGAGTTACCAAAATATCAGTCAAGGACATCCAAGAATAGAAGCATAAGGATACAGTATGTATAAAGAATGGCAAAGTGCTCTATGGTGAGATGACTACATGGTGTGTTGTCAGGAGTGGCAGCAAGAAGAAAAGCTCATTGATCTAGAGACCTTTTCCATAATCCATAGGATAGTGTTTCAGTTTTATCTTAGAGACTTGCACTCTCCAATATAGTAGCCACCAGCCACGTACGATTGTTGACCACTGGAAATGTGGCTAATGTGACTGAGAAATTAGATGTTTTCTTTTATTTAAATTAATTTAAATGTTCAAGCTGAAGTGATGTACACTTGTATTAAACACAAATTTATTTGGGGACAGAATTCCATTTCACTTTAGTTGCTGAAAATTTGGTATCCTAGTTGAGATGTATAAAGCATAAAATACATTTTAAAGGCTTTATACAAATAATATGAAGTATTAATAATTCTTGAAGTAATTGCATGTTGGTATAATAATATTTTCTATATATTGGGTTTATAAACTATATTATTGATCCCTTAGCATTATAAGCAAAATATTGTGAATATGAGTATGTATGCAATTGTGTTCATTTTTCTAATGACATGTGTCAAGGCTTTTACCATATTATAAAAGGAGGTAAATGACACTCTCTGGTGGAAAAAAAAGACTAAAGTCATTGATCTATGATCTATGTAGACTAAGAAGACATGGATAAATAGAGAAAAAAAACTGAATACACAACCTTGGAGAAGGTTCACATTTATATGAGAAAAGAATAATTAAGTAGAAGTAGACTAACCCTCAAAATGTAATTAAAAATAAATGACAGTTTTTCATAGGCTTTTAATGATTTGAAAAACTTGGAAAGAGTGTTTGCAAGCTGGAATACTTTATTGTTTGTAAGGATGGTTCCCATGAAAATATTTTTTGATCATGCTCTTTTTTGACTAAGATATAGTATCTGCTAGGGTATCTGTATCTAGAAGTAAGATCTCCATTTTTAAATACCATTTCCTGCCCCGGAGCTGGGAAGTGTCTAGCTAGAACATCTGTGAGATAATCAGCAACTACTCACCAGCTATCTCAATGGCCCCGTGTCCTGGAAGTTGAAGCTGGTCATTTCAAAACAATGGGGAGACTGAGTTGTACCCCCATGGGCAGCTGAGAATTTAAATGGATTTCAGGTGCAGAGGTAGTATCACTTACCACTGAAGACTTCTAACAGGAACAAGCTTTGGACCTGGGAAAATTCAAAATAACAGAACAGATGTAATCATAACAAGCCGAGCCACAGCCTTGTAACTATAGCCCCAGAAAACTGTGGCTCAAAATGGATTCACATATGGACTCATTGTAATGCACTCATTGAATAAATCAGTGAAGACCAGAAAGAAGGCAAAAATTTTAATGAATATGTCTTTTCCCAACATGTTTGCTCAAGCTTAAAACTCCAAAGGGCCTCTCTGCCATTGCATAGGTTGATGACAAATTTTTGCCATTATATAAACAGACTGGCAGTTTACAGAAGGAACACAGGGAGAATGAAAATGAGATTGAAGTCAGAAGACTCTCATCTAGAAGTCTGTTCTAAGATCATTAGATGTGTCCTCCTAGAACTTCACTTTTTCATCTTTCCATTGAAAAGATTGTACTAACGGACATTGAATTCCTTTCTTTCCCTGACCTTCAATGGTTTTATATCAAGGTATCATTAATAAAAGAAAAATTGACATCGTGCATGGCTTAGGTTTTTGCTTAACTAGCTTAAATGTAGGCACTCTATTCAGTATTATTTTCAGCTCAAGGATTATAGATAAATGATTTGTGTTTAAACTCAATCCATTTATTTTTATTCTCAATTGGTATCCAAAATTGAATTTCTCAACACTTATGCAAATCATAGCCAAAAGAAAAACAAATAACTGAATGTGGGTTTTTTGCAAATATTTCTGCATCAGATAATCGTAAAAATTTGGTTAAAATATTTACTTTTTCCACATGTTCGTATTTTATTTTCAAATAAGACAGAATATATATACACACACACATATATATTTAAAATTCACCTTCTATGCTTTCAGACAAGCTTTCTACAAATGTTGATTTTCTACAAATTATTTTCATTTGTGTAATCTAAGTCACAAAATGCACACTGCTAGTAGGAGTAACTCTATTATTATTCCCATATATATGAAACACACTAGGCAAAGCATTACACATATTTCATCCTCACAACTAATACATATTATTTCACTCATTTAACATAAGAGAAAATTTAAATATTAAGTAAGTAGCTCAAGGTAAAATAGCAGATAAGTTGCATAACCAGGAGTAGAACAAAGGTTAACCTTACTCCCACTTCTCATGATGTTTTCATTTCACAACTCCTCTTCTCCTACTTTACTGTTTTCCTCATCCACTAAACATTGCACATGATCCGGCTTTAACTCCAGAGGTTGGATAAAAGGTCATTCCAAGATCTTTGAACAAGTCTTTGCATCTCTTTACTGAATTATGTAAGTATTCACTTTTGTGGAAAAAAATTTATGTCTATTGGCATTTGAAATTTTCCATTTTTCACCTAACCAAGAAATTTGGGAAGCAAACTGGAGAATTTGGAGTCTCCCAATGAGCACTTTTACCATAATAGTGACCCAAATTATTTAACATCTATTAGAATCTTCTCAGTGACAGAAGATCAACAGTTTAAAATTCATTCATTCCTGTAAGATGAATTTCTAGGTTTTTAGAAGCTATACCTACGGAATGAGTAAGAATATACGTTTATCATTCCAAAGTCTTAATTTTATTCTAATCTTCTCATTGAAATTTCAGAATAATATATTCAGACACTAACTAACATCTCTTTATAAGCTTAGATGGTTCAGAAGCAATTAAAATCCACTATATTTCAAAGTATTGCCATCCCCTCCTTCCCTACACCCGCTCTTCTTCAATGTTTTCTATCTTAGGAAATGTTTCCTTTCTTAGCAAATGATACCATCATCCACTCAGTTTCTCAAACAGAATCAACAAGATTTGACAGTTTCTTGGGAGGGTTAGATAAGAAGTAAAAATGTCCTTTGATTCTTTCTTCTTTCATTCTCACTAACACTGTCATCTCATTGTTAGTTTTCTCCAGTTGTCTTTTAATTGATTTTTTCAAGCTTTTGAAAAATTGTTGAGCATATAAATAAATGTGCACCAAATAAATTGAAAACTGAAGCCAGAGGTCTATGTGGGCCAGGTTATAACCTCATTTCATGGTTGCACAATCACCTTCAATGAGATCATGAGAGGTTTGTCTCCAAGTGGGATTCTAGGTAATAACAAATGCTTAGAACTAGTAAAGTGAGCAGAGACTCAAGAAGCAAGACTGTTTCATGTGGATAGAATGAGGCTCCCAGAGACCTCGGACAATACAGAAAAAGAGTGGAAGCCTTCAAGAAAAAAACATTGATTTCCTTTTTAAAAGTTAATGAAACTTTGATTATGTTAATAATAACAACAACAAATGTTATCTACCAATTGTTATATTCCTAATTTGAGAACAGGGGCAAATTATTTAGATTTAAATTATATTATTTTTGTATCTGCATAATTAAAGTTTCTAACTCTACCACAACAACTTGCTTTCAGATTGCTGATAATGTGATAAAAATAAACTATGTTTTTAAGCCCCATGGTATAATTTTCTATTCTTTGCCTGCAAATTAACCCATAATCAATATAGCTGCATGGGTCCCTTTATTTTCTCCTGTGTGAAATTGTTCTCTTCTCATCTAAAGTATACTAACTTATTAGATATAAATTTCAATGTCATACTATTATTTAGCCTGCCATAATGTAAATATGACATCACAGAAGTCATCTGTTATAACAATACCCATTAGTACTGATTCTCCATTTGGTTGGTAGGCTACTTATTACTGCCCCAGTATCAGAGTTTATTACTGGTCTGTTCAGGGATTCAGTTTCCTCTTGGTTCAGACTTAGGAGGGTGTATGTGAAACAGCAAAAATGGCAGCCTGCCCCTCCTGGGAATTCTGTCCAAGGGAGGTCCAGGCCTGTTGCTGGACTGAACATACATGTAGGTGGCTAAAGACCCCAGTTGGGAAGTCTCTCCAATTCCATTCCTCCTCTCCTGGGAGGAGGAATGGAATGGAATCAGGGACCTGTTTAAAAAAGAAGTCTGGCCATGTTTTCGTAGAGCACCTGTGCTGTGATGGGGGTCCGCTTCAGACCCCAGTCACCTCGGACATGCCAAAGCCCAAAGACTGGAATAGGTAAGGCACCCAAACAGCAAAGATGACAGCCCACCCTTCCCTCCATGACCTCCATCCCAGGAGGCCTAAAACCACTGTTAGCCGGGGAACACTGGTGGAGGTAGCCAGAGAACCCGATTGAGAGGCTCCACCCAGTGATGAGAAACAGGACTGGGGACCCACTTAAAGCAGCAGCCTAGCCATGCTTTTACAGGGCCACTGTGCTGTGCTGGGGATCCACTTCCACCCCTCAATCGGCTTGGGCTCTCCTAAGCCTGAAGACTGGAATAGGTAAGTTGCCCAAACCCCAAAGACTGTAGCCCGGCCTCCCTCTGGGAGCTCTGTCTCAGGGAATTTTCAAATCTCTGTCAGCCAGAGAATACCAGTGGGGTTGGCTGGAGGTCCTGGCAAGAGACTGAGTATAATCCAACCTGTATTTTCAGTGCCTGCGTTATCTGACACTTAATGCGTTTGTAGTAAATGCAGAGTTGATGCTTAAAGAATAAATAAATAAATATTTATTTGATTTGATTCCCATATCTATGAATGTTCTCACCTATAGTCAAGGCAGTTATTTTTCTAAATAGAATAATATTTTTTGGTGCTAATAGCTCCTTATCTTTAACACATACAGCAGGACCTGGATTAACCAGATTATTTTTAATGTCTGCTATTTCCTCTATTCAAAGTTAATGCTAGAGTTGACAATTTTCTTACTTCCAGTAAAATAATGCGTATTTTAAAATCCTAAAAATCTAAAGCTCAATCAAGAAGAACTCAAAGTACAAATGCAAACGCAGTAGTTAACTCTCTAATATGTATTTCCCTTTTTATTGAAGAGAAGCCTACACCTGCCACTTAACTAACTTACAGAAATGTTATTTAGATGTTATTTAGAAAATAGGTGTGAAGAATTCCGTGAAAGGTGATATACAACTACAAAGTGTCATTATAATAGTCAAGCTGGTATTTTGATTCTTGTGTCTCTAGAAATTCTGTTTCTCTTACAACAAATTCTTGAATCATTTTCAGAAGGTTGCTGCACAAGTCATTCTTCACATATCAGATCTAATGGCCCATATGCTACTTAGGAAGCATTAGCACCTTCCTACGGAAATATTCACTAACACATGATGCAAACTTCTGTAGCATTAGTTTGCAGGTGCAAAATTTGTTATAATATAAAGACATATGAGCTTCAGTTTTTACAGCATTTAAATTCACTTTTCAGTTGTAATCATTTTTTAAAAATTATTTTTTCCATACATGGGAGGGGAAAATGCTCTTTCACACTTTTAGGCAACGTTAACACAGAAAATTAATTTAATTTCACCTTTGAATGTAAAAAGAACTTGAAAAACATATAATTCTTAAACACAGGTGATAACACCAGGATTCCAATAACCCCATACTCTGTTCTTAGAACAGCTGCATTTATAGCTGCCCCTCTATGTATCAAAAAACTAAGACCACTCGGGCGAGGTGGTGGGCGCCTGTAGTCCCAGCTACTCGGGAGGCTGAGGCAGGAGAATGGCGTAAACCCGGGAGGCGGAGCTTGCAGTGAGCTGAGATCCGGCCACTGCACTCCAGCCTGGGCGACAGAGCAAGACTCCGTCTCAAAAAAAAAAAAAAAAAAAAAAACAACAACAACAACTAAGACCACTCAAGGAAAGATATTTTACACAGGAACACTGAAACTGGTAAATATAATGCTAAAAATAATGTTAGATAAGGAAGCTACAGAAGGTTTCTTAGGGATTTTCTAAACTTCATTTCATGCATTTCCTCACTTAATCTTCAAGGCAACCCTATAGTGTGGATGCTCCTATCCTTCCTGTTTCCTATTCAAAGAAACCAAACTTAAGAAAGTTATAGCTAGGACAAACTCATACAACCGGCATTTGGAAAAGGTGAGATTTGTCTACCACTGACAGAGCAAAACTTGGGGCAATCTGCATTACTGCTTGCCAGCATTTTAAAAAGTCATTGATGCTGAATTCTTCAACTTGTAGAATAAGAAGTGTAAATCTTGAAGAACCTGTTCCTCAGTTATTATATATTTTTAAAAAATAATATTAAATAAATTACTGTAAGGGACATTTTAATCCTGGAAAGGAAGTACTATAAGACATGAAATTCAGGTCACTGTCGTAATTCACAAATTGCCAGCAGAGAAAAGCCTTCTATTGTGATTGTGCAGGTATCATAACTCATAACCCAAATATCAAGAGGCAAATCTGTATGTATTTGTAGTTCAATACTAATATTCCTGTGAGTTACAACCTTCATTCACAATACCCACTAGCACTGATTCTCCATTTTCTTCATCTGAGACTTGTACGTAGAAATCAAAGCCAAAGAGCTAACAGCTTATTTACAGAAGAAGCAACAGTTGGAAGGTATTGGTGACTTTTGTTTTAGCTGGTTTTTACTCTATGAAAAATATGTGTTCAATTCAGAAAGGAATATATAATGATTATATAAATATATAATCATTCATTCAGCAAGTATTTACTGAGAACCTACTATGTAACAGGCACCACTGCTGGGTACAGAGCTGACAAAGTCCTTGCTTCCATGGAGCTAAATATTCTAGTTATCTAATTAAAAGTATGTGATTCTAATTTTTAAATACATAATTGTCTAATAGCAATAGGCAGCAAACAAACTGGCAAATATAGTGCCAAGTACCAAAAGGTGGATGTGTGGTAACGTGGGTAGCATTTACCATAGAGATAAGAAAAGGCCTCTCATATAAAGTGACCTTTAAAAGGTACCTAAAAGAAAACAGGGAGTGAGTCACGCTGACATAAAGAAAAGGTCCCAGAACAAATAGCAAGTGCCAAAGCTTTGACATGCAAGCTGACTTAGTATCTTCATGAGACACAAAGGAGTTTGATGTGGCTGGAATGGAGTTAGGTGAGTTGGAGAAAATGGGGGAAGAAGAGGAGCCTGATAGGAGACTAAGTATTGAAGATAGTGTTGAGAAGGGTGAGGTACAGATCTTGTAGAGAGCACAAGAAAGCTTTTAAGTATTTCTTCAGAGGGATTTGGGAAACCATCAGTGAATTTTGGCTAGACGATAGATTTGATGATGTGCTTTAAAATAATCACTCTGAAAACAAGGTTACAAATAGTCTGTAGGGCAGCAAAGGCAGAAACAAAGAGAAGAGTCAAGAAGCAGTTGCAATGATACCACTAAGAAATGTCAGGGACTTAGATGCAGGAAGTCATGGTAGAAGGGGAGGTGTATTCTGATAGTGCATGTAACAGATATCATGACAGACTGGATGTGAGATGTGACAAAAGGAATCTAAGATGACTGACATGAGTCACTAAAGAATGAATTTGTCCTATTCTGAAATGGGGCAGATTAAGAGGGGAGCAGGTGGGAGAGGAAGATAAATTTAGAGTTTGGCCTTGAACCTATTCATTTGTGATGCTTATTAGATATTCAAGTAGTGATGATTATACAAGTTTGGATTGCAGGTGAGCAGTCCATGTTAGAGATACAAAATTTGGCTGTAAAATAATTAAAGGCCATAGGTGTGAACAAGATCACTTAAAAAGTGAATATAGATGTGGGATGTAAAGGTCCAAAGAATGAGCTGTGGGGGATTCATTATTTAAAGAACACAAGACTGAAAAAGAAAATCAGGTAAGGCATAGAAGAACCAGGTAATAGGAGCCCTGGAGGTCATGTGAAGAAAGTGTTTAAAGAAGGACAAGATAAGCTATGGCAAATGCATCTGATAAGCTTATTTACATGAAGATTGAGAAATGATCATCAAATATGACATTATCTAGTCACTAGTGATTGGTCTATGGCAATTTTAGTTCAGAGGCTAGAAATAAATTTGGATTAGAATGAATTCAAGAAAGATTTGAAGGAGACTTGCTGCCAATGGCAAGTGTAAACACAACATGGTGACTATATTTTTCTAACAAAAATTCAGGATATATGGTATCATACATCATCTGTTAGGAGTCAGAACATTTAAACTTAATACTGTTCTAGCAAACTCAAGATCTACACTGGTATGTTACAATGCAATTGTATTTACATTCAACTTTCCTTTCATAGAGAAAGCCCAGTAACTTAATCTTCACAAATTCTCAGTTCCTAAAGATAGCTTGTCACAGCAGGCATCCATGGTGGATTGATAAATATCTATCAAAAGCTTTAGTCCTTGTATGATTTAGTAGGATGTTTCCTGAAGCATAAGGCCAAATACTATTTCTAAATTTAAAATATCCTCCATATTATGTTTATGCAAGTGTGCTTACTACCACATTTTCTCTCCATGAATAATGCATGTCCTATGCAACTTGAGTCACAAATAAGAAAAATGCTATACATCTAAAAATCCATATTAAATACAAGAATAAAAATGCTTTTCTGGATAACTTAATCCTTGAAATAAAAGGAGTTACTGGGTTACTTCTATACAGAAAAGAAAATAAAGTCGAATAATTTTCTCCTTTTCTCTCTTATATTTTTTATTGCCATTAATTTCCATAACTGTTCAAATAAATGAATTCTACTTTAAAGCCACAGGGCAAAATGAATGGGTCATTCTAGACCAACATGAAACAGCCAAAGTAGTGGTAAGTATATATACTTGGAATCAAAAAATGCAAATATGATTGCTACACATATCTCTGACACTTTCTTATTTCAAACAAGTCAAGCAAGCTCTATCCTGTCTAGATCATACAAACATTATCTTATTAAAATTTAAATTCAAAAGGAAAATGCAATTGTGGCTATCAGGCTGCAGGATTACTTGTGACTGATTATTTTAATGGATTGACTAACTTGTCAGCTAGAGCTTAATAAAGTATGCCAGCTATTAATTAGGTAGTCATTGTCCCCACTGTCTCTAGTAGAGTGAGCTCTGGCTTCAGCTGTCAGGAGATTGGGAATTGAATTTTAGCTCCAAGGTATACCAGTTAAATGACATTTTGTTGGTGATATGATTTTGGATCTTAGTTATATTATCCATAAATTAATAGCATCATAGTTGTTGTGCTTATGTGTTAGAGAAAGACAGACTGAAAGAGACAAAAGTGAGATAACGTATGCTCTGATCAGTGTTTCCTCCTGTATCCTCAGACAATTATTTCCTCTTTTTTGTCTTCAACTTCTTCCTCTTTTCTGCTCAAATTAACCTCAATCCCTCTCTCGGCCATATGTCCTTCTCCATCTTTTGTTTCCTCCCCGTTAAAGCCAATTTTTTAAGAGTTGTCTACATGTGCACACACTTGTGCTCTCTCCCTCTTCCTTTCCGTCTTTCAGTCCTCACTTTAGATAAAACATTTTGCAGAAAGTCTTCCTAGTCTGTTCAACCAGTACCTACAATTAATCTCCATCCACAAAAATGTACTACTCATACCCCCAAAATCACATTTTTTTCTTAAATTCCCATTTCTCAGGTTTATAACTTGAACAAGAGGAAACAGTATATATCCTCTTGCTTAAGCCATAAACTTTGGAAAATAATCTTCACACCTGCTCTTCTCCAACTCGCTGCAATTAATTCATCACCAGGTGCTGTTGATTCTACCTCTATGCACTTCCAAATACTTCTCCCTATGGCAGTTACATAAAATTACCTCCTCCATCATTTATTGTCTGAATTCCCCCAATGGCCTCCTAACTGGGCTCCTTGCAAGCATATTTGCTGAAAGTAATACTTCTAAATGTAGTCTTCCTCTTTCTTAAGAACCTTCAGACCAGATGCAATGGTACACGCCTGTTGACCCCACTACTGAAGAGGCTGAGCTAGAAGGACTGCTTGAGCCAAGGAGTTTGAGGTCAGCCTGGTCAACATAGCGAGATCCCAGTCTCCAAACAGAAAGATTTTTCAGTAGTTCCCTATTTCCCATTTCTCTATTTCCTTAGAAAAGTATCTAAAATTCTTTAGATTCATTTGATTTTAAAAGTCAATGTAAATCTAGATGGTGCTAATTTGTCCACTGTGGTCCCTTGCCACTCTCCCCTATAAGATATACACCACTGATTTTGAATTATTGCCCTCCCCTTTTTTGTACATGTACCATGTCCCTTCATCTCTAGGCTTTCACATTTGATTATCTCCTCTGGCAATCTCTCGTGACCCGAAAGGTTTGAACAAGTGGACACATCATGAAATCTCATTTAGTACTTGTAACAGTCTGTTCTACTGCTAATGAAGACATACTTCAGACTGGATAATTTATAAAGAAAGGAAGTTTAATTGACTCACAGTTCAGCATGGCTGGGGAGGCCTCACAATCATGGTGGAAGGCAAAGGAGGAGCAAAGTCATGTCTTACACAGCAAGTGGCAACGAGAGTTTGTGCAGGGAACCTCCCATTTATAAAACCATCAGATATCATAAGACTTATTCACTACCACAAGAACAGTATGGGGGAAACCACTCCCATTATTCAACTATCTCCCCCTGGTCCTGCCCTTGACACATGGGGATTATTACAATTCAAGGTGAGATTTGTGTGGTGACACAGTCAAACCATATCATTATGCCCCTGGTCCCTCACAAATCTTGTGTCCTCACATTTGAAAGCCAAACATGCCTTCCCAAAAGTCCCCCGAAGTCTTAACTCATTTCAGCACTAACTCAAAAGTCCACAGTCCAAAGTCTCATCTGAGACAAGACAAGTCCCTTCCATTTATGTGCCTGTAAAATCAAAAGCAAGTTAGTTACTTCCTACATACAATGGGAATACAGGTATTGGGTAAATACAGCCATTCCAAATGGGAGACACTGGCCAAAACAAAGGGGCTACAGGCCCCACACAAGTCTGAAATCCAGTGGGGCAGTCAAATCTTAAAACTCTAAAATGTTCTCCTTTGACTCCATGTCTCACAACCAGGTCATGCTAATGCAAGAGGCAGGTTCCCATGGTCTTGGGCAGCTCCACTCCTGTGCTTTTCAATTGTACAGCCTCTTTCCTGGCTGCTGTCATGGGCTGGCATTGAGTGTCTGTGGCTTTTCAAGGTGAACAATGTAAGCTGTTGGTAGATCTACCATGCTGGGGTCTGGAGGACAGTGGTCCTCTTCTCACAGCTCCACTACACAGTGCCCCAGTGGGGACTTTGTGTGGGGGCTCCAACCCCACATTTCCCTTCTGCACTACCCTAGCAGAGGTTCTCTATGAGGGCCCCATCCCTGCAGCACATCTCTGCCTGGACATCCAGGCATTTCTATACATCCTCTGAAATCTAGGTAGAGGTTCTCAAATCTCAATTCCTGACTTCTGTGCACCTGCAAGCTCGACACCACATGTAAGGTGCCAAGGCTTGAGGCTTGCAACCTCTGAAGCCATGGCCCAAGTTGTACCTTGGCCCCCTTTAGCCACTGCTGGAGCAGCTGGGATGCAGGGCACCAAGTCCCTAGCCTGCACAGAGCAGGAGGACTCTGGGCCTGGCCCACAAAACTATTTTTCCTTCTATGCCTCCTGGTTTGTGATAGGAGGGGTTGCTGTGAAGTCCTCTAACATACCCTGGAGACATTTTCCCCATTGTCTTGGCAATTAACATTTAGCTCCTCATTACTTATTCAGATTTCTGCAGCCGGTTTGAGGTTTGAATTTCTCCTCAGAACATGAGTTTTTCTTTTCTATCACAACATCAAGCTGCAAATTTTCTGAATTTTTATGCGTTGCTTCCTTTTAAACATAAGTTCCGATTCCACACCATGTCTTTTGAATTCATAAAGCTGAATGCTTTTAACAATATCCAAGTCACCTGTTGAATGCTTTGCTGCTTAGAAATTTTTTCTGCCAGATGCCCTAAATCATCTCTCTCAACTTCAAAGTTTCACAAATCTCTAGGTGAGGGGGGAAATGCCACAAGTCTCTTTGCAAAAACACAGCAAGAGTCATCTTTGCCCCAGTTCCCAATAAGTTCCTCATCTCCATCTGAGACCACCTCAGCTTGGACTTTATTGTCCATATCACTATTAGTCTTTTGGTCAAAGCCATTCAACAAGTCTAGAAGGTTCCAAACTTTTCCACATCTTCCTGTTTTTTTGTGAGCCCTCCAAACTGTTCCAACCTCTACCTGTTTTCCAGCTCTAAAGTCACTTCCACATTTTTGGGTATCTTTTCAGCAGCACCTCACTTCTGGCATTAATTTACTGTATTAGTCCATTCTCATGCTGCTAATAAAGACATCATGCTGCTAATAAAGACATACTTGAGACTGAGTTTAATTGAGTCACAGTTCCACATGGCTCAGGAGGCCTCACAATAATGGCGGAAGGTGAATGAGGAGCAAAGTCATACCTTACTTGATGGCAGGCAAAGAGAGCTTATGCAGGGTAACTCCCCTTTATGAAACCATCAGATCTCATGAAACTTATTCACTATCACGATAACAGTATGGGAGAAGCCATCCCCATGATTCAATTTATCTCTATCTGGCCCTGCCCTTGACATTTGGGTATTATTAAAATTCAAGGGCCAGGTGCAGTGGCTCACAACTGTAATCCCAGAACTTTGGGAGGCTGAGGCAAGTGGATCACAAGGTCAGGAGTTTGAGACCCACATGGCCAACATGGTGAAACTCTGTCTCTACTAAAGATACAAAAAATTAGCTGGGCATGGTGGCACACACCTATAATCCCAGCTACTCTGGAGGCCAAAGCAGGATAATTGCTTGAACCTGGGAGGCAGAGGTTGCAGTGAGCTGAGATCATGCAATTGCACTCCAGCCTGGGCTACAGGGCAAAACTCCATCTCAAAAAAAAAAAATTTCAATGTGGGGACGCAGCTACATCATATCAGTACTTCTCCCAGTGAAGCACTTTTTCAAATTATATTGATATGCTGTATCATTATAATCTGAGGTCCACATAAATACATCTGTTGAGCTTAGGTTGAATATCTCAGAATTTTCTTAGTGTTTGGCACTTAGTGACTAATCGATTAAAAAGTCTGATAAAGAATTCTGCAAACTGTTAACCATTATATAATTGAAAGGAATATTATCGAATTGAAATTCTTGTAAAACACAGGTATAAACAACTTAAATTTCTTATACCTGTTGCCACCTGACTGAATTTACCATTTACATTTATGTTTTAGAGAGAGCAACTATTTACTTGCTCCATAAAAAACTATAACCCAAAGAAATTTTTTTTCAGTTTTATCTGTTGAAACTATAATTATACTGCTGTTTTATGTAACAATCATTTACATTTCAAAACATAGGAAGAAGGGTATTTATTAGATAAATCCAAAAATACAGGTAAATCTTGGTTTTTTTATAATGGATAATATAATGGAGGGCTTCTATTAAGTTTAATGTAAATTTTTTTAATTCAACAGTAGTTCATATAAATGAAAGAATCATAATTTTCAGAAATCCTCAGGCGATTTTTTTTTAAGTGAATAATTTGTCAACAAATGAGCCACAATTTCAGTTTAGTGAAAAGAGTTTCTCTGGCTGGGCACAATGGCTCACACTTGTAATCCCATCACTTTGGGAGGCCGAGGCGGGAAGACTCACCTGAGGTCAGGAGTTCAAGACCAACCTGGCCCATGTGGTGAAATCGCATCTCTACTAAAACTACAAAAATTAGCCAGGCATAATGGCTCACGCCTGTAATTGCAGCTACTCGTGAGGCTGAGGCGTGAGAATCGCTTGAACCCAGGAGGCGTAGTTTGCAGTAAGATGAGATTGTGCCATTGCACTCCAGTCTGGATGACAGAGTAAGACTCTGTCTCAAAAAAAAAAAAAAAAAATACAGTTTCTCCAGTTTGTTTGCTCAAAGAGATTCAGGTCTACATTTAAAAAAATTATTAATGATTTGTTTGATAGTAGAGAATAAGCATCATTATAATTAGCTGCTACAGAAATCTAAAACATGTAACAAAATATATCATCTAATAAATTGCTACTAGCTACTAAAAACTCTCCTAGAAGCTTTTAAAATTTTATAGTTTTTCATAAAATCCTTTCTTCTTAGGGAGCTATTTAGATTGTGCTCATATAACTTGGCTAAAAACTACTCATTTGGATTTTGGAATACCCCATAGTTCTACAATGGATATTTAATTTAACCACTGCCTCATCAAATGGATTTTTCTCCTGAAGCTATCAAAAAGACATAACTGAAAACATATGTTATAAACAAATTACCTAAATGGTAGTGTTTCCTTTATCAATTATTGAACAACAAATCAAACCAAAATGTAGTGGGTTCAAACAACAAAAATGTATTATTGCTCATGATTCTTGTGAGTTGAATGGAACAAGCTGCATTGTCCTTTTGTAATTGAAGTCACATTTGGAACTGCAATAAACTAGGAACTCAGCTGTGGCCAGAGTATCCAAGCAGGCCCTCATCCTCCATCGTCTCAGACTCTCACATGGCCTTCTCACCACTGAATAGCATAGCCCAAGATTCTTTACAGCATAACATTTGACGCCAAGCAACAAGCCCCAGTAGCCAAGTGCTTTATCAAGCCTTTGCTTGTGTCATGCTCACTAATGTCCTGTTTGCCAAAGCAAGTCACATGGCAAAGTCCAAAGCCAGCATGAACAAGAACTACTCGAAGCCTTAGAAACCGGAAGGAATGGCCATTGGGGGCCACCAGGGTAAGACTACTATAGACAATTTATGTTTGTATATTTCTGTTGCCTGATCATTTATTAAAAGTAAAATCCTGACTCAGCATCAGCTTCCATGCAAATATAACTTTAACCAAAACAACCTTGAGGTTAGGCACAGTGGCTCCCATCTGAAATCCCAACTTTTGGAGGCTGAGGCAGGAAGACTGCTTGAGGCCAGGAGTCTGCGACAAGCCTGGGCAACAAAGCAAGATCTTGCCTCTACAAAATATTTGAAAAATTAGTAGGGTGTGATGGTGCACACTTGTAGTCCTAGGTACTCAAAAGGTTGAAGCAGGAGGATGACTTGAGCCCAGGAGTAGATGGCTACAGTGAGCTATGACTGCATTACTGCCCTCCAACCTAGGCTACAGAGTGAGGTTCTCTCTCTCTCTCAAAAAAAGGGCAACCTTTCTTAAGCTGCAACTTAAATATTAGAAACTTTGAAGTCTCCATTTATACATGTGCATAGCTGTTGTTATTTTTGTTGTTGTTGTTGACAGGCTCTTACTCTGTTGCCCAGGCTGGAGTGCAGTGGCACAATCACGGCTCACTGCAACCTTAACCTCCTGGGCTCAAGCAATCCTCCCACTTCAGCCTCCTCAGTAACTGGGACTACAAGTGCATGCCATCACACTTCTAAAATTTTTTTTGGAGAGAAGTCTCACTATTTTGCTCAGACTGGTCTAAAACTCCTGGGCTCAAGGAATCCTCCTGCCTTGGCATCCCAAACTGCTGGCATTACAGGTGTGAGCCACCACATTCAGGCTGGGCGTTCTTTTATGTTGATTTGCATTTTCTTTTTTATGAAGTCCTGAAGATTCATATATAATATCATCTGTATATTTGAACTCTTATTCTAAAATTAGAAATTTTAAGTGTTTGCATTGTTTTCATTTTGACGCATAAGTTTATGTATAATGTTACTTAATATTGGCTCAGATTTTTTTTTAAGTTTAACATTTGTCTCTATTATAGAAGTCGCAGAAGCATATTGCCAACTTGGAAGACACTTGCTATTTCTGGAGTCATGGCTTTATAATGCAACATTTCCAAGTCTTGTTAAACAACTAGACTGGGGTTGTATCAATCAGAATACTTTCCATTCATTCAGCAGTGCTATCTTCTTGAAACTCAAGAGTTGGAAACCAGAGACTATACCAGCTGAGTTGATTCTCTTCTATGATTGCCACAGTTCCTGGAATTATAGAAAGTTTTCCCAGATAAATAAGAAGAGATTAGAGTACTTTGTTTCAAAACATATATTATATACACCTGTTCTCTTACACTTTCTTGTTACCTTTTCCTCACACCTTTTTAAAATGAATTATTTAATTTCATTAAATAGTGAAATTTAGAGTAGGAAAGGATTCTAAAAGTCAGTTACCTGACTTCTTTTTCATCTCTTTAATTCCCATAACCTCATGCCAAATACTTCATCCTCCAAAATGGGTTTTGATATATGAGAGAGGTTTGCTACCTCAAAGGCAGCTATATATTTTTTTTTCCGAGATGGAGTCTCACTCTGTCACCCAGGCTGGAGTGCAATGGCACGATCTCAGATCACTGCAACCTCTGCCTCCCGGGTTCAAGTGATTCTCCTGCCTCAGCCTCCTGAGTAGGTGGAATTACAGGTGCCCGCCACTACATCCAGGTAATTTTTGTGTTTTTAGTGGAGATGGGGTTTTACCATGTTGACCAGGCTGATCTCAGACCTCTGATCTCAGTTGATCTGCCCGCCTCAGCCTCCCAAAATACTGGGATTACAGGCATGAGCCACCATGCCCAGCCAAAGGCAGCCATTTTTTAACAGCTTTGCCTTTTTGAAAGTTCTTTCTTATGATGAGACAAAAATATCTCTCTACATAATTGCTACGTATGAATTGGAATTTCTATTCTGGGGCCACATAAAACAAGTCGAATCCAGCATTCCTGGTTTCCATGTTTAGCACTATGTCCCCACTGCCTAGACCAGTAGTTATTTAGATTGTGCTCATATAACTTGGCTAAAACCTACTCATCTGGATTTTGGAAGGCCCCACAGTTCTACAATGGATATTTAATTCAACCATTGCCTCATCAAATGGATTTTTCTTCTGAAGCTATCAAAAGACATAACTGAAAACAAATGTTATAAATAAATCACCTAAATGGTAGCGTTTCTTTTATCTATTGTTGGATGACAAATCAAACCAAAATGTAGTGGGTCAAAACAGAGGAAGTACTCAACAAATACTTGGTTAGAGAGAGAGAGATAACAATTATTGAATGCTTACGATATGTTAAACATTGTATTAACTTCCTTAGACATTGTACATTATCACATTTGAAGGCATTTATCAAATTTCTGCCTCCCTATGTACAATTACCACTATTCCTCTTCAAGACTAAATATCCACAGATCATTCAAGAGTTCCCCAATGTGACCTGGTTGTTATGGAGTGAATTGTATATTATAAAATTCATATGTTGAAGTCCTAACTCTTGTATCTCAGAATGTGACCATATCTGGAGATAGTGTCTTTACAAAGCTAGTCTTGTTCAAATAAGGTATTTAGGGTGGGCCCTAATCCTCATAAAAACAGAAAATGCAGACAGAGGAGACAGATGATGAAAAGGTGATGTGAAGAAACACAGGGAGAAGATGGCCATCTACAAGCCAAAGAGAGAGGCCTGGAAAAGATCCCTCCCTCATCCCCTCAGAAGGAACCAACATCTTGATTTTGGACTTCCAGCCCCCAGAACTATGAGACAATAAATTTCTGTTGTTTAAACCAGCCAATCTGTGGTACTTTGTTACAGCAGCCCTGGAAAAGTAACTTTGTCTTCTCATGATTTTCCTGCACAGTCTTAAAAATACCAATGACAATAGCTACCATTTTATTCAGTATGCCAACTACAAATATTATTATCCCCTTTAAAACTTAAAAAAATTGACAGACCAGCCAAGATGGCTGAATAAGAACAGCTCCAGGCTACAGCTCCCAGTGTGAGTGACACAGAAGATGGGTGATTTCTGCATTTTCAACTGAGGTACTGGGTTCATCTCACTAGGGTGTGTTGGAAAGTGGGTACAGGACAGTGGTGCAGCCCACCGAGTGAGAGCTGAAGCAGGGCGAGGCATCGCTTCACCCAGGAAGCACAAGGGGTAAGGGAATTCCCCTTCCTAGCCAAGGGAAACCATGACACACAGCACCTGGAAAATTGGGTCACTCCCACCCTAATACTGTGCTTTTCCAAGGGTCTTAGCAAACATCACACCAGGAGATTATATCCCGTGCCTGGCTCAGAGGGTCCCATGCCCATGAAGCCTCCCTCATTGCTAGCACAGCAGTCTGAGATCTAACTGCAAGGTGGCAGCAAGGTTGGGGGAGGGGCCCCAACATTGCTAAGGCTTGAGTAGGCAAACAAAGTGGCCACGAAGCTGGAACTGGGTGGAGCCCACCACAGCTCAAGGAGGGCGGCCTGCCTCTGTAGACTTCACCTCTGGGGAAAGGGCATAACCAAACAAAAGGCAACAGAAACCTCTGCAGATTTAAATGTCCCTGTCTGACAGCTTTCAAGAGAGTAGTGGTTCTCCCAGCACGGAATTTGCGATCTGAGAACGGACAGACTGCCTCCTGAAGTGGGTTCCTGACCCCACGAGTACCCTAACTGGGAGGCACCCCCCAGTAGGGGCAGACTGACACCCCACACGGTTGGGTACCCCTCTGAGACGAAGCTTCCAGAGGAAGAATCAGGCAGCAACATTTGCTGTTCAGCAATATTCACTCTTCTGCAGCCTCCGCTGCTGATACCCAGGCAAACAGGGTCTGGAGTGAACCTCCAGCAAACTCCAACAGACCTTCAGCTGAGGGTCCTGACTGTTAGAAGGAAAACTAACAAACAGAAAGGATACCCACACCAAAACCCCATCTGTATGTCACCATCATCAAAGAACAAAGGTAGATAAAACCACAAAGATGGGGAAAAAACAGAGCAGAAAAGCTGAAAATTCTAAAAATCAGAGCACCTCTCCTCCACCAAAGGAACACAGCTCCTCACCAGCAACGGAACAAAGCTGGACAGAGAATGACTTTGACGAGTTGAGAGAAGAAGGCTTCAGATGATGAAACTTTTCTGAGCTAAAGGAGGAAGATCGAACCCATCACAAAGAAGCTGAAAACCTTGAAAAAAGATTAGACAAATGGCTAACGAGAATAATCAATGTAGAAAAGTCCTTAAATGACCTGACAGAGCTGAAAATCATGGCATGAGAACTACATGACAAATGCACAAGCTTCAGTAACTGATTTGATCAACTGGAAGAAAGGGTATCTGTGATTGAAGATCAAATGAATGAAATGAAGTGAGAAGAAAAGCTTAGAGAAAAAAGAGTAAAAAGAAAGGAACAAAGCCTCCAAGAAATATGGGACTATGTGAAAAGACCAAATCTACGCCTGATTGGTGTACCTGAAAGTGACGGGGAGAATGGAACCAAGTTGGAAAACACTCTGCAGGATATCATCCAGGAGAACTTCCCCAACCTAGTAAGGCAGGCCAACATTCAAATTCAGGAAATACAGAGAATGCCACGAAGATACTCCTCGAGAAGAGCAACTCTAAGACACATAATTGTCAGATCCACCAAAGTTGAAATGAAAGAAAAAATGTTACCCACAAAGGGAAGTCCATCAGACTAACAGCATCTCTCTCAGCAGAAACTCTATAAGCCAGAAGAGAGTGGAGGCCAATATTTA
Source organism: Macaca mulatta (assembly GCF_049350105.2). Taxonomy (NCBI): domain Eukaryota; kingdom Metazoa; phylum Chordata; class Mammalia; order Primates; family Cercopithecidae; genus Macaca; species Macaca mulatta. Next base: position 125,531,260 of record NC_133413.1, read on the forward strand.
ACATTCTTAAAGAATTTTAAACCCAGAATTTCATATCCAGCCAAACTAAGTTTTATAAGTGAAGGAGAAATAAAGTCATTTACAGACAAGCAAATGCTGATTTTATCACCACCAGGCCTGCCCTACAAGAGCTCCTGAAGGAAGCACTAAACATGGAAAGGAACAACTGGTACCAGGCACTGCAAAAACATGCCAAAATGTAAAGACCATCGATGCTAGCAAGAAATTGCATTAACTAATGAGCAAAATAACCAGCTAACATCACAATGACAGGATCAAGTTCACACAAAACAATATTAACATTAAATGTAAATGGGCTAAATGCTCCAATTACAAGACAGATGGGAAAATTGGATAAAGAGTCAAGACCCATTAGTGTGCTATATTCAGGAGATCCATCTCACGTGCAGAGATACACATAGGCTCAAAATAAAGGGATGGAGGAAGATCTACCAAGCAAATAGAAAAGAAAAAAAGGCACAGGTTGCAATCCTAGTCTCTGATAAAACAGACTTTAAACCATCAAAGATCAAAAGAGACAAAGAAGGCCATTACATAATGGTAAAGGGATCAATTCAACAAGAAGAGCTAACTATCCTAAATACATATGCACCAAATAAAAGAGTACCCAGATTCATAAAGCAAGTCCTCAGAGACTTACAAAGACACTTAGACTCTCACACAATAATAATGGGAGACTTTATCACCCCACTGTCAACATTAGACAGATCTATGAGACAGAAAGTTAACAAGGATATCCAGGAATTGAACTCACCTCTGCACCAAGCGGACCTAATAGACATCTACAGAACTCTCCATGCCAAATCAACAGAATATACATTCTTCTCAGCACCACAACACACTTATTCCAAAATCGACCACATAGTTGGAAGTAAAGCACTCCTCAGCAAACGCAAAAGAACAGAAATTATAACAAACTGTCTCTCAGACCACAGGGCAATCAAACTAGAACTCAGGATTAAGAAACTCACTCAAAACTGCTCAACTACATGGAAACTGAACAACCTGCTCCAGAATGACTACTTGGGTACATAAAGAAATGCAGGCAGAAATAAAGATGTTATTTGAAACCAATGAGAACAAAGGTACAACATACCAGAATCTCTGGGACACATTTAAAGCAGTGTGTAAGGGGAAATTTATAGCACTAAATGTCCACAAGAGAAAGCAGGAAAGATGTAAAATTGACACCCTAACATCACAACTAAAAGAACTAGAGAAGCAAGAGCAAACACTTTCAAAAGCTAGCAGAAGGCAAGAAATAACTAAGATCAGAGCAGAACTGAAGGAGATAGAGACAGAAAAAAAACCTTTCAAAAAATCAGTGAATCCAGAAGCTGGTTTTTTGAAAGATCAACGAAATTGATAGACCGCTAGCAAGACTAATAAAGAAGAAAAGAGAGAAAGATAAAATAAATGCAATAAAAAATGATAAAGGGGATATCACCATCGACCCTACAGAAATACAAACTACCATCAGAGAATATTATAAACACCTATACACAAATAAACTAGAAAACCTAGAAGAAATGGATAAATTCCAAGACTAAACCAGGAAGAAGTTGAATCCCTGAATAGACAAATAACAGGCTCTGAAATTGAGGCAATAATTAAAAGCCTACCAACCAAAAAATGTCCAGGACCAGATGGATTTACAGCCGAATTCTACCAGACGTACAAGGAGTACCTGGTACCATTCCTTCTGAAAGTATTCCAATCAATAGAAAAAGAGGGAATCCTCCCTAACTCATTTTATGAGGCCAGCATCATCCTGATACCAAAGTCTTGCAGAGACACAACAAAAAAAGAGAATTTTAGACCAATATCCCTGATGAACATCAATGCAAAAATCCTCAATAAAATACTGGCAAACCAAATCCAGCAGCACATCAAAAAGCTTATCCACCATGATCAAGTGCATCCCTGGGATGCAAGGCTGGTTCAATATATGCAAATCAATAAATGTAATCCAGCATATAAACAGAACCAAAGACAAAAACCACATGATTATCTCAACAGATGCAGAAAAGGCCTTTCACAAAATTCAACAGCCCTTCATGCTAAAAACTCTCAACAAATTCAGTATTGATGGAATGTATCTCAAAATAATAAGAGCTATTTATGACAAACCCACAGCCAATGTCATACTGAATGGGCAAAAACTGGAAGCATTCCATTTGAAAACTGGCACAAGACAGGGATGCCCTCTCTCACCACTCCTATTCAACATAGTGTTGGAAGTTCTGGCCAGGGCAATCAGGCAGGAGAAAGAAATAAAGGGTATTCAATTAGGAAAAGAGGAAGTCAAATTGTCCCTGTTTGCAGATGACATGATTGTATATTTAGAAAAACCCATCATCTCAGCCCAAAAATCTCCTTAAGCAGATAAGAAACGTCAGCAAAGTCTCAGAATATAAAATCAATGTGCAAATACCATAAGCATTCTTATATACCAATAACAGACAAACAGAGAGCCAAATCATTAGTGCACTCCCATTTGCAATTGCTTCAAAGAGAATAAAATACCTAGGAATCCAACTTACAGGGATGTGAAGGACCTCTTTAAGGAGAACTACAAACCACTGCTCAATGAGATAAAAGAGGACACAAAGAATTGGAAGAACATTCCATGCTCATGGATAGGAAGAATCAATAATGTAAAAATGGCCATACTGCCCAATGTAATTTATAGATTCAATGCCATCCCCATTAAGCAACCAATGACTTTTTTCACAGAATCGAAAAAATCTACTTTAAAGTTCACATGGAACCAAAAAAGAGCCTGCATTGCTAAGACAATCCTAAGCAAGAAGAACAAAGCTGGAGGAATCAAGCTACCTGACTTCAAACTATACTACAAGGCTACAGTAACCCAAACAGCATGGTACTGGTACCAAAACAGAGATATAGACCAATAGAACAGAACAGAAGCCTCAGAAATAACACCACACATCTACAACCATCTGATCTTTGACAAACCTGACAAAAACAAGAAATGGGGAAAGGATTCCCTATTTAATAAATGGTGCTGGGAAAATTGCCTAGCCATATGTAGAATGCTGAAACTGAATCCTTTCCTTATACCTTATATGAAAATTAATTCAAGATGGATTAGAGACTTACATGTTAGACCTAAAACCATAAAAACCCTAGAAGAAAACCTAGGCAATACCATTCAGGACATAGGCATGGGCAAGAACTTCATGTCTAAAACACCAAAAGCAATGGCAACAAAAGCCAAAATTGACAAATGGGATCTAATTAAACTAAAGAGCTTCTGCACCGCAAAAGAAACTACCATCAGAGTGAACAGGCAACCTACAGAATGGGAGAAAATTTTTGCAATCTACTCATCTGACAAAGGGCTAATATCCAGAACCTACAAAGAACTCAGACAAATTTACAAGAAAAAAACAAACAACCACATCAAAAAGTGGTGAAAGATACGAACAGACACTTCTCAAAAGAAGACATTTATGCAGCCAACAGACACATGAAAAAATGCTCATCATCACTGGCCATCAGAGAAATGCAAATCAAAACCACAATGAGATACCATCTCACACCAGTTAGAATGACGATCATTAAAAAGTCAGGAAACAACAGGTGCTGGAGAGGATGTGGAGAAAGAGGAACACTTTTACACTGTTGGTGGGACTGTAAACTAGTTCAATCATTGTGGAAGACAGCGTGGTGATTCCTCAATGATCTAGAACTAGAAATACCATTGACCCAGTCATCCCATTACTGGGTATATACCCAAAGGATTGTAAACCATGGTGCTATAAAGACACATGTACATGTATGTTTATTGCGACACTATTCACAATAGCAAAGACTTGGAACCAACCCAAATGTCCATCAATGACAGACTGGATTAAGAAAATGTGGCACATATACATCATAGAATACTACGTAGCCATAAAAAAGGATGAGTTCATGTCCTTTGTAGGGACGTGGATGCAGCTGAAAACTATCATTCTCAGCAAACTATTGCAAGAACAGAAAACCAAACACCACGTGTTCTCACTCATAGGTTGGAACTGAACAATGAGAACACTTGGAGACAGGGTGGGGAACATCACACACTGGGGCCTGTCATGGGGTGGGGGGAGCGGGGAGGGATAGCATTACGAGATATAACTAATGTAAATGACCAGTTAATGGGTGCAGCACACCAACATGGCACACGTATACATATGTAACAAACCTGCACGTTGTGTACATGTACCCTAGAACTTAAAATAAAAAATTAAAAATAAGATTTAAAAAACCTTTAAAAAATCACTCCAAGAACAAATTATGTATTCCTTTTTACAGATGAAGACATGCAAGCATAAAGAGGTTGAGAGATTCACTCAGCGTCCTACTAGAAAGTAGCAGAGCGAGGGTTTACACCAGCCTCTATCTGATTCCAAAGTCACTGCACTGAATCTCTATTCTCTGTTGGTGCTCTTTGATTACAAGCTTCTAAAATTACAGAGAATAGAAATTAGCACAGCACTTCACTTATGGATTTACCCAGCCTGTACCTTAACTGGCACCCCAAGCTATTCACAAACTTTTCCATGTATTTTCTAGAAAATCAGGCAGTTAATACACGTATTTTTATGACGGCAAGAGAATCCTAAAGAAACTCATTCAATTGTCTCCTACTATCCCTGCCCCATTTTATCTTAACACTTTTGATTGCCCCAACTTTCAACATACAGATTATATTTACAAGAAATTACATACAGAAGTTTAATTTGTTAGATTATATTCCCAATCCTCCCATGTGGTCTGCAGGATTTTGGAGTGATCTTTCTCCTGTAGCTCCAGATAATCTCAGAGGACAATCAAATGAACTCCAAGCCACAGAATGCTACCCAAACTAGGATAATCTCTCTCTTTCTCTCTCTCTCCCCCGCCCTCTCTTTCTGCCCCCTCATTCTCTTTTATTCTGTTTCTTTCACTGGAATTTTATTCTTGAGTAAAAACATCTAGGGACAGTAAATGGATGGAAATAGTCCGAAGTGAAGACACAGCCCTAACAGACTGTGGGACATCTCTGCTACTGAGTTACTAGAGCTTCTCTGGAGTTTGTTTCTTCCCAGAGTTTGGCTTTTTAGTGTTTCCTTATTTTCTATGATTTACTTAACATTGCTACAATAAACAATTTTGTATATTAATTAATCAGGCTCAATAGTTGTTATTTGAGACAAAGAAATATAAGCAATGCAGTTGGAAGTGACATACCTCAGAGGGCCAGAAGAAATGATGAATGAAAACTAAGATGGACTACCACTCTGGTCCAGGCAATTGGTCAGAATAGGAAAAATCTAGCAGATGCATATTACCTCATAGTATGATGCTGAGCTGCCTATTAGAAAGTGGACATGCCTGCCCAGTACCACTGGATTTTCCTGATATTGTTTCATTACTAGTAACATGTAAATGATATTTTAATTTCTGATCTCTGTTTAGACACCAAAACCAGTACTCAATTTAATTCAAAAGTATACATCTGAATATGCAGTAGAAGGTTCCAATACTGCTAGAAAAAATTGGGTAGGGTTAATATGAATTTACCTGTAATAAACTCATATGTGTTAACCAGATTTCAGTAATTAGACACCGTGAGTTCCTTCTCTCTCTCCCTCTTTTTTTCTTTCTTTCTCTGCATCTCCTCCCACCCCACCATCACCCAGGAACTCTCTTGACCAAAAATATTCTATACTGTGAGTTTGAAACATGGTAAATCCCTTAGTCAGTGTAACCTGTCAACTACACAGAATCTTCCTCACTCTAACTTCACAATTTCAAATGGTATCTTGTGTTTATTACTTTAACACCTTTGCTTCTAGTCTCTTGTATTTCAGACAAGTTCTGCTTCTGTTCAGTGACTAATCTCTGTGTTCTGAATCTCAGGTGAAAACATAGCCCTGATCACTCATGTGGAGTCTCTTACTCAGGACTATAACCTGACTCTGATAAACTTCTTCATAGTGCCTCTGCAGGATTTCCCTGCCCCCCTTCCTTTGGGGCAGGAAATTGCCTTAGATCGACATCTCTATTTGCAACCTGTTATCAGGCAACTTGGCCATACTGTCTTAATATTGAGATAGAAACGGATGTACGGTGGAAGCCTTTTCACTTCCAAATCTGTGAAATCAGGCTGCAGAAACATGTAGCCAGAATGAGAGACATAACGAGGTGTGTCAGAGGCTGGGCCTGCCAAGGCACGTCAGGTGGAATGAAGGCTCCTACTATACCTGTTCTCCACCACCAGGACACAATTTGTCCTGGCACTACTGCATACCAGCAGCCAAAGGAGGCATTTAAAAATGATATATGAAAAGGGGAATTATGAGGCTTGCATGTTAATATTTTCAATGAAATTCTAGACTTCGGCAAATGATGACACTCCATCAATATCCTTCAGGAAAAGACACAGATGCAAAGGAATGTGCAATAGAGTAAAGGGTTTCAACATGTACAGGCTCCAGTAATTAACGGAGGAAAAGCATGCCATTTGAAGTAAATGAAAAATTAGATGTAATTTGTTTCAGGAATAAATAAGAGCACAAAATCACTTTTTTATTTTCTTGCTTAGTTCCCAGAGAAATTTACCATATTTTTAGGAAAACTATGTCTAGACAGGCTCAGGTCACTCTGGAAATAGATTGTTCGAGAAAGAACCAAAGGATGAGTGACTGCTGAGGGCGCTGATAGATGTGAGAAGATCAGTTCTGACAGCTTGACACCAAGTGTTTAGGGAGGGGTGGGGGGAGTTGTGTTTGTTTGTTGTTATTAAAAATATTTTTATTTTTATCTTTTTTTTTTTTTTTTAAAAGATAGGGTCTCACTATGTTGCTCAGGCTGGTCTCAAACTCCTGGCCTCAAGAGATCCGCCTCCAGTCACCTCCCAAATAGCTGGAATTACAGGCATAAGCCACCACATCCAGCTCCCAAAACATAATTTTAAAGACATTTAAATGTGAATATATCATAATTACTACTTCTCTTTCTGTCACACACATGTAAAGTAAATCTAAGTGGAAAGTTTCCTATCTTCTATCCTCAATCATTTTCTTTCATTCCCTGGAAATCATTCCATTTGATTATTCAGAAGCAGAAATATTTGCACTTAGTAACTATAAATAAAGTTCTCATTTTTTAAGTTCCAACGTGTTCCCCCAGCTTCCACCTTTACTGTCTTTCTTCTTTTAGGAATGAAAAAAAATAGAAGTCTTAATGCCTTTCTACTTAAATTGTCATATCCACCCAAATCACATTGTAAAAATCTCACTTCATGGGGATGTAGCTGTCAAATGAGACAGCGTCTACAAAATGTTCATTTGCTGAAAACTTTTAAAGAAATTTTCACTGAATCCAATTCACTTTATTAAGCTTTAAACTTATCAAAAGTCTTTCACTTAGTTTTTAACCTTTGTGAGGCGCATGACAAATTTATTGTTCTTAACTCTCTGAAAGGGTAGCTTCAATATTCATACAGAAATTGATAGATCTATGTAGTTGGAAGTGCTTGAGCAATTTTCTTAAAACCAGCTCCTCATTATAGGCAGTATTCCTCTTAACGAACCCTGGAATAACCTAATGATCACAAAGTTACCAAGAACAAATCCTCTTATTTATAATATTTGTCATTATTTTAAAAATATCTCTAGTCCCTAATCCATAGACATTCATATAGCCCTCTGAATACAACTCCGTGAGTATTTGCCATATGCTTCAAGATGTTGATGACTGAAGTATTTCATCCAATGATGATGTTTAGAAAGAAATTAAGTCTCAGAAGTGATTGGCAGGGGAGGATAGTCATCAAAATGTGAAAATGCCACTAGTCATTATAATGAAATGGAGATCAGGCAGGAGAAGAAACAAAGGTTTTAGATCACAATAAACATAATTTCAAAAGACCTCTAGAAGCACCAAATGCAAAAGTAATAGCATTTCAGTATAGTAGAAACAATTATTTTTAAATTGCCCATCTTAGAGGAGAAAACAAGGCTTGAATTAAAGAAGTAGCATATTTAATTGTACAAAACTGCGAAGATGTGCTATAGTTTGTTTACAAGAAAGCTATTGTTTACTACAATGTTATGAAAATATATTTTTTTCTTATAACTGCATAGTTGCTCATGTGTGATCTTGAGAAAAACACTGTCTCTCTGCTATTTTTTATTTTGTATTAAACTAGAGAGGACGTCTCGCTTTGTTGCCCAAACTGTTCCCACCTCCTGGGGTCAAGCGAACTTATTGCCTCAGCCTCCCCAAATGCTGAGATTACAGGCATAAGCCGCGATCCCCTACCAACATTTCCAATAATTTAATAAACGGCTCTCAGGAGCCGGTACAGCCAGCTCTAGCACACTACTATTTCCCAAATACATTCCTCCCTAGAAGGTATTTTTCAACATCTGTTCAAACTAAGCAAGGTAAAGTAGGTTGTCAGCCTATTAGAAAGACTTCATTGTTGGAGACTCTTAATTTGAAAAAGCACAAAAAATATGACATAGAAATAGGTGGTATTCACATCGATTTCTACATTCGAACAGATAGGCTTTACAAACGTTTCCAGTTAACTGACTGGTCTCATGCAGTATTCCACATTGACAACTTGTCATGTTAAAAGTAAGCAGGCAATCTCACTAAGCTTGGGATTGAGGAAATGCCAATGGGGAACACGTGAAGAAGAGAATTAGAAGAGGATAGGCTTTTTGAGTCCAGGCATAAGTATGGATACTGAAAGATGACTTTGAGCCTAAAACTGTGGCCCCATGTGCCTACAATGAACAATCAAACGACTCTAATAAAACGAGTTTACATTTTTTAGGAGTCAGCAGCCTTTAATGTGAACTCTGAAGGAATGTCCTGTCAAAACAGAAAAAAGGAATTAAATTTTGAAGAACTGGACAGGAGACATTGAATGAAATAATGCAGCCTTAGATTTTTAGAACTTCAACCTAAAGATCATAGTTGAAATAGATCAGGTTTGGTGGACTTAATCAGGGGATTGCAAAGTCTTTAAATTTGAAAAACTCTCCCTTTTGGAATGTAAGGAATGTTCCCATGGTAGCCCACAACAAAAGATTGAATTCTGCCTTTTGAAGAAAAAAAAAAAATGTTACTGTTTTGATCACAGAAGAAACAGATCCCCAGGACAGAGGGACCACCCCACATAGAGGAACCCCTACAACAAAGGCAGCTTGGGAAGGAAATCTGCCTATAATTTGTGTTAATTAGACAAACTCAATGAAATAAGAGAAATCTGAAGTTGTATAATGGTATTTAAATTTATTTCAATATTGAAGTAAGATATTAAGTAATGTGGTTTTTATTGTTTTTAAGATTAACTACTTAGGTTTGTATATTTCTATATAGTTTACAAAATATACTAACATTCATTTTATCAAGTAATCCCTAGAATGACACTATAAGGGATTATCCACACATTAAAGACAGGAAGGCAGCCTCAGACATTAAAATAATTTACTTGATTTTTGATTTTTAGAAGGCAAAAGATTGAAGAATCAAATACAGACTTTCTGGCACAAGTCTAGAGCAAAGTTCCGAAAATTTTTCAGTGTAGGATCAGTTTACAATCATTTTTAGCGTTGCAAGCCATAGGTTTCTGTGACAAGTCAATTCTGCCACTGTAGTGCAAAAGCAATCAGGGGCATGGCCGTGTTCCAATAACACTTTATTCTCCAAAACAGAGGGCAGGTTAAACGTGACCCCCACTGTGCCCAGAATTGGTTCCCTCAGGGTAGGGGGTGGTTCTTGGTCTCACTGACTTCAACAATGAAGCTGCGGACCCTCACAGTGAGTGTTACAGTTCTTAAAGATGGTGTGTCCGGAGTTTGTTCTTTCAGATGTGTCTGGAGTTTACTCCTTCTGGTGGGTTCATGGTCTTGCTGACTTCACGAGTGAAGCCACACACCTTGGCAGTGAGTGTTACAGCTCTTAAAGGTGGCGCCTCCGGAGTTGTTCATTCCTCCCGGTGGGTTCGCAGTCTCACTGACCTCAGGAGTGAAGCTGCAGACCTCCCAGTGAGTGTAACAGCTCATAAAGGTAGTGCAGACCCAAAGAGTGATAAAGCGACAAGACTTATTGAGAACCATAGAACAAAGTTCCACAGTGTGGAAGCAGACCCAAGCAAGTTGCCTCTGCAGGTTAGGGTGGCCTGCTTTTAGTCCTTTATTTGGACCCACCCACATCCTGCTGATTGGTCCATTTTACAGAGAGTTGATTGGTTCATTTTACAGAGTGCTGATTGGTCCGTTTTACAGAGTGCGGATTGGTTCATTTTTAGAGTGCTGATTGGTGCGTTTACAAACCTTTAGCTAGACACAGAGTGCTGATTGGTGCATTTACAATCCTTTAGCTAGACAGAAAATTTCTCCAAGTCCCCTCCCTGATTAGCTAGACACAGAGCTCTGATTGGTGCATTTACAATCGTTTAGCTAGATACAGGGCACTGACTGGTGCCTTTACAATCCTTTAGCTAGACAGAAAAGTTCTCCAAGTCCCCATCAACCCAGAAGCCTAGCTAGCTTCACCTCTCACCATTATGGGCCATAATTTGCTGACACCTGGTTTGGAGGAAAGGACTTGGACTTTTAGGTTAGACTTAGAAGAATTCAAATCTACTACTTAGTATCGTGGTAATCATGGGCAAATTACATAACCTCACTAGGAAACCTCTTCCTCAGCAATAAAATAAGGGTAATTACACCTGTTTTACCACAATACTGTGAGGATTAAATCAGGTAACATGTGTAAAGCATTTAATACCATGCCTAGCCTGTTGTAAGTCTTCAGTACATGTTGATAACCTCTTCACTTTCCAACCCCACATTTTATTTTTCTTAAAAAGCATCTGATAAATATCAACTATGCCATACATGTCCACTAAAATATATATATAGTTTTTGAGATAGGGTCTCGGTCTGTCACCCAGGCTGGAGTGCAGTGGTATGATTATAGATCGCTGCAGCCTCAAACTCCTGGGCTCAAGTGATACTCCTGCCTTTGCCTCCCGACTAGCTAAGATTATAGGTTAACTCAAATTAGGTATTAACTGAGCTTCCCACTTTCTCACATTTTATTCTTTTCTTCCTCACTTCTTTTTCATTTTTCAAAAGAAACATCCATATTGTATTAGTTTCAAAAGGCTGCTATATCAAATTACCACAGACCAGGTGGCTAAAACTGAAAACAGTTTATTCTCTCAGAGCTGCAGAAGCTAGGAACCTAAAATCAAGATGTCTGCAGGATCATGCTCCCACTGAGACTTTGGGTAGAATCCTTCTTTGCCTCTTCCTAGCTTTGGGTGGTGGCTGTGCATCCTTGACATTTTCTGGCTTTCAGCTGCATCAGCTCACTACAGTCTCTCTGCATGTAACATCACATACATCATCTTTGTGTGTCTCTGCCTTCACATGACAATCCTATATGACAGTCATATCATATGGGACAGTCATATCCTATGACAGTCATATCATATGGGTGGGTTAGGGTCCACCCTAACCACCTCATCTTAATTTGCATACATCTGCAAAGACCCTATTTCCAAACAAAGTTACATTCAAAAGTGCTGGGGGTTAGAATTTTAACATATTTTGTAGAAGGACACAAGTTAAGCCACAACTCAAACCACTGCCATTATCTTCTTTGTGAAGAATCTCTTGGTAGGAACACACGAAATCAAGAGGAATAAATATAATTCAGACTGATCATTACAGCAAAACATAAGAGCTTTATGTGATTTTCCAGTTAACTAGTATCTCATACACAATATTCAAAATTATCAACAAATGTTCATGTTTTGGTATTTAATGCTAAACTGACATTTGTCTGCATGCCAAATAGAACAGCAGTCTACTACTGTCAGAGGCGCTACAGAAATTTCCAGATATTACTTTAAGGCAATGCCCAAATTAGATATCTATCTATGTTGAATCATTCATAAAATGAATTGTTTCCTAGTTGTATCAGTTAGGATACATTTTACTGCAAGAGATATATAGCCAACTCAAACTGTGTTAACGATTAGCAAAATGTATATGTTCCCTTAAAAATGTTGAGGGATTATGGAATGTTAAGGCTGGTTAGATTCTACACTTTTTAATAATAGTATTTTCTCTCTGGTCTGTTTTTCGTGTGTCTGCTTCATCCTTAACACTGTCTTCTACTTTACGTCTAATGCCAACAAGTTCTTGGGGCTCCATTCTCTATGTTCACACTGAAGCCTAGAGAGCAAGTAGTTTCTCAAAGATAGTTTCAGAGTTGATGGGATTCATTAGGTTGAGAAACACGAAGCCATTCTCTTTCTTACTGAAGTGGCTGAAATTAGGTCTTAAGATTGTCCTTGAACTAGTAATGGCCAGAGGATGACATGTTATTTGCTCCAATCTCTGAAGCTAATATAATAGTCTCAAAGCACATGGACACCTCCAGGTAGGATAAACAGCTGGAAGAAAACTGAAGCACTGGAAACGGATATTGCAAAATGTTGCTGTATCCTTCAGCGTTCAACCAGTGGGAGGTTGGGGGTGGTGGAGAGTGTGCAAGGGAGGTTTATTACAAGGCATTGGCTTATGTAATTGTAGAGACTAGAGACTATGTTTGCAAGTTCAATGTCTATAGGGAAAGTCAGAAAGAGAAGATCACGAGCAGATTAGAACCTTGTCAACACAGGCCATCTTTAGTCTCTAAACTCAGAGAAGGCCTAAATCTTTTCTAAAAAGGCTCTTAGGCCTGATTAGGCCAGACCCACCCAGAATAATCTTTTTTTTTTTTTCTTTAGCTTAAAGTCAACTGAGTAGGGGTCATAATCAGATAATGCAAAAATCACTTCACGGCATATCTACATCAGTGTTTGAATGCCTTGGGACTGGAGTTCAACCTACTGGAGTTCACACATCAGAAAGCCATCACAGTTGCTAACAAAGTCAGTTTTCTACTTCAATAAATATTATTTTAACTGAACAAATTGCTATCTATGTAAAAGACTACATTCCTCAACCTCCCTTGCATCTATGTGTGGCTCAATAACTATCTTCTAGACAATATGATGTCAATGGAAGTACAATGTGGGATTTCTGGAATGTTATCTTAAGAGACAGAGTAAACTTTTCTAATGTTTTTGACTTTCCTGCTGACTGGAATTTTGATGTGATGACCAGAGCTCAGCCTATCGGGCAATTAGGTTACAGACTAAAGTTAGTATAATAACATGAGAGGAGTCAGAGTTCCTGACACCAATGAACCGCCAGATGAGCCATGGACTGTTCCACTCCGGACATCAATGCGTGATAAAAATATACTGCTACATTGTATAATCCCTTTTATTTGGACATTTATGTTAGAATCAGCCAAAACAAACCCCAACTAATATTGGAAAGAAACCACAACACCCACTAAACAGTGATGAAATTGAAACAACTTTTAAAGAATGTTGCCAAAACAATATTCTCTCTCTATTGGAGGGGGAAATTAATAAATACTTTTCAATTTTAAGCCAAAAAATAAGGCATTTTTGGATTTCATAGGTTGAAATAGGGTCGAAAAATACAAGGGAAACAAAGGCATGCTATTTATAAAGCTTAAATGTTAGGCTACATCTCATCGGAAAGCAGGAAGGGCACTAATATGATTCCTTTAATTTAAAGGGTAGTTAACCCAATTAATGTAGAAAAGTTCAAATGATCCTGCACAGCCAACACTTCTGCTGTACTAGAATCAGTAATATTATTAAGACAAAACCCAGGCCCTTTAACAAATTTAAGTAGCTTTATTATGTATTTCAAGCAAGAGAGTATAACTTCTAATTTAGCATAATTAGACAAATATAGGGGTCAACTCCCTTCTTGATAACGTCTGCAATCTGTTCTTTAAATTTTAAGTCTGTGTTCTTCACTATATATGCAGAAAATGAAAGCATTGAAACCGATTTGTATCACAGACAAATGAAGAAATATACAGACAAAAAGGAAGAAAGTCTTTTTGGTAGCCTACTACATCTAAAGTATCACCAGATTTCAGAGTTGTCCTTTAATTCCAATAGCAAAGTAAGATATTTTAATATTCCTGTTTTGTTCTATAATGGAAATTATGTATGTTTGGTTTAACAAAAATTTGATCATGGGTGTATGACTGATTTTTTTTTAACTTTTACATTTTTGTGGCTTATATGAAATAAAGGTGTTTAATATCAATCCTTGGCAATTTTTGTGATTTATTCCAACTCTTAGATCATGATTTAACTTGGTCAACATCCCTCACCACAAGAAAACAAAATGACCAGTGTCAAACTGATGAATTTTGGAGATTTATTGAGGTTTTATATGAAAATAAAATATAGCTTCAGACCAGAAAGAATCATGGGAAATCACTAGCCATTCAGAAAGTCTTCAGAAGGCCGTATGTTCCTATCTATCTATCTATCTATCTATCTATCTATCTATCTATCTATCTATATTTTTTTTTGAGACGGAGTCTCGCTCTGCCGCCCAGGCTGGAGTGCAGTGGCCCGATCTCAGCTCACTGCAAGCTCCGCCTCCCGGGTTTACGCCATTCTCCTGCCTCAGCCTCCTGTGTAGCTGGGACTACAGGCGCCCGCCACCTCGCCCGGCTCGTTTTTTGTACTTTTTGGTAGAGACGGGGTTTCACCGTGTTAGCCAGGATGGTCTTGATCTCCTGACCTCGTGATCCACCCGTCTCGGCCCCCCAAAGTGCTGGGATTACAGGCTTGAGCCACCACGCCTGGCTATTCCAATATATTACAGCTTTATAGGAGGTTATGCCAGGACAAAGTTTATGTCATACTGTCCCATCAGAGTTCTAATATTGACAAGTTATAAATGTCAATCTTTTGAAAATGTCCTACTGAGGCACACAGAATCTCATTCTCTCTACTTTGTTGTTTATAGATTTTTAAAAAATTTCTCCACGAAGTATTTTCTTTGAACATAAAAGACCATTATGCAAAGATCACTGTGCAAATGCTTTCTGAAGCATGCTGTCATAGAAAAAAAAAAGTCTGTGCATGTTGTGAAAGGGCTTTTCTTGACTTCTTTTAAGAGCAGAAATAATAAACCCGTCTTTTTTAAATCACAGATCACCACTGGCAAAGTCTAGAAGACATTACAATTATTCAAACTCAAGATGAATCAATCCACAATTTCTTATATAAAATGCACATATTTTATACAAAATGTTTAATAAATTGGTCGTTCTGTATTCCAGGTAGCTCTTCAATTTCTGACTTATAACAAGGACATGATTTTTTAAACAGCCTTTGAGGAAAGCTGAAATTTTCACATCATGGGTTGACCTCCTTTATAGCATCTATGACGCTGCTTGGCTTAAAGTGCAAATAAATTTTTTTCTATTGTTAGAGCAGGATAATTATTCCTTTCTACGGAAAAGTAAATATATGATTGACCTATTGAAATTTAGTTAAACTGGACGATGACTCTATTATTGAAAGATACAGAGAATTTTCTATCCTTGTGAGTCTGAAATGTTTAACTACAAAAATAAACAAAAAGCAAACGTGAAAACTAATAAAACCAAAATGTCATTTATAAATCTCCTTATCAGCTATAGTATGTAAAATTCTTGGAAGTCATCACTGTTGTTCTTACAAGTTGAAAAAGCTAGACAAACCAAAAATCAACAACTTCTTGGATTCATGAAGGAAATGAGGCATCTAGGCAAACCACTACTATGAAACCTACAAAAACAGGTACATCCAGATATACAAAAACCAACATTTACTTACCTGGAACAGAAGATGCTGGAGCCACAAACTAGCAGTAAATGGTAATCTGAAAAATTGCACGAGGCTGAGAGTAGCCTAGAATGGGAGTAAAAAATTCCTGGGGGCTCACAGTCTTAAAGGGATCCTACACATTCATGGGCTTTTCCTCTAGGAATCCCAACAAGTCCTATGGTGAAGCTCTGAGAAATGGCTCTGAGAGGAGGAAGGCAAGAGTGATCATTATGAACTACATCCAGTGTCTTTGTTACAAGCTAAAGAAGAAAAAGTTTCTAGGACCTTATGCCAGCCATGGGAAGTGCATTCCTCTCAGTCCAGTCACCTAAAGTTTTGTGTCCCTTTTGGAGCCTGGAGTGAATATGGAGAACGGGGGTCAGGGCTTCAGGGAAATAAATTGAAAACTCTGTTTCCAGGAAAAGCAGGAGGGAACAAGGAAGACAATAATCTATACTAATTCCTAATGATTTTATTGTTTAGATTACTAGAAATATTTGTGACGTTCACAGCCCTGAATCATGGCCCAACTAAAAAACATAGATTCATTCAGAAGGTAGAACGTTTCTTTTTGTGGCGAGGCCTGGCGGCTCACGCATGTAATCCTAGCATTTTGGGAGGCCGAGGAGGGTGGATCAAGAGAGTTCAAGAGCAGCTTGGCCAACATGGTGAAACCCTGTCTCTACTAACAATATAAAAATTAGCCAGGTGTGGTGGTGGGCACCTGTAATCCCAGCTACTTGGGAGGCCGAGGCAGGAGAACCATTTGAACCTGGGAAGCAGAGTGAGCGGAGACCACAACAGTGCACTCTAGCCTGAGCAATGAGACAGAAACTCCATCTCCAAAACAAACAAAGAATGCCTCTTTTTGCACACATCTAACTACCACACCAACAGGATCCTAGAATAATAATAGTAGAGTACAGTTGAAGAGTTGCAAGACACAGACTTTCTATGAGATGTACCTAGGAAAGCCTAACACAAGAAAAGAAACAAAACAAGCATAGTTAGAGGACTATAAAGACAATAGCATCTATAACTATGTAGCTCAAACACTCAACAAAGCAGAGCCACAGCCAGACAATTATAAATCTTCATACTAAAGGACTCTTCACCACCATTTCTGTTACCCAACATAATATATCTGACTTTCAACAAAAAATTCCAATGTATGAAAAGGCAAAGAAAAACAGTGTGAAAAGACAAAGCAATCATCAGAATCAGACTGTTATGACAGAGATGCAGAAATTAACAGACAGGAAATTTGAGATAATTATTATTTGCATGTTTAGGGCTCTAATGGAAAAAGTGGACAACATGAAAGAATAGATGTAAGTAGACAAATGGAAAGTAAAAGACAAATTTTGTAAAAGTCCTGTATATTTTAAAACAGTGTAATATAAATGAAGAACACCTTCAATGGGCTCATCAGTACATTCAAAATGGCCAAGGGAAGAATTACAGTGAGGCCAGGCACTGTGGCTCATGCCTGTAATCCCAGCACTTTGGGAGGTCAAGGCAGGCAGATGACTTGAGGCCAGGAGTTTGAGACCAGCCTGGCCAACATGGGTAAACCATGACTCTACTGAAAATACAAAAATTAGCTGGGCATGATGGCACACACCTGTAATCCCAGATACCCAGGAAGCTGAGGCATGAGAATTGCTTGAACCTGGGAGGTAGAGGTTGCAGTGAGCCAAGATCATTCCACTGCACTCCAGCCTGGGCAACAGAGTGAGACTCTGTCAAAAAAAAAAAAAAAAAAAATTACATTGAATGTCTCAAATGAAACCGAAACCATGTAAATTAGAAGACAGTGAAGAATTTGAAGTTGTGAAAGAAAAAAATAATATCACTATTATATTCAGCAAAATTATCTCTCAACAAGGAGAAATAAAGGTTTCTTAAATGAAATTTAGGGAAGTTATCTCTAGTGAATCTTAAATTTGAAAATAATGTTAAAATGTTAATTCTTCAGGCAGAAAGATAATGATACGTCAGAAACATATCTGCATAATGTAAGAGCATAAGGACTGAACAAATGAAGGTAAAATAATGTATTTATCTTATTATTAATTGATATAAATCATAACTATGTGTTTAAAACTTAAGGATTCACCAGGTGATTATGTATGTGAAATGAAAGGCAGTAATGTCACAGGAAGAGACAGAAGAGAGAAAGTATGAGCACTCTATCATGAACGACCAATACTATATGTAAAGTGTTATACTGTAATTTGAGACTGGATTTAGATAAGTCAAAAATGTATATTGTAAACTCTAGGGCAACCTCTAAAAATATATTTCTAAGTGTCATTGATGTGCTATGAGATGAGAAAAAAATGAGATTATAGAAGATGCTCAATTAAAACCAGAGAGGCCAAAAATAAGAGTGGGGTAGAGGAGAAGAAAATAGAATACATCCAACATGCAAAAAACAGTTACAAACATGGTAGATATTGATTCAACTATGTCACTAATACATTTACATCTGAATACCAGATTTTAAAACTAGTTAAAATGAGATTGTCAGACCAGATTAAAAACACAAGACCAATTATGAGTTGTTTACCAAAAACTTACTTTACTCTCTATAAAGACATATAGTTAAATTAAAGAGATGTAGAGTGATATAGCATGCTTATAATACTCAAATGCAAGCTAGAGAAGCTTTGTTAATTACTGAAAAAAATCATACTTCAGACAAGAAAATTATCAGTAATGAAGAGAAGCATTACAAACATAAACAGAATATAAAAATATGTGAAGACAAAATTGATAGGATTTAAAAGAGAAATAGACAAATCCATTAGTACAGTTGGAAACATCAAAAGTCCTCTGACAGGTCTGAGAGATCAAACAGGCAGAAAGTCAGTAATGATAATGATGTATAAGACCTGAGCAGCATTAGCAATCAGCTTGATCTAATTGACATTTATAGAATATTCCACATAGAAACAATAGCGGAATACACATTTTTTTCAAGCTCACATGAAATATTCACAAAGAGCATATTTTAAGCCATGAATATGAAAAAATTACTTAAATCTAAAAAAAATGAAAATTATACCAAGTATATTCTCAGATGACAACAGAATAAAACTACAAACCAATAACAGAAGATAGCTGGAAAATTCTAAAACATTTGCAAATTGAACAATACAATTCTAAATAATCTTCATGTCAAAGAGGGCTCAACGGAAATTTTTAAGTGTTTTAAACTAAGTGAAAATGACAATACAATTTACCAAAAATTATGGAATGTAGTATAAACAGTGCTTAAAGAGAAATTACAGTATAGCAATACTGTGCCTACATATAGTCATGTACCACATAACAATGTTTCAGTCAACAAAGAGTTGCATATAACAGGGTGATTTCATAAGATTATGATACCATATTTTTACTGTACCTATTCTATGTTAAATATGCTTAAATACACAAATATTTGCCACTGTGTTACAATTGCCTACAGTATTCAGTACAGTAACATACTGTATAAGTTTGAAGCCTAAGAGCAATAGGCTATATCATGTAGCCTAGGTGTGTACTAGGATATACTATGGACTACTAGGTCCTAGTCCTATACTACTAGGACCATACATAGTCCTATACATGGTCCTAGTCCTATACTACTTGGACCATGTAAATATACTCTGTATTATTTTCACACAACAACCAAATCACCTAATGATATATTTCTCAGAACATATCCCTGTTGTTAAACAATATATTAGAAAATAATAAAGATGTGAAACAAATAACCTAAACTTTTACCTTAGAAAATTAGAGGGAAAAAAAACCACCATAAGCCTAAAAATGAAAAGAAAAAAAATAACAAAAATTGGAGGAAAAATATCAATGAAATTGAAAAAATAAATCAATAGAAAAAAAATCAATTTAACCAAAGACTATTTCCTGGGAAGATTGATAGTTGAAAAACCTTTAGTTTAGAAATTACTGATTTCAGAAATGAAAAGTGGTGTCATCATACTGATATCTTGAACTTTAAAATGTTAAAAGAATATGGTGCCAAGAAATTTAATGAGTGAATGAAATGAGCCAATTTCTTGAAAGACACAAACTACCATATTCTACTATTATGTCTATTAAAGAAAGTGAATCGGGGCCGGGCGCGGTGGCTCAAGCCTGTAATCCCAGCACTTTGGGAGGCCGAGACGGGCGGATCACGATGTCAGGAGATCGAGACTAGACTAGCCTGGCTAACACGGTGAAACCCCATCTCTACTAAAAAAATACAAAAAACTAGCCGGGCGAGGTGGCGGGCGCCTGTAGTCCCAGCTACTGGGGAGGCTGAGGCAGGAGAATGGCGTAGACCTGGGAGGCGGAGCTTGCAGTGAGCTGAGATCCGGCCACTGCACTCCAGCCTGGGCAACAGAGCAAGACTCCGTCTCAAAAAAAAAAAAAAAAAAAGAAAGAAAGAAAGTGAATCAATACTTAATTACATTCCCAAAAGACAGTTCCAAGCCAAGATTGTTTGAACAGTGAATTCTACCAAACATTTAAGGAAAAAGTAATACCAATTATCCACACAGAAAAAGAAAGCACAGAAAATGTAAGGAATGAATGCTTTCTAAGACATTTTATAAAGTCAGCATTATCTAATACCTTAAAAAAGGTTAAGACATTACAAGAAATGAAAAACACAAACTAGTATTTCTCATGAATGTAAATGCAAAAATCCCCAACAAAACCTTAGCAAATCAAATCCAACAATGTATAAAAATATTATACACTACAATCAACTGGGATTTATTATAGGTATGAAAGATTGGTTAAACATTCAAAAATCAATTCATATAAACCTTCACATTATTAAGCTAAAGAAAAAACTCATCGATTCAAATTAATTGGTGGCAATAAATTAACTTGACAAAATTCACCGTTCTTTCTTAATATACACTCTAAGCCAACTAGGAATAGAGAGCCATTTCCTTAACTTGATAAAGAGTATCTGTAAAAACTATAATGCTAACATCATGTTTAATGATAATGAAACTGTTCACTTTTTCTCTATGATGAGGAGCAAGGTCAGAATTTCCTTTCTTACCTCTCTTATCCAACATCGTAGCAAAAATTTTAGCTGTACAATGAGACTTAGAAAAGGAACTAAAGTATATATGCATTGGAAAGGAAAAATAACATTGTCTTTATTTGTAGATGATGTGGTTATTTAACTTAAAAAAGTCAATAAAACTCTTTGCTTTGAAAAAGTATAGAAGAGTCAAAGCAGGAGATAAATATACACAGTCAATTGTCTTCCTATACACAAGCAATAAAAACTGAAATTTGAATTTTTAAAATGATATTTATAATAATACTGCCTCAAGCCTGTAATCCTAGCACTTTGGGAGGCCGAGACGGGCGGATCACGAGGTCAGGAGATTGAGACCATCCTGGTTAAAACGGTGAAACCCCGTCTCTACGGCGGCGGGCGCCTGTAGTCCCAGCTACTCGGGAGGCTGAGGCAGGAGAATGGCCTGAACCCGGGAGGCGGAGCTTGCAGTGAGCTGAGATCCGGCCACTGCGCTCCAGCCTGGGGGACAGAGCAAGACTCCGTCTCAAAAAATAAAAAAAAAATAAATAAAAAATAATACTGCCAAAATGAAATACATAGGTAAAATACAAATTATTTACAATATCCATATGTTTATGTTATATGTATATGTTCACTTCATATTGTGAAGTGAATATGCCATGCTCATACATTAGAAAAATAAATATTGTTAAGATAACAATTTTGTTCCCAATTTTATCTATAGATTTAACACAATCCCAGGCAAAAACCAAGCAAATTATTTTGTAAATACATAGAAAAGAATGAAGTTTGGCCCTTAACTGACACCATATATTAAAAAATTTCAAAATGGATTAAATATGAAAATGTAAGATGTAAAACTATAAAACTCTTAGAAGAAAACATAGGTCAGAAGCTTCACAACACTGGATTTGCAATGATTGCTAGGATACGGCAACAAAGGCACAGATAACAACAATAAAAAAAAGACAACTTGGACTTTATGAAACTTTACAAACTGTTCACCAAAAGACAACATCAACAGAGTACAAATGCAACCCACAGAATGGGAGAAAATATTTGTCAATCATATATTTGGTAAGGGATTAATATCCAGAATATACAGTATATCTGTATATCTGTAGCTTAAATTAAGCAGTTTTAGTTACCCACTGTCAACCACAGTTGAAAAATATTACATGGGAAATTCCAGAAATAAACAATTTCTAAGTTTTAAATTACATGTCATTCTGAGTGGTGTGATAAAATTTCATGCCATTCTGTTCCATCCTACCTGGGATGTCAATCATTCCTTTGGCCAGCACATCCACCCTCTATGTGTTACCCTCCTGTTAGTCACTTATCACTTATCACTCAGTTACCAGATCAACTGTCACAATATAAAGTGCTCATTCAGGTAACTCTTATTTTACTTAACAATAGCAACAAATTGCAAAAGTAGAAACGCTCGCATATTGTAATTATTGTTCTATTTTATTATTATTGTTGTTAATTTCTTCTATGCCTAATTTCTAAATTAAACTGTACCACAGATAAATATGAAAAGGAAAAACATAGTATATATAAGGTCCAGTACTATCTCTGGTTTCTGTCATCCACTGGAATTCTAGGAACACACCCTCCATGGATAAAAAGAAATCACTATAAAGACATCTCCTAAAATTCAACAACATAAATGCCAAAACACCCTGATTCAAAAATGGGTGAAGGATTTGTATATACATTTCTTCAAGAAGATATACAAATAACCAAGAAACACATGTAAAAAGATTCAGTATCACCAGCCATTCGGTAAATGCAAACCAAAACTACAATGAAATATCACATCATACCCACTAGGATGGCTACTATCAAAAAACAGAAAATAACAAGTGTTTGAAAGGAGAGAGAAATTGGAACCCTTGTGTACTGTCGGTGGGAGTGTGAAATAGTTCAGCGGACAGATGAATGAATAATCACAATATGGTAAATATACAATGGAATATTTTTCAGTCTTAAAAAAGGAAGAAAATTCTAACATATGCTATTGCTACAGCATGGATGAACCTTGAGGATACTATGCTAAATGAAATAAGCTAATCATAAATAGAAAAGTACTATATGATCTCACTTATATGAGGTATTCAGAACAGTCAAAATCATAGAGCAAGAAAGTAAAATTGTGGTTGTCAGGGACTGAGGGGAAGAAAGCATAGGAAGCTATTGTTTAACAGCTATAAAGTTTCAGTTTTACAAGATGAAAAAAGTTATAGAGATGGATGACAGTGATGGTTGCAAAACATTATTCATGTATTTAATACCAATGAATTATAAACTTCAAAATGGTTAAGATGCTAAATTGTACATTACATGTATTTTACCATGACAAAGAAAAGGAGGGAAGAAAAGGACACAGGAGTCAAATAATAGATTTCCAATGGCCAAACTGAGCCAATTCACTCATCAAGATAAAGTACTAATAAATTACCATATATCCAAAAGTATAAGAAAAATATTCTTGTGTCTGTACTGATATCAATAAATAATCGAATAAACAAACATATGAGGGACAACTGCCAATTTCCCATGCAGAAGAATGCCAAATAATTAGCAAGATCACTGGGTGCAGTGACTCACGCCTGTAATCTCAGCACTTTGGGAGGCCTAGATGGGTGGATACGAGGTCAGGTGTTCAAGACCAGCCTGACCAACATGGTGAAACCCTGTCTCTACTAAAAGTACAAAAATTAGCCAGGCGTGGTTGTGCCCGCCTGAAATTCCACCTACTCAGGAGGCTGAGGCAGGAGAATCGCTTGAACCTGGGGGACAGAGTTTGCAGTGAGCTAAGATCATGCCACTGCACTCCAGCCTGGGCAACAGAGCAAGACTCCGTCATAATAATAATAATAATAATAATAATAATAATAATAATAATAAGTGAGATCCCATGCCCTCAAGGAGGTGAAAAGTCACTCCCCACTCTGTAAATATAGTCTACATATAGTGACTTCCTTCCACTCAATAGAATGTGGCAAGGAGGAAAAAGTAACTTAACAGTAAATCTGACAAACTCTACCTCTGCTAGGTAATCAAGATTGTAATTAACATATGGATCATATGTACCCTGACAAAAGTGGTAATTTATTTTTGTGCCCTTCCTCTTAAAAACCCATATACCCAGTTTAATCATGAGAAAAACAGCAGACAAATCCCAACTATGAGGGTCATTCTAACAACATATCTTACCAGTTGTATTAGTCCATTCTCACACTACTAATAAAGACATACCCAAGGCTGGGTAATCTATAAAGGAAAGAAGTTTAATTGATTCAAAGTTCCATATGGCTGGGGAGTCCTCACAATCATGGCAGAAGGCAAAAAAAGGAGCAAAGTCACATCTTACAAGGTGGCAGGCAAGAGAGCATGTGTAGGGAACTGTCCTTTATAAAACCATGAGATCTCATGAGTCTTATTCACTATCACAAAAACAGCATGGGAAAAACCTGCCCCATGATTCAATTACCTCCCACTGGGTCCCACCCACCACACACTGGAATTATTAGAGCTACAATTCAAGATGAGATTTGGGTGGGGACACAGTCAAATCATATCATCAGTACTCTTTAAAACTGTCATTAAAAACTAGTGAAGTCTGATAAATTGTCAAAGACAAGGGAAGCCTAAGAAGACACCACAGCTAAATGAAATGGGGTGTCCCAGATAGGATTCTATGACAAAAAAAGGACATTAAAGGAAAACTAACAAAATCTGAACAACATATGTACCTTAATTGATAATGGATAATAATGTCAATATTGGTTAATTAACTGTGACAAATGTAGCATACTAATATATGCAAGGGTTTAACTATAGGCGAAACTGTGTGTAAACTATATAGGAACTTTAGGTACTCCCTTTATAATTTTTCAGCAAATCAAAAACTATTCTGAAGTACAAAGTTCATTAAAAATTGTCACCTACAGCTAATAACATCAATGATATACATTGATATGGTGTAACAATAAGTATTACCTTTTTAAAAACCCATAATTCCAGTATAATCATGAGAAACATCAGAAAATCCAGATTTGGGGATATTCTATAGGACACCTAACCAGTATTCCTCAAGACTATCAAGCTCACAATAAAACAAGGAAAGAATTTAAAAATTCACAGACCAGTGGACACTGGGGAGATACTGATAGATGCAGGACGCAGATAAGGGAACCTGCACAAGGTCTTGCCTAAACATGCCCATGGTGAAAAATTCCATCCCTTAACATATGCACAGTAAGGGAAATAAGTCAATATGGAGTGGCTCAGACTAAGGGCTCACATGCTCAACTGGGAGAATGGGGTGGAGCAACCAGAAATTCACATCTTTTGTAGGAGAGGAGCTGGGCCTCTTCAGCTCGTGTGTGGTGGCCTGGTATTCAATCCGTGAGGTGGGAGCCAGTTGGCAGAACCCCCCATTTTTTGGCTGAGAACTTTCTTTTAATAAATTCTGCTCTCCTCACCTTTCAATGTGTCTAAGTGCCTGATTTTTCCTGGTTGTGAGACAAGAAGCCTGATTTTAGCTGAGCTAAGGAGCAAAACAATCCTGCATTAATATAACAATTACATGTAATATGATATCCTGTAATGTATCCTGGAACAAATAGAAGATATTAATAGAAAAACTGGTTGAAACAAAGCAAAACACATGAAGTATGATGCTTACTTAATAGTGGTATACCAATATTAGGCTCTTGTTGTGGCAAATGTAATATAGTAGTACAAGATGTCAACAGTGGGGAAAACTAGAAAAGACTTCTACAAGAACTCTCCTTTTGCATTTTTTTGTAAGTCTATAATTATTCCAAAATAAAAGTTTACTTAAAAAAAGTCACTTACTGCTGACCAAGAATAAAGTTGAAATGAAACTGTGAAGAAACTGGAAGACCTATTTCTCCATGTAACTTACTAAAAACTCTAACTTATTTGGAAGGAAAGAAAAAAGTAAGGATTAAATTCTGGGTTATCTGTGCTGGAAGCAGAATGAATTCAAAGATCAAGTTTCCCACATCACTTGGGCTCACTAAGAGGCACAGTTTACCAGTGGTACTAGTTGCTACACAGATCCTTCTGTCTATGATAACTATGCAATTAAGTGGCTCAAAGTTTGAAATGTAAATATGATAGTCTGGATATCTCAAAATCCTTTCCACTGTAAGTATCCAGAATTGTTACATAAAATACAGCAAATAATGTTTTAAATGCATATTTAATAGTACTTAACAGAATAGATAAGTTCACATGTGAATGAGTGACGTGATTAAAGGAAAAAATTAATTAAAAATCAGAGTGGTAAGCATTAAGCCACTCTGGGGACTTATCAATGCTAGTAACATTAGAGCTTTAATGTCCATTTGAATACAAGTGACACGGTACTGGGGCCACATGTGTTGAAGTGTTAGAATTGAAAGTTGGAGACATGTAACTGACACATACACATACATGCACACATTGTCAAAATCAAGACCCTAGAGGTTGAACTAGAAAATAAAACTCTATTAACTCCAAGGAAAATAAAAACAGAGTCTGCCTTTGCCTGTGCTCTCAGTAGAAAAAAACATATTTCTCCAGAAAACTTAAAAACACATTTTAGTTTTTACTCACATGGTTCTGGCTTTTAGTTACAATCTTCCTATAATATGGGACCACGTGCTTAAATTTTAAGAAAGGCCTTTATAACAGGCCAGTAATAGCCTGAGGCTTCTGGCAGGGGCACAGAAAACAAACAAATAAAACTAAAAAAATATTTCTAGGTTAGTCAGAACACAAGACATTTCTCCTCTTCCCCCACTGTCTCTCTCTTTCATATACATAATCCCACTCAAGAGTTCATAGTCAAAAATTGCAAAATACATAAGATATATCCAACCATAGTGAAAGTTAACAGAATTAGAACTTAAGTGTTTGGAATTACAGAACAATTTGAAAAGGAGACACATTTATTTAAAACACTGGTGAAAAAAACTGTGGAAGTACAATATGCAAGCTTGAAAAAATATACAGGATAGAACTTGAAATGCAGGAAATAAATATTAAAATGCAAAATAAATGGCTATATTAAATAACCCAGCTAAAAGGGATTCACAAATTAGAACATAAAACTGAGGAAATTATGTAGATGCAACAAGGAGTGAGAAGACATAACAATTTGAAAAGGATGTTAAAATGCATAAAGAATAACACGAGAAGAGCTGGAATACCCAAACTAAAAAGAATAAAGAGACAATGAATAAGGCACTAAAATAGAAGATTTTAAGGTCAAGACTGCACAGTTACCACAAAAGTATAAAATCATCAGCATCAAGAAAAACAAGAAAGTCTAAAAGATGTTAAGTAAAAGCAATCCTACAATTACACACACCATAATGAAACTACAGAAAACTAAAATAAAAGAAAAAAACTTAAAAACAACTAGGGAATATCTCTACAGACTGAAAATTTAATGCACTAGAGTAACAATATAATCAACAAAGTAAGATAATTGTGAACTATTTATAAAAATTTTACATCCATTTGGATCATCATTACAATTTAAGTAAACAAAAGGCATATCCCAATAAAGATAAAATGTTTTACTCATGAACCCTTGCTGAAAAATAGTAAAGGCTTAACTTTAGGATAAAGGTAATTAAATCTTGAGAAATAAATGCAATTAAAGAGGTAATGAGTATAAAAAACTGTACATATGTCAGAAAACAAAGATATAAAGACAATGATAAGTAATTTTAGTTGATTAAAAAGGTAAACTAAAGTGCAAGAAAGCAATAGCAGGTAAAATAGGAAGGGTATTGGGAGTTAACGGTCAATTGTGGGTAGTGCTTATGGTCTGAATGTATTCTCCCAAAGTTAATATATTGGAGCTTAATTCCCAATGTGATGACAGTTGGAGGTTGGGCATTGGTAATTCGAAAGTCATGAATATGCAGCCCTCATGAATAGGAATAGTGCCCTTAAAAGAAGAAACACAGGAGCACATGCTTCCTCTCTGCTTTGTGAGGATACAGTGAAGAGATGGCTGTCTACAAACCATGAAGAGGGATCTCCCTCAACACCAGATCTGCCTGCACCTTGATGCTTAACTTCCCAACCTCCACGACTGTTAGAAATAATTGTGTGTTGTTTAAGCCACTCAGTCTGTGGCATATTTATTACACCAGCCTAAGCTGCCTAAGAGAGTTAAGGACTGGGGAAACAGTAGAGATAGTGATGAACTGTAGACATGTAGATACTGTTGAGTTCTGACTGCAGGTTAAAAATGTGCATGTAGCCATTAAAATAATATCACTTAAATATACATCCCTGCATTGATCAGGATTTGCCAGAGAAACAAAACCAATACAGTGTGTGTATGTGTGCGTGTATGCGCGTGTGTGTGTATGCACACGTGTGTGTGTATGGGCGCGTGTGTGTATGCGTGTGTGTGTGTGTGTGTGCAAAGAAAGAGAGAGAGAGAGTTATTTTAAGGAATTGGCTCATGTGACTGTAGAGACTTGGAGTCCAAATATGTTGGGATAGATCAGCATGCTGGAGGCTCGAGGACAAGTTGCAACTGAAGTCTAAATGCAGTCCGCTAGCTGAATTCCCTCTTGTTCTGGAAAGGTCAGCTTTTGTTCTATTACGGCCTTCAACTGGCTATATGAAGCCCACCCCTTATGATGGAGGATAGTCTACTTAAGATCCACAGATTTAAATGCTATTCTCATCTAAAAAGAAAAGCATCTTTACCGAAGTATCTGGAATAATGTTTGACTAAGTATCTAGGCAGCACGGCTCTGGCAAGTTGATGTATAAAATTAACCATCAGGATGCCCAAACTCTTAGTGGAAACAAAAAAGAAACATAAAATTAACATTAGTGGAAACAAAAAAGAAACATAAAATTAACACAGTAAGAGACAGGAAACTGGGAGAAATGTGAAATTAACTAACTACATGATTTAAAAAACACAAACATAAATCCAAATATAACATTAAAATATCTACAAATTGACTTAATAGTCAAAATTCAGAAGAATTTCAAGCTCAGCAACATAATGAATAAAATAATTTGAAAGCTCTTCCTGTTATACACAACTAGATCCTTCATAAAAATGCTTTTTATTGTAACACTGCATTTTCTTGGAAAAAAAGTAAATCTTCTAGGGCCAGCCACATATACCACCTATAAAAAAATAAAGCTGAGTTCAAAATGGTTGGCAATAAACATACTTAAAAGAGTTATCTGAGGAGGAAAGACTAAATAAGCTCTACCAAAATAGGAATAATCATGAGGTGGGTGCACAATGAAGGTGCAGAATTTGAGATTTCTGTATTAGGCCAGGGATCTTAAAATGGAGATAAATTGATCTCAGGTTTGTTGCACTCTTATCTTACAGGAAAATAAACACAAATTAAAATCAGCCAAATATGACTTCACAACCTAAGATCCATAAGACAAGAGTTTCAAATATTGAACAATACATAGAGCAGGCCTGGGTCCCTGAGAAGAACCCAGAAGATGAGGCCTACAATTGCCCTAGTTTTGGCCAGAAGGAACTTTCTGGACAGAAAGGAGAGTCCATAAATAGAACACGTGGGCTCACTAAGTTAAGAAGATATACATTATACTTTGAGGTGGCCGAAAGGAGTGGGATTTGTATGGTAGACAATCAGGAATGAGTGATATACAGATAATTAGTTCTAGAAATCAGCATTCCTGTGAATCTGTGCTACAATCTAAGCTGTGCACAGGTAGAATGTAGTTTAAAATTTCTAGAGATCATAGGCAATTTAGAAAAATATTCAATTTCCAACCAGTAAGGATAAAAACTCTCATGTGAACATTGAGGACATTCAATAGACACTTCTCATTTTAGTAAGAAGACTAAATTAGTTCTAGTGTAAGGACTATTCTAGATCTACTTTAACCAAAACATAAACCAAGCACCAAAAATACTAAGTTAATTCACTTGTAATTTAACAGACTGGGAAAACAAATTATAAAACATTAAACCAAAATACTGGAAACAATTAAATCTAGCATCAACAACAAAAATTAAACACGTTCACTACCCAATAAAAAAATCACATAAATCAAATAATGTTTTATTGGGTAGTGAATGCTTTGAACATTATGTGAAGAAGCAGAAAAATATGACACATAATCAATTGAAAATTCAACAAGTAGAGAAAGACCAAAAATGACAACATTATCAGACAAGAATTAAACAATTCCTACAAATATATTCAAAGATCTAAAGGGGAATATGAATATAACGAGAAATAAAACAGAAGATTTTTAAAAGAACTAAATGGAACTAGTAGAAAGGAAAAATACAATATCTGAAACAAAAACTTCACTTGATGGTTTTAGCAGCAGACTGAACGTGGCAAAGAAAAGACCAATGAATATAAGTCAATGACCATGGAAATAATACAAACCAAAGCGTAGAGAACAAAAAGGTAGAAAATCAAAACAAAAATAAAAAATTAAAAAGAAACTAAGAGACTCTGGCCTGTGGGAAAATATAAAGCAGTTTATCATAATGTATGAGTACAAGAAGAAAAGAGACAGAAAATATATTATAAAAAAATAGCTAAATTTTCCAAAATCAATAACATCTACAAAACCAGAGATTCAAAAAGCTCCATGAAAGAAAACCTGGATAAACAAAACAGGAAAACACACAAGCGAACATCATAATCGAATTGACAAAAAAACAATGAATCAGAGAAAAAAAATTCATTACACAAAGTAGAACAATGTAAAGATTAATCAGTAATTTCTCATCTGAAAAAAATCCAAGACAGCACACATAAAAAACTGACATCTCTGTAGTGGAGAAAGAAAAAAAAAAGTCAAACTAGAATTTATATCCAATGAAAACATCTTTCTTACATGAGAGCAGCATGAAAACATTTCCGACAAACAAAAGCAGAGAGAATTTGTAATGAAAGAAAAGCTACAGGAAGTTCTTCCAGCTACAGGAAATCAACACGAGATGAAAACTTGGATCTACAAAATGAATAGAAAGCACTGAAAATTATAAGCTTATTAGTAAATATAAAAATATTTTATCTTTTTAATTTTCATATTTATTTGAAAAACAAAAAAGTAGCAATATATTGATATTTGTAACATATACAGAAGGAAGATGTACAACAAAATCAGCACCAATGATGGGAAAGGCAAAGGAAAATACAGCATATTATGGTAATTACATTATAAATGAAGTAATATAATTGAATTTGAAGACAGGCTGTGAAAAGGACAAAAATGCATAAAGCAAATCCCAGAGCCACCACTAGAAATTAAAAAAAACAAAAAAGGAAGAGTATATTAGTCTACTTTCACACCGTTGATAAAGACAACCTGAGACTGGGTAATTTACAAAAGAGAGAGGTTTAAGGGACTTACAATTCCACATGGCTGGGGAGGCCTCACAATCATGGTGCAAGGTAAAACACAAGCCTTACATGGCAGCAGACAAGAGAAGGAAGCTTGTGCAAGAAATTATCCTTTTAAAATCAGATCTCATGAAACTTAAGAAACATTTGCCCCATGATGCAATTACCTCCCACGTAGTCCTTCCCACAACACATAGGAATTCAAGGTGAGATTTGGATGGGGACACAGTGAAACCGTATCAAAGAGTAAATAAGCCAAGAGAAGAGATTAGATAGAATACTAAAAGGTGGTAAAAAATAATACTTGGAAAAATGGCAAAAACAAAGATGACAGGCAAATGGAAAACAACCTAATAGTAGATAAACCAAACAATATTAATATTAATATTAAATATAAATAATCTAAACAATCATAGACGGAGATTTTAAGATTATATTTTTCCAAAGAAGCAAGACCCAACTACATGCTATCTATAGGAAATACACTTTAAATATTTAAATATATTAGTCTGCTTGAGCAGCCATAACAAAATACCATAGAAAGGGTGGCTTTAACAACTGAAATTTATTTTCTCACCTTTGCAGAGTCTGGAATTCCAAGATTAAGGTGCCAGTATTGTTTTCCAGTGAGGTCTCCCATAATGGCTTGCAGGCTGCTTTCTTGGCCGTGTCCCCACTTGGCCAGTCCTCTTTGCACAAAAGAAGAGAGTAAGGTCTTTGGTGTCTCTTCCTCTTCTTATACCACTGAAAAACAGGATTAGAATTAGGTTCTCACCTTTATAGATTAATTTGACCTTAATTATCTCCTTACAGGTCATTTCTCCAATTATAGTCACCTTGGAGGATTAGAATTTCAACATATGAATTTGAGGGAAGGGCACAATTCAGTCCATAACACAAAGGTACACTAAGTAGAAAGTGAAAAAAATATATATTGTGCAAAAATATATATTGTGCAGAAAATATATATTGTGCAACATGAACGAAAATGTACATGTTGAATGAATTCATTTATATGAAGCTCTAGAACGGGCAAAACTAGTCAATGCTAAAATAATAAACTAAAAATTGGTAAAGCCTCTGTGTGGGAATAACATGTGCATTTGATTTAAAATATCTTCATTTGCAAATTTACCTGAAGTAACAGCTAACACTCAAAAAATATGCTTATTATCAGATAACATTTTGTTTCTCAGATAGGAGGTAAGAAGCAATTGTGCAAAACAATATATTTCTTGTGTAATCACAAGAAAGAAGGAATAGTGATAATAATATTAGACACAGTAGTCTCCATGCAAGAAATATTGTGAGACATAAAAAGGGCATCTTAATAAAACAATCAACTCATAACAAATATAAATGTGTATGTACATGATTACAGTTTCAAAATAAATCAAGCAAACCTAATAAATGAATACAGAAACAGAAAAGACTAAAATTTTAATTTTAAATTTAACAGACCTCTGATAATTAATAGAACAAGAAAACTGAAAATCAGTAAGTATACAGAAAACAAAAAACACTACCAACCAAATCAACATTGATATATGTATAGAACAGCACACCACATCACAAAAGAAAACATATTCATATCAAGTACCCTTAGAACATTTAATTGAAGAGAACACAGGTTACACTTTAAAAAATTAATAAATTCATGTATGAATTTATCTCTTTAATAAATTTCATTAATTATTAATGAATTAATTAAAAACATACAGAGTATGTTTTTGACCACATGGCATAACATTAAAAATCACTATAAAAAATTATCTGGAAAATATCCAAAGGTCTGAAAAGTAAACAACATTATTTTTAAAAACTCATGAGTTAATAGAGCAATCATAAATAATATCAGAAAATATTTTGAACGAAATGAAAAGAATAGCACAACATATCAACATTTGTGGGACGCAGCTAAAGCACTACTGAAGTGAGTAGAGTGGAGGTAATAATAATGATAAATAAAAACAAATAAAATAAACCACTGAGACAATTTTTAAATGTAATATAAGCATTTATAAAGATCAATAAAATTGATGAAACTCTGCTAGATTGGTTCAGAAAAATAGAAAAAAGATTTACCAATATTGTGCATAAAGAGGAGACATCATTAGCAATCCTACAGACAGCAAATTATAATAAGGAATTTTATTAATTACTTTATTCCAATTTATTTGAAAACAGATCAAGTGGACACATTCATTAAGAGATGCAAGCTACCAAAATTTACTTAAGAAATACAATGTCCAAACATAGTTATATTGTTTAAAATTGAATTTGTCACTTAAAATCTTCCTTACAAAAAAACTACAAGCCAAAATGGCTTCACTGTCTATTTCTTTCAAACACACACTGAAGAAACAACAATTTTAACCCATAATCTCTCAAAATATAGAAAAAGAACACTTCCCAATTTCTCATTTAACATCATCATTATACTGATATCAAAAACAGGCAAAACCATTACAGGGGGGAAAAAACCTACAATCAATTACAGACTAAAATCCTTTAAAACAATTAGTAAATCAGCATTATATATTCAAACTGGAAATAAGCAATATGTATTTTTAAATATTTTGACTAAGTAGGGATTGTCCTAGAACTGAAGGGTTGTTTTAACATACGAAGATCAATGTTGTTCCACAATTTAACAAATGAATTACCATCTAGATGATGACTATTATAGAACTTAACAAAACTGAAAATCTATTCATAATTTAAAATCAGCAAATAGAACAGTCAGGAACTTCCTCATCCAAATAAAGGTAACTATGAAATATCTACTCCTAACCTCAGTTTTTAATGGTTACAGATTAAATACTTTCACCCAAAGATTAGAAATAAGACAAGGATAACAGTTTTTACCACCTTTTGTCAACCCTGAAATGGAAATCCAAGCCAGAGCAATAAAATAAGATAAAGAAATAAATTCTTATATATTGGAAAGGAAGAGGTAAACAAACTATATATATTAGCACTCAGCATTATCATGTATGTTAAAATTGCTAAGGAATCTTATAAAATAACTACTAAGACAGACAAGGAAATTTAGCTAGGTCATATGATAAAAGAACAAAATATGAAAATCTATTGTAGCTTTACATACTAGCTATGAAGAACTAGAGATTATTTTTTAAATTTCACTTAGAATAGCATCAAAAATAGGTATAAATTTAATAAAATATATGCAAGACATGTACAATAAAGTATATACATTTTTGCAAAAGGAATAAAAGAATTTAATAAATTAATATAAATACTATGTTCATGGATTTTAATATTCAATATAGTTAGATAGCAATTATTCTCTAAGTATACTATAAATCTTTATGTAATCCTAATTAAAATTCACATTAGATTTTGTTAGAAATTGACAAACTGATACAGAATATAAAATAACTTCATAAGGAATATTTTAAAATGAAATCCCAGAAAAGATCTACCTAAAAGAGACTATATTTAAAAAAAAATTGAAAGTCTCAGAGGAAAAATCATAGCTTCAATGTTTGTATTTCGTACATCAGCAGGGTGACTATAGTTAACATTAATCAACTGCACATTTCAAAATAGCTAGAAGAAAATATTTCAACTATTCCTAGCATAAAGAAAAGATAATCATTTAAGAAAATGAATATCCCAATTACCCTAATTTGATTATATCAATGTATCAAATTGTATCACATGCACTACCAAAATATGAACAGTTATTACGTAGCAATTAAAAAAAAGAAAAAAATTAAGGCTCAAAATAAATGAGTTAACTATTCAGTTTAAAATATTAGGCTGGGCACGGTGGCTCAAGCCTGTAATCCCAGCACTTTGGGAGGCCAAGATGGGTGGATCAGAAGGTCAGGAGATCGAGACCATCCTGATCTAACACGGTGAAACCCCGTCTCTACTAAAAAACACAAAAAACTAGCCGGGCGAGGTGGCGGGCACCTGTGGTCCCAGCTACTCGGGAGGCTGAGGCAGGAGAATGGTGTAAACCTGGGAGGCGGAGCTTGCAGTGAGCTGAGATCCGGCCACTGCACTCCAGGCTGGGTGACAGAGCAAGACTCCGTCTCAAAAAAAAAAAAAAAAAATTAGAAAAATATATTAATTCCTTGAAGTTGAAAAAGATGTTAACATTTAATATCAACTAAAAATAAATAATAAATGAAGAAAAGACAAAATTTCCTTACAATAGAAGTCCAATTTATACACGTAAAAAGAATAATGGAAATAAAAAACAGCATTTGAAAAACACAATGACTGTTGCAGGCAAAAATCATTGATAGAGGTTGAAATTAGCAAATAGAAATACAATGAGATAGCATATCTGCGTAGTCTCGAAGTAGCTCTTTACAAGATAATTATTAATTATGAAGGGAAAAATTATAATTTTAGTGTGGATAAACCTGAGAGACATTACCTTATCCAAATGATTGAAGTAAAAAATCATCAGTAATGAGACCAATTTACATTATGTACCTCATGATGTCTGAAAAGGGCAAAATATCACTTCTGTGATGTTCTTCCAAAAGGGTATAACTTTAGTCTAATACTGAGAAAGCATCAGGTAAATGCAGCACAGAGACATTCTGCAAAATAACCGACCAGACTCTAAAAGGGAGGGAGACCATCTAAAAAAAAAAAAAAATTCACAGAGGAAAAAGCATGATTAAAAAAGTAAGCTGTAAAATAAGTGGTAAATTTCTAGTAAAAATATAAAGTTATAATATTGATTTAATTAAAATTAACCTTTCTCTAAATTTAACTGAGGTCAGTAAGTCACCTCATATATTGTTTATTATCTACTATAAAAAAGAAATTAAAGAAAATGCTTTTAAAACATTGATATACAACTCAAAAATTTGGTAAATTAATTGCCATTATTCCAGAAAATACGTTTAAAAATATTTTTGCAATTTATTATTTGGTGGAAAATTACACTATTTATTTTTTATAATGTATTTGCAAATAATTCAATGTAATTAATTGTACTGTCATCTAATTCCACATCCTGCTATAAACTGTGTTGTCCTTCATCTAGACAGATGAAAATCTAGTCCACTTTAAACATCTCCAAAAACAGATATGTCTCACATTCTCTAAGAAACTACTTTGATATCCAGCCTAGAGCACAACATTACTTTAAAACTTAAAAAAAAGTCTGTAATGGCGTAATTTAATTTAAAAAATACATTTATAAATGAGTTCCATCAAGGTAAAAACAAATTAAGCTTTATTTCCCAAATACCCTTTTTGTCACAGTCACCCCAAAACCCATAGAAAGCATTTTCAAAATTTAACTAATGTTTTGCACCTGGAAAATGCAGGCATACATGGGGAGTAGGAGGAGAACTCAGTTGACAGGATTTAAAATAAAGTTCTCTGTTGTGGAGGATCTTGTTGAAGGAGAAAGCCGGAATCTTCTCTTTTTGGTCAGCAAAGCAAATTAGGATGGTGTTGAAATTATAT
Source organism: Macaca mulatta (assembly GCF_049350105.2). Classification (NCBI taxonomy): domain Eukaryota; kingdom Metazoa; phylum Chordata; class Mammalia; order Primates; family Cercopithecidae; genus Macaca; species Macaca mulatta. The sequence goes on from NC_133413.1 coordinate 125,568,005, forward strand.
CCGTCTTGTCATCTCCCTGGCAGGACACCTTTTGATAGGACCTTCTGTTCCTCCCATTTCTTGGCAGACTCTTACTTTGGGATGTCTGGAAATAATGGAACTTTCAAGACTAAATAATGGAGCCTGGCAGAGCTTCTGTAGTTCTTTCTTAAAGATCTAAATCATATATTTGCATCAGGTCATTTAAAGTAAACGAAGTACTTGAATTGAAGCTTGAACACAACTACTTAGTAATAGAATTCAACTCTGTCAACTCTCCCTGTGATTGCAATTTTATCTAGAAAACGGGACTTGCAGTATTTTAAGTGTATCATGCTGCTTTTAAAGAATGTGATACTTCACACTTTAAGCAAGAAAAGATAAAATATCCAGACAGAAGATTTGGTACCCATCATTGGAACCAGATGCATGGTTTTTTTTGTTTGTTTGTTTTTTGGCTTTTTTGTTTTTGTCTTTAATGGGCAAAGGATGGGAATTTGCCTGTATTTGGTTTTGCTCCATTCCTCACAAGCCTGATCTAAGCAGGAGCTCTCATTGATTTCAGAGGGAATACTACAACTTTGACTCCAGAACAAACACCTGTATGCAATTCCAAGGGCTCAGAGCAAAACAAACATGGGCTGTACCTTTCAGCATCGTCATGATGTATGTAAAATTCCCAAATACATGTTCTCCTAGGGCTTGATCTCCTGAAGAAGAACTTTATTTATCCCTAGATGAGGCCTGGATTTCATGGCTAGTATTTTTCTGAGACGACAGATTTAAGTAATGCCATTTTTGTAAGCACAGGGAGGACTTCATTAAAGGCTTGCTGGTGTTAGCTTTATTTTAGTCCTGAAAAAATATGACTAAATAAGACAATCTCAAAAGCATTCTGCTGACTGAAAGAAGCCTTATACGAAAATGTACATGTTGAATGAATTCATTTATATGAAGCTCTAGAATGGGCAAAAACTAATCAACGCTAAAATAATAAACTAAGAATTTGTAAAGCCTCTGTGTGGGAATAACATGTGCATTTGATTTAAAATATCTCCATTTGCAAATTTACCTGAAGTAACAGCTAACAGTCAAAATAGATCCTTATTATCAGATAACATTTTGTTTCTCAGATAGGAGGTAAGAAGCAAATGATTTTTAACTGAAAATTTTTTCTTTAAATTTTTTATTGTGGTAGCATACACATAACATAAAATTTACCATTGTATTTATTCTAAAGTATATGATTTGGAGGCATTAAATTCACAATTTTGTAAAAACATCACCAACATCTAGTTCTGGAGCTTTTTCATTGCCCCAAAGGAAAATCTCCTATCTATTGAGCAGTCACTCCCCATTCTCCTCTTCTCCCAGCATTATTTGTAAATGTATCTTTTTTGTTTCAGTCACTCATTGACTACATGACTAATTTTTCAATGCCTCCTGGCACTGGGACAGAATAGCAGATGGAATGGTATCCTGGACAGACTCACTAGGTCTCTCCCTTTAGACAGCTCCTTCCCTACCTTGCCCCAAGGGTATGGCAGGAAGCAGAAGGAATGGAAACACAGGTAAGAGGCTGACACTTGCAAAGAGGAGCACAGCAACATAAAATTGCAACATTTGTTTTCTAGCAACACTTTTTAAATATAGTCTTCCTTTAGAAGGTGAATTTTAGATGTTGGGACTTTCATGAAAAGTTTTCAATTGACTTTGAAAGAAAGGCTTTGAAGTGCTTTAACAAATTATTTAGTGAGATCAGCAAAGGACAGGGAATCAGTAACTTTTGGTTCTATTCTTGTATACTGGTGACTTCCTGTGTGAGTTTAGGCAAATCATTTACTGTTTGCTGAGTTACTTATTGGGGTGTTCTTATTTCTCAGAATGAGTAAAACAGTTAAATCTATCTAAGCTGGAATGGACATATAGAATATACCTTGTGAATTTTATGCAACAAGGGTAATAACCTACTTTCTGAATGACTAAGAGTCTCAAGCTTTCTCGGCATAACCTTTTTGCATGGCCTCATCGGTATCCATGCAAATCATGTTCGACAGAGCAACATTTGACAAACACTGATCAGAATCACAAACCAAATGAGATTCTACATGTATTTTTAATGAGGAAGAGAATGGTGACATTATCAGGGACATTCATATGTATGGATAGAATCAACACCTTTATACACACACACGCACAGACACATGTTTTCCTCAGATTTTCCAGTTTAGTCCAAACTTCAATGTCAAGTCCACTTGACAAACTTTAAACATCACAAATATTTCTTCCTCTGGGCTATTCACTCTCATATAATCTATTCATATTCTTACACAGTCATGTTCTCTAGTTTGCTTCAGTCACTTTTCACGGCAATTTGGCAATATACAAGAAAATTAAAATTTAAATAAAAATTAACTTACACCTTGATTCTAAATGCTTTTGATATTTATCCTAAAGATAAAATTTCATACTCTTGTGGGGAAATAGTTTAAAATGTTCTACTATAGCATATTTTAATATAAAGACAAAAATAAAAATAATACCATAGTCATCTGTACCTATCCATACAATCTACAACACATCCATACAATTGAGTAACAAATAAGGCAGACCTTACGCATGCTGATGTAGAACGATCATACTATGTTGTTACAGAGTTCATTTATTAAATTACCAAATAACTAATGGAATGCCTACTATATTCCAGGTACTTTTCTACATATTGAGATACAACAGTGAAAAAAACAAAGTTCCTGTCCTCTAAGAGGTATACGCAGATCATAAACAAATATGTCAGTTTAAGTGCTTTGGAGAATCCTAAGGAGCTTAAGGACAGTGAGGAAGAAAGGTGGCAACGCATAAGCCAGGGTAAACTAGGTTATACTCTGGTCACAAACCCCAAAATCTTTTTTGTATAAAACAGAATTGGCCAGGTGTGGTGGCTCACACCTGTAATCCCAGCACTTTGGGAGGCCGAGGCAGGCAGATTTTGAGGTTAGGAGTTTGAGACCAGTCTGGCCAATACAGTGAAACCCCATCTCTACTAAAAATGTAAAAACTAGCCAGGCATGATAGCGCTCGCCTGTAGTCCCAGCTACTTGGGAGGCTGAGGCAGAAAAAATCACTTGAACCCAGGAGGTGGAGGTAGCAGTGAGCTGAGATTGTGCCACTGCACTCCAGCCAGGACGACAAAGCGAGACTCCATCTCAAAAAAAAAAAAAAGAAAAAAACCAGAATGAATACCACTCATTCACTCCCTAGTCCAGTGATTTTCATGTGGAGAGCCGTAGCTCTATGCAGCGATCACTCAGGGATCCATGTGGTGGTGTCTCCAGCAGGTGTCAAGGCAAGGAAAGACGGGTCATGGAGAATCACCCACTGACTTTTAAATGCTTCCACCTGTCACTCCTGTTTACACTGTATTGACCAAAGGAAGTCACATGGCCTCACCCGACTCTCAGAGTGGAAATGTAATTACCCTGTGCCCCACACCCTGTGCCAGAACAGCGAGGGAGATCCCAATATGAGTGAAAGGGGCTTATGTCTACACAGGCTTATGTTGCCATTAATCAAGTCCCTGCTGGAAAGTTGACATCCACATTCTGATGAGAAAGCAGTGAGAGAATTCACTCTGTGGACATTAGAAGGGAGAGCACTCTGAGCAGATAAAACACAGGGCACAGATTTGAAGGAATTATGCCTGGCCTATTTCAGGAAAGTAGGGAGGCTGGGTTGATTGAAAGAATTTGCAGGATAATGATAAAGATATTAGAATAATGCCACAGAAGTTGTAGGAAGTCAAGCACAGAGAGCTCCTGGGCTGCTTACTCTCAGGATTTGGTTTTAACACTGAATGAGAGGCTAAAAGCAAGAAAATGACAGATCTGTCTTATGTTTTTAAAAGATCATTCCACCTGCTGTGAGGAGAATGAACTGGGGTGGGGGGCAAAAGTGGAAGCAAGGAAACAAATTAGAAGACAATTGCAATAATTCACAAGCAACGATCGTTTGGGATGGGATGATGGCAGAAGAGGTTTAGAAGTGGTCAGAGTCTGTGTATATGTTAAGGTACCATATACAACGGAGAAAAAGTAAAAGAACAAGGTGGTAAATAATATATACAATATAACACCATTTGTGTAACACAGGAGAAAACAGAAAAAATGATTAACAATAGTTACACCTGGAAAATGACTGGTACTGGGAATCAGAGGAGGTGGCAGGAGACATTTACCTTTATTACACTGTTTCAAAAAATACTATTTTCTGCCATAAGCATATAGATATGCTTTTAATAACTAACAATAAACAAATTAGAAAATCCAGCTCTTGAATGTACATACTGTTCAAAACAAAGAATTTCAAAATTATTATGAACTACAGGTTAAATATTGAATACTGAATATTTGAATATAATATTTTAACATTAAAATTATATTCATATGATCTTGATGCAAGAGTGTATTCAAGTTATAAAGAACTACAACATAAATTATCTAATTGTATCTTTCCAACAACCCACAAACACCTATATAAAATGTATTCATTAGAACACTGATCATTCTTTCATGCTTCATGATGCTTCGCACTTTATGTATTTTACTGTATGCCCGGAATTACATTACAGACTTAAGGAAAAAACAAGATGAAAGAAAACAAATGTAGCAAAATAAATGTAAGTATACATAACTCATGTTATTGCTGTTTTTAAAAAATTAAAAATTGTGGGATGTTGAATCATATTAACAGGAGTAAAACTGTTTACAAACTCAGAAGCAACTGGTATACGATGTTCAGCATTTAAAATTCTTATTAGATAATCGTGTTCAGGTTGGGTCTCCAAAGTACAGACAGATATGAAAGTCTTTAAAAAAAAATCAAAAAAAAACAAAACAAAACAAAAAAAACTTTCTCAAAGGAGAACCACACTGACAATTAAAAGATTAGGAAGTAATGTTTACGAGTAAAGTTTACAAAAAAGGGAATATTGAGCTGCAAGAGACGATGTGAATGCTGATTGAATACTGACCCTCAGAGTAACTAAGAAGTTTAAAGTTCCTGGCTGACTATTCTCTGCCTCAACCTAGAAGAGAAAATAAGGAAAGGATTTGAAGCTATCACACCAAGCTAGACATGAGTAACGAGTGAGGATGTTAGACACTGGAATGAAGTCATGGCATTTCTTCCTCAAGGGCCTTACTCTTTAAAACAGAGATCAATTTTCATATGCCTCAATGACTTCCTAAATCCCCTTCATCCTTCTGATTCTCTCTCTGGAGAAAGGGATTCCTTGACCTGGAATCCATCGCTATGCCAAATAGCCTTCAAGGTCAGGAAGCGCTCTAGTATAATTCACCTAAATAGATCCGGCTTCAACTTGAATCCATTTCCTCTTGCTCTCTTTTTGGTGAGAAGAAAGAAACATTTGTCATGGAGCTTCATTTCAGCGCATTTCCAATAATTCAAAACAGTAATTTTGTGTTCTGGCCTTTCTTTCTTCATGCTAAATGATTTCTATTGCTTCAATATTTCACAAATTCTGTTCACGTTTTAATCTAGTTCATTACAATAGCAATCACAGCTCCTCAATTTATAGTACGTATTGCAGTGAAAGTCTTCTAGAATCTGTTCTTCATATCCCTTTTATGCAATGGAACAAGCTTTAAGAATCTGCATCTCTGTGTCTCTGATATCAAAAGATGCATGATATTTTTAAGCCTTGAAAGCTGATCTGTTCATCTGAATATTCAACTTCATTCATCCACAACAGAGGGGTCAGATCTTGTATTGGAATGTCACTTCTACTTCCTAAAACTTAAATGTTTGTAGTTCCTGGGTATACTAGTCAAAAATATTTTTGCTACAAATGCCAAAAATCCAATGTGAACTAGCATAGAACAAAAGGGGGATTTATGTAACCAAGTCACAGAGGCAGCGGTTACAGCTGAGCTTCAATCATTATACAAAATCAAACATGACCAGTATTTTTTTTTCCTCTTAGTCTCTTGATTCTGCTTCCCTTTGCACTCCACCTTCAATTTTTCTTCCTACTGACCAAGTCTCCAACATTTTAACTTGTAAATATCAGTTACATTTGCCCCCTCATCTCTATTTTTAATTCAACAACCATCAATCTGTTCTTTATCATGTCTTACCCAGACTAACAAGTTTTTCCTAAGAGGTTTCCCCTGTCCTCAGCTTCTTTCTTCTTAATCCATTTACAATGTAAATTATATCATGCCACTTCTGTGGTTATAAACCTCCAAAAAGTTTTTATTCTTTGGTGTACAAAAAATCTAAAATTCTACAATATTCAAGACCTACAATGATTGGCACCCTTTGGATTTCACTAACTCCAACTTTTCCTAACAATTTAACTATTCTGAACTACTCTCATTTTTCTACATATGCCATGAATTAGAATTTCAGTCTAGGATGATTCTCTCTTCTTTGTCTACTAGGTCATATTTTTTAATATCCTTCAAGATGCAACTTAAATGGGATACCTTGTTTTAATGCCTCTAGTCAAAGTTAATCACTACTGGGGCAGTGGAGACAGTACAGTGCAATAATGAGCACCATTATATAGTTGATTTTCCAATTATTTATTTGCCAGCTTTTCTTCCTTGCTGGAGTATGTATTCTTTGTGAAAGAAAAGTTTATATCTGTTTCAGTTCTCAACTTGCACCCATCACTTTTAAGCTGTATCCTCAGCATCTTCACTTCATCAATGTGATGGCGATAATACCACCGACTTCATAGGATAGTTCTGAGGACTAAATAATTAATACAAAGTGCTTAAAATATAAAATACCTGGTATGGAAAACATCCAATTAATATTAGTTGTTTTTGTAGTTGGTCGTTATTTTATTTTTACCACTGTTTCCTGGTTCACAGTTATACTCAATAAACGTTGGATGAATGAAAGAATTATTAGATCTGTGTAAGACAGAACAAAGAAATAAATATATCTGGTGACCTCTAAATCTCTAGTAATACTACTTCCTAAGCTACAAAAATTTCCTGAAGCCTTTAATGAATGTTAGGAGCTGGTCACACCCAAACTGCATTATTAATACAGAGATACTGGATGATGTGTGAAAACAGAGTAGGTGATGCCCACTTGGGTCTACATGGGCATAACAAGGAGCTCTTCAAGCAAAGCTGCACCAGCTGCCAAGATAGCCTGATGGCTCCTAGCACAACCCTCCACAGGGCAGATTCCCCAGTGTCCCTTAAGAGAATCTATTCTCTACTACGTTCAAGACATACTGGAAAGGAAAACTGGCATTCCAACTGGATAGGCTAGGCAATCACATCCCCTTCTTGCATCCTCTTCTCTCCTAACATTCTCCATTCTATATTTCATCAGTACTGAGGGAAAAAATAACTTGCTCCCTTTTTTTTTTTTTTTTTTTTAAAAAAAAAACAGGGTCTCATTCTGTCAACCAACCTGAAGTGCAATGGTGCAATCATAGCTCACTGCAACCTCGAACTCCTGGGCTCAAGCAGTCATCCCACCTCAGCCTCCCAAGCAGTTGGGACTACAGATGTGCACCACCACACTTGGCTAATAGTTTGTTATTCTTGTAGATATTGGATCTTGCTATATTGCCCAGGCTGGTCTCAAACTCCTAGCCTCAAACAATTACTCAGCCTCTGTCTCCCAAAGAGCTGGGATTACAGGTGTGAGCCACCACACCCGGCCTAATTTATCCTTTTTAATGAAGTATATACACTAGTCTTTCTGCACTAAATGCTTCATTCAAGTGAGCTATGCAACTGAATCTTCATAATAATCATAGGCGATAGCTTATCAGTTTCAAATTATCAGCTAAAAAACTAATAAGCCAAACCTGTGTCCTTTACACTTTATTGTGTTATTTTTCAAAAATGAACTTGTAAGAAAACAATGGAAGGCCGGGTGTGGTGGCTCACAGCTATAATTCCAGCACTTTGGGAGGCCAAGGCAGGTAGATCACGAGGTCAGGAATTCAAGACCAGCCTGGCCTACATGGTAAAGCCCCATCTCTACTAAAAATTCAAAAATTAGCTGGGCATGGTGGCACGTCCCTGTAATCCCAGCTACTCAGGAGGCTGAGGCAGGAGATTCACTTGGTCTCGGGAGGCAGAAGTTGTAGTGAGCTAAGACCACACCACTGTATTCCAGCCTGGGCAAGACAGAGAGACTCCATCTCAAAACAAAACAAAACAAACAAACAAACAAAAAAAACAAAAACAAAAAAACAACAAAAATAAGGAAGATTGGAAATACAAATAGCATTCATCTTATATGTCTTATATGTTTATTCTCTTTTGGAATCAGAGAAATGGAATAAGAAAATGTAAAATGACTTTGGAAAGAAATAAATGGGAGAAAGAGAGGGCAGGGAGACAAAGAAAGTGTTAAGAAAGAGCAAGAAAATGTAGACTTCAGAATGAAGGCAATGTGTCTTCTTGGGTAAGACTTTTGTCATTCTTACCTAATTTCCATGCCTTTCAACTGATCCTCTAGTATCGTGCAAAGTCATAGATTTAGGAATCACATAATGTATTTTCTTTTTTTTTTTTTTTTGAGACGGAGTGATCTCACGCTGTTGCCCAGGCTGGAGTGCAGTGGCACCATCTCGGCTCACTGCAAGCTCCGCCTCCCGGGTTCCCGCCATTCTCCTGCCTCAGCCTCCTGAGTAGCTGGGACTACAGGCGCCCGCCACCGCGCCCGGCTAATTTTTTTTTTGTATTTTTAGTAGAGACGGGGTTTCACTGTGGTCTCGATCTCCTGACCTTGTGATCCGCCCGCCTCGGCCTCCCAAAGTGCTGGGATTACAGGCTTGAGCCACCGCGCCCGGCCACATAATGTATTTTCATCTCTGCCAATGGTTGTATGAGTTTTGGCAAATTAATTATCCTCTCTGAATCTGTCTTCCTAATCTTTAAAACGAGTAAAATTATATGCTTCTTAAGATTGCTGAAAGGATGAAATGAGATAATTTATAGAATCCATACAGTCCAAGTTCCAGCAAAGAGTTTGTGGTCTGCATGTATGTGAAGACAGAAAGAGACAGAGAAACAGAGAGAGAAAAAAAAAAACTGTGTATGTGTATGTATTTCCTTCCTTTTCTCATAAATTTTCAAGACCTATCCTTTTCATCACTAGGAAGGGAGGAAATAGTGATATACAGATGTAAATCTTGTGGCTTGTGTGCTGGAAAATATCTTTAAGATAATTTAATCCTGTGCCCTCATTTTACAGAGTCAAAGTCCTTAGAAAGTTAATCTTACCAGTCTAAATAGATGTTTTATCTTCTCCCATGAGCAATAACAACAACAAAATCAGCAAACTTTCCCTTCTTCTCAAAAATGATTAAGAATAAACAAATTCCACTGTGGATAGCACAGTTATTTGACATGTATACACTCCCTATGGAACTTATATAAGAACAAGCTATAATAAGCTAAATGGCAAATGAGAACAGAGACCAATACCATCATTTCTTTCACTAATAAGGAGAACTACCACAGCTTGTAACAAAATCATAGTGGCAGGTGCATTTCTCAGAGTTGAGTGCCTGGGGCGCAAAATGAAGCAAGGAGATGAAGCTCTGTCCTATTTCTTTCTCATTAGTTATGCCCTTAATGCATTATTGGTGGTGGTCTCCTACCCATGGTGTCAATATTTGTCTCATGTTACTATGTGGCTTCTCAAATAGGAACTTGAAATGGATATTTCTGTCCTGATACCTTTTTATCCTATGAGACTACAGCTTCTTTACTATTTTATGGAGTTGAATTGCCTTAGACATTGAGGGAAGATAATAACTATGATATAATAGATGACTAAGTAGAATACTTGACATTGTCATAGAAATATGACTTACATAATAGAAATTTCTCCCTGATCTTAAAATTGTCAATCATTTCCACCACCCAGACCTCTAATAACACTTTCAAGAACAGTGGAAAATGTTGATATTTTCCTCTAAAACTTATTTTAAAGTTTTGACAAATTATTTATTTTGGTTCCAACCAAATTGGGGGGAAATTTTAAAGTTTATTGTAAGTGGAATTTTCCATTTCTTTTTTTTCACCTCTTCTCTTTCAGTATCATGGTAGAAAGAACACTAATTTGGAAATGAGGTGATCTAAGTTTGAGTCACAGCTGTGCCCATAGCCAACTTTGTGTCTTATGAAAAGCATTTAACTTTTTTTGTCTGTAAAATGAAGAGCAATCCAATCAGATGGTATCCAAAGCAATTTCACTATGGGCATTCCACTCTCAGGTTGGATGATACCCCTGAAGGCCAAATTCTAATTTGATCTTGAGAAGTTCTTCAAAACCTAGATTCTCCCTCTCCACTGAAAAACAAAAAACAAACAAACAACAAAAAAGGGGTCACTCACATTGGTTGTTGTCGTAATTATTCCCTGCATTCTTATAAAATAGCTATTGTCTATATAATAAAAGCACAGAGGTAGAGTGAGGTGAAGAGAGAGATAGGACTAGCTTGAGAAAAACACAATAGAGGAGTTGATACTCTCTCTTCTGTTTGTCAGAAGCAAGCATGGCACAGATTTAGGGACTACCTCTATCATGACTCTGTTCTGAGAGAACATGCTAGACATATGCCCCAGGAGGCCTAATGGGACACCAAGTAATAGCACAGCCTAGGAAGGTTATGTGTCATATTCAGTGCAGTTTCATTGCCAAATGGAGAAACAGAAACCTGGGCCCAGGCCACAGGATAGTACAGCAGGGGCTTGAGCTATTGTTGCTTCTCTGATTGCTTGCCCAAGCCCACCCTTGACCACTGCAGGGCTCTGCCCAGTCTGAGGCAGAGGGTCTACCCTCTGAGACAGGGTAGCCCCTGAGAGAGGAGAGCAGAGCTGGGACTCAGGAGATAGCATGAGGGCATGGGGCCGTCCACACTGGCCTTAAGCCATGCCTGTTCTGTTTCTTAGCTTTCTTTCTGTGTTGTGTTTTGTTTTTTTTATTACCGCCATAAAAGCCTTAAGATTTACTAACTTTGCTTCTGATCAATTTACTTTTTCTTCAGAAAATTAACTCTCTTCTCTAAACCTTCATTTTATAACACTCTCCTCAGATTCCCTTCATCGTTCAATAACTTCTCACTCTCAACCACAATAACAAAACTGCATTTCATTTTCCATGCTTCCCTTATAAATGACCAGATTCAAACTTAGACCAGAATAGGAAGTCTCTGCTCCTTACCATCCATCAGGCTTGGCAATGTCACCCCCAACTCAGAAGAGAATGAGGCAACCTGGCCTTAAAGATGTGGGTTTTCAGAGACGGTGGTGTTAAATTCCAACTCTGCTCTGACATTCAAGAGATCACGAAGTTCACCCAAGCTCTGTGAGTCATAGTTTATCACCTCTTAAAGTGGAACAGTAACTCTCCATTTCAGAGGATTTTAATAAAGGTTTAATTTGATAATTTAAATAGACAACACAGTGCCTGGTACACAGTAGAGGTTTAAAAATTATATTTAATTTTAATGCTTTCACTACTGTTATTAATATGTGAAATTAAAAAGCCAAAAAAATGCATCGAATGATGCAAGAAAAGAATATATGTATTTATTTGTTATCTTCAAGGCATTTAAAATTAATAATATGATTTTAAAAAAATTAAAATTTATTTCTTATTTACATTGCTGGAAGAAGTCAATTTGAGAAAGAATAAATTGTTTTCACAAATTCTAAACAATATCTCACACCAGGAATAATGTCTGACAATAGTAAGTGCTCAATAAATATTTGAATAAATGAACAAATGTCTCTCCTTATAAACTTTCTCTGAAATCAGGAGACACTAGAAGATTCCCACATTTACTCTCTTTTATTGTGAGTCATTTACCTGGACTACCTCCCACAAGCCTAACAAGACTTTCTGATCAGCAGCTCTGTTCTTCACACTCTGTTTACTCTCATGCGTTCCCTGACTGCAGAAAGTGCAGCTCTTAAGTAGGGAAACTGATTATCTTCTCTGTCTGTTCATTTTGGTCTCTGCCAGGAGATTAGGGTGATTAGGTGTCCTTGATGTTCAGTACACTGGTTATGAAAGAGGTAATAGTGCCTCTCTCTTTTGGACAAAATAGCCCATATTAGCACTCTCATGTCCAATCATCAGTGTTCATTTTAAAAGGAGCATTAAATAAAAAAGAATAAAATACTAAGTGCCATTCGATATTCTAGACTGGATTCTGGACTAGAAAAAGGGACATTCATAGAAAATCTGTTGAAATCTTAATGCAGCCTGTAATTTAGTCAATAATATTGTGTCAATGTTAGTTTCTTAGGTTTGACAAATGGACAGTGGTTATGTGAGATGTTAACAATAGCTGGAGCTGGATGAAGGCCATACAGTAAATATGGTATCTCTGCAACTTTTAGGTAAGTCTAAAATTATTCCCACATTTTAAAAGTTTATTTAAAATTATCAAGGAGAAAATCCAAGATGCTGGCCACTTGGTTGTGATATGGTGACAGCAGTTACATTACATTAAGGAGCCACACAGGTTGGTGACAGGTAAAAAAGAGCACAGAGTTGTGGGTGATTATCATAATTACAGCAAACACACATAGGGCTTCTATATATAGTGATGAAATTGATTTACCTATATAAAATATCTTAATCTTCACAATAATATGAGGTAAAAACTGTTAGTATAGCCATTTTGTAGATAAGGAAACTGAGGCTGAAATGACTGAATTATTTCCCAAGGTTACCAAATTAGAAAGATGCAAAGCCAGCATTATGAACTTAGGCAGTTTGCTTCCAGTCTTGTGCTGTTAACACTAACCATCCTACAAGTGAAGTAAGATAAGGTAAAAAATAAAAAGAGGCTAAAGGTGTGTTTATGAAAGATGAATAAGAAATAATAGTAGCATTATTTTAGTAGCATCTAATAGTAACATTAGAAATAACGTTAAAAAAGAAGCAGCAGCAACCTTAGACATGACCTGGGTTTTCATTCCAGCTATACTGTTAGGTTGGTGCAAACATAATTGCAGTTTCTGCATTGTTGAAATTTGCTGTTTGATATTGGAATACATTCTTAAATAAATGTGGTTATGGTATACATCATTTTAATGTGCATTTCTCGCTCTTTTTTTTTTGCTAATGACTTATGACTTGCTGTTTATTTTATATTTATTTTAGACTACGGAAATGGTGTTAGACAAAAAGCAAATTTGAGTGATTTTCCTTTTTGAGTTCAAAATGGGTCATAAAACAGCAGAGACAACACACAACATCAATAATGCATTCTGCCCATAAGCTGCTAATGAACGTACAGTGCAGTGGCGGTTCAAGAAGTTTTGCAAAGGAGATGAGAGCCTTGAAAATGAGGAGCATAGAGGCCGGCGATAACAAGTTGACAATGTCCAATTGAGAGCCATCATCAAAGCTGATCCTCTTAAAACTACCACAAGAAATTGCGGAAGAAGAGGCCGGGCATGGTGGCTTATGCCTCTAATCCCAGCACTTTGGGAGGCCAACGCGGGTGGATCACGAGGTCAGGAGATTGAGACCATCCTGGCTAACATGGTGAAACCTCGTCTCTATTAAAGATACAAAGAATTAGCCGGGCATGGTGGTGGGAGCCCGTAGTCCCAGCTACTCGGGAGGCTGGGGCAGGAGAATGGCGTGAACCCAGGAGGCAGAGGTTGCAGTGAGCTGAGATCATGCCACTGCACTCCAGTCTGGGCAACAGAGCAAGACTTTGCCTCAAAAAAAAGAAAAGAAAAGAAAAGAAATTCCTGAAGAACTTAATGCCAACCATTCTACAGTCGTTTGGCATTTGACGCAAATTGGAAAGGTGAGAAAGCTTGATAAGTGGGTGCCTCATGAGCTGAGCGAAAAGTTTAGAAAGTCATTGTTTTGAAATGTCATCTTCTCTTATTTTACACAACAACAACAAACCATTTCTCGATCGGTCTGTGATGTGTGATGAAAAGTGAATTTTATACGACAACCAGTGATGAACACCTCAGTGTCTAGACTGAGAACTTCAAAAGCACTTCCCAAAGCCAAACTTGCACCACAAAAAGGTCACGGTCACTGGTGGTCTGTTGCCAGTTGGATCCACTACAGCTTTCTGAATCCCAACGAAACTATTACTTCTGAGAAGTATGCTCACCAAATCGATGAGATGCACTAAAAACTGCACCACCTGCAGCCAGCAATGGTCAACAGAAAGGGCCCAATTCTTCTCCACGACAACGCCCGACCACACGTCGCACAACCAACACTTCAAAAATTGAACAAACTGGGCTATGAAGTTTTGCGTCATCCACTGCGTCATTCACCTGCCCTCTCGCCAATCGACTACCACTTCAAACACCTGCACAACGTTTTGCAGGGAAAACACTTCCACAACCAGCAGGATACAGAGAATGCTTTCCAGAGTTGAATCCTGAAGCTCTGACTTTTTCCACTACACGAATAAACAAACTTATTTCTTGTTGGCAATGATGTGTTTACTGTGATGATTCCTATTTTGATTAATAAAGAAGTGTTTCAGCCTAGTTATAATGATTTAAAATTCACGGTCTAGAATCACAATTACTTCTGCCCAAACCTAATAGTATAGCAACTAGCTGTGGAAACTTCAGCAATCCAATACATTTTTTGAGCCACAGTTTTCTTATCTTTAAAAAGATGATCATTGTGATTACCTCCAGGTGTGTTTTAAACTCTACCACTCTAAGGTATAGTACAAGTGGCAGATTATTAGAATGCTCTCTCCTCCCATCTCTCCCCAAAAAACATCCTAGGAAAATACGAACAACCAGCCATTTCTGCCACAATGGGTTGCCATGGGAGCAACATTAACATAGGTATTTTATTAACATAGTTTAAAAGCTAAGTAATTTAATTTCAAAAATATGTCTAACAAGTCATCTAGTATTTTATAGAATATTAAAAACAAAGCAATTGTAACTAAATAGGTAATGTAACTTAATTCCAAGATAATTTATTAACTAAGTGAAAAATTCTGAACATCCAAATGTGCTAGAAAGAAAATAAAAACCTGGGAAACAAAAGTGAATCATACGTGATTTCTGCCATCGGTAATTGGAAAGTGCTTACAGTTGGGGTGCATATGCTTTAAAGATAGTAACAATAAAATGTGACAAGTAACACTGAAAAGGGACTGAAGGAGAAGGACCATCTAAGACAAAAGAGAAATGGAGAACTAGAAACATTTCTTCAGGTGGAGAAGAGGAAAAGAAGATTCTAGAAAAAGAGAATTGTGCATGCAAAGAAAAGACTGGGAAATGGTGAGGGATCCTGAGAAGTTGGCGCATCAGTTGAATGAAAGGAAATTGAGATGATGGGGTGGCGGGGGCATGGGGAGGCCATCAATATAAATTTAGCTCCATTGGTCAATACCAAGAAAGGCAATCAGATGAGGGCTGTAAGCAGCAGGAAGCTACTTGGATTAGATTTGATTTTGAAGAATGGCATTAACTATCCTATTGTACACTGACCTAATCAGGTCACATCTGGAACATTAGGTTCAATTATAAGTGCTCCATTTTGAGAAGAGCACTAACAAACAGAAACACATGCCAAGAGGCTACTGGGGTAGCAAATGAACTGAAAACCGTCTAATAATGAAAAAGAGCATTTTAAGCTAATTTCTGCAAGTGTAGCCAAGAGCTACCTCTTGCACTTGACTGCAGTACCTATCCCCCACACAATCTTGCCCAAATCTAATATTTACTCCATTCCTAAGAATGTGGGCTTTAGTTTGTAAATGGGAATGCAGAAGCTTGGGGCAGGTGCAGGTGTGTGAGAGAAGGAAGAGGTAACTGGAGAAAGGAGGAGGATAGAAGAGCATCTTTACCCCACCAGTCCCATGTATTGGTATACATCCACTAAGGAAAAAGAGGAAGAAGCTCATAGAACTATTGAGGGGAATTTCTGAGACGACAGAGAGCAGCTTTTGGCATCTGAAGATAATTTAAGGCAGAAAGCTGAGAAAGATGACCCTTACCTTTTCTTGGTATTGCCCGTAGCACTGCTTGATTTTGTTTGTTTGTTTGTTGTAAGCTCTAGAAATCCCAGTAGCATCTGGTATATACTTTTGAAATGACTTTGGGCTTTTCATGGCGAGCAGTGATAACAGATATAAACAAGTAGACAAATACGAATACAAGTAGAACTGAGGCCCATGGTTATACTGCTTAAAAACTTAAAAATTCTTTTGCAGACCTCCAGATAGAACTGAAGGAAATTTGAGGATGAGGACCAAAGTCCTGCGGCTTCACAGGTGGAAACAAATCCACAGACAATGAATTACTCATTGAATATGGTTCACCCTAAAAGAGGGTAGACCAACAGAAGATGATGAAATCCTGTTATGAAGAATAAAATACTATAGGAGTGGGCCAGGGACAATTGAAAAAAATAATACAGAGGCATGTTTCAGCTCAACACAAAATAAAAACAAACCACAACTTGAACCTGTTTCTCATTTAACACTGAAACAAGCTACCTTGGAAAGAAATATCATTACTGGAGGTATTCAAGGAAGAGCTAGATGACTGTCTGTCCAGGAGAAGAGAGAAGATCTTTGGTCTTGGAACCTGTCTGAATTTTATTCTGGCTTGCTGTGTGATCTTCAGCCCATCACTTCATCTCTGTGAGACTTGGTTGGTTCATCTGCAGGCACAGATTATACCCACCTTTTAGCTGATTTGAGAATTGGAGTTACATTTCATAAAGTATCTAAAACAGTGCCAGATATATAGCAAGTGTGCAATCAATAGGAGCTGCTAGTTTCTTTATCACATTATTATTACGAGAGTCAGTTCAGAGGATAAATTAGATAATAACTGTTTAAGTCAGCTTGGCTTGCCATTACAAAATATCATAGACTTGGTAACTTAAACAACAGAAATTTGTTTTCTCACAGTTCTGGAGGCTGGAAGTTCTAGATCAAAGTACTAGCATGGTTAGGCTCTGGTGATGGCTCTCTTCCTGGCTTGCAGATGGCAGCCTTCTTGCTGTGTCTTCCTGTGGTCCTTCCTGAGAGTTTGCACTAGGGGATAGAGAGAAAAGAAGGGAGAGGAAGAGAGAGATGTAGAATTCATTTCCTCCTCTTACAAGGCCACCAATCCTATCAGATTAGAGCCCCACACATATAACTTCATTTAACCTTGATTACCTTCTAAAAGCCGTATCTTTAAGTAGTCATATTAGGGATGTGGAGCTTCAGCACATGGGGTTTAGGGGGACACAATACAGTCCATAGCAACCACTAAGGACTTTCTGTAAATTTTCACATTTCAAAAGCACTCTATAATTGACAAACACTTTATTTCACTTAATTCCATGGTTCCATGCCTACTCTTGCCAGTGTTGCCTCTTACCCTCTGCCTTTTCAATTCCCAATCATTACAGGCCTTTACACATCACTCCCCAAGGATGTCGTCTCTGAACCTATAGGCTAAGTAAGATGTCCTCATTAGGCATTCACATAGCACTCTGTATGTTCATTTTGTAGCCCTTCATAAAACTGCATGAAACATTTTGAGTCTTTTCTAAATGCTTCCTTTCACTAGTAACCCTCTATGCTCCACTGGGATACAGACAGGTTTTGCCTTTTCCACCTCTGTATTGTCTGAGGTAACATAGTTGTGGCACACAATACATTTACCATAAGCATTAATTAATTAACTAAAAATCATTAGGTTGGTGCAAAAGTAATTGTAGTTTTGCCATTGAAGGTAATGGCAAAAACTGCAATTAGTTTGCATCAACCTAATAAGAGATGCTCCTTGCATACCTCTACCCCCAGCAATGTTGTTCTTGACACCTACTTGAAACCTGTCCATCCAAACTTTATCCACTAAAGTAAATTTGGTACTTCTGTGTTCACTCTGTCCATACTAATGATATAACACTTGACTACAATTAAGCATAACTGTCTTCACATAAACTTGCTAACACTG
The DNA here is from genome assembly GCF_049350105.2 of Macaca mulatta. NCBI lineage: Eukaryota > Metazoa > Chordata > Mammalia > Primates > Cercopithecidae > Macaca > Macaca mulatta. The sequence continues at coordinate 125,585,971 of NC_133413.1, forward strand.
ATGCCAGGAACTCAGAGTTTTTATTCTCAGTAATTACACAAACTGATAAAAAGATGGGTAGGAATATATGCAACACATTGTCAGGTGTGTTTGCCCCACTAGTATCTTGCTTCCTGTAACACTGGACATAAAAGTGCAAGAATTTTCTAGAGTCTGAGACACAGATCCAAGAAACTAGTTCCACTAGTCCCTCAGGATGCTCATGACACAGTGTAATAACCCCTCATAAAGCATGTAAATTCTTGTTTCTAATCCAGAAACTAGAGTGGACACCTTGGGACCTTCTGACAAATACCAAATATGAGTTTTCCAGTGACAATCCATGCATTAAATATTAGTACACTATATTTCTCTTATATCTACATTTAAAAATATACACTATGTCTTTATGGTGGAAATACAACATTTGGGAAACCACTGCTCTCCAAACCTTTTTGGTTGTCCACCACATAACTAAAAATACTTTAACTGCATTCCTCTTGTATTTGTGGGTTGATTGACTTATCTTGTTTAAATATATACAACCATACCACTGTTACATATACTATAAAATATGCATAAAATATACATAAAATGAAAATTAGGTAAGTATTATATGAACAATATTTATGAATACTGTATTATTGATACAACATTAATCAGGCTATATATTGATATAAAATTAGTACAGAATTAATGACAAAAGTTAGTCCTTTAATAAATACAATAACTATTATTTTTGATATGAATTTTAATGTCTGTCACAGCCTAAAAAGAAATCTATAAAGGTCAAGTATATACATATTGAAGGTATTTATGGTTGGCCCATTTTTTATTCCCATCTACAGATATTCAAATATTTAGGTTTTAATTTGGCTGGAAAAACTCAATCTTCTGATATATTAATAAAAAATTAATTTATCCAAATTAATACAAACATGTTGAATGTTTATTTTTAATACAAAGATTTTAAAATTATTAAAACAACTGGAATATTTTTTAAGTTTTTTAAAAAATTATATTTCTATGTTTTTAAGTATGAAAATATGAGACTTTTTTAATAGGTGACTCACTTGAATGTTATTTGGCAACAAAATCTACATAATTCCAGGCATGCTTTTTCAAAATACACTGTCCATAGCATATTTGTTTTATTTTGTTTTTAATTTATTTCACATAAACACATTAAATGGAAATAACAAATATGTATAAATTTTCTTAACGTTTTGTGCTGCACACTATCAAAAGCTTTTAGTCATCACAGTGAGCTTACTACTTTGGGGATCGCATCTTTTATAAAAGAAATTGTATAAATGATGTTTAAGTTTATGAATCCTTGTAAACATTATGGTATGGCAACTGCATTTCACCAATATTCATTCTTTCTTTTGGTAAGAGGGTTGCCCAACTTTAGCTGGACACGTGGACATATAGTTAAAATTAAAATTTCTCATTTCCGTTGCAGCTGGTTATGGTGTGGGAGGCCAGAATATGCCACCCCAGTATATACTTCTTTGGCATATTCTGAGTTGGTAATTTGAGAACTGAAGATAGAAATATCTAAAAAGCTGTCCTTTTGATTAAAAGAATTTACATCTATCTTGGTAAGATAAATAACAGATGTAAGTTAAAGTATTTCTGTTAGGCCGCTTTATCTACCTAAAGACAGATAAAGTTCTGAGATGACCCCCAAACATATTTATCTTCTCAGATAAAGTTCTGAGAAGTCACCAGTTCTTCTGATGGCTATTACCTAAAAGATTTTATAACATGATGGCCTTTGCTCACCAAGTATTTCCTCCCCTCACCCTTCTACAAATAGCTGATACCATCCCACTGTCCAGGAACCCCACCCCCCTATCATTTTCTGTAGAGTAAAACAACTTCATTTATCTGGCCATTGAGTCTCATGTTTTGTGTGGCTCCCATGCACACATGTGCATATAACAAATTTGTATGCCTTTTCTGTTAATCCGTCTATTGTCAGTTTGTTTTACAGACTCAAATTATCAAGCCTTCAGGAAGGAGGGAAGAAAACTTTTCTTCACCCTTACAGCTTTGGTGAGCCAAGAGAACAAATCCCTCTACTTATTGGGAGTCTGCAGATGGGATCCTGGGAAAACTGACAAAAAACCAGCAAAGAAAGATAAACATTTTTTCTGAGGTCTCATGTCCCTGCCTGCAGTGCCTGGTTGGGGTGGGTGGTAAGAGTGTCTTCTTGACTCTTTTATCTTTACAAATCTATATTAACAGAAGGAAGTGTGTATGTAAACTAGTTCTTATATTTGTTGGAATTACCTTAGGAATAAATAAATTAGTTATATTTAAAGGAAAAAAAATGTTAGAGGGCTCTTATCTTAACCATCTGACCTATCGGTACATACGGAAAATCAAATTTAAACAAAAGATACTTCAGCCTGAATCTCCAGCCCTTTCTCAGTCTCCTGGAGATGTAAATCTTGCCATGTTTTTGAAATGTAAACATTCAGGGAGTTAACTAGACAGTCACTATACCTAATTCAACAGAAATCAGATTTAAGGCAGACTTAAAGTCTTTTGAACCCTCCATAAATTCCTTTCTTCACTAAATTACTTTAGCTCAGGAGAGAAAAATTTACTTTATAGAAATTAGTTAGAAATATTTGTTTTGAATTTGTATGACTCTTGTCTTTTGGGATACCCATTTATTAGTAATCTTTTTCCTCCCATAAACAGCTTTTGTTTTCCTATTTGTATCATTTTTATTTTCTGTCTATCAGTAGCACATGGATTATTGAACCTTCATGTGTAGGCACCCAACTGAAAGGTTGGGAATCCCAAGAATATGACCAGATAGAAATGCAAGTTGCACCCCATTTGTGAGTAGCATACTGATGGTTGTTTAAGCTTTTCTTTCTTTTTCCCTGTCTTCGGAAGTTATCTGGATTTTGAAAGGGCAGAATTTTATTTTGCTTCCTCTTTAGAGACTTGGTTAATGTCATAAAGTTTATTTGCTTTTGTCTCATGTATGCTTCTTTATTTTGATCTCAAATCACTTGTAGGTATATTTTTGATATAAAATGTTGCTTTCTATTTAGAATGCAATAGGAACATGTTATTTTGTTTGTTTAGCCTTCACCCTTAAGCATAATGGAACCATATACTCCGAATAAAAGAAAATAATTTATTAAAACATATCAAAAGCAAACAGCTTTCAGTACAGAACAGAGAAATCTTTTGATTTGCATCTTAGCTGGAAATCTGCTCCCTGTTATAAAAGAACAAATTAAAGATGATACTGTTGGATGTATGAGTTACCTTCTAGATATCATTCAGGTTGCCACACAGTTTTTAGGAGAATTAAAAGCAACTGTCTTTGTCTTACAAGTTAAATATTTCAAAAAAACAGAAATGTTTCTTTGATAGAAATTTAAAGCCCACTTGTTCTTGCTAACCACTGAACTGCAGTTATTTATCTTAGGATGTCTGAAAATACTGTAAAAAATCGAAGCATTAGAATGAGACCATCCTGCCCTTAAGAAATGGAAAAAAAAAATCGAATACTGATTACACAAGATGTCTAACATGCAAATACGTCCCTCAAAAGTCATTCTTGGAAAAACTTGTCTTCTTTCCCTATGCCTTTGAGATGAAAATTTTCTAACCAGTCTTGCCTGAGAAACCACTCTATTTAAAATGCAAACTTGAAGAAATGATTCTCAAAAGAAAAAAAAAAACAGTTTAATACTGCTATTTGCCCTTGCTAAAATGTAATAAGATTTTTTTTAATTTAAAGAAAAGAGCTCTATAATCTATGGTCAGAAGTTGGCTTAATTAAAAGCTAATATTGAGACTCTTTTTCTCTCTTTGTGTGTGTGCCTGTGTGTGTGTGTGTGTAAGGTCTTTGTTGTGTGCTTTAGATCCTGTTTTTTCTATGAGAACTTATCAGTTAGCTGAATTCTATGTTTGTGTGCATTTATACATGTGTACATGTATGATATATGTTGTGACTACTTGGTATAAAATCCTTTGAAGGAATTTAGATAAATGAGCCCTAATAAAGCTAAATCCTAAAACTAATAAAAATATTGAATACACTTAAGTACTTTTCAAGTACATGTGAATTGGGTGGCTCTTTGGTAAGGCTAGGTTAGTATCATTGGTTTAATAAAGACAATTAAATCTTCTTGAATTATCAGTAAAATACCCATGTATTTGACTTTAAGATTCTTACACATGTTATAAAAATCTTTAGCAGGGTTATAACTTACTTCATTTAATGTCTTATTGTATTTTAATGAGAAAAAGAAAACTAAATATATGTAAGGGGGATGAAAGTTTATAAATGTACTTTTTATCAATAACTACATTTTGTAACATGTTTGCTTAAATAAGTTTCCCAAATCCCTTTGATAAGTACACACTTAGAAATTTGCTAAGTTAAATCAAATGATAGCTAGTCATTGAATATCTAGATCATTTCCAAATTAGATAAAATATTGAAACATTAATAGCGGAACATGTTTATTTACTTTTGGCTTCTTTAATTTTATAAAAGACAAAATATATTTGATTCTGTAAGTACATAGGTCTTGGCCCACATTTAAAAATTATACAATAATGAAGCATATATTTTTTATAAATTATAAAATAAGTAAGTTGGTATGTGTCATTTTAAATTGCTTACTTTTTAGGTTTTCAATAGAAACTAAGGTTACTAAGGGTAAAATTTTAATTACCATATGTAATTAAAATTACTAAAAGTAAAGGAAACAATTCTGTATTCAAAGCACACAAGGAAAGTAAGATGGGGTTTTGGTTAATAAAGTTATAAAGCAAGCATGAGGCTGTTTGTTCTTGTTGAGCAAAAAGCAATTTTGTCTATTTAGGAGGATATTTAAAGATTGTTTCAGAATGAATAAAGATAAGAGTGATATTGATAAAACTGAATGGATAGGTTATGAAAGATGTATTAAAGATGATTCTTATAAAAAAGAATTTAAGTATGATTAAGTTGACTAACATTAAAAAGAAATTATTTATGTTTTCTTGAAATGAGCCCTTAATATCAAAAGGACACTAATATAAAACTAGAATTTGGTCCTCTCTTTTAAACAAGATTTTTATTTAGTATTGATAGGGAATAATAATTAAAAAAAAATTGTTTACCTTTTTCAGAGAACTGCAAAAAGGAAAAAAAAAAGAAGGTGGAGAAACAGATTCTGTGTACCGCATCCTGTCTTTTGATTACTTGTAAAACTGCTTCTCCACTATCAAAGAGTAAAGGTTTTTTGTTTTGTTTTTGTTTTTTACAAGTATGTAACTTCCTGTGTTTGCTTTTAAAATGTTTTAATTCTCACTCTGATTAAAAGAATGATCATTTTGCAGTAATCTATAACTCTATTTTGATCAAGTGTTTAGAACCTTTATTTCTGACAAACTTCCCGAAATCAAAATTAAGGGGTTTTTTTTGCCTCCAATTACCTTTTGGGTATTCTGGAACGACCCCTAGAAGTCCAAAAGAGAGGTATTAAACAAATTAGGTCTATTTAATATAAATTATATGGGAAGCACTGTAAAATTGGAAATGATATTTAACATCCTTTGAGTTATATTTATATGGGTATGTTATTGATATGAGTAATCCAAAATTGTATGAAATTTCTAGAATTCTGATATTTTGTCAGTCATAGTTTTGGTTATTTTGTGAAAATGTTGTATGTGACAAAAATAACCACTTTTTTGTCAATGGCTATTTATAGTAAACTCATCTGATTTTTAGCCATGGCCATTCTAAGTTTTTGTCATCTACAGATCATGGTGTTGACTCATCTCTAAAAATGTTTTGCAATTAGCAACAGTGCAAAATTGCTTCTTCAAAAAATTTATGGGAAGGACTCTGGCAGGTACTCTGAAACACTTTCTGATGACTTTAAACCATATTAACCATATTATTAGACTGGGTAAGATTTCTAGAACTCTAATAATAATTTTTTAACAATGGACTCATAAAACTGCTAAACCAACATCTAGTTTTACGAGTCCAAAATTTGTATTAAAGAAATAATTATCTGATAAGAAGAAATAAAATTAATTATGTGGGACTGAACTGATGAAGGACTATATTTTACGACTTTTGTTTGAAACATTGCTGTTTATTTTTGTGTCGTTTTCTAGATTTAAGAAAATTTTTTCTTTTAAGCTTTCCATAGCTTACAGCAATCTGGTAATACATACTTTTATAAACAGAATTGAAACATTTATATTTTTCTCCCTGCCTGATTCCTCCAAAATATGGAAACCATTCATCAGTATTCTTACTTTATGGCAGTATTCTTATCCACATAAGTTCAGTAAGAATCTCTGCTCTTTGTAACAGGACAACTGGTAACACTGGTTACATTACCAAGATTGCAACTGGAATGTCATATTCTTAGATATGCTCAGACAGCTTTGAGAAACTGAGGTTGACTTTATGAAGCCAATAGAAGCCCTTGGAAAACTGGCCTGTTATCTTGAAGACATGCTTTTCTTACAGGGTTCCCAGACTTGAATTAAGTAAAGAATGTCACTTCCCAACAGTTCCAGGAACCTCAGAGTATTTTAGAAACCTCAAGAAGATAGGAATTTCCCTAGGTAATACAGGTAAAACCTGATAGCAAGTTCTTGGCTTAGCTTCATAGCAATGAGTGGCTTTTAAAGGCCTAATCTGAGATTCCTTATGATAAACTCCAGCAAAACAAACTTTAAAAGAGCCTATATGGTCAATCATCATTCTTGTGGCACTTTATGCAAACAATCAGGCCACATTTAATGAGACTAAACTCATTTTGCAAATAAATTCATCTTACTATGATTATCTTTTATAAAAACTGGTATGACTGGAAAGAGGAACAACTAGGTTTCAGAAGAAAACTACAGTACAATCATTATTATATTTTAACCCTGTTCATTGTTTTTGAGATTCTTCTTCACCTGCAATTCGGACTGGATTCTAAATTTTTTTTGGCTCTAAGACTGCATACTAATTTTACCAATTTTTCTCCCATTCTTCTGACTTGGAATCACAAAAATTAAAATCTTGCAAGCAGGAAACTGGTCAACTTGATAAACAGACTCAGAGAAATTACTACATCAGCTACATTTAAACTGCAAATCAGGAAAATCTGTACAGACTGCCATTGTCTGCTTCTGCTTACCCCGAAGACGCTTTGAGCCAACATCTAGAAATCTCAACTGGCTGCTCTTCAAACTCAAATGTTAGTTTTTAGACTGCTCCAAGCATTAACCTTTGTTTTTATTTTGTTTCCTTAGAAATGTCTCTTATTAAATACCTGTTTTATTGTACCATATAGAGGCCTAACTTTGGGAGCCCACCTACAACACCAGTTCCTCAAACGAGACACAACTATTTAACTGAACCGACCTATTCTCAGGACAGAACTAACTTAATTCGCAGGACTACAAGACTGATAGGGGGTTTTAATAAATGAAACTTTCTGAAAATAAAGATTCAAAAGGAAAACTCTGGAAGACCAGAATATACTTCTTTGGCATATTTTGAATTGCTAATTCAGAGAACTCAAAATAGGAATAGCTCTGAAAAACTGTCCTGTTGTAAAGAAAATTTACATGTTTCTACCTTACTATGGTAAACAGTGGATGCAAGCAGAGGTTCTTTTGGAGCTCCATTTATTTGTCTAAGGAGAGATGATGTTCTGACATCTCCCCAAAACTAAGATTGTCACAGAGAGTCGCTCATTCTGACTACTTTTATCTAAGAGATTTCATAACAAGACAGCGTTGCTTACCATGTGTTTCTTCCACTGACCTTTCTATAATCTTTTGCCACCACCCTCCAGAAGTCCCAAGCCCTTATTCCTTTCTGTGGGATATGAAAACTTCATTTATATGGCCATTCTTTGAGTCTCACATTTTGCGTGTCTCCTGTGCACACGTGTGCATGTAATAAATCTGTAAGCATTTTCTCCTGTTAATCTCCCTATTGTCCATTTATTTTATAGACTCAGATTATTGAAACTTCAAAAGGAAGTGAAGAAAAATTCTTTTTGCCCCTACATGGCCATGGAAATAAATTCTGGCAAATGGGAGGTGAGCTTAAGTGAAACAGGCTACTTCCTGACTGTATTGTCTCTTCAGATCCTCTACCTTTAATGGCCGGAAGGTGGTTAGGCTACTAATCTTTAACCATGCCAATGAGAGAAACAGCTTGAAGACGGCCGAGGAACAAAACATAAGAAAAGCCATCTTTGCCATCATTAAATTGCCATTTTAGCTAGCCCTGACTGCATACTTGGATGCTTCTCTGAGGAAGAGAAAAACAGAAACAAGAGCCCTAACATGCTGTCTACTTTACAATGTATCGTCTTCAGCAACTGTATTTTGGATAACAGTTTTTGAACAAATCCACTTTTTAGATATGTAAATATTAACAACTGGAAAAAAAATCAGAGGGAGATCAAACAGGTTCATCAAAAGGAGGGAGCTAGTGAATTAATTTTCTTTTTAATTTTCTTCTTTTTGTTCCACTTTTTTTTAACTTAATTTTTCCTGTAAATTTGACCTCAACACTAAATTCTAAACCATTTAATTAGTTCAAGAACGGCTTTGCATTTTTTAAAAGAAAACAGACCACAGCCCAGAAAAACAGAAACAATTGGATATCGGCAGATAAGATAGGACTTACAATATAAAATAGCTCACATAATGATGGAGGCTGAATAGTCCCACAATATGTCATCTGCAAGCTGGAGACCCAAGGAAGCTGCCAGTGGAATTCAGGCTGAGCTCTGTAGGACCCTACTTCTGGAGTGTAAAGTTGTCTTAAGAAGACAATATTTAAGAACTGATGTTCTAATATAATCTCCTTCTACACACAAGGCAATGTGACTCAGACCCTCACATGGGACATAAGTGTCTAGCCCCAGGTTACCACATCAAACACAGAGCCTACACTAAAATCCAACCTTCCTTTGTTCTATTTATCAAAGCTGTACTGGAAAGAAAAGGACTCTTTTTCTAGCACACTTAAGCATCTAATCTTAATTTGATGGTGGCAGTGATAAAGGTGAGAAGAGTATTTTTAAAACAATTTTTATTATAGGCCTCAAATAAGACATATTGTCAGAGGCATGTGAACCAGAGCAACTCCATCTTGAATAGGAGCTCGGTAAAATAAAGTTGAGACCTGCTGGACTGCATTCCCAGATGGTTAAGGCATTCTAAGAAGTCACGGGGTGAAATAGAAGGTCGTCACAAGATACAGGTCATAAAGACCTTGCTGATAAGACAGGTTGCCATAAAGAAGCAGGCTAAAACCCACCAAAACCATGATGGCCACAGAGTGCAAGAGTGACCTCTGTTTGTCCTCACTGCTACACAGCCACCAGCATCATGACAGTTTACAAATGCCATGGTGACATCAGGAAGTCACCCTATATGGTCTAAAAAGGGGAGGCATGAGTAATCCACCCTTTGTTTAGCATCAAATCAAGAAACAACCATAAAAATGGGCAACCAGGTTGCAGTCCTCAGGGCTGCTCTGTCTGTGGAGTAGCCATTCTTTTATTTCTTTACTTTCTCAATAAACTTGCTTTCACTTTAGTCTATGAACTTGCCCTGAATTATTTCTCGCATGAGATCCAAGAACCCTCTTTTGGAGTCTCGATAGGGACCCCTTTCCTGTAACAATATGGAATTCTTTTCTAAATAAAAGGATTCTACAGGTAAGCAGAATTAACAGAAAAAAGCAGCCTCCTAAGACTAAAGACTCTTTATTCCTTAAATCTCCATCTCCTTTGAAAAGAATGTTTTAACCAAAAGACATAATCCTTTCAAAAGAAATAAATCATAAGTTAAATAAACACAGAGAATTATGCAGCTCCCATTTATGTAGGATGAGAGCACAACAGTGCACTTTGAAGGAGTGCAATTACAGCTTGATGCCCTAGGACACACTCTATGCACTCAACCATAAATCAGAGTCAATCTCCAAAAGAGATATGCTCAATTCTATCTACAGAAGTAAGGCCTCATGCTTGTTTATCACTTCCTAAGGAGAGGGACAGACAGACCTTGGGTGAACTCTCCCATATTTGAGTCAATCCAGAATGTTCTTGAGATATATGCTTATTATGCCACATTCCTATAGAATCTTATACAGGACAAAGTTGACCTGGGGAGAGCATGCTAACAAATTCATATAAAACTTAGGAAAGCAAACTGATGAAACACAATCATAGTTCTCATTGGTAACTTACGGTGACTCCCTTGAAATTCCATTTCTTTCCTCAACCAACAGGGTTTATGGAAATAGAGAGTGTGACAGGCTGTCAGAACTAAAAACAAACCAGCGTCTCGACAAAGAGATCGAGACATCACTTTGATCATAATAGTCAGTGCTATGGATTAAATGTTCCCTCCAAAACTCACATTGGAATTTCATCCTCAATGTGCTTGTATTGAGAGATGGATCTTTAAGAGGTGACTGGATCATGAAAGCTCTGCTCTCATGAATGGACTGATGGATTAACGGGCTAATGGGTTATCATAGGAGAGGAATCGGTGGCTTTACCAGAAAAGGAAGAGAGACCTGAGCTAGCATGTTAGCACACTCAACCTCCTCCCATGTGATCCCCTGCACTACCTTGGGACCCTTCAGAGAGTTCCCACCAGCAAGAAGGCTCTCACCAGATGCAACCTCCTGCCCTTGGACTTCTCAGCCTCCAAAACTGTAAGAAATAACTTCCTTTTCTTTATAAACTACCCAGTTTCAGGTATTTTGTTATATGCTACAGAAAACAGACTGACAGTGTTTAGCAGCCTTAGTGGGTATACTAACAAAGACTATTTAAAGAAACCGCTGGTAACCGCATAAACACATGATAGCTAATTAAATTCAAACTTGAATAATTAACAAGAAAAAATTCCAGAAAGGTTTAGGAAGTTAAAATTTCCCTGGAAAAATCAATTGTGGAACATGCTTTAGAACTTTAAAATATCCTTGAACAAAAGTTATTCTATTCCTAGTATCTTCTCTGAAATATCTTACTTTTGTTTTGCCTTCATAACACTGATCATGATCTGAAATATATACTTGTATTTCACTTGCCTGTTGGCGTTTTTTTGATTGTTTTTTGTCTTCTCACCCACTCACAGAATACAAACTCTGTGAGAATAAGGGCTATATCCTCAGGATATAGAACAATGGTTACCACATGTAGGAAATAAACAATTATTTATTGGATGCACAAATGTATAAAACTAAGATCAATCTCTCTTCTGTTCAATTTTTCCTTCTGTCTTCAAAATTTCACATGAATGCCTCTTTTTGGCGGACACTAAACAGGAACCATATGAGGAAGGACTCTAAAAATGCAGTTTCTTGTTTCTCCACTGCCTAAGAATGTGTTGGTGGCAAACCTAAGCTGAAAATAGATAATCTGTCATGGGGTGGGAGGTTGAAATCTGGGTCTCACCACAGGCTCCTTTAGTGCTACCTCACCAAGATAGTTTTAAGAAGTTTCCTAATATCTCCCAAGCTCCGTTGAACATAAATGTAAAATCACTATTCTGCTCTAAGAAAAGGCTATGAAAGTTTGCAAGAAAATGTATGTTCCCCTAGACAGGCATTATAATAAAACTGGTACTAAATTCCATTGAGCAGAAACCAAAAGTAAAATACAGTAGGGCAGAACAAAGGAGGGTTGTTGTTGTGTTTAATTGTTTTTGTAGTGCTTAATGAGCACCACTTGTGATGTCAGAACCTGCAGAAAAGGAGACTGGTGTGAGCTACATGCAGGTGTGTAAGCAGCTAATGGAAGTGACAGCTAAGATTATATATAACCAGAGTGCTGAAAAATGAATTATCCACGCGGTTTAAATGGGCCAAATGATATATTGGAACACCATGTGGTTTAACACAAAGCATGGCATTCAAGATGGAAGATCCAAATCCTAACTCTGGCTCTAACACAGACCACTTTTACAAGACTGAGTGAGTCATTTAAACCACACCGTGCTGTGGTTTCTCCCTCAGTCAAATCAGTGCAGCAAAGTGTACTGCCCAGTCACAACACGGGATGTTGCGAGGAAACAAGGGTGGTAGCAACAAATGCAGCCTATTCTGAACGCTGCAAGGTGCATGCACTGTGCAAAATAATGACCCTCATGTGCGATCATCAAGGCAAGACTCTTGCAAAATTAATTACTTTTTCAAACTGAAAATTCCACTTTCTGAAACTGGTGTAATTCATAAAAAATATTAAGGTTTATTGCCATAATTCTGCAGTTTCTCCCTTTATGTGAATTTACATAACATACCACAAACATTTAGAATTGAAAAATCCATTTCAGTTATGCCAACAGTTGCCAATAATTCACGATATTTTACCATAACTGTGAGATCCCCTCAGGCCAGAAATATGCATCCCTGTCTCTGTATTTACAATCTTATATTTAGACCTTGCCAACTGGCCGTTTAGGTTGCTCCAAATCAAATAAACTTTGAAGCCCACACAGTAAGTATTAGATCATTACTGAGCAGGAGGTACACAGGCTGGAGGTGCAAACAAAACTCAGGGCAAAAGGGAATCACCAGACATGAATTAGATACAGAGGCAATTACGGCATAATGAAAAAGAGTAAGACATAGAGTCAAAATAGCTGACGTTAAATAACTGCTCTGTCCTTTATGGTATGACCTTGGCCAATCTTGAATAGGATTTTGGACCTCATCTGTAAAATCAGAATATGAGATTATGCCAGGTGAACAAAGGCAAGAAGGCATGCATTAATCAATTCACCCACTGAGTGCCTATAAGAACACAAGCTTTACAGCCACACTGCACGGAGCTTTAATCTATAGCTCTAACCTTAACTGTGTCACCTTGGACGAGATACTTAACCTCTCTGTGTCTCAGTTTTCTTATCTCTAAAATGAGAACAATAGTAGACACTACCTTAGAGGAATATTTTTGAGGACTGAGTTAATTTGTGTAAAAGAATTTGAACAGTATGTAGCATATAGTAGCATTATCATTATTAGTATGTGCCAAAGGAGACAAAGATCAAAGATCAAGGAAAACCATGCCCCAGTGGAGTCACAATGCGTATCAAATGACCTCCCAAGATCTCTTACAGATTCATGATTCTCTTACATTTAGTTTTGTTTTCTTTTTTTCTTATGACCAACGAAGTTTCATAAAAATTCGCTGTTTATTGCAGATAGAATTGTTGGCTTTTACAAGCTTTCCCTCCCCTTAAAAGTTCTCACCAGTGACTGTGACATTAATTCTCTAACAATTGCTTTATCACAGAGAATAAACCAACATGGGAACCCAGAGCAAGTGCAAAGTTAGGTACACAATATTCAAAGCAGTTTTCATAACCTTATTAGAGATCAGACAAAAGGAGGCAAACAGTGAAAATCTCTTTATATTCTTTCCATGAATCTGCTCTTTGTTGAAGAATCTCGTGGATGAGAAACAAAACAAGGTTTAATGAACTCTAAATTAAAGATACTTTGAAAATGCTATTACGGTAGGTTTCCTAAGCCAGTATTTCATAGTAATGACCCTTGTCTTAGTCCACTTGGGCTACTAACAAAATGTTATGATAACAAAAATATCATAAGTTGAGTGGCTTATAAGCAACAAATATTTATTGTTCAGTTCTGGTGACTGGGAAGTCCAAGATCAAGGTGCCAGCGGTCTCAGAGTTTGATGTGAGCTCTCTTCCTTACAGATGGTGCCTTCTGGCTGTATCATCTCATGACAAAAGGGGCAAAACAAGCTCCCTTGGGCCTGTGTTATAAGAGCACTAAACCCATTTATGAGAGTTCTGCTCTAGTCACCTAATCACCTCTCAAAGGCTCCAGCTCTTAACACCCACATGGGGGAGTGAGTAGGTTTCAACATAATACATTTGGAGGGACACAAGCATTCAGATCATAGTTACTAAACCATTTACCCTCTTCTCAAGTTTCTAGCTTGCCAAATATACTCTTTTCTCTCAGCAAACTTCCTTACGAAAGCCCATGTTTTCATGAAAGTAATACAGGAGTTATTAAAGAAGTTATTTTAGGCAGATAGAGAGGGTAAGGAGTCCCTGGTAAGGTTTTTTCTTTTAATAAAAGCAGCTCCAGAAACATTTCTTTTCTAATAGAAAAACTGCTTGAATAGCCAGGTAGGCAAGCTTTGATATACAAATGCCAACAATTAGAAACTGGATCCATCCAACATGGTGATTCCTGCCCTCTTCTCCTTGTCACCACTGTGTCAAGCATCATGGCTGCTTCCAGATAACTCCACGTGTGCAGGACATCATGGTGACCTGCCTTTGCATATTAAAAGGCTAGGGTGGTAGGGCCAGTTTTCTCGCAGTCTATGTGAATGACGTACCTGGTCAAACCAATCACCTGAGCCCTGTGCAAATCAGACACCACCTCCTCCAGCCTCCTAATATAAATACTGTTTTCCACACGACTGGCGGGGTGGGGGGGGGTCTCTCTCCACTCAGAGCCCCCCTCCCTCTGCATGGGGGAGCTTTTTTCTTCTTTCTTGCCTATTAAACTCTTCAGTCCTTAAAACCACTCCACGTATGTCCATGCTGTTTATCTAATTGGCAGAAGACAAAGACCCTGATGTTCCTCCAGTCATCGGAGCCATATCAAAAGGCATACTCCACTGGCTTCCTATCACCAATTCTACGAATTTATTTTCATTACTTCCCCATTTGCCTTTTATTTTTGCACATCATTCTTACTTAAATGGAAGATTTGTCCTGCTTTTTCACTAAGGTGAAGTCTGTGTAATAAATCTCATCCAGTATCACCTGCTGGAGTTCATATTTAATTATCTCCATCCTTTTCTGTCACTACACTGCCCCTTTCCACTGGTTCCCCCACTTCAATATGTTATAGGAGGTAGCCAGTCAGACATGAGCAGGGCAGGAGAGAGCGTAGCCCCACCAGGAATGTCAGGCATGCATCAGGTGATGGTCAGGCAATTGTTAAACTGCATCTCTAAAATAGTAATTGGCCGCAACTGGCTCCCGGGAAAGGCAGTCTCCCAATACACAGAAAAATCCCAAAACTAGTGACCAGTAGCTTCCCAATAAGAACTCAGGAGTTGGGCGAGTGGGCTCAAGCATGCACACCAAGAGGCAAAATGGTGGATTTTAACTGGCATATGACCTTCCTCTAGCAATGCTAGACTGATAAGGGAAGAACACCTCAAGTGAGCATTCATACAACTCTAGTAAACACACTGCTCATGTTCCCCTCCCAAGGGCTAGCAGACCAAAACTGCACATGTGGACAGCCCACCACAAGCAAAGAAGCAGGGGAGAAGAGATGCAAGTACCCAGAAGCATGCCAACATATAAAACTCCAAGTCATAGGTCAAACCATGCACTTGATATCTCAAGTCACCCACTTGGCCCTCTTCCAAGTGTACTCTACTTCCTTTCTTCCCGCTCTACAGCTTTTAAATAAAGTTTCACTCCTGCTCTAAAACTTATTTCAGTCCCTCCTTCTGACTTATGCAACCTCAGTTGAATTCTTTCTTCTGAGGAGGTATGAATTGAGGTTGCTGCAAATCTGTATGAATTAGCTGCCGGTAACAAATATACAAACTTAATAAAGGTTCCACATAGTAAAATGTGAAAGGAAAACAAGAAAAATAACAACAACAAAAAAAATCCTGCCCTCACACATCCCTCTAGCTTCAACTTTGTCTTTTTATCTTCTTAAAAGTAGCAATTTTCAAAGAAGTTATCTGCAATTGGCATCTCCCTTTTCTCACTACTCCTTTTCTCTTTAACTCATTCAAAGCAGGTTTCTGTTCCACTGAAACTATTCTTGCTGAGATAGTCAATAATCATCTATATCTCTAAGTACAGTTGACTCAGTTTTTTTCTTGCTTGACCTGGCAATAGCATTTGACCTTTCTAACCACTTCCTCCTTTAAAAAAAAAATAACAAAACACTTTTCACTCAGTGTCAGCACACCATACCCTCCTGCTTTTCCACCTACATCTTTAGCTGTCTTGTCAAGATCTCTTTGTTGGCTCTTCCTCATCTACCCATTTCCTAAAGATTGAAATTTATCAGCACTATCCCCAAGACTCCATTATCCTCTTTCTCCATGCACCTCCCCAAATTATCTCTCATATATCCATGTTTACAATAAATCTCTCCTCTAGTTTAGATTGACTTTGTCTAACCTTCAGACCCATATACCCAAATTTGTGGTCCACATCTCTACTTGAGAGATCTTGCAGGCATCTCAAAAAAGTTTTCTAAGACTAGTCATATCATCTCATTGACAGACGTGCCCAAGCCAGTACTTGGGTAGTAAGCTTGACTCTTCCCTCTTACTCACTCCTCACATCCAATTTTTATTTAAAGCATTTTGGGCCTTCATTTCTCAAGAAAAAACATCATATCCTAAAAATAGCTTTTCTTACATCCAGAGATATGATTAGCTATCTTCCCTTCCCCTGCACTATATGGTCCCATAGCTTTCCCTTCTTCTTCGACACCATTATATGCAAATCTAAATTATCACTTTCTTCTACTCATGTTTTACATTCGTCTTAATAAATTATTCAATATCTGTCTTCCCCAATAGGAAACTTAAATAGTTGAATGAGTGGACGATTCGACAGATGCATGAAAAGAAAAAAAGGGAAGGAAGGAGGGAGGGGAGGGGAGGGGAGAGGAAGGGACGGGAGGGAAGGGAAGGGAGATAAGTAGATTTGCAAACCTTTACAATTAAAATAATAATTTATGAACTTAATATAGTAATTTAAGGGAATAAAGTTTTAAAGGAGAAATATAAAAGTTAAGGAAAGAAGAAAAGGGGAAAGAATTTAGTAAAAAACTCAGAGTTTGCACCAAAATTAGAGAACAGACCTAGAAAACTTGGGACTGAGGATTGTGGTCATCTAAAGAGGTTAAATAAAATGCCCAGGGAGGTGTGATTTAATGCAGTAAGTAGCCCATTAGTTACTAATTTTATTATTGTAAGCAAGTTTCTTAATTATTCTGTGTCTTAGTTTTTTTACCTGTAACATTGGGGCAATAATAGCACCAACTTCACAAGACTGTTATAAAAATTAAATTACACTAATTGATATCATTTAATATTGATAACAACTTGGGAAAATGCAGAGTATTAATTACCATTAGTGTTTTTGGTTTAAGTGAGTGGGCTTCAAGAACAGCTGCCTTCATAGTCTTCTCAGACCATCTGAACTTCCCTTTGCAGATAATCCCTTTTTCAACAGTGCAGAAAATGGACTACCTATACCCAAAATAGAGAATGCGGCCTGAAACACACACACACACACACACACAGAGAGAGAGAGAGACAGAGAGAGAACTTCAACTAGCAGTGCTTTACAAATGTATCTTGAAAATTAATGCCTCTGTGACTTTGCTCACTCTGTTGTCTCTTTATATGTGTCAGGGTTCTCCAGAGAAACAGAAATAATAGGATGGATAGACAGATAGATAAATGGATTGGATACAGATACAGGTATAGATATAGATATAGATATCTCCCTCAGAAGAGATTTACCATAAGGCATAATAAATTAGACTTCATGTAACATAATATAAATAACCTTGTATACCTCACACAATTATGAAGACTGAAAAGTCCTGAGATCTGTAGTCTGCAAGCTGGAGACCCAGGAAAGCAGTGCTATAGTTTGAAGGCCTTGGAGCTGAAGGACAGATTTGTAGACTTTTGTTTGGGTCTGAGAGCCTGAGATCCAGGTGTCAAGGACAGGAGATGATAGCCCAGCTGAACAATCATACAGAGTTAATTCAAATTTCCTTCACCTCTTTTGTTATATTTGCACCCTCAGCAGATTGGATGATGCCCAATCACCTTGTGGAAACAATCTGCTTTACTCAGTGGACCAATTCAAATGTTAATCTCCTCTGGAAACCCTCTCACACACACACCCAGAAATCACGTTTTGTTATCTGGGCATCCCTTGGCCCAGTCAAGTTGACAAATAAAATTAACCATCTCAGTTTGGAACGCCTGCCCTTCTGTTGCTGTTCAGCACCCAGGCCATCTTCTCCATTTGGCTATGCAACATTATTCACCTTGTACAACATTATCCACCTCTTCTTTGTAACTCTCAAAGCCTTTTGTTTCAACTCTGATCTAGTACACAGCCTGAGATTCAAATATGCCTTGCTGAGGTGATCTTTTCTTATTCATTGTTGATTTTTTATAATCAAGTAGAAAGTTAGATACAAAAGTGCTTAATGTATGTTTACTGATTAAAGTTGAAACACTGAAAAAGAGGTAACTTGATCATTAGTCTAAAAACCAAAAATTAAGATTTTAGTCTGTTTTTCATAAAGTTGGTTGAGCTGTCATGAAATTTCCTTAATTCTCAATAATAAAATACTAGTGGGCCAAGTGTGACATTATATCCTCTAAAGAAAATTTACATTATTCTGTACTAGAAAATGGGAGAAAAGTAATGATTAAAGATTAATGGCGGCTAATGTGAAAAACTAAATAAAACTCTGACACTTATTAATAATTTTTGAAAAATAAAGAATATGACAATTCCCTTAGGCTTTTTCTTAAAAGACATAAAGTGAAGTGTTTGAAAGAACTCTGCATAAATTCTGGGAAAACACTGTCTTCATGTATAATATTAATAGCCTAATGATGTTAGAAATAATTTAGTGCTGCCTTGAGCTAGGATGAGAACATAAAGTCTTCTGAGACTGATTTGGGGCCTACT
This sequence comes from Macaca mulatta, assembly GCF_049350105.2. Classification (NCBI taxonomy): domain Eukaryota; kingdom Metazoa; phylum Chordata; class Mammalia; order Primates; family Cercopithecidae; genus Macaca; species Macaca mulatta. The sequence goes on from NC_133413.1 coordinate 125,604,727, forward strand.
GATAAGAAATCATATAGGGATCCTTACTCTCTTCCTCTTTGTCAGGAATTTAGAGAATATTACTAACTTTGTTAAAAGTAATCATGTTCATATTATGTTGGTTGAGCTCAAGATATGTATTAGGTAGTACTATAACATGTCAATTATACAGAGTATATATGAAGCAGTCCCTTTTCTCAGACTTTTCTGTCTGAAAGGAAAGACACACAGGTAAAGCTGCAAAAACATACCAAATTGTAAAGACCATCTACACTATGAAGAAAGCACATCAACTAATAGGCAAAATAACCAGCTAGCATCATAATGACAGGATCAAATTCACACATAACAATATTAACCTTAAATGTAAATGGGCTAAATGCTCCAATTAAAAGACACAGACTGGTAAATTGGATCAAGAGTCAAGACCAATTGGTGTGCTGTGTTCAGGAGACCCATCTCATGTGCAAAGACATACATAAGCTCAAAATAAAGAGATGGAGGAGGCCGGGCGCGGTGGCTCAAGCCTGTAATCCCAGCACTTTGGGAGGCCAAGACGGGTGGATCACGAGGTCAGGAGATCGAGACCATCCTGGCGAACACCGTGAAACCCCGTCTCTACTAAAAAATACAAAAAACTAGCCGGGCGAGGTGGCGGGCGCCTGTAGTCCCAGCTACTTGGGAGGCTGAGGCAGGAGAATGGCGTAAACCCGGGAGGCGGAGCTTGCAGTGAGCTGAGATCCGGCCACTGTACTCTAGCCCGGGCTACAGAGCGAGACTCCGTCTCAAAAAAAAAAAAAAAAAAAAAAAGAGATGGAGGAATATTTACCAAACAAATGGAAAGCAAGAAAAAGAAGGGGTTGCAATCATAGTCTCTGATAAAACAGACTTTAAACAAAGATCAAAAAAGACAAAGAAGGGCATTACATAATGGTAAAGGGATCGATGCAACAAGAAGAGCTAACTATCCTAAATATATATACACCCAATACAGGAGCAGCCAGATTCATAAAGAAAGTTCTTAGAGATCTACAAAGAGACTTAGATTCCCACACAATAATAATGGGAGACTTTAATACCCAACTGTCAATATTAGACAGATCAATGAGAAAGAAAATTAACAAGGATATTCAGGACTTGAACTCTGCTCTGGACCAAGCAGACCTAATAGCCATCTACAGAACTCTCCACCCCAAATCAACAGAATATACATTTTTCTCAGCACCACATCGTACTTATTGTAAAATTGACCACATAATTGGAAGTAAAACACTCATCAGCAAATGCAAAAGAACAGAAATCATAACAGTCTCTCAGACCACAGTGCAATCAAATTAGAACTCAAGATTAAGAAAATGACTCAAAACCTCACAACCACATGGAAACTGAACAACCTGCTCCTGAATGACTACTGGGTAAATAACAAAATTAAGGCAGAAATAAATAAGTTCTTTGAAACCAATGAGAACAAAGACACAACATACCAGAATCTCTGGGACACAGCTAAAGCAGTGTTTAGAGGGAAATTTAGAGCACTAAATGCCCACAGGAGAAAGTGGGAAAAACCTAAAATCGAAACCCTAACATCACAATAAAAAGAACTAGAGAAGCAAGAGCAAACACATTCAAAAGCTAGCAGAATACAAGAAATAACTAAGATCAGAGCAGAACTGAAGGAGATACAGACGTGAAAAACCCTTCAAAAAAAATCAATGAATCCAGGAGCTGTTTTTTTGAAAAGATTAACAAAATAGATAGACTGCTAGCCAGACTAATAAAGAAGAAAAGAGAGAAGAATCGGCCAGGCATGGTGGCTCATGTCTATACTCCCAGCACTTTGGGAGGCCGAGACAGGCAGATCATGAGGTTAGGAGATCGAGACCATTCTGGCCAACAGGATGAAACCCTGTGTCTACTAAAATACAAAAAATTAGCCAGGCATGGTGGCATGTGCCTCCCAGCGCTGAGGCAGAGGAATCATTGAACTTGGGAGACGGAGGCTGCAGTGAGCCAAGATCGTGCCACTGCACTCCAACCTGGCAACAGATTAAGACTCTGTCTCAAAAACAAAAACAACAACAACAAAACAACAACAACAACAACAACAAAAGAAAAGTAAAGAGATGAATCAAATAGACACAATAAAAATGATAAAGGGGATATCGCCACTGATCCCACAGATACAAACTACCATCATAGAATACTATAAACACCTCTAGAAAATCTAGAAGAAATGGCTAAATTTCTGGACACATACACCCTCCCAAGACTACCCCAGGAAGAAGTCGAATCCCTGAACAGACCAAAAACAAGTTATGAAAATGAGGCAGTAACTAATAGTCTACCAACCAAAAAAAGCCCGGGACCAGATGGAATCACAGCCAAATTCTAGCAGAGGTACAAAGAAGAGTTGGTATAATTCCTTCCGAAACTATTCCAAACAATAGAAAATGAGGGAGACTCCTCCCTAACTCATTTTATGAGGCCAGCATCATCCTGATACCAAAACCTGGCAGAGACACAACAAAAAAAGAAAATTTCAGGCCAATATCCCTGATGAACATCGATTCAAAAATCCTCAATAAAATACTGGCACATCACATCCTGAAGCACATCAAAAAGCTTATCCACCACAATCAAGTTAGCTTCAACCCTGGGATGCAAGGCTGGTTTAACATACACAAATCAATAAACATAATCCATCACATAAACAGAACCAATGACAAAAACCACATGATTATCTCAATAGATGCAGAAAAGGCCTTCTATAAAATTCAACACCTCTTCATGCTAAAAACTCTTAGTAAACTAGGTGTTGATGGAACATATCTCAAATTACTAAGAGCTATTTATGACAAACCTACAGCCAATATCATACTGAAAGGGCAAAAACTGGAGGCATTCCCTTTGAAAACCAGCACAAGACAAGGATGCTCTCTCTCACCACTCCTATTCAACATAGAGCTGGAAGTTCTGACCAGGGCAATCAGGAAAGAGAAAGAAATAAAGGGTTTCAAATAGGAAGAGAGGAAGTCAAATTGTCTCTGTTTGCAGATGACATGATTATATATTTAGAAAACCCCATCGTCTCAGCTCAAAATCTCCTTAATTAGATAAACAACTTCTGCAAAGTCTCAGGATACAAAACCAATGTGCCAAAATTACAAGTATTCCTATACAGCAATAATAGAGAACCAAATCACGAGTGAACTCCCATTCACAATTGCTACAAAGAGAATAAAACACATGGGAATACAACTTACAAGGGATGTGAAGGACCTCTTCAAGGAAAACTACAAACTACTGCTCAAGGAAATGAAAGAGGACACAAAAAAATGGAAAACATTCCATGTTCATGGATAGGAAGAATCAATATCATGAAAATGGCAATACTGCCCAAAGTGATTTATAGATTAAATGCTATCCCCATCAAGCTACCACTGACTTTCTTCACAAAATTAGAAAAAAAACTACTTTACATTTCATATGGAACCAAAAAAGAGCCTGTATAACCAAGACAATCCTAAGCAAAAAGAATAAAGCTGGAGGAATCACGGTATCTGACTTCAAACTATACTACAAGGCTACAGTAACCAAAACAGCATGGTACTGGTACCAAACTAGATATACAGACCAATGGAACAGAACACCAGGCTCAGAAATAGCACCACACATCTTCAACCATCTGATCTTTGACAAATCTGACAAAAACAAGCAATAGGGAAAGGATTCCCTATTTAATAAATGCTGATGAGGGAACTGGCTAGCCATATGCAGAAAATGGAAACTGGACCCCTTCCTTATACCCTATACAAAACTTAAGTCAGGATGGATTAAAGACATAAAGATAAGAATCTAAATTATAAAAACCATAGAAGAAAACCTAAGCAATACCATTCAGGATATAGGCATAGGCAAAGACTTCATGACTAAAACACCAAAAGTAAAGGCAACAAAGCCAAAATTTACAAATGAGATCTAATTAAACTAAAGAGCTTCTGCACAGAAAAAGAGACTATCATCAGAGTGAAGAGGAAACCTACAGAATGGTAGAAAATTGTTGCAATCTATCCATCTGACAAAAGGCTAATATCCCAAATCTACAAAGAATTTAAACAAATTTACAAGAAAAAAAAAGTCAAAAAGTGGGTGAAGGATATAAACAGATCCTTCTCAAAAAAAAAAAAAAAAAAGACAATTATGTGACCAACAAACATATGAAAAAAGGGTCATCATCACTGGTCATTAGAGAAATGAAAATCAAAACCACAATGAGATACCATCTCACACCAGTTAGAATGGTGATCATTAAAAAGCCAGGAAACAACAGATGCTGGAGAGGATGTAAAGCAATAGGACTGCTTTTACACTGTTGATGGGAATGTAAGTTAGTTCAACCATTGTGGAAGACAGTGTGGCAACTCCTCAAAGATCTAGAACCAGAAATACCATTTGACCCAGCAATCTCATTACTGGGTATATACCCAAATGATTATAAATCATTCAACTATAAAGACATATGCACACATATGTTTACTGCAGCACTTTTCACAATAGCAAAAACTTGGAACCAACCCAAATGCCCATCAATGATAAACCAGATAAAAAAATGTGTCACATATACACCATAGAATGCAGCCATAAAAAAGGATGAGTTCATGTCCTTTGCAAGGACATGGATAAAACTGGAAACCATCATTCTCAGGAAACTAACACAGGAACAGAAAAACAAACACCACATATTCTCACTCATAAGTGGGAGTTGAACAATGAGAAGACATGGACACAGGGAGGGGAACATCACACACCAGGGTCTGTCAGGTGGTGGGGGCTAGGGGAGGGATAGCATTAGGAGAAATATGTAATGTAGATGGTGGGTTTATGAGTGCAGCAAACCACCATGGCACATGTATACCTATGTAACAAACCTGCACGTTCTGCACCTGTATCCCAGAACTTAAAATATAATAAAATAAATAAATAAATCACCTGGATAGACTTGTTTTCTATGAGTAATAAAGAAATAACACAGATAAGAGAGAGTAAGGAATGCTAAGCATGAATGATTCAAGAAAATTCTATAAGAAAAGTAATTGAACAAAGTGTATTTGTTTAAAAGTTTTATTTATTATTAATCATATTTTAATTCTTGACACATTGAAAACCAGAATCAAATAACACCTGCAAATCTAATACCACCACCTAGAGTTGCACACAATAAAATTTTAGACTTCTTCCCTTGATTTTTCTAACTACTTTTCCTTCATGTCATTGAGTTAATACTACATCTTATACCATGCTTTTTGCCAGTGTATGTAACTAGCATTTTAAGTAATTCTTTGAACTTCAAGTATTTTTAGCAAAGTATAAATTCTTTTCACAAACATAATTTTCATAATCATCATATGAAATTATATTTCATGGTATACTACACTATGTTATAATGTTGGGGTTTTTATTAGTTTTGGTATTCTAAATGTAACTATTACAAAAACAATTATAAGAAAGTTGTCTTCATAAATCTCTCTCCTCATTTAAAAGGATAATTTGGTATAGAATTCACAGAAGAAAGAATTTTATTTGGTGAACAGAATTTTTATTGAATAATCAAAGTTCAACACTTGCATGATGACAAGATAAGCATGTTAGACCCCTGCAAGTGAATGTACAAAAGAATAAAATTGTACCACATAATAGTGGTTTTAAGATTCACAAGCACATTATCTTGCTATTCCATAAAGGTAAGTCAGGTGATGAGGCAAAGCTGAAGAAGCACGTAGAAACCAGATTATGAATACGCTTTTACGCCATGATCAGTAACTTATCTTTTATCCTGAAGGCAATGAAAATTCAATAAATGTTTGCTCAATGTAATTGATTTACCCACTTAGGAAGAGTTTGCTTCCTTAAGTAAATAAGACTAGTAATGTGATATCTAGCAGGTGCCCCATTGAAAATATCTTTTCTTCAGGAAGTATACCTTATCTTCATAGCTGAAATTAGGGGAAGCCCTCATATCCTATTTATTCAGGTCTTCTAATAAATCCAAAAAATCATAGCAACAAATACTGTTTACAGATTTAGCAGAAATACTGAGTGTCAATTTACTTTAGAATTTAGACAGATTCTTCAGTTGAAAACTTTTGGTTAGAGCCAAAGCCTCTTCTTTGACTAGAGATCCACTGATCAGAGTTCTACCTCCTGATCTTTTGCATAAACCACACCCACAATTTATAATATAAGACACTAATTTATTCAAGATGAAGCAAAATGTGTGATATGTAAAGCACTCTAAATGCAGACTCCATCACTGAAAATGTTTGTAAAACATATTTCTTATGGATTTTTCCAATTCTCAAAATGTTTTTGGCTAATTCCATAGCAATATTTTTCTTAGCGACTCATACATAAAATCTTCTAAAAATACGTTAAGTTTAGATTTTTTTGTAATAATAAGTTTCATTTCACATTCATATCATTAGGTTACTTACTATTTAATCCTTTGAGTAGTCATATTCGTTAGTAAACTGGCTTAATAAGAGTTGGAAACAACTGCAACTAATTCTTGATAAGAATCAATACTAATGGAGGGAACACAATGGCTGCTGGCTGTGGACATCAGTCAGTCTGCCTTATAGAGGGAATGCAGGGCATTGCTAACCCAGCAAGCCTTTCAGTGGAGCTCTTCCAAGGAAGTTTTTTTTTTTTTTTTTTTTTTTTTTTTTCTTTTTTGAGACGGGGTCTTGCTCTGTCGCCCAGGCTGGAGCGCAGTGACCAGATCTCGGCTCACTGCAAGCTCCGCCTCCCGGGTTCCCGCCATTCTCCTGCCTCAGCCTCCCGAGTAGCTGGGACTACAGGCGCCCGCCACCTCGCCCGGCTAGTTTTTTGTATTTTTTAGTGGAGACGGGGTTTCACCGTGTTAGCCAGGATGGTCTCGATCTCCTGACCTCGTGATCCACCCGTCTCGGCCTCCCAAAGTGCTGGGATTACAGGCTTGAGCCACCGCGCCCGGCTCCAAGGAAGTTACCAGTAAGATTTCTCTTTTCTCCAAACTTCCAAAGCCCTTTATCTGAAACCTCATCACTGTCTATGCAAATATATGATTACTTAGGTACATGACTTTTCTCCCTTGACAAATCCATTTCTGGTATGGTTTTGTGTCCAGCATATGGAAACTTTCATTACATTTTTATCTTATTGTTGGCAGAGCTGAAAAGGTTGAACTAATTCCACATGGACTTTGAAAAATATAAATATTGTTCAAATTGATAAAGACTTTTTTGTGTATCCTATTACTACCTTGTGGGGGTTTCCCCACATGTGCTTTAGTCGTTTAAACTCTTCTATGCAATAAAAGTTTATAAACTACAGAGTGTTATGGTTGAGTAGTGACTTTATATTGTTTTTAAGAAAAAAAATGTAATGATCACGAAAGAGATAATACAGAAAATGTTCCCAGACAATTGAGACCAGACAGTCTTGAGCCGCTGTTGTCCCTTTACAAATTCCTGCCCTACATAACCTCTAAGCCCCTGTTCTGACTCCTAGGAACTACTGCAGTCAATCCATCTAGCTCTACAAGCCAGAGGGATTTGGATAGCAGGAGGCCCCATAAGAGGACTGGAGGATAAAAGGAGACAGTGGGCCAGGGAACTTTGATCCCGTCTCCCACTATACCTCAGTAGCAAAATTTTAGCAGTGGCTGTCCCTGAACAACTCTATCTCCTGTGTGGCAACCTGGTTCCAAGAGGTTCCTCTGGTCTCCAGAGGACTTCCAGAAAACCATGTTATCTCCCTGTCCCATCAGATTTAAATTACTAGTGGCTTCCTTAGGGGTCTCGACATCCCTTATTGGTTCTCTTAATCCCACCCACACTTCTGTAAAGAACTACTCAACCAATTTTCTTCAAGATTTCAGCTGAGTATGTATGTATTCTGTTTTCTGCCAGGACATCTACTGATACCACTTCCAAATATTTGTCTATAAATCCCTACATTAAGTTTCTTTTTCTGAAAGAAACTCAAGAGTTCTTACTTCTTTTTTTCTACTTAATTTGCATTGCCTTTAGGTTTAGATGAGAACCTAGACATAAAAGCACTCTAGGTATTTAATACAACTTGAAAAATAATTTCACAGCACTTAAAAAAAAAGTAACCTGATTTACCCTTTGACCCAGAAGTTCCACTACTTAAATTCTATCATTTAGTAATACTGGCCCAACTGTTTAATGATACATCTCAGGGATCACAAACTTAAGGATTCATTAGAACCAGGCAGATACTATAAATGAATAAAGGCAGCTACATGCAATGTGATAGGAAAAGCAGGAACAGTAGCAAGTGAAATGAGTATTAACTTATAATTGCAGCAGGTTATACTCTGTCAAAGCAGAGTTTTTGCAATGCAAAAACTAGACCCATAGCTATTGATCTTTAGGGCTTTCTTAGAGAAGCCCAAACTGGATTTTCATCTAAATTGTCTTGATTTATAAATGTTGACTCTAATTTTTTTAAACAATGTGGAATCCAAACTAGTTGAACTTGTAGTTTTGTTCTAGTTTTAGAGGCTAGTTTTTATCTTTGAAGGATGAATAAGAATGTTATTGGCTGCATTGTTTGTAATAGCAAATATTTAGAGACAAATTAAATGGCAGACATAAGGTAGATTTTATGATATATATCTTCTATGTACGAGTATGCCACAATTAAAAGAGTAAGGCAGATATGCATGCATGAACCAAAAAAAGGATATGCTATACACATTTGAGTTATTTTTAAACCAATTTCAAAAGTAACATAAAGATGATTATCTATTATTTAAAAGGATTCATGTGGTGAGATTGTGTGTGATGAATAACAAGCATCTGGAAGAATACACATTAGACTTCTGCCAGTGCTTCAAATATGGTTGGTGGGAATGGTAACAATGGAGATGTATTTACCCTTGTCTTTTTTGTTTTTGTTTTTTGTGTTTGTATCTGTTATCATTGAGTTTTTGTTTGTTTGCTTGTTTTTTGTTTTGAGACACAAGATTGAGCAACATAGTGTGCTATGCTGTCTAGGGTGGTCTCTAATGCCTGGGTTCAAATGATCCTTCTACCTCAGCCTCCCTAGCAGCTGCAATTACAGGCACGCACCACCATACCTGGCTCTTTTTCTTTTGATTAATTTTCCTTCGAGTTATAATAGATGTGTAATTACAATAAATATAAAATTTTGCCACCAAATAGCTTTAGATTATTCTATTATGAACTAAAGTAATAAGAAACACTCAATAGTCACTAGATATGGGCTATTAAGTTCTGCCAAGCATGTTTCTAAACGATGTGCATGTATGAACTCAGTCAAAGCTCACAACTTTTGGGAGGTGGCTACTATTATGTTCCTCATTTACAGTGGAGAAAACCAAGAAGTTAAGTGATTTGCCCAATGTCACACACCTAGTGATGGAGCTGGTACACAAATTATTAGTTTAGCTCAAAAACCCACACACCTAGCCCCAACAACACTGCCTAAATGCTGTCTGTGAAACACCAATAATTCAAGAATGATTAAATATAAAATTAATGTTGCTCATTTTTATTCATAAAATATGTAAACTGAATTATCAAAAAACTGAGAATATTTTATTCAAGCTAAAACAGCTCTGTTTATTGGGAAGCAAACAACCCACAAAGAATTTTCCATATCTCTTCTGTGTAAGTTATTACCAAGGCTTAAGAATTTATAGATTTACCTCTATCCAAGCTAAAATAGCCAATAACTGTCTTTTAAATATTCAGCCAAAGAAGAAACACTTCAGTTTCCAAGATGTCTTGGGGTAGATGCCAAAATTATGATTTAAAGAGAGGTTAAGGCCATTTTATCTCCTGGGGAGAAAAGTATAGCTGACCTTGTAAACTCAAAAGAACAATAAAGTAGATCAAAATATCTTGAAGACATGCCTCATAATATCGAATGTTTCTCTTAAGTATGACTACAATAGACACATCTACAAAGAATCACCCATTGTTAGGCCATATGGGCTTGGTACACAACAAGCAATATGTTAGAACATGCTAAAGTGACTTTAGAATTTGTCTTTTATGAGTTCCTACACCTTGTTCAGTTTTATCCAGCATTAGTCAAGGCAGAAGGAATGAGTTTTGACAAGAAGAAAGATTATAATTTTGCCATTAGTACTTGCCAGAGAATGGCATAATTGTGGCAAGAAAGATCTCTGTGGTTTATGGTTAATTTAGTATTTAAATTATACACATCTACCAACAAATGAAACATGCCATACTTTCCTTCTGTCCTTAAGTATTCATAGTTCTCACCCTAATTCACTCAATCAAACATAGGAGCTTATCTGCAGGGCATTATCAAGGCATCAGAACAAATTACTTTGTTCTTACTTTTGCTTTTGTTTTTTGCTTTCCTAAAAAAGATAACTAGATATATTGCATACTCCTTTATCTGGGAAATTCTAAAATTGTTAAAATGGATTCTTAAATGCCTGAAACATAAGAAAAAAGAATGTGTAAAAACTTAATTCAAAAATATCTATTTTAAATTATCAATTGAATACATGAAGAATAAGGAAAGAGACACTTCTGTGCTTAATTCTGCTGAATAACCGGAATTCATTCAAGAGATAAAATGGAGCTACCAAGTTAAAATTTTGAGAGAGAAAATGGTTTGAGAGAAAACGCAACTCATGTGTTAATTCTCTTCTGTCTGCCTCATCCCCCTGTGGTCATCCATATTGAGTCACAAAACACAAAGCCATTTTCCAGACATAAAAGTATAATGGATGGAAGATAGGCATAAAATTGTCAATACTAAGATCAAGTCTTTACCTACCTCAAGGACTAGAGCTGATAGACTGCCAGATATCTGAAGCAAAGGAGCAATTTAAGAAAGAAAGAAATAAACCAAGACCAAGGGGCAGATACCTACCTCCCCAGAGAAGTCACATTACACTTGCAAACTAAGACAAAAGCTACAGATAAATGAGAATAAAATATTCTAGAATATTTAACACAAGGATTCTACATACCAGAGTTATCCCTTCCAACAGCTCTTATCCTGACTGGTTTCCATATTTAACACTTTCTTTGCAAATCCAACAGAACGTCGGCAGCCCCAGAGGTTTCTTCAGGATTGAAAATCCCAGGGATTAAATGTCGACCTCTTTCCACTCCATACCAACGGTTCTTAGAATGTTGAAGAAGTCGGCCGGGCGCGGTGGCTCAAGCCTGTAATCCCAGCACTTTGGGAGGCCGAGACGGGCGGATCACGAGGTCAGGAGATCGAGACCATCCTGGCTAATACGGTGAAACCCCGTCTCTACTAAAAAATACAAAAAACTAGCCGGGCGAAGTGGCGGGTGCCTGTAGTCCCAGCTACACGGGAGGCTGAGGCAGGAGAATGGCGTGAACCCGAGAGGAGGAGCTTGCAGTGAGCTGAGATCCGGCCACTGCACTCCAGCCTGGGTGACAGAGCAAGACTCCGTCTCAAAAAAAAAAAAAAAAAAAAAAAAAAAAAGAATGTTGAAGAAGTCGTACAATCATGTGTCCTCTTTAGGATGTTATAAATACTATAGACCATTTCCCCCAGAAAAATGCACACTGCAGTTAGCTACAATTTCATGGTAACTGCTAAAGTCTGACCATAATCCTCCCATGTTGGGAACAACTACCCTGGATAGGTGCAAAAGATATAACAAAACAAAACAAAACTCTACATTTATAGCATTTATAGTTTTCTGTTTTTGTTTTTGTTTTGGGGTGGGGTGGAGGGGTCAGGAACGAGTCTTGCTCTGTCACCCAGGCTGGAATGCAGTCGCGTAATCTCAGCTCACTGCAACCTCCACCTCCCAGGTTCAAGTGATTATCCTGCCTCAGCCTCCTGAGTAGCTGGGACTACAGGTGCCTGCCACCATGCTCAGCTAATTTTATTGTATTTTTAGTAGAGACGGGGTTTCATCATGTTGGTCAGGCTGGTCTTGAACTCCTGACCTCATGATCCGCCTGCCTCAGCTTCCGAAAGTGTTGGGATTATAGGTGTGAGCCACTGCACCTGGGCCATTTATAGTTTTAATCATCACCTAAAGGCAAATAACTCCTAAATCTATGACTGTAACCTCACTGCTAAGGTCCAGAAATATACCAGTTGCTTTTTAGACATTCAAACTAGAATCCCATGGTAGTTGGGCCTAAGTTGTGTGAACTATTTCAGAAGTTGGGACTTAATATATCCAGGCTTGAATCTCAACTCCATGACCAATAGTATTTCTGATTTCTCATGATAATTGTATATATTTCATTAGTCCATAAAGAGAACTAACACGTTTGTATATGTGAAACACTTGGCACAATATCTAGCGTAAAGTTAATGCCAAATAAATGTTACACTGATATCACCTTTCTTATTAGCATTAACACAATATCCATATTAATGATATTAATATAAATATTAGTAATATCAATTCAATATTTATATAATAGAACTCTCCATGTATTCTCTACAACCAGATACTCAAATATTTCTCTATCCTTCACTTATTCTCTCTTCCTGAAATCCTTTTTCCAATGTATTTTATTAGCAGCTCCTACTTTCTTAAAACAATTTTGGCTTAATATTACTACCTTCAGAAAGATTTTCATAACACCCATTGCACTAGATCAGGCAGAATTTTTATTCTTTTCTATGTTTCGTCCTGTGAATACCCATAACATACATGACCTACATCCAATGCAATAATTGCCATAAAATATTGTAACAGTTAGACCTCTATATCTGTGAGAAATTATAGGGAATGTGTCTCGTTTAGCTCAGCAAGCCTAGGGCAATCACAGTGCCTAGCATATACTAAGTACTCTCAAAAAAGTATTGAGTACATCCAGATAAAATCAAGGACAGTTTTTGTTTTGTAAACTGTTACCCAGGCTGGAGTGCAGTGGCACCATCACAGCTCAGCTCACTGCAGCCTCAGCCTCCCAGGCTGAAGTGATCCTCCCACTTCATCTCCCAAAGTGCTGAGATTACAGGTACAAGCCACTATGCCCAGGCAAGGGCACAATTTTTGATAGTAAATAAAATATAACCTAACGATCATCCTCTCTATCCCCAGTAGTAGTTCTGAGTGGGAAAATAATTTAAGAAAATTTGCTGATCATTCCTGAGAATGGAAACATCAGAACTTTATCACCGACGTATTATTTCAATGAAAAGCAGTCATGTCCAAAAACGTCAAAGTGACCCTGCTCTTTCATCAGTCACGTAATTAAGGCACTTTGCTTACAATGGCCAATTGCGTGTAAGACATGAACCACCAACAAAGTACTGAGACAAGAGATTAAATTTACAGTCACCAAATCTCTTAATTTTTTAATGTTTCTGTTCATCTCAAGATGTGTTTTCCCAAAAACAGCTCTTACATTTTTTAGTTTTCTATTCACAAATGCCACATGAATCCATATTTATGATAAAATATAACTCTCACATGAACATTGCTGTTGTACTCTACACATTGAAAGATAGCGTGCCTAAATGCATAATTCATTGCCATCAATTTATAGGCAAAAATACAAAATGTCTAAGAAAATGCTTCATAATATGTCTCTAACTTCCTGGCATTTGACAAAATTAAGTTACAGAATTTAACCAAAGGGGAAAATATTTCTAAATTGAATCTATTTGTGATATACTGGTTTAAAATGCAGAACTGCCAACATATTCTGTTTACTCCCTTGGCATCTGCTGCATCTGCCAACTGGTGGCCAAAAATTAGAGCAGACTTAACTAATTAGAAGGGTCCCCATCTGGTAGCTGAACTTCTTGTTTATGCGTACTTTACATTCTAAGTACAGAGATTCGAACCAGAACTTTTGTGGTTTATAGCAGAGGAGGCTCTCTCTGGCTAGCCCGCTAGCTATTGTCCTGCTGAGCTGAACTTGGTCCAGATGGAAGTGTTTTCTATATTTTATGGCCTCTGTCCCTGTGTTCCCTTTGGGATGAATCATCGTCTTTGCCACAGGAGTTTCCATTGTCTCTCCAAACACTTTTTTCATTCATTTATTTCTCCGTAGGCCAAGATCTAGGACTCTGAGTACTTTATTGAGAAATAAAAGTTTCCAAAAGAATCCATGATTTGGTAAAGTCAATACTACCCTCATAAGAATGAAACTGGAGAAAAGAATTAAAGTAAAATATCCTAGTGTAGTTTCTTTCTTTATGGTTTTTATTTAATCTTTGTGAGTATAGCTTCAGAAAAAAGCATACTCCTGGCAGGATCAGGCAACAGATACATTTGTAGGCTTTGGATAAAGACTTCTGTGGGAATTCCAGCCCTGCCTGTCATTAGTTGCGTGTGCCTCAGAAAAATGACCTAACATCGCTAAACCTCAGTTTCCTCATATGCAAATTTAGAACAATATTTTAATTGCTATTTCATAGGACTATGAGGATTAAATAATAAATTATGTGTGACATGCTTAGCACCAATACTGGCATAAAGAAAACTGGCCATAAGAACCTCTACTATTGGCTGGGCACAGTGGCTAATGCCTGTAATCTCAACATTGGGAGGCCAGGGTGGGTGGATCACGAGGTCAGGATATCAAGATCATCCTGGCTAACACGGTGAAACCCCATCTCTACCAAAATAAAATCAGCCGGGCGTGGTGGCGGGTGCCTGTAGTCCCAGCTACTCAGGAGGCTGAGGCAGGAGAATGGCATGAACCCGGGAGGCGGAGGTTGTGGTGAGCGGAGATAGCGTCACTACACTCCAGCCTGGGCAACAGAGCAAGACTCCATCAAAAAAAAAAAAAAAAAGGAAAAAACCTCTACTATTACTGAGAATAGAGGCAAAAATTATTTTTAAAATATTATAATAGTCTTTTCAAATGCAATATACCTTGTACCAATTAGTTGTTTTAAAGTTTAGATATTTTCCCATATATATATATAATTTTTTTGGGGGGACGGAGTCTCGCCCTGCTAATTTTTTGTATTTTTAGTAGAGACAGGATTTCATCCTATTAGCCAGGATGGTCTCGGACTCCTGACCTTGTGATCCACCCGCCTCGGCCTCCCTAAGTTCTGGGATTACAGGTGTGAGCCACCGTGCCCGGCTGATATTTTTGTATATTTTTAAAGTTTCTCTTAGAGGCATTTTGATTTCCCTGAGCACATTCCTGTCAATATTAGAGGAAGATTAGCAACATGATGGGTGGCTAATGAAGGCAAGCATGAGATGATCTTGTTAGAAAGAGAAACAGAAGTATACTTTATCATCTTTTTGTCTATTTTCCAATGTTATTTTTTTCACTAAGCAAGCAAGAAGTGATAGTAAATTTGAAAACAAACTTACTTGGAGGGTGTTGAGGAGTTATTCAACATCTGTTGAACATCTATTATGTGCCAGCCCAGTTTTACACCTGGGAATAGAAAGATGAGTAAAGCATGATCTCTATTTACAAAGAGTTTACAGTGTGTAAGTGGGGAGCCAGGTATATGATAAATAGGTTTCCGTATAAATAACCCATACCCGTGTTATAGTGTCTGGGAAAACCTCTGAGAATAGTGACTACTGAGATAAATTCTAAAGAATTCATAACAGTTAGAGGAGCTTCATATGATAAATGAAAGGTATGACAGTTAAAAAAAAAAAAGCAGTGTGAGTTCAATTATGGAATGAAGTGAGATGAGATGTTCTGGGTTAATACAAGTAGTTTAGAATTGTTGGAGCCTAGAGTGCATGACTGGCAGCATAGAAGGCAGAGATGAAAGAGGTGGCAGTGACCCATTGCAGAAAGCTTCTGTAGGAGTTCAATGGCAGTGAGCAACTATTGAAAGGTTTAAAATAGTGAAGTGGCAAATACAGATTTTCATTTTAAATGACTCTCAGCAGCATTGAGGAGGACCAATCTGAAGTAGTCAAGATGAATTTTCTGCAACTCAGGCATTAGCTAAGGAAAAACACCCTCAATTAGGGCAGTAAGACCCTGAATAGAGTAGCTAGGACAGACCTCAGGAAAGGATCATGGAACAGGGAGGCCTTGGTGTTCTAACAATGTTAATGTTAGATATAGTGTGATAAATCTGGTACAACCACAGGAGCAAATAAGAACAAGGCTTGGAAGGAAGAAACGTGTTACACCCACAAGTTCCAGAGTAGGTCACCACACAACATGCAGGGCTACAGGGGAAAGTGCCAGTATCCATCAGGAGTCAGGGGAGAGCTTAGGCCATGGCCTTTGCTGGAGTTCCTTAAGAAAGGCAAGATAGAGCAAGGTGAACAGTGTAGGATTGGCTAGTTTGAATAATTTCAGCAGCCTCTAAACGATAGGACTGGTTTCTAGTAGCCTGGTGCCTGGTCCCGGAAATGATCAAAGCAGAGGAACATTGCCCCCTGCGTGTATAGGTCAGACAGAGGAAATAAGGCTCCAAACTGGGGTTAGTTTGCCTATCAAAGGCTTTGTCCCAGCCGAGCCTTTTGCTAGTCTAAGAAATGGCTAGTAACAAAGATTCTCTCTTTACCCAAGCTCTAGACAGGCTCCTCTGAATCCTTTCTTGTCTAGACCTCAACCTTAGTCTATAAAGACTCAAACAAGACACTAACATAGCTCCTGACAGCATAAAGCCACATCACTAGGATGTCTCTATCCCTCTTAAAGTTCCTGCCTGAGAAAACACAGGCTGCCAAAATAATTTAGTTTGTTTCCGTCAACACAACACCTTTAGATAGGACTCTGGTCTCCCAATCTCTGTGTTAACTTCATTAAGTGCCAGTTAGCAAACCCAGGGACCAAGCCCTTCTTCCTGCTTTTGTAATTTTTTTTTTTTACTTTTCTGACTCTACTGCGCCCCGCTTCACTTCCCTCCCTGTTCACTCATTCTCCCTTTAAAACATTCAGTCACTTCTGTACAAAATGAAATTGAGTTCAGTTCATGTTGGCTTTTTTTCTCTATTGCCAAAGTATATTACTGATTAAAATCTGTCCTTACCACTGTAACTAGTGTTTGGCTTTGTTTATATTTGACACTAATCCTGGGAGGGGCAGCGGAAAAGGTTTTTAAGATGACAAAACATCACAATATGTAGAAAACAAAAAATATATACAATATGCTTGGTGACTAATCAGATCTGGGGCATGTGTCAGTGTGGTGAGGGTGGCACCTTCATTTGTAAGTGGGTAACTGGGGATAGTGACACCACACACAAAACTAGAGAACAGTGGTAGAGATACAGGCTAAGTAGAAAGATGAAGACTTTAGTTGAATTTGAAGTGCCTATTGCACATGGTGGCATAAGATGAGGGGGAGGGGACAAGTTCTCAGTCTATCGGTTATCATTAAAATCATGCAAATGAATGAGAACATCCAGAAAATGCATAGAATGAGAGAAGGGGTGGTTCAAGAATAAAAATCTGGGGGAAAATTCACTTCTAATGAACAAAAAGAGGAAAAAGAACCCACAAAGATGACAGAGAAGCAACATTGATAGAGGAGAGTCAAGAAGGGGTAGAATCATGGAAGCCAAAGATGTAAAGCATTGGAAGAAAAACAGTAGTGACAAATGCATAATGGAGATCTCAAGACTTAATACAAAGTCTAAATCGTGTAGTGATAACTGGATTTTGGAGTCAGGCAGCTCAAGTTTGAGTCCCACTTTCACAATTTACCAATTGTGTGACTTAGGGAAAGTTATTCTAAGACTGTAATATTCAGTTTCCAAGTCCATAAAAATAATGCAATATATCTCCCTCTGAGATTCGTTGAAAGGGCAAAATTAAACAACGTTAGTAAAGCATCTAGCACAGTCCTGGGCAGGTAATTCCCCCAATAAGGGCATCTATTTTGATGGAGGTTCTTTTTTTTCCCCTCTTGAAAATGTTAGTACTATAAAATGATCTCATAGTTTAAATGTTCTAATTAACAAATTAAGAATATGGTCTCTGCAAGCTCATTATTTTAATATGAGTACTGGGTGTTAATCATTCCCCAAACACCTAGTATGTGCCTCCACATATGTATTAATGAAAGAAGTATAATTAAAAAGGCAATTTGCAGTCAATTCTTATAATCACAGGTCTAACACTTTATCAATCTGGGTAATACCTTTGGATACAATGGAAGTTAAAGAATTGCAATCATGCTTTAATGGATCTTTGATGGAGGATTTATCACATTACCTGCAATATATTTTAGACATTTAGGAAAGTTGGACTCTAAAGTGGAAATAATAGTTCCCTTGCCTGCCCAAATCCTCTGTTCTCTTGCCCGTACATTTAGGCACCAACTACCTGTCACAGATGCTCCAAAAGAAGTCAAACAGAAAAACATGAGACATACAAGAATCAAAAAAGAACACAGCGCACAGTAAAGGCACAAATACAATTTGAGTGTTGACCAGATCAAATGCATTATCCTAGGTCCTATAAAGTACCCGTAAAGAGACTGCCTAGAAGAAATATACCCTCTAGCAGCAGAGATATGACACATCAAAATAAAGAGGAAGAAATCACATCAGCATAAGCCCTTTAGAAAATGCTTCATGAAGAAGACTTTATAAGAGATTAAATATTAAATAAAAAAACTTGTAATAAGTAGATTTGTTCAAAAATATATGTCATATGTCTGTGTGTCTGGCATCATTTTCAAGGTTGAAGACTTAGTTGCAAAAAGTGTTTTTCAGAGGCAATGGCTTGTTTGCTTGCTAAGCATCAGCTGAGTCAGCTGGGAGAGAAGAGCAGCCCGTGCAAGAATCAGAATCTTTCAAGATGTGAATATTTTATGTCACTAGAATAACTCATTTGATAACATTATAATTGATATAATTCACATGTTTCTTACTATTTCACTGTCAGCACTTTGTACACAATTTGTCAAAATAAATGAGTGATAGATTACTCATTTAGCCTAAGAGCCTAACTTACCCTGTGACCCCTGTTGTTCTACGTAACTAGCCTGGATCATCATGAATTTCTGAGGGAAACAAGCATAGCATAATACACTAAGAATACAGTAATAAGAACCTTGACAGAGCCCTGTTACCATGGACAGGCACTTCCTACCTCAGTTGGAGTCATGAAATCTTATCTAATATGGAGTCGATTGGGTATTTACACCAGTTAATTGTGTCTGCAGAGAGAGTCATTGGTGCTGCCCTTTTTTTTTCATCTTATCAGGCTTTCTCAATCTTAGGATACAAGTTTCTGTCAATATATAAAGAGGCAAACTCACAATAATCCAAATGCAGCACAGGCATTAATTGACTGATCATCACTGGAACTGCAAATATCTTATTTTACAAATACTTTTCAATATATGTATTTCTAGATATATTTTAGTCATTTTTACATAAGGTGATGTTTTAAAACTTCTAAATAATTAAAAATACATAATGAAATATTAGGCAAAACTACATCAAACTGCCAGTGCTGTAGATCAAAAACAGATGATTTCATATGGTCCAACCTAACAGACAGCTGGGAAAACATCATATGTAAATATCAAATGTAATATAAGATCCACATATCCAGCTAACAGAAAAGTATGATTGAACCATGTACCAGAACTCATAAAACCTCTCAAACAGGTAAATTATCCTTACCTGTGCTCCTTTTTATGATCTTAGTCCCACCTCCCCACCATCCCAACACTGCCATCGAGGTAACTACTACCTTAAAAATATCGGTTATCTCTACAAGTATTTGTTTATGCTTTATTCAAACAGTGCCATCACAACCATTCTTGTACAGTTTTCCTGCACACACGCACATGAATTTTTCTAACATAACACCAAAGAGCAGAGCTGCTGTCTTACAGTGTATGTATATTTTGCACATCTCTGAATACCACCAATGATTTTCTAACGTAGCTGTTCTTATTTATATATTTGGCCAGAGTTAAAAGGTAACATGGTTCCACATTTATACCAAGACATAATGATCAAATATTTTAATTGTTTCCAATCTGAAGGATATAAAATGGTCTGTCTTCATGTATTTCATCTTTATTTTCTTGTTTACTGCTAAAATAATTGTTAGGTATAAATGATACAGTTTCTAAAATTGAGCATAGGTTATAAATCTACTCTAGGCTTATGAACTATCTGGGCATGTCTGGAAGGCTATAAAAAGGAATCGCTTGATTGATTTTTGAATGAGAGACCTAGGAATCTCTTGGGGGACATAGGGAATTCCTGTGCAAAATCTTAGCGTAAAGTCATTTGGATAATAGCTAAACAGAAAAGGTGAGTCTGGATATTGTTAAGGATCGAAGCCAATGTTGTCTACCATTTACTCCTCTGGATCTGCCTCGTGGACTCATAAATGAATCCTAGATAGAGAAAACAAGCATAGAAAAAAGTTTTTGTATGAATTTCTTTTGTTCAACTCTCTAAGACACTGGAAGATGAAGGCCACAATGCTTTGAAGTTTCCGTAAAAGGGTGTATTACAAGTGGCACACTCATAAGGTCTGCCATTTTCCTTCACTCTCTAGCCCTAGAGCTGACCAAGGTTCTGGAGGACTTTGACCCCAACGACCCATTGGCATGCCTACTACTGAAGATGCAGGTTACCAAATATATGCCAAAGCTTCGAACAACATTCTTCCCACAGTTCTTCTGTTTCAGATGTGAGACTAGGTTGGCTTCTTCTCAGACCACCCTGTTTAGTGCATCAACCTCTCCCTTTCTCATCATTTAAAATAATATAAACTATACCCTTACAATATAAGATAAAATATAAAAATAGAAGGAAAAAGCATTGGGCATTATGTTCTCACATGCATTGTGATAATTTTTAATTTATGTACCTAAATAGAAAAAAGAGCAATTATATTGACTTGATTGTGATGGTCAATTTCAAAAGGTTTAAAGTACTAAGAAAAGAAGAATATAACTAAGAGGGTAAATGGCAGAAGTTAACATTTTGAAATACTCCTTTCAAAATACTACTGTTCCTTGACAGTGCCACTGGTCACCCAAGCACACTGATGGAGATGTACAAGATGAGTGTGGTTTTCATTCCAGCTAACACAACATCCATTCTGCAGCTCATGAATCAAGGACTAATTTTGACTTTCAAGTCTTATTATTTAAAAAATACATTTTGTAAGGTAGTAGCTTCCATAGATTGTGATTCCTCTGATGGATCTGGGTAAAGTGAATTGAAAACCTACTGGAAATGATTCATCATTTTACATGTCATCAAGAACATTCATGATTCATGACAAGAGGTCAAAATATCAACATTAACAGGAGTTTGGAAGAAGTTGACTCTAACCCTCATGGATGACTTTGAAGCCTTCATGACTTCCGTGGAGAAAGTAGCTGCAGATTTCATGAAAACAGCAAGAGAACTAGTACTAGAAATGGAGCTTGAAGATGTGTCTGAATTGCTGCAATCTCCTGATAAAACTTTAAGAGAAGAGTAGCTTCTTATGGATGAACAAAGAAAGTAGTTTCTTGAGATGGAACCTACTCCTTGTGAAAAGGCTGTAAACATTGTTAAAATGACAGGAAAGGATTTTGAATATTACATCAGCATAGTTAATAAAGCAGAATTTGAGAGTACTGACCACAATCTTGAAAGAAGCTCTATTATGGGTAAGAGGCTATCAAACAGCATCACATGCTATAGAGAACTCTTTCATGAAAGGAAATGTTCATAGATGTGGCAAATTGCACTGTTGGCTTATTTTAAGAACTTGCCACAGCCACCCCAGTTTCAGCAACTATCACCCTTAATCAATCAGCAGTCATTAACATTGAGGCAAAATCCTCCATCAACAAAAAGATTACAACTCACTGAAGGCTCAGATGATCATTGGCATTGTTTAGCAATAAAATATTTGTAAATTAAAGTATGCACATTTTTAGACATAATGCTATCGCACTCTTAGTAGACTACAGTATACTGTAAACATAAATTTCAGAGGCACTGGGATACCAAAAAATTCACTTGACTATTGCGATATTTGCTTCATTTCAGTGGTCTTAACTGAACCTGCAATATCTCTTGATGCATGCCTGTATTAAATTACTTTTCTTTGAAAGAAAGAATGGGAGACAAAAAAAGAAGCAGAATTGCTTTTTATTTAAAAACAAGAAAAATGTAAACACTTAAAAATGTTTTCAATAGTAGTATCTGCCACTTTGGGACATTTATGAGCCAAATATTAATGTGTGTCTCTATCTCTGTCAGTGTCTTTCTCTCATACACACACACTTAAAGCCCAGATGTTCAACCCTTATCTGCCTGTGAATGTAAAATAAGGTCTTTTGATTTCCCATTAGTGACTCTGAAACTCTGCCTATCAAATTATCTAAGTGTCTTGTCATCACCCAGGATTCTCATCACAAATATCCTCAGGTTTGCTTTTATTTGTGGAGTTTGTTACATAGTATTGATCTCAGCACTACATACACCCATCCTTTTCTCCTCTGCTCCACAGTGATTGGGTAGACTTTTGTAAACTACATTTCTCCAGCTCCCCTGCCAGCTGTCTGGCTGCCCTGCAGCCTGTCTTAACAGGAGGGCCTGGTGCGTGATCACAAGCAAGAGAAATGATGAAGGCATATTTCTCTTCTCTCTGTCTCTCTCTCTCCCTCTGTCCTCTATTTTCATTTCTGTCTTGCTGCTGCTAGCAGGAGCTCTGGAAGTTATAGCAATTCCTTAGAAAACCAAGTCTTTGAATAGTGCCCCCTTCTCCACTATCTCATAATGAGCTGTTTGCCCTGGGTCTTGGTATATCATCCCCCTTTTTGTTTGTTTGCTTATCTAGCTCTAGTAGTGTTTTCTGCCATTATTTGTCGCTGGATTACCTCACTTCTCCTTTTTACTTCCTCGGCCCTTCCAATACTTGTGTAACCAATTTCCTATATTTAATTCCTTCTGTTTGAAACACTGAGTGTTTTATGTTTCTCTGGTTGGACCTTGGCTGATGCACTTGTGTATTAAACAGTCCTTCTCAATCTTCCACTGGCTTGCCAGGAAGGTGGAAACTCAAAAACATCCTTTCACACAAGAATCTGCAAGTCCTTTGTCATATATGTATGTATGTTAGACACACACACGTCCACATGTTAAGGAACATTCTCGGAAAATCGTATCTTAGTGTAATTCCTTATGTAAAAATGTACACGTATAAACGTGTACACACAAACACAGATGTCCATGTGGATCAGCACACTAACAAAAATTATCTTCTAGTGGAGAGCATTAACAGTTTTACTCTCATATTTTATATGAAATTGTATTAACCTGATCACTTTACAAAGCTACTTTTGTTTTTGTTTTGTTTTTAATGACCTCTCACAGTCGTGTCAAAGCTACTTTTATTTGAAAAAAAAAAAACCCTTAAGAGTATATGCATATATATTAAAATATTTTATATTCATGAATTTGATTATATTAACTGGATATAACATGTAATAGAACTAATAGATGGGAAAATACCAGATGTAATGTAAAATAATGTGACTACAATATGCCTTTCTCAAAATAGAGACTTGATAAATGTTAAATTTTTTTTTGTTTAAAAGTCAATTATATTAATTATTTGTCACATTGTCATTTTTTAATTAAAGGATAAGCTCTCATAACTCTGACCTGATAAATTCTAATCTGAGTCATCCTTGCATCCATTAATCTGATACCAACCGAATTTACACAATAAATGTACAAAAGACTGAATTGAAAGAAAAGAAAGCACCAAATGTAAGATTGGTAATTATTTCTTCCAAGCACCTGTTTTTACTGTAACTGAACAGCAGGATACTACATGACTCAAAAGAATGTCTAAAAGGAGGAATAAAGCAATTTTCACAGAAAAGTTAAAGATTGAGTGACTCCATTTTGTTGGTCTGTGTTATAAACTTAATGCTATTTAAATGTATTTTTTATAGTGTGTTAATAACAGTAATAAAAAAGAAAAAATAACAACATACAGCTATGTTATAACAAGCAGATGGTGGCTGGAGATGGGCTGTTCTCCAAATGTTCCCATTCTTTTCCAATTTATGATCAGTAAAAGGAATAAACATTTGTGTTCCTCCAGTCTGCCATAATATTCCAGCTAAAGTCATAGAGCCTCAATGTTTTACCAGATGAAAAGTCCATACAATAATTATTTATCATTCTAAACTTGGAATTGCTAGTCCAAACCATGAGTGGTGATTTAGAAAGTTCGAGAACGTTATTTTGGGGATTATAGGCAATATTTTTGCCATAATTAGTATTCTTCCATTGGAGAGGATTATCCAATAATAATTTATCATCATAATTTAACAAAGACATACTTTACTCCCCCAAATTTTCTCCCATGGTAAGTTGTTTCAGTAAACAACATAATGGAAAATACCAGTCAAACATATTAATTTGCATATTTGCAATCTTGTTTCTGGAGTATTTTTGGTGACATGGATTAGCATTGATCTTTAAAATCCAAGTGGGGACATCTTTAGGAAAATATACACCGTACATCAAATAGACTCACCTTAATCATAGGGATTCCACGATCTGTGCTTACCAGTTGGTCTTATGCCATACAACTCAACCTCTGTTCTAATTATTTTCACATCTAGGTTTATTACATTCTTGATATCCCATTTTATTAGGCTATTCCAAGAAAATTGTAGCATAGAAGAAATCGTCTTTCTCCATCAATTTATCATCATTTTGGAAAATGTACCTGAATTGCACATACCCTTTTTTGTCATCAATAGATAACCAAAGTCCTCATGCTCTTCTTTATTTTTTTCTAAGGAACCAATGCTGTTCACGGGGTCTTACATAATTTCACACTAAACTATAAATGAGTGCTATACATACAAGTATTATAGATATAGATGCAATAAAACCTTAAGTCAGTTGCTTCTTCTATGTCTACTGCAACCGTCTCAACTCAAACCGTGAAAAGTTCTCATCTGGCCTCCTACAACAGCCTCTGAAATGATCTCCCTTTCTCCACAGCCTGGTACCCCTTTAATCCAAGCCAGAATATATTTGTGTAATTTTTTTTAAAAGATAATGTTTATACTGCGATTCCCTCTGCCTCAAAAAATTCCCCATTCAGTACTTGTTAACATCTATAAACTAACCCTTCTCTAATAATCTGACATTATCTCCTACTATACAACTCTTATATCTTATATTTCAACCTTACTAAATGACTAACAATTTCCATACGCTTGACAATGTTACACGCTGCTATGTTTTATTCAGGTTTTGTTTGTTTTTTCTTTTGCTTCTTTTGGCTGAAATGAGTTCCATGCTGATTCATCTGTTAAAATCCTATTGCTCTTCAAGATGTAACTCTATAAGCTCCTTTCTGAAGCTTATCTTGGTCCGTGTTTCAAAAAAAATCATTCCCTCCTTGATTACCTTTATGTATACCTGTATTTGTCTCTTTCTCACATTAGACTGTAAGCCAAGGCCTTAAGGGCAGTAACTATGCATAAATCTTTGTCTTATTTGTCTTTCTATCTCCTACAACTAAGCATTGTAGGTGCTTTATGCATGTGCGTTAGTTGAAGAAGCCAAAATAACATAGTTGTAATTATTAAATTTCAAACATCATGAAACCAACAGAGAAAACATTTTTTGGGGGATGGAACTTACACACTTGAAGCTGTATATGTATACAGCTGCTTAATCATAAGGCTAATGTACAGATAATCCATATTCCTTACATGGATACTATAATAAACAATTGCTGGATACTTTCCCAACATATATTTTACTTCCTTCTCCCTGTATTAATAATTCTCTGATTTCCCTAGCTTTGTGGTTTGAATGGAATAATTCATGCCTATTTAATAAAGTAAGCTTTGTTTCCCTTGTTCATAAAAGAAAACTTCATTCCCAGGAACAGGGATTGGTTTAGATGAAATCACATGGCACAAGTCAAGCCACTCAAAGCCAATGAAACTCAGTTCAGGGATTCAGGGTGAATTACAAGAGAAGAAAATTTGTGTTTCCTCGTAGATATGTAGACATAAGTAAGGAAAGACATATCCCAAGGAAGTAAAGGCAATAATTCTGTGACATGGAGAAAAGAACATGCTTTGGAACAGAGTCAACTCTGAGAAATGAGAGCCAAATACAGGAATCTTGGTAATACAAATGAGCTTTGAATCAAGCTTTCTGTTCCCAGGAAGTTTATTACAAGCCAAATTTTTTTTATT
Source organism: Macaca mulatta (assembly GCF_049350105.2). NCBI lineage: Eukaryota > Metazoa > Chordata > Mammalia > Primates > Cercopithecidae > Macaca > Macaca mulatta. The sequence goes on from NC_133413.1 coordinate 125,630,890, forward strand.
TGTTTTATCATATTTTTATTTTTTGGAGAATCTTAGGTTTATAGAAAGATTACACTGAAAGTACAGTGAGATCCCATATACTCCCTCATCCCCTCAGTCCCAAATTTTCCTATTACTAACACCTTTCTTTAGTGTGGTACATTTGTTATAATTAGTGAACTAACATTGATGTGTTATTATTAACAGAAGTCCACAGTTTACATTAGGGCTCATTCTTTGTGTTGCCTATTTCTAGTTTTGACAAATACATAATGCCATGTCGCTACCATTAGAGTATTTTTCACTACCCTAAAAATCCTCTATGCTCCAACTATTGTTCACTCCTTTCTCCCTGCAAACCTCTGGCAATTATTGATCTTCTTCTGTCTCCATAGATTTGCCTTTCTAGAATGTCATAAAGTTAAGATCAGATAAGATGTAGCTTTTCTCAGGCTGGCTTTTTTCACTTGTCAGCATATATTAAAGTTTCTTCCATGTTTTTTAATGAATGAATAGCACATTTTATTTTAGAATTGAACAATATTTTATTGTTTGGATTTACCACCATTTGTTTATTCATTTCCCTACTGAAGGACAACTTGGTACTTCCAAATTACAGCATTATGAATTAAGCTCCCAAAAATTTATCTGAAGGTTTTTGTGTAGATTAAATTTTCAGCTCATTTGGATAAATATCTAGCAGTGCAACTGCTGAATCACATAGTAAACATATGTTTAGCATTGTAAAAAAGCTGCCAAACTGTTTTCCAAAATTGCTTTGCAATTTTGCACTTCCACTAACAATGAATGAAATTTCAGGTTACTTCTTATCCTTGCCAACATTTGTTTCCTTTAGTTTTCAAGGCAGCTTTCATGGGATTTTTTGGTTACTTGTAACTGATCAAATCCTAAGCAATAGAGTAATCCAGAAGTCTTAACCAAAAGTGGGGAACACATAAGTGTAATATAAATACTTTATAATATAAAGTATATATAAAGTATGATACAAATACTTCATAATATAAAGCATATATAAAGTATGATATAAATACTTCATAATATAAAGTAGATGTAAAGTATAATATAAAGTATATGTAAAGTATAATATAAAGTCCACGGCATCTAGATTAGAATTCTAGTTCTTTTATTTATTAAACGTAAGATTTCAACAAGTTGGTTAGCCTCTCTGAATCCCAGTTTTCTTAGGGGTATACAAAATAGGAGGAATTATTCTTCCCAACGCTGCCATAAACCCTAACACAAATGACAACCTAATAATCAGTGTATTAAAAAAGAAAGTCAGCTGTTAGATCATCCTGGAAATTAGAAAAAAAATGTAAAAGAGGAGAAACAGGTGTATTTTTACTCTTCCTTTTGAATAAAACTCAGGTCAATTTAATTTCATCTTTACATTCTTTGCCTGTATCAAAAATATCTGAAAGAAAACTAAGCCACAAGTCTCAGAATTAATCTCTCTTTCCAAACAGCAGATCTGAACTCTAGGACTTGTTCGTTAGCCTCTACCCTATTCACTCCCAAGCACTTAATGCACTATGTAATTAAGCATAAAAATACCAGTTTTGTGCCCCTATATGTTGATACTGAAACAGTAGTGTAATCACTTTTAAATGAAGAAACATAGAGTGAAAGTAAGATAATGCTTAAATGTTTTTTTACAAAATGAATTTCCTCTGCCCAATACGAAATCCACGAAGAGATATTTTACTCTTTCCTCAGTATTTTCTGTTCATCTCTTCCCATGCTTGTGTAAATATGTTCTTCCTTTTCAATCGTTTTATTCTTCAGAAAACAGATCTTCACTCATATAATCTCTTGGCTCTGTCATAGAGCCCCTATCCTCAAAGTTTTCTTGTATGTTCTCTTACATTTCTTAGGCCAAATATAAGAGTAATGTGAATAAAGCATTACAATATTTTAATATGTATCCCAATTTTTATTTTGCCTGAGGATGGTCTTTAGCAGACAAGTCAATCAAAATTCAACTATCTAGTATGTGGCTCTTTTTGCTAAGTACATTGTAGGAATTCCTGGGAAACTACAAAGAATTGTACAAGTGAAAAATCTCTAGCTTTCTTTCTCCACCATTTTTAGAGTTTATTTTTTCTTAAGAATTCCATAAGCTCCAGTAAATTCTTTAGACTAACCCAGATAATTATTGATTTCTCAGCTTTTCCTATTTCTAAAAAGCTTATTTTTCCTTTTTTTGTTTTTTCTTTTTTTTCTGTGCTAAACATTAGTTGTTTATTTATAACAATAACGTTTATAATTATAAAATTTGGTCAAAATCTAGATTCTAAAAGCTACACAAGAACAATAAAATATGACACAACGATAAATCATTTCACTTTGATAATTTATAGGTTGTGCTCATCTAAGCAACTAATACGTATATTGAAATGCATCAACAAGTAGCCGGGCGTGGTGGCTCACGCCTGTAATCCCAGCACTTTGGGAGGACAAGGTGGGTGGTCAGGTGATCGAGACCATCCTAGCCAACATGGTGAAACCCCGTTTCTACTAAAAATACAAAAATTAGCTGGGTATCGTGGCACATGCCTGCATTCCCAGATATTCAGGAGGCTGAGGCAGGAGAATCACTTGAACCCAGAAGGCGGAAGCTGCAGTGAGCGAAGATTGTGTCACTGCACTCCAGACTGGGTTTCAGGGCGAGACCCCATTTCCAAAAAAAAAAAGAAATGCATCAACAAATAGTGACTACCCAAGATGTGCCAGAAACTGCTGCGTTAGATATGAGAGGAACCAAGTCAAGTGGAGCCTATTTTCTCTCTTTTTTTTTTTGGTTTGTTGTTGTTGTCGTTGTTGTTGTTGTTCTTGTTGAGACGGAGTCTCTCTCTGTTGCCCAGGCTGAAGTGCATGCAGGGGCGGGATCTCGGCTCACTGCAACCTCCGCCCCCTGGGTTCAAGTGATTCTCCTGCTGGGAGAGTAGCTGGAATTACAGGCGTGCACCATTATGCCCAGCTAATTTTTGTATCTTTAGTAAAGACGGGGTTTCACCATGTTGGTCAAGCTGGTCTCGAACTCCTAACCTCGTGATTTGCCTGACTCAGCTTCCCAAAGTGCTGGGATTACAGGAGTAAGCCACCACACCCAGCCTAAGTGGAGCCTATTTTCTCAAGAAGCTTACAGTCTAGTAGAATGTGATGGGAATATAAACAAGCACAATGATGTGTTATGTAGACTGATTCAGTCTCCTATGGCTCCTATGGCTAACAGAAGTATAAGCCAAAGAACAATCAGTTAAACCAAAGATTAACAACAGCAGTAAGTCAGGTTATTGCTGAAAAGACAAAGAGGTCATAATTGTCTAGCAGAAACTGAAATTATGGCAGACCAGTTAAGTGAGAGCTGGAGCCATGAAGGTGACAGAGGTCCTGCAGGAAAAAAAAGTCTGTGGAAGAGAAGGGGAAAATACATTGGCTTTCTAGATCTTTCCTTTTGAATCATCAGCCAGTGTGTTGTGCTTACAAATGTACAAAATCCAACTTCAAATCGACTAACATGAGAGCTTGAGAAATCTACCCCATAGCAGTCAAGCTCCCAACAACAACAGAGCAGACCAGGAGAAAGACACAAAATAAGTCAGAGGGCCAACAGGCTGGACATTTCATACGTATTATGATAAAATCTGAGCAAAGGAGGGTGAGGGCATAAAAGAATTGATTAATTTGGCCAGGCGTGGGGTGGCTCACGCCTGTAATCCCAGCACTTTGGGAGGCTGAGGCAGGTGGATCACGAGGTCAGGAGATGGAGACCATCCTGGCTAACACAGTGAAACCCCATCTCTACTAAAAATGCAAAACATTAGCCAGGCGTGGTGGTGGGAGCCTGTAGTCCCAGCTACTAGGGAGGCTGAGGCAGGAGAATTGCTTGAACCCAGGAGGCGGAGGTTGCAGTGAGCCAAGTTCATGCCACTGCACTCCAGCCTGAGCGACAGACAGAGCAACATTCCACCTCAAAAGAAAAGAAAAGAAAAGAAAAAAAAAGAATTGATTAATTCTGGGGTGAAAAATGAGAAGCATCCATAAATTCCTTATGGTAATATAAAAGACAGGGAAAGAAGGAAAGAAAGAGAGTGGGGTGGGGAGAGGTAGACAAAGAAGAGTGAAAAATTAAAGCCATTTTATCTTCAGCCTTATTTTCCAAAAGAAAAAGTGGTTACAACTTATTGTCTACTTTCTTTTAGTAACAAAAGAAACATTTCAGACATTAAGATGTAAATTGGTGCAGATAAAACATTTCTATAAGGGTGGCAGTTCACCACTACTAGCAGAAGAATGCCACTGTCATATAGAATCTTTTCTATTCAGATTCAGTGTCCTAATTGCCTTGACTGAAGACAGGACACTAACAGCCTAAATCATAACAGGAGAATTTAAATATTTACCTTTCAGGCTTCAAGGGACTCCAAAATTGGTAGTGATCAACAACTAAAACAGAAATTTTCCATTTAAGTATTTATTATAGCATTCTAAGTTCAACCCTAAAAGAAACTCCAGTGTTGAATCTTTTACATATCATAATTTATTTCATTCCCAAAGGCTGGCAGGAATCAATAAAACAAGAAAAGTGTTGGGGGGCATGAGATGTAGTAGAAACTAAATGAAGCAGAGTCCAAAAGCTTACAAAACCACAATGAAACAAGATCGCTAAAAGTCTGAGCCTATTCAGCACAATGCACAATAGCCAAGAATAAATTGAGAATCAATAACCTCAAATGCTGAAATTGCCTACGAACTTTGAACATTGATATTTATCTTTTTCCTTTTAAAGCAATGCATAACAGGGTCATGGAGTCTTATGAAAACCACAACATAGGAAATTTTATTTCCCCCGATGACCTCATGAATCTTATTTTGCCTTATGCCACAAACACTGCATGGCCATATACATTTCTTGATGTGAGAAATACGCTCCTGAAAAGGCTGGAACTAAAGGCTGTAGCAAACTTACAATTCTATGTGTGTTTAATTTCATTTATGTGTTCCAATGTTTTTTCAAAATGTGCCTGTTAGCAATAGAAGGAAACACAAATCGGTACTTTCGATCTCCCAAATCTACTGCTGTGCCTTCCTGTGTTTGCCTTCTAGCAGAAAAAAAATACCTCCAAATTCTCAAAAAACTAATGAATCATTAAACATACAGTTTACTTGAAGCCAACAGAACTTTTACTAAGAAAAGAAAACCATTCCATGATTTAATCTTAAATCTCTGGATTTCAATATTGCCTGCTTTGAATTTAAGTTGTCTCTCAAAATTGTCAAAAGCTGTAAAGTTTCTCTGATGGCCCCAATGACCATTTAGAAAGTATTTTCCCTAGTCCGTGAAGAGGAAATAGCATATTGATATTATCACTGTGTCTGCAAATAGAATAACTCCAGGACTATCTTTGGGGGATAAGGAAGGCGTGTCAGGGAAGTGCCTGCCTTGATTAGACTCCATTCTTATTCAGCAGTTGCTCAAGAAAAAATTGAAGATATTTCTAAGATTATTCTGCACACCCTAGAGTAGGTGAAAAAATATAAGAGAAGCTTTTGCTAAGGATCCTGTTTCTCTAAAAGGACTCAGAAATGAGGTTCACTATAGACAAGCATTTTGCTTCTACCAGACAAAATAATTGTAATTTTCTTAGTTTAGAGGACGTGTGGTTGCATATTTGACTGACCATTCCAATCTACTTTATACCAGCATGGTCCCTGTGATTCAGATGGCTTGCCAGAGTACTACTGGAGGCTTAAAAAAACGTCAGAGAGAAGAAGTTCCAAGCTTTCTCAGAGCCCCTTCCTTTCAGGACACTCATCATTCAAATTTGTATTGGTTTTCACCCAAAGAGCTTACCAATTTCTGTGGAAAACACAGATACTACGGAAAGATGTAGGAAGAGAAGAGGACAGAATTTGAAAAAGTCATCTGTTTGAATCCTTCAGATTGTTGAATGTCCAAGTCATTCAGAACAAATACCTAGTTTCTTGAAGACCTCAGGGAGGGAAGGAATGGAGAGAAAGATAGACTTATTGAGTGTCTAATGAATGTAATCTCAACATCTGCCCTATCCCGTGATACTATATTCCATCGCCTTCATATTAAAAAATGTATTCCTTGTGCTTAGTTGTAATCTTTCTTCCTTAATTTTTACTAACTTTTATTGTGTTTTTGTTGTCCAGAATCATAAAGAATAGCTGTTCAGCAAACCTCCTCAGTTTACTATATTTATACAGATAAAGATCATAATCAAAACACCCTTTGGACTTTCCTAAGTTCACCACTCAGTCTCCTTAGTCATTCTTAATATATTTTTACTATTTTAAGCATCTTGTGATTTTCCATTTCTGCTCACCCTTTTTTAATATTGTACAATTAAATTAAAAGATTACCTTATAGCCTATCTATTGTATTCTTTTTTCTACATAACATCAGGTAGCCTTATTTCCACAATGTCATTAAGCTGACTCATTCAGAGTCTACTCAACCAAGCTCCAGATACTTTTCTTTTTTGTTTTTATGCACAGATAGTCCTTCCTTGAACTTTGTTTATAATGTTTACATTTTGTCCCTAAGCAAACTGAGCTATATTGTGGTTACAGCCAGGGGATGTAAGGAATTAAAGATAACAGATTTTAGAAAATCACCTTGAGACTTTACACTAGTTTCCTCTTGCACCAAATTTTAAGAGCAAGTTTCAAAACTTTTTGTAATCAATTTTGACAAATTTGCCCAGTTTTTTGTTTGTTTTAATGTCTCACTGATAAAAGGCAAAATTTTAACATAGTCAACAAATTACTCAGCTGAGAGTTTAGTTCCTTAGAGAAAATATGACACATACAGGAAATTATACTTTAAGATAAAGAGGATTCACTAAAAATAAATGAATTATAACAGAGTTGGTTGATCGAAATTCACATCATAAATAAAATCTGGAAATGTTACGGCAATCAAACTAAACTTTAGTATTTGGATGGCAAAAAAAAAAAAAAGAGAGAGAGAGAGAGAACTAGCTCGTCTTAGCTGCTAGGTAGTTTTCGATGTCAGCATATGGGAATGGGTCTATATCCAAGATAGAGATGATAAAATACTCAGCCTTAGATCAAAACTAAATGGATATCTTCTTGGGAGCCTGCATGTGCCTCAGTGAAATCTAGTCCTTCTGAGATATGTATCAATTTACAAGTGTACGTCCAATTTTTAAATAGTTAGAAAATCATAATTATATTAATTTAAAATGACAGCCATTATTTTTACCTATTTGGATTATTTCCAGCTTGCAAACTAAGCTGGAAATCACTCAACTTTTTATCATAAAACCAAAAATATATAGACTTTTCACAGATTGTTTGGGATGTATTGGTACCTCACTCAGCAAACTGCAGGACCTCAAACTTTCCTCTTCCTTTGACACCCGCATTCATTGAGTCTCAAAAGACAGCTCAAAGCTTCAGACATTTTTGAGTCAGACTCTTCCTTCATTCCACATGGTTGATTATCATCAAGACCTGTCAAAGTTTAACTTGAACTGTTTCTTATTCAATACTTCCTCTTTTCTCCAACAGCCAGTACATATGCTGTACCTTCCTCATCTTAATAGTCTGCCAGTTATTTTCAACCATTCTCAGGTGAATTTCATGACATTGGATGATCTTCTTTTTGCTACGAGATGCATATAGCTTAAATATTTCTTTTCTAGCTTCACTTTTTGTTCTAAATCTTTTCGACTTCTTTATTATTTAGGACATTGGTTACAAATTATAGAAAACTCAATAATGTAAAAAAAATTAGTCACATGACCACACATAGCCACTAGGAAGGCGGGAACATGTTGTGTACATGGGCATCCATGAACATAGCTAAAACCAGAGTCAGACTGCATACCACTAAAAAGAAGGAGAGATTGGATACTACTAACAATTAGCAGTCTCTGCGTAGCAACACCAAAATACTTAGTATTTTTTACATGTCCCTGGTAAAAGCATTGTTAGATAGAAAGAATTATAGTATGATTAGTCCAAAACTTAAAACAAGAATAAACTATCCCCTGGCAAGGCGTAAAATTCATCCAAGATGCCCCCTATCCAGGCTTTGGAGGGAAAAAAAAAATTTTAAGTGATTGACTATTAGCAATTCTGGCCCTCATTTTCTATTCAATAAGAGTAGTTCTGCTTTTTTACCTATATATATATGCATAAATATATGCATAGGTAATATATATGTAAAATATGTGCACATATGTAAATATATTTTTTATTCTACACTACACAGGTTAATCATAGCCATTTTCTCATCTTGGGATAAATATTCTTCTGGACAAGTTAATCTATATTACTTGAACAATTATTTTTTAAAGTCAAATTGTACTGAAAGCAGAAGATTAAAACACTTCTTAGATATTATTGTGTTAGAAAGAAATAAACTGAAAAAAATGGCCTGCTATGTATGCAAAACAAATTTTCTTAGAGAAGAATGTGATTTACAGATAGGTACACTAGAATGATAGGAAAGGGCAACTTTGGTCTGCACTTAATGTTAGCTGCCAATATTTTTACCTTCCAGAAGAGTATTTATGACTTCCTATCAAGGCTTACAGTACCGTAGGGATGAAGAATGGTATTCCTTGAATTCCTTAAGCTTTCTCCACACCCATCCACTTAGTGTTTACTCTTGTCTACTACATGTTTCTTGGTATTTAGAATCTCAGAATAGTTTCAATAGACAGAAATCTAACCTCTGAGGTCTAACCCACAGTTGTAATTTCAATTTTGAGTGAACACCCACTCAATCCCTAAGACAGTAATCCCTGACAAAGCTTTAACACATAGGGTGAAATCTCCCAAGGCTAGAACTTTTTCTTGGCAGAAAAACATCAAGGAGATGGAATACGCTTTTAAAAAAAGGACCTATTGTTTTAATTTGTACGCATTAAAGTCATCTTTTCAAGGTGCTTCTTAAAAGTTCAGCCTGCAATGTCCAAAGGATAAAAAGTAGATGTCCCTATGAGATTTTGCTACAATTAAATTTATTAAAGGGTTTTGTGTGGTTTACACCTTCAGAAACAGCCAAAAGACCCTAGCACTCATATTCACAGCCTGCCTCCAATGACTTTAATTTTCCATTTTCTCTCTCAGAATTTAGGTGCAAAATCTCCATCTCTATAGTATCTTCACTCATTCTTCTAATTTTACTTCTTCATTTGTGTTTACCCAGGTTTCCCATTCTCAAAATTTATATTAGTCCTAATTGTATTTCTTCTGCATTTGATCAAAGCACCCATTAAATTCTAGACACGAAAAACATTATAAATCAACCATCTATTTCTTCTAGCTATATTGTCTCACATGTTAACACCATGTGAGGTCACAAGGCATTTCTTCTAGACAAATCCGGGACCCTTTTCTCTATACTAACCTTTATTTTATTTGTTCTAGTTTTTTCTAATTTGGGGCTTCCATAATAATAATTTACTCTCTTACTCAGTGTAGTTCCTCATTACTCATTTCTTAACTCTCATTCCCAAATCTGTAAGTGGGTTGTCTTTTTAGTTTAAAAATGTTTGGAAATGTATTACATAGTGTGGCTAATTTAGGCAACATATTGAATTTATTTGGCTACCTCCAAAGAAAACTATTTCTTTTTAGTAAACTGCCTATATTTGTCAATGTTTCTACTCTTCTCAAATAATGAAGAGGTAAAACAATAGCTAGGGCAGAGTCTCAAGAGCTGAGGACATTTTATAATGGCTAAGCATCCTGGCATCCCTAGGTAATCAACATCAAAAATGAGGTGGAAGGGGTTGGTTTCAAAAACCTTTACTCTTCTGTAATCTTGCTTCTCCTGGCCCAAGACCCAACCTCTCAACCTTTTCACATGGTCCAAAGGTATATGAATCGGAGCAGTTCAAAAGTAGTGGAAACTAATTAAATACCCAAATAACATTTCAAAGAGTTGAGATCAAAGATATGGAACTACTATTGCTAGAAAAGATAGTTTTTCCTTTTTACAAAGGGCAAATAAATTATGCAAAGTACAGTTGAGGCATCTGAGCTTGTTATAAATAAAAATATTTAGGGATAATAAAAAGATTAATTGGCAAGTTGACCGTGTGAAATGATTTGGAAAATTCTGGAAATTTTGTTTAAGAAGGTAACAGTAGAGTGATTATATTTAATGTCTGCGATACTTTTAAGAGTATAAAAGCACATTATTAATAATTATGATGAAATAGCAGGAGTAAATTGTGACTTCCCCCAAACAAATTAAGATATATGATCATCCTTTAAAAATTACAAATAAACTTCACACACTTAGATATAAATTAGTCCCATAATTCCACAACAATTTTTTAATAAAAATGTTGACAGGAGGCCGAGCACAGTGGCTCACGCCTATAATCCCCGCAATTTGGGAGGTCAAGGACGACAGATCGCTTGAGTGTGGGAGTTCAAGACCAGCCTCGGCAACATAACGAAATCCTGTCTCTACCAAAAATAAAAATAAAAGGCTGACAGATTCCCCCCCAGATGCTATAAACAAACTAGAAAGAAACAAATAAAGATAAATTACAAGGGGACTAAGTGTCAACAAAAAGCATGAAAACTCGGACAGAAGCACCACCCCTATTTTTAAAGAATAAACTAGCAGTATCCTAGAATAGAAAAGACAAATGAGCAACTGGATAAAATAACTATCTTAATTTCTCATTCAATTCAAAAGAAAAATTGGAGTTTAAACAAGTAATATTTCAAGTTAATATTTTTTTTTTTTTTTTTTTTTTTGAGACGGAGTCTCGCTCTGTCGCCCAGGCTGGAGTGCAGTGGCCGGACCTCAGCTCACTGCAAGCTCCGCCTCCCGGGTTCCCGCCATTCTCCTGCCTCAGCCTCCCGAGTAGCTGGGACTACAGGCGCCCGCCACCTCGCCCGGCTAGTTTTTTGTATTTTTTAGTAGAGACGGGGTTTCACCATGTTAGCCAGGATGGTCTCGATCTCCCGACCTCGTGATCCACCCGTCTCGGCCTCCCAAAGTGCTGGGATTACAGGCTTGAGCCACCGCGCCCGGCCTCAAGTTAATATTTTTAAATTAAAAATAAAAGGAGTTGATCATCTAAGAGTAATAGTTATCTGTATGATAGTTTATCATTAGCAATGATCAAAACTTTATGGCATGGACCCTCGGCAAAAGAGACTCAGGTATCACTTCAACTATTTCATATCTGGTTAAATTTACATACTTCTATATGAACACACACATAATTTATCAACAGGCTTAAGGAATTTTTCCTATAAACTAAAAGAGAGAAGAATAGATAAAGAGAGAAAATGCTTCTTATAAATATTTACAACCAAAAGCACTTATTTAATGACTATTTTGACATGACAATAGACTAGAATTTGTCCTCAGAATACTTAGGTTTAATTCTTTGGAACAAACAACAGCAATGTTCCTCTATAAAGACAGGCCTATAAAGGTTGTAAGAATCATAGAATTCTAGAATAATGAGAATAATGGCTTTTAAATCTGTAAATATAATAAATCAAGAAAACATTTAACTATATTAAACTATATTTGGATCATTAATAAAGTAATATTTTTAATTTAATGTACTACTCATAATATTTTTTCTATTTTGAAAGGCTTATAAAATAAAACTATATTAGTAATTTTATTATTATTGGAACAAAAATCAAATATTTAAAATGGCACTCTTACAAGTTATTTCTACTTTCAAGACCCTGCGCCAGTTTAAATAGTCTCACCTGTGTTTAGCAAACAATAGGCAAGCATTTCATTATATAATAAAGAAATTAACATTTATGAAAAGAACATTTCTAAATCTGTTTAGGTTCCCTATCTCTCCCAACTTAATTGTTAGAACTAAGCAAAACTAAAGTGTCCCTTATTTGATACTGTAAATGCTTTTCAGCAAACACTGAATTCAAAATTTACTACATAAAATTGCAGATTTTTCTTTTCACACAGATAAGGCCAGAGTGTCTTATTTTTCACTGAAATAAGGAAACAAAACATCATCATAAGGACATCATAAAACATTTTGTTTCCTGAAATAAGAAAGCAAAACTTTATCATAATCAGTATGAATCAGTGAAGTCATTACTTCCTTAACCAGAAAAGAAAAAAAATCACAAATCAACTCTAACAGAAAGTAGGGTAGAGCTATGGAGTTGCGTGTTTTTCCTAAAGATCAATACACTGACCACAAGGTCTGAATGCAGATTTTCTTTTTCTGAATCCCTATGATGTTGAAATCAAATATAAGCCATTTCATGATGTTTTAATGCAAACAAATTAGCCACAATTTTTTTTGTTTTTTTAATGCAAATAATTGGATTTAGGAGCTTGAGAAATAAAAATCATTTTTTATATTTTGTTTTGACTTGTTTCCATACTAACAGCTATCTTTATTTTGTGTTTCCACAGCTCTGAGATGCATAGGAATGAGAAGCCTCCTCTTTTCACGCTTCCCTGCTCTGGTTTGTTTAAAGCTTCCCTCATCATCTACTACTAACAAAACTGTGGTAAGGAGAGCCACTATTTGGTGGGACTATTAATTTGTTTGAGGCTATAATTTTTGTTCCAGTAACTAACACTTCATTAAGTTGAAAATCTTTCATTATGAAAGGAAATATTCACAAAGAATTTAACCAATGAATGGAAAATTACTGTTTCCAACCGGTTTGATTCAGACTAAATGTAGAACTTATTAATGAAATTGGTTTATGTTTTGGATTTCTTAAATTTTTTAATCATAGGAGAATGAAGACGGAAGTTATTTTTGTAAGCTTTTAAGTTTACCACAGAGAAGCACAAATGGCATATAAAAATACTTAATTACTCTTTAAAATGTCTTAGCTTCTATTTCACTGGAACTGAATGCAAACATATGCTTTGTTTTCTTTTCTTTTCTTTTTTTTTTTTTTTTGTTAAAGTATTATATCCTGGATTTTATGCTCCCATTTAAGCATAGAAATTCAGCCTTCTTTCATGTCATTCATCCGTTCAACAACTATTTACTAAACACACACTTTGGTCAAAGCATTGAACTAGAAATACTAAGGTAAAAAAAATTAACATCCATTCTTCCCCGGGGAACTAATATTTTAAGACGTGATAGAGAAATTACATCAGTTAAGGTTATTTTATTCCAATCATTGTAAGTGGCATGAAAGTGAAGCATTCAGTGCTAAGAATGTTTCTCCACAGAAATATCACTTAAATATATAACTGGAGAATGAACAAGTCTGGCTTAGGTGAAGGAGGAGGAATAAAAAAGATAGTTAATAAGTACAGATACCCTGAGGGGAGAAATAGCATGACTTATTTGTGAAAGTTGGAGGAAAAAAGAAGAAGAAAGCTACTGAAGCTAGAACACAAACAACCAAGTGGGACTGAGTATTGACTCTAGAATAGGAGGGCTAGAGTCAAACCTCAGCTCAATAATCACTTCCAGGTTATGTGATCTTGAGCAACTTCAATTTCCTCATTTATCGGAAGGGATAATAATGTCAACTCTGTCATTGTTATAAGGATTAAAGAGCTAACATACTTAAAAGCTGAGGATGGTGTCAGGCCCATAGGAAATACTGCAGAAATGTTAGCCCTTTTATTATAAGGTTGACATAATCCAAATGAGAATCTAAATATATATGTTATTTATTGCACATTTTCTTCTCTGAACTATATCCTCAGGTACAGAATAGGATAAATAGGATGAGAAAAGGAATCTTTGTTTATCACAGCAGATGTTGAACACTTTAAAGAGACAGGCATCACCGCCGAAGCACTTGCATATATTTTTAAAATGCCCTTTGCAATAATCTCTCAAACTGCACTTCTAGGAAATTCAGCTTTTGTTTTTGTTGTGGTGGTCATCATTATCATTGTTACTAGTAGTTTTAGTTTTGCTTTAACAATGTTAAATCTTTGTTTTTTCTCTATCTACAATGTCCAGAATTAAGGTTTACTATTATTGCCAGACTCTTGTACAGTAATAATTCTTTTAAATTAAATGTAGTCATATGGTGTGAACATAAGTTTTATTAAAAAAGAATAACACTATATAAACATATGCATGTTTTTGAATCAAATTATAAGCTTTAAGCTTCAGTGTTGATTTTTACGGTTTTTCTTCTTTCCTCCCTGCTTTCCTTCTTTATGTTCTTACTTCCATTCCTCCTATTTAATGTCTACTATTTTATTCATTCCTTACTATGTAGAAAACATAAGCCATACCCCTCCTGTTTCTTTTGTGGTTTTTGGCCATTCAAATGTAATTAGACTTATTTTGTTGATCAGTTATTTTTTTCTTTCTTGTTTGTCTATGAACACCGTAGCATTTAGGGCCTTTCAAATGTAGAAGGATTAGCAAAGCCCTTCATTTTAATGTCATTTAATTACATAATGTAATTACATGCAGGAGATGATTCCAGCCCTGTTCTCTGACCTAAGGTCACAAAATTTTCACATATAGCCTATAAATGTAGAATTTACTATAGAGACCAGCAAACTGACTGATAGTGATGTTCTTAGTCCAAGTACTTATCTGACATTGCTAGTGCAACAGAAATTCAGACTCTGGACAAATCCCTCTATGCTTTCTTGGAAAGATTCCCAGCTTTACTGATGTTCGCTCAGGAAGAGACTCAGGATTTTTCTAAATTTATCTGAAAATGAAACCACTCAGGGGAGTGACTACAATCCATTTATAGTCTGGCTCTACATGAACATCTATCTTGAAATTTGCCTACAATTATGAAAGACCAAAAGTATTCACTTCTGAAGCCCAAACTAATACTTGTCTTACTTGGTTTCCAAATTCTGTGTTAGGGCTTTCATTAAAGGCTTCCAAAACCCTATAGTTCCTCAGTTATCTTAATTTTGAATATGAGTTGCTTTTATAAATTGTAGGAAACATCATGTACTATCTCACTCCTAAGTTTGTTCTAAATTTTTTTCTGATTATAAAATAATAGATAATTATAAAAAAAGTTAAGAAATCATAGTAATACACATCCACCATAATCCATTTTTAGGTTGCTTCACTGTGAATGTTTCAGCCTATTTTTTTGTTGTTGTTTCTAAAATAAGTTAAATACAAGTGATTTTTTTATGTAAACACCAGAAAAATAGTATTTATTCATTCAAAATTAAACCTACCATCTATATTCACCTACCCTCCCCAATAGAACACATTGATTTTTCTTAATCTTTGTAGCATTTTAAAATGTAAAGGAAGAGAGTTTCCCTTACAGATGCCACCATTTCTGAGGCAATGCATTTTTCTACTTTGAAAAAGTACAGTGAGAAAGCTACACATTAAAATCAATAACCCTCTTTAGACAGTTAGTAGGAGAGAAAGATGCCTCAAGCTGAACAAAGAAACAAGGTAGTATTTTTTTCTGGATTGTTGCATTTAAAACAAACAAACAAAAAAATAAACAAACAAAAAACATAAAAGTAAGTCAATAAGCTCCCCTTAACTTTTTACTCTCCTTGATATTTTACTCTGCCAAGAAATTTTGCCATCTTGGTTAAATTATATGTCATTATCCGGTATTTTTTTAAGTAAAATCGCACACCAAGTAATTGTGGTTAAATGTGGATCCATCTATTCAGAGATTTTTATAAACACCTACAAATATCTGAAGTACATTAACTGTGAATTTCTGTTTGTCACATATGGAAATATGATCACATCCAGATAAAGGCTAATGTTGTCTCATTTTTAAAATGCACAATCGATTTCATCATAAGGGGCTATGTCTACAAAAAACACACCTAAATAAAAAGAATGAAAAGATTACTTTGGGGTTATTTAGTAATTTTTGAACTGCTCTGATTTATTCATAGGAAGAGCAAATTTTGTAAAAACAAAGTCCAGAGTCAAGAAATCATATTTTACATCTTTTTCTGTCCTTTATCTTAGGTTAACCAGAGGCAGAAATAATTGCTAAAAAAAAAAAAAAAAAAAAGTTTTTATTTTTGTCTTCTTCCTTTGATGTCCTTGGATCATAAAGTAGATACACAGTGGGATATTGCAATTACTCCAAGTAGCTATTGAAACCTAATGATTCTACAGCCTTGACAATTATTGGCCAAAAATCTTGAATATGTTTAGGACCTCGATTTACATGTGATTTCTGCTTTAGTACCAGGAAAATTATAGCCAAAGAGTTAATATTGTCAGTATATTTGCTAGACATCACACTGGGCTATCAATTGCTCTAGCCAGGTTCTAAAATTATGGAATGCAACTTGAGTCGGGTGTAGGAGACAGGTGCCATTAAAAGGTAGAGAGGGAAAAATCCATTGAAATAAGTTACATCTTGCATATCTTTTCCTATGGGACTAGCATTTTGACCATCATGGCTTGGGTTCTCTAACACCTACTGCCTTCTTCATCTTATCTTCATGTGAAATAATAATCTTCATATTTTCATCATGTAGACCAGCGCTCTACACATTGGGGTGTATGGCACAAAATCACTCATTTGGGAATGAGGAGGAAATAGTAAAACTTCTATTTATATCGATCTTTGTCTAAAAACTAAAAAATAAAGCCTTTTAATATTTACTATGTGGACTGACATTGGCACAAGTATGTAAAATGTAAATAAGTATACATTTATGAGAAATATATACTTTAGCTTTTTTACTATAGAGGCAAAAATTAAGGTGTGAGAGCATTCATCTCTACTGGTAACTAATACAGCCTGGTTAAAAATGCACTTGGGAAAATGAGCAAACACTCTCCCTGCCCCAGCCCCACTAGCCTTCCACAAAGAAGGAAGTTTGTTTCTAGTGGACTGCTCATAAAACAAGGCACACTTCTATAAGGGGCTTCTCATAAGAGAGAGTAGTTTTTGCTTGAGTGAGGAGTTTTCTGTCTGTGTTTCTGCAAGGAATTTATGATAGTCGCCAAAACAACCCCACCTCCTAGGACTCATGATTTTGTGTAGTCTCCCCTCTACATAGAAAAGGGCTGACCTGTGCATCGCATAGGGTATTGAATAAATCATACGGCACAACTTCCAAAGGGTAATAAAAGACATAGTGATTTGCATTTTGCTCCCTTGGATCATTTTCTCTGGGAAAGCTAGTTGCCATGTTACAAATATGCTCCAGTAGCCCTGGTGTGAGGAACTAAGACTTCCTGGAACATCCAGCAAGGAACTGAGACTTCTCAGCCATAGCAAGCCAGCAACTGACACCTCCTCCCAACAGCTCTGTGAGTGAGGCATCTTGGAAGCAAATCCACCAGCCTTGGTCAGGTCTTCTGATGACTGTGGACTGGGCCAGCAGCTTGACTACAGCTTTAAGAAATTCACTGAGCCAGCCCATCTGGCTTAACTACTCCTGAATTACTGACCCACAGACACTCTAAGCTAATATAAGTTTACTGCTTTTATCTGCTAAGTTTTGGGGTAATTTGTTACTATGCAATATATAATTAATACATTTTGCTCCATAATTGCTACTCAGATGCAGAATTTGAATATAAATGTTAAAACACTGGATATACCAAATTAAAATAATCATAAAAATAAATATTCTCCTCTGACATTAAACATTGTGATGTCCCTAAAAGGTTGAGAAGGAAAACTGATGAGATGATTCTTTCTATTTATTACTATGGGATCTCAAAGAACAGAAGACAAATTATCAAAGTACATTTAATATTTATTCACTTTCCAAAATTTTGCCAAAATCTTTAGTTAATAAAATTCTTCCTAATTCTAATGTCTCACAAAGGCATATAATATACCAGTTTTGCTCTATTAGTCAGTGAGAATAATAGGATTTCGTTTCTACTTCTCCAAAAGCTATGCACACTGCCAATTTTTCACATTTTAATCTCTTTTTGAAGCTCGAAGAAAGACGGCTACTGCTATATGACTGCGTTAATCCTGTACTCCCTCAGCAGTTAAATGTATTGTTTAATCAATATGGATCACATATAATCTGAGAATATTTTTCAATTAATTTTCCAAACATGTTTTTAATCCTCTCTCAACAGACCAAATGATTCTTGATAAGAAGATGATAGGTCTTGCTTTTCTGTTGTTCTCAGAGTGACTAGAAATATGTACTGCATACAGTAAGGGCCCAATCAATAAATGCGGTTAAGTAATGGAGCAAAACAAACAACAGCAGACTTCTGTAAGGAATTATATCTAATACAGTTTAAATAAAGTAAATTAGCACAGATAAAATTATTTTGTGGGTCAAATCATGAACACACCAGCATAATGCACTATAAATATTTTAGTTAGGTCCACATTAACACTACAGTGTCAGAATCAGTCTTCTCCAGATTAAGCTATTATAAACAAGCTTCATAGCTATAACAAATAGCTATTTGTGTTTTCAATAAGAGATTCAAAAATATAAATTCAATTTTATTTAGTATCATTAAAAACATTGAACATTTAGTACCAGCATATTTAGGTGGTATCTTGCTTACATTTGAATGACTAAGCTTGTCTGCCCAGAGTTTCTGTAAGAGAATCACCATGTCCACACAAGGCCCACATGTTTGATTACACAGTTGACTCACAGGTATTTAGATCAGATGTTTTCCAATGGATCCCGTTTATTGCTGGCCTGACACCTATAACGTGGTTAGAAAAGATCAATTTGGCCAATTCATTCTTGTTTCACAATACTGAATTTATTAAATAAGGGATCATGCACACTAGTTTGTGTGATTATCATGCTAGGCCATATGCAGACTCATGAGAAAGAGAGAAAGCAAATTGATAATGGGAAAGAACAACACAGCAGGCTCATTCAGAAAAGAAGAGGCTGGAGAGTTCTCAAGACTCTGAGACATGAGTCTTAGTTCTTGACTTTACTAATTTTCATTTCACATGAAATTTGACTGTACCTCAGTAACTGTTCCTCCACTTTACAATAACTCTTTTAACCTGAGCGACTCTAAGTGGGTTTTTATTCCTCGTTCCAATAAAAAGCTGTAGCTGTGATATTCCTTTAGTTTAAATACAGGGATAAATAGAAATATTACATTAGTAAAATAGCATCAATGAAGATGAAAGCAGAGCTGCTTTGGAAGAATAAAAATGAAATAAACAACTTACTTTAACCTATTATTCCTGTGAAGAAAAAAAAAAAAAAAAGCCTTTCTGTGGTAATCTCATTTACCATCATGTATTCAACAACTATGTATGTATAGATGATCCCTAACTCGTCTTAATCCACATCCCTCTCCTAAGAAATTCAGATTGTCTCCTCAACCCATCTACCTAAATGTCTAATGGCATTTTACATTTAAATGGTATGTAAATGTAACATATTTATGTACATTTATATACATGAGGTACAAATGTACATTTATCATTCCCTTTACATTAGTTATGTTTCAGTATTTTCTATCTTGGGTGACCTCACTATCTTACCCAAGCTGAAATCTAAAATCCACTCTTGACTTCTTTGACTCCCTATTTCGATATCTTCCCTGGCCTCATACACCCAATATTTCAAGACTTGCCAATTGACTTCCTTAACATTACTGTGAAAATGCACCCTCTTCTTCATTTCTAGTATTACTGCTCTAGGTTATCAGCTCTCCTCTGATGTAGTCAAAGCAGAGGCAAATATGCTCACTTACCAATATTTTCATGTACATAAATTAGCAACGAAGTCAGCTTTTCTCTTCCATCCAAATAAAGCTGAGAACTGAAGGTATTGTATAACATACGTGTTATTTTCTCCTCATTGTTGCTCCCCAACCATTTTTTTTCACTCATTTTCTCTTCAATATCAACCATTGATTGTACCACGATGAGTGTCCTGTCATGTCATTATACCTCTTACCACTTCTCATTTTTTTCTGTCAACTAACTCCTAAGTCTTTCCCTTTATTTCTCATTGGTTTTAATGTTTGACATACCTTCTTTCTTACATCTTGGTGATTTCAAAGTTCACCTCCAAGATCTTCCCAACACCTTAGTGTTAAAATTTTCTTTTCTAGTTATTTTATTCAGCACACATCAACCTTGCATTACCAAAAACAGCATATTCTTCATCTGAATTTCAGAATCCCACTTTCTGATCATCTCTTTTATTCTTCATTCACACCCTCTGGTACACCAATTCTAAAAATCCTTTACCAACACCAGGACTCTCCATTGACCCTACCAATATTTCATGCTCCTCATTCTACCTCCCCACTTTTCTGGTTTCCCAGCTTAGACTGTATTACACATCATTATAACTGCCTCTTGGTATATGCTCTAAATTCCTTAGTCTTTCTCTCCTACCTTCTCACTGGCCTTGCATGATCCAACGTCCTATAGAAATAAAATTTGTGTGGGTGTGTGTATATGTGTGTAGTTATTTTTTGAAAATAAGAGAAAATGTATTGCCTTTATTTAAAAAAATAGTGTGGTACCAGTATGAAATACAATTATTTATATATTCTGTGCTATGACTGAGTAGCTCAATGTGGTGAGGTAAAATGCACACATGCATTAAGCTCAAGTGGGCCCTTAAGGCTATATGGAAATGTATTTATTTTTCCCTAATCCATTCAATCTCCTACTTTCCCAGATAACTATTTCATGCTTTGTCCTGTTTCCTCAAACTTTCAACACATCCTCCCTTCTTATCACTCTCTGGTGAGAAAACAGAAGCAATCAGAAGAGAAGCTTCATTTGCTGATTTACTAATCTGCCTACATCTGAACTCACATATTTGTTTTTCCTCCATCTAGAATAAATAAAATATTGGTGCACTACTTGGGCACCAGAACCCTTTAACTCTCTCTACTGAAGAATATAATTTTAGCAATATTTTCAGGCTCTCTTCTCCCATCACCTTGTTCCTCTCTATTGGGTAATTGCGTCAGCCTACAAGCATGCTGTGGTGTGCCCCCCTCTTACAAAATAACTCTCCCTGAGGCACACATTTCTCTGCAGCTCTGCTGCTGCCCCATGTTTTTGCTTTCCTGTATTGCCAAACTCCTCAATAGAGTGGCCTCATAATCCCCACCTCCAATTTAGCTTCCTATTTTCTCTTCAACTGACTTCAATCAAGTTTCCAACACTGTAAGTTCACCATCTCAATGTCACCAACCTACACAATGCTAAATCCAGCCATGAATTCTCAATGTGTGTCTCATTTGACCTGTTGGCAGTATTTACACCTTCCCCTTCTTGAAAACTCATCATCACGTGTTTTGGGGGACTTCATATTGTCCTGGTTCTCCTTTTATCACCTCAGACTTTATTACTGGTTTGCATTTATTCTGTTCTCCCACACCACACTTTTCATTGCCAATTTCTAAACAGCGAGTTCCTCAAGAAACTGTCTTTGGACCTCTTCTCTACCTATAATCACTCCTCATGTGGGATTTCATCTAGTGCCAATATTTTATATACTTTTTACATGCTGGTTACTCCCAAATCTGTATCTCCAGGCTTGACATATATCCTTAAGTCTTTACTTAAATAATCATTGATTTGTTCAACATGTTTACTTAGTTGTCTATCTGACACCTCAAACTCAATACATAGAATAAATTTTTCCCATAATCCGTAAAAATATTCCATTCTACTTCGATTATTTTTCACGAAGGTAAATAAATTACATTTATCCCGTTCTTAGGTAAAAATGTTGGGAATATTTATGAAGTCTTATCGTTCTCTCTCACTCTTAACTCCAAGCTATCTGCAAATTCTATTAGCACAAAATCCAAAATATATTCAAAATTGGATCGTAGCCTCCTAAATGGTGTTCTATGCAACCTCCTTTACTATCCACATTTTATCTTCCACTGAGCAACCACAGATAATCTTTGAAAAATTAATCATAGCATAACACTTCCACTCCAAAACCTTTTGAATCCTTTCCCTTTCACTGGGAATAAAACTAGAAATTCTAGAGTATCCTACAAGACCAACATAATTAATGTCTCTTCCTCATGACATCTGTGCCTTTTGAATGTACCAAACATACTCCCACCTCAGAGCTTTGGCACTTGCTGTTTACCTCTGCTTATAAGGCTCTTCTCCCAGAGATTTGCACTACTCACTCCCCCTCTCTCTTACATCTCTGCTGGCTCAAATAACAGAGGAGATCCCTAACCAACCTGACATAAAAGAGCAAATTTTACTTTAGGCATTCTTCGTCCTACTTACTCGTTATTTCAGTCCATAGAACTTATCAGAATTTGACACATTATACGGTTTTTATTTGTCAGTTTTCTAACTCCTCAAAATCAAATACAAACTTCAAGAGGACAGGAAAATCATTTGTTAGTTGTGGTATCTCATATCCATTATGGTACCTAGTCTATATTAAGCAATGAATGAGTATTTGCTAAATTGAATAAGTGAATGAACTGACTTAAGAACAGCACAGCTGTCCAGATTTTGCTGTAAACAAAAATTTTGTCTACAGACCCAACAGAATTTTGATGCAGTAAACATCTTCAAAATTGTATCTACAGTGAAGACATTGAAAGTTATTATACCTTTTTTATCAAGTATTTTAACATAGACCAATAGTCTAAGTAAAAATAATTTTACACGAGGCCAGTAAAACATATGCCAGGTACACACTTCTCTCATGATCTTGCTTAATTCAAAGACTAATTTAGAGTTCTAGAAAAATAAAACACAACACATTAGGATTACACTTTATTGTAAAAAAATTTAGAAAATATTGGCTGGCTGTGAGTTTGAGGATGTAGTACTTCCTGACAGGAACCTAGGAGATAAGAACATGCTGCACCGATCAGACAAGCACAAGTAGTTTTGTTCTCCTCTTGTGAAAGTTGAGAAACTTTTAAAAGATTCAGTGTGTAAATAAAAGGACTACTATTTTTTCCCAGATCTGAGCCAAGGGAGTATTCATGGACAAGGTCAAATTTCCCCAAACAATTAATATGAATTCTACTTCAATAAACACAGATTATCTAATCCTTGAAATTCTATATCATGAGAAAATGCAATAATTTGAGCATGAAGAAAATTAAAGCAATATTAATGTTGACCACTGAAAACGAGAAACATGAAACAAAAGTCTTTATCATGTGACCTTATGTTAAAATGTTTACAAAATGAGCTTTTCCTTGAAGTGGCTTTACTATCAAGATTATAAGCTATAAAACAATAGAAAGATGGAGAATCTCTACAAGTAGTTTCAGATAAGTTTGAGAAGTTACTCTTTCTACCAGTTGGTTGTTAGCAGAATTGGCTTTTAAAGAGATCTCCTTGTTCAGATAAAAAGACACATTCCTTGTACATGGACACACCAAAAATATAATTGAGGTAATAAAGAACTAAACTTTTAGGTACAGACTAGTGGGGAATAAGTTCATATTAAAATAAGCAGAGAAAAGCATAAATTTGACTTTACTATGTCACCTTGAATTAATAATAAAAGTGTAAGTTAACATCTGTGCTTACTAAATGCCTGCAATTATCCTAAGCAGTTTTCAAATATTTTTATTTTAATCTAATAAAAGGATTCATACACAGGTGAGGACACTGAGGCTCAGATATTTCAAATATTTTATTTTAATCTAATAAAAGGATCCATAGGTGAGGACACTGAGGCTCAGGTATTTTAAATAAATTGCCTCAAGTTAGAGTTAATAAATAAAGAAGCCAGTTCCTGAACTGACAGTGGCAGCCTGTAAAACTGAGGCTTTTAACCAGGATAATCTGCAGTCTCCACCTTGAGGTAAGCATGGATGTCAGCAAGGCAATTAAATAAAACTGTAAGAAAGCAATGGGGAGAAATTCAAAAGCTATCTACATAAAATCAAGATCCAAGGAATGGAGAAATTATTTGTATGGTAACCTACACAAAGGAGATAAATCAGGATAAAACTTCGAGGCAATGTCAAAGACAACAATAATTGAATAATATCTTTAGAGGGCAGCAGTGGTGGTGATTTATTAGTTCTGACCATGTCATCTTGTCAAAGAGATAGACAAGAACACCCATTTGGAGCAGAGGAGAAAGAGTACAAAGAAACTTGGAGATAGATTTTCAGGGAAACTGATGCTCAAAGGATAAGAAGCATTTTGCCAGCAAGTCAAGAGAAAGAAAGGCATTTCAGAGAAAAAACAAAACTGGGGCAAATGTATGGTTTAATGAAGAAAATAACCCAGCAACTTCAGGAAATTGGTAGTGAGGATGGTGGCAGAGGAAGGGGTTTCTTCAGAGAAATCATGTCAGCTAGAAGGCTAGCTTAGCTTCTGAAATAAACTTCCACATTAATTAATATAGACAGCACCTTGCAAACCCAATCCTAGATTTAAAGTAGAGAAATTATATCATTTGTCCAAAGTGTCCAAGAAGTCTCAAAGTACATGCAAAGCGACTTGACACTGGATAGGTTCTGGTGGTGATTCATTTAATTGAAATAGTGAAAATAAAAGCAGAACCAAAAAAGGCAAAAAAAAAAATTTAGATAAGAGAAAAACAGGAAATGACACTGGCAGGTCTACCACTTTTGGGCCTAAAGGAGAACTGCATGATTAAAAGACAGAGTAAGAAAAGTTTATTTATTTATCTGCTTTTTTTTAATCTTCATGAGATCTGGATAAAACTAGACAATTCCATTTGAAGACAGATTTTTAAAATCATGAGTTGTGGTCAGTCTTTCCTGAACTGAAATCTTCAAGTCTTTTGAAATTCATTATTAACTGCTGACTATAATTCATCCAGTCAATTAACCCTGGCTTTGAAATTGTCATGACACAGGGGGCCCACCACACATCAGGGTGGAGCCTCTGTGCCATGCCTGATAGAAAAGAATAAATAGCCAGAATTAGGAAAGTATTTAACAACCCAAAATGGCTTTGCTCACAAAAGGACAGCATTATATGACAAAATCTGGCTTCATTTGGGCTAACGCTAATAATGAAGTCTTCTGTACTGCAGAAAGTAAAGTAGCAAGATGTTCCAATCTATTCTACTAAGAGGAGCTGTATACATTGACTGAACAATTATGGTTTGATTAATAGAAGGGGATTATCTTGTCATAATGGGAGGACTGGCAACAGACCCATATTAATGACACTGTAATCATATCTACTGATTATATCAAGATTACCTGCCCCCTTTAGAATGACCACAAGAAACAGGCGGAACTGAGCCTGCATAGGACGGAAGGCTCTAAACATAGTAAAAGCAACACTGCCAACAGTTACTTCTTATTCTTCCTTCTCTTGTTATTTAATTCCTACTTTATTATTTTATTTTTAATATCTGTGATTAGTCTCTGCAGGTAATTGGTAAGTTCTCAAGAAGGAACAACATAATTCACAGATCATTGTAGCTAAGTCATAGCACTTACCCATTAACTGGTGCTCAAACAATGTTGGGTAATTTGAAAAACATAAAGATTATGAAGATGCAAATTATAATTATTAAAGAGTGACATCAGCAAGACAGCGAAATAGGAAGCATCAGATCCTCCTTCCTCCAATGGTGACACTAATTTAACAACAATACAGAGACCAAATCCCTTTGTAAAAAATTTAGACATCAGTTAAGAGACTCCCACACCCCAAGTAAGTACTAAATCAGCGAGCTGTATCAAAGCCAGAAGAAAAATTTGTGGCACCCTGTCACCATAGCCTGTCTCTTAGCACAAATCCACATGATCAAGAGGAAATTCTCAGCTCCCAGCTTCTTATTGGGCAAGGAAAGACAAGACTGATGACATATCCAACATTTTGAATCTTAGGATGGGCTGCCCAGGATTGGTTTCTGTCTCACCTATCTTGGAGTGCTAATGGGACCTAGCACACTTAGATCATGGGAGCCATAAAAACAAACAGAAAAACTGGGTAGCATGCTGTCGTTCCAGAGGACTGGTGGTACAGCAAACAGAGGCAAATACAGTTTGCCAACCTCTCCATCAAGAAGGAAAGTGAAGAGTGCAGCATGTGTCCAGTGTTCCAGGTTTTATTTGGGAGAAGGGGGAGTTTGCCCAAGGGACTAGATTCATTTTTACCCGTCTCAGGCTGTAGGCAGTACCTGGCATACTCTAGATGCCTTGGAGCCACTGAAAACTAAAAAGAGCGAGTAATATGCTGCTTCTTCAGAGGACCCATGGTACAGTGGATAGGTATCAAAGAGTAAGAGGTTATGAGCCATACTTATATCACACAAAACAGACTTTAAGTAAAAACCTGTCCTAAGTAACAAAGGACATTACATCATGATAAAAGAGTCAACCCACCAAGAAGACATAACAGTTATAGATATGTATAAATCCAACGTTAAGCAGCTAAATAAATGAAGCAAATTGGCAAAACTGAAGGAAGAATTAGCAACACAATAATAGAAACAGATTTCAGTACCCCATTGGATATTGGATATCCCCCATTGGATATTCCCCATAGATAGAACACTCAGATAGAAGATCAATAAGTAAAGAGAGGACTTGAAAAACCCTGTAGACCAAATGGGCCTAGTCAGCACACACAGAACATTCCATCCAATAGCAGGAGAATACACAATCTTCTCAATTGCACATAGAACATTCTCCATGATGGATCTCAGGATTGATTTTAAAACAAGTCTAACAAATTGAAGAAGATTGAAATCATACCAAGTATCATTTGATTTCTTGAATGAAAGAAGAAGCAGAAGAAAAACTGAACATGTTATGATATATGAAATTTAACACTCTTGAACAACCAACAAGTCAAAGAAAAAAAATCAAGAGTGAAATTCAAAAATAACTTGACATTAATAAGATGAAAACATAAATTCCAAAACTTGTGAGATAAGGTCAAAGCAGTATTCAGAGTGAAGTTTAGAGGGACAAACACCTAATTAAAAATGAATAATGATCTCAAATAAACAACCTAAATTTACATCTCAGGGACCTAAAAAAGAAGAACAAATTAAGCTCCAAATTGGCAGAAGGAAATAAAGATTAGAACATAAATAAATTGGAGAATAGAAAAAAATGAAAAGTCAATGAAACTGAGTTGACTTTTTGAAAAGATTAACAAAATTGGCCTTTAAATGGATAAAAACATGAGATGACTCAAATAATTAAATTAAAAAGGAAAAGAAGACATTACATTACAACTGCTCCCACAAAAATCAAAAGGATTGAAAGAAACTCTATAAACAAGTATATGCCAACAATGAAAACATACAACCTACCAAAATTGAAGAAGGAGAAAACAGAAAATCTTAACAGACACATAACTAGTAAGGTGATTAAATTACTAATCAAATAATTAAATCACTAATCAAAAACCTCTCAATACAGAACACCCAGGACTAGATGTCTTCACTGGTGAGTTCTACCAAACATTTAAAGAAGAATTTATACTAATCCGTCTCAAATAATTCTCAAAATTAAAGGGAAGTGTATTAGTCTGTTCTCCCATTGCTAAAAGGAACTACTGGAGACTGTGTAATTTATTCAGGAGAGAGGTTTAATTGACTGAGTTCCACCAGATGTACAAGAGGCATGGCTAGGGAGGCTTTAATAAACTTACAATCATGGAGGAAGGCAAAGGTGAAGCAGGCACATCTTCTCATGGGGAAGTAGGAGAGACAGAGCCAAGGGAGAAGTGCTACACACTTAACCAGATCTCAAGAGAACTCACTCCCTCTCACAAGAACAGCAAGGGGAAAGTCCACCCCCATAATCCAATCATCTCCCACCAAGCCTCTCCTCCAACACTGAGGATTACAATTCAGCATGAGATTGGGGCAGGGACACAAATCCAAACCATATCAGTAAGGAACACTTCTAAATTTATTATGAGGTCAATATTACCCTTATACCAAAGCTAGATAAGGACACCACAAGAAAAGAAAACTACAGATCAATGTAACTGATGAACATAAAGGCAAAAATCCTCAACAAGATCCTAGCAAACTGAATTTAGTGTCCTGTTAAAAGGACCATATGCCATGTCCAACTGGGATTTACTCTTGCTGTAAGGTGGTTTCAACATATGAAAGTCAATTCATGTGATATACCACATTATCCAAACAAAAGATAAAAAGCACACAATTACTTCGATAGGTTCAGGAAGTGAATTTGACAAATTCAACACCTTTTATGATAAAAATATCCAACTAACTAGGAGTAGAAAGAAATTACATCAACGTAATAAAGGCCACATACGAAAGCTCACAAGGAACAACATGCTTGATAGTGAAAATTTAAATGGCCTTCCTCTGAGATCAAATGCAAGAGAATGGTGACTACTCTTGCCATTTCTATTCAACATAAAACTGGAAGTCCTAGCTAGAGCAACTGGACAAATCAAAGAAATAAAAAAGTATCCATATCAGAAAGGAAGAAGTAAAGTTATCTCAATTCACAGATGACATTATCTTATACGTAGAAAATCCTACAGCTTCTACCAAAAAAAAAAAAAAGGACTAATTTTAAAATTCAATAAGGTTGCAGGATACGAAATCAACATATAAAAATCAGTGTGTTTCCACCAAACGCAAACAATCCAAAGATGAAATTTATAAAACAATCTCATTTAAAATAGTATAAAAATACTTATGAATAAGCTTAACCAAGGAGATGAAAGACTTGTACCCTGAAAATTATACAACATTGCTGAAATAAATAAAGATGACACATACATGTCAAGACATCCCATGTTTCTGAATTGGAAAACTTAATATTGTTAAAGTGTCCGTGTTACCTAAAGCAAACTACAGACTCAGTGTAATTCCTATCAAAACCCCAAAGACTATTTTTATATAAATAAAGATTTCTAAAATTCATATAAAATCACAACAAATCCCAAACAGTCATAACATTCTTGATAAAGAAGAACAGAGCTGGAGGCCTCACACTTTCTTATTGCAAAACATTACAAAACTACTGTAATCAAAACTGTATAGTACTGTATTGGTCTGTTCTCACTCTGCTATGAAGAAACACCCAAGACTGGATAATTTTTAAAGAAAAGAAGTTTAATTGACTCACAGTTCCACATGGCTGGGAAGGCCTCAGGAAACTTACAATCATGGTGGAAGGCCAAGGGAAAGAAAGTCACCTTCTTCACATGCCAGCAGGAAGGAGAAATGCTGAGCAAACGGGGAAAAGCCCTTCGTCAGATCTCGTGAGAACTCACTCACTATCATGAGAACAGAATGGGGGTAACCACCCCCATGATTCAATTACCTCTCACCAGGCCCCTCCCATGACACATGGAGATTATAGGAACTACAAACCAAGATGAGAATTGGATGGCAACACAGCCAAACCACACCAAGTACCATCATATAGACAGACATATAGACGAACAGAATACAGAGCCCAGAAATAAATGTACAAGAATACCCGATGTGGCCGGGCGCGGTGGCTCAAGCCTGTAATCCCAGCACTTTGGGAGGCCGAGGCGGGCGGATCACAAGGTCAGGAGATCGAGACCACAGTGAAACCCCGTCTCTACTAAAAATACAAAAAAAATTAGCCGGGCGCGGTGGCGGGCGCCTGTAGTCCCAGCTACTCAGGAGGCTGAGGCAGGAGAATGGCGGGAACCCGGGAGGCGGAGCTTGCAGTGAGCCGAGATCGCGCCACTGCACTCCAGCCTGGGTAACAGCGTGAGACTCCGTCTCAAAAAAAAAAAAAAAAAAAAAAAAAAAAAAAAGAATACCCGATGTAAAAATGAAAATCTATTCCAAAAGTTGTGCTGAAAAACTGAGTATCTACCTGCGAATTTGACTATTATATCACATCACGGACAAAAATCGACTCAGAATTGATCAGACACTTAAATGTAAAACATAAAACTATAAAATTCCTAGAAGAAAACATGGGGAAAACTTCATGAAATTGGTCTTGGCAATGGATTCTTAGATATGACACCAAAATCACAGGCAACTAAAGCAAAGATAGGCAAGCGGGACTACATCTAACTAAAAAATGTTTGTGGGGCGAGGTGGCGGGCGCCTGCAGTCCCAGCTACTCGGGAGGCTGAGGCAGGAGAATGGCGTAAACCTGGGAGGTGGAGCTTGCAGTGAGCTGAGATCCGGCCACTGCACTCCAGCCTGGGTGACAGAGCGAGACTCCGTCTCAAAAAAAAAAATTAAAATTAAAATTAAAATTAAAAATGTTTGCGGAGCAAAAGAAACAATCAACAGAGTGAAAAGACAAATTCCAGAATGGAAAAAATATTTGCAAAGTCACGTATCTGATAAGTAGCTAATATCAAAAATATGAAAGGAACTTCCACAACTCAACAGCAAAAAATCCAGTTGAAAAAAGGTTAAAGGACTTGAACTGACATTTCTCCAAAAAGATATACAAATGGTCAACAAGTATATGAAGAGATGTTCAACATCACTAATTATCAGAGCAATGCAAATATAAACCACAATAAGACATCACTTTACATCTTTTAGGATAGTTGTTACAGACAAAAAAAAAAAAAAAGAAAACTGTGAGGACTGGAAAACTTGGAATTCTTGTGCACTACTGATGGAATGCAAAATGGAAATGATGTTATTAAAAACAATATGGAATTTCTTTAGGAATCAAAAAGAGAATTACCATATGGTCCAGCAATTCAAATACTGTATACTTATCCCATTAAAATCAGGATCTCGAAGAGATGTTTGCACTCCCACGTTCATTGTAGCATTATTAATGATAGCCAAGAGCTGAAAACAACCTACATGTCCATTGATGGATGAATGAATAAAGAAAATGTGATATATACATACAATGGAATATTATTCAGCCGTAAACAAAGAAGTAAATCTTATCATAGGCTACAACATGGCTAAATCCTAAGGACATTATGCTAAGTGAAATAGGCACAGAAAGACAAATATTTCATTATTCCACTTCTTATATGTGGTATGTAAAGTAGTCAAAGTCATAGAAGCACAAAGTAAAATGATGATTGTCAGGGACTGGGAGGAGGGAGATACGGGAATTTGCTGTTCAATGGGTATAAAGTTTAAGTCATGTAAGATAAAACAGTTCTAGACATCTCCTGTACAACATTGTGCCTGTAGTTAATAACATAGTATATATCTTGGGATATTGTGATACAGTAAGAAATATCTCTTTGGTCTTTGTCCCTGGTTTCTTATACACAGCTCCTAAAAATCCTTGAAATCTCTCAAATAATACGTGTATTTTTGGATGCTAAGGGATAACTTATGGCTGGGGACTCCAAGATAGCTTCAGGATGGGAGGACTTGTTGGAAAGGGAATCAACCATGTGATTAGAGGGTTGGAATTTTCAGCCTCACCCCTTGACTACCTAGGAAGGTTGAGGAGCTGAGGGTTGAGATGATCGCTATAGCCAATGATTTAATCAGTGATGCCTATGTAATGAAGTTGCCATAGAAAATCAGTAGGACCAGGTTCAAGAGATTCCAGACACCTGAACAACCTCAAAGGTTGTCTGCCCAGAGGAGGCACGGAAGCTTCTCGGCCCATCTTCCAAAACTCACCCTATGCATCTCTTCCTTTTGGTTCTTCATTTATATCCTGTGTAATATCGGTTACAATAAATTGGTTAACATAAGTAAAGTGTTTCCCTGAGTTCTGTGAGCCCCTCTAGCAAATTAACTTACTCAAGGAAGGGGACATGGGAACCCCAATTTATAGCCAGTTAGATGTACAGGTCACAACCTGAGCCTTGATAATGGTATCTGAAGTGGTGAAATAGGGCAGGGCTGGGGGGAAGTTTTGTGGGACTGAGCCCTTAACCTGTGGGAGTTGATGCTATCTCCAGGAAGATAGCATAAGAATTGAATGATAGGGCCGGGTGCAGTGGCTCACATCTGTAATTCCAGCACTATGGGAGGCCGAGATGGGCAGATCACAAGGTCAGGAGATCGAGACTATCCTGGCTAACACGGTGAAACCCCATCTCTACTAAAAATACAAAAAAATTAGCCAGCTGTGGTGGTAGGCACCTGTAGTCCCAGCTACTCAGGAGGCTGAGGCAGGAGAATGGCGTGAACCCAGGAGGCGGAGCCTGCAGTGAGCCGAGATCACGCCATTGCACTCCAGCCTGGGCAACAGAGCAAGACTCTGTCTCAAAAAAAAAAAAAAAAAAAAAAAAAAGAATTGAATGATAGGACACCTAACTGGAGTCCACTGGGGAATCTGGTATCAGAAGTGCTGTGTTGAATGGTTGTGTAAGAGTAGAAAAAGTGCTGTTTTGTTTTTCAATTTTCTATTAATTTAGAATTTTGCTAAGAGAGTAGATCATGTTATACATTTGTTACCATAATAATAAAAAAGGTATTAAAAATCATGATAAGAATAAATGAGATAAATATAGGTTTACTGCTAACATTCTGAAACTCAATAAAGAGAAGACAACCCTAAATTGTGGAAACAATAAAATTAAAACAAAGAAAATAGCAACCTATATAAATGATTGATTTACCTTCAGGAAGTGTTTATTGGAAAACGTAACTCAGGTGAAAAATATACATGAGTCCAAGAAGTATTTCAATAAATTATCAGATAATAATCTCAGGTGAAATTAATAAAAATCACATTTTTAAAAGTTATTTGAAGTTAACATCATATCGGATAATGTGCTCTCTTAAAAATAAAAATGTTCCCTGATGAACTTGACCTCTATGTAGTTCAGCAAGTTTTATAGTAAGGTCACTTAGACAAGCTAAAGAAAAAGCCAGGAAAGATAATACTGACACTAACAGAAATGAAGTAAAGAAGGAATCTTTCCAGCACTTGAAAAGTTTTGTGCTCAAAAGTGCTGATGACACAGCAGGAATGAAACCTCTGTCCCTGAAGCTAAGGTCTGGTTAATATTTCATGGAGTCACTGCTCTTCAGAAGTAACCAAATTAATTCAGTGGCTGCACTGAGATCTGAGAGCACACAACTTCCTCACATACACACTTTATAAAGCCCCGGCTCCCTGGGAAAGCTGCTGGAGTTCTGTCAACACAGGGGAGTTACCAGTGGAAGATTCTGTAATGTCATGCTGGTAGTAAACAAAAGTAGGGACCATACTTTGTAGAACGTCCCCAGGAAAGCTAATACATCCCACATGGACTCCAGAACCCTGTCAATGGTAGAATTTCAACTTTGAATATTATTTATTTATTTATTAGCTTGATTTAGCAGCAGATCCCACTTTTCAAATAAAGTTCTATTTGGAAATCCAGCATATCAAACTGGAAAAAGTGGATCTAAGCTGAATGAAATGGGCTGGGGAGGGTAAAGCTCTGCTTACCTTCCTTGGATCTCATGTCCCCATAGTGGCTCCAACATTTTTGCTGAGTTCTAGGGTTTTGTAGAACACAATTTAAAAAGGAATACATATTAACTACTTATATGAAGTTTTCAACAAAATTTTTGGAAGTTTAGAATGAAGATTAGTAAATATTTTCACATAAATGAAATCAAAGCTGGATAATATTCACCACAATTTTTAAGAAAAGACACCATTCCTAATTGTCAACCAACCTGCTATACAGCTGACCTGGGAAAGTTGTGGAATACAATACATAGAAAAGTTGATTTAACTATTTGAATTTATTCAAGAAATACTTAATAGTATCTCTGATCCACTTGGCATGGACAAATACTGGGAATATATAGCTTGTAGAGCCCAGACTCCAACAGCTTTCATGCACAAAATTGGGTCATATTTATTAAATATCTTATAAATCTAAACATTTTTGGACCCAACAGCTTGATTAGCAGAAGTCCACTTGTTTTCTAGAAGATTCTCTCAGATATTGCTAGAAACTCCTTGGGATGCTTTCACGATGACTACCCAACATATCTGGTTATCTCTGTCTTCCTGCCAGTGTGGTGGAAACTCACATACAGTGCTGAAGCCTTCAAATCACAAAACAGACTACACACATACACACACACACATGCACACACACACACACCTGATTGTTTAAGTCAAGCATAGTCTATGATGCTAATGAGAATAGGATACACCTTTTTTTGTTGTTGGAGTTGCCAGATCATTCTGAGCATATGTGATCTTGATCCCTCATAGTCCACAGGGGATGTGCCTTCTCTCACTAGCTTTATGCAGAGCTAATTACACAGGCAATTATGGATCCAAAAGGTGAGGGGTAAAGTGTGCCTCGCTTTTGCTTTGCACTTAATCAGAGGGGTGACTGTAGCAGTGAACCCTCGCCCACCAAAGGACGAGGTGCTGGGAGATGAAATGGAGGCTCACCCTCACATGCCAGCTTCTTCCTGGCTTAGGGGTCCCTCTGTGCTTGTACAAAGCACACGAGAAACTACTTCACATAGAAGGGAGGAGAAACAAGAAAGACGAGGCAAGGGGAAGGCAATGGAAAAATGAATTACAAAGAAGAAAAAAAAGAGAAAAGAAAAGCATATAGGACATTTTGCAATAGTTGAACTGAGAAACAGTGAAAATCTAAACCTAGTAGTGGAAGGAACTGAGAAGCAGCTAAAATCTGGGTAAAACCTTGAGATATAACACAGTCCAACTGAAAAGAGCACATAGTTCATAAGCAAAATTTGTCATTGTGGTTATATGTTACTAAGTTACGTGATGTAGTCAAGATGATAAGAAGTCCAAAAGACTTTTTTTTTTTTTTTTTTTTTTGAGAGAAGGCTGAGGCTGAGGCTTTTATGAATCCAAGGAGAAGGTTTTTCCGCAAGGGTGTTATGAACTGCAGAGTCAATGACTTTCGATGACTTTGTGGCTATAAAACCGACTCAGGTTCCTTGGAGCCTGGCTACTCCAAGAGTAATATGTGGAGTAGCAGCATCTGGGAATTTGTTATAAATGCTGAAATTCAGACCCCACCCCTACCTTCTGAATAGAGCATATTATAGTTTGAGAAACACTGCCATAGAGGATTAGAAAGGCAGAAATGCTTTAAAACACATGTGGCTCCTCCAGAAACATGCAAAGAGTATCACAAGTGGAAAGCTCAGGTTCGTGTAACCCACAGGAAAACCCAGCTCAGGAAAAACTAATGTAACATCTGCTAAATGTAATATAGACATATCTTCCTAACTAGACAGAGTTCCACGACATTCCGCACTAAAGTACAATTTAATAAAGGAGGTTTAAATGCAACATTTGAAAGGTTGATGTGCAATGAGATAAATAGCAAAGTATACTCACAAAGGTAGCATTAACTTGGGCAACATGATTGTAAGAGAACTCATGACCAGCCACTGTAGCCGCAAAACTGCACTAGACCCCATTACTATTGAGAAGGAAAGCAACTCAGATATGACAACTGGATTTTTAAAAAGAGATCCAGGACCAGAACTTTACCTCTGATTGTTAACAACAACCTCGGGTTGTTAATTCCTTATGAAAATAGTTCTTTAATTAAAAATTAGCATCTGTATAATAAATGACATAATTAGCTACAAAAACATGTAAGTAAACTGCTAAGTAAATCCGTGTGTCATTTACCTTCTAGAGTTCCTTTGAATTATAATTTTTTCCTTCCCAAAGGAGGAACCCAATTCATGTGTAGAATTTGGCTAAGTCCTATATTTATTGCTCCTAAAGCAGTGTTTCTTAACCCAAGGTCCCTAGATAGATCACCTGCAGAATCATGCAAGAGTGCTTTTAAAAAACCAGCCTCCTAGAATCAACTCCAGATAATGATTCATAATCTCTGTGGACCAAGGCTAATAATAGACATACTTAATAAAACTCCTAGGTGATCTTCATTCATTCATTTATTTCAAATATTACACCGTGTCTGGCATTGTACAGTAAACAAGATAAATCCTTAATCATCGTGATGCAGGAAATAAAGGAACAGCCATTCTGTTATAAAGTGATCGGGAGATCAGGAATGCTTCTCTGAGATGAGCCCTAGCTCCTCAGCCCAGATGCAGAGAGTACCCACTTCAGTAGTAGCATCTGGCGAGTCCCAAATGATCAGGTATTGCCTTTGTGGAGTCCCAGAAACAGGGGTGGTACATTCAGTGATACAAGAGTCAGCTCCAGACACTGTCAGTATCAGGAGTCATCAGTATCACCATATGGAACTGGGAAGAACATGGCCAAGCTAGAAGGCTTCCAAAATGACATTCCATTAGGATACTTGGAACTCTTTCAGGGAAATACAGAGCTGAAGGATTATAGAGCAGGAAGAAAAAGAATAGGAGAAATATGATTGGTTGGTAACTTGATTATGATGCTATTCCTTCCACCCCTTCACTTTCCTTCACTGGCTCTCTGTCCATTCTCCTCACCCAAAGCACCCTCTGACACATGGATTTTTAGGAATTCTGAAAATAGCTTCTTAAAAATCATGTAATTCCAGGGTAGGAGTGGGCTGTGAGATACCCTATCTAAATACCTGGGTGTTAAGTTTGTAGACTTACGTCAGTTTTGTATCTCAGTGAATAGAAACATTCAGTCATAAAATAGCAGCCCTCCCTTGCTAACAGGAGCAGGAAAGCCATAGGGAAGTTTTGTCAGTGATGTTTATATCT
Source organism: Macaca mulatta (assembly GCF_049350105.2). Classification (NCBI taxonomy): domain Eukaryota; kingdom Metazoa; phylum Chordata; class Mammalia; order Primates; family Cercopithecidae; genus Macaca; species Macaca mulatta. The sequence continues at coordinate 125,667,356 of NC_133413.1, forward strand.
GCAATTGCCTAACTAGGAAAAATACTCGTGACAAACACATTAGGAATTTTCAATACTATTTACAGGGGAGTCCATACTGTTACATATGTATATATGTGGGGGCCAAGGCTCTTGGACCCCTACAGTTTCACTGAAAAATCACTGACATGAGGCAGATTAATAGGCATGCAAATTTATTTGATGTGTATAGATGGCAGCCTTCAGAATGGAAACCCAAAGATACATAGGAAATTGTCCTTTTTTATGCTCAGGCTTAACAAAGTATGGATAGCTGTGAAGAAATATGATTGGACAAAAAGGGTATAGCCTAACGTTAATAAACCGAGTGCGGAAAGCCAGCAAGGCATGTCTGTCAAGATTCCTTGTGGTCTCTCTGTGTAGCACTCCTTTTTTCTGGGTGTGGGGCAGGATCCTCTGGAATGGGGGTCTTATGACCCATCGTCAAACAAGGTAGGTCAGATAATGTCTTTATGGCCCATTTTTACACAGATAGGGCAGAGAGAAAGTTAGAGTACGATTTTTAGGTTTTATGGCTGGCTTTGGAAAAGAGGTTCTGGTTTGTATGGCCCACCTCAGGAAAGAGGGATTCTAGTTTCTATGTATATTACTCAGAATCTGTATTAGCCAGGGTTCTCCAAAAGGACAGAACTAATAGGGATAGCTGAATACATGAAGGGGAATTTATCAGGAGAACTGACTCTCCATTCACATGTTCACAAGGTGAAGTCCCACAATAGGTCATCTGCAAGCTGTGAAGCAAGAAAGCCAGTCACAGTTCCAAAACCTCAAAAGCAGGCAAGCTGATAGTGCAGCCTTCGGTCTGTAACCAAAGGCCCAAGAGGCCTGGCAAACCACTGGCATAAGTCCAAGAGTCTAAAAGCTGAAGAACTCGGAGCCTTGTGTTTGAGGGCAGGAAGCATCCAGCACAGGAGAAAAGTTGGAGGCCTGAAGACATAGCCCGTCTAGTCCTTCCACATTCTTCTCCCTGATCTTATCCTAGCCACACTGGCAGGTGTGCCCACCCAGATTGACAGTGGGTCTACCTCTCCCATTCTATTGACTCATATGTTAATCTCCTTTGGCAACACCCTCACAGACACACCCAGGAACAATATTTTGCATCCTTCAGTCCAATCAAGTTGACGCTCAATATTAACCATTACACTATGGCTAGCCTTGGGGGAAAATGGGCCTGAGAGATGGAGGGCAGAAGGTCAGAGAATAACTTTTGCTTCTGAGGCTGCTGCTTTCATTTTGGGGTATTGTTTTCTGAGCCCCAACATATACAATCTAGAGCTACTTGAGAAAGTGTCAAAATATATAGCTGAGGTCTCCAAAATCACTTTATATTCAAAATGTAAAGGCTTGTTCAATTGTTAAATATAATAAAATGCATATTTTTCTTTTAATTTTATTTTAGTCAATCAATGCATTGTTGAAAGAAACCATTTACTCAAAATTGAAGCATAGGTAAAACATGGGTCACAGTGCCTACCCCAGAGAGCAAGAAATTTTATAAAAGGGGATAATGTGAATTTATCTATACAGAGAGTAAATAACAGAAGCAAAATCACATGAATCAATGAATTAGCTCTATCTCTTTAGTGCCATAATGGGAATAAGGTAAGTCAGGGACGAATGGGGAATGTGGTTGTAGAAGTAGATGGAATTTGTTAGAAAAGACCATGAGGGAAGATGAAGGAAGAATAAGTTCAGTAATGACATAAAATAACTATTAAATGTTCAAGATGATTATGAAATAGGATCAGAGGCTAAAAATATCATTCTAAATGGAAAGAATCCCTGTAAAAAAGGAAGCATAGCATTATCATGAAATGTATTAGAAAGAAACAAACAAATTCTGATAGCTGGCAGATGTGGTATTTGAAATGAGGTACAACAGAGAAATGAGAGGACTTAAGTCTGCAGAGAGTATAATTGCATACTAATATTTTATTATGAAGACAGTGACAAAATAATCCAAAAAATTAGTGAGAAAGATTATTCCACTTGCACTGACACCCAAGTAAGATTCTACCATGATATTCTATTGAATAAAAGACAATAATATTTGGCAACCTGGAAATAAACCTATAAAAGTCCAAAATTGTTTAATAATTTTTACAAAGACATTTTAAATGCATGTTGGGTATCAAAAACACAATATAAAAGTGACAATAGTAGCAAAGATGTGCATTTTAGTGACCAAATGAGCTAGTAGCTAAATAAATTCAATTTTGTCACTATGAAACACACAACTGAAAAGTCAATGATCCAGAGGATTTTATAACATATATATAAATATATATGCACATGTGTGTGTGTTTCCATTGACTTAATTTGAAAAATATAAATTATAATTACATAAGAATTGGGTGCAAATATAACAAAAAGCGTACATAATATATCTGAAAATATGTAGTACCTATTTAGAATTGCAGGTCTAGATATTTCTTCAGAGACATAGATATTGCCATTGTTCACATATAATTGATTAATTTGTTTTAAAATACTTATGAACTTGAAATTCTTGACTAAATAGCTACTGAAATGACATGAATTAAACAAAATACAATGGGCAAAACTCGTAAATCAAAGACATGGAAATGTAGTTTTGTTGTGCTCAACCTTAGACTTGAGACAAAGGGTAACTTTCTGAGAACACTATTTTCAACATTCTAGAATCATTTATAGAAAAAAAATGAACCAATAATTAAATGTATTCAAGACACTATTCTTGGGACAGCTTACATAGAACAGAGAGCAAAGTGGCGTTATAGTCACATAAGAGATAAGGAACATCTGATACATTCCTCGTGGCTAGAACTATGGCTTAAGTTTGATGATCTGGAACAAGTATCTATCAGCGCCCATTAAAATTTCCTTCCCTGGTGTGTTGTTATTATTAAACCATGAAGAGTAAGGTCCTTAGCAATACAAGCTTCTTGTTAAAATAGAAGCTCTAAGAGGATAAGATTTTTGTTGTTGTTGTTAACAACTCAGTAGATAAAAGAGTGACTAGCATTCAGTTAGTGTTGAATCAGTGCACATTGCATGGAAACAGAAAAGGACATAAATCCATATTTTATTTAGCCTAAAATATTAAGCATAACAGTGACACTATCAGTTATCCATGAATTTCTTTACATTTTCTCTTACTATTGTGTTACGTTATCAGTCTTCTACACAAAAGTTTCCTGTTTAAGTTACTACTTCCTTTCATTTATTCTAGATGTGTATCTTTTGTGCGACAAGAAGTACCTTTTGTGCAGGAATATCAAGGATGAAGCAGCAAGAAAGATTACTAGCAATCATAGTTTTCTACCATTCTTTAAAATCCCTGGAGTTTCCTTCAACTTCTTCACTAACTTCTTGGATAGCACCTCTCCACTTATGGTTACAAGAGATGCACTAACTCCCACCCTCCGATCCATCAATGGGAGCTAATTCTTCCCCAGATGATTGGAGTATATCCCACCCCAGGCCAACTGAATCTTTCTGGAATCTTTGGAGAAGGCCCAAGCTTTTTTTTTTTTTTTTTGAGATGGAGTCTCGCTCTGTCACCCAGGCTGGAGTGCAGTGGCGTGATCTTAGCTCACTGCAATCTCCACCTCCCAGGTTCAAGCGATTCTCCTGCCTCAGCCTCCGGAGTAGCTGGGACTACAGGCATGCGCCTGGTTAATTTTTGTACTTTCAGTAGAGACGGTGTTTCACCATGTTGGTCAGGCTGGTCTCGAACTCTGACCTCATGATCCGCCTGCCTCGGCCTCCCAAAGTGCTGGGATTACAGGCATGAGCCACCGTGCCTGGCCAAGCATTTCATTTTTACAGTTCCCCCAGGTTATGTTGTGCATCCAAGCTGGAGAACTGCTGCTTCATTTGACTCATGTTTCTCAAACTTTAGTGTGCACATGAATCACCAGGAATCTTTTTAAACTGCAAATGCTAATCCAGTAGGTCTGAATTAAGGGTCTGAAATTCTGCATTTTAAACAAGCTCCAGTTCATTCTGATGGCTGCTGGTATGAACCATATTTAAAGTAACAAAGTATCCTTTAAACTTTTGGGGAAAGGGAGATCCTTTTTACTCCCCATTATTGTGGTCCTTAGAGGTAATTACAAGTTTAGCAATTTTTTGGTTTTTTTAGCTTATACCTACACACCCCTACTCCAACCCTCTTTGCATATTTCGTCTAAGTAGACCCTGATGATGCTTTAGTTTTGGAGTCCAGCTCTAAAAAAGTTATTTTCACTTGTCTGAAGGAAGGAAGGGAGTAATATTCAAACTCTCTCAGAAGATAATAGCAAATATTTATCTGTAACGAATGCTCGGAAAAAAAATTTAACAGTAAATTTTCCATGTTAAAACAATCTAAAAGTCCCTTCTCAGTCACAGTTTGTTAATCTGGAGGTTCTATCCTATATTCTATAAGATGTAGACCAGAAGAGAAGTCACTGGAGAGAGAAAAATCTTAACGAGAGTATATATTGTTTTGAAGAAACAAATATATCTGCTTACAGGAAAACACCCTTCTCCCTTGATCTCTCTCTCTCTCCCACTACAAGCATTTTTAAAGTAAGTTTATAATTTCTCAACTCTGGAGAAAACCGGTTAAAGATGTTTTTTCAAAAAGCAAAGCCGGCTGGGCGCAGTGGCTCACATCTGTAATCCCAGCACTTTGGGAGGCCGAGGTGGGCGGATCACAAGGTCAGGAGATGGAGACCATCCTGGCTAACACGGTGAAACCCCATCTTTACTAAAAATACAAAAAATTAGCCGGGCGTGATGGTGGCCTCCTGTGATCCCAGCTACTCAGGAGGCTGAGGCAGGAGAATGGCGTGAACCCGGGAGGCGGAGCTTGCAGTGAGCCGAGATCGCGCCACTGCACTCCAGTCTGGGTGACAGAGCGAGACTCCATCTAAAAGAAAAAAAAAAAGGCCGGGCGCGGTGGCTCAAGCCTGTAATCCCAGCACTTTGGGAGGCCGAGACGGGCGGATCATGAGGTCAGGAGATCGAGACCATCCTGGCTAATACGGTGAAACCCCGTCTCTACTAAAAAATACAAAAAACTAGCCGGGCGAAGTGGCGGGTGCCTGTAGTCCCAGCTACTCGGGAGGCTGAGGCAGGAGAATGGCGTGAACCCGAGAGGAGGAGCTTGCAGTGAGCTGAGATCTGGCCACTGCACTCCAGCCTGGGTGACAGAGCAAGACTCCGTCTCAAAAAAAAAAAAAAAAAAAAAAAAAAAAAAAAAAAGCAAAGCCTAAACTCCACCTAGAATAACTGATTCATTCCCTTGGGATGAGATCCAGGCATCTGTGTTTTCTACATTCCCCCATCAATGCACACAGAGTGTGGGTTGCAAATCACTAATATAGATGGAGATTAAGGCTATACCAAGGATCTCTGGGTCACTTACATTTTGAGGACTCCAAAAGGAACTGATAACAGAGATTGAAGAGTAGTAGTCTAATATGGTTTGGCTGTGTCCCCACCCAATTCTCATCTCTAATTGTAATCCCCATAATCCCCATGTGTTGACAGAAGGACCTGGTGGGATGCGATTAGACCATGGGGGCAGTTCCCCCATGCTGTTCTCGTGATAGTGACTGAGTTCTCACAAGATCTGATGGTCTTATAAGTCTTTGACAGTCCCTCCTTCACACTCTCTTTCACCTGCCACCATGTAAGACGTGTCTGCTCCCCCTTCTGCCATGAATGTAAATTTCCTGAGGCCTCCCCCGCCACTTGGAGGAGTCACACCATGTGACTGTGAGCCAGTTAGACTTCTTTCCTTTATAAATTACCCAGTCTTGGGCAGTTCTTTATAGCACTGTGAGAACGGACTAATACATAGTTAAAGTTCAAAAGATACTGAAAATGCTTCAGATAAAACTCAACACTCAATTATGAAATAAAACAAAAAAACTAGTAAGCAAAAAATGAAAGGGAAATTCCTCTAACCTGATTAAATATTCTATCAAAAACCTACAGCAAATATTTTATTTCATGATGAAAATTTAAAAGTATGCCCTTTAAAATAAAAGCATATTAAAGGTGAGCCTATTGCTACCAGTTTGTAACACTGTGCTGAAAGTTCCAGCTAAAGAGGAGAACAAGGAAAAGCAAGAAGAATGATAATCAGAAAATAAAATACAAAGACTCATATTATGTGTAGACAATATAATTTTGCACATAGAAAATCTTAGAATATTTAGCAAGAACATTTTAAAATACGGGACTTCAGAAGGGTTTCTAGATGTGAGCAACCTTCTAAAAAATCAATAGCATTTCTATTCAGCAGTAATAACAATAATTATAAAATTTTATAAAAATCTGAAAAAAAAATACTATTTACAAAAGTATGGAAAAATTGTAGTATTATATAAGGGAATACAATTCAGTAGTTTAAATAATGCTATATATATATCAACATGAATAAATCACAAAAATATAATTTAAAAAGTTTTATAATAAAGTATTTACACTAATATATTTATTCAAGTTTTCCAGCAAATAAATTAAAAGTAGATATATTTGTTAATAGCTATGTAACACCAGTAAGAAAAGGTGAGTAACACCAGTAAGTTAAGTTATAGTTGGCCTTCTATATCCGTAAGATCTGCATCTGTGAATCCAACCAATTAGGTATTTGAAAATAAGGAATACCTGTGTCCATACTAAACATGTATAGACTTTTTTCCTTTTCATTATTCCATAAAAAATACAATATAACAACCATTTACATAACACTTACATTGTATTAGGTATTATGGGGAATCTAGAGATGATTGATAGTATGTGAGAAAATGTGCATAGGTTATATGCAAATACACAATTTTGTATCAGGGGCTTGAGCATCCCTAGATTTTGGTCTACTCTGAGGGTCCTGGAACCAACCCCCCACGGATACCAAGAACTACTGTTAAAACACAACTTCAAGATAACTATTGCCTTATATAAGGGAAGGGAATGAAACAGGAGAGAATAAGAAAGAATAAGAAAAAGAAATAGAAATAAGAAAAAGAGAATAAGAAAAAATTATCATATTTGTAATATTTTATTTCTTAAAAATGCAAAGTAAATAGAAAATCAAAATGTTGCCTTTACTATGAATGTTTATATTACCTAGGCTTTTTGATATGTGGTATATGTTATGATAAGAAAAATTTACAGAATGGTGAGAGATGAGGATAACTATGATCATAGAACATCATGGAATGTAAGAAAGGAGGTTTTTATGCAAAGTCTATACTGTCAAGGGGGCCATTTGATTGGTGGTTCACAAATTCACTGATTCACTAATAGTCATATAAATAAAGTAGATAAAACTTTAAAAATTTGTATCAGATAGACATGAGTTTGATTTTTAATTTGGCCTCATCTGTTGTGTGGACTTGGTTAATCTTAATTTCACTAAGCTTCCATATTTTCATCTCCAAATCCAAGTAATAATAGCCTTTTGTCATAGGATAATTTTGAAAATGAAATGAGATAATGTACACAAATAATGTATCATAAATATTGGTGACCTACTCATTGGCTCTACCTCTTTGGCCCAGAAGGAGTTGATTTAGTGAAATATCTTTCCAAGAATAATAAGTTCAATTCAATTGGGATCCCTCTGTGCTTCCAAATAATTTAACAATATCATTAAGAAAGCAGAGTGTGGGAGAGAGACGTTGGAGTCAGATAAATAGGAATTCATGTTCAGACTTCTCCACCTTAATGACTGTTTTCTTTCCAAGTCTTAAAAAATGGAGATAATAAAACATTTTCCACTAATTTGTTGTTAGTACTGAGATAAAGGATGCAGGAATGATGAGAACAAAGTTCACCATAAAAGAGTTGTTCCATAATGTTCATTGTCTTTAGAAAGACAAGAATAATACGAAATGTGGGAATAAGTCACCAGAACGTGTAATCAAATGCCTAAGTGGGTGTACAGATAAGCGTTCCAGGAAGCAAGAGGGCGCAATGTGTAAGAGTGTAAGATCCACTACCTTTTTTATGGTAGGATTAGTCCAAAGGTGTAATACTTCTCAAGTCTAGGCAAAACTACCTGTTTAAGGAAGTGACAAAATAAAATCTTCCTGTATCTCTCAAAGAAGTTTTTGAATTTTTGGCTCATTACCCCTGAGAACCTTCTTCATCAATCTTCTGAAACATGATCCCTTGAGGCTTCATTCTCGTATCTTATCTAATTCTACAAACTAGCTCTGTTATCTTTTCCTATTTTAATCTGGAGCTTTCAATACATATTTGCCTAAATTTTCATGCATCATTTGCAAAGCAGAAAATTAATAAGTAAGACTCGGCTGCAGACTGTGCATTGGTGCACGATTAGTCTGAATCCCCTGAAAAAGCTGAGATAACCTCTGCGAGAGAGGCTTATCTAGCTTGTTTTTACAAATCGAAAACAAGGTGCCGAACAAGGGTTTATCTCAACCAAGAGAGCTACTTGAACAGTTTAGATAACTTTCTATTTGCCAACCAACTTTCTGTTATCAGGAAATACTACAGCAAGAGGCTGGCCGTGTAAAATATGTGGAAATTTTCAGCATACATTTATATTCCAGCTTGAAAGATGATGTTGTTTAAGTAACAGACAAGTGATGAAATGCTATTAAAAGTGTACAAAGTAACTGCCAGTCAAAAAAGCCAGAGCAAGCTGTCACAGATAGGCTCATGTATCAACAGCACTGTGACTTTTTGTTTGCTTTTATCACAACTTGGTGTATAAAGAGCCATTTACCTGATTGGATAGGGGACAGTTGCCATTTTCCTCTTTCCTTTGAAAAGGTGTATTTTGGAGTTGTGTGCCTGATGATGCTCTAGAGACAGAACTTTCTATACAGCGGTGTTTCTAGAAATGCCCAAAAATTCAGAAGATACATTTAGAATCCTTCAAGATCAAAAGCTTCCTGCAAAATTTGAGGGGGTGGAGAGGGACGGAAATTTCAAAGGCTTCAAAGGAAAAAACAAACTTGCTACCAGGGAGTGTTTTGCGAGTGAAACTAATTTTCAGCAATGGAATCGATTACAAAAATAAAAGTGGCCTATCCCACAAAGAGGGACATAGATGGCAAATGCTGTTTCCTGTTCCACACTTTGGCAAGTGGAATCTTGCAGTGTTAGGGAAATATCACAAAAGAGTATTACACCGCGCGACAGAGAAATGTTGAGAAAAGAGGACGAAAGCCTGACAGTGGGAGGAAGCAGATGCATTTGGATGGAACTCGGCAGGAAGTTTAATAACATCGCCTCAGACCTGGCAACTGCTGAACCATAGGCTTACTCTAGCAATTAATCGAACATTCTAACAGTCACAGGAATAAGAAGCTGGCAGAAATTCTGAAAAATAAAAATAAACTGTAAAGAATCTTTTGTATGTGGCAAACTGCAGATAGACCAACTATGCATCTGATGGATTTTCATTATGCAAAGGGAAGCAGTTCCATATGAAACGACACTTTTTTGAATCAGCTGGCAACAAATTTGGAAAATGAAGATGAACCTCTTGATTTGAATACATTTACGAAATAAGATTGACAAAAATGGAGAAAAGGTATAAAGTGCTGGGTAGAAAACAGCTGAATCATTTCCAAATTGAAAGTTTGGGATAAATGAAACTTTTAGGGAAACAAACATATACAACTGTGAGCCTCATGATATTTATGAAAGAATTTTTATCTGTGAAAAGTCATGCTAAGTCTCTTAAGCAGGATATAAATTTTTAGCTTGAGTTCACTCCTAGAATTCACGTGTAGTTCAGAAACACAGTGTGGACCAGAAGGAAGAGTGTAATCTTAAACAGGTTACTTCATGCTCTGAGACCCAGTTTCACTATCATTGTAAAATGGAAATGATATTGATCTTCTGAGGTTGTTGTCATGATTAAACAAGAATATTTATAAAGAATTTAGTACTTTCCTGGCATACAGTAGATGCTCAACAACTGAGATTATCATCACCTTTATTACGACCTTAACTCACTTTACCCTATGACCTGGAACACAAGAGATTTCGCCTGAGTTTTAAGGGAAAAACCTATAACTAAACAAATAAGTCTTTCATTTCTAAAGAAAATTAGCCTAGTTCAGTGTCACCAGTATTAATGCTCACATGTCAACGGGATATAGTGCCATGAAGTGGGAAGCGTATCAAACCAGGAAAAGACTGTAATAGCAGAAAGTCTCTAGACATAACATTCAGTATCGTTGATTTACGTGCTGAGAGAATTATCCCCTTTTTTAGTTTTTTGAGTACCTGATTAGTATGAGGACCAAGTATCAATGGGTGTTAAGGCCGCTTCCATTTTAACACCTCTCTAACACTTACTAATCTTAACCTCCTCTTAAACAAAGAAAGATCAGACTTCAAGTCTAGATTCTTTACTAGTAAGCATCTCTACTTAAATTTAGTAACACTGTTTGTTTTCATAGTATTCATTCTTTTTGTTCCTTTTAACAATTTTTAATTGATACATAATAATTATATATATTTATTGGGTACATGTAATATTTTGATACATGCATGCAATGTGCAATGATTAAATCAGGGATTTAGGATATCCATCACCCATATCATTTATCATTATTTTATGTTAGGAACATTTTGGCTCCTCTTTTAGCTATTTTATAATATTTAATAAATTAACTTGTGTCACCTTACTGTGCTATCAAAAACTAGAACTGATCCCTTCTGTCTATATGTTTGTACCCATTAACCAACCTCCCTTTATCACCCCCACCCCCACTCTTGGCAGCCTGTGGTTAACATTCTTCTACTCTTTATCTCCATAAGATCAATTTTTTTTTGCTTCCACCTATGCTTAAGAACATACAATATTTGTTTTTCTGTGCCTGGCTTATTTCACTTAACATGTAACTCCCAGTTTCATACACGCTGTGGCAAAGGACGAGATTTCCTTTTTATGGCTGAATAATATTCCACTGTGTGTACGTATACCACGTTTCCTTTGTCCATTCATCTGCCGATGGACACTTAGGTTGATATCTTAACTATTACAGTACTCATTCTTATAACTATCTTGTATTTATAACAATATATTGTTTTTCCAATTAAGGTAATTAAAGAAAATAAAAAATATTCCACCCAAAATTTACTTCTTTTGAAATATTTTGAGATGGGCTATTCAGAGGGCCTGTAGACAGGAATAGCCCTGAAAAGCTGCCTTGTGTGGAAGAGATTGGCATCTGTAGAGAAAAATCTGTAATAGGAAAGTAAATCAGCCAAGCTTTCTCTGAGGCCTTCCCCCTTATCCGGATTCAGGAAAAATTAACTCAACCACAGGCTACCATCTATGCTTTCCGAGAGCTGCTACCTATAAGGTTTTATCTACATAGTGAGAACACCTTTACCCCAGGCCTTCCTTTCTCTCTACCTCCCATAAGCTCTCTTCACAATCCAATCCCCTATCCTTTTGTAACCTCAAAATGGTATAAAAGTATCTGGTCTTTTCTTTGTGTTTCATGTTTTCTATGACTCTCATACACACATGTTAACATTAATAAATTTTCTATTCCTTTTCTCCTGTTAATCTGCCTTTTGTAAGTCTATTTTCAGTGAACCTTCAGAGGATAAAGAGTAAGTTTTTCCTTGGCCCCTACATAGTGATAAAGAGTGTGATTTTAAAATACATATATGTATGTAAAAAAAGTGAACATATGTAAGGAAGAATATTCAGTAAATCATTGTTCACCTTGTCATTAGTTGTAGGTTCTTGATAAAGTTGCTTAAACTTTCTAAGTCCTACTTCCTTGTTTATAACATGAGATCATTGTACGTATTTCCTAAGGCTTTAAAAGTACATATTTCCTATGGTTACATAATCTAACCATGTATTCAAGTGTGTAACCGAATGTTCCAGCCCATAGTAATACAGGCTCAATAAATACTTGCTATGATTTTAGGGAATGCCAATCCTTGAGTAAGTGTGTTCGTCATTCTATGAAACCAATCTTCATATTTAACAGCCTGGTTATCCAAATTACCTTCTACTAAAAAAGCAGTAAGGTGAGATTTTTATTTAAAAAAAAAAAAAGAAGACAAAGCACATACATACAGAGTTCTTAATTATTTCACTCCTGATAACTGATAGAAATGCTTAAAAAATAATGGCAAGGCTGTTCAGTATATCTGAAAAGAGGAATACATAGCTATATGAGATTGAAAATTAAATAAACAGCAAGTATCCCAGAAACCATATGATATTCTTCTGGGGTATACAGAGGTTGAAGAAAGTAAAGAGAGAAAGAAAGTAAAGAGGTGGATTTAAACATTGAAGATAAAGGAACACAGAGAATAAAAGAAATATTACCAAATGACTTACTTTAAAATGTTATACAACTTAGGGTCTTTGGTTGCAAGCAATAGAAACTGACTTTGACTAACATAAGCAAGTTTACATTTTTGACTCATAGCAGGGAAAGGCTGAAGAACCAGAAATGGAAATGGGTAGGAACAAAGGTGGCTCAGAGGCATGCAATGGAAATAGAATCAAATCAGGAAAGGTTGCTTAGGATGTTAATATTTGGAGAGGATAGAACTCTATTTTCAGTATTCTTTTCTTTCCGTTAAAATTTCATATTTTCAAAAGAAAGAATCCTCTTAGTCTAGCTCATGGCAGGTATCGCTTCCATGACCAAGAAACACCAAAAAACTTAACAACATTAAAACCCCATTAGCACGAACTCACTAGGAGAACCTCATGGTAATGTACCTATCAGGGAAAAAATAATTTTAATAAAAGACATCAAAATTCTGGTGAAATGGGAAAACAGATGCTAAGCAGCCAAGGAAAACAAAGAGCCATGGCAAGAAGGATGAGGTCCAGGCCAAAGGCATTCCATCATCAAGACTAGCTTTCCAATAGCCATAGTTCTTGGCTTATATTGAATCCCAAAACACAAATCAAAGACCATGGTGCTATGGAGAAAGAATGGCCCTCTCACATTTGCTGGACATCTTTAGTTTGCTCTTCAAGGCCTCCTTTGCCTTTCTCCAACCCTGATCTCACTAAAATAATAATTCTACATGTTAGAAAGCAAAAAGTTAAAGGAAAATTATTAAGGATAATACATTATGACTGAACTTCATTGACACTAAAGGTAGAAGGCCAGGCCCAGTAGCTCACGCCTGTAATCCTAGCACTTTGGGAAGCCAAGGCAGGCAGATCACAAGGTCAGTAGTTCAAGGCCAGCCTGACCCACCTGGTGAAACCCTGTCTCTACTAAAAATATAATTTGCCAGGCATGATGGCGTGCACCTGCAATTCCAGCTACTCAGAAGGCTGAGGCAGGAGAATCGCTTGAACCCAGGAGATGGAGGTTGCAGTGAGCCAAGATTGCGCCACTGCACTTCAGCCTGGGCAACAGAGCGAGACTCCATCTCAAAAAAAAAAAAAAAAGATACAAATAGAAGTCAAATTTCAACATGATGAAGTTTGCTCTTTCCCTATTTAAATGGATTTTAATGGAGTGGGCAGGAGGGGAAGAAATGAAGAAGGACATGGGCACATTATCTTGGAAGAATGCCTACTAAAGGGGCACTAGCTCAATAAAATGAGAGGTAGAGAGGCTCAGCAAACTTCAGAGAACTTGAGAGTCCATTTTTCTGTAGTAGATGGAAATAAAAAAAACAATGAACAGAAATGTGCCACAATGTCCTACTACTGTTCTATTTATCTATTAATACATAGCTCAGTCTCAGATAATCAATGAGATTTGGAGGGAGTTTTTTTTTGTTTTTTTTTTTGACAGTCAAATTCACTAAGACGAAATTTTATGTTGGTAAGATTTCTTATAGGATGTCTCATTATAGACAATTTCATGTGATTTTTTAAACTGTTTTTAATTCAAATTTCAGTAATGGTCCTAAACACCGTTGACTAGCTAGACCAATTCTGCTAATCTCTCAAATGACAGTGGCTAGACAAGGCAAGACAAGGAGGGAGGTTAAGCCAAGAATTCTCAATGGCAGGAGCAGTAGACGAAGCAGGTTGTATCAGTCCATTTTCATGCTCTGATAAAGACACACCCAAGACTGAGTAATTTATAAAGAAAAAGAGGTTTGATGAACTCACAGTTCCAAGTGGTTGAGGAGACCTCACAATCATGGCAGAAGGTGAAAGGCATGTCTTACAGGGCAGCAGACAGAAGAGAATGAGAATCAAGCAAAAGGAATTTCCCCTTATAAAACCATCAGATCTTGTGAGACTTATTTGCTTCTATGAGAACATCATGGGGGAAACTGCCCCCATGATTCAATTATCTCCCACCGGCTCCCTCCCACAACATATGGGAATTATGGGAGCTACAATTCAAGATGAGATTTGAGTGAGAACACAGTCAAGCCATATCACAGGTCCACCCCTAAGCTTTGTAAGGAGACCCACATGCCTTATGCCTCATTATTTAAAGTTACAAATAAAGCTAACAAGCTGATAAATTAAATATGCTTATCTGTATTAACTTCTTACCAACTCACAGAACTGATTCAAACTTAGAATGATTGGATTCCTTGGGGTTCCATATCAAAACATGAAAGTGCTGGTGGATACAATTCCTACTCTATTCCTCTGCTTTCTCCCTTCTCCTTACCACCCTGACAACATCCTGAATGGTGAAGGGCCTCATGTACATCTATGTTGTCATAGAGTGAATATTTCTGTTCCCCCACCCCAAATTTATTTGGAGTAAGGAAGTAATTAATGTCAAATGAAGTCATGAGGGTGTGACCCAGATCCAGTAGGATTAGTGTCCTTATAAGAAGAGACACCACGGTGTGCACTCTCTGTCTCTGAGCAAGCACCAAGGAAAGGCCATGTGAGGACATAGTGACACAGCAGCTGTCTGCATGCTAGAAATAGAGGTCTTACCAGAAACCTAATTGGCTAGATCTCGATATTGGAATTCTAGCCTCCAGAACTATGAGGAAATAAATGTCTGTTGTTTAAGCTACCCAGCCTATTTTCTTACATCAGCACAAGTAGGCTAACACATATTTGGAAACCCCACACTGCACATCCAAGCTCTGTCCACACTTTCTGCTAACAGCCACCCTTTGGTTACCCCTTGTACACAGAAGTGTGCATAGTGGAGACATGGAATGCCATCAAGAAGATAACCTAGGCAGAGAACTGTGCAGGTCCTTAGTACTCAAATATGGTGGGGAAGAGTAGGCATAGGCTTTGGTTAGGCATGTACCCTTGACTCCAAAGAATCCTTGCCCTACAGAGAAGAGTATGGTTAAAGCAGCTTCAGAGAGACATCTCAAAAATATGGGGCTAGTTCTTAGGACTTATACCCAGAGACTCAAATTTGATAGATCTGTGATGCCTCAGGGGACTGGATGTTTTCTGTTCAGAATTTCTGGTGATTCTGATGAGAATCCCCCATTGGAGAACACCATTCTAAAGAGGAAATATTGTGTAGTGGTTAAATGCATGACTAAATGTGGTTAACTATATTCTGATCTAAAATACCTGACTTTGAATGCTGCCTCTATTGGGCAGTAACCATGGAACTCTATACAAATTACTTAACTAATTTATGCCTAATTTCTTCACTACAAAATGGGATAAATATAAGTATTTCATTCTTATGGTTGTTTGAAGAGGAAATAAGTGAGTACATATTAAACATTTATAAATGTATCAGATAGAGAGCACAAAAATTTCTAGAAATTAGTTGACATTTACTCATATTTAAAATAATCGTGGAATGAGTGTGAAAGGCAAAAAACATATTTATCAAATCAATTAATATATTTTGCCAACACTGAATAGGTAAAGATATTGAAACTACTGCCTGATGCAAAGTTTTTGACACATGTGAAATTTAAAATCTTCAATATGTTCTTCCTATATTTGTCATCTTTCTCCTTCATTAACTCTCATAATTGAAACTTGGTTTTGAATATGAAATGAAATTGGTCTGCCAAAGGGATAAAGTTGTTGTCTCTACATAGTGTGAAAGTCATTCCATCTCTGCTATGTAAACTCCTATTAGTAAAAGTGCAAAGTCCATGTACACCTTGAAAGATTTCTCATTCGTAGGACTATCAAAATGTCCTGTGAAAGTAGACCTCACTGAGTATTTCCAGCATACTAAATTCCTAATGATTTTTCCCCCATGGAAAAGACATGCTTATTCTTACAGGCTAAGAATATGCTTATTCAGAAACAGAACTGAGAAAGTATGCAGGCTAATGAAATAATATTTCAGATCTCACATTTCCATGTGGCAGAACAGGAATAGAAAGAAATCCTACTAAAGCTGGTACTGACATTCCCAGATGTGCAGCCATTAACACATGCTAAAACAGGCTTTTAAAAGAGTCTATGCATTTTTCTCCAAAGAAATATAAAATACTGTTCTCTAAAACAGTCCCATAATCCTCTGTCCTCCTTAACTTAGGAGTTATCAAAGCAGCAAGCAATTTTCTGGAACATTGCCACTGTCATGAATGTCATAAGTGGAAAAGAAGGAAGACAATGTAAATCAGCATGGTATTTTTATTTCTGGGTTTTTTTGTTGTTTTCTTGTTTTTTTTTTTTTTTTTTTTTTTTTTTTTGAGTCCTTACAGAACCATGCAATATTGATTTAAGGTAGGATTAGCCCACAGCAGTCTATGCATCATTGAAGGGTTTAGTTGAAAGCCTGTTTATTCATTATTGTTTATTGCCACCCAACATATCTTTTGGGGATGAGGATAGGACTCTGCCAAAAAGCTAGGTGACAGCAAGCTGTATAAATCCACTCTCTAGCAGTACTGGCAAAGTATTAAATGCATCCCTGCCTGGACCTGGGGCACATGCTGGGCTGGAAATGGCTCTTTTGGGAGGTATTGAAGAATGTGATGTCATACAACTTCTCAAAATGTACTAAAACGAAGTCCAGACATTATCATAATAATTTACATTACCTAGAGTCAGAAGCTATTGATTATTCACAGGAGAATGAAGCCACAAGAACTGTCCCATAAAGGCTTAGTACTCTGCCATACTTACTCAGAAATGTTGAATGCAAGATAAGTTTTGATTCCAATTGTGATCAACAATAATAGAAAATACAAAGCCGTGTTTTGTTAAGAGCCTCTTTGACAAGGTTTCTGAGCTCATCATTCACTCTTCCAGACTACACTGGGTACATAAATAATTATGTGTAAATGTGAAAATGGAAATTTTCCAATATGTTTACATTAGGCACAAAAAATATGTCTTATTCATCATTGTATCCCAACTCCTTAGCTCATTAGCTGGTCCATAATAGACTTTTAATTAAATATTGAACTGAAATAGAATAAACTTCCACTCATTTGTCGAAAACGCCATACATTTTTGGGGAAAACACTAGCTTCTGCCTCTAGTGTAATTTTCATCAAACTAGTTTTACCATAGGACAGTGTCAATAAATTCCTCAAATGGAAAGTTACAAGAAGGAGTGAGGTAGACTGATTGCATTAATGCCTCCCCTCCAATTGCCCCTTTCTGTGTGTTTGTCTTTTGTCATATAAAATTGTCATCTCCCTGGTTCTGACTCAGAGTCTGGTCATGTGACTTGGCTTTGATAAATAAATGTTTATTGTTGACTGCCACCAATTATTTGTGATTGTTTGTTGTGCAGCATTATCTGACAGAAGAAGCTAGTTTAGTCTTTTTATATTTTGTCTGTGTACTAAGTCTTCTAGAAGGTAGAATTGACCTTTTTGCTCTAAATCAGGAAAAGAAGGAATTTGGCATCTAACTCTACTGACATTATTCTTGGATTCCATCTTTTTGGTAAAGCTTTACCTAATATGTATTATACTCTACATTTCGCTCTTTAGTATTCAGTGTCACACCATCTTTTTTTTTTAACTCTCAAAATACCCATGATACTGCTAATAAAAACTACACAAATGTACACACACACAAACACACACACACACACACACATCCTATGAAACCATGAACACGAAGTAGGACATTGGTATGATCTGAACATGTCCAAGATCCACACGTTGGAAAATTAATTCCCTTTTCGGTTCTCAAAAGCTATAATGAAGATTCTGTATTAGATTATAAAGGCAGTAAGAAAATCCTGAATATTTGAAGTAGAAGATTGATATATGATATTCTTCTTTTTTTCATAAGAAGCATTTGCATTGATTTCAAAAGCTAATAATCATTTTTCTTTTTTATTTCAACTTATATTTTAGATATCGGGGCTACATGTGCAGATCTGGTACATGAGAATATCATGGGATGGTAAGGTTTGGAGTGCAGGTCCTGTTACCCATGTAGTGAGCACAGTACCCACTATATAGTTTTTAAACCTCCCCTCCTCCACCCTATGCTAGTCCACAGTGTCTATTGTTCTCATATTTCTGTCCATGTGTGCTCAGTGTTTAGCTCCCACTTACAGGTGAGACATGTGGTATTTGGTTTGCTGTTTCTGCATTAGTTTTGTTAGGATTATGGCCTCCAGCTCCATCTATGTTGCTGCAAATAACATGATTTCATTCTTTTTTATGGTTGTGTAGTATTTTGTAGTATATTTGTACTACATTTTTTTATCCAATCTTCCGTTGATGGACACCTGCATTGATTCCGTCTTTGCTACTGTGACTAGTGCAGCAATGAATGTACAAGTGCATGTGTCTTTCTGGTAGAATAATTTATTTTCTCTTGGGTATGTACCAGTAATTCTGTGAATAATGACATTGATCATTTGATAGGAATAGCATTGAATCTGTAAATTGCTTTGCACACTATGGCCTTTTTTACTTTATCAGTTCTTGCAATCTGTGAATATGGAATGTTTTTCCATTTATTTATGTCATCTCTGATTTCTTTGAATAGTGTTTTGTAGTTCTCCTTAGATATATATTTAACCCTCTTAGTTAGCTGTATTCCTAAATACTTCATTTTTGTGTGTGTGTGGCTATTACTGTAAGTGATATTCCTTAAATTTAAAAAATATTTCTCTAGATGCTAAGTGGGGAAAGGACTAGAAAGAAGGAAGAAAGAAAACAGGTATCTATATGAGATATATTTTCTTGAGCTACAGAGGCAGGGGAGGTGAAGAAAAGTCATATCAAGAGTTACACTAGCCAAATCTGATCATTTAATATTTGCACTGTAATACTGATATATTAATTATAAATTTTACAGTGTTCAAGCATGATTTCACCAAAATTATAACCTGGACATTTCTAAAAGAGGAAAATACTTGTGACTACTGATTTTGCATGCCTCTCAGTAATACATATAGTACAAAAAAACCAAAAAGTTTTACTAAGTCACCACAGGTAATGATAATAAAACAGTAACACTGATAATATAGTTGGACCTCCACATCTGTGGGTTCTGCATCTGTGGATTAAACCAACTTTGGATTGAAAATATTTGAAAAAAAATGGCTACCCCAAGAAACTACTTTTTCCTCCTTGGCCTCCAGGCTTGTAATGGGAGGGGTTGCCATGAAGGTCTCTGACACTGTCTGGAGACATTTTCCCCATGGTCTTCGGGATGAACATTAGACATCTTGCTATTTATGTAAATTTCTGCAGCCCACTTGAATTTCTCCCCAGAAGATGGGTTTTTCTTTTCTTTCGCATAGTCAGGCAGGAAATTTCCAAACTTTAATGCTCTGCTTCCCTTGTAAAACTGAATGCCTTTAACGGTACCCAGGTCACCTCTTGAATGCTTTGCTGCTTAGAAATTTCTTCTGGCAGATACCCTAAATCAGTTTTCTCAAGTTCAAAGTTCCACAAATCTCTAGGGTGGGGACAAGATGTTGCCAGCCTCTTTGCTAAAATATAACAAAAGTCACCATTACTCCAGTTCCCAACAAGTTCCTCATTTCCATCTGAGACCACCTCAGCCTGGACCTTATTGTCCATATCACTATCGGCATTTGGGGCAAAGCCATTCAACAAGTCTCTAGGAAGTTCCAAACTTTCCCACATTTTCCTGTCTTCTTCTGAGCCCTCCAAACTGTTCCAACCAGTGCCTGTTACCCAGTTCCAAAGTCACTTCCATATTTTTAAGTATCTTTCCATCAACACCCCACTCCAGGTACCAATTTGCTGTATTAGTATGTTTTCATGCTGCTGATAAAGACATACCCAAGACTGAGAAGAAAAAAAGGCTTAATTGGATTTACAGTTCTGCATGGCTAGGGAGGCCTCAGTATCATGGCAGGAGGTAAAAGGCACTTTTTACAAGGTTGCAGTAAGAGAAAGTGAGGATGAAGCAAAAGCAGAAAACCCCGAAAAACCCAACAGATTTCATGAGACTTATTGACTACCATGAGAATAGCATAGGAAAACCAGCTCCCATGATTCACTTACCTCCTCTGGGTCCCTCAATTCTGGGAGATACAATTCAAGTCGAGATTTGGGTGGTTACACAGCCAAACCATATCAGATGGCCTTCAATGGTACCTTCCTATTCTATATTAATTTACTATTCCTCAAATCAAGTGGTGACTATTTTTTCACCTCTCCCTAAATTTAACTTGGCCTAGTTACTTGCTTTGGTTTATAGAATACAACAGAAGTGAAGCTATGTCAGTTCTAGGCCTAGCCTCGGCTGGCAGCTTTCCCCTCTTTTTTTTTTTTTTTTTTTTTTTTTTTTTTTTTTTTTTTTTTTTTTGAGACAGAGTCTTGCTCTGTCACCCAAGCTGGAGTGCAGTGGCATGATCTCAGCCCACTGCAAGCTCTGCCTCCCGGATTCACACCGTTTTCCTGACTCAGCCTCCGGAGTAGCTGGAACTACAGGCACCCACCACTACGCCCAGCTAATTTTTTGTATTTTTAGTAGAGATGGGGTTTCACCGTGTTAGCCAGGACGGTCTCAATCTCCTGACCTCGTGATCTGCCCATCTCAGCCTCCCAAAGTGCTGGGATTACAGACATGACATGACCCACTGTGCCCGGCCAGCTTTCCCCTCTTAAAAACCAGATGCCAGGTACGAAGTCCAACTACCATAAGCTGTAAGAAAGCTCAAGCTAACTATGTGAAGAAGCCACATAGAGAGAGAGAGAGAGACAGATACACACACAGAGAGAGGCTCAGCTCAGTTAGCACCTAGCAATCCTTGCTGACACTCCAGACATGTGAGTGGCAAAGCCATCTTGGATATTCCAGCCATAGCAGAAGAGCTGCCTAGCTGAAACCAACTCAAACACAGGATTGTAAGAAATAATAAACTACTGTTGTTTTAAGACACTAAATTTAGTGGTGTAGCTCTTTATTGAGAACAGAAAACTGAGAAAACTTGTATTTATATAATTTAATTCACATAATAACCCCATGAACAGTTACTATCTTGGTGCACAGGTAAAAAAAACTGAGGCACTAAAAATTTAAGTTAGCAAATGGCAGAGTAAGAATTTTAATCAAGGTATCTGGCTCCGGAGTCCTTCCTCTTAACTTCCAGATGCAATTGATATCAATAATACAGTCATGTGACCTGGCAAAGCATTTACAGAGATTATATGCTATTTTCGAGGGTGTGCCATTCACACTTTATTCTTTGTGAATGTTTTCCCTGGATTTGTGCAACTTTCTGCTCTACATGTGCTCAACACAAAAACATTTCTAAGGTTTTTAGCTATGAGACCCATTGAAAATATTCAAATCAAAATAAAATTTAAAGGTACACTTTGCTCTAAAATCATCTGGGATTGGCCTTTTGGCTGTGTCAATAAGAATGCGTCAGAGTGCAAAAAGTGCAGGAAGCAGTGATTTTTTTCTGACCAATGCAACTGCTGAAGTGGAATTTCACTTTTATGCCCTAAGGAAAACACTTAGATTTTATAGCTCCAGAGGCTGTTTAATGGTGTTACATATGGAACGTCAGGATGTCCATGATTTATGCACTGTAGGAAAAGCTTTTCCAGTTTAACTCAATCTCAAGTTATTCTTTCCACCAAAAGCAACAAGGGTGTAAAATCACCCTGTTACTGTCACAGCCTGGCAAGGAAATATGTTGAGTAAGTTGAGACATGATTCATCCTACCTCCAACCTTTTTAAGGTAAAATCTTGTTTTTAACCGTTATTTATGCCTATAGAAACCATTCCTTCTGTTTTTTTTTTTTTTTTTAACTTTCAATAGTCTATGTCATATATGTTTGGCCTCCCAAAAAGTCTCAAAATATGTATCAGTGGGATTATTCCTCCTCTTCATTCAATTATTCTAAAACATAAAGACATTTTGTCTGAAATTATAGTAGTAATGGATTTGGTTTGGATAAGGGTTCATCTTCAAATAGCTGGGATCCAAAAACAAGTACTACCATTGATTTTGTTTTTAATAGCCATCATTTCCCCCTGACTTCCCCTGGGAAAGGATTTGAAAGAACTTGAGATTTTCCACTTACATTAGATTGAACCATTCAACTCAGCTCTGTTTTAATGTCTTAAAGCTATCTTGGGGATTACTTTCATGCTATATTAAAACGCTCACTCTTAAAACAATGGGTTAGCTTTTTACATTATGATAGGCATACTATGTTTAATAAATATTTATTAATATTTCCATCTTAGGGAAATTTCAGCGTGTAAAAGAAAATAAAAGCTAGGTATACAAAGACTCTTCTGAAGTACTATTTTGGTAAAAGTTTATTGCATTGGGATCTAAATGTCCCATGCATGACTAACAAATGTAATACTCACAACTCCATGACAGATATTGAAAAAGCTAAGCAAAAAGAACCTTTTAGAAACAAAGAAGTTGGAGGTAGGTAATATAACCTTATATTGCAATATTTGTGAATCTAGTAGTTTAAAATAATCATAAAAGGGGAAAACATTAACATTTGCTTTAGGATCTTAAAGTGAATCATCTGAAACTAATTTTTGGAAGGATTGAGCTGTTCCTACAATTTTAACACCTCTATTTTCTGTTATAAGTATGCTTTTTCTACCTAATAAACCACTATAACCTCCAAATTGTACAGTAAATGCCCAGAATAGACCTTTGCTGGAGAGGTATGTATGTGCTTGGATTTGTTAGGTAGTATGTTTGGCAGGGCTTGTTTGATTTTTCCCTTCTAGGAATTCTTCCATTCTGGATATTCTGATCCAAGTTTCACCAAAATTTTTCTGTGAAACCCTAAACAAGTAGCTTAATATGCTTACACTTTAGTTACTTAAAAAGAAAAAAAATAACCTAGTTCACAGTGTTAATTACAGAAATTACCCAAAGAAATTATTTTCCAGCAATCTGAAAAACACAAACCAAATTAGTTCCTACTATTTCTGAGATTTTCAGAACATTTAATTTTGCAGAGCAAACTAAGTTCTCATTTGGCCAACCAGTAAAACTGAAGTAACTTTTATTTTTCATAATGTAGTTCATATACCAAAAGCATTAGGTTGATCACCAAGTAGATAAATTACTAATATTAAGAGTATGTTATTGAGAGCAACACATGGCAAATATAACTATCAAACTTCTTTATCTATCTATGGCATTTTATTTTCATTTAAATTATGTATAACTCCACGGCTATCCTTGTATTTTTTTCCATTGTTCTATTTTTTCCATCAAAAATATCACATTTGTGTGCACTTACAATTACTATTTCACTCACTATTTTAGTTGCTAGCATTGCAATTACTATTTCAGTAACTCTGAAATTTAATTCTAAACATGTGCAAATAATGTTATAGCCATCATTTACTGAATTAAAGCAGATTTTCTGCATTTATGACATCTCACAAACCTCCCCTGTAAAGACATTCCTACACGTATACGGTCAAAACTTAAGTAAGAAGTTATGTTCCTTTTAGGACAACAGGTGTACTATTATTCTCCCGCTACATTTCTCTTGCAAGTAGGAACTTTTAATACGATTAATCACACATTCATATTTTTTTCAGATTTTTCTTTTTAAAAATGTTTGTGCATGTTCTCTTTAAGAAACTATTCACAGTGCCACAGAGTAATTAAACCATACACACACACACACACACACACACACACACACACACACACACATATATATGAACACATAAGGTTGGGAATTATTTTTCCTAGGGCTCATGAAGTCCCAGCAGGACTTGCTCTATTATTCTATTGTTAATGAATAAGTAGTGCAACAAGATTAAGAAAAACTTAAAATGCGTATGTTGAGAAGTTGCTGTTAGCAGAGTCCAAATCATGCTTTACAAAAAGCTGACTACTGACTACTAATTTGTATAGACATCGGTAGAATCCCAGAGGCTATATGAAAATCCCCATAGTGCTTTCTGCGAAAGAGATTTAAGTATAGCAATTATTGCATTGTTTGTGGTTACAGTGCAGTTAACCTCCCTTATGTAGCCTTAGGCATAGACAGAAATTTGACATAGCAAAGATTTTAATGATTTTCTTCCTTTCTTACCTAATATATTTACCTTGATAACTTTATAGTATGGGAACTACAGGCTTTTTTTAAAGTAGAGAAAAGGGGTAATATTGAACATATTTAAGAATCTTTTCAATATGGGTAATACTTAATAAGAATGATGGCAACTATAGCAACAACCAATGAAAATGGATTCTGTCTATAAATAACTCTTCCTAACCAGTTGAATATCAGCCTTGGCACAGGCTCATACTGTCAAAGAAATTTACAGAAACCTGAAAATTCCTGTTCTCTGTTCCTGGTGTCTTTGCCTATAAGTGCATTCCTCATCTCAAGAGTTTAAGGAACCAGATAAAGCATAAATATATACATACATACATACTTACACTTAAAAGGATCAAAGAGGTAAGAAGACAATAAAGAATTACTAAGGTCCGAAGGGAAGGAAAACTGAGGACTGAAGGAAGAAAGCTGTTTTGGAATCACTTTTGTCCTAAAAAGATTTGTGGATCCAGGGAGATTACAATATTTGTTTTGATCAGCTTCACAAGAGGAGACAGAAATTAAAGCCTGGCATGTACAAGGTGGGAAGCCGAACAAAAAGCCCAGCCAAGTGGACTGCATTTTGAAGGTAGGGATGTCCCAGAAATAACAGATCTTATCTGCATTTACATTCAAATTTTAATCTCCTATACTGTCCACAGATATTTTAAACCTTGAAATTGGATTAAGGCAGTACTAGGAGCGGTAATCACAGACTCCTAGCAAAAATATTAGGAACATTGCTAAAAATTGAACATGGACTGAGTCATAAACCAAGTATCAACAAATACAAACAACTGAAAATCATATAGAGTATGTTCTTAGGCTATAGTTCAATTAAGCTAGAAACTGCTGAAAAGGAATGAACAAAATAAAATGTTTTTTCAATTTAAAGAAAGCTGAAAATGCCAATAACCTTAGAAATGAAGAAATAAGCTTCTTAATAACCTGGGGGTAGAGAGAAAATTATAACGAAAATTTAAAAACATTTAAAATTGAAAAATAATGAAAATACTATATATCAAAACATGTCTGCAGATTTAGGCAAAGAAGTATTTAGAAGACTATATATTGTCTAAAATGAACATATGAGAGAAGTATAAAATCGCTAAGAATCATCTAGAAGAGAGAAAACAAACAGCAAGAAAACTCAGAGTAGGATGAAATAAAAATAAAAGTAAAAATTACTGAATTAGAAAATCACATTACAGAAAAAGTCAACAAAGATAGTTTTTAAAGTTTCATAGATGAGAATCATCACATTAGAACTAAACATAGGATATTATGAACTGCTTTCAGCCAAGACATTAAAAATTCAAAAAAATAGTTTAAAATCTCAACAAATTTATTTTTTTCTAAGAAAACATTGAATAGTCTTCTAAGTTTTAAAGTAACTGAATCAGTAGTGTAACATTTTCCTACTGAAAAGGAAAACTACGGGCTTTGATCCAGCATTTTCTATTTGGCACAATGATATTCACTCATTTTTTGAGTCTCTCACATTCCTCAATGTTTCACTATCTCTGAGCAATGCAGGGTGCATTATCTTAGATGTATTTCTCTTTTCTGACATCCCATTAAGTGGTGGCTAAATTCTGTTATGTCTATCGTTTTAAGTCACCCTTAGATCTCCCCACTTCTCTTTTTCCTAACAGATCTTTTTTTTTAACCTCATTCAGGTGGCCATCATCACTGCTCTCCTGGATGACTGCAAGGGTTTCTGTACAATCTCTGTCTCTTGTATTGTTCATTCTCAAAGTGATACTTCTATAATCAGGGTGATATTTCTAAAACAAAAAGTTTATCACGTTTCTTCCCTGATTTTCAAAAAAAGAAAAGTAGGTAAAAGTTAACAATAAGTAGCTTATCATCTTTCCATTTCCCAAGGGACGTAAAACATCTTTAACATGTTTTTCAAAGATTTTCAAAGATTTACTCCATTCATTGTTCCATCTTCATCTCTCACAATTATTCTCCTTAAGCTCTAAGTTTTAAACATCAATGTACTTTAACTTTTCTTAACATTCATGATTTTTCTTGCCTCTGAATACTTGTAATGTTGTTTCTGACTGTAACTCTCTTCTCCCATGTTACTTCAACTCCTTTTCAGTTGAACAATACTTATTAATCCTTTAAATCTTAGTTTCAACTTTACTTCCTTTGAGAATCCTTCATTTACTTTCCAAGTGGGTTAGAGGTCTTTCCTATGTGTTCATATAACATATTCTAACTTCCATCATAGCACTTCATAGAATGTGTTGAAAATATTTTCTTACTGGTCTGTATTTTCCCACTCGATGGTAATCTCAAAAAGGCTAAAATTATATCTATTTAATATTGTAATCCCAGTATTTAGTAGTACATGAAAAGATTGAATCACCCGTAAAATACAGCTAAATTATATTTGACAATAAATGCTCAAAATTTTCAATAAAAAGCAAACACTAAGATTAGTCTTTCAGACTGTAAAATTTCTACTGACCTATCTTAAATTCACTAAATCTGTCTTCTGCCATCTCAAATTTAATACTGATCCTCCCTAGTAAATTATTGAACATGATCTGGCACATTTTTAATTCAAAATACTGCATCATGACCCAGTAAATTTTATTGTATTAATGCAAGAATAGTTCAGTATTATAAAATCTAGTGACATAATTTGTTACATCAAAAATCACAGTGAAACTAAATAATATCAGCGAAGATTGAAGACACCGTTGATAAAATTTAATGACTAACATTGTTAAAACCTAAGTTATGAGAATATAGAAACCAAATATGATAAACTAAGAACAAATAATACTCTAAATA
Source organism: Macaca mulatta (assembly GCF_049350105.2). Taxonomy (NCBI): domain Eukaryota; kingdom Metazoa; phylum Chordata; class Mammalia; order Primates; family Cercopithecidae; genus Macaca; species Macaca mulatta. The sequence goes on from NC_133413.1 coordinate 125,694,573, forward strand.
GCAAAACATTAAAAGCATTTTAAGTTTTCTCTGTCATCAGCAGTTAATATATTTTGAATATTCTACCAAATACACTAAGAAAACGATCATCACAAATATTGCAAGAGATAAAATATTGTATTTTTGCTGATAGCACAAATGTTCAGACAGGAAACCTACAGAACTCCAGGTAAAACAAAAAAGTCCTCTGAGAATTAACAAGAGACATGGCATGGTTGGTGCATATTTCTTTCCAAAAATTGTCAATAAATTTTCTCTCTATGGACAATAAGCAGTAACAAAAATAAGAAAGATATTTCATTAACCATACTAAAAAACAGAATATTTTTAAGAGTTTTAGGCTAAATTTTTTACTAAAGTATTCTTTATAGAAAACATATTAACAAAAGCTGAATTCGTGGAAAGACATGCCATGTTTTTGGATGAGAACACTTCATATGAATTAAATTCAGTTTTCTCAAAATTAACATACATTCAGTGCAATTCTAATTAGAATGCTAATATTACCTAAAATTTTTACATGAATTTATATTCAAATTCATATGGAAAATTGAACTGAAAAATGCAAAAAAAGTTATGAAAAAAATGATGTCAGAGGGACTATTACCACCAGAAACCATAACATGCTATAAAAACACTAAAAAAAAAGTAGTTAATATGGTATTTGAAAGAAATGGGCAAATAAATCAATGCAAAATAATAGAAATGACAAAATAGTTCTCTTATATATGATAATGTAATATATGGCAATGGCATATTTTAATTCAATGCTTTATTTAATCTAGTGCATGTTATTGTTATAACTGCCTAACATCTGAAAGAAAAAAATGTTGAACCTTCATCTCACACTATATGGAAAAATAAATTCCAGATGGATTAAAGGAAATTCTTTTTTTAAGTTTTAAAATCAAAGGTTTCTAGTAAATATTAACAACAAAGTAAGGCTTGGCTATACCATCTGAAGACAAAAACCCAGGAGTTATTACAAATATACATATAGGCCTATTTGACTCTAAAGAATATCACACATTTGAGTAAAAGACATATTAGAGACACTGAAGTCCTGATATCTTACTTCCCCCAAGTCTGCTCCCTCTCTGTCCTTCCTAATCTCAGTTGATGGCCACCTCATATTTTCATTTGCTCTGGGCAAAAGCCTTAAGAGTCATCCTTGACTCTTCTTTCACATCTATCATCAATAAGTCAGAAAATACAATTTCCTACCTCTGAATCAGACACAACGTCTGGCTTCTGACCATGCCGTTCCCACTGCTTTCTCCCTGCTGCAAACCGTCATCCCCTGAGGCCTACACTGCTCTAGTAGTCACCTGCAGGCCTCTCCCCCTATTCTGTTTCTTCTTCTTCAGGCTCCGGAAATTATCCTTGTTTTAAATTTTATTTATTTATTTATTTATTTATTTATTTATTTATTTTGAGACAGAGTCTTGCTCTGTCTCTCAGGCTGGTGTGCGGTGGTGTGATCTCAGCTCACTGAAACCTCTGCCTCCTGGGTTCAAGCGATTCTCCTGCCTCAGCCTCCCGAGTAGCTGGGATTATAGGTGTGCACCACCACATCCCACTAATATTTCTATATTTTTTTTTTCTTTTGAGACAGAGTCTCGTTCTGTAGCCCAGCTGGAATGCAATGGCGTGATCTTGGCTTGCTGCTACCTCTGCCTCCCAGGTCCTGCCTCAGCCTCCCGAGTATCTGGGATTACAGGCATGTACCATCATGTCCAGCTAATTTTTGTATTTTTCGTAGAGATGGTGTTTCACCATGTTGACCAGGCTGGTCTTGAACTCCTGACCTGATGATCCACCCTCCCCCCCCCAAAAACCCCCACCCCGGCCTCCCAAAGTGCTGGGATTACAGGCATGAGCCACCACGCCCGGCCTAATATTTGTAATTTTAGTAGAGATGGGGTTTCACGGTGTTGCAGGCTGGTAGGCTGGTCTCGAACTCCTGAGCTCAGGTGATACACCTGCCTTGGCCTCTCAAAGTGCCAGGATTACAGGCCTGAAATTATCCTTTTAAAACACAACTTAGATGTGATCATTTCTCTACTGTAAACCTTGCAACAGCTACCCATTTCTCTCAACATAAAAACCAATGTCCTTACAACCACCATCCCCAACCTGGCCCCACACCCCATTCTTTCTCTAACCTCATCTACTACCCTCAGCCTTGGTTCACTCACCACAGTGGTGATTCCTCACTGTTTCTCCAACACAGCAAGCCTCCTGCTCCTCCTGTCTACAATGGTCTTCCTCTGTCATCCACATGCCTTACTCTCACCAGTCTTTTAAATATCTGCTCCACGTTACGTTCTCAGCAAGGCCTACCACCTTATTTAAAAGAGCAGTCGCCTCCCAGGCCCCTTCTTCCTGCTCTAATTCTCTTTGTTTTTTACTTTTTCAATGTTCTCTTTCCTAAACTTGTCACCTTTTACATACTCTATAATTTAATTATTTGTTATGTTAATTGTTTTTGTTCCCCACCCCCACGCCCCCACTAAAATGCAAGCTCCTTTAAGGCAAAGATCTTTGTCTGTTTTACAAACTGATGTCTCTAGAACTGTAGAACAGGCTCTACCACAATGTAGGAGCACAAAATAAGTGAATTTTGACGGGATGAATGAAGAAACGAAAGCTGTATAATATCATAATAAAAGTCAATGGACAATAACTTAAGTAAATTTATCTGCAGTGCACATGACTATCAAGTAAGTGATGTTTATGTAGTTTGACCTGATAATGTCATAAATATATATACATAAATATGTATGTGTACATACGTGTGTGTGCATATTTAGCTATATATATATATGTTTAAAAAGAGAGAGAGACAAACAAGGAGAGAAAAACAACATGGTGATACATGATTATTATTTCTTTCATATTTATCTTTTTTCCTAATTTTCTTAAATTAGCATTCAACTTTTATAAGTACAGAAACATAAATATTAACTTTTAAAAATAACTCAGTTGAACATTATCTTCACTAGCAATGCTTACTTGATCACCCACTCAGATATAAATTTTTGTTTCTCCAATGCATAGCATACCTCCTGGTATTTAAACCACAACTGTGGCCTTTGTTGACCCAACCCTATAGATGGTTAACTCCTGAAGAAAAACATGTAAGCTTGCATTATTTTTGTGAGTCCTTGGTATTCTCTGCAGGATTTCACTACATAAAGCAAGTCTCTGTCTCTTGATAACATGTTTTACTTCTCCAGCAGGCGGGCCAGTGTTCTTATAGAGCTATCTGCCTGTTTTTAGTGTTTTCTTTGTTTTTTTAGTTTTGCAATGTCACTTAATAATAAATATTTATTTTTATATATCCTAATTTTGATCATTATGTACTCATAAAATCCTGTATTTTCATGTCTTCCCATTATTGTATAGATGAGCTATTATGGGTATTTTTTGTGTCATTCAAATAAATCTCCAATTGCCACAATTTGAATTTTATAACAAAAGTAATACATATTCAATGTAGGGGAAAAAACAAACACATTCCACTTTAAAGGGAAAAATAATACTGTTAACATTTTTGTATATGTTCATTCATATTTTCCTTTCATATTTTTAAATATAGATATTTATTTACAACAAAATTAAAATAATAAATCTGATTTCCTACCAATATTATTTATTAGTAAATTTTCCTACATCAGTTAATACATGTCCACAATAGCCTTTTAATGGCTCTATAGTATTCTATATCATGTTGAACATTAATGTTTTGTCCATGTTTTACTCTTCTGAGCAATGTGGTTTTGTCTCTCCTTACATCTAAATTCTTAAATGTACTTTTAATTATATCTTTAGAATCAATTCCCACAAATAAAATTATTGATTCCAATGGGCAAGAGTATTTTTTTCCTGCTTAGTTGTTTGATATTTAAAAGTATTACATCCTATGATCAATGCCCTCATTTTTCCAACAGTATACTGATAACATATCCCAGTGATTTTTCAACATCTTTGTGGTCTAATCAGAGTTTCATTAACATTTTAGTACTTAGATAATCTTTAGAATGAACAACATTGTTGTCTTTTTAATTACTCAAAGTCTAGTTGAAGCAAGTCAGAAAATATTACAAATAGTTTCAACAATTAAATATGGCACATACATATGAAAGAGGTGGTAGTTCCACATTAAGAAGAACTTTGAAATAAATCACAATTATGTGGTGCTGTAAATGTATCCACTAAGTGTAGAAGCACAATTAAGAGTCTAATTATAAGGGAAAATGCGATCACATCCTAAGTAGGAGCCTAAGCCACAAACCTGTTCCTACTTGCGCCATTGTGTTCAAGAAACCCTGAGGCTCTTCTGTGTCAATGATTTGAGGAGTTTCCACAAATTTGCCCCAGTTTTATCTCACTCCTCTCCCCTTAATGCCCATTATCTGTCTCATTATCTTCATTAAATTTCCTCTATAAACTTTCTTAGTTATTTTTTTTTAGACCATATCTCCACGTAGGTTGCCCACCCAACTTGCATCAGTCAAACCCTGATAAAAAATGTCATCCAAAATCTGACACCTCCTCTAGCATATCTCTCTGATGAAGAAACAAGAGGTGGTTGACAAAAGATTCCTACTGTCAACCAACTTGTCTTTCAAAAGGTCACAATTAAGCAAAATCCTTTCATCTGTTTAACATCCTTTTCATCCTTTCATCTATTTAACGTCTCATAAACACAAGACTTAACCTTTAAAAGCTTCATGCAAGTATAGAAGACACAGAAGCAAATGCTTCCCACTTTATTTTTAGCCAATGTGAAAATCTATAAACTGGGAAACATTAAGTCTTAATTTGGGGAGGAGGTGTAGATGTTTAATATTCACAGTTAGATAACTTCAAGCAATCAATGGATATTATTCTCACACCCCAGTAGAGCATATGAGAGTTTTTGCTGTTGCTGGGAAGATGATAGATAGAGTTGGAGGACAAAGAGAATTTAGTCACCTAAATCTATTTAACTCCATTCATCTCTTTTCCTTTTTATGATATCAAGTGATGTAGCCAGTAGCAAAGACTCAATCTTAAAATGTCCTTCCAGTTCTATGGCAGGATATAGCACGCCTTTTTCTTTTGGTCACTCAATTTAATTGCTGTCATTTAATTTCTAGCAAAGGGCAAAAACAAAGTTACAGAAGACTGTTACTTTCTACATGGCAATAAAACTTTTCAAATGTCCTCTGATGTGATTTTTTATTTCCTAGCACTGTTTGCTGACCCATGGCCTTTCCAATAAATTTGGGAAATCCATTTGTTTAGACTAATGGTAGAAGCTAATTAAATGTTTAAAATTAAATTAGTATTTATCCATGATACTTCCAAATAGGCTCTAGAAACCCACTGCCATCGTAACACTCTAATATAAAGTACTTCAATTTATAAGAGCCAAACACCTGAGAAAGAGCTGAATTTTTGAATCCCAAGAAAATTTGATTTAGAAGGCAAATACTATAAACTATGATAGAAAAGATTAGAATATAACTCCGAGGTTTGTTTTTTGTTTTTTTAAACCATGGAGGAAGATGAAATCCTGTGCTGGAATTTTTTTTTTTTCTTTTGAGAAACCTGGAGGGAGGAGAAAAGAGAGATTTAGCTATAGGGATGGGTTTCAGAGATGGAACTCCATTAAGAAAAACTCTGTAATGAGTTGGGAATCATAAAAGAAAATGTCAACAGAAATCACCTAAGTAGTTTGAGGATACAGGAATAGAGGGAAATTTTGCTCCATGTTTCAACAGATCTTTGGAAAGAAGCAGAGACTAGTAGCAGAGAGCTCGCTTCAAATAACAGGGTCTTATAAAGAGAAAGTATAGATAGGAAACCAACATCTATTACCCACATAAGGGGTACAGTTGTCACAGTGTCACTAAAGGCAAAATTGGAGAAAGGTGAATTGCGTTGGCAACCACCAGGCCATAACTATGGCAAAAGGACAGAACTGGAAAGACACAAGCCTCAGGAAACTTCAGAAGCAGAAGCAGCTAAAACAGAGGCTTTCAAAGACTAGGCCGAATAAGCTTACCTTAAATACCTCAAACAGAGGCTGTTGACAGCCAGAGAGGAACCAGAGGTCTGGTCCTCAAGATGATTTGTATATCATCCACTAAAAAAAATTTTAAAGGCTGCTTATACTCTTGCTAATGTTTAAATTGGCATCCATAGTCTTCCATTCTAGTCTTACATAGTTGTAAAATATGTCATTTCTAGTGTGCTATAAATAATGAATTTTAAAATAAACCTGTTATATTGCTCTTTTAAATGAATCAAATGCAATCTAAATACCATACAGATTTGATATCTGCCATAATCCATCTATAAAACATATATAAACTAGCAAGCTCCTCTTTATCAATCAGAAATTTTAGAATGGAGAGCATCCTTTTTTTTGAATTTATATATTCATTTCAGTTTCACTATAGAATTTAATGTGATGTAATATTATGTCCGAAAGCATTAATCAACATATCATGCTTCACTATAACAAAATATGCATATAAATTGAAATTTCACTTTTTATTTTGACTTTGAGATCATAAAGCTCTAAGTAAAAAAGAATAGAAAGTGTTAGCAATAGAAACCCAGTTACATTAGGGTATTGCTATATAATGGAATACTATGCAGCTTTAAAAATCCATAGTGATTATATCTATGTCTCACTATATATTAATATAGAACATATCTTAAGGTATGTCAGAAGAAAAAGAAACTATAGAATAATGTGTAAGAAGAGAAATTAAAATTGGAATTTATAAGTGAAAGCTTGATTTTATAAGCAAAATTTCTGAAACACTAAAACATTATATTAGTCTGCTTTCACACTGCTATAAAGAACTACCTGAGACTGGGTAATTGATAAAGAAAACAGGTTTAGGTCATATGGTACTTCTAGTTCTAGATCCTTGAGGAATCGCCATACTGTTTTCCATAATGGTTGAACTAGTTTACAATCCCACCAACAGTGTAAAAGTGTTCCTATTTCTCCACATCCTCTCCAGCACCTGTTGTTTCCTGACTTTTTAATGATTGCCATTCTAACTGGTGTGAGATGGTATCTCACTGTGGTTTTGATTTGCATTTCTCTGATGGCCAGTGATGACGAGCATTTTTTCATGTGTCTGTTGGCTGTATGAATGTCTTCTTTTGAGAAATGTCTCTTCATATCCTTTTCCCACTTTTTGATGGGGTTGTTTGTTTTTTTCTTGTAAATTTGTTTGAGTTCTTTGTAGGTTCTGGATATTAGCCCTTTGTCAGATGAGTAGATTGCAAAAATTTTCTCCCATTCTGTAGGTTGCCTGTTCACTCTGATGGTAGTTTCTTTTGCTGTGCAGAAGCTCTTTAGTTTAATGAGATCCCATTTGTCAATTATGGCTTTTGCTGCCAGTGCTTTTGGTGTTTTAGACATGAAGTCTTTGCCCATGCCTATGTCCTGAATGGTACTACCTAGGTTTTCCTCTAGGGTTTTTATGGTATTAGGTCTAACATTTAAGTCTCTAATCCATCTTGAATTAATTTTCGTATAAGGAGTAAGGAAAGGATCCAGTTTCAGCTTTCTACTTATGGCTAGTCAATTTTCCCAGCACCATTTATTAAACAGGGAATCCTTTCCCCATTTCTTGTTTCTCTCAGGTTTGTCAAAGATCAGATGGCTGTAGATGTGTGGTATTATTTCTGAGGACTCTGCTCTGTTCCATTGGTCTATATCTCTGTTTTGGTACCAGTACCATGCTGTTTTGGTTACTGTAGCCTTGTAGTACAGTTTGAAGTCAGGTAGCGTGATGCCTCCAGCTTTGTTCTTTTGACTTAGGATTGTCTTGGAGATGCGGGCTCTTTTTTGGTTCCATATGAACTTTAAAGCAGTTTTTTCCAATTCTGTGAAGAAACTCATTGGTAGCTTGATGGGGATGGCATTGAATCTATAAATTACCTTGGGCAGTATGGCCATTTTCATGATACTGATTCTTCCTATCCATGAGCATGGTATGTTCTTCCATTTGTTTATGTCCTCTTTTATTTCACTGAGCAGTGGTTTGTAGTTCTCCTTGAAGAGGTCCTTTACATCCCTTGTAAGTTGGATTCCTAGTTATTTTATTATCTTTGAAGCAACTGTGAATGGAAGTTCATTCCTGATTTGGCTCTCTGTTTGTCTGTTACTGGTGTATAAGAATGCTTGTGATTTTTGCACATTAATTTTGTATCCTGAGACTTTGCTGAAGTTTCTTATCAGCTTAAGGAGATTTTGGGCTGAGACAATGGGGTCTTCTAAATATACAATTACTGGGTATATACCCAAAGGATTATAAATTATGCTGCTATAAAGACACATGCACACGTATGTTTATTGCCGCACTATTCACAATAGCAAAGACTTGGAATCAACCCAAATGTCCATCAGTGACAGACTGGATTAAGAAAATGTGGCACATATACACCATGGAATACTATGCAGCCATCAAAAAGGATGAGTTTGTGTCCTTTGTAGGGACATGGATGCAGCTGGAAACCACCATTCTCAGCAAACTATCGCAAGAACAGAAAACCAAACACCGCATGTTCTCACTCATAGGTGGGAACTGAACAATGAGATCACTTGGACTGGGGAAGGGGAACATCATACACCGGGGCATATCACGGGGAGGGGATAGGGGGGAGGGGGGAGGGATTGCATTGGCAGTTATACCTGATGTAAATGACGAGTTGATGGGTGCTGACGAGTTGATGGGTGCAGCACACCAACATGGCACAAGTATACATATGTAACAAACCTGCACGTGATGCACATGTACCCTAGAACTTAAAGTTTAATTAAAAAAAAAAAAAAAAGAAAACAGGTTTAATCGACTCAAAGTTCCACATGGCTGGGGAAGCCTCAGGAAACTTACAATCATGGCAGAAGGCAAAGGGGAAGCAAGGCGTGTCTGAAACGGCGGCAGGGGAGACAGCGAGCAAGAGGGTAACTGCCAAACACTTTTAAACCATCAGATCTCATGAGAACTTACTATCACAAGAACATCATGGGGGAAACTGCCTCACCTCCTGCCAGGCCCCTTCCTCAACCTGTAGGGATTACAATTCTAGGTGAGATTTGGGTGGGGACACAGAGCCAAACCATATCAAATGTCAACAGTCATCACCTTTTGGTGGTAGGGCTGGAAAGTAGGCAGATAAGACAAGGGCAGGAGAAAAATATTTACTAAATCACAATTTATAAATCTTGAGTTTTGAAAGATGTGAATATTTTTATATATGTTTGCATGTAATTCTTACTAATACATCATGACAAAAGTTTGAAAATTATAAATATTCATAAATAATAACTATAAAGCTGTATCTCAATGAAAATGCATCACTTAATTAGATAAATGATGCAAGATTTTTCCCCGTGTGAATAAATATTACTTATCACTAGAATGTAGCCAGAATAATTCTATTCCAATCTTATATTTAATGGTAGAGTTTATTTGTTAAGAAACTTTTATACAAGTAGATGGGAAAAGAAAAAATTTTGTATAGCTATTTCATCGTTTTTATTTTTCATTCTTTCCAAGTTTTCTGCCAGAAATCTTATGACTATCATAAAAATTAATTTTAACTTTCTATCAGATGATAACTAAATTATTTCCTCCCTGTACTTCATTTAAAGTTAATAACTGGATACCATCTAATTCACAAAATGACTTGTTACCTGGTTATTAGAATCACACTTTTCAATTTTATAGAAGCACATAAAAATGTTATAAAAAGTTATCAGAAAAATATTAATGATACCCATTATTCTTTTAATTTTATTTTAAAATTAAAATACATTTAAACGAAATTTAAAATAAAATTATTGTTAATATCAATAACTTTGTCATGACAACATTTTAATTAAATAACTTCAACTTTTCTCACATTTTAAATAAGATATTTTTTCTAATCTGGGTGTGGAAAATTTATTTAATTTACTTAAGTGTCTGCCATATGATTTAATCGGAAAGGCCAATCTTTACTATCAGACTCATTAGCCTAATATGATTACTCTCTACTGGAAAAACATCTAACTTGATATTCCTATTCAGACAAGCATACACATTCTCATGACAATGATCCTCTTCTGACTTCTAATTCTAAGATAGATAGATAAGGCACAAACCCTGCCAGAGTTTTGTCATCTGGATGAAATGAGTCACATGGCATTGGGCATTTCTTACCAAAGCTTTCTTTGTGTTGCTTTACTGTATTCTCATTCAGGAGCAATGCATTCTTTGACAACAGTCAAGGAATGGAACAGGCAAAGCTTTGAATCAATAAAAAAATCATCACTCCCCCTGCCTTGCCCTGTGTTTTCTCAATTCAGAGCATCCCCATACAGACCAAAGTACATTGTTTCTCCCGTCACTCTGCACTCTTTTAATATAAACATATAAGACAGAACTCAATAAAAATAACAGCACCCAAAAAGAAAGGAAAAGAAAAAATAACACAAAATGGTGTTCTGGTTAAAGCATGAGTTCAGAGTTCACTCATCTGGCCCCTTTTTACTCCTCAGATCTGCTCTGAGCCTCCTTCACTGAGACTTTGGATTCCATGGAACACAATCTGAAAAATATTGAGCTACACTGATTTTTTTTATGGACCTTAAAATCAAACTTGCAGCAACATTAACATTTAGAACGAAGTTGAGAACCTCAAAAGAATTTTTTTTTTTTTTAATTTTCTGAAGTAACAGATTTGGCACCAAGAGAGACAGTCAGGCAGCCTAGGTTTGAATTATACTTTAGGCATTTATGAGTGATATAGATAACTTGAATAATAAATATATTTAGCAAGTTACTGAACCTCCTTGAATCTCAGTTAAGCCATCTATGATCACCCTGTTTACAGAATTGTTAGAAAAATTAGCAATAATAGATACCAAGTACCTGATGTGTACTACGTAGCTGATACAAAGTAAGAGCTCAGCAAATAAATATGTGGGGTTAATAAACTCATGAACTTTTAGTTAAGTTATTTCTAGCAAAGTTCTCTTCTGCATATCTCTTCAACAACAAACATACCATACTTTTTAAAGCCGATTTCAATACCCGTATCTTTGGGACAGAGGAGGGGAAAACACCTAAGTGCAGATTTTTGGAGAGTCCAACAAAGAAAATAATCCCAAGGCAGATGACTTGGGTCCAAAGAGAGGAGAGTGTTGGATCATTTTTATAAACTTTTAATACTACATCTGATATGTCAGAACACACAGAGTTTGACGCTACACATGAGAAAGAGGTGGATGGCTACAGGGAGACACATTGAACCAAAAGTGAATTCTGATAATCCGGAAAGAAAAAGAAAGACTACCATAATGTATAACAAAGGGCCATCATTATATTTCCAAACAGGCAAAAGATTAAACTATTTTCAACATTTTGCATTTAAGAAATAAAGTGAATCATCTTACAAAATGCCATCATCAAAAGTACTTCATTTTTGTAAGCTTTGGCACTTAAGGTATTCAGTTTTTCCTACAGAAAATCCACGTATGGGTTTACACATTTACTGAAAAGTGATAGGTGGCATTGTAGTATAGTGCTGAAAACTTGATGTCCTGAAAGTACATTGCCTAATTTCAAATACAGTCAGCAGTTGAGTTTAAGCCCTATCCTTATTCATCCTTAAGTATGTGACTTTGGTCAAGTTTCTCTTAATCCTGCGAAGGTTTTTACCAATCTGTACAATGGAGTTAATATTGACAAGCAATTGATAGTTTTGCTGTGAGAAATAAGTGAGCTGACACAGGTAAAATGTTTAGTACACTTCCTGGAAGAGCAAAAATTCAGCAAACATAGGACATTATTAGTATTAGTATGACAACTACCACTGCTGTTACTGTACTTCAGTGATAGTGACAGTATTGCTAGTATTAGTATTACATATAAGTATTTCCATTTCCGTCATTTTAGAAGTTTTACTACTGGTTCCCCAACTATAATACAATTTTCTTTGTAATAGGGTCCATTATTGTAATAGGGTCCATTTATCACTTTTTACAAAATCTGTCAAATTTCTAGCAGAGTTCTGAACTTTCAATAGGTGTCTCGTAAACATTTCTTGACTGACTGATATATGTACATTATAGTTCGGTAAATGTGAATTCACTGACATTTTAACTCAACACTTTAAGAAAACACCCAGCTTCACATTTGATATCTCCATTTACTTGACTCTTTGTTGCAAACAGCTAATTAGGGATGACATGGCACTGTTTGAGTTTTGGTAGACTATAATCTGTGGACTTTAAGGCAACCAACTGCCTAATTCATCTATGCTGGTCTACATGCCAAGAAAACATATGCAAATTAAAGAATATCATTTGGTCAAAGAAAATCAGAAGAATGGACTTGCCTAGTAATGACTTTGGAAGTCAAAATTTTAACATAGATAAATGGTTTTATTGATGCTTTCATTTATAGTGAGCTTTATTTATATCATAAATACTAAAGAGAGAGTATTTTCCACCAAGGATATTCATAGGTATAGCATTAGCCAAGTAAACATGTCATTAGTTGTCGTAATTGCTCAACATTTTTCAAAGTAATATGAAACAAAAACATTTCTGTTAAAAAACTAGAATTCTGATGTCTAAGCAAATACCATTCTCAATACACAAATTGTTAACTGAAAGCACCCTCTGTAAAGAGATTCAGAAGTAATCAATATATTGTTTCTAAATCAAAATTTTCCTTCTCTCATTTTCACTCAATACAATTAAAATTAGGGAGTATCTACTATATTCTCTAATTTTAAGAAAATGGAACAATATGAAATCACATATCTATTCATAGATGTATACATTGCTATATAGCTTACATAAAAGCATGGTACATCATTTGGTGTGTGTGCATGTGTGTGTGTACAGACCAGATATAACTAGCATAGTTAAATCCACGTAAATTATCTCTTAAAATCTATATTCAACTGCACAAAGCAATACTATAGTTAAAATTACTTAAATGGAATACATAGAATCAATGTTACATCATTAGATAGACAGGTTGAGAGAGAGAGAGAGAATAATAGATTGATAGAGATACAGAGCCAGACTGACTTCAATAGGTAATTTAATTACTATTCATAATAGTCTACTTCCTCATGTCCGCTCTTCACCTTTCCCATGTTCCTTAAATTTTTTTATCCTTCTGAATACACTATGAAGCAATAAATAATCTGGAATACAAATACAGGTTTTGATTGTGTTAATTTTATTATAAACAAAATAGCCCCGGAAAAAACTAGCTTAGATTTTTTTCAAAAAGGAAGTGCACAGAGTAGAAAGGAAATTAATAAAGAAATCAGAAAGAGATGTGAAAAGAACTAGAACCCGCTTTTCACAACCTAAAATGAATTATTTGATACAGTGCATTCATTGCCACTCCAACATGTATTCCACTCTTCTTTACTTGATCTGTTTAGGTCAATAAATGCATTTTAAAAAACTACTTAAATTTTACAATCTTCTTTGCAGCTAGGCTAGGAAAAGCCAAGTCCTGATCAATTAGATGTCAGTGGGAGGGGACAGGTAAGCAGGTGGGAGCTCCCAGGAAGGAGAAAAGGCAAAGAGGAGATTCAACTGATGTGTCCCCTTTCCCTGTTGACCATATTGCTTCTCCTCTACCTAGAGTGAAGCTGAAGGCATAGCAGCCATCATGTCCCCACAGCATGATAAGCATAAAGATGGATGCTGCATGGGTAGACTGGCTAATGCCTATTAAAAATATATATATTTTAGAAGGACATTTGTGAAGAAAATAGAGCCATATATATATACACATATAATTAATAGACATTGGCCAGTCTTTAATCATTCAGCATCCTGCTAAATAAGTTACTTGGATACCCTGTGCTCCTTCCCTCCCAAAAAGATGTTAATTCAGGGAGCCTTCTGTGGGTGGGAGACTAAAAGCAAATACATTTAGGCTGCCAAAGGCCTGCATGAAATACAACATGATCAGATTACAAGAGTCAGGAAGAATCACCTAGAAACGACTTGTTCTCTGAAAATGTAAAACTTAATTTTATAAGTCATAGTATGCTAGCAGAAAACATAATCCACTTTTGCTTGTTTAAGTAGAAATGGTTTTATCATAGCATATTAAGTGGCTTATAGAATTGTTGGCAAGGGTGAAGAAACAAAATTTAATTTGAATTTTCAGAATGACTTTAAAACTGCATTACAAATTTGAGCCACTGATACTGAGTTCCAATCCAAAATGTGCACTGGGGATGGAAATCCAGTGAGATAAAAATTTAAGGTGCATTCACCGTCAAGATTGTGCCAAGTCCCACTGGGTAAGCTCCCCTTTAAATTTAGTAGCCTAGGTTCCTCATTTGCTTCAACCTGGTTCCAATCTTAACATCTGTGAAACTAACAGAATGACAGGGACTGGATTTAGAGCAGACATCAACAGTAGAACTAGAAAATAAAATTAAAAATGGTTAAAACAGTCTCAATGTTGTGTTTGGGGTGAGGGATGGGAGAAATCCATCTAAGTGTTCAATATTTTTTGTTATTGCTCAAAATGTGTGTTTTTTAAAAGTAAGTGTTATCGTGTATTTTGAGGTTTATAACATGATGTTATAGGAGATAATATGGATAATAAATGATTACTAGAATGAAGCAAATTAACATATCTACTATCTCACATGGTTACTTTATGTGTGTGACAAAATCAGCAAAAAACCTACTTATTTAACAGAAATCTACAATACAACATAATTTTATTAACTATAGTCCTTATGTTATATTACAGCATTATTCTAATATCCAAGATAGGGAAACAACCTAAGTGGTGACAGAAAAATAGGTAAAGAAAATGGGTGATGTGTGTGGGGAGGTGGAGGGATGAAATGTATAGAATATTATTCAAGCTTTATTTGTTGTTGTTTATTTGTTTTTGTTTGTTTGTTTAAAGATGGGATCTCACTATATTGCCCAGGCTAGTCTCGAACTCCTGAGCTCAAGAGAGCCTCCTACCTCAGTTTCCCAAAGTGCTGGGATTACAGGCATGAGGCACCGCACCCTGCCAATTCAACCTTTAAAAAAGAGATTCTACCATTTGCCACAACATG
Organism: Macaca mulatta; assembly: GCF_049350105.2. Taxonomy (NCBI): domain Eukaryota; kingdom Metazoa; phylum Chordata; class Mammalia; order Primates; family Cercopithecidae; genus Macaca; species Macaca mulatta. The sequence goes on from NC_133413.1 coordinate 125,709,699, forward strand.
GATGGACCTAGAAAAAATTATAAGTGAAATAAGTCATATACAGAAAAAAAAATATTGCATGATCTCACTTATATGTGGAATCTAAAAAAAAAAAAAATGTCAAATACACAGAGATAGAGAATAAAACAATGGTTATGGTTACCAGGAGTGAGGGTGGGAGGAGGAAATGGAGTAGTTCAAAGGACACAAAGTAGCAGATGTGTAGGATGAGTAAACCTGTAGATCTAATGTTCAATGTGATATTAAGGGAAAAGTTTTGACCACTTTAATCAGTGCCACTGAAGTAACTCAGGCTGTGTGCAACAAAAGCTCCTGATGACCTGCATCACATCTTCTCAGTCTACAATACCAAGCCGCTGCTGCTGTGCATAATTTCATGTGATCTCAGACTCACCTGGTGCTCAAGGCTTCTCACCTCAAATATGTGCTGTGCATTTCTTGCCCTAGGGCATTCTCAAAAGCTACAGGAGCCGACAAACGCAGCCTTAAGTGCGGAGAGCTAACCACCCCAGGGCATTCCTCTGCTAAGCAAGAGAATGAGCTGGTGGATAGATGTTCCAGCCAGAACTTCTCAAACTATTTGTATGAAGAACCAGCTTCCTTTCTCCTTATCTTCCTCCCTCCCTCCCTCCTTCCTTCCTTCCAAGTTTTTACCCGTATGGAACCAATAATATCACTTTTGTAAAATCACACACTTAAATGATGCAGCAATGTCAGATTGCTATAAGAGATTCTAAAAGCCGACTCTGACTTTCTGAACTTGATCTTGTTGTGACAGGTGACAAAAGTTCTGGGAACAGACACTGGTCCACAGAGTACGCTCTAAGAAGCACTGCTTTCACCTTGGTCCTTCAGGACAGCAATTCAGGAAGGCATTCTGTACACTTCTCAGGAGATTATGGTCAAAAGAAACGCTGTTTCCCACATTAACACACATTCTTATTTTGACTTTTCCTCCTTTCACGCCTCACTCTTCCAGCTTGTTCACTCCTGCTTCCTGTATCCCCTCCCCCAAATAAGCAACCCGCAAAAATAAAGTTCTTGCCTCAGGCTCTGCGTCCTGGGAACCCAAACAAAAACACCAGGATGGCTACAGTTCTGGGATCAGAAGCCTGATGTGGGGAAAGCTGTGAAATACAGATAGTGTGCATCCACGTAAAAAGAGGAACAAAAAGTACAAACAGATTATCCTCAAGGTAATAGGAGAAAGGCTGCTCATCACCTTCCTCACTTCTAAAATGAAGGAAACAAATTATTGACCCTTCCTGGGACTTCTGCACTCTCTTGAGAGTTAAAGATATGTGTCTTTTTCATCTGTTATTTCTTATTATTCTTCTCTATTTTTATGTGAAACGGTATGGATAAAAATCTGGATAGACATTTACCACAAGAACATGAAAAATCTTATTAAATCTATAGATCTTGTCATTAATTTATGTTTCTAAACCTCTCTTTGCCTAAATTCTCTCATCTATGACAATGTGTTTGATCTTAGAATAAACTTGATACACATCTTACTATGACTAAAATAGAATCCAGGTAAAGCATTTGGTAAATTACCTAGCACAAATCTGGTATTATTAAATAATTATCATTTTCTCTCTCATGACCCTCTTTTTTCACTCATTATATTCCTGCCATGTTGGTTTTCTCCCTGTTCCTCAGCCCCCAAGTTCTTTCCTGGTCCTGCACATGCCTAGAATGTTCTATACCTTCTAACATCTCACACTCCCCATTAGTGCTAACTTAACTTATGCTCATCCTTATGTAAACATACTCGTGACTTCTTCAAGGAAGTATTTTTGACACCTTAATCTAAGCCTACCATTAGAGACTTGTTCTTCCCTATACTTTTTCTATGACACGCAATTGCAATTCAGAAACTACTTTATGTTTTTCTGATTGTCATTCTGTTCTCCATCGTTTATATTGAAGGACCTGTTCAGTACTTCTTTATGCCTCATATAATGGCATATAATAGGTACCCACACATATGCACTGGGCAGACAGATATTAACATTGGGCTCTTTCTGTCTCCATTTTATTTGAGGCTACATAATTCCTAGAACAAAATAACATTGCAAGTAAGCCCACCTATAAATGTGATTTGCTGGCCTAAACAGAACTTGCAAAGGTAGTGTTCTAAGAGAAATTTGTGATTCTTGCCCAACAGCCATATGAAAAAATCTAAATGGAATATTGGAAGAGAATAGGATGTGGGAAAGAGTTCCTCCTTCTCAGCTTAAGCCTATAAGAAGAGCTTCAAGAACACCCCTGAAATGATTGATAGGTGTTCCATAAAGTTTGAGGCACACAAGACTGTGGTCTGAAACACACCAGGGAAATCAAATTGCAAGAAGCTGTGGCTACCAGTCGGGGCTGTGTTGGGAGTGTGAATAAATGACTATTTCTTGCAGGACAGAGGGAGAACTGAAAGTTGAGATCCAGGACGTAATCATGTTTACATTCTTTGCAAAAGGACTTCCTAGAGTGATGATGTGACCCTAACAAAAAGGGGAGACCTTTGATACGCAGGGCATGGCACCTAACTAGAGGAGATAAATAATCCACATCACAAGAGGTTTGGGTAAATGTTTCAGTGGGAAATGTCTGAGGAGTCAATTAGAGTGTTTTATAAGCGAATAATTCCAATGAGATTTTTTCCTCTCTCTGGCATCTCCTTCCTACCGTTGGCTAACCTCTAATCCTAGAAGAAACAAGTAGGCTAGTGGTGAGAGGGTGGGAGAGGAAAGAGGAGAAGCTAAAACGGGAAGCCTCTCTTTCCAAAACACTGCAGGTTCCAGCCTGAGGCAGATCCTAGCTGAGGAAACATTAATTTCCTATTAAGTTCAGATTTCTAATTTTATATTGGAGTGGAAACAATAGTTAGAAAATGTCAAGAGGATTTTTTAATTATGTGAAAGTGACGAGAAATGTCACAAATATATCTCAAAATTTTATTCAGGATATGAGAAAGAAGTAGTCCAACAGAATGGGTTTTAACAGTTGCAATGGGGAAGTTGGAGAGACATTTTTTCCTTTGGAGTTTCAATAAAGTTACACTCTATAGCAATGTAATCTTTTAACATAATGGTTACCTTTGAATAAATGATAGACTGAGCATAAATGGTCCTATTATCAAATGTACATTTTAACAATTTATTAATAAAGGTACTGCATGGGATTTTAAACGGCAATCAGCTTTTCCTTTGTGCTTTAAAATCATGTAGAAAAGTTAACTAAATTGATTATTTTTTGTGCATTATAAAAGATAATCGACTGCTATATTTACTCCACTAATGACACTGAAAATTTGCAAGGCACTAAAATGTATGCTTATAAGCAGAATTAATAACTTGACTATCCAACTTTTGTCTAGTTTATTATCCATAGCATACCACATAGACCTAGAAAAATACTGTAAGCTTCATTAAAGTTTTAAACAATTATGAAATAGCAATACCCACCACATAGTTTAAATATTTTACACAACATCTTTAATCACCTCTTTATAATTTATGGAACAGATTGTAAAATCATTACAGATGTGCATTAATAATTAATATGTAATATTATCTCCTTATAAATATATGTTATAGATTCATTAAAATGCTTTGCTTGCAAGATGAATAATAAAGTTTCTTTTATGACTGCTACATACATTATAGTTTTGTTGTAAACTTGTTTTACACTTAGATTTCCAAGCCAGATGATTGCTATCTCACATTAATTTAAAACTGTGATAACTACCCTTTGGATTATACAGATAATTTCTCTGCAGTATTACTTGTTAGTACTATTCACAAATACTCAAGTTTTCCTTCCAGATACATGGCAAGATTTCATTTTCCTGCTTCCTTTGAGGATAAACATGGTCCTGTGACTCTTTGCCCAAGAAAGTGGAATCAGTGTATCATTTCCAAGTGGAAGTTTTAGAGTCCTGTGATCTCAGAAGCAAATGTCAAGATGTAACTCCTGTCAACCTGGAACTGGGAACTTAGAATTCATGCCCATCCATTTGAGTCATGTAGCATGAGTGAAAAATAAATGCTCTTATACTTAGAGCAATTTGGACACTGTTTATTACTGCAGCATAAGCCAGATTAGGAGGTGGCAAACATTTTCTGTAAATGGCCAGATAGTAAGTATCTTAATCTTTGCAGGCTATAATGTCTCTGTTGCAATTGTGTCCAGGGTTTGTTCCTTCCAGTGGGTTTGTAGTCTCGCTGACTGCAAGAATGAAGCCGTGGACCCTCGTGAGTGTTACAGCTCTTAAAGGTGGTGCAGACCCAAAGAGTGAGCAGCAGCAAGATTTACTGTGAAGAGCAAAAGAACAAAGCTTCCATAGCGTGGAAGGGGACCCAAGAGGGTTTCCCCTGCTGGCTGGGGTGGCCAGCTTTTATTCCTTTATTTGTCCCAGTCCATGTCCTGCTCATTGGTCCATTTTACAGGGTGCTGATTGGTGTATTTTACAAACCTGATTGCAAAATGAGCACTGATTGGTGCATTTTACAAACCTCTAGCTAGCTACAGAGCGCTGATTGGTGCATTTTTACAGAGCACTGATTGGTGCATTTTACAAACCTCTTGTAAGAAAAGTTCTCCAAGTCCCCACTCGACCCAGGAAGTCCAGCTAGCTTCACCTCTCATAGTTACTCAATGCTGCCACTATAAAGTGAATGCAGCTCTAGAAGGAAAAAAGTAAAGGACTAGGCATTACTGCGTTCCAATAAAACTTTATTTACAAAAACAATTGAAGTTAGTGAATCAGAATTTGTCTGTGGGGCCCTAGTTTGCCAACCCCTTGTCTAGCTTATTTGGACACAGTCACACAATGGAGTGATGGAAAGTTCATGAAGGTAAACATCAAATCATGTATTTTAATTGATTATCCTGATGTTTTATATTTTAGATTTTAAACTGATACTTCAAAGAAGTTTTAAAGTTCTTTGTGGTTTTCATTTTCCATGTATTTTCTAAATAGTATTTAGGTTTAAATGAGATAAAATATAAACATGTTTTTACATCCTTGAATTGAAATATTCAAATATTTCTTCTTTTGCTTAGTCTAAATATAAATATCTTGACAAGGTTTGGGCAACATTGCTTCATATTTCCACTATTCAATTATAGGAAAATAAACTATTGCAATATGTCAGTCTTTAAGTATGGTTGGATGAAGATGCAAATACAAACTTGTTTGAATTATCAAAAAACAAAAAATTTCTCCACCCAACAAGAAGTGTCTCCATTCTAAAACTCAGTGGCGTTACATAGGTAAGAATATGGCTAGAAATATGAAGGGTAGGTTTATTTCATTTATGTAAACACATAGCTTGAAAACTAAGCTGAGTCCTGAAAAGAAAGCAACATTTTTCTTCACATGTAGGTTTCTTTACACATAAATTGCCAAATTTAAAGTTGGAGATCAATGCAGTGTTGGGATTCCTTTGGACCTGTACTATGGAACGTATTAACATTTTAACACACAATAATACATCTGCATATATTCACTCTTAAAACATGTTCTTCACACACAAATACAAGTATATATAGTAAAATGGCTAAAAAGGAGAATATTTGAGAAAGCATAATTTCTATCCAAGAGAACTATAATCTCTAAGTTATTTCACTCAAAAAAAAATAACATCTAAATTATTCTTACTCTTTGTAACTTACAATGATTATTTTGTTTTGTGTTGAGACAGGGTCTTGCTCTGTGCCCAAGCTGGAGTGAAGTGGCACGATCACAGCTCACTGCAATCTCGCCCTCCAGGCTCAAACTATCCTCCCACTTAGTTTCCCAAGCACCTGAGACTATGGGCATTGCATTACCATGCCTGGCTAATTTTTCATTTTTTGTAGACACGGGGTCTCCCTAATTGAGGGAGATTGGTTTAAACCAGGTTGAATTCCTGAGCTCAAGTGATCCTCCTGTCTTGGCCTCAGAAAGTGCTGGGATTACAGGCATGAACCATTGCACGCAGTCTACAATTATTTTCATTTTAATAAAATGTATTCATATTCCTCATTCTTTTTTCACAGTAACTTCTTCATCAAAATTTAAAATAAAAAAGTAAAAATGGTAAAGTGTATGTGAAGTATTTGAGTGTTAATGTAATAGCTACATATTTCAGTGAACATACTACTTTTTGGCTGCTAGCTATTATACCTGTAATGTCATTATGTTTTATTCTACACAATTCAATGGACGAATTTTTGAAAAGGCAAGTTGTGTTAATTCCTTTGGATTCATTATTTTTTTCATGAAATAGCCTTTCAACCTTGGAATTATTAGTATAGTAGATTCTTATACTACTAAATATGCTACTGAATTGTCTGGCTTACAAGAATATTCGTTTAATTAAGTTTTTTTCCATTCAGATATGATTGTTAAAATTAGGTCAAATTATACACCAAATGCATTCCAAAGTTCCTAATTTTCATTCTGTTAATTGTGAGTAGAGCTCAAGGAAAGCATCTCAAAGCATTGAACTTTCTCCCACACTGTGTGTGTGTTTGTGTGTGTGGTGTGTGTTTGTAAATGTAACCCTCTAAGCATGTAAAATATGCACTTGCTCTGAATTTCCAGGTTCTCCCTGAAAGAAATATTTAGAGTTTGTTACTAAAATCATCAAATTGTGGATTTTAATGGAAATGTTGCCCAGCCTTTCATGTACTGCTCTAAATAATTAAAGATTATAAAATTCTTGGTTTGGTTTTTACCATGTAGATACATTTATTCTACTAACAAGCAGAACATTGTATAACATAGCCCAAATTAACAAAATGCAAAGAATGTCATCTCAGCAGGAACCCTGGAACATGAAATGGATTTCCATCGCTGGAATTTTTGTTACAGCTCATTTGGGTTCTCTCTATATACTGCAGTAGTAACATTTACGTGCCCAATTCTCTGGCTTAACCTTATGGTTTTTCTGTATAACAGGGGGGAAAGACTCTGCAAACAAGCTCTGTGTATGAATTACTGTTGTTTTATTTTCTTTTGAAACTTTTCCCCCATGGGCTTGTTTTGTAATTAAAATAATAAGTTACTTACAGGGAGGTCTTGAGATTTTGCCCCATCTTTTTTATATTTTAGAAAAATGTCTTTGTTTCTGAGTAGTTGAGAAATCCTCATGACTTGGATTTATATAATTATGGCTTCATTAGAAGAGTTATTAATTTACTTAAAACATAGCCTTCTAGATTGAAAAGATAATATTATGAAAAGCTATTGTATGTATTCATTTTAAACTACATATTCAAATTCATAAAATACCTATTGACTCTCTGCTGTTAAAAAAACTAGTTCCACTATATTTCCTCTTACTTTTCCTCCTAATAGTTCCTGTTTTCATTAATCATATTTTAAAATACAATATAATGTATTTGTGTGTGTGTTATATAAGTGAAGGCTTATCACTTCACTTCAGTTACCACAATTTCCATAATTCTGTTTTAACTACTACTTAAATTAACTGAATAAACTCCACTAGTTCAATTTATATGGCTTCTCCTTTTCTGGATTCTTTATTTGATTGATCTCTTGGTTAACAGATTTTGTTGTCAAGTAGTTCTTTTCAAGAAACATACATAGGTTCCTTCTAATCCTTCCACACTTGAAGCCATTTGCTTCTTACCCTTATGCCTGAGATGCAATGACTGGAAAATTACTGAGGGAAATTTTTCTCCCCTGAAAAATTTATGTATGTTGCTCTGATATTTTCTGATATTAAGTACTGAGGTGTAGTTTTGGTAAGTTTAAGCTTTTCCTGTTGACCTATTTTGTTTCATTTTGTTTTTTCCATGTAATTCTTTCTTCATTATTAAAGTTGAATAACTTTCCTGGCCTCCTTTTCATCTGCAGATTCAACTATTCCTTCATTTCAAGAGTATTTCCTTAAGGAAAATTTTATTGTTATCTGTTCTATTTGCTCTGATGTTTTCTTTATCAATTATAGTTTCCAATTTATCTTCCATATCTTTATCTTCTCTATTACTATTTGTATATATTCCTTATTCTAAGTTTTGTTTTATGATCTTGCTGATCTTCAGTTGTGAAAAATTTATTTTATTGCATTCAATATTTTCTTCCAGCATTATTTATGTTTCTCTTTCATTTCTTTTCTGAGTTTTGCCACCATTTTCCCCTTTTCTTTTTTGATTTTTTGAATTGTGTTAACTTCATCTTTGAACTCCTGTATCTCTTCTTTGAGCTGTTAATTTGAGGTAAATCACATTGCCTACAATTGATTTTAAAACAGGGAATATCTCTTGCCAGATTGTTCCTTTTACTCCTTGGATAAATTATCTTATAATTTATATGTTTATTTCTCATTTGTCTTCTCCACCTTTTCCTTATTTTCATTTCTTCTTTAAAATTTTGATGCTTTGCAGTGTATTGGGTGGCACCCACTAAGAACTGCTCTAGGTATTTCAAACAACAGATTATAGCACAAATGTGTTGGAAGAACAGAAGGAATGAGTAGATGTGTGATTGCAATGCTACACAGAGATCACTAACTAGAGGAAGCCATTCACACCTATAGGACTAAAGAGGCAAACAGAAGATAATAGTATTTCCTAGAGCCCATAAGTGTGCACACCACTGAAGCTGCTGGAGTGACAGCTCTGCCACTGCTGGAAATGGAGCTGCCACTGTTGCTGTCAGTCACTCATTGAAGTTGCCCACCACAGTATTTTCGCAAACCCCTTCATTGAAGGAGGACCTAGTCACCTGCAAAATAGTATTTGCCAGAACAAAAATAATAGAAAAAAATATAGTTATTTCTTCTTGCCTTTTCATGTCCTATCAATATCTCTTACTGGAAGATCTTAACTGGAACCCAGCTGAAGGGAGTTTATAACTTTCTAGACATTGGAAACAAGGGAGAGTACAGAAGGGCAAAGGATGGCTGAGATCCAAAAAGCAAAACTGGCATATACAGTATCCATACAAAATTCCAGTGCTTGTTCCCTTCTGATGAATGCATATGTTTGATGAGCATACTGTGGGGTGAATTAAGAGACTACAGGCAGGTGTACACTGTAGCCATGATGCAGGATTTCAGGATTTTCCTTTTAGAATATTTTCTCACCAAAGCCGCTGTTTCTCTTTCACCTATATATTTCTTCTGATTTTTTCCTCCAAAGAGGTTAGTGTTTTTCAGTTAGGCTCACTTCAGTCACAAGCACTTTTGTTTGAAATTTGATCACAACTCCCTCTCTCTCCCTTCCCCATTTACCTTCTGCAAAAAAGGCTGTCATTGTGGCAGGGAAAACTAGTGTTTACCAAATATCCACACACTTCCTCACTTTCCCAGTCTCCCTTGCAGATAGGATAAAAGCCACATGGCTCTTTATGGAGACTGAATTGTGAACAGAAGTGATATGCCTCACTTGCCCCGGAAGACCCACTCCTGATGGCAAAGATAAACGTGGAAAAGAGTTGTCTGAGCTGTACCAAACTTCATACAAGCAAAATAATCAAGTCACTGATGTCACTGATAGTTGTGTGTTTTTCAATATTAATTACTTTGACTAGTCAGAGACATTAGAGAGGACACGATAGGTTCACACCACGTAGCTCCTCTTCCAGCTCCATCATTCTTTCTTTCCCAGAGGCTCCAACTGGGTTTGACAGGAATAATTTTTGTGTATCTCATGAATCACTCACACCCCTGGATTTCATTGTTCAAACACATAAATATGTATTTTTTTCAGGCAATTTTAGGAAAATATATTTCCTACTCTAGGTTTGAGAAAGATGTGTCAACTTTTAGCAACCTCCTTCTTTTACATTCAAATTTAATATTATAATATTATGCAATTATACACTCCAGGTTTTGTTTTGGAATTTAAGCTGTATTCTTGTTATCATTGAAATATTTTATCCATTTTAACCTTTTATTTGTTTGGAGAAATGTTTTTAGTGAATGTAAATGACAATTTTTTCTCCACCATTTATTTGTAACTCTTCTGCAAGTCCTACTGAAACTTTGCATGCAGTATGGCATAGAATGGACCATGTCAGTTCACATGAATAGCTTTCTTTGCTCTTTTCCCGTTTCACCCTTTCCCAATATAAGCCTCATATCCAAATGAGGCTAAATAAACATACACATGACATTCGCCCAAAATTACAATAAAATTATGCATAATATCTGGAATAGTTATTTGAGCACATGAATAAACAATAAATACCCTTCAAAAATTGGGCTTAAAAATATATATATCATATATATTTTATATATAAATATATAAATATGTTTATATATAAATTTATATTTATATATAAATATATATTTTATATATATGTATATTTTTTCTTTTTGAGATGGAGTTTCACTCTTGCTGCCCAGGCTGGAGTGCAATGGTGCTGTCTCAGCTCATTGCAACTTCCACCTCCCCAGTTCAAGTGATTCTCCTGCCTCAGCCTCCCTAGTAGCTGGGATTACAAGCATGTGCCATCACATGTGGCTAATTTTGTATTTTTAGTAGAGATAGGGTTTCTCCGCGTTGGTCAGGCTGGTCTCGAACTCCTGACCTCAGGTGATCCACCTGCCTCAGCCTCCCAAAGTGTTGGGATTACAGGCATAAGCCACCACACCCGGCCCGGTAAAATATATTTTTAACTTCAACTTCCTTTCTGATCTTCAAAGTATTCAAATCTACTATGTTCATAAACTCTAACACATCTGCTCACTGCTCAGAGTCTAACACTCCTTTTCTCCATTTCTAGCTCCTACTTCCTTTTTTTTTATATAAACACTCTTTATATTTTTTGGTAGATTTTAACGAAATATGCAGGGAGAAAAGAAAAGACACCAGGTCTCTACGAACAATTTAACAACAAATAATAACTGTAAATCGATGAGTTGTTTGAACAGCATTTCTCCTCTAGATATACTGAGTTTCATTTAATCAAATTACGACAAGCCATTTTTTTCCAACGGTTCATTGCTGTATCAATGTTATGTAATTACATTTCTAGTGTATTGTAATCCTGTAATTTTTTTCAGTTTTTGTATAAATTGGATAAAAGATTAAAAGCAGAATGGAAACCTAATAAAAGAAGACTCATTAAGAACAAATATGAATATATTACTTAGGGAAACTTGCTTTGGCTTGTCCATATCTCATTTAGTACTAGACTACAAAGGGAGACTGTCTCAGAAAAAAAAGAAAAAGAAAAAAGAAAGAGAGAGAGAGGATTCCCTTGAGAAAGGGAAGGCGAATATATAGAAGACAGAAGGGAAGAATAAAAGGTAAAGCTTTTGAAAAGGTAGGAATAAGATGGATCCAATGCTGGGAAGAAGGAATTATCATTAGAAAGAAAAAGTGAAAGCTCTCTGTTGTTTCTAGCTAGGAGAAGGAAAGAATTAATGCAAAGGTAGCAATTCTCTAATTTGGCAGAGGTGAGTGGAAGGATTTGCTATAGGAGGTTGTGTTATCTGCTGAAAGTGACAAGGTGAAGGCAATGCTTAGGGTGTTTAAGGAGGATGAACAAGGCACAAAAATGACCATGAAAAGGAGATATTTCACCAGAGATAAAAGAGAATAGCCAAGGAGTATCAAAAACCCATTTGAATACAGCGATTGCAAATTAGTAGTGGAACACAGGTGGCCTCTGGCGCGGCCTTCTCCAGGACTACTCCAGCACCAGCACTGAGAATTGGCTGTTAGGAAGAATGGGTTTTACTAGGAGGTTTAAATTAATTAAAAAGGTACTTTTGTAATTACAAAGGATTATTAAAATGACAGAGTATAAAACCTGAGCTGAATGATGAGACCAAGAAATGATTGGGAAAAGTAGAGAGATTAACACACTACAATCTCTGAAGAGGTAGATATAACTGAAGTTGTAGAATAGTTCGTTCCTGATTATCCTAATTAAATAGAAAATGATATTGTCTATGAAGAATGTGGCTGGGTATACAACTTGGACCATCTTTGTAAGGTGCAGGCTATCTCTTTTTATACATGAAATACATTTTTTGAGAGTGAAATTCACGATTTCACACCAAAGTTTGCATTTGTTTTTGTAAGGAAAAGGCATTAAGGAATTGTTCTGTAAATGCACTAAAATGCACAGTCTCAAATGCACATTTCCTAAACAAAAGCATACAGCTATTTGCTGAAGTAATTACTAGTTCAAGTTGGGTGGCCTGATGCTTTTCATCTGAAAGTTCCAACCAGCTCCAATTCTGTACATCAAATGACATTTGGTATGGGTATATACACATACATATGGATAACTAATTAACATTATTTATGAAGCCACAACAGTATGCATTCCTTTATAATAAAAGGCACAATTCACTGTTTTATAAAAGAACAAAAATAAATAAACACGAGGGAGACATTTATCCCCAAGTTTAACTTCTTTGTATAATCTGAAAATGTCCAAGATTACTTTTGTTTTGTTTCTAAATACCCACGGGCTTCTCGAATATAGTTAATAATAGTTTTCTGAAAAGCGATTACATTCCTTTAACGGTAATACATGATGGAAGAAAATATCAAATAGAGGTTGTACTATCATAATTCATGAACAGATCATGAAAATAATTAAGATTGTTTGATGGTTTGATAAACTTACTTTTAAAAATAACTAAGGTCCATTCTATGTTAAATATATTAGCTGTGTTAGAAAGAAAAGCTGAGATGGGATAATCAAAATGAGTCATTTCTAGGTACGTTATGAGACAATTTTACTTTGTATTCTAGTCTATCTAGTCTATAGTACTCCTCACTCAAACATCTGGAAAGCAGTCTAGAAAATTCAACCATAAAGTATTTTGTTTCTATCAATAGAATGCCTTTGTCCATTAATTTCTGAAGTGATTTCCACACCCATGGAATTTTTGAAAGTAGCAATACATAAAGCAAATGAATGAAATACTGGATACGTGTAAAAATCTTTGTTGGGCCAGTTAGCTTTTTACATAATCTGTTAACATTTGAGAGTGTTCAGCAAATATGTAGCTTGTGCGTCTGTTCAATGAACTGGTCTTCACTCAATAATTTGTTTATTTAATGGAAGTCTATTGTTCTTCCTAGCAAATGTAATATATCAAAATAATATTTGTTGAGTCTAGCAAAGCGCCAACCCTCTCTGGACATTAGCCAGTTAGCAGTAACGCATGCAACTGGGGAAAATGGATAGAATCACATACGTACACCATTACTGTTGGAAGAAACCTTAGAGATTCTTGGGCTCAACCCATTTATTTTACATAAGAGGAAATTGAAACCTAGAAGAAGTGGCTTGCCAACGTTTGTACAAGTACTTATAAACTGGACCAGGACCAGAGCTCAAATCTTGGACTCTACATCCAATAATCTGTTTTCCAGCTGATGAACACAGCAGAAAGATGGATATCATTTTTGCAACATATTAGCTCTATGCAGTCTCACAAAGATAGGTTAATAGCTGCTTCACATATTAGAGAACTTGGTAATTAGAAGGAGCATTACAATAAAGCTTGTTATTTTCCCATTTTTGATAACATCATATTATCATAAATAAAGAATATAAATGTACAAACGTATCATTCAAATTCATGTAAAACTATTTTTTAGTCTTTAGTTCTTAGGCTATTCAAGGCATTATGACTACTGAGATTACAAAAGACACAGTGGCAAGAAAAGTAGAAAGGTTTAAATTACTTTAAACTATTTCATATTGACAAATAAGATAAATTGTCATTTTCTGGCTTGAGCAGTCATGAATGTAATATCAACTCCATTACATCCATAAAGTATTGAGATGAATTAAGAATGTGCTATGTCTCCTATTAATAGAGTAAATAAGCAAGATTTTAACTTCACAGTCTGTTGTTATATGTAAGGAAGTGAACTTCACAGATAACAGTAGGCAAATATTTATGGCAATCTATATTTCCTACTTTCTCAACTTTAAGTACAAAATGAGGTCTCATTTTATATAGTAATGTAATTAAAAGAGTTAAGACATCATCCTTGATAACTTTTGGTTGTTCTTGTTGTTACATTTCCTGTGAAGCATTTAACAATTCACTGGAGATGCTTACTAAGTTCTGGTCATTACCAGGGTGTAGAGAGAAATTAGAAAAATCTGGCCACCAGTTCCATATGTTACTGCTGTTGTTAATGTGGCTGCCACATGGCGTCTCTGTTGAAAACAGGAGCTGCTGTAGCCCAGATATTCTTGCCTACTACCGGCAAAGTCTAGGCACATTACATCAAAATCAGTGCATGAATTTACTGCAGGCTCTGTCCTCTGCTGGTTGATTTAATGTCACCTGAGCAAAACTCATCACCAAAACCTAACAGCTCAGAGAAGTCACTTTCAATTGAAAAATAAAACAACAACAACAAAAAAGACTGGGTGTCTGAGGAACACACCATGGTCACACTCCATCACAGTATTTTCTCAGTGAGAAGTTTTTCAGGATGCAGGCAGCAGAGCGACTTGTCCCAGAGATGAGCATAATTCAGTTCCTTCCAGCAACCTGTAGGCCTAATCTGCTAATATTAGGGCCCTTGCAATTACCTGAAGACCCTTCCACAGGGTCAGCATGACTGAAATGGACAAAGTCTTAATTTGAAGCTCAAGACATGCCTGGAGGTAGCATCTCCTCAGCAGAAGTTAGGCTTTGGGGTTAAACACAGGCCATCAGTACAGGGGCCTCCCTGGTCCTGTTACCTGCCACCTATATTCATTGCTTTTTCACCCTTCCAGCCCACTCAGAGATATCATTCCCAAGCCTCTTTCTTCTCTCTCCCAAGTCATTTTATTTTCTCTCCTACTGGATCATTCACAACAGTATGCAAATACAATGTTTCAATTACATGTCTTTTCTTCCCTTCACTCTACTTCCCACTTCATGTACATATCAATTCATTGGTCCTCCTTTATGGCAAAAAGAGTTGTAGATTCAAGACATCGCCAAGCAAAGTGTTCTCTACGGTGGCTTAATGTCTATATCACTCCCAACTTTTAAGGGGTTGCCACTTTTAGTAAAGGTTTTGCTTTCTTTTTAAAAAGAAAAAAAATATAAACTGCAACAACAAATAATTGTACCCAATAATGTGTCCCATGTGAAATGTTTAAAAGAAAAGATTTTTATGAAACTTTTTTTAAATGGTTGAAAGTTCACAAATAGGCTTATAGGTATTATCTCTGACACGTTCTTGAAAATAAAATAGGCAGCAGAGACATGGCATATTTGCCTTTCCCACCACCCTATCAACCCCAAACACTATTTGTTTTCATCATTTAATATTAACAAATATTTATTAAGAACCAACCGTGTGTTTGACCTTACACTGCCCTCCCCTTATAATGACCTTATAATGTACAAAGGTAGAAAGACATAGCCTCAGTTCTGAAAGATCTCATACTCTAAACAAAAATAGGAATGGAAATAGCATTTAAACTAGTTACATACAAAATTTTACAAGAACAAGAAGCTGACATTTGCAGAATGAATAAGCATTGACCACGCAAGCTAGTAAACAAGAGAGTATTCCAGGCAGAGAGGAGAGCATTTGAAAAGGAGGAAAAATAAATAAATAAATAAAAGAGTTGGGCTGAACACAAAACACATAATTTGTTTACTATATCTGGAGTATAAAGCTTGAAGCAGGAATAACCAGGTAAATTTGGAAAAAAAAAATATGGACCATATCTTGACAGCCTTCTGTATTACGCTAGTTTAGGTTCTATCAGGTAGGCCAGTCATTCAAACATGGACAAAAGTTCTAGGAAGAAAATAGGAGAACCACATGGGAATTCTTTTCCAAATACACATGGTTACCGTATGTGTTTCGAAAAATGTCTCAGGTGGTTGATACAGTATTTCCTCCTTTCCACTTGATTTTAAAAATCACTGCTATGGATTATTGATAGCCATTGATGCATTTTGAGCAAGTAAATTAATAAAGAGATTTGCCTACTATAAAGATGTATAAGACCCCTATGGACATTTGGTATTATTTCTTGCCCAATGCCCACCATGGAACCATTTTACCACAATAAACATAAATCTAGCTGCACAGCATATTAAACAAAAATGGGCATGTTTTACATACAATTTCATAGGGAAGAACAAAAAATACTTTTCTTCATGCAGTAGAAACTTGATGAATATTTCACATTAAATATCTCTATTCTGCCGGGCACAGTGGCTCACACCTGTAATCCTAGCACTTTGAGAGGCCAAGGTGGGTGGGCTGCCCAAGCTCAGGAGTTCGAGACCAGCCTGGGCAACATGGTGAAACCCCGTCTCTACTAAAATACAAAAAATTAGCCAGTCGTGGTGGCACGCGCCTGTAATCCCAAAGACTCAGGAGACTGAGGCACAAGAATTGCTTGAACCCAGGAGGCAGAGGTTGCAGTGAGTCCAGATCACACCACTGCACTCCAGCCTGGGCGACAGAGCCAGACTCTTTCTCCAAATAAATAAATAAATATCTCTATTCTGAACTGCCATTTTTTTCATTCTTCCTCTTTCTATTTTCTAGCTTTTACAAACAAGTCCCCTCTATCATTCTGAGCAATTTAAGTTTTTACCCTCAAACTTGCACACCCCATTCAGAAAAACAAAAGTCCAGTCATTTCTTCATTTTTTTCCAATCACTTCCCTTACTGGGGAAGCAGTTTATAAAATTAATCTACCCTTTTAGAATAATGGGTTCTAAATGGTGGAAATTTCAGAAAATATTTTTATATGTATTAGAAGCATCAGAATAACATTCATTCATTCATTTCGTGAATATGTCTTGAGTACCTACTATATGCCAGTCTATCTTAATTCATAGTTACTCATCTAGTTATATGTCTCTCCATTACTATCTATCTCTCTCTCTAAGTCTCTCTCTCTAAGTCTTAAGAATTTATTTCTATCAGTGAAAGAAATCATAAAAATACACACACTTTTTCCGTTAGGGAAGTACTGTATTGTAGTTTTGTTTTGTTTTGTTTTTTTGAGACGGAGTTTCGCTCTGTCACCCAGGTTGGAGTGCAGTGGCGTGATCTCTGCTCACTGTAACCTCCACCTTCCAGGTTCAGGTTCAAGTGAGTCTCCTGTCTCAGCCTCCTGAGTAGCTTAGATTACAGGCACATGCCACCACGCCCGGCTAATTTTTTGTATTTTTAGAAGAGACAGGGTTTCACGATGTTGGCCAGGCTGATCTTAAACTCCTGACCTCAGGTGATCTGCCTGTCTCAGCCTCCCAAAGTGCTGGGATTACAGGTGTGAGCCACTGCGCCCAGACTGTATTGTGATTTTCTGAAAAAGCTTTTTCAAAGAATAATGTTGGCCTTTGCATATTTTATTTTAATTTTGTTATATTGAGACTTCCATTGTCTAATGCATTTTACTATCCTGCTTAGAGATAGGAAATGAAATAGATATCCGTCTTGCCCTGTAATTCTGTCAGACAAATAACAGACTTCCCCATTAGTTATATACGGCCTTACCAAATCATGTTTGTAGAAAAAGAATTTATTTCTGCACATAGGGAAAGTTATCAAATAAAAAGGCAATTTCTATTTACATAATTCTTATAATTATTTTATATTTCCAAAGTATAACTTTATAAGCATAGCAAAGGGAAGACTTCTATCTAGTTGTATCTTCTCGACCAATAACAGGTGGTTGAAATTCTCCTCATGCTCTGTTTCAAAATATTGCACTGCCATTTTTGAAACTAATTTAGTGAGCCTCAGTGTAAGGTATATAGAGAAATTGCATTTACTCTAAACTATTTCCTGGTGAAACTGTTTAGCCCTCCAACTATACGAAATTAAAAGAGGACATTGAATTACTCCCCACTCAAATCTAAAGTTCCACTTCGGAATGTTTCCCTAATAAATGTATCAATATGAAGAATTCCATGTTAATATCTTCTATTTGTCTAAGACAAATATTTGAATAATATATCAAAACTATCTATCCTTAAGACAGAGCATGCTTTGTATGCACTCCCTTCAGAAACAGAGTATTGTTTTGTTTTGTTTTGTTTTGAGACAGAGTCTTCCGTTACCCAGGCTGGAATGCAGTGGCACAATCTCCGCTCACTGCAACCTCTGCCTCCTGGGTTAAAGCGACTCTCCTGCCTCAGCCTCCAGAGTAGCTGGGATTACAGATGCCTGCCATGAAGCCTGGCTAATTTTTATATTTTCAGTAGAAATGAGGTTTCACCATGTTGGCCAGGCTGGGCTCAAACTCCTGGACTCAAGTGATCCACCTGCTTGGGCCTCTCAAAGTGAGACACAGAGTACTTTAATATACTTGTTCATTTTCTGCATGGGATCCAATTGTGTTTGAAGTAGCAACTTTGACTAATAAGCAATTATTTCAAGAAAATACAATATTTAAAACTAGGTATTTTATGCCAGGATTTCTTTTGGCTGTTGTTAAAATATTATACAAGAGGCAGATATTTTAAAGGATAATTGAATTTACTTCCACTAAACAAACAAAGAAGATTAAGGAAGAGAAGAGAAGATTTTCACTAAAATGCCTTAGGATCCATTGTGTACTTTTCCTTCCTTAATCAGTAGGTATATGTATGGCAGGGGTTGAAAGAGATTATTCAAAATTCATTTTAAAGAAAAAGACCTGACTGGGCATGTGAATGGCTTTATTAAGTACTCTAGCCCATTATCTTTGTCTGTGAAATATACATGTAGCGTATGTAAGGTTGCCGCATTTAGCAAATAAAACTACAAGATGTCCAATTTTAATTTCAGATAAACAGATAATTTTTAGTGTAAGTATACACAATGAAATATTTGGGACATATGTATATTAAACAATTATTTACTACAAACAGTATTTTATCTGGCAATTGTACATACAGGGCAGCCAACAGAATAAAGCACTGGGTCTTTAAAGAAAAATAATTAGCTAAAATGCAAACCTTATGCTACTTTGATGTTTGCTGAGTCACTTATAAATTGAGAACCCATTCCTCAAAGGGTCTGGCAGAAGGTGTTTGTGATTAATTTTTAAAATTTGGATCTAGACAGCAGTGTTCTCATGCCTCATGAAATTTGAACAACTAGGTACTTGTTTTACACTCAAAACATCGGCTCACTAGGAAAATCTGGTAGGTTTAATCGTATGGTCTTCTTTCTCTGTTATGATTTATTCATTACCACACTTCTTCTGAGTGCTATTGAGGAAAATTCAGTTCAAATGGCAGTGTTGAATTAATTTACCTATTTAATTTTCCAAAACCCCCAGCCACTTTACACATTGCCCCTTATACATCTGATCGGTTTTTTGTTCTGTGCCTTAGCATAGCTCATTCTATTTCTTTCTCCTGCAATATCTTCCACTTGCTGATGATATAAGTAATGAAACTTTACAGAGTTTAGGATCCCCTACCCCATCAAGTCTCTCCCAGTCACTTCAGTTAACAGTGATTTTCCCTCTTTTTCATTCTTCTAGCACTTTATCATATACTGAAATAAAAACTTAAAACTCGTGAAGGTACACATATATCTGGATGCACATACAAGCATACACAAACTGGCACACCCCACTGAAGATAGTTTAATATCTCTCTTTTATTTTCCTCTCACCTGGGTGGTTTGCAGACAAAGCAATGACAAAGTATGCTGAGCTTTGACAAAATCAGGAAGGAAAGGAACGAGGATATTACTAAATATTAGAGTGGATTATACGTGGGTTCCCTTTGAGGTTCTTTGACAACTACATGTAAAATATTTGAGTTATTTTTGGCTATAGGACTAGGTTTTCTCTATTGCATCACTACTCTAAGATTGTACCAAACAGGCGCCCACATCTATAAGAGTACATTCTGTTAACAACCCAATAATAGCTTATAGATAAATTGTCCTGACAGTATCTTAATGGAAAGGACTATCCTAAGCACTCTACATGATCAATTTTATTTAATATCCAAGATAATTGAATGAAGTATATTTTACATATATTTTGAAATGAGACAAATGAGAGTCAAAGAGTTTTCATAAATTTCCCGAAGTCATACAGCACTTCAGATTAATTCAGGAAAAATGCATAGAGGGAGCTTCCTGTAACTCCGGTACTGAGCTAGATCTTTGGCATCAAAAATAGTATAAGAAGGAGGAGGAGGAGGAGAAGAAAAGGAGAAAGAGGAGATGAGAAGGAGGATACAGTCCCTGACCTCCTATATATTATAGTCTATTAACAATAATATATCTGCAAATAAAATAATAAAATAAAATATTAGATAAAGATTATAATTAAAGGAGATAAAACGATTACTTTTATGTGAGATAAGAGGAAAAAGGGGAACAGTAAAATATTCAAAAGGTGTCTCAAAACAGTAATTTGAAAAATAATCCATTAATATGCAAAGTAGTAAGTACATGTGCATATGTAAAGGTTTGTGATTGTGAAACCAAATGGCATGTTGGTGACACTACAAATAGCTCAGTAAAGTTGGAAAATACATGAAGAACCTCATATTCATGTAAGTGACCTAGATGGGGAACATAATACCTTGTTATTCAAAATTAAGTCAAAATTCCTTCATTTAAAGTTTAAACTCTTAAGTCTAATATTCAAAGCTTTGAAGAAACTGGCCCATATTGACCTTTAAACCTTTATATTTAACTACGTCTACAAATATTTTTCTCCAAAAATACTGTTCTATTCATTCTTTCACGAAATATGTAATGGATGCTTCTCTCTCTGTTTTTGCCATCGTTTGTTGATATACTTAGAATTTGTGCATGCACATATACAGAGTTTCTCCATTAAAGCTTTACTTAAATCTCTCCTTCTTTATGAAAACATTTCTATTATATAGTGGAATGGAGATGTCTTCATAATAGGCTATCAAAACATGGTTTCAACAACTAATATTAGAAGTCCTCTTAGAAAAGGAACTATTTTCATTTAAGAACATACCTCGGCCAAGCACGGCGGCTCACGCCTGTAATCCTAACACTTTGGGAGTCCAAGGCGGGCAGATTGCCTGGGCTCAGGAGTTCGAGACCAGCCTGGGTAACACGGTGAAACCCCATCTCTACTAAAATACAAAAGAAATTAGCCGGGCGTGGCAGCATGCATCTGTAGTCCCAGCTACTCAGGAGGCTGAGGCAGGAGAATTGCCTGAACCCAGGGAGGTGGAGGTTGCAGTGAGCCAAGATCGCGCCACCACACTCCAGCCTGGATGACAGAGCAAGACTTCGTCTCTCAAAAAAAAACAAAAAAACAAACAAAAAAAACCAGAAAAACAAACAAACAAACAAAAACATACCTCGATGAGCTCCTTGGCAATAAGGATAAAACTCTGTGGCCAGGCATGGTTGCTCACACCTGTAATCCCAACACTATGGGAGGTCGAGGCGGGCAGATCACCTGAGGTCAGGAGTTGGAGACCAGCCTGGCCAATGTGGTGAAACCCCCTCTCTACTAAAAATAAAAAAATTAGCCAGGCATGGTGGTACGTGCCTATAGTCCCACCTATCCAGGAGGCTGAGGCAGGATAATCACGTGAACTCGGGAGGTGGAGGCTGCAGTGAGCCGAGACTGCCCCACTGCACTCCAGCCTGGGCAACAGAGAAACACTCTTTAAAAAAAAAAAAAAAAAAAAAAAAATGAGAGCATGAGTGAATGACAGAGCAAGAGACAAAATCTTACTGGCTCCTCCCACACCCTTTTGAGAAGCCTTTAATGTCTTCTCCAGTCTTACAATAATTTTTTCCATGTGCTCCAGGGTTCTCTAGGCTAACTAACGTATGGCAGAACATTCATTAACTGTACTCTAATGGCCAATTGACAAGTGCAACCATGTTCTCCACTAGAGAGCAGGACAAGGACCCTGAGGGCACGAACTATACCATGATTTCTATTGTTCCTATAGTGCCCAGTACATAATACAGGTGCTTTTAAGATGATCAGTGAAAGAATAAATAAACACACCAAGGTGGAACATTGTTTTATGATCACATTTACTAGCATAGTGGAGAATCACTAATTTCTTGAAAACAACAAAGTAACTTGAAAACATTAAGAGGGCTTTGAAATTAGCTAACCTCCTTAGAGAGTTCATATGGCAGGCAAATGTCATATTACCAACGAAAACTTTGTCACAAAGGAGAGTTAATGACCCCAGTTGACATAAATAGGTCATGAAGGCAAATTAACTTTGAATCACTGTAGTTGTTCGTGATTGGACTGGGACCATCTCTAAAATTGTATCTGGGGCAATAGGATGCTAAAGATGTAACCAAGTTGGCCTTTACATAGCAGAGGGATAATCAGATATAGACTGTGTTCTGAAGTTTAAGTGACACCAGACATCCACATAGATCAGTAATAGGCAGAAAGTCAAAAGTACTCAGATAAATTGTCCTTTATCTCTTTAAGACTTTCATCAAAGCAGCCAGAGTCCGTCTTGCTAGATAAATGTGATAATCATTTCTAATGGTCTGTAAATAATAAAAGCAAGGAATATCGTTTATTAAGTGTTTTTTAAAAACTTTCAAAGAGTCATCCTATCAATCCTTATTAGACTTTAGATTTTCACCTCTTTCATTTATAAAATAATTCACTGATTCATTTATCCAATATGTATTGAATAACTACTATGCTATCAGGTACTAATTGCCAGAAATACGATGTTGAACAACACATACTTGGTCCCTCCCCTCATCAAGCTTACAGTCTAGGATGAAAGACATACTAGACAAGTAAATGAAAATGTGGTGGATAATAATAAAGGAGCAATGCACAGGACTTGGAGAGCTTAGGAGAGTGTGATCTAACTTTACATTTTATTTCCATTTTAGAGAAAGAAAACAGGGTGAATATCAATTGGAAATGCAGCTGGCCTACCCGAGGTAAGTTGAAGGGAAACTATACTTAATATATGTTATTTTCCGTCATAAAGTTTAAAGGTAGAAAATAAAATAAAACAAAACAAAACAACAACAAAAATCTCTTCTCATCCTCATGTGGATAACTTAGTCTGAGAAGCTTTAGAAGAAAAGGGATGAGTAGGTCAACTTCAATAGCCCCTAAACTCTTAGTTAATAGCTGAAAAAAAATAAATAAATAAATAAGACAATGTGATGAGGCTGGTCGCGGTGGCTCACACCTGTAATCCTAGCACTCTGGGAGGCTGAGGCAGGCAGATCCTATGAGGTCAGGAGTTCGAGACCAGTCTGGCCAATATGGCAAAACCCAGTCCCTACTAAAAATACAAAAATCAGCTGTGCGTGGTGGCGCATGCTGTAATCCTAGCTACTCAGGAGGCTGAGGCAGGAGAACCACTTGAACCTGTAAGACGGAGGTTGCAGTGAGCCGAGATAGTGCCACTGCACTCCAGCCTGGGTGACAGAATGAGACTCTGTCTCCAAACAAAAAGACTTAATGTGATGATATGACCAGCCCCACAATTACATAGCTCATAAATAGTAGGGCTAGGACTTAAATCCAAGTGTTAAGGTCTCTGAAAAGATTCTCCTAGTATACTTCCACCCTGTATTATACAACTGAGAGGAAAGGCAAGTTATCCTCCACTACTACCTTTTTTCTTATCTTTTTTTTTTTTAACATATTTATGGCAGGGGAGTCCTTATAGTTGTAAGATTCCAGAATTTTGCAAATGAAGGTGAGGATACAAAGGCTTTAAGACAAGGGACCTCCAAAAGAAGAATCCCAATATATGAAAATAGACTGATGAAAAAAAAAAAACCTCCTTTTAGGCAGGGACACAAAAGGTCAGCTCCTCATTCTTTTCCAGCTCTTCTGACCAGTAGTGGCACGGAGGAGTGCCAGGGAGTGGGAGTAGAAAAGCTAAAGCTCCCTCATAATGTCTACTAACCCTCTTCAGGATCTGTTAATAGGAAACTGAGTCCTGTTACTCAAAAGCAATTTCCAAGACAAGTTCTCTGGCACCGTTTCCTTTCTGCACCATGCACTTTCAACTCCACTGCTTCCTTAGGACACTGCTCTTTGGAAATTCTGGATCACCCAAGACTGCAGCAGGGGTGAGTGCTGGTTCACTGGATGACCTTTGTCATCATCTACCTCATATTTTGCACCCGTGGAGGCCTCCCTTTGATTGACCACTCAGTCACTGGCTGCTTAATTCTTCACCCCCGATGCCCTCCATTGGTGACCCAGACTCCACTTTGCAGCAACTAAAGGAAATAAAGGTTACCAGTTTAAAGAAGGGAGTTTCTTTGACACTCAATACCAGAGGTGGTGTTCAGTCCACATGCAGTGGGGAAGTCTAGGGGTCTTTTGTTCCTGGATTTAATATTTAACCTTTCGTTAATCTCTCTTCCCTTAATGGGCTTTAACATTTTCCCTTTGATCTCTTGGCTTCCTTTTTTATTTGGGAAGGGGAGCCCCCTTCTGCCCACTCAATCTACCACCCCTTTTTAGCACTTCCCCTTTGGCCTCAACAGCAGCTCCTTAAGGTATTGGCACCTCTTCAGCAATGTCTCCCTGAGACTGTTGCCATTATACTTGTCACTTTCCTGATTAACACCTCCAGCATTCATCTCCATTTTTTAGTACTTGTGAGAGCTCTGTTCCAAGAAGAGAGTTATGCCTTTGTGAAATTTCTCCCCAAAGCCTACTTTACTGACCATCTTTCACCACATTTCCTTTAACAGCAAGAACTATTCATCCAATAGAAATTCAGATGAGAAAATCATACGAAACCTCCACTTTAGGCATTTTGAGGAACTAAGTAAATTATTTCAGACCATAAAGCATTACCTGGTACACTGAAGCAAAACTGTAAAAGCCGAACCGTCATTAACTGCTACTTGTTTTCTCACAAAGTGTTTTCACAGACATTATTTAAAAACCCTGTGAGGCAGACAAGCTACAGAATAGGAGGAAACAAAGACTCAAAACATTTGGGTGCCTTACCAGTCTAAGGCTAATATGGCCATATAAATCACTAAATAACTGAAATACAGCAATGGCAATTAGTAAATAGCTGCTGCCTTGAGAACCGTGGGTGCTTCCCCCAATTTCTTCCCTGGTCTTTCCCTTGGGACACTTCAGTCCTTCCACGAGGCCCAGCACAATGGGGTGAACTGTGCCCAACAGTTAATTGATTGTCAACATCTAGTATGTACCCACTGTTAAATGTGTAGTATCAACCCAGAACCACCTGAAGCTAAATTTTCAGCTTTTTAAGGAGACAGGTAGATGGAAATCACATTTACAGTGTAAATTCCAGTGACAAATCTGTATGAAGGGAAATTTGTAATTATGGATTTTCACTTTTTTCCTGCTTCTGCCAGAGTCAAGGTTGAAATACACAAACGTGCAGTCCTTCTGCTGTATAAGGGGTTTTGTTCCAGAAAAATATGTCATTCTTTGGTGTCCCAATTTTATGTAAGACTTGCCTTGCTATCACCTGCTCAACTTGCTGCTCAGAAAGCTGCTCAACTCTCAGCTTTGTGTCCTGTCCTTCAGTAACAGATGTCTATTACAAGGCAGGCTCTATACCACCAGCGATTGGAGTTGCCTTCAAGCACATGTCAAATCTAGCCTGTGCTTACACATCTGGATTCAAACATGTCTGGCTACTGATTATTTCCTTTACTGCTAGTTCAGCCATGCTTTTCGTAAAACTTAATATTTAATCCAGAATTTTTCAGGTGTTTGATACGGAAAGAGCGTTCTCTGAATAGCAGGTATTCTGTAATGCCAGAAACAGAAGTCTCTGACCCATTATTTGTTATTCTGTCCTTTATTGGCTGCAGGACATGCCACGTATAAATCTTCAGGAAAAATGAACTTGCAAAATTGGCATAGAGGAGTGGAGTTACATTTCACGATAGTGTATGGAAATGGATGTGAGGGATGCACGGAGGCACATAAGGCAGTGAAGTCACTGAAATGGCAGTCACCTGGAAAAGATGATGTGACCATAAGCCAGACACATGGATTTAAGCAAATCAAGTTTACACATTTATTAACTAAGGTTTTCTTTAGAAGAGAGGGCTTTTTTAAAAGTTAGAGCAGCAGCTGCCATGAGAAGTCTAGTAGAAGTACACTGCAGCAAGAGGGGACCGTGGCGGGCTTCAAGCCAATACAGATTGGGAACCAATAGTACAGAGAAAAAAATGTATTCATCTCATTTAGAAAAATGAGACTGTTCGATTTTCTCCTTTGTGCCAGGGAGTCCATATCTCCTCTGGGGCCAAAAGAGAGACATTCTCTGCAGCTCCATCCACAGTCACCTTTCCAGGCAGATTTTTTCTCAGCGAAAGGGATAGATGCAGCTCCAGTTGCAAGGCACTCTATTTACCTGCCTGCAAAGATGTTTGTTAAGGCAGAATTTCATGCTCTATATGAGTGGGACAATCTCCTAAAGAATGGAGTTAAAGCAATTTTATGAAGAAATCATCTCAATCAATAGGCTGATATCAAATATATTGGAAAAGACAAACACCAATAAGCAATAAGAAGACAACTGCACAAAAATATCTGGGGTATGTAACACAAATACTGCATCTGAATACTACTGCATGCTAAGAGTTTTCTCAAGCATAAAGTAAAAAAGACCCTTAAAGGTGACATAGCTAACATTGTCTATTATAGGATGAATTCTAGTGCATCAGGAGAGATAAATTCATAGTAATTCATTCATCCAAAAATATTTATTGAGCTCCTCAAATGTGCCAATCAACGTTCTAAAAAATTATTTAATGAGCCAAACACAAACTACTATAGCTGATAAGTAATATATGTTAATATAGGTCTTTGATGATTTCTAACCATTTTTCTGCCCCTATATTTTACCACTTTTCTTTCTGGGAGTTCCCAGGGCTTTTGCCCTTCTCTCTTCTGGATATAAGTGTGCCTTTGTGGATATTATGGCCAAGAATAGTTTCAACAAGGTCCCTAATCCAACATGGAACTATATGGAGGAGAAAGACCTCTACCCAGTTCGTATGGATTGACCTTTGTGCCTGTGAGCTTATACTCTCCCAAAAAAGATGATTCAGGATAACTATTCTGGCACATTATCTCATTAGGCCTCCTGATACTAAATGAAGAAGGCAGTTGAAAAATAACACTCCATTTCACAAGAGAGAAATCTGGGGCATGCAGAGGTTAAATAACTTCTCTAAATCAAACAGCCAGCAATTGTGCCTGAGACATGGACTGAGATCTTTAAAATTCACATCACATTCTCCATCCCTTACATCGCACTCACTTTAGATTAAGTTTTAAAAAATCTGACGAAAATCAAGGATCTACAAAAAAGAAAATATAAATATTGAATAGAGTTGCTATTTCAGAATATTGTTAAAATTTGGATTATGTTGATTATAACTCAAGATTGCAAAAAAAGTTAATCATTCTCATATAAATATGTTTTATAAAATTAATTCTTATTTTATTGATTAGATAAAGCTGTAAAATATATTCTTAAAAGGTTTACATTCCAGAAGCCTCTTTTTCTCCTAATACTGGTAATATGTAACACACAAAAGTCCCAGAAACTGTTTCACAGTATTATGTTGCTATCTGAGGTTTTAAAATCCAAATTTGGAAAATAAAATGCATTAAAAATAACAGAGGGAAACACATTTGTAAATAACCTGGAAACATGAAGAAAAGAGATCATGCTGAAACTGAATATCCAGCTGTGTAAACACATTTAGATACTTTAAAAAACTCTCAAATTGATGGTATTCATAGGGCCTTCCCAGTGCCAAAATCATATACTCCACATTAATTCTTCTGTGATTCCACATCCTTTCCACACTGCATCATTCTAAACTGTCTAGTTCAGATGGAACCACTCGAATTCCATGAATGTTTTTGTTTAATCAAGTGAACACTGTAAACTGTTGTTCTTGGTCATACACTCTACTCTTAAATAAAAATAAGATTTTTGAAGATGAAAGATCGAGGTGCAGGTGTTAAATATTTGCAAATTTCTCCATTACTCCCAGAGATCTGAAACACAAGTGGAGAATTGGGGCCTTCATTAGATTCTGTTCAGAAAAAAAGTACTAAATTTTGGTATTTGAGGGAGAAATGATTTCCTATTAAAAAAAAAATAAAATGGTTACTATTGAGACATCCCGGAAGAGTCCTTCAATACATTGAAAGTCAATAACAGTTCTAGCCACATGTTGAAATTCCTGTTTCAATTAAATGAAATTAATGCTATAAAGAACCCACACAGTGCCTAGCATTACAGTAGGGGTTAATTTAAATCTTTATTGCAACCTTTATAATGATGGTGAAAACACTTTTTTAAATGAAACTGATTACAAAGCAAATTCACATCTGAGTTCCAACGGATGCAACTACTTTAATGAATCCAACATCTCTCTCACCCATCACCCAACTTTGGTCAACAGGGAAGGGTCAAATGAATGCTACCCCATCAAATCCAGGAGTCTTATTTGCAAATTGCAGCAACTTAATTTTGGACCTTTATTAGTTGGCTTAAAACTACATTATTGATGCTAAACATAGTTGAAGTCACAATGTTGATTTACCACAAAGGTTGTGATTATGAAGCCTTATTTTACATGTTTCAGATGGAAGACCTCTGATCTTATGATCCATTAGGTCCATCCTGGTATATTAAACAAATGTACTCCACAAAAATAATCATTTTCTTGATCACACTAAGATATAATTTCAAGATTTAGCAAACAAAAATTTACAATGCCTAGTTACATTTTAATTTTGGTGTTTATTATTATTATTGATTGATTTTGGAGATTGGGTTTCACTCTTGTCACCCAGGCTACAGTGCAGTGTCACCATCATACCTCACTGTAACCTCAAACTCCTGGGCTTGAGAGATCCTCCTGCCTAATCCTCCCTGCTAGCTGGGATTACCGACATGACCCATCACATTTGGCTTGGTATTTATCATTATTCAGCAATTTTTTTTTTTTTTTTTTTAGTATAAATGTGTCCCACATGTATGGGATATACTTATACTAAAGCATTATTCATTGCGTGTTGAAAATTCAAATCTGAGAATGTGTATACTGTATTTTTTCTATTGTTTTACATTCAGGGGTACAGGTGCAGGTTTGCTACACAAGCAAACTTGTGTCATGGGGGTTTGTTGTACAGATTATTTCATCACTCTGGTGTTAATCCTAGTATCCCTTAGTTATTTTACCTGATCCTCTGGTTTCCTTCTACCTTCCACCCTCAGGTAGGCCCCAATATCTGTTATTCCTCTTTGTGAGTCTGTGCATTCTCATCATTTAGCTCCCACTTAAAAATGAGAACATGTGGTATTTGGTTCTGTTCCTGCATTAGTTTGTTAGAGATAATGGTCTCCAGCTCCATCCATGTTCCTGCAATGGACATGATCTCATTCTTCTTTATGACTCTATAGTATTCTATGATATACATGTACCATATTTTCTTTATCCAATCTGTCATTTGATTTGGATATCAGATGGGCATTTAAGTTGATTTCATGACTTTTCTATTATGAATAGTGCTGCAATAAACATACGTGTGCATGTATCTTTATAGCAGAATGATTTATGTTCCTTTGGGTATACACCCAGTTATGGAATTTCTGAGCTGAATGGTAGTTCTGTTCTTAGCTCTTTAAGGAATTGCCATACTGCCTTCAAAAATGGTCGAACTAATTTACATTTCTCCCAGTAGTGTATAAGTGTTCCCTTTTCTGTGTAAATTTGCCAAATCTGTTATTTTTTTATTTTTCATAATAGCCATTCTGACTGGTATGAGATGGTATCTCATTGTGGTTTTGGTTTGCATTTCTCTAATGATCAGTGATGTTGAGGTTTTTTCATATGTTTGTTGGCCGTATGTCTTCTTTTGAAAAGTGTCTGTTCCTGTCCTTTTCCTACTTTTTAATGGGATTGTTTGCTTTTTTTCTCATAAATTTGTTTAAGTTTCTTATAGATGCTCAAGATTAGACCTTTGTCGAATGCATAGTTTGCAAAAAAATTTCCCCCATTCCGTAGGTTGTCTGTTTACTCTGTTCATAGTTTCTTTTACTGTGCAGAAGCTCTTTAATTAGATCCTATTTTTCAATTTTTGCTTTGTTGTGACTGTTTTTGGCATCTTCGTCATGAAATCTTTGCCTGTTCCTATGTCCAGAATGGTATTGCCTAAATTGTCTTCCAGGGTTTGCATAGTTTTGTTTTACATTTAAGTCTTTAATCCATCTTGAGTTCATTTTGTATATGGTATAAGGAAGGGGTTCAGTTTCAATCTTCTGCATATGGCTAGCCTGTTATCCCAGCACCACTAATTGAATAGGGAATGATTCCCCCATGACTTGTGTTTGTTAGCTTTGTCTAAAATAAGATGGTTGTAGGTGTGCAGCCTTATTCCTGGGCTCTCTAGTCTGTTCTGTTGGCCTTTGTGTCTGTTTTTGTACTGCTACTATGCCGTTTTGATTACTATAGCCCTGTAGTGTAGTTTGAAGTCAGGTAGCATGATGCTTCCAGTTTTGTTCTATTTGTTTAGGACTGCCTTGGCTATTTGGGCTCTATTTTGGTTTCATATAAATTTTAAAATACTTTTTTTCTAGTTCTGTGAAGAATGTCACTGGTAGTTTCGTAGGAATAGCATTGATTCTATAAACTGCTTTGGGCAATTTGGCCATTTTAATGATATTTATTCTTCCTATCCATGAAAATGGAATGTTTTTCCAATTGTTTGTGTTATCTCTAATTTCTGTGAGCAATGTTTCATAGTTTTCATTGTAGAGCTCTTTCACCTCCATGGTTACCTGTATTCCTAGGTATCTTATTCTTTTTGTGGAAATTGTGAATGGATTGCATTCCTGATTTGGCCCTTAACTTGACTCTTATTAGTGTATATGAATGCTAGCAATTTTTATATGTTGATTTTGTATACTGAGACTTTGCTGAAGTTGTTTATCAGCTTAAGGAGTTTTGGGCTGAGACTATGGAGTTTTCTACATAGAGGATAATGTCGTCTGCAAACAGGGATAGTCTGACTTCTTCTTTTCCTATTTGGATGCCCTTTCTTTCTTTCTCTTGACTGACTGCTCTGGCCAGGTCTTCCAATACTTGTTGAATAGGAGTGGTGAGAGACAGCATGGTTGTCTTGTGCCAGTTTTCAAGGGGAATGCTTCCAGCTTTTGCCCATAAGTATAATGCTGGCTGTGGATTTGCCATTGATGGCTCTTACGTTGAGGTTTATTGCTTCAGTGCCCATTTTATTAAGAGTTTTTAACATGAGGGGATGTTGAATTTTATTGAAAGACTTTTCTGCATCTATTGAGATACTCATACAGTTTTTGTCTTTAGTTCTGTATTTTATCTAACAATCCTGCTGAAAGGCATCACAATAACCAATACTAATATCTGTAAAGACTGTAAAATGCTGGGCTGAATCTATTTATTCCAGACTTATATTTTCTTAAATTGATCAAAACTCAACTTACTTCCCTGTCATTTCAGACGTGTGATCAAAGTGGAGTGTTGGATGATTAGGTGAGTACCTTTTGGTCAAGGTTAGTAAATACATTTTTGAAATTTAATTTTAATTTCAAAGATGAAAGATTTCTTGTAAACTGTTAAGCCTTTAAATATACTGCTTTAAAGATAATTTTAAGATTATTATTTTATAGAAAAAATAGTTAATAAAATCTCCATCTTTTTAAAGGCATAAAAACTATTCATTGAAAATTTTTAAGAAAAATAAGAGAGGGAGGGCAAGAATCTTCACATCGTAATGGTATTGATGCAATAGAAATCTAAAAGTTTATGCCAGATCCAAGGGCAGATGGTTACTGAAAGTTAGGTTAGTTGCATTTTTTATCTACATATATCTTACCATAAATATATATTTACATATATAAGTATTTAATTTTCCTTCAGATACTAAAATTTGGAATATCTATTTTTTAAAAACGTGTAACTTACATATAACTATAACTCATGTTCAGATAGTTGGATCCATGTTATTTAAACCTCTTTACTTAAGAAATAGCATTCTAAACTAGCAAAACAAAACACATTAGACATTACACATGAGAAGATATCATAATTACTAAATGTAATAGGCAAAGATAGTCAAGAGATAGTTTATCAAACATATTTTCTAGCCAAAAAAAAAAAGTGTTATCTCCACAACCAACTCAAGTGTGTCTCGTCAAGTGAGTTACTAATGCCTAATCCCATGGTACTCACACTGAAGCCTTATGAAATGCAGGTCACCACTGTCCCCTTGGATCAGGGGTCCCCAAGCCCCCAGACTGCAGCCCAGTACCAGTTTGTGGCGTGTTAGGAACCATGCCATGTAGCAAGAGGTGAGTAAGCACTACCGCCTGAGCTCA
Organism: Macaca mulatta; assembly: GCF_049350105.2. Lineage (NCBI taxonomy): Eukaryota > Metazoa > Chordata > Mammalia > Primates > Cercopithecidae > Macaca > Macaca mulatta. Next base: position 125,742,021 of record NC_133413.1, read on the forward strand.
CTTTCTGTCAGATCAGCGGCAGCAGTAGATTCTCATAGGAGCATGAACCCTATTGCTAACTGTGCATGTAAAGGATCTAGGTTGTGTGCTCCTTATGAGAATCTAACTAATGCCTGATGATCTGAGATGGAATAGTTTTATCCTGAAACCATCCCCCCAACCTCATAGTTCGTGGAAAAACTTTCTTCCATGAAACCAGTCCCTGGTGCTGAAAATGTTGGGGACTGCTGCCTTAGAGAATGGAAGAGGGAATAACTCACCCAGCAGCACTCATCTCCTAGAGATAAAGGGTGATCAGATGGGTATTAACTCAACCACACATACAGGTTGTTCAACCATGTGTATTGTATGTGGTGGTTTTAAACCAAATCCTAGGTCTCTAGACACATATTTCATATATTTCAAATTTAGATGATCGTACCCGGTAATATGACTTAGACTAAGTAGGTGATTATTTAAAAACTTTTTAAATTATAATTCTATAACAAACACATAAACAGTGTACTTAATCAGAGAAATTTAAAAAATTCAATTATCTTTTTCATTTCTAAAACAATGTGCAAATTGATTGAACAAACTTAAGCTCTTTATTCTAAAGCTATGGAATATTAAATCTAAAATGGTTCAAGTTAGAAAATATTTTTCAGTTTCTTACAAATAATAATTTTCATAAAAATTATAATACTTTATAATAACTGTCAAATCTGCAACTTTCCTAGAAACTAGAAGACATGTTAGCATGTACACAGAAGCCTGTGCCTTAAAGAATAAATTTCAACTCTGGTTGTAATGATGAACTGATGAGCGTTTCCATTTAAAGGCAAATCCATGTTCTTCAGTAAGATAAGAGAAAATACAGGGTCAAGTAGAGATAGTGACTTTCTCTAATAAAAGTTGTGATATTTATTACTAACCTTCTTAACATTATCATAATAAAACATAACAATTTAGAATACTTAGTATCTGCCAATAATTTTACTTTATTCAGCTACTCCTCACAGAAAGATAACGCAGAAACTTTGTGCCTGTTTTCCACATAAGGACACCAAAATTCAGAGGTGTATCAGGCACTCTTAGCACAATTCCAAATCCTCAACCAACTCCCACTTGTCTGCTCTTGGTCCCCCAGTATATTCCATCTACTCCTGCAGGGACCTGTTTTCGAAAGGTTTTGACCAGTTTCATACAGTACCTACCTTCAGGCTTCTAACCTCTGAGCTTCTCCAGGATTATAATGGGACCCATTGAGAGGTGACAGCATGCTGGCAGCCGTCGCTCGCTCTCTGCGCCTCCTCGGCCTCGGCACCCACTCTGGCAGAGCTCGAGCAGCCCTTCAGCCCGCAGCTGCACTGTGGGAGCCCCTCTCTGGGCTGACTGAGGCTGGAGCCAGCTCCCTCTGCTTGCCGGGAGGTGTTGAGGGAGAAGCGCGGGCGGGAACTGCGGCTGCGCAAGACGCTCGCGGGACAGCGTGAGTTCCGGGTGGGCGCGGGCTCAGCGAGCCCAGGACTCACAGCGGCCAGCCAGCGCCGTGGGCCCCGGGCAGTAAGCGGCTTAGCACCCGGGCCAGCAGTTGCGGAGGGTGCGCCAGGTTCCACAGCAGTGCGGGCCCGCCTGCGCCGCGCTCGAATATTCGCAGGGCCTCAGCCGCCTCCCCGCGCGGCAGGGGTCGGGACCTGCAGCCCGCCATGCCCGAGCCCCCTCCGCCGTGGGCTCTTGCGTGGCCGGAGCCTCCGTTACGGGCGCCATGTCCTGCTCCCTGTTGCCGCGTCTCATCGACCGCTCAAGGGCTGAGGAGTGCGGCCGCGCGGCGCAGGACTGGCGAGCAGCTCCCTCCGCGGCCCAGGCTCGGAATCCACTAGGGGAAGCCAGCTGGGCTCTGAGTAGGATGGGGACTTGGAGAACTTTTATATCTAGCCTGAGGATTGTATATGCACCACTCAGCGCTCGGTATCTAGCTCGGGGGGGTTGGGGGGTTGTGGATGCACCAATCAGCACTCTATCTAGCTACTCTGGTGGGGCTTGGAGAGATTTTATATCTAGCTAAAGGATTGTAAATGCCCCAATCAGCTCTCTGTGAATGGATCAATCAGCAGAATGTGGCTGGGGTCAGATAAAGGAATAAAAGCAGGCTGCCGGAGCCAGCAGTGGTAACCTGCTGGGGTCCATTTCCGCACTGTGGCAACTTTGTTCTCTCGCTTTTTGCAATAACTCTTGCTGCTGCTCAGTCTTTGGGTCTGCACTGCTTTTATGAGCTGTAACACTCACCCTGAAGGTCTGCAGCTTCACTTCTGAAGCCAGCGAGACGACGAACCACCAGAAGGAAGAAACTCCGAACACGTCTGAACATCTGAAGGAACAAACTCTGGACACACCATCTTTAAGAACTATAACACTCACCGCGAGGGCCGTGGCTTCATTCTTGAAGTCAGGGAGACCAAGAACCCACCAATTCCAGACACACCATCAGAATTCACCGGTACTCACACTATGACAGCCCGCAGACATGAGGAGTTAGTGTCCATACGGTCACACTTGACCAGTGGGGAAAATAGCTTTCTGATACACATTTTATAAGACTCCAGTGAGGGTCCCCACTGGATTAAGCCTTATTCGCCGGGCCACTGGATAACACATGCTCATTTAATTGGTATTCATTACTTGCATGTTTTGTTCCAAATTCTCATAAGGAATGCCTATTTTTTTTTTGTACATAATAATAATACAAAATTTCAGATAGTGCTCTACTCTTACCCCACCATCCCCAACATCTCGTGCGCATAGAACATGGCACTTCACATCTCTTAGGCTAAACAAGACAACTTCCCTCACTGATCCACCTTTATTTCCTACTCTAGTCCCAGGTTATCCTTTGAATGTCAATGACAATGAGCAACTTATGAATTTTGCATTTTAACGTTGCACAAGTTAGTTCAGGCATTTGCATAATTCTCCTCCTTCCATATTCTCTCTCCTTCCCCTAATTACTTTCTTAGTAATGGGTGGTTTCATGTAATGACATGCTCAACTCCCAGAGGAGAGATACCCCTGTTAAACACTATCCCCTAACACTTCTGGAAGCAGAATAGGCTAGTGAGCAAAACAATTAACCAGGAGTTTAGACAGCTGAGTTGTAGCCTTGTTTCTGCTTCTAACTATGCATTTGACTTTGGAGAAGTGATCTGAACTGTCTAGTTTGCCAAAATGTGTTCAACCTTATACAACTTTGCTTCAAGAAGCAATAGAGTCTTTATCACTTAAAAATTGCCTTTAGAAAGTGGTAAGTAAATTGGTAGATCCAATTTCTCACTGATTTTTTCCCCTGTCTGAAATTTATGTCAGCAATAGCTAGAAAACCATAGAAAAAAAATTGAACATATGTTATCAAGCTTGTTTTCAGCAAAACAAAAATATAAAAGTATGGGGAAAATGATTATATAATTGCAATATTCCTCTAAGTGTTGAAAATATTTATCAAATCATATTTTCTAATGACTTTTAATTTGCCAGTTTACAAAGGCAGTTTCATTTGCAAACTGGTAGATGCAACCTACTCAAGTAAAAAAAAATCTCAAGGGCAATTAAAATAAAATGAAATCAATTTTTATGTTAATGTATTTTTTAGTTCAAATATAATTGGCTTTTGAACTACATATTAAATATTGTTATTTTTAAATCCAAATTTTTTGTGCTGTTTCATTGTTTTTAAGTAATCCTTGATAATTTCACAAGGTCACTTGTTTATTCAAAGTATTTTAAATTAAATTATTATTTTTTTGAGATGGAGTCTTATTCTGTTGCCCAGGCTGTGATGCAGAGGTGAAATCATAGCTCATTGCAGCGTCAAACTCCTGGGCTCAGGCAATCTTCCTGCCTCAGCCTCCCAAGTAGTTGGGACTACAGGTGCACACCACTGTGCCCACTGCACAAAGTATTTTTAAATCCATATATATTTTAAACTCATATTTAACTTCTTAAAATGCTCTCTATGGTATAAACTCCCTAAGTAACTCAGATCTCTTTTTCTACTTTAGCAAATAGATCTGTTATTCCAGGTATCACCATATGGATGACAGATATATAAAGATAAAAAAGATATAGTACTTGAATTTAAGGACCTTACTACCCAGAAGGTAAAATAAGCAAACAAGCAAACAATAAAAACCCAGAAGACTATAATATTAATCCACTTAATAAGTATCATGTAACATTTAGTATTTGCCATCCACTGTTCTAAGGGGTAAATAAATAGCAGTGAACAACAAGAAGAACAAAAAGTCTTTGCCTTCACAGAGCTTATGTTATCATGGAGGGAGAGAAACGATAATAACAAAAAGTAAAGCATATTGATATGGTTTGGCTGTGCCTCCACTGGTATCTCATCTTAAATTGTAGCTCCCCCAATCCCCATGTGTCATGGGAGGGACCCAGTAGGAGGTAATTGAATAATGGAGATGAGTTTTCCCATGTTGTTCTCATGACAGTGAATAAGTCTCAACAGATTTGATGGTTTTATAAAGGGGAATTCCCCTGCACATGTTCTCTTGCCTGCCACCATGTAAGGTGTGCCCTTGCTTCTCCTTTGCCTTCCTCCATGATCGTGACACCTCCCCAGCCATGTGGAACTGTGAGTCCATTAAACTTTGTTTCTTTATAAATTACCTGGTCTAGGGTATGCCTTTATTAGCAGTATGAGAACAGACTATTACACATATCATATATCAAATGTTGATAAGTACCATAGAGGAAAACAAAATCGAAAGACTGGGGAGAGTTGTGGGGTGATAAAAAAGAACACTAAAAGGATCTATTTGAACAAAGACTTGAAGTGGGTAAGGAGTTAGCAAGGGCAATAACCCTGAGATACAAGTGTACCTGGATTATAGAAAAGTCTGATATGGCTAAAGCAGATTGAGCAAATGAGGAGATTAGCAAGAGATGAAGCCAGTGAAGGAATTAGGCATCATATCAAGGGTGCCCTTTTGGTGGTACTAAGTGTATTAGTTGTCCATTGCTGCATAACAAATTACCCCAGAACTTAACAACTTAACACATAAATATATATTATGTAACAAAGATTCTGTGGGTCCAAAATCCAGGGAGCATTTAGCTAGGTCCATTATCTCAGGTTCTCTCAGAGTGCTGCAGTCAGGCATCTGTTGAGGCTGAAGCCATCTAAAGGCTTGACTAGGACTGGAGGATCCATTTCCAGGTTGGCTCACTCACATGCTTGGCAACTTGTTGCTGGCACTTCTCAGGAGGTCTCAGTTCCTCACCACATTGACCTCCCCACCGGGATGCAGGTGCATCTTCACAACATGGCAGCTACCTTTCTTAGAAAGAGAATAAGATCTAAGAGATCATGAGGCAGAAGCTACTACATCTTTTATGACCTGCTCTCAGGAGTTGCACACCTTCATTTCTGCAATGTGCTATTGGTGACATAGATCGGCCTTATTCAATATGAGCGAAGACTACACAAGGGCATACATATCAGGAAACAAGAACCACTGAGGGTTATATTATAGGCCACTACACATGTAAGAAATTTGGACTTACTTTGAATGAGATAGAAAGTTATCAGAAAACTTTGAGCATAGTTTTGGCACACTTTTTTTTTTTTTTTTTTTGAGACGGAGTCTTGCTCTGTCGCCCAGGCTGGAGTGCAGTGGCCAGATCTCAGCTCACTGCAAGCTCCACCTCCCAGGTTTATGCTATTCTCCTGCCTCAGCCTCCCGAGTAGCTGGGACTACAGGCGCCCGCCACCTCGCCCAGCTAGCTTTTTGTATTTTTCAGTAGAGACGGGGTTTCACCGTGTTAGGCAGGATGGTCTCGATCTCCTGACCTCGTGATCCACCCGTCTCGGCCTCCCAAAGTGCTGAGATTACAGGCTTGAGCCACCGCGCCCGGCCTTGGCACACTTTTAAAAGAATTACTGTGGTTGCTGGGTTGAAAGTAGACAGTAGTGGGGCAAGGGTGGAACCCAGTAGATCAGTTAGGAGGCTATTACAATAATCTCAGCAAAAATGTCAGACTAGATAAAGATCGGAATTAGAGGGCTGAAAGTAGTAAGAAATGATCATATTTGGAATCTGGAGATGTTTGGAAGACAGATCTGATAAGATTTGTTGATGAGTTTTATGTAGGCTGTGAAAAAAAAGTTGAAGATGAACCAAGATTTTTAACCTGAGCAACCAGAAATATGTTTATTACGCAGAAAGGTTTATTGGTGGTTAGGAGGGTACAGAGATTGGCTAACATTCTGTCACTTAATTTTAAAAATACTCTAGGAGAATAGTATTATTAGCACTACTTATGCATAAGGAACTCAAAGCCCAGAGTGGTGAAGTAATTTGCCCAAAGTGAGAAAGCAGATGCAGTGTTCCAACCCAGGTGTGCTAATCCCAGACTACAATTAACCATTGTCATATACTAACCCTCATTTATCTATCTTTAAGACTGAAAAGTTTTAAAGATAGAATAGGGAACCCAGAATAGGAAAGTCAGAAAAGTCCTCCAGGAGGAGAGGTCTGGATTTAATATCTATATAGAAGTTAGCCAGGCTAAGAAAAGAGAGAAGAGAACTAGAGGCAACAGAACAGCATAAATAATGGCAAAGAAGCAAAAAGTATTACTGTGTGTGTACAAAGAAATAAAGTAATTCTATGCTCCCAGGGTACCTGTTAAAAAGTATTTGGTGGGAAAATCTGTGATTTGAAGTATATCTTTTCCATTTGTTCAATTAAAAATTATTTTATTACACACCTGCTTGGTACCAGAAACTGCTAGCTGCAGAGGGTACAATGATAAACAATGATGTTATTTCAGAATAGGGTGTTGACAGCAGGACTAAGGTGATTAGAGCTAATAAAAAGATAATTCAAGGGCTTTTTAAAAATGGAAAAAGATACACAGATGTTGGCCTTGGTGACTCCAGAATTTCTTTAAAAAGAAACTTTGAAAAGTGGAGTGAAAGAACTTACCTTGATACATTTAATACATTTTTGCCTAACTAGAACATCATTTTTACTTAGTGGTATATATATATGAATACGTGGGTTGAGAGAAGGATGACATATAATACTGGGAGGGTAAGTAACTTCCAATCCCATCTTGGAGTAACCATTGGGTGGTTTCTGACTTGTACAACTGGGTAGATACTGATGCTATTTAGTGACGCTGTGCATTTGGAAGAGGGTAGCTTGGGGTTTGTGGGAGATCATGAATTAGATTTAGTATAGAAGAAAGGTCAACATATAGCCCTTTAATATTTTGTAAATAATTACTGGTTAAGTAAAAAGAACCTAAAATGTTTTAGAGTATTATGAAATAAACACACTCAATACCTGATAAAATAACACTATATGACTCTACTATTTGGTTAAATACACTTTTATTCACATTTGAGAAAAAAGCAAACTGACCTGTGCTTTGAGGATGGGTTGTGTGGTATATGTCTTCTCCATATGTCAACCTGAAAGTACTGATTTACTTTTAACAAAGCATCTGCTTCCCATATATCCAATAATAGTTATGGATTTGTAATAATTCACCACTGGTTTTCCCTAGCCATTTTTATATTTGCAGAAGTGATACTGCAGAAAAAATCTCAGGCCATGGTCAGAATACAATTAACTTGGGTGTTGCTAAAATGTTGAACTGCTTATTTCTTTTTCTTTTTTTTTTTTTTTTAGATAGAGTCTCACTCTGTCACCCAGGCTGGAGTGCAATGGTGTGATCTTGGCTCACTGCAACCTCTGCGAATCAAGTGATTCTCCTGCCTCAGCCTCCCAAGTAGTTGGGATTATTATAGGTGCCTGCCACTGCACCTGGCTAATTTTTGTAGTATTAGTAGAGACAGGGTTTCACCATGTTGGCCAGGCTGGTTTTGAACTCCTGACCTAGAGATCCACCCGCCTTGGCCTCTCAAAGTGCTGGGATTACAGGCATGAGCCACCACGCCCGGCCTTAACTGCTCATTTCTTTTTTCTTGCCACTTGCTACTACAGATCTGGGACCCCTGGGAACTGTCATACTGTCATCTCTTCTAGCAGGACATGTAAAAGCTGTCTAATTAAAGCAAAATCTAACATAAAAGCAAAAATCTAACATAAAATAGTATAAAATAGTATAATTTTGTCCAGAAAGAAATTAATCTTTGTGATCAGAGAAAATCCATTTGCTATGCTTCCTTCTACCCAATAAAGGAGGTAGATCTTGGATCCTGGAGATGCTTGTATTTGCTGGTTGTTTTTAAAATTAAGTGATGGGTGTGGGATTACAAGATTAGTAGAGACTATGAAATTAAGTTACTCTGCATAAGGGAAAGAGAAGGATTTAAAAAAAAAAAAAAACTGTGTCTGAAGATAGGAGACTTTTCAAGTCCATAGGTATAAAGAGGAGGAGGGTCCAGAAGAAGCCAAAGCTGAAGCTTGATTTGGGGAAAAATACACTGAGAGAGAATTTTGGAGTGAAATGCTATATGCTCGTGGAGTGAAGTCTCTTTGGTCTTTTCTACAAATTCTTCAGTAAAATTTCAACTCTAGTGCCTTTTGGAATCAAAGTGTTTTTTTTGAGGGAATAAAGTGTTTAGTCCTGCTCCAACCAAGTTTTGCATGAGCAAGAGCAGCTCAGAGCCTGCCCCTGGGTCCAGCCCATATCTTAGTCCATGTCTTTATTTGCCACAAAGAACATTTTCCTGTTTTCCAGGCTCTGCTCAGAAGTTGAAATCTTTTTACCTGTGTTTTTTTCTGAATTCCTGATTCCTGGTACCCATCTGCCCGAGTTTCTCCCCTAAACCTCTCCTACTCCCAGATAGCCAAGCTCCTCTCCTTTCCTCACCTAACTCTCTAGTATTCATATTTCCTCTTCCGAAAATAATGTTCTCAGCTCTCATACACACCTTGTACTTATCAGACTGCTTGCAATTCAGTATGGCTTCCTGGCTCTTTGTGATCTGTGAGCCTGCTCCTTTCTATCCTAGAGGCAGATCTAACCAAAGCAACTTAGAAGATTTGCTGCTGGATAAAATGTTTTCACAGTAGTAACATCATAATTATACTGTATGTCTTGTTACTATTATATTACTATTACCTAACATGATTATAGATAGCATTTGTTGGGCTCTTATGTCAGCGCTAAGCTAAACAATCTGCAAGCATTCTGTCACTTGATTTTAAAAATATTCTAGGAGGTTAGTATTATTAGCACTAGCACTGTTTATGCATAAGGAACTCAAAGCCCAGAGTGGTGAAGTAATTTGTCCAAAGTAAGAAAGCAGATGCAGTGTTCCAACCCAGGTGTGCTAATCCCAGACTACAATTAGCCATTGTCATACACTAACCCACATTTATCCATCTTTAAGACTGAAAAGTTTTAATAAATAATATTCACATTATGATATCAAATACAAAAAAGCCACCCATGTTGTGTTCCGCTTTAACAAGGTAAGAGAATGATCATACAAACAGGATTGGAGGGACTCGCAATATTGTAAAAGATTTTCTCAATAAATTGAAAAATAAGCTTACATATTCTTTTTGTGAGAAAATCCAAAAAGCTAGAACTGAGCCACATGGGTAAAATATAAAAAGTTAAAAACAGACATTCATAATTCAGGTTGTCAGCTTTCAAAAATTTCATATTAAACTGGATATTGTAAACTATACCATGATGTCTTACAAGATCATTAAAAAAAAAAGTTTTGATGACCAGGGAAAAAGTGAAGTTCATTTGAGTATAGTCAGCAGAATGAGAAAAACTGAGATCAGGGGGAAAAAAAAGAAAAGAAAGAGAGAGTGAGAGAAGGAGGAAGGAGGAGGGGGAGTTTATAGAGAAGCTTTTAAGTTCAGGGAAGCCTGGGGAAAATTGCTGCAGAAACATGATTAATAGTGACAAATTGACATCATTGATTATGAAATTAATGGAAGTAGGAAGAGCCTGTCTCTGAGCTTTTATCCAAAGATTTCAAATGTTTTAAAAGAGTCCCATGGTCAATTCTTTCAAAAGAGACTGATAAATTGAACATAATAAAAGCACAGATCAAGACCCTGTCAGCCAGCATTCTGGGATCATTATGTTCTCCCCGAAGGATGGCCTCTCCACCCTGATAGAAGCCTAAAAGCTGACAGCCACAAAATATTATACTGCTTCTAATGATCCCAAGGATGATTCCGCTCAGCTTCCAACCCACCTTCCCAGTGATTTTCTGTGCAAAGAAAAAGTTAGCTTGGCAATAAATAACCTATTTGCCCATAGTCAGGGAAGACTATTTGACAACCAGATGAATAGAGACTATTTTGAAAATAGAGGAAAAATTACCCTTCACCAAGAAAAGACTGATAAATGAGATGCTCACACTGATCTCAGTTAACCATTTAAAAAGTAGGAACAGCATGGATAGATCAGTTAGTGGTTAGACATAATCTTCAAACCATCTGTAGCATCAGGCTCTGAAAAATCCAGGCACTGCAAAACAAAAGGTAAAGAAAGGTATGCGTGGCACAAGGAGAACGGTTGGCATTAACGAAGCCCAGTTTGAAATACTGGGATGGTAAGATTTCTCTTGGTTTTCCAATCCGGCATAAAACTACTTGGCTAAATAATTATAGTTCAAAGAGGATGTCTTTTTTTTTTTTTTTTTAACCCAATTTAAACCTCAGTTACATGGGATGAAGGAAGCAGAGCAAAACTTGAAACTCAGGTTAACCCATTATTGCTCTTCATTAGATCTCAGCTTGAGAGACAGTCCTAAGCCATCGGACCAGGAGGAATAAAGAATAAGGTAGTGTGAGAAACATTGGTTATGGGGGACTCTTTTGGGAAAAAGACAACTCTTTTGGAAGCCTAGAAGTCTATGACTAATAAACCAGAACAATACATATTTTGCAATTTAAAGTCAGTTTAGTAAAGTTCCTTTCAACCTTTCAGGTTGGGAAACAGATAAAACCTATTGTAGGTTTTCTGCTTCTCAGAAGAGATTCCCACTGACTATGCATACAACCTGCCCTGTATCTATTAGCCACCAATGGATTTAGTTTGTCTAGGGCTCTATAAATGTTTCTGCAAGGATTGTCAGTGTGCTGGACTCACACAGAAGAATTTGAGTGAGTCCAAAGTAAGAGTAGGCAAAGAAACTTACTGCAAAGTGAAAGTACACTCTGAAAGGCAGAGCAGGCTGCCCAAAGGGAGAGATAGCCCCCATGGAGAGACAGCCCCCAGTGCCTCACTAGGTATCCCTTTTATTGAAACTGTACCTGCATATTTATAAAATACAGGTGGGATCAGGTATGCAAAGGCAGAGATGCAGTTGCCACATGTGCTCAGCATCTACGTGTTCTAACATGTGTCGCACGTATCATGAGCATATAAAATCTCAATCTAAGGGGTGTGTTTTTACTATTAAAATGAGGAAAGGGTAAGTATCAGCTGAAGCTTGAGCCTAGCTGTGCATGTGGGACCCTAAGTCCCTAGCTCCTCTAAGGCAGAAATTAAATTCTTTTTACCTTGTATTTTTTTCTGTATTCTTGATCTCTGGTACCCATCTGCCTGAGTTTCTAACTAACAGCTTCTTGGGCTTTTGGTGCTGATTGGCTGGAGAGTAGGGAAATGACCATATGGACAAGGGGTTCTTGTTCTCTTTCCCAGGCCATAGCAGCTATCAGGAACTTGTAGCCATCTGGGGGTTGACTGGTATCCTGTAGGACCACTTATCTTGCAAAAAAAAATTAGGTACTAAAGCAACAGGGCGCAAGGGACTTAAAAGGAGCCCACAGGGCTTCACACAAGGGGATAATGCATTGTTGCATTCTCACCTTACTTTTCTTGCCTCAGAGGATCTGATCTTATCACATGGGAGAGGAAGACTCTATTCAGAGTCTGTGGGTAGCCACACACTCCATAATGCTCTTGAAGAAGCTTCATAACGGTCTTGAAGAGATCTAAAATATGAGTGCATTTAATTAAGGGACATAATGACCCTCACTACAGCAAAGAATTTTATAATGAGGCATTGATGAATAATATAATTTTTAGCAAAACTGATGAGAAACATTATCCTTACAAACAATACTAGGCAAGAGAGTGAAGATTGTTTAAAATTTCCCTCCATCCCCGCAATTCTCCTCTACCCAATCACCCCTGACCCCAGCGCCGTCACACACACAACACTGCAGCCTATGATTTAAGGTTACGGGAAAGCAAGAATCTGAACTTTTGTGTAAAAGGAATAGAAATAAAATGTTAATGTTTTTTAAGAAAGAAAAAGATCTGACGCTCATAACTATTGATGAGAGCATACATTGGAATAGACTTTCCAGAGGTCAATTTGGCAGCATTTATAAAAACTTAAAATGTGCTTATTCTTTGACCCAATAATTCTACTTCTAAAATTTTAACCTAGAAGAATAGTTGCAGGTGTGCACAAATGCATGGACAATACTTTGTATTGTTTATTAAGTAGAAAAATTTGATTGAAACTAAATATCTATCAATAGGGTATTAAATTATGATTAATTTTCATGATAGAATACTAATGCAATGATTTACAAGAATAAGGAGACTTGTATGTTTTGATATTTAACTATCTCCAAGACATATTATTACATAGAAAAAAGTAAAAAAAAAATGAAAAATGCAGATATATATGGAGATTATATATAAAATATTCATATACAGTAATCCTTCAGTATCCTCAGGAGATTGGTTCAAGAATCCTCAGAGGGGCTGGGCACGGTGGCTCAGGCCTGTAATCTCAGCACTTTGGGAGGCCGAGGTGGGCGGATCACGAGTCCGTCCTGGCTAACACGGTGAAACCCCGTCTCTACTAAAATCACACACACAGAAAATTAGCTGGGCGTGGTAGCGGGCGCCTGTAGTCTCAGCTACTTAGGAGGCTGAGGTAGGAGAATGGCGTGAACCCGGGAGGCAGAGCTTGCAGTGAGCCAAGATCGTGCCACTGCACTCCAGCCTGGGCGACAGAGGGCGACTCCGTCTCGGAAAAAAAAAAGAATCCCTAGAGGATACCAAAATCCACAGATGCTCAAATTCCTTATATAAAATGGTTTAGTATTTGCTTATAACCTACACACATTCTCTCGTACACTTTATGTCATCTCTAGATTGCTTATAATACCTAATCAAATGTGAATGTTATGTAAATAGCTATTTTAAAATATGAATGTTATGTAAATATACTAGATTGGCTTTTTTATTGGTATTCTTGTTTATTGTTATTTTTTAAGAAACATTTTAAAAATATTTCTTTATTTTTAAGAAATATTTTAAGAAATACTTTTAAGAAATAAAAATGTGTCATTTTTTAAAAATATATTTTGTATCTGCAGTTGGTTGAACCTGTGGATGTGGAACCCAGACACAAAGGGCCAACTCTATATGTCATACTATGATTAAAATATGTGTTTACATTTACATGCTCATTATATATATATATATATATGTATAAATACATTTACAAAGATAAGTAAAAACATGTTATTTGTGGTGACTTCCAAAGAGGAAGATGAGTTTTTTTGTTTGTTTGTTTGAGACGGAGTCTCACTCTGTCGCCCAGGCTGGAGTGCAGTGGCGCGATCTCTGCTTGCTGCAAGCTCTGCCTCCTGGGTTCAAGCAATTCTCCTGACTCAGCCTCCTGAGTAGCTGGGACTACAGGCGCCCTCCACGACGCCCGGCTATTTTTTTTTTTATTTTTAGTAGAGACAAGGTTTCACTGTGTTAGCCAGGATGGTCTTGATCTCCTGACCTCGTGATCCGTCCACCTCAGCCTCCCAAAGTGCTGGGATTATAGGCGTGAAAAAGATGAGTATTGAAGGAGGAGCTAAAGAGAGACTTAAAAAACAAAAGTTATATGTCTATATTATTTAAATATTTTTAAACAACCTTATAAAATTAAAAAGTGAAATATTTTTAAATAAAAGATTAGATAATACTCTTGAAAAAGAGAACAGGACCTACTGAGGATAGCTTGGGGTATGCAGTGTATTAACACCAGAATCCCAGTAGAATACATCATGTCTAGCATAGTCAAGTGGTGGCTCTGCTTTGCTTGGTCTTTACTGTGAGACTAAGACTGACAAAACCCCTTCATCAGGAATACTCCTGGTTATTGCAATGGAAAAAAAGGATGCCTTGAGCATGCCTCACATACCCCCATAATTCACTGACCACAGCAAGTCACATGGCCATGCCCCAGTTCAACAGGACAAGGGTGAAGCATCCCACAGGATGTGCCACAAGGGAGGATGTCCAACAAACTTCAAACAGTAATGCAGCACACAGCACAGTGTGACAAAAGTAGCTTCTGCTTCTTCCCTTTTCTACTTCTTAAATATGTACATAACTGACCTCACTCAAACTCCAGCACTCTACCCCAACCACCAAATACTCCTCTCATCCCCTCCCTTTGCCCTCTCTTCTCCTTCTATTCCTCTTTCTCTCCCTTTCTTCGTTTTTCTCTCTCTGTCTGTCCTATCTCTTTCTCTTTCGCCTATCTCTGTGTGTGTTCTCTCAGATAGATCCAGAAATGTAAAGGACAACTTAAATAACCTTCTCTGCTAAAAACTCTTGTTTGCTACTTTGCATATGTGATAAATTAAGGATTTTGAGGTGAGGAAATTATTCTCAATTATTCAGGTGGACCCAATAAAATCACAAATGCTGTTTAAAAGAAAGAAGGAGGCAGGAGAGTCTGAGAAGGAGGTGTTATGACTGAAGCAAGGGTCGCAGTCAGATAGAGATTTGAAGATGCTACACTGTTGGGTTTGAAAATGGAGAAATAGGCCATGAGCTAAGGAATAGAGGCAGCCTCTAGGAACTAGAAAAGTCAAGGAAACAAAATGTCCCCTAGAGCCTCCAGAGGGAATGTGGCATGGTGACACGTTGCCCACTGTATTAGGGTTCTCCAGAGAAAGAGAACAATAGGATGGCTGGAGAGATAGATGATAGACATAGATGATAGATAGATAGATAGATAGATAGATAGATAGATAGATAGATAGATAGATAGATACATAGATAGATAGATAGATACATAGATAGATAGATAGATAGATAGATAGATAGATAGATAGATAGATAGATAGATAGATACATAGATAGATAGATACATAGATAGATACATAGATAGATAGGATTTATCAGGGGAATTGCCTCATGTAATTATGGAGTCTGGGAAGTCACACAATAGGCTGACTGCAACCTGGAGACCTTAGTCTGCAAATAGCATAGCTCAGCTCAAGTTCTATGGCTTCAAAAGCAGGTAAGCTGATGGTGTAACTCTCAGTCTGAGGCTGGAGGTCTAAGAACACAGGTGGCTGCTGGTATAAGTCCTGGAGTCCCAAAGCTAGAGAGCCTGGAGTTCTGATGTCCAAAGATAGGAGAACAATGTCTCCTAACTCCAGGAGAGTGACAAAATCACCTTTCTGTTCTATCAAAGGCCCCAGCTATTAGGTGGCGTCTGCCCACATTGAGGGTGGATCTTCCCCACTCAGTCCACTGATGCACACACCAATCTCTTCTGGAAACACCCTCCCAGGCACACTCAGAAGTATTGTTGTAACAGTTCTCTAAGTATTCCTTAATCCAGTTAAGTTGACAACTAAAATTAACCATCATACCTAGTGAGACTAACTTCAGAATTCTGAGCTTCAGGACCATAAAATAATGTATTTGTGTTGTTTTAAGCCACAAAATTTATGGCAATTTGTTACAGCAGCAATAGGAAACTGAAATACTTGCTTTGACAGTTAGGAGTAATTTCAACTGTTAATAACAGAAATGGATACAGTGAATTAAGCACAAAAGCAGTTTCCCCCCTCATATTAAAAACTTCTGAAATGTGGTAGCTCAGAGCTTTACTGGTGCCCCCTCTAAGTTATCAGGGACCCACCAAGCTCCTCCTAGCTCTGACTCTGCCTCCTGTGATTCCATATGGCCTCAAGATGACCGTTCAGGTCCAGCTACTGCATTCACCTTTTAGACAGCAGAAAGAAGAAAGAAGAAATGCTCATTCTCATAGTTTAAGAGCTTTTCTGGAAGTCACCCACGATATGTCTGCTAACGGAAAGGCATCTCGATCCAGGCCCCAAGAGAGGGTTCTTGGATGTAGCACAAGAAACAATTTGGAATGAGTCCATAGAATAAAGTGAAAGCAAGTTTGTTAAGAAAGTAAAAGAATACAGAATGGCTACTCCATAGGTAGAGTTGCGCATGGGCTGCTCAACTGAATATGCTTATAGTTATATATTGATTATACGGTAAACAAGGGTGGATTATCCATGAGTTTTCCAGGAAGGGGAGTGGTTAATTCCTGGAACTGAGGATTCCTCCCTTTTTTAGACCACATAGGGTAACATCCTGATATTGCTATGACATTTATAAACTGTTATGGTGCTGTTGGGAGTGTCTTTTAGCATGCTAATACGTTATAATTAGCTTATAATGAGCAATGAGGACGACCAGAGGTCACTTTTGATGCCATCTTGGTTTTGGCAGGTTTTGGCCGGCTTCTTTACACATCCTGTTTTATCACAGGGTCTCTATGGCCTGTGTCATCTTGTGCTGACATCCTATCTCATCCTGTGACTAAGAATGCCTAACCTCCTGGGAATGCAGCCCTGTAGGTGTCAGCCTTATTTTACCCAGCCCCTATTCAAGATGGAGTCATTCTTGTTCAAATGCCTCTGACATGTCCACACCGTCTCATTGATCAGCTTGTATACATATGACTACGCCTAACTGTGAGGTTAAAATGCACTTTTCCAAGTGGATACATTGTCCACGGTCTCTGAACTACAAACTCATATATTTATCCTCTTTCTTAGTATGTCCACTGGATGTCTAATAGGCATTTATCTCAAAAGCAATATTTCAAAACCAGACTCCTCTTTTTCCCTCCTAAACCAGCTTCTTCTACAATATTCCCCATCTCAAAAACTGATAAGCCTATTATTACAGTAATAATTCCAGACTTGAATCCTTGGAAATGTCCTCAAATCCTTGCTTCCTCTATAAACTCACATCTAATACATTTGAAAATCCTGTGTGTACTATCTTCAAAATATATCCAGAAGGTAAGTACTTCTAAGTACCTTTGTTGCTACTATCCTTGCCTAAGCACATCCTTTCATGCCTAGAGCTTTCTATCTGGGTCCCTTGCTTAGGCCTTGCCCATCTACAGTCAATTTCTACAACTAGAGTGCCTCTTTTTAAAACAAAGGCATCCCATGACCCCTGTTAGCCGAATGTCCTCAAGAGCTTCAGATTTCTGTAAAAGTAAATTCCAATTGCCTTAATGATCTGACACCCACCTACCCCACTTCTGTGGCCTCGTCATCTGCAATTGCTTCTCTCTCTTTCTGGTCAAGCCATAGCATCTTCCTTGCTATTCCTCAGATTTTCCCATCACACACACACATCCGCATAACACATTTCCTAACCACTTTCAAACCTTCATTCACAGGTCTTTTTTTTTTTTTTCAGTAATGCCTTCCTTAACTACTCTACTTAAAAAACATTCTCTCCATCTACAGAATTTCCTACCCCTCTTCTCTAATTTGTTTTCCTTCACAGCTCTTATTACCATCTGACATATTTTGTATTTTGCTAACTTATTTATCTAATTTGCTGCTTCTGGTATAAAATAAGTTCTAAGTGAACAGAAGTTATTTGTTACATTTCTAGGTTACACTATTACCTGGAAAGCATGATGATCTGATTTTCATGTATCCTAACTTATTTATTTGTTTATGTATTTATTTTATCAAACCCCTGCTACTCTGGGTTTTTGGAATTTGTGTTGCAGAGAAAAGATTAAAGAAGCAGTTCAAGAGACTAAGAACTATGCTCTAGACACAGGATGCAGCCCATCTAGTCTGCTCTTCCACAACATGAGCTTTCTGTGTTGAAGAATTAGACCTCTACATGACTTCTTCTGCAAATGGGCTTTTTCTTACACTAACTATCTTAAAGGCAACAGAGATGATGATCTATTGCAGCAGTCCCCAGCCTTTATGGAACCAGGGGCTAGTTTTGTGGAAGATCATTTTTCCATGGACTGGGGTCAGGGGTGGTGGTTTGGGGATGATCCAAGCTCATTACATTTATTGAGCACTTTATTTCTATTGTTATTAAATTATAATACTTGTAACATATAATGAAATAATTATACAACTCGCCATAATGTAGAATCAATGGGAGTCCTGAGCTTGTTTTTCTGCCACTAGGCAGTCCCATCTGGGGGAGATGGGAGACAGTGATAAATCATCAGGCATTAGATTCTCATAAGGAGCACACAACCTAGATCCCTCACATGCATTGTTCACAATAGGATTTGCGCTCCTCTGAGAATCTAATGCTGCCACTGATGTGAGAGGAGGCAGAGCTAAGGCAGTAACATAAGCGATGAGGAGCAGCTATAAATACAGATGAAGCTTTGCTCGCTTGCCAGCCACTTGCCTCCTGCTGTGTGGCCTGGCTCCTAACAGGCCATGGAACAATGCCAGTCTGTGGCCCAGGGGTTGGAGACCCCTGATCTATTGCACTGGAAGCGCAATACAAGTAAATAGTAAAAAGCTATTTTCCTTAGTTTCTTAAAATTTAATGTTTAAAACTCTTTTATGAATAATGGGAAATACAGAATGTTATTCTAGTTTAATGTTATTAAATATTGCCTGTTAAATACAATTAAATTTCTTTGCTATCAGAAATGCATTTCTTTCTTATTTATGTATAGCAGTTATAAATTTCAGTCAACAAATTCAGATAATACCATTTTGTTTTCTGATGACGATATAATGTGAACTCTCGTCTTGCTGGTATGACATAAACATTTAGTCTTAGTTCTTTGGAGTTTCTACTTTCCTCAGACTTCAAAGGCTTTGGGCATTTACACTGTGCCCAAAGCATTTGGTCAGAATAATTCTCAAACTCCTCAGGTCTGCAGGCCACCTCTTCTAAAAGATAATTCCTAAAGACACTGAAGTAATCCCACTGCCTCCCAGCACTGCTAAAGCATGAAAATATCTGAGAAGCCGCCCATGTAGACCTTTTCCTAGACATACCGCACCACCAAACCTTTTGTGAGGTCTTAACACTGCTCCTGGAGTCTTCTGTTCTCAGATGTGCATACAGGGTTCCTCCTTCCAGGTTTCTCTGATGTGTTGCCTCTGAATACCTCTGCTTCATCTCTTCCATGCAGGGCAGACAAATTTATTCTTTTGCTTGTTTCAAAGGCATCAAGCAAAATCTTTCTAATAGATTGACACTTTCAGAAACCCTGAAGACACTATTTTTTTTTTCTACTTCTTGACATGTTGGTTTTTATTCCCTAAGGCAACAAACTCTCTATCTGCTTGAAGAGGATGAAGGGCAAAGGAGAAGTACAGGACAGAAAAACCTTCATACTTCAAAATGTTATCTTACTTCAAATGGATATGGTAAAGCTTTCAAATAAAATATTTTTTCTGCATGATTTTGACTGATAAAGTGTTTTTCAGCACTGGTTTGGCATCTAAATATGGTTTACCCATATTTTAATTCCTCAGAAATGTATTTTTTTATTGTATTTCATCTAACTATTTTGAGTATCTAATAAATGTCTGTTGAATTGGGATGTAAAATCATTTCACATACTCTAAAACCAAAAAGCAAAGAAGAAAAGATGTAAGATTGAAAAATCCAGATGTCACAACAGATGGGTAAGTTAAGTAAAATTTGTACATAACTTTCAATTATTTAGTAGGTAAATATCTACATTACTTGATGATGAATTCAAATGGTCAGGGGAATGGCATACTTTTCATATCAATATAGACTAGTCTGAAAAGACATAGAATTCTGTCTTCTATGACTTAGCAAAATGGATCACCATTTTCTAAATTGATTTGCTTCAGAGATTGTAGATGTATAGGGAAATAAGGATTCCATAGTGAAACAAGCTTGAGAAACGTTGCATATTATACCTTGGAAATTTAAAGTGTAAATTAGCATATCTGAAGCCTCTGTAGGAGCAATGAGAAGAATCTTCCTCCTTCATCCCCTGAAAGTTCACTAAAAATGAACTGACAAAAGACAGATTAATAGGAGAAAAAGGCATATGAATTTATTTTAACATGCATAACATGAAGGAATTGCAGAAGAATGACTACTTAATAACTCACTGAGGTCCAGATGCTTCTATACCCTTCTTCATAGGGGATTGGGAGATGGGAGGCATAAGAGTAATTACTTGGCAGGGGGGAAAGAATGGATCCAATGTTCAGACAATTCTTTGTAAATGATTATTTTGGGGAATTAAATGAGACCTAAGAATAGACAAAAGTTTGTTTGGGCTCCAGGATAGGTGTTTAATTTTATTTATTTATTTATTTATTTATTTATTTTTAATTTTGAGATGGAGTCTTGCTCTGTTGTCAGGCTGGAGTGCAGTGGCACAATCTCAACTCACTGCAACTTCTGCCTCCTAGGTTCAAGCGATTTTCCTGCCTCAGCCTCCCAAGTAGCTGGGACTACAGGCTAATTTTTGTGTTTTTAGAAGAGATGGTATTTCACCATGTTGGCCAGGATGGTCTCGATTTCCTGACCTTGTGATCCTCCCACCTCAGCCTCCCAAAGTGCTGGGACTGCAGACGTGAAGGTGTTTAATTTTGGTATCTTCTTCTGTGATATGAATTTTAATCTTCTCTGGTTAATGACATTTCAGGAAAGGGTTGAAAGGCAACTGTGTTTCTCTTTGGTGTGTCTGGTTTCCAGGTAGATGAGAGAACTTCAGAGAAGAACATCATCCAGTGCTTTCGGAAAGAAAGGATTGACAAACAATGGTGGAGGTGGGAAAGGGGATCAGAGAGACCTTGAGTTTGCTTCTTTAGTTTAACATGTCAAAGCACCATATTTCAGGGTGTCATTTTTCCGAGCCTCAGCATTCCCCGAACTGAAACATCCCTAGGAGTTTACACACCAAACGCTGAGTTGTCGGCCATAGAAAGAAAAATCAATGTAGTAGTTGTGTGACAAAGGATCTTAATAAACAAGTCTCTCTTTCGTGGGAATAGGTGACTCCAGTTAAATAATTGTGTCTCATTTTGGAAGATGGCATTGCAGACGGGTTCTCAAAGCTAGGCCTCTACATATAATGCAGTCAAATAGATCTTTAACAGAGGTATTTCTATAGAAACAGACAAAAAACAAAAGTTAATATCTGGACCAGCCTATAAGCTAGTTTCTTCAGAGTCTGAAGGGCAGTCATTTGAGAAGGTTAGTGGCATTCTGCTAGATTTTTCTGGTTTGCACGTACAATGTTTGCCCATATATAATCTGTTGTAGTAATTTTTCCTTAAAGCCAATTTGGCTACTTTCAGCAGCAGGAAAAGGGAAGTTTAATTTTTGTAATTTCAAGTCAGAAGGACAAGGACAAGGAAAAAAAAGAAATGAAAATGTTAGTTTGGAGATTCACAGTCAGGTATTAGAGGTAACTAAAAAAAATAAAGATCTAGTTCAAATTGCATGTAAAGAATAAAATCTCAAAAACAATGAGCTGGAATCTAATAAGAGGTGTACTACAGGTTTTCTTGTGAAACATAACTATTCTCTCTCCAGTCCTCCATTTCTACTAAAGATCAAATTACTTGAAAATAAGTTTTAATTTTATTATAATTCACCTGATTATTTGCATAAAGTGCTTCCAGAATAGTGACTGCTTGTAAGGCTTTTGTTATTGTTGTTGTTGGCTTAGCTGGAATTTTTCACAAGGAATCTAAAATTAGACTTTTTAAAACAGCCTGTCAAGGTTAAGGAACCAGGCCAAGTACTGTCATCAGACTGTGTCTAATACCTGTATGAGTTTGGTGAATACCCCTCTGCTTGAGGGACCCAAATTATCTTGAGGTTCTTGGGCCTGCCGAGAAGTGACATTCTTTTCCCACCTGTAAGGCGATTATGTGAACCATGTATGTAAGGTATCAGGACAGTTTCTCAAGGAGCTTTTTATCAACTCCAAAAAAGTCAAAGTCATTTCCTCAAAGGAGTCCCAACACTTCTGAGGTGTTCTTCTGCATAAAAGAAAACTGTTTCTTACTTCTTCTCAAACTTATTTGAGCATATATATATATATACTCTTATATGTGTAATGCTAGATATATTATATGTACATGATACTATATCTATTATAATATTCTTCTGATCATGCAGTATAACAAAAGTATTCTGTTTAAAAAATATAAAATATTTGGGGTAATTCAATTTTAAGTTCATAGTATTTGGTTATCTTCGATTTCTTTTCTTAATTGTTCTTTGGTAACTTATCTTCTACCACAATGAATTTTTAAATGAAGAGACTGATAGTTAAATATTCGTTGGAGAAAGTGGTGTGCACACCAGTACAATGTTGAAAGAAGTAGCAAGAGCAAATAGCCTTGTGTTGTTTCTGATCTTAGCGGTGAAAGACTTCAGTCTTATTTTACCATTAATTGTGATAAAAGCTAAGGGTTTTCCATAGATGCCTTTTATAAGGTTGATGAAGTTGCCTTCTCTTTCTAGGATTTGGAGTGTTTTTGTCATGAAGAAGTGATGAATATTGTCAAAAGCTTTTTGTGGATCTATTGAGATAATCACGTGAATTTTGCCCTTTATTCCATTGATGTTATTACGTTCAATCTGATATGGTTTGGCTGTGTCCCCACCCAAATCTCATCTTGAATTCCCATGTGTTGTGGGCGGGACCCGGGAAGAGGTAACTGAATCATAGGGGCAGTTCTTTCTTGTGCTGTTCTTGTAATAGTGAATAAGTCTCATGAGATCTGATGGTTTTAAAAAGGGAAGTTTCCCTGCACAAGCTCTCTCTTTGCCTGCTATCATCCGTGTAAGATGTGACTTGTTCCTCCTTGCCTTCCACCATGACTGTGAGGCCTCCCCAGCCACATGGAACTGTAACCATTAAACCTCTTCCTTTTGTAAATTGCACAGTCTCGGGTACGTCTTTATCAGCAGTGTGGAAACAGACTAATACATAATCAAATACATTGAGTGTATTACATTGATTCATTTCTGTATTTTGAACTACCACTGCACTTCTGAAATAAATCCTCCCTTGGTCATAGTTGCAAGAGACTCTTAACTGATCTGACTTCCTCCCATCTTGAATGCCATCTAGCTATCCTACTATTAGCAGTATCTTTGTAAAGTGAAAATATGAGCTAGTCACATTCTTTGCTTAAACGTCCTTCATTTCTCTTTACTGCCTTTGATATAAATCCCAAAGTCAGCATGGCGTTGGCTACTCCTTGATGTTACCTACCAGGATCTCCAGCCTGATGACCCACCACTTCCACCCTCCAAACACTATAAACTACATGTAATTCTTAATCTACACAACATTTGTTTCCATGTTCATACCTCTGCACATTTCCACCTAGAATGGTTTTTGCCATCTCTGTCCAGTGAACTCTTAGTGGTGTATCAAACCTGGTTTTAGTTGTATGCTCCTCCCAGAAGCTATTTTTGATATTCACTCCCCCAATATGGAAGAAATCCCTGTCCTAAGTACTTGTCAGTTCATTTGAGTCATAGTATTTATTGTGCCAAATTAAGATGATTTTTTTTTTTCTTTTTTGAGACGGAGTCTCACTCTGTTGCCCAGGCTGGAGTACAGTGGCTTGATCTTGGCTCACTGCGACCTCTGCCTCTGGAGTTCAAGTTATTCTCTTGCCTCAGCCTCCCCAGTAGCTGGGGTTACAGGCACCTGCCACCATGCCCGGCTAATTTTTGTATTTTTAGTAGAGATGAGGTTTCACCATGTTGGCCAAGTTTATTACAAACTCCTGATCTCAAATGATCCACCCGCCTCGGCCTCCCAAGTGCTGGGATTACAGGCATGAGCCACTGTGCCTGGCCTAAGATGATTTTTATATGTGGATGTTTCTGAAGGAGACTGAACTCCTTGTGGAAAGTATCACGTCCCAGCAATCTCTGTATTTCTGGTGCCTACCACAGGCCCAGACCATAAAATTTGTTGATGTTTACTACCTGAATGTATTAATATATATAATGGATGAATGATTATGCAGTTTAAAGATTTACAAAACCTCCATATATATCATCAATTTTATCACCTCCATGAGAATTCCCTGTAGCATTTACCACAATCCTAAGTGAGTAGTTGCGTGTAATATATTTAACATCAAATCTCCCATGAAGGGGATAGTGTTTTGTTCACCACTATATCCCCAGAACTTAGCATAGTGTCTTTATGAAGAAGCCCTCAATAAATACTTGTTGAATGTACAAATGAATAAATGACCTACAAATGAAAAATTCTAATCAAAATTTCCTATTAATATATGTCACACTTGAAGGAAGTAAAATCTTAACCAATATCTTTATAGCAGTTTTTCCTCCACAGATTACTTGGCCTCAGAAGAGTTGAGGTTTCAAAATCACTTAGTTTGACCTGAAACTGGAATAATCTAATTTCACATCATGCATTTGCTCTTCACATAGATAATGAATATAACTTACTTCATGTCCTGTTCTAAGATATTTGTCTAAGATAACTCTCAGTTGTATGCTATAGGTATAATTGTTGTGATATTCATTGCCACCTTGAATATTTCTGGTTGTTGTCTCTTTTGAGCATGGGGTAAGACTGCACTGCTTCACCTTAGTACCCATCTGGCCAATGAATTTCAGTATAAATGATGTGGTTCACTTCTGGATGAATACACTTAATTCAGTGAGACCTTCCTGGGCTCTTTCTCCTCCAGCACAGCAACTGGCAACATCCAGGTAGTGACTGCTGTGTCCACGTATGTCCTTGAGCAAGACTGAAATGAAGCTGATCCCCCAGCCGATCTGAGATGAGCATGTAGTGTTAGCAAGAAACATCCTCTGTTTTTTATAAAATTAAGATGTGAGGGTTTTTATTGCAGCAGAATCCAGATCCTCATGACAGATCAAATTATCATCCCCATTTAGATATGAGGACACTGAGGTAGATAGTAAGCAACTGAATTGCTTCTGTCATACTACCAGTGAGTAGTACAAGCAGGATTCCAGTCAGGCAATCTGCCCCTGGAATCTGCACGCTCTCCTCTCTGCTGCACAGTTCTACATTGACATTAGCCATCTTCTGGCAGCGACACTTTTCCTCCTGCACAGAGAAACACACAGCTGCATGCATTCAAAATGAGAAGTGGATAATAATATAAAGAACCTGTTTAATAGGGCCAAACCTCAGAGAACCATTTTTCTCTCCTGATTGAGTACTCTGTCATTTTAATGGGACAATCATAGTTTCACAAATCATTTAGTTAAGACAATTTCTGGGATAATTACCTTGTCAGTTAAATTTAAAAATATTGAAATTAAGGTTGAAGTTGGAAAATTATTCACAGGTTTTGCTTTCTCCTTGTTTTATAAAACCACCAATAATATCCAGAAATACATGAATACTCTGATACTGTAAACCTGAGATCAAATGAAGTATAATCAATTTTTCACAGTGGTTAAAAAGGCCCATGGAGAAAAGCATGTTTCAGCTAACTACAGAGTCAGAGACTTATTATTATGATATAAAGTGGGTTTAGTATATTTACCAAAGTAAATTATTCAATAAATTAGAAAAAAATCCTTGATATTTTTAAATGGCTCTTTTTGGTGCTTGTAACATTAATTCACGTGAAGTGTTTATAGTTAAATACTAAGCTTTTTACCATAGAAACAAATGGCAAGAAAGGACATTAAGCTGCTGGTGTCCTTACTTTCCCTGCAGTAGAGCAACATAACCTGTAAACCTTCAGGGAGAACCTAGGGCTGCATGGTCTGATGCAGTAGCCATTAGCTACACGACCTTATTTAATGTAAAAAAAATAAAAAAAACTAATTGCTCAGTCACATTCACTACATTTCAAGTGTGGCTCTCACATAGGGAGGTAGACTATTTCAATACTACGTGAGTGAAAAGATCGGCGTGTGCCAGGAAGTCCAGAGGAGGGGAATTTTCAGCACCCTGTTCAGGGAAATCATGTTAAGAGGTTATTTCTGATCTTAGCCTCAGCACTTCAGTAATGAGAAAGATAGGCAAATAGATGTGGGGAGGGCATTCAAATCAGAGGAAATGGTACAAGTAATGATACAGACTTGAGAAGTCCTTGATGTGTTTGTGAAATTAGAACCAGCTTAGTTTTGCCTGGGAGTAATGAGTGATGAAGCTGTCAAGGTCAATGGGGGCCAGTCGTTGAAGTCTTTCCTATGCAAAACCACTTGTGTTTTGTTCTGTAAACTAAGCAGGAAGCATGAAGGTCTTGATGTAGGTGAATAGCAAGGTCAGATTTGCATTTTATAAAGTTCACATGGCAGCGATGTAGAAGCTATTTCCAAGTCTGCCACGACCATGGGATGGCCATGGCCTAAAGAAAGATGCCTCAAATGGGGCAGAGCTAAGGGATGCAGAGAGTAGGTGGCAGATTAGAAAACTGCTTAGCAAGTAAAATGAGCAGGGCTTGTTCCAAGATTGGACACAGGGGTGAGAAAAAAGGAGACAGCTGGGAATGCTCCCTGGTTTTTATGAAGCACTAGTGTTACCTAGTGACATAATTTATTATAGGAGAAGATAAATAGTTTTCATGATATGGATAATCAACAATGTCTTTCAACAAACACAAATCAATTTTTGATGAAAGAAATAGAAAATTATATTTAAAAACTGACAAATAGCAAATTTTCCCAAAGGAATAAAACTTAAGGATTGTCTCTAAGTCATACTTTTTTTTTGTTGCCATATCCAGATTGTAGAGTAACTTCAGAAGGACTTTTCTTTAAAAAATATCCCTATGGTTTCAACAAGGAGAGGCGTGTTATGGGATTTCTGTTGACTGTGAAGTAGCTAACCTGTAAGGCCCATGTCTTAGTCAATCTGTGCTGCTGTAACAAAATACTATAGACTGGGTGGCTGTGACAGACATCTATTTCTCATAGCTCTGGCAGGCGGGACGTCTAACATTAAGACACTGGTAGACTCAATGTCTGGTGAGGGCCTACTTCCTGGTTCATCAATGGTCATCTTTTCTTTGGGTCCTTCCATGGCGAAAGGGTTCAGGCATCTCTCTTGGGTCTCTTTTATATGAGCATATATCCCATTCATAGGGTCCCTGCCCTTATGACCTAATCACCTCCCAAGGACCCTAGCATCTAATACTATCTCTTTGGGGGTTAGAATTTCAACATATGAATTGTGAAGGGGAATTTTTGGACTTTAACAGTCCCTAAATAAATAAATAAAAAATAGACTTGGATTTGGCAGTTTCTATTTTAGTGGTATAGATTGTTCACCTATATTTCCAGCCCTCCATTAAATACAGCCAATCCTTGACCTTTCATGATTTAATCAGTAAGTATTTATTCAGTGGCTAATATGTTTAAAATAGTTTCAGTAAATATTAAGTTTTAAAAACAGAAAGCTACTCCTAGAGTTTCATTATCAAAATGATTTCCAAAAGTTATTCTTTCGTTAAAACCTCTTTTCATAGTAAACATTTTCAGAGTATTAACAAATGATTTCATTGAATTTAAAAAAATGTTTACTGAATATCCACTATTACTGGATACAGTGTTATAAATTAAGAACAAAGATGAAATGAACTCTGTCCTTATTGATTTTAAGCAATAAAGTCATTCTAATATATGTTTACCTCCTCTTCCCTTCCCTGCCCTCTTCTGGTGGATATAAAAATGTTTTCTGAAATAGACCAAAGGCAAGTTGTTGGAGAAGAAATTCATCTGCAAGTAGTATCTGTATCATCAGTAACTTATTTTAAAAATAATGAATTGTAGAGATAGATAATGGGTACGGGAGTTATTTTGTTGTAATTTCCTAAAAATAAATATAGTAAATATCCTTTGCCCAAAGTTGAATTTTTGGTACATTTCATTATGTTTTGAAAGAAAAGGAAGCTATAGTGATTCATAAATCTTGAATGAGAGCAGAAAAGCTTCTTCAAAATGGAAAAAAGACGTTTATGTTTCCCTATAAATGTACTTTGAATATCCTAGTTTTTAAATCTTCATTTTTTTCCTCATTCTGGCATTTCTTATAGCTGAGCATATGCAAGAAGTAGTGATAATTTTTGAATAATCTGGTAATTTTATTGTAGTTTTATTTCAGTTATGTCTGACAAAATTCATTCATTATTTTCTTCAAAATAGTACATTCATGTTGTTTTATATAATTGTCATTCACGACACTTAGCAGTTTACAGGAAGAAGTAACTTTCATTTTTAGAAGTGAAAGCTATGGAAAGTTGTAAAAAGTTTAATACTTTTTCAGATTCTTCTATATTTTATTAAGAAAAAAATCACCAAATTGGGAAATAAGGCAAATACAATGACTTCTTGACCTTTCAGTGTCATATTAAACATCATCTAAAACATTTTTTATCTTAGAATATACCTGTTATATTTTATATCTCTATAAAGTTATCTTGTAGAAAACTTTTCAGACACAAATGATCTTATGTCCATAGTAGAGGTAAACAGTTTCTATATAGCAATAAAAATAATTCAAAAGATTAGGATCATTATTTCCCAGTAGGATATAAACTATGTTGCGCCTAATTTAGCAATCTAATTTCTGTATTCTTTCTTTTTTGAATCTTTCCTTTTTTTTTTTTTTTTGAACCAGCTTTGCCATGTTGCTTGCTTCCTCATAAGTGGGTTAATTACAACTTTTCCATGAGCTCACTTTCCTTGTGGGAATTATATTGTTCTTTTTTTTTTTTTTTTTTGAGACGGAGTCTCGCTCTGTCGCCCAGGCTGGAGTGCAGTGGTGCGATCTCCGCTCACTGCAAGCTCTGCCTCCCGGGTTCACGCCATTCTCCTGACTCAGCCTACCGAGTAGCTGGGACTACAGGCACCCACCACCACGCAGGGCTAGTTTTTTTGCATTTTTGGTAGAGACGGGATTTCACCATGTTAGACAGGATGGTCTCGATTTCCTGACCTTGTGATCCACCCGCCTCGGCCTCCCATAGTGCTGGGATTATAGGCATGAGTCACTGTGCCCGGCCTCCCAAATATTTTCATACTTAGTTCTCCAGTTCTTTCGTCCTGTTCTCTCTTAAATTTATTCTATCAGGCTCTCACACCCATTTCTCCACCAAAACTACTCTCATCAATATCACTATTGACCAGGGCCAGCTTCGTGGGCATGCAATACTCTCTCCTTAGTTTACCTTACCCTCTGTAGTTGCACAGGGGCATTCCTTACAATGGCCCTGAGTTTTGTTGAATGTCCTCTCACCATCTTGATATTCTTAATCCTTGAACAAAGGGACTTCAAATTTTCATTTTGCTATGGGCCACACAAATTATATAGCTCTCTTTTCATATCAATGACCTTCATGTTGCTAAAGCCAATGGCCAATCCACTACATGTATTTGCTATGGTTTGGATATTTGTCCCCTTCAAACCTCATGTTGAAATTTGATCCCCAAACATTGGTGGTGGGCCTGATGGGAAATGCTTGAATTATGGGGGTGGGTCCCTCATGAACAGATTAATGCTCTCCTTTGAGGGTGAGATCTTACTTCATTAATTCCTGCAAGAAGACGTTGTTAGAATGAGCCTGGCACCTGCCCCCTCTCTCTCTTGCTTTCTCTCTTGGCATGTTATCTCTGCACACATTGGGCTTCCCTTTGTCTTCTGCCATGAATGGAAGCAGGCTGAGTTCCTCACCAGAAGCTGAGCAGATGCCAGCACCATGCTTCTTGTACATCTTGTATAACTGTGAGCTAAATAAACCTCTTTGCTTTATAAATTACCCAGTCTCAGATATTCTTTTATGGAAACACAAAACAGACTAAGACAGCATCGTACTTATCAATAGCAGATTTTATAAGGTCAATTACTCCCTCCTTCTTGATATAGTTCTGTTTGCTTGGCTTCTAATATACTTTACTCCTTTTGCTATCTCAGGGACTCCCCTTTGGTTTTGTTGAGTCTCCTGGTTTCCCGGATTTACAAATTTGGACCCATTTTTCCTTCTATTCACTTTGCTGGATGATCTCAGCCAATCTCAGAGTTCTAAATGCCATCTATAAGCTAACGATTAACTCCCAACTCCCTCTTCAGCTCCAACAGTCTACTTGACCTTTCTATTTGGATCTTAAATGTAGCATGCCCAAAATGTAACTCCTTTTCTTTCCTACACCAAATCTGATCTACCAATACTCTTCCCCATTGTTTACGGCAGATATTCTTCCTGTTGCTCAGGCTAGAAATCTTGGAATAATTCTTGACCCTTCTGTTTCTTTCACACCCCGTATCCAGGCAATCTAGTTTGTTCTACCTTCAAAATGTTATCTGAAATTTAAATTACTTTCTGTACTTCTCATCTCTTACAGAGATTACTGAATTAGCCTCCTCCCTGGTCTCCTGGCTTCTATCCTTGTCTCCTCACATCTCATGATTTACTTTAAGCATAGTAGGGAATGGTCCCATTAAAACATAAATCACGTAACACTCCTGTGCTCAAACACTAAATTACTTCCCTACTTCGGACAGAATAAAAGCTATAGTCTTTAAAGTGGCCTACAGTGTTCTAAATGGTCTGACTTCTTCCCACCTTATCTCTGTGTGCATTTTAAAATACTTTTTCTTTCCTTTACCTGGCCATGCTGTATTGGTCTTCTTGGTATTCTTCCAATTTACTAGGTATACTCTTTCACCTTAGGGCCTGTTCTCTTTGTTCCCTCTTTTAAGTCTTGGCTCAAATGAAACTTGTTTAGCCTATTGAATATGGTTCCATCCACCCCACCTTGCCTTCATGCTACTTTGTTTTTTCACCAGGACACTTATCACTCTCTAACATGTAATGTTATTAATATATTTGCTTATTTTGTACATATGTTTATTGTCTGACTTTTTTCCATATAGCCAGGGGTTTAGGTCTGTTTTCTTTCATTGATCTATCCCAAATGTCTGGACTAGAGCCCAAAACATAGTAAATACTCAATTAAAATCTGCTAACCAAATGGATATTGTTTAATGAAGCCTGGGTTTATACTATATAGTATTACCAATGAATAACAAAATAACAGCAATGCTGATTTCACTAGAGGGAAAAATCATCAAGGTAATTGTAAAAATATATAGAAAATATACCATCACGATAACAATTCATGCTTTGCGAAATCACTGCCATATATATATATATATATATATATATATATATATATATATCCTTTTAAGGATACATCAATTACATTTAGTACCTGCTCTATAGAAAGAAAATATCTAAGGAAATTTAAGCTCTGAAGAAAATAGTCAGTTCTATATTATATTAACTTTAAAAACTAGTGTGTAATCATGGTGATGGCAGGCTTTGCTTTCACATCAGAGGTGGTACATGTTCTGAGAAAAAGTCTGTGATGTATTCATGGGTTTTAGTTCATAAATATCCCTGGGAAACTGCTTACAGTTTAGTGCTTGTGTAGTTTTAACTTGGAAATTAACTTTCTATTTATGGAAATAACTTAAGCAATTTCTATTATATTTGTTAATGTTTACTGCTTGTTTTTATTAAGCAGTAAGTTGGGAGAAGAACCAGCTGTTGCTTCATGTAAGTATTTTATATAAATACTACATTTATGAAAGATGGTCTTAGGACTACTGACATCCTGAATATATTAGATAACAGTATTATAAAACTAGAAATAAGATTTCATTATAAAATTTCTTCTTTTGTATACAAATTGTTTTTTAATTCATTAATATGATCAACTCTGACATGAAAAACTCCTTCCTTCTATCTATTGTTCTATTTAGTTTTCTACCCCTGGTGTTTTCACTCTAAAATATGACTTGTAGAGGACTGTAAGGGCATCTTGGGCATTACCAAATATTAACTCCAGCTACTTTTAATAGTTTTTGACATTTCTTTGTTCATGAAAGGGTAAATTTGTTCATATCAGTATGTTTTAAAAACAGCACAACTGTACTTGGGGTTACAAAGATGAAAAACAGAAGTACAAAGTAATTTGCAGTATGAATATGCTGAAAAAACAGGGTTTATTTCTTTTCTGTGCCAATGTTCTTAGTCTTGAGCAAATCTTGCTCCGAAGGAATCAGACAAGTGCTACAGCTGTGATTCTGTTGGGCTTCCTGGTAGAGCTGGAGATAGACTGCAACCCAAGACAAAACCCAGAGGAAAAGCAACCAATCTCAGCCCTTTGCCTAATTTCCACCTTGCCAGTTATCAGAGTTCACTATTGTTCAAGCTCCAGGAGTCATACCATAGCAATCTACTGGTGGAATTTATTTTGAACAAGTGTTTTGTTTGGCTTGCAGTATTTTTTTTAAAAAAGTAAGTAACATTGAAAACATAGGAGATTTCATATAAAATTCCCTTTGTCTAGTTTTTATTAAAAACTGAAAATCTGGCAAATGCAAGTTAAGCACTCTCCCTTGGCAATATGCTTAGAGCTGAAGAAAGACTACCTTTATACATGTGGAATGAGCTCTCCAGTTCCCAAAGTCTCTACCCAGCTGGCTGCCTCCATGGAGGCCACTTGCCTACTCCTTTGTGTCCTTGTATGTTCCTTTTCTGGATCCTTGCTCTGTCCACACAGAGATGGGAGACCCAGAGGTGAGAGCACGGTGACAATGCTGACTCACTCACTTCTCTTCCCTCAAATACCGGTAAATAGCTGATGGCTATATATTCCTCCTCTAATGGGGTTCTGACAGTCCTGGGTGAGATCATGTGCATTCTTTATCTGAAGGGTGGTCCTTGACACAAGAATCAAGTTCTACATAAGGAAGTATATCACATTAAATGTTATTTTTACACTCTTATCTAGAGAACATTGCCTCCAGCTGCAAAACAAGGGCATTACCATTATGAAAGCCCATCAAAGACGCTCTGCTGTTTTCAAAACATGGAAAGAAAAAGGGAAAAAAGAAAAAACATAATAATTAGAAAGATTTGTTCCTTAATTTGGGCTCCCAAAAATGAGAAATGATTATATAATGAGGGGAGATACTAATTATTTTGAACTCTCCAAGCAAATCTTCTGAAGCAATCTATATACTTTATGTTCTTTTTCTATTTTTCCTTCTGGTTAAAAACACACAGGTGAGTCTTCCCAACGTCCTTTCCTATCTGGATCTCTTCTGCCTCATTTCTCTTTCAAAGTCATCTTTCAGGGAACTTGCTCTGATTAATTTGATTTTAACCAAACAAACAAGATATTTGATATATTAATTTAAACTTTTTGAGATGATTGATTAGAATCTTTGCATCATATCCACGACTATACTGTATTCAAAGTTAAAACTTCATAAGCAGGAGTTTTTACATCTCGTAACATAATCATTACCCAATACTCAACACTCAATATTTGATACTCAGTGAATGTTTTTGAAATAAACACAATTTTTATTGTTAATCTTTCTGAAGAAACTAGTATATATCTTTTTACACAAAATCTATCAATAAGAGATTGATTGGTTAAAGAAAAAAAGCAAAGCAAAATGAAACAAGTTGAGAGAATCCAGGCTTTATCAATATAAGTAATAGTTCTTTAGAATGGTGATTTGATTTCACCATTTCAATTCAGCAGAGCCTGTATATATATATATGTTACAATGATCTGTATTTCCTATTGCTAGATGGATGAAAGTGAATCCATATAAACCATACCAACGCCGTTATGTGTAACTGGTGGTAAAACTTTATTATTCAAGTTTAGATGTAACAGACATCTTTGCTGCCTGAAGATTGTTTGCATAAGAAATACACCAAGAACATGTTTGTGAGTAGAAATGAACATGCACTATGAAAACAAAACAAAATAAAACGAAAAAATTTCATGTGTTGTAAGAACAGAACTATTATAGCCAACATTCTAATATTCAAATCAGGACTACAAATTGAATTCTTTTTCTTAGCAACATGAAATCATTTCATATGAAAGACATTTTCTGCTGGTGAATATTGCTGTAAGTTAATTTTACATTGGCATTTTGAGATGTTCCCCCCACATGCCTCCCCCGAAATTTTCCACGTGGTTGTCAAATAGTCCACCCTAAGGAATTTGGCATTTATTTGTGATATTTGCCTTATTGGTAGCCATTAAGAAACTATGGTTTTATCAGCCTAGTAACAGTTTTGCGTCTTCATAGTCAACACTATTGGCTGCCTAGTTGATATTTACAGCTCATCTTTAAGAAAAATGACCCCAACCTTTCCTGGCCTTCGGGAACTGACAGTTTAAATAACCCCCTTGGCCACATAATAATACTTGGCACTTCTATGGTGCCTTTCAACCAAGGATCTCAAAGTGCTTTACAAACAAGTACTACATTACCATTATTACTATTAATAATATTATTAATATATTTTTCAATTTTACAGCTGAGGAACCTGAGGCACAAAAAGAAAAAGTGATATGCTGCAGTTCATATGTTGAAAAAAAAAAACCACCACCACCAGGGGAAAACCAGAATTGAGTTTTGGGACTCTATGGTCTAGAAGGACCATTTTCTCTGATAAAAGCTAAACATTATTTCCATGGTAAAGTTATTCCTGCTTTTCTCTGGTGTAGGACAGAGTGAAGCTTACAGCTCTCCCTTTCCTTTCAAGAGAACACATGATCGTACATTATCTAGTTTCTCACATGTGGATTACTCTTGAATTTCACATTTTCTTCATCCCTGACTTGACATACTTCTGCCCTAGCATATTGCAGAAGTTCTAATTACTGCAATTAACTAGGATGCTTTCTAAGCAACTGCACCACAACATGTGAGTCCACTGTCTATGAAACAGTATTGAAAAACCAAAAGGAGTGCTCTGCAAAGAAGCCATCCCTCTGTTCTTGGCCAAGTCTTTCTTTGGGAAAATAACACTGCCTTCCAAAGTCCCGATGGGCGTCCTTCTATCTTCTTCTCATTTGCAGTTGCCTGCTGATAGAATTCCACCTAACAGTACCTACCTTTGGTTAGAATATTTAGTTTGATACTCAGGTTGCATTTCAATTCCTCAATTTTCTCTTGTGCCTTGAACAGTCAGCAAGCTTTCACCTTACTGGCTCACCAAAGATGCCTTGATTTTTTTTTTTTTCTTTTTTTTGCCATGGCTCTCAACCCAAAGACAGTAGCTAAAGTTGCGCTCCTCTCAACTTAAGGCAAAAGGCTGGCATACAGCACAGAAGCAGACCACCAGTTTCTTTACTCCACATTTCCACCACTGGATGGCAGATATTCCCCCTCTAGAAATGCATTAATTTTATTTACTAAACAGGCAGCAGTTCACAGGTCTCAAGACTGGTCACTTTGTGATGTTTTGCAGCCACACAGCGGGAGGCTAATAATTATTTTAATAGCCATACTGAGACTCTTCAGTTTATTAAGAAAAATGTAATCCTCAGGCATTTAAAAATATATATACATTTAATATTTTTGGAGCTGTATTTGCATTGGATCGTAATAGATTATGTGCACATGTGCAATTATAAACATAATGTGCTACCACAGGCTTCAACAAAGAGCTGTTAAAGAGACTTTTTTCCCTTCTCATTAATATTACCTTAGAAAAGAATCCCCATGCTTGTTTTCTAAAAATCTACCTTTACTAAAACAGAGCAGTTTAGAACAGAATATCACTATCTTAAAAGTTGATTAAAAAAAAATCTCAGTATGTCATGTAGAGAGAATTGGGCATACTCTTTTCCTTTTGAACTACAGAGTTATCACGGAGAGCTCTGACCTTTTCTCATATACTTGGAGTTATGTAGTGTCTCTCTCAATCCACAGCATTCTGAGGTGGGTTGGCTCTTTATGACTTTTCTGTCCCAAACAACAGAATGAATACAGAGGTGAGTGATGAGAGAAAGAGTGAGAATAGGAAGAGTGAGAACGCATGAGCTGGTCCTGGTCTAAAATTTGATCCAAAGCTCAATTTAGAACATACACAAATTTTCAGTTTTCAAATGGCATACAATTTTAGCTGGCACATCGTTTTCATCACAGGGGAAGCCTTTTCCAAGAGAGAAAATTCCTAAATCGTCATGAAATTCCTCATTAAAAAAAGGTTCCGTACCATAATAGTTTGTTTAAAATCACAATTTAAGATAAAATAATTCAGAAATCTTAAATTAAAAAAATAAATTTTATAATATATCTTGAGATGGAATAAAGGCTTTAATGAGTCAAAAAAATAAGGAGTGTTTAGTGTTATAATAAATTTTTGTCTCTTTTAAAAAAGCCCAACTTCTTCTCCACCAAAATATGTATAATAATGAAAGCAAAAATGAAAATAAAATTATCAATAATAAAGAAGTATGGAATAAGATCTATCGTGTCAATGCTATCCAAAAATATTCTACTAAAAAGTAGACTGACCATAAATATTCCAAGAATAGTGATATGTATTTTCCAATGCTAGTCATTACTACTATGTCTGTCTGAGAAAAAAAAAATTGAATGAAAATAAAAAGGCATACATGCCAAAAATAAAGAACCTATTTGTGTCCGACACACTAGAGAAATTGCTTAATGAGTAGTTTTGCCCAAAAAGTAATACTTGCCATATTGCCCAAGTTAACCAAACTTCTGGTGTTTTGCTGATTTAAGCAGTCCACATAGATAATGTTGCTGAAGGATTGCCATGATGCATTTTGTTATTCTTTTTACTAAGAAAATTAAATATTGTTGTTTGGGGAATCTCCTCTCTTTTTTAGATCTTTAATTGTCACCTCTCAAGTCTGGCTATATATTTTGAGATGTATCCATCAAAATTCCTATGGAAGATAAATTACATCACATAATTTGAATGTCAAAGCTCCTCATTCCACTTCTTTATTTCAGTTTATGTGAATATTAGAGCTACGCGACAGGTGAGATCAGAATAAGGCCCATTAACAATGAAACTGAAGCAGAGGACTTAGTCCTGATTTCTGTCTCTTGCTTTCTCTTTTCTCTTTTTTTAATATGCAAACAAAAAAATG
Source organism: Macaca mulatta (assembly GCF_049350105.2). Lineage (NCBI taxonomy): Eukaryota > Metazoa > Chordata > Mammalia > Primates > Cercopithecidae > Macaca > Macaca mulatta. The sequence goes on from NC_133413.1 coordinate 125,779,029, forward strand.
CAAGAATGAAAATGACAACACAACATCAGAAAGACATTTTTTTTAACTTCATTCGCTACAACAGTCACGAACTGGTTGAACTCTACCTGCCATCCAACTTTAAGAAACGAAGACCCGGCACTGTGAAAAAGAAACAAAACCCAAACAAAACAAAACGATACAAAGCAACTGCGAATTAATGTAAAAATGGAGTGCAAATGCGACTACAGAATGCAATAAAAACATCAGCGTTGCAGATTCCAGCAACACTTATCAAAATAATTTCTGAAATGTTTCATATGAAACATAGACAAAGCAATAAAAAGAGGATATATGTTTATCATCTTAAGCATAACAATGTGAGTTAAGAGCTTAAAAATTAAAAAAAAAAAGTACTTGGAATGAATAGTGCTACCCTTTTTTTCCTAAGTAGGCATAAAAATATTTTCATTTCCTTCTTGTTTTCCATACCATTATAGCAAGAACTTTCATTTGTTTCATGTTACCGTTTACAACTTTAATGCACACACACACACACAAAAGGATATCTACTGCAATAGAAATAGTTGCTTCATTACCTTGTTTGCTACATTTGCAAATGTAAACAGCTAGGCAGAGCCAGAACTGACTCTAATGCATGATGGAATATCTTTGTTGCATACGTACACTGTAGAAAATAATTATTCAATATGTCAGGCACCATTATTTGAAATGTAATACATTAATATTTACTAGAAAAATAAGTTTTTTTTTCCTATTTGTTCTCCCAACTTCTTTAATGAAATAAGTTAATCTGACAGTGCATCCAGTAGCTTGTAATATCTTCTACATCTCCGTGGCAAAAAATAAACTACTGGCTGGGACAATATAATGCAAATTATTAAAGTCAGTCCTTGTACATACATCCTTGTAGCAAGCATTGAGGCTCGACTAACAGCACCTTTAACCAATTATTTAATGTTCAGTTATTTAGCCCTATTTCCCTGAGCAGTTATGCTGAGGAGCTTTCCCTTCATGGATAGTTTTTACAAAGCCTTAAGTATTAAAAGTTCTATGAGGACATACTCCTAAGAATCCTATTTAATGCTACTTAACTAAATCTGTATACATTTAATGAAGGGATTGACTAGTACATATACCAACTGTCAGTCTGTGGTAACGTAACCTTAGACGCTGCCTGACCACAAAGTTTGGAAATTATATTTAACCAAAAGAAAATAAATAAATACAGCAGGTTACCTTATGGAGAAATGCCATGTGTTCTAAACAGATTAAACCCATGGTCTGACATTTGTATCCATCTATGCTTTTGAATTGAGGGGATTCCTTTAGTTATAATGTGCCAAGTGAGATTAGTAACCAACAGGAGGCTTAGAAAAGCAAATCCATACTGGCTCATCACACACAAGAAAGAAATACCTGGCTAAAATGAAATTACTACGGAAGCATCGAGGACATTGTTTTTTAAAATGGGTACATGTGTGGACAAAATTAAATCTAAACCGCAAACAAAAGGACTACTGAGTATTTGAACATCTAAAGGACAAAAATATCAGAGAGGGTGTGCATGTGTATGTACAGGCAGGGCTGGCTAAAAACAGCGTGCCACCATCTGTCATGTTTCTTGCTGCACTCTAACCAAGCCTAACCACAGCTCGCATTTCTAGGTCAAAATCTGAAACATGGCCAATGAGAGAAGACTAAATTGAGAGGACGTCATTTTTCTTTCATTGCCCTGGACCTTCAATTTCTCCTCCTCTGCCTAAGGTTTCATGATACTTACAAATTTAGGCAACAATTTGTGGGTTTTGGAACAAATGGTCCAATGGCCAGTCCAATACTGCTTTAGTATAATAATATGGAAACCCTTTCAAATTCTAGACAGTTTTGGTCTCTTTCTTTATAAATACATTAATTCTAGTCTGGTGATACCTCTTATGGATTATTTCCCCAGTACGTATTAGCCAAGATGGTTTTGACTTAACAGGTTTTAAAAAGTGATTGTTTACCATCTTCCATTCTTTTTCATTGACCATTTATCTTACTTTTTAATCTTGGTAACCTACTCATCAAAAGAAAGAATAATAAAAGAAGGGAATTTCATGTTGGATAAGGCAGGCTCTATGAAGTATTTTTTTAATAGGTCTTCATAAGACATTACAAGCTATTGAATTCCCATCAAGAAAACCTATTTCTATTTAATTGTGCTAAGTGCTAAGGTTTTACTCTTTAGGTTTTCCATTTTTTTCCACTTGTGCATTGTTCCTATGCAGGCCCCTCTGGATATGTGTTGTGAAGTCATATTTGTCCGTGCAAAGATGCTGGCATATGCTGCACTGGAAAGGTCCACTGTCACCATGGCAACTCATATGCAAAGCATACATCACTTCATCCAGAAACACAATGCCACAGTGCACACATTTTGTTGAAAGTTCATCTTGAGTACTTCTATCAACTTTCTCTGTTTTTACTACATTCAAGGGACCTTCATTTTTTACATTTGGTGGTGCCTTCGTTTTCTCCTTGGAGGCACCGTTTGCAGTTGGCCCAGGTCTGGAATGCTTGATCGCCAAATCTAGAGGAATGTCATTGTCTGATCCAACAGCTGAAAAATGAGGAGGCAGATTGAAGGTGGGATAAGGCACATAGTTTTGGCAAGGATTTGGTAGGCCAGGCACGTGACTCAAGTAGTGCGGATTCCCAGGAACGGAGAGCTTATATTTACTCCAGAACCGCAGCCAATCAGCTTCACTCTGGAAGTCATTATGTACAAAGGGAAGTCCAAAAAGTGGGTACTGGTACTTTTCAATAGGGCTGCCTGGTGGTGAATAATTTGGGTGTTTCGCAGGTCTCATGTACTTTTCTATAGGACTGCCTCTCTCAGAACTTCCTTTCCCTTCAGATACGGATGAACTATTTCCTGGATCTCCAGTACTTTCCTGAGGACTTTTTATCTGAATGTGCAAAGGTTGCATCCTTTTGTGAATATCCAGAGTTTGGCTGACCAGGACTGGCTGCTGAGCAGAATGGCTTTTAGTCAATGAACCCTGGGCTTCGTATTTACTTAGGCTGGGGAGCGGAATTTCTCTCTGGTGACTTTCAGTTAGATGATCTTCTGACCTCCTCTCTAACGGGCTTCCATTGACTTGCTCCTCACTGCTGCCCCTCTGCTGTTTGCTGAGCTGCTCAGCCTGAAGTGCCTCTGGGTTAAGGCGCTTTCTTGTTCTCCTCCTAATAATCTGCTCACCGTTGTTTTGTTTAATGATGTTTAAAGGCCTGGGAGTCTGAAGGGAACACATACAATACATAAAAGGAAAACATTAAAAAATACATTAAAATGCATTAAAAATTCCTCACAAATATAAACCATGCTTAAGTTCAAAGGCAGGGATAGGCTTTCTGCTGTAGATTTACTAAATCTCCTCCTTTTGCCCTAAGCAGGATCAGAGGAAGTAACCAAAGTGCACTATTTTACTCTAATTAAATCATGTCCATCTTTGCAGGGGGGACTGAAAACTTTAATCTACTTGAAAATAGCCTTTCCAAATGCAACAGATTTTGAGATTGCATCATTTAGTGATGAAACTGTGTAGAAAGTTACTTGAAGTGATGTGATTTTTCTGAAATATGTTTTTCAATTTTTGAGTTGTACACTAAAATGCCAGCATACAAGAGTAACACAGGCGATACATATTGTTAACAGTGGAAAAATTACACATTGCTATAGACAGAATAAGTTTATATGTTGAAGCCCTAAACCACGGTGTGACTGTATCTGGAGACAGGGTCCTTAGTAGGAAATTAAAGTTAAATGAGGTTGTAAGGGTGGGGCCCTAATCCAAGGGGACTGTGGCCTTATGAGAAGAGGAAGAAAAAGAGATCTCTCTCCACTGCGTAAGGGCACAGATAGAAGGTGGCTTAGTAAGGAAGACAGCCCTCCTCAGAATCCAACTTTGCTGGAACCCGATCTCCAATTTCTAGTTTTCAGAATGTGAAAACATAAATTTTGGCTGTTTAAAGCCACCCAGTTTATGGTATTTTGTTATGGCAACCTAAGCAACTAATACATGCGTGCTTCTAAATAATTGCAAATGTGGATATAAAATATTAATATCAGAGCATAAAGATAAACTGACAGAATTGTGCGGAAATATATCAGGTCATCAAAGCAATATAGAGGGATTTTTTTTTTATTCTCACTTCTACTTCTCTCCCTTAAATAATATATTTATGATGAAAGATTCTACTTGTTAATAGGTGAAGCATTAGTTTTGTGTTGAAAATCTAAATTCATGTGTAGCTTTGGTTTAAATATCTGATCTGTCACTCTACTCTTAAAGTAAGTGCTAACTTTCATTCAGCTTAAGTATTTTGTTTAGCTTCAACATTACATGATTGGTATTTATGGACATGTTCAACAGGTATTTATATAATATGACTTAAATCCATGGATAAGACTATAATAAAAACTTTACTTGCAGTTGGAGCTCTTTGATGTATAAAATCAAAGGAATCAGTCTGATAAATTAATGCATATTTATAGGTTAAAAATTTAGGATAATCTTTAAATGAGCTAAAGTCTGATTTTTCTAAAAGATTACTGAAATCAGAAAATAATTTCTACATAAAACAACTATAAATATAAATTTATAAATTTGTAACTTTATAAATTATACATTATGTGTATATAATGTATAATTTTACAAATTATACATTTTTAAATATAAACACATATTCATAAATATGTTATAATAATATAAATATAATATAAATTTTAAAATAAATATAAATATAATTTATAAATTATTCCTAGAAGTGATACACTTGAATGCAAGGGAGTACCTCTTATATCTTGAACGAGTACAACTACAAATTCTTTTTTGAACATTTCTGTTGCTACAAACATACTTTGAAGTGAAGAAAGATAACACACTTGTTGTTATTGACAATTCATTGTTAAAGAAAGAAAATGTAACACAGCTTAGTTATGCCATGTGCATTTCTTTTGCTCAGATTTACAAAGGTTTACAAAGAGTTCATATTAGCATTATAAACATATGCATTATTTAATCTATACACTGTAAAGAAACCTGAAATTTGCATAAATTCCTTTTTTAAACAATCATAACTTTTGTGTCAGTTTTTGACATGAAATGTGAACATAACCTTTATGTATTTCAATGTATGGTTTTTAAAAAAACCTCAAAACTAAAAACATCTTACCTCTGGACAGATGAATGTTAAAATAATTTTTAGAAAATAGTTTAGTTCATATCACAGTGGTTAAATTACCATAATCTGGCAGAGTAGTATTTTAATTTACTTTTGGCCTATGATTGGCCAGAGTTCAATTAAAATCATTAATGTCAGTTCCCATTAAATAGAAGCTTATTGCTATGCTTAAATGATGAAGGTTAAAAGAAAAATAAGTTGGTATGTGGCGGGGGGCAGAATCTTTCTACTTGCTACATGCTAATAACTAAGGTTTTTACAGGTTACTGCCAATTAGTATTGTTAGCAGCATGCATTTTTTAAAGAGTGCTTCCAATAGTCCATATATGAGAACGTTTTGTCTAAAATTGTATTCCCTGTAGCCATAATGTATTCACTGGCTTGTGCTAAGAGCTATGGTGAAATGCCAAACAAAATGAAAAAGGCACAGGGAAATAAATTTCTGTTTACGAAGTGGGGGATTCCTATTTTAAAGTCAGCTCTTGTCAGCAGATGAACTTTCTAAACTAAAAAAAAAAATCCTTCAGTAAGTCAAATCCAAATTCAGATGGAGGATTTGTGAGTTTTAATTTTATTACAGAATCCTAACTAAAATTTGAGGAAAAGTAATTCAAAGGACCTCCGTGAGCCAAAGCCTGCTGGAGATCTTAAAAGACAAAGTATGTTTGCACCTTACTCTACCCTGGTGTGTGTGCTATTCAGAACTTCAGATACCTTATTGAAATACCCACTGAAGGCACTGTGGAGATTCATGTGATATTCTCTGATCCTGGTTCAGTTCAGAACTATCCTTCCGAATGTGTCCCTCCAGCCCCTAAAGCGGTCAAGATAACACTTGCAAATTCCAAAGGTAAACTAAAAAATACTAATTCTTTCCCTGACTTTTATTTTATACTGAACAATGAAAGCGTCCTTTTTCATTTTTAAAAATGTTTTGCATATTTCTGAAACTTCTAAAAATTTTTTTACCTAAAATAATTTTACTGAATTCTGATAACCATTAATTCAACTATCTGCTGTGAAGTTCCCAGAAATCAATCATTTTCCTCTTTTATATCAAAAGAAGCATAATGCATTACTAATGACCTCAAACCTGTCTCCCCATCACATCTAAGCCCCTTTCACCATAAATCACACATGCACTCCAAGTGGCTGTATTAAACAACCCTGCGGGGGCAGGCACTGCAAGCCAGGGAATGGGACTTATCACACCACAGACCAGGCCAACACTGCTTTATAAAGCTTTTCCTGAAAGAGTGGAACAAGTTCTTACCGAGTGAAGCTTCTGGTAGAGGCCACACGCGTTGCATACATATCCGCCATTTGCATTCTTTCGCCAGAGAGAGGTCTTTGTGGTCAGGCAATTGGCACAAAAAACACCGGAGCCTCTACGCCTCTGAAACAGGGGAAAAAACCCAAGGTCAGAGGTGAGTCACATGATCAGTGGAGTTAGACCAAATCAACCCAGGAGTTTTGTCTTTAAACTAGCAACAATGACAGTATAAAACCACACTGCCCATAATGAGGTCAGGTTCAATTGTGTTTAATAGGCACCACTGATTTTCATTATAATTAACCCTACAGTGATGGATGAGGTGTGTGGAACACCAAAGGCTTTTCATAGAAACAGCTTTAACTTTTTGAACTTTGGGTTTTATGGCTTTAATGATGGCTCCTAAATGCGGAACCCTAAAATATACCTTTTAAAAGTGTCAAAACACAAGTCAAAACGACAGACATGGCAATATGTTTAATACACTTTGGAAAGGAGGAACACATGCCACCTGAGCTTTAAAATATAGTCACGTTTGGAACAAATGTAAACCATTTAAAATCAAACTTGATTTCTGTGTTTTTGTATGTCATTCATGTAACGTAAGTATTAAGAGAATATAAGACACTCAATTCTGATCTTTCGTTTGCAATTGTAAAATCCGAAAGATTCCTCTATTCCTCAAACATGAGAGGGTTTGGAGAAACTTCAGCCAATTAAAAGTACAGTATTACTAATGAGAACCCTTATGAGGTGCCTACTTAAGTCAGGCAACACAGACCCTTCAATGGCTATTTCTTTACTTTATTTGACTTAGACTTGGAAATCACAAGAGTTTCCAAATACAAATTGATTCTAGTGGCCTGAGTTTTGTAATCAACAGGTTCAAAATAACCTAAGAATATTTAAAACTAGATAATTAGTATTGCTTGTTCCATTCTTGCTATCAAGTAATGATTCCATTAAACTTCTCACTTAAACAAAAGTCAGGCTGTGTTTGTAGGCACAAATACTAACAGGCAGGAAATGGAATTCTCTTGCTGAAAAAAAAAGAAAAAAAAAAAAAAAAAAAAGACAGCCTGAATTGTAGTTCGGCTCTCCTTTCTCTAGGAAGCAAAGCCTTTAATGATAAAATATGCATGTTAGATAAGGAGTGGAAAAAGTCTTGCTGGAACCTAATTTTATTAGAAATTAAATATTACATGTGCTATAAGTCAAAATTTCAGGGATTCATAAAATTTAGGCAATTTATTTAACTCAAGTCCATACTGTAGAAGAGTGGTATCCCTGCCAAGAAAATACAATGGTTATAATTGTACTCTGATACATTTCAAATGGAAAGCTTTCTGCAGACATAATTTTGGCTTCAAGACTGGAACACTTTCTTGGCATTGAAAGGGCATTTGATTCATCGGGTGTTTCACAATGTATCACTAAAAAGACCTGGTGAGCAGCCAGTTCCCTATAGGGTAATTTTTCCATCCAGATGCAAGTGCTATCAGAGGCCCTCGTCAGCTAAACTAATTATGATCTTGCAATTGCTGATGCCTGCTCACTCTAACATTCGACATCCTCCATTAATCATCAATACAAGGAAAATGAATGAAACGTAAAGAAATGAGGGCTGGTAAGCTGCACAGCCATAAAAATCTGAAATGAGAGCAATAACTTAACAAGATTGGGGGAATGTTTTTAGTGAGCACAAAGTCAGGCTAACAATTGCCCTTTTAAACCAAGAACACGATTTCATTAGTGTAGCAGGTTGTGCTACTTTAGGTGATATAATAAAAACTAGATTTTCAAAGATAATCTCTGGCTCCCCTTTTTCTCCTTCCCCCCACCCAACTCTGGACCAGGAATGTATCATGAGTTTCTAAGTCTCAATAACAGCAATAACAAATGTTGGGTGTCAGTCTGCAAGTCCCAATGAGTGCCTACTGCAAAAGTGGACTGCTGCTTCCCCCAAAATCAATGAAATATTAGAAGTTGTGTTTATCAAACATTTTGGGGACGCCCTTTATGCAAAGTAAACTGGGAGCCTAGTTAGGTTATAACTGTGAAACTTTCCTGGGGCTATCCTGTCATTTTCCTAGATCTAAATAACATGTTTGCAAATAAACACCAACTTGATACACATAAGGGCAATGTAAATGTCCATTTGGAAACTAACCCACATATATGGCTGCAGCTCAAATGTGAATGTGTAACCATTCTCTCCAGCCTGCTTTTCTTTCCTTATGCCCTGGGTGCTTGACACACCATGCCAAAGTGGGTGTAATCCTGATTTCAGTGAGTGTTTCAACCCTTGCACAAGTTGGTGCTTAATTCTCTTGCAAAGAAAATGCCTTTCATTAGTTAGAGGGAAAATCCCGAAATTACAGCACTGGTTTCCAAAAGCACAGCTTGCTTTAAAAGCTGCACTTAAGACTCTAATATAATTTGCTATATTTTAGGTAAACCATATCACATTTTAAATATATCAGGAGTACTTTGAATACACTTATTCAGAGTCAGTAGAGCTTGGAGGTTAATAATCAGGTTTAGGTGTCAGAATACTCGTATTCAAAACCTGTCTCTGCCATTTGCCAGGCACAACACTGGGCAAGTCACTTAACCTTTCAATGCTTAAAGTTCTCCGATCTTTACAGTGTGAGCTACTGTGATTCTTCTTTTTTTTTTTTTTTTTTTTTTTTTAGGCAGAGTCTCACTCTGTCACCCAGGCTAGAGAGCAATGGCACGATCTTGGCTCACTGCAAACTCCAACTCCTGGGTTCAAGCAATTCTCCTGCCTCAGCCTCCCGAGTAGCTGGGATTACAGGCATGCACCACCATGCCCAGCTAATTTTGTATTTTTTAGTAGAGATGGGGTTTCTCCATGTTGGTCAGGCTGGTCTGAAACTCCCAATCTCAGGTGATGTGCCCACCTCGGCCTCCCAAAGTGCTGGGATTAGAGGCGTGAGCCACCACGCCCGGCTACTGTGATCCTTGTGTGGATTAACAGATGCAATTAAAACAGTGCTAGGGATGTAGTAAGTGCTCAACTCCTATTTGTCAAGAGAATTCAATTATTATTTCTTTTGTATGAGAAAAATATTTTGTTAGTTTTCTTTTTAGCCCTTGAATCTTGTTATTTAATATTTGAGAGATGCTTAAAACATAAGGTTGAATATTGTTAAATGTGTTTCTTTCATATCAATCTTATCAAATATGAGAATGGAAAGTTGAGTCAGAGTGAAATATCTAGGTGTTCGCACCTAGAATTCAATGGGAGCAAGCTTGCATGGGGGTGGAGAGTGGGAGGTAGGTGAGAAATTCTTTCACACACGAAGTTACCTCCCATCTAAACAAATTTAGTACTTTGGTAAGCCTAGTAGAACCTTATTTTTGGTGCAATTAAAATTTCTGGAAGCAGCAGAGAAGGTGGGAGAAGTAGGGAGTGAGTGTCCTGAGCTGTGTCACTGCAGAACCACATCTTTCTAAAGCACCATACAGATGCGAGTCCTGACCTGGTCACACTGTGTACAGTGTAACCTGGCAGGACACAGTAAGGGATTTCCTTTGAAGTTATCAACATCCTTAGCCCAATCAAGGACAGGGAAGCAGCCTGTTACCAAAGGAAGGCAGAGTAGAAGCCTCCTGTGCTCTATTTTCAAAAACAAAGCTTGGCTTTAACTTAAAGAAAAAGAAAAGCACTAACGACCTTATTTCATTCATACTTTATCCTGCATGGCAGTTTTAAAATACTTTGTCACTCTCCTTTGCAGTAAGCCTATTAAGGACAGAAATCCCGTTTCCTAATCGTCATTGAGTATTGTAAGGAATAAGCACCTGGGACAGTGCTCTGTTAGGCTAAACATTAAGAAAGTTGAAAATAATCCTGCCTGCTATTATTTCTATCATTATTTTTAGAAAAAAATAGTTTAGGAAAAAAAGTAGTGTTTTTTTTTTTTTAAATCCCTTTTAAATGTCTTCCATTCAGGCTGACAAATTAATCTGGAGTTGGGCAGAGACGGCTGATGATGATGTAGAAAACACAATCAAGAAAATTCATTGTCCACTCCTACTTTCCACACTTTTTTTTTTTTTTTTTTTTTTTTTTGAGTCGGAGTGTTACTCTGTTGCCCAGGCTGCAGGGCAGTGGCGTGATCTCGGCTCACTGCCCCCCTCCGCCTCCCGGGTTCAAGTGATTCTCCTGCCTCAGCCTCCAAGTAGCTGGGATTACAGATACCCGCCACCACGCCTGGCAAATTTTTGTATTTTTAGTAGGGTCAGGTTTCACCATGTTGGCCAGGCTGGTCTCCAGCTCCTGACCTCAGGTGATCCACCCGCCTCTGCCTCTCAAAGTGCTGGGATTACAGGCGTGAGCCACCACACCCAGCCCCACATGTATTTTTGAGAAGGAGCTGATGCCAGGTACTCGCTAGGTGCTGGAGGTAGCTCTCTTTTATCTATATCATTATAGTCACAAATTGCTGATGGTTCTATCTGTGTCTGTTTATGTTTAAATAATAAATTTCTCCTTTTCCCACAAGCTGTCTTAAGAGATAATAATTTGTACCTCCATCACCTTGTGTGTGAGAGGGAAGAATTATGGGTCATATGGATAAGATCAGTGCTGGGAGGGAAAACAGGTAGGAATAAGTAGCTAGCCGATAACACCAATTGGCATTCCTGAGGGGCATATATAGCACAAATCGTACTCTCCTCGCAGACTGAGGGAAGACTGCCCACTCACACATGTAAAGTCACATAGAGTAGTGGCAATCTCTGCCCCTAAACTGCTCTAAGTTCACCTTCCACATCTACGTGGCTTCAATGGAGGGCAAGAGTGAAGGAGGATTGGCTGAAAACCCAAATTTACATCAGTCAGCTCAACTCAAAATTTCTACAGAAAAAATTCTGGAATCAGCAATTCGAGAAAATGATTGTTTGCTTTTCTTTTAATGCTTTGACCAGTAAAATTTAGGTTGCATTTGTGTTGTCTCCAGGCCATTTCCGTTGGCTGGTAATTTCCTATGTGAAAAAGGATGAATAATGGTACGAACAGTTAACTGCAAAGAGTTTCGAAGCCAGTGATTGCCTGGCAAATGCTTTTCAGTGATAATTTGCATGTCTTTTGAGCCCTTGATCCCTTTCGGTATTTCAAATATTATAGCCACAACACTGATTTTCACAACAGTAATGTAGGTGATGGATCTGAAAAATCATCAAATAGAAATAGAAAATGACCTACCTATCTTTTAATACGAATACACTTTAAATCCAATGTAATTTTTCCCTCCCCTTTAGAGTAAACCAATAAGTATAATGACTAAATATTTAAAACAAACAAAACACAACACCTTTTGTCTTTAGGTTCATGGCTAACACCAACACAAGGGTTACAATAGTTGAAATTTTCTCTAAGTTTCCAATTCAAGTTTTGCTTTTCGGAGACTTAAATCTTCAGTCAGCTCTATATCATTGATAAATAGCTGAGCCTTGGCATACATGTTAGGAAACCCAGATATGACTTAAGACATTTTTTATTAAATTTTAAATTGGTTCAGCTGTTTTTATTCCTGATTTTATTTTATTATTTGAAGACCAGCCAAATATAAAAATTTTAAGGTTTCCAAATCTCCAAATTTTGAAAAAGAACTGATTTCATCTGAAGTAAATTTGATTGAATGATTTATTAAAGTGGCTTAACATTTACAGGCACGGATATTCATCTTCAAGATATTAAAAGTTTCCATTGGTGAAGGAATTTGTGAAGAAATTATCTTTTACAATAATTTTCTATGAATAAGAACCATACTGAAACCATGTAATTACATAACAAGCCTTGATAGGCAGAATATTTACTCATACTTTTTATGGTTTTATATCTTAGCCATTTTAAACTGAATCAATTTGAAATTTGATTCATATAATGTTAGTATGAATGTACCTCAAATATTTTTAACTCTTTAAAAAATTTGTGTTTATTTAATTATATCAAAAATTCTTTGCAATGTTCATGTTAGCGAAATGCATAGATGGTTATGAGCAAAGCTTCTGGTATGATTTCACAGTAATACAATCTCAGTGGTAAATTAATTCAGTTAAGTTCTGGGAGTAATTATTGCATGTCCACCATGTGCCTGGCACTGTGCTACAAGCCAGGGCCACAGCATAAGACAAACATGGTCTGTAATCTTGCAGATTTTCCAGTGGAATCTTCTAAAAACATACTAAGTATAGAGCTAAAGTAACACAAACAGAAATTGTTCATGAACATTGACAGTTGAAATCATGTGAATTACGTGGAAACTTTTCTGAAGATACCAAAGCATTTCCCCTTCGTAAATCTCATTTAAAGGCTAAAAGTTACCTAATAATCAGAGGGGTTACTTCCTGTGCTCCTTTGCAAAAAAGTGTAATAGTCTAAGTCATTTCAGAAACAAATTAATACTTGCTTATTTTCTCATTAGTCATAATGTTCTATCAATCACATTGTTCTATTAGCAACCAATAGAGTTGACATGAGTATATGTGTTCATGACTGTCACATATGTAGGTGATATTCAGTAATTGTTGACATTCAATAATTCAATAAGTGTTGAATATTATTTTAGTTCTTATCTCTATCATTCACCACTAGGAGACATCGAAGGCCATGTCCCTGCCCTCTTCCCCTCCAAAAGAGAATTAACCAGCTGTTGACTACACATCAGTAGATCCTATGGAATATACTGAATTCAGGAGCTAAAACAACTTAAAAATAGATGATAGTTTGCAATAAACACCTTTAGATGAACAGCCAGACTCTTACCAGGAGCACAGGCTGGCCAACAATTGGACAAGAGCAGGGAAAGCACTCTGCCAACAGAAAGCAATAGTTTACCAATATCCTGGCCAACTTTTGTTTCAAATAAAATTGTGAAGAATCCATTGAAATGGGCTGTACAGCATGTCTTTGCCTGCTTTAAAACAGTCCTCTTTGCCCTCAGATTTCTTGCCAAAAAACTGAAGGGACTCTATCAGGTTCAGCCAAGCACCCATCTTATAATCACCATAGAGCTTGGAAACAAAACCTGTTTACCCTGCTTATTAAATTCACTTCCTCAACACATCAGCAATGATAATGGAGACCAGTGTAAACTAAACTGGCATCTCTGGCTAAGAGCAATAGAACAGTTTTTGTTCCAGGACATGAGGCAATACATACTGTAGTAATCATAACTTGCATTGAGATATGAATACATCTAAGACTTATCCCACTGACAACGTCGCCACATAGGGAGCTACCCAATATATCAGGTAATGCCACTGTGCTAAACACATTAGCTCCATCTCTTCTGAGATGTAACTGGTGATTCTAGGAGTGACACAGCCGAAAATCACCATTTCCCCAGGTATATCCCACTCTTTACTCATACAGATTCTTTACATCTCAAGGTTTTAGAAATTTATCACACAGATATAAAACCTATTACACAGGTCTGAGGACCCCATCTCCCTTCTTTAACCCCATATTTGGTAACAACCCCATATTTGGTAAAGGAGCAAACAAAACACCCTATGTCATAATGAAATTACATAATAGAATCAGAATTGGAAAAACCCAGATTTTTGGAGTTCTTACCATGCTGTTTCTGTAATAATGTTCTGCCTTTACAGCAAGTACGCATTTGGACAGCTAAAAATATGGTTGAAAATTTATGTCTGCACTGTCTTTTTTTCATTCCACGTGAAAGTCATTATTGTTAAAAGAACTACTCAAGTCTCTCAGTGCTTCTATTTTTGCCATCATGTATCTGTTTTCACCCTTCCTTCAGCTACAACAATGGTTGGAAAGTAGCTCTACAGGGACGTTCTTCTATGCCAGTGCCAAAATCTGACACTGGAAGGAAAAAATATAGTAAAAGGCCGTTCGGAGGCACAGTTAAACAATTTTAGCACCTCTTAAACTTCAGTGTGTCAGCACAAGAGTTGATTCTTTTAATAAATCTGTTGCATATTTTATTTATATAATATATTTAATAAGCAGATTTATTCTGGGATAGGTTCACATTCTAAAAATAAAAATATCATAAAAATATCAGTGATGAAGACCTTTCTAGAAAAGTCCTAAGGTCCAAAAGTCTCAGCTTCTAGGCATTTAATTAGAGAGTCAAATACAGTTATTAATATTTCATGTATTACACCTTTCTAGGGCTGCCTTTATAATATATAATGACATATTATAATTTATAATATGTAATGATATATTTAAAATTTATAATATATAATGGTTATTTTGAAAGAAACAGAAAAAAATAATAATAATTCTCTTCATAGTACCTAACACAATAACTGGTTTATGAAGTGTTGCCACCCTTGAGGCAGCTATATACACTTCAGTCATTCCTTGATGGTTTCTCACACTCTTGGGGATCATACAATCTTTTGGTGAAATTTATGACACTCCCCAGAAAAAATAAAGTGTAAAATATTTTCCAAATAACTTTAACATGGTCAAAAGCATGTCCCTCACAAAATGTATCCAAAGATTTCCTGTGGATTTGAGTGCTGACGGAACCAGATCCCAAGATTAAGAACTCCTAACACATATTTATCCCAATTTAGATTTACAGTGAATTACTAGTTATTATTACTCTCCTTTTATTGGTGAAGTATGAAACTGACAATAGTTCTTTGACTTATCCAGCATCAAAAAACACATTCTGGTCTCTAAGTCTAGGCAATAAGACAGGATCATATTCTAAAAAGCATTTTTGGTCAGGCGTGGTAGCTCATGCCTGTAATCCCAGTGCTTTGGGAGGCCAAGGTGGGTGGATTGCTTGAGGCTAGGAGCTTGAGATCAACCAAGGCAACACAGCAAGAACCTATCTCTACAAAAAGTTAAAAAAAAATTAGTTGGTGTGGTGGCATGCATCTATAATCTGAGCTAATCTGGAGGCTGAGGCGGGAGGATGCCTTGAGTCCAGGGGTTCGAGACTGCAGTGAGCTATAATCATGTCACTGTACTCCAGCCTGGGCAACAGAGTGAGATGCTATCTCT
Source organism: Macaca mulatta (assembly GCF_049350105.2). Taxonomy (NCBI): domain Eukaryota; kingdom Metazoa; phylum Chordata; class Mammalia; order Primates; family Cercopithecidae; genus Macaca; species Macaca mulatta. The sequence continues at coordinate 125,794,541 of NC_133413.1, forward strand.
AAAATAGATAAATAGAAAATTAATCAATAAAAAAGAATTTTTGAATCAATTATTTAATAGAATCCTCTTGTTTGACTAACTTTGTCCCTTTTTAAATAATCATCATTGTACATGTGTTTGCAGGATAACATACGATAGGACTCGTCTCATTATCTGATATCATCACAATGATCCTAAGAGTCAAGTATTGTTATCATCATTATTATTATTCCCTCCACTTTATAGATGAGAAAACTGAGGCTTAGAAGCAATTTGCAATTGCTGAATAGTAGGGGTAAGATACAAACCCAGGTTGTCTTCACTTGAAAGCCACAGTGAACCATGTTTCAGCCCTTATTAGTAAAGAGGAGATTGGGGAATTTTTTACCAAAAATATTTCAAAATATCCTGGCCTTAAAGAACCCTTATCTCTTCAAACCACCCAATAACAGCTGATTGAAATTATGCAAGTTTTGAGGTACCAGAAAGAAATGAGTCATCCTTCATCAGATATGGCAACGAGCTGTTTTGAGGTCGACACAGTCACAGCCAGAGGAACAGAGCACTTGGCTGATGGGGGGGCAGTGTTGGGGAAGGGGGAGGGATGCAGTACATGTGTTTTGATCCTGCTGTGTCAAAAAAATAAAAAAAGTATGTGAAACAGGCCGCTGCTTAAAAGCAGAAGTTGGTGACACCACTGACTTAGCTTCTCATAGCGCCTGCTACATGGGAGGTTAGCTGCGGATGAAAGTCTCTGTTTGCTTTTGCAGAAGACTTGGCTAGAGTTGGGGCAAGAAAAATGGTGCTGGGGTTTTGACATGCTCTGTAAACACACATGTTCAGGTACCAATTTACTAGATTTCTTTTATATATGTGTATGTTCCAAGGCAGAGACCTTTTGTGATATTTGGTATCATTTTTATTCAAGATACATTACTGGCAATTCTGAGAGATGAGGTTATTCTACCAAATTCCTCAAGAATCAGATAATATAAAAATATTTTAAATAATGTCTGCTTAAAAACTCCGCCAATATTATATATAAAACTTCATGTTCTTCATCTATCTATGAAGTTTACTATTATACTCTTCATATGTGACGTACTTTTGCATTTCATCACAGAACAGTAATGACAAAAATACTCCTAACTCTAAACAGTTTTTATAGGCTATCCAATTGAAAGAATTCAGTACAAGTCAGATGTTAAAACACAGGCTTTAGCCTGCTCAGCAGAAAGATGGCAACCACTGCTTATTTTAATATAAACAACAAAAACATATGGGAATACATGAGTTAAATATACAGAGGTTCAAAACAGTTAAAAGAGTTAATAATAAACTATGAATGTGTCCACAAAACGACCCTGATGCCAAATACGCAATTTGGATTAAATACTTCACAGACTCTCTCGGGAATACCTCTGGGAACATGCCATTCTCTCTGACTTTCAGAAACACGGGGAGTGAGGTGGTGGGAGACTAAAAACAAATGAACCTGAATTTCATTTATTTTTGAAACTATAAACCATTACAAATATTATCTCTCATTTAATTCAATTTTGTATGTCCTCAGGACACATAAAATCATAGGTATTTACGGACACCTCTCCAATGATTAAAATAAGCACCTAATGTTATGTCATTATTCAAACGAAAGATGTGCCTTTAAATAAGAGCTCTGTGACCACTACTGGTGAAAACGACCACGAGCAGATAATTTCATGATAGAGGTACTGTGCAGACAGGGAAAACTGAGTTGATTTCTAAAGTTTTAATAACATGATTTTTAAAAGACAACGTGGAATTATGAATTTCCTTAATAATGATGTAATTTTGTAATAACTGAAATCTTTCACAGGAAAACTACTTCAATAACTCACCCAGTCAATTACAAAGGGAAGTCCTGTAATAGGCTGTCCCTACTCCCTGCCCCGTCAAATAGCTCACGTACACGACTTCCTTTTCAATTACCAACTTGTCTGCAGTACCATCTGTAAAAACGAACACATACCTTATGCTGCCAGTTTTTGCTTTTGCACGTCCATTAGTGGGACAGGCTGCAGCTGCTCAAGAAGAAAGCAGTGATTGTCTTTGTTATGTGTGTGTATATATATATATATGTATAAATTCTCTCTTCAGTACCACCAGATTAGCTCAAGGTAATACATTGTCTTGGGTAGGAAACTGCACTCATATTAGCCTTACTCGCACCCGGCTCTCTCTGTGATCTGGAGTTTATTAATCACACTGTATCGCATACCAAAGTAAGAACTACCTCATCGCATCAAGCATCCTGGAGGCTGCCCCTCAGTCATCCGTACCAAAAGGAACAGTTAAAGCTGTTTCTCACTTTGACATTTTGTACATCGAGCAGAATATCAGGAAACCAAAACTGAGACCTGGCGGCCCAACTTGAGACACAAAACTCCTGGTGAGTGAGATTTTATTTCATGAGAAGGGCTCTGAAAATACAACACTAACTTTTCAACAACTTTATTTTCCCCTGTCTCATGTTTATATTCTTTTTCTGTTGGCATTATTTTTCCTCTAGATGAACACATTGAATTTGTCACACAATCTCGGCAAAAGATGTAAATAAATTATAGCAAGAAATTACCCATAATTATTGTTTAAAGTCATCTGTGTTAAAGAAATGTCATTTCTCCCTATGGTTAAGTAATACAGATTTTTTTAAAAGAAAAGAAAAAAATTATTAAGCTCTTAAAAATATTTTGAAAAAGGATTCATAGTGTAGCTGAAATTTAAAACACATACAAAAAATGAAAAGCAAACAAAAATGCTTAGTTGTGACTTATCTTTTGCTAATTCACATTTACAAATTTACCCCAAATATATCAAAACTAGTCTTCATCATAAGAGGAACTTTGTGACAATGTACAAACTTAACTTTTGGAGCATTCGAATGTTAGTTTGCCTTGGTTTTTCCTATATTGAATTGTCTGAAATCATAAAATAGTTCTACTTTCTCAGCATAGGTATAGGAGACAGACTGCTGGATTCCAATTATTTACATGTGCAAGTCACACAGGGGAAAGGAGGTTCTTGAAGAAGGACCTACTTTTTCCTTTAATCTTTATATTATCAGTGCATTGCATACAGTGGGCATTTAATTAGTGATAGCTTAATTGAATTGACCTCTAACAGAAGAGATGCTGCAGCCGCTTTGGAGTGTGTGTGTGTGTGTGCGTGTGTGTACACATACAAGCATTATGCTTTAAGCATACCTTTATTCATGAAATATGAAGGACAACCATTGTTACAGAAACTAGAACTTAGATTGAAAACAGTTTCACTTTTGTGAAATGCAAAAGAAAACTAATAAATTCTGGGCCATGTTTAGGCCCAGGAGAGGAGAGGAAAGGAACAGTCCCTGTTTGTCTGAGCTTATGAGCAATTTGCAAAATGTATAGATATGGCATATGTTGGTTATGTATATACATGTGCATACAAACATATATATACATACACTCACATAAATGAATAAATGGAATCATTTTCAGCACTACCATGGAGTGAGATGTCACTAGTTGTTTTTATTTTCATTAAAGCAATATATTTTTAGAAGTGGGACTAAAACGCCAACAATGTCAAGAAATTTCTTACATAGTTGAGAACAAATATAATTGGTTATACGGTAATTTTGAAAAATGAAGCAATAGAGTACCTAGGAGAGTGCTGTAAATGTCAGGCTAATAATTATTTACTTCAGTAGGAGGAAAATAAGACATTGATAACTTATGATTAATTTTTATTGCCAATTTATTTTTATTACTATGTTGGAGTTCTCTCAATTCACATACATACTCAATTAACATAAACATAATTATGTCTGTGAGACTATGGAACGTCATGCTAGACATATATGAGGCATTCAGAGATCATTAAATTTCTCCTTTCTCTCTTAATTTCAGAAGAGATTGAATAATTCAATAGATATTAGATTTTAGAAGATATTGAAAACAATACACTTTTGGAACTTATATACAAGTATATAACTCAATATCTACGTTAATGTGCATATGCATAAAACTTATACAAAGGGCCTCCTATTTATTTTTACAACATGAAAAAATGTATTAATGGTGACCCTAAAATTCCCTTATATAAGAAACTGTCTTTTAAAGAGTTGATTACATCAATTACACATTTAAAAATATATGAATACATGTCTCCTGTCTTTCTTTCCTATGCTCTCCTTTTGACTGCATTCTAAAAGACCTTTAAGGATTACATTACATAACTCTGGTGGTGACTTCCTCCATTTTAAAGATACATATTTCGAACACAAAAACTAAGTTGAAATTTGAGGAAGGAGTCAGGGTCCTTTCTAGAACATAAAGGAACACTTTGTAGATCACATTCCCTCATGCATGTTTTATTACTCATGTCTAGCTGCAGGTCGTTTTCTTCTTTCATATAGTGAGGCCACACAGATTACATACACAAAATAGAAAAATAGATATTTGATTCCTCGATTATCAAAAAAATGGACTCACTTAGGTTTATACAGACCCAGACATAGAAACTGCTAATTTTGAATAAATTTTGGGTGGTAGTTGCACATTTATATCCATACATTTTATTCCATTTGGAATTTGACTAAAATTGGCTACTTTATAAATATATATGCATGCATTTATAGCTAAATACACACACAAACATACATTTATAATATGTATAAGCATATACACATATATTCATTACCTTTTCAAAAAAAGTAGCTTCAAGGTCCTCTAGTTTAATATATTTAAAAATTTCAGGTGCTAATGCTCTTATCTTTTAAAATGTCAACTTGAAAAAGATGGAAGTCATACTTCTCTCCCAAGATAAGGAGTTATAGCTGACTTAAGAGATAAAAATTTTGGGAATAAAATAATTATAAAAATATAATGGCAGAATCAGTAAATTAATGAAACTTAAGGAACCAGCAGTAGGATTTAACAAAGAATTAATTTATGCATAATTTTAAAAACACGTGCAGATACTACACGCTCCAAAATGTTTATACTCTCTGAAGGAAATGTTAAGTGGCTAGATCTGATGTAGGTCATCCTCTTTCCACCAATTGTCTATGATTTATTTGATCTATAATTTTATATAAAAGTCCACAATTTTGTTTAATTAACTTGTGTACATATACACACATACATGACATGTATGGGTGAATATAGACATATAATTTTTACTTATATTTGCATTTTTAAAATTTATTTTTTAAGTGCATTCCAAATGAAAGCAGTAATTAAAAAATAAACAGAATGGACTGATTAGTATCAAACTAACATTGAACTCAATTCACATTAAAAAAATGTAGGTACAGAAAAGTGTGCCTAATATATAAAAATAATAACTTTTAAAGAAGTAGAAAACCACCATTAGCAGAGGCTTAGTTAATTAGTCAATCTAGTGCAGGATAAAAATCTAGTGCAGGATAAAAAAAATAGATTTGTGTAAGTTTACAAATTTCAGAAAATGACCAAATTACTCCACTTATCTCATTAACTTGACCTCTTTCAGGATTTGACCTTCCTAATAGATTTGTTTTATAAGACATGACATTGTGAACAGCTGTGCTATTCTTTCTTGAACTTGACTTTTTTTTTTCTTAATGATGAAAATAGGCGGAATTTACTAATGCACGTGTATTTTTTGGAAACAGTGGGGGAAGGGAGGAATCAGAAATGGAAAAATAATGTGAGTTCCTATCTGAGCAAGTCATTTTGAAACTCAGAGAAGACACTCAAGTATTACAAACATTTGTGACCAGTTAAGAAGTGATACAGAAAGCATTTGAAAACATCACCATAACGTTTGTTAATATAAAGAGGTATGATTATTCAAATGGGAAAGCAACGGGGATCAGAACATTTGAGTGTTCTGATTTTTAAACTCCCAATCACAGAGTGGATGCCATTATATACCCATTGGAAACTACAAAATGTTCAGCCTGGTTAGTAAGGCCCTTTCCAGGTTTTTACTTTTGAAAAAAAATATAAATTAGGGTTAAGATAGTCAATTTCAAGGGAAAAATTCTCTAAGTTTCTTACAGAACACGAAAACTTGCAGGCATAGTGGGAATTTTAATATATCCTAAAACTATAAATATATAGTATTTAGTATTGCAGCTAAATCATATTTAGTTTGATTTAATCTGAATTATGGTTTTATTCAGAATTCTCTCTTCATGGTAAAAGCAGTACTGAATTTTTATAAATGAAGTACAAAGGGAGAAAACAAATGTTTAAGTCATGATTTCTACCCCTACTCAATTCAGTATCAAGTTTAATCTTGTAGACGTAGTTATGTTTAATTGTTATTATTCTACTTTGGCTCCACAAGGCTTCTTGACTTATAATGCAAGAAAGTACTTCAGACAAGCAATAAATTGTAGCACAGTATTAAACGTACATATGAAAGCTATTGTTAATTTCAATTACACTCTTAATACATTAATTATCTGTTTATCTGATTACTGCTTCTGATGGGTCCACCATTTTCCAACATCTCAAATACACTGTTCTTTTTACAAGACGTGGAGGCATTTGCCGGGGAAAAATCAGACAACTTTGCTTCCAGTGTCTCTGGGATAATTGTTACCTTTCTCCTTTTCAGCGTTAAAAGAAAGCAGTGTCTATTTTGCTCAGGGCAGCTGTTTAAAGCGGCTGCTCTCAGAATCTTTTCACCCTGAGTAGATTTAGGATTATTTAAAAATGATTATTGTATCACACTAAGTTTTCTACTGCTGTTAAGAAGTGAATATGCAAAAGGTCCATACACAGCATGATAATTAAGCCCGGGGACATATATTCAGACTTACCTTTGTGTGTATGTATATACATAAACATGTATTTTACACAGGTGATTACAAATGGTTTGACTTAATACAAAAATTAGGCAAATCTTTTTACATAGAATGCAACATCTGTTGGTAGTCTAAGATATAATAACAATTATTAAAATACTTGACCTTATATTTATAGATCTGAAATTCATATTTCAAAACAAATACATTCTGAAAACAATATTCATTTAAAACAGAGACTTCTGCAAGTTGATCCATGCTATTAACTTTATTTTGCTATGTGATATGTTATTGTAATATAATCCCTGAATATTAGCAAAGAGGTTTTACTTTAATAGTCTAACAGAATCATTTACACCAAATTACTGTAACAACAGCAATATCCTTACATTTTGTAAAAAGTTATCTTCATCACTTAAGGTTCATAAAATTGATTAAAATCAATATTCAGAAAATATAATTTAGCTCATGGTTTAAATAATTGGAATTCCTTTTTTATTAGAGAAACAGTAATTTTTAACTTGGCGATATTGGTGTGATTTGCCCTTGGAATTACAGTTAAAATGCATTTTAGCCCTAGCCAGAAACATTGGTTTCTTTTAGCTGCCTACTAAGTTGATTTAGATTTTCCGTAGCAACAAATGCACAGCATTCTCTGTCCCTTTATTTCTCTGAATGCTTATAACCTGTTGAAATTTTCTTGGCTTGTAAAGGTAGCAGACAGGAAAGGAATAAACTTATAACCCAAATACCTGATATTTAATCAATAAGGAAGAGTTTTATCCTTTAGGAATTTACTACCTTACTTATAAACTCTGCCTCCTGTTCTCTCTTAGGAAAAGAGTCTGCTTCTCACAAAATTCCAAACCTTTCATCACTATAACACATCGAAGAACATAAGAAACATGCACTTATTTACTTATTTATTATAAATTATTGATCTATTAACACCTTTTAATACAAGTGCTAATCAGTTTCTATTAAACAAAGATGACAAAGCCTCTGAGTTTATACTTATATTTCTACTTCTAAAGCTTCTCAGTGGTTTATATTAAGAATGTTTATTATATTCTCCATCAATCAATTTATTGAGCTAGCTAGCTAGCTAGCTACTGAAGTTCTCACAGTAAAAGAAGTTCTACTTTCCTGGATGTCAATCTCATTTCTCGAAAGAGGCAAACTTAATCAGAGTAATATTGATGAATAAGGTGGCAGAACAACCTTGGTAGCACCCAAGTGTGATACTGAAATACATAACCGTTAATATGGCATGGGCAGTGACTGATCGAAATCAGAACCAGTGCTGGCTGCAGTGAAGGAAGAGAATTCTAAAGATTCCCCATGAGGCACATGCTATCCCTTTACTGCTGGATGGCAGCAGTTCCCACGAGATGCTCAGGGAAGAGGTGGGGTACTCGGGGCTGGCAGGATCCACAGGGGACTCAGCGTAGGCTGGTTCATAGGAATTGAAGTGATCTGACTGGGTTCAATATGATTCCCTGTAGTGTCACTTTGAGTAAAAATCAGAGGTAACTAACAAAGCACTGGTGTGATCTCATGGCTTAGAAACTAGTGCTGATCATTATTCTAGAGAGTTACTACAATGTTCTTTCCAAAGTCAGCAAAACCAGAATAAATTAGCAGCTTCCTCAGGTGGTGGTTTTGAAAATCTACACTCACTTGATATAAGTTCTGGTATGTTTATTTATAAACGTCTTATTACTTTAAATTATCGCCTCATGGAAGAAAAGTCCAGTGCCTTTGAAGTGTTTATAATTTTGAGGGGAAGTAAGGTAAATATACATGAAGCAATTAAGAGAACGATGCAAGAAAGCAGACATGTCTCAATCCTAGGATTTTTATGATTCTTATACTTCTAAATGCTACAACAAATGACAAATGAGAAATCACACACACACACACACACACACACACACACACACACACACACACAGAGAGAGACACACACATTCAGCTAAGGAGCCCATGCAAATAGGTGGTGAGACTCAAATGAGCCTTTAATCATTACTCATAAATCTTTTATTTTTCTTCAGTTGTTTGTGGCAGAAAATACAACTCAAATTGTATGACTATGAAGGAAATCTTCTGACTCATGCAACTAAAAATCTGGGAAAAACTCTGATTTTAGGCCTATTTTGGCCAGGATTCAAGTGATACCCTGAGAGCACCATTTTTCTTCCTCTGGAATATGCTTCCTCTACACAGACCCCAGTCTCAGTCAGACAGGCCTGGATGGTAAAATGGCCGCATATCTAGCATCTTATGCTCTTTTGAACAAGTCAGATGGAAAATACTAAGTGCACTTTCTTGAGAGGTCAAACCAATGTCCTCAAATAGGGCCTTGTTGGGCAAACTTGGGTCATGTCCCTGTCCCACCATGGCCAGGTGAATAGAATTCCCACATTGGCTCTGGTGTACAGCAGTTTCTAAAACATTATTATTATTATTATTATTTTTTTTTAGAGGCAAGAGTCTTGCTGTGCTGCCCAGGCTAGCCTTGAACTCCTGGTCTCAAGAGATCCTCCTGCCTCAGCTTCCCAAGTAGTTGGACTACGGGCGTGTACCACTGCACTTGGCTAAGTTTCTCAAACTCTAATCTGTGTTACAAAGTACCCTGGGATCTCATCAAAATACAGATTTTTACTTATTGGTCTGGGATAGGATCTGAAATCTGGCATTTCTAGTAAGCTCCAAGTTTGAGTAACAATGTAAGGCACACAATCTGGCTCTGAATCTAGGTTAAAATCAGCTTCACTTGAACTAGATGAAATAAAAATGAAGGGGTGTAGGTTCTTAAGAGAAAATAAAGGAACGGTACCAGAAGTAAAGCAGTTAAAATAAGCAAACAAAATAAATACATTTCACAGATACAAACGTATACATATTTTTTTTCAATTTTCTACAAGTTGTCTGCCCAAAAGAGGAGTGTTTTCTAAGCAGAGCATCGGACAGTACTGCTGACCACATTTGAGGAGTCCATCCGTGCCGTCTAGTATTTACTTTGGTTTGAATAATCCTTGAAAGAGTCCTTCATTATCTACACTTCTCATGTAACTGTTTTGACAAAATCAATCCAGGACATTTTCTTTTATTTTTTTTACAAAAGCCACACTATGAGGAAGTAGTATAATGGTCACTAGACTGCTGAAGAATCTGTTTAGAAGAACTTGGCAAAACTTTATGGGCACAAAAAGCAGGGATACCCCCATGACAGGTGCCATGGTCCACTATTTGAGATGCCATCACTGCCATTTCCTTAGTTCACAATGAACATACAGGATACGCTGGAAGGTTCACAATAAAAGCCCTTGTGGCCAGCTCATATGAGAATCCTCCTGAAAGTTTATCTGTACTTGAAAGGCCACTAGAGCTCTTCAGTTGTCGCAATGATGACAAAGGTAGCATTGGATTCTTTTCTGAATGCATATATTTACTATCCTGGGTCAAATATCAAAAAGTATTTAATGGGCTAATAATTGTTCCCACTGGCACATATGTCAAAAAATAAATAACTGACAAAAGTGTCATCCTTGTCTTCTAGAAAGGCTGAATGTCTACATGAACAAAAAGGAAGTTTTTGCCATCTTTTATATGAAGTAGCTAAATAGGATTGGGGGGTGGGGGAATGTACCATTTCCAGTACTATGTCTAGCCCTATCTCATATTTATTGTAAATATTACATTTACTATTGATGTCAACTCTTGCTGTCTTCACATCCTTAAGGAGCTGGTGTACTCCTGTTTTGGTTTTTCTGGCACACAGGTCGGAGTCATGGAGATCATGAGACTACTTTCTATACTCTTTCTCCAGGAAAGAAAAGCCAGGAGTTTTACTTTCCTCTATAAACCAAAGGCACCTTACAATCTAGCAAGCGAATTTCATATGTGTTTTATGAGGTTATTAAGGCTAAAATACCAACACATGACATTTTTTTCTACATCTAAATGAAAGCAAGTCAATATAATCAAAACATACACAAGAGTCACGTTAAAAAAAAAAATAGGAAACTGCAAGGTTCACTTACTCCCTAAAGCATGTAAACTTAGTACCATGTAGTTTTACAGGCACAGGACTGCATAAGCACCAAGGCCATGGCACACTAAATGAGACAACCCTGTGATATTTACCTGTAATTCATGTATTCATTCAGTCATTCATTTTAAATGCCATTCATTGAGCATCTGCCCTGTGCCCAGCACCATGTTGGATGCTCTACCTATAAAAGGCATAACTAGGCACACAATGGTAAAAGACATGACCAAAGGTCTCAAGTTGCTCAGCAATTATCAGGGAAGCCACATAAGCAAAGACCTGATAGGTGCTCTAATAAAGTCATTTTCTAGGTTCTGCTTCAGAGGAAAATAAAGGAAGACCAAGTGGTCAATCATGATGAAGGCTCACGAATATGATGCACATACAATGCCTCCAACTCTGCCAGTCACATGGTTGGTGTTCAGTAACATAGTTTTCTCCTTCTTTCTTTATATATTTATATACAGGGAGGGGGAAATCAGAGAGCATAAACAACAAATGATCTCTAATGTCTCTTCTAGACCTAGGATTTAAAGAATAATTCATCTTTCTCCAGAGGGTCTATAGTAACCTCATTGGCTGTGAGATTTACATTTTCTGCCTCCCTCCCTCTCCCTGCCCCTCCTGCCTTCCTTCTCCCTCTCCCTCCCCTCTTCCATTCCCTTTTCTGCTTTGTTTCATTCTTTTTCCATTTATCATTTACAGACTGCCCAAGTTCCAGTCATTATACACTGAAATTCTAAGGAAAATTGTAAATTCACGGTAAAGCAAGCATTAGATTTATTCCTTTTGATAGGCTGTGAAAATAAAGCACCTGAGGAGCATAGATGACAAGGACCTTGCTGGCTTCAGGCATGCATTTTCCTACAAACCAGCGTGGAGGCTACTCACCTGTTCTATCCCTGGGACACGGGGTAGGGGCAGTAATTCTTACACGACAGTGATTTGCTGTGATTTTCATTTCCTGGCATAGCACAGTGAGAAGTGCAGGAGGGCTGGGAGTTTAGAGACCTACACTCTAGTGTGGTCCTACCTGGGATTATTTTTTGACTAGAATAAGTTAATTGATTCTTTCTTTCATTTATTTACACCTGCTTTAGAAGAGGGGCGGTATGATCTCTGCACTGCGGTTTACAGTGATGTTAAAAGGACAACAATTAGAACTTGTGAAATTGACATGGAAATAAAAATCATGTTAGAAAGTCAAGGGATTTAAAAGAGGATTACACGGACAGACATTGAACTGTTGACATGGCAAAGACAAATAAAGCAAAGTCATTATGAAGTCATTAGTTTTTCAACTGGGCTGTAAGTTATTTTCCATACTATCCTCTAGGACAAACGTGGTTAACTATGTAATGTTCTTCAGATTTTTACAAAGTTTATTTTTAAAGTAAATCACTGGTAAAACTAAAATTTATTTTAATAGTGAAAAAGTTATATTTAAAGAGCACAGTTTTTCCTCATTAGCCACAGGGGACATTTTGTACCCTGTTTACGTTATTATTAGCACTTTGCAGCTAACAAGCAACTTTTAAATACTGTTCTGCAACAGCTGTAAAACTAAACCTTCCAGCCGTCTGTCCCTTCTGCTGAATATCCAGAAATGTAGTGTTATGACATGCAAGAACATCACCCTAACTTCCTTTAAACCGAGAAAGCTCAGGATGGTAGAAAATGAACTGAATCAACAAGAATCCTCTCCCTTACTATACACAGTGTCTCACTCTCTGATTAGAGCCCATGGCACATTGCAGAGAGAGCAACAGCTGTTTTCTGTCTTTTCGTTCCCTTCTCCTATTAATGTTATTTCAATTGTGTTATGGGCTGCACTTTAGATCTAAAAAGAAACATTTAGTTTTATTTGAATGTTTAAATGATTAATGGCCCTCTAGTGCAGTTGTCCTCTCATAATTGCCACAGAGTATGCTGCAATTTAGTTTAAAAATCCAGACCTCTGTGTACTATGGAAAGCAAACGCTAGCTTGGGAATTGGTCACAATGTCGAAAATCCCTTTTTAAAAATGCATTTATTTCCTAGTCATCTATGTGGGCGATTTCTTAAATGTTTATGTACACCAAGTCCAAGAAAAGTCTGAAAAACTTATTCTGGAAGAACCACGGTATTGCCACATCATTCGGGAGTTAATGGCTAGGTGCATGCCTGAGAAGCAGAAAACGTAAGGAGAGAGAGGCTCACGCCAATAGGAAGACTGGCTGAGACAAGCCTCTGTGTTCTTCAAAGGGAATTCTTGCATTTCATCCGAGAGCAGCACACACAGCTGTACATTGAATGGGAAGGAAGTAGTTATGTGCTCCTCTCATGTCATCAGGAAAAGGTGCCTGTAAGTCGTAACAGGACCATGTGGGTCTTACATTCTTCTTTTTGATACAGCTAATATCCTCACATCCCAGTGAAAGGACAGCAGCCTCTGTAAAATATCTAACTCCTAAAAATATAGATGTTTACGTTTCTATAATGGAAAATTATACACCTGGTGTTTCCTTGCCAAGGTTTCAGCAATAAGTCTTATAATAAGTTTGTGTTGCTCTCCTTTCTTTTTATAAAATACAAAATACATGAGAGAATAAAGATTCGAAGGCATTTGCAGAGTATATACTGTAAGACATATGAAGAATGGGAAGCAGGATAAAAACTGACATTATCAAACCACAATGCCTGAAAGTTACCTAGATAGTACTGTCATTTTGTTGCATTTTTCTTTTGAAGTCTTCTGGCTAAAATGTTTTCTGACTTTTGTCTTGGCCAATTTTGGGCCACACTGAATGTTAAATAAACTATTATTTAATCAAATACAGGCATATTAGTCTCACTCCTGCTGACAACTTCAATTAGAATATTTTTGCTTTGGTAAAAAAAAGCCCTCATGATCTTTAAACTGTTAAGGCCTCTGAACAACATCTGGTAACAATTTTTGATATATCCAACCATCAAACTTCTATCTCCATGAAGTGGTTTATCCAAGATTTGTTTTAATTAGGCCGCCTTTCTAACTTCACATGACTTTGAAAAGGCAGAATCACTCAGATGTTTTAAGTTGTAAACTCACCGAAAGGCTCAGAGGCTGTAATTAGAGCTTCGCTAAGGTGGACTATTTATGTTTATTAGCCAGATAGCTAGGTTAATTCAGTTGCCTCTTAAGGACAATAAACTATTTCTAATTTTAGCACATGGGTTTTTAATTTTATAAAACTTACGACTGCTCTTAACACCTTACTCCACTCACATCAAAAACAGTTTTGGTGCATCCTTTCCGTAGGAGCTCACATACGAAATACATATTTCTATACTTGGCTAGGTTCAGTTCAGTTCTGAAAGTTTCCCATTTAAACTTAATCTAGAGAAGACAAGATCGGGAAGAGTTAAACAATGAGTATAAAATTAAAACTATTTGTAGATTCCTTTTCATAAAGTGTCTCCCTTCCATCAACCATAGCATTCTAATTCTGTAAGATGCTGTTTTAATAAGAAATTATGCTTAGTTTCGGTGTTCGTTTTGTAATATATTTGCCTCTACATAAACTTTGGGAGTATAAAAATCTCCACCCATTTATTTGCATCGCAGGCACAGATTAAAGGCAAAAAGTAATGTGGAAACTTAAACTATTTATTTTATGAGGTAACTATTTTAAAATCCACTGGGAAAATAATGAAAAATGGCCTCATTATCCCTCTTTTTTGGTGAACCAGACTTTATTCTACCAAGATAGGTCTCTCAATTGAGAGAGAGAGAGAGAGAGAGAGAGAGAGAGAGAGAGAGAGAGAGAGAGAGAGAGAGAGAGTGTGTGTGTGTGTGTGTGTGTGTGTGTGTGTGTGTGCATGTTTGAGGTGGGATGGTAGCCTCTGGCTTTTCTCCACAAGTTTTTGATGTTATTCCCTTTGAAGCACTAGCACAACTTTATAGTTTTTAGTATTATAAAACTTCTTCACAAATACAGAGGTTTCTCACCATGATTCACAAAGCTTAAGAACGTTGGATCACTGATATTTTAGCTTTTCTGGGTAACACTGAGTAAAAGTTATTGTTGTAAAGTTCATTATTTAGTCTACATGATATAGTGCATGTAGATATTTAGGAGCACTTGGAGAATGGACTTTGAATGTCATATTTAGATTCACTGGTATTATAGAAACAGCCAACTTCTCTAAGTACAGGACACAGTGTGGGCCACAACAAACACTTTACCCACTGATTTTCGGAAGGAAAAAATACATCCAGTTTTCTATTTTTGCTTGCAGGAATATGGAAGAGAGGAAAGCATGAATTGTCACCTAAAATTGGAAACTGTAGTGAGGTTGATACTACACTGGAAAATTCTCTAATTCTGTCTATGGCAAAAAATAGGGGGCTGCACTAATATATATATAATGCGTATACATATTTTCTTCTTGCTGGTGAATATAGGTCCATATCTGGGTAGCAAGCATCCATGTGTGGCACGTGTGTGTGTGTGTTTGGGGGAAGGAAGGGGTTACACAATATAGTGCAAAATGAGAATTTAAGTTAGTTATCAACATTTAAAAATTGGGTGATTTGGTGGGGCGCAGTGGCTCACGCCTGTAATCCCAGCACTTCGGGATGCTGAGGCGGGCGGATCATTTGAATTCAGATCAGCCTGACCACCAACATGGTGAAACCCTGTCTCTACTAAATAAATAAATAAATAAAAATAGGTGGACATGGTGGTATATTTCTGTAGTCCCAGCTACTTGGAAGGCTGAGGCAGAAGAATCGCTTGAACCCAGGAGGCAAAGGCTGCCAGTGAGCTGACATTGCGCCACTGCACTCCAGCCTGGGTGAGAGAGTAAGACTGTGTCTCCATAAAAAGAAAAAAAGTGAGTGATTTGCCATAACAATCTATACTTTCTAGGTTTTGTTGACAGTTATAATGTCTCATATTACTAGGTTCATTTTCTCACATGGCAAGACATAGCTGAGGTTCCTGTGACTGCCTCCTTTAGAAGGTGTATTTCTCACTCTATAAACCTCCTGGCTTTGACGTTTGCACAGTCTGCTTGGTTCTTATCAGCATTTAATTTTGCTACAATAACCTTCAAGTCCTTTGATATTAATTATCCTTGGCCTTTCTGTCTGTACTGCCTCGGTAATATGGAGGTAGTGGAGCCTGCTGGCCTGGGTTCAAATCCTGCCTATGGCACTAACTAGCCGTGTGACCTTGGGCAGGTTGATTAGACTCTCCTTAATGCAATATCTTCATCTGCATAAGGATATAATAATGGCATCCACCTAGCAGGTTGGGGTGAGGACTAAAGGAATTAATTCAGTGATTAGATAACGTTAAGTACTCAATAAATATTGGTTATGATAGTTCCATTTCAGACATCCATCCTTTCCTCAAACTCAGCAATCCCACAGCTCCTGTGACTGGCTGACACCAACATTTGGATGAGCATAGAAAATGTATCTCAGTGTCTAATATATCTGTAAACAAATACTTCAACATGGGTATTTTGTTACCTTTCTAAAAACATAGATTTACAATGTCTTCAATACAGATCTAAAATAAAGATCTCCCCTCTCCCCAAACATTTAAAGATCCCTATTATTTAGAGAAAAACAACCTAGGGCTCTCAGTCATTCCCCATGTAGTTTATCATCAGCATCTTATCTTCCACTAAGGTCTCCCATCCTTACCCCTTTGATCCCTCCACATGGGAATACATGCCAGCTGCATAGACTCTGTACTTGCCAGTTTTTATATTCTCTAATAAGGAATGTGATTTATTACCATCCTGTGTGGTGTCCAACATGGTACGTACAGTAGAACAGGTGCTCAATACATTTTTGTTAAATAAATAAATGAAGAGTGAATCCAATTGATCTATGTTCTTCCTATCCATTTTTTTAGGTGCAGGTCAAACTAGTTCTTTTAGCTCCTCAAGATACCTCTGTCTTCAATTTGTTCATTTCATGTTATTGGTAGCTCTAACATTTTCACAGTATACCTTTTCCTACAGTGTAAACTTGACTATATCTCCCACTAACCCATGAGCTTCTAGAGAGCAGAGAGCACCTTTTTTGGGGGGAGTCATTCCCCAATATGTCTTCAAATCATCAGTGCTCAATTAATAAAATGAATGGTGTTTCATCATCTCAAAACTCAACAATTGTTTTTTTTAAATGATATTTTCCAACAAAGATGATTTTCTTTCCCTTTTCAGTATTCAGTGTGACTCCACCATCCTGAAATTGGCACCAACTTCCTCCACTGTATCCAATTAGTCACCAAGTCCTGCAGAGTATTTCCAGTACTGATGTTTTCCTTCTATGAGGGATAGTTCCCTGCCCTTGTGTCTTTGTTTTCCACTCCACCAATGATACCATTTCTAGGTTAAATTTCTGAAGACAATCTTAATTATATCACTTCTTCATTTATAACTTTCATCTTTTCACAACCCAGTGGATAAATTCCAAAATCCTTTGTGCCACATTCATAAGGCTCTTCATAACCTAGATTCCTCAATTACCCATCACCCTTCTCTGAACCCTCCCAGTCAAACTACTTTATTCTAAGTTCCCTCAAACAGACCTCATACACTCCCAGCTCAGCGCACTTCATATATTGTTCTCTCCCTTCCTCTCAACCGTCAGAAACCTGTGTAACCTTCAGAGCTCAGCTCAAGACCCCACATATCATGAAGCTTTATATGCTAAAATTTCGCTTCCACGGCTGCTTCTTAAGACGCTTCAGGCAACCTGCTTTATGTCTACTATGCTTTCCAAGCCTACCTCATCAGCTAAACCTTTTATGCTTTCTTCCTACTTACCATTTTTCTGCAACATCTCCAAAACCTTTCTTTAGTGAGTTCTATTGAACAATTTCACTATTCTTACTATACATTTTGAGTTACATTCCTTTTTAAATTGGTCCAGAGATGTTAAAACTAAATTATACCCAAATTCCTCTTTCACTTGAGGAAACAAAAGAGTCAATGAGGTAAAACAAGTGTTTGTTACTGTATGAGACTGCCAATTCTGAGAGGCAGGAAACTATGACTTTTAATTGCCTAACAAAACTTTGTTCACTAACAAAATGAGAAGAATTAAATGACTCAATATATAAACTTAAGAAAAAGAGGCACACTAACTTGAAGACAATCTGCTTTCAAGACATGGCTTTAATAAAAGGCTAAAATCGGCCGGGCGCGGTGGCTCAAGCCTGTAATCCCAGCACTTTGGGAGGCCGAGACGGGTGGATCACGAGGTCAGGAGATCGAGACCATCCTGGCTAACACGGTGAAACCCCGTCTCTACTAAAAATACAAAAGAAAAACTAGCCGGGAGAGGTGGCGGGCGCCTGTAGTCCCAGCTACTCGGGAGGCTGAGCCAGGAGAATGGCGTGAACCCGGGAGGCGGAGCTTGCAGTGAGCTGAGATCCGGCCACTGCACTCCAGCCTGGGCGACAGAGCGAGACTCCGTCTCAAAAATAAAAAAATAAAAAAATAATAATAATAATAAAAAAAATAAAAGGCTAAAATCGCGGAAGGTGAGATAGAGTAGGCAACGAAAAATTACTAAGGTAATACATTATTGCTGTACTGTCACAACAATATGAAAAAACTTACCTATAAATATCAATGCATAAGGGTTTTAATATAAAATGTAACATGTCTGCCAAAATTTCTGCAGGACACATTTATAGAGGTATACTTAAATATATGCTGAATATATTTATTATGAAATTTTTTTCCAGTAAACTCAATTCTTTCCTGTAGAACTTTTTCCCCCTTTCGAACACTGATTACTTTTTAAGTCTGAGTTTGGATAAAAGGACTGTGAAATGCACCATTGTGGCTTGCACACATTTAGATTTCATGATAAGGCAGGTACAGGTATATGGGCTGCCGTTTGCTTTGACTTTGCCAAGTATTTCTTTGTAGAGTTCGTTCAAAATGTAAGGATGTTTCCAGCAGAAACATTTAAAAGACTCAGATAAATGTTTTCATGTTTTCAAGCTTTCTGAAACATCATCTACATAAAAAGGAATGTGCTGTGTATATATTACTTGTATTTATTACTCTTTGTTTCCACCATCAAAAAAATTTTTTTTTTCCTATCAGACAATAAAAACTGTTTCTTCCCCTGATCTCACACTTTTCACCTGCACCAGCTGCTTCCAATTACCTGCTTCCACCTGCAGGACCTTGTCTAGTTGTATTGAGATTGGTTCCTGTTTCAAAACAACCACCAAAGTGACCTGGGCCTGAGGCAGAAGGCTGCTTCAGCTAGGAGCAAGAATCTTGTATCAATTTAGTTTCCTGCTTGTTGTTCCTCTAAAATTCTTAGTTCCCCACTCTTGGCCTGGTTTCTGATCACTTGTATTTTTCCATCCCTAATAGGCACATCTTCCTGATTTCAGTCCTACCATGCATTCTCGCTCTGTCCATGGCTATTCTAGAATCCTCGAATGTTAGAGCTAAAGACTTTATAGATAACAATCATGAACCCAGAAAAGTTATGGGAATTACAAAATCTTATTCTGACAAAGACTGACTTATACATTGCACATTATTCAACTGGAGTCACCAATTCAGACTTCCTTTCTGCTCTATTCTGATGTCTTTTTATGTTTCTAGTTGAGTCTCCTTAGCAGTTTTCTGTACTTAGCCTTGTTCTAATATTGTGATATTTGGAATGACACATTTCCTGGTCTATAATACTGTTTTCCAAAGGTGAGGGTGACCCATATGCCACCCTCATCAGAATTACCCAGGAGTACTTGTTTACAAATATGGTTTCTTTTGCCCTACCCCAAGACCCAGTGAATCAGAATCACTACAGTTATAAGTTCCAGTAATCTGTATTTTTAGCCATTTTTAGCAGGGTCTCCTGTAGTGAGTCTCAGGCATGCTCAAGTTTGAGAATCACTTCCAGTCTTTTAGCTCCAGCTGTACTATGGCCTTCTGGGTTCTGCTACATGTTCTTTATCAAAGCTACTGACTACACCTTTGCCCTATCCTTGCTCCAAAGAAGCTTAGTCATGTGATTGAAACATTAGACAAAGCGGAGTTGCTCAAATTTGCTACTAAATGTACTTAAAAGTAATGAAATTTCATATGTAAGAACAGTTAGGCAATTCAGACAGATTTTCCATCTATGTGTCACTTAATTTGATTTTTTTCTTTAATCCTACAAAACAAAAATAAAAACTATCTCCTTTATGTCTTTTAGAAGCTTACAGGCTAATGAGCTTTTGAGCAAAAGATATAAGAAATAAAAGTTATAATAGACTTAAAAACAATAAAACATTATGTCCAGGTGTAAACGTGAGTACAAACAGTTACCAACCAAATCCAGTTGATATTCCTATTGAATTAAATCAGCCTAGTTTCTCTGTGGAGGACAAACTTCAGCTACACTTTAGAAAGAGTTTGATGTTTTTAGAATGTCATATATATATATATATATATATATCTCATACGAAATGTCAGCAATACCATTCAAAAATAATTCAGCAGATTAAAAAATACAAGTATTTTAACTGTTAACTTTTGTGATTAAATACTTAAAAAACCCCAACACTTATGTTCAATGTCACCTACTATGAAATCACTGTATAGAGATCTAAGTCCATTCGTTTACTTTCATAACTGTTGTCAAAGTTAAAGTGCATTAAACCTTTGAAAATAGAAATGAAAATGTCTCAACTTTCTAAATCACATGAAAGAGAATACATTTTATGCTTGCTTAGTAAGCCTCTGATGTCTTCTCCTTTCAATTATACTAAATTACTGACTTGCCATGATGACTAACATAAAAGGACCTAGCAAAATCCTGTTCACATACCAAAGAAGATATATAGATTCAATATAATAAAGTGCAATTAATTTTCGTTTTTGTAAACTAAACAACAACGACACTTGTAAGTACTGTCTTAGCCATCCTCCAACTCTTTGCCCAGGAAGAGTGCAAACAGACATCAGGTTCACAGAATTTCATTAGTAATTTATTCTTTTCTACTGACCATGTTGCTCATATTGTTTTAGACATTTTCATTATTCTTGTGATGTTTGAGAAATGACAAAATTAGAGAAGAGGAATCTTACAAAGATACAGCATGGCACAAAAGCTACATGGATAATTGCCTTCACAAATGTAGTTCAGCTCTCATCTCTCCTAATTAGCTTCATTACCATACTTTAAGAGAGACTAGCAGTCACTCAAGACCCTGTTCTTTTCTGTCAGAACGAGTGCTGACAGCCAAATGGACAACATATGGAAAAGTGCTCTCTTTCCGGCTATTCTTTCATGCTTTAGGCCTTTGGTCGAAAACGCAGGCCACAGAAATGTTCCTAGACTCCATCCTCAAATAGATGTCTCTAAATCCGAGATAGACAATGCACTTGAAATGCGTTCATCTCTCACTTTATCACAACTTTGAGAGGTTGGTCACGCATTTCAAGTATGTTCTATAGGAACTGACCATTTTCTAAAATAACTTAAAAAGTATAAGCATACTAATTCTACCAGACAACTTTACTTTTCGGACTTCTTCACCATTAAACAACTATAACAAAACTCTGACTCCTGGCTATTTCATGTTATTAGTTTGCCCTTGACATAATCATAATGTCTCCTGAAACTCCTTCTTAGAGGCCAAATACAAAACTTCGTTATTCATCTTTTGAAAGTGAGTTTTAAATATTAAGTGTTAATAATGTCAAACAATCCTTGATTCAACATAACTGTCAATACAGACTCTTTTGCTGTAGGAAAAACACTTGGAACCACATATATTCTACTTTCTGATGAATTTCCTTTTTAAAAATAATATCTGATGATTTAAAATAAAGATCTAACCTATTATAATACTGTAAAAGGTCATTATTTGATTACATGAGTCACAATTATTACAACATGACTAATTTCCTCTGTCATAAAGGAAAATCTTTCAGTTACTTTAGCTGAAATAATTTTAAGTTACAACTTAACTATTAAGAATTCCTCTAAGTACTTTCTAGGTCCATTTGTATATGCAATCACAGGTATCTTTCTTTTTCCTGATCACTTTTCCAGTTCTCTAAAAAAAAAGATTTTTGCTAGATTTTATTTTGCTTTTGCTGTGCAAAACCTATGATGCAATCTCAATGGCAACAAAATCAGGGAAATGGATTTTCTGCACTTTGCAGTTTGGGGAAACTAACAGTCCATTCAGCGTGACTGAAAAATACCCTGAAGGCCAATATTTACTAAGCATGGCACACACACAGGAGCCTTGTTAAAAATCCACAACAAATCTCTCATTGCAAACAAATCCAAAGGCTTCAGAGCTTCTGCAACTGTCTGAGTAATGTTGATTCTGACAGCAGAAAGCTGCTTTCTTACTAATCCAGCAGCTAGCTAGAGGTCTGTTGGTCCCACACCAAGATTTCATGATTTCTTCTCCATATTCTTTGCAACATATTCCTTTTGTAACAATCTACAGAGATGAAGACCATAATATTAGGGTGAGGTTTTCTTATCTGCCTGTTTAATATTCAAATGAGATTGGTAAACACCAACTAGCTATTTAACCTGATCAGTCCAATAATGGCATACATAATTAATGCTGGGTTCCCATCAGACTGCTGGAAGAGAAATAATGGTCAGAAGCATTCCCAAATAACAGGAAATACTTTGAGCTTCACACATAACACTTTAAAATGCATGTTGCTTTCCTTTGGAGATGCCAAAGTAATATGTGATTTAACACACACACACACACACACACACACACACACACACACACACACACAGGCAAATACTTGGAAGAGGAAAAAAGTGAGGGAATTTCTTGCATGAACAAATTAAGAGTGTATAGGAACGTGATGCAACTACACACAAGCATATCCTGTGCAAAGCCATGAGGCTGTGTGTAATGGAGAATTAGGAGAAGTACAGTTCCAAAGTTTTCTTACAAAAACCTGATTAAAAATGTAGTAAGTTGTTCACGAAATCTATTTCTTGCACCCACCTATGTAGCCTGGGAAACATCTGTTCTGATCGTGATATGGAGCCAGAAAGTGAATTCTAAACCCAATGAGATTAGACGATCCGTACTCAAGAGTCCTTCTGTGTCCGTAGGAGCTGCTCTGAATGATTCGCACAGGCCTCACCGACCATCTTAAATGCTTTGAACATGCTTTTCATTCTTCACGCTCTTTAACTTTCAAATGCCTTACATTCCATTTCCAAAAATTAGATAATACAATTAAGCGCCAATAATTTTGTGAGGACCACTTAAACGAAATCACTAGCTAATGCTCTGACTCTTTTTAAAAAAAAAATAACTTTTAACTCTGAACTGGGAGTAACAGTTCCCATGGTTTTCCTTTCTACCTCTCCTTTGTATTAGTTTAGAATCTTGTGGCCTGGGAAGGTCTGTGTCAGGAACCTCTTTCTTCCCCAGATTTAGGAACTGTAACTCATGTGACACGCATGAGTTACCACATATACATGAACACCACATATTCATGAATAAAACCCCAGCAGTGAAAAGTGGTTCCACACACATGTGCCTCATTCTTGCCTCTTCTTCAATAAAAACAAATTAACAGCAGAGCCTTGGGACAGCGTTTTAGTGTTCACACCTTACAAAAGTTTCATAGATCCATAATGCATCCTTTTGGGAACATAACAAGTTATATATGTTTGAGACCATTATGAAAACCCACAGAACAACAAAGAGAGCCATCAGAATTCCGATGACACATTACAGATAAAATTTTTCCTGTTACCCCAAAAGTGTACAAAAGGGTGGTCAGAGTGAGCAAGGATTCCTAGCATTTGGCAAATTCTTCCCCTTGCCTATTCTTTCTCATATCTTTACTTTTAATTTTATTTACAAAGATGACGTGATATAATATAATTGTGCAAAGAGGCCAAAACCTGTATATTCACGTTTATTGCTATATTAGATGTGCAGTGCTCTACTTAGGAGAATGGTGCCCTACAGATAAATGTGTGGCATGCTGTGTTCCTACCACTTCTGAATATCAGAAAATCCAAATGTGGCTACATACACACAAATGTATTCTTACTCACTATCCATTCCTCATTCATGCAACAGTCATTGTCTTTTTTTTAACAAGTATTTTCTACGTACCAGACATTGTGCTAGGTTCATCATCTTGCATTTTAAATGACAAAAGGGGATATAAAAGGAAGAAAAGTGACTTATCTCATGCACTGATACCAAATTTCAAACAGGAATGGAACTGATGAACACATGAAAGAAACAGACAGCAAAAAATGCAACCTCTTTCGCCAATAAACACTAGATCATTTAAGGGAAGTCCCTCAAGAGTTACTGCTTCCTGATTGATGTAATCCTAACCACAGCCTGTGGTCCAAAAATTGCCAATCAATCATGTATACATTACAGGAAAAATTGGGTTAACAAGTCTTTATGCTGGTGCTTCAATGATGTTCTGTTCAACCCTGGCACAAGATGCCCTTTGCAGAAAAATCAGCCTGGCGGTGTATCGTTCGTTTGTTTTCACCTCACCATTTTGTTATGATGTATAGGCAATGAGCCTCATGTGGCCTTCCTAATCTGAAAATGAGCCAAGAGAAAGAACGTGCTCAGAAGTGTTGAAAGAAAGGCCCATTCTCTGCCCAGGGAATTGCATCTAATACAGGAAATGAACACAAGTTTGCTGTAAGCTGTCCAGCTTCTGAATCAGCTGTTCCCCACTCCGACTCCTACTCCCTCCCCCACCCCCACTTCTAAAACTTAAGCGCTAAAAGCCAATATTAAAGTTTTGAAAAATGTGTTTTCCCCTTCTTCTCCTATGTTCTCTCAAAGCTGTGTAAATCTAACTTGAATGGTAAGCGGCTTTATTTTAACAAGTGTGAGTTATCAGAGTTCGCATATCAAATTAAACCCAATGAATTCTGGACTTGTTTTAAATTTCAAGCCAGAGGCCCTAACTCCCTGCATTTCACTTGGCCGCTGGCCAGACTTAGTAATAAAGTGCTAAGCAGAAGACAGGAAATACTAGAGAAGTCGAACAATGTTATGACAATGTTTATAACTTTTACAGTCAAGCCTGGCTGCACATCTGCACAACATCAGACTCTGGTCAGACCCGCAGAGAGGAAACCATTCCTTAGCTGGCAGCGTTTTGCTACAGCCAGATGTTATCATTTTACTGGTATCTTTTCACCAAACAAAAAAAAAATTATATATTATATATTTACATTTCTGAGGAAATGGGGGGCTCTCTTGTTTGAAAGAAATGGTATGTCAAATTAATTCTGTCCCATAATTGATTTATTCTGACAGATCTAAGACAGTTTGCAGACAATGGCATCTTTCTCTTTGATGTGATAACGTTCAAACTGCTTTGTTATAGAGCGGGGCAAAGGCTTGTTTGATGCCATAGACTGAAATACAAAAGAACTTCCAAGTACCGCAGCCTTGGGATGCTTGGATAAGACTCAGATGCCTGTAAAATTAGGCAGTCACCTGACAAGTATTTATATAAACGAGATGACATTAGCGGTGTTTCCTGGAGCACAGATGTAACATAAGAATTTATCATTTTAGTTGAAACTGAGAAAACTAATGTCTCTTTTACCTAAATCATTTCAAGAGCCTGACATATAAAATGTCGCATCACCATTAATAACGCTCTAGATATATCAGTGTGGAAACAGATTTTTAACTAACCTAGGCTAATATCAAACAGAGCAAAATCAAAAAAGCTCAGTGAGCATTTGTGAAACAGTATAGTAATAAAATAATTTTACTTGTCCTCCACTTCCATTTTTTCTTTTTCCTTCTTTCCTTTTTTTTTTTTTTTTTTTTTGAGATGGCATCTCACTCTGTTGCCCAGGCTGGAGTGCAGTGGTGCAATCTTGGCTCACTGCAACCTTTGCCTCCCGGGTTCAAGCAATTTTCTGCCTCGGCCTCCAGAGTAGCTGGGGTTACATATGCCCACGACCATGCCCAGCTAATTTTTGTATTTTTAGTAGAGACGGGGGTTTCATCATCTTGGCCAGGGTGGTCTTGAACTCCTGACCTTGTGATCTGCCCTCCTCGGCCTCTCAAAGTGCTGGGATTACAGGTGTGAGCCACCGCGCTCAGCCCATCTCCAATATTTTTAAACCTGAAGTTGGATAGAATCAGCTCAGTGTTACTGACAAACATACATACACAATCATGCAAACAAAATTCTGTCCACCATAGTGAATCCATGTCTCAATGTGCTAACAGAAGTGTATGCATTTGCACGAGTGTGTACATGTGAGTATGTGTGTGTTTGCATATGTATGTGTAGGTATCTCAGTGTACCTGTTCTCCACCTGCCTTCAGACAGTTCATCACATGTCTCAGATGAAAACTAGCACAAAATGTGAAACACATTGTTGTCTTGACATCCTGGGAAAGCCACTTAAATCTATCAACAATAGCTACTAGAAACTCATGAAAATGAACATGGTTTCCGAAACAATTTCAAAGAGTCATGCATCTACCACAGCGTCAGTTATAAGACTATCCACTTCTGAAGTACCCAAATGGTAATCAGGTAATGAATTTGGATGAATTAGAGTAGATAAAATGTACAAACTGCTGTTGACACAGATAACATTTTGTTGTGGTGTGTACGCTTGGTCTTGCACACGGTGACACACTTGAAGTCTTTGGATGAGAGAACTCTTTACTTGTAAGGAAATTTATTCATGTGGTCATTCAACTTCAGTGAAGCTGAAATAGGTTGTTTAATCTAGTGGTCTCCACACTCCTATTTATTAGTCTCTACTTGGCTGCTTTTAAAAAGTAGATAAATGCCTGAGTTTCATCCCCAGGTCAGCAACTCTATGATGGTGCCCTGGAAATTATATGGTAGTGGGGCCTACTTGCCTACTTTTTAATCGCCTTACACCCCACAATTTTGCAGTGTGTGTGCACATGTATGCTAGCCTGAGACATACCTCACAGTATGTCTTGTTGGGGCCATCAGTGTCCTCCATGCAGGCTATTCAACACCGTATTTTGAATATCTCCCTGGATACAGCCATTCAAATTGGCTAGCCTAAGAAAATTCAAATAGTTTTCTGGTAATGTTTTGAATTATCCTACTTGTACTACTGTACTTCCATGCTATGATTGTTTGTCTTTTAAGTTTTTCAAGTTTTTTGGCTTTTAAGCAAAATAAGCTCCACTATGTATAAGTTGTTTTGACATATTTAATTCCACAAGAGAATTTGAACCACTATTTCTTTCATCAGCATTCACACTACTGCAATGATAGAACGCTCTATTACTTAAATTTTTTTTCCTCTGAGCCCAAAGATACTGATGCTTGATTAATCTCAATCTGATGCAGTCAATAGTGATATTATTATCACTATATATGATGGATTGAGGTATTTGTAAATCCTATAACACTCTATTGGTTGGAAGCCTGCTGAGTTAAATTTTATTATGTCATTTTCATGAAATTCATAGAATTATCTTGAAATATAGAGCTCTTTCAACAAAGAGCTCTATATAACAGAATATAAGTACATTAAAAGATCCTGGTTTCCAAAAATTGTTACAATGCATGAAATGTAAATCTTTCGGCCGGGCGCGGTGGCTCAAGCCTGTAATCCCAGCACTTTGGGAGGCCGAGACGGGCGGATCACGAGGTCAGGAGATCGAGACCATCCTGGCTAACACAATGAAACCCCGTCTCCACTAAAAATACAAAAAAACTAGCCGGGCGCGGTTGTGGGCGCCTGTAGTCCCAGCTACTCGGGAGGCTGAGGCAGGAGAATGGCGGGAACCCGGGAGGCGGAGCTTGCAGTGAGCCGAGATCGCGCCACTGCACTCCAGCCTGGGCGACAGAGCGAGACTCCGCCTCAAAAAAAAAAAAAAAAAAAAAAAAAAGAAATGTAAATCTTTCATGGTACAAAGGTTTCATTTTAAAACTCTGTACACTTTTAAAATGTATTCCCATTCTTCAAATTTTTCATAGTAATTCATTACTAGATCGTTGACAGAGATATACGTGAGGTCTCTGTAAGCCTTAGGCTTCCAGATACCATGTGGATTTTGTTTTTCTTTTTATGAACTATTGTGATATTCGGATTAAATTACTTGTGATATTCGGATTAAATTAAAGGAACGTGTTGCCCAAATTCCTTTGTGTTTTCAAAGAGTTTGAGGATTCATTACTAACTAAATAATGCAAAATATCTGCTGATATTGTCACATTACCTTCTTTGTACTTTAAGGTATATGTGTTTTCATTGCGCAGTTCTGTAATAGCCTATCTTAATAGGCACATATTGCCACAAAGGCAAAAGAAATGTAAATAACCGTGTAAAATCTCAGGTTGTAGCATTGCCTGCATCATGGTTTAATTTCACATCAGATACCTCTGTAAGACATTTTGTCCAGTTTACTTGAGTGATTACTATTTAGTAATAGGAGTTCACGTACTTAATGTTTGCTAGGGTTTAGCATGTATTACCTAGTAATGGAAGCTATAATTTTTGAGTGCACGGTAATTTCTAGTTTGTCTACATGATTTCTGTGGTTCTGCATAAGTGTCCAATGTTTATATTTAAAGAACAAATGAAACTGCTAGGGGAGAAGGTCTGATAGAAGTCTAAGGATATCACTGGACTCATGCAGTTAAGACAGTTTTAGGGAATCCAGGGTGCACATCAATACGTTATTCACAAACTAAACAGGTAATATTAAATTCATTTTCTAGATTTTGAAACAGAGCTGAGAGACTAAATAATATACCTAGTAAGAAGCCATGACTGGCTTCAAACCTGGGTCTTTTTTCCTTTTTCCTCCAAAGACAGAATTTTTTTTTTCCATGCCGTATGACTTTTTCTTCTTTTTTTTTTTTTGAGACGGAGTCTCACTCTGTTGCCCAGGCTGGAGTGCAGTGGCGCGATCTTGGCTCACTGCAAGCTCCACCTCCCAGGTTCATGCCATTCCCCTGCCTCAGCTTCCTGAGTAGCTGGGACTACAGGCGCCCGCCCCCACGCCTGGCTAATTTTTTTGCATTTTTAGTAGAGACGGGGTTTCACCATATTGGCCAGGATGGTCTCGATCTCCTGACCTCGTGATCCGCCTGTCTTGGCCTCCCGAATAGCTGGGATTACAGGCGTGAGCCACCATGCCCGGCCATGGCTTCTTTCTAAAAGAAGAAAATACTTTCTTATACAACATACAAAATATAGGTAAAGTATTTTTATAAATAATTGCAGTTTTTTTCCTATTAGGTAACCTGTGCAAGGAAGTGTGCAATATGAAGTAGAAAAGTAAAAATCAGGTAAATTAGGCAACGTGTCAAGAACCTCTGTATGCATCCTATTTTATGCTACTTGACCTTGAATTATTTGCTTTAACTTCTCTGGGTGATCCCTACTGCTTTGGAATTTTTAGCTCCTTTCTTTCTTGATGATTCAGATTTGACATTGCCTTTTTTCCTCAATTCTTACTCTGACCTGCAACTTGAATTGCACAATAAATAATTAACATATAAAATATTGCCAACTTTTAATATATATCTTCTATATATAATATCAATTTTACATGATATAATGTTACTATTACAGGACCCAAGGATTAAGTAACTGAATAAAAATACTTTAGAAATTAAGTGAATTTAACATTGTCCAAACTACTCACTTTGGCAAAGGTCGTCTTAAGATTTGTACATTGGAAAATTTTCTGGACTATTTCTCAGTATATTTATGTACAAGCAAACCATAAAGAAATGCTAAGAAAATATATGGCTTTTCTATTTTACTCCCCACCAAAAACATAAAGGAACATGTATGGGCACGCTTCTCCTTCTTTTGAAATGATAAAATCCTCACCATTTTAGACCATCTGGGTAAAAATTTATTAAGAAATTTGCTAAGAGAATGACTTAGCAAAATCTTAATTATAAAATACATAGAAATATATATTTTCAAGAATTGTGCTATTCAAATCTGTGCAATCCAGCTTCCACTAATGAGAAAACTAATTTGTTCATTTAATAATGGCTTCCTGAGGCCCTATGAACTAGGGACAGAGCAGGGAACAAATTAGACAACATTTTTTGTTTACATTCTAGTGAGGTACAAAATGCTCCATTCAAATGATGTGGCTTAGAAAAAAGAATGCATGAAAGATAATTACCCTATAAGAGCCACAACGATAGAAAGGTGTGGTGTGCACCAAAAACAGTTTTGATAAAAAGAAGTGGTTAATTGAGACTGATTAGATAAAGTATAGGAAGCTTTGTCCATCCAAAGATGAATAAGCAAAATATGGTATATACATACAATAGAATATTATATAGCCTTAAAAATGAAAAATATCTGACATATGCTACAACATGGATGAACCTGAGGACATCATTATGTTAAGTGAAATAAGACGGTCTCCAAAAGACAAATACTATAGGATTCCACTTACATGAGGTAGTTAGAGCAGTCAAAGTCATAGGGATAGAGAAGAATGGTGGTTTTCAGGTGCTGAAAGGAGGAGGGAATGGGGAGTTATTGTTTAATGGGTTCCGAGTTTCAGTTTTAGAAGATCAAAGAGTTCTGGAGATGGATGGTGGTGATGGTTACACAACATTAGGAATGTATTTCATACCACTGAGTTGTACACTTCAAAATTAAAATGGTACATTTTATGTGATGTGTATTTTACCACAATAAAAAATAACAAATTAAAAAATGTAGGTAGCTTTACTTTAAAGGTTAAAAAAGCAAAACAAAAGAAAATCCTAAAAGACCATTAAGGCTGGACCAAATTCGACATTTACAAAGGTGGAAATGGTGACAGAAGATGAATTTAGTGACTGACAGAGCTGGAAGAAGAGTAAGATGGGCACCTCTAGGGGAAAGCAGTGGGGGCAGGCAGGCGAGAAAGTTGGTATTAACTGCTTTACATGAGGAGAGAAATTAACGAGTTTTGAGTTGGATATTCTGTCTGTGTGTTAGGTGTAGACATCTGCAGGAAGTGTGGCATATAAATTGGAGAAGTAAAAATTGCAGTCCCTTTAAGAAGTCTATGAGGTTCTGATGACCAAGCAGGGACAATGGAAAAGCCAAAATGAGGGAGGGGGGTCGAATTCAAGAGAAATTTTGACAGTAAATGAGGGCATATGACTTTTAAGTTCCTTTTCAATCCTGACGTCCAATGGCTGCATGTGAGGAAATGGAAGCGGGCAGTCAAAGATAGGATTCCTGAGGGACACGATTTGGTAGATAACAGAATGACTCACAGGAGGTTGTGTTCTTAGATAGTTTATGGTGTTCCCAGGATAGCAGCACCATTGAGTTGCTCAGAAAAACTACTTTGTGAATGGGGTATGGTATATATAAATCTAAATCTCTCTTGAGTACTTAGCCAAGTTTAAAGGACATGCCATCCATTTAATCATCTTAACAGACATAAACATACCGAATCATATCATTGGTAACAATTAGAAGTGACCAGTTCAATCCAAATGGACAACGTCCAGGTCCTGTGAGCAGTTGTGGTGTCATTCAGGGCGACTTCTGTGGGTCTCATTTGTAAAAAGACAGGTTTGGATGGATCCTACTGATGGCCCTTTTAGTCTCAATGGGCTATGATTCTGTGAATAACTTTGCTATACTTTAAATTAAATTTAACAATCCCCTCATAAAAAATCAAGCGGATGTGACTGAGGACAAAAGTAATGATTTGTTTACCAAACACGTAGGCAGCACCTGCTAATATGGCGTCCAGCACCAGGGAAATGTATTAACACAGAACACAGAATCAGCATGGCAGGCTACTGTATTCCATGAATAAACCACTGGGGCATGCCGTGTTCATGGGGAAGGCTCAGAATGGTGTTCTTCTGTGTCTTTCTGCTTCAATAGGAAAACAAAACTGAAAATATTTGTTGTAATTAGCTTTCATTTATTTGCATCCAAGTTACTATGCTGCAGTACATTTTGAAATTCTTAAGATCTAGCCTTCAAAAAATCACTCATTGCATATATGATTAAATAGCTATTTTGTCTTTCCAAAATAACTATCCACAAAAACGTTTAACTAAAAAAATAAATTTTGTTCACCTCTTGGAGGTTGTAAAAGTTACCTTATCTTGGCCAGGCGTGGTGGCTCACGCCTGTAATCCCAGCACTTTGGGAGGCTGAGGCTGGTGGATCACGAGGTCAGGAGATCAAGACCATTCTGGCTAATATGGTGAAACCCCATCTCTACTAAAAATACAAAAAAATTAGCTGGGCATGGTGGCGGGTGACTGTAGTCCCAGCTACAGGAGAATGGTGTGAATCCAGGAGGCAGAGCTTGCAGTGAGTAGAGATCGTGCCACTGCACTCCAGCCCAGGCAACAGAGCGAGACTCTGTCTCAAATAATAATAATAATAATAATAATAATAATAATAATAATGTACCTTTTCTTCTTTAACCAAGTCATATTTAAAGACAGCTTGCAGTGCACTATCTTATATTTTCTGCAGTTCAAATTGTTGATATTTCTAAGATAGCTCCTCATTTATCTAAGTTTGGAGCCACTTCTTGAAACAGGAAGGATATCACCAGAATCACATGAGGCTGAGAAAACTGAGTAATTTTCAGGTTTGTAGAATGACAAAGTTAAATGAGAAAGTTAGTGAGATAATAAAACTATGATCCCCAAAGACTATTAGACTGCTGATTTAGTGATCTTTTAAGTGGAACTGCCTGCCTGAATTTTTAAATTGTGAACAGGTGCTTAGGTGTGCAGAGTTCTCATTTCTTTTAATGTAGTTAGTTACACTATGAAATCCCTATACATTACTTTGATTATTTCCCATATGTAGACCATAATCAAATTCAGACCACTGAAGTTATCCACATGTCTCTCAAGCTTGGATTCTGCCAGAATGTTGAGTTATACAAATGGATATCTAAGTCTTTTTTGTAGACCAGTGGAGTAAAGGAAAATTGTCCAAAAGGTTTTCCTATCACATAATAACATCATTTAAAATGATACATATGTAATATGAAATTATGTATGTAATATATCTATAATAATATATTTCAATAACACACTAGTGAGTTCTTGTCAAGGACAACATTAACTACCTATTAAAGATTGTTTTCAGGCTTACTATTAAATTACCAGAAAGACATTGCTTAGGGAGGAATCTCTGTCTTTTTTTGTTACTGATGTATCTCAAGTGCCAAAAATAGTGACTTACACATAGTGTTTAATAAATGTTCAGTATATTAATAAATGGGTTTCAAATAATCCATCCTGTAACATAATCACCTGCTCAGTTAAATTTATTATTAGCCAGATTGCAGATTGAAAAAATTTTCTTTTTCTGAAATGTTAGTATTTTAGTTTACCCAGTACATCAAGTCACACACACACACACACACACACACACACACACACACCCCACATTAAAAATCTGATAGCTTATTTAAAGTTTAATGAAAATCCCATATATCAGATTAAGATTGATATTTGAATCCTAACATCAAGTTTTTCTGGAGTTAAAACAAAAAATGAGGGTTTTTTTCCTATATAATCTTAAGATTCATAAAATCCCTGAATAACAGATAAATATTTTTATTTTCAGATGATAAATGTATTGGAAATTATATTCACAATATAATAAAATTATTTTAGGGCAAAATTTTGCAACTAGATTACGGTGGCATCAGATCTGAAATGAAATCATAAAAGCAGTCACTGACATGATCTAGAAACTTATGTGTTTTTTTCTTAGCATGAAGCCTTATAACCAAGACCATTCTATTCAATTAAGACTCAGAACTGCTTTTCTTTAATCAAATGTCTAAGAAGTAGTCTGGACGACTAACCAAACTTTCCTCCTTGCCAAAACCTTTCTAGCATGCATTCATTCAAGCAACAGTCAACAATGTATTGATCATGTACTATATTCTAATCTCTGGGCCTACTCATGAAGAAGAAACAATACCTGATATTACAATGAATTTATCTCACAGTTCAAGCTAAACTATGTTACAAATAACTAAAATATGGCCAAGTAACTATAGCTACAGAAGTATTTACAAGGCCCCAAAATAGCATAGTAGCTAACAGCTTTGCCCAAGAGCTTCATGGAAGGTTTCACAGTCTCACAAACATGAGAGTGATAAGGTTAACAAGTAGTCTGGCAGAATCCCCTTTGCATGTCATACAAAATAATGAAAAATCTGGGAATTATAGGTAATAATAGCCATTATACAAATATTATTTATGAAGAACTCTCTGTGTACCAGGCACTGTAATAACTGCTTTATATGTTTTAAGGATAGATAGATGACAGATGGAAAGATAGATAGGGATAGATAGATAGACAGATAGATAGATAGATAGATAGATAC
Source organism: Macaca mulatta (assembly GCF_049350105.2). Taxonomy (NCBI): domain Eukaryota; kingdom Metazoa; phylum Chordata; class Mammalia; order Primates; family Cercopithecidae; genus Macaca; species Macaca mulatta. Next base: position 125,828,770 of record NC_133413.1, read on the forward strand.
ATACATACATACATACATACATACATACCCACACAGGTAGATAGATATTTGACAGAGGTAACAGACAAATGATAGATAGATAGACCATCAATTACTTCATTTGTTGAAGCAATCAATAGTTTGCATTATAATTATTTGTTAACTCAGATGCCTTCCCTCCAAAGACACTGGAATCCCTTGTGGAAACTCTTATTCATCCATGTGTCCTCAGCAACAATTAAATTTTCTTCCCTATGGTAGGCATTCCAAGGTTTCTTGAACTAATGAACACCTGAACCAACTATGTTTGTGGCATCTCTCAAGTCAATTAATATTTTTGTGCCTCAGATTTCTTCAATGTAGTTGGTCTCTAAGGGCCTTTTAAGTTGAAACATATTATGAAGTTTTCTTTCTAAGTTCTACATTGAGAAACTAATTTCTAAAAACTTCATCTAGGAGTAAAAATCAGAATATTTTTGTCTCAAGCTAAGATTAAAGGCTTTGGTTACCTATACATCCAGTTCTATTTTACTTTCCTTAAATTTTTAAAATTAGGAATTATTTTGAACACAATTAAAAATAATATAATCAAAGTAAAATCAAACAAATCCAACCTTAAAAAAAGAACAAACGACACAAGTACAAACAAACCAAACCCAGAACCAATGAGTAGAAGCTTCCTGTTTATCTATCTTCAACACCTTTCATCTTTCTACTTTCCAACAGGCAGCTACTAATCAAAATTTAACATATATCTTTCTTGTGTCAAAAGAGCAAGGTCTATGGCCAGATATGAATGAAATTCATAATGAAGGTATTCTGAGGAAATATGATCTCACTCTCAAAGTCTCAACAATGCCCTGGGAGATAACAACTGGCTCTCAAGGAACAAGATAGTTCCCAAGCAACTCCAGTGCCCAGAAAAGATGGTGAAGAGATCTTTGCAGACAATCTATCAGTCACTGGGGCAGAAAAATCATTGTGACCAGTCATCACCTCTTCACACGATAGCTTAAACCACACACAGAATTTATAGTGTAGCAAAGGGCAGTCTAATGCAGTAGTTACTTGGATCTACTGTTGCTGTTTTGTGACCCTGGGCAATCCAGTTAACCTTCCCCATATATTAGCTTTCTAATGTAGAAAATGGAGATGACAATGGTATCTACCTCATTGAATGGTGCAAATTCATGAAGGTAAGATACTTAGAAGACATCTGACACATGAGTGCACCATAAATGTTACCTTTTATTCAATTGTAGGTTCACAAACAAAACTTTACAAAATAAAGAGGTTTTTGTTGTTGTTCTTTCTCTCTCTCTCTTCTCTCTCTCTTTTTTTTCCCCCTCATCTCAAGAAATCAAAGGCATGCACTTAGAAAAAGAAAATACACTTTTAAAGTCTTCTAATCACTAGGGCTCTGTATTTTGTTGCAGTCCTATAGTGTGGGTATTTAAAGAATAAGGCCAGGCGACTCCGTCTCTAGTCTTTGTTCGTTCATTTGATGCATCCTGGAGCACCTTACTAAGCACCAGTCAACGTTGTGGACAATGGGGATACAGCATGATGAAGTCACAAAGGACACTGCCAAAAAGGCATACATTAAACTCATAATTGCACCAAAATTTACCAAATATAGGATCCTTTTTTGCTACCACAAAATTCTCAATGGCTGTAAGTCTCAACTTTCTCATCTGTAAACTAAGGCATTAACACCTGCCCCTTCTGTATGCTGCTGTGAGAGGAAATAAAAGTGTCTTTATAACAAAACTTTGTGAGAGCTGAAAAAGCATTTGAATAAATGCATTCATGATATTAACACTTCCATTTGGCTGCTGAGATAGGTTCACTTAGAAGTATTCATAAATCTATCAAGGTAGGGAATGAATCATGAATCATGTCACAGAGCTTAGGTGGAAACCTATTCCACGACTACGATTTCTCTTAGGTGTACTGAACATAAGCTCTCCTAAAAGGAAAGCCTGTACATAAAAATTAAATTTAGTATAAGAATCTGAAAACTGAAGAAAAGAAACGTTCACCCTTTTCTGAGATACTTATTTTATCCTCAGAGAAAGAGTGAAATAAAATGCAATGTCTTTTGCCACTCTCCTCATAAATTCTGTCTGTCTGAATTCCTAGACACAACAATGACAGAATCCATGTAAATACACCTAACCTAAGAGGTCAGATTTGGGGACCTCATGGAGTGGTGCATGGGAGTCTGCCCAGCTGCTGACCACACTCAGTCAGTGTATGAAACCAAATATCCATCCATGACCGGTCAACATGGAAATCCTCATTGAAGATATAACTGCTTTGCTAAAGGAACAGGTTATTTCAAGTATTTCATTGATTTCAGCTCTCAAGTATTGAATAATTTTTAATTTTAAAACAAATTTAAATTGAAAAATAATTTAATAAATATTTTGAAAGAGAATGTTTCCAGCTTGCATATGAAATTTCAGTTTTCCTTATTTCAAAGGATGCACCTTCCCTTGGTAGAAATGTAGTGTTAACCACAGCTTATAAAGTGTATGTTTTAGATTTGTTTCAAAGCTACTATTTTAATAAAATAGGTAATATAAAATAACTAATATAACACTGACATAAATTATATCCGTCTTCCTATAAAGTAGTTTATAGCTGAATGTGAAATATCTCTCTCCCCAATTTTCACTTTAAATACTGAAATTGCCTGCACATGCTCAGTGCTTCACGTTCGTACCTCTTAGCAGTCAGTACTTAGCTGTTGTTTATTATAAAAAACAAAATAGGCCGGGCGCGGTGGCTCAAGCCTGTAATCCCAGCACTTTGGGAGGCCGAGACGGGCGGATCACGAGGTCAGGAGATCGAGACCATCCTGGCTAACACGGTGAAACCCCGTCTCTACTAAGAAATGCAAAAAACTAGCCGGGCGAGGTGGCGGGTGCCTGTAGTCCCAGCTACTCGGGAGGCTGAGGCCGGAGAATGGCGTAAACCCGGGAGGCGGAGCTTGCAGTGAGCTGAGATCCGGCCACTGCACTCCAGCCTGGGCTACAGAGCGAGACTCCGTCTCAAACAAACAAACAAACAAACAAACAAAAAAATAACCAAATAGCTGTCTTGACTTTTTTGTATTTCAAAGTCAGCTAATTTCCAATAAAGAAAACAGTAAAAGCCTAGTAATAGAGCACAGATTTTCCTACTTTTAAATAAATTTCTTGCTTTTCATTGCATTGAAATATTATTTTATCCAACTGCTTTGTCCACCCTGGCGATCAGTATAAGTAGAGTGGTATTATTTCCCGGTTTGACTTTATACAATGCTGGCCATTGGATCAAGTGTTCTGTGACCTGTTTATCATTGCTTATTCCTGGACAGAATTCAGTAGAGAATATTCAGAAACTATAATCATAGATTTACATCAAACTATTGCACTCAAACTATTTAGGAAGCCATTTGAACCCTGATAGTGTAGTTCATTATTTGTGCTTGTCTCACAAGGGCACAATAGTCTATGTAATTTTTTATATCATATAAAAGGTAAGGTTTGAAAACTTAGCATTACAAATGTCACATTTACTTCCAGCAGGAAATGTGCAACAATATGTGACAATACTGAATAAAATGTTGAAACATGTTTTCCTTTTGTTTTACTTTACTCATTTTTGTAATACAACACTGGTTACTGGAAAATGCCTTACAGCTTTATTCAAAACACATGTTCAAAGATTTGAATGAAAAAACTTTGACTCTCTCTGGAACATCTAACCGATATATCATTTGTGTGCCTTAAATTTTTTCTTACTGTCAGGAACACTTTTATGTCTTTAAGATTTATTTAAACTAGTTTATTATATAATGAAGCTTGTCAGATCATAGGAACAAAGTCAAACAAGATGTGCTATATCAAAGTATAACATTTAACATATAGATTTAAGTATACATATCAAGTACAACGCAATCAAGCAAAGTTTAATCTCAAAATGCAAATGCTTCAGATTATTAAAGCCACATCTGTCCTTTGAAGCACAATTTAGACTGTTTATCAAAAAGCTATGTGTAATTATTCTCTCCCACCCTAGACTTTGTAACAACAGATTTCTTAAGAACATTTCAATTTCACTTCAGAGTTGGGATTTTAAATACTTAACCACCAAAGGACATAAGAACACAAATGGAAAATTAAAAATATTTACAATGTGTCCCATTATAATTGTTGTTTTCTTGGTGAATCAGGGTAATATTTCAGAAAGCATTACTCTGAGTTTTAAGAAGAAATTCCCAATGCTTTTAGAAATCAGTTCCACATAGTTCTAACATCAAAAATGTGTCCTTAAACATATTATTACAATTTTTCAATATAAAGCTTTATATTACATTTAACTCTCTCTGCCTTGGCCAACAGGAAACATCAAAGGCAACATTTTAGGTAGTAAAGAGAAATTCCAAAACACTAGGGACAGAACTTTGAATTTTAAATACTTGAAGTTCCCAGGCCTTAAATTTATGTAAAAAATTAAAAAGTCTGTTGTATTCTCTTATGTACATTCATTGATCTATAAAATTCTCTTAAACATACTCATTGGTCTATCCATTGAAAAGATATATATACTGTCTTAGGTAATATTATTAAGTCTGAACACTTGAGAAGGAACTGAATCACTGCAATATTATCCTAGAGCAGATCTAATTTCTGTGCAAAAGTATGATCTTTCACTTTATCCATACGAATTGAATATGAGAGAAATGTTGGGCTCTCATTTACAAAATCCACTTAAATATAAGGGCTCATTTTAGCTTATTAACAGCTCACATCTATTATAGTCTTAGAAAACAGCAATAGCTTGTAAAATTAATTGGAGTCTCTGTTATCTACAGGAAAATTTAAAATTAAATATGTATTTCAGAAAACAATAAAAGAGAAGCTTATTGAACTTGAAAGTAGAGATTCACTGCTTGTCAACCTAGATCATGAAGGATTCCTGCACAAATGCAGGTACTAACAAGGTCACGGTAGCTCAAACTCTGCTTGTGCATTCAAATTCAATCCAGAAACCTCCAACTGCTAAAACCCTAAATGTTCTATATATTATTGCCTCAATATTTTATATTTAATGCATCCATTATAATCTGGCCTCAGTAATCAACATGGGAGAGAGGGAAAGTGGTGGCTAAGAAAACTTCAGCTTAACTTAAAACAATTTTTTCAAATGGATTAACTCACTCGTCTCTGATGCCATAGGCAAAGCAAACAAAAAACTGGATGATGGCACTAATTATATATATTTTTAAAGAAACTGGTATCAACAGTTTGACTGAAAGGTTAAAGAGGAATCATAATTCTACAATATCATAAGCTCTGTCATAGCATATTCAGAAAAGGAAATTGTTGACAAATGCAATTGAGGCAAGTGCTTTATTTCCTTTCCCTAAATGTAGAGAGAGCTTGAGAGTATTTCTGAAACTTTAATGCAAACTCTACAGCAAACTGAAGAAGGGCTTGGAATGAAACACACTATAGTTTCTACATGAGAAACAATTAGTATGCCGAAGAGCTTACGTCGAAGGAAACTTCTGAAATCACAAAGCCCTGTAAGACACAAACTGGCTATGGATCTAGAAATACTATGGATACAACACGCAGGGTAAGGAGGGAGCAGGATAAAAGAGAAGAGGGGCGGGGCAAAGGGCTCAATTAACGCACAGGCATTTGAGTAGTGACTGCTCTTTTCATTTCCCTCCCATTTTACAAATGCCCAGAGGCATTTCTGCAGTGGAACATCTTTGCAAATTCTAAAAATAAAGCAATAAACTTTCACTCCTCAACTTTCATAATATTTTGACAGATTCTCCCAACTTTAATTTCCTTTTTGTAATGGTAGTGAGATTTGCATTATGTTACATTGCTTCATTTTGTCATTAAAAAAAAAAAAAAAAAGTTAATCTCAAGAGAACTGCTCTGGAAATTATGCGCTACTTTAATAGACATCCCCTCAGAATGGAATAAAAATAATTTTCTCGTTGTAATCTTATCCTGTAATGGTTGGTGCGATCTCACCATAGACCTGTTTTGGAAGCAAGGTTTGAGTTTTCTTAAAGAAATTTTGAATGATATTCCCAGAACAGGTTCTCGTTTCTCACAAAAATCGTTTATGTAACGGGAAGGAGCACAACTGATTTATTTAAAATTTGGGGAAATTACGAACCAAAAAAAAATGCATTCCAATTTACAAGTCACTTGATTCTGTCATATGAAGTGGCAGTGTCCTTTTCCTCTCCTGCTTAAAAAAGCAGCTCTGGCCTGTGGAAGGCAAGTGGCAAATGTAAGCTTTATGGCAAAACCCACTCAATGATTTAAAAATGCTCCCGGAACACTGTGTTGGAAAGAAATCAGCGGTACCGAGGTGTGAATGGAGGATGCTCTTTAAAGGAAGGAGTTTGGCCTTTTGTAAAAAAAAAAAAAAAAAAAAAAAAAAGTCAGTATCTCTATTTTGCCTTTTGTACCCCAATAAAGCTCATTTATTCTGAACTTTTCTATGATTTGAATTTCTACCTATTAGGCTTTCCTATATTGTGATATGAGCGTCCAGGAACTAGGACAGAGAATAACAGACATTTAAAAAAAAATGATAGGCTAGAAGGATAGCACTGGAAATGACGTTAATAGGTATGAAGGGAATAAAATGGAATGCGATAGCTAGTAAGCTATAAAGTCACTAAGCAGGATGAGACTGACGTTCAATAGGATAAGAACCCAGTCCTGAACACAAAATTTCTTATCACTACTCTTAGCTCACTGTGTAAATAACCCCATACTTCTAGTACACCTCAAACTTCTCTGCTATCTAAAGAAAGAGTATAATACTTTTCCCCAGGCTGATCATAACCTGAGCTTCTTCCTATGACTGCAAGAAAATCTCCATAACCTTGGGTACAACAGACATGTTATCCAAGAGTAGTCCTGCTGTACAACATCAATTAGAATGACTGAGGCAGCCTCCTCCACAGCGGTTGTTTTCTAGATTTTTTGTGCCTACAGAAATTCCCTATGAAGATTCCACTATTCCACACTTCACTGATGAGGAATGACAAACTAGAGCACTGTTTTTGTTTCTGAGTTTCAATTTCCAAAATACTAATAGCACAGTAATATATGTAACTGTAACTCATTGAGTTCTCTGTATTTTTTAATTCATATTTTTAAACAGTGAATTTTCAATTATCTTCAAAGGATCAGATGCCCTACAGTTTATTTCTGACAAATCATCTGTTTTATTATTTCTGACATCCTTACCTCCTCTGCTTAATTAAATGAGTTATTTACATAAATGGGATATTTGCTTAATCTAATCCAGGATTTTAAGAGGGAGAAATGCTTTAGGAATAAAAATAATTTCCCTTGCATATATGAACAAACAAATAGTACTTCTGTGTGAAGGTTGATAAAAATTAACTCCCAGAATAAAGTGGAAGTAAAACTGATTAGAGGGACAGGGTGGAAAAAGTCGACAGTTTCCAGCCTTTTGTGAGTCACATATTAACTCTGTGGTTACTGTGTCTCAGTTGTGGAGAATTTTCAGGTTACAGATACTCTCCAATGAACAATTAAAACCCTTGCCAAAGCCAAATATAAATGACTTTGAAAAAAGTTTTATACTCCTCAATGGCACACATGCAAAAACAACCTGAAGAGTAGAACAGAGTGACGAATTTACCAGCATATCATTTTGAGAAATAAGTGAACTGTTATACTGATGTTTTCCCCAATCCCTCAAAAAGCATACATGCACACAGGAAGCAATTATAAACTATAGAACTCATAATACATTTTGAAAAAGGGATATACATAGTACATTACTTGTTTGCCCCAAAGCCATTCGAATTTAAGGCCAGGCACGGTGGTTCATGCCTGTACTCCCCACACTTTGGGGAACTGAGGACCGCGGATCATATGAGGCCAGGAGTTTGAGACCAGCCTGGGCAACACAGATAATCCCCCGTCTCTATAAAACAAGTTTTGAAAATAGCCAGGCACAGTGGTACACACCTGTGGCACCAGCTACATGGTAGGCTGAACCAGAGGATTGCTTCAGCCTGGGAGGTTGCGGCTGCAGTAAGCCATTGTCTTGTCACTGCATTTCAGTCTGGGTGATAGAGTGAGACCCTGTCTCAAAACAAAAAACAAAAAACAAAAAAAACCCAACCAAACAAAAAAAAAAATACACACACACATGCTGAACCAAACAAAACTCCCAATTGACAAGATGAAACAGTGTGAAGTGGCCCAAGATTCTTATTCACAGTTGCATAACAGGCTCCTTGATCTGCACAATATTTTGGCAGCAATAGCATGAACAGATACCGTGCAAGTTACAAATTAACTAGAATGTCATTAACTGGTGCTAAGAAGACGGAGCCTGGTGTTATCTTCAGTAAATGGCTAAATAAGGAATTTTTTTTGAGCTATGGCTTTGCCATAATGCCACAATGAATAAGCCACAATCATATTATCGCTTCTCCTCAAAGAATATTCAATGGGCTACAGTCAGGTTGAGATTTTTTTTTTTTTTTTTTTTTTTGAGACTGAGTCTGGCCCTGTCACCCAGGCTGGAGCGCAGTGGCACGATCCCAGCTCACTCCAACTTCCGCCTCCCAGGTTCAAGCAATTCTCCTGCCTCAGCCTCTCAAGTAGCTGGGACTACAGGCTTCTGCCATCATGCCTGGCTATTTTTGTATTTTTACTAGAGACAGGGTTTCACCATGTTGGCCAGGCTGGTCTTGAACTCCTGAGCTCAAATGATCTGCCTACCTCAGCCTCCCAAAGTGCTGTGATTACAAGGGTGAGCCACCGTGCCCGGCCTGGTTTGTTTTTTAAAACCAACCACTATACCAACCATATCAATGCCACCAATTGACTATAGTCCAGCTTGTTTGAAAGTGTCTGGAAAAGTAAATCTCTCAATTAATTTCATAAAAGGCTATTACTGAAATCGGTGTGAATATTTCCATGTCCAGTCTTGGATATGCTTTGGTCTTTGACAGCTTGATTATCTCTCTGATTGGGCAACAAGGACAGGATTTTAAAGGACAATGTCTTTTTACTCTTTGCTTCTCTAGCCACAAGTAATACTAACTTCAGGAACTTCCTAAGCACTTCTCTTTGATGCATTTGCCCTTTTTATTGTTTTAGCAGAATTATTAGCCTTTCTACTCTCAGGGTAGAACATTCTATGAATCAGAGGATTTCAATCATATTTGCTTTATACTTACTGTCCTTTCCAGTCTTTGACTAAGACATTGAAACAAGAAATAATGCAATGCACAATCAAAGTAATTCTATGCAAGATCTGATAGCTATCAGAATTTGAAAATACGAAATGCTGTTTGCTTATCCTTGTATTCCATTTATTTAAAACATTCAGATGCGTGTTTTTACATATTAAGAATATAGTTATATATATTAGCATACAATTTCATAAAAGATCATGCCTATCTTATCTTATTGGTGCCTTATTTGTGAATGTTACGTACATAATATAACAGGAATAACAAGTACTTGTGTATCATTAGAATCAGACATTAGTTTGGTTTAAAAAATAAGTCCCTTTGTTTCATCTGGTCAATACAGTTTTATTAAAGCCTAATCATTTAAGGTATTTTAACCTTAGCTGCAGAAATGGAAGAATCTTTCCATTAAATGTAACTGTAGCAGTACATAATATTTAAGAACAACATAAGGTAAACAAATGTAACCAAATGGATAATAGAAGGCTGCAAAATTAAAGTTAGAAACTAACATATCAATGATTCATATTCTCTATGCCACAAGACATGAAAATACGTTAGGTTTTACTACTCTGTATTCTGGGGACATTCCTTTCAGACTGCATTTATGATGATTTTAGAGAAACTAAGCATTTCTTTGGATGGAGTTGATCTTTTGTTTCTAACTTTTCAGAGTTTATTTCTAGGCATAGAGTCTTTAACTGTGGGTAGCAGTTATCTCTACAACATAGTGTTCTGCTTCTGTGATTAACACAAATATCACGTAAAGATGGAGATGATGTGAGCCAGGGTCTAGAGTCCTCAAAGGCACTAATGTATTCGTTTGCAGAGTGTGATGCAATTTCATGGGGAATCAGGTTAATCCAACTTTTCAGCACATATCTACCTCCTCCTCAGGCTGTAGGGTATTGTATTAGTCCATTCTCCTGCTGCTATAAAGAAGTGCCTGAGATTGGGTAATTTATAAAGATAAGAGGTTTAATTTACTCAAAGTTTCACAGGGCTGGGGAGGCCTCAAGAAACTTACAATTGTGGTGGAAGGGGAAGCAAACACATCCTTCTTTACATGATGGCAGGAAGGAGAAGTGCCGAGCAAAGAGGGAAAAGCTGCTTATAAAACCATCAGATCTCGTGAGAACTCACTTTCTGTCATGAGAACAGCAGCATGGGGGTAAACGCCCTCATGATTCAATTACCTTCCACTGGGTCCCTCCCAGGACATGTAAAGATTATGGGAAGTATAATTCAAAATGAGATTTGGGCAGGGACATAGCGATACAATATCATTCTGCCCCTGGCCCCTCCCAAATCCCATGTCCTTACATTTCAAAACACAATCATAACTTCCCAACAGTTCCCCAATGTCTTATCCAGCATTAACCCAAAAGTCTAAGTCCAAAGTCTCATCTGACACAAGGCAAATCCCTTCTGCCTACAAGCCTGTAAAATCAAAAGCAAGCTAGTTACTTCCTAGATACAATGGGGGTACAGCCATTGGGTATATACACATGTTCCAAATGGGAGAAATTGGCCAAAACAAAGGGGTTACAGGCCCCATGCAAGTCCAAAATTCACTGGGGAAGCCACATATCAATGCTCTGAAATGTTCTCTTTTGACTCCATGTCTCACAAGTAGGTCATGCTGATGGAAGAGGTGGGCTCCCATGGCCTTGGGCAGCTCCACCCCTGTGGTTTGCAGGGTACAGCCCTGCTTCCAGCTGCCTTCATTGTCTGGCACTGAGTGTCTGCAGCTTTTCTAGGTGACTGGTACAAGCTGTTAGTGGATCTACCATTCTGGGGTCTAGAGGACGATGGCCCTTTTCTCACAGCTCCACTAGGCAGCCTCACTGGGGAACTCTTTGTGAGGGCTCCCACCACACATTTCCCTTCTTCACTGCCCTAGCAGAAGTTCTCAATGAGGGATCAACCCCTGCAGAAAACATCTGCCTGAATATCCATGCATTTCCACACATCCTCTGTAATCTAGGCCAATGTTCCCAAACCTCAGTTCTTGACTTCTGTGCACCTGCAGGACCAATACCATGTGGAAGCCACCAAGGCTTAGGGCTTGCACCCTCTGAAGCAATAGCCTGAGCTCTGTGTTGGCCCCTTTTAGCCAACAGCTGAAATGCAGCTGAAATGCAGGTCAGCAAGTCTTGAGACTGCACAAAGCAGCAAGGCCCTGGGTGCAGCCCAGGAAACCATTTTTTCTTCCTAGGCCTCTGGGCCTGTGATGGAGGGGCTACTGTGAAGACTTCTGACATACCCTAGAGACATTGTCCCCATTGTCTCGGTAATTAAAATTTGGCTCCTCGTTACTTATGCAAATTTCTGCAGGAGGCTTGAATTTTCCCTCAGAAAATGGATTTTTCTTTTGTATCATATTCTCAGGCTGCAAATTTTCTGAACTTTTATGCTCTCTTCCCTTTTAAATGTAAGTGCCAATTCAAAACCATGTCTTTGTGACTACATAAAACTGTATGCTTTTAATAACACCCAAGTCACCTCTTGAATGCTTTGCTGCTTAGAAATTTCTTCTACTAGATACCTTAAATCATCTCTCTCAAGGTCAAAGTTCCATGGATCTCTAGGGCTGGGGCAAAATGCCACCAGTCTCTTTGCTAAAACATAGCAAGAGTCACCCTTATTCCAGTTCCCAACAAGTTCCTCATGTTCATCTAAGATCACCTAAGCCTGGACTTCATTGTCCATATCACTATCAGCATGTTGCTCAAAGCCATTCAACAAGTCTCTAGGAAGTTCCAAAGTTTCTCACATCTTCTTGTCTTCTGAGCCTTCCAAACTGTTCCAACCTCTGCCTGTTACCCAGTTTCAAAGTTTTTTCCACATTGTCGGGTATCTTTACAGCAGTGCCCCACTCTACTGGTACCAATTTACTATATTAGTCCATTCTCATACTGTTATAAAAAACTGCCCAAGACTGGGCAATTTATAAAGGAAAGATGATTAATTGACTCATAGTTCCACATGGCTGGGAAGGCCTTGGGAACCTTATAATCCTGGCGGACGGGGAAGAAAACATGTCCTTCTTCCCATGATGGCAGGAAGGAGAAGTGCCAAGCAAAGAGGGAAATGCCCCTTATAAAACTATCAGATCTCATGAGAACTCACTCACTATCATGAGAATAGCAGTATGGGGGTAACCACCCCCATGATTCAATTACCTCCCACAAGGTCCCTCACATGAGACTTGGGGATTATGGGAACTACAATTTAAGATGAGATTTGGGTGAGGACACAGCCAAACCATCTTGGGCATGCACTACACATCAGTTTCCCTGTCAAAAAGCAGTTATTAATTTTTCTCCATGTTTTTCCATATATTCAGAAGAGTAGGTAGGGAAGAAGAAACAAAAAGCAAAGCATCCTTAATCAAAGCATTCAAGATGATAGCTGACCTTTCACTTGTGTTGACCAAATGGCTTAGGCTTATTTCAGTCACTGCCATCTATCAGTCTTAATTACCATCTATCCAATAAAACACTTCACTCCTGAAATACATTAATTACTGTTTTATGTCTTTGGTTCCTATTATCCTAGCAGTACAACCACAACCATAAAAACATGGCATTTTCCAGTACAAAGGGGCAGTATATGTTATGTATGATTCATGTAAGTTGCATTAATATTTAGAGGGGTGGTCTGGAATAAGCTGCTGTTCTCTGACTTTATGCTAAGGAGTTCTTCAATTTTCAGCACTAGAATCAAGTCTTTCTTAGTGAGACAATGATGCAAAGCTTTCTGCTATGAGGCTATGAGAATTTCAAAATCATGTTATAAGTGGCAAATCCAAATAAAAAAAGAAGACTCTAGGTTTAGATGAAATACTCTGCTCTATAAATTTTCTAACTAGAGAAACCAGGGAACATTCCTTTTTGTAGTATTTGTGAGTAATGCAGGGATTTAGAGTCATTTATTTCCCTGCTAGCATTTAAATGAATAATTTTAAATTATTTTAATGATTTGATAACATGAAGTGCCGTAAATAACAGAGTTTTCTGTAATATTTACTGAAAATTGTTCACTTGAATTGTCAAGATCGTAGTGTTAGAACCTCAGAAGTTTTGTTATTTAACTTTGTTTAGGAATTTCAAAAAAGAAATCCACTGAGACCATGAGAAAATTCTCTGGGATGGATGGATGGATGGATGGATGGATGGAAGGAAGGATGGAAGGAAGGATGGATGGATGGGTGGATGGATAAAAGAAAAGGATAAATGGAAAACTTTCTAGAGAAAAAAAATTCACAGCACTTTGCAAGCTCTTTCTAGCAAATGATACTATTATAGAACTGGGTTGTGCACTTTATTTCTCTCCTATTGTAGCTTAATTTTTTTTTTATTCTACTGTCAGTGAGATGAGAGAACAGATTACTGTTCCGTAAGAGTAGTGAAAGGGTCTGTATTTAAAAGTGAGCAGAAGTGAGTAATATTATGTTCAATGGTATTGCAAACTTATTAAAATATTAAGAAAGAAAAAGTATTTCTGTTATTTACATATGGAATATAAGGCAAATTTCAATTTCAAATGTAGAAAATGTAAAGAAGTAAAAACGAATTGGAGAGGGCAGGTGGGATATTTTAAAAGCTGTGCAAGTGGATTTAATACTCTCCTTAAAAGACTAGAGATAAACATTCTGTTTGCTCACAAGTTATAAAAGTAGCAAGCCCTGATGGTGCAGGCTTTACCTGTCACTAAGAAAAGAGAAAACAAATTATGGGTTCCCAGAATCAAGAAGACATTAAGATTAAGTGCAGAATGAACTTTCTTTCTGAACAAAAATACGGAAAGCTAAGGATGATGACATTTACTGCAAAACTTTTAAAGCTCTAAGTGCATAAAACAGAGGATTAAGTGAAAAACCAGGTTCATAAAATGCATTATTGTTATTTTAAAAGAATGCCATAGCAAAAGTCATTATTTTATAAACTTTTCTTGCCATAAAACATACATTTAGTTACATACTGGTTATAAAGTTATAATGAAAGTGAATAACTTCTAGGGATGACGGAAGGTAATTTTACTATATATTTTTGAGTCATAGTTTTATATATATATATATTTCTTATCATGAACAAAATTATACTCAGACATGCTTCCCTCACATTTTCCTTCCTTATAAAACCTGGATCGCTTGCTACTGCAATTAGTTGATGCCAATTTGAAATTCTTCTTGGAAACTATCATAACTGTGTAAGCACCTTTAACTTACTGCACAGAAAAATGGAAGCCATTTAAATTTCAGGAAAATTGAAAAGAAAGCAGTTCAGTCTCAGTAAATGGATGGTAATATGCTGAACACAATTTTTTAAAGAAACATTAACCTGAGATTCCATTATTTCATTTAATAGTACAGAAAGGTTATTAAGCTTAGAATACTTATACTAAACAGTAACATATAATAAACTGTAACAGTGCTATCTCGACAATTATAATTTAATACCAGGAATGTATCATATAATGAATGCATATTGAAGATAGTCCATGTAAGGCTTCACCCTATCAATTACTAAACAAAAGTAGTCTCCTATTTCACTCCTATGTGGGAAGAGTTCTACATCCAACATGTTTTCCACATTTACCATCTGTGATAAGTTCTAGCTCAATAAACTTGAAGTTCAATAAACTTGAAGCACAGAAAGTAAAAAACAAAACAAAGAACAAAAGAAAACAGGAAACAAAATTGTAAATGATCAAATATACAACATGCTTTACCACAAAGAGGTGTTTCAGAAAATATACTTTCTATTTGTTTAAGTGCAAGGAAAATCTGCATAAAATGTTGAACCTGATGCATATGTAACTATAAAGCAATTGTTGGTAATATTGAGCCCAAATTGGGACTAGTAATTAGCACAACAAACTATCAGAGAAGGAATTATTTCCCTAGGAAGCATGGCAGGCTCCCATTCCTGAAGTTTGGCCAACTAATCAACTTTCTATTCAACATATAGCCTGTGGCTCGCCTTTTGCCTCAGAGCATCTATTTTTGAAGAAAATCATATTGTAACAAACAAGTAATTCTGATTGAAAATGCAAGGCAGAGCTAGGCGGAAATTTGGTTTCTGCCTAACCAGCAAGCAACTCTTAGTTTATATAGACTTTGTAATTTTAGGTCCTCAATATTTGCACAAAATTATGAATTTTTATAAATGTTTGTCTCAAAAGGACCAACATGATCAAGCAAAAGACAGAAGCATAAAAATATTCAGAACCACAACTGATACAACCATGCTTTTGATTTCCAAAGGCTTAACAAGGAATAAAGAATATCACCCTCCATTTCTGAAAATGCGCTTAACATTCATATATAATTACTTATTCTCTATCTCCTTCATACGTCTGCATTTCTCAAAAACAATAATTATAGCCATTATCTAAAAATCACATTATAAATTACTCTTCAATTTTATAGCCTTCATTATAGAAACACAGTTAATAACATGAGGTTGGTTGGCACAGTATCCTCTTCATCCACATCCTATCATTTAAAAAAGTGGGAATAAAAGCATTTGAAACATTTGAATGAATTAAGTGAGAAATGTGACACAGAAATACCTGTGTGTTACCACTTCTAGATATGGAATTAGAAAAAAAGTAATATAATGTGAGAGAGCATGACACTTGGAAGAATAATACATTTATAATAAACAAATATGTCACAGACAGAAAGTAACAAGAGCATAAGAAATGTATTTTTTCAGCATAAAACAATTATAGGTGTGCCAGTAGGTACCAAAGTCCTATTGTAATATTTAAGGACACATGCACCATTAGCTCTGGACTAGCAGGGTTCCTTCACAACTAGTAGAGGCTCTCAAGTGTCTAGAACTGCTCCTGTATCTTTACCTTCTACCACAGCATTTTGTAGGAATTTCTAAACTATTATCCCATGATTCCTTCACAGCAGATGAGAAACTCCAACAGAAGAACGAATTGGAAACTCCAGCACAGAGATGAATTTCCAATCTCCAACACAGTTCAGTATGGTCAATACACCAATCCTTCTCCAGCTTAGACCCATAATGTTAGAACCAGGTCATGTCTTTGAGGTGTAAAATAACCTCTATCAGCTCCTTAGACTCCTGGTTACATAGCAGTAAGTTCCATTAGTACAAAGGCTCTTGTGTTCATCTCTGTATCCTTAGTCTGCTACATCACATAGGAAACACTCAAAAAGACAACAGGATCTTACAATACAGGCTGTTTCTTCAATCTACATTCTTTTTTTTTTTTTTTTTCATTTAATTTCATCTCATGTCAATAGCTAGATCCATCCGCATTGTCCTTTTTTATGTGTGTATGCTTTTCCATGCCATGGTATATTATAGAGTATTCAGCAAATCCCATGCCATCACATGTCTCAATTGCTTCCAATCTCCCTCCCTCCCTTTCTCTTTTCCATTCTCTTCCCTTTCCCCTTTCCTTCCTCTAATACAATCAATACTGTGATGAACATCCACGTGTTTGATATTCTTTTTGACAAAATTACTACAAGTGGTCCTGACAGATTTCTGGCAAAGTATGCTGATTTAAAATCATGATTTATACTGTCAAACAGAGGCCTCAAAAGATACAGCAATTTACATCAAAGTACTCACTAGCCCACCCCTATGCAATGTGATATAGAAAGACAGAATTTCATTTTCATTCAAATTTATATTCCTTTTCTCAATAGTGATGTTGAAATTCACACAATATGCTTATTGGACATATGTATTTCTTCAATTTTGAATTGTACTGACTCAGTTTTAGTGACATACTCAATTTTTTCAAAAAACAAATTTAAACACATAGTAAATTGAATCATAAAACCTATAAATATCATTCGCCTTTTAACGTTGTTTGATTTCCCCATGCTTGCTTGTGGGTGGAGCAGTTAAATTTTCAACATGAGCACAAAGGATGTGTTAGAAAATTCTACTTTGAAAATATCATTCAAGGCCGGGCGCAGTGGCTCAAACCTGTAATCCCAGCACTTTGGGAGGCCGAGGCGGGTGGATCACTTGAGGTCAGGAGTTCGAGACCAGCCTGGCCAACATGGTGAAACCCTGTCTCTCCTAAAAATACAAAAATTAGCCAGGTGTGGTGGCAGGTGCCTGTAATCCCAGCTACTTGGGAGGCTGAGGCAGAAAAATTGCTTGAAAATGGGAGGAGAAGGTTGCAGCGAGCTGAGATCATGCCACGGCACTCCAGCTTGGGTGACAGAGTGAGACTTGATCTCAAAAAAAAACAAAAAAAAAGTGTATATATAGCTTATATATGATATATACTTATATGTATTTATATATAATATATATACGTATATGCATTATACATAAATATGCATTTATATATTATTTACATATCATTCAGCTAACTTAATAAACAGTTTTGAACATATACTATGTGCAAGCCACGGGTATTTTGGGGGATAAAACAATTAATCAGGCATAATTTCCTGGCATGGCTTTATGTTTTCCAGTTACCTTAAAAAAACCATTAAACAATAAGTATGACACTTTACACAGTCAATAAATTTATTATTAAAATAATAATTGTCAGTTAACAAATATTAATCGAACACTTACTCCAAACCATGATTGAATTATTGATCATGCTCTTATGTAACTTATAGTCCGGTACAGGAGGCAACAACAGGAAACACATTGACTATAATTCAAGTGAAAAAATAGTAAGTGAGTTAAAGATTATTTTGAGTTGGAAAGCTTCCATAGAGAAAATGTATCTGACCAGAAGCTGACAGATACAAGCAATATATAGTGGTTTGCACAGTGAAAAATAAAATAAAATGAAACAAAATAAAACTTACTTTGCCTATAATTTAATCCCAAGAATGGGGTTGATCAGTGGGAAAAAAACAAGTTCCCCGCCCACCAAACAAAACAAAACAAACAAACAAACAAAAAAACCCACAAAGATTTGTCTGTTAATTTCTTAAATCCTTTGGGTATTTTGTAAAATCTTGTACCTAAATATCCCCGTTTTCATATGAATATGTCTATATTTAATGGCATTACAAATTACAGACAGCTAGGGCATTAATAATATATCAATGGAATAAATAAGTAGCAAAGGAAAGTTTTTAAATAGAAAGCAATAATGTGTAAAATATTCTGCTTTTAATAAATAAAACCAGAATAATGATCAATGATAACCTGACATAAACCCCAAATATATTTCTTAGAAGATTCTGCCCACACCATTTGATCACAGTATCTGAAAGTCCTTAGAAGAGTGTTATATTTTTAAAAAGGACCAGATAGCTTCACAATTCCCAGGTAGTAAAATGACTTTTTACTTCCCAATGAAGCAGAGGTGAGGCACATTAGAGGTGGGAGAAGACAGCAGAGTTCACAGGGATAGAATTATAGTCATATGCATATACTCTAATGGCATAGCATTTGCTTTAATTTGCTTTATGTATACGATGCAGTTCAAAGGTGTTCAGGGATTTTCTTCTGTTCATACTGAAGATGACTGTGAAAGTCAGACAGACTAAAATTAAGCACAAATCCCAATTCCATTTTGAAGTTTGTGTTCTCAGAAATTCACTTTACCTCTCTGAGCTTCTCTGCCTAATCTACAGCTTTTAACAGGGAGACAAAACGAAATACCCTACAAAACACTTAGCAGAGTGTCCAACATAAAGGAAGCACCAGGAAAGGAAGTTAGTATTATTTAGAAGTTTAAACATAAGTAAAGAAATCAACATTAAAATGGCTGTCTGGCAGAGTGTCTGTACTCTTTTATTACAGAGTCTATAGGAGATAATGTCAGTTGTAATTTATGCTGTGAAATGGACTAATTTATCCACAGAAGAAAAAATGTTAATAAGGCATGAGAAACCTGGTGCCTTCTTAGGTATGTGGCATTTTTATCTGGGAAAAGATTGATTTTTATTGTCCTCATTTTAAGTTACCATAGGTCAGAAATCTATCTGGAAGGCTATATCAAATTGAGAACTAGTTTCTCTTAATGAATAACCTCTCATTGAAAAATGCATGCATGTAAATAATGCATATATTATATTTAGGGCCATTTTTCAGCATACATATATCTCTATTTTTAAGCCCTTTCATTAACAAGTTTTAAAATAGAAGGCTTCTTTTAAAAGGTTTCTTTTTATAAATGATAATACTTGAATTGATGAACCTCTTCTGAAGGGCCAATCTAGCATAATTAGTTAACAAGACTTGCTGTTGTGTAATTTTTCATGCTAATGATTTGATTCAATATGAACATTAAATTTACGTGCATGTCAGCCATTAAAATAAGTCAACAGAATTATTAGCATTGGTTAGAAAGTAGGTTGACTAGAAAACATTTAAATATACTTTAGGAGAAAATATTAAATGTCCTTCTTTTTACCATTACAGAGAAAAAGTATTAGGTTGCATTTATATTTTACAATTTGTTATTTGCATTTTCTTTCCTGTAAATATGCTGTTTATCTTTCCACAAGCCCACTTTCAAGTAAAAGTGATGCAGAAAAAGGTAATGGTTTGGCAAATAAGATATACACAGATTTGACTTGTTTGCCCGTTTACAGATCAAACATTTCAGGTTTATAAATAGCTCCTTTAAAGGCTGGTTGCCACCAAAAATTAATTAAATTAAGAACAAACTGTGAACTAGCCAAGCACTATTCATCAAACGCAGTGAGTTTAAATTCCAAACTGTCTCAAAACTTTTGTGGTGCTAACAAACAGCGCCTATAACTTGGCTTACGGAACCCTCACTTTACTATGAAAACCAACCCCCCCCTCTCCTGCAACAAAACCCATACAGAGTAATTACATTTTTTACTTGTCCGTAAATATCACAAGGGCTTAGAATATGATGGAAGTGAAGTGATATTGTTTCATAATTCAAACACTAGAGAGCCTCATCTAACTGTACCAGATCATCAAAAAACTAGGGCATAAAAACTATTATGAGAACTCTATTCATTCTGAAATCTGAGCAACTACTTTCAGTGTTTGAAGAAGCTCCTGTCTGCTCATCTCAAATAAAGAGGGTAACTATTTGAGGAACAGAGATTGACTATGTTTAGAACTGCTTTCAGGAACACAGTGGAAACCTGGATAAGCATATCTGTTGAGACAGTGATCTTTTTTTTCCCCCCTCTGAGTTTTTCTAAAATATCTTGGTATAACTCAAATACCAAAGTTTTGGCTTCAGCCTTCGATTATGAAGATTTCTACTGAGTACCCTGTGAGATAATGTACTGCAAAGGCACAGTGAAGAATGTAGTGATGGAAGACAGTTCTTGGAAAATTTCAGTAAGTTTAGGAAGACAGCATCATGGTACAAATGAACAGAATACAGGGCAGAACAGGACGAGGCTTCCATTTGTCCCTTGCAAAATGCTAAGGAAGTACAGAGGAGGAAAAGGATCCCTGAGATAACATGGATGTTGGGGGAAGTGATCCCAGATTAAGTACAAACTGGGGACTCAGTCAGGACCCCAAACTGATCTATTTTGGTGAGCCATTACTTAAATCAGGTCATTAGCTTTGCTCTTTGAATAATATCTTTTAATGGCAACTAACCATTCAATGAGGGTAAAAACAAATCATTTCAAATGAGAATTAATATGTGTATGTTTAGTTGTTTAAAGTCCTAGCTTGCTGCAGTTTGGTGCTGTATAAGGTGAAATCTAACCTATATATGCAAATAGATTTCACTGAATCCTAACTGAACACGTAGGTCAATTTTGGCTGTACAAAGTCTTATGGTTATCAGTAAGTAAATCAATTTTTTTACATTACAAAGTAGTTTTCCTTATTTTAATTACTACGAATATCTAAAATACTTAAAGTAAAAAATAAACTATTCATTACAATCATCAGCAATGGCTACATCTTCTCTGGCAAACATCACAATACTAGGAGAGCACATTCTGTCCCCATACTTTCAAGTTTAACTGAATAAACATAGGCCTTTTAGTGTTTCTTAAACCCCAACAAAGTTGGGATACATCAATTTAATAGAAGAAGGAAGTCCCTAAGGCAAGGTAACTCTTTTGATTTCTTTTTGGTTCTTTTCATCAAAGATCAAGTCTAGAAAGTGTATGAAAATAGCTTCAGTTGACCATCAACATGGTTACAGCAACAAAAGAAACAAGAATATAACCTCAATAACTAGGATCCATATCCTGTGGGCATTTTAGATAAAAGAACCCCACCTTAACTAAAACC
This sequence comes from Macaca mulatta, assembly GCF_049350105.2. Classification (NCBI taxonomy): domain Eukaryota; kingdom Metazoa; phylum Chordata; class Mammalia; order Primates; family Cercopithecidae; genus Macaca; species Macaca mulatta. The sequence goes on from NC_133413.1 coordinate 125,850,244, forward strand.
GAAGTGCACAGAAAGCCATGGGAAAACCCAGAAAGAAAATTAATGTAATTATTTCCATGTGATCAATATAACTGGTTGTATAACTTACTATCTTTAGTAATAAGCAGTAGCAATTTGCTATTTACATATGAGTTTTATTTAACTGCCTTGCACTGTAAATTCATAAACATTTTCATTCCATATAAGTAGCTCTTGTCCTTTTGAGGAGCAGACATCATAACTTATTTATCCTTATGTTTCCAGAGCCTACCTGAACTGATACTAGCACAGAATAAACACTCAGTCACTTTCTGCTGAATGGATAAAGTGAGAGAGGAGGTAAGAAACTATAAGTGATTAGAATGTTCTAGGCATCACGTTAGATTCTTTGCTTATGCCTTTTTAATTTAATTCTAGGCTGAGCACGGTGTCTCGTGCCTATAATCCCAGCACTTTGGGAGGCTGGGGCAGGTGGATTGCTTGAACCCAGGAGTATAAGACTGGCCTGGGCAACATGGTGAGACCCCAGCTCTATAAAAAATACAAAAACTAACCAGGCATGGTGGCATGCATCTGTGTTCTCAGCTAACTTGGGAGGCTGATGTGGGAGGATCACCTGAGCCTGAGACGGTCAAGGCTTCAGTGAGCTACAATCATGCCACTGCACTCCAGCCTGGGTGACAGAGTGAGACCCTGTCTCAAAACAAACAAACAAAAACAACGGTGCAGCACACCAACATGGCACATGTATACGTATGTAACAAACCTGCATGTTGTGCACATGTACCCTAGAACTTAAAGTATAATAATAATAAAAAAAAACAGACAAAACAAAATTAATTGTATCATCCTATGATAAAGAATCATCTCCATTTTACAGAGAAGATTTAAGCTCCAAGTGGTTAAGTAACTTGCCCAAGCTCACACACACAGCAAGGACATGGCAAGGTAAATGCTAACATTCTGGTCTGTCTAAATCTCAAACATTTGTGGTTAGACACTGACACTGCAGGCATATATGAAAAGGCGCTACCTCCATCTATTCTAAAACTGTAAGCCAGCTAGAAGTATGTATGCACATCAGAGTGCAAATCTGATCCACTGAATTGAACATAGCAAAGAAATTATACCACAACCAGCTCTCAGTAGCCTCTAAAGATGAGTGATTTTTGAAAAGCATATAAAAGATACAAACTGGATATTCTCCAGACAGGATACTACAGAGAACAGGAGAGGCTATTTCTCAGCTCCACAAATGCTTTCATGGAAAAATGTGTATTTGACTCATAGTTGCTTTGTAAAATATATGACTTCTCTCATTCATCATTGTAATGTGAATTCCACAGAAAAATATAACAATCTTATTCTTGTTACAGAATGGGATGAGGTCATGATAAATCAAATAGTTTGGAATAACGAAAGCACTTTTGCCATTAAAATAAACCAACATCAATGTATCTCAAAACAAGGTATAGTACATGCGAACTGGAAAATCTAAACGTTCCTCCCATCTTTACCACTGTTAACAATGCCGTGTGTCTTCATTAGCTAAAGTCAAAAAAAAAAATCTGTTAGACAAAATACAGGTAAACACAATATCATAATATGATGTACATACATTCGATTTAAGTATCTAATATTAAAGATTCAAAAAAGCTTAAATCTTTAATATTTCATATTTTCAAATTTTATCTGAGAGAGGCAAGTCAAATATCATGTCCCCATGATAGAAGGAATATCTGTAGTACTTAGATGCTGAAGACTTCTCTAACACATCCTTCAAGAGGCAAATAAGGACACAAAGTCAGTTGTCCTTTGTCCTGCTTCCTTTCAGATCTTTAGTTTCTTGCTTTGATATTTAGGGTTTGTTATCTGTTTAGTAATACATTATAAAAGTATTCTTTCTGAGAAGTTCAGCTTCATCTAAAAGAGCTTCAAAAATTAATTTTTTTATGGAAATCATACCAATTAATGTGATGTCCTACAACGCTATTTTCAAAATTTCACAGTAGGGGTAAGATGCCACATTAGTTTTCCAATTTTATCTCATTGACATAATATGTAAAAACTGTTACAATGGTACTTGATGCACTTCAGGAAATTTTCCAGAAGTAGTTCTTTTTTTTTTTTTTTTTTTTTTTTTTTTTTTTTTTTGAGACGGAGTCTTGCTCTGTCGCCCAAGCTGGAGTGCAGTGGCGCGATCCTGGCTCACTGCAAGCTCCGCCTCCTGGGTTCACGCCATTCTCCTGCCCCAGCCTCCCGAGTAGCTGGGACTACAGGCACCCGCCACTGCGCCCGGCTCATTTTTTTTTGTATTTTTAGTAGAGACGGGGTTTCACCGTGGTCTCGATTTCCTGACCTTGTGATCCGCCCGCCTCGGCCTCCCAAAGTGCTGGGATTACAGGCGTGAGCCACCGCGCCCGGCCAGAAGTAGTTCTTGAATGAAGAACACAATCTTCTACCACCAGTTTTGGAGAACCAGTTGTCTCGAGGCATTAGCTCTAAAACCACATTTCTTTTTGAAGTTATGGATACTGGAACTCCTTGTAGTAGGCAGAATTGTAAGATGACCTCCAAGATTCCTGGGTCCTCCTGTATATACATCTTGTCTCAGTTATTCAATAACACTGATCTAGGACCTGTTCTGAAGGGATTTGACAGATGAAATGTAGGTCCCAAATAGTTGACTTTACAACAAGAGGTTATCCAGTTGGGTTTGATATATACACACAAGCCCTGAGTTTTGTTTAGCTGGTCTCAAAAGAGGAAGTCAGAGAGATGTGCCTCACCTGGCCTGAAGGAAAGCACACATCTATGAGGGCCACATGGGAACTGCCCACTGGGGCTGACAGTGGTCTCTGGCCAACAGCTACAAGGAACATGGGGACCTCAGTCCTACAGATGCAAGGAAATGAATTCTTCCAACAACCAGTGAGCTTGGAAAAGTACTCTGAGCCCAGATGAGAACCACGGCCCAGCTGACATCTCAATTTCAGCGTAGTGAGACCCTGAACAGAACATCCAGTCATGCTGTGCCCAGTCTCCTGCCCTACAAAAAACTGTGAGATAATTAATTTGTAGTATTTTAAACTGCTACATTTGTAGTAATTTGTTACACACAGCAATAGAACATATGCCTCTTTAGTTTTACAGTGTACCCCATGCTTGCTGAGTCATACCATATCCAAACAATGTAGTTACAATATATGTTGCCTATATATATATCATCAATGCTATATATAGTCACTCCATGAGGGAATGTTAAAAAAAAAAACTTACCACGATCTATGCCAGAGTTTACTGAGAAGCTGAGGGGAAAAGGCACAAATATAGGAAACGGTTCTTTGAAAACTCAAGTTACAGTCTGAGTCATCAGATGATTTTGAACCGAGAGATGATATAATTTGGGAAGCTGATCTTAGCACGAACTGCAGGATAGACAGGAGAGAGGAAATTCAGAGAACAGGAAGACCAGGTAGTAGCAATAAATCAGGAGAGAAGAAAAGAGGCTTCTGATGAGCAGTGGAAATAAAAAGAAGAAATTAGCCATGTCACATTTGAAGGAAAACTCTATAAAATTATGCTCCTTCATTACATAGTTACAGGCATACTTTGTCTTATTAGGCTTTGCTTTATTGTGCTTCACAAATACTACATTTTTAACAAAATGTCAGTTTGTGGCAACTCTGCATCCTGCAAGTCTAAAGGAGCCATTTTTCCAAGAGCATGTGCTCACTTCATGTCACAGTGTCACATTTCAGTAATTCTCACAATATTCCAAGCCTTTTCATTATTACTATAATATCTTTTATGGTGATGTGTGATCTGTGATCTTTGATGTTACTACTGTAGTTGTTTCAGTGTGCTACGAACCACACTCATAAGGTAGTGTACTTAATCAATAAATGTTGCGTGTGTCCTGACTGCTCCACTGACCAGCCATTCCCTCATCTCTGTCCCTCTCCATGGGTCTCCCTGTTCCCTGAGATATGACAGTATTGAACTTAGGCCAACTATTATCCCTACAGTAGCCTCTAAGTGTTCAAGTGACAGGAAGAGCTGCATGTGTCTCATTATAAAGGGAAAACCAGAAATGAGTAAGCTTAGTGAGGAAAGCACATCAAAAACTGAGACAGGCCGAAAGCTAGGGCCTCTGGAGCTCAACGTTGAATTGTGAATGCAAAGGCAAAGTTCTTGAAAGAAATTAAAAGTGCTAGTCATGTGAATATACAAATGATAAAATAGCAAAATTACCTTATTGCTAATATGAAGAAAGTTTTAATGGTCTGGACTGAAGTTCAAACCAGCCATAATATTCCCTTAAGCCAAAGTCTAACCCAAAGCAAGGCCCTAATTCTCTTCAATTCCGTGAAGTCTGAGAGAGGTGAAGAAGGTGCAGAAGAAAAATCTTAATCTAGCAGAGGCTGGTTCATGAGGTTGAAGGAAAGAAGCCATCTCCATATAAAAGTACAAGGTTAAGAAGCAAGTGCTGAAGGAGAAACTCCAAGTTATCCCAAAGCTGTAGGTAAGGTGATTGATGAAGACAGCTGCAATAAACAATAGATTTTCAATGGAGATAAGACTGTTTTCTATTGGAAAAAGATGCCACCTAGGGCTTTCATAGCTAGAGAAGAAAATGCAATGCCTGGACTCAAAGCTTCAAAGGACAGGCTGAGTCTCTTTTTAAGGGCTAATATAGCTGGTGACTTGAAATTCAAGCCAGTGCTCACTTATCATTCTAAAATTCCTGGAGCCCTTAAGATTTATGCTAAATGTACTCTGCCTATTTTCTATAAATGGGACAGCAAAGCCTGGAGGACAGCAGATCTGTTACAGTATGGTTTACCAAATATGTGAAGCCCACTGTTGAGACCTACTTCTCAGAAAAAGATTCCTTTCAAAAGATCACTGCTCATTGACAGTGCACCTGGTTACCCCAGAGCTCTGATGGATATGTACAGGAGATTAGTGGTTTTTTTTTTTTTTTTTTTTTTTCATGCCAGCAAAGACAATTTTTATTCTGCAGTCTGTGGACCCAGGAATAATTAGGACTTTTCAAGTCTTATTATTCAAGAAATACATTTTATAAGGCTATAGTGGTCATAGATAGTGATTGCTCTGATGGATCTGGGCAAAGTCAATTGAAAACCTCTAGAAAGGATTCACCATTCTAGATGGCATGAAGTACATTCATAATTCGTGGGAGGAGGTTAAAATATCAACACTAACAGGATTTTGTAAGAAGCTGATTCCAATCCTCAAGAATGATTTTGAGGATTTTAAGACTTCACTTGGAGTAATAACTATAGATTTGGTAGAAATAGCAAGATAACTGGAATTAGGAGTAGAGCCTGAAGATGTAACTGATTGCTGTAATCTCATGATAAAATTTGAACCAATAAGGAGTTGCTTCTTATGGATGAGCAAAGAAAGTAGTTTCTAAGAAGAAATCTAGTCCTAGTAAATATGCTGTGAATGTCATCGAAATGAACAAAGGATTTAGAATATTACTTCAATGTAGTTGATAAAGAAGAGGCCGGGTAAAGAAGAGGCAGGGTTTGAGAGGGTTGACTCCAATTTTGAATGAAGTTCTACTGTTGGTAAAATGCTACTGAATAGCATTGCATACTAGAGGAAATATTTCATGAAAAGAAGAGACAACTGATGCATCAGACCTCACTGTTGTCTTATTTCAAGAAACTGCCACAGTCACCTTAACCTTCAGCAGACACCACCCTGATCAGTCAGCAGTCATCAATATCAAGGCAAAATCCTCCACCAGACAAATGACTATAACTCCTTAGAGGCTTAGATAATTATTAAACATTTTTAGCAATAAGGTATTTTAAAATTAAGATATGCACACAGTTTCTTAAGACATAATGCTGTTGTACACTTAGTAGACTACAGTATAATGTAAACATAACTTTTATATGCACTGGGAAGCCAAAATATTCATATGACTTGTTTTATTTTGATACGTATTTTATTGCAGTGGTCTGGAATCAAGCCCACAGTTATCTCCAAGGTATGCCTGTGTGGTATAAATAAGACTACGGGCCGGGTGTGGTGGCTCACGCCTGTAATCCCAGCCCTTTGGGAGGCCAAGGTGGGTGGATCATGGGGGCAAGAGATCGAGACCATTCTTTCTGGCCAACATGGTGAAAACCCATCTCTACTAAAAATACAAAAATTAGCTGGGCGTGGTGACGCATGCCTGTAGTCCCAGCTCCTCAGGAGGCTGAGTCAGAAGAATCACTTGAACCCAGGAGATGGAGGTTGTGGTGAGCTGAGACCGCACCACTGCACTCCAGCCTGGTGACAGAGTGAGATTCCATCAAAAAACAAAACAAAACAAAAACAAAACAAAAAAACAAAAACAAACAAACAAAAAAACCCCAGACATTTTTCAAAGAGCTTCTCTAGAATCTTCTACATTTTCCCTTCTCACTCAAGATGATATATGAGAATTCATACTAAAAGGCAGAAAACAGATATATAAGAATGAAATAGACACCTGGATAATTTAGAGTTAAAATAATCAGCTCATATAATCAGTGACATTATGAAAGAGGTTAAGTTATGTATTAATATATTTCAATACTTTCAAAACGTTCTCAGAAAAAAGTGTGTAACATTTTAGCAGGTCGCAGTTACTTCTATTTTTAAAAAGTTTTGTCTAGTAAGTAGTATAGCTCTTACGACTTTTAAACTCCCACTCCATCATAATAAGACCTTTTTGTCTACTGAAAAATAATCTATATGACTTAGTTTGACCTTCTTATCCTCCACATCCTGCCCCCATTCTTATGCAAACTGGAATACATACCTGATCTCAAGTGAATTACATGGTATATACACTTGCAATTAGAAACATACAATATATGAGACACTAATAAAATGTCAGCTTGTTTTATCACTGCATATGGGAACATATTGTCTTATTTCATTTTTGTGTAGCCACATTGTCCAGTTACTCCCATTATACAAAATCAAAACAAAGACTGGGACTGAATCCCAATCTTAAAAAACAACAAGTTTTTAAGGAAAAATAGTGTTGTTACTGTTTTCTTTTTTTACTCTGCTTTATAGAAAAAAAAAAAAAACCCAGAATTTTTCATGCAGTATGAAATCTTTTCCAATTAAAAATTTTATTGCATACCATTGTCTGGCAGAATTTGGTTCAGCAATCACATATTTCTTGGTTTACTAATAAAGAGTTGGATTTGTAAACATTAATTAAAGAGTGTACATTTTGTTTTCATTTATTTGTATGAAAAGATCAAGAATTATAATGCTCTGAGGCCACATTATGTTCCAAGTTCAAAGCGAAGAGTGGCTTTTGGCAGGATGAAAAAAAATGTACACATGACATTTTGGAGAGGATGGTAAATGTTATTAGAAATATACTTTATTAGAGTCCCTATTAGCACGAATTTGGCTTTTTAAAAGACCTCCTTTAAAGTTAAGTCTTTCTGAAAGACATTCAAATCATTTTTGTAAAGATATTTAAAGAACAAGTAAATAATATCTTACCATTTTTAAATGGTAAAATGGCAATATTCAAATATGGCTTTCTTGATCCATCTTAAACTTAATGGTTTTAATATGCCATTTCTTATGCCATACATAAACATGTGTTGTGTTGCTTGTTTCCTTTAAAAGTTACTGATCCTCAATGTCTCTTTTTTAGCTAAACGTTAAGAGTAGAAGAAAACACGAATGAAATAATGTTTGTGATATCTGGCTGATGGTTATCTCTATATTTTATTCCATTTGGTTTTACAATTGTATTTTTATAATAGATATCAGTGCAAGGCATACACAATGGTTCTGTCAAACAAACTTTTTATCTTACCAAGACAAGGAAGTTTTACTAGGGCAAGACCAAGTTTTACAGGGAATTCTTAAATATCTCAATTCTCATAAAATCCAGAAATGATAGTAAGCAAGAAAGTAAAACTGAAATAACTCTTTGCATTCCAATTTTTCTTTAACCTGAGGATAATTTAAAATAGCTTTAGTACAAGAGGATAAAGATATATAGCTAATTATGCTATTATATGTATTAAAGTTCTTTGAAAATTATAATCCACACATTAAAATCCATACAAAATCTACTGTATACACACATATGCACGTAATACATGTAATTTGCATGCATGCAAAAATAACTTTTTCTTAATAGGGCTAATGAATAATATTCTAATAATTTGGAATTCTATATTATAAATTCATACACTAGAAGAAGCTATAAATTTAGTATAATAACCAATACATTTTGATCTTTCATATTGTGTCTCAGTCAATTGTCTCCCTTTCTGTTGTCATTCCTTTTGTCTGTTATTGTTGTTGCTAACATTCACAGGTGGATCAGCCCAAAGAATTCAATTGTCTTAGACCACAGAATTCATCTCTTGAATTTTGAAACTGTGATTATCTTCTTAAGAATCTTACCTTTAAGTTAATATCAAGGACTAGAAAAATGTTTTCCCAGAATTTTGGAGACTTGTTTATTATTTTATAAATTTCAAAGCGATCGCTCCTTTATTCAGATTAAATCCAGGATAGATTACAGCTCTTTGAATACACAACTCAAAAGATTCTCTGCATTTATAATATTCTATTTCTACAATTATCGAAACACATGGGATGAAGGACCAAACACCATCAACAACAAAATACTGAGACATATATTCTGAATTCTGATTTTTCAGAAAATTCTTCAATTTTGTACTCAGGATGTCAGTTTATGGTAACAATTCTCTACTCCCCTTCTGAGGTACTAATGGGAGACAAACTAAGGAGACATCTAAACCCTTTACCTTGTAATAATTAGACTTTGACAAAGACAATTCCAATTTCCCTCTTTTGTAGCTTTTGTCATTCACTATTATGTTTGAGGAGACCTTTGTCTCTCTTTTTCTCTTTCAGAATACCATAGGTAGCTGATGTTGCCAGACTTTACCTCCAAATAAGGGAGTTTTTGCATTTATTTAAATTCCAAGATATTCCAATGGAAAGAGAAGTGGCAATATGTACAGGGTGTTAGCGCATTAGATCATTACCCATTCCATCCTGAAGTGCAATTGGTTTGCTTTTTTGTCTTTTTAGCTTTGGCTTAAACCTGAGAGTCTTCCCATCAGTGCTACCAGAAGGAATCATGGTAAACTTAGCGGAGAGTGCTGGCGCGTGCCTGTAGTCCCTGCTACTCAGGAGGTCGAAGAGGGAGGATTGTTTGAGACTGCTTAAGCCCAGGAGTTCCAGCATGCAGTGAGCCATGAGCGAGACCCGGTCGAAGAAAGGAAGGAAGGAAGGAAGGAAGGAAGGAAGGAAGGAAGGAAGGAAGGAAGGAAGGAAGGAAGAAAGGGAGGGAGGAAGGGAGGGAGGGAAGGAGGAAGGAAGGAAGCAAGCCTGATACTGCTGCCCACCCTCAATCCCCTGTTGCTGAGAACCTGTTAGCAACAAGGCCACTGGAATCATTATACAACGGTAAGTATCTAGATAACAAGTTAACCAAGCCAATGACAGGTTCAGATTCATTCAATTTGTATTTGAATGAATCCAAATACAAATGAGTTAATACAAATTTTTATGATAAATGAAATTTGTGGAAAGCAAATATCCTAGGGATATGGCTTTTCTTTTTGTAACAACATTTCATAAATGAAATATACCCAGGAAGACTTGATGATTACAAAAGGTTAAGGGTCTTTTAATTTCAAACTAACTCCCACTTGGCTTCCAATACATGTTTAAAAATTTGAATAGAAAAAAACTATTGAGATAAGAAACAAAAAATCCAGAGGGGTGAGGTTTGGTTAGTCAGGAAATACTTCAAAGAGTGTAGGTCTTAAAGAAAATACTGACCTTAGGCAGAATCAGAGGGGCGAGAGTGCTCTTGGTTGGAGGCTTCGCTAAACAAGGACTCAGGAGGTAAAAATGTTCAGGAAATGTGTTTGGCGTGTGTCCAGACAATAATGAGATACATTTTCAGGAGTTAATTAAAGAGGCAGATCATTTTGCAGTAATAGACAGGGTTCCGGTGTTAGAATATCTAAACATTTTGTCAGAAACACGGAGCCACCAAAAGTTACTGAATACAACAATTGTTATTTATTGGGTGTCAAGCACTGTGTGTGTGTGTGTGTGCGCGCGCACGCACGCACGTGTGTGTGTATAGGTTTAATTCAATCGACAAAAATAAGTCTATGGGGTGAGTGCTATTGTCATTCTAGTTTATAGATGAGGAAACTGAGGCACAGATAATTAAATGGTCCAAAGTCACATGATCAGTTAGTAGCAAAAATATGAATGGACTCTATGTCTCTCTGAAAACTAAGTGAACAAAGCAGTATTGTTAGTAGGATAATGAGACAGAACATTTTATGTTTCTGTTTGAGACAGAGTCCTACTCTGTCACCCAGGCTGGAGTGCAGTGGCAAGATCTCGGCTCACTGCAACCACCATCTCCCAGGTTCAAGCAATTTTCATGCCTCAGCCTCCTGAGTAGCTGGGACTACAGGAGTGTGCCACTACACCTGGCTAATTTTTGTATTTTATTGTAGAGATGGGGTTTCACCAGGTTGGCCAGGCTGGTTTTGAACCCTTGACCTCAAGTGATCTGCTCACCTTGGTCTCCCAAAATGCTGGGATTACGGGTGTGAGCCACCCTGCCTGGCCCAGACAAAGGGATTTTTGATGAATAGGAGGGGTAAGATACTTTTTTTAAAAGACTGGTCAAGTGGGTAAGTTCTTCTTGAAGTGCATTAGGCTTGGCTTCTAGCCTGCACCTGAATATCTGTCCACAGGACTATTAGCAAGAGTCTGTTAGTGAAAACATTTTGGGGCCCATCTTTGAACTCACAGGTTTTCAGCCTGTCACCACAATAAGCCGCTAAACTTCCATGAATTCTTTCCAGTTTTAAAGACTAAAATCTACTGCATGTCACATGGCATATAGCCTTTAAAACACATTGGTAGCATTAATATACTATTCTATCCTGTTTCTATTCTATGAAGCATTTATTTATTTATTTATTTATTTATTTATTTGAGACACAGTTTCGCTTCTGTTGCCCAGGCTGGGGTGCAAAGGTGTGATCTCGGCGCACTGCAACCTCTGCTTCCGGGGTTCAAGTGTTTCTCCTGCCTCAGCCTCCCAAGCAGCTGGGATTACAGGCGTGCGCCACGACACCCAACTAATTTTGCATTTTTAGTAGAGATGGTGTTTCTTCATGTTGGTCAGGCTGGTCTTGAACTCCTGACCTCAAGTAATCTACCCGCCTCAGCCTCCCAAAGTGCCCGGATTACAGACGTGAGCCACCGCGCCCCACCTATAAAGCATTTTTTAAAAGCTGCATTCAACATGAGTTACTATCATCAATTTATATTGTTAGAAAGCATATTGGCATGGACATTATAACAATTTGACTTAAACAGTTGCAATTTTATATTAGTTTTTATGTAAACTACATGTAATTTTAAAAGATATGGTATAAATGTGAATGTAATAAGAAGGTAATTAAATATTTAAATAGATGCATACATTAGTTTTCATAGAGGGCTATAGCATGGAATTATTTTATTTTACTGGAAAGAAAACAGTGATTTAAAAAGAAAACTCTAAATTCCATAAAAAATATATTCCACATATCTTTCACAAGGTTCTGTCACAGCTCTGAAAAAAATATATTCGATCATTTCATTAACAAAACTTGAACTCCTGCTGGGACATCTCATTCTGAAGCACTAGATTCAACAATGGGACTGTGAACTCCAGTGTCCATGGCAACAGTAGCTAATTCTTCTTTCCAATCATGGTGGCAATTTTCTCCCATGGCTTGAATCAGTTACAAAACAAAATACTCTCAAAGACCTTTCTGAGCCAATAGCCTTGCAGCTAATCTGCTAATAGGAAATAATCTGCAGCTAATACACACATTCCAGGGCAGTGGTGTGTTTTCTTAATACTTTGTTTCGTGGGCCTCTTTCCAAAGAAAGCACAGTAAAGAATAGAAAACAGACATTCATTAAAAATAGTATTATACTACCTGGCTACTATTAATGCCTAAAACTTGCTGCAACTTGTATGGCTCTTAAAGCGTTTGTTAAAAAGCAAGTCGAGAGGAGGCAATGTAGCAACAAAAAGAACGAAAGCAAATTGCTTACGCCAAGAGGGTAGGAACTAAGAGAAAGAATATTTAAAACAATTGATTTTAGCAAGACTTCAAAGTTGACAAATGTATTTTTCTTCAATCATTACTATTTGTAGAATTAGTTATTGGATGCGCTCCAGCAACAAAAGTCTCAACTTAACTTGTAAGCCTATTTTTTTTTCTCTCTCTCTCTCGTGGAATAATAGAAATGATTTAGCCTTGAAATTAGTTTTTCACCTCAAGGGTCACATTTTAACCTCTTGATGAATTATAATGACCTAAATTATTCTAATTAAAAAGAAAAAACAACATTATCCCACTTCTCATACAGTTTGATGAATCGGCTCCCAAAGCTGAATACTGCTGTTTCTTCATAGCAAGATTAGGATGCTTTTTGCTTGAAAGAAATGCTATGAATAATCATTAAGAAAGGTGAGATACCTTTTCATCCCACTCGGAGTGGAACTTCCTCCCTGCTCAGAGTTGGCATGTTTTGACACAGCAATGTATCTGATGTGCTCCTGACCCCGAATTTTACCTGGCTCAAAGAGAATGGGATGACTTAAACTTTGATGCTTCAACTCTTCATTTGGGAAGAAGTAAAAATTTCCATCATTCCCTCTAGCCATGCAGAGGATGTAGCATGGCTACTTTTACAAAAAATAAAAGTGTGACACATTTTACAAAAAGGAAGCAAAATAAACAGAAGTAGCAGTAGAACAAAATTTTTAAAGTTAAAGGAATCACAGGGTATCTCTTCATCCTCTTTAAATTCGTTTTATAATTCTGGTTACTATGACAACATGATGCAACTCTGTATTACCATGACAATCTGACACAACTTTCAAAAAACAGTAAGCACTGTTTCATTCTGTTGTCCAATTGCTCCCAAGGAAACATGCTGTTATTTACTTCTGTGATGAAACCTGTACTATAGTCTGATAGATCTTATGTCAGAAAAGGAGAAGCCAAATTATGGCAGAAACTGGAGGAAATATATATACATATATATGTGTATATATACATATATGTATATATTTAAATTACATATAAATTTATATCATGTATAAATTAGCCACTCACTGCATCGGAACCCTTTTTCCTATTCCTAAAGAATTTGACATTTTTAGGTCTTCCATTTGAAGACTGAAAACTACTTCTTTATATTAGAGGGTGACTGCACATGAAAAATAGGATTACTTTACCTTTCTAGCTACTAAGTATCTTTTGCCATCACCTGTTAAAAAAAAAAAATGAAATCAAAGTCTTTACAAGCCCAGTCTTTTGCAGAACTAAAGGGGCCACAGGAAAACACGTGGAATTAACCAGAGGATCAGGTTAAACACACGTGATAGATTTTAATGAGCTTATCATACTGTCCAAACAAAATTCTACTGTTCAAATGAAATTCTACACAATCCAAATTTTTAGTTCAATTGAGCACGGTGTTGCTTGAATTAACAGACATCTTCAAAAAGGGTGTATTTGGAGTTCCCTAGTCGTCTTCCTGGCTGATCATTTCCAATTGTTGCTTTATATTAAAGTCAATGATTTGAGTCTTCTTTCTACCACTAGAACCCCCTCAATTTCCCCACTGCTTCTCATGGCTCAAAAGATAAATGTGTAGCTATACTTAGTTAAGCAACTGACTACAACATGTCAAATCCTGTGCAATTTCTAAAAATCCATTAGATCTAATCCTTAAAATAATTATGCAATAATAGGTGTTATTTATCCTAGATTGAAAACAAAATTATAACTTACAAAGCCTAAGAAACTATCAATAGAACCGAGGTACTAATTGGCAGAAAAACAATTTGAACCCATTTCTTTGGTCTCCAAAGTCTAAGCTCTTTTCAACCAATGGGTTGTCTTTCAAATTAAGACCATTGTATTATGGAAATCAGCAATATAGTCTTTAACTGTAACAATCAATTATTAAACACAGAAAAAAAAACAGCCTACATCCAGATAAGGTTTCCTTTGCAAGCAGGTAACTGTTTTTGTTATATCAATATAAAAAGACAGAAAAATAAATCATTCTAGGCAGAAAGAAGGCAAATGTGAGTAATATCCTATAACGACTTTGTTTATTTAAAAAAAGATGCAAGTACATTGTTTTTTCATTCTGAAACATAAAGGCTATCATTTACTATAGAGTGCCAGGGGAGGAAAAAAAAATAGTCAATTAAACTCCTCTCTCAGCAATTTTACTGGTTATTTCAATTCTTATGAAAAATGTAAGGTAGTGTGAATTTCTAAATGGTATGAAGAAAGATAACACCAATTTCACAACAACAACCAAAAGACTCACTGAATTCTGACTCTTTCAAAATAACTAGTAGTCTATACCATGAAGTCCTGATTAATATTTATTACAACAGTTAGCAGTTTTCTACATTTGTATCTCCATTTTAGATAAAATTTGAATATATATTTATGTGTATATTTAAAACTATTGTCACTCTTATACACACATCCTACCCCAAGTTTTGCAGCTTAAAGTTATGATGCTGAAAATTACCAAATTTGATACTCAAATGTACCTTTTATTTCAAGTAGTGTTTTCCTATGTCCAAAGTAAGAGGAAAAATTAATACCAGAAAATGAAGGTTAAAAAATATGGGAATCAAATATGTTCACTTTGCTTATGGGACGATACCTCTGAGTGAACACGGTACCTTTATTCGGTTCTCATATGTGCCTTAGGACAGCGGTCCCCAACCTTTTTGGCACCAGGGACAGGTTTTGTGGAAGACAATTTTTCCACAGATGGGGGATATGGTTTGGGAATGAAGCTGCTCCTCCTCAGATCATCAGGCGTTAGTTAGATTCTAATAAGGAGCACGCAACCTAGATCCTTCTCATGTGAAGTTCACAAGAGGGTTCACTCTCCTCTGAGAATCTAAGTCAGGCCATCATGCTCCCTCAACAGCCTCTCACCTGCTGTGAGGCCCAGTTCCTAACAGGCCACAGACTGGTACCTGTCCATGGCTTGGGGGTTGGGGACCCCTGCCTTGGGAAACATCTATCTCCTCCACTCCGTTATCATATTTGGGGCTTATATCGAGTCCAGAAATGGGCTCCAGGTGCTCAAGTTCTAATTCTTCTGAAAACCAGAGGAAATTACACAAAAGAAAAATAGAGACATGACTGAAAGTGGAAAGGGATAATTCTACCAGTTCTGTTTAGGGAACAACCTTGTGACCTCAGTAGCTTTTCTGATTCATGTTGCTCAGTTTCAAAGAGCAGACCCTCTACTCGCCCAAGTTTCGACATTACATATGACACAAAAATATCAGAGATTAAAATTATGTTACATCAATAAGCCTTTGTAAAGGGCATTGATCCTATGCCTGGGTTTTGATTGTGGGCATATACCAATCCAGCGCATTCTTGTGATATTAAAATTTCTGGTTTTGAAGTCCTCAGCAGATTAGGGGCATCCAAAAAAGAAAGGATAGGAGAGGAGTAGGGAGGGTCATTTAACAACATCAGGAATGGAGAAATATTAGTCAGATGATGAGGAAGATTAGAGAACTGTAAGAGGCCAACAAAAGAACTCGAAAAACAATGGACAGGTGTAATACAGGCAGAACAATGGGCACTACTGCCGTACCATACCAATAAAGTTACAAAAGAAATCACAGGCTGGGCGTGGTGGCTCACACCTGTCATCCCAGCACTTTGGGAGGCCGAAGCTGGTGGATCCCTTGAGCCCAGGAGTTTGAGACCAGCCTGGGCAACATGACAAAATCCCGATCTCTACAAAAAACACACAAAAAATTAGCTGGGCATAGTGGTGTGGACCGGCAGTCCCAGATACCGCGAGGCTGATGTGGGAGCATCGCCTAAGTCTCTAAAGTCTATGCTGCAGCGAGCCGAGATCATGCCACTGCACTCCAGCCTGGGTGACAAAGTGAGAGCCTGTCTTAAAAATATATATGTAGCCTGGGTGCGGTGGCTCACGCCTGGAATCCCAGCACTTTGGAAGGCCGAGGTGGGTGGATCACGAGGTCAAGAGATCAAGACCATCCTGGCTAGCTAACATGGTGGAACCCCATCTCTACTAAAAACACAAAAAATTAGCCGGGCATGGTGGCAGGCGCCTGTAGTCCCAGCTGCTTGGGAGGCTGACGCAGGAGAATGGCGTCAACCAGGGAGGCGGAGCTTGCAGTGAGCTGAGATTGCCTCACTAAACTCCAGCCTGGGCAACAGAGCGAGACTCTGTCTCAGAAAAGAAAAAAAAAAAAAAAAATATATATATATATATATATATATATATATATAGAGAGAGAGAGAGAGAGAGAGAGAGAGAGAGAGAGAGTTGATTCACTGGCTTCAATTACAGGAATATTTCCAGCAACAACACACATTTTTGTTGTTGACGTTTTCAGTTTTAATCTTGGAGAGTAACTTCAGAATTTTAAAATTTACTTATATGGAAACTAATAAGCCAGAAAAACGATATAATGTAGTAGAAGCTATGCATATATATTTGAATCCTGTAGCTATAAAATTTAAGGTATTTGAAAGAAAAAGTTAATGTCACACAAAGTAAAGAAAATCAACCTTTGCCTGAAAACACTAAAGGAACTTCAGGCTGCATATTTCTTTGAAGAAATGTCCTAGTCGATGGGAACATGATGCATTATAAATAAACTTCTTGTCACTAAGAGAAAACAAATATAACCCCAGACAGAAGTGAGTTAATCCTGGTTGTTTACTGAAGTTGTAGTAATGTAACCTGTTTCTATCACAGGGCAGCTACCTCCTGGGAGGTAGGGTAGACGTCAGAAGACTTCCTAAAATGGAAAGGTTCATTGATCCTTTTAATCTGTTTATTAAATCCTTTGGAAAACGAAGTACTTTTAAATAAAAAAAATACAAAATTTCTCAGAAATCAGATACTATTTTTGGCATTTAACAATATTTTTATGTCTCAAGCAGAACTTATGACATAACTATTATCTCCATTTTTATTTAACAAAAGAGTAAACTAAAGAACAGATGAGGAGATCGAGACCACAGTGAAACCCCGTCTCTACTAAAAATACAAAAAATTAGCCGGGCGCGGTGGCGGGCGCCTGTAGTCCCAGCTACTCAGGAGGCTGAGGCAGGAGAATGGCGGGAACCCGGGAGGCGGAGCTTGCAGTGAGCCGAGTTCGCGCCACTGCACTCCAGCCTGGGCAACAGCGTGAGACTCCGTTTCAAAAAAAAAAAAAAAAAAAAAAAAAAAGAACAGATGAAGAGCTACTTTGACACAATGATTATGTAAGTTCAAAAAGCATAGGCATCTTGGTTATTTCCTAAACTGCCTGTTAAAATTATTCTTGTCCACTTATAAAGTATTTTATGATTCTTGAGTAAAAATTCCCAGAAAGTGTAAGGTGTTATATTAATGATATAGACACATTATGGATGAATCAAGACATTGTGCTTCTTTAAAAAATAAAAAAAAAAAAATTGGTTGTTTTCATAATGCTACATAAAAATAATACTGCCAGTGGCCAATATCTTTCTTGTGTGTTTATACTGGGCTTCTCTTTCCTTCCTTTCTCTTTCTTATGAACATCCTACCATCGAGAGGACCCCTGCTGTAGCTGGTGAACACAAAGTCTTCAATTTAAAAAAAAACTAAGAAAGATTTTCAAATTGGGATCTCTTACAGATAAGATTTTACCTCTAAACAACACAAAAAAAAGTTAAAATCAACAAGAACATTAGAGCCCTAATCAGAACCACAAGCCAGGGGTTGTCTCCTGAAACACGCAGTTTTCTTTAGTAATGGAATCGGTCTGTTTAAAGTGTTTCCATTCTATTTCCTTGGGGCAGAAGAAATGCTGCTTTAGTGTTCTTGTAGGTTTAAAAAATGAATAAACACAGATTAAGAGGAATTATTGGATTTGTTTGCTGTGTCTAAGCAATATATCTACTTAGACAGTACAACTAAAGGAATATGGGGAGCTAGGACACAATGTGAATTGATTTGTAATACTAGGTTAAGGCATGATGACATCTGGAAAAATGCTGAATTTCTTTCTTTCTTTTCTAGTATTATTTCTGAAGAGTGGTCAGACAACTTTTCTTTTCTTTCTTTTTTTTTTTATTTTTCCAAGACGCAGTCTTGGTCTGTCACCCAGGCTGAGGTGCAGTGGCTGATCTCAGCTCACTGGAACCTTTGCCTCCCAGGTTCAAGCAATCCTAATGCCTCAGCCTCCCAAGTAGCTGGGATTACAGGCACGCACCACCACACCCAGCTAATTTTTGTAATTTTAGTAAGAGACGGGGTTTCACCACGTTGGCTAGGCTGGTCTCGAACTCCTGACCTTGTGATCCACCTGCCTTGGCCTTCCAGAGTGCTGGGATTACAGGTGTGAGCCACCATGCCTGGCCTATTTCTTAAGTTACTCAAAAAGTTCAATATCATTTTTATGTTGTTACAAAACAGTCAGTGTAAGATTTTGTCTAGATTTGTCTCAGCTGTCCACTTCTATTATTACAAAAGCAACTAAATGTTCAGCATACTATAATCCATCCTTACCGAATTCTGTAAAAATCTTCACACTGAACAACTGTACCTTCAAAAAATTTCTAACGACATAGAAACAATATTTTTAAACCTTGCTGCCAGTTTATCACTTGATGTGTGGAAGAACATGGAATAGGTTTTCAGTCATGTATCTGAGTTGAATATTAGATGATAAACTCGGTTTTAACGACAATATAGTCCAGCAATGGCATCTATGCTTGACAATGATAAGGAATCTCAAATTTCATCCTAAATGAACCAGACATACTTCCCATGTGTATGTAGATCTTTCTATAGGCTAATTTATTTCATCGTGGGTTTGGGTGGAGGGAGCTTAATGAACGTCATGAGCAGTAACTCCTGATTCTGTGACTCTATCCTCCCTTGGCTTCAGGGATCCCCACTACTCTTTTCTGGTTCTCATCAAAGTTGTCTGACCACTCTTCAGAAATAATAATAGAATCTGAAATCATATTTTCCCCAGGGTTCCTTCCTTCCCATTCTACATGCCTGTTTCGTTTACTACATATTCACTTACTTATTCATTCACTAAACACTTAGCTGAGCAGGCCCAATGCCCATGTTCCAGCTACTATGTTAGGTGGTAGAGAACCTGAAAAAAAGGTAGACAATTCTGTCCTCAAGGTGTACACCTGCTAGTAGGGAGATAAGCATGCAAGTAAAAATGATGGTATAGTATAATGGCAACAACCTACTTACCTACAAACTAGTGTTAACTTTGAAACCTAAGGAATCTCAAGTATGCCCAGTTTTAAACTAATATTTAAAACTCTCTATTTTCATATTTTTATGATCATACAAAAATATCTTCACCCATATTCTCACCAGTTGACAGTATTAAAGCCTGGATCTCAAATATGTGAAATTCAAAGTGTTCATGAAAAATAAAATCATTAATCACTATACGGAGTCCTCTAACCAAAACCAAACAAAAAACCCACTGCTACTTCTTATTTCCCTACCTTTGTAAATAGTACAACTCTTCATACTGTCAGCCAGAGCCAAAATAGAAAATCATTTTTGTTTGTCACATCTGGTATCTTATCTTCACCGACTCTGGGTAACTTGACCTCCAAAATTTCTATGAAACCCACCCCTATTCTACTTCTCTAAATCTAGTCTACTGCTTTTATTAAGGTCTTCAATTGATTTATAACTGATCTCCTCATATCTGGACACTGGTTGCTGCCCATTCCAGTCCATCTGCATTGCCAACAAGATACAACTCCTAAAATGCACATCTGACCTTGTCCTCCTGCTTGACATCTTCCGTGATTTACCATCAACAAAGTTTATCAAGTCTACCTTCTTAGCATTATATAGTCAACATATACTTAACTATGTGGGAAACACATCATCCTACATGGCTTAAAAGTGAGGTAAAAATGAATCATCAGGAAGATTACAGGCACAATCTTGATATGCTGCAGATTTGAATCCCCTTTTTTTCTTAACAGAACAAAATACCATCACAAGTTCAGGGCAAGATCAATTAAGTCATGACACTCTTCTCTGAGTTACAGTTTTGGTTTTCTTAAGCACAGGCATCAAAGATAGAGAAGGCCAAAAAATAATAAAATCCAATTGCTTAAAACAGATGAGAAAAACCTTGAATACTTGAGCCCTAATAAGCCTTAACTTCAAACACTAGAATACTGAAAGGCTTATTACCTCCAATTATCAATTCCCTCCCCTTATTTCTTTGATGCAGGATCCAGGCAAACACAGAGTTACGAAAAGAGAAGCTACCAGTACAGAAATGTGGACATTTATAAGACTGTTTCAAAACATCTGATATGACAGCTTATAAAGTATCCATGCAAATACCAAAATCCAAAACTGAAATAAGATTATCTAGTAGGTACTTAACAAGCAGTATGTGAATTGTGTGAGTGCCAAAGAGCCAGCTAGGGACAATCAAGAAGTGGTGGCAGTGAAACTGTTAAAAATAGCCAGTCAATTCATCATGCTTAGACTATTTATACACATACATACATACATACATACATGCATACACATTGTTTTGAAATGGCATCTCATGTATTTAATATTTAATAAAGGGAATATTCATTACCAGGCATAATGGGACTTTCTTGACAAATTATTTTTATAACAAATTTTCAATATAAAGATCCAGAAACAATCAAACTTTCTTCGTACACAAGCTACTGATAAGCCCTACTTGATGGTGTTTCTCTTTCTGTAGGTAAAATACTTTTAAGAATGACATTTAGGCTGTGTGCAGTGGCTCACGCCTGTAATCTCAGCACTTTGGGAGGCTCAGGGGGCGGATCACGAGGTCAGGAGATCAAGACCATCCTGGCTAACACGGTGAAAGCCCACTTCTACAAAAAAATTATCTGGGTGTGGTGGTGGGCGCCTGTAGTTCCAGCTACTCCTGAGGCTGAGGCAGGAGTATGGCGTGAACCCAGGAGGCGGAGCTTGAAGTGAGCCAAGTTCGCGCCACTGCCCTCCAGCCCTCAAAAAAAAAAAACAAAAAACAAAAAAACAGACACTTAAAGATGCCACACCAATGTATGTGAATTACCATACAATTGAACCACTGTTCAGAGCTAGCTGTCAAAAAATGTCATTAACAACAAAAAAAAATCCCCACACATTTTACCAATAGTAAAAAGGAAAAGTTTAAGACTAGGCATAAATTGGGTAAGGCTATCTTGATTTATTTTCTACATTTTAAGAAAAACACCAGAATTATTAAAAAATACAGGAACAAAAAATTACAATAAAGGAAATTCAAATATCCTGAAATAGAGCAAAATATAAGGTATGTTAGAGCCTAAATCTCCAAATTGAATATACAATAAAATTCTGTTTTATTTAAAAATTAGAAGGCTAGGCCAGATTTCTTGAAGTTCCCTTGGCTTTGGAAAAATTATAACTAATGTTGACAAAACTAAGAGTTTAAAAATAACTTTGAAAGAGAGCAATAAGTATTCATGTATTAACAAAGATGCAAACCAGTATTTAATACATATTTTGTCATAATCCTGATTGATCCTGGAGTTATTTCTGAGTTGATAGAAAAGAATGAACATTCCTTTCTTAATATAGTAATGGTAAAATTCAAACCATCAAATTGTTACCGCATTGAAAACCATGTTATCCCCTTATTTGGTATCGTTGTGACTGTGAACGAAAATTATGCACTCTTATTATTATAGACAATAACTTACATATTTTTCCAAGGGCATGTGTAAAATCCCCAAATGTGTGTTTCATTAGATTGGTCAACTGAATTCTACATACTTCCCGCACAACGTGCTTACAGTCTTGTGAAGGCAGGTTAACTTTCTTGTATTCTTGTTTCATTCCCCAAACCCTTCTCATTTCCTACTGGCATCCAATTGGTTACCAAGTGCTGTGGCTTCAATTCCACTACAATGCTCCAACTTCAGAACTGTATTACATCTTACTTAGACTATTTAAAAATATATTATTTAGTCTGTTTTCAGCTTGTCTTGTAGGAAGAAGGGTTATAGGGCATAGATGTCCAAGCCAAGGGGAATGAGAACTAGGCACAATGAGTCCAGAAACTCTAGAGTGTTCGGAGGACTACTATAAAAACAATCATTGTCCACAAATGTATTTGTAAATCAATTATAGAATGATACATGGGTGGAACAAAGTCCAGGAGCTGTGATTCTTACTCCCTACAAAATAAAGCTCAGATTATTTCAGAGTATTCACAACTCCCCTGCAATTAAAACTTGAACTATCTTTGTAAAATTAATGTCATTCATTGCCCTCATGCACACAACCTAATGTACCCAACTGAGAACTCGCTCTTGCCCTACCTTTAAACACACTTGTGTATGTGTGTTTGGTTGGTTGTTTTTTTTGGTAAGTGGTAGAATAGGCAGGTTCAATAGTTTTCCTAGCATAAGTCAGGCCATATGATTATGAGTTATATTGATAGCACTGAGTCACTTTCCATGAAATTATAATGTTAGGCATATTTATTCTGAAATCCACAAAAGAGTGTTGCTTTTGAAAATATATGGCCTTTTACAACAGAAATCCTTTTACAGAAGGATTCATTCTGTAACTAGCTAGTTAAAATATATTAAGATTACGTCATAAAGAAAATAAAATGAAAACTCTTGTTTAGGTGTAAGAAAATATCTGACTGTAACACCATCACAGGATAACATTTTATTTTAATGCACAGCAGCTGTGGGAAGGGCTTTGGCTGGCATTTTTATAAGGCATAGCATATATATGTTCATATTCATATAGAGAACCACATCATCTGTCATCCTGGTAAAAACATATCACATCAAACAAACACTCATATAAATAAGAGTGAAATAAGTAAAAGACAGTCCTTTCCAAGACATCTGTAGAATTCTCTGAATGTTGTCATTATCAATTAGCATGTATTATTTCAATGAAAGAATTATACCAAATTAACAAATGTACACAAAAGACAAAGAAGTTCTTGTGAAATATAAAGCTGTCTACACCATGCTTGACATACAACAAAATCCATGGTTAAATACTGTCTCTGTTAACATGGTTTTACCTACAGTGTAGACAAGACAGTAAATTGTCACATGTTCCAATAAGAGTACTTGGTCTCACTTTTGAAATCACAGTGGTAATATTTTTAATATACAAGAAATCTTACCTGTGGCTAGTAATGAGATGGGAAAACCTATGCGCTAAAATTTTTTCATGTTTGAGAAAACCACACACTTCACCAGTTTTTTAAGATGTCACATGACACCTTGATAGTGTATCTTCTGTAACAGGTCATTGTATCTTCTGTAACTTTGTCATTGAATGATCTGAAATTATAAAGCCTTCTGGTTTACCTATTTCTACTTATATATAGCATTCTTTCTCTAAATCCTTCTTCTAATGCTTTTAATTTTTACAAATAATAAATGACCTAACTACCCACTAGAAGAATGCATTTGGTTCCAATGTCTCTATTCACAATTTTTGCAGAATGATCTTGTAAAGCATTTGGTACAAACTCATGAGTGTTTTGTTTACCAAAGTCAGGTCTTAAGACTTCTAGAGGCAATTTGAAAGACTGTGAAAACGTAGGACATATAGATTGAATTCATGTTTACACTTAAAAGCTTACAATTTTTTTTTAATTTGTATGTTTAAGTGTTTGAAATGCTTTCCTCTAAAAGTTATAACTCCTAATTTTGAAAGTTGTATATGGGTAGAAAGGGAAAAACTTCAAAACTATAATGGCTTCGAAAATCTGTCAGTATTAATCTACAACTTAAAAATGTATATTAGAAAATAAAACATTTAATTACCATTATTTCTTTTGGAGTCAAAATATATTTATTTGCAATGAAAGCTATTTATCTTGTTAATGAACTACAAAGATTTATATGATGCTACTCACAGGTTTCTAAAAGTTATTGGTAAAATTAAATTAAAATAAATATAAAGGAAATAATTCCATAAATAATGTTAATGACCTACAAATTTGTAAGGGAAAAATGGGGTTAAAAAAAACAGGGGGGTGACTTTTCATATACTGGTTATCTAGAGGCTCAGCAAATTAAGTTCTGAGATGACTACAATTGAGTAATTTATTGTCAAATATAATTGAGAATTGAAATTCACTTCTAGAACTGATTTTGTTCATCAAACTCATCATTTTTTTTTCTCTTCTGTGGTAAGTAGAAATCAAACAGTCCTAATGGAGTTCAATTCATATCTTATGGCATTATAGAAAGGCTTAGTTATGAAACTATCTTGTTATTGTTACTATCACATTGCCTAGCCCATATATATAAAGCATTTAGAGAGACTGTTAAAATAACTCTCATTTAATTGGAGAAAAAATTAAATATTGGTTTAGATACTTACCTAAACATTACTAGTTAAATTCAAAGTAAATGAGTCTGTATCTTTAAAACTACTTGGCAGTAATAATGTTTAAAAGTAGACTTTGATGATTACACCTATTGCTTTTCTTCAACTAACTAGTGTTCATACAACACAGGTAGTTTTATTTGTGCCTGGAATTAAGGAGTGAGACACATTTGTAAAATGTTCACAATCAACGCCTGTCCCATTTTAAAATCTCACAAGTTTTTTCTTCGTGATTACTCAAATCACAAAACAAGAAATGGTATTTGGTGATTCTCTGAGTTCAATCTGTGATCTAGTAAATATAACCTGTGAGGAAAAAGTAAAAAGGTCGAGAGTCTAATTCATTTTCAGTTTTAAAAACTATATTTTAAAAAGAATGACTTGGGTTAAAAATAATGATGGCTTAGTTTTATCTCCCTTACAGTAAGTAGCAGAAACTTGAGCTGAAAACACATAGAAGCTGTACTCATTTCTATTCACAAAGAACTGTTCTACTGTCTGTCTGCAAATAAATCTCCTCAGTAAATAGCTCCAAGGTTGAGCTAAAGAATATTGTATGGATCAAAGAATTCATGTCTTCCTGTGTAAAGTGAACAGGCTGCAAGCTCGCTCGTTTGTCTAAAACAATTAGGGCTTGTGCGAGAAGAAGGGGGCTGGAACAAATAAGTTACAGCTGATTTTACTCTGCAAAATATTTAAGGGGGGTTTCAAATTAATAACCATCCAGGGCCCCCAAACAGCCTAATCTTTGTCAATTGGTGCCAAATTATGCAAGGTGCTGCCAATTCTGGTTGTCTAACAAATCAAGACCAGTGTATGTTACTCCTCGGCTGAAGCCTGATTGATTCTGGTCATTATATGGGCTGATCTCATTTTCACACATGGAATCAATATGTGAGCCAGATGTTCATTTACAAAGAAGCACAGAAACAACTCATCTACACGCAACTTTATCCCGGACCACAGAGCACCACAGAACCAAAGTCTCTCGTCACCCATACAAAGCTTCACACACTACAAAAATCTATAAAACATTCCGCTAATATTACTGTCAGCTGAATGACTTTTACAGTACTATATAAAGTTGACAGATAATACATGCCAGTCCTAATTTGAGATAGACCTTTTCTTTTGGGACCTCAACCATTGAACAAGCAAACAGATTGAGAAGTAACATTTATTACAACACATAAATCATTTTCTTACAACTATTATATAGGTCTGGCCCGAGGGTGAAGCTTCTGCCTAGGCTGAGAATCCTAATGTACTGCTTAAGTCACGAAATTGTACTGTCATTCATGATTGGTGTGCAGAAGAGCTAACCTAGCTTTTCAGAAACAAATTCTTATCAAGATAATTTTTGTTCTTTGTTCCTTGGAAAAAAAAATGCTAACAACTTGCCTGTCTAAAATAAAAAAGCAGAACATTGTTGTCTCTTGAATAGTAATGACCACCTTAACATATTTATTTAAATTAAGCCAATATGCCCAGTTCATGTAGAAATTCAGTTCATGTAGAAATTAGCGCATGTTCAAAATGAGAACGAAATCTGTGTTTACTATGAAGATATACAAAGAATTTTTCACTTCGAAGATAAAACTTGATGTATATCACAAATATAATGGAGTCAATGCTGATGTCACAGACTTTCCTTTGAGAAATAAATGTCATTTTAAAGATTGAACAAAGAATGTTAACAGAGAATCATCATACACAGCTTCAAGAATTTTGCCGTTCTTTTTAGAGCTGACTGAAATAAAAATTCTCTATGCTTTCTGTCAAATATTGTTGTAGTACTCTCCTCAGCTGGGGAAACTAATATGCACTTCATGATATACTAAATTTCTCTAATGCATCTCTAATAACACCATGTTGAAACACATGAGTTACCTAACATAGTGAGCTTATATTTTGTGTCAGTTTGCTTTCCTCCACCATCTTGGTCTCCGTGGAGTCTTCTAATTGCATTTAGTTCTGTTCAGTGCTGCTTGAGGATAATCCAAAGGATGTCTGTTTTTCATCAGGTAACGACCACTAAATTTGGCTGCATTTCCTTCCAAATCTTGTTGAATGGCATAAGAAACAGAAGCTAGAAAACCTTTTTGTAACTTTGCTATGGTTTCTGAACCCAGACCTTTCTAGAATTTTTGCTCACTACTGCAAAATTCTGAGGCCAGATCCTTTCGGAAGTGAGTCTAAATGGTCTGTAACCTTTGATCTACTTTCCCTGGGGGTACTTAAGACTTTGGGGCATCTCTCTGCATACCCTGGAAACACTTGGACTCTAAGTAAAGTTGCCAGATAATTTCTAAAATGTTTTGAATCGTGAGTTTATGTTTAGGCAGCATTTGGGGCTTTCCTTCTCTTGAATTAAACAAACATATTGGCCAATCAAATACTCTCCCCTAAAAAATCTTAAAATTCCTCTATGGCTCCTTATACTGTGTTAGTGTGTAAGGCTGGAAAGAAATGTGTCAGATCATTTTTTTTTCCTGTATGGCAACAACCTAGAAAAGTAATGATAAATGGAGTCTACGAGGTGTTTTCCCTGAAGCTGAACTCCTGATTTTATCTCTTTAAAGAGTACAGGAGTTCCTAGTAGGACCTACTCCAGGCAAAGCGGGAAATCACACTAGGCTTCTATTTATTCATTTAATCATCATTTATGGAACATCTGTTAAGTGCTAGGAATGGAATTAAGGGTTGAGGCTATGGAGACAGATAAAAAATAAATACCTGTCATTAATGAACTCACTGCTAAGTATGGGGAAAGGTTCGGTGAGTATCTCAGGAATAATTAGTGAGTGTGGCACATGGCAGGTGAAATACGTTAGTTTAGGCCAAATATTAAACCTAAAGAATCCAATTTAATTTTTGTTGGTATTGTCAATTTTTTAATCATCTGCAATGTAGTAAATGGTTCCTTCAAGACTAATTAATGTTCTTATCATTTTACAGAGAAGAAAAGTAACCAAACCAGAATTTGCACTAGAGAAGTTTGAAAGAAGCTGATCCATTTTGAGAAGAGAGTTACAGAAAACAAATACCAAATCCGCTGATGTCCTAGTAGGTTGAGCTCGACATGAGTGATTCTTCGCTCTTTGGATTCTCTCTCACTCCATATCCAGTGTCTCACAGTGCGTTAGGAATTTTCCTTCCATCTGTGTTTCATCTTTGCCTTTATCTCCAATGCCTAGGCCACCACTCTGCTGTCCTGCCTGCTGTAGCTTTACCCCTGGAAATACTTGTTCTTCAACAGGTTTCCAGAGGTCTTTTCCCGCTGACCTCCACCTTTCCTGCCAATATTGCAGTAGGACTAATCTGCATGAAACATTTTTCTCATTTCAAAACATCAACGGTTGCGCCCTGATTAACAAGTAAAATTCAATTTCTTAGCTTAGTATTCAAGATTTTTTACCTCCCTGATTCCAACTCTATTTCCTAAATGGAAAAATATCCTGGATTCAGATTAGCCTCTGTGCATCCTCCTCCAGCATCCACATTTTACCCAGCACATCCCACTGATCTCAGGTTTGTTCATTCTTCAAAGCTCAATTCAATCATACATATCCTAAGTAACAGCAAACCAACCTGTGTCATACCTTTTGCTTTACTTTTTAAAGAAACACTGGATCTGTATAGCCATATAAACATATATTCCAGACTTGGCTGGTTATGGACTTGTCCTTTATAATGCATTTTCAGTGGCCAAAGAGCCTTTTAAGAGTTCTTAAAATTGTGCAGTTGTAGACACTGAACTGATTGATCACTCACGCCAGGGCTCAGGTCATCCCTCTATAATTCAGGCTTTACTCCAAAAACTATTAATCTGTTCTTCCTAAGCTATAAATCTTAAGCTATCTATTAATAAAAGTCAGTTCTCTGGGGCTTTGTCTGATAGACCCCCAAAAGAACATTGAACTTCTAACAACACTGTTTCTCAATTGTCAATTTCTTATTGAAAGATTTTCATTAAGATTGAAAATCTTTGGCATCGAGTCACGTTTCATCTTTGACCTTGGCTTTTCCCAATGGATTTCACATCCTGAAAACAAGCACCTTCTTTTACCTTTTTACATAGCTCAAGAAGTCAATTGGAATTCAACACAGATGTCATGTTGCTTTATTTATCAATTAGATAATTCTTCTTGCCATACTGAAGCATTTTGTGGAAAGCTATATATCCTTTATCTCCATTTTGAATGCCAAGGTTATCAGAATTAGTTCCAGACACAGATATTAGAAAGCTTCATTCAATTCAAGAAATAAATGTAAAGAATTTTCAGGATGTAGTAAAGCAATATTTCATCACTAATTCATGTGCTTGTCTCAAGGAGTATTAGTCTTAAAGTAGTTTGTTTTATATTTTTTGTTCCTTACAGGTGTCCTTTATCAAACTATTTGGTTTTCCTTTTAAGTCGCTTCTTCCAGAGAGTATACACGTCAAGAACTTAAAAAAGCATTAACTTCTGCCAAATATGAAATTATTGTCTTTCTGGTGGAGAAAAGGAGCCACAGAGAGGTTCTGGGTAAAACATGAACTTTTGTCTCTTTCAATGTGGATCATCTGCTAGAATAAAATTTAGTAGATGTCTATAAATTTTCTACATTACTAAAACGCTGTTCAATCAGATATTGTTCAAAAAAAATCACACTGCTGTTAAGAAATATTTTTCTCTGGAGACAACCTCAGCAGAATGATATGTGTGCATTTTATTGGCCTTTGGTCAGCAGTACTTCTTCAATTTTGTTTTGGTCCATGCAAAAATGACCAACGCTCCCTGCTATTGGGTGTCTATGTCATTCATTCTCTTTCCAGCACTGCCCTTTCTCTGTGCCCAAAGCTTCAATAATTTCCTGTTCTCCAATCTAAAATTGACTCTGGTTGCAGTATACCAAGTTATCAATTTTGGAAGTGACACCTGTGGTTCTAGTTGCCTAAAATCCCTATGACAGAGTTGGGAGCTAACAAAGACCCACAAGGTCCTAACAAAGATCTGACATATTCTGTATTTCCCCAAAGGGCAACTGACTCTTTAGTTTATATGATAAAAGTGAGAGGACAACAGCTTATTCAACTACAACATATCTAACTTCTAGGGTGAATCACTTGCAAGTTAAATCGCTAGTCAAGTTAAATAATAGGTGACATATCAAAAAAGATGGATAAGACATACTTCTACATATAAATTATATTTGGTGGAGGACAAATGCACTCTAAAATTTAAAACTGTTATATCACATACAAAACGTACGAAAATCTTAATATGATAAACTAATGTAACATATCTAACATACGACTAAACAAAAGCTCTGTCCTTTAGAAACTATCACGTCAACTTGTTGCTATCATCCCTAAATACTAAAAAATTACCTTCATTCTCAAAAAGTGGCAAGATTTGTGGCCGTCACTAAGGGTGTGTAAGCATTTCCATTTAAAATTTTCTATTTTCAGGGTTTTATAAAAGCTATAAAAATTCTCTCCAAGCTGAAACTTGGCAAACAAGAACTCAGCATGAGGACAATTTTTTAAAAGACTAAATTTAAAAACAGTATGTTCATGTACTTTTTTAAGCAATAAGAGGACAAAAAAGGAGAGAAGTTTTTTAGGTTTTGGTTGCCTTTTTTAAAAAAAATCTGCATTCCTTAGGAACTAGTTTGTTTTTAAAAATGAAAATTTGCAGACTATAAATTCAAAGCTTGGCCTTGTTTCTTCATGAATTTGACATAAATGAACATAATCTAAAATGGACCCTATCATAAAGAGAAGAAATTCATTGTTCTTAGACAACGATTTCTAGAAATAACTGTATCATTCTTCCCTCTAAAATGAATGTGAAAAATAGAAAATTATGCTTCATGTTTTTTTTTTTTTGAGCTAAAAAATTCATGTTCATGAGTGAAAAAGTTCAATGAATCACCATAATATTTTTGGCCAGAAAATACTATATATTTTATCAGTCTCCATCACTAGCTACTCTCTCTCTCTCTCTATATATATATATATAGTTACACATGAATATTTTATTTATTTGGCATTATCTATCATACTCTTAGATTTTGGTCAAAACTTACTCCATTAAAGTTTGTGTGTGCATATATTGAATTCCATAAATACATGGTCATGTAAGACTACTGCATACTTGCCTACAAAAACATGTCTTAAATATATGTCTTAATGGGACTAGTTCACTATTGCAGAAAAGACATATCAATACACATGTGAACTTTAATTACTGTTTCATCTCCAAAAACATTTAACTGCTTTTTCCCAAGTACTGTTATGGGGAATGGGAATGACACAAAAATGAATAAGGCATGGGACCTGTTTTTAAGCCATTCAAAATATTGTGGTGGATCTAACCACATAAAATGTAAAATACTTGTACCCACACCTTCTTATAGAAAGCAGCTACAAAAATATTTTCAAAAAAGATTGTTTCAGTTTGCCTATTCTCTTACTTCCATCCTTTTGGAAATATTTGAAATGTAGGCAGACACTCATAATATTACATATTTGAAAAGAAATTAAATTGAACTTTTGTAAGTATCATGTAACTAACATGAATTCAGTTGCCTTAAATCCATGTAATAAACATGAAATACCAATGTCAACAAAATCCCAAATGGCAGCATAAGGGAGAATGATTGGTGTTTCTTCTTGCACTATAGTTCCAAGGCCTTATATTTTTGGGTAACATTTTCATTTTAAGTACCATATTTGGTTCTTCCATCATTTACATCATGATCTCATTCGTGAACGTGATGTAGTTTACAATTAGGTCCTCATACCTTAGACTTCTTGTGAAGAAAAAAAGTAGACAAGAAGTGCCTCTTTGTGTGAGTAATGTCAGTCTTATTTCTATCCATTCTAAAGGCTTTTACTTAACAGAGCGAGGGTTGGTAAATTATGGTTCCTGGGCCATATACAGCCAATGTCTATGTTGTAAGTATGGGTTTACTGAAAACCAGTAATATCCATTCATTTACTTATCGTGTATGACTACTTTCATACTACAATATCACAGTTGAGTTCAGAGATACCATGTGGCTCAAAGACTAAAACATTCACTATAGAAAAGGTTTATAAACCCCGGGGCAAAAAAACTATTTCTAGTTTTCTCATAGTTCCTTTTTCAAGTCAGAAATCAGAGTCTCCTGATCCTTTCCATGGCACAGTCCTATATTATAGGTGTCTTCTGTTGACAGTGTCCTGTGATAGACATATATGTTTAAGTTGTATATATAAAGAGCTGTGTGAAAAAAATAAAAATGATACACAATTATAGCTAGAGAGTCAGATTATGGCACACAAAGGTTTCTCTGTTATGACCTAGGTAACAAAAGCCTATACATTCTCTTAGTGAACATGAGGAGTATTCACACGGTGTCTAAGATAAACAATGTCATCGCATCACAGTAGATTAAGTATAATACACATCCTGAGACATTTTATCCAGAAATGCCTATTGCAGGACATATTTGAGTCTATTCTTCTCCCAATAACTGAGAGAATTGACTCCCTTCTCTAAGATGCTCTCTTGTTTGATTTATAAGAACAATATTCACTTTGGAAAGAAAGAATTAAAGAAGATATGGTCCTATGTTCAAAAATTCACTCTTTTTAACAGCCTATAAGCTTATTCCCCAAACCTAGTTTTAGGTGGGAGTCAGTATAACACAGTAATGAGGGGATTTCTGAGCTACACTGAGTTGAATCCTAGCTCTGCCACTTGTCAGCTGTGTAATGCTTCATGATTACTCGATGTCTCCATTTTGTTACCTGGAAAATGGGAGTAATGTCACTATACCTCTTTTATTAGATAAAGGCATATATTTGTTTTATTAGATAATAACATATAATTAAATGTAGAGTACATATTTTCTTTTCTTTCTTACCCCATAGTCTATCCGAAGATGTTAGCACTTTTAGTAGTTTTTTAAATGTATAATGAATTATTTTTAAAATTTCCTTGAATTATTAGTAGAACTAAGCCTTCCATGCAACAGATATTTTGTATAATGAAATGAGTTTACCATACTGATGCCATTTCTCATTCATACAAATTAGATTAATTTTGCAGTGAACATGACACAATTCCAAATACTTCAACCCTTCAAATAATCTCAAGACATAAAAAAAAAAAAAAAAAAAAAAACAGTTTAATAACTAAAATTATTTCTTAGGCTAGGATAAGAAATGACTGTGGTTACAAGCTGTCATTAGTATTCTTATGTTCAAATGTACGACTTCTACCATCACAAGATCTTTATAGTGCCATATGTCAATTCCAACGTAGAAAAAAAGGATACATTTTGATGGTTTTTAAAAATGTTCTTCCTGTATGACAAAGACTATTACCACCTAAGACTAGAAAGGAACCTCCAGAGATGATCAAGTACATACTTAAGATAATTAAGATGGTATATACTGTATAAGAAAAATTTGTTGAGGACTCAAGAGAAATGAAGTAACTTTCTCAGGGTCACAGAATAAGTCGGGGAGAATGATACCCAGAGAGAAAGACATATTCATTGTCCAAATTCTTTTCGTTACTCTCTATTATCTAAATATTAATCAGATCTTCATGGAAGCAGTGGAGATCTGGTTTTCTCAAAGACTAAACTGCTCTTTGGGAGTCATCCAAGCAGATTCAAAAACTTAATGCAGTAACATTAACAAGTACAGTTAAAAAGTTAGAATTAGCTCACTATTTAATGTGGAAAGAATTTAAGAACCTGAGATTACTCGAACCTGTGCATTTTGCCATGAAACATAAATTAAATCAAATGCCAAATCTCTTTTTCCTATGACTTTAAATGTCATTAGTTTGGCATGTAGCATTAATAAAAACAGACAAATGAATGTATTTTTAAGGCAACTAACCTAAATCAGGACATAGTAAATCCATTAATAAACTTACATTTTCTAAATAGATGACTTAGTATTTCATGTTGATAATACATTAAAAAATATTTTGTAATTGTAAGAAGTTATATTCTAAATGCTCTCATAATAGTTTAGTAATAAGCTAAAATTAAATCATGTTGTGGTTTAATAATATTTATTAAAGTAATAAAAGAGAATATGCATACCTGCACCCACAGGGTCTTAAGTTATCATGTAAAATATGATAAATAAGTTATCATGTGAAATATCATGTAAAATATTGACTGCTAACTTTAGCTGGGTAGACATTAAATGGTCCTTGTCAGTTGGCATCCATTATTTTGATTTTGTTCGCAAAATTCATGACAGACTAAAAATCAGTTTGGGTTCTGAGGCCATTATCTTTAGTTTGGTTTTCTCTGATTCTCTGAAAACATTTTAAAGTATTCCCAATGATGTTGTGCAGGACAAATAAACTCATCAATTATCCTTTTAAAAAATCCATCATTAAACTGAGCATACTAGAGTACTACATGAGCTACCACATATACCACTAAAACTACAGTCATTAACAAAATTGTATATAAAATGAGGCGAAAAGGAAACAAAGGCAATGAATACTTCTTATAACCAATGTGTTAACAATGTTACATTAAGATCGATTTTTAAGAAAATTATCACCATAGGCATTTAAAAAATATCTAATTACAGAATGTATAAATCTTGCCATAGGTACTGAAATTACTTGAGCTTCCTTTGTACAAATAAGCAAAGGAACCTAAAGTGTTCACTAATGAACTTTAAGTGTATTTCATACTCGTCTCTAAATTTTATATTGTTGTATATTCTTCTAGTCCATATTTCTAAGAAATTTAAGTCAGTAACTTTTTAACCTGATGTCATACAATGTGAGTGAAAAAAATTGATATATTTTATGAAAATCATGTTGAAATCTTTGGAAAGATGCAAAAAGCACAAGTTGCCATAAGATTAATATTAGTTTGGATAAGGAAGATATATATATATGTAATATATATTTTATATATCTATATTATATATAATATATATTATATAAAATATACATTTTATATATATATCAATTTTTATATGTGATATATATATTA
The DNA here is from genome assembly GCF_049350105.2 of Macaca mulatta. NCBI lineage: Eukaryota > Metazoa > Chordata > Mammalia > Primates > Cercopithecidae > Macaca > Macaca mulatta. The sequence goes on from NC_133413.1 coordinate 125,884,816, forward strand.
CATATATGTGATATATATATCACTCTATCAATAATATTAGAAAGAATTCTATCAATAATAAAAACAAGTAAAACAGGATTTAAAAGTTTAACTGTTGCTTAATATCATTCTAACCAACTGTGGTAATTGCAAAGATGACACATTGACTTGTCATTTTCATACACATTTTGTCATTTGATACAGCAAACTTAGAAGTAGGCAAGGTAGTATAGTTAGTACCATTCTGGAGTGTAGGGGGCAGAGGTTCATAGAGGTTAAAGAGTATGAAAAAGGTATCTTGAGGCTCAGACTAAAACACAGTTAAGCTTAATCCCAAACCAGTGTTCTTTTATTATATAACACTATCACCAAACAAACACATAAAAACATAATAAAACAATCTTATACATATTTTATAATTATGTGAACAATTAGTAGAACTAAAAAAGTAAAGGGTAGAGGGGAAAGTCCTAATGCATCCTTATTTTTGCAAGGAGTGATTAGTGGTTAAAAAAAAAATTTCTTTTCCGGAATCTTTGATATATACATTGTTAATGTAAGAAGTAATCTGGGGCGATTTCTTGCTTTTTTAAACAAAACATATGGTTGTTCATCCAAATCTAGAACATTTTCTGCTTTGATGTTTCTAACAAATTGTTTTAAAATATAAAATCTCTGCCTTTCCATAATCTTCAAATTGGAATTGCCAATCTGTACTCACTGAGTTCTTATTATCATTTAGATAGATATCCTAATTACTTTCTTATACAAATCATGCAAAACTTCACTTTTAGCAAGCCCCTGAAAAGCTTTGCATAAATACACACCTTCTCTGGAAGGTACTTTAACTAGACATGCCTCTTAAGACTGTATGAAGAAAGTACAGCTATTATAAGTAGATCACGGTAGTTGGGAACTTATTCCTCATGCAATTTTTTATACAACAGTTATTAAAATGACAGAGAGAGAGACAATGAGAGACGATGCCAAAGGATGTCATATGGGTTCTGCAGGGCTAATTAGTAACATTAAAATAACATTATAACAACAAAAATTGTTGTGAAAAGAAGTTCCTATGATTCAATATGCAGAGGAAAAAAGTCAGATTAACGGTATGAATTGATGTTATGATATACTAAAAATTATGTCTTTCTGCATGAAAGAAAATAACTTTAAAGCGTAGTTGGCATCCTACCCATGTTAAAGTTTAAAGCTCCAAATTCTGATTTCTAGACTATGTAGGAGAGACCAAAAAGTCACCTGGCAATCTTTCATCAATCTCAAACCTTTGTCAGTTTGACTCCAGGCTCTCTGCTCTTGATCATGACAAAGAATGGCCCTGATTGTTGCACTGTTTGACACTTTCAATCCTGGTTGACTTGGTTTGTTTGATAATTGCATTTGTGTTAATTTTGACTATTACTTAACTATGTAGTAAAACTTTTAAGAACCCATACTAAAACTGGATCCAGTAGAATTCTTCAGCAAGCCACTGTGATGTAGGAAAGGCTTCCAAACATCAACCAGGTGTAAGGACAGGAAAATGAAGGGCCAGAGGTCATATCCCAAGAAGAAACTTTCCAACATGCCCAGCACTACACAATTCTTGGTAGTAGAAGTGCAACAAGGCTTCAGATTCACAGAGCCATAAGTTAGCCTGTGGAAAATGTATCCAAATCTTACAGTATATATGCAAGAAACCTGATGGGAAGTGTTTCCAAATGGAATGACAATACTATAAATTTAAATCACACACCAATAATGAGTTGTAAAGTTAAAGGAAGCTATTCTATAACATCGAAAATAAAAAATATATTTTCATTATTCCAGGCTAAAGCAAAAACTATTCTCACTCTAGAAAATATTACAAAAGTCTCGTCATATGATTAGGTAATCAAAGAGCAAAAATACAAAAATGTAAGAGAAAAAGATTATAGAGATTATCAGAAAGATAATGAACATAAATATTATGCTACTTTTCTGGGTTTTCATGATAACTGTGGTATTTGTTAAAATTTAAATTCTGTAATTTGCTGTGACTTACTTTCTCATTCTAAACAAATACTGCTTTTTGGCCTAGTGGTATATCCAAAATTATGAATTATTTTTCCTAAAGCGGGGCTTCCAAATTTGGTAAGTTTTCAGCTGCAGAAAACTTGGATCAACCTTTATAGATGTTAGTGTAAATGGAGAAAGTTATTAGGGGCCGTAGATATACTTATCAAAGTTAAAGAAACTCTGTACGGCATAGCTCCGATCACTTTAAAAAAGAGGTTAGAAGAGTAAAGGTGATATTTCCTCTGCAATGCCTTTTGCCAACATCGAACTAAACTGTCAGAAATTTACTTCTTCTCATATAACATCAACAGATACAAATCAAATGCTCATATACAGTAATATGTAAAGTATGCTGGCCATGCACATCACTTGCCTTTTACAATTGTCAAGCTTATCCATTTCATGTGCTATTATACAACACTTTCCTATGCATTTTCCTAAAGGCTACCCTTTAATAGCCTTTAGGAAGGGACCACTTTAATATGTGTGCAGTAGTTATACATGTACAACAACATGATGCGATGAAAATTCCATTAAAATTTCTTTGATGTATTATCCTTATGGTAATATTTTACAACTTTTTTGCCTGCTATTTTTTGTTTTCCTTATTAACTTATAAGTAGTATTTTCAAGGACAGTAAATTGGACAAGGGAAAAAGCAAAAAAGCAAACGTGTCATTAAAAAAAATGATGTTTTAGTTATAAAGGCACACATTGTGTAAAATTAAGTAGAAACACATCCTTCAGATGACTATAACTTCTTAACAATATTATCAGGAAGGATTTACCAACATAAGTGCTCATTGTAGTAATCTTTTAAACTTAAATTTTTAATCAATTTTGAAATCCAGTATGTAAATTTGAAATATGTTTCCTTTAGAAATCATGTCCCAGTTAATGGGTTGGAATAAACTAGAATCTAATAAAAAGATTATCTTTCAAAATAATTTATTTAGTGACTCAAAGTCCATTTCAATGGATGATCATTGGATTAAAAAATTAAGAGCTGGAATTTTAAATTATTTATATATTGCGTTTTTTTTTTTTCCCCAGTGTATTTAATACACAATAGATGTGGTGCCAACAAAAAAACTACTAAATTATTTGGTCAGGAAATTCAGGATACATAAAAATATTTTCTATATTATAACTTTAAATTCAAAAGGTTTTGTCCCATATTGTGCAGACAACATTAATAACAATACGGAAAGAAATAAAAACTATGCAAAATAAATTAAAAGGTCTTGTTTAAGTCTATATTTACTAAAAACATAAGATTACAGAGTGAAGTTCTATGACAGTTCAAAAGAAAAGAAGAATTAATTATATTGAATATAATGTTTTTCCAAAACTCTAAAATATAAATTGCTAAACAAAATAATCTAGAACATGCTTTTCAAGAAATGCTTTTTGTAAAATTCGTAACTATATTTTGGCAGTAACTCACAAAATTTCTAGTTCCCATTTAATTCCATCTAAAATACTCAACTCAGCAAAAAGGGAAATAAGCATCTAGATTCTAGACACTGATTCATATACACACCTCTTCACTGTCAATGTAATCATAATTGTTTTGCAAATTCATCAACAGACGACATGGAACCACTTAAAAAAAAAACAGCATTAATATATGTCCTGATTGTGATTGGCAGTGTTAATTACATGAGGTTTTTATCCTGTCAGCAGTTTCAAGACAATTATCCTTAGGTTTAAGTTCCAGGAATGCTCTGTATGTATACATACACATATATTTTGTGGCCTAGGAGATCAGAAGAAATAGGCTAAAGAGCAATGAAAGTACAGAAAAAAGAAATAACATAAAACTGGGTATTTTCCAGCTCATCTCACCTCATTTATCTTTCAGCTCTTCTCCCTATAGCTTGCTATAGATTCTTGGTTAAAGCCATTTAGCCTCTTGGGAGATGAACTAGATGACAAGTATAATCTACTCAGTAGTCAAACTTACTGTTTATGTAGGCTTTGAAAAACTAATTTTAACATGAATATTTTTAAGATGACATCTAATATTTTTCTCTGTTAGCACTGCTATGAAAAATTATGCAAAACTTGAAAATTAGGCAAAAAATAAAAAGGAGGTGGCATGTTCTTTTAATATACCCTAGGGACTATTTGACAGGCTCACAAAAGGATTATTTAATTACCTAAGGGAATGTACTTGTGTTTGATTTTGCTATTTACTATTAATTAAAGTCTTAGATTCTGTCAAGTTACATGTTAATTTTCTCCCCAAAAGAAATGATAACCTCAAAGGTTAATGTTCCATTACCTTATTGGACAGTATTAGCTTCATAATGTCACATTCCTCTGATTTTCCTTTAAAGCAGTTTTTCCATCTCACTATTTTCCTTATTAATGAGTTAAATTTTTAACATATGTTTATTCTATATTTGTACATGTGTGACGTTTCAAACTTTTTCGTAACTATTCTTGGACAGTTTTGGAGGTTCCATGCTTATGCCGCCCAGAAGTGACTTACCTACTAGAAATATTTAAGCAAAGGCACACTTTTCTTTGTCCTAGGAGTCAATTCCAAACAACAGAACTTAACAGTATTAGAACTTTACCTTCCGTAAGAGTTCTCTATTTCTCTTTCTTATCTTAACTCTGTGTTTGCGTTACTATTTCTGGTTCCTAGCCTACTCGTTTGGTTCTTCTTCTGGTGTGCACACAGCAAATAAGTTATTGCTGGTTGGTGACTGCAATGATAGTGAATCCACTGCTGACCATTTGGTGATCTCTAACTACGATTCTCTGTTATTCATTGAATGAGAGGCAACAGAGATTGTATTTTGTAGTTTCTTGTATTGAGTTGTTTATGCAAGAACATATTTCAAACTCATGAAAAAAAAGAGATGAAAAATTTCACATTTGAACCAGTGAGTTTTTGTGTTTGTTTACTCTTGACCCAAGGCTGACGTTGAAGAATCGAAGCTGAAAGCTCTGTTTCTGTGTTTATTTAATTTAGAAAAGACTTCATCTCTCACTGTAATTTTCAGATGTTTTCCTGTATCTATGATGTGTTAATAAATTGTACAATAATATCTCTAATAATGAGTTCTGTTATGATTGCCTTAGAGAGGTTAATAAACACATTGATCTAATGTTTCCAGAATTCAAAAAAAAATCAAAAACGCCTGAACTTTCAAAATTTAAATGCGCTAATACTTTATTTAAAAAATAGCTATCTTTATAGAAGATACAACCTCAGAGCACTTTTGAATAAGGACATAAACCAAGTTTATGTAATTGAGGTAAATATTCAAATTACTATGACAGTTTTGATAATTTTGGTTTGAAAACGTTATATAGCTTTCCTTGAACTTTCCTTGATTTTACCAATATTAAGCAAATTCCAAGATTACGAATATTTTTAAAATAAAATTTGGTTTGATGTCCTCATGAAGAGACTAACTAATCTAAACTTTTAAACGTATTTAAAAGTTCACTGCTAACAACAATGTTGAGCACTGAGAAAGACATAAAACTATGAATTCAACCAAAATATTTTTATATCAACAATAGTTATGTGCTGTAGTTTGTCAGGTTACACATAACTACGTCAATTTAATGGATCATTTTTAGATAACCAGTGAATTTTTAAGGAAGATAGGGTATTGACAAATTAATCACCAACCTATTAGAATTATAGCATGGCTATATCTTTGAGTAATTATAAAGTAAGCACTTTTCTAAACAATTAGCCAAGCTATGGTTTCTAGGCACTTTGATCCTATTTGAATCACACAAATCCCCTGTGATAAACCTTTTGATTTTGCTTTTCCAAGATCAGATACTAAGTTTAGGGGAGAAAAAAAACCTGTTCTCAGAGAATCCCAACATATCCCAAAATATACCATTAAGTGCAAGCTTTGCTCTTAACAGAAATATACAAGAATTGTAAAGGACAGGGAAAGGCAAGAGGCTTAAAAGGTTTCAATAATTTTGATAAATCAGAAGGGCTTAAAAGGTTTCAGGTAGTTTCATAAATCACTAGGAGGGATCCAGAAAAACCAGTGTTTGATCTCCCTTCCGTTAGGAAGATGCATCATGGTAAAACTTGGGGTATGTTTAGGCTATGCTTTTCTTTTCTAAGGTAGTTATGAACATGTGGGTACCTGTGAAAGTTTAGTATCTGGAAATCAATTCCCTTAAAACTATCTATATAAGAGCTTGCAGTGAGCTGAGATCACTCCATTGCACTCCAGCCTGGGCAACAGAGTGAGACTGTGTCTCAAACAAACAAACAAACAAACAAACAAATAAAAAAAAACTATCCATATAAACCATCTGGAAAGCTGTCTCAATCTCTAGGCAAACTCGCATTTAAAAGACTTCTGATTAATCCCTAAATTCCATTCTGAATATTTAAAGGTTTCTCTGTAGTCTGAGGCTTTAATATATCGCAAAGCCAACCTGAACAAAAGGCTACCTAAAAGAGCATCATGATAACAATATCCGTTGATACATGGATTAGTCTCCAGCTAAGGCTTGGCTGTCAAAAGGAAGCTTTCTTTCCAGTCCATCAATTGAGTGTCAGGATTGTTACTCAAATCAAGTGAATTGTAAAAAATTCCTGGCCAACTGGAAGGCTGAGAAGGTTATTGCCAAAATCAAGATATAGAAAAGAAACTCCCATTCTCTTTCCAAAATAGTTTTAAGACTACCTTAGCCTTCATGAAAAATAAAAGAATACAAACTATCAGGACATTATTTCACAACATTTTTACAAACAAAAACTCCAGAGTCCAGAAAATTGTTTTTCGGTCAAGCTTCTTAAAAACTATCCATAACTGAATTTATTCAATCATTTCTATGATAGTGTTATTGAAATAATAAGATAAGTGGGTGAGAATGTGTTTTACTTCCCCATATAGATGCTAAATATGTACATTAAGAGACAGATTTGGCTTTAACTGGTCGCTTTATTGTCTGCTCTTCAGCAATAATTGGCATGTGCTGATAGACTACTGTATTGTCTCGTACCACAAAACACTCATAATTCTAATTTTTGTCTTGGTTGCAATGACAAGTCTCACTCTGTTGCCCAGGCTGGAGTGCAATGGCGCGATCTCAGCTCACTGCAACCTCCACGTCCCAGGTTCAAGCGATTCTCCTGCCTCAGCCTCCTGAGTAGCTGGGATTACAGGCATGCGCCACCACTCCTGGCTAATTTTTGTATTTTTAGTAGAGACGGGGTTTCACCACGTTGGTCAGGCTGGTCTCAAACTCCTGACCTTGTGATCTGGCCACCTAGGCCTCCCAAAGTGCTGGGATTACAGGTGTGAGCCACCACGCCTGGTATTTTCTTCTTATTTCTAAGATTACCATCAGAAAAGGCACATGCCATTTGTATTAATATCAACTCTTCCTCTGAAATGTAAGTCTGTGGTAAACAAACAATAGAAAGTTCTAAAATAATATAAAATGGCATTAACATAGTGCTTCTTTGAAAAAAAAATTGAATAATGTATGAATGCAATTAAATTAACTGTCTTCAATAAACACCTTAATATTGGTCAGCATAATTTTACATAGCCAACACTGTGATCAAAGTTGCTTATAGATGTATGTAACACTATAATAGTGGTTATAATGCCATTCCAAAATTTATAATTTCTTGAACTTTTACAAAGATTTTAGTATGGCTGCTAATGAAGGAGCCATTCGTTCAAACAACTCTGTCCTTTAAAGATTGTTTTTTGTCAGTATGTAGAAGCACATCTTTTAAAGACAAAAATGTATTTATTTTTATCTTCACCAAGTCTTTTGAAAGCACCTGATGCATTTTATTTGAACAAAAAAACTTTCAATTTTACCAGAAATGAAGTATCTTATGGTTAGATCTTCTGGTATACTCTGGATTTAGTGAAAGCAGATCAGTTCTCCCTATGGACTGTATAGTAAAATTTCTCATGAGATACAGAAAACCTACCAGAGAGAAATGCCACCAATTCAATGCCCTACAAATTGAATTTGAATGCAATTTTAAGTACTTCTAAATTCAGATAAAGTAAGAATTTGTCTACAGTATAGAGAAGCCAGGAAAGAAGAAGCTGTATTTTATCTCTATCAGGCTCACTCAGCGTTCCACATGGTGGTGTGAAGATTATCATAAGCACCATGTATGCCAGTGTATAAAATATTTCATCCTAAACAATGGTGGTGATGGGAGGACAGGCACCAGAAAAAAAGCAACAGGAATGTATTTAATATTTTATGGGTTAATACGTGGAATGGTAATAACCATTCTCAATTTGATTATTTAGCAGATTCCTGAAAACTATAGTGTTCATTTTTATTAACACCTTAGTAGTACGGGAGAGTGGTTAGAAACAAAGCTTCTGAATACAAAAAGATAATGCAACAGCAACACTTATTCTTCTTTTTATATTGTCTTCACAGCTATTTCTAAAACTTGGATGCAAAGCACATATTCTATAAATTGTGCTACCATATTGGACAGTACATATAGAAAATTTCCAACATCACAAAAATTTCTAAGAGTGCTGAAATGTGGAAGAGTTTAAAGTAGTGGAAATCTATACAGGATTTCACTTGCTTAGTATAACCAATAGAAATAATTTAAAAACAACAATGATGGTGTGTTAAGCAAATCTTTCAGCGAAAATGGTAGTGATACCACTGGCAGAGTACATGCTGAAAAATAATGTCGAACAATAAATTATTTGCAAACATTTTACACTGTGGGAAGAAGGGCAGAACACAGTATCAAGATAAATCAGGCTAACATGAAAACATGTAAAATGATTAAGAGTATTCTAAGTCTCGAGACCAGCCTGGTCAACATGGTGAAACCCCATTTCTACTAAAAATACAAAATTAGCCAGACGTGGTGGCAAGCGCCTGTAATCCCAGCTACTCGGGAGGCTGAGGCAGCAGAATTTCTGGAACTCGGGAGCTAGAGGTTGCAGTGAGCCAAGATCACGCCACTCGCACTCCAGCATGGGTGACAGAGCGAGACTCCGTCTCCAAAAAAAGAAAGAAAAGAAAGAATGTTCCGGGTCATCTACTTAAACTGGTAACGCTGGTAACACTAGAATGGACTTAATGTGGGTCTAGTTTTCTAAAACCTGAAGATGTTTGAACTAGTAGGTAACACATTTAAAAAAAAAGTATTATTATTATTTTTCAATATCCTAAATCTGTTGTTTCATTCTTCTATTTTCCAACAATATAATACATCTATAATTTGCAGAAAATCAAAAATGTTAGAAAGGGACTCAATTCTGAAAGCAAGAGAGAAAGCAAGAGAGAATACCTAAGTACTGGAAATTTTAAAACAACAAAATCACGGTTAAAAATCACAAATTCATGCCTTACATAGGAAATGGCAATAAGCTATGTGCTAAAGACAAAATATTAGTTCTTGTACATTAGAAAAGGGATCCCCAGACTGTCCTGCCTTAAATTATGTGTCAAAGAACCAGACTATTTGTTTCTACTGGCAATAAATTAGATAGTCACACAAGGATTAATTACAGAACTGACCCCTGAAACACTGCCAGTAGCCCAATTTTGAACAATAACTCAAACTTGGTCTCCTACCAAGAATTTTTAGTAAGGAGAATCCAAATGGTTTAATTTCTAGGAGAGATACACTGATGTGAGGATTCCTTTTATAGATTTTTTCCAGCTACTTATCCACCCTCTAATATGTGTATAATCCTGTGTTTCTTTCAAGGGTCCAGCATCCTTTGGGAACATAAGACTGTGAAATTTATATACAAGTTTTCCAGGGGATATCATGTTTCATCATAAAAAATACTGTTATTACTCACGGCTTCAAGAATTTGATAAAGAGAAGGTGTTGATTATATAAGCTGATATAAACAAAGACTTCAGTCCTCAGCCATTTTTCTCATTCTGACTCCGCCTTCCTATTAATTTTTAGTAGTCACTTAATCTTTATTCTCTAAGCTCTAATCTCCCAAGAAAATATGTGCCTCACAAAAGAAGGATATCGTTTAGATGAGTACATTACCTGCTATTTTTCAGATGTGCAAAATTATATTTAATATACAAGGTGAAATAGCTTAACTCCAAATGTGTGTGAGGCTTTGTTCAGTTTTGAAATCAGAAAAATGAGTATCTGAAGATCATACTATTCCTGACAACTTAACCAACAATGTATTCAATTTCCCCAACATCTTTCATACTGAGTTCATATACTAAAAAATTAAAAAGAAAAAAACTCAGTGGCAGGATTAGAACAAATAGAAGAAAAGAATAGTCATAATTCTACTCACTTCTTCACTTCGTTTCTAATGCACTAATGGGCAATTTATAATAAAACTGAAACTATGAGCTAAAGGTCTCTTTCACCAGCCAATTAAACCCTCACTTGAAAATGGTCCTGAGGAGAAAAGTCAAGTTTTAAAAAGCACAGTTAATAGATGAAGAGATATTTACCTCCCCAAATGCTCAGGATAATTGAGCATTAATAAAAAGAAATCATTCTGGTATTACACTTCAGCTGACATTAACTCCTTTGAGCTAATAGGGTTGAGATAAACTGTTCCTTCTAAATAAAAATCAAACCATCACTGTTATCCATTCTCAAAGTCTCAGAATCTGAGTAAGGCACCCCAAATTAGAACCTTTCTGAATCTATTACCAGGAAATGAGGACGATTTTGTTTCCAGCCATCTTAGATTTCAACAGACAGGTAAAACCGGAAAGATCAAAGCATAATCAATTGCTTGTTCATATACCCCAAATGGAGAATTTTAAATTGGCCTGCTCTCCTTCTTGCTTACATTCTTTCTGATTTTAGCATTAAGAAGCAATCGCTGTAGAAAAAAGTTAGTAACTTAAATAGGCACCATAAAAGACTGACACAACCTTTCTGGGAAAGTAAAACTCAAGGCTAATTATTTACTAAACTCTATAATAGTTTGCAAGCTGAGCAATTTACGTGAAAAACGTTGCTACACTCCTCTTTGTACATAACTATAAAACTATTGTGTACCTCTTTATAAGAGGAAATTAGTTATAATAATGACTAATATGTACTGAGCACGTAGTCCCACAAAACATGACATTAATTTGAGTTATACGCTACCTCTCTTAATCCTGATAGCAACACTCTGAGAGAGGTTAAATAGCATTCACATAGCCAGAAAATGAGGGGGTCAGGATTACAACCAAGAAAGTATAAGTCCATACCAATAAGGAAACAAAATTTTTATTTAAATACGATTTTAAAAGATTTCAAACACACCCGATCTCGACTTTAATTTTCTTGTGTTACATTCATATGACACTTTCAACTTCACTGACCATTATTAATCCAGCTACTATCCTCAGAATGGTACTAGAAATTCTAGGGTAATAAATGATAACTGAAAAACAAAATTCAAAACTAAACCAGTAGACAGTGTTCAGATTAATCAGTAGTCTTTAACTAATCACTTTATTATAAATAGTCTCTAGATGACTTATAAAATCTCATCTAGAGGCATATAAAGATACATATATATATATAGTCATTCAATTGTAGAGATGGTATTACATGCAATTATTAAGGACAAGTACTTAGTTCCCTAATATTTTATGATTCTTTTAAAAAATATTTCAAAATAGAATGTGAGGTCAACTATAATAGAATCACAAATCAGAGTAGCTAAACATTATTAGGACTCACAAGGTGTACAATGGTTACAGTTAAGAACCTCACCAAGAAAATGAAATTAAGAACAGTATCACTGGCATCATCCAGTTAAACCATTAAGGAGCCAATGCTATATGAGCTAGAAAGGAGATGATTGAAAACTAAGCGGGGCAGTAACACAGGGAATATAAATAGGAAATGTAGATGAAAAACTGGCAGAAAATTGGCATTTGGGCTGATTGGCTATCAGGTAAGAATGAGAAGGAATAAAAGAGAGCTGGAGAATGTTTGCAGGAGAGGTACAGAAATAGTGTACATGCCAGTGAGCAGAACTGTGGAGGTCGGGTAAGCAAATATGTAAAATCTGAGTGTAGACTTTCAAAAATTTATGGAAAGCTTTACTATGGCTTTGAAGAAGCCGATCTGAGTCAAATTTTAAAATAACAATTGCATATATAAGTTGTAGACTGAAAATTATACAATATATATTTTCATTATTAATATTGCTTCCATGTTTTTATGCTAATTAAAAGCATGATCTGGAAATCAGTGAAAAAGATTACTCTTAACAATTGATTTTATGTTAACAAAAAAAATGTGCCTTCACCGGACAGGTTATTTCAACATCTTAATGCAGTAAACATCTATGACTACCTCTCCTGAAGAGAAAGGTTACTCTACAGAAAATTCCACACCCATTTTGCACCCCATTCATATGCATGAGAGTAGAATCATCTGCAGCGTGTTTCCACAGCATAAAATCTGTATTACATTACAGAAAGTCTCCAGTGTATTTATTTATTTTGTGCCAACAATGTCCACTATATTGAGCAGAACGATAGAAAATGAGAGGGCAACACCAGGTAGTTACTTGATAACTCTAGTTTTCAGCATCTGGTAAACCAGCATACTGTAGAAAGCATAGTTCTTAAGCATTCAGAGGATGCTAATCACACAAAACATCTAACAGTAACTGGCAGGGAAATATAAAGGTGCTTTGTGTATAGGAGATCTTTACAAAATTAAAGTGGCAGAGATGCATTAAATGAGAAAGTCCATCAGAAAGAAAGGGGTAAAGACAGGGTAACCAAAAGCTGAGACTGCATACTGGGTTCCTATGTCTTCCTCCCAATCTGAAGAACTTAATAATTTTTTTAAAAAGTTCATGTTATTAGTACCTTAGGCATTCTAATAAATCTCATAAACTGACCATTTTGTGCGATTATTCTTTGAAGGCCTGACTTTTAATGTCATGATAATATTCCACCATGATGTACAAACATTTATTTTACCTGACCCTATTTTTTGACATTCTATAAATATCATGACATGAATTAGTAAATATTGACCCCCACATTCAGCACTGTTCTGAGAAATTTAGACAATAAGAGTATTGGTTAAAGACAAGACACGGTCCAGAAATTGTAGAATGTGAAGTCTTCTTGGGAGAAAATAGGCCAGTAAACTAGGGATTTGGTATAGAAAGAACACTTAATCAGTATGAGGAAACAAGTTAGCTACATAGCCCTGGGTAAGGCAAAACAAAAATAGTCCATCCTGAATGAAGTTAGATACATGTGCAAACCAATGTGAAAACATGGAGTAACACAAAGGTAGATGTAGTAATTACAGGAGAAGCATAACCCATTTGTCAGGGTTGTCAATTGCAGTAAAGAATATGTTAAGTGATTTTCATGTCAGAACAAAGAGGTCTCTAAAGAACTTTTGATTTCTTAATTTTATGAATTAACAAGATAGCTGCAAAAATGAATGATATTGGTGCCTGAGAAATTTTGAGAAGGAAAGATCAGGCCAACTGAAGTAATTGGGGAAGGCTTCCTGACAATATTAAACTGGCTAGTTCTGAACTTTCTATTAAATTAGTCAAAGTATTCTTGTAATAAAAAATGGTTGCAAATCGGGCCACTAGACAGACTAGCAAATTCAAGAAACTCGTTGATTACTGTTGAATCCATTAACTATGACCCTAACCTAGCAAGAACGTTTCAGCTCTAGGCCATGAGCTGAAGGAGGGGAAAAAGCTTCAGAGAAAAATGTTAAGAAGATAGGGGATAATTTAATATACTTTTGTGCAGAAATAAATAGATTGGTAGAAAGGAAGACTGAAATCAAAGGCTAGTGTGGAAGTCAGAAGGACCGATGAAAGGGATTAAAGAAGACAGGTTAGAAAAGAAGATGGAGTACCCTTTCCCTGTTAGGAATGGGAAGAAGCTGAGGATGCCTTTGTGGTTAAAAAAAATATATATATTGCGGCTGGGCGCGGTGGCTCACGCCTGTAATCCCAGCACTTTGGGAGGCTGAGGCAGGTGGATCACGAGGTCAGGAGTTTGAGACCAGCCTGACCAACATGGTGAAACCCCGTTTCTACTAAAAATAAAAAAATTAGCCAGGCCTGGTGGTGGGCACCTGTGATCCCAGCTACTCGGGAGGCTGAGGCAGGAGAATTGCTTGAATCTGGGAGGTGGAGTTGCAGTGAGCCAAGATTGGGCCACTGCACTCCAGCCTGAACAACAGAGCGAGACTCCATCTCAAAAAAAGAAAAAAAAAAATATATATATATATATATATTGCTTACAAAGAGTAAGAGTTTAGAATACATAACCGAGAAGGGTTAAAAAAAAAAATGTGTGTACACACTGGGGTCTATTGTGGGGAGAGGGGAGGGGGAAGGGACAGCATTAGGAGATATACCTAATGTAAATGACAAGTTAATGGGTGCAGCACACCAACATGGCACATGTATACATATGTAACAAAAGTATATATATATATAAAAAAAGTGAAGAGCCTTGTTTGGGAGGAATAACACAGGCAGTCAAATAAAGACCAGTAAAAGGATCGCTGAGCACATGTGGAGGCATAACAGGGAATCCAGAGCATGAAGACGTCTGGTGCAGACGGGCGCTTGTTTCATAAAGGCTGAGGAAATGGAGAACGTACAAGAAAGAATGGGAGGATGTGGTCACAGATCGCCGGGGTTTCTGAGTTGCTGGTCGTAAGGGTCTGTTGTCATGAGAATGACGAAATCTCATTTCGTAAGGGACGGCATGCTTGTGAATATCTGAAGAAAAAGGAGTCGAAGGGCTACTGACACTCACGAAGTTGAGATATTCTTAGAGAGAGAGATTGGGAGAGTCACCGAACATACAAAACAATATACAGATTAGATAATCAGACCCTGAAAGATACATATTTGCACCATGATTTCAAAATATCTATAATTGGTCCAATACTTCTCAAATAAGTCTACCTAATCTAAGCAAGAAATGGAATTAAATAAGAGTGCTTTTTTTTTTTTAACCATACATGGTAAATGGCATGGTAAAGAGTATAGCAAATATTTGATTGATGAAAACCGTAAGTCGGAGAATAGATGAATAATCTACAAACTAAGGGCTTTTCAGGCATATTGGAGTAAATTAAAATCTACAAATATTGACTGAGGGATTACTTCAGTCAGGCACTAAGCTTGGTGTCTGGAATATGTGTGGAGAGGACACAGTCCCTGTCTTGGAAGCTCAGCATCTAGAAGGGAGATAAAGCTGTAAACAACTAATTATAATATGGTGCTATTTTAGAAAGATCAGTAAAATACACAGGACAGAGTTACTCCCTAATAGTAGGCCCAATGAGAGAAGACTTCCCTTTGGACCTGAAGGGTTGAGCTGAGTTCTGAAGCATGAATATGATTCATATTGAGGCCACTCATTACAGGTACTGTGTGTTAATTATCTTAGTACTCCTGGACACAAAAAGTGCTCAAAATCTTTGAGTAGTAAATGAATAAATCTGACTGGTCTGCAAATCATCAGAGAGTAATATCAGGACATGAGGCTGCATCAGAAAAGTAGTGAATAGACGAAGGGCTTTGGGTGCCATGAGGATGATAAGAAGGCAGAGAAGGGTTTTATTCAAGAGCCAAAGAGGACCATTATCAGATTTCATAAAGGTTACTCTGTTGGCAGAGTGGAGGATAGATTAGAGACAACAAACCCACAGGAAAGAAGACAAGTTCAGCAGCTATTGTGAGAGTTTAGAAAAGAGAACAGGGTCTAAACCAAAGGAGTGAAACAGAAGATAAATCAGTGATAGACAGGTATGAGTCCCAGGTGTTCTGCACTTTAACTTCTATAGGATCTAAAATTTCATACTGGAGCAACACTGAATGCTGGAATCTGAGAGAGTAAATTCTAGCTTGAGCAAACTTTTAATGGCTCAAAAACAGAGGATTCAGTCTTAGCTGTGAGGTTATCCACTAGGTTGTTCACCACACTGTATGAGAATACCTCCCTAATACTCTCCCACCACCCTCTGGTGAATCGAGGTCAGTAGGAAAACTAGTCCCAATATTTCTAATGTTGTCAATTATGGTAAATTCTGTATACAATGCCACACAGGAAGTACCTATATGAACTCTGATTCTGAACAAGAACAAACATTAAGGGGCCTGCTTCCCACATCTAATCTGTTTTTTTTTTTTTTTTTTTTTTTTTTCTGAAAGAAATCATGAGTGAGTTAAACTTAAATATTTTAAACATGCAAACTCTCAAGAGGGTACCATGATTACAGGGATTAAACAACATAAAGGTTTCCTACAAACTCTAGACCTGCTTATGCCCCTTCAATATCAAATGTAGTTACATTCTGGTGCAAACGTAAAAGTAATTTTCACTTTAAATTCTCTCTGAACATGGTGCTTTAGTCTGCTTGGGCTGCCAGAACAAAATACCACAGGCTGGGTGGCTTAAACAACAGAAATAAATTTTCTCACAGTTCTGAAGGCTGGGAGTCCAGGATTAAGGTTTTGCAGGGTTTGGTTTCTAGTGAGGGCTTTCTTCCTGGCTTGCAGATGGCCACCTTCTCCCCATATGCTAACACGACCTCTACTTTGGGGAAGTCAGAGATAGAGCAAGCTCTCTTGTGTCTTTTCATATAAGCCCACTAATCCCCATCAGACCAGGACCCTTATGACCTTAAACCCTAATTACATCCCAAAAGCCGCATCCCAAAACATCATCACACTGGGGATTGAAGCTCTAACCCCAATACCATCACACCGGAGGTTGAAGCTCTAACCCCAATACCATCATACTGGAGGTTGAAGATCTAACTCCAATACTGTCACACTGGAGGTTGAAGCTCTAACCCCAATACCATCACACCGGAGGTTGAAGCTCTAACCCCAATACCATCATACTGGAGGTTGAAGATCTAACCCCAATACCGTCACACTGGAGGTTGAAGCTCTAACCCCAATATCATCACACTGGAAGTTTAAGCTCTAACCCCAAAACCATCATATTGGAGGTTGAAGCTCTAACCCCAATACCATCACACTGGAGGTTTACGCTCTAACCCCAATACCAACACACTGGAGGTTGAAGCTTTAACCCCAATACCATCACACTGGAGGTTTAAGCTCTACCCCCAGTACCATCACACTGGAGGTTGAAGCTCTAACCCCAATACCATCACACCGGAGGTTGAAACTCTAACCCCAATACCATCATACTGGAGGTTGAAGCTCTAACCCCCAGAGTGATGGTATTTGGGGAGCAACATTCAGTCATAACACATGGCAAAGGACTGCTGAAACAGAAAACATGTTTCACACATGCTTTGTGTCATGTAAAGACAAAAGAGACAATTCCCCAAAACTCATTCTCTTTCTTGCTTTTTTTTCCTTTTTGAAGATCAAGGTATGTTAAGCATATCAACAACAGTGATATTCAGAGAGTGGTAATAATATATGATGCTAAAATGTTTTGGAATGAGATTCAAGCAGCAGAAGAATATGGAGAAATAAACTATATTACATAATCCTTTGTTTTTCAACTACCAGTTTACTAATAATTTGAGTAAAATATAAATACTAGTTTTAAAGTTACAAATACACTAGGAACTTCCTCTACTGCCTTCTATAAAATGAATGCTTTAGGTTTGAGGAGGTGAAAAAAAGAAGTTCTTTTAAAAAGATATCTAAAGTAAAAAACTTAGCATATATATATAGATACATATATAGTCTACATAGTCTATATATAGTGTCTATATAGTCTCTATATATCTATATATAGACTCTACATATATATGCTAAGTTTTTTACTTTAGATATCTTTTTATATACATATCTCTATATATAGATATCTATATCTATATATAGACTTTCTCTATATATAGAGAGTGTCAAGACTTTTGATTCACCTGCTTTGGATACCAGTTAAAGTTAGTGCTTCAGCTCTCATTGTTATTAACAAAACTGCAGAGCATTTTGATATGAATAATATTTCAGACTCGAAAGTCTCACATTTTATTTTATGAGTGATAATTACATTGCCCACTACTACAAAAATAAATACATTCAAGAGCGCTACCATTTTCACATCATAACATAATTTGTTAAGACTGAATTGTACAATATTAAAATTAGATGATTATTACTCAAAATATAAAATTAATGAGCCAATCAATATAAAGCACTAAGGTATGTGTTACCAAAATTATTCAACTGTATACAGGTACATAATAAAGACAAAGATGTATTTTTACATAATGTAATTCATTTAATCCTAAACTTATCAGAAATAGTTTTAAAATTCTAGGTTACCATAAAAATAGTATTTCACAGGCTGGGTGCAGTGGCTCACCCCTGTAATTCCAGCAGTTTAGGAGAACGAGGCAGGTGGATCACGAGGTCAGGAGATCAAGACCATTCTGGCTAACACGGTGAAACCCCATCACTACTAAAAATACAAAAAAAAAATTAGCCAGGCGTGGTGGTGGGCGCCTGTAGTCCCAGCTACTCGGGAGGCTGAGGCAGGAGAATGGTGCGAACCTGGGAGGCAGAGCTTGCAGTGAGCTGAGATCACGTCACTGCACTGCAGCCTGAGTGACAAGAGTGAGACTCCGTCTCAAAAAAAAAAAAAAAAAAAAAATTGTATTTCACAGCATTGTAAAATGCCATTTACATAATTTTAAAACAACTCCTCATTTTTGCCAATACTACTTCTGTATGTTCACATTTTACTCTTATTTAATTCATATAAAAGTTATCATAAATCCAGTTGGCAAATTTGCCAATCTATTCACTATCATCATCCCAGTTGATACTTTACTCAATTAGGCCTTGCATTTTATCCTAATGTTTGGGACCTCAGTGAGGACTTACTAAATACAGCTGAAGGTTTTTTTTTCCCCCTTAGTGGTGAGAAATAGATGTATTTTTAATGTTTTAATAATTTAAAAATATGAACATAAATTTGAAGGTCAGAATTTCACATACAGGGGGTTCTTCCTTTATATTCCATTTAAATAAAGTTATAAATTGCCTTAAGGGAAAACTGAATTTGTTTTGACACATTAGCAAAAATTTCCTTTATTACATCACATGTCATGAATAAAATGCTGTTACAGAGCAACAGAGGGAGCTCACACATATTTGATTCTCTCTCTGTCTCTTCACTCTGGTTAGAAAAAATGAAGTTTGTTTTCAATTTTTTATTAGATGATTCCCCCACCCTGCCAAAATAAATCCAAATATATTTTTTAAATCAACAAGGAAGTTAACTACAAGTATATTCTTCCACTGTAAATCTTACATGTTGTTTTGTTTTCCTTTTTATAAAAAAAATTATCTAAGAAATGCTTCTGGAAAATGTTCATAGTTATGATTCATTCTGTTTACTATATTGTGTTAAATAAAATGTGTTCTCAAAATTATACATGTAAATGTTTGAGAATGAGAATCAAATCTTAAACATAAGCAGCCAAAATTTCACAATCAACTCTTACCTACAGAGGACTATAAAGAAATCTCATTAGCAACCACAGAAACTTAATAAAGCTAAGAAAATCACATATAACAAGCCATCAGAGAATCCAAACAACTTCTGCCATAAAACCCATAAGTTGATATCTATGCAAAATGTATTTAAATACCATGTTTATGTATTATAATAACTTGTCTTCTGATAATGTTTGGGGGGCCCCAAATTAGTCTCCTATAAAAAAAAAAAAGACATGTCCTAAGACTCCAAAATAAATTTTTTAACTTAGGAGAAAATATGTATGTTAAGATACTAAAATATAATCCAAGAAATTCAACGGTTTCAAAATTGTACTTATTATTTTTCAAAAACAAAAAATCTACGCTTTGCAGAAACCTCAATGTAATAGGTAACTGAGTTGGACTTCAAGCAACTTAAAAACTGGACAATTATCCTTGCTTTTAATTTGCTCCTGGTTTAATCTTAGTCACATTGTACAGAGCTAACACTTATCCTCTAGTGTTCTACTAATTGCTTGGTGCTATGTTGACTACTGAGAATGAACCACAAGATACATCGCTGTAAACTGCAGGGAGTGCTTCAGTGATCATGAGGTTAAAATCTCCCCATCAGCAGAAAGAGAGAATTCTTTACTTAACTCAGTGGTACAAATTATTTCCAGGTGGTGATAATTATCACTTGCGGTGTTTGATATTCCGGACTTTGCATCTAAATTTATACTTGACAAGTTAAACTTTTCATCGTGTGCATTTTCCTGTAATCTCTCAACAGCCAAAGACAAGGATAGATGGATTAGTGATGGGTGAAACCAATTCAACCCAAAATGGCAACACTTAATTACAAGTCTTCTTGTTTATAATTAACTGTGTAAATCACTAACTTGAAAGTTTCTTTTCAAAGTATTTAAAACCAACTCTTTTCCCAGGGGGATTTAATACTGTATATTATTACATAGTTAAGTATTATTTTGTTTGCTGTATGAACAAGATGTGAAAATGGCACATTTTACTGACTATCTTGCTAGCAAATTTGGAAAATGTTCATGAATTGCATTACTAGCACCAACTGGTACTTCTCAGTATTTTTAGACAGTTTTTGCCTTATATATGAAAGCCATGGAAAGACAATCCAACTACCCAAATGACTATGAGTAATTTCTGAGAGTGGAGAGTGAGGGTCAAATTCTCAATTTCAGAAAACAAAAAAATGAACTTCCAAATGTATCTTCTGAGATGTATTCATTTTTCTGTGACCAATATTTAGAATAAAAAATTACTGAGAACATACTCTGTGCTAGATACCATATGCTTTCTAATATTCTAATTTAGTATTTTCTGTTGTAATATTTAAAAATATTGAGAGACAAGATGACAACTCCTATTTCATTGATGATTAATCTGAGATACACAAAATGTAAATAACCTGTTAATGGCTACTGAGCCAGTAAGAGGTTACAGACCTATAGTTTGAGCTCAGTTCTTCTAAATCTAAAGTTGTACTTTTTAAAACAACCTCGCCAACATAATATCAAAAAAGTAAATTATTCACTTACTTTGCGTATCCACATCAAAGAAAACCACAGGGAAAAGAAAATACAGATGCATGTGCAGTAAGTCTAAGATGCTTAAAAATGTCACATCATGTTAAACTTGAGTCAACCTAACAGTAAGGCTGTAACAACAATTCTCTACTTCCTGATTTGTTGCTGCATTCAGCTAATGTATTGAGGGCCTAGAATGGCTCAGATCCTAGAAATATAAGGAATAAGAAACAAAGAACCCTTCCCCAGGCTAGTGCAGGAGACCTATCAGCAAAGAGATGACTCTAACACAGCATGATAGGTTCGCTGGTATAGGCTGCAAAAAGGGTTTCAAAGAAAGGTTAGCGGTTCAGGATAAATTTTATTTTAATTTCCAATGTTTTTTTTTTTTAAATTCTGAACTCTAACTCAATCTATTTAGCTTCAGCTGTCTAATTTTTGCACCATTTCTAAATCTTTTATGTCTAGTCCCATCCTCTACCCAGTTCCTGATTTTATTATTTATTATTCAAAAAGAACCAAATGAAAATTAAGTAGTTGAAAAGTAGAGCAATCGAATTTGAGTTGGTAGATGCAAGAATCAGCAAAGTTGAAGATAGGTCAATTGAGATAATGAAATTTGGCCAGGCATGGTGGCTCATGCCTGTAATTCCAACACTGGGAGACTGAGAAGGGCAGATTTCTTGAGCCCATGGGTTTGAAACCATCCTGGACAACATGGCAAAATCCCATCTCTACAAAAAACATAAAATAAAAATAAATAATCCCCCAAAAATAGCCAGGCATGGTGGCACACACCTGTAGTCTCAGCTACTCGGGAGGCTGAGATAGTAGCATTGTTTGAGCCCGGGAGCAGAGGTTGCAATGAGCTGAGATCCTGCTGCTGCTCCAGCCTGGGACACAGAGGCTGGAGTGCAGCCTCTGACTCAGGGATTATCCTGATTTTGCTGGATAATATCTGCTGTCTACATGATCCATCATCGAGAACCTGAAAGCCTGCTCCTAAGAATCATGTTTCTCTCATTCTTCAAAGTCTTTGCAGATTGTTTTTCTCTTGAATGAGAGTTGCATATGGTTTGGCAACACAACTTTCAAACTTCACACATCACCTCTTGACCGCAATGTCTCTTCTATCCCACATTCTTTTCTCATTCCTTAGAATTTAGAATTCATAATCTGATTTTATGTCTCTTGGGTTATAAATTTCATCATGGAAGAAAGCTTAACATGCTTTAGTACAAAATAGAAAAACAGCACAATGAACACATTTAACAACAATACTTGAGAATTCACAAATGTTATAGCAAAATCAGAAAGCTAGTGGGAAAGTATAATTAGTAAGAAAATGTAGTAAGACATTGGTAAATATTAAGGAATATTTTAAAGATCAGCAATATTGTAACAGAAAATAAGCTCAAAACAAGCGATGGATGCCTGGTGGTTGGTTCTGTGTGCCTCCTATAAATAAACCACAATAAAACAAAATGAGTCCAGGAACAAAAAATTTAGTTAGCACTTTCTATTCTTATAAAAATAAAAAGGATTCTTGAAGAGGTGAATCAAAAG
This sequence comes from Macaca mulatta, assembly GCF_049350105.2. Lineage (NCBI taxonomy): Eukaryota > Metazoa > Chordata > Mammalia > Primates > Cercopithecidae > Macaca > Macaca mulatta. Next base: position 125,907,416 of record NC_133413.1, read on the forward strand.
ATCTTGAGAATAGCGCTTCTTGATCTTCTATTACTGCAGAATTCATCTTATCAGTTGACTGATCAGTAGTCAGTTAACTGAAAAAGTCAGTTACAGTGGGGAATCATAAAAAAAAAATCACCATTTAAATCACTAATTATATTATTTAAATTAATTATTTTATTTAATCATCAATTATATGTCAAAACACATAAAATACATATTTTGGCTAAACTTTGAATTACATACCAGTTGTCTTTTTTACACAAATCTGTGCACATAATAGATCCTCTAAAATTTCTTCATTGCATGCCTGTATCAAAACAACTTATGTACCTCATAAATATACAGACCTAATATAGGCCTACGAAAATTAAAAATAAAATTTTCAAATGCTTATGACCTTTTCCCGTCTGCTACAATTATCTCACTCACACTTAATCTGATACCTCAAGTGATACATTTTTATTAAATCTTTCTTTCTGAAGCATTCATTTTTGCCACTGAAGAGCTTTCTTTTCATTCTCAGATTTTAAGCACTTATATAACATTTATTCACATAAGGATATTAATAAGTTCTCATGCCATAACAGGTTTGCAACAATCTCCAACAACTCTTGGTGAACAGACAAGTCAACTAATAGTAGCAGAAGTGAATGTAGGTTACATTAGAGAACAAAGCCTACTATCTGAAGGCACTCAGCATGCTGTGGACATCAGATGGTGCCTTTTACCAAGAAAGTCCAGAGAGAACTGGTTACATAGGGATGGCTTAGGAGGGTTTCTTACTATACTTTTTTGATATCCATCATTCTTTTTCACCATAGTGCAAAATTTTCAACTCTACTCTCCACTCAATACACATTAATGCTTTCATCACAAACGATAAAGAACAGGAAACTATAGCTATTCTTTATTCTAGTGTAACCAATTTTCACTGGTTATAGAACACTTTCTAGTGTTCTATATATTGCCACTTCAAGGCAATAGAACACTTTCACCCTTAAAAAGTAACCTCTCTAGGTAGACATACTTCCAAAATTATATCCATAATTTACTTGTGTTTTAAAATGAAAACTCAATAATTAAAAGTTAGATTCAGAGGTCAAGCATTCCACTTGAAATCATTTGTTTTTCAGCTCTGACAGTTACATAGCCCGCCTTACATCCAAAAACTAAACTTCATTAACAACATTCAATCTCAGGTTCCTCATTTGTAAAATGAAAGGTCAAACTAAGAAGCTACTCATCCTTAATGTACTTTGTGATTCTGATATGGATGTATTTTAAATGACCACATTCCACTTTAAGATATACTTGACACATTTCAGCCAAAATTCTTGACTGTAATACAATATTAAGTGAAATGTCAGGCATAAACTGTGTCAGAACCCTTATATCCACACACAGCAGGACCCGAAATGAGTATCACTGTACTGAATTATACCAATAAGAGAAGTTGGAGGTCAGAGAAGCCACACAGAGCCATGCAATAGTCAACAAATGCAACTTAATGTCCTTTCCATGTCCAGAACAACTTGCCATACAGCTTCTGCAAAAGAGATTAATGGTGATAGTAGCAGCAAGTGGAAGAGAAATGAAAGATATGGAATCTTAGCCAATATTCCATTTGTAATTTGTCACATCACAGCACAATAAGACTACTGCAATTTACTATTTGCACTGTTGGCAACTTACAATTCAAATGAGCGCCTTGATTTTTCAAAGAATGGACTGTGTACACATCAGTCAGCATGACACAAAAATGCCCGGTCAGGTTCATTTTAAATGCACGTTTTATTTGGTACTGTTAACTAATCACTATCATTACTTTTACTGTTTACAGATGCAATATTTATTAGGCAAAATGTAATTTGGAATCCTTTCTTGCACCCAAACCTAATTCATTTCCTGACTTTCCGAAATATTTATATCCTGATTAGACATATTACGTCTTTAAAGCTATTATACTAAGATGATTTATTTATTTCTAGGGGCAGTGTTAAAAAAACTACTCTCTAAAAGGAAGACTGAAAGGAAAAACACCAGAGTGCTTTCCAGAACTTGGGAAAAAAAAAGAAGAAAGAAAGATGGGGAGATGAGGAGAAAAAGGGACGAGGTCTAATTTAGGGCTATGGAAAGGATTTAGGCGCCGGCCACTCCCAAGTTTGCAGCCTGCTTTTAGACTCTGACTTCCCACTATGGCCCATGGCAAGACTCTTAACTTACTTGAATCAATTTCCACATCTGTAAAATGGGGATGATGATACTCAGCTCACAGACATGTTGTGAGGATTAATTAGTGCTTGTGAAATGCTTTGAAGATGAAACGGGTTATATAAATGCTAACTCTTATTATTATGAGAGGACTGCCCAATGCTATAATTACAGAGTTTTAAGTCCCACAATATGACCTACTCCGAAATAATCATAGTTCCATGAGGGAAAAGCACAAGCTAGAGCTTTCCCCTTTCAATTTATTGAACAAATACAGGGAGAAGGCTCACATTTTCTTTTTCATACTTGCAACAAGCAGAGAATCTATTCTCTCCTTAACCTTGACATAAACGATTTCAGCAAGTCACTACAGCAGTTTTGAAGCAGGTTGGTGTCCTAAGGGATGTGGAGGCCCAAAGGACAGAGGGGGAAAAAATAAAAGCCTGAGGATATTTTCAACACCACTTGAAACGCAAAGGGAAAATAAGTAAGTGGCATCGCTGTTGTTCTCTTCTCTATCACTGTTATAGGGAAGCAGGCATGGTCTTATGGAAGAGACGCAGCTTCGAGAATCTCAGTTTACCACATAGAGGTGTAAAGCATTAAACTAAATTGTGGCTATGTCAGCTCTGTTGCTATTGCTATCGGGTTATTTATTATACATCCACCTCTAATATGGACTTTTATCTGTTGTCTCTTTCAAGATTAGCATCGACATAAAAATTGCCAATTAGCTTTCAAAAGATCCAATAAAATTTAAAAAAATTTTTTTTAGCCATCTGTGATTTTTCTTCTGAAAGAACCAAGTGTTTATTTTTTGTAGATTATTAGTCCTTTGGTTCTAAAATATGCAAGTGAGCATTTAAAAAATATGTATCTATATACCAAAATAAAAAGTTTTAAAAATTGAGGCTAACTCTTTAGCAAATTGAAAAACGATGTCCTTATTTTTTCTTCATACAAGATTAACTTTAGCAACTTGCTTAAGCCAAAAATCTTTCTTCTTTTTATGTACCATGAGAAGGTGAAAAACAAATGAACCAAAGCCAACACGATACTGTAAGTCAAATAAGAAACTAACTTAAATTAGCCTGGATTTTAAAACGACCCCTTCACCAGTTTATAGATCAATTACTTATCTTACACAATTCTTTGATTTGTCCTGACAAAAATAATTTAAGAAGTGATTTCTCTGAAATTGCTCTACAACACATTCGATGCTCACGTCTGTTTTAACATAGTATTGACAGTTCCCTTAATAATAAAACATAAAAATGCAAATATCCTAAACATTAAGACATGGATTTTAAAAACTGTTACCTGTAATTCATCAAGACTAAAGTGAATAAAAAAATGTATTTAAACATAAAATAAAATCCTCCTATCACGAAATGTAAAGAACATTTCAGGCTAAAAAGAGAATAATTTTGAACCTGCGAAGTGGCATTTTTGTGAACACAAAAATGGGAAGGAAGCAGAAGAAACGAGTGGCTAGGAGGAAAGATCTAGTATGAATTCTCAAATTGCAGTCCATCACTAAGTAGCCTTATTTAACTTCCAGTCAGCCACTTGCCTTCTTCAGGCCTCATTTTCCTTATCAGGGAAATGGGAGTTATAGTAGCTATTCTCATAGCATTACTATGAGGATTTAATAAATTAAAGTATAAAAATATTTTACTTCCTGACCCTGAGGAATGTCATGAATGTGACCTATAAAATGCTGGATTGGAGGCAGGCGGAAGGGTCAGGAAGCCACTGAAATCTAAATTCTGTACCTCCCTGGTATCTGCTGAGGATGTTGCTAGGGTTATACCTAACACCACAGTGTGCAAAGCAATTCTTCCAATTACACCTAAAAATACTAACGAAAAAGCTATATTTTATCGATTCACTCAATAAAATTAAGTCATCCAGCAGCCTACGAAAAGCCATTTCATGTACAATATTTATAATAACTTAATGTTATTTCTATCAACAAGGATTCAAACGCAACCATTTTTGCCTTACATAGAGGCACTTACATCCACCAATGCTGTAACATTTGCATTAGTTAACACCCTTTCATTAATTTATTAAATCATTCTCCAGGGTAACTTCTGTAGAATTCCCAGTTTTTGCTTTCATGAAATTCTGTAGTTGATGAACCTCCAACTTTACAAGTAATTGAACTTAATTCCAGGAGAAGACGGTGGACAGAAAGGACAAGAAAAACAATAGGATATTACTTTTTTTGGTTCCCATCTTTTAATATTTTTTCTAAAATTTATACTAATCAATACCAATCATTTAACAATGCAGGTATCTAAAATTGCAATATAAACTGGTCCTTTGAGTAAGTCAGAGAATTTTATTTGCTCATTTTTAACAGTTGTATTTTTAGTATCTTCCAAACAAAATCCTCTTTATCAATCTCATTACCATTTGCAGCTTTTCTAGGTAGTTTCCAAAGTGGATGCATGCTCATGGTTAGAAAGGATCCTTCTTGACAAAGATTTCACACTCAGAAACTACTATCAAATGCAGTCAAGCAGGAAGAAAGAATACACTGATGACCAAGTATGCTGAAATAAAGAAACACACGGTGCTGCTATCTATGAATTCACATTAGAGTTTCTTCCACTGGTGTTAGTGTGGTAACCTATCTAATTAAACTGCATGAATTAAACTTTTCCTTCCTCTATTCAGTAGCATTTTTCACTGGATGGTGGAAGACCTCAAGTTTAACAGTTAACACTACGTTTTCTTAAATATTCTCTCTAATTCCTATCTAGATAATTCATATCTCTTCTTCACTATTCCTAAGAGCCTCGGACATTATTGTTTGCTACAATTCAATCATCTTAAAGAGCAGAAAGTCATTAAAATAGCACAAAACATTCAATGGTGTCAATTATTCTACTCTTGAAACCATCCGAAATTAAGGCCAAACTAAAAACAAATAAATAGAACTATACTATTTACTGTACTTGCTTTAAAAAGATAATATTAAAATTAGGCAGATTATTTCCTTATTCCTATTTTTAGATAAAGATCCAATTCAGATTTATGAAAAACTCGAATACAACTAATGATCTCATCAGTCAAATTCATACTATCTTTTAGTTATACTGGATAAATCAATTTTTCAACATTTTTTTAGGACAAATGGCTTCACTGTTTTATTTCAAGAACAGATTCAAAGAAGTGAAAAGGCATAGAAAGTTATCTGAGTGAAATGCACACCTTGCAACTTATTTCACCATTTCGATTCTTTTATCTAAGATATCACAGAGTACAATAAAACTTGTAGATAACATAAAACAGTTTATAATCTGAAAAAAAGTATATAATAATGGAATTACAGTGTCTTTAATTATTATCATCCCTCACCTAAAGAAAAAGAATATCTTTTCAAATTGTCCACATTGTGAACTTAAGCTAGCATTATTTATACGTAAGAACATATTTAGAAAATGTCAATGGTGGGCAGTAAGCAACTTTCAAAATAAATAACATGCAACAAATTGAAATGAATATAATATAATATATATATTTATATAACATACAAAAATTAAATTCTTGTGTTTAATTACACACAGATATGTATACACTATATACACACATATTACATATATATTTAAAAAGCGTTTGCAATAATGTTTTAACAAGATTCCCAATGCTAGCTAAAAAATGCTAAACAAACAAAATATAAAAACATCATAGAAATAGGTGACTTTCTCTAACAATCAAATGTATATTCTAATACACTTAAGTGATACCTGGGATACTATTTGTTTTTAATTTCAAAGATATAACACTTATAGCATAATATTTGCTTTTGTAAGTAACTCTGAATTTGGCATGTTCTTATCCTTAGTGTTTCAAGAAATAATATACATCCAATGGATAAAGTAGGAAAAAACATAAATGTAACTCTCTGGTGTATAAAAACATGACACACACACACACAGCCATGGGGTTTTTAGTGTTTAATGTAAATTACTTTTTAAAAATCTTTTCAAAATACCAACTATTATAAGTACCCAATATAAGCAGACATCTGTAAACTTGGGCAAAACAGTTTATATAACTCTTCATTACTGTGAGCTGAATAAGCAACTTTCATTAAAATTTGCTTACTTTTTAACACAGAGCAGAGGTTCATTCGAGATCCAGGTTGGTAAAACAGAAGGGCAGATGTCACAAGTACCGACAAGAGGCAGTTATTAAATCATTCAAAGAAAAACGTCCCAATCCTGTTAACTTTTCCCACAAAGTCCAGTTCAAATGTTTAAATAATAAAACTGCCAGTATAGTTGTCAGCTACATTTGAAGCTCATCACAGACTTTGTGATTTCCTAGAAGTTAAGTTTTTAATCTAGCCTCCAAATTATGGGATGTTTACTTAATTTTACTTTTTAATTATATTAAGAAATATCTGAAATGGTATAATTCATGCCTGATAAAATCATAAAAATGCAGTATCAAATAGCAAATGATTAAAAGATGCTTTTATTACCCATACTTTGTTAAACTGACTTTCTAAGTATCACTGGTTTTTTTTTTTTTTTAAATCAGGAAAGGGAATAAAGAATGACTCAATTCTCTCACTCTCTGTCTCTCTCTACCTCTCGCCCTCCCCTTCCCTTTCTCCCTCTCTCTCTTCCCTTCCACAGCCCTCTCTCCCTCTGCCTCTCCGTCTTTTTATCTCTGTGCTAAACTGAAATAATCTGACGAGTCTTCAGCTTTAGCTGGGCCAGTGAAGCATGTGGTTTAAGCTTGTGGCTGTAAGGCAGTGACCTGAGTGTGAATACCTGCCCGTAGAGCTAGGATTTTAAGCAAGTTATTTGATTCTCTGGTCATTAAATGCATCACACACAGGTTAGTGTTTCAAATAGACGGCAGTCACCATAATTAGCTTCAGGACAATCAGAATTTCTTTCTTGGGTTTCTCTGTTTTCTCCCAATCTGCCTCCTTCTAGAGAGACTCTTCAGCATCTCGCCACAGTCCCTAGTCCCCTGAGCTACCCTTATCCTGGGAAAAGCTTCATTCCTTTCACCCCCGAAGAGTAGCAGCCTTTATTTTAGCCATCTCTCCACCACTCCTACTATGCTACACTTATTTCAGTTTTCCTTTTGGGTCCTGTTCTCTACTTTGAACAGTGAATTAATTACCTGAGAACTAAACTGTGCTGGGTTGTAAACACTAGAAATAAATTAACTTGTGACTACTCTAAGGATCACTTCTATTTTAAGAGAAAATTTCTATGCATAATAATCCTTAATCTGGCCAGGCACAGTGGCTCACATCTGTAATCCCAGCACTTTGAGAGCTGAAGCAGGAGAATTGCTTGGAGTCAGGAGTTCAAGACCAGCCTGAGCAACATAGTGAAACACCATCTCTATATAAAATAAAAATTTGAAAAAAAATTAGTCTGGTGTGGTTGGTGCATGCCTCTAGTCCCAGCTACTCAGGAGGCTAAGGCAGGAGGATCACTGGAACCCAGGAGGTTGATGCTGCAGTGAGTCATGACTGCACCAGTGTATTCTAGCCTGGGTGACACGGCAAGATTCTATATATATAAATAATCCTAAACCTAAGGAAATCAAGTTTTAATGGTGGGCATTTTAGAAACCAAATCAACAACATTCATTTTTTTGTTTTTGTTTTTTGGGTTTTGTTTGTTTGTTTGTTTTTGAGACAGTCTCACTCTGTCGCCCAGGCTGGAGGGCAGTGGCGCCATTCCAGCTCATCGCAACCTCTGCCTCCCAGGTTCAAGCGATTCTCCTGCCTCATACTCCAGAGTAGCCGGGATTACAGGCGCCCCGCCCGCCACCACGCCCTGCTGATCGCGAACTCCAGACTCCGCCCACCTCGGCCTCCTAAAGTGCTGGATTTACAGGCATGAGCCACCGCGCCTGGCCAATAACATTCATTTGGAGGAAACCTGAGGATTTGGGAACCTGCAAGCCAAGATGTAAAGACAGAAAGAAGCCAGCCAGAACCAGATGAAAACCTTTAACTCTAACATTAAATTCTTATATTTCTAATAAGCCTATTACTCTCCTTTGAGTCTATAATTAAAGTTTCAGGTAAATAAGACTACATTCAAATTCATAAAAGAATTAGTAAAGGATGAAAAATATTCTCAGTATAATCTGTGCTGTGTCTTATTCAGAATGCCTGTCTTAATCACATAGGCTTCTGATTGCTAACAATTAAAATCCTGATCTCCTTTTTCTCCCCCTAATAGATGAAAGCCTTTGTGAAGAAGATGTAAAATTCACCCTGTCATATTACTGACAAGTGGCACTGAGCTGGTAAAGTAGTGTATTAATACTGATTACACTGATTAATAGTACCGTAAAAATTGGTTCAATGGTGCTTTAACGTTTTTTAAAGAAACAGATGAAAGACATTCTGGGCAGAATATATAATAGCTTTACATCATTCTATCACAAAGTAAAATCTTTGAAATGTATGAATTAAAGTGAAAGCCAAACTGTTCCTACTGTATATCAATAAATTCATTTAAAAATTGAAATGTCTAAACATCTCTCCCTAACCTCCCGCTATCAGGAAACTTTAAGAAAATAATGCTCAAGGCTTATGACGGATCCTGCTAAATTCAAGCACCGTCAATCTCTTTCATGCAAATGAATATGTATTCAGCATTATATCATTGTAACAAGAATCAATATCAATTATGTTTCCAATATGACAGGTCCTAGGAAAACATCATATTGTATAAGATGATAACATCAATACTATAAATTCTTCTAAGCAAAAGTTATGTTTTAACACATCAATTGGTAAGAATGTTCTCGTATACAGTCCATTCTACTCCAATGTCAAAGATGGATGATTAGTAGAAAAGGGATTCCCTTGTCCCCCTTTGACAGCTGAAAGGGCTATATTCCTGGAGTTGTGTAGTTCACCGAAATGTTTGCAGCTACTCAGACAGACTTAGGAGCCTTGGTCAAGTAGCTTCTCTACTATAATACTCTATTAAAACAAACAAACAAACAAAAAAACTAAACAAAACAGCCCTTTGGAGTTAAGATTCAAGATGCAGAAAGTGTTAAATTAGAGTAAATTAGAATTTTACTGGATAAACTCAAGAATCTATTTGTTTTGGGGAGTGCTTTTCATGCCACTACTATGCAGCAATAGTAGGATGGTCAATGCTATCCTAGTAAGCCTGGCTAGGTAACAAATGTTGCAAGAGTCTCTCCTTGCTATATTAAAGAAAACAAACAAAACAAGAATGATTTCTAGGCTGGGCCTGGTGGCTCACACCTGCAATTCCAGCACTTTGGGAGGCCCAGGCAGGTGGATCACCTGAGAGCAGGAGTTTGAGACCAGCCTGACCAACATGGTGAAATCCCATCTCTACTAAAAATACAAAAAAATTAGCCAGGCATGGTGGCCGGCACCTGTAATCCCAGTTACTTGGGAGGCTGAGACAGTAGAATCGCTTAACTGGGGGCGGAGGTAGCAGTGAGCCAAAATCGCACTATTATAGTCCAGTCTGGGCAATTGAGCAAAACTTTGTCTCAAAAAAGAATGATTTCTAATGGCAACCAATGATTTGTGGGGCTTTTAAAGGAAAGTAATTAAAAATAGCTCTGTAGCAATAACAAAAGAGGGGTAGTTGTGAGCTATGATGCCAAAGCATTCCGGTTCTTAAGTTAGATACTGGTGAACTCTCATGCTGGCTCAGCCACTACTTAGCTGTGGGGCTTTGGGTAAGTCACTCAACCTCTCTGAAGTTCAGGATCCTTATCTGTAAAATGAATATAATCATATTTAGTGGCTAAATCTTAAGGATATTGTGAAGGCTAAATGACAATTAATGTAAATTCATATAAAGTACAACTCTTTTAACTGCTATTTGTCATTATTATAAATTGGAGTTGATCAATCTAGAAAGAGCTACTTTGCAAAATAGTGACCTCTCTGGTACTGGAAGTCTTCTACCAAGCCAGAAGAGGATCTATCTGTTAAAGAACATCAGGTAAGAAATTCTTGGCATTGAGTCGGAGGTTGTTCCATTTGACTTCTAAAGCCCTTGGTATCCTTGGAAATCTATAACTACCCTGCAAGTCTCTTCTGCACCTCGACTATGTTAAGTTTAACCAACTTTTATTGAGCTCCAACTACTGTTCATGTAAACATTAGCGAGAATCAGTCCCTTCCCTTGAGGGACTTCCTTCAGTTGGAGGAGACAGAAACATGGCCAATTTCATGCTAACATGGAATATCAGTAACACAAGTTCTACAAAATTTGGTTTCAGGAAGGGCCTCCTCAAAGACATAATCTCAAACTGAATCCTGAAGATACAACATGGAGGACTTCTGTGTAAACTAAAGACTCCAGCCTTCACTCTGAATAAAAGGCACAGGCATCCCTCCAGGCAAAGTGCAAAGGATAAATTTGGGGAGGGGGGAGGGGGGAGGGATTGCATTGGGAGTTATACCTGATGTAAATGACGAGTTGATGGGTGCTGACGAGTTGATGGGTGCAGCACACCAACATGGCACAAGTATACATATGTAACAAACCTGCACGTTATGCACATGTACCCTAGAACTTAAATAATAAAAAAAAAAAAATTTAACAGGCACAACACTGGAAGTAAAAAAAGGCCACTTCACCACTATAAAGCACTTTTTTCAAAACCAGATTACAGAAAAAAAGATCTAATATATTATTTTTCTTAATATTCCAAAAATATTAGGACATTTGTATATCCCATGATTTTATGATAGATTTGTAACAAGTGAGCCTACCTAAGGCACATTTCAAAAGAAGAAAAATGCTTCTCAGAGCTTGAGGACTGAATTTCCATATCATTCCAGTGCTAAAAAGTTTGAATTGTTCCCAAAAGTCCACAGTTTTGCTCAAGTTGTGACAAATATAAATTCTATACTTGTGATGTAGTCTTTTCTTCTGGGCTTCTCGGGAGCTAATGCTTGCGTACTGTATGTGGTTTAGTGCATGTTAAATATACATTTAAAAATTCCATTTTTGCAAAGTAAATGTGACAAATGTATGCCACTAAAGTCTTTATCGTCAAAGCTGGATAACTCACATGTTTTACGTGCAGAGTATTGAGAGTTCAAAGAAGCAAAGCAGATTTTGATCATTATGATGCTTCCAGGAAAATGAATGAAATGATTCATAGTATAAAGTTTTTCAAAGTGCTTTTGGATAGACGTGTATCTAGTTTCTAAAACATCTTATATAGCATTAAAAGCATAATTGAGCAAAATATGATTACATGGAATAAAATTGGAATAAAATTATGTTCAAAGGCAGAAGTAAAATGCATTTTATAATCTAAATTGGGGAGAATACATTTGCAACACTTAATTTAGTGCATCCCCTTTATTGCTGGCTTGCTAATATAGCAGAAAAGCAGGCCAGTCCATCTGCTCTCACCTCCATGCAATGCCTGCCTTTTGCAGGTGTGCCTCAAGGACTTCTCCTTCTTATTCTTTGAATCATCTTGCAGACACTAATGAGCATCGCTCTTCAGCTTTAATTATTGGCCCCTGACAAGTCAACATAATAGGAATCAGCTTAACCAAGCATACTCCCCAGCGACATGTTCAATTACTCAGGTTGTACTTCTCCAAGAGAGGTCTGAGGCGTTGCTAATATAACACTGTCAAAAAAATAAACATAGGTATCACTTACAGTTTATCTTTTGACCTTTATGTCACCGAATCTAACAGGATATGCTTTTTTTTCCTCCTCCCAGAAAAGATCTGCAAATTAAGTGTGCTACAAGACCTTTTCAAAAATAAAAATAAAAAAAATTAAAGTATCTGTCTGAGGTCCACATGATGAATGAAGTTACATAATGTACTTTACAATCTAAAAATGCTGGAATTTGTTAAGGGAGTCATTTCACCTCTTTAAAAAAATGAAAAGATATTCTGATCTGTTGTTTACTCCTACCACTTTATCCCTTCACATCAGGAAAAAGCAATAATCCTGTTACTTTAATGCAACAATTAGTAATCATGAGTGGAAAATCAAATGCATATTAAACTAAGAATTTTAGGCATAATTTTTAAACAGAAATATACTACGCAGCAAATGATAATGGTTTATAGTAATATATCCCTCTGTTACAGTACAGAAATAAATAAATTAGTATTTTTACCTAAAAACTGTAGCATAGTAACATCATTGGTAAGTTAACTAAATGCAAACCAGCAAACTGCAAACGGCACCATATTTGAGCTATATCAATAACACTCTTATTATAATTTTTGTAACCATTTGGTTGTTATAATATAAGTGTTCCCATTAGCTCTTATGAAAACTGAATCTCCAATTTATACAACCCGTTGAAGACACTCTATTTGTCAGCAATTTCCCCCACCCCCTAAAGTCCTGTTACCTTCAAACTTTAATCCTGGCAATATCCACAGTGAAAGGTTCATCCAAGAAATAACTAATTAAATTTGACCTAGTACAATGGTCACAGACTACACACTTCTAGAATGCTGAAATGTAAAAATGCATCACTACCTAATAGGGAGATAAGATGTCCAAGGGAATAAGATGAATCTTCACAAAAATATTGCATCTGCTACTAAAGAAATTCAAAGCGCGTGTCCTAATGATAATGGGCCAATTTTAAGTTTACATAAAACCTTGATTTTTAAACAGTGCCAAAATTATATATTTTTATACATGATATAACATCATATAAATCATAATATATTACGTTTTTATTATTATGTTGAGTAAGTAGTATTTTTTATTGCCTTTTACCAAGATTATTGAGACGTGACCTTTACTTGGGCAGGGACCTTGAATATTTCAACTTTGTAATTGCAATGCCCAGATCAGAATCTTGCTCATTTAGAGTAAATGCTCTACAAATATTTGTAAAAATAAATAATGACTGAATCAACAAATGAATTATCCATATTCTGAATGTTCAACTCACTCTATGAATAGGTGTATGTCAATCCTTCAAAAAGTAGTTTCTTAACTAACACACTAATATACTAACATGAAGTTTATGCTGACCACGCTGTTAAAAACCTTTCTAGAATAGCAAACCATTATTGCTGCTTATCGTTTGTGACAATATGTTATTGTACAATAATCTATTTTCCTCTTTGATATGAAGGTAACTGAGAAGTAGTAATAATAGACAATAAATTATTTAGGAGAATGTAAATGTCACTACAACATATATAAGCAGCTTAATTTTCAATAACATTTAGTCTTCTAGGCTAAGATACTCTGATGATACATATTAGGAACTTTCATTGGTCTTCCTCTTTTCTACAGTAGCATAGAAGTAAATAAATTTATATTAGATGTGTTGAATCTTTTAGCAAGTGATAGCTAAAATTTGGAAAACTATCTACATTTGTGATCTGATCATAAATAGAGAATATGTGGAGTTCATGATATTCCCCATGCAATTAACACTTCAATGAATTTATTATCAGGCTCTGATAGCTGAGTATTTGCTAAACTTGAATTCCAAATTTATAAAACAGTTTTTATTTTTATAAAACAGTTATTAAAACTTTATTAAACAGTTTTATAAAAACTTTATTAAACAGTTATTTTTTTCCAAAAATCCTTAAAATGTATTTGTATACTACATTTATAACGTTTTTAATTTTAAAGAAACTGTTTTAAGAGTATGGAATGTTTAAAAGTATGAAATATTAATACACATTTCTACAAGAGTGTTTATTCCTTTCCCATCCACTAAACTAGTTCCTCAAAAGCATTCTTAGTATTAATAGAAAAGCAAACAAGAGAAGAAAATCTGTAAAACTGGCTCAGCATTTCTAGTCATTAATGAATAATACGGGGGGGCTTTTTCTCCCTTTCTTTCAAGTCCTCAGAGATAACCTAAGAGTGCAGTACCACTTGTCTTAAAAGGGAGCTTTTCAAAATGACAGGACAGTCAGACATCCAGGCCCTAGCTGGGGCCCCACCTCATACCAAAGACACTTGAAAAGTAGAAGGGCATTTCTGTTATCACCAAATTAAATGACCCATCCCTTTCCTAGAACCAATCTTTATTCCAAAATCATCACGATAAAACAATGCACAAAATAAAATGATTGATTCAGGGTGACAAAACTGAACCATGCTTCATTTCAAACTTTAAAACTGAGACCCCTCTATCAGTTATTGTGTGCAAAACAGCCCACACATTATGACCAATGAAGATTACACCACAGTTTTCAATTCAAGATTTACATCAGTTCAATAGCACATCCCTCAAAGTCTGGTTAAATGTGAGATTTATCAGTGTAATAATAGAAGCAGAAATAAATTACAGTGTAGAGGGCAAAACAAAGAGATAAGGCTTCCAAACAGATTAGAAAAGGGGGCAAGTCAATGAAGTCCTGAGATAAGGGCAGCTGCTCTAGATGGCACAGGTTCAGAGGAGAAGGCCCTTTGAAAGGCATGCCAGTGTGAAGAGGGAGACGAGAGGCCTGGGGGTAGGTGAGGAGAAGGACAAAGGAAAGAACAGGGTGACTGAGACCAGTCTCACAATGACCATGAATGGAACAGGGCAAGAGGGCGAAAATAAGTAGTTCTACCTCAAACACTGAGGGACTCTCTTTCTACTTCCTAGTTACTGATACCTTCCTATCTCTTCCCAAAGTATCTGTAGGAGCTACATTCCCCAAACACCCAAACCCTAGAAGCTATTAACTGTCAAAGGCAAACATAGTTTAACAGACACTTAACAATCACAGTTTTCACAGTCTTCTGCATGGATAGTTCCTAAATGATAATCCAATTTAAAAATAAACTTTTTTATTTCTCTACTGCTAACTTTGCTCTTATAACTTTCAGTAAGATATCAGGTAGAATTTCAATCGGACTCTTAAGATTACATGTCCTAAATGTAGGAGTATGTAAGGTACATGAAATTGATTATTTCAACATCTGTTTCTCACTTCAACATCAAGAGTTCCTTTGTAATTATTAAAAACAAAAAAAGAAAACCTAACAGTTTTTCCTAACACTTCCAATATGTTATCAAACATTAAATGACCTTTTTCCATGGATTTTAGAAAACAGATTTCTTTGGCAAGTACTTCTTTTTTTTTCTTCCAGCTGACCCATTCCCTTCAGACAAGATTATGTGAAGCAGAGAGGGGCTGATGAAGGGAGGATAATGACACCAGTATGTGGTCAGGTGGGCAGAGCTCAGGCCAGTATATTTCCACTATGCAAGCCAGTCGCCAGCACTCAAATAGTACTTTCTGCTAAGACAATGATAAACCTATCACAGAATTTTTAAGACTAGCAGGGCGCAGTGGCTCATGCCTGTAATCTCACCACTTCGGGGCTAAGTGGGCAGATTACTTGAACCTAGGAGTTCGAGACCAGCCTGGGCAACATGGTAAAATCTCATCTCTATAAAAAATACAAAAAAAAAAAAAAATACCCAGGCATGGTGGCTTGCACCTGTAGTCCCAGCTACTCAGGAGGTTTGAGGTGGGAAAATCACTTGAGCCTGGGAGGAGGGACGTTGCAGTGAACCATGATTGCACCGCTGCATTCTAGCCTGGACGACAGAGACTTTATCTAAAAAAATAAAATAAAGTAAAAAGAACTTTCAAGACTAAGACACTAAGTGTGATTTCAATATAATCCCAACTACTCTACATGTGGATCTTGAACAGGGATGGTAAAAGATTACCATTCAAAAGGCTGATCACACTGGCAACCTCTAGGTGTCAAGGTTCCTGCTGGCAATTATTCTTCCCCCCACCAGAAAGTTCTGAAATTGTCTTTTAAAAACTACAGAATGACAACACTATTTTTTTTTTTACAGAGAAACTGATGGCAAATGTAATATGCCTGAATGGCTGCTTTGAAATATTGTGATATTCTAAATTCTGAACTTCTTTTTACTGACTGATGAGCAGCATATTTAAGTTGCCTATTAACACAACTGCCATACCTCCATATCCAGTTAAGTAAAAACTGACCCTAGCTTTAAATCTTTCCGAGTCAATTGTACAGGTCTTGAAAATCAACGTCTTTTTGTTGACAACCATGGCCCTTTACTTATTCTGTGGTCGTTTGATATTCATATGATATACTGCTACCGTATCTGTCTAAAAGGATGGCAGATGCCATTCCTGTGCCAATTCATGTGCCTGTGTTCTGCTTTACAAAACAGACTGCATGTTTCTTAAGCCAAGTAGCACATCCTATTGTTATATATTCCTAATATTTTTGGGTCCTTTACACAAACATCTATTCAGCAAATCTGGCAGCTTAATGAAGTTGGGAACCCTTCTGTCTAAGATCTCCAGAAATTCATCAGGTCTAGTGGCATTTCCTATTTTTTACGATGCTAAGTATGCCTGTATGCCATATTTCCAAGCTTCCTATTATCTCATCCCTAGCTTTTTTAACCCTAGCAATTTATACATCAGCCCATGCAAAGAGGAGGTTCAGTGCTGGAGTTTACTGGTTGTATTAGTCTGTTTTCATGCTGCTGATACAGACATATCCAAGACTGGGAAATTTACAAAAGAAAGAGGTTTAACGGACTTACAATTCCACATGGCTGGAGAGGCCTCACAATCATGGTGGAAGGCAAGGAGAAGCAAGTCACATCTTACATGGATGGCATTAGGCAAAGAGAGAGAGCCTGTGCAGGGGAACTCCTCTTTTTAAAACCACCAGATCTCATGAAACTTACTCACTATCATGAGAATACCATGGGAAAGACCTGCGCCCATGATTCAATTACTTCCCACCAGGTCCCTCCCATAATATATGGGAATTCAAGACTAGATGTGGGTGGGGACACAGCCAAACTATATCACTGGTTATTTAAGACCCTATTTCTCATCCTCATGTGTCTCAAACTCAAAAGATGATAAGCCAGGACTACAGTGAAACTTTCTCCTTTTCCTCCCAGAATCTAAAAGCCTCTCGATATGGTTTGGGTATGTCCCACTCTAATCTCATCTTGAATTGCAGGTCCCATAATCCCCACATGTCGTGGAAGTGACCCAGTGGGAGGTAACTGAATCATGGGAGCAGTTACCCCTATGTTGTCCCTGTGATAGTGGCTGAGTTCTCACAAGATCCGCTGGTTTTATAAGGGGCTTCCCCCTTCACTCGGCTTTCTCATTCTTCTCTCTCCCGCTGCCTTGTGAAAGACATGTTTGCTTCCCCTTCCGCCATGATTGTAAGTTTCCTGAGGCCTTCCCAGCCATAAAGAACTGTGAGTCAATCACACCTCCTTCCTTTACAAATTACCCCGTCTCAGGCATTTCTTCATTGCAAAGTGAGAATGAACTAATACATTTTCACTGGATCCAAGAAGAGGTGCAAACATGACCCTTGTATGTCAAATGCTGTTATAATCTCCCATCCCAATAGCACCACATGTTTCAAGCACCATGGCTATTATCTGTCTTCCGTCTCAGAGTTAGGGAAGAATAATATATTCTAGGGACTTTTTCGCTTATCACTGACACTGAGATACACAAAAACACTACTACTTGTAACATTCATAGTTATGGGAAAATTATGAGGTGATGTTTTCTTAAAACTAAGAAGCTCTAAGCTTAGAACCCAAGTAACCAGATTTCTAATTATGATGACAGTCCCAGGTTCAATTCACAAAACAGAGAGAAAAAAAAAAAGGCTTTGCATTTCTTGCTAACACAGATAAAACATTATATTTTATTCTTCCAATTTGTGAGATATTCTGTAAACTCTAGTCTAAAACCAGGGATGAAGGACACATGATGGTAAACCATCTTACTATAATTTAACTTAATCCAGCAGTAATAAAGATAGTTGTAATTTACTGTTAACATTGGGAAAGGCTGATGAAATAAAGTAAAAATCTCCCACTGGGGTTCAATCAGAGCTCTTCAATTTTCAGATGAGTATAAATGAAAATCAGAAAACAAGCCAGTGGGGAAAGAATGGCAAGTCAAGGCTTAAGCCTAGCTGCTCTACCTCCCCTAGATAAAGAGGCTGAGCCACTCAGGCATCCAGGCACTGATTTTCCATAGAACTCAAGGTTAAAGTTTGGCACAACTAATCTTGCTTCTCAATATTTCTTCTCAGTGCTGCAAAGCATTTTAGCAATTAAGTATGAAAAACACTTACTCCTGGAAGCATAAAATTCATTTTGTGGATTTATATTCTCCCATTATTGGGCTATACTTAATCACTGCTTTTTTTTTCATCACTACTCAGTGGGGTTCTGTACAATTAAGATTTTTCAAATCTATAATTACAATTATATTTCTGTAACATAGTTTTATGACAAATTGCATATGCTTTTAGAGTTATCAAATTATCTAGAATCGAACCTACCAGATATATGAAAGCACCATGTTAATAAAACAACTGCTATAACTAGAAATGATAAAGAATCTTTGGAATGCTAATATGGTATTTTTTAAAGGATAAGGAGATGAAATTTAATACCACTTTTACAAAGATGCTGTACCTAAAAAAATTCATTTGTTAAGAGTAACATTGCTATCAGAATACCCGTGGTCATCAGTTGCCTTTAAAGGCAACTGAACTTGCCTTTATTTTAAATGTATCCACATTTCAAAATCTACTAAACACCCTAAAATTTCAAGATAAAACCTTTTATTCTTTAATGTTACTGCATCAGCATTACAAAGTACATTAATATTTATGAATAACAAAATACATTATGAAATCTTATGAACATGTCTTCTCCATTTATTCTACCCAGTTTATTAACATTAATAAAAATGCCATATTTATTATCATCCATGGCTGGTGTGAGGATTTCAATATGTTACCCAGCAGCACTTGAAATATTGATACAAAAGTGAGAGTACGTTATTCACTGGCTTTCTAAAACAAGCTTTTAGCATTTTAAATCTAGGTATTCATCATTGATGCTGCATCATTATTTGGATAACACTAAATTCATGAAGTGTCAATCTTAGGGTTATAATAAGAACTAAGTAGGTGTGAGCTCATTCTGATTTATTCCTAGGTCTCACGCACCACAAATGTTTTATGTTTATTACTCTTGAATGTTCAGATATACACAAAAGAAGTAACTGCCATAAGAGATGTTTCTGTATGGTTCACTACTGAATACCAGTACCCAGCATAAAACCCTGCTCTCAGCAGACACTGATATATGTTTATTGAATGTGTGAATAAATCCAGCTTCATCACATTTGATGCCATATGAGAAATTTATTTTCGGGCAATACAGAATTTATAAATGAATATAGAATTTGAAATCAAATTTCCAAAAATTTTATTTTTTAAAAATTTCAAATTCCTGTAAAATCTTACAGTTGCCCTTGAAATGCACTTTTCCCCCATGTGTACATCCTTCATATGAAACCAAATCATCAAGTTGTTGACTTCAATAACAGACAATGGATGGATTAACTGGCCTTTTAAGTCTTTTTATACAATTCCTTTACTAACATTGTATACTTATAGAAGTACCTTGAGTCATAAATGTTACATTTCAAACCTTCATCTTGACTTTTTTGGGAGGCACTAGGTTCCCAAAGCACAGAATGAGTTGCTTATACTTTAAGAAAATTTAAGATGACTCTCTTCTCATCTCCATCCACTTTCATGTTGCTGTTTATTAATCTGATTAATCTGTATGTTTGTCTGTTTGTTTTCAAAGTAGAGTAAAAGTAAAATCAACATTACTTCACTTCTCAAATCATTTCCCAAAGCTAGAAAGAGGATTACTGTGGGCATTCAAATTCTAAAAAGGCTATTCCCACAATTTATAAAACAGGTCAGGAAACTACAAGCATTAAATCAGCGATCAATATCAGGCCTGCCCAAAAAGCAATCCACGAAGAAAAATTTTATTTAGAGTTCTTACAACATTAATGAGGCAGAGAAATCTTTGCTGACTAAAGCCAGAAGTTAGCAGAGAAAAGAAACAAAGACTGTTTTCATAAAATCATAACAACCACGTTGCTAAGGTGTAAAGGGGCCATTTAAATATCTAGGTTACTTTGTGCCTTGAACTATTTTGAACATTCCAGGGAAATGCTGCTGAATCCATTTTAGGGAGTCCCAAATGCAAAATTAGCCGCACTGTGAGAAAAGTTCAAAGAAACTTTTAACTTAAGAAACTGTGAGTGAGTGAAATCTGTACATTGGTGTAAACGGCTCCTGTCCCTTAACTTACAAAGTTCACTTTTATCAACTCTGGGTAAAATGTAGGGTCCTTTCAGAACCTGGACTGGATGAATGGCCTGAAGTGATACCCAATGCACATTTAGATTTTTACAATGCTACCTGGCAGACAGCATGGTAGGGAAACAAGTAACCATTTTTCACTCCTCTTTTGACTGCTGAAGTATTAAGCACCATCAGTTTAGCATAAAAATCCCTACTGAGTTGGTAACACCAAGCAAAACTTCAGCTTAAAGGCAGAAAGCTTGTTT
Source organism: Macaca mulatta (assembly GCF_049350105.2). Classification (NCBI taxonomy): domain Eukaryota; kingdom Metazoa; phylum Chordata; class Mammalia; order Primates; family Cercopithecidae; genus Macaca; species Macaca mulatta. The sequence continues at coordinate 125,928,060 of NC_133413.1, forward strand.
TAGGAGGTAAACCATAAAAGTCTAACTCTGCTTATCATGATTTTAACGTTAACATTCTCCTACCTCATTACCTCTAACACATTTACTAGAACTCAAAGTACAAAAACCACAGCTTTATTTTTATAAAGACAAAAGGAACATTAACATTAATCATGAACTGGTGTGACGATTACTGTGTCCTAACAGCATGCTTTTTATGTGAATGTTTCTAAATATTTTACAAACAAAACCTCTGTGGTACAAAGTAAGAGAAGTGTGAATATTACACCAATGTTTGAAATGCTTATTCCTTGCATTTGACACTTACAGATCTTCACCTATATTCTGGGCATCTGTGTGCATGGCTTATCTTCCCTGACAGACTGAAAACACCGTGAAGGCAAGTCGTGCATCCTGGCATTTGTACATGCAGTCTGGGGTCTCTGGCACACACAAGGCAGCCATGAGCTACTTCTACAAGGCTGTGAAATTCAATTTTAGGAAGCTGATCTGAATACAGGACAAGCTACATTCTTCAACACTAGCTGAATCAGATGAAAGGTGATATTTTGTTCTCTCAACTTTCTTAATCTTGTTTTTTTTTTTTTCTTAATTATTTTGGAACTCCAGTAGCAACGAGGGGTGCAATTTGGGGGCATGTAGAAACAACAACAACAAAACATCTAACACTATTAAGTAATGGAAATAGAATTTTACCCTCAGTAACCTTTACAGTAGGATGAATTGAACGAAACCTGCTACAGGAAGAATGACAACCTGAATAAAGTCTAAAGATCCATCTATACTCAGTGTGCATCATCAAGTTACTGGCTCCAGTCATGCATAGCTACAAACGCATGCAAGAAAATGCAAGAAAAAGTACCCAACCTGTTCTGAACACCATTAATACGACCACCAAGCATGTACCGGAATATCCAAAAACTTACAACCCTGTCTAAAAACAAAAGAATACAATTGCTAGTAAAAACAAAAACCTGGGCATTACCAACCTAAACTGAGCTTGCAGAGGGAAGGGAAGTCAAGCACCTTAATCATGTGCAGATCATGATCAACAAAACCAAAAATATTTTTCAAAACTTAATGGCCAATAAAGAATTACGTTTTCCCAGTACTTGTATAAATGTCCCTTGAGTAATATGAGTAATAGGCAGCAATAATACATCAAGATGATAGCATAAGAACGAAACAAATATAACAATAAAAAGCTCCAAGAAGGGAGGTCTGAGAAGGTAACATTTTGTAGGCAAGTATAATTTCACCCTCTTAGCAAACATTGTAATTTTAAAAAATAGACCAAAGATATTAAAAATAAAAATCCTAATTCTGTAGAGCCATTTAAAAGTACTTATATCAAAAAGGAGGACCACTCCCTATATTTTGAAGCTTTCAATATTATCTTTTCTCTGATTGTTCCAATGGATAAAGAAAATGGTTATTCACTTTCATCAATTTTCCTAACTTTTTTTCAATACTTTTAAAAAGTTGTTTATTAAAAAAAAACACTTTTAAGTTTTAGCACTTTAATTCAAATCTGTAATTGGAATTATCAAGAATTATTCCCTCTTCTCTTTTCCAAAATAATCCAAAACTCAAAACAGTTGGTCAGTGTGATTGCCAGGAAAAAAAAAAAAAAAAGCTTAAACAATACTGAACTGCAGTTGATATAAGGAGAAAAATTGTGTTGAATTTTAGTAACATGATTTGTTTTAAAACAATTTTAAGACTAACTGAATATAGACTAGTCAGGCTGAACAAAATTTTGAATTTTTTTTCAAGTTTCCAAGTTCAAGACACTGTGCTGATAAGTTGTACTTTTTCTATTACCCAACAATACAGTGTACTTACCTAAACAAAAGGAGAAAAAAAGGAGCATATATATCAAAGGAGAGATCAAAGGAGAGATGGCACATAACTTTTCTAGCTTCTAAGATAATGTGGATATAAACCATGAAAGAATGCATGCCCACTCCCCCTACTCATCGTGCCTGTGTGTGTGTGTGTTTGTGTGTGTGTGTGTGTGTCTGTGTGTGTGGTGTTCCTCTCTCTCCATTAGTTTTATTAGATTGGCTAAGATTTACATTAAAGGTTGCTGATCACCTAAGGCAAATGGCATGATCGAATAGATTTAATGCAAAGCAACCAGCCTCAACAAGCACCACACAACATGTGGATTATGTGAATGAAACACTTGTATTCTGTACCGACACACTCTACCCACTAGCAATGACTGTATAATTTCTAAAAAAGAAAAAACATCGCACCCAACAAATACACATCACTAAAAAGAACCGGAAGCCCTTTTAAGGTAGACAGGCTTTCAGAAGTGGCGGGTGAGGGTGTGCTGAGGAAGAATTTTTTCTCCTACTTTTCTGTTGTCTGCATTTTCTTATTCACCATTTAGGGCACAGGCAACTTGACACTAGTTTCTGTAACCAACCTGGTCCGGCAGGATTTCTCACACACCCTGCACAAAAGGCTAACCTCTTACAAAATACTTATTTCAGATTTACGTCAAGGTTCAATGAATTGCAGCCAGGAAACTGAGCTCCAAACCTAATATAAAAGTCTCCTCTGCTAATCACTAAACCGATGGTTAGCCAGAAGGCGGGGAAATTAAAACTTTATACTGTTTCATTTCCTCTTATGCAAATGTAAAAGAAAGAAACACTATCTTAGAGAAATTTATTTTTCTTCATTAATTTATATGGAAAAATCTATGACTTCAAAGTGACCATACAAGTTTACTTTAACAATGTAAATCTTCCATGGGAGCCAACCACATGATCTTTAACTTGTATTCACAGGCCCTCCTAAAGTCTTTACTGTACTCACTTTAGGTCCCCAAACTGTCATAATGCTTAAACTCCAGCTGAGGTATTAGGTGTTATGATAACTCATGCAATGATAATGGGTACTGCTAGAGTATACACCTTCTAAGGGAAACCAATGCAGTCTTGGGTTTATTTAACATTGCCAGAGGTAAAACAGACTCAGGAACCAGTGAATCAGTTACCAAGAAATCTCCAGATTCTGCCACTGTTGGAAAAAAAAAAAAAGTGCACTTTCCTATTCTTTCATGTTCCCCTTTATGTCCCACAGAATTCTCAGGAGAATCAGAAGTATCCTAAACATTGTTCAGTTCTTGCAGTGAAAAGTGCTCAAATCTCACTCCAATTACCTCCAGTTATGAACTGAGCCTGCCAACACTGCAGAAAGAGTCAGTGGCCAGGAATTTATGTCAAATTACACATTACACAATGATGAATAGGAGAGAAAAATAGCAGCGATTAAATACAATACTATGGGGTACATTATTAGATTTGCAATAAAGATACAACTATGCTTTCTTGACTCAATTGTACACATTGGAAAAGATACGCCACAGCTTTCACAGGGTGTTCTTTAACACTAAATTAAGTGTCTTTAATACTTAATTTTATTTTTTTAGGCTGTGGCCCTCTAGCTACATCTGTTTTTGTTTTTCAAATAAGAAATTGTACCATAGATTACTGGTAGGTGAAACAAAAGCAAAAGCAAAACAAACCAAAAACAATAGATCCTGATGACACAGGTCTATTTATACAAAAGATTGTAGCAAAAATCAATTGTAACTGTATCAGTTTATGCAGGGAGAAATGATAATTCTATGTCATGTGACTAGATAATATGGTGACAGATGGGTTTGGAAAGCTTCAAAATAATTGGTGTATGTTTAAACAGTTGATACTGCCCATTACACATACCGTATGGGCCACCAATTCTTTCTTTCCAGTTTTTGTTGCCAAAATGCTGAATTCAACCAACCCCCTCACAATATTGGTACCCCAAGATTTCTGTCCACTCCTGTAGCAGACTTGGATGAGGGGAACATGTTTATCTATAGCAAGTAGTCAAAATACAGGAGTTGCTTATCTAGTTGTGTTCTTTTCAGGAATAATAATACTTTTCTGGCCACCATCCACACCCATGGTATATTTGTGAACACATTAACTCCGGTGAATGTTACATTCATAGGTTTATAAATAATGATGCATACACTTGAAAAGACAGTCACTGAAAAGTCAAACATGTTTTTCTTCATACCCTACACTATATATATAGGGGCTTCGAATCAACATGTAGCTTTCCAGGAGAGAGGTGAGTCGATGGAGAATACTTAGGGGAAAATAATACATAACATGTTACTGCCCTATGGGAATAGAGACCTGAGGCCTTTATTCTGATTTCTGATGTGACAACTCTTAGGTGTGAAACAAAGACTCCTGCTGACAAGCAGAAAGTAGTTAAATGACACGTAACAATGTGGACTGTTTGCTGAAAGTAGTGCTGACAGCTACAGGTGTTTTTCTTTTTTAAGTTTAGAAGGCCCTGGGAAATGGTTCTACAACACTGTCTTTTAGCAGGCTACCCTGCAAGGAGATTCAAAATTATTTCCAAAATCCCAGCTGCGTATTTCATTGGTAAAGTCTGACAGCATACATCCCTCTCTAAGGAGGTGGAGGAACATCTGCAATGGTTCATATTGCCGAGAAGACATGAATTAGATAAATGTAATATTAGTGGTCTCTTTGTATTTAATTGCATTGGAAAAAATGACAGGTTTTTTGTTTTCTTTATTACTAAACATACTGGAGTTCCTTGTTTTGATTTTATTTTCCATTTGATGAGCGTGTGTTTTCATACATATACTAGTGAGTTCACCAAAGTACTACAAAGTAACCACGTTTTAAATAGAAACAAAAGAAAAAAATTCCACCCAATTTTCTCAGCTTCTGTAATTTGGTGGAAAATGTAGAAGTTGTCTCTCCAAGGTAAACTAGCTGAGAAAGTGATTCTAAGAGTAAAAGCAATAAAATTTAACCATAGCTTTACTAGCTGTGCTCACAAATGAGGTAATTCAACAATGCCAACTAAAATAAATATTTACTGCAGTAAAAGTAACAGCACCAAGAAGAAGCATCATGCTACATAATTCTGATTGCACCAAAGGCAATATTTCTTATCACACCAAATTAAAAGGACGAAAAACATTGACTTGAAACTTCAAGGTAAGGGAATTTCTAAGTTCTCATATAAACAACATTATTTACCTAATTTTGTACCATATTCTCATGTAAGTTATCCTCATACTATGGCATAGATTTTAGCAAATTCGTGGCCCTATCCTATTTTAAAGAAAACTGTACATATTGAATTACAGATATAGGTACCTACCATACCATGTCTGATACTAGTGTGTGTGGGCAAAAGTTAAGTATGAGAGAAAGAAAGAATATCTACACGTAGCCTGTTCATTTAAGTCTTAGCAGGTGGTCAGAACGCTGCATGTATCATAAAATTCTGGACAACCCCCAGTCTACAAGATGGTCTTGATAGAAGAGCCTAAAGCCACTAAACAGATTGCCAAAAGGCAAGTGGTCAGAATTATGGACAGAAGCTACCCTACAGTTCCTTCAAGCCTGGAGCAACAAGAAGAATACACATCTGTTGCTCAAGGCCAGTTGGCAAAATAGAAAATGGAAGTGATCCAGATCTAGAACATTGCTAGTGAGCTCCAGGTTATGTAGCACTAAAGGAGGGGCAGTGCCAACGGCATGGCTTAGGGAAGCCATGATTTCTGGGTTTTGCTGTTGGTTTTGCATCTTTTTTCTTTCTTCTTCTTTCTTTTTTAGTTGCCAGCTGGCATTCTTAAGGTCAGAAAAAGATGTGGAAAATGGCAATATTCCAGAAATCAGAAAACAGAAAAAATAAAACAGACTTTCATCACTTTTGTCACTCATTCTTCAAACCATGGACAATGACTCTTCACTAAGTAATAGCAACTTGATCCTCTATCTGTAAAAATTTAAGATAGTTACAAAAGTTAAAATAAATCGGGATAATCGCACATTTTTATTTCTTCTCGAAGTTTAGTCAGATGATACGTTTTCAAGAGATCTGTAATTAAAAATGGTTTAGTGCCTATAAATTCATCAAACCATTCTGTGAAAGGAAAGAGATAAGATGGAAAAATGAAGAGAAAAATTGATGCAAGAAACTAAGGCAAAAATAGTGCTTCAAAACCTGATAGGATAAATGTAATAATCACTCTAATACCATATATGTTTGTAGCATTTCTGTCTCTGCTTTTTATCCTAAATAAACCCACACATATTTTCATTTGAGAAAATTTACATTTCTTTCCCTGGAATATTTCTTGCCACCTATGGCAGTTTACACCACTGAGAGGAAAGTTTGGTTAACACCAAGTTTTAGGCCTCAGGTATATTCAAGATATACTGGTTCCAGATAGAGAGAGACAGATGAATAAAAAGATTCACCACATGTTGAAATAATTGCTCCCAAAAATGCCATCAAGGGAATAATACATCAATATGGACAGAAAAATTCAGTACATCAATTCCTAGTTACAGACATATTTTTTCCACATGTTGATTCTTCATTTCTACTTTCATTTCCATCTTAATTTAATGAAATTGTAAATGGACACAATTACTTCTCAAATCATTTGCTGTTATTAGAAAGGTGGTGGGAGGGGGGGGAGAAATCTGGCATTACCTGTCCACATTTTCAGGTGCATTGTCCTTGATACAGCAATTCCACTTCCAGGAATTTGGCAAAGAAGGATCTGTGAACAAGATATCTTTGGCAACACTATTTTTAATGGTGGGGGGATGGAAACAGGTTGCTTATTTGTGAATATAAAATATTATAAAAATTGATACCTCTCTATACCAATATCAAATCTTCCTAAATATTCAGACATGGATTCAAGGCAAAGGCAAGAAACAGAATTTGGAATGAGCACTTTTGCAGTGACTTAAAATTTCTAAATAGCTTGATAACATAAAATATTCCAAATATCTAACGCAAGGATCCTTGTCAAGAAGGCGCCACCCAGCAGGTCACAACTACATCATCTGGGCAGAGATGGGGAGCCCATGCCAGGCACCTCTATCAATGTGGACTTCACATGTGCTCCTTAGTCCATTTCTGTCCCTAATGTGCAATCCACCATGTTAATATAATTCCCAGTACTTCCTGCAGCTCTTTCAGGGTGGCTGTGTAGTAGAGTCTAAATCCTCTTTCAGCATTCATGATATTTCAGGGATTAGAGTATTTAATACAGTGACCTTCTAGTTGTAAGAGGCTAGGGTTTCAATACCTCTCATACAGAGAGTTTTAAACCAGTTGTGTTATTTTGGGGCAACTCATTTAACTTTTCTATACCTTAGTGCCATCATTAAAATTGAGTTGACAATGCTCAACATCATAATGTTTATTCAGAGGATTAACTGAGATGATGACTGTGACTGATGGTGACTGGCGTAATTCCTGACCCATTACCATACTTCTTCCCAGAAGGCAGATAGCATGTATTATTGACCCTTGTACTCCCCCAGCAAAAACTACATACCAGACACACTTTATGAAAGAATGAACAATTAATTTGAACCATAAAAATAAGGCTTATTTATGAAGGTTAAGTTGAATGTATATACATGCACATATATGCAAATATATGTATGCAATTCAGATATTTTATCTTAATGCTTAGATGACTCTAAACTCTCACAATTTTAAATTAAAACATAAATATGACATAATTGTAATTTTTTCAGCTTTATACATCAGCATTTTACCATCATGAGAAAAGATATTCTTTTTCTTCTTTCTAATTTCCCCAAAGTTAAATTATTAAAGCATAGTTTACTATTAAAAAAAAATCAACAAATTAGCACTGAATAAATTGTTCTTTATTTCTAGTTAATTTATCTGAAAAGTTGATATTTTATGTTCTAGTTTGTGGCATGAGATATAAAATGTGCCACTGCTCTAAAAACTACATCAGAAAAATTTTTTCCACAAATGGCTTTTTTAGGGGAAAAAATATAATTAACAGGATCAAAATTTCACATAGTTCCACATCTCTAAACTTATATAGAAATTTAATGGTTACATAACTTCAACCATATCAGCAAATACACTTCTTTTACTAGCATACATCAATATCCTCCCAATTAAAATACTCTGTAAGACTGCCTACATACAGTATTTCAGATCAAAATAGCTTTTACTGAAATAGACTTTCCTGCCTCTCTGATTTAGCATCTCACTTTCCCTTATCGGCAGATGGTTAGCCAAGTTTTATTTAAATCCATATGTCTTCCATAGGCATCGTACAAATACTGAATTAAAAGATGAACAAATGTTTTAAAGCTAATCAGATTAGCCTTTAAGTGAAAAAAGTAACAAAGTGGAGTTTCATTTCCTGCAAATGACTTTTACTACATCACGGTTAGATGACTGAAGGAGTTACATCCCCGTAAACTACCCAGACAAAAATAACTCACTGTATGAGACAAGATTACAGAAAAAGACTTTCCTGACTTTGATTATTTTTTCATGAATCCTTCCTCTCTGTATGAATTCCAATCCTGGCAGGCAATAAATCTGGTACCAGAGGGATAGCATAGTGTAGGCATGGTTCAACATCAAGGCTAAGAACAGAAGAACAGAATACTTCACCAACTTTATTTCCATACAGCTATACCCTCTCTCCCTCCTTTACTTCCACTAATTTGCTAAAGGGTCAAGAAAACAGACAAGAACTCCCACTTGTGGAAAAGAGCTCCACGCCTTCATAGATTTCAGTTTCATAAATATAACCTGTACTTTTATTCATCTTTTCTAGGCAAAGAGATTAAGATGATGAGGTTGGGATTGTAGTACAAACATCGTATGCATTCCTGAGTTCATAAAAGCTTTCAAATTCTCCTATCCAGGTTTGTCTCTAGTTAAGTCATGTTGCAGGCTTAAGCAATAATACCTACTAGTATCGTTCCCTTCTTCTTATCATGCTTTCGGGGCTATATGCCTTTGCTTCTCTGACTGGGTCATAAAATGATCTAGATAAATGGTCCCATTACACTTTTTTGGTTATCTTGAGCCCAGTATCTAATATTCTAAAATACCTCCCTTCTTTAGAAGGAAGCAGTATATTGGTATGGTAAATCATTCTTCACATTTTTGTTTCAACACTTGGTAGCACTGTGTTCTATAACCTAATAATATAGCTGTGTAGAAGACTAAGTTCAACCGAAATTGAATCTATAGTTAATTTTATTTAAAAAAAGAAGGTATATAAAAAATAAATTTTGGAGTCATGATTTAAAAAATAGACAATTTAGGTTTGAACTGAAACTTTTAAAACCTAGAAATGCACTGGCAGATTGTGTCTCTAGATTCCTGTGTCACAAAATTCTATAAACCTTAAGAAATCTCTGTTTCACCAGATAACTCAGAAAAAGGGATATATAGATATAGATATACATGTAGATATAGATATATATCAAGTGTTAGGATTTTCCATTAAAGCTCAAATACTCTTTATTGTTATATGAACCCTAAATTGCTGTAATTGATTTTTCCCAGAGTAAGTAACTCACTAGATAGTATTATACCCTAAAGGTTACTGGAAATAATGCACAAAGTAATAATTTACTAATTCATCAGTCCTAAAAAGAGTATTCAAATAATAATCAATTTATAATTATAAACTTAATTAATGGTAGAAAATTTACACAGGCGGTATGGCAGTCCCATCTAGGAAATAAAATATGGTTTTCCAAATTTAAAAAATGCATATTTCCTCATGTAATTCTATTCAATTAAAGTTACATTGATTCTAGACCTCCTAAAAGATTAGCAGTATAACAGGGCCAACAAGAAACAGAAATATATTGGCCGGGCGCGGTGGCTCAAGCCTGTAATCCCAGCACTTTGGGAGGCCGAGACGGGCGGATCACGAGGTCAGGAGATCGAGACCATCCTGGCTAACATGGTGAAACCCCGTCTCTACTAAAAAATACAAAAAAAAAAACTAGCCGGGCGAGGTGGCGGGCGCCTGTAGTCCCAGCTACTCGGGAGGCTGAGGCAGGAGAATGGCGTAAACCCGGGAGGCGGAGCTTGCAGTGAGCTGAGATCCGGCCACTGCACTCCAGCCTGGGAGACAGAGCGAAACTCCGCCTCAAAAAAAAAAAAAAAAAAAAAAAGAAACAGAAACAGAAATATAAAAATGCACTGCCCTCAGGAGCTCTAAATCTGGTATGGGAGGAAAATTTGCAAACGGATAAATTAAAAGAACCAGTATTTGCAGTATCTCTCATATCTTTGTTCTACTGTGTCCCATACTTGTCTAAAAGCTCCTTGCTTTTAGTGGAAAAACCTCAAACACACACACACACACACTCACACACACACACTTCAATGAACTTCAATTTCAAGCCCAAGGAGTTATCACATAAACCCCAACATTGCCATGAAATGGATACATTAAAATCATAACTGGAAACTACATGTATGCCAACTCAACCCCATGTAAACCAAAACCACCATGTTTGAAACTCATCATGATTGTTCATTAAAAATAGAATAACCAAGACGTCGGACCAAACCAGAATACTATGCAGTCCATGTTGCCAGCCATAAGAAAGGTCAGACTAGCTTGGGCTGGTCCACTGGATCAATCATCTGCACTGGGACTGTGAGCCCAAGTGTAAACTCCGACTGTATTGTTACCTATTTCCAAGACTTTCACCCACTATAGTTAGGTTAGCTATTATGACACAAGTGCAGATTGATTATGATTAGAGTTCATAGTCCTTCAAGTTTGGGAATAACTACTTAAAAGCAATCTAGATATAAAACTTAAAAGGTTTGTTTAAAATAATGGAAAACTGGTATACTCAGGGTAGTTCCTTTACTTTTAAAATGATTTTAATACATCTTCAGAGAATTTTCAAAAGAACTACCATAAATTCTGTGATCATCACACAACGAAGTGTGGTTGATTTTTTAAAAGGCATTTTAATTTGTACTTATTATAACAAAACTTTTAAAAAGCATATTTTTTTCTTAACATTAAATGGGTAAACAGGCTAGTAAAAAGTCATAAATAGGCCTATCTCTCAGATCCAAATTGTTTACAAGAACTGAAAGCCTTAAAGCTTGGAAGATTTTAATCAAGACTTCCATTAACCCCCTACCAATATCCCAGGGATTGTAGGAATTTTAAACAAAAGGGAAAGCAGAATGCTTTTAAAATGACTTAATGTGATACAGTATTAAGATATGTAACAGTGTTAGCCATTAAACAACAGGTGATATATCACAGGCAAGCATTTCTCTTTTTTCTCAATTATAAAATAAGACATTAAACAAGACTTGAAAATGAGCCACTGGGTTAAATCTAAGAGAAATGATTAGAGAATAAATCAGAACACCAATAAATAAAACTAAAATCTGATAGTTCTTATATATAATGAATCTACTAGACAGGCACAGTAAATATGGCATTCATTTTTAAATGTGTATTCAAGAATTTGTCATGTATATTTTTTCTTTGATTATATATATATATATATGATCCTAAATAGTAGGGCTATTTTTATCTATATCTGAATAAGCACTATTTACATATATATACACCCTACATATATAGTTATATATTTAAAAGAAAATAAACATTTTGAAGTTATTTAATTAAACAATTAAATTTTATTTTAGACTTTGATTTAAATACCCACCTTCTGCTCTAAAACTTACTCTTAGTTTAGCTTGTTACAATAAGACACTTAAAGCACTCATGTCTTTGTGGTGTTTCTGAATCCTATCAGTTAGGAAAAGATTTTGACATACTCAGAGGATCTTAACATTTGATCTCACAAATGTCAAAATAGTAACTTTCACTGCAGAGGGGGCCTCACTCATTTTTTTTTTTTTTTTTTTTTTTTTTTGAGACAGAGTCTCACTCTGTCACCCAGGCTGGAGTGCAGTGGCCGGATCTCAGCTCACTGCAAGCTCTGCCTCCCGGGTTTTTACGCCATTCTCCTGCCTCAGCCTCCTGAGTAGCTGGGACTACAGGCGCCAGCCACCTCGCCCGGCTAGTTTTTTGTATTTTTTAGTAGAGACGGGGTTTCACCGTGTTAGCCAGGATGGTCTCGAACTCCTGACCTCGTGATCCGCCCGTCTCGGCCTCCCAAAGTGCTGGGATTACAGGCTTGAGCCACCGCGCCCGGCCCTCACTCATTTTTTTAACATAGATTTTTAGGTGGAGTGAAAAGTTCAAATTCTGCTTAGATTCTCCATAGGCTAGTGTACCATGTTTCTTAAGCTTTCCAAATACCACTTTTCAAGAACCAACTGATAAGCAACCTCTTCTGGAATACCTGCCTTGATAGATTAATTAAGAAGGGGTCATTTCCTTTTCTAAATTTCTACAACAGTTTGCTATGGTTTTGTTTTTGTTTGTTTTGTTGTGTTTTTTTTATTTATTTTGTTTCACTCTGTGGTACCTGTCACTCTTTTTTCTTGTGCTGTAATCGGTTTATTGAACATTATTTTTGCTACTGGTTTGCAAAAGACTTAAAGAATCAGTGTCTATAGCTTAGTCACGGTAATGTTGCTCCTATAATATTCTGAACAAACTAGGTTTTCGGTTTATATTCGATTATTAAATGAATGTCAATTAATTTGGAAGTCATTCCAACTCCTCTATTCCCCATGAGAGTCTATGTTTCCAGCTATCCATTAGATATTTTCATCTGAATCCTTACAAACTTGCTAAGTACAAAACCAGCTTCATTATTTTACCCTCATAAAACAGTTAACTCTAGAATTCTGCTAATGATACATTGAAAATAAATATAGGCCAGGCTCAGTGGCTCAGGCCTGTAATCCCAGCACTTTGGGAGGCTGAGGACGGTGGATCACCTGAGGTCGGGAGTTTGAGACCAGCCTGACCAACATGGAGAAACCCCATCTCTACTAAAAATACAAAATCAGCCGGGCGTGGTGGCACATCCCAGCTACTCAGGAGGCTGAGGAAGGACAGTCGCTTGAACCTGGGAGGTGGAGGTTGTGGTGAGCTGAGATCGTGCCATTGCACTCCAGCCTAGGCAACAAGAGCGAAACTCCATCTCAAAAGAAAAGAGAAGAGAGAAGAGAAGAGAAGAGAAGAGAAGAGAAGAGAAGAGAAGAGAAGAGAAGAGAAGAGAAGAGAAGAGAAGAGAGACGAGGAGAGGAGAGGAGAGGAGAGGAGAGGAGAGGAGAGGAGAGGAGAGGAGAGAAGAGAAGAGAAGAGACGAGACGAGACGAGAAGAGAAGAGAAGAGAAGAGAAGAGAAGAGAAGAGAAGAGAAGAGAAGAGAAGAGGAATAAATATAGTAAAGCGTGTGAATTTTGAAGCCAGGCTACTTGGACATGATCCAGTTTGATCCAGTTATTCACTAGCGGGGTGACTTTTGGCAAGTGACGTAACATCTCTGAGGCTCTACTTCCTCTCTGTAAAATGGAGAAAATACAGCATCTATATAAAGGGGTTATTATGAGGATTAAATAAGATACTACAAACAAAGAGTAAAGCCTTGCCCATAGTTAGTCTTTATCAAAGATTAGCTAGATTAGCTATCATTTGTCTCCTTCCAGTCATCAAAACTCAAAGCCTCTTTTTTGTCACCTGCACATACCAACTTTGCTAACTCTTGAAGATTGTCTGCCCAGCATATTTACAGAAATCACTTCCCAACATCATTACCCTAGTGTGGGCTCCCTGTTATTACTCATAGGGTAAGAGATCAACCTAATAAGTCTTTGTCACCTCAACCCTGTCCTTTCCATGCCAACCTATGTTAAGACGGTCATGTTAACCCTATTAAGGCTTTGATCAAATTATCCTTCACCCAAATCCTGGTATGGTTCCCTATTTCCTTCTGAGACAAAGTTTTTCAAATAAACATTTTAGAAAATTATCCTAACCTGTATGTCAAGTCTTAGCTCCTCATACTATACTATACCTACCTTTCTATCAAGATTTTCTCTTTTCTATATCCTGAAACTGCCCCTTGTAACTTACATTGTTTCCTCTATATGGCTTACCCTTCATGCTGTCATATTCACCTGCTAAAAGTCCAGTCTTTCTTTCAAAAACAAGCTCAGAAAATCTTTTGGGACAGCTAAGTCGATTCTCTCAACACAATGTGATCTATTCCTCTTCAAACAATCATAATCATTCTCATCTCCCTTCACCTCTTTTATGGAAGTCTGATTGTATTTTAGCTGTCACCATACCTGTCTTATCACCTACAGCTAATTGTATATAACTTGAGTACAGAAATCTTGATCTACTCATTTTCATACCCTTTATAAGTTCTTCCACAGTTCCTGCCTGAAACCTAGCAGGTGCTAAATTAATATGTATCGGACAACAAGAAACTTCAGAGACCAGTATATCAGGAACTAACTCTACAAAGTTATTCTCTACTTCTTATATTTCTATTTCTATTTCTTTCAAGTTTGAGTATAGGTTAGTTTGGTCTAATGAATGTCTGCTCTTTGAAAATAAATTCTGAATCCATATGAGTACCAATATATTTAAATTCGGACACTCACCAACATGCATTCCAATCCCACAAACAGAAGTGTGTTTTGTTAAAATTTCATGAACTACTAAATACAGTGAATCTCTAGTGTTATGAAAGGACTTTGCCTAGAGAAGTCTAATGCTTGGAGAAGCAACTGAATGAGAAAGGACATAGAACAGTTTTGTAGTCTTTACTGTACCACCTGATTTTCCTTCTTATCTTATAATAAGCTGTATAAATAGCTGTAAGCAAATGAAAGTACATTTAAATATTTCAAAATTCAGTTTGTGCACCAAACACTTCACTGAGTAGTTCCTGGCATCGACTTCATGTGCTCACCAAGACACATTAAGAAATCTGACACATTAAGAAATGTTTTGGAGGCAGTTAAATCCCCATATATGTATAACTTTGTAAGTGCATTGTCCTATGAAGTATTCTCTGAATGTCACAGTGACTGAGAAATCTTTCAGTTATGAAAGTAAAATCGATACCTGACTGATTCTTTGCTGGTGCTCAAGAAATGCACTTTATTCAAATCATCATAGTTATTCACTTTTTCCCCTATAATATTGTTTAAAAAACTTTAGGGTTCTACTTCTTAGCTATCACTGCGATGCAATTTGAATTAATGAAAGCCAAGAAATAATACTGTTTTCCTGTTTCTCTGGAGTACATATACACGATCTGGTAACGTGACCTACGGTTGCCAATAAACTCTACTATTGCAATAATTGCAAGTTGCAATTATTCAGCTATAAAGATACTAAATAAAAGTGGCACTACTGATAATAGCAAAAATTAGAAATAAATGTCCAACAATAAGAAATCAATAGACAACTTTTCTAGGACAACTAGTACAACATATAGTGAAATTCTATGAAGTCAATAAATATGATGTAGCAGAATATACAGTGCTATAAAAAAGTATATAATTTATTAGAAAATGAAACTGAAAGTTATTTAATAATAAACGTACAAATCCATGTTTGCAGGTGCATGTCTATGTGTGTATGTTTGCGTGTGCATGTCTGTGTGTGTGAGTGAGCATGTCTGAGTGTGCATGTGTGTCTGTGTCCAGAAGTAAACACATTAAAAATGCTGATAACTTATTTTCTTCTTTTTGCTTGTTTATATTTTCTAAAATGTCTACAATGAACATATATCTTAATAGGAAAGATAATGCCAAGAAATCCTAATTTAACATCCTTTTCTCTTTTCCTGGACTTTTTCCAATTTATTTCTCCACTTAATCCCTAGCCTCACCCTAGAGTCTACCTCCTCTCCTGAAACCCACAGGAGCCAGTAGAAATTTGGTCACTTTCATCATGACCACCTATACTTCAAATAATTCATATATGAATAATGACATATGAACTCTGAAGGAACATAAAGAACAAAGATAGGTTTATAGTTTTAAGATTTCCGTGGGATGAAACTGTATTATTCACATCCATTAAATAGAGTTTGAATGATTCACAGCCAATTTTATTTTTATAATTGTAATGAAACAGCTGGGATTAGAGTCTATTCGTGGACTCATAAGAAATTTGCACCCCACCTACTAAAATTAGTTTCTGCATCCAAAATTCTGACTTGAACATCTGACTGTGAACAAAACAGGCATCATCGCTCAATGCCAAGAAATTGAGGAAGGAGACTTTAAGCATGTCACTTTCTCACAGAATTATTTTCTCATTGTGCTTACTTCCCTTTAACTTCATTCATAAGCAGCCCCTTAATATGACTCTTTTGTAGCAAAGTTGTTTCCAAAGAATGGACTTTCTTACACGAGGTAAGTTCAAAGAATATAATTTTTGAAGCTTTCAGACTGTATGTGTGACAGGTGCTTATAACTTATGGATTCTCAGCCACCCCGCTGGAAATCATATTTAAGAATTTGTAGTTCATATATATACACACATATATATCTCTCTCTTTGGACATCAGCCTCATTACGTCTAAAATATAAGATTTTTGTCTTAAAGTTGCCTCGGGTATCAATTTATAGATCTGAATGCTTAAGGTTTTAGAGGAAATTTACTTCACTCTAGATTTGCTTGATGCTGCAATTGTAAAGAGATTTGAGAAACTGCATACTTCAAACTATAATCTTCCAAAGCAGGAAACTGTGTATGAGGCTTGAGTGACTCACCCAGGGTCACGCAGCTAGTTAGTCACCAAGTGAGTCTAGAACACAAAGCCTCCTTTCCTCCAATCCAGAGCACTTTCCACTACATCACAAGGGAAGAGCAAAAAGAAAACATAACATCTAATTTTACCAGAAAATAAAATACAGGCAGGCCTGAACCACAGCCAGAGTTAAATGTGGAGCTTACCTACCTCCAAACCCAACTGGAACCTCAAACGTTAGTATCTATTTTAGACTCTTCAAAAATATTTAAATCACATGTGAATTTGTGGAAAGCTGTGATTTTCAAAACTCAAAAACACCCAGTAGTCATACAGCGTAAAGTTATGACAGTGTATTAACTGGATAGTAAATTTGTAGACCGTAGACTGTCCATCCAGACAATTTACACTTTAAAAACATCCAACTTTCGGCTGGCTTCTGTGGCTCATGCCTGTAATAACAGTACTTTGGCAGGCTGAGGCGGGTGGATCATGAGGCCAGGAGATCGAGACCATCCTGACTAACACGGTGAAACTCCGTCTCTACTAAAAATACGAAAAATTAGCTGGGTATGGTGGCGGGCGCCTGTAGTCCCAGCTACTCGGGAGGCTGAGGCAGGAGAATGGCGTGAACCCGGGAGGCGGAGCTTGCAGTGAGCCGAGATGGCGCCACTGCACTCCAGCCTGGGCGACAGAGCCAGACTCCATCTCAAAAAAATAAAATAAAATAAAATCCAACTTTCTTAGAATGAGTTTGTAAGTCAGGCAAAGAGGACAGATTTGTATTACCAGGGAACTTTTGGGTAGCCAATTTCTGACATGGAGATTTAGATAAATCAAATATGTGCATCTCCTAAAATATAGCCAGCACTGCCTTCAATTATACCACGCTTTTAAAAACAAATATACTTCTAAAATGTAACAAGTAAAGTTTTTTTCATTGTTCAATGTACAAAAGAGGTTGTTTCAAAAGTTCCACACTGAGTCTTTTTTTAAAAATAGCAAATAATTATTTTTAAGTAAAGTGAATGTATCTTTCCAATGTAGTGTTGGTACATTTTTAGATTCCATATAGAAGAGTGGCTTAACCTGTTTGTCTTAAACATTCAGAAATAACATCATACATATTTTTATGAATGTATGGTTAAGAGTGGTCTGAGAATCTGTATTTTTAGCATATAGGTAGCACAAATGCAATGTTAATTCAGAAAGTATTCTTGCTCCTGCTCCTTCAAATTTTCATAAAAAATAGTAATAATATTCTATAGTTAGCAACAATATATTGCATATTTCAAAATGGCTAGAAGAGAGGACTTAAAATGTTACCAGCACATTGAAATTTTGATAAATACTTAAGATAATGGATACCCCAAATACCCTGACTTAACCATTACTTACTCCATGTTTGCAAAACTACCCACGTATACCTCACAAATGTATGAAATATTAGGCATCAATAACAGAAAAAAAGAATATTCTGACATTCTGACAACTTTATCAAAGAAAAATACTTAACAATCAATATGCATTTAATATATTTCAGCAACAAATAAAAACAAAGATAATTAAATGCCATTATTTTAAAGAAAAGAGAAATCAATTCTTTTCTCTTGTACTCTCTCAAAGCCCATGCCATGACCCACACATCCAACAAACATCTGGGGAAGGCGAAAACTTCAAAACTGGTTTGACAAACTGTGAAGGGTAGCAGGAGCATCATCCACGGAGGCAAAGCAAAAGCAGAGAAAAGAGAGAAATTATTCCCCCGAGAAAGGTAAAGCCTGAGTAGACTGTTTTCAGTTAAAACCCTTGACTCAACTCTGCTTAAGAAAATGAGTTCTTCTTGCAAATCAATTTCTCTAAAGAATAAACTACACTGCATATGCAATATAAGGTAAGATTATTATACTATTTACCTTGTATCGAGCATGTACTGTATTCTATATATGTGATAGAATTGCCACTTGCTTTTCTCCTAATTTTTTGCATCTAAAATAAGACAATTTATGAGTTAGAAGTTAATCCTTAAATATTTCTAGGATATTATTCCCATGCATTTTTTAAGAGCCAACTTATTTAATAGCTTAAAAATTACCCTTTTAGCTAACAGTGACTTGGACATTAAATACCTTTTGTTATAAATCATGTACTTTCTCATTTAAATAACTGGAAATATACTACACGAAATTATCCCAAAAAGATGATAAAGCAACAGAATAATATGTACAAGGAGGTCCTTCAAAATGTTCTTTATAATTAAAAATTGGAAGTAGCCTAAATATTCATTAATAGGGAATGCCTTAAACATACTAGGATGTCACTATTCCATGGTATACTGAAGCACAAAAATGAACACTGTGGGATGCATTCATTGATGAGAAAAGATGACCCCAATACACTGAAAAATTAAAAAAGAGAATTATAAAACAGTGAGGTACATAATCCTATACTTGAATATAGGATTTATGAGTGGTTTTCATCTTCTTTACAGTGTATTGTATTATCCAACTCTTTTGCAATAGGCATGTATCACTTATATAATTTCAAAAAGCTATTTTTTTGTTTCGTACATACACACATAAAAATGTGTATGCTTAGATGAAACAAATTAATTCTGAAATTGTAGACAGTGACCCAAGTATTTATTAGCAAACCATATTGAGCAATAGTTATGAGCAGGGACTCTAGAATTGTCAGAGCTAGAATTTAATCTTTGCCATTATGAGCAGTGTGATCTAGGCAAAACACTTAATGTCCAAGCCTCAGTTTACTCATTTAAATGATGGGGATAATAACAGTTTTAACCTCAAAGAGTTCTGGTGAAGATGAAAGGAATCCATCCACTAATAAATTAATGGAAAGGCAGTAAGCTTAACCCTAGAAACTGAATGCTAAATAACTTGACAACCAGTTATAAATATCCCTCTATTTTAATCAAATATTTTTTGTAATGCTTTCCTATACAATTATTTTAAAGTAGTTTCACCAGATTTTTTTTCTCATTAAGAATTTGAATTTGATAGCTACATATAGGTATTCTTGTGTTACCCAATGTATATAGCTACAATCAGAAAGTTAATTCCCCGAAATTTTATGTGCTTTGTCTACCAATACTTTTTTTATGACTGAGCATCAGTCTTGTATAAAAATTTTAACTAAATGTAGCACTACAGGCAAATGCAATTCAATAAATCATGTTGCAGGGACCTTATCACTTCCTTCACACAAAGTATTGTTTTAACCAGAAATCTATTTTAAAAATCTTTTCCATTCTGTACCTAAATTCTCATAAAAGTATGATTCATAATCACTACCTTTTTAATGTTAGCAATTTTATAAAGTGTATTTTGCCTTTAAAAATAGATATCTATACTGTATATACTTAGCATTTTCTGGTTATTCATGATGTTACACATATATAAATTTCCATGGTAGAAAATGGGTTATCCTTTTCCTAATTAATATGTCCAAAGGAATTCTTCAAAATTAGGAAACTATATTTTTCAAAAGAGGCAATTTAACATATAAAATTACAAGTGAGAGGGAGGCATTTAATCATTCTGAGATGAACAATGATGCCAAACGCTCAATTTATCACAAGTGTGCTACTGTCAGAAAAACAAAACAAAACTAAGATTCCTCTGCTTCACTCCTAATCAGATATAAAGTTGTGTTCCAGACTTCCTTGCATTTGTAAATTATAGTTCATAACGAAAATCTGTAAATAGTATTGCTTCTCCAAAAGGAAAAAGTGTCTTCAAATATCAATGAAACAATTTGCTTTTCCTTAAACTAATAACACAACCAGATACAGTAGTACTTAGCTTGCCAAGCTTTCTTGAGTTAACAGGCAGAGCAGTCTACTAATCAATGCCTTTGCCTATAAACACTTAAGGGAAGTTTTTGAGCAGAATCTAAGGGAAGGGAGTATGTGTGTGTGTGTGTGTGTGTGTGTGTGTGTGTGTGTGTGTGTGTGTGTGTGTGTGTGTGTGTGTGTGTGTATGACAATGGAGACAATATTTTCCTTTTTGGTGAGAACAACAAAATCCACAAAAATCCAAAATATAACTTTGTTGTGGCATTTTAGGTATTAATGGACCGTAAAATGAACCCATCAGACTGGGCTCTGCCAGAAAATTACCAGATTCACATCAACACTACATATCTCATTTTTGAATCATTCTGGCCCTATGCTCCTGAAACTTGGGCCACCTTCTGTATACTCTTCACTTCCAACATCTAAGAATGCTCAACAATGGGTTCTTTGGGGGCCCTGTTATCTCCTGACTCATGCAGTCCATGGAAAAGAGAAGCCAAGCGAAAGATAGTTATACAGGAAATAATGAACAAATACTGTGCTAAAGGATAACATTTCACAGTGGCTGCAAACCTACAGTTCAATTCACTAAGATACATCTGCTTCACCTGCTTTAGAAACCTGGGCCAGCAGAACTATGCCAGACCTCACAGTCTAGGTTACAAAAACGTTGTTGTTGTTGTTTTTCAAGTGTTGTTAATGTGGGTGGGAGTGTAAACTAGGGCAGCCACTATGGAGAACAGTACGGAGACTCCTCAAAAAACCGCAAACAGAACTATATACATGATCCAGCAATCCCTCTACTGAGTAGTTTTCCAAAGAAAAGGAAATTAGTATATCAAAGAGATACCTGTCCTCCATGTTCACTGCAGCACTATTCACAATAATCAAGATATGGAATCAGCCTCGGTGTCCAACGACAGATAAATGAATAAACAAAATGAGGTAAATACATACAATGGAATATATTCAGCCACAAAAAAGCATGAAATTCTGTCATTTGCAGCAATGTGAACAGAACAGGCGAACATTATTTTAAGTGAAATAAGCCTGGAATAGAAAGTTAAACACTGCATGTTCTCACTTATATGTGGAAGCTAAAAAAAAAAAAAGAGTTGATCTCGTAGAAACCAAAAACAGAACAAAGATAAGAGAATAGGAAGGGTAGAGGAAAGGGAGAATAGGGAGAGATTTGTTGAAGGATATGAAGTTACAGCTAGACGGGAGGAGTAAGTTTGAGTGTTCTGTAGCACTGTAGGATGCCTGTAGTTAACAGTACCATATTATGTAGTTTCAAATAGCTGGAATAGTGAATGTCCCTAATACAAAGAAATTACAAATGTTGAGGTGATGGATATGGAAATTACCCTAATCTTTCCACCACACATTATATGTTTCACAACAGCACTACGTTCCCCATAATATGTACAATTATTGTGTGTGCATTAAAAAAAGAAAGTGCTTTAAAAAATGTGTGGGCTAATGAAGTAGACTTATAGAAAAAAAATTAGATTACTTGAAAACCTCATTAATCAAACTAATAAAACCAAACTTCTATACCTATGGAATTGGTTTTAGTTGTTTTCTACTATCAAAGATGGTATATAAATGTAAAAGATGAATAATCAATAAATAAGAAAAAACTACTTAAATTTTACATGGTAAAACAGAATTGTCATGTTCGGTGTTACACATAATGAATTTGATACGTGGATTGTATTTTTTAAATCTCAACTGAAACATATTTGAATTTAAATCATATATTTTTCAAATAGATGTCAACAGAAATACATCTATATAGCACAGAAGCACAGACATGTGCAAGGATTCTTCATCTCTGCATATAGTCAATAATTTTTAATTATTTATTTTACTCTCAGGCAAAGAAAATATCAACTGCTACCTAAAGAGAAACTACCAACAGGGCCTAAAGTCACGGCTTCATAACCAGTGTTTAGAGAGGTATATACTTCCCATTTTTCCTGATATAGTCTGATCTCTTTGGTACTTTATGCACGAGTAAAAAGTTCCAATCGGGTGAGAAAACAGTTACGTACATAAACATTATGTTAAGTCAGTGCCACCTCTATGATAACTGGAATTTTGCTTTCATTTTAATTAAATATGAAGCAAAACAATTAATATCACTTTTCACTTCAGACCATCTTTAGTTAAAAAAAAAAAAGCTCCTGCAGTCTTCTGTCAGTGGTTGTAAAGGCATTCAACATTGTCACTTGTTTAAACGTCTGTTTGGCTGCCAACGGACTGTCCCCAAAAGAACATTTTTGCATCTCAATAGTCTGTCCGGTATCAACAATCTTTAAACTATAAATTTAACGCTGCTGAAGAAAAGGGGAAATAACATTCGCATTGTACTGTCCCGGTATCACACTTACAAAATGAACAAATAATCAGACTATTTCCACTTATCTAGCACTCTGCATCTGAGGATCTCAAATGGCCTGACAAACGTTAATTAACTAAGCTGCACAACACTCCTGTGAGGGTGGCAGGCAGTATGATCCTCTCCAAGCGACAGATGAACGGAGATCCCGGGAGGCCCTTCCTTTGAAAGTCAGTGGCTCAAGCTGGAACTCAACTTCCAGAACTTGGAACTCAACTCCCCAGGCCCATGGTTGAGCATCTCTGCTGAAGCCAAGCAGCACAAAATGTAGATGTTACAACTGATAGACTTTCCTAAATAAATTTAAACTGGAAACCAAGATCAATCTCAAGGAGATTTATCTTTCCTCTAGGTGCAAGAAAAAAGTGCTCTAATAACTACAGCATTTGAACCTACGAAAGAATCTGAGCTATAAGTTATCTAGAACATTCCGTTTTGGCAAATAACATGGAAGAATTTACCTGAATGTTGATTTGCCATAAGCTCACCCTAAAGATTAACCCAATAAGCTTAACTGTACTTCTGTATTTTATTAACAAATGAAAAACTATACGATATGGTTAATTTTTTTGTGAAATTTAATGATCAATTTTTGGATCCTTATTCATATAGTTATCAGATAAAAAGCCAACTTTTCTGCAATGGAATATTCAATCTAAAAATTCCATTACAAAAATAAAATCCAGAATTTCTTATTCAGGAAACAATAAGATTAATACAGTTGCAGCTGCATAAGTTTATTTAAAATATAAAAACCTTTGTGTAGATGTGCATCATAACAAAAAACTTGTCAGAAAAGTAGACAACTTTACATGAATGCTGACTATACTACACTACTTAGTTTAAAATGGTTAAGAAACATCTATTGGAATATATAAAATAATTTACTTATCCTTTTAACACAGGTAATTTTAAACATGCTAACCTCTTCACAGACCTAAACCTTAAATCTAAAAAACACTGAGTTTTCAAAATATTATTAGTAAATGTTGGTGACCACTTTCAGGAGGTGATTCATGTTTTATAAGATCTATTCTAGAAATGTTAAGATAATAAATTAAAGTTGTCATATAAGCTTAGACTATTTGTAGCAAAGATTCTAAAGGCCTTAATACTTCTTCCTACTAATACAAGAAAATACTCAAAAATTTTGTACAAATATTGTGTGATTAATATGCAACATAAAGCCTAGTTTTCCTAGAGTAATTTATAAGATCAAGTTTATGGCAATGTGCCTTTTGTCATACTCAAAGCACAGTAGTCAACAAAGAGGCACATGCAACTTAAAATTTTTATATCAAGATCAACTTCATACTAATAACAAGGGAAAAATATAGACATTCACTAAATAAAAATACACATAAATGATATCATATTGAACACAAAACTTAAGCCAAACACTGACCCTGCCTAGGCCAAAAAAAGGAGAAAACCAGTAATGTTAATGAAGAGAACATTTCGAAATTTTAGCTCTTCTTGTGATTCTTATATTTCCTTCCTCACTTTGAGGAGTACAGCAAACTTTCATTGCTAAAACCAGTAAAAAAAAAAAAAAGTTATCAGAAAGACTAATATGCTGAAAGTAACATTTAATTATGTGCTTTGTAACACAATCCTAACTACATTCAGCCTTTTATTTTAAAATGTTAAATATTTACCAGCATAGTATTGAACTATATTAAATCAACATTTTCTGTTGTGCAAGTTTTCCATACTTAATTCATGATATCACTCTGCATAGTATTTTTAAACGGTTAAGTTTTACTTTAGTATTAGAAACTGGATATATAAATGTATTAATACACTTGTTCTATTAATGCTGTGTTGAATAAACTATTTAATTTAAAAGGTACTTTTTAAATCTAATAGTTTACATTCCTTAAAATGCTTACAATTTCCAAATAATTGTAGTTACTTTCGAGTTCTATTTTATTGTTTAAAATATATAAATATGCATTCTGTAAGCATATTTATATACTACTGTAATTTTTGTTCAAAACATGTAAATTATATTTGTCTATTTCTATGGTGTATTTTAAATTATTACAGGACATCTTCACTAATAACTATGCCTCTGCAACTACAAACTTCAAGTACTTTTTTTTTCCCTTTAGTAAGCATGACCTCAAAATTCTGCTTTTTTTTTTTTCTACCACTGGCAGGGTAATGAATTGGAGGTATGTATTCGCTGTGATAATTTGAGAATACCAATACCACCAAAGTAGAATTTGTGTCGAATTCACAATCAGAATGGGCTGTTTCTTAATTCTGTTAGGTGTCTTAAAAAGCACATCATCTAAGATATGTACACACTGAAAATTCCATATACAGCTAATAACCTAAATGTTGCACTATAAATTAAATTGGCTGCCCTTCCTATTCCAAATATCCAATAAAATTGGTGATTTCCAAAAGCATTATTCAAATATAAAATGTGAATCTTAAAAGATTTAAATTTTATTACAACCACAGAATGATTCAATGCTCTTCCTTTTATATATGCATATGTATGTATATGTATATATTAACGTAATTTTATCAGATCTCTGAAATTTAGTAGATTACAGCCTTTGAAGATAATAAATCATAGGGTTGGAATTTGGCTATTATTGTAGAACACAGCTAAGGAGTCTCTTGTTGAAGGTTTCCTACTTCAGCAGCTAATGTGGAGGAACTGAAAAGGCGGTTAAAATGATGCAACAGAACTTGAAATCAGGGATTTAAGGAAGTGGAGGAATTGAGAAAAACAATTTTTTAGAAAAGTATTATCATCTCCATCTTGCTGAAAAAATGCAACCACTACACTCAGGTTTTTTATACCATTGCTTAATAAATTGTCATTTCAAAGTCTTAGACTATATAAACAATGGCAGAAAAGGTAATATTCCAGAAACAGTCAAAACAATATGGCGTCAAATGAAGATGTCATGGATGAAAACAACTTTAAGTGGAAAAAGGAAGGAAAGAGGTTCCAGTGATATAGATATAAGGCCCCCAAATATACCATACTCTCAAAATGCAGTATGAATGTAATAAAACATAGGACATTTCATTTCTGCCTTATAGCCAGAAGCCGTAAGTCACTTGAGGCCAGAGGAGTAATGGCATGCTGAGAAAACAACAAATATTGACAATTATAAAAATGCAGCTCCATGTATATTCACTGGAAGGGAGTTCCCTAAATTGAACCCCCTCTTGAAAGGCACAGAAACTGTTTCTCTTTTTTCTGGAAGTTACTCATAATAAACTTACTTCTTCCCTCCAGGAAGGATTCTTTGTTTCTCTCTGTACAGGGGGCATCTCCTCTTCTGTATTCAAGCCCTTCTCTTAGCTCCAGGGCATGACTACAGATGGGAAAGGTAACAGCTTTTATAATTAACTGTGCACCTCTAAGGGGAGTTTTTCAACTCTGCTAGAGAATACTGAGAAGCACAGATAGGCTTCCGAGAATCTGCGGGAAATGAGAGCAGAGCACCCAAGCAGACATTGGTAAGAGCAATTTTTCTTCCCAGTATATAACCAGAGAGAACTGACTGGTCTGTGACCTGCAGGTCAAAGCACCGGGCTAATGGAACTCTATTTCCTAACTGGATCTTTTGTAAATGTTAGCTAGTTTCTGATCCTGCCTTCTATGCACGAACAAAGCTTCAAACTCATCCAGAAAAGCTCAAAACTTTCAGAGTTAAGGTAAAATGTCCAAGAGGTGGTGTGTCAGGCATTGAGCAACTACCACTTATTGGGAGCTCATGAATTTTCAAAAATCTAAATTTTTTTTAACAACGCTGAGTCTACAGAGTATGAAGAGAGCAATCGAGGATCTTACCTTACTCAGAGGTTTTGTTTTCTTTATCCACACGGAACTAGGTCTTTCCCCCTAAAAGATCCTGTTCATATCAAATGCATGGCACTCTTCTTTGGCCGCTTTGCACGCTATTCACATTTAGGCTTTTCTCATTTTTCCCCCTCTTGTTGGCAACTCGACAACAGCGAGCATTGTCATTTGTACATAATTATATCGTGGGTTTTAAAAAACACTGTATTTTTGTATAAACATCTCATCAAGGACATTACATTCTTAGTGATTTAAATCTCTTCTGACTTCCTTATTAACCATATACTGTCATAGCAGCCTAAAATGTAAAAGCCATTTAGTTATTTCAATGTAACAGATGTACATCCTTCTGGGATTCTAAACCTCCCTTCTCCAAATATGGCCTTGTTGTTTTGCATAGTCACCAGGAATGATTAACCAACACTCAATCTGAGCTAAGAGCAAAGACAAACAAGTGACTGCCTAACACTGTATCAAGTAAGTGCACAGCACACACAAACACACATGAGCTACTTGCTGCCACTTTGGCCTTAGGAGTCTAAATCCCCAGATTGAGACAGATCATTAAGTCTCACTTCACACACAACACAATCCCATATAGAAAGAATGTGTGTTCCTCCTTTTGCCCTTCAAAACAAATGAATTATTTAAAAATGAAACCTTCCTACCCGTAACAGGGACTGGGATTCATCCTTGGGCTTGTTTTCTCCCGATGCAGGATACTGCTGGGGGAGGGCCCCAGATTTCTCTCCGCCAGCTGGCACCCCCTGCAGGAATCCCTTGGTTTCCACAGCCAAGCCATAAATAGGTCGCGCCAGATGGGCAGCTTCCACATTGGGGCTATCCCTTAGAGTCTTTGTCTGCTCTTGGGTGCCGGACACAGGCGTCAGCAGCCCCAGGCTTGCTTGGGTGTATGACGGACTCCCCCGCAGGATGTCTGCCCCTCTCCAAGTCACGCTGCGAAGGTCATCACTGGAACTCTCGGTCCAAACTTTCTCTTTGAGCCCGTCCTTCTCCTCCAGCTTCTCTCTCTTCACCACACTCTCAGAAACTGGCTCTCCCATTTTAGAGTCTGGAGTGAGCAGATTGTAGACCTTGAAGTCAATTTTGGGCTCCTCCTTGATGGTGGATATGGCATGACCGTCCTCTTCGCCGTTGGCTGTAGTGATGTCCTGTTCCTGGCAGTGAACAGTGTTGAAGTGCTCCAGTAGTGACTGAGTATCGGCAGCTGTAAAACTGCACTGACGGCATTTGTAGCAGCTGTGTGCTCTCCTGGAGAAGAAGAAAACAGTTATTGCAAAGACAGCGTTCTGGAGGGTTGTTTTGTTTTTAATAGCCTTTAAGCACCTGAATTTTCTACCTATTCATGCAATGTAGTAGATAGAAAGAACTACAATATTCTTAACACCCAAAAACTGGAAGGTAATTAACTGGCATTTTCAGTTCTATATAAAGTTCCCTTGTTATATTAGCAGTAATAGCCATAACACAGACACACACACAGACACACACACACCATGCACGCACGCACGCACACTGCTCGTGCTTGGGCGCATCCATTCCAGGTGATTAGCATTAAAACTGGTTAGTTTGCATTATTATTAAATGCCCCACTCTGCTCATTTTACCTTGAGAGATGCATTTTACCCTGATGGATAATCATTAATTATATTATTTAACTCACTATTCTTATGTTTTCACACCTGATTTCAAATGCCCTTTTCACTTTCTGTTATTTAAACTAAATTGAGGATTTTTCCCCCCTGTAGATACACTTCAATTTCTAATGCTGAAGTGCTTTGTACAGCTTTTCAATATATTAAAAGGAACTAAATTTAAATATAAAATAATAAATCATTATCAAATTATAAAATGATTTGAAAAAAGAAATAAAGTGTTATTTTCGGTCATCAAATTTAAATCCATTTAGTGAATAAAATATTGCTGACTGATCTAAACTCTAGAAAATAAGATGTACATATAACGCATGATTTTTCTCGAAACAAAGTCTATTCATCTATGAGAACATATACACATTCAAGAAATTGACTGTCTGTTGAGTGTCAAACATCTTAATAGAGACTTTACAAATATATTCACTAAAAGGGTGTGTGTGTGTGTTTTCTTTTTAAATGGCATAAAACAAGACGATTTTATTATCACATCCCCTACCATCTTCTGCTGTTAAAGAGAGAACAGTAACTGCTCTATTAGGACAAATATTTGATTAACAAAGAAGAACAGAAGTACTGCACTGTAAAAAGCATACCCAAAAGATACACAAGTGATGTGGAATAAGGTATATTTTGTTTAACTATAAAAGCTGTGTATGGCTTTCTAAATAAATATCGGGGAAACACTTTCTACTTCCCTGATATAACTTGCTATGAATTACCAACTTAAAGTAACAAAATAAATTTTGCGAGATATTACTTAAAGCTGTAAGATACAAGTTATGTACTCATATATGTAATTTTTGATAATCATCAAAATATTTCTTTGCCAGGCACTGGGTACACATTGGTGAATAAAAGATAGAAAGTCTTTGCCCACCTGGTGCTTAGAGTCTAGTCAGGAGTGACTAGACAGGAAGTTTCACGTGACTATAAGTCTGTAAGGACAAAGTGTGACAGGTACTAAGAATGAAATGGATGGTAATTGGTGTCAAGGGCTGCGTAGGTAATTAGGAAGGACTTTCTGAGGGAGATATACGAAATCAAAGGGTGAAAAGAAGCTATCCTTGGAGGATGAGGAAGGGGAAAGGAAGCCACATTCTAGCAAGTCTGAGACACTGAAAAGAGGACATTGTGGTTTTAGAGGAATAAACGAGAGGAAGAATGTCAATTGACAAGCTTGAAGGGTTATCTAGAGCTCTGTAGGTCATGGTAGGGATAGGGGATCTCTTCAAAGGTAAAGGAAGGCAATCAGCTGGGGAGTAGGTGCTCAGCTGCATGTTTTAATTACTCTGGGGCTGTCATGTTTATCAATAACTTCATTTCTTTATAAGACAGGTCAGATGGCTGAAATTCCAAAAGAATGTTCCTATTTTATGGAAGCAAAATTCAAAGGTATAAAACATGTAACAAAATCTCAAGTATTTGTTGAGAGTGCTTAATGTAGCACACAAGAGCTTACATTTTGTCGAGTAAATATGGATATTTACTTTTTACAGAAAATTGTTTCCAATCTTTTCTCCTATTTTTTTCATTAAGTAGTAAAGATAAATACAACAAATGAAAAACAATGGGAGGATGAATTGACCATAAAAGCACAATAGTAATATTAATTTTCTCAAGTGGAAATAGTCTAACCTTTAATGTGAAGATGGTTATGACCAAGAGAAACAATCTTGCCACCAATGTCAAGGCCAGAAAATTCAAAAACAGGACTAAGAATACAAAAGACAATAGACAATACCTAAAATCTAGGACCTAGAACCTCTGTGGATCTCATCTAAAACAGCTTCTTATCAAAACCACACTCTAGCCAGGGACCGGTGGCTCACGCCTGTAATCCCAGCACTTTGGGAGGCAGAGGCGGGCAGATCACCTGAGGTCAGAAGTTCGAGACCAGCCTGACCAACACTGTGAAATCCCATCTCTAATAAAAATACAAAAACTAGCTGGGTGTGGTGGAGGGGGCCTGTAATCCCAGCTACTTGGGAGGCTGAGGGAGGAGAATTACTTGAACCTGGGAGGCGGAGGTTGCAGTGAGCCGAGATCGTGACACTGCGCTTCAACCTGGGTGATAGAGCAAGACTCCATCTCAAACAAAACAGAAACAACAAAAAAACCACACACATTCTAGTTTAACCTAATGGGAGATAAACACATAAATCCAAAATTACCCTACTGAATATATTCTACACAATATATTGAGTCATGGAAATTAAAACAACAACAAAAACTTCTGAAAGCACTTAGCAAACCATGATTAATTTTCACCCCGAGATGGTTAGAATGGACTCACTGTCTACTTTAGCATATTTGTGGTTCCTTGACATGGTGAGATCTCTGCTTGAAATCTCTAAGGAGATCCATGCCTATAAATTAAGACTATAAATTACCACTGACACTTCTACCAAAACTGGTAAATCCAGTGACAAAATAGCAAAGGATTATAGTGATTCTGTTTCAAGATATTAAGACTGTAAATACCAGGATGACAAGAAGGAGAAAGGATCAACATATATGAAAAGAAATACAAAATTCTTGTGGACCACACAGCAAAATTATTTTCAAACAGTAGTCTCTTAGTTCTTACTGGTGAAACAACCAACCACATGGAAGAGTGTAGACTCTTAAGGAGAATGCTTAAGCTTCAAACTTTGGCTCTGTATTCTACAATGTAAGTAACTTTGAATAATTTACTGAACCTGTCTCAGTTTCCTCATCTGCAAAATGAAAATAAAGTTGTCTCTTGATAGGGTTCTTGTGCATATTAAGTAAGTAAATGAGAGTTAATCAGTATAAATCCTAAAATTAAATAAAGCCCCTCTGTTCCCTGTGAATCCACATTCTGTACTGTTTCTCCAAGAGTTTAAACATACAAACTGATGATTTGGTATCATTCTTTGCCATTCCCCCATGTACCTCAACCACTACAAAAAATATATATGTATTTTTAAAACCAAGCGTATGTCCTAGAAGATCCTTTGCTTTAGGACATGGCCCGGTAGAATATAGTCTATGCTTTTCTGCTTCATCTGGCACCATTCAATGACACGAAAGAATGAGCAGTTTAGCCTTTCACTGCTTGATTGTCAAGCTTTACTCTTTTTTCATTAATAGCAGTCAGAGCCAGTATCTTCAAATTCTAAATAACAAAGACAGTAAGGGCATTACCTGTGTTTTATTAAAACCTTGGGAGGTAAGGATGTTTTATGAATGTATTCGTTAAAAGTTGTTTAGAACATGGCATATCTAGGAATATACCTAAGTAATTAAGATTATGTTGCTTCAATATCTACTAATTCTGAATAAAGATGAAGGGGTAGGGGTCGATTAAAAATATTTCTAGATTGCAGAATCAGTAGATATTGAAGTTACATCATCTTCATCTATTATTTAACTAGTACTTCCTCCCAAATATACAAGGTCCTAGGTCCCTGCCCAAAACATGAGTTCATTACAGGGTATCACACCCTGAGACAAGGTGTCTGAGTCTTCTAGGTTTTCTAGTTTGAAGTTCCTGTCCCAAAGGAAAACTCCCTGACTCCTGGCATGTCTCAGCAGGAGCTGCTCTGATCTGCCCGGAGAGGACCTCGTGAACCAACCGACCTAGGCAAAACTGCCCATGGTACAGGTGCTGGAGAGCTGTAGGAACACAGAGAAGAGTGGGGATAGGTATAAAGTACAAAGGAAACAGAAAGTGCAGGGGTAAGTTTTCCGTGAGAACCAGGTTTTATGTCGAAAAGGAAAACACATTTTAACAGGAAGGATATTACAAGGTTGTAAAAACAAGCTCAATTCACACTTCTTTTGAAAGTTCAAAGCACTCATGTCTACAGGTTCTCACGTTCCACTGAAGTATATGGCCCATTTCACAGATAGTAAAATGCAGAAAGAGTGCCTTACCCATTTCATCTATATCAAGCCAAGAACACAGGGTTTCAGACTCCCAGAACAACGTTTTATTTTTCTATTTTCCACTGCCTACCTTTCTAATTGTATATAAATGTAAACTACTGATGATACGCCAAATGAAAACACAAGGGATGGGAAAGGGCTTCTAAGAGAGAAAAAAGAAACTGACTACAGCAATGGTTTGCAAAACAGGCTGGGCAGCATTGCAACCCGAAGAGTTTCTTTCTCAGCAATAGAGATTCCAAGTCTTCCTTGTCCCACTGAACCAGAATATCCTGGGCATAATCTGAGAATCTAAATGTTTAACTTTAGCAAAGTCCTCAAATGACACCAATGCAGGGACCAGTACCCATAAACTGTATTACTAGCTACATCATGACTCTAAGCAACTTAATGAATAAACGCACAAGACATCTCCTAACTCCCAAGGCTTTAATAAAATACAGGCAATGACCTTGCAATGACCTTACTATTATTGTTATTCAGAATCTTAAGATTCTGGGTCTTACTACTATTAATGAAAAAAGAGTAAAACTTGACGTTTAAGCAGTAAACTGCTAAACTGCTCAATCTTTCAGGCTATTGAACACCACTAGGTGAAGCAGAAAAGGCAATCTGCTACAAAGTGCTCTTGAGACTTGAACAACTCCTTTCTCCTTTTATTATCAGATCTAAATGAATGACAGAAAACATATTAAAAAGACAACATTACTGTCAAAAGCCTGGAGCAATATAAACTTTTCAATAACCTACGCTAAAATCTAGACCAATGCTTCTCAAACTAATGTGTAAAAATCACCTGGGGATTTCATCCAAATTCATATTCTGATACTGGAAGACTAAGGTAGGATCTAATATTCTGTATTTCTTCATTTATTTCAAATTTTCCCAGATCCTGATAATATTCTGTATTTCTTACAAACTCCTAGATGATGCCAATGCTGTTGGTCCCCAGACCACACCTTGAGTAGCAAGAATCACGCAACTATGGTCATAAATAACTCATGAGAAGTGTGTTGGCTTGGAGTGTACTCTTAATATACCTGTTTATACTCGGCACTTTCAGAACATTCCCAAATGATTTTATTTTAAGAGACGAGGTCTCACTATGTTGCCCAGGCTGGCCTTGAACTCCTGAGCTCAAGGGATCCTCCCACCTCAGCCTCCTGAGTAGCTGGGATTCGAGGCATGCACCACCATACTCAGGTCCAAGAAGAATATTGTTATGAATGGCAACATTGTTATCATTCTTAAGTCACATACACCTTCTGAGTCAACACTCACAGCTGTATAAAATAACCTACAAGCACAAAATTGTCAGGAATAATCCCAATTCATTTTTTCTTTATCACTGTTTGGAGATTGTCTTTAAATATTCTTTAGTGCTAGGCCATTTACATATATTGCCTGCAGCAATAACAAGAAGTATATATTTCCACCCCACTTTGCAGATAAAGAAGCGGAAGCACAAACGAGTTAATTAACATAAAAATATTGAAGGCAAAATAGAATACTTTTGCTCTTATCTATGGTTACTGTTTCATGTACGTTCTTTGATAGTTAAAGCAATGGTTGTTCAGGAATCAGTACCTAAAAGATTTGAGCATATTCGCTGACATGTATTATTCTCTCAATAATAACTGACAAGATCTTCAATATAATGTCACACTTCCAAATCATAAGACTAGATTATAATAAACCCCAGTAAAAGGAAACTTTTCTCAAGAATAAAAGTTTAGTCATTGTGAAAGTACATTAATGTGGATCCTCCTCCAACCTACTAAATGCATTTTCTTTTCATCAGCATTAACATGAAAACTTCAAAGACATTCAGGAAATTTTTCCTCTATTTCTCAAGACCCAACTTAACCACCCCCTCATCCATAAAGACTTCCCAAATGATTCGATCCAAGAAGAAATCTAGTGTCTTCCTCATTACTCTAAATCCTTGTATTCCTCTTCAGTTTTTTTAATCACAGATGGTATTGATTAAAATCATATATACCTCACTTAACAGGTATATGTACTTACCCTAAGGTTGAAACCAAAGCAAAACAAATATATGCTTTGCATTAATTTAAATGCTGTATCCTCCTGCCACACTGATAACAAACACTTTCTTCATATTATCTGAGGAAAAAGATGTCGTTTTATAGATCTCCTTAGCATAAGCATAAGGTCATCATATAAAACACAGAATGCTCAGTTAAATTTAAATTTCAGATAATAAATGAATGTTTTAGTGTATGCTGCATAAAATATTTGGGACATGCTTTTATAAAATGTCACTCTGTCCCATACAATATTCGACAACGTGGAGACAAGTCAAAGAAATTTTGATTAAAGAACTACATCATGCTTTCTCTCTAGGCAAACGACATCAAGTTGCCTAAAAATATCAAATTTGTATTTAATTCAAGTGACTTAGAACCTCTGTGAAAAAATAAGTGTTATTCCGTATTCTACTTTATAGAATTTTCACGTGCCATAAAAAAGCATTTTTATCCTTCCATGTTTCAATGCACAATAGTCTTTATTCACAATAGTAGTATTTCATTCATTAGTAGAGAATATTATGAATTATTTTCATAATTCATAAAGCACTGAGGAATGCTTCAAGAAAGAAATCAGCTAAAAGATGCTACTCCTTTACTATGCTCTGATAATATTTTTATTTTTATAATAAACCAACCCACAGTGTATGTGAAGTACAGCTCTGAGGGATGCCTTGTTTTTTTCTTTTAAATGTTAACTTGAGATTTATGTCATCACTTGAAGAGCTCTTTTTACTAAATAACAGTATATTACTTTCAATATTTTTTTAAATCTTAAAGACAATCAATGAATAATTTAAACCACAGTTTTTATTCTTCAATGACTAAATGAGGCATCAAAGTAAATGAATAAATCATAAATACTAATTGATTAGACTTTCAGAGGTATTTTTTGGTTATTACAGAATCAAACAACTACAGATAAATTATCACAGAAGTGGGGAAAAGGAAGGTGATTCAAATACTTAAGTTTAAATGTAGTTCAAGTAGGTCTGAAATCTAACAAAGTTAGTCATTTTTGTAATATATGCATTGTTGGCATAAATGTCTACAACAAGTGGCATGTGGCATTACTGCCGCTGTAAAATGATAAAATGAAAAATGAGAAAAGAGTGGCAGGAACAAAGACAAAAACAGAATTACAGATGGATTATTAGGTCAATCCTTGAGAACTGTAAAATAGTTAAAAGAGGAGAAACAGTCTACAGAACATAATCCAAGAGAAATTGAAATTCTGGATGAAAATAATTATGTTGTTTACTCATCCTGCATTTTTAAGTTGAAATAATCGGATTAGGATTTGCTCAGTAATAGTAACTGGCTTTTGGGGAGATGCAATGAAGTGCTTATATCTTCAAGTGGTAGAAAAAATACTACTAACACCATACCTTAAAAATCAAACTTAGGATTCCCTTTCAAAAGGTAAACGTTCCCTACAAAATGTTCATATAGAAAGACAAGTCTTTCTACAAAACAGAAAGTAAATAAGGAACAGCAAATTATTTACACAAATGAAAATGGAATTGAAACTGTGACTCAAATGTATCTTATTCCAAGACTTGATAACTGTTCTTGCATAATATTCAGAAGCATTAATTCTGAAATTTCTAATAAATAATGTATACAAATAAAGGTAATGTCTTTGGGAGGTTTTGTTTGCTTGTTTGTTTTTTGGTGAACTGTAATATCCTGGGTAACTTTTTGACTCACAATAGGTATTTTCTAATTGAACTATCATGCTTATTTCAAGGTATTACAAGCAACTGATTTATTAGGTTTTTTTTTTTTAAATATGACACATAACATGTACTAATTTAAATGTAACCATGAAGGCCCTCACCCTTTTAGAAATTCTGTATTAACACACTGTATACTTGGAATTTTCAGATACGTTGATAATTAAATGATTATCATAAAAATCCCTTCTTCAGAATCAGCAAAGTACGCAGTCCATATTTTTCACGGAGCTTTTGTGAGATAGAGACTGAGCAGGACCTAAATTAATTTGACCACCTACTGCAACCAATGTCAACTCTTTCAGTCTGACTTTACCTATCTTATGTCTGAAAGTTGAAGCACTGTTCAAAAATTTTAAAATGCATTTGTAAATCTCCTAACACACAGAGTCTTGTCATTGCATACACTACCAAAATATGTGTGCGGTTTTCCGCATTTTAGCCAACAATGAACATTTTAATATTTGTACTAGACAATAATTATATTACTGAGTCTGTAGCAGTTCTTTAATAGTAAGTTCTTTAACAGCGAGATTGATCATTGTTTCATATATTTAATCTACATGGGCAGTGATGAGAATTGATGCATCATTTTTTATTTTAAAGTTGTACAATGTATGTTAGTGACATACAAATAAATACACACACACATATTCACTGACATCTAAGTTTGCAAACAAATTAAAAACTGAACTCATTACAGAATCATAGAATGTGATTTTACATAAATTGAGATCTATTTGTGTGGAGAGAGGAAGAGATTCTATATAGATATGATTCATATAGATTCATATAGATATGATTAATATAGATATGATTACATATGATAAAGAAAGTACTATTACGATACAGTAGAATACATGTATATGATATACATGAGTATCTCATATATACATATATGTACGCATACATACATATATACATGCGTGTGTATATATCATATGTATTTATACATATATACATGCATATGTTTTATACATATATGCATGTTTGTGTATATGTCATATGTATTTATACATACATATACACATGTATGTGTGTGTCATATGTATTTATACATACATATATAGGTATGTGTATACATCAGATGTATGTGTATATATCAGATGTATTTATACATGCATACACATATATGTATGTACATGTATACATGCATATGATATTCATATGTATATCATATACATATAACATGAATATTTTTATGCAGTTTTATTTTGTTATCTTTTGAATTTATATAAAAAAACTAGCCCAATGCGACTTGTCTTTATCATCTGTTTGTATTCAGTCAAAATTATTCTTACAAGATTTATTTATGTTGTAATCACTTGTCATTTACTAAATTCACTACTGTAAAACATTCCACTGCTTGAAAATTCTACAAATAAATTAATCTTTTTTGGAAAGACAATCAGAGTTTTCTCCTGTTTTTATTTTGGACTGACTTTGTTTTGGTTGTTCTGTCTTCTAAAAAATGCAATTATGAACATTTTTGCACGTTTCCTAGCAAATCCATGCAAAAAGTTTTCTTCTGAAAAGTAAAATTATGTAGTCACTGGGAATATGAACATCTGATAATGCCAAATTTTGCCAAATTTGCCTTCCAAAGTAGTATGTTCTGACCACTTCTATCCCTTACAAGATGTTTTATTGTAAAATCTATGTTTTCTGAGATTAATAATCTCTCTTTTTTTGTTTGGTTAGAATTGGCCCTGTATAACTTTATCAATCCTTAGCTTTTTGTTACTGAGGTCTAATTTCATTGCACTGAGTCAAAGGATATATTCTATGAGATACTGGTTTTTGAAATGTAATTTCTTTTTGACTTAATATGTTTCAGTTTATATAACTGCTCTATATGTGCTTTAAAAGCAAGTACATTCTCTAATTGTTTGGTACATAATTTGTATATTTTTATTAAATCAGGTTTGGTAATTTGTTTTTCAAATATTTTCAATTTTGAAAAATGTTTTGTGCCTAACTTTTAACAAGGAGTTTTCTTAAAACTTTATCATTGTGATTGTGGTGTGTCATGTTTTCCCTGCAGTTCCTCTATCACTTTTTGCTTTAGTTATTTGTATTTACATGTTATGTATTTAGAACCATTGTATCTTCTGAAGAAGTTAAACCTCTTATTATGCAATGATCCCTTCTTTCCTCCATATGCTGTTTGTAATAAAATCTTAAAATTGTATGAGATTACTAAAGATACCTCAATTTTCCTTTAGTTTATATTTACTGGTATAACTAAGTCTATTCTCTTCTTTTGAACATCCAGAGACTTATGTTTCAGATGTATATCCAGTATGCAGGATATAGTTACAAGTTTTTTTAATATCATCTGATATCTTTTCAGTGGAAAAGTTTAACACACACACGTTAAGACTTTTGATATCAGCAATTTTTGTAGATTTTACTTTAAAATGTCTATATGTCTAACTTTTCCCACATATTTTCTCACCTTTTTTTAAAAAGTTAATTGAATTTGTTCTTTATTTCATTATTCCATTTTTTTTCTCCTCTATAGTTTTGGAAGTTATGCATTTATTTCCTATTCTTTCATTAGTTATCCTTAAATTTTTCCAAGTACGTATAACGAAGTCCTAGCTCACTAACTCACCTTAGTCTTTGTCGCCCAGGCCAGTGGCATGATCATGGCTCACCGAGCCTCGATCTCCTGGGCTTAAGTGATCCTCCCATGTCAGTGCCTGAGTAGCTGGGACCACAGGTAATCACTACTATACTCAGATCTTTTTTTGTTTGTTTGTTTGTTTATATATAGATGAGATCTTGGTATGCTGCCCAGGCTGATCTCAAACTCCTGGGTTCAAGCCTTGGCCTCCCACATACTGGGATTACAGGTGTGAGCCACTGTGCCCCACCTAGTCTGTTCCTTTTTTAACTGCATAAATGAGACAGGCAATGTTTGTTTAGATTTGCTCAGATGTTTCCCTAGTCTTCACTTATCAGAAAATGTCTTTGCTTTGCTCTTATTCTTGGGAGATAGCTTTGATGGTCACATAATACAAGGTTGACTATCTGAGGTTTTTTCAAAACTCTGAATAATATACCTCCTTCCTCCAGTTTCCATTGTGGCTAATAAAAAGTCTGTCAACTTAAACGTCTTTTCTGAGTAGTTTGTTTCTTGTTAGTCTACAGCTGCTCTCAAGGATGTCTCTGTCTTGGCATTCTCACTTTTGCTACATGTGTGTGTAACTGAATTTATTTGTATACATCATCCTGTTTAGTGTATGCTACGCTTCTTTGTATCTGAGTATTTATGTCTTTCATTAGTTCTAGAAAATCTTTTTCCATTTTCTCCTCAAATACTGATTACCTACTCTCTATTCTCTATATTTTCTTTCTTCTGGGACACTGACTAGATGCATGTTAGAAGAGCTCATTATATTCCATATCTTACTATATGTCGTTGATTTTTGCATCTCTTTGCTCTCTCTTATTCTAATGCCTCATCCTGATTAATTCATTTGCTCTCTTTAATTGTCTAATATGTAGTTTAATCAATCCATATGTTTTAAGTTTGAAGAGTTAATATTTCTCAACTAAAACAATGTTATTTGTTAATTTTTGGTGATCTTGATTTTTTTTATATTTTACTTTAAGTTCTGGAGTACATGTGCAGAACGTGCAGGTTTGTTACATAGGTATACATGTGCTATGGTGGTTTGCTGCACCTATCAACCCATTATCTAGGTTTTAAGACCCATGCATTAGATATTTGTCCTAATGCTCTCCCTCCCCTTGCCCCCGACTCCCCAACAAGCCCCAGTGTGTGATGTTCCCCTCCCTGTGTCCATGTGTTCTCATTTTTCAACTTCCACTTATAGGTGAGAACATACGGTGTTCGGTTTTCTGTTCCTGTGTTAGTTTGCTGAGAATGATGGTTTCCGGCTCCATCCATGTCCCTGCAAAGGACATGAACTCATTCTTTTTTATGGCTGCATAGTATTCCATGGTGTATATGTGCCACATTTTCTTTATCCAATCTATCATTGGTGGGTATTTGAGTTGGTTCCAAGCCTTTGCTATTGTGAACAGTGGTGCAATAAACATACATGTGCATGTGTCTTTACAGCAGAATGATTTACAATCCTTTGGGTATATACCCAGTAATGGGATTGCTGGGTCAATTGGTATTTCTGGTTCTAGATCCTTGAGGAATTGTCACACAGTCTTCCACAATGGTTAAACTAATTTAAACTCCCACCTACAGTGTAAAAGTGTTCCTATTTCTCCACACTCTCGCCAGCATCTGTTTCCTGACTTTTTAATGATCACCATTCTAACTGGCGTGAGATGGTATCTCATTGTGTTTTTGATTTGCATTTCTCTAATGAACAGTGATGACGAGCAGTTTTTCATGGTTGTTGGCAGCATAAATATCTTCTTCTGAGAGGTGCCTGTTCATCTAGTCTCATGTTGCTTGATCATTTTTAATTGTAACTTTCATATCTTTGAATGCTTATTTGTATTTTATAACTGAAAACTCCTGTATCTAAAGTGACTGGGTATCTAGCTACATCTATTATTTGTGTTTTCTACTGATTTCACATATGGTGGCTTATTTTCCTGTCCATATGGTGAATTTTCATCATAGTGAGCTCATACAAGATTTATCTGCATCCATCAATATCTGGGAGGTAAAAATTGGAGTACTTTTCTGTAGACAAATTTGTATTTAATTATGTCAGAAGTCAGAGGGAGGACTAATGTAAAAATCCTAGCCACTTCAAGATCTAAGCTTAAAGCAAAACTCAGATTCAACTCCTCCTCTCTATGAGTAACTTCAGGCTTAGTCTTCTGATCAAATGCAACATCGACATTGGCATTTGCCCTCAGTGTAACCTCACATTCCAAGCTTACCCTTCACTTCTCCCTACTCTGCGTTTAGTGCACTCTTCATGAAAGGTAGAACAAAGGCTCCAAAAATTTTTCTTACTTTGTAGAAGTCTGGCAATGCATTACAAAATACGTTTTATCTAGTATAGTTGTTTTGCAGGGAAGTAATCCTCCTACTTATGCCAAAAACCTAAGTTATAACACTGAAAATTTTGATAAGAAAAGTAGCAGTCAATAAAGAGCAGGTACAAAATTGAATTAAATGATAAATAATAATAGAAATGCAGTGAGAAAACCATTTATAAGTGGAATATAATAACCCAGTTATGATCTGAGTTAGGGGTATCATAGGTAAATGCTAAACATTAAGAGAATGGACCAAATCCCTGTTGCTGACTAGATCATGTTTACAGTTCCACCAAG
This sequence comes from Macaca mulatta, assembly GCF_049350105.2. Classification (NCBI taxonomy): domain Eukaryota; kingdom Metazoa; phylum Chordata; class Mammalia; order Primates; family Cercopithecidae; genus Macaca; species Macaca mulatta. The sequence continues at coordinate 125,969,323 of NC_133413.1, forward strand.
TTTAACTTAGTTCTTAAAGAAAACACCCATGCCATGGAATCGACACCGAGGTCTTTCAATCAGAGCTCTAGATCAACTCTTCTGCTTCTCAGCTACAGTCATTTTATAGCTAAATGATTTCACATGCTGTACAGTTCATGGCTTATGCTGATTTTTACTACACCGTTAAGTCTTCTATATAGAGCACTCAAAAGCCTAGAATGTTTCACAGAAATAACATAGAATTATGGCAGAAGTTTCCCAACATGAATAATCTGAGTAAACAAATTTAATTATACAGATACTATGTGATAAGGTACACTTGTCCTCTTATTCTATCTTAAAAATGGGGCATTTTTGGAAAATGCTTTGATAGCAGATAAAGTTCTGAACATCCACGTGACTATGTCCTTTCACATCTCTGGGGCCGCTATTACTGTTCAGCTTTCAGTAGAGTTTCTTTATCTTTCCTGCTAAGCTGTGACTTCTGAAATCGGAAGGCTCCAAATTTCAAATATCTCTATAAGAACTCAGAAACAGATGAGCAATAAACTACTCAGCACCTTAAAGGATCTGTGGTCAGCCAAACTCTATCAGGATTTAAACATAAGTGCAAGAATATTTTAATGCCCTATGGACAAGTGCTATTTAAATTTTTAGCTAATAAAATGCTGAGAAGTTGACTTAAATTCAAAATGAACAGGCAACTCCCATTTGGTATAGAAGCCTAGGTCCACAGAAGGGTTCCAAGACCATATAATAGTGAAGGATTAAAATGTAGCTCACCTTGGAAATCTCAGCTTATTCATAACTACTGTGAAGTCAAAAACTCACAGGGATCTCATTTACATAAAGATATTCACTGAACTCCCATTAGGCATCCTGCCACTGTGTTAAATCGTGCAGAATCAGTGGTGAACAAGAAAAGAATAGTTCTCTTTTCTCTAGAGCTTACTTTCATCACTGAATATTAACTAAATTCTGACAGTATTCAGTAATAGTTTTATTCATATTTTATTTCTTGGGGGATTATTTTGTTTACCTAAAGCATGTGAAAACCCTGTTTTCCCAGACAGATTCTCAAGCAATGCCTCAGCTGCATCAATAGAAAAACCACTTGTCCAACTGTACTGGTAGCTAGATGTATCAGAATGAGTGTGCGTGCACGTGTGTGTGTGTGCGCACATACGTGGGTACGCAGTTCCATGATGTGTGTGTGTTCTGGCTGGTTCCCTCATGATTAAAGAAAATCATGACGATTTCTCAAAATCGTCCTTGTCCTTTTCAAAAAAAGAATGGACTATCTGATTTTTACATCACTCAACAAATGTACATGAACAATGTGCACATACGCATATATCCACACTGGCAGAGCTCAGAAAGCAGCTGATGTCTGCGAGCCTCAGAAATAAATTAACATGCAGCTAACATCAGAGGAGCCAGAAACACTCATTGCAAGTGTGAACACATATTTGATTGCAGGACTGTATCTTTCCCAGGGCTGACCTTATAAATTAAACAGTGTAAATCTCAAGTAAGTGTTTTCTGAACATTTTGATTCACTGTGAGCACTGGGATGTCCTTCAAATTAACATCTAACATTATTAGCCTATTGTTGGATATGAACTGCTTCATTACTGGTGACTGAAAAAACATACACACACTCGCACTAACACACAACTTTTAAAAGGAGTGGAAGAAACTGTTTAACATCTTGGGGTATAGAAATTGAAATGAGTAGATTTTTAGACTAGGATATTGATAGAATAAGCAAAACTTTCTACTTTAATGCCAAAAGGCATAATAATAAGAAAGTACCCAATGAGCACTAAATAATACCTAAATGCAGGGTACCACCAATGCTTTGCTGAACTAATTCCTATTTATAACCAAGGCTCAGTTTAAATGCTCCTTCCCCAGGAAGGCATTTCCTAATCTACCATATTAGGTTATGTTATCATTATATTCAAACACACTGCCTTGCACTTCATCTATTATGACAATTACTACTCTTGTAATCATCTAAGTGTCTCATCTTTCCTACTAAACTATAAGTTCCATGAGGGCACTGACTATGTCTTCTCTTCTATATTCATTCAATGCCTGGTACAATAGGAGTTTTGACATTAATTAAGTAAAGAATGAATGCATCAATGAAATAAAGATACATATCCTATACTTATCTCTAGATATTATAAAAGATTAACTGGGAAAGTTAATGTTTATAAAGAGAATAGAGTGAAAGCAGAAGGAAAACACAAACATCCCACATCCATTTAAGAATCTGGAATAACTCAAGCAGTTTTACCTACTTGGAGGAGCAAGTCTACATCCAAAATCACACATATTACAAAAATTCTCACCTTTAGATTACTGTTTATATGCCAAACAAGGATGCTGCAGAATTGTTCAAAGCTAGAAGAATATATAATCTCATTTTAAAATAAAAATGAGCAACAGGTTCTCAAAATTTTTTCTCAGAATAGAGAATAGGATATATTTACAATAGTAACTTTCATTTGGGAGTTGCCCTGTCAAAGAAATATAGGATGTGGAGTCATATTTAGTAAGGACAAATAAATGGACTATGATAAATTAGTAAACTCATCAGCATTATTAGAATCACTGTGAATTTAAAAAGACAATCAGTAAATGGTATAAAACAAGTATCAAACATGAGCATACAGTCCAAAAGAAGGAACCAAATTAAAGTCTACAGTGATCACAGCTATAACTATACCACCTGCAAATCTGTGATGATCTTTTATGTGGTCTTCTCCTATAACTTCCCCAAGTCATCGGAATCACTCCCAACAATTCCTGGTTCAGCCCTCTTTCTGTGGATTTTTTCTATTATTTTATTTGTATATTCCTCCTGACCTACCCCCCTTTGACTCACCTGTAGTGTCGGGAAATCTCTTCTTCCACCTGGGTAATAAAATCACATTTGGTACATGAGTGTTCTTTGCTTTCCTTGACAGCCTGCTGCCCATCCGATCCTTGCAGGTGATTCGCTTCTTGTTTGACATCTGATGCTTGGGACTCATGCACACCCTCATAGTGAAAGAGGAGTACATCTACGTCAGGGGTGGTGAATGAACACTGATGGCACTGATGCTTGACTCGTGAGCTTCCGGCTGCCCCAGGAGACAAGTGCAGAAGCAAGAGTGCACAGTGGGAACAATTACTTTTTCTACAAGCAAACGGATAAGTAATTTCTCCAAGGTGCTTTTCTGGGCTGCAAAGTCCTCTGGGACAGAATGGACAGTGTTTAATGGTACACTTGTGAATGTTATGGAGCTGTTGATAATGACGGAGAAGAGGCCCCACTACAATTACATCAGGGCCATGGCTTTTGGAATATCGGAAGTCACAGAACTGACAATTATAGCTCGTTACCATATTATCCTCGGCTCCCTTGCTGGAGAAGTCCTTCTTTTTAGCCCCACTCGAGCTCTTGTCTGTCTTGCTCATTGTCTCTCCTTCTGAACTTTTGGCTAGATCATTCTGATTAATGACAGAGCCCCTGGAAAGCTTATCATTCAACTCTGGATTAAGGCCGCCTGACTGCACTGCTCCGTGCTGCTTGCCATAATGTTCTAGCAGTTTAAGTGAGCTAGATGACTCACAGCTGAAACTACAAAATTTACACCAGTAGTAACTGGTGGCCTCTGTACCATTTTGTCTCGAGGAATCGAGGGGCTTGATGGGCACTGAGTACCCAACAGGAGTGTCATCTCCTGCTTTGACTGTTATCTTGTCCTGCCATTTTCCCAAGTCTCCAGAATCACTGGATCGAAGTGCCGGGATGGACTTGTTAGAGTTTTTCTCTGAAGGTTTTGCAACCTCAGAGGAGGGGAGAGAAGCTTTTATTTTGTTTGGGTGAGTCTGAAGAAAATGTTGTTCTAATTCGGTGGACGAGTTGCCCATATAAGTGAAATTGCAGAATTTACAGCGGAAATACTTGGTGTTTCCTTGGCAATCTGGTGTTTTCCGTCCAATGCCAATGAATGTTCCACCTGAAGTCACCTGGAGAAAAGAAGAAATGGACTTTACTTCTGAGGTGTCATTAATTCAATGGGTCCTCTGCAGGGGAGGGGGAGGGTACTGCCAAGTATTCCACATCAAAAAATACAATAGTACTCCTGCTTATTATGAAATCACTTGAATAATCACAGAGCCAAATAAATTCACTCTTCATTTCTCAACAGTTACTCTTTGAGAGGCTCATTATGTTATACACTGTAGGCCAAAGTAACAGGTGAGGGTAAGTAATAAATGTACCATAATTTGAAAGACTGAATAATACATTTTTTAAACTAAGAAAACAATTTTCAACACAGTACGTTTTACTATTGCCTCCTTCAAATCACACCCCTACAGAAGCATCCTAATCACATGGGATTTCTTTTCAAAAGGTGAGGCGTTACTGTCAAAACTAGAGGCACTTGCTCAAAAAGTACTCAAGGCAGATGTTCTCCAATGAAATATTCTGTTCAGTTCCTACAGCAATGAGGCTGCAGGCAAAGATGAGGTCTCTGTTTTAGGTAAAATACAGGTGCTCAAATGACCACCCAAAATGGCTTATAATTAAAGCTCAGTGAAACAAACAAACAAAAAGATGAATTGAGTATGCAGGAAATACTAGTGAAGAAGAACCATGTAAATAAAGAATTTTGAATGTTTCCCAATCTAGAACAAACAAACAAAAAAGAAAAATCTTCCAGGGCCTTATTTGATTACGGTTCTGTTTCATTGCAAAGGGCTCCCAACTTCTCACATGAGTAGGTCATGGAGATGTTTGAATGGCAAAATAAAATAATTCCATCATAAAAATAACTACAGCTCTGCTTTCTTTCCCAAATTATGAAATTACATGGAATCAGGACTATGAAAGCCTTCAAAGGGCACTTTACGTAAAATCCTTCCTCCATTCTCAGTGTGTATCTCAACAGGAGTACAATTAAGCCACCACTGAGCAGCCAAAATTCAGAGTTTAAAATAGAGTTTTTGAATGAAATACTCCAAAAAGGGGGGAAAAAATTCTCTTCCAACCACCAAGGAATTTTTAAATTTTCCCAGCAACCAGATGTAATATATTAAGCAAGTGGCATAATCATGTTCTGCCTTCTTCAACAGCTGTTCAAAAATGACACGTGTGATTGCTGTTCATATCCAAATCACTCCATGAGAAAAGTCTCAGGCATCTCAAAATCATGTAAAGGCTCTATGTGAAATGCAAATAATATTGCTGTAGTACACTGAGAGATATGTTTGTACCTCTATTGTACAGGACTAAGATTGAAGTATTCTTTTTGCTATTAAAAAGAGATGTGACCTTGATCAAGTTACTTAACCTCTCTGGCCAATAGCTTCTTCAACTGGGGCAACCTCTAAATTCATATCCAGTATTATAGTTCTAAGAAATGTGCATTAATACATAAACAACTCAACATTTACTGTACATTAAGATAGGAACTTACAAAAGTTTCCCACAGCCTTTAATCAAAGGATGTAATGTTTCGCATTAGGCAATGTCTATAGCCACCACCCCAATCGCATAGATTTCAGTCTGTCGATGACACAGTATCAACCAGCCAGAAAGCTAAGAATGGGGCACCCTTCCAGGCAGCAAACAATGGTGTGAGAGATTTCAAAGTCATACACTCAGGTATACAGAATAGAGCATTCTAATCTAGCATTTAAGTGACTAAAGCAACTAAAACTTGCACTGAAATACAATTCATAATATTATAAAAATCTATACATATATTTCCCAATTCAGTGGAGGTAAAGAGAAAGTTTATTTGCCCAAAAAAAAAATATATATATATATATATACACACACACACACACACATTTAAATGGATAGCCATCAATCAGGTTCTTTGTTCTGGAACTTAAACTTGATTCAAAAGGGATACATTCAGATGTATCCCCTTCTTCTTTAACATAGGCAAAGAAAGAAAGTGTGCAAAATCTAGAGATAAAAAATGTTCTTGTTTAAGCTTTCACATTGCATCAGCGTTGCCAAGCTTCCCTATTATAAAATGCTTTGAACTTCTGCTTGTTGAACCAAGATTCCCAAGAAACCACCAGGCATCATCACTATTTCTTTGATTTTGCAATCTTTAAGCCTCATGTGCCATGACCACACTGAAAGGGCTGAACAAAGAGCATACATACACTTAAGAAATCCCTAAACATATGATTTTGAAGTGGATTTAAATTATTACTAAGCATCCCAACATCCTAAAAAGGTTGCTGTTATTTAAAAACAACCTAAGAATTCAGAAAACCCAGGCTACGAATCAATACTATCAGGAGAAGGGGACTACGAAAGAAAGGCAATTTTGTGAAAAATTGTCAGTAAAGCATTTTGGTTTAGGATTAACTAAGCTATAAAAAACGAGTTAGGTCTCTGAAGTTGGTGTACGTGTCTAGAAGTGTTTTTTTTTAACCCAGGGAAAATGTGCCAACTTCATTATTTAAGAAGCTTTTAAGAGCTATATATTTTAATTATGCTGAAGAATAAATACCTTCATACTATTGACTGCTCTTTCAAAAGTCAAGCTGGCAAATGAAAACTCATGGATCTCATTTAATGGCAAGAACAATACTGACACTTCTATAGGTTACATACTTGCCTTTTTGGTTAATATCAGCAACTAATATTAGTATTATATATTATTAAAAGCTAATACAATATTAGAATTACATATTTTAAAAAGCAGTTTTGGAAAACATAATGACAGTGTTCTATTCCTTTTTTCTTTCAAAAAGAAAATCTAAAAGCTCTATTTGTGGCAATTTTTATACTTTCTATACTACTAGAGGTACATTCAAGTCATAGTGAAATATAACTGACATACAACATTTAAATGCCATTTTACAGTAAAACAAAATTTATTATTTTAGGAGACACTACTGGTGTCTATTGACCACATTCATTTTATTTGCATGCCCCAGATACCCCATTTTAAATCTATTCTTTTCTAGGGTAAAAACAAATATACAGTGAGAACAATTACGCAAAATAAGTGTTTGCAGCAATGGTTTACTGAAACGTATTGTCTGGAAACAGTGCCTACATATTCATAAAACATTGCAAACTTTTCAAATGGCTAAATCCAACGTGGAGTAGAAAAATTTACTGCTTCTTATCTATGACTATACTAAAAAGAGAGTGCAAGCAGAATAAAGAGCACAGCTTTCAAACTTCCTTCTTTTGCTAACCAGAACTTTAATTATAACCCTTTAAACCCAGCAGTTCCTTTGGTAATGATATCCAAATTTTTACAATTATATTAAACTGTAATTTCTGCTTGGGCCAAAAACTACATGTACTATCCCTCTAATTAGTAATAACTAAGTGTTCGGCTTGTGTCAGACTCTGCGACAGATATTAGACATATAATATTGAAGAGGTAGACAATTTTACATTTTAAGATTAAAAAATTATAGATAAAACCCTTTATTCATTTGTATTAACATCTGCCTGTATTTATTTGCTTCTAGAGGAAGTTCTCTAGCTTAAATTCTATGAAAAGATCCATTATTTAACCTCCTGGCACCTTGGTTTCCTGGCCTCTATGGATATACTACTATACAACTTGTCATTTTATGGGATTATTATGAGGATCAAGTGAGAACGATAGATTTGTGCTGTCCAATAGTATTCCCTGAGATGATTAAAATGTTCCATAGCATTCCTTGGCCAATATGGTAGCCACTAGCCACAAGTAGGCTTGGTAAAAATGAAGAACTAATTTTTAAATTTACTTTCATGTATTTTTCTTAGCATTTCATTAATTTATTTGTAATTAACTGAAATGTATATATTTTTAAAATTTCTTTTTTAGAGGCAGGGTCTCTGTCACCCAGGCTAGAGTGCAGTGACACGATCTCCGCTCACTGTAACCTCCGCCTCCTGGGCTCAAGCGAATCCTCTCACCTCAGCCTCCAGAGTAGTTGGGAAAACAGACACACGCCACCATACCCAGTTAATTTTTGTATTTTTTGTGGAAACACGGTTTCCCCATGTTGCCCAGACTGGTCTTGAACTCCTAGGCTCAAGCTAGCCACTTCCCTTGGCCTCGCAAAGTGTTGGGATTATGGAACGCACCACCATGCCCAGCCTAAAATTTAAACAGCCACGTTTGCTAGGGAATACCATATTAGATAGCACACTCGACATGTGCATAGATAGGATTATTATTTAACAAAATGAATCATTCAAGTAAATTTTTCCTGCAAATGAGATAAAGAGATTAAATAGAAGGGAAGTGGTAAATTCATTCAGTGACAAACTCACACACTTGTCACTATCAATATTCTTAGCTGTAAATGCAAAGGTTCAATCTGTTGTTACTAAGCTAATGCTTCTGTTTATATTCCTTCTTGAGCTAGAGGAATAGTCTTATTCATATCTAGAAGAAAGCAGGGGCTCAATGCATTTTGACTGAATGAGCGAAGGCAGAGGTAAGCAGATGAAAATTTCTCACCAAGTCCCCTGAGTTACCTGAGATACCCTGGCCACAGTACTTCATGGCACCCTTGCCACTGACTTGACCTGCCATACATGGCCTTCTTCAAGAAACTACAAAATGCATCTTTTATCCACAAGCAAATGACTGCCTATGGAGTCCTTTGATTGTGAATTAAAGTTATATAAAAACACCTAAAACAATTAAGGCAGAAAAATGAACAGATTTTAAAGTCTTTTTTACTGACTAAGGACTAGCATGGCTTTTTATATTTGATTTTAGCCCTAGTTTTAAAAACTGTTCCATCCATTAAGTGTTTTTCATGGCTTTCATTTATAATTTACTTACATATGTCTTTTTACACACAAAAAAATGTTTTACCATAGAAATGAAGAATATAAAAGGGTTGGTTTTTTTCAAGGTCATTAATATCAGTTTCCTTCTTTCCTTCCAATAATATGGAGTAAAAACTAATAATAATAATATCTAAAATAATATGTCAAAGGAAAATATTTCTTAAAGCCTCAGAGCTCTTAAAATGACACTTCAACACATGTACTTATTTTCAACGCAGCAAAGAAAGAGCTGTTTGAACTAAACACAAACCTTTTCTCAGATGTGGTTCATTTTCAAGTACTATAATTGATAGCAACAGAGACAATTATAAGGGTACTAATCTAAAAGAACTTGAGGTTATGGGCTGATAGTCAAAGAGGTAAAAGCTTAAAAATAAAAAGCTAAGTTGTTAAAAAAAATCATTGTTCAAATACTAATATTTCAAATAACTTGAAAAAAATCTGTAAGGGCCGATCTTAGCTGAAAATAACTGCAGTCTAATTAATCTGTTTATATATATCGGGAATTTTTCTGCATATATAGTGCTTCCAAAAAAAATTCTAGAATACAGAGTGTGTTTCAGTGATATACTTTTGATGGAGAATAAATGTTTAAGAATCTCAACAACAAATCTAATTATATGGCATCATCTTACTCTCATGCCATGCATAGCTTATTTCCGAGGTTTATTCCTATCAGTGACACTGTAGCAACTCCCTTATTTGGATTTATAATATAAGAGCCAACCAATGGCAGGGTAGGATACAGGAGAAACCAAAACTTAAACTCCTATACTGGGCACATTGAAGAAGAATATACTACATTATGCACATTTTTATTACCGGCTTTTTGCATTATAGCAATAAACAGTTTACCCTAAACTGGTTTTCTCATTTTACTCAGTATAATTCTGAATTAATTTTTCTATAGTTATCTGGTATTTCAGATGACAGAGTACCAATAAATCTTAAAGTCCATCTTACTAGCCCGGGGACAGTGGCTCATGCCTGTAATCCCAGCACTTTGGGAGGCCGAGGTGGGCAGATCACCTGAGATCAGGCGTTCGAGACCAGCCTGGCGTGGTGAAATCCTGTCTCAACTAAAAATACAAAAATTAGCTGGGTGTGGTAGTGGGTGCCTGTAATCCCAGCTACTCGGGAGGCTGAGGCAGGAGAATCGCTTGAGCCTGGGAGGCAGAGGTTGCAGTGAGCCGAGACCGTGCCACTGCAGTTCAGCCTGAGCAACAGAGCAAGACTCCATATCAAAAAAAAAAAAAAAAAAAAAGTCTATCTTAATAATTTGGAAGACAATCTTTTATGGGAAAAATAAGCAAGAGAAAATGCAGTTCAAGTGGGTTACAAAGCTAAGTGAATTCCCCATAGCACTCCTCTACAGCAGCCAACCTGCAGGTGCTACTGGTTCATAACAGAGATATGTCAGAATTGCACGTGTATTCTAAAGAGCATCTTAATGGGAAGAGAGAAAATGTAATCTCTGAAAATATAGAACATCCTTCCTCCAGGGAGGGTTACTGTTTTAACACATCTACTATGTGCCAAGCACTGGAAATACAAAAAGAATGACATAGTCCAAAATCACAACATGTCTACGGTTTAGCACAAAAAGCTCACAACTAAAAAGATCACAACAGTGGAATACATGCTTCTGCTGAGACGTGTAACAGGTTCCATGACAACACAGAGGAAGAGCCCCTAACCCAGACTGAGGAGTTAGCAAAGGCTCCCAGAAGTAACAACTGAGCTGTGGACAGATGAGCTGACATGTGAAGATTAGCCTCAAAGGCAGTGATCATGGAAGGGCATTTCAGGTGAAGGAAACAAAACCAGTAAAATCAACAGTGAGAGTAAGACAATGCAAGCTGCTCTCAGGAAATACTGAGGAGGGTTGAGACATTATCAAATCTTTAAATGGAATCTGCTACATAATGGTGCTTGCTATGTAATAAGTAATATAAATGTGCTAGCCTTGTTCTTGCTATTATCCCTTCTAGAAGAATAGTGAGATTTAATGTAGAAAGGTAATGTGTTATTGGAGAGCTGATATTTACATAAGGAAGTATAATTAGATGATATGCTTTTTAACAGAAGTAGTCCCATACTTGCTCTAAAATGTAGGACAAGTCATCTATAAATAGAATTTTTAAAAATTAAAGGAAAGAAGGAAGAAAGGAAGGTGAGAGGGAGGGAGAAAAAGAGAAAGGAAGGAGGACGAAAAAAGAGAAGCAGAAACGAAGAAAAAAGAGAGAAGGAGGACAGAAGAAAAGAACAGACAAAAAGAGGCAAAAGAGAGGAGGAAGAAGAGGGAATGAGGAAGGAAATAAAAACAGAAGGAAGAAGAAAAAAGAAAGAAGAGAAAAAAAAAGAAATCAAAGGAAAGGAGAGGAAGATGAAGAGGAGGAGGAAAGAATGGGAGGTGAGAAGAGAAGGGAAAGGAAGAGACAAGAGGGGAAGATAAAGATAGAACAACAGAAAAGAAATCCATAAGGATTTACTTGAAAGAAGTAACAGTAAAAGAATAAAGAAGGGAACAATGGGGCACACTACTCAAATGTTTGGCGCATGATATCAGAAAGAAATTCAAGGTAACTCCATGATTTCCAGCCTGACTTAGTTGAAAACAGGAGTAAAGAAGAAAGGAGGCAAAAAGGAAGTTGTGGGGGACTTCACTTTTACATATGTTGACTTTGAAGTGCCAATGAATACCAAGGTGGAGCTTCCCATCAGCTGGAAAAACAGGTCTTGGAACAAGCCATCATTTATTATAAGATTCCCAAATATGTTCCTGGACACATGAAAGGATGCAGGCATTCTTTAATTTTATATCAACAGTTCGCCTAAATGTGAAAGGAGAAATGCTAGGCCAGGAGACTCTGAATTCCCCAACTTCTCACTATGTCCCACCCGTCTATCACTTTCTGAATTCAATGAAAGCACACAGCTCCAAGCACGCCTGGAGAACCCAGCACACTACAAATTGGACACTCTAAAGGCATTCCGATTTGTTCGCTGCTTCCACACCCATTCCTGCGCTGAATGTAGGCAGAGGATAAAACCTTAATTACATAGCCTTGAAGGACATAAATGGGAATGGAGTGTATCTCCTTAACATGTAATCTGCATGGAAAAAAAAAAAAAAAACTAAATTGTGCTTGGTAACTAGAAGAGCATAAGACAATTTTCAGACCATCATTTAAATCATAAATTCCTAAAACAAAGTCCTCTAAATGAGGGGAGTACAAAATAAGTCAAACACATGGATGAAATGTCCCTTAATTTGGGGATCAAACATTATATCCTTAATTGATTACATCAAAATTTGCACCTTACTCACTCTACCAGAACTAATTTCTGCAGCAAAAGTACCAGGGAAAATGAATCACAGTAATTTTAAAAAGACGAATCAGCAAATTTAATTTTCTTTTTACTGATTTCGACTAGAAGCTTAGTAAGTTCAAATAAGGTAGCATTACACTACACGGAGCAGATAGCAGACAATCTCAAAGAAATCACCCAAGTCCCCAAAATCAATCTGATTCACAGAGACTGCATCAAAGAGCTCTGATTTACCAGTCTTCTATCTCCTCCCGTATGTGCAATTGGCCTATCTTCTACTGCTTTGCTATTGGCAGTAAACTCGGGCTCATGTTTGACCAGGCCATATATCAGTGTGGTTGTGAAGACAGGCTTCCGTGGCCTGTCTATCCTGCTTTACATCCCATTCTCTCTACTTATGCAACTCTGTGATATTGGGCATGATACTTTAATCTATGCTGTTTCCTTATATTTTTAAATGGACATAAGGTTAGTGTTTACTTCTAGGGCCATTATGAAGATGAGTTGATTAACACATGTAAAGAACTGAGCTCCATATACACATGTAAGAAACCCTTAGTAAATTTTAGCTATTATTAGAGGCAAATCCAAAATTGGAAAAAAGTAAGGGAGCTTTACAAATTTTGATGATGTAAGCTAAAAGATGAAAGAAGTATGAATCAACTTAAACGTAAGACAGAAAAATAAATTTTACATTTGATTTTCAATTAAAATTAAACAAGGGTTTATATGATATTCTGAAAATGTATAACATTTGCTTCAAAATGTGGATCACCTGATGAAGAATTCAAGAGATCTACGGTCTAATGACTGTCAGAATCAGACTCCACGAAGGAAATCAGAAAATGAACAGAACAACTTTCTCTCTCCAAACTTTCCCCGTATTGGCACACTACTTACATATCTGTGTTTCTAACAGCTGCACGTATGCTGTAATTACAATGATCCAAGAAATAAAAAACACTGAATAGTCTCCCGACTTGAGAGAGTTAGCAGAGCAGGCCACAGGAGAGGTAAAACGTTTTCTTAGGAGTTGAATAATGCTAAATTTGATTGGATCCACTGATAACCACAATTTATTCTCCTAAACATTCTGCCTAGAGAAAAATTCTGATATTCAATAAAATTATACATGTTCTTTTAAATGATAACAAATAAATTGAAAATCAAAGATGATACCAACTGTCATGAACAAGGTCAAAAAAGATTCAACTGACATGCAGGTAAAGGGATTAGTAATGATAGTTGAACTATTCTACTAAGAGTGGCTACATTATTTAGCTCTGCCATCTCCACGGATGAAAATAACCTGGTAAATACCAGACCTTTGTCTTGCTTTATGGCCTTGGCGTGAGCATATGTCTTATTTTGCACACTTTATTACTTGTTAAAGAGACACAGTCCTGAAAAAGAAGTGTGGGTTCATACGCCAAACATTCTGTATTCTATAGACAGTCTGAATTGATTAAAGTCTCATTCACCAGTTTTTCTAAACTGAAATTGTCCTCAACTCGGAAAAACAAAGAAACAGAACGTGCTAAGATCTACAACTTCCCTCCTACTCCAGATCAAAGAAAATGTGAAGGCAAAAAATAAATGTTTAGAAGTAAAATTCAAGACAAGTCAAAATAAACCACAATGAGATTAATGGTCTCTGATTTTTTTTTTTCAAACCAAACTGTAATCCCCTGCTCAAACGATTGTACTGATACATGTTAAAGATCTATAAACTCATACAATTAAATCTGTTGAAGATACAAATCCGAAGAATGACTTCCTCTCTCTAAAATCTGTTCTTCCTGCTTCTAACATGACATATTGTGCAACTCTGATAAAAATATTTACAACATAGAAATGTAACACTCCTAGCTCAAACATAAGACAGTCCTTCGTAAGTTAATCATGTGATTCTTCTATTAGCCTTAGAATTTCATTAAGGGCCAAAATAAATTTAATAGCTGGAAACCAGTAACTACCTTCTTAGAGTCCTGAATAATGCAGTAATAAAAAAGAATTTACTAATATGAAAAGGCAACAAATATATCATGAGCATCTGAACTTGGGATTGCATAAACACTTTCCCATGGGAAGCACAACTTGACAAGACTCCTACTTTTATAACCTGATCTGAGTGCTAAAAGCTCCCCAATAAAGATGATGCAAACACCCAATGCACAGCACATTAAGCCCTAATGAAACAGCAAAGGCCGCGTCGTTAATTCAAGCCTCCATTCAGCAATGGTTTAAATACAAGCATAATAAAGCAGATTAAAAAGAAAGAAGCTGGCAGGGCGCAGTGGCTCACACCTGTAATCCTAGCACTTTGGGAGGCCGAGGCGGGTGGATCACGAGGTCAGGAGTTCGAGACCAGCCTAGCCAATATGAGGAAACCCCGTCTCTACTAAAAATACAAAAAAAATTAGCCGGGCACGGTGGCAGGCACCTGTAATCTCAGCTACTTGGGAGGCTGAGGTAGGAGAATCGCTTGAACCTGGGAGGCGGAGGTTGCAGTGAGCAGAGACCATGCTACTGCACTCCAGCCTGGGTGACAGAGCGAGACTTCGTCTCAAAAAATAAAAATAAGAATAAAAAAATAAAAAGAAAGAAGCTGTAATTACTTTTTTAAGAACTCGATCTCTTGTATTATTGATCTCTATGGCAGCCTCAGTGGCTGAATACAGATAGTAAATATTACATGAAAAGCTAACCAATCATGCTGCATCTATTATTTTTAAAAATTTAAGCATGACAGTTGATAGAACATGCTAGATAAATGAAAAATTGGGAAACTAACATCCTGGTCAAATCAATTAATTCTAAGCTAGCCATTACAGCTTCTCTTGTTTTCTTGGTAAAGAATTGACATGTCTTCTGCTTTCAGGGCTGGGCATGCTACCTCAAGGTGTTGGGAGGAGAATCTGATAAAAGCCACACTTAGAAAGGACAGTTTTGGCTTTCTGATGGCTATTTACAGTGACCTCCATTATCCGGCTGGGGCTCTATCCACTATGCAGCACAAAGAAACATTGTTATTTGACAGTATTTTTACAAAGTTGTAATTCTTTGACTCAGTCATTTGTGATGTAATTTATACAAAAGTGGACATTATCAGTACAAGCATGTCTACATTTCAATTATTCCTCCACGTATATTTGAAATAACTTGCACTTAAAACTAGAAATCTTAGAATTTGTTTAAACTACTGTACTTCTTTTTCCCAACTGTATATCTCATATTTGCACTCAAGTCCATTCAAATTATTTAAAACCATCCATGTCAAACCAAAATATAGATCAAAGCCATAGAGTTCTTTCAGTCTTTTGCTTTTGGCTTCTGTTACTTTTTTCTTGGCCTAAAATGTCATAAATCTATCATTAACCACCAACTGTTCTGAATGTTTTTTAAAAAGCAAGTTTAATTGAAAAGAATTAATGAATTCTTCATCTATTACTTCAATTAGCTTAAATTATGGACTTATATAAATAATTCCTAAAATTGAATGATTATTTGTCTGTAATACTCATATTTACCAACATCTTTTCATCAGAACACACACAGGCCATTAACTTACTATATGTTTCTGACAAAACGGCATTAAAGAAATTCTATAGTCAGCATTTTATCTCCCACAGCTTTTAGCCTCCACAAAGTTTAACCGCCAAGGAAAGAATCTCTCAAATAGCATTTCAGTAACACAAACTTGTGGGTAAAAAAGGAAATTTCAGATGCGTTTTTATTCATTTTATGCGTATAGGAAAACTGTTCAATATTTATTTCAGCATAAAGATATTAATAAGTTAACTTATCTTCAGACATTTTTCTGCATCAGTATCTGGCATATGTGCAAAGCATTCAAGATTAGCATTCGCCCTACAAGTATATTCAGCGTTATCCTCACAAATTGAAGTTAACCCTTTAGATGCATTTCAAAATCCAATCGTTTGAAATAATCACGCACTCTTTCCACAGATTACTTTTTTCTATTTTTAGCAATATTATTTATCTTGGAAAAAATTTGATCTTAACAAGATTATGTTCCTGCATGCTCTCTCCTACCACTTTTTGTCTTCCTCGCTGTGTGCTGCAAGGACTTAGCAGACAGCATAGTCGAGGATCAGCTGTTTTATTTCTAGTTCTATTAGTTCAAACTTAGATAGCTCACACATCTGTTTTACTTCTAAAATCACTGCCCAGGAAAAGTGTCCAGCTCCTTCTACCCAAACATAAACTTTACTATAAATAACCAAGAACCTAACAAATAACTGTTTGGGGGAAATGGAAGTGTGTTTAAAAATCTGAATTCTTCCAAACTATAGGCCTTAGTAATTTTCATTTTTAGAGCTTTCCTGACAGCCTAGATCAGCTTCCCTCAGAAGTTGTCCCTAGAGTGAACAAACTGAAACTCCTGCCGGAAATCCAGGTATTAACTTCATATTACTTGCTAATTATAAAACACCGTTTCACATACTGACATTATTCACTTCCAACCCTTTTATCTAAAACACGTATTTGCTTCCCAATCATAGTTTGACAGCAGAGTGTATCTGACATAAGACAGTGAAATGATCTTTAATAGACAGCAGTTCAAAGCATGTAGCTTTTATGCATAATAATTATGTTGGGTTAATTTGCTGCTCCACAGAAATAATTCTATTTGTGGAAATTCACAAACTAAGACAGAATTTTTAGAGTGCTTTACCAAGATGAAACTGGTGTTTAAAGAGTTCTTTACATCTCCCTTAAACTGATAAGATTGCCATTCTGACATTTAAAGGACCAGGAAATTTCTCTTCTGATTCTTCTTACAAGTATTGCAAAATATGTTCACTACCTGTTATTTATAACCTCTTTGCCTGACTTTCTTAATTGGCATTAGGTCAATAGAGAAGTCTGAGGCAAATGAGCTATAGCTATCGAGTTGATAAAAATGACTGATATTTTAAGGGATTTATTTCATTAGTTCTCTGGGTACTACTAATCATTCCTAAAAAAGGTTACTAGTAAAGCTAACATGTTTTGAAATCCCCCCGGCCTTATAATACAATAAAAATCTACAAACTGTAACAAAATCTAATACACTTTCTCAAGCTGACGGTGAATTTTGACTATGCTAAAATTACTAAAATTAAATGTATATATTTATTTAGACTCAGTTCCATGTTTCATTTTATGCAAAATGGTAACAGTTTCTTTTTTCCATTTCACATATGCCATAAACTAGAGACAGAAAGATAGATCAAAAAGGTAGGCTGTTTTTAATGAAAGTACAAATCTAAATTATTACTAAATGCTTTCATAAATTATTGTCATTTTCCTTAAATGCAGAAAGGAATGCTTTATTGGCCCCTACCAAGGTCATTCTGGTGTCCCTAATACTTAAAATCACATTTACTTCTTTCTAATCAATGTAAAATGTTATATCCCAGTTTTCATTTGCAATTATTTTGCCTTTTCAGGAGTATCTCTGCAACCATCAATATGACCCGTCAGGATGAATATAAAATCAAATCCTAATCCAAGAGACAAGAAATATCCTCACTGAAAGAAAGATTATAGCAAAAGCCTTATAATCTAAAGCTGGAACGAGGCATGAATTATCATCATGTACAACCATAAAGATTAGTAACATTTTTGGAAGACTGTGAAAACATCAAATTACCATGAAAAATGTCCAGAATTGTGAAGCTTAGCTAATGCCATGAAAAGACTTTCCCAAATCAAAAAAGATGCTGGGATTGTATTCCACAATAAGAGGCTAAAAGTTGTCTTTAGACAACTCTGAATATACTTGTAATGAAGTAGCTATGGAGTACGTCCATCTCTTCTGCTAGATCTAGCGGGCTACCTGTCTGGTACTGGGACCTTGGTTTTAACGTGTATGTAAGAATTCACATTTCATTTCTAATAACTTTTTCTGTACCAAGAGACAATACGAAGTACAAACCTGCACATCATAGGTCCCATTTAGTAAAACAGGCCTTGAAGAATTGATGTCCTGCAGCACACCAGAAAACACAGAACGGTTGACCTTCTGGAAGTCTTTGGAATGGCTGAACTGCACCATGTTATGAAGGGCCAAGATTTTGCTGTCCAGCTCAGCATCCTGCCTGGTGCGGTTATGCAGTCCTAAGTGATACTTTCGGAAGTGCTTAATCAGATCTGTGGGGTCATTGCCATAGTAACCATATCCACAGATATTGCATTTAAAGTCCTGAAGCTCTGGAGACAGAGGTGCCGGGTCTGGGTTGTCATTCACCAGTAAGTCAGTTTTGGATTTATTCAGTCTTACACCCCCATCTGAAGGCACTTGTGGGTTTTTTGAGGCCACTGAAACTGGGCTCAAACCTTGACAATTGGCTTGACCACTCTGTGCTTGCCCTGTTTCCTCCGTAGCCTTTGGTGACATCTTCTGATCTTCCTTTGTCTCCACTGAGTCCCCTGAGGGGGTGCAGGCCATATCTTGAGGGTCATCTGCCTCTGCTCTTTGAGGAGACTTCAAGGGCTCACAGACTCCCCCAGCAGCTGGACATGAGAAAGCCAACATATTTCTGTCTGTCACCTCATCATGCGGAAAGGAGGGAAGGTTTCCTCCCTTACTGGGGCTTTCATAATTGAAGCCAGCCTTCTCACTCAGGACCGCGCTTTTCAAGTCCTTCTTACTGCTAGAAGATGGATCTTGAACATGCAAGCTATGTTCCTCCTTATGATTTAGTTCTGCAGCATCACTCTGATCCGTGTTTTCTGACATCTGATCTGCAGAAAATTCTTTGTTCTTTCCAGATACCTTGCTTTCTGTACCTATAGGCTCCAGGATCTGGCCCTCGCCTTCACTCGCAACGTTTCTCAGAGGGGGGTTCTTTTTCCGAACCATATCTGCAAAGATACAGGGAAAAGGCAGATACAGTGTTATTTGAAAGTTACAGAGATATAGTTGTATCTGGAATATTTTACCTAGGCAAGTTTTTTAAGGGCCATAATCAAATGCTTCCTCTAGGAAAAAAAATCAGTTCTAAAAATAGCAAAAAGTTGAGACTAAAACAAACAATTTACATGTAGAATGACTTTTGTAACCAAGAGTGGCTCATTTATTATTTTAAGGTTGTTTTATGAATAATGAAGGATTTTTATTACTAGGTTTACCCTTCCTATTACTTATGCTTTCCTGAAAATATATTTTTGCCCAATTTCTTCCTTCCATTGTAGCTAACAATATATATATATGCTTATATATTTATATATGGTCTATATTATATATAACATGTACACGTTGTGTTTATAAAATATATGTGTGTGTTTATGTTTATGGAATACATCACGTGTTTATTTATATGGTACGTATATGTATACATGAATAACATAAATTGGAATTCGATATTGTTACCCTATGCAACCGGGATGTAAATATAGTTTCAAAAAAAAATCTTCATTGTCAAAAAGACAGAAACAGCTATGGTATAAACAGAGTGAGAACTGCCTCATCACTTTCAGGAAGTGGAGGATGACAAACGTTCCAGCTCTGACCTACCACCAAATTTCTTTAAGCCACATTTGGAGCTTGCCTGAAAGACAGAAGAAAGACCTGGTACACATCACAGTGGTTGGATCAGGTTTTCCTAGGACTCTGTCCAGCATGTTGGGGAACCTAATAAGCTCTGGGTGTCCCATACGTAGCCTGGTGAAAACAGTACCTGTTCCACCACCGGGAGTGCACTGGAAACTGACTAAGAAAGAATATTAAGCTGAACCATATAATATTGTCCTTGCGTTGCTCAAAACAGTAAAATATTAGCAGTTTCCTATGGTTCACCTTTACACATTAGCTCAACCATGTCTCTCAAGTTAAGTTAGTGACATCGGTGACTGGGGTCAAAAGAAGAATACTGGAACAAATTCTTCTGCTGGAGTAGAATGAGTCAGAACTCTAAGAATATAAAATAAACTAAGAAATAATTTACGTAGTGTCAATTAAAGAATACATTAACAAAGGCTGGTCGAAGACTGGGTTCCATGGCTGCTGTTTCTTAATCACTCAGCTTAAAGAGCTGTCGAGTGCTGTGTAAGTCATCACCCCAAATGTCTCTTGGAAAATTCCACCTGTGACATTCTGATTAAGTAAGACTTCTTTGTTAGCTGACTTCACCATAAGGACTAACAGTTAGTTATACCACGATTATCCAAAATGTGCTGAGAAAATCCAAATAACATAGTTTAGTCATTTTCATCTATAATTTCTTCAAGTACTGAAGTACCACACTAGCTTTGGATATACAGGTTTACTTTTGCTTCTGAAAAGCTGGTCATGCAAAATTTTTATATGAATCACTGAACAACGATAGTGCACTAGAGTATAAAGAATCATTTACAAAGTAAAAATGTGCCACAGTGAATGTCAAAAATAGTATAATGGTACTTAAGAAAGTACACTGGACCAAGCGCAGGGGCTCACGCCTGTAATCCCAGCACTTTGGGAGGTCACAGTGGATGGGTCACCTGAGGTCAGGAGTTCGAGACCAGCTGGCCAACATGGCAAAATCCTGTCTCTACAAAAAATACAAAAATTAGCTAGGTGTGGTGGTGCACTCCTGTAACCCCAGCTACTCGGGAGGCTGAGGCAGGAGAATTGCTAGAACCCAGGAGGCAGAGGTTGCAGTGAGCCAAGATTGTGCCATTGCACTCCAGCCTGGGCGACAAGAGTGAAACTCCATCTAAAACAAAACAAAAACAAAAACAAGCAAAAATAAAAATAAAAGAAAGAAAGAAAGTACACTGCTCTTACACATCAATAATGTTATTTGCCAAATAACTACAGAAGCTTTCTCCTGGAACAAAATACACATATACAGGATGAAAGAGTGAAGTTTCGAGTAGAAGTGGTTGTGTTGAGGCAATGTAAATGCGCCTGACTTCTGGAGGAAGGAAGAGGGCTATGAGCTTCTCATCTTGGTGTTATTCTGTTAGGCCCTAAAATTAACGAAGCCTGATGACCACTGTTAAAAAAGGAAACACTGGTCAACTATTTTTTTTTAATGTTTGCATTTCAATGTCTTATGTGTTATGTCAACCTTTTAGGAGTCCTGTATTCTTTTGTCAGAAGTGACTAAAGCAGCCCTGGGAATGTGTGAAAATACACAGAAAACCGAAGGGCAATTTTACTAGTAGTCAATAAAGGGAAAATGGGGGGAAAAAGACTAAATGGGCAACCTGAAAAAATTAGTTATCATTTAAAATATAAGTTTAAGCAAACTATGCACGGTTTTAACTTGGTCTACAGAAAAGGATATTTTAGGTTGTAATCAGACATTCCTACACATAAAACTGTGAAGGCTTGATACAACTTCTCTTACCATTCCCTCCAGAATTTCCTGATTGTTAATTTTTTCCATTACACATAATGTCTTCACTAACTATTACAATATAATCTTCCCTTACTGAATACCTGTATCATTTGTATTTTAACCGTTTCTTCTTAAGATGACTAGAATCTAACACTGAACCACCTAAATGAAATGAATAAGGTTACACACAAAAAAATTAAAAATTCTATATCAAAAGACAGGACTCACGAAGAAATGAGGAAGAAACAATCTAATTCATTAAGATTATCCTTCCGTCAAAATGAAGAGAAAATGGTTTATGCCCGTATGTTAACTCCAGGGTGAGTGATTAGGAAAATGGCAACATTTTAAATAGCAAGGGAACCAAGATAAAATACTTAAAAGTGAATAGATCCAAATACATTAATATTTTAAAAATTAACTTATTTTTCAAAACAAGAAGAAGCTTTAGATCTAGTTGATTTATTGTTACATTGAAGATATATAATGGGTCATAGTTTAAAGACTACTCAACCAGCATCTTTAGTGGCTGGGAGAACATATGACTTAATTAAATTATCATCTTTCTAAAATTGAAGTTCCTTCTTCTACCCAAGAACAGATACTTCGAACACTTATGACTCACGACTCCTTATGCTGAATAGAGTCCTTAATAATACACATTGCAAAGACTGTTAAACTGCTAAAACTTCAAAGAAATATCCAAAAGGTCGTTTGGGTTTTATTTTGTGTTGTGGGGGCAGGGGCATGCTCTTTAGTTGCTGTTTTTTTTTTTTTTAAAAAAAAAGTGTGCTTAATTTAGTTGACTATACTTTGAAGTAGTTATAGAAAAAATAATTTTACTGGAATTATATCATCATAATTTTTCAGAGTGACAGATTATGTAAATATAAGCACATCTGTCATACTTCTAAGTGGAAGAAACTCCCCTAGCAAGTCGTAAGTTAGATACCATAAGACTATAGCCACCCTCAAGTTATTATCTCTAAGACAAATAACAGATTGCACGATGTTTTACTGTGTGCCAAGAACTTTTCCAGTTAACATTTTCACTTGAAAAAATAGATCACATACTTGTAAAATCATACCCAGCATTGACTTCATAAGGCATGTGGCTTTAGAGTGCTTTTTACAATTATTAATTCTATTAGTCAACTAGCAGGAGGCTAATGCAATTGTCTTAGAAGACGCTCGGAAGACACAGAAGACATTTTGAGAGCTGATCTGTACATCTGCAAAACAAAGCAAAAAAAAAAAATTTTCCTTCCTAAATGATGTAAACACATTTTCATGTATCACACCTAAAATATATTAATATGCCAGCATCATAGGCTGCCTGAAAGATATAAAAGCATGAGCAGATCTTGAGCAAGATCCTCTCCCTCCCCTGGGTTTTAATAAAGCAACAAGAGAAGGAGGAACATCATATAAAAGGTTATAGGACATAAGTCATCTTCATAACAGACTGTGATGTTGGTGAAATTATTTAACCTCTAAAACCCCGTCAACCCTAATAACCATAATACTTACCTACAATGGGGTGGGGGTAAAAGATCTTAATTTGTAAACACCAGCAAACACTTTTAAAGGGAAAATCTTAAAGCAATTAAAATACCTAATCACAACAATGAACGCAGTCATTAGTTTTGGCAACTCTATTTTAATCTTTATCACCCTACTACATAGCAGTATCCTTGATGCAGTACCCTACCCCCAGAAAAGTTAAAATGCCCATTAGAGTAAGTCCACTATGAATTGCCATTTTAGATAATGGGCTAAAAGTGAAGTTGAAAAAGAGGAGGTAAAGAATTTAAAGGAGAACTGCAAAGCTCAAAATTGCTATTTTAAGTCCTCTATTTAATTGTGAGATTAAAAATTGACCTCTGGGGCTAAGTAGTAGGGAGCAGGCCTACATTTACATTATTCTCCACCTGAACAGCCCATATAATGAGAATGTATATTATGTGCCAAGATATTTAGGCAGGTTAAAAATATATGTAGCTTTCCAAAAACACTCTTTGTATTAATTTTCATTGCTGAGATATAAGACATTCCATCTGTAAAAATTACAAATTTCTACTTTTAATTAACCATATTTCCTTCTAAATAAAACAAATCTAAATGCTTTCTTAGAAAATGTGTTTACTTTTATAAAAATAGGAGTGCATTATTTCTGTTACCATATAATTTAGACAGACTTATGGTGTAGAAATAATCAGCATTAGAGCTTAAAAATAATTCTGATAACTAGTTTATCGCACTATTTAAAATGTTTAAATACATAAGAAAAAAAATCTTCTCCCATAGAAGACTGACTGATGTTCTCAAGAGGGCACCTTCACACCCAAAGGGATTTGAGTTTTCTATCATTACCTAGATACTGTAAATTAACCACTAGTGATTTAGTTATATTACATATATTACATATAAATATATACATGCCTACATTTATTGATATATTCTTACTCCAACTAACCTTGCAATAGATAATCAAATAAATTATTCAACTAAAGAAATCAACTATCACAGTAATTTAAAAACAGATCTTAGATCACACATCAGCTCAATGCAGATGAACTAAAATTTATTTCCATTAGATGAGAAACTCTTTGAAGGTAAGAGGTGTAAATTTTCCAAATTCTATATTCTTTGTAGTATCTTGACCCTAAGCAAAGTAAAGAATTAAAACCTGAGTAAAAATGGTATGGAAATTGCATATCCAGTCTCTACACCTGATTTAAATCACCTGCTCATGTGATGAAGGGCAAGTCCTTTTGCTTCTCTGAGTCTCTCTTTTTGCCTGTACAATAAGGGAATTTGAATAAATTATTTCTAAAACTCCCCCACCTCTGTGACTCTACACTGGTTCCGGTTAATGGCACTTCAGTTTTACCTTTAAAAAGTTTGCCCAATTGCACTGAGAGACTATAGAGGAGTAAACCACCAACTACTAAGGGTGGTCTAAATACCACTGAAGCCTATCTTTGCCTCAGTTTCTCACTTCCCCCAATATTCATTCATTCAGTAAATATATCCAACCTCAGTTATATGCCAAACACACTAAGCAAGATGACTTTAATTTTATTAATTGTCATTAATTTAAGAGAGATATGTTTAAAAAGAAAATGACTATAAGGAACTCCTATTCTCAAGGAAAACTGACACTTTTGAGTATCTCTCCAAATATAATTTCATATACATATATGTGTGTGCATATATATGTACACACACACACACATTACATTCTGAACAAGACTCTGAAAAAGCAGGAGGGCAAGATCCTGTAATTGGACCTCAGTTTCAAATCTTGTTGCATATAATTTTTAATTATAAGTATCAGTTCTTATTTTCATAACATATAATGCCAGATGACATGTTTCTTTTGTTTTTCCAGCTTATAAAACTTCTCAACTGTTTAAAACCAAAGCTTAACACAAAAAGAAAAGTCATCATGGTCTTTGCCTTAATAAATATGTTTTCTTCCATGCTTGCTTGTATCACCAGCATAAGAGTACTGAGTTATTAATTACACATTTCATGTAGCTTTTATTTAAAAAAAAAAAAACATAAAAGAAAGAAAAAAATGTTTCTTTTGATCAAAAGGCCCCACAAAGAATTTAAAGAATTAAGCAAGTGATAGCAAAATAAAAGGAGGGTCAAATCTTGGGCCTAGAGCAAACTAGATAGCTTCCATATGAACAACATATACAGTTCAGTTTTGAAAGAACATATGTGTTTGCTCATTGGTTTAGGGAAAAAAAAAAAAAACACTTGAATCCTGTCTACTCCATATATACAGATCAAAATCAGATTGCTTAAGTGAACTATAAAATGCAAGAGAACATTGTTTATCCAATTCACAAACCCAAGAATCACTGAAGAAGTTTAGATGTTTTCTGTTTCTTCAAATTCCAGGGCAATACTTCAATGGTAGATCGCTTTTTTTGTAAACTGCTTCAAACTTCGTAAACTCAATGTCAGATCCTGTTCTTTCCCATCCATTTCTATTTAATTTGCTCTCTCTGAATTGACTGTTCCCAAATTTTTTTTAAGTATTTTTGAACTTCTTAAATCTTGTTGAGTTTTAAATGTCATCACCTTCAAACAACTTCTACCAAATAAATCTCTTATTAATTCACATCAAACTAATCCAAAATGATCACTTCTATTAGCATACGCTTCAGAGCACAAAAGCCCATTAACAGTCATCTGGACACTAGAACTAACCAAAAGCCCTCTGAGATAAAATGCACACTATTTAGATATCCTATTTCAAAGGTTTTGATGCTAGCCCAAACACATTTTATTAGGCTTTTATTTCATCTTGCTATGTTCTCTAGATTTTAAATATCTCATTTCAAATGCACTTGTCTAAGTAAAAAGAGATAGTGTGGTAAGTTAAGTAATAATGTTCTATTTGCCTAAATGAATCTTTCTATATCCAAATACATGTTAGAGAAAAAAATTCATTAACCATTGTACTTTTATAAGAAAATTACAAAACTATTTTTTCAAAGACTTTAGGCTATAGTCACAATGACACTGTAGGATATATCTGAAAAAAAAAAAAAGAATGCACCTATTTCACTAACTAGGGAAACTAAAATAGAGCAAGAATACATCATGGAGTCTCAAATGGCAAGGGGAATTGATTATTTTTCCTTTCATAACTGGTGAGAGGCAAACGTATTGAAATCCCTGATTTGAATAAGATCACAATTTCACTGTGCAAATTGAGAAATGTTACCATTTGTTTCCCTGAAGAAAAGTAGTTTTTCCTTTTGTTTTCCTCTCAAACACACACACACACACATACACACACACATATACAATTAAAATATCTGCAATGACAACTGTTGATTCACACAGGCCAATCTGACTTTACATTTGCACACAAGTCAGTTTCAACTTCATCCCTACTTCTCTGTTAAACTTAGAATATTTCAACTGGTCTCTGGGCAAAGAGCCAAGCACAGCACTTAAGTTCAAAAAGAGTAGCTCATCGAAGAGTATAAATGTTTCTATTTATCTTGATGGTTATGATGTGAATTGACATTTTATTGTATGTAAATTAGATTTTCACTCATAACAAAAATAATGAGTGCTGTGCTTTGTAGGAATGCCTTTGACTATGTTCCCAGCAATTGGTGAAAACTATCACTGAATAGTAAAGGTAGTTTAATTTTTTAATGTATTAATGTTGCTTTTCTCTGTTTTCCAATCTGTTAATCAATAGAAAAGAAAATCTCAATTATTAACTCAATCCACCAATATATCTAACAGCTTTCTTAGTTCTCCCTTAAGAAATCTGTGTCAATCATTGCAAATCCATTTGGTAAACTGACACACATATACAGTGTAGTGAATCTAATAGACACTTACCATAAAGATAACATACTGCAATTAGAATGCTCGTTGTCTTCACAGCACCAGTAAGCCAAGTATATTCAGCAAAGTATATTCAGTATTTAATACTACTACTAGTAGTATTAAAAGTGCCAAATCTAATATAAGATTAAAAATGATGTTGTGAAGACATACTGAGAATTTACACCTGTAATGTACTCTGTATGCGTGCATATGCATGTGTGTGTATCTCTAAAATGAAGGGAAGTAAGTTTGTGCCTCCATATGCAATAGTTCTTCCTCATGAAACTAGGAAATAACTCACAAAGCACTATGTTCACCCCTACTGTACCACAGGGAGCAGCTTAAATGGCCTGCACCCATCTGAGGACCAACGGACTAAGGACAACCATAGACGTATCCAACAGATAACACAAACATTACAATGAACCAGCTAATCCATTCAGGCAACAAAAAGGATTTAGAAATTTGGTACAAAATACAAAATTTGGTTTAGATACCACCCTATTTAGTGCCAAATACTTATTTTAACCTAATTAGCATCACTTTTCACTCTGACAAAAACAAATTACAAACACACACACACACACACACACACACAGAGGAGTCATTTTCTCTCTTTTATTAAGTACGGAGAAATTTTCCAAAGAAAACTAATCTTAAAATATATATATATATACACACACACACACACACACACACACACACACACACACACTTGGAAGCAACTTCTCATGGTAAGATTAAATCACTTTTTCTTGACTTCTAGGATATGAAAAGCTTTATGTATGGGTGAAAAAAGTAAACATAGAATCCTTTCATAATTTGGAGTTGGATAAGTAACAGGCTTAGAAAGCTTCAACTATAAGAACATTTTTGAAGAAACATTATGGTATTTCAGAACATTCTGCCATGCTCACCACAAGTTTAGCTAAGCTCTGCCTGGGATTTTAATATGGTAACTGTTTAAGCATAGACGACAAGAAACCCAAGACTTATCTCTACACTCTTCCCATAATATTAGCTTCAAAAAAAGAAAATGAAAGGAGATTCCTTGGTCAAATTAAGTTTAATGGAAACTGTATAATACATATCCCTCCCAGAGATCCACAATGTACATAAGCGATTACAGCTCTAAGAAGTCCTAGGGATTGCAGAGGGTGACATCTGCTCAATTTGGACTGAAATTTCCCAATCTCATTTGACTTTATGTCACATAGTGCCATTTAGCCAACAAAACTAATGTTCTGCTAAACACAGTGGGAAAGGCACTCTAAGACAGTAATGTTCAAGGAAGAAATTCAACCAAGATTTTAAAGCATGCATAGTTAAGGAAAAAAGAAAAAAACAGTATTCCTTCATTAATTTGGCAAAAAGACTAAGATGTTTTGTTATGACGTGGGCTATTCTGAAGAATTTGTTTTTGTCTTTTTGGTTTTTTTCCTCGAGAAGAGCTATCTATATTCAAAGAAGATCAAGGTATATCATGATTAAAGATTTAGAATCAGAATTTTTTTGAAAGAATGTGTATGAAGAGCATTACAGATAGAACATTGGATTGTAAAAAGGGAATGGATAAAACATCTATGTACAATAAAATCCCAGGTGTCAAAATTATACATTCATAAACATATGTGGATATAAACTCAATGTTGTCTTTGAGCTAAATCGATTATACAGATATCACTGCATAAAGAAGCTCTACTTTTACAACTGTTGTTGCCAATGCTGTCCAGCTACTGTGATCAATTTAAAACCCTGTATGCTAAATTTGTCATTATTTTATAATAACTTAAATTTTATCTGATTAAAATTGAGTCCGGAACCAAGATACGGCAAAGGCTTTTAATTAAATATGGAACGTAGAAAGACCCAGGATTGCACTGAGGCATCTTCAGTTCATATAGTTACAATCGGTAGTTCTCAAATGCTTGCAGATAACTCAGATCTAACCCACATGCTCCTCCCTGGTTATTAATAAGAAAGGTTATTAATCCTTTCTTCCCCACTCCACTTAGTCTGTGTCCCCAGATCCACCTGTCCTAACAATGAAGGACAGAAAACCAATGCCTGGGGTCACAATCGGTAAACACATGTCTAGTACAGACCCTATCTCACCCTTGAAAATCCCAAGCAGATCCCATAGCTTTATGGGCTTTTGAATTTTGTTTTATCATTATTGCATTATCTTACCCCCAAAGATTAAAACAAAAGATCAGAAAGAAGAAATAAAATAAAAAATAAGTTAGGCAGATGTCAAAGTAAATCTGAAACAGGTGATTAATCTTAAATTAATTGTAAACACAAAGCCAGATAGACTGGTGAGATTCAAGCCTGAGAGGATGACCACGAGTTCCTTCTGGATCCATCCCACACAGCCTCTATTTTACACATTCACATATGAGAGGAAGAATCGTGACGTGATATACATGAGTAGTACTACAGAATTCAGGCAGAAATTAGCTCACTTGTTAAGTATTTTGTATAGACAATCTAGTCAATCTTCACTTTCAAATTCAATATAAACTTAAGAATCTATCTAAGCATACACAGACACACACACAGACCTTTAGAAAAGATTTTCACCATCTGCACCCCAATTAGTAATTTCTCCATCAATCTTGTGGTGGACACCTGTCATAACAGACTAATGGAATACACACACACACACACACACACACACACATACACATATATAATTCCAGATTCAGGTATTTTACAAATAATTATTTCAGAGTTTAATTGGATGTTGAAAGAAACCAAAAGTCAGAGGTAGACTTTTTTAAGGCCTATGATCTTCAATGTTGATACATATTCTAACCTGAATTTTTAGCTAATAACAAAAATATTTCGTGTTCTTATTATACGAGCCAGGAACTGTGCCAAGAGTGCATTATCTCATTTGATTTTAATTTGGATGAACCATTCTTTAAGTGCTATTATCATTCACAGTTTACAGATAATGCAGCTAAGACATGGAGAAGTTAAGTCACTTGCCTAGACACAGACCTAGCACATGAACAAGCTGAGTCTGAAGGAATCTAAAGACCACTGCATTTCCCAATGCATTTCTCATAAACACTTTAACAACAGTTAACCAACGCAAAAAGTGATAACATTTTAAGAAACTTACAAGAGAACACAATCTACAAGATGCCATGTTACAAAGGCTGCTATCAGACATATTTGTCTGCCTCTATAGTTATGTCAAGTAAATGAATATACAATCTTCCCAATATTCTCACGACTACCAGATTATCCTAACTTTTGAATCTGCCTCATAATGCCTAACACATCACCAACATTACCAAACTGCATGTCTCTAAAAAGGATTCACTTCTACAAAGCCCTCTACAATTTTCATAAGCAAAACTTAGTCTTCTCCACCGTCACGTGGCACCTTATGCATATCTTCTCTTGAGGTACTTGCCACTTTACACGAAATTATGTGTTTATGTTTTAGGCTACTGGTCTAGACTGTGAAACCCTTCAAACCAGAAAATATATTATGAGTTATATTATTATTGTTAATTCAAAATAATAGATATCCAGTCATCTATGGGATAGTAACCAAAATATAGATATATAATAATTATATATATATACATAGCTACATCTCATCAGTGATCGCAAGCTTTTTCCAGGGGCAGCACACCTGAGGCTCATTTCCATCATTAGCACTGGCAGACTCTGATGGTGACTATTGCAGAGGAATAAAGTATAAGGGATTATTGGCACAAGGGACATGCAAGTTTTTAAAAAGCCAAGTGATACTATTATGCCCTTCCTCACAGTGACAGGCCTATGACACAGTAGGCACTTATTCTTATTGGATGGATGGATAGATGGATGTTGACACACTTGAAAATTTCTACATATTGCTTTTGTCTTCAAGGAAAGTCTGAATCTCTTGATATTAAATAGGCTCAGGAAACTAACAGCTAGAAAAAATGCTACAGTTGTCTCAACAACATAATAACTAACCAAATCAAGACATCCAGGGAATCAAGGCATTAATTTTCTCCTTATTTAGGCTGAAAAAAGAATCAGATATCATAGCTCTAGATCCATAGGCACAGATCAAGCAATGCACAAGTCATGAGAAATAAGAACTATTGAATTTACTTTTTTAATGGTAAATCACAACCATGTTGGTTTGATTTGGATTCCATAAATGTTTGTATAACTTTACACATCAAAAATATCTGTAGACTGATTACACAGAGGAAAGTTCATTAAAAATTGGCACAGTCTCTATATAGTGATAATTCTATAATAAGGGTATAGTAATCAGTAAAATGAATTTGTATGTTTATATATTTGGATGATTATGTATCTTTTATACATGAACATCATATGGTATGTAATAGGTTTATTAAATATATAATGTTTACTACAAATATATGCATTTGTATATATATGTTTTATTTACAAATTTTCATTCTGTATTCTGCAACATTCCAAAATTCAAAATATACTGTACAAGTAGCATAATACATAAAAAATAAATAGTTTATCTTTTAAGAGAACAGCCTGGAACATAAAAAGAATACAGAAAAGCCTCAAACATCTGGATTAGACTCCAAGAAACTTAAAACATTCATAAGGACACAAAACCAGAAGTTTAATTTTAAAATGCGTGTACACACACACACACACACACAGACACACACCCCAATTCTCACAGTATTACTTTCTGAATTTCTCAAACTGGAAACAACCTAAATCTGTAACAGCAGTAGAATAGAGTTTTTAAAGTTGTGGTATATGACTATAAAATACAATACCTGTTCATACAACAGAATATTATGCTACAATATAAATGAACAAACTATATACAACATGAATGAATTTTACAAACATGATGCTGATTGTGACACGCCAGACACAAACCAATGTATGCTTTCAATGTATACAAACACGCGCAAAGTTCAAAAACAAGTAGAACTATCTAATGTGTTTAGCAGTCAGGAGAGCGACTGAGGAAGAGAGATCAGGAGGAGCACAAAGGGCTTCTAGAGTACTGGCAACATTGTATTTCTTGACATGAGCGATAGTTACACAGGTATATTTGTTTTGTAATAATTCATTGAGCTACAGACTTAAGATCTGTGCACTTTTCAGCTAGAGTTTAAGAGTGTGTGTGAGATTTTTCAGTGAAACAGCAGTTGTTCTGCAGAGAGCATGGAGTAATACATTGAGAAGAAACCTTTGAGCTGCAATATTTTGATGAGCAAATCAAGCAATCCAATGGAGTGGAATGGGTCATTGACGCCTCAGGCTGAATTACAGGGGAGAAAGGGCCAGGATGTGCTCTAGCAGGCAAACAGGTGGTAAAAGAAGGAAGAGAAGAGAAATTGAAGAGAAAATAAAGTGTTCTGAACAAATGGGATTTCAAAGGGTGAGGAGTTTGAAAAGAGAGATGAAGGGCAAAAACAAGAGCAGAAAGCAACAGACACCCTAACAGGGGTGAAGATAATCAGAGACAGGGAAACAGAAGAGAGAATAAGAACTCTGTATGTGATTCTGCCAGTGGTGGTGGTGGTGGAAAGGCAAGCACAGACACACATCTGTAGATATTAAATGTTCCATGAGGATGCACTATCTTGATTATATGACAAAGACAAGCTACGTAAAGGTGGAAGAGAGCTAACATTTCTCGAGTACTTATTATGTACCAGCCATTTGCTTACTGGCTCACGTAATTTCCCCAGTTGGTTTTCACCAAAAGCCTGCTAGTTATTTAGTAGTCCTATTTGACAAATGAGGAAACTGGAACTGAAAGGGGGTTAAGTTGTAACTGCTTACCCAAGAAGACATGAGGGAACAGATGAAAGAGAGCAAATAAAACAATACTGTGTTTTTTTCAGAGAATTCATGTATCTAAAATTCTAAATATTTTTATAAGGCTGAATAAATGTTGTATTTAAATGAAGTGTGTGCTAGATTCTACCTTCATCTAAGGTGGTTGCTGTAAATCTATGTAATACCAGTAGACCGAGGTATCCCATCTCACTAACAGAATAATGATGAGTGGTTTCTTATTTTGCATAAAAAAGATAAGTTAATAGGTAAAATGCCATCAGTTTTAAACTTTATACCTGGTTAATATTTTCTTGAGACTTTGGCTTCTAGTGTCAAAAGGCTTCTAATGTGTACTAGTAACTAACCAAAAAAAAAAAAAAAAAAAAGGCAGCACACAAATGTGTTAACAAGAAAACTGGAAAATCTTATTCCTTAAAAAACTGTTTCATGTGGCATTTAGTCTTTGTTTTGTAGGTACACACTGATATAATACAATCACATTTTATTGTACATAATTTACCCCATCTTTGTATGATATGATAATTTAACACTATTCTATGGAGTTTCTCAGACAGAACCACAAAGTCCAAGACTACAGTCACCTAAACAAGCTTGAGAACTTTGGGTTTAAGCAAAGTAAGAATTAGTTGACTGATCCCCAATCTACAAATGCTTTACATGTTCTAGAAGTCAAAGCATGATTAATGCTTTACATGCTTTACTGCTCTCTACAGGAAATAAGCCTACACATGGATAGAAAAGGATGTTTGTGAAAGAAGCAACATATTACCCAGGAAAAAGCAGCACTCTATAGCATTATTTAAAATTAATCACGTCCATTAATCCTTTTAAATTTTTGCAAAACAGCATTTCATAGTAACAGTTTTACCGGATTATTTCAAAAGCAAATTATTACAGATTTCACCTAAACAGTACTGGTATCTGGTGGTATTACCACCATCTTTATACCTGCTAATGACACCATGTTTACTGAGCCTGCAAACCAGGGTGCTATTCAGGGTGCTATTCAGAAAATACAATACTATTATTTAACTGTTACTTAAATGACTTATCATATCATGTTAAATAACAATACTGTTATTTAAATGACTTAACATATCATGAGAATACCAAACAGTACTTTTAATCTTGTTGTAACATTAAGAATGCCCTGTTTTAACATAAAAATAGAACAAGTTATATTAAGTGTGAGACATTATGGCAGTCATTAAGAAAGACAATTGCAGCCTACTAAGTGTTTACCATCTTCCTAGGTTAAAAAAAAAAAATAAAAGATGAAAAGAAAAGAAAAAAGGAAAGAAAAGACAGGTGGTTGTAGGTCCCAAAATATCCTGCCCTGGTTTACTGAAATAAAAGTGGAATTCTCCTTCATGAAGTATCACCAATGTAGTCCAAATGAGCTAAAATAATAGATGGATCCTGGCAGGTAATACATGTAGTCCAGGGTATGAACAGTGAAAAAAACACATGAAATACTTCGGAGAGTGCTAACCAGTTAAAAGATAGCACTGTTCAAGAATATTTTCTGACAGCCAGAATATTGCTTGAGAGATGACTGCTATAGTCTTTAATGCAATAAGTTAGAATAAAGTTAGTGATGTCAAAAGTTCTATACTTTATTCATCTGGGTATCTATCACTTCCCTTTCTCGAAAACTCTGCAAATAATTATCCAAACAAGCTGATACAAGATTTTTTTTTTTTTTCTCCAGAAACCAAGGTCAAAGGTACCTGCTGGCAAAACTCACATAACATTTATTCATTCAACATAGTTTCTGAGGGCCAACTATGTGTCAGGCGTTGAGTAAAGTGTTGAGTAAGGTGTTGAGGATACAACCGTGAACAAGGCAGAGAAGAAACTTACCCTGAGTGAGGTTATAGTCTACCTGGAGAGAAGAAATAAATAAACAAGGAAGAGCAGTGACTGATGTCAGTTTGGTATAACAACAAGGGGACTGGGGGTAAAAAGGAAGAACACAAACTAGGATAGGAAAAACTGGCAAGGTGAAAAGAGGATTGAGTGATTCCAACAGAAGAAATAGCAGAAGACCTGGGAAAGGCCTGGATGAAGAATGTGGCTTCTTAAGGAACTGAGAGAAGTTCAGTGGTATTAGCAATTTCTGTGGTGTTTGGTTAATTTTTTCAATTCTATGAAATAAAAGATTAGCACATAAATACTGTAGAAAATTTCTGTTTTCCTGAAAAT
Organism: Macaca mulatta; assembly: GCF_049350105.2. Classification (NCBI taxonomy): domain Eukaryota; kingdom Metazoa; phylum Chordata; class Mammalia; order Primates; family Cercopithecidae; genus Macaca; species Macaca mulatta. Next base: position 126,004,210 of record NC_133413.1, read on the forward strand.
ATTAGATAACAATGTATCATATGTATTCACAAAAGTTTACAGCAAGTTTTCATACAAAACGTTTACTACTGGATTATGGATAGTTTTTCTACATAATCATGTCAAGTAAAAAAGCATTACTGAAATGACATAAATTTTTTATTTAAAATATTGTCTCTGATTTTGATGCATTTTTTCATTGTCTGATAAGATAATGCCAATAGCCCTGTTTTTTTTTAATTATCAGGAATTAAATACAACCACGTAAATATAATCATTATATTCTCTATATTTACATATTAACATATATGTACATACATATCATTTATTTTAAATTGATCTCTTCCTAAAAGCTTAATGGTCTGGCTATGAAGCACAAGATGACACATTTAATTTTCAATAGGGTTCCTGTTTACTGTGTCACAGATGCAGAGGCATTGATGGTTTTAAAAGTCACTCTTGTCTATCAGGCTGGAAAATAAAGTACCAATGCAACACCAAATGTCATACACACAATTAATTTATTCATAACTGTATTTATTGGGCATATAATATGTTTAAATTCGAAGAGAAAATTATTGCTCTCTAAGAAGCTAGCTACCTTTGTTAAAGAAACAAGCCTCACATTAAACATTTCAGTAATAATACAGGAAGAGACATGACTTAGCACCAAAATGAGCAGTGCAAACAGTAAATTCCCTTGAAAGTAATCAGTTAAGTACTTGGCTGGGCATGGTGACTCACGCCTGTAACCCCAACACTTTGGGAGCCCGAGGAGGGAGGATAGCTTGAGGCCAGGAGTTCAAGACCAGCCTGGCCAACATGGTGAAACCCCGTCTCTCCTAAAAATACAAAAATTAGCTGGGTGTGGTGGTGGGTGCCTGTAATCTCAGCTACTTGGGAGCCTGAGGCAGGAGAATCGCTTGAACCCGGGAGGTGGAGGCTGCAGTGAGCTGAGATTACACCACCACACTCCAGCCTGTGCAACAGAGTGAGACTCTGTCAAAAAAAAAAAAAAAAAGTAATCAGTATGTACTAACAGTTTGCTATCTTTTATTAATATTTCTATTATTTCTTTCATTCATAATAAAATAACCAATGTGGTCAATGGCAGAGGAAACAGTTAATAGAGATGAGAGTGAAGATTATCCTGAGAGAGAAATAAGAATTGCACAGCTACAGGAGACAGAAAAGGGGATTCCAGCAAACAGGAGTAAAAGAAACAAAAGGTTGCTAACAATATTAACATATGCCAAGAAACAGAGAAGAATCTAGGTTTAAAACAAATGGCTCACATGGAAGACGTGGTTGCCAAGGTTAATAAGATAGAATCTTGAATCCCAGTTGATGACGCTGGACCACTTGCAGAAAGCAGGAAGCCACTTGAAGTTTCTAAAAAGAAGAGATCAGGAAAACTAAACTAGATGTGGTGTGACGTGCAGACTGAAGAAGGGAAAGATAGAAAATGAAGAAAAGTTATGGGTTTCAAAATAAATCTTCAACTCTGATCATAAAAAGAAGTTGGAAATTTTAAAACTTCAGAAATATCGCACAGGTTCAGATAAAAAATGGGCTGACTGATATACACACGTGAGACATTAACGATACTGGAGTTTTCCAGAATTTATGTGCTATGATCATCTTTATATAGCTATATTGGGGTTATGACTATCAATATTTTATTTATCTGTTATTTGTATTCTTGCCTGGACAGTGTTCTTTTGTTGTCATTCATATTGATATTCTCACACCTTAGTACAGTATCCCATAAATGAGTAGGTGCTGCTTAATGAATATTTGCTGCATGAACTTATTGAAGTTATTCATGTTTACTGGACAAGCTTCATGAAACTTACTGAAAAGACAAAAATAGAGCTGATCAACTCACTAACTTAGCTCTTGACACCCATCTGTTTGTTTCCATGGACTGCCTGACTGTACTTAGTGTTTTATTCTAGCCCCGTTTATCCTGATCCATTATAATTCTTAAGTTCTTACACCTGCAGCATTTTATCAGGTTTTCTAAATTATTTAAAAATGTAAACATAGGTTTTCCAAAATGAGCCAGATTTTCCCAGTCCCACTGGGAGCTTTCCCAGAACTTGTTTAAAACTCAATTATGACCCCTAATAGTACATGCCATGTAAATCAGTAGCTAAAATAAGGGTTAGGAAGGCTTCAACAGAACACACCTCTTTATTTCAAGTCAGATCTATAAAAACAGAGACTTGACAGACCTCAGATTTAGGTGCTAAAGGTTGATCTAAAATTCCATTTTACACCAAATCTCCCTCGTAATCACTCAAGTCTCCCAGTGACTCGCCATCCAGACGGAGTTTGTTTTTGAAGTAGGAACGCTATGAAGTCAGGGTACTTTTCCACAGAGGTTAGTAATCTTTGTGTCTATTCCAAAACAATTCCGCTAAGACTCTGCCGTGGAGAGCCCCAAGACATGAGTGCAATGAAAAAAATAGTTTGATTTGTGAATTTGTGTTAAGGTCATGAAGGTACATTTAGGCACAAGCCAACACTGCCTTTAAGGCCAAAAAAATTGACGTTGTTCTCAAATGTGAGGTAACTGACCTCACGAAAAAGGTGTGGGCAGAGATCTCCTTGTAGCTCCAAAAGCAAATCCTGGCAAAACTACCCCTTTGCCAAAGTTGGACAGGATACAGAGAGAACTACACACACTTACGCACAATTTTACACATACACTCAGAAAAGACACAGATTCAAAGGATTATGCAAGCACATTAACCAAAACCAATAGTGGTTTTGGCTGGGTTTTTACCCTCTTCTTTGGGCTTACTCACATCTTCACTTTCTTAATTCCCACAATAATATGTATAACTGGCCTATTTTACAGGTTTTTTTTAAGTGAATAAACAGAAAAGAGAGTACAAATTAAATGAATAAGATAATGCACACTGAAATAGACAGTAAATGCAATGTGCTATAATTTCTTTTATTCCTCCTATCCTTCCCCCATTAGACTATAAACTGCTAACAAGTAGCACACGAAGTGGCCACTCTATATATACTGAAAGAAGATGCCAGCACCCATTGGGAGAAAAAGGTACTTTCTGCACAGGTAAATTCAATCACTATATGATATTTATCTATTTATTTATTTATTTATTTATTTATTTATTTATTTATTTATTTTTGAAACAGGGTCTTGCTCTGTTGTCCCAGCTAGAGTACAGTGGCATGATCATGGCTCATTGCAGCCTTGACCTTCCAGACTCAAGCAATTCTCCTGCTTCAGCCTCCCAAGTATCTGGGACAATAGGCATGTACTACCATTCCGGGTTAATTGAATTTTATATATTTTTGTAGAGATGAGGTCTCCCTGTGTTGCTTAGGCTGGTCTCAAACTCTTAGGCTCAAGCCATCCTGCCACCTTGGCCTCCCAGAGTGCTGGGATTGCAGGCGTGAGCCACAATGTCCAGCAGTCAATCATTACATGATTACAAAACGCAGGCAGCCAAACAATTTTGGGTGGAAGGATAAAAGGAAATTTGACCAAATTTCCCTAGTTTTCACTTTTCAAAGTCACTGACTCTTATGCTTTAAGATCAATGTTTCTCTTAAACAGCTTGTACACTAAAAATACAGTATAAATCAAATAGTGGCCGGGCATGGTGGTTCATGTCTGTAATCCCAGCACTTGGAAGGCCAAGTTGGTGGACCACTTGAGTCCAGCAGTTGGAGACCAGCCTGGGTAACACGGTGAAACCCAATCTCTACAAAACAAAATTAGCCGGGCATGGTGGCACATGCCTGTAGTTCCAGGTACTCCAGAGGCTGAGGCAGGAGGATTGCTTGAGCCTGGGAGGCAGAGGTTGCAGTAAGCTGAGATAGTGCCACTGCACTCCAGCTTGGGCAACAGAGTAAGACCCCATCTCAAAAATAAATAAATAAATAAAAAGTCAAAAAGTGGTAGTAGAATGTCGGTTGCCTGCTTATGTCACTTCACGAGGACACTCGATATAAGACTAATGTCTCTTTTGACAAACTGAGAGACCTTAACTTCTTAAAGTAGTCAATACTCAGTAGTAGTTACATATATTATTGACAGTATAGTAAATGTACAGTATGTTACAGTATTAGCAACACATACCTTCATAGTATCAAAACACCTTAATTCCATAATCTGAATCCAGAGAAAGTCTTAAGAAACATTAAAACATAATTTAAGCATCAACTTTATACTTGATAATTTCAAAAATTTCCAAGAAAAAAAACTCTATAAAAGGCACTTTGCAGAAATTCCTCATGAAGAATTATTAATTTTATGTACCTCTTTCTACCTGAACCTGGTTTGTCCTAATATCCATCTACATGTTAATTGATAAAAGAGACACAAGTTCATTACGGGAATGATAAAACAATATCCTCTGAATTTGATAATGATTATCTTTTCTCTCATGATGGAAAACATGCATTTCCTTAAACCACTGAAGGAAATAACATCCTCTCCCTATTCTACAATGCCTCCCCATGCCTGCCTTTAGGAATCTTTGCAGCGACAAAATGATGAGCATGGAGTTTTAAGCTTTTAAAAGACACAGGTCTACTGTTCAAAAGTGCTATCTGTCATTGTCATTCATGTTCACAGGAATAAGCAAATCATAGTGCTAATATGAACATGCATAAAACAGCAGGTCTTTGGGAAAAACCCTGGAAATGAATTGCTGGTAACTAACATACCTACAGTACGAGTATGTGTTCCAAAGGACTGAAAGCAATACAACTTTACGTCATTTTCTCAACTCCTAAGGTTTCCGTAAGTGTTGAAGGACGTAGTCTATGTTCACATTAGGAGAGGCTATTGGTTAGAGGTAAACTCACATATTGAAAACTAAGTTTTTGGATAATTACAGTTCAAGATGCAACACTCTCATTTATACCCACTCTCCCTTATATAACAAGGAAGCCTCTGAGTCTGACAATAGAACTTCTACATTTATTCAGGTATTTAGGAGCCAGCATGTCGGAAGCAATTCAATTGCTTAAACCTGATTTTACTACCTAACTTGGGGGTGGGGAGGTGTTGCAGGGAACAGTCTGGATTCATATGTATCAAGTTTTCTGTTTTGGAATATAACTTAAAATATTTTTGAAGAAATATGGTAAAGTGATTATCCTTCTGGAACTAGATACACCGACACTGTCACATTAACTCACAGCTTGTTAAATACTGTGCAATCTTTCTATAACATTCTTTGTTATGAGACTAGAATCAGCATATGGGAATTGCTCTTTTCCTGCTAAACTGAAGTCATTACTAACTACTCATCTGTGACATGTACTCTTTCTTGTAACCAGGGATTTTAGCTTCACAAAATTTAGAAACTGCCGCATTGTTTCTTGGCATTGCTTTCAAATGTGACATCATTTAAATTTTGGAATACTCCGTTTTAGCAAATACACTAGTGGGTGCCAGGTTAAAAGATGACTGTCCAAAAAGGGGCAGCAGGGTCTCTGTAGGGAACAACCACAGATTATTCTTTCAATCTATACCATCCCACGCCTTTCACCAGAGGCACACTGAATTACACTGAGCTCAAGAAATACATTTCAAAATGGGTTATCAAATTACCAGCCTATAGCAATGGCTTCCCGTCAATGAAGATCTATATTGAAAAACAACTGTGACATGGAAATGAAAACTCCATTTTCATTTGGGAGGCCAGGGCGGGTAGATCACCTGAGCTCAGGAGTTCGAGGCCACCCTGGCCAACATGGTGAAACCCCATCTCTACTAAAAATACAAAAAATTAGCTGAGCATGATGGCGCATGCCTGTAGCTTCAGGTACTAGGGAGGCTGAGGCAGGAGAATCACTTGAACCTAGGAGGCGGGGGTTGCAGTAAGCCTAGATTGCACCACTGCGCTCCAGCCTGAGCGATAGAGTGAGACTCCGTCTCAAAAACAAAACAAAACTCCTTTTTCAGTTTTCCTAATTTCCAAAGTCTACAATATATGTGTAATCCCAGCATTTTGGGGGACTGAGATGAGAAGAATTCCTTGAGGCCAGGAGTTCAGGACCAGCCTAGAAAATATAGCAAGACTCCGTCTTTACAAAAAATTAGAAAATTAGCCAGGCATGATGGCTTGTGCCTGTAGTCCCAGCTATTTAGGAGGCTGAGGCTGGAAGAGCCCTTGAGCCCAAGAGTTCAAGGCTACAGGGAGCTATGATCATACCACAGCACACCAGCCTGGGCAACACAGCAAGACCCTGTCTCAAAAAAAAAATAAAAGAAAACATATATATACACACACACACATTCACTTATTAAAAACACTATATACACACATAATAGTCATATATACGATATGAATATAAACAGAAACATACAGATGGACCTATTGACTCATTTATTGCTGAGCAAAAAAATAATAGAGAACTGTGTTTAAATGACAAAAATGACAGAAAATCACTATTATTCACACCCTCTGAAAGTCTTATTTTGGAAATTTTTGTATGATTTCTAGAACTTCTTCCATTATTTAAAAACTTACATAACCAAAAGAGTAATTCTAATCATCTCATCAATGCACTCTGTAAGCTTCCAGTTATGAAACTTGTGAATTTTATAATCCAAATACAATTCAATAGCAGCACCTGTCAACAAAAATTTAGAATTAGTACTCTCAGTTAGGGACATCTTTTCTATCAAATAAAAAATAACTCCAAAGGTGCATGGTAATTTCTCCTAGAAAATATGAATGACTGTGTCAGTGTTAAAAAAAAATGCTTTGATAACCTAACTCCAGCAAAAACATTAGTAATTTTAATCATTTTTATTATTCCCTAAAAAGACATATTTCATTAATGTTTTTATCTCTGATATTCAAAGCATGCTTACTTCGTGAAAAAAAAAAAATATATATATATATATATATATATATACAGGCACACCTCAGAGATACTATAGATTCAGTTCCAGACCACTACAATAAAGTTAATATTGCAATAAAGCAAATCACATGAATATTTTGGTTTCCCAGTACATATAAAAGCTACATTTACATTATACAATGGTCTATTAAGTGGGTGATAGTATTATGTCTAAAAAATGCACTTAGTTAAAAACATTCTTTAATGCTAAAAAATACTAACAATCATCTGAGTCTTGAGCAATTTGTAGTCTTTTTGCTGGTCTTGCCTCATCGTTGATGGCTGCTCAGTGGAGGTTTTTGCTGAAGGTGGGGGTATCTATGGCAATTTCTTAAAACAAGGCAACAATGAAGCTTCCCACATCAACTGACTCTTCTTTTCATGAATGATTTGCTTGTAGCATGCAATGCCATTTAATAGCATTTTACCCACGGTAGAACTTCCTTCAAAACTGGAGTCAGTCATCTCCAACACTGCTGCTGCTTTATCAACTAAGTTGATGGAATATTCTAAATCCTTTGTCATTTCGACAATGCTCACAGCATCCCCACCAGGAGTAGCTTCCATCTCAAGAAACCACTTTCTTTGCTCATCTTTAAGAAAAAGCAGCACCTCATCCATTCCAGTTTTATCAGGAGATGGCAGTAATTCAGTCATATCTTCAGGCTCCACTTCTAATTCTAGTTCTCTTGCTATTTCTACCACATCTGCACTTACTTCCTCCACTAATGTCTTGAAGCCTTCCAAGTCATCCATGAGAGTCGGAATCAACTTCTTCCAAACTTTTGCTAAGGCTGATGTTTTGACAACCTCCCATGAATCACAAATGTTCTTAATGGTATCTCGAATGATGTATCCTTTCCAGAAAGTTTTCAACTCACTTTGTCCAGATCCACCAGAGGAATCACTATGGCAGTTATAGCTTCATGAAATGTATGTCTTAAATAATGACTTGAATTTTGAAATTTCTCCTTGATCCAAGGACTGCAGAACGGACGCTGTGTTAACAGGCATGAACATAACATTCATCTCTTTCTACATCTCCATCAGAGCTTCTGGGGTGACTGTGTGCACTGTCAGTGAGCAGTAATACTTTTAAAAGAATCTTTTTCCAAGTAGTAGGTCTCAAAAGTGCACTTCAAATATTCAGTAAACCATACTGTAAACAAATGTGCTATCCTTCAGGCTTTGCTGTTCCTTTTATAGAGCACAGCCCCACAGAGTAGATTTACCATAATGATTAAGGGTTCCAGAATCTTTGGAATGCTAAATCAGCAACGGATTCTACTTCAAGTCATCAGCTGCATTAGCCCCTAACTAGTCAGCCTGTCCTTTTAAGTTTTCAATCCAGGCATTGCCTATTCCCCTCTAGCTATGAAACCCCTAGATGGCATCTTCTTCCAACAGAAAGCTGTTTTGTCTCCACTGAAAATCTGTTTTTTAGTGTAGCCACCTTCATCATTGATCTTAACTAGATCTTCTGGATAATGTGCTACAGCTTCTTCATCATCACTTGCTGCTTCACCTTGTACTTTTATGTTATGGATATGACATATTTCTTTAAAACCCATGAACCAACCTCTGCTGGCTTCAAACTTTTCTTCTGCAACTTCTTTATCTCTCTCAGCTTTCACCGAATCAAACAGAGGGCCTTGCTCTGGATTAGGCTGTGCCCGAAGGGAATGTCATGGCTGGCTTCATCTTCTCTCTAGCCACTAAAACTTTCTCCATATCAGCAATAAGGCTGTTTTTGCTTTCTTATCATGTGTGTGCTCAACAGAGTGGCATTTTTAATTTCCTTCAAGCACTTTTTCTTTGCATTCACAATCTGGCCATGTGGCACAAGAGGCCTAGTTTTTGGCTTCTCTCTTTTTCAGCATGCCTTCCTCACTAAGCTTAATCATTTCTAGCTTTCGATTTAAAGTGAGAGACATGAAACCCTTCTTTTCACTTGAACATTTAGAGGCCACTGTATGGTTATTAATAGGTTGAATTTCAAAATCTTTGTGTCTCATGGAATAGGGAGGACCAACGAGCCCCAGAGAGACAAGGGAACAGCCAGACAGTGGAGCACTCAAAACAAACACATTTATCAATTAAGTTTGCCATCTTACGTGGGCAACACTCATGGCTCCCCAAAACAATTACAATAGTGACATCAAAGATCACAGACCACCATATCAGATATAATATAATAATAATGAAAAGGTCTGAAATATAGCACGAATTTTCCAAATGTGACAAAAGAGACATAAGGTAAACACATATTTTTGAAAAAATGGTGATGACCGATTTGCCTGACGCAGGGTTACCACAAACCTTTATTTATAAAAAAGGTAACATCTACGGAGCGTAATAAATAAAAGTGTAATAAAACGAGGTATGCTTGCATATGTATATATGTATATATACACACATACACACACACACTTAGCTTGAAATTTAGGATATGTGGTTATAACTCAGAATCGCTCTGCTATAGAGTACACCCTACAGTGACTATGGAATCACACAACTTCTATTTATTATTCTCCTGCTGAAAAACTGGGTGATCTCAGTAATAACAAACCATGTTTATTAACGAAGTGCTTATGATCATGTAGGACATATCCCACGTAATCAAAATAAAACTTCTAAAATATCCAGCGAGAACCACAAAACATTATCTCTAAAATGCTACTCCTCAAGAAAGGTCCTGATATATTCAAAATTAAAACAACCTATTGAAAAATAAGACAGTCATTAGTTTTGAGGAGGAATTGTGTGCTCATTTTGGAAAAGAGGAAAAATGTCATAAAATTAACGCAAAAAAGTAACTATAAGAGGAAATCTCTGGATATCAAAATGTCATATTTTTTAATCCTATATTAAAATTAGGTGCCAATACAAATATTTAAAAAAAAAAGATGGCACATATCATTAAAGGCCCATAAAAGGCCATTAAGGCAAAGATGTACAACGTGAAAAAAAATGCAAAAATACTTCTTGCAAGTTTTTCCAATTTAGACCTTGAACTCGGCACTACTGAATACCAAAGCTTATAGAAGTGAAATTCAAACATAACAGAGCTTTTGAATTTAAGGCATGTATTCTACCAAGGTATGACACTGAGCTAACCTTTCGGGATAATATAATGCCACTCTTTTCTACAATAGCTGACGGCTAGAATGCTCAGTTTGCTCCTCTCCGTAAATATCCTAAATATAATTGTTAAAATTAAAAATAAAATAAGGCCTTAGAAATACTATTTTGAATAGTCTAAGCACTCCCATAGTTAATGATATACAGAAATTACAAAGATTAGAAACAGAACAATCATTATCATTATTTATAGAAATAAATATTCAGTCGTTTGACATTCACCAAACCTGTTTTACACATCTTATCTAAACTGATTCTTCTCCCAAAACCTGTGCCCAGGTACTATTACTCACAGCCTATGGGTGAGAAGACTGCACTCTAGAGAAATTACAGAATTACTTTAAGACTGGTTTTATTCCAACAGAGCCACATCACAAAAAGGAAAACATAGCTACAACCTATGGGACTTCTAACCATAGCTGGACATGAGTATATTCCAGATAGTCGCGTGTCCCAAAAGGCACTGTGATGACTGAACTTTCTTTTAATTTGTATTGTGCATTTCTGGAGAACAAATAAACTCGAAAAGAGGTCAAAGTGCTCATTATAGAAAAATGCAAAATAAAACAAAAAGTTCAGAAAATACTGTGATCCACATTTATGACAACTGAAATAAGAAGTATGCCCCCCATACTGTAGGACTGGCTCCTCCAGAAATATATGGTGGACCTAAAGTCTTTATTATTTGAATATTAAAGCACAGTTTCTGGTGCTGTGCTTTCAGTACCTTTCTTCTAACAATGTAATTATTTAGCTTAGACGTTTGATGGCAAACTGTAGTTATTAATAATTGGTTTAGTATTATTTTTATCATGAGGTCATGGTTTTCTTTTAAACACATTACTTTAAAAAGAGTTGCCGTACTAAATCATACATTAAAGGGATTTTTTTGTAATAAAGCATCTCTAATTTTAAATACTATCACTTATGAAATCAACTCATGTTGTCAACTGAAAAATTCTCCCCTACAGAAAGCAATACTAGAAGTTGAAGTGTTGCAAATTAAAAAGAAGAATCTAAACTTCCCCATTTTAAAAAATATATATATTAAAGTTAATGAAGGGGTCCAGAGATAAATCCTGTTACCTACAATTTAAAATGGCCACCTCACATCCAGTTATATATCAACTATTTTCTTTACCTAATATTAGGCACACTGGAAATCTCAAGGCAAAAATGAAGCAGTTGGATACAAATTCCATGAAACAATATAGCTCAGTTATTGCAAAATATCTCTTGTGGAAAAATTTCAGAACAGCTCTACTAAAAATACTAATTTTCCTGATATGGCCTTACTAATATAGACTTCTAGAAAAGGAAATTAATACAGAGGGTATAAAAAGCGTGCCCTTAAGAATTAATTTGAAAAGAAGCTTGATGATGTAAAGAAGGCAAAAACTTGATAGGGATCCACGTATAGCAACTGTCTTAAAAGTTCGTAATTTAAGAAAAATAAAAGGCCTCAGTTCCCAGAATGCTAAAAATATAGTAGCCTTATATACATATACAGCCTTAGCCACTCCAAAAGGCTTCATGTGCTTGTAAAACTATTACATTATAAGGTAAATTTTGATTTACTGAATATGACTTTCTTTATAGTTTCTGATTGAGAATGCATGAGACACACACTTCCATCTACTCCAGAATGTTTATGTAAGTAAATATACTTCAAAGTATCAGAAACACTTTAAGCAGCTCCTTGAAAACTCTGTATGAGAAAGTACATGACTAATTTAAAGACTAATAATACATTTTCATTAATTAAAAAACTAGTACTTTATCTCAGTTTTAGTTATCTCAATAAAAAATGGGCAATTTTGTTATATTCATTTGAGGTTATTTTTTCAGGCTGTCCTTCTTTGCCTTATTCCTGGACTCATTAATAATCTATGCCATCATTTTAAATTTTTTCATATTTACATTAGTGCTTAATTTTAATATGTGACTTTAAAAAAATGACTTTTTGATAGCCAGAGATCTCCTCCCATAGTAAGGAACTCTCTTTTTTGCATTAATCTCATGCCTCTTACAGGTCGCCCAATGATCACAGGTGAATAATAAGATTTAAGGATGAGTAACTGCTGATAAACCCAATTTGGGATCTGGCAAGAGGAAATTAGAGCGTCAAATAAAGGAGGGGCGGCAGCAAAGAGGAAGCAAAAGACAAGACAAGAGGGAAGAGAGTTTATGGAGAAAGGAAGCCAAGTTGGGAAGTGGGGAGAAGGGCAGGCTGGCCAGGGGATGCGACGCGACAGAGCAGAGGGAGTGGGGAGAGGCGGGCAGGAGGCGGCCTCCACGCAGCTGGCAGGGCAGGCAGCGCTGGGAGAGGGAGGAGGAGAGGGAGGCTGCAAGCACCGCGCAGCAGCCGAGGATGAGCGAGGTAACCGGAGGGAACGGGCGCACACAACTGCTTCCGCAGGACTTCCTGCGATAACACGCCCACAGCCCGGGCGCCGAGCACGCGTGGTGGCGGCCTCAGGCCCGGGGCTCCTGAGAGAGCGAACGCCAGCGACACACACGCAGCTCCTGTCGTGTCGCCGCTGCCGCCTAGGCAGGGCCGCAGACAGCAGCCTCCTTCCCAGACTCAGCCAACTCACTCTCACCGTAGTTGCTCCAGAATCCGTGAAAAGAAAATGCAACGCTATTTCTGTTCCTGATCTGCAGTTCTGATTTTTTTCTCTTCTTAAAAATAAAAGGAAAAAATTTTTAAAGAAAATGTCCTTTATTATCATTACTATTACTACTAGTTTTATTTCTCTGGCTACACTATCCATTAAAGCACACTGAGTCGTTAAAGCTCTTTCATAAAATATAAATTACTTAAAAATCTAACCGACACACTGGATAATAACTGATGCAAGTACTGTTTTAAGTCTAACCCAAACCACGCTTTCTTTTGTGTGTGTGTGTTTGTAACACACATAAGCCACCTCAGATTCAAAGCTGTCAAGACCCCATGTGAAGCAGGGGTAGTTACCCAGGAGTATAAATACACTAAGAAATACAAAGCCATAGGATTATCAGGACAGTACCACATCCCTGTCATTCAACAACTTCCCCTTACAAGAGGGTGCTGATCACAGACTTTTTACTGTAATGGAGCCAAGAAGAGAGTTACTTAAACTAATAGAGTTCTTTTTTTAACCAGAGACAGCACATATCGCTACAGAAAGAATACTGGTTGGATGTTTCCTGAATTATTACTAAAAACATTTGTTTAAATGTCTCGTATATAAAGGTGACGGCCTTATCTCTCTGACAATGAATTAGGGCCTAAGGAGAAAGCAAATTGGAACAGTGTTAACATTAAAAAGTCATCTAGTCTTTGAAATACTATTATAATACTACCTTGGAAGATAGAGCAACTCAAATCTTGTTCACCCACGAGATAAGAAACAAAGTAGAGGGAGCCTCAGCTCTTAGGGCCAGGGTGCCTGGACTGAAATCCTGACTCTGCTACTTGCTACCTGTTGTAGCCTAGGCAATTCATTATGCTTTCCTGAGACCCAGTTCTCTCCATTCTATAAAACGAACATGACAGCACTTTCTACCTTAAGTGAAGACAATACACAGCAGACTGCTCAACCAATATGAACCAGGATCAGCCTTTTAAGGCGGCCCCAATGGAAGACGAACCTCTTGAAACGCAGCCTTTCCCCGGCCAACCTAGCTCACCTATGGCCTGTGGTTGCGCTCACTTTTATTTAGTAATCAGTGCTTAGCTGCACATCTACCAAGTCAGTTATTACTACACGCAACTCATTTCTATGCAAACCGTGTCCAGCCTTTGGGCAAAGTTTGCATGCCCTCTGCTCCCTGATGTTCACAAGTGAAAACACTAAGCCCAACACATTTAATAATGTCCTCCTTCCCATCATTAAAGGGCACCATGCAGCTTTAGCAGCCAGGAAACTAGCCCAGCACACATGCTGTGCAGCTGGCAATAGAGGCATCTTCAACAGCATCCACTCCTACATACAGTCTGATAAGGAACATTTTAATGGAGCCAAAACATCCATTTCCTTCCTCTATTTCTGCATTTAGCAAACAGGAGAGCTGGACAATCATATCAGGGATTATGAAATGGCCACTAAGGCTACCAGAACAGCAGGTCTAAATTTCGCCTACTCACTTTCAACCAAAAGTATGCACCCTTTCAGTTGTGGAAAAGTACAGAGGATTTTAAAAACCCCTACTTATTAACTAGCATGTACTCTACAGTGAAACTGTTTCTACTGTCGCTTAATTTGCAAAATCCAAGCAGATATTACTTTTAAAAATCCAGTGAAACTGTTTCTACTGTCGCTTAATTTGCAGAATCAAAGCAGATACTACTTTTAAAAATCCAACTATCCCTTTCAAAGGATTTGTAAAGTTGCTTACAGACTTAAGGTGACATCAGAAAAGCATGTTGGTATAATGCAGTTAGCTAAGGTTTCTAGGAAGCTTTGGAATGTTTTGTTTTTAAAGAAGGGATAGATAAGTGCAAGTCCTACAAGTAATGAACTGTCCTAGAAGCAAAGAAATTCATTAAACAGATCTCCTTGATTTCTCCTTCATGGTCCCATGTCCATACAGATTTGGGAATGCACAATAATAGCAGGGCTTAATTTTCCAGAGCTGTTTAAAGTAATATTTAGGTGCTTAACAGAGTTAAATGTTAAATCAAAGGGACTTCCCAATTCTCAGATAAAGTAATTTTTTAAGTTAAAAAAAAGAAATTCTTAAACTTCAAAATTGTTCCCAGGCTTTTAAGACAAAATTAAAAGTGATTAGTAAAAATCAAACATTCAAAGAAATCTCAGAGGCATTGTTGTTCCAACATGAAAAACGTCTCAGCAGTTATTATTCAGTTATCGCTTGATTGGCTATCACTCAGGGAAACAGGAATATTAAAAATATTTGAGCAAAGAGGAATACAATATCCTCTTGCTGCCATAAACCTGGGCATCTTAAAGCAACATTACCTATGGTTGTGCTCAGCTCCTAACCCTACTCAATATTCATGTTACATCTCCTGAGTCTAAATCAGCATGCAAGCATTGGACCCACTTACAAGTAACTTTCATCCTGAAGCCAAGACATAAGCCATTGTCCTCAAACATCACAACACAACCTTTGGGCCTGAGAATATTCAAAACATGGACGTTAAAAAGGCACATTTCTGACTCATGACCTTAGAGCCTAACGCTGTTATCCTCAGTTAAGGACACATCATTTATCATCTTGCATCTCTGATGAGTTCATGGTGTCTCACATATAATATCAGTAAAGTACAAGGCTGCTTGTGTTCTCCTTTTCCTATATTTTTCAAATGAATTCAGGCTTCCCCTTTGCCTTAGTTTCACTGGCACTGTTCCACTTCGCTAAATGACATTAATCGATAAAAGGCAGGATTTGAAAGCACACTGCAAAATACAACATACTACGTTGCAACCAGTGGTATCCTACCTTAGGAACGATACATTAGGGCAAACATCAAGAAACATATATAACTTATGCAATACCAGGTAATATTTATTTTCTGCTGAAACCTCACAAACCAATTTCACAATTTTCTTAGTACCTGAAAGTCTATGTTGCCGGCCAAAGTGTTCTTCCCCTATGTTCCTATTTAATGCAACACTTTTGAGAACTACTGCATCCAAGTCATTTGTAAAGGGAACAAAAATGAATTAGGTATGCTCTCACTCTCCTCAGGTTCGTGATGCCCAGTAGCTCCTGGTATGAGCTATGCTAAAGCCACACATAAATGGGAGCACAAGGCGAGGATGTTTTAACCTAAATGAGCAGAAGTAGAAAGTTTCAGGAAGAAGAATATAGAAGCAAACATACCGAGGAACAGGTAGAATCCCTGTAGTTACGGCTGCATAGAAGGCATTTCATAAAGAGGGAAGAATATGAACAAAAGTCAGTGTGAGAATGTTCTAGGACTAGAAAGCACTACAGTAAGGATAGACACATGATGTAGTACAGATGGAACTGGTAAATTGGGTGCAAATTGAAGGGTCCTGAATGCCAAGTTAATGATGATAAACAAGTTTAAAAGCAACTACTTAAGGAGGCTGAGTTCCATATTGGAACTCAGAACCAAGTTAGGTCTAGAGGTGAAGGCTCAGAAGTTATTTCATTTGGATAAGAAGCTAAAAGCATAAAACCCTCCAAGAAAATTGCATAGATTAAGAGAACATTCAATGACAGACTAGAACAAGTGTGGCAGAGATGCAGTGCCTGGAAGCCAAGCCAGAAGAGATACTCAAGAGAATGGCTGGCAGCATCCAATTCATCTGAGAGATGCAGTCAGATGGAAAGACCATTGGGGCCTGGCTTCCATGAGGCTACTGGCGACTTCAATACAGCAATGTCAACAAACAGAGGAGCCTTGGCAGATATCGCTTAGTTGAGAAATGGAGATTCACATGAAATGAAACCCAGATTCGGGCATTCAATATTTTCTCCACTCTGAGGTTATTTTTATTTTTATGTCTGAGTAGGTTTCTCTTTTATCTGAAACAGAACAAACTCCGTATCCAACTTAAAAGCATTCTAATTAATAAATCTCAACAAGCAACGTTTTGACTTTACCATGTCACTTGCAAGTTGAAATCCATCTGGAAATAAATAAAAAGTAGCTGTTTGTTTTGTTTTACCTTGTCTTGTTCTAAACTTTCAAAGGAGCCATATTCAATACTTGTTGTTACCTAAAATCCATCCCTTGCTTAAAACCTAATCTATCTCTCAGCTTCATTAGCCATGTATAAGGTATAGAATTGCATTTGGACTCTTCCTAGATTCCAAGAATGGTCCATAATCAGTCTACAACTGGATTATAATCCAAATACCAGAAGATAATGCTATTTAACTAGCTTCTATAAAATATCCACGATAGTCTGTGTTCACAAATATGCCTCATGAGAACAATTATAAAATAGTTTAAAGAATGTCTGAAAAGGAGTTTTCCAAAGTAGGTGACTGCATTAGCATAGTTGTGATTCAGGGCATTTTCAATACAGTTAAGTGTATACTGATTTATCAGGAAGGTAAATCCCTTAAGAGGTGGAAATAAACATTAAAATATAGCAACTCATCTTATTTAAACCTTATCTGGATATCACCTGTTATAAAAACCAACCAAAAAATAGTGCTTTCTGATAGACAAAGCCCAGAATAAGAACTCTGTTGCCTTATTTTGATCTGCAATGCTAAGAGTACATGAAAAGGTTCCAATCTCTCAAAATCAAAGAAGAAAACGAGATATTTTACATACAGGGGGAGAATTATGTAAAAAATAAATAACATTAACAAAATCATTAAGAAAAACTAGGGCTCATAAGCACTGATAGGGTTTCCTCTGGTTCTATAAGGTATACAATGAATGACAAATTATAATTCACAGTCTGGGTGAAAAATAAACTTTGCTAGATAGAGATAATAGCCACAGGACGAGAAGGAAAAAAACTAGATGATTATGTAATAATAATGGAAGTTTTCAGCCTTTCTTCATATAGTACGCTCACCACACCAAGAAAGAAATTTTACGTGGGATGATCAGCATAATAGTCAAAATAGTTCCTTAACCCATTTTAAAATTGCTTTTTAATGTTAAACATCATTCTATAATTTTCTGATTTAATTGATTATATCTGATGGAATAAGTAAGATTATTTTCCACCAGCAAACTGTTTCATTTAAAGGAATAACTATTTACAAGCTATTTATAAAAAAGGCTTTTCACTTGAAAGAAACATTAAAGAAACAAAAACAAAAACAAAAAAGACAAGGCTGCCTTCTGGCTAAGAGACAGAGAGGGAAACCCATGCAAATGAAAGTACAATGTCTTCTTCACCCTGCGACTCAGGATGAACTGAACGGGGTTCAAATACAGACCCTGGATCAGCCCAGGTGTTTCCAGGGCCTGACACACCTCCTCCTCCTCCACCTCTTCCAGCATTTCAAAGACATTTCTGGAGCTATGCTCTGAAAGAGCTTGGGGCTGTCTTAGGTTCAACATCTTTCTGCATGATTTTAAAGAAATATTTACCACAATTCTTTAAAATCCAGAGGTGAAAATGACAACAGCATTGGGGTTGTAATGTGTGAATTTCACTTATGCAGGCATTCACCCTTTGGACTATACAATATAACTATTAGGTCTGGAAGACAAGAAACAAGGGATTTAAGTAAAATACCTCAGAAGTCTAAGAAGACAGAGAATTATTCCTGTATTTCCACTCCAACAAAGTAAATGATTAAAATTAGCTTAACTGTAATCAATAAACATAAATTGCATCCATGTTGTATGGTAGAGGCATGGCTAAAAATGGAAAGTTGAGAAATTCTAAAAGAAAAATAGAGGCATTAAATGTACATTTAAATTATTTTCACTACATTTGAAGTTGAAATTGATCATTCAAAAGACAGGATTCACAAGGAAAGTATTTAAAGTAAATGAGGTTCTTTTATTTTTCTTTCATTAGTTTTTTATAAATGCTGAGGAGTTTATGTAAAACACCACTTATGGTTTTTCCAGCCAGATTTTAATAACTAATTGCACATTTCAAGCCTAATCTCACAGATGCTGTCTACAGTTTTTCAACCTGCCAAGGGAATTATGGCGTTATGAATAAAGAAACATCCATTTCATGGAAGATAAAAATATCCTTAATTCAAATGGACTATTTTTAAAAATATTACTCTCTATATAGATAAATGTTAAAGCTGCTTTAAGCTAAAGGAAAAGAGTAATACAAACTTAGCTTCTTATTAATGACCATCTTCATAACCAGTTTTTCAGTACCAATTAGATTTTATCTAAATGAATCCAACATTTCTATTGCTAAGGTGTTTGAAAAAAGCATTAAGCCTAGATTTTTCGCAGTAATTCTTTAACTTTCTGTGACAGCTTCTAAACATTTGATACCTATCAATCTAAATTATTGATAAAGAAATCATGTGAATAGATCAACTGATTCATTATGATCATCAATTTCTCACTGCATCCTAATAAATGACATTTTAATTCTATTCTCATATCCATGTGCAAAAAGAAAAATAAAGATTAATGAATCTTAACTAGTGAGCAGATTTCCGCAGCAAACATCAAAATCATCTAGTGTTTGACATATGAATGAGGATGGTGAACACACCCAAGTTCTAGTTCAGTCCTTTAACCAAGTAGGGGGAAGTCACCTTTATGTTCAGTTTTTTTGTTTATAAAATAAGATCATGCTAGAATGGATAGTAGTTCAAGTCCTTTCTGTCACTCAGAATAAAACATGACCCAGTGGTCACTCTGATATACCTGAAGTCAAGAGAAACAAAGAAGTAAAACCAAACTTGAACGGCAGATTTTAGACTGACCAGCTGAAGAAAGTTCCACCATTGAGATAAGAACTGTTTCCTTGGCCAGGGTCTATTTCTCCATAACAGAATGTTAGAAGACTCTTAAGCCTAAACCCTTATTTTTTCCTTTTATGGGAAGCTGAACATTGTACACTTTGGCACAATGTGTCCAAAGCAGAATAGATGGGGGCCAGCTCTTATAGTGAAATCACAAAACTAAGCGAGTCACCTCAGAGACTACACCATTTACCCTACATCTGACTTCAGAGAGGCGATTTCATTTATTCTTCTGTTTATATGTTTTTGCGCATGGTTTTATTAATGCAACCTAATGAAATAAAATGTACATTCTGTTAGCTCAGAAAGTCACTTAATATATATGTACATGATCTTTTGCCAAAAAAAAGAGTTGATCAATTATTTTTACAATGGTGTTTATGAAAAAAAAAACCTACATTCTCCCACACTAGGAAAAGATGAAAAGAGCTATTGAACTTTTCATAATTTATCTGTACATAGAGGCTTTGAATTAAATCTAAAAACATCATCCTGCCTCTTCTATTGTATTCCAAATGGGCAAATTTTTTAAATTACACTTTCAAAATAACACGTTAACAAGAT
The DNA here is from genome assembly GCF_049350105.2 of Macaca mulatta. Classification (NCBI taxonomy): domain Eukaryota; kingdom Metazoa; phylum Chordata; class Mammalia; order Primates; family Cercopithecidae; genus Macaca; species Macaca mulatta. The sequence goes on from NC_133413.1 coordinate 126,024,199, forward strand.
TCAAAATCAGCACATTATCTTAATTACACAACACCGATGTGATTACATCGGACCAAACATTTTGGCAAAACGTTTGCCTGACATCACAGGAACCAAACAAGGGGGTGGCTAGTTGAAATGTCCACATTTCTACCAGTGGAGACACCAAAATATTGTTAAATACACTCTACTAGCAATAGAAATAATGAGCTCTCTCAGAACCAATTCCACTTTCCAGGGCCTAGTATGGGTAATGTATTAGAGATACTAAGTTTGCAGTTTGGTATCTGAAATTTACTTAGGGCCTAATGCATTTATTCCTCTAATGAAAATGTTTTCTAATAGTATTCAAGATGTATGTGCAGAGCTGTTACTTGTTTACAGTAGCAGCTTATTTGTCTTTATACATAATTATAATTTAAGAATGCCGATCATCTCAGGCAAAGCGGTCGAAAAACAAAAACAGCCGACAAAACCAGAGAAAGCTTTCTTTATTCTAAAATGTCTTTATATTAAAATATGTCAGATTAAAGTCTCCACTCTACATACAGATTTAATTTTAACCCTGTGTCTGGGTAGTATTTTAAATTTTTTTATCACTTTCGGAGAATTCCACAGAACTATCTTAAGCTAGTTTCAAACCTGGTAAAAGTTGTGAGTTCTTTTTTTTCTTTTTCCTCCCATCAAATTTTGAGATATAAAATGCATCATGTCTAAATGAGAAACAATCAAATGTTATAGTATTTTACATCATTCATAGTTTTCAACTAACCACAAAAATACTATATGATAATTTTCCAACATCACTGTTTTTTTGAAGTGAAAATGACTTATGAAAGGATTTCGCTCTAACTACTCTTTAGAAATGACCAAAGTATCTTATCATGAAAAGGTGTGACAGGAGAACTGAAATCACTGATGTCTCAATTTCTGATGCATCAAAACGTTTCTGAAAAAACAACACAAGAGAAAATAATACAAAATAAGTGCAAAATTCATTTGCGTTTTATAGGCAATAACAAAGTTTCTAGAATAAGAAAACCCCAAAAAGATAAAGTACTTCCTCTACTTTCTGATAAGCTTTAAAAGAAAAAAACTAAACCAAGCATTTCACAATCAATGGACTTCAAGTAATCCAAGAGAATTTGGGAAACATTTCTCTAAAAACTAATCCAGAACACAAGGTGTCAGTTTGGAAATAATGGAAGCATATTTCGTTTTAAAAAATCTGAAACTTTTTAAAGACAAAAATTCAAGTTAACATCCCAGTGATTAACTCTGGAACTGCTTAGCCAAAAACAACTTTCGGCACTTAAAACATAAAACTGTCAGTTTCCTCTGCTTGGAGACAAAACATACAAAAAGCAAACATTCACAGTTATATTTTCCTAGACATGAAAGATAGAACTAACTTTCATAAAAGGTGATCACTCTGAGTATTTCTACCTGCTATGATATTCATGTCGTAGCTCCTAAAAATCAGTTACAAATTCCAAACCTCAGAACTATCCTTAATAGATGGCTACTATTCCAGTTTGCGTTACTCCCTAAACTTGATGGAAATACAATCATTTATTGAACTACACTAGCTCAACGCATAAATATGTTAAGCAGCCTGTGACTGATGTTATTGAATTTATAAGCTACCAGAAACAAGTAAACTCCTTACTGTAGACCTCAAAGAGTTGATAACATGATACTTGGCATTCTACTTCTTGGGAATCTAAAACATAATGATATTGAGAATCTTTTAAGTATTCTTCTGCCCTAAATCCAGAAAACATGACTTTCAAGCATCATCCATGGTCAAATGGTCAAATTCATATTTATAAACTTGGAATAGAGAGTTTGGTGGAAGTATTGCATAACTAAAATTGATTTTTTTTTAAGCCAGAACTATGTCATAGTTGGTGCTTGTAATTGTTTCAAAACTATACAACTTTATTTAATTTCATGCAATGCATTTCCTCATAGAAATGGAATAGCAAACTCCTACTCAATAGCAAACAATAAAATAAAATAAAATCAAGTATGTAAGCTTCTTCCTCTTCTTAGACACTGCCCCCAAAATGGAAAAGTTATACAGAAAGTAAGTAAAAATCCTGCAGCTTACACATTTTTGCACTGAGAAGGTAAATCCTTACTCCAGAAACCAAAATATTAGACCCCAAACAGTGTGGAGGGAAGAGGGGTAGGAGGTGGAAAAAAAGAAAAAAGTGATGATCAAGCAGGGCAGAATAAACCAGAGGAAGCATGCTTGGTCTCAGCATAATTTTCTTTAGCATCCTAAAATCAACGACATCACGCAGCCTATGATCTCTGCTTACTCTTCTGAAAACCATTCAGAGGATTTTCAAAACGGAAGAAATCTAGTTGTGCTTCCAAATGCCAAATGAACTAACAGGACCTTCCACTCCTGAAGGAAAACAGCACAGTAGCGCACCAGAAGCTAGAGAAGGCTTTTTGTCACGCAAAGCCGGAACTGATGAGTGTGACCCCAATGGGGTTTATCTAAAATTCCCAAGTACAACAGGCGAAGGGGTCAAAGTTTTCTATGTCAGAGATATATAAATAAAGCCATATGCAGCAACCATTCCTTATGTTATCATGGATTATACAGTATCCTAGTCCCCCTTCTGTTCAGATATATATACATCTCTCTTTTAAAGAAGGAACTGAAAATGGGAAAAATTAAAAGGAGGGAAACCTGCTAACACTAAAATCTACCCCCAGTTCTCCAGCTCTAATCATTATTGCTCTCATTTTTAAAATGTTAGTATTGCCAAGGACACACTGAATTGTTCAGAGAGTGAGAAGAACATGTATGTGCATAATTACGTGCTAACAGTGATATACTGAATTATTCTGGGAGTAAAAAGTATGTGATGTACATAAATGTACACAAATACATGTAACACTAAATACAAATATGCATAACATTAAATGTACACAAATATGTGTAACACTGAATACAAATATGCATAACACTAAAAAGCTGAATGTTAGACACAGTGAAGATGCAAGATCGTGTACACATATTTACACATAAAATGTGTACATTATTACTTTTACCAATGACCTAAAATCGTCTTACTGACAGCTTTCTTAAAGCTTATTAAAGTAAAAAGAAAAAGTAAAATGTGTTATAAATAATTAGGGCATTCCTTCAAAAGCACAAGTTTTCTTAAACACGGGACTTTAAAAACAGACTAAGCAGTGATGGGATAGAGTAAAATAGTTTATTATAATTGAGGTTTAGATGACAGTGGGTTTCTTACAGTAATTTACCACATCATACATCCAAAGAATGTAATTCAAATGCATTATAAATACAAAGGAGAAACATCTCTTAGTGTTTGTTTATAAGTTACAGAAAATAGTATTTCAAATTTTTCAATCCTTGAATGTGTAACTGCTTACACTAACTACTTGAAGATAAATTATTTTCTAAAACTTCCCTAAGTTTGCAGAACTGAGGAGGAAATTTTGCAATAATCTTCTAAAAAGGTATACTTCCAATATTAATTTAAAGACAGCTTAACATCAATCGTATTTTTTAATTTATAATTTAAATACAATTACTCATACAAAAATTCAGCAGCCGAATACAGGCAAAACGTATCATTTTAAAAGCTCTCAAAGGTATATCAAAAAATAATTGAGAAAAAATTATTAATCATACAACAAAGAGATGAATACGTATTGAAAAATTTAGTAATATGGGCCTTGATTAAAATTAATATATATATGACCTGTCTTAACTTGGCATCAAAAAGCAAAGCAAAAACAAATGCAAAACTTTCTTTTAGGAACTTTTATATGTTCAGGAGCTACTTAATAGGATTGAGAGAAAATGGGCTGATGTATTTATTTCTACATCTTGCAAAGCTAAAGATGATATGCAGATAATGACATCACAAAGTAGGCACAAGCAGAATTTGGTTTTTAATTTGTTTTGTCTATCATGGTCTCATTTCAGAACCAAAATTACAATTAAATTAACCCTCAAATAGGTGTTGGGATGCATTAAGTAATTAAAATGGGCATTACAAAGACTAAAGTCATTTCAAAAAATATGTAATATGTTAAAATTCCATGTAGTGCCTGTAACGTAAAACATTCTATGCAAGTGAGATTATAGCTATCCTGCACGTACATGTACACACTTAGTTAATATGAAGCCACAAATTCATATGTTGCACTTGTGCATAGCTCAGAGAGAAAAAGCTAAAACTAGATTAGTAACGCTTGATCCCTTTGTACATGAAGTGTATCATGTAATAGAGAAATTAGATTCCACAAACTAACTTCTGCCATATATTTTTACACTATTTATAAACGTATCTGATCTTCCATATGATACATAGAGAAACTGAAATAGCAATCCACATTGTATTGTAGAATCTAATCAGGAAGCACATGTTATATTATTAATGTTTATTGATTTGTAAGCTTTATACATTCTGTCCAAATTCTACAAGTAAAAACAGCTCTGAAATCCTTTTGATCTTTCTTTTTCTACAGCTAAGGTATTTTTAGTGTTTAAATAGCAGTTGATGTCGTATCTATTGTCTTATACAGTACTGGATTCATTCCTGGTTACTATAATACTCAATTTAATAACTAATAATATTAATGCTTTTTTTCAAGCTTGGGACATATACAGCAGATAATATAAATATGTTTACTATTTTTTATGATACTATACTACTCACTATCATGAATACAAAGTAATTAACAGATAAGGCTATTATTAATGCAAACAAGAGAACCATGCTTCCCTCAAAAAGAAAAAAAAGAAATGGAACATAAACTATAAATACTCATATATTTCCTTCTAACACTATCTAGTATAGAAGACAAATAGCTAACAATAAATTATCTGTTTATTCATGTTAAATAAATTTAATATGTACATTAACTTCTGACTTACTTAAAAGTATATGGAATATTTTCCAGAGCCTATTTTGACTGTGTCAATTACCCTAGATACCAAAGTTGTTGTATTGTGTTGCTTGATGAAATAGGACATAGAGCAACCCTCAAAACCAGTATTACAAGCCTGGCAAATAGCATCACATTTGGGTGACGCACAGAATCCATCACCCTAGGGAAAAACGCATTGGGTCATAGTACAGAGTCTTTACATGTTCCATATTATTTCCACATAACGTTTTGAGATGATAGAATTGTAAACTATAAAGTGGTAGCCCATAAAATGATATACTCACAAACAGTCCGGTCCCTTAACTGCTCCTCTCAACAGAAATGAGACTTAAAAAATGATCTCAGAAGCATTTCTTAAAATGCGCTGAAAGGTGGCATTTTCATTTATAATTTTTTTCATTAAAAAAAATTCCTTAGTAAATTCAGAGCAGATATAAGTATTATCATAACAATTGATTCATTATGTTTAAACTCCATACTCATTTCAAACTTTTAGACTTCACAATGTAGGTCATGTTAACTCCTTAAAAGATTCACGTTTCAAGTACAGAGTTAATAGTTAGCATTCTAAATTCCACCATCAAACCGTGTCTGAGTATTATCTGTCTACATACATTCCATATATAAAACACACCTATAATAGCATGCACATATAATGGCAATAATTCAAACACAGCAAAGCTATCGTGAGTACTTCAAACATTTGCAGGCAATTACACTGCTAGAACTCCTCTCATATTATAGGTATTCTATGACTAGCTACTAAAAAGTTACACAAATCAAAATGTGTTACCTTTGTTCAAATAATACTGCTGTTCATTATACGACAGAAAATGTCATCCTTAATCTCTCGGGAACCAAGATAGTGGTGGATTCTTGGAGCAGAAGTAGTGCAGAATGGTTTGAGGCAAAACCGAAACATATTGTTTAAGTAAACCTTAAGGGGAGGGGAGCATATGCGCAATTGATGGATTTTTTTTTTTTTTTGGTATCATCTTCCACAAAGCCTCCCACCAACCCCTCCCCACCACTTACCAGTAAACAATCTGCTGATATTAAGGGACTACGACTCTTAACACCTCCCTTTGCCTTCTTTCCTTCTTGTTAAACTTGATTGCTTTTCCCTCAGTTTTGTAGTAACAAACAATATTCATTAAATAAAAATTTATTAACAGATGCAGCCATAACATGAAATATATATTTGAAAACTTTGTAATAAAATGAACCTAGATTTACTCCAAGAAACTTTCACTATGCTGATGTGAACAACATATACATTAAGTTCCTTAAGTTTTTCCAAACAAATCTTTAAAGGAGCCATGAGCAAAAGAGGAATGCCTATGATTTGAACTAGAGTCTGTAACTCTCGCAAGAAAAACCGAGAAGCCTATCAAGTAAATCAAAACTGTCAAATTTCTAAGCAGAGAACACTTCAATATCCCAAATATGCGGAATGCTTTTTATAGTCATAAATGCCTTAAGGACTAAACTCTTCCTTGTGTGACAATTTTCACTATATATATAATTCCTTAAATGTGCTCTAGGTAAGGAAGGAAAAAAAAAATCAGGAACAATTTGGGTTAAAAGCAAAGTCCACGACAAGTAACCATAAGATTTAAACCTCAGGAACAATTCACCAAAGAAAAGTTGAGACAGTACTTAGTTGTGACCCACCGAATGGGGCAGAGGGCCCCATTTCTGGGTGGCGTGTCTTTCTCCAAGGAAGGGAACACTAGCACAAATCTTTTTGCCCCCTAAAAATATTTTCCTACTCGCCAGCTTCTGAAGTTGCCCTGATGTCAATCAACATCACCTAGATGTCTCTTAACTGGTGAAAGTTGTTTGCCTGTGCAAAGTCAGAAAGAAAGACATGACTATTTATATTTTTTTAAAAAAAGGAAACTATAAATACTGTTTGATAAATAGGGTTAAAAAAATCATCTAAAATTGTAAGAAAAAAAGAGCGGCCTGTAGAAACGCACTGACCCTTAAAATTAATGTTTTCAATCTAAAAATGCATTTTTGTAAAGTTTCATCTATTTTCCTTCCTCTGCACATAAAAATGATTAATGTCACATTTAAACTTCCACATTTTAGGCTCTTGCTAACAGGTGTCACATTCTTTATATAAACATATTCTTTGACCTGTGGCCATTGATAACCTTATTTAATTAATCTCCATTGAAACAAAAACAAATGGTTTTTTTTTTTTCCAAATAAGAAAGAAAGAATGCAACGCAAATACCCACTCTCCCCAAAACCCAAAAACTGTTTAAGTTACGGTAACCTGAAATGCACCAGCCATCACAAAGAGCAATTGGAGAAATCCAGCAGTGCTCAGCAGGAAAGATTTTTAATAACAGATTGAAAAACAAGAATAAAAATAACTGCATCAACAGAGCCTTTCTTCCTCAGGCCACAAGCCCGTTCTTACTTGAACTTTTTTTTTTTTTTTAAATGGCATTTTGGCCACTAAAACCAATCCAGAACATTATTAAAAGTTAAAAGCTACCAATTACTTCTGTCTGTTCTTTTAAAGCAAAGTTTGGCATTACGTCAGTTGGTTTAAAGAAAACAAGAAAGAGAGAGAGAAAGAGTAGGAGAGACTAAGTTTCCTGCTTGTATAAACTAAACCACCAGGGAAGGTGTCTAGCCACTTGTAAAGTATTTACTGCAGGTTTTTAAAAGCTAGAAACATTTTAAAAATTAAAAGTTTTCTGTTATTATTTTTAGTGAAACACACTTAAGAACGACAAGTGTATCCTTAATGTCTTCTTCGGGGTGTCTTAATGTTATGTTTGTATTTCAGTTATAACTTGGAATCAGAAAATGATTTCAAATGATGCTCCAAATTTGAAGTACATAGATAATTTCACCTTTATTTTTGCTATTTTTTGGATTTGTGCTCTTGGAAAAGGAAAAAAAAAAAAAATGTGGGATAGCAAAAAGTAAACCGCTACAATAATAGCTGCTATATGCTGCAGGGACCAGTCGAGTTTCCTCACCTAACTAATGCTTAACAATAAAATGGTTTTCACCTGTAGATCCTACTGCAACTTCAGAGATTCCTGAAGCTCAAAGATCTCTTTCTAACCAAAGTCAACTTCTACATTATTATGTCCATCAGAAAACCAAACTAAAGGCCAAATTCAGTTCTCAGGAACAGGAGAAACACTGAGCGCTGTGACAGCTCAAAAAGTGATCATAATAATAAAATTGAAGATATTATTTATAAATGTCATATATAATTAATAGAATATTTTATACAAACAAATGACTTTGGCCCTACTTACATTGGAGGATAAATTTTGAAAAGTGGTTATATCCTCTGCAGCACTGTTTACTATTGAACAATGGTATAAAACAAGATTTGGTATTTTACCATATTTACTTTAATCCACTGGTTACAGCTTTCCGGAGACAAATTATTTTTAAAATTACACTAAAACAAACCTCTACGTAATTTTTTAATGTAAATAATTGCAAAGTATGTTAGTCTTTTCCACACACGACAAGTACTCTTAAACAATTAGATTAAATGTCTACTTGGCAAAGGCTAGAAGAGCATCTTTATAGTATATCTAAGGGGGACTCAAAAATTCCATAAATCATAACTATGATAGTAACAAAGAATTTACTTATTTCTGTATAATAACAAAAGATAAATGTCACTTTCACAGAGAAGCCATCACAGTAAAACCAAGTCTACGTATGCTGTCATTAATTTCCCAAAACTTCAACAAATGGTAAATAAGGATGATAAATGAGTACACAAGACTCAGAATTAGTTATCAATGGTATTAGCAGTTATCATCAGCAAAAGAGGGAGAAAAAGAAACCTATTACCTGAAAGCTTGACCTAGCAAGGATGAACAACAAAATACGAGCCCATAAAACTTGCCTGTTTTTATCAAATTGATTGTAACTTGTGAGCTGCAATATTTGGGACAGAACTGTCTGAGTTTATAGTTTTCTCTGCCTGCTAAAAACAGATGCAGACTACCACACTAGCTGTCCTGCGGAAACTAAATTAAGGAAAGGCAAATACCAAGTGGAAAGTTGTCAGCCTGTTGAATGAATGGCTTCATTTTACACACTAGAGAAATCTTAATAAGAATATGTTTTAATGTAAGCCAGTCATTTTATTTTAAGTTCATCACTTCTTACAAAAATAATCATTCCTTTAAATCAATTATAGACACCTGCCCCTAACTTTCTTAAAGTCTATTTTGTTTTACACACAATAGCACAGTGTTGTTACATTATCGTTGCTATCAAAAGAAGAACTGAAGTTAAAATATAATTATTTTAAAATATTTGTGTTATGAAAAACATTTAAAGGTCAGTTATCAGTATTTATTCCAATTTCAAATTTGAAATAAAGTTCCAGTTCAAAAACAATTTGCTGCAAGTCCTCTGAAAACTTTCAGTAATGTTTATTTACAACAAAGAAGGTAAGACAAGAGTTTATAAAAAACATATACTCTTTGGTTGCTTTCTTCATAAAAATGTACAGATCATTAATCACATATTGTAGGTTGTATATCTGTACACACATACACATATACATCTAATAATAGTAGTGATAATAGTACCGTCACTGAAATACTTAACCGTAAAAGCTGCTTTTCTACAGATGCATCCATTTCCCTGTTTTAAAGGTTTTCCTTATGAATAAAGATTTCCGTATAGGAAGAGACCTATATGATGTAAATCAGAATAAACTCAGGAGTGGTAGGTGACTTAAACAATACTGAAAATACGGTAGTAGTATGTGTAACTCATTTAGGATTAGCACACTGATTCGGATCCTAAACTGGTTTTCAAACACGTATGCAGAAAATGTTATAAAATCATTTAAAATATTAGTCATTGAAATGCTAAGTTCTAAATTCAGTTGAGACTTCACAGCTATTATGACACTTTTCTCCTTACCTTCAATGTTATCTTTAATAGACAAAGGACAAAACCTAAATAGTAGCACAGACCCTCACAGCATCTAGAATTCAAAGGAGTGACAAGCATTGTGTTAATAACTTGCTACTTTCCACCACTTATTTGAAAAGTGTTAGACTAGCTATTATGTATGTAAAAGCAGTATACACATATATATCCTAACATATAACATACATAGCAGGAAGCCATAAACATCAGCTCACCGGTGGTAAATAACACTTTGCCAACAGAGCACTGATGAAGCTTCAGAAGGCCTCACATTTAGAGAAATCAAGTTACAATGTTGGCATTAAGACTCTATTTCCCCCTCAGGAGTTTTATTTTCACATTATTAACATCCAGAAATAATCGTCAAACTTTAGGATGTTACTAGCTAGCCCTGTATATTAAATTGAATCTAGAGATGTTTTTATCCAAAGGTGTAGCTTTAAAAGGAAGTTATGAAATCCAAGGAGAGAGAAACTCTAAGAATATGTTTGACTTGTTAAGATTAAGCACATCATTAATAAACTTTCACTTAAAGGTAAAAAAAAAAAAAAAATCCTCAAAATGTTGGTATCATTTCCAGACTGTCCTGTCAGCATCATAACTTACAGGAAACGCTTCATCTTCCCATACAAACCCTGTATTTATTCACAACCCTGGCATACTTGGGGAAAGAGAAAAAAAAAGCCCACACGATTTTAGATTCTGTTTGCTTTTATACGTTAACTGGTGGAATATCTGAGAGAGCCTTCTAAGCAAATGAGCGGCATGTAAAACTTCACAACAGTGACTTCAGAAACTTTCATTCTCATTTTGTCCACGTCAAGAACTGGCTGCCCGCATGACTTTCCTTTGCTGTCCCTTGCATTTTTAACTCTGGCAGCCTTTCCTAAATGATCAACTTTTTCTAAAACCAGCAGGAAAGTAACATGATGCCAGCAAGATCCATAGGTTTTAGCTTCAGAGCTGGAGGACTTTGAAGAATTGTTGGAAGGTTCCTATTTTATTTTTGCTTTGAACAATCAAGTTTTAGCCAACAACCAGGCCCGGAGTTATCATTTCTTTGTAATTTTGTCTCAGGCCCTATCTCTATTTTTCTTTTGTACTTATTATCTCTCCCAGACCCTTTCCTGTTCACCTGGTGTGTTTACAAAAGTTCAGTGAATCTACAAAAGTTCAATGAATAGGCCTAACTTGTCTCAGATTTAACTTCTCCGCTGAGCTTCTCACTTACCTCGCTTAAACTCTAGCCGTGATTTTCCAAAATGGGATAAGAATGAATATTCTATCATAATTTAGATTCACCATTAAGATCCATGGCTTACTCAAAAAACTTTCAAAGCATCAAATATGAGGCCTAAAAAGATAGAGGGAAGTAAAGCCCGTCCTAAAATTTAATAAGTCCAAGATTCCCTCTGAAACCCACCAGTCCTTCTCACCCTCTAACTTAAATTGCTTTAGAGTCCTGGGGCCATAAAACAGTTACTGACTTCCCTGGGGAAGGGGGAAACAACACCATCTCAGACAGGTACTAACAAAAAAGCTTTCCCAGCCACAAAAACAGCTTTGCACTTCAAACAGCTCCCACCGCCGCCTCACCCTCAAATTATTCATGGGGTCCTATAATCCTGGAGTTATTTGGAGGGACAGCGATGTTTGCCTTGGCCTTTCAAAGATGCGTTTCTCTAGATCCCAAACAGGAACTAGACAGAAAGCAAAGCGTCTGTCCGCCTGGATGTCCCACCGCTGTCAGGCATTTAATCACCGGCCAGTGTCCCCTGACCCGCGCGACACATGGCGCATCAACCGCATCGCAGAGGAAGTCTGCCCCTTCCTCAGTCCCTAAGGAAGCGCCCGGGCTGCAAGGCCCTGCCACATGGTACGGACAGGGCACAGACCCCTCGGCCAAGCTGTCCTGAGCCGCTCTGAGGCGGGTGCACCAAGGGATGCGACACCCGCCTTCTCCAGAGCCCAGCTGGGCCTTTAAGGGAAAAAAGTTTGAAGCCTGTATTTGCAAACTCTTCAAAGCCAAAGGCAGTCCTGTGCTGTTTTCCCACTTCGGGGACCACACGGAGGTCCCTCTCTGAGACCCTCCCGACCCTCCCTAGTTCGCCCAACTTACTACTCTGCATGCTGGTGCCTAGTCTGCGCCCCGCTTGTCACGAGCCCCCAGAAAACTTGCAGTGGCGGCGGCGGCGGCGGCCCCTCGGGTCCAACCACCTCCAGCTCCTCCGCTGCGCCCGGTAGGAGAGAATTAAAATCAGCCAGAAAGAGACAGCGAGGGGGAGTGGGGCTGCGAGGGGGAGGGGGCACCGGCCTGAAACTTCTTTTTTTGGCAAATGGGGATTTGTTTTTCCTCCTCCCCGGCGGCTGAACTTGACCCTGCTGACTCCAGGGGCTACTGCAGTTTGAAGTCGCTGGTTTCCAAGGCTCAGATGCCTTAGACCCACCAAAAGGAGGAGAGGAAGGGGTGAAAAGGGAGCAGAAGAGAAGAAAGAAAGAAAGAAATCACACGCTCAAAAAGGAAGAAAGAAAATGCATGTGAAACCCGAGAAGCCTGCGCTTGGCTTTCTGCACACTCTCCCTCTGCCTTTTTTTTTTTTTTTTTTTTTTTTTTTTTTTTTTTTTCAAAGAAAGTCACTTTTAATTCCCAGGGCTCCCCGCTCGCGATCGCCCACATTTTGCGCACACACGAGCGGGCGCTGCACTCGCGTCGCGGCGCCCCGGGCCCGGTCGAGGGGAGCCCGCGCCCCCCGCGTCCCCCGCGGCCCCCGGCCCCGCGGCCCGCCCGGGCCTCCCCTCCTTACCTGTTGATTAATCGTCAAGAACACCCTCGGCAGCCCGAAAGATGGTGGCGCGGCGGCCAAAGCCATGAACCGTCTTCTGTTGTTTGCAGAGTTGATCTTGGATTATTGCGGGGGGGAGAGAAAAAGGTCTTTCCTGCCTCCCCCCCTTTCACTCCCCCACCCTTATTTAAAAAAAAGAGAGAGAGAGAGAGAGAGGGAGAGAGAGAGAGAGAAAGAGAGAGAGAAAGAGAAAGGAAATAGAGCAAGGATGTGCCCGGTGCCGGGTGGGAGAGGGGAGGGGGTGTTGTTTTTTGTTTAAAAAAAAAAAAAAAGAAAGAAAGAAATAGGAAGGCGAGAGAGCAATCGAGAGGACGCGAGGTCTGAAGAAACCAGCAGCACCAAAAAAGAGGACGCTAGAGATTGCAGTGAGATCGGGTCTTTATCAGAAATGTTATCGCTTGTCAGGACCTCAGTCTCCGCGCATTACGTCAGTTTCAAGACACCAACACTATTAATATCAAAGGAGCCTTCGCGGAGGAAAGCGCCACCCCAGACCGAGCTCCCTTAAAGAGACAGCGCGCGTCCCCGCGCCGCCGCCGCCGCCCCGCCCGGCTCCGAGCACCCGCCGCCGCCGCCCGCCGGGACCGGCCCCGGCCGCGGCGAGCCGGCTGCGCGAGAACTTCGCCCGAGTCGGAGCGCCGCAAATGAGAGCGGCGCGGTGCAGGGACCCGGCTACCTTCCCGCCCCGCCTCTCCCCCCTCCTCCCTCCCCCACCTCCCGTCTGTGAACGTGCGGGCTGGAAAAGGAGGAAAAATCCAAACGCGTTAGGAATAATGTGATAAAGACGAGGACTTACCTTGGGGGAGTGGGGGGCAGGTGGGGGGCAGTGCGTGGCCGCCAAACCGACGTTCCCCAGACACTCAGAGATGCTAACAGAAACAATCTAAAGAACTCTCAAAGTCCTTTTACCTTTTCTGTTGTTACTTTCCCTTCTGTCTCTCAATTAAACGACGCAGGATGTGTGTGTGCGTGTGCGCCCCCTCCCCCGCCCTTTATCTGTGGCAAGAAGTCTCAGGACACCTAGTTGGTGATCAGGATTCCCCATGCTTTTCATGGCAAGAAGGCTTGAGGAGAACAACTTGAACTCTATCCTGAGTTGGAGAAGTGCGGACTGAGGTTGCTATGGTTTTCTGAGCTAAAGAGAAGCCAGAAACTCAATGGGTGCTTCAAGGGGGTACCACAAAATAGACAAAATGGGAACATTATTCAAATGCTGCAAGATTAATACATGCAGTTTGGGGTTTTAGTAGCAGATAAGGAACTCTGAATTAAGCGTGACATTCTTTTTTACCTACTTTACATTACCATATACTCTCATTGTTAAGAGAAATTGTGTCAACATAAAGTTCAATGGATTGAGCTTTTTTTTTTCTTTTTCTTTTTCTTTTTTTTTTTTTTTTTTGACTTCTAAAGATCAACAATGCATAAAACATTACCATGACAGGATTCAAAGTATAGTAGGTGTTAAAAACAAAGTAAACATTTATTGGGCGTTTGGACTTCATTTTCTTCAGTTGGGTGACTTTAAGTGGCATGTTTTTCCTCTGGTGAAAGTCAGTTTAAAGTAATTTTGTGCTAAAAGGAGAAACATCTTTCCTTTTCCAAACTACAAAATGATTAAAATTAGAATCTTAGAGAGGTACAATCACGAATCTGAGAGCCGAAGATGAAGTAATTTCCTCCAAAATATTTTTCACTAAATGATTCTTGCATCTTTTTAAAGAAAAGATAGGTATATTTTCCAAACATACTATTACCAGAAGTGAAAAAGCCAATCATACTAAAAAATTAAAACTGAAGTAGGTGCTTTTAGAACCTTACTCCTTTTTCTCTATGGTCTTTATTTAATATACTTAGTCAAGCAGATATGTGATTTTTTTTTGTAGCACATTTATTCCAGAAGTGTTTGGGTACCGTTTCCCATACACTCTTTATGAGTAGAAAAGCAATAATTCTTTTGCAATAGAGAAACTAGTCAGGTGAAAAAGTAGTCAAAATACAGTTTCACAATGAGGCAAACTATATATTCCCTAAAGGAGAGAGAAGACAATGAACCTCATATGCCTAGAGTTATTCATATGTTATCATCCATTTAAATTAATTTGGGAACAGAGTTAGATTTATATATAGTACTGCATGCCGGGAAAATTAATATCAAAATCTTCAGTAAATCTCATAGTCAGCTACTAATGACCACCTGCATATTTCCACACTGGAGTCATTTAATACTGTCCACCACCAATTTCCACTGTAAAAAGTATTCATATATTAAATATAGACCTTTTATTTTCTTTTTTTAAGCCATAAATTAACTTGCCGACTTTTATGGAAATATGCACGGCACAGTGAGAAGCATTTTTATTAAAGGAAAAAAATAAGGATCTGAGTGAAACATTCTTTAGCCATGACTAACTAAAAATATTAAATCAATTTTGAAATATGTATGCAAATAGTGAGACTGTATTTAAAGGGTTAATACAACCTAAAACTGCTGAAGCTGGTATCTAACTGATAAAATCTGAGGCTATAGCATCTTAGCAAAGTTAAATACTACAATTTATCACAAGGATTAGGCCCCTAATCTCCCTCTGCTCCCCAAGATTTAAATGACATTTTAAAAGGGGAAGTGATCTTCCTCTCCATCACCCACAAAACTAAGGCAATCATCAAGACTGTAAATTTATTCACATGAAACAATCATTGATTAAATTGGTTCAAAAAAAAAAATGAAATTACATGCTTTTGCAAGCACAAAGCCCTTGAGATGGCTGGTGTTTTTCCACCTGTAATAATACAAAATTTGACCATTAAGTGTACCCAAAATTACATATTATATGAAAAGTTAAAGCCAAAGGTCTGAGGGTGAATTATGTCTTTTAATTGAAAGGATAAAGTTACACTTCAGGTACTGAAGCCAACAAATTCATGGTCACTTAAAAATTTAATGAATGAAGTTTCACGGATTCAATCTTGCTGAAGTTTGCCTGAGAAATGAAGACTCTCTTCATGTTACTTTTTGTATTTCAAGTTAAGTAGAGCAGATCAAACTGCTGTCTGTAGCAATTCATTTACATTAACCACAAAGGATCTGTAGAGAACTTAATAAAAGCACAAATATTTTTGTAAACTTTTTCAAGCAAATTACTTATTTATTTATGAAATAATTTATGAAGAAAATTTTTACCTCATGCTTTAGATATATTACATGTGCTCTTGATTGACACAATATGTTTAAGCTCAAAGGCCCTCATAGCATTTTTTAATTCTAGTAGGAATATTTCAAAACAACCAACTAATACATGAGGTCATAATTGTTTGACAGTTGTTTTTAATATATAAAATAAGTTACGTATATTGTTTTCCTTGAAATGTTTGTTGATTTGTTTTTCTAGTCCTGACATTTGCATGGCACAAACTGAATTTGGGGAAATATTAAAGATTTATTTACATTTAATGCCTTCTGCTGTCAAACATATGCAAAACTCTTAAAACCATTCTCTTATTTGCAACGCATTTCAGAACAATGGAGACTGGATGTTAAAAAGACAACCTGTGCTTTTATAGGACATGCCAGAAAATAAAGAAGATATTAAGAGAAAGAAAAAAGCAAACAAAAGAAGCACATTTTAATTAAAATAATTTCTTTATACTCTTTCCTAATTCTTTGAATTATGGAATCTTCTCTCATGACTATAGCACGGATGAAACAGTTCCTCAAGCTGTATTATTAATGCACATTATTTATCAAAATGACATAATATAATATACTTTTTCTGTTTTATTATTTAAACATTCTTTTCCCCCCTTTTCTTGTAGTTTATTCAACAGAGATACAAAGAGGGATTAGCAGTTAAGCACAAGCATACTTGTTTTACATTTTCAACCTTTTAGCACACTACTTACTTACAGTTCCAGTGCCTGTAATCACAATGATTTTACCTGATGGAACACGTATTTCAGAAATGTAATCCAACTGTTTACCCTAACACGTCATAAATTGCAATTCCTTTTAGAAACCTCAAAGATTGACAACCCTTGGTCCTAAATGCCGACTGCTTTAACACATACTATCAAGAAAACATTTATGTATTATTTGCTTTCAAGTTAGTCCTACCCCATGTGAAATGGAAGACCCTTTACCTTATCAAAAGCAATTGTTGAAATACTCTGCCTTCCTTCATGGTAAGACCTGAAGGAACAGAGGCGTTATCAGAGATGAACTACCTTAAGTTTATTTCTTCCCACAATCACTCGGCAATCAACATTTAAAAACATACTCTTCCACAGAAATGATGATAGTTTTCCAAACTACCTATTGCTGAGCACCTCTGGGTGAATTTATTAAAGAGAAATTCAGCTTTAAATAGCCTGTATCTGGTATTCAAATTCACACTTACACTTGCCAATCTTCCCCCTGCAATATCAGGCAATTGCCTAGTTAAACAGATGGGCCTCGCAGCCCACCCTAAAAGCCAACAAACATGGGCTTTATTTAATTAAAAAGGGAAACAAATTTCTGAGGTGTAGACACACACACAGAGAGACATACACACACAATCTCTGACCGGGGTCAATCCCAGAATAAAAATATTGATTCTTGCTTTCTCGTTAGGTTTTATGAATGTCCAACCATATACTATCCACTGGATTGAAAGAACTAAATGAGACCATTCAGTGCTGCATACTCAAACCAAATCTCTTTGGGAAAGAGCTGAACTCATTTCCTTTCTCTCAAGTAAGAGAGAACATTTACATCTGAATTAACCCAGATTCAACTCTTCTCCATCTGACATAGAAGAGTAGGTGTTTTCCAATTTTCTTCCTATTTCTACCCCCTGCTCCGTTATCCTCTGCTGCTTTGCACTCTTATCCCACCCACTACTCCATACTTATGCAATAAACTCTCAGTTGTACATAACCAAACTCAACACCTGACTTTGTCTAAATTTCAGACTAAAATATTCCACTAGAAACTCAAATTTAATATGTCCCATATCATCATTAAGAAAGAGGAGACTATAAAGACAGACAATATCGAAGGAGGAAGGAAATCGACAAACCTTATCTGTGTTCAAGGCGTGAGTCATCCAGACCAGAAACCTTAGGATTTTGACATCTTTGGCAATACCTTCTCCCACAGGTCACACATCCAATCATTTACTAGTCCTCTAGTGCTTCTTTTTAAAAGGCGTTTGTACCTGTTACCACCTTTCTTTTCATCCACATGGATCCTTCTCAAATCCAAAAGTTAAAATCTTTCTCAAGACATGCAGTTGAATGTGTTATCCCTACTCTAAGCCCTCATGACCTTATGACAAAAATCTCATAACTCTCAACTGCCAGAAGAACGACCCCAAAAAACTTCAAGTTCTTTCACAACCTAGTCCAAAATGGCTTTCTGACCTCATTCTTCACTCAACTCTTCCACACAGACCATTCTCGACCATTGATTGACTCACCGTTCCCCAGATACAGCTAACATTTCAGAATGTCTTGGCTTATGTTTACACAGCCACCTCACTTCGAAGGCTTTCAAGAGACTTTTATGCTAAATCTCCATGTACGTATCCTCTCTTCTATAAGGTCAAACTGAGACTCTGCCTTTTTCATAACCTTCATCAAATTCCAAATCATCATCAGCAGTGCAAGAAGTAAGATTCTATAGAATTTGCTTCCATTTCTAAGTAGCATTTCATCACAGTGACTTCTATGATATTGTTCCTTGACTTATCTTCCTCCCCTGCTAAACTGAAAGATTCCTGAGGGCAGAAAACCATGAAATCACAGTTACTCAATAACATCTGTTGAATTGATTTTGGGGATTGGATCAACTTCTTTAAATTCTACCTAGAAACAAACCTTTGAGGCCAGGTTTCAAATTTTCCATATGGCTCACTCCTTCTTTCATTTCCTTCCCTCCCTTCCCTCCCTCCCTCCCTTCCTTCTTTCCTTCCTTCCTTCCCTCCCTCCCTTCTTTCCTTCCTTCCTTCCTTCCTGCTTCCTTTCTTCCTTCCTTCCCTGCCTCCCTCCCTTCCTTCCTCCTTTTCCTTTCTTTTTCTTTCTCTTTCTTCTTTTCTCTCTGTGTCGCTCTCTCTGTCTCTTTCTTTCTGTCTCTCTCTCTCTTCTCTCCTTCCCTCCTTTCCTCTCCCTCCTTCTCCCTCTTTCTTTCATACATATGGGCTGATGCATCATGTACTAATTGAAGCTTTTGGGTGGTCTTCATCTCAGCTACATATTTTTGGCAAAGTATCAGAGGAGACATTTGTCCTCTTCTGAAATATTGTCCTCATTATCATTAAGTTTTGGTTTATAATTCCATGTTACTCTAAAAATAGTGACTTAAATGATCCTTAAATCCAAAGGCATTAAAATATGGGAGTATTGAAAATGAGGCTGAAAGCAGAGAAATTTTAGATGGGAAGGGATTATTTGTAGTTTTAGAAGCCAGGAGTGTGAATTAGGAAAGTTAGAACGGTGAGGTAGGAATAAGCAACCTCTTTAGACATTAATAGTGTTTTTTTCTCTCTCTCTGTTGTTTAACGTTAAAATATTGAATCGTTTTAGCATAGTTCCATCTGTTCAAGTTTTGCAGATGTTAAACTCTCAAAAGCTTATGTGATATTTAATTAATTTTATACACCCAAATGTCCAGGTTCCAGCAGAGATTCCGTTTCATAATGTTCTATGAATCCAGCGGAAGTGTGTGTGTGTGAGCACATGTTCCTGTGTGTATACATGGGCATGTGTCTGGGACTGCGTGAGCATCTGGCAAATGAAAACCCCTGTTTCGCTGGCATTCCATCTTGGTGGTCACGCAGTTAACTTACCCTCAGTACACCCAGACAAGTTGAATGGACTGCTCCATCAAGAGCCACATAGGCATTGCTAAATGATCACATGATAAGTATTACTTATTATTTTCACTCTAAACTTCATTCATCATTAACTCTACATTAATTAGAAGACAGTCCACTGTCAGCTTCTGGAAGGAAGGCACTTTCCACATTGTCTCTCTGCTCTGTGCCATGAGAGAAGGAACACTTTATCACCTGATCTCCCTTGCCATCTAGGTTCCAGGGGGTTTTGGCCCAGAGCATCATTAGATCAGAGAACAGGAAGAGAGACAATCAGTGTACTTATCCCCCGGCTCCTTTCTCTCATATTGGGCAGCCCTTCTTCCATAGCTGTACTCATAGGGTTCTAGTAGTAAGTCCCTCCCCTTATGGTTTTAGTCCTGAGGGTTGAAGCTGCTTCTGGCTGTTACTAGGCCCTGGGTGTTTCACCATCTCTTTTTGGCTTCCTTAATCCTACTCATACCTTTTTTGTAAATGACCCTTCATTAAATTATCTTTAATTACTCCTCTGAGTGTGCCTTGTGTTATCTGCTTGGACTCTTATTGACACAGAGGACTTGTGATAAAATCATCTTTGCACCCTAGAGTCTAGCATCATTTTTATAATTTAATTCAGTAAAGACAAACAACTATATGTTGAGTAACTACCGTGTGCCAGACACTGTTAGGTATTGGGTACCCCAGTGGTAAATGAGCTGACATGGCTCCTATGTTGTGGATTTTATGATCTAATTAAGTGTTTCATAAAGAATCTTGGGTATTTTAAAAATACAAATGGATAGGCCTCACCTACTGAACATGCATCCTTAGAGCTTGGACCAGAGAATTCAATTTTAATAAGCAGACCGTGTGGTTGTTGTACTCATTAACGTATGAGAGAGAGAGAGAGATCTTTTGACTGTGATAAGTATTGAATAATCCGTAACAAATATGAAGATACAAAGTAAGGACTTAATAAATGTTAGTTGAATTAACATATGAAGGCATGAATTAATGTTGAGAAGAAACTGGTTGAGATATGGAGGGTGAGTTCATTAATAGTGGATTACAATGCTTAGGGCACTGCCTTTTCATAGGGTGGGCAAAAGTTGAGGGTAGTGGATGCTCTACATAGTTTGTTAATTGTTTTTAATAATTGGGCTCCATTGTATTCACGCATATCCCTGCTCGTCCTCTGTAGCAACTATTCACAAATCTACTGTAGCAGTCCCAGCTGCTGGGTTTCCCCAGCAGAGCAGAGCCCTGGGCAATTGTTCCAATTCGCTCTAGTCTAGACTCTGGAGACAGCTCTGTCTGGAAAGAGAAGCATGGACACTCGTAGTCCGAAGCTAATTAAGTTAGCAAGATAAACAAGGTAAGAGTCCTGGGAATAAGGGGAATTTCTTGAGCCTTAAAAAATTCACAAATTAGAGATTGAGAACACCGGTAGTATCTGAGACTTCTAGCTATATTTTTCACCCCTCCCAAAGACACCTGAGATTTTCCGATAAGGGGCATGCCAATGGCACGCCAGATGGCCACTACATGATCATTTCATTACTTTTTCATTAAATGGGAATATTTATTACTTTTAAGAATTATTCACAATTGTAGACTTAGTTTTTAAATAATACTATTTAATTTGTTCTCAATATTCTTGAACTATTTTATTGAACGCAGTCCTGAGCAAGATCCTTGAATTACTCATATTCCAATTACTTAACTAGTCCAGCAGTATAACATGACACTATACATATAGATTCGTAAAAATATTTACATGTATATTGAGGCACTTTAAACAAGGAAACATAATTGAAACGTATCTCCTATTATCTCTCCCAATCACAAGGACACATGAAGACTGCAACTACTGCTTCAATAATGTCATGAGTTTCCAATTGCTCTACATTAGAATCTAACAGAGTCCCAGAACAAATTTAAGGTACTTCAAACCAAATCTTATTTTATTTTATTTAAAAAGACAGTGGCATTTCATATCTTGATGCTATATTAAGTGAATAAAGGTAATTTTATCTTTTGACCACAAGAGTCAAAAATGAATATGAAGTAGCCATCTAGACACAATCCATTCTGTAGAATGCATCTGAATGATTTATATAGATTGCATATGGAATATATTATAAAGATGGTGAACAGATTGGCTACAGGTAAGAACTTTGTGGTCTTCCCATACTGCATACTATGTAGTATGTACTGCTTCCTTATAATGTCATTAGACAAAACTTAAAATGTTGCTCAGTGGTTCATCACATATCCAATATAATACTCTATTGATACATTTTAGCTGAGGATCATTCTGCTTTATTAAGATTTTTTAGTAATTCAACTATAAGCTACTCTAACAAGGTACCTATTTCTTAACCACATTTTTGGCAGTGGTTTTCTTTTCTCATTCAGAATACCATAAGATAAAAGTTATATAATTTCTACTGAGGTCATGGTGAAATTTAGCTTTTCCATGCTGGGCTTCAGGACTCCTTCTTCAAAGTCTCTGTAGGAAAGATGATTCTAGAGGATAAGAATCATCCAAATGTCTGTGAAGGCATAGAATTGTGGAACATTGACTTTACAATGTTACAATGATTTTACAAATAAAGGAACTGAGTTTTCGACAGTAAATGACTGGAATGATCAAGAACACACCTAAGTAATAATAACGGTTAACACTTATGCGGTGCTTACAATATGCCAGGCTCCCAATTTTTCACATATATGAATTCAGTCAATCTTAATAAACACTCTGTGAGATATCACTACTGTCCTCATTTTATAGATAAGGACGCTGAGTCATATGCAATAACATAGCCAAGGTCTACCAGTCAGGTGTGCAACTAGTTGGGTCAAGGGTCAAAGCCCAACTGTACTCTACTTTCATTTTGGTGGCAGAATTGGGACTTGAACCAATGGTTTTGGCTTAACACTTAATCATGCAATTATGAGTCTGTGTATGTGTGCGTGTGTGTATGTGAATACTTTCTACTTTTTAGCCATCAACATTCATTCTTTCACTTTTTCTTTGGCAATAGCCCACTGGTTTCCTCTGGAAGCTCATCAGAGAATGACATTCAGAGTCTTTACACAATTGGAGGCAAAGAAGCTTTGGGTGACCACTGGAGAGAAAACCTGAATTTTGTATTGCATTGCACTTGGACTGACAAAGATTTAAAGCCGGAGCTTTTGGCTTTGTCTTGGTGCAGAAAATTTGAGCTAATTCAGAGAAAGCAGAGCTTACACATTGAGAGGCAGATTCTGAGTTCTGCAGGATTTTTTGGACCCCTTAATAATGCCACACCTCAAGTCAATCATAATCCCCAGAATTCTCCAGTTGTGCTCTTTTTGTGTGGCTTTTGCCTTTGTGAATTGGTGTCAAAGAGAATTCAAATGAATATAGCAGACAAATTTCAATAACTTCTGTGAACAATAGCAGCATCTTTGGACTACCTTATATTCTCTCAAGCGCTAGGAAATATGTTTGTTTTAAATAGCAGTTTTATCTAATAATCTTAAATTGCATATGTCCTTGACTTCACAAATTATTATTATCATATTAATAAATGGCTGGTGATTTGTAAATATCCTTTAAAGTGAAATGAAAAAAAATAATAGGCTAACTGGCCAAAACATTTATCACAACCTGTTGATAAACCCTTGGTGTTTGAAAGGCTCCATATGAAGATTATCAAGGAATTCAGATCTATGTAGAAATGAAGATTTCATAGGAAGTGATTAGTGTTCATCAAATGAAGAAGCATAGATTAAAACCTGTTCCATCAAAAGTTTAGACATTTTGTGTTAGCCTAAGTAGGCAAATGATGATTACACACATCATACATGTTGTGAGTTTTGAAGTCTAAAAGATTATTGACCTGAGAAAGCCCAAGGAGACATAATCTCGAGTGATCTTTCTGATGTTTCTGTTATCAGTTTTAACAGTGATTAAATACCGACCTACAACATACTTCATTATGACTCACTACACCCTATGCAATGTGGCTCTGGTGGTGTCTATTTTTGTTTACCTAAAAACACAGCACATATTAAAACAAGGTTATTGTGTAACAATGAGTGAGATACTACAAAAAAGGGTATCTAGACTCTGTACGTGATGCCAAATTTATAAATTCAGTTAAACTAGTAAGATATTTGCATTATTTTCACTTTCTAATATGTAATTTCCAATTTATGTTGGAACTTTGCTTATACAAATAAAACTGTGTGGAGAGGCAAAAAGGAACATTAGCTTACTGTGGTCCAAATAAAATCACAGAAGTGGCCCAGTGCGGTGGCTCACACATGTAATCCCAGCACTTTCGGAGGCCGAGGCGGGCAGATCCCCTGAGGTCAGGAGTGCGAGACCAGCCTGGCCAACATGATGAAAACCTGAAAACTTATCTCTCCTAAAAATACAAAAAAAATTAGGCGGGTGTGGTGGCAGGCGCCTACAATACCAGCTATTCAGGAGGCTGAGGCAGGAGAATTGACTGAGCCCAGGAGGCAGAGGGTGCAGTGAGGCAAGATCACGCCATTACACTCCAGCCTGGGCAACAAAAGCAAGACTCTTTCTCAAAAATATAAATCAATAAAATAAAATAAAATCATAGGATGTTAGAGATGAAATGTTCCTTAAATGCTCTTTCATACAACTGTTCACTCTTAAATGCAACAACTTAAAAATCAGCAACTGAAATAACAGTAGCAAAAGTAATTCTGGTGACAGGATATTGACCCTGTGTCAAGCACTGTGCTAAAGCTTTATGCTTATTGGCTCCTTTATTCTCAAAACAACTATTTGAGAGAGCTACTATTATTATTCCCATTTTGAGATGAGGGAAATGAGTCACAGAGAGATAAGTTGCTTGCATAAGATTACATGACTGGTGAGTGACAGGACTAGGATTTAAATTCAAGCAGTATAGCCCCAGAGTTTCCCTAAGAAAATATAAGATATTTTATATTATCTTTATATTTAGTGATAGTAGTGTATATTACTAATGTATATTAGCGATAGTAATGTACTAATGATATAGTAAAGTATATCACTAAGTTAAAAATAATTACTTTTTCAATGACTAAAAGTTAGCCAACTATATATACAGTGTTTATATCATTTTTTAATCTTTAGAATAAATTTTTCTAAAATAAAGATATACAATTATTGCAAGTACTCTTGAGCATTATTTCATTATTTCATTATCTTTGATCAATTTTCCTTAATTTTTATATTTTGACCAAACTACCAGAAGTCATGTAGCTAACATGCTCCAAAGCACATGACTGTAATGCATATTTGTACCAGTTCTATATTTTTGCACGTGGTTTATATTGGCATCCCTCAAAGATCTTATGGGCTAATAATTGTGAAATATATTTTGTGATCCTCTTAAAACTTGAGCCACATCATGTCAAACACCTCTGCTCAAAGTCCTTCAATTGCCTTTCACATCATTCTCCATAAAATCCAAATCCTTCACTGTAACTCAGAAAAAATCCCACTCCCATCTCCACTTTGCCTCTAAATGAATTTCTCATTACCCTCATCTTCTTTTTCACTGCACTCCAGCCACTGGCCTCCTCGATATTCTTTAAATATGGAAACATATTTTCTCCTTTCAGCGTTTGCACCTGCTGTTCCCTCTGCTTGGAATGCCCTTCCCATGAGTATCCCCATGGTTCTGTCCTTCACTTCAAGTATGTACTTGAAGTATCAACTTCGTCAGGGTTGCCCTGGCTACTCAACTGAAAATGCTACACTTTTTATCCTTCCCTGTCTTGTTCCTTCTCCTTGGTGCATATCACTATTTGATATATTATGAGTTTTACTTATTTATCCGATTTGTCTGTCTCTCTAACTAAATTATAAGATTCCTAAGTACAGGGATTTGTCTATTTGGTTTGCTACTATATTATCTACATTCATAATAGCAGCTGGCATATAATAGGTGCTCAATACATATTTGTTAAATTAATCAGTTAATTAATTGTAGTTCCTTGTATTAAATTATTTTAAGCAAGAGGGATTTACATTGCAAATGAGATCAATTACAATGTCATTA
Organism: Macaca mulatta; assembly: GCF_049350105.2. Lineage (NCBI taxonomy): Eukaryota > Metazoa > Chordata > Mammalia > Primates > Cercopithecidae > Macaca > Macaca mulatta. The sequence goes on from NC_133413.1 coordinate 126,049,819, forward strand.
ACATGAATGTACCTTTCAGTCCACCACTTTGAATATTTGAGTTTAGCATTTAGGTATTTTCTTGGCAACTATGATACCAGGAATTTTAATTTTGTTTATAAAGCATCTCAATCCAATTTATTTTACCATCCACTGGATTTTCTTCACCTTTCCAGAACAAGTTTGTGATCATCTTGTTACCAGTTGAATCTAATATATTGATTGATTTGTCAAGTTTTTCATTCAACAAATATTTACTGACCATCTACTACATATAAGGCATAGGATAACAGCAATAAATTCAGGACCAACAGGAATTTTTCTCTCATAGAGTTCAAGATTGTCCAGGGAAAGATTAGAACCAAGAATTGAAGCATGAGTAGGTACAGGGTTGTTACAGTACCGTACTTAGTTTGACATTATGGTGATGCCTGATGAGGCAGAGAAAAGTGAGAAGACTTGAGAGATACTTTGCTTGCAGAATTGCAAGTATCTCATTTGTGAATGACTGGATATAAGAAATAAGAGAAAATGGGGACTCAAGGATGCCTTCCAGTGTACTGATTTGAGGAAACAGAGTAACAACAGTGATACTATTTAGTGGAATGAAAAAGATGAGGAAAGAAACAAGTTTTGGTCAGACAAATGTGATGTTCAAGAAAAGATGCCATGTCACAAATCCAAGTCTTGAATTCAGATCTGGGAAGGAAAGACATACACACACACACACACACACACACACACACACACACACACACACACACACATGTCATCTGCATACAAATGGCATTTCAAGCTATGGAAATATATTACATCAATTATTTCACAGTTACAGGAAAGATGAGCACCTAGGATTGAGACTTCAGAGGTCACATACAGACAAAGATTTCTTCTCAACTAGCACGGGAGATTGAGAAGAAACAACACGTGTTACAGAAAGAAACACATAAAAGGATGTAGTCAAATAATCCAAGGATAGAAAATTATTTTGAGATAAAGGGAAAGCTAAACAGTTGAGTTATATGAATTGGGTTACATGGCATTAGGTTATCAGAGGGTTACAATATGTTCCATTGGAATGATGAGGGCAGACATTATAATGCAGAGAGTTGGGGAATGAATCAGAGATGAGAAAGTGGAAGCCATACGCATAGATAGTAGGATGTTTGGCAATTCAGGAGTCAGAGGCTTAGAGTTCCTTGCAAGTGTGGGTGAAGGCATGACATTTTTTTATAGATGACAGATGCGTGAGCATGTCTACAGAGGAGAAAGAGCCTGTGGAACAAGAGAGGTTGATGAAACACTGGAGAAACAGCATAATGTGAGAAGCCAAGTCCTTAAGTAGGTGACAGATGGTACATCCTCCTTGGAGAGAGAAGGGTTCATCTCCTCCACGATGTCAGAGAGAAGGTACAGATGAGAGTATGAATGTCCATTTGGTGGTGGGAAGCAGAGGAGCATGAGTGTATCAGGCAAAGTCCTTGGCTGCAAGCAGACTAGATGATTAAGAAGAGAATAACTTTATTACAAGTATACCCTGCAGCTGAAACAATCAGTGGGAACCAACACAAAGCTTACCTTCCAGAAACAATACCCCAAACTATCTTCAGAGCTAGACTGATAAAGAAACCACCATTGCTACCATTGAACTCAAGATGTGACATTTGTACACTTTTACCTCCAGAAACTTGGCCATGCAGCTGCCACCACTGTTGCTGCCACCAAGAAAGGAAGAATGTTCTTCTTCACTTCTCTCTTGCAGTAATAACTCCTTATTAAGATCTGGTGCTGGAATATTTGATGGTGGAGGCTATACCTGTCCCAAGGAATGCTGGAAGAGTAAATATCTCACATGATTAGCTTCTATAAAAGGAAATTTTTTCTTTATTCCCTATAAGGATTCATAAACTGGCCCAGGTGTGGTGGCTCATGCCTATAATCCTAGCACTTCGGGAGGCCGAGGTGGGTGGATCACATGAGGTCAGGAGTTCAAGGCCAGCCTAGCCAACATGGCAAAACACTATTTCTAAGACAAATACAAAAAAAAAATTAGCCGGGCATGATGGCGAGCACCTGTAATCCCAGCTACTAAGGAAGCTGAGGTAGGAGAAGCGCTAGAACCCTGCGGGTGGAGGTTGCAGTGAGCTGAGATCATGCCACTGTACTCCAGCCTGGGCAACAGAGTGAGACTCTGTCTCAAAAAAAAAAAAAAAGAAAAAAGAAAAAAAAACATAAAGTGAAAATTGGGTTTAAATGTTGGATAAGTGAGAAAAAAAAATGTATCCCACAATGATCTTCCAGGATGGACAAAATATACTACCTTAAAAAATATTAATAACGATTTTTTTAAAAAACTAGAGTAATGTTATCCTACTAACATTGATACAAGACATGATAGTTACCTAGCTTCAGGAATCAGTTGTAAGAATGTAACAATGAGTATTTACTCACATTTGCAGACATCGGAATTTCGGACACCGAAGATCTTTCTATTTTAAAAATAGATATTTAATTTAATATCTATTTCTAATAAAAAGGTATTTCTATTTTAAAAAGTCATTCCAAATATTAAACATGATACAAAAAGAATGCTCACAACTGCCACAGCTATTGACCAGGTGTTCTCCGTTCACTTTTAGCTCACCAAAGCCACAATATTCTTTATTCATTTTATTGTTTTTAAAATAGTAAAGCCTATAAATTTTGAAAATTTCAACCCTATGGAAAAGTTTCCCCAAAATAATGTAAAAGCCACCTTGAATCATATCAGTGTATTTATAACCATTGAGAAATATGTATACAATTTTAAATAAATGGCATATTAGGCATCTAGCCTGTAATTTCCTTTTAATAATTAAAAAGATGTTGTGGGCATCTTTTCATTCCATTTACATCATTATTTTTAACGGCTGCTTACAGTATCCACCCCTTACATTTTAGATCACTCTCCATTTTTCTCCATTGCAAACCACACTGTCATGACTATTCTTGAATACAGAGCTCTTCACAACTCAGGTGTTATCTTCTTAGGGCGAATTCTGAGATCTATAACCAAGTTGACAGTTACTATTCCTCTCTATGTGCCACAGTCAGTGGGGTAATGCAGCAGTGCAGGGAAGGCAGTCAACCAGTAGCTCTAGACTTCCTTGTGGTTCTGGGGTTCTAAATCAAAGTTCCAGAGTTTCTCTTGAGCCTACTTGGTCATCTGCATATATTCCATGTGACAAAGTCTCAAAAATTTAGTTATGTGAAAGGGCATCAAGTCTAATCGCTTCATTTGACAGCTATGGAAATGGAGATCCACAGACATTTAGTAACTTTATCAAGTGCACAAAGCTAGTTGGTGCAAAAAATAGTAATAAAACCAAGTTATAGCTCCTATGCTATTTTTCTCATCCATTTCTATGTTAGATTATGTCATATCAATTCAAGCCATTCTTAGATATGTTAGGCATTTGGAGAAGTAAGTTATCTCTTTCAGGATTTGATTTTTAAGTCATATATCATGTAGCACACCTCTTCCCCCAACATTTGACAATTATCTTTAAAAAGTTGGCAAATTAAAACCGGAATATAAAAGAACACAAGTAGCATTCTTGAAAATTCCCCCTAAAACAAATTCTTACAAATCAAATACATTTAAACATATAATGGAAACATGTGACTAAGCTTTTGATAACTATTTCTAGACAAAATAACATTATATGATGGGTAAATTTGGCCATTTGTACTCTGGAGGTTCATACTTGAGACAAATATTGAGTATAGGGCACACTCAATGATTAATTCTGAGGAAAGAGGATTAGTGTCACTGTTTTGCTTGGTGGATGTTTTTTTGACCAATTCCTCATTGATACAGTCTTCCCCAATGCCATATTTTGGTGCCTAACTTAACTTAAGTGCCACCCAAAGTGTCACACCCTAATACAAACCGTTACAGACTTGAAAGGCTACATTTTAAAGAGCTATGTGCTCTGATAATGAAAGACTTCATTTCACATAGTATGTTAGATCACTTCTGGACAAAAATCAAATGAATATTTTCCTTTCTGACGGAAACTTAGAAATATTCACAGGGCTTCCACTACTTGATTGTTTGTTGTCAAAAGCATAATGGTCGCAGTCTTTTAGGGACTTACGTCTTCAACCCTTTGTAGTACATTTTGGGCAAGAATGTGTAACACATTCACTCTTTACTTAGGCAAAGTCATTTAAAATTTGTATCCAGTTTTAAAAATATTACTGGTCAAATACTATCAATAATTACAAGGTATAATTTAACGCTATATTTTCTTTTCTTCAAGTCTGCCAGTCAAATCTTCATCAAACTCCTTCCCATTCGATTTTGCTATATTATTCACTCAAGATGGACTATCTATTTGGCTCACTGACCCAGCTTCCAGACATCCAGATTCTGCAAGACTGACGAGACTATTCAATGAAAGAGTACATTTTACAATTTTGTACTTTTTAAATTTTGTATTCCAGTTTTTCCTCTGTATCACAATCTTCAGTTAGTCCATAATACTTAACTCAAAGATGGTAAATGCTAGCATGAATTCTACACACACGTGGCCACCACATTCGTAATACTTTTTCCAGCTCTGCCTTGAAAATCCTATCTAGAGCCAATTCGTAATCTTTGTTAACATAAATTTCAGGACATCCACTATAAATCAATCTATCTGTTGATCAAACAGTAAATCAGACGTGACATGTGATATTTACTCTCTTAGGCTTTCAGAATGAAGTTTCATCTTATTGACCCAGACTCAACATTTGCCCACATCTTTTTTCAGCAAACCTTCAAACCCTTTTCCCAGAAACTCCTCATGAGCTCTTTATTCCAACCACACCAGTCCGCAAAAATGCCTTTTCCTTTTCAGCCCTGTGACTTCTTACAGCATTCCTCCTGTCTAAAATGCTATACCCTTCTCCTTTCAATCAATACGACTTCGGAAAAGTTCCATTTCTTTCTTATAACCTTTATAGTCCAGGCCTAAATCTACAGTCCTCTATGAGACATATTTGATAATTAACCATGATACCCTTGACATTTCTTGCTACTTAATCTTATATCATTATTTAACTTTTCATTTCCCTGTGTCTTGAATCATTAAATGGGTTGTAGGTTTCCAGCTAATATATTTTCTCTATATCTTACAGTAGCATGGGAGCTCATGAATACAAGTCAATGTTCTAAGTAATTTTTGTTTATTCCCATGGGAGTGGAAAATGGTAAAGGTAAATACCTAAATCCAAGAAGATAATATAGTGGTGGGATATACAAGGAAAACAAGAAAATTATTAATATAATTAGAGTTTTAAAGATAACAATAATGAAAACTTACATGCTATGACCAAAAACTGAGGTTGCCATGCCAAAGATAATCTGTCCTTGGGAAACAGAAATCATATCTGGAGTTTATAAGCAAAAACATGATATATACTACAACAGAGAGATGAATTACCCTAACTCCTCTTTCCCTTGGAGATATATTATCCAACTAACTGCCTGTGCTCTGTTTAGTTTTATAAAACCAAATGAGATCATCCATATTCAGGCTTGTTCAACTCTACTCTCTCAAGTAGCAATCAAACAGCTGTCTTCAGTTGCAACTTTGTGACTCATAATACATTCATCCCAAAATGCCCTTGTACATCTTGTGGACCATATCATCATAATCATAATAATAGTAACACTTAAGCATTGTGTACAGTCTTTTTCATCTTCAAAGCTTGTTTAAATTCTATAATGCACTGCAAACGTGACAAGTTGAAAAGGTATGGAGAGTTTTTTATTGTTATAGGAAAAGGGTGTTGAATGCTGCAACCCTGATTATAGTGTGCAAACCCCTGAGAGGGTCTGCAAGTTGGCAGTGTGCATGCAAAATAAAACTTCAGAGCTGAAAATTATCAGGTTGGAATTACCTCTCCCTTTAGTGTAAATAGAATAAAAATCTTAGCTGTTAGAGAAGTACCAACTGGTAATGTGATTATTTTCTGAAAGTGTAGCACTAAGTCACCGTCTAAGCTAAGTATCCCATTAAACTTCATCTTTTAAACAAATGAATGTTTTGCTGCTCATTTACCAAACCTGTATGCACTCTTACATGCTCATCTTTTGGAAATAGTTCTATATATTCAAGCTACACTTAAAATTGTAGTTACACTGTTATTCTTACCAATCACCTGACTCTGATGCACATTAATCTGCCTGCAGGCTCCACTTGCTGTAGCTTAAATGACATGCTTTTGTTTTTTTTTTTTATTTGTTTGTTTGTTTGTTTTTTGTCTAATGTATTCTTGGAGCTTCATTATTTTAGTTTTTTTTGGCTCTCATTTTGAAAAATCAAAATTGTCTCAAATTTCGTTAGCTGAATCTTGGAGAGAGAGAGAGAAAGAGAGACAGAGGGAGCATTTGTTTCACTTTTGGACTTCCATATGGTTGTGAACTGACTGCTGACCATCATTTTCTATCATCTACTACCCTGCTTTGGTTAATTTTCTCTCAAGGAAGTTATAAATTTGTTATTACTGTCTTTACTGGTCAGGCTAAAAGAATTTTTTAAAAAGCTACACCTATTTGCTTTATTGAAATTAATATATAACATGAATTATTGCAATAAACTATTTCATAGGCCACTGACTCCCCCGATTCCAGGTGGATAGTGGGGAGTGCAGTTGCAAGCCAGCTCTTCAGTGAAAGATATTTATGCCATGTTGATGTGTAAATCCTGTTCTTCAGCCCTGCTGCTGTGACCCAGAGAAAGACGCCTAAGCAACCTGGTTTTCCTCCTATTTTCTTTTTACTGGTGGGCGGGTGTGAGGGACCAAAACATACCTCCTTCCCCTGCACCATTCTGTGTTTATCCAGGAGGTTAGGAACACATTTTCCCCGAAGATCCTTCCTGACCCTTCTGTAGACCCTCAGCATCCTTAATCTGGGTCATGACCCAAGGAAGGGAGCCAGTGATCTATGACAATTCTTAAGTAATTTTCAAGTTCATAACAAAATAGCGTATTTTCATTTATTTCCACAGATATCTTGCTTTATACTTGTTTGATTTATCTCATTATTTTGGTAACCATTTCCAGTCTTCAGGCATATTCACATTTTAACATGTTTCTTAGTGTTGACAATTTAATAAACTGTTGGCATGCATCTAAACTGCATTAATATAGATGCCATTCTCCCATCTTTAAGAAGTGAAAGGAAAAGATACTTGTGATCTTCTTTAAATACCTTTATAGAACAAAATAGGTGGCCACTTAGCATCTTCTTTGTATTTTGGCCTCTCTCCCATGTAATTTTTCTTGCTGGATAACTAATTCAGCAAGTGTTATTTGGGAAGAAAAATTAATGTTTTATGAAATATGAATGTATTACCTTATGTTTTATTTCATTTGGAACTCTTTTGCACAATGCTGTTTTTCTTTGAACTAATTCGCTCTTATGTTATTATGCCATTTTCTAAGTCTTTACATCTTATTTTTTATATTTATGGTTTGATTAGTTTACAGAATTATATCTACAGTAACCCTTCTTATTTTTGAACAATGATGAAACTCATTGTAGTGTTGGATATAGGATTTGAGAGTAACACCTAAAATAAAGAGCAAAGGGGTACAGCAAAAAAAATTTTTTCTTCTTTATATAGTTTGAAGGTCTTGAAGCTGGAATGGGTGGGTGGGCCATGATTTGCCCTTTGGCAAGTCTGAATTCTTGTTGTAATGAGATGTATTATACATGAGGTTTGCTGCACTACATTTTTTTTTTCTATCCAACTATAATATAGTACCTTTTGTCTATAATGTAATCCTCCTATGAGCACTCCATTATCGTGATTAAATTACCTCTAACTTCAGCAAACATTAAATCTTATATAATGAATATGTAAGATCATGTTAGCTAAGTCTCTTATATTTTGCATATGTTCAAAATATTACTTGATTTTATCAGTCCATAGTCAAGTTTATTAAATGCTTATGGTATAGTGAGCAAGATTTGTCATATACAATAGAACTGCTTTCTTTTTAATTTTTAAAGGAAAATCTTCACATCTTTCAAACCAGTAAATTAACTTTTCCCCAAAGTTTAAAACTCACCATTCCTTATAAAATATGCACTGAAGTACTAGCATTTTTAAGGGTGTGCTCTATTTTAGAGACTTTTCTTTTTTGCCCATGGTTTATTGATTTGAATGTGCATTTCAAAAGTTTCATCTTCAACTGACTTAAATTTCCTGAATTTGGAGTCCAAAATTTTATAGCTATACAACTTCTGAAGGCATATATTACTATATAGGCTGAATTTGAATAGCTTATAGAAACTGAGAGTAAATATGGTTATATTTTTATATTATCATAAACCATGGATATAGTCAGGAACCATGGATATAGGAGTCTACTTTCTTTAATTGGGAGTCAGCTTTCTCTGTAATAAATTTTTAGCAGAAAAGGCTCTGAGAATCCTCAACCAGGTGCTCATTTCTGAATCTAGCAATCTCTATTTAACTAAACCAGTAAAGAGAAAATGATGCCAAGCTTGTGTAAGTACACAATTTAAACATGTTTCTTTTATAACAACAAATCAGATAAAATATCACTATATATATATATTCATAATTAAGATTACATAAATGTTGTACCTATGCTAAGAAAGAAAACTTAAAGTTTCTTTTCAGGGATATATTATTGTATGATGACATCTGAATGTAGTTCTCTACGGCAATGAAAACTACTGTATTCAATAAACCTTTAGTAAATATTTAGTGACTATTCAGGATATTTTGTTTTCTTTCTCTTTCTTTCTTTCTTTCTTTCTTTCTTTCTTTCTTTCTTTCTTTCTTTCTTTCTTTCTTTCTTTCTTTCTTTCTTTCATCTTCCTTTCTTCCTTTCTTTCTTTTCCCATGTATAATAACTGGCTGTTAGAAATGCTTAGAATCAAATAATCATAGAATTGAAAGGAGCTTAAAAACAAGACCAATTGCCCAAGCAATGAAGAAATCCCTTTGTTGTGTTCAGTCTCTGCCTGCACACTCCCAGTGACAGGAAAATGATTGCTTCACGAGATAGGCGGATCCATTTTTTTGGTATTTCTAATTGAAAGAAACCTCTTCCCTGGTTTCCTGCAACATCCACCAATTGTTCCTGGCTACGGATTCTGGACCTGCTCAAAACAATATATTCTCTGCCATGTACTTCTCCTTTACATCACTAAAGATAATTCTTTCAATCTCTTTATTCTAAATCCCTCAGTGGTTTGCAACTGTGATTGAAGCACACTTCATCAGCCTGGGTCATCTCTGGACAGGCTCCAGTTTGACAGTATCCTCCAGATGTTAGTGCCACAAAAATTGCAAATAAGTGTCCAGATGAGCTCTGATCAGTTGTAGGTGCAATGGTAATATTGTTTTCCTTCATCTGAAAGTGATAGGCCCATTTTGTAATACTTGTCACTCAACTGTCTCATATTGATAATCTTGACAATTAAAAACCTCAAGACCTTTTCCCATGGCTTTTGATGTATACGTTTTCACTCATCCAGAACTAGCAATCAGTTTATCACCTAAAAACATCGTATTGCTTTGTGTTCGTGTTGTGATTTGTAATGATAAGCAAAAGTGAGGTAGTTTGGCAATATTCGTCTTTAGGTTTCCCATGAAAGTTTCTAGCGATGACTGCATTTTTCCCATTTACTTATACATCATCTATTTGATAACATAATCTTGAATTTGACTGGGGGTTGACAAGTTTCCTAGCATGTAGTTGATGTAATGTGCTTTTTCTCCTTTTAGAGAATTGGGACATTTTCATATCTTAGTCTTTTGGCACCTCTCCTGTTGTCCATGATTTCTTAAAGATTACCAACAGTGGTTTCATCATCTCTTCTGCAAGTTCTTTCAGCACTGTGGGATGTTATTCATAAAGAGACCTGAACTTATTTGAAGTGCTAGCTGCTTTCTATTATCTCTTCATCTATTCTGGAATTCCGTTCCCTCATAATGATGTTTGTTCTAACCTCACCAGTTTGAAGATCATGCTTCTTGATAGAAAAGTTGGAAAAAATGTTGAATAATGATGCTCTTTTTTATTGTCTCTTAACATTACCTCTTTTCTTAGCAGTGAATGTAACTCTTCCTTGCTCATGTTCTAAAACAAAATAGCAATATTAACAAAACAACAAAAGTCCATTTTTCTTTTTACCATTTTGATCATTAATAATGAAAAGTCTTAATAGTAAAAATTAGGGTATGAATTAGGTATTCTTGTATGGTGGTCACAGCGGACTCTCCAACGTGGAAATCACTGAAAGACTTAGCATATAGACAAATCCACGATGAAACCTACATTTCATATTATTCCATGTAAGTGAAAAGAGGCTCTCTAAAAATTATTTTCTTTTACTTTACTTCTAAAGTTGATAAATTGCAGTAAAATCAGGAGACAAGTTTGTTTTCAAATTGAAGAATAAAACTTGATTCAAAATAAAGTCTTTGAGATTTATTAGCAAATATACTCATGTTTTGTGATTTAAACTTTGCATGTTGAAAAGCCTTCTTTTCAAGAATATTCTGCAAGATAGTAAAGAGTGTATTCGTAAACCTTTTGCAGATTTTATAATGGATTAATGGAAGTTCTATGAAGACAATATGGATATGTGGCCCTGTAGAAGACAGATTTGTTCCTCAAGTTTAGTGATCCTGGAGTAAACAAAAAAGCAGGGTTTTGAGGTCCTTAAAATACTTTGTGAACAGGTTATAGGACACTTTGGGTTTTCTTTTTAGTATTTAGGAGATAATATGTATTGGTTGCTTAACATATGGTTAAATAGATTTATTTACACAGGTTTGCCTATACTAAATACATGTCAATATGTACACATTTATATATGACTCTCCATCTAAAGCAAACATTAATTAACAGCTATGCATACAAATAGACACTTTCACTACATCACTTTTTTAACCATACATATAAAAACATTTTGAGTTGTGCTATAAAAGTGCTAATGTTTCAGAGAAATATGACTTTATTTTTACATATAAACATCTGCCAAAACAGTGTATTTTCAGATAAAATAGTTGCAAAACTTAAACTTCTTAAACATAAATTAATAATGCATACAAGATGTTATTATACCAAAAGCAAAGGTAATATTAATATTGGCTTCTCATGGTAAAGAATTTCTGTTAACATCTTTTAAGGGAAAATCTAAATAAATTAAACAAACTCGATAATGATTACTCTAAAAATTGAAATATACAGAAATATTGCATCATATTTCAAAAATAGACAAAAGTTTGAAAGAATACTTAAAAATTGTCCTGGTGGGACAAAGTTAAACAAATAGTGGCACAACCAGTAGGAATAGTTATAATATTTCTAAACATATAATAAAATATCTTATACAAAAGAAAGGGAGATGGCTGTTAAGTTAAAGAAAGGCTTATTTAAGCACGCAATGATGAATATCTTCCTGGGATGTATGTAAGGGGTTATCACCAGACACCAGGAAATACAACAAAACATTCAGCAACAGCCCGTGGGATTTAAACCCGTTGCTTGCAAAGACATTCTTCTGCATCAGGCTCAGTCCAAGTAGGCTGTCAACATGACTTATGTCATCCTTGCTCTTTCCCCACCCTTGTGAATCTACCTCTATGTAGTTTTATTTACTTTTCTTTTAATTCTCTGCTTGCCGGCATACTTTTCCCCTACTTGGTCAGGTTGCTGATGCTACAGTAATAGACTTTAATCTATTTTGTTTATCTCTGACTATTACAGTTGTCAGGAAAAAATAATTCCAGTATTAATTCAACTTTTGCAAACTGCTGTATTTTCGTAACAAATCAGGGAAATGGGACTAACCCTAGGGCTTATTAGTTGGATTCATTCTGTTCCATGATTACAAACTGCAGGCCATCTCACATCTAATGTCACTGGGCACAAGGAAAATAGAAGAGATTAACTATCTGCCTGTGATTGTAAAGCCTGCATCTCCCTCTTTACCACTATGTCCTCGTTAGTGCTTAGCACATTGTAGGTGCACAAAATATATACTGACTGTTTAGCAAGTCAGTTGGTCACTAAAATCTAATTATTACACAGACTATTAATGGTGTTCATGTTCCATCAACCTAAAAAAATTGTATTAACTATATGGACAATTTAATTGTTTCTGTTCTGACGTGTATATCCAGTTTGCTATCTCTTTTGTTCTGTCCATTACTGTAAAAAAAATAAATTCAGGGTTATGAAATTGAAAAGGATCCTAGATGCCATTTTATAGATGAGAAAATTGAGGTCTACTATAATTCAAACCTACAACTAGAACTTAATACTCTTAAGGACACCAGTAAATATAAATTTTGAGCGCCATTACTGTATGCTAAGCTATAGCAATAAATTCAACTGAAAACATTCCTTTCATCGTAGAATTTACATTCTGCCTTTCCTACCAAAGAAGTTGATCTATAATAGGTGTGCTATATATATAGTCATGCATCCTTTAATGATAGGGATATATTCTGAGAAATGCATTGTTAGGCGATTTAATCCTGTGTGGACTTCCTAGAGTGTACTTATACAAACCTAGATCGTATACACTTTGGGTAGACGGTATAGCCTATTGCTCCTAGGCTACGAACCTGTGCAATGTATTATTGTATTGAATACTGTTAGCAGTAGTAACACAATGGTAACTATTTGTGTATTTACACATACAAAAGGTACAGTAAAAGTATGGTATAAAAGATGAAAACATGGTACCTCTGTATAAGTCACTTAACATGAATGGAGCTTGCAGGACTGGAGGTTCCTCTGGGTGAGTCAGTGAGTGGTGAGTGAATGTGAAGGCATAAGACATTATTCTATACTACTGTAGGCTTTTTAAACACTGTACAATTGAACTACACTAAATTTATAAAAACATTTTTCTTTCTTCAACACTAAATTAATCTTACCTTATTGTAACTTCTTTCCTTAACAAAGTCTTAAATTTTTAAATTTTTAACTCTTTTTATGTAATAACACTTAGATTAAAACACAAATGCATTGTACAGCTGTTCAAAAACATTTTCTTTATTCATATTCTTATTTGATAAGCTTTGTTTTCTATTTTTAAAATTTAATATTATTTTAACTTTTTAAATATTTTGTTAAAAACAAAGACACAAATACACGCATTATAGCCTAGGCACACACAGAGTCAGGATCATCACTAGGTGATAGGAAATTTTCTGCTCCATTATCATCTTATAAAACCACCATAGTATTTGTGCTCCATTGTTGACCAAAATGTCATTTTGCAGGGCATGATTCAAATTCATTCATGTACATTAGATAAATAACTATTGCTCACCCTATTGATTATGAAGGTGAAATTTTCATCCTGGTCTCTGAACTCCTAATATTTGTAATTTTTCTGAAGCATTTTGTTGCCTCTCTGATAATCACCCAAACTGTAATTTTTAAAGTAAGTTTGAGATGAGATAGTAACTTTCAAATTATACTTAGCTTTCTGTAATAGTTACAAAATAAGTGTGCATTCACAGGGGTGGGAAGGGATGGATTATTCAATCTGCTATATGGCAGGACTTCTCTCTATGTATAGTTTAAATGCAATTACTCGCGCGGGCGTGTGTGTGTGTATTTATACACATGATCTCAATTCAATTACATGTGTATGTGCATATATGTATACATATAAAATATGTGTGTATATATGTTTATGTGTGTTTATTCTCACTTAATTCAATAACTCTACAAGCATTATTCATCCTATTTCACAGATGCTCAAAATAAGATTGAGAAAAAATAAGCATATCTAGTTTTTGACATAAATGGATTTTGACCTCAGTGCTGTCTGAATTCAAAGCCCATACTCATGATCACACTTCCTACAACTAATCCTGCACTGCAAGCTAATCTGCCAGGAAATTAACCTTTACAGTGTGACTTACTCTCCAAGGGATCTTCAGGCTACCATGCTACATTGCACCTGGATTCATCAGGTGCTTGTCTTAGGGAATTCCACCGAAACCTAATGCAATTTTCAACGCCAGAGAGAAAATTCGATGCTGAGTTAAACCACCAATAGAGAGTGCATTTTTTGACTTAGACTCAGCTGTGATTTAAATTTCACTTATAAAAGTAATATGAGCTATCTAGCAGAAGACTATGAATTTGAGTCACCTTAAGAAATTAATATTCCTGCTTTCAAACTAAAACGCGTGCCAAATTCAGTGGACATAAATCTTCTTGGAACCCTGCTGCATTGGAATTTGTTGAACACACTCTCCTGAAACAGTCTCATCCCTCGGCTCCACATGTCCTGGATGTCCTCCGATATCTGACTGCCCTTTATTTTCTTCTCTCAGTCCCTGTTCTCAGGAACTCCGCATTTCACTGCTTTTCTAAGTCAACATATTCTCCCCATATGATCATGTCCTGTCCTGATTTTCACAACCAAAATATAGGCAGATGGCTGTCAGATCTTCATTTCTATCCAGACCATTTCTGGAATCTACAGTTGTGTAAGTCCAAACGCCTGATGAATTTCCCAATGCTGATCTCCTATTTTTCCCATCCAAAAATTAAAATTATCATCTCCCCCACCTTATTTCTGCTCATCTGTTTCTTACTCCACATTTCCTTTGTAAAGTGTTTGAGCTCCTCCAGTCTTTGAATACAAACTAGGTCATTTGCATTTATCTCTATTGTTTTTTAGTGTGTTAGCCTCTAATGGAATACCTACACCACTTTCACCCCTCCAGGCCTACATTCACGTTTCTCAATAATTCGTAAAATCAAACCATCACGTAGCCCCAGTCAGTCTAGATCAGTGCTCCTTGAATTTTAATGGGCATGCAAATAACCAGAGGATCTTGATACAACAGATTCTGATTCTGTAGGGTTGGAGCGGGAGCCTCAGATTCTGCTCCTGGGTTATGCCCATGCTGCTGTCTGCAGACCTCACTTTGGAATTATCTCTTTACTCATCTTGTTGCCTCCAATTTGTTTTCTTCCGGCAGTCTCTTCTTACACTGATTCTAGAATGAGCTAGAAAATTGGCCACATCTTCTGCTTAAAATCTTTCTCTCTCAAGCATTCTCAATCAAAATCTTGGCTTCCTAGGTCCAGACATCCTGCAACATCTCACAGATTTTAAAGCACTCCTACTATAAGACTCATCTTAGGTGCCTTTTCTTCCAGAAAGCCTTCTTGGATCTGTAGCATCTTCACTCTTTATTCCCCACATGTCCCTAGACATTTCTTTCTATGTGTTTATTTCCTGTTTCTGCAGCATATTAAATGAAGAACAAGTTTTTTTTTAAATGAAGAACAAGTTCTTGGTCACCTTCGTGATCCACTGTGCCCAGAATAGTGCTTCTACACACGTTATGTTCAGTACTCATTTGCTGAGTTAAACTGAACATATTAAAATTGTTTACATTACACTTTCAAAAGTACTTCAGCCTCTTGAAGGCGAAATATGAATATGCCATCATATTTTAGTGGAAAATTACAGAATAAGTTTGGAGCATTGGACCACTTTCAGAAACAGTGGCAGAGAATGATTCAATAAATTAATTAGAAATTTTATTTCTTCATAGCACATTTTGCTCACGGGCTTTAAATAAATATCCTATTTTTATTATCTGAAAATATAGAAAAATATATCATATTACCTGCCAGTAATGCCATGTTGATGAACAAATTTATAATTATAAATGCCAAATGTTATGAAAAGAGAAGACATAAAGACACACGGAAGGTATGCTCGTTAAAGCCGCAAAGTGAACTCAGTAGTAATGAGATGTGGGGGAAAAAAAAAAAAGATAAAAAATGCAGCTTATTGCGACCTCCAGAATATATCATAACATCTCTTTCTGAAAAATGTGGTATTAATGTTAAACTATGTTGTTTCATTTTGAATATGCAGACGTCTTATTTGAAATGCGTAATTCAGCTAAAATATGCTGATGTCAGCTACAATCACAGATGAGGTAAAAAAACAAAGTTTGGGTTTCCTTCTGACTGTGTGTGGATGACTTATTAAATGTGCAGGTACGGAAATGGTGCTATTGGTAGATCGGCAGCTGCACATTTTGCTCCCTGCTTCGGCAACATACCAGGGAAAATTTGTGATTGATGACCTGTGGAAAGATTAGAAGAAGGAAAAAAATATGCTACACTTGCTTCTCTACAGGCAGACTGAATTTCCTTTTTCAAAAGTAACTATTTTATTCTCAACGCTGTTTGCACGTAGGCAAATTCAGCTGGTTTTAATGTTTTTTTTTTTTTCCAGGAGAAAATGTAAAGATAAACTAACTTGGTTTATGGACAAATGACCCTTCTTACATAACTGAGATATGAAGTTTTCCCTTTAAGATAGTGCAGTTATGGGCTTTTGAAAATTCTTTTAAGAAACAAGTGATACTCTTAGCACAATTATGACACGTGTCACAAACATGAACCAAACCAGTTTCTATGAAATGATCGTTTATATAACTTTCAGACTCGCACTTCCTTTTTGTTTGCAATGGAAAAAAATACATTATATAATTCGCTCTTACAATTTAAGGATTGAATTCCTCTAATTTTACAGGTGAAACAGTCTTTAATTGTCTACACATTGCATTCTTTCAAATGGGTGAGGACTGCCCCCAAAGAGCATCACTATCTTAAAGAAACAGCTTCATTTCCCTTTTCCTTCTCTTCTGTAGATATCATGTTTTCTTTGAATCATTCTTACTACTTTGTAGAATTCAAATAAGCATGACTGACCCACTTTAAACTTTTGTAAGGAAAACAACTTCCTAATGGCCGTCTCTTTAAAATTGGTTTTTCAGGTGGAGTTTGCATTCTGATACATGACAAGATTATAATATTCTTGAAGGCTACTTAGTAGAGTATTAATGTTTACTCTGGGCCCTTTGAAAGTTGAAGACAATGTTACACTCTATTCAAAACACATTAACATAAAATTACCTATTGAAGAGCCACTGGCAAAGCCGAACTTATTGGAAAGAATTCTTGGTGGTGTGTTGAAATGGTAGATGGATGGGAGAGGTCAGAGTATCTGCACCCACTCGTACTACAAACAGCTTACTTCTAGAAATGACCCCCTTCGGTGACTTGTAAACCTACTAATGTTAGCTTAACTCACCTCAGGGAAGAAGAGTTTAAAGCATATTTGCATCTACCTGACACCTTTTATCCAAGAACATTTATGAAGTATCATTATGACACAAAATGGTCGATAAAAATGAAGCAGGGAAGAAGGAAAAACAGGGTTCTTAGAAAGTGATTGGTACTGAGATTTATATCAGGAAATTTTAGTAACAGAAAAACTGTCCTCGGTAATAAAATTTTTTCATAAGTAGCTGCTTTTAAATTACCTTAAAAATATTAAATCAACATTTTTAAAAAGTTGAGCTAGGAGCCTTAAAAGGTTCTATTTTTTGCAGAAAGATTAAAAGGAAGCCCAAACTCAAGTTAAAATTTTTTTCATCTGTGGAGGAATATAAGAAAAATGAATTCATAAAATTAAGGAAGAGTATCAAATGATATGAAAGATAAACTGACGGTTGTCTTTTTTAGGCACTGTCTTTCTTTTAAAATTACACAACAATCAAAAGAGAAATGCCAACAGTTAAAAAGAAAATATGCTGACATTGGATTATTTTCTTTTTAAAGAAGTAGCTTTTACTGGGAAGGAAAATGTATGGCAATTTTAAAACAGGCCACAGAATACCCAGTTTGTGGATGTTTAAATTACTGCGAGTAATACAGTTGTTGAGTATTCATTCAGACTAACATTTACAATAATTTGCATTCTTCTACATATAAGAAGAAGGTAATAATGAGAATAAATATAATATTTTAAAAAACCCTATTTTATTCATCCCAATAGATAGCACTCTTCCACCTTCTCCAAATGCAATCATCTTCATTGGACTCCCTGCAACTCCCTCCTCCCACCAGCATTTCTTTTTCTATTAGGTATTGGAAAGAATAAGAAAAAAAAAGATTACAGTTTTTTCTCCGTTGGTTCAAATAACAACATTAAATATGTTGATCAACGTTGTCAGGTGCAATTCTCCCACTAAGAGCCAACTTCGCATTAAGATACTGCAGATCAGGTGCGCATCTTATGATGTTTTCTCGAAAGACAGGGTCAAATAAAGAAATGAAATGACGCAGACAAAGCACTTAGCACAGGGCACTGCGCACACCAAGGACTTGGAACATTTTGTTATGATGTTGATGGTGGTGGTAATGAATAACGATAATGATAAAATACAAATATACATGGTACAGGTCGTAATCACTATTGTGTATCTAAGTGCAAGCAATATTTACTTATACATTAAGGTGTAGAAAATATTAAAAACTTACTTTTCAAGATCTCCTCTCATGAGCACATGAAAGGATATAACATATACATACTAGGGTGAATGTTATTAATATTTTTAGGTAAATTACGCTATTTTAAAATTAAATTTACAGGCCGGGCGCGGTGGCTCAAGCCTGTAATCCCAGCACTTTGGGAGGCCGAGATGGGCGGATCACGAGGTCAGGAGATCGAGACCATCCTGGCTAACACGGTGAAACCCCGTCTCTACTAAGAAATACAAAAAATAGCCGGGCGAGGTGGCAGCGCCTGTAGTCCCAGCTACTCGGGAGGCTGAGGCCGGAGAATGGCGTGAACCCGGGAGGCGGAGCTTGCAGTGAGCTGAGATCCGGCCACTGCACTCCAGCCTGGGCTACAGAGCGAGACTCCGTCTCAAAAAAAAAAAAAAAAAAAAAAAATAAATAAATAAATAAATAATTAAATTAAATTTACAAACATTTGTGGTGTTTTTTCCAAGTCAATGGTTAAGTATTTAGCTTTGCCTTTTAAGAAAAGAAACTCAGTGTACAGCTTGAATCCACTAGTCCTCACAAATCAGAAATGCCCTGGCAATCCATTGAAGCAAAAACTTTAAAATTGTATAAAGTGACTTAGGGAAAAGTATTATGTTTACTTCACTAGGGGGATGTCAGCGTTTTGTTTTGGAAGTTAGCCTGTGACATGTGTGTCTGACATATTAAATAGTTGTACGAAACGTATTTTAAAACACTCAGAAATAACCCGGCAACTTAACAAACACTCTTACCATCGTCAGGAAATCACAAAACATTGAAGGTATTTCTGTGCTAGAGAAATTACTGTTTTTAGTGACATTTTCTTTAGAAGTCCTCTTTGAATGGGGTTTCAAAATCTTTCCTAAGAACCTTGTTTTGTTATTGTTTCCTAAGAGTGAAAATAATAATAATAATAATAATAATAATAATAACAATGGCCAAACTTCAGAAACAATTGTTTGGGAATTGCTCAGATGTAAAACTTAGCCAACCACACTTGTCTCAATAATTTTTTAAAAAATTTGTGATATGCGAAGCCCAGAAGTGAACACTATCCCTGCTTCCTAGGATGATTGTGAAATGCTGAAATGAGACATTGTGATCCTGTGATCTGCTGAGTGTTTTATGTGTCCATATCGCTGACCTAAAATTTAATAAGAAAGTAATGCACTTTGCTAGCTCTGTGAGGGAAACATACCATAACAGTAATCTGGCTCATAGAGAATTCTGTTATCTACCTATATTTCAATTAGGATAACATTTTTATCAGGTCAAAATAATTTTTAATCATAAATGTTCAGTTTTGTTTTACTCTAGCAATTATTTTTAAAAATTCGAATGAACAATATGGATAAACAAAGAGAGTTAGTCCTATTCCATTCTTTAGGAGCCTAGGAGGCAATTTGACAGTCCTGAGTATTAGTTAGCATTTAGATTTCAAATATGACAAAAGACTATTTGAAAAAATAAATACAATATTTTGAAAAGATTGTATCAGAATAAACCTTTTTGCTTAACGGTTGTCGAGTGTTTGTTTTCTTTGCCAATACTTTACACATTTCCATAAATAAATACTCTTTTTTCATCTCTAATAAAATCCACATACCTGGTCTCAGATTGCTAAATCAAACTGCTCAGTATGTTTTGGATAAAGTTACTAAGCCAATCCAGAGAACTCCTGCTTGAGAAACACCAGAGTGACATGGTCTTTTGGTAGAAAGCAACTGAAAGCACAGTAACAAAATAGTATTCTAGAAAAATGTAGTCGCAGCATAGCTCTTTGATTAACTTTTAGATCCAGTTTGGATGCTTGCCGAAATAAGTATTTATGAAATATTTCCCTTTGCTCTTCCAAAAGTGCCCATTGCTTTAAAATGTTTGCTACTGCGATGTGACTGCTTTTTAAATGCTGTCAGCTACTTAGAATGATGGGACACTCTTTGTTTGTCAGTTCATTAATTTATTTAAGATGTGTGTATGGTCAGATTCATGAAGGTAATAAATCTCTTTTGTAGAGACAGATAATTACTTTAACATGGCAAGACACAATAACATAGAACTTAATACAAAGTAAGTTCAACATATGCACAATAGAAAACAATAGAAACCAAATATTAATAGTAAATAAAAAACAGTTCTCAATTACAAAATAATTGAAGAGAACACATTTAGAAGTTGAACATTTGATATTTTCTCCTGCTAACAAGCTTGCCTTATTGCTAGATACTTTCCCACATTAAAATTCCACCGATGCCACCATATTCAGATCTCTAGGGAGCCCTTTCCCCTCTTGAAAATATTTTGGGGTTTCACAAAAATCGTTTGCCTGTCTCACTGGATTGAACCTCAAAGACTCCTTTGACGCAAGTGTTATTTTGACCACGTGAACATGGTTTCCATTTTTTAACTAGATTAAAACATGCATGAACAAACTGCTTATTGAACTTTAATGTTGCTCTGTTGCTTTGATGGTTTACAGATTTCTGTTTCATAGATGGTTTTCCCCCCATACATTCTAAAAGTGAAATGATACATTGTAATTTGAATGATAATTCTGTTTTGATGATTTAATTGATAGCAGACAGAGGGATACAATCCCTGCTTTTCCGTTTATGTTTTTCCCCCTGCTGAACAGATGAGACAACTAGGAGTTTCATAAACATCTGTAAATAATTAAGGGATGTTACACTAAGCTGTATTTCCTTTACCTTCACCCAGGCTTTTCTTGAGGAACTACATGATAATCTTGATTCAGAGAAAGAGCACCTTCTTCTTGTCACTCAGAAATCGTTGCCCTTTCTTTCTGTTAGTTTAGGTGATGATTAAAGGCAATCTTCCCACATTAATTTTCATGACGCCAGAGAACGTCTTCCCACATCTTTTGTTGTTATCATTCCAGTAGTCTTTGCATCTACTCACTTCACCTAATTCTAATTCATTCTAATTCTCTCTTTTTCTTTCACTTTTTTCACATAAGTCTTTCAAAGCTGTACTTATGCTTTTGAAAACCTGTTTTCAAAATGCTGGGGAAAAAAATAATAACGTGGCTTCTTCTAATCTGTGTGCTTGATTCTGTGGCAATACCATATTTTAGAAGATATGTTCATCTTTGTATGGACATGTACAAAAAGGAGAGTGCCAGCTATTCAAACCTGCTCCACCTATGTTGCATCCAAGAAGCTATTCATTTCCATTTATCAGCTATTAAAAAGATTAGATTACATCCTAAATGGTCTCTGACTTTCAGTGTGGAGCATCCTCAGTGGATAAAATATATGTATATTCATTCTTCTACTAAAATATCTCTGTTGGCTTCAGTCCTAACAGGAGCTTACAGACTTGTAGAAAGAAAAATTCTATCAGCAAACTGAAAAACAAATCAAAACACTTTCATTGAGTGCTGTTTGGTTATCCTAACACATATAAGGTCAAAGATTGAGAAGCTGCTATATATTTATTTTGACCTACTGCCTCGAGTTTTTCGACGTTGTTTTCTATTTATGGAAAGTCATAGCCTTGGGAAGTCTTTATGGCGTTTGCTAGATAAACTGTTTTTCTCTAAGTTCACCTTCTAAATTCCTCTCTCCACCCCTATCCCCCAACGTCAGGAAAGTTTGTATTATTGATAGTTGCTTAGACTTTTCCACTGAAAAGTTCAGGAAAATGGAGTGAAATTTTAATTTTAGTCACCAAGATATTTATAGGAGGCAGAAATATAGTTGGGGCAAAACCTTAACAATGTTTTAAAGTCTTTGGTAAGTCTAGTTTTGATTTTGCACTTCTACTGAAATTGTAATTTACATGTAGACTAGTGCACCTAAGTAGTCAGCTGGAAGAATTTTCACAAACTGAGCACTCTCATACATCCAATACACTAGACAAGAAACAGAACAATGCCAGTATCTGAGAGGTACCCATCACACTTCTTTCCAGTCCCCCTACCCAAACAACGCCAACAACTATCCTAATTTTTACTTAATGTTTTTAAAGAACTTAGTGAATAATTATAAAGTGAACACCCACCTTACACCCACAACCCAGGTCAAGAAATCAAACTTTATCACCCACTTAAAAACTCCTTGTGCTCCATCCTAATCACAGACACTTGCTTTCTTCAAATGTAACCGCGCTCCTGACTTTTACTTTAATCATTTCCTTGCCTTTATTTTTCTGTTTTTTGTCATGCATGCATGAACCTCTAGACATGATAGTTTAAACTATATTTAACTATGATACCTCTGTTTCCCTAGCATTTTCCATCAAACAAGTACATAGAATATTGACTCGTATTTACTTGCTATTGACAAAACTTTAACATTGGCAGTGCATGCCGAAAACCTTGATATTAAGAAGCTTGCAAGAGAAATAAGTTAAAGCGTGTTAGACAGTGGTCTGGAAGAAGAAACAAATCAGTAACTAGCACTCTAACTCCCCTTCTGAAGAGGCTGGGGAATAAAGCAGCAGGGAGGAAAAATTAACTACCTTCTCTTAACTGGGTTCTACCCCCAGGCTAAATTTTTGATTACTCCCAGACAGATTTGCATTTTGCCTGTTTGTACCTTACCTGGTATATGAATGAACAGAGAACTCCAGTCTCTAGCCCTGACAGTCCCTTTTACCTTGTAAAATCACATTTATTCATCACCTCATTAAATTGAAGAAAATGAACAAAATATAAACAAGGTAGATGGGGGAACACTAGGGGTGGTCTTCTATTAATTCTAAACTAGAAGAGATTGCCCCAGGAGGAGGTAGGGGATAAGTCTTCATGGTCATTGAAAGTCTTTCCTTCTTTTGTCATTAGGATTTCATTCAAAAATGGGTCCAAGACTTGGGGGTGGCATGTGTTGGTGGAAATTGAGGAGATACACAAAACGTCAAGTACACACACACACACACACACACGCATATACATACACATCACCCGGAGAAAAAACACACACCCTCCTCACCAAATGTGCTTGTTGCACACAGTATTTCTTTTGGCAAAGTTTAGACATGTCTTTCTAGTTAACAAATGTATTCTGCTGTCAGCTCCTTTAAAAATTACACCCCATGCTTCATGCCAAATAACCTCTTTAAATATTAATAAATAACTCAAGGTATCTTAGACAGTCTGTGCTTGAGGAATTATGCTAATGCTTTCAATAGAAATGACGGAGGGAATCCCCCTTTCAATATTTGGCCCAGTAGCAGGCTTCCTCCAATGCAGCCTCCAAACTGGTGCACTCCTGCAAAAGGGGTAAACAAAACAAAACAAAACAAAACAAAACAAAAAGATGTCAGTTTATTTTATTCCTATGAGCTACGTTTTGTGCATAGACTCGCTGCAGGACCCTCCAGAACCTTGTGGTTTCATTGTCAGGATTCTCTATTGTTAATCCAAACCAGGCCATTCTGATCCTAGCTGTACAACCGACATCCTGACGTACGTTTGCTGCTTAGATGAACAAGAATAAAGAGTCATCAGCAGATGGTTAGAAGAACTCACTGAATCTGCGTCTATTGCTTGTGTCCATGTGGTAGGACCTTGAAGGAACCCTCTGATTAATCCCACTGCTGGGGGATATGGCTTGGATTTTAAGCACAGTCTTCGTAACTTGTATATGTGTATGTTTTCTCTAGTTTATTCCAGTCAGCTGATTTTATTTTCCAGCCTATCTCTCACAAATTTGCATTAGTCAAAGCAAAAATGATTTTTCTCTGAATTATCTTTAAAATATTTCAAATTATCTCTTCAGCAAATCACCCTTCTACATGGACTTTGCCCAAGAGATACAAACAACTTTGTAGATAGTCATCAACTAAGTTTCATGACATCAGCAAAGGCTGAGATAATCTATAGAGGCGTGTAAGGATACAGGCAAATGATCTTATGAGGTGACCCTGTGACTCAGCTTTCTTCACAGAAAGGAGATTAAGAGAATCTTGACTCCAGTTCCAGCTTCCCCCACACAGAATATCAAGCAAGAGCTTTCTAGCTATATCCCCCTGTTCATCGACAGCAGGGTTAAAATATAAATTAAATGCTATTTAGTTGTATTATTCATTCATATTGAGATTAATAGGTTTTTAAAGCAGGATGCCTTATTTAAATGTTTCCATTTTGTTTTGTTCTGAATTGGGAATATAGGACATATAGAATATTACCAAAGATGATTAAAAAATTACTATTCTATAATGCAAAAATACAAAATTAATTAATATTTGGGTAATATGTGTATGTATACAGTTGTTATTTGTGCTAGTTATTGCTACTAAGATCTGTTTCTAGTTTCGATCCATATTCTAACACCAAATATGTATTTTTTCCTCATACCAACAACTCATTCTCCAACTCTCTGGACACCACCTGGGTGTCCAACAAATTTCTTCTTCAAAAACTACCCAGAGTTAGCACCAGACTCCACAGGTTAAGGGTTCAATCCCACAAGACTGCTTCAACTTGACACCAATCGCATGTCCAGGCCATCTGAACTTCTTAACGACCAGCAATAAACTGGAGGTTCCCATGATCCTCTTTTCAGGTTTTGTAATTTGTTAGAACAGATCACAGAACTCAGGCAAGCACTTTACTCACAATTTCCAGGTTACTACAAAGGATATTAGAAATAATACAAAAGAACAGGCAGATGAAGAGTATATAGGGTATATAGGGTGATGTATAGGTGTATATATAGTGTATAGGTATGTATATATAGTGTGATGTCTGTAAGAGTCTTGAACATAAGAGCTTTAGTCCCCTTGGAGATGGGATGTGCCAGTCTCCAGGTATTTGGATATGCTCTCTGAGCCTGATCTTTTATGGTTTTTACGAAGGTTCCAATTGTAGGTGTGATTGATTAAACCACTGGCCATTGGTGATTGATTCAATCTTCAGTCTTTCTCTCCTCTTTACAGGTCTAGAGGTAGGGCTGAAAGTTCCAACCCTCTAATCACATGGTTGCTTCCTTTTGCAACTGCCCCCGTTCTGAAGACATCTGGAGGTCTACCAAGAGTCACCGCATTAGCATAAACTCAGGTATGGACGAAAGGAGCTTATTTTGCTATGCATAATAAGTGCCTTTCATCCATATTATTCGGAATATTCCAAGGGTTTATGTCAGGACCCAGGGTCAAAGACCAAATATATATTTCTTATTATATCACAATATCACTATTATGTTCTGTAAAGTTGCTATGAACACTGGATTAGCAAATTCTGAAACACTATAGAGGGTCAGGTCCTGCATCCACCAGCCACATTTTCATCAACTGGTCAATATATAATCTTATGTATTGTGTATTTCTGCTCATGTGTGTTTCTGTTTAAAGATAACTTATTTAATATGTGTTCTTGAGTTATTAACATTGAACTCATGGCAAACAGAATTGTGCCTTATTCATGAACTAATCTTATCCAACATATGTATTTTCTGCATAAGGCACATCACAGCCTACTTGCACTTAGTGCTTCAGCCCTTCTCTTGGGGAATATTCTAAACAGTGAAATCACCAAGAAAAAGCACAAAAATGTGAAAAATGTGGCACTAAGTATACCATGTAAATGACACTTCTCTACTTCATGAGAGCTGAAACAAGGAGGCAGATTGTCCCCTTGTTTGACCTCAGCTGTAATGGGTGCATCAGGTGACTCAATTTTTTTGCTGCTCCACACACATCTTCAAATGCCTATGAAAGTGCCAGGAGAATTGATTGGAGGTTACAAATAAATTTTAGTCAGTAAACCAATTTACAAATAGAGAATCCACGAATAATGAGGATCAACTCTCTATTATAGCAATTAAATGCCTATGTAATTAATATATATACTGTATTAAAATTATAATAATAGTAACAGCCATATTAAAGCACCATAATTGGCTTAACTGCACATCTATTGTTGAGCATTTAGGTTGTTTATATAATTTGGTATTATAAATGAGACCTCAATGGATCACTTTGTATATGATTCTATGTCCACATTTCAAATTATTTTCTTTAATGGAATTTCTTAGCAATGTCATATCTGAATCAAACGGTATAAATTTTTTTTAAACATTTGCAACATATTAAAGACCTGGACAGATCTACAAGTCTATTGGTAATGTTTAATTTTTTTTTTTTTCAGAAGAGCGAGCAACTCTTTATGATCCAGTTATTGCTTATTCCTCTAGAACCCATTTCTTTCCCCACCAGCAGCTGACAAATGATACCTCTACCAACTTCCGGCAGCTGTACCAAACTACTTAAAGGCCTGTAAATACCTGACATATTCTCAGCCTCCATGTCTGTCATCTTTGCCTCCACCACTTTCTTCTGGTCTAGCACCTCCTCATCTTTCTCATTACATTTGGTCGTCTAGCATGCTGTCCCTGATCCTCTCCAAGACTGAATCAGCGACTCTCATTTTTTGGCTACGTAGATTCTCTTTTGCACTCCTACTGTAGCATTTAGCTGGGTGACTTGAACCAGCCTACCTACCTGTCTGTCTCTTCCTCTAAATTTTAAGCTATATTAAGACGAAGATTCCACCTTATTGATCTTATATCTAACTACCTAGCACATTGCAAGGCATAATAAAAATCTGTTGCAGGAATAAGCCAAAGAATAACAAATAAATGAATTACATAATTTCTTACCAAATCTAGGTAGTGAAAATGAGTGAACGCTACATGGTCAGTGCTGAGAGTCAAAGATTTGAGATTAAATTCTCTCTGCTGGCTTCTTTTCCATTTTCCATGGAATTCAATGTAAGGCAGAGGTCAATTTTACAGACTTTGGAGTCAACACCAGGTTTAAAATCCCAGCCCTGCCAGTTATTGGATATAATAGCTTTTAAATAAGTCATTTTACTTCTCAAAGCCTCAGCTTCCTCATCTGTAAAGTCAGAGTTGTAGTACCTACCTTTAAGTGCTATTGTGAGGATGAAAGGAAAGCACATATATAAAATATTTTACATTTATATGAAGTCCTCACTGTACCCTTGGGTTTTAAAAATACTTAATTTCATTCTGCACTCTGCTGTCACATTAAGCTTTTCACAACTATTTCTAGATATTTCATACCTATGTCCAAAAATGTCTTTTAATCTTCGTCTGTTCATTTTGTGACCATTTCAACATGTCCTTATTTCCATCAGCATCTCTAGGACACTTGAGCTTATCCTCTCTCCTCTGTCTCCCACCAAACTGAGCATGATGCTCATGCTCGCTTTCCTCTGGTCTTCCTCCCTAAAGAGAGCTCATGTGTGATTTGTTCACTTTTATATTCCCAACTTCTTGCATGATGTGTGGCCAACAATATATTCACAATAGATTTCAAAAGAGTACTTTCTCCTCTTATTTCTCCTTATAAAAATCCTTTGAGCCCCATGTCCAATGCCACGATAATAACTCTCACTGCACCTAAACCAAACTACTCAAACCAATATCTAACACTCTATAAAGCTTTTGAACTTTGACACAATCAAATTTGATTTTCATTCCTCCCTTCTTTGAATCCCATGGCATTTTATTTGTAAACCCTCTTGCATATATTTGTCTTTTTCATCTTGTATCATATTTATTTGTGTCCTTGTATCATCGGCCGTTCAGAATGCATGATTTTTCCAGACATTACGTCTCATTTGTCTGAGTGGTTTCTGTATCTGCCAAGTGCAATATCTTTTGCATATTCACTAATCAATTGATATTTGTTGGGCTGAATCTGTTGAAATAATTGTAAGACTAAGTTATTCAATACCATGGGTAGTACCCTCATGATTTCTGTCAGGCCTCTGAGCTCAAGCTAAGCCATCATATCCCCTGTGACCTGCACATATGCATCCAGATGACCTGAAGCAACTAAAGTACCACAAAAGAAGTGAAAGTAGCCAGTTCCTGCCTTAACTGATGACATTCCACCATTGTAATTTGTTCTTGCCCCACCCTAACTGATCAATTGACCTTGTGACATTCCTTCTCCTGGACAATGAATCTCAGAAGCTCCCCACTGAGCACCTTGTGACCTCCACCCCTGCCTGCCAGAGAAAACTGCCTTTAACTGTAATTTTCCACTACTTACCCAAATCCTATAAAACTGCCCCACTCCCATCTCCCTGTGCTGACTCCTTTTTCAGACTCAGTCCACCTGCACCCGGGTGATTGAAAAGCTTTATTGCTCACACAAAGCCTGTTTGGCGGTCTCTTCACATGGATGCACGTAACAATTTCTTTAGTTAGATATTATTAACTCTGTTTTACAAATTAACACACAGAGAAATAAATAAATTACATAACATGAAAGTTTTGAGCTAAACTAAAAACAACTTGTGTCTGCAATTGTCACAGCCAAGGGGCAATATACACTAATCCATTTATTAGGCAATTTGATTTCTCATACCTATACATGCATGCATTTTTATTTACATATTTCATATTTCTCTCTAACTTCCTGTTACTTTATTATTCAGACACTTGTGACCACCTACCTATGCTCCTAAAACCTTAGTTTCAAAAATTCTCATTGATTTATTTTCTATGGCCTGAGATAAAGGCAGTAAAGGGATGATACATGGTCTCAGCCTTTCTCAACTGACTAAAAATAATATTAATAATCATAAGAATACATTTCCTTTCCATGCTACTTTATAGTATACATATATCCTGTAATTTGATCCTCACAACCACGCAATGAGGCATTGAAGGCAGGTGCTATTATCCCTGTTTTGCAAATGAGAAGCTAAGACAATTACATGAGAGGTTAATTGATATTCAAGGTCATTCAGTTGGTAAGTGGCAGAGATATGACTCAAGTTGAAGTTGTCTAACCTGAATTTCTTTCCATTCTATCCAAGTGTTTCTTTAGGAATACTCAGCAGCAACAGTGAGAAGAAGAGAAAGATAAAAAGAAATGGGAAGAAAGGAGAAGTATTACAAGAGTGATGGGAATTAATTATATTAATTTTGGAATATTCTAAGGTGTCTGTACGTTGAAGGGAAATTTTAGTTTAAGAGACTGTATTCTGCATACATCATTAATGTTGCAGAAATTTCATTGAAATTTGTAGGGAAGGTATGTGTTCTCAAATCTGACTTAAAACTAAAATCTGTAAAATCAGATTGCATGATAAACTTGGATATCTGTTATTGTAAAACTCACACATTAACTCGGGTTTATATCAGTCATTTCAAAAGGTTAAAACCACAAGAAGAAAATAGTAGACCTTGCTTCTTGCTCAAAATTGTCTTATAGTTCAATCTTCAAGCTTAGTATAGCTTTTTTTTTCCAAAAAAAAAAGCTGAGTACATAATTTTCTCAAAAATGAAAATAAGAGTTTTTAGTGATTATGTTTTTATAAAATCTATTTGGGCACTGTAGAAAATATAGAGAAGGTTGACGACTATCACCTCCAACGTCATCACCTTAGTCACATGAAGATTTAAACACATAGAAATATTCCTTGCTTGTTTTCCCTTAAAACAAAAATTGGATCATCACATGCAGGCTGTTTTGTGCTGCTTCCCCTTTCCAGACTCTCTCTTAGCATCCTCTCCTGAGTGGAGCTTAATGCCTGACACCTGCATTCCTTCAGCTCTTTATATTTTGAGTCAAAAACAGTGAAGCCCAAAGGAAACCACATGTGTTGAATCCCTGACATGTGAGTCAAACTCAGAGTGGGATGCTATGAATATGGCTATTTTTTTCTGGTGACAAAATTGATGGGGATTAAATTTAAAAGCACCAAGCAAGCTGATAAATATAAACTCTCATGACAGATACTCTGAAATGGCAATAAAGCATTTCTCAGAGAAACAGAAAGGATATTCTCAGAATATTAGGAAGAAAATAAATTTTAATTCCTGGTTTGTTCATGTCAAAAGACCCTGGAGTGCCACCTAACATGTGTACTCTCATCAAAATTTACAGATCTACAGATTCTGGTACAAGGTATGTATCCATCAATACAAAAGCTTGTCTAATTTGCTTGAAATTTGGACCATTTATGTGAAGTAATCAACTATGTCCAAGAAAACTAGTCTTTTCTTAAATGTTTCTTTCAAAACTTTAAATGTTATAAATTGTTAAAATTATAAAATTGTTAAAATGTTAATGTTAAAAACTTCCAATGTTATAAACTAAATTATTACAATAGGTTTTTAGTGTCATGCTTAATAAGTCTAAGAAGCAGAGTATGGACTGGGAAAGCATTTTGATACCAACAGGTATATCAAAAGGCCTTTTGCCTACTACTTTATATAGTAAGATGCAACCAAATTATATTCAAGGGAAGTCTTTCAAGGTATTTAAATAACTTTGGGAATTTTAATCATAGTTACTAAGGCTTCCTCAATTTGTCATAAGAACAAGGGAACATCCTAGTTAGTGAATAGTCTAAATTAAATAGCTTTAAGGAAATACAACCATTGCTCTTAAGCATGAGACATTTTTTAGTATAAGATATTAAAAAGTATGAATTAAAATATTGCAAAAATACCTCATTCTCCCAGCAAAGGTATTCCTAAAATAACAAAACAAACACACCAAACATGCTTACTAGCAGAAATAGGAAACAAATGCCAAATTCATGAGAGAGATAATTACTTGGAGAAAATTGGCAATACAATACCAAAACAGCCTTTTGATTCATTTCTTTTGAAAGTTTAAATTATGAACTGTGATATTTTATTGAAGTAAGAAATATACATATAGAATGTATAAAAATTGGGAACAATATTTAAATAATAAAGTATAATTTAAGTAATAACTGATTTATGATGTGTCTAAATTATCTCCAATTTTGAATTACTAAGTGGCTATGACATTTGTCCCAGCTATTGCTAAGCATTTTAACAGATGGGCCATTTTGTCACCCTGAAGAGGAAAGAACAATATCTTCCTTTGCCTTAAGGTCCCATTTTCTTTAAGGCCAAATTGCTAGATCTCTACGAAGTGGCCAGGATGGGGAAAAGCCAACTGTAGAAGAAACAGATCCTGAAATTCTTCCCTTAGTAGGCTAGTGTGTAGCTCTAAGTTGTTGGGCCAGGGTCAAAAACTCTCAGATTCCTGAACAGGAAATTATTCCTTTCTTCTTTATCATACATAGTTGCTCTGTACTGGCCAAACAACACACATATAAAGGAAAATAGATTTTTCTTAATATCTTTGTTAAACTGAGCACCTTGAAAATTCATTGAAACATGGATTTTGTCTAAAATTCTTAAAACTGGTTTTATAAAATCATTTGGACAAGAGCATCATTTTTCTGCTTACTCTCTGAGCACCTACATCTAAACTAACAATCACGTATGCATTCTACTCTGGAAGCTCATGACATGCCCATTTCTCCCATTGGTTAGCTCTTTGAGGCTAAGGTAGTCCTCAGAGTACTCAGTGCCATTTCTTCTGTAAAGCACATAACTGAATTGACCTCTTTGCCAAATTCAGCACTTCTGATTAATTTTCTCCTCCAAACTCTCTTTTCTGTGGGCTCCTTTGCTGGTTTTCTTCTGTGGCTCAGATCACTTTTTCTGTCTCTTTTTTCTTGCTGCTTCTCTTCTGTCTAACCTCAGACCCTGGAGTTTCTCAGAGCTCTGTCCCATGGCTTCTCTCCTGCACACTCTACACACATCCTCCTTAGGCAATCTCCTACATTCACATGGCTTCAATTACCATCCATAAAAGCAAATCTGAAATTTATATCTCCAGCTCAGACCCTTTTCTGAGTACCAGACCATGTTTTCAAATGCTTACTTGTCATCAACAATTGAGTGTCTCATAGGCACCTCAACAGCAACATGCTCAAAGTGAGCTCATCTAACCTTCCATGAATTTGTCTTCCTCCAGATTCCTCAAAGAACTACCCTATCCACCCAGTCGCCCAAGACAGAAAACTAGGAGTCGATTTCTATCCCAATATCTGAATTAATATCATGGTCCTACTGCGTCTACATTCTAATTACTGTGCCTAGAATCTTTCCAGATTTCTCAGTCTTCCCAGCCAGGTGCCTAGTCTGAGTCACCGCTTGGACTACTGCAATACTCCATCACAGGCTCTCTGCTTCTACTCACGAATGCCCTTACATTGTTCTTCATGCTCCGTCCTGAGAATGATTTTCTCAAAGCTCCTGTTTAACACACTTCTCTGGATTCTCATTGTACTTAAGACTAAACCTCAAAATTATGTCATTGCCCATAGATCCTGCACTATATCTCTTGACTGGTTTTTGGAAACCTTATTTTATGCTGTTTTTTCACATTGCTCTTCTTACTCCTCTAATGCCCCCAACATCTCTCAGGATTCAGGTCCTTCAAGCCACTATTGTTATCTTGTCTGAAATGTGTATCCTTTCCTTCTTTTCCTCTTCTAGCCTTCCGTTAACTCTTATTCACCCTTTACTTCTTAGCTTACACAACACTTCCTCATGGAAATCTTTTGATTTTGCTCTCTGAGTTCCTGTAATCTTGTTGTGAATTATCATTGCAACTTTTCCTTATATTTTACAATCTTCATCCCACCCCCTTATCTTTTACAACATTAATCACACAATTATTTAATTCACGTGATTCTTCCCCATGCTGGACTGTAAGCTCTGTGTAGGCAGAGATCACGTGGTCTTTCACATTGATGTATTCGTTGTGTCCAACACAGTGACTGATATGTAGTAGGCTCTCAAAAATATTTGCAGGACACATGAAGAGAAAGATACATGAACAGAAGTTCAATAAACGTCATTGGATGAATTGTTATGTTTCCAACTATGTATTAAGGAACTCAGTTAAGTGTATAATTAATATAGTTTTGGAAAACCCAAGAAGATAATCAGTTATATTTCAATCTTATTCTTGTTTTCACAAAGGATTTAATGTGACTACTTCAATAGTATTAATTCCAGATTCAGTAACAGAACTCATATGCTTAAGAGAAATTGGAATTTTTAAGATAGTCTAACTTGCTCATTATTGGTGGACAAATACTTGCAAAGAAGAGATTTATTTTTGCAGAAATGACTTCATTATCTTCGACTGTTCAGCTGAAATAAATCATCTGTTCAGATAAAAAGGCATATTTGAAACATGCATTTAGTTCTATTGTAAATATGTTAAGAAGAATTGCTCTAAGTAACTCAGGGAAAAAAAAATCTGGTTTACTTCCTTGCATTTGTTGGAACATTATAATGTTACAGCTTCAGGAAGTAGAATTTTTTCTATGGTATATATACATATATGCATAAACATGTTACATTTATCAACCAAAAATGTAATGTGGCAGAGGAAAATTATACTGCATGAACTGACTTTTTAGTGGCTTATCTTCATCTTTATTTTAAATAGTTAAAATTTAGCTATTTTTTCCCCAGATAACAAGCATATATGTAACTCCCAAATAATAGAATACTTATTCTGAAGGAAGATCGGTTGACTCATTAATTTTTCCAGTGAGAAGACAAAGGAGATAATGTAATCAGTTTTTTAGTATATTACATTTTTCAACAATTACGCAGAATTTTCACACTTTCTGATTTTATGGAAATTTTCCATTTAAAAATTGTTAAACCTGGCTCATTTGAGGTCTAAATATATGCAAGGCAAATAGAACTCAAGCCAAATTTATGTCTTTGGTAGCAAAAAGTCTACGTTTGGAAGCATAGTCTCTAATAGATAAATATCAGAATAGAAAGGTTGGGGTTTGGAGAGTTTTGCTTAAAAATATCACTTTAAATTTTGTGTTTTTCATTTATATTTTCTTTACAGAAAGTTAGCAGCACTTAGAATTTTTGGTTTTGGACATGGCCTCTGAATATATTTAGGAATAAACTTTTTTTTTTTTTTCTTTTGCCTAAATGAAGAGTAGATTAGACCTTGGTGAGATATTAAAAAAGGAGCTATTTGTAAATATTATCCACACCTAACTTTAAACAAAAAAGCAGTAATCCTAACACACATACTCGTTATATTCTGTGTATGAGAATTTGAAAGCTTTGGTGCAGGAAACTGATGATTTCCAGGACTACAAAATGCCAGCCAATGAGTAGTAAGAGCAAGGTGGCAGAATTCAGACTTAAAGCCATGCAAATTCTTACAAGGAAATAATATTTAAAATAACTAACTTGAGTGAAATATCAGTACTATTGTACAATGAATGATATCCAGTTCTTTTTTTATATAATACATACAAATAGATACCATTATATCTTCAACTCAAATTCCTCTTTCTTCCATCCCAAGGTATTAAAAGGAGCATTTCAGTTTACTTATTGGAAGCTATTTCAACTCCTGCTTACCAACAGATTAGAGCAGGTTGGACAGGTATTATACAGAAGCATTATAATGATAAAGCCAAATATCAATCAGTTTTACTGCCAAACTGTAATGTGTCTGAACTTAAGGATTGGATAAAGGTGTGTTAGTCATGTCAGGAGATGGGGCAGCTTCGTGGGCATGACTCAGAAGGTATTACATGCCTACATCACCATGTATGTACAAGTTGTATTTTAGCCACAAAGCTTTCCTTTGATGATCATTTATTTATGTAGCACATTTCTTTTCATAGGCTTTTAAGGAGGCGGTTTGCAAAGCAGGGATCCTGTAATTTGCATCTGGTGGAAACGCACACCAGTTCTGTGTCAGGAGACACAGACTCCCTTTCCTACCGTATCACTGTCCTACCAAAAAATCTCGGCTGAGTCATAAAGCAGTGAATTTCATATGTGCGACCCACTTTAGTGGTAATCTGGCCCAAATCCCCGATTTTGCTTTTGATTTTACAGATGAATATATAAGGAAGAGAAAGACTCAGTGATTGGATTCAGACCATTTAATGTGTTTATTAGCAGAAGCAGGATTTGAATGCTGGGCTTCTGACTCCCAAAATACGCCTCTGTCACCTTTAACAATTATCTCTGGACTTGTTTTCATGACTAGTAACATTTTTAAAGCTCAGAATCAATATACACTTGCCAACATTTTATTTTGCCAGTGGGAGACATTAAGAACACATCCATTAACCACTCACCATTACTATTATTTCATAGAAGTTAGCATTTTAACACACAAAAGGAGAAAGAAATTGCAATAAAAATAAAAGGGAGTGTTCTAGATTAAATACTTTTGACTTTATGGAAATCTCACTGTTTTGTCTTTGTTTTGCTCTTTGTCTTTGACCTACAACAAAATGTTGTAGGTCAGTAAACACTTCTTCATAGATCAGTATTTACCCCTTGTTACATCCTCATTTAAGAGCTCTCTGTATTTCACGCAAGAAGAGAATTCCTTTCTGAGAATAAACTTCAACACTAGCTTAAAAGGATTGAAAAATTCAGTTTTCTTTACCTCCTTCTCTTTTTCCTTCTTCAACTCTGATAAGCATATCTTATTGATATTATATTCTTATTTCAGAATGAGAACACCTCTCCTGGTATAGGCAGTTTTGTGAAAAGTTAGGGTACGTGAGGTTAGCCACTGGCACATGTGGTTATTATACACCTGAAATGTATATAATTCACATCCAAATTGAGATGTGCTGTAGGTGTACAATAGGCACTAAATTGTACAAAATAGAATGCAAAATATACATACATAATTTTTATATTGATTACTTGGTGAAATGAGAATTTGAATGGATTAGATTAAATGAAATATGTTATTACAATTAATTTTAGCTGTTTATTGATTTTTACTTTTTAAAATGTGAGTACAAGAAAATTAAAAATGACTTAGGTAGCTCCTATGTGTGGATCTCCTTACGTTTCTGTTGGGCAGTGCTGGTCTGCAAAGAATAAGCACTGTAGATAATATACGCAGGTTCCCCACTTTTTCCCCTGCCTCTCCCCACTGCTATCCTCAGAGATCACACATACCTGAGTGTCATTTCTCACAAAATGAGCACAACCTAACAACATTGCACATGTATCATAGCTGGTGAGATGATGGTTCAGGAGGCATCGCTGCTAGAACTAATCTTGCTTCTCAGTGATTTTTTTTTTTTTTTTAGCCAAGTGTAAATTCTTCCACTCCTATAAGATCTGAAGGGATAAAGCAGAGGGAAGCACTAGGTTCTTTGAAATGCCAGGAGCATCTAAATAAATTCAGGTGCTTATCCATACAGGCTTCCAAAGTAGATTCTGACTACTCTGTAGAATACAAATAGGAAGCGGTACCTTCATCCTGGAAGCCTTTATTACACTGTCCACATTAGTAAACAGAGCACACAGGCAGAAACATTCTGAAAAAGCAAATAGAAAAAGAATGTGAATCCAGAAACCTTTGGGGTGCCTAACAACATTAATTTTTTTCTTGCATTTTCCAAAATTGAAGACATCATCTATGACAGAAAATGGAGGATTTTTTCCTGTAATTTGAGAGTAACCACAGTAACTGTTGTTTTCTGTAAATCTTGATAAACTCAACCATTCTTCAAATTCTACTGACGTTAATGTATAACAATAGATTACTTTTTTCCTTAACGTATAATTCCATTTGCTGGTTGGGTCACAGGCTGTAGTTTTATAGATTGTATGGCTGGTCTGTGGCGTCACAGAATTATTCAGCACAGTATTTGATGAAAACTTTACCCTACCTTCCAGGTATATTGCAGCTGAATACACAGTGAGACTGTCTGAATGCATTGTTTAAAATGACTCCAGTGACTCATTGGTCCATGGACTCTGTCCAGTTAAACTGGTAATCTCCAAGTTGGCAAGCCCATGTTTTCATGTTATTTTTTTGGAAGGTGTCATAGAAATGGTCGTTGCCATGCATTTTACATTAAATAAAGAATCCAGGCCACCATCAGTCCACACCTGGATTACTCTAACACCTGGCTAGTTGGCTTCTCCTCCATCACTTCACAAACTTAATCTGTACTGTATATGACTGCTAGATGAGTCCTCTTTAATTTATCGTTTTTATCATATCAAAAACTACAGGATATCCTACAAGGAGTCATTTAGTCTAATCTTTATCTGACATCAGAGACTTTCATATCTAAACCCTCTACCCGTATCCAATCTCATTTCCTGCAACTGGAACCAATCCTTGCTGTGGTTGCCCTTTATAACTCTGAACATCCTACCTTCACATGTCTGCTCTTGCACTTCCTACTATAGAAGTTGCCATCACCCTTGCTCATTGACTATCTCTGTGCAAAACAGCTTTCAAAGTCCTTTTCCTGTGACTCTTCAGTCTCTCAAAGAAACTAACAAATGTATTACTAATTTATATAAACCCTTGAATTCTTCCCTCTTGGCCCTATATCTACTAGTCTTTCCTCTCCACTGAGATTGTAAATTTGTTGATATTGCACATCAAACTCAGCACAGTTCTAGACTCATGTGTTAAATAACATTTAGTGCAGTGATGTATATTCCCATAGACCTGCCTCTGAAGTTCTAGCTCTAAAACTGAACCTCTCTAAGGCACAGTTTTGTGTTGACTGCAAAATAGTGATAATAGGGCTTAATTCATGATTGATGATGAAGTAAGATGTCCACAATAGGTTTCCTCTCTTTTTCAAAAGAAATTTTGATAGAAGAGGGTGAAAGGAAGCATATGAAGCCACTGGGTAAGTATCATGGAGTAAACTGAGTACACTAGAGCAGGCAGATGTGCACAAAAACAAAATAATTGGAGTAAACAGCAAATGTGGATTAAAAATTCATTTTGCATAGGGCTGCATTTTATTGTATCTATTACATTATATTTCTTCTAGGGTAAGTTAATAACATTATTGTATATACCTGAAAATTATAATATTATGATTCTCCTGTTTAAAAGTTTCAGAAAGTTCTCTATTGCCTACAGGATTAGCGTTACATGATCTGACCCTGACAAACTTCTCTAGCTTAATGGCCCATCTCACCTCTACAGTGTACTCTGTGTTCCAGCTGAATAAAACTATCTCCTCCTAAAAATGCTGTCTTTTTTTCTTTTGAGTCTGCATTTCTCTTTCTTCCTGGAATACTTTTGTTTCTTCTTTTCTTTCCTTATTCTGCACTTGGGAACATCTGACTAATCCTCTAAGCCCTGACTTGAGCTCCTCTCCTCCACAGATCAAGCTTTCCTGAATTTTCTCATGATTATCATAGGGGTCTAACTGTAAAGTGAGCTTTCCTCTCAAACTCATCCCTCAGAAAAGAGGAAGGATACCTTAATTCTTTGCAAAGGATCTTTATATTGTGAGGAATTCTCTCAATTTCTATTTTGAGTAACAATTTATTGTTTGGGGAGAAGTCATATTAACAAGAAATGACTACTGTTGGTGCTGAGAGATGTCCCTGATGAAACTGGTTTTTCAAAGTTGGTAAATACATTTACTTCAATTTATAAATTATTTTTCTACTCTGATTACATGCCTGAAAATAAGATACTTTGAGAAAAGCCTTTTAATGATCATTTAACAGTGAAATACAGAAAGAGGTTATTATGTGGAGATCACATGATACATACGTCTGAGGATAATTTTTAAAAATTCCAATATTTACTTACATAACTTTGAATAAAATTTCCAATGACAATACCTAGATCAGACAAATGTCTATCTCCAACAGTTTAGACAGAATAAAGATGACAGGCTTTAAAATACAGTTTGGCAAGTCAAAAAGCAGCTCTAATCATGATGAAGAAAGTGACGTGAAAGTGCTCAGAAGAGTTTGCAAACAATGCTCCACGGAATATGTGAATAGTATAAAGGCAGTGTTACTAAAATATCTTATTTTCAACAACTTCTGTATCTGACCACCAAATGAAATACTGTAAGTAGTTGTCAGCTATTTCCTCATCATCCTTAACATTTTATTGTCAGTCAAAAACATTGTTTTTTGTTTGTTTCTAATTT
This sequence comes from Macaca mulatta, assembly GCF_049350105.2. Classification (NCBI taxonomy): domain Eukaryota; kingdom Metazoa; phylum Chordata; class Mammalia; order Primates; family Cercopithecidae; genus Macaca; species Macaca mulatta. The sequence goes on from NC_133413.1 coordinate 126,089,009, forward strand.
TCTTTTTGTGAAAATGAGAGAAATGCCTTATAGTTTTGTGCTCCTTCGCAGTGCTTTCCTGCCATTGAGTCTGTTCAGTGGTAGCACCATAATTATGTGCTCTCTTGTCTGGCTCCCTTTAGAAGGATCAATTCTTTTGTTATCTTTCTGTCCTGGATCTAAGAGAAAGCCTGATTCACATATTTTTCATAGAAAGAGAAAATAAGTAAAATTGTAGAGAAATGGTTCATTAAAACATTATTATATCCCATTTTTTGGCTTTTGATACTTAATTAAAATGGTACAAATAATTGTGCAGTCTAAAATAAAACATACCTAACCTTTAATCACGACTGTTTGCAATAAATGCTCAGGAAAAGTTTGCTGAACGAATGAGTGAATGATAACCTTTCTAGATAACAACATATATCTTTGATTATTAAACACTATTTTTCATATTTTCACATTTCAGAAAAGAACGTGTTTCACACTCTGTGAAAGATAGCATTGCGTTATAATTTAAGTAATGACTCCCCCCTTTATTTACCCTTATGGGACATAAATAAAGGTGTTTCTTACAAAGAGGTAACTGCCTAATGAGAACAAAAGTGATTTGTCAATAACTTTGTATGTGTCAGGCACAACAATACAATCTTCTTCAGTAAATAACATAATCATTATTTAACAGTTGAACATCAAGATACAGAAAGGATGAGTGACTGGACTTAAGGTTACAGCCAGCACCACATATCCTACATTTTGGAGAAAAAAATTTTTATTGATTTTTCAAAGAGGAATAAATACATTAGTATAATAGGTTGATTTCAATCCTATAGGTTTACACTATGGTTTCAAATGTATCATTTGCAGAACTTGTTACTCATAACAGTTTACTATAACAATTCAACTATGATAGCAATTATTAAGTACATGCTATAGTTAATATATTCAAGCTATTTCTGTCACTTGTTAAAAGCACGTACTTCTAAATTTTATTTTATTTTCATTAGAAAAAGTTTAAAAAGACAAATCTCTGCTAGGTTCTGGAGAGAAACACTAAGATAGATATTGCTGGCCCCCCCGACTAGTTTTAAAAAACACTTAAACAATTCCATTGCTATGAATTGAACATTAAAGTCAGCAAAGCATCCCTCACCTGTGCTATTAACTGTAAAAGCCTCTATCAGATACCCCTTTCCCCATAGAGCAAAACAACATCAGCACACATTAAGTGTTTATTTTCAGGCATCTTACTTTGTTTGAAGGAAGACACTATAATATTCTGCAATATTAGAAATGTTACAGTCTCTTCAGAAAGCCTTCTGTATATACTTGCATATATATATGTGAGTTTCTTATACACACACACACATTTTTAAATTCCATAAATATTCATTGAGTACTACTACTACAAGCCAGGCACTGTGTAGGGCTACACATTCAAAATGAAGCAAAAGAGGCAAAGTCCTTGTATTTTTAGAAGAGACAGGGTTTTGCCATATTTCCCAGGCTGGTTTCGAACTCCTGAGCTCAGGCTATCTGTCCACTTCAGCCTCTCAAAGTGCTGGGATTACAGGCATGAGCCACCGCACCTGGCATGGTGGTGGGTGCCTGTAATCACAGCTACTTGGGAGGCTGAGGCATGAGAATCACTGGAACCTGAGAGATGGAGGTTGCAGTGAGCCAAGATCATGCCACTGCCCCCTAGCCTCGGCAACAGAGTAAGACTCTCTCTCAAAAAAAAAAAAAAAAGAAAAAAAGAAAAAGAGGTAAAATCCTTGTCCCTACAGGAACCTTTGACTAAAGGAGAATAAAGGTAAATAAAATTTCAAAATATAATTATAAATAGATAGAAAAAATAAATATGCAAAATATAAGGTATGAAGAACTTGCTCTCTCTTTCTGTTGCAAAAAAGTTGGAAATAAGTTTGCCCTTCGAATTAAACTAAATCCGTGTACAATGACTTTGATGTGTATCAGTAGAAGCAAATCATAAAAACAAACAAACAAACAAACAAAAAACCCAAGATGGGGTTTTTAAGGGTGCAATTAAAGTGGCAGGAGAGAGACATTTAAAGTTTCAGTCAAGGTAATTATGAAGTAATCCCAGAGGCAAAACAAAGTTTAGTTTAATAAGCAGAAATATAATCAGGGAATAGGTTGATTAGAAAGAGCAAGAAGCATCATCAGAATCATTAAGGGAAGAAAAATGTGAGGACTTGAGGATTGCAGTTTCCTTGACAGTGCTATCCCTGTAGTAGAGGGTAAAGCAAACTAAAAGCCAGCATTAGCTGAGAGATGCTTTTTAAGTTCACATAAGTCTTTTCTCAGTGCCTGTAAGCCTTATAAGCAACCTCCTGAACACTGGCTTGCTTGAGGACAGTGGTTCTCAATGGAGGATGATTTGTCTCTCAGGAGATTTTTGGCAGTAGTAAGGGACAATTTGGGTGTCGTGACTGAGGGAGAGGGGCTGTTACTGGCACGTAGTGAGAAGAGGTCAAAAACGCTGCTAACCATGCCACAGGGTACAGGACAGTTCCCCCATAACAATGATCCAACCCAAAATGTCAGTAGTGCCCAAGTTGAGAAATCCTTCTCTATTGTTGCTCAAAACAATAGCAGAGAAAGAGAGTAAGAGCGAGAGTAAAACGGGAGAACAACTTATGCTTTCAAAGTCCAGTTGCCCCTGGTGGGAGTTCACCAGGAGCTGAAGAGTGATCCCTGGCTGACAGCCAGCAAGAAAGCATGAACTGCAGTCCTACAGTCTCAAGGAACTAAATTCTGCCAACAATATGAAACAACTTGAAGCAGGCTTTCCCCCAGAGCTTACAGATAAGAACTCAACCTGATATTGTGATTTCAGCTTTGTGATACTTTGAGCAGAGAATCCATCTATACGATACCTTACTTCTGATACACAAAGGTTGTGGTTAAGTTGCGACATAGCAATAGAAAACTAACACAATGCCCAAAGGTACCAATGCAGGGTCTGGCAGATTCCAATATACCCGGTTTGACTGCAGCCTCCCTATGGGCAGGAGTTGGGCATGTGGTGTTCACCATTACTTTCCTCAGCATTCATGTTGTGCCAAGAATGTGGTAGCTTTTCAATAAATATTTGTGGACTCACTCACTGATATTCCTTGTCTTCATAATTTTTTTCCTTCATTGTCAAAGTACACATAGGAATTCTGTGACACACATAAACTATGTTTACCCATCTGTGAACTTGTTTAATGTGAACCTGAGTGAAAGAGTTGGACCCATATCCATTGTGCCTATAAATATAGATTTCTGGTTGGACAAGTTATAGACAACCATGGACAAAACCCTGGACAAAGTAAATTAACCACAGCAAAGGTCACTTTGTACAGGAATTGACCAGGTTGGCCTTATACGTTTCTGGGTAAAAGTGATGGCTAATTTTATGTGTCAACTTGGCTGGGCCATGGTGCACAGCTATTTGGTTGCACATTATTCTAGATAATTCTGCATGGGTATTTTTGGATGAGACTTAAATTAAATAGAAGAAGTTTGAGTACAGTAGATTGCCTTCCATACTGTGGGTAAACCTCGTCTAATTAGTCAAAAACCTGAATTGAACATCCACCTATTTAAAGTTTTAACTAGATGCATTAGATTACATGATTATCATGAGCATCTATGGGTTATATTATTTTAAGCCTGAAAAAACATACTTGACCAAAAAAAATCGTTTTCCAATCCAAATTTCAGTTTTTCTTACAGGAAATGCTATCACATGCTAATTTATTCCCATAAAATTTTGCAGCAGATGTGAAATGTGAAATATGAAATGTTTACAAGTGAATTGCAAGTATCTCCTGGGTCAGGCTCATTAGAAAAAAGTAGTATTTGAAAACATTATTCACCTTTTTAAAGGGAAAAGAGCCCAGAAAGCAAAAGGGAAATGTAATTTTATTTTTTTCCATGTATAATATAGAGGAACAAATGAAGATGAAATAAGTAAACTTGTCGATCAGAAGTATTGATTAGTGTTGGAAGAGTTTGGAAACTGAGACTGGTTAAGAAGGAAAGACAGTATGAATTTTGGTGAACCATTACTTTGGGTAGAAGGAGGTACTAATGCTCTACTTTAAGGAAGGAGATGGGAAAATCCCAATTCAGTTATATTTAATAGGGCAAATATAAGCAACAGATGTTGTTTTTATCATATTATCCTGGTAAGAATATCCAAGAACAAGACACAGTAGACAGGATCCAATATCACAGATTCATTAAATTTGAAGTTTTGAATATTTAGATAGAATATGAAACTGAGAATAATAATAGTCACTGAGGATTTACTGTGTTCTAGGCATTGTTCCACACACTGTAGGTCTAATTCTACATTTGCTCATCTTGACAATCTTATGAAATGTACAATATTTTTTACCCATTTTACAAAAGACATCTACCCATTTTAAATTTTACCCATTTCTATGTGCTACAAAAAACACATAGAAGTTAAAGAACTTGTTCAAAACTAGTAAGCATGACGGTTGGCACTAGGGTTTATTTCACATTGTCTAACTTCAGAGTTCATGCTATTAAATACAAGGACAGACAAGTCTCTTAAATGTAAATTATTTACTACACAGCAGGATAAATTTACCAATATATTTTAAAATTGCAATAGCCATCTTTAAAAAATGAAAGAATAAATAGAATATTGAGTTAAACCATATGAGATGTCCAATTTCTAGGTCAAAAATGATCAAATATTGATAAACTCGTGTGCCTCAATGGGCATCAAGTCTATTGTCATTAACCTAGTAACTGGAATGCTGCCTTTATTATTTAATTTTAATTACTTTAAAGATTCAGAAAGTCATCACATTTTGGGGGGCATGCTTTTGGCCCTATTATATTTTTCTTTTATAAAAAGCCTTAACTTTTTGCGTCACAATTTTTTCACACTTGAGCAGTTTCAGAAAATTAATAGTATTTGTTGTCATCTGTAATTTTTGAATCATTAAAAATATTACTTTAAATAAGCATTTGTCTCATCTATTCTGGAAGAAAAGAGGATCTATTAAATATACTACTAACTTAAAAATTAGTTTATTCCTGATTACTTCTGCTTTAGCAGGTCATCAAATTCAGAATAAAACCCAGAAGTAACAACTTTATAAGACACTCTTAGAAATGTAATGGAAACATTTAAAAAGCAATAAATATAATCTACCCTCAATAGATATAATTGGCTACCATATTAAACTCAAACTTCTGGTTACTTTTCCAATATTTAACAATCTTTTTGGCCTATAAATTTGTAATATTTATTTTTTGGTCATCCCAACCTTATTTTTTTTCTACTCTTAGAGTTATCTCTTCACCTTGGTGTTGCCATGATCTAATACAATTTATCTCATATGTCTCTATTTCCTAAAGCATTTTCTAATGCTTATTTTTGAGAAATAAATTCTGTTCTTTGAATTCCCATAGTATGTTATTTTCACCTCTCCTGTGATTCTTACATTTTCCTTCTCAGTTATTTGTGTTCATGCTTTTCTGCCGTACTAGCTCCATCTTCTATCTCTGTCTCATTGATTTAATCCTTTAACCATGTAATTTCTCTGTCCCTTTCCAAGCGGTTTCTCATTTAGATTAATTACAGTAGGTCTAAACCAATTTATTGATCTGTCTTCTATCACTTAGGATGTTTTCAGCAAGAGTAACAAAATTCCTCACTCAAACAGATTTAAATAATAACGATATTTATCCTCTCACATGGGCAGAATTCCAGAGATAGAATGAGTTTCATCAGGCAGCAACAGTAATTCAATGTGACTATCATGGATCCTGGTCCTTTCCATCCTCAACTCTGCCAACTTTGCGTTTCAGTTTCACTCTAGTGCCTGTTCATTTCATATTTGCAGGACTGCTGCTCGTTGGTCCACGTGTCACATCTAGATTCAAAAATGTTCATAGAAATCAGTAAAATAGTCTCTTACATTGTCTCTGTTTTAGGAGTCAGGAAACTACTAAGAAGACCTCCAGAAGACCTCTTGTCATGTCTCTCGTGTTAGTGTTGGATCTTTCTTAGTCCACAGAGGTGTGGTTTATGCCATCATAACAAGATATCTAAGACTAGGGAGTATGTAATGAACAGAAATTTATTTTCTTACAGTTCTGGAGGTTGAGAGTCCCAAGATCAAGAAGCCAGCATCTGGCAAGGACCTTCTTGCTGCATCTTCACATGATGAAGGCAGAAGGGCAAAGAGGCAAAAGGGGACAAAACTAGCCCTTTTATAACAGCATTAGTCTATTTATGAGGGTGGACCCCTCGTGACCTAAACACCTCCCATTATGTTCCACCTCCCAACACTGATGCATTGGGGATTAAGTTTCCAACACACGGATTTCTGGGAATCATATTCAAACCATAGCAGAGTTTCACATCTTTTCCAAACCAACTAATGGCAACAAAAAGGGTTAAACACAGTGGTTCAGGCTAATGGTTATCAAATCTGGTAGCATATAAGTATTACTTGGGGAGTATTAAAATTTGTTGAGGCCTGGGATCCACCTGCATAGATTCATATTTAATAGTTTGAGGGTGGAGATAGGTGTGTGTGTATATATATCTCCAGGTAGAGAAGAAAGAGTTGACTACAGAAGCAAAAATAAGTGGCTGGAGAAATATAGGGAGAACATCAGAAGTGTATCATATCATAAATGCCAAAAGAAGAGAATGTTTTACAGAAGAATTTATCAACTGAAGAAAAGTGTGTGTGTGTGTGTGTGTGTGTGTGTGTGTATGTGTACTATTAATATATTAACATATGGATGAATTATGGTGTGTTTTTCTGCCAAAGCCATATTTAACCTACTATGTGGAGATATTCAGGTGAAGAATGGGATAAGATTATTTTGTGAAGAGGAAAGGGCAGGTGCCAAGTCTCTCAGATGGGAAATAACCTTGCTCACTTAATAAATTCTATAAATGTGAGTGTAGCTAGAGAAAAGTTGGAGAGGAAGAAACTAGAAATAAAGTTGAAGGCCACATCATGCATTGCCTTATAGACTTTTCATTTCCTTCCACAGACTTTCTATTTCATTCTAAATTTAATAAAAAGAGTCATGTTAGGAAATGGATTAGAAGGAACCAGGCACAGAATGAAGTAGACTAATCAGGAAGCTGTAATCTAGATGTGCTGGGACTAGGAGATAGGCAGTAGAGATGGATTTCAGTGGGTGAATTACAGATATTTTAAGTGTAGAAACAAAAGGAATGGATGATTATTTGCAGGGGTGTAGGAGAGGGAGGCTTCAAGGCAGACTTTGAGTCCCCTGGCATGATGCAGGGAATGGGAATGTCATTTACTGAGAAGGTTAACACTAGAAAAAGAGCCTTTGAGGGAAAGGAATAATGAAGATCATGAGTTGATTTTAATCAAGTTATGTTTGAAATATGCAACTAGATATTTCAAGTAGGCTCTTGTTTACACAGATTCAAAGTTTCAAAGAGCTGAACAAGCTGGAAATAGAAATGTGGGAGTTACTCCCTTATAGATGGCATTCAAAGCCATGAGAGTGGAAGAAAGCACCTGGGAAGTATGTGGAGAGTGAGAGTAAAGAGGACCCAGGACTGAGGCCTATGGAATGCCAGGTAGAGAAGAAAGGGTTGACAAAAGAAGTAAAAAGAAGTGGCTGGAGAAGTGTAGGGAGAACATCAGAAGTGAGTCATATCATATATGCCAAAAGTACAGAATGTTTTACAGAGGAATTTATCAACAGAAGAAGGAAAGAGAGAGAGAGAGAGAAAGAGAGAGAGAGAGAAGGAGAGAGAAGAGGAAGGGGCAGGGGGAGGAAGAAAGGAAGAAAAAAAGAAAGCAGGAAGAAATGAAGAAATGGAAGAGAAAGAAAGAAAGAAAGAAAGAAAGAGAAAGAAAGAAAGGAAGGAAGGAAGGAAGGAAGGAAGGAAGGAAGGAAAAGAAAAGAAAAGAAAGAAAGTTGACTCCTACTTAAAATAAAAATATAATCCATTGATACAATTTGACATGAAAAAAGACTCACTTCATGGGAATATTCAAAGGTAAAAGGACAAAGATCTCTACTGCAATGTCTTGGAACTGTCTTATTTTCTGCCCAGCTTGGCACTACCATAAAATATTGGAAGCCATAAAATATTTAGAAACTGATTATTAAACAGGCTTTGAAATCACTTTTGTGCCAGTCTGTCGGCTTTCATTTTATCTGATCTCTGCATTCAGTTCTGCGTTAGAACACGCACTAGTTAAAATGTCCATTATTATCACGAATAATGAATTCGATGACTCATGAAGCCTGTGTCTTTTAAAGTCAGACTTCCAGAAGAAAATAAAAATTTTCACTGCCCGAATGTCTGATCTTATGTGAATGATATGGTTAGGCTGTGTGCCCACCAAATCTCATCTTGAATTGTATTAAAAGCTCCCATAATCCCCACATGTTGTGGGAGGGAACTGGTGGGATATAATTGAATCATGGGGTCAGGGTTTCCCATGCTGCTGTCATGATCGTGAATAAGTCTCACAAAATCTGGTGGTTTTATAAAGGGCAGCTCCCCTGCACACACTCTCTTGTCTGCCACCATGTAAGAAATACCTTTGCTCCTCCTTTGCCTTCTGCCATGATTGTGAGGCCTCCCCAGCAACGTGGAACTGTGAGTCCATTAAACCTCTTTTTCTTTATATATTACCCAGTCTCATGATATTTGTTCATAGAAGTGTGAAAATAGACTAATACAGTAAACTCATACCAGTAGAGTAGGGTACTGCTATTAAGATACCCCAAAATGTGGAAGTGACTTTGGAACTGGGTAACAGATAGTGGTTGGAACAGTTTGGATGGCTCAGAAAACAAACAAACAAACAAAACCAGAAAGATATAGGAAAGTGTGGAGCTTTCTAGAGACTTGTTGAATGGTTTTGACTAAAATGCTGATAGTGATATGGACAATGAAGCCCAGGCTGAGGTGGTTTCAGATGGAGAGGAGGAACTTATTAGAAACTGGAGCAAAGGTGATCTTTATGTTATGTTTAACAAAGAGACTTGTGGCATTTTGCCACTGCCCTAGAGATTTGTGGAACTTTGAACTTGAGAGAGATGATTTAGGGTATCTGGCTGAAGAAATTTCTAAGCAGCAAAGTGTTCAAGATGTGACTTGGGTGCTGTTAAAAGCATTCTGTTTTATGTATTCACAAAGATATGGTTTGGAATTGGCACTTATGTTTAAAAGGGAAGCAAAGCATAAAAGTTCAGAAAATTTGCAGCCTGATGATGCAATAGTGAAGAAAAACCCATTTTCTGAGGAGAAATTCAAGCCTGTTGTAGAAATTTGCATAAGTAATGAGAAGCTAAATGTTAATTGCCAAGATAATGGGGAAAATGTCTCCAGAGCATGTCAGAGGCCTTTGCAGCAGGCAGCCCCTTCCCTCACAAGCCTGGAGACCTAGAAAGAAGAAATGATTTTGTGAGTCAGGCCCAGGGCATTACTGTTTTTTGCATTCTCAGGACTTGGTGCCCTGTGTCCCAGCCATGGCTAAAAGGGGCCAACATACAGCTCAGGCCATTGCTTAAAAGGGTACAATCCCCAAGGCTTGGCAGCTTCCATGTGGTGTTGGGCCTGTAGGTGCACAAAAGTCAAGAATTGAAGTTGGGGAACCTTCAACTAGATTTCAGAGGATATATGGAGACTCCTGGACATCCAGGCAGAGGTGCACTGCAGGGGTGGAGTCCACTGCTAGGGCAGTGCAAAAGACAAATATGGAGTGGGAGCCCCCAACACAGTTCCCACAGGGGCACTGCCTAGTGGAGCTGTGAGAAAAGGGCCACTGTCCTCTAGACCCCAAAATGGTAGATCCACCTATGGCTTGCATCATGCACCTGGAAAAGCTGAAGTCACTCAATGCCAGCCAGTGAAGGCAGCCAGAATTGGGGCTATACCCTGAAAAGCCACAGGAGTGGAATTTCCCAAAGCTATGGGAGCCCATCCCTTGCATCAGCATGACCTAGATGTGAGACATGGTATCATTTCACAGACAAGAAGATAATTTCAGAGCTTTAAGATTTGACTGCGCCACTGGATTTCAGACTTGCTTGGGGCCTGTAGCCCCTTTGTTTTGGCCAATTTCTCCCATTTGGAATGGGTGTGTTTATCCAATACCTGTACCCCCATTGTATTCAAGAAGAAACTAACTTGCTTTTGATTTTACAGGCTTATAGGCAGAAGGGACTTGCCTTGTGTCATCTGAGATTTTGGACTTGGACTTTTGGGTTAATATTGGATTGATTTAAGACTTTGGGTGACTGTTGGGTAGGCATGATTGTGTTTTGAAATGTGAGGACATGAGATTTGGTAGTGGCCAGAGTTGGGATGATATGGCTTGGCTGTGTCCCCACCCAAATCTCATTGTGAATTGTAGTTCCCATAATCCCCACAGGTCATGAGACGGACCCAGTGGGAGGTAACTGAATCATGGAGGTAGTTACCTCCATGCTGCTGTTCTCATGATACTGAGTGAATTCTCATGAGATCTGATGGTTTTATAAAGGGCAGTTCCCCTGCACGTGCTTGCTTGTCTACTGCCATATAAGATGTGCATTTGCTCCTCCTTCACCATCCACCATGATTGTGAGGCCTCCCAAGCCATGTGGAACTGTGAGTCCATTAAACTTCTTTTTCTTGGCCAGGCACAGTGACTTATGCCTGTAATCCCAGCACTTTGGGAGGCCAAGGCAGGTGGATCACTTGAGGCCAGGAGTTTGAGACCAGCATGTCCAACATGATGAAACCCCATTTCTACTAAAAATGCAAAAATTAGCCAGGCATGGTGGCAGACACCTGTAATTCCAGCTACTCAGGAGGCTGGGACAGGAGAATTACTTGAAGCTGGGAGGCAGAAGTTGCAGTGAGCCAAGATTATGCCACTGCACTCCAGCTTGGGTGACAGAATGAGACTCCATCTCAAACAACAACAACAATAGCAACAACTCTCTTTTTCTTTATAAATTACCCAGTCTTGGGTATTTCTTCATAGCAGTATGAAAATGGACTAATATATGAACAATGCTCAATCCCAAGTAATGAGCTGCTAATGATGAGATTTCAGGCAGTAGGCATCAAGTACAGAAGGATGTATTAAGGTAAGCTATCACATTATCTCACCTTAGGCAACTGCCTATATTGCTCCTGTCTTGAATAAATATGTAGATAAGATAATGCTAATATAACTTATTTTTTTGCCAAAACTAAATTATGCTCTTGGCATTTCAAAGAATGCATCATCTGTATCAGTGATGCTGAAACTAAAATAGTTCAACGTGGGCAAAGTTTGATAACTTTAACTTACTCAATTTTGATGGCCACTGGTGAAAACTTATTATTGTCCACCTTCTCTACTCCTAATGCTACCACCAGGGATAGGTCAAGTTTCAGGGATTTTCCTTCACACTCATGATGCCAAAGGAAGTGAGCTTTTGTTGTACCTAAGGTTGTAGTGTATTGAGTGGTGGTTTCCCTTTGGAAATTAGGAAAAATGTACATCTTAAACGTTAAGAGCACAGGCTTTGGTGTCAGAGGGAACTGGAGTTCAAATCACAGCCCCACTACCTACTAGTTGAACTGACTTGGATAATTATTTAACTACATTTAGCCTGATATTTCCTCAACTATAAAATGGTGATGATTATATTATCAATGTTTAATTGATAAACTGTGATTTATTGTGGTCAGTAAATTCATTAATGCACCTAAAGCAGTTAGCATAAATACATGCTATTATCACTGCAATTCTCAATAACAGCATTTGTTATTTCTAAACATAGGGAGAGTGGTGAGGATTCCAAGCTGCTCACCTGTGAGATAATCTCTAACACAATTACCCTCTATTTGCTTTCTGAAACTGGAGAGGTGGTCTAGGCTCAGTGCGTCTTTCTGGGTATTGGTTTTGGGGAAAGAGTGCTGTTTAGTCTGCTTTGGTTCTAGTCTGCATTAGTCTGTCTAATCCATACAAAAATAGTGCTAATAATCCAATCTACATCACTGAAATTCTACATGGAGGTTTTGGGCCAAAACTTCAGTTAGTACTGAAGCCTGACTTCCCTAAACCCTGAGAGGGGGACTGAGTCATGTGGTGGCTTTCAAAAGGAAGGTATTCAAAATGCTCACTAGGTTCTTCCCTTCTCTCTTTATATGCATATATAAAAATCACGCTTCTCCTAACAAAATTTGCAAGTTTTGTCTTCCATTTATCCACCAGGCATGCCACCCATGTATTTGACAATTAACCTGAAGTCGAGTATGCAATACACGTATTTCAACTTGCATAGCAATTCCATGACTTGGTATCATCAACTAATGGAAAGTCAAGTTTGAAAAGAAAATGTGACGCATTTAATTTCTCTGTCTAAAATATGAACTATTTATATAGGTAATATTATTCTCAACTTTGTAAAATCTGGAATGCTTTTTTGCTAGCCTAAGTAATTTCACCCACACTAGATCGTTTGAACATTACAATCACCCTATGAAATAGTAGCTCTTATATTCCTTTCTACTTTGCTGATGATCAAATTTAGGATGAAACAAATTGACAGATTTTTCAAGTAAGCATATATAATAAATGATGAAAATGTCCCTGAACCCACATGATTTTGTTCCAGTATCAAAGTGCCTTTCTGTACCATACTTTTAGGTTTCAGTCCTTTAGAAATAGGACAATGGGGCCCCATCAAGCTTAGAAAACAGAAAAGCAAACTAACTAAACTCTTTATGGCTTAGAAAGCCCAGCAAGATCTGTCCTACCAGGCTCTCGGTCCTCATCCCTAAACTCTATTCAAGTCAAGACTGCCTAGCCAGAGTAGCCATCATAAATATCCAATGCTCCTTTCCATGTGAAATTTAGCATTTACTTCCAGTTATCTATTGTTTTATTACAAGCCACCTCCAAAGTTTGTGGCAGATAGTAACTGTTTTATTATTCTCATGGGCTCTATGGGTCACAGTTTTGTACAGGACACAATAGGGACAGCTTGTTTATGCTGTACTATGTCTGGGTACACAACTGGAAAAGCTCAAAGGCTGGGGGTGACTCTACAGCTGGGGACTGATATGATCTGGAGGTATCTCTGTGTATTTGTCTGTGGTTGATACTGGCCATTGTCTGGGAACTCATTTGGCACTCTCAGTTAAGACACCTGCTTTTCTCTCCATGTAGTCTGGACTTCCTCACAGTGTGGAAACTGGATAGTAAAAGCAGGCATCCCAAGAGAATTGGGAAGGAAGTGCATTGCAATTTTATGATCTAGACCCAAAAGTCATTTAGCATCACCTCCACCACACCCTATTGGTCAAGGCACAGAACAGTCTTTCCGGGTTGAAGGAAGTATTGTCAATGTCACACTGTAAGTAGAGCACATTCGGGGGGTATACTGTTTTGGCCAGATTCCAAAAATAAAAGCTGCCACACTACCCCTATTTCTAAATAGATTTTTCTTCTGTTACTTACATTGTTGGCTCCTTCATGTCATTCCAGTGTTTGTACAAATATCACTACCTATGCCAACTGTATTTGCACCATTCTCTTTTTGCAGCTTTCTTTATCTTCCTGCTCAATAAATTATTTACTCTACCTGATTCTCTTTCTTTACCTTTCTTGCTTTGTCGCTTGCTCTCTCCCCTCTCAACTGTCCTCCTTTCTCCCTTCTCCTTCCTTCCTTCCTTCCTTCCCTCCCTCCTTCCTCCTTCTTTCTTTTTCCTTCTTTCTTTCCTTCCTTCTTTCTTTCCCTCTTTCTTACTTCTTCTTTCTCTTTCTTTCTTTCTCTCTCTCTCTCTTTCTTTCTTTCTTTTCTTTCTTTCTTTCTTTCTTTCTTTCTTTCTTTCTTTCTTTCTTTCTTTCTTTCTTTCTTTCTTTCTTCTTTCTTTCTTCTTTCTTTCTTTCTTTCTCTTTCTTTCTTTCTTTCTTTCTTTCTTTCTTTCTTTCTTTCTTTCTTTCTTTCTTTCTTTCTTTCTTTCTTTCTTTCTTTCTTTCTTTCTTCCTTTCCTTTCTCTTTCTTCTCATATTTCTATCACTGATTTACCTGTCTATATCTATTTTTCCATCTCTCTGTCTAAACTACCCTTCTACCTATCTCGCTGCTTTTGTACCTCAATAAAAGTAATCTACAAGAGAAGAAAAGTAATTCTCCGAGAGAATATTGAATCAGAGTGTGGCAGTGAAACCACACTCTGATACAATAATGGTATCACATGTCATTATACATTTGCCAAAATCCACAGAATGTACAATATCAAGAGTGAGCCCTTATGTAAATTATGGACTTTGGGTAATAATTTTGTGTCAAATTACATTCCTCAATGGTAACAAATATATCACTTTACTGGGGGATGTTGACAATGAAGGAGGCTATGCATGTGTGGGAATGGGGTAAATAGAAAATATATGTATGTCTTGTTCTTTTGATGTGAACCTAAAACGGCTCTAAAAAATAAAGTCTATTCTAAAAAAGTAAGCTCCATGATGGCAGGAACTTTGCCTTGTTTGCCACCATATTCTGGGGCACAGAACAATGTCTGGGACAGAGATAGCAGACGCTCAATAAAAATGTGTTAAATAAATGAATGCTTGAATGAATTCATTGATATGAGCAAGGTTATTAGATTATTTTGTTTTGGAATTAGAAGCACATAAACCAGCAATAAAACCACTGAGTACTCAGGAAAAGAATGGGCTGAAAAGTAAGGATCCAAGGGCTATTGGGAAGATGTGCAAAAGCCAAACTCTCCTGATTTCATGATTATTTCCTGGCCCAACACTGACTCTCTAAATTCTCAAATCACAGTATACTGAGGAGGCTTCTCAGCCTTTTCAATGTATGCAGAATATAAGAAGCTTGCCATTCTCCGTTATTCAATCACTTACACTTGTTGTTAATTCAATATTCATGTGAGACTTCGTTTAATGTACAAATTTTATTTCATGAATTACTCATTCTCAGAAATGTTTTTCCCTTCTTTTAAATTGTTCTACTTCATGACTATAGTGGATCAAACTAGGATTTGAAAATGTCACTTCAAATTTTGTCTGTCATGATATCAAGAGTTGAGGTTTCTTACATAATAATGTTCAAACTGTCCTTAATAAATTACTAATGTTTATGGTAATTTAGAGCAGAATAGTAGTGAAAAGGACAATCTGATACTCCCCTACATACCAAAATTATCTTCTAACTTTAATAACAAGGTATGTATTTCCTTCTAAGAAATTGCCATAGATTTAAATCTAAATGATAACTGCTAAATTACCAATTTTGAACTCAGGCTTTTATCTTAAAGGCAAGATTTATATATCCAATTAGTTATTGGATGTTTTCATTTTGATGATGCACCAGAATTCAACATATCCAACGTTTATTTTATCATTGACCCTTAAAACCCTCCCTTTATTTTATTCTACTAGTGGACAGGCCCACTGTGAGAGGCAGATTTTCTACGAAGCCAACTAAATCTAAACCTTGGACCCCACACTTATATGGGGTCTTTTTAATGCTCTAATCTTGTATTATATTTCATCATTAAAATGCATATCCATTTTCTACAGCCAATAAAAGGCGATCATTCTCTTAAGCATACGATACAGTTTTATTATTATGACCTAGTTTAGCTTTAACAGAAAACTGGTCCTTTTGAATAACATTTACTCTAAAGAGAGGCTGTGGGTTACTATTTTAAAATAAAAGCCATCATTTTTACTAATGTTTTACAACTTTTTACTTCATTGTTACAAGTAAATCTATTGACCAACTCATCTCATTCAAGTACCTAAGTGTCAAGGATATACATGGAAGTTATTAACACATAATTCAAACCTAAAGGCTTTGTGGGTTCTTCCCTGATGTATTTGAATGGTATAAGAGAGTGATCTGACATACCTTCTTTAAATTTTTTCAGGCTAAAGATTTGTCATATCATATCATTTAGACTTTTGTATTAGAATAAATGTATATTGCGGCCGGGCGCGGTGGCTCAAGCCTTTAATCCCAGCACTTTGGGAGGCCGAGACGGGCAAATCACAAGGTCAGGAGATCGAGACCATCCTGGCTAACCTGGTGAAACCCTGTCTCTACTAAAAAATACAAAAAACTAGCCGGGCAAGGTGGCGGGCGCCTGTGGTCCCAGCTACTCGGGAGGCTGAGGCAGGAGAATGGCGTAAACACAGGAGGCAGAGCTTGTAGTGAGCTGAGATCCGGCCACTGCACTCCAGCCTGGGCGACAGAGCGAGACTCCGTCTCAAAAAAAAAAAAAAGAATAAATGTATATTTTATCAGTGATGTACTGGTTCTATCTGATGTTATTCCTTTGGATTATTTCCAGATAGAAAAGGAGTCTCTTGATATATAAGTAATGTCTTAGGTAAGCTTTATGGTGTTCTCAAAACGGCATCAATTTCACCTACAGTTTCATTTGGGACTTTAACCTCAACTGGAAAAACTGAATGGCTGCCCTGCAGATACTTTCCAGAGAGTATAATTCTAAACTCATACTACCTAACACATAGCAAAGGCTTGATTGTGGGAAATAATACTTTTGTAAGAATCCATGAAGATTATGCTGTCCATCCATTCTCCTAGAATTTCTGCAAGCTACTTTTGGATCATGCTAGACTATCAGAGAACCGAGTACATAGCAAATAATCCACTTTTATTAGATTTACTTTTTAGAATGGTATTTTTGTCCTAAATTTAGAGACACTTCTATGAAAATTCTTATTTGGTTCACTCTAAGGATACTTACAGCAATGCTGCTCATTCTGTTAGACTGACGGTTGTCTAGGTTTTCTCCCTTCCTGCTCAAGGGGGCAGGTTTTTATAGGCTTCAGAGTAATTCAAAAGTTTGATTTTATTGCTTTCTTTTCAGGGGGATGCTTGTGGTTGAAACATTGATCTCTCTTACAGATTACATGGCTGTGGGATCCTATAGGTCTATTCTATACTGGTCTGCTTTTTCACAGTTTTTATTTCATTATTGGAGAGAGAACACTCTAGTTCATAATAGCTATCTATTCTTATCCTTCCATTCATTCGTTTATTGAGGAAATATTTACAGAATCTACCCTATGTGCTTGTCACATTTCAAGTCATTGAAGATACAGCAGGGAAAAATTCCCTAAACGCCTGGATCTTACGTTCTAATGAAGTATAAGATTGGTTCTGGCTTCCTTTAAATCAGAGTCTTCGGTAGATAGTGTTTCAAATCTTGATTCCAGGAATAATTACATCTTGATCAGTTTGTTTATCCTCTGGATAAACAAATTATTGACTCATAGGAAGCCTACAGCCAAATTTGTGTACCCTTAGCTGTTGATTATAAGTGCATGCTATACTTTTTTGTGTTCCATCTTACTTTGGGTTCCATTTATTCCCTTTGCTTTATTTTTTAACATTACTTATAATTTGTTGTGTCACTGTGTTGTATATGTCTTGGTAAGCATCTAAAATAATTTTTGAGCACAACATTGAGTATAAATCATAAAGCATACAAACAAATAAAAAATACTCTTATCTTTACCCACTGTCCTCCAAGTTTCTCTTGTTAATTCTCCTTACCAGAAGCAACTTTCTAAAAAGCCACTTCCATCATATTATAAAATTTCTTATACATTTGGTGACTTCCCAGATAGGCCCTTCATATTCTGTTCTTGTTGAGCTACTTGAATTTGGCTATTTTCCTCCCCACAGCATATTTCCTTACTTTACTGAGAAAATTGCAGATTCTCACAAGTGTTTTGCTCTCTCTCACCCCTAAGCTTTTGGATTTGTTGTTTCTTTTGTTAAAAAGCCCATCCTGTCCACACCCTCTCACCTGGCTTGCTCCCATTCAATTGGTGTCATCTTCTCTGGGAAGCCTTTCCCACTGCCTTAGGCTTAGTTGGGTGCCCCTCCTTTGAGTTGCCATAGTATCCTCTGCTTATGTCTAGCCTGTACTTATCACTGTATTATAAGTGTTAATTTGCCTGTTCTTGTCTGTCCCTAGACTGTGACCTTATTCAGGGAGGGAGCTCTCTTTCATCTGCGTGTCCCCAGGGCCTAGCACGGTGCACCATAGAAAGTGTTCAGTGCAGATTTTCTGGATGACTCAGTGAAAGAGAGACGTGTTTCCAAAGGTTGCCTAGAAAACTGGCTTACTTCCTAAAGTGGTTCTTATTTCCCCACAGTTTCAAAACGGTTTGCGATTTGTTTCTACCTTTGCAGTCAATGACTGCACCCCTTATAGTTCCACCTTTTGGAAGCTGGCTCAAAGAACACAAAAGAAGACCCCAAGGAAAATTAGGCTAGTTCTTTTTTTCAGATTATGATCACATTGACTAGCACTAAGCCTAACACACAACAGATGCTCCATAAATATGGGTTAAATAAGTATTAGTTAAATAAATGACTCACTAATTGAATGAATGAAAGTAGAATTTTTGCTCACATAGTATAGTTGGCTTTATAGTAAGCAGAACTGATTGTTGTCTGGTGCTGGGAAACCTCTACTTGACCTCCTACACCGTTGTTAATGATTGACACATTGGGGTTAAGAATTAAGAATAAAGACTGCAGAGATGGTATAATGCTGAGTGGCCTCAGTGAATAAAATTGTCTGATTATTTTGTGTGTTAGTTCAGGGCACACACAATTGGATTGCCATGGGGGAAGTGAGGGCAGGGTTGAGAAATGTGAAGGAGGAATCTGAAATAGGACAAACAAAGGGACAATGGAGGCTAACCCTGAACCAAATTTTAACATCTTTGCCTAAACAGACTCTGACAACTCAACACGTCACTATTTCCTTCTTGCTTTCCCTGCGTGCTTCCTCTGATAAATATTTACTAAGGACTTGTCATACATCAGGTACCTTGGAGATGCAAGGGGTAGATGGAGAGCAAAACAAAGGCAACTACTTTTTCACAGAGTTTGCAGTCTAGTGTGGAAGACTGATAATACAGTAAGTAGAAACACAAATTATAATGAATGCTATGAAAGGGTAATTTTCAGAAGTATGGGAGCATATTACAAAATATTTCATTGGTTTTCAAAACTTCTTCGGTTCCACGGTGGGCTGTTCAAGGTTTTGTAGCCACATGGTAGTGGTTTGAGTAGGGGTCCTTGAAAAAGTTCTTGTGTTTTATAGAAGGTTGGGGCTAAGGTTGGAGCTAAGTAAACAAATCTTCTATTGACTGAAATGTGTTGGTTCCCCTTAAGATTCCTCAAAGTGTCTAGACTCAACCATTGTTCATTGATGAAGAGTGTCAATATTTCTCACATTATTAAATTGCTTGGCTTGTACACATGAAAATATTTGATCTCAGGAAATCCCCCAGATGCCACATTTCCCTTTTTAGATGTGAGAATAAAGACTATTCTATTAAGGTACCTGATGACAGCATGACCAAAACATAAATAGTATGCTGAGTGTTTATCAAACCAACCCAAAATATTCAAATTGAGTGGTCACTTCTGGAAACTCCAACATGATTGAAATAATTCTTGGAAGCTCAAAACTTGATCAAATGACTTATTATCAGTTTAAGCTTTTCATGAATCAGTTGTGGGTGGGTAAAAACAGGTTTATCAAGATTCTGAAACTTGTTGAAAACATACTCAGTCTGAGACAAAGTGATATGTTCTCTGAATAGAACAAGCATAAAATTTGGCTTTGGTTGCCAAATTATTATTTTATCAACAACTATTACGTATATTCCTACAAAATGTGAAATTAAATACGGTATCACCTAAATAGGCCACATCAGTGTTTTATATTCTTCTTAGAACTATGTCTGTAACAGCATAGGAATTGACTAATTTGGTAAGTTAGGTCAATTGCTAACACTCAGAAATGAATAAACTAAGTAGTTAAGTAAATGAAGATATAATTACTTCTATAGCATTGCATTACAAGAAACTGAGGTGTTTGACTAAAATTTTAATTTTCAAAAGATGGGATCCTGAAGCGAAGATATAATCCAAGTGCCTGGGTGTTGGCACAAGCCACTATGAAAAGGAGACTTCATTCCTTACTTACTGCTTGTGAACCATTTTATATGAAGATTTAATAATGAATAAATATTTATAAAATTGAAATACTGCAATATGAATGGTATAAAGAAATCATAAGACAGTTTGCCTACTGTCTGGCTAGGCAAACAAGTCATTAAAAAACACACATGAAAATCTAATTAATACAACCAGGTAAAAAATGATAAATTCCAAGTGAGTATTACGGTCAGTTAGTATTGGTTGAGTTCCGAGGAGGGAAAAAGAGAGATGAATATTTGGGCCTGGCTGCCTAGGATTCTAAAAATTGATAAATGAGGCAGAGGGCATTTTGAGCAGGAGAGCAGGGCCTAGAAATTCCAATGTGTTTGACAGGTTGAGGGTAATTAGTTAATCTGTAGTGGAGATTTTGTTTTTTTTGAGAGTAATAAAAAAAACGCCAGGAGAAATTGTAGGTTGATTTCAAGATATAGAGATTAGTATTCCTTCCCGAATCACAAAAGACAGTGATTTACTTGGAGGCCAGCCTATAGGTAAAATATTGGGCAACCTCAAATCCTGTTTAGAAACATGTGGGTTTCTAAACAAAGACAAAAAATATAAAATTTTTTACACATGAAAATATATCCAATAGCCTTGATTTTTCAAAAACTCATTTTAATTGTATTTAAAAAAATGTCGTTTTGATTTTTTTTTAAAGAAAATAAGTATCCAAAAGTGCTATTTCCTGGGCTCTGTATTATATAATTCACGTATTTTGTTTCATCTAGTCCTTACGATGATCCAATGAAAACACAGTATCTTACTTAACTCTCAAAACAAGTCTGTTAGATAGAAGATATCCTCATCCTCATTTAACAGATGAAGGAATTGAACATCAGAGAGGTTTTGCAACTGCTCAACATCATACATAGATCAAGTCTTGGGTCTGGGCCAAGCTTGACTCCACGTCTTATGCTGGAACTGCAATGCTGGCTTTAAATATAGACAGCACTAATCAACTGTGTAGGACGTTCATTGCCCCAAACTCAGACCAATGCCGACTACTATGTCAATACTTCAAAGTGTTGTGTCTGTTTGAATCAATTATTTCAAGATAATGTATTTTTATTGTGCAAAAGCAGGTAATCACATTTCAGAGAACAAAATAAATAATGAAACCCAAAGACACCAAATGTTTTGGTTTTTCAATGCCAATAGATTATGTTGGTTGTCTACGATTAGAGAGGTTTCAAATATTAATACAGAAAATGTGAAATGATTCCTTGCTCTTCATCAAACTCCTCTCAGACTTCTGCATCTAGTTTAGTGGTTAGGAGTATACGTTTGCAAGCTAGATAGAAATGGTTGCACCCGGCTTTGCTCCTCTTTCTAGGTGACTAATGGAGAACGTTTTTTACTTCTCCACATCTCAGTTTCTTCTTCTGTAGAATGGGATTAATGCAATTTACTTCAGAGCACTGATGTGAGAAGGAAATGTAAAGATGTATAGAAAGTACTTTGTACAATACCTGGCACAGAATTAATACTCAATAAATGGTAGTGATTATTAGTCATTTTGGGCAAACCGGCATTGTTCCTATGAGGAAAGAACTGTTCAAAGGGAACAATGAAATCAGAGTGGATTTCCTGTTCTCTGCCTTTTAAGCTTTTCATCAAAGGCAACACAATGCAGCAGAGGCTCTGAGAACAAGCCCAAGATTGAAGCCTCCTTCTCTGATTAATGCAGTGCTTTGAGCACAAGCAAATAATGTGAAGAAGGTTAAATTCATGCATGGCTTAACTTGAACCAAAGTGGTCAAGGATCGTCGCAGGTTCTGTGGAGCTGAATAATTCCAGCAAGGATTGGTTAACCCCAGAACATAACCAAAAGCAAATTCAGAGACAAAGTGTCATGAAGAAAATGGTAAAGTTTTGGCATTATGATGCCACCAGTAGCATATAAACTTATCTGATAATTCAGCTTACTTATTCAGGAATGATGACTTTATACATTTAACAATTTTCTTTTCACCTCTGGAAAACTATCAGCCTAGCAATAGAATAAGTTATTCTCTCCCCTACCATAGACAGGGGATCAGAGATAAGGGTAGTGAGGGGGATATTTCTGTATACAAATATGTGATAATATCATATATTCTAGTATCACCTTAGAGATCAA
The DNA here is from genome assembly GCF_049350105.2 of Macaca mulatta. Lineage (NCBI taxonomy): Eukaryota > Metazoa > Chordata > Mammalia > Primates > Cercopithecidae > Macaca > Macaca mulatta. Next base: position 126,111,189 of record NC_133413.1, read on the forward strand.
TAAGTGCATTAATATACATTACCTTACTTTATTATCACAGATCAAGGGAAGAAAATGAGGTCAATAGAGGTTACAGACTTGTACACATCAAGCCTAGTGAAAAAACCTCCATTAAAAGCCTGATCTTGAACTTAGGTTCAGCTAATTTTGCATCATATTACAGCGCCTGAGCAGTGACTCTTACTAACTTTTATGTCTTGCTTCACAGACTATAAGCCTTCTGTGTGCATATTCCAACCTCATTCTCACATGATTGTAGAAGCAGAGTTAGTCTTGTCCTCACTTTAAGGACCAGGAAAGAACATCAGATTGAAAGACAAAGATTTGCACTTTATGGCTTTAAATACCATGCGTTTATTAATTCAACATATATCACTGAACACCTCTTACATAGTAGGAACTTCTCTAGATAATGAAAGTAGGGTGGGGAACATAATAAACTCTTTGCCTTTATGGAGCTCAGATGCTAGTGGTGGACATGAACAATAAGCAAATTAACCAATAAAAATATTAGTTAATGTCAGACAAGGTAAGTAGCATCAAGACAAAGAAAAGGACATGATGGGTTCAGAGAAGGGGTTATTTTAGGTAGAGTGAAAGTAAGTCTTTTTAAAGTTGAAACATTTGAATAGAGACCTGAATGAAGTGACCAGCAAGCCAGAAGAACAAGCAAGGCTTTCCAGGAAAGGGAAAGTCAAGGTCAAAGGCATTCCAGCTTGGTGTGCTGGAGAAACCACAAGATGACCAGGCAAGAAAGACTTTGTCTGAATACAAAGTGATGAGTTTGGAGTGATAGGCAAAGCATTGTAACAGGTAGGGCTTTGTCGTAGTGCATCGTGACTTTTTTAGAAAAGATCTCAACCAGGTTGGAAAAAAATAACTCAAGCATGATGGTCATAAGCCCTTGCACATTTCCTTTTACTATCAATTCATGTATCTTTCTGTCCTTGACATAATTCTTCCAAGCCACTTCCATTTTTACCAGTTTCTCGCATATCATTGAGGGCCAGCTGAGCAGTGGTTTCAGTATCATGACTATTTTAACGTTAAGTGTAGCCATCTCATAAGCAGGAGGTCATGTATCTTGTATTTTGACTTTGTAGTTACTTGTCATGAGCAAATAGTTTTAAAGAACTGGGGGACCTGAATTTAGTATCCCCACAGTTCTTCTAAGCTAAGTGTATAACACAAAACAAAGTAGAATCTATGAAAATAAAGACATTTAACAGTGCCAGAGGAAAAGCGCTGTAGTCGTATAACTGCAGTTATACTATAAATTTATATAGATTCATTGGAAATCAAGTTTTTCAAGAGAAATCGCTGGTGATACCGACTTGATTATTTTGCCAACGTGGAGAAGCCAGGCAAGAAACTGAGAATCAGGGTTACAAAATGGACCATCAATTTATCTTGTAAATTTTTAACCATTACATATTAACTGTTACATATTAACAGTTTAACCTCTTATATATTTCTTTTAAGTCTTATTTTATCTCCAGCATTTGTATAGCAAATGTTAAAGTAGCAAAGGCTCTCTCTATTAGCTAGCTCTGATTAAAACACATCTACTAACAAGGAATGTATTGGGTAATGTGAAATAAATGTCCTAGTGTCTTTACCATATAATTAGTGAGTTTCTAACCTAACTTTTTAAGAAGCCAGCTATGAGTCCAGCTGCATAGATAAGGAGCAACTATGAGACAATGCTATTTGATATGAGGTGGAACAGTCCCAAAAGATACAGCTGCAGGAATGGAGGCGAAAATTATCTTTACAAACGAATCCACATGTAAAAAATGACAGGAAGATTTGTATTTAGGAGGTGGCATGGCTTCTTAAATTATTTTGAAAGTTTGCTCTGAATATGGCAAGTGCTGGTCCATTTAAAGTTTCAGTATGACCATATTGCCCTTTATATTTGCAAAAGATTTCTTCAGAGAGACTTCAAATCTCAAAATCAAAAGGTGCCCACCATCCTTTAATTTCCTCTTAAGGGATAGTAAGTGGTCGTTTTAAGTGATGCTTTCAGGGTTAATGGGAGTGTTTCTGAAAGGTAGTCACCAGCCACCAGGTGCCTTAGCCAGAACTCCTCTCCCTTTTCCTTCAGTCCTTCTGGCTGATTGACTCAGCACCATGCTGCATCTTCCTAAGCATCTAACCATGGACTCACTCAGGATCACGGGATCTCAGTTCCTGTGGGGGTCTCTTATCACCGTCCTCCTGCAAGGAAACCAGTATCTGTGATTGTATGTGAAATGCAAGACGGACACACACTAGTTGGTCCTCTTTCTCCCCTTTCCTCTGCTCCTACTACATCCACAATTCAACCACACCAGCTTAGGCACACCATACCGGCAGCAGCCAAGTTCACTTAAATTAAAAGTATTCATATATATATATATATGTGTGTGTATATATGTGTGTGTATGAATATATATTATGTGATTTTATCATAAATGAACGATATAAAACTATGTATTTATTGTGAACCAGAGCATATTTTGAAGTATATTTACATTGCAGAATGTTTAAATCTAGCTAATTAAAATATGCATCACCTCACATAGTTATTTTTGTGGTGAGAACACTTAACATCCACTGTCTAAGCCTTTTTTTCAAAATACAAGATATCATCATTACCTATAGTCACCATGCTGTGCAATAGTTCTCTTGAACTTCTTTGTTCTATCTAACTGTAATTTTAAAAAGACAAAAGATAATAAATGCTGGCAAAGATGTGGATAAAAGGGAACCCTTGCACACTGTTGGTGGCAAAATAAATTAGTATGGCCATTATGGAAAACAGATGGAGGTTTCTCCAAAAATTAACAATAGAATTACCATATGATCTAGCAATTCCACTACTGGGTATATATGCAAAGGAAATGAAATCAGTAGGCTGAAGAGACATCTGCACTCTCAATGTTTATTGCAGCACTATTCACAAAGTCAAGTTATGGAATCAACCTAAATATCAGTGAATGAATGGATAAAGAAAATGTGGTATAGATACGTAGTGAAATACTATTCAGCCATAAAAAAGAAGGAAATCCTATTATGTGAAACAACATGAATGAACTCAGAGGATATTATGCTAAGTGAAACAAAATATCAGGCACAGAAAGACACATACCACATTATCTCAGTCACATGGAATCTATAAAAGTGGATCTCCTAAAAATACAGAGTATAGTGGTGGTTACCAGAGGCTGGGGCAGTTGGAAGGTGAGGTGAGAAGATGTCGGCCAGAGGATACAAAATGACAACTGCACTTTTAAAAACATCCCTGGTAATCTGTTTCACCAAGGAGAGTGTGGAGTCAAATGTGTGTTTAAACAGAGTTAGAAACATGTTTATCTTAAGAACCTGTGAGGTCAGTTGCAAATACCCAAATTATTGGAGGTCAAAGAGCTACTAGCTTTGGGTTTTCAGAACTCTTTCATGTACAAAACTTCCTTCTATTTCAAAAGAGCCCTGCCAGGCAGGTGTAAAAGGCATTTGCAATGGAGAACAACATTCTTCTATTTCATAAGTAAGGTAACTCACTTTCAGAGATGGATCCCCAGCTCCAACTCCAACCAAAAAGCTAATACTTCTATCTTGATTTAAGCCTGCTTCCCTCCTGCTATATTAATTTGAATAAAACTATTGGGTAGCCATTTATAAAAGAGATGAGTCATAGGGTAGAAAAAAGTGTGGCTCTCCCATGTTTCTTGCAGCTCTATTCACAATAGCAAAGGTATTAAATAAACCTAAATGTCCATCAACAGATGAATGCATAAAGAAAATGTGATATATATATACAGTGGAATACTATTTAGCCATAAAAAAAGAATGGAATCTTGTCATTTGCGGCAACATGAATGAGTCTGGAGGACATTCTGTTAAGTGAAATAAGTCAGGCACAGAAAAAAACATAGTGCATGTCCTCACTCAGATGGGGGAGGGAAAAATAGAAACTCATAAAATTAGAGTAGAATGGGTGTTATTAGTGTCTGGGAATGGTCAAGACGGGGAAGAGAGGATAAGAAGAGGTTGGTTAATGGATACAAAATTAAAGCTAGATGGGATAAATAAGTTCTAGAATTTTGCAGCATTGTAGGGTGAATATAATTAACAATAATTTAGCACATTTTTCAAAAAACTAGAAGAGAGAATTTTAAACATTTATAACACAAAGACATAATAAATGTTTGAGAGGCTAGATATGCTAACTACTCTGATTTGATCCTTATATACTGTACGTATGTATCAGAAATTCATACTGTATCCCAGAAATATGTTACATGTCAACTAAAAATAAATGATTCTGAAGATCATATGAGGCAGAAAAATATTTAAAATAATAAATGAAAAAAGTCTCAATAAAATGGTAATAATAACCAAGGTTTATTGAGCACTTACTATACATTTTGAAGTTTCCATGGACTCTACGCTGGCCCTTAGTTTTGGTGTATGATCATCAAGGTTCTTAAATAGCATGAGAAGTTATGATAAACACTTGACAAATAAAAGAAATATGTGAACATATTACTGAATTTGAACATATTTGAAAGGATTAAAAAATATTATTTAACACAAGATATAACTTATATTTTTCTGTAAATATTAATGAAGGTTGTTTTGATAGGTACTTACTGCTTTTATTGAGTGATCAATTCACCAGCTATCAAGATTTAGAAATTATTACTATAATCATTTAAAATTTTTGGTCACATGTATTTTGTAGATACGAATTTGACCCAGATGTTTGTCATTTTGATCCCAATTATTGATCCAAAAAAAAAAAATTCAATTAAGCCAGAGAACCACCTCAAAGTTGGCTTCCTATTAATTTTTGTGTTGAATTTCTTCCCAGTTTTTACCCATCCAAATTACATGAAATCTGAGCAGCTAGAATAGGACACAAATGAGAAAAATAGAAATGACATAAAAGTAAAGAAAAGTTGAGAAGAATAACCACTAATGCTATAAAAGGTAAGTTTGGAGGGAGAATAACACGATGGGTAAATGCTGGTAGCTAGAGAGCCAAATATACATTCTCCTTCTTCCTGGGCATAGAGCTTGCCCATGTTTCCCAGCCTTCCTTGCAGCCAGATGTGGCCACGTGACTGAAATCACGCCAGTGAAATTTGGGCAGAAGTTACGAGTGCCACCATGTTCTTTCTCCATCCTGAGGACTATAATGGAGAAGATCACGCCAATCTTTGAAGAAAGGCGTGAGTTGAAAGCGGCAGAGTCGGCCTTAGCCTAATTTTCTCAATGGTTCTGCATGGAGCAGTCATTTCCAATGTAAAGCCTCTGTTTCGGCCTGTTTCATAAGAAAAATAAACTTCTGCTTTATAATGTTATGTGTATACTCTGGTAGGCATAGTTTATGTTTTTAATTCAGGGAAAATCAACATAAAATGCATGGGATACAGATAGAGTATTAGAAAGCAGAATATGGATGCATACTTCATAATAAAATACAGAATGCAGAAAAATATTACATGAATTTAAATGTTTTAGTCATATTTGAAGAAAAACCTAATACATTTGAATTAAAATATATGGTGCGGGGCCTGGCGTGGTGGTGGGTGCCTGTTATCCCAGCTACTCGGGAGGCTGAGGCAGGAGAATTGCTTGAACCTGGGAGGCAGACGTTGCAGTGAGCTGAGATGGCGCCATTGCACTCCAGCCTGGGCAACAAGAACGAAACTGTCTCACAACGACAACAACAACAAAATATATATGTGTGTGTGTGTGTGTGTGTGTGTTTGTATAATGGTTATATATATATATATATATATATATATGGTACAATAATGACACATGTTCTAGATCTATTCTCTGGACTGCTGTATTTCATAGACATGGTCAAATAAATGTACTAGTATCTTGGAAACTGCCAGTGATTGCCAAAAAGGCCATAACAGCATTTTGGAAGGAAAATGTAGGAGCATCACATTTTGCTAAATCTAAGAATTAGTTAATCTTCAATTTAACAAACATCTCCATCTAGTCTATTGAGAAAGAATCTGTTCTTGTCCCTCCCTCCAGGGTAATAAACTGCCTTTTTTTTCAAGCGAGGGAATTCTAAATTGTATCCAGTGGCCTCATATTCCTTCAATTTTTCAATAGCTACTTTTAAAAAGGTCTTGTTTAGGGTTTGCTGTTGTAGGCTGGTATTATTTAAATACAGATATTCAATAAATACTTTTAGACACTTTTGGAAATAATCCTCTTAGCTTTATATTTAGTTTTAGATATTTTTATATTTCATTGTGACTAATTCTTTGGTTTTACAGACATGGCTTTTCTACTTATTGCATATAAATGATGTGCTGAATTGACACTTAGAAAATTCAGTCCTAATAATGTATACGAACACATAACCCATCTTTAAGAAGAGGGTCACTAATATTAGCCAGATTTTTGAGGCATGTTTCACATCACTTCACTCAACACGTGTTTAAAAGGTGATGAAGTTAGGAAGAAATAAGGTTTCTTTGATAATAGATCAAAACAATTAAAGTGTTAAAAAGTATAAAATGTGGGATTTCTTTTGGGAATTATTACAATATCAGTTAGAGAAAACATGTTTGGACATTTCTAAAGATAGAGTGAAAAACATATCTTAATTCACTGGAGGGAAGAGAAATCCCAACATAGTGATACAGGTACCAAAACACAAGAATCAGCTACTTAGCGACTGAAGTCATGGAAGCAGTTGATTGGGAATATACACAATCGACATTAAGTCCTGCCACTCAGATAGCAAATCATCTGCCTTTAAGAACAGAACAGATTCCCACTGGATGTGTCCCCACTTCTAAAAAATTATGAAAGCTCACCATTTCTTCCCTCTATAAACATACACAAGACAAAGCACTGGAAAAACATGTATGTGGAGAAAAAGAATCAAATTTCATAAAACACATAGACACATCTGCATAAGCTTCATAACGAATTGCTATTTAATTCTGCAATTTTCAAGGGTTCACAAACTAAGATACTGAAGAAAAGTGGCGGTGCTGACTTCTACAAAGGGTATCAAATCGAAATCAGATTGTAAACTCAAAGTGAAAATTAGATTGTAAAAGTCAGTTTGACGACAAGAAATAAAGAATTTTAAATGACGACACAGGTGGAAAACAAAAGTATGGGGAGGAAAATATCAGTGTGATGCATGTTAAAATATACAAAAGCCTCGACATGATTGATCTTTGTTTCTATCTGTTTCAGTAACTGATATTGATGAAGCACAATCAAATTCCAAAAAAAATTGGATATAAGAGGAATTGTATTTATATGCCCAGTTTAGCTGTAGCTGTACTGAAATCAGTGAAACATTGATAATGAGATTAAAAGGATCTTAGACAGAAGATCTAAACTGTTCTTAATTAAGAATAAATAAAATGAAGCCCAAAAAAACTGCCTCGTCTAAGGTGACCACAACCAATTCTGGTAGAACTGACTGAAAATTCACCCTTAGTCCAGTTCTCTTTCTTCTATATCTCATCTTCATTCCTTGAGGCCACCTCTAATAGTAGATCAAGGAATTTTAAAATATTTGCTCATGATCTTGTTTTTTAATAATATAATAATAATAATGGCCACTATGAGTTTTTGAGTATCTACCATATAATCTGATAAAGATATAACAACTCCAATTTATTATGTCATTTTGTTCTAATCTCATTTTGCAGATGGGAAAACTATAGCTCAGAAAATTAAATAGCTTGTGCAATGGCATATAGCAGAGCTGGAACTGAGACACAGCTATATCTGAATCCAAAGTCTATATTCTTTATACTATGCATCAGTGCCTCTTTTAATATTTGTGTGTGTGTGTGTGTGTGTGTGTGTGTTTTTTTTGAGGTATGTCAAGAAATCCAAAGCAGAACTGATCATCGAAAGCTTGGCTAATCCCTCTAGAATCTGCTGTGTAGCCATCCAAACATCATCAAAAATTGATTGTTCTAATCAAGATTATTTGCACTCGTGCTTCTAAAATGGCCATCCCAACAAGAAACTTTAGCAGCTTCATATACAAAGAATAAATAAATTAAGTTTTTAAAATCATGATAAAACAGTAGTCACTGAGAGAAAGACTGGTGAAAATTTTATGATCTGGTAAAAATCTCTGCAGGCTGGTGATTATACTATCCTAGCTGACATAGATTATGTCAGCCTTGCAGATGGTGTTTAAAAAAATAACCCTATGTGTATATGAGATCAAAACACCAAGATTGAATTTAACCCAGATGCTTGGCACTATGTAGACACAACCTATGTCATATCTTCCATTTACTGTTGGGAGGCAGCAGAAGAAGGGTGTGACTACCCACAGTTGTTAACGGAATAATATTTCCAAGAAAGCTTGCATTAATGTTTTAGGTTTTTTTTTCCTCCCTCCTCTGTTTAAATTCCTAAAATGCATCAGACCTCATGAGTTTCAGGCAGACATACTCCGTTAGGAGTTGAAGGAAGATTTGCACATTTCCTCTGACATGTGGACAAGCAGACGCTCAATTGCAGGGCTTCGACTGCTGACTGGCTTTCTTTGTCTTCATTCACACATACATCCTGGCCAAATTCCCACTGAAAATGCCACTGCAGAGCCTGAAAAGTTTTTGGAAGGACTCTCATGGCTTTCAATCTCCTCGACAGAAAGAGAAAACTTAGACAGTCTTACTTCAAAAAAGAAGAAAAAAAAAATAAAAGAAAGAAAGATTGAAGACAGGGTTCGTCGTCAGCACAAGCATCATGAAAGCACTTAGAGATAATGGGTTAAGTGTAACTGAATCAGAAACATACCGATTTGGCAGTAATCTCATTCATAAAATGTTGGAGTGCTTGTAGGTGATGCCAAGTTAAACAGGATGATGGACTCAACACAATACATGTTTGCAACACGAATGGGTCCTTGGTTCAAGGCCACCCACCTCCAGGTGGCAGGAAGCGGGGGCAGCTGCCCCATCTCTGCAGGGTCGGAGAGATTTCCTGCTCACACAGAGACATATCCTAGGCCATGAAAGAGAGATAGAGTCCTTGTTCTTGGTGTTACATGATCCGTGATGGAAGCAACATTTACCCTTAGATTGGGGCATGACTTGTAATTAATTTGTGATTCTTGGGGCAAAGCAAGGAATAGATGTGTAGTAGAAATGTTTTACACTTTCCTTAATGACTGTGGCCTTAAATAGCTGAATATTGGGAGAAATATTAACGAGGCAAGTAGACATTTCAAAGCCATTTGACATATATGACACCTTCATCCAGCATCCAGATGTTTTCTTTTGTCTCTTTCCAACCCACTTTCTGCCTACTACTTTGTATAGTGTGCTGTTTATGCCAAGATCAGACATCATCAGATGTGATGTGAGGACTTGCTGACTCAACGTGTCTTTATACTGATGGCATCCATGACTTAGAACACTAGGGCAGCCCCAGCGGCACGGGCAGTAGGTAATTGTCTCATAGAGAGAGGATTAGTTGAATGTCTTCTGGTATTTAAGTTACAAAAGATTACATTTGTAGAAAAGAACATTTTAATGTGATTTTGATTGTGAGTAACTATAAAAGAATAAGAAATATAATATTGAATACCAATTAGTTAATTATAATTGAGTCAATAATACTAATAGTTACCATTATGTCTCAGGCATTCTCCTAAGTACTTCACACTTATTAACTTGTTTAGTCTTCACAAACCCCCATACTCATTTAGAGATGAGAAAATTAAGACACAGAGAGATTAGGCTACCTGTCCAAGTTCACTCCAGAAGGAAAGTAGCAAAGGCATACTCCAAGTCCAGGCAGTCTGGCCCAAGAGTGTGCAATATTTTCTGTTAATAACTTAGTATTCAGCACTGAGCTAGATACAGGTGAAAAACTAGGATGTACGTGTATGAAGCAATAGGACAGATTTCTTTTTTAAACAAAATGAGCAGGAATTGTATTGAAATTTAGTCAACCTTTGAAAGAATGACAAAGTGCCACTCTTTAAAATGTGTGTCACTACCCCCTCAGCGTTACCTCCATAGCTGATTTATGAATCACACAAGAAAATCAACACCCACTATTTAGATTCTTACTTTATTTTTCACTAGAAACTATAATGTCCTTCTAATCACTAAATGATTAATAAATCGAGTATCCAAATGACTCCTGGCCATTTCCAAAACCCAGATCTATCTTCAAAATTCAAAGATTTGTCATTCAGCATAAAGAATATTCTAAGGTTTCTGTTGAGGTGTAGGTTCTTTGGACAGGCCCCCAGATATTTTTGAGTTGTGGAGGCTGCCTTGCCATGCATGTGCCCTGGAGCATGGTGGCTGTTTGTCAACTGAGGGCTCTCACTGAGATCCCTAAGTTCAGGTTTCTTGAGGCAAATTATTTCTATAACTTTATGGTCAAATATCATTTATAGGTACCCCGGGGCTTTAATTTCTTATTGGGGAGGTAATCTTAGACATGAAAAAGCAATCAGGGAACAATGCATGGAAGGTGAAAGTCAAGGGCCAACATGTATAGTATAACATAATTAAAAAGTTATATGGGAAATCACGATGGTGGAAGAGAATGCTGAAAGTAACCAATAAGTCACGAAGGCTTCACGGAAGGGGTGACTCTTGCCTGAGCCATAAGTGGAAAGGAGCATTTGGTCATCATCTTAATCACTGTGTTAAGAACTATTAACATGGTGAATGGATGATACCTATTTGATGACTGACTCTTAATTCCTGGCCCTCCCATGTTTGCTGAAACATTAAGTGACATGAACATTTGTTAACCTCTATCCATAATCAGTCCAAAAACTGTGTTATGTTTCTCTTCACTGAAATGGAAAAAGCAGGAGGACAAATAACATTCTTAGAAAGTGATTTAGAAAAGTTTTGTGTACCTGCTATTTAGAATGTGAGCCCTACCAAGGAAAGACAGCACCTAAAAGTGTTCTTTACAACCCATGTTATGCTGGAAAATGTTTGCTAGAGTTGCTACTCTAGAACGTGCTGTGGGATCACAAAGATGACTCTTGATAATACTGGAAATAGTTAAATATGCAAGGATGATAATGACTATTTATCATTAGACCTTAATTATTCAGATCCTACAAGATTCAGATTACATTATAGTGATAGTGGCATAATTCTGTTAACTATTAATTTCCTAGTTGACATCAGTATCAAAATTCTCAGAAACCTTTTACTGATTTAGTCATGCACCAGTAGATTGAATACCAATGACCAAATCACTGACTCTCACATATAAACATCCTTGAAGTTAAGTTGGTTAAACAGTCTAAAGATGAATTGATGTGGTTTTGAGGACCTTTAAGTTTCCTTTCATTTCTTCAGGTATGACTTTCTGTATGTAATTAGATTTGGTTATAAAATATAATTGGACTATCTGATCACAAAGTATTTCTCCTTCCTTCCTTCCTTCCTTCCTTCCTTCCTTCCTTCCTTCCTTCTTCCTTCCTTCCTTCCTTCCCTCCTTTCTTTCCTCCTTCCTTCCTTCTCCTTCCTTCCTTCCCTCCCTCCCTCCTTCTTTCCTTCTTTCTTCCTTCCCTCCTTCCTTCCTTCTCCTTCCTTCCTTCCTTCCCTCCCTTCCTCCTTCCTTCTTCCTCCCTTCCTTCCTTCTTTCCTTCCTTCCTCCTTCCTTCTTTCCTTCCTTCATTCCCTCCTTCCTTCCCTCCTTCCTTCTTTCCTTCCTTCTTCCTTCCTTCTTTCCTTCCTTCATTCCCTCCTTCCTTCCCTCCTTCCTTCCTTCCCTCCTTCCTTCCTTCCTTTCCTCCTTCCTTCTTCCTCCCTTCCTTCCTTCCCTCCTTCCTTCCTTCCTTTCCTCCTTCCTTCTTCCTCCCTTCCTTCCTTCCCTCCTTCCTTCCTTCCCTCCTTCCTTCTTCCTTCCTTCCTTCCTCCCTTCCTTCCTTCCCTCCTTCCTTCCTTCCCTCCTTCCTTCTTCCTCCCTTCCTTCCTTCCCTCCCTCCCTCCCTCCCCCTCCCTGCCTCCCTCCCTGCCTCCCTCCCTCCCTCCCTCCCTCCCTCCTTCCTTCCTTCCTTCCTTCCTTCCTTCCTTCCTTCCTTCCTTCCTTCCTTCCTTCCTTCCTTCCCTCCTTCCTTCCTCTCTTTCCTTTCTTTCTTCCTCCCCTCCTATCAGGACACCGGACACCTCCAAGCCATAATGGTAAAAGATCATTAATTAGGAATGAGATGTAACTAATCCACTGGAGCAAAAACAAGATTCATCTTAATACAGTGCTACTGGTTGGGCTGTGTTGAAAGCATTTGCAGGATTTGTAAATAACCTATCAATATGATGAGTTGCCATGAAGTGACCACAAAAAAGGTGAATGAAAGAATTGTTTAAAGAGATACTGTGTCAGGATGGCATTTGTTTTTTCCTGTTGGCACACAAGAGCACATGCACCAGCTCAAACTAAAATGTCAGGTATAATACATTCTAAAATCAGGAAAATTTTAATGAGCTAGACTATGGCTATGATTGTGACTAAAAAACTATTCACTAAGTTTCTGCTGTGTATAGGGTTAGTAATGAGGGGATATAAAGACTGCAGAGATGCCTTTCAAGTTGCTTGTAACACAGATGGATGAATAATGTATGAAGTCATCCTTAATATGAGGCTAGTTAATATACAACAGTGGAAATGCTAACTAGGCTGATCATAGAATTAGGGTGTGCTCGGAGACATTTGTGATGGGAGATAGATCTAACCATAGATTAAAAAAAATACTGTTAGCTTTTTGCCAGAAATATATCATTCTTCCTTCTAATTTCGTTGGAGGTGCCAACAGACTCCCTGGCACTGTCACAGGAGATCATCCAGTGTGTCAGTTTTGTATTCTGAATGGGTCCCCAGGAAGGACCCACCTCTTCTTCATATCCTACTGCAGCCACTTTTGTGGGACGGTACAGGTGATGTCAGCTAAAGATAGTCCCGCCAGAATTGAGAGACCTTGGCAATAGTCATTCATCAAAGATCATCCCTGAAGGGACATAATAAAGATGTAGGGAGAAAGAAGCAATTCATGTCAACAAGTGTTTTTTGAGCCCTGATTTTGTTTTGGAGGACCAGGCCAATATTATTAATCACAAAAGTGTGCCTTTTTAGCCTCAGAGGGAGGTAAAATCTTCCTGCAGGTCTGGGGATAGATGCTTGGATATGCTAGGTGGGTTCTTTCATTTCGTCCTTTTTCACATCCCTTCAGCTCAGGTATTGTAAAAGTTTCCAAAGGTTGATCATTTCCTCTCTCTAGTTTATCCTGGGCAGCTTTACTATACTATGACATAGAATTCAAGAGTGTGGAATTGATTGAGCGGTGCAATCCACTTCACACCCATACCTGTTAGCATGGTTATCTCCTGCTTTCCCCCGTGGGACTGCCTGAAATCATTTCAAACCGTTGCCACTTCTTTGTCAATCCTGGCTGTGCTTTGAAGCCAGGGCTAGGCACCAGTGTAGCATCCAAGGGTATCATATGAGAAACATTTATCCTACATCAGCTTTGAGTTGGGTGTATTCACTGGCGGCTGACTCAGATTCCCTTTCCTAGAGACAGAATCACAGTTTAACATGGAAAACCTGTATGTCTAGGAGCAGGGCTACATCAACATAGTCATCTGGCATGGGAACAGTCACTAAGACCAGGACGGGGACATTCAGAAAGGCCAAAGTGCGGAGATCCAGATGTAACACCACTATTTTCCTGCCTCTTACTCCTGTAGCAGTTGTTTAAGGATATTGGATTAGTTAGCACAATAAAAACAATCCAAGTTTAAAATGTGACAGAGCAACGGAGAATATCAGAGTGACCATTTTGGAAATTCTAATATTGCCACTGAAAAAAAAAATGTCTGGAAGTGTGTCGGTTCTATGAGATGCACAGTAGATATTGGAAGTTATCAGTAAAAAATTAGGGTGATAGATGAGTGAAGAGATAATCCTAACCTAGTGACTTCTAGCTAAAAACTTCACCAGTACCCAACTTCAATCAGAATCACACAGAACCTGCATGCTATTCGTGATTCACTACACATTTCATATGTGTCTATAGGATTAACAGATGGTAAACAGAAATCACACAGTACATGTAATATATACAGATAGTAAACTTGTTCACAGTTTCATTTTGTGGTTTACTTTCTTCCCAATTGTTCTTTTGGTGATGCAGAACTGTAAGTCAAAAACATCTTTTTAGAATATATTCAACCAACATTTGGCATTTTTGTCTTAGAGAAAGCCCTGAGTGAGTTGGCCAGACAAGCACACCACTGACACTATAACTCTGCTTGTTTATGGTAGATATTTAATACATGCCAGTTTATTAAAATAAATAATCCGGAACATACATGCTATAGGTATCCCGAGGAGATGCAAATGCCATCGATGTTGAGAGGGGAGTCATTCATTCTAATCTGGATGAATCTTTCTGAAGGTAATGACAGCATTTGACCTGAGCCATGCAGGATAGGTAGCATTTGAACATGCAAACGTGAAAAAAAAATTATTCCAGGTGCTTGTACTGCTCGTATAGTGGAATATGCATGCAGAGTTGGAGTTGTGAGTAAAGAAGTTCAGGGAATTAATTTAGCAGTGAATGAGAGAATTAATGGGGAATGAAGTGGAAAAGGTACAAACCTAAAAAATGCTGAAGTGTCTGGATTTTAATGTATAGGCAATGAGGAGTCAATGAAGATGTCTAAGCAAATAAGGAACATAATCTAGGTCATGACTGAGAAAAATCTATATGAAAGTATGAGGTGAATTAAGGAAGGGAAATAAGGTAATTTCTCCTGGTTTCTGGAAATCAGGGTACAATTTTCATGCATACGCAGGATCAAAACATCACATTTCCTTTGCCATATTTTCATGTATGCCAGCAAAAAGTGAATAGACGTGATCAATACATGTGTGTGCATGTGCAGGCTCAAATATATTATTATTACTATTCAGCTATATGCTGTTGTCACACACACATACACACATACATCTACTGGCAAAAATTAAATGCAAACTAATAATTATTTAACGCACTCTTTATTTTACTTAAGAGTGTCTACTATGTACCAAGTACTATTCTGGAATCAGGAGAAAAAAGATTAAATTCAAAATCTATCTGGAGAAAGACGAGCAAATGAAGAAAGCAATTGTAGTGGTGTGGACAAAGTACAGTGAAAACATAGAAGGTGAGCAACAAATACTTATTTGGGGGCAATAAAGCAGGCACTTTTTAGTAATTAGATATCCTATATCTTAATTTCCATTCTGAAACTGACAAGGAGATATAATCCTGAAGAGCCCTGTCAGTGAATATGCCCCGCAGGTAGAAAATTAGCTGAAGGAAATTAGCAAGGCATAGAAGATACGTGTTTTCTCCTAGTTTTATTCATGTTTGGCTATTATTACAGGTACATGTGTTTCCATTATTCTAATTATTTTCTGCATTTCAATGCTTTGGTGTCTTCCTAACATTAATTAACGGTGGAGGCCAGGAGCGGTGGCTCACGCCTGTAATTCCAGCACTTTGGGAGGTTGAGGCAGGTGGATGACCTGAGGTGAGGAGTTCGAGACCAGCTCAGTCAACATGGTGAAACCCTGTCTCTACTAAAAACACAAAAAATTAGCTGGGTGTGGTGGTGGGTGCCTATAATCCCAGCTACTTGGGAGGCTGAGGCACAAGAATCTCTTGAGCCCAGGAGGCAGAGGTTGCAGTGAGCCAAGATTGTGTCATTGTACTCCAGCCTGGGCAACAAGAGTGGAACTCCGTCTCAATGATGATAATAATAATAATAATAATAATAATAATAATAATAATAATAATAAAAAACAGTGGAGAGCAAGGAAAATATGGAACAGAAATGACTGAAAGGTGAGTGAAGCATCTATGACCTAAACAGAGCTTTTGCAGGAAGAATTGCTGAAGTGAATTTGTGTGATTCTAAAGGTATTGACAGAAATAGAGATATGTGTATGTGAAGTAGCAAAACTTTTCAATAAATTATACCTCTTACTCTAGAAAGCAAAATAATGCCTAATGCTCATTTTCCTACTTTCTTTCAATTTTGTTTCACTCTTGGAACATAAACCTTGTCTGAAGATCCTTCGAGTTAGAGGGACTAGGATTCATGGAAAGTGAGGGTAAGAGTGACCTATAAGACTATTTCCTAGGTACATTGTAATTACAGAAAACCTGCTCTCCCAAGAATGCTTCTCCAGGGGTTTGTATTTTGAGAAGCTGTGCCTAGTGTCACCAAAACAGCAAAGGCAGGTGCAATCTGTATTAGAAGCAAAAACATTGTTTTAATTTAGGGCTATTTTCTAATTAGTTAATGAAGGAATCCAGCAAACTCATTCAGCTGCTAGTTACAAAGTGAATAAAAAACTCTCAGTTCACTGTCATGCATGAGAACCTCAAAAATAGAAAATATACCCGTTACGATGACATGTACTCACATAATTCTGGATTAGCACCAACGTCATGTTCGCTTTTTTATCTTTTCTTTTCTATTTGCTGGCACATGGAGATTTTCTCAACAAAACGGTTTTGTTATGCTTGCTTTTATCTCAAAGCATTCCAGGTCATGTCTACATCATATGAATAAGATTTGTGAACTGGTTATATTGTAGTACTCTTTACATCGCCAAAGTGCACATCTCTGCAAATCGTGGCAGAGAATCTTCATTGAATTAGTGCCACAAAATAAAGCACTAATGTATGATGCAGGAGAGATACTGTCAGTATACATCCGTACTTGTCTAATATTTTTACAAAACATGTTGGAAATGCCCTTTGATAAATATGGTCCAAAATGAAATTGCCATTCTTAGGATTTTATTTATAAACCTTTATTCCTTCCTCTGGACGATATCGAGCATTTTCAAGCATCTCCTTTTGGGTTTTGGCTGATTTGTAGCAATCGGTAACATGCAAATGGTCTGTATTGTTATAAAAATTATTTATGAGAGCCGGTGCGGTGCCTCATGCCTGTAATCCCAGCACTTTGGGAGGCTAAGGTGGGTGGATCATGAGGTCAGGAGTTCAAGACCAGCCTCACCAACATGGTGAAACCCCGTCTCCACTAAAAATACAAAAATTAGCTGAGTGTGGTGGTGGGTGCCTGTAATCTCAGCTACTGAGGAGACTGAGGCAGGAGAATTGCTTGAACCCAGGAGGTGGAGGCTGCAGTGACCCGAGATCCGCCACTGCATTCCAGCCTGGGCAACAGAGCGAGATTCCATCTCAAAAAAAAAAAAAAATTCTGTATGAGAAGTTATTACCCTTTTACTTTTGCAATTTGTATTGCACATACAGATATTAGACAAACTTAACCAATGAGCATAAACATTCTAACTCAGCTTGCTATACACTACTTACTTTTGAAGACATAATCCATCTTATATGTTAAAGTTAAAGTGCTTAAAATATTATGAATGTGAATACTTCTGACACCTTCAGTAAGCATTTAGTCTAGGGCTTGAAAAGCACTGTTCTAAGTAGAAATCCTTGTATTAATGGCATTAGGGTGAGCAGCAACTTTTTTTTTCCTCTTTTTTACTTTTTGTTTTGTAATGTTAGCACTCATTACAGTTGATCCTCAAGCAAGAAAAAATTTCTCAGGTTGGAAGACATCACAGAGAGAGAGGAAAAAAAACCTGTATAGAGTTAATTTTATTTTATAATTCTCTATTACGATTGCACAGCATACAGACTAGATGTAAAAATCTAACAGGAACTGCTGATTTTTTTACAAGACAAATATTAGGCAGTGATTTATCTTCATGGACACATCTTTAAAAGAAACTACCACGGATAATAATAGCCTCTGGAATGCAATGGCTCCATCAGAGCTGTATAACACAATGGAAGGAGAACAGGAAGAAAAAAGAGAAGGAGGAAAAAGAAAAGAAGAGAAGAAAAAGGGAAGAGAAAAGGAAAGGAAAGAATGGGAAAGGAAAATAAAGGAAGAGAAGGGAAAAGAAAGGAAAGAAAGCAAAGGGAAAGGAAGAGAAGGGAAGGGAAGAGAAGAGAAGGGAAGAGGAGGGGAGGCAGAAAAAGAAAAAAAAAAGGGGGGGGGAAGGGAAGAAAGGGAAAGAAACATGGGGGAGTAGGAAGGATCCTGGTTCTACTCCATGAAGTGAAACAAATCATTACTGCTGCAGGAGATTCAAGACCCTCTCCCCATTCCCTCTCATTCTACAGTGATGCTGGGTCCATGATATGGGAACATATGGCTTACTTAGAAACTATGTTTCTATCTTTCTTAAGAAATTTTAAATCTCTGCCAGCTGAGTAGATTAAGAATGTTGGCACCAGCGTCTACAGAGAAATCCAACCAGGATTCCCACTTGATAAGCTTGGCTCGGCATATTCTATGCAACAAGAGAATGCCATGTCGCAGGACTGCAGGAGATAAAGCCAGTACAGTTCATTTGATAGTCTTGATATCCAATAGATAATCAGCAAATTGTTCTAGAAAAAGCAGTATATATCTAGTCAGTATCCTCAGGAATAACATTTGAGAAGCATCTGGATTCATGTTCACTGCTGAGCTTCCCTAATTTATACCTGGCAACTTGGTTTTTTGAAAATCACGAGGCACAAGTTCCAACCAGGCAGACCTTGGTCAGTTTACTCTAGTTTGGATCTGTCCTAATTATCTGCTATGACCCTAGATGGGCAGTGACTATGAAGGCTTGGCTTGAGCTCCTTCTGTGGTAAAACTCCTCTAAGAAGGGCTCTATGGAACCTGAGTTCTGTGGAAAATTTATGGCTTTCTTGTAAACAGAAGTTATGTCTTCAAATTATGTTGGAAGTGCATCAATTAATCAATAGCAAGCAAGGTTCTTTACAATGGCACCCTCAGAAACTTTACTATGCATACTACTATTTTCTTAGAGGGGGATAGAGAATGTAGTGTTTTTAAACTGATCTTTTTTTTTTTTTTTTTTCCTCACGGAGTAGCAGGATTTCTGAGGAATATTAACTGAAGAGCACTGTTTCAGGTGGTTCCACATTCACATGTCCCCTCCTGTACCACCTACCCGTGAAAAATCTTTGAGAAATTCCACAAGCCTCGTGAATATTCTACAACAGTGCTGTCTAATAGAACATTCTGATGGAAGTTTTCTGGGTTTCCAATAGAGTAGCGATAGCCACATGTAGCCATTGAACACTTGGGTGTGGTTTGTGTCTGAGGAACTGAATTTTAAATTGTACTTACTTTCAATTAATTTAAATTTAAATATCCACATGCAGTAAGTGGCTACTGTATGGGCAACGCAGTCTAGAATATGACACGTTAGTGGGGTGCTGGTAACGCACACACCCTGAGCCTTACAGTCATCTGGGGGGCGGGGTGGGGGGGGCGCTGGGAGGTGGGCTTCTGAGTTGACGTGGGCATGAGAATTCTAACTTTCAAACATAACAGTTATTTTCCAATCTAATGTTGCCTGAGTAGCCTGGTAATTCCGTTCCCTCCCTCCCTTCCCTTCCTCCCTTCCCTTCCTCCCTTCCCTTCCCTTTTTCCTTCCTCTCTTCCCTTCCTCCCTTCCCTTCTTCCTTCCTCTCTTCCCTTCCTCCCTTCCCTTCTTCCCTTCCCTTTTTCCCTTCCCTTCCTCCATTCCCTTCCTCCCTTCCCTTTTCCCCTTCCCTTCTTCCTTTCCCTTCCTCCCTCCCTTATCTTCTTCCCTTCCCTTCCTCCTTTCCCTTCTTCCCTTCTCTTCATCCCTTCCCTTCTTCCCTTCCCTTCCCCCTTTCCCTTCCTGCCTTCCCTTCTTCCCTTCTTCCCTTCCCTTCCCCCTTTCCCTCCCTTCCCTTCTTCCCTTCCCTTCCCCCTTTCCCTCCCTTCCCTTCTTCCCTTCCCTTCTTCCATTCCATTCTTCCCTTCCCTTCCTCCCTTCCCTTCCTCCCTTCCCTTCTTCCCTTCCCTTCCCCCTTTCCCTTCCTCCCTTCCCTTCCTCCCTTTTCTTCTTCCCTTCCGTTCCCCCTTTCCCTTCCTCCCTTCCCTTCCTCCCTTTTCTTATTCCCTTCCCTTCTTCCCTTCCCTTCCTCTCTTCCCTTCTTCCCTTCTCTTCCTCCTTCCCTTCTTCCCTTCCCGTCCTCCCTTCCGTTCCTCCCTTCTCTTCTTCCCTTCCCTTCCTCCCTTCCCTTCCTCCCTTCCCTACCTCCCTTCCCTTCTTCCCTTCCCTTCTTCCCTTGCCTTTTTCCCTTCCCTTCCTCCGTTCCCTTCTTCCCTTCCCTTTCTCCCTTCCCTTCCTACTTTCCCTTTTCCCTTCTCTTCTTCCCTTCCCTTCCTCCTTTCCTTTCTTCCCTTCTCTTCTCTTCCCTTCCTCCCTTCCCGTCCTCTCTTCCCTTCTCTTTTTCCCTTTGCTTCCTCCCTTCCCTTCTTCCCTTGTCTTCTTCCATTCCCTTCCTCCCTTCCCTTCTTCCCTTCCCTTTCCTTCCTCCCATCCCTTCTTCCCATCCCTTCTTCCCTTCCCTACCTCCCTTCCCTTCCTCCCTTCCCTTCTTCCCTTGTCTTTTTCCCTTCCCTTCCTCCGTTCCTTTCTTCCCTTCCCTTCCTCCCTTCCCTTCTTCCCTTCCCTTCCTCCTTTCCTTCTTCCCTTCTCTTCTTCCCTTCTCTTCTTCTATTCCCTTACTCCCTTCCCTTCCTCCTTTCCTTCTTCCCTTCTCTTCTTCTATTCCCTTCCTCCCTTCCCTTCTTCCCTTGTCTTCTTCCCTTGTCTTCTTCCATTCCCTTCCTCCCTTCCCTTCTTCCCTTCCCTTTCCTTCCTCCCTTCCCTTCTTCCCTTCCCTTCTTCCCATCCCTTCTTTCCTTCTCTTCCTCCCTTCCCTTCTTCCCTTCCCTTCTTCTTTCCCTTCCCATCCCTTCTTCCCTTCCTCCCTTCCCTTCTTCCCTTCCCTTCCTCCCTTCCATTCCTCCCTTCTCTTCTTACCTTCCCTTCCTCCCTTCCCTACCTCCCTTCCCTACTTCCCTTCCCTTTCTCCCTTCCCTTCCCTTCTTCCCTTCCCTTTGCTCCCCTTCCCTCCCCTCCCTTTCTGTTCCCTTCCCTTTCTATCATCTTTCACTATCACACACTCTCTCTCTCTTTCTTTTTTAATAGCAAGTTCCAATATGGGCATTAGTTCCTAACTAGTTCTTTTTCTCTCTTCCCAGATACTCTGAACCACAAAAGGGAATGACAGTGACATTGAAACCTTTCCATACAAATCCTGAGCCAGGGACAGTTGGCATCTACCTTGTCTTCTACTACAAAGGACTTCACCAGAGACAAATGTGTCTCTGTGGCTGGGCTCAGCTGCATTCTCCACATACCTTGCCCATTCATCAAATACTACTGTTTCAACATTGACTGTGGTACTCTTCTGTCCCTGAGCCTCAATACCACTTGGCACACCAATTTTTCCTGTTAGAGCCTCGGATCACACTGCTTCTGCCGGTTGGCACCAGATGAAGCTGTTACATGCAATCGAATGAAAGGAAAACTTGAACACTTTGGAGAATATTCCCAGTAAAGAGGACAACACTTCGGTTCCATTTATAAGGGGAAAAAATGCGGAGTAGGGGCCGTATTACACTGTGGCTCCAAGACCTGTAAAAGCGGAAGGTGTGAGGAAGAAGACTTTCAAGGAGAATATTTTCCCTCCTCAGCTCAGGCTGTGGTCAAACAGCTTAGAAACTTCACAACTGTTCTTTCTCTTGTTGGCTGATCTGGTTCCAGGACATTGCAAAAGATTTATTTACAATCACCCAAAGAGCCAGAATAGCTTCACCTTCATCTAGGAAATAATAGCTGTTTTGTACTATTTCGTTCAACAACAGTGATTCATTATGTAGCACTAGGCCTTCCCTGATACTTGTAACTGTCAGGCAGATTTCCTATGGCTTGTTCTCACACAATAGACCTATTTTGTCAAATTAAACTTAGAGGTGTATAATTATCCACATGTGTAGATATGAGTGTACTGACTTATATATAAGAATGCAATGTATTTATTAGCACATGTTTCTACAATGATATAATTCCAAAATGCTTCTCGTAGCCACTGTAGGAGTGTGTGCCTGAGGATCCATCCCATTGGTCATCTCCATGAGACTAACAGAGCTTGAGTGGAGTGGTGGCTTCTGTTGAAACGTACAAAATTATTATTCTTCAGATCATAGAGGTGAGTTGCATTGCTCTATTGCTTGGGAAAAGAGAGACATGTGGGTTTTCCATATATCTGATATCCAGGTCAACAAAAGGAATTATTTTGAATCTTATCCTTATTTGTGAAGGTGTTAACAATATAGACAGGGGATTATAATATTCAATTATGAGAACTTGTCTCATGCTTTCTCTCCTCTGTATGTCTGTTTTTCAGCCTCTGGACCCAAATATGCCTTCTTTGAAATGTAGAAAGGGAAATACCTAGTCTCCTCCTCATGTTCAGGGCTTTATAGTTTTATCTTAACTAATTATAGAAGTAAGTCTTGAATTTGGTATTTTAGTCATTTTATTTTAGAATATAATTCATTTAACCTACAAGCCATAAAGTAGACCACATCTTAACTACACAATCTTCTTTCAAAGTAAAATATTAAAAGTAATATGATATAAAATAACAATATAAGGTATGGGTTTCCTAAGCATCATTTATCAAGACATGTACTTCAAAATTCAATCCAAAAAAATGATTTTTTTGAAGTGAAACAAGCAATCTGTTTTCAAGCAAAAGCCTAGCAGAAAATTCGAAATTACTTTAAAGCACTTGCTTTATACCAATTTGATTCAAAGTTAATAAAGTACTCAGGAGTAACAACCAAACATCTAGTGACTTATGGCTTCCCATTGGTGTTTAAAAACTCTTAAAATCATTCAGCACATGGGGAATTTAGCCTGTAAAGAACTTTGTGGCCTGAATAACATTACCTTACAAGTTGAGCATAGTGATTTGTCTAAAATAATTATCTAAATGAGAAAAGGTATAAATTAAAAGTCAGAGCCACTATATATAAAACAAATGAATGCAAACCAGGTAATTTCTTTAATGAAATTGAAACTCGATATTAGCCTAGACTTATGTTTTCTAAAAATCAGCATTAATTACAAAAATGATCCCATCAATTTTACTTCTGCTTGAATTTAATCTAATAGCTAAGGGGCTATTGATAAGAAAGACATATATAATTTTCAAATATTTGCATATTTTTCACATATGTGTTCATTCATCCATTTGTTCAAGCCAATAGACTAGGGCAAGTGTAGCTACAAAGAAGCACATATTAAAAAAAAAGAAAAAAGTTAAGATTTGGCTTGATTGCAAACTCTGTGAGTCAATAGTGCAATGCAGTCAGAAGAATTAATGCAATCTTAGATGGTGTCGATGATGGTATCCTGAAGAAAGTGCATCCAATTTCCTGCACACATCAGATCTGCTCTGGGATATTTAATTCAT
This sequence comes from Macaca mulatta, assembly GCF_049350105.2. Classification (NCBI taxonomy): domain Eukaryota; kingdom Metazoa; phylum Chordata; class Mammalia; order Primates; family Cercopithecidae; genus Macaca; species Macaca mulatta. Next base: position 126,134,635 of record NC_133413.1, read on the forward strand.
TTCTGGGCAGCATGTTTTCAGAAGGATGCTGACAAATGAATCTATACTCAAAGAGAATAACCAGAATGTTGACAGATATGGAAATCGTGACATAAGAAAAGCAGGGATTTATAACACAGAGAAATAACGACACAAGATTGGGCATATGTGTTTATCTGAATGTGTAAAGATCTTCACATACTTGAAATATTTGCATATATAAAACATGGTACTTACAGAAGGTAGAACTAGTATCAAAGATGATAACAGGAAGTCAAATTTCCTGTGATCCTAAGAACTTTCCAACAGCCCATGAAATAAGGTGCAATGAATTACAATTTTTCTGGAGAAATTCTGGGGGAAACTGTACATGAATTTCCTCCAAATTCCAATTATGACATGTTGTAAAAGAAAATAAGCCTTAGATGGGACAAGTAAATGGTTTGACTGCCTCGAGAGACTTCTGGTTTTACATCCTTTGAAATATCTACTGAGCATCTACTGTACACTTCATACCTTTAAAAAAAAGAAAGTATTCAGCCAATTGGTTCATAAAAGAATGAAGAAATATGTTTGTAAATTGTCCTGTGACTGACATTGTCAACCCATGGTATGCAGAGATCTCTGAAAGTTCAGTGACAAAAATCAAAGATGTGTGGTCACTGTTAGAGAGAAATTATGCAGAGAAAAATGCATTTCATTTATTCCAAAATTTTTTGTGCAGAGAAAGAAATAAGTGAGAGAAAAAAGAAGAAAGAGACTCTGGGAAGTTTTGTATCAGTCATTTTCAATTAAGATAAGTGCTAGGGGATTTACAGATAGTTTTAAAAATGTGCATCAGTTTGCAAGAAGCATGTTAGGATCTGCTGATTGTGGTTCCACAATAGCTTTGAATGTTCTGGGTCAAAAGCATCCCAGTGAAGGGAGTTGCCATTATTTCAGCAGACTTTGAAGCCCTGGGCTCTGTATTGTTTCTTCCTTTAGTCGTCATGGATGCCTGCTGCAGCAGGAATCTCATAAACAGCTTCCTGTCTGAATCAGATCTTAGCCAAGTTCAAGGTTGCTATGTTTCTGAAACCATGAGTCTGCACCTGTTTTCTTGACTGGACACCTTGCTTTCATTCACTGCAAGTTCCCTTCACTTTTTACTTTGGAGCCCGTTCTCATTTCTGACTGAGTGCTTGATTTTTTGTTCTCTGTTCTCTTTCAGCTGGGATTTTGCATGTTCTCTAGTTTGTGGCAGTTTAACTTTTAACTTCTACTTTCTCAGCTTCTTTCTAACCACGATCAGTGTTGACCTTGGTTCTACCATCTTTTGTTGCACCCTTGTTTCCCTAATCCACTGAAGAGCCTGGTTGCAGTTGCAGCTCTTCCTAGAAATGATCAGACGTTATAGGTATTAATTTAAAAGTTTTAATGTTTTAAATTAAAGGTCGAGAACAGCTTCTCAACCCAAAATGCACTGCCATCCCCTGGTAACTTGGAATAGTTAAGGTTTTAAGGAAAACCTAATGTGAAGATGTGCATTAGGATTTTAGGACAGTGCACACTTACTTATTCACAAAATATTTTCTGAATGAACAATGTGCTAAACCCTATATTAATTACTAAGAATAGTGCACTGGGTAGTGAAAACTCTCTGTTCTTGAGGAACATCTTACATTAGGCTTATGATAGTATGTAAGTGCACTATTTCTCTCTGTCCGACTTACTAGAATTATTGTAATACTGTATTGCTTTACCTCTACTGGTACTATACTACTCTCATTTTTCTTTTTCCTTTTATTCAGTACTAAAAACTCTGCCACTCCTCATGCATTGAAGAGTGTCTCCTCTTTGACCTTTTCAGTCTCCAAAAAACCCATTTGAGGTTAAGAAAAGCGTCTTGAACAGGAATTTAAATGTGGGGGGTGTGCGGGTGGTAAATCACACACAAAAAGCATTTGACAAAGCAATTTATCACTAATTTTTAAAGACATATATATTTCAAGCGAATTCAATTTGCATATTTTCTGACTCATTTTCATTCCATTATCATAAGCTCTTTTTAAATACTTGCCACATTTTTATATTTTCAAAGGAGGCATTTGTGTCATCTCTGACTTCCTAACCTTTGCTTTCTGGAATTTGACTATCAGAAAATTCTTCCTTTGTCTAACCTCTTAGCTGAGATGGAACACTCGGCTATCTTCTGGAACTAAAGAGAGAAAGTAAAATCCAGTTGGGTTTCTCTTCTGTCTAAAAAGTCAGACAGTTGTCTTTGACCTTTGGCCTTTAAGGTTTTCATTAAAATGCTTTCATTATTTCAGCCCCATCTCTGAGCACTTCTCATTTATCAAACTGCGAAAGTAAAAAGTAAAAAGTAGCCTAGATACTTAGTTGATGAGCATATATTAAATGGGTTACCTATTGGCATTGTTGGGGGCACTCCTTCTATATAATTTAATAGCATTTCTATTGATTACAATATTGCTGATGTGGGCTTTACAAGTGGTCTGTTAAAACTTGTGTCCTATCGTATGCTACATAAATAATGTCCATGTTGAAACATTTGTGTCATAAACAACACTTTACTCGAAACTGGTATTTTAAAACAACTGGACTGCTTTCTTGAGGAAGGATACCATGTTGTATTGTTGTTTATATCTCCAGAATTATCCCAGTGAGGCAAGAAGAAGGCATTCTCTCTCTCTCTCTCTTTTTTTTCTTAACCCCAATCCATGGACAAATGATAGCAAGTGTTAACTTCATGGAATGTTTACTAGTGTTAGGTCTTATGCTAAGCTTTATACATGAACTATTTGATTGAATGTTTCCCAAACATCCACGGAGCAATTATTAACCTCAGTTTGCAGATGGGAAAACTGAGGTGCAGGGAATGTTGCTTAAGGACATACAGTATCCTTGAAGTAGGGGAGCAAGATTGCAATCCTAGGCAGACTGATGCCAGAGACTGAGTTCTTATCCACTTGCGACAAAATTGCTATCATAGTCTTAGAACCAATTACACACACACACACACACAGACACAGACACACACACACACGGATAATGCACGTAACGCAAGAGAAGTTAGCCTTTGGTTCTGGGAAAACACTGGCTAGGAGTCAGAAGCTCTTGAATTTCATTTCTTGTTTGTCTTTTAAACAACAAAATGTATTTAAATAAAATACCTTACTGTTTCATGCCTTGTTCTTCATCAGTGAACGAAGGATTGAATTAGAAAGAAAAATGTTTTGGCCTGTAACCTTCCGTGATTCATCGGTTTTATAAAAGAGCGTAGCACTGAAGGTGTTTGAAGCCAGGCGGGCCTCTGGGTTGGATTCTGAGCCGTGAATGAGGACAGAGCACAGAGCTGGTATCTGTGCTCCCTGTTGGTCTTAATGCTGGGTATGGCTTGTCAGCTGTTGCTTATTTTCCCTGCTCAATCTTTTCTTATCAGAGGCAGAAGGCTTAAAGGATGCCATCTGGGATTGCTTGTTTAGATACAGCATGGTGTTAACAAGTTTCCCTCTCTCTTACTCTTTCTTGTTTATTGCTGGGTGCAAAGAGCAGCGATACACATGTCCAAATGCAGCCATCGCCCAGGCTCTGTTCTTCATGAACTTTAGGAGCAAAGGGCAGTGGAAGCCACAAGCTCTGAGTCACTTAGAGGAGGGGCAAGAAGTGCTAGGCTATGAGTGGGTGCTACATTCTGCAGCACCTAGAGGAACTTCGAGATCAAGTTATTTGAAACTGTGAAAGACCATGTATGAGATTTTACTGACATCCTTTCTGGGAGTAACAAGAGTCTCCATATTCCTTAGAATCTGGAGGCTGGTAAAAACATGGCACTTCTTAACCCTGTGAAGAGATTTTGAGTTTACAATATATTACAGTGTTAAGAACATGGCTTCAGAGTCACAGGACTTCGACCCAAGTTCTGCCACTTGTGAGCTGGTAGCTAATACTGTATTTGCCTTACCAAGATTCCATTCACCTGGACTTTGCACCAGTAACCAGCTGCTGTGAATGTTGGCTGCTAACTATGGTCACAATTGCCCCATGTACCCCTTCAGACAATTGTCCTTAGCGAAAATGAAAAGACTTCTCCTAGAAGCCAAAGAATGACTGTTTTCTGACACAAAACACCTGTCTCCTTGCCTCAAGGTGGGACCAAAGCTCTGGTACACTTCGTGCTTTGGCGCTCCCATGGGATCGGGGTGAAGGCAGACTTTAGCTGATGCCGCAGCCTTCCGCTAAATAAGTGACTGCTTCTAGTCTGCTTCTACGAAAACTGACCTGAGGCATTGGGTGACTTTGGGAAGTAACTCAGTCTCTCTCTGCTTCAGGTTTCTTCTTTGTCAAAACGGGATTATATCCCATGGGATTGATATTAGCGACCTTACAATTTTGTTCTAAGTATTACGTGTTCACACGGTGCTTAACACAATACCTGACACACAGAGTACTTATAGTATCAGTTATGTGATTTGCTACGCTATTAGCTATAGGGATTGGAGATTCTGATAAAGTGATGCCTTCTCAAACATTTGGGAACACCAGTGAAAAGGCTGGTTTAGCTCCCCCATTCTGAATGAGAGTAGTTATTGCTTGAATATCCTGGCTCCTAATTAGATTTTTTAAAAGGCAGGGAGGGGAACAATCTCAACTGAGTCACAGGAAGGATCTTGAGCTCCTAGTGCTCAGCCCTCATGCTACAAAGTGATGCATCTGTGTGCTGTGTGTCCCTCTGTGTGCTTATAGCTGCTGGCAGCAGTCTCCATTTGTGCAATGGAAAACATTGCTCTCCTCAGACAGAAAAAACATATATATATATAAAATAAGTCTCCATACTGCTAGTGTCTAAATTAAGAAATGTAAAAGCCAATTCATGTAAGCCAGCAGGCAAAACCAACAGCAGTGCTGGCTGTGAAAAGAGCAGACTTCCCAGACGCGGAGCCTTCAGTGGTGCCTCCCCCATTGTGCTTGTGGGTCCTTTCCAAATCGAACATCAGAAACTGCGTGGTACCTTGGGACAGATGTTCATTCAGAACACAGTTAATTGAGTGAGGGTCAAAGAAATAAAGGGGGGTTAGTGTTGCTAGAAGAGAAACAAATTTCAAAGTAGGGCTAACTATGCCAATCAAAGAACCCACAACAAGAGATTCTGACGGTCACTGCAAAACTTCCTCTGCAATTGTGGAGTTAATAAAGCCCACCTACTATTTATCAATTATTAGTGATATCTTTCCTGGGACCCTTACGTGCTAGGCAAGAGGGATTGCAGCCATTTGTTCATTCAATTAATAAAATTTTCTCCCTGAGAATATGTCAACCAACCTATACTGTGTTTTAAGATGGAACCACAGGAAAATAGACACCATCCCTTGGTTCATCAGTGTTGCAAAATAGAACTTAACTGGTAACACTCAAAGTACTGCTAGTCCCCAAAGTTGAGTTTCCCCCTGCCGGGAAATTTCGGGGACCTGTAAAAACTGTGTACTGCTGGACTATAAAATTCCTAAGACAGAGGAGCTGTTTTATTAACTGACCAGCTAGCATGGTGCTTGGTGTATAGTAAGTGCTCAACTAATACAATACTTGAGTTGATTTCCCAATCCATTTATGATATCTGGAAGAACTCGTATAGACATGTACTATAGTTCAGCTAAAACAAACCCATGTTGCATTTTGCTCCATTCCATCTTCAGCAGTGCCAGTGCTGAATCTGAGGAGGGTCTGTCATAGTTTCCCAGGGCTGCTATAGCAAATTATCACAAACTGGGTGACTCACTCACAAAAACAGAAAGTTATTCTTTCACAGTTCCAGTGGACTGTAGTCCAAAATCAAGGTGTCTGTGGGTTTGCTTCCTTCTGAGTCTCTGGGGGAGAATATTTTCCCCGCCTCTCTCCTGGTTGCTGGTAGCTGCCGGCAATCCTTAGTGTTCCTATAGTTTCATTCCTATAGTTCCTATAGTGCCTATAGTTGCATCACTCTAATCTCTGCCTCAGTCTTCACATGGTCTTCTTTTCTGTGTGTCTTCTCCCTTTTCTTCTCTAATAAAGATATTTGTCATTGGATTTAGAGCCCACCCCAATTCAACATGATCTCACCTGAAGTTTCTCAACAATTACAGCTGCAAAGTCCTTTTTTTTCCAAATAAGATCACATTCACAGATTGGACGTAATCTTTTGAGAGGCAGCCATTCAGCCAGGTACAGGGTCCTAAAGTTTCCAAGTGAATTACTGGGAGTGGCATTTGCCTAGCAAACCACAGACCCAATATTTAGGATCAGCCAAGGATGATTATGAGGACAAATGGGAGTTGGAATGAATGAGTCATATAAACCAAGTGAATAAGTATTGAAATCCAGCCAATGGATCATCTCCTTCTAACCTGAGGCTACAACCAGTCCAGTTTTTTAGCCATATCCTCCTCTTTCATCCACATTTTTTTTCTTCTCTTGACTTTCTTATTTCAGTGGCACGGTAGTGGGCATTTGGACAGATGTCAACTGATGCTTTATCTTATCCTTTGAAATAGAGAAACTCCTAATTCCACTGCTTGTATTTCTCCCTCACACCATTCTCTGATATTCTGATCAAACTTTTCCTTTTCATGTCTTTTTTCCTTTTTTCCTATATATATTTTAGATTTAAGCAAAATATGATGGCCTTATTTCTAACCTCTCCTCTCTTAAATTCGGTTTGCTTTAAGAACTCACCAACATGCTCGTTAAGGAGATACTATTCCTTCTTATGTAGAAACAGAATTTCAAAATAGAGCCCCTGTTAGAAAACAAAACAGAACTTCTCTTTTCTTTTTCTTTGTACATGCTTCTTATCAAGATGATATACTCCACAATAAAAAAATCGTGTTGCTAAGAAAGCCCAGCAAGTTGCTTTTGAGAATCTGATTTGAGTACACTAATGTGTGAATTGAATCCTAGAGAAAAATAATTATTCTTTAATGAAATATGTCTGCTAATTTGTCCAGCAGCCATAGACAGGCCGAACAAAGATAAAACTGAAAATTCAAGCCTTATGCTTGGTGTGAACTGCTGATGTTGAGCTTTTCCTCCTTTGCTGATCAATTTGACCTGTTTCGTGACAGTGGAACCAGAAGAAACCATTGGAAAAAATTTGGAGACTGAGTTTTCTCCCAGAGGGTAGCTGTCACCACTTGTTCAGGGTTTTATCACCTTAGAAACTCTGCCAGGAGAGGACACACCCAGGTCTGAGCTGATGGGCTGGACTTGCCCTCTTGTTTGTCATGAGCAAACTTGATCATTTTAGTGATCTTAAATGTAAGCCACCTTCTCACTCAGTACTTAAAGTCTGCTGGGGAAAAGACACAAACTTGATTTTCTTCTCTGTCTAATCAGACTGATCATTGTGCCATTTCAGAGATACCTTATTCATATGGGAGATTAAAAAGCGAGTACTTTTGTCCTTGCTTTAAAATGCTGATTTAATCAATCCTTCTTATTACTCTTTTGCAGTGATCTCTTCTCTCCAGCACTCTTCCTAAGCCCACCTTTTTTTTTTTTTTTTTCCAGCCAAGGTACATTTTGCACTTCATGTTCCATCTGCCTGTAAATTTCTACCTTTGAACTGACCAAAGTACTCTAGCGAATGTTTCACAAAATAAGCCTAGGTTGCTTAAGACCTACTTTTAGCTGAGCATCTTTTTTTTTTTTTTTTTTTTTTTTTGCCTTGAGAAACTGTGCAGAGCCAAGGATAGTGGCATAATAGAGTGTTTCATAAGTAAATTTCCCGTATATTGTGTTTTTTTATTCACAATTTGGATTCAGAGTTGCTTCTGAGATGATCAGTTCCTCCTGTATTCAGGCAATATGAACCCTCTCTATAGGAAAAGACAAGAAGAAAAAAAGCAAGGAAAAGTTCACACACACGCGATTCTGTTTCTTTACATCAGCGTTTGGTCTCAAACCGTATCTGGAAGGCCAATTAGTATACATTTCCTCAGGGCACCTGGGAGTAAGTATGAGGAGAGAGAATTTATTTTCTTGGTTTTCCTAATCCTCCTGCTGCTTGTTTTCATTAGATAGAAAGGCCATTAAACATTATGTAGCCCAGGCAGATTTTAGAGGCACAGAGATGGGCTTCCTTTGGCCCATCAAGAAAGCTCTTTCAGAAATGTGTTTTGAGCCCTTTGACAAACTTTGGGCATCATAAACTCCTGCTGCTTTTCCTCTCTTCCCTCCCCCTCAGTCATCTCTCCCCTTCATGCCCTCTCTCTTACAGCGAGCTCCCTGTTTTTAGCTGAGTCACAGCAGCTGGCTGGCACCTCCAGGGTCATACTGTACGTAACACAGAATCCTCTCTGTTGGCTACCATGGTGCTTCAAAAGAGGGGCTGTGGCAGCCGCTGAAAAGCATCCTGGGTACTCCAGCCGAGCGCTTCTTTGAAGCGCTGGAGCAAGCGGCAGGCAGAAGGAGCCAGTTCAGGGATCCAAAGTTCCTGGATAACATGGTTTCACTGAGCCCCAGGGCTCCTGCTGCCACCGAGATGCTGCTCAGAAGCAAATCCTGAAGAAATTCAGAACAAAATCCAGACAGACAGAAGCAGAAGCCTATGGCCTCTGCAAGCCAATGGCTGCCAAGAAACAGTCTTAAAAGTGCCAGAGCCTTGGCAAAAGGCCTCGAGCTCTGCCCGCGGGTGAATAGGGAGTAGGAGTGGTGGTCACATTCTCTTTTTCCAGTCAACTGGATTGTGCCTGGGCACGGAAGAGCACATGTGGAATTGGGGAGCAATAATCTATCACTTTCTCTCCTGAAAACAAATGCTGGCCTGTTTAAGTAGAATATATGCCCTAACCCGGGGGAACAATGCAGATTTCCAGCGTTAAAAACACCATCTTTTGGCTTTCAGATACTTAGAACTGGACTGCTCCCAACTTCCAAAAACTGTCTGAAGCCTGAGTATTTTACAAACGGTAGATCCTACAACCCTCTGGTTGATTTATTTATTCTTTCTTCCCACTCCTCCCCCACATTATTGATTCCTATCTGATTCTCGTTCTAAGAAACTTTTCTTTTACAAATTTAGAAACCAAATTTAATGATAATGATGATGATGATGATGATATTTAAGCCATGGAGAATTCTTTCTGCAGGATGCTGGAAGAATATTTGTAGATTAATATTAACAGTATTTTATATGTGTTTGTGTGTGTGTGTGTTTTGACATGCTCTTTGGCCTCAAAACATACCCAACTGAAGAAGCAATTGATCCTACATGGAAAATTTCAAATCATGAAGAGCCTGGTGTCACATTCAAAACATGGTTTGTTGAAAAAAAAAGTGAAACACATTTGTCTTCGCAGCTGTACCCTCCACACAAACACTAAATGGTAGAAGAATTTAAAAAGACAAAATGATAGGAGGGCAACAGTTGCTTTTTGTAGCTTCTTGGGGACATTAATATAAACTTATAAAGCCAAATACCATGGTATATTCAAACACAAATTAAAATGAATCCTAAAAATACAGCAATGAAGCACATCATCTAAAATATTTATGTTTTTGCTTTTTTTTCAATGAAAGAAGCTCAGTGAAATATAAGAGACGATATTTTACCTTAAATGCCAAACTTTTTAACTAGGATGGTTTTCTTCAGCTGTCAATGCCAAAGAAAGCCAAAGTTAACTGGAAGTATTCCTTAGAAGACAGTGACGACACTTGAGATGAGCCTCTGAGGAGTTATTAGTAATTGCTGTTCTGAGAAGTTAATACCTACAATGTGTGACAGAACAGGTTCACCTTGCACTCAACACGTTAAAATGTTTTCATTCCTGGTTAAACCATTTTTAATAAACAAAGTAAATTATAATTGATCTGCTAGAAGCCAGATACTTCATCAGTGAAACAGGTGTAAATATTTTAGAATGTATGATCAGCCTGTACTTAACATTCTGAACTATTTTTTCCCTCATAAGAAAAATCTATATTTTCCTTTTAAACACTATGAGAAAAAAAAACACACACAGTTCTTATACATCTTGCCTGCCTGCTGAACATGTCCTTTGAGAAAACCATAAATTCAGAGAAGCTCAAGATTTTCTCTTCTGAAAGCCTTCAAAACACATATGGGCTGAGTGAGTATGTCTCTCTGTTATACTATTAGCACAAAGGACCTTACATGTATTACTACTAAAATATTTTCACATAGCATATAATCATTATGACTTATGGGTCTCACCCATCAGACAGTGAGATACCTCAGTTAGAAGTGAATGTATGCTTATTCATTTGTGGATTCTCAGAACATAGCAGAATGTCCAGTACTCCAGTTGTTGGTAGATGTTCAATAAAATCTTTGTTGAATAAATAGTTCTAATAGTTAAAATCGCCTGACATTGTACTAAGATTTTTTACATCTATCATTTCATTTAATCCCCTTGACCATCCCAGGAAAGAAATAGTATTATGTATACCCGTTTTGTAGATGAGGAAACTGAGGTCATCAAAAAATTAAAGAACTTGCCTGAGGTTACACAGTAAAGAGGTGCAGCTCAACTTCAAGTAGGGACTGGTCAGCCCTCATGAAGATGCAGCTGAAGAAAGAAATGAGGTCAGAGTCTTCTCTTCTTTAACTCATGAATGACATTGTGCTTATTTGTGTGTGTGTGTGTGTGTGTGTGTGTGTGTGCATGCTTCATGTTTCATGTCCATGATTTCTCATTCCTGCAAATCTACTTTTCTCAGACTAATCCAATACTGTCAATGGCTGAGGTCCTAAGTCATTAAATTGTCTCCATGAAACTAATTTTGATTAGGCCTGACTGGTGCCACTTTTCACTAAACTATTATAATTATTATAAGTTAGCATTTGGTTATCATGATGTCTGCTGATTGTCTTATACTAATTTTTCTGACCTTCCCTACTGGATTATACTTTTCTTGAAGTATTGAGGTATAACTGATGTATTTACAGTATATTTAAAGTATATCATTTGATAAGTTTTGATATATACCCCTGTGAAACTATTGTCACAAACAAGATAATAAACATATTCATCATACCAATAGTTTCCTTGGGTTCCTTTGTCATTCATCATTGCTTCTTACCATAACCACGAGGAACAGCTGATCTGTTTTCTGTCACTAGAGATTAGTTTGCATGTTCTAGAAATTTATATAATTAGACTCATACAGTGTGAATTCTGTTTTACCTGGCCTCTTTCACTCAGCATAACTATTTTTCAGATTCATTCATTTTGTTGCATGTGTCACTAGTTGATTTATTTTTGTCACTGAATAGTATTCCATTTTATGGCTGTATGACAAATTGTTTACCCATTAATCTGTGGGTGGACATTTGCATTGCTTCCTGTTGAGCTATTACAGATAAAGCTGCTATGATCATTTGTGTACTGACCATTCATTTACAAGTCTTTGTGTGGACATTGCTTTAATTTCTCTTGGGTAAATGCCTAGGAGTAGAATGGCTGCATCATATGTATTTTTAATTTTTTAAAATTATTTTTAATTTCATTTTTAGAGTCAAATATTGTTTCATTGAAGTAAAAGCAAAACAAAACAAAAACAGAAAATTGTTTCCTAAGACAATGACACAGCTGATAAGTTTTCAGTAATGATGAAAACAAATATTTATTCTTACATTTAAAATTTGTGGAAAAGTGCTTTACATTTAATAAAGATGTGTTCTCAAAGAGATACAAGAAATTAAGTACAATCCTGAACACCAATTTTGACTACTTTTAGGCCTACAAAAAGGCTTAGACAGCCACACAGTAATAGTGGGGGACTTCAACAACCAACTTACAGTATTAGACAGATCATTATGTGCTAGTTAAGAAACCTCTGCCAAGTTCAGTCATTATTTACATTAGATATTTTTGTTTTAGTAATTACATAGCTTTAGCTCTAATATTTAGGTTTGCAATTGATTTCGTGCTAGCAATGATAAATGGTGTGAGGTAGAGGTGTGTGTTCATTGTCTTTGCATGATTATCCAATATTTCCCCATAATTAAAATTTAAAAATAATTTTGTTAAAATAAGTTGACCATAGATGTGTGCTTTATTTCTGAATTCTATTTTGGTCCATTTATCTATATTCCTTTCTTTACACCAACAATATACTACATTTATTACTCTAGGCTTTTAATAAGTTGTGTAGTCAGGTAGTATGAGTCCTAACATTTTGTTTTTCTTTTTCAAATTTGATTTGGTAATTATAGGGCATTTAATTTTCATATAAATTTTAGAATCAGCTTGCCAAGTTTCATAAAACATCTGCTGGGATTGATTGGGATGGTATTTAATCTTTAGATAATTTGGAGAAAATTGACTTCATAACAAAATTAGGTTTCTTAATCCATGGGCAAGGAATATCTCTCAATTCATTTAGGCTCTTAATTTCTCTTACAGATGTTTTGGAGTATTCTTGCATATTTTTTCAAATGTTATTCTAAGTATTTCATATGTGGTGCTATTGTAAATAATATTTTCATATTTTAATTTTCATTTTTCAGGGCTAGTATAAAAATATGATTGATTTTGTGTATCATGTGTATGTACGACAAGATTGCTAAATTCACTAGTTCTAATAAGCTTTTTTGATACATAGGAATTTTTACATAGGCAATCATATATTCTAACAACAAAAAAACTTTAACTCCTTTTCTACTTGCTTATGGCACTGACTAGAACCTCTGACACAATTTTGAACAGAAGCAGTAAGATTGTACATCCCTACATTTTTCCTAATCTCATGAGGAAAACATTTAGTCTTTCACATTTAGTATGATGTTAACTGCAAGAGTTTTGATGATACCCTTTATTAGGTTGAGGAAGTTCCCTTTTATTTGTAGATTGCTCAGAGTGTTTATCATGAGTGGCTGCTGAATTCTATCAGACTTTTTTTCTGCATCGATTGAGATGATCATGTTTCTTCTTTCTCATTTTAGTCTATTATATTATTATAAAAATATTAGATAACAATATCTTAACTCCGTCAAATTACAGCAAGCATCAATTCTTTTTAAGACGTCATCTTTACTCAGGTTTGTAAGAAACTAGAGTATATAAATCACTTTTGAGATAACAATTCCTCTGCTACCCAATGAATCATGTGAGAGAACTTTTCAGAGAATACGTTTGAGAGAACAATTTCCCTACTACCTGAGGAATCGTGTCATACTAACATTGATTGTAATTCTGCTACTACTGTCAGATAATATACGTTAAATGGTTTTAAAAAATATATTAGTTGGAAATATTTGAAGGCTTTTCTCATCTTAATTCTCCATGCAGTATCTGACCTGTAAATCCATAATGAAAATGTTACTTTCATTTGGTTTTCCTCCTTCAGAGGAAACTAACTTTAACACAGATTTTTATTCTCAAAGATTCACAAATGTAAGCCATACTTATTAAATGTAAAATTTTACCCATCATGATTTTAAGTTATGAGAATTAAACTAACTTTTCATTATTGGGGAAAAACCACTTGGTCATAATGTATTATTATTATTCAGAATGATTAAGAAAAACGTTAAGAATTTTTGCATCTGTGTTCATGAGGGTTATTGGTCTGTAGTTTTCTTTTCTTGTAATATATTTGGTTTGGTATCTGTAATACCTATCTCCCAAGATGCATTGGGAAATATTCTATATTCTGTACCCTATCACAGTTGCAAGAGGTTAGGTAGTAATGGTATTATTTATTCTTAAATAGTTGATAGAATCCACCTAGGATTCCATCTTGGCCGGGAGTTTTATTTGTGGGAACATTTTGTATAAGAAATCCTAAATAATTTGTTCAATTTATTTAATTTGTTGAATTCGCTGGCATAAAATTATTTGTTAGATTCAGTTGTTATCCTTTTTACGTCTGTAGTATCTCTAAAAATGTCCCCTCATCTCATTCCTGATGTTGGTAATTTGTATTTTCTCTTACTTCTGATCAATCAGGCTAGCATTTTTATCACTTTATTAATCTTTTCAAAGAACAGCTTTTCCTTTCATTTTTCTTCTATTGGTTTTCTGTTTTCTATTTTTTTGTTCCTGCTCTAATATTATTTCCTTTTCCTGCTCTCATTTCCCTTCTGTTTAATTGCCTCATATTATTCTAGCTATTAAAGGTAGAATCTTAGGTCATTGATTAGCATTTTTTTCTATTGTAAATGTTTAGTACTGTAAATTTTTAAGCATGGCATTACAAACTTTATTATGTCATGTTCTTATATTTATTTTATTCAGTCCAAGATACTTTGTAATTTCTCTTTTGATTTATTGTTTGATCCAGGGGTCATATCTCCTTTTATGGTTTGTGTTTATAGTATGGTATCTAAAGAGTTTCATGCTTTTATATTTTACATTTAGATTTACACTAAATTTTGAGTGAAGTTTTTAAATGATTTTTTTTATTATACTTTAAGTTCTGGGATACATGTGCAGAATGTGCAGGTTTGTTACATAGGTATACACGTGCCACGGTGGTTTGCTGCACCCAGCAACCCGTCATCTACATTAGGTATGTCTCCTAATGCTATCCCTCTCCTAGTCCCCCAATCCCAACCAGCCCTGGTGTGTGATGTTTCCCTCCCTATGTTCATGGGTTCTCATTGTTCAACTCCCACTTACGCATGAGAACATGAGGTATTTGGTTTTCTGTCCCTGTGTTAGTTTGCTGAGAAGAATGGTTTCTAGCTTCATCCATGTCCACACAAAGGACATGAACTCATCCTTTTTTATGGCTGCATAGTATGCCATGGTATATATGTGCCACATTTTCTTTATCCAGTCTATCATTGATGGGCATTTGGGTTGGTTCTAAGTCTTTGATACTGTGAACAGTACTGCAATAAACATACTTGTGCCTGTGTCTTTAGAGGAGAATGATTTATAATCCTTTGGGTATATATTCAGTAATGGAATTGCTGGGTCAAATGGTATTTATCGTTCTAGATGCTTGAGGAATCGCCACACTGTCTTCCACAGTGGTTGAACTAACTTACATTCCCACCAACAGTGTAAAAGTGTTCCTATTTCTCCACGTTTTCTCCAGCATCTGTTGTTTCCTGACTTTTTAATGATTGCCTCTCTAACTGGTGTGAGATGGTATCTCATTGTGGTTTTGATTTGCATTTGTCTAATGACCAGTTATGATGAGCTTTATTTCATCATAAAAATGATGTTTTTTGGCTGCATGAATGTCTTCATGACTAAAACACCAAAAGCAGTGGCAAAAAAAAGCCAAAATTGACAAATGGGATCTCATTAAACTAGAGAGCTTCCTCACAGCAAACGAAACTATTATCAGAGTGAACAGGCAGCCTACAGAATGGGAGAAAATTTTTGCAAGCTATCCATCTGACAAAGGGCTAATATCCAGAATCTACAAAGAACTTAAACAAATTAACAAGAAAGACACAAACGACCCCATCAAAAAGTGGGAGAAGGATATGAAAAGACACTTCTCAAAAGAGTAAATTTTTATATAATATGTGAAGCACATATAGAGATTTCTTTATATATAAATGGATGTTAAATTGTTCTAGCACTATTTGTTCAAAAAACCCCTTTTTACATTGCAAATGACTTTGAACCTTTGTAAAATTTCAGTTTTCTATAGTTTTGTGAGTTTGTTTCTGGGCCCTCTATTTTGTTACATTGACGTTTATGTCTATACTTTAACCAACATCACAGTATCTTGTTGTAGATACTGTGAAATCAAGGGGCATGAGTTTTCTAACTTTTTCTTCCTTTTCATATTATTTTGGCTTTTCTGCTTCCTTATATTTTCCATACAAATTATAAAACCGTCTCATTGATGTGTGTGTAAAACCTTTCTGGAAGTTTGATTGGGATTGTATTGAATTTCTAGATCGAGTTGGTGTCTTAATACTGAGTCTTGCAATTGAGGAAAGAGATATATGTCTACTTAGATCTTTTAAAAGTTTCAAAAGTGTCGTTACTGTGGTTTTCAACATAAAGATTCTGACTGTATTCCTTTAGATGTATACGTAAGTGCCTCTTAAATTTTTTTTTTTTTTTTTGCTATTTAAAGCCATATTCTTGGCTCTGGATGCTCTTTCAGTATTGTTCTGCCTGGTCTGTTCAGGTGGTTCTTTCTTGGCCTTAGGTAGTTTCTTTGGATTTCTGTAAATTTTCAATTACCTCTCTGTGTGACTTTCCTTTTCTGTGAAGGTCTCTTTTTGCAGTACTGTAACCTCTCCAATTTTTCACTTCCATCCCTTCAACCCAGTGGCCTGCGGGCTCTGTTTTGGTTTGCCCCACTGCACTGTAGCCTGGAAACTCTTTGCGGGCGGGAAGCCGGGGCAGTCATAATATTCACTTAGTTTGCTTCCCTTCCTGTAGTCATCCTTTACTGCACTGAGTCTTGATTAATGTCTGAAAAACAGTTGTTTTATATGTTTTCATCTCTTTTATCATTGCTTAAGGAAGGAGGGTAACTCTAGTTCTCATTACCCCATTATGGTTGAAAACAGAATTTTCAACTACAATTTTCAACATGCTTTATGAATAATAAAATTGTACAATTTAACCTTTTCCTCTGCCTCTGCTTCAGCCACACTGAACTTTATTCAGTCTTTCACATACACTAAGATAACTGCCAAAGGGCCCTTGTAGATCGCCCTTTCTTTGGTCAAAATGCTTTTTCCTCTTATTATCTGCTTAATTCCTGCTCATCCTTCAGATCACAGTGCAGTCATCATTTCTTCACTGGAAGTTTTCTTTGACTTTCTTACATTGTCAAATCCCCTGTTGTAACATGTCTAAATGATGTTTACCTCATGTTTCATTTTACACTTATTTGTATAACTATTTGATGCTTATATGTCTCCTCCTCTAGACTGTAATAAGCATTGGAGCTATGGCTGTCTTTGCTTACCATTTTATCCAAAGTGGCTGGTGTAAAGTAGGTGCTCATCAAATATTTGTGAGATAGATAGACAAATTGAGATTACCTCCGTGTTTGTCTTTTTCTAAGTTTCATTATTTCCTATACCTTCTTTAACATGTAATGCACCAATAAGTAATTATACCTTTTCTGTTATACTATTAGAATTTTCTATATCTCACCAAATAAGATTAACAAAAGAACAACTGTTCTATCAAATTGTAACAACATTCAGAGACAACTAATTAAAGTCTTATATTAAATAAACTACTTATAGGAGAATTCTGCAATGAATTAGGGCTCTGAAATTGCCATTTGCTCATCACAGATGCAATAAAGCACAACTTGGCACGATCAGTCAATCAGAAACTGACTCATGAGGAATATCAGATTCCCTTGCTTCCATTTTGTTTTCATCTTTCTAGTTTGTTTGAAAACTTATAAAAACCATATGATGAGTTTTCAAGTAAAATTTGTGGTAGTTCCATGCTGACTTCTTGCCCCCTATAGTTTGTGCTTTTATTTCAGGGCTATAGTGCTGGTATCACAAACAAAATCTTAAAGTATATTCTCACATTGTACCTAATATTATAAATTGAATGACAAATCTGGTGGCTTTTTTTTTTTTTTTAACGTGGTGACTCGATCACATTCCCTTCACTAGTTGATGCTAAAAAATGATCTATTAGATAAGAGTGGTTGTTATTTTTCTGAAATAGTTGCCAGAGAACCACTGGATATTTTCTGTAGTAAAGGAAAGAGCACAAAAATTTATTTTTCCCATTTTTTGTTATAACTCAGGATATCCCTCCAAAGTTAGTTATTACTATTTTCCATCTAAAATAGAGACATGTTTTAATTCTAATTAACCTCCAAAATCTAGCAAATAGTCCCAAAGTTAAAAATAAAATTTGAGATCTACTGAGACATACTTATAAAATTCCTTCCCTGTGCTTTTTTGTTCACTATCTGAGAAATCTGAGAAATAATTGCTAGTTACCTTCCCAGCAGAAAAATTATGAGGATTATTAAAATAATATATGTAAATTACCTTGCTGTCAGAAGCCCTGGATGCCTGTGTAATATATTACACTGCTAAAAACTCATATTAGTAGACTTTAAATTTTATCTTAATGCTCAAATAAGTAATTCCCATACATAGCTCAATGTATTGGACCTGATTTTTCTTTATAAGTAGACAGGTGCTATGCTGCTTTAATTAATTTGAATGGACACAGATTCAAAATTTTCTCAGTGAGAAAACATGGTTGTTTTAATGTTAATAAAATCTGATCAGTTAGAAACTTGGTCTGCATTTCACTGGGGTCTCTATCTGTTTTGAATGCAGTATTCTTATTTGCTCATTCTGATCTCCTAAAAGAAATACAACATTCTTAGTGATGTACTATTGTAAAGCACCTGGTTTGGGAATCATACATGTCTGGGTTCAAATTCAACATTTGACATATGTTAACTATGTTACCTAGAACAAGTTCCTTTCTTCCCCCAGGCCTATGTTTCTTCTTTGTCAAATGGGTGATAATCCAGGACTTCCAGATTAGTGATCTCTGTAGAAAACATTGAGTAGAGGAAGAAAGTACAAGAAGCAGCTGAACAGAAGCCTCTACCAATCATCCTCTCTACAGGAACAGCAAATTTAACAAGTATTTACACAAAAAAGCACCTTCGGAAGAACCAAAAATCAGGAGAATGATCACAGTGCCTGGTTTTTAACTTCATGTCATCGAAAGAGGCACTGAAAAGGGTAGGAAAGACAGTCTTGAATTACCAACACCATCCCTGCCCCAATCCCAGGCATTTGTGTGTAGTGCAGAGAATCTGAGCGCTTGTGAGAGAGACGGCACAGTGCCTGTCGGACTTTGCATTGGAATTCATTGTGGCCCTGTCACAGCAGAAAGAAACACTGGACAAATTCAGTTGACACCCATGGCAGGAGCATTTAGATAAACCCTAGCCAGAGGGGAATCCCAGAGGACAGGAGTGGTTCAAACCAGAGGTCAGAATCTGAGTTCTGCCAAGCCTTGCCACTGTGTGCTAAAATGCTCTGGGGTTCTAAATAAACTTGAAAGGCTGTTTATGCAACAAGGACTGCAATTTCTAGGCAAGTCCTACTGCTGTGCTATGCTTGGAGCCAGTAGACTGGGGGCATCACAACCTAGTGAGACACCAACTGGGGTGGCTAAAGGAGGGCTTGCACCACCCCAACCCCACACAGCACAGCTTGGAGCTCCGAAAGAGACTCCTTCCTTCCACTTAAGGAGAGGAGGGGGACGAGTAAAGAGGACTTTGTCTTGGAACCTGGATACCAGCTCAGCCACAGTAGGATAGGGCAGCAGGCAGAATCCTGAGGTACTCACTCCAGACCTTAGCTTTCAGATGGCATTTCTAGACACACCCTGGATCAGAAGGGAACCCACTATCTTAAATGGAAGGACCCGGTCCTGGAAGAATTAATTACCTGAAGACTAAATAGCCCTTGCACCCTGAATAATCAGCAGCGGTATCCAGACAGTACTTGCCATGGGCCTTGGGTGAGACTCTGAGACTTGCTGGCTTCAGGTGTGATCTAACACGTTACCAGTTATAGTGACTATGGAGAGAGATTCTTTCTGCTTGAGAAAAGCAGAGGAAAGAGAAAAGGAGACTGTCTTGCAGCTTAGGTACCAGTTCAGCCACAGTAGGGTAGAGCACCAAGTGGGTGCTTGGAGCCTCAATTCCAGGCCCTGGCTCTTAGATGACTTTTCTGGACCTTCCCTGGACTGGAGGGGAGCTGACTTCCCTGAAATAAGAGTCCTACGGCTGGCAGAAATCAGCACAAGCTGACTGAAGAGCCCCTGGAGCTTGAATGAACATCAGTAGTAGCCTGGCAGTATTCCCTGCGGGCCTGTGGTAGTGGTGGCCATGGCAAGAGACTTCTCAGTTTCCGAAATGGGGCAGAAAGAGTGGGAAGGACTTTGTCTTGTGGCTTGGGTGCCAGCTCAGCCACAGTAGAACAGATCACCAGGCAGATCCCTAAATATTTAATTCCAGGCTCTGACTCCCACGTAGCATCTTTGGACCCACTGGGGCCCACAAGAACTTGCTGCCCTGAAAAGGACAGAAGACTGGCTGGCTTCATCACCTGTTGAATGTAGAGCCCTAGGGCCTTAACAAACATAGGCAGTAGCCAAGTAGTTAGAGTGGGCCCTGGGCGAGACCTAGCTGTGCTGACTTTAGCTCTGATGCAGCACTGTCCTAGGGGTGGTAGCCATGGGAGTGCTTGTCTCACCTCCTCCTCCAGCTCCAGGAAGTTCAGCACAGGATAAGATTCCTTTTGTTTGGGAGACAGTAAGGGAAGAGAACAAGAATCTGCCTGGTAATCCACAGAATTCTTCTGGATCTTACCCAAGACCACCAAGGCAGTATCTCTACAAGTCTACAAGAGCCACAATGTTATAGGCTTGGAGTGCACTCCAATGCAGATGTGGCTGCAGTGACCAAAAACAGATTATAACACCCAAATCCCTTTGAATACCTGGAAAGTCTTCCCAAGAGGAATGGGTATAAACAAACCTAGACTGCAGAGACTAACAAATACCTAACTTTTCAATGCCCAGATACTGATGAGCATCCACAAGAATTCACAAGCATCAAGACTATCCAGGAAAACATATTCTCACCAAATTGAACTAAATAAGGAACCAGGAACCAATCCTGGAAAGACAGAGATATGCGACCTTTCAAACAGAGAATTGGAAATAGCTGTTTTGAGGAAATTCAATGAAATTCAAGATAAAACAGAGAAGGAATTCAGAATTCTATCAGATAAATTTAACAAAGAGATTGAAATAATTAAAAAAGAGTCTAGCAGAAATTATGGAGATAATAATGCAATTTACCTATTAAAGAATGCATCAGAGTCTCTTAATAGCAGAATTGATCAAACAGAAGAATTAGTGAGCTTCAAGACAGGCTATTCAAAAATACACAGAGAAGATGAAACAGACAAAGAAACATCAAAAAAAGAAAACTACAAGTCAATATCCTGGAAGAACATTGATGCAAAAATCCTCAACAAAATACTAGCAAACAGAATTCAACAACACATTAAAAAAGATCATTCATTGTGACGAAGTGGGGTTTATCCCAAAGATGCAAGGATAGTTCAACATATGCAAATCAATCAATGTGTTACCTCATATCAACAGAATGAAGGATAAAAACCATGTGATCATATCATCTGATGCTGAAAAAGCATTTGATAAAGTTCAAAATTCTTTCATGATAAAGAAACCCTCAAAAACTGCATATAGAAGGAACATATCTCAACTTAATAAAAGCCATATATGACAGACCCACAGCTAGTACCATATTGAATAGGGAAAAACTGAAAGCCTTTCCTTTAAGATGTGGAACACGACAAGGATGCCCACTGTCACCACAGTTATTCAATGTAGTACTGGAAGTCTTAGCTAGAGCAATCAGACAAGTGAAAGAAATAAGAGGCATCCAAATTGGAAAGGAATAAATCCAATCCTCTTTGTTTGCAGCTGATATAATCTTACACATAAAAAAACTGAAGACTCAACCAAAAAATTATTAGAACTAATAAACAAATTTAGTAAAGTTGTAAGATACAAAATCAACATACAAAAATCAGTAGCATTTCTGTATGACAACAGCGAATAATCTGAAAAAGAAATAAAGAAGGAATTTCGGCCGGGCGCGGTGGCTCAAGCCTGTAATCCCAGCACTTTGGGAGGCCGAGACGGGCGGATCACGAGGTCAGGAGATCGAGACCATCCTGGCTAACACAATGAAACCCCGTCTCCACTAAAAATACAAAAAAATTAGCCGGGCGTGGTGGCGGCGCCTGTAGTCCCAGCTACTCGGGAGGCTGAGGCAGGAGAATGGCGGGAACCCGGGAGGCGGAGCTTGCAGTGAGCCGAGATCGCGCCACTGCACTCCAGCCTGGGCGACAGAGCGAGACTCCGCTTCAAAAAAAAAAAAAAAAAAAAAAAAAGAAGGAATTTCATTTACAATAACTACAAATAAAATAAAATACCTAGGAATTAAACAGAGAAAAGAAAGATAACTATAATGAAAACAATAGAACACTGACAAAATAAATTGAAGAGGATACACAAGAGATGGAAGGATATTTCATGTTCATGAACTGGAAGAATAACTTCCAGTTATTCTTTAACTTAATGTGATCTCATTTGTCCATTTTTGCTTTGGTTGCCTGTGCTTGTGGGGTGTTATTAAAGAAACTTTTGCCCAGTCCAATGTCCTAGAGAGTTTCTTCAATGTTTTCTTATAGTAGTTTTATAGTTTAAGGTCTTATATTTAAATCTTTACTCCATTTTGATTTAATTTTTGTATATGGTGAGAGATACGGGTTTAATTTCATTCTTCTGCATATGGATATACAGTTTTCCCAGCACCATTTGTTGAAGAGACTGTCCTTTCCCCAATATATGTTTTTGGCAACTTTGATGAAAATGAGGTCACTGTAGAAGTAGAGATTTGTTTCTAGGTTCTTTATTCTGTTTCATTGGTCTATGTGTCTGTATCAACTACTACGCCATTTTGGTTACTATAGCTCAGTAGTATAATTTGGAGTCAGTTAATGTCATTTCTCCAGTTTTTATGAGATCACATAAAGTTAAAAAGCTTCTGCACAGCAAAAGAAACAGCCAAGAAAGTGAAAAGGCCACCTACGGAATAGGAGAAAATATTTACAAACTGTCCATCTGACAAGGGACTAATAACCAGAATATGTAAGGAGCTCAAACAACTCTATAGGAAAAGAAAATCTAATAATCCAATTAAAAATGGGCAAAAGATCTGAATAGACATTTCTCAAAAAAGGCATAAAATTGACAAATGGGCATATGTAAAGGTGCTCATCATTAATCATCAGAGAAATGCAAATCAAAACTACAATGTGGTATCATCTTACCCAAGTTAAAATGACTTTTATCCAAAAGACAGCAACCTAAGTGTCCATTAACACATGAATGAATAAAGAAAATGTGTCACATATACACAATGGAGTACTATTCAGCCATAAAAAAGAATTAGATCCTGTCATTTGCAACAACATGGATGGAACTGTAGGTCATTATGTTAAATGAAATAAGCCAGGCACGAAACGACAAACTTCACATGTTCTCATTTATTTGTGGGAGGTAAAATTAAAACAAACTCATGGAGAAAGAGAACAAACTTTTGCTCAGTCCAATGGGCAATTTATGTAAGAAGAGTCGTAGAACTAATAACCATTCCATTTTCCTTCTGAAAGTCTCTCTCTAGTGTTAAGACGTATACATAGTTAGATCATCTCTAATATTCATGACATCTGCATGTCACCTCTCCTTCTGGAATGCTAATTTATAATTGTCAAACACTTGTTAGATTAAAAAAACACTCTCGGATTCTTACAATCTTGCTCCTGTATTTATTATAAATTACTAAATAGATAAGAAGCACTGAATATAGCAAAAGGGAAATACCAGTCGGAATATCTGGTAAAGAATTCATAAATTGGACTCTACATCTCTGCTCAACGCTTACAAATTTACAGAGTTAATGATGTCTTAATGAAAAAGGTGTATGAAAGAGGTCTGAGGAAGACTATATGATTTTAATATTGCTTAAATTTGAGTGAAAATAACATGGGTGCCTACCTTAAAAAATCGATTTATTCTCAAAACATTATTATTAAAAATAGTATTCCTTGACCTCCTTTAAGTTAATTCTGTCTTTAAGACACAATAAAACATTTAATTCTTTAGATACTCATTTCCAGAATTCATCTCTGTATTTTCAGATAACATAGTTTTCATTTCTTAATGTATAAATTTTGATATTATCTTTTGACTTTTTTGATAGTGGAGAATTTAGATCACTTCTGCCAACCCTTACCCTTCCTCCTATTCGATTTTATTTGGCGCAGTGTTTTAGGTAAAACAATAAGCAGTGTTTATGGGCTTATAACCACATAAACACCATTTGCTTCAGAGTCAAGTTAGTGTTATGTTTATACGCGTTTTTTTTTTTTTTTTTAAGCAACTCCTTGTTTTGCCAATAGTTTGTAACAATTTTTTATTGTTTTCCAGGTCTATTTGTCATGATTACATATTTAATCATTTTTCAAATATACCTTTGTAGTAGGATTTTTTTCTTAAGTTATCTTCCCAGCCCATGCACTTTCTTTTTATTTCCCCTTGGAGCTCTTTCTTCCAGACCTAAAAGGAGAGTATTTGATCATGTTAAGTAATTAATCACTTGTTTGTAAGCTACGGGAGGATGCGGGCAATGTTTATATTTGTTCACCTTTATATTTGCAAATCCTCATATAGTGTTTGGCATATAGCATAACATATTCTCAGCGCGTATTTTTGGAATTAATGGACAAGTAGTGTGGTTTAAATACATTAACTGAGAGGGAGCTAAATACTGCACCAGTCCTCACAAGTCTTTAAATGATACCAGTATTAAACAATTAAACAGATGTTTAAAAATATTTTTAAATTTTTGCTCTATTCTTTGTTATTTCCAAGGAGGTTAGCAGTTCTTTTATAAAATATTTTTGTCACAGAAGCGGGACAATATCACAGCACTGGTTAAATCTAGCTTTTTCTCTTCTGTACCCTGGCGCCTGTGTAGTTAAACTGGTTGACTAGCTTAGTTTAAACTTAATCATGAAGCTCTTCATGGACCCTCGATGCTGCTACATATTCACATTCTTCTTTCCTAGTTCACTGTTTTTCTTCTTCTATTCTTGTGTCTTACAAAGTCATGAGTTAAAAGGAAGAATATTACTGGTGCTAGATTTCTCATCAGAGATCATGGTCTCCTCATGGAGGCCAGAGGACAGTGAGACAATATCTTTAAAGAGCTGAAGGAAAAAGTCTGTCAAATCACATTTATATCCAATGAAAATATCCTCCAAGAATAAAGGTGATATAAAGACATTCTTAGTTTAAGGGAAACTAAAAATATGCCATGAGCAAATCTGTTCTAAAAGAAATTTATAGAAGTTTGTCAGGCTAAAAGCAAATGACACCAGTGGAAAACTCAGAACTTTGGGGAAAAAAGAAAAGCAAGTAGAATATTAAATATCTGAGTAACTATAATAGACCACCTTTATCCTCTTAATTGTAAAAAATATATATTACTGTTGAAAGAATATTTATGACATCATCTGGTAGTGTTTCATTGTGTTCAGATGAAACATAACTTTAAATAAAAGGGCAAAGGTTAAGTGACTCACATGGTTGTAATCTTTCTACATTTTACTTTAAGTAAAATATTAAATTTAAGTAAATTGTGAATATTTTTGGTATGTATACTTTATTTGAACAACTATTAGAAAAATAAGGAAGAGATACAGTTAAAAATATTTAAAGCCAAATAGACTTAAGTCAGGAGAGACAGAAAAACAAAAATTAGAGGAAACAAACAGAAGACAAATAGGCAAATTTCTAGGCCTTAGTTCAATCATACTAAATACAATAAATGTAAATGATCTAAACATTCTAGTTAACAGAGATTGTCAGATCAAATACAAAAAATTCTAACAGACATTGAAAGAAGACATAATACCACATTCAAAGTCTGTTTCATAAAATGGAAAAGGAGAGAACATTTCCCAAATGATATTTGACCTGCATCACCTTGATACCAAAACCAAAGACATTACAAGAAAAAAAAAAACCCTCATAAACCTCACTACAGAAATGCACAACAAAATATTAGGAAATGTAAACTAGGGATACATAAAAGGGATAATACATCATGACCAAGTGGAATTTATCCCAGGTATTGAAGGCTAGTTCAACATTTAGAAATTAATCATAAACAGAATAAAGAAGAAAATAACATGATGGTATCAGCAGGTACAGAAAGACCATTTGAAAATTTATCTTCTATTCTTGATAAAAAATCTTTCAGCAAAGTAAAAATATACAAAATCTTCCTTAAACTTATATAGGACATCTACAAAAAACCCTGTATCTAAAATCATACTTAATGATAAAAGAGTGAATACTTTCCTAGGGTCAGAATCAATAGCAGGGTATTCATTCCTATTCTTAACCATACTGGAAGGTCTAGTTAGTCAAAAAAGACAAGAAAGAGAAAAATAAAGTGTGTTATTGAAAGAAAAGATAAAACTTTATTTAGACATGACATGTTTGTGCATGTAGAAAGTCTCAGAGAAACTCTAAAAAGTTTTAGAACTAAAAAATGAGGAAGCTCTCAGTATATAAGATAAATACACAAAAATTCTATTTCTACATACTAGCAATGAATAACTGGAAAACAAAAAATAAAAGCAATGCCATTTGCAAGAATATCAAAAAGTAAAATATTTAGATATGAATATAATGAAATATGTGCAAGATCTATATGTTAAAAATTATGAGACAAGAAATTATAAAAGACCTATAATTATGTAGAGATATAAAGATACTGGTTTTGTGGGTTGGATAATTGATTGTTTTTCAGATATCAATTCTTCTCAAATGGATCTGCCAATTTAACATAATCCCAATTAAAATACCAGGGGGCTATTTGTTGGTACTGGCAAGATATTTTTAAAAATGTATATGGAAAAGCAAGGAAACTATAATAGCCAAAATAATTTTGGTAAAAAATCAGCTGGAAGTCTCACACTACCTGATATCGAGATTTACTGTCAAGTCACAGTAACCAAGACAGCGTGGTATTGGCAAAGGATGGACGCAGAGATCAACGGAATAAAACAAAGGGCACAGTAACAGCCCCACAGATAAAAGGTCAATTGTGTTTTTTTGACAATAGTGCAAAAAAGAAAAAATAGTCTTTCAACAAATGATATTAGATCAATTGAACATTCAGATGCAAAAAAGAGGAGATTTTAAGGTAAAAAGTAAAACTATAAAACCTTTAGGAAAAAAAGTTTACAATTTGTGGCTCGGGTTTTGGCAAATAATTCTTAGAATACCCAAATTATGACCTAATAGGATAAAAATTGATAAATTGAACTACATAAAGATTAAAATTTTTTTGCTTAGGAAAAGACACAGTAAAGGCAATGAAATGACCAGTCACAGACCAGGAGAAAACATTTCCAAATCATGTATCTGATAAGAAGCTTGTATGAAGAATATGTAAAGAACTAAAAATAATAATAATAAAAGTCAACAATCCCTGAAAAGTGTGCAACAGATTTGAACAGAAAGTTCATCAAAGAACATATCTGAATAGCAAGTCAGCACATGAAATAGCACTCAACATTGATAGGTATTAGGGATTTGCAAATTAAACCACAATGAGATACCCCTGCAAACCAACCAAAGCAAAACAATGACGACAACAAAGTGCTTCAAGACACAAAGGGCTGATGAAGAGGCAAAGCCACTAGAACTCACATGCGTTCCTGGTGGGAATTTAAAATTGCCCAGCCCCTTAGGCGAACCACTTGGCAGTTTCTTTGACATAGTTAAACATATACTTGCCATGAGACCCAGCAATTCATCTCCAAGGTGTTTAGTAAATAAAATAAAAGTAAACAAAAAAGTTAATAAAAATGTGTGTGCATGCTAAACTTGTACACAAATATTTATAGTAGTTTATTTCATAACCACCAAAACCCGAAAATGACCCTAATGCCTTTTAAGTTGTGAATAAAAAAACACATTTTACTAATCTTTATCATGGAATACAAGTCATCAATAAAAAAGCTTAATTAAAATAAGCCAGACTCAAAAGGATACATTCTATATGATTTCATTTATATGACATTCTGCAAAAGGCAAAACTGTGGGTCAGAGAATAGATCAGTGGCTACTAGGGTTAGGGGTTGAGGGAAAGGTTGACTCTGAGAAACTAATTTAAGGTAATTTGGTAGGATGACATTTGTTTGTGAATATGGTTATATGAATTAATTATACCCCCAAAAGAGTAAGTTTTACTGTAAACCAAAACCAAATTACAAAAGATACACACAGTCAAACCAAACACACACATTCATGCACACACAAAATCAATGTCACTGTATTTTGAGCATGTTAATAGAAAAGTTACATAGCTAACTTCCTTTTGGTTCAAAAGTAGCTTAAAGCCATATACTAGCTCTGTTACCTTGTGCATATTTACTTAAAACTCCTCAAGCCTCAGTTTCTTCATCTGAAAAATGGAGATAATGATGTATTATTCATAGGATTCTTGAAAGGATTAAAGCACAGGATAGAGTGCTTGACCCTTCATAAATGTTTCATGAATGTTAACTTTTATTATTAATGTTCTTATTACCTCTTTTAAGTTGTATGAATTTGGCACATTAACTTGACAAACCAATGCAATCCAATACAATGCAATGAAAACACAAATACAAACCATATTTATATAATAAAATATTTTTATCCAGTATGTTTTTGACACTTACAGCAAATCTCAATTCAGCGTAACCACATTTTGAATGCATAGTATCCACATGTGGCTAGGGGCTTCCATATTGGCAATGCAATTCTAAATATCATTGTCCCCATTATTAATAGCAAAAGATATAAAAATTAATTTCTGTTCGGCTACTTGAAATCTACATTTATTTCCTTTGAGTAAGCTATTTGCTAGGCAAAGAAAGGGAAACTTGATTTTTCTCTGTACATAATAAAAATCCTTTAAAGACTAATATTTCAAGTTAGTCCCTGAGTATCAAAGTGGCTCATGAAGTACTTTCTATCTTAAACCACAGGTTCTATCTCCCTGACAGTCAGGCATATCACTTTCAGGTTAAAGGACCTTGGGAAGTAAAAGAGTAGCAACGAGAGTGGAGCTAAGGAAACCTTCTCTCTTTGACTCATAGACCATTTGTCCTCTTCTGCTCCTTGTGAGTGAGAACTGGGGATATTCAAACTCTGCAATTTCCAAAGCAAGTATTTCAAACTACCAGTTGCTGTAACTCTCTATGACAACATAAACCCAACCAACTCATAAAACACAAATATAGATTTGTCTACATCCTATTGATAAAGTGCTTGCAGCATTATCCAGAATTACGGTGCTGAGACTAGATTTATAGATTGCCCTTGGCATGAGAGCAGAGGAAGAAAAAGTTTGGCTGAACTCAAAATAAATTTACATGAAACATTGACACACAAGAGTTGACATGCCACTGCTCCTGCCTTGCCCACTCATTATGAATAGGTTTCTAACACATCAGGTTCTACTCCTTTGCTTTATCTTCCCCGGGATATTACTGGGAAGCAGGGATACGTCTTTGCCCACTTTGAGTGAATGATGAGATCATAAAAATTCGAAGGAATTGCTCTGCTCTAGAAAAGGGGGCATTTTCTCTGTATCTTAAGTTTGAAATTCTCCTACTAAGACATATTGTAATTAGACAGCTTGTGTGCTGCTTCATGAAACATATGGGAAACCATCACTTGTTTTATTTAGGGTAGGGTGCTGCTGTGGGGAGAATCTGTCAAGTCTCTGTCTAAAGCTTTAGTTATGAATAGAAATTCACGGGTAAATGTCAGGTGACAGAAGAGGTTAGTCATAAAATCAAATGCAGTGAAAATTTGAGGACGCTTAACATGGTAAATATTGTCCTCTGCAGATGAATTTCAAAGCAACAAAGAATCTCTGAGGATGGAGAAAGTGAAGTGTCCTTGTGAAATAAAGTTCTGAAAAGGTGGCAGATAATACTCTCTCCTGGCGTTGAAAATCTATGGTGAGCCTGGGAATTGAAAGATGCTTCCTTTGGTGACTCATCTTGGCCCCTGCTGTCACTTTAACCGATCGATTTGTCTTTGTCATGTCTCCATAGGTGCATGGGCATGAGCATAAATTGACGCTAATTCCTGTTGGGAGCACAACAGCAAGTGAGAGCTTTAAGCTGCTGCTAGAAATTAACCTTCAAACCCCCATATCTTCTAATAATATTTCTATTTTAGCATCTAGATTTAGTAATAAATACTTACAATAACTGTCAGAGTAGCAACATTTTTTCATATGGAAAACAAGACAGTGAAACCCAGAAACCTGTTAAACTCTGTTTTCAGTAACAATTTCAATGAAAGCCTGATTTTTCCAGGTCAAAATGAGTAACAATTCATCCATCCTACCATCCACTAGCATTTACATGACCATACAGAAGATGATATTTCAGTAGTTCCCAATGCAAACTTATCTAAACATGTAGACAAATGTTCAATATTTAAATAAGTCTTTTCAAAACCACTTATATTCCTGAGTCTTCATTCTAGGTGAGATGCAACGATAACATAAAAACAGGAATTTAGAGTTAACAGTTTAAAAGGACCTCTGTTATGTAAAGATTATTTTTCCAAGAAAAGAATAATATATTTATCTTCTCATTAATGATAGGACTTTCTGAAGATGTGAAAACAGTGCCTATCTTTCCTGGCTTATCGTATTTGAATTTCAATGATGGTTTCTTACAACCTGATGAATTAATTCCTCAATGTCTCTGAGCTTTTTCTTCCCTCTTCCCAAGATAATCTTTTCTTGGATGTTTTACAAGCCTCATTTCCACCATTCAAATTAGTAAACAGATCTCTGTTTCGAACATTACCTTCTTTGAAAAACTTGTGTGACCAGTCTTCCTTCCCACATTACTTCCTTTCCCCTTACAGTATTTTAGTTTTCTTTATAACACTTATAATACCTAATATCATTCTATGCATTATAAATGATTTATCATTATTATTGTTGTATTTTTTATTTGATTTGTTACTCTATCCCCTAACCCCACCCCAAATGCAAATACTTTGACTAGAGATTTTTGTCTTATTTGTTGCTGTAACCCTGATGTCTAGCATACTATTGGGAACATAGTAGGTACTCAATAAATACTTTTAAAAGATGTTTTTGGAACGAATACATACATTATTGAACCAACAAGACAAAGTTCAAATGTTTTGCAAGTCATATAATCTTCAACTCCTGGCTTTGCTATAATCTCTTAGTCCTAGCTCACAAAACTTCTACACACATGCCTTACGTTTCAGTCTAATTGACCACCTCTCATTCTCTTTTGTGAAAGTATTCCCAACTCTCCTGGACTAAAGTCTCTCCTTATGTTCTTGGAACAAGCACATTATACAAACTGTTACAGTATTTATCAGATTCTAGTGTAATTATTTGCTATACAAATGACAGAGCTATGTTCTATGGCTTTGTATACCTAGTGACTTGCAAAGTCCCTGGTACATAGTATGCACTCGGTACATGTTTCCTAACTAAGTAAATCCTGTAAATCCAGCAACAGTCAGATTTCTACTAATACATAATTCCACGACATAGTTTTTCTTTTCAAATTCAGTATTATATTATAAGGATGTTTTAATATTTTCTGGATTGTCTAAGTAAGTGCAAAGCAGAAAGTGAGCAAAAAAGAATGTTGTTGGAAAAGACTACTAGTTCAAATTTAATAGTATTCAAATACTTAAATGAAACAAAGCTAAGCAATTTTATTGTTTCTACTCAAAACAGTCAAATAAGAATCGATTGTGATTGCTCAAGGGCTTTCTCTTTAGGTAGGACTCTTAAGAAAACTTGCTGATTAGAGGCTTATGAATTATATTTCTAAGAAAAGGTGTGAAATCCAAACTCTGCCAATTGTTACGTATATATTAGACAGGTATCATTTGAAGAAATAGACATGAACTAAAAGATAATGTGCCAGCGTATGATTCTATGAAATTGATTTTCCTAAAACTAACAAGCTCCACAAAAGCAATTACTACAGTGAAGAACATACACACCTGTTTAAGTCAGAAATGCCTCACTATCGTTTTTTTGATAAATGTACCATTTTATAATAGGTAAAATTTTATATTTTAATAAGTGTGGTTCATATTTGTGAATCTTTGAGAAAAAAATCTGTGTTAAAGTTAGTTTCCTTTAAAGGAGGAAAACCAAATGAAAGCAACGTTTTCATTATGGATTTACAGGTCAGATACTGCATGGGGAATTAAGATGAGAAGAGTCTTCAAATATTTTCAACTAATAGCCTTTTTAAAACCATTTAACACATATTATCTGGCAGTAGCAGAATTATAATCAATGTTAATATAACACTATTCCTTGGGTAGTAGGGAAATTGTTCTCCCAAAAGTGATATACATACTCTAGTTTCTTACAAACCTGAGTAAGGAGGATGTCTTAAAAATAGTTGATGCTTCTCTATTTGACAGAGTTAATATATTGCTCTTTAATATTTTATAAATTAAAGATTATTGATTTTAATTTGCTCCTGTGAGTGTGAGAGTGCAAACAGAAATTCTGCAGATGGAAAGTTTAAGGAAAAAATTTCTCCCAAATCTCTGCTCCTGCTAATACACTAGGTAAAACCTGTGTGAGGCCAAGTGCTGAGCCCCTCTACATGCTCAAAGAATGTTTCTCACTCTGATTACTGGTGACTATCAGAGAGGAAGGCTGATAAGGAAAACTGAAAATGTGTCTTTGATAGTACTTTTACTCAGCTGCCCACCTTCCCTGAAATGTTGAAATTCTTTCCCATTCCTCATCTCCAGTGCATAGAAGAGTTCTCTCAACCTCAGGGGAAACAGCAAGAGAGTTCTCAGGGGCATTGCCTGGGGAACTTCAGAGAACTTAAGAGTGGGTAGAAGGTAACATTTCTCTGTTCCATGGCTCAGAAGGATATCTACTTACCTCCAGTCAGGGCTGGGGGTGAAGAAGAAAAGACCTGGACAGACAAGTTCACTCTGAAATAGGCAAGGAGGAAGTCGAAGCTACTAAAGATTTTCTCACCACAAAGTATAAATGTCATCCCAATAAACAAACATTATTGAAGTTTATTTCCATTTCAATAACAATGCTTTTGCTTTTGGGGACAAATGACACCAATAAGTCTATTTTCAGAAAACCATGAACCCATATTAAGGAAAAGACATGATTGTTAGATCCTTGATTACTTTTGAGAACAAGCTTTTCCACTCTTGTCAAAGTCATAGATTACGATTTAGTTTATGTAGGTTTAAAAAGTTACACTCTGTTACCTGAATATTCACATTTCCTTACATTTCTTTCCTTTTCTTGAAAACTAACTACCCTTCATACCTCTACTTGATTTACTTTTTAACATGCAGTTACAATTGCAAATTGGATTGTAATTGGCCATGAACAGTGCTCTGATATTTTTTTATGGAAAAGCAGTCGATCAAAAGCCAACAACAGGATGAAAGACAATCCTGTCAGGATTTCCTTCCCCAGCTTTTAACCCCCACTTGGAACCTTTTTGTGCTCTCATTTCATGTTTTGGCACATCATGCATCAAATATCTTGAAAAGTTTGTAATGGTTTAGAAAATTAGGCTTTTCTACCTTAAATACAGAAAGAGGAGAAAGAAAGAAAGAAAGAAAGAAAGAAAGAAAGAAAGAAAGAAAGAAAGAAAGAAAGAAAGAAAGAAAGAAAGAAAGAAAGAAAGAAAGAAAGAAAGAGAGAGAGAAAGAGAAAGAAAGACAGAAAGAAAGAAAGAGAAGGAAAGAAAGAAGGGAGGCAGGGAGGGAGGGAAGGAGGGAGGCAGGGAGGGAGGGAGGGAAAGAAGGAAGGAAAGAAGGAAGAAAAAGAAAGAAAGAGAAAGAAAGGAAGAAAGGAAGAAAAGAGAAAAAGAAAGAAAGAAAGAAAGAACGAAAGAAAAAGAAAGAAAGAAAGAAAGAGTGAGCAGAAAGGGGGAGAAAGCAAGGAAGGAAGAAAAATAAGAAAGAGAGAGAGGGAAGAGAAGAAAAGAAAGGATGAGAGATTAAAAAAAATTAATTGCATCAAGAATATTTCTCCCTAAATAAGTATGGGCTTTTCTCAAATAATCTGCTCACCAAAAAAAAAAAAAAAAAAAAAAAAAAAAAAAAAAAAAAATTTAAACAGAAAGTCAGAGGAAATGTTCATAGCTCCATAATTAAATTTCTAAACATTTATATGATAACTAGTGAAAGGATACCCCAGGTAATTATCCTGACATTTTAATAAATCATGTTCATTTGTTCACTGAAAGAATAGGTTTTTGCTCTTTAAAATACTTTTAGAGGTTTTTAAAATATATTCATAATGGAGAAATATTAACATTGTGACTATGTCTGCATAACCAAAACATTTTGATAAAAACTGGATGTTTTAGACAGTAAATTGAATGTCCTATTTTCCTGTGTCAAAATCTGCCTATAGGAATTTGCTAAAAACCGTCATTAGGTAACTCCTCCAACCACACCATCACACATGAAAACACGCCAACTGCACACCCCCTTCTCAGTGTTTTCAATTACATATTTCTATTTGCTCTTTTTTTCACCATTTAATCCTATTTTGCTTATTTGTCTTTTCTTCAAGTTTAAATTCTTTGATGAGTGATGCAGCTGTCATATTATTCTGATGGTATTAAACAATTTTGAGCAACAGTGAGTTAGTAAGATGAGGTCTCTAATGTGTTTGTGCCTATTTCAGAGATATGTGGCAACTGTTTTCATCAACAGAGATTTTGTGAAGTTATTTCAGCTCTTTGGTTCAGCCTTCTTTCTGAGCAAATATAGTAATGATGACAAAAATAATTACACATTTCCAGGCAGAGTGCTTGCAGAGCCACTGTCTTTTATATCCATGAAATTAGTTCTTATAGGAAGAGGAAAGTCCCAGCCTCCCACTCACTAACATTATAGGCACGTGAGAGATTTCACTCCTGCTTCCTTGTTACCTTACTCATCTCTCTTCACACCAAATTACTGAGGATGATTAACAAACACAATGAAAACTGGATGAACGACTCCATAGTCCATACATTGAAATGGTACTAGAGATGGTATGTTGCATATACACTACAGGCAAAACTAGTATTCTTTGGGGGAAGAAAGAAGGCAGAAAGTAGAGAAACTTGTTTTTCCATTCTTTAGAATGTGAAGTACAGTAAAACTAAACCCCCCTTTCCTCTGCAAAGCAAAATTAAAGATTTCAAATTCTCGTGATTGGTGAAAGTACAGTGTGTCAATTTCATTTTATTATAACACCACAACATAGTCAAGTTTGTGCAAAATAGGAGGAAACAAAAACACATGACTGTGAAAATACAATTTAGAAACTAGACTTTCATCTATAAAATTGGAGGTAAAATAAAAACTTACCTCAGAGAAATTTGGAAGACATTATTAAATATTACAGAACCTATCCTCACATACATTTGAAGGGGAAAACAGGATTTAAGGAACAAATGTGACTTTCTAAATCACCCGTCCATGTAAACAAGGTAGAAAAATACATGAAATCAAACTTCTCTACATTTCTACATTGTCACTTGGGCAAGTGATAATTTGTAATAATTATGCTATTATTCACATATCCTTTCTAAAATAAACTACATCTAAAAAACCCAGTATATTGCTCTGGCTCTATTAAAAGCTTTCTAAAATAGAAAACAAAGGACATATTGTCAACACTAGAATGCTATTTTTAAAATACATAGAAGTGTTGGAGAGAGTTCATAGAAAATCAGAAAGAAGGGTTTGACTTTCTATATGCAAAAAAAAGATTAAAAGAGTATGTATAGTTTGGCTAAGCAATGACTAAATGGGAACATGATAACTGCCTGCAAATCTTCCAAGGGTGTGAACACAAAGAAGGGAAGGGTATTTGGTGGCCTCAAAGAGACGACACGGATCCATGAGTCCAGCTGGCTTCCATTATTTGTTTTAATCTCATTGCCATTGGGAAACTTACACACTGTTATAGCATTTTGATAGGAATTTCTCAACTAATAAGAGTACAGGTTTTTTTTTTAGAGGAGTGTGCATATTATTTGGGGACAAGTTAAAACTAGATATGAAAGGAAGGGAAACTATATATATAATTGTCAGTCACATCTGCCTCTAATTAAAGTGATAATTGTGTCATACTAATGGTATAATAAATGTAACTTACAGAAATTATAAGGACTCAGAGAGGGAACTATCACTGGCTTAGCACACTTTGGAAACTGCTTCACAGTTGTTTCTATTTAAGGAATTTTACCAATATATTTAAAACAAAATACTTGGAATGCAGATGAATAAGAATGAAACTTCAAAGAGTTGTCATTAAATCTTTGTTGGCCTAAACCAAAACCCTTGAGAAAGTCATGATATCCATACAAATAAATTCAGTGCTGTTAAAGTAATATTAATTTGAAATAAATAGGCTTTTGTGTCTTACTATACATAGTAATATATTTTCATATTACCCAACTTCATATACTTGAATTGCAATCACAGTAACATTATACTACAACCTGACCATCAAAGTTTGAGAAAGGTTTTGTTCAATTTTAGGAAACATAATCACTTAGCTAAATTAAGCAATTTCACACAAAAGATGTAGCACAATACACAATCACAATAAAATAGCAGGTTTTTTTCTTAGGATATAATGAACACAATAGAGAAAGAGGGCAAAATAATAGAGGAAAATGCAACGCTCTGTAACTACTCTACTGCCCATTTATTTTCAATGTAAACAAGGTAAATGTCCTTACCTAGAAACGCCATGAAAACTCCAGTGTATTTTTCTCTTACTCTCATTCAATATATTCTTACTTTCACTTTGTGTTTGAAAGTTGAATAAATCATTTAACTTGTACTTCTTGTACCTCTGTTCTTGAAACAGTTGATATGTATGTAGATTCAAATCCTTCTTTGAAAAGACAATTTTAACTGGCAAAGAATAACTAACTTACATTGGGCATAATTACTTTTAGCCTTAAGATCTTGGCATGCCATCTACTAGAAAAGCCATGCCAGAGAATGGCAGCCACACCTACCTATGAGATGGCCTAAAGAAATACACTCACTTATTTTTCCTCTGATATTTGATAAGTCAAAATAAATGATGACTGCGTGGTGTCATTTTGATGTTAGTATACAAAGGCAGGGAGTCTCCATTGTCAATGAAATTTTAAAAAATACAGCCAACATTTCAATAGCCTAAAAAAGTGCCATGCAAAAAGTTTCTTTTCGTTAAACTAGTCCACATTTAAATTCATACTGAATTAATTTCAGATGATTTAAACAGTACATATGCATTTAATAATTGTTGCTAAGAATATGTGCACTTGTAGACATGGACTATACAGTAATATGCAAAAATAAAATTTGGTTGGTGGATTATGGCTGATGCTTGATATTTCAAATTCAAATTTCTTGTCGTATTTTATTTGTAAATAAGATTAAAGTATAAGGGATATATTATTAATTCAATACTAAATTTATTATATAAATTTTATTGTAGGCAATACTTCCAAGTTGGGAGAATTAAACTTACTCGCTTAGTTGAAGAAAAGATAGTTCTTGCCTACAAATTCCATTTTATGAGTGCAGTATTACCTTTGTCCCTATTTACATTTTAAAGTTTCTTAAGGCTTACCCACATGCTGTCACTCTATCTGTGCCTTTTATTCTTGACCTAAATTTCAGAGGACGAAAACATTTAAGAATAAAGTCATGTATAACCCTGCCAAACAAAGGAATTTTTTTCATGCAGATTTTCTTTTCATCAGTGTTCTACATATGCAAATCCCTTATAGTTCATTGAGGACCCTTTGCATAGGTAAATACTTATCAACTAGTGCCAATAATAGGAATCCAAATGATTTTCAAGTGACTGTCAAGCCTCTATGGTTTAATAAGTATTGATATGTTGACTATCTTTTACCAATAGAAAGACAGCTGCTCTTGAGAACAAAAGAGGTTCAAACACAATTGGGCTCAAGTGGAAGAGAACACTGTGGGTTCTTCGGGTCTGGTGGAGTCCACCCACCCACAAACTGTCAGGGCATTTTTCTCTTTTTTTATTGCTACTGTAGCCAGTAGAAGGTTGGAGCTAAAGTGCCATGCTCTTCCCAAAGAGGAGTGTGACAAGAAGTGCAATCTGGTTCTGAAAATGACATGTTCTCATGTTTGCTTTCACCTCTCCTGGCACACTCCATTAGAGGGATTCAGGTTGCTTCTACCTGTAAGCAAGCAGAGGCAGGCAACATCATGTCTTTGGCATAAACTACAGAAGAACAAAACAAATTAAAGTACTTTAAAATGTTTTTGAACTTCCGAAAAGATTTTAAATAATTTGTTTGAGAGACGTAATGTGTAAAGTCATTTATTCACTCATATTTTTTTCCACAGCAGATTGAAGTGAAGGAATCATTCAAGGATGAAAAATATCATTCATTCAACAAACAAATGAGTGTTTACAATGAGCCGCAGGCACTACGGGCATTACAGATTTTGAAGATACAAGTAAATTATCATTTTTTCCCAGAAGAAATATTTCAAGTGCCCTTGGTATGGATGGCAATCTTATATTTCGGTTGCTCTTTCCTGCATGGTTCTAGTGGTTAAAAGTATACCTGAAAATACATTCTATAGTTTAGCAGAAAATGTACTTACACATTTCTTTTATAGGCAGAGACAAACCATATTTAGATTTGATATTGAGTTTTTGGCAGTGTCAATCTACACTCACTTCAAGGGGTAGTAAAACAGAATTTAAAACATCTATTTTCAACATATATATTTACACATGTAATATATAGAAGCATATATATATAACATAGAAATATATTTTAGCTATAATAAGCTGTAATTTTGTGTAAATTTTAACTAAATTATGATATGTTATTATATAAGATGTGGGTAATACAGGATATGCTTTTCTAGCTCATTTCATTCTGTAGTATCTAAAGAAGCAAAATCAAACACAATAACAAGAACCATATCCAAACCTAATTTTAAAAAATGAAAAAAAGGAAAAAATTTCAAAAAAAGAAAAGAAAAAATGGACGTGTTTCAGGCTAAAAGCCTGTGAGGATACATTTATTCTTGTAATTTGGATGGGAGGTTGAACATGGTTGAAGAAATCTTCTTCAGACCTAAGCTGGGCAATGGGGAGAGGGAACCTGAAGAAGGAAATCTAGAGACTTCAGTATAAATTGTGTTGAAAGAGGAAATATAAAATGTGAGTCAATTCATATGTCCACCACAAAATAATTAGAGAGGTGTCACATAATCCATCTAATTTCTCTACATTGCTTTCTTTTTTGGTAAAATGAGGTGATCTAGACAACTAGCATGCATGCAACAAACTTATATTGAGAACCTATTA
The DNA here is from genome assembly GCF_049350105.2 of Macaca mulatta. Taxonomy (NCBI): domain Eukaryota; kingdom Metazoa; phylum Chordata; class Mammalia; order Primates; family Cercopithecidae; genus Macaca; species Macaca mulatta. Next base: position 126,173,665 of record NC_133413.1, read on the forward strand.
GGGGTTTAAAAGACATTTCACATATATAATTTATTTCATCTTGGTCTTACTTGGTAAAAAATATTACAATTCTATTTAGCATGAGTGAAATAAGAACTTAATAGAATTTGAAGGATTTATTCAAAGTCTAAATGATCTCTAGATTCTCTTCCAGATGCTAAAAATTATCCTTAAATCTGTAATTTTAAGTGATGCACAGGATCAAAGGATAATATGTATAGGAACCATGTGGACACAATTCTCCTCATACTTTCTCCTCTATTTCTTTCAATGGGGACCAAATCGGTCACTCAAACTGCTCATTCCTCATCATTTCCTTCTCATTTCCTAATCTCTTCCTTCTACCACCACACATGTAAGTCAGGGCTTGGCAATTTAATTATTTTTCTATTAAGAAAAAGATAGTAAATAGTTTAGACTTTGTATGCCACAACTACCCAACTCAACAGTTGCAGCATAAAAGCATCAAAAGACACATAGAAATTGTGAGTGACTATGTTCCAATGAGACTCTTTAAGCTGTGAGGGGAAATCAGATCATGTATGGAAAGTGCGATGTCAACGGTAAGAGGCATAGAACACAGGCAGCCGCAAGGCGGCTTGATCTTCAGCCAGGTCTCCTTTTCAGATAGAAAATCTGACAGCTAGCGAAACATTTCCCTTGTCCACTCCCACTGTTGTTCCCTACATGTAACTGCCTTCTATTTGGGGTTTTCAAGTTCTCTGTGATCCCTTTAGCGAAACTGCTCTTCTTGTCGGAAGGCTGGCCTCAGAAATGCTGGCCGTGCAATGCCAGTCTATATAGGTTCAAATTCTGATTCCATATTCAGAATCTGGGACCTGCTCACCCAAAGGGCCAAATAAACTTGGTTTGCTCTAAAACTACAGAAAGGAGTGGTTCTCATAGTGGGACTAAAATATTCCAAAAGTCAAAAGTCAAAAGCTTCTTGAGGCACACATGAACAAAGAGTAAAATAAGCCTCAAAAGATTTACAAAGACAGAGAGTCATCCATATTTGGCTCTTAAGCCATAGTTTGCCAAACCCTGATAAAGGTGTGTCTTGAAAAATAAAAGTATTTAGTAATAATCCCAAAGTTCATGCAAAATAAAAAGATCAAAATATTTTAATAACACTCTAAAGTCATTCATCGTAAATTCTTTTTGGTATATGGCTATACAATAAATTTATAATATGATCTTTTACAATAAGTAAAAATACATAATATGTCAGCTAATGTTACCCTTATATTTGTATGGGTGACTGACGTTATTTAACTTTATTAAGATTTACCTTACAAAACTTGTTAAGGCTCTTGAAAAAGATCTAAAGAAAATTTTCTGTGGGAGCCAGATGGAGCTGGGGTCTTCTATCTGGATATCAGATAGAAATTTGATCTTTTATTCTTGATTAAATTGTCTAATATCTGTAGCTTCAACATGCTACTAAGGCAGAAAGTAAAATTATTTATTTAGTTTAGTCATTGTCAGGCAATCAAGGATACTTATTGAATATTGTCTATCTTATTTATTAGATATGATCATTGATATCTTGTTTTCTTCTTCCAGTATCATATGGATGTAAAACTGATCTCATAGGGAAACAGAAGGTCCTTGGAGTTTGCCCACTTTGTTAATGATCTTATAAGTTGCAAACCAGTAAGTTAGTCAAAGGTGTGTTTGATCAATTGTCTTTCTGCTTTGCAATTTGAATGTGATAGGATGTTAATGACAAAATGTGGGGTTTGGCACATAGCAGAATCTCAACATTATTTCTTCTTTGTATGTCATCATGTTTGCTCTCTTTCTTGTCCTCTGTAATAACTAATAGCAAAAACCCTAGAGGGACAATGAAGTAACAGAGACCATATTTAACTTCCTATCTTGAATAACTAGAAATTTGGACAAAATGTACGAAATAACTATTTTCAGAATCTGAAACACAGACAGTGCAGAACTTTGGTCCCTCAGAGGAAGAAAACAAATAAAATAAAACCTGTGATCATTTTGGACTCTGCCTGGAGACACTCTAGGCTGTGGAGCAGGGAGGGGAATCCCAAGTGGAAAGTAGAGTTCTTGCTGAGTTGAGAAGTTTGGAAGTTGAGAAGTCAGCAATTCTGAACCAGTAGAAAGCTGTGCAGCATACTTCTGCATAGGAAGGAATGAATAAAAACTTCCATAAAGTGTTTAATTACAAAGATGCATATATGTAGGGCAGAAATCTATTATGACTGTGCAGCATAATGTTTAGAAATATGTGAGATGAATTGTTCTCAGAGCTCACACAGGGATGAGAATTATTTTAGTTCCCACCAATTAGAATGGGGACTTCTTGAGGACCACCTGGACAATTTAGAAAAAAACTATAGAAAGGAGTGGTTCTCATAGTGGGACTAAAATATTCCAAAAGTCAAAAACTACTTGAGGCACACATGAACAAAGATTAAAATAAGCCTCAAAAGATCAAATCAAACTGTGAGCGCTAAACTGTTTACCAGAACAAAGCCAACAACCATTAAAGGAAGACAACAGAATCAGAAAGACAGCATTAAAAAATTCACAATGCCCAGCATCCAGTGAGAGATTACCAGTCACTCAAAAAATCAGAAAAATGTGACACATAACTAGGTAAAAATATCAGTCATTAAAAACACATAAAAATAATAGAAAAGAAATAATAGAAAGAATTATTAGGCAAAGGAATTAGAAAGCTATTATCATATTGCACTATTTAGAGGAAAACAGTAAATAGAGAGATGGAGGATAAAAAATAAACAAATCCTTTAAGAATGAAAATCAGAATAGTAGATCAGACACTGCAGAAGAATGATTTACGAACTTAATGACATAAGAATGAACACTACCCACAATGAACTGGAGAGAAAGACAAAAAGATTGATAAAGAGAACTGAGTATGTTAGCTGCGCAATGACATAAAAGTGTCTCACATACATATAATTAGAGTCTCATAAAAAAGAATGGCATAAAAACATTTGAAAAATTAATGGCTAAATATATTCCATTAGAATTATAAGATGAGAACTTAAAACCAGTTAGCTATGATCAGTTAGATGAGGAAAATTGTTGGTAACAAATGAAAAATTAGAAACTTTCTACAGAGAAACAGAACATGAAAAAGAACCAAATTAAAAATTTAGAAATAAAATGCATTATATATTAAACAGAAATTTATAGGATGGCCTCAATAATATTGTGGAAATGACAGAGGAATGAATCAATGAACTTGAGAGATCAATAGAAGTTATATAATTTGAAGTAAAAGGAAGAAAAACATTGAAAAATAAAAACAGAGTTTCAAGTATCAGTAGAAAAATGTCAAACATTATAGCATGTAAAATTGGAGTCCTAGAAAGAGAAGAGCAAGTAGTGAGCAGAAAAAAATAATTAAATACATAGTAGCCAAAAGCTCCCCACATTTGGTGGCAGAAATAAATTTGCAGTATCAAAAAGCTCAACATACCCCAAACAGGATTAATAAGAAGCAATCAGTTAAGCACATTGTACTCAAATTGATCAAAATTAAAAATAAAAAGAAATTCTTGAAAGTATCCAGGAAAAACCATACACACATACAGAACAACCATGATTCAAACGACTAAGTCCTTTTTTTTTTTTTTTTTTGAGACAGAGTTTCTCCTGTCACCCAGGCTGGAATGCAGAAGGCAGTGGCATGATATCAGCTCACTCACTGCAACTCCATCTCCCAGGCCCAAACAATCCTCCCGCCTCAGACTCCCGAGCAGCTGGGATCACAGGCGTGCACCCGTGCACCACCACGCCCAGCTAATATTTGTATTTTTAGTAGAGACGCGATTTCACCATGTTGACCAGGCTGGTCTCAAACTCCTGACCTCAAGTGATCCGCCTTCCTCGGCCTCCCAAAGCGTTGGAATTATAGGCGTGAGCCACTGCGCCCGGCAAACGATGAAGTACTTCTCATTTGAAACTGCGTAAGCCAGATGACACTGGACGAGCAATGTTGAAATAAAAAGAAATATCAAACCGGAAATCTGTAACCTCAATAAATTAAAGGTGAATAATATCATACATAGGATAGTCTCTAATCACGAGAGAATTAAATCAGAAAGCAAAGCCAATAAAATATCTGGAAAAATGCTTAAAATATTTCTTTTTTTTTTTTTGTAAATTGAATAACACTTCTAAAAGACCCGTGGGTCAAAGAAGACATTAATTTATAAGATATTTCAGATTGAGCTGGGCACGGTGTCTCACGCCTGTAGTCCCAGCACTTTGGGAGGCAGAGACAGGCGCATCACTTGAGGTCAGGAGTTCGAGACCAGCCTGCCCAACATGGTGAAACCCCGTCTCTACTAAAAATATAAAAAATAGCTGGGCGTGGTGGCGGGTGCCTGTAATCCCAGCTACTTGGGAGACTGAGGCAGGAGAATCGCTTGAACCTGGGAGGCAGAGTTTGCAGTGAGCTGAGATCATGCCATTGCACTCCAGCCTGGGCGACAAGAATGAAACTCCATCTAAAAGAAAAAAAAATTCGAATTGAATGATAATAAAAGCACAACATATCAAAAAAAAAAGGGAATTAAAGACTTTTCAGATTTAAAAACTAATATGATAGTGATAATACTGGTAGATCTAAACTACAAGGAAAGCTAAAAGAAAATAATACCTCAAGGAAAAGAATATCAAATAAAAAGTTGAAAGTATGTAAAGGAACAGAGAGTGAAAATAGTAAACATAATGAAAATATAAATATTTTCCTCATTTTAATTTCTAATTTATTTAAAAGCAAAATAATATGAATGCATTGTGAGGCTTATAACTTAAATATAAAATCTACAACAATAACACAATGGATGGGATGGGGAAATGTAAGTATATTGTAGTAACGTTCTGATATTATATGAAATGGTGTAGTAGTTCTTAAGGGTAGACTACACTAAGTTAGTACACATTAACTGAATATTTTATATTTTTATATTTTAATTATTTAATAATTTTCACTATATTTAAGAGAAAAAATTATGCTATTTTATATTTTCACTCTTTTTCAAGTGAAACTATTTTATATTTTCACTATTTTTCAAGTGAAATATTTTTCTCTCTTGTCTATATGTTGATGCTCTTAATGGAGTCTTATTTATCTGATAACTTTGTTCTGTTTTCTCCATTCTATTTTCTCACTATTCTCTGGACTGCATAATCTCTGTTGACCTAGCATCAAGATCACTCATTCTATTTTCTGCTAGCTAGTGATTGCTCTAGGCATTTCCACAAACATCTTACCTCATGAGAATCTATTTCAGATTTATACTACATTAATTCCAGAGATACAGAAATATTACTCCAATTTTCTCGTCTGCCTTTTTTCTGCTATTGTTATGCATATAACCAGTTATAAGTTGTTGTAATTATTACTTCATATATTGTATGTCTGTTCAAATGGCTTAGAGAAGAAAGGAGGAAAAATATATATTCATGAGTTTGTTATAAGGAGCTCTCATTTATAATTTGGGTCTCTTCACTTGTTCCTCTGGATTTAAGTTACCATTTGGTATTAATGACTTTCTTCAATACAATTTTCTCCATTTCTTTTGTTCTATTATTATCAAATATGTTACATTTGTATATGTTATGTAACCACAATTTAATTTTAAAAATATTGTTTTATAAAACTGCCTTTTAAATCAGTTAATACTAGTAAGGAGAAGAAATATGCATTGGTAGTCTTTTATAACTACATAATTGCCTTTGTCAGTCTCCCTCCCTACCGTGTGTGTGTGTGTGTGTGTGTGTGTGTGTGTGTGTGTGTGTGTGCGTGTGTATGTATGTCTATTTGAATTACTGTGTTTGGTTATTTTCACCTAAAGAAGTTTCTGTAGTATTTTTTATGCAGTTAGTTGGCTAGGAACAAATTATCTCAGTTTATGTTTATCTGGGAATGTCTCTGTTTTTCACCTTTATTTTTTGAAAGTGTTCTACATATAAGATTCTTGGTTACCAGCTTTTTTTTTCTTTCAGTGCTTTGCCTATGACATTTCACTGCCTTTTGGTCTCCATTGTTTAGGATGAAAAGTCAACTGTTAATATTATTGGGGTTCCTTATACATGACTAGACAGTTTTATCTGATTGCTTTAAGATTTTTCTTTATCTTTGTCTTTCAGCATCTTTGCTACAATGTGTTTGCATCCCTTTAATTTAGGCTACTTGGAGTTTGCTGAACTGCATGGATTCATAGATTAACATGTTTTGGCAAATTTGGGAAGGTTTTAGCCGTTATTAAAAAAATAAATTCTCTGTTTTTTCTCTCCTGTCTTTATGTTATGCTGTTAATGGTGTCTTATTTCTCTCATACTCTGTTCTGTTTTGTTCATTTTGTTTTCTCACTATTCTGTGGATTGCATAATCTCTGTTGATCTAGCATCAAAATCACTCATTCTATTTTCTGCTAGTTCAAATCTACTCTAGTGAATTTTTATTTCAATTTTTGTAATTTTCAATTCCAGTGTTTTCATTTAGTTTTATTTTACACAATCTGTCTCTGTATTGATATTTTTGTTATGATAAAGAATTATCATCAAACCTTTCTTTAATTTTCCAGCATGAATTTTCTCAGTTCTTTGAATATATTTAATTGGCAGCTTAGGTGTTTGTTAAATCCAATTTCCAAGCTTGCTCACAGTTACTTTTTATTGTCTGCTATATTTTGCTGTATATGACTGATACTCACCTGTGTTTTTCATGTCTCATAATCCTTTTTGTCAAAAATTGGATTTTAAAAATAATATATTGGAGGAAATCTGGATACTAATCTTTCCTTGCCTGAATCTTGCTTTTGTTTTCTTATTTGTTACTTGAGTAGCCAGACCATTTTAGTGAAGTTTATTTCTCTCAGAGTGCAAACCCTCTCTATTAGTTCATTCTCACACTGCTAGTAAAGACATGCCCAAGACTGGGTAATTTATAAAGGAAAGAGGTTTAATTGACTCACAGTTCCACATGGCTGGGAAACTCACAATCATGGTGGAAGGGGAAGCAAACATGTCCTTCTTCACATGGTGGCAGGAGAGAGAATGAGGGCTAAGCAAAGGGAGAAGATGCTTATCAAACCATCAGATCTCATGAGAACACACTCATCATCATGAGAACAGTATGGGGGAAACTGTCCCCATGATTCAATTATCTCCACCTGGTGCCACCCTTGATGGGAGGAGATTATTACAATTCAAGATGATAGTTTGGGTGGGGACACAGCTAAACCATATCATCCTCTAATGTCTCTCCTCATAGAACACAGCTTTGTCATGAGCACAGTCACATGAGTTGACAGCAATTTTACCAGGGCTATTTTGATTCTCTGATTTGCCTGATCTCTCTATTTGGTTGTATTTTGCTCTTAGTATCATAAACAGCTGTTTGTCCTCACTAATTGCTGGCTAATTGCTCTATTGTATTCAACCATGCCCTGGGACACATGTTGTTCCATAGTCTGATTCTATTAAATTTGGGCTCCTTTGCAGGATAATTTTTGAAGCCAGTCTTGTAAAGTTCTCTGATATGAAAAAGTCACTTATTAGCTACCATTTCTCTGGTTCTCTTTAATTAAATGGCTAACCAATGATGTAGCTTGTTGCTCGCATAAAGCTATCAACCTTTTTAACTTGTTTGCCACCAAAATCTCCATTGTTTTCAAGAATGCCCTTAGGGTTGAGTCCCTCACTCTAGTACAAACAAAGTAATGTTTTTATATATGGAAGGGGGACTGAAAGGGAGTGGGGAGCTTCAGGGGTCTCCATTTTTATGCTTGTCTCTCCTCTAGACAAAATATTTAAAATACAGTTGCAGACTTTGTGACAGGGGCAATGCTCTACTTTTTTTTTGGATTGACACCCTTGCTTTATGCACAGGGAACTGTGCAGGGTTGTATCATTTGTCTCCTCAGCTTGTCTCTCCTGGCATAGAACCTCTGCTCATTACAAACTGAGATAGGGTCATCGTGGGCCCCAGTAACCGCAACATGCTGTACTTAACATAGAGCTTCTACTCTACAAGTCTGGACTGGATAGAGGGAGGAAATCTTTAAATTCCTGGCCAAACTTGCCTGGGTCTTAGCCTCTGCAATACATATGTATGGAGCTTTAGTGATGCTGGTGGCCTACCTATACGAAGGAGATACTAAAGGCCTCAGTTGGGAACAGAGGGACTGGGAGTACTGTTATCTTTGTGTCATCTTTTATAGTGGTGTCTCTGTCACACTGAGCTGGGAATAGGAAGGGAAAGAGCAGGTTATGGTTCAATTGCCATGGACTCTGATTTTTCTTATGAAATTTTTCTTGAATGAATGTTCCTACATTTGCTGTATGTCCTTAAAATATTTTTCAGGTATTTTAAATGGTTACTCTTGCATAATTTTCATAAGTAATGATTGTTTCATAACTTATGTGGAAAGCGGATCAGCAGAGAACTGTATGCCACCATTAGGAAAGTGGAGATCTGCCTGTCATGAGTCTGATTAGGATTAGATTTAAACCATAGATCAATTTTAGAAAAAGTATCACTTTAATAACATGAGTCTTATGATATATGACCATAATGTAACTTTCCATTTATTTTGGTCTTTTGAAGCTTTTTAAACATTATTTTGTAGTTTTCATAAACGATGTATATGTATTTTTAAATGTAGCTTTTATATTGCATGTTTTTGATAGTTTTGTTAATGTTACTTATTGAATTCTCAAAACCAATTTTTTGAATTCTTTATTCTTTATTGTGTATGGCTATTGACTTCTGCATTCCATTAGTTTGGTAGTCAGCTAGTGTTTTGATAGTTTCCTTAAATGCCTATAATCAAGAAAGAAAGAAGAAAAGAAAGAAAATAAAAGAAAAATATATCTTCCTAGTATTGGCAGATGGGCTTTATGTTAGGTCATTCCTTCAACCCTTAACTAAGCCATTTAAAACCCTACCTTAGCATTCACATCCTATTTGTGCAGAGCTTGGAAGCCAGCCAGAGTTAGAAGTATAGGGTTGTCTCTGGCCTTTTCTGAGCAGGCATCCTGCCATGGGTATTTGCTTGGCCTTCTCAATTCTTCAGTATTTGTGGAAGTGTTTAAAAGCCTTTGTACTCCATGTATCACCTCTCCCAGCTTCTTCTTTTCCAGGCTTTTTGATATGTTTATTGCCTATCCTGATTATTGCCCCTATATTGACCTGATACAGCCAATGCTGTGCCTCTGTATTCTTTCAGAAAATGCCACATGGCAAGCTACTTCATCCTTGGTAGTGTTCTGAGTCAGGTAAAACAAAGGTAATTCCTTGTGCTGGACCTTCAGGCAGATAGCAGAAAAGTTGAAACAGATAACCACAATTCTTAAAGCACGAGGTCCATATTACTCTTCTGACGCTAGGAATTTGTATCAAGAGTACAACTGCTGCCCTCATGACTGCTAATTTGGGGGGACTGGGGATGTTAGGTTAGCAACTGAGAATGGCACAATATACTTTTACTGCAGGCAGCAGCTTCTTTCTTAACCAAATTTTTCCTTTGTTATTGTGCGATTTTGACTAGATTCCAGAGATCTGCAAAAGTTGACTCTGACACATTTTTTCTAGCTTATTATTTTTGTGTGTGGAGAGATGGGGTCCTATAATTTCTACTCCACCATTTTGGTGACATCTTCCAATTCATTCTTGTATGTTTGCCTTACATCCTGTTACCTTCCTATATTTACTTAATGGTTTTGTTACCTTTTTTTGTAATTCATCAGTATTTCTACATGGATAACTATGTCTGCAAGTAAGACAATTTTACATTTTCTTTTGCAATCTGGATGCTCTTTATTTATTTTTATTGTCTTATTTCCTTGCATAGGAGCTCCAGTAAAATGTTGAATAAAAGTGGCCAGAATTAAAATTCTTTTTATATCCCCAATCTGAGGGAAAAAGCATTTATTTCTTCTCTGACATGGAATATGATATGAGTTCTAGGTTTTTCTTAAATGGTCTTTATTAGATTTTATTATTAATGGGTGTTTAATTTTGTAAACATTTTTTAATCTACCGAGATGATTTCATATGTTGTTTATTTCTGTGATAACTTTCTTGATTAACTTTCTGATATTAAATCAGTTTTGCCCTACTTGGAATAATCAAATTTTAATTATGCTATATTAACCATTTTATATATTGTTTAGTTCACTTTACTAAGATTTTGATAAGGATTTTTATGTTGATTATTGGTTTGTAGTTTTCTGTTTTCTAATGCGTTTTTATTTTTTTGATATTTGTGTCAGCGTAATACTAGCCTCATAAAATGAGTTCAGAAGTTCTAACTTATTTCTATTTCCAGGAGGAGTTAGAGTAGAATTGGTGTTGTTTATAGAATACACCAGTAAAGGCTTCTTGGTCTTGCGGTTTCTTTCTTAGAATGTTTTTATCCTTAAATTCTGTTTCTTTTTATCACTCAGGTTATCTGTTTCCTCTTCATTGAACTTTGGCAGCTTCAAGGAGTTTTCCTCTTTCATCTAAGTTTTTAAATTTATTGCCGTAAAGTTATTAATATTTTATGTCATTTTAATACCAGTACAAACTCTAGTGCTTTTATATCTCTCATGCTTGATATTGGTAACTTACATAATCTCTCTTTTTACCTTTTTTAAAATTTTTTGTGACAAGGTCTGTGTCTGTCACCTAGGCTGGAGTGTAGTGGTACAATCTTGCTCAATGCAACCTCTGCCTTCTGGGTTCAAACAATTCTCCCACCTCAGCCTCCTAAGTAGCTGGTACTACAGGTGCATGCCACCATGCCTGGCTAATTTTTTTTTTTTTTTTTTTTTTGGAGGGATGAAGTTTTGTCACATTTCACAGGCTGATCCCAAGTTCCTGGGCTCAAGCAATCTGCCAACCACAGCCACCCAGGGCGCTGGAATTACACACATGAGCCACAGCACTTGGCCTCTCTCGTTTAATGAGTCTGACTAGATCTCATTGTTTTTAAATATTCAGCTTTATATTTCTTTTTTTAACATTATGTTTGTATTTTGTTTTATTTATTTCTTGTCTTTGTTATTTTTTTCCCTTTTTGTTGTGATTTGCCCTTATATTTGAATTTCTAAATGGAAATTTGTTCCATTGTTTTAAACTTTTACTATTTTAAACATAAGTCTTAAGGGCAACTTTTATGACAGCACTGTTTGAACTAACTGCATTCTTCAGATATTGCTATGTTTTTGTTTTCAATTTTTATTCAGTTCAAAATATTTTCCAAGTTCCCTTTCCCTAGTTTTTCTTGAAGTGTGAGTTATTTGTATTTATAGCTTTCAATTTTAAAATATTTTGAGATTTTATACTTATATTATTCATTTCTGATTTAATTTAAATAGATGCTTAAGAACATACCTTTATTTATTCAAATACTTTTAAATGTATTGAAAACTATTTTTAAAGACGGATTTTGGTCTGTCTTGGTAAACGTTGTGTGTATGTGTGAGCATGTGCATGCACATGTTCATGTATGTGTTTTTGTGATCTTGAAAAGAATAGGTATTCTTTGGAGGCACATAAAATGTTATATAACTGTCAATTACGTCAGGTTGTTTGGTAATGTTATTCAGGTCTTCAGTAACTTCAATGATTTTCAGTCTATATTTTCTGTCAATTATTGAGAGATTAGTTTTGAAATCTCTCCTTATAATAGTGGTTTTACTTCATTTTATATTTGACTTTTTCAGTTTTGATTCATTTAACTAGAAGGTATTTTATAGGTATATAAACTGTATGGTTATGTCCTCTTGATGAAATTATTATCATCATGAAATGATCAACATTTTCCATGGTAATATTTCTTTATCTGAAATTTACTGTATCTGATGTTAAGACAGCCACTCAATCTATTTTTCATTTAGTGTTATACATCTTTTTCAGTTTTTCACTTTGTACTTGTTACTTCTTTAATATGTTTTTTAAAAGATATGCATCATTTAGTTGAATCTTTTCTATCTAATCTTATAGTTTCTGACTTTTAGAATTGACTTTTAAGATCCGTTACATTTAGTGTAATTATTCATAAGTCTCATTTTATATTCCACATTTTCCTATTTATTTTATTTATTTTTGAGACAAAGTCTTGCTCTGTCACCCAGGCTGTAGTTCAGTGGTGTGAACTCGGCTCAATGTGAACTCAGCTCAATGCAACTTCCACCTCCCTGGTGCCTCAGCCTTCTGAGTAGCTGGTATTACAGGTGTGTGCCACCATGCCTGACTAATTTTTGTATTTTTAGTAGAGATGGGGTTTCACCATGTTGGCCAGGTTGGTCTCAAACTTCTGGCCTCAAGTAATCCACCCACTTCAGTCTCCCAAAGTGCTGCGATTACAAACATGAGCCACCACACCTGGCCTATTTTATTTTATTTTTATCTTACCTCTAGTTCTTTTCCTGTTTTTCTTCCTCTGCTTTTTTTTTTTTTTTTCCTGCAGTTTGGATTACTTTTCTATAATTCTTTTATCTTTTTTGGCTTATTTATTTATTTATATGATGTATTTAAATTCGGCCTTCAAATGATATTATACCACTTAATATATAGTATAAGAAACATTCAATTGGCAGGGTGCGGTGGCTCATGCCTGTAATCCCAGCACTTTGGGAGGTTGAGGAAGGCCTTCACTACCTGAGGTCAGAAGTACAAGACCAGGCTGGCCAACATGGTGAAACCCCATCTCTACTAAAAACATAAAAATTAGCCAGGCATGGTGGCACACACCTGTAATCCCAGCTATTCAGGAGTCTGAGACAGGAGAATTGCTTGAACCTAGGAGGCAGAGGTTGCAGTGAGCCGAGATTGTGCCACTGCACTCCAGCCTAGACAATGAGCAAAACCCCATCTCAAAAAAAAAAAAAAAACAAAAAAACAAAAAATTAAGTGAAGAAAGAAAGAAACATTCAATAATGCATTTCATTTTTTCCTCTTTCTGGTCTTTGTAGTATCCTTGTCATCATAAACTCTGTAAGACATTAGTATAATTTTTCTTTAAGCAGTAAATTATAATATAAAGTAATTTAAAATACAAGAAAAACATCTTTTATATGTATATTTTTCTATTTTTGTGCTCATTTGCTATATCCAGATGGGACTATATTTGGTATACACAAATTTTCTTGGTATTTTCCTTCTATTTTTCTTGTAGTGCCGATGTGCTAACAATGAGTTACCTTTGAATTCTCATATCTGAAAATTTCTTTATTTTACCTATGGTTTTTGAAAGATATTTCTTCTATGTTCAGACTTTTTTATGGACATGTTCTTTTTTTTTTTTCATTCAGTACATAATAGATCTCCCATTGTTCAACAGCTTACATTGTTTCTCATGAGATGAATGTTGTAATTCTTAACTTTTTCATCCTTTACTTTGGCTACTTTCGGATTTTTTCCCTTTATCTCTGGTTTTCAGTAGGTAGATTATGATATGCAATGGAGGCCCATGTGTGGACTATGGTGAATGTAACATTCTGTAGTAGATTCTGTGTGGTTTTGAATGAATCAATCAAAATAGCAGTAGTCATCAGCAGCAGTTTATTACAATAACATGCCTGAAAACTGGTAGCCTCTCCTGTCTGTTTCTCCTCCATTCTTACTGAGACTTTTATAAGCATCACATTTTCTATATTAAATCTTTACTTTCTGAAGTGTCTAAAGTGCTTTTTAATTATGCCATGCTATTTTAGTCTGCGACTTTTCCATCTGACTTTAAGAAAATTCGTTTTTCCATCTTCACTTTCTTCTTTTACATGCATGTCAAATTCTTGGCCCTACTCAAATATCTTTGTTGATTAACTCTACTGAAAAAAATATTGTGTACTTTCCTCTCCTGGATATTAATGTGCTTCTTACCTAGACACTTTATCATAACATTTTTTACAATATTTAACTTATACATTTAAGTGGGTTTTTTTCTATTCTACTCATTACTGTTATCTTTAAAGGCAAGTGTTTTTTATTAGCCTTTGAAGACTGAGGCCTAGCATTATATTAAGTCATTTTTGCCAATTTACCAACATGAATTTTCTGAGAGCCGAATTTTCTGAGAGCCCATGATAGTTAAGACAAAGCCTCTAAAGAGATTGTTCAATGAGTGGTTGAAGGCAAATTCCTAAGTCATACAGAGAGGCATTCTGGGTAATCCAGTATGGGCTGAGGAAGGCATTTCGTGCACTTGTCTCCAGCACTGCTGATTTCTCCACCTGTTGCCCCACTCAGTGACAATACTGCCTTTAGGGAAAGTTCTAAATTTCAAAGAGAGTTGCCTTATGAAAATGTACAGTGGGCAGAGTCTTACATGGAATGACTTGAGGGGTGACTCAAGGTCTCCACCTGTTCCCAGATATCTGCTCTAGTAAGTGTCATAACATCAACCTTTGTATTTCACCCAAATTTACAACGTTAGTCACTTTTTCCAGTTAGGCAACAAAGGTGGAGACATTGTTTTCAGAATGCTTTCATAAATTAAATGTATATTCAACACAGCTTTCTCTCTATCTCTAGCATAGTAGAACAAATTTGTTTATCAGATTATCTGTCATACTTTGGAAGGTATGAAAGAGCCTGTGTTACAATGGAATTGTACATAGAATAGTGAATTTTCAATAAAAGACATAGAGAGAATAAAAGGATAATACATAGCTACACTTATGTATTCATAATAGAGAAATGTCTAAGATATGTCTTCATCAGAAAATATTTTGTTTCAGTTAGACAGGGTCAAGCTTTAGGAAATTCAAATTTTAAAAAAGTTTCTCAAATACTTCTGATACACGTCGAAGGTTGAGAACACTAGATTTAGGTATATGCTTTCCAATGATGTAACATGATAAGGGAGGTAGAATTTGGGGAAAATATCTGTAAATGAATTAGTATGCCTTTTCTCTTATACATATCAATTGCTCCATCTGGGCTTTTGACATTCGCTGTATAGCAGACACATACCAAATGTTTTATTCTCCATTCTGATCTCCTGTCATTTACTAACATGGATATTTCCTTCTGGACATCTGGGACTACTTGTATTTGCTCAAATACATTTTGCTCTTTTACGCCTCTATGCTTTTGCTATGTTTTTCCTACTTCCTGGTATTCTTTTTTTCTCATCTTATTTGTGTTGCTGACCTTGACTTATCCTTCAAAATTTCACTCAAGCATCACTTCTCTCAGGATGCCTTCCCTGATTTGGATAATTCTTTACCCTTATTCTTCTTCTTTTTCTTTTTTTTTCATTTTACAATTTTCAAAATTTCCCAAATCTAAGAAAAGTGAATACATACAAAACCTCTGAAAGATTTTGAGCAAAGATATTTTCTCAATTCAATGAGGATACTCTCATACAAACATGTCTAGTTACCTGGGCTGTAGAAACCTTTTCAAAGGGAATAATTTTAAAAATCAAAGTCACCTCTCCAGGAAACATGAATACAGAAGTACACACAGAATAGATGGAACGAGGACTGCTGCCCACAGGATTTTATAATAAAAAGATGGAACAAATTGGAGATGTATATTAAAGTTGCTTTTTCCAAAGAGCTTTATTTTCCAAATTAGCCATTTCCCTACATTTTCTCTCATTTCACATTGTAAACTTTGGGATTCTGAATGGAGGAAGGAGAAAATACCTTAGGCTGGAGGAAGAAGCAAAAGGTTTTTACTAAAAAACTGTTGGAGTAGTACTTTAAAAAGAAATCTTCCCAAACTCTCCATTCAGAATTAATCATGTCTCTTCAGGACTAAGTAATTTGGTATTTAAATTGCACAGACTTTCTTGTTTGTGCCCTTGGTTTGACTTATTTTGTTCATTTCACATGTATTTACTCAGTGCCTACTGTGTACTAGGGGTATCAAAAATATTCTCTTTAGTCATGAAATATTTGATCTTCAATATCCTACTCATAAAATAAATACTATAATAGTACTTATATCATAGAGGTGAGTTTTTTGGTGCCTATTAAATGAGATAATGCCTGCATAAGTTTCCTATTTTTCATTTAGTTTAGATCTCACTTTCTCTGGGAAGTCTTTTTTGACCCCAGTCCATCTGGGATGGAAACTCTGCTTTTATGCTCCCATAGAATATTTTATTTACGCACCATGGATCTTACTTTCTCACTGTAATTGAACATTTGCCTGCAGGTATTCCTAACAGACCACAAGATATGCAAAACTAGTTTTTCTGTTCTCTTGTCAGTCTCTCTAATCGCATTTGTTACGTCTTTAAATCACTTAAATCAGAGTTTGCAATTATATAATTACTTGTGTAATATCTTAATGTTCCACCTCACACACTATACTGTAAATTCATTGTGAAAACTAGCTCATTTTGCTTACCAATGGTAAAATGAAGAATTGACACCTATAGTCATTCGAGCCACAGTTTGTGAATTAACAAATGTAATATCAATAAATGGATTTCAACCATCCGGTATTGTATTAATGTGAGCTCCTTGAGGGCAGAGAACTGGTCTGATTTTATTAGGCTTTAGCAACTGACATATAAACCTGTCCAACAAAAGTTTGAGAGTGCAATCGAAAGTGGAGAAAAAGTTGTGAAGCAAGGATGGTCCTAGGAAACAGCAGGGGAGCTGGGAGTGAGAAGAAGAACTAACGCACTACCACAGATACTTCTCCATTTGCAACTAAAATACTTAAAAAATGGTAAGTGATAAATGAAGACACTAAACAAAACAGTATATGAAGAGGAAAGATGAGAAAGGGAAGTGGAACAAAAAGAGTAGAGGTTCACGACAAGGGGCATGGGCAAAGGAAAAGGGTGGTTGTGTGAGGTGCATAAAAGATAAACTGTACCTACTTCTGTAGTTGTTTTTCAAGACATATAGCCCCAGACCCTACCCAATTAGAAATGGAAGCAGAACAGAAGGGAAGTATCATCTGAACCACCATATCTGAAGGGAATCTTGTGCGTCAAGCATCATGGCGACTCCCAGCCCAACCTATGAATTTGAGAACCAGCACTTCTGAATGGGTGACAGCACTTGTCTAGGATACATGCTTTCCTGTGAGCCAACTTAGCTATGCAGCAAACTTAAATAGAATTTCCACTTTCTTTTACATTTTTGGGTAGTTAGATTTTGTTTTGCATATTGCCAGTTCTCCAATGATTGTCACTACCACTAATGCCACATATTTCAGAATTATAATATTTAATGTACTACCTACTTTGGTATACGTTATATCTTATAATCATTATTAAACAGTATCCCAGATCTAAAGCATCACATTGGCTAAGACACCACAGATAGTGAGGAACTGCTATTTGGAGCAAGTCGTTAAACCATCAAACACCAGCATCTGTATCTCTCTGTATCCCGTGAAGAAGTTGTGTTATTAATTGTTTTAATTATAAAATTAAATTGTTTCCAATTTTGTGGGCTTGGAGTGGAGGGTTGGGCCTATAGCAGGGAAAAAAAGGCTCTTTTCAATATAGACTTTAAATAAGAAATAATCGTTAGGGTAAAAGGACTTTAAAGCCACTGTCCTATTACCAACTCTGGAGAGGACTGTTGCATAGAAGCTGGAAGAGGGGATCTTTGAGTCCACAGAGAAGACAGGGAAGCAAGCACTCATCAAATGATTTGCTTTCTAACTGCTTCACAAATTTCTGATGATGGCTAAGCTTTACACTGACATCAATTTGTGTAGACTTCTTTTTTTTTTTTTTTTTTTTTTAACAGATTCTCGCTCTGTTGCCAGCCTGGAGTTCAGTGGCACAGTCTCGGCTCACTGCAATCTCTGCCTCCTGGGTTCAAGTGATTCCCCTGCTTCAGCCTCCCAAATAGCTTGGACTACAGGAATGCACCACACGCCCGGGTAATTTTTTGTATTTTAGTAGAGACAGGGTTTCACCATGTTGGCCAGGATGCTCTCGACCTCCTGATCTTGTGATCCACCCACCTCGGCCTCCCAAAGTGCTGGGATTACAGGCATGAGCCACGGCGCCCTGCCAGATTTCATATTTAATGACTTTTTTTTTTTTTTTTTGAAAAGCAATCTCATTGTTGAAACAGAGATTTACACGTATGGCCTTGAAGCAAGAGCAGTCATTATAACAGACTAAGCAACATGGAACAGGAACTAACTAAACAGGACACACAGAGGAGGACCCTACTGGAGTCCAAACATGCTTGGTCATTCTGGGTAAATGTCAGGGCCTTGTTAAAAAACTAGTGACTAACACCATACTCTTGTGTCACTCAATGTGCCACCTCAAACATAATTTACTCCAAAATGTTTCTTCACAGATAAAAACCTGTAGAAGCAATCACAAATGCCCATGGATATACAAACTGCATTGTGGGAAAATAATAGATTCAATTTGGTAAAACTCATAGTATTTGTTCATAATTACATAATGGAGGTAACTGCAAATGCTACTGACACCCTCATAATTTTTTTTTTTTTTCAGTCCTATAGAGGCCGGTCACGGTGGCTCATGCCTGTAATCCCAGCACTTTTGGAGGCCAAGGCGGGCGGATCACAAGGTCAAGAGATTGAGACCATCCTGGCCAACATGGTGAAACCTCGTCTCTACTAAAAATACAAAAATTAGCTGGATGTGGTGGTGTGCATCTGTAGTCCCAGTTACTTGGGAGGCTGAGGCAGGAGAATTGCTTGAACCTGGGAGGTGGAGGCTGCAGTGAGCCAAGATCGTGCCACTGCACTCCAGCCTGGGTGACAGAGTGAGACTCTGTCTCAAAAATAAAAAAGTCCTACAGAAACCAGCTTTTAGATCTTTAACCAGTTTCTCTGGAATTTTGCAAATTAGCACAAACTGAAGCACTCACAATGCAATTGCCACAAATGAGGATGATTTTAAAATACAAAACCATGTGTTGCAAAGTAAGAAAATAAGATGATATATCAGTCTATTAAGGACAGATCTTTATAAAACTGTTCAAAAGGGTAAACTTCTTGGTGGTGTATTGTCATAGGCTTCCAAGTAGATGCTTCACAACCAGACTGCTCCTACAGATGGAAAGAACTGGTAAAAAGCAAGCAAGCAACCAACCAAATAAACAAAACTTACATACTGTGTGAATGAGGCTCATTATAGCTTGGGTGTGCTGTTTTACACAACCATGCTGGCCATAATGTTTTCTAGTCTGGTAGGTCTTTTTTTCTTGTTGAGAAGGTTTGTCTTTTCTGTAGAATGTAAAGCAGAGCTGCTCAGATGGCCAGTGCAGTTTCTTTGAAAGGCAGCCAAGTGAAGGTTGGGGCATGTCCATGCCCCTGTTGGGTGGCTCTTTTAAATCGTTATGCTATATACTTTAAAGATCCAGGCTGACAAAATAGCCTCCAGGACTGAGGGTACTTTGTACATATTGTGTCAGATGTCTGGGAGAGGTAGCTGATTGTTTACTTTTGAATTGCTTTCCCTCTGAGGGAAGTGTGAGTTAACATTACGGCATTCCTTGGGGAGGGGTGCCAAGCTGCAGACATCCTTTAGGGTAACCTTTCCACTGAAGGAACAGCATTGCTTTTATATGGCTAGTAAATCTGTGAATTGAGCCTGAAAGGATGGTAGTACCATGGCTTTAACAAACCAAGTAAGTGGATTATTCTGGAACAAGTTAAACCACATGCAAATCACCAGTTCATTTTGCTGTGATAAAGTGCAGTTCACAGTAGTGAAGAAATATTAAATATTCCAGAAATGTATGTAGTAAAGACGAAGGTAGAAGAAAAAAATTAACAAAACATGTTATATCACATCAGAACCTGTGATAGAGTAAAAGGAATAGTAAAGAGGAATAATGATCTGGTTTATGAGCATTTTATTTTCCTAGGATGATTAAAAAAGTGTTCCTAGTGTTCTCCTAATATGAAATTTCTCAATATCATTGAAGTTTATATTACAAGTTAAGAACGAAGAGGCCTTTTTTTTTTTTTCTCCCAGGGTACATATTTTATACATATTCTATATTTAATTGAATTTAATTTCCTGGAATTTTTGGTCACTGCGACCAGTAATATGAAAATGATCTCCTTTTGTTTATTGTATGTGTATAAACCAAGTAAACCAATATTCTTATATTAATCTATTTGCGTAATTAAGGTGATTGACTCTATGTCTGCTATAATCTCACAATCCAATATTTCCCTATCATGATCAAACATTGAATCTATTTAAATATATCTAATCCAAAACCACATCCCATTTTATCATGTTGGCAATACTCTTCACTCTGCTTATGAAATTCCAACAGCTTTCAGAAGCATTTGTAGAATAGTGCACAGTATAAATATATAAAAGTAAGAAAATGAGTATACTAAGTATTACTTTTACACTAACCTAATATAATACCTAGTTTCCATTTGCTTTATACTATAACTTTTCTCCTTCATTAAATATGAAATTTAAGACCTTTATTCCTATTTATTTTTTATTTCTTTTCTTATCTCAATGTGATCCCTTTAGAAACAATACCAGATTTTACTTACTACATTTTATAAGTCATTGAGTGTCACAGTCTCTGCAAATAATTCCACTTATATGTTAAAGGAACTGGCAAGAAGAAGACTAATGAAGGCAAAATTTTCTAATAGGTTTACCTGCTAAATTTAACTATCTTCTTTCTTTTCAGTTTTAGTTTCTTTGCCTCAAATAAAAATGAAAAGTCCAATTAAAGTTGAACATCATTGCCACTTAATGTGGAAAGACAGATACTCATCTGGTTCTTCTCTAGCCCTTCACTTACTCTTATTGACCCATGTTACACAGTACATTCTTCTTTATCTAAGTGATTCCAAATTTATGTGCTCATATCATTGTTCCTTTGCTCACACATTTTCTTTCCCCTGGTCCATCAAGAATACCCTTCATCCTTTGCTTTGAAAGAGTTTCTTATGCAGGGGGAGACAGAAGCTCTCTCTTGAGCTCCTGTGAACCATAGGCAGCCCTCCCTTGCTACCTGTTCAATATGAGATCCTCAAAACCCTTGATATGACAAACATATTTTCTGTAACATGTAACTGCACAAGATACTGTTTCCTTAAGCCTGTTTTCTTTCTTTCCTAGACATTTGTTATCTAAATAATGACAGAATACTTTGATTATGAGTGTATATACAGCGATATGTTGTCAAGAGTCTAATTCCTGCTCTCAAATACAGGACATGTGCAATTTAAAAATACTTTAAAAATCTTTTAAATTTAAATAAGTATTTTATTTGTTTAGAAGTAATGGTAATGGCTTAATGAAGAAAACACAAGACACAAGACTAAAAAAAATTGTACTTGACAATAGTCATGTAAATAAAATGCCAATTACCTATTTATTTTAATAGATGTTAATATTATTGACATTTTAGCTACTTTGGGTAATTTAATATAGAGATGTTCTTTTTAGAAAGAATAGAAATGTATATGAAATGTTCCATTTTGGGGAACTAAGTATTATCTCTTGGTACTGTTTGTGTGCCTGATTGCTAAAGAAATTTTTGTCATTATAATTACTGGTCATTAAAAAGTAATAATAAAAATATGCCATTCATAAAAACCAAATATAAATCACTTAGATATCAAATCAGATAAATTAACTCATGGATATTTGCATTACAAAAGGATACAGCTCGACACAAGAAAAGATTAGTTGCTGAGTTTCTTTAAATAGTCCACTTCTCAGAGTTTTAAAAATACAGTTGGATGTATTTAAAAACCAATTAGCTTTTCAGGAACGTATCACTCTGTAAAGTGAGGTGAATCTGTAGATTCCCACACTTTACTACTTATCAAGCTGCTTGTATTTACTCTGTTGGTCTATTTAGGTTTGGAAGTAGTAAAGTGATAAACACTATTGCAGATTTTTTTCAGAGGGTTGAAAGAATACGTTTTTGTAAGGCAGAGTTCAGTAAGTGCAAAAGCCATCAGATCTTTAAAGAGAACTTCAAACCATGTCAAACCTTCATGAAATTCCATCAAATCAAACATGAAAGTACATTACTTAGAGAAATATTATTTCTTGGTTAGTTGTGTATGACAGTGTAAGAGATCAGCTAACAGCAAATACATTTTTTATCTTTCCGACAGAGAGCAAGGGAAAATGAAAGAGTGCTGCCTGAAGCAGTACCCAAAGCAATAACTTTTATGTCTCCTTTCATGTCATCCAGGCAGCTGGATTAACTTATCTCTCTAATCACAGTGTTGAATAAAAGACCATTGCAGCAATTAAGAAATGATACTCCAAGGCAGGAGAACTGCTTGAAATCAGGAGTTTGAGACCAGCCTAGGCAACATAGAGAGACAGGAGTCCCTATAAAAAAACAAAAAAATAGCCAGGGATGGTGATGAATGCTGGTAGTCCCAGGTACTTGGGAAGCTGAAATGAGAGGATGGCTTGAGGCCAGGAATTGTAGGCTGCAGTGAACTATGATTGGAAGGAAGGAAGGAAGGAAGGAAGGAAGGAAGGAAGGAAGGAAGGAGGGAGGGAGGGAAGGAAGGAGGAAGGAAGGAAGGAAGGAAGGGAGGGAGTGAGGGAGGGAAGAAGGAAAGGAAGAAAGAAAGAAAAAAGAAAGGAAGAAAGAAAGAAGAAAGAAAGAGAAAGAGAGAGAAAGAAAGAAAGAAAGAAAGAAAAAGAAAAAAAGAAAGAAAGACAGACATTGGCTGTCTATTAGGAAAATAAGCTCAAATTCCATTGATTATCTTTGCTATCACATTCCTTCGGCAAAGGAAAGGATGAGGAAGGAGCAAGGTAATAGACATGAATGGGGATAAAGAGAATGATCCATGATACTCAAGGAATACATCCAGAGCCTCATAAAACTGGATTGAGAAAAAGCCACAGAAGATCAAAGAAGCATAGCGAATTCATTCTAACAATTGTACTGCTTGGTCATATAATTGGTACGATGTTAGAGCTGAGAAGCCTATGATTTATAGTCTATAAATCTTTCTATAAAACATTTCAAATCCATATACTTCTTTCCATCTCCACTGCCACCACTTGGGTCAAGTCATCTGTCAAGTGGATCATTTCGAGTCTCCTACCTGGTCCCTACATCCATCTCTCTCCTCTTTTCAGTGTCAATTACATCATTTCCCAATTCCCAACTCTTAGCAAATTCATACAGCACCAACCCCAAATACCTAGTATGGCCAGTGAGGCCCTGTGAGTTTGGCTTCAGTCTCCTTCTCCAGGTTTCCTCTTCACTACTGGCTGCTACAGGTGTGTGCTAAGGAAAATGGAATTTTCATATGTCCCTCCATTGGTTATAAATACTTCAGTCACAAGAGATGAAACAATCCTCAAAGTGGCTTAAAACAAATAATAATAACATTAATGGCATAATAACATAACAGTACAGTACTGATGCAGTCTTCAGGAAGGGTACAGTTCAGGGATCCCAGTGATGTTGCCCTAGCCTGGTCACTCTCTCTCTCTTGTATCTCTCTTACTTCATGTTGGCCCCATTATCAGGTTCCATGTGGTGGCCAAATGGCACCAGCAGTTTCAAGCCAGTATCCTCACAGTGACAAGCCAAAAGAAAAAGAAAGGTCTCTTCTCAGGAGATTTCACACAGCTTCCCAGATGAGCTCATTACTGACCCAACCATGTAACTGCCTGTATCCCAGGAAATATTGTTAGGGGGCCTTGGAACACTGACTGGCCAAAACAGAGTCCCATGTTCCACCACTGAGAGCAGCACAAGAGACCTACCCAACTCATGAACTCATTTTGTGCAGGGTTCAAAGACTAAATTCTAGGCAGCAAAAATACTCCGACATGGGAAAAGAAAGTGCTCTGTCATACAAATGAATGAGAATTATAAAGATATTCTGCTTTAAGATATAGGGAAGTCAAGCCCTAGTAACTAAATATGGAGTTTGAAGATTCCCCTAAGAAATGATAAAAAGACAGGAGAACCCAAAGAGTAACAGGGGAGATGCACTAGAGCTGGGAAATAGCTAATCTGCTGCAAGCGTTAGCAAAATAGTTTACACTATCACCAAAAAATTAGTTGTTTGCTTTTAAGATTTAAAAAAATTAGTGGATGTATTTACGAGGCAACATATTTTCCATTTTGTCATAAATTCAGTGGGAAGAGAGATTTCACCTTAATATCAATATCAGGAATGCATCTCTTCCATTAATTGAAGAGTACCTCTATAAAAACTAGTTTGTAAAAATGTTGGTTCTAGAATGTGCCAGATGCTGAGCCTTTCACTGTGGAAAGTCTGTTTTTATTTTTGTTATTGCTTTTCACTGCAATGAATACTTAAATAAGTAAATAAATTTTGCTAAATAAGACAAATAGAAATTATCCACAAAGAGAGGATAATAGCATTCCATTTCCTAGGGCATGATGAGACCAGTAAATGATCACAGTTCTCAAATGGATCATCATTCCCATTCTCAGTTAATTCAGTAAAAAAATAGTTTCAATAACATCAGTGCAAGCACTTTCTTCAGAATGGCAGCACCACTGCCCCTGATCAAGGCTTTAACTCTCTACTTGTTTCTTATACGACAGCAGTAGGGAAACTTGGCAAATTACTGACACAGGTTAGATGCTTGCTGAAAGGCAATACTTCAGTCTGGTCATTTATTTCTTTTATCTGAGCTGGTTCTTTATTAGTCTTTGCTAAGATACTTGATACTCACAATCAGGATTAGTTCTGGTGTTTCTAAGTCTTCAAGAATAATAGTAGTCAGTATAAGATTAAATATATCCTTTTGTACGGTATGTCTCATAATGGAAAACTATGCACCTTTACAAGAACGAGATATGTTTATGTGTGCGTATTTTAGAGAATGTTATTGTATTAGTCCATGTTCATGCTGCGATAAAGATATACCTGAGACTATGCAATTTACAAAAGAAAGAGGTTTATTGGACTTACAGTTCCACATGACTGAGGAGGCCTTGCAATCATGGCAGAAGGCAATGAGGAGCAAGTCACATCTTACGTGAATGGCAGCAGGCAAAAAGAGAGAGCTTGTGCAGGGAAACTCCCATTTTAAAAACCATCAGATCACATGAGCCTTATTCACTATCATGAGAACATCACGGGAAAGACCTGCCCTCATGATTCAATCACTTCCCACCAGGTTCCTCCCATGACACGTGGGAATTGTGGGAGTCACAGTTCAAGATGACATTTGGTTGGGGACACAGCCAAACCATATCAGTTGTCCAGAATCTCATTAAATTAAAAAAAGGCAAATGAGAATAGGACAGTGTGTATATTATTGTATTTGGTTCTGGACTTAATATTTCTGGAATGATACATAAAAATTGTCAACAATTGTTTCTTCAAGAGCGTGTATTTGTGGGTGAGTTCTTAGAAAAGAGGGCAGTTACATTTTTAACTTACAACCTTTCATACTATTTTTATTTTTTAAGCATTAATATTTTTAAAATAAAATTGATGTTATGTACATTATTAAATGCCATTTATAGTGTATTCATTTGATAGTAATCTAAGGATCCCCAACTTAATTTTTAGTAAAAATTGAAAAGAAAATGAAAGAATAATATTTCATAGTTCTCTGTACAGCTGTTAATTGGAATCCCTCTCCCCTTCCCAGAACTCTTTTGCTTGACTCTCCGGAACTCATGGCCCATCATCAAGAAACTGCTTTAATCATTTATTTGTTTTGTGAGCACTCCCTTTGTCCATTTGCATTAACTAAAACATGGTTGTACACTGAAGATGCTGTTCTCCCCACCTGACTCTTAAGTGGATTTTGATTTTTCTCCCACACCTTATATCCCTCAATGCCTAATGTTCAGGCACATCTTTCATTCACCATATTGTTCCTCCCAAATTTTCCTTCCTTCCTCTTTTCTCAGGACTTCTTTGAAGCATGTGTAACCTTTTACCGCTCCTGCATCATCTTCATTCACTGATTAGTTTCATCAGTATCTAGCTCACTGATTCTCTCAGCACTATTGCCACTGGAACCACAATTAGTGACTTCAGCATTCATACACTCTAACCCACTCATCTCTATGACCTATTTAATTAGTGACTTTTTATTTCCAGTGATCTCAGCCACCCACTCAAGTTGCTCTACCCTTTTCCTAATGACATCAGTAATTTCAGCTAATCTAAAATCCCCAGGTCAAGCATCTTACCTCTGGCCTTCACTACTATTTCCATCTCACTCCTAGTCCCAGTCCTCCTCCTCCAGAAAGTCCTGAACCTCACTGATACTCCCAGTGCATGGGCTGTACTATTTTTTCACTCTGCATCATTCTTCTCATGTCCTTAATCCCCTCTTTACCCAGACTAAATTCTGTGACTCAGCATGTCACATCTCATTGCAAATAAGCTTGATTCTTAAACTCACCTTTTGTCTGAAAAATAACCCAATCCCAACTCTGTGCTAAATGTTACTATTCATGTTCTCATTTCTTTAACAGGGAAGCTAAATTTTGTGGGAAAAAATCACATATCTGTACTGACTGGGCTTACTTCACACATTACATTACTGTTCAGAGATCTTATTGCTTCAGTTCCCTTTACTTGGTTTCAAGTTTCTAATCTGAAGTGACTATTTCATCCTTCCCGTTTTTTGTCAACATCCCCATTTCCCCATTTCTGATTCACTCTTAAGTAATGGATTCATTGTATATTTCACAGAAAAGAATAGATGAAATCAGACAGGAACTACCTTATCTTCCCACTACGGATTCCACCTTTTTTTTTGCATCGGAACTCACATACTCTACTTACTTCTTTTTTTTCTTCAACTTTTATTTTAAGTTCAGGGGTACATGTGCAGGTTGTGCAGGTTTGTTACATAGGTAAATGTGCACCGTGATGTTTTGCCACACAGCTCAACCCATTACCTAGGTATTAAGCCCAGTATCCATTAGTTATTCTTCCTGATACTCTCTTTCCCCCAACCAACCCCTCTGACAGGCCCCAGTGTGTATTGTTCCTCCCCATGTATCCTTGTTTTCTCATCATTCAGCTCCCACTTATAAGTGAGAAAATGTAGTGTTTCATTTTATGTTTCTGCATTAGTTTTCTGAGGATAATGGCTTCCAACTCCATCCATGTCTCTGCAAAGGACATGATCTCGTTCCATTTTATGGCTGCGTAGTATTCCATGGTGTATATGTACCTTATTTGCTTTATTCAGTCTATCATTGATGGGCATTTAGGTTGAGTTCATGTCTTTGCTATTGTGAATAGTGCTGCAATGAACAGACA
The DNA here is from genome assembly GCF_049350105.2 of Macaca mulatta. Classification (NCBI taxonomy): domain Eukaryota; kingdom Metazoa; phylum Chordata; class Mammalia; order Primates; family Cercopithecidae; genus Macaca; species Macaca mulatta. Next base: position 126,200,879 of record NC_133413.1, read on the forward strand.
CACTCATGTATCTTTACAATAGAATGATTTATATCCCTTTGGGAATATATCCAGTAATGGGGTTGCTGGGTCAAATGGTATTTTTGCCTCCAGGTCTTTGAATAATTGCCACACTGTCTTCCACAATGGTTGAACTAATTTACACTCCCACCAACAATGTATAAGCATTCCATTTTCTCCTCACCTTCACCAGCATGTATTGTTTTTGACTTTTTAGTAATAACCATTCTGACAGATGTGAAATGGTATCTCATTGTGGTTTTGATTTGCATTTCTCTAATGATCAGTGATGATGAGATTTTCTTCATGTTTATTGGCCGCATGTATGTCTTCTTTTGGTGAGTGTCTTTTCTTGTTCATTGCCCACTTTTTAACGGTTTTTGTTGTTGTTGTTGTTGTTGTTATTGTAAACTAAGTTCTTTGTAGACTCTGGATATTAGACTTTTGTAAGATGGATAGATTGCAAAAATTTTCTCCTGTCCTATAGGATGTCTGCTCACCCTGATGATTGTTTCTTTTGCTGTGCAGAAGCTCTTTGGTTTAGTTAGATCCAAGTTGTCAATTTTTGCTTTGTTTGCAATTGCTTTTGATGTTTTTCTCATAAAATCTTTGCCTGTGCCTATGTCCTGAATTGTATTGCCTAGATTTTCTTCTAGGATTTCTTTTTTCAAATAGATTTGGGTTTTACATGTAAGTTTTTACTCCATCTTGAGTTAATTTTTGTATAAGGTGTGAAAAAGGAATCTAGTTTCAATTTTCTACATATGACTTCTTACTAAAATAAATTTTCCTTCTCTTATTAAAAATTTTGTTTTCTATTTTGTTTTCCTAAGGAATTTGGGAAGGAATTCCTGAAATAACACACTTTTTCTCCTACATTATTTATTTCTTTCTCTAAACTGGCTCATTCTAATTAGCTTGCAAATATGCCTTTAGATTATACAGCTTAAAAAGAAAAGCAACCCAAACTTTCCCTTAATCTAAAGTATCTTTTGGCCTGTACCCATTTTTTCTGTAACTCTTCACAACAGGACTCCTCCACACAGTTGTGTATATTTGTTATCTCTCTTTCTTTCCCTTTCCATTTTCTCTTTAACTAACACAAATGTGGAGGTTTTTTTGTTTGTTTTGATTTTCCTCAATGTTTCACTGACCTTGTGAAGGTCACCAGTGACCTATATTTTGCCAGTCAATGCCCATTCTTCTCCTTCTCTTGCTTCTCTCTGTAGCATGTGAGGTGGCTGACACTCTCACCTCAAGCCCTTTCCTATAGTCCTTCACACTGCTGCATTCATGAAGATTGCTACCTGCCTTGCTAGTGCCCTTTCTCACTCTCCTGTTTTCAGTCCCCATCCTCTTACATTCCTCTACCTTTTGCCCGGGGCTCTGAACTTGGCCCTCATTCTTGCTTTTTATGAAATTATCTTGTGTAATTGTTCAGAGCCTTGTTGCTTATTTTCACTAGATTGTAACTTGTAAGCAAGACTTTGTCTGTCTTGCTTACTGTGCTGTTTACAGCACCTAATATAGTGTTCGACATGTGGTGAGTCATCAAGAAATGTTTGCTGAATACCTGAAAAAACAATACAACTTACTAAAAACTCTATTTTAAAGCATACATCTATTACTTCAACAAATACTCCCTGTGTGCCTTCTGAGCATCAGGTACTATGGTAGGCAGTGGGGCTATAAAGGATGCCATCTCTACCCTTAAAGACCTGATGGTCGGGTGAATGGCTACCACAGAGAAAGAGATGCCCTGGACATTATGTAAAGCTTCAATTCAGGTTGAGAAGAGAAAGATGGGAAACTTTTCAGTAAAATCATGACAAGATGGCCCATTAGATTACTATTGAAAGCAGCACACAGTTTAAGACTTTCGCACCAAGATAAAAGGCAATTTCGAAGAGAAATGCATCATTTGGAAACATAGCCATAGATGGAGGCCTCTGATGTAAAGTTTAATGACTGTGGTCTCACATGACCCCATTTTGGCAGCCATTAGCTAGAATGCTCCAAATGACCTAACTGGGTGGGAGAAAAACCATTTCTAAAAACACCCAAGTCACATAACACTTCATTACTCAAAGATAATATCTTCAGTCATCCTTTGAGTAGTAAATCTGCAAAATTATAGCAACAGGATTGCAATACATTCAAGAATTACAGCACAATCTGTCTTCACTAAATTTTTATTATAGATTTCAGCATTTAATATATGACAATATATGTATCTAGAAGTTTGGACTTTTGGTCCTAATAACTCAGTTTATGGGCAATGAGAAGAGAATACAAACTATGCAATACAATAAATGCTAGCAAGAAACTTCAAGAGGTCCTTCTTCCATTCAGCTTTAGGTCTCTTTCTCATGTCGCAGACAGCACTCCGCTCCATGCTTACTTTCTCTTCATTACAAGAGTCTCCAGAGACTCAGCTAACTTTGCTCTCCTTTTCAAAACAATGCTGATTGTGTGCCAAGTTGTGAAGAATATCCCATTTACAAAAGCAGCAAGAATTCCAAAATATTAGGGACTAAACTTAAGAAGGAACATGGAAGTCCAACTTGAAAATAAGGAAACTTTAAGAAAGAACACGAAAAAAGATCTAAATATATCAAAAGGCAAACAATCCATATTTATAAATGATGAGACTTAATTATGTAAATATATAGGTTCTTCCAAAATTATAAATTATTTGAAAGTCTATGAAATTCTCAATAGGATTTTTTTAAAGAATTTTAAGTTTATCTAGAAGATTATGCAGAAATTTTGGAAGAAAATTTAAAAAGAAGGAAAGGGGAATTAGCTTTTCTGATATGAAATCTCACTGTTATTATAGTAATGCAAGTTTCATAAAATCTATTTTAGAGTAGACGAAAGAATGTAAGGAAGAGATTGAAGAATACAAAATATGACTCATGTAGGTAGGGATTAGCATATGAGTGTATAAGTTAGAGTTCCTAGTTGCAAGCAGCAACAATGAACACTGATTAATTCAGAAATTTTCTGAGTAGCTCACAAAATGGAGGCTGTTCTAAACAAATAGGTTCCAATAAAGGCCAGAGAACTTCTGAGGTTTTCAGTATTTAAAAAAGGAAACAAACACAGCTCATGGGTTATCTTGAGATGCAGCCAATGAGAGATTCAGTTCTAGCTGTCTTTTGTCATGGTGTATGAGCTCTTATGATTCAAATTTCAGACAGACATAATTAGACCGTCCTTCCTTGGGTGATTTGGTCATTCCTCTTTCCCCAGTGGATCAGATTATATTATTGACAACCCTATGAGAAATGCATGGAAGAAAGGATTGATAATTCCCTTTCAAAGAAGATGGAACTATATTTAGTAGAAGATAGTTGGATGTGATGCTAGCCAGATATAAGAGCAGCTGTCCAACATATGCTAAAGACACTATTTTAAGTTAGTGGAGAAAAGATGGAACTTTTGTTGGGACAATTTGATTTTTTTCTTAGAAACAGAAAGTTAAGTAGACTTAGCTTTAACTTACTGTATAGCATATGCAACAATAAATTAAATAGCCAAACAAATAATAATAATAATGAAACAAAACTGGAAGCCTGGAAGAATACATTAAAGGCTATTTTTATGATCTTGAAGTGAAATAGGCCTGCTTCCGGGGAGAAAGGTGATACCTTTGAATGGGTGACATTTTAAAATGGTATAAAATAATAGGTGTAAAGGATTTGACAGAATGGAAGTGATGAAAAGAGTGAAATGTTAAAGATCTGGAGGTGTGAATAATAATTTTTTAACTTTTTATTCTATAAACACCTGTGCTTTTTAAAAATAATAAGTATATATACACACATGTATACGTGTATATTTATATATATATAAATATATATATATATATATTTATCTGCCAGAACCAATTGTTGACCTTTATGTTCTCCTCCAAGGTTACTTGAGGGGTGAGATGACAGCTCCCTGGCTTCCCCCTTCATTTCCTACTTAGTACCAGGAACGTAAAGGGAGAACAATAAATGCGTGTTTTTTATTTGTTTGTTTTTCAAAGCTAAAAGTGTCATTTTGGTTGGTTGGTTGGTTTGGTTTTAAGAATTTTCTTCTATAGGTAAATGCTGCAAACAAATGAATGTAATGATGTCAAAAATAACATGAATAAGAAACCTTTCAAATATTCCAAGAGTAATGGTACCAGTCTTCCTTGGCAAGGCTGCAGTTGACAGTATTAATCAGATATTTGTCTTCCGATTTTATTCCAGAAGCTCTCAAAGTTCCCAGCAACTGTTGAACCTTTTTCCTGGCACTTAAGAATTATTTTGCCTCAATGGGGGCATTTTGCATCTGTAGTTCGTTTCATACTGGGTGGTGTCCTCTGCAATGGATATTCTGTATGTCACTCCAACATTAATTCTTTTTTTTTTTTGAGACAAAGTCTCGCTCTGTCGCCCAGGCTGGAGTGCAGTGGTGGTCTAGGCTCACTGTCAGCTCAGCCTCCCGGGTTCACGCCATTCTCCTGCCTCAGCCTCCTGAGTAGCTGAAACTACAGGCGCCGGCAACCACGCCCGGATTATTTTTGTATTTTTAGTAGAGATGCGGTTTCACCGTGTTAGCCAGGATGGTCTCTATCGCTTGACCTTGTAACCCGCCTCGGCCTTCCAAAGTGCTGGGATTCCAGGCGTGAGCCACCGTGCCCGGCTCCAACGTTAATTCTTAAACTTCTTTTGGCATCAGATCCCCACATTTGTTTTCCAAGGAGAGGGCCTAGTACGTTGTTTTTGACCGAAGATACTGATTCCTTAACTAAGCTGATCAAGCAGAGGCTCTCCCTAGTATTTTGTTGTTTAGCAGGGATAACCAGAAGGGAAAGGTGGTAGTAACTGAGACAGTTGATGACAAAATCTTAGAAAGAAGGTCCTCAGATTCCTGTTGCCCAGATCCTTCCCTTCTCAAGTCTTGGCTATTGAACTCTTCCTTTAATGGATGAGCTACAGAGTGTTCTTTCATTAAATCTCTTTTTATTTTCCTCATTACTTGAATATTTTACTATCTTAATCTCTGTGCACTTTTACTCCTGGCATAGTTATTGTGATTTCAGTGTCAGTCTGGGTATCATTTTACCACCAGATCTTTTAGATTATGTAATGTTCTTCTTTTCCATCCCAGGTCAACTCCATTTGCATGGTGATTATAGCTGCTGAACCCTGTCATTTCTTTCTTTCTTTTTTTTTTTTTTTTCTTCCGAAACGGAGTCTTGCTCTGTCGCCCAGGCTGAAGTGCAGTGGCCCCATCTGGGCTCACTGCAAGCTCCGCCTCACGGGTTCACGCCATTCTCCTGCCTCAGCCTCCGGAGCAACTGGGACTACAGGCACCCGCCACCACGCCCGGCTAATTTTTTATAGTTTTAGTAGAGACGGGGTTTCAACGTGTTAGCCAGGATGGTCTCGATCTCCTGACCTCGTGATCCGCCCGCCTGGGCCTCCCAAAGTGCTGGGATTACAGGCGTGAGCCACCGCGCCTGACCAGAACCCTGTCATTTCAAGTCTAAGCAATCCATTCTCTGACTACCATCCTTTTTAAATTTAGTGCACCACACTTGTACCTTAATTCCAACAACTCCATGGGACCTTTCTGATCCATTGATTCTGTGACATTTTCATTGTCTTTCATTCCTCTCTCATGACCTCATGATCTTTCTTATATGGCTGAGTTCTTCTGGTTCCATATTATCATGGCTTTGCTGTCATACCTTCAACTTCTTGAGCTTTTCTCACTCTGGTCAAAATTTCCAGGAAAATCTCCCGACCCTGATTAAATCTAACAATCCTCCTACCCGGTTCTTGCACCCAAGCTGCAGAACATGGCTGGGAAAACAAGACAATTACACTGATAATTCTTACTTTAAATTTATGATCTTAGATTGTAGAATTCTTGAGCCTCATCATATTAAGTGTTTCCCAGTGTTACTTGAAATCCTAGTATACATTTTTCTAAGCCAATCAGTCTTCTACCCATACAGAAGGCTATTTCACTCCTTCTCTTTCTTCCAATTCACAATACCTTCTCTCTACTTTTCATTATTAGCTAAGGGACTTTTCATTATTGACTAATGTATAAGCTGATGAATTCTTATTTCGTAAAGAATTATTCCAAATATCCACATGATTCTCTAAGGAAAAAAATCCAAATATATCTGCATTCATAACTATAAATTATGCCTCCCTTTTCAACTCTCTGTGCTCCTGTCTAAAGCCAATCCCACCCTTTATTCCTTGAATTTCATCAGTTTGGGACTTCTGAAAGATTTTGTTCCTGCAATTTTCCTACATGTAATGTCTTGTTTTTTCCTTCTCTGCTAGGTTACCAACATACATATAAACATGTTTTAATATTTCCCATCTTGTAAAACCCTCTCTTAACTCTTCATCTCTCTCTATTTGTCTAGTCCCTTTTAGAAGTAAAACTACTTGAAGGAGTTGACTAAGCTCACTTTCACGTCCCATGCCTTTTTTTTTTTTTTTTAAATGTTTCATTCAATCTACTCCAACTTTTGTCACAACCCAAGTAATTCTTCTCAGGGTCATAATGATAAATCCAGTGGTTATCAGTCCTCATCTGAATTTATCTACCTGCAACAATCCACAGTGCTAATTGACTCTTCCTTTTTGAAATTATTTTTTCACTTGGCTTCTAGCATTTTCACCTTTCATTATTCTCTATTTCATGGTCCTTATTTCTTGGACCATTTGCTGGATTATTTTTATCTCTTAAAACTCTAAATGTTGGAATATCTCAGTACTCAATTTGTAGGTATATTTTCTCCTCCATTTACGATCAGTTACCACCAGGTCATTTCATCCATTTCTATGGATTCAAATACCCAAACATTCAAATTAATTTCTCCAGTCCTGCCCATCCCCTTAACTCCTGACTTGTATATTCAACTACCTATTCTATATTTTTTATTTGGATGTTTAATTAATATCACTACTTAATATATGCAAAACTGAAGCCCTGATTCTCATCTCCAGCCTGCTCCTACCACAGCATTCTTCATTTCAGTAAGTGACAAATTCATTTTTCCAAATATCTCAGAACAAGAATTATACATCTGACACATATGTATTGAGTACTTGCTGTTTCAGGCACTGTTCTAAGTGCTTAGAACACTTCAGTGAACAAGATAGGTGAAGATCTTTTCCTTTGCAGTACTTACATTTTAGCAGTTATCATAGGTGTTACATTTATCTTCCCTTTTGCCTCCACATCCACATCCAAATCTATTAACAAATCATTTTGGCATTCCCTTTCAAACATTACACATATTTCAACCACTTCTCTTAACCCCATTCTTACCACTGTACTTTAAGTTACCACCATCTCCCAGGTGAGCTACTCAGTAATCTAACTCATTTCCTTCCTTTGGCCCTTGCCATTATACAATTTCACCTCTCTATAGCAATTAAAAAGATTCCCTTCAAATATGTTATAAATGTTACTTTTCTGCTTAAAGTCTTCAGTAGTTTTTCACTTCACTCAGAGGAAAATCCATAATTCTTATCTTGACCTACATGACAGATATGATCTGCCCTCTGCTATCTCTCTGAACTTCTCTTCCACTTTGATCTGTCTGGCACATTCTCCATCCTCCATGCTGATCTTGTTCATCCTTGAATATGTCCAAAATACTCCTACCTCAAGATCTTTGCGCTTGCTTTTTTCTCTTCTTGGGATGCTCTTCCCACAGAGATCCATATATTTTGCTTTCTCATTTCATTCAGCTCTCTGCTCAAATGTCATCACAAATTTTGAAATGTCATCTTATTAAAAATAATTTTACTTGGCTGGACACGGTGGCTCATGCCTGTAATCCCAGCACTTTGAGAGCCCAAGGCAGGCGGATCACCTGAGGTTGGGAGTTCTCCTGACCAAAATGGAGAAACCCCATCTCTACTAAAAATACAAAAAAATTAGTTGGGCATGGTGGCACATGCCTGTAATCCCAGCTACTCAGGAGGCTGAGGCAGGAGAATTGCTTGAACCTGGGAGGTAGAGGTTGCAGTGAACTGAAATAGTGCCGCTCCACTCCAGCCCGGGCAGCAAGAGCAAAATTTCATCTCTAATAATAATAATAATAATAATAATAATAATAATAATTTTCCTGAATTTCTACATAAAATAATCTCTACTCCAGCCATTCTCTTCCCTATCCTGCTTAAGTTCATACACTGGTCATCCTCTGACATATGGTGAAACTATGGTTAATTGTCTCTCTCTTCCCCTCTCCCTCTTCGAGTGTAATCTCTGTGAGGGTAACACTCAGTTTTATTTACTTTTGTAGTCCCAAAGCTTGGAGTAATTCTTGCATGTATTTGATAGTAAATAAATAGTTTTTGAAAAATTTATTAGAAATCTAGTCAGAGTTGGTTTCCCTTGCTTGCTTCCAAAGAAACGTTAACTGAAAGAAAATTCTATTCAATTTCCTCAGCATTCATTTAAGTATTTCCTTTGGTCCAAAAAAGAGTCTATTCTTTCTCAGTCTACTTTTTCCATAAGCACATAAATTAACCCTTAATCACGAAATTATTATTTATATTTAATTTGTTTTCCATAAGGTATTCCACCCTTTTTGCTAAGCCTTGGCTGCACCGATTCTGACTTAAATGCACTGAATTGAACCTTTATGTAACAAAAACATTGTTAAATCCTCAGATACTGCTTGATGGGTACCGTTATGCTCCTCAGTCTCTGCTCAGTTAGGCCACATAAAATTCTTTTAATCATTTTGCTGAAATCCCTGGAACTTGTTAATTGCCTTTTTTCTCTTAATTTTTTCCAAATTGATGATTCTTCCCTTCCCACCAATTATATTTCCTAGCTCTTCCTACTATTCTCAAGGAAAAGAAATGCTTAGTTAACACAACTAAGGAAATTAAGGTAGGATTTTTTAAAGAGACAAATTCTTGAATACTTTTTAACAACTGGTGTATTTTGCTGCCTTCTAATCTGTTTGGTCTTCAATTCGTCCTTTTCTTGCTGCCTTTTCTTTAAAGTTAAAGTTAGAATATTTTGTATATACAAGCTTGTGGTTAAATATATAGTAAAGAAGATGGAACTGTAGGCCAGCCCAATGTAGCCATGCTTTGTGCAACTTCAGCAATAGATGACACTGTATTGACACAATAATTCAATCCTCTCCTTGCCAGATAGCTAGACAGATAGAAGGCTAGCAGTTTACTAATGCATTTATTCATTTCATTCACTAAATATTTAGTGATATGTTCCTCAGGGTTAATATAGAAGCCTGAGAACAAAATAGATTCCATTCTTGCGGCCACAATGTACAGCAGGTCCTTTGCAACATGCTGGTAATATTTTGATACTTTTTCAGAAAAAAAAATGAATTATAGGGGCTAGTACTCCAAGGCATTAGAGCTGCATGGGATCACAGAGATTACATAATGCAATATATTTATTTACCAGCCATAAAAGTAAGTATGTCCTAGAAAGCTTAAGTTACTTGCTTTTGGTCGCAGACATTTAATAATGGAGCTGGCCACTAGCTATTGCTCCCTGACTTTGCATTGATTTTATGCTAGATATTATCATTAATCATAGATCTGGAATTGATTCAGAATATTGCCAAGAGAAATTCTGCATGCCCTCAAATACAATTTTAAAATATTGCATTTGAATTTTCAGGGAAAGAAAAAATTTTTTCAGGGAAAAAAAAGAATTGTTTTGGTGCTTAGTAAAATATGGATCATGTAACAACTCAGCTAGAATTAAAACTCACACCACTAGTTTCTTACTAGGGTCAACATACCAGGTTAACATCACTATGAATTTAATAGTGAAATATATTTGCATTAATGTAGTCTTCTGTTAGCCTGGCTATCTTGTAAGGAGTATTTTAGATTCTTGATTCAATCACCTCTTTAACATGGATTGCCCAGAGCTAGTGAAAAACTGGTTTAATTCTTTTTTCTAAAGGTCATGTAAACATGTATGCTTAGTGAATTAGATGCAAATTCAATTCCCTAAGCTCAGTGCTTCCTAGTTAAGTTCCTTTCTTATTCCTCACATGTAAGCCCACATTTGGGCAGAATATTGACTTTTGAGCTACGATAAAAATAAAAATAAAACAAAAACATTTGACATCTGCTCCATAAAGCAGACAGATAAGGAATTCAGTGGAAAGAAATATTATTTCTCAAAACACATTTTGGTATTATTATTTCTCTTTCTTTATGAGATATTTGTATGACTTTTCTTTTTTGGCATTTGTTTCAGAGAAACAGATCTGATTTAACACTCTATATTGAATTAAATAAGACAGATTTAAATACAACACAGGATTACAAATTATGATGAGATTAAAATATTTAATAAAATGCAAAACTGTATCATGCTATAAAAGGCAAAAGAGGTTTACAAAACAGTATGCACGTTATTATTCCATTTTTGTTTATGAAAACAATATAAATACAGGTCAAATATTAACAGTGTTATCTTTGGGTGATGAGAAACAGGATTTTACTTTTTCTTCATACACTTCGCTATTTTCTCAATTTACTACCATGAATACATGTTATCCTTTGATAATAAAAAAGAGATTATTAAAATATAAGTCTCTTCTATCTTTTGTCTTATTTGGAGATCCAAAATAAGTGCCAATATTATACCAAAAATCCAATCTCATTTCAGTTTAAAAGTTAATACTATATATAAATTAAGTTCAAGAAATAGCAATTAGTATATTTTTCAACATCTTGACAACTCAAATCAAAGCAGTGTTACAAACTACATTTCAATGGTATAGTACTTGTTCACTCTATTTTCAAGCCAAATTATGCACAATAAAAAGAAATGATGATCTTGATTATTTTCTGATAGAAGAAAAATAAAGGATCTAGTTTTAAAAACTCTATTGATGAACTTCATCAATATGGTATTTTCTGCTTTTTGGATTATTTCCTTGGCATAAATTCCAGAAATACTGGTTTAAAGGGTGTGGACATAGTTATGGCTTTTAAAACACAAGGTAACATTTTTTTTTTCCCCTGAAAGACTTATTCAATTTAAACCACCAATAGCAAAGAATAAATCTATACTACTTTGCAAAAACTACTTTCATGTGGGGTTATAACATTAAAACTTTACTAATTTAATAATATACAAGGGTAACATTTAAAAATTTTACTTTCTTTTAATAACCAGTGACTGTGAGTATTTTCCCATATGTTTGTTTACTAATGATCAACTGTCTTTTCATCTTTTTACCATATTAGTGTCTTCATGTTTTCTTATGAATTTTTATGAGCTCTTACACATGAATTAACCCTTTCTACAGATATGTTCTTTGTGATTATTTTATTTTGTATATTTTTTTCTGTGGTGTAAAAACTTAAATTTCTTACAATTAAACCTGCTAATGTTATTCTTTGTTATTTTTCCTATTTGTTAGCATTTAAAGCATTACCGTACTTTCACATTATCCCTAAACATGCTTCTTAATTTGAACAGTACAAACCCAGATATGATGTGGTCTTGTCCGATACCAATCTTGAAACCTTATTTATGATTTCATAGCATTCTCCAAGATATACTCATGAGTCATACAGATTTTGCCAAAGATTTCATGGGGAAGAAAAGAAAAGGTATTACAAGATACCTTCCACGGCAATAATAAATAATGAATACTTAATAACTACTGAATTTTCAGTAAGCATCTCTGTTCTCCTCAAATTCCCTTTATTTATGTCAAAGTCTTATTTTCTTTTCCTATCGTCTTTCCATGTTTTTTTTTTCTTTACAGTCTCTGAAATCCTATTTCCTGAAACAACTCAGTGCTTGCTGTAAGTATGCATGCCTAATCTGAATTAGGACAAAAAAGCTCTACATGTAACTGAGCTTAGTGACTTAAAACTCAATAAGTGACTGTCTTCTATTTCTCGAGCTTGCTCTTTGAGGTTTCCTTCCAGTGTCATGCTTAAAATTCAACCTTTTATTCTAACTTTAATCTTTTTTTGTAAATCTTAATTGTCTTTCAAAATGCAAACAAATTTAACAAACATTTATTAGATAAATATTAAATGGTGAATTAATTCATATTTATTGACTATTTGGACAAGGCTCTGGAGGTCTCTGCTTTTAGGAAACTCACAGAAAAGGAAAGACACCAAGAAATAACTTAGTATGATGAAATGTGACCAGTACTACAACAGAGATAAGTGCAAAATATTATAGGAAACCCTTAGATTATGTAACAGAAATTGGATATGCGAAGGCTTCATAAGGGGACAAACTGAAAGGCCAAGCAGAGAAAGTGGGAATAGACTTCTACCAAGAGGGAAAAGCATTTGAAAGGAGTGAATGAAACAACATATGGATTCTCAACATCTCCCCGCTCTCTCAAGGAAGCAAAAATCACTGTATAAATCAACAAGAAAGCCAGATTGCAGCACTTTTACTGTTAGAGTGTGGCCCTCCTGAAACTTAGGCAAGGGTAGGAATCTCCTGTATTAATGTCTGGTTAATAAAATAATATTAAAGTTTGCTATGACTATTATTTTTACTACTACTATTATTATTATTCTGGAGTCATGAAGGCAGCTTTTCTCTTTCACCAAAGTGAAACTGACAAAGCAGAATCATTGGTAAGACATTTCTACAGAGAACAACTAGCTTCAAACAAATCAGTGAAACTTAAAACGTTTTGGCAACAACTGTAAAGAGAGTTCTTATTTTATTTTCAGGTTTTGTTATAGTCTTCCAGTATCTTACCTTCACTTAAAAAATGCAAATTACTGAAACATCACTAGAAGTCATATTTGAAAATACATTATGATGTGTTTCTCTAAATAATATAATGTGAATCCATGGAAAACTCAGAAATTATTAAATATTCTATGCTAAGATTAGAAGGTGAAAAAAATTCATTATATCCTGAAATATTTACAGAGCCTCACAAGATATTTACTGGTATTTATTAGAACATACATTTGTATGTAATACACATACACACACACATACACACACAGACACACACACACACATCCAAATGTTATTTGGGCATTGGTATAACAAGTAATATATTATTTTTGTTTGCAGAAGTGCATATATAGATCTGCATTTATAATTATTTGGTGAATTTCAGAAGGTAACTATGTAAGAATTTGAAAGTCATGCAACCTATAGCATTATTCAGGCCTATTCATAAAGACTTATTTCCCTGGACTATCTTTAAAAACATATGTGTTTGAGTGTGCCTTTTGTCATCCTTTGCTTTTCTTATATATTGTGACAGAGTAAGGCAATAAAACAACCAAAGCAAATATATATACAAGCAGAAAAAAAAGCGTAAAAAGAAAAAATAATTTCTATTCATTTTGTTCTACAAAAAGCAATTGTTTTCCCATGTTATTTTTAGTTGATACTTCATTTTCTTCTCTCTCTTTTATTTAAACTTGTAGTGGTTGAGGAAAGATACACCACCACAGAAGTAAAAGTATAGCTAGCTTACAAAAAATTAAAAACATTTGTCTGTTAAGTTTGAAAATATGGAAAATAGTCACATTGTCTACCAATTCATTATGTAGAGTCATTTGCTCTAGGTGGAGAAAAAAAAAGTACTTTGAGCAGAGACTTATCAGAAAGATCTAAAATACAGTGTAAAAACCTGTCTGAAAGTGCAGTACATTTTATGCAATCTAATACAAAGCAATTCACACACTTATGAATCCATGGAAAGCACACCAGGTACAGAAGGCACCGGTTACTAGTAGTGTCTAGACATGGAGAAACTATGACCTCAGTTAGTGCAACCCAGTATTTACTTTTCCTTCCCAATGAGTGCACCTCATGATCTCAGTATGCAGTGCAGCTGAGAGAGGGGCGAAAAACAAATTGTGAGCTCGGCAGCCATCTTCAAACCACAGTAAGGGCATAGAGACTTCAGAATGTAGGAAAATTTTCAAGAGGAGACCTACTTAGACTGCATGTAAAAATATTTCTGTGGGAAAAGCCATCTTTTTAAAAATGTATTGTGAGAAAAAGGTGCATATCAAAATCAATCATCTCCTTCATCAATTAATGAACTAATGAAGCTTCTATACCATCAATAGTAAAGAACATGTTTAAATATGTCTTATATTAATGCTGTGGATACCAGCTTCTGATTTTGTCTCATTTAGCCTCTGGATCATTTGTATCATAGTTTAGTGTTCTCAGAAGATAACGACATTTTGCATTTGACCTAAATTTGGCAAGCTTTGGTTTGACCCAACCAAGTAGTTGATCTTTCTGATTAAGAGATCATAGAAAATTACCACCTTCCCTGTCTTTTTATTTGTCATGGTAAAATCAAGTTGCTTGGGATCTTATGGGTTATTTATAAACTTGAGTGGTCACAAAAAGTAGTACAAATGTTCCCAAATTCCATTTTAAAGTGCCTTGGTGTCCTTATAGCATCAGAGTGTACCACTTGTTCACACAAAGCATCATATTGTGCACATCGTTTCTAGCTGTGCCGTCAGGACTTGCAGGTTCTGTCCTGCCAGGCTTCCTCTGGCCGAGACCTGGGGCGTTTCCTGCCAGGACCTGCCTAATAACAAAGGGGCCACCTCCAAATTTTGTGTATCTCACCAGACTCGTATTACTCTCTAAGCTGCCAACATACCCCATCATGGTATTTAAGAGACATTTGAAAAAAATAATAATCAGAAACAGAATATAAAAAACCCATAACACTTCTTCCAACCAATTAACCAACAATAAAAGCAGGACTAGAGGTAGCCAATGAGGCTAGTTCTTTCTTTCCTTCCACGTAGACTTTATGCATGTAAGGGGAGATACAGACATGTGAATATTTCTATCATATAAGAGGGGAATAGGACTCAGACGGGATTTTGAGGTCTAGAACTCAGGCAAGAGAGGGAAACCAGCTCTTACCTCGGTGCACGTTGAGGAAGAAAATGGAGAGGAAGGAAACTGGGGAGCCTGAGGGACGGCCAACTTCCTGGAATATCAACTTAATATATTCGAATGCAATTGAGTCCACCTTTATTTCTTTTATTATTTATTATTATTATTATTTGAACTTTTATTTTAAGTTCAGGGGTACATGTGCAGGTTTGTTATACAGGTAAACTCCTGTTACAGGGATCTGCTGTATAATTTTGTTATCCAGGTATTAAACCTATTACTTACTAGTTATTTTTCCTGATCTCCTCTCTCCTTCCGCCTTCCATCCTCTGGTAGGCCCCGCAACAGTGTTTGTTGTTCCCCTCTCTGCGTCCATGCATTCTCACCACTTAGTTCCCACTTATAAGTGAGAACATGTGGTATTTGGTTTTCCGTTCTTGTGTTAGTTTGCTAGAGATAATGGCCTCCAGCTCCATCCATGTTCCTGCAAAGCACATGATCTTGTTCTTTTTTATAACTGCATAGTATGCCATGGTGTAGGCCGGACGCGGCGGCTCATGCCTGTAATCCCAGCACTTTGGGAGGCTGAGGCGGGTGGATAACCTGAGGTCAGAAGTTTGAGACCCACCTGGCCAACATGGTGAAACTTTGTCTCTACTAAAAATACAACAATTAGCAGGGCATGATGGCATATAGCTGTGATCCTAACTACTCAGGAAGCTAAGGCAGGAGAATTGCTTGAACTCAGGAGACAGAGGTTGCAGTGAGCAGAGATTGTGCCACTGCACTCCAACCTGGGTGACAAAGCAAGACCTTGTCTCAAAAAAAAAAGTATGCCATGGTGTATATGTGCCACATTTTCTCTATCCAGTCTACCGTTGATAGGTATTTGGGTTGATTCCGTGTCTTTGCTATTGTGAATAGTGCTGCAATGAACATACGCTTTATAAAGATGGCATAAATACAACTGAATGATGTTGGGGTATATGGTTTTATTTTGTTTTTTGGGTCTATACTCTCCAAGGCCAGTCTTGGTTGAAAGCAGTGACAGCTCAACATTTCCCTTTGGATGATTAGAGCTATGTTATCTGGGGCTGGGTTTTGAAAAGCAAGTATGAACAGAAGATGAAAGTACTATTAGGGGTTTGTGGAGTGAAGGGGATGTACTCTGTGGATTTATAGTTGAAGACTGTAGGGAGTGTTATTGCCCCTGTTTTTCTTCACCACTGATGAGATGCGGAAGGAAATGCAATCTTCCCATAGCTGAGCTTATGTTCAAAAAGAAATAAAGAGTGATATGTGTCTGAAGTCACACAACTCATGAAGAGTAAACAGAGTTGCAAAATATGCCAAATTCTCTGTTTATCTATCTGTCAAGAGCACCTGTAAGATCAGGACTGGCAATCAAATCACACGACTGTCATCTCTTCCCATGGAGGGGTTCAGAACCACTGATTCTGCCAGGTCTCTGCAATTGCACTGCATGGAACTGGGACTGGTCTGAGGATTTACTATTTACTAGAAGAATCTGTAGTCATTCTACTGACTACATATTCCCCAAAGACCAAGTTCAGGTTCTTTGTTTTATCCTTCAGCTCAAACATCATTTCTTATTGTAATAAGGGATATTTAAGTAACCTATTGAAATACTTATTTTTTCTTTCCTAGTGCAGATATCTTTGTTTCCCTTAGATTTAGGATGAATAAAGTCTTGGTTTTATAAATGATTTTTGATGTGTCTTTTGTCATAATGATATTCATGTTGTGTCTTACTAGGTTGAAGGTCTCATAGGGTTAAGAGCACAGTTTTAGTTTAGGTAAATCAGGGTTTAAATTCAGTCTCCTTGTTTAGGCAACAAACTTTACCCTTCAGAACCTCAGATTTCTACTTCTGTAAAATAGATATTGATGTCTCTAAAAGCATTTACATAAGGTCTCGCAAATTATAATTTAAAAAATATTTTGCATATCCATTTTTTCTGATAGGATTTCTGTGTGATTAGGATGAGGCTCATCTTTTAAAACTATGTACTGAGGAAGAGAGGGCTAAGGTGGGAAGATTGGGGGGATTAATGGTTTGTTGGAAACTGTGGGACTTATCCAGTGAAGACAGCTTCTCTTGAGCATGTGCTAATTATTATATGCAGAAATATAGGCTCAGTTTTGTTCATTTAATAAAGAGTTATTGGTCAGGCATGGTGGCTCACTCCTGTAATCCCAGCATTTTGGGAGGCTGAGGCAGGTGGATCACTTGAGGTCAGGAGTTCTAGACCAGCCTGACCAACCAGTTTCTCCAACATGGTGAAACCCTGTCTCTACTGAAAATACAAAAATTAACTGGGCGTGGTGGAAGGCGCTTGTAATTTCAGCTATTCAGGAGGCTGAGGCAGGAGAATCGCTTGAACCAGGAATGCAGAGGTTGCAGTGAGCTGATCTATTACCATTGCACTCCAGCCTGGGTGACAAGCGTGAAACTTTGTTTCAAAAAAAAAGAGTTATTGAGTGTGTGATATAGTCACAATTTTAGACCCTGAATGAAATGGAGAAAAATAAGTAGACAATGAATAAAATCAATAAAAATTCAAGCCCATAGGGTGCTTTTGCTTTCAAAAATAACTAAATTAAGTACCACACTAAAGGCCATAAGTGCTGTAAAGAAAAGCAAAACAGAGAAGGGCAATAGGAGCACGTGGGGTGCAATTTTTGAATGCGTAATAAGGAAAAGATCACAAACGAGATGATCATTGCATGAAGACTTGGAAGTGAGGGACAGAAAGTTACACATAGCTGCACATGGAGTGTCCCCAGGGTTCTAATTTTAAAACAAAGAGAGAAGTCTGGATTTCCATATGAAATCTATATAACTAATTAAAGATTATCTTATTAGCCAGGGGAAGTGGTGCACACCTGTAGTTCTAGCTCCTCTGGAGACTGAGATAGGAGGATCGCTTAAGCCCCGGAGGCTACAATGAATTTGAGCCTGCAATGAATTTGCAGTTTGAGGCTGCAATGAATTATATTCTCACCACTTCCAAGGTGACAGGGCCAGACCCTGTCTCTGAAGAAAACCATTATTTTAAATCCTGGATGGGTGGCAAAAAAAAAAAAAAAAAAAAAAAAAAAGACGTGTCAATCAATCAAATGTACATACTAGATAATCTGTTTGTGGTTTCTTTAAAATTCAACCTATTTCAGTCCACTTATTACTAATTTTCATTGCAAAAATGAAAATTTGCATTTTCAGGGCTACTTTAACGTACGCAACTCATTCTCCATCCCCTTTTCATATCTTCCTATCTGCGGTTGGACATTAGATACTGCAGATTCTCCAATGTTAGTTTCTCTCTAGCATTTTGCTACAACCCTTTGGGTATATATTTATCATTTTATACTTGAATGATGGCCTTGTCTCTGCTCTCACCAATATTTAGATTCTTAGTACTAGGATTTGGGCTACACTTTGTGGAAGATAGAAATTTGGCTGTATGTTGTGTACTGCCTCTTGGGTTTTGTAATTCTGGAATTATTACAGGTATAATTTGCCTTGGTTATTTATGCCGTAAATTTTACTGATTATTTTCATTATCACTGAATATTATCTAGTTGGAGCTATTTAGCAAAAGGGGACAAGCAGTGTGCCTCTAGCTTGCTAGGCTGTGGTTTTCTTTCATTTGGTTGTTACTAAGTGTACTGATGGATCTAATTATCCTGATGCCATCAGTTCCCTGTAAGATGAGTCTCGTTTATTGTTCTAAGACCTTTATGTTATATCAGCAGATTACATCCAAACTCTACTGGCATATTATTGTCTCTGAATCAGTTGGGTAGTTATCCCATGAAAATTTACACTACTTTAAAAAAGAAAAGAGTCCATATGGTTTTTTCTAGCTCCGCTAGCTTTAATTGGATCAAAAATGGAAATGTTTATCGTACTCATCTCTGAGAATGATTGACGGCACTCATGTTAATACAGGTTATATTCTATTACAGCACTTCTCATGCCAAAATAAATTTCTGCATAAGGAAAATTATTTTCAGGCCTCACCATACAAACATACTTTCAAGTAACATTTAATTTATTCACTCATTAGAGAAGGAATCAAAGAATATTAGACATTTAAGCAGAGCCTTGAAGGATTAGAGGACTGATAAAATTTGGAATTAAATGGAAGGGACAAAGGATAATGTAGGCTGGGACATTTTAAGAAGCATATTAAATACAACAAAATTTTGTAACATTAAACCATGTATCTAGATCTTTTTCATTTGTTAAGTTTCAGTATAAGAAAAATGTCCTTAGAGGTGCTCTCTGCACAAACTTTGATACTCTACCTCCCAGGCAGAATAAATTAGCTCCCCCTTAGGACTTCTATCTCACTGACTTCCTTATAGTACCTAGATTATCTTGTAATTTATTACAGGCTTGTCTTCATATCAGCTGATACATTACTTGTGGTTGAAAATCTTAGATCCTACTTCCCAATTTAAGAATATCAGCAAGAGTATAGCTTCAAACATATATTAACTTTTTAGCCTGTGCCAGGCATTGTGCTAGACAATTTACATACATCTACATCATGTAATTCTTGCTATGTTATGCTACATTATAAAGGGTACTATCACTTTCACCATTTTACAACTGAGGTGAGTATTAATGGAACCAAGACATTTGCCCTTGGTTTAATCGTGAGTAGCAGAGGTGGTATGCAAGATAAGTGTGCATGACTCCAAAGAACACAATTTTATCCACCAGGATGCTCTGTATCCCTAATGAAGTGCTTGATACCTGCTAAGCACTCAAGAACTATATGTTGAATAAAAAAAGGAGTGCGTGATAGAGGGTACTTCAAGAATATGATAGAAGTATGAAAAAACTTGTATGACCTCAAGGTGGTTTAAAAAAAATCTGTCTGTGCATCAGGGAAGAACTTTCGTAGTGTTGGCAAAATAAACAAACTCTTGGAATTTTCAAAACGGGATTTGCCCTGCATATATTTTGAGTAGAAAGTCCTTAGGGCATTCCTGCAAATGTGCATCCGCCCGAACTTGAAAGGCGAGTCAGTCTAATCTTTGTAATGATGGTAGGACCCAGATCTGCTAAGAGGAACCACATCCAGCTTTCTAAACAATTTCATCAGCATCATCACTGAGCCTTATTTAATCTTGAATAGTAGGAAGGAGCCCTTACAACCAGTTCCTGGAACACAGCCAAGCCCTCAACTATGCCTGCTGCAACAGGTCCCCATGACTTTGGGCACGTGCTCAGGATGGATGTTGGCATGGTCCGAAAGCACAACTCTAGGGGATGCTGAAGTGAGGAGGCAATAGGCAGGGTGGGCAGGTAATGGACAAGTTGAAGCTGGACAAAGGCAAGTAGGGCATAGCTAGGAAACCTCAGCAGGACCAGTAGCAGGAACAGTAGTGGCAGCTGCAGCAGAAGTGGTAGACGAATCTATTGTAGTTTTACTGTCAAGAGGGTTTGGCAGAACTTTCATAACTAGAGGAGGGATTTCAGAGGTGGAGCCAAAGCACTTCAGGTCACAGTGACCTGCTCTGTGAAGAAAATTTGAGACTGTTTCTATACAGCCTAGCAACTAAGAAGTCAGCCAGTCAGTCCCGCTTGACAACTTGGAAACACACTTACCACACTGACCTATTATGTTTGGGTGCTCACTCCTGATGCATAAGTGAGTACACGCAATGCCTTTTGTAATACAACCATTAAGAATGAAAAAAACGAGTCACTCACTTCCTAAATTTGCATCTTACCCATTAAAACTAACACAACAATTGGCAAAATTTACTTGAACGAGCAACCCAGTCGTTCTCCCTACCTCCTCTTCTAATTAGATATCTTCTTCCCCATCATATGTTCTCTACTATTGAAAGTACCCAGTGTGTTGTCAAAACATTGGCTGTTTCATAATAAATCATTACATCTCAAACCAGAATTTCCCCAGAATACATCATGGTGAAATCAAATCACACATTCAACTTATTCAAATGTATATAATGAAATTAAAAATGCATCAGTTTTTTCTACACTCTAATCACACCAAAACAATTTGATTTTTAAAAAACGGGCAAAGTACTTGAACCTACATGTCTCTACATAAGATAAACTAATAAATAAGCACATGAAAAGATGCCCAGTGTCACCAATCATTAGGGAAATGCAAATCAAAGCCATATTGAAATATTTCATTCCCATTAAGATGGCAACCATAAAAAACCTCAAACAAATAAAAAATAACAAGTGTTGACATGAATGTTGAGAAACTACGACCTTTGTGCATTGCTGCTGCTAATGTAAAATGGTGCAACTGCTATGAAAAATGGAATGGCAGTTTTTCAAAAAATTAGAAACAGAATTACCATATGATCCAACAATTCCACCTCTAGCATACACTCAAAAGAATTAAAAACAGGGACTCAGATATTTGTATACCAAAGTGATATAGTTTGCTTGTGTACCCATGCAAATCTCATCTTAAATTGTAGCTCCCATAATTCCCATGTGTTGTAGGAGGGAGCTGGTGAGAGATAATTGAATCATGGGGTTGGTTTTCCCCATACTGTTCTCATACGAGATCTGATGGTTTTATAAACGGGAGTTCTCCTGCACAAGCTGTCTCTTTGCAAGCCACCACGTAAGACGTGCCTTTGTTCTTCTTCAACTTCCACCGTGATTGTGAGACCGCCCCAGCCATGTGGAACTGTGAGTCAATTAAACCTCTTTCTTTTATAAATTACCCAGTCTCAGGTATGTCTTTATCAGCAGCATGAAAACGGACTAACACACCAAGTTTATTGCAGCATGATTTACAATAGCCAAAAAGTGGAGGCAACCCAAGTGTACATCTGTGGATAAATGAATAAACAAATTTGACAAATACATACAACAGATATTATTCAGTCTTGAAAAGGAAGGGAATTCAAAACATGAATAAATTTTGAAGCCATTGTGCTAGGTGAAATAAGCCAGTCACAAAAGAACAAATACTATATGATTCCACTACTATGAGGTAGTTAGAGAGGTCATTTCATAGAGACAGAAAGAGAAATGATGGCTGACAGGGACTGGTGGATTGAGGGCATGGGGGGATAGGTGGTGGAGATTTATTTTTTAGTGGGTTAGTTATGGAAGATGAGAAAAAATTTCTGAGATGAGTGGAAATGAGTTTCAAAACAATATAAATGTACTTAACACCATTAAACTGTATGCTGAAAATGGTTAAAATGGTTAATTTTATGTTTTATATATATTTTACCATAAGAATGCATTCATTATTATACTGTGCTTTATGGTATACATTCATATGTACATATATAAAGTTATTTATAAAAACAATATGTACTTTATCTTACTTCATGGGTAATTGAAGAGGTTTTAAATGGTAATTTTTCTATGTGTAATTACTAATTTACAAGCTCAGTTTCTAACTTAACCATTGTTTAGGATGCAAGTCCACTGAATTTTTCTTCTCAAATTTTGAAAAGATCAGTGATGGCAGAAAGGTGAAACAGAGTAATGTGTGTGTGTGTGTTGAGGGGGAGTATTATGGACTAAATTATATGGTACACTGTAGTAGGTAATGATTTAAATTCCCAAAGGTCTTCTCTAAATTCATTAGATCACTGAGCATCCAAATTTCAAATGATGTCTCCATTTCATTTTGATTGAGGATCCATGAATAACTGAGTGCCTTTTTTTTAAATGTAAAAATCATTGGCCATGATTTGAGCCATATTTTTATTTCCTGGGAGAAAACTACAAGGTAAATGGACTTTATATGAATTCATATGACTTAATGGAATTTTGCTGACAAAACACATCAGAATAGATTGGACATACAAATTTTTGGTAAAAGTTATAACCAAGAGTTTAAAAGGAAAATGCATGAAAGCCATCATAAATCAGAAAATTCCGCTTTGTTATTTCCAAAAATTATGTCAATCATGTAATCATCTGTCAGTTTGGCCATCCCTTTGTAGTATGTTGTTGAAAAGCACACCATTGTCTACAGTCTTATTCCTAAAGCACCCACACATTTTTCTCTTTTCAACATAAGGAATTTATTTTCTACTCATAGTACCTTTTGCTGCAATCGCATTCAATTCTATGGATCTTGGTGACAAAGTATCCCTGAGAGCTATTACTGGAAATAGAAATAGGAAACAGTGGGATCTCTGAGCCTGTTAACTTCCTTATTTCAGAATCTTAACAGGAGAGTGCAGAAGGGTCACTGGAAAAGAAAAGACATGTTTTGAAATGGCTGAAACTTCTCAAACATCACAATCTACTTCGCAGCTACAGTAAAAGGTATAATCTCCTTTCCTGGTGAAAATGGTAGAACTCAATCACAGAGAGGTTTATTTCTGAGCTCTTAGAATCAGTTAAATTCGTTTCTCCTGACTATCTAGAACCAGAAGAAAATCTCCTGTGTTTAATGTTCTGTGCAAAGAAACAAGGGATAGACATCTGTAGTGTCGTTAGTGAAAGTGAAGTGAAAATGGAAAGCATTGACTCTTTGACATGGGACACCTCACAGGCACATCAGGAACTCTCTTGCCAAAAGAAGAAAGGCTTATCTTGACAGCCTTGTCATATCCTACCTAGAAATTCCTGGAGGTGAAAATGATCTAGGTCTAACCTGATGCTTAGTGATGTGATTGTTGACTCTCTTATTCTATGAAAGACAACCCTACCAGGATATTGGAATGATGTTTGATTCTGTACTAAGAACTATGATTTCAGTTGATAGTTTTATCAAAAAATCTGAAAACCATACTCCCTGACCTACCTGAAAACTTTGATCTCTTGCCAACTAGAGATCGCATCTACAAGTAATCTTTCACTTTTTAAAAGCACCAGAATTTCAATATGTCTAAGGAGAGAGTAAAGGAAAATAAAATATATATCTATGTCAAAGCTGTCTGTCTCACAATTTTATTTTAGTTGTTTCATAAAATTTTGATATTCCTAAACTTCTCTCGACTCCTCTATGTCAGGTCTGCTTTATGGGAATAAATGTGGAGACTGCTCTCCCCAGACAATTGTCCAAAGTGCCACAACACTTCCTACCCGTATGCAATGCATAACAAGCTATCTAATGTCAGCAGGAAGCCTAGAAAATATAACTCCCAGAAGACAGAAAAATCTGTCTTGTTTAACTTTATCACCTCCCAGCTGCCCCCAACAAGACTTGCATGTGGCTTTGCCATGGTGAACACTCACTTATTGCTTATTGAACTGGAATCTTATTTTAAGGTTCTTTATTAATCTCAGAAGCCATCTTCTTAGTGAGTTTCTCAGAGAAAGCTGCCTAATTCAAAACAGTATTATAATGAGATCAAGAGTGTTTTCTTTAAATAAAGTAAATTAAGAACTTTAATTCTTGCCTTGCATGTATCAACTTTAATAGTTACACATAACTTTTTGTTTGTTTTTAGTAGAGACTAGGTCTTACTAAGTTGCCAGGGCTGGCCTCAAACTCTCGGCCTCAAGCAATCCTTTGGCCTTGGCCTCCCAAGGTGCTGGGATGACAGGTATGAGCCACTGTGCCCAGCCTGTACACAACTATTTTTATTCAATAAGTGAAGATAATGTTAACTGGTGTATTCAATGTGTGAAAATGTGACCGCTAGAAACATGGCCCACGATTCATGATGCCTACTCCTATGATTTATAAAACTTTAGAAGTTGTATTTTCTTATATTATATAAGAAATGATTTGGTGATGTTCCATGATTCATGCTATTGGACAAGGATCTCTCCTCAGCAAAGCAGAGGGAAAGTTCCCAGAATTCTAGGCTGAGTCAGATTCCAGCAGGTCCCTATTGCTTTCTCTCCCTACTGCTAATGGGTAGACAGAATGATTAACTTACTGTGTGCTTGGCGTTATGTGAGAAATGAAAAAAGGGAGTGCCTCCAGTTCTGATGTTCAACACATTTTACAATCTTGCTGGCGAGATCAAAAGAACAGATATAAAACAAGAAGATACTAAGACTTAAACCATGAAGCACTAACTATTGCACCAAGGACTGGGAAGTCTCAATGAAAAAGTGAAGTTTAAATTAGGTCTTGAATGGAGAATATAATTTGAAAACACAAGAGAAAACTCATTACTGGATATGGGGGAATAAATGATGAGAGTAGGAAAGATCACCGCATGAAGAAAGAACAAGGATATTGATTTGACAAAAATAGAGGTGAAGAGGCCAGGGACTGATAGCAAATGACCTTGCATGTGTAGGCTAAAACACATTATCCTTCTTTACATCCTTAGTATCCTGAATAGTGCCTGGTACATGACCTACACTCAATAACTATTTATTGAGTTTAAGTGAAGCATATTAGAAAAGATTTTTTTCTCAAAATCAAGCAGGGATGTTCTGACAGGATGTGATAAATTAATGAAGATTTCTTGTTCAGGAAAGTGTTATGGTGTAAATACATAACCATGCTTTGGAAGATTGATTGCTAGAGTAGAGAGAGCACATTGCCTTTGGATTCAGATGAGCCTGTAAATTGAATGACCATGGGCAAATTACTGAACATTTCTAAGCTTCACTTTCTTTGTAATAAAGCAGGATGTAATCTTTACCTTGGAGGGCTATTGAGAGAATTGACTGAAATAACATGCACCAGGTTCCCAGCAAGGGGTCTCGTATTGTAATGCTTTATAAATTCTACCCACTTTTTCTTCCTGGACAATGACATTGCAAACTGGTTGAAAAGGAGAAGAGACAAGCAATAGGGAGAGAGTGGCCTGGGATAGGATGGAGGTACCATGGATGCCCAAAACAGTCTAAGAAAAAAAGCAGGACTTAGAAAAAATTGTTCCTAGGGCATGAATCAAACATACAACCAAAATTTTTATTTTAATATACGTGAGAATGGTTTGTAAACTAATTTAAAAAATGGTTGCTGAGAATATCCGATATTTTGGAAGATCTATCTTTACCTTTAAACATAATTACATTTCCCAATTATGTTCTTAAATGTTTCAGAAGGTTCTGACTTGTTTAGCAAAATCTTACAGAGTTTTCTTAAAAATAAAGAAAATATATTTTATAGGAAAACAAGAAATATAACCAAAGAAAAGCTACTCTAAGTAAAGGAACACTGTGAAAAGTCAGCTCTTTAATACAACCTCATGGATTAATTTAAAGAATTAAAAAGACACTAAGTTTTCTAGTGATCTATAAGAACATTGGACATTGGTTTATTTTGGCAGATCATTTTATTGAGGATTCCATTCTAAGAAACAATGCAGCATACTATACAGATTTAGAAAAGTAATTTTACATGAAATACCTTTAAATATTAATTAATTTATATTAGCAACCAATGCTTGCCTAGAATGCCAGCAATATGTAAAGAAATATTGGTGTGTCCTAATGAAGGAATGGCAGGTCAACTGCCAAAAGTGAAAATATCTTTGCCTGAAGCTATTTTAAGTAAGATATGTCCCACCTTCACTTCCCAAAACAGGAAAAAAATTAGACAAAGGTGAGTCATTTTGTACACTTAACAAAATAATATATTTCAGTAGAAATGAAGCTTAAATTAAAAGTTTACTTTTACTGAAAAATCATTTTGACTTTTGGACTTACCTAGATATTAATATAAGAGATGAAATGTTTGTCCTAAGTCATACAAGATTCAAGAGAAACAGAACTGGTCTTTGTTGTATAAACAAAGTCAAAGATAAATAATCAACGAGGCTGAGCAGCAATCTAATTTGAAAGAGTTTGGAATAAATATAAATTCCTATCAGCTCTGCATGTATAATTCCTGGGCAGCATCTGTCTTTTCCTGTCTGGTCACAAATGCTCCTGACATGTATGAATCTCCACCTTTTTGATGACTCTGCTCTGAACAATGAATATGAAGATAAATATGTCCCCCACGTAAAGAACTACAGCCATCTTACAAACTGTTATCTCCTATCACCATAGCACCCTGTCTTCAGTCATAGGAGGCAGGAAAGAAATCTGACCATGCCAGTCCTTACTTAAAATCCTTCAGAAGGTCCACAGCTTTGTGGATAAATTCCAACCGTTGGAGTATGTAAGGAATAGATGGGAGCCCCTTCTACTGTATGGGATCTACTCTTGTTTTCCCTCAGGATGGACCCCATATTCCAATGCTGGTAAACCACTTGACGTTTCCAGACCTTTTCTCTTGGGCAGGCTTAGAACACCCTTCCCCTCGGAATTTCATCTCTGGACATTTACCTGTGTTGTTACACCTTATAGAAAACTCTCTGGATATCCTCTTCAAGCTCCATTGGACACAGTGCTTTCGCAGAAACCCTCTCATAGTCTTTCTTCTAATAAATTTCTTTCCCATCCACTAGAATATGAGTTTTGTAAGAGCAGGGATTGTGTTCTTGTATCTTTAGCATACAGCACAGTTTGAGGCAGCTAGCAGATACTGGTGAACTAATGAGGTGGAAGGAACTCAATTTGATTTCAACTACAAATAGTTTAATGAAGGTTTCAGGAACATCTGAAGTCAGATACAATCTCTACGTTAGTGCTGTTTTCCAAACATCACTGTAGCTGTTCAGTTTCTCCACCCAGCTCCCCTTGAATATACATTATTTTAAAAAATCTTTTATTCTCTACTTCAAATTATTCCCCTACACAAAAACCACCAAGAAGACTCTTGAACTCGAGATACTCCAGAAATGTCACATTCTTGGCAAATACTTTGAGATTCAGTTTCTCCTGAAAGGAACACACTTCTATGAATCTGATTGAAAAATATGGCCTTATTCTCTTTTTTGCTAGATGCTATTTGATGGATGCAGTGCAGCGTTACAAGTGAATTCTGAGTGATTGGTGAAAATAAAATGTAATACCACTGGAATACTATAAATCAGACTTTCACCAAGAAGATACATTTCTGTTCATATAATTCTCTCAACATGCAAATTAAAAAATAAAAGTTGGAAATGGAAATGTTGGTGTGGCCCCACCCCTTTGTTTTGCTTGCAAACTCCTGAGATGCAACTAGGAACAGAATATTCCGTACTAATTTGTTGTCTGTGTGACAAAGAGAGGAAGGTGGCAGCATCTTTGTTTGATGACGGTTTGATAAAGCAATTTTATTGTTCTTAACAGTGACTTAAGGGAAACACAGTCCCCACTTAACATTTGACACAGAGCCACGTCTTCAGAGTACATGTATGTGTACACTGTACATATGCTATATATATCCTAAATAAACTCACTACTTTGTTTCTGAAGAGAATCAGCTTAGCAGTCGTGTACTGTATATATAAAATATGCACACACATATATACTATCTATACATGTATGTGTTTGCAGTGACTAAAACAGTATGCATGAATGTGTATGTTAGGATGAGTTCCCTTGACTATAACCGAGACCTGCTGCCAAGATTATTCATAAAGATTACAACATGTTGTCAGGGCAAATTCAACATTCCATAGTTGGTTTTTTTTTTCGTTTAGATAGTGTTTCTATAGACAACTGATTGGAGTCTATAGCTATCATTCACCTTTCCAAATTATTTTGTCAGAAGTCATAGAGTTTTTTGTTTCTTCATGCATTTTTTTCTGCTAATCTAAAAAAGAAGAAAAAGTTTTAACATGATGTTAGTTGTTACCCCTCCAGAGTATTTAGAGACCACCTTTAATCAAAGTGAAAGGAAAATATAATATGGAGTAATTTGCCCTTGCCCCATCCCTCAAGTTGGAGCCAGGCCAGACTACATGTTTCTATCATCAGAGATATTTTTAGTCACAGGGTGTATGGTTGTCTAGGGTCAAGCAATGTCCCCATGATCATTTGCCTCCACCATTCCTAAGCTGTGATATAGACTCATGAACATGTAGACAGGGAATGTCTCTGCAAAGAGAGAAATCATCCAGAATACAGGGATGTCAGAAAGAAAGAACACGGATGAAAGAGCCAAAGAAGAGGCTCAAATATACAACCTCTGCTATGTAAGTCTCAGGAAAGGATGATTCCTGTTGAGTTAAGGAGTAACTCATAAGAAAGCAGGAGAATCGCAGTGCCTCCAACAACTCTGCTTCTTCCAAGAAGATAACTGAATTATTGGCAGTTCTTCTGGAAAATAACCCCCCATTGGAGGGATGAGAAGAGATCCTGAATTTTTCGTAAAACTCTGCCAACTTGGCAAAAAAAAAAAAAAGAAGAAGAAGAAACACTGCTTTGGAAATTTTATTGATTTAAAAATACATATGAAGATGACATTAAAAATAAGGTTCATACTTGTCATAAATTGAACAAAGGTGATCCTATGTACTTTCATGGCAATGGATTTTTAAAACATACAGAAAAAAATAGTTTTATGTTTTAGAGCTAAGGTTGTAGTGTGCTAAAACCTAATACCAAATTTTGGCTAATCTTTTCATATATCCTTTTTTCCTTAATGATTAGAAATAAAAAACTTTAGTGATCATAATGTCCTTAAATGTAAAATAGTTAAGTTTAAAATTTTTCAAAATACTTTTTCCATACTGTAAATGAATTAACAATAGTTATTAGATTTTTAGATTTCCCAATATTTTGTCAACACGCTTTTGTCTATGGGATTTAGAAAATAAAATTAGTGATATTTTTCCTAATCCAGAATAAATTTTCTTTTTGCTCTGTATGTATTCTAGCCAGATGAGTGGGCAATTATTTTGAAGGTTGACAATCTGCTCCAAGTCTTAGAAAGCAGGCAAGTTCCCAAAGAAAGAAGAAAAAGATTTGGGATCTCAGTTTAGAGTTATGGAAATTACATGGAGTTTAATGATAGAGAAACACTTAAAGAAAAACAATAAACCTGGCTCTGCTATTTATTGGTTTTGTAATCTTGGGCAAATTGTTTTTGGCTTTGCCTCTGTTTCTCAATTTTTTAAATGATGGCAGTGGAGGGGAGGGGGACATCACCTTCCAGAGATGTCCTGGCAATTAAATGAGTTATTGTTATATTAAACATCTGATTCTGTGTCTGACTTTTCTTCTGCACATGCTTGCTTTCAAACTTACTGACCTTCTTTTTCCCCCTGAAACAAGTAAAGGAATAAAAAAGGTTTCCCTGACTTCTAAAAGTTATGAAATCTGTGGTACAACAGACACATCCTGTTTCTGTGCAGCATGAGTTATTCAGCATTATTAGCAGACACGTTGCTTCCACGCACAGGAGCATTTCTGAATGTGGTTCAATAGAAGTGCTTTTAGTAAAACACTTCATTAATTCCAGATACTCCACCACAGCATAGCGTTATCACTGAATTCTGTTGACCTAGTTAAGCCATCTCTAATTTTATTCCTGAAAGTCTATAATTAGGATGGTCTGAAATAGCCTGAAAATATTCAGTGCCAGCACTTGTCTCAAAAGGCAAGTAGCAAAACCTTCAATAAGGCCTTTTTTGAGATTTGTTCTTTTATGTCACTGGATTTGACAATCTTTCAGCAGGGAGAGAGAGGGGAAAGGGGAGGGTAGATTAGGAGGAAACCAGGGAGAAGAGGGAAAGAGAGGGGAGGAGAAGAGGCAGAAATAATAATCTCTCAGTTTTGTGAGTTTCATCACATTGTTGACCAGGTCATTACTCAAATTCGTTGCTAGATATCTGAAATCTGTGAAATCTGTGAGTAAAGGTTGTGAGAATCATCCCTAATAAACATTCTCTCTCTTTAAAAAACATATTTATTTTTATTTTTAATGTTGTGGGTACACAGTAGGTGTATATATTTCAACGAACAAACAGATCTTTACATCAACACGGCTTCTGCTTTTGTGACTGGGGCTTTTAAGAGCACAATACCACTTTTCAGAAAAAGCTAGACATGAATGTAACAGTATTTTCCAACTCAAGCGTCCCTCTTATCCCTTCCTCCAGCAAAGAGAGCTTCAGAAACGCAACACCTATCAAATAGTTCCTCAGAAATGCCAGATTGCTGGGATTTTAGAGCCCTACTTTTTTTTTTTTTTTCCTTTTTGACATTTAGACAGATTGAGTTTGAGAGAGGAAGTGACTCTGAGTCCAGACTGCCCCGCACCACTGTCAGAGGAAATAACTGAAGTAAAATGAAGTGATAATATACTGTAGAATATTTAACAGAGAGAAAGGCAGAGGAAAATGGCAATCTGGGAATATACAGCGAATCCCCAAAATAGACACAGGCTCCAGTGCCAGAACAAATGCCAAGTACAGTAGATCATAAAATGGTAAAACGACCTTGCCCTGTGGGCTGTGTGTTGACACAGGAAAAATGGCTCCCCAATAGCCGGCATAGCCGGGTCTTTATTCGCAGTTTCTGCTATCGTTTGTCAGGGACCCTGCCAACTTTCCTCTCTACTCCTTTCTGTATATTCATCAGTGAGAGAGCTGGTAAGTAACCACCTTAATGACTGCAGCATGTTGCGGTAGGATTAATGACAGATAAAGTACAACTCTGGGCTCTTATGTCACGTTGTGAATGAAATCAGAGGGTTCTGGGGAGGATATTAGCAAAGCTCCTTCCATTTTGTGGAAGACTCAAGGTGACTAGGGACATTTAGATTTCCCTCCCAAGGAAAGCTATGATAAATAGAGCGGTGAAGGAAAAATACACCCCCTTCTGTGCGCTTAATGAGTGACCTGCCACCTTCAGGGGAATGGGATTAGAATGCTGACGTGTCTTAGCTTGATGCAAAGGTTGAAAAATTGACAAAACAAGCCTTCGTCATTTGCTGAAAGCCACAGAGAGGAATGATGCTTGGAGCAGGGAAAGCATCTTTTAAAAGAATACTGCTACCTCATACTCGTGGTAGAATTGGGGAGATTTACATTCGAAGAAGGCCTGATTGCCTTTTTTTACTGTGTAGATAGAAGAGAGTAGTCGTTTTTCCTCACATCCTGGCAAATTTTCGTTTAATCTTTGTACTAAGGCTTTCCGGTATGCAGGTGACTGCTGGCCAGCCATTGAGGCTGAGATCATCATCAACATTAAGAATTAAGAAGACTTCATCCTAGCTTGCTTTCTTTCTCTTTTTTCTCCTCTTTTTTCCTTTCCGTCTTTTCTTCCTTCCATTCTTTCTATCTTCTTTTTTTCTCGGTTTCTTTCAACTTAAAGACAATTTTTACCATTGTACAAAAGAAAAAACAACAAGTAAATCAGCTTACAGAGAAAAGGTTTTTGTGGAGAAAGTAATAGGAAAAAGTATACAAGCAAGAGCCGACAGAAATCTGGTCAAGACGTGGCCCTGGGATGAGTGTTTGGAGACGGTACACATTTAGGAATACATGTATACACTATGGAAAGTTTCCCACTAAAAGAAAAGATTACTTCTGGTTCCTAAATGCAGAAAAACGAAGTGATTTTAAACCCCGGCTGAAGTTTCTACAAGTGTGTGAATCTATACAGTTTCAATAAAAAAGGGGTTGTCATTTGTCAAAAGTAAAGTTCCTGTGATTTGGGGTAGAAATTAAACTGGAAAAATGATTTTCAGAGTTTCTCTTAGAATTGTATATAGTTTTTAGGATAGAAGTTAGTTCAGTCTTGGTAAATAGAAACTTCTCATTTCAGAGAAAAAAAAAAAAACTTTACTAAAATTCCAGAATATTTCTTTATAAAATAATTCTTACATAACTAGTTTTCCTTCAGGTTCCAAAGGATTTAATTAAGGGAGAAATTAATTGGCAAATCAATTTGGACTTTTCTCTAATATAAAATGTTTTAAAAGTACTTCTATAGTTTACATAAACTAATATATTATTTGAATTATTTTTTAATAGGATAACATATTGATATGCATTGAAGGAATTTTTAGTATGGCAACTGAAACAAATGTCTTCATTAAAAAGAAATTAAGTGTATTAAAGAAAATTCATAAAAATATGGAAAAGTTTTTAAAAGGTTTCTCTACCATGTAAACATAACTGCTGTTAACATTTTAATGTGTATCCTCCAATTCTTGTTTCACAATGAATTCATTCTTTAAAATATTTTCAGTTGTAATTTTACTGCTTGCATAATTTATTAGTGATAATGATAATAGTTATAATTTATTCAGTATCTATAATGTACCAGGTATACTATCTATTTTACATTTAATCACTAAATTAATTGTGTAAAATAAGAAGATAAAGAAATTGAGATTCAAACCTGCCAAAGAGGACATAGTAAGTGTTGTAGCTAAACTTGTACTCAGTTTTGATTTTCTATGCTCATTCCACACCACTATGCCTGTCTACCTAATGTAAGAATATTTAAGCCTCAATATCTTACATAAATGATATTGTAACTATAAGAGTTTCCCACTCTGAGTAGGTACAAATATCGAAAAAATAAGGTTTCACACAAAACAGCTCTGTAAGGAAACTGTGGTGGATAGTACACATTTGTGACAAAGTTTCAACTGAAAATCTAAGTGCAATTTAGCTTTTTTTTTTTTGGCTAATAATAAGGATTGTGGTTCATGCCAGAGTGTGCCCAGTGGTGAAAATATACATTATTTACTCTGAAACTTCTAAATCTATTGCTTACATGTGATAATATGTAGTATAAACTTATTTATCTTACATATTGTTATGATTTTCATTTCAATGGGGTCGTAAGATCTCATCATGGTATTCCCCTGCGTTGTGTTCTTGAACGTTAATTATATGAAAGTAGAACAATTTTCCCATACAAAGGAAAAGGATGGGAAAGGAGAGGCTGTCTGACAGCTTCAATTATTCTGTGTCTCTGTGATACACAGGACACTATTTGAACCTGTAGCAATTTGCTGGCACGAAGAGTATCAAAAGCATATTCAGTGAATGAGAGGAAGGATAGCAATTCCTTCTATTAGACTGGCAATTGACCATCTGCTTCAGAGACTAGTGTTTAACCTGCAAGTAATCACGGTAAAATAGCTTGATGATGTGTCTCTGTCAGGCTTTTCATTTTTCCTGGGTAGGGGCAAGTTGGGAAAGGAGTGGTTAAAAATGCAGACTTCTGGTTGGCCTCCCATCCTGTTGGAATCCTAGGTACATTCAGTACCTTTGAGCACGTTCTCCTAAGATCAACCAGAAGAAAAGTACCACATTCAGTATTCAGTTAAATAAAATCAAATTTAAGTTTCATTCTCTAATATTTCTTTAGCAAGATACTTCTAGCATCAGATGAAATTTGCAGTTTGTTACTGGTGCTCTTCCATGTGTCTTAGAATCACCATCTGAGCACTACGACTGTTAATGCCAAAGGATTTATTTGAAAATTTTTATGTATATGTTATTTCAGTCTTTTTGGAAGTTATTCGGAGCTATTATTGGATATAGTTAAATTATATGCACTTCTTAAAGAGAAGTATGCTTTTGATAATTAGATTTCTATCTTCTTATGCAGCTTAACATAAGGGAGCATGATACTATTAGATAACAAACGTCCAGGTGGCTGCAGCTAAAGCAGTAGGTTTGCTATTTGAAGACAGTAAATAATCGTGAAATAATTTTGCTTGAATGTCTTTTTGTTTTTAGTACTTGGAAATTTCTTTTTGACCCAACCTAAAAATTTGTCTTTCTACTGACAAATGGTTAGAGAAAAAAAGGAAGAGTATATTCCCAGCAACAGCAAAATTTACACACTAGAATTACACAGATTGATGCAGTAACTTACAGCATCAGGAATAGTTAGTGCTTGAAGTTACAATAGTTCCTTTTCGGGGCTTAAGTATTTCAGAACTTGAACAAATGGGGAATTTTAGAGGCATTGAAATATTTTATCCCTTTCCAAAATCCCCATCAATTTTTGTTACCAACACAAGCACTGCGATAGCTCTTTTGTACACTATTAATTAATTGTCATTTACTCATTTATTTAGCAAATAATTTGAGTAACTTATTCTGTACCAGGCACTATTCTAGGTTCTTGGGGATGCTTCAGTGAGTGAAAACAAAACAAAAAATTCCTTGCCTTCATGTAGTTTACATGCTGGTGTGGCAAACAGGCAATAATCAGATAATTAAGACACGTATAACATAGTAGATAGTGATAAATATCAAGAAAAAAGTGAATCAGGGAAGCTGATTAAAAATGCTGAGAAGGGGGGTACTAATATTTTAAGTATATTGGAATTGGAGCAAAGACTTGAAAAAGGAAGGGTATGAGTAATATAGCCATCTGAAAGACAATCACTCCAGACAAGTGCTGTCCAATAGACTGGCCATGAGTCTCATGTAAACACCACATTGGACAACAAGGTGTGAAAATTCTCCATCATCGCGGAAAGTTCTAATGGACAGTGCTGCTCCCAACAGAAAGAATGGCAAATACACAGGTCCTGAAGAGGTGGGCAACAGAAGAAACAACAAGGAGGTCAGTATAGCTATAACTGAGTACAAGTGGGAGAGGGAAATAGGAGACAGAAAGTCAACGAGGGGCCTGAGTATGTAGAATCTCTCGGAGGCCCTTCCTGGACTTTGAGATACTATTCTGAGCAAGATGGGGAGCCTTTGGAATGTGTTGAGTGGAAGGGTAATGTGCTCTACTTTGCATTGTGTCAGGGGCACTCTGACAGATGTTTTGAGAATTAAGAGGCCAGAGCACAAGTTAAAATACCATTGTGATCATCCAGGAAGAGGAAGAGCACTGTCCACCAGTAAAGAGCATAAACTGTGAGAAGTGATAGATTCTAGATTGATACGGGAGTGAGATAAAGGCTAATAACCCACCCAGGTTATTACAATGTGGGTTCTAGACACCCACTCACAGAAATTATGATTTGGCAGAACTATTGTGGTACAGAAAAATCTACATTTTTTAATCACATGAGAATTCTGATTCTTGTGCCCAACTCATTCCCCAACATGTAATTGCCCTGCATCCTCTGAAGGCTTTGAAATATACTTGTTCAGTGGCTTGTTTAACATTAAATTTATAACTGAAGAACACAGGATGCTGGTGATGCAAGCAGTGTAGTCATCATTGGAGGAAGTAGAGGGCCACAAAATGCCTCTTTAATATCATTGTGAAGAAATGAATCCTTGACAGAAGTTTTTGGTTTTGCTTTCTGTTTTTGTTATTGTTATTTGGATTACATTTATGCATTCCCTAGAATTTAGCTAAAAGGCACATAACTGATGCTTAAGCCAAGGTGAGATGCCATTTCCACTTTTTAAAACAACATAGAAGTTACCATTTAGCACACACAGATTATGGACACACATATCTTCTCACCTGAAATGTGTTATATTTTCTCTGCCTGAAAGATAAGAAACGATTCCATGATCCGTTTTCTTTTTTCATGAAGAGTCCAATCTACCCCTTTTCATGAAATGATTTCCATATTCAGTATCAATAAGTAATTATAAAATGATGAATAAATATCCACATTTTTATATTGATATTAAGGGAAATAGTTTTTCTCAGATCAAGTTAGTCCAGATAAAAATTTCTGTTCTTTTCTCTTTCTTATTTTTTCTTCATTGCCTAGGAAGATAAGACAGAGTCAGACTTCAAGGAGGAAATAGGAAGAAATGCATTTAAGAGAAAGAAAAAATGAAAATCAATCAGGCTGAAGTGAATAGTTTCAATTTGCCTACAGTCTGGCATAACTGTTACCATGATCTAACTGTGGGGAAAAATGTTTTAACATACAATTTTCAAGTAAGTAGCACATGAAGAGGAAAAATAAACCTAATATTGCCTTTGGGAGTATCTACATATTAGTGAAGGACTATGTAAAGGTGTCTGAAATTTCTATTTCAGTAAAACTTCTCTAAAAGTTTATTATTCATGATCCATTCTTTTGCTTCAAACAACATCCTAAATACACCTTAGAGAGAATAAACTCATTTTAATCACAATCATTTTAATGTAAATTTATTGATCAGATCACTTTTCTTCTTGGAAAATTTCTGGGATTTATAGGCTTTAAAGTATTTAGCATCAGATGTTTAAAAAGAAAGAGGTGGGAATGAAGACAATAACTTTTACCTTTTTTTTTTAAGGGGCCAGTTCAGAGAACAGCAAGAATCTGCATAGAAGTAATCATTTCTGAAAATCCAAATTACTTAGTGGCATCTGCTGAAGCACAGATGAGTTGAGTGCACTGTTCACCAGTTCCTATAACTTTCCTTTGACTTGATCCATAGGACAGTAGCCAAGAATATGGCGATCAGTCATGGAGCCAATGGCATTGCTTCCTGAGGTTCTGAGAATATGCCTTCTATCTTATCCACTCCTCCACCTTTGGCCAGACAGTTTTATAACGGGAATGATGATGACAGGGAAACTTACAGAGAGAAGAAAGGAAGTGCAGAGTGTGAGGGCAGGGAAACTTGAAGCATCCATTCTTCTATTTTTGGTCCCATAACTCCCCCAATATTATCCTTTGGCTCAGTCATACTAGTTTTCATTCTGTCTGCCTACCCATAATATACATTTTTCCCCTAATTGATTGTTCTCATTAAGAAGCCTGTGGAGTCTGGCTCATGGAAAAATATTTGAGGCTTTACTGCATTTCTCAGTGATGGAAAATGTTCTTTTCATATATGTAAGAAATGTGAGAATTGGTCTTGGGTGAGACTTGGTATAAGAAGCCATACAAGCAAGAAGGAAAGAAAAAGAATATTTCCCCTAAGGTAAAATGGTAGTTATATTACAATGGTAGCAAAAGGAGATGACTACCAAGTAGGAACTCTTGCCAAGCCCACATGGGTATATAGATTAGCCATAATTAGCAGAGCATGGTGGTTCATGCCTGTAATCCCAGCACTTTGGGAGGCCAAGGCAGGTGGATCACTTGAGGTCAGGAGTTTGAGATTAGCCATAATATACCCTATCTTGTGGCTTTGTGTTTCGGGTTAGAATACTTGTTATGAAGATGGCCTGTAGCAATGATTTTGGTCTTTCATTGAAAAAGGAAATTGTAAGCTCTTATAAACAAAGAAAAAATAAGAGTGTTCCAAGAATGTGTTAAGCATTCTGTAGATGGCTCAAGAATAACATATAAGTACTTCTGCATAAAGATATTACACTGAAACTTTGTTAAGCAACAATGAAAATAGGTTTAAACATTCCAGGTGACTCAAGTTCGATATAATGACAACACTAGTTAGAGTTTTCAAGCACTTTCTCTGATAAGCACTTTATATGCATTGTGTCATTTAACAATTGCATGGACTTTATGAAACAGATATGATTATACCCATTTTTATAAAAAGGAAACTGAAGCACAAGGTCAAACTATGAGTAAAAGGCCAACTCAATACTGCCATCCAACTTATAGAATTAAGTTGCCCGCTAGTGTGAATTCTGGGAGAGAGTTGATAAAGGGCAATATTAAATGACTGTCACACATCTCTTCTAGTACCAGGCTGGCTATTCAATGGCTTAACCAGTTCTAGCACTGAAACGACTGGGCAAAAATCAGACCATTTGAGTTTAGTCACTGTCCAGGTCTCAGAACCCACATTAATCTCCCCACTGTCACTACTCCACGGCTAGAAAGACTCCCATCCTTTCTGGTATCCTCATATCAGAGAGGTTCTTATCATACATGTTCTCACTTGGAATCCCTCACCATAGACCACACTCACTCTTGCTTTGCCACTGGAACTGTCCATGTATTTCTAACAGTTGCTACTATATCCTCCCAATGTTGGTGGAGGGGTCTTTTCCCTTTGGCCTGAACTGGAACCTAGTTCTCCCTTCGAAATATTTTTTCCTGTGGCTTGGGTAGTTGAGACTCCTCTTTCTGCCAGAAGCCATAACCAGGATATGTAGTTTAGCATTTTCCTGGGTCCCTATCACTACCTCCAGAGCTTATTCACCTCCCTGTGATGCTCATCATCCAGCTCTATCCCATTTCCTCACTTCCTCATTGCTTGTCATTGGCAAACTTCCAAATACTTTCCTTTAAGTGATTCTGAGACCCATATATCCAGTTTGTTTTTAAAATAAATGTATTGAAGCAAAAAATTAAGTAAATATAAAGAAGAATACATTGAATGAGATATAGAGCCATGGCAAAAGTAGTGAAGTCTGGGAAATCTTAACTTTACAATAAATAAATCCAAGATCGTTGTAAGCATTAAAGAGCCTCTATTGACTAGTTTATGCCTGCTCGCATCTGAAACATTACCCTCCACCACTCCATTCTTCACCTTTTAAACCTTAGCCATGCAGAACTACATGTAGCTCCTTCTTACTTCCTTCAAACCATGCTCATACTCACTTTTCTTAGCCACCCCAATCCAAGACCAATTTATTTAGCTAGATCCTATCCTTAACTCAGTTCAGTGATTACTTCTTACAAAGCCCTTAGCCCCATCAGGTTAGAGGTGGCGGTGGGAAGAGGAATTTAACTCCATAGCCATCTCTGTCATGTTTTCCTCGTGTGGTTTTACAACAATCTATCATGTGCCTGTCTCCCCTACTAGACTGTGGGTTTCTTAAAAAGATGAACTATGGTGTAATTGTCTTTTCCCCCACTGCACATGCCTAGAAAAAGCTTTCAATGAATACTTGAGAAATGAATGGATACCACCAAAGTCTTTTGGGGAAAAGACTCACTCACAATATCTTCCTTTTCATTATTCTCTGTATGCTCCTTTCATCATTTGCACAAGGTCCTAAATGTAATTTCAAAGTTGTAATTTTGCGTTTCAGAGACAGAATTGAAGTAGTATTTTTTTTTTCTAGAGGCATGGCTGCCTTTTACATTTAGGGCTGGACTGGGTGAGTATACACTTAAAAGTTTTGTTTGTGCACTCATGAAATTTGAAGTGCCTCATTCAAAAAATCAAATGTTCTTAAAATTCCTACCTCTTTCATTTTAAATAACACTCACGGTTGGTATCCCCTGAGTAAAATAAAGAAAAAACCAGTATGTATCAGAGAGGACATTTAAAATTTTTAATTGAGCTGCTAACCTAATCAACTCCATCATCTGATATATGTCCTTTCCATTCTCATTTCCTGAAGCAAAGAACGAGGACTGTGCCTTGTTCCAAGAGGTGCATTATGTGAGTGCTGCTTAATCAGCACATATAGGTTTTGTCTTCCAGTATACTTTCCTTCATTCTCTTGACTCCACTTTGCCTTAATTCTCCCCATAATTTCCAGAATCTTTGTTAGGCTCCTACTGAGCACTCCAAACATAAAGGGGATATGTTTGGCCTTAAATAAGAAAAGTTATGTGATCTCAGAGGCACTTTCCATATGGACTCTTACAGAGGCAGACAGTGGAATACTTTCTTAGAAGACTCCAGAATGTTTCCAGAGAGACACAGGCATGCAAATTAAAACTTCGGCAAGTGCAGGGCTGATTGACTATATACAGTTGCCAGTGGCTTTACCAGAATATTTTGTGGTATAAATTGTAAACTTTTTTTTTAATAGCAAGAACACAAGTAGAACATTATGAACCTTGTTATGTAGATAAGGAAGCGAGAGGAGAGGCAGATGGATTTGCTTTAATGTATGTTCATTTATGTCCAGTGTGTCTCTTTTCATTTCTTTTATTTTAAAAACTGGTTAGCAAAAGTAAGGGAAGAGAAAAGGTTTTCAGCACAAGAAGAACACAGCTTTGATGAAGAGGAGAAGAGTGTTATTTGAATGGCTTTTTTTTGGAGGGGGCAGTTCTGTAGAATGCTGTAACTGGCATCGCCAGTGTAAAGACAGGCACATCTGCAGTCTTCTCACATTACTTATTTTGAGGTTGGCATGTTTACCGTGTTTACAACGCACTGTACAAAGGTAGCACAGCATCACTGAGTGCCAGAAGGCATTGCTGTCATTTCCCACTGGTAGAAGGTCTGCAGAAAGAGATTGAGAGTACAAGACCAGCAAAGAACCTAGAGAAGTTCAAGCAGGTGCTGATGTTTTAATGAAACTTAAATTTCCGGAGCTGTAAGTCTCAGATAAGTTAGCAAATTGTGGTATACAAAAAGATATAAATATAAATCATCACTTGTCAGTTCCAAGAATACAAATGTACGAAGAGTTGATCAGCAAGGAATTCTTTTCCTGCTATCCTCCATCCTATCTCCCAATAACCCACAAACATTAATCCTTTATGCTCAAATTTGTTGCCTAAATAACCTTTTCAAACAGCTATTTGAAATTTTACTATGCAATTTGTTTATTATGCAAATTTGAATAACCCCCCAGTGATAACTTCTTGACTAGCAACAATATAGAGAGTGCACAACTTTGCATATTGTAAATTCACATAAACATTTATATTTTTTAAGAATCCAATGAATTAGAGAATCTGTGGGTAGATGACATTTTTAAAGTCAGAAAGAGTCATTTGTATAGTTGAAATTAATTCTTGGAAACAATGTTTTTATTACTTGGTATTCTAGACCCAGTTCTTTTAAATAAATAATTAGCACAGTAGAAAAAAATGTCCAGCAAAATTTTAAATGTGCCATTAATGTGTTCATTAATATTCAAAATTTACTGAAACAGATCTCTTAAACATCCTGAGGGATACCATAAAATTATTAATTTGGCTTTTATTGAGAAAAATTCAGGCTTTTTAAGCTACAGCTCTAATTTAAATTTGATTTTCTGAGCAAAAATATGTATAACTGGTAAATAAGATTTTAACAACATAATGTGGCAAAAATTATTTTTCAAACACATTTGACAATTCAAGGTAATAAGAGGTGCGCTTAAAAAATGTACATATGACAAAATGAAAATCTGTGCCCGTGCACTGTTGGTCTCCAATTGAATTGACATAGCATTTGTGAAAACTACTGCATGAGGGTAGAAGTGTGGATAAACATTAAGATCCAGGATCAATTCTTAATTGCTGAAAAACTAGTTGCTTGTACTTTTTTAATACTAGGAACAGCCTTCCTATATGCATTTTACCATAATACTCTACCTTAAATCACCTACCACTTTAAGAAACAGTCGATCTTTCTGACACCTATCAGTTCATCTATTTTCTAAATCTCTACTATGCTTTAATTCTTCTCTGCTTTTGGCTGATGGTACTTACAGCTGTTGATCATTAAAGTTACATCTGGCCTACAATGAAGTAGTCTTTGCAAAAAGAAGAATTATTTATGTTTCTTCTCATGTTCCAATGGACATCAGCTAAAGCAAGTCCAGAAGCAGATAGCCAGTCCTGTCCGTGCAGCTGGTTAGCAGCATTACACACTGGCCTGGAAATCACTTTTTCTGTAGCTAATTTGAGTTTACAAACATCGGAGAGGGAATATCATGTGCTGTCAACTAGATTCCTGAAGATTTACACATGTGGCAAAACGACTTGTCTGTATTAAAAAAAAAAAAAAAAGAAAAGCAAAAACAAAACAAGTATAAACGCATATTGGGAATAAGAACCTTTCAAAATTTAGCTATGTAGGTGGTGGCAAATTCTGGTTGCCAGAATCTCCTTAGATTAATATCAGGGTGATATTCTCCACAATTGACAATAGACAGTGGGACAGGGTGCTAATATATCACTGAAGTAACCCAAAGTATGCAAATTGAAACGGGGGCTTTTTTTTTTTTTTCCCTTAAATAAACTAAAGAATCATTGGAAATGCTGAGTCAAGGTGAAAAAAAACCCCTCCATCTCTATCAAGAATTGCTTCCTCAAATGACATCATCATTTGTTTACATATAAGTCCATGAAAGTCTACTGGCACAGTAGAATTCAAACAATTAGTAAACCTGCAGTCTTGACTTGTCATGTCATAAAGTAGTAGTCTGTCTTCATTTCATGCCATCATCAGCTCAGCTACCCAACAATTGTCAAAGGCAGCAGAGAGAGCAAATGAAAGTGAATCTACTTCTTGGCATTTGCCACATAAGCCACAAATTAAATATCCTCTTAAAACAAAAAAGAATTTCAAGTCTCAGAAGAGAAATCAGTGCTGGGTGATAAATATTTCCACTTTTAAGTTATATTTATTTCATAAAATCTTTTATTTGGCACTGTGTAAATTGTCAGCAATCTTTCCCTCATACTTGATTCATCTTTAAAACCACAATAGCATGATTTAGCTATTACATGGCCTTGTGATAGTAACAGTTGAAAAGTAAACTAAGGGAAATATTTAACAGAGGCAATGATGGAAACATCACATCGTGCACCTTCAATACACATAATTTTTATTTAAAACAACAACAATTAATGAATGAAGGTAAACACAAATAAAAAGCCATGACAGTGATAAACTTTAAAATGACTAACTTATCTCTGAAAGAATGGAGACAAACTAGAAAGTAGTTTTTAAAATACTAAAATAGTTTTTAAAAATCAGATCCTTTGGAAGAATAAAAACATCTTTAGAGTAGAGCTAAGAACTTGTGACAGTAACACATCTTAGGCTGTGACATCAGTATTCTTAGCAGAGTTGGCTGCTCAGGTCTTTGAGCAGAAAGCTCCGACTTGAATACAGTAAGCATTAACCGATGCAGAAGTAACTGACTTAGGATATGGCATTACTCAAAAGTGGGTCATTTCAAAAAATTCTTAATACTTATTACAGAAACAAAGACATGTTTCTCTAGTGTAGGCACGTTAACTCTTGGTGTGCTGGACAAATTCCAGTTTGGGCACCGTATTTTAAAAGCAATAGAAAAATCTGGAACTCCATTTCATGTAGGAAAGCATATGGCTTGAAAGTAAATATAGTTTAAACATATGAAGCATATTAAATTAATTATTATAATTTAAGTGATTTGAAAAATGTCTTCAGTTTTTATGACATATGCTTCTAATGATTCACATTACCTGTAGGCACTTCAAAAGCACTGGGATTCCGATTCTCTTCAGTAATTAGGGGGTCAAATGATATGCTGAGTACATTAGAGAACAGAGCCCGGTGAAAGTGGGCCATGTGCCAAAATCATACCCTTCAAGACAGATGGGAACCAAGCCTCAGAATGGTCTGTAATTGTACCATTTTTTAAAGCCACACTTTAATGCTATGAGGACACACAGAGGCTATATCTGAAGAATGTGTACAATATTGGTACCCAAAGTTAAATGAAATATAAATCTTTGTCTGTGGGTTGTACCCATCTCAGAGACCTCATCAGAGGTACTACCCCCATACCACTATCCATCAGAAGTGTTTCTATTTCCTACAACATCTGAACATCCTAACTAGAACCAGACAGCATGATCACTCATTCATTTATTCATTCATTCATCCCACAAATACCTACTGA
The DNA here is from genome assembly GCF_049350105.2 of Macaca mulatta. Taxonomy (NCBI): domain Eukaryota; kingdom Metazoa; phylum Chordata; class Mammalia; order Primates; family Cercopithecidae; genus Macaca; species Macaca mulatta. The sequence continues at coordinate 126,244,947 of NC_133413.1, forward strand.
GCACCTACAACAAATATATGTTCTAGGCAATGCTTTAGGTACTGAAGAGCTTTGGTAAAGAGGAGAGAAGGTCATTGTCCTCTTTTATTTTATATTCCTTAGGGGGAGCAGACAGTTGAAAAAAATATTGAACTAAATAACTCCAAATAGGGAAGGAAAAAAATCACAAAAGGAAACTGGTAGAGAGTGGCTGATACAGGAGATATGAACTTCTTTAGCTTGGGTCATGCACAGAAGCCACACACCCAGAAGCAAGGGATATTTTGCTGAGACACAGGAGTAAAAAGATGGCCACACACACACAGAAGCAGGGGACACTTTGCTGAGACTAGGAGTGAAAAGGTGGCAATGGTGTTTTTTCTCTTGGAGGAACTGCCATTTTATAGGCCTTGAGCTGGGAAAGACATGCTCAAGCAAGAGAGAGGTGTGGTGGTTGGAGCTGAGCATGTGGAGAGACAAGTGAAAAAACTGAAGTTGACAGTTTGGCAAAGTGAGATCATGAAGAGTTATTTAGGCCATAGTAGGGAGTTTGTATTATAGTCAACCTAAAATAATAGTAATAACCACAGTTGGCTAATAACAAGAGGGAAGGGAACACATTGGGTGCTTACTATGTGCTAGGCAATGCTGTAAGCAACACAGATAACCTCATCTATTTCCTGTCACTATCCCCATTTTATAAATGGGAAAGTCAAGCACAGAGAAATAAAGAAACCACCAAAGTCATCCAGCTAGTAAGAAAGAGACATTTGTGGATAAGTATGATAATTCTTAAATTGCAAATAAATTGCAAACACTCATGTAATTCTTAATCCTTCAGTTATCTCATGCCCTCAAATAGGTGTTTCATGTCATCTCTATGCAAGCCATTGTATTTTGCACAGCTAGAATGTTGTCTATTGTTTTTGTTTACATGGCTTCATGTCTTTTAGGACATGGTATGTAGGAAATTGCATGGTGAAGTGGGAAAAGCATCAGGCTCAAGAATTAGTGTCCAGTTTGACAGACCAGATGGAGAAATGATTAAGACCATAGTTCTGGACTTAGACAAGCCTGGCTTTGTGACTTTGGGAAAATCATTTGATAACTCTAAGTGTATTTATCACTAAAAGGCAGATAATAATATTATGTCACACAGATGCTCATCCTTTGATTCAAAATATTAATTGAATGTCTTCCATGTGCCAAGTACCTTTCTTGTCTATAAAGTGGAACAGAAAACAATCAAAAATATCTTTTTAATTTATTTTTATTTATGTATTTATTTATTTATTTATTTTGAGACAAAGTCTTGCTCTGTTGCCCAGGCTGGGGTGCAGTGGCACAAGCTCAGCTCACTCCAACCTGCACCTCCAGTTCAAGTAATTCTCCTGCCTCAGCTTCCCGAGTAGCTGGGACTACAAGCGTGCGCCACCACACCCAGCTAATTTTTTTGTATTTTAATAGAGACGGGTCTTCACCATGTTGCCCAGGCTGGTCTCGAACTCCTGAGCTCAGGCATTTCACCCATCTCAGCCTTCCAAAGTGCCAGATGGAGAAGTGATTAAGACCATTGTTCTGGACTTAGACAAGCCTGGCTTTGTGACTTTGGACAAATTATTTGATAATTCTAAGTGTATTTATCACTAAAAGGCAGATAATAATATTATGTCATACAGATGCACATCCATTGATTCAACAAATATTAATTGAATGTCTTCCATGTGCCACGTACCTTTCTTGTCTATAAAGTGGAACAGAAAACAAACAAAAATATCTTATTTAATTTAATTTATTTATTTATCTATTTATCTATTTATTTTTGAGCCAAAGTCTTGCTTTGTTGCCCAGGCTGGAGTGCAGTGGCATAAGCTCAACTCACTCCAACCTGCACCTCCGGTTCAAGTGATTCTCCGGCCTCAGCTTCCCGAGTAGCTAGGATTACAAGCGTGTACCACCACACCCAGCTAATTTTTTTGTATTTTAGTAGACACGGGTCTTCACCATGTTGCCCAGGCTGGTCTCGAACTCCTGAGCTCAGGCATTTCACCCATCTCAGCCTTCCAAAGTGCTAGGATTACAGGCATGAGCCACTACACCCAGGCGAAAATATCTGCCTCCATGTAGCTTACATTCTATTTGGACAGGCAAAGCTCAGACAAGATTAATACATGTTAAAATGTACAGTAAAACACATAGTATTTTAGATAGTGTTAAGTGCAGTGGAAAAAAAAACACAAAACAATAAGGGTGGTGAGAGGAATCAGGATAGAGAAAATACCTTCATTTTAGATATGGAGTCCAGGATAGGCTTCACTGATGAAGTCGATCTGAGGAAAGATCTGTAAGAAAAAAAGAAGTAAAAACACCCAAGGCAGACTATGAGTTGTGAGCAGACTTGTTGTATTGGAGGAGGCTGTGGAATGAGTGAAGGAGCCTATTTGGAGATGGAATCAGAGAAGTAAGAAGGATGATGATACAGGATTTAAGAAGTCACCATGGAATACTATGCAGCCATAAAAAGGATGAGTTCATGTCCTTTGTAGGGACATGGATGAAACTGGAAACCATCATTCTGAGCAAACTATCGCAAGGACAGAAAACCAAACACCGCATGTTCTCACTCATAGGTGGGAATTGAACAATGAGAACACTTGGACACAGGGTGGGGAACATCACATACCGGGGCCTGTTGTGGAGTGGGGGAAGGTGTAGGGATAGCATTAGGAGATACACCTAATGTAAATGACGAGTTAATGGGTACAGCACACCAACATAGCACATGTATACATATGTAACAAATCTGCACGTTGTGCACATGTACCCTAGAATTTTAAATATAATAAAAATAAATAAATAACACTAAATTTCTCATAAATTAAAAAAAAGAAGTCAAAGAAATAGTTGTGGTTTTTTATTCTGAGTGAAATGGACAGTCAACGGAGGGCAGTAAGCAAATTAGTGATAGAATCAGACTTGTGTTTTGAAAAGATCACACTGGCTGCTGTGTTTAGAATAGACTGTGTTGTAGAAAACATAAGCAGGGAAGACCCCATAGAAAGCTGATGCTGTATTCTAGGTGAGAAACTATGGAAATTTGGACCAAGATGATAGAAGTGGAGGTGGTAAGAAACAGTCACATTCTGTACATGTTTTAAAATTAGAACAAAGGATTGGCTGAAGGATTGGATATGAGATGGGAAAGAAAGAGAGGGTTCAAGGAAAATTGCAAAGTCTTTGGTTATCATGAGGAGTATGTGAGATCGCACATACAAAGTATGAAATATAATGCCTAGGACAGAGTGCATGCTAAAGAAGGGAAATTCTCGTATGCATTTCAGTGTGTACATCTTAACTTCTTCACCCAATAATGGCTATGAGTTCTATCTGTATAATAAGTTTCTGTTCAGGAACACGAATGTAAATTGCAAAAATCCTCATAGTAGGAATTCAATAAAGATTTGAGGGAAGAAGTTTAAACTTGGTACCCATCAATATTGGGCAAGCACTAACTACATTTGGTACTTAATGAGCCTTTTAGAAGTTCTCAAAATGCAAAAATGAAGAGAACTAGAAAGATTAAGATAGAAGAGTTTAAAAAATATATGTTCATGCATGAGAAAAGTGAAGGCTTTTGGAAGGTTACTAAGGTAAGTCTGGGGCAGAGATTCCTAGAGCAAATCAAGGGGCTGTGAAAGCTAATGGACATAGCTCAAGATTTACTTTTGGGTTTGGAGAAACTAATATTGAATTGGCTATTTCCAATAGTAAAGTCATTAGCCTAAGGAAGTAAGATGAAATATAAAAGGAACGTTTAGGTACAGAAAAGTATATTTTAAATTCTCTTTTGGTTTGGAAAATATTTCAGATAAATGCTGATGAAATAAATCAGCATTTTATTTCAGTTTTTTAATGGTTTTATCATAACAATGAAGGGATTTATTCTCTGCCTCTTTACTACCTTCACACGGAGATCTTAAATGTTTGCCAGGTATAGTGGATAGATTAAAAGAGCCGCTTTGGTAAGAACTGAACTATTTTGTTATATTACTGTTTTTATAAATGCTGCTATATGCTCTGTAACACACATTCATGTAAAGTGTTTGTTAATATTTTTAAAAGTATATATAACGTCTATTTGAGTATGCACTTCAGTATTTCATAGAAACAATTTAGAAAAGTCACAAATTTTTGAACACTGAAGAACTGAGAGAGAAATCACTAAATAAGGATATTGTCTGCAGTGATCAAAATGGTGGCTACCAGGGTGAGTGAGAGATTATTTTAATAGGCTTCTTTTAAATTTTTCATTAAATTATCAGCTTTGTAATAAAGTTATTGACAGGCAAGTGCTGTTATAAAAATTGTACCTCCACCTGCTAACAAATGGCACTCACAGTTATGAAAACTGCCTGACATTTTTAGAATCAGGTGCTTCTGTGGCTTTCTTCTGAAAGGTATTCCCCTTGGAACTTGCATTTTAATTACTAATTATTTTTTCTGCTTTATTTCTGTGTAATGATCAAGGTGCTTGACTGAGCTTTATTTAAATAGGACGTATGCATTGTTCCAAACTAGTTTTGCATAAAATGTGAATATGAATACCACACCTAGGCGATTTATTTGAATCTCGAATACATTAGCAACTATTACCTTCTGTCTTTCATTTAGCTGTCTTACAACAATATTAAGAAGAATATTACATGTGCCTGAATTACTCGATTTTTTTCAGCTTTGATTTACATATTATTCACTTAAAACTAGCAATGTAAAATTGCCTTTAACATTTACTGTTTCAACTTTAAAGTTTTTTTTTAAAATCAGCGAAAGTGAAGTTGGTGAAATATAATTAAAATTTCTCTAATTATGTTACCTTTAGGCAATGCTGTCTTCTAGATTTGTAACATTCTCTGTCACCGTGCTATGAAATTATAGAATGTACAATGTTGGAGTGTATGTTTCTAAAATCAATGCATTAGAGATTTGAGAAATGCTATATAACTCATGTATTAAAAGTATTTCTAACATCTAAATGTCTTGCTGTTATATGTTTAAACTTTCAAAGAGCAATAATCCTGTATTGAATTAAAGACCTTAGGAAAGTTTGACATTTTGAGAGTGTATTTTTGAATTATTTGGATAATATTGTAAGTGTAAAAGGATATACGAATCACCAAAATAGTTCTATTAATTTCTTCCTTAAATATTTTTAAAATACAAAAAGTTACTATTGCCTGAAATTAACTATGGAAACTTTTAGACTGAAAGGAAAATGATTCAGAATGTTGCAAGCAATTAAAGTTATAAATGAGAATCTTTAAGTCAACTATAAAACATCCCATGTCTCAAACAGAAGTAAAGGCTTTTATTAATTTTTTACATTGTAATTGGAATGCTCAAGACAGGTTAAAATAAATCTCCTTTTTTTTTTTTTCTAGAACTAGCTTAATTTTACTTTATAAAATTATTTGTCTTTTGATTAAGAAACCATTTTATGATTTGGAAACTGTTGTAACTGACATCAGAAATCCCAGACTATTTCCTATAAAATTTCAGAGCTTTTCTTTTTGCAAATGAAAAGCTTAAACAAACTCAACTTTTTCAATTACATGGACTTTTTTTCTCATGATAAAGAAAATCACATTTTGTGTCACAGTCTTATAACTGCTATCACTATTGCAATATGGCAAACAAAGCTGGTTTCTACAAATGAATATTTCTAGTACAGTGGAGTTACATTTTAGCTTAGCAATCCTTATATAGTCTAGAAATCCTGAAGTCATCACTTAGGAAAAATCTTAAGTGCATTCTAAACTATACATATTATCTTAAAGGGCGTATGGTAATGTAGATATTATTATCCATGCATTTAATTCAACAACAAGAAAAAAAGGTATTTACTCAGCACTTCTTTCACTGATAGAACTTCTGGCAATGATATGTTTGGCCCTTGCAAAAGTCTAACAAAAGCTGTTTTTCTGATTAATAAGAAAACTAAAGTGCAAACAGGAAGAGAAGCTTTTAACTATTTCAGTGCCTGTAAGAGAATTAAAAGTGGGTCAGGAAATGATCTAACATTATGAGTTCAGTTCTGATTTTTACTGATAGTCACACCAAATAACCTTGTTCTTTCAGGTTAGAAAAATGGAAAACAAGCCCATTTGCTAAAAGACAGAGAAGTTTGCCTGAGATCAAAATCATAAACTGCAAATATTACTCTGGTTTAATGTCTAACCTACTTCCATGCATTGGCCAAGTTACTTAAACCTCAAATGGTTTGTCTATAAAATGGAGATTACAATAATCCCTTACCCCGTGATGATGCATAAAAAAAGGAAGCCTTGCTCTGAATACTTCTTGACGTTCTTCAGCAAACAGCAAGCCATTATTCAGATATGCATAAAGGCTATCATCTGTAAGAAAATAGCATTTGAGAAAAAATAAAATACAACAGGGCTGTAACCAAACGTGATGATTCTGTTAAGATTATAGAAATGATCTTAATATATAAAACACATTGTCTTCATTCTATCTCTATTGGATGTTGTTTAAAACCAAGTTTTTGAAGAAAGACATTACACAAAATAAGACTAAAAAAGAGATGGAACAGCATGTAGAAGAGATTGACGGGGAGAAATTAGGGAAAATGTGTGTGTGTGTTTTTTGTTTTTCTAGTAAGAACAATTGTAATAGATAAATTACTTGGGAAGATTTGAAGCAAATGACATTTAGGAAAGCAGGGAAGGATCTGGGGTCCATGTACACTTCTGGTGTAATTCTTAATTATGTGAACCCTTAGTCACAGAGTTTCTAAAAATGGGAATATATGCGAGCTGAGAAACTCCTCCCAAACTCCCGCTTGCAGCGTAAACTCATTATCAAATCATTGTCTTTGAAAGGTGACAAGGATACTTAGCAAATACAGTTCTCCTGTGGACTATGGGCTGGCCCAGTTACAAAAAGATTCAACTTGATGAAAACAACAAAAGGAGCAACTACAACTAAAATAACAATAAAATGAACAGATTCAGCCTGGCTTCCATTTCTAAAAAGAGAGTTGTAAGACATTCTAGTCCAGTTCTCCAATCTCTTTAAGAAAGCATTTAGAAAACAATTTTGTTTTACTTTTATTACCTCCTGTAAGGGGGATATTATTTTTTTTCTAGTGTCTGATGTTTCCAATACATGTCTTTTGCAAACCTTTTTAAAGTCCCTTAAAAACAAACAGGAATAATCTAGGCTGTAGTGGAAGTGTACCTTGACAATTTGACAGGAGAGAATGCTCAGGAGTAATAAATGTGTATTTCTCCCTAATATCTTCAATATATCTATAAATTTTTCTTCATTTGGCACGAGGAGTGTCAAATGCAGAGTGCATGGGGATCATTTTCATTTACAAACACAGCTTTCCTTTAACGGGGAAACATGTGCTTGCTTAATTTCTAATCACAAAAGGTATGTCTGTGTGCCCTGTTCATCTTGCAAGTGAAGGCTGTGCAATTGTGTCACAAACTTGCATGCGTACACTTTTGTCTGCCTCTCTCATAATGTTTAAAAGTCCATTAGAATAATCATCCATCATCCAGGAAATTTAACGACAAGCAGATATTGTATTTTAAAAATCATCCTTTCAATTGACATCTTCTACCATTAAACTTAAAAGATCCCACCTTATGGGGGGTGGGGTGGGGATGCGGGTAGGGGGAGCGATTGCCCAGAGCACATACATTAGTCAATAAGAAACAGACTACTTTGATGTGTTCTGCTATCGCAAGCCAAGTTGCTCTTAATTATAGGTTGCTTTACCTTTCAACACATAATTTACTTTTATTAAATGTAAAATATATTTTATATTATGATTATACCAGAGCCAGGCTGGCTGATGTCTCTCTTTTCTGCGTTATGTGATGACAATGACTGCTATTACAAAATCTAAAATATTTTTGAGTGCGGATGATACCTAAAGTATTAACGTCTCGGAAACACCTTGGAGAATAATCCCCGGGAAGTAAAAATGAAACTTGTAAAAACCATTGCATTCAGCTCTACATAATTCCTTTTGTTCACCTGAATTCGATTGAGGTCAATAGAGTTTTTGTTTTCTGTTTTCCATAAAACAAAATGTCCTAATCTAACCATGATTATACACATTAATATAAAACTGAACTTCACATAGTTTGATTTTATTAACCGAAAAGTATTCAAAACCTGGTGAGTTAATCTAGTCCTTATTTAAAATTCTATAATATTTAAAGTTCAGGCATAAATATCAGTTTGCAAAGAAAGACACTTTTTTTTCAAGATTCATGGCGAGTACAAGCAAGGTTTATATATGAAAACAACCTTAAATTTCTTCCTGAACTTTTCCAATAGAACTAGTAAAAGTACAGGTCATGGAAATAATAATGAAAATGTCTCCAAGCAAATGTAATTTTTAATAATAAAATTGATCTTATTCTTTGGTTTCAGTTTCCTTAAATCAGAGGATAGAGGCTCAAACATTATTTAATTTCCAATTAAACAGTTTAGTTTCAAATTAAATAATGCAAGAAAAGAGGATTTTGGATCTGGCACATTTAAAAACATATAATTAAATTAATATTAAAATAGAAAACACAGCATTTTGTTTACTTTCATCATTATTAAGTTTGTGACCACTTAACTCATAGAGTGTGATGTGTTAAAAGCAAAGCTCCACCATCCATCTGTGAGAGTTATGTCAGTCACAAGCACAGTACAGTTACTACTGGAAAAGCGCAATCCTTTCCCACTTCCCACCCCCTTATTTTTATAGCATAAATTTTCTTGCCGATAACACAATCACTTTCAAAGACACAAATCCTTCCACTAAAAAAAGTTAATTTGATAGATGCCAGTGCTCATTTACCATAGATATAATTCAAGTGCAGTAATTGCAATTAACATATTAAGAGTCGTACTTCAATTTCAAGAAAGCCAACTAAGTTGGAATGTGTGTTAGACTCAAAGACTGGAGATATTTTTCTTCCAAAAAGCCACCAGGTTACACATTTTCTTGCGCAGTCATCTGTAGAGTCAATAGCATTTGTGACAGTAACAGACAAAATAAAAATCAAAGGACAAATGTTGACCACATAGCTTTACAGAGGAAGATGGGACTGCCCTGATTTCTGGTATAGGAGTCCAGACTAAGCATTCAGGACAGCAGGCTATGACCTGCCCTAGCAACAAACCATACTTTACATAGAAGATGCAACCCTTCTATTTTCCAACCACGTTGAGCATGATCCCTGCTGGAGACCGAATCTCCAACTCTGCAACCTCCTGCTTCTACAGCTTAATTATTTAGGATCAAATAGACAACTAGATACATTAACATGACCCTAGAAGCCAAACCTGTTACTCTCTTCAAATATTCAATTGACCTTCCAAAGTAAATATTTCCCCCTGACCTCTCTACCACTCATTTTCTCTTAAATTGGTTGCTAATGCTTTTAAAAGTCTCCTGATATTTTGCAAGCAGCTTTAAAGTAAACAACCCCCGACTGTATAATTTTAGCCTTATTGACTGGTACACTGACAGAAACCAAAGCAAGCAAGAGGTCTAACATACAGCATTATGTTAATCACACCAATGTGTTTTGTTCAAAGACAAGTCAGAGATCTTTGCAGCAGGCTTACAAATCTGCAGCTTCTATGTTAGCAGAGCGTGTGTGTGTGTGTGTGTGTGTGTGTGTGTGTGTGCGTGCGTGTGTGTGTGTGTGTGTGTTTAAAATGTGGAGAGTACCTGCTTTGAAAGAATGACAAAAGAGTAAGTGGAGAATATCAATACCAAAAGAAGAATAAGGATTAATCCAAAGCATGAAAATACAGGTCACAGCTCTTTCCATGGCATAAGTACCACCGGCTACATCACTTACACCCAGATATTTTGGGAAAATTACCAGCAACAAGAAGTGCTTAAGTGGACAGCAAACACATCTTGTCTTAACAAGGTACTTTGGGTTCCATTTACAATCTGTTGAGTTTAGCATTACTCAACTATATTGCTTGCCTTAAAAAAATAATGTAAATGAGCTAGAAGTTGAACAGTTGCTTTGCCTGTATTTTTTTTTTTTCAGGTTTAGGTGGTAGGGCACAGAATAAAGCCAGCTGTATTACTTTAGTATATAAGAAAAAAAAAGAATATAATTAGGTTTATGACATTAGTCGCCCATTCTAAAAGAATGCCTTTTGGAAGCAAACACAAACACACCCCATACAAATCCAGTCCAATTTCAATGAATGGAAATAGTGGTAACAGGGAGAGTAATGCATCCACTCCATTTGTAAACAGACATTTTCCTACATGTGAGTACATAATCCCTGCTGACATTAATGGGAATGACACACGGGCAGTGATGAGAGAATAGCCCCTTTTGTTTGTTCTCACTCACATTACTCTAGAGTCCATTTTGCAGCTCCAACTAAAACTGGTTGAAAACGCACCCTGTGGATTGATAATGGAAAAATGAGATTAACTAAGTGAGCAAATAGCCTTACTTCTTTCTGTGATGTGGGAAACTAAACAATGCAATGGAAAAAAGATCTTGATTTTACTTTTTCTTTTTGTTCTTTCGTTTTCCTCCATTACCCGCTCTATTTAGGAACCTCTTCATGCTTGTAAAATTTCCTTTCCTGGTTCATGTAAAAGAGTAATAAAATCATTATAGTTTTCCTTCGCCAAAAGGTACTTTAGAGACTAATCTTAATTTAGATCCAGACACTGCTAAGTCAAATACATCAGTGTTGGGAAAACGAATTAGAAGCGAGGTCATTTTTCTTACTAATTTTTTAAAAAGGTGTTGCAGATTGAAAATGCCTTAGGAATCATTTCTTAATGCTATGGCCACATTACAAAGTCATAATTCTCCCACTTTGACACTTGGATTTTCAGTGGCTTTTTAAAAGGAATCTACATTAGGAATTGACTTTTTACTTATGGGTCTATACTAAGGCTGAAATTCCCTTACTGAAGTAGAAAAAATGAAGTTTTCAAAATAACTGTGCTCTAAATACCACACCACAGGTAGAGAGAATCCCAAATAGCAGTTTATGCTTTTAAAAAGATCCTTCAGAAAAAAATTTTCATATATCAACATTATCTTATAGAAATAAGCAGTCTAAAATGAATATGCCACTTGCACCATTTTTTTGTTCTCTTCTTAAGACAAGCAATATGTTTTTATTTTTAAATCCATTTTGATCCAAAGGGTAAAATTGATAGGATCTCAAACTGGGACCACAATCTTCATTTACAGGTGAAAAAGAAAATAAACCCATTTTCAGTCAATAAAAAACTATTAATATATGAACACACACACATAAAAAAAGAATTTAGTGAAATAAAAACTCTTTTTTCATGTTTACTTTTATAACAATAAAAATCCACAATAGCTAAAAACACTCGAATGTTAGTCAAATTTAGGATAACAGAAAGTAATTCTTAAGAGCTGAAATTTAGGATAACAGAAAGTAATTCTTAAGAGCTGAACTATGCTACAGTGAAATATAAGAATATTAAAACCAATATATTGATTTGATCTGTTAACTGCATGCACTGAGATAAAGCCAGGAATATTATTCTTCCCAATAGCTTGAAGTTTTAGTTATTTCTCCCTCCCTTCCCCGTCTCCTTCCCCTTCCTTCTCCTTCTTATTTTTCTCCTTCTTATGAGTATCTACAGAGGTTTGTGCACTTGTAATCAGCAACTATGAGGACCCCATAGAATCTTCCAACACATCATTGTGCAGACTCTTCATTTCTGAACAATGTATTTTACAATATACTAGGTCACCCACTCTGGAGGTGCTTGTCATCACTCAGACTACACAATATGAGAAGCTGCCAAGAGTTCTTCACTGCTTTCCAGATTCACTCATCATGAGCAAAATATTAATTAAGTTCTGTTTCCTCCAAAAGAATTCTATTTTATTCTCTACTCAAGAACAGAAAAGGAGAAGCAAAAGGGTATGCGGTCTTAGTTACTCCTTGCCTTTTTAATCCCCAACATGTGGAATTACATAAACCTAAAGAATATGCAGATTACATTGGACACTGTCACCTTTTTAAAGGTATTGTTTACATTTTTAGAAAAATATTAGTGTTTTTCTATGGAATGCAACAGCGTAAACCTGCTCTCATGGATACATTATTATCACTATGGCAGCAAGTAATTTTTAGTTTTCACATTTTGAACATGGTTGTAGTAGACTGGATTTTCCCAATATGGCTGCAATGATATCTCCCATCCCATATTCCCCTCTTACAAAGTGACTTTGACACTCCCCATCAAGAGGTGAGATTGATGCTTTCTGCTGTTGAAACCAGTGGGGCTCTGTGGCCATTTTGAACAACGACTTCTGAGATGGATTCATTAGGGAAGCCCTCGGCTGCAATGTAAGCAATCCAGTTACCTTGAGGCCTCCATGCTATAAGGAAGCCCAACCTAGCACATGCAAAGGAACCACATGGAAAAGCCCTGAAATTGCTTGAAGAGAGACAGGCGAGGACAAATCCCAGATACTCCAGTCTCATGCTGCTCCTATCTGACCACAACCATATCAGAGACCTTGAGCAAGAATTGCCCAGTGGAGAGCCCTGCCCAAATTTTGGAGCCACAAAAAAAAAAAAAAAAAAAAAACTTAGAAAGTAGTAGTATGATTGCTGTTCTTTTAAATCACTAAGTTCTTCTGTGATTTTTGGCACATACCCAGATAAATGAAACAATGGCTGAAGCTTTTAAAATTACATTGTATACTTTTAGAGCACTTTTAGAATCATATAAAGCAGAAATATGTATTCTTGACTGGTAAGTTAGCTTTTTTTTTTTTTTTTTGAGACAGAGTCCTGCTCTGTTGCCCAGACTGGAGTACAGTGGCACGATTTGGCTCACTGCAACCTCCGCCTCCTAGGTTCATGCCATTCTCCTGCCTCAGCCTCCCACATAGCTGAGACTACAGGCACCCACCACCAAGTCCGGCTAATTTTTTTGTATTTTTAGTAGAGACGGGGTTTCACCATGTTAGCAAGGATGGTCTCGATCTCCTGACCTTGTGATCCGCCCTCCTCGGCCTCCCAAAGTGATGGGATTACAGGCATGAGCCACCGTGCCCAGCCAGGTTGAGTTAGTCTTTACTTGAAAAGAATATTGTCATTGGGTAGATCTTGCACTAAATGCATCCATAATCAATCAATAAATATTTATTGTACTCTCAAGGCATCTATCACCTATTCTGTATATGAAAACAAGGACTCACTTAAAGTAAATGTTCTACAAATAATTAAGTTAAATTCGTCTTGTCAACAAAATAATTTTATTTTAACTAGATAAGATAAGCAGACTTTTCTAAAATATACTATAATATTCATTATCACATGGAAGCAGAGTAAGCCAACCGTAAGTGCAATTTTTTAAATGGTTCTTTAGGGTCATATCGTACAGGTTATAGAGGCTGGATACTTTTATATTGAGTGTCGTCAGCTTGCTGGTGGACAACAGCTAATGCAAATTAGCATCAGCTAAGGCTGAAGTCACCTAGCATAACTTATCACTTTCAACCTGTGGCTGCAGTCAGGTTCCGCTCATAATCTGGTCTCTTTTATGTCCCAGGAAGAAAAACTCAGCCACACAGTCTTGTTAGACAAAAATAGATATAATTGGTAATGGGGCTTTACTACACCAGAGATTTCCAAAGGTGTTCTGTGCATTGTTTAGGCTTTTTAGGGTGGCTGAAACTCAACAATTTAACTAATAAGTGAAGCTTTACTATCCTAAGAATCACAGCCTCATGTTTGGACAGAATGATTAAGTTCATCTACAGAACTGGAATTAAGGTACTATTCAAATTCTTTCATAAGATTCTTCAATAAATGGTTGTCAAGTTTCTGACTGAAGAGATTAAACATGGGAAGGTAGTTAAGTATCCCGTCCATTGAGTTTAATGAACGTAATACTTCCCAGAGGTCCTCGTATGCCATATACTAGTTCTCCTTATTAGAATCCTCACTGTATAAGGCCTTTCCAAATTCACCTGGCCGTATGCCACCACATCTCCACCTAATAGCACCAGCTTTCTCAGCCTTCGTCATAACAGTTCCGGTGCCCAGGTTCAATCTTACTGGACCCATAGAGACTCTGGTTTCCCCAGGTGCCCAGAGGGATTGGCAATAGAACGAGAAGTGCTAGGATTTAAGATGGGATGAGGCAATCTGAAAAATAAAAGGCAAGAATGGGAAGAAAGTGCCTCCTGTCTCTCTTAACCTCAAGATGTCCTAAATGCCAAGCAACTGATAATATTTTTTGTGGTACTGTGTCCCAAATGAACAAAGCATATGGCTTTAAACAAGGAGTGAAAATAGAAGATCATTAGCCCCTGTCATCATTCTGAGAGACCCTCTTGTAGAATTGGAAACTCTCATCCCTACAGTTAGGAGTCCAGTTCCCCGGGAAGATACTTCCACAAGGGGACACAGAAAAGTTTCTACTGAGGCAGAAGTTAAATTCACCTGGTCGTTTTTTTACACCTCATACCAGTGAGCCAGTAGACAAAGAAGGGAGATTCTGTACTGACTGGGATAATGAGCTCTGATTATCATGAAGAAATAGGTTTGCCACTATATATTAGAGGCAGATTTTGTCTGGAACCCAGAACATTCATTAGGGAAACTCTGTTTCCAGGGCTAAGAACAATGGTGAATGGGCAAATGAAGACGCCTGAAAAATGGATGTTGTACCACAGCATCCATCAAGCAACACAGACCAGCCAAAATGTTGACCAAAGGTGAGGAAAACTAGAAAGAGCAATAAAAGAGGGTAATGATACATATTAGAGTTCCAGGTCTAGCTACCTCAGTGAGGGACTGTGGCTTGGTTGGCTAATCTTCTTTAAATATTTTTAAGAGTTTGCCTTGTCACCATATTCCTGGAATGTTCTTGTACTTTTCATCTCAGGGGTGAGACTGTCTAGCTCTTATATGGAATATGGATATGATAAAGAGTGAAAATGCATCTGAGTAACTCAAGTAGTAGACCATATTAGATGCAATTTATGGGCCTTTCAAGTTTCACTTGGTGTAATCTGTTCTATGAACCTTTCAAGTTTCACGTGGTGTAATCTTTTATCAGGGGAGCCCTGCTCATTTTTTCTGTTGCCTTGCTTCCTGGGATCTCCAACTGTCATACCTTTCTTCAGAGATACAGGCTTCAACAAGGTTTCCATCATAGCTACTACAACAGGAGGTCCAGCAGCTCCAGGGCTCAACACCAAAGCAACCAGATCCATGGAGTCTCTTGCCCCTACAGTGGCTAACCAAAAGGCTTGGCAAATTCAGGCTGGAAATACAGAACATGTAATAGTTTGTAGGACAACTTTTAACCCAATATGGACAAGATATGGGAAAGAGCACATAAGTAAGTCACTCTTCATCTTCAATACAGATTGCTCTATGTATCTCTCTGGAGACCTCCCAAAAGACCAAGCAATTGGCTGTTTTCTTATGAGGCTCTGAACTACGCTGTGAGATACCACGTTATATTTCCTTTCCATTTTCCCCTTCCTCGCTTCTTATTTTCATGACTTTTGTTGTACAGGCATTATATTGCCCAGTGAAACATTAACATCTTTGATAGGGAATCACACCAAGATAATTTTTATTCCCTGAATAAATTCTAGTCTGCCAATGTTCTTGGTAAGAAATTCATAGAGTAGATTTGTGATATCATCTCCCTCATTCCAAAGACTATGTATCAAGTAATAAAATCTCAAATCATAATAACTTTATTATCTATACCACAATTAACATCTTATGCAACTTTGGTAAAATAAAACTTATTTTCATTTTTGCTAACAGATTTCTGTTCTTTATAATTAGCAAATTTATCATAGTTGACTGTCCTCATATTAAATTTTATGCACCATTCTAGTTTTTATAGTCTCTTTAGAATTTTATCTTCCAAAAGTTTAGATTGTTTGCCCTAAACAACGTCAACTAAAGATACAATCAATATGCAAAAATACAAGTCGATGCTCTTGTTAAAATGATTAATAAAACTATCAGACTAGGCAGAATGAATATAGCCTCCCGTGGCACAGCACTGTAGACCACCTTACATATTGGTATTGACTGTTGTTAAGCAGCACACATTGAATGCAGCAGTTCAATCATTTATGAATCCACCCAGGTGAACTATTAATCTATTTTGTCTCTAAGAATTCTTGGGGCGCGGTGGCTCACGCCTGTAATTCCAGCACTTTGCGAGGCCGAGGCCGGCGGATCACGAGGTCAGGAAATCCAGACCATCCTGGCTAACTTGGTGAAATTCCGTCTCTACTAAAAATACAGATAATTAGCCAGGCGTGGTGGCGGGCGCCTGTAGTTCCAGCTACTCCGGAGGTTGAAGCAGGAGAAATGCAAGAACCCGGGAGGCGGAGCTTGCAGTGAGTGGAGATCGGGCTACTGCACTTCAGCCTGAGCGACAGAGAGAGATTCCATCTCAAAAACAAAACAAAACACAAAAGAATTCTTACTTTATAATATGTTTCCATCTCACAGTCTATATCTTTAAAACAAGTTTATGCTAACTTATTTCTATTCAATATAGAGAAGCACTTGAGAATTCAATTATGACTGATGATGTTATTTTAAAGCCAAATTAATCCCTTTGGAAAACTTGAAGAAAGATAAAAATGATTCTATCAATTTAATGACTTAAAATGTGCATAATTTTTAATTCAGTAACTCTACTTCTAAAATTTTCCCAAAGGTAATAACCGTGAATGTGTGCAAAATATACCTATGTAGATTTTTTGTGTGTGTAAAAGCAAAAATGAAAATAGCTTCAATATCCAATAGTGGAAGTTCAACTAAGTGAAGTAGGCAAATCTGGAATTCGGAATAAAATTTTCCCATTAAAATTGTTCCACTACTATTTAGTGACATGGAAAACAATATTCATATTAAGTGAACAAACAGCCAGATCTTTTCTCTCCTTCAGCTAGAGCTGTGTTGGGTGAAGGCAGTAAAAATCTTTGGTTATTAGGAGATCAAGGAGCTGTATTTATTATTCTATGGCTAAGCATGGCATCTTGCGGCTACCAATGTTCCCTGCCCACTAACTAGCTGAATCAGTTACTACTGGGACAAGTGTTACATACATAAACACACAGAGGGAAATAGATAACTAATAAAATAAAAACTTAAAGTAAACCAGAAGCACTGTAGTGTGGAGATTGCATAGCTTGTGTGTGTGTGGAGTGTGCGCGCTTGAGTGTGTGTGTCACGTGAGAAATATTTAAAAGTACTTTTTGATTTGTGTAAAGTTAGAACTCAAGATGTCAGTTATGGTACTTGACAAAGTTGTGTTTGGAAAGACAGACCTGCACCAAGAAGCAGCCATATGGTAATCTTAATTCACTGTGTACCTACAGAATATGAGGTTCTTATGAAATGACTTGGAAGCAAAGAACTTTCCACCTAGATTGACAGAGAGAGAGAGAAAGAGAATGAAGGATGTCAGGGTGTTAATGAGTGTGTTCACTTGAAAATAAATTGTCTTTCTCTTGGAGATCAAAGCCCCGTTAGAGTGAAATGAAATGGACTCTTGGCAAATCACTGATCCCATTTCTGTCTTCAACTGTATAACTGTGTCCAGCATCCGATAACCTTCCCTTTTTGGTTCACCTGTATTTTGTGCTAATTCTGACCTTGTATTTGAGTATTCTGATTCTGGGACATACCTTAGTAAAAACAAACAAACACAAAAACACATTCATCTCGTTGATATGAATTATGATGACTGGCAAAGCTTGGTGGGTTTTTTTTGTTTCTGTTTTTCCTGTTTTTATATTTTATTGAGGTACAGCATACACACAAAACGTGCACAAATCAAAAAGGACAGATCAATGTTTTATTTCCAGTTTGAATACGTATGTATAATAAAAACTCAGGTCAAAAAATAGAACATTACTAGCCCCCTCAGAGTACCCTGTTTTGCCCACTTTCAGTCACTATCTCATCCCCATACAGGGGAATTACTTTTCTGAGTTCTAATATCAAAGATTACTTTTGAGTTTTATGAAGCCATAGAGCATGAATTCTTCAACTGAACATTAGGTTTGTAAGATTCACCTGAATTGTTGTAGTAGTTGCAGTTCATTCATTCTGGTTGCTGTATTTTCCATTGTAGAACAAACCACAGTTTATGTATCAAGTCTTCTATTGATAACTATTTAAATAGCTTTCATTTGGTGCTACTAAAAGAGTGTTGTCAGAACATTATAGTTCTGTGAACATAAGTATATATTTCTGCTGATTACACATCAAATTGAGCTATTGCAATATCAAAGGATAGACATATGCTTAGATTTAGTAGATACTGGACTGGCAACGTTTAAGATGTTATTTTCTCTGGCTTATTTACATTTTAAGAAGCATTAACAACTCTTACGCCATAGGGCTAAATATCCAATTGTGAAATTAAAGTACCAAAGATATATTTTGAGTGTCAAGGAAACCTAAACTACTTGGGAACCATGGAAAGCCAGCTTGGCTTTGCCTAGAGTTAATTTTCATGCTGGCACAGAGGGAGATCATAAAAATAGTTTTGCCAGTTTATATTAATGAAAAGTTGTTTCCATTCTGAAAATAATTATAAAATTCTTATAAGACTTTAACCAGATTTGTTACAAGTCTAATAGAGCAAACTCTTTTGGTTAGATTGTTTGTTTGAAATCTATAATTTGTTTTCACTTAAGACTTAGCTTTTGTTTAAAATTATAGAAGAATATGTCATTTTATATTAGTACTAAAGAAACATTAGGGCTTTAGAATTGAGGTTTCCTTTTGAAAGTGATACACATTTTTAGGAAAAACATTGAATCAGAAAATTTTCAAAATATTTTATGAGCGTCATGAAGAAATTCTTCACTCTTGAGACAAATACTACAAAGATAATTGCAAAACCTGAGGCCTCATCATTAAGAAAGTAGGCTTTTTATTAAGTAAGATATTACAAATTAAAACAGAAGTAGAATGTGTGTGTGTATTTTTTAGAATAAGAAAAGGATTTCTCGAGATTAAACACGTAGGTATTAATTTGTTTGTACTTCTTTTGTATGGGAGAGCTCTGTCTCCTACAAAAGATTATGAGTCCCTTAAGGATGAAGAATGTCTTAGCCCTCTTTTTGTCCAAGGACCTAGCTTAGTGACAGGCATAAATTAAGACCTTACTGTATATTTGTTAAACTGAATCTTTTAGAGTAGGTTATACATCAAACCCTCTAAGAATACAATCTTTCAAAAATGGAACACATAATTATGCTCTGTTTATCAGATGGAATGAGCCTGATCTTTGGTGTTAGATCTGAATTTGAATCCATCAATTAATGATCATATAAATTAATTATCATACAAATTAATTGATGTAAATTCATCAATTAATGATCATGTAAATTATGCCCATGAATATCATATTGTAAATGGTAAACAGCCCAGTGTAAGATAAAGAACATGATGGACTTTGGAGTTTGAGAGATTTAGCATTTACTGTGTTGACTCTCGTCTCTTATATAAAATGGGGATAATCCTGTCTTTTACATGAAATAGGAGTTATCTCATGGGTGGTACAGATGAATTACCTACTGAAGCTCCTGCCTATCTGAAAATGTAAAAGAAAAGGAAACGAGAGAAGAAGGGACAGATTAGACTATAAGTGCAAGAGAGTAGGACTTCTGGAATTGGTTTACCTATACTAAATTGTAGAATTAAATAAGTATCCTCAGTGCTACTCTTTCTTTTCCTTCCTCAGCCAGATTGTAAATGGTAAACAGCCTAGTGTAAGATAAAGAACATGATGGACTTTGGAGTTTGAGAAATTTAGCATTTACTATGTTGACTAAATGTAAGTAATTGGATTTTCTCTAAGCTTCAGTTTCTCTTTGTAAAATAAGGATAATAAAGAAAGGTTGTTCACGGCTCGGCACGGTAGCTCATCCCTGCAATCCCAGCACTTCGGGAGGCAGAGGCGGGCAGATCACGAGGTCAGGAGATCCAGGCCATCCTGGCCAATATGGTGAAACCCCGTCTCTACTAAAAAACAAACATTAGCCAGGTGTGGTGGCAGGTGCCTATAGTCCCAGCTACTCAGGAGGCTGAGGCAGGAGAATTGCTTGTGTGCTGAGACCCCGCCACTGCACTCCAGCCTGGTGACAGAGCCAGACCCTGTCTCAAAGGAAAAAAAAAAAAAAAGGTTGTTCATAATGAAGAAGACAATATAAAGTCTTCAAGTGTCTGTCTCATGATAGATTTAAAAAAACATTACTCTCTTTTATTTTTCCCTTTCTCCTTTTGTGTTTACCAGCTAATGACTCAGAGCTATCCCAAGAAAAAGAAAATGGAAAGAAACCAGAAGGTATTACACTAATTAAATTGATATTCCCTTGGCCCCACCAAATTACACCACTGTCTGTATTTTACCACTATTTGTCAAGTTAGGAAAAGACAGAAACACTGGACGTGTATGTGTTCTACCACTTTGCTTTCCTCAATTTTGCAGCAAAGTTTGTCTATTGCTTAAATAGCAATATTTGGTGAAGGTTATTGAGGACCTTAAGAAGTAATAATTAACTAATCTTTAAATCTGAATCTCAAAAAGAAAATAATTACATAATTAATGTCAGCCTTCCCTTTCTTCCCAATCAACTCCTTTTCACAAAGTGCTTTGCCCTAGGAAAATAAATGGGAATTTTTCATTAAGAAACTTTCCTAATATTTAAAAATCCTGACCATGGGTTTTTTAATCCTTTCATATTAAAAACACACACACACACATACACACATACACACACACACACACACACAGACACACAAAACAACGATTGATATAACTTTTACCAGCCTTTCTCTAACTACTACTTTTCTTTCATGCTATTATCTTGAGATTCATGTGCATATTTTGCCCATGAATATCAGAGATCCAAACATAAGGAACATATATTTTTTTCTCTAATCATAACAGTACCTTCCTTTTTTTGTGTGTGGGCATTAAAAACGTTTTTCTAACCATGTGGATAGGATAGGAATGGCCATCTTCTCAGAGATCCTACCTCCCTGGCCGTAGTGACAGCTCAGCAATGGCTGTTTTTCAGAGTCACAGCAGTTCGAGCTCTTGGGATTTTGGCAAAAG
The DNA here is from genome assembly GCF_049350105.2 of Macaca mulatta. Classification (NCBI taxonomy): domain Eukaryota; kingdom Metazoa; phylum Chordata; class Mammalia; order Primates; family Cercopithecidae; genus Macaca; species Macaca mulatta. The sequence continues at coordinate 126,266,128 of NC_133413.1, forward strand.
CATGCAGGACTCAGTCCATTTAAGGTAAACTTGGGAAACTGAAGTTGGGAACCTCCCCACTTCTCTCTCTCTCTCTCTCTCTCTCCCTCCCTCTCTTTTCCTTTTCCCTTTCTTTCTCTCTCTCGCTCTCTTTTTCCTTCCCTTCCTTTCCCTTCCCTTCCCTTCCTTTCCCTTTTTTCCTTTTTCTTTCAATTTTTCCCTTTAAAAAAATATATATTGAGGTATAATTGAAGTACACTAAACTGCACATATTTAAAGTGTGTAATTCGATTTGACATATCTATTCACCTGGAAAATCATCACTGCAATGAGGAAGCTAAATATTTTTTGCTCTCCTTTTTGAAAGAGTATAAAATTGGAGAACATTTTTGCTCATGCACCCAGTTGTCCCTAACACCTATATAGGGTGTGAGTGTGTGATATAATTTGTGCATCTTTTGATCAGATGAGTCAATAAATCTATATGCCTAAGGTGGTGCAAGTTGGGTTACCAGCATTTGCTACTGAGAGTCATGAATAAATGTCCTGATTACTAGCACATTGAGGAAGCTTTTTTTTGCAGTCATTTTTTTAGCAAAACTAAAATTAATTTTCAAATTTTTATGCATGCTAGGTAAAATGTACAATAAAATTAATCCAAACTGCTCATCAATGTTTGAGGAACTCAAAGCAATTTAGAAGTCATTTGCTGTTTTACTTTTCATATTAAAAAAACTCAGAAAGTAATGTAAAAGATTTAATTCATGTTTCATTTTTCTGTTTCTCATAAGCCCTAGTAAACAATGACATCTTTTTAATTTTTTGAGACAGGGTTCAACACTGTCACCCAGGCTGGAGTAGAATGGTGCTCTCATTACTCACTGTAGCCTCAGCTAATTGGGTGCAAGTGATCCTCCTGACTCAGCATCCTGAGAAGCTGGGGCTATAGGAGCACACCACTATGCCCAGCTAAGTTTTAAAAATTTTTGTAGAAATGACATCTCCCTATGTTGTCAAGGCTGGTCTTGAACGCCTGAGCTCAAATAATCCTCCTAAGTTGGCCTCCCAAAGTGTTGGGATTGCAGGCATGAGACAGCACAACCAGCAAAGCCATCTTTTAAAAACCTACTATGCTGAAAGGCAGTAAAGATTTAAATTGTCTAAGTAAATATTCCTGCCCTAAGATGTGATATGACAAATCTTTCGGTGGTCATTGGACCTCTGACAAATAGAAGCCTCTGACTAGATCATTCGTGCAAAGAAGAAGGGCTATCGGAAGTTAGAGAGAGTCAATTGCTTCATCTACCAAACTCCATATTTTAAAAAGACGGCCATCTTGCTTTGTGTGAGAACCAATTTAGAGGAAATAAAATGAGAGGAATACTTTGTCAGAAAGACTCTTTTAAAGAAGTGTATGTCTCTATCTCACTTTAATCTTTAATAAGTCTAAATTTGCTAAAACATCTGTATTTGTGTTTTTGGATCTAAAAATTATAATAAATGGCCGGGCACAGTGGCTCACGCCTGTAATCCCAGAACTTTGTGGGGCAGAGGCGGGCGGATCACGAGGTCAAGAGATCGAGACCATCCTGGCCAACATGATGGAACCCTGTCTCTACTAAAAATACAAAAATTAGCTGGGTGTGGTGGCACGCGTCTCTAGTCCCAGCTATTCGAAACGCTAAGGCAAGGAAATCGCTTGAACCCAGGAGGCAGAGGTTGCAGTGAGCCAAGATCGCACCACTACACTCCAGCCTGGCAACAGAGCAAGATTCCGTGTTAAAAAAAAAAAAAAAAAAAAAAAAAAAATATATATATATATATATATATATATATATATATATGTACACACACACACATATATATGTGTATATATATAAAATAAATTAAAATTTTAAAATGGTAAATACTAGGACAAAAAAGAGCAGGGGATGATAGTTTGAAAGGTCATGGCTACATTGTTCACTCTAAAAATCACCACCTTGGCTATTTAGATTTAATTCAGTTTATGTCTAAAAGTAACAATATTTGTACTCTTCATTTTCTAGCATAACTGTGGATTTCACTTGCAAGAGTACATTCTTACTTGTTGAAGTAATAGTATAATCTATAAATAGAATAAGAAATTGAATTCAGAAACAATAATTGAAATCCTTATGTAAAACTTAAAATGTGAAAACAACTAAGATAGATTCAGTTAACTTTGCTCATTGGTTAGTCAACCATTAAGCCCTACTCAGTCTCTAGGAATAGTTGGAAAAGTCCTACCTCAGATTCTCTTCCCTGGGATATCCAAACTCATTTTAGCTAAGAAACTAAGCAAAAAATAAATAGAAGAGGAAGACAATACATTACATTTCTCATGGTCACAATTTCATAGTTCTTACCAAATGGAAGGCTCACTACCTGTCCATTAGTTAGCTTGTTTGTCACTCAGGCTGGAGTGCAGTGTTGCTATCATGGCTCACTGCATCCTTGCCTCCCAAGCTCCAGCAATTCTCCCATCTCAGCCTCCCAAGTAACTGAGACTACAGGCACACACCACCACACCCGGCTAACTTTTCTATTTTTGGTAGAAATTAGGATACAGTATATTCCCCAGGCTGGTTTTGAACTCCTGGGCTCAAGCAATCCCCTTGCCTTGGCCTCCTAAAGTGCTGGGATTGCAAATTAGTTGTTTTAGTAGTTCTTTATGTATGCCTCTGTTTTTATATTGATCAGAGCGTATGGCATACAAAGAAAGATAAGTTTCATTTACAAAATGGTTTGCAAATTTAGAAACATTTATAATGATACGATTTCCACAGGGTAAGTGTAGAAATCTTGAGCAAACTGGTATGTGTTAGAATTGTGGTCAGATCACAACAGGAATGGCACCCCACAACAGGAATGGCACCCCACCAGGAATAGCATCCCATATTTCACTCAGAAGAGACACAAAATGGACTGGAAATGACATTTAGCACAGAAGTACATGGTACACGCAAGTCAGCTCTATTTTTCAGGTTTATGTGTGGTTCTTCCAAATTCCTCTAGCTCTACCTCCACCCTTAGCAGGCTACATGTCTCCTTCAGTGGGTGGATCACATTTTGTTAATTTTTGCAACCAGGGTGCTATGTACAGTGCAAATAGTTGGTTTTTAAAATAGATGAGAACACCTTTACCAAGACTCTCTTGGGCCCAGTTAGAGAATATCCTGATATATACTGGGTAGGGGTGGAGGTGTGGAGATGGAGGTGGGTGGTTGTGGTTGTGTTTGTCTTCACATTAATTCACATAAGTTATTTCATATTAATTCATAGTAGTAATATTTGGGGCCTGGATTCTTTAATAACAATTTGTATCTGGAGTCTTTTCTAGGACACATCATTTTAAGGGAAGATGTGAGAGATATGAAGAAGCAGCTGTGGAGATGCTACGCTGGACATGAAATGGGTGTGGAAGACAATGGAAAGCCAGTTGGTCAAGACCCTTGGGAAGAAAAGAATCTTTAAAAGGTCTCTGTTAGCGTGGGACTAAATTATAATTAGACATTGTGAATAAGATGAAATACTAAAGAAAGAAAGAAAATATGGGGCACATACAGAACTGATCAAGAAGGGATTATCAAGAGACAATTACTCAACTACTCATTTGCAAGTGAGCATATTCTCACCCAACACTGTTTTCAGTTATGATTTAATGGAAGTTCTAATTGAATAGTTCTTTGTGGTACTCAAAGTCCAAGACAGCAAGTTGTTCTTTTGTATGGACTCATACATTTTCCCAGAATGAACTGTAAAACACTCATGTTTTCCCTGAACTGTGGCAAAGTGACTTATCCAGTTTCTGGCAAATTTATTAAGCAATACAGACTCCCTGCTTAATCCATTGATTTAAACAATATTCAGTTAACACAAATTGGTGAATAAGCAGAGATATAGGTCAGCTGATTGAAGAAAGATGTAAAAGTAAAGTAAAATAACATTTATTTGAAAACAGCAAATGGGTCAGAGCTAAACCCCAGTACAAGTTAGAACAAATAAAAACCCATAAATCTGAAAACCTGAAAACCTTCTTGGGTTTACAAGAAGTCTCTTCTGATCTCAGGCTGTATTTATCTTCTAGATGGAAAAAAAAAAGAGGAGCAATAAATCTCTTCATATCAAAGCCCTGTTCAGTGGAAATGAATTGAAAGTGTTGGGTCAATTAGAATGAACTAGATCTCCCCCAGGCAAACCTACTATCGATACATAGTTTTAGCTTCCAGACACCTTTAAAGGTAGCCTGGGAAAGGCTGGCTAGCAAAACAAAACAAAACAAAACAAAACAAAAAAGATAATTCTAAAATTTGAGTTCCCTCGAACTCCATCCACTATAGGAATAAAAAGAGCTGTTTCTGCTCTATTGCATTTTGTTGAAACAAAAAAAAATAGATTGGAGAAATGAATAAGCTCGGCACATTATGTAGAGATAAAATGGTATTATGGCAAGAGAATTAAGAAATGAAGAACAAAGAGCTAAGAACCAGATTCCTGTCGCAGCTCTGCTTTCATGGCTGTGTCACTTCTGGTCAGTCCTTAGACTTTGAAATCTATAGGATACATGTCTGGAAACAAGAGGATAACAGATTATTCTTAAGTTTCTCTGTGATTCAAAAATACCTATGAACCTAAAGGAAGGAAGATAGTTATGTGGATTGATTATTGGAAAAGAATCTAAAGTAATTGTTTCATGTATACATAAAAGGGAAGATCCAGCTATGAATTGTCAAGATATCTTCAAAAAGACCTTTTATTATTGAGAGTTACAAAGAGGACAAATAATCAAATGAATTTTTGTAGTAACACTCATAAATAATATTTACCGGTATCTAGTGAGCATTTACTATTTGAATTACTTTTGTAGAAAGTCTTATTTAGTCCAATACAATCCTTTGAGATAGATGCTGTTTTATACACATGTTATACATAAGCCAGCTGAGACACCATTATAGACTTAGAATGTTCTAAGAGGCAAACTAGGATTTAGTCTCATACTGTCCAAACTCGACTAATCACTGTGTAATTATAAGCACTCTTCTAGACCACCATTTGTAGATGGCATAGTAAAGAAATCTTCAGCTTGTGCTTCAAGCCACAGAACATACACTGTCACATTTAAAACTCCAGTATCTCTGTGATGGATTTATTTGTATTATTCCTCTTCCTTTGGTCTATGTGAAAATACTTTTTCTTAATTTCCTGAGACTGGTTGAGAAAATGAATCTGGTGAAAATGCTAGAGTAACTCATTGGATTTGAATGCTCCAATGATTGAAATACTATGGTATCAACTGGACTAAGAATCAGAGGACCTCTATTCAAGGCCTTTCTTTACTAATTGTGAGTGGGACCTTGAGCAAATTTCTCATCACTCTAAACATCAGTTTCCCAACTACAAAACAGAACTTTTCTCACTAATATTACGATGTTAAAGAGGTAAAATAGAAAAAAGAAGGGCTTTGGATTCAGAGGAGCCTAGATGGGAATTTTGTGAGCAGTTATGTGATCTTGTACAAATTACTCAAACGTTTCTGTGTCTCATGTTCTTTGTCTGAGTAATAGTGATGATAATAGTGATATGGACAGTGGACAGTAGGTAGGGAAACACTGGGCAGAAGAGAGTGGTGCCCCAGCAAAGGCCCCACCCTCAAGCCTGGAAACCCGCAGCCCTAAATGGGAACAGGCATTCCTGTTTTCATGTTCAAATGTTGCCTTTTGGCCCACCATGTCCCCCACTATCTTGTACCTATGTAAAATCCAAACCTCAGGCTCCATGAGCAGAGGAACAGCAGAGTGGCAGAGCAGCAGAGCAGCACAGCGGTGTGGCAGAGAAGGAGAGAAAAGGAGTATATGAACGTTAGGAGGAGTTCAGCTGGGGATGATCAGAGAGGAGATTGGCCGCAGGATGGCCGACCTCCAGGGGAAGATCATCTTCCCACTCCATTCCCTTTCCAGCTCCTCATCCATCACACTGAGAGCCATTTCCACCACTCAATAAAAATCCCTGCATTCACTATCTTTTAATTCTGAGAGACCTGATTCTTCCTGGGTCAAGGGGCCAGGTACCAAGAAGGCAGAGTATAAAAGGCTGTCACCCTGACTCTCCACTGAGCTTGTTTAATACTTAGCCACCCACAGTCAGCAACTGCTAAAAGAGTATTAATTGTAACACACCTCTAGATGTTTCCATGGGACCAGAGCCCAAACGCACTTGCCCTGTCTCCTGCACCTGCCCATCTGTGTGCTTCCCCTCTTGTAAGGAGTTTGAGCACCCAGCAGCCAAATAAACATGCCACACCCCTATCACATGTCCTGTGAGGGGAGTCAGGGAACTTGCCCATTTAAATAGTAACAACTTTACAGGGCTAAAGTGTAGATTAAATTAGAGAACTTTCCTCAAATACAGTAGTTTAACCCACAGTAATAGAAAACAAATAACTAGAAGAGACTGTGAACATTTGTAAATCATTCTATTTCAAATATAACATACACTAACAAACTGTCTTTTGGGCATGTGTGTTTTCTTGTATATTTGTTCATTTATCTCCAGCAATAGAGATGGATTTGTGCTGAGATACTAATTTTCTTTCTCCTCACCTTCCTTTCTCTTCTTTTTTTTTTCTGTGGCAAAAATAATGCATTATTAAAAACAAAAAAAAATACTGCTGGGAAATGTCCTTCCTAGTCTACATGGGGACTAACCCCTCCTCAACCTTACTAAAAGGGTGGGCTCCAACAACTAATTAGTCATGTACAGTAAGAATAAGAAAAAATACAGTATTTAAATTGACAGTTTGTTTAAACATGTTTTGCAAATTCACATTTTGTTAAAATGTCTAACTATATGTGTAATTTGCATAACCTGTGGAACCAAGAAAAGAATATCCCTTTCAGATATGCTAAATGGAATGAACAAATGTGTACATCACTATTATGTGTACCACATTTTCTTTCACCCAGATGCCATCTATAAAAAGCCCAGAAATGAATGGTAATTTAAACTATAAAGCTATATTTAACACACTACAAATGAGTAGATTAGTGTATCTAATATTTTATTCTATCTGTCTCTGAATTAATCTAGTTCTTACTCTATATAAATATCTATTTGTTGTGTTCTTTTCATTTCATCAGGTGAGAAAGACTGAAAATGAAAGGCCCTTAAATGAGAAAGGTAATATGGAAAATAAAATGGATATCTCAGCCCTGTCATTCAACTATCCCTGGTGCAAGCATGTAATTTTGTAATTTATTGTCCAAAGAGGATACTTTTGAAATGGAAAGGGGCACTATAAATAATTGTACCAGGAAAATAGGAGCAAACCGGTGTTTCTCAAATAAATTGAGATATATGGTTGACAGGTCACTTAAGTTGTTTCATTTTAATTTCCAAAACACTTTCTGCTTGTTCAAAATATATCCAAAAGGTACCCTGCCTCCCAGCGCCTTTGACAGTCTCTGCTGCTCCACCACCAAGTTACTTTTCCCCCTGAATTGCTACAATAGCCTCACAGGAGCCTCTTAGCTTCCACCCTGGCCCTCCCCACTTCCCCAACTCTCCAGTCAATTTTCTACATAGCAACCAAACATACACTTTTACAGCAGTGGTTCTCAACTGGAAGAGATTTTGTGCCCTGTCTTATGACACATGGCAATGCCTGAAGATAACGTTGATTTTCACAGCTAGGAGGCTGCTACCAGCATCTAGTGGCGAGAGGCCAGGGATTCAGCAAAACATCCCACACTGCCACGTGACAGCCCCCATAACAAAAAGGTGCCTAACCCCACCTGTGGAGAGTGCTACTGATGAACAAGCGTCTGAAAGTATAAATCATACCATATCATGCCTGGGGTTGAATCTCTCTAATATACGTAAAATAAAACCCAGTCACTTCACCATATATGACCCTTTCCTGTCCTCTAAATTCACTCTCATTCACTCTTGGTCTCCCTGACTCTTAACTCCCTCCAGTCTCATTCCTCACTGTAAGCAAGAAGGTCTTTTCTCAAGTCTGTCTGCATCTTGACCAGGGCCTCTGCCTGGAGTGCTCTTTTTGCCTGGCTGGCTTCACCCCATCCTTCAGGTTTCTGCTCCATGGCCATGGCCTCAGGAAGATCTCCCTGACTATCATGAGCTGGAGGAACATTGATTGTCTTCCTGCATTCCTCCAGCACTTTGTTGTGTCCCACCTCATTTTCTTTAGTCTTATTCTCTTCAGAGCACTTTTCCAACTGAAATTATTTCATTTATGTATTTGTTTCCCAGAATTTTTTAAAAATCCATTTCTCCTGGAAAGAATAGGGCCTTGTCTGATTTCTTTTTCTTTTTCTTTCTTTTTTTTTCTTCTTTCTATTGTTGCTGAATCCCCAGTGCCTGGAACAGAGCAGTGCTTGGAAAAGAGCGGCCAAGCAATAAATATTTGTCACCGGAAAGTTTCTATGGTACATCACCCTGACACAGTTAAAAAAAAAAAAAAAAAAAGACACTGGACATCAGAGGTAAGTTCAAATAGGAATTTAGATTCCCAATTGAAGTTTTAATGCTTAATGATAGCAATAATAAAATTAATGACAGCAACTATCATTTACCAAGGGTGTACCATGGGCTGGGATAAACTCTTTTCATTCATTTTCTCAGTGAGTACTTTCAACAGCCCAGCTGGCCGTCTCTATCCAGCTACCCTCAGTGTGGCCTTTCCATACCCTGCCATGCCAACTATAGTCTCCAGGCCTGTGTACGTGCTGCAGTCTCCCCCAGACAACTGTCTCCCTCTTTGCCCTCCCATTGCTATGCAAAGCTCATATGTGACCACCTATGAGAAACTGGATATGGAGTCTACCTTAGTCCCTCTGGGCTGCTATAACAAACATACCTTAGACTGGGTACCTTATAAACAACAGAAATGTATTTCTCATCGTTCTGGAGGCTGGAAGTCCAAGGTGGAGGCACTGGTAGACTTGGTGTCTGGTGAGAGCTCATTTTCACAGATAGGATCTTCTTGCTGTGTCCTCGTGTGGTGGAAAGGGACAAACAAGCTCACTTAGGCCCCCTTTATAAGGACACTAATCCCATTCATGAGGGCTCTTTCCCCATAACCTGATCATTCCCCTCAAAAGCCCATCTTGAATATCATCACCTTGAGTTTAGGATTTCAACATATGAATTTCAAGGGGATATGAAGGTTTAGACCATAGCGATACTCACATTCCCAAAGCACATTTTGCTTACCTTTATCTCCTTCATAGACTAAAAGCTTTTTGAGGACAGTATAGCCCTATTGCCTGGCTCATATAGGTAGAACTTATGAATGTGGTAAGGATTGCTTCCTCAGTTTACTGATGAACAAATTGAACCATGCAAAGCTTAAATCTCCCGGTGTCAAATAGTGTGTGCACAACTGGGGGTTTAATTTTACGCCAGTTGGAATTCTGAATCTGTATTTTAACAACATTTCTGTATTACACATGTGACTTTGGACAAATTACTTAACCATTTAGAGTCCCCTTTTGCTAATCTATGAAATTAATAATGTGAGTGGGATAGGAAACTTTGATAGATGAGATGAAATCTGTAGCTTATTTATGCTGTAACCCTCATGGGTTTAAATGTCCCTATAGAATGATGTTTTACAGATAGAAAGTATTTGACAAACATATTGGTTGTTGAATTCTACAGGAGATACTCCACATAGAGACTGTGGAGATATGAAACACTTTTCTACTTCAGCACTGCCCTTAGCCAATTTTTAAAATGACCCTTTCTTTCACTTTTTTGGGATTTTCACTCTTATTCTAATAGCAAAAACAGGTAAGTCTGCTTTTTTTTTTTTTTCCTACAAGAAAATTGCAGTTCCTTGATAGCTTCAGATCCTCAGCTTTCAATCTCCTTGTTTATACACTCAGGAAACTGGTTTACTGCCTCACAAAACAGCACACCCATGCGATTAGCACTTAATTATGGCCAAGCCAGTAGCTGGGCTATAGGCTCAGGTTGAGTTAATTCACTCAAAATAAGTCTGGGTTTCATTTGTTTCATTTCAATTGCAAAGAGGCAAAATTTTGCATGCCATCTACTACGAATTTCACTTATTCTGAAAGACTATAAAACTTTCAACCATTTCTTTTTCAATGTCAATGTAAAATATTACTTGGAATCTAATATCCAATCCCTTCATGTTTAAAAGAAAAAAAAATGGCTTTGAAAATTTGGCTAGATACACTTAGATGTATATTTAAATTAAATTAAAGCATTGCCCTATTTTGCCAATTGGAAAATCACTGTTAAAAATTTCTGAAAATGGCTAGCTGACTATGACATAAATTGTAACATATTTTTTGGGTTCAACTATTTTAGCTGTTTTCACCAGCTATTTCCAAGATGAAATGAGCATTGAAGATGAAATATGAAAGGAATTCCCTTCATCATAGGCAGTAGCCAGCCTTCAGGGTGGTCCCTGGCATGTATCCCGTTGTGTAGTCCTCTTCCACGTCCTTCCAGAGTTGATCTATGTGACTGATAGAGACAGCATCGGCCAGGCATGGTGGCTCACGCCTGTAATCCCAGCACTTTGGGGAGGCCGAGGCAGGTGGATCATTTGAGGTCAGGAGTCCAAGATCAGCCCTGGACAACAAGGTGAAACCCCGTCTCCAGTAAAAATACAAAAACATTAGCCAGGTGTGGTGGCGGGCACCTGTAATCTCAGCTACTTGGGAGGCTGAGGCAGGAGAATTGCTTGAACCCGGGAGGCAGAGGATGCAGTGAGCCGAGATTGTGCCATTGTACTCCAGCTTTGGCAACAAGAGAAAAACTCTGACTAAATAAATAAATAAGAAGACAGCAGCCATGATGGCATGCCCCTTCTAAGACTAGGTCATAAAAGGCACGAAAGCTTCCTGCTAGCTTTCTCTTTTGCTCTCTTTCTTCCATCGCTTGCTCTAGGGATAGTCAGCTGCCATGTCTTGAAGAGAGGTCTCCAACTGACAACTATGAGGAACTGAGACCTATTGTCAACATCCACGTGAGTGAGGCTGCACACAAGTCCTAGAGGACTGCAGCTTGGGACAACACCCTGACTCCAACTCACAAGTCCCACCCAACTAAGCTGCTTCTGAATTCCTGGCCCACAGAAACCATGAGCTAATAACTGTTTGTTGTTTTTAGACACCACGTTTTTGATCATTCATTATGCAGCAGTAGATAACAAGTACTGCAGGGAATGAATTCATTTATCATTTATATATTCTTCATTGTTTATTGAAGCCCTCCCTCCCCCCCGCACATAGATGAAAACTTCAGTGTACTTACAAGATAACGTGAGTACACATCATTATTTTAAAGATAGTTCTAAAATGCAAAAATAGATTTTGAGATGTATTTGCTTACAGGATTATTTGGAATCTTAATGGAGCTTTTAATTACTAAAATTTAAGAAGAATGGGAAAAAAGAGGAGAAGACTTAGACAGAGGGAAGTAAATCCACTAGTGAAATTAGTCCCAAAGGAAAAAGCATGCATTGTAATAAGGGCAATCAGGGCACTAGTTGTTTTCTTTTTTCTTTTCTTTTTTTTCCTTTTTTTTGAGACGGAGTCTCGCTCAGTCGTCCAGGCTGGAGTGCAGTGGCGCGATCTCGACTCACTGCAAGCTCCACCTCGCGGGTTCACGCCATTCTCCTGCCTCAGCCTTCCGAGCAGCTGGGACTACAGGCACCCACCACTACACCCGGCTAATTTTTTTGTATTTTTAGTAGAGATGCAGTTTCACTGTGTCAGCCAGGATGGTCTCCATCTCCCGACCTCGTGATCCTCCCACCTCAGCCTCCCAAAATGCTGGGATTACAGGCATGAGCCACCGCCAATCAGGGCACTAGTTTTAAGGATTTTTATGTTTTGGGTTGGCAAAGGCTTTTTTTCAATGAACACTTTTATGGGATCCTGAGCTACAGAGTTAGCCTGTATATCCCTTTGGGAGCCTCAGAATAAAGCAGAAGAGAAATGGGACAAGAATGAGGAAAAGGGGACTGAATGGGCCTCCCACTTGAAATTCCATTAGATAATGTTGATTACAAAAGGTGACAAAAAATAGACTTAGCTGATTCCTAATCTCAGGGAGAGCCTTTCAATAATTTATTTTTCAGTATGACATTTGGTGTTACGTTTTTGTTAGATACACTTTATCACATTAAGAAAATTTCTTTTATTCTTTCTTTGCTAAGAATTTATTTTTTCATAAATAGGCTATGGAATTCAAGCATTGTTCTTTGACACAGGCAAATAGGACTCCAGTTCTTGCTAGAGCCTTCAGGACTTCACTCTGGCCTTCTACAGTTGTGTCCTATTCTGTGGGGGAATACATTGGCGTATTCCAACTTCACGTGTTACCTCTTTATGTTTCCACCCTTTTTGCATTTTGGCATCCAAATATGAGCATTATAAATGTATAAAATGACGATGCAAGCATTGTAAACTGTAGGTTGCTTCAAAGTAGTATCATTTTTAAAAATGGTCAATATCAAGGTATGAGAAAACAACATTGATATAACAACATTAATATAAACCCTAAAGAATAAGAATAAAATGAATATAAAATAAAATGTAGTATCTCAATTTTCCTTTGTGTAGAACAACAGACAAATTTTGTTTACTCACAGTGTTTCTTAAAAACTCGAATATTACCAACATTTAAAAGTCAGAAAAGAAATCGTCTAGACAGTTCATACAAAATGTGCATTTCAGGGTTCCCTTAAAATATTTGACAACACAGGGCAAACAGTCCCAGATGAAAACAATTGGCTAGAGCTAGAAGCTAAATTTTCTATGAAAACTTCTTCCAAATCTTACTACATATATATATACACACACACACACACTGCATATATATAAAAACTTACTGCATATATATATGAACTTACTGCATTTTATGTATATGTATATATACCTCTAACAAGTATATGTATACACTTCTAACAAGTGTATATATATACACACTAGTATATATATACACACACTAAGAAGTATATATACTAGTATATATAGAGGTATATATACTAGCATATTATATATATAGTACATATATAGAGGTATATATACTAGTATATGATATATAGTATATATAGAGAGGTATATATACTAGTGTATATATATATACACTAACAAGTATGTATATATAATAAAAGTATATACATATATATATACTAACAAGTATGTGTGTGTGTATATATATACTTGTTAGAGGTTTTTCCAAAATATGACATGTATGTTAAAAGGTACATGACATTGGCAATATGTAGCAGAGCTGTAATGAAATCTTCTGAATTATAATAAAAATTATATAAATATAAATAAAAATAAATATAATAAAAATATAGAAAAATATAATAAAAATATAGAAAAAAATTTATTAGTCATGCTAGAGGAAAATCTCAAATATACTTGTGTTCATTACAAAAAATATAAAATCATTGTCAAATAAAGAGGCAATCAAAGCATATGCAGCCAAATAAAGTAGTAAAAATTAACATGGATGTACGCCAAGCAGTTCATTAATAAAAATATTTTGTGATTTTTTTGGATTTTATGATTGAGATATTTGTCAGATTTTTATAACTTATTGTGTTTCCTTTGCTAATTCTAAATAACTATTTGTTCTTTAACGATTTTTTCCATAATATTATACTCTTTTTCTTGGAGGCTCCCACAAACTTGGATCTATCCCTACCAGTTATCAACTGAGGAAGAGAAAATAAAAAAGGATAGTCACAGTCTAGGTAGTTAAAAATAATACGACAGATACAACAAGAAATTAATGAATGCCTTGGGAAAATTTTTGAAGACGTAGAACATTTTAGCAAAATTAATCCTCATTATTCTACAAAGATCATTCTATAAAAGTCACATATGAAGTGAAAATTGCCATGAAGCAACTTTATTGGGAAAAAATGACAAAATAAGCACAAAACTCAAGATTTATTCTGAAAAGTAGAATCCATTTTTAATAGACCTAGTGGCCACTGTTCACATATCTATTGTCTTCAAAAATTGTTCAGATGAAAATTTTAAGAAAGGTTTTGTGATGAGACCATCCTAAGTAGGTAAGTGAACAGTAGCAAAACAGAATGGCTTCTAGAGAATTCAGAGACCACTTTTCCTACCTTCTCCCATAACAAATCAAAAATGAGAAGGAAAATTAAAAATGTGAATGGAGGATATAAGTAGGAAAGAAAAAATAAAAAGCAAAGAATTGTGTGGGGAAAGAACAAAGGAGAAAAATAAGGCTGATGAAAGAAAATAAACATCGCTATGCGTGATGATGTTACCACATTATCTCATTTGATTTTCCCTGGTTTTTCCATACTGAATAAACTGGTTCCTAGTTAAATATGTTGTCAGTGTTATAGAAATAGTTAATATAGCCAAGCTGGAATGCAAAGTTGGGCATGTTCTCCTAAAAGCCTTCTACTTTTCTAGACCAATATAATGTACTCTTCTATACTTCACTTTTATATGAAAAATGACCTTTGGGAAAATATTTCAACAGTTTTCCTTATGAAAGAATTTAGAGTAAATGAACATTACTTATGACCCAGAATGTGGATAAGTAAATCCATAATCTTTGCAAAGCAACCACATGAACGTTGGTGAGAAAGATAAACATGCTTGTTGATTATGGAGCACTTTCTGAACACAATGGATGGAGAACAACTTTAACTCCTTGGTATGGCCTTCTGCATTTAGATTTCATAAAACTACTCCTCATAGTATTCAGGATCCTTGTTATTGGAGCAACCCATTTTTCTTTCATATAAGAAGGGAGGATTGTGAAAACATTTTTTCTTTTCTAGCATAATGATTAAGAGCACAAAACATAGGAATGAGGCAGAGGTGGATCCATTCTCGCCTTCTGACTCACTGGCTACATAACTTGGATAAGTTATTAACTCCTGTAACTCTGATTCTTCTTATCTCTAAAATGTGGATAATAGGGTATTGTGATGAATAAATGAGAGCCAGGTTCAAGCACTAGCTCAGTACCTGGAAAACAGTAACAGCTGCTGACCACTATAACTGAACTTAAATTAATATAATGATAATGATAAACAGAGAATAACCATTTCTTTCAAAGTAAACACAGATCTGATTTACTTCAAAAATAATTTTGAAACTTTGAGACTATTGCCTAGGAAGTCATGATACATGAAATAAAATTTCCAATTTCTCAAATTTCATCTATTAGGGATTCCAACTTTCCTTATGAGTTCCAAGAACCCATTGTTTCCAAGTAGAAAAGACAGAGGCAAAGACCTCTTTGGAAAGCTGTAGCTGCTAGAAAGTAGGTGGGAAAGAATACAGTCATTTGCAATCCAGCATTTCACTCAGAATTCAGACAAGGCATCTGTTCAAAAAAAGTTAAAAAACAGAAAGAAGGAAAGAAAAAGATACAAACTTCAACCCACCTTCCCCCAAAGACCAGCCATTCAAATTAGCTAGAGCAAGTATCTGTTCATTTTTTATCATGGCCCAGTTTGGTATCACTCATCATTACATTCATAATATGGGACTATTCTTCTAGGAAAATGATTCCGTTGCGGGTTTGGCAATGAGAGCTTCAGTTCAGTTCAGCTAAGCTTATTTCTTTTGTTCAAAGGAGAAAAGCTGTTTACAAATAATCTGTGTATAATTAGTTACCTGGTTTTAAAACTGTTTTATTTTCATTTTCTCTCTTCCTTGTGAAGCCATCTGGGAAATCTGATTACTCCTAAGTCATTATAAGCTAATATGCAGTCTAGGTGGGCTGGGTTTGAATCTCTGTTAATTCTAGTTAAATACCTAAAACTAATTAGACCATTTTAATAGGAATCATTTATTACTGAATGCTTCTTAAGAAAGAATCTTATAGTTAATGCTGATCTAGGCTACCAATTACATATTTATAAATCTTAACTTGTGTGTTCAAGTTCTGTATGCAGGTAAGAGAAAGATAATTCCCAAATGAAAGAAAATTACATCAATGCATATAAAATTGTGACTATTGTCAACTGATCATAGGGTACTAGAAAAGAAGACCAAAAACGGTCATTAATAAAAAGAAAGTTAGAAACTCTGTCTTAAGGCAAGCTTTAAAACATTGAATAATGAAATGCTGTCTACATATCTCTATTATTTCTGTATGTAAACACATGAATTCCTCCATTAATGATTGGTCAAATGTAATGTAATTCAGGCATCAAATATAGCTGTGCCAAGTTTTCACACCTATATTTGATTATAAGCCAAAGAATCCACCACCCTTCCAAATCTTAAATGGTTAACCACATTTATAGTGTTAATATATGGGTTAACCCATTTAAAATTTGGAAGGATGGTGGATTTCTTGGCTTATAATTTATAAGTATTCACAATCCCAGAGCTCCTAAGGACTCATCTAGTGCCAGAGAGACAGCTAATTCTGAAATGGACTTCAGGTTCTCGTTTATGTTCCTTTGAGATAAATAAGAAATGAACACCTACTTAAAATGGAATTCATGTTATGAGTATGCATGCAGGCTTCTCTATCTCCTGCAGGAGCCCATCCGTGCTTGTTTACTTTTCTTGCCTTCATTGTCAGTATAACAGTATTTAGGTTCATCATATGAAAGGCAGATAAGAATCTCGAGTTCCTCCTAAGAGCTTTGGTATATTCTAGAGACCCAAATGGGAAATAAAATGAATTACGATTTCTTACTGATTCTATAAACACTGACATACATACATTTAAAAAAATAAGCAACTTTCAGTTAGCACATCGAAAATAAGACTTTTACATCACCAGATTTGGGTTCATCCTCTTGAATTTGCACATAGTTCTGTGCAGAGATGTCTTAAAACCTTATTAATGCATCTAATTAAAGTAATGACAGAGAACTTCCACAGCATCTAATGAAAGAAAACAAAGATTAAATTTAAGTTAATCAGCTTTGAAATGTAAACAAGCACATTCAATCATTAAATGATTCCATTTATTTTTAACAGGTTCTTAGAAGTGAGTACAATAAACATTCCACCATGCTTTCTTTGTTTGCCCCGAATGTTTATTAGCACCATTAATCCATTAGTAAAAATACAAAGAGACATTTCATGCCTAGTATAAACCCATTCCAATTTTTTGATAAATGGAGGCAAGCAGTTAGCCAAGATTTTTCACACACACAAGAAATTCTAAAATATTCGTGGATATTTCAAAAGTAGAGCCTTCTAAAAGATCAAAAGAAAACGAAAAATACTGGCACTAGTAATAAAGGTCATTTCAGGTTTGCTATCCCAAGATGTTAGTTCTTTGCTTTGAGTAGGGGGGTGGTGTTTTTTGTGGGAGAAGACAGCAGAACTAATATTCCTGGTAAACATGTCAGCAGAGGATTTTGGAATCTACTTCTAACAACCAAATTGTCTAGAAGAGAGGGAAACGTTTTTATATTTTGCAAAGTTTTGAGATGAAAGAACCAATCACAACGTTGATGAAGAAAGACATCACTTAGCAGGTGGTGAGCAGCTGTGATGTAATAACATTCCCCATACAGTTTTACCAGTAGCAAGAGTCAGAAGCCCCAAATCATTTTAATACCAGGGAATGTCTATTTGATTCTATGTA
The DNA here is from genome assembly GCF_049350105.2 of Macaca mulatta. Classification (NCBI taxonomy): domain Eukaryota; kingdom Metazoa; phylum Chordata; class Mammalia; order Primates; family Cercopithecidae; genus Macaca; species Macaca mulatta. The sequence continues at coordinate 126,283,750 of NC_133413.1, forward strand.
CTCTCCCTCAAATAATCCGTGGCTTGTTTTGTTGTTTTGTTTTCTGGTTAGAATGGGCTTGTATTTCTAGTCGAAGAGAAATTAGCATTATCCTCTGTCAGGTAAATCTATAAAGAGTTACCCCAGATTCCTCAGCATTTTGCTGGCTGTAATGGAAGAAGGATGGAAGCATTTCCTGCCCAGGCTTGGAGTTATTCATTATTCTTAGCATGCTAGCTCTCGCTTCACCCATTTATTTCCTACTCAAATAACAGATGAAAAAGCAAATGATCAGGAACTACTTCACTATGCAATAGCCAAGAGACTTTTCTAGTTTATAAGAAAAGTATGCTATTGTTAAATTCAGGAATGGTGCCTTTATTTGTTCATTTGTCCAACAATTACTTTTATTGTGGTAAGAACATTTAATCTGAGATACATCCTTTTAACAACTTTTTGTGTACAGTAAAGTATTGTTAACTATAAGCACAGTGTTATACAGCTGACTGTTGGAATGTATTTGTCTTGTATAACTGAAACTTTATATCCATTGAATAGCAACTCCCTGTTTTCCCAAATGTTCACCTCCTGGCAGCTACATTCTACTCTCTGCTTCTATGAGTTTTGTAATTTTAGATACCTTGTATAAGTGGAATCATGCAGTATTTGTGGTTCTGTGACTGACTTATTTCACTGGGCATAATATTATCCTCAAGGTTCATCCATGTTGTCATTTATAGCAGAATTTTCTTTTATGTTTGAATAATATTACATTATATTGATATACCACACATTTTTAATCCAGGCATCCATCGATGGACATTTTTATTGTTTTCATACCTTGGCTACTATAAATATTGCTGCAATGAACATTGGAATGTTAATATCTTTTCAAATTCCTGATTTTAATTTTTTTGGATAAATACACAGAAAAGACCCTATTATGTGGCATAATGGGAACAGTCCTAGGGAATGGGGAAACATTAGTTATCAGGGAACAAATTACATGGTAACTTCCTTAGAAGTGATCTCATTCCACCAGTTTGTTATAATACTGACATTGTTCAAATATTCATTCTGTATACAATAACCAGAGTAAATTTTTTCAGAAAACACAAAGGCAATCATAGCACTCTCTTGCTTCACACACTTTAATGGCATCCTTTGCCCTCAAGATAAAATCTCAGATCCTTACAATGGTCACATAGCCCTGAATGACCCACCCTCTTTCACTTCCCAGCCCTCTTTCTGCACCATGCTCATCCCTGATTCCCTCCAACAGAGTGCTTCTGCAGCTCTGCTGTCCTTTCAGCTCCCTGGATGCATCAGTCCTTCTCAAGTCTGTTCTTTGAGCAGAACATTCTCTTCCTTATTTTTAGTAAACCTGTCCAAATATTTTGTCCTTCATATCTCAGCTTAAATATAACTCCCTCAGGGAGATCTTTCTGGAGCCTCAGACTAGGCTGAATGTCTCTCTTACTCATTTTTACAGTAAATACTATTTTTTTTTGTAGTAGCACTCGTCTTAATTTTAACCAAAAATGTTTCAGTTTAATTATTTATTTAAATCCCATCTTTCCTAAAGGACCATAATGGCGTTGGGCAGGGTGGGTGGGGTGGCAGGCGGATAAGCACAGAAACTACATATCCTTTATGCCTTCCTCTCTTTTCAGTGGACAGCATAGAACCTGGCTCCTGGTAGGGCTTCAGTAAATATTTGTTGAATTATTGCGTGAAAGAGCTGTGCAGAATTCCATAGGTCAATGGTCTGCAAGCTCTTTCTGGTCATAGGACCCCTTGTGTTGACTGCTTGTTGTGGAAACAGGATTTAACTCCACAACATTTACAGCTTGCAAGGGCACTGTGAAAAACGCCATTTTACAATACTGCCATTTAACACCATTTCATATAATGGAATGGTATTCAGTAATAAACAGAAACCAATAATGACACATGCTACATCATGAATGAACCTGAAAAACATTACTCAGTAAAAAAGCCAGACACAAGAGACTACATATTGTATGATTCCTTTTATGGGACATGTCCAGAAAAAGAAAGTTTATGGCTACAGAAAGTAGGTTAAAGGCTGCCTGCAGGTTGGAATAGGGATTAACTGTAAACAGGCATGAGAGATTTTCTTGAGGGAGATGAAAATATCTAAGACTGATTTGTGGTGATGTCTGTACCACTCAGTAAAGTTACAAGTATTACACACTTGAAATGGGTGATTTTTATGATATCTAAAATGTACCTCAATAGAGCTATTTTAAAAATCATTGCTCTAAACTATAGCTGACCCTCACCTTACCTTTTTGACATTATTGCAATTATTTTCTTTGTTTCATTTCTTTCCGGTTGACCTTTAAACACACATTTAGCTTGTATTTTTGCCCAATAATTTCATGGGGGTTTATGTTGTTTAGGGATGGCCAACCTGAACCATCATATTTCTCTAAAAGCACTGTAAATACATCTAATAGGTAATTAAACACTGATTGGCTGGCGATTACCAGTCATAACATATCAACCTTCTCTGAGATAAACCCTCTAAAACCTCCAATGGTAGGGAAATGTTATGGAAAAGATGAGGCTTGGAATAGGAAAATGCTGCCTCTGTGGATAAACTGGAAGAAACCTTGAAGAGACAAATGGAAAACATCACACTTTGAGGCAATTACAGACTCTTGGCTGACATTCAGCTTCAGGCTTATCTTGTGGGGAGGAATTTTTAAACACTTCAAAGTCCTACCCAGTGTTATAGCTGTCACCTTAATCTACCCCAAAAACATCCATTTCAGAAAGTTAAAGTTTCAGAGTCTACTGCTGAAGAATTCTGTAATTAGAGTAAAATACAACTGTGAATGCCTACAGGGATTTTTTTTTTCTTTTGATATTGTAGGTAAACTCAAGTCAAAGAAAACTGAAAGAGTAGGATCTCTTAAAGCCATATAGCAGAGCCTTCCTGAACAAGGGTGAAGTAATCCTCAAAATGAAAACATAAGATTGTTTACCATATTGAGTTACATCTATCATCCATGTCAATCTTGAACATCAAAACAAGTTCTAGAAAGAGGGAGGAATATTCACAGGATGGGCCATAATCCAAGGATTCAGGAATTTAAGGCTCTCATGAGAAATAAAATAGATCTAAGATTCCTTTGATTTTTAGAATTATTTTCTGTAGGTGATGTCTAATATTTTTTGCTGATAGTTTCTGGATCTCAAAAATACTTCAAAGCGAAAAATAATATATGCTATTAAATGTTTTAATAGTAAATATTATTGGTAGTATAACGTTCATGTTAAATAACAAATTTTTCATATGTGTAAATTGACAAAACAATAAAATATATGTTTGGTTTATTCTTTTGATTTCTTTTACTGGTATTCCTTCTTCTTAGTTTCCATTTATACAACATGCCAATAATTTTTACTTTTTTCTCCTTTATTTTTCCTCTTTATGTTAGAACAAATGTCAATTTGTTGTCATATGACAAAAAATATGGATAGCAATAGTTCTGTGTAGACCCTCTTCTGAGTAAGGCATATGAAATAGTCAGATTAGATTTCTGAATACAGAAGCTCAGTGTTGCCTCTGAATTATTCACCTATTTTATTCTGGTATTTAAGTCAGGGGTAGAAATATGTCATATAAAAACCTTGTCACATTTCTTCAATAATTTGCCAGGGAAAAATTAGGCACTGGTCCTTGTTTCCCAGCTTGGTTAAGCTTCCCTACAATTTGCTTCTCATTAGAATCCCTAGAATGACCACAACCTTTTCTAACTTGTAATGTGATTAGAAAGTAAACTGTCCTCTTGCTTTCAAGCAATGGAAACTAGTTTTTCATGTGTTATACAGCATTTTTAGGTGGCTTATCGTGGAGAGTTTTTATACTGGCAGAAAGGAGGGCACCTGCTTCTTTTCTTTCTCTCATTTTCATGTGCAGAAAGTGGTAGGGGAAATGGCTTTGTGTAAAATTATCTTTCTATTAAAGAAGTACCTCGCAGTGTTTTATGGAAATCATTGTCAAATCTGAAAATTTTGCAAGGTATTGAACCTCTCTGGACCTAATTTCTTATTTATAAAATAAGAGGGTAAATAATAGGGTATTTAAGGCCTCTTCTAGTTTAAAAATCTACAGTGATCCCTATCTGATGAATGCTCACAATCATGCAGAGTATAAGCCTTGTCCGTATCACACTTGTTAATAATTATTGTAGGCCATGCGTGAAGGAGCCTGCACTAATGCAAGCAGTGAATAATCAAAGCATACAGAACTTCAGCTAGTACAGATTCTACCAAAAAGTATCGTCCCACTTATGGCATTATACATCTTTCAATAACTTTGGTTATTGTTAATTTTCTATTATGCTTTCTTACTTGTGATTTGCTGTGTGTGTGTTTGTGTGTATAAGTGTGTGGTATTCTACAAGGATATGCATACAGGAGTAATAATTAAATATTTAATAAGCAGCTGGTTACAGGAGACATGTAGAAGACAGGTCTAAGCTCTCTGTGTCTGTGTGTGTGTATAATGAATACTTATAGCTATGGCTGTCTGATGTCCATCCCTGCCCTCTTTTGGTATCAGCCCCTCCCCTAATTTTGACATAACTCCCTCATTTTCGGGCCATGTGAATTTATGGGTTTGACCTCACCCTAGATTCCAAAGGTGGACAAAGGATTTAAGACATCCTGGCAAAGCAGTGTATCTCTCTGGCTACGCTGACTTGTTAAGAAATAGACAACTATATAATAAGCCAGATTAATGCAACTTGATTTTTTCGTTTTACTGGAGCTATTAGTAGGGCAGATCATTCTCATTCCACTAGAATTTGTGAGATGGTAACCTGGTAATCTGGAAAAGGTCATCTGTAGTTACGGGTGGGTGTCTAGCCTCCATGAGTAAAAAGAAGGGGTTAACAAAAGGAAAATCAAAGCCAGGAGATTGAGATTGAGAAAGAGGAGAGAGAGATAAAGAGAGAAAGAGAGTCTGAAGACAACGTTTAAGCTCCTGATTTAACCATTCCTGAGGACCTCAATTCTGTAAGCCAATACATTCCTCTTCATCATGCAGACAATGTATGTAAGAATTGCAGACCCATGATAAAACTGGAGGATGCCTACCAGAGGTCATCTCTGTCTAGTTCTTTATTTCCCTTTGTGTGTACCTTTCAGATGTAACTCAAGCATTACGCTGTGTGAAAAGACTTTCTGGACTCTGTTTACCTTGAGTTAGGTGAACATCCTCCCCACCGGGTGACAATGGTCATATCACATTGTTGCTGTTTGTTAACATCTGTATTTCCTCCACTATGTTTTGTGCTCTGTGAAGTCAGAAACCTTCTTTCTCTGCCCTTGCATTCTCATAAGCAGTTGGCTTCCATTTAATAACTGACTAAATATAAGGCAATTAATTTGCAGCCTTCCACAATTTAAAGACAGAGATGCTGTTCCTTCACAGTCTTCACATCTCTGAGGAAATACATTTTACATTTACTTTTACTTTTTATTTTAACCTATTCTCCTTTACATTTATCCCCCCGTGGTCTGTCTTTTCCATTCTCTCACTGGGAAGATTTTAACTTATTTATTCATTCATTCAACAATATTTTAAATGTCTCCTGTGACCTAAGGACTACACTAAGCATCAAGAATATAATGTGGAACAAAGCAAGTCTTCTGTTCTAAAAACTTACTGTTCAGTCTGTGGAAACAGTAAAAACCATGACAAGAGAGTGTTATTTGTACTACAATTGCATGAGAAGAGGATGACAGGGCAGGACTTAGGAGGAGTACCTAGCCTGGTTTTAAGAGGTCACTGGAGACCTGCTGAAGGAAATGGCTTTAAGCTAAATGCTGAGGTGTCAGTAGATATTAATCTGCTCATGGAGGACCAGGGAGTGTCTCAGGCAGATTGACCAGTTTTCTCAATTATATAGTGATGACAACTGAGACGCAGTAATATAAAACACTTACACGATCACCAGGAAGTTTCTCCTCCAGTAACAGAAAGGCAGATTTTAAACAGATGATTTGTTATCATTTATGTGACCTATTTATCCTCTTTCCATTCCCTTGCCTAGTAAAATTTGTCCAACTGTAATTAAGAGTATTTACTTCTCCTTTATTGTACTGTTTCCCTCCCACAAAATTAACCAAGAAGAGTTTCATTTGGGCTTTGAAAAGGGTCTTGTACATCGCACGGCTTCCTGAAAATGATAACAATAGCTACTGTTTACTGAGAGTCACTACATGTGAGTTCTCTGTGATTTAGACGTTATATCCCCATGTTATGAATGATTAAATTGAGGCTCAGGAACAGACCCAAATATCAGCCAGCTGATAAGAGAAAATAGACAAAATCTGTGGTCTGATCCCAGATTCTGAAACACAGCACCTTTCTAATTATTTCTTGTCATATAGTTTCCTTCTAATATCTGGCTTTGAAATAATACAAGTTTTTATGCGGGGGACCATTTCAGAAGAGGGAAAAGGAAATATGTGGTGATTTTAAAACACGGGGTATCGAATGACAGCTGTGGGCTATTGCTGTACTTGAGATTTGCTTTATCAGAGATGATCAGTAAGCGAAATGATTACACTGAGGGTAAAGAGGACATATTGCCAGGAAGGAAGGAAAGCTGATTGGAGATTGAGTTATTGTCAAATTGAATGGATTTCTTCTTCTTTGATACTTCATTCAAGAGCGAGACCTTTTGGGTTAAATTACAAATGCATGATATATCCAATATTCCTCACTAAGTCCAGGAATTTCTACACCCATAGTAGGCTACTAGGATGTACTCATTTCACAGGATGTGTAGTACTTCTCTAGCCTACATCCAGGTTATTCTCATCATAGTCTTTGTGGAAATAAAACAGCATGCTGATGAAAAGCACAATTTAGAAAACTATCTTCTCAACTATAAACTTTTATATCATTAATGTTCTGATATTTTGACAAAACTGATGCCATGTGCTATTAGGATTTAGTAGTTTTTGTTCTTTCTTTCTTTTTTGGTTTTCACAATGATATAGGGTCACAAGAGCAAGAGAACCCAATGACGTAGTAAAGTTATAGAAAACAAAAAAGTTAAAGTTTCAAAGATTAAAAGGAAGTGTTAAGAAGGCCCCATGAACATTAGCCTTCTCTGTACATTACACAATAATATCATAAAAAATGTAAACAATTTTTTGACATGTGAACAGCATAAAACTCTTATCTGTTTTGTTGGGTGGAACACAGAGTATGGTGTTAAGTGGTGTTAACTTCAGTGAAATAGAAACAAGGACCACAGATGGCAAGAAATGTCACTGCTGAAAAGATTCTGGTGGCAAAATGTTCTTTGATTTTAGAGAAAATTTATTTTGAATGTTCACTTTCGATCCAGAACCAAGCTATATCTGATTTCAAAGAAAACTGCTTCAGATATTGATTGGGATAGAGCTAGCTACTCTTCCAAGGAAAATAGTATTACCGAAGTTAGTTTATGGCTTACATACAGTCCAAATTACTTTCTCTAATCAGTGGGTGGCTCTCCTCCAAGCCCTTTCCAACTTGGCTCATCCATCTTCCACAGGAAGCTTCTAAGATTGTCATATTCATCTGCATCAGGCCAGAGGCAGAGGAGAGAGGTAGGAAGACTCACCCATTGAAATTGAGGCATGTGCCCCACTCTATTCTCATCTACATGGCCTCACTAATGGAGGTTAGACATATAGACCCTGCTAGGCAACTACTTCCCAGAAAAACTCTACACCATGTGGATGCTTGGGAGGTGGGGCAAATAATATGGTTTATAGTTAGCTAGAATAAGAAGCAGCTGAGAACCAACTTCCTGGTGTCCCCTCCTGGTTCTTTTCCATAAACTCACTCACTGTTCATTTTCTTCCCACATCAACAACAATGAAGTCTCCATTAATTCTCCAAGTTTAGTACAGGCTTTCAGAACCAAAATTTATATGAGACTTACAAGATAGCTAGCTTGCTAGCCAGATATATAAACATACATATAAACCACCCAATTTAGATACCTACGATTTTATTCATCTCTTTGCTGTTACCTTAACTATTGTGAAATTTGACAGTAAGACAAACTTAACCTTCACGTATTTCTACCAACAATTTTATCTGTCCTAGATACCTGAAAAACCAACTTTCTCTTTAGCGTTCACTCTTCTAGCTCTTATTTTTGAAAGACAAGGACATGACTCTGTAGTACTTAACTTTCCACCAGACCCTCCCTTTACTAATTTCATGTACTGTTAAACTGACTAAAAAATTTGTTTTCTAAAAGAAACTTGAGTGCAGGATCAAATACAATACTTGCATATATTGGCCATCTGGTTCTTGTTCCAATGGTTTTCATACCCAGTCAGGAGGCAGATCAGAGCTATGACTTCTCTTTTAGAACATGACGAAAGACAGTGACCGGGCCCAAATGCCATCTCAGAGACCAGTATGAAAATCCTTTCACTATAACCCTCATTGTCCAGGCTATTTTTCCAGACACTATAGTAAAAAAAAAAAAATCCAATTTTATAATATGCCATTCCTAGTAAACTGTCCATCAACTCCAGACCTGATTTGCAGTGTCTTCCCTTAAGCAAGACATTTCCAGATTTATAAAATGTTCTTTCACCTTAGCGTATCTCTGCTGAAAGTTATGTCACATCATTTTAAATAAAATCTGTCTTAAAAAATTTTAATAAATGTTCTGCCTTTCTCTTGGGAGACAAAGAGAGACACTAAAGAGGGGCTTCCTCCATTTATTTATCTATCCATATAGTGAACAGAAGAATGGTAAATTGGCCCATCTCCTTCTCTCAGCTTTCCTATGACATATAAGGTGACTTTGTCAACTCCTCTACTTTTTCAAATACATTGATCAAATAATCATGACCCCAAAATTTTGTAATGAAAAGATGTTAAGGACAGAAAGGGACAGGAGGAGCTCTTATATGCAACTTTTAGAATAAGAAAGAAGACGACTTTACCTATAACCTGTAACTTCATGCTCTAACCTTGTTAAGATCAGGCATGTTGTAAAATCACTTAAGCAAGATATGAAGTTTTTAAAAGACATGTATGGGTATTTTTAAAATCTATTTTAAATTTTTAATATGTAAAGTTCCATAAGTGAGCGTTGTATGTTTTGTAAGCTAAAACAACACCAAATCCAGTATTTTATTTGATGATTAAATGCTTTGCTATATCTCTTCGATATACTAATTTCCTTTCTTTTGGATATATACCCAGCAGTGAGATTGCTGGAACATATGGTAACTCAATGTTCAGATTTTTGAGGAACCTCCAAACTATTCTCCATCGTGGTGGTACTAATTTACATTCCTACTAACAGTGTAAAAGGGTTTCCTTTTCTCCAGTAAAACTTTGTGATTTGGGACTAATGAAGGGAAATGTTAACCTATAAATTAGAGAATTATTCGTTAACCTAAAAATTAGAGAATGTTTAAATAAAATTCAATTTTATTAAGGTCAGTTTATTATAAATAATGAATAAAAACATCTTTCCCATTTGCTTGAAAGAAGAAGTAATGGCATTCACTTGTATACAATTTTAATTCTTTACACTTCTTCTCTCTGAAGATTAAACATTATTTCTCTGATTCTCTTCTTCTTACTCAATCAGATTTACTGTCATTTGTGTAGAATTCCCCTGCTTTAAGGATAGTATGCAATACATCTTAGTTCTACTCTGATTGAATTATTTCCATTTCAGATTTAGTTCTATCTGAATTATTAAACTGTATAGAGAATAAAGTCATTTGAATTTTATACATTAAGTGTCCATTTCCATGACTATAATTGTCAGCCTTTACAATGCACTTTTGAGTCATTTTCCCATATATAATTCCTTGTATCTCAATAATGATAATGTTTGTAATCATTGTAATAAGCATAGACATTTATTTTATTGTCTGTTGTAGAAAGTGAGAAGTGAAACTTCAGAGGAAAGATGACTGAGGGAAAGAACCTGGCATGAAAAAGATGCTACTCAAAACCGACAAGAAAACAAGAACGTGCAAATAGCAAAATAAAAGTAAGCTACCTGAAAATAATTGAAACCCAATCGCTCTTAAAACGGGTGGGAAAATGTCTTTTTGCACTGGGAAAGTGTCCTTTTGCATCAGGAAACGACCACAAAGCTTAGAGGGCTACTTTTGAAATCTAAACCTGTTCCTATTCTCTCCTGCCTTCTAGGACCTGTCTCTCTTTCTCTCTGAGATCCTGTGTGATGCCCATAACTTGACAGGACAGTTCCGTGGTTTGGCTAGAACCTGACGGAAACGTGTAGCAAAATGTTTAGTGGCTTCCACTTGCCACGGTTCAGCAGTTTTCATTTTTAAATGGATATTCGTCTTGTTAAAATATTTACTTTATTGTGGTGAGTTACAATATTTTCCCGTTCTGCCAATGAGATTCTGTGGTAAGATTAGCTCTGCTTTTTTAATGAAAATGACTCTAGACATTTGCTTTATGAGTACTGTCTTATCAATCACTCAGTTGTTCTTTCACATGGAAAATAAATAAATATAAATATAATCAGCAATAAGAAAACCTCAAAAAAATCATAACTCAAATACAGAGCCCAACGTTTGTATATATTTAAAAAGAGAATAGCTTTTGAATGTAAACGTTCTTAAAGTCTCTAACTTTTCAAGGGTCTCCTTTCTCCTTGTTAACTTTTAAAATAATTATTCCCAAAGAGTAATTTTTTTTTTTTTTTTTTTTAAATTTTGAGACGGAGTTTCACTCTTATTGTCCAGGCTTTAGTGTAGTGGCACGACCTTGGCTCACTGCAACCTCCACTTCCTGGGTTTAAGCGATTCTCCTGCCTCAGCCTCTGGAGTACCTGGGATTACAGGTGCCTACCACCATGTCCAGCTAATTTTTTTCGTATTTTAATAGAGATGGGGTTTCACCATGTTGGCCAGACTGGTCTCAAACTCCTGACCTAACATGATCCACCTGCCTTGGCTTCCCAAAGTGCTGGGATTATAGGCATGAACTACTGCACCCGGCCCATATTTCCTTTCTAATCACCAAAACTTCCCATCAGTTTTGCTGTAATGGTCATCTTCCACACCAGTAATTTAGAATTCTACCTATAAGAAAATACTTTAATAAGCAAATAAATGTAAATTGAAGACCAACATACAGTAAGCAATCTTTTATTCTACCAAATTCTTGTATTATAAAAACAACCACAACTGCTGTCATCATTTGTTTTCATAAAACAAAGGAACTTTTATACCAAAAATAAGCAATCTACCTTTTATGGAAAGCTTGCTACATTGTCGTTACTTTTCACATTCTATTATTCTTTCATAGATTAGTACAATCCATGTACTGATGTAAAAGAATCCCTCTTCTGCACTATATGATGGCAACATATTTGCAGCTACTTTGTGAATTTCATATTGTTTTCTATTTAAAATACTTTGAAATATATTTGAAATGTCCTTATGTGCTTAGGGACATTTCCTTCAGTGATGTTAGTCCCTTACCCTCCATTGTTGTCTAAACAGCAAAGCTGTTCTAATTGAATGAGTAAATTGCACAGACTGGAGCATCTTTAAATTCTTTCTATATAAAAGCAGTAGAATATCTTGCCTCTCTTTTTCCAAGAAATAAATAATTATAACTAGATAGTGCTATTCTCAGTTACTAGTTTGCTCATGTATAGGCAAACTGATTCATGAATAAGTGGATAATTAGAACTTACTAAAGTGTCAGTGCTTGGTTTGAATCAGCTTCTTCTTTTAGTTGGGAGGGCTGGACACTCATTCAAGGTAACTCAAAATGAAGAGTTTTTCTTAGAAGTACTTCAGAGGAAAAATTGAGAGTTAGGAATCTTACCATTATCCTCAAATAGAAGCCACAGAAGGAGGCTTTCTCAGAAACACAGGCTATAGATTTTAATTTCAGGAATCACGGGAGCACTAAAATCAAGACTTTTTAAACTCCAGTAAATTAACATAACAACTTTCTACCCAGTAGTTTCATTTTCCTCTAATACCAATGGGCATAGTTTTTTTTTTTTTCCTCTGCTGTGTGTCTTTTCTTTATTTAACTTCTTCTTCTTCATTGTTTCTGCTTCCTTGAAATTCTGGTTTACAATATATGATGGTGAAAATTACCATAGTTTGAAGTGATATAGATCTAGATTTAAATTCAAAATGTACCAATAGTTAACTGCTCAGACATAGACAATATACTTTATCTCATTAAATACTCAATTTTATTATCTATAGGATAAATAAACGTAGCAACCAATTTATTTTAATGAGGTAATGTTAGTAAAATACCTGCTATGTTATAAGTGATCAACACAGTTGACCATTAATTTATTACTATTTCTGAGGATTATCATGGTCCTGACTTGACTCATGACATTACCTGGAAACTTGGGCTTCCATACTAACTTCTTTATTATTTCCATATTTTCCAATTGAAGTTTTCAAAAAAGTAATCTATTGACTATATAATTTTTCATAGCAGAATACTTCATAGGTATATGGCTGGACTGTAGATTGGCCATTTTAGGGTCAGACACCCAGTCTTGTCCTAATGCTATCAGAGAGGTGGAACTGAGGATGTAATTGCTAATGCAAAATATAGTCAAATTTTTTTGTTGTTGTCAGAAACTACAGGCAGATCTATCTCACATAGAAGGAGCTATAGGTATAACAGACATATGGAGTTCATTCACCAAGGAAGAATCCAGAAGTTTCTCTTGAAGTAAGTGTATCAGTGCCCTTATTCTATGATTAGCTATTTGTATAATATTGGGATTTGAAAGATCCAGGTATCTTATATGTTTCCAGTATATAAATATGGCCTGCTAAAAACTGTGAAAAGGAAACCGACCACAGAGAACTAAACACACGTGTAAAAGAATTTGAACCTCTAGACATGTTTAGCCCAGGTTCATTTTGAAAGATGGGCAGAAAACTTGGTTAGTTTGTTCTTACTGTATCCAAACCCATGATAATGTCCCCCTTTGAAAGACAGAGATATAGAAAGAGTATAATTACTGATGGAAAACTAGTGCAGATAAAATAAGAATAACCTAAGCTTTAATCCAAACCTCAAACCATAAGCCCAACCCAAGACTTTTTTTAGGTTTGTATAGGTTCAGATAACTTTGGACTTTTAGAAAACATCATTTTTGCAAAGTGACACTTCTTGCTTTGTACTGTTAAGAATAAGCAGGGTAAATATAGAGTATAAGGACAACTCCTGTTAAGATCCTGGGTTCCTGGCTGAGCTTTTGCAATTGCTTGCCAGCCGATGAGCTAGAACAAACAGAGAATGCAAGGGATATATGTCAGTAATCCAACTTAACAGTCATTATTGACTCCCTGGAAGAGCTCAACATGCTATCAAAAGACATGAAATTTAATCTTAAGAAAATAAAACTATGACTACATAATATCTAACCAACAAGGGCAGGTATAAGTTAAAATTCCCCATCTATATACATCACTTGTTACTTTACTTCCTGCCAAATTTCACTAGAATTATAGAACAATAGGATTTTCATTCTAATCTTTTTTTCTTGTATTTTCTTACTATACCTCTCTCTCTTGTTTTTTCTTCCATTTTTTCCTTTTCTTTTCTTTCTTTCTTTTTTTCCTTGCATAGTAAGGGCTGAATGGATAACATCCTGCTAGGCAGTTTAAGGGAGCATTATAAGAACTCTTCTCTGATCACAAGAAGTATATCACCAGCTATCTATTTTTTACCCTGAAAAAAGGGGGTCTGCAGATAACAGTAACAGAGTTAATCTATATTTTTCTTATTTAACTTTAGAATAAAATGTTTCTTATCCCTTTCCTTTTCTTTTTTTTTTTTTTAGCAGTATCTGAAAATTTTATTACTTAAGGATACTTCCTAAAAAGACTGTAAGGAAAATCTATTGTTTACCTAGCCTCCTCCTTTCCTTAAAGAATTGTTTCTTTCTGTATGCTCCATGTGGTTCTAATAAGAGCTGCTACCCTGGCCCCGGTGATGGGTTCAGATGTAGGGCCGAGCAGAGATGGATAGGGTTCCACCATGCCTTTCAGATGAGCCTAAAGGAAGGGAGGCATCTCCCTTGCAGTGGCTGTGTTTCTTGCAATACAGAGAGAGCCAGTCTCAGAATGGAGTCAACTACCCACAGAAAAAGAAAGGGACAAGTGAAGACAGTCTTGCTCTTATTTGTGGTCTTGCTTCTAAGAGTACCCGTGGCAGAGAGAAGAACCCTAACCATACCACACTTGACTATTGAGAGTTATGGGACATTCATGAGGGGGCCAACAATAATTCAAAATGTGACCGAGCAAAGAGTGTGGGGCATTTAAAAATTAATCCTTTTTTTGATGATTCGTTCAATAGGGCTGCTCTGCTTATAATGTAGTAGTCCTGAGCAAAATAAAAAGTCAGCGATAGTTCCAGAAAGTGTGAGATGTAAGAGATAAGCTGTGATGTGTTGACATAAAGAAGACTTTAGTTGTCACTAGAAATGTCCCTGTCACAGATTTGCAAAGAAAAGACAAATGATTTGAAACAATGGATTAATCTATTGATCTAGCATCAGACAGACAGACTTCTGTTCAAATCCTGTTTCTGTCTTTTAATAATTGACCAACTATGGCCAAGTTACTTGACCTCTATCTTTCTATTTTCTCATTTTAAAAATGAGACAAAAGTACTACTCGACTTGTAGAGTTATTTTGAGGATTAAAAATGACACAATCCTCAGGAGAGTGTGGGGCATGTAGTAAATGTTAAATAAATGGTATCTTATTAGAGGTTTTTATTGATCAACCTCTCTGAGAGATATACAAGAACAAGCTTCTCCACATCAGTTTTAATCTCTTTAGTGAAGCAATATAGAGATATAGTTTAAGCCCTTGTATTTGCCCTCTGGCTAGAGGGAGGTGTAGCTGTAAATTAAAGTAAGTGCTCTGGAGAGCATGTCACAGCTGAAATCAACTAAGGTGAGACTGCAATGGGGTGACGTAAAGAGGGTGATGGACCAAAGAGGAAGGAGGTGTTTGCAGTTGATTAATTATACCTTGATGTGGCATCTCCTCTGGTTATGAGTTGGGGGAAACTGTGCTAAAGTGGAGCCTTATAAGTTAATGTTCTTGAATTTATGTAGCTAGCAATTTATGTGGGAACACCAGCTTCTTCACATCAAGAGTCTGAGAGTTACCTCCTGCTTAATGTTGCTTATTCATTTGACGAATATGCATTGCTTCCCTATTACAGGTAAGGCATTATGCCAAGCACCACATTGAAAAGAAGCATGATCCTCTGTCCTCATGGAGCTTCCATTTAAGTCTCTTTTCTTGGTCCTTCGTTATGACTGATACTCATTTCCAGGGAGTTCTCTTCCCTGATTCCTGTAACTATTTTGTAATTATTTATTTCCCAAAGAATACTACATGTTTGTCATATATAGGTAATTGGGTACTGGTTGTATTTGTATTGTCAAACCTTAAATACAATGGAACAATTATCATTTCCATCGGGAGCTGCTTGTATCTGATCTGCATTATCCCTCAGCAGCCTTTCTAATAACCTGGAAAGTGGTGTGACCCTTTTGTGATGCAGATTTTGATACCAACTCTTGCTGTCAACATTTCCAAACACCACGTGACACTGCCACTTATTTTCACTTATTTTCACCACTTATTTTCAGTGATTTCCGCTACTGAGTTCACTAGTGACTACATCAAAGCTTATCACTTCCAAAATGCTTTTTTTTTGTATGTGCCCTCAACTCCACCAGAAGTTCCCAGCTATATATCATCACATTTTTTTTCTTTTATTCTTTTTTCAAAAAGAGATATATTCAGCATATTTCCAAAGTAACATATTCAAAGGAGGTACTGCAGAGACAAATCAAGAGACTGGAGATTTTTATGGTAAATTTGAAATGCTAAAAATATTATTTTGAATTGGTAGCATGGTCTCCAAATTACTAACAATATAATTGAATTTATACAGACACAAAGTAAACTGCTGTGGGGAAGACGGAAACTATTCTGTGATTTCTATTTTGAAGATAAGAAATTGACACATCCCAGTTACAGTCGTATAATAAATCAGTAGTGGTGTCAAGAAGAGAATCTAGTGAGGATTTCTAGTCAAATGTGCCATCTACTTCATCATAATGAAATTGAAATATATGAATACAATAATGTTGTCAATTCAATGAATCACTTACTTCATTATCTGGTTCTACCTCCCGTGACCTATGTAAGCTATTAAGCCACGACTAAATAATGAGTCACCCTCTGAACTTTAGAATAACTTATGTATAAATTCGACTCTGCTTTGCCTCAAACTTACCTTACTCATGGCCAGCAAGGACACATACAGAAACAGATGGTTGTATACATGCACACACGTACGCACATGCACAAAGGGACATGCACACATGAAAGATAAAGTTGAATAAAAGCAGATGGCTAAAAATATTACTATTCAAAGGACCAACAGTGTCTTTTATGGTGAAAAGAATCTTCTTTCTCTCCCGAGCATATTCAAATTCCAGAAGAAAAAATAGCTTGGAAGAGAAAAAAAGCAGTTTATTAAGTACTAACTATATTCCAGTACTTGAGCTAGGATTGTTATATGGATCTTTATATTTCAGTCTCTCAATACATTTTGTGGTGGCTATTAGATTCATTATACACAGGAACTTACAAAGGCTTAGAAGGCTATATGGTTGCTAAAATTCATGTAGCTAGTAAATAACAATCCAGAATTCAAACCTCAGGTCTAACTGGGCCCCAAACCCATGTTTTTCCATTCATACCATATTGTATAATGACTTACTAGCAACCATTTACAGATAAAATTATGGAGTTTGTTGTTGTCATTCAACAGGCTGGGATTGACTATTAGATTAAAATCTCATTCAGAAATATTTTACATTATATTTCTAGTAGTGTATCTGCAATGTGACGTTCAATACAAAATTATCTGAGAATTTTTTGAGACTTTTTTTTAACCTTTGGCATTCCCACTTTGGGTGAAAAGTTGTAAATTTCATTATTTTCCATTTATTTTATGCTTAAAGACCATTGTGGAAGCTTTACCTACATATTTTATTATTTAGATTCTCATTTTGTATATTCTCCACTGAGACTTTAAATTATAATATAAAATTTAGATAGAAATTAGTAAATGACTAAATATATGGAACTAATTTGAAGTTTTAATAAATGTACTAGTATCATTTCTTCTGATCCCTTTGGTAATCTTGTCCTTTTTTCTCTCATCCGTCAAACATGAACATCTCTTATTCCAAATCTTAGATGTCTGAAGTATGATTAAGAGATATTATTGTTTCCACCTGTATAGTAAAAAAGTAATGAATCAGGTAGAATAGGTTAATCAACCCAAGCTTTGCTCAAAGGAGTTAAAAATATTCTAGACACCATTCAATTCCATTTTGCCCATTTTCTCAGATGGTCTATATGTGAATATATTCATTTCATTTTGAAATCATTTCATGACTTCTATATATCGAATTTCAACGGCTGGATTTTCAGAGAGTCCCACACCATAGTACCATGCTGGCATGGTTGGTTCAGGCCCAAATGGGGTGCTGGAAAGAGAGAAGCCATAGAAAAATGTTGCCTCCCAGGCGTTTCAATTAGGTAAAATGGAAATATCCAATATTTCAGGAAAGATGTCGTGTGAGCAAGGCTGGGTGTATATTAGGACTTCCCTTCAGATCCATGCATTCTTTTCTACCATGTCTAGTGTACACTATGTTCTTCTATAATTATAAATGTATGTTTCCCATCACCACAAAGACTTCTCATTGCTTGAAGAAAATGCAGCTTCAAAGAGCTTAAATTGTGAGGGACTGGCCTCCTTCTGAGAGCTGCTATGGCTTGGGGGCAATTCCTCCTTTAACTCATCCACAGTAATACCACTGGCCAGCTTGGCTGGCTGCATGTTCCCCTGTCTAGATCTGCCTGGGGCTTTGGTGGTTTCAGCTTTTGAAAAGAACAACTTTGAATTTTTGATAATGTAAATCTCGATATTGTCTTTTCAAGAATATTCTGTGCAGCAGGCTCCCTTTCTGTCTTAAAAGGTGGAAAGGGTTCCATCTTCGGTGATTCTAACCCTCACACACAAAGGATTTTTTGAAGAAAACTGGTACTTTGATTGTAGGGTAAACTTCACATGGAGACTGAGTTTCAGTGTTAAGTGGCTGAGAGTCAACAGTAAAGTGACATGCAAAAGAAGAAAGGATACTGAAATAAAAGTTAAAAATGTGACAATCTAAAAAAACATGGAACGTGCTTTATGACAGAGCAGTTTGGGAGAAAACTATGCTCTATTTTTAACCATCTCTTTTTTAAAACTCTAACAATTACATTTTTTGAAATTATCTCCAGGACAGCAGCTTCTAAGAATGGAGTTATGTTAGTCAAGAATTAGAACAGCTGACACAACCTGTGTCAGACTCTGGGCTGAGCTCTTTTCAAGGTAATCTCATGTAATCCCTTCGATTAACCTATGATATTACTAGTATTCTCCCATTTTACCTATGAGGAATATGAGGTACTTAAAGACTGAGAAACTTGCCTCAGGTCACACAGCTGAAATGCTATAAACTAAGTTTGGAAAGCAAACCATGGGATTGTTTAACTTGTGCCTGTAATGTTTATGCTATGCTCTCATGAATATTTCTTGTTTGGGGATAATCTTTTAAGTGGCTTTGAAGATACAGAACACAAAAACCTGCATTTGTCTCTACTAATCCTTATGTGTGTCTAACCTAAAAAATAACCACATAAGCGTGCCCTCACAGCAGTGTATCAGTAGAATTCATTTATAATCCTAAAAAAAAAATCATTCTTAAAAAAAATCATTCTTAAAAGAAGAGGATAAAAATAGGGTAGGCGCCATGTAATGAGTATTTACCATGTTAGGTAGTGGGCTAGGTGCTTTACAGAAATGTTCTCATTTAATCTTCTCATGACTCTATCAGGCCAGAATTATTATTCCCATTTCCAGTACGTGGTGATTTGGGCTTAAAGAATTGTGTAACTGGCCAGGTGAGGTGTCTCACGCTTTTAATCCCAAAATGTTGGGAGGCCAAGGTGGAGGAGGATCGCTTGAGCTTAGGAGTTTGAGACTAGTCTGAGCAATGGGGTGAGACCCAATTTCTACAAAAGATACAAAAAGTAGCCAGGCATGGTGGCACAAACCTACAGTCCCAGATACCTGGGAGGCTAAGGTGGGAGGATCATGCGAGCCCCAGAAGGTCAAGGCTGCTGTGAGTGGTGATCATGCCACTGTGCTCCAGCATGGGTGACAGAGCAAGACCCTATCACACATGCAAAAAGAAAGAAAAGACAAGAAAAGAAAGGAGGGAGGGTGCAAGGGAGGGAGGAAGGAAAGAAGGAAGGGAGGAAGGAAGGAAGGGAGGAAGGAAGGAAGGAAGGAGGGAGGGAAGGAGGAAAGGAGGGAGGGAACGAGGCAGGGAAGGAAGGAAGAAAGGAAGGAAGGAAGGAAGGAAGGAAGGAAAGAAGGAGGGAGGGAAGGAAGGAAGGAAGGAAGGAAAGAAGGAAGGAAGGAAGGAAGGAAGGAAAGAAGGAGGGAGGGAGGAAGGGAAGGAAGGAAGGAAAGAAGGAGGGAGGGAGGAAGGGAAGGAAGGAAGGAAAGAAGGAGGGAGGGAGGGAAGGAAGGAAGGAGGGAGGGAGGGAGGGAAGAAAGGGAGGAAGGAAGGAAGGAAGGAAGGGAGGAAGGGAGGAAGGGAGGAAGGGAAAAAAGTGATAAGCGGTGGACAAGAAATAGAATTGAAGCATGACTGATTCCAAATTTCATTCTCTCGAATATAGTACTAAATTGCCTTTATACAAAGACATAAACATAAACAGATGCATTTATCATTCATAGACATTGTATCAGATATTCTACCAGGAAGTTTTCATACATTATCTCTTAATCTTACATGTTAAGGGACATGTTAATCTTATGTGTCACTCTTAGCAGTTTTCAATGTATCAGTTTTTCAGATAAAAGAGTATTCCTCAATTACCCTATTTTTTTTTTCACATGACGTTTGGAGGAGATAAAAGATAAGTTCCAGAGAACGTAGAAAAACTTCAATGAAGATCTAACTGGTGCCAGTTTCCCCTTATCCATTACATAACACCAATAAAGCAGGAGAGAACTCTGAAATGCCACATCCATGAGAAACTAATCTAAACTTTATACTATGCAAGAAAAAACAAAGTTTCACAACCTCCTTTGATAATTCCAGTTTTTACACACCAACCCTCAGTGTCAGAAGGTCATGCTGAAACTTTAATGCAGGTGAAGTACACTTCTCTTTGTACTTCCCTTATAACCATAGCAATTTTTCCCCAAAGTTTCCCAAGTTTTCCCCAATTATTGAAGAAGCTACTTTTCCTCAAGAGTAGTTGTAATAATAATGAATTTTTATTATCCTTCTACTGTTTAAAATACAGTTTCTCACAACACGGCTGAAAGACAGTACTACCTCTTCTGCTTCAGTAAGACACTTGGTTCTGAACTGGTTTTAGTATAAATGACTTTTATGATTTTATACTACGGCATTGGTTAAGGGTGAGAAAATTTTATATACCTCAGCACTGAATCTGCAATGTCCAGATAAGTAGACTCATTTCTTTATAGCATCAAATGTTTTTTAGATACTGATTCTGATATGTTCTTATTGATGACTCTGCTTATCAAATACAAATGCAAGAAGAAATGTAAAAAAATACCAAGTTATTTTTCTAACTCTGTGTAGCCGAAGAAAGATGAAAGCCACATTGTAATTTACAGGAAGGGCATCCCTCAATGTTTCAGAGATATTTATCATTTATCAAGCGTTACAACCCACCAGTGACTATGGTGACCTGTGCTCTAAAAAGGCAAAGAATAAAATGGTAGAAATGAAGATAGACAGAATCAATCAAGAAGTCAAATAAAATCTGGGAAATCAAACACAGCCCTGATACGACAGCTGCCCCTAGATCAAATGCAAGGGTTAAAGAACCCAAGCTCCCACATGTGGGTGTGCGCTTTGAACCAGCCATCAATGTCAAAGACAGTATCCTGAGTCATTTTATCTCAGTGATTCATAAGCAGGCCTGGGCCATCCCAGTGAGACTTTGATTGCTCGATGTGGAAAATGAGATAATGAACCTCAAAGCAGCCTGAGATCTCGCTTTGGCTTTACTCTAGCCCTGGCTTAGATTCTGGCTTGTCTATGATAACTTGCCTATCCAGAAATGCTGAGGCCAAGACTGCCAAGCACTGCCAAACTCACCCTGGATATTGAGTGGTTTGACCACCATCTGCAGGCTTAAATAGACCTCTCACCCTGCCCATGCCTGGGGCCAATTTTTATCCGAGGCAGGTTGAATTTAAGAATCACCATTAACATTGTCAGACTTAGCATCATGTCTGTCTTCCTGCCAGTTTAGCCTTGACCTTGAGATAAAGGCTTTTCCTTTGTTTCTGAGTTTCACTTTCTACATTGTCACCCAAGTCAGTTGATTAAGTCTCTGTATTTTCTATACCTGAGTCTCACCTTGTGTAACCTTTCCAATTCCCCAAGATCTGTAAAACTAAGAATTCCTTTAACTTTTGTGATACTAGAGTTATGCTCTTAAATACCATTAGGCACTATGGGCCTGCACCTGCCTGACCAGTATGCTGTATACTCAGTCACTTCTGGATGCCTCTCTCAACCTCCTAATAGTACTTGCTTTATTGGCCTCATTGCACAGGTGTCTGTGAGTAATAGCACATGTTCTGGATATACGTTATCTGTGCTTATAGCGCCACCATTTTCAAGCAGGTGACATGGGCAAGTTAGTTTCCTTTCACTGACTCAGTATCTTTGCCTAAAAATGAAGGTGAAAATGAGTGTGACCATCTCATAAAGCTGTTGTGATAATATACACAAAGTACATATATTATGCAATATGTACTCAGTAAACATTACTTATTTCACGTTAGAAACCATACTATAAATGAATCTAAAATTTTATTTTTGTTTAAGTATTCCATAATGTCAGATGTTGTTGGGTTGTTATTTTTCTTTCATATGCCTTGTACTTTCTTCCTAATTTTACTTCCTTCTAGGCTTTACACTTCTGAATTTAGGTCAGGTTCCAAGTCCCTCCTCTTCTGTGCCTGTCTCATTCCTCTGTAATTAATGTGGTCTTGTTAAGCAAGACCTTGAGAGCTGAAGAGATTAGGCCTAGAGTAGAGGAAAGAGAATATCCTAGGGTTGACAAAACTGGATTTACTCTATACCTATAGGATTCTGAAATGGAGAAATTATGGTAACAATGAGCTAAAGGAAGGTTTTGCCAAAGTTGCCTGAAAATAGTTTCTCTTCTATTATTCAGCTCAATGTGCTCCTAGCTACTATCAGCAGAAGGGCAGAAGGGAATGGAATCATATACCATTTCTCCATATTTTCCAAGAAAACTTTTATCTCCAGACATACTTCCTTCCCTCAAGTTCAGCCAAAAATAGCAGATAAAATGACTGGATCATGATTCTTAACAGCCCATCAGAGAAAAGTTACTGCATTACTTCTTAGGTATTGGTTTTCAAAGCAGTAAGACACTAAATCTGGTAGACTCTACGGAACAGGAAATGAAATTTTCTTAATGCTGTTTTTGCTTCAAAAATAGTTGCCATTCTTATTTGCTGACATGGGAATAAATGTGTAGAAACAAAGTCAAGAAAACTTATGTGCAATTTCCATTAATAGGCTCTCCATAGCAGGGAAGAAAGGACCAAAGCCAAGAACAGCCATCAATAAATTTTTCAGTGATGCTGAATCAGGAATTGGTAATATGAGAGGTTTACTTAGCTTAAGTTTTAATTGAGGATTATGATATTGCGGTTCATTTGGATAAAGCTTAAAGATTTCTTTTTTATTAATCTTAATTTCTATTTTTCCCCATCTTACACTCTCTGCTTATTTTCTTTAATGTCCAAATATTCTTTCCTCCAATTCAAAACTCAATTATTGATTGGAGCTGGATTCATCTATCTGATATAGCGAAGGCTGCTTCTTCTGAACAGAAAAGAAAAATGGGGATAAATATACATATTTACTACTTATACTGTATTGAAATTACAAAACCATTATAGACGGCTTTAGAATATATTTCCCCAACTTTGTTAAACTCCAGTAAGTGGTGGGCAAAATGTCCAGGGAATTGGTGGACAGAAGAGCATTATCCTAATTTGATTCATGAGCACAGGATGTGTAATAACAATGACAGAACAAAAAGAAATTGCAGCTACAAGGAGATTTTTAAAAATCAAGGTGCTCAACAGGGCAACTATAGTTAACAATAATTTATTTCATATTTAAAAACAACTAAAAGGATAGGATTGAAGTGTTAACACAAAGAAACGATGAGATGACTACCCCAGTTACCCTGATTTTATCATTATATGTCGTATCTTGTATCAAAACATCACTTGCACTCTATAAATTCATATAACTATTACATATTCATAATAATTAAAAATAAAAAGGAGAGTAAATGATAATAATGCTTAAATATGTCTTATAGAACATAACTAGTTTTTTTTTTTTTTTTCTGGAAAAGGTAAAAGTTGAAGGAATGTTTTCCTTCAAGTCAGACTGATCCCAGCATTTACTATTCCCAAACTATTAACTATTAGGCATATACTGCCACTGTGACATTGACCTCCATAATGAAACCTTTCAAGGTCTAATTTTGAAAGGTAGTTTTGAAAAAGTGTTTGATAATCAATAATCTTTTCTATCCAATGTCCATACTTAAGTCCAGTTTGTAAATCCACTTGGTTTATACAGTGTTCATTTTTTCCACTGTCATGTCGAATCCTGTCAAGGACACTGTCATTGAATCAACCGTTTTTATCCTATCATCAGTACATATTTGAAGTGTAAGTCAACTGGATACTGAGAAGATAGATATGTCATGGGCAGTTCAATTGTGAGGACACAAAAAGCTTAAACACCAAGCTCAAAGCCTTTGGTTAAGAATAACCATTCTATTCCTTATAGCTACTCCCAGGTTGTTTTGTCTACGTCTTTTACTTCCCTGTGCAACATGCCTAAACTACACCAACTCAGATTATAAATATTTTTCAGTTAAATGCCTGGCAGCTGCATAAGCAGAGATGGCGTGAGAAAATTATGAAGTAGGTCAACTTCATCTTTGATCCCACCCAGTCTTTACTCAGCCCCATTGTCCATGGTGCATTTCAAGTTCTATTTCCTTCCTCCCTACCCCAAGGACTGAGGCTTAATGCTTGAGATAGTTAAACAGCCTCGCCTTTGCTCTCCTTCTACCTCATACCTCACATGTAAGACTTTACTCTTAGGAGCGTACTCTGTTATTCACCTTATCCTCAACTCATTCCAACACCAATGTCTTTCTGAGCTCTTTTTCATGTTGGCTGTACTCTTAGGCAAGGTGTTTCTAAAGTGGAAAATTTCACCACCAGAAGCTTCAGTCTAATATATTTGCAGTCACTAACCCCAAAGAAAGGAGATACTCTATTCAGAAGAGTCTATCAATCAAATAACCCAATGTCTATAACATGCCTATCTCTGATCCAAACCTACTGGTCAGGGTATTGGAGAATTCCAGTTGTTCAGCCCTAGGTGCCATTCCCCACCAGGGAATGGGTAACCTGTAGTGTTAGAGTCACCTGAGGTACACAGAATAAGTGTTATAATAAAAACAGACTTCCATTTCTAAAGTAAGAACTAAATGTTACCATAAAGAACAAAAACTTAGTCCTATTTTGCATATTCTTAATTATTTTTCTTACTTTTTTGGGACCCTGTCTTTTTTTTCTCTTACTTCAAAGCATCATATATTGAACATGAATTTTTAATCAAGGATAGGTCATTTTTAATAAAAGAGAACAAGTAAGTGTTTTAATGTACCATATGTCTTCCCTTCCATTTGGGTTATGGGCTTTTTTTAGAGAAAATGTCAGATCGTGCTTTATCTTATTCTATTGATAAATAATTCTATTTTATTCATGAAAACTTAAATTTCTCATTTCATGTATATGACCACATGGTTTAAAATATTTGAAAGGCCAAACTGATAATTTCTGCTTAACGTTTGTAAATATTAAATTAAGGCAACTGAAGTTGCTGACATTTGACTGTTTTTGTTTTACATAAATGGCAGTTTCTTATGGTTCAGCCTTTATGTATTTATCATATAGTTAGATATATAGGTATATGTTTTATATGCTCCATATATAATATTCATTAAATTCTTACAGTTTTTTGCAGAAGGAATAAATTAATCAGGTTTAAGTGACCGTTGGTTTGATGATGAGTCACTTGTTAATCAATTCAATTATTTCAATAGAAAAACCTGCTCAATAAGAACTGTTGTTATTCGACCATCGCAGATGATCAAAATAGGATTTAGCGCCAGGGGCTTCTTTCTCTCTCTCCCCTAACAGCAAGATGAGAACAATCATTTAATAATTTAATTTATCACTCAGCATTTTATTACAATGATAAAAATTAAACAACTCTACATTATGCTCGATTATATCAAACAAAGCAAGTAATTTTCTGAAATTTTAGACCCAGCTGTTTTCTGTAACTTCTGTAACATATCTATTTATTCTCATCCAAGGTAGGCTTTTTTAGTTCAACTTGGCAGAAACAAATATTCCCATCCCCAGTGCTCTCAGTTATGAGTTTTGTGCCGGATGTGAATGTTGTAATTGACAAGTGGCATATGCATCCACATTGCATGATATTGAGATTTAAAAAGAGACAAAACAATAATAAATTTTAAATAACACATTATTTCATTAAGTTTCCTTCAATAATGTTAGTAAACCAAGCCCTTTACCATTCCTCAACAGCATTTGAAGCTGCCTGAATATTCCACACATTTCTCAGGAGACAGTTTCATATATTTCTTGAGGGACATGCTATGTACATTAAAGGCTAGAGGCATGTTACTATATAAAGGTATGTATAAATCTTCAATTATGGAACAATAGATTACTTAATAAGCCATAACATTTTCTGAGCTCATATAGACTTCTGTTTGACGTAGGGGAGAGAAATAATTGTTTTAATAAACTGTTAGGCAATAATGCTAGTTGTGAAGCTAATAGTAAATTTCAAAATTTCAAAAAGAAATAGCATTTGTATTTTGACCACATCATATGTCACATAGCATTCACAAATATCTTTTAAAATATGAGTTGTTTCAAACTATAAATAGTGAAATTATATTTTTTTAAAAATGAGATGTTTTATTATATCAAACCATGGTTTTGTTTTTATGTATAAACTGAGGTTTTACATAAAAATTCAACAAATATATTGATATCTTGTATCTTGGTAAATATTCATGACTTACACTTGCCTCTTTCTGAAACTTTAACCATTCTCTGTTGCAGTTCCTGCTCTGTGTCTTACCCAGAATATGTAAGTCAATGAGTGTTGCTATGAAAGAAAAGAAAAAATAAACGCTTTTCACTTTTCAAAGATTGTCAACACACACAAATGAGATATATTCTGGAGTTTTTAGAGAAAAGGTCATGTAGTCAATTCATGCTTTGGCGGATGACCATGTTGTTCCTGCCAAACAAAACAATTTATTTGAGTGGAAATGCATCAACATGGCTAAAGAAAAGTACTTCTACTAGACATGGTGCTATTTATTGTTGCTTTATAAGTACTCACATTACTCTTAATTAGGTGCCAGGCATTGTTCTAACCATCTTACATATAAGAATTTAGTTAATACTCATGATCATCCTATGAAGCAGGTCTTGTTTTTATCTCCATTTTATAAAGGGAGATGTAAGGCACTGAAAGAGCAATTAACTAGACCACGACGGCACTGGTAGAAATATCTGTTGATGTACTTCGTCAAATCTGTCAAGGCATTTTCTCATTCAAACCTAATGGATCTTCATGTTAATCTCTGCTTTCTATTGTCTTTGTCCTGACCCTGAACTTTAGTCCTAACAGCTAGATTTTAGGTTTATGTCCTTGTGTATGAATCCATAGCATGCTGGTTGCTCTTGGCCCTTTCCACCAGATTCATGCAAAAAACTGGATATCTACTGCTGAACTCTAGACTCAGCTGAAAACCAGGTGCCTAATGGAGAACTGGTTTGGTTATTTCAGCCCATCACTTGGACTTTTAAGCACCATCTATTTTTGAGGGCTTCCTGTTTCCTCCTATCAGTCACTTCCTGTTAAGGCTCCTATCTTAACAACTTACTTAAATTCCCATCTTATTTGTGTTATTTTTAATTACTAAAAACTATAATTAGAATTATGTAATAATGTAATCATAATGCATTTAAAATATTTTACAACATTTGACTAAGATTAGTTTTAAATAAATGAAATGTTATAAATTAGAAGTCTCTGAATACCATTTCCTAATTTATCTTCCTTCCCTACTGAAAATAAACCACTAAGCTGAAATAGATGCACGACATTCCCATGTATATTTTTTTCTAAATATGTTGTATCCACAAGAAAACTCTTGTACTTATTTTGAGGTTGTTTTAACTGTAAATAAATAGCATTACATTGAACGTATCATTTGACAACTCGCTTTATTTACTAAACATTATTTTAATTTAACTGTTGATGATTCAATTCCAGCTCATTCTTGTTAACTGATGTGTAGCACTTATCAGCCAATTATACCATCATTTACTTATGGATTATAATATTGGTAGGCATCTTGACTATTTCCAGGTGTCTCTACTAGGGCCACATTCTAATTAAAAGCTTATACCTACTTGTGCACCTGTAAGATTTTTCATCTAGCCTGTTGTCTTCAAATTTTTGCCTTTGTGACCCCTAGGAATTTTTAATCCCTTTGAATCTCTTACACATTTTCCAAGACTATACTCTAGACTTTATTTGGATTTCACATATTTTTCCATTAATGTCCTCTTTTGGTGTCAGGTCTCCACATTGTCTTTAGTTGTCACGTTTCCTCTGACTTTTTCTGGTCTGTGACATTTTTTCAGTCTTTTTGTTTCATCACCTTCATGGTATTGAGAAATATTGGCTAGATATGCTTGTAAAATGCTGTGATTTGTCTAATGGTTTTCTTATGATTTGTTTGGGTGTATGGGTTTTGGGAAAGAATAACACAAAGATAGGATTAAAAAGCCCTTCTGATCATAGCAAATCAAGAGGTGCATGGTATCTATGACATCACTGGTAATGTTAACCTTTCTCGCTTGCTTAGGATAGTGTTTACAAGTTTCTCCACTGAATAATTGTTATTCTTCCCTTTTCATACTTACTGTTTTGAAGCAAATACTGAGTACCTCTCACCTTCTATGGGGCAGAGGGAATTTCATTCCTCCTACTAGATGGGGGAGTATTTATATAGATTAGATGGAAATCATCTTACATGATTTAAAATTGATATCTGATATTGTTCATCTTCAGTTTAAATAGCTACAAAAGTTGCAGTTTGCAGCATTTCAAAATATTGCCTTAAATAAAACTGCTACATTATGTTTTAAAAGGTGTCCAATAGAATCCAAATACCATAGCCATGTGATACTCACTATGATGCATTTTAAAAATCCACATTAAAGCGTTCTTTTTAAGCAAAAATTTTACATTATTATTAATTCTCTTTGAACTCAGATTCCTATTTTAATTTCCTTAGAAACAAGTTTAATCTAATTCTTAAAGTTTTTTATTGGCACACTTTTAAGTTTAAATGTACTTTTAATTTTAATAGTATTTCTTGTGATTGTAGGTTCTAATTTGTTTTAAATAATGTTATTCTGGATTTACTTTTCATTGCAGCTGATTTTAGTAGACAATTGATCACAGCAATGTAAGCATAAATTCAAAAGTAATTATTTTAAAAAATAAAATTTGCCATAAGCTGTAATGATACTGAGGTTAAACACACATACAAACACACACACACACACACACACACTCTTTGTCCAAAAGTTTTAATTTGGTTGTTCTTGTGTAATATTCAATAAAGTAAAATAAAAATGGTTTTAGTATTTCTGTAATTTGCACCTCAGATGGAGTATTGAATGTGGAAATGTCCAGAAAATTAGATATTTATTTTTAAAATACCATATTTATAAGAATTATATAAATATAAAAATTTATTTTGTCCCTATAGCAAAAACAAAGTACTGGAAAATCTTCTAGCTTGTTCTAGAAAGAAGTAGAAATATATGATCAAAGGTAATCTTCAAAAATAATTATAGTATTTCAAATTTTTATAACTATAAACTATATCTCCTAAAACTAGCTTTATCTGAAATTTAAATTCAAAGAAGTAAAAGAAAATATATTTTTATATTACTATTTTTGTCAGTTGCAAAAAAAGTGGTATCTTCACAAGTTGCTTGTGAAACTGCTTAATATTTGATAGCAAAATATAGTGATTAATGTTAAATCCTTACTGTAGCAAAATAAATTACATATAAAGAAATAGCT
Organism: Macaca mulatta; assembly: GCF_049350105.2. Classification (NCBI taxonomy): domain Eukaryota; kingdom Metazoa; phylum Chordata; class Mammalia; order Primates; family Cercopithecidae; genus Macaca; species Macaca mulatta. Next base: position 126,313,281 of record NC_133413.1, read on the forward strand.
TTATAATTAATGATAATTTCTAGGAATTAAATATTAATTAATGTTTTACAATAAAAGTACTTTTTTTTTTTTTTTCTTTGAGACGAGGTCTCGCTCTGTCGCCTGGGCTGGAGTGCAGTGGCCGGATCTCAGCTCACTGCAAGCTCCGCCTCCTGGGTTCACGCCATTCTCCTGCCTCAGCCTCCCGAGTAGCTGGGACTACAGGCGCCCGCCACCTCGCCTGGCTAGTTTTTTGTATTTTTTAGTAGAGACGGGGTTTCACCGTGTTAGCCAGGATGGTCTTGATCTCCTGACCTCGTGATCCTCCTGTCTCAGCCTCCCAAAGCGCTGGGAACAATAAAAGTACTTTATAATATATGCACTAAGATATCTTTTCATGGCAAGGAAAATAATTGAAAGTAATTTGATAGGAATAACTGAGAATTGTTTCATGTGTAATGTTAGTTACTGAAAACTAAAGGCTCAAAACAGTGTTGGATCGGGAATATTCAAGAAAACACAAATGGCTAAGGAGTCAAATAATCTGAAAGAATTTGTTGTCTTTGATCAGTAAAAAAAATTACCAAATAAACAGGCAAAAACATTTTGAATTTTGAATGAAGCAGTTAAATAAAAACTGAATTTAATTTCATTTTAAGAATTTGCTTTCTTTATGATGTAAGTTTTGATCTTCTAAACTTCTAATAAACTAAAGACTGTGATATCTTTATTTAAGAGCTTGGATATATAAGGATAAACATTCATTTATGCAATAATCCCATAAAAAAATTTAAGTGTCATTGTGATAATTGTTATGAAAATATTGTGCCTTGAGAGTGGTTAATGAATAATAAACACAGAAGGCCATGTCAAGTAAAACCTTAGATCATCCCCCAATTCCAAGCAAAATTTCAACCTAGTCTGGACTTGATCAATTCAAGATTATTTTAGAATTAAACGCCCATTAGACACATTCATTTTTGATGTATGCCATCCCTTAAAGTATGTGCTGTTCTATTAAATAATATAATTAATGTGATAAAAATGAATCTAAAAGTAGAATTGTTTTTGTTCAATTAGGAGATTTGTTTGTTTATTTATTTATTGCTCTATCACATTGTTTTAGAAAGGATTTAAAGAGTATCAATTCAGATTAATCTAGCATTTTGTTATAATTAAGGCAAAATATTCGAGATTTTTGCATGTAGATGTTCCTGACTTTCTAAATTAATCCAGTCTTTCAGATTTTACTTATGTATTGTTCCACATAACCATTGCCTTAAATAAAAATTAAGGCTTAAATCTAAATTAAGAACAAAAGAGATATGGCTATATTTGAAATTAGCCATCTTCTCAATAAGATTTCCTAAAAATTAGACCCGTCTCTACTGGTGAGAATTTTAAGTAGTTGAAACATAGAAAAAAAAAAAAAAACATGTATTTTCTGGTATAAAAAATGGAATAATTTTCATGAATTTTTCCCTCAAAAAGATTTGAGTTTTTGTAGCAGTCATAATTTCTTAGACAAGGTCTATTCTGGAATAGAATAGAATAGAATACGATATACCACATAGTTCTATAATCCTGGCTCATATCTACATACACACATTGTAAGAAAATAATTTCACCCGGGTAACCATGATATTGTAAAATATGCTAGTTTGCATTAAGTTAAAGACATTCTTTGTCTCGGGTGTGGTTATTGAATATAAGCTAACTTGGAAGAAGGATGGAGAAAAGATAAATTAGGTATTAATTTGGAGAAATGTCTCAGTTACTTTTCAATTCTCTGAATATGACTGAATTTTCAGACTATTTTACATTGTTCTTTGGCTGGTTTAAGTCAGACCAAATTTTTGCCAAGTTTTTAGTAAGGGACACTTTGAGTCTCTGAGGATACTAACAATCACATTGTTAGGATTAGATATTTCCTAGAACTCCTTTGAAAATCCTTCTAAAGAGGGAACATGAAGAAAGCCAGGGATTTCTAGGTAATGTCATCTTGGAAACATCCTTATGAAATTACATGGTGGATACACAGGCATATTGTTGTAGATCTTTTCACCCCAGGGAGAAAAAGGCATTCCTGAGTGTTTGTTGAAATTTCTCACACACTTTGCCATTTTATGCATTTATTTGTAATAGCACAATGGTTTTTAGGGCATTTAAGGTTATCTTAAAATATTAAAACATTTAGGAAGCCATTTTGGGGGGGAATACGGTGTAATAGGTAAAATATATCTAAAGTTGAAATTATCTTAGTGCCAAGCTGTGGTTAATTACAGATTTTTGAGAAGATGAATGGGATAGATCCTCTGACTATAATATTAGCCCCATTTATTTTGTTGAGCTTATATGTGATTTAAGTATGAATTATGGCTAAATGCCATGCATTCTCTATCCTTCATGACTGGGGTCTCTTGGACAATCTTACAACTTTTAAGGGAGAAAAAAATAGAAGCATCCTACATCAAATAACGTTAAGTATCAGCTGAAGTCACTTTAGTATCTTAGCTTTATGTAAAATTCATTTAAAACTCTTATTTCATACCTAGTAGGAAAATGAAATGATGTCCCAAGACTTCTTTGAAATCCTGGGGACTAATGTGACCCAGTGCTTCTATTTCCTGTACCTGTGGTATTTCCTGTACCCCTCTATCTCAGGCTTATCTCAACCCTTTGTACTGAAATGTTTCAATCAGTTCTGCATTCACATAAGGGATTTCTGGTAGGTGCATGCACATGTCCCAGTTGTTATAACAAGTTAAAGTGTTACATGTTGCATCTCTGTTAAATGGGTTTCCGCCATTCCTTCTGGGAAGTCACTGGTCTCTCTCTCTCTCTCTCTCCCTTTCACTCTCCAGAGCCCATTGTTGCCACATTCACTGGGTTCCTCTCTTTCATTCTCTAACATTTAATCTGTTTATATTCAATCTGTTTACCTTCACCCTTAAATTTAGTTTCTCTTTTTATGTAGAACACTTTGGCTATTCCCACTCACATAACCTAGTATAAAAATTTACTAAAACAAAAGAAAAGATAGTTTCTTGCCTATCCATAGAGGAAAAAATTTTCTTAGACCTAATAGATATTTTCTATGATTATAACCTATGATTAATTAGAAAAGCATTTTAGCTCTTAATCTTGAGTATATTATGTAATCTAAAGGAAGTATAGTTCAAACAGGCTAACACCTAAGAATTTAGAACAAAAAGCTTTAGAAACACGCATGAGAGCTAAAACCTGATATAACCTTTTGACCCATTTTCAACACCTGAATATAAAGTAGACTGTGATTTATCAAACCTCTGCTTGACACATCCAATTATTTCAGTTTCATTCTTAAGTATCACTCATAACATGAACTTCAACTCTTCGATTAATCATAACTTTATCATCATTTACTGTTTTAGACTCAAACTGACCTATTAAGCCCAGATAGCAGTTTCAGTTGTTGGCCCTCAAAAAATGGAAAAAATGTATTGGTTATTTTGAGACTTCCATCAATTGCCTGTAGTTATTTTCAAACCAGTGGAGATACTGTATTTTTTCATTTCTTCCTAGACACACATTTTTGGCATAAAATAGCTAAGGAAACCTTGTTTCTTAACTCCTTCCCACTTACATGCCAGATTCCTTGATCCAAAACTCATAAAAAGACCCTGAGGTTTTCTTAAAGACATAGAGTGTGAGTTGTGAGAATGGTGGTGAGAAATTGTATTAGTTTCTTAACTCAGAATCTCAGGAAAAAAAAAGGCGGGTTTGACAGGTATTTATACTAACCAATTATTTCACTTTTGTCTACTTTTTCCATTTTCAATTTATATGCTTGCCCCAAGTGTAAAACGTATGTTATTTTTGGCTGCCAGAGTTCTTCTCCTATCCCTTTGCACTAATTTCTCTGCTTGCTCCACCTTTAGAGTCTAATGTTGAACTAACATCAACTACAAGGGCAACAAGGCAACCTCTGAACTTTAGCTGTCAGCAGAAGTTGAAAAGAGCAGTAATGGGAGCAAGATGTGGCATGGGGATGCTGTGCTTGAGAACAGAGTCTCACGAGGGATGGCTGCCCTCTTCTCTCTGCAGAATGACACCCACTCTCCAATTCTTTCCACTTTTCACTGGAGAAGGAAAAATGTTAATACTCTGATGAAAAATTTGTCTTGTTACTTTGGAATTTTCCAAAGGTGGCGATGCCCTTTTATTCCTAGCCTGATCATTAATTGTGTTGACCTCACAGAGCAAAATCTAATATTCAGGGTTGAACACTGTAAGATCCCAGAGTCATTAGGAGCAGCACCAATGTTATCCTTTGAAATCTTGGCACCTAGAAAAAAGAGCATGCCACAATCTTGCCACATACTGTGCACTGTTTATTTTAGCAATGATCCAAGCCATGCCTACTTTTGGGAGAGAGGAAACTATGTGTCCTTAAATCTCACATGGAACATTAAAAAGCAAATAAGTCTTCTCTTATTGTCCCGAATGTACTAAGAAGAAAAAGAAAACAAGCGGGGGATGCATATTTTAATAATCTGCAAAGTAAGTTTCATTTTTTTCAGCACTTGACTTTGTCCTGCCCCAGTGATAGCTTGGTTCAAACGGTTTTGTGAGGTAGACATAGTTTTACATAAAATGCATTGCTAATTAGATCAAAACACTTTACATGGCCTTTTAAAAAAATATTTTATTGTATTAAGTTCTGGGAACATGGCCTTTGTAAATGAACTCATACAGAACCTTCCACTGGAGGAGGATATTATCAGAGAGAAAGAAACATAGAGAAGGGTTTATTAAACTTTCACACACTAACCTCTAGCTAGAACCCATGTTGTGATGTCATAGAACTCACTTCATTTCATAAAAGATCATTTTTCTTACGTTTACTACCATTGTGTTCTCAGAAACTTAGACTTTGATTTCCCCCATCATGAATTTCTTACCACACTTGACTATTATTTTAAAGTATTAAACACTTGAATTTTAATTCAATTAGTGGATACAACCTTCTCTAAGAAAAGAGGATCATTGAGAAAGCTGGCCGAAAGAACAGGCTAATCAGGAAAAGAATATTAAACATTCATTTTGCATCATTGAAAATAATTGTTTCTTTATGGATATTATAAAAGTTTATCCATGGTATTTTAGAAAGCCAGTTTGTAAGGAGGCCTGAAGTGAATTTACCACTAGCTTTTACCATGGAGACTGCATATGGCCAATTTTTTCTTTGACAAATCAGAGCTGAAATCACTGTCTTTGAACGCTGCTAGGACTAGACACTCTGTATGGTCTTACGACACTCCAGGGAGAAAAATAGAAGCCATCACTCTCTAAATACCAATTTGAAGGACATAATCAAACTGACATCAGGAGCCAGGGTCCTGGAGGAATCCAGAAAGCAAAAATACGGTGCTCAAATCAGTGTCAGACCCAAACTAACATAGCTTTGATTAAACACTATTAATTGAGAACTTACTGTGTAACAAATATTTTCTCTTGGAAAACAAAATGGGTTTATGAAGTTTTCTGCACTGAAGAAGGCAAAACATTTTGTAGGTCAATTAAGACATATACATAACTATAATAAAAGTACATATTCTTAAGTCCCTAGCATTTACCAAAGATATGTTACAGTCTTCTGAGGAGAAAAAGATAATTTCAATCTAGCGTGGGAAGGGCAAGTTTAAAGAAAAAGTGACACTTGAGCTGAGCTTTTGAAGTAGTCGAGATTTCAACACATGCATATAGTGTGGATAAGGAGGTGGAAATGTCATGGAGTAACCAGAATTACAATATTGCAGAGTTCGGAAACCACTAAAAGAAATGTTGTATCATGAAAAATACCACAATATTGTTGGAAATTTGGTGCGTTTATAGGCTAGGAATGACTAAGATGATAATGGTTGCTCTATTATCCTTGAAAACTTACTTATTAGTATTATTATTTGCTGTGATTTGAATGTATTAAAATATCAATCTCAGAGGTACTGCATAACACCCACCTGTATGCTCTTCTGATTTGAAGCATATTGGGTAATGATCTCAGACCCATTCAGATTGTCAGCTTGTTGGCATTCTGCTGTGAAACAATGGCAGAGTGGCTGTGATGTCACTGTTTTTGATTTGTGGCATATCCATGATATTTTTCTCCTAACTTACATGATTGACGCTGTTGTCTGTGATTACAAGTTTTTGCTCGGTCTGTTCACCATGCAGGAAGAGACTAATCCTCTGTGGTCCAATAATTTTCTTCCACATTTTGGCACTACCGCTAACACGTGCACTGAGGTCCCCCATGACCATCAGGTTGTCAGATGGTAGAGCAGCTGCGATGAGTTTATGCACATCTCTGCAGAATTTCCCCCTCACTGGAATGTACGACAGTTAGGATGTTTGCATTGATAAAAGAAATAAATGGTTATTGGATGAGTCCACACACTGACTAGTCAAGTTGAGACAAGTAAGCACTTGAGCACCCAATGCCTAAAAATCCTTTCCCCCAAAGTCTCATTTCCTCTCATCATGTGACTATAATCACTAGGGAGAAGTATTCAAAATATTTTGTTTCCAGTATGATTTCTCAACAGGAGTTCCTCCATGTTTTTGCAATTAACAGAAAGACCAACAGAGAGCCATATTTTCATGATCAGCTTCCCAGTATCTGAAATGACCCCACCCTAACTTCACTGCCATTTTGGAGTGCTTTACTATCAGTTTCAAAGGGGAAAATTAACTGATTTACACTTCACAAATTCACTTATAATTGCAAATTGCAACTTATGAGAATGCTACAGCAATTTAGTAACAAACCAGACTGAACACTTCTGCAGACCACATTGAGTTGAGAAATGAGGCAAGTTTTTGCTCTCTAGGGAAAATCTTCAAAATCCCTGGTCCATGTTATGTCCATAAGATAGGCACAGTGTCTCAAGAGGAATGGTATTGTGTTCATTAAGGTGTTTATTTTATTTCTGTCTCTTGGACTGAGAAACAGGACAAAAAGCATATGTTAGGGAAATGGAAGACATTTTATAGCTTACAATATTAGGATTAAAAAGTATAATATTTATTGTAAAAAAGACTCCAATTACCATTTTACTGAGTAGAATCTTTGCAAGATGTATGCAAACTAGAAACGGAATTTCATCTTTAACTCATTATATTTCCATAAGAAGCCACATGGTCGGACTTTAAAACACAGTTCCATCCTTTAGTACAGTATGTGCCCTTTATGTTTTGTTTTTCATTTCTTTTTTTAATCATAACAGCAACTTCATTCTATGTAAGTCCTGATTTTAAATGCCATGTTTTAATAAATGAAAAATATAATTCTAATTGAGACAAACAGGAAAAATTGGAATATAAATCAATTTTTCAAAGAAAAGAAATACGCTTTTGATTTCAAACCTTCCTCTGAAATGAATTTTCTTAATTTTCTCATTGACAATATCCCAGATGCTTTCTTATGGTACCATGTGTAAAAGGAGATGATTTGGGAAGTGAAAAGCAAAGACCGAACCTGCTAATGGCTGCTAATCTCTCAATATATTACTATATGGTCCCTTCCTATAAAGTAAATTTACTGAGGACAAGAGAACAGAATGCCAACAGAAGCTATCAACAAATTAAAGCTTCTTTTTTAAAAAAAGTAGAGGAACTGGTCTTTCCTTGCTTTCCTGAGCAGAGAAGGAAGTTTTTCAGATCCTCAATGTTCTTAGTGAAGCCAGGGTTTTCAAGGAACTCACCTGTGCAAAAGACATCTGCATACAACCTCTGTGGAAGTCTTTTGCTCGCCAGACTTGCTTGTAGAACAACCCATTGGTCCACAGGCAGCTGCGCTCAATGAGCTCCTCTTTTTTGCATACGATACTGACTAGATTACAAAATCTGTAGCCCAATTGTTGGCAAATTGCTTTTGTAAAGGGCGAAATAGTATATATTTTGACTTTGCGGGCCGTATAGCTTCTGTCACAACTGTTCAACTCTGTGAAGGCAGCCACGGATACTGTGTAAATGAAGAAGTGTGCCTGTGTTCCAATAAAACTTTATTTACAAAAACAAATGACAGGCCATATTTGAAGGCATAGTTTACCAACCCCTAGTTTAGTCCAAGAAAACCATGTTCTGCCCATGCATCCAAGCATACAAATATACAGATACTCAGGGAAAACACATGTATTCAAACTCATGCAGATGTGCGCTGAGCTAGCCAACACAGAAATTCTTTTGCTATCTAAAATTGGTTTCCTCTCCAAGCTGGTCAAACAGCAATGTTTAGATTCAGGCAGTTTTTGAACCGTGTGGTTCTTTCTGGGCATTAAGATAGAAAGAAATGAAATAGGCTGTGTGACTGTGGCCAGAAAGAAAAAGGAGGTTTTCTTTCCCCTGTGCCCAAGAGAATTGGCACCATTATTTGTTTCTCTCTTAAAATGTCAATATGATTTAGAAATACATGTTTAATCAGGAAATTAAGTTATCTTAGAAAGGAATTGCTAATGGATATTCTGTCAGAATCCTTAGTGCCATTATGAAATGGGGTAGAACTGCTCCATTCAGCATTTTTTACACCCTCATTAGTCTCATCTACCAAGTCTTACAAATTTTTTTTAATTTTTGTTTTTCTCCTCATTGCTAATTCTTTAAAAGGAGTTAATACCCTGGCCAGATGTTCCTTCTTATGTTATTTCTTCTGGGTAAAAGGGATTCAAAGGATAACAGTTTTCAGCTCTTTTTTTGCCCTTAAACTTCAAAAATAAAAGATGATATGGGTTTAATGATCATCAACAAATCAGAGGCATATTCTGATTCCATGAGGGGAAGACACCCACAGAAGAGGCAATGTGCGGCAGGCAGGAAGTGCTGGAAGGCTGTGCTGGAAACCACTTTCCTGCAATTGCAAAGGCCAGGTTAGGGGAATCTCCTGAGTCTTAGTGTTGATTTGTAACTGTCGCTTGGTCCTTTGGAATTCCATAGGAATATCTCCACTAGAGAGCTTTCAGATAGGCACTTACTCAACTCAGTTATCCTTTGGCTACATTTTCTAGAATCTAAATGGAAAATAATTCATAGCTCAATTAACCCAGTGGTTGTCAAACCTGGTTGAGCATCAATGTCTTACCAATGTCTTTATTTAAAAATTAAGATTTTCAGACTGTAAAGGGATTCTGATTAAGAAATTCAGGACAAGCCACCAGAATCTTTTTACAAACCTGGCCCATTTCTAAATCTGCTGCCTCCCATCCATGGGGCCATCATTTGGAAAACACTGATTTAGTTTGCCCTCTCATAGAGATGAGGAAGTATATTTTGAGAAGTTAGGTGAATTACCTATGTTCGCACAGCCAGGAAATGTCAAAGCTGGGCTCTGGATCAGTAAATATTGACAGGACTACAGCTACTTCTTACTGTCGGGGCCCACAACAAACTCTGCTCATGAGGAATCACATACTTTTACCTGCACTTAGCAGCCTTCTCAGCACAGCACTCAAAGTAGCCAGTACTGTTGGAGTGAGGTGTCACATAAGCTGAAACTTATTTGTTATTCCATGATAGAGCACTGGAGTTGTCACCCACACAGTTTTTGAAACAGATGATCTGGTATTTGTATTTCTATCTGGTAAAAAGGAAAACAATGAAAATTGTATTGATGTTTTTAAATTGTCTTGATTATGAATCATGGCCCTCTGAGAGTGGATTTCAATAGTTATGAAGCCTTAATGACTGGAAGAAGAGACAATAGGGCTATTCTAAAATTAACAATGTATTTGTTCAGAGTTGTTCTATGGGGTAAAAGGAGGAACTTCTCTGTGGGAACAGAGGAGTTTTGAGGAGATCATTTCTGAGAATATTCAAGTTGGTGCACACATAGATTAAGAACATCTCGTGGTCTTTACTAGACTTTGGCAATACTAGACTTTGGGTGATATAATTCAAATCCTTTAGGCTAAGTTGTAAATAGTAATATAGAACTATGTCCTAAAGAAAATGGGTGGGTGTCTTTTTAGAGACTTTTAACAGCCAGTTAGTCTCCACAGAAGGCATTAACAAAGTATCTATAATCTGCATGAAATCATATGTCAGAATCATATATTCCAAAGAGTTTGGGATAGGTTGAATTTCAAGATCACGAAGTGCGCCTTGTGAAATACAACAGCTTTTAAAAAGAATTGAATATTCGAATGAAAAAGCCCTCATGATCTACCCAAGCCTCACAGCTGTTACTGATGACAATCTGTCCTCAGGGCTACGGTTCTGCCATCAGTGAAAAATTATCTTTAAGACATCCTCCAATATTTCCTTCATTTTAAGGCAACCTGATCCTTCACATTAAAAGTATATAAATAAGTACAACTACCCTCAAAAACCCTATAAGTAAATAAACCAAATGCCTTTTCATCATGAATGTGCCCTAGACTATATGTTCATTAAGATTAGGAACTGTCATGTTCACCATTTTCTTCAGCAATAACCCACATCCTTGGTATATAGTAGGAGCTCAAACGTTTGATGAATGATTAAATATTTGTTGATTCAATAATTGGGTACCTTATAACTGAATTTTTTTAAAAAATGCGGTTATGACTCTTTTTGCCAACAGCTTCTGCTTCTCTTTCCACATGTCTTCTTTAGTTTGCTAATATATTTTATGCTAATAATGACTTATTTAAACATGCAGTGCCCAGTGAATGATTGCAGCCATTCCATTGGGCACTCATTATAAAGCGTATTTGTCCTTTGGATAAAAGAAATCCCTTCAGATTACTGTTGGTCTCTTACATATTTATTCATCTTAATAGGAAGGGAATCCATGAGGGTGATAAGTAGTATGCTTAGGGAACTCTGGTCATTTCTAAACACTGAGCTTGATTTATCATTGACTACTAATACCTACCTAGCCTCAGCAGTCTCCTTGAAGAGCCTGACCTAACAACTGTCTGCCTCTGTCTTATAGCAACTGATTTGTATTTGTGAGTCACTGATTTTGACCAGCTGCCAGGTCCAGTATGGCTAAAGTCATTTTATCATTTGTTAGGGAGCCACAGGACTCTGGACCATATATTTGGCAGGTTTATTGGATTAAGGTTTAGGACAATATACCAGAGCAAATAAATGAGCACTTCATCCAATAGTCAGGGAGAATGCACACACACACACACTCACAGTCTAAGAGTTGTAGAAACATACAGACATTGGGAGTTTAAAAGATGAAGACACTTTGGCCTAGAAATAGTGCCTGCTCCTGATATATGAAATGTAGGAAAAGCATAAGCTTTATATTATAATAATTCTTCTAGAGCAAATTAATTTAGACTGTGAGAACAATTATATAAACATGTCTCTATTCCATTCATTTTTCTCCTTGCTATTTCCTTCTCGCTTCTTTCTTTCCTTCCTTTCTTTTCCTTTCTTCTGAAAAATAAAACATATCTGTGTTTATTTTCCTAAACATAAGTACTCATTAAAGTGTGTTGGTGTCTGTGGTTTCTTTAATGGTGAATGCACCGTAAAATGCTTTGCTCTAATTGTGTGTCCATCATTTGAAGACAAGTGTAGTATATAGTGTCACGTGTGAAAATGGTCCAGCCTCTATCTATGACGTTCATGGCAGGTCCATAGTTTATACCTTACCAATAGCTTGTCTAAATGTTCAGATAGATTAAAGGGTTATGACTTTATCATACAGTTCAACCCACCTAAATTTCCTGAAATATGTTAACCAGTCAGTACTAAAACTTTCCCATATCATTAACATAATAGGGTTAATGTGGGAAGAGGTATGGATCTTGGCTTCAGAGCTCATGATAGGATGCAAAATGGGGTAACAGATCAAGCATTTATGGTCCCATTCATTTACCTGAAGTCCTGTTGTCAACAGAGTCCTGGTGCCAATGCCTATTTCCTCATTGCTACTCCATGAGTCAACATACATTTCCCATCACTTCATAAATCCTAAAGAGAGAGAGAGGGAATGTTTTGAAGTTCAAATGCCTCTTTTCCTTGGTCTGTGGCCTTATGGACAATAAATACATAAAATCATCTATTCATTTGTCAAGCATTTACTAAGGGCTTGTTGTGTTCCAAGAACTGTCCTAGGCCCTTGAGTGACATCAGAAAGTAAAATAGACAAATACACCTACTCTGTGGGACTTGCACATTTTTACAAATCATTATGGCCAGGGATATAAGACATCACTGATACTGCATTTCCAAGTTAATAGATCCTGTTATTTCATGGTTCTGTTTTTACACAATGACCAGTAGATGTGATTAATAAAGGATAAAGTCTTCAAAATTATGACTGAAAATATCTTTTCAACTACTCATGGGTTTAATACTTAAACCCATGCTCATCTTGGGAAATCCCATTTTGAGGTATCAATCTGTTTTCATTTTTCAGGGTCCCTTAGTCTGATGTAAATAACTCTGGGAGGAATAGGTTCTTCAGATCACAATCAGATAATTCTCATTAACGCTGAGAGGTAAGCAGGCTGAAAGCAAGAAGAACTGGGAGTACAAAGGAGGAAGGGCTTCCAGGAGAAGAAAAAACAGGCAGTCACTGCAGCATCAGGAAGGGATCCAGAGGCCAGCCTGCATTCTTCTCAAGTTTCATCTAGAGCCAGACTAGATTTGCAATACTCGTTTTCAACTAGTACTTGACAATGAAGATTTCTGTTAAAAAGCATGTTCTGGACGAGGAGAGTTGGCTCACACCTGTAATCCCAGCACTTTGGGAGGCCGAGGCAGGTGGATCACTTGAGGTCAGGAGTACGAGTCCTGCCTGGCCAACCAACATGGTGACACCCTGTCTCTCCTAAAAATACAAAAATTAGCCAAGCATGGTGGTATGTGCCTGTAATCCCAGCTACTCAGAAAGCTGAGGTGAGAGGATCACTGGAATCAGGGAGGCAGAGGTTGCAGTGAGCCGAGATCTCACCACTATACTCCAGCCTGGGCTACAGGCTCAAAAAAAAAAAAAAAAAAAAAAAAAAAAAAAAAAAAAAAGCATGTTCTATGGACACTGTCAGGGAGATCTCTCTTTTTCATCCTTCTGATTTTTCTTTTATACCAATAAGTTGTCATATGTGTTGTGCTTACATGGAGGGGTCAATAAGGATTCATGTGCATATGTGAGCCATTGAGAAGAGGTGATAATAATTTTGTTTACAAAATTTGAAGTAAAAATGGAGATATATACAAAACAGACTAAGGCATGTGAACATTGCATGCAAATCACACATAGGCATTTGTAGCTTAGTAACTTTTCTTCATGCATGACTCCATCACTGAGGTCGCTAAGGACATCATAACAGGAACTAGGAACCACACTTCAAAAAGTCTTTGACTCTGCAGCTTTGACTTTGCTGTTTACAATTTCATTACTGAGAAATTCATCAAAAATATTTTTTTCTTTTTTTAATTAATTTATTTTTTTTTAAAAAAGGAGGCCTAATGTAATCAACAGAAATGCATGAATGTTTGCTTTTTATTTTCTCCCTTTTTTTGCCCATTTCTTTTCTTTTTTTCTTTTTTTTTTTTTTTTTTTTTTTGACGGAGTCTTGCTCTGTCGCCTAGGCTGGAGTGTAGTGGCACGATCTCGACTCACTGCAAGCACCGCCTCCTGGGTTCAACCGGTTCTCTTGCCTCAGCCTCCTGAGTAGCTGGGATTACAAGTGTGCGTCACCACGCCCGGCTAATTTTTGGATTTTTAGTAGAGACGGGGTTTCACCATGTTTGCCAGGCTGGTCTTGAACTCCTGACCTCGTTATCCACCTGCCTCAGCCTCCCAAAGTGCTGGGATTACAGGCGTGAGTCGCCGTGCCTGGCCTTTTTGCCCATTTCTGGAACTGAAAAGTTCTTCAGTGTATTCTCTGCTTAAATGATACAAATAAGTTTATTAGTATAGTCAAATAAGCCTAATGACATGTTTTTTAAAAAACTAAATTAAAAAAAAGAGCAAATCATCCTAATTTCTTTTGTCTTTTAAATTGACCCCAGCTTTGAAGATGAGCATGTTTCAGGAGGAGATGGGAGTGAAAGGATGTCTTAACAATTTATCTTTGGAGGTTGAATTTAGAATGTGATTAAGAATCAGAATGTGTCTGTCTTCCACACATCATCTAGGGCTGTATGTTGCCATCAGCAATGAACATGCCTTTAACCTGTTACTGATTTGTGACTGTTCTGACTTGAACTTAGCTCATTTTCTTTGTTCACCTCTACTCCATTATTTTTAGAGATTAAAAAAGAGCTAAATTAGTTTCATGTTGAAAATTTAGTGATAGCCTAGAAGAATAATAATTTCCTGTTTCCTTTGATGGATGTTTGGTTTGTATAAGATTTTTGTCTACATTCTTTTCTACTTTCTCCCACCCCAAATGGACAACTCATAGCTGTATGTTTCATAAGAAAGAAAAAGTAGTTACCTCAAGTCATTTATGGATTTGTGAATCAAGGTTTATTTCAAGTAATTTGGATTATTCCTGTGAATTAGTGATTATATAAAACAAGTATAAAGGACAATTGACTCCCATTATCAAAGTACCTGAGAAAATAAAATCTCAAAGTGAAATTTGCTTGGAGACCATCAAATCAAAGGGAATTGACTGGGCTTAAGAAATTTGTAATGCAAGAAAAGAAAAAGTCCAATTAATTTTCTCTGTTGAGAATCTTTATTAATCACAATATTTTCAGATTTAATATGTCTTTATGAAATATTCATTCATATGCCTCTGATTGGAAGTAACTAAAAATACTAAATGTTGAACAATAAGAACATAATACTACAGATAACTGGAAGGTATTAAATAGGACAGTTAAAGGTGAGATGCAATCCTGGGCTTCCCACAATCAAAAAGAACCCAGATTCTTTTCATGCCATCATCCTTAGCCTGTGCCGCTACAATGAGTTGCTGGTACTATATGTGAATCATTACAATGCCACTGCTATAGAATAATAGACCTGACTCCAGTACTTTCTAGCTGTTTGACTCTTAAGCCAGTTCCTTAATAACTTATAGCCTCAGATTTATCATCTGTAAATTGGTGATATTACCACTGAGGGGCTATCAAGATAATTAGAATTGATGTACAATGCCTGAGTTATAATAAATATTCACTAAATATAGGCACACCTTGGAGATATTGTGGGTTTGGTTCCAGGCCACCACAATAAAGTGAATATCCCATTAAAGCAAATTACATGAATATTTTCATTTCTCAGGCCATATACAAGTTATATTTACACTACACTGTAGTCTACTAAGTGTGCAATAGCATTATGTTTGAAAAACGTTGTATATACCTTAATTAAAAATACTTTATTGCTAAAAAGTGCTAATAATCATATGGGCCTTCATTGAGTGGTAATGTTTTAGTTGATAGAGAGTCTTGCCTCTGATGTTGATAGCTGATGACTAATCAAGGTTGTCATTACTGAAAACTGGAGTGTTGTGGAAATTTCTTAAAACAACAGTGGGATTTGCCACATGGATTGATTTGTCCTTTCATGAAAGGGATCTATGTAAACTATGATGCTGTTTGATAGTGTTTTATCTGCTGTAGAACTTCTTCCAAAATTGGAATCAGTCGTCTCCTCAAACACTGCCACTGCTTTGTCAATCAAGTTGATATAATAGCCCAAATCCTTTCATTTCAACAATATTGGCAGCATCTTCACCAGGAGCAGATTCCACCTCAAGAAACCAAGAAACCACTTTCTTTGCTCCTCCATAAGAAGACTCCTCATACATCCAAGTTTAATCATGAGATTACAGCAACTTAGTCACATCTTGAAAAGGCTCCACTTCTAATTCTAGTTCTCTTGCTATTTCTGCCACATCTGCAGTTATTTCACTAAAGTCTTAAACTCCTCAAAGTCATCCATGAGAGTTGGAATCAACTTCTTCAAAACTCCTAATAATATTTTATTTTCGACCTCTCCCCATGAATCACAAATATTCACAGTGGCATCTAGAATAGTGAATTCTTTCCAAAAGGTTTTTGATTTACTTTGCTCAGATCCAATAGAGGAATCACAGCCATAGCCTTACAAAATGTTTATCTTAAATAATAAGCCTTGAGAGGTAAAATTACTCCTTGATTCATGTAGAATGGATGTTGTGTTAGAGGCATGAACACAACATTAGTCTCCTTGTACATCTCCATCCGAGCTCTTGGGTGACTAGATGCATTGTCAATGAGCAACGGTAATATTTTGAAAGGGATTTATTTTTTTTTTTTCTGGCAGTGGTCTCAACAGTGGACTTAAAATATTCAGTAAACCATGTTGTAAACAGATGGGGTGCCATCCAGGCTTTTTGTTTTATTTATAGAGCACAGGCAGAGTAGACTTAACATAATTTTTAAGGGAACTAAGAATTTCAGAATGGTAAATGAACCCTCGCTTCCACTTAAATTCACCATGTGCATTGGCCCTTAACAAAAGCATCAGCCTGTCCTTTGAAGCTTTGAAGCTAAGCATTAACTTCTCTTGCCTAGGTTGGAAAATCCTAGATGGCATCTTCTTCCTATATGAGGCTGTTTCATCTGCATTCAAACTCTATTGTTTAGTGTAGCCGCCCTCATCAATGACCTTAGCTAGATCTTTTAGGAAACTTGCTGCAGCTTCTCCATCAGAATTTGCTGCTTCACCTTGCATAATTATGTTATGGAGATGGCTCCCTTTCTTAATTAACCGATCTCTACTAGCTTAAAACTTTTCTCCTGCAGTTTCCTCACCTCTCTCAGCCTTCACAGAATTGAAGAATTGTGGCCTGGTTCTGGATTAGGTTTTGGCTTAAGGGAATGTAGCCAGTTTGATCTTCTATCCAGACCACTAAAACTTTCTCCATAACAACAATAAGGCTGTTTCACTTTCTTATCATTTGTGAGTTCACTGGAGTAGCACGTTTAATTTTCCACAAGAAGTTTCTTTTTGCATTCATAACCTGGCTAATGGTTGGTGCAAGAGGCCTAGCATTCAGCCTGTCTTAGCTTTCAACATGCCCTCTTCATTAAGCTTAATAATTTCTAGTCTTTGATTTAAAGTGAGAGACATGTGACTCTTCCTTTCACTTGAACACTCAGAGGTTATTTGGCCTAATTGCAGTATGTTTGTGTCTCAGAGAATAGGGAAGCCTGAGAAGAAGGAGAGAGGTGGAGGAATGGCTGGTCATTGGAGCAGTCAGAACACAGACGATATTTATTGATTAAGTTCACCATCTTATATTGGTGTGGTTGTGGCACCCCAAAACAATTGCAATAGTAACATCAAAGGTCACTGATTATAAATCACCATAACAGATATACTAGTGGTGAAAAGGTTAAAATATTATGAGCATTACCAAAATGTGACACAGAGACACAAAGTGAGCGCATGCTGTTGGAAAAATGGTGCCGTTAGACTTGTTCGACATAGGGTTGTTACAAATCTTCAATTAGGAAAAAACTCAATATCTGCAAAATGCAATAAAGATATGCACAATAAAATGAAGTATCCCTGTAGTCAATGTTATTTTTGCTATGAGTTTAAGGAATAAACTCATTATAGAAAGTAGATAATGAACTAACTTGGTCCCATTGAGCAACACATTAACAATCATGCCTCACAGCGAATCATTTTTGTAGGTTGTTAATCTTATTCATTTTATGTTATTTTTGTCTTGTTTTAAAGCCTTTATCAGGATTTGATTAAGGAAACAAAGCCTCTATAAAGGCCAGAAATGGCCTTTGATGTTACTATTGCAATTGTTTTGAGGTGTCACAAACACACCAATATAAGATGGTGAACCTAATGAATGGCCTTCTGTTTTGTGCTGTGATAACAGAATACCACAAACAAAGTTCTCCTTTTTAAGATTCACAGATTGCCCATGGGGAACCCCAGACTAGAAGTTTTCATTGTTTAGTCCATCTGGATAATTTATAATAAACAGAAATGTATTGGCTCACAGCTCTGGAGGCTGGGAAGTTTAAGAATGAAGACCAACATCCTTTGAAGGCCATCTTGCTGTGTCATTCCATCGTGGAAGTGCAAAAAGAAGGGAGAGAGAGAGAATCCTCTCCACTCCACAATAATGAACCCGCTCTATTCCACAATAATAGCATTAATTTATTATGTAGTTTATTCTGAGGCAAAGTTCTCATAGCCCTATTACCTCTTAGAGGTTCTACCTCTTAGTACCATTACAATGGAAATTAAACTTTAACAGGAGTTTGCTAGGGGACACACATTTAAACTATAGTTAGAGGTGTTAGAGAACAGAGAAAGGCTCACTAACCACTTTACCAGAAGCACTGTTTGAAGCTGGCAGAGAAATCCAAGAAACCATACAATGAATGGGACCTGCATGAAGAGGAAAATAGCAAGAATTATGGAAACTGCAATCTCTGGAGAAGCAGTTGTTGCTATATAACCACAGCCTTCTGGGGTCTTACCTCATGACATCAACTGAGGCACTATGTGTCAGCAGAATCATCAGCCAGGAAAATGAGCTACATCAAGACAGTGAGGACAAGCTGGAACCTCTAAAATCCCCCTTCTATTTGCTCATCACCAGGTCTGATCACACAACCTTCTGAGAGTAATGGCTTCTGCTTCACTCCCATCTTCCAAACTTCTCGGAAGCTCCTTTTAGCCAACTGTATATCAAAACCTTATAGCGAAGGGGATTGTGGTATAATCCTACCACCGATTATCTAGTTAAAACATAGTAGCTTTAATTGCAGTAGGAGGGTGGGACAAGTGTTTCTTTTTTCTTCATTTTATATAGTACTTACATTTTTTCTCTGCTCCCAGCAGTGTTTGAAAAATAGTATGTAAATCACTGCTGAGTCTACCTTTTAAGAATGTAAATCATTTTTCCTTAGCTTTAAAATAACTTAAGTGTAAACTAAGTTTAAATATACATTAAAAATAGATAATTATGTACAAACTAGACTTTCTTCATGACTTCTGCATTTTAGTAACTCAACTGATGGTGTAGAGGTAATCTAATACTGTTCACAAGGATATTTGAGCCTCTGTCCTATTTGTTCCATACTTGTCATGTGAGTTGGTAGCCCAAGGTTTTCTCTCCATCAATAGTCCACAAGCTTTTTTGATAAAGGGATAATATCTAAAAAATTATTATTCTTCCACATGAATATAGTGATACTCTTTACAATCATTAATTGAGAAATTTGATAATCACTAAAACCTAATATGAGTTGAGTATTCTGTTTGATTAATTTATTTTGCATTGATTTCAAAAGTATCTTCACGTCTTTGAGGGTCAAAAAAAGAGTACATTAAAATATGTAAAAAAAAAAAAAAAAGTTCTTATTTAGCCTATCGTCTAAATGGAAATAGGAAGTCGAAGTTCTCTTTTTTAAGATTCACAGATTGCTCCTGCGGAACCCCAAACTAGAAGTTTTCATTGTTTGGGCCATCTGCAGGAGTTAGAAATGTCTCACCTGGTGGGAGAGACCACATCTCTGTGTCTGAGAAATCCATTTTATTGCCATCTCTCACAACAGCTGCCATCACTCCAGATTTCCTGTGGCTCATTTCTGTTCATGTTCTTGGATGCAGAATGCATCCTGGCCAATCTTGCTTTCTTCCTTCCATCAAAAACACAGGGGGAAGACATCTTCTGATTCTTTAATACACCCATATCAAAAAAGGTCAGATTTTCAGCATACCCTGAGAGGTAAAATAGAGTGCCAGAGATACAGAGAGAAGAGGATGAGGCCTGGGACTGGGAAACACACAATTTCTATTTTAGGTCATTTAGAAAGATTTTTTGATTATAAGAGTTGATGGTGGACAGATGTGTCTTTCTAGTTCTGAGCTTTTAAAAGAACATTTAAATATCTGGTGAGAGTGCAGGAAATCCACATCTATCATTACGCAAGCAGGGATTTAAGAAAAGTATTTTTTCCTTTTTCTCAAGGGTAAGGGAATGGATGAATGAGAAAGCATTTATTAAGTGCTTTGGAGTAAAGGTGCTACACACAATACACACACTTCATCAGGCATTAAAATGCAACACTGCAACTTAAAAAAAAAAAAAAAAAAAAAGTAACTCGACAATTGCCCATTCAGGACCACACTAGCTTCACTAAGACAATGAATGATGCATTTCCCCTGATGCATCTTTGTGAGCATATGAGTAGTTTCAACTGAAAGATTGGTTTTTGCTTTGGCTAAATTTCCTCCCCATAGTTAGCTTGTGTGTTTTTTTCCTCTTTACAAATCCAGAAGGGTATATTGGGGGATTTTGTGCACAAGCAATTATTTTAGCACTGAATTCTCAAAACTCTGGTCACACAAAACCTGTGATAGAAAGCCTCAGGTTCCCATCCCAAACATTCCAGTTTTTAGCCACATAAGTTTGGATTTCATCTCTGAGCCTTAGTGCTTCTGTTGTCAAATCCCCTATTCTGTCTCCCTTATAAGTGCACTGTGACAACTAGTCTCACGAGGTGATGAATATAACAGTGCTCTAAGAGCTGAGAAAAGCTGTACAAAGTAAGACACTGTATATTATTATTCATATTGCTTGTCTCTTACTGAGCAGTCCAGGGAACCAGCAGTGTTCCAAGAGATTAAGATCTCAACTTTGCATCTCAATGAAAAACAGCACTTCCAGGACACGAGACTCTCCTTCTAACATCTCTCCTTGGGGGGAAATGCCTTCTGCTTAATCATCAACAACACCACTTCCTCCACTGAGAGCTATATCTGATGATGAATCACCCTAGAAATGATCTAGCCTCACCCCTTGCTAAGCTGAGGAAATCTGAACGTGTCATAGCATTTGTCTTCATGGGAGAAAAAAAAACCAAAAATTGAGATACACAGAAAAATTAACTTTGTCCAATATAGATTTGCATACTTTATCTTCTATTTTTCTCTATTCAAAGTTGCTCACCCTAGTTTTTTTCATGCCTCCTCTTTCTATGTAGTAATAAATACTTTTCATTTACACATTTGTTCATTCATCCCACAGACATTTGCTAGGGACCAACTACGCAGTCAGCACTGAGTTAGGCGCTGGGAATACAATGGTGCACACGACGAATGTGACTTCTTTCCTCATAAATATCGTAATCTAGAGACAGACGTACGCAGATACAAGAAAAAAAGAGGCAGGAATTGCCCTAGAATATGCACACTTGGACCTAAGAAAGAGAATATTTGAAAAAAAAATTAATGCTCTACAATTAATCTCCATTCACTCTACTACTAAGTTGAGAGCTTTTAATCCAGTTTTAGAGGATTGACATAGGCTTCTTAAAGGTAGTAAGATCTAAATTGAGTCAGGAAAGGAAAATAAGGATTTAGTTCAGAGACTCCATCCCTATTTTCCTTATATTATCATATCTATGACCTCATCTTCTCTTTTTGAAGGTACTTCCTCTTCTCTCCTCTTTATCCCCGTAGAATAGTATTTTCTCTTAGGCTAATCCACCACTTTTATTTGGCCATAAACAACTGGTGTTGTAAAACACCATGATATTAATACTTTTGAGAGGTGTTTTTTTTTTTTTTTTTTTTTTTTTTTTAGTACCCATTGGTTGTAAGCCTCAGTTGAAATGGTTTGGTCATGTCTGAATTATTTGAGGAGAAAATTGATAATGTTGCAAAGAGAAATAGTTAAGGAAACTCTACAATATGTGTCTGTCATGCCCTTCTGTTGCTTCTTCCATCTCAATGAAATATTTCTGAATAACCTTCCCTAGGACCCTCTGAGCCAGTGCATTTTCAACTGTACCCTCACTATTGACTCTCAAGAGGTGTTTTGGAGCATTCCGAAAATGTTAGCTTGAACTTCATTGAGAATATTTTAACTATCTTAAGACATACATTAAAAATAAAACATATATTTTATCATATTGATGACATGTACTGCCACACCAGTTGTTGGTGCAGCCAGATAAACTTAGCCTTGTGAAAACCTCACAGGAATGTTTCTTCTGCTAGACTACAAGCTGCCATTTACAACAACTTATACTTCTAATTTTCTCAATTGTGTAGAAACAAAATGTATAGATACATTAAATGCTAAAGCTTGTCATCTGTGACATTCATTTTCTAAAATTTTACTTATTATTTTAAATGACTTTGTGATACCTAATTGTTATAAATGTGAACTTCCATGATAGAAAACATGATTTTATACATTGGAGTTCTGTAATAAGATTTTTGTTTTGGAAAAAAGATCTCTTTGCTAACTATGTTTAAAAACTGCTGATTTAAGCTCTTGTCTTGCTTTATTCCTCATGCACAATTATGATAACTTAGCAGAATTGGAAGATTCATCTTATAAAAACAATTCAAGTAAGAATGAGCTGCTGTGATGATACTGGTACCAAAACAGATATATAGAGCAATGGAACAGAACAGAGGCCTCAGAAATAATGCCACACATCTACAACCATCTGATCTTTAACAAACCTGACAAAAACAAGCAATGGGGAAAGGATTCCCTGTTTAATAAATGGTGTCAGGAAAACTGGCTAGCCATATGCCGAAAACTGAAACTGGACACCTTCCTTACACTTTATATAAAAATTAATTCAAGATGGATTAAAGACTTAAATGTAAGACCTAAAACCATAAAAAGCCTAGAAGAAAACCTAGCCAATAGCATTCAGGACATAGGCATGGGCAAAGACTTCATGACTAAAACACCAAAAGCAATGGCAACGAAAGTCAAAATTGACAAATGGGATCTAATCAAACTAAAGAGCTTCTGCATAGAAAAACAAACAAACAAACAAACAATCATCAGAGTGAACAGGCAACCTACAGAATGGGAGAAAATTTTTGCAATCTAGCCATCTGATAAAGGGCTGATATCCAGAATCTACAGAGAACTTAAACAAATTTACAAGAAACAAACAAACAACCACATCAAAAAGTGGGTGAAGGATATGAACAGACACTTCTGAAAAGAAGACATTTATACGACCAACAAACATATGAAAAAAAGCTCATCATCACTGGTTATTAGAGAAATGCAAATCGAAACTACAATGAGGTACCATCTCACATCAGCTAGAATGGATATCATTAGAAAGTCAGAAAACAACAGATGCTGGAGAGGATGTGGAAAAATAGGAGCACTTTTACATTGTTGGTGAGAGTGTAAATTAGTTCAACCATTGTGGCAGACAGTGTGGTGATTCCTCAAGGATCTAGAACTAGAAATACCATTTGACCCAGCAATCCCATTACTGGGTATATACCCAAAGGTTTATATATCATTCTACTATAAAGACACAAGCACATGTATGTTTATTGCAGCACTGTCCACAAGAGCAAAGACTTGCAACCAACCCAAATGCCCATCAATGATAGACTGGTTAAAGAAAATGTGGCACGTATACACCATGGAATACTATGCAGCCATAAAAAAGAATGAGTTCATGTCCTTTGCAGGGACATGGATGAAGCTGGAAACCATCATTCTCAGCAAACTAACACAGGAATGGAAAACCAAACACCATATGTTCTAACTCATGAGTGGGAGTTGAACAATGAGAACACATGGACACAGGAAATGGAACATCACACACCAGGGCCTGTCGGGGGATAGGGGAGGTAGGGGAGGGATAGCATTAGGAGAAATACGTAATATAGATGATGGGTTGATGGGTGCGGCAAACCACCATGACATGTGTATACCTATGTAACAAACCTGCACATTCTGCACATGTATACCAGAACTTAGAGTATAATAATAATAAAAAAAAAAAAAGATAGGAGATAGAAAAAAAAAAAAAAACAGAAGAATGAGCTGCTGTGGTGAATCACATGGAGTGATTTTACATCCCAATGCTCCTCAAAGAAGCAGCAATATTTTTGTTTTTAAGGGTGATTGATGTCTGCTGCTGTCTGTTCTTTTCTCTCCACTTCAAAATTATATATATACATATATAAAATTATATATATAATGTATCTATGTATTTATAAAGGTGTATGTGCACATATGTACATGTGTGTATATATGCATACATATATACGTGTGTACATATGTATAAACATCTACACATATATACAACCGCATATATATGTGGAGACGTGTGTGTATACACATGTATGTATATATGATTACACATAAGTGTACACACATTTATATATATGTGTAATTATATATACACGGACATGTATATACCAACACATCTATACATATGTGTAATTATATCTATATATCTACACACTATATATATATATATATTTATATATGTATATATTTTTTGACGGTCCTTGTGATTTAAGAAAATGTACCTTAAATGTGATTTAAGCCACTGCTATTTTGGGTTTTCTGTTTCATGCCACCAAATCCAAGACTAATACCTTCCAGTGGTGGTATCTGTATTTCAACAGGCACTGAAAGTTTAACCTGAAAAATGAAACTCTGTCCCCAAGTTTCAGGCAAAACCCAGCAGCAGGATTTTCAGATCTTAGATCTTCTTTGGGATTTTGAGATCTTTGTTGGGATGCATCCCTTATAAAAATAAGAACGGCATTTTGTAATTACCTTCTACCTGAGCAACTCTGCTATGTTAATCAATCTCTAATATAACATTAAAATGCTAAAAAAAAGTCGTAAGAGTTTGTCACATCACAACACTTGCTGCATAATTAGTCAAGGTAACTGGTTGTTCTACATACAAAATTTGAATTTTTCCTTCTTTCTGCCTTGTCATGTCCATGCTCTTTCATTTTTGTGTTTTAGTACTGTCTGGTATCCACGTCTGTCACTACAACCCGTGTTCACTTTTTTAGACATTAGTTCAAGTTACTCTCATCCAAATCAAACCTATTTTGTGCTCAGATCTCTCGGAGTTGATGGGTTGATACCAATTCTGCCCTTTGAAAATAGGTAAATACTTTTTCTTCTTATAAAAAAGTTGTAATATTTCCATTTCAATTCAAAGGAATCACATGTGTTTTAGTTTTGACTTTCACTGTCATTGATTTAAATGTTAAAGTCGTTGACTGTCACCATAAACTGATCAGAGGAGAGTTACTCTAAAGTGCAGGCAACTTTGGAGACAATTTGGGGATAGAGTCATTTTTCATAGTATATTTTAAAAGTACTTCTAGTTGTTTCTCTTTTTTTTCTTTCTTTCTTTTTTTTTTGAGACGGAGTCTTGCTCTGTTGCCCAGGATGGAGTGCAGTGACTTGATCTCAGCTCATTGCAGCCTCTGCCTTTCAGATTCAAGCAATTCTCCCATCTAGGCCTCCCGTGTAACTGGGATTACAGGCACCCACCACCACACCCCGCTAATTTTTGTATTTTTAGTAGAGATGGTGTTTCGCCATGTTGGACAGACTGGTCTTGAACTCCTGACCTCAGGTGATCTGCCCGCCTCGGACTCCCAAAGTGCTGGAATTACAGACATGAGCCATCACACCTGGCCCTTGTTGTTTCTTAACTCCCGTATAGGTACAAGCTGAAAAAATTCTGCTCTATTGCATTACCATAGCTGGGATGTCTCCAATTATGTCCAATAAATGTACACAAATTTTCATGCCAACGAATGTCAATATTTATTAACAGAGATAGCTACTATCAGAAAGGAAGTGGGAGTCAAACTTTACCTCAAAAAATTCTCTTCATATTCATCAATTATGAAGTGGCCATTGGGACATTTTGTGAATTGTCAGATTGTTGGGAAACGAATCAATATATTTTTCATTCTATCCTTAAATGTCTTAATTTAAATATTTATTTCCAAAACTGCTATTTATGGCTACGAATTGGAGGTTCACAAAATGTTCTTTGCCCCTCCATACACCATGGTACAGAAGATATTATTGTTTGTTATCATACCATCTCATCAGAACAAAACTTTTTTTGCTCAGTTTGGCTGCAGGCAATAGACATGCAGATACAGTGCCGTAATCTGTGATCTAATCACTAACTCTGCTCCAGATTACAGTGTCATCGACTTTGGAGAAGACTTTCCATTTTGTTATAAAACATTTCCAGCCATCTGAGGCAAGGACCTTTTCTCCTTGATCAAAATGGAGGTTTTGATTAAATTAGCAAATTAGTAGAATTCACCTGGATATCTCCTGAGAGAAGTCCTGCAGTAAACAAAGATAATAACCTAATACGACATTCAGACAAAACCATTTAATTATGTTCAAGTGCTATTTCTTGAA
The DNA here is from genome assembly GCF_049350105.2 of Macaca mulatta. Taxonomy (NCBI): domain Eukaryota; kingdom Metazoa; phylum Chordata; class Mammalia; order Primates; family Cercopithecidae; genus Macaca; species Macaca mulatta. The sequence continues at coordinate 126,339,422 of NC_133413.1, forward strand.
CTTAATTCACAAGGAGTCTACTTTTCTGTCAAATACCTATTAACGTTCCAACAACTAGTCTTCCAAGGAACATACACACTTTCAAAAAACATTGGCATAGTGTTCATATAGCACACCCAGGCAACGATCATCCAAGGAATAATCCGAGCCAAACAATGAGGGAGAAAAAGCTAAAACTTTTCGCTGTAGGGTAGTTGAATTCTCAATTCATAATGCAGTAACAATAGCAACTAAAAAAGATGTTGTTAAGTAAAATTGTATTTAAGTAAAAACTGAACATTCTTGTTTAATAACATTCTTGTTTAAATAACCATAAACACACAATTTTAAAATTTTGTCTTTTCGAGGAGCCATGTTGGAGTAGCCTACCTGTATTATAACATTGAATACAAATTCATTCTAATGATGATCCAATGGTTTGAAAATTTTTAGTTCCCTCCCTTCAGAATGCTATGCTTCTAAATGAGCAGGAAAAATCTGGAGAGATGCTGCATTATTATGTTCTATTGATTTAGATTCCATTTTTTCTGGCAACATGAACATATTCAAATAATTGAAAAATTCAGGGTTTACTTTAATTCACTTAGCACTAAAGACATTTCCCAGTTTTTGGAATGTGAGGACAATAACAGCAGTAGGCTTCTCCAACACTGTCAAATTCTTATGAATTGGTTAAAAAAAAAAAAAAAAAGAAAAAAGGCTGACTCTATGATCTAATTAAATAAAATGGACAACTGCTTTGCAATTCTAGGCTGAGATTTTGATGAATTATGAGGACGCATATATAAGTAAATTTTTAAAAAGTATTTAAGAAGGAATGTAAAGTCTGCTTTCCTCCAATAATTTGTGTTTTACTCTAGATATTCACTCTTGTAAAAAAATGAAAATATTTACATACTCCTAGGACAGAGTAAATACTCAATAAACATGAAATATTACTATTATCATTCATTGTTATCAGACACTTACTGGATTTTTTGTTTCAAAAAAAAAAAAAAAAAAAAAAGCACACACACACACCTGAGTGGCTATGTAAAACAATTGAATCTGTAACTTTTTCTTGAGATGGAGCCTTGCTCTATTGCTCAAGCTGGAGTACAGTGGCAAGATCATTGTTCAGTACAGCCTTGACCTCCTGGGCTTAAGGGATCCTCATGCCACAGCCTCCAGAGTAGCTGGGACCACAGGCACATGCCACCACACCCAGCTAATTTTTTTTTTTTTTTTTTGTAGAGACGGTGGTCTTGCTATGTTGCACTGGCTGGTCTCAAACTCCTGAGCTCAAGTGATCCCCCCAACCTGGTTTCCCAAAGTGTTGGGATTACAGGTATGAGCCACTGCACCCAGCGTAATTTATAACTTTTTGATCTGAATGTTAAACTTCTTGAACCCCAGAGCTCTTCTGTGGGCACCACATATTAATTGAATTAAATGTATTGATCACTGGACCTGTGCTTTGGGGAAGTAGCTGCCATTGGTCTCTTATGTGTTCTCTAGATCCTTCAGCTCTGTTGCCTGGAATCAGCCTGTTGATGAATAAAACTTATTCTCTCTGAATGAAAAAGTTGTTCAAAACACCTGGAGTGGTCCATACCAATTACACATGACATGAGTCCTCTGCTCATAGCTTCCTCTCATCACTCCACATGTGATTGCTTCGTGTCAATGAACTTTAGGGTACTTCAATTTCCTAGCGATCAATATTGATACAAAACAGTCTAACAATGTAATGACTGTTTGTTATGAAAGTCAATCAAAGGAGCAAAGATGTAGAATGTACTCCCTGAGTGACAAGTGATTCGGACAGGAGGATATTTCCGTGTTTAACAATCCATCTCTGCCTCATTCAGGAAGTTGATCTCCCTGCCGAAGGTGTTGCTGAAATATTGAATGGAAAAATGCGCAAAGCGAAGATGGCTGCTCCCTATAGTAGGAAATACGGAAACACACGATCAGACATCTGTGAAGTGACTGAAATGTGTTTTCCTCCACTCTGTCTTATATAAATGTCCCCCTCTGAAACCATTTTATAAATAAGAATAAAATTGCTCTTAGATTCTTCTAGAACATTTGAACCTAACTTTTTTGAAATAAGTCCCATGAAAGGAAATGGGAAAACAGCATTCCAATAGCAATATATGAGCCCTAAGAGGACAATTCAAATATAAGAAATATTGTGTGGGAGAATTAAATATCCTTTTTTAAAAAAATTAAAAACTGCTTGAATTCAGAAATGGATACTAAAAGAAACAAGGTAGATTCAATGTTACGATTTATATTAAAAAAATAAAGCCAAAACCCCAAATCAAGATTATTTTACCGTCTAATATTTTGTCATGGATGCTATTCCTTCTAATATAAAATGTTTAAAACAAATTGTTTTCTGGGCTTGTAATAAATTCTTCTGTGGTGTGTTTAATATTTATTATAGACTACCTTGAATAAATGAATCTCACCAAAATCTCAAGTCAGGATAAAAATGAGCTGCTTTAAGAATATAAACCCCAGGGAAGCATAAGAAGCAACTTTTATAAATATTGTGAAGATTTGACGTTTGGATGGTGGTTTTCGTTTTTGTATTCACTGAGTAACACAACTTTTCACAAATATTCTTAGAAATTCCCACGCAGCTGCTGGGGAAAATATTCCCTTTCTATCGAAGTAAGAATATACAGAAATGGCATGCTCCTTTATTAAACTAGGCTTCACACACTCTTTTCCACATTTCCCTACTCATCCCTAAATCACAATAATGTTTTAGTTAAAAGTCTTATCTTTACCATATGAAAGGTTTATCAGACAAGGAGACAACCATAAAGATCGGCATGGTCAATGTAGTTAGAGGCTAGAAGAATTCGGGGTGACAGTTGATAATGTTCTCAATAAAACTATAGGTTACATTAAAATCTTGTTATGTAGAATCGAATCGTGTGAAAAACACAAGATTCAGTTTGAAAACCATAATAATTTTAGCACCAGCCTCCTAATTTGGAATTTATCTATTAATTCTTCTAATCGCTTTTTCTCTTTTCTTCTTCGATAACAAGAGTTAAAGCTGAAATTTCTTTTCGGCTTGAGCTGAACCAGGAAGTGAGGGATGAAAGAGGAGTCTATGCTGTTTACTACCTTTTTCTAACAAAGCCTTTGAAAACACCTTTCCTATTTGGCTCCCTGGTTAAATACTTACTCGGGGCCAAAGCACACACCTGCTGACTTATTTCTCTAATTCACATTATAGCATTCTCAACAATTCTGCAGCCTTCCTGCCTGCCCTTAAAGTCCTGCTCCAGGTTATTTGCTCTGACTCTGTTTTCTCAGCATGCTTAATAGGACACGCACAGATGCTATCAACGGCCTTATTTAATCCTTTGCTGGTGCTATGCAATTCAAAAAAAAAAAAAAAAAGTATTGTACACAACTTGAAACCAAATTAAATTTGCCCTTCAGTTTGTAAAAGCCCTGAAGATTCTGAGATAGAAAGTTCCAGCAAAAGTGAGAGTCTCTAACTTTTATGTCATATCTTATGAACTATTGGAGGAAGGTAAGTTAAAGCTCTCCCTGTTTGGTCTTCACAGAATAAGTAGGAGAAAATTCTGTCTCCCCACCTCTATTTGATTCATTCCTCTGTCTCTCTGACGTCTCTCAGCACCTCTGGAGAAGAGAAATTAGCAGGAAATGCTGGCAGTCTGATCACTTGTGTGTGGACCTGAGGTTATTGTGAGTATTCTGAATGTGAACTGCTATTGTTAGCACTGCACACACTTTACGAAAGAGGCCAGGGAGGTGTAGAAAGACTTTGCTTTTTTTTTTCTTTTTTTCTTTTTATTTTTGAGACGGAGTCTCGCTCTGCCGCCCAGGCTGGAGTGCAGTGACGCGATCTCGGCTCACTGCAACCTCGGCCTCCCGGGTTCATGCCATTCTCCTGTCTCAGCCTCCCGAGTAGCTGGGACTACAGGCACCGGCCACAATGCCCGGCCGATTTTTTTGTGTTTTTTCAGTAGAGACAGGGTTTCACCGTGTTAGCCAGGATGGTCTCGATCTCCTGACCTCGTGATCCGCCCACCTACGCCTCCCAAAATGCTGGGATTACAGACGTGAGTCACCACGCCCAGCCTCCTTTTGCCAGAAACACAGATTTCTTGCACCATCTTCTCTGACAGAAAAAAACAAACAAACAAAAAGTCCCTCTAGCTGATTCCAATTGCAGAAAAGTAGGAAAAGCAATACCCATGAGTACCTACATACCCATGACCTAGATTTACCACCAAATGGTAAATCTATATATGTGCCTATATTTCTGAATTATTTGTGCAAGTTACACACATGGACTTCACCCAAAACACTTCTCCCACGCATTATCAAAGAACATTCTTCTATATAACCATATTTCCCCCAAATTGTACAGAGACATAATAATATTATTTAACATACATATTCCACATTCAGATTTCCCCAATTTGTCTCATATTTTTTCTTATTTGGGATCCATTCAAGAATTATGGATTGCATTTAATTGACATATCTTCTTCTCTTATCTTTCATGACACTGAACATATTCGGGAATCTTGGCAAACTGTCAAGTAAAGCAATCTATAATCTGTGTTTGTCCATTCATTTCCTTGGTATTAGGTTTAATATTTTTCCATGGATACAACATAAATGATGTTGTGTTCTTCCCATTTCATTGACTTAGGAACCACATGCTACCAGTTGTGCTATTATTGATGATGCTAAATTGAGTCACTTGGTTGAGGCAATCAATGTCTGCCAGATCTTTTCATTGTAAAAGAGGCATTTTTTTCTTTGTAATTAGTAAGTAATCTGTAGGGTGATACTATGAGACCATATGAATATTGTTCTTTAACGACAATGTGCTCAGTAGTTTCACCATCCAGTGATGATCTTTGTCTTAGGTAATTATTACATTAAGATGGCCATTTTCCAGTTTTGTCATTTCCCCTAAACTCACAAGCTGGTATTCTTCTGTAAAAATAATGTCCTTTTTTCTCTCTTCTTTTTCTTCTTCTTGAGTAGCACTATGGGTAGAGGAATGTTTCTTAATTCAATAAAATGTAACATTTAGTATATATAAAATAAATGACTATATAAAAAGATGACTTTTATTTATTAAAATTATTAATTCTGAAACTCATACCTAGACTCATTTTGCATTCTTTTAAAATCAGTGTTCTCAACCAATACAGAACTCCTGAAATATTTATTTCATGCTTATATAGTTGCAAGGTTTTCAAAACAGACATGAAGAGAAATGAGATCTTTGTTTCTTGGAACTCAATATACTAATCAGATGGCCAGTGGTTATGGGAATTTTCACTTATGGAGAAAACAGAACCAAGCATAGAATTTGGCAATTTAGACCATGACAGTCCTTTGCAATTGCAAAAAGCCCCAAAAGTCTTCCATATTGAGAAGTAGAGTTCTCTGGAAAGATAAAAATAAGAAACTGATTAACTGAAATGAAAACAGAAAAAAATCCAAAGAACCAGCCAACACCCTAATAAAAGAAACCCAGAAGCAATCAAAAAGCATAATTTGACTTGTATAGGCTTATAAGAGTGCTGATGGTGAACGGTACATTTTTAATAAGAAAACCAGATGTGACATACATTTTATCCAATTCCTCCTTTTTTTTCTTGGCCTGCTTCAATTGCATAGTTCCAAAACCAAACTGCTATTTCAAGATGGTAGTCTTCTTCCACATAATTTTAGGTAACTTTTAAAGGAGTGAAAAAACAAATGGGGTTACTTTTCTAAATTACAGAATTTAGAATATTTTCACTGAAAAGTTCATCTACTCTTAGAGTCCAATCTATTTTTTAAAAAATGCCCCTTGCTTCAAAAGAAGGCAAAAGTTCAAGAGTTCCTTAGTTATTACTTGTTTGCTGCAATTCTCATTTCCTAAAAATTATTCTATCATTTTCAACTGTGAAATAGTATATGAAATGTTATGTGTACAAGCTTGTTTAAAAAAAGAAAAAAGGAGTGCCAGAAAGAGAAAAAGAAAGAGTGAGAGAGAGAAAAAAAGAGAGAGAGACTGAGAAAGAGAGGAAGGAAGGAAGGAAGGAAGGAAGGAAGGAAGGAGGAAGGGAGGGAGGGAGGGAGGGAGGGAGGGAGGGAGGGGAGGGGAGGGGAGGGGAGGGGAGGGGAGGGGAGGGGAGGGGAGGGGAGGGAGAAGGAATCCTTCTGTTTCAGGGTACCAACAAAGTCAAGTTAAAGTGATAAACACCTTGCTGGATGGGTTCAAGCTATTGCAGGTAGAATGCAAAGCAGGGGTATATTCAAGATGGAAACTGAATTTCCTGGAGTGTGTTACTGTTTCCATATTGGGGAAGTGGTATAAATGGTTTATGAAAGAGAGGGAAGGAGACAAAGTAAGCAAGAAAGTTTCAATACGTCAAGGGCAGGCAGAGATGGGAGAGTTCTAGAGTACTAAATGAGTATCATCCAAAGAAGAAACTAGCATAAGAGGTTAGAAAAGAAAAACAAAAGATAACAATTTTAAATTACCAAGAACTGAAAACAGAATAATTTGAGGCAGTAATAATAACAAATGTAATTTATTGGATTTGAATCATCCTCTAGCACTTCACAGTTATCTCTTTTAAGCCCAACACCAGCCTTGCAAAACAGGTGTTATTATTCCCATTTTACAGATTAGGAATCTGAGGTTCACAGACATTCTCTTATGTGCCTAAATTTCTACATGAGGAATGTGAGGTTCCCCAAATATACTTCCCTCACTGAGGAACATTCCCCTGGTGAATGATGATGCTGGGTGTCTGATTCCAGTACATGCCCTCATCCAAGCCAAGCTGCATCAACCCACTTAACAGTGTGGGTGGATGGCTGATTAGTGGTGTTCAACCTAGAAATAAAGCTAAGGAGAAGAATAGAACTTCATAAGGTCCACAGCCAACCTGCACAGGCCCACATTGCATGGCTATTAATGTGCTTAGCTGGCTTCCTGAGGGAATGCAGGCTGCTATGTCCAGAAATGAGGCTCCAAAACACAATCTCTAAAATTGCATAATATAGGTGTATCACCTTATAAATAGCTAAAATGAAATGTAGTGTTCAAATTGAATTACTATGAGCCATATATTATCTATCAGGTCTCCTTTTGAAAGATGGTTTGACATTGCACATTCTGATTACTAGTTCTCTTCCCGGGTAAAACTGTGGTGCCCTTGTTTAAACAAATAGCAGTGAATGCCATGAACTCAGGGAAATGTTTGCAGTGAATTAGGGTTTAGGATTGTTCTTTGCATTGGTCCCATTCCAGGAAGTAACTGACTCATTTTATAATGGAACCGTCCTAAAAGGATAAATCAGGGTGACCCACTTGGAGTCTTTTAAAACAATGGCTACATCTACATTTCTAAAAAGAAAAACAACTTGGAACTTCCCAAATCAGAACCATGCCCAGAAACAAAAAGATCTGCCTCAGAAAAGAGGGTGAGTCTGGGGAGGCGTTTCATACCCTGTCATGTCAAGCTGATGATAATTGGTTTTACCCGGCACTCCCACCAAAGCCATATCATTCATTACCTTGTCAGAATAAATCTACCTGCCGTGTCACAGGTTCGATTAAGAAGCCCTTACAATTTTGTAATAGTACCTTAACTTGAATTTGTGTACACTTCTTCATAAAAATGAATGCTTTCAGATTACATGCTGCTGGAACTGGCTGTTCTTATTGTAAACAGTAGTCTTACAAACTTAGGCTGGCATCAAAACCGGCCTTGTGTGCCGCTGAGATGTCTTCAATTTAATCCCAGAGGTTTAATATCATTGCCCACAGGAGAAATAAGGCACCTAGAATTGCTAGCAGAGTGAGTACCGTTTCAGTCATGCCCTGTCACTGTTATGCCAGATTTTTAAAACTTAACTCTTCTTTTCTTTCTCTCTCTCTCTCCTTTTCTTTTTTTCTTTTTCATTTTTTAAGCCTTCAGCATGTGTCATATCAAGGCTTCAGAACGCTTTGCTCCACATGGCAATGGAAGTGTTTACCAAGTTTGAGTTGTTTGTGGCCATAAAATGCAGTAGAAATCTGAACTCTGCCTCATTTTCAGAGCATGGCTACCAACTGGCCTCTGTAGGAGCCCATGTGGTTGGAAAGGAATACCAAAGTTATTTGGACTTGAAAAATCCTGGAAAAGGTTTTAACTACGCCAGAGGGTGGGCATTTTGTTTGGCAGATAAGGCCATTGGATAAGAGACTCTCTGATGAAACTCTGTCTGCACCAAGAGTTGGGAAGAGAAATAACAGTTACTGAGGGCATACTTTACCAGGCATTGTCCATAATCATGATGAAACCCAGCTACCACCTGCACAGCTTGTGCTGGGTGCCATTGCACAGCTTGTGCTGGATGCCATTGTGCTTTACACAGTCTAGTATATTTCTTGCAACTCAGGTAAGCACAATTATTCCCATTTTTTTTTCTAGCAAGAGAGCTAAAATTGAGAAAACAGGTAATTTATCAAAGACTATACACTCAGTAACTTAGAAAACAGGGGTTTCAAATATGATTATGTCTGAATGCAAATTTTTGTAATACACTAAGCTGCCATCTGATTGAGCCATTTTATTATGACCTTTCTGTGCTCAAAAGGAAGTAGAGGGATGTAGGTGAGGCTAGAACAGAAGAGGACTTTTGAGATAAAAGTGGCTGGGAGAAGCAGAGCCTGGAGAAGTCACAGAAGGCAGGGTGGAACATGAATGAACTGAGGACTTTGTGACCAGTTGGAAGCAGCAGAAAGAGATCCTCAATTAAAAATCCTGGTAGAAATGGTCTGGTAGATCAGAATAAAGGACGGTTTGAGATGAAGTTGGATGTTAACACAGCACCTAACTATGAACTCCTTTTTTTAAGCAGTGAATATACTGGTCAAATGTTCGCATAAAAAATCAGAGAAAATCTGAAGTCTTTTTCTTTGAGATTTTCATAAGGAGGCTTGTTCTTATATTTTAGATGAGATCGTCTTATTCTTCAACAGATAATATAGGTCTGAAAGTTACTTTTTAATGAGTGGGGACATTTTTTGAATAAAAACATAATGTCTTCAGCTGATCAACATGAATTATAATATTTATCTAATAAAGAATGACTGACTTATGCTCCTACCTTGAAGTAAATGAGAAGGAATTGGACAACCAAAGTTTTCATTCAAACAAAGTTGTGCTTTGTTTAGAACTCATCATCCATTAGACATCCTCTGAACTTTATTTCTCTTATTTACCAAGTACCATGACTGAGCAACAACACAGAATTGAGAATCTTTCTGTATTGATTTGTTGGTTAATATTATGAAAGGTCAATATGAAAATGCTTTAACATTTTATAATAAATATTGCATTAATTAACTTAGAAAGCTACTTTAAAAACAAACTTGTGGCAAATACTAATCATTTTAAATTAAGAAGTAGGAGTATAAAGAAGGAAACAAACTTCAAACAAGTATAGAAGTAATTATATTCAAAAGTAGAACATTCATTTATTGATTCCAAAATATTTATTAAGTACTTGCCTACATGTCAAACCCAGCAAAAGGAACTGGGAATACAGCCATGAATAAACACATAAAAATATACTAACTGATAGATTCGAAAGAAAAATAGATATCAGGATAAGGGAATTGAGGCTGATGCTAGTTACTATTTTAGTTGGAGTAGTTGAGGAATCTTTAAGGAAGCCACCTGAATAGATGGAGGATGTCAGCCTTGCAGACATCAGAGAGGGGAATTTCAGGGGGTGAACAACAAGTGCAAAAGTCCTGGGGTAAGTGTAGGAGTGATGTGTTGTAGGGTATGAAGTGATGGAGGAGAAAAATGGTAAAAAAAAAAAAAAAAAAAAGAAAAAAAAATTAGGGTAGAATTTACTCAGGAGTTGGATTTTGCAAGAGTAATGTCTTTGGATTTTGTTCTAGACACGATGGGTTGCTGTAGGAGAGTTTGAGCTGGAGAGTGACCTGATCTGAGTTGTGTTGCAGAAGCATTACTCTGGCTGCTCTGTGAACAACAGATTTAGTGACACAGGGGTTGGTACACCCATTATGAGACTATGCAGTGTCGTGAGGGAGAGAGAGGCTGGCAGTGAAGAGTGGTAATGTCATCAGACTGGTGACACATTTTGAGGGTAGAGCTGAGATAAAACATTTCTCCTATCATAGTGTTACATTAAAGGAGGAGAAAATGGAAAGTTTATAATATTTATTTTTTAAACAATGATTATTCTCTTTGTTGACAAGATCTTGTAATGAGGATAATCAAATTTATTTTGATACATTTGTAAGGCTGAGACTCCATTAATTATTTCTATAGCTAAGGTGATACGTTTATTTTTCAACAGAAAAAACAAATCTGCTTTAATAAGAGTCAACAATGATAATTCTATAATTCATTAATTGAGCACTTATTATGTGCCAGGCAGCATGTGAATAGCTTTGCAGACTTTATTCACTCTTTTACTATAGCCCAGAGAGATAGCTAGTACTCTCTGCATGTTAGAGATGAGGAAAGTCAGGCTCAGTGAGGCTAAATATTTGACCAAGACCATACAGCTAGAGAAAGACACACCTAGGGATTAAAGCCAGGTCTGCTTGGCACTGAACCCAGCTCTCAACATCTAAGCTATTGTGTGCATAAATATATCAAAGCATACAACAACAGTAACAATAGGAGAAATCCTGAACCGTTCAAATATTTCAAAGGACATGTGAAACTGGCATACACAATTTTCTTTTGGCCATTTGACAGCATATACACACAGTCTCCTCTGGCTGTACTCATTTGCTCTTATTAGCTATTAATTGGGTATGTCAATTTTCCACAAAAACAGAAGTTGACTCACAAGGTGTGAAGAATGCTGAATTTTTGACTAGGTTACACCTAGCACTCAATAGATTTGATTTTTCTTTTTTAACCACAGTAATGATAAGGAGAGTGGTGAGTTAATTTTTGAAAAGCATAGACTTCCTTTTTAAAAAACACACGTAGGAACAGAGGAACCGTCTCTTAAACTTTACCTTACAGATGGTGACATAAAACAAAAATGATATACTTTACAGAAAGCAAAGTCAAATAAATAAATACATAAATAAGTGAATAAATCAGGAGAAACTTAAGACGTTCAATAATGATGAGCTCAATCTTCATCCAAAACATTCTTAAAATTGTGTTTTCCATTTATCTTTGTAAAACAGTCTTCCAGGGAAATACATTATATAAAGAGCTTAATTTGTTATGAAGGGCACTCGATAGTTGGTCAAATAATTACGATCAACAACAAGAACTTTGTAATTAGGGAAACCAAATTTTCCAAGGGCAACAAGTTAACAACATGTAAGTTAATAAGGTAAGGGCAGTAGGTTAGAAAGGTTGTGACGTTAGTATTCCCTGTTCCTCTTTGCCAAGTACAATCTTGGCATTGGCTGCTCTCCCCAACCGTCCTGTACCATAGCTGTCTCTGAGCTTAGACAACCCAGACTTCTCCCTTTGTTCCCAGCATCATCACTTCTAGTATTCTATGTACCCATGTGTGCTCCTTCCTTAACCTGGATTGCTCTTTCCTACTTTTTCTACCAAACTCGTATTCATCCTACTGGAACTATTCAAACACAATTTTCTCTATAGAACATTTTGGACTCTCTCAAGGCCAAACTAATCTATTATTTTTTTTCATAGAGCATTTTTATATTTCTATTACACTGTTTCACACACTTTAATCATTCAGATGCCACTTTCACAATTTTTGGTAATATTTTTCTACCTCCAGGTGTTAGCATAAGCCACCTTACACTGTAGTTACAAAAATGTGCAATCTCAGTGGCTTAAAAAAACCGTAGTTTTGCTCAGACAAAGTTGTCTATGGATCCTGACAACCCTCCAGGGAAGAACACAAGATAAGGGGAAGAGAATGCTGGAGGGGGTCAACCTGGTAATTCAATGGGTCACCTGGGACATGCCGCATGTTGCTTTTGCTGACAACCCATAGACTAGAACTAGTTACAGACCCCTAAGTGACTGTAAGAGGCAGGGTAGTAAAATCATTCCAGGTAGCAGGAAAGAGACGTGAACTGGACATGGGTTCACACTAAGAGTCTTTACTACTTATCTATACTAGAAATTGCAAGACTTTTTCTCTTTAAATACATTCACTATTTTTTTTTACTTAAATAAATGTATTCAAAAAGGAAACTGCATCTATCAATGAAAAACTTCTATTATATAGTATTATTTATTTTTAACCATTGCCCAATAAAATCACAATAGTTACATGACCAACAGAGTCTATATATAACTTAAATACAAGTTCCATCATTTAAGAACCACTGTTCTAATGTTAAAATCCCTAATATTCATTGAGCACCTGGCATGTGTCAGTGAGCGCTCTAGGCATTCCATTTGATTCACCAAGCAACCCAAAATGCTTTCTATTTTCCCCACTGTACAGATGACACAAGAGAGGCAGGCAATTTTCCCAAAATCACATAGGTAGTAAGTGGCAGAGGAAGAACATGAATCTTTGTAGCTTGATTCCAGGGGATTCTGTTTCACTTCATCTCCATGTTATGTCCAAGCAACTAGAGGACAGTGACTCTCTTTGCATTCCCATCACAGGCTACGCTGCCTAGTATGTACTATGAGTTGAATTCATTTTGCTTCTTTTTAATTTTTATTTTACATACATGTGAAGATTGATTACATAGGTCAACACAGATCATGGGGGTTTGTTTTACAGATTATTTCACCACTCAGGTATTAAGCCCAGCACCTAATAGTTATGTTTTCTGCTTCTCTCCTCCTCCTACCCTCCCCACTTAAGTAGAACCCAGTTTCCTTCTTTGTGTTCATAATGTCTTATCATTTAGCTCCTACTCATAAATGAGAACATGCAGTATTTGGTTTTCTGTTCTTGCATTAGTTTGCTAAGGATAATAGCCTCCAGCTCCATCCATGTTCCCTCAAAAGACGTGATCTTGTTCTTTCTTATGGCAACATAGTATAGTATTCCATAGTATGTATGTACCACATTTTCTTTATCCAATCTGTCATTGATTTCATGTCATTGCTATTATGAATAGTGCTGCAGTGAACACTCACATGCATATGTCTTTATCATAGAATGATTTATACTCATCTAGGTATACACCCAGTTATGGGATTGCTGGGTTGAATGGTAGTTCTGCTTTTAGCTCTTCGAGGAATCGCCATACTGCTTTCCACAATGGTTGAACGAATTTGCACTCCTATCAACAGTGTATAAATGTTCCCTTTTTGCTGAATAGATCAAATATTTTAATGCCCAAACAGCAATGACATTAGTTCATTTTAAAAAGGGGCAAGGGATGCAATGCATATAATATTCAAAAAAATTTAAGTAGAAACACAAGATTAGTTAAATTATAACATTATGCTCCTTTAATGACACTAGACAATCAAAAGAGATTACTCAGGTCTATCACATATACCTTGGTAAACCAGTTCTAGAAGCCACATGGTCTGATGCTACTCCTCACATCCTCACAATGCCAGGGCACAAGCCCCCAATGTCCTGTAGTTAACTTAACCCTGAGGCAGTCACTGCTGGTGCTACTGACAGAGCTGTTGACATAATTTCACTCCATAGCTGAGTCTCAGCTCCTTCTCAGGAAACACCTAGACTCTGTTGAACATGACAAGTGGTCCAGGAACATTCTGGTACTAACTGCTTATTTTATCTAGGCAATACTAAATGGCCAATCTGATCATCACTTTAGTTTGCAAAAATGTAAATAAACATAAGTAAATATTTAAACATTTAGCTTTTTATTAGTTTCATAAGGCAATAATTATGTTATTTGACACCAGTTTGGGATTTCTCCTCCGAAGTTACCACAAAGGAAAACATTATTAATATGATTTTTTTTTTTTTTCAGAGAAGACGTCATGGTGGGGAATAGAAAGACATTTAATATTACGCCAGGAGAATTAAATGTTATCTCATTTAATCTTCTGAAGTTCTCCAAGAAATGAATTGTATTGTCTTCATTTTAACAAAGAAGAAATTGGGCCTCAGAGAGTAAGTAACTGTCTAAGGTCACACAGCTAACAAGTGTCAGAACTTGGTTTTATAGATATTCTCCTGCCATTTAGTTTCTGAAGAAAATACACTCCTGTTTTGATTTTACTCCTAGTAACAAGAAGGAACTAAACAAAATGTCAAAATGAAGTTAAGTAAAACAAAGAGAAAATTACGAAGTTTCAAGTTTCAAAAGTTCTCACCAAAAGCATTTTCACTAGGAGTGAGCCGCAATATTGTCTTCATTTCCTTGCTTTCTTCCTAAATCTACCCCTATGTCTTCTATTCCAGAATCATGGAAGACCCCTCTACACTCTTAACCCAAAGGCCAAAGCCATCTTCTGTTTTCCCTTACAGCCTTTGTAAATTTCTTTCTTCACTTAGGAACTATAGAGAAAGGCAACAGACATGTGGAAATAATAAGAGTAAAAATAATGGCTAACATTTATTAAGTGTTGCTATGTGCCATAGAATTGGCAATGTAAGCCTCTAGTTAGACCAAATATGATTCATTGACATTTCAGATGAAAATCTAGTCATCTTTCTTTTTTCACACGTACACATAAAAAGATATTCTGAAAGATTTAATTTGAAAAATTAAAATATACAGAGAAAAGAGATGGAAGGTAACCAGAAATGTATCCATTGCTTAGACTGGTCCCATAAGAAAGAGTATCAGGCGTCCATTGTAGAGGCGGGAGGCATCAATGGCCTAGCTTAGAGCAACAGGACGAGGTGAAAAGTAAGGTATGAAGGAAGTGAAAAGAGGAACTGAGAGAGTCCTAGGATTTTAGGCAGAGAGGGGTATGGTAGAGGGCTAATGGGAAGGAAATCCCGAGGTTTTAACCGTATAAGTAAGAAATTCTCTCAGTTGACTTAAGTGTCTGGTGGTAGCCACTAGCAATTGAGTGATACAAAATAAACCTTTCCTTTATCTTAAATGGGAGGATTTGATTCTTTATATGTTTTTATGACTTTTGATAAGAAAGATTATGCTTTCACATAAGCATGTCAGAAAGGATTTAAAATGTGCAGTTTTTAATACAATGCTCAAAAACTGAAAGCTTAAGTTTTTATCAGTAAAATGCTGGAACCCTATCCCAGGCAGTTGGAGGCAGCACACTAAAATAACAAGGTTTATGGGTGTGAAGCTCAGGAAACTTGTCTTCAGAGAAACTAGCCAGTGATTGATAACTAGGCACATTCTTCAGCAGCCTTAATATGAGTTCCAATAAATTTAACAGGGAGCGCCTCAGGTTACAAAATTATATTTAGTAAAGTTAAATGCTTTGAGAACTAAGTCAACTTTCACTCACACATCACTAAAAAGAGTTTTTTAAGGGGTGGATGTTGGTGATGTGGGAGTTGGTTGTCCATTTAAAATGTAAGATAAAGCCAATCTGTTAGGTCTACATTAAAGCTTGGTAGAATGTGCATAACTAAGGTTGTGTTTAAATCTTTGACATTGCTTGCACTACTTGGTAATGTATTTTTCAGGGAAAAAAATGTCTTTAATAGAAGACTTACTTAAATCAAAAAATAAAGTACTAAGACTCAGAAAACCTCCAAATAAAAAGTGTTATTACAATCATCCATAAAACAGAAGTCCAAAAGCATTATGAAGAGACAAAGTGTAGCCATGGTAAGGCAGCCAAATCAAATTCCTGGGAAGACTGGGAGGCCTTCTGCTCTGGGCACTTTGCTGCATGTTTGGCATCTGTGGGAAGGATAGTTGGTTCCTGGTGAAAAACAATATGAAGGAATCAGGTATTGTAAAGAAGCTATTTATGTTGGATGACCCTAAAAATCTTGTTCTTTCATAATTTATTTATGGCACCTACATGGGAAATCACTGTTAACAGAAAAAAAACAAAAACAAAAACAAAAAAAAACCCCCCACTATTCTCTAGAATTTCGTAATTTATCCAAGGAATCAGAATTCCATCATGCAGTTCATTAGAAAGCCGACACGTGGAACTCATTGTAACAGTGTGGAAAGTTTGCAAACATGGGTCAGTGAAGGAACCCAGAGATCAGCAAAGCAGGGAAGAGCAGCCATCATAGAGCTAGAGGGCTCCAAGGAGGCTGCGATGGAACCAAAGCCAGGAGTCGCACCAGTCACACTGCCTGGCCCACACCAGGACTGTGAGGGGACACAACCACAGTTAGAGATGCTTCCCAAGGAAAACAGGTGAAAGTGACTTTATTTATTTATTTATTTATTTATTTATTTATTTATTTATTTTGAGACGGAGTCTGGCTCTGTCGCCCAGGCTGGAGTGCAGTGGCCGGATCTCAGCTCACTGCAAGCTCCGCCTCCCGGGTTCACGCCATTCTCCTGCCTCAGCCTCCCGAGTAGGTGGGACTACAGGCGCCCGCCACCTCGCCTGGCCAGTTTTTTGTATTTTTTTAGTAGAGACGGGGTTTCACCGTGTTAGCCAGGATGGTCTTGATCTCCTGACCTCGTGATCCGCCCGTCTCGGCCTCCCAAAGTGCTGGGATTACAGGCTTGAGCCACCGCGCCCGGCCGAAAGTGACTCTATTTCTC
Organism: Macaca mulatta; assembly: GCF_049350105.2. Classification (NCBI taxonomy): domain Eukaryota; kingdom Metazoa; phylum Chordata; class Mammalia; order Primates; family Cercopithecidae; genus Macaca; species Macaca mulatta. The sequence goes on from NC_133413.1 coordinate 126,356,052, forward strand.
CACGCCTCCAACCCTCCTCACTCCCACCAGTGTCTCTTCTGGATAAATCCAGCCTAAAGTCAGTTGGCAAGGAAGCCTGGGAAGTGCAATTTTTAGGAATCACATCCTGTGATAAAAAACAGATCCAGGGAAGGGCAAATGCACAATGGCAGCCATACCCTCCTGTCAAAAAATGTGTTCTTGCTACTGTTTATATGCTGACTATCTCCCAAATGTTTTTTTAAACCAAAGTTTCGGTGACAGAGGCATTATGTTGAGACATCCTCAGCATTAATATGCAGGTGGAGTGAGAATTCTACTCAATAATGGTGCCAAAACTCAAGTGGAAGCCAGCAGATACCATCAAGAAACTTCCATAAACACTGTAAACGTGGAAGAAATCAAGTATCATTCTATGAAAAAGACTTTAGGAACATTAGAGCTGAATGCAGAAGATGGAAGGCACATATGTTTCCAAAAATTTCTATAGGTTTTTCCCTGCAACTATATTCTGGGAGTAGAGTAGATATGTGAAAAGTGAAGCTTTTTAATTGTTAAAAACTGCCATTAAAAAAAGAGAGTGAATGGTTACAATGTGTCAGGCATATAAAACAAGTTTATAAACATTATCTCATTTAAACTTGTTTATCTCACATTTATCTCACACTAAACTTGGTGAAAAAAAGCATTTCTAGCCCATTTTACAGATAGTAAAACTGAGCCTTAGAGACTCAGTAAGTGACTTGCTTAAGGTTATGCATTAGGTAAATGCTAAAGCTGAAGTACAAACCCAAACTTTACAGTGTCTCCATACTCTGCACTTAGGTCTAGTGCTAATGTATATATAAATGATTGGCAGGTTATTAATGGATAGAAATGACATTTTAAAAGCATATAAGGAGCATGGATATTTCTACTGCATCCTGACAAGCAAGAAGTTGAACACACTGAAAAATCAGCAACTCTTCTTAGAACTGTAAGTCATAGGGCAAACTACAACCCCCCAAATTGGAGAAATAGATAGGCAGGTACAGAGCATCACATACTAGCATAGAAACCTATGAGCAGAAATCTTCACAGGAACAAATGCTGGGGTGGGAAAACCTAAAGTGTAATTGGTGAATTGCTGGAGACTCAGTGTGCATAAACCTGAGGATCAAAACATCCTGGGGATTGAGTCACAGAGTGGTCCCCACACTTTCATGAGTTTTTCCTCCAGGAGCTCTACCAGGTTCTCATGGTGAACATTAGAGAAAAATCTTGTGTTTTTAACAGAACTGGGGGAAGAGATAATTTTGAAATATGCCAGAGCATTCTGTTCTTCTTAAGAGGTCTTTTCTTAATAGAAATTATTTAAAGAGAAACAACTGCTGGGGTTTTATCAGAGCCTAACTGACCTGGGGAAAGGGAAATACCCAACTTCAGACCCCTCTAAACTTCCACATGAAAGAAGAGAAATACCCAACTCCAGACCACGACAGCCATTCTGTCTCATCACGGCAGGGAACATCTAAAACGCACTTGTTAAAGTCACAGTCCAAAGACACAGGCTCACTAAAAGTCTGAGAATTAATCACATGTAGAATGCTTTCCTTACCCTCACGTTTTACTACCACTTTACTAACAGCTTAATTATTGCGGTCCCTTTTACCCAGTACATCATGTCTGGCTATGGGGGGGAGAAAAAAAAAGCTACAAAGCACACTAAAAGACTGAAAGGAAAACCTCACATAATTTGAGGAGGCAGAGGAAGCATCAAAACCAGAATCAGATATGACAGGGATGTTGGGATTACTAGATAGGAAATTTAAAACAACAATGATTAATATGCTAAAAACTCTAATGGATAAAGTAGACAGCATACAAAAACACATGGGCAATGTAAGCAGAGTGATAGAAATTCTCAAAGAATAAAAAAGAAATTCTATAGAGATGAAAAACACTGTAATAGAAATGAAGAATGCTTTGATGGGCTTGTTAGTAGACTACATACACATGGATGAGGAAAGGACTTCTGAACTTGAAGATATCTCAATTAAATCCCCCAAAACTCAGAAGCAAAGAAAAAAAAAGACTGGCAAAAAGAAAAGTATGTCAAAGAACTATTGGAAAGCTACTAAAAAAGGTAGCATATATATAACTGGGGATACCAGGAGAGAAAGTAACAGAAAAAATATATAAAGAAGTAATAACTAAGAAGTTCCTGAAATTAACGTCAGACACCAAATGACAGATCTGGGAAGCTCAGAGAACACACACACACACACACACACACACACACACACACACACACACACACACACTCTCTCCCCCAAAAAACAGACAAAATCTACATCTAGGTGCATTATATTTAAACTGCAGAAAATCAAAGATAAAGAAAAATGCTGAAAGAAGTCAGAGGAAAAAGCACTTTACCTATAGAGGAACAAAGATAAAAATTACATCTGACTTTTCCTTTGAAACCATGCAAGCAAGAAAAGAATAAAAATGAAGTTTTTTAATGTTGAAAGAAAAAAAATAAAAACCTAGAAGTCTACAACCTGAAAATTATCCTTCAAATGTGAAGCAGAAACCAAGACTCTCAGAAAAACAAAAGTTGAGGGAATTTGTTGCCACTAGATGTTCCCTGCAAAAAAAAATGTTAAAAGAAGTCCTTTAGAGAGAAGGAAAATTATATAGGCCAGAAACATGGATCTACATAAAGAAAAGAAGAGCATTGGAGAAAGAATAAGTGAAAGTATAATTAAAGCGTATTTTTCGTGTTCTTCATTGATTCAGCAGATAACAATTTGTTCAGAATAATAGCAGCAATATATTTGATTATGTGCGTTTACATACATAGGCTTATGTATAAGTAAAAGAAATGACAGCAATAAAAGAAGGAACAGGAGAGAGGAATTATGATTATTTTGTTATCAAAAGGTAATTGTTACAGTGTTATTTGACAGTGGAGTTGGATTAGTTGTAAGAGTATTTTGCAAATTCTAAGTTAACCACTAAAAAGAGTTAAAAAGTGCATCTGAAATGCTAAGAAAGAGGAGAAAACTGCTCAGTAAAACCCTAAAAGGCAGGAAGAAAGAGGGAAAACCAAAAATAGGAAAAAGGAATGAGTGCAGCATACAGAAAACAGTAACAAATATGGTAGATGATAATACAACTACATTTAAAATTAAATGTTAATAGTCTAAATACACCAATTAAAAGACAGAGATTGTCAAAGTGAGTCAAAAAGAAGACAAAATCATATGCTACCTACAAGTAACTCACTTTAAATATAAACACACATATAGATTAAAAGTAAACAGATGGAAAATATGTGCCCTGCTAACAGTGATCTTAAATTTTAAAAGGTGGGAGTGGCTACATAAATTTCAGTCAGAACAGACTTCAGAGCAAAGAAAGTTTTCAGAGATCAAGAGGAACATTACATTATGATAAATGGTGAATTCCCCAAGAAGATATATCAATCCATATGAGTGTCTGCCTAGCAATGAGCATCAAAAATGTGAGGTAAAACCTGATACAACTGCAAGGAGAAATAGATGAATCTACTATTGTAGTTGAAGACTTTAACAAATCTGTCAGAAACGGACAGATCTCACAGGTAGAAAATTAGTTAAGACACAGTTGAATGCAACCAGGGCATTAATCAACAGCATACCATGGACATATAGAAATTAACTTCATCCAACAGCAACAGAATACACATTTTTCTCAAACTCACATGGAACATTCAGCAAGAGTAATCATATTCTCGGCCAGAAAACACATCTTAACAAGTTCTTTAAAAATAGGAATCATATAATGTCTGCTCTTGGACCACACTAGAATTAAACTAGAAATTAATAGCAGAAAAATATCTGGAAAATCCCCAAATACCTGGAGATTAAACAATACACTTCTAAATGACATATGGATCATTGAAGAAATGTAAAGATAAGTTTAAAAATATGTTTAAATAAAAAGTGAAACACAACTTAAAATTTATGCAGTTCAGTAAAAGAAGTGCTTAGATGGAAATTTAAAGCGTTGAAGGCGTATATTAGAAAAGAAGAAAGATCTAAAATCAACAATTTAAGTTTTCCAGAACTAGATAAAAGAAAATTAAATTTAAAGTAAGCAGAAGAAAAATAATAAAAAACGGAACAAAAATCAGTGAAATCGAAAACAGAAAATCAATAGAGAAAATCAATGAAACCAAAAGCTGGTTCTTGAAAATATCAATAAATTCAGTAAGACTCTAGCCAGCCTAAGGAAGTAAAGAGACAGAACACAAATTTAAATATTGGGGATGAACAAGTGGACATATATATCCCACAGATATTAAAAGGATGATAAATGAATACTATGAAAAACTCTATGTTCACAAGTTTGATAGCCTAGATAATATGAAGCAATTCCTTGTAAAACACAATCCACCAAACTCACACAAGAAGGAATATACAAACGAAATGGCTTATATCTATTAAAGAAATTGAATCAATAATTAGTAATCTATCAAAACAAAAAGCATCTAGACCAGATGTGTTCATTGGTGGTTTTTATCAAACTTTCAAGAAAAATACACTGATTCTCTACAATCTCTTCAGGAAGATAGAAACAGAAGGAATACTCATTCAAAGAGGCCAGTGTTACCCTAACATCAAAACTAGACAAGATCACTAAAAGAAAACTACAGACCAGTATTTTTTATGAACATACATACAAAAATCCTCAACAAAATAGCAAATCAAATCCAACAATGTATACGAAAAATTATATGCTATGGCCAAAAGAGATTTATCTCAGACACGTGTGTAAGACTGGTTCACCATTCTAAAATAAATTACCGTAATCTATCACATCAACAGGCTAAAGAAGAAAAACCACATCATTATATTAATAGATGCAGAAAAAGCTTTTGACAAAATCCATGACCCATTCATGAGAAAAACTTTCAGTAAAATAGGAATAAAGGACAACTCCCTCCACTTAACAAAGAATGTCTATAAAGAACTCACAGCTAACATCATACTTACTAATGAGAAACTAGAAGCTTACTAAGACCAGAAACAAGGCAAAGATGCCCCCGCTCACCAGGGCTTTACATCATTCTGGAAACTCCACCTAATACAATAATACAGAAAAAGGAAATAAGAGGTATATTGAATGGGAAAGAAGAAATAAAATTTTTTTATTCACAGATAACATAATTGCCTCTGTATAAAATCTAACAGAATCAACCAAAAATCTGGAACTAATAAATATTTATATTTATTAACATAAATATTAATTATATGTAATTAATAATATATCAATTTGATATAATTAATTGATTATTTAATATTTATATTTAATTATATAATTGATATTTAAATATATTTAATTAATTAATATATTCAATTATATAATTGATAATATAAATAATAAATATTAATTATAAGGTAGAGGTAAGGCATAAGGTAGAGGATACAAGGTTAATAATCAAAAGTCAACCATTTTCTTATATACCATCAATGATAAAGTAGAATTTGAAATAAAAAAAAAAACACCACTTGTATTAGCACCTCAAGAAACGAAATACTTCTGTACAAGTCTAACAAAATATGTACAAGACCTCAAGATCTACCTGAGAAAAACTACAGAACTCTGATGAAAGCAGTACAATAATCAAAAAACTGGAGAGAGATTCCATTTTTGAAGATAGGAAGACTGAATAATGTTAAGATGTTCACTATACCCAAATTGATTTGTAAGTTTAAGGAAATTCCAATAAATATCCAAGTAAGGTTTTTTTTGTTTTTTTTTTTTTTTTGAGACAGAGTCTCACTCTGTCTCCCAGGCTGGAGTGCAGTGGCATGATCTCGGCTCACTGCATCCTCCGCCTCCAGGGTTCAAACAATTCTCCTGCCTCAGCCTCCCGAGTAGCTGGGACTACAGGCACATGCCACCATGCCTGGCTAGTTTTTCATATTATTATTAAAGACGGGGTCTCACCGTGTTAGCCAGGATGATCTCGGTCTTCTGATCACGTGATCCAATAGCCTGGGCCTCCCAAAGTGCTGGGATTACAGGCGTGAGCCACTGCTCCCGGCCCCTAGAAAGAAAGTTGTTTTATGGGTATTGACAAGATGATTCTAAAGTTTATATGGAGATGCAAAAGACTCAGACTATCAGACACAATTTGAAGGAGAAAATAAAGCTGGAGTACTGACATTAACCAACTTGCTATGAAGCTACAGTAATCAAGATAGTGTGATACCAGCAAAAGAATAGCGAAATAGATTAATAGAACAAAAGAGCCTAGAACTAAATCTATATAAACAGCTAACTGATCTTTGACAAACGAGCAAAAACAATACAATGGAGAAAAGATAGTCCTTTCAACAAATGGTGATAGAACAGCTGGACATCCACATAACAAAAAAAAAAAAATGAATTTAGACACAGACTTTACAATGTTCATAAAAGTTAATTAAAAGCATACCAAAGATAAAAATGTACAATGCAAAATTATAAAACTTCTAGAAAGTATAGGAAGAAATCTAGATGACCTTGGGTTTGGCAATGACTTTTCAGATATAACACCAAAGGTATGCTCTATGAACGAAATAATTGATAAGTTGGACTTCATTAAAATTAACTGCTGCCATGCAAAATACACCATCAAGAGAAAGAAAAGACAAGCCACAACTGGGTCAAAATATGTGCAAAACACATAGCTGATAAAGAACTGTTATCCAGCAGTGGCTCACACCTGTAATCCCAGCAATTTGGGAGACTTAGGTGGGCTGATCCCTGAGGTCAGGAGTTTGAGACCAGCCTGGCCAACATAGTGAAACCCCGTCTCTACTAAAAATACAAAAATTAGCTAGGCATCGTGGTGCGTGCCTATAGTCCCAGCTACTCAGGAGGCTGAGGCAGGAGAACCTCTTGAATGCGGGAGGTGGAGGTTGCAGTGAGCTGAAATTGTACCACTGCATTCCAGCCTAGGCAACAGAGCAAGACAAGAACAAAACAAAAACAAAAACAAAAAAAAACAAACAAACAAAAAAAAAAGGTTATCCAAATATGCAAAGATTCTTACTCAACAGTAAGAAAAGAAACAACCCAATTAAAAAGTAGTCCAGAGACAATTGCATCAAAGTAGATATACAGATGGCAAACAGGATCTGAAAAGATGTTCCACATCATATGCCATTAGGGAAATGCAAATTAAAACAACAGTGAGATACCACCACCCATGTATTAGAACAGCCAACATGCAGAATACTGACAACTACAAGTACTGTAGACGATGTGGAGCAACAAGAACTCTCTTTCAATAATGGTGGGAATATAAAATGGTACAGCCACTTTGTAAGACCATTTGGCAGTTTTTTACAAAACTAAACATGCTCTTATTGTATAATCCAGCACTTGTGCTCCTTGGTATTTGCCTAAAGGAACTGAAAGTTTATATCCACACCAAAAAAACTTGCACATGAATGTTCATAGCAGCTTAATTCATAATTGCCAAAACTTGGAATATGTGAAATGTCCTTCAGTAGGTTAATAGATAAAATGTGGTACATCCAGACAATAGAACATTATTCAGTGCTAAAAAGAAATGAGCTATCAATCTATGAAAAGATGTGAAAAAATCTTAAATGTCTGTTATTAAGTGAAGAAATTCTTCTGAAAAGGCTACATATTTCACAATTTCAAATATGACATTCTGGAAAAAGCAAAACTATAGAAGCAGTAAAAAAAATTAGTGTTTGGCATGGGTTAGCAGGCAGTGATGAACAGGTGGAGCACAGATGATTGATAGAACAGTGAAAATACTCTGTATGACACTGTAGTGGTGGATACACATTATTATACATTTGTCCAAACTGATAGAATGTGCAATATCAAGAGTGAACCATAATGTAAACTATGGACGTTGGGTAAAGATGATGTGTCAATGTAAGTTCATCAGTTGTCACGGATGTACCACTCTGGTGGGAGATGTTGATAATAGAGATACTGTGTATGCATAGCAGGAGGGGGTATGTGGGAAATCTCTGTGCCTTCGTCTCAATCTTGTTGTGAGCCTAAAACCATTCTAAAATATGAAGCCTAAGAAAACAAAGAAAAGTCTATCGATTGTGTGAGAAGAGATACCATGCTTATTTTTCATGGTTTACCACAGTTAACTTATCGGTTACTTATCTTTTCACAAAGACATTGCCTCTTTCAGTCACAGATGTAGGACTCTGTTGGAAGATCCTCAAATTTTATATTTAAGATTATAGAGAAAAATGATTTTTTTTTTCCTCAGCAAGTAAAGCTATGTTGAAAAGAGTGAACAATTTTCTGGCTTGGATCCATGTTACCCATTTCAGAGCATCAATGTGTGAAGCAATGGCAATATTTTTGTACATGCTATTAGACTGAACCCACAGCTTTCATAGAAAAAAAAAAGGCTCCTTATTTAATATTTTAATGTGGCCAGTTTAACATAGGCTCCACATATACAGCAAAAGCAACAACTTCAATAAAAAAAATTGACTAAAAACTAGACAAAAATGAGGCACTATTTTCTTCATGTATTGTATTTGTTATAGAATGTTCTCATATACTTCAGGGAAATGAGCATAAATATTATAAGTTCTAAAGGTAAAACTGATATTTCCCAATGGTAGTTCTTAAAATAATTCCTTTTTAAATTATGTTCTTCATTTGAATATATTGCAAAATATTTCAGTGTCCCAAATGATGTCCATACTAAGAATGATATAAAGTTAGCTTCCCATCTCTATTGAAATTTCCTTTGGCAATCAAATATTTGAAATGTCTGAAAAACTGATTTTTCTCTTTGGCTACTCAGTTTTTATTCATCTTTCTTTTGTTCTTAACAAGTTTTCAGTTGTACTTGTAACATTCTCTGCTGTGACATATAATAGAAAAGCAATTGGCCTCGTATTTTATCCTTCCCACCTTTCTTACCATAGTTTTATGATCACACAATAATTTTAGTTATCATTAACTTGTATTTTGAATGTATAAGCTGATATTTTGCTTACTTCCCTAAGGTTGTTCATCTATGTGAAACATCTAAATAGTATTAAAACAAGTCTAATAAATCCTTAAAGTATCCAATTGGAACCAATACAGACAAATCACTAGGAAAATTATGTAGGTGTGGTTCATGTCTAACCTACAGTCATTATGTTAAATCATGATGTCTGGGGCAGCTGGTTGAATTTATATATTAAACATAAATTTTGTAAGTGACACTTTTTCTAATACACTATGATTTTACTTTTCTGAACTTCAAGTCTTATTTCATTAGAATGACTCAAATAACGACACTGGAAACTCACAAAAATTTTCATCAAATTTAAGGTTTATGGAACATGTCACCTAAAAGATGTAAAAGCTGTATTGTTCTCATTTCTTTTTTCTGTGTGCCTGCTATTTAAAATCAAAAGACTTATACTTGGTAGAAGTGAAGAGCAAAAGATTGGATGAGAACACATTAGAAATCCAAATATGAACAAAAATTACTTTGTATTCCTCTCACATGACTAGATCTTTTAAAAATTAAACTGTTGAGAGAGATCAATTTATTTCAGGATGTGAGCAATCTTTCTGTGAATTTAGAATAATTTATATTTTTCCCTTTGAACTAATATTAATTCAGAGGTAAGATTACCTGTATTATTTTCCATATGATATTTCCTTATGTGATCAAAATTCAACAGGACAGTGCAATATTGAAGTTGGGAAGAAGTGCAATGTGGATGGGCAGGGTAGTAGCAATGGAAAACACAAAAGGGAAATACGTGTGACAGAATGGTCATTATTATTATTATTATGCCTTTTATTATCCCAACTACCTTCTAAGGATGAGTTTAAATGGAGAACCCTTTTAAGTTAAGCACCTTGATGTGTTTGCTCTGCACAGGAGAAAAAAAAGAGGTGAAGGGAAGAGACTGATACACTTGGTAGAAAATGTAACCACTTCTTATGACTCCAAATCTGTTGTAAATCCTACTGAACTTATGAAAAGCTTCATAGAAGTGAATCCACAGCAGAGACTGCTGATGGGGCTGAGTTTTGTGTCTGGACTGGATATAGGATATAAAAGCGAAGGGAGCCACGAAAATATAATCTCCTAGATATGAGAAGAATGTGGGAAATGTCATGGAATATCAAGGGTTATGGAATTTGGAAGGTTTTAAAAATCATATCCTACTTAAAATCCTTAAGAGAAGGGAACTATGCCTAATATCTTGGTCAGTTCAAGGAAATCTGTAACATTGTCTATTTGATCTGCATAGCATCCCTGTGTCTCATGCATAGTAAGTAATCAATATGTGTTTGTTAAATGAATATTTCTTATTCAGTTTAAACTGTATAATTATAGTAAGAAACTTTAAGCAGTAACTATTTCTTCCTTTCCCTTTACCTGTTGTCTATACTCACCAATCTTTGACATTTCTTTCCTTGTCTTGAGCATGTAACTACATCTTGGTAAGGTATCTGGATGAAAAACAAAAAGTTCAGTCAACCGTAGGTCTATGACATTATAAACTTAAATAATGAGTGCAGTGATTTGAAAATTATATTTATTGTTATCAATCAATCATCAACATAGTTCTGTATACAGTGAAAGTTACTTTTAATAATTTGCGTCTCAATGTTTTTCTAGTCCTTTGTCTCCCCTCCTGATGTCTATAGTAAAATGATCAGTCAGGCTGTTCAAATCAGCGGAGATTTAAAGCAATGTAGAAGAAACCCTGAAAAGGAAACTAAAACCTCCACACTCGCCCACCTGTGTTTCAGCTGCAAAGTTTCCAAGAAAAAAAATTAGCAGAGAAAAAGAGACTAAGAGCACAACGGAAAAGAAAATAGATGGTTAATGGAATTGCCCTTTGAATGAGAAATGGAATATCCCGTCAACTCTGGTGTCAAAGTTCTGCTGCAAAATCCTATTCTTCCCTGGTGCACTTTTCCTCAATGAATCAGACTGCATAATCCTGAGTAAAATCACACTGGGAAAAGCCAAAGATTGGAAAACTTTGTCATATCACAAAACAACAACAACAACAAAAAACCCCACTGGCTATCAAGATTAATCCATCAGTAGCTTCTACCAAGATCAAGATTGTTTTACACATTATCTCTCTCAAATCAGTGTGCTTACTAATCTGTTACATTATACACCTCTCCAAAATGAATTATAATGAAATAATACCAGGGAAAAGAATATTAAAATTTCAGCAAAGCAATTTTTTGGTCCAGATAGGAAACCACTTGAGCTTAAAATGGACTGTAATGAATCAGGAAAAAAAGTAAAATCTTGTGCATTTTATTTAATTCATAACCCAAATTTGCTGATGTATGCTTCCTTACAATGTTTCCAAGGCTCAGATTTTGCTTAAAAGATGTATTTTAGTAGAATTATGTGGACTTCCATTAATCCGCATGAAAATATACAGATCATAGGACAGCATGAAGTTATTTCTTGAGCCTTCTATGTGGACAAAACAGAACATGCAGAGTGTACTGTTATACTTCCTAAATAATAAGGCCTTACTCCTCTTACACAGCTGACGATCTAACCCACCCTTCAAGTTCTTCAAGGATGGTGACTTTGCAAGCTCTTAATCACCATTCAACCTTTAGTTTACCTTGCTACCTAGAATTCTTACCTTATACCTTTGAAATGATCAGACCTCTGATTGGGATAGTTCCCTGAACTCATTCTTTATGTGAATGGCAGCCCTGAAGAATCTATCCTGATTTATAAATTGTCTTTTCAAATCCCTATCTGTTTTTTTTTCCACGTGAATGTTAATTTAAAAAAAAAGAAGACATAATTTTAGACTTACAGAAAGTTGCTAAAATAGTATGGAAATTTCTCATATACCCTAGCCCTTGTGTAAATATCTTATATAACCATAGAACATGTATAAAAACTAAAAAATTAATCTAAACTAAACTAAACTAACTAAAAAATATGTTAACCGAGCTATAGAATTTATTTGGATTTTACCAGCTTTCCACTAATGTTCTATTTCATTTCTAGAGAATAACAAAGAATCTCACATAACATTTAGTTGCCATGTGTCTCTCCCTCCCTCTTTCTTCCTCTTTGCCTTCCCTTCTTCCTTCTTTCTTTTTGCACTTCCACACTAGGCCTGTCTTATTTTCCCTACCCCAAACTGGAGTCAACCAGTTCTCCAATGAGCCTTGGTTCTTTTTATCGGAGAATGGTATTTATAAAACAAAATTTAAATGCTAGATATAGCTCATTATTACTGGGATATTACAATTTCTAGCCCCTCTCATTGGGCAGAGCTAGGATAATATATATTGTTTCTGTTGTTATTATTATTATCAAATCCAATCTACTAAAACAAATCCATGATACCCCCAATTCCAATCCAGAATCACAAGGTCCATTCTAGCTTTCACTGTTTTATTATGTGACTTCTTTCTTCAAAAGTGAGTGTTCTGATCCTCCTTCCCCATAATATGTTTCTCTACATGATAAACTTTAGTACACACATTTTGTTATACCAGTCCTAGTAGACCAATACATACGGATTTTGACAAATGTATGGAGTCATGTAGCCAGTACAACAGTGTCATACAGAACAATTCCATTGCCTCAAATTTCCCTCATGCTGACCCACCCTGCACCCCTCAACCCCTGGCCACAACCAGTCTACTTTCCACCCCTATAACTTTGTGTGATTGAAAGTGTCATATAAACGAAATCACACATTATGTAAACTTTCACTCTGGCTTCTTTCGCTTACCAAAACGCATGTAAAATTTACTTCTGTTCCTGCATGAATCAATAATTACTTTGTTCCTTTTTATTGCTAAGTGGTATTCCATGTTACTAATGTACCATACTTTCTATATCCATTCATTAGTTGAAGGACATCTTGTTTCCTATTTATAGTCCAAATATTATACTATAAATAAAACTGCTATACACATTCACAGAAAAATTTTTGTGTGAACATAAATTTTATTTTCCTTTAGTAGATGCCTAGAAGTGGAATTGCTGGGTCATATCACATATGAATATTTAACTTTATAAATTCTCCAAGGTGTTTGTACTATTTCATATTCCCATCAGTAACATATGTGTTGAAATGTCACTTGATTCCTATCCTTGCCAGACCAAGTTTTTCTGGTCTTTCCTTTTCTTTTTGGTATTCCATTAGACTTTTTTGCAGTATTCTTTAATACCATTTTAATATCTGTGGTGTTGTCTCCTTTTTGGATCCTGATATTGGTAATTTGTGTCTTATTCACTATTTTTGAAATAAGTCTGGCTAGAGGTCTTTAAATTTTATTGATCTTTCCAAAGAGTCTTTTGGTTTCATTTCTTTTTGCCTATTATTTTTCTGTTTTAATTTCATCAATTCGTGTTCTTCTTTCTAGTCCTTCCTTCTGCTTACCTTGGATTTAATTTGCCATTTTTACAGGAGTCTAATGGTAAAAGTTTACATGAAATAATTTGAGACTTTTTCTAATATAATTACTGATTGTTGTAAACATCCATGTAGGCACTGCTTTAGCTACAACCTACAAATTGTGATCATGTTGTGCTTTCATGTTTATTTAGTTCAACACATTTCTTCATATCCTTTGAGACTTCCTCTTAGACCTTGTTATTTTACATCGTACAGTTTAATTTCCAAATATTTTGGGATTTACCAAATACCTTTATGTTCTTGATTTCTAGTTAAATTCCACTGTGGTCCAGAAGTATTCTTCTTATATTTTCTATGCTTTTCATTTTTGTAATATGTGCTTTACGGCCCAGAAAACACAATATATTGGCAAATGTTCCATTTACAATTGAAAAAATATCTGTATTATGCTGTTAATATGTGGAATGTTCTAGAAATGCCAGTTAGGTTTAAATAGTTTTGCTTATTAATATAGCTACTCTAGCTATTTTTTGTTTGTTGTTAGTGTGGTATTCCTTTCTGCATCCTTTCACTTCCTATTTGTCATCTTATTTAAAGTTGGTCTCTTGTAGACAAAATATAGTTAGGTCTTGCTTTTTCATTCATTCTGATAACCTCTTTTAAATGACGTTTTTAGGCTATTTACTTTTTGTGTGATTGTACACACATTGGAAATTTATTCTATTTGTTCCTTCTTCCTCCTTCTGCCCCACCTCCAATTTTGGTCAATTAAACATTTTTCCATTATTCCTTTTTATTTCTTCTATTGATTAACTATTTACATCTTTAAAAAATTTAACTGGTTTTCCTAGGGTTTAAAATAAACATTTTTAACTAATCAGAGTCTACCTTCAAACATACTGCTTTACATATAGTATATGACTTACGACAATATGTCTCCAATTCTCTTCTATGCTTTGTGCTATTTTATCATACAATTTAATTTTATGCATGTATAAATCAAAATGCTTTGGTACTGTTTTTCCTTTAGAAGGTTATCTTTTATAGCAATCAAAAATAAGGAAAATAAAATTTATTTTACCTTCGTTTCTTTTCTAGAAATCTTCATTTCATTGTTTAGATCAAAGTTTCAGTCTGACATAATTTTGCTTTAGCTTAAAAAAGTGTCTTTCACATTTCCTGGAGACTAGGACTTGCAGCAGAATTCCCTGAGGTTTTGTTTGCCTGAGAAAATATGTATTTGCCCTTCATTTTTGAGAGATAATTTTTTGGGATACAGAATTCTGACTTTATGCCTTTTTTTTTTTTTTTTTTTTTTTTTACCACTTTAAGTTTGTCATTTCATTGTCTTCTGACTTGAAGTCTGCCATAATTTTTGTTCTTCTGTATGCTATGTTTCTTTTTCCTCTATTTGCTTCAAGATTTTCTCTTTGTCTTTTGTTCTCAACAGTTTAAATATGATATGCCTAAGTTTAAGTGTGACATGCCTCTTCTTCCTCTTTTTGGAAGTGTAGTTCGTTGTCTCTTACTACTTTATGGAAATTCTCTGCTACTGTTTTTTCATGTATTTCTTCTGCCTCATTCTCTCTCCCCTCTGTTTTTGGGATTCCAGTTACACACACGTTAGAAGATGAGACATGGTATCATTGCTTTGGATATTCTGGGGCTTTGTATTCATCTGTTTGGGTAGTTTCTATTGATAAGTCTTCAAGTCGACATTTTTTCTCCTTTGTGCTGACTTTACAGATGAGTGCATTGAAGGCATTCCTTGTATGCTACTGCTTTTTGTTTTTGTTTTTTTATTGCATTTCCATGTGATTCTTTTCTATAGCTTCCATCTGTTTGTTGACATCCACCTTGATGTCTACCTTTTACATTTGAGCTTCAACATTTTATAGTTATTCTAAATTCCATGTCAGATATTTCTGATGAATGTCTCACACCTAAATCTAATTCTGATCATTGCTTTGACTTCTGAGACTCTGTTTTCTCTTGAAGTTCTGTATGCCTTATAGTTTTTTGTTGAAAGTTGGTCATCTTGTAAAGTGCATTACAGAATGAAATAAATAGATTTTATTCCTGAAAATGAGTATGTCTTTCCTTATGCAAAGCCTTTTATATGTGGGTTTAGATTTATCTGGATATGAGGATTGTTGTTGCTACACACCACCACATTGAACTTCTTAAGTGAGACGGGGCGTAGGAAAGGGTGACAGTGACTGGGCATGGGGAAGAATCATCCTGGAGTGCTTCTTGTCTTTCTT
The DNA here is from genome assembly GCF_049350105.2 of Macaca mulatta. Taxonomy (NCBI): domain Eukaryota; kingdom Metazoa; phylum Chordata; class Mammalia; order Primates; family Cercopithecidae; genus Macaca; species Macaca mulatta. Next base: position 126,371,701 of record NC_133413.1, read on the forward strand.
GTGTAACTGTTCTTCTTCCCCCCTACTTTTACATCATAATGAAAGCTTTCTGAAGACTCTCTTGGTATTTGCAGTGAGCACCCTATTAATTAATGGAAAAAGAACCTGCAGAAAGGTATGGCCTCTACCAGCTTCTTAGGTACACATGAGTATCACAGTTCTGCCAGCCCACATCCAGCCTTTGTCAAATTGTGTCTGGAATTGGCGGGTTCTTGGTGTCGCTGACTTCAAGAATGAAGCCGTCGACCCTCTGTGGTGAGTGTTACAATTCCTAAAGACCCTCTGTGGTGAGTGTTACAATTCCTAAAGACGGTGTGTCCCGAGTTTGTTCATTAAGATATTCAGGTGTGTCTGGAGCTTCATCCTTCTGCTGGGTTCGTGGTCTCGCTGACAGGAGTGAAGCTGCAGACCTTTGCATGAGTGTTACAGCTCTTGAAGGCAGCAGGTCTGGAACTGTTCATTCTTCCTGGTGGGTTCATGTCGTTGCTGACTGCAGGAATGAAGCTGCAGACCTTCACGGTGAGTGTTACAGCTCATAAAGCTGGCGGGCACCCAAAGACTGAGCAGCATCAAGATTTATTATAAAGAGTGAAAAAACAAAGTCTCCACACCATGGAAAGGGACCCAGTTGGGTTGCCACTGGCTTGGCGCAGACTGCTTTTATTGCCTTATCTGGCCCCACCCACGTCCTGCTGGTTGGTCCATTTTACAGAGAGCTGATTGGTCCATTTTACAGAGAACTGATTGGTCCGTTTTGACAGAGTGCTGATTGGTGCATTTACAATCCCTGAGCTAGACACAGAGTGCTGATTGGTGCATTTACAATCCTTTAGCTAGACACAGTGCTAGACAGAAAAGTTCTCCAAGTCCCCACTAGGTTAGCTAGATACAGAGTACTGATTGGTGTATTTACAAACCTTGAGCTAGACATAGGGTGCTGATTGGTGTATTTACAATCCCTTAGGTAGACATAAAGGTTCTCCAAGTCTCCACTAGACCCAGGAGCCCAGCTGGCTTCAGCTAGTGGATCTCGCACCAGGGCTACAGCTGGAGCTGCCCGCCAGTCCTGCACCAGGACCTGCACTCCTCAGCTCTTCCACGGTCGAAGGGACCGGGTGCGATGGCGCAGGGCCCTGGCAGCGCTGGCCAGGGAGGCTTGGGCCGGGGGTCCTGAGACCTGCCTCGCGGGGAGGCAGCTGAGGCCCAGTGAGAAATCAAGCGCAGCGCAGGCGGGCCAGCACTGCTAGGGGACCTGGCGCACCCTCTGTAGTTGCTGGCCCGGGTGCTAAGCCCCTCACTGCACGGAGCCTGCGGCGCCAGCCAGCCAATCTGAGTGCGGGGCCGCGGATCCCACACCTACCCGGAACTCGCGCTGGCGCGCGAGCGCCGCACACAGCCAGGGTTCCCCTCCGCACCTCTCCCTGGACACCTCCCCACAAGCTGAGGGAGCCGGCTCCAGCCTCCGCTAGCCCAGAGCGGGGCTCCCACAGTGCCATGGCGGGCTGACGGGCTCCTCAGGCGCCACTAGGGTGGACGCCAAGGCAGAGGAGGCGCCGAGAGCGAGGGCTGCTAGCAGGTTGTCGCCTCTCAATATGTTGCATTGTCTCTGTCCTAGGTAAATTCTGAGCAAGGGTTTCTCTCTCCTCAGGATTTGCTCCAGCTCTTGTGTGCCACCTCAACTCTCTGATGGACTCACCAAAGCAGTGAAAATGTAAAGTTAACCTGGCTCTTATTCATTGTAAAGTTGGGAGTGATGCTCCTTCAGCTTATTATATCTAAGGGTACAACTGCTTTTTAAATTAATTACACAGTAAATCTTCTAGTTCGTATCTTTTAATTAGAAAAAAAAAACAACCCTCCACTGATGTTGAGATTTAAACAGTACATATTGACATTTTTAACAAATGAAAGGGAAACAGTTTCAGATGCTGAAGCTTAGTAGCTCTCTGCACATGTGAGAGAAAATGATCAACTTATTTTGGCCTATTCTGGACTGAAATGTCATTTAAGTATAAGGCAGGATTAGCAGAAAACTTCCAGTGATAAAACTGAAGCTGAGAATGAGACAGGGATGATGTCAGAATGAGGGTGAGAGGATGCTTCTTTGCCACACAAAACTAAGGCTGAATTTCTAATAGCTTCTCAGTCTTTACTATACCGTCCTTAATAAAATGAAAGAGCTACAGATAGTAAGAAATTGTATTATTCCCAAGTATCTTCTCTTTTGTCTTTAAATTAAACATTTTTTAGACCATGCATTCATTTACAGATTTTTTCTTTTTGAAGAACATTCGTTTTCTATCTAATGCCATACACTCTGTATAGTGTGGGAATATGCAGTGAACAGAACTTCCTAAAATAGCTCAGATAATAGAATACAGGAGAATATACACATAAATTTTGTGATAAATAATATAGCAGAATTGCACGTAGCAAGATTCAATGCAGCCAAGGAGAACTTACATATTTTAATGGTCAATAGAGTGGGTGCTGGACTTAGGTTCAGTAGGTTTGACCTTTGTCTCTCTGACTTACTAATTATACAACCTTGAAACAACTTACTTCTTCAGGGCCCTCCCTTTAAAATGATAATAGTAATGGTAGCAATTGATAGAAATGTCATGAAGATTCAGTGTGTTAGTTTTAAGTTGAACCATATGAAATTGTCAAGAATCCACTCCTTTTGACCTAGAAAAATGGCAATTTCATATGGTTCAACCTTATGCATTGTAAGTGCTTGGCATCGTGCCGAAAGGTGGTGTAGTGCATTGAACTGTGTTCCTCCTGCCTCAAAGATGTTCAGGTCCTGACCCCCAATGCCTGTGGATAAAACCATATTTGGAAATAAGGTCTTAGCAGCTGCAATCAAGTTAAAATGAAAATTATCCTGGAGTAGGGTGGACACTAAAAGCAATAATTGGTGTCTTTGCAAGAGAAAGGAGAGGGAGATTTGGCTTCAGAGATACAGAGGAGACATACAAGAGGAAAGTAAAGTGAAAACGGAAACAGATACTAGAGTGATGTGTCTACAAGCCTAGGAATGTCCAGGATTGCCACCATCAGAAGCTACGAGGAGACAGAAAGGATTCTTCTCTGGAGTCTTCAGAGGGAACATAGCTCTGTGGAGTTTTTGTTCTGTTTTGTTTTTGATCTTTGAGTTCCTATCTCTAGAACTTTGAGATAATACATTTCTGTGATTTTAAGCCATCAAGTTTGTGGGAATATGTCACAGCAGCCATTGGAAACTAATACAGATGTCAATCTTCGGTACATACTATCTATAACTCATTAAAACACAGAGGGGCAATGATTCATTTTGACAGAGGAGAAAACATTAAAGAAAGACTTCAGTAGTGATTATTCAGGAAGAAGAAAAGGTCCTTCCAGATGAGGGAATTCCATAAACAAATGTATGAAAAAATAAGCTTCTATTTACACAAATTTGATTGCAACATCTAAGAGGAATAAAGAATGACGATTCTAGGCATGAATAATCCATGGTAGGTTTCTTATGCTATGCTGGAAATGTAGTTTCTGTGCTATTGGTAGTAAAGTTTCAGAGCCATTTTTTAAAGCTATAAGAATCATGTGAACCAACTAATATTTTCTAAATATCAGTCTGGTAGCAGTGTATGGCTTAGATGGGGATGGAGGAGGCTTCATATGGCTGTTGAAATAGTCATGGCTAGGACCATGCAGGCCCAGAAGGAGAACAGGAAAAGAAGAAGATAAAAGAACGATTTTAGATGTAGAATTTGTGTAATTGCACATTATTTGGAGTGACTGAGAGGAATAAACAATAATTATTTCCAGATTTCTAGTCTAAAATATGAGTGGATTGAAGTAACATTTACAAAGAGATGGAATACATGTGAAAGAATTTCTTTAGTGAGAATTAGAGAAAAAGTGAGGTTGAGGAAAATATCCAGGTAAAAATTTCTATAGCATCTGGACATGTGGATCTGGACATTTGGGGAGAGGTGCTTACTGGAGTTACTAGGTTTTAGATAGAAGTTGAAGAAGTAATGGTAGCTGTGCTGACCCAGGGTGATTGTGCAGAAGGAAACAGTGAAAAAGGTTAGGCAGAGAAAGGGGAATCTGTCATGAAGACTGAAAAGTAGACACACAAAAATGTGGCCTGAGGATGGGAAGCTAATGAAATGGCAAAACTCAAAGCAGAAATTTCAAGGAAAGGGCTATGTGAAACTCTGGAAGGAGGATGTATCAGTCAGGATGTGTTGAATTATGTTGTGATAACAACCAACCAGATTTGTAGTGGCTTCACACAATAATTACAGATTTACATTTCATGTACAAAACAAGTCACTGAGAGGATAGAGATTATCATAGTTACCCAGGGATCAGGCTTATGAAGTTTCCATCTTGACACGTACTTAAGTGATCACTGAAGCCAAAGAAAGGGAATATAATGAATCATGAATGGCTCTTAAAACTTTCACATGTAGTGACACATGTTACTTCCACTAATATTTCATCAACCAACCAAGTCACATCCCAATGTACCCTAAGGAAGGGGACTTTAGGAAAGAAAAAAAGATTATTTTATAGAGTTCCTTTAGGAAATAAGAGGAGTTGGGGATGAGTTACAAGCAAATATATTGCAGAATGGGACTGAATGATGCCATCAGATGAGGACCATCCATTTCCAATAGAGAGAGGCAACATTTTTACATCATTTTTTTCTCAGACATTTTCAGTAGCTCTTTTAGAGGAAGAAATGAGACAGGAAATTCAGTTGACGTAGGTTTGTAATTGATCCAGAAAAAGATCATTTAATGAGGAAAATAGGTTTTCCTGTGACAGAATAGTTGGCAAGGGTGACCACAAGTTCTGGTTAGGTTGAAGAAAGAAACGAAGACAAAAAAAAAAAAAAAAATGGGACAGTTACACTGAAAAATGGGGAGAGGCCAAGGAACTAGAGATCAGGATGAAGTTGAGATATATGTTAAGAGGTTGTAAAGGATCAAGGAATATAAAAAGCTTTTTTGTAGTTTCAGTAGTTTGAGAAGTAGGCTATGGAGGTAGTCTAATAAAGGCAAATGAAGAAGTAGTTTAATGAAAAGGAAATTAAAAGATATGTGGCAAGTTTCCTACTATTTCTTAACCTCATTTGAGAAGCTCCCCCCCTTCTTCAACCTTAGATTTAGTTTCATTTTAGGGTTGTGTGATCAAATGTACGACTAGACTTCACTGAAAATTAACATACTTCAGCAGACTTCAGGCACTGGAACAAGACAGATACAAGATTGAATACTGCTCTTTTATTAGTGAATTAGCTTGGACAAGTTATTTACTTCTCACTGTCTTCATCTGTAAGTGACAGTTTTTGTTCAACAAATATATATTGATTATCTGCTTTAAAATAATGTGCATTCATAGAATGCCTACTCTGCCAGGCATTCTACTTTGTCTGGAATGTAGTGAGCTTGCAAATATAATGACTTTGCCCTTCATCATTGAAGACCCAGATGAAAAACTGAACCCATGGATCTCTTAACATATCCAGTGGGGCAAATAGCCCTTCTTTTTCACTTACATAATCCTTATTACTTTTAGACAGCAATGACTCCAGGCACGAAAGCTGAACTATGATTAATACCAACCAGTATTGTTAATTCGGTTTCCCTTAATCAGTAATTGATCTAAAGGTGAGTACACGGCTCAACTCAGACCAATCAGACATAGTATGTGTCATCTAGAGGGCTTCTAGGAAATCTTTCCCTGATTAAAACAAAAAGTCAATGAAAATTAGACATTTTTTTTCTTCCATCCCTTTTCTTCTTAGTCGAGGTTTGGTCACACGAGAACATGATGTTAGAGCTGCAGCCATCCTGAGACCATGAGAGAAAACCCATGAAAAGTACCAATTTAACTTTTTGATATTATTGAATGATTACCTTAAACACATAAATTCAGATTTTATATAATGTGAAGTACTTAAGTGCTTTTGATATTTAAATAATTATGAGTTAGATATTCTGGCACACGAAGTCAAACATGTGAAATGATTCACTCAGTGAGAATTAACAACTTCCTCTGCATTCTTTCAGTGTTTTACACCTCATATAGCTATTTTTAGCTCATCTTTAGGATCATGTGCATGTGTAGTTTGTATGTGTGTGTCCTTCACTTTCCCACAACAAACGTAGTTTCAGCAAGGAAATTCTCCCATTTAATAAAATGACCTCTCATCTACCCAGATCTACCACCCCCAAAACATAGAGTCCTTTCTCAGTTACTTAATTTTTCTCCATCCACATCTAATCCATCTGCAAGCTCTGTCAGTTATCTCTCTAAAACGCATCTAAAATCTGTCTCCACTGTGACCTAGCCCAAGCTATCATCATCTCTGGCCTCCATTTTGGAAACTGATGTCTAAAAGCTGTTAGGACTCAACTATTCTCCCTCCAGATTTTTCTCAATAAAGCAGTTAGAATGATCTTTTGAAATTAATTGTGAATGAAATCATAGACCTCCTCCCCTCCAAATCTCTCTCATTGTACTGAAAGTGCAAAATCCGTGCTTCTAGGACAAGGCTATACTATCATGGTCCTGGACTCGTCTCATTTGCCACATTTCATATCTTCTAGCCACATCAGCCTTTCTTTTGTTCTTTTTCCTGTCATAGTGAGTTTGAATTTGCTCTACCTTCTGAACCACTGTCAAAACCACTTGCTCAACTGTCTGAACCACTTTTCCCCATAGCTCCTGAAATAGCTGCCTCCTCATTGCAGAGGTCTCACCTCTGTGTCACCTTTTCAGAAAGGTGTTTTTTGATTAACCCATGTACAATAGGAATTCCCCTCTCACCCTCACTTCCTTCTCTTTATTTCCTTTATAGCTCTAGATACAGACTATCTGATATTGACTTGTTACCTATTGCTTTTTTTGGTTGTTTGTATATCTGTCCTACCCAACATAGTATAAGTTCCAGGAGATCAGGGACTTTTTGTTTCTGTCTGGTAATGCTGTGTCTCTACATTTAAAACAGTCCCTAGTGAGAGATATGTTAAAGGATACAAAATTACATTTAGAGAGGAGGAATAAGTTCTAGTGTTCTGTAGCACTGTAGGATGACTGTAGTTAACAATTTATAGTTTTAAATAGCTAGAAGGAGGATTTGCATGTTCCTAATACAAATAAATAATAAATGTTTGAGATGATGAATATGCTAATTATCCTTATCTCCTATCCAAGTTTTAACCAGTCCTGACCCTGCTTAGTTTCCAAGATCAGACGAGATCCAGTGTGTTCAGGGTGGTATGGCCATAGACTGATTACCCTTATCTGATCACAATACAATATATATCTCAAAACATCACTATGTGCCGCATAAATAGGAACAACTATTACATGTCAATTAAAAAATAAAATAAGTATATAAAAACAGTTCTTAGTGCTTAACTGATCACTAAATGTTAGTTGAATGGATAAAATTTTGTTTTCTTTCTCTTGTTTATCCACTTCAGTGTTTACCATAGAGATCTGCATGTCATGAATACTTGAAAAATATGTTTGTTCAAGATATCTTTATTAAACATCTTTTATATGCACAGCTTTGTGTAAAGCACTGAGGATACACTGGTAGAAAAAAAATTAAAATCCTATGTTTCTTCTAGCTATGTTGTAAAATATTCAGGAAAACTCTTTGCCTGTCCTTATAAGCTGAGGGACCTTGGTTTCTGCTGATTTCCAAGGTGTGAATGTAGTTCAAACCCAGAACAGCCTTAATTTTCATGCTTAAAACAAATGTTCTTCCTTTTTTCGATGTCAAATGAATCACTACATTTTCAACACTTGATGATCCTTACTATCATGAAATATTCCACAATTAACAAAAATATTTAGACAACATTCATTTGTAGAATCATAATATAAAGTAGTCTCTGTTTTAAAATGGAATACTGCCTAAGGCTAGTTCTTACCAGGAGTTCTGTGCTTCCACATTACACATGCGTTAATAGTTTGTCTGAACTCGACAACAGTTTTTAATCCTTGGCAATGCAAGTGTTTCTCTTACATTCGTGAATCTCAATGATCTTTTCTGGTTGCTGATCTCAAGTACACAGTTTCTTTCTTTTTATAATGTTTTCCATTATAATTCCTGTTAACCCCTTACTTATTCTTTCAGTTAACTGCTTTCTTCCTATAAAGATGATTTTTCTTAAAGAAAAACAAGGACTTGAAATGGAATAAAAAATGGTTCTTATTTGCCCTCAAATAATCACAGATTAAGATGCAGCTACCAATAATGGGTGAGAACTCAATGAACATACAAGAGAGGGAACCAATTTCATTGTATTATTCTTACCTCTTAGATTCAGTATTATATTCAACTAGTATATAGAAAAAAAAAGGTGGCTTTCCAGAATCAAATATTTTTGCTGTAAGTCTATTCAGTCAAATATCTTAAAGAGTAAAGAGATATTTGGGTTATGCATAAATAAATAAGTATAATTATTTATAATATGAAAGAAAAAAAGACAGCATATTTACTCAGGTAGTGAGTAAGAAAAGAATGGCAGAAGTATCATGTAAAAAAAAAAAAAATCATCACAACACTCCAAGAAAGAATCAGAGTCAATACTGGGATACTAGTTCTTCCAAAGATTTGCAAACAATGGAACAGAAAGCTGGAAAGCTACGCAGACCTAAGAATAAGATACAGCAGTCTCAAAGACAAGAGAAGGCTTTGTAGATAGTGATTTAAAAAGCCATGAATGACAGGACGACAGGAGTCTTATCTAGAGCTTGACCAATGTCAGAGGTTAGATAAATGAGTTGGACCAGGGCATTAAGGAAAAACAAGCATCAGGTTGTTCTGAGGTGTGGTTGTTTGGCAAGAACAAATCAATTACACATTTTCAAACTAAGCAATGTAATGTTAGAGAGGAAGTAACAGTAGCAGGATGGCGGATTTGGGTTTAGTTTAGACTTTTGTTAGTAAACTCCTACTCATCCTTTAAGACCCACATCAAATATATTGACTCTCCTTTGAAACTGTGTGATAGATTGTACTACTGCTTCTGAATCTTTAATCATACACCCTTTGTAGAATTTGCATCCATGGATTTCCCATGTGTTTTTCAGTATCACCCACTAGTGAGGGTGGGACATATTTTTTGCCCCATAAATGTTGAGCTTGGCCATGAGGCTTGCTTTGGCCAATGGAATGTTAGTGGGAGGATGGGACATGAGCAGAGTCTTTAAACATGCTTATGTGATTTGTGTTGTCCTCTTGTGTCATTGTAATTTGTCATAAGAGGAACACACCTCAGTAGTCACTTCCCTTCAGCCAGGTCTAAGAGTGAAGACACATGGGGCAGACCAGATCATGACAGGAAGCTTGGAGTCCAGCCTAGTCTGATCATAGCAAGCCCAGATCAGCTGAACCATCGCTGACTTGCAGAACTATGAATATGAAATTTCACATTTGTTATCATAAGTCACTGAAATTTTTGAAGTTCTTTATTACATGGAAAAGTTGGCTACTTCACCTTTTTTAACACTCCCACATGCAGAATTTTCTGTTTCCTATAATATATTCCCATGGTAATCTGAATCGGTATCTATTATAGTACATCGCAACTAGTAAATTATCTTGTCCAAATATCCATTTCTCCTAAAGCACTGCAAGCAACTTTCCATTAGGGCATATTTTATTGCTGTTTTATTTCACCTGCCCTCAAACTGAAATACTATCTAGCTCAAGGTAAACAATTGTGTTTTTAATAGATCTGCTTTCTATGTGAATATGCACAGGAAAGGGTCTCAGGCATATTTGTGAAACACATCCAGTCTGAGATATTTTGAAGTATCCATATCCTACCCACCACATATTGTCTTATTTCAGGGTTTAAAAAAAATCTCCATTTTAAAGATAGAAGAAGAAAAAATACAATGTCATGAATGGAATGGTTGTGTTCTCCCAGAATGCATATGTTGACATCCTTACCCCAATGATGTGGGGACTTGGGAGATAATTAGATCATGAGAGCGAAGCCTATCTGGAACAAATGCCCTTATAAAAGGAAGCCAGAGAACTCTCTTGCTGTCTCTTAGCCATGTGTGGATATAAGAAAAGTCAGTAGTTTGTAGCCTAGACGAGGGAACTCACCAAATCCCAGCCATGCCGGCACCTTGATCTCAAAGTTTCAACTTCCAGAACTGTGAGAAATACATTTCTGTTGTTTATTAGCCATCACTCTGTGGTACGTTTTTATAGCTGCCTGAAACTGACTAAGACATAAGGAAAAAAAAGTTAAACAAACTATGTGGTATCACAAAACAATATTTGCATGACATTCATAATGTTAATACTGCCAGTTTAAATGCTAAGTCAATCCTAACTCATTCTCATTTTTGGAGCCAATTAAAAAGCTAACTATTACTGTATTCTGGTTCTGCTCGTGCAACACACTTTTATGTTGCTGAGTAAATTCTATTTAGACATTAGCTTTTGCTCATATAAACTATTTTTGAATAGATGAAAAGCAGTGATAAAACCAGTTCCTAACTCAGAGGCTTAAGTTGCCCACACAACTGAGTAGCTGTGGCTGTAAATATATGTCAGGATGAAAATGTGAAATTTTTGTGTACCACTTAGAAAACAACTTTCACATTTAGTACTGAATGTATAGTTAAAAATCAGACTAGAATTTGATGTATAACAAAGTGAAAGTCACAAAACTCTTAAGCCCCAAATTGTCAAGTAGAGTGATTTCTAGTTTTAAACAATGTAGGTCCCCTAGACTATTGGATATGACTCCTGTTTTATTAGAATTGTAAGACTATATATTAATTATTTGCATAGGACGGTTCAAACACACTGTCCAATGAAGTGCCCTTACTGTTTGTTAAATGGTAGTCGACGCTATGCTGCATTGCGCCCATGTCCCATTTAGGACGGTTGTTCTTTTACTCTGGGAGTTACTTTCAACAGAAGAGGAACTCTTCATGGCCCTCTTCTCTGTGGAAGCCTGAATTCAATGACTGGCTGATTTGGGGATATAAAACTGGACCCACGGCCCCAAGTTGAGACAACTCTAAAAGACCATTTCAGCCTTCAAGCTCCCAGTGGGGTCAGCTGAGACTTCCATTGAGATTACATCAAAGCTCAACTTCACCCTCTGCCCAGTACTGCTGTCTTCACTCCCCCGTATTTGCTTGTCACAAGAGAACTTTGTAACAAACTTCTTCAACACTAATCTCTATCTCAGGGTCTCTTTCCTGGGCACCTAACCTACAACACATATGATGTCCAACAAATGCAATTTGACTACATTAATTCAATCTATCTTAATTTTACTAGAAACTGGAAAAAAAAAAAAAAAAAAAAAGACCGTGCAGTATTGCCCTCCAAAAGCTCACAGTTTTAATGAAGACACACATGTTGAAACATAACTACCGGCTGGGCGCGGTGGCTCTCGCCTGTAATGCCAGCACTTTGGGAGGCCGAGGTGAGTTGGTCACCTGAGGTCAGGCGTTCGAGATCAGCCTGGCCAACATGGTGAAACCCCATCTCTTCTAAAAATATAAAAGTTAGCCGGGCCCAGTGGCACATACCTGTAATCCCAGCTACTCAGGAGGCTGAGGCAGGAGAATCGCTTGAGCCCGGGAGGCGGAGACAGCAGTCAGCCAAGATTGCAGCATTGCACTTCAACCTGGGTGACAAAGTAAGACTCTGTCTCAAAACAAACAAACAAAACTATCATATAATGCAGTAATAGCCAGAGGAAAGATGAACTGATCATTACTTCATTATTTTATTGTGATTTGTGAAAGTACCAGTGACTGCCCCATATGACAAACTAAATCTATTAGTTAGGGCCCTATGACAAATTCTAGCCAATGGAGTAAAAGCAGAAATGACATATTCCAGGTTCAGGCAGAAACATCTTTGAGCTGGAGGTGAATTTTCCACCTCTCTTTTTCCCTGTTATGGCAAAAAAGAAGCCTCAGTTGAGATTTCAGCATAATAAGATAGAAGCAGTCTGATCATCAGAGTCACCAGACCAGACCCATAGTGGCCTTTGCATAAAACGTTTATATATATATATGTGTGTGTGTGTGTGTGTGTGTGTGTGTGTGTGTATGTGTGTGTGTGTATATGTGTGTGTGTGTATATATATATGTGTGTGTGTGTATATATATATGTGTGTGTGTGTATATATCTCTGGTATATGTGTGTGTGTGTGTGTGTGTGTGTATATATATCCCTGATATGTAATGCCATCAGACTAGAGATTTGAAATGCAGCAAAAACTAGACCATCTCGAATAACATATTACTTTTTATTTTTACCAATTTGACAAGAAAGATGAGATTTAGAGGAAATTTCCCAGACCTATGATATTCAAACTATACACTAAGTGATTGATTATTGGTTCTTATATAGAAAAGAAAATCAATCTTCCTTAGAAAAAGGAAATAAAGACCTAACTCGGTGGATCAGGAAACAAGAAATTGTTATAGGATTTTAGAGTTTGAACTATTAATCCAGGCTATGAAAACTGTGAAAATATATGCAGTTTTTGTGTGTGAGCACATGTTTCTGGGAATAATATGTCTTCAAGAATGTTCAAAGCATAGTTTACGTGAGATTCAAGGGTAGCAGATATGGGGAAAGAGAATATTAGCTTGAAATGAGGACAAGGAGTTGGAATTTAGGAGGACTAGGCAACTTAATTTATTAAGCTGAAAATAGTACTATGAGTTGTCTTTTGCTCAGTTCATTTTCTTAATTTACTATTTGGTTCACAGTAGGAAGAATGCCCCCTATGACTCTCAGGACAATGTCTAATCTATTTATTTATTTATTTATTTATTATTTAATTTTGAGACGGAGTCTTGCTGTGTTGCCAGGTTGGAGTGCAGTGGTGTGTTTTCGGCTCACTGCAACCTCCGCTTCCCGGGGGGTCAAGCGATTCTCCTGCCTCAGCCTCCTGAGTAGCTGGGATTACAGGCACATGCCACCATGCCCGGCTAATTGTTGTATTTTCAGTAGAGACGGGGTTTCACTGTGTTGGTCAGGCTGGTCTCGAATTATTTACCTCGTGATCTGTCCGCCTAGACCTCCCAAAGTGCTGGGGTTACAGGCATGAGCTACCGTTCCTGGCCATCTAATCTCTTTAACTTGAACCTTTAGGCACTCTAGAATCTAGATCTCACCAACTTCTCTAACGACAGTAGTTTGGTGCCTGAGCCCTGAAGAGTGATTGTGTAAATTTGAATCCTTGCTCTGTCAATAGCTAGGTGTCATACATAAAATAAGGGTAATAACACTACTTACTTAAAATGTTTGCTGAGATTAAACAAATAAATAGATATAAACTATACTTAAAACAGTGCTCAACATAAGGTACAAGTTCAGTATGTTAAGTGTTTGCATGTGCTGATCCCTCAGGCTTCCCACCTCATCACCCAGTCCCTGGAATAACACCCATTCATTTCTCAATTCACAGAGTAGATGGTACCATTTTTCTCAATTCACAGAGTAGACGGTCCCTCCACAACTCAGTTAAGTGATTATGCATGCCCTTTGACAATACTCTGGACTTTCGTGTATACTGTAGTATAGTTTCATCATATCTTTAAGTGTGTGTGTGTGTGTGTGTGCGCGCGCGCACCTGTGTGTATGTATGCATATATGTATATATGGACTCCTGATTGTGCGTTCTCTAAAAAATGAATGTTATTAAAGAATTTTAGTAGAAAAATGATGGTATCTGCATATGTCTAAGAATCACTCTGAAAGTTGTATTGGAAAGAGTTTCCGTGGGAAACAAAATCCCTAAACCTGGCTCAACCCTTTAGAAAGAAGTTACAGAGGTCTAGGTGAGGAACTATGGAGATGTGGAGCATGTTAGTAGTAATGTAATTGTGAGATACGGTTGGATTCTGGGTAAATGTTGAAAGCGAAGCCACAGAATATTCTGATTGATTGAATGTGGTAGGTAAGAAAAAGAAAAGACTGGAAATCCATTTTAATTTTTTGTCCTGTGTATCTGGAAGGATAAGGTAGTTGTCTATTGAGAAAGATAAGACCGTGGTGGAATAGCTATTTGGAAAAATAAACAGACTTAAGTTTTGGATTGTTGAATTTGGGACATATATTACACATCCCATTGGACATGATGGGTAGTCATTTGGTTATGAAATGACCAGAAAAGGAGCTGGGAGATTTAAATTTGGGAGTTGTCACCATATAGATGGTCTTTAAAGCTATAAGACCAGATGAGAGTAATAGGGCCTGAATGTAGGAGCAGAGAGAACTGATGTCTTAGCCTTGTAGATCTCCAACATGTACATGCTCAGGGAGCCAGACAATGATCTAACCAAAAAGATTATAATAAAGCAGTAAGCAACGGAGAAAGAAAACTAAGAGCATACGGTGATCTGAAAGACAAGTAAAATCAATCTATTGAGAAAGAGACTTCTTTTACTTCCTTTTTAAGATAGGAGAAATAGCAGGATGTTTATATGCTGATGAAATGACCCAGTAAACAGCAAAGATTAATAATGCCAGAAAGGAAGGTGAGAATTGCTGTAGTGCTTCCCTTGAACGGGTAAGAGGGATTAAGATCTGACACACAAGTGGAATGACTGAATTTAGATAGGAGAATGAATAGTTCACCTTTGGTGTCAAACAGGAAGGCCAAATCTGGATGTGCAAGGCTGGTAGCTAGGAAGATGTGGTGGAAGAATTTGTGAAAGTTCCCCTCCTTACTTCTATTAGTGTCTCAGTGAAATAGGAAGTAAGGCAATCAGCCGAGCCTCAGTTTCCCGATATGTAAAACTAGAGTGGTGGATGGAGCATATTTTTATGATTCTGTCAGTGAGTATTAATGGCGAAGCACACACTCAAAAAGATTCAAGAGCTATCAGCTCTGCATATTTGATTAGTAGGAAAGAGCTTAAGAAGCACAATTATTACTGTTATAGTCTCAGAAAATGACAAATGTCCTAAGTTTTATTACATTTTGCTAGTGTGACACCCCCATAGTTCCTGGCACATTTATGATTTCTATAGGAACAAGTGCAGAAACTGTCTTGGAGATTGACACAGCCCATCTGTTTTAAAATAACTTGTGTTATAAAATGCCATATTTTCTCCTAACATCCGCTTACACTGAAGCAGACAAAAAAGTTGGTATTAAGATATTATCTTTTAAAATACTCACCTATGTAGGACTGTGATCTTTCTCTAAACACAACTAGTTTGATGGTAGATAATTGGTTAGTTCAGGTTTTCTCCCCAATGCAGGATCACTAGTGATTGCCTAATGCTGCATACCTCCTTTCCCTTTAATAATAAGTCTAAAATTAATTTCTAGTAACAGATAAAAATAAAGTGTTATGTCTGCTTCATGAGGATATGCTTTCTGTTCAAAATGTTGGTTTTCTTGACAGCAGCTCCAATTAGAGACTGAAGCAACTACAGAAAAATACAAGAGATTTTCAAAAATTATGATACAGGTACAGCTTCTGAGTCAAAAGAAAAAAGCTGCTTTAGAATGTACTGGGTTTTTGTTGTTGTTGTTTGAAGTTTGATATTCAGTATTTTAATATTTCAGGTAAAAGAGTATGTAGATGAACTGCCTGCATTTCAATTTAAAGTAACGATGTGAACAATTTCACTTCATTACTTCCAGCTCTAGGTTCACAGTGTCTATGTTAATGCCTACCAATGAAACATGAAAAGAACAAAGGCTTCTAATTTGTATAATGGGCTTGAGTGAGATGATTGCTTTCACCTCATGGATGAACACACTAAGTGATTTTAAAAAATTGTTAGAACCCAGAAACATATGGTATGTCAACATCACATGCCACTCTCAAGCAAATGTACTGGAGAGAAGTGAAACTCTTTTCATCATACAGTGAGTATCTTGTCAAAATGCAGTTACTAGGAAAATTCATAGTTTCTATTTCAATAGGTCACAGATTTCTGCCACTGAGTCTCTTTTCATGTGAGTATAAGAAAATAGTAAAGTTGAAATTTCTAGTCTTTCAAAACCAATTTGTGGTACTTTTACAAATAATATCAATTGAATCTGTTCAGGTTAAATGCAACAACAAAGTATATGAAAAGATCTAAGTAGATCAAATGCCTACAGTACAGTATAGTGGTACAGTGGTATCTATAGATTCATACAATATAATCTGCTAAGGCATTTTACAAGTATTGGGTAAAGTTTCCAGTGACTTCAAAGCCTAGTGCTCACATGTATATTCTGGCAGATGAATAAAAAAAATAGGTAATTGTCCATATTATCTACTGATTTCATTGTATATGTTTTCCACAAGTATCAGTCAGCTATTTAAATGCACAGTACATCTGTCTTTGTTCCTTTTAATTATAATGTACGTTTTCCTTCATGAATTTGATATTGAAGCATGTATTATGAATTACTTTAAACAGGAAGACCCAAGGTTTGCTGCAGATAAGATAATTTCATCCAGCACCTAAAACATGCAAGGGTATCTGGATACAACAAAAGAAAATGAGACTTATTAGAAAGCTGCTCAATAAATATTTCTTTCAAATGACCTTCAGAGTAACCAGATTATGGTTCTAAATATTTTCTTATTTGGATACATTTAGTAAACAAGGCTTAAATGTTTTTATATCACACTAAATAATTGTATTTTTTAATGCAGACACACAAAAAATATATAAAAAGGAAAGTTTAAGTCCAGAGTTTTAAATTACATGGTTACAATGGATTCCTTCGGGTATGCCTACCTAAAACAAATTCTGTTCCTTAAATTCTTTAAGGAACAGCATTTGCTTCACTTTGAAACAGGCAATCTTGTAAGTTGCTGCCAGTGATATATGAATAAAAGTACAAGTCAACATATCTGTATATAAATGAAAAATACTCAGTGAGTTTATCAAGCTGTTTATACACTTGAGTCATATAATCCCTATTTCAGATTTATTGACTCATTTATTCAACCAATATTGATTTAGTGATTATCATTCTACATGATTGGAGATAGGGAATAGGAAGGAAACAGCTAAATTCTGGCCTCGTGGAGCTTACATAAAGGAAGACTGAAATAAGACACCATAATATTTAAATATCCAAGTTATTTTAGATTGCAGTGAACACAAATCAAAAGGCTAAGTTAGTATCAAAATGGTAAGAAACACTAGCAAAACCATGAATCATCCTTTTGAGTACACGAATACGAAAAGTTAATAGTTTGTTTAATCAGGGCATTTTACCAGTTTGTTTAATCAGGGCATTTTACCATTGTTAGTCCATGGGAATATTTGTCGCATCAGGCTTCTTTTTAAAATATGGTGTATTGTATAAAATATTTACAAAACTAAAAAACTAATTTTGGTAAATGAGATTGATTAAAGAGAATACGTTCTATGGATTTGTTCATTTTCTTCTATATTCAGAATGGCAGTCATATTGGTAATTGTAATATATCATCCACAAATGCTGTCCATATTTATAATTGATCTCATGTATACTGAGCTCCTGATCTAGGCACTAGGAATTGAGGGATGAAATAGATAGATGTTGTCTCTGTTCCTACATACTCACATGCTAGTTGAGTAAGGCAATGAACGAAATAACAGAACCAACTAGAAAATACAACTTGTAATAATTGTTACAAGGAAAATAAATTAGGATGATTGGAGACTACATGCATTTTAGAAGTAAATCGGTTTCAGATTTTTGTGAGTGTGTGTGAATGATCCATGTTGAAGATTAGCCCACCCATTTAAATTTTATTTTTATTTTTATTTTTTATTTCTTTTGAGACGGAATCTCACTCTGTCACCCAGGCTGGAGTGCAATGGTGAGATCTTGGCTCACTGCAAGCTCCACCTCCCGGATCCAAGTGATTCCCCTGCCTCAGCCTCCCGAGTACCTGGGACTACAGGCACACACTACAACGCCTGGCTAATTTTTTATATTTTAATAGAGACTGGGTTTCACCATGTTAGCCAGATGGTCTTGATCTCCTGACCTCGTGATCTGCCCGCCTCAGCCTCCCAAAGTGCTGGGATTACAGGCGTGAGCCACCATGCCTGGCCCCACTTAAATTTTTATTCCTGCTTTAATTTTTTTTTAGTTCAGAGAACTCTAATTTTCAGCTCTGCCAAGTGAAAAAATTACAAGTCATCACTCCCATCCTTACAAGAAAAAAAGCTGGACAAAATGAAAAATCACTGATCTTTCTGGGACCCAAGAAATCAAACTGCCACTTCAAAATCTGGAGGGACAAGTTTACCCTGATAGGTACAACAGAAAAACACAATCCATGGAAGAGTAAAAGGCCAAGTTGGGTCTATTAAAATTAAAATTCTTCAACACTGTGAATGTCACTGTTCAGAAAATGAGAAGACCACTCAAATACTGGGAGAAATGTTTGCAAAAAGACTTATATACAAAATATACAAAAAACTCTTACAATACAATATAGTAAACATCCAGCCCGGAGTAAAAAAAAATGAGCAAAGAATTTCAACAAACACTTCACCTAAGAAGATATACAGATGACAAATAAGCATATGAAAAGATGCTTAACACTGCCATTAGAAAAGTGAACTTAAAAATTAGATACCACTATACATACACCTATCAGAATAATTAAGGTCTAAAACAAGTGAGTATACTAATTGCTGGTAAGAATGTGAAACAACAGGTTCTCTCATTCAGTGCCATTGGGAATGCAAAATGGTACATTCACTTTGGAAGACAGGCAATTTCCTACCAAGTTGAATATAGTTTTACCATACAATTTTGCAATTACAATCTTAGGTATTTATCCAACTGATTTGAAAGACTTATATTCACACAAAAGCTTGCGTGTAAATGTTTAGAGCAACTTTATCTATCATCTCCAAAAATTGGGTATCCAAGATGTTCTGACTAGGTGAATGAATAAACAAATATCCTGACAGTGAAATATTATTCCATGACAAAAAAAGGAATACACTATCAAGCCACCGAAAAGTATGGATACATTTTGTATAAGCTGTTCTCATGCGGCTAATAAATTCATAACCAAGACTGGGTAATTTATAAAGGAAAGAGGTTTAATTGACTCACAGATTCACATGGCTGAGGAGGTCTCACAATCATGGCAGAAGGCAAAGGAGAAGCAAAGTCACATATTACATGGCAGCAGGCAGGCAAGAGAGCTTGTGCAAGGGAACCCCCATTTATAAAACCATCAGATCTCATAAGACTTATTCACTACAATGAGAACAGTATGGGGAAAACTGCCCACATGAGTCAATTATCTCCACCTGGCCCTGCCCTTGACATGTGGGGTTATTACAGTTCAAGGTGGGATTTGGGTGGAGACACAGCCAAACCATATTACATTTTAAATGCATATTGATAAGTAAAAAAAAGCCAGTCTGAAAAGGGTACATAATGTATAAGTCCACAGGAGACTATGAAAAAGGCAAACTTAGAGATACAATTAAAACAATCAGTGGTTGCCAGGCGTTCAGCAAGTGGAGAGAGCATCAGATATCAGGTGAAGCACAAGGGTTTTCTTTTTAGGTCGGTGAAACCATTCCGAATGATAGTCTATGCATTTGTCAAAACCCGTAGAACTTTAACACGGTGAACCCCATCTCTACTAAAAATACAAAAAAAAAAAAAAATAGCAGGGCATGGTGGTGGATGCCTGTAGTTCCAGCTACTCGGAAGACTGAGGCAGGAGAATGGCATGAACCTGGGAGGTGGAGCTTGCAGTGAGCCGAGGTCATGCCCACTGCACTCCAGCCTTGGCGACAGAGCGAGACTGCATCAAAAAAACACAAAAAACCATAAAACTTTAAAGCACAAAGAGTGAATCCTGTTGGTGCAGATTTTAAAATATCATTTAGGAGATCATGGAATTCAAGAGTAGAATGCAGAATGCAGAATGTCACAAAATTATTATAGATATATGAAATGACATCACTGAAGGTGATGATGGGAAAGGATCTAGACACCTCTGGAAATGAGAGGAATGTGTAAGACCAAAGGCAAAGTAACTACTCTTCTGTAGCTAATAAAGTTGTGTCCTGATGGGGTATGAATTAAAAATTCTGGAAACACCACCTATTTGTTCAGATCTTGGTTCCTAATAGCATTCTTAAGTAAAAAGAACCAGGGATCCTTGGTGACACAGCTGCTTCTAGGACTGGGGCAGGAAATGTGCAAGATAAGTCTGGAACATTTTATACTGAAAGAAGTGCTGAAAACTATTTTTTTTTACATTGATAGGGCTACCTCACAGGGACATAGGAGCCTTCTGAAAGAGTTCCCAATAACCAAAGCTGCAAAACTTTGAGAAACAATGTCAACAAAATTGGATTATAACTTAAAGTATAAAATAAATACCCACACATTCATACTAAGATAAGAAAATAAATAAATAAGAGAGAGAATAGACAAATAGCCCTAGTAGAAGAATTCAAAATAATTTACATAGATACCCTACCCTTAAAGAGGTGGAACATGACTCATTACTGCTTACGTGTGGGCTGCACATAGTGACTTCTTTTCAAAGAATAAGCAATGGAAAGGGAGGGAAAGAATAACTCTGTCGTGAAGAAATCTCACAAGCACTACCTCAGCAAGGTGCTAGTGTGCACCTTTGATGGGGCATGAAGAGGATGGCACTGTACATCTGTGGTTTTCCTCCCCACATCCCATAACTCCAGTCTGACCAAAAAAAAAAAAAAAAAAAAAAAATTAAAACACACCAGACAAATTCCAGTAGAGGGTGTCCTGTAAAATACCTGACGCCTTAAAACCGTAAAGGTCATCAAAACCAAGGAAGTCTGACTAACAGTCATAGCCAAGAGAAGCCCAGTGAGACTTGACAAATAAATGTGATGTATCCGGCTTAGAATCCTGGAACAGAAGAAGGACATTTGGTAAAAACTAAGGAAATCACAATGAAATATGGTCTTCAGTTAATAACGAAAAAAAAAAAAAAAATGGTTCTAGCTCCCTTTCAGCAAATTACTCTCTACCCTTCCTCATTACCAGAACATTCTGGGAACACAAATATCTGTATAATCACAGAGATCAGAACTCCCAGGAAATGGAGATTTCTCAGGAAACGGATCATTCTGCAGAGGATGAAATCTTAATAAAATGGATTATCACATTCCCTACTTTTTCAAATAGCACAGACTCAGCCTGATTTATTTTTTTCTTGATGACTCAGGACTTTATGATAATTATTGGATAATTTCCAGGGATTTTCTTAGGGCTCATTATCCTAACTTCAAGTACTTGTAAGACAAAGGCAGTATCTCTCTCTCTCTCTCTCTTTCTCTCTCTCTCTCTCTCTCTCTGTTTTTAAATAAAGCATTTACACATAAGCACAGGTGATATTCTCTTTGGTAAGCCCTGAATTCAGTGTGATCCCTCTTGTGTTTGGCTTTGTGTTGCCTCTCCTCACTCTGGGTGGCTTTCTGTGGAACTATCTGGTCCGAACTGAGACTTCCTATGATGCCAGATCTTGTAACTGTCCCTCACCCCACTGTGTTGCAACTATGACAAAAGACACAGTATCTCTGACTCTTGGGTTATTACTATGGAAGCCTTGATAGCTTCCTGTCCTCATTTGTCATGGGAGGGACATCACTGATGACTTTATGCCAGCTACTTTTTTCTTTCTACCAGATCTTTCTAAGATAACCATATGAGATTGTTTCTGCCGAAATATGATTTATAGGGAAAACATTTCTTGATGACTTTAAACAAAGTAATGCTCCTCTATATAACCCTTTACCCTCATACCTTTTTACAACACTTATTAGCACTGGATTTACAAGCTTATTTGTTTACTTGCTTATTGTCTGTCTTTCCTTCTGAATGAAATTCATCAAAGTCAGGCCTCATACCATTCTTCTTTCCTGCTCTAGACTCTATGCTTATGACAGAGCACAATCAGATAACATTTGTTGAAGAAATGATGATTGAACTTTCTAGGGTCATGGTGTACCTTTGTGTTTCTGAATTTTTGGGGGGGAAGTCTCCTGGTTCTGCCTAATCAACTTCCTCTCCTCTCACAATAGATATAACAATTATCGATAAATTTGACTTATTAAATAAACCCTGATTGAGGGCCTGTGATGGTCTCTGATGAAGAAGCACCTGAATTTTGTGTATGGAATTTATGACATCAATCTTGGCTACCCAAAGTCCTTAAAAATTTCTTTGCCATGTTCTGAAGATAAGATGTGAACTTGCCAAATTGTTATGCTATGAATAAAAGAATAGCTAACAGTTACTTTAATTCAATCCCAAACAAAACATGCTCAGTACAGGAAGTATTCTTGGAAGAAAAAAATGTAATACAGCCCTAAGACAAATATATTCTTTAAAAAAATGCTAAATGTTCTTTTTCTTAAAATCACATATCCATGTTCTCTTTAAAAAGTACAAAAAAGAGAAAAATAGATTAATATTGACAAATGTCATTAATTTTATTTTCCTAAAACATTCTCAAATCATGAGTAATATGCTCATATCCACAGGAACCACAAGATAACAGATTTTTCCCCCGGCCACATTGCCCCTACAAAAATAATTTTAACAGGCTAAACTGTCACTCAATTTAGAGTAGTGCAAAATGCATTATCCTTTTGGCAATAAGCAATTTTTTCATTAGTATCCAAGATTGATCATTGTAAAGTTCCTTTATCTTTTTATGCACTACTATTCCAATCAAGGTAGTATCACAAGGTCAAAACGAATATAAAACCCATCTTTATTCAAAATATATTAACAAAGACAGTAGGAACATTCTGTGCATAGCCCAACAGTCAAACACACCAAAATGTCAGAACTGCTTTAATTATGTGAGAGTACTGATTGTTCTTAACACAAATCAAATGTGTAACAAAAGAAATAAAGTAGTTTTAGCTTCTTCACACACCTACTTATCTCACAAAATTTATATCTTCAGGGGGCTTGAACTCCTGGTTTTATGCCCTCTCTTGCTTGGCACTCTATGTATGGAAATTGTTTTTCTCAGATCTTTTCCTTTTGGAAGGACCCTCCTTTGGCCATTGTCATAAATGTTACTCCATTATCATGCAAATGGGTCATATAAACACTGAATGTTTCTTTAGCTGAATTCCTTCTGGTTCTATTGTGTCTTTCTATTTGTAATGGAAAAACAAGATTTTGAAATAATCAAATGAGTTCAGGCAACATCTTCTTTTACATTGGTGGCTCAGTCCCTCCTGTGGGGATCAAATGACCCAAGATGACAGTGTGCCTATTGGCTAATGACTTCCAGGAGCCAAGTACACACACTCAAATTCAAACCTTGGGTCTGATGAAGGATGTTCATAAGCACATCAGTATTATAAGTTCCAGCTCATGCACCTAAGAAAAGTAGAAAATGAGAAGAAGTGGTCATGCAGAAACCGCAGAGTAACACAAAAATATAAAATGCACATAACTAAGGTTAGTATCAGTAGCAGAATAACACTAAGAGAGTTCATTTGTATTCAGAATTTGTTGCCCACTCTCACAGAAGTGATTTGCTGTGCACCCAAATCTATGCTCTGCTGCTGTGTTACCAAGAGGCAACTGTCCAGTCAGGAACAAGGATTTGCAGGCTCTTGTCCCCACCTCACACCCCATCATGCATCTAGGGGTGTCATGTCTCTAATGTTCACCAGTGGAATGTAAGCAGATGCAATATGAATCTCTTTCATGTCAAAGGTTTTAAGAAGCAGGTGTACCTTTCTTTCATTCAATCATAGGGATGGCCGGCAGGACACAGTGGCTCATGCCTGTAATCCCAGCACTTTGGGAGGCCACGGTAGGTGGATCACTTGAGGTCAGGAGTTCAAGACCAGTCTGGTCAACGTGGTGAAACCCCGTCTCTACTAAAAATACAAAAATTACCCGGGCATGGCGGTATGTGCCTGTAATCCCAGCTACTCAGGAGACTGAGGTGAGAGAATCGCTTGAATCAGGGAGGCAGAAGTTGCGGTGAGCCGAGATCTCACCACTACACTCCAGCCTGGGCGACAGAGGGAGACTCCATCTCAAAAAAAAAAAAAAAAAGGAATGGCCCTGGAATGGCCCTGGAACCCTCTGAACTCCCATATGATTTATTTGTCCACCTACCAGGAATATCTTAGTGTATTTTTACTTGACAGAAAAATATACTTCTGTTGTTTTAAGCCATTATAATTTGGGGGTTTGCTTTTTATAGTTGTTGGAGTGAATGCACCCTTCATTCTGTATCATTTAGAACTTTGCCCCTGGTTCAGATCTTATCCTTTCTGTTATACCGCCTCCAAATCTCAGTTCTTCAATGGAGAATTATCTAACAATTCCAACCTCTATTGATTTTTTCTTTCTCTGATTTCCCACATATTTTCTATATTTACATTAATGATTCCCAAAGATAGAAAGTTATTAAAATTACCTTGGGAAATTTTTACAAAAATACTTGAGCCCCACTTGACCTTGTGATTCAGATTAAATGGTGGTACAACCTTGGAATCTGCATCTTTAAAAGTCTTCTGATGATTCTGATATACAGCCAAACTTGAAAACTTCTGGTATATTGTAAATTTTAAGGTTTTCATAATTCATTGTTTCTGCTTTCTCCAATGTTGTTTGGAAAATACAACAACCTTAAATGAACAAATCTCCACTATAATTCACCCTTGCATGTAAGTACAAGAATAGCCCATCTGGGAAGCAGCTCCATCTCAAATCAGTGATTGTAAACACTCTTGAGGATGATCACCACCTCTGCAATGCACACCTTGTGGATTTCCCAAAGATTAATATCACACATATTTCATTTTAAGTCAAGCCATCTTATAGATGCCTTCGAATTTATCAGTACCTGGCAAATATTCAAAACATAACTTTATTAATTGGAAGATGGATTGAACTTAGTACATGATAATCTCCTTAAAGATAGCATTCTACCTTAAGCTTTCTAATTTAACGTGTGTTTCTCTAGGCCTCCCAAGTTGATGGGGGCTAAGGGAGTCACGTTACTCCTTTCACACCTATCCTCACTTATTAATGTAAAGTTTCCAGCTTCATGCAACATTTCAGCCATTAATTTTTGGGATTCTCTATAGAAGTGTCTGCCATGTTGTTCTGCTGTCTGTGTTCCTTGAGGACTTGAAGTACCAAGGTGCTTCACAGTGGAGAGAATAATCTCCTGTTGGGCACCAGAGTGGCATTATTATTTACTGCAATGTTTTATGGCGACCTTCATGGAAACAGCTTTTCTCTTTCCTTAAGGTAAGGCTAGAGCTGAAGTCATACACCACCAGAAGGTCAATATTTGAGAGCACCTTACAGTCCTCCCCATTTTTCTCCCCACAGGCACTCCCACTTTCTAATCCTTCTGTTTCCACTATGAAAATCGGACATGGAAATGGATTCCTCTCTGGCTGCACAAAGTTAATCATTAAGTTTACAAGCTCATTTTAATGCTTGTAAATGGACTTTAATTTGATAAATTATTATGTTATATACTATTGGATATGAATAGAATCCTACTGACAAACATAATCTTTGAATTTCGCTATTGGCCGTAACCAATGTGCAATACATGTATACAGTCTCAGGGACAGTCATAACAAGGTTACATTTATTTTTGTTATCCTCAAGTGGGCTATGCCTTTGAAGTTTTCCTTAAAGTATTAATTATTTTATATTTCAATATCAGATCTTGAATTTTGTTCTGTTATATGTTCAATTGAGTTTCATTCTCTACTGAATTTCTTTGGAATGTTTGATATATCCACTAGCCTTACTTCATTTTCATCAGTGTTATATAAGGCTTGAATCTTCAAAGCTGTAATAACTGAAATTTAGTTTAAAAGCAGGTTAGTTGGTTTATCATTACATGTCCCAAGATCTTCCAAAGTCAAATAATAGTAAATCTGGCTCCCTTTTCTCAGTTAACATCCTTGCCAGAGACTGAATTTTTTTCATTAATATCCCCACTTTTTAGGAAAAGATTTCTGTTTCACCAAAGAAAAGGCCAGAACAGAAATTACAGTTTTTGCCCAAGATAATGACAGAAGAGGCTAATTTCCAGGCTTCTGTCTACTAGCACCTTGACATAGCATTTTAGTAGGCTATGTTACAGATGTGTTGACATAAATATCACAATTATTTGCATTTATTCAATTAAAAAATGAACCTCGGTTGGATGAAGTAGTTTCCCCTAACCAGAAACACTACTTAAGGAAATATCATTTTAAACACCACTGATTCCTTCTTATAATATGGTCACTAATTGTATAGCATTTGGTATGTGGCTAAACATATCAGTTTCTTCATCTCATATTTACTATTGTTGGAATAAGGAATAATTTTAGTAAATGGTATAAAGCACCTATCACAATGTCAAATTATAAGATAATTACATATTATCTCCCATCTCTATATTCTAAGAAGGTAATTATATAATTTTATAACTGAAATGCCTAGATTTTATAACCAAAGGTCAGATCCATTAAAATGGACCATTATTTATGCAACTACACCTGTTGAATTGAAGGCATTACATCACATTTTCTGCCAACTTACTTAATTCTTGCTCAGCAATTACTGGTTTCTCAGTTTCTCACCTGACAATGAAATATAGGAGTCTTCCATTCTTTATTAACCTACAGGCAATTTTCCTTTGTGGTTTAACAAGTCTGACATATTGGCTATTGTTAACTGCTCATGTTAACTGCTATCTGCTCAGGACCATATGAAAAAGATAGCATTAAAGAGAAAACCACAGAAACCAAATCTCATGACTCTAGTGAAATTTGGTGATAGCCACACATTTTAGTAGAAGTGGAAAATAATTTCAACTCTTTCTCCAAGATGGAGAGACTTCCTGAACACGCTACAGTAAATGTGCATAAAACCAATGAACTTGCAGATTTCCTTCCAGAAGGGAGCAATGTATTGAGCAACTGACAACTGCTAAGCAAACCTGAATACTCATGCTTCTCCTTCTTAAGAACTCAGTGACATTCTGGTCAGTATCTGATAACTGTGCTTAGCATGAATCAGTTCCCAGAAATCTATTTCTTTAGAATGACACTAACAAAATCACATTTCTGGGGCTACAAAACTGAGGTCAGCCTTAGTCTATGAAACTACCACCCTGATAGGTATCACTTAAGTGGCCAGTCAACGTATTTTAATAAGATTTCCAAATTAGGAAATCTTCTTCTTAGAAGAAGATTCTTCTTCTTAGAAGACTCAGGAATATTTTCAAATGAATACAGAAAATGGAAAGGTATGAATGGATATTATCATGACTCCTGTGCATATCACTGGGTCTCCAAGAGAATAAAAGTTTCAGGGAAAAAGTTATAACATTTTAGTACATGTATGGCCTGCCTAATAAATTTAGTTATGACATGGGGCTGTTATGAAACCCACATGAGCAAATTCATGTGAAAGCTCTTTGTAAACTGTAAAGTGCTTCACATATCATGAATTGTTCATGGAATATAGGAAGTTGAAATGTGGATACAAAATGTTTGGTGAGCTTAAATACTTGTATAACTTTTAATGAATATTCACAACTCTTTGGTGATTCTAAACAAAAAGTTGCAAGTCCCACTCAGAATTTTAAAATAAGTTTTAGCCCCAAAGAGTAATTTCAAATAATCAATTCTTCTTTCCTCTGTGATTAACACACCCACGTGCAGAGGGACACTTACATCAATTCATTATTTTTAAATGCAGTACTTTGGAGTAGGGTCAATAACTGTCTTACTATGTTTTGCCCCTGTCTTTAAATTCTGCTGGCAGCCAATTCCTGCTACGATCACAGCAATGGGACAGTTCAAGTGTTTGCAACAGTGCAGCATTTTGTTATGCAATTGAAGGATAAATATGTCTTTATCTTTCCAACTATCCAGCTTTATTTCTGCCAAAGAGTGGTAAAAGTGAAAAGGAAAATATTTATGGGAAAATGGGTGAAAAATAATGAGAAATGTAACAGATACAGATGGTATTGCTCAAGTTAGAGATTTCCTAATTTGGAAATCTTATTAAAATACGTTGACTGGCCACTTAAGTGATACCTATCAGGGTGGTAGTTTCATAGACTAAGGCTGACCTCAGTTTTGTAGCCCCAGAAATGTGATTTTGTTAGTGTCATTCTAAAGAAATAGATTTCTGGGAACTGATTCATGCTAAGCACAGTTATCAGATACTGACCAGAATGTCACTGAGTTCTTAAGAAGGAGAAGCATGAGTATTCAGGTTTGCTTAGCAGTTGTCAGTTGCTCAATACATTGCTCCCTTCTGGAAGGAAATCTGCAAGAAATGTTAAATTATACTAGAAGGCTGCTTAATGAGCATGAGAAAGGAACAAGTGAAGTTCAGTTCAGTCCCAGTTCTGGCTCCCTCTTTATTCTAGATGTTGACAACATCAGATATACAAAGATGAATAAAACAAGACTCTCTACTCAGGAAGATTTTAAGTAGAAGACCAAAACATAAACATGTTATTTTATCTCAAGCAGAGCTCTTAGCTACAAGTGACTGAAACCAACTATGACTTTTTTTTTCATGGAAAATAGAAGTTTACTAAAACAATAATGAGTTGCTCAAGTAATTGTTAGAAAGCAACATTAAGGCCATATAAGAAGAAAGAATGCCCAAATTCACATACAACAACCAGTCTGGTGAGGACACCATTACCACCATCCCCTACAGTAACTATTACCTATTCCCTTTCCTAGACCCACTAGCTCAGTACACTGCTGCTGTCCCTCTGCCACCATTTCTTTGCCATTTTGACCCCAGGTGTTTGAAATGTTTTTAACAACAGTGCCGAGAGAGTTCCTGGTAGCCCTGCGATTCTTGGTCTGGTACAACCAATTGCTTGAGCCTAGGTAGCATGACAGCACACTACCTTCATGAAAGCTTGGGTAAGCTAATATGTGTCACTTTCCATCTCTATAATACAGTAGGCACTGGTTCCATCAAGATATATACATTTCTTAAGCATAAGAAAGAAGTTTGATTCTGTGCAACCATCAATAATGACTAATGACTTCTACACTTTCAACATAGTAAGGTAGATACACCAGTAGATGTATGTTTTGCTTGCTATATGAAAACAGAGGATAGCCATCAAAAAATTGGCAAGATTACTTTCTTAGTTATCACCAAAAGTTATGATAATCCTGTGTATTCATTTCCACTAAAGACAAGGCAAAAAGACAATGAGAACCGATGTTTACATATATATATATATATATGTGCGTGTGTGTGTGTGTGTTTATATATATGTGCGTGTGTGTGTGTATATATATATATATAGTGCACAGGTAGTTCAAGGTCTGAAGTGCTTGGTTAGATTAAGTAATGTGCCCAGGTTTCCAACTGATAAATAACAAAAGGTGACAAAATCAGATATGTCTGATTGTAGCAATCTACTTTTTGCAGTACATCAAATGCATCCTAGATTGTATGTGGTTGTGGTCATTCCATCCAGAATTGACTGGAGTCAGAGACTGTTTCATGATAACTAAATACATGAGACTAACAGACAATTTGGAATGCCAAATATTGCAGATCAGATACTTAGCCAATATGCCCTTCTCTGGACAGTGCAGAAAAGTCCACCACTAAAATCTTACCATTTTTCTTTTCTGGACATCATGTAGACAACCCTTTCTTGATAGCATTTTCTTTATTCATACACAGAAATACTAAGTAGATATTTTCTTTTTTTCAACTTTTATTACATTTTTGAATTCAAGGGGTACATATGCAGGTTTGTTACCTGAGTGTATTGCATGATGTTGAGATTTGAGGTATGAAAAATCCCATCACCCAGGAACTGAGCACAGCCAATAGTTAGTTTTTCAGCCCTTGTTCTCCTCCCACCATCCCAACTCTAGTAGTACCCACTATTTATTATTGTTGTCTGTATGTCCATAAGTACCCAGTGTTTAGCTCCTTCTTATAAGTGAGAACAAACTGTATTTCATTTTCTGTTCTTGCTTCAATTTGCTTAGGATAATGGCCTCCAGCTTTATCTATGTTGCTGCAAAGGACGTGATTTCATTTTTTATGGTTGCTCAGTGTTACATGGTGTATATGTACCACAGTTTCTTTATCCAATCCACTGTTGATGGGTACCTAGGTTGATGTCTGTAAGGAGCTTAAACAATTGAATGAGCAAAAAGCAAAAAACGCCATCAAGAAATGGGTAGAAGACCTGGGTAAACAGACACTTCTCAGAAGAAATACACATAGCCAACAAACATGAAAAAAAATGCTCCACATCACTGTTTTCAGGGAAATGCAAGTCAAAACCACAATGAGATATCATCTCATCCCAGTCAGAATGGCTATTAATAAAATGTCAAAAAACAACAGATGCTGGCAAGGCTGTGGAGAAAAGGGAACCCTCATATACTGTTGGTGGGAATGTAATTTAGTTCAGCCACTGTGGACAGCATAAATTTGGAGATTTCTCAAAGAACTTAGAACTACCATTTGACCCAGCAAACCCATTACTGGGTATATATCCAAAAGAAAACAAACTATTCTACCAAAAAGACACATGCACTCGCATGTTCACTGCAGCACTATTCACAATAACAAAGACGTGGTAAGAGGATACACACAGGAAACATGTGGCTTCTCCAGATGAGATATAGGAGAAAGCCAAGAACCTCAAAGTAGGTCTAGAATTTGGGAATATGGGGCGGTGGATGCTCAGAAATCAGATTAAGATATTTTCCTCACCAACATCAGTGGCTTAAAGAAATTTATTTTGATGTAATCAGGAAAAAGAATAGCAACGGAAATGAATACTAGATATACAAAATCGACGTATTGAAATTTTTATACTATACAGACATGGCTTCTTAATTTCAGGATACTTACTTTATTCATTTGATTCATTTAACTCATTCTTTTTTTAGCTTGATAAGGGCATTTTCCTAAAACTACACGATTAAAATGTGTGTTCAGTTTCAGTCAGGTTTCACTTAAGAATTCCTAAAATATCTTTGATGTAGCAGAAATTTGCCATAAACTAATGGACAAACTCAACGTTTTCAAAACAAACAAAAATGTCATTTCTCATTTCTGTACTAAAAACTCGTTGCCGGTCCAATGATATAAAGTTTTAAAACATACTTCCAGCTTAAATAGCAGTGTAGTGAAATACACTATATCTTGACTGCATAAATTGCATCAGAGCATTAAACACAGAGAGTAAGATAGAAGGGGATAATTACCTTTGGGATTGCAACTATTTTGACACCACCTAGTTCAGGCAAGAACACTGCTGTAATAGCCACATACTGTGACTATTGTTAGAAATTCTGACTGTCTGCATTTAGCAATGGGAATGCGAAAACAAATACCATTCCAACTAAAACAATAGTCAAAGTAACCTTTCAATTGAATTGTTGCTTGTAATAATGAAATGGTAGTCCATACCACTGAGTGTATTTGCAGTCATTTCAACTTGTGTTTTATTCAGTGAAGCCCCTTTTCACATCTTTAATAGAATTTAAAAAATCTGATGCTTTGGCAGTCTTCACAGTTCCCTGGTCTCTTTTATTTATCTTGAGGGTCATATCTATAATTGATACAAGGCAGAAGCTAGGAGAATATTACTAAGAGGAGCAGAGAGCAGAGGGATCCCACTGGCCTGTGGGATTCAGGCACAGGGCTCTCACTCCAGGGTAATGTTTCTTTGGACCACTGACTGCACCTGACTGGAAAACACTGGACGATTGTCAAAATTCACAGTGATATCCTTCTGTTTCCCAGCCAACCTTTCACAAAGACTTGGGTGGTGAGTATAACAGTAAACCTGGCTTAGCTTTGCTGGCACTTGATATTTTGAAAAAGTACTCAAAGGTCCTTCCTGTCATAAAACACTGGATAGAGGAAAGCTAGGAAAAGTCCAACTTTAATTTCATGAATTTGCACTTGCAAAAACACATATCTTCACCAAAATTAAGAAGACTTGAGAATTTGGCTCTAAGCAAAATTCCACTCCTGGGATTGAATGCAGATTTCTGCTGTGGGCAAAACCTCACTATTATTTCTAGACAATGGGGCTTTCTGTAGTGAAAATGGTGGCACTCTGCACATAGAATGGCCACAAGCCAGTTCCCAGTTTTCTCCAGTGGATTTGCCAGATTGGAGAAAGGAGAGAATATTTTCATACAGACTGGTAACATCTGATGAAACTTGGGGGAAATTAAGCCAGCTAACTTATTTTTTTAAAAGTGAATGATGGTCTAAACGCTCAGAGAAAATATATTAAATTGCTTCCAAAGGGCACAGTAGAGACTAAGCTTTTCCTTAAAATCTGGAAGGGAGCTGTCCTTAAGGAAGTTCTGCATTTGTTTAATGCCCTCAGTGTGATTTTGATCAGTGTTTCTCTAAATTTATTGCTCTATGAATCACCCGAAGGTCTTGTTTGAATGCATATTCTAAATCAGAAGGTTTGGGGTGACACTTGAGATTTCACATTTTAACAAGCACTCCACAATGTTGACACTTTGAATAGTAAGGACTTGGATGACCATATGATAATTCACCTAAGCAATTGCTTCACAAATGCCCAATACTGTACATTTAATTGGTTAAAGAGTACAAGTGATTACAGAATAATGTAACTGCAAAAGCTACTTGCATACCCTTGAACACTAATCAGCAATAAAAGTTGATACACAATAAATTGTAAGGATCTCCAGGGAATTATGCTGAGTGAAAAAAGCCACTCCCAAAGGTTGCATATTACGTGATTCCATTTATAGAACAGTTTTGAAATAACAAAATTTTAGAAATGTAAGACAAATAAGTTTTTGTCAGGTTAAGGATGAATGTGGGGCAGTGGGAGGAAGGTGGATGTGATTATATGCCGGTGATATGGTTTGGCTGTGTCCCCACCCAAATCTCAACTTGAATTGTATCTCCCAGATGTCCCATGTGTTGTGGGAGGGACCAAGGAGGAGGCAATTGAATCACGGGGGCCAATCTTTTCCATGCTACTTCCTCGATAGTGAATAAGTCTCAAGAGATCTGATGGGTTTATCAGGGGTTTCTGCTTTTGCTTCTTCCTCATTTTCTCTTGCCGCCGCCATGTAAGAAGTGCCTTTCATCTCCCACCTCCCCAGCCATGTGGAACTATAAATCCAATAAAACCTCTTTTTCTTCCCAGTCTTGGGTATGTCTTAGCAGCAGCATCAAAACAGACTAATACAGCAGGCATTGAGTTAGAAAATAAAGGTATACTGATAAGCAGGACGATCAGAGTCCAATACAATGTCTCAGCCTTACAGATTACAAAAGTACAGTTTAGACACTTGCCTTTGTTAAATAACTAAATTATTCCTGAGTTAGTCCTAATAACCATTTACTTTATTTGCAATATCTCTTCTTCTTACCACTTAACACAATCCATATGATTGCCTGGAGTCTGCTGCAATGAAGCACATTTTTGAATTTTATTTAATTTAAAATAAAAATAAATAAAACTTATTTAAAAGAAGCTAAAAGGTATTCATTTGATATGTAATTCAACACTCTAAATCTAGCAAATATTTTAAACTTGTAAAGATACATCCTCATCACGAAATAATTAAGTGTATAATATTGCATATTAACCTCTTTAGAAAATTATGTTAAATAACAGTCTCTGTCACATCATCTCCTGAAAGGAATTGCTGTGATAAGTTTCCCATCTTAAATCCATTTACAAACTGTTACAAGGGTAAATATGGTTCCCTGCACCACAAACATTTTCCTCTTCTTTCTATCAGCACCTTAATTTGCTCAGGTAGCGAAGTGTCCATCGTCAGAAGATTAATCCAGGCAAGTCAATCTGTGCTGAGTAGCTTCCATATACCTATATCCAAGTCTATTCTCCTTACTTCCTTATGCTGTTCTCTACCCCATGATATTGGCCTTTATAGATAATATCAGTGAACTCCTTTTTTATCTGACCTTGAGTTGGATTCAGCCAATGAGCTGGTGTGAGACAAAAGAAGATAAGTAATGCTGGGATATTTTCTTTACCAGTTTCCTTTCTGAGGAATCGCTGGGCACTGGCTATATCATATGATTACATGCTACAACTCCCATCCTCTCCACACACCTCTCTGCACTCCTCTCTTTATCTCCAGTTTCAATAACTACTTCCTCCATTTGTCCTTTTGGGGCAGGGTGAGAGTGGCATCCCCCACTATCCTTACAAGCCCTCAGTGAATGCTCTATCCCATACCTCAATCATATCATTGTAAATAGTTCCTTTGTTAAATTCTGTTTAAACTACTCATGTTGAGTGTGCCAGTTTTTTTCTTATGTTGTTTTCTGTTTTGTGGTTCTGATTTCTTTTTATTTTTCACCAGATATTCATTTCCTCAACCTCTTTTTCAGCTAGGAGTGGTTAGGTGATCTGATTCCCCCCAGTGAAACATAACTGGATATCATCTACAAAGTTTTGGAAATGACTTTACTCCCTAATAAAAGACACTGTAGCTTGGGGATAGTAGTTTATCTCTTTGTCTGCCTTCATAACTTAAATGTTCGAGATAAGTGTGGTGCATGGAGTGACCAATCTGTGAGCATGAACCATCAGCCTGAGGATAAGAACCAGCACACAAAGGAAGGTGAAGGGGGAAAGGATGCCAAGACGCTGGACTTTATCAGCATTATTGAACCACAGTACCAACTTATACTGACTGCGTTTAGACTTCCTGTTATGAGTGCAATATGTGCACTTAAGGGTTAAACTTCTTTAATCAGGTTTTCTTTGACTGTAACCAATTCAATCCTAACTGATGGTGCAATCTATGCTTATTGCAAATATGAACTTGTCGCTTTTATGCCTAACATATGCCACTGGTTCTTCATTGCCTGCAGAATAACCTTCTAGCGTGACATGCAACATCCTCTATGATTCTACCCTTGACAGGGGCAGCTTCTGCACTTCAGTACATGTCGCTTTACATGCTCTACTGCTAATTCCAGTCTCCTGCAGTTTCTCACACAAAGCATGGCATTTCTCACCTCTGTCTTGTAATGAATGCTCTCCCAGCAACATGTCTTCTACCACGAACAGCTTTCCTTCTTCTTTCTCTAGCTATGTCTTACTCTTATTCAAGAATATAACAGAAAGATTGAGCCAATTCTTTTTTTTTTTTTTTTTCAGTTACTGAGAACAGAAGTCTATTCTGGATCATTCAAGAAGCGGGATTTTTGCATTGGGAGTTATACCTGATGTAAATGACGAGTTGATGGGTGCAGCACACCAACATGGCACAAGTATACATATGTAACAAACCTGCACGTTATGCACATGTACCCTACAACTTAAAGTATAATAATAATAAATAAATTAAAAAAAAAAAAAAGAAGCAGGATTAATGAAACAAATTTAGGGCAGGTAACAGAAATCTGTAAGACTAGGCTTAGAAAACTAGCGAGAAGAAGAAAAACTGACATCCAGAAACAGAACAAAATTCAAGTGAAGAATGAGTCCGGTGAGCCCTACTGCAGCTTTTCTGAAGAATGGACACCTCAGCTTACACCACAGTCAGCTTTGGACAATGGAAACGAAGGCAGCTGTTCCCTCCTCTGTGTCGGCTTTTATTCTCAGGCTTCTCTGACACCAGCATAAAGACCCCACGGTCACTGCTTCTTTGCCTCACAAACTCTCAGTTCCAAATACAGAGGAGGTGCATCTGATTGGCGGAGCATAGATCAAGTGCTGATTCTTTCACTAGAGGAAGCTGAGAAAGTATCTGGGGTTTACACTTACTTTGGAGGAAGGACCCAAACTAAGAGCTGTTTATCAAGAAATTCACATAATTTAAGAAGAGCGTTCAGATCTTGGATTACCAAAAAGCATTCTATATATTTAGTAAAATTTCAGTAAAATGTGCTAAGTGCAACTGTGGATGCATAAATGGGTTCAATTGGAATATGGAATAAGTAGCTACATGTAGCCCAGCACTGTATTCTAGAAATGTGTAATGAGAAATACATGTAATTTTCTTCGTTCTAGTAGCTGCATTTCAAAAGTACACAGAAATAGATAAAATTAATTGTATATTAACATAGTATATTTAAAAGACTGTAATTTCAACATTTAATCAGTATAAAATTACTAATGATATTTAAAAACTATTTTTCAATTTAAAATGTTTGGAATTCAGTGAGCACTTCACACTTACATCTCATCTCCATGTGGCTATTAGCCACATTTCAAGTGCTGAATAGCCACATGTGGCTGGTACCTATCATATTGGATAGTGCAGATCTAGACAAATGTAGCAATTACTAGGGGAGCAGTGATGTGGATCATATGCCAGTATGTAACTATGAATCATTTCTATTTGGTTTTAGAATGCCCAACAGTCATTGCTAATTACTATTTTTTTTTTTGTCCTGGATGGTAGCTTTGTCATTTAAATTGTTGAGTTTCAGAGCTTATGTGGCAGTTGATCAATGTGGTCAGAATTCAACTTTTAAGTTTTGATGGTGTTTGCATTTAGGCTGAGGCCATGGGAGTGGATGAGATCTACCAATAAGAGAGTGTAGAGGCACAAAATAAGGTTGATGATAAGTCCCTAGAGAACATCAACATTAAAGATTAGAGAAGAAGCCGACTGAGAGTAAGTGTTCATAATGGTAAAAGAACTGGGAAAAAAAAATAGGTTTTCAGAAGCCAAGAGTCTCAATTGCAAAATTATTTTCTTCTTGGAAAGCTGACTGAATTTGGAGTCATTTCTCAATTTATGTACATTGGTTCCACTGAAAATTAACCGTGATTTTTTTTTTAAATGAAACTTTAATTGGGCAGTTTATAATAAGAAGAAATTCTTCTATTTGTTCCTGGTCAGTTCCCATTACCATTTCACACAGAATCTCTTTTAAATTTTTATCACTTTCCTTTAGCCTCCTACCTACTCTTTCTCTCCAGCTCCATCAGTAGCTGATTTTGCCTCTTACTTCAAATAAAAGAGAGAAGCCTTCAGGCTGAAACTCCTTCCTCAACTTCTTCCCACACACATTATTTCAATCCATAGTAATCCTTTCTTTGTTCAAGTTTGGAAGTGCCTAATAACTAATATCACTGTTCTCTCCAGTGCCCCAACCCTACCAGAGGTTAGAGCTAATTGAGAGAGAGATACAGAAATCAGGCAGATTGCAAAAATCATTTCAATTAATGATTAAACTGTTGTGTAGCCTAGGGCTGTGGCCACTTGGGCTTGAGGTCTCCATCTCATTATCACATTTTCTTTTTCATTTGTAGTCAAGTTTCTAGAAATGAGCTCTACTTGCTCAACCCCTACACACGTCTATACACAAGACAATGTGACTTCTGGTCCAATTATTCCAGTGACACTATTCTTACAGATGTTCCTAATTCCCTCCATGGTTACTCAACCCCAGGGAGACTTGCCAATCCTTGTCATCTTACTCGGCCATCGAAGGTTTCACACTATTGGCCCCTCCTTCCTTTATACATTCCCTTCTGTTTTTTTTTTCCTTTAAACTCTTGGCTTCTGAGAAGCCCAAGGAGGCTGAGAAAGCTTCCCCTTTCTCTAGCTATG
Organism: Macaca mulatta; assembly: GCF_049350105.2. NCBI lineage: Eukaryota > Metazoa > Chordata > Mammalia > Primates > Cercopithecidae > Macaca > Macaca mulatta. Next base: position 126,409,322 of record NC_133413.1, read on the forward strand.
GGCTCCTTGATTCTTCTTTCTCTAGCTATGCTCTAAATATTTGCATTTCTTGGGGATTCATCTTCTGCTGTCTTCTATTTTATTCACTTCTTTCTCTATATATTCTCTGGGTCATCCCATCCAATCCTGAGATTTCAATTGCTATTTATGCATTAGTCCATCTCTCGGACTTCAATACTGCCTGTTCCAGATACATTTTTCAGAGTGTTCTTTCTGTAAGCCAGTTTTGATTATGATTAGAACTTTTCTTTGGCTCCTGCTAAAAACACTTGTATCTGACTCCCCGTGTTCTCTTGCAGTAGAATGTAACTACTATAACACTTCTGACTAATTTCTACTCCTTTTCTCACTTATTGCTAAGAGAGGAGTGATTTATTAATCTCTGCCGAATTCTGACTCTTTAAAGTGTCAGTATCAGAATCTTCTGAATTCTCATCTGACTTAGGAGAGGGTGCATCCTGATCTGCCGCCAGATAGTAAACCACTCCCTCTGTGAGAGAGTTTGCAGTTGTGGAGAACATTTAATTTAGGAGGATGTTAGCAGACCACAAACCTAAGTCACCTTTTGCAGACTAGCTTTTGTCTATAATAAAAATGCAATTACATTGCTACTTTTCTGACTGCTGACTCTTGATGGATTAAGTACCTTGATAGGAAAGCCACACTCCTGTCTATAGGCAACAACAACAACAAAAAGTGAGAGAACATTGAAGGAAATTCTTCTCTCTCATTACTTGAGATTTTAAGTTGAGAAACTTCTTTTACACATTACTTCTGATCTTTCTCCATATCCTTATTCTCCAGCGAAGGAACATTAATTCATTCACCCATTAAGTGAGATTGATAAGACAGGCTGGACTCACATGGCATTGCCCGTTGTGGGTCTTTCCAGATCCAGCCATCTGGAGAGAAGGAAACTTCTGGCCTGCCAATCGGATGCAGGAAGAAGCCTATCCCAGTAGAAGGTGATGGTAACTTGGAGTGTATGTTTACTACAATAGAGTGTTAGCAAATCCATTTACCCACACAAATAACATTTGCATAGTGTTTCTTAATCATAAAACTGATATTTTGAAATCCAGCTGATCCCCATATATTTCTACTAATTGATTCCAAACTCAGCTGGGAAAGAAATGTTGTTATTTGATTATTTAGATCCTTTCAAATACCTGAAATTTCCCATACATTTATGTTTTTCACCTAAAGTATGAGGCCACTCCACTCCCCACTCTATGATCCATGGCATAGACCAACATATAATTCCACAAACATTTACTAATCACCTACTAGTTTACCACTGCACCTGAATTTAGAGACACAAAATGAAGATGTGAGTCGTGTATTCCAGGAATTCACAGTTCAGCAGTATAAGTTTATATTTCCAATTACAGTTTTTGGGTAAAGTCTCACAATGCATTTCTTTACAAGACTAAAATTATGAAAGAGAAGCTCATCCAAAAAGTAGAACTTATTTAATTATGATCATTGCATTGACAGCTAACTTGATAAGGATGAGAAGGCAAGCACTGAGGCACACTGCAGTTATATGGCCAAGAAGAGGATTACAAAGAGAGACAACAAGAATGGGATGGCTTTAGTAGAGCAGGTCATAATCTAGTTAACATCAGAATGAGATGATAAAAACACATGGCGGCTTGCAAGTGAGTGCCAGTGGAACATGTATAGATGTGCATATTCAGCACCGGCTCAAAACATACTCAACAGAATCATAGCAATCTGTGCTCATCTTATAGACTGACAAGATGAGACTGTACTGATTATTTTAGCCATGGTTCAGGCAATTTGATAAGCCATAGAAAAACATGCATCTTCAGTCTGCACAGAAAAAAGTCATAGGTAAGAATAGAGAAATTACTGCACAAAACAAGTTCTGCTAACTTAACCTAAAATGTCATCCCACTGTTAAAGCTCGGCCTCAAATAAAATGGTGCTTATAAAATCTAAGAGACCTGTGCCTCAAGTTGTTCACTTAAAAGCAGTGTGAAATAGTTGGCATGACATGGCTCACACCAATCTTCGTGATTGAAAACCAAACATTTTAAAGAAGGTTTGTAGAACTCAGGAAGCGCACACAAAGAGTATTATGTTAATTTAGGTAGAATTAATTTGTAAAACTCTCTTTGTACCTCATTTTCAAAAACTCTAATTTCACTCATGTAAAAAGAAAATAACCCAAACAGGTGATATTATTTTTTTCTACGTTTTAAATTTTAAAAGTCCCATCTGTCACTAATTACACATTTATTTCGTTATGCAGCACTATGAAAATAATTACTTGAGGTTCTTTGTTGACCATTTAGAGTTTAAAGTAAATACTAATTATTTTGTTATCACTGTGTATTAAACAATTCACTGCTAGACTTTTTTAGGCTCCAAATAATTTTTATTAGAACCACATAAGAAAGCAATTATGTAATTAGTGACACATCTGCCAATCTTATAAGTCCATCTTATAAAATTTGAAGACTTTTTTTCCTCTTCATTTCTTCTATTTTAAAAGCAGAGATAGCTACTTCATGTGCACATTCCAGCATTTTATAATGATGTATGTGGCCTGTCCAGCCAGCTGGGCTGCTCAGTCATTCTATCAAAGTAGCAATGACGCCAAGCAATTAACTAACTCTCACAACTATCATGGCCTTGAGTTGAAGAAAATGTATCTATCTAGATAATTGTGGTCATTTCTACTTTAAGTAATTTCCTTTAGAATCAAAATATCTTCCAAAGTTAAACCAGAAGTTGCTGTGAATTCCATTTGGCACTTGTGCTAATAATAATATTTTCTGGGATAATAACAACAGGTTTGGATTTAATTAAATATGTTGCTCACTGAAGCATCTGTTTTAAACATTAATGAATGGGAGCTCCTATGGGATATCCAAATGGATGTGTTTTCACTCCGTAACACTATCCTGAAGTGTGTTTTGGAATTTGCAAATAATTAGCTGCTCTTTGTTTTGAGAGCCTTATTCAGGATAAAAAAGCAATCCTTTCCTCAAATTATATTGATAGATGGAACCCAGTTACGAAGAGACAATCAATCATAAAAGCAGTCTCTGCGAAGCTATTATGCAATCCTCAGTATTAAGGTCAAGTTTTTCTTCATGTTCACACATAACTCCCATTATCATTCATGAGAGTAATTCACTTATCAAAAAAAGAACACATCCCTTCCCAATTAGTCTAAGCTACTTTTGGCAGAAAGCCATTAAAAATAGTGGACATGGAGCTCTAAAGTCTACAACTAACATTTCAAGATTTGGAAGCCACCTTTGAAATAACCGTTATTAACTCGGTTTGATTGGAAACACTGTGCGAATAGAAAATTTTTGAATTCATGGCTTTTTTTGCCCCTCAAAGGAAGTCATATAACTAAGAATTGTTTGTAAAATGGCATTATTAAGGCTTTATTAAAAATAAGTTGATAGGCTTAAGTTCCATAAAAACAGTGATTAGTTATTTTTTACCATTCAGTGTATCCTCAGCACACAGATCAGTGTCAGGCATAATAGGTGCATAACAGATGTTTGTTGACTTAGTGATTAATTAAGGCTAACATATTCTGTACAATTCAACAAGCATTTGTTGAGACCCTACTGCTAGGTGCTAGATACCATTAAGGACTGGTGATATAGAGATATTAAATCTCTACTTGTGTATATATATATACACATATAAATAAGAGAGGGAGAGAGAAAGAAAAAGAGGGATTCTCCTGTCAAAGAATTCCTAATATCTCAGATGATATTAGCATATAAAAAATTATTTGTTATAGTCTTGTCAATGTAAGGTTGTGGGAGGTATGGTACATAACATCTTAATACCGTCTGCAAATAAATGTTAAGGTTTTGATGAAATTCATATTATCCATACAAATTGAATGAATAGGAAATATAAAACATTCCTTAGTATGATAATCATATTAGCACTCTGATTTGAAAAACACATTTTAGGTCGGGAGCGGTAGCTCACAACTGTAATCCCAGCACTTTGGGAGGCAGAGGCAGGCAGATCACAAGGTCAAGAGATGGAGACCACCCTGGTCAACAAGGTGAAACCCCATCTCTACCAAAAATACACAAATTAGCTGGGTGTGGTGGTGTGCACCTGTAGTCCCAGCTACTCAGGAGGCTGAGGCAGAAGAATCATTTGAACCCGAGAGGCAGAGGTTGCAGTGAGCTGAGATCTTGCCACTGCACTCCAGCCTGTTGACAAAGGGAGACTTCATCCAAAAAAACAAAAAACAAAAAACAAAAAAAAAACCAAAAAAAAATCCTTTAAAGAAGTGAATAAAGCCTTCAGCTACACAATTAACCAAAAGATTATTAGACTATTATGGTCTCTTTGAGATCATGGCAGGTAAATACTTTGGCTTTGGATAAAGAATGATTGTGCTATAATATCCCTGGGCTAGACTGAAGAAAGTCACCATGGTTATGTATGGGTTTTTTTTAGTCAGATTTGGGAAAAGTTTCTCATTGATAGCATCTTCTACTAATAGAAAAGACACTGAGATGTCAAACTACATCTCAGAGCTTTTGAAGCATTGGATGCTGGCCTGGTGTTCATAATTCCAGCTAATGGCAAGATGACCCATGCTGGACAAACACTCTCTGGCAGGTATATATTTAATAATATACTATGCATTGGGTTCTGACAGATTCTTGCAGGGAGAGCTCATCTGTTTATAAATGAATCCAAGGTCTTCATATACTCCTGGATGGGCTGTAGCAAAAGGGTCCACAGTGATCCTAAAGGAAAGATTTAGGTGTATATGAGCTCAGTTTCATCATCTATAAAAACATGGAGTTGAATTTGATGATCTGTAAGGTCATAACATCTCTGTGGCTTCCTTTTCTTCTATTGCAAAGTTCATGTGGGTTAATTGAGTCTACCTCTCATGTATCTCCACAATCCCTTCTTATGTTTTTTTTCCCTAACACAATGAACATTGAGGAGTCCATTGAGGACAGATCTGATATCTTATTAATATTCATACCTCTGTGTCCACTAATAGATTCTGGAACATAATAAATGCTCAATAAATATTGACTGAATGAGGGAATACATTGGGCAACATCTATATAGCAAACTGCATAAATTACTCTGAGTGATTTTGAAGCGATATAAAATAACATCTCCCACCTCCAAGAATTATATGATTTACTCAGGAGACAAGACCTTTCACATGTAGCAGTAAAGAATATAAACTGTTTTATTTAATCCTCACAAGAAAAAATAACATACGCCATAAAAACAATAACAATAGCATCTGGCATTTATTGAGAATCTATTATATGCCCATCACCTTAACTGGATTATTTCATTTAATCCTCACAACAGTTACAAGTCATTACTAAAGCTATCTCCAGTCTATAAATGAGAAAATATGAACTTAGAGTAGTTAAGCAACTTACTTGAAGTCTTACAGTTGGTAGTAGCTGAGCCAAGATATGAATCCAGGGTGTTCCATTCCAAAACGCATATTTTTAATCAGTATAATAAAAAAAGAGTGCCTACTTTGTTCTAAGTGTCAAACATCAAACGTGCATGTGCGTGTACGCGCGCGTGCACACACACACACACACACACAGAGTCCCTGTTGGGTGAGCTGCCTCGGTGGCCACGTTTTGTAACCTGCAGCACTTCTCCATCTGCCAAGATGATTGCACCACTGGTAGGTGTCTGATCCAAGAGCAGCCAATAAAGCAACTGACTGGCATCTGCTGAGGTTGCCTGATACCAGTGCTCTGCCCTCTATGACTAATATTGATTAATTTAATTAATAATATTCCCTCATGTGGTGAGAGTCATAATGAGAGAGAGAGAGAGAGAGCTATTGGTAGAGAAGGGTACAAATTAGAAGATGGACAAAAGCAAGGAGCAAAGGCCTGTAGCCAGCACAATCAATGAGTAAGTAGAGGAAAGGGTGAGGTGGCTGGCTGGCACTGGGATTAGATTTGGAAAGACATTGAGAGAAAAGCACCAACAGAGAAACACAAACTCATATTATTGATAAGGAACAAAGTTATCTACAAAATTCTTCTATACCAAAGGCAACAGATAAACCGATACCTACAGCTGGATCTCAAAGGACTTTTTAGTCACTGAAGAAACCGTTCTACATTCAAACCCCAGGGAGACTGGTCTTCTTGAGGTTGGGCTATCCCATTGTTCTTGAGTTTCTATCATGCTTGGATGTATGGCTTAGATGCTTGCAGTCTTACTATTACCTATATTGATTTCCTATTGCTACCATAAACTGTCATAAACTTAGTGGCTTACATCAACACAAATTTATGATCTATAGTTCTGGAGATCAGAAGTCAAAAATGGGCTTCAGTGGGCTAAAATTAAGGTGTTGGCAGAGTGTGTTACATATGCAGCCTCTAGGAAATAATTTATTTCCTTAGCTTTTCCAGTTTCCAGAGACAGATCGCATTTCTTGGCTCATGGCCTTTTCCATTTCTTTAAAGACAGTGATGGGGCATCTTCAACTCTCCTTCTGACCATGATAGGGACTCTTCTCCCTCTCTCACTTGTCAGGACCCTTGTGATAATGGGGGGTCTGTGCAGACAGCTCAGAACCGTCTCGCCATCTCTAATTCAGCTGATTAGCAACCATAATTCTGTTTAATTATCTTCAATAAAGGGGCAACCTTACTTCCTCTTTGTCATACAACATTACATATTTGCAGTTTTTGATGTTCAGAAACTAGACATCCTTAGGGGCCTTATTGTGCCTACCAAATCACCTATATTCCTAAAGTAAACTTTATGTTACTTGACAAAATTTGAGTAAGTCTGCTTTTTACAACCACAAGAACTTAACTAACACAAAGATGCTATTTGTCCAGTTTGAGTAGGGCTTCTGTTGCAATTAAAAAAAAAAAATCTTGGCTCATAGGGTCCCCATTTCACATATTACTCATATTATTCTCCTGTCTGGTTTGCCTTTCCTTCCTCCTGCCTCTTCTCCTCCCACTTCCCTAATCCGCTGTTGTGAAAATCCAACTCACGCAGGGCAAGTGCTATTGTGCAATGCAGCATGAAGCAGGTTGTATATGACATAGGAGATATAAACACAGAAGAATTGCTTATATAGGAAGTACTTGGGAGGTTTCACAAAGGAGGAGATGGCATGTAAGCTAGGTCTGATTTAAGATCCTGCTTGACTATCCATCCATATGGGGAAGATTCACATCACGCAGATAGTTAACAATAGAGCCAAGAATTGTATGCAGGTCTTTGGATTCCTATTCCATTGTTCTTGATAAGTTTTTCCATATTTATGGAGGTTTGGGTATACCAGATGGCTATAGCACATATTTGTTGAACGAACAGAATGAATAAATGAATGAAAAAATTAAATAAATGGATAAGTGAATGAGTAGGTATGATGGAAAGCTCAAAGCAGATGAAAAATATGAATTAAGGCAGATTCACTATGATGAAAAGCACGTTAGAAATGTGCATCTGCAAATAACATTATGCCATTCAGCGAATTTTCTAAACCTGAAAATTTTAATTAATCTCTTTGTGTCATAAGATGGGAGTGATAATTATCACCTTTTTTTTTTTCTTTGTTTTTGAGATGGAGTCTTGCTCTTGTTGCCCCAGCTGGAGTACCATGGTGCTATCTCAGCTCACTGAAACCCCTGACTCCTGGGTTCAAGTGATTCTCCTGTCTCAGCTTCCCAAGTAGCTGGGATTACAGGCATGCTCCACCACACCCGGTTACTTTTTGTATTTTTAGTAGAGACAGGGCTTCACCATGTTGACCAGTCTGATCTGGAACTCCTGACCTCAGGTGATCCACCCGCTGTGGCCTCCCAAAATGCTGGGATTACAGGTGTAAGCCACCACACCCGGCCTTATCACCTATTCCTTTTACATCGTTATTTTAAGTACAAAACAATATGCTACATGGAAGTTCTTTTCAACATTAAAAAAAAAGATAGGCAGGTAGATAGATAGATAAATAGATACAGATAAATAGATTATAGTGTTTCATTATAATTTTTAACATTATTTTAATGATACTTTTAAATTATTTTGTTCTTTATGGCATTAAAAACACTTTTATGTATATTCCTTTAAATAATTTAACTAAAGACAAAAGCAAATGTGGAAACTGAAAAACATCAAAATAAGATTAGTCACTGTCATGGAAAAGATTAGTCACTGCCATAGAAATTGAGGCAGATTGACCAAGACTAGTGAGGTGTGTTTAAGAGTTAAATCTAAGAGTTTTCTCAAAGAAATTTAACATTTGTTGCTGGGCGCGGTGGCTCATGCCTGTAATCCCAACACTTTGTGAGGCCAAGGTGGGCGGATCATCTGAGGTCAGGAGTTCAGGAATAGCCTGGCCAACATGGTAAAACCCTGTCTCTACTAAAAATACGAAAATTATCCAGGTATGGTAGCACACGCCTGTAATCCCAGCTACTTGGGAAGCTTAGGCAGGAAAATTTCTTGAACCCAGGAGGCAGAGGTTGCAGTGAGACGAGACCATGCCATTGCACTCCAGCCTGGGCAACAGAGAGAGAATCTGTCTCAAAAAAAAGAAAAAAGAAAAGAAAGAAATTTACCATTTATCATTAACAGTAATTTTTCTATGATTTACTATTTTCTATTAAGATTTATTATTGATAAAATTGTTACATCTACTTCTAATATAACAATAAAAATACCAATAGCAACATTTATTGAGCACTTTCTAAATGCCAGACATGACTCTAAGAACTTAATTATTGATTAATTCACAAAATCTTTACAATAATCCTGTGAAGTATGGGCTAATATCATCATTTTATAGATGATTGAGGGGCCAAAATAAGTTGTGAATAAAAAAATTCTCTGATTCCAGAGTCCCTTCTCCTAGCCACATTTTTACTGTGATATAATAATAGTTATTACCATTATTGTTGTCATTGTGATCTTTATTATAATAACAATTAATTATAATTATATTTACCATTTGCTGTACACACGCTGTCTTTAATCCTCACAGGTATTGCAAGAGAGAGTTATCATCCTTGTTTTACAAACAAAAAAGTAGAAGCTGAAAAATGGTAAGTTAATTGTCAAAGTCTCACAGCCAACAATTAATAGATGCAGATGGCAAATTAAGTACTATTACCTCACCAGACCAAGTTGCTTCTCAATAATCAATGTTGCTTTATTAGTTTCAGCAAATGTGTTTTAGCAAAGAGCTGAATGTCAGATCTGTTAGCCAGAGATTTGCCAATCTGGCTTCATGACTGTACTCCAGTGAATTCCGAAATAATTATTTTCTGAAGAATTCTTCAGATCACATTCAAATACTAATTTAAGTGTTAAGTGACATAACTTATTAACTGACATATTAAAATTAATTTCTGGTGAGCAATATCAAAGCATAACCATGAGTGTTGGTCTAATCAAGGGTAGATAAAAGAATCCTTTGACTTTTTGTTCTATTTTTTCACTAGTTGTGACACAGGATTTGTAACTGGCATCAATCAAGTTTTCTTTAAGCATTGACATAGGTATTAGTGGTATCTCCCTGCCCAGAATTACCATGAAAATCCTTCTTTGTCAAAAAATAATTTTTTTCCTTCTTCATAAATTAGTAACTATGTTTATCTTCCTGATACCTAAGCTAAATATAGATGAGTAGCATGTTATCTTTTTTTTACTATGATATTTGAAATAGCTTAATCACTAAGAAGGTAAGTTTTGATGTCCACCAAATGTTAGTGTGAATTCTGCTCCACTATTTACTAGTCTTAGGCAAATTATTTTACCACTCCAAGCTTTGATGCCCTTTTTTATATAAAGAACATTATCAAGCTCATGGGATTGTTGACATAGTTGAAAAAGATAATGTATATAAAATGCTCAGTAAAGTACATGACAAGTGATAGGTAGCCAGATCACTAATGTCATCATATAGAAATTAACTTTCTGTATAATGTGCTCTTTCTGAACTAATGTGTTTTTTAGTTTCCATTTAAGTAATTCTCCATATTTCCAAGTATTGAACTATTCTCCCTAGTTTTTCCCACCTAATTAAATGGAACCACTACCCATCCAAATGTTCAAGCCAGAACCTAATACATCATTTTTATATCCCCTCTGCATCAACTGTACCCAGATAAAATACATCACAAATCTTACAATTCTGTTTTGAAAATATAACTGATTTACATGTCTCCATCTCTGCTATTACCACTAAATAATCATTTCAATACAACTTTTAAAAATAAAACATTAAAAGTTAATAATATTAAAATTATAGTGTTCTTAATAGAAGATATTTTGTTTTCTTCTAAATATTCAAACAGAATTCTGCATAGCAATCTCTAATTTATAGTCCCAAGGTAGTGTTTCAAAATATGAGCTGAAAAGTTATATATGTACATGTATAAGTGTGTGTATGGGTAAAGTTAATCCCTGACTTAATTAAATACATGAATCATCAAATATTAGACATGTACAATCTAGATTATAATCTATCCTTTATTTAATCCTATTTAAGTGAAGCTATATAGTACATTGATTTTTTTAAGCACTTGACCTTTAATAAAGCAAGAATATCAGATTGGATTGTTTTCAGTAGCCATGTTTTTGTCTTTGAGTACACATCTGAATTGTATTCAATTACTATGACATGGGCTATATCTACATAAAATTTCAAAGTGATTTGCAGGTTTTAGAATGGATCTATACACAGGTCTACATTCAAAAGAAACTCTAAAATGATGATTCATCTTTGATCCCAATCCCCAATTTCATAATCTTATTTTCAATAAAAATGGAAGGCTCCATTTTTTTTTAACTGCTTTTCCTTGTTTCTGGATTCTTATAGTTGTTTTTTGGCTTGAGCTTATTCACAGGTGTGAAAATTCAAATTCAAATACATTTAAACAACTATCCAGAGCTCTTGTGAACACAGCTCTTATAAACATAGCACTGTGGAATTTCTCACATGGATTTTCCAGGAAGTTATAAGCCTAGAAGAACTAAGTGTTAAGGAAAAGAGAAATGTTCTGTAACTGGAACAAAGTGAGGATATAATAGATTTTAGGAGAAGTTTTATTATATAGGATTCTTCCTAATAATCAAGAATTGTGATTTCCCATCAAATTCTCTCACAGACTTCAAAGAAACCTTTCTTGATTTAATGACAACACACTCTTTATGTTGAATAATCTAGTACAACCAAAGCCTTAAACTAACCCAGTTACTGCAGTATTCAAACTTTTAGAGGAGACAAAATCATACCTAATTTAGATCCTAAAAGTTGTTGACTGAAATAGAGATGGGTGGCCTAGAGATTTAGACTGAGTTTGTTTTGATAGAATTTAAGTTAGTGAAGAAAACTGGTGGGAAACAGTGGCAGGACTGAGAGTAAGATGAGGGGTTGGAGGAAAAGAGATCCTCCAGAGGAGATGTGAAAATCAGAAGCAGAACTAGCTAGAGATGGTCCCTCTCTTGTTCCTTCTTTCTTTGCCTTCAAGCTCTCCCTGTCTCCTGTTCTCTCCATATCATTTCCTCTTGATTTCAACATCTTCTTCTTTTAATGTCTAGTATTCCCTTTCACTAATTTAATCAGCCTCTGATATTGTTAGTTTGGTTTTTCTTTGGTGTCTTAGTTGTTTCATTCCTTAACCTCTCTTTTTTTTTTTTTGGACGGAGTCTCGCTCTATCGCCCAGGCTGGAGTGCAATCTCAGCTCACTGCAACTTCCACCTCCTGGCTTCAAGTGATTCTCCTGCCTCAGCCTCCCGAGTAGTTGGGATTAGAGGCACATGAGTGCACCTGGCTAATTTTTTTATTAGAGACAGGGTTTCACCATATTGGTCAGGCTGGTCTCGAACTCTTGACCTCATGACCTGCCTACCTCGGCCTCCCAAAGTGCTGGGATTACAGACGTTAGCCACCGCGCCCAGCCCTCCTTTATCTCTCTTTAAACTACACGGAATTTTTATTTATTAAAAAGAATGGACGGGCAACGCAGGCGGATCACCTGAGGTTGGGAACTCAACAACGTGGTGAAACCCCATCTCTACTAAAAATGCAAAAATTAGCCGGATGTGGTGGCCCGTGCCTGTAATCTCAGCTACTTGGGCAGCTGAGGCAGAAGAATCACTTGAACCTGGAAGGTGGAGGTTGCGGTGAACCAACATCATGCCATTGCATTCCAGCCTGGGTGACATAGCAGGGGTCCATCTCAAAAAAAACATTGTTGTATAATTCTTATTTTAAGATAGAAAATTAGATTAGATTTTAAAATGTTTTTTCTCTTGTCCTTCAAAATTGAAATCAAATGGTGCTTCTTACTCTTGTTACTTACATATAATCGTTCCTAATTTTTATGTGCACTAGTGTGTCCCTCCATTAAAAATATATTACCTAATCTTGTTCTGAATCCCTTGTTTGCTCTTAAATTATTTTTCATGTTAGGTAGATTATCCTAACTCATCCTCCTGTCAAAAATTTTTTAAAAAGCCAGACAACTTAAAAATATTTGAGGGAGTTACTATTGGTCAACCACACATTTCTGAATGATTAAATAAATGCATAAATGAAGACAAAAAAATCCCAGTGCAAACATGATAAGCTTGTATCTCTTTATGGAGACTAAGAAATAAAAAAGAAAAAGGGAAATATTTTTTCCCTAAAAAGAAAGAATAATAACTGTCATTATCATGTATAGTGGGTCATAAAATGTTCCAATATTTGCAGTCTTTCTGCACATAAATTTCATAAATGTTTTTTCTATGGATTCTACAATTTAATATAAAAAAGGCAACTCTATGTATATATGTAAGCAATTGAACAAAAGCCATAAAAAAATCACCATTACCACCAGTGGTGCACAATTTGTTTGGAGTAAGGGAAGAAGGTTTTTATGGTTATAAAAATTATTTAGGGAAGTTTTCTATATGTTTCCATCTCTCAGAGATTAGGAGATTTCTTCTGAGGGACATGCCAGAATGTTGGTATTGGTGGACAGGAAGAGAGTGGGTAAATGGGCATATGTAACTTCAGAAAATTCTCTAAGGATCATTATAGCTTTGGACTGAAACAAATGGTAGCTATTCTTATGAAGAGTCACTAATAAATACACAAGTCAATCAAATAGCCAAAGGCTTCTCAAACACCATAGAAAGTTGAAAAGGATTTGATAACAAGACTCTAGTTAAATGCTCTTCCCACTCAAGGGTATTATACACTCCCACTTATGGGGTGTGGCTCAGTTTTGAGTAAAGCAAATACAACACATGATTTATATGAAGACATCTTTACTAAAGAACTTGTATTTCAGGAGTATCACTTAGGCTGAGCCCTAGGACATAGTCCCAACCTATTTTAGTAAGAATTGTGGATTTTAACTCCCTCATTTATAACCCCAGATCCAAGCAGCTGAAAGTGATGTTCACCTTTTCAGTCATTTAGTTGTCAACACTAAAAGGCAAGTCCCAGCAATTAAATATTGTGCAAATATCTCAGGCACTTAGGGCTGGCGAACCATTAATTCAACAAACATTTATGAGCAAGAGATCAGTCTGACTACAATTGCCATAATCCAAGTGAGATACGCTAATGGATTGGGCAGAGATGATAGTGAGGGAAGGGTAATGGAAATATTCAAATGTTTTGAAAGTAGAGAAAACAGGATTTCTGATGGTTCAAATGTTGCATGTGAAAGAAGGGAGTTAGAGATGACTCCAAAGAAACTGAAGGGATGAAGGAGCGGATTTCAGGGATTGAGGGTGGATCAAGGGCTCCGTTTTAAAGAAGTGTACATTAAAATGATTTTTAGACATTAAAGTTAGACATGTCAGGCAAATAATTGGACATAAATACCTGAAATTGAAGGGGAAAGGTCTAAATTGAGTATATTAATTTGGCACTCTCAGGTACAGGATGGTATTTAAAGCCATACAACTATAATGGAGGTATGGTTTTCCTGGGGCAGCATAAATCCACTACAATTCAACATTTTTTTCTGATTACCACTAAAAACTCTAAAGAAAAAAATGTTACAGACAATTTCCTCAGGACAACAAGAAGTAAATAAAAGCAGGCAGAATATGGAAAGCAGTCAAAACTTAGAGAAACAAATGTATGAAGGTGAACAAAAATCAACAGAACCTCAAGGATGTGTATGACAATATCCGCTGATTGTGCATTTCTAAGGTAGTCCCATGGAAGAGAGAGAGATTGGGCAAGAATGAAAATAGGAAGAAATTGTGGCTAAAAACTCTCCATATTTGGTGAAACATAAATTTATAGATTTCAAAAGTTCAGCATATCCCAAATACTATAAACTCAAAGAAAACTATGGCAAGACACATCATAAACTGCTAAAAACCAAAAATTAAGAAAAGGATGTTGAAAGTAGCTAAGGAAAAATAACATTTCATACAAATACAAAAATTCAAATGACTGCAATCAAGTACATTCTATTCTAGGAATGCAAATTAATTTCATATTTGAAAACCAATTGATGTTATTCACTGTATCAACAGACTAAAGGGCAAATAGGATCTTTTCCATAGATGCAGAAAAAACAGTTGACAAAATGTAACACCCGTTCATAAACAAACTCTAAGAAAACTAGAAATGACAGAAAACATTCTCTAACTAATTAAAGAGAAGTTATGAAAACCTTACTGCTAATGTTGCTAATGTCATCAACAGTGGTAAACAATTGAAACACTGCCAGAACAAAGCATGGATGCTAACTTGTAACATTTATTTAACACTCTACTGGCAGTCCTAGTCATTGCAAGAAAGCAAGAAAAAGAAATTCAAATTGTAAAGATTAGAAATTAAGAATTAAAATTTTCCTTATCTGCAGATGATGTGATTCTTTTTTAGGAAAGCCCAGGAAATCTTCAAAATAAAAATTAGAACTAACAAATGAACACAAACAGTTCACAAGATATAAAGTTAACGTGCAAAAATAAATTACATTCCTATATACTAGCATCAAACATTTGGAAAATATATCAAAACTAATGCAATGTATAGGAATGGCAAAAAATTTATCACACTACCTGCTATTAAAGCAAACTAAATATGGCCTGAGAAGGACTCTATACTTCTATATTTGAGTCCTTGTGGATGAACTGCAACCTAACTTAATAGGTAGACAACATTGAAAACCTAACTTAAGAGTATGTGCCTGCAACAATAGCTGAGTATTGGCCAATCCCAGCAGCCATACTTCAACCACTCATAGACGGCTGAGTGTTCAACCTATGTTCAAATAAGGCAAACGCCAGGTTGTAACCAATCCAGCTGTTTCTGTACCTCACTTCCAGTTTCTGTATGTCATTTTTGGTTTTTTGTTGATAAATTTGTTCTGACCATGAGGCATCATCTCTGGAGTCTCTCTGAATTTGCTGTGATTCTGGGGGCTTCCTGATTTGCAAGTTGTTCATTGCTCTATTAAACTCCTTTAAATTTAATTCAGCTGAAATTTTTCTTTTAGCAGATGGTATCAGAAGTGGGGTCTGAAATAGAGCTTATAACGACTCCCAGGAGTACTGAGTGAACATGCAAAGTACCCACAGGATCAATTTGTGTCCACTGATCTCTTAGAGCAGCTGGAGATCATGGGTAAGTTCTCTCTTGGATTTTGGAGCTCGATGGATTTGTGGTTTGAGCTCTCCAAATTTCTTTGAGCAAATTTCTGATCTAAACTGGGTTTGGAAGTCATGACAGAAGCTGGACTGGGTCCACGAATGGATTTGATCCAGTAATTAACTGGCTTGGATCCAGTTAAAGACCTCTTACATCTGCCTGGGTCAGAAATAAACTGGTAACATCGTAGAGGTGTAAAATTTGGCTTTTAAAAATTTAAGGGGATTTTTGTGTTCTACCCCTTTGTTTCATTTTTATTGTGCATTTAGATAGGAAGAATAATTCAATAAGTTAATTAAGTGAACCTGAGAGCAAAGCCAATATTTTAGATAGAAATGGGGTCTTTAATTTCTGAAAAATCAAGTTTTTCCTGGCTTATACATTAGGCATGGGAATCCCAATCTGAAGGAAATAGACTGCAGCACACGTTGGCTGACTTTGAATAAGTAATGGGAGACATTTTACCTGAGTAAAGGATGGGATTGGGTTAGAGGCTCACCCTTCAGGAAAGTCTCTCATGGTTAAAAATGGATTAAAGATGACAGGGCCCAACTGGGGGCAAGTTTGAGTCTTGCCAGTTCAATATTTGGTGCCAAGCAGAGTGGCTAACATCTATGTTTTATCACATGTATTTTGCTGTGGCCAGAATGAAAAATGTTAATTGGGTTACCCTGTGCAATCCCTTGGGTGGCAACTTGCAAAATTGAGAGGCTTTTGCTTGTGGTTCCATGAAACAAAAAAAGATGATTTTCCTTTATGATGCAGCTTGGCCCCCAGGGCTGTAGTGTGGCAAGCAGGGTCACTAGGGCTGCTCAGGGAAAGGGAATCCAGAAGCCTGGCATGCCATCAAAAGGGTAAAAAATGCTTACCATTCAGACTCTGGCCTCTCTCTCTCTCTCTCTCTCTGTGCAAACTGGTTAAATAAATGGTAAAAGTCACTGTTTATCTGTAAAGTTTTGATTAATACAAAAAAGAATTCTGAGGCTGATCTTAAGCTATACTGAATCTGGTGTGCGTTGCGTGTCTTTCTGTATTGTTCTGTCATAAAGAGGGATACCTTAGGATAAAATGCATGCCCAGGACCCCATATGCCTTCTCTTCAAGATGATGCAGGAAACTGGTCAATCGTATTCTTCGGCACTTGACTTTGTCACCATGTGGCCCTGCTTTCTCTTTTTACAATGGTAACCTGGGTTCAGGGTTCAATTCCCAGCTTAGGAAATGAGTACTTCCTGGTTTGATATCTTCACGACCTTTACCATTTGTTGATTCTCTTCCCCTCCATGACCTATCTTAAATTTTCTTTTCCCTGAGCCCAGAAATATTAGCCATTTGGCCTAGCAAAGTTTAAGTAATAAAAGATTTAAAAGAACTTTTTCAAAAAAGTACTATAGTTAAAAGTTGGCTTCATTAAAAGTGGATATTCAAGCTGTAACAGCCTGGTACTCCTTGAGACAAACAGGAGGCACCAGACCCCATTTTGGAAAACAAACAAACAAACAAAAACAAAACAAAAAAGCAGGAATTGGAAATGGATAGATCTCTCTTGGAATCTAAGGCTCCATTCTTTTTGGTGTCCAGGATCTGGTATTAAAATGGGGACCCTTAATTTTGGGGAACTGTTTTTACCTTCTAGCTGTGCCTGCTTCTTAGGCCCTAAAAGCTGCAGGCTTTCCTGGCAATGTTCTTCCAAGAACTCCACCCTAAAGCCAATAATCCAATTAAGAAAAAATGTACAAACTGGCAAATGAAAAATCTTACAACTACTAGATCTTCTGTATGTGTAGTTACATACTACACATGCATCATAGCACACATGTATAATTCCATCTAGCTAATTGGGTTTAAGAAAAGTAAGAGCTTAAACAGAATTTTTGAAAGAAAAATACAAACTGTAATGCCTTTTAGTTCATATAATTTTAGTAATCTTGGGGAAATAAAAACAGCTTTAATTATTATTGGTAAAATAAAAATATTTGGTCTAAATTAGGCATGTCAGATATTAGGTTTGCTAAAAGCTTTAAGGTCATAAACTGCTTCTTAGACTTTTGAAGATTGTTCAGCTTACCTACTTTGGAGGATTGGCTTAGCACCAAATATTGAACTGGCAAGACTCAAACTTGCTCCCTGTTGGGCTCTGTCATCTTTAATCCTTTTTTTAACCATGAGGGACTTTCCTGAAAGGTGAGCCTCTAACCCAATCCCATCCTTTACTCAGGTAAAATGTCCTAAAGTAACATAACTGGTTGTTTAAAAAGAAGTACATTTAGCACAAGTCAAAAAGTCGAAGCATGTTGTAGATGGTCTGTGTAAGTCATGAAAGGATTCATGAAAGGAAATTTATACACTGAAAGTAAAAGTTGCTAAGAGTTACAATTATCACATGTGATTGAGATTACTAAAAATAAGTCTTACATGTAAGGTATGTGAAGAGAATGAAATGTGTTTTTGGTGAAAGATTACAAGAAGGCATGGGAATGTAAATTTTTGCCTAGTTTAGAGTGTTAAAGTATTGTTTTAAATTACATAAGAATAAGTTAAAGGTTTAATCAAGTTGTTAAAAGTTTGTAAATATTAATCTTTTAAAAAAAATTCTGTGTGTGAACATATTAACTAAATTTAAAGGAGTCTTTCCATTTTTTTCCATAAATTGAACATCAAAATAAAACCACAGTGTTTTCTTAAAGCACTTATCTGCTCGTTAAAAAACATTTGTAAAGAGTACAAGGTTTATGAGAATCTCACGTTATGGTGAAATCGATTAAGATTGAAAAGATTTGTCTATGAGGTTTAATTAAAAATTGAGGTTGACATTAACAGTACACTAATACAAGGGTGAAATTTGACTTTCTCTCTTGAACAAGATTTTCATGTAATATTAAAAGATAATGAAAGATTTTTGTTGCCTTTTGAATAAACTACTGAAAAAAGAAAGGAAAGACAAGAGACAGATTATTTGGAAAGCTGTCCTCTCTCTATCAATGGTAAAAGTTTTTGCCTTTTTAAAAATTTTTGAGTCATCATTTTGGCTAAATGAATGATTATGGTAACCTGGAATCGTATTTCACATTATCAAGTGTTCCAAACCTTTAACATATTTTATAGGCTTCCCAAAATCAAATTTCAGCTTCAAAATTGTCTTTTCTGACCTCTAACTTTAAGATGCTACAGATAGCCTCTGAAGCATCCAAAAAAGAGGTAAACAGAATTATTTGACATGTTCAATTACATGGGAAGCATTGTCAAAAATACAAAAAAGTTTTAATCCTCTGCAGTGTATATTTTAGTGAATCATATTAATATATGTCTTAAAATTGTATGAGATTTCTAAAATTCTAATATGTCTGAGTATAGGCTATCAATCATATTTACAGTTATTGTGTACAATAACCAAATTTCATTGTCAATTATGTTTTTAACTATAACTATTTAAAGCCATTTCCACAGTTAGTTGCTTAATGCTAATGTGGTTTCTGAAAACCTCACAAGCATGCAAAATCCTAGAATATGGTGTCTTTTGGTAGATTCATGAAGGAGGGAAAGGACTCTAAAAGGCACTCTTAAATACAGGTTTCTAATAACTTTAGAATTATGTTATTTGAATGGGGTAAGAATTCCTGGAACTTTAATGAAAAGACAGACTGTGTTTTAAAACTGCTAATCCCAGTAGAACAAAAATTAAATACCAAGAAAATACTTTACCAGGTTTTGATGTTAAATCAGCTAATACTGAAATTGTTTAGATATACATTTTGAATGAACTCCATGGTCTAAATCAAATTACCTATGATAACCCATCAGTTGTCAGTGCTATGCACCTAATTTGGAGAACCAACTGGAATACAAGAGGGTATAAAAGTCTAACGTTAATTAAGCATGGACTCTTGGAGAATCAGCATGGCCACCATGTCCCTCCTGAGTCCTTAAAACTCCTGAGTCCTCAAAAGTTATTTATTCCATGACTCATCATATAATAGATAAAATAATCCAAATTGAATATATTGGTGTGGTGACTTACAAATTGCTAAAATAGTTTATAATCAATGTTTGGTCCCATATTCCTGGGAAAACTATCAAAGCTTCCAGAACATTTGGTCACCTGATGGGCCATTTAAACATTTTATAAAGGAATTTCATTCAATTGTCATTTTCAATACACATTTTCTGGTTGTATAAAAACTCTCCCATGAAAGAAGGCTAATGTTATAACACTAAGTTATTATGCCACAGTGTATTTTTAGCAGGTAAAGTTTTTTATGGTTCACTGAGGACAATCAACCCTTTCCCAATCTAGAACCTGAAGACTGGATCTTCTGAGAATGTCAGAGAAAGACTGTCATTGCCATTCACATTGCAGCAAAACTTTGGAACTTTGAACTTTGGGTTCATAAACTTGCAAATGAGAAGGGTCCCTCCACACTCTTGGAACTGTGCACCCATTGGAACCCTTAAGGTAAAGCTAATCAAGGAAGTCTCTCGAAGAAAAAGATGGCATTGTTGATGTGAACAGCTTTCCCAAAATCATAAATCAAGACTTCTATTAATAGACTCCTATCTTTGAATATTTTTTCTTGTTTATGCCTCTATGAACAATAAAAATGGAAAAGGGGGCCAGGTGTGGTGGCTCATGCCTGTAATCCCAGCACTTTGGGAGGCCAAGGTGGGTGGATCACTTGAGGTCAGGCATTCGAGACCAGCCTGGCCAACATGGTGAAAAACAGTCTCTACTGAAAATACAAAAATTAGCCAGGCATCATAGTGCACACCTCTAATCCCAGCTACTCAGATGGCTGAGGTAAGAGAATCACTTGAACTGGAGAGGCAGAGGTTGCAGTGAGCTGAGGTGGCACTACTGCACTCCAACCTCGGTGACAGAATGAGACTCCATCTAAAAAAACCAAAAAGAAAGAAAGAAAAGAAAAGAAAAGGGGGTCTGTTGTGTGCACTTATGTAGTATACTTTTATTTGTAAAGGATTTTGCAGCCAGCCTCATACATTCATAACCTTATACTTTGATAGGTAAAAGGTGAAGGTCCAATGTAGGTGAGAAACTTTAATGTTACACACATTCTCTCATAATTAGTCAGAAAGTTAACATTAATTCACTCCTCTTAATCCACATCATGAGTTAAAAAGACCATTGCCAAGGACGCCTTTCCTCTTCTCTAAGAGAAGGACATCATTTGTTAGGTCCTTTTTCCAAAGTTTGGAATAAAAGAGGAAATGATTAGAAATGTATCCCTCATAATAGGCTCTATAGCAGATTCTACTGTAAATGCCATGGTTACACCACAGACCTTAAATTATTTTGTGAAAATTATGCTAAATAATAGAATTGGCTAAACAGAAAAGTATCTGTTTGCCTGTTGACACTTATGGCCTATGGAGAAAACCAGGTATTATAGAGATTCAGTTGCAAAGGATTAACAAAAAGTCTGCTTAGTTAAGTGAGTAGACTCTTCATCTAGCTCATTCTTTAAAGTATTTGATTTTAGGTGGTTTAGTTTATGGGAACCCCAGGTAAGAATCATACTCCAGACTCTTGGTTTTTATCCTCCTAATAGTCATAATAGTCTCCCTGGCGCACTGTATTCTCTCAAAGGTTTTAAATGTTTGCATGCAGCCATCTCTAGAATGTCAAATGGTCTGTCTTCAACTGAAATGACAAGAGCTGAAACAAATGTGTGATCATGAGGACACTGTAACCTATGAATGACATGCTGAGACCAGAAACCCAAAATGATGTCAACTGAGACTGGTACTAAGGCCCTAAGTGTCGGTCACACTCTCACCTAAGTGAAAACCTGGCCAAAAAGGGGATAACTTTTTGAAGCAAAATTATGGGAGGCCATTGTTTTGGACTGAGCTCATGCACTAGGCATTAACAGACCAAATCAAACAAAAATGGAGTTACTCATGCTAAATATGACATAATCACACTAAGAATTTAAAGAAACGCAAAGATCCTAGACCAGGACAACCAAGGTTTTGTTTTTCTCCTGTAAACAGGACATTCCAGCATAAGGAGTTACTCTCTACTCAGTCCTTGTTCCTACTTTTGCAAAACTCACTGTTCTCTTCTCTCCCAGTGAGTTGTAAGACCAAATAAGTACATTTACAATGGCGATAGTGACATCAATGACTAAAGTTTTGGTTAATCAATCAAAATTGAGAAAATGACCAAAAAGGGGAAATTGTTAAAGCAAACTAAATATGATCTGAAAAGGACTCCATTCTTCTATATTTGAGTCCTTGTGGATGAACTGCAGTCTAAGTTAATAGGTAGACAAGATTGAAAACCTAACTTAGAAGTATGCACCTGTAATAATAGCTGAGTGTTGGCCAATCCCAGCAGCCATACTTCAACCACTCACAGACTGCTGAGTGTTCAAACTACTCAGTGCAGTGTTCAAACCTGAGTGTTCAAATAAGGCAAAGACGGAGCTGTAACCAATCCAGCTGTTTTCGTATCTCACTTCCAATTTCTGTATGTCACTTTACTTTTTTAGTCTATACATTTGTTCTGCCCATGAGGCACCCTGGAGTCTCTCTGAATCTGCTGTGATTCTAGGGGCTGCCCAATTTGCGAATCATTCATTGCTCGATTAAAGTCCTTTAAATTTAATTCAACTGAAGTTTTTCTTTGAACACTACTTAGGCATATGTCTAATAAAAGACATCTAAGATCTTTTATTTAAAAATTACAAAAAAGTATTGTTGGGAGAAATTAAAGACAGACTAAACAATTAGAAATACATGTGATATTCATTGATTAAAAGATTCAAAATTGTTTCCATGGCAATTCTCTCAAAATTCGTTACGTGAAGTCAACATAATACCAATCAGAATCCCAGCATGCATTTGTTAAAAATGATAAAATGTTCCAAAGCATATGTGCAAATTCAAAAAGTATAGAATAGTGAAAGCAATTTTGGAAAAGAAGAACTTCATCTAATTTCAAGTTTTATTATATAGCTGCCATCATCAGGATGGTTTGATAACGCCCAAAAGATATATATGTGTATTAATGGAGTAGAATAAAGTTTAGAAAAAGACTTACACATGCATGGTAAATTGATTTTTGACAGAGTTTGACAGAGGAAAGTTCACTTGAGAAAGAAAAAGTTTTTCAATAAATCTTGGTGGATCAACTGTACCTCCATAAGCAAAACTAACTAACTAACTAAATAAATAAATAAATAAATAAATAAATGCTAACATTTAACTCACATTACACACAAACATTTACTCCACATAGACAGTAGGCCTAATGTAAAACATAAACTTATAAAACAACTAGAAGAAAACTTGGATGTAATCATTGTAAGTTTGGCATAGGTGATAGCTCCTTAGATAGATATTTTAAAAGCATTAACCATAAAAAATAAAACTGATAAATTGAACCTTCTTAAATTTAAAATCTATTATCATATGAAAATTGTCATTAAGAAAATCAAAATGCAAGCCATTAACTGGAGGAAAAATATTCACATTACATATATTAGACAAAGGACTTGTCTCCAGAGTAGACAGTACACTCTTATACTTCAATGAGAAATAAATGAAAACAGAAAAACAAATGCAAATGGATAAAAGATTGAAACAGAGATTTTACAAAAGAAGATAAGTGAATGACAACCACATGGAAACATGTTTAATCGCATTAGTCACCAAATTAAAACCACAATTAGATTCTACTATAACCTATTAAGACAGCTGAAATTTTTTAAAAGACCATATAAAGCAGCGTTTAGCAAACTTCATTTGAATAAAAGGACCAGAGAGTAAATATTTTCGGTTTCATTGGTCATATGGTCTTTGGCAAAACTATTCAACTCTGCCACTGTAGCATCAATGCAGCGATAGACAATTAGTGAATGAATGAGCATAGCTATATTATTTATAAAAACAAGTGGCTAGCAAGACACCTCAGGCCATAGTTTGTCTTAAAATAAAGTCTCAGCAAGGACATGAGAACTGAAATTCTCATACTATCAGTGAAACAAAGCTAGGCAGTTTCTGAAAAAATTAAGCAGACGCTTAACATACAACACAACCATTCCACTTCTAGGTATTTATCTGAAATAAATGAAAACATATGTTTAAAGACTTACACAAAAACCTTGTAGCAGTTTTATTTGTAATGATCCAAAGCCAGAAACAACCCAATGGTTAAATGGATAAATTATAGCCTATCCAAACAATAGAATATTACTCAGCAATAAATTGTAATCAACTACTAATACATACAACAACATGAGTGAATTTTTAAATCATTACATTGAATGAAAGAAGCCAAGACAAAAAAAGTATATATTGTATGACTTCAATTATATAAAATTCTAGAAAATGTAAACTAATCCCTACTGAAGAAATCAGATCAATGATTGATTGGAGTGAAGGGTTGCAAGGATTATAAAGAGACATAAGGAAACTTTTGAGGGGAAATGGAAATGTTTGTTATCTAGATGGTGGTTATTATTTCACGGGTGTATACATATGTCAATACTGATCAAATTGTACATTTCAAATATGTGCAGTTTATTTTACTTCAATTGAACTACAATAAAGTTTTTTTTAAAAAAAGTTGGATGAGATCACCAATGGAATAAGTGTAGATAAAGAACAAAAGCCCAAGGCTGGTCCCTAGCATATCCCAACATTTAGAGACAGAGACAAGGAGCTAGCAGAGAGAACAGCCAGTAGGACAAGAGGAGATCTGGGAATGCATAGGGGTTTTGTAGCCCAAAGTTAGCAAGTGTACCAAGGCAAAACTCGTGATCAACTGAATTAAATACTAATATTAAGGAAGATAAGGACTGAAAATTGATGATAGGATTTTAGCAACATGGAAATCACTAGAGACAATTTAAAAAATAATTCTCTTGTAAGGATGCAGAAAAGTTTCGTGGTAAAATAGAGCAGAGAATTAGAGAGAGTCAGTTTGTTCATTATTTTCCCAAATAGGGGAAACCACAGAATATTTGTATGTTGATAAGAAGGGAAGAAGAGTGGCTAGATGTTGGAGTGATACTATGAGGAGATGTGTAGCAATGGGATCTTGTGCACAAGTGGAGGGGATGACCTAACTTTGAGCACAGACTTCTTCCAAAGAGAAGGCAGAGTATATGAGAAGAGATACAGGTAGGTGGATAAATATGGTGATGGGAATTTGTGGAACAGTAATTCTCACTTTGGGTGTATATTGGAATCACCTAGATTATATTTTAAAATACTAATGTCTACCCCCTATACACACCTAACACCTGAGTTTGTTAATTAATTGATTTGGGTTCCAAACTGGGTATTGGGTTGTTTTGTATTTTTGTCTTTTTTGGTGGTGCTAGTATGGAGACGATTCTTGGGTGCATCCCAGGTTGAGAACAACTGTAGTATGGAAGTCCTCTTAAGATTGCCCAGTGTTTTCCAATAAAACAGAAAACAAAGTCTTCAGCTAAGAGAGTGAGGGAGGAAGTATTGTGGTTTGAGGTGATATGCAAAAACTTAAATCCAATTTCAACTAGGCAACTCAAAGGTGACGTAAGTTCCCTAATGTAATGAGAAAAAGAAAGATTAGGGCAGAATTGAATCAGAACAAGTCTTCATAAAAGCAATAGGGAGATGGAAAGAGAAAACATAATGCATCATCCCTAAGAGAAAGACATCAAGGACTAGATGCCAAAGGAGATATTTGGCAAAGCTAGGCCTGCAGTTTCTATGGGGGTGTGGGGGTTGGCAGGAACATAATGTAGAAGAAAGAGTCAGGAAAACTGGATTATTATCCTGGCCGCATCACTTCAGCGCTTGTCTGTTGAAGTCAAATTTATTAGGTCAATTGTAGTTCAATTCTGTAATATCGAATGTAATATCTGCCACAAAAGACTAGAGAGACCTAAGACAGTTTTTTGGGAATAATATAATTTGTACATGCCAGTTCAAGACATTTGGCTCTTTCTTTATAGGAAAGTGACCCACTGAAGGGATTTGAATAGAAACATAACATGATCAAAATATTTCACAAGGATTCATCTGGAGGTGGCATGAAGGAAAAAATTAGGAAAAAAGATGAAGGAAAGTTTGAAGGAAATTATTGTTGATCTAAAAGTGAGGCAATGAGTCTGCAGTGAAGTGGTGGCAGTGGGAATGGAAAGGAAATGATGGATGTAAGATAACTTTCAGAGTAAAATTCAACTAATTGGATGACTAATTGGATGGAGAGAGCAGGGAGTCAAGAATGACTCAGTTTGTGCTTAGTTGTCTAGGCAATGGTGGCAGAATGAATAAGAATCAGGAATCAGGATAGAAGTTGAGGAAGGAGCTGAATTTAGACAGAAAGATGACAAATTTGTTCTTTGACACAGTTTTGCTTTAGTTTGCTACAGAGGTGCCAATGAAATGCCCACAAGGCAGTTAGATATCTGGGATTAGATCTCAGAAGAAAATATGAGCAGGAGATGGAATTGATGATTAACCACTCAATATTTGATTGTTATGGCCATGAGAATAAAATCTCCTGAGAGAGAAGACCCAGTGAGAAAAGCTGAGTTGAAGGGAATTTCTGTGCATGATGTTAACCCTTTAGTTGGTGGATTGTGGGGAGAAAGGAGGCCTGAGAGATTCCAGTGAAGAAGCTGGCATGGAAATGGGGCATTCAAAAAACCCAGGAAAGTGGTCCCTTAACAGTTAGGTTGGAAATATTTGGATATTTTAACAACGTTTTTGATCTGTACCAGTGTGTGCAGGCTGAATGAGCACCAGTCCTGAGTATAAAACAAGGTCAATATTGGTTTATACTAGGTAAAGCTGCAGCTAGATCTTTCTCTTGATCCTGGGTTCTTAAGAACCCAGGAAGCTGTGCTAAAGCAGCAGTTATGTTCCTATTAGGCAGCACTGGAGTGAGGTGAGAATTCACATTCTGCATTTTCAACAGGCACCCCCAAATGATTCTGAAACATACCAGCACATTAGCAATGACTAGGAGAGTTAGTTGGGTAACTATCTTCATCCATAAGAGCAAAAAAGAATGAGGATCCAAACTCCAATGCCAATAAAATAACACCTGAATTAGGTTCACCCTTAGGGAGTATTTACTTATATGCCACAAGCCTAGCGTCTGGGGCTACCTTACCAGTACAGTAAAAATCTTGAGCTTCACAATCAACATAACTGATTGGCTGGGATACGGGGAGCCAATTTTTGTGAGATAAACATTATGTGCTGTTGCAAATAAAAGCCAGTGAAATAGCAGCAGATCAGGTTGCTTTGGCTTCCAGGTTAATCATTCCACCATTTGGGTCCATGAGATTTCCCAAAGGCCATTTTTTTTTTTTCTTGTGGGAGATGAAGGGGAAGGAGACCATTCTGGAGGATGAAGGTATGTTACTCCATGGTACAATTAAAACACAAATTAAATATAGATCCTAAAAAAAGTCTCTTCATATCAAAAATGTGCAGATGTACTGTAGCTTTATGTAGTCTGAGTCAATTTCAGTGGAAATAAAAACACTTAGAGTGTCATAGAAATAACATTTGCTAAGGGAAACTTGAACTGGCAGGACTGATCTAATTCTGATAAAAAAAATATTGGTTTGAATTTACAGGCTAAGATGGTTATAAACCACCCTGTGATCTGCCATATTTTGCCTAAGTGGTAGTTTTTTTTTAACTTAAAGGAGACTCAACCTTGTGATTAAATAAACAGTCTGAATCACTTAGCAGGTCAAAGCTGAGAAGTGCTGGCAGAACAAGTCGTGCAGTGGAATAGACAGGCTGTGTGTGTGTGCCACAGACTCACAAACATGACCTGTAAATTTAACAACAGCACATCCCACAATTCATCTGGACATGCCAAAAAAGCCTGTTCGAATCACTGGATACCACCTAAGAGAGAGGCCACTTCTAAAAGATTTAGAATTTTCAGGCTGCTGTTCCCGATGTGCCAATAGCTTACTGGCTCCATCTGAATAAAGCAAAATTGCCAGTCTTCCTGTTGACTCTCGCACTGTTTCCAATCTGCTTAGATATGAGTGTGCTATGCAATATTGGAAACATAAACCTCTCCCCAGAGCAGACAACCAATGGCCTAATCGTGTACTTTTGTTACAAGAATTGAAAGTAAGTATGGAAAAAGGTTGCTTTTTTTTCTTCCCCTCTGACATCTTGCTCCATTTGACAGCTGACAAAAATCAGTTTTGTTCATTCTGGCAAATACAAAGAATGTAGAAAAAATGCATTGCAAGAAAGCAGCTTTCAACAGACTTGGACAATTACCCTGGAACCTTGGAATTATGCTAAAATGAGGCTGGAGGCCTGGAACTGTGTTATAGGTGAAAGAGTGTTATGTTAATATTCTCCTAAAACTGGTAGCACAGAATAGAATCATATAATGCCTTGCACATTCTAGTAGAGTACAGGTATCTATAACAAATTTTCTTAGAAAGAGATAGACTTTTTTTGTGCTGGATTTTGTCAACATGCCAGAAACTTATAGGGAAGAGGAAATTAAATTAATTTCTGTGTAAATCTTAGGATCAATATGTATCTATAATGGATGGTATTAATTCAACTATATGAGAAACTTCCCTAAGAATGGCAAAATCTGAATAGTATATACCCAGTAAGATAAGAAAACATTTCAGGAATAGCAAATATTTGTTATATGGATCATGATTGCCTCGCACAGCAGACATCATTATGGCACGCTTTCCCACTGAGCTTGGATGACCCACAGAATCCTTCTCAACTTAGTGTCCAATAAAATCACTATTATTCAATCAAGGTTGGCAAATGAGATGAAACTAATATTTTATCTTCAATCTAGCATATTCTCTAAATGACCTTTAGGGAAGACATTTTCATGGCATCTACTCACAATTCTTTTCCATATGGATCTTGCTAAAACAAAATAATTCTTATATGTAGTTCATTTATTCATTCGACCTATATTTATTGAGCACCTACTATGTCCCAGGAACTGCTCAGTTTTGAGAAAATGGTATTAACACAGCAGACAAAAATTTCTTCCCTGTGGGAACTTGTATTCTAATGCCTATGAGGTTAGAAACATTGAGCCAATTAATATTTAAGGTTACATTGGTCTCTTCTAATTTTCTAAAGTTGCCACCAGTTAACAGAGTCATCTGAACAAGGAACCACTAAGTTAGAAAATACATGAACAGTTTTCATTTTATATCCAAATATAACCTGCAACAAAGTTAATCTGACACATGGTTAGTGCACCATCAGTATTGCACAATGTGATAATAAGGGTAACCAACAAGTAATTGGTTACATATTTGTCTATATTGGTCACATATTTGGTGATCAGTAATATATTTATAGCAAAACCAAGCCCTTCCTGTGGTCTGTTAGCTGGGGTAAGGGTGGGTTTGGTAGGGAGAGAGAAGTACACAATGAAGTCAGAAAAATTATAAATGGAATTATTCAGATAATCTTGTACTTGAAATGTATGGCCTGGACATAAATTGAAGAAATCCATTAAAAAATTCTAACATCGTATCTTTTATTACTCTCAGGTTAGAACATGACTTACATTCAACTGGGTTCATGCAGTCCCCCTGACTGTACAATATTCTTAAGTGAATCAACACTTTCTTGCAGGGAAGGCAGCCTTCCAGAGCTGCATTCTATGCATCCATGCAGCCCAGCACAAGAGGTTGAAAGGAATGGTCATAATATATATAGGTCAGTAAACTAGCTGGACAGATTATGCTGCATAATGGTGCTGAATATTTAAATTTTTCCACAGCAAGGCTGCCCTTGGTCTGGCTTTCATCTCCTCTATATCACGTTGCTGTTTTAAGGTAAGTAATATTTGACAGCTTTATCAAAAAAGGCTGAGAGTGCTAAATTAAGAATCTAAAAATTTTTATGTCATTCCAGATTCCTTTTTTGGGAGGCAGGAGATAAGTTTTTTTGTTTTTTTGGTTTTTTGTTGGTTTTTCCCCAACATAAAGATATAGTCACAGAGATAAAATGCTACTGATGAATTCAGATAGTCAAAATCGTTCCTTTGAATCCCTGAATGCATTTGCAACAGGAATTCCATATAAGGAAAAGTAGTTTCCTTTAGGAAATTAACTATCTTGCGAGCTGGATGCCCTAAGTTTGGTTAACTTGGAGAAATTTCCTTTGGCTGAAGTATTTTAAATCAGGATATTTTTCCCATGGAGGAAAAGATCTCCCTCTAAATTTTCTTTATGAGTAAGTTATTGTCTAAAAAGAGATTTTTGTGTGTTCCAGGGTAACCACATCCTTAAACAAAGTAAAAATATTTTTATTTTCTAGCAAAAACATGCTGCTTCATATTTGTTGAAACTGTTCTAACATTCAGTTTGAAATGTATTATGGAAGGATTTGTTTTCTTTTAGAGTCATACATAACTTGTGGAACTTTGAATGCCGGAGTATTAGTATAAAATAAATTTGGGTTTTAAATGGTATATTCTACACTTGTTTGAAAGCAAACCATAAAATTTTGAAAACTGTGTAGACTATAAAAGGCTGTACAATCTAATGTAAAATATAATATCCTATACCTAGATTGCCATCAAACTTCCTTTCTTTAGGTGGAAGTTTAAAACATAAACAAATTATTATAATCATTATTATTATTATTTTGCTCAATATATATAAGATATCTGGAATTTCTACAGAAACTCATAGCTACATCAAGGAAGATACAACTTAACTTTCCTGGAAAAAAGGGTGATGAAAAGAGAGTGAGATCTGTATGCCAGGGTAACTACATCTTTAAGCAGAGGGAGGCCGGGTGCAGTGGCTTACGCCTGTAATCCCAACACTTTGGGAGGCCGAGGTGGGTGAATCACCTGAGGTCAGGAGTTCAAGACCAACCTGGTCAACATGACGAAACTCCGTCTCTACTAAAACTACAAATATTAGCTGGGCATGGTGGTGGGTGCCTGTAATCCCAGCTGCTCAAGAGGCTGAGGCAGGAGAATCACTTGAAACCGGGAGGTGGAGGTTGTTGCTGTAAGCTGAGATCGCACCATTACACTCCAACCCTGGCAACAAGAGGGAAACTCTGTCTCAAATATATATATTTCTATATATAAATATTTATATATTTCTAGCAAAAACAAGCTGCTTTGTGTTGTTCTAGCATTCACTTTGAAATGTATTAAGGGAGAATTTGTTTCCTTTTAGAGCCACACATAATTTGTGTGATAAAAACGTGAACAACAATCTTAAAGTCCGGATAATCTTCACTAGACATCCTATGGCAAATTCTCTAGGTCCTGGGTAAGGGTGAACCCTCTCGCTTTTCCTCGAACACCTAGTATCAGACTGGGACTGAGGAAGCATTTGACTAATGCAGTAGTTTTTATTATATAATCTCCACATATTTATAAAACCAAAAGAATGAAGGGAAAAAAAGAAACAAGGTACACACCATCTATCTCTGTCACTACATTTTATCCCTTCAACTGTCTCCCTGCCCAACCCTTTGTTGGACAACATTTCACTATGGTCTATGCAGCAGGAACCCAAAAAGCCTAAATAACTGAGTGAGGCAAGGTGACTTTGGCAGACAAAAGAACAGAACAGCATAGAGACAGCTCTGATGACCGTATTTCACCACCTGAATCCGGTGGGAGATCAGGGAAGCCCTCTGGCTTTTTAATCACAAATATTAATAAACCCTATTTTAATGTAAACTCCTCTGAGGTGGATTTCTTTCTTTTGCCAAAGAAAGAGTCTTAACAATACTATAATTCTGATCTTGTTAACAGCCAGAATTCGTAAAATGGAGCATCTCTTCTGGAATATTTATCCAATAAGAATTGTCTACTAATAAGTATCAAGTTCACGTTTTTCATTTCTTATTGTGTTTTGCTTTGTTTTCACCTTATTCTGTTTTCTTATTTTGTTTTGTTGTTTGATCAAGACAGAAGCCAGGCTACACAAGTGAATGAACAAGAAAAAAATAAAACCGTGGGCCAGAGTACGATAAAGCCAGAACTGGATTATTTCATAAATGAATTATAGATTGGGTAATACATCATTAAATTCATAAAAAGTGGTTACTTTATATACATCCAACTAGAGTGCAGTTTCAAGGTGTAGGTGGCTATGTGACTATTGAGAGTGTGTTTTCTAGGGCAAAATTCTTTAGAAGTCATAATAAACAGTGATTTGGGTTATCATAAGAATAGCCATGAGGTTGACTTAATTGATGACTTCTGGGAGTGTGTGTGGAAATCAGTCCTTTTTAATCTAGTATTTTTCATCATATAGCTATATCTCCCCTGTATTTTTAAAGGCAGTCATATTTGGATCATTCTGAATGCTGGATGTTTCTCTTCCTAAATAACGTAGTACTTCTGTGGAACTGTACCATATGGAGGTCTCTCATTTTAAACGGCATATAGAATATGGCCAATTGTATACATTATATATAAAATATATATTTTGTATGTAAACATAGTATGTATTATATTACATACTATATTGATGTAATATAGTATGTATATATATTTATATTATACATAATATAGTATGTATTATCTATATTTATATTATATATAATATAGTATGTATTATATATATACAAGTATAGTATGTAAATATAGTATGTATTAATTATTTATTTATTTTCCATTACATTTTGGGTCATCTGCAACCATCTTGATTTTGTTTGTTTTTTATTTTATTTTGTCATCTGTGTCAGAGTTTACAGTGATAATCCCTTTTGCTAATTTGTATCCATATCTAATCAAATTGTGGAGAGAATTGAATTAATTTCTTTTATAATTTCCTGAAAATAACCACAAGCAATAACAATAATAATGATAGCAAGAAAGGAAATAAGGAAGAGGAAGAAAAATTTGTTATACTCTACTACCTTATTAGATCTAGTTTTGTTTTTGTTTTTTTTTTGGTTTCAAGTAACAATAATTCAAACCAGAATAACTTAAGCAAAACATTATTATTATTGTTTTCCATGGAGAAGGATAATGAAAGACCCAAAGGGGAGCTGATGATTAACCAATCCCTGATGAAAGGGGTGCTTCATGGACCTACCAATGTGTTTCTGAGATACCTCTTTAATAACAATGGGAGTCATAATAATTTTAAGAACAAACATTAATTGAATATATAGCATATCTTTTTTCTTTTTCTTTTTTTTGAGATGGAATCTCACTCTCTTGCCCAGGCTAGAGTGCAATGGCACAATCTCTGCTCACTGCAACTTCTGCCTCCCAGGTTCAAGCGATTCTCCTGCATCAGCCTCCTGAGTAGCTGGGATTACAGGTGTACACCTCCACGCCAGGCTAGTTTTTGTATTTTTAGTAGAGACGGGGTTTTGCCATGTTGGCCAGGCTGGTCTCAAACTCCTGACCTCAGGTGATCCGCCTGCCCCAGCCTCCCAAAGTGCTGGGATTACAAGCGTCAGCCACCGCGCCTGGCTCACACTTCCAATAGATTCTTTAATCTATACTTCATAGCAACCGTATGAGAAAGTTCACATTATTTTTCCTGTTTTCTAAATAAACAAACAACTAAAGACAAAGAGGTTACATAAATTTCCCAGGACTACACTGCTATAAAGTAACAGAGCAAGGCACTGAACTCATCAAACTGGCATGACAGCCCGCATATTTAAACAACCGCATGATTACGTGGCTCTCCCTCAGACAACTCCAAGTCTCTGCTTCTTAGTTAAAAATTCCAAAGTGTGGAAGAAGGGATACTGATGGCTCCAGCTTGGATCAGATACCCATCTTTGAATCAGCTTTCTAAGACAAAGGGCCAGGATCACTATGTAGAGAAAGCAGCCCTTTGTGTTTCGGAGTAGTTATGTAGAGCTAGACAGTCGTGCCAAGAGGTACCTCTAGCCTATCCATCTCACCTTCAGTCAGTCTTCCCAGTCAATGTGATTACTTCCTTCCAGAAACTGAGGACTTTGTCCTTCTGCTTCAGCATTCAATGGACTTTGCTTTATAACAATAGGTTTGTCTATCATCACCTCTAGAAACACTCTAGAAGGCAGGGAATATATATATACACACACACATAATATAGATATATATAATATAGATACATACACATAATATAGATTATATATATCATATAGATATACACATATTACATATCTATATTACAGGCCAGTAGGGGATATATATAATATAGATATATAATATGGATATATCTATATACATAATATATAATACTATATGTATTAATACTATAATACATAATACATATAGTGCATAATACTATATGTAATATATAATATATGTATTATATAATATATAATACATGTATATGTATATATCTATATACACAATATAATATAGATATATAATATGTATATATCTTTATTATACACATTATATATCTATATTTTTATATATGTGTATGTGTGTATATATATTCCCTACTGGCCTGTAATGGACCATTTAATGACTAATTGTTGAATTAAAAAATGCTTTTGACTGATATCATCAATGAATATAAAGAATAAGGAATGCCATGTCTTCTCCAATCACGTACAAATACCGAGGAGCCACATGGACAAAAGCAAACTGAAAACAAAAATAGAAATAGAAAATATATACATATACATATATATATCTATATGTATGGGGTAAACTATGATCTATGCATCCATTTAAAAATTAACACATGAAAATAACATTATTTTTGGATCCAGTTTTATGATTCAGTCTTTCCAGTGTAAATAATTTATAAGAGAAATAAGACAAATATCAGGTTTGTGGGAAATGTAAATTAATTTGAATCTAAACTTAGAAGAACCCTTCCTGTGGGCAGATGACAAGGGGAACAAACTGAGCAAGAAGAATTGAGGAAAACACAGCAGAGAAACCACAGAACCACAGAACCTAGCAGGCTGATGGCCTGTATTGATAGAAGAGTCACAGTGATCCAGGGTGACTACTGGTTTACATAGAAAGACAAATAATATAGGGAAAGAGAGCGGATATAAAAGGACATAAAATTTACAATATATTTGCTTTGTACGTCTGGCTTGAGGCAAAAGTGGGAAATAGGCATTAGGGATCCAAATCTTCCATTCTGAGCCCTTTTCTGCTCTCCAGCACTTCCGCCAATCTTCATGTACCCAAGAGCTTTCTGGTCCCCCATTTTCCACTGTTCTCAGCAAAGGGTCTATAGGGTATTGCTCATTTGCATGCTAATACAAATGAGTCGGTCTGGATGTTATCATCGCTTTAATTGTGAAAGTAAAGCTTAATCTCTGTTAAATGAATACCAACAGCAAACGATAAATTGGGGACACTTAAAAGGATCAGGATTCCTGGCTCAGACATCACAAAAGGCTGGGTTTTCCTGAAGGTAATTCTAGATGAGAAAATGGCATATTCTTTCCTAGATTCTCCTTTGCTCAGAAAGAATACGATCTCATGGGGCGCAGAATATTCTGATTCTGCTTTGCCACTAAATATTATGTGACTTTGGATAAATCACTCAACCACTCAGGGACTATTTTATTTTTCTTTTTAAGCCTCAGTTTCCTCCCTATAAAAACAGTCATAGGCCAGGCACGGTGGCTCAGGCCTCTACTCGTAGCACTTTGGGGGGCCGAGGCAGGTGGATCACTTGAGGTCAGGGGTTCAAACCAGCTTGGCCAACATGCTGAAGCCCCATCTCTACTAAAAATACAAAAAGATTGGCTGGGCATCGTGGTGGGTGCCTGTAATCCCAGCTACTTGGGAGGCTGAGGCAGGAGAATTGCTTGAACCCAAGAGGCGGGGGTTGCAGTGAGCTGAGATCGCAACATGGTACTCCAGCCTGGGAGACAGAGCAAGACTCTGTCTCAAAATAAAATAAATAAATAAATAAAACCACTACCTGGGGACATTGTAAAAACTGACTATATGTAATTGCCTAACTCAGTGCATGGCACTTAATAAATGCTCATTGAACAGTAGTTATTATTTTTATATGCAGTACTGATGTCATTACTGTTGTTACATTTAGGGATTGGTTTCCAATGTAGGGTGGGATGTCTGCAATTTAGAATGAGCATCTGTGTTATTAACCATTGATATGTGGGATGAAAATATATGAACTTACATTAATATATGGGTATATACATTATATATATAACCTTTTTAAAAAAAGGAATTCAGCTTTACTCATATACTAATATTTAAAGTATGGATTGATGCCCATGTTTCTACTCCATATCTGTATCAGCTGCTCACTTACCATGTAGAAAAAGATGCCCTTTGTCTCCTGGGACAGAATGGGAAGCCCACAGCATGGAAAGGTTGATGTGGTGCCTCCCTTGTTTGCCCAGTATGTACTATGATGATTTGTGAATGACATCATTTTGTCTTCAAAAACAACTTACAAATAAGCAAGTGGCTTGAAAGAACTTCTGCAAAAGAAACTATGAATTGATTTAGTACTAAAAACGTACAAGTTCTTGGGAGGCCAAGGCGGTGGATCAGCTGAGGTCAGGAGTTCGAGACCAGCCTGGCCAACATGACAAAACCCCGTCTCTACTAAAAATACAAAAAATTAGCTGGGAGTGGTGGCGGGTGCTTGTTAATTCCAGCTACTCAGAAGACTGAAGCAGGAGAATTGCTTGAACCCAGAGGGCAGAGGTTGCAGTGAGCAGAGCTCATGCCATTGTACTCCAGCCTAGGCAACAAGAGCAAGATACTGTCTCAAAAAGAAAAAAAAAAAAAAAAGTACAAGTTGAAGAAAATAACCAGAAAATGACAGAGCTGGCACGCCCTCAATTCCTTCTAGGAGCTCCTTGTCTGACACGTTAAAACAATAAAACAATAAACACTGATAAGAAGGCCGTGGCAAAAGAAATTGTCTATTGGAAATTGACATCCACTGTCATTAATAACATTCTATTAATAAGCAAAATAAGATATAATTTATTTTAAAATGTCATCGTCTTGCTTTAATTTTTCTATTGTTCTGACTATATATTATTTATTACAAATAAATATTCAAATGTTAAGGATGTAGTCTTGAAAAATTTGTAAGATGCAGCACTTAATGAAAAATGTTTAGTAACCACCCCCCTAAGTGCAGAGTTTCTTGCAATTTTGGGATCTCTAACTTAATGGCAGGAAGAGGAAAACAATTTCAGCTGAACCTGGAAAAAATATAACAATACAAATATTTTATTCTCAGGTAAAAGGGAAGTTATTAACATTTGATTTGATTTGATTCAATTTATGACTAAACACAGTAAACACTCAAAAAGCATAACATTTATTGCTCACCTATACCACATCTTTTAGAACTTAGTCCTGTAAATTAAGTTCCCAAAAGTGTCATAAGGTCATTTAGTCTTTCTATCTACCTCTTGCCAGGCCACTGGAAAGCTTTCCAGAGTGCAGGAGAACTTGGGATCTCAAAGCCTGAATTCATCTCTAGA
The DNA here is from genome assembly GCF_049350105.2 of Macaca mulatta. NCBI lineage: Eukaryota > Metazoa > Chordata > Mammalia > Primates > Cercopithecidae > Macaca > Macaca mulatta. The sequence goes on from NC_133413.1 coordinate 126,446,413, forward strand.
AAGTTAATAAAATACTCACTGAAATATAAAAAATAATCTTTATATAATTATGTCTGGACAATAGATTGTTGGGTCTCTCAGTATTCCAAAACTCCTTATTTGTTCTTGGAAATATATCTCTAGCTATCTATCTAACTACCAATTGTTCGATTAAATGAGTGATCTATATCTAGAGAAAGAGATCTAACTTCCAATTGTACATTCAGAGTAATCTAATTACTCATCATTCTCTCTTTAAGAAATCTCATAAGATTTTGCACAGCAGTATGTGTTTTGTGTCCAGGTGCCCTCAGGCTAACAGGAATGATATTGTTCAAGAAAAATAAGATACACTAGTGTTTTTTATTCCAAATACACTACCATTTTTATTCATATAATATTCTAAACAGGCTTTCATATTTCCTTGTTCTTCTAGTTGAGGCTTAAAAAATTTTTAAGCCAACCCCAGAGTTTTGAAACCCTAAGATGTTGTCTTTAACTGGACGGATTTTTGAAAAAAGAATGCCCTTCTAATTCAGCTCCGTAGTTGACTAACCCTCAAATGGAAATGTGCACACGTTCACCTCTCTCCATGAGCTTGGGAGTTTCCGAGTTTCCGTCAGTAAAATAAGCATCACGATACCAATATGTCTCACATGTTTCTGAGAGGGGTCCAGAGTGAGTGAATATTTGCCTGGTGCTGCAGGATCCGTGGGCTTTCTAAAGACAGGCAGGACATGCTGCTAATGTTACGATCAGTGCCAATTTCCAGATGGAACTCTGCGGCTATACTGAGTTCACTCCTTTTCAAAATCTGTTCGGCAAGTGCTCCCAGGGCTGGTATAAGCTCTGGGGCTCGTTTGTTTTTCCTGGTAACCATGGAGCTGCTAGTTTCAATCATGGCTACAAAAGCATCAGAGGAACTGGGAAAGTAGAGTGAGAGCCAGAACCCACTGGCTGTCTTTGGAGTAGCTGAAGAGTGAGTAGCAGGAAGCAGTAAACCAAAAACCATAGCTGCCAATAAATGACCTAGACACTGTTTTCTTGGCATTGCTATTTGAGTTCTTCATGGCTAAGCAAATCAAGACAAATGGGGGGGAAAAAAGCAAAGTTTTCTCAAGGATCCGTTGAGGTGAATCTCTTAGCTATACAGGGAATGAAACTTATTTTACAAGAAGTTCACTTCTGGCAGAATAGCAGAGATGGATCCAAGTTTGGATTCTGAATCACTTAAGCTGAGCAAGTTACTCAAACTTTGCAAATCTCAGTTTCTTATCTGTAAAATGAGCATAGTAATGTCTACCTAACAAAATTGTTTAATAAGGTGTGTGTGTGTGCGTGTATATATATATATATATATAGAGAGAGAGAGAGAGAGAGAGAGCGCCCCAATAAGTGATTGCAGCTTTTGTTCTTCTAGACCTTGCAAATGAGAGTATTCAACATTTAAACGAAAGTATATAATAGGATTCGTTCACAGAGGAAGTCTATAGAAAAGAAAAGTATATATATATAGTGTGTGTGTATATATGTAGTAGGATAATAATTTAATGCTGAGTTTTAAGCCTTTCTCTATATTTCACTCTAGTTGAAGAGATGGAATATTTTAGAAGAAAAGCTGCATGATATTTAAAAGTATTTGAACTTTCAAGCCTGTGACACTTTAGCATTATGCAATTTTTTTGTGGCTGCTAAGTTTTACACATCTTGCTTTGCCTGGTTAGAAATCAAATGCTTTCCTTGACAATAACCACTTTCACAAATACACTGTATGAAAGGTGATGCATGTGCATTTTCAGGAAATTATTTTAATAGCATGATTAGTTTAAACTCCCGCTGTGTTCCTACGTGGACACTGCCCCACCCCTAAACTGTATGGTCAGGCTAGGACTAATAACAGAACATCTGTTTAACAATATTTGAAAATTCGTAAAGTTTCAGGACAGAAAAGGTGTCACAGTAATTTAACCTTTGGAAATTCTGTGCCTAGGCAATTTTTAGCTAGTCTTTTCTTCTGTAGAAACCACTACCCTTCTTCCTTGTCATACACTTTTATTGTTAGTTATTCTTTCTTTCCAGCTTTCCCAGAGCTGCTACCAGTAGTGACTGTAACCCCATCCTCTCTTTTGGAAGTGTTGTTTCAGGACACGTGGAAGATTATTTCTCTGCTATTTGAAGTTTCTGCATGTCACTGAAGTATGCTGGTGCAGTGACTTAAAAGCGGAGCCTTTATTTATCATGATTAAATGCTTGATAACCAGGGAAAGGTTTTTGACATTCAAACTGGCCCATTCTGGAACCTTTTAAAGGAAATGCTAACTCCAGCCTTTTAATGAAACTCAAATGAAAAGATTCTGGATTTAATAATATGAAACAGAAAAATTATTCCTTTTCCCCAGAAAGTCTGCCATGTTCAGACATTGGTTAGATGGTATAGACTGGGGATGAAGAGTTTAAGTTGAGTTGGGGTAGAGGGGGATTGTCCTATTACATAGCTGGAAATTCAGATCCCTCCTTTGGTTGGATACCTCAACAGAATAATGGGAGGGAGGGAGCTCTGGCAGGGAAATTCTTGGCTCTGCCTACAGTATATACAGTATAAAAGAAAGTGCCCTTCAATATAGAACACTATTTCCAGGGTCCTGTGAATTCAATGACTCTAAGGCAACATGTTTCCTAATAAATACACTTTGTTCTTTTAATCTCCCCTTTCTCTGTCTCCACCCCACCCACTCCACACCCTGTAATCCTGAAGGCGAGAGTGAGAGGAGAGACAGACTGGTGGACTGAGATGCCCTACAGAGAAGAAGAGTGGGGTGGCTCGTGTTTCATACATCCTTTCCATTCACTGTTTTATCCCACAGACAGCAGGATGCACATATTTCCCAGCATGCCCAGCTATTCGTTATTTATTTAATAAAAGGACCATAAGAGCCTCTTCCAGAAAACCAAATACTTACTGTGTTTCAGTAACATGAAAATCTACCTAAATGAATGGCGAGAGGAAAATCAAATATGCCAGAGACACCCAGATTTCACCCTAAAAGCATTCTCCTTGAAGGCACAAGGACTGTGTAACACAGTAGGATTTCTGTTTAGCTGCCGGACTTGAAATAGAATAAGAACAAAGGTAACATTTCCAACACTGCATCCTTGGCTGTTTCATAATTCTTTTTTTTTTTTCTTTTTTTTCTTTTTTTTTTGAGACAGAGTCTTGCTCTGTCACCCAGGTTGGAGTGCAGTGGCACCATCTCATCTGAGCTCACTGCAACCTCTGCCTCTTGCCTCCTGAGTAGCTGGGATTACAGGTGTGCCCCACCATGCCTGGCTAATTTTTGTATTGTAGTAGAGACTGGTTTTGCCATGTTGGCCAGGCTGGTCTCAAACTCCTGACCTCACGTGATCCTCCTGCTTTGGCCTCCCAAAATGCTAGGATTGCAGGCATAAGCCACTGTGCCTGCAGGCTGTTTCATAATTCTGATACTGCTGTCCACATGTGAACAATTGCAGCCACTTCTTGCTGATTCTGACTGCTGTGATGTTGCAAAGACCTGTTTATTCATTTCATTTATTGCCCTCTGCGGCCAAATTACTATTACTTGCAGATCTCTCCTCGGTTTGCTTCTAGCCTTTCAATCTTGTTCAGGATGTCCAGTACAGAAATAGAAAAGGTGGGTTTTTGGATCAATGTAGCTTAATTATAATCCTGTTTTCTGAGTCTTGCTCATTTTCTTTTTCATTTATTCTAACAAAAAAAGACAGTTGGACACCGAGTGTTGCCTGTATAGTCTAGTAAATAATTTTTTGGAGTTATAGATATGTAGCTTGATTGTCCATTTTCAAGGCCAAGGACAAAGTCCATTTGATTTCATTTTAAATTGCATGATTGAAATGAACTTACAAGCCTCTTTTTCCCTCTACATGATCTTCTTGCTTTAATTGTGAAGACTACAATAAAACAAAACAAATAAAAAAACACACACACAAATGTAAAGAATTATCGGTTTAGATGTTTTTGGTCTGTCTTTCAAGCTATCTTTTGATGTTTGCCTCTAGAACTCCAATGTTGCAGCCACCACAGCTTGAAGTATTTCCCCCACCACTTGTGCCATTTCAAACATTCTCTTAGTATTAAAACAAATCAAAATCAGGAGGTATCTAATTGTGCTGGTTTTGATTTTGTTAATACAAAGTGAAAGATTAAAATGGAGCAGTAACAGCAAAAACATTTCTTAAAGAGGCAGTCACAGCAAACAATCAAAAGGCAAATAAGCTCTAAAACCAAAGCCTTGAGAACTTTAAAGAGAAACAATCCCCTTCCCCAAAGAAATTTCAGGAAAGTACAATCATTACAGAGGTTGCTTTATAACCTCTTTGTAAAAATGTTAGTCTTTGGCAAAAGGTACCGTTATGACGGCTTTCAGATACATCATAACTGCTTCCCCCGGTAACATTTACAAGCTCACATAGTACATTTGTCACTTTTGGTGGCAGTTGGCAAGTTTTGTAATGGTCTGGGTGCTTCCCCAACATCTTTCTTGTTTTCCTCACTCTCTTATGCACTTTGGATTCTCAGTTACCCCCTGGGGCTAGACTCCAGCTTTTTCCTTTTATAGCTCCATTGTTATTCCGTCTGTAGGGCAATAGTCCTAGGTACCCCCGCCTCCCGCCCCCACCAAAAGCCTTAATGGAGTCTGATTCTGAGCATCGCTTGAATGAAAAGTCAGGAGTTATTTTGACTTTGCTCCTTGAAGCAATATAGCACTTCTGTTTTGTCGTGGCAATTATTTGTTCTAGACGCTTTTCACATTTCACTCTGTAGAGCTGCTGGTATGAACAGGTACAACTTTCCCTATTTAGTATTTGCCAAAATAAATCGATAAATTGTAGCAAAGTCCCCACCTTCCCTTGTAATCTCAATTCCAAAGGTTTGGGAGCATTATCCCATACTTATTCCCTCTAGTGATCATACTCTCTTCCCCTAAGAAAGTGGGTTGCAGGCAGACTTGTAAAGGCAAGAGATGCCTTTCCAAGACTTCTTGAGTACATGGATTTTATCGTTTGGCAGAAACTCAAAAAGTGAGCACTCCTCAACACAGTTTGTGCTTACTTTTCAAACTCCTTTGAGAAAATGTAAATGATCCCTGGTAAGGTGAAGTCTGATTCACACTTCAGTATGAACTAACCAGTTACCATTCTCTGGGACAAATTTTTCAAATCTCAAATTGGAAAATGTGTTTGGCCAGGGAAAACTGAGAATTTAGACTCGTGCTATAATCAACACATTCAAGCATAATTCATGCACTTGACTAACAGGAAGAATAATGCCTGTGAGCTGAGGTATGAAAGCTAAACAAGATTGGCCATACACGCATGTGGAAGAAGACTGTTTTGAGAAAAAGGAACAAAAATGTGAAGACAGAGGTGTATGGTTGTGTGGTACATTTAGAGGAACTGCTTGAGGCTCATAGTTACATGATTGCAAAGGGTAGCAGGATGAATGGTGGGAGAAGAAACCGGGCACATAATCAGTAAATGGACCATGAAAGGCTTTGTGTTTGGAGCCAATAAACTGAAATTTTCATTCAGCTGGAGACCGAATGCAGGATTTTGGACAGGAAAGTGAGATACTAAGATACGCATCTTACAAAGATGTCTAGTGACATGGAGAATGGGAGAATGGATTGATGAGGATACTCCAAGTGAGTCGTCCATGACAGCCTCCCATTTTTTCACCACCCAATCTCTCTCAAACATACTCCAAGTAAGACTGGAAGTAACACCATGTGGGATGTCACTGCAAAAGTCTAGGTGAGGTTTATGAGTGTCTGAACTAAGGCTATGACAGTGGAAGTGTAGAGAAAGGGCAGGCAGTTTCAAAAAATATTAAGAAGAGAGAATTGGCAGAATATAGGAGCTAATACAATATGAGAAGTGAGAGAGAAAAAAGACTTCCAGATTGTCTCAAAGCATTTTATGGTTAATAGATGAAATACTGATTCTTCTATATAAAGCTACCTCTCTACCTGTGTATCTACTCCATTTCCCTCTCATGCACTCAAGCACATCATTGCTCTGAGTATACATCCTCTCTTTCTATCCTTATATTACCTCTCTTTACTAAATAAATCCTGGCAACATACAAACATGCTATATTATCTCTTACCTTTCAAAAAATAACTATTTGACTCCATTTCTTCCACCAAGCACTGCTTGGTTTCTCTGATCCCTTTTATAGCCCAATGTCCTGTGTGAGTTGTCCATGACAGCTTCTCATTTTTTCACCTCCCAAACTCTCTCAAACTTACTCCAGACAAGCTTTTGTCCTCAATACTCTACTCAGACGTCTCTTGCTAAGTGTCCAGTGAAACTAACTTTGATTCTACCTCACAGGGAACATCTGGAAATAGTGTAAGCACAGTTCAGTATAGTCTTGCTCAGGATCTGTAGTATTTATACCCTGACATCTGCAGCCCATTGGTTAAGGGCTATGTTAAGGGGTTAGGGTGGGGAGATATAAATTCTCAGGTACCCTAGATCCCTATGTGAAAAAGCCAGCCAGAATGCTGCAACCTGAGGCCAGTCCTCTCAAAAAGCTGTAGGCATTGGCTATTGGAAGAAAAAGCACCTCAAAGATTAGTATGCCAAAAAATGGTATAGAGAGTATGCAAAGTGTGTTCCCACACCAGCAGTATCAGCATCACCTGGAAACTGTTGGAAATGAAAATGCTCTGCCCGCAAAAAAATGACTAGCCCCCTCCCATGACTCTATGTACATTAAAGTGTAAAAAAACACTTCCTAAAAACTCTGTGATGAAAACACAATTATTAGGTTGGTGCAAAAGTAATTGCAGTTTTTACCATTTTTTTTGTGTGTGTCAACCTAATACATTATTCCCTTTTGCAGACAACAACCCAGGAGATTTTGATACCAATATTTTGACCTCATGATATTCTGACACTGCATTTATGAATATACATTTTCAAATCAAAATTATAACATCAGGGATGAAATTTTGTCAAGAAAATATTTTCTGCTATAAACTATACTAAACCAATTTAATTTCTCAATGATTTTTTATACATTGTACTTGTCTTTTACAATTGATTCAACTGAAATTAACATCACAAGGGTTAATGCAATTTACTATGCTATTTTTATCAAGAAGTTTTAATCTCAAAATAATTTATTTTGTTGGAATTCAACCTTTCTGGTGATATATTTAGCTATTTTAAAATTAGTTTGGTGACCATTATTTTGATGAAGTCAATTATTTTCAAGGCTAAATTTTACAGATCTATATTTTTTCAACAAGAGTTGTCAGTCAATTTTTAGTTAACAGCAAATTTTACAGTGAGAAGTTGTAACTATTGTCAATTTTATTTTGTTAATTATTTCTACAAGCTATATTGATTATAAATTAAACAAAATACCATACATTTATCTTTATTTCTTTGCTAACCCAATGGAATTTATGACTAATTGTCATCAAGTATTATAGAATTGCCCTATTGTCAAAGTTCCTGACCTATTATAAATTATTTTTAGTGCATGTAATTTTTCTATAACCTCTTGCTCTTGAGATTACCTCCCTGTGTGCTCCTAATCCCTTCCAGAGTGGATCTTGTAGATTTTTTGTCGGTGTAGAAAGTGGGAAGATTTGCTCTCAGAATTCTGCTGGCCTGAAACAATGTAGAGCTTCAACAAAGTGATTTGTTCTGTTGTTTACTGATTGCGAACAACAAACAGATTTAATACATGAAGGAAAGAGGAGATTACTGAATTTTCCAGCAATGTATGTACCCACTCTCACATCTTTTTTTTTTTAATAAACGAACTACTGTACCAATCATGGAGCAAAGAACATTAGTGGACAGAGGTGTAAGATCTTGGTGCCTGGGAGGTTTAAGCATCCTTGTCTCTGTTGTAGAGTCTGAACATTTGTCTACCAAACCCATCTCTTGCTCCTACCCAGCATATATATTTATTATATTGCCTTGTCTCCTTTACAGTTTTCTGTGCACATGTGACTACTGTATCTTAAAAAACAAATACAGGGAGAAGTGAGGTTGTCCACTCTCAGGCTCGGCTCTACCACGTGAACTTCTCTATGTTCTCTTCTCCTTCTGGCTTTCTGCCATGAAGATAATCCTAGGGTAATCTCAAGAGCCCTGTGTTTCAAATGGCAGGACAAGAAGAAGAAAGGATGCTGAGTTGTTGAATCATTGCTTAAGGAAAGCTGCCCTACCAGGAACACACACTCTGGAATACTTACATGAGTGAGAAATGCATATGACAGCATTAAATCAAGATTTGGGTGTTTATTTGTTATAGCACCTAGCCTTATCCTAACACAGGCTCAAAGCTAAAGTCACACAGCAGACACAAAACGTTATTAGGAGTGAATTCAGGATCAAAACATGCTCATATGGGAAGGAAAAATGAAGCTTACAGAGGTTCATCTCTAGCTTGAGGCAATCTAACCACTCTGGATAGACTTTAATCTTCCTCTGTTTGACTTCTATGCCCAAGGTAAATTACTGCAGAGAAAAAACACTCATAGATTTGCATTTTATAAAATATTGACTGCCTGTTCTACTATATTTACAACAGTGGGCAAAAGTACAAACTGCAAAAGGTTCTAACTGCTGGATTATTTTCAAATACATGCACATACCATCTTTGCCAAGTACACGGGCTGCTGCTTGCTTCTGTTCTAGTGTCTGTTTCACTTAATGCAATGAAATGGACAGTGAGTATTTAATTCTTCAATTAGAAATCCCTGAAGCTGCTACGTAGAAACAAGTGCTGCTGCTATCCTGAAACAAGTGCTCTAGACTTCAAACTATCACCAACACCCTCTACTACAAGCTACATTATTAAACTCACAGAAATTTCTGCCCAGCACACCATTGAAAGAAATGTTTAGAGGAATTAGCTTTGGGGGAATATAAAATTAAATATTTACAGGAAAACAAGTTCTTCAGCTTTGATGGTAATATACTTAGTGATGGAGCATTTGGCTCATGAGATATAGACATTTTCCTGTAAGACATTGCTGTGGTTTGAATGTGTCTCCCAAAGTTCATGTGTTGGAAGCTTAATCCCCAATATAACAGAGTTGAGAGGTCGTATCTTTAAGAGGTGATTAGATCATGAGGGGTGTGCCACATGAATAGATTAAAGCTGTTATTGCAAGAGTGGGCTAGTTATCACAAGAGTAGATTCCTAATAAAAAAAAAAAAAGATGCATTTTGTCCCTTTTCTCTGTCATGGGTATGCTCTCTGGCCCTTCTGCCATCTGCCACGAGAAGGCACAGTGAGAACTCCCTCGCCAGATGCATCCCCTCTGTCTTGGACTTCCCAGTCTCCAGAACTATGAGCCAAATAAACTTCTGTTGTTTATAAATTACTCAGTCTCTGGTATTCTGTTATAGAAGCACAAAATGGACTAAGACATACATTGTAAGCCATTTATTAACAAGCATGACTTACAGCTCAAATCCATCCTAAAAACAAGACATGGTTGACCGTTATGCTTCTTTTAATTTCACACCATGGGTTCTTATAATTCAGTGGTCATAGCTTAAAGATAAATTTCGAATGGATAAAAAGTGTCCTGAAGAATAACGTTTAGTCAATATTGGCATCCAAATTTAGAACAACTTCCCTCCCAGCTCCAACTTTCCACTATGCTGCACACAGTGTTGAACTCTACAGTAGAAGCACTTGTCATAAACTAGGTCTTTGGGAACAATATGATATGGAGAGACAGTTATTCATATGAGCTCTGGACCAGACTAAGTACACAGACCAATTTTGCCTCTTGCTATCTATGTGATTTTAAACAAAGTACTTAGTCTGCCATCGGTTTATGTATGCCTTGAAAACAGTAATTCAAGTGAGGTTGTTGTAGACATTTGCAAATTAATTCTAAAATTAATACAAAATGTAAAAGATCTAGGATAGCTAAAACAATTTTGAGAAACAAGAATAAGATGGAAGAAATAATCTTCCTTGAGGTAAATTCTTCCTATATAGCTGCAGTAAACAAGACAATGTGGTAGAGGGATAGATATAGTGAAGAATGAAACCCAGAAATAAATCTATGTATGATCAACTTATTTTTGACAAAGTTATCAATATTAGTCAATGAAAGAAGGACAGCCCCAACCGGGCAACACAGTGAGACTCCATCTCTACCCCCATCCCCAAAAGGAAAAATTAGCCAGGCATGGTAGAACATGCCTGTAGTCTCCACATGAGGGTAAGGTGGGAGGATCACTTGAGCCCCAGGAAGTTGAGGCTGCAGCGAGCCATCATCATGCCTCTGCATGCCAGCCTAGGCAAGAGAGCAAGGCCCCGCCTCAGAAGAAAAAAGGCAGCCTTTTCAACAATGCTGTTGGAAAAAATGGATATTCAGAAGAAAAAAAAAACCCAAAAACCAAAGAACTTTAATCTAAATCTTCGGCCTTATACAAGAATGAACTCAAAATAGATTGTGGACTTATATGTAAATGTATAGAACTCTCAGAAAAAAAACACATAGCAATAAACTTTTTGGACTTATGGCTAGATAATGAGATTTTGGACTTGATATCAAAAGTATAATCCACAAAAGGAAAAAATGAACATTTGTACTTCAACAAAATTAAAATATTTTGTTCTGTAAAAAAAAACTGTGAAGTAATAAATGGAAGCTACCAACTGAGAGAAGATATTTACAAAACAGATACTTGACAAAGTACTAGTAAGTTGAATATATATATATGTGTGTGTGTGTAGAGGGAGAGAGAGATGGAGCCTCTCTCTGTCATCAGGCTGGAGTGCAATAGCGCAGTCTTGGCTCACTGCAACCTCTGCCTCCTGGTTCAAGAGATTCCCCTGCCTCAACCTCCTGAATAGCTGGGACTACAGGTGCACGCCACCACGCCCAGCAAATTTTTGTATTTTTAGTAGAGACGAGGTTTCACCATGTTCGCCAGGATGGTCTTGATCTTTTGACCTTGTGATCCACCTGCCTCGGCCTCCCAAAGTGCTGGGATTACAGGTGTGAGCCACCATGCCCGGCCATAAGTAGAATATATAAAGAACTCTTAAACCCAACAGTAAACAAAAAGTCCAATTAGAAAATAGGAAAATAAAACATGAAAACACATTTCGGCCAGGCGCGGTGGCTCACGCCTGTAATCCCAGCACTTTGAGAGGCCGAGGCGGGTGGATCATGAGTTCAGGAGATCGAGACCATCCTGGCTAACACGGTGAAACCCCGTCTCTGCTAAAAGTACAAAAAATTAGCCGGGCATGGTGGCGGGTGCCTGTGGTCCCAGCTACTCGGGAGGCTGAGACAGGAGAATGGCATGAACCCGGGAGGCGGAGCTTGCAGTGAGCCAAGATTGCGTCACTGCACTCCAGCCTGGGCGACAGAGCGAAACTCCGTCTCAAAAAAAAAAAAAAAAAAAAAGAAAAAGAAAACACATTTCACTGAAGAAGATATATGGATGACAAATAAGTACATGAAAATACATTTAATGTACTAACCACTGGGGAAGTACAAATTAAAAGCATGATGACTATGACCACATATTTTTTAAATGGCTAAAATAAAAATAGTGATCAATACAAACAAACGCTAGTGAGAGTACTGTAAAACTGAATCACTACACATTGCTGTTGGAAATGAAAACTGGTACAGCCAGTTTGGGAAAGAGTATGACAGTTTCTTACAAAACTAAACATGCAGCTACCATAGTTGCATCCTTAAGCATTTATCCCAGGGAAATGAAGATTTATCTTCACACAAAAACCTGTATGCAAATGTTCACAGCACCTTTATTCATAATAGTCCCAAACTGGAAACAACTCAAATATCCTTCAGATGCTAAAGAGATAAGCAAATTGTGGTACAATCATACCATGGAATATTACTCAGGCATACAAAGGAACAAATTAGCAATATATTCAACAACTTGGATAGATCTTGAGGAAACTACAGTAAGTGAAATAGTCAATTTCAAAAAGTTACATATTATATGTTTCTAATTATATAAGATATTTGAAATAACACAATTATAGAGATGGAGGACAGATTCGTGGTTCTCAAGGATTAGGGATTAGGTGATAAAAAGGGTGGGAGTGGCTACAGTTTTGTATCTTAATTGTGGTAGTGATTTTAAGAATCCACTTGATAAAGTTGCACAGAACTATAGACACACAGACTCCACATACACACACACACAAGTACAAGAAAAACTGATGAAATACAAATAAGTGCTGTAAACTCTACCAATGTTAATTTTTTAGTTTGGATACCATTTTATAGTTATACTTGATGTTACCATTAGAGAGAATGGAATGAAGGGACAGACAACCTTCCTGTACATATTTTGTAACTTCCTGAGAATCTATATCAGTTCAAAATAAAAAATAAAAAACTAAAAGACTGAATTTTCATTTAAGTTATGGAAAGATTGGACCTAAAGCAAGACAACCTCAGTAGTTGACTGTGGGGAGTTCAGGAGCCATCCCCTTGAAAACAAAATTGACAACAGACTTCACTGGAGATGGAGTACTTTGGCTTATGTTATTGGTTCTAGTTACATGCTAATCCACTAAAAATATTTAGTAGTTAATATCTCAATGTGAATTTGTTTCTCAAATCTTTTCTGAGAATGTATTGATTTTCTTCTCTCTCTCTCTCTCATGTTTTGGCAGAGGAAACAACAATAAAAATAAAGTAATTATATTAATTTAGACTAAAACTTATTTAGTGGTTTCCAAATGCCAGGCGTTGTTCAAGTGCTTTCCATCTATTAACTCATTTAGTCTTCTAAATAACTGTATGGCTCAGGTACAATTATTAAACAACATTTTATTACTGTAAAAATTGAGCCCTAGAGAGGTTAAGTAGAACCTAAATTTTTAATGTAGATGAGCCTTGCTTTTACTGGCTATATTATACTTCTTAGAGACAAAGTAGAGAATAAAAAGTAGTCACAAATTAATCCCCAGGAATAACCTGTCTCTCTCATTCTCTTTTCCTTTCTGCTCTCAGTCTCCTCTAGCCAAGCTTTTCCCTCTTTCCTTTACAGTCAGTTTTTTTCCAGCTCATTTCTTCCTCATGTCTTTCCAGACTCACTACATGATGCTCCACCATTTTGTTAAATAGGAAGATTTTCCTTTTTTGAGAATTGTCTAATATGTATCTACAAACATCTCTTAATCCAGTAAACAAAGACAATCTCTCTCTCTTCTCTCTCTCTCTCCTTTCTCTCTCTCTTTTCTCTCTCTCTCTCTCCCCTCCCTATTCCTTTATCTCCCTCAACTCACCCTCTTCTGAACCAAAAGAAAGGGGACAATTGTAATCTTTATGATTTCCCCCCATCATATTACATTACTACCATGGACTGAGTTCACTTGCTATAAGTAAAAAAATCAAATGTTTATTTATTAATTATATACTTAAGTACTTTGAAACTCAAAACTTTATATTGGGGTTTCTGCTGGAGAAACAAGTCATAAAACAGGAAGGACCTAGTTGTTCACATCACTAATTTTGTGGCCTTTTACATTATTACCTGTTAATGCCTTTTGGAGAGGAAGTTTTGTCAATAGTCTGCTAATGATTGTTTACCAAGTGTTTAAAAGTAAGCTAGCACACTTAAAAGATATTTTATTGATAAGGCCCAAAATTTTGCACTATGCCCATTAATATCTATCATTTTATCACTTACATTTTATGAAATGCATACTTCACTGAGAAAAATAAGTGCCACCTATATTTCATTCACTTACATCTTAAAGTGATACCTAAACCCTTTAATTACATTTCTTCTTTCTAACCCTTTACTCATTGTCAAGTCATGATAAGCACCCTCCCAAAATCTGCCCCAGAAAACAAAGGCCAGATTTATTGAAGGCCAATGTAAACAGGTGTGTCTACCATGCTGTATTTAAAAAAATATCATCCTATCTACTTATGGGATTTTTACATCACTGTTTAATCCTCCTTTCCACACTGATTTATGATGCTCCGGTTTCCTCTTCCATCAAGAGGGATGGGTGCCCAAAACGAATGGCTTCCCCTTCCTTTAAAGAAACATTCCCACTCACAGTCTCCTCCTTGAAACTCTCAAATGACACTCTGAGAACGATTCCTGTTCAACAGGTCGACAGCACCCTTCCCCACAGTTTATTCTGTGGCCCAGGTCCTCCAGGCTTTGGCTGTTTATTGTCCATGCCCAATCTTTGTTGGAGTTCAAAGCAAAACTGTTTGTCTCTCAAGTTCAGCCCTCATAAATGAAGAGCACTTGTTTTGTCTCCTCTGAGCATTTCAAAACAAAACAGGACAAAAAATCAAGATACTCTGATGTAATATTAACAGCAATTTCTCACTTACTGAAAAAAAAAAAAAGATGCCTTGGTACATTTGGAAGGAAGAGAGCTGAGGATCAAGAAAGAGACTTCCAGCCTGGCCCATTTCCAGGGGTGAGTCTCCCTCAGCTATAGTATGGCATTGAGGAGCCAAAAAGCTCTTCATGCCCCCCTGAGGAAGTTGATGGGAGCTCAGGATGCTGGCTGGGAGCTCCCCAGGGCACAGGAGGCCAAGTCAGTCTGTAACAGAGGACTGCAGAGTGGAAAACTCCAGACTGAGATAAAACGGAAGTCACAAACGAACTTCACGAGGTCTGCAGGATCAGTGTAGTCAGCAGAAAGAGTGACTTGACTCCCAAGGAGCAATCTCCCTGCCTTGCTCATGCCAAGAGAACAGACTTGTGCCATGATCAGCAAATGCAGCAAGGACAAAGCCAGACCTTCAACATCGAATCAGCAGAGAATATGGAGGACCGGAGGACGTTGCGTGCCTCTGGTGCCATGTTGTATCTTAGCTTTGCTAGAACCTGATGTTATCTGGGAAAAGGGAAAGAGAAGAAGAGGAGAGCAACATTCTGTAAAGCTACTTGCCTCTGAAACACTGGGTTAACCTGAATGTTACTGAATGAAACCAGAAATAATTAAATTATCTTGAACTGGAATTACAGACTCAAGAGAAAGATGTTATATTGTTACCAACTGAAGTTGTAACTATAAAGCTTTGCAAACCCTTTGGTGAGATTTTTGACCTCAATAACCAGAAGATAATTTTTGCCAAAAGCATTGGGTTTAGGTTTTAAGCAGTTGGTTTCAGATTCTAGATACTTATATGATTTCCTTCTTCCTTTTCCAACCTTACCTCACTCAAATGACTTTTCAGAGATTATTTTGTCAAAAAAGCCTTACTGAATCACTTTGTCTAAACAGCCCCTCCTCTGACCACCTTCTCTCCTCTTACCCTGTCTTATTCTTCCCTGAGCGTGTACCACTATATGATGTTTCACTATGGATGTGTATTTGTTTATTGTCTTTTTCCCTACTAGAATGAAAGTTCTCTGTGGCTGAAATTATATTATTTAGCTTCCAATTGTTCCAGTGCCACCTAGTAAGTGCTCAATAAATAGATGCTGAATAAATTAGTGAATCCAGTATAAATCCCTCAATTTTTCTCTTGCTTTCCTCAGTTATAAGTCAGGGATAATATTAATATCAGTTAGCCAGAATTGAGAAATTAAGGAGCCCATAAAGGTGCTCCAAGAATCATAGATCCAGAAGTAATTGGTAGTTCATGTTTTAATTATTCTTGTGGAAATATTTGACTTGGGGACCTCAAATGATACCAGCAAAAATCCAAAAGATGTTTATCCACCATGCCTGTGCAAAGTCCAGCTCTGCCCACTGCATTGAATCTGTTCTCCTCTTATTTTGGATTAGCAAGAAGATGGAGCCACTTTTCTGCTGCCATTGCCCTTGGAAATTCAAACTCCTGATGACTGCGTGCAGGACCTTGATTGATCTGAATTTTGCATCCTTGAAGCTCATCTAATACTACTCTTGTTCTCTAGGATCTAGGTACACTAACATTTCTGTCTCTTGAAGACTTCAGGTTTGCTTGAGAGCTGAGGCCTTTAAGTCTTTCTTTCCACCTGGAAAAGCTTCCAAAACAGCTTCACAAGGCTGGGCCCTTTCATAATTTGCAGTTCAGTTCAAACATTCATCTCCTCAAATGACTGTATCCTGAGCACCTTGGCTAGAGTGGTCCTTCCCGGTCACCAGCACATACACACCAATCAACCAATCTGCCGAAGTCCCTCTCTATTCTAGAAGTCGGTGTTATTTTTGACACAGGAATCAAAGCTTAAAATTTTATTGTTTTCATAGCACTTAAAACTTTTTTGTCATTTCAGTTTCTGGAGGTTCTTTATCAAGGGAAATTCTCATCAAAGTTTTATTTACTGCACTGAGTTTAAGCTCTTGCTTTTAAAAAAATTATTGCCACTCAATACTGGGTTTGTGTATTCTACTTAATTAAGCTTTTAATTGTATTATGTCCCAAAATGTTTTAATGACAAATTTATAAATCTACAAAATAAACAGAGATTTCTTTTGTTCTTCCCAGATCTAACTCAGTCCTTTATGTCTCTCAAAAAGATACAGAAAAAGGTAGCATCTTAAAATATCCTAGATATAAAAGTTAATATGATAAGGTCTTAAAATAACCTGTGAAATAAATTCATAAATCCTGGCTTTTATCTTCAACTGGTCATTAAAGTGTGCTAGGAACTGGACGTCAGTTCTTTTTTTCTGTTTTTTTGAGACAGTCTCGCTGTGTCACCAGGCTGGAGTGCAGTGGCACAATCTTGGCTCACTTCAACCTCCGCCTCCCAGGTTAAGGGATTCTCCTGCCTCAGCCTCCCGAGTAGCTGGGATTACAAGTGAGCGCCACCACACCAAGCTAATTTCTGTATTTTTAGTAGAGATGGGATTTCACCACATTGGCCAAGCTGGTCTTGAATGCCTGACCTCAGGTGATCCGCCTGCCTTGGCCTCCCAGAGTGCTGGGATTACAGGCGTGAGCTACCGCGCCTGGCATCAGTTCTTATATTTCACACAGAAATAGCGTGATAGAGCAGAAAGACTACTGACCTAATCATTCACTCAGTAAATATTTATTGAATACATAATTTATGCCAGTCACTGGGTGAGACACAGGATGAGCAGAACAGTCGTTGGTTTTCTCTTACTGCTTACTACCTCAAAAGAGATGTGGGTAAAACCAATATACGTGCAGGAAATAGTTACTTCCCTATAATATGAATACAAATGAAAAACGACAAGGTACCATGAGAAAAAGTAATATATCTAGACATAATTTAGATTAGAAGATAATATTTAAAGTAAGACTCAAAATGATTAGATTGACATTGACTAACAGTAGGGATCACAGCCTGCAAGGCACAGAGGACTGACTGAGCAAAATCCCTGGGACAGAAGAACTTGATCATGTTTCCATTTTTAAAATTCTACTTCTAACTCCTTCAACATTTACTCATTAGATTTTGGAAAATCACATTGTCTTTCAAATCAAGCCTTATGTTCTATAAAATAGGAAAAATAAAATGAAAATACATTTGGCAGAAGAAAATGAAACACAGTATACTAAAATGTTGTCAAAAAAATTACAAGACAATGTGAACAGGATTGAGGCTTCAGGTAATGCTTCTGCAGTTTCTATTACACTAACCTTCCCATATATGGTAATTTTAAACTCAGGAAAAAATGAAAATACTCAGTTTGAAGACACTAGAGAGTGATCAATAGCAGACAATAGAATAATTGCTAGGGGTTGAGGGTCAGGGATTGCTTAAAGTTTCAGTCAAGAAGATGAATAAGTTCTATAACTTTGCTGTACAATAGTGTACCTATAGTCAAGAATACTGTATTATACACATAAAGATCTGTCAAGAGGATAGATCTCAAGTTGTGCTTCGTTACAATTAAAAAAATAATAAAGTGGACATCCTCAATTTGACAAAGAGCATTTTTAATAAAAAACCTAGAGCTTACATTATGCTTAATGGTGAAATGTTGAATATTAAATATGTTCCTCCTAAAACTGGAAACTAGGCAAATATTTCCTCTATTCACACTTATATTGAGTATTGTAAAGATAGCCCTAATCAGTGCAACAGGGCAAATAAAAGAAAAAGACATCTAGATTTTAAGGAGATAAGTTTTCTTTCTTTAAATTTGTAGAAAACATGGTTGTTTCTGTAGAAAATCCTAAGGAATCAGCATACCTATAATAACTTTAGCAAGTTCACAGATACAAAGTCTGATTTTAACGTTGCTATAAACTATGGTCATCAAGACAGTAGCATAAGGAGAGAAAAATACAGCAATGAAACAGAACAAAAAATTTAGGAATATGCCCATACTTATGATCAATTGACATTTGGCAAAGGCACCAAGGTAATTCAATGAGGAAAGGATAACATTTTCCACAAATGATGTTGAAAGAATTACATTTCTACTAAAAAAAAAAAAAAGGCGGGGGGGGGGGTGGAGCGGAGAGAGAGACTTTAATCTCTATCTAATTTGAGATCAATGAGATATCTAAATATAAAAGCTAAAATACACCAGAGAGCATTTTCCCAATCTTACAGGTAAGCAAAGATCAAACACTATATATATATATTTTTTTCTTTTTTTTTTTTTCTCGAGACAAGAGTCTGGCTCTGTTGCCCAGGCTGGAGTGCAGTGGCATGATGTCAGCTCACTGCAACCTCCGCCTCCCAGGTTCAAGGGATTCTCCTGCCTCAGCCTCCCGAGTAACTGGGATTATAGATGCCTGCCATCACGCCCAGCTAATTTTTGTATTTTTAGTAGAGATGAGGTTAATGTATTGGATATAAGTCTATATAAACTTAAGTTGTTGTTATTCTCCAAAAATAAATAATTAGGGTGTTTTTTAATGCTTAATGTATAGAAACTTGTATAACCAGATGTTGACTGGGACTTTTCATATTTTGAAAAATCATAGTTTAATACAAAAGCTAAGAAACATGGCTCTATGTACTGTGCATTCTAGAACCAGAGAGCTAATTAGGGTTACTGACTTCTGAGGATGAAGCCTTCCCTTTGCCCAAGTTAGTATAACATGAACATGGAAGACTGGAAAAGGAGTAAGCTTCATGGAGGCCAAGTGAGAGAGGCTCTGGAAGAGTCACTCATGAAGAAGAGAGGCCCTGCTTGGAAAGATACCTGCATGCCCTTCCCCAGTTGGAAAGCACAGCTCATTCTGTGAAGCTCTACAGGGAAGCATGGAAGAGACAGTTCTTGAAAGAGTGCTCTGAGAGATTAGGAGTGCAGCAAATTATTGTTCTCAAACATTCTAACCCCCCAGTGGAGAACAGGGGCTGTTTCTTCACATGTGTCCCCCGAAGTGGGGAGGCACAGTTGAATATAAACAACCAACCTACTTCTTGCCTAGGCTGTTGGCTAACACATTCCAGCTGAGCTTCAAAGGACTGTAGCATAGCCTAAGATAAGGATAGTACAAACTGACACCATCTCAGCATGTTGTGGTCCTCAGAGGACACAGCAAAGTGCCACATTGATCCCAGTGGAACTACTTAAAAAGACACTTGAAAGAGAAGGAGCTGTGGGGCTTTCCAGGCCCAGACAATTATTGGAACACCCAAAAAGAAGAAAATATTGGGGATATGTACCTTTGGAACAGCTAAAGGCACACATAGTTGTCCCTCTGAGGGAGAAGTTGGAGTGGACTGGTTTGAGCTCAACAAGAAAACCACAAACACCATCTATGTGCAGAGCCTGTACAGATCACCTCAATGTCAGAGGCCACCAGTAACAAAATAAAAAAACATTTCCCCACTGTCAGTACAAAGACACATACAAATGCCACCCATCTCTCATCTTTCTGTCACCAATATTGAAATAGCTAGTGTCTCTTTTAAGAGGGAGGATGAGCAGTGAGACCATATTTTCTCTTAACCTTCAAGTAGGCCACACTAGATAAAGAGGAGTGGAGCTTTGAATTGGACTTGAGATTTAATTTAAAAATGTTTTTAAATAAAGTGAACTGAGTATTAATCACTAGATGAAAGTATCCCATAACCAAAATGACTGAGAAAAGTTTGAATTGTACCAGGTGTCTCTAGTTGCCTGTTATCCAGAAGAATGCAGGAAAGTGATTAAACAATTTCATATTTACACATCAGTGAGTTGACTTCTCAATAAACCTGTTATACATGTCATCGTAATTTCATAGTAAAATAGGTGTGGGCCTCAAAATCAAATTATAATAAGCTAAATTTGACATTATTTAATTTAGGAGTTAAGAGCTATAGGCTCATTAGATTCTTTTGATAAGTGATAGCCTTCTCAAATTATCATTGGGATAGCAATGTGAATTATACAAATAGTTTTTTTTCTTTGGACATTTTGATATGGCAGCCTCAAGGAGTTAGCTGAAAAATTTAGAACTGATGACCTCTATTCATGTGTGTACCTCTGAATAAAATTCTATGAAAGGGACTTTAAAAATATATTTCACTTGCAATAATTAACTTGAATTCTCCATAAGAAATAATTTAGTTCCATAAGGGTTGGCTTTTTTTGGTCACTTTCAAATGGAATCTATTATTTAAACTAAATTCAATCAGACTCATCATAAATATTGAGACTGAGTTTTGAGCTCACAAGCCTAAAAAGCAATCCTTCTATAATTTTTAAAGAGTATAAATGTACTTTACATTTCAATATATAAACGTGTGTATAGAACTAAAATCATAATCATCAAAAGGAAAATTGAAATTCTTCATCTATGATATAATGAATTATAAAATTAAACATAAAGTTAGAAAAGCTCCCAAATCTTAAGTGCTGTGGACACACTTCAGAAAGTGAGACTGACCAGATACTGAGAGAAGAGTAAGAGGACTTCCCAGTTGACAGTAAGTTGATTTGCCCAGCCTTAGGGTCAAATGTGAAATGATCAGCAGCTGCAAATTAGCAATGTGCCTATGCTTTGTATACACAGATATAATTAGGAGACCAAGGTTGTGTCTGTTTCTATATGCTTGGCAAAATATGCTTATGAAGTCATATTAACAAAATTTTCCAATTGAGATTGCCGCCAAGAGTTTGTTTCTTTAATGTGCTCAGACCTAAATGCATCCTCTTCTTGGAAGGTATTCTCATCAATATTTGTGGGGAAAGTCTGAATAAAAACTCTATTTCACTAAATGATTATATAATTGCACTTCTGTAGTATGTGTGAACACAATTTATTTCTAGGAGATGCCAAAACTGAATGAAAACTAAAAAAAAAAAAAAAAAATCAAGTCAGTCAGCTGCATGATTAGTGTCATGAGGACATAAACCAAGGCCTGCTGTGGTGAAAGATTTAAGTCCAATCCAGCTCCAGAGTAAACAACTGTGTAATTATTATTTATTTTTGAAGAATGTATATTTTCATAAACAGACTCAGATTACAAATGATTTCTCTCATGCAGTTACTATTTTGTCTGTTTGTCTCCCCACTCTCTCTCTCTCTCTCGTCTGTTATGGTACATTATAAGCTTCCATGCCACGGTGGATCCTGCAACTGCAGTCCCAGTCCTACTCCCTATCTCTTTTTAGCACTCAGTGGGGAAAAGTACACATCATTGTGGACTGAGCCAGGAAAATAACCGGGTTTGGTTCAACTATAAGTTTTGAAATAGTAATGAGGGGAAGAAAGAGCTCCCATTATCTGGAGGGGTGGCCTATCTAAAATCACTGTTTCTACTTGGTCTGTCAGCTATGGCCTTATTTTCTGCATAAAAAAACTCTGAAATAAAGAAAAAAGAGCCCACTGTTTATTCCAAATGAAAACTTTTCCAAGAGCATGCCTCAATCAAAAATTTTAAAGCCTGTACTCTTATTAGGAAAGTACACTTAATTTGTCTCCTTGATACGGACAAGAGGCAGGGAAATAGTGGGTGGAAGAGGTTCCCTGGCAAAGGCCCCACCCTCAAGCCTGGAAACCCACAACCCAAAATAGGAACAGGCATTCCTGTTTTCATCCCCAAATGTTACCTTTTCTAAGACCACTCTGGCCTGCTATGCCCCATCCTGTGTCCGTATAAACCCCAAGCTCCATGAGCAGAGGTACAGAGAAGCAGAAGAGCAGTAGAGTGGCAGAGTGGCAGAGCAGTGTGGCAGAGAAGGAGAGAAGAGAAGGAGTGTCTAAACATCTAGAGGAGTTTGACTGGGATTGGTTGGAAAGATCAGCTGTGGGATGGCCAAACTCCAGGGGAAGATTGTCTTCCCACTCCATCCCCTTTCTAGCTCCCCGTCCATCCCACTGAAAGCCATGTCCACCACTCAATAAAATCCCCACATTCACCATTCTTCAAGTCCAACTGACTTGATTCTTCCTGGATGCTGATCAAGGACCCAGATACCAAGAGGGCAGAGGGTAAAAGGCTGTCACCCTGACTCTCCACTGAGCTAGTTTAACACTTAGCCATCTGTGAACAGCAACTGCTAAAAGAGCATTATTTGTAATACACCCCTAGACGCTACATGGGGCTGGAGCCCAAAGTGCTCACCCTGGCTCCTGCACCTGCCTATCTGCATGCTCCCTGTCCCATAAAGGTTTGAACACATGGCAGCCAAGCAAGTGAGCCACACTTCTGTTGCAAGTCCTATGAGGGGGTCAGGGAACTCTCCCATTTCACCTTTGACTAAAAAATAGTTCTTCTTTCTCAGATAAGGTTGTCAAAGAAGTAGTCTCAGGAGGAACAAGCCTAGATCTGTAAAAGGAAGGAGGATGCATCAGCCTAGTCATTCAGGTGAGCCAAGTTGATGCTGTTAGTCAACAGATTGACAGGTGTCCCATCAAAGAAACATCACATGAAATCCACTCTAAGCTCTGCACACCAGCAAAGCCAGTCTACAACCTATAATTGTGGTTACTATTCATATCCTTATATAATTTAATATTTAGTCTTCAAATTACTGATAACTTGTAACACTTTTTTGTGTTGATTTATGATTTGTCTGATCGATGACATTGTCTTTTTTGCTTGGTTTAGTTTTTCCTTTTTTTTCTTTTTTTTTTTTTTAACAGAATCTTGATCTGTCACACAGACTGGAGTAGAGTGGCACAATCTTGGCTCACTGCAACCTCCGCCTCCCACGTTCAAGTGATTCTCCTGCCTCAGCCTCCTGAGTAGCTGGGATTACAGGCACATGCCAACACACCCGACTAATTTTTGTATTTTTAGTAGAGATGGGGGTTTTGCCATGTTGGCCAGGCTGGTCTCGAACTCCTGACCACAAGTGATCCACCTGCTTTGGCATTCCAAAGTTCTGGGATTACAGGCATGAGCCACTGCACTTGGCCAACACTGTTAGTTTTTGTTTTTTGTTTGTATTTTACACTGAGTTTCCAAGTTTGAAACAAGATGAAGTCAACAGTCAACAGTGAAGTGGTGAATTATGTATTTCAATGGCTCAGTCATTAATTATGGTGTAGTATTTGGCTAAAGGCAGGAGATAAATAAGTATACAGCATTGTCACTTTTTCTTCCTTCTTTACAACCTTGTTGTTATAGTTAGCATATGTGGCTCATTTTTAAGTTCTGCAGGGTGGCATCAGTCTGATGATTTGGATTTCCGAGACACAATATTAATTGCCATGTGGTATGAGGAGTGAAGAATAGCTCCACTGAGGAATATCGATAGCAACTTAGATTTCTACCAAAAGCAAAACATACAGATTGTATTAACTTAACAATCTATCAATTAGGAAAAAGCCACTAACTAGATGGAAAGTTGTATTCTTTCAAGAATTAATTGAATCAGAAAGTTAGCTAAGTCATGCGGTGTAAGAATAGTAGTTATGTAAGGAAGAATCTTCCAGACACACACACTTCAAAGTTTATACATTTTTACTAGTAAGGCCTCCACGAAGAAGATGGCACCTTTCCCTTTCCCAAACTACAGTGGAAGAAAGGAGGGCGATTAGAGGGAAACCAATGTCTGCTAGTTTATTAATCAGGCTTTATTATACTTCCTTTGTTTTGAGTAAACTTGCTAATCCCTATCATAATGGATGTTACCAAACCCAGTGAGTCATTATAACAAAGTGACCTCAGTTTAGGAATCAGGAGACGTGGTTTAAAGGACAAACCACATTCTGCAAGTAATTTTTTTAGGCGGTTTCCTCAAGAAAAGCAACATTGATATATATATATTTTTTTCCTGTAAGAAGATGGAAAAAGAGAATCCATTTTAATGAACATCAATTTCAACTTAAAAAGTCCTGCGCTGAGGTCAGATTTAAAATACAAATGGAAAGACTGTCAAAATATCCAGAACAAACCCATTTTATTAGTAGACCAGCAGCTAAAACTGAAACAGTTATCACACTCCTGCTAACATCTTATTTTAAAAATTGAGTGTTTTCTTTTTCCCATGGAATAATGTGTAGTAATTAAAGCCAGCAAGTCTCTGATTAGTATGAAAATGTTACTCTATTATTAAATTAAGAGTAATAATGCCTTCTGTGCACGTATCTGGCTAAAACCTGAGGATCTTTAAGAGGTTTTTGTGTGTAGGATGAGGACCTCATCAGCATGAACACTAGGAAAGGGATGTGAAGAACAGTGGACCTTTCAAAATGCCAAGAACAGTTTGCTTATTTGTAAAATTGGCAGGGCACAGTCACCCAGAAAGAAATTTGGCCAGGGTGTACAGATCTGTCAATAACTGCCATGAGACTCAGGATCTGATTGGCAAGGAAGTTATTCAACCCTATTTGTATTAGTCCATCCTTGCATCACTCTAAAGAAATACCTGAGACTGGGTAATGTGTCAAGAAGAGAGGTTTAATTGACTCACAGTTCCACAGGCTGTACAGGAAGCGTGATGGCTTGTGGGGAGGCCTCAGGAAACTTTCAATCATGGCGGAAGGCAAAGGGAAGTAGGCACATCTTACATTGCCAGGGCAGAAGGAAGAGAGAGAGGGGAGAGGTGCTAGACACTTGTAAACAACCAGATCTCGTGATAACTCACTCTCACCAGGGCAACACCAAGAAGGATGGTGTTAAACCATGAGAAACTGCCCCCCATGATCCAGTCACCTCCCACCAGGCCCTACCTCCAACACTGGGGACTGCAATTCAACATGAGATTTGGGCGGGGACACAGATCCAAACCATTTCACTATTCTTTAATCATTTTATTCAATAATTAAACTAACTACAGCTGGCCAATTGCTGGCCTAAATTTCCTCACCATTCTCTTAGCCTCTCCTACCCCCACTTATATAGTACTTGATCCTGCTGACCTGAACCTATATAGGAACAAATATACACAGTGATTGTGAACATCCACTGAAAGTCTGTTGAATATGATGGTCTGTTTCTTCATGCCTTTTGTCCATGGACTCCTAACCTTTTTTTAAGATACCCATAAGCAAGTAATTAAGAGCAAGACACAAGGTTAGAAAGACACAGTATACATTTTACCTTGGAGTCAATTAAGCCATTTACTCCTGTTGCACTTTCACAGCATCATATACTTCCTTTAGCTATTTTATCATTATGATATTATACATGTTTGTATAATCTTTTGATACAGCTATCCCTCAGTGATGCACAGCACAGTGTATCTTCCCCCATCTGTCTTGTGTTGTACTCTGCCTTCAATTTAAGAAAAAAAATTGAATTAACAGTGTATAACAGGTACATAATATGCTTTGTTGAATAAACGAATAATCGATTATCAAGTGGGTTACTTTAACTCAGAAAGACTCATCTACCAAATTTTAAGGCATACAAAATTTGGGGTATGTTCACTTTACTGAAAATACTATAAAATTTCACTAGGCCAGAATACATTTGAAGTCTTTGCACACCCTTAGGGCTTTCATTTTTCTTTGAATTGTCTTTGACCTATAAGTTTGCTAAGCAAATTAATTGTGTGAGCAAGTTTCAAAGAAATGTAAGCAATATTACAGAGGATGTTCAAATTACTAAAGTTAAAATCTTTTCAAAATACTTGGAAAGCATCAAATTGTATTTAAATACAGAACTATGCTATTCATTGCACTTTAATCTAATTCATAAATCTTTAGGTTTTTTCCAGATAATCCTTCCTCAGCAGTTGCCTCTAGTTATTTTGTGGAGTCAAGAACAATAAAGTTGGATTTCGAGACGCACCTTTCAGTGAATTCAGATGGCCCCTTCTCCAGTTGGTCTGAATTAGGGGAGTTTTAATGCATATTTATTTAGGTATGTTAAAATTATTCTCCAAGGAGGATGGAAAAGACTGATATATACACTCTGGGTCAAATGGATTCAAGTCCTATTATTTTAGGCCTCTGACAAAGATTACAAATGAAGCTGAACCTGGACAGTCAATAAATCATATTATAGATTACAGCTGTATTAGTCAAAGCATGGCCCAATGTGTGCAAGCTTTATAGAAATTTATGGGTGCTACTCCAGATCTACTGATTCAGAAACTGTCATAGGATTAAGAATCTGTGTTTGAAGAGGCTTTTAAGTGCTGGAATTTGGAAACTGCTGCGTTAGAGCACTGGTCTCCAGCTGCTGTGTCCTTGCCTAAGGGATATGTACAAACAAAAATATATATATAATTGTGTAAGCAAAAATATTATAATTTCTCTTGTACGTATACATACATGATCAGTTTCCATTTTCTATTTTTATAAAAGCTTTATAGTATTTTATATAGAAGTACACATATAACATAAAAATAAACAAATATACATTATAGATGCTAAAATGTTTACTTATGGAGTAGACAATCAAAAAAAGTTTGTAAATACTGAGTCCAGAACATAGTAAATATCCATTTAATCTTTTGGAATGCAAATCCATTGTGTCTGGTTATAAATTATTTAAAATGGATGCTCTTTTCAGCAAAAGAAAATACAAGAAACATACCAAGAGTTTAGCACGGGTTATGATCTTTTAGCATGCTCCTTAAAAATAAAAGGAAACTATTCTACAAGTACACTTCAAGCATGTTTTTCTGAGGAGGATGTTAGCAAGGTTTAAAGGGCATGCAACTGAGGGAACTACCTATTATCGAACCAAATGAAGTCAGATGATTAAGAGCAAATAAAGAATTAGGTGCCTTGAGGGGAAAAAAAAAATAGCGAACAATGGAAGTAAACAGGGGTTTACATTCTCCTGTCTAATGGCTAGGAACAATTAGTTTGGGGAGCTGTAAGAGCACTGCAAAATTTAAAGAAGATGGAGCAAGCCTGTAAGTCCAGACTTAGCAGCTTAACATGCAATTCCCAGTAACAAAGACTCCCATTCCCCATAACTGGTGAAATTGACTTCAGCTGTCTGGGTGAAGTAGTTCCTGATTTGAAGCATAGGAGAAAATCTCTTAAGAGCCTACAGAGTACGATCTTCCCTTTGTTATTTTTTCCCCGTCTATCTTGTGTTGTACTCTGCCTTCGATTTAAGAAACAAATAAATAAAAAGAGGACTGTAATTGAATTAAGAACAGCGAGTCCAAAACTGCATAGTTCTTCACGTGAGACCAAAAGAAGACTTGGTTTTGATCTTAGAGTAACCATATGCCTCACTTTTAACAAATTCGCTTGACTTAACTCAAAAGTGCCCTTACCCAATCAAACAACAACAACAAAAATTGTGTAACAAAGTTAAGGGGGAGGAAGTGGGTAAAAACAGCAAATGTTTCCCTTTTTCAATGTGTGGGAATAGAAATATTCTCTTCTTTGGGTCTAAATATAAGTTTGCTTGCATTGAGTTGTAGTAGAGAAATCAGAAATCAGGGAGGAAGTCAGGATGCGAAAAATCAAAGCAGAAAGACTAAGAGACAACTAAAATTTGGACAGGTATATATCTATTTACATTATTTTCTAATGCTGAGAAAAAAATTCTGCCAATATCATTTAAATGTTGTAAAATGCATGAACATCTATTAAATGGATTTTTGACTCATTTTTGTCAGTTTTTGAGATGTTTGTTGCTATTTAACATAAGCCTTGACTTCTTTATATTGTAAGATTCTTGGGTAATTATTTCCTACAGAGACCCTAGTTCTGATGAATGCTTATCCAAATGCAGTGTTACAATTCTTATTTTATTTTTTACTCTTCAAGAGTATATATAAAATAGTAAAAAAGAAAAAAAAAAGAAATACTTGAGTAGGAAGGTGTCCCTGACTTTATATTGTTTATTTGACCACCTTATTGCTTATCTTGATCTTAAAAGTTGATCTTAAAAAGTTCTAGGCTGGGCGTGGTGGCTCAAGCCTGTAATCCCAGCACTTTGGGAGGCCGAGACGGGCGGATCACGAGGTCAGGAGTTCGAGACCATCCTGGCTGACACGGTGAAACCCCGTCTCTACTAAAAAATACAAAAAACTAGCCAGGCGAGGTGGCGGGCGCCTGTAGTCCCAGCTACTCAGGAGGCTGAGGCAGGAGAATGGCGTGAACCCGGGAGGCAGAGCTTGCAGTGAGCCGAGATCTGGCCACTGCACTCCAGCCTGGGCTGCAGAGCGAGACTCCGTCTCAAAAAAAAAAAAAAAAAAAAAAAGTTCTAAACAATAAATCACTATCAAAAGAAAAAAAAATTTAATGGGCCTTCCTATCTTTCATTCTCTGCCTGGGTCTCTGCCTCTGTCTCTCTCTCTGTTGGCCAAGGTAATAAACACAAGGCTTAAAAAGTAAGAGAACTTTTTTTGTATATCTCCATGAATGATCGAGAGAGAGAGAGAGAGAGAGAGAGAGAGAGAGAGAGAGATATGAAATGTGCCCAGAGCTTTAAAGAAACAGAAATGGACAATACAAAAAGTACTTCCACCCTTTCTGTTTGTACTCTAAAAGTTTTTACAGTAACCATGCTGCAAGTCAGGGGATCACAGGATCCTTTATTAGCAACTGCCGAAAACTTGTCTTGAAGGCACAACTGATGTCTGGTTGTTGTGCATGGTTTCTAAACCACTGTTTTATGGGTGTGAAATCAGATGAAATATGTTTATGAGGTTTTAACCCAGATATTCCCTTCTAAGTTTTGCCAAGATATTATATGCTTGGATCTTTTACCATATTTACTTAAATAAATACATTGAGGTTAAGTGCAAACTTGACACTAAAACATGCTATATTTGTACTCTGTCAAAGGCTCACACATGGAGCTTAGCTGTGTGTGCGTGTGTGTGTGTGTTCATCTCTGTTTATAGGTTCATGTACTAGTTTTCTGAGACCAAGCTTATGCACATTGAAGCGGAATGGAGTGCTTGCCATTATCCAGTCGATTTCACCTGCTATTGCAAATTTCATTACTGAAATTTACTCATAAGCACTAACAATCCAAGCTACTGTCAGTGATTATCCACCTTAAAATAATTTTTGAATTCTAAATCTCTTTGACCAAAGCTATCATTAAGTTTCACAAACTCAAGGCTTTTTAGTGAAGTGGCTTCTAATGTATAAAAGCTTTTAACAGTTGCTTTAAAAAGTCCAGTTGGAGCTTCAGCCATGGTTTCTTCATTTCTTTATGCCATAATAATCTGTTCCATATTATCTTTCAGGTTCATCTCATGGGATGTGTGCAGTCTATTCTTTTAGTGGAAATATATTTTAAAACCTCAGGCATTTTTATAAGAGGGTAGATGGTAATTTGGCAGATGATGGTCAAATGTTTAATGACCAATTATGTTCATATATGATAGTGCAATGCTTAGAATTGCTGTAAACTCAACATTAATTGGCCAAACCATGAAACTAAATCTTAAGTATTATTAATCTATTTATATTGATATAATGTTTGGGCAAGTTATTCAGCACATATCTTGAACTGAACAGAACAAAATTTCCACAAGTCAAATATAGGGAAAAGATTGCCAATTCTTAAGTCGATGACTACAAAAAAACAAACTCATTATATAAAGAACATAAAGCTGAGCAAAGACTAATAGATTAGCACACTGCTCATGAAGACCGTTATCAGCACTGAAGGGGCTTTGGGTAAACTACTTCCTCTCTTCCCTGTCTTTCTAGAACAGATTAATTAGTTACTCGCTTCCTTTCCACTTCACGACGTGCTGTGTAAATTTGGCCTAATGGTGTCATGTCTGATGAATATGAATGTAGCTGAAAAAGTTAACAGGGAAGCAAATATCTGCCCTTACGTCTATTTCAAGGTCTACTTTTATCTGACTATAGCTCCCACAGCCCCACCAGGAGTTTTACCTCCTCTAGACCTCTAAGGGAAATTTAAAAGATATTTTTAGATAGTTTAGTTTTGGAAAAAAATTAAATTAGAGGTTCATTTTGGGAAAAAAATACACACACGGCAGAATCATTAATAATAAATAAATAGGATATGAACCTCATCAACAAGCAATACAGAATTTAATATTTCTATAGGCATATATCATTTCAGAAATTTCTGTCATTTAATATCATTCAAAAATAATTTTTCTGTTGCATAAATGTGTCAAAATTTATTGAACGCATCCCTTATTTTAACATTTGGCTTATTCAAAGTTCTTGCTATTAAAATCAATATGCAAAGTATCTGATAAGCCCAGGTGCAGTTGCTCATGTCTCTAATCCCAGCACTTTGGGAGGCCGAGGTGGGCAGATCACTTGAGTCCAGGAGTTCCAGACGACCCTGGCCAACATGGCAAAACCCCATCTCTACTAAAAATACAAAAATTAGCTAGGAGTGGTGGGCACATGTAATCCCAGCTACTCGGGAGCCTGAGGCAGGAGAATCACTTGAACCCAGGAGGCAGAGGCAGCCTGGGCAACAGAGCAAGACGTCTCAAAAAAAAAAAAAAAAAAATGTCATGAGATAACTTTTGTGAACACTCTTATCTACTAACTAAGATCAATTCAACAAAATAGAAGTGCTTTTGAACATTTATTTTTCTTACCAAAAGTTTGTAACAATTTGCCCTCCCAGCAGCTATGTCTGAGGGTGCCCCTCTCTTTGTCCCCTTGTTAACACTGGTGAATAAGCATTAAACATCAAACAAGAACAACAACAAAACAGTGTCTTCAGCCATTTCTTTCACTCAGAAGAAAATTATGTGGGACATTTTTCATGTTGGTCTGGTTCTGGCTAACAAAGAAGGAAATAGTGCAAGCAGTCATCCCCATAAACTGGGCGCATATGGGAGGAGAATTGAGAGCAGGGAAAGTACAGCGCTGTATTGAGTGAAATAGGAAGACTTTACCTGAAGTTAACATGAAGACTTCAGACACTGCCAATGACAATAGCCTCAGCCCTGAGGTGATTACTTTTTTTCAACAACTACTTACTAACAGTCATAAGAAAGAAACGTAGTTTTCCACCATCCTCTGCCTCTTCCCCAAGCCCCTGCCACCAAATATCAAATAATGATAGGCTGGGTGTGGTGGCTCATACCTGTAATCCCAGCACTTTGGGATGCTGAGGGAGGTGGATCACTTGAGGTCAGGAGTTCGAGACCAGCCTGGACACCATGGTGAAACCCCGTCTCTACTAAAAATACAAAAAAAAAAATAGTTGGGTGTTGTGGCACTTGCCTGTAATCCTAGCTACTCAGGCGACTGAGGCAGGAGAATCACTTGAACCTGGGAGGTGGAGGTTACAGTGAGCCGAGATTACACCATTGTACTACAGCCTGGGTAACAGAGCAAGAGTCTGTCTCAAAAAATAATAATAATAATAAAATAAATCAATAAATAAAAGTTAAAAAATAAAATGTAATGTAAATGCCTTCAGAAGTAGCTAACAATTTGAGAGTTTCTTGTATAAGATGGATTTTTGCATTTGAAAATATTTACTTAGAAAAATGATCAAGAAAGTAGACTCTTCTTCCTTAGATGTCTGTTGATACGTATGATGAAATTTAAGGGAATCAAAATAATTCCTTCTGGCATTTTTGTGTGTTTGTTTTGTACTTTTTTTGTTGCTGTCTTTTTGTAGTTTGTACCCTTTAAACTGAATCCAGATCTAACAATTTTAGGTTGTTACGTAAGAGGCAAAGCATAAAAGCATTTTGCCAAAGTCACCCAAACTATACATCTTTTGGGAGATCTACCACCAAGCAGGCAAGAGAGAGACAATTGGAGAGCAATACTTTTAAGGAGAAGAGAGATTAAAAGCAGATCAAATATTTTGGGTTGAGGTTAGTACTTCCACTTGCGTTATAAAGATCTGTGGTACAGACTTGAAGGTGGAACCGGGTTTTAAAATTGGAACCCTAGCAGGAAATCATTATAGTTCTGTGATTAATTTATGCAAAAGTGGAATCATATGAAATCATGGCCTGAGCTGGAAATGAGTCCCCACGTAAGCCTTCAGAGTTTGTAATGTCAGTTTGCAGGTTATCAGACACCCTTGTCTGGTGATTGCGTTTGTAGACTGAAGTCAGGCATCACCTTTACAAAGACCCTGTGCAGGAATTGGTTCTTTTCTTCAGCTGGTATGTGGTTTCCTGTCTTTTATTTAATGTTTCCAAGGTAATGTTTCCAAATGCATGAGACACAATTTCCTGAGCCTGAATGTGAACAAAATAGAAACTGTATTAACTAGTCCTAGAGGCTCTAGTTTTGGGCCTTAAACACTTATAATCTTGATCTTGTCTGTTTCATTGCATTAAATTAGTTTCTGTGATTAGCAACCTGAGAACATTGTTGCATTTTGGCTGTCCTTTGAATCCCAATGTAAATCTATCATTAGAGCTGAGAGATTTCAGGCTTTTGATGTAGGGAGGAGAACACACAAAAGCTTCTAACAACTACTGGAAAAGTGAAACAATGACTCCCAGCCACAGTTCTTTTGCATTTGTGCCACAATGAAGTGTTTCACACTGATCTTGCAGTTCTTAGGCTCTGAGGAGTATTTGCAGTCAGTAGAAAGAACATCTTGCTACTCAACTCTTAGATATCAGAGTTTTATACTATATACACATACTCTGAGGACTGTCTTTCATGTTTATGCAGCATAAAAATGTCTGAAGGAGTTCTCCAGAAATTTTTCTCTTGCAAACTTTTAATATTTTATGTTCACTCGATGTGTTTTTCCATTTCCCATCCTAAGAATTTTCTTTCAACCTGTTGAAAGGGTTTTAGTATCTGGCCTCTTGAAAAATATGTTAATAGAGTTTTACTGAAAAGAAACTGTAATTAGAATGCCATATAAACTTTGATAGCTAAACCACTCAATACCCACTTGAAACAAGATGATATTTTTATTATAAAAGCATTTTTATGGATACTTAAATAAAGGTAAAGGGGTTGTATTAGCACATGCTACCGCACATCCACTATTTATCCAGACAGTCTGGAATCCAACAGCCTGGTCTGGTGTCTGAGACATGCGAGAAGTCTGGAATGGTGGCAATGACGGCCATGTTGAAATCCCCTTCTTCCTCTTTCTTCATTTTCATTATTCTCTTTTCTCTCTCTCCTAGCAGATTTTTCAATATTCCACTCGGATTAGGGAACTAAATAGCAATGGAACTACCAGAGGAACTCAAGTCATTGCGACCCTTCTCCATTGCTAATTTGGAAAGCTTTCTGCAACTCCTGAGCACTGCTTTACTGCT
This sequence comes from Macaca mulatta, assembly GCF_049350105.2. Classification (NCBI taxonomy): domain Eukaryota; kingdom Metazoa; phylum Chordata; class Mammalia; order Primates; family Cercopithecidae; genus Macaca; species Macaca mulatta. The sequence goes on from NC_133413.1 coordinate 126,479,894, forward strand.
GCCAAACGCATTTATAGACTCGTTTGTACCTGCAGAAGAATCACGTATTTCTTAACACTTTGACTAATTCTGTTTTTCAACAATTCAATTAGAAAAGTAAAACTAATAAATACTATTATTGTGCCAGGCTCTGTTAAGTAGGTACTGAAGAGATATGATGAACAAGCGATAACTCCTCAGCCTGACTTTCCCCAGCAAACATACATACTATTTGAAGGATGGTCCTTCACATTTGTGATGGGAACATCAATAGGATTAGGATTTGCAGCCAAATGTCACTGCCCTGACTTCTAAGAGAAATGTTGTTGCCTGTTTATTAGAATAAAGTGTTGAGAAAAAAAAGACAAAACAGAACTGGAGAAGCTAAAAAGACCTGAAAAATCTGCATTAGAAGAAGCAGAGAATACTTTGAAGAGAAACAAATAGATGTAGAAATTGTGTGTGTGTGTGTGTGTGTGTGTGTGTGTGTGTGTGTGTGTGTATAAGAGAAGGATAGGAGAAATTGAAAGAGAGAGAGATCAGCAAAAGGTGGGTTTTGGCCACTGGTTCACACCTGTAATCCCAGAACCTTTGGAGGCCGAGGCCAGCAGATCATCTGAGGTCAGGAGTTCGAGACCAGCCTGGCCAACATGGTGAAACCCCGTCTCCACTAAAAAATACAAAAATTAGCTGAGTGTGGTGGCAGATGCCTGTAATCCCAGCTACTTGGAAAGCTAAGGCAGGAGAATTGCTTGAACCCGGGAGGCGGAGGTTGCAGTAAGCTGAGATCACGCCATTGCACTCCAACCTGGGTGACAAGAGCGAAACTCTGTCTCCAGAAAAAAAAAAAAAAAAAGAGAGTTAAGTTTAAGGGAAAGCATTCTGGGAAACTTCGGGACACAAGAATGACAAGGGACACACTGAGGGAGATGGGTGAAGAAGAAGAATTTTAAAGATCTGTTGCTCTGCGTCATGCAATATCATCCTGTGCCTGGCAAGCGTAAGGAGCTGCAGTAAAGATGTCAGTTGTCTCCAATTTCATATATGAGGTTGGATTTTATTTCCCCGGAATGCAAGTCTGTGTAGAGGATTGTTTATGGTGTGGCACAATTTTACAGGATATGCCTTTGTTTCTGCATTGCCTTTGAATTGTTTGCTAATTCTTTTGAATGGATCTGTTTTGTTTTTTGGGGGGTTGGGTTTCCAACTAAGTTTTAAAACAATGAAGCATTGCACTTCTTTTCTAGCTTTCAACAAAGTCTTGGGCACATTTCTGTTATTAATCATGTCCTACCCACCATTTCTTCCCCGATGTGTGTGTGTGAGAGAGACTGTATCTTGTTTTTCTCTTTGAGAATGACTCTTTTCTCCATTCCAAGGGGTCTTGGTAGAAACATTAATCCAGATGCTTAGGCAGTCTCTTGGCCTGCACTTGTTGACAAAGATAGTCTTAATTTTTCTTTTTTTTTTTTTTTTTTTAATGGAGTCTCACTCTGTCACCCAGGTTGGAGTGCAGTGGCACAATCTCAGCCCACTGCAGCCTCCACCTCCCAGGTTCAAGCAATTCTCCTGCCTCAGCCTCCCGAGTAGCTGGGACTACAGGCATGTGCCACCACGCCTTGCTAATTTTTTTTGTAGTTTTAGTAGAGACGGGGTTTCACCAGGTTGGTCAGCTTGATCTCAAACTCCTGACCTCAAATGATCCACCTGCCTCAGCCTCCCAAAGTGCTGGGATTACAGGCCTGAGCCACCGTGCCCGGCAACCTTTCCCTTTTCTTAGAGCATTTTCCTGAGAAAGCTTATAATTGTGTCTGTCTCTTTGATACAGAAATATTTTTAAAATCTCTTGCCAATTTTACACACAAGACTATCTAGGTCCTGGGAGCCATCCCTTTGAAACGTAATCATCAAAAGAGATAGCGCCCCTATTTATTTCCTTGTTTATGTGGGAGGATAGGAGCCTAACTTAGGTGGGTGCCTTGTTCCATTTTGTAAAAGCATCTCCTGCCATGAAAATAAGAGAAAGTTGACCTTTCTTTTGGGGAAAGCCAATTAGTAAAGAGATAGCCTATAATCTCCAAAGAGGTTCTTAAAACCTCAGTTCTTTTTTAAAACTCCAGTTCTTTTTTACACCCCAGTTCTTAAAAACCCTATTGCCCTTGTTTCTGCAAAGCTGAGTTCAGACTCAGTTCTGGTGTCTCTCCCCATTTGCAATGTCCTTGAATAAAGTCTTCGTTGCCTATTTAATTTTGTCCAGTGAAATTTTTACTTTGACATTGGACTCATCAGATACCCTGTTTCCCCTGGGAATTTGGATTCTGAACAGAGTGATGTAAGGACAGAAGTCATGTAGGACTGAGATATTCCAGTGGTAACCACTTGAAAACACAAACTTTTTGTTCTTTCTCCTTAAATGTCTGGACTTGCCCTCATTTGCTGTCCTTTTCAATCATGTGAATTGCCCTGTATCCTTCCAATGAATTCTTTTCTTGCTTAGACTACCCAGTAATTATTTAGGAACCAGTCTCACTGACGAAGTAAGTTATCCATATTGTATTTATCCTTACAAAATCCCTACTAGGTAATGAGTATGAGTCCAATATTAAAAATGAAGAAATTTGAGGATCTCAGAAGTGCATTATTTTTCTAAATTCACCAGTTAGTCAGCAGAATTCTAGAAACATACACTCTTTCCAGAAATGACACCTGAATTAAATATCACAGATATATACCACATCAGGTTACAAAGAGCAAATTCATCTCAAGAGCAGAGTTTGCTTTGTTTTGTTTAATAAACATCTCTCTTACCTTCTTCTTATATTCCCTCACAGTGATTTTTATAAATGGCTCATATCTCTCAGGACACCTCTTAGTCTCTTAATGGATCAAATTTTCTTTCTCTAAAAGTTCTAATATAAGTAGAAATGCTTGAATGAGACAGAGAAGAAAGATTCGTGCTCCGATGATTCGTGCATTAGCTTATATCAATTTTTGATTTATTTAGTAGGGGAAGGAATTATGTCTCAACATCCATACTTATTTCTGGTGCCTACAAGTTCATCTCCTTCCAAACTCAACTTCCTTGCCTTTATTAACTTCTAATGAATAATCTTCAGTGTCCATTTTTCCCTAGACTTTCTTACCTTGTTTCAAGTTTCTTTATAACACATGTTCTATATTCCATGTTAAACAGTGCTCTTTATAACTTTAACATAGCCTCTACTCTGTCAGTTAGCTCTTTTTCCCTCCTGTCACTTGTCTTCCCCTATATTCCAGGTTCAGTCTCTCATCCACTACTTTTCGTTTTTGCTAATGTTTTTCCTTTTGTTTGAAAGTCTCTTTCAGTACACTCTATGCTGCATTAAAGCTTTCAGCAATTATACTATTCTTTATAGATCTATCACCTTCTTGAACTTTAATGGTAATCTTGTTCAGCACAATTTATCCATCAATTTTTTTCTAAATGCTGCAAATTCACTAACCTTGTCTCTTCAAGGACTGTGCCACAATGCAGTATCTTCATGGTGAACTGGTGAAGAAAAAGACAGATAGTAGGCCCATACTCAGTGATCATGTTTGAGACAGGACTAGGCAATGAGCTATAAGGAAGGTGATAAGCGGGTGAATTTCACTCCTTTCATTTAAGAAGAATAAAGGATATCTAAGCATGCTATAACCTACAATATGCATTTGAGAAGACTTTTCTCCAAATGTTAATAGGATGACACACTAAACAAGATAATTCTTCATGTGTCAGACTCCCAGATTCTCTAATACTTAGAGCATCTTTTTGACAATCCTGAGTAGTAGTAATTATTAACTTAGTTTTGCCATCCAGGCAACTCAAGGAGATTAAGTAACTTGCCCAAGATCGAACAGGTGATGTAGAGTTGGGATTTACATGCAAGTGTGTTACTTAATACTTCCATACTGTTATCTTTCTGTGGTAGACAGAATATCGGCCTTCCAATGATGTCCATGTCCTAATTCCCAGAACTTGTGAATATGCTACATAACATGGCAAAGGGAAATTAAGACAGCAGATAAAATTAAGTTTGTTAATTAGCTTATCTTAAACTAGAAAGATTATTCTGAATTATCCAGGCAGGTCCATTATAATCACAAGGGTCCTTAATTGTAGATGTAGACAGAAGTCAGTGTCAGAGTGACACCATATGAGAAAGACTTGACTGGTCATTGTTGGCTTTGAAGATGAAAGGAGCCATGGGACAAGGAATAGGAACTTGAAACTGACAAAAGCTAGCAGAGGGATTCTCCCTACAGTGTCCAGAAAACAACACAGCCATAACACATCTTGCTTTTAGCCCAGTGAGACCCATTTTAGACTTCTGTTATCCAAAACTATGAAACAATAAATTGATGTTATTTCAAACCACTTTTAAATTTGTGGTAACTTGTTAAAGGAACAATGAGAAATTGATACACAACTAAGATGTAAAATATTCCAGTGGTTTAAGAGTTGTTAAATAATCATGGAGACACATGATCCTGATCCAAAAAGATTTTGGCAGTTACTGTTTAACCAAGGGGAGGACAGATTCAGGATGTTATTGTCTCTATTTGAAAATCAGTCCACCTTATTTTAGAGAATACTTCACTTATCCAAGAATATTGGAAGGTGTAGGCAAAGTAAAATAATGTCGTGAGGTAATGAGGACATTTGAAATATCTACTACAGACTCATACTAATAAACTTGTTCCTTTGCAACAATATAAGTCCCTAAATTTACTAGTCCTTACTAATTATAGACTGAATTATCTTTTAATGCAATACATATTGTCCTACAGAGAGCTTCTAAAGTCACCAATTTATATCTAATATAATGGGAGAAGGTATATAATGTATATGAATAGATTCGCTGAGTTGCACAGTAATTACATAGACCAAGCTATGTGTCTCATGCAAGTAAAAACAGGCATACTTTATATCAGCTTTAAAGATCTCTCCCCATATCTGAAGTTGTAACAGTTATATAGTGACCCTAATTCAATTTACTCATTGAATATTCATTATGTTCCAGTTGCTCTTGTAGGTGCTTGGGATACATCAAGAATTTACTATATTTCTTAGAAATTTTGCATTTCCTGAGAATTTAAAAAATGGTCTTGTATAAACCCGTTTAACTTCTATCCCACATGCTATTTCAAATCTCCACAGTCCTGTCCCTCCTAAATGCTATTTCACTAGTTATACTGAATGCCTAGCATAGTTATTATGAGAAACGTTTGTAGAGTTTGACAAATTTGGGTCCTGAATACCATCACTTACTAGCTAGAACACTGGTCCAGGTGCTAAAAGTAAGCTTCATTGTTCTTCTCTGTAAAATGGAAATAACAATCTTTATCCAATAGATTAACTAGAAGTTCTAAGTGTATTTAATATATTATGTACACAGCATGAGACACTGTGCTTAGTACATATCAAGTATTCAGTGATGATCATTATTGTTATTACGTCTATTTTGTTCTGTTATTTACCTATTGCTATAGGCTCTAGAAACAAAAAAACAGATAAGTTCTTATTAAAATATAGCAGATTCTATAAATTTGAATTCTGTCATGATGTTGTCTTGCTGACTTGTAGCTAACTTGTACCTACATTATAAAATTCCAATTGATTTTGAATGAGCCTTACTGGATTATTTTCCCCATAAATCTTAGCAGCCTGGTCATCCCATTCACTGAGGAGAATGTCCCTGCAAACAAGGTGAGAGGGAAGGGTAAAGCTCTTTAGAGATGACCTGCAGGAGAGCTGCTTTCCACCTATTCCAGAAAATCATCAGAGTAATACCTAAGCTCGCCTTAGGTCAAGACCAGGCATTCACAAATCTAGGTAGACATCTCCACGTCTGCAGCAAGCTAGGTAGTATAGAACAAAATGTGGGCAGCCAGGATGTTTTACATAGTTAAAAACAAAAACCTGCACACATTTTAGCGAGATTGTTCTGGGATCATCTTTCCAGATAACTGAAAAGAGAAAATTTAAGTATCTAAGATTTAAATGTCACTAATGAATTAATGTGGTTAACAAAATTAAGAAGATAATTAATGCAACTAAGTTGCTGATACCCAAATCAACAATTCTACCTACCATTTATCTACCTCCTTATCTTTTTAAATAATTTCCACTTATTAGCTTCAGAAGAATATTTTTATAATATTGAAATAATAAAGTTTTGTTTCCATGTGCATATTTTTTTATGAGTAATTGTTAGAAAGGTTTTATTTTCATTGGCAGTTCTAAAAAGATTTTATTTTAACGTTTAAAAAATTAGCCACAGGATTAAAAAACATATATATCATCCTTTGGCTAGGATAACAGCTCCCAATGGAGACCCAATAAATAGCCTCTAATGTTTATTTAATCAATAAAGAATTAAATTGGGATCTGAAGGTCAACAAACACAGCCAGAATCTATGAGTGTGTGGCTCTGCGTTGGAACCAGCCATTTATCCTTGACACACACACTTCCCAACTGAAAGCAGGCACTTTGCATATAAGCCACACACTGTGTTGATCTGAGACACTCTGAGCTGGAATCCCAGTTGACAAAGCACATCTGCAGTGGCTCAGCTTTTCAACATGTCTCCTTTAGACACTAAACAGATAGGAAAATGGGTGAGGTGGGTTGCAGCCCCATGAGCATTCCTACACCTTAACAGCATGCAAATGATTTAACACAAATCCATCCTGCATTTTGGAGTAAATCATTTCCATCTCCTGCATAACCACTATCAAGCTAAAAATGTGTTTGGCCATTTGGGGCATATATTGAAGGCACTGATATTTTCAAACTAAGGTTCTTAAGTAAAATGTGTAAGATTGACAAAAGACTGTTTTCATTCAAAATGAAAATGAAAGTCATTCTTTTTCTTTTTTTTTCTTTTGTCCTTCTGTAAATATAGGAGATTTAATGTTTGTAATGTCTAATAGAACTTTCTGAAATGATTGCAATGTTCTTTGTCTAAGGTTTTCATTACAGTAGCCACTGGCCATGTGTGACTAACAAAAATGAAGTTAGTATGACTAAAGAAATAAATTTAAATTTTAAGTAATTTAAATGTAAATAGCTATTTATGGATACTGCCAACTACCTTAAGTAGCAGGGCTCTAGGTATTTAAGACAGCATTTTACATTTCTTTGAAATTTGGGGTTAATAAATATTAACCAAATAACCTCATTTCTGGCAAAATAAGATCAACATCAATTTAAGAAAATAGAAGGACAAACATCATCACTTTAGCTATAGTTTTTAGTGCAAAGTTTAGATCTTTCTTAAGTATAAACTATTTATTGGACAATGATAAATATTTTGTGCTGGTCAATGGACTATTTCAATTAACTGGAAGTTATTATATAGCATAAATTTCCAGTTTCTAAGTGCTGCACCCATTTAAATATAGTTCTCACAAAAATATTCTTTAAAAGTAAAACTAGCAAGAATCAAAATGTTATGGATTTATTTATCTGTTTCAGAATCAAGAAAATAAACAAGCTTCTTGTTATTTGATTCAAAAATAACACCCCATCAAAACGATGCTAATAAAGTTTTGAGAGGTGACAATGTGCTGGCGGCCCTCGCTCGCTCTCAGCACCTCCTCGGCCTCCGCGTCCACTCTGGTGACGCTTGAGGAGCCCTTCAGCCCTCCACTACACTGTGGGAGCCCCTCTCTGGGCTGGCTGAGGCCAGAGCCAGGTCTCTCTGCTTACAGGGAGGTGTGGAGGGAGAGGCCTGGGTGGGAACTGGGGCTGCACGCAGAGTTTGCAGGCCAGCACGAGTTCAGGTGGGTGCCGGCTCAGTGGGCCGCACTCTGATGGCCAGCCGGTGCTGCCCACCCTGGGCAGTGAGGGGCTTAGCACCTGGGCCAGCAGCTTCGGAGGTTGTGCCAGGTCCCCCAGCACTGCCAGGACACCGGCACAGCGCTGGAATTCTCGCCGGGCCTCAGCTGCCTCCCCATGGGGCAGGGCTCAAGACCTGCAGCCCTCCATGCCTGAGCTCCACCACACCACCCCCCCACCCTTGGTGGGCTCCCGTGCCGCCGGAGCCTCCCCAACCGGCACCACCCTCTGCTCCCTGGTGCCCCATCCCATCCACCATCTAAGGACAGAGGAGTGCAGGTGCAGGACCGGCCAGCAGCTCTGCCTGTGGCCCTGGCATGGAATCCTCTAGGGGAAACCAGCTGGGCTCTTGAGGCCAGTGGGGACTTGGAGAACTTTTATGTCTAGCTAGAGGATTGTAAAGGCACCAATCAGCACTCTGTGTCTAGCTCAAGGTTTGTAAAGGTACCAATCAGTGCTCTATGTCTAGCTAATCTAGTGGGGACTTGGAGAACTTTTATGTCTAGCTAGAGGATCCTAAATGCACCAATCAGCACCCTGTGTCTAACTAAAGGTTTGTAAATGCACCAATCAGTGCTCTGTGTCTAGTTAATCTAGTGGGGACTGGATAACTTTTATGTCTAGCTAGAGGATTGTGAATACACCAATCAGCACTCTGTGTCTAGCTCAGGGATTGTAAACACACCAATCAGCACCCTGTCAAAACAGACAAATGAGCTCTCTGTAAAACGGGCCAATCAGCTCTCTGTAAAATGGACCAGTCAGCAGGATGTGGGTGGGGCCAGATAAGGGATTAAAGGCAGGCTTCCGGGAGCCAGCAGTGACAAGCCGCTGGGGTCACCTTCCAGGCTGTGGGAGCCTTGTTCTTTTGCTCTTTGCAATAAATCTTGCTGCTGCTCCTTCCTTTGGTCCACACTGTCTTTCTGAGCTGTAACACTCACTGTGAAAGTCTGCAGCTTCACTCCTGAGGACAGTGAGACCATGAACCCGACAGGAGGAATGAACAACTGCAGATGTGCCGCCTTAAGAGCTGTGACACTCACTGCGAAGGTTTGTAGCTTCGCTCCTGAAGCCAGCGAGACCACAAACCCACCAGAAGGAAGAAATTCTGGATGCATCTGAATATCTGAGGGAACAAACTCTGGACACACCACCTTTAAGAACTGTAACACTCATCCCAAGGGTCTGCGGCTTCGTTCTTGAAGTCAGTGAGACCAAGAACCCACTAATTCCGGACACAGTTTCTTTATTCTCCTCAAAATAACACCCCAAACAACAAGAAGAAAAAGAATAGACTCCAACTCCACCATCGATGAAAATGAGGCCCTTGGTAATATTTATCTTTGGAATATAAAGATGGAAAGGGGTGTGGGGCAGGGAGATGACAAGAGACCAAACAGAGAGGATGCAAGTCAATCCAATATGCCTAAGAGAAGCTGACAAGAGCGAGAAGGGGCTGGGCCAAAGAGAAGTTTGCTTATTTACCCCTAAAACATTCTAGAAGGTCTCAAGAATTAGAGGGCACAGATATTACTGAAATCAGGAGGAAAGCTTGAGATGGTGAAACAGGGAATATCTAACAGTGTTATAATTTAAAATATGGGTACATAACATTTTCCAAATGCAAATAGACCTCTTTCATTCTAAAAATTGGTTGGTAAATATGTTTCTATAGAAACCTTGAGAACACCCAGACGTTTTCATCATTGTAATATGGTGTATCAGTTTTCTATTGGGGCATAACAAACCACCCCAAAATTTAGTGACTTAAAACAAAACCTTAAATGTATTATTTATTTATTTACTTACCATGGACTTGCAAATTGGGCAGGGCTCAGTGAAATCTATGTTTTTGGTCCATTCAGTATTAACCGGGAAGCCCTGGGGGCTGGAGGAAGCATTTTCCTCTATGGATTACATGGGTTTCTGCGCAGCGTTGTGGCTGTGTCTGGAATGAGCATCCCAAGAAGTGTGGCACTTTTATAACCTCTCAGAAATTGCACAGGGCAAATTTCTTTATACTTCATTGGTCAAGTCAATCATAAAGTCCTGTCCAAGCTCAAGGGGAGGGGCCATAGGCTTATCTTGGAGATTTGATGATGGAGTGGTGAAGTTCTAAAACACTACGTGAAACAAGAGAGGTGGCTATCTCTGGGAAATACAATATTCCACAGCCCTCTGTTTATCCACAATTTACAGCTTTCTCACACTCATCTCTTTCTTCAAGAATCCCCCAAAGCCTCATTTTGCTAGGGCTTTGGGTTCAGGCAAGAGGTCCAGGATGTCAGGAGTTAAATCAGATCCAGATGTGGATGAAGCTCTCAGGTGCAGCCTTGGGTACAGTTTCTTAAGCATCATTATTCTCAATCCAAAGACCTGCAAATTAAAGAGCCACTGTGTTGGCCCTTTCCACACCCTGTATAAATGATGGTGAGGCAGACATAGGTTAATATATATAGACACCCCCATTTGAACTGTGAAAACATGAGGTGGATTGCAGATACGGGTTCATTGCAGTTCTGACATGCAGCCCCTTACGTGTTATCAGTTCCTTGATTAGAGCCCAGTCCTACTCCTTGGGAGTTCATACCTCTTGGCTATACCCTCTGGGATCTTGGCTGTTTATTCGAGTCATATATTGTTTTCTATAAAAAGTTGCCTGTATTTGCAGCTGAGTAGTTTCTTCTGCTTGTTTTCTGCATGCAAAAATTTTACTGCCAAAGACCTTTTTTCATTTTATGTTGTCTCAGTGGTTTTCAGACCAAGGTTATGATATAATTCTTTTAGAAATGTTGTGGGATGCTTATGTATCAATTTATGAACCTATTCCATTAGACTAAAGTCAGAGCCATAAATCCATAAACACTGTTTAGTTAACTCTTTCTCTACCCAGTGCTTTTGCTCTTGTGGGCAAACACCATTCCGATTCTTAGAAGCCCTCCTATTTTATAGGGAAGATTTGTAAAGCACCCCTTCAGGTCCCTAAGGAATCTGCTTTCTCTCTTAAAGGGTCTATAAGGTATGCTCTTAGATGTTTGTGAGGTCTTATCAAAGAATTGTACAGTCCTATCCTGGATTTGATCTTGGACCTGAAGGTCCTTTTTAAATTAGAACTTGATATACTCTGGTTTATCTTCAGATCATATAAATTTTTTGCCTTTTAATTTAGAACTTGCTGTCTGGAGAGGCCAAGAATGAGAAACAGTTTTATTATTAAACTCATCAAGTCCTGGATCCTTTGTATTTAACAGTGTATTCTTCAGCTCATTTCTCTCTCTTTTCCATTTTATCACAGGCAGCGAGATGAAGCCAGGTGACACTTACTATATTTTGTCTGGAAATCATTACATGATTGAGTTCATTTCCTGTTTTCCAAGTTTCCCCAGGCTATAGAGTTGCCAAAGTTTGTGTAACTACATAACAGAGCTCTCCTTTTTTCTAACTTCTTTTAAGCCCTCATTGTCAGTCTCCTTGAGGCCAGTTAGACTCATGCTAACTCTCTACTCAAGGTCCTGAAGCCTTCACTAACAATCTGTTGAAGGCCCTTGGAGCTCCTGCCTCTTATCTGATCTTGAAGTTAATGCCATATGTTTTAGGTTTTGTTACAGCAACACCCCACTTCCAAGTACCAAAATCTTTGTTAGTCATCTATTGCTACAATGACAAACCACCGCAAAGTGACTTAAAACAATACTAATTATTTATTCTGCTCATGAATCTGCAGTTTGGACAGGGGGCATCTCTGCTCTACATGGTTTCTGCTGGAAGGACTCAACTAGAGAAACCAATTATAAGATGACTCCCTTGCATGACTGGTGAGTTAGGGCTGGCTGTCAGCTGGCAGTTAAAACAGGGCAAGGGTCCAAGGACTGAAGTTCCTTTCCATGCATGCATCTCCACAGGCTGAATGGGCTTACTCACAGCATAGTATCTGACCGGGTTCTAAGAGCAGGAGTGTCAAAAGAGCAAAGTAGAACATTTTCATAGAAAATCATAAACTGTCACTTAAGTTATACTTTGTTAGTCAAGGCCTGCACAGGTTGAAAGAAGGGACATAGACTCTGTCTCTTGGTCGAGGAAGACAAGATTCTAAAATAACATATGTGGTGGGAGCCATGGTTGTCACTATTTTGGCTAACTAGGTTACACACTGACTTTCAGAAATGAAGATTTGGTGACAGAGATATGAAGAAAGCACAGGAAATATATGAATAATTTTTACTAAGACATTTTCTTTTTAGAGCCTCTATAAAGGGAGAATGTAGGCAGGGCATGGCGGCTCACGCCTGTAATCCCAACACTTTGGGAAGTCAAGGTGGGCAGATCACTTGAGGTCAGGAGTTCGAGATCAGCCTGGCCAACATGTTGAAACCCCATCTCTAATAAAACAAAAATTAGCTGGGCATGGTGGTGCATGCCTGCAGCCCCAGCTACTCAGGAGGGTGAGGCAGGAGAATCACTTGAACCCAGGAGGTGGAAGTTGCAGTGAACTGAGATTGCACCACTGCACTCCACCCTGGGTGACAAAGCAAGACTGTGTCTCAAAAATAAATAGATACATAAGAACAATAAATCATGCTATTGTAAAGACACATGCACACATATGTTTACTGCGGCACTATTCACAATACCAAAGACTTGGAACCAACCCAAATGTTCATCGATGATAGACTGGATTAAGAAAGTATGGCACATATATACCATGGAATACAATGCAGCCACAAAAAAGGATGAGTTCATGTCCTTTGCAGGGACACGGATGAAGTCGGAAACCATCATTCTCAGCAGACTATCACAAGGACAGAAAACCAAACATCGCACGTCCTCACTCATAGGTGGGAACTGAACAATGAGAACACTTGGACACAGGGCGGGGAACATCACACACCCAGGCCTGTTGGGGGGTGGGAGGGATAGCATTAGGATAAATACCTAATTTAAATGATGAGTTGATAGGTTCAGCAAACCAACATGGCACATATATACCTATGTATCAAACCTGCACATTGTGCACATGTACTCTAGAACTTAAAGTGTAATTTTAAAAAAAGTAAATAAATAAATAAGAACAAAGGGAGGATGCAGTACCAAGCTGACTCATATATTTATCGATACACTCTCAGATACGGCCTTTGATTGATTTTAAAACATCCTTTAATGAAAGGCTCTTCTATAAAAAGGTAATAAGAACTAAGGTCTTGGCACTGCACTCTTAGCAGAGTGCTGGTGCAAAGTTAGCGTTGAAAAATGCTGGACCCTTTTGACATGCACACATACATGCACATACACACACTTTTGTTGCTGTGCCAACCTACCATTTTTTAATTATGCAGTCTATTAAACAATTTATCAAGCTCATCCTATGTACCAATAAAATATAGTACAAAAATGAGTTAGATTTCCATTTTTTATTTCATCAATGGATAGAGAACCCAACAGGTAAATAGATAATCCCCATATATTTTAAAAGGAACTTTAATTATACTGGCCATTTAATCAAAATCACAAATTGGAATATATAGTCTAAAATAAGACTTTTTCCTAATTTTTAAATTTGTACAAACACTTACAAAACAGCTAAATGTACGCAGCTGAATTTATTGAGTAGAACAAAATTACATGAAATTATCACTCTCCCAGTAAATATGGTTGCCATGTTTAGCAAATAAAAATACAGACTACTCAGTTAAATTTGAATTTCAGATAAAATATGAATAATTTTTAGTATAAGTATCTCCCATGACATTTTTGGGACATACTTTTACTAAATGTATTCATGGCTTGTCTGAAATTTAAATTCAGCAGAATGTCCTGCATTTTATTTGGCAGCCCTACCAGTAAATTCAAGTTGTGTGGTCATGATTAAACAGAAATAGTAACAACGTACTGTGGGAGCTACAAAGTAAAAAACCAAAGGTAGAGAGTTTTGCTCATTTGGTCCACTATAAAACAGGCTGCATGTAGAATAGTTAATGCAGTCAAAGAAGAGTTGTCTAAATAATAAAAAATATATATATTCTTAAGGCTGAATTAGTTATAAAGCAACAAGTATGCACAAAATCCTTCTTTTTTTTGAGACGGAGTCTCGCTCTGTCGCCCAGGCTGGAGTGCAGTGGCGGGATCTCGGCTCACTGCAAGCTCCGCCCCCTGGGTTCCCGCCATTCTCCTGCCTCAGCCTCCCGAGTAACTGGGACTACAGGCGCCCGCCACCTCGCCCGGCTAGTTTTTTTTTTTTTTTTTTTTTGTATTTTTTTAGTAGAGACGGGGTTTCACCGCTTTAGCCAGGATGGTCTCGATCTCCTGACCTCGTGATCCGCCTGTCTCGGCCTCCCAAAGTGCTGGGATTGCAGGCTTGAGCCACCGCGCCCGGCCACAAAATCCTTCTTTACAGCTTTTTCCAATCCATGCTTATCTTCCACAATCTGTACTTTCTTCTGTAGCTTCAAACAGACCATTTGGATTATCAGACTCAATTTCTCCACATGAGAAATAAATGGTCATTGTTACGTTATTTCTTTTCCTAACTCATGAAGTGGGGTCAATACATGAAGTGACAAAACTTAAACAATAAAGAATTGGCAGTTTAAAAATGTGACTGAATGGACTTGAAATCAAACATGGTCAGATTCTCTTTCTTGTAATCAGAAATACTCCAGACTCAGGAAACTGTCTTATGTCTGTGCATAAATTGAAGCAGTGAAAAATTTCAGCAAATAGTCATTTTCCAGATTTGCAAAATCACAGAAACATCAGGTGGCTGGCTAAACAATGCAAGGCACAGAAAATGAATGAAAACCTTCCTTTATGCTTGCTCTTCACAGAAATATGACGGGTGGCTGCCTTATCACAGTTTCTTTAAGCCTTCCCACCTGGGAAAACTCGAAGTCTTACCATGGTCATTGACAATCTGATGACCATCAGAGATGCAGTAAGCCATCCCCATACATGGAAAAAGAAAGCAGAGTCTTCCTTTGGAGGTACTAATGGCAGTCATTCAGCTTTGGGATTTTTTAGCTCCTTTTGAATTAACAGTAACCTTTAATTTCTGAAACAAGCAATTCGAGAATGTGGTAGTCCTAAGTGACTATATCTATGGAGAGGCCTTTACATGGAGTAAAATAAAAATAAAAAACAAATGGTTACTCTCTTGTTCAGACTTTCAATCCTTGATCATGTGAAGCTCAACAGCAACTGCACCCCAGTGCGAAAGCAGATCTCTCCAATTGCCAGGACCCATTTAACTGAAAAGGAGTGGTGGGCTGCAAATAGTTCAATAGTTATTGCAAAATAGGTACACATAAATTAGAGAGAGAAAGAGATAGAGAGACAATGATGATAAATTGTTGTCTTCTTTATCCTCAGATTTCAGTATTTTTCTCCTCATTTTTGATAACAAAAGGAGAGAAAAACAGAAAGAGTCAAGATTAGTGTTTTTTCTGCTGTAGAAGTGCTGGAGAGTCACTGGCTCTGAAAACACTAGATTGAAAAAGTTGAAAGGTGGGAGGAAAGGAACAAGAAACAGTGTGTAGAGATTTGGGGCAGTTTGGCAAGGATAAAATGAGAAACTAGGGATAGTTGCCAGAATATTTAGAATGAGCTTTCCGTGGACATAGGGGAAGAGAATCTGTAAGATGTTGTGTTTGGTGTCATGAAACATACTCCTCATTTGCCATTTTCTAAGAGAGGTTTATACTATTTACCAAAATAAATGAATAAAATTTCAAAGAGGGCAGGGAAAAAGTAGCACAGATAGTAAAGTCAAATAAGGAGTGTCACAATATTAAGGTTATGGGAAATCAAGTCTCCTAACAAAATCACTTATAAATGTAAGATAAATTGGGTCAGTCACAGTAAAATCTAGGTAGAAAAGAGTTTGTAAGGAATATACATACATTTAAATGTATTGATTTACCCATATTCCTTTGAACAAGCTAAAGTACTTGTTCATTTTCTCTCCTTCTTTTGGAGTAATTTTCTTAAGACACAAGTATTATCAGCCAACTTTCCAGTTAAATATCTTCTGGATGCTCCTCATGGTTTATAAAATAAAGTCCAAATTTAGCATTTGTATTCCAAGTCTCTCATAAACTGGTCCCAATTTCTCTTTTCAGGCTTTTTCCCTATCGCATCCACTCAAGCTCATATTGGTAGACTTCTTTTCTGAATCTTTATCTGTGTTCATCATATTCTTCCTGCAATGTCTTTCCCCAAAGGAATTGTTTAAACCTGGGCTCCACTACTTCCCAGCTAGAAGACATCACTTAATGTCTCAAGACATATTTTTGTAGGACAGAGCTAATAATAATCTTTATACCATAGATATTCCACAAATATTAAATAACATAATACTTATAAAGAAATTTACACAATGTCTATCATGTAGTAGTCATTTAATAGCTGCTAGCAATATTATTTTCTCTTCTCTATTAAGATCATATGCCTATTTCATTCAGATTCATGAAATCTTCCTGTAATTGAAATTATGCTTTTGATCCTCCATGCCTCCATAGCACTGTGCATATTGCTTTTTATGCACTTTCCAAATTCAAATTTGATTTGTTATGAGTTGGAGCACATTTGCTTTTCCCAAGAAAATTGTAAACTTATTTGCTCTTGAGGCTGCATTATGTTCATCATAATGCCTCCACAACAGAACATTGTTCAATAAATATATATATTGAGATTGGCACTGTGCTAGCCACTAGAGAAAAAGAGTCAATTAGACCTCATCCCTGCCCTCAAGAAGCTTCTCATCTAATGAAGAAATTCAGCCTTGTAGATCATCCTTAGTAAATGTTTGCTGAATTAAATTGAATGCTCTTTTGAAGTGCTTAATTTTTAAACAAGTGATGTAATACTAAAGCAGGAGTCTGCCTTTGTTTTTCCAAGAAGCAGAGCCTGCAATGGAGATTTGTATGCAAATAATGTAAAATGGAAGTGTTCTTAGGAGAACCTTCAAGGTAATGAAAAACATCTGGAGAGGCATGAGATTAAAGATAGGCAGAGGCCAGGCGCAGTGGTTCACGCCTGTAATCCCAGCACTTTGGGAGTCCGAGGCGGGTGGATCACAAGGTCAAGAGATCGAGACCATCAACATGGTGAAACTCTGTCTCTACTAAAAATACAAAAATTAGCCGGGCACAGTGGCGGGCACCTGTAATCCCAGCTACTAGGGAGGCTGAGGCAGGAGAATCGCTTGAACCCAGGGGGGCAGAGGTTCAGTGAGCCAATATCGTGCCACTGCACTCTAGCCTGGGTGACAGAGTGAGATTCCATCTCAAAAAAAAAAAAAAAAAAAAAAGATAGGCAGAGATAGTTACAGGAGAAGTCTAGCCTCATTCTGATCCCATGGGGCGCTCTGGAGCAGGAATTCTACTACAAAAGTTACTGCACCCCCTGCAACCTCCCTTCTTCCCACCATCTGACAAAATTGACTGTGGCAGAGTTGAGAGGGGCATTCTCAACTTTCCTGACATTTCCATGCTAGACAGCTCCTGTCAACCAAGTGCATTCTTCAGAGAAGGATGCTGGAAGAAGCTGTGAGCAGTTAGCAGCAGAAGCTGAAGCTTAAAGAAGCTAGGAAATAGTGCCTAAGTCCAGAGAAGTGGATCTGGATGGGGGTACTGTTATGCACTGAATTGTGTCCCCTACCAGGTTCATATGTTGAAATTCTAATCTCCAATTCCTCAAAATGTGACTGTATTTGGAGATATGGTCTTCAAAGCAATAATCAACGTAAAATAAGGTCATTAAGGTGGGCCTTAATTCACTATAATTGATGTCCTTACATGAAGGGAAATTAGGACATAGACGCACACCTAGGGACAGCCATGTGAAGATAGAGGGAGAAGGTGGCTATCTACAAGATGATATGGTTTGGCTGTGTCCCCACCCAAATCTTGTCTTGAATCGTAGCTCCCATAATTCCCTTGTGGTGTGGGAGGGACACAGTGGGAGATAATTGAATCATGGGGGCAGTTTCTCCCATACTGTTCTCATGGTAGTAAGTCTCATGAGATCTGATGGTTTTGTTTTTGTTTTGCGATGGAGTCTTGCCCTGTTGCCCAGGCTGGAGTGCAATGGCACAATCTTGACTCACTGCAATGTCTGCTTCCTGGGTTCAAGCAATTCTCCTGCCTCAGCCTCCCGAGTAGCTGGGATTACAGGCATGTGCCACCACGCCAGCTAATTGTTGTATTTTTAGCAGAGAATGGGTTTTTGCCATGTTGGTCAGGCTGGTCTTGAACTCCCGACCTCAGGTGATCCGCCCACCTCGGCCTCCCAAAGTGCTGGGATTACAGACATGAGCCACCATGTGCTGCCAACCCGATGGTTTTAGAAGGGGTTTCCTCTTTCACCTGGTTTTCATTCTCTCTTGCCTGTCGCTATGTAAGATGTAGGCACATTCTTTCCTCACCTTCTGCCATGATTGTGAGGCCTCCTCAGCCACGTGGAACTGAGTCCATTAAACCTCTTTTTCTTTAAAAATTACCCAGTCTCAGGTATGTCTTCATCAGCAGCGTGAAAATGGACTAACACACAAGCCAAGGAGAAAGGCCTCAGAAGAAACCAACCCTGTCGACACATTGATTTTGGATTTCTAGCCTGCAGAATGACGAGAAACCAAATTTCTGTTGCTTCCACCACCTAGTCTGTGGCATTTGTTATGGCAATCCTAGCAAATAAATACAGGTACCAACAGCATCTGCTGCAGCCCCCAAAGAAAAAGCAAATCTAAAAAGTCATCAATAGAAGAAAGAGAAACAGAGGGAAAGATAAGACGCTGTGGGTATGATGCACCACATCATTGTTAAGAAAAAGGCTGCTTTTATCAATGATCTGGCCTGGCCTTTTGGAAGAGACATGTGTTGTGTCTCCCCTGCTCCCCACTATTTTCCCCAGTGGGAAGAGAATTGTTTCTAGGAAACAACAAGTGCTTTCAGAGTGCAAGTAGTTGAAAGTCATTTGAGTTCCAGACGGTTTGGAGGCAAAAGGTAACTTATGTGCTAATGGAGGAAGGGGAAAGCTGTCGAATCAGTGATAATTGGCTCAGGGAAGAAGAAACCCAGAAAAAACTCTGCATATTTTAAATATGTTCCCATCTACTAGATCCCCTACTAACTGAAAGGCTGGAATGAAGGCAAAAACTTTCAGAAGAATGAAAAACTGTCCTAGTTGGAGGCCTCAACTACCAAGCATTTAGGTATTTTCCCTCCTCATCTTCCAATTTTAGTATTAAGGAAGGTAAAATGCAACTCTCACCAGCAAGTGGCTTTTGGGGTTTTTTTTCGCTTTGCTTGTTTTTAGGTTTTTAATATCCATAGGGTTTTGGGTTTATTTGAGTAGAACTCCTCTTGTAATTCACCAAAGCCATTCCAGATTCTCAGCATTCAGAGCAGCCAAGAATCTTGTGGTTTCCTCTCGTTTGTCCCATCATGCACTTCTGCAGCCCAACACGATAAAAGGCACAAAAGCATAAAGGAAAAGCCTTGCACAGTTAAAAAAAAAAAAAAAATTAATTACATAAGGACAGGATGAGAGATACATGGCTTGAATGTGCTTCCTAGGGGGGGAAAAAAAGGCCTAGGGCTTTAGACCACAAGTTCAGCAGAACCCATGAGTATAATGCTACTGTTGTAAAAGCTAATGCAAACTTAGGCTGCAATGACAGAAATAACATTTCTAATGCAAGAGAAGTTATAGTTTCAGGGTTTCTGCCCTCCTCAGGCCACATCTGGCTTATTGTAGTCTCGGGATGAGAATATCCAAATGAGAAAGGCCAGGATAGTGAGACATATGGAGACTAAGTCAAAGGACGGCTAGCTGAAAGAACTAGAGATTTTTTTCCTGGGCTAGGGAAACGGGTCTGGAGTAGAGATATTAGGAAGAGGCAGGGGAGTTTTCTTCAAATAATTAAAGGAATTGTATTGGGAAAAATTGAGGTTTGTTTGATTTTAGCTAATATATTATGAAACCTTGTAATTTAGAAGAATTTTTAAAAATGGGGAAATGTTATAGAGAGGTTGACCAAGGCTTATTTTCAGAAAGAGCTGGTTTAACAATGACAAATGCCTAACAATTGTCAGGGCTAACTTAGAAGCACAGAGTTGCCTATTCCCAGAGGTGTTCAGAGAGAAGCTGAATGACAGAATGACAAAATCACAGCATGGCAAGGAAGTTTCCTAGACATTTTCTCCAATGAGCAAGAGGTTGGACTCAGAATCTATATGGAATCTTCCAGTAATAACATTCTATGATTTTAATTAAGAGTGAGATAGAGATTTAATAGCTGAGTGTGTTGGGGATGAAGTGGGGGAAGGTGTCATCTCATGTCTTGCAATTTGGATTTAATGTAAATCACATATTAAAAACAGTCCAAGAGCAATGCAGAGATAATTACTCTTTGATCTACCAATTATTGTTTAATATTTGTTGATTTTTATCTTCACAGATTTTTTGAAACCTTTCTATATGTATACTTACTGATTTTGTTCAACCAAATTTAACCTAAAGTTGGCGCCTTACATATTTTAAATCTGCCCTAAAGGTTTCCTTATAAATGGTAAACTGAAATCTCACTGGATTTGTAAACAGATTAACCCGCTCTTGTGCCAATCACCAAGTTTCAGCCAATGAAAGGCAGCCAACTGTTCAAACCATGTTCAAATCAAGCAAATGCTGAGCTCTAACCAATTTGACTGTTTCTGTACCTCACTTCCATTTTCTGTATGCCACTTTTTCTGTCCATAAATCTACAACATGCCTGCGCTGGAGTTTCTCTGAGCCAACTCTCGCTTGGGAGGCTGCCCCATTCAAGAATCGTGTTTGCTCAATAAAACTTTGTTAAATTTAATTTGTCTAAGTTTTTCTTTTAACAACTTCGAACAAACATGATATTATCATAACATTTGAATTTTACAATTAATCTTTATGCCCCCAGTTTTATTACCTAATATATTTTTTTCTGTTAGATGAATGTTTAAATTGCATCTGAAATCACAGTATATCCAGGATATGGCATTGTTTGTATAAACAACTGACTTCCTTACCATGGCTGACTTAATCAGTACAGTCAGAACAACCAGTTTGGGCAACCAATCTAAACTGAATTTCTTAAATAATCAAATCAGCAAATATTTATCTATCTCTTACTATGTACAAGAAACTGTAGAAAGACAAAGCTACTGACAATATGGTTGGAGAAATACTACAATGTAAGAACATGCAAAAAATAAATTCAAACAAAAAAAAGTATCAATACTACCATAGGGCAAAGTAAATCTGACATAGGGCAGTAGAAAACTAATTAACAAATTGAATAGTATTAATATATGTAGGAATTTGGATTGGATATAACCACTTTTATGATAGGTGGATAGCTAGATTAAATTTTTGAGAAGGAAGTAGGGCTTGTGATGGGCTTTGAAAAATAGATGACAATTCACTGGGCAGGAGGAATGGCATTCTAGGCACAATTATGTGAAAAAAAAAAACAAAAGAACGTTGATGAAAAACTTTAAGGCATACTTCAGGAAATTTAATAGAATCATTTGGTCAAAGACAAAGGTCTGCGGGAGGCATTATAAAGTGTTAGCTAAAAATATAAACCTTTGTGGCAAAAGGAAAACAAAAAAGAACACGGCTCACTTTGGGAGGCCAAGGCAGGCGGCTCACGAGGTCAGGAGATCAAGACCATCCTGGCTAACACAGAGAAACCCTGTCTCTAATAAAAACACAAAAAATTAGCCAGGCGTGGTGGTGGGCACCTGTAGTCCCAGCTACTTGGGAGGCTGAGGCAGGAGAATGATGTGAACCCCGGGAGGCAGAGCTTGCAGTGAGCCGAGATCGTGCCACTGCACTCCAGCCTGGGCAACAGAGTAAGACTCCATCTCAAACAAAAAACAAACAAAAAAATGAACACAGCTTTTAGTTAAGCCCTTGGTATAAATTCTATCTCTATGACTGTTAGCCTTGTGTGAGCTATTCAAATGCACCTGAATTTCAGTTTTCTGGCATGAGAAATGAACATAATATCTACTATCTGGTTGTAACAAGGATTAAATTAGAAAATATAGCTAAAGTATTTATCCCAGTACCTAACAGAATAAAAAGATTCAAAAGTCTTTTCTGTAAATATTAGTGCTAAGACTAATATTATGTAAGAAAATAGAGTATGCAAGTAAGTCTATAGAGCAATCTGGCTGAAGGGTTTAAAGTTAAAACTGTTACTAAAGGGCCCCAAGAAAGGGAGAGGCAATAGGAAAGGGGTATTCTTAGGGAGATGCATTACATAGCTTTGCATGCATTTGATTGGCAGAATAAACTGGAGACAAAAATAAATTAAGACAGAAAAAGTGGACAGGAGGATAATGACAAAGTACATATTGGATGTCATAGGCACCTAGATTGCACTGGATGTGTGGTGGTATACAGAGACTCTCTAGACACGGAAAAAGATCAAGGCCTCTAAATCAAAGTTGATCACTGTATTACTCAGGATTCTCTTAGAGGGACAGAACTAAGAACTATATATATATATAATATATAATATATAAATATGAAACAGGACAGAACTATACATATATATAATGGGAGCTTATTAAGTATTAACTCATACAATCAGAAGGTCCCACAATAGGCTGTCTGCAAGCTGGGAGCAAGGAGAGCCAGTCTGAGCCCCAAAATTGAAGAACCTGGAGTCTACTGTTCAAGGACAAGAAGCACCCAGTACTGGAGAAAGATGTAGGCTGGAATGCTAGGGCCGTCTCTCCTTTTCACATTTTTCTGCCTGCTTTATATTTGCTAGCAGCTGATTAGATTGTGCTCACCAGATTAAGGGTGGGTCTGCCCTCCCCAGCCCACTGACTCAAATGTTAATCTCTTTTGGAAACACCCTCACAGACCCACCCAGGATCAATACTTTGCATCCTTCATGAAGTTGACACTCAGTATTAACCATCACACACACACTCCTTGTCAACTTGAACCCATATACATCTCCTGAGATTAAACATAATCTTCAAATAAAGACAATAATAAGGTCATAATTACACCTAACAGAATACAACTATCCTTCATACAACCGGAAATGCACTAATCCCCAACCCAAATACTATTACACGAAGTTAACAATACTTAAATGCTGATATGAAGGCAATAACGCTTATGTCACATGATAAAGGAGAAAGGAAATAAAATGAAGATATTTTCTTAGTACGAGCGTATACATACACAAATATTTTTTTAAAAGAAGGAGGAAATACTCATGGCAACTACAGTCCTCATTTCTGCAGTTGGTCAGGTGGTCATAGCTGGTATTGATGACTACCTTCTTCTACTACCCATTCTGTATCCCCTTTGCCTTCAGCAAGCACTTCAGCAGGTAGTGGATTTTTCCTAGAGGAGTGACCCAAACGTTCATTCCTGAAGGGTCTGCATCATTTGTAGTTCTGCCTGGATTGGGCTGTTGTGGTTTCCTATGGGCCTTAATCACAGGGCATGTTAATACTAAGAGATGCCCTATTAGATCTCCATGCATTCTCTTCCTTACTTCTGTTGTAGAGTAGTAGACTGATTTCATCTGATAGTCTGGGTCAATTACCCCAGTCAACACTGTAACTCCTTTCTTAGCTTAAAGGTAGGAGGAACCCAAAGTGTCGCGGTGGCAATCTTAACTTCCACTTTAATGGAATCGTTATGTCTCCTGGTACAGCGTTTGTTCAAGGGCCCATTGGGAAATGACAGGGATGACTGGGGAAAGGGGCTGAGTGATGTCCACAGATTGGGTTATCCTATCCACTTGATTATTTGATTATTATTATTGTTTTTTTTTTTTTTTTTTTTTTTTTGAGACGGAGTCTTGCTCTGTTGCCAGGGCTGGAGTGCAGCGGCCTGATCTCAGCTCACTGCAAACTCCGCCTCCTGGGTTTACGCCATTCTCCTGCCTCAGCCTCCCGAGTAGCTGGGACTACAGGTGCCCACCAGCTCGACCGACTAGGTTTTTTTTGTTTTGTTTTGTTTTTTGTATTTTTTAGTAGAGACGGGGTTTCACCGTGTTAGCCAGGATGGTCTCGATCTCCTGACCTCATAATCCGCCCGTCTCAGCCTCCCAAAGTGCTGGGATAACAGGCTTGAGCCACCACGCCCAGCCCACTTGATTATTAAACTCCTCCTCTGCTGAGGTCACCTGTTGGTGAGCACTCACGTGGAATACAAATATCTTCACATTTTTTGACCACTCAGAGAGGTTCATACACATACCTCTTCCCCAAATTTCTTTGTCACCAATTTTCCAGTCATGCTTCTTCCAAGTCCCTGACCATCTAGCCAAACCATTGGCTACAGCCCATGAAACAGTGCACTGCTCAAAGTTCTGTCCACTGGCAAGATTTCCCCTCACTGCTGTCCTTCAGGGATGTCCTAGAAAGGGGCTGTAATGCTGCAGCTGTCCACTTTCGGGTGGCGCCTGCATATCCTGCAGAACCATCTTTGAACCAGGCCCTAGTCTTCTCTTCCTCTGTCAACTGAACATAGGGAAATTCCCATGAGGCCATCGGTGCAGGCTGGGAGAGAGAAGGAGTCGAGACCTTGGGGCTTTGAGCCACTTCCTCAGGTAACTTACTTGTGCCTTCAGCCCAATCATGTATACACCACTTCCATTTGATGATGGAATGCTGTTGTGCATGACCCACTTTATGGGTAGATGGGTCAGAAAGCACCCAGTTTATGATAGGCAGTTCAGGTCACATGGTGACTTGATGACCCATAGTCAAATGTCCAATTTCCACCAAAGCCCAGTAACAGGTCAACAGTTGTCTCTCAAGGAAAGAGTAGTTATTTGCAGAAGATGGCAGGGCCCTGCTCCAAAATCCTAGAGGCCTCTGCTATGATTTACTTATAGGTACCTGCCAAAGGCTCCAAACAGCATCCCTATCTGCCATTGACACCTCAAGCACCATTGGATCTGCTGGGTCGTATGGCCCAAGTGGCAGAGCAGCTTGCACAGCAGCCTGGACCTGTTGCATAGCCTTCTCCTATTCTGAACCCCACTTAAAACTGTCAGCCTTTCAGGTCACTCAATAAATGGGCAAGAGTAACATACCTAAGTGAGGAATGTGCTGCCTCCAAAATCCAAATAGACCCACTAGGCGTTGTGCCTCTTTCTTGGTTGTAGAGGGGCCAAATGCACAACTTATCCTTTACCTTAGAAGGAATATCTCAACAGACCCCACACCACTGGACCACTAGAAATTTTACTGAGGTAGAGGTTCCCCAAATTTTAGTTGGATTGATTTCCCATCCTCTGGCATGCAAATGTCCCTCCGATAAGTCCAGTATGTTTGCTACTTCTTGCTCACTGGATCCAATCAGCATAATGTCATCAATGTAATGAACCAGTGTGATATCTTTTGGAAGCCAAAAGCGATCAAGGTCTCCCTGAATAAGATTATGACACAAAGCTAGAGAGTTGATATACCCCTGAGGTAGGACAGTAAAGGTATATTGCTGGCCTGGCCAGCTTAATACAAATTTCTTCTGGTGGGCTTTATGGACAGGAATGGAGAACAAGGCAGGTGCCAAGTCAATGACTGCATACTAGGTATCAGGAGATGTGTTACTTTGCTCAAGCAATGAAACCACATCTGGTACAGTTGCAACTGGAGTCATCACTCGGTTTAGCTTACGATAATCCACTGGCTCTCCAAGATCCATTTGTCTTCTGCACAGGTCAAATGGGAGAGTTGAATGGGGATGTGTTGGGAATCACCACCCCTGCATCTTTCAAGTCATTGATGATGGCACTAATCTTTGCAGTCCCTCCAAGGATGTAATATTGTTTTTGATTTACTATTTTTCTAGGTAGAGGCAGCTCTAATGTCTTCCATTTGGGCTTTCCCCCCATAATATTCCTCACCCTTTCAGTCAGGGAGCCAATGTCAGGGTTCTGCCAGCTGCTAAGTATGTCTATGCCAATTATACATTCTGGCACTGGGGAAACAACCACAGGATGAGCCTGGGGACCCACTGGACCCACTGTAAGTCAGACCTGAGCTAAAACTCCATTAATTAACCGACCTCCATAAGCCCCTACTTTAACTGGGGGACCACAATGACGTTTTGGGTCCCCTGGAATCAACATCAGCTAAGAGCCAGTGTCCAGTAGTTCCCAAAATGTCTGATCATTTCCCTTTCCCCAGTGCACAGTTGCCCTGATAAAAGGCTGGAAATATCCTTGGGGATGGATGGGAGAGATTCACTGCATAAATTATTGGTAATGTAGTAGGGTTCTTCCTTTAGGGGACCCAGCCTCCCCTTCATTCAAGGGATTCTGACTCCAGTCTGGAAATTGATTGAGGGGCCATATTCTGTTTTTATAATTCAAATTAGTCTTTGTCCATTTGACCTAGAAGTTTCCTGTTTGTATAATTTAAGTAGGAATGCAGCAGGCTTCCTATCAATTTCACTTCTATGAACACCATGATTAATTAGCCAATGCCAGAGCTCTACACAGGTCAGACTATTCTGATTGCCATTTTGCCTCTGCTGTCCATTACAGTAGCTACACCCACCTTGCCTGTGAAAGTTGAGTGCTGCCACTTAGTCCTGCCACCTCAAGATCCAATTATTCCCATTGTATTTAAATTTTGTAGTTGAGTGACTGTGGCTCCCACTGTTAGATCTGATATACAGAAAAGAGCAATTGCAGGACTCTTCAAAGATGCAGGTGCTGCCCTTACAAATATATTTCACAAGGCATTGGTCAAGGACCTCCCAGCTGTGATGAGTAGGTCTAAAGTGACTAATCTACTCTACCATCCCAATCTCCCTAAGCCTTTGAATCCCTTCTTCTACATTAAACCAAAAGAGATCAGGCATTTCCAGCTCACTCACAGTGGGCCATCTTTTAGTCCACATTTCAGCTAACCAAGCAAATAAACTATTAGAACCTTTATTAACTCTCCAAACTGCAATATTAAATGCCGAGTCCCTACATAGTGGGCCCAAATAAATAAATTCAGCCTGACCCAACTCTATGTTCCTTCAACAATTATCCCCTACCCATAATATCCATTCCCATACCTTTCTCTAGATTGCTGTTTATATAAATTGGAGAACTCAAACAGTTACTTTCGAGTGTAGTGCCCCTCCTCATGGGTCACACTCTCAACCTCACCTCTAGCAGCCCACAGGGATTTTAGCCTACTTATAGATCTAGAATCAAACAGAGATGTTGGGGGTGGCTTCTGAGGAGAATCAACATTATCTTGCCTGACAACTGTTTCAGGGGAGGCCATTACTGTTGCCTTAGGCAGTGCAGGGTGTATCTCTTCAGGCAAAGGTGGAAAGGCTAACGGCAGCATGGGTCAGGGAGGGGATGTTGCCACTCCTGGGATGGGGAAGCTGTTCCTTCTGGCAAAAAAAGGTTCATCAGAGTTTACAAACTCAGTGTTCCCGGCTTCATCAGGGTCTTCCCATATGTCTCCATTCCAAGTTTCCGGGTCTCATTCTTTTCTAATCAATGCTTTCATTTTAACAGTAGACATCTGGTGAGGCTGCACATGCACCTTTCATTGCAGGTCAACCACTTGCACGACAAGAGCTTGTGTCTGATTTTCTACAATTTCAGCTCTTTCTCTACAGGAGATAAGACTCTCATTCAGGGCAATCTTAGCAGATTTGAGGCTCAGTATCTGCTTCTGAAGCTGAGAGACAGAATCTCTGAGTTCATCATTTTCTTTCATCACTTAGTCCACTGAACTTAGGAGCAACCAATCAGCTTCATTATGTTCCTTGGTTCTCCACATATGGTCAAAGGTATTATCTATAGAGTCACTAAACTCCTTGCCTCTCACAAGTGGTGAATCAGGAGTGTCAAATGCATTTATTTTGCATAACTCTCTAAACAGTTCATGCCAAGCATAATCAGTGTTCTCCATACTATTAGAAGTAGAGTCCTTAGCATTTCTGCATCTAATCTTATTAAGTACCCAACTCTGGAAACCCCAAAACCAATGGAAGAACTCCATTCTTAATATTCTGTTCCTCTAGAATCACTCCTGGTATGAAAATCTTTATTAGTCAGGGTTCTCTTAGAGGGACAGAACTAATAGGATATATATATAAAAAAATATATATTTTATATATTTATATATACATAATATACAGATATATTTACATATACATAATATATAATATATACATAATATATAATATACAGATATATTTATATATACATAATATATATAATATACAAATATATAATTATATACTATATTATATAGATATATGTTATATAGATATAACAACATTATACCTATATATATAGGGGAGCTTATAAAGTATTAACTTACATGACCACAAGGTCCCACAATAGGCTGTCTGCAAACTGAGGAGCAAGGAGAGCTACTCCAAGCCCCAGAACTGATAAGTTGGAGTCCAATGTTTGAGGGCAGGGAGCATCCAGCACTGGAGAAAGATGTAGACTGGGAGGCTAGGCCCATCTCTCCTTTTCACATTTTTCTGCCTACTTTATATTTGCTGGCAGCTGATTAGATTGTGCCCAGCAGATTAAGGTTGGATCTACCTTCCCCAGCCCACTGACTCAAATGTTCATCTCTTTTTGCAACACCATCTCATTTTTCTGCCTGTTTTATACTTGCTGGCAGCTGATTAGATTGTGTCCACCAAATTAAGGGTGGATCTACCTTCCCTAACCCACTGACTCATATGTTAATCTCTTTTGGTAACACCCTCACAGACACACTCAGGATCAATACTTTGTGTCCTTCAATCCAATGAAGTTGACACTCAGTATTAACCATCACAATCACCCAGTTTATAGCTTGGAAATTCAGAATGCTGGCCCTAGCAGTAGAAACAGTGAAGTTAGGCTGAGAGCAAGACTGGAAAGAAAAATGAAGATTTTTGTTTTAAATCTCTGAAGTCTGAGGTGACATCAAAATGCACATGTAGAAATGACATTTATGAATCCATAGTTTTTTTTTGCCCAAACTTGCCTTTGAGTTCAGTGAAATGGAGAACTAATATGCTATAGATTAAAAATGAAACTATCTTAGTGACAGCTGTACAGATGTGTTTCTTTGCAAGGTTACTGATGGTGAGATGTGAAAAATTACGTGAAAAGGCTCACTCGATCTATTTGCTGAATGAAAGGAACTCACAAATGTTTCTGTGGGATAGATAATACAGATCACATCGAAAATGGAGCCCTTTGGATTGTTTAGTTTAAAGCAAAAGAGGTGATGGAAAGTTTTCTCTGTGCTGGAAGATTTTTAAAAAGGAAAGGGTTTTCAAAGAAAAGCTACAGTGTATATGCTTCTAATTATAATATTATGAACAAATGTTTTATAAATAAAAACAGAAGTTTTTGAAAATGTCCCAAATACTGAAGATGTATGGAGTGCATGGCAAATGTGGAATTTTTTAAAAATAGAGAATAATTTAACAGGAACATCAATGTCTAAGAATAAGTTATTTAGTTCAAATAGTTACTTTGAGAATTCACTTATAGCATAAAATAAGAAATATTAAGTGTTTATTTATGAATATTATTATATTGTGGCCTATTATTGAAGTTAAGAAATACCTGTCTCTAATAGATCAAAGTCAACATCTACAAATCAAATACATACATACATATATATATATATATATATATATATATATATCACCTTTCTTGAAAGTATGCTATATTGGAGAGATTATATTCTAATATTTTAAAATTGCATGCTTGCTTTGATTGAAAACATATGAAGGCATTGCAAAAAGAAAAACATTCTTAAATAGTACTTCACAGCCTCTCCTTTGAGCAAGCAGATGAACTGTGAAGTTTTGTTTAAAGATTTCATTACTGATGTATTAAAATGTATGAAAGATTATTACCTGTATGAGCAAAATTGAAAAGTTACAGCTATTTCAACAATTATTACTTATTAATATTTGAAGTTTGGTCTTTGTCAGCAGATGGGATATGATGAATACATTCAAAGTAAAATAGTGGAAAGGCAATAATTTATTACTTGAATGGTAAAACATTGCTCCCAGATTTCAATGAGCCTGTAACAGGCCCTCTGAATAATTCTTACCCTCCTGCTTTTTCTTCTTGGTCAGCACTTCTATAAATGCAAGGGTCCTGTGACATCATTGAAGATCCCAGTATCACCCTGATACTTCATAAAGTTTCCAAGGATGGCAGAAAATAAAATGGCAATCAGTAAACAAAATAAAGCAAAACATATTTTTCAAAATGAAACAACCCCTTCTTCGCTTATATAGTTTTTAGAAGAAAAGGAAAGAGATGACTTCAAACACATTTTCCAACATAGTAATATAGTTTGGAAGAACATTTTTAAATTAAAACCAATCAAAATAAACAAAATAAATTCAAAAGCAGGAGTGGGTAATCTTACAAACCAATGGCTTTGAGTCATTAACATCTTCCAAATGATATAGTACAATGTGACTTCAGCAGCTTTCAGGACAGAAACTATGAAACCATCGTGGGTTAGACAAACTATTCAAATCTGGTGAATTAATTTTTAAAGTTTCAGTGCAAATTCTAGGGTGTGAATTTCCTCTTCTCCCAGCTAAGTCTAATTGAGAGTGAAAAATCATAGCAAAATCAGTGTTTATTCATATATCAGGTATAAGAGGGACTTCTCTAAGAGATTGCAACCTCACATACATAAGCGCTCACACACCTAGAAAGCTAGGTGAGAGGTAGGATGAAAAAAAGAGAAGTTTCTCAGGCCACCTAACCCATTCTTCCTAGATCGGCCTACAGCTTTTCTGTCAGACTAGCTTGGGGTGCTGCCTTGGGAAAATCAGTTCATCTTGCTGGGTAACGAAGGAAATGAAGAAGGCTAGAAAATCTCACTGAATCTACAAAATCTACTTCATTCTTTGAAACAGTAAAAAGGGCTTCCCATTTCATGTCTAACATCACTGGATAGGTACACTGGTTTTTCGAAGTCCTGGTGCTGGTGCGGGATCATTTCAGATTTTAAACTCTACAAATCTCATGACAATTACCAGGTTTAGTGAAATTCTGAGTCTACCTATTCAGAAGATTCATCACTACCAATATCAGTGCTAATGTAGGATGAGAGGCTTATGAATACACAGAGCACTCTGGAAGCTTACTTACCATCTGAACAACTGGGTGGCAAAATGGCAAATGACTTACTTTTATAGTAGTAAGCAAAACATTTGTCCCACGTATGAAGTCAGTTAGAAGCGTTACCAGGAAGGAATTGGGACCCTCAGCAATTAATCTGTCCTTGTGATACTCTTACAATTTCTACCTTATAATAATTTTTGTACCTGTCTTATCTCCCTAGAAGATAACGTGCTATAACAGAAATCTAGGATTACAGGAGAACAGATAACTGCTGATTTTCCATTTTGCTCACTGGTGGCTTCACGGCCCTCCCTTTGCTGGGATGCTGACTTGGATGATTTCTCTGGTCAGTGTTTCTAAAATGAGCAGAGTTCTCTCCTTACTGTTATTACACTTTCTTAGTAGGCTCCGAAAGGGTATTATTCTTTCAGTATTTCTACTGAAAATGTTGTACTATACATTGCTGCACTACTATACTCTTACTACAACTCATGACTGACGTTGTTCAGTTTCTTACAACCTACTGTCTCACAAAAGCTGGAGATAGTTTCCCACACTGAGCAGACCATATCTGAGTAATCCCACATAGCATCACATCCAAAAGTTTTTGCTTTCCCCCACTGAGGAAAATGAAACTCACTGAGACAATATGAAACACATCCACCTATGCCAGTAATGGCAGGTGTTGCTTATTGACTATGGCACTTCTTCCAATAGGGTCTTCATGGAACCTCTGAATCCCCCTTAATACAAATCTAGAAACAGCCAATTGATTGTTCATTAATGGCATGAACTATATGTCCTTTCATTGGCATATATTTTTAAAAATATTTTACTCCAGAATGGGTTCCTTGCTATCTAAGGTTGCAAGCAAGCTCCAAGACTTAAGGCACCCTGTGTATTCATTGTTCAAGAGTCTTGGTTCTGGGAAATAATGGTAAGTCAGACAGTGTTTCTTTCAGGAGGTCCTTGGGTTTGCCCGAATAGAGAACTTTTGGCAGCCTGCCCTGGCATGGCAGGGCTCCTCACATGTGTTAGTTAGGACATCCCCTGGGACTTCACCTAAGTGAGAACTCCTAAATATTAACATTCCTGCCAAACACAGGTTGAAACAGCCACTGACTGACCCTTGGCTAAAGACTAGATACTTCTTGTTGGCTCGTAAGAAGTGAGAATTTTTCTACTAGGATCCTGCTTCATTCCTCGGCCATTTTTGAAATGAATTTCAGATGCTGTTTATAGTTCAGAATCAAAGCTTAAAATTAGAGTTGACCTTTCTGATCACCCAATGTGAAAGCTATATTTGATCAATGAATTTCTAGGTTCACATGTCCATTTTTAATATTTTGGTCAGAGATAGGGACATGACAAAGCACCACGTGGCTCCCATAAACACACCCTATGGACTTACTATGTTTCATGATTCCAACGGCAAGGAGAAAGAAAGGGAAAGAAAAGAGAAGGAGAGAAAAGGGGTGGGAGGAAAGGGTATGAGGGGGAGGGGTAACTAAGAAGGGAGGGTATGGAAAAATGGAAAGACAATAATGAGAGCGATGCTACCAAATGTCTCTCCTTTATTCCTACAGTTTTTGAAGATTTCTCCCCAAACCATTGGCCCGTGGATGCAGTCATTCAATTTTATTGTGATTTTATCATTTCTCTCTCACTAGTTGTGAATATTGCACAATTAGCACATTTCTGAAAACCCCGATGGCCATGTCCTCAAGCTTCCTCCCCAGTTCCTGGAATTTACACTGTAGGACCTCAGCCCTATTTCTGTCTGTGGTTTTGATTCCAGCTCAGATTCTGACTACAGTGGCGTCCCCTCTCCTTGGCGAATACCTTTTTTCTCCTTGTGGTGATGTTTCCAGTCCATCTTGAGGAGTCATAAAGTGCTATTAAAACAGTCATCCCTCTTAGCCTGTCCTCGGTAGTCATCACACAGTATTGCTATTGTCCAGGGGTTGGAGTCTGAGGCTGAGGCTGAATCGGAAAGTTGGTTTTAGTATCCCAGCAAGGCCAGGGAAAATAAATTCCCGAGCGAGAATATGGCTCGGCGTCAAGCAGCTGGAGAACCGGCCCATGAACAGGATCCAGGGGCAGATTATTTGGGTGAGTGTGCATGGCTACGAGACATCAGTTTCATTTGACTAATATGTTCTTTTCCATCCAATTGAATGGATTACCACAGTGTCAAATAAATAATATGTTGCCACATTTGGCCCAACAAGAAAAATCCTGGGTATCAATAAGCAAGTGTAAGACCACATGAAAGCCTGACTGTGTTTGAGGAAAACAGGCAATAAGCCCTCAGGTATCTTGAAACTTAGACATTTTTCTTGTCAGAATGTTCTAGGAGCCAAATTTGTAGGGTCCCTGCTGCTGTGACAACACTCTGGTCTCTGAAGCTCATCCAACATGGCCCCCGTCCCAATTAAACCTTAGGTATTCGTGAAGGCAGCCACCAAGGTGGGACAATGGCTCATTACCCAATTCAAAATGCATTCAGTCAACATTTATTAGATGCCTACTGGTTGCCAGGCACAGAGGTGGCATCTGGGGCTGCAGGAAAGGATAATGGGGGTGAGAAAGAATAAAAAGTGAACATGGCACAAACTCTTGGCTCACATTCTAGTGGGGACACAGACACATATCCAGATAATTCTCATATCATGCAATAAAGTGCTATGAAAGAAATACAGACAAACTGCTCAGGAAACAGGAGATGGGCATAAGTTGGCCGACTGGAAGACAGAGAGCCTGGGCATGTCTTCACAAAGCAATGACATTTGGGCTCTGCCTTAAAATATGCTGTTCTGATGCAACGTTATTTTCAGAATTGAAAAATTTACATTATAAACTGTAATAAATTTCCCCCAAACACTTCTCACTCTGTAGCACAAATTTGCATCAATGGCATCCTATAACTGAGCTACACAAATAATAAGAAAAATAAGACAGGAATAACAAGCATTGTTGCAAGCATTTTACATATGCTGGTTAATTAATTCAGCTCCTGTGATATTTCTGTGCTATAGGTACTGTCTTTACCTTATAAAAGTGAAAATAAAGCACAGAGAAGTTAAATAAATTACCTAAGGTCACACTGCAAGGTCAAACACTGTAGTATGTACTTTAGACTCATTCTTTCATTTTGTTCTAACAACAGCCTTTGCTCTGAGCTATGTATAATTATTTCGGGGTGGAGGATTGAGGGGATTAAGGATCTGAAGCTTAGAAAGGTTTAGTCTTCTCTCAGAAAGATCTTTCAGATAGAGGACAAAGTATGGCCGTTGGCCCAGAGGCATGGAAATATATGCGTGGTGTATTTAGAGAAGGCAGATAGAAATACTGTACATACCAAGGGGCTTGAAACTCATTCTCTAGAAATGGGTGACTATTCATAAGAATAATATTACCTGAGTTTTTTTTGTTTGTTTGTTTGATGCTCTAGTGGCGACCTATATAAAATGCAGGGGGGAAGGCTGCTTGCTGCTTGAAGGCTATCCAATGAGTTAGGGCCGTGGCTATGAACAAAGAGGCAGGCATTTAAAAGGTGGTAGAATCAAGACAATTTCTGATGACTGGTTGTTTTAGGGCAGGGTAATAAAGGCTAACTCCAAGGTTTCTCCCTTTGACCACTATGTTCAAATATCCCAGTGCCACCAATGAAGGTAGGAAATGCAGAAGAATTGATCACTTTGATGGAAAAAAATAATTGATTTGTGGCATTCAGTATGAGGTGGCTTACTAAGGAGGAAATTTCCATTAGGAAACTGAATATCAAATCTAGAGTGATCCACTACTTTGATTTTTTCCCATGTGAGAACAATGCATGCCCTGGCATTTTGGGACATTCCTTGGTGGGATAATAATCTCATAGTTAGCTTATCTTCATAAGGCTTTCTTAGCTGCAGACACTGTTCTAACAATCATGTATGATGTATGACTCTTCACAACAGGCTTATGAGGCAGGCACCCTATTCTCCTGATTTCACAGATGTGGAAATTGCAACACAGAAGGTGCAGGTTACTTTTCCCATGTAGCACAGCCAGAGGTATGCCAAGGAGATGTTCTCCTCTCCCCAAGTAGTAGTTCTCATCCATGATTTCAGGCTCCTGTGGCTGAGAGTCTCCCTCCAAAAGTTTTTCTAGCTATTCTCGAACCCGGGAAGAGGAAAGGTAGGTTAAGGATGTAGTGTGAGAGGGCCTGCTCGTTATGTAATCCCTATGCCTTTGGCCTTTATAAAACTCAGCATACTTGTTCTCAGCTTGAAGATTCCGTCAGACAGTGAATCTCCCTATTTCTCATTTTCTTTTCTGTAGCAGATAATGACCACATTCTTAAGGTGGTTGAGAGGATTCGATAAGTTTATACATCTAAGGTGCCTGTTCCTAGCACAGGTACGTGTTCCAGAAATGTTAACTAATATGACGACAATCAAGACAATAATAATGTCAGTGCTGATGACTACATATTTATCTCTACATTGTTTTCCTCAGTGGTTTAGAGAAGAAACACCAGGTCAAGCCCTGCCTTATAGACCTCAATCAGAGAACGAGAAAGATACTACTAGTGTCAAGATTTAGAATTTAGAGGTCTCTAACCTATGCAATTTGGGAAAGATCTGGAGATATTCCTGTGGTGGAAATGGAGACAGGAGAGAAAAGAACATTTTGTCAGGGTCCAGACCATCAGAAAAGCTCATCATTCCTTAGTTAGCCTCTTAAGAGCACTAAAAAAGAAAAAGTGAGTGAGGTTGTATGAAACAAGGTGAAAGACACAGAAATAATCAGATCCTCGGGGGCGGGGGCGTTGTTTAAGTAAAGACACCGGACTGGGTTTTTTAAGTAAACAAATTCTAGAAGATCAACCCAAATGCAGGACAAACCCTTGTTTGGACTTTTAAAACTGAGGACGGGAAATGCTTGAAACATAAAAGACCAACTTGGACCATCTGGTTCTGTAACAGTCCCCCATCAACACATCTTCACTTGATGAGACCAATATAATAAATGAGGATAGATGTGTTTCACTCCTGTCAACAGCCATGCAAGAGGAAAGATAAGAGAAGCTTTTGAAATTGTAGAGATCTTTTGGCTTTAACTATTCTAGAGGCAATTAGTTCCATATGGGAAGCAAATCCATGAGGATAGATTTAACTAGCAATTCTGTAGCTGCTTATCAAGAGGCAGTATATTTGGTAACACACACACAAAAGCCAGATTCTGTTACTGTGACACCTGCTTTCACCCAAGCAAGCCAGCAATGAATTAGCCTTTGGCCTCTGATAGTTTATGTGTCAACTCATTTTAAAGAAATTAATTAATTATACCTGGAATTGATATTAATAATGATAAATTACCTTTTAAAAATAAGCTCAACTGAGGCAACACTACCTTCAAGAGACCCTAAACTGCTTAAAACACAACAGAAAAAGTCCAAGCAATTCCCCTTATGCCCTGGTAAAAGCTAAATGATCCACAGTGGAAGCCTTTCAAAGTTTTCTGTTCTCTGATGGAACTGATGGTGGGTAAATTTGAAGAAAAGAAATTACAAAACAGTGGGTAATCCAGATGATTCCTTCCTCTGCCCTCTCACAAGCTGTGCCTTATAAGCATATTGTTTTTATCCATTCTTGTGCTTAAGAGAAGAAGAGCAAAATGTAGGGATAGGGAAAAGAGATAACAAAATAAAGAAGAAATGAAGGATGAAAAGATTAAAGAGAAATAGATGAAGTAAGGCCAAAAATGTAACAGAAAAAGAAGAAGAGAAAAAAATCAGTAACATCCTCTCCCTGCACCCCATTTCTTCCATTTTCTCAAACTTGTTTCCATTTTAATAACTGTACATTCACATGCATGGTGCAGAGAAGGGCACAGAAGCAGTGGGTGCAGGGGTTGGCCTTGACAGGTCACATGATTCTCAAAGCCAAAGAACTCAAGACCCACGGGGTTTGTTAAAATATCTGTAGGACAAACCCATGACTTTCAGAATTTGGGGGAAAAAAATTCAACCCATTATTCAAATATTTTGTGCTAAGCAAAGTGCAGTGCAGTTTGTCAGGCAGTTCCCCCTTAATTTCCAAACCCATGTGTATTTCCAAGGGAATGTGATCCATATGTTTCTAATTCATTTACATTTAAATCATCATAATGCTGTTTTGCTGAGCTATTTGATGTCCAAGAAGCCTATGAGGCCTTTTACAAGCCCTTTTAAAGGCTTTCTCCTTTGAACCTGCAAGTCATGGTTTTCCTGTACAGAATGTGAATTAAAATAAAGAAAGGTTATAGTTTCTCTTCAAGCTAAATTCCTCTGTATTTAAATGGATAATAATAATGACAACCATTAAAATAATGTGATCTCAGAGGCAACCTTACATACAAATTTAGAAAAATCTATCAGTTGGGGGAAAAAAAAGTTCCAGATTTTCTAATGCAATAGCTATGAATAGTAATGGCTAGGTTTTACTCCATTTGCAGATTACATTTAAAATATTATTTGCTTTTTAAACCCCCTGATTTTTCTAAAGCCCAACTTAATTTCTTTCAGACTTTGAAGGTATTCTTGAACACTAATTATAGCTATCCTCTAATATTTTAAAGAAAATTTTGAATGCCTTTGTGCCAGAATTGCCTAGATCCTTGGTGAATTTATAAACCAATAGAATATTGATTTATTTTTTTAAAAGTAGCAATCACAATATAATCTACCATTTATTGAAAATGTTGATATGGGTTGGGCACTGTAGAGGGTGCCTTACATACATTGTCTAATTTAATATTGCAACAGCTCTGCACATTTTTAAGAATGTTTGAAACTTATCCTGAAGGCAAGGGCCAGGTGTTTTGTTTTCCTGGAAGATAACCTTGACAGCAATGCAGAGGATGGATTTGAAGCTACCTGAGATGGGGAAGCCGGGTCGGAGGCTGTTTCCCTAATAAAGTGATGAATAAAGGCAGAAGAATTAGCTATAAAGGGAAGGAGAATCAGTTATAGAGAACCTTATGTTTCGTATTTTCACAATCATTTCACGTTTGGCTTTTTAATCAAGAAGCCAAGCTTATTCTGTGATATTTGCTGAAATTCTAATTTCTCATTTTCCAATGTAATGTCTATGCACCCACAGACACACATTAGGTCATCTATAATAAACACCAGTTTAATGATCATGTAAGTAGAAATGCTTCTTTCTGAATCACCATTTCAACACTAGAATAATTTTATACTGAGCTTTGCCTCTCTCCACTGATATTAAGAAACTGATCTAACGTAATGACTTCTCAAGACAAAAGGAGAGAAACCTCCCAGGTAGAAAGTGGTCAAAATTATTTACATAAAATAAAGTTACATTTCTCCATTGCCTTTAATAAAATATCATTACCAATGCCAGTGTTATATTTACAGTCATGCACCACATAAAAATATTTTGGTCAACAATGAACCAAATAGATGACAGTGCTCCCATAAGATTATAATACCAGATCTTTGTTCTCTCTTTTCTGTGTGTAGATGTACAAATACTTAGCATTGTGTTACAGTTGCCTAGAGTATTCAGTACAGTAACATGCTTTACCAAGTTTATAGCCCAAGAGCCATAGGCTATACCATAGAGCCACAGACCATACCATATAGGTATGTAGTGGGCTGTACCATCTAGGTTTGTGTAAGTACACTTTACAATGTTTGCACAATGACCAAATTGCCTAATGATGCATTTTTCAGAACATACCCTTAGTGTTACGTGATTCATGACTGTATTGTGATCAGAGTCATCTATTTAATAATCTAGAGGTCTGGAAATATCTTCCCATCCAGTCTCCCCTCACTTGCTAGTTTGAATTATTCTTAAAAGCCTTATTTTACTTTATCTTCAAAAGGTACTTAGGCCTCTTGTAACCTGGACTTTGGAGTTTGGAGGGAGAAGAAGAATCCTTGAAGTTTTCATTAGTACCTTAACTTGTATTGACACTGTGACAAATTAGACAATAGCATTAATTAGATAACATCCAATACCTCAATGCTTCCTTTTTTCTTCTTCTTCCCAAAGTTTCTTACTTGAGGCCATTGTATTTACTTCAATATTTGCATTTGTTCACTTCCCATTAGCATCCCTGCTCTAACCCTCTTACATGGACTCTGCAGTAAATTTTCGATGAGCCTTTCAGCTTCCGTTCCTGTCCTGTCACAATCTTTCTTCACACAGCAGCTAGAACAACTGTTTAAAAATACAAATGATGTCACTGCCCTTTAACAGCATATCATTGTTTCTCATTATATATACAATAAAAGAGAATCTTTGGGATCTGGCTCCAGCCGAGCCCCCAACCTTGCCTCATTGGCTTCTCTTCCTCCATCAATAAGCTCCAGCCACCTGGCTGCCTTGCCCTTGTTGGCCCCTTAAGCTTATATCTCCCTTCAAATGTCTCCTATGCAGAGGGATCTCCCTCACTCCTCCAGATAAAGTGTGGAGTTTGTTGACTCATGTGTGAGAGTGAAATCAATTAATGGTTATGACCAGAATGTGTTCAACACACACATAGACACACACACACATAAGAAGAGAAAATAGAGAGTTTAACGACACTTTCACTTTAGTGAACTATCACTTTACTACCGGGTTGGAATGTAAATGCATGTTTTGTGGGTCACAATGAAATGAGTAATTGAAGTTGCAACCACCTAGAAGCTTGATCATAAATGTCATCACACGACCTTGTTTGTTTCCTTCATTGCATTTCTCACAATCTGAAATCTGACTTATTTATGTGTTATGTGGTTTATTAAGAATGTAAGCAATTTAAGAGCAGGACTCTGTTTTCTTATCCCTCTTATAACCAAGATCTAGTACAGTGTCTGACATGGTTCAGGTTCTAAAGAACCTTTCATTCAAAGACTATAAAACAAGGGTATCCAATCTTTTGGCTTCACTGGGCCACATTCAAAGAAGAATTTTATTGGGCCACACGTAAAATACACTAACACTAACAATTGCTGATGAGCTAAAAAAAAATTGCCAAAAAAAAAAAAAAAAGTCTCATAATGTTTTAAGAAAGTTTACTATTTTGTATTGGGCTGTATTCAAAGCTGTCCTGGGTCGCATGCGGCCCATGGGCCGTGGGTTGGACAAGCTTGATCTAAAAGATGCTGTGATGGTTGATTTTAGGTGTTAATTTGACTAGGCCATAGTACTTAAGTATTTAGTTAAATGGCAGTCTAGATGTCTCCGTGAACGAATTTTAAAGACAATATTAACATTTAAATCAATAGATTAATAGAATTTGGTAAGGCAATTACTCTCCATAACATGGGCGGGCCTCATTTAAATAGCCTTAAGGAAAAAACTAAGTTTCCCAAGGAAGAAAGAATTTCACATCCAGCCTGCATTGGACTCTAGGCTGCAACATTAACTCTTCCGTGAGTCTCGAGCCTGCTGGTCTGTTCTGCAAGTTTCAGACTTGACAACCTCCCCAATCTCATTAGCTGGTTCCTTAAAATCTCTCTCTCTCCTTTCTATCTCTTTGCCTTCTCTCTTTCTCTCTCCATGTATACACACACACACATATACGCACACATACATATACGTAGGTACATGCACACATACTACTGCTTATGTTTCTCTGGAGACTGCTAACTAATACAGATTTGTTGACCACTTATGGCACTGCAAAGCTTATTACCACTTTTCTTTAGACATTTGTCCCTTTGCCCAGAGCTCCCCAGTTAGGGTAGGAGCTAACACTAATTCCCTCTCTTTATTCCCCAAACTCTCAATCCCACCCTCCTTGCCTGTTCATTTCCTTCTCCTCACCATAACATTGCCACTTGGCCCCCAGGCCAGAAGTGACTTGCATATTTCCCTCCCTCATTCTCCAGGCTTTCCAAGTGACCCCAAGAAGAGCCTGTAACTCCAGGACTCCTTATCCAGGACTCCTGAGACATGCCGTTCTTTATTTTTACTGCTTTCCTCCTGCAAAACTTCTCATGGACAAAATGTTGCACGTCATTGCATAGACATATTTAGATGGAAGTAAAACCAGAAGAATATAAGTTAACTACAAAACAATATCAGCAATGATATCAGCTAAAGTAGCGAGACAATGGGTGATTGTATTTTTCTGCCTTGTATCTTTCTTTAGTGTCAAACATTCTACACTGAGAATTTTCAGTAAAAAGAAGTTATAGCAATTATGGTTTTTAAAAGAGAATTTGAGACAATGAAAGTTAAATATAAAAAACACTTCATTAAAATGTCTTTTCTTCAATAAACTGGCATATTCATTAATACCATTCATGTTAGCACTTGATCTGATTGTGTCTCTGATGGTTTCATGTGTGATGGTGATGTTGCCAATCGGACATTGAGCCTCTTTTGAACAAGGAAAGTATTTCACACAATAATGTGCAAAAAGAGCTATGCAATACAACAGGCCTTGGTTAGAAACATGTGTGTCTGTCACTCACAGCTGTGTGCCTGGTCTCGTGTGACTTAATCTCACTGGTTCTAATTGCATAAAATGAGAACAATAAGACATTTGTGTGATGCACCTAGCAGTGCTTGCTTCATTGTATATGGTCAATAATTGTTAGTGTCTATCCTTCCAGTTACATGTTAATTTCCCCAGCACCTAACAACATGTTAAACACACAATAAAATAGCATAAATACATATCAAATGAAATGGCATAAAATTAAACTGACATGTGAGGAGGGGATTGGGAGGAGGGATATTTCTTTCTCTACAGTTTTAAGCTGCACTGAAACGAGTTTCCAAATATCTATGTTCATGTTTTATTATTAGAGAAATTTCTCCTACATATGTGACATTTTTGCTAGTGTTTTAAAAACTGTGTAAATAGCAGTCTTAACTAAAGTACTACTTGATTCTTACCATTTGATACATCTACTTTTTTTTTGGAAATTTATGTTATATCCTAAAAATGTCAGCTTTCCACATTTCTGCCAATTTAATTTTCTTTGCATAGAAATAAATAATGAGTAATTTACTAGTATCCTTTTTCTTTAAAACTTTAGTTTCAAAACTCACTAGAGCTCGTTTGATAAGGGTATTCAATTTAAATGCCAGAAAACAGAATAGCACCCTTTTCTGAACAAAAATTATTATTTTTAATAAATGCATTAATGAAAATATTCCAGGCCGGGCCCGGTGGCTCAAGCCTGTAATCCCAGCACTTTGGGAGGCCGAGGCGGGTGGATCACGAGGTCAGGAGATCAAGACCATCCTGGCTAACATGGTGAAACCCCCGTCTCTACTAAAAATACAAAAAACTAGCCAGGCGAGGTGGCGGGCGCCTGTAGTCCCAGCTACTCGGAGGCTGAGGCAGGAGAATGGCGTGAACCTGGGAGGTGGAGCTTGCAGTGAGCTGAGATTGCGCCACTGCACTCCAGCCTGGGCGACACAGCGAGACTCCGTCTCAAAAAAAAAAAAAAAAG
Organism: Macaca mulatta; assembly: GCF_049350105.2. Classification (NCBI taxonomy): domain Eukaryota; kingdom Metazoa; phylum Chordata; class Mammalia; order Primates; family Cercopithecidae; genus Macaca; species Macaca mulatta. Next base: position 126,522,330 of record NC_133413.1, read on the forward strand.
AAAAGAAAATATTCCAGTGTATCAACAAAAGGATCTTCTACTAGGCAAAGCTAAAATTGTTAAGTTGCTACCCTAGAAGTAAAATTATATTCCTGTTTATTCAGTTGGCAAACTTATTATCAAAGGCAAGTTAAAGTTTGAAACTCGTTTGATCCCATTATAGAAGAAATTTCTGTATTTAGGGAAAGGCTTGGGAAACTCTTTCAAATCTAAGATTTTGTTGTTTTGTGATATAGCAATTCTAGGAAATTTTTAGTGTTCATTCTTAATTTTTTAAAAATATCTTCATTTTTGTTTGGTATTATACACCTATGACCTTGGTATTGAAAATTTAGGTATTTACTATTCATATTTTTTATTTTTATTAAAGCAAGAAGAGAAAAGAAAAAGAAAGTGAAAGAGAGAAAGGAAGGAAGGAAGGATGGGAGGAAGGAAGGAAGGAAAGAAGGAAGGAAAGAAGGAAGGAAGGAAGGAAAGAAGGAAGGAAGGACACAGATGTTTCTGAAATTTCACAGGGAAATTTCATTTAACTCTAGAGTTCTACAAATATATAATAGAATTATGCAGATATATAAAACATCTGCTTATATTACCACAGAGTTATATACCACATTTTGCATAATTTCCCCAAATGTCTTTAATAACTAAGGTTAAAGTGTTAAATTTTAAAGTATGTTCTAACTAAATTTTAGTAGATATTCTAGTATAAGAAATCTGAAAAATAAGTCTGGAAGCTTATGGATATTACATATGTAAAGTCCCTGTTATTTATGCTGACTTTAAATACTTAATTAAGCATCTATATGTCAACCCGATCCTATGGAAGGTCAGAGTAAACAATGTGTTTCCGAAGTTAAGTGCTCAAACACACGAGGTTACTGATCTTCCAGAGTCAGGGGGTATCATTTATTTAGCAAATGGCATCTGGTGTCCTTGGACCACTCAGACATGTCACTAGATATAAATTGGAGCAAATGAGTAAAAATAACCTGCAACTAGGTTCCAAATCCTAAAAGAAAATCAAAATTTATTTTGGAAGCTAATTTTCTAAAAAGGTTGCCAGTTTTCCCCGGATTAGTGAAATAGGCACATGATGTCAGAAATTTCAAATGAATTTATTTTTCTAGCTCCATGGGAGAAATAGACAACATACATTTTGGAGGGTGATCAAAAAATGTCTATTAATCATGTAACAGTGTAACCGTCTGGACATATTGGTCTATGGCATTTTACATAAGCTCCTGAGATTTAAGCCAGGTTTCCCTGGCAGGTGTCCAGACATGTGTCTAATGGCCTACCTGTACCTCTAAACAATGGTGTTCTACCTAGAAACTCTGCCTGATGGCTTGGCATAAGATAAATTGAAGTGACCTACTTTAAATAGAAGTTCTGCCTGTGTAGCAAGGTCCTTAAGAGGATCCTAGTTTGCAAGTGTCTACAAAACTCTGAGCTATCTGAATAGTCCACCATGAGTTCTATTCCCAAAAGATTCTAATAGTCCTCAGAGAAAAATCAGTCAACAAGAATTTGGGGACTGATGGTCAGTTTCCTGGGAAACTGAGCTTAATAATTTTGAGTAGAGAAGGCAGATAAAAATGTTGATGGGACTCAGAACATGCTACTTCAAAATATGGCACCATGGCATTTGAGAAAACAGCAGAATCAGGAAGTTCTCTTTAATAACTAAGGTTAAAGTGTTAAATTTAACCCTCTTCCACCTCCACTCCTGAAGAAAGTCATAAAAGAATTCTCCGACGGGAGGAAAGGAATGTCCTTATCTCTGATGACACAGACACACAGAAGAATCCAAGCAAACAGACCTTGTTAAGACTCCCTAGTTTATTACCATTAGATCATAACCCCTTTGTCCACTTCTTCATCAAACTTAAGTATAAACAAGTTTTCCTCCTTCTTTGGATCTTCATTTCTGAAGGATCCTGTGTCATGTAAACTTATATTAAATACATTTCTAGGTTACTTTCTTATTAACCTGTCCTTACTATAGGATCCTCAGCCATGAGTCTTGCAAAGATATTACTTTCCCCTACAGTTTCCACAACATTTTAGGACTGAGAGCTTACCTAAAGATGGAAGAAAATTAAGCTGTTGCTTGGGATCCATAGAGGGAGACAGTAAATTGTAAAAGTTCTCTTGTATAATAAAGAATATATCTTTGTCCCTAGTTCTTGGCAGAGTCTTAAAAACCCTTGGCATTTCCTGAGCCATGATGGTGTTTTTGTTATGCTAATGAGGTGATTCCTGGTGGCCCTGAGATAGCTTCAAGATGAAGGTTGGTCACCGGAAAGACCAAACACAGGATTAGAAAGTCAGAACTTTGGGCCAAGCTGACCCTCAGGGAAGAGACAGGAGCTAGGGATTGAGTTCAAGCATGTGACCAACAATATACTCAGCATGTCTATGTCATAAAGCCTCAAGACAAAGTCTGGATATTGAGGCTCAGAGGAGCTTTGTGATGTGTGAACAGGGTGATGTACTGAGACTCCATGGAGAGAGCATGGAAGCTCTGCGGCTCATACCCTTCCAGACCTCATCCTGTGTGTTTCCTTTGTACTAAAACTGTAATCATAAGTATAGTGCTTTTGGTGGATCCTGTAAATTTGTTTTAGAGTGCTAGAATTATTGACCGTGAAGGGGTCATGGCAACCCCAAATTTACAACCAGTCAGAAGTGCAGGTGCTCCCCTAAGATGAATCTGAAGTGAGGGCAGTCCTGAGGAGGACTGAGCCTTTAAACTTCTGAAGTCTGATGCTAACACTGCGTAGTTACAGCCAGAATTGTATTGGTGTACACCTAATTGTGGTGGAAGCAGAGCACTTCGAAGCTAGAGAATCAGCTCAAGTTCCTTGAGAGAGAATAGTAACACAAACTCAAAGAGCCAGGCTATTTCTCCTGTCTTGGTGAAATCAGAGGTAGAAGTGAAAGTCATCCCCAGGGACGTGGGAATACATTTAACCCTGGTGCTGGCCTTGAATGAAGGGCTCTTGTAAGTGAAGGCTGAATAAGTGCTTCTTAGCAAATGGAGAGGGGCAGAGCAGGAATTTAGGGGAAATACCAGGGCTGAAGCAGTGATAGGTATACATATACCAGCACAGATGATGTTTAAAAGTCACACAAAGGAGATGACCTTGAGTAAAATATCAGGAGACGGGGATAGGTTATAACATAAGAATTATAGGCAAAAAGGAGACATGTTTAGGTGCGGGTTATGCTGTTAATTAAGTGGTAAGCAGTTCTAATATCAGATGAGGGATATTATAAGTAAAGGCCCCCAGTCTTGAGGGTTCCAGAGCAAGAGTGTAGCCTAATGGAATAGTCACAGTACCAGATTCAATTCCCCAATGTCTCCACAAAATGAAGAACTTGTGAACACCAAGAGATGCAGGTAGTAGGGAACCAAGCAGGGATCGAGGAAAGGGATACGGAAAGATATTATCAGATAATCCCGCTAAAATGCCAAAGTCTCTGTTTCCCTTCAGCATTTGACTGTGGTGTCCAAGTTGGCTAACATTTGCTCTTGAACATTTTATCTAAATAAAAACAACATCAACAACTACGGCAATGGCACTAGTAATAATAATCAATATTTATCAAATATTTTCTAGGTCTGAACACTCTACTAGGCATTTTACTCGCATTTTCTCAGTTAATTCTCACAACATCATGCAATAACTACTCCATTGTCCCCATTTTACACAGGAGAAAACTGAGGCATAGAGAGAAATGCTTGAGAGCCTGAAAGGCTGGAGCAGTCTGGGGTTGAGAGAAGCACGAGGCGTCCTGCAGTTGGTATGATGCTCCTTGTGTTCAGCTGAGAAAGAGTTAGGGTCACGTCAAGTATTCACAGCAATGGGCCAAGATTAGCAGTGACACACGCAGCGGCTATTTCCTCTACAGTTTAAAAAACCAACATGGCTGATCAAATTGACCATGTAGTCAACAGAATTCGCTCATTACGAATTTGAAAAAAAAAAAAAAATCAAATGATTTCAAAAGGGAAAACTTCTTTGCATGCACGCAGTCTAGATATTTTCCCCAAAGGAAAACCAAACAAAAGACTGCATTTGTCCTTGACTCTTGGAGACTGAGAGCAACATCAAGAGGAAACTCAAGAGGAGCTCAATCCTATTTAAGGGCTTTGACTAAGTCTTGGTACTTTCAGTTCTTCTGAAGATTCCCACACCTTGTGGACATATGAAAGGGCTTAGTATTTAGAAGATTTTATTACCAAATCATAAATATTTTATTTACCCAAACCAGCAAGGAAGGAAGAAACGACGGGGAATTTGGGCAGCTTTCTAGGGAAATTCGTGCCAAAGTCCCATTTGCATTGACTTTGCAAGGCACTCAAAAGCACTTTTGTTTCATTTCACATATTTCATTCTGTTGGAATATAGCCACCAGGTATGTGGCACAGATAAAGTCATCTGCCAATATCCGGGTTTAAATCTGGAAAACAAATATGTCAATGAACTTGATATAGGCAATATCTTTCATGCTAGCATCTGCTCTGCCATTTCCAAAGGTGTATAGCAATGGAATCGATATTGATACTGTTCTTTATAAAGATAAACATACTGACCCTCCATCATGGGGGTGTATGCTCTGGAAGTTTTTCTTGCAGATGAGAAAACCGGTCCCTGTTCATTCTATTGACTAAACCCCAGTGTGCCCATGGGAAAAGCTTGCCAGGATGAAATGTGTAGGCCATTGCTGGAAAGCAGCAATGTAACTGGCTTATGTAGAGATAAAATTTGTGACTCTGTCCTCATGCTGATTGTCACTGATGCTGTAGAATCGGTCTCCACCATCCTCATGATTGAGGTTCCTGTTAGTCTTTGTTATTTTCAACCTGTCCTCCACACATCCTCCAGACCTGCTTTTTGAAATAAAAACGCTGTTTTTATTTTATTTCACTGTGCTTAAAAATCTTCAATGACTTCTCATTGCTGAGGTCAATGAAAGTATAATTTAGCTTATAACCAGATTATAATTTAGTTTATTGATATTTATTACTATTAGTGTAAAATTAGTTTCGAATACTGACAAATTAGGAGATTTTACTTCAGTATATATAGATATGTGTCTTTTCTTATTAACTTGAGATAGTCTGAAAATATGGGGCCCCTTTTCCTACCTACATTAGAGCTGCATAGCAACTGTCTTCTTTTAGGCCATGAGGTTTTCTCAAATTTGAGGTTGTCAGTTGCCACGTACTAGGCTGCTTGTTCAATTTTTGAATGGTAGATAAATATTCCTCTGCACATTTATCAAGTGGGGAAGCAGTGTTTTACTGGTGAACAGGCTCTCAAAAGAACAATAAACAAAACAAAAAAAGAAAGAAACTCTGATGTGTTGCATTTGCTGATTTCTATGGTGCAATTATTTTCACCATGCCAGGTTTGAAGCTACCAACATGAAATCACTGAACTCCAGATTGAGAAGAGATGCTAGCAGGCAGCTCTCATACTGGTTCCAGTGCAGCATTATAATAAAGACCAAGAAAGCTACGTGTTTCAAAAGTAGAAAACAAAACCAAACCAAAGAAGAGTGCTTACATAATATTTTGCTCACATTATTTGCCTGGCCCACACAGACTCTTGAATGTGCAGTTCTTGCCAATGATTAAATAAAATTCAAACTGCTTAAAATGGCCTAGCAAATCTTTTTACAATCTCATCTCAAACTAAATTTCTAAACGATTTCCTGTCACTACCCACATAGCATATAGCTTCTTGATGTTTCTATTACACACCCATTGTTTTGACATATCTATGTCTTCATGTATGAAACCCTCTATATCTGGAATACCATTGTCATCACCACATCTACCATACATTCTCTGTGAAACTTTCTTAAGTGATGCTGAAGAGTTAAATACTTTCTAATCTCTGCTTCTAGGTCACTATACATTTGGTGTTGCAAACTGTGAGCTCTCTGAGAGCAAAATCTATGTCTTATTTGTTGGTGTATTCAAAAAGCCTAGCATACACATCAAATCCATGATCAATAAACACTGGTGGAAGGCAAGATATAACTAGCCCTTAAATGAAATATGTAAGTTTCATTATAAAATGCATAAAAACTCCCAATGCGGCTGGCTAGAGGCAGTGGCTCACACCTGTAATCTCAGCACTTTGGGGGGCCGAGGCAGGCAGATTACTTGAGGTCAGGAGTTCAAGACCAGCCTGGCCAACATGGTGAAACCCGATCTTCACTAAAATACAAAAATTAGCCAGGCATGGTGGCAGGTGCCTGTAATCCCAGCTACTCTGGAGGCTAAGGCAGGGGAATCACATGAATCAGGGAGGCCGAGGTTGCAGTGAGCCGAGATCGTGCCATTGCACTGCAGCCTAGGTGACAGAATGAGACTCTGTATCAAACAAACAAATGCAAAAACCTCTAATTCCTATCAAAATATCAAAAATATAACTCCACTGTTAGGGCTTTATTTTTAATATATTTTGTTCTGAAATTATACCAACTTTTAAATTTCATAGTCATATTACACTAACATATCGCTAAATGGTAGTCAATATATTTATTTGATTTCTTTGTTTGTTTTTCATCAGAGCATGTGCTAAAGGAATAAGAGTATTTATCTTGTAACCTCCAACTGGCCAATTGTCATCACTGACAAGTAGCATATTCTCATAAATGCACATGTGGATGCTGACATTTTGTACACAGTTCTTGAGAAATACAAATTTGGCATAACCCTTCATAAGGCATTTGAGTTTATATAGAATCACTGATTCTAAAATACTGAGTGCAGATAGAATTTGGCTCCATAAACACAGCAGTCAAATCCAAATGATAAGGAATGAACTGAATGGATGGCTAGACTTGATATACTTAAGAGTAGTTCTTCCTGCCTTGGCTATCATATCAAAAAGCAGAAAGAGGCAGCCTAGGTAAAACCTATACCTTACTTACTCTGTATTATTTTTAACTAATGTGTTATCTAGCACAGAAGTTCTCAAAGTGTTTGATTTAAGAACCCCTTTACATGTTTAAAATTGTTGGGGATCTCAAAAGAGATTTTGTTTATGTAGGTTATAACTGTCAATGTTAACTATATTCAAAATTAAAACTGAGAAAAATTTTAATGGCAAGAATCCACAAGCACACATATCATTAGCCATCAGAAAGATGATACCATTAAGTTTCATGTAGCCTCTGGAAAACTTCATTGTTTACTTGTGGGAGAATGAGAGTGAAAAAGGAGATTCTCACAGATACCCTGAAAGAATTGTGCAGACTCCCAGGGGTCCCTGGACCATACTTTGAGTACTGCTGGCATAGCATATTAGGTGCAAATAAACACATTTATTGAAATACAAATTAGTGATAGCATAATGTTATGGCCAATATATATTACCAGTGGTGCACCTACACAACTATGTGTAATGAGCAATGACCAGAGCTTGCTTGCTTTTGCACTTTTATTGCCACATCAATCAATCAGTTTCAGTTTCTAGCCAATAGATTATCAAATAGAAAACCCTAAGACAACAACAACAAAAAAAGTTATGAAAGGACAATTGTCTACCTTGTTTGAAATCTTTGTTTATAATGATATAAAAGCAGACAGGTAGAAAGAAGGGGAGGGAGCGAATGTTTGATGGATTCAATGAAGGCTGAAATTAAACATCTTAACAACCACCAAATTAATCATTCCACCACTTGCTTTCAGATTCGTAACATTATGAGATATCATGTAGATAAAGAAAAAAGTCTAAATTGGTCCAGTTATAGTATTTATTATTGAATTTTAAAGTGCTGCATTTGACACAGTCTCTCATAAAACTCATAAAACATTCAGAGCTGCCCTAGTTGTTCCATAGCTTAGATTCCCTTTTCCCTTTTCTCCTCAGTTTAATGTGTTTGCAAATAAAAGCATAAATAAACGATAATGATGTCTTCTATTTTTAAGCATTTTGTTATATGTTATTTAATCTGAGAGTCAGAATAGAACGAACTAATGTTCTCTTTAGCAAACTGTAAATACACTTTGAACAAGAATTTGAACCTACATACTTCTTAGATACTGTAGTCATTGCTTTCTTGCTTCTGCTTTGAGTGTTCTTTACAATTTTCAGCCTGTTGCTCATTTCAAGTAGATTAGAGAGTCAAATAAATCATCCCAGTGGAGGACAATCTTAAAATGAAATGTCTGTTGGGGAAATAGCTTTTCCATTTATTAATATTAATTTTTAACTTTACCATATGTTCCGTTCATTTTTCCGCCTCTGAAAGTCAGAGCTCATGGTGTGCATGTGTTTTTCTGAAGAGTTGAAAGAATGATGTTACCCACCCAGTGGTCAGTTTATAGCCTTCCCATTCCCAGTTCTTTATCCTGATTTTAGCTCACTCCCAGGTATGGCCACATTCTGGTAAATCCCTTAAGCAAGAAATACTTCAGCCAATTTAAACAAAAGAAAGGGAGGGAGTGCTGCTGTGAAAGACAACCATGCCAATGGGAAAAAACGAAATCAACTATTTGCCAATACTCTGTGGCCTGAGGGTTAACGTAGTGTCCAAACAGAACTTATTAAATGAGCTTTAATATTGAAGCATCACAGAATCGGGAAAAGAATCAACCAACTCAAGGTGATGAAATGTTTTTCTGTTTCAGCACTGAGTTTTAACTTCAGAAAGTCGGATAAACACAATATATTAGAAGTGTGTCTTATATTATTAATTTTTAGAAGACTATATTTTTATTGGGTATAAGTTCAAATATAATTTATTTATGAATGGATTTATATTTGTATTAATAAGCCCAACAAGATGACATTGTGCATTCAAATCTGCATTGTGTAGATAAATGTAGTGGCTGGTAAAGTTAAAGCTAGGAAACTTTTGAAATTGTCAAATTAGGAAGAGAGTGGCTATCAGTTGAATTTTCATAAGCAACTTGATCTGTTGGTTTAAACAAAAAGGGGACTATAAAATGTTATGAAATTATTGGCCCAGCAGAGTGGCTCATGCCTGTAATCCTAGCACTTTGGGAGGCCAAAGCATGCAGATTACTTGAGGTCAGTAGTACGAGACCAGCCTGGCCAATATGGCAAAACCCCATATCAACTAAAAATAAGAAAATTAGCTGGGCATGGTGGCCCGCGCCTGCAATTCCAGCTACTCAGGAGGCTGAGGCAGGAGAATCGCTTGAACCCAGGAGGCGAAGGTTGCAGTTAGCCAAGATCCCGCCACTGCACTCCAGCCTGGGCAGCAAAGTGAGACTTAAAAAAAAAAAAAAAAAAAAAAAGATGAAAGAAAAAAAAATTACAGTTAGAAACTATAGAAACTCCTCTGACATTAGCCCTTCATAGTCTCCACTATACCCTCCTTCCTCCTTCTAAAAATCCTCTCTATACAAATCACAGAAGAAAATAGATGCGTGAAAGAATGAAAGAAAATAGTAGAGAAAAAAGAAAAACTAAATGTTTCTACTAACTAAAACAATGACTGAGGATTATAGGCTTTGTCAAAGGCTTTTTAATGTGACATTAAAATACCTGACTTAAAAGCAGATGCATAAAAATACTACCACAATGTACTTAGACATTTCATGTATATTAGTATTATGTTATCCTCCTGAGTCTTAAAGGATGTTTTTTTCCTAACAAGATAATATTAGCAGCCATTTATTTTTGTCTGTCTTTTGTGGTATTTAAGCCTCACACTAACTCTGCAAGGTAATTGGTTAGGATTTTAACCCAGATACTTTTTTCTCCAAATCCTTCATTCTTTCCACTTAAGCTAAAATACTCTCTAAGCCACTGCTTTCTGGAAAAGAATACATATTTCCCTCTATACCTTTCATGTTAGAGTTAATAAGACTCACTCACCAAGGAAGGGAGTGGGGTGGGAGGGGCATGGGAGAAGAGACTAAACTCTAGCTACTTGTGTAAGATGGATTCTGACGATAACCAAGTAACTTTCTATTTCTGGAGGCAATAAAACCCACACTAAACAAACAAACACTGACTTTCTCTTTGCTGTAGACATCAATACACTCCTGCCATTATGTCCAGCAACAAACTTGTTATGTTAGGTTTTCTTGTAAGTAGATTGGGCAAAGACCATGGTCCAACAGGGTCAGCATTTGGTAGCCTAAAAATTGTAGCAGCAATTGCTATAAGATGGTGTTTCTCTATTTTCTGAAAAAGATGACCAAAAATAAAAATGAGGAAGAGAAAGAGAAAGAAAGAAAGAAAGAAAGAAAGAAAGAAAGAAAGAAATAGAAAGAAAGAAAGAAAAGAAAAGAAAGAGAAGAAAGAGAAGGAAGGGAAGGAAGGGAAGGGAGGGAGGGAGGGAGGGGGAAGGAAGGAAAGAAAGAAAAAGAAAGAAAGGAAGAAAACACGAAAGTGAAAGAAAGCAAGAAAGGGAAGGAGGTAAGGAAGGAAGGAAAAAAGGAAGGAAGAAGGGAGGGAGAGAGGAATGGAGGGAGGGCGGAGGAAGGAAGGAAAGAAAGAAAAAGAAAAGAAGGATGGAAGGAGGAGGAAGGAAGGAAAAAAGAAGAAGAAAAGAAGGAAAGAAAGAATAAAAGAAAAAAGAAAGAGAGAGAAGGAAGAAAGGAGAAAAGAAAGAAAGAAAGAGAAAGAAAGAAAGGGAAGGAAGGAAGGAAGGAAGGAAGGAAGGAAGGAGAAGGGAAGGGAAGAAGGCAAAAAGGAAGGAAGGAGGGAGGGAGGGAGGAATGGAGGGAGGGGGGAGGAAGGAAAGAAGGAAAGAGAAAGGAAGGAAGGAAGGAAGGAAGGAAGGAAGGAGAAAAGAAAAGAAAGAAGAAAGAGGGAAGGAAGGAAGGAAAGAGAAGAAAAGAAAAGAAAAAAGAAAAGAAAGAAAGAAAGAGAAAGAAAAGAAAGAAAGGAGGGAGGGAGGGAAGGAAGGAAGGAAAAAAGGAAGGAAGAAGGGAGGGAAGAATGGAGGGAGGGGGAGGAAGGAAGGAAAGAAAGAAAGAAAAAGAAAGGAAGGAAGGAAGTAAAGAAGGAAGGGGAAGGAAGGAAAGAAAGTAAAAGGAAGGAAGGAAGGAAAAAAGGAAAGAAGAAAGAAAGGGAGACGGAAGGACGGGAGAGAGGGAAAGAGAAAGAAAGAAAGAGAGAGATATAAAAGAAAGAAAGATAAAGAAAGAAAGAGAAAGAAAACGAAAGAAGCAAGAAAGGAGGGAAGAAAGAAATGAAGGAAGGAGAGAGAAAGATAGAAGCGAGGGATGGAGGAAGGAGGGAAGGAAGGAAGGAAGGAAGGAAGGAAGGAAGGAAGGAAGGAAGGAAGGAAGGAAGGAAGGAAGGGAAAAGTCAAGACCAAAACACCATATGAGAAACTAAAAAATATGCCAATATTGTCACAATAATAGGGAGCGAATCTCAACTTAAAAGATTTCCTACTATGTGTCAAACATAAAGCCATGATTACTATTTGTATTTAGTCAGTGGCATTTGCCACTTGGTTACCAATCTGTCAACAGTGATTAATAGTTGAATTATAGTCAAGTAAGAGATGACTCCTATCCCACTGAGATGTTAATAAAAATGTATAGAGATTCATCTTCATTTTTACATTGCATTTATTTTGGGCTGTGAAATAATTTTGATTTGTCTTCAACATGAAGCATAAACTACCAATTTTAAAGTGATCTCTATAGGGATTTTCATGCAGGCAATCAATGACATTTGGATCTCTCTAAAGAAGTAACAGTAAAACTTACTTATTTTCAAACACTTTAAGTCATGAAACTCTATATAATATTTAAATTATCTTACTGGGGCCTCATAAGTAAAATAGAAAAAAGTGTAATGCTTTGGTGAACTCTGATTGGAAAGTACTCAAGACCCTGCCCAATATCAGACCTTGGTCTCCACCTTCAACCACTCTCTCAAGAGTAAGACTTGATGTATTCCTTAGAACTCCATGGAACGTAATTATTTAATATAATCAATGACATAATTTACTGATTTTTAAATTCAAACTGAAAACCAATTGTCATCTGAGCTGCAACTATAGAGTGATTAATTTTTTCAGGAACAAGAATACTGTGATTTATACAGTCCCATGAGTGCTGTTCATTTCAGTGTAGTCCAATTTGGAAACCAGGCACTTACTCCACTAATGATAACGTTGTTCAGAATAGTTTCAAAATGTCTGTTTCAGTACTGTCACACAGAAGACTTGCATGGTCTTCTGGATTCTGTCAATATTGTCCATTATTAAATTTTGAAAGCAAAGTTGATATTTTGTAATAATCAAAATCATTCACAACAAAAACTGTTGATGGCTGTAAATGGCTTGGCAGAATAATACTGCTTGTTTACTTATTCATTTGTTTTAAAGAAACTTCCATGTGACTATAAGATTTCTTTCTGCTGTTTAAACACTTTTTTAAAAAGAAAAAAAAATCCAGAGATCTAAAAGCAATGTAATTTTTAAAAAGGATAGAATTTTCTAAAGTGGCTATTTTGAAGATGACAACTCTTTTGTGAATGTATAAATTCTTGGTAAATAGCCCCACTTTTAAATAAGAATTTTTCATATAGGAATAATCTCCTGCTAAAAATCTTGACAGCTCAGCATTTCCCATTACAAACCAAGGGAAAGGTTATGGTAAAAATTAATTGGCTAGTTTCTCCATGGAACATTTATGGCATTCAAAATATGCTATTTAAAAAAAGACATTATGATCGGAAAAAAACAATTAGAGGTATAAGGAGATGAGAAAGAATTTCAGCAAAACCACATTTGGATTGACTTTTAAAATATTTTTTCTTATGTTTTAATATTATTTAATAAGGGTTATTTGAAGATGATGATTTTAAAGAGTAATACAAATGTTAATAAGATGATAAAATACAGAGTAGAAGAGTCAGTCTGGGAAAGTCTGTCTGTATATTGGGAGGTCACTTAAGACTGAAATTCAATTAAATGCTTGAGGCTGTCTGCCATGCTGCAAACCCTTGCACAAACTTTAAGTCATTTAATCTTCAAGGCAATCTTACGAGGTACATAAAATTACCTTTGTGTTAGAAATGAAAGAAACAAGACTCAGAGAGGTAAAATTATTTGCTCGCAACTTCTGATGAAACTGTCTTCTAGCTCTAAACCCAAAGCCCTTTCGATTACTTCATTTGAACTCAGGGGTTAAAGCCCACAAGCTAAGCATCATCAATCAGGGAAAATCAGGCAACAAGGGAATTCTAACAGATTAGAATACAAGATGAAGATGGCCCCACGATCCAGTTCCTTGGACAGGAAGCACTGATGGAGATGTGACTTCCTGGGTTTGAGTGAAATGTGTAATCAGTCAATTTATACAAAATGAGGCAGATCCAGTAATGGACACAAAGCTCATTGAGGTGAATAGGAGATCTGGTGGAAGAAAATAGAATTAAATTAGATATGACCCTTATCACCTAGCTCTTTATAAGAATACCCTTCCGGCTGGGCGCAGTGGCTCATGCCTGTATTCCCAGGACTTTGGGAGGCTGGGGCCAGTGGATCACCTGAGGTCACGAGTTTGAGACCAGCCTGGCCAACATAGTGAAACCCCATCTCTACTAAAAATACAAGTGGCACACGCCTGTAGCATCAGCTACTCAGGAGGCTGAGGTGGGATGATCACCTGAGCCCAGGAGGCAGACGTTCCAGTGAGCCGAGATCAGCCACTGCACTCCAGCCTGGGCAACAGAGCAAGACTCCATTTCAAAAAAAAAAAAAAAAAAGACAGAGAATACCCTTCCAAGTCTCAAATGATTTTTCTATAGACTCCTATTCTCTCTTGGGAAGAGGGGAAAAGCGTCAGGTAAGACATAACTACTTTCTTACGGCTTGAGGACTTCTGAGGGTAGAACAAAAATCTTGAACAAAAGTCATACCTCCACAACTTTTTCATGTCCATCTTGGCACACCACTGTGTTCCTAAAATCTTGCCTAGCAGAAGCAAGCCACACCTGGTAGTGATTTTGTACAACTCATTTGTCCCAGGGCTGTTCAGCCAATGACTTGGTGAAAAGTAGTTTAGATAAATTAATGAATGCTAAATGTATAATACATTATTACAAAACTAATATGTTACTAAAGAAATACCATCTCCTCTAATATTTAAATCATAGAAAAAGAGTAAACTAAGTTTGTTATACATCTATCATTTAATAACTATAATAACCACATAAGGTAGACATAAACTTCCCCAGGTTCACAGAGGCAGTAGCACTGAGACTAGGATTTAGATACCATCTGCCAGGTTCATACCCTGCTCTTTAGACTCTTTCTGCTTCAGACAAAAATTACTTCAACATAAACACACATACACACCATACACACACACACACACACACACACACACACACACACACACACTCCACAGCTCTTGGCTGCCAATATCAAGATAATAAATCATCCAACTGTATAGGCTATTGGTCTTCCATTGTCAAACAATTTTAAGTTCTCAGATTTTACTTGCAAATCCACTATGAGATTCTTCTGTATTCTGTAATTTGCAGTATGTATTTTGAAGCTAATCTAAACACAAAAACAGTGCTTATCTGAAAAATTTCTACAATGGCACTATTACTAAATGTAATTACATATTTCATTACCTTCTGCTGTGATCTGAATGTTTGTCTCTTCCATAACTCATGTTGAAATTTAATTTAATTAGGCCGGGCGCGGTGGCTCAAGCCTGTAATCCCAGCACTTTGGGAGGCCGAGATGGGCGGATCACGAGGTCAGGAGATCGAGACCATCCTGGCTAACACGGTGAAACCCCGTCTCTACTAAAAAATACAAAAAAAACTAGCCGGGCGAGGTGGCGGGCACCTGTAGTCCCAGCTACTCGGGAGGCTGAGGCAGGAGAATGGTCTAAACCCGGGAGGCGGAGCTTGCAGTGAGCTGAGATCCGGCCACTGCACCCCAGCCTGGGCGACAGAGCAAGACTCTGTCTCAAAAAAAAAAAAAAAAAAAAAAAAAGAAATTTAATTTAATTGTAACAGTATTAAGAGACCAGTAATGAAGCCATGAGAGCTCCATCCTCAGGATGGGATTCGTGCCCTTTTAAGAAAATGAGTTTGGCCCCTTCTTTCTGTCTCTTGCCCTTTTTCCACCCACCATGAGATGACACAGCAAGAAGGCCCTTGACAGATGCCCCTCAATCTTGTAATTTCCAGTTTGAAGAACTCCGGGTCAATAAATTTCTGTAAGTATAAATTATTCAGTGTCAGATATCCTCTTGTAGCAGAAAAATTGGACTAAGATGCCCTCCCCCAAGATACTTCACCATGCCTTAAGAATTCCACTGATATCACAATCCACATGAAAGTGCCTCTCTGAAATAGACCAAGGGTAGTATTCTGAGTTTCTAAAGAAAGCTTGGAGATACAATTTCATTACAACAAATTTATCATTATCAATCACTTTGTGAATGACTATTCTATTTTTATTTACTAATTTGAACCAATTAGAAAATTAATTTGTACCAATTAAAAATACAGCTATAAACTGCATAATGACATTTCTGACAATGATGGACTGTATATACGACAGTTGTCCTATAAGATGATAATGGCGCAGAAAAAATCTTATTGCTTAGTGATATCATTACTATTATAACATCGTAGTGCAATGCATTACTCATACACTTGCAGTAATGCTGGTGTAAACAAACCTACTATGCTGTCAGTCATATAAAAGTATAGCACATAAATTATGTAGGGTACATAACATTGATAATAATAATAAGCAACTATGTGAGTGGCTCATGTATTTACTACAGTATACTTTGTATCATTCTTTTAGAGTAATATATTATATGTAGAGAGAGTATATATAGAGTATATATGTTTGAGATGGAGTCTCGCTCCAGTCGCACAGGCTGGAGTGCAGTGGCACCATCTCAGCTCACTGCAACCTCCACCACCTTGGTTCAAGTGATTCTCCTGCCTCAGTCTTCCGAGTAGCTGGGATTACAGATCCCCACCAACATGCCCAGCTAATTTTTGTATTTTTTAGTAGAGACAGGGTTTCATAATGTTGGCCAGGCTGGTCTCGAACTCCTGCCCTCAGGTGATCTACCTGCCTCAGCCTCCCATAGTGCTAGGATTACAGACATGAGCCACTGCGCCCGGCCTCAATTTATATTTAAAAAGTTAACTGTAAAACAGCCTCAGGCAGGTCCTTCATGAGGTATTCCAGAAGAAAGCATTGTTATTCTGGAAGATGACCATTCCACGCATGCTATTACTTTTGAAGACCTCCCAGTGGGACAAGGGTGGAGGTCGAAGACAATCATAGTGATGGCTCTGACCTGTGTATTCCTAGACTAATGCATGTGTTTGTGTCTTCATTTTTAACAAAAAAAGTGTTAAAGTTAAAAAAAAATTAATGACAAATGATGACAGGATAAGAATATAAAGAAAGAAAATTCTGTACCGTTTTACAAAGTGTTTGTGTTTTAAGCTGTTATTACAAAAAAGTCAAAAATGTTTTAAACATGTAAAAGTTGTAGTAACTAAGGCTAATTTATTATTAAAGAAAGAAAAATGCTTTTTTTATAAATTTAGTGTAGTCTAAGTGTATAGTGTTTATAAAGTCCACAATAGCGTACAGTAAAGTTATAGGCCTTCACATCCACTCACCACCCACCGACTCACCCAGAGCAACTTTCAGTCCTGCAAGCTCCATTCATGGTAAGTACCCTATACGAGTGGACCATTTTATGCCATATTTTTATGGTACCTTTTTGATGTTTAGATATATTTAGACACACAAATACCATTATGCTACATTTGCCTACAGTGTTCAGTATAGTAACATGCTGTACAGGTTTGTAGCTTAAGAGCAATAGGCTATAGCATATACCCTAGGTGTATCGTAGGCTATACCATCTAGGTTTGTGTAAGTACACTCTATGATGGTCACACAATGACAAAATCACCTAAAAGTGCATTCCTCAGAATATATCTCCATTGTTCAGCAACGCATAACTGTGCCACCATAAAAGAAAGAAACTCCATCATAATGTTGTATTCTCTGTTTGCTCTTTGATATGGTTTGAATATTTGTGCCCTTCAAATCTCATGTTAAAATATAACCCCCATTGTTGGAGATGGGGCCTGGTGGGAGGTGTTTGGATCATGGGGATGGATCCTCATGAACAGCTTAGCACCATCCCCTTGGTGATGAGTGAGTTCTTGCTCTGAGTTGACATGAGATCTGGTTGTTTAAAAGAGAGTAGCACCTGCCTCCTCTCTCTCTTGCTCCTGCTCGCACCACGTGATGTGCCTGCTCCCACTTCACCTTCCACCATCATTGTAAGCTCTTGAGGCCCTCACCAGAAGCCAAGCAGATACTTGTGCCATGCTTGTATAGTCTTCAGAACTGTGAACCAATTAAACTTCTCTTCTTTATAAATTACCCAGCCTTGAGTATTTCTTTACAGCAATGTAAAAATGGACCAGTACCCTCTTCATATTTGGAAAGTCCGGTTTGAATCAATGAGAGGAGTTCATGATGACGTTGTACCCGATATTTAATCTCTTTGAATCTTTAATTCTCTTTCTTCCTTGATATCTTTTTCCCAGATTGTATGTGATTCTCCTTACTATATGATGTGCAATTTTCTTTCACATTTCCAGTCACAGTTTGTAATGTTATTTTTTGTGTAATTATTTGATTAGTGTCATTCTCCCCAACCAGACCATAAGTACTCCAGCACCTTCTGGCTCAGTGGCTCAATAAGTAAATATTCATTGATAAATAAATGAATAAACCTACTCCTCAGGATTATTTATTGTGAGATTTTTTAAAGATGCTAATTTTTTTCAACTGGAAAAAAATGCTTTATAAACATAAGCTCTTATTGATCTACTGTTCTTATTTTTTCAATCAATATTCAAATTAAGGGAAAGCAATACTACATGTAACTGTCAGACTGGAAAATTCCCCAAAGTTTTGGGCTTTGTAGCATTGGCAGTTGGCAAAAGGTTCATCACCTGTGTTAGAGAGAAAAAGAAAAAGAAGCGATTCACCTCTCATATTACCTCTGGGGACAAGCAACTCACATAATTGCTCTAGTAGGAGGGAAGAGAGAGAAAAAGCCACTTCAAAAACATGAGACTGGTCATACAATACCAATATCTTTTGGAGATTTCTGGAAGTATTCCGATTTTTAGGGGTGCTATTTAATGTGCTATAATATTCAAATTCACGGAGGACATTATACTATAGTGAAAACGTTTTGTAGCCTATAATTTATTTTTTTTAACCCATCCATCTAAGCTCTCTACAGGAAGAATAATATTCCATGTCTTAAAGGTAATCTAACTACAAAAGTCACAAAGACTTTGGCAATAATCACCTCAATCATTCCAGCTAGCATTGTTATAAAGTAGGGCATAGAGAACTGCAAACAAATGTGTGGCACTCAGTCCGAGCTGGGAGGAACTATTGCACAACTGGGTTATGTTCAGAAACTGGTTGAAAACTGTGTGAGCATCGAGCCATGAAGATTTTACCTCCTGGGTTCCCACCTCTGCTTAATAGTATTAACATGCCCAACTTCAAGACGGGCTGTTAATTTTGATTAGGGCTCGTACTCCCAGTCAAGCGAGGGCACAGAAGAATGTGAGAGGTCAGATAAGAAGAACAAACCCTCTGATCTATTTCCACTAGCACAGTGGAGGGGTTGTGATTTTGGAGTCTATTAGGAGATACCTTTGTGGTCTCCTTGGTGAAGGGAATTCCCAGAAAAAGCCAACTCTGAATATGCATATCTGGAGGCAGCATGTTTAATCATCACATTGCACATTGGAAGAGATCAAACCAGCATAATGTGCTTATGCTGAAAACAGAGGATGTGTTCCTTTTCCCTATCCAGGATGCAAATTGCTTCTCCAAAGAGTTGACTTCATTATAAAGAAATGATACTGCCTGAGTTTGAGAGGACTATCACCAAGGGGCAGTGACCCTCTGTCTGATCTGAATATCAGCTTATCTTGGTGCTGAATAATGCATAGCTATATTTATGTTCTCATTTAAATATCGCTTAATATTTAAGTTTCTATTGCCCATTCACTGTTATAATAAGTTATTCCAAAATAGTACAGACAACATGGATACTATAAATGCAGCCATGTTGAGGTTTTGGTTTTCTCAAGAAGATTATATCAACCTCAGTCATCAGGAAAGAGTTGTCCTGGAATCTGGGGCATGCTACCTCATCAACTCTTGATCAACCTTAAAAGATTTTTGCAGTATTTGTTCTGGGGAGACGTGAGGACATTTCATCTTTGTCAAAAACAGCCATAGTAATTAGGAAATGAACTAAGTTTTAAGAAGATCATTTAAAACTTCAATCATGTTAATGGGATTTTTAAGAACTCAATAAAGACGTCATTCTGATTTAATTGCACTGGCTATTGGTTTATTAAACACTTCATTATTTGTCCCTTTATACACCATAGATGAATTCTAATTGACAACAAACATCCAAAATGAAGAATGAATTGAAAACTCAAGATTTCTAAGCACCCAATGTTGGAGCAAAGAAGATGATAAAAATCCTATGTGATTTGCTCTCCCATTTTTTTTTCAAACAGATGCTTCATTTTGAAAATTATGAATATGGAATTATATTCATAGTTTCAGAATAACCTTAGACATTCCATACATATCTTTTATATAGTTCCATTTGCACCGGACTTGGAGCCCAAAAACATCAGTAAATCTCGTTTCTTCCCTAAGCATGGGCATAGATTATTCAACCTCTGGATGCCTGTTTGCTCTACTGTAAGATGGAAGTTTTGAGTTAGATGTTCATCCTGCTTCTTCTCTTTTGTGTATTACTCGTAGCATTTCTTTTAGGTAGATGTAGAACCATGTCTACCTCTCAAAACTCAAAGTCTAAGGGATAGACTCAAGGTCACATATATTCTGAGGAAGCAGCCAGGCTTTGAAGACATTATGACTGTCAATAACCAAATCATGCTTCCTCTCTTAAAAATAGTAGAGGGAAGGAAGATGCTGCATCTACGTTGATGAGTAAAAGAACACCCACAATTAACTCAGTACAATTCAAGACCATCCAAATTCTGATTCTATCTTCCTTAAAAATTATAAGGCAGAAATACAGAGATTTTAAATTATAGCTGGTAAGATTGTTTAAAATTGAACTTTTAAAAGTCTAAATAATATTTGGACAAAATGATTGATATAACTAATCATTCATTTTAGAGAGAAATCACACCAAAATATGATTTAATTGCAAAGAGAACCAGCACCATACTTATGTTAAGAAAAAGCAACAAATAATGAAATAATGTATCTCCTACTCCCAGTATAGGCCTTTTTATTTACAAACTTAATTATGACAACGAGATTAAGAGGTTTCAAATGCAGACTGCTGCACCATACTTTGATAGTGCAATAACAACAATTATATTTGGAAGCTTTTAAATTAAAAATGTAAAAGCTTCCTATTTATCTTTTTGCCTCAATTAGTTGCTAAGCAAGTACCATGCTGAAGGTTGCATTCATGAAAAAAGCTGGTGGTTGTAAATCAGTGTTCTCTGAAGGATTCGCTGCAATTCTTTAAATGAGATGTCATAAATGCCCATAACAATGCATTTAGTTTCAATTTAATATGATCACTTTTATATGTTAAACAGTAAAAAATGAATTCAGTGCCTACATAGGCCTCTAAACTGTCAATTTGCCTCCTAATCCTCCCACCAGCCTCTCTAAAATAAAAAAATTAAGAAAAAGCATTTGGGGAATATATAAAACCAGCATGCCGCACATTACTCTTATACTTCTGATACTATAGCCGCAAATGTCTTCTCTGAGCAAAGGATGATTTATCTAAGGTGAATAAAGAATACACAGTTTGGCTAATGAATTTAAAACATGAAATAATAGTTTTAGTGTAAAAATCAAAGCTAAAATCACTGACTAGTAGGCCTGGGAGTGGCGATGATATATATGAGACCAGTGTTAAGGATATTATTTCCTTCCCTTATATACTGCCTAGGGGAAACGGCAGTACATGAGTTCAATCTCAAGTCCCAAACTATCACTACTGCTTCTGCAGCGGTTAATATAATAATTCCATTGAGGTCTTAGTTCTTGCCCTCAAAGTGGTTTAACAGGTTCCACTTTTTAAAAATAATTACCACTAACGTGGCAGGCCCTCTGCTAGGTGCTTCATACGATCTTAACAACCCCCAAATTCATTTTGTATTAGCTCTATTTTAAAGATGAAGAAATCTAGGTTCAGGCTAAGGATCCCAGAGCAAGTAAATTATAGAGTCTGTTTCTGAATACAAGTCAGCTTAACTTCACAGCCCATGCCTTCTCCACAACCTGCACCGTATCCAAATGCTAAAGAAAGGTTTTGGCATTCTGCCTCACAATGTCCTCCTGTACCTGAATGCTGAGGAGTATGAATCATACGTTTACCTTGACTGAGTGTTGTGTATGCATCCACACAGATGGCACTTTGAAACCTGTCTACATAGTGCCATGATGTGTTTTCTTTCACAAAGAGAAAGGAACCCCCTGAAAAAGAAACTCACCTCTACTTCGTCATCTTTCCTCTAATGCGCCTGTTACAGTGTCTCCCACTCATTGGGTCAACCTGCTTGGAAGAAGCATCTCTTCTCATGGCAATTTGGACTCCATCCTGACTTGCTGGGCTCGTTTTCTAATTGCTAAAGCCACTGACATGCCTCATTTGTCCTCTCTGGAGTGTTTAACACTAATGGTCATTAGTTCTTCACAAAACGTTCCTCTGGTTTCTGATTTTCCTCCTTCTTCTCTGGCTGCCACCTCTCACCATTTCCAATAGGCTTCTCTTCTTCTATCTACCTCTAAAATGCTACTGGCTCTGCAGTTTTCATTCCGAAACTTTGTATATACTCTATATACTCAACCTGAGTGATATCAGCTGAACACTGAGGGTTCTTGTTGAGAGGATATTCTCCATAAGCCTCTCATATTCTTTCATGTCTTATGAAGAGAGGTACTAACTTCCCTTTGTATAAAATCATCCTTTTAATGGTGACCAGCTTGGAAGGTAGCTACAGTGTCTCCTTCTCCATAAAAGAGCACATTTCCCTATAGGCTTAGAAGATATAATGTCCCCCTCCTGAACAAAGGCAGCCATGTTTATTGTCCATTGTAAAAGATTTAGGCTCCCTAAGCTCAGGTTTCCACTCCTGAGATGCAACCCACTGACTGTATAGCTGCCATCTGGCATGCTTTAAGTTACCCCATGATGATACTCCGGCTACTGCTATTGCTGTGAGTAATCAACTACCCTTCATTTGGACCCAGGAGTTTCATGTCTTCTATCAGCATCCACGATCCTTGAAATTGTGACAAAAAGCTTATTAATTTTGAAGTAAGATACAATATCTGGCCCTTCACAGTATTTAACAATACCCTATACTAGTTACGAAACCATAGATTGTAAATAGAAGAACGGAAAGAAAAAGGAATGACAGAACAAAAGAATATATATATACACACACACACATATATACACACACACACAAGCATATTCATACATATGTATGTATATATACATATATTCTTATATGTATCTTATATATTTATCTATATATAGATATAGATACCTGAGAGAGAGAGGAAGGAAGGAAGGAAGGAAGGAAGGAAGGAAGGAAGGAAGGAAGGAAGGAAGGAAGGAAGGAAGGAAGGAAGGAAGGTGGTAGGAAGAGCCACCTTTGGGAAATGTGCCAGATTGGTTTAGGCTAATCAGGTCACACTCCTAGACCTTGGAGTACTGTCAGCTTCCTCCAAAGACATGGACTGGATGGGGAAAGGATGGCCACCTGAAATAAAATCTGACTATTGTTATTAAGAAAGAAGAGGAAATTGATGCTGGGTAGGCCATTACCAAATGTCTGCTGCACTCCTGAATGTATACCCTTGACTCCATTTGTATTCCAAACCAATTTTTAAAATTGTTTCATGAATTCCTCCATCTGGCTTTCTCATCGGCACCTAAAACATGGCATGCCTATCCTCATTATCTTTCTTTTTCTGAATTATCTACCTCAGTAAATAGCACAATCATCTACACAGTCAACCAACCCCAAAATGTGAAAGTCATCCTAATTTTCTGCATGCCTCCTACCCCTACATCTAATCAATTACTAACTCCATTTGATTCTACTTCTAAGTAATTCTTTAAATTATCCTCTTGTTTACATTCCCACCAGAATTTCCTTGATTCAAGTCATCATTGCTTTTCCTGTATTACCACAATGCCATTTTAACTGGCATTCCTGCTTTCGAGTTTGCCTGCCGCTAAACTATCATGCACTATCCACAATACTGTTACATTTGTTTTGGAAAACAAAAACTTTTATTGGTCTGAACCATATTTAAAATGATCTCATGCCATCAGATAAAGACGAACTTTTTAATGTGTCCCTTCATAATCTAGCCTCAACATCCTTTCCACTCCAACCCTTCTATACAAAGTTTTGCAAATATACCCTTCTCATTCTTGCCAACTTGACTCAGGCTGTCTCCTCTGCCTGAAATACCTGCCCCTCCAACAAAGTCTGAGTAATTCCCACTTAGCTAGTCTCAAGACTGAATTCAAGCTCCAAGCAGCACTTTATTTTTTTATTTCAGCTGAGACAGCTAAGGGGCCCCTTTTTTGTATCTTTGCTGTCAGAACCTGAAGCTTCCAGCATGTGCTTCTACTGAAGTACTTCCATCACTGCATTGTCATCAGTGGCTTCCTTTTCTTTCTCTCTCTTCTAATAGACTGTGAGCTCCTTGGTGGCAGAAGTCAATCTTGAGCACCCATCATCCATCATATAGCTAACCCAAAATGGAGACTCATTATCATTGAATGCTGAATGAACATATTAAGATTCTGCAATGAATGCAGAGTTAAGATTCAGTTTTGCAGGATAGTCATACGGGCTGTCTGCAGTGCCTATATTACAGCGATTGCTAACTATTTTAAATTTCACTCCTTAGTTCATGAATATTATTCCTGTAAATGTCATTTGACTTGTAGGACTGCTAATGTTGTATATTAACAACCTGTATTAATGCCTACTTGTAGAGATTGATTCTTGATGATGCCAAATGCATTAGGGCTAGGGATGTGTGATTTTAATGCATTCAGAACTGTGCTCTCTTGCTCCAACCACAACAATCAGCTACAGATTGCCAACTGGAATAATGTAACAGTTTCCTAATGTGAATAGGCAAAGCGGTTGATTGATCTGACCAGCAGATGTACTCAGGGAGTCCAGAAACACTGTTATCACTATCTACATACTGACCAGGACTCATTCTTTTAAGAGAACAAAGTTTAGAATATATTTCTAATAATCCTATTGCTATTTCTAAATACATAATAAAAACAAGTATTACAATAGCTAATATTTATTGTACATTTACTACCAGTCACATTGTTAAGCATTTTGCTTCGGTATTTATATTATTTCATTCAATTTTCTCAAGATGACTGAAGTATCTTCCTCATCTGTGTTTGACAGTGCATTGGCGTACCATTGATGTGGAACAAATTGCAACAAACTCAATAGCTTAAAACAACATCTATTCTGTAGGTCAGAATGCTGGGCACAGTATCAACTGAGTTCTCTCCTAAGTGTCTCATGGGGCTGCAATCAAGGCGTCAATCTGAGCTGTGGTCTCACCGGAGGCTCAAGGTCCTCTTCTATGCTTGTTTTTGAAGCTGTACAACCCAGAAGCCAAATTGTTGAAGTCCAGCAGAAGAATCTCTCTCACACTTTAAATCTTCTTGATTTGTCTGTCTCTGACCTCTAGCTCCACATTTTTAAAGTTTATGTGATTAGGTTAGGCCTATCTACATATTTTTCTTTTGATTAACTTGAGGTCAACTGACTGGTAACCTTAAATACATCTGCAAAATCCCCTTTGCCAGATAATGTAACATAATCATGAGAGTGAGACCTCATCCTATTCATAGGTTCTGCTTACACTCGATGGGAAGGAATTATATGAGGATGAGAATCATTGAGGGTAATCTTAAAATTCTACCTACCACAACTAGTGAGGAACCTGCAGCTTACACAAGTTATGTTACAGGGCCAAAGCCAAACATATATGAAGTGCAGATCCAGAGATCAAAACTCGACCCATGCTATGCAAAGCTTTTGACACTAATGCCTATGATGTTTTTCTGATGCTTGAGTAACTACGGCTTTGATGATCAAGTTGAAATATATAAATGCTAACCCCTTCACACTAGTTCACTTACTTTTAGGGAAAGGGTAGTTTCCTTATTTTTTAAAGAAGCTTTTAGTCTGAGTGCCGTGGCTTACCTCTGTAATCCCAGCACTTCGGGAGGCCGAGGTGGGTGGATCACCTGAGGTCAGAAGTTCGAGACCAGCCTGGCCAACATAGTGAAACCCCATCTGTATTAAAAATACAAAACTTAGCAGGGCATGGTGGCAGGTGCCTGTAGTCCCAGCTACTCAGGAGGCTAAGACAGGAGAATCACTTGAACATGGGAAGTAGAGGTTGCAGTAAGCCAAGATTGGGCCCCTGCTCTCCAGCTTGGGTGACAGAGCAAGACTCCATCTCAAAAAAAACAAAAACAAAAACAAAAACAAAAACAAAGAAAAAAAGAAGTTTTTAAAAGGCCAACCTCAAGTTAACTTCGTCATGGGATGCATCTAAGCACAATTGCTAATGTGTGTGTGTGTGTGTGTGTGTGTGTGTGTGTGTGTGTGTGTGTATACATATATATATATATATATATAGTAAATTGCAGCTTCCATCAGGCCACTCCTCAGCTCAAAATCTTTCATCAGCTTTCTCCCTCTTGCTGCGTTTAATCCAAATAGTCTGATTCCACCCTATGTTTCCATCCTTATTTTGACTCCTTCCTGCCATGCACTTCATTTGTCTCTTTCTGCCATGTGCATTGTGGTCCAATGGCAATGCATACTGTTTACTTGGCCTGTGATTTCTTTCTTCCTTTATCCCTCATTCTTAAAACCTCGGCTCAAATCTCTTCTAAGAAACCTTTCCCAGCTCTTTCTATATACATTGACCCTACCCTTCTAAGAATTCCTATTACACTTAAAGTCAGTAGCATACATCAGCATTTCATTATTCTCTAACTTTTCACGGATGTTTGCTGAGTTTTCCTAAATAGTTTGTAAATTATTTTGAGCAGCATCATGATATTCTCCTTGGAGAACCTCCAACACCCCTGAGAACAGCACAAAAAATGCATTGTAGGCTCTCAACATATACAGGTTGACCAACTGATTGGTGGAGTTCTCCCAAGTTGAATTCTTCCTACTCAACCAAGGAAATTTGCCCAATGTTTAGAAAGCCGTTTTAGCTCATCCAAAGAAGCAAACTGTTGTCATTATGCATTCAGTTTGGTTTTGGACATCAGTACCAGGAATCTGTATGGCTGCATGCCTTTTTATTCCGGAATAGGCTCCTTCTACCCTGAGGCTAACAGAACCAGCCCAAGCTTACAGAACAAACTTTTCTAACATTCCATTAGCTTGCATGTTGTTCCCATCAATTACTCCTAGAGTTTTATTTTGATTAAGAATAAGACGACATGATATTTGAGGATTTGGGTTTATGTGCAAAGTTCAAACAGAACATCTCAATTTGTTTTCTTTCCCGGCAAAAATATTAGAAAATGCAGAGATATACAATGCTCAGAAAATGCAAGAAGTACGAAGGATAGAATAATGAAAACTAATTGTATGCGGCACTGGATGCTGCATTGGTTTTAGCATCTTGAGAATAGCTTGGCATTTACAGGAGAGTTCAGAAAATGGCTACTCCTAATTTCTGTTTGCCATATTTTCCCAAGATCTGTATAGTGTTATTAATTTAAATTATTTATGATAATATCAGAAAGAAATACTCTTCATGTTGTTGGATAAATCGCACTAGTCAGAAGCGACTCACATAAAATGAAAGACTTCCGTCTGCTACACCAGCCAGGGAGAGAGAACAGTATTGTATGCCGTGGCTTTCTAAGCCTTCATTATAAACTCCTCCCAGGCCCCCTCCCTCATCATGGCCAGTAAGAGCATCGGTAGGTTAATAACAAGGAAAAAGTAAGTTTATTCCTCACTACTCCATCAGGATTCAATGCAACTCAGAGCTAGAATAATGAGAAACATTTAATATTTTATTGATTTTTTTTCTACAACCACAAAAACAGGTTAATGCCTTCCAGTTTAGGACTCATATTTAACAGGAAGGTGAAACACATGTCCAACCCCTCCTCAAAGGTTGAAACCTTTGGCTAGATCATCTCCCTGCATTTCTATTTATTTTTGTTTTACTGGACAGAATCATGTGGTTCTTTTATTTCTGAGCTCTTGCATGCTTCCCTTTCTAAAGCTAAATGATCTGAATTGTATCAGTTTTAATCATATGTTTTCACATGGACACAGCCGGACTGCATTTGTGAGAGATGGGAATATTCATGCCCTGGACTTTCTAGCATAGACACTGGCCTTGGAGAGGCAGGGGACAGAGACAGCCAACAGTGATTCTGACATTTGTAGGACAACTATCATGCAGCCAAAACAAAGTAGGTTGACTGTCATTTCTTCTTCTTGGGCCCTCATTTTACTAAATAAAACCAAATGGAAACTGGGTGAAGTGTACACTTGACCTTTATTTTGTATTTTTTCACCTCAATGTGTATCTAGAATTATATTTACAGAAAACATTAAATCAAAGTAAACAGATAAATTTTAAAAACCCAAATGATTCATAAGGATGAACAAGTGTGAAATGGAGTGAACATTTATTAAGCAGCTTCTTTGTGCCCAGCACCATGGTAGAAGCTTTAAGTTTGGTGTTTTGACCTGCCACAAATGTTTGAGGCAGGCATTACTAGGAACACATTAGAAATGAGGAAATTAAGCCTCACAGACGATTAACAACATAAGCAACAAAAGATGATGATGAAATTCAAACTCTAGTCTTCAAAGATTCTTCTCTTTCCACCGTATTACACTACTCTCTTTTAACTGGCTTCCCACTATTTTAATGCTGGGCTAAGCTGCCACGTAAGGAATTTCCAGCAAAGCAAAAGCTAAAAGCACTATTTTTTTTTTTTTTTTTAGCATTAAATAGTCTCAGCATGCTAATGAGCTCTCTTAGTCTAGTGTCAGCAAAATAACACTGTTGGAAAAATTATTCACCAACTCGTCTATCAGACTCAAAGTTCCTTTTCTTTTTTTCTTTTCTTTTTTTTTTTTTTTTTTTTTTTTTTTTTGGTTTTTTGAGACGGAGTTTTGCTCTGTCGCCAGGCTAGAGTGCTGTGATGCAATCTCATTCACTGCAGCTCCCGACTCCCTGGTTCAAGTGATTCTCCTGCCTCAGCCTCCCAAGTAACTGGGATTACAGGCGCCCGCCCCCATGCCCAGCTAATTTTTGTATTTTTAGTAGAGACGAGGTTTCACCATGTTGACCAGGATGGCCTTGAACTCCTGACCTCGTGATCCGCCCACCTCGGCCACAGACTCCCTTTTTAATTTCTTCCTCACTGAATCCTGGGGAAAAAAAAAAGAGAGTGCTCCGATACTAGTGACGTTCGTAGTCTTCCCATATTTTAATTGTATTTTTTAGTAATTTTCAACGGCTATTTCTATTTATTCCTTTGACTCCCTATCACCATGGTGTCTAACTATCCAGACAAACACATTAAACTAAAACAAAACATATGAGAGAACTGAAAAAAGCTTGCAGATCACTCTCCTCTGGAGCTAAGTTTTGTTGATTTAGAGATAACGGATTGTGTCTTGAAACCCTGGGGCTATGTTGGCAGTGTTAGCAATGGGCTGTGATGGCAATTTGCTATTATTTAGCCACCGAGAGGATATTTACCTACAAACCATTTTTTGTAATAGAAGAAGAGAAAAAGAAATGCAAGTGCATAAGACATGGAAAATAATCCGCTTTGATCTTGTAAATTCTTCACCCCTGAGAGTCATACTCCAGGACCCCAAACATGCCAAAGTGAAAACAAAGTACCTAGAAGAGAGAAGAGCTGTGCTTTTCTGTTTCATTTTAGTTTGCTTATCCAAGTCACTCCACTATTTATGGCTGTGAAAATGCAAAATGCCTCGAAATTTTGTCATTAATGAAATAAAGAAACTAGTCCAAGAGATCCAGTCATATAAATATAACTCTAATACAAATAGTGACTTTTGTTACATGACACAAGTAGGGAGAGGAAATAATGGCATAGGAATTTGTGGTTAGGGAGAGTAAGAATTCTGTAGAAAAAGAGAAAATTTTGCTATCTAATATTTTACAAACATGTTTAACGTCTCATCTTTTAAAAGTTTGATACCACCTACCCTCCTTCATGCTTTACCACGTGTGGTGAAGCACACACACACAGACACACATACACACACATTCACAGAGACCCATTTGTTTTCTGAGAGTCACAGTCTCCATCTTTATAACACTCTGCTAGCTGCTTTTTAAAGACATATCACATCTACAAGGTTGAGGGAGGGATGCCCAGAATTCTTGGTATTTCTGAACCAAGGGTGAACACTGATAAAATGATCTTTAAAACACAAATCTCATCATGCATTTTCAATGGCCTTATTCTTTTTAACGTCAAAACGCAAATCTTCAGCGTGGCCTGCCAGATCTAATGTGACGTAGCTGCTGCCCCATGGCATCTTCCAGAGCCAGCCTCTCCCAGCTTTATTCACTCTAGACTTAGCCTCATGTGGGCCCTCGAGCAGGCCACACTATTCTTAACTCAGGCCCTCTGCCTAGGATGCTCTCTTTCTCTCTGAAGTTCCCCTTTAAAAATATTTTAAGTAATGTGTATTGACTTGACTGATTATACGTGTAATGAATGCTCTTAGGTAAAATTTAGAAAATACTGAGAAGCTGAGAGGAAAAAAAAGTGGAGATTATAAGCTCACAATCCAGAGTCAACTATTAATATTTGATGTGGTTCTTTCTCCCTGTGAATCTACTTCTTAATACAAATCATGATCATCTTGTATTTGCTCAGATATTTTCTAGTGAGTGGAAAATACAGGTTTCTTTTTTAATCCTACTCATAATTGCTTTTGGAATTTTGGAAACATTTTTTAACACGTATTTCCTAAATGAGCAAAATCAGACGTAAACAGTAGCTCTGAGTAACTCCTCCACACATTTCTTCCACTGCCCATCAAATCCCCCATCCTGTCTCTTGACTATATTATATAACTCAGAATTTTGGACCCCAATTTTCTTTACATTAATATTTATATTACCAAGTTTTTTTTTCAATAGTAATTATTTTATTTCCTTATGGAGTTGTGTACACAAATTGTTCAGAAATCCATATTTTAACTAATTTTATGCCCACTTGTTCCATTATATTTTGATTTCCTCTTTCTTTATTTCTTAATTTTATATTTTTTCTCAGTCATCTGAACTACAATATCAAAATGACATTTTAGAGTTCCTCCACCTTATATAGCTGAAAACATCCTGTTTTAATTTTCCCTTAAGTTCATATAGTCATGTCTTTGTGTCTTCATAACTGTTGTGGTTATGGAAGAAATGTCTGAAATCAGCCTGAATTTCTTCCATTTATATATATTATTCTACTTATAGTATTATAGAAATCTTCCTTTATAAAGATTTTTTTAAAGATTTTATCTGATTTTATGTTGATGTGCTATTGAAATGGGAAAGGTTCTCTTGTCCCCCTTGCAGGGCGTGTGATGAGGGTGTGGCTCACTGCTTCAGTACCCCACACTCAGACCTCTAGGGGAGCATAGAGACGGGCAGGCTGTGGGGCCCTGACCCCATGGCAGTGTCTAGGGGTGAATGTTTACAGCTGAAGCCCCAGTGGGTGCGTGTTACAGGGTACTCTTTTAGTTTGCCATCTACAGGCGGCTTGTATTAACCAGTTCAATTAGACCTTCAACCTTGTCGCTTTCTGTAACCCAGGGTTTCTTGTCTTGGTGTACCAGAAGAATCCAATCACACGTGACTTGGAGAATGAGTGCAAAGTTTTATTGAGTGGAAGTAGCTCTCCCCAGATGGGGGATCCAGAAGGGAGATGGTTTTCCCCTGGAGGTGGGCTGCTCGACAGCCCCAGCTCTCCTCTGATGGCCCCAGCCAAACTGTACCTCATCCCGCTGGTCAATGGCCTGCCAGTGTGCCTGTGTCTGTCAGGGCTTTCATCTGCTGGCGTGTTCTTCTGCCGGCCACTTGTGTTTTCTTCTGCTGATGTGCTCCCCTGACATCTGGCTCCCTTTGTGTCTGCCTTGCTAGGGTCCCAGGTTTTTATAGGCATAGGATGGGGGCATGGCTGGCCAGGGTGGTCTTGGGAAATGCAACATTTGGGCGGGAATGCAGGAGTGCCTGTCCTCACCTAGGTCCGTGGGGGTGGATCTCTAGCCAGAAACCATGCCCCCCACACCCAGCACTTCCTTCCCTACTTCCATATCATTTAAAGGGGATGCTCTTCCCTTCCCAGTACTCCCACATCAGTTTGTTTACTTTGATTTTACTCCAAATAAAGTAAAATTTGTCACTCTGTAATTAAGAATTATTCCAGTTCCTGGAGGTTTTATTCAGTTGTGACTTTTCTCTGTGTTTCTATTCTGATTGTTCAACTTTCTTCCTCAGGGATACTTAGTCTTTAAGTTGAATCTCAATCTCCATATTTGCTTGCCATATTTGTCCTGTTCTCACTCACTGTTCTTACCACTTTATTCTCTCCTGTGCACTTTGGGAGAAAGTCTCAGCTCTTCTCTGCATCATTGATTCATTTTCTCCAGTGTCAGTTATGCTTTTTACTGCACCAGTTAGGAGGTGAATAGTATCACCATATTATAAAGTCTTGCAAAACTTCAGTGTCTTACTATATCTCTTTCCTTCTTGGCTTGTAATCTCTTCATTTTCATGTTTCTCCTTTGTTGATTTTTGTGTGTTTTTCATTGGGAGATCATGACTTCTTAAATCCTGTTAAGAGGTTAATATGTCTAATTGTTGATGCTTAGTAGGCTTTATGTAGAGAAGCTTAGAGCTTCCACTCCTTCTTTAACTCTCTGAACAAGTGAGGTTTATAAAAACTGGAATCACAGATTAGTGCTCCCCCATTCCTTTCTCCTGACTTTTCCTTTTCACCACCAGAGACACCTATCCACCCCACAACAGCACCACTCAACAGACATATATCCACAGTTTATGCCTAGTTGTTTTTAAGGAATTGAAACCCTCAGTCAAAAGTAGAAAGGGAGGTGTTAGTTTAGAAAGCACTATGCTAAGTGACATAAGCCAGACAGTCGGGGGCTATTAGATAGGATGCAACATAATTCTCTGTTTTTCATTGAACCTAGTTCAAATGAGTTCATCAATTACATTTTCAAATCCATCCCATTGACTATATAATTCATGATAATTCCTCCAAGAAATCTAAACAATGGATTTGCTGTGAGTCTTAGTTTTATATTTGTTTTACTTTTGTTACGTTTAGCACTTTTCTGAATCATAGCAATTACGTTATTGGAAAATTTGGAAATATTTCAGTAGGGTGCTAGCTAAATATCATTTTTAAGTCAGAAATATGAGATTTCCAAAAACAACTAGTGTTACTCCACGCTGAGAATTTCAAAGTAAATGACCCATTCTATGCATCTGTGCATGTTGCATTCATTTTTCTATATATTATGACATAGTAATATACTTTTTGCATTTTTCCTCCTGCAAGTTTAATATCCCACTTTACTTAAAGTGTATTCTACTATACAGCTGTGGGGCTGTATAGCATTCTATAGAACCATACAGCATGTGTTAAATGTTCATCTTGTCCTTTAAAAATATGTTTTAAAAATTATGTTCTGGTACCAGTTGAGATGACTCTTTAGCTTAAAGTGTTTGTACAGGCAATGTGTATCACATTTTCTAAAGATAATTAAGCAAAATATATACCAGTCTCTTTCTTTCTTTCTTTCTTTTTTGACAGAGTCTTGCTCTGTCGCCAGGCTAGAGTGCTGTGGTGTGATCTTGGCTCACTGCAACCTCCAACTCCCTGGTTCAAGGGATTCTCCTGCCTCCGCCTCTCAAGTAGCTGGGATTACGGGCATGCGCCACCACACCCGGTAATTTTTGTATTTTTAGTAGAGACGGGATTTCACCATGTTGGCCAGGATGGTCTCGAACTTCTGACCTCGTGATCCGCCCACCTCGGCCTCCTAAAGTGCTGGTATTACAGGCATGAGCCACTGTGCCTGGCCATACCAGTCTCTTTCTTAGCTAACCATTTCTTTTTTAAAAATGGATGTCATGTTGGGATTATAACCACCAGTCACTTGGCAGTAATGAATTAGAACAGTAGACTAACTGTTCCATTGGAGGAAACATATATACATGGTGTAAGTGTACCAAAAAAAAAAAAAAAATGCCAAAAAGGAAATAAGTGTACAGAGTATCTAAGAAGAAAAAAGACAATGACAATGGCAGAGTGCAAAGAGCACTGGATTTGGAGTCTGAAGATCTGAGCTTATGCACCCATGCCTCACAGTGAATAACTTAACCTCTCTGACCATTTACTTTGTCTGACCCTCACTTTCTCAATCCTCAAAACAGGCTTATTATAATACTCATCCCTATAGTTGTTTTCACAGACAAATGAAATTATACCATGAAGTATTTGTAATTGACAATATTATACAAATAATGTCAGAATGCAGTACTGACATATGCTACAACATGGAAGCACCCTGGAAACATGGTAAGTGAAATAAGCCAGACACAAAACCACAAATGTCACATGATTCCACGTACATGAAATGTATAGAATAGGTAAATTCATAGGGACAGGAAGCAGATTAGCGGTAACCAGAACCTGGAGGGAGGGAGGAATAGGGAGTTATTGCTTAATAGTTACAGAATCTCTGGAGTGATGGAAAAGTTTGACTGATAGAGGTGATGGCTGCACAGTACCATGAATGCAATTAATGTAATTGAATGTTACCTTTAAAAATAGTTAAAATGGCAAATTTTATGTTATATGTGTTTTCCCACAAAATATGTTTTAAGTTAGATTTTATGTTGTTATTGTACATGTACTGTTTAAACCAATTGTGATACAACTTTGTTTAAAAACTAATCATTAAATTTAGGCTGGTATTACGGTAATTGTGTGAATTACCACAAATGAACAAATCAATTAATAGCATATCCTGAAAAAAACATTTATGTAATGCTTATGTACAGCGACCTAGTAACTATGGCAACAAAGAGATTATACTTGGAAGATAATTACTCACCCAATTGAAGAAAACTCCCATATATCATGTTTAAATGAGTTTTTGCGATGTGTCTCATGATTCTTCCGTAGTAAAGAGGTACGCACAATGATCTATTACAAAAGTACCCCATATGTGAGCATCCCACTGACAGCTATGATGAAAATGAGTGCTACAATATATATATTATCACCACTCAGGAAGCATGAATCATTAGAACATAAATAAAATTTCCCATCTCAAATCTCATCCCTGATCCCAAGAGTTGCTGCTTCCACCTGAATTCCCCATCAAGTCTGGGAGCTTCCCTCTGGCCTTATCAAAGCAGCTGTGCCTCATAGAACCTGGGGGATGATGCTCGGGACTTTCTGTATTGGCTCCTCTCCTCCACAGTCCAGCATCATCCCATTTTCACTTTAGCTTTCATGAAGCAATCTCATTCCCAATGGGAATGACTGAGATCACCATACCATTCCCCAAAGTTGAACCTATCAACAGTTCCATGATAAATGCATTTCCTGCACCAAATACAAAACTGAGATGGCTTCGGACTAAGACCTTAGAAGAAAAGAAAGTCATAGTTAATTCCCCAAACTGCAATAATTTTTATTCGTTGAATATTTTATCTTAGATGAATCATTTTATTTGTTGTAGTCACTTCCTTCCTAGTTTGATAAGTTAATTTAAAGTGCGTTAGCCCAGATTTTAGCTGATTTACTGCTTTATTTTTCTGTAGTTGTTTTCTTGTTTCTAAAATTATCTTATGAAGTATTTTATAGTGAATTCAATTCAACAAGTATTTTGGAATCGTATTATGGGAAAGCATTCCACGAGGTGCTTCCTCAGCAAAGCTAGAGATGACACCAATTCCTTTCTTTTTTCTTTTGAATTTGTATGGGTACATAGTAGACTTATACCTTTATGGGATACATGAGATATTTTGATACAGGCATCCATGTGTAGCAGTTACATCAGGGTAAATGGGGTATCCATCGCTTCAAGCATCATCTTTTTTTGTGTTACAAACATTTCAATTATACTCCCTCATTTATTCTAAAATGTACAATAAATTATTGCCGACTGCAGTCTCTCTATTGTGCTATTAAATACTAGATTTTATTCACTGAATCTAACTATATTTTTGTACCCCATTAACCATCCCCATGACTCCAGTTTCTTGACCCTAAAATTTAAAATATACGAGGAAAGGTTACTCATATACTTGTATATAATTAAAATTTGGAAAAAATTTTTAAAGATTTTCCTTGAATATATTCATTTTGCAGAATTAGGAAAATCTTGGCGAGAGAAGTGGCATTTATTATGGATCTTGTGGCAAGGTTAGAATGTTTATTATTGTGCATTTAACCTACTAAATTGAGAGGTCCTCAAGGATAAAAACTTAACTTAGTTATCTTTGTATCTCTGGGAACAATAAAATCACTGGGACAGGATCATAGATGTATCTGGCTGCAAAAAATATTTTGAGACTGTGCTTCTTATTCAGGAAATATGCTCCTAAATCAAAGATTTTTATAAATGTTTATTTATAATTTCATAGTTTTTTACAAGACCAATTCAGGAACTGAGAAGTTGAAGCAATAAGTTGAATGGGATCAGGTAGTGCCAACTAGACTGATTTAGAGGACATGAGTTTGAATCCCAACTCTGCTTATTAGCCAAATGGACTAAATGAGGTATTTATTCTCTCTGAGCTTCCAATTCATCTACTGAGATTAGAGATATCAAAACCTAGCACATGGGATTTGAGGAAAATCAAATAAAATAATATTAAGTTTTTTGCAGAGTAGGAATCAAAATGTGTTAGTTGAAGTTGATTCAACAAGACTCTTGTGCTTCCAAGATAATCTTTTATTTATTATTAATAAGGGCACTGTGTATTGAATGTTGATTGTGCATAAATACTATATTCAAGGGATGATCAGTCATCAGACCAACAGCAACTCTGAGAAGTAGAGATGAAGAGATGGAGACTGCAAGATAATTGCTGACTTTAAGCTAGGAAGTAGATTGACAGCATTTAAGCCCTTATTCTCTGATTCCAGAATTTTTACAATTAATCATTATACAAACTGTTTCACACTGAAATAAACAATTGCAAACTTCTGAATTTAGTAAGAATAAAACTTTTAAATGTGTTTTCTGTGGGGGAAGATGTCTTTCCCTTTCCCAAGGATACTGCTTTTCTCTAAAGAGGAACTTTGGGAGTCTGCTCTGTCACCCGGGCTAGAGTGCAGTGGTGCGATCTCGGGTCACTGCAACCTCCACCTCCCAGATTTAAGCAGTTATCATGCCTCAGCCTCCTGAGTAGCTGAGATTATAGGGGCCTGCCACCACGCCCAGGTAACTTTCGTGTTTTTCGTAGAGATGAGGTGTCACCTTGTTGGCCAGGCTGGTCTCGAATTTCTGACCCCAGGCGATCTGCCTGCCTCAGCCTCACAAAGTGCCGGGATTACAGGCTTGAGACTCCACACCTGGCTGGGATTTTTTGAAGTAACTTCAGTTCTTGTCTCTTCCTCTGTCACCCCCTCCTTCACAAGGAGGGAAGAAAAATTCATCTGGTTGGTGGGAATGAAGAATTGCAGTGCAGGCCAGGCTCGTTGGTAAACACCTCGCCAGTGTGTTCTCTGCCTAGGAGGCTTGTCCTGCCCTGCGGGTCTGTGACCAAGTGACTCAGTTCAACTCAAGGAGAAAGAGCACAAGACTAGTATCTGGTCTTGGTTCCAAGTAAGTTCTGAAGTAAGTCTAGTCTATTGATCCCTATCAAATTCCACATGTGTTTATCAATTGATTCAAAATTTGGGAGAGATAAGGTATGATTAGCAATTGATTTCAAGTTCCAAGGCTTGTTGAATTTAGCTAGTTATGTAGGCATTTTAAACTGCATTTGGAGAATGAACCATAAGAGATGAATAAACTTTTTCTATCCGTAATCTATTTTTTTTGCTGTTTATCAGGTTTACCTTACAAAGTACAGACATAGCTAAAATGTAGTCTAATTAAATTTTTATTAAAGAAAGAATTAAAGGGGGTATGAATTTAATACCTCCTAAGCATATATATATATACATACACATATGTGTATGTGTGTATATATGTATACATACACATATGTGCGTGTATATATATATGAAGAGTCTTTGGAGCCTGTAAAATTCTGGTTCTAGCATTATCAGATATGTCATCTTTAAGTCATCTAACATCTGTAAGTCTCAGTTTTACATCTGTAAAACTGTAATAGTAATACCTCATTATAGGATTGATGTGGGAATCAAATTTGTTAATGAATAAATAACTTACCACTATACTTAATATACAATGAGAACTCGGTAGTAGCCAGTGCTGTTGTTATTAGATCATTATTACCATCATGATTTAATAAATCAATCATTCTTATTTCTCTAGATAGTAGAAAAAGAAATAATTTTAAACTTGATAACATAGAATCTTGCAAAAAGGAGTGGGCTTTTAAACTATAAAATGTAGTAAGCATTTTAATACACATTTTAAAATTGTTATTCATCAAACTCATTTAAAATAGAATCAATAAACCTTTAAGCAGTGGTTACTTTAAGCAGTGGTTGGGGGAGGAGGCTGTCTATGATCTCTCAATTTAAAAAAGGTATGTTGGCCAGGCGCGGTGGCTCACGCCTGTATACTAGCATTTTGGGAGGCTGAGGCAGGCACATCACCAGGTCAGGAGATCGAGACCATCCTGGCTAACACAGTGAAACCCTCTCTGTACTAGAAATACAAAAAATTAGCCAGGTGTGGTGGCCGGTACCTGTAGTCCCAGCTACTAGGGAGGCTGAGGCAGGAGAATGGCATGAACCCGGGAGGCGGAGCTTGCAGTGAGCGGAGATCATGCCACTGCACTCCAGCCTGGGTGACAGAGTGAGACTTCATCTCAATCAAACAAACAAACAAAGAAAGGTATGTTACGACTTCACACATCTCTGACCATAGGGGAATTTTTTTGTGTGTTTTGTTTTGTCATAATTGATATGTAACAGATGACATTTCTAGAACAAAAGTTATGTTATATTTATATTCCAATAAAGTTTCTTTCTTTCCTCCAGTAACATTTTTGATTGTGAATACTGGTTATAACCCTTTTCGGTACCCAGTGACCATGATTATTACTGCCCTCTCAACTGTGGCCAATTTCAGATTCAGAAGTTAAGTGACTGTCACTCCCTTGACTTCTAATTACTGAAGATGCTATGGTAAAATTCAGACTTGGTTGCTAGGATATATAGCTTTGAGGAAACATTTCTGGTATCTTTTATGCTTATGTTGACCCTCTAGATTAAAGCAAAGCATGGGATATTTCCAGTTGGTAGCCACAATAAAATCTAACTGCAAAAGTAAAGCAATCAGAAACTATCTTGTATTCAGATGATATAAGGTGAACCTGAGTTTCCTTTTATTTGTGCTAGCACGTGTTTGAAGTTACATGGTGAATTGCATAATTGAGATTCAGAACCAGGCGTTCTAAATAATAATAAATAGCAGTTGTCAAGGTAACTTGGGAAGGGTATTGGGAAAGTGTTTTTTTTTTTTTTAATATAAAAGGAAATGGGAACATTCTCACTGATTGTTGGTATCGCGTTTCTTTTTAATGCTTTGCATTATCTCCACATAATGTAGAGCATGGTCTATTTCTAGTTGGTGACTACCATGAAATCTTTTATCAAACTTCAACAAGAGAGTAAGCCAAAAATATTCTAGTATTCTATAATACCCTATAATATGAGAATATTCTGTTAGTGTGTTTCTGTTCAATTGTAGCTGAATTAGAAGTTAGATAAAGGATGTTACTAAAAGGTATTATAGAGTTACAAAACTGAGTGAGATGGGGATTGAACACACCCACTCATTATTATACAATCTGAGTTTTTACCAACATCAAACATTGGACAAAATTTCAAACTATCTGGAAAGATGTTAGTGAGTATTCAATATCTATGTCACTTTACATTTTTTACAAAAACTTGAGCAGTGTTTTCTCCGTGACCGACCCTAGTCTATGTGCTTTACCCACTTTAATGCATTTGATCCTCATAGCAACCCTGGAGAGTAGATCCTATAATTATCCTCATTTCACAGATGAGAAGCTGAGAGACAGAGAGATTGAGGAACTCATTCATGGTACCAGAACTACAATTTGAATCCAACAATTCTGCTTTTCAAGTCTGTACTCTTGACTGTGCAGTTTTTCTTCTTGTGCGAAGGTCTGGAGCCCTTTATTTTCTAAGCACAAGACTAATGAGAGTAAAAATGTAGCCTAGTGTCCAGCCTGTGCCTTCCCTTTGTGGGTTTTGATGGCAGAACGCATGGGCTCCCCACTGGGAGAGCCACGGAAGAAGTGCTTTCTCACCTCCCTGGTTTCAGAGTGTGTTCCGTTTCACTCTTTGGAGTTGAAGAGAAGAACTGAGCTGATTGGGTCTTTGGGGACATTTTTTGTTTTACCAATTTTAGCAGAGCTGGCGTCTGCACTTTCAAAAGTATGTCAGACCCATGGGCAGCCTCAGCTTGGGTGTTTTAAAGCACTACCACTGACTGAGAGAAAGACATATTTGCTATGTCGTCTCAGAGTAAAACAAGATACTCCATGCCAGTGACAAACACTTTTGTATAGCATAATAATGCAAATTGGCTGGTCTTATTCAAAGGAATTTGGACAATGGAGTTAATTGTACACATCAGTTTGAAAATAAAATACTTCATAAGAAAAAACAAACAAAATAGAACATATATGAAATGCAAATGAATTTAACTCAGACAACTGTCTTTGTGGGTTTTACTCCTCATATTCTCTTAAAATAATTGCCAAAGTAGTAGGTTTAAAATGGATATAATAAGGTTCGGGGGATAAACTCTAGCGTGCTACCCAGAGGTACTGAAAACTTTACAGAAATTATTCTTACTATACATACCTTTTCCACACACATCAGTGAGTTGAATTAGAATATTCATAGTGTGAATATATATTTAACTCTTTAATGTCTCAAGTCTAAAGTTAAAATATGTAATTACTGGTAGAAAAATTTAAACTATCTACATAGTTTATTATTATTTGAACTATTTGTATAGTTTACCTATCTGTGTGCAAGGTAGCTTTCAAGGATTTTAAGTGCAGACTTTTAACTGAAGACTTTCAACTGGTAGATACAAGTTGAGTAGCTGTAATCCAAAAATCCAAAATCTGAAATCCTCCAAAATCCAGAACTTTTGAATTCCAACATGTCTCAAGTGAAAAAAAATCCATACCTAGGTACTAACACAAACTTTCTTTCATTCCCAAAGTTATTTAAAATATTGTACAAAATTACCTTCAGGCTACATGTATAAAGTATATATAAAGCATAAATGAATTTCAGGTTTAGACTTGGGTCCCATTCGCAAGATATCTTATTGTGTGTATGTAAATATTCCAACATTCAAAAGCAATTCAAATCCAAAACACTTTTGGTCCCGAAGCATTTCAGATATGAGCTATTCAACCTCTAATGATAAAATCTGGGTCATAAAAGTCTTCACAGAATGTACTTGAATCAAGTCTTTAGGATTCTCCAAGAGTCATTTAGGCTGGTTTAAGGTCTTCTGTCTGATTTTCTTGGGATCCCAACTAAAGTAGGGTTTGAGATCCAGAAGGAGAGAGACTTAGAGCTGGAGCCTAAGCTTTGGAAAACTACCTATTGGGTACTATGCTCACTACCTGGGTGACGGTGATCATTTATACCCTAAACCTCAGCAACTTGGAATTTACCCATGTAACAAACCAGCACATGTTCCCCCAAAACAAAACAAAACAAAAAGAATCGCTCACGTTGGAAGAAGGTGACTAATACCAGAGGCTGACATCCAAAACCACCTTTGCAAAAATTATCGCTGAGAAAATTATAACAACAGTGAAAGAGATCTGACCTAACTGACTCCGTCTTGCTTCTAACCTCTATGCTGCCCTTGTTCATTCCTGGGTAGAGGCCGAACTAACTTTAGGAGGAACTTAATTTATAGTTTAACTTTGAAACAAAGATGATAACAGCTCTGTCCCAAAACGAACCCCCTTTCTGCCTGAGGACTAGACAGCCTTTGCAGGACTAACAAATTAGCCACAAGATTAGAAATTATGGTTTAGGAGTCATGCAGCTGGAGGCTGCAAGTTTCTGACCCTCCCCAAATTGCTCTTAGGGATAACATGTCACTATTGTAAAACCTAAGATGGGTGCTTGAGATATTTTGCAGATCCAGTACTCAATGGATCAGCTGGCACCAGCCAGATTGATAAACTGACTCATCTGGTCTTGTGGTCCCCACCCAGGAACTGATTCAGTTCAAGCAGACAGCTTTGACTCCTTGTGATTTCATCTCAGACCTGACCAATCAACATTCCTCACTTTCCTACCTCTTACCCATCAAATTATCCTTAAATATCCACAGTCCCTGAGTTTTCAGGAAGACTGACTTGAGTAATAATAAAAATCCAGGTTTCAATAATAATAAAACCCCAGTCTCCCTTACAGCTGACTCTGCATGAATTAAACTCTTTCTCTATTGTAAGTCCCCTGTCTTGATAAATCAGCTCTGTCTAGGCAGTAGCCAAGGACAACCCATTGGCCAGTTACACTGCTAATAGGTTTGCTTAGCTTCCATCCTCAAATACAAGCAGAAATTCATTTAGATGGGATCTTAGATGCAGTATCTCAAGATAGGGGTCTAAATAAGAGAGAGAGAGAGAGAGAGAGAGAGTGTGTGTGTGTGTGTGTGTGTGTGTGTGTGTGTGTGTGTGTTTATAGAGAGAGAAATGAGACAGAGACAGACACAGAAAAAGTATTACTTTTTTTCCCAAGAAAGACAAGAAAGTGACTCTTGGGAACTAGTATGAACTAGTATTCAGGGCTGTATAATGACTTATTCCAAAGATGTATTGAGAGTATTTGATTACATTTTCAAATCCCCCACTTCATGTGACAAGTGTCAAACATAGACCAGTCATTCCTGCCTAGTGAAGAACTTACAGAGACCCAAGGGGTGGGAACATTAGGATTTTAATGAAGAGGAAGATCACACTGTGTCTTTAAGGTTAAACATCGTGGGTAGCATTTAGCAATCGTGCTTACCAGATCCTAGCACACCGGCACAGTTGATCCCAGATCAGTGGTAGGATGGCTGGAGGGTTTTCCTCCTACCTACTGTTCACTAGGGAAACTCCAGAGAGAGAATAGTTGTTGTCTTCCTTCGAAATCTCTCCAATCTGGAGTAAATTTTAGTCATTTACTAAACATGCTCCACATAAATTATTCCAAACCATGTTTACTTACTTGGGTCTAAAATCCTGTAGATGGACAAAGCACACATGGCCACAGAAAGAAAGAAAAATCCTCACTGGAGCCCAGCCCGGTGAATGCAACTTTTCCTTCTCCAGGTTTTAACCCTCTGGCATAAGATGTGGC
The DNA here is from genome assembly GCF_049350105.2 of Macaca mulatta. Taxonomy (NCBI): domain Eukaryota; kingdom Metazoa; phylum Chordata; class Mammalia; order Primates; family Cercopithecidae; genus Macaca; species Macaca mulatta. The sequence continues at coordinate 126,565,123 of NC_133413.1, forward strand.
CACACAACAGAATATATTAAATTACGAGACTTTTTCCTTTTTGGTCAAAGACATGTAAATAAATGATCAGGAGAAGCAAAACTAATATAAAAAAGATTCGTAGATGAGTTTATCAAGAACAGAAGGAGAGTTCTATAATTCTTTAAAAATTACATCCCAAGCTTATTTTCCTAAAGGTTTAAACATGATGACAAGAATGTTATCAACTTTTTATATCACTCTGGCTACAATTTTAGGAATTTCCTGAAGTTTTCTTTCCAAACACTTTCTTAGGAAATTGGTAATAGAAAAGCTTCTGTCTCCTTTAATAAGATATATTTCTACTTGATTCCTCAGCTCGTTCAACCTGAGGTTTTAAGGGCTACATTACTCACAGGATTGTTGTGTGAAATAATTAATTAGTATTTCCAAGATGTTCATATGAAAGGTGTTAAAGAAAAATCAAATCTAGTCTAACAGAGGGCCCTCCAAAAGGAGACCTCCTTCTATTATTTTATTCCTAATTCTAACCAAAACCCAGAGTTTGGCCAATGCCAAGATAACTGTCTGGAAATACTTGGACAATAGAGTTCTGATGTTTGCAATCTGATTTCTCTCTGGCTTGCTGTTGGTATTATATTCCTATTAGGCCATAATTAACATAGTGTGCACCAGGATTGTAGCATTTTCCTTATAGCTTTCTTCATTTTGGAAAATGTTTCTGTTCAAAGGCAAACAACTGAAGGACCTCACGGCAGTCTGGTAGGTAAGAAAATATCTATCTTCCTGTTCAGGACACCAGCTTATTTTCAATTTTGACTGCTCTTTCTGTTTTCCAGATCATCAATGTCAGAGACGAGTTTTTCTTGTCCTTCACTTGGATGGTGTCTGCAACCATAACCTCGTAAATTCTTCTCTGGAGCCTCCAAGTCTGTTCAGATTATTTCCCTTATTGCACAATTTTCAATCATTTTGGCTCCGTGTTTTCCAGTGCAGCACTATTTCTAAGGCTCATCAATTTCTGGTCCAGAGTCATTGAAGCTCCTATTTCCCATCATGAGGTTTGAGGGTTGTGAACAGCATCAGAAGCAATGTGCAGGCTAAGACTGCAAACATCAGTAATTTTACCTGGTTGAATTTTTTAAGGCAAGTTGCAACAACCTTACTTACCAGACCCTACCACACAAAGAGCTTTGGCCTCATGTGAATGAAGGGTATGTCTGTAGAAAGATCTTTATTCTACTCACTGTGGAAATACCAGGAAGAAACTCCTGTGCACTTACCCAAGAAGGCACTACCACACTGAACTGAGTCTTCATTCTTTATCACTGTGCCCTAGTCACTCAAAAAGAGGAAAGTGACACATAGGTCAGCACCAAATACATGATAAGCACTGAACTGACATTTGTGATAAGGAGTCATCCAGTCAACAAATCTTGCTAGGCCCCTTCTATGGGTTTTGCACTTTTCTTAGAATAGGGGATACTGTTGTGAGAAAAATAGATAAAGCTGCTACCTTTATGGAACTTATACACTTGCATGGGGGAAAGATGAAAAGGTATCCTTAGAACTCCTTAAGTTCAACTCTGGAGTTTCATAAATTCACACCAATTCTCAGTAGTAAAACTTTGGGCATTTTAGCCATGGCTCAGTCCCTGGAAGGACCAGAAGAGCCTAGAACTTTGCTCTGAGGATAGCATGGTCATTTATTTTGTTCTTCCTCAAGGCCTGTGCTCCTTCATTGTGTATTCACAGTGAAGTCCCAGAGGTCATTCAGCAGGTGACTGGCTTGGCCCATTCTGACTCAATGATTACACTGATTCCTGTGCAACTCTTGATCAAGTGTTTGGCTAAAGTCAAGATTGATTGTGTCACCCACAATACCTTTATCTGCTAACTCAGTTACTCTATTAAAAAAAAATTTAGTGTCTGAGAGGATTTATTTTAAGACACTGTAGCAGATGATCATAGAGTCTCCTTTTTTCTTCTATCTATAATTTTACAAGCAAACAGCCTTAGCAAACCACTCCTGGTCTGATGCCTCATAGTAATGTCTCCTAGATGCATACAGAGTTTGATATCCCCTAGACCAACAGCCTCCAAGTGAGTTATGGCACTAAACTCTTCTAGCATTTTCTTGCATGTCCATTGCACTCAACTTTAAGGGAAAACTTTATTCATTTTTTTCTTTTTAATTTCCAGGGGCTGATATGTTTAGCCGAGGCTGCATTTTTTTCATCTGAAATAGGGATTCTTAATACTATGGAAAGCCACACTGGCATATTTGGGGATTAATTTCCTAGTAACAATGGATTTAATACAAAACATACTTGTATTGTAGTGAAGAAAAACGCCAAAGGGAGCAATATGCATTTTGCAGATTCTGCCAAACAAGGCAATGTTTGTTTATGCTTTAGATAAAATAATGTGTTTTGTTTACATTTGCATACATCTTTCTGAAATACATGCATACACAAAAACACAGTTGCTGTTGTGTTATTAGTAATATTTTTGTCATAGGGCCTTTTCCTGTCAGTCCATATGGCTTCCTCTGAATGGCTTTACCTTTATACTCTAAGGATGAATCTCGTAGCTATTTCTAACCACCATGACCTATTGTTGCCTAGAGAAGAACCCTAGAAAGCACTGACTTCTACTGTGGATTGACTCTGTCATTGTTTTTCATGAATATTATTCCCACACACACACACATATGCACATACGCACACACACACACACACACACACACACATACCCCACACCCCTCCCATAAGCTTTACACATAAACTGCATCCAATAAAAAAGAATCAGTGAATTTTTTCTAAAGAGCTACTCAAATTGGGCAAGTAACTACTTTCACATTTTGGAATATCTTAATAAAAAACACAAAATTCTCACCCCTTGAAAGATTTTGGTTTAAAGTGTATATTCAGCCTTGAGTTGTATCCAAAAGGATGTATATATTTTTAAATCTATGCCAAAAAGTCCTCTTTGCGATACTTCTTTGCCTTGACATAGCTCTAACAGTAAGAAGGTCACACTTTGCCCCAGTCAGTTTCTCTGTTTTTTTTTTAATTTCCCCTGTGCAATTCAAATTCGATCCCAAGCACGTGAACCAAATATACTAATTGGTTATTACTTATGCTTTAAAATCCTGTTTAACATTTTTCCTACTTGCCCCTTGCCCCCTGCCCTTCCTCTTCTCTTCTCATTCTTTTCCTACTCAAGTTTTTTAAATACGTACATATATATAAAGAAATATTTACAGGTTTAAGGGTGCATGTGTATATTTATATAGATGTATGTTTGTGTGTACATATAAAAAGAAATGTACTTTTACTCCTATCTCCTGAGGGCCACAAAACAACAATCCCCTAGTAGCACTGATCACACCAAACACCTAGTTTCTGGTTCCTTCATTTCTCTTCTTCTCTGCTAAATGGAACCAGGGATTTTTAGAAAAATGATTGATTTCAGAACTAGGGCTGATAAAGTACAAAATGAACTGGAGGAAGCATCTTGGCCTCTCCTACCTTTTGTTAGATTCCAAATTCCGCTAAGTCAGAAATAAGATACTCAAGCTTATTCCACAGAGGAAGGCAGGGGTTTTATGAAGGGAGGAAGAGTATATACATGAATTACTAAAAACTGGAAGCCCAGACACCTCAAGAACAATGGCATTAACAGTTAATTACCAGTTAAGAAGTTATTATTAAAATTGCTATTTTAACAACAAAATTGTTAAATTATTAATAATAAGCATAGGGAAGCAAGCTTTTTAAATTTAATATTTTTTTAAATGAATAGCATATCAAAGGAAAAGGGAGAAAGATTATTTTGTATGTCCAGAAACTTCACATTTACACTCACTGGCTACATTCACAACTTCTGTCCCTCTGTCCCTGCAAAGAGTGCCAGTGCCGTCTGTAATATTCTCGTTCTGATTTAGCACCTGATCTACACTTAATACATGATTATTATGTGCTTGGTTATATCTTTTCCGCTTCCTAATGCAGAGTAAGGTGAAAACGTGTGGACTTTGGGTCAAACAAGGTTTCAAATTCTTGCTCTTACCTATTTCTAGCTGTTTCTTAAATTGTCTGAATGAATGTTCCTTGGCAGGGTTGTTGAGAAGATTAAACATATTTAGTGTATGACTTGAGTACAAGAAATCATGAATTTAGTGGGCAGTAGTGATTCTTTTTGCTTTTATTATTATTATTATTATTTTGAGACAGTCTCGCTCTTGTTGCCTAGACTGGAGTGCAATGGCGCAATCTTGGCTCATTGCAACCTTCGCCTCCTGGGTTCAAGCAATTATTCTGCCTCAGCATTCTGAGTAGCTGGGATTACAGGTCCCCGCCACCACACCCAACTCATTTTGTATTTTTAGTAGAGACAGGATTTCACCATATTGGCCAGGCTGGTATTGAACTCCTGACCTCAGATGATCCACCTACCTCAGCCTCCCAAAGCTCTGGGATTACAGGCATGAACCACCTCACCCGGTCCTTTTTGATTTTAGCATGTGACTACCTTTGCTGAAAGACGCTAGGTACGTGGACTAGAGCAGGTTGCAAGTGTTATAGGATATAGGCCCTGAATATTAGGCAATTGACTTTGGGGAAGGATGAAGGGAAAGAACGTGCATTTGTCAACAGACAAACTATTCTATTCCATTTCCTTGATTGATGCCACTGTCATCATCATCATCACCAGGAACAGTGTCATTGTCATGATCACCAGCATGCCTGCCACACTTGCTCTGTACCTCTAATATTTCATTTAATTTTCATCACAGCTGTCTGAGATGGTGCCTATTATTTTCCATCTTTTACTGAAGAGTTAAGTAACTTGGCCATAGTCACCTAGATAGTAAAGAGCAGGGCTAGAATTCAGACCAAAATAATCCGACTCCAAAGTTGGCCATTTTAGTGGACTATACCCATGAAGGACTCCTTCTGGTGTGTCTTTCAAGTTCCATAAAAATTAGTTACATCCAAGTCTTGGATCTGATGTTAATTTTCTGGCTTTAAGATTTTGAGCTCCACTGGAGAATGTTTAAATCCACACATCACCAATGGCCTTCCATCAGATGGGAAGGACTTTAATGACATAAACAGAAGCCTGACTAGTGCTTATATCATGTCAAGGATGTATTAAAGCAGAATGTAGCTAGCTATTACATTAGGCCCTGAGGGCTCTAGCCCTAATATTTGAAAGTAGAATCTGGGACGGCTGTGGTGGCTCACACCTATAATCCCAGCACTTTGGGAGGCCGAGGCAGGCAGATCACCTGAGGTCAGGAGTTCAAGATCAGCTTGGCCAACATGGTGAAACCCCAACTCTATTAAAAATACAAAAATTAGCCAGGCGTAGTGGCGGGTGCCTGTAGTTCCAGCTACTTAGGAGGCTGAGGCAGGAGAATCGCTTAAACCTGGGAGGCTGAGGTTGTAGTGAGCCAAGATCACACCACTGCACTACTGCACTCCAGCCTGGGTGACAGAGCAAGACTCAGTCTCAAAAAAAAAAAAAAAAGAAAAGAAAAAAAAAAAAGTAGATTCCAGTCTCATGAGAGCAGAATTTATGTCTCAGTTGCTCAAATCAGGATATCCTCATTACTAAGCACAGTGCCAAATACAAAAAAGTAGAAGGGAAATAGTGGCTGAATTCGTGAATAAACTCTTTTGCACCATTTTGTGATGCTCAATAAGTACTTGCGCAACTGCTACTATTAACCTTAGATGAGTTTCCCTATCACTTTCCCTCAGTTTCAATATCTGTATAACTCAGAGATGATAGCAGTAAACAGCTGTCCCTCAATCTCTGTTGGGGATTGGCTCCAGGATACCCTGTGGTCAAAATCCACAGATGCTCAACTCCTTTATATAAAATGGCATATATAACCTACACACATCCCCCTTATCTTTTTTTTGAAATTTTTTTTAGACAGAGTCCCACTCCGTCACCCAGGCTGGAGTGCAGTGGCGTAATCTCGGTTCACTGCAACCTCTGCCTTCTGGGTTCAAGCGATTATGCTGCCCCAGCCTCACGAGTAGCTGGGATGCTGCTACCATGCCCTGCTAATTTTTGTATTTTTAGCAGAGACAGGGTTTCGCCATGTTGTGTTGGTCTTGAACGCCTGACCTCAGGTGAGCCATCTGCCTCAGCCTCCCAAAGTGCTGGGATTACAGGCCTGAGCCACCACAGCGCCCAGACCCCCTTATCTTTTAAAAATAATCTCTAGATTACTTATAATACCTAATACAATGTAAATGCTATGTAAATAATTGTTATACTAGATTGTTTAGGGAATAACGACAAGAAAAGAGTCTGTACATGTTCAATATAGATGCCCTTTTTTATTCACTGAGTATGTTCAGTCTGCAGTCAGTTGAATCTGTGGACATGAAACTCATGGATACAGATGGCCTGTGTTTGCAGAACTATTGTAAGAATTAAATAAATGTATACATGAATAGTGCTTAGAACAGTACCTGTCACACAGTACATAGTCGATATATGTTGGCTATCCCTATTATTATCATAAGACTCTTAAAGCCTATAAAAGTTAATCAATCCAGTTCTTTAAGAGTGCCTAATTTACTTCCAAAGTATTATCAGTCACAGATTTCTAATGTATTTGCATCTGTCTGAACACATACGTCACTGTATTTTAATTTCACCAGGCATTGATGTCATACCAGGATTAAATACAGCTAATCTTGCATTTTCCATTGGTCTTAGAGAGCTTTCAATCCTCAGGCACATTCACAAGTAATTATAAGTAGATCTGTAAGTGATAGCCAACTCTCTTTCACCTCTGGATGCATATGGTTTCTTAACTCTCCATATTTCAAGACTTGGCTGAGAATTTTTTGTCATTATTTTTTCTTTTACCAAAAGTTATTCATTAATTTCTAATTGTAGGCTTTTGTATCTACATTTTTTGTGATTAAATAAAATTAACTATATAAATGTTCAGGATTTTTGCCCATTTATATTCATCATATTGCCATGGTCTTTCTTATTTAACTATCGGACTGTACATTTTTAAGAAAAATTTTCCTTCTTAATAACAATTTCACTATAATCCTTTTAGTCCTTGCATTTTTGTCCCTCATTATTTTAAATATGTACCTTGTTTTTAATCTATCCCTTTTATACTCCTTGATATGGTTTGGCTCCGTGTCCCCACCCAAATCTCATCTTGAATTGTAATCCCCTTACGTCTAGGGAGGAACCTGGTAGTGGGTGATTGGATCGTGGGGGTGGTTTCCATCATGCTGTTCTTAAGATAGTGAGTGAGTTCTCATGGGATTTGGTGGTTTAAAAGAGTGGCATTTCCCCTCCCTCTCTCTCTCCTGCTGCCATGTAAAATGTGCTTGCTTCCCCTTCACCTTCTGCCATGATTGTAAGTTTCCTGAGGCTTCTCAGCCATGTGGGACTGAGTTAATTAAGCCTCTTTTCTTTGTAAATTACCCCGTCTCAGATAGTTATTTATAGCAGTGTGACAATGGACTAATACACTCCTATTCAGAATTTTTTTTTTGGCTACAGATAACTTGAAGCATTTCTTCATCTAAGACTCATTACATTTTACTTCATTAATTTCAAGAGAAGTTATAAATATTTTATTTAACAAAAGTATCTGTCTCCTCCTAATAATCATTTATTTTTTTTCTCATGCTTTGTGACTCATTGCATTTTTTAATTCAACTATAAACCTGTCAATTTAAAATTTAAAAGGTAATGCATACATTTTTGGGAAGGGAAGGGGAGGTAAAAAAAGATAATTAACTCCCATTGTTGAGCATATAGAGGTGTACTATGTTCCAGCAATTTTGTTAAGCACTTTGCCTGCATTATTGAGTTTAATCTCCACTAGAAATCTGTAAGGCTTTTTGCCGTTATGTAGATTGACCAAAGGCATTCAGCCATTTCATGGCAAATCTAGGGTTCAAATCCATGTCTGTTAACTTCAAAGATGTTGTTATTTTATTCTTCAATCTTTCTGCAGAGAGAGGCTAAACTAGTTCTTCTCTTTCACTATGTCATTTTCATGTAAAAAGAATGGTACTAATATTTCATTATCTACTAAGGAGAGAGCATTGTAAGGGGAAAGGTAGTAGATGAAGCCATTGATGTAGGCAGGAGCAAGTCATGGAAAGTACAGGCCATACTAAGGTGTTTGCACTTCATCTTGCAGGGAATGGAGAGTCATTAGAACCTCTGCTCTGATAGGAAGCCCTATGAAGGGTTGATTATGATGGTACAATCTGGAAACAAGGAGGGCAGAGAAAGGCATCTGCATTAATCTAAGCAATAAGGTAATGACATTCTCACTAAACAGATTCAGTGAGGATGGAGGAAGAGAGTCAAATTGCTGGCTGTATAAAAAGTGAAGTCAGCAAAATATAGGGACCCATTAGATTAGTGAGGGAAAATTAGAAGTCATGAATGACTTGCAGATCCCCAGCCTGGGTGTCCCAGTAGAGATGATGCTGTCAGCAGCTGTAAAAAGAAAAACAGAGAAGTGAATGTGGTAGAGAAGATAGTGTTTTTCTTTTCTGTCATCTTTGTTCATTCACTCCCTTTCTGCAGTTAATTCTCCAGACCCATCTCTTCTTCTGGAAATCCTACAAGATGTGCAAGGCCCAGTTCAAATTCCACCTTTCACAAAAGCACTTGCCTTGACTACATATGGAAGAAGTGACACTTTCCCTTCTCTGGACTCCTAGTGATTTTCTTCGTACCATTCATTTAGTAAGTATCCCATTCTGCCTTGTATGAGAATTGTCTGTGAATCTTCTGATAGTTCACATAATCCTTTAGAACTGAAACCATGTCTATTCTTTGCATCTTTGTATCCCAACAAAGCCCAGCAGTTGATATGTTTGATGTGTAAATAAATCCAAATAATTTTAAATAAGTGAAATAATGTCTGGTGTTAGTCATGTTTTGAAGAATGTAGCATCTACCGCATTTGAAGCACTTGAAAGCAGGCAATGTATTTCAAGACTTTGAAATGCTATTGCCTCATAAGGCACCATTCAACTTAGTGCTTATCTCAATGCTAATTAATGTCCCATTAATATTTGTAAAAAAAAAACCTTTGATATAGACGTCATCACTTCATTCTTTTTTCTTTATCCAAGCCTTCTGTGGTAATTAACCTTTTTTTTTTTTTTTTTGAGATGGAGTTTCACATTTCACTCTTGTAGCCCAGGTTAGAGGCAATGGCACAATATCGGCTCACTGCAACCTCTGTCTCCCAGGTTCAAGGGATTCCCCTGCCTCAGCCTCCCAAGTAACAGGGATTAAAAGTTTGTGCCTTCATGCCCAGTTAATTTTTTGTATTTTTAGTAGAGATGAGGTTTCACCATGTCGGCCAGGCTGGTCTCGAACTCCTGACCTCACGTGATCCACTTGCCTCGGCCTCCCAAAGTGCTGGGATTATAGGTGTGAGCCACTGTACGTGGCCAGTAATTATCTTTTAAGGATGGTATTGTAGCAATTGACAGGATCTCAGCCGATTTTGTTTCTCTAAATGTAATCATAACCTCTTCCACTCAGTTACAGTTATCTTCTTGCCAACCTCCTATAGTCTCTGCATTTGTATAAAGAGATTTTAGTACTTTCATGGTTTTTTTCCAGCTTTCATCATATGCTACAGAAAATGATATCCTCTGCTTTCATCATATGCTACAGGAAAGTATGTCCTCTGCCTAATTTTTTTTTTTTTCTTTTTTGAAAAGCTGCTAGCCTGACAGTTTTGGCAGAGCAAACTAGGAAATTAGAATCTGGCAACAAATAGGCACCACACAGCAGACAAAACTTAAGGTTTGCAAAGTAGTGATGCTCTTCGACCTGTTGTATTGAGTGCGAAATTAGATCCTATCAATGTCAAACTCACCCCCGGAGCAAACATCCTCTTGTGACAACTACATGCTGTGCTTCAAGACAAATGATAGAATAAAAATGTTAATAATTATGTTTTTGGAGCAGAATCTGCACATAAGCTAATTGTACCTATTTACACATATTTTTAGTTGTAATCTATATATGTATAAAAGAATAATAAGAGAAAGGGCAACCCCATTACCAAAAATTAGCAAAAAGACCTATGGACAGGAAGAGTTCCTGCGCCTCGCCTGTGGTTTTTACCTAAAACCCTGATTTTTTTTGCTGGGAAAGGCTGGGTTTTGGAACATTCAGGAAGCTGTGACTCCTGTTAAGAGTTTTAATGGGGTAGATTTCTCTTCCAACAAGGACTTTGTAAAAGAAGTGAATTGAACTTAGAATGAACTTCCAACACAGTGATTCGGTAAAGCAAGAGAATGGGGGAGAAATGCTTGGAATGAAGGAGATGTGGATTTGCAGTGCGTGTGTGCAGACTAATATCAGTTACAGAGTTTTGAGCACTACCCTAAAATCGTTTTGGTTAGGAAAAATGGTTCCCTAATACATCAATTATCGAAAGGAAAATGTGGAAATTTTAAACAAAGTAAAGCAGGTGTTTTGATTACAAGGCCTTCAGAGACTTTCAGTGCCAATGTGCATTATGAACCTCTGCTAAAGAGGCATAAAGATGTCGTGCATTTCATCGTGGAATCATCCTGTCTCCTTTCCCTGAGACTCTAAACAGACTTGATTTTGAAAATCAACATAAAGCAACTTCTATATTTCAAAAGTTACACTTCAAGGAGACTGAAACTTGTCCAAAGTCACCAGCCAGCACTTTCTATCCTGGTCTGTGGCTCTTTCCCCTACCTCACGATAGTCACCAATTTGCTAAATGGTTTTCTAATTTTAATAATGCCACTTTCTCCTATTTTTATCTCTTAGCTTTACCAAAAAGAAGATCTAACATTCCTATATTTGCTTTCCTTTGGAATGGCCCCAGCTGTAAAAGATAAGATACCATACATAGTCTTAGAAGTGCAATATAAAGCACTTGGAGTTAAGTCTCAAAGGCAACATCTAAAGAAAAATGTTGACACAAAACCCTTGCTATTGGGCCAACTCAGAGAAGGCTGTTAGCATCCTTTTATAACCATGTTTTGGAAAAATTTAGTAGTATGAACTGTGTGTGTGTGTCTGTGTGTGTGTATTATTGTTGTTGCTGGCTTTTCTGCTGGCACATCTTGACTCCACCTTCTAATATTTGAGATAATTTCCAAGAGTATAGATGTATTTAATTTATTCATTGAATAATTCATTCATTTAGTAATGTATCTGACAAACATTCATTAAGCCCTGATGACTCTCAATGCACAGGTCTCGGTCCCAGCTCCCATTCCTACCACACTCCTACCCTGAGTGTATGCAGGAACTCTGATGAGAGATTCCTTCTTAGGGTGCCAGACTCTGCTTGCGCCTGTACTCACTCGCAGCTGGCTGCTCATGTAATTCTGCCTTAATACTGAGGTCCACTCAGTATGTTGCCATCTAGCAAAACAGGGATGCCCTTTCCTCAGATATTCCAGTGGTTTCCTAGAGGCAAATGATGTTGGGGGTGATTTATTACATAGTGCATAGATGAGTGAGAACAATCAACACCTTAGGACATACAGCTGAGCAATGAAAATACGACAAAGCGTAGAACATCTAATCAAAGAATCTATGATTAGTAAGGAATTGGAAACTGGCTCTTCAAAGTGGTTCCCATATAAAATCTAGACTAGTGAAAACTGGGTAAACTGGAAGAACATAGCTCCAACCCTTCCCTGACCACCACCCCATTACTCTGTCACACCCTCTGTTTCCTTAACTTTATACCGTTTATCATTCTTTGAAATCATCTTTTTAATTCTTTTCCTTGTTTCTTTTTTGACTGTATTGCTCCATTCAGCATTTGTGCTGTTTGAGTGTAGGGATTTTACTTGTCTTGTTTCTTGTTTTATCTCCAGCATTTAGAATTTCACTGGTGACTTTATTAGCTAATTAGTAATACTTGCGGAATTGAAGATTAGATGAATGAAGTGAGTACAGGCGTCCTCTATTCTTCTAATTCATGTTAATGTCTATCATAATCTACTTTTTTCCTTTACCTCCCAGTTGAATTATTGAAATATTTAATGTAAAATAAATAGTTTAAAAATTACATCAGATTTCTGTGGAGGGATATGATAAATTCAAAGAAAAATACCTTTGTTACATGCAATTAGATTTAATTCATGGAGGTAGGGCCAAACAATTGTCTAATCTAAAAAACTCTCACCAGTCTATTTTAAACATCATTTAAAGAGAGAAGTATTGGATGTGAGTAAACACCAACATTTCAGTTTTTACATGATAGCCCTACCTTCTTTCTTTTTTTCTTTAAGAAATCTTCCTCAAGAATCCTTTCAGGCACTAGGCCAGGGTCCATGTGAACTTGGCTAGCTGACCCCACAATCACAGAGGCAGTTTGCTGCCTCTTTGCACAAAACATTTCTTTGCTCTGTTGTCCAAGCTGGACTACAGTGGCATGATCTCAGCTCACTGCAACTTCCGCCTCTCGGGGCTCAAGTGATCCCCCAACCTCAGCCTTCTGAGTAGCTGGAACCACAGGTGTGCACCACCGCACCTGGCTAATTCTTTCGTATTTTTTGTAGAGACGGGGCTTCTCCACATTGCCCAGGCTGATCTCAAACTCCTAGGCTCAAACAATCCATCCACCTAGGCCTCCCAAAGTGCTGGGATTATTGGTGTGAGCCACCAGGCCCGGTCTAAAAGATTGCTATATCTAAAATTCATTTCCATATGATTTGGTTGCAATTGTTTCAGAGATAACAATCAGTTGTCTCTGAACAAAAGTGAGAACATTGCAGATATCTTCACCAGCGAGGAAGAAGGACCTCTAGAAGCAATCTCAGCCGTCTTGAGACTCAGGCACCACTTGCAAAGCAATCACCAAGGACAGAGTCTTTGATCACCAGACACCTGTTCAATCTTCTTCCCCCCGGTCTACATCAAGTCAGCCACAAAGCCCATTATGAATGCAGAGTTTTGAGTTTGTCTGGATGAAGTGGCTAGTAATTAGTTCCTTTTACATTTGGTAATTTTGTTAACACAACTCAGTAGGTGTCTTGTTAATTTGTTCATTACTAGGTGGATGAAAATGTGCATCTCTTCTGTGAATACCAATTATTCCCAAATGAGGTAATTTCACCAAGACAGTGAAATTTCCTCATTCTTCCCTGGTGTAAGAATATCACTGCCAGGAATGAACAGTTCCAAACAAAGAAAGCTGTGGGAGGTGGAAAGGGTGTTCTTTCCTGAAAAGGAGGGGTCTATTTGATTATTTCTCAATCTGAAAATAAAGCGCATTTTCGGGGTGTACGAAGGGGAAGAGGCAGGACATACTGGTGGTGGTGGTGCTGCCGCAGGCTCAGGGGGCCCTGCGTCTCTAACTTCTCTTTGCAACAATTAAAGGGACATGTCACTGTGAGGATGTAAGAAGAATAAGTAGTCATTTCATTGTTTCTAGACAATTTGATCATACTCCAGGATTCTTGCCACCAGCAAAATAAAGAAAGTAAGTTTTAAGATCTTCAACAAAGAGTTTTCAAATTCTACTTTCATTTTCTGCTCCAAAACATTTCTACTTTCAGAATCAAAGCAGCTTTCTAAGTTTCGTTCTTCAAATCATTGAATTTTTAGGGGGAAGGACCAACTAGTGTCCATGGTAATACTATCTGCAAGACCAAAGAGGAGTAAGTCCACCTCTGGGGCAAAGAAAGTGGGAAGGAAAGGATTTGATTTCCCTGAGAATGGAAACTGTTCTTCCTTGCGATTGTATTTCTGCACATAGCGTGTGCTTAGAACATAGCTAATAAATGTGCAGGTTCCCATCTCCTCCTAACAGATTGTATTGTATCTGCCTTGTTCACACACATATTCTCTGTGTTGAAGGCATAGAGAAACAAAATTCATTTCTGCCCCTTTAGTCAATGGAGTTGATTCACAATGCCAAATGGAGAGCTGGGGCTGCCCTTCCTAAGGGCAGCAGGGTCCCAAGAGCCTCTCTGCCCTTCCACCTTCCATTTATTTCTAGCCAAGAAGGACAGGGAAACCTATCAATGAGCTTTCAGGACGCACTTGGGGTCACTAGAGAAATGGGGAAGATGTAAGTGGCCTGTGTTCCCAGCAAAAGACCATGAAATCACCCGGGGAGTCCCAGAGCTGCCTGCTGCTCTTCTCTGTTTTTCTTCCTTCTTAGCTGCTCCCAAACAACTTCCCCTAAGCCAACTATAGCAGCTTCTTTGTTCTCTCCCCTTTGGGCCAACCTCCATGTTGCTCTTTTGTTCTTCAGGGAGTTAAGGAAGAGTTATTGACTATCTCAACATTTTGTTCTCTGTCTCACGCAGAAACTATTGCCGACAGGGCTCATTTCCTTACTGTTAGACTTATTTTTCAGACTACCTTCAGGCAAATGAAAATGTAAAGGGGACTCAGACTACATATCCCATTCACTATAGATTCTTAAGTGATTAACATAGTTTCTAGTACACCGTTGTCTCACAATGAATATTGTTCCTTATTAATAGTGAATAATAGTAAAAACAATAATATCTAACAATTCTCAAGATCATCAACACACTGCCTATTTTATAACACATAATCTGGATTTAACACTTAACTTTCATTTAAAATTCGATCCTCAAAAAAAAATCCCAGAAGAAATAGAGATTATTATCGAACCCATTTTAAGGACAAAGAAGTTGAGGCACAGAGAAGTAACATGTCCAAGATTATATAGCTGTAAGTGGCAGTGCAACGATTGTTTGCTTCCTCTATTATCATTAACTCTTAGAAAACAGAAACTGTGTCATAGTTATCTGCTATCTGCTATAATGTCTAGCCAAAAATCTTGTATTCAAGCAGTATAGCATAGCTGTCAAGAACTCAGGAATTTGAGTGAGACTTTGAAATCCTAGCTCCAACACTTGCTGACTATGTGACATTAACATTCCTAAGGGTCAATTTCCTCTTTTTAAAGTGGAAATAATCATAGCACAGTCTCTTATGATTGTGGGAGGTTCAAAGTTAGTACAGGACCTACTCTTCAGTAGGTGCTCAATAAATGCTATTCTATCATATCTCAATGACCAACCTGTGCTCAGCACAATAGGAGTTCTGTAACTGTTTGCTGGGTGAATGAAAGACCCGAGTAAATGAATAAGTAACAATGGAATGCCTGTATTCCATCATTTTCTTCCAGTCCCAAGCCACTAGCAAAGCTCCACTCACCAACTCTGGTGCTCACACAGTATGGTTGTCAGCTCACAGATCCTGGTCGTCTGTTCACACCTTAAAAGCAGTAGAGGGAACACTGAGCAGGAGGTGTCTTATTCCACAGGGCACTGCTAAAGCAGCACTGATACAATCTGCACTTTTTCAGCCTGAGATCCATGGGGAGACTCCTTGGCTTAAACATGGAATACGGACACAGGAGGGGAAAGTGAGTCTCCAGATTGAACTCTTTACAATGTCATACACCACAGATGTAGGAAATCTGCTGAGCCCAATGAAATGGGGACACCTGAGTTAAAGACAGCTCTGGGAGACATCAGCTCAGTACGTTTTCCATGCTGGATGCGAGCCAAGCCCATGAGAAATTCTGCTGTCATTTCCTTTCACAGCCACCGGCTAACGAGTGTAAAATCTAGTGAGCTGAAGAGACAGGCATGGTGGCAGAGATTTAACAGCAGAGCTAAGTAGATGAGACAGAAATGTGCTTCAGGACTCAAGAGAGCTAAAATATGGAAGACAGAGAGCAGAGGCCAGTCCACACAGAGATTGGAGCACTTAGGAATTGCACTGTGTTCCAAGGAGAAGTAAGCAAATCAGGAGAATCCGACTGGGATAGAAGCCATGTGGGGGCTGCTGGATCAATTTCTCTTGGGTCCCTTCTTACTTTAGTTTTCTGGAAGCCTGCAGCTGGGTCTGAATATAAACACCACTTCTTCAGAGGAGCACATGTAGAATGTAACAAATTAATACTAACACATTCATTCAATTTCCATTTATTGACACATAATTTTTCATTTTGACTTATTTTATCCCCAAAAGGGTTGTTTCATCAGACATAGAAGAAGAGCATCAACAAAGGCGGATGTCTTTATGCTGCTTCTTGGTTGACGCAATAGCTCTGCCAAGACTCAAGACCGCAGGAAGCTTTTACATAGATGGCTTCAGAGACAACGTGGTCCCATCACAGAAGTTAGTTCCCATCCTGCATGGCATCTGGTCCTAAAGGGTAGCACGGGGTCTTTGCAGTAGGTGAGAAGACCTCTTCAGCAAAACCACCATGTCATACACTCCTAAAAAATCATCTGTGCTTCCCAAAATTAGAACAAAACTTCAAGGGAACTTGAATTTCCTTACTGGGGACTTAAAGACCTCCAAAGAGGAAAGTCCAGACTTGGAAACAAGAATAACAAAGCCTGCTAAAAATACATAAAAGCTTCAAGCAGATAAAATCCCTGGGGTTGCTTTCCATCAAACTTATATGCCATGATTATTAATGCCTAACCATATACTATCCTCATCAGGAAATTGTGTGTTAATTTCTCGAACTTTTGCAGACAAATAAATTGGTGCACAAAGGAGATGACTGGGTTTGCCTCAGGCCCTACAAGGAATCATTGCCAACCCAAGAATTACAACTCTGAGCTCCTGACTTGCAGCTCTGAGCTCACACCTTCAGGATCAATCTCCTTAGATCCACCAGACAATGGCTTCAAACGCTTTTATGGCAATTAGAGTAGGAACACTGTCTCCTATTAGGACACACCTACCCAGTTCTCCTTTTGGACCTGGGCACAGTTGCTGTCAGGGAGCAGGGAGTTGGAGACATAATTTAGTGCTTGGAGTCTTCCATGTCCAAGCAAACTTCTTCATGCCAAAAACCGCACCTTATAAGGAGAAACGTCTAGAGATGGGAAGTCTCTCCCTGGCATAGCTTGTGAGGAGGATGGGTGTGGGGGAGCAGGGAACCAGGCATCTTATCTGTTTGTTCTTGAACTTGCAACCAACATTAACTGTGTTTAAGTAATATTATGCCATAGCATTGTTCCCAAAGCGATGACCTACAGTTCTTGAGAGAATGTCTTTTTCTCTCTTACAAATGTGCCCCATATGTTAAGACGTACTTAAGGAGTTAAAAGCAACACTCTGAGTTTTCAGCTCCAGGTGACGCCCTCTGTCAGGGAAGAGGTGGCAATGGTATTCATGGAGATTTCACTGTGATCCTGACCGGTTAGGTTCTGTAGGGGAAGGCAGAGATGATCACAAAGAACACTTCAATTCTAGTGCATGCCTTTACATTGGTTAAAACAAGCAGCTATGGAAAAATTCAGTTATAAAGAAAGGTAAGAGGACTATGTGAATCGAAATTCTGTAGCTACTACTGTGGAATCCTTTCTCAGCCAGCAGTGGGAATGGGAAGTGGGAGAGGGGCTGCTCCAGAGTTGTTGTTGTTTCGTTTTTCTCTGAGACAGGGTCTCACTCTGTCACCCAGGCTGGTGTGCCGTGGTACCATCACTGCTCACTTTAGCCTTGACCTCCTGGGTTCAGGTGACCTTCTCACCTCCACCTCCTGAGTACCTGGAACTACAGGCATGAGCCACCATGCCTGGATAATTTCTTTCTTTGTTGTTGTTGTTGTTGTTGTTTGTTTGTTTGTTTTTGTAGAGACAAGGTTTCACCATGTTGCCCACGCTGGTCTTGAACTCCTGGACTCAAGCAGTCTGCCTGTCTTGGCCTCCCAGACTCAAGCAGTCTGCCTGTCTTGGCCTCCCAAAGTGCTGAGACAGATGTAAGCCACAGCATCCAGCCTCCAAACGTTTAAAGGCTAGTCTGGAAAATGTAAATTATTGATGCCCTTCTCCAGGAGGGACACTTTGACTTGCCACTTCCTCTACGTTAGCTTGTTGCCTATACTTCCAAATCAAACAGCAGTGGTGTTTGTTATGTACCTACTCTTCTGGCAAGGGTTATGCTACATAAGTTTTAGAGGGCCACTTCCATGGTCCATATCCAACCTTCCCCAGGTCTGTAGGAAGACGGCAGGTGGAAAGCCAGTTGTTATTCCTGAAGAGAACAACTTAGAACTGGAGTTAGCCACAGTCGTGATGCCCTGTTCTTAGAAAGGGCTCTTAACCTGTCTGAAGGCAGGATGGGCTCTTGGTAGCAATATGGATTTGCAAAGCTTTCCCTTATGTCTGACCAGACAGCACTCTGATCTCTGATCATGTCAATTCATATGCCAGCTGGGCTTCAGCGAGGGAGGGAAATGTCATGCTGTAGCACAAATAGTTTCTTCTTTATATAAGAAGATCTAACATCTCATCTTCACTTCATGTTATTTTTTTCTGAGACCCCCCCCCCAAAAAGGAACTCATCCTTGTGACTATTTACTGCAACTTCCTAAAATCTTGCTTCTGGAATTTTTAAGTAGAACAACCAAGTTTAAGAGTTCTATTTCAAAAGGTTTTCAAGTACTTATATAAGCTGAGATGGAAAGGTTTGATTTGATAGTCACTGGGAATAATTTGGGGGAAGAAATACATGACTCAACTCAGGATACGCCCCAGGACCGCATCACCCTTTGAGCTTTCTGCAACAGATGGATGCCTTTCTGCTCTGAGGCCTCAGAACCATCCAACAAGGCCTCGACAATAATAGCCAGGCAAAACTTTATCAAAGGGAGAAACAAAAAGGCCTGACAGATGATGCTGCCAGCATTGCAGCAGCCAGGTTAGCTTTGTTCTAATGCCATTCTGTCAGGTTTAACAAGCAGATATTAAGAGAAGTTTATAGAGAATAGAGATGAAAGGTTGTCGGTAGAGATGAGAGCTGCCAGTGGGCACCGAGATTCACAGCTGGGTGTAGACTCTGCCGCAACTGGCTGAGAGAAAAAGAGGTTTGATATGGGAGCAGCTGCTTCCAAACCCTGCTAGAAGCAAGGCTTAATCATCTGGCACCCGAGAGTCTGGAGCTCCACCTGGAGAGAGACACAGCAAATGGGAGGATGCTGGGTGTGAACCTCATCATTAGATTAGAAACAACTGATGTATTTGCAGAACTTGGTTCCTTAATTGGTCCTGACCTGGTATGACATCTCACATCTGGAATGTTTTCACCGAAGCATGCAAGGACAACGGAAGCAAGAAACAAGGAAGAGGTTCAAAAGGGATATTGGTGATTTTACTTAATGGATTGAGGGTACGCTTGAGAAAGAAGGGACACTGGAGAATGAAAAGGAAAAGGGCAGTATAGAATGCAGTGGCTATGTCCTGGCATGTAGGGCAAGCTGATGAAGCTCTCTTCTATCAATTTTCAATCGTACTAAATTCTTCCTGAGTCCACATTCCTTTCAACCGAGTGCTTTTTGAAATGAGGATGAGTCAAGATGCCTCCGAAGGGCTGTGTGTCATCAATACACCAAAGGTTAAATTTCAACCTCTAACTCACCGATTCATTTGTTCCCTCTGTCTGCTAAGTTCCATTTCTGCAAATTAAAATCAGGAAACAATTATTATGTTATTTGTAAAAACAAAAACAAAACACAACTCCAGTTTAAAAAAAAAAATCACCTCATCTTCTAAATGTGTATCTGTCTCTGTTTTAGCCATGCATCTTTTCCAATGAAGGCTATTAAGGCCTTCCTTTTTTTTTTTTTTTTTCTGAAAAGGAACAGAATTATAAATTGCAGCCATCCCATCCAAAATCATTAGAAGACCCTTACACATATCTGCCAGCAGTGATGCAATTAAATTGCATTGAGTAAGTTCCTTCTAAGTTGAATCACACATATATTTTCTTTTATGGAAGTGAAATTTATATAACATAAAATCAACCATTTTAAAGTAAACAATTCAGTAGCATTTATTAAATACATTCACATTTAATAAATGAATTATCTAGTTCCAAAAGGTTTTTAATCATCCCCAAAAGAAACCTCCTATCCATTAAGCAGTTACTCCCAGCCTCTCCTTTGCTACATCCCCATGCCCCACCCAGCCCCTGGCGCCATTGTATTTCAGAATAGTGTTTGTTCACACATTCTTTGTTGTGGTGAAGTATTGCTATTCCCTTTAGAAGACCCCCCAGTCATGTTGAGTTAGAGGTTTTCTCAAGGTCTGACCACAGTTAAGATCTCGGGTCTAGAAACAAATGCTCCCAAGGATGAGGTCTCCACCACTTTAGGATTGCATTACATTGTTCAAAGCCACCGCAGCCATGAGCCAAGCTTTCTACAGCCCTTCAAGACAATTGTCATCATTCCTTTGTGTAGCTAGTGGGTTTTTCTTGGAAGCTAAATGATAAACCTAAAGTTCATTTCATTGAGACTTTTTTGAGATTTCCATTTTACAAGTAAAGCACACAGGTGACCTCTCCGAGTTAAATCCTCTTCCAGCCAACAGATTTAAATTTGCGGACAGATTTAATATCACAAACCTTGAGTTTC
Organism: Macaca mulatta; assembly: GCF_049350105.2. NCBI lineage: Eukaryota > Metazoa > Chordata > Mammalia > Primates > Cercopithecidae > Macaca > Macaca mulatta. The sequence continues at coordinate 126,585,563 of NC_133413.1, forward strand.
CAGCCCACGCCTCCTAGGCTGCTCTGGGACTTTATACACACGCACACTGACTTCCATTATAATCCCCCTATTTTTAGTTACACATAACTTTTAAAGAAGTTTCTCTTGGAAAGTCTGAGGATTTTCAGCAGTTATTTTTGTGATTCCTATGAAGCAAGACCTAGCTTTTTCCACCTCAGAAATGCCAGGTTTTTTTTTTTTTCTTTTTACATCTGACTTAAGCAGCTGAATTGTAACATGTCCTAATTCCTTCTCATGTGGTTCTTCTTCATTCAAGGCGAGCAGTTTTATTGAATCCAAAAGAAAAAAAATCTCATTTAAAAATAATTTTCTCCCATGTACAGTAAAAAAAAAAAAAAAATGTCTAATAAGATTCATTTACATTGTTACCTGAGGCCACAGGGAGTTGTGCAAAGCACATTTCATAATTCCTCCAGGCTGTTAGTAGGTGTATTTTCCCTGTAAGTAGAGAGGAGAAAAGTTTCAAAGAGATCAGGATGCCAAAAGAAAAAAAAAAAAAACTATAAAAATGTTCATACTGATGCAATAGGGAGTTTTTCTCTGCCCTCTGTATTTGGATTTCTATTTTTAAAAGTAAATTAAAAAAGAAACTACGGCTGCAAACATCATGAAATATAATGGTACCGATAAGGCTTAATGTACATTGAAATAGCCTAGGTATGTGGATTCATTGAGGATGTTTAGGTCTGAATTCTCTCCTTTTCTGTTTCTACTTAGACATTACTGATTTCACTCTTGAAAAGGGACTTCAAAGAATATTCTCTCCAGTGATGAAGAGAGGGTCTCTGATGCTATGGTTAATGGAAGGTTCAATCATTCGCCAATTATTTTTAGCACTTACTCTATTCTTTCTTTTGAGTCTCAAAAACACTTTTGAAATGTAGAGAAGTTATACCTAGTCTATTGCAAACCAGAAAACACCCTCAACAATTTAATAATCACAAAAAGGGACTATTCCTTCAGTTTATTGATTGATTGACTCAAGGCCAGATTGAAGACCTGGTAGATTTACGGAACTGTAGGACTGGTTATTTCATTTGCATAAAGGGGAGTATATTAAAAGCTCAACATTGCAAATCTATGCCTACATATACATATATGAGGATTGATGTTTCTTTAACAGAGTCACTGCATGTACCACAGCTCTGACCTGAACTCTCATACATGTGTCTCTGTGACCAATCTAATCACTAACCCATCATTCACCTATTGGTAGGCGTATACTAAATTTGTGTACCAAAGGAAATATTCTTGTTAGCATTAATGAGAAAGAAGAGACAAATGCAGGGCAGGGAGACCTATTGAGTATTAAGTCGAGTATTAAATCTCTTTACAATGTAGAGTTCACAAACTGCAATGCCTACATTAACTCACATGATTCACATAGTAATTCTAGGGAGGTCACAGGTAAGCATTATTATTTTCAGTCTTTCTCAATGACTGCCCTTAGTCCTCCCAACCTTATTCACAAAACTGGTGGTACTTGAACCCAAAACTGAATGTCAATATTTATGTTCTTAACCTACATCCTTACCCTTCACATTTAAAATAAAGTATCAAGTCCCTCCTTCCATTCATGCCATAAACACGTACAGTCCTGAGTATTCTTATCATTGTGCTAGGCAATGTGATTCCAAGAAAGGCAAGAAAGACACAATCCCTCAACTCAATGCTAAGGAGTCAAGTGCACAAAAACCCAGAAAAGAGCATCATAGTTACCATAAAAGAAGCCCAAAATGCAGTGATGATTAAGAGAAGGAAATGCAACAACTATTCAGAGAAGATCTTGGGGGAAACTGAATTTTAGCTGGATCTGCAGGGCAAGGAAAGATCAGAAGAGAAAGGCACAGTGATAGAATAGTCTAGAGCAAAATCAAGTTCAGTGTAGGATGCATTTCAGCAGGTAGAAGCATTCTCTGCCATGAGTGTCTTGCTCACTGTCGAGCTCTAGCTCCTCTTTCTAACAGTCTTATTTCTCCGGAAGCAAAACAAGGTCATATTGTCTCAAAATCAACCTTCTGAGAAGTTTCTGTGCCTTTTAAAAATTAGTGTGTTTCTCACAGAACTGAGTGCTCACAATTGGAGTTTCGGTGTTTTCTTGGCCTATTTAACAAATGTGTGTGTGTGTGTGTGTGTGTGTGTGTATAAAGTAGGGAATCCAGGCACATTCATGTTGTTAACTGATAGTAAACATATTAAATGTGCCAGATACATATGGAGACTTGGCAGGGCAAAGACAGAGACAAGATTATGTTTTCTCCTTGTGAGACAGAATAGGGACAATACTGCCTGTCTATTCTCCAAACAGTTTTGGCAGTGGATGAGTCACCCTAAAGAATGTATAGCATGGAAGGAGAGTAAATGTATAACTAGGGAACTGCAGAGTGGTGTGGTGGCTGCCATATTGAAGCGTTACTGACACACCTGCTTTAATATGCCAAGTACTGATCCTGGGATATAAGGGAGAGCAGATCTGGGAGGCTTTATTCAGATCCTTGAGTTGTAAGTGTGACTTGAAAGTGAGGTAGATTTCCAAAACCTGGTAGGTCTTTCAGCATGAGGAAAGAAGCAGACAGGGACACACATAGACCCAAGCGAACATTTCCAAGTCCTCAGTAGAAGTGAAGACCAATCCCAAGAGGAGGAGAAAGATGGCCCCAAAAATACAGCTACAAAGTTTGGTTTGTCTTTGCTGGTGTTCATTCATTCTTTTTTTTCTTTTTTTTTTTCCATCCTTTCTTTCTTCCTACTTTTCTTCCTTATTTTCTTTTTTGGATATCATTTTTGTTCACAAAGATAGCCGTGTAAAGTCACTGAAGATGAACTGTTTTTTTTTTTTTTTTTTCAAATAAAAATTCAATTGCAAATACAAAGCATATATTTTAACTTAAAGAATTTTCTGGGAACTTTCTCTCTTCCACCTTCCCCCCAAAAAAGCAAACTTTTTTTGCACAGTATGTTTTTTTAGGATACAGTTTGATAACACTTCATTAAAGTACAGAAAACTGTTTCTAATTAACCTGAAAATCAACATCTCATTCTTATCAAAGTGAGCTAAGGACATAGAAGTTATACCAGCCAACAGGTTAATTTTCCTGCTGAAGCAGGGAACTGACTTGAGAGGTACAAAACATAGGGTTTTCACTGTAAGTTTTCAGACTGAAGACTAACCATTGCTGGCTGCTGCTCCTCCTCCACACCCACTATGAAGTAGCACACGTAAATTCACATGGGCTGAGTCCCAGGAAAATCATTACAGAAGAGTCAGTTAGCAAGAAGGTAGCCAGTGTTCATGACCCCAGTGCCTCAATTACCACATCCAGAGAGAGAAAGAGCAAGGAAGAATGTTATAGGATCATTCAATCATTCACCACATTCCATGTGGTGATAGCCTGGGATGATGAATATTGACACTGGAGAGTCCCTGAGCCAACATGAAATTTGACTAGAAATAGCTGAAATTATTATTTTGATAAACAGCATTTCTAAATGCTATAATTGGAAAGGAATGAGCTATTTTAGATTCTGTTTGGATGTGTACCCCAATTATGGTCATCATGTTTAATATGATGGTAAGGGGTGGAGAGGCACCCAAATCTTTGAAAAGTGTTTTTTAAAAATAAGAAACATATGATTTTCTTGACTCATCTCTATTTTTAAACCCCAAAGTACACATTACCCATTTGCTGCAAAGATGAATCACTGTGGACATTTCATTTTCAATGGAATTTCATGTATCTGAAGACCAGGACTGGTTCATCAGCAGAGATAGCAGGGTGGTCACAGCAAAATAATAATCCCCAAGTATTCATTGTGATGTGCTTTGCTGAACTAAATCTACTCATAAAACCTAAAGGAAGGTACCAAGAGTCTTTGGGGAAGAGAGAGGAAAAAAAAAAAAAAAAACAGGGAAAAAAAATAAATGAAAAGGGAAAATAAGCAGTCTAGTCATCATCAAGGGCATTGAGAACCTACTAACTACTCAGTATGGCTTTTTTGCCAGAAAGAGCTGGATTCAAACCCTGGCTCTGGTACGTAATAGATGTGTGACCTTCAGCGAATTACTTCCTCTTACTGAGCTGCAGTTTCCTCACTTGTGACATGGGGCTATTATATTAGAATGTAGATTTCACGAGGGTTGTGTGAGACCACATTAGAACATAAGCCCATATCTTTCAACCCATAAAACACACAGCCCCATGGGATAGATGATATTATTACCCCCATTTTATAGGTGAGGAAACTGAGGCACTGAGTTACCCAGGCCACACTAAGCAGAAAAGCCACGATTTGAACACAGTCTCTTGAGTGCCATATAGCAGTAGACACTCGATAAATATTTATGGAACGAATTGATGAAATGACACATACAAAGCACTTACAAATATTCAGTCACAAGGTTGGCACACAGCAAATATTAGTTGCCTTTCCTTTTTCCTTTTTCCTTCACATTTGGGAGAACAGAAGGTATACAGCAAAACATAGTTTCTGCCTCAGAGATATGCCATCTTGTTGAGGAAATATGAATAATTATGACAATTAGAAAATTATATGAATGTGTATTTAAAACTAAATTGTTTGACAGAGGCCAGTGGTCCCAAGTGAAGCCATTTTACTGTTCCAGAACATTTGGTAATGTCTGAAGACATTTTTTTTTTTTTTTTAAGATGGAGTTTCGCTCTGTCGCCTGGAGTGCAATGGTGTGATCTCGGCTCACTGCAACCTCCACCTCTTGGGTTCAAGCAATTCTCCTGCCTCAGCCTCCTGAGTGGCTGGGATTACAGGCATGCGCCACCACACCTGGCTAATTTTTGTATTTGTAGTAGAGATGGGGTTTCACCATGTTGGTCAGGCTGGTCTCAAACTCCTGACCTCATGATCGGCCTGCCTTGGCCTCCCAAACTTCTGGGGTGAGCCACTGCCCCCAGCCCTGAAGACATGTTTAATTATCACAACTAAGGGTGTGTGTGCTACTGGCATTAGCAGGTAGAAGACAGAGATACAGCTAAAACATCTTACAATACATAGAACAACCCCCTCAATAAAGAGTTCCAGCCCAGATATCGTCAATGCTGAAATTGTTGAGGTTAAGAAACTCTGGCCTAGGCTATAAAAACTACAGTAGTTCTAAGGTGAGAGAGAAGAGTCAGAGATTACTTTGCTAATACGGCAAGATTTTCTAGGGTAATACAATTTAAATAGGAGTAAAATGGTATGCCAGAGGAGGAAGTAAAGCCTCCATCACCACTCAGCAGTGTTTCTATGCACTAGAAAATATCTATACATAATACATCCCCATACACATAAAAACCAGGGTCAGTGGGTTAATCTGAGCATTAGCAATGCATCAGAAAGGTTTGACCTATGTTCACACTTAGGAAAACAGTGTTCAAGACCCATAATTACTGACATCACAATGAATGGGCAGCACTTCTGTAAACCCAATTAGTAAGAAAATATTTCCTTTGCTCTTCTTTTATTCACAAGTTTGAGAAGAGGCTCAGCTGGGGACGTTGCAGATACTCATACATGTTTCTTCTCCACCCACCATCTGGGATTGCTTAGCAAGGGCCCCGGATGGGCTCTGAGATGAGATTTAGATATCGCAGATCATGTGTAATGAGTAGATAAGACTGATCACAGCATCGTCCCTTCCCATTAATCTCTTTATGTATGTTCCTGAAGATCTTCAAGGAGAACATGTCCTAAAGGAGGCATACCCAACCATCTTGGCCCAGAAAAAAACCCTCAGCCGTTGAAGGCAATGGTGAATGCTAACATCCACAGTATCTTGCTACCAAATCCAGCCAAACCAAATCCCATGAACTCACACCACCTTAGGAAGGGGATATCTAATAGAGTACAACCTTGAGGGTCAGGTGTCTGGATTCATATTCCAGTTTTACCACTTATTAGGTTATTAGCCCTGTAACCTCGGACAAGTTACTTACCCTTTCTGATACTTCATCTGTGAAACAGGGTTAATAATACATAATAATACCATGTATAGTATCATTTGGATTAAATGAATTAATTGATAGAAAGCACTAATTCACAGTGCTTGACACATAATAAGTACCCAGTAAAGCCCAGCTAATTATTCTGGTTTAGAAGAGAGAGGCATAATAAAGATTAAATTATCTGTTGTACTAAAATTTATGGGAAAATATTTCAGCCTAAGCTGTACTGTTGGAGCTTTCCTCCAACAGAAAGTAATAAAAATGATAGTAGCTATTTCTTGCTTATTCCACCACTTCTTATCTTTGGTCAATCTGGAATGTCTCAGTATCCACAAGGGGACTTCTTTGTAAGCTGGTGTACTACAACCTGGGAGCACTTCTAGCAGTTCTTGAGGGCTGCTTTCTCAGTACTAAAGCTTCTTGATGAATGAATGAATACAAGAGGGCAGTGCTGCTAATATACTATTAACATGATCTTATATTCACATGTTATTCACAGGAAACTCAGGTTATAAATGTGATGCATAAAGCCATTTTTTTCTAAACCTGCAAATACTAAATGACTTGCCCAGATTCACACTAAAGTAAGTGATAAGCCGAGATTCCAATTCTCCTGAGCATACTCTGAAACACATGCTCCTTCCACTGTTCTATCCAGTCCTGTCGACCACAGACCATTTTTCGAGAAGTGCTTCATTGCTCTGATTATCTGTATTCTTTCATTTGCTTGAATAAAATTGAGTTAATCATTGTTGCATTCCTGAGCACTAACTGAGTAGAAAACGCATCAAAAGTAACCAAATGTATTGAGCAGGATATTTTGGTTACCTGTGACAGGAACCCAACTCAAATGGGCTCAAGCATAACAAGGAATATATTGATTTATAAATGTGAAAATCCCAAACACTGAGCTTGCTTCAGAAAGCACAGAGGGATTCATGTTCCAATCATGAAATCAGTATTCTGCCTCTCACCATTGCTAATTTCCACTTTCCTGTACATTGGCATCCTTCTCAGTTAAGCATTAGCCAAGGGGTGCAAAGATAACCACCCACACCAGGCTTCCAACCAGCCAGCTGAGCACCCCAAGAGAGAGAAAGTATGTTCCTTGCAGTGGTTCTAGGAAAAGTCCCGAGACCGAGTCTTACAGGTCTAGATTGGGTCATGCACCCATCATTGAACACTTACTGGGGTCAGGCTCATGTGGATCTGATTGGCCCAACTTGAGTCATATCCACTTCTATAGTGAGAGGGGGAGACAGGAGGCTACACGCACCAGGAATACCAACAAAGAAATGCTGGCTGTTTCCTACACTTGTGCTGGTATCAGAAGAATGTATGCTGGTCGGTCAACCAGATAACATTTACCCGAATGAGCCATACTAAGCAGAGCATGATTTATTCCAAGATATGTCAGGAAGGATGAGAAATAAAAATCCAGCATCATTCTTTATAATCCCATACCATGATGATAAATTAATCATACTGATGAGTAGGCCACTTTCTTTACCTGGCTAATGCCTATGAATTCTTCGGCTCTCAACTCAGCCGTCAGCTCCTCTGACAGGTCTTCTCTAACCCCAACCCTCCCACAGACTGTGTGAGGAGCCCATGTGGTAACTTGTGCTTTCTCATTCAACACATTGCAACACTATGAACTCTCTACTTATGTCATTCATGCTACTCTTTGAGAGAAGGGCTGTGGATTTTATGACATAGCGCTAGTACCTGCGATAATTTCAATACATTTTATATTTTTTAAAAAAGAAAGCCAGGCACGGTGGCTCACATCTGTAATCCCAGCACTTTGGGAGGCCAAGGTGGGCAGATCACAAGGTCAACAGATCGAGACCATCCTAGCCAACATGGTGAAACCCCGTCTCTACTAAAAATACAAAAATTAGCTGGGTGTGGTGGTGGGTGCCTGTAATCCCAGCTACTAGGGAGGCTGAGGCAGGAGAATCACTTGAATCTGAAAGTCAGAGGTTGCAGTGAGCCAAGATTGTGCCATTGTACTCCAGCCTGGTGACAGGTGACAGAGCAAGACTCCGTATCAAAAAATAAAATAAATAAAATAAAATAAAAGAAAGAAAGAAAGAGAGAGAGAGAAAGAAACAAACAAACAAACATTAATAAAAGGTACAATTCACTGTGCTATGACTGTAGTTCTGCTTTACTGGGAATATCATTTTTCAAAGCACAAGTATCCAATGAAAATGTAACCTTGTAAACGTATTTTATTCCACTTTGTAAGTTTACTTTGTAAGCCTGTAACCAGTGTATAGTCAATGGCACACTCTGGTCTGAAAACTTCTGCAAACATTTGATAAATATGAATAAGATGAATAGGCAAGGGTCAAACATATCATAAATATCATAGCAGAGTTTCAGGAAGGCCCCTCCACCATGAGAAATATTTAGCTAAAGGCTGGAAAATCGTAAGTCTCAATGCTTTAAAAGAGTTTCAAAGATTACAAAAAGTAGTTTTATATGCAGTGAACTCTGAGGTCCCTTCCAATTCTGATACTCTCATTCTGTGTTTTCAGATCTTATTTGGATGAAATTTGGATAGGTTTTGAATTTCACACACTCGAAAGCAAAGACTCTTGCCCCATTGGAAAGAATGCCATATTCAGATTTCTCTCCATTCCATCATGCCAAACTTTGGTTTAAGAGAACTGGAAACCCTGATCATCATCCACTAAACATTGGGTCAGATAGAAAGATCTGTTCTTGACACCCAGCAGAGAGCTTCTGCCCCCTTGTTTGAGTCTCATTTAAAACTTTGATATATGTCATGGGTTTGTCTAAAATATTCCTGCCTGTTATTTGTACTTTGGGGTATTTATATGCAATAAATATCCTTAAATATGAAAAAATAGCTAGTGTGTGAACAAGAACTACTAAGACAGATGGGTCTACAGCAAACACATTTGGCCTGTTGCAACACATAATTTCATCTTTAAGAAACTGCTATATAACTCAAAAGATGGATTCAGCTGTAATAAAATCCAGATAAGTTGGAAAGCACTGGCAGTGATGGATGACAGAATGATTGTTCACTTATTCAACATATGACATTTGCACTCATAGATTTAGCTTCCATTTGAGGAAGGTAATGACAGTTCTATCACCATGTTTATCATTTACTTGCCTCAATTATCTCCCACATACAGGTCCACTCCCTTGCTGCTAGGTGTGTAAGATGTTATCATTCTATATGCAAAGTGTGTTCCACACGCTCCACAAGCTGTACATGAAAGCGAAAGCAAGTATAGTAACCTGTTTCAGGCATGAAATCTTAAAGTTGATATTGTATACAATTAGTCTGCTGTTGGTGTTTATTATGGATATGAATTTGGATATAACATAAAGCTTTGAGATTGAGGTGAATGGATGAAAGATAGAATGCTTTTATAAGACTCACAGGAATCCCTGTGGTACCTGTGGATCTTGCCATTAATTGCATTACAGGAAAAAAAATAAATTTTATTGTTTGGCCTAAAAGGCAAATTGTGTATAATGTCTTGCCATATAGTTTCCAGCAGAAGACCATGTTTTGGCATGGGAAAAGTTGAATAACTTGTGATGTTTGGCACAGTTAGAACAAGGTTCAGTGTCTGTGTAGTGGGGAGGGAAATTGTATCTGGCCAGAAACTGTGACATTCAAAGTGCATGCAGTTAGTGAGGTTAAAGATTAGATTTCTCATATCCAGTTTTACACAAACTTGGAACTTATCTCTTAGGAGAAAACAAACTCTATATAGGAGTCTCCTGTAGGATAAGAAGTGTGGTGCCAGGGCTCTGAAAGAATATATATCTATCAAAACAATCAATACATATGTATCAACTGCATATGTGTTCATCATTACGTACACACAGGAGGAAGTTTTAAAGAAGAAAATGCATATAGATAAACTTGGATAAGGTAGCCTTTATGGGTCAGAAGGAAGACGCAAAATTTAAGCAAATCTGTTTTCTATTTGTGGAGCTGCTTGTTAACGATCCCCTCCTCAGATTACTAATAACAAAGAAATACTTTTACAAAATCTATGGAGAAAAATCATCAGCCAAGCACTTTGTTCAGAGTGCTTCTATGTGAAAGACATGGGAAATATATAAAGATGAGTGAGACGTTGCTCTTTCCCTAACATGAGCTCACATATAGAGAAGGTAAAAATACTCTAACATTGTAAGATGATTTGACAATGCTAGGCGTTGTTATCTAAAGATAACATACAAGGAATCAGGGTTCAGAATGGCTTTGAATTTGTAAATAGCAACACCAGAAAGAAGGCATGGAAATCCCCAAATGATGGTGAATGGTAGTCTCAGAGTCAGTGACTACATTTGATTTGTACGAAGCATCCAGTCCAGATTGCAATGGGATGAAGCTCTTGGCTCAGGCTTCTCAGTTCTTCTCAAAGTATAGTGCATGAACTGACATCAGAATCACCAGGGAACTGTTTACAAAAGCAAATTCTCCAGCACCATCTCAAAACACCTGAATCTTTGGGATTGGGGCCAAGGAATCTGTTGTAACAAGCTCTTCAAGTATTCTGATGAAGGTACCAACTTGAGAACGACTGCTTCAGGTTGTTCTTCTTCAGGGAGATACAATTGTCAGCTTCTGATGTATGTGAATGTCTTATGAAGGTAATTAGACAACTGCCAAAGAGGCTGCGGATGAATTAGTAATAAGTACATACAAAGAACACTAAGAGAGGAGTTAAGAAAAGGAAATTATTAAATCTAGCAAAGACAAAATGTTACACAAAATAGTTAAGTAACCATAATTTACTGTATAATTCAAGAATGAATCACATACATAGTAATAACCATGTAAATACTAAATATTGATCTAACTAAAATACAATATACCTATTCTGGGAGGTTGAATGAGTGACAGGAAGAGTGTTTTTGTGGTGGGAGTTGGGAGTGTCTGGGAAGATGGGGAATCTCTATCTTTTACAGTAGAAAGTTACTAGATAGTACCTGAAACTGAAAATCAATTAAGAGCAATTTATATCTACATTATTTAGGGATTTGAAAGTTAATACTAGAAGAATCAGCTAAAGGAGCTGAAAATGATTGGCTCTCAGACAAGGGAATGGGGCAAACATGTTTTTTTTCTTGGTAAATCATGCAGAATGAGTTGACTCTATACTTTGAACATGTGTAATTTGGATAAAAAACAAAATCCAAAATAAACAAATAAGAAAACATTCTCTCTCTTCTTTGAAGACATTCTGCTCGTTCTTTGAGAGTTATTCTCTCCTCTTAACTTTTAGAGTCCTTACTATCTAGTCCAGGAGTCAGTAAGTTATAGACCTTCCCACCTGTTTTTATAAATAAAATGTTATTCAGCCATGCTTATTGTCTAAGGCTGCTTTTGTGCTACAACAACAAAGCTGAGTAGTTGGGATAGAGATCATGTGGACTGCAAAGCCTAAAATGCTTACAATCTGTTTTTTTTATAGAAAAGTTTGCCGACCTTTTATCTAGTCTACCTATTTGGCACCTAAAACAATACTTTGTGTTTTTGCATTTTGTCTTTCCTACTGGATCTCATTCAAATCATCTAACAACCATGCTAGTTAGGTAGTTTCAGGTTACCAATGAAATATAGGCTCAGAAAAACAGGAAAACTGACCAAAGTCCAAAGAGTGGCAGAGCTCAAAAGAAGTCTTTCTGAATCTAAATATATTTTGCATGAACATTGTGGCTGATGCCTAAGAAGTATTTTACGTTAGTATATTTTGTCTTTTGTAGATGTAAGCTCTGTTTAGGGCAAAAACAATGTCTTAAACATCTGCATCTCCCCTGCACCTGAAACATAAGAATCACTCAGCGAAAGTTCTTGACTGACGATAATAAAGACGAAGGCAAAAGGACGACTCCTAATTCTTACAGCAAATTCCATGTATTTGAAGCAACGCTTGTGATACTGACTGTTATATTTTTAGAGGGCTGAAATATGCCCTGAGCTGCTTTTTAGTTGAAGCTTTCTGAATAAATAAAGCACAATTGTTTGGAAGAGGTCACACATTAAGGAATCAATGATGCCCATTCATCCTCTTGTGGTAAAGCTCAGGTTTCCTGTTTTGCAATTGTTTCAATCTAGACTGGAAGCTCTCAGAGGCAGAGATTTCACATTTATACGCCCAGGAATTCATCTGGGCACCTGTGTTGTTTCATTCCATGACTAATAGCTAAAAATAAATGAGTAATAATGCATTGTTAGTGTGAGGTTTGCTTCATGTCCTGAAACGTATTCTGAAAACACTGATCATAAACTTCTTCTAACCAACTGAGTCTTCCAAAAGCAAAAATCTAGCGACAATTGCTCAAAAAAATGACAGTGTTTTATTTGGAGAGTTTCTTATGACTGATACACAACTAGCTATGTACACTGTTAACACTCACTTGTGTAAAAGCAATGCTGTTTTTCTTTAAAGTGAATAAAATCATTGAAAAGAAGAATTTATAGCTTGGAAGGAAGAAAAAAGTTCATCTAGTCTCATCGTCTGTTCCCATTATACCATGTCCTAATTGTTATTCAGCCTGTACTTGAATACCTTGTAGAAAGAGAAATCCTCTATCTGCAAGGGGGTCAGTATTCACTTCACTTCATTTATTCATTCATTCAAACATTTAAAAAGACCTCTTAGATGTTCAAGCTTCATTTTAAACTCTGTCATAAGAGTTATTTGCTTATGTAAGGGTAAGATCTGAGTCTTTGTAGCTTACATTAGTAAATTTAATTTTTATTTCTTAGAAGCCTACAAGTCTAATCTATCTTCTAATCTACGTGATGGCTCCTCAAGTATTTGGAAGAAAGGTCACCTTCCTGGATCATTCCGTCTTTGTTCTAAATATCTCCAGTTCCTGAACCCATTGCTCAGATGAAACGGTTTTATGTCTTCTCCTCCTCATTCTACTTTGTTTATAACCTTCTGAAAATAGGATCACCAAAAGTATTGTTTTATATGTCATCTGACTAGTTGGAAGGAAAATCTAGGTCCTCTTTTCGCCTTTATCCACTACATTTCTTAATACAAACTTACTGAACATTAGTATTTTGAGTGGTAAAATACAAATGTTTGCTCTTATTGAGCTAATAATTAAATCTATGTGCCTTAAATCTTATTCAAGTAGAGTGCTTCTAAACTACATTCCTCCTACTCTGTATTTATGGAGTTGGTTTTAGGGACCTAGTCCCATTATACTTTCATGAGTTCAATTCATCTTATTATATTTACTCCATTTGATTAATTTCAAAAATTAGTGGGATTCTGTGCTATAGAGATGAAAGACACAATTTTTGCTCTCCAGGACCTCACAGTCTAGTAACAATGGATAAGTTAACAAAGAATTATAAGGAGGATGCTAAGTGCTGTGATTGATATAAATACAAAAGTACATTGACAACATATAGAAAAAAACAGACAAACTTTTGCTGTTGTTTTTATTAGGATCTGTAAGGGAGGGACGTAAAAAGGCAAGACTGTGAAGATTCTGAAGAAGAGATAATACTTGGTACATTCCTTGAAGGTGAATAGAAATTAATCAAAGAGCAGATAAAGACTGAGAACAAATAAAGGACATTTTACAGTGTGCTGACCAGTATGTTAACCACTAGCCACAAATGACTATTTAGCACTTGAAATGCAGCCTGTCCAAGTTGAGATGTGCTATAAGTATAAAATATACATCAGATTTTAAAGATTTAGTAAGAAGCATGTAAAATATCTCATTAATAACTTTTACATTTGTTACATGTTGAAATAATCATAGTTTGGATATATTTGGAATAAATAAAGCACACTATTAAAATTAATTCCATCTGTTTCTTTTTACTTTTTTAAAACATGGCTACTAGAAAATTTGAAATTACTTATGTGACTCACATTATTTTTCTATTGGACAATGTTGCTTCAGCAAGTAAGAGCAGGCAGAGAGATGAGAAGAATAAAAAATAGTGGAAATTTGGAGAGGCTGGACTTTCCTGATACTAATTCTTGATTCAGTCATCCAATTTAGATACTCAACAACTATTTTGGATAAATGTATGTATTCTAATTTCAAACATATCATTATGGATCATTGTGAGATTGCAGAATATTAAGACCTGCCACTGGTTACTTAGTTCAAAGTTGACATCAATCTCTCATATTATTACAAGTCCACCTAAGTATACTGTTATTCAACCCATATGGCTTTATCCTACCCATGAAAACAGGAATAACTCCAAGTATATGGCATGGCATTCTGGAAAAGGCAATATTATGGAGACAGTGATTGCCAGAGGTTGGGGTAAAGGAAAAGTGAATATGTAGAGCATAGAGGACATTTAAAGTAGTGAAACTATTCTGTGTGATAAAATAATGATGGATACCTGTCAGTATAGATTTGTCCAAACCCACAGAATGTGTAACACCAAGAGTGAACCCCAGTGTGAACTATGGACTTTGGGCGATAATGATACATCAATGTAAGTTTGTATAAGTCAATTGTAACGAACATACCACCTTCATGGGGGATGCCGATCATGGGAGAAAGCTATGTATGTGTGGGAGGAGGCGATATGTGGGAATTCCCTGTACCTTCCACTCAATATTTCTGTGAACCTAAAACTGCTTTAAAAGATAATATCTATGAAAAAAATTAAATTTTAAAATATGTTTTAAAAACAGAAATCACTTCTAAAATCTGCCAGTCTTTCTGACAGATGGTGCTGCAGTGTGTTGCACTACTCCTCAGAAATCCCTTGGGCGATCAAGGCTTAGGTGTCCACAGTGGTGATCACCTTGGTAGAATACTCTTAGATCGGGTTTCCCTCCTTCCTCACTTCAATCCATTCTCGACTTCATTCTGGAGGATCACTTCCCAAAAGAAACATTGCTCACAAACCTTTTCTTGGGTTCTGTGTTTTGGAGGAACCTAGGCTAATACCATTGCTACAAGGAGCGCCCCCAAAATCAGACAGTCAGGATGGTTCCAAAAATGATTCCCTTCCTTCGCCAGATGGCAATAAGCCCTCATTAATTGATGACAACCCCTGCCATGTTATAGCATCAACACTGTAAGGTGTTCAATAGTGTTGAATTGGATTGAGGAGCACAGGGGAAAACATTGTCTTATGTGGTAGCAATGGCACTGGAATGGTATGGGTCATAATTGAATCCAACCTAAATGTATCTACCTGGTCTCTAGATGCAAGATTATAATAAATATTCTTAGCACCTGATAGAATCCTTCAGATGGTTTCCTAGCCTTTGGAGTAGAAAAAGCCATGGAGAAACCTATTTATCAGGTAACTCAAAAAGCTTCCAGAGTTGAACATGGCCAAGAATAATTGGACCAGGCTGTAGTGCAAGCTGTCCTGCCATTAAAGATATTTGACTCAGCAAACTGATAGTGCTGGAGGTATATATGGATGTTGTGTGCAGTCTCTGACAAATCTTTGTGCATGTATTATACAGACACTAGTTGTTCTGTCACAGGGCCTTGCCAACAGCAGTAGGGAATTATTTGCAATTTTAAAAGCAGCTATGGTGGAGACTGAGTACCAGACCATTTGACACTAAGTGACCATGCAAATGTAGCTGCCCATCATAACCTGAGTATAATCAGATCTAGTGAATCTTATGTTCAGGTGGGCATGACAGCAGCCCATTTTTTGATGGTATAGGGCTGGAGCAAATCCAGAAGGCACAAGTAACTATTACATGCCGACTGACTCTCAGGCCACCTACCAGCATTGCACTAAAGCTTCTCCTTCAATTTAAACCTATAGTCCCATGGGTGATACTCTAAAACCAGCTAACTCAGGAAGAACAAGAACCTAGACCTGGATCACAATATATTAACACTGAACTAAATTAGACAGCTATTTCACTACAATCCACTCTGGCCTGGCCCTGGAGGACAATGATAAAAGGGAATCTACCCGGCGAGCAGAGTTGCAAGCAGTACAGTTGGTCATTCACTTTTTATGGGAGAAAAATAATTTGAGGCACTGGCAAATAGCTTAGTTGATTTGTAAGGGACCTGAAAATAACAAGATTTGATCATCTGTGAGGCAAGGAAATGTGGAGAAGATGCATGTGAATGAACCTATGTTGGACACAAAGCATGAACATATGTTTGTCTTCTGATAATGAGCATGTCCACTGTAAAGAAGGTGCCCGTAACCAGGTAGCATAATGACTCAGCCTGTAAATGTCAGATGACCTCTCTCATTGCCCCCTTCAGTGCTAGTACGATCAGTCCATAAAGAGAACATCCATGGTGGCAGGAATGGAGACTATGCATGGATCCTGTAACAAGATGAATTTAGGTGATGCAGTTGATGGATGCCCAACAGCTCAGCAGCTGTACCTTCAATATGGCACCATTTGTCAAGAAGACCAACCAGCCAGTTGATGGAAGTTTGATTACATCAGACCCCTTCTAGTCTAGAGGGGACAGCAATTCATCCTTACTAGAATTTATACCTGTTCTGCATATAAGTTTGCCTTCCCTACAAGCAGTGCTTCTGGCAGCACCACCACTTGAGGGCCTATGAAATATTTGATTTAGCAATTCAGGATCTTTTTAAACGTATACTCAAGATCTTTTACAACAGATACCAGGCTCATGATTCACCACAACATCCGGAAAGAAGGACACTCAGTAGAGTGATAAAATGACCTATTAAGGTTCAGTGTAGAGGGCCATACAACCTGTGAGTTTGGGGTGCTATCTGATTAAGGTATAATACAGGAAGCCAACCATGAGGCTGTAGGTGGCACTACATTCCAGGAGCTACAATGCATGGGCATGAGAACCAAGGAGTGGAAGAAGGATTGCTTGACCTCAACCATGACTTTATTTGAAAAATTTTGTCTTTATCTCCTCACAACTTTACATTCTACTGGATTTGAAATCGAAGTTCCCAGGGGGAAATTCTTCCAACAGGGAACAAAGCAGGACTTTCATTTAACCTGATGCCGTGACTAGCATCTGGTCACTTGGGGCTCCTCATGACGGCAGGAAAGCTGACAAATAAGGAGCTATCAAATTGGCAAGGTGATTGACCTTAGTTACCATGAGGAGCCAGAGCTTCTGCTCTCAATTGGGGCTGAAAGAAGTGTGTTCAGAACCCAGGGAATTCAATGCTATATTCTTACCCAAGGTCAGTCGTAACCATAAATGGACAATTGCAGCAATGATAAATGAGTATAAATGGCTGGCACCAGGAGTTACTGGGCCCTCTATTAAATACAATATTAAATTCATGATATGTAGGCCAAAAATTGAATACTATACAGGTAAGAAAAACAAGAACATGTTTAAGAAAAGATATGGCTGTTATATTAAGAAAAAGGATGTATTTGAATAGAAAAAAAACAAAAACAAAAACTTAGATGGGAACAGTCAATTATCAGTTAAAAAAAAAAGATGTGATATTGGGAGAGTCAACTACAAAAAGATTAAGAAAAAATGTGTTACAGCTATATATGAAACTTAAAGTCCTTAATCCTTCCTGCATCTGGTATTAGCCTTTTTTTTGACAGCCAAAAACGTGACTAGGGAATCTATCACTTGTGTGTCTAGAAGGCCCGTGCAAGTTCCAAAATATTTGAGAATTCCAAGGAGGTATAAAGAGAAAGCCGAGAGCTTATATTTCTCTATCCTTTCACCTCAAATTTAACTCACAACCTAACTCAATCTCCCTTTTCTGTCTTGAGTCCTTTCTTAGCCAACCTCTTTTTTTGTACCATATCATATATTTTGCAGGTATAACTTTCTCTTTCATTCCTTAAAAGTTTTGCATCATCACAGCACTATTCTGTCATGTATACAAGTTTTTACTTAAGCTTTTAAAATATCCAACAGTAAATACAGTACAGCACAGATTAGGGATCAACCTCTTAAATTTCCCTGGTCACCCAGCAATAAACAAGCAATGGGCATTGGTAGCTTTCAAGCACTTAGAGCCCAACCAGCTGCCATGTTGCTCAGATGTACTGATAAATCAAAGGACATTATTCTAAGATAATGGCCATCATTAACAGCAAATACTTATGTAGTCTTATAAGAATATCCCTGCTTAACTTCTTGTACATCTGTCATTGCCATGAGAAAGATATGTCTAGAAAATGAAAAATACGTGAAACAGAATTGACCCAGCTAGGCTCAGTCTGGAGCTGAGACCACACTTGACTTGCAGATGAATAGTAAACTCAGTCTGGATTAGCCTGGATCAGTTGCCACCCAGATGACCCACAGAGATGTGAGCTGTAGTAATAAATACTTGATGTTTTAATCCATGACTTTTATAAGGTGGTTTGTTACACTGAAAGGGCTAACCAATAGAATTGATAGCCTTTTCTCAATGCAAAACCCAAGGCACGTGGCATGACATCACCATTTATCATTGGCAGAAAAGGGTGGCCAGTCAAATCATAGGCAAACTGTAATATTCTGCTGAGAAGAGTATGGTCCTTTACTAAAGAAACTCAGACAGAAATATTAGGAATAAAGAATATATCCTTGAAATTGGTGAGTGAAGTTTTATAATAATTATATTTCTCTTTGATGACACGCAGAATAGTACAGTGGAATTGAGTGGGAAATTTGGGAATCAGATAAATCTGGTTCTACCCCAAATGTATGACTTTGAGAAAGTTATTTGACCTCTTGCTACTTTCATCTACAAAATTAAATTATAAATATATTATAAAGATTATAAATTACACACATACACACATATAATTCTTGAGAGAAATGAATGAGATAAAATCCAACAAACATAAAAACACTTATTATAGTGTCTAGCATATAATAATTACTCAACAGAGTAATAGAAATAATTATTGTTCTTTGCTCTTGAATTCCAGGCACACTGACACTGTAACAGTCTCTTTCATTTAAGATGTCTTTTAAAAAAGGACCCAAGTATGTAACACAAAATATCCACCACTTTACTCATTCTTTTGCAGATTTCAATAGCCAGTTACTTAAGAAATTTGGTTTATGAAAAGTTAAGCTCCTAAAATAAACTATTATGTATCAGTTATATAGGTGAGAGGTTGGTTCAATAAATTTTTCTTGACTAGGCCTGGCTTTGTTTCAAGGGCTGGAAATACAGCAGTAAACAAAGTCATGGAGTTTACATCTTAATTAGGTGTTGAGAAAGACAGCTAATGAAAAAATACATATGTAAGATATCAGGAGAAGAGATGTTCCATGAAGGAAAATAAAGTCAGATATGGAGGCTAGAGAGTGAGGTGATGAGGGTGACTATTTTGGGATGGAATCATGGAAGACTCTCTGTTATTTAAGCAGAGGACTAGAGGAAGTGAGTAGATAAGCCTTGCAAATATCAGGCAGAAGAGGTGTTCACTTGTGTAAGTCAAGGGTGCAAACCCTGAGGTGGAGCATGCTGGGGGTGTTAAAGCAACAGCGAGGAGGCCAGAGTGCTAGGAGCAGAGGGAATGAGAGAGAGATTCATAGGAAATGGGTCAGAGAGGCAGTGGAGGCAAAGGTAATGAGGACCATGTAGTCCTCATATAAAGGATTCATATATAGGAACCTCACATATTGGAACCACCTATAAAGACTTTGGCTTTTACTCTGAGACTGGAAACAATCAGAAGGTTTTCAGCTGAGGAAAGACATAATTAGATTTATTTTTAACCACATTTTTATGGCTTCTGGTTTGAGAACAAGAGGGCAAGTGTGGAAGCTGGGCAATTGTAAGGAAACTGTTGCAAGTATGATGGTCGTTTAGACTAAAATCCCGAAGTAGAAGGAAACATTGTGAAGTCAGGAAAAATTCTAGATATATTTTGATAATAGAAAAAATGGGATTTGCTAATAGAGTGGATATCAGATATAAGAGGAGCAGTGGAATTCAGCAGTATATTCAGAATTTTGGCAAGAACAACTGAAAGAGTGGAGGTGACATTTGCTGAAATGAAGACTGCAAGAGGAATAGGCTTGAGGGTTAGTGTGTTGTGAGGTACTCAAAACCCATCATCTTTAAAGATTTAGAGTGATTCTCAACTGGATAAGTAGCCTAACTGAAATGAGTATTTGAGTAGCTCTGATTACATGTTATTTTTAGTTTACTATTGTTCTCAATCTTATAAGGATACTGAAACAAGTTATCAAGTACTTATTTATAAAATACAGGGGATACTCCTGAAAGCAGTCAGAGAAATATAGGACTATACTTCCAGTGCATAATTTGCAATTCTGTCTTCTGTTTTGCATGTCTCCATGATTCTACAAATAACCTGTGATTACATGTTTTGGGCATTTAAAAAAGTGGGCATTTTGGTCTCTACAGTAAGACTTCACTTTTTCTGCACTGAACCTGCTTAATCTCCGATAGCCATAACCAAACTATTTTTAAAAATAGAAGTTAAGGATTTGGAAAGAAGGATCTAACAAATCTAAATGGGTTGGGCAGTCAATTAGCATCTTGAATGCTAAATTCCCAGTAACTTCCTGTTAAAATTCAGTTTAAAATGTCTTCTTTTTTTTTTTTTTTTTTGAGACGGAGTCTCACTCTGTCGCCCAGGCTGGAGTGCAGTGGCGAGATCTCCGCTCATTGCAAGCTCCACCTCCCGGGTTCCCGCCATTCTCCTGCTTCAGCCTCCAGAGTAGCTGGGACTACAGGCGCCCGCCACCACGCCTGGCTAATTTTTTGGTATTTTTAGTAGAGACGGGGTTTCACTGTGTTAGACAGGATGATCTCGATCCCTTGACCTCCTAATCCGCCCGCCTCGGCTTCCCAAAATGCTGGGATTACAGGTGTGAGCCATCGCGCCTGGCCTTAGAATCTATTCTAATGTTCCAATATTGTGGTGTTGTTGGATAAGCTTTTTTTTTTTTTTTTTTTCAGGGGAAGGGGGACACTGTCACTTTTTGCTCACAATCTCCTTGAACATATCTGACATCTTCGTGACTGCATTTTTATAATTCCACTGTTTTTCCTTACAGAGAATAGTTGGTTTGTATTTCTAGTTTCATTTGACGCTTTTATTAAAAGAAAATTCAGTCTGAAACAAAGAGGCAGTGAAAATTAATTTAATCTGAACAAGCTGAAAGAAGCTCATTTCTAACAGTTCAGGAAAGCACATTTAAAACATACCAGAAATTTTACAAAGCTTATATGTATTCTAATGAAAAAAGAAAACTCAAATCCAGACTTTCATTTATATGTATAATCCATTTGAGATAGGAGAAAAAATGTCAAGCAGTCATATTATACATGCCACAGGTAGGAATAGAAATAAAAAGCATTAGCAGGGACTTGAAAGAAAATGCAGTAAAAGTTGATTTATGTACCACGAGGGTTGAAGTGAAGGATCCTTAAGGGGAACAGAAGCCAAAAAACCAATATACTATTAATGCAAAAGAAAAAAATTCCACATTCAGATTCACAAGGAAGATAAAATAATCTTATTGATAAGAATTTTGTAAGGGACCCAAAATATACTTAATCTATAAATACAAAAGAAAATTCAATTAAACTTAATTTCAGTTCACTATTTTAATTTCTTGCTAATCAAGTTGAAGGATTTTTCCATTTGAGAGATTCTTTTTTAAAAATTCTTGATTGAAACTGAGTAAGAAGAAAGACAGGATTAGATATTTAAAAATAAATAAATAATGGTAAAAATAATTAATCTAAATAATAAAGTGGGCTCCAGCATAACCCAGCACCTCAGTAGTATTTGTGGTTAAGGAAAGATTAATTTTTCCCCAAACTTTCCCTAAGTAATCCAACTCTCTTAGTATAAACTATTATTGGGCAATGATTTAAATAGACATTGAAATCAAGATACTCCTTAAATGTCCACACTTAATTTGTATGTCTGCTTGTCAAAATTTGCATAAGAAAGTAAAGCTCACAGGTTTAGAATAGATAATTAAACACATATTTTAGCAGGGTTATTGAAATCCTTTTAAAACTCTTGAAGGGTTGATATCAGTCAACTTTGATCATTTCTCTGGATAATTTAAAAGAGATGCCCCTAGGTTTATTTCAGATTGTCAAAGTCCAAAATGTAAATGCAACAAATACAAAGCTTAATTTAGCCTATAAGAATAAGAAATAGATGAAGGAGATATTACATGGATATACTAATGTGCTTTGGGTCTGTGTCCCCACCCAAATCTCATGTCTAGTTGTAATCCTCAGCATTGGAAGCAGGACCTGATGGGAGGTGATTGGATTATGGGGGGCAGATTTCCCCTTTGGTGTTGTTCTCATGATAATGAGTGAGTTCTTGTGTGATCTGGTTGCTTAAAAATGTGTAGCATCTCCTCCCTCCCTTTCTTCTCCCTGTCCAGCCATGTAAGATGAGCCTGCTTCCTCTTCAACCTCTACCATAATTGTAAATTTCCTGAGGCCTCCCCACCCATGCATCCTTTACAGCCTGTGGAACCGTGAGCCAATTAAAACCCCCTTTCTTTATAAATTACCCTGTTTTGGGGTATGTCTTTATAACAATGAGAGAACAGACTAATGTACATACCACATTTGATACTCTAAGAGATAATTGTTATGCCACAGTTTTAAGAAAATGTATGCCAGGCAGAAAATAGAAGAAAAGCTCAGAATAATGAATGAAAATGTTAAAACTTAGTCGTGGTGCTTAGGATTGAATTATATAAATACTTGAAACTAACATCATATAATAGATGTGGCTATAACTTACAAGCCCTCCCAAAATTTCAATATGATGGCAAATACCACCTTTTTATATATGGAGAAACTGAGGCACAGCTAGTTAAAAAGGTGTAAAACATTTGTCCGGGATCAGTGATTCCTTAAAGGCTCAAACTCTAGTGTGATGGTTAATTTTATATGTCAACTTAACTGAGCTAAAGGGTGCCCAGATAGCTGGTAAAACATTATTTCTGGGTTTGTAGGTGTTTCCCGAAGAGATTAGCGTTTGAATCAGTACACTGAATAAAGAAGATCCACCTTTATCTATGGGGCAGACATCACCCAATCCATCGAGGACCTGAACAGAACAAAAAGGTAGAGGCAGGATGAATTCCCTCCATTTTTTCTTGAGCTGGGATATCCATTTTCTTCTGCCTTTGGACATTGGAGCCCCTGGTTCTGAGGCCTTTGGACTTGGATTTATTGACACCATCAGCTTTCCTAGTTCTCAGTTTACAGATGGCAGTTGGTGGAACTTCTCAGCCTCTGTAACCACAGAAGCCAATTTCCATAATACATCTCCTCCTATATACCTGTATCTGCATCTATAAAAATAGATATCTCCTATTGGTTTTATTTCTCTGGGGAATCCTGATTAAAACATCTGGTAACATGGAGAACTTTGCAAGCCATTTACCACCACCTTGACAATCCACCATTTCCTTTAAGCCTCAGGGGTAGGGTCAGTATTTCATCCCATGAGATGCACATTGGGGCATTTGCTTCAAATTACACCTGTTGACATCAGGACTCTAAACTGAAGATATTAGATGCTGATTTTCACTTTCCTCCACCTCCCCCACACTCTTGCCCTCCAATTTGTGGATTTCCTGTGGCTCTATTAGCATTATGTTTCAAGTTTATGTGAGTTTCTTAAGTGCCTGTTGTCCATCCTTTATCACCAATCTTATCTCCTATTGGTAACATTATCTCCAAATTTAAAAGCCTGAAAAAAAAAATGCTCTGGTGGCAATTTAATTCTGTGTAAGATTTCTTACTCATTAATTTACTATTATTAATATTTATTCAATGTTTTCAATTTAATGGCAAAGTGAGACAAACCAAACTTTCTGTTCCAGAAGAAACTAGACATAGACATTCTTAAGTCATTGAGCCAAATAATGAAGGAGAGAAAGACTTTGTAGAAATTAACTTAGGAAACAAACAAACAAACAAAAATCATTTTTGCTAACTTCATTTTTAATTTTTGGGGTGGACAAATGCATAATAGATTTGTTCTTGAAATGAATAGCAAAGAAACTGCAGTAGCTCCCTAAATCCCACTGGAAGAAGAGACCATCAACACTAAGATATATCAGGTGTACCATTATTTCTAACCAACTGCCTAATATTACTATTAGTCAAAGAGGTAACACTTCAGTAACCACTATGGTATAAAGGAATTGTTCTGTGGCAAAATCCACCAAAGTGATTATGAATTAAACAGAATAAAAAGTCAGAGGAGGGAAGGAATAAACTCCACCTGAGAACAAGTACTTAATTACTTGACCAGATTCAGAGACTGAACAGCCTAACACAGAATTAGCACACGTGAACCTACTGAACGTTTCTTTAGGAGGAAATTCCCTCATGATAAGAAATGGCCTATTTGCTGCCCAGGGAACATGAAGTTTCTGCTCTTGCTGTTCTTCTCCAGAAAGCAGGGCTGAACAGCTATTTCACTTGCCCTGTTGACTTGCTGTTTGATAGTCAACGTGACCTCAAGCTAAGCATAAACTCCATGTTATTCTAACAGAGACCATGCCAAAGTGTATGGAAAGAAACAGAGCCAAATACAGATTTAAAAAAAAAAAAAAAAAAAAAAACGCAAACATTAAGACAAGAAAAACTTCCAAGGTTCAGAGGATCGTGTCTTTGGGGAACACTTCCTACAAAATGGCATGCCCTCAGATTACGCTAAGGACATTTGTAGAAGGCAGTTTTATAGTCATCCATTTGCCATTCTTAGTGGCATTTACAAACAAGGCACCTAGGAAGAAGACATAGGTATGCAGGAGAGCCACTTTATGAAACACTCACATTTCACTTTTCCTTCTTCAATAGTTAGAAGGATATTTTTCTGGCTGGTTGATTTACAGAAATTTTTTTTTCCTAAGTAAATCTCTGACTATTAAATCCCAGTGACACTCTGCATGTGAAAACACATCTGATCAGCCAGAGATGTCTATCTTTCTGATAAATGCAGCCAAAAAAAGAAAAAAGATAGATAGAAATTGTAACTAAAAAATATTTAGTGACCCTTAAAATATCATAAATTGCCAGTAACTAATGGCTGGTGTATTGATTAATAGCTTGAAGTACATAGTGGGCAGTTAATGCTATAACAAACCTCTGGGATTTATTACACCAATAATCCTGTGAAACTACTAAGTTTCAAGAACCTATTGCTGAAATAAACCATATTCTTTAGCACCCACCAGCCGCGGTATTTATATGCATACATATATATTTCTCTTCTTAAATAAATTGCTTGTGTGGGAAACTGATCATGTATATTTGCCCAGTCAGAAAATGTGAACATTTAAATGGTTTATCACTAGATGATGTGATCTTGCAAACTCTGTAAGTTGTTTTTATTTTTTTTAATCTTTTCACCTCCCTCTCAGGAACAAATGCCAGAAGAACTGAAATGCAAAC
This sequence comes from Macaca mulatta, assembly GCF_049350105.2. NCBI lineage: Eukaryota > Metazoa > Chordata > Mammalia > Primates > Cercopithecidae > Macaca > Macaca mulatta. Next base: position 126,610,934 of record NC_133413.1, read on the forward strand.
TAGCTCAGTACAGTACTGGAAGAGATAGTGCTAATCAAAGAGCTCTGACTCGAACCAGGCCTTAGAAGGAGAAAGTACTAAGGACTAATGCATTAATCTCTTAAGCCCCTGTGTCAGCTAGGAGGAAGAAAAAGAAAAAAAGAAAAAAAGAAAAGCACTGTTTAGTGATGTGCCCTTATATACTGGAGCCTGAGCTTGAACTTGGGAGGCAGTAGGGATGAAGAATAGCTTTCGAAGCTAGGTATACAGTAGAGAACACAGGGAAGCCAAGTCAGAATTGCAAGTAGTGTATGGTCTTCACCATGGTGTGGAATCCAAGCTGTTTGCATATTCAAGGAAGATATATATAGCAGTTGACAAATTTTTCTGCGTATACTGAGAACCCTGGAAGGCATTGGAAAATACAGAAATAATGTCTTAGTTATTTCTATGTCCTAAAGCTAACCCTGCTTGCCTTGCAGGCTTCTACATCTCTTCTCTTCCCAAGGCTTGAGAAAGTAGGTGCCCCTGTGGAGGCTCAGCCCCATTCCTGCTCAATGATAATGCCACTTTGTGAGTTTCAACCATGTACTGCCTCATAGGCATCTGTGTCTGTTCTTCACTTCAGTAATGAAAGGCAAGCATTTTTATCTCCACACTATGCTCTCCCTTTTTGTAACCTAACTAACTTGAACCTATCACACAGCTAGTGCAGTACAGAGATAGGATTGAAATCTGGGTCCAAACCTTACACATTTTCTAACCACACTGCTATGGGCGAGCAATAAGTTATCCTCACTGTCACCATGCTCCTGTCTGGGTGCCTGGTTAAGTATCTGGGTTTCTGCCTGATTTGTGTGTTGTAGTTCTATGCATTATGGAAAATTGGGACTCTTTCTTGGTCCTTTTTTTATAATTTGCAGAGTATTTCAGGAATATTTTCTCCATATCCCTGCCCTTCACTTTTAGCCACCAAGGGCCACATGGTTCATGAAAAGTAGTGATAATTGCTTTTTCATCTGAGCCAGGGACCCTGCCAAGTCCTTTAAGGACATTGTTTCATTTACTCTTCACAGCTACCTTATAAAGTATGTATGTATATATGTGTGTATAGTTGTACGTATATAAATACACTTTGTAACCATTTCAGGATGGAGGAATAGAAATTTCAACATATCAAGTAATTTGCCCAAGGCCATGTAGTTGGTAAAGCCATAGAATGAGGATCTAAACTTAGGTCCAACTGACTCCAAATTCCAAACTTCCAGCTACCATGCTATACAGCCTCCTTCTCATGCCTCTTCCCAGGGACTAGAAACCAACCTCCAACTCTACCAGAGTGACTTCCTGGCCCAACTGCCTGCTTATTGCCCATTATTGTGTTTCACTTATCTTCCTAGGTTTGAGGTCACTTCTTAAGATTTAGGCCTAGTACCCAAGTTTAGCTTACTGATCTTCTCCCCCATGGTGCAGAGTGCTCTGTATAGCAGACTAAGGCTTCCTTCAGTACCTGCAGGTGAGGCTGAGCCCCAAGGATCTATCCCATCAAATGTGTAGACCTAGGGTCTCTTCCACTCCCTTTAGTTTTGCATGGATATACCCAGACCATTTTTATATGAAGAAATCCTCCCTTTCCAAACCCCTTATTCCAACTTGCAAAGGAGTCAAGTGGGAAAAATTCCAATGAAAGTTGTGAGTTGACTCTGTGTTCGCCATGGTTCTTCCACAGAGAAATGAGAAGTGAACCTGCTCATCTCCTTTCCCAGCCCATGCTCTCCTCCTGCTTCCCTCATCAGCACAAAGCCCATTCTGCTGGACCTGTCGTGCATACATTTTTCTAGATGGTTGGCTTCTTTAGGACCACAACAGAGACTTTTTTATTTACATCTTGTGCCTCCTGCTCTGCAGCTCAGAACTGGTGTTCAACAAGTACCTGTAGATATTTTAAAAATGAAAGAATAAGGACAACATGAAATGGGGGCAAAAACAGAAGGCACAAAGTCTACTGCTGTCTGTAGTTTTAGAGTCAGCTTCTTTAGTAGCCATAGGAATTACCCACATATCCTCCCAACATTTACTTCAAGAAATGAGAGAGCAGGAGAAAGAGGAAAGAGAAATTGGGAGAGAATGAGATTTTTATTTTTTTCGGATCAAAAAGGCCTATTATAGAGTCTCTCTCTTTATCCTGCAAATTCCCTAGCCATAACCAAAGTACACTCCCCAAACCAGACCCTATCCAATGAACCCACATGACTTGCCATCTTTTTTCAATCATCTTCTTGCTTCTGTATATTCCTTTCCCATTTCTTTTTTAAGGCCTTTCTGCTTTTCATTTAAATTAGGCCCACCAGCAGCTTTTTTCACATAGATATGGTAGATATGGTTCCTAAAAATGATCAGTAGAAATCAGAGCTCTGTAATAGGAATTATAGGTTGACGTCATTTTAGGGATTCCTAATTTTTCAGGTGTGACTGTCCTCAGCCAGCATCATTTGTCATCATTTCGGTTGAAAGGTTCTCTGCTCCAGAGCTTCCACATTTAATAATTAGTGGTCTGTAAAACACTTGAGAGCACTGGAGGAATTCTCTGTTTAAAGAAAATACAGGGATTAAAAATAAAAAGTCATTGCCCTTCCATTCTTGAATCTTATGAGTGGAATCAAAGAGACTTGGTGGTTGGTGGGAGGAGTTGTGGGAAAGCAGGAGATTCTAGGGAAAGGGCAATGGTGTCAGTAACTGATAAGTGGAAATTCCAATGAACCAAGAATTATCTAGAAAATTCTTTTTTTTTGAGACAGAGTCTGGCTCTGTCGCCCAGGCTGGAGTGCAGTGGCCGAATCTCAGCTCACTGCAAACTCCGCCTCCCGGGTTTACGCCATTCTCCCGCCTCAGCCTCCCGAGTAGCTGGGACTACAGGCACCCGCCACCACGCCCGGCTAGTTTTTTGTATTTTTTTAGTAGAGACGGGGTTTCACCGTGTTAGCCAGGATGGTCTCGATCTCCTGACCTAGTGATCCGCCCGTCTCGGCCTCCCAAAGTTAGAAAATTCTTTAGGGATGTAGATATCAAGCCACCTCCATTATGAGATCATGATTTAGAAGTCCTGGGATCAGGCCCAGAAATCCGTTTTAAGGAAGCATTTCCAGACAACTCTGATTATAGTCAGAGGACAATACTTTGAGAATCACTAGAGCATAATATTGTAGCACAATACTTCTGAAGCTTTAATATACTTGAGAATCGCTACCCCTCCCCATTAAAACTTGCTAATATATAAATTCCAAGAGAACCTGATTCCAAAGGTCTGGAGATCTAAGAATTTGTTATTTCTAACAAGATCCACAAACCATACCTTTTAACTGGCACTGATACAACACAATAGTTCTCAAATTTGGCTATATAATGAATCACCTAGGAAGTTTTTAAAAAATAACTGATATCTTGATACTACCACCTAAATATTCTAATTTAATTGGTCCTTAAAGATTCTAATTTAATAGGTTCTTAACCTGAATGTCAGGATTTTTTTTAATTTCCCAAGTTACTTTAATGTGAAGCACACGAATGTCTCTCCCATGGTAAGTTGGTATTCAGTACCTGCTGTACTGTTCAGACCGGTTAGCTGCTGTAGCAATCTAAATCTCAGTGGCCTACCACAAGAAAGATTCATTTTTTGTTTACACAAAGTTTAATGTGGATGTCTCTGTTGGGATGATTTTCCAGGAAGCCCTCCTCCAAGCTATGACTCAGAGACCCAAGTATTTTTCACTTTGTGGCTCTGCCATCTTCTGGTTCTGGGGTCATTTTGGTATCATCTGGCTAAAACCCTGGGGGAAGAGAGAAAGAGAAAGATGGTGAAGATTCTTAACAACCTCAGTCCTTCCATCAGCCTGAATAGTCAGGCGATTGATCTAAATGCAAAGACTGAGGAAGGTGAAGTAGCACATGGATATAAGGGAGCATTAATAGTTGCTGTCTCTTTGGTTGTGTTCCAGGCACTATGCTAGATGTCAGAAGGTGATGCAAAGAAGTAGTAAGCCATAATGCTGAGTTTAGAGTTTTGTTTTGTTTTGTTTTTACAGCAGTCAACCTCTTTGGTCAATTCAGCAAGTACTGAGTATATCTCACATCAGCTTTGCTTCTGGAAACTGAGCAGTTATTATCATTCTTATCTCCATTTGGCCCCAAATACTACAGTTCAAGAATCAGTTTGAGTAAAGTCCATTTACAGAGAATAACTCAATGCAGGAGGATATGTCAGATAGCATATGACTCTATTAAATCTACTTTTTCATTTTGGCACTTCATGGTGCAGTCTTGAGCTAGAGCCCTGATATTCATATCAGCAAAACAGAAACAATATTTTTTTTTCTTTCAGAGTTGTTTTGAGAATTAAAAAAAAAAGTGCTAATTATTCAGTAGGTCCTTGATATATGTGCACTGTTATATTCTTATATATTGCATTATTACATATTCTTATGCTATTATTGAAGAATTCTTACAACTGCTTTATAGGTTTCCTCCAACAAGACTTCAAATCCTTGACAGCATGGACCATAGCTCACAATTTTTTCATATACCATAGTGCTTGGTGAGTGACGGAAATAGAAAAGCTCATTTCTAATCATTTACTGAGTTGGGTTCACGAGAGGCAACTCTGAGAGCCTGGGGCTGGTAGCCGTCTTAGAAGTTTCCTGAGAACTATTGTTCCTAACATGGGCACTCCTATGAGGAAAAGCACTATAAAAATCCCCAAGGAACAAATACGATAAAGTATAGCTCTTGCAAAATGACAGCAGTTTAAGTTTCATGAAAATGTCCACCCTTCATTATCTTCAAAATGGTCTGGGGTTCAGACTTCCCCATTAGTTCTAATCAGCTCTTCCCTCTTAACATTAAGCAATTACTTAACAAAAAAAGAATCCCCAATTGTGGACTCCCCCATTACAACAGCCCATTTTATAGGGAAGGATCTATATTCTAAGAGGGTAAGTACCCACATTCACAGATGTCTAAAAGTGGAAGAATCAAGACTCAAGTCCCGTTTTCCTGCATACAAGCCATACGTATCTCAAACTGGGGATGCATCTACCCCCTAACAGTAAACAGTAGTCAGCCCAAGTGTGCCAGGATAAAAATGGTACACCTGCCTGAAATGTCAATTGAAATATTAAGGCATTTTATATATACAGAAAAACAAATATATCGTTATGTAGAATGCAAATTTTCCATAATATATGATCACAAAGAAATTTAAAATTTGTGGTGGACTGCTTTCAACAATGCCACTAGGCCCCTGGGGCCACTCATGTTTGCTTCTCAGGAAACACATAAGAAGAACTGCCCTTCTATGTGCCATAAAGGGCCATTATGAAATGCCAAGTAGAGCCTATTATTTGAGCCCATTACTGGAAATCTGTCTGTAAAACTCTGTTCAGATGCAATAATGATTTAGGCAGGTCTGACTTCCCAGAAATGAAGGGAAGTGCTGAAAATAAATAGAAGATAATAAATCTCTTAATGGTGCAAAGGGGAAAAATAAAGCAAATTATGTTTTATCTGGCAAAGATATCACGGTCCACTTTTTTTTTTGTAATCTTCATTTTTCCTTTCGGTAGAAAGCAGTTCAAAATTAAAGAAAATTTGGATTACAGCTTATAACATGGTGTCCCAGTTGAGCCTAACCTGGGACACAGAAAGCAGCCATTTGCAGAAACCAATGGGCCAGTGACCACTCTAGTCATTTATTTACATAAATGCATAAATATAAGCTATGTGAGCTATTGCTGGCACAAGGACATCTGAGTTGCTCCTCCTCTATGTGGGTCCTGGGGGAATTAGCTACAGAAGGAGCAATTGCTAAGAGCAAAGGAGTTTCATTTATCTCTTATCTAATTTAATCTTATTCCAACTTGCAACGCAGAGCTCTAGTAAAGCCGGCTTGTGATAGATAGCATTTCCTAAAAGCCAATGAGGGTCTCTGCCATCCCCTGAGCTCACATCCAAATCTTGTAATTTGACTACTCCGGAGCTTACTCCATGATACTGGAGATAGATGAAGAAACAATGCTCAAAATGACATGCATAAAAAATGAAAATAAAAACTAAAGAACCTCACCTATCTTTTAATAGAGAGTAACCCTACTCAGTCATACAAGTGACCCTGTTTATGTCCTGAAATGAGAATTCAATTACCAGTTGCTCCTCCTAGGTGTTAAAGGAGTTAGAAAAGAGGCAGGATAAAGAAATGGGAAAAGAGACCCAGTCTCATGAAGAAGGACATTTTGGACACAAATTTGAGTACTCAGAACAGAAATTGGAGGGACGAAGATACTGGGAAGTATTTGTTTTGGGGTGCAATAGTACTTTTATCCCCATTCCCACTTTTGCCTCCATCTTCCGTTTTTGAGCTCAGACAGAATTGGGCAAGAAATTAAACTCATTGATGAGCATGTGATTCTCTAAACATGATCAGGATCTCTTTGGGGTCCAGGGCCACAAGAAATGATACGTGGAGTTCGTGAGAAACAAGAGAAACATTTTTATCTGACCCTCACCCTCAAACTACCAAAGACCACAGATTTGAGATGCTCAGGTCCAAGAGTAGTAATTCCTAGAGTAGTGGCTGTGCCAGAAGAGCAGGGCATTCCCCAAAAAAAACACAGATGCTAAAGCAATGGTGAGGCCCTTTGGCACATAGGATGCAATGGAGAATTAATGGACTCATTCTTGAACACAAGTAAAATGTCTTTAGAGATTAGGAAAAATTGTTGAGAGAGCTTTTGAGAACTGGTGATAATGATGAACACATGTGTGTAATTTTGTAGTTTCAATTTTTTTTCACATATCTCACATATTTGTTTCTCACAATAACCCTGATAGGTGTGGCAAGCATTGTTAGTGTCCTCATTTTGCAGACGAGAAAACTGAGTCTCAGAGTTTAAGCAAGCTGTCCAAGGACATTTGTCTGGTAAGCATCAAGGTTGAGAACTCAAAAATGGGATTTTTAGCTCTAAATTCTGTACTTTTTCCACTGGAATATATTGCCAGCTTGGAGTTGTGACAGTTCAGTTAACCAGTCCTTAAAAAATATTTTAACAAAGCTGACTTAACATCAGGGAGCTGAAAGGAATTCAGCACTGGGCCTACGGGGAAAATAAGTTACAGAAATCACAAGGCTGACCAGAGCTTAAGCCCTGATGAAGAGAAAGGTGCCATCTCAGGATGGCCATGGCCTGCTCACTAAGAGTCCAGAAAGGACTGCCAAGGCTAAGAGACCAAGAGAAGCATGGAAGGTAGGAGCCAGAACTGCTCTCCAGGCATAGTAAAAGAAAACAGCAACAACAACAAAAACATGGTGCTGAGGCTAATAGAAGATTTCTGTAATTCAGGATGTGGAATATCTTTGTGCTCCTTCAGTTATTTTTTCTTAGGTTGATGGAATTCCTGGGTAGGAAGAGTGGAGAGAGGAGAGTACATTCTCTTCCTGAGTCAAGACATCAAGTTATCATGTGGACGAAGGGCCTCATCTCCACCATGTGCACATTACATGTTTGGCTTAAACTCTCAGGTGCTATAAAGGAGGTTGGGGGAATGTACCCAGAGTAAATACAGAGTAAATAACTTAAAAGTTGATAATTTAGACCAGGGGATGGCAAAACGTTTTCTGGAAAGGGCCAGATAGTAAATATGTTTGGTTTTGTGGGTCATATGGTTTTTGTCACAAGAACTCAACTCTGCCATTAGGAGCAGGAAAGCAGCCATAGACAATATGCAGATGAATGACTGTGATTGCTTTCCAATAAAACTTTATTTGCAAAAACAGGTGGGGTGGATTCAACCCAAGAGCTCTACTTTGCCAACTGCCAAGTTAGAGAAAAATCCTATCTACTTAAAGCCTTTGATAGTATTCTCATTTCCATCTATGAATCAAGGTGGAACACTGGAAAGGGTAGATGATATAATGTTAGCTATTTATTATCAAGTTTTATAACATTAAAATATTATTCACTACCACCATAAGAACTGCATTTCTGTAATTATTAATTAGTTTTCAAGACATTGTTTTAAAATATTTCCTATGAAATGCTTCATTTAAGACTTTTCTGACAGAGTTTAGTATTCAAATATAAATGTTTTCCATCATAAAACTGATGTGTTTTCTTCTGTCAGTGGACTCAAATACTTGTTAGACATACCTCTTCATCCTTATTAGAAAAGTTTTAAGAAAGTTTTATGTTTAATTCTAATCATCTTATGACTTTAATGGTTAGCATACTTTCCTTCTCTGTTTTGTTTTTACCTTCAATCTTCCTCTCTCTCTCTCTCTCATTTCTATTTCATTGGTCTTTTTTTCTTAATCCACCTCATATTTTTACAAAAAAGGAATGAATTCCAAATAAGCACACATAATACTACAGAAAAACATTTCAATTACAAATAAAGAGAGCCAACAGAAATGTAAACCCAACTTGACAAATTAAGCCCTGTCAGGACCAAGGAGGGATGAGATTATTTTGAAGAGAGGAACAAGGTAAGACTTTCTCTATCAAATATCAAAATTTTCCAGAAATTCTGAGTAACTAAAAAGTATGGTATTGGCTCTGGAAATAGAGAAAAGATCAACAGAATAGACAAAGTAGTCTAAAAACAATGAAAAATGTATGGAAATTTGGTTATGACAGAGGTAGTAACTGATTCTCAAAACAGAAAGAAAAAATCAGATTAAAAATAAACTTTTATTTTAGGTACAGGGATACATATGCAGGTTTATTATATAGGTAAATTGCATGTCACAGGGCTTTGGTGTACAGATTATTTTGTTACTAAGATAATAAGCACAGTAACTGATATATAGTTTTGTGATCCTCACCCTCCTCCCACCTTCCACCCTCAAGTAGGCCTCAGTGACTTTTATTCCCTTTTTTGCATTCATGTATACTCAATATTTAGTTCCCATTTAAGTGAGAACATGTAGTGTTTGGTTTTCTGTTCCTGCATTAGTTCACTTAGGATAACGGCCTACAACTTCATCCGTGTTTCTTCAAAGGACATAATCTTATTATTTTTCTATGGCCGAATACTATTCCATGGTGTATAGGGGGATTTCTTTATCCAATTCATCACTGATGGACATTCAGGTTGATTTCATGTCTCTTCTATTGTGAATTCTGCTGCAATGAATGTACATGTGCATGTATCTTTATGGTAGAACGATTTATATTCCCTTGGTATATACCCAGTAATGTGATTGCTGGGTCAAATGGTAATTCTAAATTCTTTGAGAAATTGCCACACTGTTTTCCACAATGGCTAAACTAATTTATATTTCCAACAGCAGTGTATAAGCATTCTCTTTTATCCACAGCCTTGCCAGCATTTCCAACAGCAGTATTGACTTTGTAATAATAGCCATTATTTTTTGACTTTTTAATAATAGCCATTCTGACTGGTATTAGATGCTATCTCATTGTGGTTTTGATTTACAGTTCTCTAATGATTAGTGATGTTGGGCATTGTTTCAGATGCTTCTTGGTCATGTGTATGTCTTTCTCTTGAAAAGTATCTATTCATATCCTTTGCCCACTTTTTAATGGGGTTGCTTGTTTATTGCTCATTCAATTGTTTAGGTTCCTTACAGATTCTGGATATTAGGCTTTTGTCAGATGCATAGTTTTCAAATATTTTTCCCATTCTGTAGGTTGTCTGTTTAATCTGTTGATGGCTTCTTTTCCTGTGCAGAAGCTCTTTAGTTTAACTAGGCCTCATTTGTCAATTTTTCTTTCTATTGAAATTGCTTTTGGCATCTGTATCATGAAATCTTTGCTAAAGCCTATGTCTAGAATGGTATTTCTAGGTTATCTTCCAGGGTTTTTATAGTTTTAGGTTTTACATTTAAGTCTTTAATCCATCTTGAGTTGATTTTTGTATATAGTGTAAGGAAGGAGTCCAGTGTCAATCTTCTGCATATAGCTAGCCAGTTATCCCAGCACCATTTATTAAATAGGGAGTCCTTTCTCCATTGCCTCTTTTTCTCAGCTTTGTTGAAGATCAGATAATTGTAGGTGTGTGGCTTTATTTCTGGGCTCTTTATTCTGTTCCATTCCTCTATGCATCTGTCTTTGTACCGGTGTCATGCTGTTTTGGTTACCGCAGCCTTGTAGTGTAGTTTGAAGTTGGGTAATGTGATGCCTCCAGCTTTGTTCTTTTTGCTTAGGATTTCTTTGGCTATTCAGGATCTTTTTGGTTCCATATGAATTTTTAAATCTTTTTTTTTTATTTTGTGAAGACTGTCATTGGTAGTTTCATAGAAATAGTATTGAATCTGTACGTTGCTTTGGGCAGGATCACCATTTTAACAATATTAATTCTTCATATCCATGTGCAAGAAATGCTTTTCCAGGTGTTTGTCTCTTCTTTGATTTTGTTGAGCAGTGTTATGTTATTCTCACTGTAGAGAACCTTCAACTCCCTGGTTAGCTGTATTCCTAGGCATTTTGTTCATTTTGTAGCTATTGTGAATGAGATTGTGTTCTTGATTTGGCTCTCAATTTGGACATTGTTGGGTATAGAAATACTACTGATTTATATACATTGGATACTGAAACTTTGCTGAAGTTACCAGATCTAGAAGCTTTGGGCACAGACTGTGGGGTTTTGTAGATATAGAATCATGTCATCTGCAAATAGAGATAGTCTGACTTCTTCTCTTCCTATTTGGATGCCTTTTCTTTCTTTCTCTTACCTGATGCTCTGGCTAGTCAGAATTTCCAGTACTAGGTTGAATAAAAGTAGTGAGAGTGGGCATCCTTGTCTTGTTCTGGTTTTCAAGGGGAATGCTTCAAGCTTTTGTTTATTCAGTATAATGTTGGCTGTGGATTTGTCATAGATGGTCATTATTCTCAAGTATTTTCCTTCAATGCCTAGTTTTAGGGTTTATAACATGAGGGGATGTTGAACTTTATTGAAAGCCTTTTCTGCATCCATTGAGATGATCATGTGGTTTTTGTTTTAAGTTCTGTATATTTGATGAATCACATTTATTGATTTGTGTCTGTTGAATCAACCTTGCATCCCAAAGATGAAGCCTTGATTGTGGCGGATTATCTTTCTTTTTTATGTGCTACTGGATTCAGTTTGCTAGTATTTTGTTGAGGATTTTTGCATCAGTGTTCATCAAGGATACTGGCTTGAAGTTTTCATTTTTTGTTGTGTCTCTCCTAGGTTTTAGTATCAGGATAATGCTGGCCTCGGAATGAGGGAGGAAGGAGTCCCTTCCCATCAATTTTTTGGAATAGTTTCAGTATGAATGATACCAGCTCTTCTCTCTACATCTGGGAGAATTTGGCTCTGAATTCATCTGGTCCTGGGCTTTTTCTGGATGGTAGACTTTTTATTATTGATTCAACTTTAGAACTCATTATTGGTCTGTTTAGGAATTTTATTTCTTCCTGATTCAAACTTGGAAGGTTTCATGTTCCTAGAAATTCATCCATTTCTTCTAGGTTTTCCAGTTTGTGTGCATAGAAGTGTTTGTTGTCATTTGTAAGCGATTGTTGTATATCTGTGGGGTCAATGGTAATGTCTCCTTTGTTTTTTCTGATTGTGTTTATTTGAATCTTCTCTCTTTTTTTATTAGTCTAGCTAGCACTATATCAATCTTATTTATTCTCTCACAGAACCAACTCCTGGATTCATTGGTCTTTTGTATGTTTTCTTCTGTCTGGATTTCCTTCAGTTTAGCTCTGATTTTGGCTATGTTGTATCTTTGTTTTTGAGATGGAGTGTCACTCTGTTGCCCAGGCTGGAGTGCAGTGGTGTGATCTCAGCTCACTGCAACCTCCACCTCCTGGGTTCAAGTGATTCTCCTGTCCTAACCTACTGAGTAGCTGAGACTACAGGCATGTGCCACCATGCCCAGCTGATTTTTTTGTGTTTTTAGCAGAGATGGGGTTTTGCCATATTGGCCAGGCTGGTCTCAAACTCCTGACTTCAGGTGATCCACCCACCTTGGCCTCCTAAAATGCTGGGATTACAGGTGTGAGCCACCACGCCCAGCCTGTATCTTTGTTTTATTAGTTTCAGATAATTTCTTGATTTCTCCCTTAATTTCATTGTTTACCCAAAAGTCATTCAGGAGCGTGTTGTTTAATTTCCATGTAATTATATGGTTTTGAGCAATTTTCTTAATATCGCTTCCTATTTTTATTGTGCTGATGTCCAAGAGTGTCGTTGGTATGATTTTGGTTATTTTGAATTTGCTGAGAACTGTCTTAGGATTGATTGTGTTTTCAATTTTAGATGTGCCATGTGCACATAAGAAGAATGTATATTCTGTTGCTTTGGGGTGGAGAGTTCTGTAGATGTCTGCTAGGTCTATTTGGTCAAGTATTAAGTTTAGATACCAAATGTTTTTGTTAGTTTTCTGCCTCAATCATCTGTCTAAATACTGTCAGTGGCATGTTGAAGTCTTCAAGTATTATTGTGTGGTTATTTAAGTCTCTTTGTGGGTCTTTAAGAACTTGTTTTATGAATCTAGGTGCTTCTGTGTTGGGTGCATATATATTTAGGATAGCTAGGTCTTCTTGTTGAATTGAACTCTTTACCATTATGTAATGTCCTTCTTTATCTTCTTTGATCTTTGTCAGTTTAAAGTCTGCTTTTTCTGAAATTAGAATAGCAACCCCTCTTTTCTTCTGTTTGTTTTGTAAATTTTTCTCCATCTCTTTACTCTGCGTCTATGGGTGTCATTGTATGTGAGATGAATCTCTTGAAGACAGCATACAGTTGGTTTTCCTTCTTTATCCAACTTGTCACTCTGTGCCTTTGCTTGGGGCATTTAGCCTGTTTACATTCATGGTTAATATTGATAAGTGCAAGTTTGATCCTATCACTATGCTGTTAGCTGTTATGCAGACTCTTTTTTGTAGTTGCTTTATAGTGCCAATGGTCTATGTATTTTGAGTGTGTTTTTGTGGTGACCAGTGGTCTTTCCTTTACATATTTAGTATACCTTAAGGGTTCTTGTAAGGAAGGTCTGTTGGTAATACATTCCCTTGGCATTTGCTTGTCTGAAAAGGATCTTATTTATCCTTCATTTATGAAGCTTAGTTTGGGTAGATATGAAATTCTTGGTTGGAATTTCTTTTCTTTAAGAATGCTAAATATAGGCCCCCAATCTCTTTTGGCTTGTAGGGTATCTCCTGAAAGTTCCACCATTAGCTTCATGGAGTTTCCTTTGTAGGTGACTTGTCCCTTCTCTCTAGCTGCTTTTAGTATTGCTTCTTTCAATTTGACCTTGGTGAATCTGATAACTATATGTCTTGAAGATGTTTGTCTTGTATAGTACTCACAGGTGTTCTCTGCATTTCCTGAATTTGAATGTTGGCCTTTTTAGCAAGGTTGGGAAATTTTTCATAGATAATAATCTCAAATATATTTTCCAAGTTGCTTGCTTTCTATCCCTCTCTTTCAGGGACACCAATGAGTTATAGGTTTGGTCCCTTTCATAATCCAGTATTTCTCAGAGGTTTTGTTCATTTTTCTTTATTCTTTTTTCTTTATTTTTGTCTGACTGAGTTATTTCAGAGAACCAGTGTTCAGGCTCTGAGATTTGTTCCTCAGCTTGGTTAATTCTGCTAATACTTGTGATTGCATTATGAAATTTTTGAAGTGAGGTTTTCAGCTTAAATCAGTTTGGCTGTCCCTTAAACTGCCCATTTTGTCTTTCAGCTCCTGTCCTTGGATTGGGTTACAACTTTCTCTTGAATCTCAATGATCTTCATTCCTATCTATATTTTGAATTATATTTCTGTCATTTCAGACGTCTCAGCCTAGTTAATAACCATTGCTGGGGAACTAGTGTAGTAATTTGGAGGTTAGAAGACATTCTAGCTTTTTGAGTTGCCAAAGTTCTTGTTCTGGTTCTTTCTCATCTGTGTGGGCTGATGTTCCTTCGATCTTTGAAGTCGCTGTCCTCTGGGTGGAGTTTTATGCTTTAATCTTCTTTGATGTCTTTGGAAGTTCACCTGGAATAATGTGGGTTCATTCAACTGACTTTGCTTCTGGAAGATTTTAGGGAATCAAGTATCAGCTCAGCACTCCAGGGCTGTGTGCTCTAACTCTTGGGGCTGGTACCAGGCTACTGGCTTTGTTCTCTGGTCTATTGAGATTAGAAACCTGCTGCACTGGAGGTATTAAGATATCCCCCATCTGCTGGCCAGAATGGATGCTAGTTTGTTGGGTAGTGCTGATGCATGGTGCAGGCCAAAATGCTTTGTCAGGGCAAGGGAAGTGAAATCCATGCTTGCTCACTCATGCCAGCAGCCACAGTAGTGTGGTTGCCTGCATACATGTCAGCTGGGGCACGGTAACAGTGGGAGAAGGGCATACTGCTTGCACCAACAGTCATGGAGCTTGGCAAGGACAGGAGTAGGGAGTTGGCTGGGGCTGACTTGCTGGTGTCTGTGCTTGCACTCACTCCAACAGAAGCAGTGGGGTCTGGCATGTTCAGTCCCACAGCACAGTGGAGGCAGGGCCAGTATCTGTGCATGCCTTCTTGCAGACAATGGCAATATGACCAGGTGCCCATACATCAGCAGGGTAGGGAGGGGATGTGGTGTGTACTTGTGCTGATGATAGTGGCACAGTGGGGTGTGTGCACCCATGCACACTGGTGAGGGAAGGGAAGCAACGTCCACATATGGGTGTATGTCACCAAAACAGTGGGCATTGGCTGTGTGTGAGTGTGTGCTAACAATGCAGCAAGGTGGTAGGGCGGGGGGGGGGGGTTTGGGGAGGCTGCAGTGATTGGTGAGTGTGGGTGGGCTGTGGTATGTGTCGATGGAGGCCAGTCTGCTGGAGGTCTCCCATGGTCAAGTGAGGTCTATCACTGAAGGAGCTATGATGAAGGCCTCTTGGAAGCACCCTGGTTGGGCATCCAAGATTGTGCTGCAAGAAGGTATGGATGGCCAGGCTACGGCCCTGGGAGAGGCCAGCAGACAGGGGTCACTCATATCAGACTGACTCTGTTTCACAAGCAAGACCATGCCATGGCTCAGTGCAGGTTTGACAGTCCCCTTAAGGCTTAAATCTCCTAGAGGAGAATGGCAGGCCTTGGGGAATGGGCATCCCTGCCCATGCTTCTTCACAGATGTTCCTGCACCAAACCTCTGGGCTCTGCACAGACTGGAGTCCTGCCCTTACCACCACTCTAAGTAGCTCTTCCTGCTAGCTCTCCATGGGTGTTATGGGGTTTCCTGCTGCCTGAATTCCAGAGATTAGTGGCAAGAGCAGGTCACTTCTAACCTGTTCAACTCACCCCTTTTCCAGGAGTAGCAGGGAGCCAGAAACAAGTCCTGGTGCTTGGTAGTCCTATACAGGGTTCCCAGCTTCCTCCCTTTTCAGCCCAGTGTCTGCATCATCCTTCCATCCACTCTTAATGCCTTCCCTCCAAAGATCTGCTCAGAGTGTACCAGTCTTACTGACATCTCAGTCTCTTGGTGGGAGATGTTCCTCCTGGCTATGTCTAGTTAACCATCTTGGCTCCTCTTCTGAAAGATCAGGGATTAGAATTGCTCCAGGACCCCAGGCACATACAATGAAGACACCCTCTGTTTCTTCAGGGTTCTCCAAAAATCAGCTTTTTACCTTATAAAATATATAAATTAAAAATTCCAAATAAATTAAAAACTGAATGTGAAAAAAGTAGAAATGTTTAGTATATAAATATATATCTTTATGACATCAGGGTAGGGAAAAATCTCTTAAAACATTATAAAAGCAAAAATCACAAAATAAAATATTGATATTCACTCCATTAACTTTTTAAACTTCTCACCTTCAAAAATATCATAAACAGGCCAGGCCCAGTGGCTCATGCCTATAATCCCAGTACTTTGGGAGGCCGAGGTGGGTGGATCATTTGAGGTCAGGAGTTTGAGACCAGCCTGGCCAACATGGTGAAACCCCACCTCTACTAAAAGTACAAAAATCAGCTGGGCATGGTGGTGGGCGCCTTTAGTCCCAGCTACTCTGGAGGCTGAGGCAGGAGAATGTTTGAACCCAGGAGGTGGAGGTTGCAGTGAGCTGAGTTCACACCACTGCACTACAGCTTGGGCAACAGAGGGAGACTCTGTCTCAAAAAAAAAAAAAAAATACATATATATACACACACACACACACACACACACACATATATATGTGAAACAAAATGAAAAATAACAGATTAAGGGTTAATAAGCAGAATACATAGATATTCTAGAAAACAATAAAATTAATAAATACCAAACCATATAATAAATAAATAAACAGCCTTACTAGGGGAACAAAACAAAGTATATGTAACTCACAGAAAAGAAAAAGCAAAGACCATTAAATATAAGAAATTACACCCAATGTCAACATAAATCAAAAAATGTAATAAAACAAGAGATATCACTTGGATTGATAACAATATTAAAGACTTACAACACTAATTTTTGGCAAGGTAGTAAGAAATAGGAATACACTGATGGTGGGGGTCTGTATTGGTACCAACACCCTGGAGAGCAGTTTAGAAATTCCTAGTAAAGTGGAAAACATATACACATCAATGGCCAAATATTTCACCCATAGATATCAACTCTAGTGGAGCAATTCTCAAAATTTGGCCTCTGCACCAGTAGTTGCATCTCCTGAGGGTTTGTTAGAAATTTAGATTCTTGGACCCACACATTCCATCTGAATCAGTAGGTCTCCGGGAGGGGCCAGCAATCTGTGTTGTCACAATCACTCCAGCTGATTCTATTGCACAACCAAAGCTGGAAAAACCTTCACACATGTGTTCCTGAAGACATGTACAAGAAGGTTCATGGAGGTATTGTATGTAATCACAAAAAAAGGTATGAACCACCCAGCTGATCCTCTCAAAAGAATGGAAACATAGGCTGCAGTAACCAAAACAGCAGAGTACTGATACAAAAATAGACACATAGATCGATGGAAAAGAAAAGAATCCAGAAATAAAGTTGCACATCTACAGCCATTGGATCTTTGACAAAGTCAACAAAAATAAGCAATGGGGAAAGGAATCCCTATTCAATAAACAGTGCTGGGATAACTGGCTAGCCATATTCAGAAGAATGAAACTGGACCCTACCTTTCACCACATACAAAAATTAACTCAAGATGGACTAAAGATTTAAATGTAAGACCTCAAATTATAAGAATCCTAGAAGAGAAGCTAGGAAATACCATTCTGGATATCAGTTTGGGGAAAAAATATTATGACTAAATCCTCAAAAGTAATTTCAACAAAAATAAAAATTGACAAATGGGACCTAATTAAACTGAAGAGCTTTGGCACAGCAAAAGAAACTATCAGCAGAGTAAACAGGCAACATACAAAATGGGAGAAAATATTCACCAACGATGCATCTGACAAAAGTCAAATATCCAGAATTGATTAGAAACTTAAACAGTTGGTGTTAATAACTTAAACAATTGAAAAAACAAACAAACAAAACACCATTAAAAATGGGCAAAATACATGAACAGACACTTCTCAAGAAACACAGACATTTGGCCAACACACACATGAAAAAATTGTCTAAATCTCTAATCTTCAGACAAATGTAAACCAAAACTGCAATAAGATACCATCTCACACTAGGCAGAATGGCTATTGTTAAAAAGTCAGAAATAATAGATGCTGGAAGGCTGTGGAGAAAATAGAATGCTTATATACTGATGGTGGGAATGTAAATTAGTTCAGTCACTGTGGAAATTGGTCTGGATATTTCTCAAAGAGCTTAAAACAGAACTACCATTTGACCTGGCAATGTCATTACTGGCTGTTTATTCAAAAGAAAACAAATGATTTTACCAAAAAGACACATGCACTCACATGTTATTCACAGCACTATTCACAATAGCAAAGACATGAAATCAACCTAGGTGCCATCAGTGGTGGACTGGATAAAGAAAATGTGGTACATATACATCATGGAATACTACACAGCTATTTAAAAAATGAAATCACATCCTTCGGAGCAATATGAATGCAACCGGAGGCCATTATCCTGAGCAAATTAACACAGAGACAGAAAACGAAATGCCACATGTTCTCACTTATAAGTGGGAGCTAAACCTTAGGTATTCATGGACATAAAGATGGGAACAATAGACACTGGGGACTACTAGAGGGAAGAGATAGGGAGAGGGGCAAAAGGGTTGAAAAAATAACTACTGGGTACTATGCTCAGTACCTGGGTGAGGACTCACTCATACCCAAACCTCAGCATCATGCAATATACCGTGATAACAAACGTGCATGTGTATCCCCTGAATCTAAAATAAAAGTTGAAAAACATAAAAAGAATGAATAATAAACTCTGGGGTATTCATTCCATGGATTGTTTTACAGTTATTGGAATGAACGAACTAGTTCTGTCTATCAATAAGGATAAAATTCAAAACCAACGTTGAATTTAAAAAAATCAAATGGCAAAAGATTACACCTTATGATGTTATTCATGTACATTTTTAAACTGAAAAGAAAGGTATATGTATTACTCATGTCTTTAATAATTTAAAGTACCAAAACCCATAAGAAGATGTCACACCAGCATCAGAAGGATATTTACTTCTGGCAGAGGAACGGGGAAGTGAGGCAAAGGGATTAATGAATAATGTAGAGGTTTAACTACATCTAAAGTAACTTTATATCTTATGAAAATTCTAAAGAAAACATGGTGAATGATAGCATCATTTAAAATTGAGTAATTGGCCGGGCGCAGTGGCTCACGCCGGTAATCCCAGGACTTTGGGAGGCCGAGACGGATCACGAGGTCAGGAGATCGGGACCATCCTGGCTAACACGGTGAAACCCCGTCTCTACTAAAAATACAAAAAATTAGCCGGGCGCGGTGGCGGGCGCGGTGGCGGGCGCCTGTGGTCCCAGCTACAGAGGCTGAGGCAGGAGAATGGCGGGAAACCGGGAGGCGGAGCTTGCAGTGAGCCGAGATTGCCCCACTGCACTCCCGCCTGGGGGACAGAGCGAGACTCCGTCTCAGAAAATAAATAAATAAAATTGAGTAATGGATCCATAGAAGTCTGCTGTTATTTTTTGTACCTTTTTCTTTTTGAAATATTTGATAATTTTCACAAATATCTTAAAGATATAATAGCCCAGGAAAAAAAAAAAAAAAACCCAAAACTATACCATAGGCAAGTGCTTTCTTACATACTGCCAGTGCTTCTTCGTGTGCATTCCACGAATATTAAACGTCAGCGAAGGTCTCTGCAATCCCTGAGATTAAAAAGAATTATTTCAAACCCCAATCCCATAGCTTGTGAAATCCTAAATAAAAAGATATGTACATAGATACACAGTTTCTTCAGCTTTTAATTTCTTTCTTTGTTTCCTCATGGAAAATCTATACTACCTATAGATTTAGGTAGATATCTCAAGATTCAAATTAAGTTTGCCTTTAAATTGCTTATCTAGGAAATTTTAAAAAAATCTAAGGACTTAAAGGCAGTGGACGGAGTGAAAAGTGGTAATAATTAAAACAGATAGAATAATCGGAAATCTATATACAGAATAGCACGACACATGTAGAATACCAGTCAACTGTTTCTTGCTCTGAAAATACTCAATAGCTATGAAGACAAGAACTCCACATACTGCCATTTGTAGGATACACCCAATGAAATGGATGGCTTCCCATAAGGTAAGTACACTTAAAAGACCACAATTCAACAATCTCCAGCCCCAAATAATTCAATGTATTTCTTTTTAAATCAGTTTTATTGAGGGATCACATACAATAAAATTCATCAATTTTATATGTAAAATGTAATGAGTTTTGACCAATGTATATGATCATATAACTACCACCACAATAAAAATACAGAACATTTTCATTACCCCAAAATTTCCCTCATGTCCCTTTGCAGTCAAATTTTTCCTCTAGTCCCCGGCTTCTGGCAACTATTAATCTGCTTTTGTCACTAGAGTTTTGTTTTTCAAAAATTTCCCATAACTGGAATTGTATGGTATATATTTTTTATTCTTTCACTTAGCATAATGTTATTGAGATTCATTGATGGTGTTCTCTGTATGAGTAGTATATATATATATTTTTTTATATCTGAGGTGTATGCCACTATACAAATAGGCTACAATGTAAAATGTCTTAGTCTTAAATATGAATGGATCAGCTAACACTTAAGAAAAGTCTCCTATATTGAAAAAAAAAAAAAAACAGAGGAGATGCAACATAGTAAATGAAAGAGGGGGGCAAACATAGAAGAACAAATAAATCAAGGGACAGAAAAAAGCTTTGTAAAAGATTTTAACGTAATTATCAAAGAGATATGAGAATTTTTTTTCTCTCTTACACAAGAGAAAAATACTTTGAGAAAGGAAAAATTCAAAGAAACAAGAAACCACTCTCAAAATTTTAAATACTATTTTTAAAAGGAAGTTGAAAGGTAAAGTCAGATAAAGTAAAAGAAATTTCCAAAAAATAAAAATACAGGAAAATCTAAGAGGTGGAATATTTAAAAGATTAATGAAGGTAGTCTAATATCCAATTAATATTAATCCCAGAATGAAAGAATGGAAAAATAAAGAGAAGAAAATTATCACAGGAAAATGTCATGGAATTGAAGGATACAAAATGTCTAGATTGAAAAAGACTCATTGACTGCCTGGGATCAGGAATTAATAAACACCTACAACAAAGTGCATCACTGTGAAATTTCAGAACATGGATGCTAAAAAGGAATACCTGAGAAGCTTCCAGAGGAAAAAAATAAAATCAGATTTAGTGCAAAAGTTCAAGAATAAAATGACATCAGACTTCTCATCAGCAACAGTCTTCAAAATTCAGAGGGAAAGGGAAGTTACTAAATATTCTGAAGTCAATGAAGCTATTAGCCAAACGTAGAATAGAAGAAATAAATGCAAATAAGCAGAAAATTAACTTACCATGTTCTCTTCTTGGTAGCCCATTAGGACTTGTCCTAATGCTGGGACTTTGGTCCTAGTGCTCTAGCAGTAAAATAAGAGAGAAAGGGTGGGGACAGGGATTAATTTCAGAAAAAGAAAGCAAAGAATCCTTCCCAGAAAAATCAAAACTGAATTCTTAGGATAAAACCCAGTCCAATTGGAGAAGGAGGACTGAGATACTGAAAGGCAGATCGTAAGAGAAACAGAAATTCGATAGAACAATTACATGATGAACATTTGAAAATGATTAAAATTTTGTGGCTGGGAAATTATGCAAGCAAAAACTGACCCAGTTAGAAACTCCAGGAAAAACAAAGTGCTTTATAAGAAAAAGATGAAATTCTGGTACACTATTTGGCTCAGCAGTAAACAATATTTACAAATCATGATAATACAATTACTGATATGATTTAACACAATTAAAATGTCATTGATCATCAAGAAATTAATAAATATTGTGCAAAGTAGATTAATCAGGACATCAACTTGTATAGGGATAATATTTTGAAGGAACTGATAAGAGTTAAAAATGGTTTCCAATGGAAAGATACAACTGGGATGTGAGGAAGGACTGGGCCAGCGACTGCTGTATTCTAGTGTACACCTCTTAGTATTGCTTGATTTTTAAATATAGCATCTATTATTCTTATAAAAATTCTAATGTTTAGTTTCAAAGTTCTACCAAAATTTGGGGCTGCTAGGGGAGAATGATCCTTTAAAATAAATTACAGAACAGATTTTAATGTTTAATAAGAATCTTTACAATAATAATAAATATCCATTGAGTGCTTCTAAATTTCCAGGCCCTCTTCTAAGTTTTCTATGTGTATTAGCTGATTTAAAAGGACAAAGAAATTTACTCTAGGGCCTCAAATACAGGGAAGACATGCCTTATTTAAAATTGAAAAATTCTGATGTGTAAAGCAAAAGGGAATCTGGTCTTCTTTTTATATTCCCATCTTCATCTAGCCTTTAGCATTTAGTATCTGAACTATAAAAAGTGCCTTCTAGTTGCCTGATCCCCAAACTTCCCCTTTTTCAATCTATTTTACACAAGCTACCAGACTAACATTCCCCAAACACTATGCTGGTTTAGTTGCACCTCTGCTCAAAAGTTATCAGTGGTTCCACTTCATCTAGCGAATAAAGTACAATCTTAGCATTCATTTAAATTTCTTCTGGGGCTCCTTTCCACTATCTTCCTTTTATAATTTCAAGTTTCATCAAACTAGTCCTTTTGTAAATATGGACTAGTTACCTTTCTCCAACATGCTTTGTGCTTTGTACTCTCTTATGTCATACCTTGCACCTAAAATGCTTCTGCTCTCCCAAAATTCACTTAACAAATTGATAGCCCATTCTTCAAAGTGCAGTTAAGGCATCTTGAGCTCTATCTACACTGCCATCCTCAGTCACAAAGGCAGAAATGATTTCTCCTTCAACTGCATGCCAATGCCAGTGAGGATCAACCTGAGTTTCTCTGTTGGCCATCTCCTGGCCAATTCTATGCCCTGCTCAATGCCACTGACTGCATCACAGATTTTCCCTTTAAGTTCTTTCCTATTCCCTTTCTGCTCTAATGCTGTGTCTCTGAGAGTAGCTGCATCCATCCACGGCCACAGGTCCCAAATTGTGGCCTCTCTTTGTGGTTCCAGTTCTCCCTGGGCTCTAATAACTCCATTTTACCATTATTCGTTTAGCCCTAGAGTGACAGTGGTTACCCACTGTTGCTATAGTCTTTTGCTTTAATTTTTCCTTAACCCTATCTGCATCTCTGCAAGCAGACTCATCATTAAATTCATAAGCCTGTGAAATAGAAAGCCACTAAGGAGAAAGAGCTAGATGAACCATCTGGAGTAAATTCTGTGGCCCGCCAGGACTCTGGCCCATATGACATTCATCTATCTCTCATTGCCTTCTATCGTAATATATGTCTGATTTACCCGAAGGCTATGAATCTCCTAAGTAGGGAGACCATACTTGACTCATTTTTGCTATTTAGGTGCCTGGTCATAATACATTTTCAATAAATGATTGGGAAGTCAATGAATCTTAATGGGCCTATTTAATGCACTCCACAAAGGTCTGGTAATTACCAGTCCCTGAATAGGAGAAGATTTTCACATAAACTTTCTGTTCTTAGATGTCACTCTGATTGGGATTATTAAAGGAACACAGTCCTGACAACAGTGAACAAAGAGGGGGAAAATAGACAATTCTGAGAAGAGAGCACTTTGAACCAGAGATGTGTGAACCCAGAAGCATTTTGAGATTGGCATCATGTCTTGAACTAGTTTTCAAAGGAATCAGACTTGGCCAAACCCAAAGAGAACTTTGCCAAGCACTTTTCCCCTTAATTTTTAAACCCATGTGTATTTTAAGGGAAATTCAATCCATATGTTTCTGATTCATTTACACTTAACTCATCAAAATGTTGTTTTGTAAGAGTTATTTGATGTCCCAGTCTTTTGAGCTTTTGTGGAGAAATGCCTTCCCCCTCTTAGAAATAAAAACCTTTTGGCAAGTCATACATAAAAATTGATCCCTGAAAAGTTCGAAGTCATTTCAAACCTCAAGGCCCACAAGGTTCCAGTGATTCCTTACTGGATCTGATAGGACTCCTATCTCTGTAGAAATCTGAGGGCTTTTGCTGAAGAGACACGTGGTTGTACAAGGATGGAAGTCTGACCCAGCAAAAAGACAAAGAGAATTTTAAACTCCAAAGTGGGAGAACAGGCATGTAAAGTGGCAAAGAGATGAGAAGAAGCTACAAATCAAACACCAAAAACAGAGAGACAAAGAGAATAAATGAAACAATTTTCTGTGTACAGAAGTTCAAAGACAAGGCAGGGAGAGAGGGAAATGTGAGCAAATATATGTCATGGAACACATATATCAGAGCTCTCAGAATCCTGTTTTAGAAAACCAAATGCCTTGGCCATTTGGGAAGCAATTATGAGAGTGTGTTATTAATTACTTAGTTGTGCATATTTACTTGAGAAACAATAGTTCTCACTATGGATCCTGCCAGCTTGCCTGCTTGACTTCTATCACCAATACTAATATTATTTCAATAGGCCCTTCATTTTTCTTTATTCATATCCATAGCTGAACTTATACATATGCAGTTCTCATAACACTATCCTTCAAAGCATCAAAGAGAAGTGGCTATTTACAAACACAGATGACCAGAAATTGGGCCAGGTCATTGATGCTATTCATTAATATCTCCTAACAATCCATGATGCTGTTGCCCAGGAAACAAAGCCAAGTCTGTATCTTAGATCTCAAGTTCTTCTTTTGTAAAATGCCTTACCTAAGATGTCACAAAAATAATAATACTCAAGAAAACATAAAGCACTCTGCAAAGACAAGGAGGAACAAGAATATTTCAATTGAGGGTTTAAACGTGAATAACAATGAGTGTGAGCCTTAACAAAATGCCTAAAGACTTGACTATAATTTCCTGGGTTGACGTTCTCAAAGGAAAGAAGCTCCAAAGGGGATAAATGAGAGACTATTAAAAAAAAACAAAATTCTGGCAACATAATCACTTATGTTTTCAAGTGGAAGTGAAGGTGGAGACATCTAAAGAAGAGTGTTTTTTTTTCTAGTTTTGTTAAAAAAAATAAGCTTAGAATTTTTTTTAAAGGAGTCCACACAGGTCTGAAAGAGTGGCTTCAATGGAAAGCAATAAAGGAAGGCCCAAGCTTGCAAAAACATGTTCATGAAAATATTAAAGAGCTTTAGCAGCTATCTTGAGAGAATGGGGAACAAGAAAAACACTCCTACTTGGGGATGCAAATCAGGTAATGTCTGATATCAGCTAGAAAACAGAAATATCTGCCCTATCAAACAGAATGACACTGTTTATTTGTTTGTATTCCCCAACTGGAATATGAGTTCCTTCATGATGGGGTCTTCTTCGTTCCCCACTTCAGATGCAGAGTAACTAGTGCACCTAATTCAAGCTTAGTATATATTTGGAGAACAAAAAAATTGATGTCAAATGAAAGACTCTGCCATGTGACTATCTCCATCTCTGCTAATTCTCTCCACATATATGTAACCTTCATCTAGCAACCTGACAGCCATCCTATCTCCCTCTAAAGCAAATAAGGCCAAGTCTACACATCTGTCCACTCACTGTCATCATAAGTGGCATCAATCACATACTTTACCTAGCTCACTGCATCTTCTTTCCTTCCAGCTCCATTTCACATAAGTGGGTGGACCGCTGGTAGAATCTTCCAAGCCTTGTCTGCACCTACTACTCCTATACCTACCCCTCCCTAAAATGCTTTCTTACTTTCCATCTTTGGTGTTGTGCCAATTTAAAATTGAACCACCATTATCCAACCCTCACTGGGATGTTTCTTACAATCATCTACTCCTCTCTAATGTCACCTCTTCCTGAGAATGCATCAGTTTCTGCTTCCTGTTTATTACCAGACACTCTTGCCCCAGTTATCCAGCATGCTGTCTGCATGCTTTCCTGCCTCAAGACAGCCCATGCTGGAAGATGCTATGAGGCAATGCCCTACACAGCAGTAGTCACACAGCTGCCCTCTAAGGCAGAGGAGCCTCCAAACACTGAGAAATTACACCCAGGGCCATTAGGGAAAGGAACAGGCAATCTGCAAAAGCTCAGGCCAAGCTAACTTCATTTCTTTTTCTGGATAGCATGGATGTATCTTGATTTAAGCAAGGCATTTGAAATTGTAAAATCAGAATCAGTGGAGATTTCATAGAATTGATGCTCAACACTTGGTTGGGGGTGAACTCCACTGAGCATCTGATGGACACTGGGAACACTATTCACACAAGTTTATCGTACCATTTCAGAAGTCATGCACTACATATTAAGAACATTGTTTTAGCAGCTGACTAGCCCATCTTCCATCAATGATTTTAAAAACGCATGCTAATGTCAATGACATCTAAGTTGTATTCAAATACTATGATCCTATCATTCTAATAAAATAGTGATCATGAAAAGAAATGCATTTTTAATGTTTGCCACATGCCAGGTTCTATCCTAAGTACTTTACCTACTTTGCTTTATTTAATTCTCACAACAAACCTATCCATTTTGCATTATTATAATCTACAAATACAA
Source organism: Macaca mulatta (assembly GCF_049350105.2). Lineage (NCBI taxonomy): Eukaryota > Metazoa > Chordata > Mammalia > Primates > Cercopithecidae > Macaca > Macaca mulatta. The sequence goes on from NC_133413.1 coordinate 126,637,027, forward strand.
TTGTAATACAGATGAGGAAATTGAGGCTTAGAAAAACTAAGTCATGTGCCCACGGTCACACAGCATGTGGGTGAGTTAAAATCCAAACATGGATCTGTCGGTCTCTGTGTCAGGATAGATGAGGTTATAACTCCCCAAAGCCCATTGGCTTAAAGTCACAGAGGTACATTTCCCCTTACACTAGAGGTCCATCACACCTCAGCAGGGGTTCTCTGCTTTTCTTGGTTACTCAGAGTCTCAGCTGACAGAGCAGCCACCATTTCCAATGTTGTCAGTCTCTTTATATGAGAGAAAATGAATCTGAGTGTCTCTTACAAAATTTCTTTTTAATATTACTATTTTATTAGAATCATAGGATCCCAGAACTTGGATGCAATTTAGATGCCATCAGCATTAAGATGCTTTATTTATTTATTTATTTATTTATTTATTTATTTATTTATTTTTGTTAGAGGGAGTCTTGCTCTGTCACCCAGGCTGGAGTGCAGTGGTGCGATCTCAGCTCACTGCAAGCTCTGCCTTCCAGGTTCATGCCATTCTCCTGCCTCAGCCTCCCGAGTAGCTGGGACTACAGGCGCCCACCACCATGCCCAGCTATTTTTTCGCATTTTTAGTAGAGACGGGGTTTCATCGTGGTCTCGATCTCCTGACCTCATGATCCGCCCGCCTCGGCCTCCCAAAGGCTTTATTTTCTTTCATCATTGATAGAATGATGGAAGACATAAGTTAGGTTAGTCGCTGCTAAAACAATGCATTAAAATTCTGTGGCCCAGAGTAACTTCTCCTCACATCTCTTTGGACAAAACAAATCATGTGGGCAAATGGAAAGAGAACAGGAATTGCAATATTACTCTATGTCCAGGATATGGAATCCTGAAAATATCTGGCAAGCATCAAAACATCTACTGCACTCCAAAAGCCCATGCTATTAGCAACAATTTCTATATACCCTCAACCTAAGAAATGAAATGTTATGTAGCTATGTTTTTCCATAGCCATGACATATCATACAGGGAATAATCCATATCAAATGTCATTCCTCACTGTCTGCTTCTGTGTACCTAAAGTTTTATGGTATGACCTATTTGGAATGTTGAAATTGCACTAAATTCCGAATACCTGCCCATGATCTGTCTCTAAAATGCAATATATCATAACATAAGGTTTAATTATAGAAGCAGTTTAGCAGTAACCAAATTTAAATCCTATTTTTTTCTGATCTTTGCCCTTGCTTTCTGGAAAAAAAGTTCCTTTAAGCAAGCAATTTGCTGTGTTACCACAACTCATTAAAACAATGCTGCTGATTTGCCCTTTTATCTCCAAAATTATTCTATTCTGGAAACTTAAAACTACAGAAATAACTTCCTTTTGATTTTTATTTCCTCCAATGTCTGTGGATGGTGCTTTATAGTTTGCAGAATACAGGAACTTTTCACATCAATGATTTCATTTGATCAGCCTTTCATATAAGCATTATTTTCATTATAGTTCTCCAAATGAATAGATGGTTAATTTTTTTAAAAAAAGAAAAAAACGTAGCCTAAGGCCATACAGCTAAAAAGAGGGTGATGCTGAGATTCCACCCATCCCTTCTGATTCCAGCCTGTGCTTCTTCCTGTCGTACGTCCCAAATCTTTGTGCCAATTCTCTTTAACTGCTGGTAAAAATCAGTCATGGCCTGTCCTCTTTTTTGTGCGAGAATATCTAGGACAAAGAGTTCCGTATCCCAAAATGATGCTGACCTCTGAGGCTCCCACAGAAAAAGGGTCACAAAGTTTCAAGGGAGAAAGTATGTATTCTCTTAAGCAAAGGTAAACTTAGCATCTGTAAGAAGTTCCCTAGTCAGAAAAGTTTTTATTAGCAGGCAATAAATAAATAAATAAATAAGCTCCTCAACGGAGAGTCTTCTAAAGATAGAAAAACTAACCGGTAGTAAGCACCGGCTATGAGCCCAGCCCTTGATATTGTTTGGGTTAATAATGGTTGAGGTTTATTGAGCATTGGCTGAAAAAGTTCCAGGGTTAAAGCATTACATGCACTGGTACGTTTTATCCTTGCAAAATCCCCACAATGGAGATATAGTCATCATTCCTTTTTCGCACACGAGGAGACTAAGCATTAGAGACAGATGCCAACATCACACACAGCCGACAAGTGGCTGAACTAAGATTTAAACACACAGGGTCAAACACCGAGCCTGCCTCCTTGTGACTTGACGACGACGGCAAGCCTAGTACACAGAGATCATTATTCTCACTTTACAGAAGTGGGAACAATAGCACAGAGAGGTTAAGGAATGCTTTCAAAGCTGCACAGCCAGCAGGTGATGGAGTGAGAATGAACTCAGATTTGCCCCCATATCAAAGGCCAGTTATACCTGGTGCTGGTGAAGTTGAGTCTTTGTCCAAAGAACTCTGCCTCTTTTAACTTATGGGCCATCTCAGCAAAGGGAACATCACAGAGATCAATCACCAGGGATGGAATGACAATGCCAGACCCACATTTGTACTCTGGCTCCCAGTCTACTGATCCAGGCATGCTGTTAATCTCCAGGGCTTATAGAAGAGGAAATTCTGTTTGTTCCTAGAGGCCTTTGAGGCATCTTCCATTCGGAACTTGCACAACACTGTTCCTCTGACTGAGATTGGCTCCAAGTGTCTGCTACTGGGGCATCATTCCATTTCTTCAGGCTTGTTTGAGGCGTTAATACTCAGACACTTCCCCAGCCATCCCCAGCCACCTCCCTTCACCAGAGTCACCATAGAGACACGTTTCCATCTGTAAGGACAACGCACGTCCCCCATTTCTAGGATTAAGCATGTCACCTTTCAAGGAATGTTATGCCTGTGGCCGTCACTCGTGCCTCTTATTTCACAGCAGATGAAGTGAATGATGATGGTCACAGCTCTGGCACATTTACAGTGATCACCTCTCTTGATATCTGAGGAGCACTGAACAGGAATGTTGAAACATGTTTCTGATTTTAAAAATTATCTTGTACAGTTAGAATGGCTATTACTAAAAAGTAAAAAAAAGAAAAAAAAAAAAAAAAAAAAAAACCACACACACAGATGTTAGTGAGGTTGTGGAGAAAAGCGGACACTTATACACTACTGGTTGGAATGTAAATTACTGAAACCTCAATGGAAAACAGTGTGGAGGCTTCCAAAGAACTAAAAATAGGACTACAATCCAGCAAACCCACCACTGGGTATTTACTTGAAGGTAAGGAAATCATTTGATCTAAAAAGATACCTGCATTCATATGTTTATCGCAGCACTATTCACAACAGCAAAGTCATGGAATCAACCTAAGTGTGCATCAAGGGATGGTTGGATTTAATGTGTGGTGTATACGTATAGATCTAGATATGTGTACATGTACACATACATCTGTATAGATCTAGATATCTAGATGTGTGTGTGTGTGTGTGTGTGTGTGTGTATGTATGTATATATCTCCATACCATGGAATTCTACTCAGTCATAAAAAAGAATGAAATCATATCTTTTACAGCAACATGGATGGAACTGGAGGCCATTACCCTACGTGAAATGACTTAGAAACAAAAAGTCAAAAACTGCATGTTAGAAGTGGTAAACAGTGGGTACACATGGAAATACAGAGTAAAATAATAGATACAAGAGACTCCACAAAGTGGCAGAGTGGAAGGGGGGTACCTACTGGGTATAATGTACACTATTTAGGTGATGGATACACTAAAAGCCCACACTTCACCACTATGCAATACATCCATGTAACACAACTGCACATGAGCGCCTAAGTCTATAAATAAAATTTTTAAAAATCAAAAAAAGTCTATAAATTAAAATTTTAAAAATCTACTATGTTCTGTTGCTGGCCAAATATCCTTCTTGGTTACAGACATAATCAGGAAGATCATAATTTTATTAATAACATGCTATTGGAGAAATATAGCAAATAATCGTGTCTCATCAGGTCAAAGTGACAGAAAGAAGTGCAGCACTTCCTCATGGCCCACAGAATTGGGCAACTTGTAGCAGTGAACTAATGACTCTGCTGTTTAATTTATGTATTTGAGTAAAGCAAGGAATCAAGAAAGTAGGAGACTGATGAAGAAAGCCTAAGGCTGGGCACGGTGGCTCATGCCTGTAATCCCAGCACTTTGGGAGGCCGAGGTGGGCAGATCACGAGGTCAGGAGATTGAGACCATCCTGGATAACACGGTGAAACCCTGTCTCTACTAAAAATACAAAAAATTAGCTGGGCGTGGTGGTGGGCGCCTGTAGTCCCAGCTACTCGGCAGGCTGAGGCAGGAGAATCACTTGAACCCAGGAGGTGGAGGTTGCAGTGAGCTGAGATCATGCCATTGCACTCCAGCCTGGGCAACAGAGTGAGACTCTGTCAAAAAAAAAAAAAAGGGGGGAGTTGCAGGACAAAGTGAGTGAAGAACATGAAGAACATAGAGTGGCCATGTGGTACAGTGAATGGGAATGTTCCTACTAGACAGGAACTCAGAGAGGGTGCGGGCTGTGCTAGAAATGTCCTGAAGCTTCTAACCAATGAACTCAAAATCCCTCACTCCACTTTCCCATTACCAACATAAAAGGGCAACTTTCATTGTATTCACCATCCACACATCTCCTGATTCCTTCAAACTCATTCCTACTGTTCATTATAATTTCATTCCTTGTAGGTAAAAGTAAAATAAAAATAATAAAAAGTATGTGAAGAGTAACCCAGGTTACAGAACAGAGACAAAATAACCCTGAGATGATAAAGTGCCTTGCCCTCAATACCCAGCCAGGCATTGTCCCATGCAGAGCTGGGCTGAGGATGGTTCAGAAGGCCCGTCAGAACCTCTGTGGACCATGTGACAACTACAGAAATCATCGATGGAGACCTGACCCTCAGGTTTAAATGGGATAGTACGTATGCCACAGGCAACTTTTAGAGACTTTTATTCTACCTCACATATGCAAAAATATAGCGTCTAGCTTTGCTGAGTATGAAAATCTAAATTTAGAATCACTTCAAAATTGCCTCTGATTCCAGGAAGAACGCCTGAAAGAACAAAAAATAAAGAAAGCTGGAGACATTGAAGAAGTTGTTTTTTTGTTTTTGTTTTATAAAAAAAAGAAAAGGTAGAAGAACTTGTCCATCCTGACAAAATGCATCAACTAATTTCTATTTGTTTTCTCGAGAAGTCAAGTGCATAGCAGCTCAATGAGGCATCTGAATCTGCAAAAGAGAAGTGAATACTCATGAAGTTTATTTTCCCAAAAGGTCTGTGTTTTAAATGTACAGTGCAAGCAATCAAACTGAATCATTTAAAAATCAGGTTTGTAAATTTGAGTTCCCTTCCAAGGGTTTATTCTAGTAGGAATTTGTACTTCTGAGATGCTGGGGAAAGCCCTGGCAAATAAAGACTGCCAGAAAAAGCAAAGATAGTATCTGCTGTTCCATAAACAAAGCAGTTACTGCACGGCAGGTAATTCGGCTGTGTGATGCAGGCAAGCACTGTAGCCTGTGCTACTAACCCCTTACTAGGTCCCATCTAAACTGTTTCATGCCTGCAAATTGCTACGGGGTTAAATTGTCCATCAGCAGGAAGGGAAAGAGGGAAGCTTCATGTTCATGATAGGGAGCATGTTCAGAGACGCATCAAGCTTGAATGTAAAGAGAGGGAGGAGAAATGTCTGTAAAGAGATAGTAGAGCTAAGGTAAGAACAGCTTTAAAACAGCAGGCAGAGTCACGGAAGTAAATGGATAGAATGGAAGAGTCCACTCACTAGACCTAGAGAGACCTAGACTAGATTCGCAGAGATTAGAATCACCCCAGCTGGTACACACAAGTTTTCTAGAATTCTAGGAGTCCACAGAATAGCATTAATCACCATGGGAGTCTGGCATCACTGCTGTGTGGAGCTGCCTTCATGAAGCCGGCAGAGCAAAGATCCAGGAGCAGAAGCCCAAAAAGCATTGAAGGAGAGAAGCAGCAGGATGGGGCTTCCAGAGGTAGGAAAGGGCAATGCCAGGAAAGGATGAATCTGTTTATTTCCCCCAGTGGGCTGTCATCACGGCTGTGGAGTCGGGGGAGATTCCAGGGTGGCTTAAACAAAACCATGAAGATTAACATCTTTGGCACTTTTTTAATCTTCTTATCAGCAAGCTGAGCTCTCACTGATATCCTGTGTCTGCCAATGCTTAAGTTGCAAGGAAGTTTGGAGACAGACAGTCCCAGACTCTACAGCTTTCTAGCTGAGTAACTTTGAACATGATATTCAAATTTTCACTTTCTCTTCTGAATAATGGGAGTAATAACTGTGCTTTACATTTCAAAGGGTTAACAAGAGTTAAAAATATAGGTGAGGGACTTAGCACAGAACCCGGCACAAACTAAGTACTCGATATTCATTGCTACCATTGTCAAGACTTGTTAAAACGTAGACTGACGAAGGCTTAAAAAAAAAGCTCTCTCCCAGAGTTGACAGAAGATGCTGTATTTGGATTGGTATTCAGAGGCTGGGAAACTTTGCTGGTACCCTCTCAAAGCTTCACACAAACATGAGTTCAACAAAAGAATGAGCATTTATTGTGTGTGTTTGGGGAAGCCACCAGTGACAAAAATACAGTCCGTTCTCTTAAAATATCTTAAAAAGAAAACAAAAATTAATGAAATATAATATATATTTTATATATATGTGTGTGTGTATATATATGTATACATATACATATATATTTTTCAACCTGACAAAGAACTACAAATGTATATGAAAAGTTAAGCATTAAAATTTAATACAGCAGGCCCTTTTTTGACCCATCTATTTATTTTTGAAGTAATTTCTTAAATTAGCTCAATACATTCCATTGTCTTGTTCCTGGTTTTGGACTAGATAGAAAAAAATATATATATCTTCTTAAATGTCTGGTTAAAATGATGGTTTCCTTCCTTTAAAGGTAATTAGTAATATGTTGGATTCACTTTTTGTTGACTTGGAATACAAGCATGGATTCCACATGGGAGTCTCTGACTTCGATTCTTGTGAAATAAGCACAGGAGACTGTAAGACGGGGAAAATGAATTCTAAAGAATAAGATGTTTTGTGGCCAAGGTTGAAAAACAGATTTAATGCAGAATTAATCTTCAGAAGGTATTCGTGAGCATTTGAAATATGTTGCGTTGTTAACTGTATGATATTATCCTAACCTGTAGCCTGAAGGTCTTCCTTCATGCCATCCTGTGGCTTTTGTCATTCCCTTAATCAAATGTGCAGGGCTTGTGACCATGGTGTCAAAGTGTCTTTGTAGAAAAGTCATCATTGTTGAGGGTTAAGAGTTTAACCATATCACTTGAACTCTTACCCAAAAGCTAGGGCCGAACTAGACATGTAATGTCAAGATGAAACAGGGAAGAATTAAGAAAACGTACTGAGGCTTTCAGCATTATATTTAACATTGTCAAAATCTTTTTGATATCTCAAAGAGGCCACCAAAATTATTCAGGGCTAAGCTTTTTACTTGGGGAGATAACAAACCTCTTTTGGCCTTCTTCTTTTCGTTCATTGGATTTGAAAACTTTGATGTGATATAGAAAAGAATAGGTAGCAAAGATTCATATTAAATCAGCCAATTCCATTTATAAAAAGTCAACCAATTCCACTTATAAAAAAAGTATGGGGAAAAAAATTGTCTGAAATGCTTCAAAAATTTTCTGTGGATTATGATTACTAATAATGTCATTTTCCCATTATCACACATGGATAGATTGATTTTCTTTAAAAAATGATAATTACTAAAAGTTAAGATTATTGTCTTTTAAGAATTATTTTTGAAATTTAGGGTGAAGGTATAAATATGTTATTTTCATCAAAAATATTTATATCTCACACTTAACTTACTAGTTCTTCATTACAAACACTAGCTCCTCAAAGCCTTGAGTAGTGAAATTCAATGTTCCAATTTACTTGTATAAAAACAAATATGGAAGACTTAAGATTCCATATTTAAAAATTTGTTTTATTATTTTTCAGCATCTTCTAGGAGAGACCAATGTGCTGCCAAATGGAGATTTTTGGAAATCTACTTTAAACAATATATAATAAATAATATTTGCTTAAATAAACATAGTTACTAATACTTAACTGAATAGTAACCACCAAAATATGAACCCCTTTAAGACAGAAAAACTCATTAATCCAAGCTGAGCTGTTCTTCAAAACAAACAGCTCAGAAATAAATATGCTTATCAATAACAACATATTTGTATTTATATTTAATAAAGCACTATCTCACATATTTTATTTAGTTCTTACTGTAACCTATGGCTTAGCTTGTTTTAATTTTCATTTTAGAAATGAGAAAAGTGAAACTTTGAGCAAGTAAGCTGCTTGAAGTTTCACAGGTAATAGTTTCAGAGCTACAATTTAAGTGAGTTCTTATACTCCATCACCAGGGTTATTTCACCTTTGTCACATTAAATTCCTTGTCAATCACAGTAATACTGTTTAAGCTCAAAGTATTAGTAGAATTTTGTTTTTGGAATCACCTTTGGAACCCATTTATGAATCATAGAGGAAAATCAGTTTCATTATTTTAGAGTTGCAATGTAGTTTTTGATCAAAGAGGTGTTAAAATGGATGACCACATCATCAGGTTATTCCCCCAAATCAAAGCCACTTTCAAATTATAAAGATTTGCCACCCTGGAAAATATTCAAATAAACTCACTTGGTCTTAGCAAAAAAATTCAAAATTGAAATTTCTGAACTGTTTTAATCAATGGCAAGATGGTTGAAATGAATATACAATGTACTGGGTGCACTTGAATTGCTTAGAATCTTTTTGTCTCTTAAATGAGAATAAATAACCCCCTGTAATTTTGCCTGCATTCTTCTTATTTTTAGTGTTATCTATGACACACTGAGGCAGGAATAGGAGGAATTTCATTCAGTCAGATTCTATAGTGGGATCACTTCCATGAGGAAAAAAGTAAAATCAGTTAGGTATAACAGATTGAGCTATTTCTCCTTAACAATACCTGAAACTTTTTTAACCAGACCTTTATAAAAGAGTGGGAGAGAGGAACTAAAAGGAACTGAACTCAAATAACAGAACCGAATTTTTAGCTTAAATGTAAGCATCTATAGTAAACTTCAGTTAACAAGCACCTTTAACTGCAATGTTGATCTGAATTTAATTCTATTCCATTTTCCCCATTAGGGAATTAATTTTATCCAAAGTGTTTGCCTTTAATTCTTTTTCCTTTTTCATTGTCTAGAATCCATGCTAGCTCAAGAGCTAAAATATTAAAGGCAAAGAATTTGGAGTCTTTATGTCTGTAATTATTTAAAGCTGAATTTTCAGCATAGGAGAATTCACTACCAGATTTTCTGTAGTTCTAATTTACATTTTCTGTTTCAATTTACAATTAACAAGCAAAATGAACAGAGCATACTGTGACCCATCCCATTCAGTGTTTGGCAAACACGTTAATTCCAAGGCATCTAAGAATCAGCTAGGGATCATGTTTATAATGCCAACTTCTGCTCCTCCCCACCCCGATACCACCAAAAGAGAACCTACTGCAGTGGGTTTATGGTTAGACCCAGGCAGAGAGTTCCTGAACCACTCTTTAGATGATATGAAATATAAACTTTTTCTGCTTTTACTGGGTTAGTAAACAAAGTTTAATGAACTCATTATTGCTTTTGTTAAAATGACAACTTCATAGATGAATGCTATCCAAAAGTCCTTTCTCAAAAATTTGCTATAGTATCACATAGCTAACCACCATATCCCAATTGCCAATACCTGAGATTTTGCTGCACTTTATTTATTACCTTTAGAACAAAAATATTTTAGAATGGTTTCTTTCTGATTATTAACAAATTTTGCATTAATTAAACATGTCAACTAAGAGGTTACTATGATGTTTTCCTTTGGCAAGCATCCTGAAAAGTTTTGTCGTCTGCACTTTTTACCATAATGGTGGAAGAATTCAAGAAATATTCTAAGTCTAAAGATATACAGTGCTTCAGGTCTCTTATGTGGCTCGATAAAGCATGTAGATGTAATACCTGGCTGACTAATAGAAATATTAAGAAAACAGAGTTTTAGCCACAGGAAAGTTACTGAATATGGCTTCATAAGTTTTAATAAAGATGTCATTCTCACATACTTTATTATTTCCCTTTTATAAAATGAAAGTAATTGGACAACTGGTTACTTGGAGCCTTCACTTCTGAAAATCATTTTTCTGGTGCTATGGGCTGCTGAGTGAGAATCTCTTTGGACCTGCTTCTCTCCTTTCTGTTCATTACTGGGGTTAATCAAAACCCAGACCTTTCTCCGACCTCAAACATATTACCATGATGGGCTGAGAAAATCGGTAAGTATATGTTTTCTTTGATTTTTGAAACTCTGTGTTTGGTAAAAGCAGGATGTAGAAGACAAAGAAATAATGAATTAGAGCTACCTGCAGTAGCTCTAATTTTAGTCTTGTGCAAGCCCCAAGGAAAGAATTTCTACAGTGGTAAAGACAAGAATGTATAGCTACTAAAGGTCAATTGCTTGTTCTGACAAGCTGCTCCTTTGGTGATGATCTCTTTGCCCCACATTCTAGAGACCTGTCTGTCTTTCAGCAACTCAGCTATCCCTAAAAGGAAGGCTTCTTAGGATAAGAATGCTGGTTTCGTGCGGTCTTGCTGTGGGAGTTGCATTTTGGCTGTCTTCTTTTTGATTGTGCTAAAAGTGAAAATATTTGAAGGATCCACGTAAAAAAAGAATAAACTCCAAATCATACCAGGTAAACCCCATTTTTCTAATCATTATAATTAAAAATCCAACACAGTACAATTTCATATTCTTGTAACCTTTACTACTTTCCTATGTAACATTTACTATTTAGAGCGTCAGCCAAAGATCCAAAGGACATTTCCCGGAATATGATGCTTGAGCTTCCATCCCAGATAAAACAGAAAAAAAAAAAAAACTCTATGGGCATTCTCTGTACTTTCTGTTGAATTTTTAGTAAACCTACAACTGGTCTAAAAAGTATAGTCTATTAATTTATTTAAATCTATTACTGAATTGACACAATATTTATGAATATGCTAAACTGCACCCTTAAATTCTCTCTAATATGAGTTACCTAATTTCATCTGGATAGGCGTGTGCTCTTGAATTAAAATTTGCCAGAGAAAATTACTGAAAAAGCTTATAGCCATTTCAATAAAGTAGGTCTTCATTGGGTTTCTGAGTGTTATAGCAAAGAATGAATGGAAAAAAGGTGGGGAAGAACAGTTCTGATATTTCATTCACAAGTACGTGGAAGGATGTGAAATGAGACACTTAAATGTGAGAGCTCTATTAAACCGAGAAGGCTGTCAGAAAGCAGAGGCCAGACACACGATAAAATTGCTCTAAGACTTTTAGAAATTCTGACAAAAATCCCATTCAATGAGTGGTGACCTGGAAAAGTTTGAAATATCAATATAAAACACAGATAAATCTTATTTAGTAGCAGGAAGCTGGGAGACAATTACCCTTGGAGATACTTGGAGGTATTAATGGATGAAAAGATACAGTATTCATTTGTTCATTCACCTGCCAAATACTTAGTAAGCACCTGTTTTTAAAGTGTGGTTCCCAAACTTTGCTGCACATTAGAATCATCTAGGGAGTTTTAAAAAAATTCTGATACCCAAGTCACATCCCATATTAATTAACTCAGAATGCCTGGGGAGGGGAGCCAGGTGTCAGTAAGTTGTTAAAGAGCACCAGGTGATTCCAATATGCAGCCAAGATTTAAGGCATTTATCCATCCAAAAAAAGTAAATTGTGCGTGATTGCTTCTCTTAAGGAACTTGAAATCTAGGAAAGACAATTAGTCATGTACAAAAGCAAATACAAAGTAGAATGCAACATGTTATTTTTATTTGTTATTTATTTATATTTTTTTGAGATGGAGTCTTGCTCTGTTGCCCAGACTGGAGTGCAGTGGCGTGATCTCGGTTCACTGTAACCCCCGCCTCCCGGGTTCAAGCAGTTCTCCTGCCTCAGCCTCCAGAGTAGCTGGGATTACAGGCACGTGCCACCACGCTCGGCTACTTTTTTGTATTTTTAGTAGAGATGGGGTTTCACCGTGTTAGCCAGGATGGTCTCGATCTCCTGACCTCTTGATCTGCCTGCCTTGGCCTCCCAAAGTGCTGGGATTACAGGCATGAGCCACCACGCCCAGCCAACATGTGCTTTAAATGCACTATCTCATTGTGAAGTTGGCTTGGTGAAGTATCATTTCTCGAACCAAGCAGTTGTGGGGCTCCAAGGAGCTCTACAGAGAATACATTTGTGGTGATATGGTCATTTCTAGGAGCCTTATTTCCAGAAAGAGGCAGCAAACTGGAAAGGGCTCAAAGAAAAGTAACAAAATGATTACAGGCCTGGGGGAATGGACTTATGGGGAGAGATGAAAAGAGGAAATAAGTATAACCTGACTCAGTGACAATTAAAGGTGGAGGGGTCATGATAACAGTCTACAAATACCTAAAGGGCATGAACATGAGGGAAAGAAATGAATTACTTTGGATAATGCAAAGGGTGTTGGTTAAGAGTACTAGGACTGCATTATGAAAGAGAAAATGAAGGCATGGCATCAGGCAATCCTTGCTGACCATTGGAGCTGGCTGCTAAAGGAGAAGGAGCAGCTACATTACTTGAGTTCCCATAAAACAAGTTTGGACAACCACTTAGTAAATAGATGATTAAAAGAAATTTTATGTAACCTGGACAATGGCAGGAGGTAAGGGCAATTGAAAGGAGGAGAACAACTGAAATCTTTTTCAACCCTAATACCAAAATCATACTATAAAAAGTTCAAAGAACAGAAATTGAGAGGAGCTATTCTCTTTAAATGTGATCGCAAATGAGGTTGATCCTTTAGCTGTTATTAATGTGTTCATTATAGATGCAGCAAAACACCGTGGCACACATTTACTTATGTAACAAACCTGCATGTTCTGCACATGTATCCCAGAACTTAAAATAAGCCTCGACCTCCCAGGCTCAGGTGATCCTCCCACCTCAGCCTCTACAGGTAGCTGGCACTACAGGTGCACACCACCACGCCCAGCTAATTTTTGTATTTTTTATAGAGAAGGGCTCCCACCGTGATTCCCAGGCTGGTCCCAAACTCCTGGGAAGGAGGGCTTAAGCCATCCACCCTCCTCTTCCTCTCAAAGTGCTGTGATTACAGGTGTGAGCTATGTGCCTGGCCAAGAAAACAATTTTTAAAGAGGCTAGGTAATATATTCAAAGTCACACAGTTAGTAATGGTGCAGTGAGAAATGAAAATGCTTACTCTGTGGCTTCAGAGCTTACATTCTTCTATTTTTATGGAGTACACTAAATTAGGAACCAGATAAAACTTGTCATCTTACAAATCCTCCTCATAAACCTTATCTGTAGTATCAGGAGAAGAATACCTACGTTGTATAGTTGTTGTGATGAATAAGTGATATTTAAAAATATTTACCACAGCCTGGGACACAGTATATTTTCAAGAGATGGTAGCTTAAAAAAAAACCCTAAAACCCACAAAACAGACATTTCCACATGAGTTTTTCTTCATACCTTCATACATTTTGTATAAATCTGGCCAGCTTTCATTCTTCTTCCTCCCACTCTCTGGGCTTATATTGTTTTTATGAAATCAGGATAAACTGATAAACTAATTTTCACTATGATTTTATGTCTTCTTAAGAGACGTGCCTTGAACTTTGAAGGAGTTGTGAGAGAAAAGAGTGCCTATGCAAACAATTTATTTTTCCGGAAAACATTAATCAAACCTCTATTCTAGGTAAGGGGCTCTAATAGGTAATAGGACTATAATAATAAAAAGGCAGATGAGGGTCAGCCCTCCTGGAGCTTACATTCATGCAGAGAAGACACAATAAACAACAAACCAACAATGAATAAACAGACATCAATATAAACATTATAAAAGAAAGAAACTTGATATTATACATGACAGAGGGGTATAGTTACAGAGGATGATCAGAGAAGTCCTCTTTAAAGAGATGATTATTAAGCAGATACTATAAGACAAGGAGACACACACAGAAAGCCTAGGAGGAAACTTGCACAGAGTGACCAGCAATTGCCAACTTCCTTAGGAAAGGGTTTAGAATGTTCTAGAACCTCAAAGAGGCTATGATGCATAATGAGTGAGGGTGAAGGTGGCCTGAAATGAGGTTAGAAAGCTAGACAGCTGTCATATCCTGCGGGAATCCTAGCCCATGATAGGAAGGAGGGTTTGATTATGCACATGTTGGAAATGTTACAACCCTAAAGAGTTTGAAGTAAGGAAGTGACATGCTCTACTTAATATTACTAAAGGTTTACTCTAGCATGTAACTGCATAATAAATTATGTCCTGTGCTGCAGGATAGTGATGGTGGGGGATTAAGAAGAATGGAAGAATAGGATAGTGTTTACACTTCTATAGCATTTATATTCATTTGTTCCTTTTTTTAGGTTGTTTAATGATTGTTAGCTGTCATTGTGTCTTCTCCACATTGAGAAGACTGGAAGTCTAAAGATGAGATAAGAAGTGTTGAATTAGACTAGCATGGTGGCAATGGCTATGAGGAACAGTGTATAAATACAAGATATATTCTGGAGGTAGAACTGAAAGGCAGGTTAATTTTTATTTTACTTTATTTTAAGTTATAGGATACATGGGCAGGACGTGTGGGTGTGTTACATAGGTAAAAGTGTGCCATGGTATTTCCCGCCCCTACCACCCCATCGCCTAGGTATTAATTGCCACCCCTACCACCCCGTCGCCGAGGTATTAAGCACCACATGTGTTAGTTCTTTATCCTGATGCTTTCCTTCCACTCCCCCCCGATTGTGTGTTGTTCTCCTCTCTGTGTCCACATGTTCTCATTGTTCGGCTCCCACTTATAAGAGAGAATATTAGAGACATGCAAATCAAAATCATATTGAGATACCATCTCCTGCCAGGCAGAATGGCAGGTTAATTTTGAAATGCCCTAAAACATCTAAGGGACCATGCCAAGTAACTCTATTTTCTTATTTTCTGTATTATTGATGCTCTGGCTTCCAGAGCCTCACTGACAAGGGAGAGACTGCCCCCCCAGGGCTAGCTAATCCCCAGAGATACCAAATGACTCCCTGTGGAGCACGCCTTTCATATGCAAACCAACTAATCCAGAACCCACACCTCCAACTACCTCCTTTTTAAAGCTCTCAATATTCCCCTGCCATATTCAACCCAGGCCCAGATAGCAGACAACTAGAGACCACTCCTAGAGTGCAGAGTCCACTGAAATTACTCAGTCTAATCCTAAACCTGCTCAGCTTGCTTACCCTGCCTTGCACATTCCTTCCCATGAAAATCACAATAAGGGTTATGGCCCATTCTTCTTGCTTCTTCTGCCTTCTGACCGACCCTGGTGTTGCCCGTGTGGCCCTGTGTGCTATGGCACGCCCCTTCCTCTTGAGAACTGTGTGTAACAAACTACCTTCAATGGCAAACATCTCATGACCTGTCGATAAAAACAACCCCCACCCAACCCCGTTCAAAAACAGATCCATTTTAAAAACAGGTTGTCAATGATCAAATCAGGATAATTACTCTATTAATATGTACAAATATTGTGTCAATTTAAAAAATAACAGATTGTCAGCATAACAGTGGTATTGAAAGCCTTCAGAATGACAGGGATCACCTAAGGGAAGTGTGTAGATAGAGAAAAGGAGTCACAAGGGCTGCCAGGGGAGTCCCCAGAAATAAAAATCTGTGTTTTGGATTTTACACTGTGTGTCAACTGAGTTGAAGAATTATTTTCAAGCTTTTTCAGCACCCCACAAATCATGCCACATAAGCCACTGCCTACTCTACGTAAGTGTAAGGCTGATCCTGTTTCAAAATGAGTAATCTTCACTAAGCCCACAAGCATAGTTATCTTCCCAGAGAAATAACGTGAAGTTCAAAGCCATCCACGTGAGGATACACCCAGTAGGCAGAAACACATGAGATATAAAGCAACCATCCCAACATGCTGATAAGAAAGGAAAAAAAAAAAAAAAACCAGGGAGGTAAAACTCCTACACTGACAGACATCCAGGGTCTCTGCTGAGATGTCAGGCAACCAAATGCACACAGAGCCATATGCCCAGAGCACGTCTCAGACCTGTTCTGTTCCAGCACAGCATTCTCACAGGTCTACAGTGAAATGAGAAAACCAGACAGTGCATTTTCAACAAAGCTAAAAGTATTTATTTAAAAGAATTTCCTTTGAATCTGAGATTACAACTTTTGTGGCTTTTTTAGTATTCGATACCCTTCCTTTCACAAAATGGTGGCAAAAGTAGAGACAATTTGTTACTTTTTTACTTGACAAAAGAACAAAGAGGCAGTCCCATAGAGGCCCTTTACATTTTTTACTCTTTTCTTTTTACTGGACCATAATTTAAAAATTTGGAAACCACTAATCTAAAAGATGTTACACACCCAGATATATGAAAAAAAAAAAAATCCACTATCTATAACCAGATTTCTGCTTTCTGTTTCATCCAGACTAACGGAGTAACCCAGACATAGCTCGAATGAGATTTCTCAACGCCACCCATGATATGGAGTTTCCATTTTTACAGGTTGGCCATGAGTTAGGAAACTATTATCACACTGATGGAGGGAATGTGTACACATCCTGATCTAAAGTGTTATGTTTTCTCAGATACTGACAAGTAGGGACAAAGGTTCAACGGTGACTAATGAATAAAATGTTAAGGTGGAGACAGGACTTAATTGTTTAAAAGCAGTCACTTGAGGCGTGTAGCTGCATTCACTGTGAAACCAAATCAAGCTTCTGACGATGTGGCAAGGACAGATATATGTATTTATTTGTTTATTTAAACAAAAAAGCCTAGCACTTCATCAAAGTCTACTCTCTGCTTATACTTTGAACAGCTACTATAAGGGGATGTAGGATGAACAAGTTATCTTTGGGGGTTTGGGCTTCTCTGTTGTAGTTTTTTGTGGGGTTTTTTTTGTTTTCTGGGTTGTTTTTTTTTTTTTTTTTTTTTTTTTTGCTAATTCTGGGAGTAATTACAGCATCAAATTTCTGGGCATGTTCTTCAATAAGTAGGTCAGGCTCGAATGTTTGGATACAGTAATTTAGGAGGAGGAGCTTGTCCTGAGGAGGTTGCTAGAAGGGAGAAGAGGGAGACAGAGCCAAAGGCATAATAACTGATAAGTTATGCATTAATCAGGCCACTCCTTCATTTTCCTATTGTGATTAAGAGACTACAATATTAATCTAGCACTAGGCATTTAATAAGATGAAAAGCAGTGACAAAGAAAACTTCCCCTGTTTTCTATGGAAGAAGCAATGCAAAGCTTGAGAAATTGGCTGCAAGATTACCTACTGTCATTTCCACATTCACCTAAAGTGATCACACTTGAACCAAGACTATCACAGGAAAAGGGAGGATGTTTATCATTGGGATCTAGAACTCTGGCTTCCCTAATTTCTTCACGGACCAGAATGGAGACTGCAGGCAGCACTATGGCCAGTCTGCACATACTGCATTAAAGAAAGAAAAGTGACATGACTTTTTGTTCCTGTTGGGGCTTTCATTCAGCTGTAGCTAATAAATAAATAAATAAATAAAATTAAAAAATACCGATATCAGACCAAAGGGGAAAAAGCCATACATTTTGTTTCTGTAAATATAAACACAGTTGTAGGGGCATGCAGACACAATGTTGACATAGGTAAGGGTGTTTGTGTGTATTTTTAGAAAGGGGCATGGGGTAAATTAAAAACATAATTTCGTTAGAAATTCAGAACCAGATTTATTCTTTTCAGTTACAAGAAATAAAAGCTTCCATGTAAAAAAAAAAATGTTGTAGTTCTGTATGGAATTGTCTTGAACTTTTGTACTGAACCAATATAAAAATTGAACTATTTTTTTTTGTATTGAACGAGAAACAGACCAAATGGTCTCTCAGTCTGAAAATAGAAGTTCACCATTCAGTTCCTAAAATAACTTGCTTACTACCATAATATTTGAACAAGAAAAATTTAATTTTTAATGCTATTTTAAAAACCCATGTTGCTTGATCTCATCATGTGTTTTAAACAAAGTTATACCAGGGGAAGAAAATCAAGAAATAAAGTTTTGTCCAAAACAAGTCTCGCTTCTGATGGAATCCTTCTTTAATTCTGAATCATCTCTCAATTCTTTTAATATTCCTCTTGCTTTCATGGACCCATCTCTTATGTAATTTCTAGTGCTGCACTGGGGAGGCCCAGAAAGAATGGTTTGGTTGGTTTGTCTCACTTCCCAGAGAAAAAGTGACGTGGAACTCTGGGTAGCGAGATGTGGGACTGCTGAAGGAAAGAAAAAGAAGTCGCTCCAGCCCTTATGTGAGGATGCCACATTTATTTAAGAGGGGGTGGAGAAAGAGTAATTAAAGGACAGAATTCAACTTACAACTGAAATCTGTATCGGGCACTATCCTAATGCAGAAGCCAAGCAGAATTACCAGCAAATGAAACACTAACAAGGGTAGCTGCTATCTCTTCAGACAAACCACTGGCGGCTGGGAGCCCACAGGATTTATTATGATCAATTAAGGGTGTGGTGGCCTGGGATAACAGAAGCAGTAGTCCTTGCGACACGGATATGGAATGGAACATTAAGAAAAACACCCTGTTTTTAGAGCTCACATTTTCCCCCAGCAAAAACAGCTCATGTTCACGTTTAAGCATGTGTCTGTTTATCCGAAAGCCTTCAATTCTTACCTCTTGAAATGAAAAATAAAAATTTAAAACAAAAAGAGGATTAGGGGCTGGTTGGATGATAAAGTAAGAACTAATTAAGATAACACTTAGAAAGTAAAAGCATTAATGAAATTTTAGTTCCCAAAGAGATAAAATGTTACTATTCTCATTTAACGGATGATAAAAATAAGTTTTACAGAAGGAATCGAGAAATCTAAAAAGCATTAATTAGAAGAGTGTCAGACATTGAAACAAATCACTCCAAGAATGCTCCTGCTATATAAAAATTAGACTCATCCCACCTCACTCCTCACCTTAAATCTGCCTGATACACTCTGAACAAGCTAGATCAGGTTATCTGAGAATCTCTTTAGAGTCCTGAAGGTTAATCCTGTTCTTGCCTCATTAGGAAACATCTGACTCTCTTCTCCCATCTCTTTTAAAACTGAGGGTACCACAAACACCCCAAATGGAGCACGTACAGTTTCTGCTGACATTCCTAGGCTGGTCAGCCAAAGGACTCTGCTGTTTGTGAGCAGACACTCCTAGCACTGGGCGCTGGCTGGCTGACAAGTAACAAGTAGGGAGCAATGAAGAGATTCCTTTATTCCCTGAAAAACTGGAAACCTACAGCAAAGTAGCCTGACTCCTGCAGAGAGATTGGCAGGTAGAGAAAATGTTCCCAATTTTAAAAAACCATGCACATGTGAAGAATAAACCTCTTATCATCTGAATCATAACAACACCCCAAGAACACTCAACACTATGCCAGACGCCACGTGAAACACCTTGTAGACCTCGTCTAAATGAATCTTCAGAACCACCCTAAGGAAAATGATGCTTTGCATGTGACAGTAAGCAGAGGCATCTGAGCCTGACACATGTGGATTCAAATCCTAGTTACCCAGTTCCAAGTTGTATAACTTTTGAAGACTGGCTGTGTTTCTCAGTTTTAACTCATTCACCCTTCAGAAATGGGCTCTAGTCCTTCAAATAAGACAATCCTATAAGCATTTATTCTACCTTCAAAATCCACCCTAAATGTGTCCAATTTTTCCATCTGCACAGCCTCAACCCAAGTCTAAGGGGCAGATCCAGGTTTTGTGAGGCCTGAGGGGTTGTGCAGTTTGGGAGGCCACATTTAAAGAAAGGGCATACAAAGCTAAGAATACAAAATTAGGTTAAAAAACATTATGTACTTGCTTGAAAACAAATTTTTAAAGCTGTTTTGAAATACTGCAAACTTTATAAAAATAAAGAAAAATAATACACCGTGTTTATTACTTGACATGTTCACACACCTCCATAATTTTTCCTGAATGCTTTGGCTGCACATTCTTTGATCACCTCTTTAGGACAAAAATTTTGTAAAATAGCTTTTGATAAAACAATCTTTCTTATTGTTTTATCTTTTTAAAATAGATAATACAATCTTTCTTCTGGCAAGTTGAGGATAATCACCATGTTAGTCCAATATCACACTGCTATAAAGAACTACCCAAGACCAGGTAATTTATAAAAGAAAGAGGTGTAATTGACTCACAGTTCTACATGACTTGGAAGGCCTCAGGAAACTTACAATCATGGCAGAAGGTGAAGTAAGCACATCTTACATGGTGGCACATGAGAGACAGCATGCGAGAGCACAGGAAAAACTACCATTTATAAAACCATCAGAACTCATGAGAATTCACTCACTATCATGAGAACAGCATGGGGGAAACCACCCCAATAATCCAATCACTTCCCTCCCTAGACACACGGGGATTACAATTCCACATAAGATTTGGGTGGGAACACAGAGCCAAACAATATCAATCACTAAAAGCTTAAAGTATTTATTTCAGCTTTACATGTTATTGTAGTATTATGCAAACATTAGAGATTTTTGTCAAATTTGGAAAGACTACTTGCTCGTTTCTTTCGTAGATGAGCTGTAAGATTTAGGAGCATTTCAAGTTTTCTATGACTAATCATAGTTACAGAGGTGATTAGTGACTAATTTAAATGACTAATCTTAAATACTCTTTGAATCAGCAAAACTCGTTAAGCAGTTTGTTGTTGATGTTCTAATTGAGAATGGTGTGTTAGTAGTTTTATGTTATTTTCATCTTGTGAAATAGCAAAAAATTTAAATATTTTGCCAATATGTTTATATGATCTGCTCCTCCTCATTAATTGGATTATCAAGCAATCAATGAACTGTCAGTTTCAGTCATCTCTTGGTAATTGGGACCAGGACCCCTCTCAGATACCAAAATCTGGATGCTCCAGTCCCTCATATAAAATGGCATAGTATTTGCATATAATCTACACACATCCTCCTGTATACTTTAAATCATCTCTAGATTACTTGTTATATGTAATACAATGTAAATGCTATGAAAATAATTGTTATACCACATTGTTTTATTTTTTAATATATTTTATTGGTGTATTGTTAATTGTTATTGTTGGTTTTTCTTCCTGAATATTTTTGATCTGTGTTTGGTAAATCTGTGGATGCAAAACCCACAGATAAAAGAATTGACTGTACTTCTCAACATTTATCTCTTCCTCTTAATGAATTAGTGAAATCTGAAAATTTGGGGTTACACAATTCAATTCTGAATGTTTTATATCTTTGTTTTATATCTCATTATTTCCCAATCTGTATTTCTTTGGCTGTCCAATAAACGTAAAGATTATCAAGTGAGTTCACTTCATTTGTTTCATGGAACTGTTCTATAGCATCTTTGCAAGTCATAGTTACAATGACATATGGCTGACTCACCTTCCCCTTGACAGGATCCCCAAAATACCCACAACCCCTCCACTATCACCCCACCCAAGTGGAAGCATGGGTGGGTGGCAGAGTCAGAATAGAAAGGAACAGTTGTCTTAACAGTTAGCAGCTAAAATGTCTTGTTTTTGCAAATATCACAAAGATATATGACCCATGAATACATCACTAAGGCTCTTCTCCTAGCCTAAGAAGAGGTCTATGTAGGCAAGGGGGCTTTCATTAGCTTCAAGATAAACCCATCCAGGCCACCACCACCTCTCAGCTGGGCTATTTTAGTAGCTTCCTAACTGCCTTCTGTGTTTTCACTCTTCTTTATTCTCCTATAATTTATTTCCATGCAGCACCCTGGGAGACGTTTACATATGTAAATTAATTTATGTCACTCTCCTGCTTAAAACCTTTCAGTGACTTCCCATTGCATATATTACACTGGCCAAACTCCTTATTACCAAATACTTGTCCTGCTATCTAGATGCTGCCTAGCTCATAGACTCATCTCATATCTCCTCACAGCACTCCCACTGCTCACGTGCTGTTGTCACACTGGCCTTGTTCTCATGCTTAAGTGCTCTACTATCCCAGTGAAAATTATGCAACAGTGTTTCAGGAACAATAAAGCACTATATCCATGTGAACTATGACTATTATCAGAGTCAGGAATAGAATGCCTGTGACTAAAATGGCTAAGGAAGAAAAGTTGTAGATTTCGATTCTTGCCAAAGTTTCTTACTACTATAAACACTGTTCTGAACCTCCACAAATGGAACTGCTGAAAATACAGGTCCAAGTCTTACAGCCACATAGCAACTCACCATATGTGTGCATATGGCACACGTGTATATATACAATATGTGTAAGCAAATGGCAAGGGTATTTAGCTATAGTAGCTTGCCTACATTACAGATATTTTATCAAATTACAATCTACATTTAGCAATCTAGTTAGTAATTAAAATACAACGTATGGCACAGTGCTGCTTAAAGTGAAATAGCAATACAAAGTTTTGAGATGTTAGTCAATGATTTCTAATAATCCTCCTTTATCAGGAAGAGTCAATGCTTTTCAACATTATCTAGTATTAATGTTGGCTGCTCGCCCCAGTTGAGAGATGTAAAGATTGAAGAATTAAAGAGCTGATTCAGGTCATGTGTAATCAATAGAGTGGTCAAAAAAAGTCTTGTTGTTCCTGGTCTTGAGAGTATTTGTTCCCTTGCCACACTGGATTTATTTCCTGAAGACAGCAACATCGAGTATTTTTCAACAACGTAAAACCCAACTCAAAGACACACATGAAAATTTGGTGACCAGATGAATATAGAGAATTGATAACAATGAGGAAAAAATACAGAAGACCACACAGGCGGGAGATTATTATAACTCCAGAGAGTTGAAGAATCTGGGGTTCACAGGAGAGGATCCACACAAACTTTGAAACTGTCCATAATAACTTTCATTTTTATATATCACACATGACAGGCTACTCATCGTTCAAATATGGTCTCTACAACATTAAATCACTTAGCATTGTCTAATAATTATTTCTTTAGATGATTTACCACTTTTGCAGTACTGGATTTTGCACAAGTTCTGCTTTCTCTCTGTGGATTTCAAGGCTCAGCTCATCTTTGTATTCAGTGACTTTCACAGTCTGATCCAAACTTAGGTGTTGCCTAACTTAAACTTCCCCTAAACAAATATTTTTTGTATGTCAAATAGGTTTCATATGGTTCCCTTTATAGGTCATGATTATTCTACTTTCCATGGCTCAGATGTTCACCGAAATCTTTTCTACTACTCTGTTGATCCAAGTCCACTTTCCTTCCAAGATGATGTCAAATCCTTTTCCACAATGTCACTACTTAGAAATGCCCATAGCTATATCAGCACGATTTTTTACTGTAATGTATACATTTCCATCTAACATGTTTTATTGCCATAATACTGTAAACTTCATTAGAATGGGGACTTTTAAAATACTCTATAGTGTCTAGTGTTAAACTAAGCACATAATAGGCACATGTTAAATATGAATTTATCCTCTTAGCAAAGTTAAACCACTACATTTCCATTAATATTTTTCTAACTTTAGACATTATTCTATTTCACTGAAGTCTCTAGAATCAGATTGCAAGATTTAGAACCACAGCCTTTTCATTTTCTGGCTTTGTTACCATAGATGAGCTGCTTTATTTTTCTGGGTTTTGATTTTCTCAACTACAAAAGGATGATCATAAGAGTAGCCATGTTGCAAGGTTAGTGTCAGGATTAAATGATGGTGCTTAACATAATACCTGGCACATTGAAGTTTTCAATAAATAACATCTGTTGTTATTATTATTACTATCTGTTCCTTATTCTAAACACACATCATTCATGCTTATATGCACTCTCCCAATTAAACATTATTCTTATATTTTAGAATATTAATTTGAAGTTTTACACATGTTTGCCACTTTATTCTTATTAGTATTACTTCTTATATATCACATCTCCTTCAAGGATCATGGTCTTTTTTCCTGCAGAGCATATGGTAGACACAGAAGTTCTCAAAGTGTGATACAGAGACCTTGTGGGTGCTTGAGACCTTACCAATGGATCCGTGAGGTCAAAACCATTTTCATAAGAATACCAAAAACTATCTGCCTTTTCACTTCTTACTCTGTTCATGAAGTCTTCCAGAAGTACATGGCATAGGATATGAAAAGAGATTGAGTGTAAATAAGATATGCGAATTACACTGTCTACTACTAAGTCAGAAATTAAAGCTATTTTATAAAAATATAAAACAATGTCATTCTCACTATTTTAAAAAAATATATAATTTTCAGAAAAATGTATTGCATTTAAATTAACATGTAATAGGTTTACTATTATTTTAAATGAATTGATAAATAATATTTTTAATTTCTCAGTTTTAAAACTTTATATGGTAGGCCAGGTGTGGTGGCTTATGCCTGATATCCCAACACTTTGAGAGGCCAACAGAGGTGTATCACCAGAGCCCACTAGGAGTTCAAGACCAGCCTGGGCAATATAGTGAAACCCCATCTCTGCCCAAGAAAATACAAAAATTAGCCAAATATGGTGGTGTGCTCCTGTAGTCTCAGCCACTCAGGAGGCTGAGGGGGAGGATCACCTGAGCCCAGGGAGGTCAAGGCTGCCGTGAGCTGTGATCACACCACTGCACTCCAGTCTGGGTGACAGAGAGAGATCCTGTCTCAAAAAAATAAATAAAAAATAAAAAATACGTAAATAAATAAAACTTAATATAGTAAATATTGATAGATACAACTCACATAAACAAAAGTTCTTTAGGCCCCTCAGTAATTTCGAAGTGCATGAAAAGGGCTAAAGACCGAAATATTTGGGAAGCACTACTTTAAAGTTTTCTGCAAACCATGGTTTTGGTGGACTTTGGTAGTAAATTTAGTTTTTAACTTTAATTTTTCTGAAAAATCTTTATTTTGCTCTCACTAATGGATGACAGTTGTGCTAAGTATAAAATTAAGCTGAGAGTTATCGTTTCCTCTCAACTCTTTGAAGACAGTATTCCATTGTCTTTTTACTTCTGTTACCACTGCTAACAAGGATGCTGTCATTTCACTTCCTGTTTTAGTTTAATTGTTCTTTTTTCCTGGTTGCTTTCAAGTTGTTGTTTTTTTCTTCTTCAACATTCTGTAATCTCAGGAAAGTGTGTCTAGGCACGAATTTCATTTTTATTTATTCTTCTTAGGATACATTATGGGTTCAAAATCTGAGGATTTATGGGTTTTTTAATCAGTTTAATCAGTTTTTTAATAATTCACATCCATTATCACTACTTTTCCATTCTCTATGTCAGACTTTTTCATTATAGCCTTGGTCTAATAAGCTACTTAACACTCTTTTAGGTTTTATTTTTTATTATTTCAACAATATCTTTTAAATTTAGAATTTTTCATTTTTCATTTTAATGTGTTTTTTAAATAATTTTTTGTTGATTAGTAAACTCTTTGCATTTTAACATCTTCGTTACATATACAGTTGGTACATAGAATACTCTACGTAATATACTATATGTCTATACTATGTCTGAAAAACTCAAGTATCTTAGGAGCCTAAATCTGTTATCCATCGGTCCTAGAAATCTAAATCAGAGTGGCTGCTTCCTCATGCGTTTAAGGATCTTTGACTGTGAGCTCATTTCATCTTAATTGCATAATTCCTGTACATCATTGGGAACTGGGGAAACTTTTCTGCAGGAAAGATTTGCTCCTGCAAATAGCCAGGGATGCAACTGACCCAGGTCTACTTAGCTCTGCTGAGTGTCTCAGCTCATCCTTGGAGGTCCAAGCTCCCTCATTATTTATTCTGATGCCTGGAAAGTCACCATCAGAAAATTATACCTAAAGATTATGAAACCATGTATACTTTCAATAAGTCTCTGTTAAAAAGCAAATAACTTCGAGAGGGATACTACTCTTGAGTTATGAGGTGCCTTCCAATAAAGGATCAGTAGACAGATTAATAAAAGCAATGTCCCACAAAACTGCTTAGAGCTGAATTTTCAGAGGACATCTCTGCAGGTTACTAATAGTAAAAACTAAAGATCTTTTACATCTATATAGAATGAAGATGACAAATTAATGTCACCTCACATGCCAAATCCAACCAACTGGCAGTGGTTACAGAGAGCTATATTAAGGAGTCTGTTGTCTTCTTTGGGCTCAGCAGAAACAAGTGCCATAAAAACTTGGTAATGTAATAATAGCACCCCTATGTACCAGGCACTGCTCTAATTACTTTGCATGCATCAATTAATTAAGTCCACACAATACTCTTATTCTCAGTTGTTATTTTACATTTACAGTTGAGAAAATGGACTCTGGTTAAATAACTTGCCTGAAGCCATGCAGTGAGTAAATGGTGGATCTAAGTGCTGAACATGGAAAGTCCAGCTTTAAGGCTGTCTGCATAATCATTACACAATAGTGCCCCATAAATTAGAGCAGATAAACAGAGTGAAACAGACAAATCATTCCTCTCTGTGCATACAATGGTGTAAAACTAGGATCTTTACATGTTTTATCTTCAGATAAAATGAGAACTGGAGCCTGTTTCTTATGCTATCTGGTGATCTCTACCTGTCTAACATCTAGATCAGAAATATAAGGTCCTTCAAATGACTTAGAAATCATTTAGGAAAGCCCCATGCTATGACTGTTGATGGTGACCATCGAGATCAGGTTAGTTGCTGGTGCTACTTGCTTTTAACACAAAGATTTTTCATGCAATCTGCAAATACCCAAATAACACAGGGATCCCCAACTCCTGGGCTGTGGACCAGGACCAGTCCATAGTCTTTTAGGAACCAGGGCACATAGCAGGAGGTGAGTGGCAGGGAAGAGAGCATTACTGCCTGAGCTCCACCTCCTGTCAGACCAGCAGTGGCATTAGATTCTATAGGAGCATGAACCCTGTTGTGACCTGCACATGGAAGCAATCTAGGTTGCATGAAACTTAGTTGCACATTAATGCAGACTATCTGTGTTTCTATCCTAAGCTTCTCATTGTGCTATCAACTACTTTTGGCTCTTAAGAAAGAGTAAAGTAAGACATTCTCTCTCTCTCTCTCTCTCTCTCCCCCCCCACTCCTTCTCTCTCACAGTTTGGCTGATTTGACTTAGCAGAATTATTAAAACTCATCCCACAGACCCCCTTTTAGATCTTTAACTATAAAGATAAGATGACTCTCTGATAAAACTTTCTCCATTTCAGAACTATTTCCATTTACAATTTATATTTGATTTTGAAACATGTAAAACAGACATAATTTTTGTCTTAAAATGTATAAATAGGTGGAATAATATATTTATCTTGTTTTTATTTTTTAAAGAGCTCAGTACTATTAAAGCATTCAAAGGAAAACTTACAAATGAAGAAATACACACATATCTCTGAGTTCCCAGGACCACAAAAAGCAACCACTTGTTTCGCTGATATTGCACATTCTGTTTCTAGGATCACATGTGGTGTGTTTCCCACACTTACAGCATGTCTATATGTCTCCCTTAAAGTTATTTATAAGGTGTTTTGCCACCTGTAGGATACATATTTGTATCTTTTTATACACATTTATATTATTTATTCATAGATTCCTCAGATAATAAATTGGCAAGTGTTTTATTTTCCTCATGCTTATAGTGTTTGCATTATGGTACGTTCCCCTTTGGCAAAGGTTTCATAATTACGGATCCTCAAAGGTGTAATCAGAATATGTGTGTGTGTGTGTGTGTGTGTGTGTGTGTGTGTGTGTGTACACAGTCAGGCATTGCTTAACATCAGGAATGCATTCTGAGAAATGAGTCGTTAGGCAATTTTGTCATTGTGGAAACATCATAGGGTATACTTATACAAACCTGTATTGTATACCTTTCTACAAACCTAGGCCGTATGGTATAGCTTTTTGCTCCTGTATTAGTCCATTCTCATGCTGCTGATAAAGACATATCCGGACTGGCTAATTTATAAAGGAAAGAGGTTTCATTGACTCACAGTTCAGCATGACTGGGGAGGCCTCAGGAAACTTGAAATCATGGCAGAAGGGGAAGCAAACACTTTCTTCTTTTTTGGTGGGAGTGAAGAGAAGTGATAGGCAAAAGGGGGAAAAACCCCTTATAAAATCATCAGATCTTGTGAGAACTCACTCACTATCATGAGGACAGCATGAAAGTAACCACTGCCATGATTCAATTACCTTCTACTAGGTCCCTCCCATTACATGTGGGGATTATGGGAACAACAGTTTGAGATGAGATTTGGGTGAGGACACAGCCAAACCATACAATTCTGCCCATGACCCTCTCCTAAATCTTACATCCTCACATTTCAAAACATAATTATGCCTTCCCAATAGTCCCCCAGAGTCTTAACTCATTCCAGCATTAACTCAAAAGTCCAAGTCCAAAGTTTCATCTGAGACAAAGCAAGTCCCTTCAACTAGGAGCTTGTAAAATCAAAAGCAAGTTAGTTACTTCCTAGATACAATGGGAGGACACCATTCCAAATGGGATAAATTGGCCAAAACAAAGGGGCTAGACGACAATGCAAGTCCAAAATCCAATAGAGCAGTCATTAAATCTTAAAATTCCTAAACGATCTCCTTTGACTCCATGTCTCACACTGATACAAGAGGTGTATGTACGGCCTTGGGCAGCTCCACCCCTGTGGCTTTGCAGGATACAGCCTCCCTCCCAGCTGCTTTCACTAGCTGGCATGAAGTGTCTGTGGCTTTTCCAGGTGAATGGTATAAGCTGTCAGTGGATCTACCATTCTGGGGTCTGGAGGATGGTGGCCCTCTTCTCACAGCTCTACTAGGCAGTGCCTTAGTGGAGACTCTGTGTAGGGGCTCCAATCTCATATTTCCCTTCTACATTGCCCTAGCAGAGGTTCTCCATGAGGGTTCTGCCTCTGGAACACACCTCTGCCTGGACATCCAGGTGTTTCCATACATCCTCTGAAATCTAGGCAGAGGCTCCCAAACCTTAATTCTTGTCTTCTGCATACCCACAGGACCAACACCATGTGGAAGCTGCCAATGCTTGTGGCTTGCACCCTGGGAAGCCATGGCCTGAGTTGTACCTTTGCCCCTTTTAGTCACAGCTGGAGTGGCTGAGACACAGGGCACCAAGTCCTTAGGCTGCACACAGCAGGGGCAGCCTGGACCCAGCCAAGGAAATCATTTTTTCCTCCTAGGCCTCCAGGCTTGTGATGGGAGGGGCTGCTGTGAAGGTCTCTGACATTTCCTAAAGACATAGTCTTCATTGTCTTGGCAATTAGCATTTGGTTCCTTGTTACTTATGCAAATTTCTGCAGCTGGCTTGAATTTCTCCCCAGAAAATGGGTTTTTCTTTTCTACTGCATCATCAGGCTGCAAAATTTTCAAACTTGTATGCTCTGCTTCCCTTTTGTTTATTCCCTTTTGTTATAAACTTATGTTTATAAGTTCCAGTTTCAGATAATCTCTCTCAAGTTCAAAGTTCCACAGATCTCTAGGGAAGGAGCAAAATGCTGCCAGTCTCTTTGCATAGATAGAGTAACTTTTACTCCAGTTCCCAACAAGTTCCCCATATCCATCTGAGACCACCTCAACCTGGACCTAATATTGTCCATATTACTATTGCCATTTTGGACAAAGCTATTCAACAAGTCTCTAGGAAGTTCCAAACTTTACCACATCTTCCTGTCTTCTGAGCTCTTCAAATATCTAGGAAATTCCAAACTTTCCCACATTTTTCTGTCTTCTTCTGAGCCCTCCAAATGGTTCCAATCTCTGTCTCTTACCCAGTGCCAAAGTCACCACCACACATTTGGGTATCTTTACAGCAGTACCCCTCTCCTGGTACCAATTTACTGTATTAATCTGTTCTCACACTGCAAATGAAGATATACCCGAGACTGGGTAATTTACAAAGGAAAGAGGTTTAATTGACTCACAGTTCCACAGGGCTGGGGAGACCTCAGGAAACTTACAATCGTGGCAGACGGGGAAGCAAACACATCCTTCTTCACATGGCAGAAGAAAGGGGAAGAATGAGTGCCCAATGAAGGGGGTAGCCCCTTACAAAACCATCAGATCTCATGAGAACTCACTATCACCAGAACAGCAAGGAGGTAACAGCCCCCATAATTAAATTACTATCTCTCGCTGGGTCCTTCCCACTACAGGTGGGGATTATGTGAACTACAATTAAAGATGAGATTTGGGTGGAGACACAGCCAAACATATCAGCTCCTCAGCTACAAATCTGTACAGCATAATACTTTACTGAATACCATAGGCAATTTAACACAATGCTAATTATTTGTGTATCTGAACATAGGAAAGGTACAGTAAAAAAATACACTATTAAAAACTTACAGGACACTGTCATATATGCAGTCTGTTGTCAACCAAAACATTATGTAGCACATTATTGTATATAATTTTTTTCCATCTTTACATCACTTGGGAACATACAATATAATTCAATTATCCATTCACAATAAAATTAGTGACCTGGATAAAAATTATGTGGATAACTAATGAAAATCTTTTAAAAAAGAAACTATTTCTAAAAGTGCTATGTACATTTCCTGCCTTCTAAAACAGATTCCTGTGGACATAATTTAATCTTTTTTTGCTAAATTTAGGATAAAGGTTGCTTATTTCCCATTTTTACAGGACACTTATAACCAAATTTATTCATTCAGCAAACACCTATTGATTGTTTAGTATGTTCAAGTGATAAAGTTAGGCTCTGAGCTACAAACATTATTAAAAAAAGGATTCTTTTCTGTCTCAACTGTCTCATAGTCTGGCAGGGAACAAAGTAATGTGTCCCCGGTTAGTTGTAATAATTAATACAATAGTTTTGGTAGGCCAATATGGTCCATTGGAAGCAGCTGCAGTCTGAAGCTCTCACAGAGAAGAAAAAAATGATGAGTAAATTCTACATCTTCAGCGGAGGTATCCAGGTTCTCACATTGGGACTGACTAGACAGTCAACACAGCCCATGGAGAGTGAGGAAAAGCAGAGTGGAGTGACAGCCCATCTATGAGCTGCACAGAACCAGGATTACCCCTACGCCAAGCTAAGGGAGGAGTAATTTTATGACCCGATCTGTGGAAACCACACTTCTCCCACAGATCCTTGCAACTCATGGATCAGGAGATCTTGCAAGCCCATGCCACCAGGGCCTTGGGTCTGAAGCACAGAGCTGTGCAACCAAATACCAGATACTGGCAAACCAAATCCAGCAGCACATCAAAAAGGTTATCCACCACAATCAAGTAGTCTTCATCCTCAGGATGCAAGGCTGGTTCAACATACACAAATCAATAAACGTAATTTATCACATAAACAGAACTAAAGACAAAAGCCACATGATTATCGCAATAGATACAGAAAAGGCCTTTGATAAAATTCAACATCCCTTCATGTTAAAAACTCTCAATAAACCAGGTATTGAAGAAATATACCTCAAAATAATAAGAGCCATTTATGACAAACCCACAGCCAATATCATACTGAATGGGCAAAAGCTGGAAGCATTGCCTTTGAAAAATGGCACAAGACAAGGATGCCTTCACTCACCACTCCTATTCAACATAGTATTGGAAGTCCTGGCTATCAGGCAAGAGAGAAAAATAAAGGGTATTCAAATAGGAAGAGAGGAAGCCAAATTGTCTTTGTTTTCAGATGACATGATCCTATATCTAGAAAACCACATCATCTCATCCCAAAAGCTTCTTAACCTAATAAGAAACTTCAGCAAAATCACAAGATGCAAAATCAATGTGCAAAAATCACAAGCATTCCTATACACCTACAACAGACAAGAAGAGAGCCAAATCATGAATGAACTTTCATTCACAATTGCTACAAAGAGAGTAAAATATCCAGGAATACAGCTAATAAGGGAAGTGAAGGACCTCTTCAAGGAGAACTACAAACTACTGCTTAACGAAATCAAAGAGGACACGAACAAATGGAAAAACATTCCATGTTCATGGCAGAATCAATGTTGTGAAAATGACCCTACTGCCCAAAGCGATTTATAGATTCAATGCTATTCCCATTAAATTACCATTGACATTCTTCACAGAATTAGAAAAAAAACTATTTTAAAATCCATATGGAATCAAAAGAGCACAGATAACCAAGACAATCCTAAGCAAAAAGAACAAAGCCTGAGCCTGTACAGCCAAGACAATCCTAAGCAAAAGAAGAAAGCCACTCCCCAACTTCAAACTATACTACAAGCCTACAGTAACCAAAACAGCATGGTACTGGTACAAAAACAGAACAAAGACCCATAGAATAGAATAGGGAACTCAGAAATAAGACCACACAGGTACAACCATCTGAGTTTCAACAAATCTGATAAAAACAAGCAATAGGGAAAAGATACCCTATTTCATAAATGGTGCTGGGAGAACTGGCCAGCCATATGCAGAAAATTGAAACTGGACCCCTTCCTTACACCTTATACAAAAATTAACTCAAGATGGATTAGGACTTATTTGTAAAACTCCAAACTATAAAAACCCTAGAAGAAAATCCAGACAATACCATTCAGGACATAGGTACAGGCAAAGATTTAATGATGAAACCACTAAAAGCAATTGCAACAAAAGCAAAAATTGACAATGGGATCTAATTAAACTAAAGAGCTGCTGCACAGCAAAAGAAACTATCACCAGAGTGAACAAACACTGTACGGAATGGGAGAACATTTTTTGCAATCTATCCATCTGACAAAGGTCTAATATCTAGAATTTACAAGGAACTTAAACAAATTTACAAGAATAAAATAAACAACCCCATTAAAAAGTGGGCAAAGGACATGAACAGACACCTCTCAAAAGAAGACATTCATGTGGCCAACAAACATATGAAAAAAAGCTCAACACCACTTATTATTAGAGCAATGCAAATTAAAGCCACAATGAGATACCATATCATGACAGTCAGAATGGCAATTATTAAAAAGTCAAGAAACAACAGATGCTGGCAAGGTTGCAGAGAAAAAGAAAAGAAACGCTTTTACACTGTTGGTGGTTATGTAAATTAGTTCAACCGTTGTGGAAGACAGTGTGGCAATACCTCAAGAATCTAGAAGCAGAAATACCATTTGATCCAGCAACCCTATTATTGGGTATATACCCAAAGGAATATAAATCATTCTATTATAAAGATACATGAACACATATGTTTATTGCAGCACTATACACAATAGTAAAGACACAGAATAAACCTAAATCTTCATCAACAGTAGACTGGATAAAGAAAATGTGGTACATACACACCATGGAAGACTATGCAGCCACAAAGGGGAACAAGGTCATGTCCTGTGCAGGGACATGGATGGAGTTGCAAGCTGTTATCCTCAGCAAACTAATGTGCAGGAACAGAAAACTAAATACTATATGTTCTCATTTACAAGTTAAGCTGAACTATGGGAACATGGACACATAGGGGAGAGCAAGACACACTGGGGCCTGTCCACAAGGGTGGGGGAAGGGAGAGCATCAGGAAGAACAGCTAAAGGGTCCTGGGCTTAACACCTGGGTGATGGGTTGATCTGTGCAGCAAACCACCATGACATTTGTTTACCTATGTAACCAACCTGCACATCCTGCACATGTACCATGGAACTTAAAATCAAAGTTGATAAAAATAATAACAACAATAATTAATGCAATCAATCATACATTAAAGACAAATTTTTAAGGAGGTGATATTCTACCATGAAGCCTGGTCATCAAAAAAAACAAAAATATTCTAGCAGATGTAAAAGAGGATTAAGATACTCTAGACAAGGAAAAGAACACACAGCTGAAGCATAAATTTGAAGAGATGATGAGGAGATGTGCTAAGAGGGAGAAATAGTAAAGAGGCAATATGAATCATGGTTAGTATCATGAACTTGGAATCAGATCAACCTGATTTCAAATCCCAATTCCACTACCTAACTTCATACTTAAGAAGATTTGACCTTTTTGAGCTTGTTCATCTGTAGTTGTTGTGAGAATTAGATAATGAATGTTAAACATGTAGCTTAGGTTCTAACACCCAGTGGAGAGTACTTGAAGTTATTGATATTACCATTCATGTTGCTATTATTAGAAATGAGCCACATTAATGTCTTCAAGGATAGGTCTCTAAAGGCCGTGTCCCTAAGGCATGCTTCCTCATGTAGCACCCTTGAACCAACAGCAACGCTCTTCCCCCTCGTCCATCTACCACTATCACAATGGGCCCCACTAGCAATGCCCATTATGCCTGAACATTTCTGATTTCATATCTTGGTAAAATATTTCCCTAACTCCTACTTTTTCAGAGCTCTACTTTCTAAGAAAGAGGGATAAAAATTAGAAAAAAAAAAAAAGACAATCTTATCTGTGCTAAAATAAAAATAAATTTCAAATGAGTGTTCCTACCCTTGCAGGATGTTTCTATGCACTTTAAATATGCTCTTACTCAAATGACGTCTTAGGCAAAGAATTCACTGTAATGGTGAGAATCTCAAATGCAATGGCAGGCCTGAGGGAGAAATTTCCACACAAACACTTCGGAACCCTCTAATGAATTATGAGTAGGTGGCTTCCTCTACCAACACGAAGAGCCATCCCTGCAGAAAACTTTGCAGCTGGGTTCCAGTTTTGCATTCCATACATTTCCATTAATGTGGGTGGAAGATTTCATGGTACTATCTAGTGTATTCTTAGCATGTGTGGGTCATGCATTATTCAGCATTATGAGACATCTATTTGAACAATAAGGTTAAAACTGTTTTTAAGGCCATGGCTAACAAAGCTGTAAATATTATTCAAAGACGGAGCACATGAAGCCATGAATACTCACCATACACAAGTAATAAAGTGAAGAAATTTTTATAAGAGAGCTAAGACAAATCCAACTGGTTCCCCCAATCTGTGAAACTCCAGACCTCACTGTGCCTGAAGACCTTGGAGAGACCCAGTTGATGCCAACTCATTTTTCTGCAGAACCAGTGGGTGTACTCTCTGCCCACACCAGATTCTTCAGTAGCAACATTTCCAAACAAACCACTAGTTTTCTAGGATCAGATAAAGTTACAAGCATCCATAAATAAGAACTTCTTAATATAATTATGAGTCTTGCTTTGGAGGGAGGAAGGGATGCAATGGAGTGATCCTCAGCTGGGTCATTAAAATAATTCAGTTGCAAGTTGCTTAACTGAGGACTCCCTACTCCACAACTTCTGCAAAGTAAATCTGGGCTAGAAGGTAATTGATTAATAATGTAATCGGTGTGGCTGGCTGTCTCTAGGTGCTTTGATAAAAATATAGTTGTACTAAAGGCACTATTTATTACTATTATAAGTCACACAAGGGTGTGGTGTTTCAATGTTTTCATGTTTAGCAATTATAAACTGAAACTATTAAGTACTTTTTAACCAACGCAGAAAGAAGACAAACTTAAAATAAGCCTAGATTACACGCTCTTTATAGATATCCTTTTTTTTCTGGTCTTGATTTTACAGCTGAAATGTCTTCAATCCCTCTTGCCAGCGACACCTTATAATCTTTATATGGAAATCCTAAGCAAAAATAAATACTAAACTTGATAACCTCTGCTTCAAATAGAAAATAGTGGTATTGAGGTAAAAGAAGCAAACTGTTAACACAAGTAAAATCAAATCTGTCCAGGAACCTTTATTTTAGAAAGATTGGTATTCAAATCTTGATTCCTTGTGTTGAAACAGATGGGCTTAACAGGAATAATTCCTACAGTATATCACTTAAAAATTCACCATTTATGCGAAGGATTTATGTTTCCAGAGTACCAGTAAAATGCCTTTGCTCTTCTTTTCCCACATGTCCTTGAACATTTCAACCACTTTTGTGGTCTCAATTATCACCCCAAGGTGAATTAGTTCTATATTCACATTTCCTCTTGCGCTTGCTTTAGTTTAACAGCGTTTCTGCCTACTGGTTCTGCCAGCTGTGTCTCTCCCATTAACCTCAAGCTCAAGCTGGTTGAAATGATTCATCCCCTTATCCAGTAATTCAGAGAAACTTCTGGGCTCCTAATTGTTCTCAACAAAATCTCCATGTCCAGAGTCACAGAGATGTAGAATTGCAAAGTCACCCTTCCTTTTCCTTTTTCCTCTTTCTCTACAGCAGAGGTTCTCAACTTCGGCTTTATTGATATTTTGAGGCTGAAAATTCTTTGTCTGGGGTAAGGAAGGCTAGAGTCGTTCTGTGCATTTTACTCTGTTCGGCAGTATCCCTGGCTTCTACCTACTTGTTGCCAGTGGCTGTATCCACTCCCCAGGTTGTAACAACCAAATATCTCCAGACATTGTCAAATATTCCTAGGGGGTAAAATCACTCCCCACCTCCAGCCAATTAGTTGCCTAATTGTCAAGTGAACTCTCCCTATTCTTCTCTTGTAGCTTCTTCACATCAGTCCTTGCTATCTCATTACCATGCCAGCCCCCGGGGACAACAATCAGTGTGTGCTGTCTTTTCGCAGTACATTTTAGTGATGTAATAGGCAGTGTGTACCAAGACATGCCAGACTCAGAATCCAATAACCAATATGGGAGAAAGAAATTCAGAAAAGAAATCCTGGAAACATTTCTGGTAACTCTGAAGTCCTGAATCGATTTTTTTTTTTTAATTGGAGTCTGAGGATTTTAACGTTGACTTCATCTCTAGCAATTTAAAATCATGATTTGGGACAGAAAGGACCAGATGAGAAGCCACTATTTAGCCATTGTCTATGTAAGTTAATTATTTAGACAATCTTGAAATGTGAAGCTCTTTATAGTAAAGAACGTAAGTATGCACAGTAGAAAGAACATGGTTTTAGGATATTATTAGGATAGTGAATCCCACATTTGGCAATGTGCTATTGAAAGATAAGACTATCTAACTCTACCAGACTTGTTCTAAGGACTAGAATAGTGAATGGCTATTTCTATATTCCATCTTTTACCAGAACAAACTTGAGATAATTGAAAATGTTACATACATGGCACATAGCAGGTGTTCAATAAATGTAAACTAAAAATAACTGAGTATTTCATACTGAGGCTGTTACAATGACTCTAAAATGAACTTAGATGTGATCCTGTGACTGTTCCACAAGAAATCACATTAGACAAAAACAATAGTGCTAGGAAGCAATCAGAATTTCCTGGGGGGTGTGGGGAGAAACAAGAATAGGCTTGGAGTCAAACAATAGGTCCTACTAGGTCCATAGACTACTATAAATTAATGATGATAATAAACTGACTTTAAAATTCAGCATCAAAAGTTTACTCGCACCCCAAAGATCTTAACTGATAATCATATTAATCCTCTTATGAAAAACAGATTACAATAATTATACTAGATCTTTGAGAATCCACCTGAGTGACCTTTCTATTACATATGCAACAGAGACCAAGAAGAAAGGTCCAGAGAGGCTGAAAACACGTTTGCAAGTGTGATGTCACACAATCCAAGAAAGGAAATACCTCAAATAGTACAAATAGTCATTAGGAGCAAGTGATGCCGAATGATTAAATAAGCAAAAAATTCAAAATGCCCTGCTGGGCTGAGAGTCATGGAAATCATTCATAAGAGCAAGTGGAATTGCTGGTTAACACAAGCCATTTCAGTGGGATGGTAACTGCGGACACCAGATTTCAGTGTTCTGAGAAAAGAATGAGAGGGAATGAAGGAGAGATGGTAAGTGTGCCCGACACTCAAATGAGTTTGGCAGTGAAAGATAAAAGTGAGTTGGAAGGTGCCGTAGAATGAAGGGAGGTTTTCCTGGAAGTTCAGAAAAACTCGTTCACATTTAAATACTTAAGAAGCATGTTGAAGTTACATAAATAAGAAGAGTGCAATAGAATACAATTCCAGAGGAGGGAAAAAGATAGGTGATCTAGAAGAATGGTGGTAAGATTAGGCTTTGATGATACAATGAAAAGGATGGATTTATCATTCACAGCAGCAAGTGGGAAGAAGAGCGTGGAGACCTGGCCTCTGAATCAATCACAGGACATTGAAGGAGTTCCAATCTGATGGCTTCTATTTTATTCCTGAAGAAGTTACTCTCTCACTCATTCCTCTGACTTGTAAATTAAACAGGATTTTTTTCTTTTATCCATTTTCCATTTGGAGAAACAGAGGGACAAAAATGGTCAATGGTTAAATAACTTTGGTTGTATGTATCCCTTTTGATAATCCATGATTCTTCTTTTAATCTATGAACCCACTCATAATCCACAGGTACATACACACTGAGAAATATGCACACAAAACAGTTTCCAGGCTGTGATCTGAATCTGATTCATTAATAGTTTCTCAAGTTGGTAACATTTATATTTGAGTTAAAAATGGGTAAAGTATCTACTCAAATAACATGTGATTTTAGTGTGGCAGTATTGAAGTCAATGTCTCATGTAAAGATTTAGGGCTTTTCCATCAAGACACTATATTGGAAAATCACCTGTTAAGACTGTGGTCATTACTGTACGTTTTCTGTGCAAAGCAAAGGTGGTTGATACTGTACCTTGGCGAAGCTGCCTTAACCACCTTTGTCACTGCCCAGGTGTTTCCCATGCCTGTGGCAGACTTAGAAGATGGAGGAGTGGAGCCTGCCAGACCAGTTGCAAAGTGCAGAACATGCCTCAGGGCTTCCATTCACAATCCAATTTGCCTTAGTGCCTGTGCCCAGCCTTAGCACTGCAAGGCTGACCTTTCGACACAGGTAAGTTCAGCAACAATCACTTGGCCACAGCCACAGATTCTACCTGGTGCCAGGAATTCTATGGTCTCTTGGGTGACGGCCACTTGGCAGCAATTTTCAGAGTTCTGCTCTGGCACAGAATAAGGCTCTGTGTGTGTGTGTGTGTGTGTGTGTGTGTGTGTGTGTGTGTGTGTGTATTCAACACTTGCTGGAAGGGAGAGTGAAAAAAGATATAGAGTTGGAATAAAAACACCAGTGTACCTCTCTTCTCTCTTTCTAACCTATTGTCATAACACTCTGGCTCTGCTCTGACTTCAATGACAGTGAAAAGCAAAATGGAGGAAAGGGAAAGGGAAGATGGGAGAAAGATAAAAAGAAGAAAGAAGACAGAGAATTCTGAAACTTGGAGGCAAGAGAGGGCAGAAGATGAAACACTGAGTTAAAATATTATCCTGGAATAAGACCACATGTCTTTGGGCAGAATGTCAGTTCACCTTTTCTGTCCCTACTTTCTTCCAATTCAAACCTTGGGTACACTGAAGTGGACACACAAAAAAGTCTTTTGTTAACACTTTTACACCTTCCATATTTGTGGTCTTTGAATTCCTCTAATAAATTTCCCTTTATCAGTGGAATAGCAAAATTTTTCATGACGCTTCTTAAAGTATTTTTAACTCAGTTCTACACAACACAGAGATAATTGTTTGGTTAATATTACCAGTTGGACAGATAAGTAGATGACTCAAGCCAAAAGTATTCTTTGCCAGATGACCAAAAATCCACTTCACACTGAGCTGAAGGGTGAAAAAGGAGGCAAATATTAATAACAGTCAAGGGCATATACTTTGTTATGAAAGATGTTCCTTCCTCATATAATTTCCAAATGTGATTCTATAGTAAACAACACATCTAATATGCATAATTGAAATGATTTTCCTTGTGGAAGCAAGCTCCTCTGTTCTTTTTTATATTATGGAACTACACCTGGAATTGGTTTCAAGGGAAAGTGAATCAGCTTAACTGCCTCAGCCAAACCTAGAGGGCCCCTTGCTCTCATCTGGGCTGGGAAAGAACTCAAAGTAGCATCTAATGATGATCTTAGTGCAATATCTGGCACATAGTAAATGGTCTTCAAATATTAGCTTTTTTTTATCCAATCAGGAGAAAAAATCAACCAGAAGTAAACAATATGGAGGGCTTACACATTTAGAAAAAGGAAAGAAAGAAAAAGGAACAAAAGAAATACTAATGGTTCGTTGTGAGTATGAGCAATTTTAAAGACATCGATAAACTGGTGGAAATGGAATCTAAATTCTAAGCAACTCAAGAGTAATAAATGTGGTGTAGGACAATAGAGGCAAGTGTAGGCTACCCTTGAGTCAGGCAGTACAAAGATGTAAGAAGATGATAATACATTCATATCATCAGGGCTTAAAGTCTATCAGGTGACCAAATAATTATCCTTCAGAACACATTTATTCTTGATATCCCAAGAGCGCCGAATAGGAACAGCTCCAGACTATAGCTCCCAGCATGAGCAATGCAGAAGATTGGTGATTTCTGCATTTCCAACTGAGGTACTCAGTTGGGTTCATCTCATTGGGACTGGTTGGACAGTGGGTGCAGCCACAGAGTGTGAGCCAAAGCAGGGCAGGGCATCGCCTTGCCTGGGAAGTGCAAGGGGTTGGGGAATTCCCTTTCCTAGCCAAAGGAAGCTGTAACAGATGATACCTGGAAAATTGGGAAACTTTCACCCTAATACTGTGCTTTTCCAATGGTCTTAGCAAATGGCACACCAGGAGATTAAATCCCGCACCTGGCTTGGCAGGTCCCACATCCACAGAGCCTTACTTGCTGCTAGCACAGCAATCTGAGATCAAACTGTGAGGCAGCAGCGAGGCTGGGGGAGGGGTGTCCCCCAATGCTGACACTTGAGTAGGTAAACAAAGCAGCTCAAAGTGGGTGGAGCCCACTGCAGCTCAACAAGGCCTGCCTGCCTCTGTAGACTCCACCACTGGGGCAGGGCATAGCTGAACAAAAGACAGCAGAAACATCTGCAGACTTAAACGTCCTTGTCTGACAGCTTTGAAGAGAGCAGTGGTTCTCCCAGCACGGAGTTTGAGATCTGAGAATGGACAGACTGCCTCCTCAAGTGTGTCCCTGACCCACGAGCAGCCTAGCTGGGAGACACCTCCCAGTAGGGGCCAACTGACACCTCAAACAGCCAGGTGTCCCTCTGAGACTAAGTTTCCAGAGGAAGAATCAGGCAGCCAGATTTGCTGTTCTGCAATATTTGCTTTTCTGCAGCCTCAGCTGGTGATACCCAGGCAAACAGGGTCTGGAGTGGACCTCCAGAAAACTCCAGCAGACCTGCAGCTGAGGGTCCTGACTGCTAGAAGGAAAA
Organism: Macaca mulatta; assembly: GCF_049350105.2. NCBI lineage: Eukaryota > Metazoa > Chordata > Mammalia > Primates > Cercopithecidae > Macaca > Macaca mulatta. Next base: position 126,678,268 of record NC_133413.1, read on the forward strand.
CTAACAAATAGGAAGGAATAGCATCAACATCAACAAAAAGGAGATCCACACCAAAACCCCATCTGTAGGTCACCATCACCAAAGATCAAAGGTAGATAAAACTACAAAGATGGAGAGAAACCAGATCAGAAAAGCTGAAAATTCTAATAACTAGAGCGCCTCTTCTCCTCCAAAGGATTGCAGCTCCTTGCCAGTAACAGTACAAAGCTGGACAAAGAATGACATTGACAAGTTGACAGAAGTAGGCTTCAGAAGACAGGTAATAACAAACTTCTCTGAGCTAAAGGAGGATGTTCAAACCCATCACAAGGAAGTTAAGAACCTTGAAAAAAGATTAGATAAATGGCTAACTAGAATAAACAGCATAGAGAAGACCTTAAATGACCTGATGGTGCTACAAACCATGGCACGAGAACTACATGATGCATGCACAAGTTTCAGTAGCTGATTTGATCAAGTGGAAGAAGGAGTATCAGTGACTGAAGATCAAATGAATGAAATGACGCAAGAAGACAACACTAGAGAAAAAAGAGTAAGCAGAAATGAACAAAGCCTCCAAGAAACTATGGAACTATGTGAAAAGACCAAATCTATGTTTCATAGGTGTACCAGAAAGGATGGGGAGAATGGAACCAAACTGGGAAACACTCTTCAAGATATTATCCAGGAGAACGTCCCCAACCTAGCAAAGCAGGCCAACATTCAAATTCAGCAAATACAGAGAACACCACAAAGATACTCCTTGAGAAGAGGACCCCCAAGACACATAATTGTTAGATTCACCAAGGTTGAAATGAAGGAAAAAATGTTAAGGGTAGCCAGAGAGAAAGGTCAGGTTACCCACAAAGGGAACCCCATCAGACTAAGAGTGGATCTCTCAGCAGAAACTCTACAAGCCAGAAGACAGTGGGGGCCAATATTCAACATTCTTTAAAAGAAGAATTTTCAGCCCAGAATTTCATATCCAGTTAAACTAAGCTACGTAAGTGATGGAGAAATAAAATCCTTTACAGACAAGCAAATGCTGAGAGATTTTGTCACCACCAGGCCTACCTTACAAGAGCTCCTGAAGGAAGTACTAAACATGGAAAGGAACAATCAGTACCAGCCACTGCAAAAACATGCCAAATTGTAAAGACCATCGATGCTAGGAAGAAACTGCATCAACTAACAAGCAAAATAACCAGCTAATATCATAATGACAGGATCAAATTCACATATAACAATATTAACCTTAAATGTAAATGGGCTAAATGCCCCAATTAAAAGGCACAGACTGGCAAACTGGATAAAAGATGAAGACGCATCAGCGTGCTGTATTCAGGAGACCCATCTCACATGCAGAGACACACATAGACTCAAAATAAAGGGATGGAGGAAGATCTACCAAGCAAATGGAAAAAAAAAAAAAAGCAGGGGTTGCAATCCTAGTCTCTGATAAAACTGACTTTAAACCAACAAAGATCAAAAGAGACAAAGAAGGCCATTACATAATGGTAAAAGGATCAATTCAACAATATCCTAAATATACATGCACCCAATACCGGAGCGCCCAGATTCATAGAGCAAGTCCTCAGAGACTTTAACACCCCACTGTCCACATGAGACAGATCAACGAGACAGAAAGTTAAAAAGGATATCCAGGACTTGAACTCAGGTCTGCACCAAGCAGACCTAATAGACATCTACAGAACTCTCCACCCTGAATCAACAGAATATACATTCTTCTCAGCACCACATCACACTTATTCCAAAATTGACCACATAGTTGGAAGTAAAGCATTCCTCAGCAAATGTAAAAGAACAGAAATCATAACGAACTGCCTCTCAGCCCACAGTGCAATCAAATTAGAACTCAGGATTAAGACACTTACTCAAAACTGCCCAACTACATGGAAACTGAACAACCTGCTCCCAAATGACTCCTGGGTAAATAACGAAATGAAGGCAGAAATAAAGATGTTCTTTGAAAGCAATGAGAACAAAGACACAACATACCACAATCTCTCAAACACATTGAAAGCAGTGTGTAGAGGGAAATTTATAACACTAAATGCCCACAAGAGAAACCAGGAAAGATCTAAAATAGACACCCTATCATCACAATTAAAAGAACTAGAGAAGCAAGACAAACACATTCAAAAGCTAGCAGAAGGCAAGAAATAACTAAGATCAGAGCAGAAGCGAAGGAGATAGAGACCCAAAAAACCCTTCAAAAAATGAATGAATCCAGGAGCTGGTTTTTTGAAAGGATCAACAAAATTGATAGACCACTCGCAAGACTAATAAAGAAGAAAAGAGAGAATAATCAAATAGATGCAATAAAAAATGATAAAGGGGATATCACCACCGATCCCACAGAAATACAAACTACCATCAGAGAATACTATAAACACCTCTATGCAAATAAACTAGAAAATCTAGAAGAAATGGATAAATTCCTGGACAAATATACCATCTCCCAAGACTAAACCAGGAAGAAGCTGAATCCCTGAACAAACCAATAACAGGCTCTGAAATTGAGGCAATAATTAATAGTCTACCAACTAAAAACAGTCCAGGACCAGATGAATTCACAGCTGAATTCTACCAGAGGTACAAGGAGGAACTGGTACCATTCCTTCTGAAACTATTCCAATAAATAGAAAAAGAGGGAATCCTCCCTAACTCATTCTATGAGGCCAGCATCATCCTGATACCAAAGCCTGTAAGAGATACAACAAAAAAAGAGAATTTTAGACCAATATCCCTGATGAACATAAATGCAAAAATCTTCAGTAAAATACTGGCAAACCAAATCCAGTAGCACATCAAAAAGCTATACACCAGGATCAAGTGGGCTTCATCCCTGGGATGCAAGGCTGGTTCAACATACGCAAATCAATAAATGTAATCCATCATATAAACAGAACCAAATACAAAAACCACATGATTATCTCAATAGATGCAGAAAAGGCCTTTGACAAAATTCAACAGCCCTTCATGCTAAAAACTCTCAATAAATTCGGTATTGATGGAATGTATCTCAAAATAATAAGAGCTATTTATGACAAACCCACAGCCAATATCATACTGAATGAGCAAAAACTGGAAGCATTCCCTTTGAAAACTGGCACAAGACAGGGATGACCTCTCTCACCACTCCTATTCAACATAGTGTTGGAAGTTCTGGCTAGGGCAATCAGGCAGGAGAAAGAAATATAGGGTATTCAATTATGAAAAGAGGAAGTTAATTTGTCCCTGTTTGCAGATGACATGATTGTATATTTAGAAAACCCCATCATCTCAGCCCCAAATCTCCTTAAGCTGATAAGCAGCTTCAGCAGTTTCAGGATACAAAAATCAGTGTGCAAAAATCACAAGCATACCTATACACCAATAACAGACAAACAGAGAGCCAAATCATGAGGGAACTCCTATTCACAATTGCTTCAAAGAGAATACAATACCTAGGAATCCAACTTACAAGGGATGTGAAGGACCTCTTCAAGGAGAACTACAAACCACTGTTCAACAAAATAAAAGAGGACACAAACAAATGGAAGAACATTCCATGCTCATGGATAGGAAGAATCAATATCGTGAAAATGGCCATACTGCCCAAGGTAATTTATAGATTCAATGTCATCCCCATCAAGCTACCAATGACTTTCTTCACAGAATTGGAAAAAACTACTTGAAAGTTCATATGGAACCAAAAAAGAGCCTGCATTGCCAAGACAATCCTAAGCCAAAAGAACAAAGCTGGAGGCATCACACTACCTGACTTCAAACTATACTACAAGGCTACAGTAACCAAAACAGCATGGTACTGGTACCAAAACAGAGATATAGACCAATGGAACAGAACAGAGCCCTCAGAAATAATACCACACATCTACAACTATCTGATCTTTGACAAACCTGACAAACCTGATAAGAAATGGGGAAAGGATTTCTTATTTAATAAATGGTGCTGGGAAAACTGGTTAGCCATATGTGGAAAACTGAAACTGGACCCCTTCCTCACACCTTATACAAAAATTAATTCAAGATGTATTAAAGACTTAAATGTTAGATCTAAAACCATAAAAAACCCTAGATAAAAAACTTAGGCAATACCATTCAGGACATAGGCATGGGCAAAGACTTCATGACTAAAACACCAAAAGCAATGGCAACAGAAGCCAAAATTGACAAATGGAACCTAATTAAAGAGCTTCTGCACAGCAAAAGGAACTACCATGAGAGTGAACAGGCAACCTACAGAATGGGAGAAAATTTTTGCCATCTACCCATCTGACAAAGGGCTAATATCCAGAATTTACAAATAACTTAAACAAATTTATAAGCAAAAAGCAAACAACCCCATCAAAAAGTGGGCAAAGAATATGAACAGACACTTCTCAAAAGAAGACATTTATGGAGCCAACAGACACATGAAAAAATGTTCATCATCACTGGCCATCAGAGAAATGCAAATCAAAACCACAATGAGATACCATCTTCCACCAGTTAAACTGGCGATCACTAAAAAGTCAGGAAACAACAGGTGCTGGAGAGGATGCAGAGAAATAGGAACACTTTTACACTGTTCATGGGATTGTAAACTAGTTCAACCATTGTGGAAGACAGTGTGGAGACCCCTCAAGGATCTAGAACTAGAAATACCATTTGACCCAGCAATCCCATTACTGGGTATATACCCAAAGGATTATAAATCATGCTACTATAAAGACACATGCACACGTATGTTTATTGCGGCACTATTCCCAATAGCAAAGACTTGGAACCAACCGAAATGTCCATCAATGATAGACTGGATTAAGAAAATGTGACACATACACACCACAGAATACTATGCAGCCATGAAAAAGGATGAGCTCATGTCCTTCGTCGATGAAGCTGGAAACCATCGTTCTGAGCCAACTATCACAAGGACAGGAAACCAAACACCACATGTTCTCACGTATAGGTGGGAATTGAACAGTAAGAACACTTGGACACAGGGTGGGGAACATCACACACTGGGGCCTGTTTTGGAGTGGTGGCAGGGGGGAGGGATAGCATTAAGGGAAATACCTAATATAAATGATGAGTTAATGGGTGCAGCACACCAACATGGCACATGTATACATATGTAACAAACCTGCACATTGTGCACATGTACCCTAGAACTTAAAGTATAAAAAAAAAGATCTATTGTTCAGTAGCACAATAGGGCAACTATAGTTAAGAAAAATTTATTTTGTCTCAAAATAATTAAAAGAGTGGGACTGGAATGTTCCTACCACAAAGAAATGATAAATGCTTGAGGTGATGGATACCCCAATTACCCCAGTTTGATCATTACATATCGTAGGTAGGCTTGTATCAATATCATATGTACCCCATAAATATGTATAACTTTTGCATCTACAGCAATTAAAAATGAACAATTTTAAAAAGAAAAAAAGAATACATTTATTTTGTCATCTAATCTTTTAACTTCAATGAATACTTCCTTCTCCTTATAAATATACAGGCACAGAAGTACATGTGTATTATTTATTAATTATATGAAGACATCTATAGTAAATAGATGAAAGCTTGAAACTTTATACCAAGTAAACCAATATATGAAGTCCCAAAAAGTGAATGTTTAATTGCAGCATTTTTTTCTTTACTCTGCCAAGTTCAATTCAAGGGTAACTTGCTATTTTGGGGATACCATTGCTCTTTCAAAGTTATAATGGTGGACTATGAATGTTCTTTTCATAAGTGTCCACTACTTCACCTCAATATTTTATAATTTGTTTAAATAGCCTTCTATCTTCAATTCTTTGAATAGCCTTTTACTCAGCCAAGTTTCCTTGGGATGACTTCTGGCTCCGACCCAAGTTCTAAGTGCTGATAACCTGTCTTACTACTCAGCACTCACCAAAATTCAGAGATGCTGCTGCGAGAATTGTTCAAAAAGCTGCAGGGGAATCAGGTGATGTATTGTTCATCATCCCTCTCTTTACCTTCTTGCTAATTTATTTTCAAATGTTTCTACCATATCTTCTACCTGGGGTGTGTGTGTGTGTGTGTGTGTGTGTGTCTTCATTTTTACAATTTCCCCATTTAACTTATCACCAAATTTCAATTTTCTGCAGTGAATTTCAAGACCATCTAGGTATCTGCCATATTTGCCTGGCATCCACTAGAATATTCTCTTCATGCTTATATTATTTCCTTATCTACTACTTTGTCATTCAACTTTCAACTTGACTTCTTTTTCTTTTCTTCTTCTCATCATTCTATATAATTTCCTCTATCTAAGTTTCTCTCTGTGGGATGAAGGTGAGGTTATTGTATACAGTGGAATTTATTTTTAGTTATAATTTTCTTTATAAAAATGAGAATACATTACAAAATGAAAAATAAAACACTCCCCAAAACATAATTGTTTCCTTCAAGTTTGTTTTCTTGTATGCGAACTTTTAAAAATCTTCAAATCTTTCCTAAGCAAACATCTGTATAAATAAACAGTAAATATTTTAGTAATAATATTTGTAACAGCAGTATGTATATAGTTCTCTGTAACTTTTTCACTTAACATTAGGAGAAAAGCATTTTTCATGCTGATAAATAGACATCATAATTATGACTTGAAAGCTATGTGACATGCCATAATATAAAACTAACTTATTTTTGGACATTCAATTTATTTCCAATTGTTACTAGTATAAATAATGTTGCTATGCATACATTAGTAAATACAGGTCTTTCCCCTATATTTTGGATTACTTTCTTAATGTAATATCCCAGCAGCGGAATTAGTTGGTTGGAGATAAGCGTTTCCAAATCACCTTCCAAAAGTTGTACGACCTTACTGCCATTACACGAAGATGGTGTTTTTGTCATAGCCACTTGAGCATATAATGAATTAATTTCTAAAGCTAGTTTAATATATTAATATTGTACTCCATAGATGTTTGAACTACACTAATCAATTTCAGGTAACTTTGAATTTTGACCATGTTAATTTCTTCACTTTACAAACTCATCTTCAGAATGTTTACCTTAGCCAAGTAAAGTAATAATGCCAAAGAAAGAAAATAAGGACAAATAAAGTGTTTCTACTACTTTACTAAATTTTTTTCATAAAAATTAAAGATATGGACTTGTCCATCATCTGTCTGTGGAGCAGCCATCTTGTTATTCATATGCTCTCTTTTTCCTGGCTATTATCAGGTGTAAAGCTCCATTAGGCCACCATTTCACATTTAAATAACCTGACTAATTAAAGCTTTATCAGTTAGAGATGACTGATGTGGTATATTTTGTATAAAGAGACTATAAAATCCAATACCCCTAAGCCTGTCATAATGTTTTATTATGTGAAGCACCTCAAGAGACTGGACAGATCTCTTAATCGTTCTTCAGGCATTTAAAGGTGATTAAATCACATAAATGTGATCTTTAAAACTGTGGCCATTCATTAACCCCTCCAGTGGTCACTAATATGTTAGCAATATGGAAGAACCAGCATTAGGAAGAACAAGCCTTCAGTGGCATTCATATTATATTTGTAATCTCACAATGATATCTGAATCAAAGTACAAAAATCAATTTTTTGTATCTCCTTATACACACCTCAGAAAGGGGAAAATGTGACTTAGGGACGTAACAGAATTATACCGGAGGTTTCTTTAAAGATGATGGAGATGCTATGTAATTTTACCAAGTGTGCTAACAAACCTGTTGATTTTCCACAAATTGTGTCACAGATGTGTCTGGAGAGAAGTAGAAGCTCTACTTTGCTCACAATGTTGATAAGTTTTAAGAATATGTTGATATTGTTTGTTGTCTCAGTAAAGAGGAAAGATTTGTCTGATTGTTAAAGGTATGAATAATTGACAGCATTAGGACTATAGGTTAGACTACCTCAGCACCAGGAAAATGACGCAAAGAATGCACCACCCCATGTTTAATGCAAGAGAGACTAAAGATCACTTCTTTCAGTTATTCATAAAATTTGCTTGGGGGGTAAGGTATGGTCAACATTATAATTCCTGCTACTACTCCATGTCCGGCACATTTAGTCAAACTTTTTATGCATTTTACCAATTGCTATATTATGACCAAATGGTGAACTTCAGCAAAATAGCAAATCTATGAACAATAAACAAAGATAAATGGCTAATTATTATAATAATTAGCTTCAGAACTGCTACGAAATCTTATCATGAAATGGGTACACATAGAGTTTAGGAGTCCTTTTCCAATGAGGTACAAGAAGTCATACTTTGGAACCAGAATCCGTTATACTTCTTGTGTGACAATTTCTCCAGAGGACATTTTCTACTTTTTTGTCTATTTCCTGGTCAAATTTCTAAGTTCAGTGGTGGAAATACTCCTAAAATGTGTGTACACAAAGAAAATATTGTCACAAAACTGCAGTATCCCATGTCTACTCATCATCTGTAGTATTTTCTTCTGGGTCTGACAGAAACACAAAGACCCAAGGAAGCTAAAGCATTTATTAATTACTTTGCTTCTAGACATGATCCTTACTTAAATATTCTAAAAAGATTTATCCTATTCTTCAGGGGAGTGTATTTCACACTGTGATTAGAAGAATATGACCCTCATGTAAGTAACAAAGTAGATTTACAAAGGCCACTCTGAGGACTATGAAATCCCTGACACTTCTTCAAGTTGAATCATTCTAGAAAGACAATTTGAACAAATTCATTGACATTACCACGTTGAAGCACCCACATAACTTTAGTATTTGAATGACAACTACAATTGTATAATATTCCTGTAGTTTCTAAAAGGAAATAAACATTTTTTCAACTCACTAATCTTGATTCATTTATACATACAACAGTGTTTAATTGAGCCAATATGTTGTTTGACAATATCAACCAAGCATTGTTCCACTTCTCATGAAAGGCTGAAGCTATATTCATTTTATTCCATCAAAGGGGGAGAAGAATACTTGACAACTGATAATACCTATTAAATAGTTCAACCAGAGGTTCTGCCAGACCCTCTCCTCTTCTACTGGCCTCAGTGTTAAGCAGAGAATGTGTGTCTCTTCTCTGGTATTTTGTTCTCTTCAGAAAGTGTTGTCACCACTAATACATAGATAAATAGAATTCTTGTTCCTAGTTTGGCTGATATCTTCACTCTGATCCTATCATTGACTGTGCCATATTTCTTAGTAGTGTGTTTTGTTCTCAAGTGAGACAGTGGATCTAAGACAAGCCCTTAGGAATGGAAGGGCAAATACTGGAAACAACATCATTGGCTTTTGATGGCCAATTTGTTTCTACAGCAAGGCCATCATATAACACTTTAACATACTCAACGTATTTTCACAAATGAATTAGTACATGGAGTGAGAGGAGAAATCACTAATTTTGTGAAGAACGACAGATCAGTCAATAACATTTCTTTGTGGTCAGGAAAGGGAAATATTCCAGAGAGCTCCTTTCCTGGTACAAGGATTTACTTATCATGTGCCTATTCATTATATTCTCAAATCTTAATAATAGAGCCAAGGATATTCCCATTGTAAGACCTGTAAACTGAAGTTCAAAGAGATGGTGACTCTTATCCCATAAAAAGCCATCCAAAGGAATACAAGGATCATAATTTCTTATTTGCCACTCACCAGGTTATTTTTCTTTCCATGTGGCTGGCTTGGTTCCTATCCAAGTAAAGCAAAATCTTTTACCAAAACAAACAAAAACAAAAACAAAAAAAAAACCCTAGGCTTTTCCAATTAACAACATTTATAATGGAAAGAAGAGATTCTTTTGAGAAGTCAAGGATTGATCTCTCCTGGAGGCCAGCTACTGGATTTGATGGAGCAGAGGCCAAATGGGTAATGACAAATTCCAGGTTTTTATGTCTTGGTTCTTCATGTACCTGAAAACATACGGCATGAGGTTCTTTTCTGAGACACTGCAGTGATGACAGAACAGACGAGTTCAAACTCACAGGATATTAAGGAATGGAATGGATAGGGAGCTTTGGGGAGGACAATAGTAGGAAAAAAGAAAAATAAACGTAGTATCTGTCAAAAAATACCCTCAACTTCTACCACACAATTTGCCTTCTAAGAAAGCAGTCTTAACTTACAAAAGATGGTTCATGGGATGGTTCCTTTACTGGTGTATAACACCAGTCAAGGACAAATTGTAAATAAACTAAAATGGAGGGAGATATTAAGAAAAATAAGGAAAAGGTTTAAAGAAAAGTTGATTTGTTTCCAAGTAGACAAATCTGTGTGTACACTCATTCTCTCAGTTTTCTGTGTGTAAATTTTGGACAAATCACTTAATCTTCTCAATGTAAAAATTAGGTTATTTGGGGAATTCTGTAAGGTATGTTTTGACAGTAACTTAGCACAGTGCTTACCATATAGGAAGCCAACAAATACTATTTTTTTCTAGGATATGAATCTAATAAAAACCTCATTTAAAGAAACGTGTTTCTTTAACATATTCCTCATTTAAAGCTCATGTTGTACACATAGTCTATTGATGCATCTAGCTGACACTTAAAATATACTAACAAAGATAAGACAATATTAAAATAGTTATGAGATCCACTAAAAAGATGATAAATTGATTCCTGATTCTAATTCTTGCACTATAACCCCTGACACATGGCAGGAAATATTTTTATTTTCAATGAGAAAACAGCTTTGGATATAATTCTGGACATCTCATAGCATACTCTTTTCTTGCAGCACTGTGTCTACTGGATGCACCTACTTCACAGGCATTCTGTGAAAATTAATCAAACTTATTCATTCATATTGAAACAGACAACACATAAGTGAGACGAGTTGGACTTAGCCAGATCTCGGCTAAAATCTACATTTGGCCAAAGGAATGCAAGTCAATCATTACAACATCATCCAATATGTTTTTTTCAGATTAAGACAGAAATCATTATTGTTATGTAAAACCTAATGAGTTGAATGCTTTCTCAAACATTTTTAACACTTCATGGTATGAAATACCTGTAAAAATGCACTGAATGCAGTTAGTGGGTCACTGCTTTGCAACCTCTAGTGTGACTTTATTCAAGGAACAATAAGTTTTATGGTCTTGCAGTAAAATCCAACATTATGAATCATTACTATAGATGTAGCAGCAGCCTTTGGAAATGAAAGGTCAACAACTACAAATTGGTTGATTGCTTCTGAAAGGAAATCTTAATAATTCAGTTTGCTTAGTGACTCAGCATTAGTTAAATCTTCTTAATCCCAAAGATCTATCTAAGAGCCCATAGTTTGTCTTAATTACCATTAAAACAGTTATTTTTTTATTTTTTATTTTTTTTTAGATGGAGTCTCACTCTGTTGCCAGGCTAGAGTGCAGTGGTGTGACCTCAGCTTGCTGCAACCTCTGCCTCCTGGGTTCAAGCGATTCTCTTGCCTCAGCCTCCCAAGTAGCTGGGACTACAGGCATGCACCACCATGCCCAGCTAATTTTTGTATTTTTAGTAGAGAGATGTTGGCCAGGATGGTCTCAATCTCTTGACTTCATGATCCTCCTGCCTCGGTCTCCCAAAGTGCTGGGATTACAGGCGTGAGCCATGGGGGCCAGCCAAAACTGTTAATTTTAAACTATAGTTACTGCTCACAAAGAGACACCTGGTGGGCTAATACCAATCTGCAACATATCAGCTATTTAAGAAAGCACTTTGTAACTGTAAATTGCTATAAATACTAAGTATTCTTACTACTCTGTTAGAGTTTTCTACAGCCACTCAAGGAGAATCTTCTAAAGAATATTCCAGCACAGCTCCATTCAGCTTACAAATTCTTCCAGCCAGTCTTCCCTAGCAGTCGTTCATATCTATTGATGTAACAGTTCTAGAGCAACTCCCCAAGCATTAATTGGCCAAATGCCTATTTGCCAAAAAATCAATGGATTGAATGAATAATTTGCTAAATGTTCTATATCCTTATAGTAAGTGCTAGTATCTAATAAAGCCTTCCACTCTCAAAAAGATGGAGTAGGCATATTTTTCCCTAATCCTCCCACTAATACAAATAACAACCATGAACATTATATGTAAAAGTAATTTAAGAAAACAGTGAAAGGTGAAGCAAAGATGGCAGAGTTGCTGGGGCTTTGGAATGGCATGGTGAGGAGCCCCCTAGACTTCCCAGGTACTTCATATATCCCAGAATTGAAGCTGAAGAAGCTATGACCCAGAAACATCAACAAGTGCAGACAAAGAAAAAAAGAAAAAGCCTCCACCAAGCTTATTGTCCCTAGTCAAGGAGCCTGAAAGGGGCAGCCTAGAGAAACAGAAAACTTCCATACAGCAATCTCTCTACTTTGGCCAAACACCACGGAAAAAAACTACTCATACCAGCAAAAGCCCAGCGGAGAGTATAGACTTTCATCACAGAGTAAAGAAGCATGCCATCCCTTTCCACGCAGATGTGGGTGTCGAGGGAGGACCAGTAAAGGGTCAGGACCTTCAATTCAGCCCCACCCAGTGGTAACAAGGCCACTATCCCATCAATGGTGTCAGTGGAAACCACGAAGTGAAATCTCCCAGTATGATATCTTACAATTGCATGTGAATCAATAATCATCTCAAAATAGATTCATTTTCAAAAGTAAATTTGACAGAGAAAGACCCTTTTTTTCTAATGACTTTTCTTGGAGAGCAGAACAAGGCATTCCTACCGCTGCCAGCCAAGGGTGATCAGTGGGAGTGTCCGGAGGCAGTTCTCTTGGCATGGATAGGGCCCTCGGTGTTCACATCCCAGACAGCAGCTGTGATGCTTCCCCAAGCAGTTTGGCAGACAGCAATTGTGGGAAAATGCAAGTTACAGCAGGAGAAGAAGAATAGGCAGGAACCAACCAATAACTTCAGCTGACAGTTTGGTTCACGAGGATGGATGGGCCAACCCTTTGGAGACTCCCTAAAATAACTGGGAAACACCTGAGCATACCCTCTTTGGACTAGTAGCACTCACTTGATCATTAAAAGTAATTGTGACTTACTTTAGAAACAAAAACTAGCAAGAACTGAAACATCTGTGTTTTAATTATTCCCTGTGACCTTGACCACTGGTTCATCTAGTGCTTAATCCATTTACCTAGATGAATAAATGAAATTCTTCATAAACAGTATTTCTAGAAAAAGGAAATATTATAAATACTTCAAGGTGCAGATTAATAGTTTCATTATTGTCCCCACAAGCATTCACCAGTTCTTCTTTGTGTGTGGTACAAAGCCAGGCACTGTACAAAGGAATAAAGAAAGGGAGTTTCTGCCTTTCAGAATTTACAACTGAAGCAAAAATTAAACACATGGAGAAATGTAGGGCAGAAATAGGCAACCACCTAAACGTTGTGTGCACAAATCCCTGCCAACAGCGCCAGTGGCCAAACTGTACTCCCCATCTCCCCATGTCCATCTTGAGCTTCGTTCCTTCCATTCCTGCCCAAGCCACCTGGGCCTCACACCCCACCTGGATCATATGCCTGAAGTGGTGATGAGTAGTAGTCGCTGTCCACATGATTTTCTAAGGGCTTTCCATGTGTCAGGTTCCATGGTAATTCTCAGGGTCATAAAGAAGAAGAAGAAAACATGGCCTCAGCTCTCCAGCCTCGGTCAACGAATAACACAAATCAGGGTGACTAGTGCAGCAGGACTCAACCAGACAAGGTTGAGTAGAGGCATAAAAAAGAAAGGGAGCAATTCAGCCACACAACAAGCATCCAATTTATGGGCATTCACACCTGCACTTATACCAACCTTTTTCCTTGAAATAATGAGACAAAATAGGGCCGTCGTTGGCGTGACATCAGGGCACCTGCCTATTTCCCAAGGAGGTTATAAAACACAAATGTTCAAACTATAAGGGACCTGAGCTATATTCCCAACTGCCACTAATTTATCTGGGATGTTAGGGAAGTCCTGTGGCTTTTCTGGGTCTCATTACCTTTACATGTAAAATAAAATGGTATGCAGACCACCAAAGGCCAATCCCAGATGGAAGTCATTGTTTAATCACCACCTAAAGGGCAATCAAACCAATCAGGGTTCCTCCACATTCTAGCCCAGTGAACTTGGGCAAGTCACTACCTTCCTTTGCCTCAGTTTCCTCCTCTGTAAAGTGGGTATAATACGACAACTCCTAGGAGTGTCAGAAAGGTTTAATAGATTACTATATGTAAAGTGCTTAGAAGAATGCTTAGCACATACTAAGTAATACACAAATATTGCCTACTATTAGAAATTTTTATTATTTCAGATTTCCAATGATATTTCAGTATTTCATTTATGTTGTTAATCCCCTCAATTGTAAGTGTACAAAGTGTTTTGCGTAATCTCTCCAATAGTCGTTATTGGGAATTCATAAGTTAATTAATTAAGAGTTAGATTATGCCAAAAACACACCCCTAAAAATTAAAGTAGGTTCTTTGGAAAACCACATTATAACACAGAGGATATTATTAGATTATTTAATCATATATGAATAATACCCTTCTGACCACAAAAAAATGTATACATATTTCGAAAGCTGGCTAACATTGAAAATGACCTGAACACCCACTGGCTCCTTACTATTCAGGTGTAGTTGGTAGACCAGCAGCTCTGGCACTTGATTCAAGAGGTCCTATTTGGAGTCCAAGAATCTGCATTTCCGCAAGTCTTCCGGTGCTGCTGATGCTGCTGGTTAACAAAATACTTTGAGTAGCAAGGCGCTAGAATTAGTCATACCAAAGTCCCATTAATGGACCAAATCTGGATAAGGTCTTATTCAGCACATTGTACAATCACAATCGTGTCTGAAAAGTGTTTTAGAACTTACATGGAATTCTAACATGGGTACATGTATACACATAAGAGGCTCCATATTGGTTCACATGTTGCTTGTGATTCAATTTTTGTAATAAAATATTCACTGTTACAGAGATGAACTGACATAGTTTTCATAAGTGAGCACACATGATAGGAGAAATATTCCCTGATTTTTACTTGGACGACTGTAGGAATACCTTCATATAAATATGTATCACTATCACTGTGAAAGTGGGATTTCAAAAGTGATTTTTGGTTTGTTTTCTACTTTTTAAAATTTTAGAGGGGCTTGTATTCTTCCATAAAAGATGCAAGTCCAACCCTCAGAGTGCCTTCTGTCAGAATCTTAACAGTTGTACAATGTCTAAAGATTTAAGATTAAAATTATACATATATACACATTATGGTTTAAAAAAACACTGGCCTAATCCCCAGCAGCTGGAGCATAGTACAAAGAGGCCCTACTTTTGAATGCACTTGAAATTGGAATTCAAACCTGTCCTTAAAACAAATGAAAAAATAATTCTGTGGAAATGAAAACCTAACAGTAGTGAGGCAAAAGGAGGGTGTGGGAAGAAGCGAAAAGCAACCTCTTTGGTGACTGCAGCCAATCTTTACAACTGGCTCTGAAAAAAGACCGAGACGTTCCTTGCTACAAAAGATGCAGCAAAGTCACGGCTCTCCAAGCTGCTGAGAACAGGCAATGCTTGAATAAACCCTCCTCCAAACCTTGGAAGATGTATGACTTCGGGATTTCAGAGGTTTCCAAAAATATACAAAACACAGAAAACACTTTCCTCCTTTGCCAAAACACATCGGCCCTTTGTTTACATTACGTTCTCCCTTTTCTATATGTTGGAAATCAAAAGACCCCTCATGGCACTGATAAGATTGAACATAGGGGAAAGCAAATGGGAGGCCGCTCAGTGAATTCTGTCTTGAAATCTTCTTTCACACCTCTTTTCGAAATGTAAATATGGACTCAGTCCAGCTTTCCCAGTCCGAATGACTTTGGCTGAGGGCGGTTGGTATGGAAGTCATTTCCCTTCTAGGTGCAGTAGCTACTTTCCACAGACTCAACAAAGACACAAAATATCATTAACATCTGATTCTGAAAAGGTTGACAACCACTTCTTTGTTTTACTCAGCAGTCTGGGGAAAGCTGCTGTGCATTACACGATCATGAGCAAAATTATACCTATTAGGCTCCGATATGAGTATTGGAATATTTCTCTCATTTGCGCACAGCATTGAAGCTTGAATATGCCTATTGTTTTCACAGTATCCATTACATATTTTAAATGGCATGGAAAGATCATATATGTAAACATTACTTCAGCTGAGGCTGAGTGATGCTTGGCAAAGCTAGAGAGGCTGTCTGACCTCCCTGGGCCTCAGTTTCAAGGAAAGGAGCGCCAAGGGACTTTGTCAGGGGATGGCTGATGGTTACGAAAAGGAGTAAGATGGATTGGCCAATGGGTGCTGCTGCATTAAAGAAGTCTGGATCCCTTCCTTTGACACACACAAAAAGCTCCAGGCCTCAAACTGGCTCCTTTATTTTGTGGCATACAGAAAGAGGATGAAAGACTTGCCTGAGGGTCTGAAATACCAAGAGGGAAGAGTCTGGAAGAAAGGGGAGCAGGCTGACTGGTTGCAGCTTCAGGATTCATGAATAAAAAAGGGGAGAGGGAAATGGGCCTCCAAATTTAAAAGCATTTCTAAAATAGCCATTAATAATCACATTCTCGAAGATAAAAGCAAGAATCCTAAGCCGTTTTTTTAAGCACTGATGTTTTTCTTACAGTCTTCAGAGTAGGAAATGGAATTAGCCTAAAAACATGAAATCAACTGATTAAGAACTCTTGAAACTTCCCAGGGTCATGAGGCACGCTGGATGGCAGCACTGGCCTCTCCTCACCATAGCAGATGTTGTGAGCAGAAACATTTCTGCACACAGGAGGTTGATGCTGTGAGCAACCTGTAATTTTAATCATTTACAGAGCTGAGTGCAAGGCTCCACCCCAAGATCTACGTCCTGGAGCCCTGGACTCGTTGGAATGTTTATTGATATTTTTCTAAGAGACGCTCTCAAAATTATCCTTGCATTTTACTCACCATTAGTC
The DNA here is from genome assembly GCF_049350105.2 of Macaca mulatta. Taxonomy (NCBI): domain Eukaryota; kingdom Metazoa; phylum Chordata; class Mammalia; order Primates; family Cercopithecidae; genus Macaca; species Macaca mulatta. Next base: position 126,695,193 of record NC_133413.1, read on the forward strand.
CACATTTAGAAAGCATTTTCTGCCTTTTCAAATTAGACTTAGATTTCCCTGATAACCAGGAATATAAACACAGGGAATAAGTCGTTATTTGAGGAATTTGGGCCATACAGATAGGCAAAAAATTTCCTCTAGGCCAATTGTATACTAAAATGTTTATTGTGCTAAATAATTCTGTTTCCTTGAGAAATGGCTCATACTCACTTTTAGTCTGAAAACCTGGCCTTAGACAACCTCACAATAACAAACTAATGGCTGTTTACTGCTGTGGAAGGCAACAAAATTACTTCTTTAACTCTACTGAAGTTATTCCATAGCAAATCAAATCAACAGACATATTTTTTAGACATTTCTTAGCATGTTGCCATGCTAAGAAACAACAAGATGCATGAGATAGTGTCTCCTCCTCAACCAGACTGTGAGCTTACTTACAAGTAGGCAAAGTTAAACTGTAACAAAAGATTTAAATGAACAGCAACTATGAGACTGAAATGTGATGAGATTCATTGGCGAGTAAGTAAAACAGACAACAGATGCTACTGGACACCACAGACTGAAAGGTACCATCAAAGGGTCCAGGACAGGCTTTATCAAGGAAGTGAGATTTATCCACCTATGAAATCATTGCCCTTTATAGGATTAAAAGATTTGCAATAGGTGGAGGTGTTTTCCAAAACAGTTTTGTAAATAGTTTTCTTTCTGTCTCTCTGTCTTCTTTTTCTGTAAAGGTTTTTTTTTCTTTCTTTTGTTTTTGTTTGTTTTGTTTTTGTTTTCCTTAATAGGTAACATACACACACACACACACATATATATATTTATTTATTTATTTATTTTTTCTTTAAGTTCTGGGATACATGTGCAGAACATGCAGGTTTGTTACATAGGTACACACATGCCATGGTGGTTTGCAGCACCCATCAACCTGTCATCTACATTAGGTATTTCTCCTAATGCTCTTCCTCCCCGAGTCCCCCACCCCACAACAGGCCCCAGTGTGTGATATTTCCCTCCCTATGTCCATCTGTTCTCATTGTTCAGCTCCCACTTATGAGTGAGAACATGCGGTGTGTGGTTTTCTGTTCCTGTGTTAGTTTGCTAAGAATGATGGTTTCCAGCTTCATCCATGTCCCTGCAAAGGACATGAATTCATCCTTTTTATGGCTGCATAGTATTCTGTGGTGTATATGTGCCACATTTTCTTTATGCAATTTATCACTGATGGGTATTTGGGTTGGTTGCAAGTCTTTGCTATTGTGAACAGTGCTGCAATAAACATACATGTGCATGTGTCTTCATTGTAGAATGATTTATATTCCTTTTGGTACATACCCAGTAATGGGATTGCTGGGTCAATTGGTATTTCTAGTTCTAGATCCTTGAGGAATTGCCACACTGTCTTCCATAATGGTTGAACTAATTTACACTCCCACCAACAGGGAAAAAAATGTTCCTATTTCTCCACATCCTTCCAGCATCTGTTATTTCCTGACTTTTTAATGATCGCCATTCTAACTGGCATGAGATGGTATCTCATTGTGGTTTTGATTTGCATTTCTCTAATGACCAGTGATGGTGAGCTTTTTTTCATATATTTGTTGGCCACATAAATGTCTTCTTTTGAGAAGTGTCTGTTCATATCCTTTGCCCACTTTTTAATGGGGTTGTTTGCTTTTTTCTTGTAAATTTGTTTAAGTTTTTTGTAGATTCTGGATATTAGCCCTTTGTCAGATGGATAAATTGCAAAAATGTTCTACCATTCTGTAGGTTGCCTATTCACTCCGATGATAGTTTCTTTGGCTGTGCAGAGGCTCTTTAGTTTAATTAGGTCCCATTTGTCATTTTGGCTTCTGTTGCCATTGCTTTTGGTGTTTTAGTCATGAAGTCTTTGCCCATGCCTAATGGTATGTCCATGCCCATGCCATGTCCTAAATGGTATTGCCTAGGTTTTCTTCTAGGGTTTTTATGGTTTTAGGTCTTATGTTTAAGTCTTTAGTCTGTCTTCAGTTAATTTTTGTATAAGGTGTAAGGAAGGGGTCCAGTTTCAATTTTCCACATATGGCTAGCCAGTTTTCCCAACACCATTTATTAAATAGAGAATCCTTTCCCCATTGCTTGTTTTTGTCAAAGATCAGATGGTTGGAGATGTGTGGCATTATTTCTGAGGCTCTCTTCTGTTCCATTCGTCTATACGTAGATATATAGATAGAGATATCTATATACCTATATTTATAGATAGATATAAATATAGATATAGATATAGATATGTTTTGGTACCAGTACCATGCTGTTTTGGTTACTGTAGCCTTGTAGTGTACTTTGAAGTCAGGTAGTCTGATGCTTCCAGCTTTGTTCTTTTTGCTTAGGATTATCTTGGCAATATAGGGTCTTTTTGGGTTCCATATGAAATTTAAAGCAGTTTTTTGTAATTCTATGAAGAAAGTCAGTGGCAGCTTGATGGGGATAGCACTGAATCTATAAATTACTTTGGGCAGTATGGTCATTTTCACAATACTGATTCTTCCTATCCATGAACATGGAATGTTTTTCTATTTGTATCCTTTCTATTTCCTTGAGCAGTGGTTTGTAGTTCTCTTTGAAGATGTCCTTCACATCCCTTGTAAGTTGTATTCCTAGGTATTTTATTCTCTTAGTAGCAATTGTGAATGGGGGTTCACTCATGATTTGGCTCTCTGTTTGTCTATTATTGGTGTATAGGAATGATTGTGATTTTTGCACATTGATTTTGTATGCTGAGACTTTGCAGAAGTTTTTTTATCAGCTTAAGGAGATTTTGGGCTGAGACAATGGTGTTTTCTAAATATAGAATCATGTCATCTGCAAACTGGGACAATCTGACTTCCTCTCTTCCTATTTGAATATACTTTATTTCTTTCTCTTGACTGATTGCCCTGACCAGAACTACCAATACTATGGTGAATAGAAGTGTTTGCTTGTCAGTAGGTTGTCTCTTTTTAAACACATGAGACATCTTAATGATCCATCAATCCAATGACATTTTAAAAAATAGGCCACAGCACTAGCCATCTGGGGAAACTTGGCTATGCTGTCTCTTACCTATTATGTTAAAATGACATGAGGACAAGCCGTCCTCCCTAGAACCAAATACATTTCCCCCATGCATGTCCTCACACAACTCTGGGTTCTAGGCCCTTAAAGCTTTATTTATTCTTTTCAGAACAACATGCCTACTCACTTCCAGCAGCATGCCTGTGTACACACACACACACACACACACACACATACATGTATGCATATACACTGTGTAATCTTGCTCAAGAAATATTCTAGCTAAAGCCCTTTAGTATAGATAAATTTTCCTCTGTTAGCAATAGAAGAAAGTTTCTATTTCTCTTCTTTTTTAAAGCAGAAATTATTAAGTGTATGCAAGAATCCAATGGGTAAGCACCATTCTTTCCAAAGAGGTTATGATTTTATTAGATCTAAATAAAGGGTTATTGCACAGTAACTCTACAATTAGCTCACACTGCCAAAGGACAATGATGGCAGTGTTTCCCAAGAATTGATGAGGATCCCAGGTGTTTTGAACTCAGGTGATTATTCTCACAACTCCAGCAAGTAGTCAACTTGCTGTTTTAAGTCCCAAGCACAAAGAATGTGTCCGTAATATCCAAGGCAGGGCAATATCTAAATTCTGAATTGTTTGGAAAATACTTTGCAAAGAAAAGAGCTGTAATGTATTAACTTTTCACGGATGTGAAACAGAACAGTTCAAAATTACCCAGTCAATTAGTTTTTCAAGCCAACATGCCTTCAACTGTAAAAACTGCATTAAAATGTACTGCAATTCAGAGGAAATAACCCAAGGAGTTTCTAAATCTCCACTAACTTTTAAGCAATCCAGTCACATTTAGTAGTTCATAACATTGGCTGATCTCTTTTCTATGAAATGAAATCTGAGCTGGATTCCATTAACACCTCTTCCCTAAGTGGAGATTTCTCCTGCTCCTTATCTCTCTTCTCTTTGACCCTCTTCCTCTCACCTCAAGTAGGAATAGTACAACCTGGAAAGCAGATGTAGTACAAGACTCAACTCAGAACAGGGTTCTTACCCAACGTTACTTCGGATAAACTATCTGGTTTCATGAGTCCAGTAGATTGATTTCTTTGTCACTCAGGATTAAAGAATTACTTTAATACCTTGCAATACTATTGCTATATGTCTCCACAATTCTCTGAGAAGTATTCTTTCTCCTCTCATCTACCTTTCCCCATCTTTCTTGGGATCTCTGGACACTGGAATGGAGCTGTTTTAGCCATAATCTCTTGTACCTACGAAGCCAAACTAAATTTTTCTCAATCTTCCCACCGTCAGTCGGTGCTCAAGCCTGTAATAAAATTCACAAATTCAGAAGGTCAAGCAATACCAAAATTATAAACTCACCCAATGCTAGTCAATGCAATTAGTATATAAAAGAACAATAATTAAAGATAAAGGGTGGCTTTAAATATTTTCAGCTGACTAAGAGGAAAAGCATGTGAACTTTTGAAGACAAATTGTAACAAGGGTTTGATTTATTACATTAGAATCAAGTAGAGTCTCATGTACTTAGCAGCCAGTAGTTATATATCAGAAATTAAACCCCAAATCCCTGTAACATAGGAGAAGAGTGCATACATAGTTTATTTTCCCACTTTTAAAGTGATGCAATCATAAATGACATTTTAATAACAATTTAGACAGAGTACCTTTGCACATTAAATAATATACAGTTATTTGATACCGTGGATAATAAAATTGTATTTTAAATACCATACATGGCAAAGAAAAATAAAGTTTCCGCCTCAAAGTAAATCTCAACCAAGGAAAACAAAAATTTCCCTGGAAAGCTCTTATGTTTTAAACCCAGTGTGGGGATGATCACAAGCTTTCTCTTTTTACAATGCTATCTTCTATTTGGCTTGTATTGATTTAGGTGCAAGCTTTCTAGAATTTTCCATACATAATAGAGGAGGGTACATACAAGGAGCTAAGATTCATACATAAGAAGCCATGACCCACCCATCCCACAAGTTTTAGGGATAGGAAAGACAGTGGTCTCTCCTATTTGAAAAGAATAGGGAAAAAAGTCACCTAGCAATTTCTTAGGCCTCCATGACTGTCAGTGATGCAGCTAAGACTGTTACCCCAACCTCCCAACCTTCTAACTTTTAACCCAGAACTTTTTCTACCACACCTTGCTGTACCCACACCACAAAAATGAAAAATGCATTCCAAAATTCTCAGTCCCAGACACTAGAGAGTGTACAGCAGTGCACAGGAAGCCCCTAAAGGGTTGGACAATTCCCACTCTATACCATTTTACTTCTCACATCTCCAGAGCCTGTCAAAAGTCTGCTTTATTGGAGTGAGAGTTGAGTCAACTGTGCTAATTTGGGAGATGGAAGATGTTTTCGAAGCTCTACTCTAGGCAAGTTCAAGTCCCTCTTAAATTCAATTTCTCAAAATAAGAGTTAAGTAGTGCATAGCTCTTAGTTCTTCCTATGTACTAGGATACCACAGCCATCTTACAAAAACAAACAAACAAACAAACAAAAAACAGAAAAACAAGGTGACATGAGACATAGAACTTTGGTTCTTTTTCCCTTTTTTCCTACTATTTCTGCAATAGCAGATGACTCCTAAAAGAGCCCCATAGTATACTCACATAGAGTCACTTTTATACAAATCAACCTCTAAAACTTTAACTTATGCTTGTGTCTGTGGCCCCTTCTCACCACCATCATGAAAAAAAAAAAAAAAAAAAAAAAAAAAAAAAGCTTTTCACTTACTGCCTGCTTGCTACCAGATCTATCAAATCAGAAGCCTCAGCCACACTTGAGCCTTCCTGGTTTCACGCACCAATCTCTGCCTCATCTGATCAGTTTCCAGGCTTTCTTTCCTCTGACAATTATCCTTCATAGATTTCACCTATTTAACCCTTCCTTTCCATGTCCATTTAGAAAACTATATGAATTTTTCATGGTCCTACACAGTGGGCTGTCTGAGGAAAAGACATGTTTAAATAGCAAAGAGCCTTGGAAGCTATAGATAGTATATCCCTCAAGAGAGATTTAGAGATGCATCTCCCCAGAGATTTTTGCTTACATTCCTGGCTAATAAAGCAGAAGATAATTTCCCCTGTCTCCTAGAGGAGATTGGCTAACAATCCAGGGTAACGGGTAGTCTCTTCCTCTCTCTTTCTCAAGGGAAGACTGAGAAGATGAGTTAACTCTGTAAATGCTCAGTCTGCTAAAATTTGGGGTCCTCTGCTGTGGTGCACCTCATTGCACATGCAGGTGACACCCAGCCCTCATGGAGTCATCCTGTGGGGATTAAGACATGTGAAACTGATGCACGTTGCAGCTCTAGCTGCTGTTTTTTGCCATGAGTACTGAACCATCTGTGTCTCTAGTTCAGGGGTCTTCTGTCTTCTGTCAGTATTTGTATCTAAAATTGGGGCCAACTAACTTGTTTGCTTGCAAGTGGAATAAAATCTTGGACCCTTCATAGGGTGACTTAACACCCACTGCCAATGCCTTAGATTAGGTCCAAATTATCTGCTCATCTGGTTTCAATTTCTTCAGTGTTTTCCTATCTTCATTCTCTCCCCGTGTTGAATATATTCTCTTTTTAGTCATCAGAGTTATCGTCTAAAACTCAATTCTCATGCTAGCTTTCCCCTGCATAAAGCCTTCTACAGGATCACACATGCTTTGGGCAAAATGATTAAGCTGCCTAGCATGGTCTTGCACAATCTGGGCCTATCCTGTCACTGCTCCAAACCCTGAGCACTCTCTGACACTTTGCTCCAGTGCTGTCTCAAGCTCTTCTCTGCCTGGAATGCCTTTTAGGACTATTCTCCCCCACCCACCACCATCTCCACGTGATGAACACCTACTCATTATTTCAATGCGCATCTCAAATTCTACCTCTTGTGGGAAGGCTTCCTAAAAATCCACCAAGAGTTAGCTGCTCTCTTTCCTAGGATCATCTGAAACATTGTTTTTGTGGGTCATGGAGCACACTTACTAATATTCTTTATTCACAGGTTTGTCTGATCCACTAGACTGTAAGCTGTCTCATTTCAACAAATATTGTCCCCTGTAATACAGAGTGTGTATTCAATTAAGAACTGTAGAATAAGTGAATGAGAATAAGAATGGAAGTGGAAATATTTTCAAAGGCCTTAGTTCTCATCCTTTCCTCATCTACATGAGGCCCGAACCCTCACAAAATCTTGTGACGATTTCCAGTGAAGCCATACATGTTATGTTCACAGGCTCTTAGACGTGTAGGGAAGAATGACAAGCAGGGCTACTGTGCCTTATCATTACAAAGTGCATCTCCCATTACATATCCTCGCCACCTCTTCAACCACAGGCATCCCTCTATCACCAAAACCGAAGTGATCTCAGAGAGTTGAGCAACAGATAATCAAATATTATTTAATTTAGATAAGTGAGTCATGTTTGAAACATTTAAGGCCTTTTGTTTATTAACATTCTATTTACAAAGACTCTTAATGACTCCCTGTTCCACTCGGTCAAGGAAATGCAGTTATTTCACCCAGAAATGCAATTACTTCTCCTGGCCTTCAAATGTGAAGTGCGAACGAGTTTGATGAATCTGATTCTTAAGCTGGAGGATCAGTCTACTGGGCTTCATGGCTGGCTGCCAAAGGAAGGATTCACTGGAAAAATGATGAACGAGGCCACCAATCATGAAAGAAAAAACAGAGCAAAGTCTGAAACACTGAAAACAGGAGAAGGAAGATATCAGATAACATTTTCATTGGGACTGAAACTTTAATTGGGAGAATAAGCGTTCATTACAGACTGTGTCCCTGGAATACTTTGGCTAAGAGATTCCAATGAGTGTTAAAATCATTACTGAGTGGCCTCAATCTAAACAAACACCCACCTTTTCCATTTCACACTGAGATGAAATTACTTTGCTGTGTACAACTAAAAAAAAGAAAAAAAAAGAAAAAACCCTGGGGTTGTCAGTTTCTCCTTTCCCAGAGGGGTTGTGAAAGTTATTTTTCCTTCTCCTTACTCCTCTGCTTCTCAAATGTAGATGTTAGTCTTCTGAAAAAGTTTTCTATCTGGCATTCAGACTCTTGCCCCACATAAGCAACACCAGCATCTCTCCCCAGTGCAAGGCTGATTGTCCACATACGCACACGCACACACAGGGTCATCCCCTCTCAGCAGAGGAAGCTCTGACGAGCATCTGAGCGGCGGGGAGAACGAAAGCTCGGCGTTGTTTATAACAAGAGTCATCGCGGACCAGGAAGAACAAAGCAGCAGCAAGAACTGACAAAGAAGATGATACCCAGAGTACAAGGAAGAAGTAGTTTTGTTGGAAGAAATGTCCCTCCTATATTTTCAATTATTCTGGATTTCTGTGGCTCACTGCTAATTGACAGATCAGGAAATGCAAAGACTTTCTCCAGTAAGCCAGGATCATTAGCATGCAGGAACCCGAGGCTTTGTGCCTACAGAACTTTTTATTACAAAGAAGATAAAAATGATGTATTGTATATTATATTCCAACAGCAGAGATCATGAAGATCATAATACTTGAAATACAGCCTTGCCTCACCCCACCTATCAATAGGTAGATTGCGTGGTGCAGTTTGAGGGCTTCAGCCTGTCTTTTTTTTCATTTTATTTTTTCCAAAGAAAAGCACATAATGAAACCTGTAAAGCAAATCACTCAAATGAGTGATTGGAAACAAATGAAAATGAGTAGTGTTTAAATAATTAACACCTGCCAAATGAGGAAGAGGAGCCTTATTGCTGATATTAAATCATGTCCTTTAACGTCTGAAATGGATGACAGTCAATAATTCCAAACAGGCAAGACAGGAAGCTAATTTTTAGTTCTTGGAAAGTTGAATGAGTTTCAATAAAGTTGACCAAAAAAAAAAAGAAAAAAAAAAGGACTTCATTTTGATTTAGTTAATTCTACTTCAGAAAGCTGGGTTTGCATTAAACCTTGTCTTTGGTTTAACATACTGTAAATGAACAGCTTTAAGTCATGGTTTAAAATATATTCATTATTCAGTAAGCTAATGATGTATGTTCCACCTGGTTGCCGTGGAGCCTTGTAAGTAAAAATTGAGGGTAGTATTTTGTTACCAAGAAAAAACATTAGCCTTGCCAAGTTTCCAGTCAATAAATATAACTCACAATAGTGCTGCCTGATAGGCAAAAAAAGATGCCTCCTGCCCACCCACCCACCAACAGGAGAAAACCAAAAGAGACGTATTATCCTAAATGGACCAAAACTGAAAATGTCATAAGCACTGGGCGAAATAATCCTTAGCTCTATTAACGTACGAGGAAGAAAAAGATATAATATGGTTTAAATAATGCCATGGTTTAGAGAGTAACTAATGAAAACTCCAGCAGCTCTCCGCATTCCTATCTCACCTGGGGTTTTATGCCCAGTCATTGAATTAGACTTGAGTGACAGCCTTCAAAGCCAAGGGTTGGCTTCCAACTCTGCCTCCTGGGCTGCAAGAGTTGGGAACTACAGCAGGGCCCTTAACTCAGAATTCTACCACTTCACCTAAACCTGCCTCCAGACGAAGCAACAATGAGACTGTCTGTGGTCACGTTTCATTTCTTATTTTGTTTTGTGGAGGGTGGTGGTTGAGGAAAGCAGGTGATGGTGATGACGCTAACTCCCCTTCGCATTAATAGGACCATTCATTTTAATTGGACTTAGTGTTGCAACTACCTTCTTATAAATTAACAAGGTTCTTTGACAATCCAGCTGCTTCATATTAAAACATGTTTGGAAAGTAACTGCTCTGCACCTGAAATGGTCCACTATAGATATCTTGGCTATTTAACAGGGTGTGTGCAGTGGTGTGTGTGTGCGTGTGTGTGTGTGTGTGTGTGTGTGTGTGTGTGTGCATGTCTTCCAAAACTGTACAGGAACATTGTCTCCAACAAGAAGTAACTGCTCGTAAAAATGTTAGCCTGGTTAGAACCAGGACAATGGCAGCACTTAAGATACGAGAAGCTTGCTTCTTGTTTGCTGCTCTTCTCTCAAACACAGCTTCATTATTAGAACATCTTTCGGAAAATGTTATCATCTGATCTAACAGCGTGTTCCTCAGAAAATGAGTTGGTGCTCACTATCATATGATCAGAAGTCATCAGTAATCTAATTACTCTGGGAACCAAATCTGACATGACCTGAGCTCCTCCTATTTTTTTTCTTTTTTCTGAAACCATACCTGTTCACATCATTGCATTTTAACCAATGAGAGATTCTGTTCCTGGTAGGCAGACCATGGGACCCAGAGGAATATTTCCAGGTAAAGACATCAGGTTGATCACAGTCCAAAAAGCTTATTTCTCCCCCATCAAGCAATCCAAGCATTCCTTCCCCTCGCCCACATCAGAATAGTTTCACAAACACTATACAAATTGCTAGTACCACCTACTGGCAAAAAAAGCAGAACCAACCTAATAACTCTTACTTAAGAGAAAGCAGGAAGTGCTACCTAGAGACAGGCACTGCTTATGCTGGGTGTCTTCAGTAACAACAGTGGAACCCAAGGCATCTAATTCCACAAGGATATGTTTTGAAATATAATTATATGTTTGTGAAAAGCTTATTAAGCCTTGGTATATGGGGATCCATTATTATTCCCATACCATAGATGAAAAGTAAAGTGAACTTCCTAAATTAAAATATAAAGTCAGTAAAAACTTTCAAGCTGGACTTTATTTTCTTTCACCTTTACTTTAAGAAATGTCTTCTTATTCAATATACACTGTAAATTAATACCTGTGGTTAAACCTGAGATTTTGCTGTGGGACCTGTGGACAAGTAAAAAAGCACAAGATACTTGAAGTTATGATATGTGGGGTTTTTTTCCATCTTCACCACAAAATTCACAAGTTATATAACATCCCCAATGACTTAGTTTTCTCATGTGTAAAGTGGGTACAATTATGTCTTTAAAATCCACAGAACATATATAAGGTTATAATCACATATTTGGAAATGTTTTTTAAAAATTAAAAAGTAAGAAAGAATGGGGAGGAACAGAAAGGAAGTGAAGGAGAGAGGAGGGAAGGGAAAGACAGCAAAGAGAAAGTCAAGAGAAGAAAGAAGAGGAGGGGAAAAGAAAGGAGAAAAGGAGAAAAAAAGGGCAGAAAAGTGCAGATGAGGGGAGGTCAGAGGAAATGAGAGAGAAAATACAAAAGACTTCTCCACACATTCAAAGCATTATATTGCATTTGGACAGTACGTTTCAGTCAGTTAGAAATGCTGGCCTTTTGTATTAAGCGAAACTAATTAAAACTATCATGTGGGTCATTCTCATACTAATATAATTTTCAGTTTCTAACATAGTACTATAATGTGTGAGATTCATGTTCGCTTTTCCAAAGATGGCAAGCCCTAGAATAGACAGTATGAAATAAGATGCCATCCCACTTAATTTATTGCATTGCTGACTAATTATTCCATGAGAGTTAGTCTTGCCAGGCTGGTTCTTTTTATTTTTTCCAGCTTTATTGAAGTATAATTGACAAATTCAGTCTGTTCTTTTAGAGGGCAAGGAACTGGCATTGTTACAGTCTTCTGTTTAGCCTCAAGAAGTCTAGAATGAGATTAGCCATGAAGAGGAAAGCCACTATTCTTGCTTTATTAGAGCTTTGCATGAGTTGCTTCTCCCACCCTGCCTTTCTTATGTTCCATCTTCATGTTTCTACTTTTTCCCCCTCATTCCAATCCAGGTTAATTCACAATGCAGCATAGTAGTCGAAACTTTGGAATTACATAGACTGTATTCAAATTTTAAATGCCAAAAGCCACAATTACTTTTGCACCAACCTAATACCTTGCTAGATGTATATCTTACAGAAATTCTTTCGTTCTTTTATTTTTTTGCTCTTCATTGCACAAATGTCTTCTGTGTGCCTACCGTGAATCAAGCATTGCTCCAGGAGGATTCAGGGGTAAAAAGAGACAATTTCTGCCCTTACGGAGCTTACACACCAGTATATTCCAATTGTCATCAAAAATGAAAATGAGTTTCAAAAGGATGAAATGTGGGTGATTTACTTACCTCAGTGTTTGGAACATTGTAAGTGCTCACCAACGGCAGTTTAAATTTTTTGTCACCAAGGACAACCGCTAAAATGGGGAAGCTCTGTCTCTAAACATCGTCAAGAGTTACAGAACCATGATTTTCATTCGAAGTAATGAGGTCAGTCATATTTCCAAAAGAACAACCACAGCTGGTCAGTTCAAACAAAAGTCCCAGCCAGGGTTAAAATACAACAGCTTAGCCATCAAGGATGTGTAGGCCACATATCTTGCTACTGGGCATACAGACAGATAGGCCTTTCCAGATAACTATCCTCTGGAGTGATATAGTAAGAGGGAGCACAGCATAGTGGCATCTGTCCAGTATATTCAGGCTTCATTATTAGTTTTGTGGCCCTATCTAAGTTTCTGACTTTCCCCTGAAATCCATTTTATAAATCTACCAGTCTCATCCTATTTTCTATGTCCTTCTTCTGAAATGCTTTTCCCTGGGATATCCGCTTGCCCTTCTGCTTATCCAAGAGAACTTGCTTGATCAACTATGTAAAATAGCAGCCCCTCACATTCCAGTTGCACTCTATCCACTTATTACCTTTCATTTACCTTCACAGCATGTCATTTCAGATGACATTACAGATTTGTTTATTCATAGGGTGCTTGCCTTTTCAACTCTAGAATGTTAGCAAAGATTTTGTCACTGCTAAAACCCCAGTACTTAGACCAGGTCTCTATCCAAAGTGCTGCTCTGTAAATATTTGTTTAAAAAATGAAAAAATACATTAAAAATTGCGTACAAGTTTACTAGGATCATACATCTTTTGAATTCTACCCGTTGGGTGTTTTAGTGCTTAGAGGAGTCCCTTGACCCCAAGTTATGAATCTTTCCGTAAATCTTAGCTTGTTCATCTAACATCCAAATGTTAGATCATTTACTCTAGCATATCAAATATTGCTCTTAGGCTTTTCAGTTGAGGCCCTCCTGAATATGGAAAGACCTATACCCACCAAAAACCTTAAGTAAAGAGCACTAAAGAGAAGAGAAAGCCTTCTTTTTGATCTCTTCTTTGTTGTCTAGACCAGTGGGTCTCAAACTTTAGTCTGTGTCAGAACACCTGCAAATCTTGTGAAAATGGAAATGATTGAGCCCTGCTCACAGAGCTTCTGGTTCAGTAGACTTAGGGTGAGGCCCAGGAATTTGCATTTCTAACAAGCTCCCAAGTGATGCAGATGCTGCTGGTTAGAGGACATGTTTTGAGAATTTCATCTGATTTCACAATGAAGAAATAAAAACTGCTACAAGCCTTCCCACTTTCACCCTGACTTTGTCTCAGCTCACTCTACAAGAGAAGTAATAATTGCATTTACTCCCTGATTTAACAAACTTGAAAGTTATGTTCTGGGAGTGTGGGCAAGTTTTGTGTTTTAGTTCTATAATGAAATCTGGGCTTCAGCATCATTAACCAATCTGCTTCATAATGAAAATTAATTATTATGGTCATTAGACTAAATGGCTTCTGTCATCTGCAAAGACATAATTGGTACAGAAAATTGTTTCACAAGTATGAAATAATCAATCAGCAAAGGCTGACTATACCCATGATTTTTTTTCTCTACTAGTTTCCACTGGAGCAGCCCAGAAGTCACTTTGGAACAGAAAGAAGTGGGGAGGCAGTGAGCTACTCTAACAAGGAATGGAAGATGTGTGGCCTAAACTGTAAAACATCATCTTTAAAGTACAATTTTCATAGTTTCAGGGGAAAAGGCAAACTCATAGGGTGGCCATGGAGAGGGGGCTGGAGGAAAGTGCTTTCTCCCCAAGGCAAATTCTACAAATATGGCACCCCTCGACTGATTTAAAGTAATATGATAACATGACAGTTGAAACAATGGTGATAAAAATTCAATGGAAGAAGCAATCGAAAATATGTATAATTGAAATATCAAAAGTGATATTAGGAAGGACAGAGTCTCAGTAGAATGCCTATTTTATGGACTCACCAGTGTCTCCTCCAGTCATGCTGGTAAGCTTGCTTCCTCTGATGTTAGCACTTCACTATACCTCTGAGAGAAAGAGTTCATCAATCCCGTGGGATTGCCAGAGGGTCCTTGCTCAGCAATCAGTGTGCTTCAAAGGTTCATTTGTGTTAAAACTCAACTTGCTTAGAACTAGGTTCTCCTTTCAAGCCTCTTTTCCTGTTTGTCTGAATACACAAATCTACAAAGTCATCTAACAAATATTTATTTAACACCTACTTCGGCAGGGTGCAAAATTTAAAAAGCATTTATTGGTAACTGGGATAAGGGGAAAAGACAAGATTATAAAAGAAGTAGAAAGCTTTTTCTTTACCCTTAAGAGTTTAAAATCTGGTCAGAGACTAAAATAAACAAAAGTAATTACATCAGAACAATACAAATTAACATATCTTCCAGTAAGACTATAAGAGCAATTTAATTAGAGAAGAAAATTTTGTTTCTGGATTAGCATGAAGAAATATCAAATGCAAACTCAGAAGCATCTGTGGGTATAGATAAATATTTCTTTGAATGAGATGCTGATTTTGACCCCAATATACTCACAAAACAAATGGATGTTGACATATGCCAAGATGACTGGGATCATTTAAGCTGATAAATAAATTACTAAATTAAGCAGCCTCAATCAAGCATTATTTGTAGGGGTACCATACTACCAAAGTTTATCATGTTTGCTTTGAAGAAAAGTTCTTCATGCAGCAATGTGGCTAATTGTACATTGTTCTAAATAATATCAGATGGAGAAGGTTGCAATTTAGGGAAGATTGCTCCTAGGATCACAATATTAAACAAACATACTAATAAAGGCCTAGTGTGAATCCAGAAACAGGGTCAGCTATTCTGTGAATTCTCCCCCTCCCTCCCTTGAGGAACCAAGAGAGGATGTATTGAACCCAAAGCAAACTAAACCATTCACTTTCCATTTTGAGCCCACTTCTGGCCCTGATTGCAGTGTAAGCATTTACTTTTTTATGAGTTGCTTCATCAGTACCAACCAGAAAAGGACTTGAACACAGAGAGCCCTGTGAACATGTAAAGTCTAATTGTCTTCATTAAAATGAAGAAACTGATGCATCCATCTATCTCAGTGGGAGCTAGTTACTTACATGTATCTGAGGGAATTGGCTGAGTACAACTCTTTTATTTTTTTTTTCCAATTCCCATTGTTTGTAACAAGTCTTTTATCATCTTGAAGTCTGAATTAACATTTCTGTCTCCACCAGTTTCGTTGTTTTTCCATTTGGCAAACTCTAGGTTTTTCCTGTTGTCTTCCCTTTGGGGCATGAATTAGCATAGTTGTGCAATGTTTATTGTTTGTTATTCCTTTATTTTTTTAAGTCATCCTCAAAGATGTCAAATCTTTTTCCTTGAGTCGTACTGGAAAACCCAAAGATTTCCATGAAGCAAGGGTCTGGGAAAATTGAATATTTGATAGAAGTCTACGGCCTTATTGGTGAAACTGTTTTGTTTTAAGCATACTCAGCAAGCTTTTCTCTTAGGGACTATTTCAGTAGCATGTAGTTCCCCTACACACACACACACACACACACACACACACAAACACACACACACACACACACACACTCCATTGTTTCAACTGCAGAGTCAGCACAGCAGCTGCAGATAACAGAGTCAGTAAGCAGTCAGTAAGCAGTCAGTTAAGCATTGTGTTTAAGTTTCATCTTTGGGTGAAATACCTCCTGGATTCAAATCCCAGTACTGTCCCTTACCAGCCACACATAACCCCTCAGAGCTTGAGTTTTAGCCTCTATGAAATAAGAGGGAAAAAATATCATTCAGGAGTATTATGAGGAATAAATAAAATTGTATATATAAAATGCTTAGCAGAGTTCTTACTAAGCCCACTACTAATATATACAAATATCAATAATGATAGCTTTTTAATGACTATGATCAGAGCTTAGGAAGCAATAATCAAATTTTGATGATCAAATGATCTACCATGTTGATTATTCTGTATGTAAATTATTCGGCAGCTAGTAGAATTATTTCTTATCCCCACACCCCTCATTGCTCTACTCATATAAACCACTTCATTTCTTATTCTGACAATCTTCCCTAGGTTGTCAAAGAGACAGGAAGTAAAATCATTTTTATTATGATTTCATAACTATAATACAGATGGATTGGGCAGGCAGTTGATTAAAAAAAAAAATGGAACATTAGTTGTTAACGATTTGGTTCCCTCTAGTCTTCCTTCTCCCACTTGAGGAAAGTCAAAAGTGAGGAAGGAAAAATGACATTGCACTAAAGTACTGTAGGGATGTCTTGGGGAAAAATAAATAGGCAATCTACATGCAAGGTATCATTATATTATTATCACACTGCATTTATTTAATAAGAGATTAAAGTGCTCCAGTTCACAGCAACTAAACTTGCTTCAAACTTTCCCACGGTTTCTTTGATATTTTTTATTTGGAGGAGGCTTCCCTTTAGAACAATTGCTGCAACATATTGGTTTTAAACTAAAGCCCTCTTGGACATCGGAAGTACCTTTAATCTGATCATAAAATTAACTGCTCCCAGGTTTGCTCAGATTTGTTTCTTCCCAAGTTATGGCAACCTCACCTCATCCTATTAGCCCAGTAACAACCAGAACATAACTACAGGCCCTTACTCCACTACATTCTAGAATACAATCTTTGAGCCCCTTCTTTCATGGATCCCTGGAGAAACAAGTGCCTGTGTAATCCCAGGGATGCTGAGAGGCTGGAAAATAATTTCCACTGCACCGTCTGTGTTACAGATTGGGTTCTCCAGAAATAGACACTAAGGGAGTTTGGGGGTGCGAAAGCTTTGTAAGAGATTATACATAGGAACAGAAGGAGAGAAAACAGGGTGGGGTGGAGGATGACATCAAGTTGTGTCATAGATCCCACAAAGTGTCAGTTCACCTAGCAGAGTGCTCTAGAGTGAGTATTTTTCCTTTAGTGTCTCCCAGAGTGCAAACTGTCTGAACTTTTATACCCACTTCTTGCTCAGTCACCAGATACAGGTAGGGTGGCTTTTGGCAGCTGAGATACCCTAAAGGAGCTGAGAGTTGTAGGCTCTTTGCCAAATACACTTCACATGACTGAGGACTGAGGCAACAAGTCCTCCCCTGAAGAAGATGTGGGCACCTCATCTTCAGACTCCTCCCCTCAGTCACATCTCCATGGGCTCCATGTAAAAGGAGAAAAACACATGGGCAGCCACATGTTTTCCAGTATTTGACTGGAAAGGACTATCTTAGTCCTTTCCCAGCACCATTTATTAAATAGGAAATCCTTTCCCCATTTCTTATCAGGTTTGTCAGGTTTGTCAAAGATCAGATGGCTGTAGATGTGTGGTATTATTTCTGAGGGCTCTGTTCTGTTCCATTGGTCTATATCTGTTTTGGTACCAGTATCATGCTGTTCTGGTTACTGTAGCCTTGTAGTATAGTTTGAAGTCAGGTAGTGTGATGCCTCCAGCTTTGCTCTTTTGGCTTAGGATTGTCTTGGCAATGTGGGCTCTTTTTTGGTTCCATATGAACTTTCAAGTAGTTTTTTCCAATTCTGTGAAGAAAGTCGTTGGTAGCTTGATGGGGATGGCATTGAATCTATCTTAGTCCTTTCCAGTCAAATACTCCGCCAGTAGGAGGAAGAATGACTACAAAGGTGAAGTCATAAGAAAGCAATGACCATTTCTAGCATCATTCTTTTTTTTTTCAATTATACTTTAAGTTCTAGGGTACATGTGCACAACGTGCAGGTTTGTTACATCTGTATACATCTGCCATGTTGGTGTACTGCACCCATTAACTCGTCATTTACATTAGGTATATCTCCTAATGCTATCCCTGTCCCCTGCCACCACCCTATGACTGACCTCAGTGTGTGATATTCCTCTTCCTGTGTCCAAGTGTTCTCATTGTTCAATTCCCACCTATGAGTGACAACATATGGTGTTTGGTTTTTTGTCCTTGCGATAGTTTGCTGAGAATGATGGTTTCCAACTTCATCCGTGTCCCTACAAAGGACTTGAACTCATCTCTTTATGGCTGCATAGTATTCCATGGTGTATATGTGTCACATTTTCTTAATCCAGTCTGTCACTGATGGACATTTGGGTTGGTTCCACCTCTTTGCTATTGTGAATAGTGCCACAATAAACATACGTGTGCCTGTGTGTTTATAGCAGCATGATTTATAATCCTTTGGGTATATACCCAGTAATGGGATGGCTGGGTCAAATGGTATTTCTAGTTCTAGATCCTTGAGGAATCATCATACTGTCTTCCACAATGGTTGAACTAGTTTACAGCCCCACCAACAGGGAAAAAGTGTTCCTATTGCTCCACGTCCTCTCAAGCACCTGTTGTTTCCTGACTTTTTAATGATTGCCATTCTAACTGGTGTGAGATGGTATCTCATTGTGGTTTTGATTTGCATTTGTCTGATGGCCAGTGATGATGAGCATTTTTTCATGTGTCTATTGGCTTCATAAATGTCTTCTTTTGAGAAGTGTCTGTTCATACACTTTGCCCACTTTTTGATGGGGTTGTTTGTTCTTTATCTTGCAAATTTGTTTAAGTTCTTTGTAGATTCTGGATATGTTAGCCATTTGTCAGATGGGTAGATTGCAAAAATATTTTCCCATTCTGTAGGTTGCCTGTTCACTCTGATGGTGGTTTCTTTTGCTGTGCAGAAGCTCTTTAGTTTAATTAGATCCCATTTGTCAATTTTGGCTTTTGTTGCCATTGCTTTTGGTGTTTTAGTCATGAAGTCTTTGCCCATGTCTATGTCCTAAATGATATTGCCTAAGTTTTTTATCTAGGGTTTTTTATGGTTTTACATCTAACATTTAAGTCTTTAATCCATCTTGAATTAATTTTTGTATAAGGTGTAAGGAAGGGGTCCAGTTTCAGTTTTCTACATATGGCTAACCAGTTTTCCCAGCACCATTTATTAAATAAGAAATCCTTTCCCCATTTCTTATCAGGTTTGCCAGGTTTGCCAAAAATCAGATGGTTTTAGATGTGTGGTATTATTTCTGAGGGCTCTGTTCTGTTCTATTGGTCTATATCTGTTTTGGTACAAGTACCATGCTGTTCTGGTTACTGTAGCCTTGTAGTATAGTTTGAAGTCAGGTAGTGTGATGCCTCCAGCTTTGCTCTTTTGGCTTAGGATTGTCTTGGCAATGCGGGCTCTTTTTTGGTTCCATATGAACTTTTAAGTAGTTTTTTCCAATTCTGTGAAGAAAGTCGTTGGTAGCTTGATGGGGATGGCATTGAATCTATAAATTACCTTGGGCAGTATGGCCATTTTCACGATATTGATTCTTCCTATCCATGAGCATGGAATGTTCTTCCATTTGTTTGTGTCCGCTTTTATTTCGTTCAGCAGTGGTTTGTAGTTCTCCTTGAAGAGGTCCTTCACATCCCTTGTAAGTTGGATTCCTAGGTATTTTATTCTCTTTGAAGCTATTGTGAATGGGAATTCACTCATGATTTGGCTCTCTGTTTGTCTGTTACTGGTGTATAAGAATGCCTGTGATTTTTGCACATTGATTTTGTATCCTGAGACTTTGCTGAAGTTGCTTATCAGCTTATGGAGATTTGGGGCTGAGACGATGAGGTTTTCTAAATATACAATCATGTCATCTGCAAACAGGGACAATTTGACTCCCTCTTTTCCTAATTGAATACCCTTTATTTCTTTCTCCTGCCTGATTGCCCTGGCCAGAGCTTCCAACACTATGTTGAATAGGAGTGGTGAGAGAGGTCATCCCTGTCTTGTGCCAGTTTTCAAAGGGAATGCTTCCAATTTTTGCCCATTCAGTATGATATTGGCTGTGGGTTTGTCAGAAATAGCTCTTATTATTTTGAGACACGTTCCATTAATACCTAATTTATTGAGAGTTTTTAGCATGAAGGGCTGTTGAATTTTGTCAAAGGCCTTTTCTGCACCTATTGAGATAAACATGAGGCTTTTGTCTTTGGTTGTGTTTATATACTGGGTTATGTTTATTGATTTGCATATGTTGAACCAGCCTTGCATCCCAGGGATGAAGCCCACTTGATCATGGTGGATAAGCTTTTTGATGTGCTGTTGGATTCGGTTTGCCAGTATTTTATAGAGGATTTTTGCATTGATGTTCATCAGGGATATTGATCTAAAATTCTCTTTTTTGTGTGTGTCTCTGCCAGGCTTTGGTATCAGGATGATGCTGGCCTCGTAAAATGAGTTAGGGAGGATTCCCTCTTTTTCTATTGGTTGGAATCATTTCAGAAGGAATGGTACCAGTTCCTCCTTGTACCTCTGGTAGAATTCAGCTGTGAATTCATCTGGTCCTGGACTTTTTTTGGTTGGTAGGCTATTAATTATTGCCTTAATTTCAGAGCCTGTTATTGGTCTATTCAGGGATTCAACTTCTTCTTGGTTTAGTCTTAGGAGGGTGTATGTGTCCAGGAATTTATCCATTTCTTCTAGATTTTCTAGTTTATTTGCATAGAGGTGTTTATAGTATTCTCTGATGGTAGTTTGTATTTCTGTGGGATCGGTGGTGATATCCCCTTTATCATTTTTTATTGCATCTATTTGATTCTTCTCTCTTTTCTTCTTTATTAGTCTTGTGAGCGGTCTATCAATTTTGTTGATCTTTAAAAAAAAAAAAACAGCTCCTGGATTCATTGATTTTTTGAAGGGTTTTTTGTGCCTTTATCTCCTTCGCTTCTGCTCTGATCTTAGTCATTTCTTGCCTTCTGCTAGTTTTGAATGTGTTTGCTCTTGCTTCTCTAGTTCTTTTAATTGTGATGTTAGGCTGTCAATTTTAGATCTTTCCTGCTTTCTCTTGTGAGCATTTAGTGTTATAAACTTCCCTCTGCACACTGCTTTCAATGTGTCCCAGAGATTGTGGTATGTTCTGTCTTTGCTCTCATTGGTTTCAAAGAACATCTTTATTTCTGCCTTCATTTCATTATGTACCTAGTAGTCATTCAGGAGCAGGTTGTTCAGTTTCCATGTAATTGAGCAGTTTTGAGTGAGTTTCTTAATCCTGAGTTCTAGTTTGATTGCACTGTGGTCTGAGGGACAGTTTGTTATAATTTCTGTTCTTTTACATTTGTTGAGGAGTGCTTTACTTCCAACTATGTGGTCAATTTTGGAATAAGTGCAATGTGGTGCTGAGAAGAATGTATATTCTGTTGATTCAGGGTGGAGAGTTCTGTAGATGTCTATTAGGTCTGCTTGGTGCAGAGCTGAGTTCAAGTCCTGGATATCCTTGTTAATTTTCTGTATCGTTGATCTGTCTCATGTGGGCAGTGGGGTGTTAAAGTCTCCCATTATTATTGTGTGGGAGTCTAAGTCTCTTTGTAGGTCTCTAAGGACTTGCTTTATGAATCTGGGTGCTCTGGTATTGGGTGCATATATATTTAGGATATTGTTGAATTGATCCTTTTACCATTATGTAATGGCCTTCTTCGTCTCTTTTGATCTTTGTTGGTTTTAAAGTCGGTTTTATCAGATATTAAGATTGCAACCCCTGCCTTTTTTTGTTTTCCATTTGCTTGGTAGATCTTCCTCCATCCCTTTATTTTGAGCCTATGTGTGTCTCTGCATGTGTGATGGGTCTCCTGAATACAGCACATTGATGGGTCTTGACTCTTAATCCAATTTGCCAGTCTGTGTCTTTTAATTGAAGCATTTAGCCCATTTACATTTAAGGTTAATATTGTTATGTGTGAATTTGATCCTGTCATTATGATGTTAGCTGGTTATTTTGCTCGTTAGTTGATGCAGTTTCTTCCTAGTTTTAGTCTAGCATCATTCTTATTCTTCTTTCTTCTAAAGTTTTCTTTTCTTTTCTTTTTTATTAATTCACACATTCCTGAACAGGCAGTGCCTGTTAACTCATAGTCCAAGGCAGAAATTAGGAGCCATCTTTGAGCTCCTCCTTCTCCATCATCATGCATAAAATCAGTCATAAGTCTCGGAGTCTCTTCTTAGTTCTCCTGTACCCCTCCTCTCATCTCTCCACCCACTAACACTAAACCTAAGATTGCATGTTATCACCTTGAATTATAGTTACTTATCCTTCAATACTCAGTGAGCAGAACCTCTTCCTGGATGCATTTCCTTAAAGCTCAACCCTGACAGGCTTCTAGAATAGTTCTTATCATCCCTTATATAATTGCTGACTTACTTTGTACATCTCTCCATCTCTCTACTGGAGTTTAGGCTCATGGAGACCAGGAGCAATATCTTATTTATATTTGTTTCCCAGCATCCAGCACAATGCCTCACACTCAAAAAGGTTCTAAGTATTTGTGTGTTTAATGAACTCATTTCCAACCTATTGTGTGTGAAGCACTGTGCTAACTTGGGCTTTGGGGCCAGTAAGAATCCACCTTTGCCCTCCAGGAGCTTCAACCTGATAAACACAGAATAGAGTTATGAGAGGTGTCACGTCAAGGGGATATAGAAAAGAAAAGCAGCTCTCAAGAGAGTAGAAAGGGAATCAAAGTAGTGCCAAAAAAAAGAGAGAGAGAGAGAGAGACAGACTTGAAAATGAGACAAATGTGGGAGGAACACTAAATTAGAGCAGAGCAGAGAAGACACAGAAAGGAAGAAATGCTGGAAAGTCTTCTTTCCCAAATTGTCAACTGAGTAATGAAGAGTTTATGTGGAAGGAAGCCAGGGAAGATATAGTCTGGTCCAGCCATAGTTAAAATGACCAGAGAGAAGATTGATTGAATGAACAAACGTATCAATTAATTAATATTAAATATAAATTTAAATGGTTAGAAGGACAATGCTAATCAATTCTTTGTGAATTTTGCTCTCTCACCTTACTATACTTTCTACTAAGTATGGCAGGAGATTGTAGAGTGAGTTATAAGAACATGCTTCTGTTTAGAAAAGAAAAAAATGCTATTGAAAATTTAGCAAAAACCTACTCACAATCCAATTTAATATTTCATGAGACAAGATCACAAGGCATAATATAAGATTTCACTGGATAGAGTCAACAACAGAAGAAGGCCCCAGCCCTGCAGGAACTGACTGTCTTACTTTTAGCAACCTGAAAGTCATACAACACATTAAGAAGAAAATGAAATAGGTTCTGACTCCTTACAGATATTAGATATATACAAAACAGATAGAGAAATGAAGTGTAATATTTACACCAGATTGTGATGTTCTTCATCTTTTTCTTCTATGTAACCCCACACCAACTCAGAAGGCAGGCATATAGTAATGAAACCAAGTGAAGAAAGCCTCTTAGAAAAGACAGACTTTAAAATGGAATATAAGAACGGGAAAGATGACAAGGAAAGAAAATATTTCCTTCTTAAAAATAAGTGAGATATGAATCATCATAACAACAGCATTAAAGATATAGGGAATATAAAATCACCTTGAATTGTTTAAATCAACAAAGCACTGGAATTATAGACCTGAGCTTATTATTACTAAATATCTATTTCTTCTTCAAATTCCTTATTTCTTCTCCATTCTCTATTCCCTCTAATACATTTTTCCTCTTCTGAATTCCCCATTGGTAGACATTACTCAGTTATCAGTCTTCAGTTCTCTTCTCTTTTCTCTTTCACCACACACAAATTACCTTTAACATCATCATAAAATTCTTAGATTTGGTTCTGTGTAGTTTTACACACACACACAATTTTCAGCCTGGGACTATATATTTGAAAGTCACATCTAATGATATCTTTTAAACCCATTTATCCCCTTTTGTGTCCACAGCCATTATTTAATCCACACTGATACGACCTCTCATGTGGATTACTGCAACAGCTACCCAAGTCAGAGCCATCCCAGACACTACTGCCAAATCATTCTAAAATCATTCCTGGTTGTCCCTGCCCAAATGCTTTCACAGTTCCCTCTAACCTACAGAATAGACTCCAAACTTCTCACATGTATTTACAACTTTCCATTATCTGGCTCTGCCTATTCACCCATATTGTTACTTATGTCTCAAACAAAGCCTCTGTTTCTTCCAGGCCACCAAGTGTCTATCTGTCCAGTATCTTTGAAGAGCACAAGTCATAATGCTAACTGTGACTGATAGGATGGAAGCTTAAAGATATGAGTCAGTCTAATCTAGAACATTCTGCAAGAAAAGAAAAATGGGATTCAAACTCAAGTGTTCCTCACTCCAAAGCTGTCCTCTTAACCATTGGTATTTCAGTCTTTTTCATCCAAAAGCAAAAACTAGCACTTTTAACCACTATTCCTTGCCTTTTTTATTAATCAAAGCATGTATAACTTACCAAAAGAAAAAAAAATGTCTAGCTCTGGTCTGGTTAATAACTCTATTAGCTAAGGCTTATACATTATGCAATTTTCAAAGACAAGTACATATTGATGTTTTACATAAATATGTATGCTAAAAAGGATGAAAGTGTATTTGATGGATCCTCACTCCTTGATGCAAAATCAAAAGTGTAGAAATTTGCTGGGCATGGAGGCTCATGTCTGCAATCCCAGACATTTAGAAGGCTGAGGTGAGAGGATTACTTGAGGCCAGAAGTTTGAGACCAGCCTAGGCAATATAGCCAGACTCTATCTCTACAAAAAAGTTAAAAATTAGCCAGGCATGCTTGTGTGCACCTGTAGTTCCAGCTACTCTGGAGGCTGAGGTGAGATGGTGGCTTGAGCCCAGGAGTTCAAGGCTGCAGTGAGCTATGATCAACCCACTGCACTCCAGCCTAGAAGACAGAGTAAGACCCTGTCTCTAAAAAGACAACGTAAAAATATTACAAAGTGTATGAATTTAAGTTCTCTATGAAATCAGAAAAAAATTCTGTAATCTAATGAAGACTTTAAAAAATAGCTTCTGGGAGAGAAAGCTAAATAGATATATAATAACACATTTCTTTCCTCATGAAGACAATGAACTAGAGTTCGGTCTCTCTTTTCATGCAAATATATGTGCTCATGAATTTATGTCAGTTTCATTCTCTTATTATACTAAAATCAAAGCATATAAATGGCAGTGTCTTCTTTCTTAATAGTACTGAAATCCCCAGAGCAGAAATCCAGCCAAAGCTTATAATACTATGTTTGTCAGAGGTTGCGAAGCAGTGGCCTGAAGACAAAATCTGGCCTGCATGTGTGTGCCATTGGCCCTTATGGTGTTTTCTGTTTAATTGAATTAGTCTCAAACATTCAAAAATCAAGACATTTTGCATAAAAATCCAGATTTCCAGATTTTCTTGGAAAATACAGAGATCTGAAAACACTGGGCCCTCATTCCTGCATGGCAATAATCCCGTAGAACTCCCAAGTCACTGGCAGGCTCCCCCTGGATGGGGGTGAGTTCTCTAATTCACCTGCCCTGTCATTTATTCATGGCTCTGTCTGTGTCTTGCAGACATTTTATTTCACATCCTCAGGTTTTACAGGTGATCAGAGTCTTGAAAATCATTTGTGGAGGAGGGGAGTACAATGAAGAATGTAGGAAGAACAGAGTCTAGGAACTCAGAACATCATTCTAGTGTTTTGTTTTGTTTGTGTGTTTGAAATTGTTGAAATTCTTTCTTGGAAAGGTGGGAACTGCATCAGAGCTCTTTCACATCTCCTGCTTCTTTTTCCATGTCATCGACTACACTTAAAACACAAAAAAATTTTAAAGATGGAAAGGACATAAAAGAAAGAAAGGAGAGAAAGAAAGGAAAGAAAGAAAGAAAGAAAGAAAGAAAGAAAGAAAGAAAGAAAGAAAGAAAGAAAGAAAGAAAGAAAGAAAGAAAGAAAGAAAGAAAGAAAGAAAGAAAGAAAGAAAGAAAGAAAGAAAGAAGGAAGGAAGGAAGGAAGGAAGGAAGGAAGGAAGGAAGGAAGGAAGGAAGGAAGGAAGGAAGGAAGGGAAGGGAAGGAAGGAAGGAAGGAAGGAAGGAAGGAAGGAAGGAAGGGAGGAAGGAAGGAAGGGAGGAAGGGAAAGAAAGAGGGAGGGAGGGAGGAAGGAGAGAGACAAAACAAAAAGAAAGAAAGAGAGAGAGAAAGAAGGAAAGAAAGAGAGAAAGAAGGAAAGAAAGAGAGAAAGAAGGAAAGAAAGAAAAAGAAAGAAAGAGAAAGAAAGAGAAGAAAGAAAAAAGGAAGGAAGGAAGGAAGGAAGGAAAAGAAAGAAAGAAAGAAAGAAAGAAAGAAAGAAAGAAAGAGAGAGAGAGAGAAAGAAAGAAAGAAAGAAAGAAAGAAAGAAAGAAAGAAAGAAAGAAAGAAAGAAAGAAAGAAAGAAAGAAAGAAAGAAAGAAAGGCTGGACGTGGTGGCTTATGCCTGTAATCCCAGCACTTTGGGAGCCTGAGGCAGGTGGATTACCTGAGGTCAGGAGTTTGAGACCAGCCTGACCAATATGGTAAAACTCTGTCTTTACTAAAAATACAAAAATTAGCTGGACATGGTGGCATGTGCCTGTAGTCCCAGCTACTCAAGAGCTTCAGACAGGAGAATTGCTTGAACCCAGGAGGTGGAGGTTGCAGTGACCTGAGATGGTGCCATTGCACTCCAGCCTGGGCAACAGAGCAAGACTCTGTGAAAGAAAGAAAGAGAGAAAGGAGAGAGAGAGAGAGAGAGAGAGAGAGAGGAAGGAAGGAAGGAAGGAAGGAAGGAAGGAAGGAAGGAAGGAAGGAAGGAAGGAAGGAAGGAAGGAAGGAAGGGGAGAGAAGGAGAGAGAAACACGGAAGGGAAGGGAAGTCAGAGGCATCACATTATTCACCTTTAAACTAAACTATAAATCTACAATAACTAAGCATGGTATTGTATAAAAACAGCCACATAGACCAGTAGAACAGAATGGAGAACCCACAAATAGAGCCACACACCTACAACCAGCTGATCTTTGACAAAATCAACCAAATAAGAAATTAGGAAATAACTTCCTAATTGAATTTTCATTCAGTGATGGTGCTGGGATAGCTGGCTAGCCATATGCAGAAGAATGAAACTGGATCTCTGTCTTTCACCACATAAAAAAATTAACTCAAGATGGATTAAAGATTTTAAAGTAAGACCTCAAACTATAAGAATCCTAGAAGAATACCATTCTGGACATAGGCCTTGGGAAACAATTTATGACTAAGTTCTCAAAAGCATTTGCAACAAAAACAGAAACTGACATTTGAGATCTAATTAAACCAAAGAGCTTCTGCACAGAAAAATAAACTATCAACAGAGTATGTAGACAACCTACAGAATAGGAGGAAATATTTGCAAACTATGCATCTGACAAAGTATAATATCCAATATCTATAAGGAACTTAAACAATTGAACAAACAAAAACAAGTAAACCCTTTAAAAATGATCAAAAATATGAACAGATAACTTCTTAAAAGAAGACACACACGTGCCCCCCACCAAAAAAGTATGAAAAAAATGCTCTACATCAAATGCAAATCAAAATTGCAGTGAGATACCATCTTGCATCTATCAGAATGGCTATTATTAAAAGTCAAGAAATGAGAAATGCTGGCGAGGCCACAGAGAAACAGGAATGCTTATACACAGTTGGTGAGAATGTAAATTGTTTCAGCCACTATGGAAAGCAATTTGGAGATTTCTCAGAGAACTTAAAACAGAAGTATCATTCAGTCAAGCAATCCTATTACTGAGTATATATCCAAAAGAAAATAAATCATTGTACCAAGAAGACACATGTACTTATATGTTCATAACCATGCCATTCACAAAAGCAAAGACATGGAACTCTCATCTCTGTCCTAGCCTCCATGCCTCAATTTGGGAGACAATTAAAGTTAAGAGTTGATCAAATCTTATATAGAAAAGTGTGATATTTTAATAGTAACTTACAAAACAAACTGGAAGAAAATAATACAATAGCTTGAGGAAAAATCAGATTATAAGCATGAAAAGTAACCTCAGAGATTGTGGGTACATATACAATTAAGAAAAAAAGATAACCAAACATAATACTGGGGAATGACACAAAGGATATTCTTAACACTGAATCAAGCAGAGTCACCAAGATTTTTGGTTTGAAAGGAATCTTCAAGGATGTTTTATATATATAAAAGCAATCTCAGCAATTCTCAAGAAGTTACTATGTCATTTCTTTCTATGCTGCTGAATAAAAGGAACCTATGATTAAGTAGCAATTCATGACTTAAGGAACCAATAGAATTCATTGGAAATTTTATAAGAGCTTTTCTAGTGGCTTCCCACCTGAGGACCCAGTTTCGATTTATATGCTGTAATTAATCAGATAGCTAGAGCCAGAGAGAATTCATCAAAGAAAATGGAAACTTATTTTTGTGTAATTAGCTACTCTGATGATTGATCAGTTAGTCACTTTATTTTTTTCTGTTCACTGCCAATTCTGACTATATATTTTACCTTATTATCCAAGAATCTTCAAATGGAAAAACCGAGTAATTTCTCTTGCCCTCCTTAAGTGTCAATGAAGAGAATAATAGAAGAAAATTTCTCTCTAAAACTGTTTTTCCAAACTTTATATGTGAATTCCTCTCTAAATATTGGAATTCTATTCTTCCCATAGAAGTGGCTGTGCTCCACAATATAAGAACAGAACAGTAGATTAAGTAACAAAGCAAGGACTTACTAGACAGTCAGGATGTTAAAGAGGAAAGTGGACTTTCTGGTTTGAGGTTAGAACAATCCACTCAAAATCTTCTGGAAAACAAAGAGAAAGCTTAACTAATTTGAAAATTATTGCCATTCTTTTTTTTCCTGAGCCACCATCAATTTATTAATTCCTTTTTTGAAAATCTCCTCTATTTTTCATTTGGCAAACAGGTTTTCTTCATTGCTACATACTGATGGGGGGTAAGAGGGAATGATGTCTTCTTATGTATAAAGTAAACCATATGAATGTGTAAATTTAGACAAATGGGAAAATAAATGGATGGTTATTATGCAAATAGTAAAAGCCAAATGAATACGTAAAATTTCTTAGACCACAGTGGCGCCTTCTCAAAGAAATGTTCCCTTTGCTCTTTCCTTTAAGTTTCACAACTCTTAAGAACCAAAATCAACTCAAGAGGTTTAGCTTTCAGCCCTTAGCTTTTATTTACTTCTCCTTCTTCTTGGTCTAAAGTAAACTGGCCAGTCCTACTATATATAAGCACATGTAAAGAAGATCAAGAATTAGGTGATACAATTTTGCTATAAAGCAAATAAACTAAGTTTATGTAGTTCTTTCAAGTCCACCAAATAAACATGAATCTACTAGTAGAAAACTATCTTACACCTTTTAAAACTCTTACACTCAGTCTCTCCCAGAATGCAAAATACTTTTCATCTATAAAACTTTGAAAAATGAGAGGATCTTAGAAGGTAACTGGGGCAATACTCTTCAATAGCAATACTCTTAATCTTCTTAGATTCTGTACCATTAAGTTTAAGTACTAGAAACTGAAAAGTTTTCTAAAACTCTCACTGCCCTTTTGAAATTGTAAACCAAAATGCTGTCTTCTTTCCTGGCCACCTTTTCAGATAAGAGTTGCTCAGATTATCGGTGTATGCATTGGATGAAAGCTCTTCCAAGCCTTCTATCTTTAAATTGGCTTATTTCTTTTCAGTCTTTGAAATTATATTACTGATGGCCCTTTGAATAACCAAATCTGGAAGACTTTTCCCATACATCATTATCCTGCATCCAGAGTCTCTTCTCCAAATTGCTGGTGTCCCCTATCTTCCAGTCCCTCTGGTAAGAGCTGAGATTTCAGTGTTAATATTTGGCATTTCCACTTCCTGGCCATTGGAATTTTTTTTTCCCAATCTCAACTCTCTGTCACTGAAGCAAGAAATAATTTATTCTTGTAACCAATAGGTACTTGTTACAGACCTCTATATGTTAGATGAAAGTAAAGACTCCATCTCAGGCTCAGGAGACCCCCGACACCTCCCTGTGTTCACTCTCTGTTCTTTCTGCCAAGGTGTTATGTGTTTCACCTCTCTTCCTCTGAGTGTATCAATAGAAAGGAAATCAGAGGCTGGGTCCTACAACTACCATATAGATTTTGACCTCAACTTCGCCATTTCATCCTGTTTCTTCCATGGGTCAATTTTATGGCATTTGTGGAACTGAGATACCTCAGATGCCCCCTGAACCCTCATGTATTCATCAGATCATGTGACAAAATTCCATCTCCAAATGCTGGTAGCCAAGGGGGTTGATGGAGTCAGCTACTGTCTGCCATTACTGCTGGGGGCCATGGTCATAACAGGGAGTGAGGACTGTATGTATCATCCAAGGAATAGGAGGAAGGACTAGGGCCAAAGTTGTTAAAAATGCTTGTGTTACTCCTCAAGTTATCTTTTGTTGACCCTGCAGATTCATTCCCTAGTTTTCTTTACCCTGCCTTACCCCAGGAGGCTGACCAGTATGGACCGCATCAATAGAACTCCAGTGCTTCCTGGTTTCTAATTGGGTTTGGCCAATGGGACCTCTGGCAGGAGACTGAGAGAGGGAAGAAAATGAAGTCACCATATTTTTGCCCTGGTCCCCTTCCTTGCAGAGTTGCCCTGGATGCATGGCTCTCTCAGCATCACAGCTGTCCAAGTGGACTTCTCCAACCACTCTCTTTCCTGGATTCCAGTGACTCTTCCTTCCTTCCTCAGGCCTAGTGGTAACAGATCTGCTGCTGCTACCTCCGAATTCCGGCATTAACTCTTGTGGCTCACCTAAGCCCTGCCCACACTGTTCTCATTAATGCTCACATAAATAAAACGCTGTAATTTATCCTAATTTTAGTGTGTCTCCTATTCCCATTTGGAATCCTAATGTAGCCAAAATTTATTGATAAGATTTTGCAATATACATATTCTACACCTCACCCCAGACCTACTAAATCAGAACCTTTAGAAGTGAAGCCTGGAAAGCCTTTTTTTTTTTTTTTTTTTTTTTTTGAGACGGAGTCTCGCTCTGCCGCCCAGGCTGGAGTGCAGTGGCCGGATCTCAGCTCACTGCAAGCTCCGCCTCCCAGGTTCATGCCATTCTCCTGCCTCAGCCTCCCAAGTAGCTGGGACTACAGGCGCCCGCCACCTCACCCGGCTACTTTTTTGTATTTTTTAGTAGAGACGGGGTTTCACTGTGTTAGCCAGGATGGTCTCGATCTCCTGACCTCGTGATCCGCCCGTCTCGGCCTCCCAAAGTGCTGGGATTACAGGCTTGAGCCACCGCGCCCGGCAGGAAAGCCATTTTTAACAAACTTTTCCATTGATTTTTTTACACACTGTTTGGAAACCACTGTCCTACAGCAGCGGTGGGCAAACAACAACCCAGATCTAACACAACCGGCCAAATCCAACCAGCCCCATGCCTTGGTTTGGCCTGCAAGTGATGGTTTTTTTTTTTTTTTTTTAGATATTTTCAACTTTCATTGTAGATTCAGGGGGTACAGGTGCAGGTTTGTTACCTGGGTATATTGCATGGTGTTGAGGGTTGGGGTACAAATGATCCCATCACCCAGGTACTGAGCATAGTACCCAATAGTTAGTTTTTCAACCCTTGCTTCTTTCCTTCCCTTCCTCCTCTAGTAGTTCCCAGTGTCTATTGTTGCCATCTTTATGTCGATGAATATCCAATGGTTAGCTCCCACTTATAATTAAGAACATGTAGTATTTGGACTTCTGTTCCTGAACTAATTCACTTAGGATGATGGCCTCCAGATGCATTGAGGTTGCTCCAGAGGACATGATTTTGCTCTTTATAAGGACTATATAATGTTCTGTGGTATATATACACCATATTTTCTTTATCCAATCCACCACTGATGGGCTCCTAGATTGATTCCATGTCTTTGCTTTTGTGAATGGCATGGTTATGAACATATAAGTACATGTGTCTTCTTGGTACAATGATTTATTTTCTTTTGGATATATACTCAGTAATAGGATTGCTTGACTGAATGATACTTCTGTTTTAAGTTCTCTGAGAAATCTCCAAATTGCTTTCCATAGTGGCTGAAACAATTTACATTCTCACCAACTGTGTATAAGCATTCCTGTTTCTCTGTGGCCTCGCCAGCATTTCTCATTTCTTGACTTTTAATAATAGCCATTCTGATAGATGCAAGATGGTATCTCACTGCAATTTTGATTTGCATTTGATGTAGAGCATTTTTTTCATACTTTTTTGGTGGGGGGCACGTGTGTGTCTTCTTTTAAGAAGTTATCTGTTCATATCTTTTGATCATTTTTAAAGGGTTTACTTGTTTTTGTTTGTTCAATTGTTTAAGTTCCTTATAGATATTGGATATTATACTTTGTCAGATGCATAGTTTGCAAATATTTCCTCCTATTCTGTAGGTTGTCTACATACTCTGTTGATAGTTTATTTTTCTGTGCAGAAGCTCTTTGGTTTAATTAGATCTCAAATGTCAGTTTCTGTTTTTGTTGCAAATGCTTTTGAGAACTTAGTCATAAATTGTTTCCCAAGGCCTATGTCCAGAATGGTATTCTTCTAGGATTCTTATAGTTTGAGGTCTTACTTTAAAATCTTTAATCCATCTTGAGTTAATTTTTTTATGTGGTGAAAGACAGAGATCCAGTTTCATTCTTCTGCATATGGCTAGCCAGCTATCCCAGCACCATCACTGAATGAAAATTCAATTAGGAAGTTATTTCCTAATTTCTTATTTGGTTGATTTTGCCAAAGATCAGCTGGTTGTAGGTGTGTGGCTCTATTTGTGGGTTCTCCATTCTGTTCTACTGGTCTATGTGGCTGTTTTTATACAATACCATGCTTAGTTATTGTAGATTTATAGTTTAGTTTAAAGGTGAATAATGTGATGCCTCTGACTTTGCTCTTCTTCCTAGAATTGCTTTGGCTATTTGGGCTCTTTTTTGGTTCCATGTGAATTTTAGAATCATTTTTCTAGTTCTATGCAAAATGACATTGGTACTTTGATAGGAATAGCTTTGGGTAGTATGGCCATTTTAATTATATAGATTCTTCCAGTACATGAGCATGGAATGTTTTTCCATTTGTTTTTGTCATCTGTGGTTTCACTCAGCAGTGTTTTGTAGCTCTCCTTGCAGAGATCATTTACCTCCTTGATTAGATATATTCCTAGGTCATTTGTGTGTGTGTGTGTGTGTGTGTGTGTGTGTGTGTGTGTGCTCCTATTATAAATGTTATTGCATTCTTGACTTGGATTTCAGCTTGAATATTATTGGCGTTCAGTAATGCTACTGATTTTTGTACAGTGACTGGATCCTGAAATTTTACTGAAGTCATTTATCAATTCCAGGAGCCTTTTGGCAGAGTCTTTAGGGTTTTCTATATACAGAATGTTATTGTAAGCGAAGAGAGATAGTTTGACTTCTTCTTTTTCTATTTGAGTGCCTTATTTGTTTCTCCTTCCTGATTGCTCTGGCTAGGACATGCAATATTATGTTGAATAGGAGTCGTGAGAGTGGGCATCCTTGACTTGTTCCAGTTCTCAAGGGGAGTGCTTCCAGTTTTTGCCCATTCAGTAACGATGGCTGTGGATTTATCATAGATGACTCTTATTATTTTGAGGTATGTTCCTTCATTGTCTAGTTTCTTGAGGGTGTTTATCTTGAAGGGACGTGGAACTTTATTGAAAGCTTTTTCTGCATCTATTGAGAAGATTATATGGTTTTTGTTTTTAATTCTGTTTATGTGATTAATTACATGTATTGATTTGCATATGTTAAACCAACCTTGTATCCCAAGGATAAAACCTACTTGATCTTGGTGAATTATTGATGTGTTGTGGGATTTTGTTTGCTAATATTTTGCTGAGGATTTTTGCATCTATGTTCATAAGAATTATTGGCCTCTAGTTTGGTTTTGTGTGTGTGTGTGTGTGTGTGTGTGTGTGTGTGTGTCTTTGCCAGGTTTCGGTATCAGGGTAATGTTGGCTTCAAAGAATGAGTTAGAGAGGAGTCCCTTCTCCTCAATTTTTTGGAATAGTTTCAGTAAAATTAGTACCAGCTCCTTTTTGTATATGTGGTAGAATTTAGCATGAATCTATCTGGTCCAGAGATTTTTTTGGTTGATAGGTTTTTTATTACTGATTCAATTTTGGAACTCAATATGGGTCTGTTCAGGGTTTCAATTTCTGCCTGATTCAAACTGGGAAGATCGTGTGTTTCCAGGAATTTATCAATTTCCTCTAAATTTTCTAGTCTGTGTGCATGGAGGTGTTCATAATAGGCTCTGTGGATCTTTTGTATTCCTGGGAGGATAGGTTGTAATGTTACCCTTGTCATTTCTAATTGTGCCTATTTTGATATTCTCTTCTCTCTTTTTTCCTTTGTTAATCTAGCTAGCAGTCTGGTGATCTCATTTATCCTTTCAAAGGACCAACTTTTGGGTTGACTGATTCTTTGCATAAATTTTGGGGTCTGAATTTCATTCAGTTCCACTCAATTTTAGTTATTTATTTCCTTCTGCTAACTTCGATATGAGTTTGTTCTTGTTTTACTAGTTCCTCTATATGCAGTGTTAGATCATTAATTTGAGATCTTTCTAACTTTTTGAAGACAGTGTTTAGCACTATAAACTTTCCTCTTAACAACTGCTTTTGCTGCATCCTAGAAATTTTGGTATGTTGTGTCTCTGTTTTTATTTATTTCAAATAATTTTTTGATTTCTGCCTTAATTTATTTGTTTATCCAAAAGTCGTGTAGCAGCAAGTGAATTTTCATGTAATTGTGTAGTTTTGAGTGATCTTCTTGGTATTGAATTCCATTTTTATTCCACTGTGGTCCAAGAGTATGGCTGGTATAATTTTGTTTTGTTTTGAATTTATTGAGAATTGCTTTATGGTCAAATATGTAATTGATCTTAAAGTGTGTCCCATGTGCAGATAAGAACAATATATACTCCATGGTTGATGGGTGGAGTATTTTCTACATGTCTATTAGTTCAAATTGGTCAAGTGTCGAATTTAAGTCCAGATTTTCTTCAATGATCTAACATTATCAGTGGGGCACTGAAGACCCCCACTATTATTGTGTGATGTCTAAGTATTTATGTAGTTCTAGAAGTACTTGTTTTATAAATCTGTGTACTCTTGTGTTGGGTGCATATATATTTAGGTTAAGTCTTCTCATAATAGAACTCTTTATCACTATGTAATGCCCTTCTTTGTCTTTTTTTACTGTGGATGGCTTAAAGTCTGCTTTATCTGATTTAAGGCTAGTGACCCCTGCTCTTTTGTGTGTTCTGTTTGCATGATAGATCTTTCTTCAACCCTTTACTTTGAGCCCATGTGTGTCATTATATGTAAGATGGGTCTCTTGAAAGCTTGCTTCATAATGTCTGTGGACTATGTATTTAAGTGTGTTTTTGTGGTAGCAGGCATTGTTATTTCATTTCCATGTTTAGAACTCCCTTAAGGATTTCCTGTAAGGCTATCTAGTGGTAATGAATTCCCTTTGCACTTGCTAAAATCTGGAAATGATTTTATTTCTCCCTCACTTATGAAGCTTAGTTTGGAGGGATACAAAATTTTTCTTTGGAATTTCTTCTCTTCAAGAATGCAGAAAATAATCTCCCAATCTCTCCTGACTTGTAAGGTTTCTTCTGAGAAGTCTACTGTTAGCCTGATGGGATTCCCTTTGTACGTGATCTAACTTTTTTCTCCAGCTGACTTCAAGATATTTTTTCTTTAGCATCAACTTACTATATGCCTTAGTTATGTTCATTTGTTATAGTATCTTGAAAATGTTCCCTGGCTTTCTCATATCTTGATTTCTACCTCTCTAGCAAGATTAGGAACATTTTCTTGAATTATTCCCTCAAATGTGTTCTCCTGGTTGTGTACCTTTTCTCTTCTCAGGAATGCCAATAATTGATAGATTTAGTGACCTTACATAATCCCATACTTCTTGAAGGCTTTGATGATTTTTGTAAAATTATTTTTTCTTTATTTTTGTTTGCCTGGGTTAATTTGAAAGACAGGTCTTCAAGCTCTGTAATCCTTCTGCTTGGTCCAATCTATTGATAAAGATTTCAACTGTATTTTTAAATTCCTTAAACGAATTTTTCAATTTCAGAAGCTCTGACTAATTTCCTTTTAAGATGTTTATCTCCTCTTTCATATCAGGCATTGCTTTAGAAGGTTCTGTGTGTTGATTTTCAACCTTCTCTTGGATCTTGTTGAGCTTCCTTGTAATCCATGCTTCAAATTCTTTATCTGTCATTTCTGAACTTCGATTTTGGTTAGGAACCATTGCTGGATAGCTAGTGAGATCCTTTGTTTTTGTATTAGTCTTTTCTCACACTGCTGATAAACACATACCTGAGACTGAGTAATTTATATAGAAAAAGAGATTTAATGGGATCACAGTTCCATGTAATTGGGGAGGCCTCACAATCATGGTAGAAGGTGAAAGGCACATCTTACATGGCAGCAGGTAAGAGAGAATGAGAGCCAAGCAAAAGGGAAAACCCCTTATAAAACCATCAGTTTCCATGAGACTTATTCACTCTCACAAGAACAGTATGGGGGAAACTGTCCCCATAATTCATTTATCTCCCATTATCTCTCACTGGGTTCCTCCCACATGTGGGAATTATGGGAGCTACAAGATGAGATTTGGGTGGGGACACAGCCAAATCGTAACATTCTACCCCTGGTCATGCCCAAATCTCATGTCCTCACATTTCAAAACCAATTATGCCTTCCTGACAGTCCCCCAAAATCTTAACTCATTTCTGCATTAACTCAAAAGTATAAGTACAAAGTCTCATCTGAGACAAAGCAAGTCCCTTCCATCTAAGAGCCTGTAAAATCAAAAGCAAGTTAGTTACTTCCTAGATACAATGGGGATACAGGCATTGGATAAATGCACCTATTCCAAATGGGAGAAATTGGCCAAAAACAAGGGGCCCCACGCAAGCCTAAAATTCAGTGGGGCAGTCAAATCTTAAAGCTCCAAAATGATTTCCTTTGACTCTATGTCACACATCCAGGTCACACTGATGGGTTCCCATGGTCTTGGGTAGCTCCACCCTGTGGCTTTGTGAGGTACACCCTCCCTCCTGGCTGCTTTCACATGCTGGCATTGAGCATCTGCAGTTTTTTCAGGCTCATGGTGCAAGCTGTCCATTCTGGGGTCTGAAGGACAGTGGCCCTCTTCTCACAGCCTTACTAGGCAGTGTACCAGTGGGGAAACTGTGGGGGCTCTGACTTCACATTTTCCCTCAACACTGCCCTGCCAGAAGTTGTCCATTAGGGCCCCGCCCCTGCAGCCAACTTCTGCCTGGATATCCAGGTGTTTTCATACAGACTCTGAAATCTAGGCAGAGGTTCCCAAACCTCAATTCTTGACTTCTGTGCACCTGCAGGATCAACACACCATGGAAGCTTCCAATGATTGCAGCTTGCACCCTCTGAAGCCAAAGCCTGAGCTGTACATTGGCCCCTTTTAGCCATAGCTAGAGCAGCTGAGCTGCAAGGCACCAAGTCTCTAAGCTGTACACAGCAGAGGGCCCTGTACTCACAACAGCATTTTTTCCTCCTAGGCCCCCAGGTCTGCGCTGGGAGGGGCTGCCATGAAGGTCTCTAACATGCCCTGTAGACACTTTCCCTATTGTCTTGGGGATTAACATTTAGCTTCTTGTTACTTACGCAAATTTCTGCTTGAATTTCTCCTCAGAAATGGGTTTTTGTTTTCTATCACATCATCAGGCTGCAAATTTTCTGAATTTTCATGCTCTGTTTCCTTTTTAAAACTGAATGCTGGGGGCGCACCCAGGATGGTCAAATAGGAACAGCTCCAGCCTCCAGCTCCCAGTGTGAGTGACACAGAAGAAGGGTGATTTCTGCATTTTCAACTGAGGTACCAGGATCATCTCAGTGGGGCATGTCAGACAGTTGGCGCTGGTACGCAGGTACAGCCCGACCAGTGAGACCTGAAGCAGGGTGAGGCCTCGCCTCACCTGGGAAGCGCAAGGGGGAAGGGAATTCCTTTTCCTAGCCAAAGGAAATTGAGACACACAACACCTGGAAAATCGGGTAACTCCCACCCTAATACTACGCTTTACCAAGGGTCTTAGCAAACGGCACACCAGCAGATTATATCCCACACTTGGCCCAGAGGGTCCCATGCCCACAGAGCCTCCCACATTGCTAGCACAGCAGTCTGAGATCTAACTGCAAGGTGGCAGTGAGGCTGGGGGAGGGGCGCCCACCATTGCTGAGGCTTAAGTAGGTAAACAAAGCTGCTGGGAAGCTCGAATTGGGTGGAGCCCACCACAGCTCAAGGAGGCCGGCCTGCCTCTATAGACTCCTCCTCTGGGGACAGGGCATAGCTAAATAAAAAGCAGCAGAAACCTCGGCAGAGGTAAATGCCCCTGTCTGACAGCTTTCAAGACAGCAGTGGATCTCCCAGCATGGAGGTTGAGATCTGAGAACAGACAGACTGCCTGCTCAAGTATGTCCCTGACCCCTGAGTGGCCTAACTGGGAGACATCCCCCACTAGGTGCAGACTGACACATCACACCTCACATGGCAGGGTACACCCCTGAGACAAAGCTTCCAGAGCAAGAATCAGACACCAACACTTGCTGTTCAGCAATATTCTATCTTCTGCAGCCTCCGCTGCTGATACCCAGGCAAACAGGGTCTGGAGTGGACCTCAAGCAATCTCCAACAGACCTACAGCTGAGGGTCCTGACTGTTAGAAGGAAAACTAACAAACAGAAAGGACACCCACACCAAAACCCCATCAGTCCATCACCATCATCAAAGTCCAAAGGCAGATAAAACCACAAAGATAGGGAAAAAGCAGTGCAGAAAAGCTGGAAATTCAAAAAATCAGAGCACATCTCCCCCTTCAAAGGAATGCAGCTCATCACCAGCAACGGAACAAAGCTGGATGGAGACTGACTTTGACGAGATGAGAGAAGAAGGCTTCAGTCGATCAAACTTCTCAGAGCTAAAGGAGGAACTATGTAACCAGCACAAAGAAACTAAAAAGCTTGAAAAGAGAATGGATGAAAGGAAAACTAGAATAATCAGTGCAGAGAAGACCTTAAAAGAACTGATAGAGATGAAAACCATAGCATGAGAACTACATGACAAATGACAAGCTTCAGTAACCAACTCGATCAACTGGAAGAAAGAGTATCAGTGATTGAAGATCAAATGAATGAAATGAAGTGAGAAGAGAAGTGTACAGAAAAAAGAGTAAAAAGAAATGAACAAAGCTTCCAAGAAACACGGGATTATGTGAAAAGACCAAATCTGCGTCTGATTGGTGTGCCTGAAAGAGACGGGGAAAATGGAACCAACTTGGAAAACACTCTGCAGGATATCATCCAGGAGAACTTCCCCAACCTAGTAAGGCAGGCCAACATTCAAATTCAGGAAATACAGAGAACACCACAAAGATACTCCTCGAGAAGAGCAACTCCAAGACACATAATTGTCAGATTCACCAAAGTTGAAATGAAGGAAAAAATCTTAAGGGCAGCCAGAGAGAAAGGTCAGGTTACACACAAAGGGAAGCCCATCAGACTAACGCAGATCTCTTGGCAGAAACTCTCCAAGCCAGAAGAGAGTGGAGGCCAATATTCAACATTCTTAAAGAAAAGAATTTTCAATCCAGAATTTCATATCCAGCCAAACTAAGTTTCATAAGTGAAGGAGAAATAAAATCCTTTACAGAAAGGTAAATACTTAGAGATTTTGTCACCACCAGGCCTGCCCTACAAGAGATCCTGATGGAAGCACTAAACATGGAAAGGAACAAAGGTACCGGCCATTGCAAAAACATGTCAAAATGTAAAGTCCATCGATGCTAGGAAGAAACTGCATCAACTAATGAGCAAAATAACCAGCTAATATCATAATGACGGGATCAAGTTCACACATAACAATATTAACCTTAAATGTAAATGGTCTAAATGGTCCAATTAAAAGATACAGACTGGCAAATTGGATAAAGAGTCAAGACCCATCAGTTTGCTGTATTTAGGAGATGCATCTCTCATGCAGAGACACACATAGGCTCAAAATAAAGGGATGGAGGAAGATCTACCAAGCAAATGGAAAACAAAAAAAAAAAGCAGGGGTTGAAACCTAGTCTCTGATAAAAACAGGCTTTAAACCATCAAAA
The DNA here is from genome assembly GCF_049350105.2 of Macaca mulatta. Taxonomy (NCBI): domain Eukaryota; kingdom Metazoa; phylum Chordata; class Mammalia; order Primates; family Cercopithecidae; genus Macaca; species Macaca mulatta. The sequence goes on from NC_133413.1 coordinate 126,735,405, forward strand.
ATCAAAAGAGATGAAGAAGGCCATTATATAATGGTAAAGGGATCAATTCATCAGGAAGAGCTAACTATCCTAAATATATATGTACCCAATACAGGAGCTCCTAGATTCATAAAGCAAGTCCTTAGAGACTTACAAAGAGACTTAGACTCCCATACAATAATAATCGGAGACTTTAACACCCCACTGTCAACATTAGACAGATCAACGAGACAGAAAGTTAACAAGGATATCCAGGAATTGAACTCAACTCTTCACCAAGTGGACCTAATAGACATCTACAGAACTCTCCACCCCAAATCAACAGAATATACATTCTTCTCAGCACTACATCGCACTTATTCCAAAATTGATCACATAGTTGGAAGTAAAGCACTCCTCAACAAATGTAAAAGAACAGAAATTATAACAAACTGTCTCTCAGACCACAGTGCAATCAAACTAGAACTCAGGACTAAGAAACTCAATCAAAATCGCTCAATTACATGGAAACTGAACAACCTCCTGAATGACTGGGTACATAACAAAATGAAGGCAGAAACAAAGATGTCCTTTGAAACCAATAAGAACAAAGATACAACATACCAGAATCTCTGGGACACATTTAAAGCAGTGTGTAGAGGGAAATTTATAGCACTAAATGCCCACAAAAGAAAGCAGGAAAGATCTAAAATTGACACCCTAACATCACAATTAAAAGAACTAGAGAAGCAAGAGCAAACACATTCAAAAGCTAGCAGAAGGCAAGAAATGACTAAGATCAGAGCAGAAGTGAAGGAGATAGAGACACAAAAAATCCTCCAAAAATCAATGAATCCAGGAGCTGGTTTTTTGAAAAGATAAGCAAAATTGATAGACCGCTAGCAAGACTAATAAAGAAGAAAAGAGAGAAGAATCAAATAGATGCAATAAAAAATGATAAAGGGGATATCACCACCGATCGCACAGAAACACAAACTACCAACAGAGAATACTATGAACACCTCTATGCAAATAAACTAGAAAACCTAGAAGAAATGGATAATTTCCTGGACACTTACACTCTCCCAAGACTAAACCAGGAAGAAGTTGAATCCCTGAATAGACCAATAACAGGCTCTGAAATTAAGGCAATAATTAATAGCCTACCAAGCAAAAAAAGTCCAGGACCAGATGAATTCACAGCTGAATTCTACCAGAGGTACGAGGAGGAACTGGTACCATTCCTTCTGAAATGATTCCAAGCAATAGAAAAAGAGGGAATCCTCCCTAACTCATTTTACGAGGCCAGCATCATCCTGATACCAAAGCCTGACAGAGATACAACAAAAAAATAGAATTTTGGACCAATATCCCTGATGAACATTGATGCAAAAATCTTCAGTAAAATACTGGCAAACCAAATCCAACAGCACATCAAAAAGCTTATCCACCATGATCAAGTGGACTTCATCCCTGGGATGCAAGGTTGGTTCAACATATGCAAATTAATAAACGTAATCCAGCATATCAACAGAATCAAAGACAAAAACCACACAATTATCTCAATAGATGCAGAAAAGGCCTTTGACAAAATTCAACAGCCTTCCATGCTAAAAACTCTCAATAAATTTAGTATTGATGGGACATATCTCAAAATAATAGAGCTATTTCTGACAAACCCATAGCCAATATCATACTGAATGGGCAAAAACTGGAAGCATTCCCTTTGAAAACTGGCACAAGACAGGGATGCCCTCTCTCACCACTCCCATTCAACACAGTGTAGGAAGTTCTGGCTAGGGCAATCAGGCAAGAGAAAGGAATAAAGGGTATTCAATTAGGAAAAGAAGAAGTCAAATTGTCCCTGTTTGCAGATGACATGATTGTATATTTAGAAAACCCCATTGTCTCAGCCCAAAATCTCCTTAAGCTGATAAGCAACTTCAGCAAAGTCTCAGGATACAAAATCAATGTGCAAAAATCACAAGCATTCGTATACACCAGTAACAGAAAACAGAGAGCCAAATCATGAATGAACTCCCATTCACAATAGCTTCAAAGAGAATAAAATACCTAGGAATCCAACTTACAAGGGATGTGAAGGACCTCTTCAAGGAGAACTACAAACCACTGCTCAGTGAAATAAAAGAGGACACAAACAAATGGAAGAACATACCATGCTCATGGATAGGAAGAATCAATATTATAAAAATGGCCATACTGCCCAAGGTAATTTACAGATTCAATGCCATCCCCATTAAGCTACCAATGACTTTCTTCACAGTATTGGAAAAAGCTGCTTTAAAGTTCATATGGAACCAAAGAAGACCCCACATTGCCAAGACAATCCTAAGCCAAAAGAACAAAGCTGGAGGCATCACGCTACCTGACTTCAAACTATACTACAAGGCTACAGTAACCAAAACAGCATGGTACTGGTGCCTAAACAGAGATATAGACCAATGGAACAGAACAGAGCCCTCAGAAATAATACCACACATCTACAGCCATCTGATCTTTGACAAACCTGACAAAAACAAGAAATGGGGAAAGGATTCCCTGTTTAATAAATGGTGCTGGGAAAATTGGCTAGCCATAAGTAGAAAGCTGAAACTGGATCCTTTCCTTACTCCTTATACGAAAATTAATTCAAGATGGATTCGAGACTTAAATGTTAGACCTAATACCATAAAAACCCTAGAGGAAAAGCTAGGTAATACCTTTCAGGACATAGGCATGGGCAAGGACTTCATGTCTAAAACACCAAAAGCAACGGCAACAAAAGTCAAAATTGACAAATGGGATCTAATTGAACTAAAGTGCTTCTGCAGAGCAAAAGAAACTACCATCAGAGTGAACAGGCAACCTACAGAATGGGAGAACATTTTTGCAGTCTACTCATCTGACAAATGGCTAATATCCAGAACCTATAAAGAACTCAATCAAATTTACAAGAGAAAAACAAACAACCCCATCAAAAAGTGGGCAAAGGATATGAACAGACACTTCTCAAAAGAAGACATTCATACAGCCAACAGACACATGAAAAAATGCTCATCATCACTCGCCATCAGAGAAATGCAAATCAAAACCCAATGAGATACCATCTCACACCAGTTAGAATGGCAATCATTAAAAAATCAGGAAACTACAGGTGCTGGAGAGGATGTGGAGAAATAGGAACTCTTTTACACTGTTGGTGGTACTGTAAACTAGTACCATTGCATTGTGGAAAACAGTATGGCGATTTCTCAAGGATCTAGAACTAGAAATACCATTTGACCCAGCCATCCCACTACTGGGGATATACCCAAAGGATTATAAGTCATGCTGCTATAAAGATACATGCACACGTATGTTTATTGCAGCACTATTCACAATAGCAAAGACTTGGAATCAACCCAAATGTCCATCAGTGCCAGACTGGATTAAGAAAATGTGGCACATATACACCATGAAATACTATGCAGCCATCAAAAAGGATGAGTTTGTGTCCTTTGTAGGGACATGGATGCAGCTGGAAACCATCATTCTCAGCAAACTATCACAAGAACAGAAAACCAAATACCGCATGTTCTCACTCATAGGTGGGAATTGAACAATGAGATCACTTGGACACAGGAAGGGGATCATCACACACTGGGTCCTATTGTGGGGAAGGGGGGGAGGGATAGCATTAGGGGATATACCTAATGTAAATGATGAGTTAATGGGTGCAGCACACCAACATGGCACATGTATACATATATAACAAACCTGCATATTGTGCACATGTACCCTAGAACTTAAAGTATAATCATAAAAAAAAAAAAACTGAATGCTTTTGACAGCATCCAAGTCACCTCTTGCATGCTCTGCTGCTTAGAAATTTCTTCTGCCAGATACCCTAAATCCTATCCCTCGAGTTCAAAGTTCCACAGATCTCTAGGGCAGAGGCAAAATGCCACAAGTCTCTGCAAAAACATAGCAAGAGTCACCTTTACTCCAGTTCCCAACAGGGTCCTCATCTCCTTCTGAGACCACCTCAGTCTGGATTTTATTGTTCCTATCATTATCAGCATTTTGGTCAAAGCCATTCAACAAGTCTCTAGGAAGTTCCCAACGTTCTCACATTTTCCTGTCTTCTTCTGAGCCCCTCAAACTGTTCCAGCCTCTGCCTGTTATCCAGTTCCAAAGTTACTTCCACATTTTTGGGTATCTTTACACCAGTGCCCCACTCTTGGTGCCAATTTACTGTATTAGTCCATTCTCACATTGCTGTAAAGGATGGCCTGTGACTCGATAATTTATAAAGAAAAAGAGGTTTAATGGAATCATAGTTCCATGTGGCTGGGGAGGTCTCACAATCATGGTGGAAGGCAAAAGGCACATCTTACATGGCAGCAGGCAAGAGAGAATGAGAGCCAAGTGAAAGGGGAAACCCCTTATAAAACCATCAGCTCTCATGAGACTTATTCACTACCACAAGGACAGTATGAAGGAAACTGCCCCCATGATTCAATTATCTCCCACTGAGTCTCTCCCATAACACATAGGAATTATAGGAGCTACAATTCAAGATGAGATTTGGGTGGGAACACAGCCAAACTATGTCAGTTGTTGTCACTTCATGCAGGTTTTTCATGGTGCCACAATTCTTGCACTAATTCTTTCTCATCTGGAGATGCTGACACTTCTAATTTTTGTAACTATTTTCATGGAGTTATAATTTTTTCTTTGCCTTTCTTTCCGCCATAATATTATTGCTTTTTTTCTTTCCCTTTCCCTTTTCCCCATCCCTAGGGGATGTGATGATAGAGAATACTTAGGATTTTTTGGCTTTGCCTCTATAGCCCTTAGTACTTCTGTCATCAGGTTTTATACTGAGCTGTGGAGTTTGACCCACAAGCTAGTAGATGGTACTTATGGGTAAGAGTGGGCTGCAGCTATCATGGTTGGGTATATGCTTGATTCATGTTTTCTGACAGAAACTCTGTTGCCTCAAGCAATAGACTGACTTGTGGAGTGCACAGTGGTCTAAGCTCCCTGCTCAGCCCTGAGAATAAGGGCATGATGGGTGGGGCCGGACCAGGCAAGCCCACCTATAGGTCCCTCGATGGCAGGCACAAGCACTAGTGCCAAGGGGAGAATCCAGTGGGTGATCACCAAGTTCCCAGAAGTGTGCCTAGGTGTAGATATGGGAAACCTCCTCGGCCTCAAGTTCTCTACACAGTATAAGGAGTGGCCTAAACTACTAACCCAGGAGAGTGGGTGCCACAGATACCTGGAGATCTGCCTGGGCATGGAGCACAGTGGGATCCACTGCACCAGGACCTGTGCACAGGAAGGGTAGGGTGGTTCGGGGTGACAATCCAGGTGAGGAAGTGCTCCAAACCCCTGGAGATATGTCTGGGCATGGAGTGGAGAGGGCCCCACTGCCTCACAATGTCAGGGGAGAAGGATGGGTCACCAAGTAGACCAGTTCCAGGTTGCCAAGCTGACCCTGACTATAAGTCTCATTGTCCAGGAGAAAGTGCCGCTATAGCAGATCTCCTCCCACCCCAGACCTGTCATAGGGGAGAATACAATTCTAGTGTCTGCTTCTGAGGTGCTTTCCACAGTTCTGGCTGTGGAGGCCCCTATCCTGCTCCAGAGCAGGTGCTCCATTCTCCAGCCTGAGACAAATGCCTGCACAGCCATGCTGCCATGTGGCGAAGAATGGCTGGCTTTATGTGTCCAGATTTTAACAGGCCTTCTGCTTTCAATCCCAGGTCTGGGGAAATACCTGCAACTTTTCCCAGTATCTTTCCCTAACAGCATTTCTAAGCCTCTGCCAAAGTTAGCTCCAAGGCTTGGGAGAAACAAAGTATTCTTTGTGTGGGTCACTCAGATCTGCAGTGGAAAGATGAGTCACAGAGGGAGGCTCTCCGACCTCTCACACATTGAGGCTTCACTCACTTTTCTCAGCCAGATGCCATCAAGGGGGCTGTTTGCCCATGTTCCCCTTCTCTGGATCTGGGGTGTCCTTCACAATTCCAGGATGGATTCTCATTTTCCTTCTTGAGTGAAAGCTTAGAGTCGACCTTTATGCAGTATCTTGCTATTTCCAAGTGGCTGAAGCACGCTAAAAGCTTCTAAGCTGCCATCTTGGAGAACAATAAAAAGGTTTTCATAGTTTTAAGTAACTTTGCTTAAATCTAAATAGTGTGATTACATGTTGAAATTGTTGAAATTTTGCCCATAAATAAAGTTTTATGGGAACACAGCCACGTTCAAATGTGTACATTTGACTATGGCTGCTTTGGTGCTGTAATGGCAGAGTTGAGTGGTTGCAGCACAGATTGTGTGGCCTGCAAAGCCTAAAATATTTACTGTCTGGATCCTTGCAGAAAATCTTTGCTGACCCCTGGTCTTAAGGGAAGGATGTCTTTTTATTCTTGACCTCTTGCTAAGGCAACTTCTTATTACCTATTTGGACTAATGACCAAGATCACTTCCCAAGTTATGCAAGTCACTCACCTACTATGCAAAGCAATGCTGCTCAGTGACAATTCCAACCTTTCTGTGGTTTGGGATATATTTATTCATATGGGCATTTACATGAGTACATTTTATGTGTTTTCAGCATTTGAAACAGGATTAATGGACATTATAATTTGATGTATTTCAGCATCCTGATTTACAATACCTGTTCTACCACTTATTTGTTGTGACTTTGGGAAGTTACTGTTCTCATATTTACGTAATTTAAGACCTGCTCCATACATTGTTGTACAAAATAAAAGAGAGAGTTTTATGAAAGAGTATAGCACGAGACACTTAATAGATAGTCTATAGCTATTAATTCCTTTCCTCTATCCCCATCCCATCTCATTACCCTTTTGCTCCTTTACACTTGTAAAAAGTCAAGAGACAAGAACATATCCTTCACTGGGTACTTTCCCCCAATGAACTAAATTTTCCAAGTTACTTGAGAAGGTGAAACAGCTCTTAGAAATGCACTAATGAGAAAATGAGCATCACAGAGGTTTTTATCTTGTCTAACACAATAGCCCACACCCTGTGGGCAACTCCATAAACACTAACTGAATTTGATTTTATTATGCTGTTAGACCACATCCAATTGTTTTGCTGCCTCTATAATCAGAAAAGCTGGCTTAAAATGTATGGAAATAAACAATTTACCCATTGGTCCATGCTTGGAAAGGAAAACTTACACGTAGCAGCTGAGACATTATGCTTTGATAGATTCTACCCTTGGGGTGTGTTTAAAAATGTAGCTTCAGTTTCTCTTTTATCAGTATACAAAAGTTTTCCAAGAAACAGAGATTTTAAAGTCTTGCCATGCAGCATACATCATGTTGTAGAAGCACCACAGCATTAGCAGTACTACCAATTGAAATTGGCTTGAAGACAAATGAAGACTTGCTAGAATCTAAAAATAGAAGATTGTAAGTGAAATAAACCTATCACTGAATTCTACTATTTCATATATGCTTAAAAAGTTAGAAACCATATGTGTAGTTCCAGAACTGTACAATACCTTAGAGATGATCTCTTCAAAGAGTTTTCACACTGGAGCCCTGGGGGTCTTTGGCAACAACTTAGGAGGCAGAAAGACTGCTGTATTTTTTCCATTCCAACCGTTTCCTCAGCTACAGAAATGTTTTGCTTGTTTTGTATATTGGAGTTTTGCATAACGTTTAGTTTAAAAATGGGTCTCACCAATTTTAAGAGGTGGAAAGCTAGTGACCTATCTCTTGTACGTTGTAGATCATGAATCAGCAAACTTTTCTGTAGAGGATCAGATAGTAAATACCATATTTTAGGCTTTGCCTGCTATACGTTCTCTATCTTAGTTACTTAGCTTGACCACTGTAAGTGAAAACAGCCATAAACAATATGTAAAATAATGATTGTGACTATATTCTAATAAAGTTTTAGTCACAAAAACTGGTGGCCGACTAGATCTGGCCTGTAGGCCACAATTTGCTGACCCTTGTTGTAGATAATAAAAATGAGTTCTGGATACGTTTAAATGACTAACCAGGTGGTTAGTGACAGCTATGAGACCAGGATTCTTCTCACTACACTGCTAATAGATTAGGAAAAACTTCACAAGATACCATATCTTTGGAAAGGTAGTGGATAATATCAGAAAAGGTTCAATTCCATAAGTATTTTGAATGCCTATCCTGTGGCTAGTGCTGCATCCTGCCACAATCCCAATCAATACCTTTGTTACAATAATTTGTATACCACTCTGCCTAAAAAACAATGCTTCAAGGTGAAAAAGAAAATCTGTAATGTTCTTATGTGACACGACTCATTAGTTTTGCCAATGTTGTTCCGTGAAAGGATATATCGCTTAATTGTTGGTTTTGATCACTCTACCTACAGCAAAATGACATCCAATGTGTTGCATGTAAAATTTTATTTCATCTCTGCAACTCAACAGTTATATTATGATGTGAACATTAAGCCTTAAGTATTCTCTAGATAGAAATGACTTGCTCTCTGTATTCTCTTCCATCTTGATACAATTCTGTCTGCAATATCAACATAGCAGAATCTATTTCGCAGAACTAAGGAACTTTTCCTAATAAAAGGGAGTCTCCCCACCTGATTATCAAAGTCCCACTCCCTCAAGCTCAGCTCACAAGCAGCCCCTGCTCTTGGTGATGCTGCTCCCCACACTCACCTCTGCAGCCTTTGTCTACACAAAGGGGAAGAGAAGCCTCTCAGAGCAAAAGTAATGCTGTTGTCAATTCTTCCTGAAACTCCTTCCTCTCTGAATTCAATACTGTTTTGACCTTTCCCACATCATGAGTTTCAGTTTCTTGTAACACCCTCCTCCTTCACAGGTTAGTAAAAACCCAACTGGAAGGAGCAGTAAATCAACTCAGAGCATATGGGAAATACCACATACTCCTATAACTCAAAGAACATATGAGGCAACAAGGAACAGGAGAAACTAAAATTGCTGTTATGTACATCGATTCTTATGACAGTCATAATGAAAATGGAAAACAGTTTTAGCATAACATTCCAGTTACAGTCTCAAGATGGTCGTGTTGTGGTTTTCCTTGACTAATCTGCCCAGTCAACAAGAGAGACCTGAAATTGTTTTAGAAAATAATTATGGACACTTAGAATTCAAAGGTCCATAAAACACACATCAGAATTTTAAAAGAATTCAAAGGGACAGTTCTCATAAGTGTATTTTTGCCACCTTAAGCCATGGCAAATAGACTACCTTTTCCTACCTCTCTACCCCAAAACCATAGCTAGGTATTTTCAAAAGATAATTGACCATTTACACTCCCTTTATTATTTAGAATAATGAGATCTTAAAGCTAGAAAGGATCTTAAAAATCAACCACTGAAATACCTTGATTTTTAATCATAAGGAAATTGAGGTACAGGATGATTAAAAAGTAGCTTCCTGGAATCTCAGAATTAATTGGCAACTCTAGCATAGCACCTGAGTTTTCTAATCCCCATTCAGAAGTTTTATCTGCTAGTCCATGAGGCCTCTTTCATTACAATCACATTGACCACCATTACAATCTTAAAAAGAATATATTTTTAAGTATCTTTTGCTGAAATACTCTCCACGTTTTCTCATGAATCATTGATTGGCAGGATAAAAACCTTGTGGAAACTCCTCAAGATTACTCAAGGAGTTTATAGTAAAGGCAGCAAACACGTTATGTGGGCTTTTTTTTTTTTTTTTTTCATCTTTGTTTTTTCTTTGTTTTTAATTTTCTATCCACATCTTAGGCCAAGCAATCGACCCTTCCAAATGAATTCTTCTCTGGTTTTCATGAATTTGTTTGTGTTTAGTTCATAACTATAACCAAAGGTAAATCGCCATAGCTTTCCCTTGCTGGTCTTTCCAGTCCACACCAGCATATTGGCATCAACTCTCACACATAGGAAGCTCTGCTTTTTTTAATGTCCTCTTCGGAGAAGGGCTTCTTAAAAATTCTGTTTCCCATGGAGCCTAATTAGAAGTTCTTCATTATCACATTTCCACATTCTCTGTCCTTAGCTATAGCTCTTGGTTAGCACCTAGTTAGTGCCTCATTACTTTTCTCTGTCCACCTTTCCTTCTCTCTGCAGTTTTCAGAAAAAAACAAACAAACAAACAAACTTTCTCACAGAAAACACTGAATAGTCCAATCGGGCAGCCAGAGACATGTATAGCTGGGAGGATTATTAGCTAAATCAGAGTCCCATTTCAACTGGACTAGTATCAGAGGACTTCTTCACTCCCTAGAAACTGAAGATACTAAATTATTAATCTCCATCTTCTGCCTCCTCCCAGCGCCACAGACACAATCCATTGTATTGGATTTTTGAGTTGTGTGTTTAATAAAGCATAAAACCTACAGGGCCTCTTCAACTACCAAACCCCTTAAAAATAATAAAAATAATAATAAAAGATGCTTTCAGAGAGAAATTTAGTCACGCTAAGAAGTGAATTAATCACAAAAGATGTTGTTGAGAGAGTGGATATAGCTAGAGCAATAGAATTAATGTGAGCAACGTTGATAAAATTACTGTAAAAACATTCAGGGCTTGTTGTGTCAATGGTACTCTCTTCACACAAAGTACTGGTAAGGATGTGGAGTAACTAAACTCTCATACTCTGATGGTAGAAAGGAAAAATAGCAAAGAAACTCTAGAAAATGGTTTAGAAGTTTCTTATACAGTCAAACATGCCACTTACCATAAAAACCAGAAACACCACTCTAGATATTTACATAAGTGAAATGAAAACTTACGATCACACACAAACATATTCATAAATGTTCATAGCAGCTTTTATTCATAATGGCCACAAGCTGGAAAAAAACAAATGCCTTTCTAGTAGTGAATGGGTAAACAAACCATGTGACACCCACACAATGGAATCTACTCAGTAATAAAAAGGAACAAACTAGCCATACATGCTACGACATGGGTGAGTCTCAAACACATTGCGCTAAGTAAAAGTAGTCAATCTTAAATGGCTATATACTGTATAACTCCATTTATGTGACATTCAGGAAAAGACAAAAGTATAGGGACGGAGAACAGATAAGTGGTTACCTGGGGGTGGGTGTCAGAGGAGGGGCTACCTAATAAAGAAACACAAAGGAATTAGGAGGAGCAGGTAGGTGATGGAATTATTCTGTTTCTTCATGTGATAGTGTCTACATGACACACATTTGCCCAAACTCCTAAGAGATGTATGCTTAAAAGGGGTGAATTTTACTGGATTTAAGTTCCACCTTAAAAAACAAAAGTGCTGTCTTTGGCACAAACAAAAACATTGTCTCTGCCCTCAAACATTAAAAAATTATTTTGAGGAGACCAGAAATTTTTCTAAAAGGATAGACAAAGATAATTTGCAAGCTATACTATTCCCAAATAGATGGCAGACCAGTAATATATCATCTTCTGGGGACCTAATTTTAATATCTTATAGAAGTTAGTTTTACTTTCAGTACAAGTTAACAAAAAAAATATATATATGTATAAGTATATATCGGGTGGCCCACCAAGGTTTGGGGCCACAGGTGGTCACTGTTGCATAAACCCATTGCAGAAGAGCTCAGGAGCAAGGCAGGCACAATAACTGTGGCTAATATTTAGTAAGCTGCTAATATATGCCAGACACTGCTCTATGAGCTTTACTTATCTTATCTCAGTTAATTCCCTCTACACTGCTGTGAGGTAGGTATTATTCACTGCCATTTTTGCAGATAAGGAAACAGGCCCAGAGAGGTAAGATGAGAGCCTTGGGTCACACTGCAAGCAGTGGAACTGGGATCACCACGGGTTGGGCTGTTTGAAGGAAAGGGATTTGCACTGGGTTTTCACAATGATAACAATGGAAGGCATAAGGAAGTCACATTAAGCAGGAAAGGTGTGATTGAGAATCAAAGGTGTGTCCACACAGGGGATCCCAGGGAATGTGAGTAATCCAGCTTCTTGGGAGCAGGAGACTTTCTTTAAGAAAACAATAGAAAAAAAAAAACAATTAGCCAATTAGGGAAAGAGCAGTTTGTAGAGAACACTGAATAGCAGACTGATAAATTTCCTTGACCATACCCCATTAGAGGTACCTGGAAAAAAGAGCAGCCAGTCTGGATCAAGTTGATTTGAAGACAAGGATGACATAATCCCTTTGGAAGACAAACCAGACAGTGGTATCAGGACTGCTTCCTAGGCTCCCTGGTAATGGGGAGACATCATCACGCTGTAATAGGTGCTCACCATGATTTATCTCACTTAATGTCCATCCCCACTCTCTGGAGTAGGCACTATTATCCCCATTTTCCAGATGAGATGATTGAGGCTGATAGAGGGTAAATGATTTTTATTAAAGTCCCACTTCTGGGACAAGGTAGATCTGAGTCTGAAGCCCAAGTGCACCTGACATTTCTTTACAGAAGCCTGGTTGAAACCTCTTGAAAGTGATGCAACCTACTAGAGGTACACATGATAGTCAGAGCACTTAAGTAATGTTTCCTAAAACAAAAGAAAGAATCTTAATAGATAAATAATATGACAGAAGAATTGGCAGGACTTCATGACTAGTTGGATATGAAAGAAAGGCAAAATCAAAGGGACTGGGGAAATAAGGGTCTTGGAAAGAAACAGGCACTGGGATGCCACACAAATAAATGGCAGACCAGTAATATATCATCTTCTGGGGACCTAATTTTCATATCTTATAGAAGTTAGTTTTACTTTCAGTACAAGTTAACAAAAAATATATATATATGTATAAGTATATATCGCGTGGCCCACCAAGGTTTGGGGCCACAGGTGGTCACTGTTGCATAAACCCACTGCAGAAGAGCTCAGGAGCAAGGCAGGCACAATAACTGTGCCTCATGAACACATTCATGAACATTTGTGGGAACTCATGAACACATTATTCAGGTACTGAATCTCTATTGATTTTACAAACATGGAAAGACCTCACTCACCTGTGTATCCAGTGTTCATCTCCTTCTCTTTGCCATCCTAGCACTTTTTGACTCCCTAAACAAGAAGACTAAGGGAAAGTAAGTATCCAATTAAGGCAAACTTGCCCATCTACAGAATGATGCGCAGAGAGAGTATATTAGTCTATTCTCACACTGCTAATAAGACACACCCAGCAGGGTGTGGTGGCTCACACTTGTAATCCCAGAACTTTGAGAGGCCAAGGCAGGTGGATCTTGAGGTCAGGAGATCGAGATCATCCTGTAGTCCCAGCTACTCAGGAGGCTGAGGCAGTAGAATCACTTGAACCCAAGAGGTGGAGGTTGTAGTGAGCCAAGATCATGCCACTGCACTCCAGCATGGGTGACAGAGCAAGATTCCATTAAAAAAAAGAGAAGACAAGAGAAGAGAAGAGAAGAAAGAAAAAAGAAAAGAAAAGAGGTTTAATATACTCGCAGTTCCACATGGCTGGGGATGCCTCACAATCATGGCAGAAGGCAAAGGAGGAGCAAAAGCACATCTTACATGGCAGCAGGCAAGGGGGCCTGTGTGAGGGAACTCCCATTTATAAAACTATGAGATCTCATGAGACTTATTCACCACCATGAGAACAGTATGATTCAATTAACTCTACCTGGCCCTGCTCTTGACAAGTGAGGATTATTACAATTCAAGGTGAGATTTAGGTGGGGACACAACCAAACCATATTGGGGAGAGACTGTAAGACCAAGCCTGCTCCACGTGCTCAGATCCAAGCTTCCTAGACTAGAGAGGGTTAGCTTTCACCACTTTTTAGAGGTCCCAAATTTTCCCCAACTCCAGAAACTTAACAACAGAGCCGATTGTGAATAAGTTTAATAAAGAAACAGCCTTGGAAGTTATTAAAATACTAGAGAAAAGAAAAATATTCAGAAATAACAATATGTGCCTTTTCATCCTTTAACTTGAATCACCCATTTATTCAACAATAACTTACTGGACACACACTATGGACAGAGTGCTATACTTGTGTTAGCAATGCAAAAAATAAAATTTACCTCCAAAAAAGAAAAAATTATAAGAAATTTGCCATTCTTGTTCTCACACAGCACATAATTTGATTGTCAAAAAGGATTATAAATATAACTTTTGAATTAAACCTAGAATTCTTCTAGCACTTCCCTTCTATTAGAGACCAGTTTGTTAATAATGATAGCTGAACATCTAATTTTATTCCCAGTGTTCCTGCATTTTGCTAAGAATATTTGTGGCTGGTTTTGTTTCCTCCTTACTCTTGAAGAGTTGGAAAATAAATGCCACCATGACAACACATTTGGGGACCATAACAGTGCACCCTGCTGATCTCCTGCTGTGAGGAATATAATTTACTGACTGGTGCCAGCAGCTGTCCTCATAATCCACCACCACATTCATGCTGAGGCCACACTTCCCGCAGGCTACTCCCAGCCAGTGGCGGAGCCCAGCAAAGATACTGGCACAGACCCCGTGCTGGGAGATGCAGGACTCTGCTACAGATCTTGGTTCAAGGGCTCTCTGTCAGCCTGGGCGCAAATTTTCTTAGAACTGGTTGCAGTATGGGACTCTTTCTTTGATCCCATCCTCTTTCCCTCTCTCCTCAGGGGTTAGACCTGCATCATGCTTTGAAGGTTGTCCCCACCTTCTCCATCTCCCTGCCCCTCTCCCCTACTGGGCACTTCCCCAATACATCTCTTGTATGTCTAATCCTGCCTTGCTGTCTACTTCTCAGAGGATTCAAATAAGCACAACACGCACAAGCAATAAAGATTTTCACATTTGCCTTCTACAGTACATGCTCCCTCATTAATAGTACCAAAAGGTGTATCTTTTTAAAAGTACCTGCATGGGAGGAGGGAGAGGATCAGAAAAAATAACTATTGAGTACTATGCTTATTAACTAGGTGATGAAGTAATCTGTACGCCAAACCCCCATGACACACAGTTTACCTATGTAGCAAGCCTGCACACCCACCCCTGAACCTAAAAGTTATAATTAAAAAATTTTTTTTAAATTCAAGTTTTTTAAAAGTACCCCATTCATAGCAACTTGCTCGTTTGTTGCTTTTATCAGTATATGTGAGATAGTTTCAACATGCATACTTTGTCTTTGGTACTACAAAGTAAGAACTTTTTTCTTCAGTTCATTAAGAGAAAATCACCTTATTCCTCAGGATCTGGCCCAAAGCAGAGTTTAAGGACACTGTAGTGTAGTGGGTAGCCATGGAATGAGACCTCATGTTCTCCCATCCTGGGATGCCTCTTAATAATTATGTGGCCTCAAACAAACCATTTAACCCCCCTGAACCTGTTTCCTCTATAATATGGAGATACTAGTATCCTCTTTGCTAACTTCAAAAAACTGTTTTAAGAATCAAATGAGTTAGTTATGTGAAAGTGACTTGAAAACTAGAGTGCCATACAAACGTAAGATATTATAATGATTGTCTTCTAAATAATAAATGTGATTGACCTATTTTATTCACACTTCCTAGGGGATAAGCACTGGATATAACGAAGTAATTTCACATCAAAATATACACATCTCAGTAGTAGGATGGGAAAAGTGAAAAAAAACTGTGGAAACATCGAAGATCAAGTTATGTAAGCCAATCTTAAGACATCCAAGTAAGTTACAAAATTATAAACCCAGAGCGCTACTGAAATTACCTTACCTCCTACAGACTAGAGTAAATGTAAGATGCTGGCTTAAGTGGAAAGAAAAAAACCTTCAAGTTTAAGGTAATTTCCAAACCGCAGTGATCTGGATGAATCTTAGAACCAAATATAAGCCTTCCAATCTGCTTGAGTTTAGGTGGTAATAATAAATCTCACCACACCAGCAACTTGAGGTTTTCCTTGGTTTGATTATAAATCACTTTTCATATGAATAAAAGAAGAAAAACATTCTCAAGGGTCTATGGGTACATGCGAATATATGTCATTTTCTTTTCTGATATTATGATTGAATTCAGGTGTCTCTCTATGACAATGAACTTGGTGTAAAAGTTTGTGAAACAGCACAAACCTACAGCGCTATAGGCTAATCGCAGGCATGAATATAAACCATTACAAACTTGATAGAACTAAAACCTATGAGAAATTTCTTTGTAATGCTCTTAATCCTGAAACCAACAGCTTCCACTGAAATTATGAGTCCTCAATTTAAAAACTTGGGAAAAATTCTCCTTTTCCTGGTTAATTGCAAAATAAACAGATGTCCTTGAGGAGAAGGTGGCTCCTTTGTTGACTGCCTTAAAATGAAGGTAATAGTTGAGTGGTGCTTGGGACTCTGTTAAACTAACTATGCCCTTCTCCCAGTGTTTGCTTTGGGTTTCCTATTTCATTACCAATATTAAGTATCTATATACGAAGCCTGTGAGGTATATACTCATACTCATCCATTAAATGGAGATACCATGCAAAGTTGTTGGATACAAGAAGAAAAAATTAACTTCTTTTTGTTACTACTTCCCCCAACAAAGGGAATACTTGTAACCCAACAAAACAAGCGTGGGCTGCCTCACTCACTGTCTGGATAGAGGCGACTCTGCACCAAAGCAAAACTGAAACTCCTGCTCCATCCACAACACTTAGGACAGATTTGAGAAAATCAGGAGACAAAGTCAGCCCAGTTCCTCGAGGCAGCATAGGGTTACATTGATGGACTGGTAATAGCTGAAGTTCATCTGAAGGGATGTGGCAGTTACTATTTAATTGATAGTAATCTGATCAGTCCTTACAAAGTCCCTTCAAACACATCCGTCCTACCACAATAAAACCCCCCTCAAATGTAGTCCACCTAAGCACCAGAAAACTCAATACATTTCTTGGATGTCTAATCCTGCCTTGATGTCTGCTTCTCAGAGGATTCAAATAAGTACAACACACACAAGCAATAAAGATTTTCACATTTGCCTTCTACAGTATGTGCTCCCTCATTAATACTACCAAAAGGCATGTCTTTTAAAAAGTACCTGAGTGGGAGGAGGGAGAGGATCAGAAAAAATAACTATTGGGTACTGTGCTTATTACTTGGGTGATGAAACAATCTGTACGCCAAACCCCCATGACACACAGCTTACCTATAGGGCATATAAAATGAAGACTGAAGACAAAAGAACTGAGGAGGCTGGGAATTTTTACTTACAGAACGTCCTGGAACAAGAACAAAAAGAGGTCTGAGGGTGATTACAAGGTCACATTGCTTCATTCCAAATGTCTTCTTCAAGGGAGAATCAGCTTTCATCAGCTTTTCTAGGCTTCTATGTCCCAGATCACCCCCATGTGTCCATCCAAACAGAGCTTCTAAATAAATACAAATGCATTCTTCTTAGTGGGGTTGCACTTTCAAATTAAACACTATGAACTTGCTTATGTGCATGCAAATAAAATGTCATGCTCATCAGGGGAGCATACTTTGGCATCAAGTAGTATATGGTAAATGGCACATAATCTGATTGAGAGAAAACATCTCTATTCCTGAGGAGAGTCAATTTGGCTGGATCTGCTTATGATTGAATTGACTCTGTCACAGACACCCCCCGCAGAGACAACCTTATCCTTTCACATACAATGACACTCTGCCCCTTCTACACTACCAAAGTCAGTACTGCTTGCTTTTTTATCCATTCATTTATTCATCAAATACATTCTGAGCACCTACTATGTACCAGGAGCTATTCTAGGTACAAGGTCATCAAAATGAAATACCGTTCCTGAGATTGTAAGTCTGGTTAGAATTTTACAATATATACAAAGAAGCAACTGAAAGCAAAAGTACCTACAGTGCACAGAAATGTAAATAGTACAGAACTTGCCAAACAGTAGGAGCTCAATAAATGTTAGGTGAATAAGAATTTGAATAATTATTAATAGAGGGCCATGCGGAGTGCTAGAGCATAGAGAGCTCAGAATTATTCCTAGTGCATAAAAACACAGTAAGTATTTAGAGATAGAACAAATGAAAGAAAAAATACTATAAGCACGTAGAATAATGGTTACCTAACACAAGCAATAGCTTCACTATGAAGGTGACATTTAAGCTAGATTAATAAGATACCAAAGAAAATTCTAGACAGGGAGAGTAATAGTAATTGGCGAGTTGACTATGTAACAAGTCATATGAGCTGAAATATTAACCTCAGAATATGGCTGCACTTACTTCATGCTGCCTGACTTACATTGATTGCCCAGTGCTCTGAAACATGATCATGTAGCTAGTTTCATTGAAGACAAGAAGATTCAAGCCTGCACCTTCAGGAAAGGGTGATAATCAATAAGCCTGTGACATCGTCCTTATAGCAAAAGCTGATTTGTTAGTGCTAAAATGCAGGGTATGTAAAAAAAAAAAAAAAAAGTAGAAGACAGGGACAATGAAAAGCAAGAAAGAACTAAAGAAAGGTCCTTGTCTTGTGCGGTTTACAAACAGTAGAAACACAAGAAAAAATGAAGACACCACTATTGAGGCAAAATATTTAACAATATAAAATCAGTTACATCACTTCAAATAACTCAGTTCAAGAATATTGTCCCTCAAGAAAACACTATAAAAAACAAAGCTAGTTTTACTAAAATAAATGCTCAGATTTCAAAGAGAATATTTAACTTGGTATAGAAATAAGGCTGTAGAACCAGATAATTATTTGAATTCTGTAGGATGACTGTCATAAGAAAGGGATGTGCAATATACAATCAAGGGCTGATTCTCAGAGCAAAGGACTTTTAGACTGCAATGTGACAACTATATTTGCTGTGGGTTTGTCCCTAAGCATATAAAAAATCCAAATGAAAAAATGCAATTCATCTTATAAAATTTGCTTTACAAACAACCATTCAGGTAAGTATTAATTATCCCACAAAATGAAACTTGCTGTTTCTTTTTTGGGTAAAATAACATTTCTCAATAGTTTTGCAACTGAAAAATGTGACATATTGATATGTTAAAGAAGCTCCTAGGTCACATGACTATCCACTCCTCTGTAACATCCTTTCTTTACAATAACCCAGTCTCTGACAAATTTATTGATGAAATGGAGAATCAAGCTACAATAATACAAAACAATAATCTGTTTGTCTTAATTGAAAAGAATATGTGCTACCACTGAAAGATATATATATATAAAGATGGTGATATGGTTTGGCTGTGTCCCAAATCTCATCTTAAATTGCAGTCCCCATAATCCCCACATGTTGTAAGAGGGACTGGTGGGAGATAATCGAATCATGGGGGCAGTTACCCTCATGCTGTTCTTGTGATAGTGAGTGAGTTCTCATGAGATCTGATCGTTCTATAATGGGCTTTTTCCCCCTTCACTCAGCACTTCTCCTTCCTGCTGCCATGTGAAGAAGGATGAAGGATATATTTGCTTCCCCTTCTGCCATGATTGTTAGTTTCCTGAGGCCACCCCAGTCCTGCAGAACTGTGAGTCAATTAAACCTCTTTTCTTTATAAATTAACCAGTCTCAGGCAGTCCTTTATAGCAGCGTGAGAATGGACTAACACAGTAAATTGATACCAAGAGTGGGGCAAAATGTGGAAGTGCCTTTGGAACTGGGTAACAGGCAGAGGTTGGTATAGTTTGGAGGGCTCAGAAGAAGACAGGAAAATGTGGGAAAGCTTGGAACTTCCTAGAGACTAGGAGGGCTCAGAAGACAGGAAGATGTGGGAAAGTTTAGAACTTCCTAGAGACTTGTTTAATGGCTTTGACCAAAATGATGATAGTGATATGGACAATAAAGTCCAGGCTGAGGTGGTCTCAGATGGAGATGGGAAACTTGTTGGGAACTGGAATAAAGGTAACTTTGTTATGAAAAGAGACTGGCAGCATTTGCTCCTGCCCCAGAGATGGTTTCCTGGGCCAGGTCCAGGGTCCTCCTGCTGTGTGCAGCCTTGGGATTTGGTGCCCTGCATCCCAACTGCTTCAGCCAAGGCTAAAAGAAGCCAATGGGCCAGGAGTTGTAGCTCACGCCTGTAATCCCAGCACTTTGGGAGGCAGAGGCAGGTGGATCATGAGGTCAGGAAATCAAGATCATCCTGGCCAACATGATGAAACCTCATCTGCACTAAAAATACAAAAATTAGCTGAGTGTAGTGGAATGCACGAGTAATCTCAGCTACTGAGGAGGCTGAGGCAGAAGAATTGCTTGAATCCCGGAGGCGGAGGTTGCAGTGAGCCAAGATCATACCACACACTCCAGCCTGGCAACAGAGCAAGACTCTGTCTCAAAAAAACAACAAAAAGCCAATATACATCTCAGGCCATTGCTTAAGAGGGTGCAAGACCCAAGCTTTGGCAGCCTCCATGTGGTGTTGGGCCTGCAGGTGTGCAGAAGTCAAAAATTGAGGTTTGAGAGCCTCCACCTAGATTTCTGATGACGTAAGGAAATGCCTGGATGTCCAGGCAAAAGTTTGCTGCAGGGGCAGAGCCTTCATGGAGAACCTCTGCTAGGGTAGTACATAAGGGAACTGTGGGGTTGGATCCCCCACACAGAGTCCCCACTGGGGCACTCCCTAGTGGAGTTGTGAGAAGAGGGCCACCATCCTCCAGACCCCAGAATAGTAGATCCACAAACAGCTTGCACCATGCACCTGGAAAAGCCATAGACAATGCCAGCCATGAAAGCAGTTGTGAGGGGGGCTGTGCCCTGCGAAGACACAGGGGCAAAGCTGCCCAGTGTGGGAGCCCACTTCTTGCATCAGCATTACCTGGATGTGAGACATGGAGTCAAAGGAGATTATTTTGGAACTTTAAGGTTTAATGACTGCCCTATTGGATTTCAGACTTGGATGGGATCTGTAGCCCCTTTGTTTTAGCCATTTTCTCCCATTTGGAATGGGTGTATTCGCCCAATGCCTGTACCCCCATTGTATCTAGGAAGTAACTAACTTGCTTTTTATTTTGCATGCTCATAGGTGGAAGGGACTTGCCTTGTCTCAGATGAGACTTTGGACTTGGACTTTTGGGTTAATGCTGGAATGAGTTAAGACTTTGTGGAGACTGTTTAACCCATGATTGTGTTTTGAAATATGAGGACATGAGATTTGGGAGGGACCAGGAGCAGAATGATATAATTTGACTGTGTCCCCCACCCAAATCTCATTTTGAAATGTAAATCCCATTATCCTCATGTGTCATGGGAGAAACCCAGTGGGAGGTAATTGAACCATGGGAATGGTAATCCTCATGCCAGTCACGTGATAGTGAATGAGCTCTCCCAAGATTTGATGATTTTATAAGGGGCTTTTCCCCCTTCACTTGGCACTCCTCTTTCCTGCTACCACATGAAGAAGGACATGTTTGTTTCCCCTTATGCCGTAACTGTAAGTTTCCTGAGGCCTCCCCAGCCCTCCAGAACTGTGAGTTAAAACCTCTTTCCTTTACAAATTACCCAATCTCAGGCAGTTCTTTATAGCAGCATGAGAATGGACTAATACACATGGTAAACTATATATATTTTTTACCTCAATTAAAAAATTAAAAGGAAGAGCTGGGCATGGTGGCTTTTGCCTGTAATCCCAGCACTTTGGGAGGCAAAAGCAGGTGGGTCAACTGATGTCAGGGTTTCAAAGCCAGCCTAGCCAACATGGCGAAACCCCATCTCTACTAAAAAATACAAAATAAATAAATAAATAGCCTGGTGTGGTGGTACGTACTTGTAGTCCCAGCTACTCAGGAGGCTGAGGCAGGAGAATTGCTTGAACTCAGAAGGCAGAGGTTGCAATGAGCCAAGATGATGCCACTGCACTCCAGCCTGACAGAGCAACAGTTATCTGAAGAAGAAGAAGAAGAAGAAGAAGAAGAAGAAGAAGAAGAAGAAGAAGAAGAAGAAGAAGAAGAGGAGGAGGAGGAGGAGGAGGAGGAGGAGGAGGAGGAGGAGGAGGAGGAGGAGGAGGAGGAGGAGGAAGAAGAAGAAGAAGAGGAAGAAGAAGAAGAAGAAGAAGAAGCAGCAGCAGCAGCAGCAGCAGCAGCAGAAGCAGCAGCAGCAGAAGAAGCAGCAGCAGAAGTAGTGGTGGTAGAAGAAGCCATGCTTGCTTAAGCCTGTATTTCCTGTATTTCCTGATTACTAGCCAATTAGAAGTGAATATTGGTCTTTTTGGCAGTAGATCATCTGTGTTCATGAATATTTGCTCCCTTTTGTGTCACCTTCATCAGAACTATTCCACTTTGCTGTAGTAAACACTGAGTCAAATGAAAAAAACATAATAAAAACAATTTTTAAGCCCACTATTTCTCTTCACAAGTAGAAGTTTTCCTAGTTTCTATAATAATAAAAAACTAAAATGATGGGAAAATAATTGATTATATTTGTTTTCTGCCTTAGAGTTGAAAAAAATTTCTCCATCATTGTCTTTTTTCAACCCTCATTAAACAACTCCTATGAGTGCTTGGAGTTAAAAATCATAATAAGGATTCTATTCCAAGATGTCCGAATAGGAACAGCTCCAGTCCACAGCTCCCAGCTTGATCAATACAGAAGACGGTGAATTCTCCATTTCCAGCTGAGGTTCCTGGTTCATCTTATTGGGACTAGTTGGACAGTGGGTGCAGCCCATGGAGGGCAAGCTGAAGCAGGGCAGGGCATTGCCTCATCCAGGAAGTACGAGGGGTCAGGGGACTTCCATTTCCTAGCCAAGGGAAACTGTGACAGGCTGTACCTGGAAAATGAGGAGACTCTCACTCAAATACTGCACTTTTCCAATGGTTCTAGCAAACGGCACACCAGAAGAGTATACCCTGTGCCTGGTTTGGCAGGTCCCGTGCCCACAGAACCTTGCTCACTGCTAGAGCAGTAGTCTGAGATCGACCCACGAGGCAGCAGCCTGGCAGGGGAAAGGGCATCCACCATTGCTGAGGCTTGAATAGGTAAACAAAGTGGCTGAGGAAGCTCAAATTGGGCAGAGCCCACTGCAGCTCTGCAAGGCCTGCTGCCTCTGCAGACCCCACCACTGGGGGTAAGGCATAGCCGAACAAAAGGCAGCAGAAACATCTGCAGACTTAAATGTCCCTGTCTGACTGCTTTGAAGAGAGCAGTGGTTCTCCCAGCATGGTGATTGAGCTCTGAGAATGGACAGACTTCCTCCTCAAGTGGGTCCCTGACCCCCATGTAGCCTAACTGGGGGATACCTCCCAGTAGGGGCTGACTGACACCTCATGCAGGTGGGTGTCCCTCTGGGACAAATATTCCAGAAGAAGGGTCAGGCAGCAATATTTGCTGTTCTGCAGCCTCTGCTGGTGATAACCAGGAAAACAGGGTCTGGAGTGGACCTCCAGCAAACTCCAACAGACCTGTAGCTGAGGCACCTGACTGCTGGAAGAAAAACTAACAAACAGAAAGGAATAGCGTCAACATCAATAAAAAGCACATCCACACCAAAACCCAATCTGTAGGTCACCAGCATCAAAGACCAAAGGTAGACAAAATCACAAAGATGGGGAGAAACCAGAGCAGAAAAGCTGAAAATTCTAAAAACCAGAGCTCCTCTTCTACTTCAAAGGATCACAGCTCCTTGCCAGCAATGAAACAAAGCTGGATGGAGAATGACTTTGACGAGCTGACAGAAGTAGGCTTCAGAAGGTCAGTAATAAGAAACTTCTCTAAGCTAAAGGAGGAAGTCCAAACCTATCACAAAGAAGCTAAAAACCTTGAAAAAAGATTAGACAAATAGCTAACTAGAATAAAAGTGTAGAGAAAACCTTATATGACCTAATGGAGCTGAAAGCCATGGCACGAGATCTACATGATGCATGCAGAAGCTTTGATAGATCAAGTGGAAGAAAGGGTATCAGTGATTGAAGATCAAATTAATGAAATAAAGCGAGAAGACAAGGTTAGAGAAACAAGAGTGAAAAGAAATGAACAAAGCCTCCAAGAAATATGGGACTATGTGCAAAGACCAAATCTACGTTTGATTGGTATACCTGAAAGTGACGGGGAGAATGCAACCAAGTTGGAAAACACTCTTTAGGGTATCATCCGGAAGAAGTTCCCCAACCTAGCAAGGCAGGCCAACATTCAAATTCAGGAAATACAGAGAATGCCACAAAGATACCCCTCAAGAAAAGCAACCCCGAGGCACATACTTGTTAGATTCATCAAGGTTGAAATGAATGAAAAAATGTTAAGGGCAGCCAGAGAGAAAGGTCAGGTTATCCACAAAGGGAAGCCCATCAGACTAACAGCAGATGTTTCAGCAGAAACTCTACAAGCCAGAAGAGAGTAGGGGCCAATATTCAACATTCTTTAAAGAAAGAATTATCAACCCAGAATTACATATACAGCCAAACTAAGCTTCGTAAGTGAAGGAGAAATAAAATCCTTTACAGACAAGCAAATGCTGAGAGATTTTGTCACCACCAGGCCTGCCTTACAAGAGCTCCTGAAGGCAGCACTAAACATGGAAAGGAACAACCAGTACCAGCCACTGCAAAAACATGTCAAATTGTAAAGACCATCAGTGCTAGGAAGAAACTGCATCAATGAATGGGCAAAATAACCAGCTAACATCATAATGACAGGATCAAATTCACACATTACAATATTAACCTTAAATGTAAATGGGCTAAATGCCCCAATTGAAAGACACAGAATGGCAAATTAGATGAAGAGTCAAGACCCATCAGTGTGCTGTATTCAGGAGACCCATCTCATGTTCAGAGACACAAATAGGCTCAAAATAAAGGGATGGAGGAAGATCTACCAAGCAAATGGAAAGCAAAAACAAGCAGGGATTGCAATCCTAGTCTCTGATAAAACAGACTTTAAACCAAAAAAGATCAAAAGAGACAAAGAAGGCCATTACAAAATGGTAAAGAGATCAATTCATAAGAGGAGTTAACTATTCTAAATATATATGCACCCAAATGGGAGCACCTGTATTCATAAAGCAAGTCTTTATAGACCTACAAAGAGACTTAGATTTCCACACAATAGTAATGGGAAACTTTAACACCCCATTGTTAATTAGATCTTATTGATCTAATATTAGACAGATCAATAAGACAGAAGGTTAACAAGGATATCCAGGAACTGAACTCAACTCTGCACCAAGCAGACCTAATAGACATCTACAGAACTCTCCGCCCCAAATCAATAGAATATACATTCTTCTGAGCCCCACATCACACTTATTCGACAATTGACCACATAGTTGGAAGTAAAGCACTCCTCAGCAAATGTAAGAGAAGAGAAATCACAACAAACTGTCTCCCAGATCACAGTGCAATCGAATTAGAACTCAGGATTAAGAAACTCACTCAAAATCACACAACTACATGCAAATTGAACAACCTACTCCTAAATGACTACTGGGTAAATAATGAAATGAAGGCAGAACTAAAGATGTTCTTTGAAACCAGTGAGAACAAAGACACAACATACCGCAATCTCTGGGACACATTGAAAGCAGTGTGTAGAGGGAAATTTTAAAACACTAAATGCCCACAAGAGAAAGCAGGAAAGATCTAAAATTGACAACCTAATATCACATTTAAAAGAACTAGGGAAGCAAGAGCAAACACATTCAAAAGCTAACACAAGGCAAGAAATAACTAAGATCAGAGCAGAACTGAAGGAGATAAAGGCACAAAAAAACCTTCAAAAATTCAATGAATCCAGGAGCTGTTTTTTTTTTTTTTAAAGATCAACAAAATTGATAGACCACTAACAAGTCTAATAAAGAAGAGAAGAGAGAAGAATCAAATAGATGCAATAAAAAATGATAAAGGGGATGTCACCACCAACCCCACAGAAATACAAACTACCATCAGAGAATATTATAAACACCTCTAGAAAATCTAGAAGAAATGGATAAATTCCTGCACACATACACCCTCCCAAGACTAAATCAGGAAGAAGCTGAATCTCTGAATAGACCAATAACAGGCTCTGAAATTGAGGCAATAATTAATAGCCTACCAACCAAAATAAGTCCAGGACAAGATGGATTCACAATCAAATTCTACCAGAGATACAAGGAGGAGCTGGTACCATTCCTTCTGAAACTACTCCAACCAATAGAAAAAGACAGAATACTCCCTAACTCATTTTGTGAGGCCAGCATCATCCTGATACCAAAGCCTGGCAGAGACATACAAAAAAAGAGAATTTTAGACCAACATCCCTGATGAACATTGATGCAATAATCCTCAATAAAATACTGGCAAAGTGAATCCAGCAGCACATCAAAAAGCTTATCCACCACAATCAAGTCAGTTTCATTCCTGGGATGGAAGGCTGGTTCAACATACACAAATCAAAAAACATAATCCATCACATAAACATAACCAACAACAAAAACTACATGATTATCTCAATAGATGCAGAAAAGGCCTTTGACAAAATTCAACAACCCTTCATGCTAAAAACTCTCAATAAACTAGGTATTGATGGAACGTATCTCAAAATAATAAGAGCTATTTATGACAAACCCACAGCCAATATCATACTGAATGGGCAAAAACTGGAAGCATTCCCTTTGAAAATTGGCATAAGACAGGGATGCCCTCTCTCACCATTCCTGTTCAACATAGTATTGGAAGTTCTGGCCAGGGCAATCAGGCAGGAGAAAGAAATAAAGGGTGTTCGATTAGGAAAAGAGGGAGTCAAATTGTCCCTATTTGCAGATGATATGATTGTATATATAGAAAACACCATTGTCTCAGCCCAAAATTTCCTTAAGCTGATAAGCAACTTCAATAAGGTCTCAGGATACAGAATCAATGTGCAAAAATCACAAGCATTCTTATACACCAATAACAGACAAACAGAGAGCCAAATCATGAATGAACTCCCATTCACAACTGCTACAAAGAGAATAAAATACCTAGGAATTCAACTTACAAGGGATGTGAAGGACCTCTTCAAGGAGAACTATAAGCCACTGTTCAACGAAATAAAAGAGGACACAAACAAATGGAAGAACATTCCATGCTCATGGATAGGAAGAATCGATATCATTTGGAAGAATCGATATCATGAAAATGGCCATACTGCCCAAGGTAATTTATAGACTCAATGCCATCCCCATCGAGCTACCAATGACTTTCTTCACAGAGTTGGAAAAAAACTTCTTTAAAGTTCATATGGAACCAAAAAAGAGCCCGCATTGTTGCCAAGAGAATCCTAAGCCAAAAGAAAAAAGCTGGAGTCATCATGCTACCTGACTTCAAACTACACTACAAGGCTGCAGTAACCAAAACAGCATGGTACTGGTACCAAAACAGAGAAATAGACCAGTGGGATGGAACAGAGGCCTCAGAATTAACATCACACATCTACAATCATCTGATCTTTGACAAACCTGACAAAAACAAGAAATGGAGAAAGGATTCCCTACTTAATAAATGGTGCTGGGAAAATTGGCTAGCCATATGTAGAAAGTTGAACTGGATCTCTTCCTTATACCTTATGCAAAAATTAATTCAAAATGGATTAAAGACTTCAATGTTAAACCTAACCTAGGCAATACTATTTAGGACATAGGCATGGGCAAGGACTTCATGACTAAATCACCAAAAGCAATGGCAACAAAAGCCAAAATTGACGAATGGGATCTAATTAAACTAAAGAGCTTCTGCACAGCAAAAGAAACCACCATCAGAGTGAACAGGCAACCTACAGAATGTGAGAATATTTTTGCAATCTACCCATCTGACAAATGGCTAACATATCCAGAATCTGCAAAGAACTTAAACAAATTTGCAAGATAAAGAACAAACAACCCCATCAAAAAGTGAGCAAAGGATATGAACCGATACTTCTCAAAAGAAGACATTTATGCAGCCAACAGACACATGAAAATTTGCTCATCATCACTGGCCATCAGAGAAATGCAAATCAAAACCACAGTGAGATACCATC
Organism: Macaca mulatta; assembly: GCF_049350105.2. Lineage (NCBI taxonomy): Eukaryota > Metazoa > Chordata > Mammalia > Primates > Cercopithecidae > Macaca > Macaca mulatta. The sequence continues at coordinate 126,763,204 of NC_133413.1, forward strand.
TCATACCAGTTAGAATGGCGATCATTAAAAAGTCAGGAAACAACAGGTGCTGGAGAGGATGTGGAGAAATAGGAACACTTTTACGCTGTTGGTGGGACTGTAAACTAGTTCAACCATTGTGGAAGACAGTGTGGCGATTCCTCAAGGATCTAGAACTAGAAATACCATTTGACCCAGCCATCCCATTACTGGGTACATACCCAAAGGATTATATATCATGCTACTATAAAGACACATGCACACATGTTTATTGCAGCACTATTCACAATAGCAAAAACTTGGAAACAACCCAAATGTCCATCAATGATAGACTGAATTAAGAAAATGTGGCACATATATACCATGGAATACTATGCAGGCATAAAAAAGGATGAGTTCATGTCCTTTGCAGGCACATAGATGAAGCTGGAAACCATCATTCTGAGCCAACTATCACAAAGACAGAAAACCAAACACCACATGTTCTCACTCATAGATGGGAATTGAACAATGAGAACACTTGGACACAGGGTGGAGAATATCACACACAGGGGCCTGAAATGGGGTGGGGGACAGGGGAAGAGATAGCATTAGGAGAAATACCTAATATAAATGATGAGTTAATGGGTGCAGCAAACCAACATGGCATATGTATATCTATGTAACAAACCTGCACGTTGTGCACATGTACCCCAGAACTCAAAGTATAATTTAAAAAAACATAATAATAATCATGACCATTAATTTCTGCTCTCAGGAAGATGTAACAGACAAACTTTTCCACATTTCTACTACTAAGTACATTCAAAAATTCTGGACATTACATACAAAACAAACATAAGATGACTCTAAAAGACAGAAAGAATAAAGAAGGCCAGCTAGGAATCTCAGAACACAAAGAAAGACACAGTGATAAGTTCCCAGCATTTTTGTTTTGCGTCATCTGTTCCAGACTTACAGCTGAAGAAGCCATCAACCTAGAAACGCAACAAGCTCAAAAAAAAATAAAAACATCAAAAATCCACTCTCTCTCATCAAAGGATCAGGAAAGGGGCATCCTAGCAAGACAGAAAACTTTCAGATCAGTTACTGCTTTACTCCAGAAAAACACTACAAAAATAAACCTAGCAAATTAAGAACCTAGCAAATAAATTAAAAAGTACCTCCCACCTATGGCAGCAAAGACCAAGCAGGGGGCCTAGATTTTTCCCCTCACCCCCTCACCTGGCTGTATCAAGGCACCCCAATCTTTCAACAAACCTAGAGCAACCACTGACAATGCCATAAAAGAGCAACCACCGACAATGCTGAGCACTATCTATAGTGCTCAAAAACACTATAGATAAATCAAAATGGCATACTAAAATATGTGTAAACAACCCACAGGGAAAAGAAAAAAAAGGAGAAAAACAAAGCAGAGAGAATGAAGAAAAAACCATAAACTAATAAGCTTACGTTTTAACATAGCAATAATTCAATTAAATGTAATGGTCTAAATATACTAATATAAGACAGGGATTCATAGAGTAGATTAAATATATATATAGCCCAAATATATGCTCTCTACAAGAAACTCAATTCAAATATAACAAGACACACAGGTTGAAAGCAAAAGGATGGAAAAAGGCACATCATGTACATATTAATAAAAAGAAAACAGGCATATAGTCAGATAAAGAAGACTTCAGAGCAAAAAAATTACCAAAGACCAAAGAGAGAGAAAGCATTATATGATGACAAAAGGGTTAAAGTACCATGAGGCTATAGCAATCCTAAATGGTTGTGTGCCAAATGTAAGTGCTCCAAAAAACTATGAAACAAAAACTGGTAGACTTGAAAGGAGAAATAGATAAATCCACAATTACAGTCGAACATTTCAAAACCTCTCTCTCAGCCACTGATAAAGAGAAAATCACAAAGGATATTGTGGAGTTCAATACTGTCATCAACGAACAGCAGCTAATCAACATGTATGAAATACTCTACACAGCGCGAACAGAATACACATTCTTTTCAAGTGTCCATGAATAATATATCAAAAGATTTATCCTAAACCATAAAACAAATCTCAACAAATATAAAAGAACTAAAATCATACAGAATGTTTCCTCCAATCACAATAGAATAAAACTAGAAATCAGCACTAGAAAGATAATAAGAAAACCTCCAGACACTTGGAAACAACACACTTCTAAATAATCCATGGGTCAAAGAAGTAGTCTCAAGGGAAATTAAAAAATGCATTGAATTGAATGGAAATAAAAATGCAACATATCAAACTTTGTGGAATACAGTAAAAGTGGTGCTAAAAGGAATTTTATATGACTAAGTGCATACTTCAGGAAAAAAGAAGACATCACAAATCAATAAACTAAGCTCCCAACACGAAGAACATAGAGGGAAAAAAAAAGGAGCAAAATAAACCCAAAGCAAATAGATGGCAGGAAATAGTAAAGAGCAGAAATCAATAAAATTGAAAACAGAATAACAATAGTAAAATAAATTAAAGACATGTTTCTTCAAAAAGATCAATAAAATTCTAAAACCTCTAGCAGCATTGACAGAGAAAGATAAATACAAATGTGCAATAAAAGGAGTTAAAATGGGGATCTCACTGCAAATACTACAGACATCAAAATAACATGGGAATACTATAAAACAATTCTAAACACATAAATTTGACGACTTAGATAAAATGTACCAATTCATTTAAAAATACTAACCACAAGAACTCTTCCAACATGAAATAAATAACTTGTATAGCTCCATAACTACTAAAAAACTTGAATTCATAATTTTAATATTTTTAAAAAAGAAATTATTCAGGCCGAGATGGTTTTACTGGAATATTCCACCAAATAATTTTAAAAGGCTTAGCAAAAATTTAACAAAATCTCTTCCAGAAAATAGAAGAGGAGAGAACACTTTCAAATTCATTTTATGAAGTTAGTACTACCCTGATACTAAAGCCAGCAAAGACAGTAAAAGTATTTCATAACCAAGTGGAACTTATTCTGGAATTCAAGGCTAGTTATACATTGTAAACTCAATCAATATTATTATCCATATTGAGAGGCTAACGAAGAAAAGTCATATAACTGTATCAATCATGCTCCAAAAAAGCCTTTGACAACATTCAACACTAATTCAGATAAAAACTCTCAGAAAAATAGGAATAGAGGGGAACTTTCTCAACTGAATAAAGTGCATCCATAAAAATCGTGCAGCTAACACCATTAATGGTAATATACTGAATGCTTTCTGTAGAAAAACAGTCTGTAGCATGGCAAGATTGATGCCATCTTGAAGCAAAACCACTATGATGATCAATGTTTGACTCCTGTGTACCAAGGTGTTCCTCAGCAAAGTCTCAAACATTGCCTGTGGGAGAGAGGGAGGGAAGCAAGGACTGAAAAACTAACCATTGGGTATTATGCTCACTACCTGATTGACAGTTTCAGTAATACCCCAAACTCAGCATCATGCAATATAACTTTGTAACAAACCTGCACAGGTACCCCCTAACTCTAAAATAAAAGTTGAAAAAGAAAAAAGAAATTTACAAAGATGCAAGCTGGAAAAAGAAATGTCTATAGAATAGATAACTCCTCTTAAAGGTGTTTATCTAACCTTCCTCATGATCATGGGTTGCAACAAAAAAAGTCTGAGACATGACCAGCTGCACATGTTTTTATCCTGAAAGCTTGTGATATAAAGAAGACTTCCCAGAGAGCAGATGTGGGAATCCACCATCTCACGGTTGCAATGTTTGTAGGTCCCTATTAAATATTTCTTTCTGAAAAACTGGATTTGTCAGCCTCTTTTTCCAGCCTCTCAGCACCCTCAATCTTTGAGGGTAGTTTTGCATATACCTGCTCACTGAGGAACACCTCTCTAAGATACGAAACAGACAAGGATATCTGCTTTCACTGCTCTTATTCATAGTGCTGTAAGTTATAGCCAGTGCAATGAGATAAGAAAAGGTAATAAAATCCATATAAATCAGAAGATAAAAAATATTATTGCTCCTATTTGCAAAAGGCATAATTGTCTACATAGAAACCCCAAGGAATCCCATTTTTTAATTCCTAAAATTAACATTATTTCAACAATGTGGCAGGATATAAGATAAACATACAAAAATTAGTTTTATTTCTATACATTAGGAATGAAAACATAAAAACCAAAATTAAAATACCATACCATTCATAATTGCTTAAAAAGTAAGATACTTAAATGTATATCTATCAAAACATGTGGGGGGGGGGGGCGGAGCAAGATGGCCGAATAGGAACAGCTCCAGTCTCCAACTCCCAGCGCGAGCGACACAGAAGACCGGTGATTTCTGCATTTTCAACTGAGGTACTGGGTTCATCTCACTGGGGAGTGCCGGACGATCGCTGCTGGTCAGCTGCTGCAGCCCGACCAGCGAGAGCTGAAGCAGGGCGAGGCATCGCCTCACCTGGGAAGCGCAAGGGGGAAGGGAATCCCTTTTCCTAGCCAGGGGAACTGAGACACACAACACCTGGAAAATCGGGTAACTCCCACCCCAATACTGCGCTTTAAGCAAACAGGCACACCAGGAGATCATATCCCACACCTGGCCGGGAGGGTCCCACACCCAGGGAGCCTCCCTCATTGCTAGCACAGCAGTCTGTGATCTACCGGCAAGGCAGCAGCGAGGCTGGGGGAGGGGTGCCCACCATTGCTGAGGCTTAAGTAGGTAAACAAAGCTGATGGGAAGCTCGAACTGGGTGGAGCTCACAGCAGCTCAAGGAAACCTGCCTGTCTCTGTAGACTCCACCTCTGGGGACAGGACACAGTAAACAATAACAAACACAGCAGAAGCCTCTGCAGACGCAAACGACTCTGTCTGACAGCTTTGAAGAGAGCAGTGGATCTCCCAACACGGAGGTTGAGATCTGAGAAGGGACAGACTCCCTGCTCAAGTGGGTCCCTGACCCCTGAGTAGCCTAACTGGGAGACATCCCCCACTAGGGGCAGTCTGACACCCCACACCTCACAGGGTGGAGTACACCCCTGAGAGGAAGCTTCCAAAGCAAGAATCAGACAGGTACACTCGCTGTTCAGAAATATTCTATCTTCTGCAGCCTCTGCTGCTGATACCCAGGCAAACAGGGTCTGGAGTGGACCTCAAGCAATCTCCAACACACCTACAGCTGAGGGTCCTGACTGTTAGAAGGAAAACTATCAAACAGGAAGGACACCTACACCAAAACCCCATCAGTACATCACCATCATCAAAGACCAGAGGCAGATAAAACCACAAAGATGGGGAAAAAGCAGGGCAGAAAAGCTGGAAATTCAAAAAATAAGAGTGCATCTCCCCCGGCAAAGGAGCGCAGCTCATTGCCAGCAACGGATCAAAGCTGGATGGAGAATGACTTTGACGAGATGAGAGAAGAAGGCTTCAGTCCATCAAATTTCTCAGAGCTAAAGGAGGAATTACGTACCCAGCGTAAAGAAACTAAAAATCTTGAAAAAAAAGTGGAAGAATTGATGGCTAGAGTAATTAATGCAGAGAAGGTCATAAACAAAATGAAAGAGATGAAAACCATGACACGAGAAATACGTGACAAATGCACAAGCTTCAGTAACCAACTCGATCAACTGGAAGAAAGAGTATCTGCGATTGAGGATCAAATGAATGAAATGAAGCGAGAAGAGAAACCAAAAGAAAAAAGAAGAAAAAGAAATGAACAAAGCCTGCAAGAAGTATGGGATTATGTAAAAAGACCAAATCTACGTCTGATTGGGGTGCCTGAAAGTGAGGGGGAAAATGGAACCAAGTTGGAAAGCACTCTTCAGGATATCATCCAGGAGAACTTCCCCAACCTAGTAGGGCAGGCCAACATTCAAATCCAGGAAATACAGAGAATGCCACAAAGATACTCCTCGAGAAGAGCAACTCCAAGACACATAATTGCCAGATTCACCAAAGTTGAAAGGAAGGAAAAAATCTTAAGGGCAGCCAGAGAGAAAGGTCGGGTTACCCACAAAGGGAAGCCCATCAGACTAACAGCAGATCTCTCGGCAGAAACTCTCCAAGCCAGAAGAGAGTGGGGGCCAATATTCAACATTCTTAAAGAAAAGAATTTTAAACCCAGAATTTCATATCCAGCCAAACTAAGTTTCATAAGTGAAGGAGAAATAAAATCCTTTACAGATAAGCAAATGCTTAGAGATTTTGTCACCACTAGGCCTGCCTTACAAGAGACTAGCACTAAACATGGAAAGGAACAACCGGTACCAGCCATTGCAAAAACATGCCAAAATGTAAAGACCATCGAGGCTAGGAAGAAACTGCATCAACTAACGAGCAAAATAACCAGTTAATATCATAATGGCAGGATCAAGTTCACACATAACAATCTTAACCTTAAATATAAATGGACTAAATGCTCCAATTAAAAGACACAGACTGGCAAACTGGATAAAGAGTCAAGACCCATCAGTCTGCTGTATTCAGGAGACCCATCTCACACGCAGAGACATACATAGGCTCAAAATAAAGGGATGGAGGAAGATTTACCAAGCAAATGGAGAACCAAAAAAAGCGGGGGTTGCAATACTAGTCTCTGATAAAACAGACTTTAAACCATCAAAGATCAAAAGAGACAAAGAAGGCCATTACATAATGGTAAAGGGATCAATTCAACAGGAAGGGCTAACTATCCTAAATATATATGCACCCAATACAGGAGCACCCAGATTCATAAAGCAAGTCCTTAGAGACTTACAAAGAGACTTAGACTCCCATACAATAATAATGGGAGACTTCAACACTCCACTGTCAACATTAGACAGATCAACGAGACAGAAAGTTAACAAGGATATCCAGGAATTGAACTCATCTCTGCAGCAAGCAGACCTAATAGACATCTATAGAACTCTCCAGCCCAAATCAACAGAATATACATTCTTCTCAGCACCACATCGTACTTACTCCAAAATCGACCACGTAATTGGAAGTAAAGCACTCCTCAGCAAATGTACAAGAACAGAAATTATAACAAACTGTCTCTCAGACCACAGTGCAATCAAACTAGAACTTAGGACTAAGAAACTCAATCAAAACCGCTCAACTACATGGAACTACATGGAAACTGAACAACCTGCTCCTGAATGACTACTGGGTACATAACGAAATGAAGGCAGAAATAAAGATGTTCTTTGAAACCAATGAGAACAAAGATACAACATACCAGAATCTCTGGGACACATTTAAAGCAGTGTGTAGAGGGAAATTTATAGCACTAAATGCCCACAAGAGAAAGCAGGAAAGATCTAAAATTGACACTCTAACATCGCAATTAAAAGAACTAGAGAAGCAAGAGCAAACACATTCGAAAGCTAGCAGAAGGCAAGAAATAACTAAGATCAGAGCAGAACTGAAGGAGATAGAGACATAAAAAACCCTCCAAAAAATCAATGAATCCAGGAGTTGGTTTTTTGAAAAGATCAACAAAATTGACAGACCACTAGCAAGACTAATAAAGAAGAAAAGAGAGAAGAATCAAATCGACGCAATTAAAACTGATAAAGGGGATATCACCACCGACCCCACAGAAATACAAACTACCATCAGAGAATACTATAAACACCTCTATGCAAATAAACTGGAAAATCTAGAAGAAATGGATAATTTCCTGGATACTTACACTCTTCCAAGACTAAACCAGGAAGAAGTTGAATCCCTGAATAGACCAATAGCAGGCTCTGAAATTGAGGCAATAATTAATAGCCTACCAACCAAAAAAAGTCCAGGACCAGATGGATTCACAGCTGAATTCTACCAGAGGTACAAGGAGGAGTTGGTACCATTCCTTCTGAAACTATTCCAATCAATAGAAAAAGAGGGAATCCTCCCTAACTCATTTTATGAGGCCAACATCATCCTGATACCAAAGCCTGGCAGAGACACAACAAAAAAAGAGAATTTTAGACCAATATCCCTGATGAACATCGATGCAAAAATCCTCAATAAAATACTGGCAAACCGGATTCAGCAACACATCAAAAAGCTTATCCACCATGATCAAGTGGGCTTCATCCCTGGGATGCAAGGCTGGTTCAACATTCGCAAATCAATAAACATAATCCAGCATATAAACAGAACCAAAGACAAGAACCACATGATTATCTCAATAGATGCAGAAAAGGCTTTTGACAAAATTCAACAGCCCTTCATGCTAAAAACGCTCAATAAATTCGGTATTGATGGAATGTTCCTCAAAATAATAAGAGCTATTTATAACAAACCCACAGCCAATATCATACTGAATGGGCAAAAACTGGAAAAATTCCCTTTGAAAACTGGCACAAGACAGGGATGCCCTCTCTCACCACTCCTATTCAACATAGTGTTGGAAGTTCTGGCTAGGGCAATTAGGCAAGAGAAAGAAATAAAGGGTATTCAGTTAGGAAAAGAAGAAGTCAAATTGTCCCTGTTTGCAGATGACATGATTGTATATTTAGAAAACCCCATTGTCTCAGCCCAAAATCTCCTTAAGCTGATAAGCAACTTCAGCAAAGTCTCAGGATACAAAATTAATGTGCAAAAATCACAAGCATTCTTATACACCAGTAACAGACAAACAGAGAGCCAAATCAGGAATGAACTTCCATTCACAATTGCTTCAAAGAGAATCAAATACCTAGGAATCCAACTTACAAGGGATGTAAAGGACCTCTTCAAGGAGAACTACAAACCACTGCTCAGTGAAATCAAAGAGGACACAAACAAATGGAAGAACATACCATGCTCATGGATAGGAAGAATCAATATCGTGAAAATGGCCATACTGCCCAAGGTAATTTATAGATTCAATGCCATCCCCATCAAGCTACCAATGAGTTTCTTCACAGAATTGGAAAAAACTGCTTTAAAGTTCATATGGAACCAAAAAAGAGTCCGCATCTCCAAGACAATCCTAAGTCAAAAGAACAAAGCTGGAGGCATCACGCTACCTGACTTCAAACTATACTACAAGGCTACAGTAACCAAAACAGCATGGTACTGGTACCAAAACAGAGATATAGACCAATGGAACAGAACAGAGTCCTCAGAAATAATACCACACATCTACAGCCATCTGATCTTTGACAAACCTGAGAGGAACAAGAAATGGGGAAAGGATTCCCTATTTAATAAATGGTGCTGGGAAAATTGGCTAGCCATAAGTAGAAAGCTGAAACTGGATCCTTTCCTTACTCCTTATACGAAAATTAATTCAAGATGGATTAGAGACTTAAATGTTAGACCTAATACCATAAAAATCCTAGAGGAAAACCTAAGTAGTACCATTCAGGACATAGGCATGGGCAAAGACTTCATGTCTAAAACACCAAAAGCAACAGCAGCAAAAGCCAAAATTGACAAATGGGATCTAATTAAACTAAAGAGCTTCTGCACAGCAAAAGAAACTACCATCAGAGTGAACAGGCAACCTACAGAATGGGAGAAAATTTTTGCAATCTACTCATCTGACAAAGGGCTAATATCCAGAACCTACAAAGAACTCAAACAAATTTACAAGAAAAAAACAAACAACCCCATCAAAAAGTGGGCAAAGGATATGAACAGACATTTCTCAAAAGAAGACATTCATATAGCCAACAGACACATGAAAAAATGCTCATCATCACTGGCCATCAGAGAAATGCAAATCAAAACCACAATGAGATACCATCTCACACCAGTTAGAATGGCGATCATTAAAAAGTCAGGAAACAACAGGTGCTGGAGAGGATGTGGAGAAATAGGAACGCTTTTACACTGTTGGTGGGATTGTAAACTAGTTCAACCATTATGGAAAACAGTATGGCGATTCCTCAAGGATCTAGAACTAGATGTACCATATGACCCAGCCATCCCATTACTGGGTATATACCCAAAGGATTATAAATTATGCTGCTATAAAGACACATGCACATGTATGTTTATTGCAGCACTATTCACAATAGCAAAGACTTGGAATCAACCCAAATGTCCATCAGTGACAGATTGGATTAAGAAAATGTGGCACATATACACCATGGAATACTATGCAGCCATCAAAAAGGATGAGTTTGTGTCCTTTGTAGGGACATGGATGCAGCTGGAAACCATCATTCTTAGCAAACTATCACAAGAACAGAAAACCAAACACCGCATGTTCTCACTCATAGGTGGGAACTGAACAATGAGATCACTTGGACTCAGGAAGGGGAACATCACACACAGGGGCCTATCATGGGGAGGGGGGAGGGGGGAGGGATTGCATTGGGAGTTATACCTGATGTAAATGACGAGTTGATGGGTGCAGCACACCAACATGGCACAAGTATACATATGTAACAAACCTGCACGTTATGCACATGTACCCTACAACTTAAAGTATAATAATAATAAATAAATTAAAAAATAAAAATAAAAAAAAAACAAAAAAAACCAAATCATGTGTATGACTGTATGCTGAAAACTATAAAATGCTAGCAAAATAAAACAAGGAAGAGCTAAGTAAATTGAGATACAGCCATGTTTATTTATTGAAAGATGACACAGTAAAGACAAATTACTCCTCAAAAGATCCATGCAATTTCTATCACTATCATATCAAGATATTTTATGGATATAAAGATTAAAGATTATTACATATGATTTATATAGAGGTCAAAGGAATTAGAATTCTTAAAACAATTTTTTAAAAAGAACAAAGTAGGATATATCAGCCTATCTGGTTTGAAGACTTATAGAACAAAAGTAATCAAGATTCTGTGGTATTAGCAGAAGGATGGACACATGGATGACTGAAACAGAATAGAGAACCCAGAAATAAACTTGTACAAATAAGTTCAACAGATTTTTGGCAGAGGTGCAAAGGCAATTCAATGAAGGAAATAAGTCTTTTCCATAAATGAGACAGTGGAATTCATAAGCAAAACAAACAAAAAAAGAACATCAAACTAAGTTTCATACTTTATAGTTTTGCAAGATACTACTTTTGAGGGAAGAAGACACCTGGGAGTAGAAGACACATGGGGTCTTGGTACTATTTTTTAATAAAAACATTTGAGTTTACAATGATCCCAAAATAAAAAAGGTTGATTAAACAAATGACCTGTACATGTATCAACTGGAGGAAACAGAAGGGTAAACAAACATTTATAGCACAATGTGATATGTGTGATGATTGACACATAAATCAAATTCCTTTAGAAGAACAGCATTATCACCAAGAAAGTTATTAAACACCTTCCAAAGAACTGAGATTTGAGCTGAGTCTTGAAAGAAGAGGGATGCTTACCAGCTTTCTTTTTATTCTTATAATTCTATGAGATAGAGGTTATTATCCCTCCTTTAGAGAAGGCTTAATAATGTTAAATCAATGACCCAATGCAACAGTTTCCAATTGCAATTTCAATCACTTTACATTTCTATCATAGTGTTAAATTATCAAAATACTATGTAATAGAATCAAAATGCTGAAGAAGTAATAAATTACAAAAAAAGTTATTTAAAGGGACACTCATCTATTCAGGCATTTAGTAAGCATTAACATATTCCTGATGTATTGGCACTCAGGTAGGTGTTAAAGATAAGACAAAATCATATAACTCAAAAAGGGAAAGGGAATCATTCAGTATCAACTATGTTTTAAAGCCAGTGATTCTCAAATTTCTTCCTGCACAAGAAACTCTTATTAGTAACATCCCTTAATGCATGCAATGATTTTGGGGAGTGAGAAAGAGGCAAATAAATAAATTCAGGATCTTGCACGGAGACGAAACATACATTTTGTTTATTAAAGTACACTCTTCCCCAGTAATTTAGGGTGCCCTCATAAGGGAGTTATAATCCCTCTAGCAAAATATAAAATACTGTGAAAGTCATTTTATAGTCTTCAAAATATTTTTTTAGTATACTAAAGTATTTCTCAATCTTGGCCTTATTGACACTTAGGCCAGATAAACCTTTGTAATAGAGAGGTGTCCTGTATACCACAGGGTATTTAGCAGCATCCCTGGTAGCACCCCTCTAACTAGTTGAGACAATCAAAGAATGTCTTCAGGATTACCAAATGTAGCCCAAGGACATGCAAAATTACCCCCAGTTGAAAAATTAGCTGGGTGTGGTAGCACGTGCCTGTAATCCCAGCTACTCAGGAGGCTAAAGTGACAGAATCGCTTGAACCCAGGAAAAGGAGGTTGTAGCGAGCTGAGATTGCGTCATTACACTCCAGCCTGGGCGACAAAATGAGACTTCATCTCAAAAAAAAAAAAATTACCCCCAATTGAGAACCACTGGTCAAGCAGTGTTGTTGCCATTCTGCAAATGAGGACTGATGTTTGGAGAGGTTGAATAGACTGTCAAAATTCATACAACTATTAATTGATGGAGTCAGGTATAGAACATAGGTCACCTTGATTCCAAAGACCAAGTTTTCTCTACTACATCTAACTTCTTATGAAGAGTTCACATCCTAGAGGGAAAGTCATAGCTGTAAACCAAAATTACGAAATAATGTGACTGGGGCTGTAACAGAAGAGTCATCAGAAGGTTCTAGATTCAAAAGGCTGTTCTGCCTGGGGTAGACAAGAGATAGTACGTGTATTCATTTTCTATTCCCACAGAACAAACCACCACAAACTGAGTCACTAAAACAACACAGATTTATTATCTCACAGATTCCTTGGGTAAGGAGTCCGGGTATGAGTTAGCCAGGTCCTCCAGTTCTCACTAGGTTGAAATCAAAATGTTTCCCAAGGATGTGATTTCATCCGAAATTCAAAATCCCTTCAAAGCTGACTGGTTATTGAAAGAATTCATTTCCTTGAAGTTATATGATCAAGGTCCCTGTTTTCTTGCTGGGACCATTCTCAGGTCCTTGCCATGTGGACTTCTCATCTTAAAACATAGTAACTGATTTTTTCAACAAAATTTGTCTCTTTTACCAGTTCACCTGGTTAAGTCAGGCCCACGCAGGATATTCTCCCCTTGAGAAATTCAAAATCAACTGATTAGTTGACCTTGATTACACCTACAAAACCCATTTTACCATATAACATAACATAATCATGGGAAAGAAATCCCACCATACTTGCAAGTCCCACCCGCATGCAAGAGGATGGGATTGTATAATGACTGTCAATAGCAGTCATTCTGGAATTTTGCCTACAATAGGTAGTTCTTAATACATGAACTCACTTTCTTCCTGGATTCCCAGATAACCCCTGTAGTGCCTGACTTGGCATCTGCCCTCTTCATCGTATGCCTGGTTGCCCCCAGAAATACTCTCCCATGGCTGGGCACGGTGGCTTATGCCTGTAATCCCAGCATTTTGGGAGGCCAAGCTGGGCGGATCACAAAGTCAAGAGATTGAGACCATCCTGGCCAACATGATGAAACCCTGTCTCTACTAAAAACACAAAAATTAGCTGGGCGTGGTGGCATGCGCCTGTAATCCCAGCTATTCAGGAGGCTGAGGCAGAAGAATCGCTTGAACCCAGGAGGCGGAGGTTACAGTGAGCTGAGATCTCACCACTGCACTCCAGCCTGGTGACAGAGCAAGACTCCATCTCAAAAAAAAAAAAAAGAAAACTAAAAAAAAAAAAAGAAAAAAAGAAATACTCTCCCAGCCCCTCTTATGTAACCACTCCATTCTGCTTACCTTCTTTATACACAATGTTTCCTCCTGGATCCTGGGCAAAACCTAGTGCATATTTGAATCTTCCTTTTAAAACTTGGCTTTCCTCTAAGATGTTCCTCTAATCCCTAGACATAAAAGCAATCCCTGTCCACTGTGAGATGTGATGCTTAAATAAATTGTCATACTGTTAGACAATTTTGCATGAGTCATGTTAACTTACATGGTTTTATATACTGATAATCTAATGAAGTGGGCTTGTCCCCATTTTTTTAAATAAGAAAATTTAGGATCAGCATGATTAAGCAACTTTCCCAATGTCCTACAGCTCAAGGAAGTGACAGAGTCACAAATTCACATGACTCCAAGTTCATGCCTCTTCCAGGGCCCATTTCCTTCCATTTTATGGAGGGCAGTAGGGGAGCAGTGGTTGAGAAATTTATACTTCTCTTGCCCTGTCACCAAGTGGCACCTCCTCCCTTCAGTACTTCCCTGCTCAACTGCCACAACTATCTGAATAAATCTCATTTTGACTGTTTTTCTAATTGATACTTTTATTCAAATCTCATCTTCCCAATCTTCTAAGGATCTTATAGAATAGAAACCATCTTTTTTTTTCTTTTTTCGTCTTCTTTTTTTTTTTTTTTTTTTTTTTTTTTTTTTTGAGATGGAGCATCCCTCTGTTGCTCAGGCTGGAGTGCAGTGGCGTGATCTCGGCTCACTGCAACCTCTGCCTCCTGCGTTCAAGTGATTCTCCTGCCTCGGTCTCCTGAGTAGCTGGGACTACAGGCACGCACCACCATGTCTGACTAGTTTTTGTATTTTTAGTAGAGACAGGGTTTCACCATATTGGCCAGGCCGGTCTTGAACTCCTGACCTCATGATCCACCTGCCTCAGCCTCCCAAAGTGCTGAGATCACAGGCGTGAGCCACTGCACCCGGCCTAGAATGGAAACCATTTTCTTTACAGACCCAGCAGTGCCTACCCAGGCTTGCAAAAATGACAATGCTTAAGAATTACTTGTATACATGAAAAATTAATTCCCTTATAACCCAATTAAATACTACTATTCAGAAAAGATCCATAAACTTGGAAAAGGAAAGGGATGTGTGTATAAAACATCCTTTCCACTCTGCTGGCATCCCCAGCACTTCCTTACACTTGCTAACTCTCTACAAGAAGCCGTAGATCAGTTCTGCTCTACTTCCACTACCTGCAGACTAGATATGGAACTTCACACTCCAGTGTCTTTAATAATATTTTATTATATCAAAAAAAGCTCTAGCTTTCCAGTGACATTTCTATAAAGGAGTCTTTAATAGAAATGGGCTGTAAAGGGGCCTAACATTGACTCAGATGTACAAATAAACCTATACCAAGGTCTGGCATTTAGTTGTAGGGAGAGAGGGTGGGAGATTTAAAAATCATATATTTATTAACAGATATTTTTTGAACTCCAAAAATGTGCCTCTCTGCTAAGTACTGGAACTAATCACAGCTCAGAGGAGTTTACAGTCAGCAGACGTGGACAAAGATGGAGGAAAGGGAATGCAGCGTGAGGAGCCCTATGAAGGAAGGGAATGCAGGGTGCATGGGAGGACCTGATAACTCAGTCCTGGCTTGGACTTAAGGGTGCCAGTCATGGAAGGCTTTCCAGTGATAATTCTATCTCAGCTGAGCCTTAAAAGAGAGATGGGATTTAGCCAAGGCAAGAAGCTAAAATGAGTGTTCCATTCAAAAAGAAGAGCATGGACCCAGAATGCAAGGTGGAGAATGCTAACACAAGAGGCTCTCTCAGATCTGGGAAGAGTCTCGGAGACCGGATAAAAATAACTTGGATCTTCTTTATCCACGGAGCAGAAGGAAAACATTAAAATACTTCGGGAAGGGAAGTGGCTTAAACATATCACTGTGGCTACAGAATAGAGAAGGACTGGAGTGGAACGGGCCTGGAAGTCAAGAAGGAAATCTGGGACACAGTGGTAATTATCCAAGCGAGAGATGAAGACAAAGCAGTGATAGACAAATTTGAGCAACTTTAGGATTAGTCTGTCTTGGCAATCAACTGGATATGGAGGGGAAGGAGGGAAATATATTAAGAGTGACACTAGGGCTCTGGCACAGTCACCTGGGAGGACATTGGTGCTACTCATTGTTTTGTGGAAACCAGGAGAAGATGCAGATTTAGGAGCTGTGCAGGTCAATATTGTATACACTGCATTGAATATGTTGCATTTTAGGACCGGATTCATATAAACAAAGGTGATGCCAATAACAACAGTATAGGAACCCTTCTTTTTCCTTGCAAAGGTATTCCAGGACAGGTTTTTATAGCTAGGGTACCATCTACCCCACTGCCAAGGCCCCCATTTTCCTAATTGTTTAATGTGACTTAATGTTAAATGTACATGGGTTCAAAAGCCCTTACCTCTCAACCAAAATGTGGAATCAAAGCACTGCATGAATTAAGTGTGTCTGTCTGCGCAGATGTTGTGCCCACCACATCAAAGGCATTTCGCACTTGCCATAGGGGATGGCTTCATGACCTTGGAAATAAATTTGAAATGTATGGGCTCCCTGAAACCACAGAGTCAACCGAATATGACTTGAATTATGGTAATGCATTATATTCACCAAGGAAAAAACTCAGTGCAAATTGTTGAATTTGAGGGTTTTTAACAAAAGGAATAAGAGACCCACAACCTAAATTATTGGACGACAAAACAGATCATTTTCAAATCGTCAGTTAGCAAACCATATCTATATACATATACTGGTCTACAAAAATGTTCACTCAGGCCATAATATTTTTTACGAGCTTTCCTCACATTTACCAATACCAGTCACACCTCTTTATCATACCCACACTTTCCTACAGAAGTAACAGTTGTGAAAAGTGCTTTGAACACTATAATGCACTGTATCGAACTAAGGTTGCCAATAACATAAACCCAAGACCACACCTACTTGTTGGTAGCCAACATAGTAGATTAAACAAACCACAACAAACAAACAAACAAAACAAACAAACCAAAAAACCCTAGCTGGCCAGCTGGTCTCACTTCTTGTTAATATAGTATAGTTAATTACTTACAATGTTCCATTTTGTTTTCCTTTCTGCCATGATTTTTGGGAGCTAAGAAACGTATTGGAATACCAAGTAAATAATCCCATCCAGTCATAAAAATTACCCACAAAATTCTGTCTTCTACACAGAAACTATATCCATTCCTACGATCACTTTTTAGGAACTACTTGCATATTTACATGATTTCCATGAATGAGAAATCCTGTAAATACTTCTGCCCTCTGATCAAATTATGATTTGGGGCCTCACATAACTTTTTAAATAAAAACCACTATTTATGCATGCCATACTGTGTGATGGACACCATGCCTAGCATCCGTGTACATTACCTTGTTTAATCCCTAAGACAATATTTAGTAAATATTACTTCCATTCTCTAGATGAGAAAACTGAAGCATATACAGGCTTAGTCTCAGATCACACAGCTAGCAAGAAGAAAAGCTGTGAGTTACTGTTATTGTAGATTTTATATCTCAATAACCGTAACACTTAGTAAATGATATTTTTATAAATGAAGATTAAATATACTAGCATTGTGCATCAGATTAGTTGGTCAAACATTCTACAAAATGCTGCCTTTAGAAGGGTTAGCTAATTCACTATACACACACAAACAGCCCAGTCAGTCAATTGAAACATGGGCAAACATTAAATATGTAAACAAAATGCAAAGCCCACCTACTTGCTTTAACTTCTGAGTCAATCCTAAAGCTATAAATTTTTAAAGATGCATATCATACATAAGAGAAGATTAAATAACAATAATAATCATATCAGCTCTCCTTGAATGTCTAGCTATACAACGGGTAAAGTTGAATGCTTTACCCATATTATAATTTTTAATCTTTATGAGTCTGTGAAGAAGCTATTATTATCCCCATTCTGAAGATAAGAAAAGTTTGGCTCAATAGGATTATGTAGATTGCATGAAAGTGTTCAGCCAATAAGAAGAAATGGGCCTAGGACTTGAAGCAGAGATTTCTTATTCCTACTCTGCTTGCAGACCTTATGTCCATGAAACCCGATACCATACTGTGCCCCCACAAAACATTGTATAAAGCCCAGGTACTTCCCTGAGACGTTGTTGAAAACCCTGGGTGACTGAACGTCCATTTTATGTCTTCCATGTGTTAGCAACACTATAAAAGTTAAATTCATTGGCATCTGTAATATAAGAACTAATGGGATCAGTATTCTTTGAAAATTATGCTTTTTTCCAAATGTCACCTTATGTTCCACACATATTTTTGAAAATGAATGTTCAGGTTTTAAAGAGGGACTAAACAAAATTGACAGTGTAATTTTATCCAGGTATAAAAAGATAAAAAAAAAAAAAAACAATCTCTTGCCTTATGGGTTACTCCACCAGTCAGGCCGTGATAATAATTTACTATTCTGGAATATAGTTATTCTTCCAATTTTGACATAACTGCCATGTTATTTCACTCACATATTCTTCTGTCTGTCCCAGTAGCCAGAGGCCAATTTTCGTTCCGTTCATTTGCATCAGAAATTACAGGTTTTGATACCCCTGCCACAGCCTGTGTTTTAACTTTGAAATATATTGTAGTTAAACCTCTAATGTGGCTAATCTAGTTCATGATTCAATATGACTGCAGTTATGGTTCCCTGAAAGGGTTGCCACTGACAAAAATGCCGCCCTGTGTCATGCTCAGGAACTCCTTAAGGCTCAGCTCCCAGCTCAGGTTGAAAGAGGTCCCTGAGTAAAT
Organism: Macaca mulatta; assembly: GCF_049350105.2. Classification (NCBI taxonomy): domain Eukaryota; kingdom Metazoa; phylum Chordata; class Mammalia; order Primates; family Cercopithecidae; genus Macaca; species Macaca mulatta. The sequence continues at coordinate 126,781,651 of NC_133413.1, forward strand.
AGCTGTCTGAGCCTCTTCCTATCCGGGTCAGGTCACCAATTTATTCTGCGACCTTGGCACCATTGGGCCTCCTCTCCATGTCTCTCTTTCTTTTTTTTTTTTTTCTTTATGACCGTAAATTAGAAAGGCACAAACATAGCTTTCTTAATTTCTTCCTCCTTTCTGCCTTTCGGGCCCCTGGAAATGTGATGAGATCTTTCCAAGGGCTCTGACGGGGCAGGCACTGAGAGTCTTCTCACCATGAGCTCCACCAAAGGGCCAGGGCTTTCTTGGATGCTTAAGAGCGCATCTCAGTCATCCAACAGGATGGGTGGAAGCAGAAACTGCCCAAGATGGGGAGAGTCACAGGCTTCCAAGTTGGAAGGAACTTGGAGATTATCGGTGTGCTTCCCATTTTCCAGAGGCACAAAGACTTAAGTGAGCTCAAGGTCACCCAGTGTGTCCCAATTAGTTCACCATTGAATCCCTTCATTCAGCAAACATCTATGGAGCACTTACTGTGTCCTAGATGAGACTCTGGAGATCGGATGTGGTCCTGCCTTCAGGAGAGCACCATCTAGCGGAGGGGTTAGGTCAACAAGGAAGGCCAATAAAATGTCAGAGACAGTGTGGCCACACATGCTGGTTAGTCCAGGAAAATCTCAGTTTACCATCAGTAGCACGCCTTTCCACTCTCAAAAGTGTCTTGGTGGTCGGGCGCGGTGGCCCATGCCTGTAATCCCAGCACTTTGGGAGACCGAGGTGGGCCGATTACGAGGTCAGGAGATGGAGACTATCCTGGCTAACACTGTGAAACCCCGTCTCTACTAAAAGTACAAAAAATTAGCCGGGCATGATGGCGAGCACCCGTAGTCCCAGCTACTTGGAAGGCTGAGACAGGAGAATGGTGTGAACCAGGGAGGCGGAGCTTGCAGTGAGCCGAGATCATGCCACTGCATTCAAGCCTGGGCGACAGAACAAGACTCCGTCTCAAAAAAAAAAAAAGATGTCTTGGTTTGGTTTGGATGACAAATTAAACAGACTTTCCAGTTATTGGTGAGAAAATTGTGAAGTGGAGAGACAAAAGATAGAATTCTGTGGCAGGGTGTGGTGGCTTATGCCTGTAATCCCAGCACTTTGGGAGGCCGAGGCAGGCAGATCACCCGAGGTCAGGAGTTCGAGACTAGCCTGGCCAACATGGCAAAACTCCATCTCTACTAAAAATATAAAAATTAGTTGGGAATGGTGACAGGTGCCTGTAATTCCAGCTATTCGGGAGGCTGAGGCAGGAGAATCACTTGAACCCGGGAATTTAAGTAGAACCGGTAGTTTTATGGAGGTTACTGTGAACCGAAATTGCGCCACTGCGCTCCAGCCTGGGAGACAGAGTAAGACTCTGTCTCAAAAAAAAGAAAAAAAGATAGAATTTTGTTTAGGTTAACTCTAGTAAACTTTGCATAATTCTTGTTCTATGGTTGGGGGTGGTGCGCGGTTCGTTCATTCTCAGTGAGTTTTGTCAGTTGTTTTCGAGAACAGATGAGGTAAGCCCCTTCAGGCTGACTTCAGAGGAAAGAGGGTCCCAAACTGACTGGACCCAATCTGACACTTGGATTTGGCTGTTGGGCATAGTCACATAGCTGGTCTGCAACAGAGCCAAGCACTAAATCTAGCTGCCTTGACTCCCTGTCCAGTGCTCTTATTATGATGCTCCATCCAACTGACTGCCTGGATGAGTTTTTGTGACTGAGTGGACCTCACCTAATAAGATACCCTGCAACCTCTAGCCCACTGGCTCTTGCTCACTGGCTCTGCTATCTGTTCCCTGTAAGTCTCCCAACAATCCTCCCCATCCAGGGTATAAATTATAAGGATACAAAGAGAACTCACTATAAAAGAACCTATCCTGATATTTTCCTTCAAACGTTACATTAGAAAAAATTTCTGAGGGAGGTTCCAAGATGGCCGAATAGGAATTGCTCCAGTCTACAGTTCCCAGTGTGAGCCACAGACAAGACTGGTGATTTCTGCATTTCCAACTGAGGTACCAGGTCCATCTCACTGGCGCTTGTGGGATAGTGGGTGTAGCCCTCAGAGTGTCAGCCAAAGCAGGGAGGGACATCGCCTCACCCAGGAAGTGCAAGGGGTTGGGGAATTCCCTTTCCTAGCCAAGGGAAGCTGTGACAGAGGGTACCTGAAATATCGGGACACTCCCACCCTAATATTGCACTTTTCCAACGGTCTTAGCAAACAGCACACCAGGAGATTACATCCTGTACCTGATTCGGAGGGTCTCCCGCCCACAGAGTGTCACTCACTGCTAGCACAGCAGTCTGAGATGGAACTGCAAGGTGGCAGTGAGGCTGGGGGAGGGGCGTCCACCATTGCTGAGGCTTGAGTAGGTAAACAAAGCGGCCAGGGAGCCCAAACTGGGTGGTGCACACCGCAGCTCTGCAAGGCTTGCCTGCCTCTGTAGACTCCACCATTGTGGAAGACAGTGTGGCAATTCATCAAGGATCTAGAACTAGAAATACCATTTGACCCAGCCATCCCATTACTGGGTATATACCCAAAGTATTATAAATCATGCTGCTATAAAGACACATGCACACGTATGTTTATTGTGGCACTATTCACAATAGCAAAGACTTGGAACCAACCCAAATGTCCATCAATGATAGACTGGATTAAGAAAATGTGGCACATATTACACCATGGAATACTATGCAAGCATAAAACAGGATGAGTTCACGTCCTTTGCAGGGACATGGATGAAGCTGGAAACCATCATTCTGAGCCAACTATCACAAGGACAGAAAACCAAACACCGCATGTTCTCACTCATAGGTGGGAACTGAACAATGAGAACACTTGGACACAGGGTGGGGAACATCACACTCCCGGGCCTGTCGTGGGGTTGGGGGACGGGGGAGGGATAGCATTAGGAGATATACCTAATGTAAATGACGAGTTAATGGGTGCAGCACACCGACATGGCACATGTATACATATGTAACAAACCTGCACGTTGTGCACATGTACCCTAGAATTTAAAGTATAATAAAAAAAAAAATTCTAACAGCAGCCAATAAAAGAGCTATCGTTTCCTAAGGACATGTTTCAGGCACTGGGTTAGATATTTTATGTGCGTTACTGTAAGCCTCAGGATTTTTCAACAAGGTAATACTATTGTACCATTTTACAGAAGAGAAAACAGAGGTTCTGAGAATTATTATATTTAACTTGCCTATTGACACACAACTCTTAAATGGCGGAGTCAGGACTCAAACCCAGGTCTACCTTGTCTCAGGCTTTCTCCCTTTCCACTACAATACATTGATTACTTATGTTTCATTCCAGTTCTCAAGGGGAACATTTCCTGAAAACTTTTGAAAATCAATTGATTACCAGTATATAGTGAGCCTTTTTATAGTTAAGGCATCCATGGAGAAACACAGATGCATGAGACACAGACCTGCTATCGGGGTAGCTACAAACTATTTGGGAAAATGAAAAACATACACCTATGCACACACACACACACACACACACACAGGTAGTAACCACATGGAACAGAAAGGGCCCGTTCAACAGAGCAGATTACAAATTACAAATCCAAATGCTACAGGATTCCAAGGTCTAAGATGAAGAAGACCAACGTAGTGGTCAGGGAAGGTCACAAAGAGGAGGCAGGATCTGAACCATGAATGAGGAGGAGAGTGGCTCCAGTTAGCTAAAATCTGGGGTGGAATACTCCTTTCAGGGCTCTGCCACTGGCAAATCCAGGAAGGACTGACTAGAAATAGAGAGTGACTAGAACGGAAATGCTGAGATACTTTGGGGTGGCACAGAATCATGATTAGGAATATGGCTGTGGCAAATAACTTCCCTACTATCTCAGGTTCCTTATCTGGAAAATGAAATATGCCTACCTTACAAGGTGGTAAGAGCAATAAAAGGAGCTGATATATGGTAAGCTGTTTAGCATAGTAAATAGCACTTAATAATCACTTGAAAAACTGTAGATGTTTTTATTACCTGAAGATGCTGACAACCATCTTGGTGGCTTCGTGTCTCCTTGTTGCTGTGCATAAAATGAAAATAGTCTTGAGAGGTATACACCAGGCAAGAAATACCCAGCAACTCGTGCAAACTTTCCAGTCTTCCAGGGACAAGAAGCCAGATCAGTTTCCCACCAGATATTGACCCCTCAGACTTCAGGGCAGCTGAGCAGTGGTCTCAGCTGTTCACTGCAGTGTGCAGGTGAATTATTCTTCTCTCAGTGTGCCAGAGTGTGGAAGAGTCAGGAAACATGGAATAAGAACCAAGCAAAGGGACAAAGTTTTACTCAAGGCTGAGTATGCTTATCAGTACATGATAGATCTCTGTCAGTAGGCATGTTTAAGGGAAAACAATAAGGATTTATTAAACATTTACTTTGTGTTAGGAACACTTAATTTTTTTGTTTTTTCAGTCCTCAGAGTATTCTCAGAAACACTCTAAGCAGCATGCCATGGATTTACTTCTATCTGAAATACTCAATATGCATTTACTCTTTAATTTGAAAAAAATTACAGCCTATAACTAGCTTCTCTTTACATTTTCTGTTTTCTTCCTGTTCCTATTCTGTATAGCGGCCGTAATTAACCCAAGATGCACATTAAACTTATCTGAATGACTTTTAAAAAATTCTAGTGTCTGAGTGTCAGCCCAAAGTTTTGATTGGAATGGCTTGGAGTTTATCATAAGGATCCATATTTTCTGAAAGTCTTCCCTACTTCTTAGGCAACTCCAATGGACATCCAGGGTTGGAGCCTTTTCAAGAGGATTCTAACACCTTCTAAATTGTGCTCAATCAATTCCTCCAATTTAATACTACATTCAAAAGTTGACATCTGAGATTGGTCAGTATCTGTTTGAGACTCAGAGGAACATATGAACAGAGATGCCACTTTGCAACATAAAGAGACAACAGTCTTAACTCTCTTAGAAACTTTTACAAGTACTCAAATGGGGACATAAAAAAAAAAATCTGTGTCTAGTCTTCCCCCAACACCCAACACACACATCATTACCAAATGCAGGTGTATGCAGTATAGCCACAACTTACATGCTTCTAAGTAACAATGTATTGATTTATAGTTTGCACAAATTGCAATAAATGGCATTTTTCTGTTATGTGGTGGGTAATAGATTGTTCTGGAATGAATACAAGTCCATAATTCATTCAAGGACTGTGCTGATTCTGTAAACTAAAGCTCACAATTTAAGCAGTTAATCTATGGTAGTTTAATGCTGAGAATGGATTTCAGGGTGGTGGTCAATTTGGTGACCATCTATTATTTCAGTTGAAGCATAATTAACTTGACATACATAAGAAGAAGCAAGAGAAATGTTTTCAGGGACTTTTGCCCTTTCTTCTACCTTCTAACCTCTCACTGCTTCTCCATGTTACTCTCCAGAATGGTCATTTCCTGCTTCAGAGGCAGACTGGGAACAAGGAAAGGTTGTTTCAGAGACAATTGGCACCATGTCATTTTCACTGCAAAGCCTCAGCTTAAGTGAAACAGGCTAGAAACTATTGTATTTGCCACAACCCATCAGATAATTAGTTTATCAGAAGTGCAGTGGCCTGGGTGACCAAATCTTAAGGCTGCTGGGGAAAGGGAAAAATCCTTTTCAAGATTTGGTTTCCCTCACTGCTACAAGTCTCTTTTTGTCTGTGTTCATCTTCTTTAGCCTCCTGTATCATGGATAGGTTTCCTCCATCTCTTAGAAATTGTGTATATCTATGAGATGGAGGAAAACCAAAACAGAGAGAACTCTTGGACAATTATCCTATGAAAAGTCTTCACCCACTCAGAATCCATGAACTGAAACTAAGCCTTTCAAAAACAGACAATTATTACCACAGACTTTAAAAGAAAAAGCAGAAATCCATATACTCTGGCAAAATGTCTATGACTTCACTGGACTGAAAGTTTCTCAGTGACAAATTCTAACTTTTCTGCGTTTTTTTTTTTTTTTTTTTTTTGAGACGGAGTCTTGCTCTGTCGCCCAGGCTGGAGTGCAGTGGCCGCATCTCAGCTCACTGCAAGCTCCGCCTCCCGGGTCTACGCCATTCTCCTGCCTCAGCCTCCCGAGTAGCTGGGACTACAGGCGCCCGCCACCTCACCCGGCTAGTTTTTTGTATTTTTTTAGTAGAGACGGGGTTTCACCGTATTAGCCAGGCTGGTCTCGATCTCCTGACCTTGTGATCCGCCCGTCTCGGCCTCCCAAAGTGCTGGGATTACAGGCTTGAGCCACCGCGCCCGGCCTACTTTTCTGCGTTTAAGACATGGTTAAACAGATGGTATTGATTCGATTAATATTAGAAGAGTCAAGACCTTTACAAGTTAACATTATAGAAAGAGCAAAATATAATCAGAACTAAGTCTACAATAAAGAATCCATGACACCACAGCCTTATTTTTCTTGAATTCCAAATGCAGATAGAAAGATTAAGTGAAATTATAGAGACATTAAATAATCATAAAATGGTTAATTCACCAAGAAAACAAAACAAAACATACAAAATTCTAAATGTATATGCACAGAACAAAGCTGCAAAATACATGAAGCAAAAACTGGCAAAACTAAAGTAAAAAATAGATGAATCCACAATTATACCTGGAGAATTCAATGCTCTTCTCTCAGTAGAAAATAGAACTAGTGGTCAAAAAACCATCAAGAATACAAAACTGAACAACACTATCAATTTACTGGATCTGGTGTGTATGGAACTACACCAAACAGCAGCAGAGTCTTGTTTTTTCAAGTTACATGGAGCATTCACCAAGATAGGAAATATCCTGACTCGTGAAACAAATCTTGACAAACTTAAATAACACAAGGTATGTCCTCAGATCACAATTGAATTAAACTAGAAATAAAAAAAAATAAGAAGAAAAACTTTACACACTCAGAAGTTAAACAGCACACTTCTAAATAATCCATAGTTCAAAACAGGAGTCTAAAAAAAATTTGAAAATTAGAAAATATTTTGAACTGAATAAAAATAAAGCTACAGCATATCAAAATTTCTGTGATGTACCTAAAACAGTGCTTAGAGAAAAACTTATAGCATTAAATGCTTGTTAGGAAAAAGAAAGATTACAAATAAACAATATAAGCTTACACCTTAAAATAATGGAAAACAAAGCAGAATGAGAAAAATAATGAAACTGAAAACCAAAAACTAATAGAGAAAAATACATGAAATCAAGAGCTACTCTTTGAAAAGCAAGGTTGATCAACCTATACAAAGACTAACAAAGAAAAAAGGAGAGAAATACAAATCACTAATATCAGAAATAAATGGAGAGCTGTCACTTCAGACCCCATGGCCATTAAAAAGAAAATGAGGGCATATTATGAACAACTCCATGCACATAAATTTGCCAACATATATAAAAGGAATCAATTCCTCAAAAGCCACAAACTATCAAAGTCTACTTACGATGAAATAAATAACATGACTAGTTCTATAACAATAAGAGAAATTTAATCTGTAATAAAAACAATCTTCAAAAAATGAATTTCCAGGGCCAGATGGTTTCACTGCTGAATTCTACCAAATTCCATCTCTACACTAACTGTTTCAGAATATAGAGGAAATGCTTCCCAGTACATTTTATGAGGCCAGTATTACTCTGATACTATTACAAAACAAAAACAGTACAAAAGAAGACCATAGACCAATAACCCTTATGGATAGAAATGCAAAAATTCTCCACAAAATGTCAGCAAATTGAATGCAGCAATATACAAAAAGAATAATATAATATGACCAAGCAATGTTTGTCCTGGCAATGGAAGGCTGGCTCAATATTTGAAAATCAGTGTAAATCTATCATAAATCACAGTGTAAATCTATCTAAAGAGGATTTTAACATGATTGAGCTAATGCAGAAAAAGTGTTTGACAAAATTTAACATCTATTCATGATTTTAAAAAACTCAACAAGAAGAAACAGAAATAAGTTTCTCAACCTGGTAAAAAGATCTATAAAACAATAGCCTGTAATCCCAGTAATTTGGGAGGCAGAAGCCAGGAGTTTGAGACCAGCCTGGACAAAACGGCGAAACCCTGTCTCTATTAAAATTACAAAAATTAGCCAGTCATGGTGGTGCACACCTGTAATCCCAGCTACTCAGGAGGCTGAGGCATGAGAATCTCTTGAACTCAGGAGGCAGAGGTTGCAGTGAGCCAAGATCACACCACTGCACTTTAGCCTGGGAAACAGAGTGAGACTCTGTTACAAAAAAAAAAAAAAAAAAAAAAAAAACTATTTAAAACCTATAGCTAACATTATACTTAATGGTGAAAGACCAAATAATTTCCTACTTTGGGAATAAAACAAGAATTTTCACTCTTACCACTCCTATTTAATTGTACTAGAAATCTTAGCCAGTGAAATAATGCAAGAAAAAGAATAAAGAAAAAAAATATATATATATAAAAATTTCCTAAAACTAGTAAGTGAGTTTGGCAAGGTCACAGGATGAAAGGTCAACACTCAAAAATTTTTATATACTAGCAATATAAAATTGGGAGTCAAAATTTTCAAAAATAAGATTTATAATAACTCCAAAAAATTAAATACTTAGGAAAAAAATCTAACAAAACATATACAAAATCTTATGCAAGAAACTACAAAATGCTGATGAAATAAATTAGAAAAGAAAGAGACATATTTTGTTCATGGATTGGAAGACTCAACATAGTAAAGATATCAATTCTCCTCAAGTTAATCCATAGGTTTAATTCAATTCTAATCAAAATCCCAGCAGGATATTTTTTTAACCTTTAGACAAGATGACATTAAAATGGATATAGCAAAGTAAAAACTAGAATAGCTAAAATAATTTTTAAAAAGAAGATTAATAATAGAGGAGTTCTGCTACACAATTTTAAGTCTTACTATGAAGCCACAATAATCAAGAGAATAGGGTGTGAAAGGATAGACACACATATCAATGGAAAAAAAGATGGAGATTCCAGGAGCAGCCACACAAATACACACTGTTTTGACAAAAGTATAAAAGCAATCCAATTGGAAAAAAAAAATGATAGTCTTTCAGCAAATGATCTTGGAACAATTGGATGTCCATAAGCAAAAAATAATAATAAACTTCAACCTAAACCTCACCTCACATGTCATCCAAAAATTAACTCAAACGAATCATAGATATAAATAAAATGTAAATCTATAAAAACGTCCAAAAGAAAAACATCGTAGAAAGCCCTTATATCCTAGGGATAAACAAAACTTTTTAAAGCATGACACCAGAAGCACAATCCATACAGGAAAAAAATTGATGAACTAGTCTTCATCAAAATTAAAAATATTTGCTTGGCAAAAGTCACTTTTAAGAGGAGTAAAAGGTAAGCAATGAACTGGAAGAAAATATTTGGAAGTCATATATGTAACAAAGTATATATATCCAGACTCTATAAAGAACTCTCAAAACTTATCACTAAGTAAACAGACAACTCAATTTTTTAAAATAAGCAAAATGAACAGACACTCACCAAAGAGGATACAAAAATAGCAAATAACCACACAAAAAGATGTTAATCATCATTAGTGATTAGGAAAATTTACATTAAAATCATAAAGCGTTACCTCTACTAGTTAGAATGGCTAAAATAAAAAATATTGACAATACCAACTGCTGATTAGGATGCAGAGTAACTGGAATCTCATATATTACTGATGATAGTGTAAATTAGCACAGCCATTCTGAAAACAGTTTGACAATATCTTATTAAGTCACACATACATTTACCATATGACCCAGCAATATCATTCAAGGGTATTTACCCTAGAGAAATGAAAACTTACGTTCATACGACAACATATACACAAAAATTTATAGCAGCTTTGTTCATAATTGCCAAAAATTGGAAAGAATCCAAATGTCCTTCAACAGGTAAATAGATAAACTGTTAGTACATCCACACAATGGAATGGAACAGTAAGAAGGAATGGTAAAAGGAAGAATAAAGAGGAACAAACTATTGAAAACACAACTTGGATGAATTTCAAAGATATTATGCTGAGTGAAAGAAACCAGTTTCAAAAGATTACATACTGTAAAATTCCATTTATATAAAATTTTCAAAAAGACAAAAAGCTATAGAGGTAGAGAGCAGTTCTGTGGTTGCCAAGGGTTACAGGTTGGAGAGAATGTCCTTTTAAAAGACTTGCACAAGAGAGTTGTTTGGGATAATGGAATTATTCGTATCCTACTTGTGCAATAGTTACATGAATGTGTACATGTGCTAAAATTGATAGAACTGCAGAACAAACAACAATAAATATATATGTATATAACATTCATATAGTATTTATTATATAACATTCATGTAATATTTTTAATATTACATATTTATATATTATAAATAAGTGTGTTACTGTGTTTTAAGATTTCCTCCTTGAAAGTCAACACAAGGAATAGCATATCCTTGGAAATAAACTGAAGGATTACAGTTATGTTGGTGTTTTTCCACTAATCCTGAACTCCATAATCCATTGAGCTGTTAACAGCCAAAGATGGCTACAGAGAAGACAGGCTATGAGGCTGATTTTCCTTGTAGGTGGAAAGTCCCAGGTAGCTTTAAATGGAAGAGTTGCTGGGTCTTGCCATGCAGGCCCAAGTTAAGGGAGGATGCACAAATGCTGGTACAGTCAAGAAATTAAACCAAAAAGCCTTTTTCAAAATTGCAAAGCTCTCAAAGAGGTAATTACAAACTGCTAGCAGTGAGTCATGTCTAGGTCTGAATCAGCTTATGATGTGTTTCCCTTAAGGCGATTGAAGAAATGGGAGTTAGAAGAATGGAAAAGAACAGGGAAAGGTAATTTTGAAGTATGGGGTACAGTTTCAAGAGAGCAGATCTGAGTAGAATTGTATAGTCAAAATAATCACAACAGACAGATAACCAGTCAGGGAGAAAAAGAGGCAGAAGCCTTGAACAAACACTTCTCAAAAAAAGAATATTCAAACGGCCAATAAACACATGAAAGTACCCAAACTCATTAGTCATCACAGAAATGCAAATTAAAACCACAAAGTGATACCACTACACACTCCCAGAATTTCTAAAATGAAAAAAGACAAACCAAATGTTGGCAAAGACGTAGAGTAACCAGAACTCGCATCACTCCTCGTGGGGGTGTATATTAGTATAAACACTTTGGAAACTGATTCGACATTGTCAAGTAAAGCTGAAATGTGCATATCCTATGACTCAGCAGTCTCCCTCCCAGGGAGACACTCGACAGTATTATGGTTGTATTTTTACCAAAATACAAGTATTAGAATTTTCACAGTGGCCCTGTCAATAGGAGCACTGTATTAGTTTCCTTCTCCTGCTGTAACAAATTACCACAAACTTGGTGGTTTAAAACAACACAAATTTAGTATCTTACAGTTTTTAGGTCAGAATTCCAAAACGAATCTTATGGGTCAAAATCAAGGTGTCAGTGAGCTACACTGCCTCTGGAGGAGCTAAGAGTGAATCTGTTTCCTTGCCTTTTCCTGCTTCTAGGGACCAACTGCCATCTTTATATTTTGACCCCTTTCTCCATCTTCAAAATGCATCCCTCTAACATCTGCTTCCATCATCCTATCCCCTCTCAGAATGTGACTCTCCTACCTCCCTCTTATAAGGACTCATAATTATATTTCCAGGCCTGGATAATCCAGGAAAATCTCGTCATCTCAAGATCCCTAACTTAATCACATTTGCAAAGTCCTTTTTACCATGTAAGGTAACATATTCCCACGAATGAGGACATGGACATCTTTGGGGAGCCATTATTCTGGCTACTACAAAGCCCAAGCAAGAAATTGCTTAATGTCCCAGCAACAAAAGAATGGAAAACTGTGTATTTGTATACCGGAATACTATAATAGCAATGAGAATGAACACCATTTGATGACATGTACTACTATAAATGAATCTCACAAGCATAATATTGAGGGAAATAAGTCAGGCACAGAAGACTGTATGAGTCCCTGTGTATGAAACACAGAAAGAGGCAAAAGTGACCTATGGTAGAAGTCAGGATACTGGTTGCCCTGGATGTGGGGATTCATGATTGGGTGGGAACTTTTGGGGAAGTTGATGGTGTTTTGTTCTTGATCTGGAAGCTGATTCATGGGTGTGTTGTTCATCTGAAAGATTCATCAAACTGTACACTTATGATACATGTTCACTTTCCTTTTTGTATATTTTACTACAGCTTTTACCAACCAAGGGGAAAGATAGGGCCCTGGGAGTATAAAGGCCCCCCAAAATGCTGTAACTTACTGCTATGGGAAAAACTTAAGCTTCAGAATCAAATAGGCAGGACCTGGAATCACAGCTCATTACCAGTTCTGTGATCTGCACATTATTTAATCTCTTGGTCCTCAGTTTCCTCCTCTATAAAATGGGGACAATAACACTTCCTGCCTCACAACTTCACTGGGTTGTTGTGATGTAACGTATGGGGAAACAAGTGAAATGCAACAAGGACTGAGTAAACGCTACCTCCTCTGCTTTGCTCTTAAATCTGTCTTTCGGCAGAGCAAATATACAACGGGAGAAAGAAAAGAAATAACCATCTCAGAAGTTGTATGTTTTTTTCATTTTCAGTGCCGTGTGTAAAAAATATTTGCCAAGCATTGTAGAAGTTGCTCCAGGCTCTGTAAAACTGGTGAAGTAGTTCTTTGTTTCTTTATAAACACTGCCTATTTCTTTATAAAACTGCCAGTTGCATTGTGAAAATCCTTTTTACAAAGGTGAGCCACTTGAGATCATGAGAACTAAAACACGTGCAGGAATTATTCAAGGAGCAGGGTGGAAACACAGCCACTCCAGACTTCTACCCACAAAGCAAGCACAGCCTAGCTCATCTATCCTTGTGACTAGAAGGGATATCTTGAGACCAAACTTACATCTAGTCTACATTGCCCTGCAGTAGGGTATAAGAAAGAAAGAAGAAAATAAAGACAGGTATAAAGTTGGTTTCACTTCTTCCCAGTAGACAGCAGAGTCGTGATAAGGCTTGTCTTACTCTTATTGGAAATAAACCCAGGCAATCTGGTTCAGAGCTCCTGCAGTCTCTCAGGAAAACAAGGGCAGTCCAAACGATCTTTGCAAAGACCCCAGAAGAACAGAACACAGACTGCTCTTTTCAGAAATTTAGCGATCACAAGAAGCGTGAGAGATAGGGAAGTTGCATGAAACAAACACAGCGTATTTGCCACCAGAACTGCGATCTGGAGCCTCAGAGGCAGTTTAAAGAGTTTCGGGCTCTTGGAGTTACTGTGCTTGTGTCAAGGTCACTCAGACCCACATGCAGTCTGGTTTACAATCATCTTTTTTAAGTCTTGGTTTACATTTCCCATTCCCAGCCAGAACCTTTTATTTGTGATGTTTAGTTCTTTATTTGTATTTTCTCACCCCCATTTTTATTACCACTAGTATTATTTCAGCATCATTGAATTTTTGATGCAGACTTGGGTTACTTCTCCAGCCCTATCTTGCACCCTCCCCTCTTTGGATTTTGCTCCCCAAATTTCCGCATTCTCCTTCTCTCCAAGTACTTTGTCACTCCCTCTCCTCCATGCTCCTCCGGCTCAACCCTCCTACGTACTTCCCCATAGGCACCTCCACAGGGAAGGCTTGCCCTGTTCCTCCAAGCCTGCATCATTTCATCACACCTCCAGGCAAAACTGAATCATGCATTTATCACGTGTAAGCTGACTCTTTACCTACCTGTTCTGTTCCCTAGATCCAGCACTCCATCAGAACAAGGACTGGGTAATTCTCTCCTTCCTTCCCAGTGCCTCACTTAGAAGGTGTTCCATAAATGTTTGTCGAATGAATGAATGTCTATCTGGTGGCTATCAGCTATAGGCAGCAGGTAACATCCTCTGGCTTTCACTGCACATGTAGATTGACAGTCTCTTGTTACAAAAGTTATCAGATTCCATTTTTAACATAATGGTGCCTTATTTGTTACTCATATAACTACTACCAATAAGCTCTTAGCCCTTTGTTCACTCTTCTCTCTGCCCTTAAACAGAACACCTCCCTTATTCTAAAACAATCTTCATGACATATTTAGACCTCTCTTATCTATCCAATTGGTAATTTTAAACCAAGTGTAGGAAAGAAATGCTGTGAGAATTCCAGGTAACTAGTGAGGTAATTATTGCCTTATCTTTACCTTAAAGTCCATAAAAATAAAAATTGCTTCCCCAGGCCTAAGTGATTATCCTTTCTGTGGGTACAGAGATTTCGATAGAAGAGGCTAAAGATCTGTGAGTGGTAGCCAGTCCATTACGTGTAGATGTATTTTTTACTTTGTGATAGTGGCTGTTATTTCTCTTGTCCTCACTTCCAATTAGAAGAAAAAGAAATCTAAATTTCAAAAATGTAAGTCATTCTCCTTAACAAAGTACAAACTCAACTGAATTCTAAGGGAAACATGAGTATTTATTTCAGACATGAGCTTAATTTTGAACATAAAAGCAGATGAGACACCTCTCCAGACAGAGCTGCTGTAAACTGCTCGAGTGGTGTAAATCCGGGCTTGAAAAGGCAGCAATAAAGCAAGGCTCACTTCGTCCCAGTAAACAGCAGAGTCGTGATAAGGCTGGTCTTACTCTTATTGGAAATGAACCCAGGCAGTCTGGTTCAGAGCTCCTGCAGCCTCTCAAGAAACAAGGGCAGTCCAAACAATCTTTGCAAAGACCCCAGAAGAACAGAATACAGACTGCTCTTTTCAGAAATTTAGCGATCACAGGAAGCGCGAGAGATAGGGAAGTTGCATGAAAGAAAAGCAGGGCCAAGGAAAAGTATTTTCAGGGAAGGAGAGTTTGGAGCCTGATTTTAGCTTGACAAGAAAGAGCTAAGGGAGAAGGAGAGATGAAAGATAAGAGCACTGGGGGTGGCAGCTGGTGGAAATTCCCCTGCCCCCCACCAGAAGGCTGTAATGCATGCCGGTCTGAAGAGGGGTAGACAGATTCGACTTTTAAAGGCGATGAGACTCTGAAACAAGAAAAAGGAATGAGCAGAACACGGGTGAAGATAAAAATAAATTTTGAATCAGAGACAAGGGAGGTTGAGAGTTCACCGTATATGGCTTCAAGGATCGCTGTGAAATAGGAGGTAATTTCATCTGCTGAGAGGGAGGGGAAGTGGAGGGCTGGGGATTGAGCAGTGTAAAAAGGCCCAAGAACACCTGCTCAGAGGAACAAGATGTGTAGGTAAGAAAGATAAGTACGAGGCTTGCCAAAATTTACTCACGACTGCAATTCGGGAGCAATTTTACTTGTGCTTCAGTGAGCAAGGCCCTGAGAAAAAGGAGGTTGGGGTTTGACACTTTTTTCTCCTACATAATTACAGCTTGATACCAGCAAGTTTATTAAAGCTCTCTTGCTTCATTTCCCCTATAAAACAAGTTAATAATACTTACCCCTTTCCTACCCCATAGGACTTTAACAAGCATTAATTAATATCTTCAAAGTGTCCCAAGTGCCCTGGGAAAGCACTGTACAGGATTTTTTCATCATATCTGTTATTCTCACAATTTCATTTCCACACCCTCTGTTTAGAACGAGTTGGAATACAATCTTAACAGCTTCCCTCACTTTATCTCAAAGTGTGTGTTAAGACTCTCTGAAATCAACCATTGAGAGGCATCAGAAGCAAAGAACAAAATCTAAAAGGTTATCCAGATGCCATTACACCAAAAAGAAGCATTATTAGGAGACATTACAAACAAAACTTGTAGTCTTTATAGAACTCATTGACCTATGAGTATGTAATGAATCAAAAGCAAAGGATTTCAAACTGGCCCTCCCTGCAAAATGCCATGACCTAATAGACAAAAACCCATAACTACTAATGAAATACACAATACAGTAATATTGAATACTTCATTGCATGATATAACAATATCTCAATGCTAAGGAATCCATTATTCTATATCGTAATTTTTCTAGCTTTATTGTTTAGCATAATCCAAATCCCTTCTTTCCTTCCTTTATCTTGTTATTCAGCAAATCTGTGTTGATCATCTATATGTGCAGGAAGTACATTAAGCCTGAGACAGTGTGCGTAGCATCCACCTAGCTATGCCTGCCTTTCCCCTTTCATTAACTAAAATGCTGTTATCCTTTTATTTTTATTTCTTTTTGAATGGAGCTTAGATAAGTAGAGCTGAAATTCTATACCAATGTATTAGTCCATTCTTGCACAGCTGTAAAGAATTACCTGAGACTAGGTAATTAAAAAAGAAAAGGTTGAATTAGCTCAAGGTTCTGTAGGCTGTACAGGAAGCATGGTTGCATCTGCTCAGTTTCTGAGGAGGCCTCAGGAAACACAGTCATGGTGGAAGGTGAAGCAGGCACGTCTTCCATGGCCACAGCAGAAGAAGGTGAGTGGGAGGTACTACACACTTTTAAACAACCAGATCTCATGAGAACTCACTCACTATCATGAGAACAGCAAGAGGGAAATCCAACTCCATGATCCAGTTACCTCCAACCAGGCCCCACCTCCAATATTGGAGATTATAATTCAACATGCAATTTGGGTGGGGACACGGATCCAGACCGTATCAACCAACACCACCTTCATTGTATTGACATTATTTACTGGTATCCGTACGTGGAGTCCTCAGCAGCATCTCTGATACCAAGAATTTGCTAACCTTGATCCAAATGACTGCTTCACAGGCCATAAAATCATTTGGATGAAACCATCAGAACTTCATCTATGGGTAAAGGTCACTTTCACAAGTTGATTTCTGATAACAGCAGCTGTGTGTCTACAAGATGTAGTTGCTATTATATGGGGAGAGAAGAGGAGAAAGTTCTTCCTTTACATAAAGTTTTGCCAAAGTTTGCTCCTTTGCACTTAAGTTGAGATATGATATGGTATATCTGATTTCCATGGCACAGGATTGAGTTTTGAAATCAGAAGAGTTTCTTCAGATTCTGTAAGCCAGACTTAGATTTTACTCTTCTACATTATCTAAGACCCCAGGATATAGCAAGGCTATAGTTGGCTGGATGGAGAAAGTGGGGTAGAAGGAGGAAAACAGAATCCTGTTAAAAGAAAGGTAAACAAAACAAAATCTCAAAGCTAAAGACATAAAACTGACAATACAGCATTTCCAGTCCAAGAACTTAACATGGCTATGATTTAGGTTTTGTGAAGTGGAATTTGTCTTGAACGCCAACACAATGTGGAGAGAGCTCAAGATTCTTGTGACCATTCCACAGCTACAGACATCAAGAAAACTGCATGCGTGGATATGTGACATGCTCACAATTCCTTTTACAATTCCTCAAATTTGTATCACCTAAAACTATCCAGTATTCTTTGTGTTTTACATTTGTTATGCTTGAGACTAATTCCACAATTGCTTTAACCCTGAGGGAGATCAAGTTCAAATATTTTCCCAAAAGAACTCACAAAATAAAATTGTCTTCAATGTCCAGAAATTTTGCCCCAAAATAATAATAAGGAAGTAAAGGTGAGGGCAAAGAGACAGATGCAAATGTAAAAACCAAGCTAAGCAAGGGAGCCGAGTCAATTAGAGCCAATGCAATTTCCATATGGAGAGAGTTAGGATTTCTCAAGTCGCAAGTATGGCAGGCTATTTTCCTATGACAGTAGCAATATCTTCCACTGCACGTGTTTTCCAAGAAATTTGCCATTTTTCCAGCAAGATGGAAGTCTATGTCCCCTCCCCTTGAACCTGGGCAGGTCTTTGTGACTAGCTGACCAATCGAGTATGTCAGAAGTGACATTATATGACTTCTGAGGCTAGCTCATGCTATGCCACTCACATTCACCTTGTTCTCTTAGGATACTCTCTCCAGAACTCAAAAAGCATGTTCTGAGGAAACCTAAGCAGACCATGAAGAGGTCTCCATGGAGAAAAGTCAAGTTGCCTGCCCACATCCCACTCACCTCCCCTATGTTTTGTATACATTAAACTTAGCATTCTGTCCTCTAATGATCTATCAGTTTTTTTCATTTGAACCACCGCAGCTTTATGAAATTTTTACTACTTGTTAAGGCAACTTGCCTCTCAAGTTTCTTCATCTAATTAGCTACCCCTGTCCAAATTGAAAACTATAAAAATTAAGGATATGAACATTTCAGTTACACAGGAGCTCAAGAGGTCCATTATGTGACACAGTGATATAGTTAATAAGAATGTATTGTACACGTTGGCCTTCTGTGTCCACAGGTTTTGCACCTGCAGATTCAACCAACTGTGGATCAAAAATATTTGGAAGAAGAAAACAATTAAAAAAAAGCAACAATTAAAAAATACCAATTTTTTAAAATACAAGATAACTATTTACATGGCATTTACATTGTATTAGGTATTATAAGTAATCTTGAGATGATTAGTTATAATAAAGTATGAGGATGTGCACAGGTTGTATGCAAATACTACACCATTTTATACAAAGGACTTGAGCATTTGCGGATTGTGATATCTGCAGGGGGTCCTGGAACCAACCTCTCACAGATACTGAGGGATAACTGTACTTGAAAACAGCCAAAAGAATGGATTTTATGTGTTCTCATCACACATAAAAAAATCTAAATGGGATAATGCACATGTTGGTTAATTTGATTTTGCCATTCCAAAATGTGTACATCAAACATGTACACTATATAGACATATAATTTTTATTTTTCAATTAAAAAATAAATTCACATGAATGATTTTAAAAGCTATTAAAATTACATATATACATCTATGTAAATATACATAATGTTAGTTTCCTAGGGCTGATGTAACAAAGTCATACTTTTTGGAGGACATAATTCAGACAAGACCAGGCACGTTCAGGGTGGTATGGTTGTAGATGAGGACATAATTCAGTCCTCAACACACACACACACACACACACACACACACACACACTTTCTGGGAATTTTGCTATATGATAAGTGCTAAGAATCTCAATTAACTTATTTTCTAAATGACAAAGCAGTTTTCCCCCAATAACACATTAATTAAGTCATTGTCTTTATATCATTAGGGTTATCTCCTCTACCACATATTAAATTTTCACATGTTCTATATCGATTTGAACATTCCGTTATGGTCTATTTTTTGTCTACCTGCCCAAATACCACATTGCTTTACTTATTATAGTTTTATAATATGTTTCAGTAACCTACAGGATAAGTACCTCTCATTGATCTTATTTTCCACAATTACCTAAAGCTATTTTCACTTGTTTATTGTTCCAGATAATTTCAGAGATGCTTTCTTGAGTTTCATCAAGAATTGGGATGGTATTAAACATACATACTAATCTAGGAAAGATACAAGCTCCCATTCAACCTAAAAAGACTGCCCAGGCAGGTAGGGCTGGGCAGATGGACTTGAGCTTTTCAGTCCCTTTAGTCCCCAGAAACCCACCTCCCATCCCCTACCGAGACTCCTGTTGGATCCACAGATGGCATTCACAGCTCCTTTTTGTAGCTTATCCAGGTTTCAAGGAGCCTACATGGCAAATCCTTTGAACTCTGCTTTTCACCTGGGTGACCTCTAGACTTCCAACCCTCTATAGTGTTTCCCTGATCTCAGGCCATCTGTATCTTCCTTAAAATGGGCCTGGTTTCCTCATAGCCAACCCAGTTCGCCAACCTTCTGTTTGCCACATCCTTTCCTCTGGCTCCAAAGGCAGCACATAACCAAGCTGTAAGAACAGGCTCCAGGAAGACAAAGGGATAAAATAAGGTATGCAAACCCAAAGGTCTCAGGACATGCAACACAGCAAGACTAATGTGGCATCCTCTCATCCTTTCTTAACTTGATGACACAGGACAGCTGGCTAAAACTATTGAGTGCCTGTCACTTGTCTATTCCTGACACTGTTCAAAAGAAAAAAAGGGGGGGTATGCTATCAACATCTAAAACATTTTTCCTCTTTCACAAGCTAGTTTCCTCACTGCAGGAGAGCACAACGTGGACCTAATGAGTTGTTCATTTGCTTTTTCATGCTCTGCTACAACCGCCACAGCCTGTGAATGAATATATCTTTGCAACAGCCAGCCGCTTTGTAGCAAAGGGACCAAGCCCACTGACTCTTCTCACTATAGACTAAGCTGGACAACAGATCACCCTAGACAACATATTTTCCTTTTCTACCTCTTTCTTTTGCCTTCCCCTTCTTTTGTTCCTTTGATTTAGAGTTCTATGATGCTTAATGAACAATACACTTCCCAGCAAACATAAAGCAAGAAAAATTCAGTTAGGATTATAATCGCAGTTTCAATTATTTACACATGTTAGAAAATATTGCCATTGGGTTCTCTGAGTTATTTATTGTGTTTTCTTCTATTTTGAAGTGCAAAAATATTAGCCCTATTCATTACAAACTGATTGTTTTTAACATGATTCTTCCCCCTCCCCTTGCCCGTCTGAAATCCAATTTACAGCCTGCTAAAGGCCTCATACGTTTTTTATGGATTATTTCCTGGGGTCACATTAATCTGGTTCCTTGTTACTTTACACTAATTTCACTTTGCCACAGTAAAGTAAGGAGATTCGATCTCTTGGGAATTAATCCATAGAGACCTCTTAATGAGGCAAAGCTGGAATGAAGTGAGTTACTGTGTTTAATTCCCCCAAGCACAATGAAGAAGAAGGAAGAGGTCATCCTGCCCTTCCTTGCAGTGTAACCTGGAGCCAAGTTCTGGGAAGTGACCAGGGCATGGGTGAGGGGCAGAATAGAGCAGAGAAGTGAAGCAAGAGAGCTGTCCATCACTGGGGATGGCAGGAGGCTGCACACTCCTCTGCCTTCAGTGTGCAAGGCCCGGGACCATGGCCCATGCAAGCCTTGAGGAGAGGGGGCAAAAGAAACAGCAAATCAGCCAGATGGGACGAAAGGGTTTCCTTGCTCTTACTGAGCATACGCTGACACACAAGACCTAACTTCTCTCTCCTGAGCCCACTTTGTACACCCTTTACCCTTTGCCTGTGCACTTTTGTTTTCAGTGGAAGCCCTCATGAAGAAATGTCTTTAAGATTCTGTCCTCCTTTTCTCTTGTTTCGAAGGTCTAGGGTTCTTATGATTTCCTTTTCCAAGAAGCAAAAGCAGGAAACTCTTGCAACGTTTTGCAAAGGATTGAAGTGAAAAACTTACGCTTGAAGAGAAATTTAGTGGCCCTCACAAGTTGTAAACTGAGGATAAAAATAACTTGCAGTGGTTATCATTATTATAGAGAATTGACAGAGAAAATAGAAAAGGCACTTAAAAACAATACATGTTAAGAGAATATGAAGAAAGAACATGTAAAGCCTCCAGCACAGTGGCCTGACATGAATAGGAATACATAAAGGGTAGCTGTTACTATTCACATTATTATCATACTCTCCAAGAATTCTCCAGATTTTTGTCATTTAGCAGTGACTAGCTACTGGAAACATTTTTAGAATAACTGACATTTTTCATAAAGCACTTTCATATGTGTTATCTTACCAAATTTTCATATCAGTGAGATAAGATGGGCAGGTAGTATTACCACTTTTTCATAGATAAAGAAACTAAGGCTAGGAGGGCTAAATAGCCACTAATAATTAGCAGCCCTGGTATTAGGACTCAGGTCTTCTAAATGACCCAATAAACATTAATTACACTGCTTCCTTTAAAGGAAAGAACAGGCAAAACTCTCAGGTGGCACGGTTGTTGTTGACAAACTGACTCTCAAAAGATCACCATGCTCACTGTTAGAGGAAACGCAATGCCCACTGTTGAAGTAACCATGTGTTAAGATTCAGCTGGACTCTCTCCTGTTCTCTTTCCCCATGTCATAGGGAGAGTGGCTGATGTGGTTGTTGAATTTGGGAGAAGAAACAGAGCATGATTTTCTTGGCCCTTTTTTTTATTTCCTCTCTACCTAACTGCTCCCCTGACCAAATGTAAGGTGCTCCCATCTGGAGAACACCTACATTATTCCTGCTATGTAAGAGACTGAAGGGGCAGTGGATGTAAAGTCTGTCTATTCAGAGTTGAAATATCAGCAAATTCCTTTGGCCAAGAAATGAATGTCACATGCTCCATTACTTTATCAGTAATAGAGCTGACACAATCCATTGATCTCTGTCTTACTACTGGAACCAACCTTCTAATTGGAAGGGCAAAAAAAGGTATTTATTATATTGACACCTTGCCCTCTTCCCCTCCCTCCAAGAAAATCCAACACGTAAAATATCAACAAAAACTAGGCATTGCTAGGGAACTGTGCTCAGTTATGCAGATGGAGGAAATTGCAAGTTACCAAATCTGGACACTGATATGAAGCCAGCATCCAAGCTAGAAAGATTACATTACCCCATTGTTATCTCAGCAAAATAACTTCATTTTGTAGAGACATTAGAAGAGGAAAATATTATCTCCTGGACTTACTGAAAAGACTGTCAAAGTGTGTGTTGTAGATATGATCAGAATCTTCCAGGAGTTCAAATCATCATATACCAAAAAAAGAAGTTAGTGATCGGCCCTATATGATAGTAAATTTAAAACAGTCATTATATTGATGATAATGTTTGTGAATAGTACAATGAAGAGCAACTCTGAGCAATAGTGATCCACTGATTTGCTCTACACCAATAAATCCACTAAAACCTCTAAGATCAAATGTAGGCCAGTGCTTTAATTGTGAAACCACAGTTAGCAAAGTTCTCAGTTGTCCTTGGTTCATCCATCAGTTCTTCCTCAAAGACATTAAAAACAGATGCTTCATTTATCAGTCTTTTTAATTTGTGAAATGCATTACTTGATATATTTTCATCTCTCCTTGATTTAGATATAGTTGCCAATATACTTTCAGAACCAAAATTAATTAAAAGTAATCAAGTTCAGCAATTATGCATTGTTCCTGATATTTGATCTTAAGTGGTAAAATGATGGGAAGAAAAATCAATAATTAATGTCTTTTTTCTAGCATTAAATATTTCAAACTAAGCAAAAAACTCTCTAAGAAGACTTCAGAGCAGAAAAGTCCTTCAATTGTATGGAGATCCCCATTTGATGAAGAGAGAGCACTGGAATTTTGGCATAATCAATTGTCCCATAAATCTATCCAAACTACAGTAGGAGCTAAAGTTTCCAGTGTGGTGCCTCTGGGACAGAGTAAATAGAAAATTGAAAATGGAGAGTGTCTACTCATGAAAGAAGACATATAAACAGCCTCACAAATAACCATAAAAATAAAAATCAAAAGTTTTTTTTTCACCTATCAAATTATTACAGATTTTTAAATAGGTAATTGTCTGACTTCCACCCCCAGCAAAGGAACCAGTGCTTGCTGAGGTGGAGTGAAAATTCAGAAGGCAGAACGCGTGCTTGGACCCCTCAGCTGAGCTGATCAGAGATAAAGGGTCAGAAGAGTGAACTAAGTCAGAATCTAGGCAGAAAATTTAAATTCTAACACCTAGAGAAAGATTGGGAAGACCGATAGATCTTGGAAGGGCCAGAGGCAGCATGAGAAGCAGAGCACAGAGCCAGGAAGCTGAGAAGTTCTACTCCCACGCAAAAAGGATTAATAGGGGACAGATTTAACTTCTCACCTTCAACAACTAAAAAGCTGGACAACATACTATGGAACTACAGTTTTCAAAACTTGGACAATGGCAATGTAGAATAGTAATCTTGAGAGAAGGGAAATAAGTTGAGCCCTATAAGTGACCTAGCCTAACACTTGGAGAGCATTTTTCAGACCACAGCAGTGGGAGGAGGAACCCAAGCAAAACTCACCCATGTCTCCGAGTTGAGAAAGCCCAAGGTGGAAAAAACTCTGGGGCAGAGGAGAAAGCTTCAACATGATAAAGTTCTGGATATTTGCAGAAGGGTCCCCTGAAGCTTTTTGCTAACTATTAATTATCACATGCATGTGAGAAAACTGCCAAGGCCAAAGAAAGAACCACTGGAAAAAGAGCTAGCAGAACAATCTCCAGGGAAAACATAGGATGATGAAGAGTTGCTGTCCTCACCAGCCGGAATAGAGGAACTAACTCCTAATGCACAGGACATTAAACAGTGTCCTCAGAAGAATATTGCCCCAGGAGTATGGCCAAATTAACCCTAAACTTAAAGGTGCTCTAGATTTCCCTTAACAAAACTGTCAATGAATAAAGGAATCCTAAAAAAGGGGAGGAGAGGGAGCCAAAATTATTTAAAAGAATAAAAAACTTAGCAATCAATATGAAGTACACAATATTTACATCAAATCAAAAATTACCAGGCATGCAAAGAGACAGGAAAATATGGCCTACATGGAGAAATGCCAATCAACAGAAACAGACCCAGAATGACACAGAAAATAGAATTAGTAGATAAGGACACTAACCAGCTATATAAATATACTTTATATGTTTAAGAAAGTAGAGAAAAGTCTAAGTATAATTAGGATGAAGTAAAAGGATACCAATTAAACTTACAGAAATTAAAAGAACAACATCTGAGATTCAAAAAATACTGCTACATATGATAGATTTTAAAGCATGTCCCTAGATGTGGTTGACAGCAGATTAGATGTGGAAGTAGTGAATATAAGAAAAAGCAATAGAACTACATAGCATGAAACATAAGGAGAAAAGATACTGGAGATGGAAAGACATAAACAGAGATTCAGTGAACTATGCAACAGTATCAAGTGAACTAACATATGTGTAATTGGAGTCCCAGAAAAATGGGAGGCACTAATATTTCAAGAAATGTTTTTCTAAATTTGACAAAAATCATAAAACCATACACACACAAGAAGCTGAATGACCACCAAACAAAAGAAACACAAAGAAAGCCACATCAAGGCAAAGGATAATTAAATCTCTGAAAACCAATGACAAAGAGAAAATCATAACAGTATCAATTACATGAAGAGGAAGAAAACTAAGAATAATAGCAGACTTCTCATGAGAAACAATGCTATCCTGAAGATAATGCAATGTTGAAAAAAAAAAAAAAAAAACCTGGCAACCTAGATTTTTACAGTTAATGAGCCTATCTTTCAAAATGATGAAAGTGAAATAAAGACTTAAGGAAAAGAGACAATATGTACATGCGTATATACATATCTTTTATCCTATGTCAATAGAAACATGAGACAAAGGACTAGACTGATGGAAGTGAGGAGGAGAGGATACTCATTTGTGTAAATTGTTAAGGAAACCACACCCTGTAGAGGTGATATTTGAACCGCCCTGAGGGTGGCAGTCATGAAGACATCTGGGTAAAAAGTGAGGCAGGCAGAGAGAACAGTAAGTGCAAAGGCCCTGGGGCAGGAGTGTAATTGGTGTGTTCCATAACAACAAGGAGGCAAGAGTGGTTGTAACAGAGTGAATGAGAGGAGAAATAACAAAAGGTGAAGAGGGCACAATCAGGAGCACAAAAAGAAACGCTTTAGGAGTCAGTAGCAGCTGTCCAGGGAAGAGATGTGGGCCTAGAGCAGGATAGTAGGTGTGGTGGGCAGAATAATGGCTCCCAAAGAGATCCACATCCTAATCCCAGGAACCTGTGAATATGTCACCATACATGACAAAAGTCGCATTGCAAATGCGGTTAAATTACGGATCTCTAGGTATGGAGATTATCTTAGATGATCCGGATGGACTCATTCTAATCATGTGGGTTCTTAAAAACAGAGATCCTTTCCCAGTTGTGGTCAGAAAGGGATGTGACTGTGGAAGAATGGTCAGAAAGATGCAACATTGTTGGTCTGAAGATGAAGGAGGAGATTACAACAGGTCAAAGAATGTGCACAGCCTCTGGAAACTGGAAAGGCCAAGGAGACGAATTCTCTTCTAGAGCCTCCAGAAAGGAACTCTGCCCTGAATCACTTTGATGTTAGCCCACTGAGACCCCTCCAGACTTCTGACTTACAGAACTGAGGGGAGAAATGTGTGTTGTCTTAAGCCACTGAGTTTGTGGTCTTGTTACCACAGCAACAGGAAATTAACATAATGGGTATGAAGGCTGAACTATCACCCTGACCACAGTGGAAAGAACTAAATGGAGAAGAGAATGGGTGAAACAGAAGGCAGAGAAGAGTCAACAATCAATGTTGTGCATTTTCTGTCCAGAGTTCAGCTCTTGCCTTTACCTCTTATTTTAAGTTATACTAATGCGCCTCTACTCATGCCAATCATAACAAGAGAAACTTCCACCATCCTTAAAAACTTAGAACAAAACATGCTTATCAAAATGTGGAGTGGAAGGTAGATGCATTACAGTGAAGTTCCAGCTAGAAGAGAGTTCACACAGGCTTAACCTAACAGAAAGTGACAGGCATAATCACCATTGTGATGATCCCATAGAAATCAACTTTACTAACAATAAAATTACATTGCTAGATCTCTGCATTGGCAGACATCTCAAATCACTTTCCACTGAAGTATCTCCAGTGTTTTTCGCCAGCTCCCTTCTAGGGTGGTGTGGGGCAGGGCATGTGAAGTAGATATCCATCACTAGAGCAGAGCTGTCATCTACAGAAACTCTTGCTCAACTGGGAGGATTGTCAAGACCACCCCTTGAGTGTCAGCCTCCTACAACCCTGTTTCCAGAACCTTGAGTCACTCTTAATAATCTCAGTGAGATCAGTCTCTATTCTTCATGCCCACATGGATGAAAGTCATGGCATGACAGTTATTGAGCCTGAGTCTCTACAGATTCTAAGCATCTGGCCTGCATCTGGGCCCCCTCAGAAGGGTGCCGCTGATCACCAGAATTCTTTTCTTCTTCTCGGAGCTGCCTTCTCCAGTCCATAAACTTTCAATGGCTCCAGTTCTTGCTTCTCTTTTGTGGAAAGAGATTTCTTTTTCTGTAGTAGCAAGATATTGAGGAGATTCAGAAGAAAGTTCATTCTCACTTTCAACATTTTCAAATAGGACGTATAGGAGGTAACCCACACAGCAGAGGACATAGGCTTATGCCACAGATAATCAATCCGTGCCTCTTCTTAGAGAAGGGAGGGTCAAAGAGAACAATGATTGGTATGAATCTTTAAGTATTTACTATGTGTCAAGTGCTATGCAAAGCACTCTACGTATAGCATATCATTATATCCTAACACCACTTTGAAGCAGGTATCATTATCTTCACTTTAAACATGAAGGAATTATGGCTTGAAGAGCTTAGATAACTCACTAAATTTCTTACAGTGAATACATAGCAAAATCAGAGTTCGACCCCAGATCTGTCTGACTCCAACGGTTTGAATCACTCTATCAGATAACGAGAACTCCTGAATTCCTGGATATCTCTCTCTCTCTCTCTCTCTCTCTCTCTCTCTCTTATTTTTCAAACACTTAAACGTAAGGTTGATCTATGTACAGCCTGAAATAGAACTCATGTGCACTAGACAACAACTACAGCTTCCGACAGTCTTATTCAAAAAAGTATTTGGGATGCATTTGCTACCTAGAGCTATGGATTATGACAAAAGCCCAGTGAGCTAGAAATAAAGAAGAACTCAGACTTGGTTGAAAAGGTTTATTTTTAACTGCACTGGCACATCTGTATTTCTATAAACCTGACTGTTTCCTCTCATTTATCCACACTTGATGTAAGCCTAACCTTTTGGTCTGTGGGGCTAGTGATTCTTCCCATCTCTATTACATCTATTGATGGAATCCATCCAGATCACTACCAGGAATCTAACCACTAATCCTATTGTCAGTCTAGCACAGCAGTTAAGAATGAGTGATTTGGTAGAGAATAGACTTGGTTTCAAATCCCAGCTCTGTCACTAACTAGCCCTACACTCATAGGTAAATCACAGCTTTCTACATCTCGTTTTCCCTTTTTTTTTTTTTTTGGAGACATAGATGGGATCTCACTCTGTTGCCCAGGCTGGAGTGCAATGGCGCGATCTTGGCTCACTGCAACCTCTGCCTCCTGGATTCAAGCGATTCTCCTGCCTCAGCTTCCCAAGTAGCTGGGAATACAGGCATGCACCACTATGCCCTGCTAATTTTTTGTATATTTTTAGTAGAGACAAGGTTTCACTATATGTCGGCCAGGCTGGTCTCAAACTCCTGATCTCAGGTGATCTGCCCGCCTTGGGCTCCCAAAGTGCTGGGATTATAGACGTGAGCCACCGCGCCCCGCCTTCCCTTTTGTAAAGTGAGGATAACAGTACTTCGCAGGATTATAATAAGGACAATGAGGTAATGTCCGTAAATCTCTCAGCACAGTGGCACATAGTAAGCAGTCAACAAATGTTAGCTATTAGTGCTATTACCACATAGCTCAGGGCACAAGTGGCAATTAAAACCAAGGACATACAACACAGACCAAAGCAATGAGCCCTTCACTCTCTGAGCCTCCAGAGAGATCTTAGCATCGTGCATTCCTCTGAACAGGGCTGATGCTGGGCAACCCAGAGAGGAAAGCTTGTCATTAGCACATCTACTCTGTTTCCTTATGATCTCTGGGTGTGGTCTTCCAACTAGTCATGGCCTATCATACCAGGCTCCTCTCCTGCCCCTGTTCCCCTACTCCATCTCAGTGATCCCTCCAGTGGAAGCTCATGAAGATAATTTGTTGGGATAATAAGAAGAAAATAGTAAGATGTTCATTTATGGTTCTATATTCCTTTAAACTTATATTTAATGTATTTTTTTAAATGAAGATATATTTGATTACATGAATATTTGTATTTAACCTATGCATACACATATAAATATATTTGGGATATGTGCTCAGGTTTTTTGAACTAATAGGGTGTGAAATCTGGAAAAAAATTGAAGGTTAGAGTTCTATCCCATTCCTAAAGGGATACAAGGTTATAGGCACAAGTGCTTTCCAGGGCTGTGCCCATAGACAAATGCATAGGGCCAAAGGACGCAGTGGAGAAAATGGAGAACTGAAGAGTTTATGCCCAGCCTCCAGCTGTTCAAAATCAAAAATAGTCTGAACATCTGTAACTATTTTTTAATAAACATTTGCTGAGCAAGTCAAGGTGGCAGGCATCATTCAGCCAATGGAGAGCAGCAGGGTGAGCGCCCCACGCCCATGCCTTCTGCTGATTTCCACTGGTCCCTACTAATGTGTTACCTTTAGAAGTCAGTACCGAGCCCTAACCCAGATTATCAAGGCATCTTGGGTAGGACTCTGGGCTGACAGTCAGAATAACTGGATTCAGATCCTGGCTCTGTTCCTTACTCGTGTGACCTGTCATTCATTAAGTCATTTAACTCAGAGATTAAGTTTTCCTCATCTCTTTATGGAATAATAATACTCACTTCAAAGTGTGTTGTGACATCTAAGTAAGATGATGTATTTGCAAGGGCTTCAATGACTTCAATGACTGTTGAATGTAACTCACTCACCCCTGTGGCAGCTTAGCTGAGAGTAGTGATTGATTTACGGGGTAACACTAGTTGACGGTCTACTCTGTGGAAGAGAAAGGAGAACTATTCCGTGTTATCCCAGGTGGGAAAATCCAAAATAAAAAAGAATTTGGGGAACAGAATGAAAAGTCTGCACTTCGTTGCCAAATATTGGATTCCCAATCACAGGCATGTTTAAGTTGAGGTTATAAGTCTAGAAATTGTGTGAAGCAGACTCAGATTTTGAATGAGAAGTTTGGGGTAGAAAACTTTTACATTCCCTTCAAACACTCAAATTTTATCATTCTAAGCCAAATAAAATGAGAACTAGTTAAAGAATAATATAACTTCCAGCAAATTTAGGCCCTCCTGCAGGTCAAGGGGAAAAAGAAAACCATTTGGGCACAGAGGTATCTTCAAATCACACAACTCCTTAATTCATCTGCGAAGGACTTGAATCTGCCTCGCATATGTCCCTCAAGTACTTGCCATATAGAATAAGCTGTTTGACAATTCACTTAGCCTCTTGTCCAAGACTACTTGAATTATTCTGCATACAGAGATGTGATACTAGGCGCCGAAGATGAATAAATCACATCAGCTATCGAAACTATATGCAATTCATTCACAAGTATGTTATCTCCAGCCGAGACCTTGCCTTTGAGGGCAGACCAATCTATTCAACCTATATCCTACCATCTCACTTCAACACTTCCTAAAGTAAATTTATCATCTTCCCCTTCTCCTCACCTTCTGGGCACCACTATTCATCTTTATTCCCTGCCCAGAAACCTAGGGGTCATCCGTGGTTCCACTTAAGTCTTCTATTCCCCATATCCTGTGACTTTTTTTTTTTTTTTTTTTTGATAGATTCTCACCTCTATCATCAGGCTGGAGTGCAGTGGCATGATTTCGGCTCACTGCAACCTCTGCCTCCTGGGTTCAAGTGATTCTCCTTCCTCAGCCTCCTGAGTAGTTGGGACTACAGACACGCACCACCATGCCCAGCTAATTTTTTTTTGTATTTTTAGTAGAGATGGGGTTTCACTATGTTGGCCAGGATGGTCTCAATCTCCTAACCTCATGATCCACCGGCCTCGGCCTCCCAGAGCGCTGGGATTACAGGCGTGAACGTGACTGTTACATTCTAAATATCTCTTGAATATATCCACTCCTTTCTAGCTCTTTCATCACTACTACCTTAGACCAAGTTTTCATCATCTGTTGCCTGGACCGCTATTACAGCCTTCAATATCTTCCTCATCCACCCTTGCCCTCCTCCCATTGTTCACTGCATGCATTTGCCTTCACCTCTAAAACAAAGCTTCAGAATGAGCTACAAGTTGCTACAGTGTGCAGCTCTGACTCACCTCTCAGCCTTAGCTCTTTCCTGCTCACTTCACTTTTTTTTTTTTTGAGACAGAGTCTCGCTCTGTCACCCAGGCTGGAGTGCAGTGGCGGGATCTCTGCTCACTGCAAGCTCCGCCTACCGGGTTTACGCCATTCTCCTGCCTCAGCCTCCCGAGTAGCTGGGACAACAGGCGCTCGCCACCTCGCCCGGCTAGTTTTTTTGTACTTTTTTTAGTAGAGACGGGGTTTCACCGTGTTAGCCAGGATGGTCTCGATCTCCTGACCTCGTGATCCGCCCGTCTCAGCCTCCCAAAGTGCTGGGATTACAGGCTTGAGCCACCGCGCCCGGCCCTGCTCACTTCACTCTTACGCCTTGTGAGATCTTATTCATTCTTCGGATCACTATTTAAGCATCATTTCCTCAAGGAAATTCTCTGTGACCTCTCTGACCAGCTCAAACGTGCCTATTTTAAGCTCTTAAAGCAACATGTAGTAATTGTCACAGATGCAGTTGCATATTTGTGTGTGATTCTTTTTATTAACGTGTATTTCCCCCTGTAAACTATAAAACACATGAGGGCAGGAACAGTGGTGCTTTTGCTCAGGGCCTGGAACATAGTAGGTCCTCAATCAATAGACAGTTAATAGCTAAGAAAATCAATAAGTGATGAATGAAAGAAAGAATGAATGATATATATGCTTGTGCGAGTCACTTCATCTCTCCACGCTTCATTTCAACTCTGAAATTTGCAGGCAGGGGAGTGGGTAAGGAATGAACAGACGAGGGAATTAGATGGCATCTAGAATAACTGTTCTAAAAATTTTTGGTTCCAAATGCAAAATTTAAAAAAAAAAAATACTGAAATAAAAGATCCAAAAGGAAAGTTGTGCTCATGCTGAGCTCACAAATACATGCCTTTTCCCCCCATAAATAGAACAAACAGATGCTATTTGCAAGGCCCACAGCACATCTGCGTGGATGGAGCAGCGACACTCAAGTGTCCTGGGAAAGGAGTGATTTGCATGTTTGCTATCCGGTGTGCAGGAGCTCACACATTCTTTTCAGATAACGCTGCAATGGCAACGTTCAGAGATTCAAGTTCTTCAAGTTCACCTTCAGTCCCCATGCTAGAGAAATATTCATGCTTTTAAAAATAAAATAAAAAGAAAGAATTGCTGGCTGAAGGGCTTTTTCCCTCCTTGTCACCCCACTTCCTCAAGCTTTCAATTTGAGTGCTGTCAAGTTATCATGTATTAGCTAATCAAAACAAAGGGAATAAGAGAAATGACTAAAAGTTTCATGACAAGTATGAAAACCGCCTGAAGGATGTGGTGGCACCAGCCATTCAAAAGACTCAACTTTTTTCTGAGAGGATAGGACTTTGATTTCCATACACTATTTTCTTCTTAAGGATCTCAAAATCTCTCTTTTTAAGAATTTAAAAGGTTACTTGGTACAGAGTTTTCTTAAGCCAAGTAGACAAACTGAGGCATATAATGTACTTTTTTCTTTTCTTTCTTTTTTTTTTTTTTTTTTTTTTGCGACAGAGTTTCATTCTTGTTGCCAAGGCTGGAGTGCAATGGCACAATCTCAGCTCACTGCAACCTCCGCCTCCTGGGTTCAAGTGATTCTCCTGCTTCAGCCTCCCGAGTAGCAGGGATTGTAGGCGCACGCCATCACGCCAGGCTAATGTTTTGTATTTTTAGTAGAGACAGGGTTTTACCATGTTGGCCAGGCTGGTCTCAAACTCCTGACCTCAGGTGATCCACCCGCCTCTGCCTCCCAACGTGCAAGATACAGGCTTGAGCCACTGTGCCCGGCCCATAATGTACTTTTTATAACAAGGCAGTAGCTGAAATAAATTGAAAGTGATTTCTTTATTCCTACAAGAGATAATGTAAGAAAAGAGGTGGTAATGGGAATTATTTGCCCTGGGAGCCCTGGCTGCGTGCAGCTTAATCTAATTTGCATATGAAACTGGGAGTTCTTGGAATTACATTCCCATGTGGCCCCGACACTCCCACCACTGACTACATGCTGCCTTGTTGATGGAAACTGGACATTAAGCTTAGGGAAAGCAGCAAAGTTCAGCCAGTCACTTAGAAAGACGGGCAAACAGACTACTCTAAAATTGTGACATCTTCAAGAACCTTCTGTAGTTACTGAAATAAACAAGGGAATACTGTATCTACTGACAGTTAAGCCAAAAAAGGAAAAAGTTAATGTTTCCTACTCAATATATTTTCTCCTTTCAAACTTCAGACAGCTTCACCCCACCACACCCAGCTACTTGTGACTGGTTCCAAAGAGTGACAGTAACTGATGAAAGATGACATTTTTGCAATCCTTTCCCTCAAAAGACTCATGGTGAGGTGGCCCTTCTCCACTAGACTATACACTTCATCATCCATGTCCATCTTTCTGTCCAAGGCAGGACAAGTTCCAAGGGGGAAATCATCCTGCCTCGACAGCCCTGGATCAAACCTTGGGAATTGAAACCAGGGATGTGCGGATCAGCCAGGAGTGCTGGCTCTCCCCTCGGAAGCTGAGTCACCGACCTGGCTGGTTTATTTAATCGCTTGGAAAGTGGTTAGACTGAACAGGACATGTAGTGATTAGTAATTCAGACTGGTCTCAGAGCTTCATGTTTTTTACTGTGAGACGCCAACTGCAGCCTTTCTCTTGGAGTCAACAGGAAGTGAGAAGAGCAGGCCAAATTTGACACCCCTTGACGTAACCAGAGATGGACTCCAGCCCTCATTTCTCCACCCAATAACACAGAGATTGTGAAAGCAAGCCCTTCTAGTTAAACATATCTACCAAGTACCAGGGGCGGAATAAAGAATGAAGAATTGAAGAAAACCTGCTTTGATAACTCCGACTTGGCTGTTTCTTATTAGCTGGCTCTCATTTAATAGAAGAAGCAGGAGGAGGAGGGAGGAGGAGGGAGGAGGGGGAAGAGGAGGGACAGAAAGGAGGAGGAGGAGGAGTGAGACGGGGGAGGGGCAGAAAGTGGAGGGAGAAGGAGAAGAGGAAGGTCAGCAGGGGCAGTAGTAAAGGGAGTTCCCTCAGATACAGAGGTGAAGATGGCAAGAAGAAAAAGAAATAATATTTATTAAATAAGCTACTCCTCAAACCAATCAGAAAAAGATTATGAATGAAGCAAACAGAGAATCTACTTTTTCTGATGATTTTTTTTTTTTTCATTATGCCACATTTGTAGAACATTCCAAACTGGGCACAGCAATACATAGCCACGTAGTCAGAAGTGATACAAATAGACTTTTTATGAAACATTTCCTATTTCTGGTTACAATTACTGTTGCAATGATTGATTCATGGTCAGCTATTTCCAACTACAGCTGTGGTAATAGCAATGAGATTTAAAATTTGATCATTTCACATGGGGGGTTTAGTGAAAGAAAGTAATATGCACATATCTTTGCACGCACCTCTATTTTTTCTCTATTTTATATCTTTCCTCTCTAATTCATTCTATACTTAGTTCCAGATTCGTTTTCCTAAAATATCACTGCCGTGAATGTGTTCACTTGCTATCAGGACGTTCATTCGCTAATGAAACTCAGGGCAAATGCTCCATTGGTATAGAGGCTAAAATTATTATTTTAACCACCCCTCCTCCAGTCCCCCTGGCCAAGGAAAAGTTTCAAGCTATGTTATTAGGAGGAATATACATTTTTCATGTAACACCAGATAGGATGATTTTTAGAAAAAAAAATCATATATATATATATATATATATATATATATATATATATATATGATTATCGGAAGCTGGGTTTATTTCACATTCTTCAAGAAGGTACCGAAGGCCAGGCATGGTGGCTCACCCCTGTAATCCCAACACTTTGGGAGGCTGAGGTGAGCGGATCACCAGAGGTCAGGAGTTCGAGATCAACCTGGCTAGCATGGTGAAACCCCGTCTATATTAAATATACAAAATTAGCTGGTCGTGGTGGTACATGCCTGTAATCCCAGATACTCAGGAGGCTGAGGCAGGAAAATCGTTTGAAGCTGGGAGGCAGAGGTGCCAGTGAGCTGGAATTGAGCCGCTGCACTCCAGCTTGGACGACAGAGTGACACTCAGACTCCACAAAGAAAAAAAAAAAAAAGGAACTGGAGCCCCTGGAAAAGAAAACCCATCCATTCTTCAAGGTCCCAGAGTTTCTTTTTCCTGCCTGCTCACCCTGACCCCTACCTACACTCCCTGCCTCACCTCAGGGAGACATCAAACATTGGCACCTCCTCTATTGTAGAGTCAAGGACTGAGTGCAAGGTACAGTCTACCAGATCTGCTTTAGTCTGTACAGATGGCGGAATGTCCCAGGGAAAGAGGGCATCAAAACACGGAAGAATTTAGCAGGAGAGTCACCCTGAGAGAAAGAAAGAGGGAGTAGGAGCCAGGAAAAGTGTCCATGAGGAAAACTCTTGGAAGGCCTAGGCAATATGGCTCCATCTCATTATATGGGATAAAGGATTAAGTCGGCTGATTAGACCCCATTTCTGATTCTCCCCTCTCCTCCTTACAATGTGTGACTCCGACGCAATTAGTTACCCAAACCCTTCAGTAAAAAAAGAAGAAAAAAAAAGACCAGCAATCACACATGTGGAATGAGCAGCTGACAAGGACAATCCTAGTATTGTCCTATAATGAGCAGTGCTCATTATAAACCATGGGGAAATACATCCCTTCAAATGATAAGGACATCCCTAAATATATTCTTCAGTAGTCTAAATCGGAATACTACCTACTCCCCAATGCCATACTGAACTTCTGCCTTCCCAGGAGATATTCTAAGGGTCCAGGTATGCCCAGGCTCTAACACTGGAGGAGCAAAAGCCCCCTTCAATTGGAGAAAACCAAGACATTAAAAAGAAGCCTACTTTTTTTTTTTTTTTTTTTTTTTTTTTTTTTTGAGACGGAGTCTCGCTCTGTCGCCCAGGCTGGAGTGCAGTGGCCGGGTCTCAGCTCACTGCAAGCTCCGCCTCCCGGGTTCACGCCATTCTCCTGCCTCAGCCTCCGGAGTAGCTGGGACTACAGGCGCCCGCCACCTCGCCCGGCTAGTTTTTTGTATTTTTAGTAGAGACGGGGTTTCACCATGTTAGCCAGGATGGTCTCGATCTCCTGACCTTGTGATCCGCCCGTCTAGGCCTCCCAAAGTGCTGGGATTACAGGCTTGAGCCACTGCGCCCGGCCAGAAGCCTACTTTTGACTGCCTTCTCTGTGTCCTCCACCTGACTGCTGATGTTTCAGTCACAATTTAAAAACAGTTTCCATCCTCAGCTTTACAAATTAGTGTATCAAAATAGTTCCTCATATTATATTCTGAATGTGTCACTTTAGGAGCAAGGGTTCACAGGCAGCTGCTCCATCCCAGCCACACTTCTATCTGTGGGTTATACAGAAAGCCAGCCTGGCCTTGAGTAATTTTAACTTCATTTTTCTGGGTCCCCTACCACTCACTTGGAAGCCAGCTTTCATTCATCTTGGTTACACAAGCCCACGAGTATCAAACATGTCCTATATCAATAGTTACAGCACTTGTCATACATGTCTACAATAGTCATTTAATGTATGTACCAGAATGTATCATGTGTTCTTAATCAATTTCTTTATCTGTAAAACAAATAATAATAATACATACCCATAGCCATAAAGTTGCGAGAATTAATTGAGTTAGTATGGCCTATATGCTTAGACCAGGCATTACAAAACTTTTTTTTATTAAGGACCAGATAAAAATAAGTTAAGTTTTGCGCTTCATACAGTCTGTGTCTTAACTACTCACCTCTGTCACTGTAGAACAAAATCAGCCACAGATAAATGAGTGTGGCTGTATTCCAATAAAACTTTATTTAAAAAAACAGGCGGTGAACTGAATTTGGCCCACAGGCAGCAGTTTAATGACCCCTGTCTGAAACAATACGTGTTCAATAAATTTGTTATTAGAGTTATTATCTTAATCAGTACTGACAGTTCTCCATTTTCACATTTGCTTATCTTTCCTAGTAACATTTGTAATTGAATTCTGGATACGTTAACTTGCCCATTCATCACTGAGGTCACTGATGAGGAAAAGAAATGGCGGAGGACTTTTATCTTGCTTATACGTGTATAGCATCTAGTGGTAGAGGAGTGTAATTGCAAGTTTTTTGTTTTGTTTTGTTTTTTGTTTTTTTTTTCATGTCCTTGATCTTTTTCAAGCTCATCTTCAGTAAGAAGGCAGCTTCCTCAGTCAGCCCACAGTGGGAAGCTGCATCTGGATGACGAGGACAAGTCAGATCCACCTGTTTCCAAAGATGTCCCTAATAGACCTTTGCCCAGGGGGTTCTCATAATGCAGGGTTGCATGTAGAGACAATCGAAAGTATTCACCAAAGGGATTTAAAAATGACCGTGTGCCGGGCGTGGTGGCTCACGCCTGTAATCCCAGCAGTTTGGGAGGCCGAGGCAGGTGGATCACCTGAGGTTGGGAGTTCGAGACCACTCTGACCAACATGGGGAAACCCCTTCTCTACTAAAAAATACAAAATTAGCTGAGTGTGGTGGCACATGCCTATAATCCCAGCTACTCGGGAGGCTGAGGCAGGAGAATCACTTGAACCCGGGAGGCGGAGGTTGTGGTGAGCCGGAGATGGTGCAATTGTATTCCAGCCTGGGCAACAAGAGCGAAACTCCGTCTCAAAAAAAAAAAAAAAAAAAAAAAAAAGAGAAAAAGAAAATGACCCTGTGTAAGAAATAAGCTGTTATTTGTTAATCCATCAAATATCATCTATGTATGTGTGTTTAATCATACTAACAAATACTTCAGAGAAATAATAGAGTGTAGTTATGTTTTATCTTAAAATTAGCCTTCATAAAGTATTCAGTGATCTCTTAGCATGAAGCAGAGGCAGCTGCCTCAGCCAGGTCAGGTCTCCCTTTACCTCCTTTGTGCCTGCTGCCTGTTGACCATCTTCTACCCCTCATTTTTATCTACATTCCTTGCTTGTCGCACTTCATACGCTACTGCCTCCCTTTGTTGCCAATAACGCCAACTGTTCAGAATTCTCAGTCTCTCTTCTACTGTGTAGAGTTTAGATTTTAAGTAGATAGCATCTTCCTAAGCCAAGGTTCCAGAACTCTGGTTCTTTGTTTCTAGTATTTTCTGCTGAGGCCCTATCAATCATCGTATTCTATGATAAATTTTTTGATAGGTAGATGCCTGAAGATACTTTTTTTCCTGTCTGTTCTTAGGATGGAGCTCAAGATGCAAATTTTTTAAATGCCATTATTTAACAGAGAGAAAAAAAAATCTTCCAGCTCTGTACTTCCTCCCTGTGTGTGCCTCCACTGAACAGAAGTTATTTATGAACACTGTTTGGGTTACTCTATAAAATAAATTCTGAGATGTAGTGATCTGATTTCTGATTTTTTTCTTCCCCTGGAATCAGTAAGAAATCACTGGGTTCATCTCCCATCAGCAAGTTCATATCTTATGTACAACCGGGGAGTTCATATTCAAGTTCACATCTCAGCGGGGAGCATGAGCCAAGGGCTGCAGTTTTCAATGCTTTGTCAGCATTATCAGAGGAAGCTTCTGATAACCTCTGATAATCTTCCCACTCCCAAATGGCTCTGCCCCCTTCTTCCTGAACTGCCCAGGTATTTACGTTTTCTCTAAAGTTCTCCTGCCATCACCACCAGTCACCACAATCGCCACCTGCCTTTCATAGCAGCTGGCTGGCCCGGGACCTGCTTCCCTAACTTTTGTTTGTGGCAGCCTCATTTCCTGGGCACCTGGGCCCCTTCCCCTCATTCCTGCCACATTGACTTGGAAGAGTATCCTTGCTCTGATTTTGAGGAGATTCTTCATCCTATATTTCCAAACAAGTCCCTATTTTTGTTCCCCCAAATCTTAAAGCTGACCAGAAAACTAGACTGAATTGGCCACACCACTATTTGGACTCTCTTTGTGATTTTTGGCTACTTGCTTCTCTCAGTAGTTTATAGGACATGTCAGATTTTCCACAGCAGTCATATAACATACTCCTCCTTACACCTACCTTGGGACTGGCCCAGCAAAGTTTTAGGACACACTTGGGATTATGTATGAAGAGAGTGCTGGGCATTAAAATAACATGGATAAAGCCCTCTCAAGACCAAAATTTTTCCAGAGGCTGGGCATCAATTGATCGCTAGACATCAATTTCCTCAATAAAATGAAAACGTTTGCCTCTTCAACAAGCAATCAAGTCCCTCTGAGCTCAAATAATCTGTCATTCGAAATCTATCTCATTATTTAAAGAGACCTCTAGGTTCTGAATAGAATCCATTTGTCCTTCTGTTAGGTAAAGTTGCCAGAATAATTTCCCAATTGTGAAACTGGGAAAGTTTATCAGAGAATAGGATGGTTTGTGAATACAACTTGTGATGCGTGGTAGTCAACCTTCTACGCTCTGTTACCAGTATCCTACTACTAAAGCTTTCACTCTCATTATTGGGGTTGGGAATGTGTTTTTCATTCTTACTCAGCTTTTGGCATTGTCTAACATTTCTTCCAGAAATGGCCTTGCCGGTGAAAGATCTCTTAACATTGGTTTGAAATTACCCAGTTATAAATCCTGACCTGATTCCTTTCAGAGTTGTCTTCCCTTCTGAAGCTCCTCCAGGGCCTACACTCAAGAGGTGCCTGGATTTAGCATGGACTTCACTGCTCTCCATATCAGAAAGGGCCTGGGGATCCTTCTGGATAATATGTAGGTTTCTTCCCATCTCAGAATTTCTGTTTCCAAGTTCTATAAGAAAGAGATATTTTTGAATTTTTATTTGTGGCATATATCCTGCTTATGCCAGCAGATGCGTCAAAGACACCACAACTAAAATAGAATTTTTTATAGGAAAACAGAATTTAGGGCCTGAATTAATTGCTGACATCATATGTACTCCCTCAGAAAATGAGCTATTCAGAAACAACTCTGCTCCCTTCTAACATACTGCTCCCTTCTAGCATACTCTACCCTCTAAAACTTCATTATTATTAAGGACACATGTACAGAAACAGGATCCACGACTTGTCAGACTCCTTCTGTGCCAGCCAGTCATGCCCCAACTAATATTATAATCCTCCCTTTTTCACATCATAATTGGTTATTGTGCAAATAAGTATGTTCTCCCAAGAACAGATTGTGACTTTAGGTGGATAAAGAACAGCCATCAGAAGCAGATGAACTCTCCGTAAGCCAAGTCTGAGACCTCACCACAAATGTCTTTAATAACACACAAGAGAATAAATAAATAAACACAAAGAGAAATAAAAATAATAGAATGAAAGACAGGATCAAATGATTTTAAAAGGAATCTAAAACCAGGTTTGCTAAGAGATGTCACTTATTATATAGGATGTGCATGTTTTCATTCTCAAGTTAGAAACTGTAGCCTGCATCTAAATTTTGAGGCTTATTTCTCTACCTTTGCTGTACACAGACCTGTGTTCCAAAAAACAACTATTCTACTATTTTTTGCTTTTAAATATATTTCTATGCCATTATTTCTATTAATCTCACTACCTGGAATGCCTATTCTGTGCCGTAAGGAAATTCCATACATACTTCAAGGTCTTTCTCAAACGTCACTGTCT
This sequence comes from Macaca mulatta, assembly GCF_049350105.2. Lineage (NCBI taxonomy): Eukaryota > Metazoa > Chordata > Mammalia > Primates > Cercopithecidae > Macaca > Macaca mulatta. The sequence continues at coordinate 126,822,031 of NC_133413.1, forward strand.
TCACCACATCTTACAAAGTAAAGGAATGTATTAGTCCTTTCTCACGCTGCTCATAAAGACATATCCGAGACTGGGTAATTTATAAAGAAAAGAGAGGTTCAATGGACTCACAGTTCCACATGGCTGGGGAGGCCTCACAATCGTGGCAGAAGGCAAAAGGCACATGTTACATGGCAGCAGGCAAGAGAGAATGAGAGAGCCAAGTGAAAGGGGAAACCCCTTATGAAACCATCAGATCTTGTGAGATTTATTCACTACCACAAGAACAGTATGGAGGAAACCATCCCCATGATTCAATTATCTCCCACCAGGTCTCTCCCATAACACGTGGGAATTATGGGAGCTACAGTGAGATGAGATGTGGGTGGGGACACAGCCAAACCATATCAAAAGAATGATGAGCAAACCATAAAGAAGTCAGATAAGATGCTATAGAAAGACTAAGTTTGGAAATTTGGGCAGTGATTTTAATTCTGAAGGTAGAGACACAGTAAACTACAAAATGGACCTGTAGGTTGTTAGATGAACTTTAGCTTAAAGCTGCCTTCTAACATATTTTAAGTTCAGTCTAAAGTTTCTCCACACATATTTAACCGTTCCCTAACTGGATGTGTAAACAGACTGTAACCTCCTATTGTGCCAGTCACTAAGTTTTGGCCAATCAAAGGTGGCCAGCTGTTCAAAACAGGTTCAAATAAGGAAAACACTAAGCCTGTAACCAATGTATTTTCTGAATGTCACTTTCTTTTTTGTGTCCATCAATCTTCTTGGACTGTATGGTAGCACGGGGAGCCTCTCCGAACCTATTCTGGTTCAGGGGCTGCCTGACTCGTCAATCATTCTTTGCTCAATTAAATTCTGTTAAATTTAATTTGTCTAAGGGTTTTTAAAAAGAAGATAAAAGAGATGTCATGAGTCTATCAGAGAACTTTCTAGAACTGTGTTGTTCCTTGATGGTGATTTGCCTGGTTACTTCCTAAAATACATTTAATATTGTGTATTCAAAATCATGCACTTTTCACCATCAGTCAGTGTGCTGGTCTTTTGGGTATGTTCCTGGGAAGGCCAGGTATGGAGGGAAACACAAATAAAATGTAAAGAAAACTACAGATAGAAAACTCAGTATCTCAACTGCAGACCTCCATTTTATGGATACTTCCTGTGTTCGGGTAGTTTGTTATGCATTTTACACAATACCTAATACATTGAACCTTCATCTAAAAAACAAAACAAAACAACACTTTGAGGCGAGCAGAAGTATTTTCATTTTACAGTTGAGGAAGGGAAAGTTGAGTAACTTGCTCAAGATTCCACAGCTCATGTATGAAATCCCAGGTCAATTCAATTTTAGAGCCTAAATTCTTAGCTCCCCCTCAAAGGTTTCTCCATCACTTTCCAAAAGCAGGCCAGCTATATTCCTTCCGCACTCAGCGTGCACTCTCATTCCCTGCAAGCCCAAAGGTAGCTGCAACTTCATGAATTTGAAACTCGGCCATGAGGCAAAAACGATTTAGAAACCCTGGCTCAACAGATAATGCTCTAAAGAGAGTTGCGAGCCCTCAAGTTTCTTCCCTGTCTCTTCTTGCGTTTCCTGTGAGCCTTCACCAAAACATTTAACTCTCGCCTTCGAAAACTGCATGTGCTCCTCCTGTTGCCTGAAATACTCCATGGAGAACTCTTCTACAGGCCTTCTGTAAGCCTGTATGCTCTGCCCTGCACAATTGCTTCTTCTGAATCAATCAGAAACATCCTTTTTATGCAGGTCTCTTTTAGCTTCAGCAGTTCACAGTACTTTAATCTCTTGCTCACACATCCTGTCTCCCACTTTTCTGGGCAGTCTTCAAAAGTCAAGTACTCTCTCTTAGTTATCTTAGCTCAGTGATATTTATTAATATGCACTGAACAAACGAACAAATCAAAAGAGGGATGTCTTCCACATATACAAACATCTATCTATTTAGAGCTTTGAGCATCAGAAAAAGAATGATATCTGAATCCAATGCACAATTTTCAGAAATTTACAATCTGTGTTTAAGACGGTAATTTTTAAAAAATATCCTTCTAAAAAAATGAGATAAATTCAAGTATCTCTGCCCTCTTATTTTGGAAATAGGATCTCACCACTCTCATGGGATACACAATCAGAAATTAAAGGTAGAGAGGCAGTTGAATAAAGATTTATTAAATTGAATTGTATGTAATTGAACTGAATTAAACTGAAAGGCAGACTTAGCTTTGGATGGAGATCATCGAGCTGTTTGGATGGAGAGTCAACCCTAAGGAGAGAACAGGGTTGTTAGGGAGCCTGAGTTCTGGGTCTGGACTTCTCAACCCTGGCTTCATATTATAATCACCTGGGGAGCTCTAAAAACTTGTGGATACATGGTTCCCACCCTTAGGATATTTAATTTAATAGGACTGAAGTGGGACCTTGGCATCAGTGTTTTTTAAAGCTCCCTAGGTGTTTTTAATGTGCAACCAGCCATGAGACAACTCCTCCAGAAAAAAAAAAAAAAAAAAAAAATTTAAAGGGTTACTTCCTCATACCTGCATTTCCGTAGCTGGGGAAGCAAAAAATAGAAATGCGGTCTCTGGTGTCTCAGGTAGTGGTTCCACTTCCACCCATTTCACTCTACAGACCAAGCTTGCCTGCAGCCTGTGCCTCCAAAATGTGGAGGTGGGGAGCTCTAAGAAAGAGGGGTGTCACTTGCAAGTATAAGCAAATCAGACGCTCCCGGTGCTACAGAAATGGGCAAGGAGAAAACTCAGCATTTTGACTGGGATTTTGTTCCAACCAAGCAACTCTCTTCTACTTTTGTTGTGTATGGTTGGCACCAGGTAAGGAGAACCAAAGAAAACACCAGGGAAATATTGTGATATTGCCACAGCTGTGCCTCAGTCGGGAAAAATAAATAAATTTAAAAAAGAAAATGCCTGAGGCTTCCCCTTCTCTTTAACGCTTCTTCAGCACTTTGTTTTCCTGTTGGGAAACAAATGAAACTGAAAAAGTTTCAGGTTGCTTTCCTGCAATTACACAATCTTTTCCCTCCTTTCTCCCATCCAAAAGCCTGCAAAACGGCAGCACTGTATTTTCCAGCCAGAGCAACTGGACATTCCCCAGGAGGTAACGCTCCCCCTGTAGCTGCCGCCCCGAGAGAAACTCAAAAAGCACTTGACATCTGCGCTTAAGCGTTGTGTTTTTCTGCTGCAATTCCAAAAGCCTCTTGAAGATTTCATGTTTGTATTTTCCCCTTTTTCTGGCTTCATACGCTCCTGTGTAAATGAAGAAAGCTCCTCCAGTAGGAAAGAATCGTACCTCTGGAGCAGTTGCTGAATCATACACATTTGCTCCCATTTAAAGCAACTTTGCATACAGCAGCATTTTGTGCTGCTAAGGAAATCTAGAACAATTTAAGAAGAAGCCCTTTTAAAAAGCGATTCCAATGAAGGACAAAGCAAATAAAAATGAAGTCATACACATTCATCTGAGAAATAAATACTGCAGCCGTATTTCTGAATGTTATTAAATTTTACTTATTTTAGTCTTGCATTATCTAGTTATTAAATATGCAACATTTTCCCTCCTAAATCTTTTCTAATGTAGGCACTTCAGGTTTGACTACCTCATCCATTTTTTATGATTATGTTTTTGCATTTACCTTTCAGTGCTACTGAAACTCCATACTACCACCCACCCCAGCTGATATAGGAACTTTTTAAAATAAAATAAAGGAGTAAAATTCAGGAAAGTTATGGCCAAGGAAATTTCTCCTCGGTTCTGTCTTCTCCAGGACCAGGCAAAGGGAGGCAATAAAGAAGCGCCATTGCGGCAAAGGAAAATTAAGAACACCAAAACTGTCGTTATTTAGAAGTTTATATTTTGTGAGTTGTAAAATGTTTGCATTAATTTTGAATATTTCATTAAAGTATTATTTATCTTGCCTATGGAGTTTTTTTGGTGTGTCTTTAATTTTGTGCCTGAATCCCAGTCTTGGTTCTCCTTGAAAGACAAGGAACCAGTCACGTAGACCGACACAGCAGAGAGTTCACAGGTAGATGTAATGTGACTCTTTACATTGGGGTGTTGAGAATTCTGCAGCCTGCATATCTCTGTGTATTGTTGATGAAGATATCCCAAACAAGAAGGTTAATGTGATTCATTTCTCAGGAATCTTGGAGGCCCTTGAAAACTGTATGAGTCTGCAGGTTGTTGCTAGAAGTAAATCAAGGTCACAAGACTTAAGAGGTGCCCTCCTACGAAACCAAAGCCTCAACCCAGAGTGCCTGTGTGCCCTACCTTGGGAAGCAAACTGATGTTTAATTTTATTCAACAACATCCCCACTGATCCCCTCCCATGGGTCAGACCCTGTACTTAGTGCTACTGAGTCTCAGCCCCAATCCTGCGGAGTGCACAGCCCAGTGAAAAATTTTTTTAAATAATATGACATAGATGCGCCATGATAAAAGTAGTAAAAGAAGGAGCCGGGCGCAGTGGCTCACGCCTGTAATCCCAGCACTTTGGGAGGCCGAGGCAGGTGGATCACAAGGTGAGGATATCGAGATCATCCTGGCTAACATGGTGAAACCCCATCTGTACTAAAAATACAAAAAATTAGCCAGGTATGGTGGTGGGCACCTATAGTCCCAGCTACTTTGGAGTCTCAGGCAGGAGAATGGCTTGAACCCAGGAGGTGGAGCTTGCAGTGAGCCGAGATCACGCCACTGTACTCCAACCTGGCAACAGAGCAAGACTCTGTCAAAAAAAAGGGCCCCAGCACAGAGGCAAGTGCTTCAGATCTTGAGAACACCCTCCAAGTGATGGCACAATAAAAAAAAGGAATTACTAATAATACACAGGAGATCCCTCTGCTCATGCATAAAGCTAGGATTCTAAGACCCTGAAAGTGTGTGTGTGGCTAAGACCTCCTGCAAAGCACAACTTGAAAACATACCTCCAAATGTCTGCATTGTGCGTGTACTGCATGCCATCCCACATCCGTCAGTAGGACATGTGCTTTGAGTTGTTTTCACAGTAGTAATTATGGCCCACACTCAGCTATCTACATGCTCTAGACTGGCTTCATTGGTGACCAAGGACTCACATTTGTTAAACAGCTGGACAAGAGCAGAGATGCCAAGTCTTCTAATAAAACAATTTATCTCTCTTCAAAACTAAAGCATATTAGAAATCAAACCTTCATCCTCAGGTTCATTATCATCAATGTGGCTGCCAGTACCATCCTATCAGTTACTCCATTATGACGACTTTGAAGCAGTTTATTTAAGTTTCATTGTTGCAGTCGTAAGTTGAAAGGAGCTAGAGGAAGATGGAAGAGAGGATGGTTGAGAGAAGATTCTCTACTTAATTCTCAGCTTTGTGTGTGGGATATCATCCCACCAGGACTCTGTGGATTTAGAGAAAAAGGCTGAGTTCATTGATATGAATCAATTTAACCTACAAGGAAGTTGAGCCTATCTCCCACAAACTCTGTCTTCACAAAGAGAAATCCAGGTCACTCATTTCTTGAACTCAATAGACACTGAAGCAGACAATCCTGTCATTCCCACCTCTGATATTCCCCTCCAGGTGGAGGACAATCACTGGCATAGTGCTCTTGGCTCCTCTCCATCCTCTCACTCCCTCCCTGCTGACTGGTGAGTTTGGAATGAGAATGAAGACCTGTCACCTCCTCTTGGGAGCAAGCTCTTAGAAGGGAACACATGTCCTCTGGTCTTCTTGTGTGAAGCCAGTGCCGAGGCCAGTTGAAAGGATAAACCTGGCTCCTTGTGGAGTTCTCCAGGAGGAAGCCCTATATGGACACATGCCTTAGTCTTCATTCTTGGTTTCATCAATCATAAAAGTGATATCTTGATCTCCACTTCTTTTACTGCTTGATTATCTGTTTTAATTGGTTCAGCTCTTAAACAGGAAAGATAGCTGCTATTTCTTGCCCTGTGCCTCTATGCCCCTCAAATTTTCCCTTAGCATCTAATCATTTAGACTGAATCAACCAGATAGCCAATTCTAGCAATGTCATAATGAAATGCTGGAGCTAGAAAGAAACTTCAGAAGCCTTTGAAATCCATCTCCTCCCTTTCGGTGTAATAAGGTATCATGCAATAGCACTAACTGGGCACTTAACATGTCCTCCTTTGCTCAGCAATTCTTTACTATATGTCATCTATTACCAATAGTCCCATTTTGTAGAAGAAGAAAGTTTTCAAATTTGAAACAGGTTGTATAACAATCAGTGGATGAAAGTCAGGTTTGTTTAAATGCAGAGGCCCCTAGATTAATGTAGGTCATGAGTCTTTATGCCATCAGGTGGATGGTCACATTCTGCTTAAAGATCAAAGACAATAGTTGATTCAAGGAGCATTAGAGAGTAAACTTCATAATGACACATTTGCAAGTTCAAGGGTGACTAGAGCCTTGGGGCCGGCATGTCTTCACTAAAAGTCTTGCCCAGTCTGAGCATGACACTAAAACCCTGAAACTTGTCAGTATAAAGCATTGTTCCAGCAGTAAATGCAAGAAAAAAAATGTAAGCTCTACTGGGCAGATTGACTAGGGAAATGTGGTGCTTCTATCAGAAGTTTGTACTTTTAAAAATCTCTTGTGGCCGGGCGCGGTGGCTCAAGCCTGTAATCCCAGCACTTTGGGAGGCCGAGACGGGCGGATCACGAGGTCAGGAGATCGAGACCATCCTGGCTAACACAATGAAACCCCGTCTCTACTAAAAATACAAAAAATTAGCCGGGCGAGGTGGCGGGCGCCTGTAGTCCCAGCTACTCGGGAGGCTGAGGCAGGAGAATGGCGTAAACCCGGGAGGCGGAGTTTGCAGTGAGCCGAGATAGTGCCACTGCACTCCAGCCTGGGCGACAGAGCGAGACTCCGTCTCAAAAAAAAAAAAAAAAAAAAAAAAAAAAAAAGAAAAAAAAAAATCTCTTGTGTTTTAGTGGCACCAACACACAAAGGGAATTAGGCCATTTTGATCTCCAATAATGAGAAACATGGCTGACGTTCAGACCTGAAACTATTTAATGCAAGTTAATTTTTTAAACAAATCTGGAATGAAATGAGGGAGAAAAAATAATCTTATGATGGGAGACATCAACTAATGGATTACATTTCTTTCTTCTCAATTAGAAATGGCAGAGGGGTTTTAATTATTTTTCCTTAGCAAGCACATCAAAACATATCTACACAAAAACACAGCAAATATGTTATAAACTTATTTAAGCCAAAGAGCTCGTCAACACTGTTTGTAATTATGAAATCATTTGGGGATATGGTATTTTTCTGGAAGGAATTGTTTTTCTCTTAGATGCAAACCACATCACAGCCCATCAGACATAAATCTTTTATTGTATCTTCAAGAGCAGAAATGTAAATTGTGCAACAAAGGCGCCACTGATAAAATGCAACTAGCCCCCCAGAATCATTTGGGTGATCTCATTATTTAGGGGAGATAACAGGAAATGTCATGCTTTCAAAAATGCTCTTTTGGGGAAAAAATGTTGAAATTAAATGCTGCCTAAGGAATTCCAAAGAAGAATTATTGGGAACTCTAGCCCCCCAATGCCATATGTTATCACAAGCACGAAAGAAAAAGGAGGCTTTTTTAGAGACTTTTTTGTCATTCGGTGAGCAATGAAGGGCTTGGTAGAGATGTAATAAAGCAATATGCTTGATAAGAGCATAGCTTCAGAAGCCAAACTACCTGCATCTTTATTCAGGCCCTGCCACTTAACAACTGTATAATCTAACCTATTTGTTCTTCAGTTTCTTTGCCTAAAACTGGGGATAAGAACAAGACCAACTATTCCTATTAAATGACATAAATGTAAAACTTAAACACATATTCTGTAGATGTTTATTATCATCATCATCATCATCATCCTTATTATCATTATGTAAGTTTTCAGCAGGAATATATGACAGAATATTAGACTTAAGTTGTAGTCTAGAAGTGGTGCAGGGTCAGATAAGGGCGTCAGAAATAGGAATTTACACACTCAAAAACCAGAGCCAGAAAACCAAAAAGAAGAATAAAATGAGCTAGGAACTCAAAGGGTAATTTGGGTCATGAAGAAAAGTCCAAGGATGACAACTTCAGAAACGGTGGCTATGATTCAACTGTTGTTTCTGATTCAACCTTATCATACCAGAGATATGTCATACAGTCATTCTTCCTTTGTCATCTTCATCTAATCAGTTACTTGTCCCTTACCTTATTCTGGATCCTGAAATCCTTATCTTCAGTTAATATAGAGAACACAGACCCCAGTCTTGATGGACTTGGATTCCACGGCATGTCCCCAGTTCCTGAGAGGCATAGCAAAGGGGTGATTACAAGACAAGGGCCAACATTGGGGTAAAAGGCAAATATTTTCTCACAGGAAGAAACAAATGCTCAGAGTCTGAATCCAAGAAGATAGTCACTGTCAAATCCACAACAACTTTATGTTCATGGAGTTGATGATGATTTTACCTGGGAATTATTTTTAAAAGTCAACTTTGAGGCTTCGTATGAATCACAATCCTTGGAGATAAGTTTAGAAATCTGAAAAATGTTTCCCAAGATATTTTTATACACACTAAATTTTGAAGACAACTGGACTAGAAGCTGAGCTGGTCTAGGGCACGAGATCTCAAGAAATGTAAAAGGAACAATCAATCAACGAGAACTGTAGGAGTCAGTCAATCATTATATGCATGGTCTGATCCTCCAAATACCTTCAATGCGACTTTTATTAGATTTAACACTTTCAACTCTTCACCATCTAATGAAGGCTATTAGAAATTGTGGGGAGCAGAAATAACTTGTGATAGAATTCTATTTCCCTCATTATAGAATGAAAATTTCAGTGTAGTGGTACATTAGACTCAATTGTGTCAACAGTTAAACTTTGAAGACTTGCCCCCTTTGGGATCCACCATTATCCAAGGACTATAAGGATAAGACTAAAAAGTTGGAAGATGAAATTCCTCCATGGGATGGTGGGGGGAGGGAGCTGCAACAGAAATAGGAAACAGACAAACACAATAAGCCTTGGATGGTATTTCCAGAATTGAACCAAGTAAGAAATATCTCTGAGAATTTGAAAGGTTTTCAAGTGGAATAAGAAAACAATGAAATGAACTAACATTTATTGAGCACTTACATATGCAACTAGTTGTAGATACCACGCAGGACTCTTCTACTCTCTAAGTTAACACCATGCCTGTGGCCCTCTCCTGAAGGAAATTTCCAGGCATATCGTCCCAGATATGGTACAACCATGGCGAACTCTTAAAATAGGACATTCTATCATGCCAGGTGGGCCCTAGGCACAATAAAACACCTGACACAGGGGCAGATAAACTACTTCCTGTCCAATGGCCTATGGGGTCACCTAATTCAAAAGTTCTACCCTTACCAAGCAATTAAACAGACTACTCAGATTCCCTTGGAGATTTGTACTAGAGATGTGAGTTTCTCCTTTAATCCTTACCTTGATCTGAGAGTACTAGAGATTCTCTTTTCATTTTAATAATGAGCAGGTGGGAGTTGAGTGAGGATAAACAATATTCCATGTTAGAAAGATGTAACCCCAGATCTTTGTGATGCCAAGGCTTGCACTTATATAGAAGATGGACCTAGAATCTCTAAAATGATATTACAAAACGAAAATCAATAAAGAGTTCTGTAACAACTGGTACCATGCCAAAGTGAGCCATTGAAAGATCAGTGGAAGTTTCCCCGCAAAAGCTGGATAACCTCTGCTTCGGGAGGCCATTCTGGGAAGGAAAAGCTGGACAAGATGACTTCCACAATCTTTCCAGCCTAAGGTATTATAACTTATTGGCAAGCAGAGCGGCACCACATTAAGTTAATCCTTTTTTGTCTTGGCAAAAGTAAATTGCATTCTTCTTGCAGAAACTTCTACTGGCAGTGCAGTTGCCTTGTGAAAGTAGAAAAGAAGCTGGGAAAACTGTTTTTTTCTCAGGATCTTCAGAGAAGGCTTATAGCAGAGTGGGATTATAGGAATATGCAAAGTATGATTATGCATCATAATGATCTAAAATGCTAGTAAAAGTAGATTTATATGCTGGCTCTGCCTCTTAGGAGCTATATGACTTTGGGCAAGTTGTTTGACCTTTCTGAAATGTATTTCCTCCTTTGAAACAACCTACTTCACAAGGTTGTGAGAATAACATGATGCACGTCCAGCATTTAGCACAAGGCACATAACAAACTGCCAATAAACGGTAACCATTACCTGTCATACAGTAAAATTGGTCAATGGGACGCCCACGTGTTTTTGAGCTGCTGTGTCACCCTAATGCTTGGCCAGAAGCGGTTCCTGAAAACTGGGCGCATACAGAAATCATGTTTGGAATGAGACTGAAGTGTCATACATAGTCTTTCAGTTCAAAAGTTTAGAGGACCAAAATGAAAAGTAAGTATTGATTTATAGCAAGAGATATGAACATCAGGTTGGCCAAAAACAGAGTTTTGAGACAACTTATATTGAGCATGTACTTGCTGGTGACCCTCAACATAGTGTTTCACACCACATGCCTTTCTGTGCATCCATGCCTTATACACTTTCCTCTACCTGGGTCTCCTTTATCTTTTAGCAAACTTGTTCCCATCTTGTGAAATCTAACTCAATTTTTTTCTTCTTTGCAAAGAGTTTTCAGTCTCTGCACAAAATTACTTCCTCATCTAGTCTCCCAAAGCTACACCCGTTTGGTCCCACTCAACACTGTAATTATTATTATTATTATTATTATTACTATTATTATTATTATTATTATTATTTCAGACGGAGTCTCACTCTGTCGCCCAGGCTGGAGTGCAGTTGCACAATCTCGGCTCACTGCAAGCTCTGCCTCCCGGGTTCACCCCATTCTCCTGCCTCAGCCTCCTGAGTAGCTGGGACTACAGGCACCCGCCACCATACCCGGAAGATTTTTTGTATTTTTTAGTAGAGACGGGGTTTCACCATGTTAGCCAGGATGGTCTTGTGATCCACCCGCCTTGGCCTCCCAAAGTGTTGGGCCACGGCGTGAGCCACCGTGCCTGGACTCAACACTGTAATGATTTACTCGTGTCTTCCTCACTAGACTAAAAGTTTTCAGGAGCAAGGACTGTGTCGCATTCATGCTGATAGCCCCAGTGCCCAGTACATTGCTGGGGATATATTCTAGTAGTACAGGAAATATATATTTATTGAATGAATAGTCCCAGTCAAGAAATTTCTATGTTTCGTGCCTCCACTATGGGCCAGGCACTGTAACAAAAGCTTTAGATGCAACATCTTTTATTGAATCTTTCCACAATCCTATGAGTGAGAATGGATCTCACAGAGGTTAACTACTTAAGCTCAAGCAGCTTACTGAGGGCAGAATCTCAATTTGAACCTTTTCTTGTCTTTCTCCAAAGCCTGGATATTTTCCATATGTTACAAAGCCTTCATGGCTGGAGCAATCTCAATATTAGCCAAAAGTACCATTTACAGGTTTGCTTTGACTTCTCTTGTTTTCTTTTCTTTACAATAAACTAGGAATTAGACCCTTCATTTATTAGAAAGGAAAAAAAATTCCAAAGCAAACAAATTATTTCAATGTCCTTCTTCTAGACACACTCAGTTATACATTGCTGTGATGAAAAGCTTAAGTTAATGTGTGATTATCCTATAAATAATGCACAAGCTGGTATCCATGCAGAGTAAAGCTTAGTTGCCTACTTTGGGGGTTTTAGAGTGATAATCAAATCTTTTTTTCCCCAAGTGAAGAGTAGATATATGAGTCAAACAGAAGATGAACATATAAGGTTCATTTCCATTAAAGCTAAATTTGAAAACAAAGCTTGATACCACACCTAGATCTCCTTTAGCCGAAGGTGGGTACCACTGCACCCACTCCAGCTACTATGTGAGTATTGACTGCATAACATCTCATAGATGACTTCCTTATCTGAGTAGTTATCCTCAGCTAATGGGGCTACTTCATCTGAGAAGTTAAAAGCCCATCGTCCACTCCCTGCCCCATCCCCCATAGCCCATCAGCCCTCTTGTTTCAAAAGCAAGTAACTCAGCCCTGGTGTCTATGTGCTGGCGCCTTCTACTGTGGATCAGGTGCACTTAACCTGAGGCCACATCCTTGTTTGCTCAGCTCTTCTCCCTTTCTTATTCTGCTTCCCTCCCTCCACTGTGGGTTTTTCTGCTGAGCACTCTCTCAACAAACCACATGCACGTAAATCCTCGCCTTAGGCTCTTCTTCTAGAAAGCCCAACCTAAGATATTTGGTTTAGATTGAGGTCACAATCAGGCTTTCTGATTCTACCACCCATATGCACCCTGAACTTAACTTCACGCCCCCACCCTAATCATAGGAACAGCTGGACACCAGCAAGGATACCCTGGTTTTCACAGAGAAGGAGAAGTCAGAAAGAACCCCAATGTGTTTCTCCTACACTTCTCCCTTCCTGGGGAGCAGAGCAAGAGTTTCCTTCTAACCACACACAGAGCCTTTGTGTGAAGTTGGAGAAACACACCCATGATAGTGGAGGCTACCCCAGTGTTAGTACAGCTTAGTGACCCAAGCATAGCTCAATTCCAGCTGCTCTCTGCCTCCTGTCCTGGTTGCTCTGTGCTGAACTAACCTGAAGAGCAGCGATGAAGCTTCTGCCCACGTCTATGGAAATATGAGTCAGGGATAAGCTCCCCTCCCCACCACCCATATTGGGAGGAGCAAAAGCAACAAATAGACAAGAAAATATTTAATCTTGTGGTTCAAATCTTAGCCTGCCCACATATTATCAGTGTGAACGAAGGCAAACTATTTCACCTTTCTTTGGCTTCACTTCTTCATCTTTAATGTAGTGATAATAAAAGTATATTCCTCATATGGTTGAGGTGAAGATTAAGTGAATTAATACACACAAAGTGCCGAAAGTAACTCCTGACACATAGTAAGCTCTTAATAAATGTGAGATCCCAATTGCTCATCATAAACGCACATGGGAAACTCGAAGTGTGCACCCCACTCATTTCAGAAGACAAGGCTAGGAAAAACGCCACCCTCTGAAATTAAAACAGGTGAAACTAATCTGTGATAGAAGAGATTGCCTCTCTAGAGAAATAGCTCCATCTTAAGAAGATGGTTTGTAAGCTGTTTTCTAATGAGAAAATGCAGACTCCCAAAACTCTAGCTAGGCAATCCAGTTACCAGTGAAAGCAAAGCTCCTAAAGAATATGCTCAGAAACGTGTAATTGGTATGCAATAATTGTTAAAGAAAGTTGAGGCCATCTCAACTATGCTGTATATACTTACCAAATAACATGCTTCAATACTATTATCTTTGGTGGCTGATGGTTAATAAGAGTTTGCTGTTGCTTATCCAGTATTGTCTGAAGTAGAAAAAAAAATGCATTTGGTAGATGGAAGTATCCTAGTTATTAGGAAATTATACTCTGCCACAAAGTAGAAATAATTCATGGGGCTATCATACAACTATAGCAACACATGACTATTATAGAACAGCAGTCTTTTCAGCAGGCTTCCAGACCAGCAGCATTAGCATGACCTGCAGACTTGTTAGAAATGCAAATTTGGGGGCTCCATTCCTTGAGCAGAGACCCTGGGAACGGGGCTCAGCGATCTGTGTTTCATAAGCCTTCTGGGTGATTCTAGCACACACTAGAGTGAACCAAAGGGGTTGGGCGCATTGACTCACACCTGTAACCCAAGGCAGGTGGATCACTTGAGGCCAAGAGTTCAAGACCAGCCCGGGCAACATGACAAAACCCTGTCTCTACTAAAAATACAAAACTTAGCTGGGTGTGGTGGCACACGCCTGTAATCCCAGTTACTTGGGAGGCTGAGACATAAGAATCACTTGAACCTTGGGGGCAGACGTTGCAGTGAGCCAAGATCGTGCCACTGCACTCTAGCCTGGGTGACAGAGTGAGGCCTTGTCTCAAAGAAAAAAAAGAAAAGTAGACCGTCTATATTTCTGTGCTCTGATTCTGTGCTCAAAAGCAACCTCAGTGATGATTAATTTGATTTGACAGGTGCTGTGATACTAGAAAGGAGTAGCATGGTTAGTGTACAAGAATAATCTATCTACTAGAAATTTATCTCTTTTTCCCTAAATAATTGACCTGCTGGTGCACCATAATTTTTTGGAAGTTTTATTAGTATGGGACAAATTCCAAGAGTTTAAAAACCCTAAATGAGCTGATGAGCTTCCTTCTCAACCCACTAAACCTCCTGATGGCATCTCTCTCAGTTCAGCTTCTTAGCCATGACAGTCATCTCTGTTGAAATGAAACTAAGAAAAAATAAATAAACTGAGGCAGCAGGGGCAGAGACAAAAAGATCTACATCTCACCATTACTGCCACCACACGCACACCCATCCCCTAGAAGAAAATGTTATAAGGCTTTGACCAAGAAGAACCAAAAGTAACTGTATCACCTGCACCTGTTTCCGAAATCACAGCACACAGTAAAGTCGATGGAAAAAAGATCCAGCTTGCTTGAAAACATGCTTATGACCTAACACTGAAAATACATTTAAATTAGACATCCGCATCTCTTCCCCAAATTAAAATGGGATCTATATAGTGCTTCTCTTCCAAGTGAAAGTCTAAAGTGTGCATGTATGTGCTAGCATGTGTGTACTTAACAAAATACTATTTCAAAGTAGCTGTATTTATTTCTAATATACCTAATAAGGGTCATCACAGGTAAAAGATAATTAGTGATGTCTTTGCTGTTTTCACTGATGAAAAGGAAACGAAAGAGAGTGGTGGAGGATGTTGAAAATGCACTATTGTAACTAAATCTGTTACATCACATTGTTTTATTTCCCTTTGAACCGTTTTTTGTCTTTTTTTTTTTTTTTTTTTTTTTTTTGAGACAGAGTCTCGCCCTGTCGCCCAGGCTGGAGTGCAGTGGCGCGATCTCGGCTCACTGCAAGCTCCGCCTCCTGGGTTCATGCCATTCTCCTGCCTCAGCCCCCCGAGTAGCTGAAACTACAGCACCTGCCACCACGCCCGGCAAATTTTTTGTATTTTTAATAGAGATGGGGTGAACTGTGTTTTAATCAAAGCAGGTTGATTTCCACTTCATGAAAATGTTTAATTTCAAGCCACTGGAGTTTTATGGGTTATCTACCACATTTTACTGGAGCCTTGTAAATCTTACAAAATTCTGCAATATCTAGACCATAAAAACCATCATTCAAATGTGTTTTCTGTAGAGATGTTTCTTCCCTATGTAGATTCACAGGCTTTGCAAAGATTTGCGGAGGGAAAAAAAAAAAAAAAAAAAAAAAAAAAACACCTTTGAGATATATTCCACAGTTCCTGAGTTAAAAGATCACCTTTTCAGTTGACTGGAATTTCACCTATCACAGTCTAACCCTTTATAGAACTGTTTAAAAGACTGAAGCCTTTAATAATAATAATAATTTTAAAATTCTATCACTCTTTCCCTGTATGCCCCTTGCTTTCAATCCTTTTAAAGGCACATGGTACTAAAAGCACTTCTGAGAATTCTAAAGCCAGTGATGGATTATTGTCATGAATGAACATTCATCACTGTTATTAAAGGGAGTGGTTGTGCTATTAGCTGAGATCCAGCTTCCAAGATTGCTGAATAGAGTGCCCCAAATACAAACAAATATGGCAGCAAGGAAAAGACGGTACGCACCTTTAATAAAACAGAACCAAGCTTCTGAATGCTATTAAATGAACCACTCCTTTCTTCTCACAAAGTTTATCAATTTGGCCTCAGAGTAAACAGAAACAAATTGGCATTCTTTTCTATTTATTTGTCTAACACGTTGAAGAGTGCTAATCACGCATGAGATTTCTAAATCTCATATATTTTATTTGTACTGTGATTCCTAAAGCTATTTGCATCAAGCTTCTCAGTCACCTATGTAAACAGAGTCAATGCATGGGTGAACATTGACGAATGAATCCAAATATTTATTTTATGATAATTTTATGAATTTCATGTAAAGCCACTTTTCTAACCTAAAAATTAACCCCGCTTTCACCTTCTTCAGATGGTTTGTGTCTAAAGTTAGAGAGGCATTTTGTATCAGAAATTAATTCTTTTGCTGGAGAAGAGGGAGTAACGGAGAATCTGCCACTAGACAGCAATCAGAAATTGTTCACGGCAGCTCAGAGGAAACCAGCATGTCCATTCCATGTTAAGATACCTAAAAAGTTGTTTTAGTCTCTAAATAAACAACTTTTCACGTGGGACACTTGTGGGTATCCACACTGGATATAGGTGTGAAATACCTGAAAATACGCACTTTAATTGAAATATTTCTGAACCAGAATACACAATTAGTACTACATGATTTTCAAGCCCAATCTTTCCCCTAAGGATGTTGCCCAGTGATTTGGAATCGAAAGACCTAAGTTCCTGTTTGTTTTCTCTGTCACTTAACTTGCTCTTTGACTTCAAATCATTCACCACTTCTCTGAACTTAATTGCGTCATTTGAGCTGAAATACAGTTTACAGTTATAAATCTATTAGTCAACTACCTGAATAGACCACTGAAGGGCATCTCAGATCTCTTAAAGCCAAAGACCCAAAGCTCTGGAGTGGTGTTTGAACGTGGAGCGATACAATGAATTGCTGTGCAATTAACATAAGAATTGTTAATATCGTAACTCTTAAAAATCAATCCCATAAGTCAAACACAATATGAAAGCAATAATAATACTAAAAGACATTTATATGGTACACTACATTGAATTTGATATTGTGCCAACTCTTCACAGTTAGCCATTATGGTATTACATTTAAAGAGAAAAACAAGTTGAGAAAGCTTACATAAATTGCTTAAGATGGCGGAAAGTCACAGACTAAAAGCCCTCTGATTTCTTAATAGATGAAAACCAAAGGAAGAGGGAGAAGAAATTAAGAAGTGTTTATCTTAAGACTAGAGAGACAAAGTCAGATCTCTTTAAGACAACCATATCTGCTTAATGCCATATGCAATGTGAGTCCTAAAACATGTTACATTTGTATTAAAGAGGGAGTCTCGGATACAAGGATAATCTTGGTTTCACACCTTCTGTGAGACTCACCTATTTCTACCTACATGTAAATACAGTGTGACTCTCAAAACAGCATTGTAGTATATTGGAAACATATATTCTGCAGTTAGAAAACTGAGCTTGACATTACCATTCTGCCTCTTAGTAGTCACCTGTCATTTAATTTCCTAATTTGTCAAATGAAAATAACAACACTGTAGTTAAAAGCATTTGCAAACTACATATTTTATATAAATAGACATTATTACTAATAACAAGAAATAAAGTAATAAATATATGGAGTAATAATGTACTCCCTTTCGATATCTATTTATCATCAACAAAAATAGAAAATAAGTTATATCAATTGAAATGAAGGAAAAAAGGAAAGGAGCCCTATATGAACTAGAAAAGGTCTAAATTAGAAAAAAACTTTTAGAAAAATTAATGTTTTTCAATACTACTTCAAGTCTGGAAACTGCAAAAGAATCACTGCTACTAAACTCGTGAAGAATAAAAATTAATGAAATTCTATTATATATATGAAAAAGTATTTATGGCCAAAAAAAAACCACATCAAATAACTCTAATTTGGAAGTTTGGGAAGGGAGAAAAGAAAGTATCTTGGAGTAGTCAAGTAAATAACCATTAATACAGTATTAAACTAGGTTATGAAAAACACAAGAAACACAGTAGTAAAGCAGCTTCACTAATTGCACAGTAAGACTTTGTGTAATGGATGGCCTGTAATTATTACAGACCTGAGGTAAGGTGTGTGCCAAGGTGGATGTCAGAAAAGAACAAATACCTAACACCACTGAGAATTAGCATACGCATAAACTGGAGCACTGTAGCATGGGAAAAGGAGTGTGAGGCAAGACTGAACGGTGGAGAATTAGAAAAGGAATGCTGAATTTCAGTCTGTAGATGATATGAGTAAGGAAAACAAAGAAGTGTAGCCCAGACTCTCACAAAGTACAAATTGCAAAGTAAGACACCATGGGTATATTTTTTAGCTTCAGCTAAAGAAGTGGGAACTCTGTGCCAAATGCTGGTTTCTAGCTCTTTGATCATTTCTCCACGATGGAGAAAAATCACATGTTGGGTTCTCCAAGCCTGCTAAGGTAATGCTTAGAAATATCCAACTGCCTTAGAATCACCATATTCACCCAACACTCTCTGTAACTGTAAAAACAAAGGAAAACAAATTTAACAATCATTGTCAACTTTTGTTGAGCACTCACTCTGTTAGACAAAAATAACCTCCAAGATCATCTTATTTTTATCTTCCCAGTGGCCCTTCAAAGTGAACTTTATTCACATTTTAAGGATGAGGAAACCGAGGCAAGGAATGTTGGAGGAATATGTCCAGCTAGTAAACAGTAGGACTGAAATTCAAATCCAGGCGATTTTACCCTGGACTCCTCATTCTTCTTCACCATGTCATTCCACATCCCATACTGCAATTTGTTTCCAAATGAGACCAAACATCCAAAAAAGAAAATGTTCTCCATAGAACATTCTCAAGTTATATCTTCAGTCATAAAGTAGGACATCTTTCTATGTGGGTTCTGGTTAATATCATTTGCTTCTCTAAATACAAGGCCTACATTGGTTCATTGGCCCAAGATGTAATCATACCTCTACGAAATGACATTTGAGTTCCCGGATCTGGTAGTTCTCTGCCAAAATACAATAGGTTGTCCTCACCTAAATGGCCTCCCCCAGTATGCAGAGACCAAGTAATTTATTAGTAAATTCACAAATTAATTAACATTTAAAGAAGTACAATTTTTACCTACCGCATGTATACGTTAGGAAAGACAGTAGTAGGGAAACCACAGTAGTCCAAAATCTTTGTCTATATGACCAGGAGAGACAGTCCTCAGTGAATAAGAACCTGCAATGAACTTGGTTCTCAGATAAACCTGAACCTAAAGCTCATTTCTGCTACTTGCTGGCTGTGTGGTCTTAAACCTCTCAGAGCCCTGGTATTCACACGTAAGTAGATTAATAGTACCCACTTCTGAGGCATTATAGACAAAGTTCCTTTTTGTAACAATGACTGGAACAAAAAATACTTGTTGTTTGTTATTATCACTATTATTATATATTGTATTCTTTCTATACAATCTCTTAAATATTCTTACAAAAAAGAATCATTTACAAGAAGAGATTAGAAGAAGCAGTCCTAATGAATTGCAAAAGTATTTTAACTATAACAACTTTTTATGTTTCATGAGAACAGTCAGAGACAAATACTCTATAAAAAGATCAATTATTTTGCTTCATAGAAAAGACTGATAAGTTAAACTATTCCCCTACTTTCCGTTTTCCATCAGTAAACCTACAAGGACATGAGTCCACATACGCCAGTGCATGATTATACCAAGTTTGATGTAGTTTAGGTATCCAATGCTATCACAAATGTTTCAGCCCTTGAGAAATATATTATATTGCATGTCCATAAAATAAAATAGAAAAATATCGCATTCTGACAAACCTGGCATCATATGCACTGACTATTGGCATTTCCAGTGCAGGCAGTGTCTTTTTAAACAAGTTTCACATTCAAACAGACCTCACTGAATCCAATGGTGCCAAGACTTCACCAGCTTGCCTCTGAAGAGCAAGACAAAATTTTTTGAATCAGATAAGACACAAACTGTATTTTCCTTCCACAGGTGTTTGTTCAGGAGCTGATTTCCTCGGGGGCAGCAGAAAGGGCTTAAGTTGCTGATACTCACTACACCAGTTAGAACCAAACCACAGGGTTTCTCATTTCCTTCAAAGCATAATTCAGAAAGTGTAAAAGAGCCTCCCAAGTTCAACACTAAATATTAAAATAATAATAATGATGCACCACCATAATTTAGACCAAAGCTTACATATTTTGACAATGCTGTTGGAAGAGTTCCAATTAAAAGAAAAGTGTTCAGTCTTAGAAGACATTTACCAAGCATCTACTATGTAGGAGGCTCTATTCTAGGCTCTGGGAACATAGTGGTGAATAAGACAGATGATAAGAGCTGCCTGTGCAAAACAGTCCTTATTTTTAAAATGGCTTCCAGGCCCTGCCTTTGCATTAGCTGAGGCAGGGAGGCAAGTGATGACCATCATAAAGCATGGACTTTGGCATCACAATTACCAGGGTTCAGTTCCTAGCATCCCTGTATTGTAACGTTGGCCAAGTTGCTTCGGCTCTCTCAACTTCCTCTGGTGTCAGATCGAGATATTAATGGCACCGTCCTTAGAGAACTGTTGTAAGGATTAGCTGCTTTGGACTGTCACCTAGACAACAGTCAACAAAAAGCAGTTTATTCCATTCCCTTGTTCAAGCCCAGTTATCCTTAGTGGATAAGGAAATATGTAAAAACAAGATGTGGAAGTAATAAATGGATCTGTCTCTGAAATCAAGGTGGGCACTCAAAAAATTAGGAAGCAGTTTGAAATTTGAGTCTTCCGTTAGCAATTCAGGAAACTGTAAAAGATGAGCAGCACACATTGCCTCCTTGTTTTGTCCTTTAAATTACTGTAATCAATGATTCTTTAAGAAGCATAAAGTCAAAAAAAGAAATAACAAAACTCTGAGATATCTGAATCTGTAAATGCTTACCAAAAACCCAACAACAACAACAAAAAAAAAACTGCCATGATCTGCTAGAGACCCACATGAAAACTTGGATACCACTTTCTTCTCACAAACTTGCCAGTTTTGAAAATAAAGCTCAAACACGTTGCCTCCGTTCAGTTCAGCAAAGGTAGCAGCTTAGACATAAAAGTGCAAACACTGGAGGGGGAAAAAAAAACAGCTGTGGCTGGCTGCCAGCTCTTGGCCAATCAGTCTTCACAAGGAAGGTTGCGCCAGAGGCTTCGAGCCTGCTGGAACCTCTGCAGCTGCCTGCAACACAAGCTTGGACCACCCAGGCCGAAGTGGATGGGCATCTGGAGAAACGCGTGAACAATGGAGAACGTTAGAGTCCTGCATTTCCAAGCCCGTGATTCTGTTCCTAGGCTTAGCTGGGACTTTGAGAAAGTCCTGGGCTAAAAAGAAATCTAATATAAGCTAACTGGCCCTACTATTAAATTGCTGTCTCAGTTCAGCAGCATAACCCCCAGAATGGAAAAATATTTTTTCAGTGGAAAATCACCCGTCTCAGTATTCATGGATCCAGTTTTCAACGGGTGTTGGGCTCCCACCCAATGTAATTAACATCTTACCTGTGGGTGGCTGGTAGAATTGCTTTACACCTCTCTCATCATCCCAGCACCTAACACTTCCTGAAATGCAATATACAAACAAATAGGAAATTATGTTTCTGAAGGTAGACTATTTGGTTGGGGGCTTTCTGGTAGCCCCTCAATTCTTCTCTCGGCAAATTTATTTTTTCTAATTTAAATGTCAGAGAACAGGCTCACGTCACTCAAAGCCTTGCTCAAACATAAGCCATGCCAACTTGTTATAATTACAATGAGATACAATAGCGGACGTGGGGAAAGCCTAATTAAAGAGTTGAACCTGGCATCCCAAATGGAAAGCAAAGTACGTGGCCTTCTATCAGATCTGAATAAAAACCCTGCTCCACTGATGATGGATGTCTCTGGGAAACACACACCCTCCCAGGACCCAAAGTACAGATGCTCGGGAAGGAGTAGGAGAGAAACATTCTGCTAAGACAGAAACTGAAACTAAAGCCCCGGGGGGAAAGCAATCGTGCCTGCATCCCAACCCCAGTGACTCTGATTTAATAGGGTCTGGGGTGCAGCCTGAGTGCCAATTTTTTTTTTAATTCTCCAGGTGATAGTATTGTGCAGCCAAGATTGAGAAACCCTACAAAAGAATTCCGTAGATAATGCCCTCCACTTTAACAGAATATTTAACTAGGAAGTCAGTGTATCATGGCAGAGTAATTTACTAGATCTAACAGAGCAAAGCATAGCAATCATTTTCTACACTGCACTATAGATGTTGATTGTGCCTTCTGAACTAGACTGGAAGCTTCAAGGGGGTGTTTTATCTCCAGCTCCTAAGAGAGGGATGTAGACATAGCAAATAGAAGCATTTGCTCAACCATCAGATAGATGCTTAGAAAACATCATACTGTCTGGATGTTTAAGCAGAAAGACAAACTTTACAGCCACTGGTTTTTCTACAATCGTCTAAAGCATTTATTTTTCAAAATGTAACGTGCATGAGAAGTTTATTAAATATGTAGGTTCTTATGCCTCACCCAGAACCTAAAGAGATACTCAGAAAATTTCAGTCCAGTTCAGCAGTAACTGCACAAGAATTCCTCCATTGCCCGGTACAACCTGGGAACAAAACAGCCCAGTGGCAAATCTATGTATCTGAGATGAGAGTCCACAAAAGACCCGCTAAACAAGAAAAACCTCCTTTCATCTAAGTTCTTGAAGCCAAAGATACATCATAGGTTAATGATACAAAGGGCATGAAAGAGTCGTGTAGTTCACTTCAATTCAACACAGAGAGAGCGGCTCTTATAGATTTAACATAAGTAGTAAAAAATGGGGTGGAGTGAAAATTCTGGATTCGGTGTAGGATTCTTAGCAGTAAGAGGCAGTGTTTCTGGCCGAGAGCTACACTTTATACTCAGTGAAGGGAATCCAGATGCGTCCCCTTCCAGAGTTCATTGCAGGGCTTGAATTGAAGTTGCATTTCTTGTTACCTTAGGTAGGCTCTATAGGAGCCAACTTTTAGGAAAACCAACAAAGCAAGTAATCTTATATCCTCAGAAGAGATTAGGCAATACACTGTGATATAGAGTTGCAATATCATCGCAAAACACAAAAGTCTCTGCACGCAGTTCTTCCTCTAAAGCGAGTATGACCCCAGGGTGGAAAAGGATTTCTTTTCTCCAAGTCACAGGCTTAGACTTTAATGGTGCCATTATACAGATTTCCTTCAAATTCTAGTCTAGTCTCATGCTTGCTGTGTGACCTTGGCAAGTTACTTAACCCATCTGAATCTCCATTTATTTATCCTTGCCATGGGAGATTTTTGCTTATTTTAGAGTTATTGTGAAGTTGAAATGTAAATTACTGAGCAGAGTTCTGATGCATATTAACTGATGATGAGGAGGAGAATGCACCTTCTGTACCTTCTGCTGGTCCTAGGCAAGGTGAAGTTCTTCATGCCCAGTTGTCTAGTCACAATCCCTGTGCTTTCCCCACAGTTGTTTTATTTGAACCATTGAATTGTTTTCTCTTACCTTCTTTATTCCTGCAGAGAGAACTCTTCAAAGAACTACAGGGGGCCTGGAGCAGTGACTTATGCCGGTAATCCCAGCACTTTGGGAGACCGAGGTGGGCAGATCACTTGAGGTCAGGAGCGCAAGACCAGCCTGACCAACATGGTGAAATCCATCTCTACTAAAATACAAGAATTAGCTGGGTGTGGGGGCACATGCCTATAATCCCAGCTACTCGGGAGGCTGAGGCAGGAGAATCGCTTGAACCTGGGAGGCAGAGGTTGCAGTGAGCCAAGATCACACCACTGCACTCCAGTCTGGGGGACAGAGCAAGACTCTGTCTGAAAAAATAAATAAATAAATAAAATAAAGAACTATAGGGGGACAATGCAGCATCAGCTCAGATGAAACTATCAGGCTAGCTGCTATAACAAATAAACCACCAAGTTTTAACAGCATAACGCCTTAAGAACTGAGTTATCCACATATCGGTCCGAAGCTGTTATTTCCGATTGGTGGGTAGTTTTGCTCATATGGTGATTAAGGAACCTGTTCCCTCCACCTGTGGCTCACCATCCCCTAGACCTCAAAGGTTTCTGCATTCACTGGCAGACAGGAAATGACAATAGAAGAAGCCCAGCCTATATCTTAAAAGCCCTCACCCAGAAGTTAGTCGCATTCCATTGGGTCTCATTCAGTTGGTGAGAACAGTCTTATGGCTACCTCTAGAGAGAAAATGGAAGATAAAGTCCCTGACTGGGCATCTCCTCCCAGCAACAACTCCACAGTATGCAAAATAAAATACAAACTTTCAGTGGATTGTCATTCATCCCTACCAAAGAGCTCTGTTCTAATTCACACGAAGGTGATTTCCTCCTTGCTAAAGCCCTGGAAACCTAAATTGGAAAGAAAATTCGAAATCTACTGTGACATGCTACAAATGCAGATGTGCCGCAAACACCACAGACTGGTCATCCAGCCAGTGCCAGATCATCATGAGAAAGCTTTGTTAGAAAAGTTTTCCTTGCATAGTCCCAATTGAGCCATCTGTTGCAAGCCAGGATGAGTATACACATGTACCTCATCAGACCTCAATCCAAATAAATGTAGCTGTCTGTAGTCCTCCTTTTTCCCCACTAAATGTTTGTAGCTGTTCAAATGTTCTTCATATACTATGGTTTTCAGACTCTCCACCACCATGTTTTCTCTTCACTGCAAAGTGCATCATTTGTCATGGTTCTCGAAGGATTAAGACCCCTGCCAAATGAATACAATACTCCAGACACACGACTGGACATGCCATTTGGTGTCATCTTTTCTAAATTACACTAACCAGGCTCACAGTTCTTCCTTCACCTTTGTTTTCTTCTTTTTCCTAGGTTTTAATTTCTTTATTCACACTTTCCAAACCAACTGATATCTTTAGCCTTAATTTGTCTGCTCTCATTGTTATTTAAATTCCTGCCAGTCATTTTCTGGCCCATCACCAAATTAACATTCTTGCAAGGGCTGTTCAGAAAGTAAATTTACAAGGTGTTTTTAGAAAACTGATTTTAAGAGATGGCAAGTAATCCCTATAAGTATTTAAACAGCAGCTGATTGCTATGTTTCCACATAATCCAACAGATTCACACATTTTTTAGACCACAGGGCCAGCTTTTTATGCCAGCTCAGTAAAAGTTGCAGGGTCTTTGGTTATGAAATCAACTTCATATCATATCAGAGAACACAAGCTTTACTGAGTCCCGGGGTTGTTGCAAATAATGTCTCCAAGAGACAGAATGAGTTTTGCTTGAAACTGGGGCACTGATACTTTCCCCCTTCAAGTATTGATTTGTTTAGTGATTTGTCCTCCATGTGTTTCCAGGTCCTTAGGTTTCATCTCCTTATTCACTGCTATTCTACTTTCTCCCCAGAACTGGACGTATCATTCTAATACACTTTCAATTAAAAATGTCTTTGACATAAATTTAAACAAGTTAACCGTGAAATTCTGCAGCAGAAACCTTATTTTTTTTTTCATTTAAAAAATGGAAACACATGTTATAAAAGAACATTTAATGACATGGAAAAATATTCAAGATATATTGGTAAAGGAAAAAAGCAGATTTCTAAAGCACAAACACAAGATGAATCCATATTTGAAAAATAGAATAGAGCATGTGTGTGTGCACATGTGCACGTATACGCTTGCACAGGAAGATTTGAGAAAGATATTCACCACAGGGTTATCAGATTCTCTCTTTTACGTTTTCTAGAGATCACTTTCGTCCTTCTTTTTTTAGCTATATTTTCTACATTTTCTGTAATGCACACTACAGCTTTAATAAAGACAAAACTTAACGTTACTTATTTTTAAAGTAATAAAAATGGAACCATAACTCTAAACAATTAAACATGATACCATATGTCCAGAACAAGTACTGTTTGTTTTGAGACAGAGTCTCGCTCTTCTTTCTTTCTTCCTTTTTATTTATTTATTTATTTATTTATTATTTTTTTTTTTTTGAGATGGAGTCTTGCTCTGCCGTCCAGGCTGGAGTGCAGTGGCCGATCTCCTCTCACTGCACTGCAAGCTCTGCCTCCCGGGTTCATGCCATTCTCCTGCCTCAGCCTCCTGAGTATCTGGGACTATAGGCGCCCACCACCACGCCTGGCTAATTTTTTGTATTTTTAGTAGAGACGATGTTTCGCTGTGTTAGCCAGGATGGTCTTGATCTCCTGACCTCGTGATCGGCCCGCCTTGGCCTCTAAAAGTGCTGGGATTACAGGCATGAGCCACCACGCCCGGCCCTCGCTCTTCTTGCTTTGTCACCCAGGCTGGACTGCAGTGGACTCTCAGCTCACTGCAACCTCCGCTTCCTGGGTTCAAGTGATTCTCCTTCCTCAGCCTCCAAAGTAGCCGGGACTACA
This sequence comes from Macaca mulatta, assembly GCF_049350105.2. Classification (NCBI taxonomy): domain Eukaryota; kingdom Metazoa; phylum Chordata; class Mammalia; order Primates; family Cercopithecidae; genus Macaca; species Macaca mulatta. The sequence continues at coordinate 126,848,215 of NC_133413.1, forward strand.
GCCACACAACACCATGCCCAGCTAATTTTTTTGTACTTTTAGTGGAGATGGGTTTCACCATGTTGGCCAGGCTGGTCTCAAACTCCTGACCTCAGGTAATCCGCCTGCCTCAGCCTCTCAAAATGCTGGGATTACAGGCGTGAGCCACTATGCCCGGCGAAAAATTCCTTTTCTATAGTCATGATCCACAATACTTTGTCTGTGCCTTTAGTGCCTAAAGAAACATTGTTATGGACTAAATGTTTGTCTCCTCCCAAAGATCCAACCCCCAGTGTGACTGTATTTGGAGACAGAGCCTTTACGAAGGTAACTAAAGTTAAAAGAGGTCACAGGGGTGGAGCCCTGATCCAATAGATTTAGTGTCCTTGTAAGAAGAGACACAAAAGAGCGAGCTCTCTCTCCACCTTATGAGGACACAGTGAGAATGTGGCCATCTGCAAACCAGAAACTAGGCACTCCCTCACCAGGAACTGAACTGGCCGACGTGTTGATCTTGGACTTCTCAGCCTCCAGAACTGTGAGGAAATACACTTCTGTTGGTAAATTTTTATAGTATTTTGTAATAGCAGCCTGATCTGACTAATACAAACATCATGGCCCAACAAAATTATCTTTATTACTATGCATTGGTAATTAACCTCATCGTTGAGCTTTTGAGCAGTTGCACCATTGATACCCCTGTTCACTGTTATCAAGATGCAGAAGAAGAGACAGTGCTTTTTCATTGACTTCCAAATGTTCCAGAGCTACTTTTCCTTCTAGGCATTTTTTATTCTTCTCCACACCCTGCTGATGACTCTGCCGGTTCATCTTTGGGGCCAAAGTAGTTCACACACACTTAGTCAAGAATGCAGTAGGCATTTAGTAAACATGGACAGAGCTAATGACACACACGTGGTGGGGATGGCAGGGAAATGTTTTGGTGCACAATTGACGTAGAGTCAGAAGTCAAAAAGGCAGATAGAAATAAAGAAAGGAGCATGGAAGGGACTTGATGAGAACATCTTAATCTAGGAAACCCAAAGATATTTGCTGTAGGCCCAGAATGTAAATTCAAATTAAATCAGGCACAACTCAAAGCAAAAACTCCTCATAAACAATCTTCCACTGACTTCAAAGGTAGATTTGGGCCACAGGGCAGATAGGAAAAGAGGTTATGGAATGTACCAGAAGCTTTGCATTTGTCTACTGCAGAGTAGAATTAAACCCGTAAACCCTGGAGGTTACTGACATCCCTCTGGGTCTTTGCGATCCCACAGGATAGGTTGGACGGTCCTCCGTTGTCCAAATGTTAGCGTCCGTCTGAATGCTCATTTTAATTGGAATCACTGGGTACATGAGCTCCTCTAGTTCAAGGGCTCTGGGTGCATAAGTGGAAACAAAGCTTGCTACAGAGCATACCTCCCTCCCTCTTGGTTCAGGAACATATTTCAAAATGCCACTTTATTAGCAGCTAAACAAAAACACCTCTTCGACAGGGATGAGGGAGCGTGGAGTAAACATGTCATCCCCACCTATTGTTCTGCAGAGTTGAAATTCTCCTATGATTGATTATAAAAGGCATTTAGAGAGGAAACTGTTTGAGTCTGCTGAATTAAAAACAAACAGTGAGGCATTCAACGACGAACAGATCTGATGGATTAAAATGCACCGAAGAAAGACATCTCAAGCGATGCCTGAATAGGCCAAGTCAGAACGAGAGGAAATTTGGCCTGCAATTTCCAATCAAGGGAAAACTGGCAAAGCAACAGAATTTGAGGCTTCCTCAGATTTACACTTTATCTGCTAATTAGCATTAACATGCGTGGTAGAGGTATCTCACCAGCTTGTGGCACAATAAAAAACGGAATGTGTTATCACCACAGAATGTATAATTACTTTAAGCACTGGCTGAAAATTGCAGGGTACTTCATTTCAGAATTTGTATATATTTATTGTTAGAGATAAACTTGTTGAAGTATATCTAATCTAATTTTATGTTATAATTCCTGTTTAAGATAATTTTAGTGTCAGCAAGCCAAGAACTGAAGTAAATACTGCCGTAAATTGTAACACATTAAAATACCAGAGCAATACTTCCATTCAGCCGTGACTTGATTTGCTTATTGTTTAAGGACAAAAAATAAAAAATTCTCAGATTACATCAACGTTGGAAATACATCCTGTTGGGTTGCCCCTACCATGTCAGGCCATACAGCTGATGAAGTTTGCCAACCTTGACTCGCCCAGTTCCCTGGAAGTGTGAATCACTTTTAAAAGAATTGTAGATTTCCGTTTCCCTTAGGTAAGATGTATTATTTTTGTAAAAATCTCCTTAAATTGCTCTGTACGTTCCCACAAGGGAAATGCATTAGGACAGATTATTTGGCTTTAAATCATAACGAGGTTAATATTTGTTTTAAGTTTGATTTAAGACCTAGTTTAAATTCCTCCTTAAATTGTTAAGCAAGACAATTTGGGGCTATGAAAAGGAAACTATACTGTGTTTTCCAGTAATATGATATTATGGCACAGACTACCAAATCATGCAAAAGCAATTGCTGATTTTCCTACTAATAGGGGATTATAGCTAAAGCATTGTCGGCATACAGACTGTTCATTCTTTTAGCAACATTCTGTCAAGCCTGCAAAACTTGGAAAAATGTGGAGATAATGCTGCCTCCGAGAAGGGAACACTGGATCTAACACTATTTTTGTTCAGTAACTATCAATTTCTCTGCCTTTTTATGCCCTTGTTTCACCAGGAGAGAGAAGAGAGAGGGGGGCAAAAAGGATATACAGGGATGCATGGTTCACAATGTCAATGCTTTTATTCATATAATTTGTGTTAATAAGATGTAAAAACCTTCTTACGTTTTTCTCCCAGTTGTCTGTCTACTGTTCCTCTGAGGAAGGCATGAAATTAAGGATCCCATTGGATAGATCTTGTTATAATTCATTTGGAAAGAGCCCTAGGATTTTAATGTCTGCCCATTGGCCCCCCTGTTGTGTGAAAAATGGTGGGAGCTAATGAGCCCTTGAATGACTCTGGCCATCTCAGAACACTGATGTATTGGTTGTCTAAGAGCCTTCTTCCTACGTGTAGCAATAATGAAGCTATATAAATGGAAAGTCCTGAAACTTCTAAATTCTTTGCCTAGAGAAGCAGCTTCATGCTGCACATTTAAAGCACAACTGAATTTTTCTTTCAATGGCTGCTTTTTTAACATGGAAAATTTATATTTTCTGTAATATTGATTTCTAATTAATATCTTAGCACCAAGTTCAGCACATTAAAGGCAGGACTGGTATATAAACAAAATCTGAGCGACTCTGTGATAGAATAGGAGTGAGCAGACTTGAGATCTTCCCCAGAGCTGAGGGATACCAGCAAGGGGCGATGGTAGCAGCAATTCATGTGGTTTACTCTAGTGGCCAAAAGCACTGAAAAGGTGTTAGCCCTGCTGCTCTGGCTAGAGGCCAGTGAAGTATTTATAAGATGCTGCCTCTGATTCCTTCTATGAGTCTAAAAGTTTGGGGGAAAAGGGGACCTTTCTTTCCAGGCCTTATTCCTTGCCCCTTGAGCAATGATGTGATGTGTCCAGGGAAGCAGCTATCCTTATTTCACCTCTGAATCTGTTTCACCTCAAAGAGGTTATGATTTCCCCTAATGCAATAGCTGGCCATTCTCTTGCTGAATGTGGAAAGTACTTTGGAATCCTATGGCACGAAAGCAACTAAGACAATTTAAAGTCACAACTGTCCACATCATGTGAAAATCAACACTCTTTTCCAAACCAGCAGCTAGAACAAGAAGTTGACTTGAGGATGTTGACTCAATACTGACGGGTAATTTTAGGACCTTTTCTAGGGATACCTCCTGTCTTAGTCCATTCAAGTTGCTAGGACAGAATACTATAGACTGGGTGACTTACAAATACAAATAGTTATTGCTCAGTTCTGCAGTCTGGGTAGTCTAAGATCAAGGTTCCAGTAGACCCAGAGCCTGGTGAGGTCTCGCTTTCTTGCTCATAGATGGTTCTATGTCTTCTCACTGTATCCTCACATGGTAGAAGGGGTGAGAGAGCTTACTGGGGTCTCTTTTAAAAGGGCATTAATCTCATTCATGAGGGCTATATTCTCATAACCTAATCACCTCCCCAGAGCCCCACCTCCTGATACCATCACAGTAATGATTAAGTTTCAACATATGAATTTTGTGGGGACACAAACATTCCATCTATAGTACCTTCGCATGAAAACTATTTCCAAAATAAGACTTTTTATGTGTACATGGGGACTTACCACAATTCATAAGAAGCCGTATGAGCTGTTGGGCATAAACAGAGCTTTCTTCATCTAGAATCTTCTTAGCTTCCACCTTGCACCATAGCACAGGCTGAAAGCCTGAAACCACGACTGTCTTGGCCAACACAACATTAATCCATGAGAGAGAACCAGAGGGACGAGACAAATCCTGCCATAGAAACCTGCTGCATACCCTCCAGTGACTGCCCATTCTAAAGCCTCTCCATCATCGGCATTCACATGGCTTTTCTTTCCTCTCATTCAAGGCATGTTCATGTTTGCTTTTTAGTGAATAATATTATTTATAATGCTTTTATTACTGTAAATTACTATTATTTGAAAATTTGCTTTCTTTCTGTAAGCCCTTAGAAGAGGTGAATGAAGTAGCCTGACCTCCAAAAACCCACTATACAGAGGTCAGAGTTGGAGTTCAGTGACTTATCAGTCAGGAAACAGAAGGCACACTCATCAGATAAGGTACTGCAGAAGAGCTTTGTAAAGGAATGAGATAGAAAGATGCAAGAAGAAGTAGTGTGAAGTCCACTGGAATTACCAACAGGTAGTACACTAACCACCCTTAGCGTGGTTGCATATACAATCCAGAGCTGTAGAAAAGTGCCCTCCACCCCTCCACATACAGGAGCTATGCCTTTTGGTAGAGAAACAAAGACACTGATAGGGAGGTAGCAAGAGAAATGAAGACCTTGACCATACTCTGCTCCTGCCCTCTCCTGCTGCTGCCCGAGTTGGCTAAATTCAACCAGAAGTCAGAGAGCAAAGGAATCTAGTTGATGCAGTCTATACAGATCAGCCTCCCAGGGCACAGAGCAGGGTGAAGAGGTAGAAACTCTAGCCAAGGGGGCAGATAAAGACCTCCCAGCACAAGTGAGTTATCCAAGTCATTTAACTTACCCCCAGAAAAATGCTTGATGTAAAACAGGCATCTCATGAGTTCCTGCACTACTATAAAGCCCACCAGTAAAACAAATTTGTTGCCACTTTTCACTTCTTATGGATTTTCACAATAGTCCTCAGAGGCCAACAATCACTGTTAACTGCTGTTGTCACCAACATCTTAATGGAAACACACATTCCTAGTGTATATATGTTCCAACATGGTAAGTGGTCTTTTAACTACCTTTTGTCTAGAGCTAGTTTTACAGGCTCTTAATTATTTCCTAATTGTTTACATTTTCCTAATGACGGTGCCTTATTAACTACACATTAAAAGAAAGTTCCATTATAAAAAAATTATCAAAAATATAACTTCTTTTTAATGTATGGTTAACAGGGCACTGTCATCAAGGAAAATGTAAACAATTAGAAAATAATTAAGAGCCCGTAAAAGTAGCTCTTGATAAAAGACCACTTAGCATGTTTGGACATATATACCCCAGGAATATGTGTTTCTGATCCACAACATGAATGAACCTGGAGAACATTATGTCAAGTGAAAGAAGTCAGGCACAGAAAGACAAATACTGCATGATTGCACTCATACGTGGAATGTAATAAAGCTGATCTCATAGAAGTAGAGACAAAAACAGACATTACCAGAGGCTGGAGGGTTGGAGAGTTGGGGAAAAGATGTTGGTCAGAGGAGGAATAAGTTCAAGAGATCTATTGTATAGCATGGTAACCATAGTTAATGATGCTATGTTGTATTCTTGAAAAATGCTAAGAGAGTGGATGTTGAGTGTTCTTGCCACAAAACAACTACTGAGATAATGCACATGCTAATTAGATTGATTTTGCCATTCTACAATGTATATATGCCTCGAAACATCATGTTGCACATAATACATACAATGTTATCTGTCAGTTTAAAATTAACTCTTTAAAGGAAGTTCCATATCTTTGTAATTTCAGACATAATTTTTTTCTGTTTTAAAAATTTTTTTAGTTTACTTTAAGTTCTGGGATACATGTGCAGAATGTGCAGGTTTGTTAAATAGGTATACATGTGGCATGGTGGTTTGCTGTACCCATTAAAACGTCATCTAGGTTTTAAACCCCACATGCATTAGGTATTCAGACATAATTAATTTTATCAATCCTACAGATTTATTAATGGGAACTATTTTTTCTCATTTAAAAAAAATATTTTGGCTGGGCATGGTGGCTCATCTCTGTAATCCCAGCACTTTGAGAGGCTGAGGCAGGCAGATCACTTGAGGCCAGGAGTTCAAGACCAGCCTGGCCAGCATAGTGAAACCCCATCTCTACTAAAAATATAAAAATTAGCCAGGCATGGTGACGCACACCTGTAATCCCAGCTACTCAGGAGGCTGAGGCGTGAGAATCGTTTAAATCCAGGAGGCAGAGGTAGCAGTGAGCCAAGATCGTGCCACTGCACTCCAGCCTGGGTGACAGAGTGAGACTCTGTCTAAAAAAACAAACAAACAAACAAACAAACAATCTCTCCTGCTCTGTTTGTAAGATATTCTCTCTTCTACATTGATGCTTTGCTACATGATTAACTTATTCTCTCTCGTTCTCTCCCTTTCCCGGATAACCTAGGTTAGATGTATCATAGACCGTTTTTTTCTACTACAAATAGCTGTTTGGTGGCTTTACTGAGAAGATCCTTCTGCAACCAAAGCAGGAATATGTCTCCTCTTCTGCCGCATCTTCAATTTTGTTTTAGGGTAAACATCAGGGATATACTATTGATCCTATTTGTAATGTTCAGCCTGGAATGGCCTCATGTAATATGTATTGAGTAATCCTCACTCAAACCCAACTAGATCTGTGCCTTGGCCTGTATTTCTACTTCTGAGAGATTAATATTCTTAGTAGCTAAAAGTAATTTCAATTTTCTCATTGGCAATCCTTTATTCAGTAAAATAGGTCATTTAACTTGTTACTACATATATATTTTATATATAAACATATATATATGGCATCTATTAAAGCTTCTTTAATTTTAGATTTAAAAGAATTTGGCCAAAAAATATTTCCTCCAGAATTGGCCCTGGAGAAATTAAAAACACCCACTGTGACATTATGACAACTGATGCAATGGGAAAGAGGGAAAGTTTTGGCTTTGGAGCCACAGAGCCCCAGGTTTGAGACCACACTCTCGGGCTAATACTCACTATGAGTGAATGTTATTCAACAAACACAACCCGGGGCCATTCTAGGCTGAAAATTATAGATATCTAACCTCCCAGCTTCTCTAAACTACAACTGGTATAAGAATGCCTGCTTGGTGGGAGAGGTTTATGTTTATTAAAGGGGATAATGTGGGTTCAATGCCTGAGATGTAATACCTACTAGAAGTCAGGACTTTCCCCTTCTGCTTCTCCCCTGTCATCCCACTCACACACCTGTGTTGTCCTCGGTAGGCCCCTGCTCTAGGCCAGGCCCAGGAGCCTGGTGCTCCCAGGATTTTGCATTATTTCATCTCCTGTCTGCACTTCTAGCCCTTTCTTTTTACCCCATTTGTTCCTTCTGCTTTTTCATCTTCCTTTTGTTTTTCCTCCCACATCTATTGGAGCTGACAAAATTGAAGACTCGCCTGTCAAGTAATGTAAATGTGTAAATAAAGCAGAAATAAGATAACAGTGAGTGGTAAAGATTGTGGAAAACTAGGGAATGTTTGCTCTACCGACAAATACTCAAAACATAGTAAGCACACACACACACACACACACACACACACACACACACACAAAATATATATATATTTTTTTTATTGAAAATGATTTATTAAAGTCCAATTAGTATGCTTTTCATTTCAAATAATCCATACAGCCTCCAGAAAAATATGCACATGCGTAAAAGTCCAAGTTCATTTCTTTCACTTCCAATATAAAGTATTCTGTATTTTGTAAAAAGTATGTGCAAACACCTTTCTGCTAATTGAGTCCCCACATTCTTTTCACTACGGGTACTTTACAAGTCTGCCCTCTGCTCAAACAGTAACCGTGCACTGATGTCCTCCTTCCTAGACAGTCATTCATCTCCCAGACTTCTTTCTCTCAGACATCCTCCTGACCTCCCCTGACCTGCTTCACCACTGTGTTACTTCACTGGTCACTTGTTACAGCAAACTGATGCAACTACTACTCTACCTGGACAACGTATTAAACAGGTATCACCTAATAGGGCAGCAGCCTATTGGGGTGATTCCTGGAGAATACACAGTAACCAATCACATACTGACACACTCAACCCATTTGCTACAGATGGACCCAAACTAATTGATATGACAATCCTTTATTCACTCAGCACATTTGGTTTCTTTGAATTTTCTTCAATTTTACATTGCAGGTGTGGCTACCAAGAGCTGGATAACGAGTCACTCAAACAAAGTTTGGAATTGCGAGATATATTGGGATACCTTGATTCTTGAGACAGTTGAATGCTTCTAGTTGATCTTGTTATATTAAAAAGTCACTCTCAACTAAACTGACCACTGCATTTCTTTTCTAAAAAGGTCATTTGACTGGCTTTTCCTCACAACTGCCACCCATTCAGTGCAAACGCAGGAAATCCCTTTTTATGAAAGGTATAAGTAAAAGATGACATTGCACATTTTTTGAAAAAAAGAATCCTTCATGGGAATATGTCCTAATAATCAATTATATGGACAAAGTTTATGCACACAAAATTTCTGCAAAATGAAAATTAGAAATAACCTAAACAGCTAACAACATGGGAATGGTTAAATAAACTGAGTTGCATCCATTAAATGGAATATAATATAGCCATTAAAATTGTTTTTGTAAAATTTTTAATACCATAAGAAAATGTGGCAATTTTGCAATGAAAAAGATCTACTTATAAAACTGTTTACAGTATGATTCCAATTATGTAAAAAAGGTATACAATACATACATAGGCATATATGGGGGTTGCTTTTGAAAGGTGGTTCCTTCTGGGTTGTGATATTATCAGTAACAATTTTTGCTTTTTTATACATTTCTGCATTTTTCAAGTTTTCTGTGATGAGTATATTATTTTACAAAGACTACAAAAACTTTCCTCTGATACACTGGTAATTAGAATGTACTTGGGTATTTTAAACATGTGGGAACAATATTACAGTGCTTCATCTTCTATGACTTTTTTGGAATACATATCACTTTGGCAAAAATTTACGTTCCCTGTTTTAAACTTGTTACAACATTTTAATTAAACAGTTAATATTGTCATTAGAGCATTGTTTGCTTCATAACCTAAACAAATACTGGCTTTGAAGTCTAGGTTCTATTTCCTAGAAGATTTAAAATTAGTATCCTTTTAATCTTTTTAAGTAAGGCATACTGCATACATACATTACATGCATGCTTTCTAAACAAAAGATAATTCCAGCTTACAGTTTTCCTATGTAAGGGAAAAAATGGAATTATGGTAGTTTAAAAACAGTCCATAGTCTCATCCATCACAAACATGCTGATAGGCATAAACATGTTTATTAAGTGAAACGTATCCTTTAAAAATAAAAAAGGGAAGGCTGTATATAAATGAAGCTGTGGATTCAACTAGTCAGAATTTATCCTGACTTGCACCAAACCACACAAAATCTTTTTAAAGTCTAGTTAGTGTAGTCTAAATGGACACTCCAGAGTCTGTTCTTGAATTCCATTGCAAGAGCTCCACTTCCTACTTTCAGAAGGGATGGGGATCAAGGTGAGGGTTGTCACATAAGCTAATTTTAAATATATATCAAGTCTTGTGGGGCCTAGGAACAAATACTGTCATTGGTTAGTGTTTAAGTACATGAGTTGACATTTCTCCTCTCTCACACCCCACCTTGCCCTGGCAATTGGGTAGGGGGAGACTGTTTATCCTCCAAGAGAGGACGGCTGGTTCCTCATCTCAGTTTCCGTTCTAAACCACAGAGTGGTCATTGCTGTGAACTCCAGCCAAGATGGTGTGGTTGAGGGAGGAAGCCGAGCGGTCTGAGCCTTCTGTGGGGCCGCTGGGGTTCTCACTGCGTTGGCAGCAGAGGATCTGCCTAAAGGTGGCGCTCATTTCTTTGTCGCAGTAGGAGTAAATGATGGGGTTCATGGCAGAGTTGAATTCAGCAAGGAGAAGGAAGAATTTCTCATAGGCCAGCACGTCGCACTGCGGACAACACACGTCTAGAAGTAACAAAACCAATCCAGGAGTCCAGCAGATGATAAAGGCCCCAAGCACAATGACCACAGTCTTCAGAAGATTCATCATGGTATCCCGATTCCGCCGGGGTCCAGAACTATGCCGAGACATTCTCATAGTCCTCTGGCGAACATAGCCAAAGATGTGAGCATAGAGAACCACCATTACCACAAAGGTCACCAAGTTGAAAATGGCCCAGAAGACTAAGTAAGAGTCGCTGTACAGGGGTGCCATGTTGGAACAATTTTCAATATCACAGATACAGTTCCAGCCCACACTGGGTATAGCACCCATAACGATGGCCATAGTCCAGATGACCACAATGACCACCACTACCCGCAGGTTGCTCATCCGTGTGTGGAGCTGCATGCGGAAAACCGTAATGTGCCTCTCGATTGCAATAGCCAGTAAGTTGGCCACAGATGCCGTCAGGCTGGTGTCAATGAGGCCCTGACAAAGGAGCCATGTGCTAACAGTCAGCCTCCGAGTATTGGGCCCTGTCTTGAACATGAGATAGAAGTAGGCCAACCCAGCAAAGAAGTCTGCAGCAGCCAGATTAGCCATTAGGTAATAAATAGGAAAATGGAAGCGGCGGTTGACATAGATTGCCACCATGACCAGTAGGTTGGCCAACATGATGAAGATACAAACAGTGATTCCAAGTCCCATCACCAGCTTGCTGACTGTGTTCCATTCTGTGGCAAGATGCTTTCCACTTCGGTTATAAAAGAAGGCAATGGATTCGTTGTAGAAGCACTGTGGTTCATTCATGGCTGTGAACTGGGGCTGTGAAATTACAGGGATGGAAGTAGAGATGGCAGCCATGACAGCTCTGTGGTTGTAGATGGTGAATAGGCCCCAGAACTACGGGAGACAAATGTTCTTGTTTGCTGATCAGATCAAGGTCATGCTAGGAGAAGCTGTGTATCTGATGCTGTAGGAGTCAGTCCTGAGAAGTCAGGTACTCAGACAGGTGGATGGGGAGCTTCATAAATCAGATGTCCACCTGGCGTGGCGCCCCCAGCGCCCCTGACTTCTGCGCCCCTTCCTCCATTCATTGGCTCGACAGCCCTCGCTGGCTGCAGGGCCGGGGCTAGGGGGTGGCCTTAGCCTCCCATTCATTATCTCAGCAGCCTCAAAATATATATTTACCAAGCAAAATACATCAGCATGTTGGATTTGGCTTATGGCCGCCATTTTATGAGCTTGCCTACCAGCAAATGCATAGGTAGTCATTGTTCCCAAATCTCAGGTATCATTGTGCTGCTGACACTCAAATTTGAGTTGTAATTATGCAGTATTTTTAATAAAACTTTCTTCTGAAAGCATTCACACATGATATATAAGAAGGCATGGATTGCTTTGCCTATGTAGGGATGTAATAATCAGGATGTATATGCTTACTCGTCTCCACTAAAGAAGCTGTAAATATAGCCAAAACTGTTCCATGATACACATACACAAAAACTTGAGAAATAAAGCTAAAAGTCTTTTGAGAAACAGACACATTCCAGTGTAATAAGACACTGTGCAGATTCCAGGTACCTCTATAGAATGCCAACATTCCTTGATCCACTGTGTGAGTACCAAATTCTGTACTAAATGCTAGCTTGGGGCCCTGAAGTGAGTTAATCTAATTAGACTTCCTCATCTATCACAAAAGCTTCCTAAATTATTTCATGTGCTTCACCAGTAACCTCTACACACCTAAAAGTAAAGACGAGATTTCCAATGAGTTTATATCACTCAACCAGGCTAGTGACCTGCTAAGGCAGCTATCCCAACTCCAATCCATGTTTTAGTCTTGAACCAGGCCTCATGTCTAAGACAGAGAAGAGCAATCCGTATCAGCTTCTATGCAGTCAACCAAAGCGACATATCCACCAGCAGGGTAAATATATTTGTTACCTTAAACTGAACTATATGCTTATATGGATGTCTCAACATCTAGGATATGACATTTTGAAGATGCGGGACTGTGTTATAATAATAATGATAATAATATATGGACTGAAATGTGTTTGCCCAAAATTTATATGTTGAAAGCCTAAGTCCCAATACTTCAAACTGTGACTGCATGTGCAGATAGGATCTTTAAAGAGGTACTTAAATTAAAACGAGGTCATGAGGGTGGGACCTAATCCAATATGACGGGAATCTTTGTAAGAGGAAGTCTGGACACAGAAACATGAGGTGGGAAAACCGCGTGAAGACACAGGGAGGAGACCGCCATCTACAAACCGACGAGAGGAGCCTCTGAAGAAACCAACCCTGCCAACATTTTGATCTCAGACTTCCAGCCTCCAGAACTGTGAGAAAATAAATTTCTGTTGTTTAAGCCAACCTAGACTGTAGTAGTTTATTACATAAGCCTTAGAAAAATAGTAAGAACCATAATATATTAAACATTCATTACATCCCTAGCACTAGGGCAACCATACAACTTTTGGAACCAGACTTTTTTTCTTCCAGTTTCTTCTTCTTGGGGTTCGCCATTGAACAGAATAATTGAAAGAGATTAACAGTCTTTCAGCATGAAAAGCAAAAGAGGATCGTGAGATTTTAATCCAGCCCATGTGATTATCATGTGGACACTATGCCCTGAGGGAAGACCAATGTGGAAACCTCTTTTTCTTTGCCCCTCTTCCTCCCTCCAGAAAGGATCCCCTGGTGCCATCCAGCAGGAAACAGAGCCAAGGGTGGCTGCAGGCTGGCACCCTTGGGGATAGGAAGCTGAAGGAGATAGAAAGATCAAGTAGCTGCAGGGAAGGAGGAAAACAGACAGGAGGTCCAAAAAAAAAAGAGGCTGTGTGCCAAGCCAGAGGACAGCCAAGTAGGCACCATACAGTTGAGAAATAAGCACTACAAGAAGCCAGAAAAATGTCCAGTGGAGCAGGGTAGTGAGGCCCAATATCAACAAAGTCTTGCACAAATACATTTGAAGTATGGTTACTAGAAATGGATGACCTCTTGCTCAAGGCTCAGAGCACCGGGAATGCAGCGAAATAATGTCAGGCTCCATAAGCAGCATCTACCATCAAAACTTCCAGCCAGACTCTTAGCATGTGTGCTGTGTGGAATGGAATGTGGGTCCTACACCTGTGCTGTTTGCTTTTTTTCAGACAAATGTGCAAACTGATAACAAGACCATCTGCTTCTTCATCCTTAGATATAAAAGATGCCTACACATGCAGCAAACTTATCATTTTCCTCCCTGTAACTGCTTGTCTGATTGCATAAATATGTTAGTACAGTTCCATTTAATAGTTATTGCTTTAAAATTTTCTAATCCTCAGCTTTGTCTATAAATTCTTAACTTCCCAAGAATGCAAAAGTATCAAGTTAATTTCTTCAATTACAATATCAACAATAACAATACTGCTTTCTTAGAATTGAAATCCAAATTTCTGTCTTTCCATGATGCTGCTTTAAGGAATGATAGGACATAATATTTGAAAGTTACGAATGCAACTAGATAAACAAGGACGAATCGGGATTTCTGACAAGGCAGTGTGACCTGCGACATAAAGCCTTGTTGTCACCTCCCTTGCTTCACACTTCCAACTCTGGTTTTTCTTGCTTGGGTCTGCCCCAATTCTACCAACAATTCCTGAGATTCTGAACCAATGTGGCTTCAGTTGCCAGCACAGCCGATGTCTTTGACCTTTTGCTCATCTTCAACCAATGAATATTGGTTAAATAAATCCTCTTTCCTATTAGTTTGATCGATAGTATAGTGGAATATTTCAAAAAGGGATCTTAAGAAATCAGGAATAAAGAACACAAAAAATAGACCCTCAAACATTTACAGAAGACACAAGTGTTACCTTAAAGTTTAAGTCTATCATAGACAGATACTGCTGGTGCACAATATCTATTTTACCGATTTTATCCTCCACCTTGTCTACCAAGAAGTCTGAGTGCAGAAAAAAGATGGTACTAGAGTCCTGTACACTGTCCCAGCCAAGCTAGCTGTGGCTGAGGTTTGGTTAAATCAGGTGAAGAAATTACATGGTTTTATATTTTTTGTCCTTCTTCTTTAGTTTCCAAGCTAATATTACTTTGAAAATACATGCAATTTTACCTTTGTTAAAATAAAGGAGAAAGGGGCCCTTGGCACATATAATAAAACCAGTAGGAACCCTCTAGAGCCATGTTATCTAAAATGGAACCATTTACCTCAGGGGGTAATGTAGAAAGAAAACATTAGGACTTTTATGTTTTGTCTTACTCTTTAAAAAAGTTTTAGCTTTTACTTATGTTTTAAAATATATACAATATGCAATATGGTAGAATATGTACACAATGTCTAAAAAACACCTATATATTGGGGTGCCTGATCAAAAATTGCTCATTGAGGAGAATATGATGAATAGGGTTTGGAGACCACTACCTCAGATGATTAACTCCGTGGTGTCAATTTCCATGGAAGGTTGAGATCTGGGAAAAAGCTGGTGGAGATAGACCAGAAGGTACACACAGAGGCAGTCAAAAGGCCTAATATACTGATCACTCCCTGTCTAATGTTTTCCTTATAACCACAATTTGTGCCTTCTGTTAAGTGCACAGGCTTTGTAATCAGACAGACTCTGCCTCCTTTACTTTCTTTCTGCGTGAACTTAGGGCAATATCTTCCACTATTTAAGTCTCGATTTTGTTTCTATAAAATGGAATTAGTAGTGTCTAAATTATATGGGTTATTATAAAGACTAAATAAGATCATAGAGATAAAAGGACTTAACATATTACCTGACAAGTAGTAAGCTCACAACAAACAATAGCTATTGTTATTTCTATTTGATCCTTACTTTAAAGACCCCTAAACCCAAAGATCTAGGCAAAGAAAATTCCAAAATTTTTGCTTGTGGCTTATGGATGGTGATTTCTTACTCCTTAAGTAAGAGTAAGGACTTGCCAGGTATTGTTCTGTCTTCACATGTATTCACCATTAAATCCCTGTGAGCTAGATAATATTACTTCTTCTTTTAACTTATCACAAAACTAAAGCACAAAGAAGTTGAGCAGTAACTTACCCAAGATTATGCAGTTTACAACCCAGGAAATCTAGCCCCAGAGCCTGTGTTTACCTGCTAGCCAAGGGTCTCTCAACCTGAGCATTATTGACATTTGGGGCCAGATAATTCTTTGTTATGGGGGCTGTTCTGTTCTTTGTGGGGCAGTTAGCAATCTCCCTGCCCCCTGCCCACTAGATGCCAATAGCACCTCCCCCTCAGTCTTGGCAATCAAAAATGCCTCCAGACGTGGCCAAATGCCCCCTTGGGGGCAAAATTATCTCAAGTTGAGAACCAGTGTTGCACATCAACCAACCCTCTTTATTGCTTTAAAAATTGTTTTTGTCCTTAATCTTGAGTTAGGTAATACTGTTTTCCTCATTTTATGACAAAACTAACACACCAAGTTAATTCTTATTCTTAACTGTGTCTATAGTGCAGAGTCATGCAAAAGTTTTTAAAATCCCTGATGCTCAGCCTGCATTCCAGGTCACTTGGATCAGGATCCCTGGAGCAGAAGAGGGCATGCAGGCCTCTGTGCATTTTGAAGCTCGTCAGGCAATTCCACTGTGCAGCCAATGACAGCTCTACTCACTCTTTTAAGAATCAATTGACGGAACTATGTACTCGTTATGTACTTAGGAGTCCAACTCTGTAATTACAGGGCACTTGTACTGTCCCCACTTTCCTGAGTCTCTTCCACCAAAGGCTCACACTCTATGTCCCCCTCTCAGGCCATGCCTTGAGCATTTCCTTTCTCCACCACACATTCCTTGTCTGTATCTGCCTCCCTGTTTTTTCATGACGGTCCTTCTGTAAAGCTCTTCTGTTGTTTTTGTCCTGTCCCTGGACTCAATCACCATCAACTTTCATCTGGCTTCAGCTGAAGTCAGCTTAGACATACCCTTTTGGAAACTAGCCTCAATGCACCATCATTTTCTGTACCACCCACTATTAGTCCATTTTCACACTGCTAGAAAGACACACCTGAGACTGGGTGATTTATAAAGAAAGGATATTTAATTGACTCATAGTTCTGCATGACTGGGGAAGCCTCAGGAAACTTACAATCATGGTGGAAGGGGAAGCAGGCACATCTTACATGGCAGCAAGCAAGAAAGAGCACAGGAAAAACTACCATTTATAAAGCCATCAGATCTCAAAAGAATTCACTCGCTATCATGAGAACAGCACAGGGGAACTGTACCCATAATCCAGTCACTTCCCTCCCTTGACATGTGAAGATTACAGGTCCCTCCCTTGACAATGTGAGGATTAAAATTTAAGATGAGATTTGGGAAAGGACACAGAGACAAATCATATCACACCCTGAAAAGCATTCACATGGTCCCTATCAACATTACATTGTCATCTTGGATATTGCCAGTCTCCCTCCAACCACCCGATTCCAAACTAACACCACCAGATTGGTCTCCTAAAGGACTGATCCATGTCATCTATCTCTGAACCCCCAGCACTTACCGATCAGAATCTGATACATTGGGATCAGCTTAATGAATGCTTGTTGAATGTGTGAATGAATAACTTGTTCCCATTTTCTTATCTTCATCTTCCTTCCTCCCTCCCATGGATCTCTGTGGTGGCCTCTTTCTTCATCACTTTCTCCCTGCACATTTCATCACTGCCAACCCTCCTTCCTCATCCTGAGCCATTTGCCCACTGCTGAGAGTAGTGGCTGAAATATTTTCACTCGACAGAATTCAGAGCAAAGCCAGGCAGCTGTGGCTATAACTCATCTCTGCCTTTGACACCAAAACTAAGCATCGCAGACTTCAAGTTGTGGTGAGCCTTGTTCATGCTCAGATGAGCTTCTGTCTTTACCGTGATTCTAGGATTGCATGTTATAATCCAAGAGTGATAGTGGAACTGCCATGGTCTTTCTGTGTCCCATCACTGAGGGTAATCCAATTGTTTACCATAATGAAGTTGCACTGTTATCTACTGGCTTCATTCTGCAGGAAAGTAAATTCCTCCTGCAAGATCCCCATCATTCAGAGGATTTTTTTAAATGCACTAGAAATTTGTGGGAAAACATTTATCCTAAGTATTTTTCTTCATCGTCTCGGTTCTTAGGACAAACTATAGAATGGACAACCTCTATGAGAAGGAAGAACTCATGCATATGAAGAGAAACTCCTCCTCATAAGGTCAGAGCCAGAGGAGGCAGGGTGCAGGGGAAGTGGTCACTTCAGTATAACAGACAGGCAAGTGCCTATCTCCCTGACTCCCCTCTATTACCCGTCTGACAGTGACCCCTGACCGTGACCCCTGACTCTAAGGCTGGGCAAGGATGGTTCTGGACCAAAGTAGGATTCTGAGGATGGCTAATCCCTAAATCTTGTTTAGTCAGGAACTCCTCACAAACCTAATTTTCTAGAATAGTCCTCCCCCTCCCCCAACCCTTCATAAACATCAATAAGGTGTCCCTTGAGGTAATAACCCTTTAATCCTCAAAAAATAGTGAGGTTAGGTGCAGTGGCTCACACCTGTAATCCAAGTACTCTGGGAGGCCAAGGCAGGCAGATCACTTGAGTCCAGGAGCTCAAAACTAGCCTAGGCAACATGGAAAACCACCATCCCTACAAAAAATGCAAAAATTTCCCAGGCATGATGTCATGTGCCAGTAGTCCCAGCTACTTGCGGGGCTAAGATGGAAGGATCGCTTGAACCAGGGAGGTTGAGGCTGCAGTAAGCCATGATCACACCACAGCACTCCAGCTGGGGTGACAGAGCAAGACCCTGTCACAAAAAAGAGGGGGGTGAGGATTTCTTCCCTTGTAGAGAAACACCTTACTTCAGACTTACCAAAGTGCCATGTTGATTGCAATTTACTTGTATAATTTAACAGCCATCATAAAGAATCCAAAAGAAAAACCACCATTTAGCACCAAAAGTAGAATTATGCTAGCTCATATTTTTGGCATAATTAATAATTCTAATCGTGCTTGTTTCATTAGGAACCTTCCAGATTAAAGAAGAGATTTTGTCTGAAAGAGTTGATGAAGGTGACTCATGATGATTTTTAAGAGTGGCAACATTTGTAAGAAAGGAAGAAAGAGAGAAAGTTTAAATGGTGAATAAAATCCTGCAAGAGTTTTTTCTGTTTAAATGGAAACTTTTTTGTGAAGATTAGATAAATAAAAGCTTCAGTAAAATTAACCAAGAAACGAGCAAGATGTCAAATGGAAGTTTTTTCAGTTTGTAGAGAAGTCACAAAAGCTGTTCCATCAGTTAATTGCCAACCCCCTCTCCAGCTTTTCCCAAAGTTAATAAACTTTATCCTGCGAGGTATTTCAAACTGTAAACTATAGAACTAAAGTGACTATTTCTATCATTTATATATTTACTCTTAGGGTTCCTTCCTCTCTGAGGAATGATCGTTTCAGTCATCCTAAACATTTCAATGTTTTTTAACCCAAAGAGATAACTGGCTGCTTTTGTATAGATTTGTTCAAGAATAAACATTAACTGGCATTGAAAGACTGCTCTTAGAGTATATATTATGCATACTACTACTCGCCAGAATAAAGTTTCAGTTATTACACCTACATTTATAGATATACACATATGTGTGTCTATATACAGACAAGTAGCCTTTTATATAGAGAGACTCTGTGTATATGAAAATGAGACCTTTATTTGCTTGCGTAATGTGCCAAAATATTAAAATTAGAAACTTCAGCCAAGTGCTTCACAGTTTTGCTTGAAAATATATTTTAAAATTCATGCAAAGTTGATTCACTTTCTTGAGAATCTCAAAAGAAGCATGGGCCAATCTCAGTTTCACAATTTATTTGATTCTTAAGACTGCATTTAAAAAGAAAAAAGGGGGGGAGAAATTCATCCCCAAAAGAAAATAAATGGTAAAAATTAATCAGTGTAAATAAATGTATGATAAAAGGAAATTATTTCTTAACAATCATGATTCTCCTCTTTAATCAGAGCATTAGGAACCAGATTTTTCTCGGTCCCTAAAACTCTCCCAACTTACTAACACAAACCTTATTTGAAGGAAACTAATGCCTGGCCATTAACATAAGTCATGAAAATGAGAATAGCTGCATTACATTCCCAGAAAATTTATTCATCCTTTACATTACCCTCATATTCTTCTTGAAAACTTCCCTGGTTCCTGCTACTTATCTTTTCTCCGGACTTTCATTGCACACCTTCGCCTGATTTATGTTTCCCTTCCAAGCAGGTACAACCTGCTTATGTGTCTGTCACCCCAATGAGACTGTAAGTTCCTAAGGGCAAAATCTGGGTCATTCACAGCTTCATAGACTTAAAACAATGTCTTTCTTTCTGTCCAAGATAAATAAATGCCAATTGCATTATAAGACGAAAGAGAGAGAGAAAGAAAGAAAGAAAGAAAGAAAGAAAGAAAGAAAGAAAGAAAGAAAGAAAGAAAGAAAGAAAGAAAGAAAGAAAGAAAGAAGGAAGGAAGGAAGGAAGGAAGGAAGGAAGGAAGGAAGGAAGGAAGGAAGGAAGGAAGGAAGGAAGGAAGGAAGGAAGGAAAGAAAGGAGAGAGAGAGAGAAAGAAAGAAGGAGGGAGGGAGGGAGGGAAGGAAGGAAGGAAGGAAGGAAGGAAGGAAGGAAGGAAGGAAGGAAGGAAGGAAGGAAGGAAGGAAGGAAGGAAGGAGAGAGAGAGGGAAAGAGAGAGAGAGAGAAAGTGAGAAACAAGAAAGCAAGAAAAGAAACACAGCTGACATCTACATTTTCAGATGGTGTGGTTCACTGCCATCATTCACTGCTATTAACACAGTGCTATTAACACAGCTTCTGTGACCCTAAGACATGCGCCAAGGATTGGACAGCATCTCAATGCCGACCAACACATTCTCAAAATAGTTCCAACTGCTCTGGTATTAATCACAACATCCTTCCTCATTTCAGTATCTCTCCATAAATTAGATTCTTCCTGCCCCAAATAAATTACATCAGGAAAGATCCTGGTCATCAGATCCAGCACTAGAATAAAAAATTACTGCACTGAAAGAGATATACTATTCACTCATTCATCTATTCACTCACTCATTCATTCTATTGGTTATTCTCTACGTGTCTGTGTTGTTTCTTCATTTATTTCTATAATAATCAGATGTGCAGAATTGGATTAATCCTAATCCTCAGTCCATAAGATGCCATCACCCTGATTTCATGCATGGTTCTACTTCATCTTAACTCATTTTATTTTATTGTTGGTTTATTCTGATAATGTAATAAATTCCCTTGATCCCAACACCCAACTACAGAACTAGAATGTTGACAGTAACTTAAATCTGAGTGTTTCTTCCCTGTTTTGTCCCCTTTTCTTTTCTTTTTTTTTAATTTATTTATTATTATTATATTTTAAGTTGTAGGGTACATGTGCATAACGTGCAGGTTTGTTACATATGTATACTTGTGCCATGTTGGTGTGCTGCACCCATCAACTCGTCATTTACATCAGGTATAACCCCCTCCCCCTCCCCATGATAGGCCCCGGTGTGTGATGTTCCCCTTCCTGAGTCCAAGTGATCTCATTGTTCAGTTCCCACCTATGAGTGAGAACATGCGGTGTTTGGTTTTCTGTTCTTGTGATAGTTTGCTAAGAATGATGGTTTCCAGCTGCATCCATGTCCCTACAAAGGACACAAACTCATCCTTTTTTATAGCTGCATAGTATTCCATGGTGTATATGTGCCACATTTTCTTAATCCAATCTGTCACTGATGGACATTTGGGTTGATTCCAAGTCTTTGCTATTGTGAATAGTGCCGCAATAAACATACGTGTGCATGTGTCTTTATAGCAGCATAATTTATAATCCTTTGGGTATATACCCAGTAATGGGATGGCTGGGTCATATGGTACATCTAGTTCTAGATCCTTGAGGAATCGCCATACTGTTTTCCATAATGGTTGAACTAGTTTACAATCCCACCAACAGTGTAAAAGCGTTCCTATTTCTCCACATCCTCTCCAGCACCTGTTGTTTCCTGACTTTTTAATGATCGCCATTCTAACTGGTGTGAGATGGTATCTCATTGTGGTTTTGATTTGCATTTCTCTGATGGCCAGTGATGATGAGCATTTTTTCATGTGTCTGTTGGCTGTATGAATGTCTTCTTTTGAGAAATGTCTGTTCATATCCTTTGCCCACTTTTTGATGGGGTTGCTTGTTTTTTTCTTGTAAATTTGTTTGAGTTCTTTGTAGGTTCTGGATATTAGCCCTTTGTCAGATGAGTAGATTGCAAAAATTTTCTCCCATTCTGTAGGTTGCCTGTTCACTCTGATGGTAGTTTCTTTTGCTGTGCAGAAGCTCTTTAGTTTAATGAGATCCCATTTGTCAATTTTGGCTTTTGCTGCTGTTGCTTTTGGTGTTTTAGACATGAAGTCTTTGCCCATGCCTATGTCCTGAATGGTACTACCTAGGTTTTCCTCTAGGATTTTTATGGTATTAGGTCTAACATTTAAGTCTCTAATCCATCTTGAATTAATTTTCGTATAAGGAGTAAGGAAAGGATCCAGTTTCAGCTTTCTACTTATGGCTAGCCAATTTTCCCAGCACCATTTATTAAATAGGGAATCCTTTCCCCATTTCTTGTTTTTGTCAGGTTTGTCAAAGATCAGATGGCTGCAGATGTGTGGTATTATTTCTGAGGACTCTGTTCTGTTCCATTGGTCTAGATCTCTGTTTTCGTACCAGTACCATGCTGTTTTGGTTACTGTAGCCTTGTAGTATAGTTTGAAGTCAGGTAGCATGATGCCTCCAGCTTTGTTCTTTTGACTTAGGATTGTCTTGGAGATGCGGACTCTTTTTTGGTTCCATATGAACTTTAAAGCAGTTTTTTCCAATTCTGTGAAGAAACTCATTGGTAGCTTGATGGGGATGGCATTGAATCTATAAATTACCTTGGGCAGTATGGCCATTTTCACGATATTGATTCTTCCTATCCATGAGCATGGTATGTTCTTCCATTTGTTTGTGTCCTCTTTTATTTCACTGAGAAGTGGTTTGTAGATCTCCTTGAAAAGGTCCTTTACATCCCTTGTAAGTTGGATTCCTAGGTATTTTATTCTCTTTGAAGCAATTGTGAATGGAAGTTCATTCCTGATTTGGCTCTCTGTTTGTCTGTTACTGGTGTATAAGAATGCTTGTGATTTTTGCACATTAATTTTATATCCTGAGACTTTGCTGAAGTTGCTTATCAGCTTAAGGAGATTTTGGGCTGAGACAATGGGGTTTTCTAAATATACAATCATGTCATCTGCAAACAGGGACAGTTTGACTTCTTCTTTTCCTAACTGAATACCCTTGATTTCTTTCTCTTGCCTAATTGCCCTAGCCAGAACTTCCAACACTATGTTGAATAGGAGTGGTGAGAGAGGGCATCCCTGTCTTGTGCCAGTTTTCAAAGGGAATTTTTCCAGTTTTTTCCCATTCAGTATGATATTGGCTGTGGGTTTGTCATAAATAGCTCTTATTATTTTGAGGTACGTTCCATCAATACCGAATTTATTGAGCGTTTTTAGCATGAAGGGCTGTTGAATTTTGTCAAAAGCCTTTTCTGCATCTATTGAGATAATCATGTGGTTCTTGTCTTTGGTTCTGTTTATATGCTGGATTATGTTTATTGATTTGCGAATGTTGAACCAGCCTTGCATCCCAGGGATGAAGCCCACTTGATCATGGTGGATAAGCTTTTTGATGTGTTGCTGAATCCGGTTTGCCAGTATTTTATTGAGGATTTTTGCATCGATGTTCATCAGGGATATTGGTCTAAAATTCTCTTTTTTTGTTGTGTCTCTGCCAGGCTTTGGTATCAGGATGATGTTGGCCTCATAAAATGAGTTAGGGAGGATTCCCTCTTTTTCTATTGATTGGAATAGTTTCAGAAGGAATGGTACCAACTCCTCCTTGTACCTCTGGTAGAATTCAGCTGTGAATCCATCTGGTCCTGGACTTTTTTTGGTTGGTAGGCTATTAATTATTGCCTCAATTTCAGAGCCTGCTATTGGTCTATTCAGGGATTCAACTTCTTCCTGGTTTAGTCTTGGAAGAGTGTAAGTGTCCAGGAAATTATCCATTTCTTCTAGATTTTCCAGTTTATTTGCGTAGAGGTGTTTATAGTATTCTCTGATGGTAGTTTGTATTTCTGTGGGGTCGGTGGTGATATCCCCTTTATCAGTTTTAATTGTGTCGATTTGATTCTTCTCTCTTTTCTTCTTTATTAGTCTTGCTAGTGGTCTGTCAATTTTGTTGATCTTTTCAAAAAACCAACTCCTGGATTCATTGATTTTTTGGAGAGTTTTTTGTGTCTCTATCTCCTTCAGTTCTGCTCTGATCTTAGTTATTTCTTGCCTTCTGCTAGTTTCGAATGTGTTTGCTCTTGCTTCTCTAGTTCTTTTAATTGCGATGTTAGAGTGTCAATTTTACATCTTTCCTGCTTTCTCTTGTGGGCATTTAGTGCTATAAATTTCCCTCTACACACTGCTTTAAATGTGTCCCAGAGATTCTGGTATGTTGTATCTTTGTTCTCATTGGTTTCAAAGAACATCTTTATTTCTGCCTTCATTTCGTTATGTACCCAGTAGTCATTCAGGAGCAGGTTGTTCAGTTTCCATGTAGTTGAGCGGTTTTGATTGAGTTTCTTAGTCCTGAGTTCTAGTTTGATTGCACTGTGGTCTGAGAGACAGTTTGTTATAATTTCTGTTCTTGTACATTTGCTGAGGAGTGCTTTATTTCCAATTACGTGGTCGATTTTGGAGTAAGTACGATGTGGTGCTGAGAAGAATGTATATTCTGTTGATTTGGGGTGGAGAGTTCTGTAGATGTCTATTAGGTCTGCTTGCTGCAGAGATGAGTTCAATTCCTGGATATCCTTGTTAACTTTCTGTCTCGTTGATCTGTCTAATGTTGACAGTGGAGTGTTGAAGTCTCCCATTATTATTGTATGGGAGTCTAAGTCTCTTTGTAAGTCTCTAAGGACTTGCTTTATGAATCTGGGTGCTCCTGTATTGGGTGCATATATATTTAGGATAGTTAGCTCTTCCTGTTGAATTGATCCCTTTACCATTATGTAATGGCCTTCTTTGTCTCTTTTGATCTTTGATGGTTTAAAGTCTGTTTTATCAGAGACTAGTATTGCAACCCCTGCTTTTTTTGGTTCTCCATTTGCTTGGTAAATCTTCCTCCATCCCTTTATTTTGAGCCTATGTATGTCTCTGCGTGTGAGATGGGTCTCCTGAATACAGCAGACTGATGGGTCTTGACTCTTGATCCAGTTTGCCAGTCTGTGTCTTTTAATTGGAGCATTTAGTCCATTTACATTTAAGGTTAAGATTGTTATGTGTGAACTTGATCCTGCCATTATGATATTAACTGGTTATTTTGCTCGTTAGTTGATGCAGTTTCTTCCTAGCCTCGATGGTCTTTACATTTTGGCATGTTTTTGCAATGGCTGGTACTGGTTGTTCCTTTCCATGTTGAGTGCTTCCTTCAGGGTCTCTTGTAAGGCAGGCCTAGTGGTGACAAAATCTCTAAGCATTTGCTTATCTGTAAAGGATTTTATTTCTCCTTCACTTATGAAACTTAGTTTGGCTGGATATGAAATTCTGGGTTTAAAATTCTTTTCTTTAAGAATGTTGAATATTGGCCCCCACTCTCTTCTGGCTTGGAGAGTTTCTGCCGAGAGATCTGCTGTTAGTCTGATGGGCTTCCCTTTGTGGGTAACCCGACCTTTCTCTCTGGCTGCCCTTAAGATTTTTTCCTTCATTTCAACTTTGGTGAATCTGGCAATTATGTGTCTTGGAGTTGCTCTTCTCGAGGAGTATCTTTGTGGCGTTCTCTGTATTTCCTGGATTTGAATGTTGGCCTGCCCTACTAGGTTGGGGAAGTTCTCCTGGATGATATCCTGAAGAGTGTTTTCCAACTTGGTTCCATTTTCCCCCTCACTTTCAGGCACCCCAATCAGACGTAGATTTGGTCTTTTTACATAATCCCATACTTCTTGCAGGCTTTGTTCATTTCTTTTTCTTCTTTTTTCTTTTGGTTTCTCTTCTCGCTTCATTTCATTCATTTGATCCTCAATCGCTGATACTCTTTCTTCCAGTTGATCGAGTCGGTTACTGAAGCTTGTGCATTTGTCACGTATTTCTCGTGTCATGGTTTTCATCTCTTTCATTTCGTTTATGACCTTCTCTGCATTAATTACTCTAGCCATCAATTCTTCCACTTTTTTTTCAAGATTTTTAGTTTCTTTGCGCTGGGTACGTAATTCCTCCTTTAGCTCTGAGAAATTTGATGGACTGAAGCCTTCTTCTCTCATCTCGTCAAAGTCATTCTCCGTCCAGCTTTGATCCGTTGCTGGCGATGAGCTGCGCTCCTTTGCCGGGGGAGATGCGCTCTTATTTTTTGAATTTCCAGCTTTTCTGCCCTGCTTTTTCCCCATCTTTGTGGTCTTATCTGCCTCTGGTCTTTGATGATGGTGATGTACTGATGGGGTTTTGGTGTAGGTGTCCTTCCTGTTTGATAGTTTTCCTTCTAACAGTCAGGACCCTCAGCTGTAGGTGTGTTGGAGATTGCTTGAGGTCCACTCCAGACCCTGTTTGCCTGGGTATCAGCAGCAGAGGCTGCAGAAGATAGAATATTTCTGAACAGCGAGTGTACCTGTCTGATTCTTGCTTTGGAAGCTTCCTCTCAGGGGTGTACTCCACCCTGTGAGGTGTAGGGTGTCAGACTGCCCCTAGTGGGGGATGTCTCCCAGTTAGGCTACTCAGGGGTCAGGGACCCACTTGAGCAGGGAGTCTGTCCCTTCTCAGATCTCAACCTCCGTGTTGGGAGATCCACTGCTCTCTTCAAAGCTGTCAGACAGAGTCGTTTGCGTCTGCAGAGGTTTCTGTTGTGTTTGTTATTGCCCTGTCCCCAGAGGTGGAGTCTACAGAGACAGGCAGGTTTCCTTGAGCTGCTGTGAGCTCCACCCAGTTCGAGCTTCCCAGCAGCTTTGTTTACCTACTTAAGCCTCAGCAATGGCGGGCGCCCCTCCCCCAGCCTCACTGCTGCCTTGCCGGTAGATCACAGACTGCTGTGCTAGCAATGAGAGAGGCTCCGTGGGTGTGGGACCCTCCTGGCCAGGTGTGGGATATGATCTCCTGGTGTGCCTGTTTGCTTAAAGCGCAGTATTGGGGTGGGAGTTACCCGATTTTCCAGGTGTTGTGTGTCTCAGTTCCCCTGGCTAGGAAAAGGGATTCCCTTCCCCCTTGCGCTTCCCAGGTGAGGCAATGCCTCGCCCTGCTTCAGCTCTCGCTGGTCGGGCTGCAGCAGCTGACCAGCACCGATCGTCCGGCACTCCCCAGTGAGATGAACCCAGTACCTCAGTTGAAAATGCAGAAATCACCGGTCTTCTGTGTCGCTCGCGCTGGGAGTTGGAGACTGGAGCTGTTCCTATTCAGCCATCTTGCTCTGCCCCCCTTGTCCCCTTTTCTTCTGATGTGAAGAAACCACTCTCCAAAATGTATTACCCTTTCACGGTCATTTTAGTTTATCACATATTTTTCCATACCTAAACAATACCTTTATTCATATATATTCAAAAGTACTTCTATTCATGTTTTTATATCAGGAAGAACAGATATTTTGTTTTACTGAGATACTCAATGAGCTTTGGTCAATGTACACATGCATAGCATGTAGTCATGGTTCAGCAATCTCTGGGCAGAGGTTTCAGGCCTGGAGAGGATAAAACCACTCTTTCCTTTGGCTGATCCTCTTGTCCTTATGCCATAGCCTCAGTCCTGTGCCCAGTAGTGTGGTGGGAGCTAGAATTCTCTCCTCTCCTCTGCCATTGGCTGGTCCTCCCAGGCAGAACATGAATTGTCAGTGGGGCTTAACCAAACTCATATTTGCCATTTGAGGGCCAGGTTCACAGAATTCTACTTGTTTGGTCAATATAACCTCTCCCCTGTGCCCCTTTTTATATTGCTGCTCTAAAAATGTGTTTCCATTACATGCACATGTTTAATCTTACAATTTAAAAGGATTTTAACTCATTATCCACAGACACAAAAGTGCCCCAGATGATATCAACAAACGGTTGAAGAAAGAATGATCCACTATGCAGCTGTGTGCTACCACACCCCTCTTCATCCTGTTCCTTTCCTTCTTGAATGCCATCATCTCAGTCAGTCCTGGTCAGGTTCCAGTGAATTACTCGGTAGCTTCAATGGCCTGGGATCCCATCCTGTCTCATCTCTCTCCCTCTCTGTGACTCTACTCAGATAAATGGTAGCTGTCAGTTGTAGGAAGAGGCAAAAGGCAATTGAGGTCCAAACCATGTGAAAAGTATTATTCTCCCCTGTGTTTATATTTCACTTTACAACCTCTCAGTGTCTTCATAGACAGTATCTTATCTGAATTTAACAAAAGGCTTTTGTGATTTTTGGGCTAGGCATTTTAGAGAAGACAAAACTGGAATGCAGAGCAGTCAAGAAACTTGACCAAGGTTTCATGGTGACAGGAGTAGACGGGACCCAGAATTTCTGATTCCTAGTGCAGTCCTTTCCCTTGTACCCTCTTCTCCCACTGTCTGCAGGCCCACACCCACAGACAAGAAATGATCATCAACCTACAGCCTTTCTGCGGAAGACTGGAGTTGCACATGGTTTCAGAATAACATGGAGTGCTCTGTCTTCCGTGTTCAGCTATTTTTCTCACGACATTTGCAACGGAATAGCTATGGGGCAAAACAATCTTTGGAAAACCATCTTGGCTTATTTGCAATTTCAATCTCTGGCTCCATTTTGCATCACATTTATAGAAAGGCATCTTAAATACATGCTGCTAAGTTTATGTTTAAGGGCTTTGTCGGCACTCCCTTTAAAAGCAGACACTTTACATAGTTCTGAATTATGTCAGTCCTGCCATTATCACGTTATTATTTGAAAGCCCATCCTCAAAGTGATGTTAACAAACAGTCCTGAAAGACAACAGTTTACAGCCACCTATTCCACTAGAACCCAAGGAAATGTAATTTATTCTATTTATCCAGCCCTATGGAGTTAATGGACTCCCTTCATTCATCTTGTCAATAGAAAGGTTCATGACCAGACTCCATGCACAAACAAAACCACTTTCTCACCTTCACCTCAGGCCTGATCACTTTCCTCACCACTGCCACATTTTGGTTCATAGAGTCTCCCACCAAGAACAGTACAGCTTAATTACCCTCCATAATTCATAACTAATCATGGGCACTGCACAAAGGAATGAAATGTAAAGATTCATTTGAAAACATGGGGTAGTATGACCCACTATATTTCATACCTTGGATATCAGCAGCATCCTGATTGATTTCATGTCAGTTTCCATTTTTAATACTAGCACTGCATGTACAGGAGGCATAAAAATCTGCTGTTATAGGCAGCATTAATCTGCACTTGTTAAAGAATGGTTTCACACAACCAACCCACAGCTAGCTCAATCCACAGTACGACTCAAGTTCCCCGACATTCAGCTACACGTCCTTCTGGCCTTTGCAGGCTAAGGAAGCCCTCACAAAGCACCTGCAGTCTCCAAGCGTTTATGAAACTGCCCTGGATTCCCTGGGGCTCTGCAGGCTGATGCGAGTCTGAGTAGAAGGGGCAGGTGGGTGTACCAAGCAGCCGGTTTTTATTCTGGCATTTGCCAGAAGGGAAATTGCTAAAATGTTTTAGGGCCCCCTCAGGAGTATAAAAATGTCACACTGCCTGTAGCTTTTATCCCTCGCTGAAATCAATGTTTTCTAAAAGAGAGCTTTTAATACCTTTATAAGAGCTTTCCTTCTGATCCAGCTTATATTAATTAAGCACATGCTTTTGGCCAGGGTTTTTAATAACTTCATTTCCATAACAATCAGCAATTAATCACGTTCAACTTTCAGTTGCAGAAACAGGCTGGAAGACTGAGTGGCTTATCCAGGTCATACAGTATAAGGGGCAGAAGCAGAATTTGAACTTGGCTCCCGGGACTCTAATGCTTCTCACCATTTAATGTCACTGTATCTCATCATACTCTAGTCATACATCTGTAGAGGAAGAAAAGTAAACTAAAATTAAATAGATTGTGTCTAAGTTCTCTATGGAGTCATCATGATTCACTCACTCATTCTTTCACCAAATATTTATTGAGAAACGACTATGTACCAGGCACTCTTTTAGGTGCCAAAGATATAGTGCAGATCAAAACAGACAAAACTCCCAGCCTCACAGAGTTTACATCTGCTGTGAGTCACAGTGAATACACAAGATGTAAAAAGTAAAATAAATAATAAATTAGCAACCACTAAGTACTAAGAAAGAATTTGGGAAGAGAAACATGAAATGTCACAAGTTGAAAAGGGTAAAAATTTTCAGTAGTATGGCCAGAGACAGTCTCTCTGAGAAGGAAACTTTTTCAATTTTTCCTGGCGTTTTAGTTGCATTCAATTATCTCATTGGTATTTGTTCTTTGGGATTGTTATAGGGAATCCCACCATTTTCTTTCTAGGAAACACATCGTGAGAATCAACTTGATAATGTTAATCAGCTCTCCCATTGAATCCACTTTGCTTTGGCTAGTGACTGAGGATGCAGCTAAGGACCACAAGTTGTGGGTGTGGTCTGTACAGTTATTGGCTACTGCAGAGGCCACAGGGAGGATGAGCATGAGGCTCTGAATTCATTCTTCCTGCAGTCACATTTGGATGCCCTCGATTACCAGCTTGTAACTTTCAGCATGTTACCCAACTTTTCTGTGCATTAGAAAAATCTATCAAATGGAAATATTGGTAGTACTCACCACATAGGACTGCTGTGAGAATTATGTGAGAGTAATTCCTGATGTCTATACTCAGAAAAGGGTCTGGTATATGTAATTTATATATGTGATATACATGCATAAATGTTAATAAATGAAACATTAGTTTTGGTGGCATAGTCCTTAAAAATAAAGAAGTAAAGATAGCCATACAATCTTATTTCTCTAAACAACACAGATGTCAGCATGGATCAGGAGTAGCAAATATCCAGCATGAGAAAAATGTTTTTAATTTAAGGTGTGAATATAAAATAAAAAGGCAGAGCTTATTAGAAAAGAGTTTCAAAGGCAATTCACTAAACATCTTGAAAAATAGCAGCAGAATTGACCTCAGTTCAGGATTTTAAAGAATAACATTCATTGAGACGTAGACATAATTGTTCAGGTGACTATTTTTCATTAGTTAAAAAAAAAAAAAAATAATAATAATAATAATAATAGCAAACCCATCAAGGGTAAAGACTACATACTGCTATCATCTGTGTATTCCTGATCACTGGACATGTATAAAGGGACCTGGCCGGGCGCGGTGGCTCACGCCTGATATCCCAGCACTTTGG
This sequence comes from Macaca mulatta, assembly GCF_049350105.2. NCBI lineage: Eukaryota > Metazoa > Chordata > Mammalia > Primates > Cercopithecidae > Macaca > Macaca mulatta. The sequence goes on from NC_133413.1 coordinate 126,879,018, forward strand.
GAGGCCGAGGCGGGCGGATCACAAGGTCAGGAGATCGAGGCCATCCTGGCTAACACTGTGAAACCCCGTCTCTACTAAAAAATACAAAACAAAATTAGCCGGGCTTGGTGGCGGGTGCCTGTAGTCCCAGATACTCCGGAGGCTGAGGCAGGAGAATGCTGTGAACCCGGGAGGCGGAGCTTGCAGTGAGCCCGAGATAGCGCTACTGCACTCCAGCCTAAGCGACAGAGTGAGACTCTGTCTCAAAAAAAAAAAAAAAAAAAAAGAGACCTAGGACAAAGTGGCAAGAGGAGCCACAGGAAGTGTCCAATGACAATTGGGGTCTGAGCATGGCAAGCTCAAGCTTTGCTATAGGTTTGTGGCTTTCAAACTCTGCTCCAGATTGTCCTGGGGTTCCACAAAGATGTTTCTGGGCCCGTAACTTCATAATAGCAAGGCCTTGAGAGCAGGGCTTTAGCCTCCCGACCTCACTTGGACTATTCCTGCATTTTCATGTTCATTGATTTTTAATATTGGGTCCCATGTAAGAATTTATTATAATTTTTTTTTAAATTCCATCACTTAAAAAAATTGAAAACTATTACTTCATAATAGCATATAGTTTCCATACTAGCATGCTTTCAGAATCTAGCCCAGTGCCTGACTGATAATAGTTCTTCTATGACTATTTGCTAAGTGACTGGATCATGCTAGAAAACCAGAATAAACCCATATGACATAGCTAATAGGAAGTCGTTTCCATCCAACTTCACCCAGCACAAGCAGTGACAAATTTCAGTATTGAACCAAAATGGACAGGATGGCCAAGAATGTTTCTAAAATCACTGAATCCACTCAGAACTTTAAAGTGAGAGAGGCAATGTAACAGTAGATTAACAGATAATTAGTTAAAAGAAGAGTGAGAAGGACAGAATCTGACATCGGTTAAGTCTGAGCTGAAATTCTTCATTAGCTGTGCGGCATTGGGCAAGTAACTTAACCTTGCTAAGCCTCAGTCCAGCTGTTAAAATGGGGATAATAATACTATCTGATTTAATTTTTGTGCAGATTCAATGAGATAGTACATTGAGAGTTCTTAGCACAACATGTGGCACATAAAAAGCGTTCAGTAAATATTAGTTTCATATATATATACACACACACATATATATAATATATAGTGAATATAAGTGTGTTCGTTCGAATTTTAAAACTCAGGTGTTAAAAAGTTGTACAGTCCTGTGATTTTAATATGTGTTTATTAGCAGTAAGACCCTTTATTCAAATACATTTAAAAAAAAAAAATCCTATGGGTTCTCTGGCCAAATCAAGAGGTTAGGTTAGAAAGCCCATTTCTCCCCTCATCATACACACACACACACAGACACACACACACACAAACATACACACACACCATCTATGCCAGAGCTCACATAGATAGCACTCTATGTTTTAATTACTCTTATCATCACCTAGCAAAACGCTAAGGCTCTTTGGAAAAAATTTAACTTTTATCAAATTCAACTCTCTTATGTGTCAACAGAATAAAAAGATTCAGAATAATGAAGACATTTGCCTCATGTTTATAGAATATCCCAAATAGATAGCTACTGTTTATTGAATACTAACTATACAACAGGTACCACTTTAAGCAGTTTGCCTATATTACCCTAATTTTTTCAACAGCTCTAGGAACTAGGTATTATTATCATTAACACATACACATACACACACACACACACACACACACACACACACATATTAAATAAATTGGCCAGGCCAGGCGCGGTGGCTCACACCTGTAATCCCAGCACTTTGGAAGGCCAAGGCAAGCGGATTACTTGAGGTCAGGTGCTCAAGACCAGCCTGACCAACATGGTGAAACCCCATCTCTACTAAAAATACAAAAGTTAGCCAGGTGTGATGGTGCATGCCTGTAATCTCAGCTACTTGGGAGGCTGAGGCAGGAGAATCACTGGAACCTGGGAGGTTGAGGTAGCGGTAAGCCAAGATCGTGCCACTGGACTCCAGCCTAGGTGACAGAGTGAGACTCTGTCTCAAAAAAATAAAATAAATAAATAAATAAATAAATAAATATAATAAATTGGCCAAGGTCCTAGAGGTGGTAAGTGCAAGAGCCTGTGTTTAAACCAGGTTTATGTAATTTCAAGGCCTCAACTCCATTACACTGTGATCTTTATAACCCAGGAATCCTGATTCCCCATTTCATTAACTTACACTTTGCCTTAATATTGTTCTGGATACCCTAATTGATTTACTTCCCTTCATTTGAGAATGTGGAAGGCCATCTCCGATTCACAAATGAATCAAGTCACATTTTTAATAAGTCAGATGTCCCAGCAAGGGATCTAAGCTGTCTACATATAATCAGTACTGTTGGAGTCAACTCAATCAGCCTATGTCAATCATGCTGGTTGATCATCTTTAAATGTCAGTTTGAGGAGAAACTCCAGCAACCAGAGGGTTGCATAAGGTTTTCCATTAACTTCTGGCTATTTTGGTTCTCTTTCAAGAATGCCTCACTCTCTAAAAAACTGACATCACACACCCGTAATTGCAGAGAGCACTTCTGTGATCAAGTTTCCAATGAACAGCTCTGGCAGCCTTGGAGACAGAGCCATCTAATCAATTTTTCTATGTATTCCCCATGAGCCTTTATAAATTAGGCATTTGCTGCCATACTTAAAACTCATTATTGGATCATAGAAGCCAAGACAGCCATGCATGACATAAAGCAATAGTACCACTGTGACACTAGATTTTCCTGAATGAATGAACAACACTGTTGGCCATAGGGCAATAAATTTCCTTGATTATTTGTGTTTTCTAAATCTTACAGGCAGCTTATGCCTGTATGAGAGCTAAACATTTCATTCATTTGTTTGTTAAATAGTTTTTACTGGCCAGGTGTGGTGGCTTATGCCTGTAATCCTGGCACTTTGGGAGGCCAAGGTGGGCAGATCACGAGGTCAAGAGATCAAGACCATCCTGGCCAACGTGGTAAAACCCTGTCTCTACCAAAAATACAAAAATTACTTGGGAGTGGTGGCATGTGCCTGTAGTCCCAGCTACTCGGGAGACTGAGGCAGGAGAATTGCTTGAACCTAGGAGGTGGAGGTTGCAGTGAGCTGATATCACACCACCACACTCCAGCCTGGCAACAGAGTGAGACTCCATCTCAAAAATAATAATAGTAATAATAAAAATAATAATAATTTTTACTATGTGTCAAGCACTGAATTAGAAATGAATATTAATTTATTAAAATTTTTAAAATATCTATTACTTGTGTTAACCAGAGTCCAGGTACTATGTTAAATATTTTCATACATTACATCATTTAGCTCTCAAAACAATGAGCTTGAAGCTGTTATTATTCCTGGCTTACAGGTGAAGAAATAGAGACTTATCATGTTAAGTAATTTACTCCAAGTACTCCAGTTATTTAATGATAGATTTGGAAAACTTCTAATTAAAATGGATTTTATTGTATTTACTGAATGACTCAAATAATGACCCCATAGTGGTGTTTACCGTGTTTACCAGATGACCTCAATGACATAGACATCCACAGGTTTTTTTGAGATATGCATAGAGAGACTTTGACCTTCAAGAATTTTACAGCTTAATAATACAGACCAATAGTTCTCAATTCATGGAGATTTTTCCCCCAAGGGGACAATCATCAATATTGTAAAACAATTTTTATTTTCATGACTGGGGCATCATGACTACTTGTGTATATTAACAGTAAGAGTCTAGGGATACTATTAACCACCCTACAATACAAAGAACATTCCTCTCCAGCAAAGAATCACTTGGTCCAAAATGTCAGTAGTGCCAATGTTGAAAAACACTGGTATAGATAAGACAACTCAGAGAAAGATATAATCAATCAATGGTGAACAATTTAAATTATGTAAAAGCACTGAAGGAAAAAAAAAAGGTTAGTGTATTAGTCTATTTTCATGCTGCTGAGAAAGACATACCCAAGACTGGGCAATTTACAAAAGAAAGGTTTAATTGAACTTACAGTTCCATGTGGCTGGGAAAGCCTCACAATCATGGTGGAAGGCAAGGCGGAGCAAGTCACATCTTACGTGAATGGCAGCAGGCAAAAAGAGAGAGGGCTTAGTCAGGGGAATTCCTCTTTTTAAAACCATCAGATCTCGTGATGCTTATTCACTATCATGAGAACAGCATGGGAAAGACTTGCCCCCATGATTCAATTACCTCCCACCTGGTCCCTCACAAAACGTGAAAATTCAGGATGAGATTTGGGTAGAAACAAAGCCAAACCATATCATTGAAACTCTGACCCCTCCCAAATCTCATATCCTTACATTTCAAAACAAATCACGCCTTCCCAAAAGTCCCCCAAAATCTTAACTCATTCCAGCATTAACTCAAAAGTCCACAGTCCAAAGTCTTATCAGAGACAAGACAAGTCCCTTTCACCCATGAGCCTGTAAAATCAAAAGCTGGTTAGTACTTCCTAGCTATAGTGGGAGTACAGGCATTGGGTAAATACAGCCATTCCAAATGGGAGAAATTGGCCAAAACAAAGGGGCTATAGGCCCCATGCAAGTTCAAAATCCAGCAGGGCAGTCAAATCTTAAAGCTCCAAAATTATCTCCTTTGACTCCATGTCGCACATCCAGGTCATGCTGAAGCAAGTGGGTTCCCACGGTGTTGGGCAGCTCCACCCCTGTGGCTTTGCAGAGTACAGCCTCCCTTCCAGCTGCCTTCACAGGCTGGCATTGAGTGTCTGTGGCTTTTCCAGGCATGAAGTGCAAGCTGTCAGTGGATCTACCATTCTCAGGTCTGGAGGATGGTGGCCCTCTTCTCACAGCTCCACTAGGCAGTGCCCCAGTAGGGACTCTGTGTAGGGGCTCCAACCCCACATTTCCCTTCCACACTGCCTTAGCAGAGGTTCTCCATGAGGGTTCCATGCTGCAGCAAACTTTTGCCTGGGCATCCAGACATTTCCATACATCTGAAATCTAGGCGGAGGTTCCCAAACCTCAATTCTTGACTTCTGTGCAACCACAGGCTCAACACCACATGGAAGCTGCCAAGGTCTGGGGTTTCCACCTTCTGAAGCAGCAACCTGAGCTGAACCTTGGCCCCTTTTCATCATGACTAGAGTGGCTGGGACACAGAGCACAAAATCCCCAGACTGCACACAGCATGGGTACCCTGGACCTGGCCCACAAAACTGCTTTTTCCTCCTAGGCCTCAGGACCTGCAATGGGAGGGGCTGCAGTGAAGACCTCTGACATGCCCTGGAGACATTTGCCCCACTATCTTAGGGAATTAACATTTGGCTTCTCCATACTTATGCAAATTTCTGTAGCAGGCTTGGATTTCTCCTCAGAAAATGGGATTTTCTTTTCTATTTCATTGTCAGGCTGCAAATTTTCTAAACTTCTAAGCTCTGTTTCCCTTTTAAAACTGAATTCCTTTAAAGCACCTAAGTCACCTCTTGAATGCTTTGCTACTTAGAAATTTCTTCCACCAAATACCCTAAATCATCTCTCTCAAGTTCAAAGTTCCACAAATCTCCAGGGCAGGGGCAAAATGCTACCAGTCTCTGCTAAAATATAACAAGAGTCACCTTTGCTCCAGTTCCCAACAATTTCCTCATCTCCATCTGAGACCACTCAACCTGGATTTTATTGTCTATATCACTATCAGCATTTTGGGCAAAGCCATTCAACAAGTCTCTAGGAAATTCCAAACTTTTCCACATTTTTCTGTCTTATTCGGAGCCCTCCAAACTGTTTCAACCTCTGCCTGTTACCTAGTTCCAAAGTCGCTTCCACATTTTCAGGTATCTTTTCAGCAATGCCCCACTCTACTAGTACCAATTTACTGTATTAGTCTGCTTTCATGCTGCTGAAAAGACATACCCAAGACTGGGCAATTTACAAAAGAAAGAGGTTTAATTGGACTTACAGTTCCACAAGGCTGGGAGGCCTCACAATAATGGTGGAAGGCAAAGAAGAGCAAGTCACATTTTACATGGATGGCGGCAGGAAAAGAGAGAGAGCTTGTGCAGAGGAATTCCTCTTTTTAAAACCATCAGATCTCATGAGACTTATTCACTATCACAAGAACAGCATGGGAAAGACTTGCCCCCATGATTCAGTTACCTCCCCCAGGTCACTCCCACAACACATGGGAATTCAAGATGAGATTTGGGTAGGGACACAGCCAAACCATATCAGTTGGATTACAGAGAAGATTCACACAGAAAAACTTTGGAGTCCATGGACTAGAATTCAAGCTTTGCAGTTGAACAAGCCTGCTCTCAAGTCTGCCCTTCATCATTTAAGTCCGGACAAGTTTCAATGCCCTCACCTTTAATTGAAAATAAAAATACTGACCTTGTAGGAATATTACAACAATTGAGATGATGTATTAATTATCCCTGCCACCCCTAAAGTGATAGCCCTTCTTTTTTTTTTTTTTTTTTTTTTTTTTTTTTTTTTTTTTTTTGAGATGGAGTCTTGCTCTGTCGCCCAGGCTGGAGTGCAGTGGCATGATCTCGGCTCACTGCAAGCTCCGCCTCCCAGGCTCACACCATTCTCCTGCCTCAGCCTACCAAGTAGCTGGGACTATAGGTGCCCACCACCACGCCCTGCTAATGTTTTGTATTTTTAGTAGAGAAGGGGTTTTACTGTGTTAGCCAGGATGGTCTCGATCTCCTGACCCCATGAGTCACCCACCTCAGCCTCCCAAAGTGCTGGGATTACAGGTGTGAGCCACTGTGCCTGGCCCCAAAGTGATAGCCCTTCTAAAGAGAAGCCTTCACTTTTCCAAGTCACTTTCTGTCAAAGTGACTAAAACAGTTGGACTGGATTTAGTGTGATGTGGTTATTTGCAACCATTTTAATGATATAACAAGTCACCACATGGTCTCTCAAGCTGATTGCTGTATCAATTGTTGCATTCCTGGACAGCCCAGAAGAGAACTCAATATTCCTGCCGTCCCACCAGAGCCCTTGGCTCCTTCATGTTCTTGGGAAGTAAATTGCCTGATTCAGGTCACTGCACAATTCCTGAGTCATACAATTCCACTTACCCCTTTGATTTAAAAAGTAGGCTAACATACTGACAATTGCAAAGGGCATACTGAAAGCCTAAACATTTTCATGAAAACAGTCAGCTCCTACCTGTCCTTCCAGCCTCTACCTGTTGTACCCGAGCATATTATGCTTCCCAAACTGCTTCCTGTGATCCAGGAGTCAAACTTCCTAACAACCTCAAACAGGAAGATCTGTATCTTCAAAGGAGCCATCGGAGTGACCCTGAAGCCGACAAAGGACAATTACAGAAAAACAGATTTAAGTCCAGGTCAGTCTGAGTGCAAAGGTTGGGGAGGGGTTAGGGCCTGCAGTTGAGAATGAGGTTCAGGTACCTAAAGATCTGCCAGAAACAATGTGTAGATTATACTAGATCACACAGGCCCAACTGGTTAGCAATATTATTTTTGTCCTGGGAACCTCAAAATAGTCCCACTATCCTGAAGAAAAGGAGCTGGAATGTCTGGGAATTGCTTATGAAATTGTTTTAAAATACTCCTCCTAGGCAAGTCTAAACACAATGTGTTGCTGATCAAGTGACAGTAACTGGTCCTTGATAAAGTGGTAGATGGTCTTCCATTGCTGTCACTGCCCACATACATGGCAGGGCCTTGCTTCACCGTGGTCCTGCACCAGCTCATCAACCATCAACATAGAACCTGCTCAGGCCAGGCTTCACACACTGGGCCCTGCCCCTCTGCTCAGGCCTCTGCCAACCTGGCTTGGAACACACGTGGTTTCTTTTTTTTTTTTTTAGACGGAGTTTCGCTCTTTTTGCCCAGGCTGGAGTGCAATGGCGCAATCTTGGCTCACCGCAACCTACGCCTCCCGGATTCAAGTGATTCTCCTGCATCAGTCTCCCGAGTAGCTGGGATTACAGGCATGTGCCACCATGCCCAGCTAACTTTTTTGTATTTTTAGTAGAGACAGGGTTTCTCCATATTGGTCAGGCTGGTCTCAAACTCCCGACCTCAGGTGATCCTCCCACCTTGGCCTCCCAAAGTGCTGGGATTACAGGCGTGAGCCCCCGTGCCCGGCCCCACATGTCGTTTCTCTTTATAAAACTCTGAGAATTAGCATTTCTACATGCTATTATATCAAAAGTGGAATTTTGCCTCTCATTCTATTGAAAGGGGAAACTTCTGCCATTGAATGAGTGCCTGACACAGACCCACTCTCTCATGCTCTACATTGAAAAGTCAAATCAGACAAAAAAGTCTCGCCCCAGCCTCCATCCCTTGCTAAACAAGCTTGGCCATGTTACAGCTGTAGACTTCAGCTATCTTTCTCTGTGAAGTAGAACAAATTATACCTACCTCAGAGGGCTGCTTTGAAAATGAAATAAAGAAGTGAAATAATGCTTTGACAGTTCCTTGCTTAGTGCCTGGCACTTTGAAGGCAGTCAACCAGTGGTGGTTATTAGGCCAGTGTAGTGGCTCACACCTCAGCCCTCTTTGGAGGCCACAGCAGGAGGATCACTCGAGGCTAGGAGTTCAAGACCAGTCTGGGCAATATAGTGAGACCCCCATCTCTACAAAAAGAATACTTTTAATTAGCCAGGCATAGTGGTATGTGCCTGTAGGGCTAGTTACTTAGGATGCTGAAGCAGGAGGATTGCTTGAGCCCAGGTTCAGGGCTGTAGTGAGCTAAGAAGATGCCACTGCACTCCAGCCTAGGCAACAGAGTGAGATCTCATCTCTAAAAATAAAATAAAATAATAATAATAATAATAAATGCTGGTTTGTTAATGTTATGGTGATTATAACTGTGTGGGTTCAGTTTCCTTGTCTGTAAAAATGCATATTCACTCATTCATCCATTCAACACTGAATGAGGCTCCAGGGACATAGCTGTGAACAAGACAAATGAGGTTCTTGCCATTATGGAACTTACTTCCAAAAATGGAAAGACAGACAATATGAGATAAATAAATGAATGAACATAGATAAACAAATGATAAATAATTTCAAATGGTGAGAGGTGCTATGAAGAAAAGCATGGCAGGACATTGCAGAATGACTGTGTGGGATAAGGAACGACGAACTTCTATGATCAAAGCAGGTTTCACCGAGAAAACTGCAATTTGTGCTACAGACTGAATGGCAACAAGGAGTCAGGCCAAGAAAGAATTGGGGGCAGAGGGCTTCAGGCAGAAAAAAAAATCAGCAAGTGCAAAGGTCCCTGGGTGACAACAAGCTTGAGGTATTCAAGAAAAAAAAAAAGAAGGCTGGTGTGCCTGCAGCACAGTGAGCGAGCAGGAGAGTGGCTAAGACCAAGTCAGAGGGGCAGGAAGGAACCCAGTCGAGTGGGCTTGTGGGTTACGGTAAAGAATTTGGATTTTATTCCAAGTGCAATGGAAAGCCAGTGTGGGGTTTTAAGAAAGGAAATGATGAGTTTTGATTTATAATTTTAAAAGATAACTTTACCTTCAGACTTACCATAAGAGGGCAACAGTGAAAGCAAGGAGCACAATTAGAAAGTTAGTAACGCAGCAACCCAGGCTGGGAAGAGGGTGGACTGAGCCACAGCAGTAATTTCCTTTTCTAATTTGTTGTGAAGAATAAATGCAATAACATAAAGGCACCTAGGAGAATTCTTGGCATCAAGTAGATACTCAAAATATTTAATTATCTTCTTCCAACTCTGTACTACAGCAGAGATCTCTATTTCCACAAAGAACTCCAAAAAGGCAGACATAATGCATGTAACTGAATGCCAGAGACTTGAATTCTCATCAACTCAATGTTGATACAGCAACATTCTAATATGGCCGAGTAAATGCCAATTTCAGGCTGGTACATATTGCTTTGTGTTGCCATTCTGTTAGAACTCCAGAAACTATTATGCTTGAACATCGTAAACTCATTTTTTTTTAAGTAGCACAGGGACCGTAATGTGTTTTGAATTCACAATCTAGGATCACCATTCTCCTCTAGTCCAAAGAGAAGATTTAAAATATTCCAATTTAAAACTATACCAGATTTGTCTTTCAATTAATGCTGAAGGCACAATCCAGCTGTCTTGAATTAAAGTGGCATGCTTTGCTGCTATCAGCTAATACTATACTGGAATACTCTAAAGGGATGGTTGTAAAGTAAGTGCAAGGAATACAATGTTAATTGTTATTCAGATGGGGAATAAGAAATGTAATTGATGCTAGAGAAGCTCTGGATTAGCACATTCACAATGAGTCAGGAAATGGCAGCATCGTGTAATGGTTAAGAATCTGGACTCCGAAGAAAGACATCCTGGGGATGGATCTGCCCTTCTCTTACTTATTCTTGTGTGTGTGACCTTAAGGAAGTCTCTTAACCTCTCTAAAAATCAGTTTCCTCATCTGTGGAGTGTGAAAAATAATAATACTTCTCTCATCAGATCGTAGTAAAGATTATATATGATCGTCGACTTAAAGGGTTTAGCACGGTACTGGCATAAAGTTTAAAGAAGTATCAGTTGTCTTTATTACCCTTCAGTATCCAGAGGCTCGACTGAGGAAACTGGAATTATTTATTCTAGAATTGAGAAGGTTCGATGTGTAATTTAGATTTTAATGATAAAAAAAATCACAATGTATTGAGTCTTCAGAGGCCATATGCTATGCCAAGGATTTGTGCTAAAAAATAAAAAAGGAAAGGAGCCCTCCAACATTCAGTAGCTGGCCTGGCATTTACGGCTGGGTCTTGCTGTTCTTCTGTTAGACAGAAACCATCTCACAGAATACCAACCTCAGACATTGCTCTAAGACCATGATAGAATGAGACAAAGCAAAACCACTTTGTAAGTACATCCAAGCACAAAGGTAAAATCAAGTGCCACCCTAAACATACCAAGCAGTCTCTTTCTCTTCCAAAATGAATGACTGCCGCTGATTTGTCAATTACAGCTTTATACTTGTGCTAGTCTCTACTCCTTATAGATAAGATGTACCGAGCTATACAATCATAGAAGTGCCCCTGCTTTCCAAAAGCCTCTAGTCTAGACCAAACTCTCCCCACAAATCAACCACCCAAAGCCCAAATCCCATATAGGTTCTTTCTAACACCCTTTTATTGAGACACACCACAGTTGCCCAGAGTATACGGGCAAGTAATGCCCCTCTGTGACAAGCCCAACTTGTTTAATTACAGGTATTTACCCTGTGGTCTTTGGCTGAAAAGCATTGACAACATATCTCATTCAATCCTTACACAACCCTGTAAAGGCATGCATTATTACTTCTATTCAACAGCAGAGGAAACTGAGTTTCCAGAGCAATTAAGGAATTTCCCCAAGATTCTAAACATAGTAAGTGACAGAAGACCAAAACCCAAGTTCACAAATGCCACAATTTATTTCTTGTCTTAAAGGGTGATCGTACATCCACTGGAGTGGTCCAACTGATAATGCTGGAAAAGGAAATTAATTTTCCTACCAGTAAAGGATTATTCTTTTCAAATTAAAATATATTAAAATAATTTTAAGATGGTAGAGAGAGATATTTTGACTTGGAAAAGGCCGAGCAACTTAGAAGGGTAGGTTGGCAGAGAGAGAGGCAATTCTTACTCCCCTAAATTCTTTTCTTCTATGATTTGATTCAGAGATAGTGGTCTACAGCTGAATGGTACTGATGTTGACAATGAAGATATGGAGACCATTATGGAGAATATTATCTTTTAAATGATTGGAAGCACTTGTTCACATAAACAAGAAGGAATGATTTCTCTTTTTACATTTCAAATTTATCTTAGCAATTGAATAATATACGATTTGCTTTGATTATTTTTTAGGCAGAAAGAAGATAACTGGCAAGTGAACATTTAATGGGGAAAATATATAGCTTGCACAATTTAAAAATAAAATCTAACAGTTTGTGTGTTTAGCACCTTTCATGCAAGAATCTCGGAGCACTTTATGAAAATGAATTATGACTCCTTCTCTTCCCCCAACACCCATGAAGAGGCTTTATTTTACAACTGCAAGGAAAGGCTCATGAGAGCATGATAAACCTTGAATGCCCAGAGACACCCTGAGTTGAATGGAGGGCTTGGGTTGATCTTTTGTACAGTAGCTCCCCCAAATTTGTTAGCCTGATTCCAGGGAAGCATAGCCCCTCCTCTGGATCCTGCTCACTCCTCATCTTGTGCTGCCTCCATTATAAACCCCTTTCATCCCCTCCTTTGAGGCCCCATACTTTCTTTCCTCCACTCCAGGAAATCAGTCATACAGCTTGACCTGGATTCCTTTGAATAGTCCTCAGGGTAATTGAGGAGAATTAGAAGTTCAAGGGAAGAGGCAGGCTTTAAAAATCATGTCTTTAGAGGAGGAACCTACAAGGTTATCAGACCTTCATATGGCCTCTGTAGGCTTTGTCTTAGCTAAGCTAAGGTGGAATTCATTCATTTGTTCAACAAATATTATTGAGCATCAAGTCATCTATTCTAGGGGATACAAGTACTATTCTAGGGGATACAGCAGTGAATAAAACACAGAGACAAATTCCTGCCTTCGTGGGGTGTACATTACGGTCAGGGGAAAGTCAATAAGCAGAGTAAATAAAACAAATTGTATAGTACATTAGAATGAGCTACGTGTTATGGGAAGGAAGATAAGGGTTGGGGAGGTTAGAATTTTTAATGACATGGTGAAGAAAGACCTCATTGAGAAGATGATGCTTGAGCACAGATCTGAAGGAAGTGAAGGAACAAGCTGTATAGTACCTAGGAGAGGAACATTCTAGACAGTTAAAATAGAAAGAACAAAATCCCTGACCCAGGGGGATTTGCCTGCAATGTGGCTAAAGTGGATACAGCAAGGGGAGAGTAGCAGTCATAGAGGTAAATGTGGAACTGGAGTCAACAGATTGGGTAGGGTCTCAGACATCACTAGAAAGGCCCTGGCTCTTCTTCTGCCTCAGATGCAGAGCCATTGGAATTTTTGAAAAGAATAGTGATATCATCTTAGTATTTAAAGGAATCTCAATGGTGTTTTAAGAATAAAATAAACAGAGGTGAAAATAGAAGCAGAAAGTCCAGTTAGAAGTTCGTTCATCCACCAAAAGATGATGATGACTTGGATAACAGAGGTAGAGGTAGAAAAGGTGTTAGGATTCTCAATATATTTTAAAGGAAGAGCCAATAATGTTTGCTGACAGATTGAATATGGATTATGAGAGAGGGAGAGGAGTTGAAGATGCTACCAAGAAATTTGGCCTGAACAAGTAGGAAGATGGAGTTATCTTTAACCACGATGGGAGAGACAGAAGGTGCAGCAGGTTTGGAAGGAAAGATCTCCAGCACACTGTTGGGATATCTGATTTCAGATGCCTGTTAGACATCCAAAGGAAGATGCCCAGAAGGCAGTTGGACTTATATACCTGGAGTTCACAGAGCAATCATGGTGGAGATATAAATTCAGGCACCGTCCGAATATTGATAGTATTCGCAGTCATGAAGCTGAATGAAAACACCAAGGAAGTGAATACAGTTGACAAAGAGGAGAGGAGTAAGGACTAAATCCATTAGATGTTAGGGAGATGAAAAGGAACCTGCCAGTGAAAGAGAAGAAGCCGTCAGTGAAGTGAAGAGGAGACAAGGAATAGGGATTATGCTGGAAATCAAGTGAAGAAACAATTTCAAAGAGAATGAAGTAATCACTGCATCTAATGCCTCTGATAGGCCAAGTATAAGCACTGAAAATTGACTGATAAATTTAGCGATGCAAGGTCATTGGCAACTTTGAGGAAAACGGTTTCAGGAAAGTGATGGAGATCTGTATGGAAGAAACACTAATATGTATATTTCTATGCTGATTGGAATAACGCTAGAGAGGAAAGAAGTTAGTGATACGAGACATAAAATTACTAGAGCAATGTCCTTGAATAGTGCGAGATGGTATGGAATTCACCGTAATGGCTGGCTGTCCTCAGATAGGAGCACAGACATTTCTTCTATATAGCAACAGGAGGGAAGAGAAAGCAGAACGGCACAGGTGCTGGAAGGCAGGCAAATATGGTGGTGGTTGTCTGTAGGAAGTTAGCCTTAGATTGCTTCTTTGTTTGCAGTAAAAATAGAAAGCAAAGTAATATCCAGTGACACAGAGATACTGGACATTTGAAAAATTAGGAAAAAGTATAAAATTGCTACCTAGAACAGCAGGGCGAATAAAAAAAGAAAGAAAATATAGTATGATTCCCGGGAAGTGCTAGATATTACCATCAGGTTCACGGTCATAAATTTAACAATTAAATGAGTTATGGGGGTGTGTGTGTGTGTGTGTGTGTGTGTGTGTGTGCTTCAGCCACATTCAGTGCATAGGTACAGGCATAGAATTGGCAGAGAATTGGTATTTACCAAGTTTGGGGTTTTGCCAAGTGAGTACCAGGAAGCAAGAGGATCAAGGGAGTTGAGGGCAGAGGTAAGGTGGTGATTATAAAGACTGGCCACAGTATTTAAGTTGGGAAGGGAGGAATATGATTAGGAGGGAGAGAAAAAAGGGGATAGAATCAATGGGTGCAGGAGGAATTGGATTAGGAGGGAAGGAGAGGAGAACAAACAGTGTTGGGATCAGTAGACTGCAGATCCCATGAAGTCTAAGGAGTGATGGCATCAGGCTATTAGAGGGATTAAGCTGCAAATGCAGGAAGTGGTGGTCAAATGGTCAAGTGGGATACTTGAAAGTGAAATTATGAATAGGTTGCACAAAGTATAGAGGAAAGGAGCTGCAAAGAGATCACTGAAGGGAAGGGGCTCCAGGACAGGAACCGAGTGGTCAGGATGGTGGAAGAATCTTCTAGATATTAAATTTGGGAGAATTAGGGAGGAGAGGATGTCAGTGAGCCAAAAGCTAAAATCAACAAATGAACAAAAATGATCCAGGGGTCTGTAGAAGACTATACCAAAGAGGGTAGATGACAAGAGCACAAAGCCACCTCTTTCTTTAGAAAAGAGGGAGAGAGAACACGTGGTCTGGAAACTGAAATGTTGAACTGAGACACCCAATTTTACTTCCAGGCCCAGTACTAGGCGAGGTGAGGGAGGGAAAAAGCCACCACTGGAGAGGGCTGTGAGAGGCAGGGATTGTGCTCAGAGAAAGTTTAGATTTAGTGTAGTTGAGCATGCATGCACAGACACATACAAACACAGTTGCACATGTACACACTGTCTCTCTCACACACACATACATGTATATGCACACACATACTTATACATTCACACACCCTTGCACACACACAAGCACACTTGTACATACAAACACCTTCACACACATGTGCATACACATACACACACACAAACACGCTTGTACACGCACACATCCTCACACACATGCACACATATACATGCATGCACATACAAACACTGGTACAGATATCCTCGGGTGTGCACACACATACATAAATGCAAACACATTTGTATATGTGCACCCCCTCACGCATGTGCACACATGTACACGCATGCACATACAGACTTACACCCTCTCTCCCACATACACACACAAGCACAAGGAAACATACAGATGAGTATATGTTTAAATAGGTGGACATTATGGTATTTGAAATATACCTCATTAAAGCTAGTTTTTAAAGAGTAGAAAACATAAAGCTTTATAAGACCAAGAAAATCAGACCCATGGCGGGGAAAGGGAGTCATCAGGAAAAGTCCTTTTGAGATAGTAGCTAATGGAGATGTCCCAATATGAAAAAAAAAAAAAAAGTCTTTCATTTTTAGCACATAATGATATTATCATCTCCTTCTTTGAATTCACAGTGCTCTCTTCGAGTGTCATTCGTGGCCTTTCTATCACACTCATTTGAGTCTCTGTCCTAAATCTTCTACATGTTTGGAAGGCCTCTGCGGATCTGAAGACTGTCTCCTTCAGCTTGATATCCTCTGTTGGATTTAGCACCGTACATAACTCACTGGAGGCCCACATGAATATTTCTTTAAATGTGTTGAATTAGTTTAAATATTATTTCAAAGTATCAAAGTAATGCCTTATAAAGGCATTTTCAATAGAGACAGAAAATAGTTCAACCAAATACTACATTTATTCATATGAAAATTAAATCAAACATAAATAAGAATATTTTGTTAGCTATTATCATTAACTAATAATCATCTTCGAGACTGAGGCTGAGAAAGAAATGGTAGAGATAAATATCAAAATTATGTTCAACATGTAACTTTTAGAATTATATGGTGGAAAAAACTAGTATAAAATTGCCAGAAAAGCTATTTAAAGCAGAAATATGAGATTAAAAATGCCAAAGGTGTAAACAACTTTAATCTGCTAATTTATTACACATGTCTGTTACAGCCAAGTTTTATTTTAAGATTAGATCTTGGATATTTTCACTGTGTTACTGCAAACGAAACTACAATTTTCTAAACTCAAATGCTATGCATTTTTCATCTTTCAGATGTCACTTCGTCTCCCCTGAAACCAAGTTGATTTCTATAATTTATAATTTAAGCATTGTGAATATATACATTCATATAGACATTCATTTAAAATCTGAAAGGTACTAAGACAATGCTTAACCCTGTCTGCACTCTATCCACAGACTGCTTTAGGGAACAGACTGGTTATGGAAGTAAGAGTTACATTTTTATTATTAAAACAGCAAATATGGCTTTAACTAAAAAAGATAATTTAGGGGCACTTGCTAAGGAAAACCATCCATTCAATCAAATTTGGAGGAGGTGTGAAGATGTATTATAGACTCCATATTACACACCGGACCCAATTACCTGCAACCCTTTCTTCTCTTACAACCTAAAATCTACCTTGGTTTCTGGACATATCTAATTCTAACTGCTAACTTAAGCCTCTACCTATATAAGGAAGCAGTCACAATAAAAACTGAGGTGCAGTCAAGTATTTAAAAGATGATTCACTACCAAAAGTAAGTGGTTTTTGAATAGGTCTATGTTCTCAAACTTTCCAACAAGGCTCTGCTACCTCTGCTCCTAAGAAACACCGTTCTCCAGTTACACCACCATGAAATGTGACCTTGCTCCCCAGCTGGCATGGAGGTTTAGCCACAATCATTAAAAAAGTACAGGTGTGCTAAAAATTCAAGCTAGCACAACAGTGGCATGGTGTTAGACTTGGTGGTTGGAAAGGGGAAATTTACAGGAAGGCTTGCACAAAATTGGATCTTTAATATAATCTTAATAATATGAGCTCTTTCAGCCAGATATTTGGGCTCCCCTTTCCCTGTGAAATATCATGATTGACTGAGAGCTTATAAAAAAAAATGAATTTCAGGGATATTGTAGGATTTTCGTGTACAAAGTACAAATATTTGCTACATGTATGATTTGTCCAAGTTTGATTCTGCCTTGTCTCCTTCAGCATGAATCCCGAAAAGAAGAAGTCACTGATTAGCGACTCTTAACCAGTGGAGAAGCTGGTGATTTGTAAGGGTAGAACTGGGACCAGCGATAAGACAGGTGAATTTCATTTCCTCATACGAAAGAGCTTGATTGAAGCAGCTACAAAGAACAATGAACTGGCCAGGCACAGTGGCTCACGCCTGCAATCCTAGCACTTTGGGAGGCTGAGGTAGGCCGATCACCTGAGGTCAGGTGTTCAAGACCAGCCTGGCCAACATGGCAAAACCCTGTCTCTACTAAAAATACTAAAAAGGTAGCCGGATGTGGTGGTGGGTGCCTGTAATCCCAGCTACTCTGGAGGCTGAGACAGGAGAATCCCTTGAACCCAGGAGGCAGAGATTGCAGTGAGCCAAGATCGCTCCACTGCACTGTCTCAAAAAAAAAAAAAAAAAGAAGAAGAAGAAGAAGAAGAATGAACTTCCCTGGAAAGCTTTCCATCACTGGAGGTGTTCAAAAGGCAACAAGTAATCATCTATTAAGACATCATTGACCAGAGATGATGAGCTTTTTTCATATGTTTGTTTGACCCCATAAATGTCTTCTTTTGAGAAGTGTCTGTTCATATACTTCGCCCACTTTTTGAGGGGGTTTTTTTCTTGTAAATTTGTTTAAGTTCCTTATAGATTCTGGATAGATTCCTTATAGACCTTTGTCAGATGGATTGATTGCAAAAATTTTCTCCCATTCTGTAGGTTGCCTGTTCACTCTGATGATAGTTTATTTTGCTGAGCAGAAGCTCTTTAGTTAGATCCCATTTGTCAGTTTTGGCTTTTGTTGCAACTGCTTTTGGTGTTTTAGTCATGAAGTCTTTGCCAATGCCACATGTGGGGCTTAAAACATAAATGATGTGTTGATAGGTGCAGCAAACCACCATGACACGTGTATACCTATGTAACAAACCTGCACATTCACATTCAGCACATGTATCCCACAACTTAGAGTTTAAAAAAAAAAAAAAAAAAAAAAAAGAGAGAGAGAGAAAAGACATAATTGAGTGGCTTGGATAGATGATCCAAAAGACCTCTTCAAACTCTAAGGTTTTATTTCAGATTCCCCAGGGAAGCACTCTAATGCTGGTATATTTCCTGTTCTCTGACAGTGCCACGTTTCCTCTTACCCCTGAGTCTTTGCATACAGCATTCCCTCTGTCTAGGCACTCTTCTACCTTCTTACCCTTCAAATATGAGCTTACAAGTCAATTCCTTTTTCACTTTCTTCCAGTCTTCCCTGTCCCAACAAATTAGGGTAAGGACTCTTTCCTATATGCTTTTATGCTACTCTACACCTCCCCCATCAGACTCCTTAAAGGTAAGGAACATATCTTTGTCATAATTCAACTTTCATCACCAAAACAGGGCTTGCAGCCTAGCCAGTTCTCAAGGACTGGGTGTTAAATGACTTAATTACTTTGTTAATGAAAACTCTGCTATGGCTTCCCCAGATATCCATTGCACCTAGAAATACTTTAACCAGAGATACTTTACCTTGCTTAATCATACTATTTTATGGCTCTTACAACATTTTCCCACCCAAGACAGGATCCCTGGCTTGACGAATGGAACATCAGTACCATTCGTGTACTATAGGAATATTTGGATGCTGTCATTTCACAAAGCTATCTTTAGGAATAGAGCAATTAATTAATACCCACCAGGGCTGCACATTCATAAAAGGTCACCAAATAAAGGTAATAAGTCCATTTACATCAAAACCATCTTCTGGCCACCAACTGCATGACTCAGTGTTTCATTTTGGGTTATTGAACTGAGTTTGAATTAAGAGTCCCAATAAGTCCATCCCAGGGGGAACCTTGCCAGGGCCAATCCCCACAAGTGAACTCATAGACCTCCCACCCACTTCTGTCTTTAAAACGCTCTAAATGTCTGTGATGTGCAAGACACCTTGCTCAGCTATTTCCTGCAACTGTCTGTGGGGGCAAAGAGGATAACTTAGCCCTAAAACAATGACTGTGTAAACATCAATCCAGGACCTTCAATAAAAAGAAAATAATTCAAACCACGTTTTCACATGATATGAAACGTATCCATTAACATTACTGACTTAAGCAGCTCAAACAACCTCAAAATTAAATAAGTGACTGAATAATACTCAACTCTATAATTCCATGATTTCTCATATTACTCCTGCTTTTAAACTATGACTGCTTCATTACTGTTTTGTAAAAATGACTTTAGTCATTGGAAACTCCGTGAGTATTGTTGGCAAGAAGAATCAGGCAGCCTGTGCTTGCCCCTTATCATGATGACTGAAGATGAGAAATATGCACAGTTAACAATCCCATGACCAGCCTGCAGCCATCTCCGAACTTCCTGACAAATCTGAGACCGTGCTCTCTCCCAAGACTTTCTGCTCAACTACAATTCTCAGTACCTTCTCCCTGTCTCTTCAACACCTCCCATTAAAAAAACACTATCTTCATTCCTACATGGCTGTTTCTTATCTATACCCATGTTTCTCAAACTTTCATATGCTTTGGAATTGCCTGGAGATCTTGTGAAATGCAGATTCTAAATCTGGAGATCTAGGGTGGAGCCCGAGATTCTGCTCTTGTATGTGCTTTCAGAGACTGCTGATGTGTCTTGGCCCTGGACCGTTCTTTAGAGTAGCAAGCACTCAGCACAGAATCCATCAATCCAAGCAGCTTCAGTAGGTCTGCAAATCCGTGAAATTTTAAGCAAAGGTTTATGTATATGGAATGTTCTAGGGAAAGCATTCATAACTTCCATCAGAATCTCAAAGAGTACAAGAGTTAGGAGCGATTGGCCAATGCTGCCACTGTTCTATTCCCAGCTATGTCAGATCACCTTCTATCCTTCCTCCCAGTCTCTCTTACTAGCTGCTCCAAAATCATTCATCTAGCAATCCCACAAGCAACTGATTTTCTATAGGCAACCAGATTTATATTATTTGAGGTATCTGCTATGGTGGACATATTCATTTTTAAGGTACACTAGCCAAAAAGCAAAAACAAAAAAAAAAATGAAAAAAAAATGATGTTTGAAATGAATGACCCAGAAACATAGGAATTAAGATAACATGATGTTGGGCAAAAAAAGTGATTCCAAGAAGCAGAAAGACCTGAGTTTGAATATCAGCTCTGTATCCACCTGACTCCAGGAACATCTATGAGTTAGTTGCTCTATGTTTCAATTTCCTCCTCTGTAAATAAGACCTATTTGTAGGCCTTTTATCAAGACAAAATAACAAGGACAAACTTCATGGCACATAATGTTACAGAATTAATTAGTTACCAGTTCCTCTGCTCTCTATCATAGAAGAAGAGGACAGATTAATTAAGATGTAAATTATTAATAAATAACTTAAAAGTAAGCTGTGATAAATTAAGATCACACTAAAAGAAGTATCTTTTTAGACCTGAATTCTGAATAATAAGAAAAATATCTGGTTTTAGATGACATTTAGGCCAGGTGCGATGGCTCACGCCTGGAATCCCAGTACTTTGGGAGACAGAGGCAGACGAATCACTTGAGGTCAGGAGATCAAGACCAGCCTGGCCAATGTGGTGAAACCCTGTCTCTCTAAAAATACAAAAATTAGCCAGGCATAGTGGCATGTGCCTGTAGTCCCAGCTACTTGGGAGGCTGAAGCAGGAGAATCACTTGGACCAGGGAGGTGGAGGTTGCAGTGAGCCAAGATTGTGCCACTGCACTCCAGCCTGGGTGACAGAGCGAGACTCCATCTCAAAAATAATAATAATAATAAATAATATAAATAAATAAATACATACATAAATGACATTTAGATACTTTTTCTCTAGGACCTAACATAGTCTAGGACTGAAAATTTTGGTGGAATTTTTAAGGGAAAATAAGAAATTCTTAAGCCATATTTCAACCTTTCTTGATTTGAGGAAATTGTGTGAGAAAATGCTTGCTATTCAAGAACTCGCAGCAAATATGTGTCCAATTATAATACAGCACTATAAAGCTGTTTGGAAAAGTTAAAATTAGTTATTGACAGACTCTGGATGGGAAAAAAAATATTTTTTAGAGGTAAAATGATTTCAAATGTGAAGAATCAGGCTTAGGGACTTTTGATCATAAGTCTTTCAAATATGACAATAAAAATGCCATTAGGTTTCTTATCATACAGCAATTCAGCCTTCATTAGCTCATTTTCACTGAAATTCAACACAGTTAATCACTGTAGGACTAATATAAAAAGTCCCCCACTTCATGCACAGTGTGAAATTACACCTTTACTTGTTTGTCCCACAAAATTCAGCATTTATAAGATCTCATGGCCCCAACACGAGCATTTAGAAGCATACTTACTATCCTATCATATTCTATTTTTAAAAACTACTTGAAGAATTTGGAAGCAAAACAATCTCTTTGGACAAATTTGTCAAATAATGAGAGTTCAAAGCTCTAGTTATCTCTTATTCTAAAACACTCCGCTATCCCTCAAGGATAAATTTTTCCATTTCTGATAAGGTCCTCATCCAATCCAAATTATAAGCAAAGGAAGTCTTGGGAGCAACAGGATTGGGGAAGATGTGTTTACTTATTTTTCCATGTAACACCATCAAAGAAATTTAAAGGAAGAAAGAACTGACCCTAAGGATATCTTCCAGAAGTAAAAAATTCAGTAAGACATTTTCTTCATCCTCCTAAAATACAACCTTTATCTCTGAGGAAATTGAACCAATACTCAAGATCCTACCTCTCAAAGCAATGTTTTTCCAAAAGAGTTGTACTTATTCATCTAATATAAATATCATCTGTGGAGTCATTTTTTTATACCCCCAAGATTCACATTAAAGCTAGTTTAAAAATAATTTGCCATTTACATATGTTTTCACTAGATTGCAAGTCAAAAGCTCTTCAACCCTTGCCATTCCGGCAACAAAAGACAGAACCACATTATCTTAGGGTTTTGTTCAGCAAGATAGAGAACGGAGCCTCTGAAGAGATAGGTTTCTCGTGCTGAAGGGTTAAAAGAGGACACCAAACCACCCTCTGGAAGTCATTAAGTTACAAAGCCCCAAGAAGATAAAAGTTTCCATTTTCTAAAATGTAAATCAAAAACATATTCATTAGTATTGCAAAACAAACATGCAAATCTTCACCACTTGAAAAGCTCGGCTAAATATGTACAAGGGCTAAACCCAAAAATACATCTGGTCCTCGGTTACAGAACTTGCTTTTTTGGTTTTATCTAAAGAGTTTGTCTGTCTTCCATGGTTGGCTTCTTGGATTATTGCAATTCATAATAAGCCTTTTAGCTAAGGATGAAATAAACAAAGATAAAGTCTATGTCCTAGTTTTAAATGGTCCAGATGGGATGATTTTTCCATATGTTTAGCACACCCACTGTTTATTAATCATTGCTAGCAGAGCTTAGAGGATTACTGGGTTTATTGCCTGGGCAAGGGCTGAAATTTACGGTTTGTATAATCTCTGCACACCTTTTTAATATTCCATCCTTTCTGGATTGTCCTTTCTGCTTTATTCAGGTTGAGTGTGCGTCCAAATCCCTGTGTGTGTGTCTATGTGTGTGTGTGACTTATTACAGGGCAGAGAATCTCAGCCAACTGATCAAGAGGAGGTTTTTGTGCCCAAATTTGGATACAATATCAGTCTGAAGGAATGTGTTACATCATAACAATGACAATGTGGGTAAAACTGGCAAAACTTGACTCACCACCCTTTACAGTGATTTACTTAGTGTCTGGCAATCTGTTTTTCATATGATGTTTGTTTCTCATAAACAGTTTCAACATGGGAGAGTATGGTGTCAAGATAACAGTCATATCATTCGTCATTGCAGAACATCTACGGGGCTTGCCAAGAAAATACGGTTCTTTTATCCTGGGCTTCTTACAAGTCCTTGCGTTGTGGTGATTGTTTCTCATCAACGTACTGTGCTGCTTTTTGAAACCTGACCATCATTGCCTCAGTCATGTTGTCATTGCAATTTATCATAAGTCAGATGAAGTCCATGGAAGGGTCAGCAGGGGGAACGGTGGGAGAAAAGAGAGGGGAGGAAGTCCTCGGACATGGTGCAGCCGCCAAGATGGGAAAGCCTGAAGCAGCAAGCTAAGGAAACAACAGAGGCACCTTGATTCTCTCACTTCTGAAACGGATTCAGTCTTAGCTCGAGTGTGTTGTCTCCATTTTCATAAGTATACCAAGCCCTCCAGCATATTTTTAGTCGTAAAATAGTTAAAACAACAACTTGAGGGGTAAAAAGGAGAAACTTCTGTCTTTTTATATCACCATCAGAATGCCGCCCCGTCAATCCGAGGGAATTCTGACAGAAGGCTTCCATATTTGGAACACCCCCTGAAACTTGGAAGGAGAAAAAAGGGGGGAAGATATTCTTTAAAATTTCTTTTAATAGAATTGGTTAAGACAGTTAATGCAGAAAATGTTCTATTAATCATGTATGCTTTTTATAGTATTTTTACATGGTTTTTGAGATGTGGTTTTATATCTTCAGCAAATAGAATGGAAGGCCTCCATAAAGCATAAGGCTAGACAGCTGTGGGCACAGAAAACTGAATATTCAGTCATTCAAAAAAAGGCTTTGAAATCACTCTGCTGGAGTCTTGCATACAATAATTAAGCTCTGGCCAAGTATCTTTTATGACATCCTACCCTATGCTGTAGGCACGTAACATTTGCCTTATAAAATAAAATACAGGATTTGTGTTCAGGAACTAGCATTTTTCAAACCAGTTACATAAAGGCGCAGCATTTAACTCATGTCGGTGGATGGAAATGATCTAATTTGAATCTGGAATGTTAATTCTATGACCCAGATTTTGGTCGGATATTATAGGAAATCTACACACAGAATCTCCTTCTTCTGATAGCTCACCTTAGAATGTTTGCCCAGAAAACCTGCTTCATTTAAAGCATTGTCATCAGGTAAACTGGTACCCAGCTTCCTCCAGGATGACAGACTAAGCCCACTTTCCTATTCAAAGGGAGAAAAATTTATATATATATTAAAGTGACTAAACAAGAAAGAAAAATACTGTTTATTTCAGGGATCTAGTACATATAGAGTATATCTCAGAAGAAAACAAAATTGGACTTGTCAGTTACGAAGTTCAGCTACCTTCTGAGAATATCTTGCAGAGGAAATGAAAAAGAAAGTTCTAGAAGGTCAATATCAAATGATCCTTAAAAGAACCGGCAATGCACATAGCAAACTGCTAAGTGTTAGGACTTAGCAGGAAAACATAGAAAAGGCAGGCCTCTTTCTAAAAAGATGTTTCCCACCAAAACTGCTCTTAGGCAGAGGAATGTCTTATCATCACTGAGTAGCAAATTGCAACCAATATTATTGGGGCTCTGTTTATAGTTTCTTATCCTCCAAAGTAATTGGGCATGTAGAGAGTTCCCTCAGAAAAACTGGATTATCAGAATAACTCAGCTTTCCTTTTCTCTTACTGAGCAATATAACAAAACCCAGAAATTACTCCAAGCAAGAGGAAATTTTGAAGGAATTACTGGACAGTGGTCTAAGCAACTAAGTCACATAACTGGATCAAAATGCCACCTGAAATAAATTCACGGTCTTTTCCTCAAAACTTAGATTTCCCCATCCAAATTTATATTAATAAATACCCAAAGTCTCCCTGCTGTCCAAAAGCTCACAGTTCAAACATATATTAGTCACCAAGGGCTACCCATTCTTCTTTCAAAATGTGTATACTCTGTCATTCAATTTTTTGCTTTTGTTCCCCATTGTGCCATTCCAATTCTGCTCCAGTGATTTTGGCTATGGATCTATGGAATGGATTGCTAGGGAGAGACTAGAGACAAATGGAGGTGAAAATTTAAAAGGGTCTTGCAATAATCTAGGTAATGGTAATGCAGTAATGTGGGTAGATGGTAAGGACTACCTTACCTAGATTATCTAGATTTTTGCAAGAGCCTTCTAAATGTTTGCCTTCATTTGTTTCTAGTCTCTCACTAGCAATCCATTCTACAGACCACTAGCTAAAATAATTTTTCTAAAAAATCCATTTCATTCTGTCACAATCACTCTCAAAAGTGGCCAAATATTTTCCACTGACTACCGGACCAAATACCAAACTTAAGCTGATGACATTCAAAGCCCATTGAAATCTAGCCTACTACCCTGCCAGCATTTGGTCTGATCACCCTTGATCATATCAATTTCTTACCTTTAATCTCTCACTTCCCTTCTCTTTGCTTGTCCAAATCTCCTTAACTTCGGTTCTAATTCAGGCCCTTTCTGCTCCACGAGGCCTTTCCCACTATCAAAATACACGCTGAAGTCTCCCTTCTCTGGACCACTAAAACTCAGCCTAAATGACTACATTGTAAATACAGATACACAACCATGTGCTGCCTTGTATTATTAATAGGTTTATGTCATCAGGGTGCGATGGCTCATGCTGTAATCCCAGCACTCTGGGAGGCCAAGGCGGGCAGATTGCTTAAGCCCAGGAGTTTCAGACCAGCCTGGCCAACATAGCAAAACCCTGTCTCTACTAAAAACACAAAAATTAGCCAGGTGTGGCGGTGTCTGTAATCCCAGCTACTCGGGAGGCTGAGGCAGGAGAATTGCTTGAACCAGGGAGGCAGAGGTTGCAGTGAGCCAAGATTGCACCACTGCACTCCAGCCTGGGTGACAGACTGAGACCCTGTCTCAAAAATAATAATAATAATAGCAATAATAGTTTTGTGCTTATTTTCTGTTTTCTTTACTTGACTATATGCCCCTGAGAGACAAGGACCATTTCTAAAACACATTGGTAACTACCACACCGAGTACCCATTTTATGCCAGACACAATGTTAGGCACCTTCCCAGAGCTATGTCACTATTTCTAGGCTATAAACTCCATAGAGACATGTCTGCCTTGCTCCCACAGTGCCTGGCAAAGTGAACAAGTAATATATAATTATCTGGGTTCCATTGCCTTGATCAACAGCACCCAATTTTGAAAAGAATTCAAATGCAACACAGGAAGTCCTAAATATATAGACATTTTTCAGAGTCACACACAACAGTCAGAAGAAATACTCTGGTAGAATGAAAGTATCCTCTCCTATCCTCAGAACTGGCTCACCAGTTTCGTTGGTTCCTTTTATATTACATAAATGAACTTTTGTGACACTTCATTATTTTACCATGATTTTCCACAGCTATACCCACGACTTTCGGACATTTGTTAGGGCTTCCTGAGAGGACTGGCTAGAACTCTGTTTCTGAATGATCATTTTTATCACATAAAAATACCTGACTAGATTATACTATTTAATAATAGTTGTTTTCATTTTTGCACACTTTCAACCGTTGAGTTAAATTTGGGAAGAAAATAAGGTTTCCAAAACCATTTCTACTGCTTTACTCCTTACTTCTAGATTTCTATCCTTTTGTCTCAAAAGAACCCTGGAACTACTGTAGCAATATAAGAATAGCCCATTGGAAACAGTCAAGTTGCTCTCTGACAGGCAAAATGAAATGAATGCAGACGCTCAAAGCTCTTGTTGAATTAAATGAAAGTCCAGAGATCTAGATGACCCAAACTGCATATCTACACAGGTAAGACTACTCAAATAAACCCCACTCAGCTCTCCTTACATTTTTCAGAATTGGGAAAGCCACTGATGCCAACTGAAATGAGAAATTATAAAGCCAAACTTGGCCCAGTAGGGAATTATATTTTATCCTACCACATTTTTACATTTGCATACATGGCACCCTTCAAAGCCAGGAGTTTATATTTTCCCACCAAGGCTCAGCATGTGTGAAAAATGCTTTCCAAGAAACGAAGACTGGCTAAGATGCAAATGCAAATGTGAATTTGTGGGCAAACATACGCAATTTAACCTGAACTGGGATCTTTCCTCCATATCTTGAGTAGACTTGGTAATAGCGCAAGTCTCTTCCAGACCAGAATCTTAAATCTCAAAATCCAAAAAAATAATGGCACAAGGAGAGAATCATTCAAAAAGCAAATGCATTTCTCAATAATGAATATAATATACAACTGGAAAAAAAGTGGGGAGTGGGATTTGGCAGGAGATAATGTGCTCAAGGCTGGGAATTATTTACTAGCTTATTCTTCCCATGAAAAGGATTATCTCTGTGGCTATGAATAAATTCCAAAGCCTCGGACTCCAAGGGATCTTTTTTTCCTTAGAAACAGGACAGTATTAGAATTCAGCTCTACTGTTTTCCAACTCAAAAAGGAGTCTCAAAATAAAGATATGTATAGAGAGGGTCTTGTGCTAAAAGGGATGATCATATTTACCTACTGTTTTCTCTCCCCACTATTCTAAAAAAGAAAGTTTGCTGTAGGTTGTCAAATATGTATACACAAGTTTAGGTTTTAGAAGATACAAGTTTATAGCACATATCAGAGCTAGAGGAAGTAGCTTACCTAAGTTGGAAGACAGAGAGGAAGTGGGGAAAGTTGCCACACTAATCTCCATCTTTCCTGGGTGCTGGACCTTGAACCATATTATCTCATCCTTGAGCAACTTAAGATGATTTACATGCAACAGCACTGACTCTTTCTTTTTGTGTCTTTGAAAATGAAAGAAAAAAGATCTCCAAGAGAGATTATATGAAGACTTGAAATTTATTTAATGCATGGTTATTCGCCTACATATGGCCTAGGCCTGTTTGGTACTATCTGCCAAGTATCTTCAAAGGTTCTCAGAAAACTCCCTAATTCGATTCCACTGCCCTGACTTTTCTGTATCATTTTAATTGTTCCAATGAGATGGGAGATGCTGTGTAGTGAACAGCCCCAAACACTGATAAACCAGCAACTTGCCAATCTGCATGTTAAAACCAAATAAGAAATACAGAGATAGTCCCTACTCCAAGCAGAATGTCTCTTCAGTGGTCATGTTGCTTTTAACATTTTTGCAAGAAACATCTTATTTGGAGCAGCTTCAGTTGCTGAATATGAAAAATGACAAAAGCAGGCATTGGAGAGTAGTATTTTGCCCCCAGCTCAGGGTCCTAAGAAGTAAGCAGACTTTTCTGCAGTGTGGTACAGTGCCAATCCATGAAGAGAAAGCCAAAATCCTAAATGAAGGCTGAGCTCATAAAACTGTTCTTTTCCTTTATCAAGATGAGGTCTTAGGCTCTCCGATTTCAAGGGTTTGCTTTGATTTTTCTTTTTCTTAGACCAGCACAAGTAGCTCTCACATGGTTTGCCTTAGACATTAATTAATATTGTTAGTTACCAATTCAAGTAGAAAAAAGCAAAATCAATTAGCAAATAGGAGCTATTTGCTAAATATTCAGTATATGCAAAGTACCAAGCTAGACGCTCAAAGAACATGAAAGAATAGGCAATATGACTCCATCCTGAGTTTCTCATAGGGCTTATTGAAGAGCAGAGATGAGAGATAACAATAAAAAAAAGCTAAGTGTCAAAAATGGCCAGACAAATCACTGTTTTGGGAGTTGGAGACAGGCCTGGGTTGGTAAAAAAAAAAAAAAGGCTAAGAAAACAGATGAGATTTGAGATGAGCCTAAGAAAGAAGAAAATTCTTTAAAAGTGGAAAAAAAGAGAATGGACCTTCGTGGCAACAGGTAAACAGGTACAAAAATATTCTTGCTGAATCTGACAATGTAATTATTAGAGCGTATATGTATTTTTGTTTTCCCCAAGGCCTAATTAAAAACTATTTAAATATTTCTGTTTATTAATGTCCTTACAAAGGGAAGTAGGCTTTAAATAAATCAACAATTAGGTTGAGATTGACCAAAGCTGCATAAACAATTTTGCAGATATTAATGGGTACTACTACAAATATGAAAAGATACATATTAGTAATAAATAGGCCAGCCATAGTGGCTTATGCCTGTAATCCCAGTATGCTTTGGGAGGCCAAGGCGGGCAGATCGCCTGAACTCCGGAGTTCCAGACCACCTGGGGCAACATGGTGAAACCTAAATACAAAATACAAAATACTAAATACTAATACTAAATACTAAAACAAAAAAAAATTAGGTGGGTGTGATGGCATGTACCTGTAATTCCAGCTACTCGGGAGGTTGAGACATGAGAATCACTTGAGCCCCAGAGGTGGAGGTTGCAGTGAGGCAACATCACGCCACTGCACTCCAGCTTGGGCTACAGAGTGAGACTCAGTCTCAGAATAAATAAATAAATAAATAAATAAATACATACATACATACATACATACATACATAATCAGTAACACGAAGAAATGTAGTGCTGTGTTGCATATTTGGTCTGAAACCTAGATTCTTTCAGACCCATGTTAAGGAGTAAATGTGGAAGTCTTCCTACTTGCTGACAAAACTTCTAGTGAGATCTTTAAAGACTGAGCCTGTGTCATTCAGCTCTGCATACTTAGTGCCTAACAAATTGTCTGGGATTAGAGTAGATGTCCAGTTAGTACATGTTAAACTGAACTGGTATAAACCTCATTTCAAGTTGATCAAAATATGGGCATTTATGAGCTATAATTTCTCCAGTGTTAATTGCTGTAGAGTAGATTATGCTTAGAATAACCTTAGAAAAGTATTTTCTCACAACATTGCTTTATAATCTCTATTTTTGGCCATCATTATGAAACATGACTCTTTAGTTCACCCCATCAATACCATCTTTTGACACCTCAGAGAGAGGTGTCAAGATTTGAAAGACTCTCTTTATCTTGCTGGGTCTCTAATGTGTTCCTTAAGTTCTTGCATAAGAGGAGCATAGTCCACATGATAAGGTGAAACTGACCTTAGCATCATGACCTTCATTCATTAACACAAAGAAAAACTTCAGTCATGAATTTGTGGTGCATTGTCAGGGTGGCACCAGCTTGGAGAGGGAGTGCACACAAATGGGTTCCAGTCTGTTTCTCAAAGCAGTAACAATTCACAATAGAAATTTTATAATGTTCTCAGGAGTAATTGAGTCAGTTAGAAATTAAAAAGAACTATGCATTCACAACATAATGAGCAGATTTATTAGGGGGGAAAGCCAGATTTATTAGAGGGAAATACACAATTGAAAAGGGAATTATTGAGCCAGGGAAGAAACTAGGGAAAAGATTGCCCAACACAATGTCAAGGTTTCACATCAACTCCTAGACAGGATTCTTGGTCTCCCCAATACACAACATTCAAAACCTGGTTTTGGCTGCTCAGGTATTTCCTTTCATAAAAGAACTTGTAGATTCCAAGCCTACATGTGCTATCTGTTGAAATTTGGTTCCTGTTAAATATAAGAGGGTCAAAATCCAAGCAGAAACTCATCTTAGCTCAAGTCAGTAGGCCTGTACTCATTGACCATTCTGAATTTCCATCTAGGTCTTTAGTAAGCACATTCGTGATACACAATCCCAATTTTTTTACTTTCCTGGCACACATATAAGACTGGTATAATTCAATTTCCTATCCCCCAAATCTTTATTGAGATTGAGCAAGAACCATGTACAGTATCAAAGCAGTGACTCCATTGCTAGGCACCATGGATACAATCAAGAATAAGTCCTCGTCCCTGCCCTCAAGATGCTCACTATAACAGAAACAATCAAATCAAAGGTGATCTCTGTGACTGTGGGCTTACAATTGAAAGTAGAAGATGTTAGCTTAAACAGACATGCAAAAGAAAGCAGAACAACAACCCAACAAATGATGACAACATAAATGAACAAATGTCAAGGAAAGGTTGAGCCTTGGGGTCCAATAAACAAGTGTGATTATCTTGTGAGAAAATTGAGAACAAACAGTGTAGATGGGAATGAGAGCTTGAGCAGGGAGGTGTTGAGACAGACTTACCCCCTCCCAGTCCTGTTTAGTCTTCAATGATTTTCCCACAGGTGTTATTCTGCTGCCACTGGAAGAATAGAGGCAGTTGGGAGGCAGCCAGGAGGAATGTTCATCTTTGTCTTTGCAGCCACACCCAAACCCACAATGAGCGAACTCCCAGGCAGAGGTGCCAACCCCAGACACAAAGGATAATGCAGCAGATACAGAAACAAGACGAGAGACAGTAAAAGGGCTGGTCAGACAGACAGGGCCAGGGCTGTCTTTAATGAGGCTGAGGAACACCCAGTTCAGAGCTTCAGGGAGTGACTGTCATCAAAGATTAAACCATCTCCGGGATGCTTTGCAAGATAGGAGGAACACTTATGCAACCACCTCTTTAAGAGATAATGTTGATCCTCATTAAAACGAGAAAGCCATCTATACAACTTTGCAAACAGTTTCCTATAACCACCAGATCTTCCAAATGCACATTTGATCCTAAAATGTAGATGGAGCTCAGTCACATAAAGGTAGCTTTCTCAACTCTCCCACTACATCCCAGATCACTAGCTGGGCAGAATACAAGCATCTGCCCTTAGCAAATGAACCTATCATTCTTTTTAAGACTTCCATGGTAGACAAACAATTTGATATTCTCAAATATTTAGGTTATTCTTCTCATTTGGCACTGCTGGCTTTTAAGCCTGGGGTTTCTGAACCAGTACTTGTGTCTATGACCAGATTAGATGCAAAGTTGGTTACCATGGAAGGAGGCCCTCATATGCTCAAGAGCCCCTCCACTAGGCCTGCCAGTTATTCTTTTCCTATTTATCCCTGTGAGAAGGAACAACAGATACCTTACAAGATCTCTCATCTCACTTACCTCCTCCTACTCTTTCCCTCACTACATGTCCCCAACTTCCCCAGTCTCCTAAGGTGTTTTCCTTATTGCCATTTTTTTTCTCAGAACTGGCAAAGGAAGACTGTACCAAGATTAAAACTTGCTAATATGTTAGTTCTATCAGGGTATCAATTCAGCAAGCAACTATTTTATGCAAGTCCCCCAGCTAGGTGCTGTGAGTGACACTAGAAAAAAAATACATATATATATATATATATATATATATATCACTGACCATTCTCAATTTCCATCTGGGTTTTTAATGAGCACATTACTTAAATGTGCTTAAATTACTTAAATGTGCTCATTAAAAACATTATAAGGGCTAGGTGCAGTGGCTCACGCCTATAATCCCAGCACTTTGGGAGGCCAAGGTGGGTGGATCACCTGAGGTCAGGAGTTCGAGACCAGCCTAGTCAATATGGTGAAATCCCAACTCTACTAAAAATACAAAAATTAGCCGGGCGTGGTGGTTGATGCCTGTAATCCCAGCTACTCGGGAGACTGAGGCAGGAAAATCACTTGAACCTGGGAGACGGAAGTTGCAGTGAGCTGAGATCACACCACTGCACTCTAGCCTGAGCAACAGAGTAACACTCCATCTCAAAAAACAAAAATAAAAAATATATACAATTATAAGCTTTTTTTTTCAAAAAATGAACAATCTGGCAAGGATATCTAAAACTAAGTATAAAATGAGTTAAGACCATAATAATTAATATTTGTAAGTTGTTTTGTAATTTGATGAGTATCTCTTCATTTATAATCTTGTTTAATTGTTAGAAATATGCTGTAGGATAAGAAGATTATTATCATCCTCATTGTATCAGGGAAAGCCCTGCAGCTCATGCACGCAAATGATTTTCCTCAGAACAGTCATCAGTAAGGGAGCAACAAATGGACTTGAATCCAGGGATTCTAGCCCTGAACACTTTGCTCTCTCCCCAGGTAAGGTGATATAAGAAAAGTACAAAGAAAGTGCTATTGGAATTCACAGGAGGAAATGCCATGAAAAACCAGAACATTCTCAAAACCACATCACAGATGAGTTTCTCCATCAGGCATCTGGCTGCAGCGTCTTCAGTAACTCGTTTACCAAACAGTTGCTATAAGTTCAGCCAACAGGGTCCTTCCCTACAGTTGTTTCTCTGTTACACAGAAGAGGCCATTGTAGCCTCACTATTGTTTTCAATAACTCTGGAACATCAAATTTATCTTTATAATTGCAAAGATGTTAAGGTCACCAGATTTCTGTATTGAACCACAAAAGGATGGTGAATTATCAGATTTTTAATAGGAGACAGGAGAGGTAAAAAGGAAAAGAGAGGCTGAAAGGCCTTAGGGTGACTTAGGAAGTTGCAACATCAGATCTCAATTTTTTCATTCAACAAATATTTATTAAGTCCCTTCTTCATGCAAGCCACTGTGCTGGATGCTGGGGTTACAAAAGTGAACTGACTATCCATGTCAGGCACATGCACTAAACATGGGTGCCTACTTCTGAATTGTATAATACACATCTGAGACATTTCACTTTTCTGGACACTGGGAGAAGTCATTGACAAGCCATTCCAATGCCCCATAACCCTGTCTATAATAGACTCCTGGCAACCTGAGGCTTGCTGTTCAGTCAATGATATCTTAAATTCCAATTCTTACAAAAAAAAAAAAAAAAAAAAAAAAAAACTGTCCTCAAAAATGTCCTGACCATGCACTTTGGGAATTCCCACTTTGATGGGCTCCAAGCCCTTTGGGGCCTCCTTGGGAGGTAATGACAGCATGTCTGATCTGTCCCTCCCCTACCCCCAGCAGCTTTCTCTCTGACCTTCTCAGAAAGATGGTAATCACTCATTTGAAAACCAAACCAAAACTCACCGTAGCCTCCCAACTGCTGATAACAAAGTTAAAAGACCATGTTTCTGGCTCTCCTTCTCTCTGCCAGGGAAGAAGGGTACATGGGAAGGACCTCCCACCAACTAGGAGTGAAAGAGAACTCTTCTTTCAGACTTACATTTTCCATCACACAGGTGAAATCTTCTCTGCTCTACAAGTCCCAGCAATGGGGCTGTGGAAAAAAGTGGGTTCGTTACTCAGAGGAACCTGACTTTTCTGCAATTTCTCTTCTCCTTCTCTTTGGCATTTCAGTTTATGCATTATTCAAGATGCAAATGCAAGAAAGGTAAAAAAAACAAGCAAGCAAAAAAGTCACCTTCTCCTCAGAGCTCCTTTGTAAGATCAAAAAGTTCTCAAGAATGAACATCACTTTTGTTGAGTTTACACAAAAACACTCAGGCCTCTGGGTCAGACTTACTCTGTTCTAAAATGGAAAGAGGCATCTCCACCAGGATGCTCTGAAAGCCCTCGGGAAAGAAATTGGGAAGACTTTCAATGGAGCAACTCTTACATTCATGGATGGCCAAAAGTAAAATGATGTGATCTTGGGTAAATTATTTGGCCTATCTGAATGTTCAATTCTGTAACTTTCAAAGAGCATTGAGATGTATCTAAGACTACTGTGCTGACGGATATCTATTATGGAATGGTTCACTCTGATAAATGCAAGAAGACAAACTTGGTAGAAAAGTTTCCATGAGAATTTCAATTCTCAGGGCAGGAGAATTTTACCCAAGGGAGCCAAGGAGATATTCAAATCACAAATGATTGAACCCTGGGAGGACATCAAAAGATTGTTTCCAAAGATAAGTTTCTCAGAACTAGAATCCTCCGAAATGCTCTGCCAAAAAGTGTTCCATGGTCACAGAAGCTGAGAATAGTCAACAGAGAATAACCACTCTTGGAAATTCCCAAAGAACATCACTAAAGCTGACTTTGAAATGTCCCATCTTAACTCAACTGTCTTCACATCTTTGAACACTATTTTTTCAAAACTTATTTGACCACAGATATTGGGGGTTTAAAAGAAAATCATGTATAAAAATTTCATAGATGGGAAACATTGCAGAAGAGGAAATAAATTCACCTTGAAAGAAGGATAGATTCCCAAAACTGAACTTACTTCCTCAGCATGTAACTGATTTAAGGGTACAGCAATGTCGTTATTACGTGTCTATCTAGAGCCTGCCAGGCTGAAGTAATAGCTAATGCATTTTTCCTTCTCTAATTGGCATTCTAAGCCTTGGCACCTGGTCCTTAATTCGAATCACAAGACTCACTCACAACCTCACTCCAATAAAGTGGTCTTACTGAAACTACTTCTCCATTTTGCATACATCCAGCCCCCAGACTTTTTTTTTTTTAATATCCTTCTATCCCTATAGTTCTTCCCCCAGAGACGGGTGACCACTCCTCCAACCATATTTCATAGAAACGAATATTTGTGTAGAACTCATTAGCCCCACTTCAGGTAGGGCAGCAGTCAATAAAAATAAAACTGCTGGGAAATCAGCAGCTATTTGAAGGCACCGTTGTTTGAAA
The DNA here is from genome assembly GCF_049350105.2 of Macaca mulatta. Classification (NCBI taxonomy): domain Eukaryota; kingdom Metazoa; phylum Chordata; class Mammalia; order Primates; family Cercopithecidae; genus Macaca; species Macaca mulatta. The sequence continues at coordinate 126,914,578 of NC_133413.1, forward strand.
GACAGCTGATGGAACATGCAGCTGAGTAGGAAGGACTTACAATGGGAAATTGGGCTGAAAAACAAATTGGAGATGCCTTCCTTCTGCTCTGGAAATAAGCCCATTAAAATCCCATGCAGCTGACCTATGCAGCCTGGTTTGCCTACGCAGACTTGGTATAAACTGTTGCAGGCCCTGAGGTTCCTCAAGACACCATTCTACGTGGGTAACTTGTCTAGGTTTCCACAGTCCGTTCTCACATCAGCACACTGACACCATGCCCAGCTCACCACTAGAAGAAAAACGGCATACTTTTCTATTTCCATGGCATGTGACAGTTTTCAAGCACTACCCTCGTGATTTCCCATTGGATCTTAGCTCTGCAACTTTGAAGAAACGATTTTCCTCACTGAGCCTTAGTTTTTCTCATCTGCAGAATGAGAACAAGTGGGTCATGGGTTAGCGGGATTCCTTTCAGCTTTTCATTCACTTGTTCATACATCCAAGGTTTCCTGCGCATTTCCTAAGAGCCAAGCACAGCGTTGGGCACAGAGTCGACAGTGAGGGTTCTCATGGTCAGTAAAGGAGACAGATAATGGACAAGGTGAATTAACCAACAAACACATTACCAGATATAAATTGCTTTAAATAAAACAAATAGGGGATCTCAAGGAGGAATAAGAGAGATGTCTGTAACTCCATAATGCTTCCAATACTCACAGACAGTATATAGAATGGGAACTAAAACTCACTGAGATGTTCAGCAAGGGGCTTTCAGCCACACAGCAACCTCGGGTTCCTGTGTCCCAGACTATCACTACTCCCAGGGAGATAATTCACTTTTTGAAGCCCAGCAGGGAGGATGTACACTTTTTGAAACTATGCAACTGCGAACACTACGATTTAGAGGGGATGAAAAAGAAAAGGAGAAAAGGAAAGGGGGGGGGAAAAAGAAAAGACAAAATTGCTAACTAAAAAAAAATTTAAAAAACAAAAACAAAAAACAAAAAAACCTTCCCCATCTACAATCTGGCTTGGCCTGACAGCCAGCTTGAAAATCTAGGGCAGAACACAAGGGACCTCCCACCAAGAACTATGGCTGATTATTCCATTTTACATTTTTAAAAAAGAAAAGGAGAAGAAAAAAAAAAACCTCTCGGAAGTGCCAATGAGGATTGAATTGCAGTAAAACACAACAGGCCACCATCTCTGAGCAACAGGGATTTGGTTCTCTGTATGGAGATGCAGTCTGACAAGACAAGTTCACTGCAGTTCACAGCGCCGTTGAACACCAAGGCCCAGGAGGTTCGCATCTGGGGCTCAGCACACAAGCGTTATCACTGCTACAGCTGCAGGTAATTATTAGTAATAATAATAGATAATATTTACATAGCCTGTTTCAACTAAAGATCCAAAGACATATGATAATACCTACAAATTTCGGTGCACATGGCCACCCCCAACAACCTGCTGAGGGGATGGCTTTCCCATCAGCATAATGCAGATGACATGCAGCAGATTATCGCCAGGCACTCTGTCCTGGCAGCAGCTCAGGATGGAAAGCTAAAGGAGTGAAATTTAAATATTAATTTAGGCTTTTTGAAAACCCATAGAATCAACCCTTAGGAAAAAGCAATGTTCTTATACATTTGTCAAAACCCACAGAAAGTAAAGGAAATCCTCACTTAACTTCATCAATAGTTTCTTAGAAATGGCCACTTTTGACAACTTCATGTGAAACATCTTATCACAAAGCCAGTTTTAACTTAGTGATATCAATAAGAATTATGTTCCTACAGCTTATATCTGGTCACAAAAACACCATAGTTCTAAATAAATGCCAAAATACTTCTAATATCAAACATTGAAATAAATGTAAGCTATCAATACATTTAAGAAAAATAAATAAAAATGAGTAAGATAGTTACTTACTCAGTTATGCCAGTTCAGGGTCATCGGTGACTGGTGTCTGTCCTGGCTGCTCAGGATGCAAGGCCAGAACCAGCCCTGGAGAGGACACCCACACCCACACTCACTCACACTGGGCCCATGTAGACATGCCAGTGAACCTAATATACACATCTTTGGGATGTGGGAGGAAACCTGAGTACCTGGAGAAAACACATGCAGACATGGGAAGAATATGCAAACTCCACATAGACAGTGGTTCTAACCAGGAATTGATTCTTTTCTCAATAACGTTATAATGAAATGACATGGAACAAAACAATATCATTCTCGAAGCTGATGCAAAGGAGTGTGTTGTAATATAAACTAAGGATTTGGGGTGATAATGACGTGTCAATGTAGGCTCTTCTATTGTAACAAATGAACCACTCTGATGCCAGATATTGACAGTGGGGGAGACCCTGTTTGTGTGGAAGGAGAGGGTATATGGAAATTCTCTGTACTGTAAGCCCAATTTTGCTGTGAATCTAAAACTGTTCTAAAAAACAAAATCCATTGAAAACAAAAAGAAAAGGCATAGAGTTTCTTTATGACAGGCTGGGGCTGGTTGAAGCTCAGGCACATTCTGCTTGAATCCCAAAATTAGTGCAGCTGCATGCATAGCTTTATTGCAGCACAACTCTCAGTTGCAGAGATATGGAACCAACCTAAATGCCCATAGACCAATGATTGGATAAAGAAATTGTGGTATATATACACCATAAAATATTACTCAACCATAAAAAAGAATGAAATAATGTTTTTTGCAGCAACTGGGATCTAGCTGGAGACCATTATTCTAAGTGAAGTAACTCAGGAATGAGAAACCAGATGCCATATGGTCTCACTTATAAGAAGGGAGGTGAGGGATTAAAAAAAAAAAAAAAAGAAAGAAAGAAAGAAAACTGTTTATTGGGGCCAGGTATGGTGGCTGACACCTGTAATCCCAGCACTTTGGGAGGCCTCAGCGGGCAGATCACTTGAGCTCAAGAGTTCGAGAACAGCCTGGCCAACATGGTGAAACCCTGTCTCTACTAAAAATACAAAAATTAGCCAGGTGTGGTGGCAGGCACCTGTAATCCCAGCTACTCTGGAGGCTGAGGCAGGAGAACACTTGAACCCGGGAGGAAGAGGATGCAGTGAGCTGAGATCATACCGCTGCACTCCATGCACTCCAGCCTGGGTGACAGAGCGGGATTCCATCTAAAACAAAAGAAAACAAAACAAAACAACAAAAAAAAAACTACTTATTGGGTAACTGGACATGGGGGCTTGTGCACACCTGTAATCCCAGCTGCTCAGGAGGCTGGGGCAGGAGAATTGCTTAAACCCAGAAGGCGGAGGCTGCAGTGAGCAGAGATTGCACCACTGCACTCCAGCCTGGGTGACGAGACTCTGTCTCAAAGAAAATAAAAAATAAAAAAACACCACTACCTACTGGGTACAATGTACACTACCTGGGTGACAAGTGCACTAAAATCTCTGACTTCACCACTGTACAATTCATCCATGTAACCAAAAACCACTTGTACCCCAAAAGTTATTAAAGTTTTCAAAAATTAATAAAAAGTAAAATAAGTAGATCATGAGATTCAAGTGCAATGAGAGTAGCTGGAAAGTGGGCCCTAGGAGCACAGGTCAGGAGTTGAGAACGGAGGCCGGAAAGGGTAAGAAACAGTGAGAGTGCTTTGTATAGCCAGTTAGCACCTGGAGCTCTAAGCCTCTAAGGAACTCGGGAGACAGTAAGGATCCTCCCCTCAGAATTATCCTGAGGAGCAAGGAAGCTGCAGTATTTACCCAACAATTCTGTGTCCTTCATTGGTTGAGGCTGCTTCTAAAGCATCAACTCCCTAGAATTTTCAACTTGCCCCCACAGATCAAGAGCATTTCTGCAACCAGGAAAAAAAAAAAAATCCTCAAGCAGAAAGCCATAATTGTTCCCAGTAAGCTCGGTATAAAGGTGAATGCCACAGCTGGGGGAAAGGGCAGACAGTATCTGCTATTCTGTTCAAGACCCAAATCATATCATCTACCCTACCTACTCTTGCCAATGAATGGGGCCAAGGGTCTGAGATGTCAGTAAAAGAAAAGAAAGTCTAGGCCCTTTTTCAACTGATGGAAAATGAAAAAGAAACACCTAAAATTGCAGATATCAGAATAAGTTGTTCAATATATACGATTACATATTGTCATACCTATCCAAAAAAGGCAATATACATTTGTTCTAGTAATTAACAAAGACCTCTGGTAAATAACTGACTTCATGCCATGTCTCAAACAGCAGTTGGCAGCACTGCACACAAAAATCCTCACCATGGAAATATTTGGATGTGTTTAAAGCATTTCAGATTTCTAGAAGATATGTGAGCCGCCATGGTGGCACATAATGAGATTGGTCTCACGATGTCCCCTTAAAACAACCATTTCCTTCGAGGAGGTAAACACTAATGTAAAACATGTTGTTTTTGCTGTGAAGTTTTAAAGAACTGCAGTAACCACAATAATACTGAGGCTTTTTCCTTCATTAATATTCTAGTTAAATGCACACCAGTGACAAGCTGCTCAGCCTTATGATGTCCTGGGATGAGGTTTTTTTTAAGTCTTACATTGTCTGTTCCTTTGTGTGTTGAGCATGGAAATGTAAAGAAAAGGTTTTTGTTACTAAGGAACACAACAAAAGAGATTTTGAAAGATTTATTCTACTTAAACATACATTTTATTTTAAAGAGTTAAGGTGCTACCCATGAAGAAGCTATTTGATCCAAGGTTAAAGACAAGATTCCACGTTGAATGTGAAAGGGTAAAAGATGACATAACACCATCCTATAAGGTCTTCTATTCAAAGGCAATATTTTCTATCCCTTCATCTCCCATTTCCCTACCCACTCCATCTCAATGCCACCAGACTGGTGCATAAATCAGAAACATTGACAGATCAAGGAGACACAAAAAACAAATGCTGTTTAAGAGATGGTGGCCAGTGTTGAGTAGCCTAGAGGAAGAGAGAGGCTTGGAAATTCACATGATATTTGACACTTCTTAATGCAATTAGAAATATCTGGGTTTCTAAACTGCACTTTGTATAAGCAGATAAATCCTCCATGAAGAAATGCATTTCAACAGGGTCAGCTGTTTTGCGTCCTCTTTTCACCAATTTGATGGAATCATTTCCAACTTGGGCAAAGAACACTCTGCTCCCTTTTAAAGACTTAAATTTGTATATTGTATTAAGGTTTCCTTTTTGGTTTTGATTTTTCTACTGTGAAGGCCAAGGATTCAACAGGAAATAAACAACCTTGTAAGGGTTTGCCTTACAAACCTAAGCCTTCAAGAAGACAGTAAACATCATAGTTACACTGTGTTTCTGTTTGAAGCCAGAGACTGGACACTACTTCTTTCCTGTTTATTTTCCTCAACAGTATTAAGCACGGTGCCTACCTCTGTGGGCAAGCATGGAGGCCTTTCTCCATTTCAGAGTCAAGGTCTTAGAGTAAATAATTTAGACCATCCGTCTTATCCATCCATCCACCCATTCATCCATCCATTCATATGACAAATGTTTCTTGAGCATCCACTATAGGCCAAGCACCATTCATAGCATGAACAAGACAAAGTCTGCACTTTCATGGACTTTGCATGTGAGGGGCTCAAATCCCTTAGCAACAACAGTTCCTTTAGACTCCAAGACTGATGACTCTTTTTTCATACTGTGGTAAAAAGGTACCCCACACACTCAAAACCTCTCTCCCAGCTGCCTTGACATCATTCCACACAACTCTGGCCCCTATCTGCCCCTCCCATACATGTCCATCCATCCCTGGCCCTCACTGTTTGCTTACCCTGGAACCAAACATTGTTCCATGGCCCAGTAGATTCTCTGCTCTGCAAGGGACTCACCTAAGCACAGGCCTCAAATCCTTCCTGCAGCCCCTCTTCATTGGGCTTAAAGGAGGTTTCAGAGTTAGATAGACTTGGATTCACATGCAAAGTCAGCCACTGTCTAGCTGTGTATCCTCTGGGCAGTTATTTAACTTCACTGAGCTTACTTTCTTCTTCCTCCTTCAGAAAGGACAATCATACCAGCCTCATAGGTTTGCTGTGAGAATTAAAGAAGACAACATGTATGCATTTCACCTAGTTCCTATCACTTAGAATTCCCTTCGTTAACAGTGCTATTATTAACAAGTACATTGGACAAAGAGATTAGTTCACATGTACTGACTGGTCCCTCAGTGGGTGCTAGCCACCTAGGATATCTATTCTAGGATATCACTTATTATTTAACAAAGATTCACTGTTATGTGTAAGCTATTGTGACTGGGCTGGAATTAGTAAATCTAGATGTATAAATCGTGTATTCTGTGCCAGGTATTGGGTAAGCATATTACGTCCATCATGCAATGGACTGAATGTTTGTGTCCCCCTAAAATTCCTATGTTAAAATACTAACTTCCAGTGTGATAGTATTAAGAGGTGAGGCCTTTAGAGGTTATTAGGTTGTGAGAGTGGAGCCCTCCTGAATGGGATTAGTGTCTTTATAAAAAGGAGCTCAGAAAGCTCTCTCATCCTCTTTCCATGTGAGGATGCAATGAGAAATTGGCAACCTGCAACCCAGAAGAGGTGCTTTCCCAGAACACAACCATTCTGGTGAGACAGCAAAGTGAAAAGGGCTCCCCAGAGAACCTCCAAATGGCCTGCACACTGGGAGGACAGGGCGGGCCTTGAGAAGTTCCTGATGTTTGCAGTGGGGAGGAGCCTGGCCTCTCCTGTTCCTGGGTGGTAACCTGGGATTCAGTTGGTGAGATGGGAGCCTGTTAACAGGAACCTCTCTCATTTTGCTGTGTTGTTTTCTCTTTTTCTTTTTCACCCAGTAAATTTCATAACTCCTCACCCTTCAAAGTGTCTATGTGCCTAATCTTTCCTGGTCGTGTGACAGGAACCTGGATTTTTCCTACAACACTAGCCTCCTATCTCAGATTTCCAGTCTCCAGAACTGTAAGAAATACATTTCTGTTATTTCAGCTACCCAGTCTATGGTCATTTATTTTTGCAGCCCAAGCTAACTAAGACTCACCATCTCACTAAAATCACAGAGGTCATGCTTATCCCTATTTTGCAGATGAGCAAACTGAGACTCAGAGAAGATTAGGGAACTTGACCAAAGCAGTCCATTGGCTGAAAGTAGCACATCCAGAGTTTTAACCCACAGCTACCTGACTTCCCAGCAAATGTGTCAGTCTCACCACCCCAAAATCGCACATATGCACTCCTTAGCTCATGATCTGAGCAAACTCAACCCAAGAAAATGAATATTGAGAGGAGTCCCAATTGAAGCCTAAGTCCTTAGGCCTCAATCTGAAGGAAATTGAACTGAATTGGAAGAAATGAGGCTTCAACCAGGAGAAAATTTTATTTAAAATTGAAAGGTAATCGTTTTGGATTTCTTCAGGCCACATCTCTCTAGGTCCTTTATTTATGATATAGGTAAGGGTAGAAAGAGCTAGTAGATATAAATCTGCCAGTAAAAATGATATCTAGCTGTGCTTCAATCAACTCCATGTCTATGTTACAGGATTTCTCAGCAGTTATTGGCAGAAGAGAACATTTTTTCTTCTGTAGTCTATACATTAGATGTGAATTGAAGCGACTTAGACTCAAAGCTGTCCTTTGGAGAGAGAATGACATGGTGTGGAACCACAAAGTCATTTCATATTATCAAAGGCCACATCTGTTTTCCATTAAGAAGCAGGCCAGACAACTAACAAAAGGTAGAGTTGTTTTCTTGACGGTGATATCTTGTCTAGACTCCAGAAAGCTCTCCTCTATCCTGATTCTTTGGGGTCTCTTAAACTCCAACTCTCATCCTGTTCCTAAACCAGTCACTTTTTTTGGAACTCACCCCCACCATTTTCCTCCACAATAAGTATTAGAGTCTAATCTTCTGCTGAATTCTCTTTCAGATGTTACTATGCTTCTATCCCTGGCACCAGCTCCTTCCTAATTAATGGCCTCTGTTTTTGAACTTTATTTTTGCTACCCACTGGCTCCTGTAGAACTCTTGTATGGCTGGCTTCCCACTGTGTTTTAAGACACTGTCTCTGGTCTCAGTCCCAGCCCTACCATGGATCACTTCTTCAGTTTAAGTTAAAGAAATATGAGAACTGTTTGAAATAACTGGGATATACTACCTGGAGAAAAGAAGATCCAAGGAGCCCATATCAAATGTCTAAGGCTCCTAGATAATCAAAATCTAGAAGAAAGTCTAGATTTATTATGTAGCTCCAGACAGGATATTAGAACAAACGGGAATATCAAGAACTTTCTAACAATTGTGGTTGTCCAACAATGGAATATGCTGCTACTCTAAGTCATGTATTTTCTATAATTGAGCATACTCAAGCAGAAGTGTAACGACTACTTCTTGGGAATGTAGTAGAAGTGATTTCAAATAAGAGCTGGTCTGAGTACAGGTAAGGCCCTGCTGACCTTTTTTTTTTTTTTTTTGAGACGGAGTCTCGCTCAGTCGGGCGGGAGTGCAGTGGCCGGATCTCAGTTCACTGCAAGGTCCGCCTCCCGGGTTTACGCCATTCTCCTGCCTCAGCTTCCCAAGTAGCTGGGACTACAGGCGCCCGCCACCTCACCCAGCTAGTTTTTTGTTTTTTTTTTTTTTTTAGTAGAGACGGGGTTTCACCATGTTAGCCAGGATGGTCTCGATCTCCTGACCTCGTGATCCACCCGTCAGCAAAATCGAGATACCAAATTGTTCTTCACAGCCAACTGATGCAAGTACAGCTCCCAGTAAAACCCCCTATTAGCACAACATTTCTTGAATTATCTGTTGTTTTTTCATGAAGTTCCTTCAGAACGCTGGTTCATTTGCCACACACATTTCTAAGACAGGAATTATTGTGAGATGAATGGAAATTCACATTGTTCTCCAAAACGCAGACAAGTACTTCTGTGTCAGTTTCAAGAAGGATGGAGCAAGAGAGTCCCATAAGGGCTCCCCGTTAGAATCTGAGGAGAAAGATCTTGATTATCAAAAACGGAATCCTAGTTGTTCTAGAAGAGGGCAGTTTGTTTGTGGCTTGTTTTCCACCTCCAGTGGAAAATGTTTTTTTGTTTGTTTCAAGTTACAATCATTTAAAATGTCAAAACTATCTTCATAACACACAACCTGAGGCTATATTCTGAAACCAAATGAAATTCCATGGAAACCACTTACATTGCTCAGCAGATTGGGAAGCCTCTCTTAAGTAATCTCCCCTCGCCCAGGGAATTTAAAACGCAAGTGGAAACACTTTTGTTACTCACTCAACTTGATTACCTCCACCCCGACTGAAACACAAAAACACCTCTGCCTTCAGTATGCTCAGAATGATTCTTCAAGCTATGAGCTGAGATATTTCATGGCAAGGGCTTTTATCTCCATAAATTATTTCCTGAAAGAACTACCCCAATTCCATTTGAGGGAATATTACACAGCCAATAAACATTATGTTCACAAAGAGTTTCTAACAACAATACCAATGTTATTTTTGTCAAATGGAAACAAAGCAACTATTTCAAGTTTACTAGTGACAAAAACCATGTGTAAAAAGACTGTAGACTCCAGGTCAGGATGCCTCAGTAAATCCACCTTTCAATCATCCCTCTGCTTTCAATGCACAAAACGACTGATAAAATATAAAAAATGAAAACCAACATGACATTGCTGGTTCAAAAACAAGACAAATACATTTGTAGAGTAAAGATGGGATAATAATGTAAGATGATATGTAGGACAAAAGTCTCAGGACTGCAGGCTCTGAGCAAAAGGGCCCAAAACAAGTAAGTATTTAGACTGGGTCACAAGCTAGGGTCAGTGTTTGAAGCCAAGGGCTGGAGTAGCTTCTCTCAGGTCCTTCACTCCAAAGGAGGCACAAAAATAAAAATATCATAGGCCACCCTCTGTCTGAAACAAGTGCATTTCAGTAGATGCAAGTCTAAAAAGGCAGGTGGAACCAGGCACCAATTCAGACCACCCTCTGTCTCTGTGATAGATCAGTGATATTCCCAATACCACCTTGTATTAATTTTCTAAGGCTGACATGACAAAGTATCACAAACCAAGTAGCTTAAAACAATGAAAATTTGTTCTCTCACATTTCTGGAGGATAGATTCCCATAATCAAGGTGTTTGAAGAGACATACTTTCACCAAAAGCTTTAGGAAAAAATCTTTCTTTGCCTCTTTTAGCTTCTGATGGACCCAGGCATTCCTTGGTTTATGGCAGCATCACTCAAATTTCTGCCTTGGTCTTCACAGTACCATCTTCTGCTATGAGTGAGTCTCTGTATCTAAATGTCCCTCTTCTTTTTTCTCTTATAAAGACATCAGCCACTGGATTAGGGCTACTCCAATCTAATATAACCTCATCTTAATTTGACTATGTTTGCAAAGACCTTATTTCCAAATAAGGTCACATTACAGGTACATTACAGATACTTATCTTCTTGGGGACCCAATTCGACCCACAACACACTCTGAAGCAGAAATCCCCCCACTTCCTTTATCAGACCTGGCTCTGGACTGGGGACTGAGAGAAATGGATGAAGGAAACCACAAAACACCGGAAAGAAACAAAAAATCATTAAAATCCTCCTTAGTCAAAATGAGCACAGAAATATGAATTCCAAAATGCGTGAGGAACTGCAATTAGAATTTCAAAATGTGTGAGGAACTAGAAAGCCACAAAAGAAAGCCAAAAAATGGATAATTTGAACACAAATTCACTCCATTGTAAAACTGATTTCACAGAAATATCAGACCAAGACTTTAAAATGAAGTATATACGTTAAAGAGGATAAGAGGATAAAAGAAGCCATAATGTTGATTTAAAAGAACAAGGAATCATTAAGCAGGAAGAAATCAAACAAGAACAAGAGGCTGTGAAAAAGACCAATGTATCCTGAAAAATAAAAATTATGTTGATATAAAGGTGACAGATGACAGGAAAAATTCTGGACTGTTCCTAGTTAAAAAGAGAGTTCATTAACTAAAAGATAGTCCTGAGGAAGCCACCCAGAATAAGACACAGGGAGACAAAGAAATTGTTTTTTAATTAGAAAGACAGTGAAGACACATGGAAAAGAGAATGAGAGTCTCCAATATTTAATTAAAAAGCATCCACAAAGTAGAGAATGGAGGAACTGGCAAAGATGCAATTTTTTTTTTTTTTTTTTGAAACAGGGTCTCACTCTGTCACACAGGCTGTAGAGCAGTGATGTGATCATAAATCACTGCAGCCTCGACCTCCCCAGGCTCAGGTCATCCTCCCACCTCAGCCTCCTGAGTAGAGAGGACTACAGGTGCTTACCACCATACCTGGCTAATGTTTGCTTTTTTTTTTTTTTTTTTTTTTTTTTTTTTTTGTAGAGACTGGTCTCACTATGTTGCCTAGGCTGGCCTTGAACTCCTGGCTCAAGAGATCCACCCACCTCGACCTCCCAAAGTGCTGGGATCACAGGTATGAGTCACCATGCCCAACCAAAGATGCAATATTTAAAATGATACTTGCTGAGCATTTCAAAATGAAAGAGCAATGTGAGTTCTCAGAGCAATCATGCCTTCTGATAAATAAATATAAATCTATATTGGCAAGACATGAAGCAGTGGTTCTTAACGTTTTTGGCAACAGGGATTGGTTTCATGGAAGATAATTTTTCCACTGGGGGAGTGCGGCGGGTGGTTTTGGGATGAAAGTGTTCCACCTCAGTTCATCAGGCATTAGTTCGATTATCATAAGAAGCGCGCAACCGAGATCCCTTTCGGGCACAGTTCACAGTGGGGTTCGCGGTCCTGTGAGAATCTAATGCCTCCGCTGATTTGACAGGAAGAGGAGCTCAGGCGGTAATGCTCACTTGCCCGCTGCTCACCTCCTGCGCTGTGGCTGGGTTCCTAACAGGCCACGGACCAGTACCCGTCCACAGCCAGGGGTTCAGGACCCCTGACATAAAGGATAAGGAAACATCCTCAAAAAGGACCAGAGAGAAGACACAGATTACCCATAAATGAGCAAAAATTAGTCCTTGAGAGGGCTTCCAAGTTGCAGTCACAGCTGGCAAAGGTCAGTGCAGTGGTACCACAGGGTGCTGAGGGAAAATAAGCATCTGGCCAGTCCTGGTGGCTCATGCCTGTATTCCCAGTAATTTGGGAGGCCGAGGCAGGCAGATCACCTGAGGTCAGGAGTTCGAGACCAGCCTGACCAACATGGTGAAACCCATCTCCATCGAAAATATAAATATTAGCTGGGTGTGGTGGTCTGCACCTGTAATCCCAAGTACCTGGGAGGCTGAGGCATGAGAATTGCTTGAACCTGAGAGGAGGAGGTTGCAGTGAGCCCCAGTCACACCATTCCACTCCGGCCTGGGTGACAGAGAAGGACTCCATAAGAAAGAAAGAAAGAAAGAGAGAAAGAAAGAAAGAAAGAAAGAAAGAAAGAAAGAAAGAAAGAAAGAAAGAAAGAAAGAAAGAAAGAAAGAGAGAGAGAGAAAGAAGGAAAGAAAGAAAGAAGGAAAGAAAGAAAGAGAGAGAGAGAGAGAAAGAGAGAAAGAGAGAGAGAGGGAGGGAGGGAAAGAGAGAGAGAAAGAAAGAAAGAAAGAAAGAAAGAAAGAAAGAAAGAAAGAAAGAAAGAAAGAAAGAAAGAAAGAAAGAAAGAAGGAAGGAAGGAAGGAAGGAAGGAAGGAAGGAAGGAAGGAAGGAAGGAAGGAAGGAAGGAAGGAAGGAAGGAGAGAGAAAAGAAAGAAGAAAAAAGAAGAAAAAAAAAAGAAAAGAAGCATCTATCTAGAATTTTATACCCAGTTAAACCCTGGTTCAAATGTGATAGCAAAATAAATATTTTTATACACGTAAAAGACTAAGAGAGTTTAACACCCAAAGACATTTTCTAAAAGAACTGTTAAACAATGCACTTTAACAAAAAGAAAGAACCCATAGGGAGGAAAGAGAGAAAAGAAAAACACAGTGAACAGACAAAAAGATTTGTTAATATCAATGAAACTAACTACAGGCTGTGAACAATAATTACTATGTTTTACATTTAAAAGGCATAAAACTACAACTCTAAGCAACTATGACAGGAAAGTGAGATGTTCAATGAGTAGTTATGGTGTGGTAGGAGTCTGAGAAGAAAGCAGAAATACTAAAGAGCCATAGGATCACTAAGTATGCATGGAAAAAAGACTGGAAAGAAATGCAATAAATGAGCCAGATGCAGTGGCTCACACCTGTAATCCCAACACTTTGGGAGACTGAGGCAGGAGGATCTCTTGAGGCCAGCAGTTTGATAATAGCCCTGGCAGCATAACAAGACCTCTAGCTCTACAAAAATAAAAAATTAGGCCGGGTGTGGCAGCTCATACCTGTAATCCCAGCACTTTGGGAGACTGAGATGGGTGGATCACTTGAGGTCAGGAGTTCAAGACCAGCCTGGCCAAAATGACGAAACCCCGTCTCTACTAAAAATACCAAAATTAGCCATACGTAGTGGCATGTGCCTGTAATCCCAGCTACTCAGGAGGCTGGGACAGGAGAATTTCTGGAACCCAGGAGGCAGAGGTTGCAGTGAGCTGAGATTGTGCCACTGTACTCCAACCTGGATGACAGAGCAAAACTCCATCTCAAAAAATAAAAATTAAAAATACAATAAAATAAAATACATTAGCCAGGCATGGTGGCATGCACCTGTAGTCCCAGCTACTCAGGAGACTGAGATGGGAGGATCCCATGAGCCCAGGAGTTCAAGGCTGCAGTGAGCTATGATCATGCCACTGCACTACAGCCTGGGCAACAGAGCAAGACCCTGTCTCAAAAAATAAAACAGAAATAGAAAAAATGTTAATGATTGTCTCAGAGAAATTACATAATGAGTATTTTTTCTTTCCTTTTTATTCTCCTCTGTATTAAATTTTCTAAAATACATATATAGACCTTTTATGAAAAAAATATAATCATCTCTATTAAATCTGCTCACATCACCTCTTCTTTTTTCTTCCCTTAATCCTGAAGAAATGTCTACTCCTTAAAGTGACATTGTTAGCAATATTAGCACTGGGTAGTCAAGCAGCATCCCCAACATTCTCAAGATAATCTGACCATTTTGCATTGCTGTGCTGGATTGATGTCTTAGTCGGCTCAGGCTGGTATAACAAAATACCACAGGCTGGGTGGCTTAGTAGAAATTTATTTCTCACAGTTCTATAAGCTAGGAAGCCCAAGACAAGGTCTGCCTGGTTCAGTTCCTGGTAGGGGCTCTCTTCACGGCTTGCAGATGGCCGCCTTGTAGCTGTGTCCTCACTTGGTCTTTCATGCTGAGTGTGTGTGGAGAAAGAGAAAGAGAGCTCTTTTTCCCTCTGCTTATAAGGCCACTAATCCTACTGGATTAGTACTCCACCCTTATAATCTAGTGTAACCTTAATTACCTCTAAAAGCCCTTCACCAAGTACCATCACATCGGGCTTTGGCATATAAATTTGGAGGGGTACAATTCAGTCCAAGCAGCTGGTATCCTGAAGATCTGCCAAATCCCATCATCTACTGTCACTCCAAGAACCTACACAGAGATATAACTGATTCAATATAACTGCCCAAAGATCCACCTTGAATGGATGGAAGGATAGTTACAGTCTTTTTAAAAGGAAAGAAAGTAGTCAGATGCCTATAATCTCAGTACTTTAGAAAGCTGAGATGGGAGGATTGTTTGAGGCTAGAAGTTCAATACCAGCCTGGGCCACATAATGAGGCCCCATCTCTATTAAGTAAAATAAAATAAATAAAATGCAGTTTTATGACATTTAAACACATTTCTAACGTAAACTAGTATATTAGTCTGTTCTCATACTGCTAATAAACACATACATAAGACTGGGTAATTTATAAAAGAAAGAGGTTTAACTGACTCACAGTTCAGCATGGCTGGGGAGGCCTCACAATCATGGCAGAAGGTGAATGAGGAGCAAAATCATGTCTCTTACATGGTGGCAGGCAAGAGAGAGTGTGTGCAGGGGAACTCCCCTTTATAAAACCATCAGATCTCGTGAGATTTATTTACTATCACAAGAACAGCAAAGGAAAGACTTGCCCCCATGATTCAATTACCTCCCACTGAGACCCTCCCTTGACACTTGGGAATTATGGAAGCTACAATTTGTGCTTTGGGTGGGGACACAGCCAAACCATATCAACTAGCAAATAACAAACTGTCATCAAGACAGGTAGCACTACCAGTCCTAACAGGAGTGAATGCAATGGGTAGCTTCTCTGATACACATCTTTGTGCAACAGAAAACTAAATACTAGCATATTTCAGGTGGCAATAAATCTTTTAAAAGAAAACAGAGCAGAGGATTTCAATATTATACCTGGTGATCTGGTAGGCAAAGGCGTGAAGGGGTGAGGGGCACAGAGCAATTCATATGGATATTTGATGAAAAGCATTCCAAGCAGAAGGTGCAGCACCAGTAAAGCATTTGCTTGGCATGTTTGAGAAAAAGCAAGCAGACTCATGTAGCTGGAATGAAGTGATTAAGGGAGATAGGATGAGTACATGGGGCCAGGTGCCATAGAGTTCTCAAGACCTTTGGAAAGAATTTGGCTTTTATTCTAAGTGAAATGGTGAGCCATTATGGAGGGACATGATATGATCTAACTTACCAAATGATGTCCCTGACTTTGTGCTGAAAATAGACTTCCCAGGGCAAGGGTGGAAGCAGTAATCACCTAAGGAACATTACAATAATCCAAGGGCAAATGATAGTGGTTTAGACATGGGCTGTATTAGTCCATTCTCACACTGCAATAGAGAAATACCTGAGACTGGGTGACGTATAAAGGAAAGAGGTTTAACTGATTCACAGCTCTGCATGACTTGGGAGGCCTCAGGAAACTTACAATCATGGCAGAAGGTGAAGGAGAAGCAAGGCACGTCTTACGTGGCAGCAAAAGAGAGAGACAGAGAGTGAGCAAAGGTGAAGTGCAGCAAGAGAGAGAGACAGAGAGCGAGCAAATGGGAAGTGCCACATTTTAAAACCATCAGCTCTCATGAGAACTCACTATCACAAGAACAGCAAAGGGAAAATCACCCTTATAATTCAATCACCTGCCACCCAGTTCCCTCTCTTGACACATGGGGTGTCAATTCAAGAAGAGATTTGGGTGGAGACATAGAGCCAAACCAAATCATGGGTATATCAATGGAAGTTTGAAAAGTGGTTGGGTTCTAGATATATTCTGAAGCTAGAGGTAAGGTGTTTGCTGATGGGCTGTGAGAGAAAGGCTTATTTCCACACTTGATATTTCCACACAAACTGCCTCACCCTTCTGGAACACAACTAGAGTTCATTCTTACACATCTTCCTAGTGCAAAAGCCATGCCTGTTGGCAGGGGCAGCCCCCTTCTATGCACCTCTGGGATTCAGAACCTGCCTGTTCCTCCATCCAGTCCCTATTGAGGAGAGAGCAGAGACAGACTTGAGGAAAAAGCCTTGAAGAGGTGTGAACTTTGACATGAGAAATATCATTCACTGAATGTAAAGAAAGCATTAAAAGCCAACCCTATCTCTTCAATTGCTTTTATTCAAATCCACAGAGATTCTGAAGGGAAATTCATCCTCGTCTCCTCCATCTCCACCCCTGCATAATAATCAAATATTTGCCAAGAGGAAGAAGAGAATTGTGCAACTAAACACAATATACTCTTTGAAAACTTTATCCCTTTCCGTGTTTCTCTAAAAGACACATTGCATGCATCTGCCTTACCAAGCCTATTCATAGGCACTAATTATTCTGGCAAGAGAAATAAAAAAAAAATAAAAAATAAAAAAATAAAAAAATAAAAAAACACTGGCTCCATTCCTATCTGGTGTGAGCCTCTAAGTTTCTTCTTCCTTACTAAACACTCTGGCTAACTAAGGAAGGGAATCTTTTGCCCCAAACCCCAAGCCAGATCTCAGTAGTTTGAACAAAATTTATATTCTAAAGAAAAAAAATCACACCATCGTGTTGTATCTCTTTCATCTGAAAGCATGCCCTAAAATGGACCAACTAGCCAACCAGTTTAATATTTCAGGGGAAAAATAAATAAAATACAAAGAGCCATTCTAGATAAGTTGGGTGGGTTGTGGGGGGAATTACTCCAGGTTGCTGGCAGGCTGCCACTCTGTGTTCATTTTTACATGTTTAAACAGTACTTACCCAATGCTCTCCTTAATCCCATTAAATGAAAACATTTTCTAATTTTAAAATTAAATTTCCTGTATTTCCTGATAGGCTTCCAAGTTATTCTCCTTCCCTCCTCCTCTCTGAGTCCCTTGGTATTTCTACAAGAAGAGGGGCATTAGCCCTCTGGACAGATTCCAGTTGGCACAATTGCCCTCAGCCTCGTTTGACTCCCCTGGGGTTTTCCTTTGGACAGATTGGTTCCTCACTTCCTGTTCCAAAACAGTGGAAGCGTTGCCCTAAAGCACGTGGCTCATGGCTGTGACCTTCCCCTCCCCCCACCACATGAGGGCATACTTCAGTCATTTACTCTTCAATAATCTAAGCATAGTATTCCAAACTTCTTTGATTACTTACCCCAAACCTAAGTAGATTTTGAGCACATACCTTCAACATGCATATATTTATGAACTATGCCTTTTGATACTATACAAATAAGTTGCATAATTTTATAAAAATATGACCAAAAATAGAAATTGAAATAAGAAATATTCTTTTAATAGTTTGCATTTTAATAATAGAACAAAATGATTAAATTATTATTATAATATTTTAGTGCAAAGTGACAGAATATCTGGCAGCACCTTAAAAATCTCGGTGATGTCACAATTCAATGATGCATTTTTCAGAGCTAAGAAGGATGACTCCCACAGATTGTACTTTCCAGTGGAAGATAGTCATCACTGGCTGTACTTATATTGCTATGCTTATGTATTAAGCATAAATTATGCTATGCTGTTGGTTGAAATTCATCTGGTAAGTAAGTTTCCATCTGCCACATGCTACTCATTTTTGCTTGCAAGGTAACTGGAAGATGCTTGATTCTGGATTTCCTGTTTTTTAATGTGCAGATATAAAACTCTCTGTAGACAAATACGTAATTGTTTTTGAAGACAAAAACACATAAAGCACAACCTAGTTTCTTTTTTTTTTTTTTATATATACTTTAAGTTCTAGGGTACACATGCACAACATGCAGGTGTGTTACATATGTATACATCTACCATGTTGGTGTGCTGCACCGATTAACTTGTCATTTACATTAGGTATATCTCCTAATGCTATCCCTCCTCCCTCCTCTCACCCCATGACAGGCCCCGGTGTATGATGTTCCCTTTCCTGTGTCAAGTGTTCTCATTGTTCAATTCCCACCTATGAGTGAGAACATGCGGTGTTTGGTTTTTTGTCCTTGTGACAGTTTGCTGAGAATGATGGTTTCCAGCTTCATCCATGTCCCTACAAAGGACATGAACTCATCCTTTTTTATGGCTGCATAGTATTCCATGGTGTATATGTGCCACATTTTCTTAAGCACAACCTAGTTTCTAAAGTTGCATCTTTAACGTTCTTTCTTCATAGCAAGAATTTATTTTGAAATGCAGTATTTCTTAATTATTTTCCAAACACCACATTTATCTGATGGGACAGTGCTATGGTTTAAGTGTGTATCCCCTCCAAAATTTCTGTTGAAACTTAATTCTTTTTGTGGTGATATTAAGAAGTGGGACATTCAGGAAAGTGGTTAAGTCCTGAGGGCTTCAGCCTCATGAATGGATAAATGCTCTTATAAAAGAGGCTTCAGAGAGAGTTCACTCCTTTTTGCCCTGTGAGAATGCAACATTCCTCCCCTTCAGAGGACACAGTAATAGGCGTCATCTTGGAAGCAGAGACCAGGCCTTCACCAGACACTGAACCTTTCAGCACCTTCATCTTGGACTTCCAGTCTCCTCAACTGTAGAAATAAATTTCTGTTCTTTATAAATTACCTAGGATAAGGTATTTGTAATAGCAGCATGAATGGACTGAGACAAACAGATTATACATTTTTTCCAAAAAAAAAATCTCTTGGGTAGCATTCTAGTGAGACCCACTCAATATCAATTCAGAGTATTTGTGATTTTAAAAAGTTAAAAATCAGCAATTTATCTTTAAGTTTGCTAACTCAAGAAATTTGTAATAAGATCGTAGTTGTCCTGTGCAGTACAAAATATGGACACTCACCAAGTCAATACAAAATGTTAAATTTCTATTCTGGTATATTTTCCAGAGGAACAAAACCAATAAGACATACAGAGAAATAGAGAGAGAGAGAATTTTAAGGCTTTGGCTTACACAGTTGTGGGATTGGCAAGTCTGAAACTCATAGAGCAGGCCAACAGGCTGAAAATTTAGGTAAGGTTGATGTTGTTCCCTTGAGTCTGAATTCCAGAGGGCAGCAGCTTGGAGGCTCAGGAAGGATTTTTATGTCACAGTCTTGAGGCAGAGTTTTTCCTTTGGAAAATCTCAGCCTTTACCTTTATGGGCATTAACTGAATGGATAAGACCCACATCCCTCATGGAGGGTAATCTGTTTTACTCAGATTCTACTGATTTAAATATTAATCACCTCTAAAACATACCCTCACACTATCATCTAGACCAGTGTGTGATGAAACAACTGAGCACCATTGCTCAATTGATATATAAAATTATCATCATATGTGTAGAAGTCCTTTTAAAAAAAAAAAGTTTATTTATTTATTTTTTGAGATAGAGTTTCTCTCTTGTCGCCCAGGCTGGAGTGCAATGGCGGGATCTCAGCTCACTGCAACCTCCGCCTCCTGGGTTCAAGCAATTCTCCTGCCTCAGCCTCCCGAGTAGCTGGGATTACAGGTGCCTGCCACCACGCCTGACTAATATTTGTATTTTTAGTAGAGACGGGGTTTCACCGTGTTGGCCAGGCTGGTCTCAAACTCCTGACCTCAAGTGATGCGCCCATCTCAGCCTCCCAAAGTGCTGGGATTACAGGTGTGAGCCACTGTGTCCAGCCTAAATTTTTGTTTATCTAGAGACAGAGTCTCACTCTGTCACCCAGGCTGGAATGCAATGATGCAATCATATCTCACTGCAACCTCCAACTCTTGGGCTTAAGCAGTCCTCCTATCTCAGCCTCATTTGTGGCTGGGACTACAGATGTGCACGACAATCCTAGCTTTTTTTTTTTTTTTTTTTTTTTTTTTGAGACAGAGTCTTGCTCCATCACCCAGGTTGGAGTGCAGTGGCACGACCACGGCTCACTGCAGCCTCAGCCTCCTGGGCTCAAGCAATCCTCCCACCTCAGCATCTCAAGCAGCTGGGACTACAATTGTGCATCACCATTCCTGGTTAATTTTTGTGTTTATTGTAGAGGTGTGGTCTCACTATGTTACCCAGCCCAGTCTAAAACTCCTGACCTCAAGTAATCCTCATGCTTCAGCCTCCCAAAGCACTGAGATTAAGATGAGCCACTGCCCTCGGCCTCTTTAAAAATAAATGTATGTGTGTGATTTTAGAAATGTAAACACTTTCATAAAATCCATGCAATTAAAATGCATCATTTGGCAACCCTCTGGAAGCAATTAAGGCCACCATTGTCAACCACCTGTATTGAGAAGTTTCCAGTCTCATTCAAGATGCCATAACCGTCACATGTAACCTGTGACTATATGACCTAAGTGTGCAGAGCCAAGCTATGTACTGAATGTAAGTAATGTTCACTTTCTCTCTTAATTATTTAGATCAAAAAATGTAAACAGAAATTGAAAAATACTCTTATACATGTCCATCTAGAATGCACTGGTCTTAAACATGAGGAACCTATGAGGAAGAAGATCTCAGACCAATAATTTCAAACTTTAGAACACCAAAAAAATCACCTAAAAATTATAATAATGCATATTTCTGTAAAAAAATTGTACCCCATAAACATGTACAAATATGCATTAATTTTTAAAAATTAAAAAAATAATAATGTCTATTTCTAGAATAGAGATACTAAAATTCTGAGTCAAGAGAACTGGGGTATGTCCCAGGGATCCGCGTTTTTTTTGAGATGGAGTCCCCCTCTGTTGCACCCAGGCTGGAGTGCAGTGGCATGATCTTGGCTCATTGCAACCTCCACCTCCTTGTTTAAGTGATTCTCCTTCCTCAGCCTCCC
The DNA here is from genome assembly GCF_049350105.2 of Macaca mulatta. Taxonomy (NCBI): domain Eukaryota; kingdom Metazoa; phylum Chordata; class Mammalia; order Primates; family Cercopithecidae; genus Macaca; species Macaca mulatta. The sequence continues at coordinate 126,935,714 of NC_133413.1, forward strand.
CAGTAGCTGGGATTACAGGCACGCGCCACCACGCCTGGCTAATATTTTTTATTTCTTTTTTTAGTAGAGACAGGGTTTCGCCATGTTGGCCAGGCTGGTCTCAAACTCCCGACCTCAGGTGATCCGCCCATCTCAGCCTTCGAAAGTGCTGGGATTATAGGCATGAGCCACCGCACCCACCCAGCATCTTCATTTTCAACCACTGCACTAGGGATTCTGATAAAACTGTGTGGTCTAGCCATCACCCTCAGCCTGCATTGTCATAGACTGAGAACTTAACAGCAAGCTCTGATTGAGTGTCCGCTAAGGCACTGCGCCAGGAGAACATGATGCATTCCCTCCCCTCCAAAGGCCTCAACTGGGACTACTCTCAAAGAATTAAGTTTTATGGGATTCTTGTCTTTTTTAAAGCACAAGCCATTGTGAAGAAAACTAGTAAGTAATCTTTTGGAATGGAAGTCTAAAAGGTGGCAATTGTTTAGTAAAAATAGTTCTCACTTTTCCACCCTTCCATGCGGCAGCCAGAGAAAGTGCCCTGGTCAAGGACAGAAATCCTGGCTTCCAGTTTCTGCTCTGCCACCAACTAGCAATGTGACCTTCAGCCAGTTATTAAATCTTTTTATATCTCAGCTTCCCCAAATATAAAGTGAGGGGGTTGTGCTAGATTATTTGTACAGTCTCTTCCAACTCAAACAGTCTAAGACTCTGCCTGCACTTGAGAAATCAGTGTAGATCTTTCCTCCTAACAAAGCAAGATACATTTTCAAATAATCAAAAAGATGGATGTCTTCACTTGAAATTTGTACTCTTCATTCATTCAATTCAAGTTTATCTGATTGGTTTAAAATGACCCAGGCTAGCAATGCAGGTCTGGCCTATTTCAATAGGGCGCCTGTTTTTCAGAGTTCAACCATGTCTCAGTCAAATCTATGTGGAATAAAGTGGAAAAGTGCAAACTACTCAAGGCCAATCTAATTCGCCAGCCTAAGGTGTGGATACTTTGTTCTGAGTTAACCCCATGCCAAAATAGGTGAGCTTTATCAATTCCATGGGGGGTAAAAATCACCCCACATTTTTTAACATTCTAGATATAAAGCTACCTCATACATTAAATTGTTTTTTAATAAAAATCATCTTTCAATAATGGGCCCATTTGTCCCACCATGCACATTCATTTTAACCTTTCTGCTATTATTTGCAGAATTATATAAAATGCTCCATGTAAATAAAGACTCATCAGGCTGTCTTTGTACTTACAAGCAGCAGCCCAGAACAAACTTTTAAAGTGAGCAATTTGTCTCCAACATTCTTCCATTTTTTACCACACTCCAATAATAATAGCTATTATTATTATTATTATTATAAATACAACATGTCTGGTTAGTTCTTAAATGATGTAAAGCACTTTCATTTGGTTCTGACAGCTACCCTGTGAGTTAAGCAGAGGAGCTACTATCTTCGTTTTACAGATAAGAAAGCTCAGTTGCAGAGAAGTAGCTTATCTGAAGTTACATCGCAAAGAAGCTACCTCTGGCTTGCACACAGCTTCCCTGACCCCAAGAATTAATGGAGTCCCGTGGTCATGGTGCCCCTGGCTGATTAGTTCATGCATCTGTCCCCACCAGCATTTCTGCCAATGTGAAACCTTGCCCTCACATCCAGACTCACTTCTTCTTTGTCCCATTCCCTAGAGTCCTTCTTTCTGAGGCCAAATAACTAAGTGAATCCTTACTAAAATGTGAATGGAGACCACTGAGTTTGCATTTTTCTCCACCTAGATAACATTTAAAAATCTAATAAGGGCTATCTGAAGATAGTGTCTTCACTCAGAGTGCTGTATTCTAATGGCAGAAAACTTCTAGACCAGTTAGGAGCTGGAAAGGACACATACTTTAGAGCAAGGGAGCTTTTGTTAGGGCCTGAGTTATAGTCACAAAGGTACACAACTTGCCCTAATATTGCCTCATGAAGGCAGACCTACCAGGCAAACATTAGTACAGATAATGTCCCATATCACTCAAACCCCAATTCTGTGTTCTGTAAGTCAACAATTATTGAACACCAACTACCTATAAAGCAATGGCCCACGTGCTACTGAAAGTCAAGCAGCTAAAGAGTAAAAGCTTTCATCAGCTACATCCAAAGAGGTTGTGTAACAATATTGCAGGAAAAATGAGAGCGTTAGAGTTTGTAAACGATGGGGAAATGCCATTATTAGCATTAACACATTCTGACAAAATAAGAGGCAAAATAAGATTCCCTCCCAAAGCTGTAACTTGGGCAGAATATGAGATGCAATGAGGAGCATAGAGACAGCAGGCAGAGAGCCCACAGAGAGAGACAATAAACTGCAGGGCCTCGAGGGAGAGGCCACAGCTGGAAAAGAAGTAATTAGTGGGAGCATTAAGCAATGAAAACTGGAGGAAAGAAGTTTCTTTTCAACAGAATTGATTTGATAAAGCTCTTGTACTTAAAGTATCAACTTTAAACAATAGTAAACCAAGACACTGAGAATTAACTTCCAGTAGTTATAAAGGTACCAACACAAAAAGCAAACCTGATCTAGGTATCATAAAATATGCAGAAGGAGGTCTGTAGAATTTGGATCCCAAAGAAAAGAAATCTAGACTTAGAACAGAATAAACCCAATTCTTAGAAGAACTGCCTACGGGCTAAGGGTTTTCACCAGATTCACAGTGAGAAAAACTTGGAAATTTATATCAAGCCCTCACTGTAATTGTACCTAATGATGCTTGCATTAATATACAGCAAACTGTATATATTTTCTATTACATTATATAGGGCCCTGTATGAAAGAAGCCTTTCAATTGATGTCATTGATAGATCTCAGGACTAGATAGATTTTATCTGGCTACTGCAGTTCAGAATTTAAGACCCCAAAACACTTGAACAGTCGCGTCTCAAAAGAGAATATGAAAAAAGCCAATAAACACATGAAAAGATGCTCAACTTCATCAGTCATCAGGAAAAAAAAAAAAAAAAAAAGCTAATTAACACCATAATGAGATACATGACACACTCACCAGAATGGTGAACATGTAGAAGACTAGTCATACCAAGGGTCAGCAAGAATGCAAAACAACAAGAATTGTCTTACGCTATGATGGGAGTGTAAATTGGAAAACTTTTTGTAGCACTTATTAAAGCTAAATATGCTTGTGTCCTGTAATCCAATAACTCTCTTCTGGATATAGTTCCTACAGAAAAGAGTGTACATGTCCACTCTCTTAGTTCATTTTGTGCTGCTATAACAGAATACCTGAGACTGGGTAATTTGTAATGAACAGAAATTTACTGGATTTGTGGTATGAAGGCTCAGAAGTCCGAGATCAAGGGGCCAGCAACTGGTTAGGACCTTCATGCTACATCATCCTACAGCAGAAGGCAAAGAGAGGGCAAAAAAGCAAGAGATCAAACTCACAACTTCAAGCCCTTTTATAACTGGCATTAATTCATTCATGAGGGTAGAGCTCTCATGACCTAAACATTTCCCTTTAGCTCTATCTCCCAACACTGTTGCATTGCAAATTAAGTTTCCAACACATGCTCTTTGGGGACACATTCAAACCATACCATCCACCAAAACATATACATATACAAGGATGTTCACAGCCACTTTATTTGTAACCAAAATCTAGAAACAATTTAATTGTTCATAAAAAGTAGGAAGTGTAAATAAATTGTGGTGTATTCATACAGTGGAATACGACTCAGCAGTAAAAAGCCACAAACCCTACTGATAAACGGAACAGTGTAGATAAATCGTACCTACATGAGGTTAAGTGAAAAAGTAAGACACAATCAAGTGTGTACTGTATACTTCTATTATATAAAGTTCAAAAATAGGCAAAAGTAATCCGTGGTAATGGAAGTTAGAATAGTGGATGTCCAGGGTAGGGAAGGGGAATTACTTACCAGGAGGGTTCCAAGGGAGAATTTTGGAATTCTGACAGTGTTCTGTGCATCCTAGTTTGGGTAACAGGATAGACAGGTAGATAGATGTACAGACAGATGTATATATGCACATATATGTAAAAATTAATTAAGTTATACACTTAAGATTTGTGTACTTTTTAATATGTAAGTTACTAATGATATATATATCATATGTAAGTTATATATATAACTTAATATGTAAGTTACATATTTTATATATATATATATATATATATATATATATATATGTAGCCCAAGATGAACAAACCTAGATGAGAGTACTTTAATAAAATGCTCCCTTGGCTGGACTTTTTTAGTCTAGGTGGGTCTCACACCTCTGTCTTTAAGAAGCCCACAATCTGGCCAGACGCAGTGGCTCACACCTGTAATCCCAGCACTTTGGGAGGCCAAGGTAGGCAGATCACCTGAGGTCAGGAGTACAAGACGAGCCCGGCCAACATGGTGAAACTTCATCTCTACTAAAAACACAAAAATTAGCCAGGTGTGGTGGTGGGCTCCTGTAATCCCAGCTACTCAGGAGGCTGAGGCAGGAGAATCACTCGAACCTGGGAGACAGAGGTTGCAGTGAACCAAGATCGCACCCCTGCACTCCAGCCTTGGTGACAGAGTGAGATTCTGTCTCAAAAAAAAAAAAAAAAAAGAAGCCCACAATCTAATCATGCATGAGGGAAGGGATGAATTCACTGTTGGGATGACACTGGACTGTGATATATAAAAGAAAGGCTATAGAAGAGAGTAATCTTCACCGTAGATACAGTAAAGCCTTCAAAAGAGGTGACACTGCAGCAGGATCACCTGGATTATGAGTAGAATTTAAGGTGGGTTTGAAAGGTAGGGCACCCCAGCAGTGAGCACAGCATAAGCAAAGCCATGAAGGCAAAAATATAAATGGCTTCCTCTAAGGGAGAAAAACGTAATTTAGTATGGTAGAAGCGTGGCTTGTGAGGCCAATCAGAGAGGTATAGGAGACAGAAAATAGGGATGAGGGACACACATGGTGGGCCTGGAATGCTATGGTTAGGCATTCAGCCTCTGGACTTGGAGCATACAGCCAGGGACTGGTTTATGGAGAGTATATGGAGTGAAGACAGGGAATACATGTAGGCAAGTCTGGGAAACGAACTGCTTAGTTTAGCTCCAAACCAGCTTATTCACTCCAAAAATTTCTTCCATTTCTAAGATCAAACAGGACTCATGACTCTGTCCTAAAAGAGGCACAACCTTCCTATCCACCCCATTCCCCCATTAAAGGAGTGCTGAGCCCATCCCTCAGCCAATTTTCTGGGAGTACCAAAAATGGCTTTGAAACTGATACCTTCAATTCCAACATATACCCAAGGGTTCAGACCCAAAGGAATGACCCGCCAAATACAAAATTAGCTTCACGGGGTTAACATCAGACCCAGTCGAAGCCCCAGTTCTCAGCGTGTTCATTAATGATGTCTCTATAGAGAAACAAAAACAAAGATGCTTTTAGCAATTCAGCCCAAATGCTGAATTTGGGAGTTGTTTATATTGAGTAAAAAAGACTTTGCTACTGCAATGCATGTGAGCAATTTCTCTTACTCAAAGTATGTGTTATTCAGAGTTGCAGCACATGGTAATTAGCATGCCCTTTAATATATGCTTTATTTAAAAAATTTCAGAGGTGGCAATTTTCTAGCATTGGCCAGTAAGTCTTCATGAGAAAAAAAAAAAAATCCTGTGAGTTTCCAGCTTTAATAAAGCTCTGAGAATTATTTGTTGATATTTTTAGTAACAAAGTTAGAGTAGTAATTTGTTATCATATAGTCCCTTTCATACCAACAGAGTTAAAACCTATAATATTACTGTGGCATAAGTTATGCTCATTCATGAAACATCAACATTTACACGAAATAGATCATGGAAAGTATTCACTGAGAAAGTACATGAAATGGAACTAAGGCTCTAAAAGTTTAAACCAAGTTTAAACCCAAGAGCACATAGGAAGTAAGAAAAAGCACTGGGATTTTCACCCCCAATTTCCCAAGGCTGGTCTAGTTGTTATTCCACTTGAAACACAGAACACCCAAGTCACTGGACTAAGGTTGGCTAGCAATGACTGAGGCTGAAATAAGCTACAATGGTCTCCTGTCATCTTTTTCTGTCTTTGAATTTCCTGTCTCCTTGCTTCCAGGTACCTGATGCTTTGGTTCTGCTCAGATACTACCCAAAGCCGCAGGTGAATCCCATTAAAGCCTCTTCTTCGCTCAGCCCTCAAGGGGGAATCTCTGGTACACAGTGAGCACCAAATGGAGCCCGGGACTCATCAGAAGGCCACTATAGGGTCAAGGATCAATTTATCTTCCTCTCATTTGTTTGAAGTCCTCACCTTTTCTATTTCAGCAGAGTAACACTTGGCTCTCCCATGACTACCTCCATTATAGCACAAACATGCTATCACTGCTTACTTGATCATCTTCCCCAGCAGGCAGTTTCCTTCCAAAAGGAGTTTAAGGGTTGGGCACAATGGCTCATGCCTGCCATCCCAACACTTTGGGAGGCCGAGGCAGTTAGACAGCGTAAGGCCAGGAGTTCGAGACCAGCCTGGGCAACGTAACAAGAGCCCAACTCTACAATAAATTTTAGCTAGGCATGGTGGCGTGTGCCTGTAGTCCCAGCTACTTGGGAGGATGAGGTGGGAGGTTTGCTTGAACCCAGGAGTCTGAGGCTGCAGTGACCTATAAATGCACCCCTGTACTCCACCCTGGCCGACAGAGTAAGACCCTGTCTTTTTATTTTTGTTAAAGTGGTTTTAAAACCAAACAAAACACTCTTACATTTCTCCTGTAAAACCTCTCATTGCTTCTCAATTATCACCCTCCTGTTAAGAGATACATTGCAGTTATTCACAATACTTGAGTGTATATCCTATATTTCTTCAGAAAGCATGTGGTACAAAGAACGAAACATCACTCAATGACCCGAACTTTTAAGTTAGCAAAGAAAAAAGGAGAGCGGGCAAGAGAGGGAGACGAACAGGGGGTGAAAGAGCAGAGGCAGCAAGCAAACAAGAGCAGACAGCAGAGAGGAGAAAATGAACTCCACTCGGGCTGACCCCTGTCTTCCTCCTGCATGCACAAATACACAGCTGTGACTTCGCATCCCACCAAATAACCCAGTCCCACCAAAATACTTGTGAATAATGCCTATTTTGCTGTAGAATTCACAGGGAAGAAGGAGCGAGGTGGGGGTAGAGGGGTTTACATTGCACACTCCACAGCGCACAACTTCGTATGTTCAACATGCCTGGTCCTCCAAGTCTCTCTTTCTTTAGCTATACTGTATTATATATGTATTTTCTTTTTCTTTTTTTAAAGGCGTGGTCTTGCTCTGTCACCCAGGCTAGAGTGCAGTGGCACTATCATAGCTTACTGCAGCCTCGAACTCCTGGGCTCGAGCAGTCCTCCCACCTCAGCTTCCCAAGTAGCCAGGACTACAGGCATGGGCTACTATGCTCAACTTATTTTTAAAAAATATTTTGTAGAGACAGCATCTCACTATGCTGCCCAGCCTGGTCTGCAACTCCTGCCTCAGCCTCCCAGAGTGCAGGGAGTACAAGCATAAGCCACCATGCCTGGCGTTACATATGACTTTTCTGACCCCACCACAGTCCTAGATACTTGCTTTCCCTCTAGAGCAATATGGTTGTACCCAACACTTTCTAAACAAGTGTTATCCTACTACACAAAGAGCCCTCCAGTACCAAGATCTATTCTCCCTTGAAGGTCATAGGAGATTATAAACAGCATTTTTTTCCCTTGTCACTGATGAATAGACCACAGCTTAAGTAATTAGAGAAGGAAGCCAAAAACTTGAATGTTCAAGCACTTACTATGCACCAGCAACACACTAGTTTTTATATATATCTTGCCAATTGCAACACTTAAGATTCCTACACTTGGTGAAGTGGACACAACAAAGGAAAGACATTATCCATGTTCTCATTGTCTACCCAAGTGGAATTTCCATCTCCACCCCTCTGAGAGATGTGGAATATGCCTAAAACAAGAAAGTATGTAGCATTAATTTAAAGAGAAGTGTTGACATGACAGAGAGATGAGGAATGCATCCTGAATCCAGCCAACTCAGACCATCCTTTGAGGCTTCAGGATAGTTTGGGACAGGCTTCCAGTTATATGCGAGATGTTGAACAGAAGAAAATGAAAAAGGGTGGGGAGCTGGACAGGAAGGAGATGCCATATTGAAATCTATCATTTTCCAGTGTTGAACAAGACTTTTTTTGGTCGACTCTGAATGACAACTAATTCCTTCTGCTTAGAGAAGTTCTATGATTTGCCTGTGACCACCCTCCACGTCGACATTTGGTGGAGCCTGGGAAATACACAGAAGGAAACACTGTAGTGTTGGCAGGGCGGGTGGGGAGACTCTGGGGCCACAGATGAATGACCTAATACACACATGGCTTTGGTGGACGGAATAAAGACCAGTTCTCTGGAAGCTGGGACAGCGAGCTTAGCCTTAGAGTAAAGGTTATTTTATCAGGAAATAAATCAGAGGCCTGTAGCATGACCATTTTTTTCCAGGCACATCTTGGTGATGAGGAGGGTGTGTGTTCAGACCACAGGAATCTCCAAACCACCCGGCCGCCCCATCGGCTCTCAGGGACGCCAGGCGCAGGGCTGTTGAGAGCCCCAGACAACAGCATTTCTGAGTCTTCGCGTTGTGTCTTTCTGAGTGCATGTGGTTTCTTTCGTTTGTGTTTGTATTTGGCCTTTTTTATTTGTTTGTTTGTTTGGACGGTCTCATTTGGAGGCTGGTGGTTACCGTCCTTCCCTCTGTGTGAAGTTGCTGCCAAGAAACCTGGTGTCTGCCATGCTCTGCCTCAGCTCCTCTGGCCAGCAGCCAGGCCTGAGGTGTCGGCTGGAGTTTCTGCCGGCCTGGCTTGCAAAATGCATTCCGGTGGGCACCAGGAAGGCAAGAAAAAGAGGAGCACTTAGGGGCAGGGAGCGAGGCAGGAGCCTACCAACCTGCTAAGCTGTCCCGGGGGAGAGGCAAGTGTCTGTCATAGAGATGTCCATTGAGAGGGCAAAAAACACCAAGGCTAATAAAAGTAAGCAGAGGCAGGGAATGGCATGCTCTGGCTGGGAGTCCTTTTATATAAAAGTAACCCACACTCCTATGGTAGGGACAGAGAGTGGGGTTTGGAGTTCTAGTAGAATCTGTGAAAGGACAAAGGGAAGGGATAGAGTTGCAAAGGCAGTTGGACAGTTTCCCTCGTTGTGGCCCAGAGGTGTGTCCTACCTCAAAACCTGAAATAAACTCAAACACCCCACCTTCAGAGAGATGGAAGTTATTTTTTAAAAGACAGGCTTTCGCTTTGAAGCTATTTCAAAAGACTAAGATATAATTTAGTTTGGGGGGACGGGGCGGGGGGTGGCGCAGGGAAGCAATGAGAGGAAAAAAAGTAAAAACACAAGTTATAAAAAACGAAAATAAAGTCCTAGAATTAAATTTTGCAACGAAATATAGGCCTTTGGGTTCCTCATCAATCACAGCTCTGTGTTGCTGTTTTGGTGAATAGATTTCTGAATTTTATTTTGAATGGTATAATTTTCAGATTAAGATTTTAAAAGAAGTACCAGCCCAAAGAAGGATAAAAAATGGAAACTAGTCCACACAACTACTTCATACAGCTGAGGGCGTGTACACGAGATATCCCTAAATGAATGTTTCTTAAAATTCTCCACTATTTTCGTGCTCTGTACTTTCTCTATACTCTATAAGTTTTCTTTGCTCCAAGATCTGGGCCTGTCTGCATATTCTCAGAGATAACATCAGGTCAGCGCTTCAATTACCAAATCCCTGTTTTCAGAGACTTAACTCAGGTATAAAATGTGTTTGGGACTCAAACTTGGCAGATAACATCTCAAGTCAGCCGTTAATTCTCTAACATGTTTTCAAGGGCAAACATCTTTTAGCTGCTTATTTTCCAATCCCAAAGTGCAAATAAACAGAAGGCCCTACAGCAAAATTATCCATAGTATGTCCCGACCAGGCAGGCCCTACCTCATTGGATTCTGAGAAGGCTGTCTGTAGAACAATGCTACTTTTAAAATTGAACATTCTTTGTAGAAGAACATTCTACAAGCAGAGAAGGGTGGTAGACGGAAGATCAGAGCTGCTGTTATGAACATTCTTCATAGTTTGTTTTGGGAATATTAAGAGTCAACCTGAAAGGAAGGGGGAAACCAACGTCTTCTTCATTTCTTCTCCCCTGAAAGCTGTATGAGGTGTTACTGTATTCATGTATAGAGCTGTCTGGTTTTTAAGAGCACAGAATTGATGTCACGAACACTGACTACCTTTGTGTTGAGCATTCGTGCTGGGGCTGGGGTCACTAAAAGATAAAAGTCATGGCCACTGGCTTCCTGGTCTCAGGTTGAGAATATAAAACAAATAAAAAGGTAAATAGTGTGTGGTAGTATCAGCCACATACTAAATATATTGGCAATAAGTGCCAAGGCATGGGGAGGTAGAAAAATAAAAGAGTCTATGAGGCCAGGCTTGCTAAACAGGGTTGTTAGGGTGGGCTTTGGAGTCAAACTACCTGAGATTTAAATTTGACCCCACCTTGGATAATTTACTTAATCTCTCTGTGTCTCAGTTTCCTTGTTTGTGTCTCAATTTCCTTGTACGTAATATGGGGTAAAATATAATACCAGCCTCTTTGGGCTCATAAAGAACTTGGAACAGTGCTTGGTGCACAGGAAGTGCTGAGGCTGATGCTAGAGAAAGCTGAAACTAAGGGACGAGAGGTGAAAGGCCCAGTGACTGCACTGCTGTGGTCCTTTATTTTGTTTTCTTGGATCTACGATTATCCCTAACCTATTCCTGAAGGTTTCTCAAAGATCCTGGACAGCTTTCACATTACTTTTATGGTCTTATCAGGGCACCTAAGAAGAAGGCCGCTGGAGACAAGGCTTTCTCTCCTCCCTCTGGCTTGCCATACTTGGAACAGATTCAATCCTGCAAGTACAGGGTCATGTGGCTTACAAGACACCCTAGCTTTGCTGTTCCCAGTTTCCACACATTATAGGCAGGAGTCCAGATTCTTTTGGACGCAAGTAGCAAAACTCAAACTAGACTTTGCAGAACGATTTGTTGGAAGGAAGCCTGGTAGCCTTCAAACTTGAAGCTTGGGAAGGCAGGGACAGAAGCATCTCTGGAGGCCTGGGAGCCTCAACTAGTCAGGCCTTCCTTCACCTCATCTTGCTGCTCCTCTCTGCTGTTGGCTTTGGTTTCTTCAATCTGCTTTGTCAAGGGGTAGGAATCATGTCCACCGGCAGCACCTGCTCACATCTGCCTCCTCTGTAATAAGAGAGAAAGGGGCCTATTGTCTTCATTTCAAGCTGCAAAATTCCAGAGAAGGACTCTGGTTGGACTTGGATCACATATCTACCCCCTGGACCAATCCTTATGGCCAGAAGTAGGGCTGAAATACTGGGGTTGACCCAAATTTCTTCCCTAGAGCAGTTTTTATGGCCAGGTACCTGAACATGGTAGCTGCCTTCACATTCGGACAACCTGTTGCGATTGGAGATGGTAGAAGCCGTTCCCCAATACAATAATGTGTTGTTCCCTTAAGGACAGAGCGGTGCCAAGAGGACAAACCCATGACCATCTTTGACATTATAGAATGACATTGTGGAAATAGTATTTTTATAGATAAGATTTGGCAGAACTGGATAAAGTAGTTGTTACCTCTTTCAAAGATTCCTCATGTCCTTGCCGCATGATAAATCAATTATTTCCTTTTATTTCAGAAAAACAAATTGTTTCTGTGTGGTGATACATCACACAGTTCCAAAGGCCTTCACTTCCTTTGTTTTGTGGAAGTTAGAATGTAAAGTCAGTGGTATTCTTGGATATCTATTTTGTGCCTTGTCCATGGTAGCCATTCAATAAATGCTTGTTGTTTGAATATATGAATAAGTGACCATAATGTAATTTTCTTTCTCAAATACAACAATGAAATTGCAGATAGATCAATCATATGCCTATGTTAAAATATAAGCTCTTGGCCTGGTGCGGTGGCTCACACCTGTAATCCCAGCACTTTGGGAGGCCGAGGCGGGTGGATCACCTGAGGACAGGAGCTTGAGACCAGCCTGGCCAACACGGCAAAACCCCGTCTCTATTAAAAATACAAAAATTAACCGGGTGTGGTGGCGCATGCCTGCAGTCCCAGCTACTCGGGAGGTTGAGGCAGAAGAATCACTTGAACCCAGGAAGCAGAGGTTGCAGTGAGCCAAGATTATGCCACTGCACTCCACCCTGGGTGACAGAGTGAGACTCCATCTCAAAAGAAGAAAAAGCTCTTTTGCCCTAGCCTAAGGCAAGTCATTTAATTAATGTAAACCTCAGCGTCCCCATTTTTAAGACACAAAGATGGCCAGGCGCAGTGGCTCACGCCTGTAATTCCAGCACTTTGGGAGGCCGAGGTGGGCAGATCACAAGGTCAGGAGATCGAGACCATCCTGGCTAACACAGTGAAACCCCTCTCTACTAAAAATACAAAAATTAGCCAGGTGTGGTGGCAGGCACCTGTAGTCCCAGCTACTCAGGAGGCTGAGGCAGGAGAATGGTGTGAACCTGGGAGGCGGAGCTTGCAGTGAGCCGAGATCATGCCACTGCACTCCAGCCTGGGCGACAGAGTGAGACTCTGTTTCTAAAAAAAAAAAAAAAAAAAAAAAAAAAAGACACAAAGATAATTATTCCTTCCCCTAAGAATTTTCTCAGGATCTAAACAAGGTAACAAATATTGCAGTGAACACATATTGCTTGTATAGCTCTTTTCCTATTTTTGTTGTTGTTGTTGTTGTTGTTTTTTCCTTCACCACCACCTATCTCCCTTGAGGAAAAACAAGGTAGCATCTTGATATTGAAAGAGGAATTTTAAATAACTTGGTTCAATATTTTCATGTACAAATCACTGACTACTTGTTGGCTATAGAATGTATTTTCAGGAGCCTTTGAAAACTAATAAGAACTTATAGAAGACACTGTAATGATTCCTTAAGGATCTAAAACCAGAAATACCATTTGACCCAGCAATCCCATTACTGGGTATATACCCAAAGGATTACAAATCATTCTACTATAAAGACACACGCACATGTATGTTTACTGCAGCACTATTTATAATAACAAAAATTTGGAACCAATCCAAATGCCCATCAATGATAGACTGGATTAAAAATAATGTGGCACATATATACCATGGAATACTATGCAGCCATAAAAAAGAACGAGTTCATGTCCTTTTCAGGGACATGGATGAAGCTGAAAGCCGTCATCCTTAGCAAACTAACACAGGAACAGAAAACTAAACACCACATATTCTCACTCATACGTGGGAGTTGAACAATGAGAACACATGGACACAGGGAGGGGAACATCACACAACATGGTCTGTTGAGGGGGTGGGGAGCAAAGGAAGGGAGAGCATTAGGACAAATACCTAAGGCATGCGGGGGTTAAAACCTAGATGATGGGTTGATAGGTGCAGCAAACCACCATTGCACATGCACACCTATGTAACAAACCTGCACGTTCTGTACATGTATCCCATAGCTTAAAGTAAAATAAGTAATAATAATAAAATCATTAATTAGAAAAAAAAAACTGAGAACTTTTAAATTTTGTCTGCCTTCCTTTCAAGAATAATGTTAAAATTAACAGAAGCATATTGTAGATAAATTGGATGACCATCTTAAAAGCAAACATTACCCCCAAACTCATGTTGGTACTTAGGACATTTTGGTGATAAATGATTGTCTGAAGAGACTAAACTTAAAGATTTTCTTCGACTCTCGTAGCAATAGATAGATGGGTGGATAGATAGATACAGAAGATACATGGGTATAGACAGAGAAGTAGACATACACGCATACCATTTGTTAAGTGTCTTCTTTGTGTCAAACTCTCTCCTGTAGACTCCACCTACATGTTAGCTCAGTTAATCCTCTCTACTACACTACAAAAATAGATTTATTACTCAGATTCAGATTTATGGAGAGATAGAGGCTCAGAGAGTTTAAGTGACTTGCCCAGGGTTTCAAAGGCAGAAGTGGGAAGCCAGGACGACCCTCGTCACGAGTACTATCAAAAAGATCTCTGGGACTGTAGAGAATCAGCTCTGTGTTGCTACCAAAGCTCTCCAGCTTCCTCTTTTCAAAAAGTCTCCTTTTTCTCCGTCTTTCAAAATCTCATCTAACACAAGGAAGAAACTACCACTGAAGAAAGATAAGAAGAAAAGCTGTGTGAGGGGCCTGTAGTGCAATGAATAATGTGCCTTTTACAGATCAGAAAAAAAGTTCTGTGCATGTGCAGGTGTGCTGGCTGGCTGGCTGGATGAGAAAGTCAATGGAGTTTTCGCTATACTCTACCTCTTATCATTTGCCTCATTTTCTACTTTTCTGTCTATGGCACTTGTTCCAGAAACAAAAGCCTAGAATTGCCGATTTAACTTTAAATCGCTTACAAAAATTGAGAGGCTTATTAGACTTGGTATTATACCTGTTAAGCGCTTCTTAGCAGCCAAGTACTTTTAAAAAATGATTCAGAAGGTTGGCAATTACTACTCGCCTCAGAATGGAACAAAGCATTTTCAAAGGGAACTAACATATTCTAACATATCTTATAATTTAGCACCACAGAGCCAAATGTGCTAATGTGTTTTCCTGTTTAATCCTTGCATCAAGGCTGCAAAACTGATACTGTTATCCCCAGATATTATTATCTCCATAATTTGCAAACAAGGAAACAGAAATCCAGAATAAATAACCTGCCATAAGTTGGATATCTAATATTTGACAGAGGATTTAAACAGACTCTGCCTGGCTGTAGAGCCTACATTCTTTCTATTTAACATTGAATCGGTCTTTGTCACAATTGCCATCTTTCTCCATGAAATTTACAGAAAGTTCAGTCCTCTCACAAAGAAGAAAGTGAAAAATTATTCTGCATGCACAAGATCACTAAATAGGATCATCATTCACATAACAGCATGTGTTACAGGAGAAATTCCTACTCTCAGGAAACGTTTATCTTAAAAAAAGATGAACAGATTTTTAAATAATTTCTTATAGCATTATATGAGAAGAATGCAGTGGATTGCATCAGCAGATAGAAGTTAAACCCCTATTTTAGATCTACCATTTGATTGCTGAATCCAGCAATCAAATGGTAGATCTAAAATAGGGGTTTAACTTCTATCTACTACTGGGTATCTACCCAGAGGAAAAGAAGTCATTATGTGAAAAAGATACTGGCACATGCATGTTTATAGAAGAAACCTGGATGGAATTGGAGACTACTATTCTCAGTGAAGTAACTTGGAAATGGAAAACCCAACACTGTATGTTCTTACTCATAAGTGAGAGCTAAGCTGTGAGGACACAAAGGCATACGAATGATACAATGAATTTTGGAGACTCAAGGGAAAGGGTAGGAGCGGGGTGAGGGATAAAAGACTACACATTGGGTACAGTGTACACTGCTTGGGTGACAGGTATACCAAAATCTCAGAAATCATCACTAAAGAACTTATTCATGTAACCAAACACCACCTGCTCCCTAAAAACCTTTTGAAATAAAAAAATAAATTTTTAAAAAAAGTTAAATTTCTACTTTAGAGAAAGCACAGTGTGAAAACTACCAGTCAAACCTCCTCATGACGCCAACACAAGGGCTTTTGTCTTTTGGCCTCTCCTTTTCTCTCCAGCTTCATCTTTGGATATGCTTCAGCTTGTACTCTATGTTTTAACATTGATTTTCACATCTCCAAGCATTCCATGCTGTTCTATGATTCTGTGCCTTCCTTTACTCTGCTAGCTCTTCCTGGAACAAGTTATACACTTAACCACATAACCTACATTCCCTTGTCCATCTGGAATACTCTCAGAAAACCCAAAGGGATAAGTCTGTGGAACTTTCTAGACCCTCCCCTTTCCCTACCCCAGTCATGCCTTCCTACACTACCTCTACGCTTCCAGCATCTTCTGTAGAGTTTATTATGATGTCCTGTAATTATCTTTCTCACAATTGTGCACTGTGCTAGACTGTGGGTTCTTTTAGGGCAGATAATAGTGTTTTATTTACCTTGATATCTCTCACACAGTGCTAGATCGCTAGGGATGCTTAATACATGACATTGGATTGAATCAAACTGAATTGATTAAAAAACAACTAAAATTTTGTAAAGTGTAAATTTGAGATTTTCAAAACTTAAACTCCCTATAGAGCCATCTCTTCATTTCATGTGTCCCCTCTGCACACCGGCTGCCCCCTGGGCAAGTTGTCTTTGCAAGTGCTCTTCCCTCATCAGTTTTATTCCTTCATTCAACAAGCATTGATTGAGTGCCTGTGGTGTTTCAGGCGCTGCATCAGGAGCTTGGGATAGAAAGAAGGATGAGCCAAGACTCCTGTCTCAAAGAACCGACAATATAGCAAGGTTTTCTAAAAGTTCAGGGAAAAAAAAAAAACATAAAACAAAGTAAAGAGGGATTATTACCATGTAAGAAATGCAACAACATGCCTTTGGGGTGGGAGGCAGAGAAGAGCAAAAGCATTCAGAGAAGGGCCAGGGGACACCACCCAAACAAAAAGATGTTTGCATGAGGCCTTGAGTAGAAAGAAGGGTTTTGAAAGAACATAGGCATTCTCTAAGTTCCCCTAAAAAAAAATTCCCAGCCATTTTTTATAAGTAAAATTGCCCTTACCTGAAAAAATTTTAAGCCACATTATTGCCAAGTTTCTTTTCTATGTCTTCTAAATCTATCCTGAAATCCCAGAAGACATTTCCCGCCAACTTTGACAGTTCTTTGGCAGAAATGATCTCCATGTTAATAAGCTAAAAGGATATGACAGCACTGAAATAGCCATTATGGTGTTGCTGTCTTGCTGGGATTGGTTATATTGTGTTAACACTGCCAGAGGACATAGCCAGAGTGAACTAAACTTAGAAACAAATGTTCAGGAAAACAAAACAAAACCAAAAAAGGCTTTAAAAAAATTACATTCAAGGAAAAAAGAGAAATGATGAAGACACCAGCCTATGAATGGGAGAAATAGTGTCAACAGGTGACAGAAAACATGAAACTCTGGGTTTTGTAATTAACCCAGAGTTAAGAGCTTTGCTTATATCTTCTCTTAAAAAAAATGCATTATAAATAGCAGAACAAAAATGAGGAGACAAATCACAAACCTGGTGGCTGTTCTAGGTAATTCAGGTCTCCATGAACAATGAATTTTATAAGGAAACTAAAAAAATCCCCTAGGTGAATGCCATTGGGGATTTCTGGGGAAAATAGAAGTGGGATCAAAACCCTGTGAATTTAGTGAATGTGTTTTTCAAAAAGTGTGCATCCGAGGGCTTAGTTTGAGCCTAAGGCATGTCCATGGGCCACAATTTGGATCTACTTTGGTGGGTCTAGAGGGGTGGATCCATCAGGAAAATATATTGAATTAGAATCTTCTAAAAAATAATTTATTGTGGCCAGGTGCAGTGGCTCACGCCTGGAATCACACCACTTTGGGAGGCTAAGTCAGGAGGATCGCTAGAGACCAGGAGCTTGACTAGCCTGGGCAACATGGCGAAGTCCCATCTCTACTTAAAAAAAAAAAAAAAAAAAAAAAAGCCAGGTCTGGTGACATACGCCTGTAGTCTCAGCTACTTGGGAGGCTGAGGTGGGAGGATCATTTGCACCCAGGAGGTGGAGGCTGTAGTGAGCAGACATCACCATTCACCATTGCCCCCCAGCCTGGGCAACAGAGTGAGACCCTGTCACACACAAAAAAAAAAAAAAAAGAAAAGAGAAAATAAAAGAAAAAGAGAGAGGAGAGGAGAGGAGAGAAGGGGAGGGGAGAGGAGGGGAGAGGTAGGGAGGGGAGGGAGAACTTATTGTAAGAAAAGAAGGAGTCATCATACAAAACCTGGTCCAATAAAAAAGCTTTGGCTACTGAAAGAAATGAGCAATTGCTAAGTGTTAGCCTATCACCTGCATTTGATCAGGAAATTGGCAATCTCATATTTTGATGGGAGTGTGCACAGGCACAACCACCAGTTTGGAATCTATCTTCCCTTTCAAAGGAGTAGGGTCCAGGAAAAAGTAAGCCTGAAGGATGGTTATATGCTTGTTTGTTGGTATGTGTTTAATGAATCCTCTTTCTGAACTTGGACTTAATGCTAACCAAAAGACAAGGATTAGAACCCTGAGCACTGAGGGGAATGAAAAAGTGCTAGTTGTGTTAGATTCTAAAATTTGTAAAGAATGGCAGAAAAATGATGATGCAATTAATTTATTTATGCTTGTTCCAGATGTTTTAAATTTAGCTTTCACAATTTTTCCTTCTCATAGGAAAATGCTCTAGTCCACATTGGTAGTTTCTCTCGAAACCCCAGCACTGAGCAGAGTTTTTGTTGATGGCTTTAGCATGCAGTGTTGAGAGACATGAGCAACTGAGCTGCAGGAGGAGTCATTTTGCTCCTTTTTGGAAACGAGGGACATTTGGAAATCCGCTCTCCCTCCTTCCCTTCTCCTAGAAAGGGCAGAAACTCAATCACGCTCAACAGCTTTAAGTGGGGCTGATATTTGTCAGATACACCTGAATGCTAGGTCTGTTGTGTTTCTTTAAACTCAATACTTCTAAGAGAATGCAGTGAGAAGGTGCTAGCATTTGAGCTTTGCCTATGGGGTTAGACTTAATGACCTTCGAGATTCTTTCCAGATCTGCAATGTGTTTATTTTGAAAGCTTTATAACCCCTGATGAGATATATAGTCATCATAGGGGGATTCAGAACCATTTATAAATTTGCGTTGAACATGGTAGACCAAAGAATGTGGGCATTCTTATCAATAAGTAATGTGCGAGCAAATGGTGGAACTTCTCTTGGGATTTGTTAGAATGAATCAAAAGTCTTTAAAATATGCCTAAGCTTTGACATAGCAGCACTTCTTCTAGAAATCTAACCTAAGGAAATATTTAAGAGTGTTTTCAAAGAACTTAGCTCTAAAATGTTCTGTTTTTTGAAATAATTTTTAGAAACCAGAAAGTATTTAAATGTCCAACAATAGCAGATGACTGCAGTAAATTGTGGCTTGTGCACACTAGTATACTGTGCAGTCATCAAAAATGAGACAGTACATGTGTATTTATTCTAGTGACAGAACAGATTATAAAAGTAGCATTACATTATGATTTCGTATTTGTAGCAGACACACATATGGACATTCAAAAAAATTCTTGATAGAACTACATCAAAATATTAACAGTTATATGTTATTACCTATGGTAAAAGCCGATTTCTATTTTCACCTCTTTATATGTATTTTTTTCTAAATCTTTACTGTGATTAAAAATTTGTATTGCCAAAAAAGTTTCAAAGACCTACGTATGTATCAATATATGTATCCATTTTTGCATTCAATAATTATTTATCAAATGCCTCTTATTCAGCATGCTTTGTGCGTATGTTAACCTTTCTATCAAATTCGTTGTTAACTATTTGATCATTTTCTTAGTAACGGATGAGCAGAAGAAGCCTAGTAAAGTAGGGGAAAATCAACAAAAAGGTTGAAAAGCTTATTTAAAGCCACATAATGAATTCAAAACAGCAGCCAGGACTTGTAACCTCAGATCCTCAACATTGAACCCCTTAAGCAGAGGCTGTGCCCCCATTCATCCTCATTTGTGTTCACTGTCTGTTGGGACTGAAAGGTACCTTGAAGAGGTCATTTGAAGAAAGCATGATGGTTTTAGCGTGCAGCATTGAGAGACATGAGCAACCTAGCTGCAGGAGGAGTCGTTTTGCTCCTTTTGGAAACGAGGGCCATTTGGAAATCTGCTCTCCCACCTTCCCTTCTCCTAGAAAGAGCAGAAACTCTGCACAGTACTCTGCAGCTACCCCCATGAAGAAAAGTAGTACATTTTCCACCCCACCTCCAATCTGGGCTGGTCTATGACTCGATCACGCCAGTTCTTAGCCTAGGCCACCAGAGACCTTGCGTCTTTCACTTTTTTAGAACCTTTGACCAGCACATGAATCACCCTGGGTTACCCTACTGGAGAATGAGCAAACTAGTGAAGAAAAGTTCCGGTCATCCCATCACCCAGACACGGCCATCATAAACCAGCTGACCAGAGACACATGAGTGAGCCCCTCTGAGGTCAGCAAAACCACCCAGAGGTATCTAGTCCTAAATGCCAAGCCACAGAACAGTGAGCTAAATAAATGTTGGCTGTTTTGAACCGCAAAGGTTTTCGGGTGGTTTGTCATGCAGCAAAAGCTGACACATACACCCAAGCTCAACTCATCCTCCTCATTTTTCAACTGAAGAAACCAATGACATAAAGGAGGTGTCCCACTTAGAGTCACACTGTAAATCCATCAAACTGAGAGAAGAGCCAGATTCTCCTGACTGCCATGCACTGAATGCTTCAGGAAGGAAAAGGTTAACACAGTTCACACACTGTTCACAAACACAGACAGAATTAAAACCTTGGCAAAACAATATGGCAAATAGGCTCAGGTCACCATGTGCTCCATGTCTTCCTGCCAGTTCAATCATTTGGCTGCAGGAGAAAGGAAAAAATACCACATTCTGTTCTCCTCCTGTCCCACCCCAGTCAATTCCAGTATTTCCCCGACGCACAGACCACCTGGGAGTTAGGCCCCTGGAGCCTCTGAAGTGTCCACTCTCCTGCTGTCTCTTCTCTTTTCTTCCTTTTCCTCCTCTCCTCCCTCCCTATTCTTCTTTTCATCAATCTTTCTTCTCCTTCAATCTCTCTCTCTCTCTCTCTGTTTCTTTCAAAAACCAGAGACCCCCCCCAACCCATTCCTACATCTTTTTCTGACCTCACCGACCTCCTACCTACACAGAAAAATCAAACTGACAGAAAAACGAATCAAAATTCACAACCTCAACTGCACCTCAGGATTGCCCTAACAACTACTCATAATATGTGCCAATTCAAAGTGCTTGGCCCCAAACGTTAGCCAATTAATCCTCACAGCCACCCTGTGTGTTAATTAGGCCTCATTATTCATGAGTTACAGACCACAAAAACAAAGCCAGAAGAAATAACTGCCATACCCAAGGCTCAGAAGCAGGAGAAGAGCCCTGGCCCTCCTGGCACTGGGGCGGAGGCCGGACACAGCCCATGAAGCCACAGCAGTCCGCCTGGTGCAGACCCAGAGGCTGGTGCCAAGAGGCGGCTCAAGCCTTTCCTTTTCCATTAGCCACAGGTGTGTTTTACCACAGCCTAACTAGCAACTACTATTTATTCTCTGGGATTTTCTAAAAACGTGCTTTTGCAGATTTTCAAGCCAAAGGCATTCCCAGCATCACTCTTTATTAAATCAACCCACAGAAATGTATTGAAAATCACGAGCATTTTGAAACATACTGAGTCCTTTATGGCTGGAATAATCTAATAGACAAGCTGTTGTTAATTTACAACCTTAATTTTCAGACACACTTCTTGAGTCAAAAGTACTTCCTGCTCCATAATTCCTGTAGGGATACAGGTGGCCTAGGACTAAGTACACATCTACTGTACATTAAAATGTATTTCTTACTTAACTTAAACATTTCTGAAATCTCAAGTTTATGTCTAGACTATTTTAATCAGCTAAATGTCATAATAAGCCATATGTTGGTCTTGATCGGTTACATACACCAGCCCTACTCATAAAGTATCAAAAGGTGTTTTTAAAAAGAAGTCTGTGTTTGTTTTACCAAGAAAATGGTACTTTCAGTCTATCATATCAGACATGCTGGCAAGCAGAAAAGGACCTTACGTAACTGGTGGAAAAAATGGGTTTTTTTTTCCCTCTTTCCTCTCATTTACCACGCCATCAATACCACTTTTAAACTTCAGAGTTTAAGAGCAATAAGCTTCTATTGGTTGAAAATGGCACTTGACCACTATCCACAAAACATCAACACCAAGAGAAAGCAGAATGGTGTTGAGCAAGTATTTTTGTTGCTGCTGTTCTCATTTTTACAACGGCTCTCTGCTTTCAGTCTCTTCCCACCTGAGTTGGCCTACAACTCTCAACCCCCAAAACAGCTACCAAGTCACCCAAACATAGGATGGGAAAAAGTAAAAGCATTGCTGACTAAATCAATATCCAAGTCTTTAATGAGCAGCTTTCAAGCCTAACATGTTGTGTTAGAACCTGAAGCCACAGCCATGACCAAGGGGGTCCTGGCACCTGCTTCCACAGAGCCTGCAGTTTTACTGGAGGAAAAGATATTAAACAGATAATTCCACAAATACTCATAGACATGCATTTTCACTAGAGTTCTGAAGAGAAAGTGCTAAATACCATAAGAGTTCACACCAGAGACACAGACAAGTACAAAGCAACGGAAAAGGGTTCCTCATGGAAATAGTAGGCTTTGACCTTAGGAATAAGTAGGAGTTGGTCAGGTAGAGAATTCAAATCTGTGGCTGGGTGTGGTGGCTCACACCTGTAATCCCAGAACTTTGGGAGGTCAAGGCAGATGGATCATTTGAGGTCAGGAGTTTGAGACCAGCATGGCCAACATGGTGAAACCCTGGCTCTACTAAAAACACAAAAATTAGCAGGGCGCACCTGTAGTCCCATCTACTCGGGAGGCTGAAGCAGGAGAATCACTTAAATCTGGGAGGCGGTGGTTCAAGTGAGCTGAGATCACACCATTGCAATTCCACCTGGGCGACAGAGTGTGTGAGACTCCGTTTCAAAAAAAAAAAAAAAAAAAGATTCAAATCTGTCAGCTTCTTACTTTTATGACAAGCTAGAAAGCATCAGAAACTGCCTAAAGTAACTTGTTTCCAGTTCTAAAGAAGCATAATTGAAAGAGCACTTATTAATCAAATTAGAAAACACAGGCTTTCTTATCA
Organism: Macaca mulatta; assembly: GCF_049350105.2. NCBI lineage: Eukaryota > Metazoa > Chordata > Mammalia > Primates > Cercopithecidae > Macaca > Macaca mulatta. The sequence continues at coordinate 126,958,632 of NC_133413.1, forward strand.
ATCTAAAGAGGGCTCTTAACCCAAATTACGAAGTCACAAACACACACACACACACACACACACACACACACACACACAATGATACTTCAGGGAAAATAAGTAAATTGGGTTTTAATGTTGACACTTGATAAAACTTTATGAACTGTGGATTAAGAATAAGAATTCTTGCATGTAGACTTTTTTTCTGGAGATGAAAATGGTCCTAAAGTTTGGTTATGTTAAGCCTGGACAGAAACACAGGGAGCGTTTGTTTCCACCATACCACGCAATCACATAATTGCTCTTGGTTCACATAATCTGAAGAGTAGGAAATACTTTGTAATGACAATTTTTGTAAATGATGATGTTTCTCTGGGCAACTTCTCAGTGCATGCTCTTCCTCAACTGGAACGAGTCGAGTCACGGTGGGGAAAGCATGTGATAGTTCTGTTTGTGTCTCTCAGCTGTGTCTGCAAACTGCATTTTGAGTTCATGGTCATCCCCCCAACTGAATCAGGATCTACACTCTGCTTTAGCCTGCTCAGCCATTGGAGGAGTTTCAGTGCCGTTCATCAACTCTTTCTCATTCCTCTCCTTCCAGACAGATGACTGTACTTCTCCGCCCTCTGGAAATGAGGCTTGCCCATCTGACTCACTTTGTCCAATGAATTATCAACAGAAATGATGTGAATCACTTCCAAGTGGAAGCTTCAAGTGCTGGTACAAGATTTACCTCTCTGTATTTCCCTGTTGCTGTGATCTTCTAAGTACAGTTGGCCCGCCGTCCGTATCTGCAGATTCTGCATCCACAGATTCAGCCAGCGTTGGATTGAAAATATGAAAAATAAAAAATAGATGGTTCTGTCTGTATTGAACACATACAGACATTTTTTTTCTTGTCTTTACTCCCTAAACAATTAGGAATGACAACTATTTACATAACAGTTACATTGTATTAGGTATTATAAGTAATCTAGAGATTACTTAAAGTATATGGGAGGATGCATGTAAGTTATATGCAAATACTATGCTATTTCATATAAAGGACTTGAGCATCTATAGATTTTGGTGTCTGGGGGCATCCTGGAACCAATCTCTGGAGGATACTGAGGGACGACTATACTTATCAACATAGAGCTGTGTCATTCTGAAACCTGAGTGATTGTAGAGTGCCATTCTGGCCTACACTGCACATGTAGCATAAGAAATAGAGTGTATCCTGTTATGCTATAGAGATTGGGGGGTTATTTGTACTTATACTATAACCCAGTCCATCCTGGCTCCATAAGAATTAATGTTTGGATTTTTCTTTTCTTTTTTATTTTTTGTCACCTAGGCTGGAGTGCAGTCGTGCCATCATGGCTCACTACATCCTCGACTTCCCAGGCTCAAGTGATTCTCCCACCACAGCCTCCCAAGTAGCTAGGCCTACAGGCACATGACACCATACCCAGCTAATTTTATTTTTTATTTTTTGGTAGAGACAAAGTCTCACACTTGCTATGCTGCCCAGGCTGGTCTCGAACTCCTGGGCTCAAGTGGTCCTCCAGTCTCGACCTCCAAAAATGCTGAGATTACAGGCATGAGGCACCATCCCCAGATTTTTTTCACTTTTGCCATACTACCTTCTCTTATGTCACCCTTGCACTCAAAATTATATTTACCCCTTATATAAATGCACCTGGAAATTCAGTGCCAAATGGATATTTTTTGAGACTCAAAAATTACTGCTTCCAAAATAGCTATCCCTAGAAAATAGTGAATCACCAGTAATTGGTAACTCTTCCACTTTGGACCCTGCTCAGGGTGGAATGGGGAACAGTTCCAGGAGATACAGATCACATCACCTCCAACCTAAAGCTATAGAGAGGACTGGCTAAAAGCGCACATATACCCAATATGTGTGGACTCAATTCCTGGTTCTGTCATTTACTGTCTATAACCTTGGGCACATTGTTTATGCTCTCCCTGCCTCAATTTTCTTATCTGTAAAATGGGAGATCTTCAGAGTGCTTTATTCGTAAGTTTCATGAAGGAATCAAATAAGGTGGTGCAGGTAAACGAGGAACAGTGCCTAGCAAATGCTTAATCATTTGATCCATCATTATCATAATGTTAAGTCTTGCAACACTCTCCCCTCACTTCTCGTCCTTGCCACTACAGCATACCACATAGATCATTACGTGGCTCATATATCATTTTTCACAGTCGGTATAGAAGACTCATACAATCTTCAACTCATTAGAGTACCTGAAAACTATATTGCCTCCCCAATCTTCCTCAACTGCTTTCCCTACAATTTCCAGAGTAATTTCTCTCTGCTACAGTGATGACTTCCCACCTTCTAAGGAAGACAAGATGTTGTGTTCACACACTAGGCTAGCAGTCCTCAAATGTCCAGCTGAAGATGGACTGCACTGAGACAACGAGGCCAGGGGCACAAGAAGAACCAGCAGAGGCAAGCGTGAACTTGTGGGCAGGAAGTTTTGAGAGGCTGCCCTGCTCTGATCAATAGGACTTTGAAAGAACTACATGGGTAAGAAGAGTGCACTGTGATTCCCTTTTCTGATTATTTGAAACTGAAGTAAAGACTTTAATTGCTTGTCAGTGTTAGATATCAAATTTATTTTTTCTGGCAGCCACACTCAGACTGCTCACAATGCAAACCCACTGTGTAGGGGCTGTGCCCACAATGAGGGCTTCCACAGTCGTCCTCTCCCTAGGTACCCCTTTGATGTTTTCCTTTCATCCTCACACTCCATGAATTTTCTAAGGGCCTGTCATGTTTAATGTACTTCTTATCTTACTCTGCTCCGGCTGTTATCATAAAATACCATAGACTGTTGTGGTTTTAACAACAAACACTTATTTTCCCACCTATATACACCCAGTCTGGGTGGACTCAATTCTTGGTCATGCCGTTTATTGTCTATAACCTTGGGCACATAATTTATGCTCTCTCTGCCTCAGTTTTCTTATCTGTAAAATGGGAGTTCTTCAACATGCTTTTTTTGTTTGTTTGTTTTGTTTTGTTTTTTATTTTACTTTAAGTTCTGGGATACATGTGCCAAGCATGCAGGTTTGTTACACAGGTATACATGTGACATGGTGGTTTGCTGCACTCATCAACCCATCATCTAGGTTTTAAGCCTCACATGCATTAGGTATTTGTCCTAATGCTTTCCCTCCCCTTTTCCCCTAACACCCTGACAGGCCCTGGTGTGTGATGTTCCTTCAGACGTGCTTCTTTCATAAGTTTCATGAAGTCATCAAATAAGATGATGCAGGTAAACCAGGAACAGTGCCTAGCAAGTGCTCAATTGTTTTATCCATCATTATAATAACATTAAGTGTTAAGTTGCACCTTGCCTCAGTGCAGCCCATCCTCAGGTGAACATCTGAGTGCTGCCAGCCTACCATAGTATTCCAGTTCTGGAGCCTAAGAAGTCCAACATCAAGGTACTGCTCAATATGGCTCCTGGTAAGGAACTCTTCCTTGTTTGCAGATGGCCTCCATCTCACCGTGTTCTTACACAGCAGAGAGAAATGTCTCTCTCTCTTCCTTTTCATATAAATCCCACGATCGCAACATGGGAACCCTGCCCTCATGACCTCATCTAACGCTAATTACCTCCTGAAGCCCCGTCTCCAAATACCATCACATCAGGTAATAGGGCTTCAACATATGAATTTGTGGAGGGACATAAACATTCAGTACATGATCTCTCTGAGGACAGAAATCCAAATTGTGGGCTAAGTCTGACCTTCAAGATTCAGGAAATCCAGCCGGGTGTGGCGGTTCATGCCTGTAATCCCAACACTTTGGGAGGTCCAGACAGGCAGATCGCTAGAGCCCAGGAGTTTGAGACCAGTCTAGCCAACATGGCGAAACCCCATCTATACGGAAAATACAAAACTTAGCCAGCCATGGTGTGCACACCTGTAGTCCCAGCTACTCAAGTGGCTGAGGCAGGAGAATTGCTTGAACGCAGGAGGCAGAGGTTGCAGTGAGCCAAGATTGTGCCACTGCACTCCAGCCTGGGCAACAGAGAAACACTCTGTCTCAAAAAAAAAAAAAAAAAAAAAAAAGATTTGGCAAATCCATCTGATTCTAAGCATTTACAAAGCATCAACTACACAAAAGACACTGCTAGAAACCAGTAAGAAATACTAAGGAGATGTGATCTTTACCCTCAAAGGGCTTCACGGTCCAACTGAAAATCAGAGAAAAGTACAGAAGAAAAACTAAAAATACTACAAATTTCTTTAATTAAAAAGAAGTCTATTTAAGTAACAAAGGAGTGAAATAAAAGAGTACTACGAGGGGTTCAGAAAAAGCAGCAACATATGAGAGGTGAGAACACAGGTTTTGGAATCAGGTGGAGATAGATTAGCATCCTGGCTCTGCATTTTCTTGCTTCTTGAGAACATTAGCTATTGAAAACCTGTTTCTCTACCTGGAAAGTGGGTCTAATGGCATTACCTACCTCATAGGGTTGTGATGATAATGCCTGTTAAGCGCTTAGCACAGTGACTCGCATGGGGTAATCACTTATAACCATTCATTTAAAAAGAAATGTGAGGGCCGGGAGCGGTGGCTCATGCCTGTAATCCCACCACTTTGGGAGGCCGAGGTGGGCAGATCACCTGAGGTCGGGAGTTCGAGACCAGCCTGGCCAACATGGAGAAACTCTGTCTCTACTAAAAATACAAAATTAGTCGGGCATGGTGGCACATGCCTGTAACCCCAGCTACTTAAGAGGCTGAGGCAGGAGAATTGCTTGAACCCGGGAGGCAGAGATTACAGTGAGCCAAGATCATGCCATTGCACTCCAGCCTGGGCAACAAGAGCGAAACTCCGTCCCAAAAAAAGATTAGTTAATTAAAAAAATAAAAAATGCATAAAAAGAAATGTGAAGAGGGAATCATTTCCAAATAAGACCTGGGGAGGGATGGGAATGATTCCCAGAAGGTGGCAAGATCTTATCTGAACATTAAATCCTGGGGTTAGGGGAGAAGTTCGGTGGGCTGTGATGGGTAAGTGTATCAGGCTAAAAAGCACCGAGTTTGGAGAACTGTAAACAGGTGTGTCTGGGTGGAATGTTAGGGAGGCATAGGGGGATGGGCTTGGACCCTGGGTATCCTTAAAATCCAGACCACTTTAGGTTTTGTCCCATGCTCTACCTTATTCAATAGAATGCATCACCTCGTCTTCAGTGCTCATGAAAAATGTTTTAACTCAAAGTACGTTGTTCCAATAAACCCAGATACAATCATGAAAAAAAAAAAAAAAAAAGTCTGCTTTTCCCTTCACAGTGTTCAGGAGCAAATCCCAGTTTGATTTTATACTCAGGAGCTTGTTCTGCCCTAATGTAAAAAATACATAATGGGACTCAAGTGGAACATAAAACTATCTCAAAGGAATTTTTTGATCAAAACAAAGCCCCCTTTAACCCCTGAGACACCGAAAGTTAAGCTAATTATTAGGCTTTTTTCCCCATATTTCTTCTTTTAAGATAAAAGTTTTTCTTAAAAAGTAAATGTTGGCCAGGCATGGTGGCTCACGCCTGTAATCCCAGCACTTTGGGAGGCCAAGGCAGGTGGATCATTTGAGGTCAGGAGTTTGAGACCAGCCTGGCCAACATGGTGAAACCTGGTCTGTACTAAAAATACAAAAATTAGCCAGGCATGGTGGCAGGCGCCTGTAATTCCAGCTACTCTAGAGGCTGAGGCAGGAGAATCACTTGAACCTGGGAGGCGGAGGTTGCAGTGAGCCCAGATCATGTCACTGTACCCCACTCTGGGCAACAGAGTGAGACCCTGTCTCAAAAAAAAGGTAAACATTAACATCACACTAATCTAATCTAATAGGTAAAGTGATTCTGAGTTAGTGAAACTTACGTATTACTCAATATGTTTAAAGCTATCTTAATACTTTCTAGAACAATGAAATCATAGATTAGCAAAGAGTTTGCCAGGTAAGCATTTGTTGTTGTTGTTGTTGTTGTTGCTGTTGTTGTTTGAAACAGGGTCTCATTCTGTCACCCAGGCTGGTGTGCAGTGGTTCACTCATGGATAACTGCAGTTTCAACCTCTCAGGCTCAAGCGATTCTCCCACCTCAGCCTCCCAAGTAGCTGGGACTACAGGCATAAACCACCACACCCAGCCTATTTTATTTTATTTTATTTTTTGGAGAGAGAAGGTCTCACTATATTGCCCAGGTTGGTCTCGAACCTGAGGCTCAAGTGAGCCTCCCACCTTGGCCTTCCAAAGTACTGGGATGACATGCATAAGCCTGGCCATTAGGCATCTTAATGAACAGATAATCATTAGTAATTTTGCCTGAATTAGTTCTATGTAAATGCATTCTGCCAAAATGGTTTAAAGAATGAATGAAAAAACTCTTTGTCCCCTTAAATACAATTATACTTCCATTTAATTTGTATTACACACAAAAATGAATTAGATACACTCCCTACCCGCTGGTATCACACAGTCTAATTTAAGCAAATGGCAACAAATAAGCTTCAGAATGTTGCAATAGAAGTAAAATTGAGGTCTTACCAGAGTACTTAACAGAGAGTCCCCTCGGGTCTTTGCATTATTATTTTGTTTAATAAATCCTATTTTTAAGAGTAACTGAAAGTGATGCTGCTATTCAATTTAACTAAAATTAAATCCCACTCCCATTAACCCCAAATTAGTGGATTCCAAACACAAGAGATCTCAGTGCATATAACATATGACACACATTTTCTCGTAGACCAACAGAAACAGTCTTCTGTTCCAAATTTCTTTCTTTGCACTTGCCCTACTTGAAGACTGAACTTTGAAAGCTGTGAGGGAAAGTAATCATCCGTTTATGTATCATGAAGATGAGAGTTTCTTGATGATGAGGATTACAGCTTTAGTCGTCTTTGATTCCCTAGATCCTAGAACAAATGAATAGAAGGTGAGGGAGAAAGAAAATGAGTGAGTGAGTGAATAACTCATAAAAAGGTTTTGTTCAGAAAACACCCATTTAGTGGAAGAAATGTCATTTAATACTGCAACAATCATAAGATAATAGGTAATGATTGAGTATCTACCATGTGCCATGTTTTCTTCTAAGCACTTTATTTGTGGTAGTTCATTTAATCTTCCTTGTCCTGGGGGCTGCCTTCATTTCGCAAGTGAGGAAAATGGACACAGAGAGGTTATATATTGTAGGGAGCTGGGACTCTATTTAAGAGCTCTTTACTGAAGTGCACAGAACCATAGGGACTTGTGGAAACCTGTTCCTATATGTGTATGCTATTGTGTGTGTGTGCGTGTGTGTGTGTGTATTTTCTGGGGAGAAGGGTCATAGTCTATTCAGATACCCAAAGTGGCCTATGACATCCCCTCTCCCAAAAAGTCAAGACACTGGATGTGTTTCCATTTCAACTTAGATATTAATATTCAGTGAATGAAATAGTCACTACACTAAATTGACTATAAATCTGGCAGTCATGTTGTAAAATAAGGGTTTTCCACACTCCAACTCAATTTCCTCCAGGTTTTCTCTAAAAACAAATGAAAAACAAAAAGACTCTTAGAGAGACGAATTCTACCAAACTTCCCTGAATGCCTGTCAAACTTTTCCACAGGACAGAGGAAAAACTAGTAACAAAATCAGGAAAGTGCAGCGGTGGTCACGTTTGCCAAACCCAGCAGCATTTCCTCCGGTCTCCATTTTTTGGTAGTTCCAGATCTTTCCCCACCTGCCTAGAAATCCTGTTCCCTCCTCATTCTCCTAGCTTTACTCCTGTCCAAGTCTATGCCTTTAACTTTCTACTCTTCCTTTTTCTCATATTTTGTCAAAGCTGTCATCCAGTCTCATGACTTCAGTGTGAACTGCTAACCCAGCAAACTCCAATCTTTGCAGGTCATTCATGCCCTTTCTCCTAAAGGTTGACTACACACTTTCAACCACACACTGCACATTTCCAGGGGATGTCCTATTCCCATCTCAAATTCGACACATCTGAAACTTGACAGCATCTGCCCCATCGAACCAACACTTTTACTGGCTTCCAGTTCACCGATGATGTCAACATAATTGAGATAATTTGTGCTCAAAATCAAGAAACCACTTGGTATGACTTTCTCTCACATTTGCCCATATCTAAGACTTATCTTTCACAATATTTGCCTTACCTGCCTCTTCCTTTTAATTCCTCCTGCACTCCTCCTAACCCAGAAATTCCTCATCACTTCCTCCTCCCTATCGTGTCTAGTCTCTTAGATTGGTATGTTGGTTTCTTTATGATATTCCCTATGCATCCTTTAGGATTTAAGTCCCATCTCTTCCACAAAGTCTCCTCTAAGAACACTACAATGGTACCTTTCCTCACCGAGTGAACAAACTACTTAATTGACACTTACCATCAAAATTCAACAAAGGCCAGCCCTGATGGCACGTGTAGTCCCAGATCTTTGGGAGACTGAGGTGGGAGAACTGCTTGAAGCCAGGAGATCAAGACCCGCCTGGGCAACACAGTGAGACGCCCCCAAACCTCTTTTAAAAATATTTTTTAAATTAACCAAGCGTGGTGTTGTATGTATATAGTCCCAGCTACTCAGGAAGCTGAGGCAAGAGGATTGCTTGAGTCCAGGAGTTCAAATCCAGCCTGGGCAATATAGCAAGAGTCTAAAAACACACACACACACACACACACAACAAAGTTTAGAAAAGGGTGGAACAACCTTGTATGGCTTCCAATGTTATGGATAAGAAAACTGAACTCAAAAAATATTCAGTGACTTGCCCAAGGTCATACCACTGATCTGTGACAGAAGCTCTGGAACCAATGATTACTCCTAGCCTAAGTGACAGTCTCCAATACCAAGCTCTCAGCTCCTCGGAGGGCAAAAGCAAGCCTTTTACCTCTTTGCGGCCTCCTGTATGGCCAGCACAGCATTGTGTACATAGTAAATGCTCAATAAATAAAAATACCATCTAAGGGGAGAAAGAGATCAGGAATAGGAAAGAAGGGAGAGTACAAAGAAGGCACAGCTAGCCTGGCAAATCTAAGAAATCCACGGCTGGGTGCGGTGGCTCATGCCTGTAATCCCAGCACTTTGGGAGGCCAAGGCAGGATGATCATGAGGTCAGGAGATTGAGACCAACCTGGCTAACACGGTGAAACCCCGTCTCTACTAAAAATACAAAAAATTAGTCGGGTGTGGTGGTGGGTGCCTGTAGTCCCAGCTACTCAGGAGGCTGAGGCAGGAGAATGGTGTGAACCCGGGAGGCGGAGCTTGCAGTGAGCCGAGATCGCGCCACTGCTCTCCAGCCTGGGCGACACAGTGAGACTCCGTCTCAAAAAAAAAAAAAAAAAAAAAAAAGAAAGAAAGAAAAGAAATCCACATACACCCCTGGCTGGACGGGCAGCAAGGACCCACCACCCACGCCAGCACTCTCCTGAGAAGAGGAGGAAAAGCGACATCTGGATCACACCTGGAGACCACAGGAACATCGTGTTCCAGCCTCCAAATTGCCAGCTGCCTCAACCCAGCACGGAGGGACTTTCGCAAACCTCTGGCCTGCTGTGTGGCTGGTGACTCAAAACTGTGCCTGTTGTCTGAGGTATCATTTGTAAAGTGCTTTCTTGGAAGAGAAAATGTTTGGGACAGCTGGAAGAGGAGCTCCCTGTCCTGGAGCCACAAGTGGCCTTGTTGTGTGCCCTTTGAGAACACAGGCTTCTTATTTCTCTCCCTCTTCCCCTAGCCTGTGTTTATTTAAATCTTCCACCACCATGGTTGGGGGGAGGGGGAGGGGTGTGCCCAGGACTTCAGGCGAGGTCCTTGGAACCACCAGGGAGCAGGCCCAGCACTTACTGCAGGGACCACAGTAGTCAAGGGCACAGGCCCCGGGCCAGGAATCAGGGAGTCTGGCCAGGACAGTGGGAGGCATTGGGAAAGAGTTGTTATTGTGTCTTTGGCAATCCTGTAATTATTGTGTTTGCTGTTATGATTTCTGTCTCTGGTGCCATTTCTCTTGGTAAATCTGTTCCTACTGAGTCTTCTACAGAGAGTCCTTTTAAATATATAAATATGTGTACATTTGATAGCCAGGCTGCTGTGTTGACTTCTCGAAGAGTCAGTGGTAGCTCAAGGGGAGAGTAACTGAAGGGAGGATAGATTCTTCTCATGAAGACTTGCATTTATTAGCAAAACAAAGACCTCAGGTGGGCTCTCACCGCCCCCGAAACCTGCCCCTTTTGCTTAAGTAGTGCCACCCAGTGGACCTACTACTACCAACATCCTGCAACCCAAGAAGGTGTCCAAATCACTGGGAATCCTCCTCCAACCCCACCTACTGTACACCGGCTTCTGCTCAATCAAGAAATCAGAAGAAAGACAGAATGGGCTCCAGAGTGACTTTCCACTCCCAGCCGAGGGGCCCAGGCATTCCCCTGATACATTTTGGAACAAAGGACAGAGCAACAAAGATATCCCTGACTTACAAGAAGTAGCCAGGCTATTCGTTGCCTGGGAGAGACATATCCACACACACAAATCATGGTGTATATTTATAAAATCATCAAGGTCTCCTTCCTGAGGCACCTCTGTTTGCCAGTGGCAAACATTAGTGAGGCTTAATTGTTTTTTAATCTTTTTTTTTTTTTCTGTTGCCCCAAGAGAAGCTCCAAAGGCAAGCAGGATTAAGGTTTTTTAGGGTTAGGAAAATTGTCTTAAGAATCACCATAGTGTACTTTCTACACTAGAGGAATGAAAAAAACTTACATTTGTATCTGCAAAAAGGATATGATTCCACTATGGTGAGAAGATACTTAATTGTAGCCATGCTCTGCATCAGCTTTTCCTAGTCAATTTAGAGCAAAATTCTATTTTTCAATTCTTACTCTACCAGTTTCTGGTAAGGCGTTGGGTATTTATGAAAAGAAGGCCCTGGCCAGTGCGGTGTGGTTCATGCCTATAATCCCAACCGCTTGGGAGGCTGAGTTGGGAGGATCACTTGAGGCCAGGAGTTCAAGACCAACCTAGGCAATATAGCAAGACCCTAGTCTCTATAAAAAATTAAAGTATCAGCCATTGGGGAAGCTGAGGTGGGAAGATCACTTGAGTCTGGAAGGTAGAGGGTGCAGTGAGCTGTGATTGTGTCACTACACTCCAGCCTGGGCAACGGAGGGAGACCTTGTCTCAAAAAAGTAAATAAAAATAAGGCCCTCGTTAAAAATAACGTCCTCAATAAAAATAATGTAGTAGATATTTATAAACTTAGCACTAATTTTTTTTTCCTATTAAAATTAATAATGCAATGAACATAGCCTTACAGAATGGCTATTCTTAAAAAGCTGAATTCCGGCCGGGCGCGGTGGCTCAAGCCTGTAATCCCAGCACTTTGGGAGGCTGAGACGGGCGGATCATGAGGTCAGGAGATCGAGACCATCCTGGCTAACCCGGTGAAACCCTGTCTCTACTAAAAAAATACAAAAAAAACTAGCCGGGCGAGGTGGCGGGCGCCTGCAGTCCCAGGTACTTGGGAGGCTGAGGCAGGAGAATGGCGTGAACCCGGGAGGTGGAGCTTGCAGTGAGCTGAGATCCGGCCACTGCACTCCAGCCTGGGTGTCAGAGCAAGACTCCATCTCAAAAATAAAAAAAAAAAAAAAGCTGAATTCCTTCCTTGAAATAGAGTTCTAGGATCAATATTATTGGGTCAAAGGGTCAGAAAGAATTCCTGCTTGTTATGTGTTGTATATATATCTCCTCATACAGCTTTCTGAAAGTGTCGTACCAAATGGCAATGCCACTAGAAGCGTATGCACTTATTAATTTGTCCAGGTCAATTTAAGACCTGTTGGTGTTAATGGTATGTCAGGTGCAATGCATTCTTTTATGATCCTGTCTGATATTTGATGGAAACAGGTTTCCCGCCCTAACAACTCTTCCCTTTCAGGGTGATCTTTGGTCATATGCCCCATTACTTTTCCAAATTAATATCTTAGAAAATTTTGAAGATTTCCAGGGCAATAATCCTATAGTTATTTTGGTTAGAATTGTGCATCTATGAATTATAAATCTATAGATTAAAAATAATAGACATATTGAAAGATTGTATGTTCCCATTCAAAAGCAGCATTCGTGTATTATGTTGATTTTTTTTCCTCCTGCTCTCCTGGTCATGTCTGCAGCCATGTTGACAGCGTAAGGGTGTGCCAGAGAAAGCCATTGCTCTCCAGGACATTAGCTTCTCCTCTCCTTCCTGGGCCCTCCCAGGAAGACTCCACGTCCTAGTGCCCTTGCAGCTAGGTGCACCCATGTGGCTGAGCCCTGGACAGTGGAATATGGAAAAAATTCATGTGCTGCCTGCGGCCCTGACCTCTCATGAGATACCTCTCATGAGAGCCTCTACACTCTCTCACTTCCCTCTTCACTTGCCAGCGAGATGTAAAGGATCCCAGATAGAATCACTGCGTGGAGGCCTAGTTCCCTCGTCACCATGGAGCAGGCCAACCTTCCCATACTTTACTGGACCATCATGTAAGTAGAAAATAAAAATTTTGCTGTGTTAACCCACTGAGATTTGGAGGTTATTTACCTGATTGTTACAGCAGGTAACCTACTTTAATGCAATAGGGAGACTCCCTAAACTTCTAAGCCAAAGACTCATATCTGTTAAGTTTCTCCAGGGAAACAGAATCAATAGGATTTTACAGAGAGAGAGAGAGGGAGAGACAGAGATGGAGACAGAGAGAGAGAGAAAGGGAAAGAGAGAGAGAGAGAGAGAGAGAGAGAGAGACAGACTTATTTTAAGGAACTGGTTCACATGGTTGTGGGAGCTTGCAAGTCTGAAACCTGCGGGGCAGGCCAGTAGGCTGGAATTCAGGTAAGAGTCAATGTTGTATTCTTAAGTCTGAAATCCTCAGAGCAGGCCAGCTGGAAAATCGGGAAGGTTTCTACATTGCAGCCTTGAGACAGAATTCCACCTTAATCCTCAATCTTTGCTCTTGATGCCTTCAACTACTAGATGAGGCCCACCCACATTACAGAGGGTGATTGGCTTAACTCAAAGTCTACTGATAATAAATGTTAATCACATCTAAAAAACACAAAATCCCTGTCACAGCAACATCTAGACTGTTGTTTGACTGAACAGTTTGGCCCAAAAGCCCAGGTAAGTTGACATATAAAAGTAGCCATCATAGAAACCTAAGCAGTAACATTTCTAAAAAAGAAACTAGAGAGATCATAATGTAATAAAAACAATATTGAGCTTAGACATAGGCAGATCTATTTGAGTCACAAGCTCTTATAATTGCTGTGTTCTCTTACAAAATATATATATCATCTGTATAGTTATCTCATCTATAAAATAAGGATAATGTAATACATCATTAAAATTTGTGGTAAAAATTTAAAAAGATGTTTGTGACTAAGCATCTTTGGGAGGCAAAGCGGGCAGATCACTTGAGGTCAGGAGTTTGAGACCAGCCTGGCCAACATGGTGAAACCTTGTCTCTATTAAATACAAAACTTAGCCAGGCATGGTGGTGGGCGCCTGTAATCCCAGCTACTCAGGAGGCTGAGACAGGAGAATCACTTGAATCCAGGAGGCGGAGGTTGCAGTGAGCAGAGATCACACCATAGCACTCCAGCCCGGGTGACGAGAGTAAAACTCAGTCTCAAAAAAAAAAAAAAAAAAAAAAAATTAAAGAAGTTGTTTGTAAAATTCACAGCCCAGTACTCAGCATGTGAGAGCAATGGTCCTCCTCTTCTTCCACGCAGAGGGGAGTGGTGCCCTCTCTTTTAGCAGTGGGCTTAGAATGACAGCTCAGCTCCGAAGTCCTCTCCAGCCCATTCCTCAGAGGTGATTCACTGGATTTTCCAACCACTTAGTATACTTAGTCTATTTAGGCTGCAAGAGCCACTTCATTATTACATGGAAATCACAAGAACTCAAAAACAGAAAATCTATTTACAGATAGGTAAATTACAGGGACAGTAAAACTAGTGAGATCCTCCACTTGACCAGCTTCACAAAAATGTATATCTTCAATTCAGAAGCTCATCCTGTTGAATCCACTTCTTAGCTATGCAAGTTTGCTGAGGCTGCCATGACAAAGTACCACAGACTGGTGACTGAAGCAACAGATATTTATTTTCTTATAGTTCTAGAGGCTAGGTGTTGGCAGAATTGGTTTCCTCTGAGGCCTCCCTCCTTGGCTGGTAGACGGCTGTCTTCTCCCTCTGTCTTCACATGGGTGTTACCCTGGGTGTCTGTATCCTGATCTCCTCTTTTTATAAGGACGCCGGTCAGATTAGATTGCAGCCTCACCGTGATGATTTTATTTTCACTTAATCACCTCTTCAAAGGCTCTGTCTCCAAATACAGTCACATTCTGAGATATTAGGGGGTTACGATTGGAAAATCTGAACTCGAATTTGGAGAGAAGACACAATTCAGCCCAGAACACCACCTAATTTACCAAACACCTCCACTCCACCCGCCCTCATACAATGACACGCGCACTGACAAGCTAGGCTCTGCTCTCCCTCTGTGGTGCTTAAAGGGACCTCCCGCTGCCTGTTCTGTTACCGACTTATACCACAAGAAATCATGAAAGATTGGAGCTGATACACACATACACACACACACGCACACACATTCTTTGTGATCAGTCTTCTGCATCCAGTCTTTGACCTGGAACTGAGCCGTATAGGAATTGAATTGGTGACCTTGTTATCAAGATTTGCTAACCACTCACAAATGGAAAGGGAGCATATTGCGAACTAGAACAGGTCAGGGAGCTCCTCTTAGCCTACTTGTCTAGGGACACCGAGCATATTGCAGTTTAGCAGAAATAACCAATATCTAAATTAAATGGTCCAGAGTGCATGAACTATATCAATAATCAGCCTGCATTTCAGATGAAAGAAACATAAGCATTTAATTATCACAAAAGGCAAAAGAAAAAGCATCCAAAGACTGTTCTAACAAAGAGGTAGACACCCCTCTGAATTTTGAACAGGTTTCTAAATCAAAAAGGGCAGTAAATCGTGTTACTTATCATTTAAAAATAACGAGGATTTAAGAAATGAAATTAGACAAGTGATTAATGCATCAGCTTCAACCAGAGTTCCTTTGATAGTTGGAAGAAAATAAAAGCCAGCCAAGAAATAAACATTTCAAATTCAGGTGCTTTGCAATCTGTGCTCCAAATGTTTTCCCTCAGCTTGTGAAGAGGTGGCTTGCTCTGCATACACAGCAGCCAAATTGCTGGCTTGAGTCAATTATCTTCAAAATAAGAGCACTGGCAGAAAAGAGGAGAAGCTACAGTCACAATGGTCAAAAGTCCATTAGAGAGAAATAGTCTTTCTAGGGCAGGGACCAGGAAATATGCTGGCTGAAGAGGAGGGGTCGTCAAAGTGCTTTTGAGAGATGTTTGAGGTTTTACTTTTTTTTTCCCCTTGCTATTTCCATTTATATTGGGACTCCAAGGATGGGGTAGAGTCTGCTGTACTGAAATTGAAATATGTCCATGATAGAGTAAGAAAAAAATATAGATAACGGGACAGTATGTATAAAGAGAGAAAGAGAGAGAGACAGAGAGAGAGAGAGACAGAAACAGAGAGAGAGAGAGAAGTGCTTGGTGGGTTAGAAGGAGCCAAGGCTGCCTGGGTTCAAATTCCAACTCTGCTCTTTACCTCCCCTGTGGCCTTGGGCACTTTAATTCTATGCCTCAGTTTCTCCATCTACAAAATGGAAACAATATAAACAGTACCAATTTCCTAGAACTGTTACTGTTATGAGAATTGAGTTAACAGATCATCTCGGCGGAGCAAGATGGCCGAATAGGAACAGCTCCAGTCTCCAACTCCCAGCGCGAGCGACACAGAAGACCGGTGATTTCTGCATTTTCAACTGAGGTACTGGGTTCATCTCACTGGGGAGTGCCGGACGATCGCTGCTGGTCAGCTGCTGCAGCCCGACCAGCGAGAGCTGAAGCAGGGCGAGGCATTGCCTCACCTGGGAAGCGCAAGGGGGAAGGGAATCCCTTTTCCTAGCCAGGGGAACTGAGACACACAACACCTGGAAAATCAGGTAACTCCCACCCCAATACTGCGCTTTAAGCAAACAGGCACACCAGGAGATCATATCCCACACCTGGCCGGGAGGGTCCCACACCCACGGAGCCTCCCTCATTGCTAGCACAGCAGTCTGTGATCTACCGGCAAGGCAGCAGCGAGGCTGGGGGAGGGGCGCCCGCCATTGCTGAGGCTTAAGTAGGTAAACAAAGCTGATGGGAAGCTCGAACTGGGTGGAGCTCACAGCAGCTCAAGGAAACCTGCCTGTCTCTGTAGACTCCACCTCTGGGGACAGGACACAGTAAACAATAACAAACACAGCAGAAGCCTCTGCAGACGCAAACGACTCTGTCTGACAGCTTTGAAGAGAGCAGTGGATCTCCCAACACAGAGGTTGAGATCTGAGAAGGGACAGACTCCCTGCTCAAGTGGGTCCCTGACCCCTGAGTAGCCTAACTGGGAGACATCCCCCACTAGGGGCAGTCTGACACCCCACACCTCACAGGGAGGAGTACACCCCTGAGAGGAAGCTTCCAAAGCAAGAATCAGACAGGTACACTCGCTGTTCAGAAATATTCTATCTTCTGCAGCCTCTGCTGCTGATACCCAGGCAAACAGGGTCTGGAATGGACCTCAAGCAATCTCCAACAGACCTACAGCTGAGGGTCCTGACTGTTAGAAGGAAAACTATCAAACAGGAAGGACACCTACACCAAAACCCCATCAGTACATCACCATCATCAAAGACCAGAGGCAGATAAAACCACAAAGATGGGGGAAAAGCAGGGCAGAAAAGCTGGAAATTCAAAAAATAAGAGTGCACCTCCCCCGGCAAAGGAGCGCAGCTCATCGCCAGCAACGGATCAAAGCTGGACAGAGAATGACTTTCACGAGATGAGAGAAGAAGGCTTCAGTCCATCAAATTTCTCAGAGCTAAAGGAGGAATTATGTACCCAGCGCAAAGAAACTAAAAATCTTGAAAAAAAAGTGGAAGAATTGATGGCTAGAGTAATTAATGCAGAGAAGGTCATAAACGAAATGAAAGAGATGAAAACCATGACACGAGAAATACGTGACAAATGCACAAGCTTCAGTAACCGACTCGATCAACTGGAAGAAAGAGTATCTGCGATTGAGGATCAAATGAATGAAATGAAGCGAGAAGAGAAACCAAAAGAAAAAAGAAGAAAAAGAAGTGAACAAAGCCTGCAAGAAGTATGGGATTATGTAAAAAGACCAAATCTATGTCTGATTGGGGTGCCTGAAAGTGAGGGGGAAAATGGAACCAAGTTGGAAAACACTCTTCAGGATATCATCCAGGAGAACTTCCCCAACCTAGTAGGGCAGGCCAACATTCAAATCCAGGAAATACAGAGAACGCCACAAAGATACTCCTCGAGAAGAGCAACTCCAAGACACATAATTGCCAGATTCACCAAAGTTGAAATGAAGGAAAAAATCTTAAGGGCAGCCAGAGAGAAAGGTCGGGTTACCCACAAAGGGAAGCCCATCAGACTAACAGCAGATCTCTCGGCAGAAACTCTCCAAGCCAGAAGAGAGTGGGGGCCAATATTCAACATTCTTAAAGAAAAGAATTTTAAACCCAGAATTTCATATCCAGCCAAACTAAGTTTCATAAGTGAAGGAGAAATAAAATCCTTTACAGATAAGCAAATGCTTAGAGATTTTGTCACCACTAGGCCTGCCTTACAAGAGACCCTGAAGGAAGCACTCAACATGGAAAGGAACAACCGGTACCAGCCATTGCAAAAACATGCCAAAATGTAAAGACCATCGAGGCTAGGAAGAAACTGCATCAACTAACGAGCAAAATAACCAGTTAATATCATAATGGCAGGATCAAGTTCACCTTAAATGTAAATGGACTAAATGCTCCAATTAAAAGACACAGACTGGCAAACTGGATAAAGAGTCAAGACCCATCAGTCTGCTGTATTCAGGAGACCCATCTCACACGCAGAGACATACATAGGCTCAAAATAAAGGGATGGAGGAAGATTTACCAAGCAAATGGAGAACCAAAAAAAGCGGGGGTTGCAATACTAGTCTCTGATAAAACAGACTTTAAACCATCAAAGATCAAAAGAGACAAAGAAGGCCATTACATAATGGTAAAGGGATCAATTCAACAGGAAGAGCTAACTATCCTAAATATATATGCACCCAATACAGGAGCACCCAGATTCATCAAGCAAGTCCTTAGAGACTTACAAGGAGACTTAGACTCCCATACAATAATAATAGGAGACTTCAACACTCCACTGTCAACATTAGACAGATCAACGAGACAGAAAGTTAACAAGGATATCCAGGAATTGAACTCATCTCTGCAGCAAGCAGACCTAATAGACATCTATAGAACTCTCCAGCCCAAATCAACAGAATATACATTCTTCTCAGCACCACATCGTACTTACTCCAAAATCGACCACGTAATTGGAAGTAAAGCACTCCTCAGCAAATGTACAAGAACAGAAATTATAACAAACTGTCTCTCAGACCACAGTGCAATCAAACTAGAACTCAGGACTAAGAAACTCAATCAAAACCGCTCAACTACATGGAAACTGAACAACCTGCTCCTGAATGACTACTGGGTACATAACGAAATGAAGGCAGAAATAAAGATGTTCTTTGAAACCAATGAGAACAAAGATACAACATACCAGAATCTCTGGGACACATTTAAAGCAGTGTGTAGAGGGAAATTTATAGTACTAAATGCCCACAAGAGAAAGCAGGAAAGATCTAAAATTGACACTCTAACATCACAATTAAAAGAACTAGAGAAGCAAGAGCAAACACATTCGAAAGCTAGCAGAAGGCTAGAAATAACTAAGATCAGAGCAGAACTGAAGGAGATAGAGACACAAAAAACTCTCCAAAAAATCAATGAATCCAGGAGTTGGTTTTTTGAAAAGATCAACAAAATTGACAGACCACTAGCAAGACTAATAAAGAAGAAAAGAGAGAAGAATCAAATCGACGCAATTAAAAATGATAAAGGGGATATCACCACCGACCCCACAGAAATACAAACTACCATCAGAGAATACTATAAACACCTCTACGCAAATAAACTGGAAAATCTAGAAGAAATGGATAATTTCCTGGACACTTACACTCTTCCAAGACTAAACCAGGAAGAAGTTGAATCCCTGAATAGACCAATAGCAGGCTCTGAAATTGAGGCAATAATTAATAGCCTACCAACCAAAAAAAGTCCAGGACCAGATGGATTCACAGCTGAATTCTACCAGAGGTACAAGGAGGAGTTGGTACCATTCCTTCTGAAACTATTCCAATCAATAGAAAAAGAGGGAATCCTCCCTAACTCATTTTATGAGGCCAACATCATCCTGATACCAAAGCCTGGCAGAGACACAACAAAAAAAGAGAATTTTAGACCAATATCCCTGATGCACATCGATGCAAAAATCCTCAATAAAATACTGGCAAACCGGATTCAGCAACACATCAAAAAGCTTATCCACCATGATCAAGTGGGCTTCATCCCTGGGATGCAAGGCTGGTTCAACATTCGCAAATCAATAAACATAATCCAGCATATAAACAGAACCAAAGACAAGAACCACATGATTATCTCAATAGATGCAGAAAAGGCTTTTGACAAAAATTCAACAGCCCTTCATGCTAAAAACGCTCAATAAATTCGGTATTGATGGAACGTACCTCAAAATAATAACAGCTATTTATGACAAACCCACAGCCAATATCATACTGAATGGGCAAAAACTGGAAAAATTCCCTTTGAAAACTGGCACAAGACAGGGATGCCCTCTCTCACCACTCCTATTCAACATAGTGTTGGAAGTTCTGGCTAGGGCAATTAGGCAAGAGAAAGAAATCAAGGGTATTCAGTTAGGAAAAGAAGAAGTCAAACTGTCCCTGTTTGCAGATGACATGATTGTATATTTAGAAAACCCCATCGTCTCAGCCCAAAATCTCCTTAAGCTGATAAGCAACTTCAGCAAAGTCTCAGGATACAAAATTAATGTGCAAAAATCACAAGCATTCTTATACACCAGTAACAGACAAACAGCCAAATCAGGAATGAACTTCCATTCACAATTGCTTCAAAGAGAATCAAATACCTAGGAATCCAACTTACAAGGGATGTAAAGGACCTCTTCAAGGAGAACTACAAACCACTGCTCAGCGAAATAAAAGAGGACACAAACAAATGGAAGAACATACCATGCTCATGGATAGGAAGAATCAATATCGTGAAAATGGCCATACTGCCCAAGGTAATTTATAGATTCAATGCCATCCCCATCAAGCTACCAATGAGTTTCTTCACAGAATTGGAAAAAACTGCTTTAAAGTTCATATGGAACCAAAAAAGAGCCCGCATCTCCAAGACAATCCTAAGTCAAAAGAACAAAGCTGGAGGCATCACGCTACCTGACTTCAAACTCTACTACAAGGCTACAGTAACCAAAACAGCATGGTACTGGTACCAAAACAGAGATCTAGACCAATGGAACAGAACAGAGTCCTCAGAAATAATACCACACATCTACAGCCATCTGATCTTTGACAAACCTGAGAGGAACAAGAAATGGGGAAAGGATTCCCTATTTAATAAATGGTGCTGGGAAAATTGGCTAGCCATAAGTAGAAAGCTGAAACTGGATCCTTTCCTTACTCCTTATACGAAAATTAATTCAAGATGGATTAGAGACTTAAATGTTAGACCTAATACCATAAAAATCCTAGAGGAAAACCTAGGTAGTACCATTCAGGACATAGGCATGGGCAAAGACTTCATGTCTAAAACACCAAAAGCAATGGCAGCAAAAGCCAAAATTGACAAATGGGATCTCATTAAATTAAAGAGCTTCTGCACAGCAAAAGAAACTACCATCAGAGTGAACAGGCAACCTACAGAATGGGAGAAAATTTTTGCAATCTACTCATCTGACAAAGGGCTAATATCCAGAACCTACAAAGAACTCAAACAAATTTACAAGAAAAAAACAAACAACCCCATCAAAAAGTGGGCAAAGGATATGAACAGACATTTCTCAAAAGAAGACATTCATACAGCCAACAGACACATGAAAAAATGCTCATCATCACTGGCCATCAGAGAAATGCAAATCAAAACCACAATGAGATACCATCTCACACCAGTTAGAATGGCGATCATTAAAAAGTCAGGAAACAACAGGTGCTGGAGAGGATGTGGAGAAATAGGAACACTTTTACACTGTTGGTGGGATTGTAAACTAGTTCAACCATTATGGAAAACAGTATGGCGATTCCTCAAGGATCTAGAACTAGATGTACCATATGACCCAGCCATCCCATTACTGGGTATATACCCAAAGGATTATAAATTATGCTGCTATAAAGACACATGCACACGTATGTTTATTGCAGCACTATTCACAATAGCAAAGACTTGGAATCAACCCAAATGTCCATCAATTACAGATTGGATTAAGAAAATGTGGCACATATACACCATGGAATACTATGCAGCCATCCAAAAGGATGAGTTTGTGTCCTTTGTAGGGACATGGATGCAGCTGGAAACCATCATTCTTAGCAAACTATCACAAGAACAGAAAACCAAACACTGCATGTTCTCACTCATAGGTGGGAACTGAACAATGAGATCACTTGGACTCAGGAAGGGGAACATCACACACAGGGGCCTATCATGGGGAGGGGGGAGGGGGGAGGGGTTGCATTGGGAGTTATACCTGATGTAAATGATGAGTTGATGGGTGCAGCACACCAACATGGCACAAGTATACATATGTAACAAACCTGCACGTTATGCACATGTACCCTACAACTTAAAGTATAATAATAATAAATAAATTAAAAAAAAAAAAAGAGAATTGAGTTAACAAAGGGAAAGCAAGAAAAATGGTAATTCTGTAGAATTAAATAGTAAGAGGCCAGACACAGTGGCTCACACCTATAATCCCAGCACCTTGGGAGGCCGAGACAGACGCATCACTTCAGGTCAGGAGTTTGAGACCAGCCTGGCCAACATGGTGAAACTCTATCTCTACTGAAAATACAAAAATTAGCCAGGAGTTATGGCACATGCCTGTAGTCCCAGCTACTTTGGAGGTTGAGGCAGGAGAATTACTTGAACCCCGGAGGTGGAGGTTGCAGTGAGCAGAGATCACAACACTGCCCTCTAGCCTGGGCCACAGAGCGAGACCCTGTCTCAAAAATAAATAAATAAATAGATAGATAGATAGATAGATAGTAAGTGCTATCAAAGTGTAAACCGCTCCAATTACAGTATGATTCTTTATTTTGTAAAACAAGCTTCCACCCCATCCCCCACAAAAAAAAAAAAAAAAAAAAAAAACCCTTTTTAATAACAAGCTGTATTTTCCAGGGTCAAGGTTAGGGTGAGATTAATGAGGGACAATAACAGAATTCACCTCAGGTATAAAATTTAAGAAATGCCAAAAAATTCAGTAATCAAGATAAATAATATTTCAATGCAATGTTTTTAAAAAGTAAAGCAAAAAATTGATGATAAACAAAACATTAAAATTGTAAATAAAGGCAAGATCTGTGTTACTGATTTTTTTCTTCTACCTCAGGCTTCACTATGGCTTGTCATGGGGTATATTCCTTTATATCACAGGCAAACATTTGGCAGGTTATAGCCCAAACTTTTATTTTTGGAGTGAGACATTACCTAGGTGTGGTGAGCAGCCAAGGTCAGACACAACCAGATCTGTGCTCATTTGTGTTTTTCCATGAGGTCAGAGTTTTACCGATGCTGTTTCAATCATAAAAGCCATGCACTTGGCTGGGCGCGGTGGCTCACGCCTGTAATCCCAGCACATTGGGAGGCTGAGACTGGTAGATTTCTTGAGGTCAGGAGTTTGAGACCAGCCTGACCAACATGGTGAAACCCTATCTCTACTAAAAATACAAAATCAACTGGGTGCGGTGGCGCATGCCTGTAATCCCAGCTACTTGGGAGTCTGAGGCAGGAGAATCACTTGAACCCAGGAGGTGGAGGTTGCAGTGAGCCGAGATCACGCCATTGCACACCAGCCTGGGCAACAAGAGTGAAACTCCATCTCAAAAAAAAAAAAACCCATGCACTTCTTGGAGTTCCCAAGGAGGCAATTCTTAGTGTTAGTCATTCACTTAGGCAGTTCTCCTTAGTGCTACTCATTCACTCAGTAGTCAGAGCCATGGGCATACAGACCCAAATCTCTCCATAAGTCAGTCAATATTGCAAACCACATACATGTATATAGTATAGTACCATATAATAGTACGCCTAATCAATATATAAATGTCATAGATCACACATTCTACATCAAACAAAGTAATCTTTAACTTCAAGAGAAAAGGGGGTAGGAAAAAAGGGGTTAACGAACGAACCAGTCCAAGGCGAGTGACCTGTGCAAGGAGAGTATCCTGCTCTGATCTGGACCGACGTCACAGTCTTGCAAGGGAGAGTCTTTGATTTGGGCATAGCCTTTGGTGGTAGATGCTGGGCACTGATCATAAGTGATAGCGAGACAAGGTCTATAAAGATGGCCATCGCAAGCTGATAATTCTTGCTCTTTTTATGACCACAGAGTCCTCTGGAGAGGACTGAAAGCTAAGAATTTGCCTGGCTATTGCTTTATCCGGTTGGGTTCTGTCTCTGTTGATTAGGCAAACATCTGGTCCCTGTTGTCATGATGCCTTTTGAAATGTGAGATGGAGCCTTTTTCTAAGATGGAGTTACTTAGGTCAAGGGTTCTCTATACACTAGAATTTCATTTTCTGTTTTACATTTCTGGTTTTGTTTTGGTTTTTTTACTTTTTTGCTATGAGAACATACACTAAATAAATGAGGATTCTTACAATTTAATTTCTCCATGAAACCTTGAAAGAAAAACACAGGATGATACTAAGTACTCATACGTCTAGGCAGTCGATTAATAGACGTGAATGAGGCCTCACTGCCCACAGAGACTACCTTCCTGCATTGCAGAGCTTGCTACTTCATTCTTTAAATCGACAAAAAGAGACTGGGCATGGCTGTAATCGCAGCACTCTGGGAGGCTGAGACAAGTGGATCACCTGAAACCCATGCACTTTACTAGTTTATGGTGAACTCTCCTTGCTTTCAGTGTGTTTGGTAAACAAATGGTCTTTGAAAAACTTCTATCGAGTGTCATGATCCATGGTCCCATCCCCATTGTTTTCTGATATTATAAAATTTTCTTGAAGGTTAAGCTATGTTAGGAAAATGTTGTGCCTTCTTTTTATTGGAAATCCAGAAAGAAAAGGAGTTGGAGACCAGCCTAGCCAACATAGTGAAACCCTGTCTCTACTAAAAATACAAAAGTTAGCTGGGAGTGTGGCGGGCACCTGTAATCTCAGCTACTCAGGAGGCTGAGGCAGGAGAATTGCTTGAACCCGGAAGGCAGAAGTTGCAGTGAGCTGAGATCACGTGCCACTGCACTCTAGCCTGGGTGACAAGAGTGAAACTCCTTCTCAAAAATAATAACAATAATAAATAATTTTTAAAAATCTACAAAGAAAACAGAAATTGAGAACATAAATAAAAGTAAAATTTACTAAGCCTTTCTGGGCCTCATTTTTTTCATCCTTTGTAAAAGGAGGACCTAGCAGGAACCTATCCAAGAGCAACCCTCTAGGTTCTCACCAATGTCTCTCTTGGGCCAAGTGAAGAGTCTTCTATTTTCCTGTTTCCTAGGGAAACCCAGGCCTTTGGGCTGCTGTCCTGCCCCATCTCACTAAGCCCCAAAGCCTGGGAGCTGGAGGGCTCTTCAGAAACTTTATTGGTGAACTGTTGGCAGAAACTGGGATGAGCATGCACTTGTGAATCCAAAGGTCTGGTAATGAGTTTACTTCCACCCATACCCAGCTGCTAGACTTTGAAAGTGTTCCTCCATCTCTCTGACTGTTTCTTATCTGCAAATGAGAAATAATAATACTCACTTCATAGGGTAACTGTGATGATCAAGTGAGAGAATATGTGTAATGCATTCAGTACCTGGTAGGCCCTCAATAAATATAAGTTCTTTCATTTCTTCTTAGGTCAAAGTTTTAAAACATTTCAATTTAAAGGATTTTTGCTGTTAGAGGGAAGCAGAAGTATGTCAAAACCAAGGGGCAAGTGATAAAATAATATAGAGATTTCACTTTGGAGAAAGGTGTGTAGCATCTCATTTGCAGTAGATTTTTCCTCCTAATCTCATTTCCTTTGAACAAATATTAAAATTCTTGGACATCCGATGAGCACAGCTGTTGATCTGAGAAGGTGACCCAAGAGCCTGCTGGTAACAGAAGATGGGCAGTGATTAATAATTTGCTATGTTTAATCCCAAAGCAGATCAATAGAAAGTAGATAGTCAGAAATTTGCCGTAATTTTTTTTTCTGGATTATTTCCAATAAAAAGAAGGCACAATGTTTTCCTAACATAGCTTAACCTTCAAGAAAATTTTATGATATCAGAAAAAAATGGGGATGGGACCATGGATCATGACACTTGATAGAAGGTTTCAAAGACCATTCGTTTACCAACAACACACTGAAAGCAAGGAGAGTTCACCATAAACTAGTAAATCTCCCAATATACATGTTGCCCATTTCCCCTCAATTATCTTGTTATTCCTTTTTTAGGATATATCTTTTTATTTTAATAATATTAATGAATTTTTCCATCAGAAAAATTAAAGGCAAACATTTTTAAAATCCCTAATCCTGCTATCCAGGTAGCCTTTGCTGACATTTGAACAATAAAATAAAAAGCAATGCTTTCACATGATTAGAATATTAATTATGGAAAGGTATAAGAGTAAAATAGAAGTTTAGCCTCAACCACACTCCCAACTCATTCTGCTATTTTACCCCAAAAGTAAGCCTGGAGTTCCTTGGAGAGGAGCTGGGCACAGTGGCACGCGCCTGCAATCCCAAGCTACTCAGGAGGCTGAGGTGGGAGGATCCCATGAGCCTAGCAGTTTGAATCCAGTCTGGGTGTACAGCATAGCGAGGTTCTATCTCCATCATTATAAAAAAAAAAATGTTAAGAGTTCCTTGGAGAGCATTGCAGAAAAAAGTTGCAATGCCTATGAGCCTAGCAGTTTGAATCCAGTCTGGGTGTACAGCATAGCGAGGTTCTATCTCCATCATTATAAAAAAAAAAATGTTAAGAGTTCCTTGGAGAGCATTGCAGAAAAAAGTTGCAATGCCTATACCAGTCTTTTCATATCTTTTAAAACTTTACATAAGAGATTATGCTAATCCCAAAGTTACCCAGCCTTCTTTTTCATCTATATTATAGGCTGAATTGTGTCTGTCCTAAAATTTGTATGTTGAAGTCCTAACAACCAGTACCTCAAAAATTCTATTTGGAAATAGGGCCTTTAAAGAAGTAATTAAAATGGGCCATCGGGTGGGCCCTAATCCAATCTAACTTGTGTCCTTATTAGAAGAGGAAATTAGGATACCCAAAGAGATCGCTGTGTGTCTGCACAGAGGGAGACGTGTGAAGAGCCAGCCAGGGAATGGCCATCTGCAAGCCAATGAGAGTGATCTGGGAGGAAATCAACACTGCCAGCACCTTGATCTTGGACTTCCAGCCTCCAGGACTGTGAGAAAATAGATGGCTGTGATTTAAGCCACCCTTGTCTGTGTTACTCTGTTATGGCAGCCCTAGCAAACTAACACAACCTATGAGCCTGTGTTTGTGATATATCCATGTCGGTGCTCATGGACCAACCCCCCTCATTTCATCGTATGAATTATTATAATGGATTTCATCTTTGCCCTATCTATTGACATTTATGTTGACTCCAGGTTTTGAAGTTTTATTTACTAATTCAAATAATGCAGCAATAAACATCTGTGCACGGATATCTTGGCATAATTTTGTTTTATCAGTAGAAGTGAATGAGGCCACATTGCCCACAGAGGCACCATCAGCAAACTACTTTAAGTAGTTTGCTGTTAAGTACACCAATAAAGTAAATTCTCAGAAAGAGAATTGCCGGCTTAAAGTATAAGTGCATACATACTCAATATTGATAGTGAAAACCTGCCTTTCAAAAGTTTCCACTTCCACAAAGGTGCATAAAAATGCCACTTTCTTTGGGGCTGAGCATGGTAGCTCATGCTTGTAATCCCAGCACTTGGGGAGGCCAAGGTAGGAGGCTCACTTGAGACCAGGAGTTAGAAACCAGCCTAGGCAATATAGTGAGACCCAGACTCTACAAAGAAATAAAAGAATTGGCCAGGTGTGGTGGCACACACCTGTAGTCCCAGCTACTCAGGAGGCTGAGGTTGAAGGATTGCTAAGTCCAGGAGTTTGAGACTGCAGTGAGCTGTGATAACACCACGCCACTCCAGCCTGGGTGGCAGAGCAAGACTCTGCCTCAAAAAAAATTAAAAATTTAAAAATATTTTTAAATGCCATTTTCCTTATATGCTTGCCAGCACTAGATATATCAAGTTTTTTCATTTTTAGCAAGCCAACAGCTAAAAAATTGGTGTCTTCTTCTAGTTTGTACCTACGATTAAGCCTAAGTATCTTCGAGAGTTGTTGAGAGCACAGGTTCAGGGCCAGATGCTGCCTTTTCCTAGCTGTGTGATCCTTGACAAGTTGTCTGACTTCTCTGTGCATTAGGCTCCTCCTCTGTCAAATGGGATAACAATGGAAACTACCTCATCGAAAGGGTCCTTACAAGAAGTACATGAATAAATAGATAGTAATCTAAGTGCTTAGAACAATCCTTGGAATATAGTAAGCCCCAGATTAATGTTGGCTACTATTGTTGTTGTTTTTTAAAATAATAATACAAGTATACGGACCATTTGTATTACCCTTGCTGTGAATGCCCTACGTTACAGACTGAATGTTTGTGTCCCACTCAGAATTCATATGTTGAATCCATAACCCCTAGTGTAGCTGTATTTGGAGACGGGAACTCTAAGGAAGTAATTAAGGTTAAAGGACGTCATAAGTGTGGGGCCCTGATCCAACAAGATTAGGATCCTTACAAGAAGAGACATCAGGCCAGGTGCAGTGGCTCATACTTGTAATCCCAGCACTTTGGGAGGCCAAGACAGGAGGATCACTTGAAGCCAAGAAATTGAGACCAGCTGGGCAACATAATGAGACCCTATCTCTACAAACAATAAAAGAATGAGCCAGGCATGGTGGCATGCACCTGTAGTCCCAGCTACTCTGGAGACTGAGGGTAGGAGGATTGCTTAAGGTCAGGAGTTTGAGATTACAGTAGCATATGATCTCACTATGGCACTTCAGCTGGACTCTGTCTCTAAAAAAAAAAAAAAAAGAAAAAAAGAAAAAAGAAAGAAAAGAAAAGTCATCCGACCACACTTTCTCTCCGTGCATGCTCAAGGAAGCGCTCATGTGAACACACAGCAAGATAACAGCTGCCCACAAGTGGGGGAAAAAAAAAAAAAAGGCCTCAGAATAAAACCTACCTTGCTGGCACTTTGATCTTGGATTTCCCAGCCTCCAGACTGTAAGAAATAAATCTCTCTTGTTGAAGCCACGCAGCCTGTGGTATTTTGTTATGGCAGTCCTAGCAGGCTAACACTTCCTGATTACATCTTTTATCCATGTTTCTGTCCAGCTAGTCTTTTCTTATTGTATTAACTTCCCTCAACCAGTGATTTCTTAATCTGACTTACAAGGACAGACATGCTGATCAAAGGCCCTGATAGGCAAACGAAGGCATATGGGATTGGCTTCTGCTTGGTCTCCCAACCAGGAGCTGAGCAGAGAACTGCTGCAACCACTGAAGACAGAGAACATGGACCAGACAGTGCCTGAGGTAAAAGGTTGAAGTTTCAATAGTCTGGATTTAGGATGCCATGTGTAAATTCTAGTCCTAAAGATCAACACAATGATGGAATTCCACAATCCCCTCCAAAGACCGAACAAGCAGCAGGACACCTTCTGACTCTGAATATTTTTACACAATCTCCCTCTATTAAAGAAAAGTATAAAGGGCATCAGTTACTTTTTACCTTTGTTCATTTCCACATCAAAACCTTGGTACTGAAATGTACTTTTTCCAATTTAAGTCCAAAATTGTCATTTAATGCAGAGCAATTATAAATAACAGATGCTGGCAGGCTTGTACTTTTTGCCTCCACAAGAAATAAATAAATACACATTGGATCCAAAGTTTTGGATATGACATCCAAATGAAGTTAGGGACTGAAAATGAGAGATTGCTAAAGTTAGGTCCATGCAGATACACTTTACAACTTTGGAAAGTATGGGGAAACATGGGGAAATTGGAAGACTACACACATAAAAACTGCACTATATTTGACAGACAATCCCATCTGATGGGCACATAAGACTCCAAAGTTAAGGCAGTAGAGTGTCATGGTAGAAGCATGGACCTCAGAGTTGCAACATCACTGAACATTGCAGTACTCAATATCCAGTCCTTCATCTTAAATAGCTACATGATCTTGACCAAGGTAATTCACCCTCTAAAACTCAGTTTTCCCAGCTATGAAATAAGAATGATGTCATCTAGCTGATTGAGTTGTGAAGATTATGTGGTTAAGGACTGAAGTTCATGCCTAACGGCTACTAAGAGTTCTGCCAATGACTAAATATCTCTAAGACTCTCTCAATATCTGAACCTTTTGATTTATAAGTTTCTGTCATCCGTCCAATTCAGTTCCATATTCTTCAACCAACTCCTAAGTAATTATTGAGTTCTAAGTGCTACCGGCACTTAGAATAAAGGAGAAGAATAACACCCACAAGAAACTTGCAGCCTGATTAAGGAGACAACATGGGTACGTACGGAACAATTAGTGACCAATATAAAACAATGAAAATCAAGTGAGACTGTAAATGCCACTGAAGCTTGAGTTTGGAAGTGTCTGGGTAAACTGGGAAGGGAAGTGGCTGCAAACGGTCCAGGTGGAAGCCATCACCAGTTCTGCATTGCTCACAAGGCTGTACCTGTGGCCAGTGCTCAGGTGACCATAATACCCGTCCTCACAGACTGCAAAGCAGCACTAACAGAGAGTGTCCCAGGCACAGAGTGTGGCAGGGTAGATTCAGCCAGTAGGGTCCCCTGGAGTTTTCTTTTGCATGTGGCCTTCAAGAGGGGGTCTGGCCGTATCCTTTCCTCCAAAGTATTCTGTAGATTCTTTTCCTAGGGCAGTACCTTATGGTATCATTTGTTGCTCTACACATGTCTCCAGGGCAATGGTGGGTCTTACAAGGGTAAAGATGCACTTCCTTGTCTTTCATTCCTCACTCCCAGGTGTCCAGTCTCTTAGTCACTGTCACACCTTTGACAACACAACCACATAAATATATGAATGAATGGAATTCATATGCTCTTATATCTTGTGTCAAAGAGTGAAACAGGTGGAAATGGGGTGAAATAGGAAGTAAGGAAGCAGAGATCAAAAATCTGCTTGTTTAAAAATGTAGACACCACTTACCAGTGGTCTATTACACTGAAACTTCAACCACACTGTATTCTTTGTTTTCTCCATGTCTCTAGTTCCTGGAAAAAATGTTGCAAGAAGCAAAAGAGCAGTAAGCTGGAGTTTTGTTTTCAGAGGAAATGGCAGGAGGGGAGAGGGTGTTTCAGTTGTCATTGCTGCGTAACAAATCACCCCCAAAACGTGGTGGTTTGAAATAACAATGTATTGTTAGCTCTCATGGCTCTGTAGGTTGACAGGCTCCAGATGGACAGTTCTGGCTTTGGGGCTCTGGTGTGGATAGAGGCAGAGTCTAGATAGGGCTAGAGTCTTCTGAAGGCTCGACGCCAGGGCTGACCCTCCGAGACAGCTGTTTCATTCAGGTGTCTGCACCTTCCATGCTTCTTGGCCTCTCTCCTGGCCTCTATCATGTGGTATCTCATCTTCCAGAGCCTTCTCACTTGGCTTGTGCCTCTCAGAACACAGATGTCCCAGTGGAGTCTCGCTTCCTCCATGGCCACTGACCTCTCAGTGGCTAAAAGCGGAGGCTGCCAGGTGAGGTCAGGGATATGCCTGGAAGTGTCAGTGTCACTTCTGCTGTATTCTATTGTCAGAGCTATAATGGGATCCTAGTGAGCAGAGAAACGGACTCCGCCTTCTGATGAGGGAGCGGCAAGTTCGCATTTTAGAAGAGTGTGCAGGAAGAAGATATTGCTGCAACCAAGTTTGGAAAATACAGTTTGCAGGTTTGTTGTCATTGTCATCGCTGAGGCTGTTGTTGTTGTTCTGAAGAATCCCTGCTTGGCCAAAGTAATGC
Source organism: Macaca mulatta (assembly GCF_049350105.2). Taxonomy (NCBI): domain Eukaryota; kingdom Metazoa; phylum Chordata; class Mammalia; order Primates; family Cercopithecidae; genus Macaca; species Macaca mulatta. Next base: position 126,989,994 of record NC_133413.1, read on the forward strand.
AGAAAACTCCTCAGTCCCTAAATCCCACTGCCATGGTGTTTGATGACTAAACGCCAGCGAGACTAAGATGTTCCTTGAGACTAAGCTTCTCCCATGGGCCCTCAGTGCTTCTCGCCAGAGCCGTGCATTAGCCGATGGAGCTCCTTGGTGTAAGCCACACGACGGTGCCCTTTCCTCCAGGTAGAGGCATGACTCAGGAGGGCAGCTTCAGCTGCCTCTGCCAGCAGCCTCCCGCAAGGCAGACCTGCATGGACCATGGCCTTCCTCCTGACCTAGCACTCCACATGTCAGAGGCTTACAGCGAAACACCGGTCACCTAGTGAATGAATGAGCAAGAAATTACTATGCTTTCCTTTCAACATGTTAGCCCAGTGAGTGGACAGGAGAGGGCAACAGGGGAAACTAGACCTGAAGAGAGAACCCCAAAACCACTCAGCTCCCACACGGGCAGCTGAAATCCATGTCCCGAAACGTCTCCTCTAGGTGACAGTGAGGATGAGTGATAGAGCATGTGCAGCTGAACAGAACATCATTCAATCACAGCTAGGAAGCCAGAGCTGGTGGCAACCAGCTAACCTCAGAAACTAGAAGTAGAAGGGAGAAGTTTCCTACACCATATTTGGAGCCAAAAAATTTTTTTAAAGAAAAGACAGAGGAGCAGGTGATTTGTAACCTTATTGGGGTGACATGAGCAAAAAAATATTGTCTAAAGTATTATCAAATCACATAATTTTTCAGATACGCAACTTTTTTAGATACAAAATTCACTAGGATGAGTTTTTTTTTTTTTAATTTTTATTTTCAGTTCAAGTGTATGAGTGCAGGCTTGTTACATAGGTAAACTTGTGTCATGGGAGTTTGTTGTACAGATTATTTCATCACCCAGGTATTAAGACTAGTACCCATTGGTTATTTTTCCCGATCCTCTCCCTCCTTCCACCCTCCACCTTCCAAAAGGCCCCAGTGAGCATGGTTCCCCTCTATATGCCCATGTGTTCTCATCATTCAGCTCCCACTTATAAGTGAGAACATACAGCATTTGGTTTTCTGTTCCTGTATTATTTTGCTAAGGATAATGGCCTCCAGCTTCATCCACGTTCCTGCAAAGGACATAATCTTGTTCTTTTTCATGGCTGCATAGTATTCTAATGTATATGTACCACATTTTCTTTATCCAGTCTATCACTGATGGGCATTTAGATTGATTCCAAGTCTTTGTGCTATTTTGCATAGTGCTGCAGTGAATGTGTGTGCATGTGTCTTTATAACGGAATGATTTATATTCCTTTGGGCATATACCTAGTAATGGGACTGCTGGGTCGAATGGTATTTCTGTCTTTAGGTCTTTGAGGAATCTGCGCTGTCTTCCACAATGGCTGAACTAATTTACCCTCCCACCAACAGTGTATAAGCATTCCTTTTTCTCCACAACCTCTCCAGCATCTGTTATTTTTTTACTTTTTAATAATAGCCATTCTGACTGGTGTGAGATGGTATCTCATTGTGGTTTTGATTTGCATTTCTCTAATGATCAGTGATGTTGAATTTTTTTTCATATGATTGTTGGCTGCATGTATGTCTTCTTTTGAAAAGTTACTGTTCGTGTAGGGTGAGTTTAAAACTCTGCCCTTTGCAGTTGTAAATCACCATTGGTGGGTGTTTGGCTTATCCATTGTCTTATTAAGTCAGACCTTTCCCCCGTTTCCAAGCTCCAGCTATCAATTTATGATTAAATTCTGACAGAGTGTTTGCTCTGTCTCCGTAGTGGCTCAGAATACCAACCCGCTGAAAGTAGAAGCTTTTCGAAGCTATGTGTCTTTAAAATTACTTTTTATATAAACAGAACATTTAATTTTATTTCTATGAATTTCTCCTACTCCAGTTATCAGAAACTTGAATGACTGTTCCCTCCAAGTGCCACAGCAGCCTCTACTGAAGCTCCCCCAGAGCTAATATGGTCTCCAGCCCCCGCCACTAGGAATAACTCAAGCATAAAAATGTGCTTTCCATAGAATCCAGAGTATCGGTTTGCATCAGGTGAAGCAAAACCAGAATCCCCGAAGCTTCAGGGATTTGGAAATCTACCAAATCACTTCACTCTTACCCACCCAGGACTTCTGGGTATGTAAAAATGTAAATATTTTATTTTATAGTTTATATGGGGTGTTTTATAGAGCAGAGAAATCAGAACACCCTTTACGTGACACTGTAAACCCACCATGCTCTAATATCACTCAGCTGTGTTCCTCTCCGTATTCCCCTTATCAGGGATTAAGGGCAGCTCCTACACGCATGAAAGCTTTTGACATTCCTCACCGAAGATCCTGGAGAACACTGGGTCATGAGAGCGAGTTTGTGGAAGTGAAAAAGGCAGTACGAGAGCCCTCCCTTTCCTAAACTTGTAAACTTCAGCTTAAGGAGTTCACATCGAAGTTAGTGCGGGAGCCTCCCATCCTCAGAGCACAGCATCATTGTTAGATGAATAGGAACTCTGGCTGAAATTCAGCAGACACCAGGCAAGCTCTTTATTGGTATTGTATCCCATTCATTCTCACAACCACCTACATCGTGGGCATTAGCAGTAATAATGTCAACAATCGTAGCAAATAGGCATGCAGTGCTCACCATATGACAGCCACCATTCTGAGTGCTTCCTGTGTATCAACTCACGTAATCCTCACAAAAACTCCATGAGGTATGTATATTATTAGTGTCACCATTTGACGAGGAAACCAAGGTACAAAGAGACGAAAGAACTTGCTGAAATTCTCAGAGATCGTAAGAGAGGGAAGCTGACTCAGAAGCCAAGCACTCTTAACTATTCTACCCATTTCACAGATGAGGAAACTGAGGCACAGAGAGCCAATGTGGCCTCTAGGTTCATAAACCTAGTAAGTGATCAGATGGGATTTCACATCAAGCATGCCTGGCTCCAGAGACTGTGCACACTTGGTTGTTACTGAGACAGAGAAACCCAAGTGTCTTTTGACTTGAAAGTGACTTACCAGGTTTTGCTCCCTGGCACAGCTGCTGCTGTTTGCTTCCGTTCCACCTGCCTCAGCACTACCAAGCACAATACCATGAAAGAATAGTTAAGCATGGGTGAAATGAGGAGTCGCCTGTATCATATGGTTTCAAGAGCATCCAAGAATATGTATGTCCCTTGCTATATTTAGGGAGCTCATCCCTCAATTCACACATTTGTCTCCTGCAGATGTAAAACACTCTGTTGCATCGGGAATCCATACCTCAAACACCTTTACCAGACTTCTCTTCAGAGAGGGAAGAGAAAATAAGGGCTTTTTTAAAAAGAGGAGGAAAAACAGAAAGTAGCCTCAGATCTAGTGGGCATCCCAGTCTCAGCCTAAGCTGTATCCACATCTGGACTCAAATACCTCTAAACAGCTTTAATGAACTGATGGGCTGGGCTGCCAGCAGGACATTTGCATAAGGGACTGAGAAGCCTCCTGGGAAAGCTCTCACCCTAAAGGAAAGAGGGTCAGCAGACCAGCTTGGCGCAGTGACAAAACCTTAGTCACGGGGAAACATGCACTTCTGAGTGCAGCACTTGGTTCTGTCACTCGCTATTTGTTTCCAGTTTGTGTATCAGAGAGGTGGGTTGTAAGGAGAAACCCAGGACAGAGCATGTGGTGGCAGTCTCCACTTCAGTGGAGGGACAGCCCAGGCCAGCGGCATCGGTGGTATTGAGATGAATTGGCAAAAGTGATGGTGTCTGGTGATGCCACAGCTCCCAGAAGATGTCCTGGCCCTGTGCCCTATAGAAGAAAACACCCAACACAGGGAACTGGTATGCAGAAGGATAAAAAGAACCAACCAAACTAATTCACGGGGTGAGTTCCACATTGCCAAGCCCATGAGAATAGGTCCAGGTGCCACAGTCTATAAGAAGACAAAGAAATGTACTCCAGGAAATTCTTTCTTATCTTGTCACATCCCATCTCTTTGTTGAGCATCAGGACTGATTTCAGTCTTTCAAGTATGTATTCTTTCATTCAACAAGTGTTTATTGAGCAACTATTATACACCCTGCATAGGCAAAGAGGATACAGCTATTCACAAGAAAGCTCTTCCTCCACACCCATCCCAGAAGGTTCCCTCTTGCTCCCTGTCTCTCTGCCATGTCAGCTTTCCTTCAACAGTTTCCGTCACTGGCTCTTTCCCTCAGCTCCAACTTTCCCTTCCCATGCCACCCCCACTGCTTAAATCACTTTATCCAACCTTCGCATGATTGGCTTCTCTTTGTCCTTGGTCTCAAATAAAAGTCACCTCCCGGAAGAGGCCTTCCTGGCCACCCTATTCAATGGGTCCCCTGTTACTTGCTCTACATCATATATTACAGTTTTGTAATATTTGTGTGTGTTTCACTGTTTGTTCCTCCTTTGCATTAGAAGCTTCCCATCATCCCTAGTTTCAGCTTAGTGTCTGGCACACAGTAGGACCTTGATAAGTACTTATAGCATAAATGTTTCGAATGAACTTAATTTTATAGAGGAAAACCCAAAGTCAGATGATAGTAACTGATTGAATGGAGGATGCAGACACAGGCATCCAGATGGCATGTTAAGAGCAGCTTCCACCTTAAAATACCACCTCCAAGACCTCATCATTGAGTTACGAGACCCAGAAACAATATTTGGAATCATGTTACAATAGAGGTTTGTCCAAAGCGCCGTGGAAACAGAAGACAGCCTGATTATTTTGGCTAAGGAATAAGGAAAAGCTTCCAAAGAGATGACCCCTGAACTGAGCACTGAAGGAAGAGGAGGACTAGGGGTGTGGAGGCACGTGGAGCAGGTCGTTTGTCCCAGAGGTGTAAACGGCACGTGGAGTTCTCAGTCTTATCCCCATCAGCAAGCGTTGCTTATTTTGGGCAGCTGCACAAAGATTCTTCATTTCTTTATTCAATAAGAGTCGAATAGCACTGACCAAAACAGCAGAAAAACCAGACGTGGTCCCAGCCCTCTGAGGGAAAATAGACAAATGAGGAAGGTTGGTCCACAAGGCTCACGGCCAAAGGATTGAAAAGATAAGCAGAGGCTGCATCACAGAGGTCCACACTGAGGAAAGTCAAGGTGCCCCTGTTTACAGACTGTCAACCACCAGACGTGCTCATGAGGCTGACTGACAGCTACTATCCTGCCTGCCTGCTATCCACACACACTCAGAAGAGACCAGCAAAGATCATCTTCCCTCGCCTAAACCAGAGGGACCTCCCAGACAACCCACGGACCCCTGAGCTATAAAAAAGATTTGTTGTTTTAAGCCAGTAAGTCTGGGGAATGGTTTGTTCCTAGCTAAGCAAAAGCTAAATGATCAGTGCATGACGGCACAGTGCTAGGCACTATTGGGGTGGTACCAAAATAATAAGACCCTAACCTCCTTTGTGAGATGATATGGAAACAGAGTTGTATGTAAGAAAATATGAGACACAATGGACCAAAATGAGTTCTCCAGAGAGGCACCAAAATTTGCTCTGGGAGCATGGAGGACAATGAGGTGATCTCTGCCTGGGGATGGGGGCACATTGATGGAAGCGAGCAGGCGATCTGAGCGCAGAGGCACAGAAGTCATCAGGCAGAGGCTGGGAAGGGGGGCACTCCCAGGTGGTAAGAACATCCTGCTTAAAAGCCCAGAAAGTAGGACAATAGTAAGTAATCTAGGATGCTCAACTGAAATATTTCTTGCTTCTTGCCCCAACCTCTCCCCATACTAATCCACTCTCCCCAATAAATTCCTTCAGGAAGTCCAAGCTTAGACTTCACTTCCTCCGGAAGCTTCTTGCTATGGACTGTTGTGTTTCCCCAAATTCGTACGTTGAGCTCAAACCCCCATGTCATGTTATTTGGAGATGGGGCCTTTGGGAGATCGTGAGGGTTAGATATGGCCTTTATGATAGGATTAGTGACTTTATAAGAAGAGACACCAGAGCTCTCATGCACTCTGTCTCTCTGAGAGGACACGATGAGAAGGCACCATCTACAAGCCAGGAATAGAGTCCTCACCAAGAACAGAATCAGCTGGCACCTTGATCTCAGACTTCTAGCCTGCAGAACTGTGAGAAAATAAATGTCTGTTGTTTAAGCCACCCACTCCGTAGTATCTGTGATGGCAGCCCCAGCAGACATGCTCACCTCCACATTGGCATCAGGCACCCTTCTCTTATTTCCTCTCCAGAAGCACTTCCTGGATTGTTCGTGATTGGCTCTCTCTTTGTCTGTATCTCCCACCAGGCTGTGACCTCTATGAGGGCAGGGAGCTTGTCTAACTTGTCGGCTTTTTAAAAATCTCCAGTGCTTAGCCCAGCAACATATAGTCAGTGTTCAATAAATGTTTATTGAATAAGTGCTCCAAATTTGTCATTTCATATGACATCTCAAAGAATACATGAAAATAAAACATTAGCTAACTCTAACTTGGCTACAGAAATAACTCACATCCTTTTGCAAAGTTTGCTTTTTCTCTATCATTTCAATTAAAAGAATTGATTTGGAAGACATTTTTTAATTTACTGTTTGTAAACACAATACGGAGCTTGCAAACTAAACCAAATTCCTGAGAGAATATTTTGTCTGATGATCCAGAACAACCTGGTCTCTCGAACCTCCAAGTGGCTTTCCATATCCTTTATAAGGACTCTCCATTCATTTGTGTAGACTTTTTTTTTTCTTTTTTTGAGGCAGAGTTTCACTCTTGTCACCTAGGCTGGAGTGCAGTGACGTCATCTCGGCTCACTGCAACCTCTGCCTCCTGGGTTCAAGCAATTCTGCCTCAGCCTCCCAAGTAGCTTGGATTACAGGTACCCACCACCACACCCAGCTAATTTTTGTATTTTTAGTAGAGATGGGGTTTCACCATGTTGGCCAGTGTGGTCTCGAACTCCTGACCTCAGGTGATCCACCCACCTTGGCCTCCCAAACTGCTGGGATTACAGACGTGAGCCAACATGCTTGGCCTTGTGTAGACAATTTTTACAGAATCTCCACAGAGTTCTGGAATATTCACTAACATTTACATCATCCGTCTCCGTCTCCCATTTTTTTAACTGATGAAGAAACTGAGGCTCAGCAAGCCTAAATGACCTGCTCAAGGTCATCAGCCACCAAGAAAAAAAGGCTAGAACGTGGGTCTGCTATGGATGAGAACAGACTTTGTTGAAAGGAAAAAAATGGAAAATATACAGAATTCAGAAATGTCCTGGTCTGTCACATAGAATGTGTATTTCTTCCTATTAAGATGGCACACAAGTATAAATATTTTAACGGCTTTATATAGGAAGGAAGAAAGGGTGGGGAAAGTCCAGTGTTTATTATCAGAAGCTCTCCATCCACATTTAGGTTTGTCAATGTCCATTAAGGATGTCAATGTCCATTCTCTTGCCTTTTACGGATGTCAGCACATGACACTTCTGGCTGGACCAAAATGTCAGCATACTTCACATGTTGAGTTAATCACTATATAGGTTTCCTTGCAAGATAAATTGCCAATTTCACTTACAATTTGGATTCCAAGATGACTTGTTCCATGATCTCTGATCTATGGGATTAACTTGAGGGCAAAATTATATATTTATATTCATAGGTGCCATCTTGATTGAGGGATGGAAAGTAGAGGCGAGATAAGGAAAGGCAAAAATTCCTCCTTTTTGGTCTGTCATACACACTCTAGTGATCCTTTGTTTCTATACTTGTTTAAGGTCAGTAACTGAATTAGCCAAATATTCAGAAGAAGGCATCATGCCCCAAATGTCTCCAGTCACAATGAAGCTCCTGGCTTTCCTTCTGCATGGAACTGGGTTCATTGCCAAACACTCCTGTTAAGTGAGGTGAGGAGGCTTTCTCTTAGCCAAATGCCTTACTTTCTTCTTCAGCTATCTGTCTTGTTTCTTTCTTTCCACAGTAAGTCACAGGAAATAGCTCTCTTGTGTGAAAATTCAGTCTTAAGAGACTCCTCCATTGTTCAATTCAGCCAACAGAAATACTTAAGAAGCATGGGCTAGATTACCTAATTATGGACATGTTTGAGAAGCAAAGCATACAGATGACCAATAACAATGAGGAACAAGATGAAACTAAATAGTTGAGTAAAATGATGCATGTCAAAAGCTACCAGCATGTAGCCTGGCAGGTTTTCAACATGCCTGTCTGAATTCTAAATGTAGCACACTCAGCTCTGTTTCTGCCTCGCTTCTTGGTCTCCACCATCTCTTCCTTGGTGATCTCATCCAGGCTGCTGGACTCAAAATGGCCTGGAAGTCTTTATGACTCCCAAATTTACTCTTAACCCTGACCTCCCACTCTGAGCTAGAGACTCATTTGTCCCACTGACTACCTGACATCTCCACTTGTGTCTCTTGCAGGCAGCTACAAATTCAACGTCTCCAGTGGAAAACTCACGATTTCCTGCTCTGCTTCCAAAGATCTGTCCCTCTTCCAGCTCAATAAAAGAAACCATCAGGAATCCAAAAACCTAGGAGTCATCCTACGTCATTCCCTTTTGCTCAATCCCTCCCTCCTCCTACCTTTCCAAACACATCCAATCTGTCACCTAGACCCATAGGCACACTCTTCAAAGGAGGTTATGAGCTGGATAATTTATATCCATCTCTCTCCTAGGCCTATGGGATTAGGTCACTCTCCTAATCCAACCACCATTATCTTTCCCTGGACTACTAGAAACAAGCTGAATGGATCTCCCTGCTGCCATTCCTGTTTTCCCATGATCCATTCTGCACAAAGCAGCCAGCCAGGGTCATATTTGTGTTTGGAAGGGGCAGGGGGAAGATGCCGAGTCTCACTATGTTACCTAGGGTGGTTTCAAACTCCTAGCCTCAGGCAGTCCTTCCACCTCAGCCTCCCAAAGTGCTGGAATTATAGGCATGAGCCACTGTGCCCAGCCATGATCATATTTTAAAACAAACTCAGCTAATCTCTCTCTCCAGTGTGAATAAATCTCAGTGGCTTCCTACTGCACTTAAAATAAAATCCAAACTCCTTGTTCTTCCCCTGCATCATCTAAGGTCATCATCAACCGACCATGGGCTTCTCTCTCTCAGTCATGCACCTCCTTTCTCACTAGCTGTAGCCACGTTGGTCTTCTTTCAGTTCTTCAAACATCTCAAGCTTTTTCTAGCTTGCAGCTTTTTGTACTTGCTATTCCCTCTGCCTAGAATACCAATACCAAAGCTCTCCAGCACCTCAAGTAACTGGTTCTTTTGAAGCCTTCAGGTTTTGGCTTAAATTTTACCTGCCTTCCCTGACCTTCTCTAGCCACCTTATTCATAAGGACATCCCAATTTACCCTCAATTACCTCATTACACCCATTTCCTTCCCAGAACTTCATGACAATCTGATACGATGTGGGCTGTGTATTGACCTGCTGGTTTAGTGTCCTCTTGCCCAATAGAATGTAACCCCATGAGAGCAGGGCCATATCTGTCTTCTTCATCATGCTATCCTCAGTGTCTAGAACACTTCCTGGAGTATAGTAGAGGCCCAATAAATAATTGTTAAATAAATGTATAAATTAATCTATAAATGTTCTCGATGATTTTAACTTTATTATTAAAATGAAATAAAATAGAAATGTAAATAACTCTGGGAGTGGTAGAGTAAAATGTGAGGGTGTACAGGGCCCCCAAACTGCCTATCTTTGTTTGGTTACCACATGCAATAGACACACACAACATCAAAAGCCCTCATCCACCAGACTCCATGAAGAAGGAACTAGTTATAAGCAGAGATGTGCTAGGAGACATACTTGAGAGACATTGAGCTTGATTGTGAGCCTGACAGTAGTGGATTATTTGAGGGGCTCGATATCGGTAAAGTTAGGGAATAGGTGTGTTAGTTTCTTATTGCTACTGTAACAAATTACCACAACCTTTAATAGCTTAAAATACCACAAACGGCCGGGCACGGTGGCTCACACCTATAATCGCAGCACTTTGGAAGAACGAGGTGGGTGGATGACCTGAGGTCAGGAGTTCGAGAACAGCCCTGGCCAACATGGCGAAAACCCATCTCTACTAAAAATACAAAAATTAGCTGGGCATGGTGGCTGGCACCTGTGATCCCAGCTACGTGGGAGGTTGAGGTAGGAGAATCGCTTGAACCTGGGAGGCGGAGGTTGCTGAGAGCTGAGATCGCGCCATTGCACTCCAGTCTGGGCAACAGAGCAAGAGTGACACTCCATTTCAATAAATAAATAAATAAATTAATTAATTAAAAAGCACAAACTTCTTATCTTGTAGTTCTGGGGGTCAGAAGTCTGGAAATGGGTTTTACAGGCTAAAATCAAGATGGCAGCAAGGCTACGTTTTTTTTGGGAGACTCCAGGGGAGAATCTGTTTCTTGCCTTTTCCAGCTTCTAGAGGCAGTTTGTATTTCTTGCCTCTTGGTCTATTCCTCCATCTTCAAAGCACATCACTCAGATCCCTGTTTCCATTGTCCCATCCCTTCTCTGACTTTGACCCTCTTGCCTTCCTTTTATAAGAATCTTGGGACTCCCTGGGCCTGGAGAATCCAAGATAATCTCCCCATCTCAAGACCCTATAGCACACATGCAAAGACTTTTTTGCAATATAATGTTACCTCTTCACACTCTCAAAAACCTATTGGTAGGCAGCTCCTGCTGTTACAGGATTTGCTTCTTCCCATCTGGCCCAGTCCCAAGCAAAGGCCTTTATCATTTCTGCTGGGTGGCCATGCTCATTGTACACGATTTCTGGTCCTGGAGAATGCTGGGTAGCTGCTGAGCAGAGGAAATGCCCACAGCCTCCTGAGAGTCATGGGTCTCCCTGTCCTGTCAGGTGTTCTGCAGTACTTTGTGGATGCCATGTGAGGATCAGGTGGCACAGGACAAAACACATGTTTAATTCCCCATCTACCTTGCAGTCCTGGCTTAAAGGAGCAAGCAGAGAAACATCAAAATCCAACAATGAAGAGTGTTAAAGAAAAACATTATTCAATGATTATTGTTAAAGCACAATAATATTGTTAAGGCAGACTTTATTCAGGACCATTGTAATAGGTATTGGAACCAATACAACAGGATTCTGCAGCGGGAGAGAGAGATTGAGCTCAACTCTGAACACAGCATGGGCAAGTGGAAGTTCATAGCCAAAGAGCATCCAGTTTTTCAGTAGGTGGAAAATTACTGCGATAACATTGCAGTAAGAAAGATTCTGGCTAAACTGACCTACCAGAATTCTTTCTGAAGACAGGCCAAGGTGATCCTTCATTACCTGTGGGAAGGTGGAGGATGGAAAATCTGATCAGATATCAAAAGTGAGCAGATATCAAGAGGATGGATGTTCTTGTTAAACGGATTTAGCAGAGTTCTTGCTAAAACTGGATTTTATAAGGAAGCCCACAGATGGACCTAGCAGAAGCTCAGGAGCCTGACTAAAGTGTGGTCAAGCAAATAATCTTTGTCAAAAGTTAGCTACATGCTTGTAGTTAGAATTTGCATAAGGTCTGAATACAATTTCTAGAAAATGTCAGTGAGTTTAACCAGCAATTCTGTTTACTTGCACCCAAGCAAATGTGGAAAAGACAGGTAATGCATAATTGCTTTCATTTCGTGGTTCACATTTGGGTCCATATCTATGAAGTTCAATGAGTGGACTTCTCCCCCATCAAAGGGCACCTTGATTGCTTCAACTGCATGGCTCAAAATCCACATAAGTCTCAAGAAATGGAAGATTCAGCCATGTCAGGCCTCACACAAAAAGGTAGCCTAAGTAACCATTCATAACTAAGAAACTCCTCATGTACCTGTCTGCCTACTAGTCTATCAAAACACTAAATTAGATGCATACAATTATAAAGTATATTCCAGGGCATAAAAAGGTTGGCAGAGGAACAATGCCAGGTGTGGCAACCACCAAAAATGCAACCCCTAACTGGGAAGTGTAATTGACCAAGTGACTCAACTCTGAAATCCACGGCTGCATTTGTGTTGAGACCATGCTTCTCATGGGCTGTTCTGGTATCAGGAATACCATGGCCAATCTATTTCTTGGAGACACCAAACTCCTATGATAGCTAACTGTGGTTCCGAGACTCACCAGCAGCCTTAATGGGCCTTCCTTAGGCTGCACAACTACGTAGGATGCTTCCACCTGACTTTCCTCCCCTCTCCTTCACCTGTGGGCAAACTTTGTTTCATCGTCTGTCAACTGCCCCAAGGTGTTCCACCTCCCTCTCCATTTTTTCTAACACAGGCCTTTCCCCTAAGAAAATTCTTGCACATTTAATCCTGTCTTGGCATCTGCTTCTTGGGAAATCTGGACTAATACGCCAGGCAGGATCAGGTACCATGTTTGGGAAAGAAAAACAAACTGAAAAATTGTCACAGCTTCATCCCTTTCTAGTCATGTCAAGCTACTTCTAAAAACCTCATTTCCTCATCTGCCGAATGAATTAGCAGGGTTAGGCATCTATAAAGTCTCTTCCAGCTTCAACCTCTTGGATTCTATAGCTCCCATTCTGCCATTTATGACCACAGGTTACCAGCATCCTAGGAGACAGTGTCTCTCAGCACAGTTGGCCTACTTACTGAGTCTCAGGTGAGGAGTTACATTTCCATACGCAGCTCTTGGACAAGAAAAAGCTGTGAGGTAGCCAAAAACTCAGCAAGTAGAGTAAGGGCATCCCTGGCTAGGCCCCCACAGAGAATCAAGTGAGTGGAACACACCTTTTATAGTCCAAGTTGCAGTATTAGAGCCTCAAGGCCAAGAGCTCACCTTGAAACCAGAGGCAAGGTATACTAGCCAGCTTGAAGAGATCCTACCACATCAGAAGGAGATAGTGTGCTCTCTTCTAAGCCCCCTAAACTCTGTGTCAGACCTTCCTCAAGGCACTTGGCACATGGACTTAACAAGCACCTTGGAGTCTGACACATGAAAGTTCAAATCATTGGTGAGCTAGTGAGAAGTTACGTCAGTTAAGATTAGATATGGCTACCTGTGAAGGAAACTCAAATTAACAATGGCTTAAAGACATTCTATATTATTCTCTCACACACAAAAAAAAGTCCAGAGGTAGACAGTTCAGAGCTGAGAGAGTGGCTCCACAAAGTCAACAAGGACCTAGATTCCATTCACCTTTCCACTCCACTATCTTTTGATTCAAAATGACTGCTAGAGCTCCAGCCATCACATCCATGTTCCAAACCACAGGATGGAGGACAGAAGAAGGGATCTCCTTTCTTCCTTTCAACACATTTCCTACATTTTTCACCAACACTTCCACTTTATCTTATTGGCCAAAACATAGTCAGGTAGCTTTACCTATCTACAAGGAAGGCTGGAGAATGTAGTCTGTTAGCTGGTGGCAATCTGCTCAGCTGAAAATCAGGGTCCTTATGGTCAAGAAAGAAGTGGAGCTGAATATGAGGAGGTAATTAGTTGTTTCCATCAGAGACTAACAGGAAAAACAAACCTGGCGGGAGTGAAGACAGAGGGCTCGCACAGCAGGGGAATGAATCAGGCATGGAGAGGATGGTCTCTCACCATCCATGGGGTCATAGTGTGCATATGCCTCAAATTTTTATCATAACCAAAAATAAAAACAAAAAATTGGCAGTATTTAACCCTATCTAAAAATAAATACACACATGACTTACACTGTACTACCTATACAGCTAACTCGAGCCCCATATTATTTTATGCTGTTACAATTCAGACATTTGTGTGTGTGTGTGTGTGTGTGTGTGTGTGTGTGTGTGTGTGAGACAGAGTCTCCCTCTGTCACCCCGGCTGTAGTGCAATGGCACAATCTCAACTTACTGCAACCTCCGCCTCCCTGGTTCAAGCGATTCTCATGCCTCAGCCTCCGGAGTAGCAGGGATTACAGGTGCCTGCCACTATGCCCTGATAATTTTTGTATTTTTAATAGAGATGGGGTTTCACCATGCTAGCCAGGCTGATGATTCAGACACATTTTTTAAATGCTTTCTCTGAGAGTCAAGAGTGAAAGTTGTGGCATGAGTTGAGGTAGATCCGTGATTTTAAAAGTAGACCATGCCTCCCTACCACTTTCGCCAGGAAGTGTGATGCCATTGGCACTCAGATTCCCTGGTGCTCATGTTTTTCACCTGCCAAATGAAGACAGTAATGCCTACCAGGACGGGCTATCATCAGGATGCAAAGTAAAGCCTGAAAAGCATCCAGTCTAGAGTCTTGTTCATGATAAAAGCTCGATAAAGGCTATGGTTATTTGTGGTCTCCACTGCTAGCAGGAGGTTTCCAGGGAAGAAGCATCTGTCTTCTTCCTCTTTAAATCTCCTCCTTTTCTCTTTTAAACGTATTGAATTATGGGATTTCAAAAAATTGTTTTTCCATTAAAAAGCCTAGTTGTGTTCTATTGAACATTTGTAATGCTATATGCAGAAATAAATTATTTTAACAAAATTCAAACAGGTTTGAAAACAGAGACTATCAAAATAGTTACTTGTGTGTTCGCTTATTCAACATTTATTTGAGGACCAAACATTGAAGATACGAAGGTGAAAATCACATAGTTCTGTATTCAAGATAATCAATGTAAAAGGAGGACAGAACAATAGTATAAGATGCAATAAGAACTACAGTGAAGATGCGTAGTTACTGATGCCGGCGGGAGGGGTCAGCTATGCCCAGGAGAATCAGAGCTTTACAGAAGACGTGAAATTTGAATTGGTGTTTTGAGGGATGAATAGGAATTTACTAGGTGGAGGGAAAGATTAGTTACTAATTTTAAATATTATATCTAGAAATCATGAATAAGCAGGAGGGAAAGTTTGTTTAATGTGTGAATCAGCAGATGAAGAGAAATAAATCTTATAATAAAGAGATATTTCAATTTAGAACAGTACAGATATGGGAATTATGACCTCTCTCTATATATGTATATAATATATATAAAATATATATCTAATATATATAAAAATAAAATATATACACATACATATATACATATATTCACACATATATATACACATACACGCACACACACACATATATACATATATCTCCAAAGCCAGGTTAGTGATGCTGAAGGCAGTTTGCCCCTCACTAGGAAACACCATGAGGGCTGGATTATTACATGTGTGGCCTGAGCATTTGCTGGTAGAGTGAGAAGGCCCATGTCATAAGAAGATTCACAACTAAAACCTCTTCCAATTGCAGGTATCAGAGATCCATATAGGAGCCCAGCTTCAGCAATGACCTGGTGGCGAGGAAGAAGAGTCCTCAACACAGACATCATAGGTGAACTCTTCCAGAATGAGATCAACAGGATCAGAAATGCCCTTCCACTTCCATTAAGCCCCACAGTTAAGAACACTGAATTGGAGTAAGGAATTAATGGGAGGAGACCTGTGAAAACTCCTATATGCTGCTTGAGAAGAATGGCAGACCAACTAATTAACTCATCCAGTAATTTGTCATATTAAATTATCACAGCAATTTGTGAGAAGTGGGGAGGTTCTCTGGGAAATAGGATCCAGGTCAGTGCCTTCTTACAGAGCTAAACCTCTGCAGTGTACGAAAACCTTTCCAGGGCGGCCCATGTACAATGAATATGGTGCACTGGGGCCCAGAAACCACCCTTCTTCTAATACAGGGTTTGTCAAACTTGAAGTTACAAACACTTAGGAGATCTTAAAAGTCTATTATCGCAACTAGCTTTTTAAAAACATGAAATAGAATGGAATGGGACAGAATGGAACCCAATGAATGGATGAAAGGATAGAATAGAATAGAATAGAATAGAATAGAATAGAATAGAATAGAATGGAATGGAATGGAATGGAATGGAATGGAATGGAATGGAATGGAATGGAATGGAATGGAATGGAACGGAACGGAACAGAACAGTGCATTACACTAGTAGAGTTAATATAGTTTTGTAAAACATCGTAAAACCATGCATACATGTGCATGCACACACATACATACACACACACAGACAATCTGGCTTTTATTTAAATGTATGTTTATTGGTTGCAGGCCAAAACCCCACTATCCTAGCATGTCCATTACCCTAGTGCGCCTTCCCAAACTGAAAGACTGAGAAACTTAAAGTGGTATTTCCCATCATCTCTTGCAGTTAAAATTCAAATAGGATTTAGGTTGGCCAAACATAAACAATTGCATGAGATTCAGAAAGTGTGATGAAGGTAAAAGTCTCTACTTGGGTCCGTCCAATGCTGCTGTTGACCGGCTGGTTCACAGGGGCCCTGGGTTTTCCTGCAGTAACAGTGGCAGAGGTCCCAGTGTCCAGTTGCTGATTTCATGGTGGAGTAGGAGGTCTGTGTTCTGCGAAAGTGGACCTGGCAGCTGCAGCACTCTTCTGGAGGCAATGGCTGCCGTGGCCTTCTCCCCAGCCATGGATCACAGCGGGGCCGTTGTATTCCTGGATGTACCATTTGCCATGTCTGCTTCCTGATTTTCCCGCTTCAGGATTGTGGCAGTGGCGGCAGCTCCCCAAGTGGGCTGACGCTGTGGCACTGTTCTGGAAGTCACTCTGGAACACCCAGCCCACTCCTCCAGCCTTCCCAGGATTTTATGAGTGCTTAACTCTCTTCCTGATTAAAAATTGCTAGAGTTGTTTCTGTTGGCTGCAACTAAACCCTGTTGGGTAATAGAAAAACAGATATGGAGGGTCATCAAATGATGCACCCAAGTCTCCTCTGTAATTAGAGTCGAATTAATGGCAAGGCTGGAACTGAAACCCTGTTCTTCGAACACTGAGTCCTCAGTGAGGAGTGAGGTTTGGGGTCCCCTCAGCTGCAGTTGTGCAGGAATGGAAAAAGAGGATGATATTAAACCTAAGGAAGGGGCTTAGGTTTCAGATGAAGTTCGTGCTCAAATCTCACTCTCAAGGTCCTCCTCTCCTCCAGAGTTACTAAGGAAGCAGTCACAGAAGGAACAAACACCAAATAATAAGAAAAACATTATCATTTAACAAGCAGCACAAGCCCCTGGCACTCCCATGATGCAGACGACTTACATGATCTGCAGAGGTGCATGGAGTTGGCCTTTCTCCCACTCGAACATAAATGGTAAGATCTGAACAGCAGACCCCAGGCTTCTGACGCAAGCAGTCAAATAGATGAGGCTGACCAACCTGTAATAGGGACTGTCAGGGATGGTTACTGCACTGTAGGCAAAAGACTTGAAGTAGGAGACTTAGGAAGCAGGCAGAGAGAGGACAGGGAATAGGTTCCATCAAGGCTTCAGCCTCTGTCTACCCAGATTGGAGGCACTTTCTTTTGTATCGGGATGAAGCTAAGAAATGGAGGGTGAGAGGCTGAGCACAGTGGCCCATGCCTGTAATTCCAGCACTTTGGGAAGCCAAGGCAGGAGGATCACCTGAGGTCAGGAGTTCTAGATCAGCCTGGCCAATATGGTGAAACCCTGTCTCTACTAAAAATACAAAAAATTAGCCGGGCTTAATGGTGGGCACCTGTAATCCCAGCTACTCAGGAGGCCGAGGCAGGAGAATTGCTTGAACCCAGGAGGCAGAGGTTGCATTGAGCCAAGATCCCGCCATTGCACTCCAGTCTGGACAACAAAAGTTAAACTCTGAAGAAACAAAGAGAGAGAGAGAGAAAGAAAGAAAGAGAGAGAGAGAAAGAGAGAGGGAGGGAGGGGAAGGAAGGAAGGGAGGGAGGGAGGGAGGGAGGGAGGGAGGGAGGGGGGGAAGGGCGAGATCAACAGAAAGGATGGAAAATTATTCAACTCCATTAGGCAGAGGTGAGACTACAGAGAGAAGATCCTGTACATTCCCCTCCTGCTACAGAAAGCTGACCTGAGGCAGAATTGAGGGTCCTAGAGTCTAGGGTGTCTGGACAATCAGGAAAACATGAGGGGACCATGTTTTAGAAGAATTAGGAAAGAATTCGAGGAAAGAAAGGCCAACAGGAAGATGCAAGACATTAGAGAGATCTTATGCCCTCTTTCATTCTTTTCTCAAAAGTCTTTCCGAATTTAGAGGGTTTTTTTTTTTTTTTTTTTTTTTTGAGATGGAGTCTCACTCTGTCACCCAGGCTGGAGTACAGTGGCACGATCACCACTCACTGCATCCACTGTCTCCCAGGTTCAAGCGATTCTCTTGCCTCAGCCTCCCCAGTATTGGGAATACAAGTGTGCACCACCACATCCAGCTAATTTTTTTTTTGTATTTTTAGTAGAGATGAGGTTTCACCATCTTGGCAAGGCTGGCCTTGAACTCCTGACCTCAGGTGATCCACCCACCTTGGCCTCCCAAAGTGCTGGATTACAGATGTAAGCCACTGCGCCCAGCCCAAAATTTAGAGATCTTATATGAACTTTGCTGTAATTGCTCATAAATGCATAGGTGACCATCTCCTGTAGATTGAGGCTGAAGGAGGCAAAAGTCTCTCACCTCTTACCGGGCCAGCATAGCTCCATTCCCTTCTAAGAGAGGCTTTTTAATAAGTTGGCATTCATCTTACTCTGGTGAGTTTATTTTATCACAGACTCTCTGAGAAGAAAAAAAAAAAACATTGCGACTTACCACAATAAAGTAAATATCACAAGATAAATGACAATGTTGGAATGGAAACCACTTAGGGACTCAGAACGGTCAGATGCAAACAGTTTCAAGACTATTAGCTGTTAAAGGTTATGCCTTATGTCACCCAAAAGGGTTTTCCCCTAGATTTATAGCACAAACTCATGGAAGATTTATTGCCATCTTAATTTTTCCCCCATTTTCACTTTACGAACAGTCAGCCTGGAATTCCTCCTAAGTCATTTAGAAATGAGGAGCTGCTGGTTTTTAAGAAATGTTTTGTGCCACATTTTCTGCAACTTTAATGTCTTTCTTATGAATTCGATTATGATCAAATCATCTCATGTGCCTCTCCAGATTCACCCTCTGCCCTTTGCCACCCACCCTGTTCTCTGTCCCAGGAAGCTGGCCTTTAAGAGCCACAGAACAAAGTCTCTTGCCTTTGGCTTTCAGATGGGTACAGCCACAACGGGGAATGACCAGAGACTGGCGAAAGGGAAGAGATGGGCTTGAGCTGTTCGTTCCCCCAGATCCTTTCTGCATGCTCCACGGTTGGCTGCAGCCTTGGCAAGGTCTCAGCTTCTGTCAGGCCGCCTTCTCACAATGCTCTCTGCCTCCAAGTTCCAGTAACCACTCTGTCCCAGTGATAGAGTGTACATTTGCTCACAATACTGATTCTTTCTCTCAGGGCCCACCCCACTTATTGTGGCTTGGCCATTTGATTTGCGTTAGTCCATGGAATGTTAGCGGGCGTGACATCTATCTCACGGGAGCAAGAAGCTTCAATGTGCTCTTGCATGGTGTGGCTCTGCCCCTGGTGCTTCTGACCTCTATCATGAGAAGAGCATGTCCCAACGTGAGACCACTGTGAGCCTGCGCTCTCAAATGAGAAGGCATGTCGGACCCAGCCAAGCCCAGCAGAGTCCAGCAGAACCACAGCCAAACTACAGCCCTCATGCAACATGCATGAGAAATGATGTTTGTTATCATAAGCCACTGAAATATCGAGGTTGTTGGTTATGACTGCAAAAGTCAACAGATGCAGCCAGGCGTGGTGGCTCAGGCCTGTAATCCCAGCACTTTGGGAGGCCAAGGTGGGGAGATCATGAGGTCAGGAGATTGACAGCATCCTGGCTAACACGGTGAAACCCTGTCTCTACTAAAAATACAAAAACTTAGCCGGGTGTCATGGTGGGCACCTGTAGTCCCAGCTACTCCGGAAGCTAAGGCAGGAGAATGGCTTGAACCCGGGAGGCGGAGCTTGCAGTGAGCTGAGATCGCGCCACCGCACTCCAGCCTGGGCGACAGAGCGAGACTCCATCTCAAAAAAAAAAAAAAAAACAAAAAACAAAAAACAAACAAACAAAAAAACTAAACAGATACACTCCCAGTGCCTCTTCAAGACCTAGGGGATACCACTGACATCTACTGCTACTAGGCACAGAGTTTCACTATATGCCTTGTGAGTTCCCTACTCCCTTCCCAAACCTTTATGAATGGTTCCTTTATTAAAGACTCTTCAGTATATCCAATTCAACTATGTCACCTGCTTCTCGTTGAGACTGTGACTGAAACATGTCATATTTAGAACAGCGAATATTAGAACGAACCACAAAGAGGTTTAATATAGCGTGATATTGACTGAACTCTCTTTAATAGCAAACAATAACTAGGAGGAAAAGGAAGGGGGAGAGGGAGGAAGCAGAGGGAGACAAACAAAAGGAGAGGAAAGAGAAAGATAAGGAGAGGAAAGGAAGAAAAAGAGGAGGAGGAAGAGAAAAAGGAAGACGTGGAAGTATGGAGTGGGAGAGAAGAAAGTAGTTATTGAGGGCTTACTATGTGCAGACCTTGTGAAAAGAACTTAAAGATAATCTTGACAATAGTAAAAAATAATTGAATTGTTCATTTTTAAATGATTAAAAAGTCTAACTGGGTTGTTGAAAACACAAAAGATCAATGCTTGAGGGGATAGATACCCCATTTACCCTGATGTGATTATTATGCATTGCATGTCTGTATCAAAATATCTCTTGGAACCCATAAATATATGCACTTACTATGTACCCACAAAAATTAAAAATTAAATAAAAGGTGATCTCATTCTATCCTTACAACAACCCTAGGTACTATCAATTATGTGCATTTTGTAAATGAAGAAATAAGATAAAAAGAAGGTGGGGTGTTTCCTCAAGGTCACCCTCAGAAATGTCCAGAAAAACTGCTTTACAGCCTCAAGAAAGAGAGAACACAAAGTGGGTGGTAGGAAGGCCTCGTGGTGATAACATCTTCGAGGGCCATGAGGGGTGACAGAGTGATGCTAGTTATTCAAAACTCTTGGACAACATATGCCAGGAAATCTTGCTGGCCAATGGAAATACATCAACAACTACAGCTTGCAAAACACCAACAGGCTCTAAGTAGCTCCAGAGTTCATTTGGATTCTGTGCTTTTTTAAAAAGAAGCTCCATTAAATGGCCACGATGAGCTTCCCTGATGCTGGGATTATGCACTGTAGTGCAAAATAAAATCAATTATGAGGCTCTCCTATGAGTGAGGAACTAACACGCAAGTTCCCATTTTCTCTTGGGCTTCATTTCTGTTTCAAGATTGTCAAGCAAAAGTGATCATTACAAAGACGACTCTATCTTGCACTGATTTTTCACACCAGTCACCTGTTGTTCATTCACAGGTCTTGCATGGAGGTCGATCTCTACAAATGCATGCAGATGTGCTATGATTCAATTCTAATGAGCCTTTCAGAGGAAGCCACACACAACTCCACTTTTACCACTTTTACCACTTACCAAAATGATCAACACACATCATTTCTCTTAATTGTTTTATGCAAACTTAATACATATGCTGAAAAGTAAGAAAAATATAACTCCGATTCGGAAAGAGGGGAAGCAAAGTTTATTGACTGATTAATAGGTTCAGCTCTCTATCTACAATCTCCTTTGAGAGGAAGATATCATTACTCTCATTTTATCAATGAATAAACAAGATCTCAGAGGCTGAATGTAATGCTTAATATTCAGTATTGAGTATCAATTTGATTGGATTGAAGGATGCAAAGTATTGTTCCCGGGTGTGTCTGTGAAGGAGTTGCCAAAGGAGATTAACATTTGAGTCAGTGAACTGGGAAAGGCAGACCCACCCTAAATCTGGGTTGTCACAATCTAATCAGCTGCCAGCACAACCAGAGCAGCAGAACGTGGAAAGCCTAGACTGGTTAAGTCTTCTGGCCTCCATCTTTCTCCCGTGTGGGATGCTTCCTGCCCTTGAACATCAGACACCAAGTTCTTCAGCTTTTGGATTCTTGGACTTACATCAGCGATTTGTCAGGGACTCTTAAGCCTTCGGCCACAGAGTGAAGGCTGCACTGTCAGCTTCCCTACTTTTGAGGTTTTGGGGACACAAAACCAGGTTTTGGCTTCCCAGCTCCTCAGCTTGCAGACGGCCTATTGTGGGACTTCACCTTGTGATCGTGTGAGTCAATTCTCCTAATACATTTCCCTTCACATATACATCTATCCTATTAGTTCTGTCCCTCTAGAGAACCCTGACTAATACACTGAGTAAGCCCAGGGTAACATAGCTGCTTCACGGCAGAAGCCAGGTCCTAACAGACTCTTGCAGGCTGTCTTCCTACTGTGTGCTCCTGTTCCAGCACAGACCTGGCATGGGCCCATCATGTGCCAGCCACGCCCAAGGCCAAAATCATCTCAGGGAATGATGAAGCCCTGAGAATATGTACTAGCTGTCTGTGGTCAACCATGTTGATATTCAAAAGCATGCAAAGCCCTTCTTAGGGAAAGATTTGTTTATCTCCGTATTGGCAGCAACCTTGGTTGGACAACTTGATTTTGCCAGAGAAACATGAACAGAAACACGTGGGCTATTTCCAAGTAAAGCCTTTAAAAGCCAGCTCAGAGCTCTTCATGTTCTCTTTTCCTTTCGCTACAAGTAACGTGTCATTCAAGGTAGAGGCTGTTCCACCAGCCTGGGTCATGGAGTGAAACCCCCACCATGGATATGAATCGTGAGTGCAAGATAAACCCTTAGACTGGTAGGTCACTGAGATGGGGTCCTTCATCACTGCAGTGTGACCTAGCTGGGGTTCAGGGTTCTGAAGCCCCAAGGGGCACATCCACTGCCCAATGTTTGTATCTTTTTAAATTTATGACAAATACCAGAGAGGGGAAAGAACAAGTTGGGTTTGAATCCTGACCTTGCCCTTTAGAACCTGAAAATGAGCAATCTTGTGTCATCTTTCTGCACCTTCATTTCCCCATGAGTAAAAATAAAAATCATAATGCCTACCACTCTGATATGGTTTGGCTGTGTCCCCACCCAAATCTCATCTTGAATTGCAGCTCCCACGATTCCCATGTGTCATGGGAGGAACCCAATGAGAGGTAATTGGATCATGGGGGCAGGTGTTTCCTGTGCTGTTCTCATGATAGTGAATAAGTCACATGAGACCTGATGGATTTATAAAGAGAAGTTCCCCTGCACAAGTTCTCTCTTGCCCTCCACCATGTAAGAAGTCCCTTTGTTCTTCCTATATCTTCTACCATGATTGTGAGGCCTCCCCAGCCATACAGAACTGTGAGTCCATTAAGCCTTTTTTTTTCTTTATAAATTAGTCAGTCCTGGGTATGTCTTTATTAGCAGCGTGAGAACAGACATACTTGAGGTGGAAGAGAAATGAGATGCCGAGGCCCTCACTCTGTTTCTGGTACTCCATAAGCACACCTCAACCTTTCTCTAGCTTCTCCCAGTTCTCACCCCCTTTCTCCATTCCCTGTGAGCCCTGTCCCATCCGTAAAGATGTGTGTTCAGGCCACTTCCTGCCTGTCTCCACACTTCTGCACTTTCTCTTCTGTTGCCCTTCTGTCTTCCCAGCACCCGGCTGTCCCCCTGCATGCACACTCAGATCTTCATCTTCCTTCTGATGCTTTCACCTCCTCCTGCCTCCAGCAACTACAACTGCCTCACTTGAGAGCCTCGATCTCCTTCCCTGCATCTGTAATCATCAGTGAAATGTTGAGCACAGCTGGATTTTCTAAGCCAATGGTTAATTGCAGGGAGCTGAGGGTGACCCAATGGCAGTTTCAAGTATTTGGAGTGTGAAATAATGAAGACGCTAGTGAGCAGACCAGCTGAAAATCAGCAAACAGGCCCCCTGAACAGCTTCCAAGGGTTCTGATGAAAGTGGCTGTCTTTCCCCAGCTGGCGAGGCTTGTGCTTGAGCCGGAAGCAGACAAGAGTCAGAGACCACCCCAGGGAGATGTACACTGGGAAGACTGTGTCCTCAGACCTGCAGAAGGATTTTGATAACTTCTCCAGTTACCATGGCAGCTGGGCTCACAAAGGATTACACAGGAACTAAGCAGCAAAATCTTTAATGAAGTAGTGACCTCAAGAGCCTAGGTCTCCCCTCAGCAGCAACAGTGGCCCCTCGATCCTCATCTCTGCTAATGAGGGACTCACTAACACCCCTCACACAGAGGACAGTCTGTACCGCCCCGAAGATGAAGGGGACACCCAAACACATATGTCATGACCTCAGCTCAGGGCTGTGAAAACCGTGAGAACAGTCCATCTGTGCCCCCTACCGTCTCGTTCTTTGCCTGTCCACAAATCCAGACAAGGGATGGGCAGAAAAATACTCCAGGAGGCCACTCTGCAGGCCACTCTGTGGTCCCATGGGTTTATCTGCACTGAGGGAAGTTTCTTGAAAAGTCTTCAATTTTGAAAGTGTAGCATTTTAAGTGCTTACTCTATGCAGGCATTGGGGACTAAGCAGTGAAAAAAATCTAAGCACCTACACTCAAGGAGTTTATAGTCAAAGTGACTGAAATACAAATAAACTAGCTGTTCTAACAGTGAGAAAAGCTTAGGGTTCTGGGAGTTGGGGAGTGATGAAAAATGCATATCACACCATAGGTGCACAATCAATACTTAAATGAATTTGTTTATTATAAAAATGATCAATAAATTGAATCAACAACACACCAGGCACCTTCCTATCCCAGAATATTTGTGCTTACTATTCTTGTACTTACTATTCTTTTTTAAAAAAAATTAATTTTTAATTATTTTTTTTTAGCCCACCTGACTTCACCAGCACTGTCTGGAACATTTTTCCCACAAATACCCTTGTATGAATTTCGTGCTACTGCTGTAATAAATTACCACAGACTTAGAGGCTTCAAACAACACAAATCTATTCTCCTGCAGTTCTGGAGTCTGAAATCTAAGATCAAGGCATCAGCAGGCCTGCATTCCTTCTGGAAGTTGCAGGGGAGCATCTGCTTCCTCAACTCTTCCAGCTCCTAGAGTCCTCCTGCATTCCTTAGTTCCTGGAGTCCTCCTGCATTCCTTAGTTCCTGGAGTCCTCCTGCATTCCTTAGTTCCTGGCCCCTTCCTTGCCTCACTCCAACCTCTTGCTTCGGTCATCACATCTCTTACTACTGACTCTGACCTTCTTGCCTCCCTCTTACAAGGGAAGACATTGGGTCCACCACCAAGAAAATCCAGAATAATCTCCCCATCTCAAATCCTTCATCACATCTCCAAAGTCTCTTTTACCAGGTAAAGTAACATATTCACAGGTCTGGGCATTGGGATGTGGATATATTTGCAGAGGGGGTGGGTCACTATTCAGCTTGCCACAACCCTCAGGATGCCTGTCCTTAAATTCTTTCTTTTTTTCTTTTGAGACAGAGTCTCGCTCTGTTGCCCAGGCTGGAGTGAAGTGGTGCAATCTTGGCTCACTGCAACCTCCACCTCCTGGGTTCAAGTAATTCTCCTGCCTCAGCCTCCCAAGTAGCTGGGATTACAGGTGCCTGCCATCATGCCTGGCTAACTTCTTTGTATTTTTAGTAGAGATGGGGTTTCACCATAATGGCCAGGCTGGTTTTGAACTCCTGACCTCAAATGGTCCACCCCCCTTGGCCTCCCAAAGTGCTAGGATTACAGGTGTGAGCCACTGTGCCCAGCCACTCTTCATCTGTAAGGCATTCTCAGTCAATCTAGCATAAAAGAGCTACACCAGCCATACCTGGCACTCCGTCTTCCTTACCCTGCTCAAGTTTTCTCCATTTTATTGATTCCTGTCAGAAACACCATGCATCTGCTCATTTATTATTTGTTTCCTCCCTCGACTTCACTGGAACGTAAGCTCCAGGAAGGCAAAGAATGTCCTTTGTCCACTCTTACAGCACCAGAGCCCAGAACAGTGCCTGGCACTTAAGTGCTCAATCATATCTGTTAAATAAATGAAAAAATTCAGCCCATAGGTGAGATGGCATTGAAGATGAAAACTCAGCCAGGCAAAGGAGTAGTAGAGAAAAAGGGGTGAAGAGGGCCCCAGGTAAAGAGAAAATATGAACAAAACAAGAAGGTGTGGTAAGTTCCAGAAACAGAAAGACATTTGGTATCAGTCGGCGGTGCTCACTGTTGGTTGCCTGGCCAGAATCCATCCACCTACTCCTCTTCTAATAGAACCCCAATTTTGAGCATATGCCCACCACCCCCATACACTCACATCCCACGGCACCCAGCAGAGTCTGCCCCACGCGTTGTTGTTATCACACAGACGCTGGTCCCATAGGATGTATTTCCTAGGTTCCCGTGGCAGCCACTGGTTTGACCCATGGGAGGCGCTGATAAGAGATAGGAGGTGGTATGGACTGAACTGTGTCCCCCCAAAATTCACACATTGAGCCCCTCCCCCCACTGTGATGTATTTGGAGACAGGACCTTAAAGGATGAATTAAGGTTCAGTGAGGGTGTAAGGGTGGGTCCCTAACCTGATAGGACAGGTGTCCCTGTAAGAAGAGAAACAGACCCCAGAGTCCTCTCGCTCTGCACACACACAGAGGAAAAGCCACGAGGACACAGTGAGCAAGCGGCCGTCGACAAGCCAGGAGGAGAGCCCTCACCGGGAACCAACCCTGCTGACACCCTGATCTTTGGCCCATCTCCAGAACTGAGAAAATGAATGTCTGTTGTTGACGCTGGCCACTGTGTGGTATTCTGTTAAGGCAGGACAAGCTGACAAATCCAGGAAGAGAAGGAAAGAGCCAGGATATCCCCCTCCCTTCTTCCTTGACTCTAGCAGCTCTGTCTGGTGGTGGATCCTGCTTTCCTCCCCGCCCTTTCCCCCTTCCCCTCAGAGGCCCACATGACTCCTGTCCCTGCCAGGTGACTGAGGCCCAATCTTCAATCTTCCGCCTATGTCCTGACAGCTGTGCCTTGCTGCCTGCTAACCTCTGGGTGGCCACAACTTCCCTTGCTGGCTTCTCAGCCCTTTGTGACCTATGTGACCAATTCCCTTCATTCAATCCCCTCTGTATCAAGAACTCACACTGATTCCTGTGTTCCTTGCTGCACCCTGCCTGACACCTTCTATGGAGCATAAGGTGCCTGAGGGGAAGGCAGCACCAGAGCAGGTTCAAGGGCATGCAGGGGCCAGTTCACCAGACTCCTTGCCCATCTAACTGCAGAGTTGGAATCATACCTAGAGACCAACGAGGAGCCATCCCTGCAGCCTTTTCAGCAGGTGGAGGGACATTTTTAGGACTCCATTTTAGAAAGATCAAGTCACAATGAGCATCTACCAGCAACGCCTGGAGAATAATTCTTTGCAGCCTATATTTTCCACGTGGTTTCTCTAATGCTGCATGAACACAGCCCAAGACTTTTTTCCCAAAAGAAATGATAGTGGACAGAGAACAGAGAAACAACAAAGAATAGAAGGTGAGAGCTGGCCTTGCACCTTCCCTAGAGCTAGGCCTTCTGGCTTCTAAATTATGTCTAACTCCTAAATTGTGTCCAAATCGCAATTTGGGGGGACTAATACTGAAGCAACAGTGTCCCCACTCACACTCATTCCCTTTACAAACCCCAGATTCTTGCATTTAAAAGGGAAGAAGGGGCCAGGCATGGTGGCTCACACCTGTAATTCCAGCACTTTGGGAGGCCAAGACGGGCAGATCACTTGAGGTCAGGAGTTCAGGACCAGCCTGGCCAACCTGGTGAAAACCCATCTCTACTAAAAATACAAAACTTAGCCAGGCTTGGTGGCGTGCGCCTGTAGTCCCCACTACTTGGGAGGCTGAAGTGGTAGAAATACTTGTACTGGGGAGGCGAAGGTTGCAGTGAATGGAGATAGCACCACTGCACTCCGGCCTGGGTGACAGTGAGACTTCGTCTCTAAATAAATAAATAAATAAATAAAAGCAAAGAAGAGTGGGGGCTAAGAAAATGCAAACGAGAAACACTCCAGGCAGCACTTTGCATATAGGATTTATCAATTCCAAATAAGGGTGTCATATGGGGAATGCCAGCTGGTAGCTGTAATTCAAAGGGCCAGGAGTTTGGTCTGTACCATTAGTCACATGAAGCTAGCAGAAGCCTAATTGTTCTTTGTCATTCTTCAGCAAAACTTCTCTCTCTCTCCATCTTTTAGTTGGTTTGCTTTTCTCCCTTTTCCCCTTCCTTTTCTTCTTCTTTTTTTTTTTTTAATATTCTTGGAAACCCTTTTCTGCCAATCACTGTCAGCGGCTACTCAGG
Source organism: Macaca mulatta (assembly GCF_049350105.2). NCBI lineage: Eukaryota > Metazoa > Chordata > Mammalia > Primates > Cercopithecidae > Macaca > Macaca mulatta. Next base: position 127,018,122 of record NC_133413.1, read on the forward strand.
CCTGAGCAGAGCAGCAGCAGATGCACAATGAGATGTGCAGACTTGGAAATGAGCTGTGGAGGGTGCGTGGGAGGGAGCATACCTCTCATGAGAAAAAGCAGGGAAAACGCTCAATGCAAATACAGCCTTAGACAAATTCTAATCTAATAAGAATCATTCTTCAGGTGCATAGGCGGGCAGAAAACAGAAGTAAACACTTCATCATGCAGAACTGATTTCTTTTAAGTAATAATAGAAATGTAATTCTCCAAGAGAAGGTCGCTGAGATTCATACATATTGCTAATATATTTAAAGCTGAAGAAGAAAAGACAGCAGTCCCCAAACGGCGGCGCAGAAACTAAATGGAAACAGACAATGTCAGAGCTCAAGGTGAGGCCTCCTGTCCCGAGTGGCCAGGAATCATCAGAGATGCTCTTATGACAGGTATCCTTAATTCTCCAGGTCAGAGGGTCTGGCTGGGCCAGTTAAGGGAGGGGAGACAGGTTTTAAGAACACTGGCTTCTTTTACAAAACAGCAAATATTTCCTAGTGCTTGAGAAATGCCATGGATTTCAGGAAAAGGCTCACAAGGAAATTCAGAAGATCTATTTCTCTCCCGGCATCTCTCACTCATCATCAGCCTAGATTCACCTCTGTTCATCGGTGCATGCAATTGATCCTCCGTCATCTTCACAGTCACCTACATAGAACCACTACACAGGGCCTACGGCTGGGAAGCAGTGTGGGGTGGGGTGGACAGGACGCCATCAGCCTTCCACTTAGGCTCTTGTGGCTAATCTGGGAACATTAAGGTGACATATGTGGTCCTTGAGATACACTTGCAGGACTAGTTTTATAACCTGTTTCAGCATTTCATCATTTTTTAATACAGTGGAGATGACTGGGACTTCACTTCAACTCTAAGACGGCCTTGGAATTAATGACTTGATGAAGAAAGTCTTCATCCATAAGGCCAGCGTGCCCCGAAGTCCCCCAAGGAACAGATAAATCCTGATTCCTTTGATATTTTATGTGCAAGGTTTCAGTTGGATCTCCTTAGAGTGTATGCTTTGGGGTGGGTGGAAAGCCTTTTGTTCTGAAAAAATACACAACTATTGAATTCAAAGGAAAAGAACATTAAAACATTAAGAACAAAAATGATCCTTTTTTAAGCCTCTAGAACTTTACGACAATTTGTCAGACATCAACTGTGCCTGCATGCTCTCACCCTGTCCGCCTCTGTCTCTCTCTCCGCTCCAGCCTCTCACTCTCTCTGATATATTCTTTCCTCCCCTCTTTACCTGGCCAACTCCTGCTCGTCTTCCAAACCTCATCCCTGAGGAGTCCCTTCCTCAGGGAAGTCCCTACCTTTGTTAATACAACCCTCTATGATACTATCTCATGGCCTCCTGCACTCCTCCGTGGTGCCAATCACAATTGCAAATCACTGACGGTTGATGTCATTATTTGCTTAATGCCTGTCTCCCCTCCCTGACTGTGAAAACCATGGGCAGTATGACAGCCCTAAAAATGTGCCACTCAGGTCTCCTGCTATAGGGAAGATAAGTGAACAAACGGCTCCAGCTTCTCTACTCTGAACCCACCACTGCAATGTGCCCACATCACGCTTCCCAAGGGCTACTCCCAGCCACTGGCTGAGCCCAGAACTGAATGCAGACCCTTCTGTCCTCTGGGACTCCTCTGACAAGCTGCCTTACATAGAGGGCTCGGTGGTCACCTAACCAAAACCTTGCCAGCATGGGGCTTCAGCCTGAGACCCTTCCCCCCCACCACTCCTTCCTGCCCGGCCTCCTTCACAGGGGCAGACTTGCAAGGCCATTCAATGGCTTGTGCCACTTCCTCTGGCTCCCTTTCGTAAGGATCTATATCTAGGATTTGCACTGTTGCAAGCAGCAGTTTCTGCTTATTCCCCTCTGTTTCCTCAGGGCCTGGCACAAAACAGGTGCTCAATTAAGATGTGTAAAATGCATAAATGCTCGCAGACATGGGGGAAACCAGTTGAGAGAGGATGGACCAGTCAGAGCAAACAGGACTCAGCCTCTGGGAAACTCCTCCAATGGCATTCCCTACAGAATCAATAACAGTGCCCCAATCCTCAGGGCATTTGTGTTATATGAATGACCACACCTAAAGGAAACAACTGCAGGCCAGGCACGGTGGCTCACGCCTGTAATCCCAGCACTTTATGAGGCCGAGGTGGACAGGTCACTTGAGGCCAGGAGTTCGAGACCAGACTGGCCAAAATGATGAAACTTTGTCTTTAATAAAACTATGAAAATTAGCTGGACGTGCTGGTGCACGCCTGTAATACCAGCTACTCGGGAGGATGAGGCATGAGAATCGCTTGAACTCGGGAGGCAGAGGTTGCGGTGCGTTAAGATCATACCACTGCACTCCAGCCTGGGAGACAAAGCCAGATTCTGTCAAAAAAAAAAAAAAAGAAAAGAAAAGAAAAGAAAGAAAAAAGAAAACAGCTGTTCTCAACATTGTTAACATCAGCACCAACATAGCTATCTTTTACTGAGCACTTAGTATGTGTTAGGCATTGAACTATACAATTTACAGGCATTAATTTGTCTGATTCGAATAGTTTAAGTTTTCCTGTGTTGACAAAAACAACAACAACAACAACAACAACAAATCTTTATGGCTTAAAACGCTCATCTGTAAATCTGAAATCTGTTTCGGACAGCCTGTATTGTCCTCCACATTTTTCAAAGACAGAAGCGTTATTAAGGCTTCTGAACACACAAGGTATAAAGATGGATCCCCATATCCAGAGGAGGGGAGGCCCTGGTTGGCTCAGGCCTCACTCCACTCAGGAACACCTATGACATATTTCGTATTTGCTGGAGTTGAGATTCAGGGACCTGAGGTCATGTCTATAGATTTGTTCTTGTGCTGAAACTCCCTTCTCTCACTAGTTCTGGCAAATCCAAATCAGTTGGCTTTCCTAGCACCACGCAAAGCACAACTGCTGACCCACTCTTGTCCCTGATGAGAGCTGGCACTCAGCCCTTTTACAGACGTGACATCTTGTTATTTTCAGTCTTTACCTTATCTCCATGACAGTATCCAGAATTCCTTGCTCTGGGCTTACTGTATCAGCCAGGCATCTAGAAAAGAGTCTGGTTTTATTTCATTCATCCTCTTTTTTGTTTTTAAATCCATGTTTCCTTTTCATAAACATTAAAATCTTCCATCCTCCCGACAATGTTTAGAATCACTGGTTATCCCAAGTGGCCAGGAAAATGTGACTGAGCTCCACTGTTGGTAGTTCACTTTTGGCAGATGCCGAAGTAGGCAAATTACAAAACCAACAGGTTCTTTTTTTTTCTCTCTCTCTCCCTCATTTCCAAAATACAAAATTGAACTATAGCATTAAATAAAGGTATTCAAACTGTACCTAACAGTCCCAATCCCCCAACCTTGCCCCCACTTTTGGAGATTCTGATATGCTCTCCTGCTTGGTAACCTCTGCCGTGGATGGGGGTGAAGGGCTAAGGCATTTTCCTCCAACACTGGATGGGCTCAGAAAAATTGACAGTGGCAGATGATCCCAACCATCTCAGCAGGAATCCATTTTGGTACCAGGACCCTTCTCCACTGAGACCCAGTCTTACTACAGGCCACACATGGGACAGAAGTGACCGGCCCACGAAAGGAAAGAGAGAGGCTGCTTCCGCACTGTGCGCTCATCTCTGACAGATGCAGCCTCCCGACTCACAGCCCAAGGCTGCCAAAGTTCTTTCGCCCTGAAGCAGCATCTGGTTTCCTGATTAGAGCCTCTCCTTTGTCAAAACGGGTTCCCTCCCGGCAGGACCTCGAGTCTTTCTAATGCTTCTTAGGTTTAATTGGAGTAGTGGGTCAGAGAAGTCTCAACTGCCCCGGAGAGTAAGGCAGTCCCAGGGAGAGAGGCCTTCAGCCCAATCCTAGGGCTTGTCGCATTGGCCTGAGTCCTACATCCAGCAAGCTGTGATCTGAGTCAATTCCATAACCGTTTCAGTACCTCCGTTTCCCCACCCATAAAACTTAGCTCTGGGACTTGGGAGTCTTAATGAGCATTGGCCTTTCCTGAATAAATTAACCAGGTGCCGGAAACATCTGTGGCTGGAGGCAAATCTACTGTATAAACAGAATATGGTATTCTTATACACACAACTGTAGCTAAAGCTCAAATACTAACCAAGCCTGACTTCATCCTAAGTCCTGTGCAGTGGGTATCTGGGGAAAAGCCAACCTCTTCTCCTCTAGTTAGGTTCTGTTTGGAGAACTCACCTTCTCCTTTACGTTGCTCTGTTCTACTCAGGACAAAGGGGTTTCTGTCAAAAGTAAAGGAATCAATAGTTCTTATAGCATCACTTTTCATTTAAATCATATAACAATACTCCAAAAATAAACACCCCCAGGAGAATGTATGCTTCATCCAGACAAAGCCAGTATCAGTCTTATTCACCACCATATCCTCAGAGCTCAGCACAGCACTGATTCATGCTAAAAATAAATTCATTGAATGAATGAATAAAAGAAATGATAGCTCTAGAAAAAATGTTATATGTTTGAATAGTTGCTTTATAGCAGCTCCTTCCATGCTGTCCTCAATATACGAGTTTATTAGAGCAGAAAATACTGAGCAACTTGGTAAACCAGTGAAAGCCTCAGATTGAGCCTTGAGTCAGTGGCAGAAGTGGAACCAAAAGCTAGGTCTCCAAACACCCAATTCTGTATTCTCGCCTTAACAACTCACTGCTTCCCTTTATCTATAGTTAGGGCCAGAAAACTACAGCCCTGAAAGCCAAATCCAGACCAATACCTGATTAATAAAGTTTTCAGAACACAGCCACACCCATTCACTCAGAGACTGTCTATGGCTACCTTTCCACTACAGTGGTAGACTTGAGTAGTTGCCATAGAGAGCACATGGCCCACAAAACTGAAAATATTTACTACCTGGCCCCTTACAGAAAAAAAGTTAGCTGATGCCTGCTCTATATTCCCCTTCCCCTAGAATCCCATATCCGTCCCAGGAGCTACCTTTAGAAACACGGGCTCTATGGGCCTGGTGCGGCAGCTCACACCTGTAATCCCAGCACTTTGGGAGGCTGAGGCGAGTGGATTATGAGGTCAGGAGTTCAAGACCATCCTGACTAACATGGTGAAACCCCATCTCTACTAAAAATACAAAAATTAGTTGGGTGTGGTGGTACACTCCTGTAATCCCAGCTACTCGGGAGGCTGAGGCAGAAGAATCGCTTGAACCCAGGAGGCAGAGGTTGCAGTGAGATGAGATCATGCCATTGCACTCCAGCCTAGGTGACAGAGTGAGACTCCATCTCAAAAACAAAAACAAAAACAAAAACAAAACAAGGGCTCTATGGTTACATTGTTTTGGTCACATAGTCCCCACAATCAGTGACCACTAATGAGTACTTGCTATTGTGAGATCAAAAAGCTTTACCACATCATCTTATTTAATTCTCCCAATAACCCTATGAGATGTGCATTATTACATGCATACATAATGTGATACTAGAATTGGCCTGAACCGTATGAAATTGCCTTTTTTTTTTTTTTTTTTTTTGTCGGTTGAATAGTGGCAATTTCATGTAGATGAAGAGAATACCATTATCTCCATTTTAGAGCTGAGAAAACACGAGAAAGTGGTGCATCAGCACACAGTTAATAAATGAAAGAATGTTTTTTCTTCTTAAAACTTTACACTCCACTTTATTTATTCAAAGTTTTGCTAATTTTGAAGTAAAAAAACTCAGTCCAATGATGCTTAAGCAAGCCTTTCCCAAAATTTATTTTAGAAAAGTTTTCTGTTTGTCTTTTTATCGCCAAGTAGTACCTATGAATATTCCACAAAACTACAGTTCCTTAGGACAGACTTTGGGGTTTCACCGTGTTAGCCAGGATGGTCTCGATCTCCTGACCTCATGATCCACCCGCCTCGGCCTCCCAAAGTGCTGGGATTACAGGCGTGAGTCACTGCTCTCGGTTAACACAGTGAAACCTCGTCTCTACTAAAAATACAAAAAATTAGCCAGGCCTAGTGGCATGTGCCTGTAATCCCAGCTACTTGGGAGGCTGAGGCAGGAGAATCGCTTGAACCCAGGAGGTGGAGGTTGCATTGAGCTGAGATCACGTGTCATTGCCTTCCAGCCTGGGCGACAGAATGAGACTCCAACTCTGTCTCAAAAAAAAAAAAAAAAAAAAACCAACAGACTTTGGAAAATACCTCCTCTTCCTTCATCCCCCTCGAATTGCCCGCAGCATTTCATAGGTGCTGCCACCTCTGTCCCCCTGGCTGCAGTCATCTCCTGCCTCCCCAGAACACCCACACATGCCCAATTTGAAACACACTGTACCTTGCTCCACTGGCAAGTGAAACTCCATTTTCACTGAAATAACCTGAATAGTCCATGCTACTGCTGCAGGCTAATTCCATTTACAGGAATAACGAAGCTCTATCCTTGTGTGGCCTCAGATGTCAATTTCATACACTTGACCCATCCCATACCTCCCATTTGTGATACAAATAAACTGCATGTTCCATCAAGACTGCTTGCTCTCCCTCTAAGCTCATGGTTCTTACGATTTATGTGCCAAATCAGTCGTAGACTTTTTCTCAGTAGTAGTGTCCAAAATCTGAGGCTGCCCTCTAGCCCAGGTCTATTAAGCAACATAATACATGCTTAACTGTGCTTTTTCTTCTTTTTTAAAAGAGAGAACAATTGCTTATATATATAAAGCTTACCGTCAAGGTTCCCTTGATTCCTATTTTCCTTAGGAGTAATACAAGTCCATAATTTGTCATAATCCTCCTCCCTACCCCCTCCTAAAGTATTAACTTGGTAGGGAAGTTGGAAATCTATCACAACCAATGACAGACATCTGTGCACAAAAATAGCAAGTCTCGAATTTAATATTTTACTGCCATATTTTGAAACAACTGGTTAGGCAGCTGCTACTGTTATCTTCCAATTACTTCTCATTTTTCCAGAGACTTAAATGCAAGCTGTAACAAATTAAATCTAAATTTCTATATTCTCTTTTAAAAAATAAAAGACTTTCAGAAAATACTGCAAAAAAAAAAAAGTTATAGAGAGGAAAAAAGGAATATTGGCGGCAAGACAGAGGACTTTATTCTCAGTGCCTCCAATGATTTATTTCATTTGCCTTAAGGTATGCAGATATGCTGACCCCTAAGTGATCCAAATCTTCTCCATTCTACATAGGCTCTTAGAGCTGAGACTTCGCAGTTTGCTAAAAATGTACTTTTCCCTGCAATTTTGTAAAGATGCCCAAGAAGAAATTCCTTCACCAAATGTTAAATATTCTCTGCTGTACCACTCTATCAATGGTGTTTAAATACACAAGAAATCTCTCAAAAGCCTTAATAGGTCATATTTTGGAGATACCAATTCAAACAAAATTGCACATGATTCCAATTGAACAGCAAGGCGGAGAACAGTGTAATTATTTTTTTTTCCAACATCAACATGCTTTTCACCTTAAATTATGAGGTTGGTGCTTAGAAATTATATTTTTGCTAGAAAAATAACACATTTTCTAATCTCTGTTTTCATTTTTCATCTGACCCCTTGATCCTAATTAGGGGGTGCTGAGGGTGAGGGTAGGAGGCCCACTGTCACAATTTCTCCTTCCCACTGCCAGGATCCAACATAGATTTCAAAATACAACTTACGTCACTGAGGCTTTTTTCAGTGCAAGGTTCTGAAGTGGAACACACTTGCTGTCCTTTCGGATGCGGTACCTACACTACTGCTGCACGGTGGCTGCTGCAATCAGCACAGCCAGGTAAACAACGCTCCACTATTATCTCAGGCTTATGGCATATGAGGCTTTCTGGACCTGGATCCTTCCAGCCTTCTGTGTCCCTGTTCCTCCTCCTCCCTGTCCTTGTCCTATTCTTCCACAGCCCGACATAACTATTACTCTTAACCTCTCCATAGAGCTGGCTACTCTATAATGAGCTATTAAATTATGTCTTCCCAATATCATCTGGTAACTTAAAAAAAAAGTCCAGGCGTTATTGCAACATTTAGTTTAAAAGAAAAAACTCGGCTGGTTGCGGTGGCTCACACCTATAATCCTAGCACTTTGGGAGGCTAAGGTGGGTGATCACCTGAGGTCAGGAATATGAGACCAGCCTGGCCAACATGGTAAAACCCAGTCTCTACTAAATATAAAAAAATTAGCTGGGTGTGGTGGCATGCACCTGTAATCCCAGCTACTCAGGAGGCTGAGGCAGGAGAATCGCTTGAACCCAGGAGGTGGAGGTTGCAGTGAGCTGAGATAATGCCACTGCACTCCAGCCTGAGCAACAGAGACTCCATCTCAAAACAACAACAACAAAAAACAAACAAACAAACAAACAGCAAAAAAAAAAAAACTCCCTTGGCAATACAGTCAGATTCAGGAACCACTGTATGGATAACTCCTGACTTAGGATGGCTTAACTTAGAATTTTTCAACTTTACGATGGTACAAAAGCAATGCACATTCAGTAGAATTTTGTTTCATGGTTGCCTTTTCTTTTTTTTTTTTTTTTTTTTTTTTTTGTAGAAGCAGGGTCTCGCTGTTTTCCAGGTTGATCTCAAACTCCTGGGCTCAAGCAATCCTCCCGCCTTGGCCTCCCAACGTGCTGGGAGTAAAGGCATGAACCACTGCACCCAGCCTGAATTTTCAATTTTGATCTTTTTCTTGGCTAGTAATAGGCAGTGTAATACTTTTTCATGATGCTGGCAGCAGCAGCCAAGTTACAGCTCCCAATCAGCCACCCAGTCACAAGGTGAACAACAGATACAGTGTATTGTATTCAACAAATCACATGAGATGTTTACCACTTTATTACAAAATAGGCTTTGTGTTATTTTGCCCAATTGTAGGCTAATAATATAAGCGTTCTGAGCATGTTTAAGGTAGGCTAGGTTATGCTATGGTGTAGGTTAGGTGTATTCAACGCATTTTTAACATACAATATTTTCCACTTACAATGGATTTATCTGGATGGAACTGCACCTCAAGTCAAGGAGCATCTATACTAGAGCAAACTTCACCAAGCAATAGACTCGCCTGGGGTGCTGGTGAAGACAGGTGCTTGGTTAAGCTTCATCCTCAAAGCTCTTGCTTCAGTTTAAGTCTGGGTTGAGGCCTGAAAATTTGCATTTCTAACAAGTTTGCAGATGATGCTTACCCAGGGACTATACTTTGGGAACCACTGCGCTTAGTTAAGTCCCATGTGGGCCAGGACTGACTGTCTTTTCACCCTGTGTTGAGCAGTGTTTGGCACATTTGTTTGTTGAATGAACACCAAAAGGTGCTCTAACACTACAGAAGAAGAACCACCACCACGATCACCATTCTGAAAGTGTAAGTTTGCAATTCTACTTTCCCCTACAGTGTGCTCCATTTGCAAAGCTAAAACCCGCTCATCAAATCAGAGATAGAGATTCAGAAGGGCTGAACTGCCAAAGTAAGCAACACATACTTCTTTAGATGGAAAAGTGCCACTTCTGTTGGTTGACCGGCTAGTCTTTTTTTCCTAGAGGCAATGAAACGCAAGCATCCAGTACGTAAGAGCATCAGCAGAAGATAATCTTTTTGTCCAAGTGTGCTTTAAATCAGGAGCAATGATTTACTGCTAACACCAAATATATTTGGAATTCACAGAGGCTTTGCATTGCCAGCCTCTAATCACTTCTCAGCAGAGTACCCCAAAATTGCTACAGTCCGTCAATACAAAATGGGAGATTGTCATCTGAGATTTGCCACATCAGGGATTCATCAAAATGCAAAATCAACACCTTCCCTTTCTCTCTCTCCTACTCCAGATGATTTCTGAATTTCTGTACATTTGTTAATTCACAGAAGCATGAACAGAATGACACGAACATTACAAATGCAAATGTCTTTGTTCCTAACAAATTACTCCAGTTTTCCCTTCTTCCGTAAGTCTGGGAGTGGGAGGGAAGGGACTTCACATTACCATTGCAAAATCACCGTACGTTTAGAAGCCAGAGGCAAAGGTAAGATATAGTTTTCCAAAGTTTTTTTTTCTTTTTGGTCAGGGATAGCTTTTAAAGACACACAACCTCAAATATTATTTTTCCAGTGCTGATTTGTACTCTAATAAACTGACATCTGCATCTCTAAAGAAATACTTCACTGTCAAAAGAATCTAGCTTAATTTTGTTTGCTTGAAATGTTTTCATCTCAGACCAAATTTAGAATACCCACCACCTGTTTATACCAATCTCCAGCAAAGCGGCAAAAGCTCACCTCTTCGATTCACTTCCCAGCTGGAACAGTCAAGGTGATGGGAGTTGTGAGATGTTTTAAATTAGCCTCCAACTCCTTGTTCATTTCTGAGACAATGTGCTACCCTTGAGCTCCAAATGCTACACACTTCAACTCCAGAGTACATCAGGGATCATCTTTGCAAACAGAAACCCTCAGTCATATAAGGGACAACATTCTGCAGGAAATGTTGAGGCACAGAACAGTACAAAAGAATGGTGAATAGGCTATTTTGGAAACAATACTTAAAGCTCTTAGTACCTCCTTCCACATCTGTGAATGGGGGCATTAGTGGTCACAGAGAGATAGGGCTAGGTCCTCTCTTGCTCTAAAGTTCTGTTAAAATATTTGCAAAATACAATAGCTTTTATTCTCCAATTCCCACTTAAGGCTGCACCTTCTAAAATCTTTTGAGGCCTAATAGCAAATAAGCCTTGGCATTTACATGAGTTGGGTTAGGTTTTCTTTTTTTTGTCTTTTTTTTTTTAGGTTGAAAGCAACAGAAACCAATTCCTACATGCTGAAGAAAAAAAAAAGGCAGTGTTATTAAGAAGACTCAAATGTTTTCATGAGGTTCAAAGGCAAGATTCTAAACAGGCCTCAGAAAGATACTGGAAACAGAAAACGCCAGTGTTAGGAACCCAGGCAACATTCTTTTATTCTTGCTCCAGCTGATTCTTCCCCTGTGCTCTGCTACTCAGCCCTGAATTACAAAGTAGTCAAGAGGTTAGACCACCTCTACTCAAGAAATGAGCCTGGATGGACACTAGCATCCCTTAATTGTTGTTTATCTGAAGAGGGTAACTGACTAAGATGTTCACCTTGGTCCAGTTATAAACACAGACACTGGGAGCTCACTACTGGGATCCTGTGAATCTTGGAATCAGGGTGAATTAGGAGGTGAAACAGTTCCCAGAAATTGGTGGGGAAGGAGAGAGAGTAACTCACCACAGAAGAGATGATATCACATAAATAGGAAGATATCTCGAAACAAGAACTATTTTTCCAGTCCTGTTGAGAAGGGAGGTTGTGCCACATATTGGTAAGAGTACGATGGCACTGACACCCAAGCCTTGAGCTCCAGTCCCGGTCCTGCCACCTCGGGGTGGGTTAGCTTTAGTCAATCACAACCTTTTTGAAGTTTGGTTTCATCATTCCTAGGCCGTTACTGTGTCAAACCCTTAGTATTTTCTGTATCAAATGCACTGGCTTCATAATGCATTTTACTCTTCTCTAATTCCAAATGAGAAGATACATGAGCAAGTACTTTGTGAACTGTAAAATATTAATTTGGAGATTGCTCTTAAAAAGCTACTTGAAATATAATTTGTCTACTCATTTTCTTCTCCAAGTACCTGGGTCTCTTGCCACCATAATGAGGGCCCCCTTCAGCAGGTATGGAATATCAGACACTATAAGCCAAAACAATACCTACATTAAGACTAGGTGAGATATTTTATATAAGCAGCACATGCATTTTGGTTTCTTTGGCCCATTGCCTCCTGAGTGTGCATTTGTTATAGTACAGTGGGCTAGAAGTAGAAGTCATCAGCTGCAATTCCTCTCTGTATCTCATTAGAGGTCTAGTTTCCCCTTAATGCACATGAAGACCTTTCATTAGCAATAATGGGAGCTGCACGCATCAAAGGGAAAAATAGACCTTCTCCATTGTGATCTAGGAGATGAGGTTGACACTTGTTTGCCTGATTGGAGAATTATGACATTCAGAGATGCATGATTAGATCATGGAAAAAGTTAAATCTTTGTTTAATTTGTTTAAACTGTTTAAATTAAAAAATGCAATTTTAAAACCTCAAAATGGAGGTCAAGAATCAACACTAAAGAATCACAGGCATATTGAAATTAGGAATGAGTTAAGTAAATGAAAGCCAAATGACAAGATAAACAAAGGTAGAGAAAGATCACCCAGGGGATTTGACAAAATAAGAACTGTTTCCAGTACACACAAAGTAAGACACTGGCAAGAGAGACTACAGTCCAAGAAGAGACGGCAAGGACCATTTGCTGTCAGAAGCAGTAAACACTGCTGAAAGTTAAACAAATCCTTTGCTTCCATGTCCACAAAGGAAGATGGAAGATGCCAGAAATGGCTGTGCCCTGAAGAAGGGTCAATGAAATAAAATATTACTGAGGGAAATAAAAGTGACACCTGAGTTTGTCTTGAGGTTGACACAAATGCCAGAAGCAGTATTTTCCTACTGCAATCAACGTTAAACAAGGACACTTGGAAACTGGCCATTCTGCATTGTTAAGGGTCTGAGGAAGAAGTGGCAGAGTCCTTCACTTTCGTTCGAATGTAAAAACAGTAATCTGTGGATTAAAGGAGCATATATTTTCTTTGCAGACAACATCAGACAATGAGACCTATTTTGGGGGGTGGGGGGGTGGGGGGGTAGGGAATGCTTAGGAAAAGAAAGCAAACATGTACCTGAATCCTATTTTAAATGACTTCAAGCAAGTCCTAGAATAAGCATGAATTCAGCAGTCCATCTCCTATCCCCTCAACTCACGATGGTTCCAGGGAATACTCAAGTTAGTAAGACTCTGAGGATGTATTCAATCTGTAGCAGACTGCTTGCCATTGATTCAATGAAAAGATTGAAAATTGGTTGCCTAACTCATACAAAAATGCAATTGGCCTCAACATCTGATCTCATGGAATCAAACATTTTTTAGGGATAGGTGCAGTGGCTCACATCTGTAATCCCAGCTCCTTAGGAAGCCAAGACAGGAGCCAAACCAGCCAGGGCAACATGGTGAAACTCCATCTCTACAAAACACACAAAAAAATTAGCCAGGTGTGAAGATATGTGCCTAGGGTTCCAGCTATTCGGGAGGCAGAGATGGATCAGCTGAGCCTGGGAGATCGAGGCGGCAGTGAGCGGTGATTGTGCCCACTACGCTCCAGCCTGGGTGACTGAGTGAGATTCTCAAAAAGAAAAAAGAAAAGAAAAATGTATAGAGATGCAGTCTTTACTATGCTACCCAGGCTAGCCTTTAAAAAAAAAAAAAAAAAAAAAAGTCAATAGCTTTTGGGAATATAAGGGGTTTTTGGTTACATGGGTAATCTGTATAGTGAAGTCTGACATTTTAGTGCACCCTTCACCTGAGTAGTGTACTTTATACCCAATATTCAGTTTTTATCCCTCATGCCCCCCTACTCTCTTCCCTTCTGAGTCTCCAAAGTTCATTATACTCTTCGTGTGCCCACAGGTTCACTTAGAATAATGGCCTCCAGAGCCATCCGAGTTGTTGTAAAAGTCATTATTTCATTCTTTTTTACGGCAGAGTGGTATTCTATGGTGTAGAAATCAAATTTTGAGTCTAATAAATTGATCACATGGCAACTACATGAGGGCTTAACAGCTGATAAGAACAAGAATGCAGGTACTCAGACAAAGCAATGTCTGGGAAACACCAAACTCCTACCGAATGGCCCAAACTCCCCACATTGGAGCAGGGGTATAGCACTTTAGAAAGCATTCCTTGCATACCTGGACTATATCCCTAAAATCACCATTGAGGCTTACGCAAAGCCAGTTCAGGTTCTGCCAGGAGCCGTGGAGCCAAGCAGGCTCAAAGTGCATTACAGGGAAGTGTCTATTTATGTAAAATGAAGTCTAAAGGCAGTAAGTACTAGGCCACAGCAGTTTGCTCCAGCAAACTGTAATTTCCCAATAGCTCTGGCTTCCCATTTCTCACTCCGTCTCAGGTAATTTGGAGTCAAATGAACCCCTCTTCCAATCCATCCAAAGAGGTTCTGACTCCAACTTGGGAATCACCACTTTTCAATAATAGACTCAGATCTTTATCCTCTTACCACAATGACTACTAACCACTGTCACCCCTTCTGTACACCCCAATTGCAGAAGGATCCTCTGTTGAGATGGCCCAAAGCATTCTCCAAGGCACTTATGACTTCATACTCTATCGGCTTGTAGGACTTCATGTTCCCCTCTTGGGTCATATGCTGATTAATAAGCTCAGAGGCAGAATCTGTGTCCTGTCTGCTTTGGAACATCAAGAGTGCTTGACATAGTAGGTATCTGATAAATACTTGTTAAATTTAAAAAAAAAAAAGGGAGAGAATTTTAAAAAGTACAGAACTAGCATAGAAAAAGATGCCCAGTAAGAATTTTTTTTCAAAATGACAGTGTATTACATACTTAATTTGGTTGAGAAATGTTTATTGTAAAAATGGAGTTTATAATGAAAATAAAAAATTATTTCATAACATTCTGATACCACTACACCTGAGTTTGATGCCAGCATGGTTTGAAAGTGAAGCTGATACAAGTTTTGTAAAGGATGTTAAAAAACTATAGTATGAAGAATGTAATAATGTTTTAGAAGACACTAAAACTTAAATATTTAGATGCTGTATATGAGAAATCACACCAAGCTCTCTTAATTGGGTTAACATTAGATAACGACATCTCAATTTCCAAGCTTCCAAAAATAGGTAAAAAAAATTATTTTAGTTTGATATTAAAAAGAATAATGCATTGGGAGCAGGAATCCATTCTTTCAGGTTTTAAGAATAATGTTATGACTATTAGATTATCATCAATGACTATAAAGTTAATGTCAAATATCTTCTATTTTCTTGGTGTTTTAACATTCGATTCATTAGATTAACATGTTAGCTTTTCCTGTCTTTTCGTTCTTGCATAAGTGAATGATTTATTAGACCTGGTGCTCAATTTACGGGCTTTTCTCATTTCAACTTGAAGAAACTGCAAATATTTATAGAAGATGAATCACATGTATTTGTTCCTGAAAAATGTCAGAATACAGCACTCAAATTAAATGCCGAACAGAAGCTATTCCCTAACACTACATACTGTGGCGATTTAATTTCCACTGACATGTTTTCCTAAACAGTTTTTCCCACTATGATTAATCCCCCAATCAAAAATTACTGAAATCTTTCATTAAGTGTGTATTCACGTTACTAAGTTATAGAAATCTAAACAATCATAAAGAATTTACAAATCACACCTCTAACAACATAGTTGAATTGATTCAGTTAAATTACTCTTACATCCTAAAAAATACGTAGGTTATGTTCAAACTGATTTTCCTTGCTTTTATTTTGCTTGCTTGCTACTTTAAGAATGCTGTAACTCCACAGTAAGATCCCAAGTCTAGAAAATTAGAATGCAGAGGAAATGAACCAACAGAGCATACACTCCACAAGGGCAGGGGCCATGGTCAGTTTTACCTGTTAATATATCCCTTCCATCTAACATAGTCACCTTCAAATTTGTGTTGACTCCAATTTAAGGTATCACCATGGGTAGGAGGGCAAAAGAGCAGAAACTCTTCAAGGCAATTTGGCAATACAGGTAAAAGGGCTGACATTTTACATACCCTTTGGCTCCAAGTCTACATCAAAGATTATCCTAAAGAAATAATTATGTATGTGAGCAAGTGCTTGGATTCTAGAATGTTCTAGGTCCTGAGCTTTTTAAAGTAAAACCCAGCTAACAACCCAATATCCTGGATAGGGTGCCTGGAGTGCCTCCCTCATCATGAATACATGCTGAGTGGCTGCCGCATACCAACCAGAGTTCTGCACGCTTCACCCCAGCTCCCAACAAACGTCTTCAACACTCGCAGCTACCTTGTGAGGTAAGAGACCTGCTCCCATTTCTCATCTCATCTGGTTGACAAAAAGTGAGGGCCAGGGAGGTTAAGTAACTCATGAAAAGGAGGAGCCAGGTTTCAATCTGGCTGCCTGATCCTAGAGACCCAGTAGTGCCTTCAAAACAATGTTGTCCAAAAAATGGATTTCTCGACTCTCCTGATCTTTCACCCATCTCCTTTTTTGATAACCCTCCTAGGGGACCATCATCTAAAATTCTCAAAGGCACACCACCACCAGCTGGCAGGTCTCACTGATTTGGCGGTGCACAAACAGCAAAATCTGTGATAATCTTTAAAATAGAAAAATTACTAAAATATATTTTTCCCAGTGTACTACTATTCTCCTCATTCCTCATTCACAACACTTGCTGTTAGCAGAATTATATTTCATGGTTTGGGAAGACAAATGTGAAGTCCTAAATAATATAAACAAGATGAAGTTTACTTGCGGTGACATGATTCTTTTCATTAAAATTTCTGTGTCCTGTCCGGGAGTGGTGGCTCATGCCTATAATCCCAGCACTTTGGGAGACAGAAGCAGGCGAATCACTTGAGGTCAGGAGATGCAGACCAGCCTGGCCAACATGGTGAAATCCCATCTCTACTAAAAATACAAAAATTAGCCAGGCGTGGTGGCACATGCCTGTAGTCCCAGCTACTCTGGAGGCTGAAGTGGGAGAATCGCTTGAACTCGGAAGGCGGAGGTTGCAGCGAGCTGAGATCACGCCACTACACTCCAGCCCGAGAGACAAAGTGAGACTCTGTCTTTAAAAAAAAAATATCTTGTGTCCCATGGCCTATGAGTACGGAGACTGGTTGACCATCACCTGCAGAAATGAAAAGGCAGAATGACCGGAATTACGCCAGGTGATTCCAGGTCCGGAGACAAGGAATTCCTGGGCAAGTACAGGAAGCATGGACATCTCTTGGGGTGCTCATTTGGGAGCAGCGAAGTATAAAAATCCAAAAAAAAAAAAAAATTCACAATAGGTGCCAGGGTCTCTGAGTCAGGAGCTGGGATAAGTAGTTGGGAGAAGTGGATTGAAAGGTGGCACCTGAGAGGCAGCAAAAGTGGTGAAACTTCTGGTCAAGGCTTGTTTTAGCTTTCAGAAATTAAGTATAAGCAAACAAAAGTAAGCTAGAGAAAAAGAGAAAATACATCTAAAATCAAATGAGCAAGCAGTCAAGATTTTGTTTTATTTTATTATGGCTAGAAAGACACTGTTAGAGCCAAAATCGGCAATGACACTAAAGAAATCCTCTGTGCTTTTCAATATGCAAATATATTTCTTCCAAGAGTTGCCCTGGTGTGATTTCAAGAGTTCATGTCAACTTCTTTTCTGGAAACTTCCTTTTCTTAGTTGTTGTATTCTTGAAGAGCCTGGGCCATGAAGAGCTTGCCTAAGTTTTGGGCAGTGAACTCCTTGATGTTCTGGCAGTAAGTGTTTATCTGGCCTGCGCATTTGAGAAAGAGATAGAGCCATAATGTTCCACAAATTGTAAAATGATCCAGAAAGCTAGTCAAACAGAAAAATCAGCATAAAACAGAATCACCTGTATATTGTTTTGAATCCAGAGTTTATTTTTCCATAAGGGATAAGAAATACAAGTTCTCAAACTACTCCTCAAAAGCTTATCAGCCCTAAGGACATAAGAGCTGTCAGTCAAAAGGACTGACTAAGTAGATCAAACCAATGCTGTACAACTGAGAAAACAGAGAAAACAGCATTGACTAGCCTTCACAGATAGAAAGGAGATACTAACAATACATCACAGAGCTGCAAACCAGCCAGACCCACTGGACCCAGATGTGAACAAGTATGGTTAGGTTTTCAGTTTGTGCTTTGAGTATGTTAAGGAGTTTTCCTATGAGTCAAGACAGAGTAAGAGTAGAGAGTTCACTTGAAGAAAGGGCTCCATCATTGCTTTTTATGTCTTTAATGATCTAATCCATCCAACAGTTACATCAGTTACACGCTTCTTCAAAATATAAGGATTTCAATTCTGTTTGAATTGGACCTTTGGGAAGGAATTGTGTCTCATTTCCAAATTTAATTTGTATGTACATTAGAAAATGTTAAGGAATTTGGAATTTCCTCCCACATTACAAACGTATTAGTAGAATTGAGAAACTGCCAATGAGCTTTTGAGTAGGATTTTCACTTTGATAAAATCTTCTCACAGGTTAAGTCTGATTGAATCAAATGGCATTTAGCATTTCTATAAGATTATAGCCAAATAAGGGCATGAATGCCATACATTCAAAATCAAGTCCTAGCACAGGACACAGGACCGCTACTGCTTAAAGGTGCTATTAAACATTAAGTATAACCAGAAAAAGTTCATCCAGAAATATATTCGTGCTGCCACAATTTAAGTCCAAATAAGGGAAATAATTTCCTAAATTCAAGTCAAGTACCAACTGTACAGGGCAGGGCTGGAAGAGGAATAGTAAGAGGCCTGAGCTAAGTGATCTTCTGCATTAAGACTGTAAACAATTTTTCTGGCTTTCCCTGAAAAAGGACTCATTTTACAAAGTTTACAATGCCATCTCAAAAATGTTTAGAAACATGGAGTGAAGCACTGAAAGGATCTGGACAAAATAACAAACTCTTAGAAGTTCTTAGATTTCAGATATTACAGGTGCTAGATTCAAATTCATCCTGCAACTATTTCAAATATACTAGCTTTTATGGCGTGCTTTTCTGTTTGTAAATTTCTCACTGTCTTCTGCTTCCCAAGCAATGAACAAAACCAGCCAGGTTTTGCACGGGGCAACAATACCTGCAATGAGCAGCGAGTCCATCCTGGCAGGGGGCTGTGGCGGTTTGAAGAGTTTGGACAGGTCCTCCTCAGGGAGCGGGGGTTCTCCTCGGCTCTGGCGCTGCATATTCTCCTGCTGGCGACGCTGCTGATACTGAAATTCAAAGGGAAAAGGATTTGGTTATATTTCTCTGAGGAGAAAAAAAAAGACGTCCTTCCGCTACACAACCAACAGAACCCTACTGCTCTGAATTACAACCTCAGTTTTTATCAGCGGCAACACTTGGTAACTTACGTGTAAGAAGTTAAATACGCCAATAGTAGAAGAAAATTCCTTTGCTGAAAACTCTAGTGTCTTGAGTTTTCACTCTGAGCTCTCAGAGTCTATAACTAATGATTCAGAAAACAAAACTAGTTATGTAAGTAACAGGGGGCTTAAAGGGAAAGCTCATGATTAGTAAGGTAAAGGGAGTTTCTTTACCATTTATGACAATGGGGTAATAAATGATTCATCCTAATTTTAATGACTAAGTAATGAACTGGAAATTCTTTCACCTTTACTCCTATTGACCTAAAATAACAATATAGACTGCTATGTTCACTACTGTTACAACTTTTTTTTCTTTTTGACAGAGTCTCACTCTGTCACCCAGGCTGGAGGGTAGTGGCACAATCTTGGCTCACTGCAACCTCCGCCTCCCAGGTTCAAGCAATTTTCCTGCCTCAGTCTCCCTAGTAGTTGGGTTTACAGGCGCCCACCACCACACCCGGCTAATTTTTGTATTTTTGGTAGAGATGGGGTTTCACTATGTTGGCTAGGCTGGTCTTGAATTCCTGACTTCATGATCCACCCACCTCAACCTCCCAAAGTGCTGGGATTACAGGCAAGAGCCACCACTCCTGGCCTATAATACGTTACTACTCTTAACAGATAATCGTCTGTACCTTAGCTCCATAGCTAAGGATGGATACTATTAATAGCTCAGATAATGCTTCAAATACTTTCAAACTCTGGATTCCTATGATTCGCTGAAGAGAAAGTAGGGATATATATAAACTTTTACTATAAACTTATAGATCAACTACAATAAGAGCTAATAGCTACGACTGCTCGCAACAGTGAAGCACATAATATCCCATACACAACCTTAAAATGTCAGGTAATGAGAAACCAAGGTGGGCTAGTAAAAATTTAGTCTTTGGATTCCTAAGAAAATCAAGGGAAACAACAATTCTTTCTAGTGAAGGAAAGTAACTTGCTTTGTGAAGATTCCTGTATTCATTATGGGGTAACTCATAGGAAACAAATATTCAATTTGATACCCTGGGTGAGTCCTTCACCTACAGGAAAAACCAGCAGGAAAATGAAATCCAGCTGAGATGATTGTTTTCCTTCTCAGTTTATCAGACATTTGTAACCACTCCCATCTTTTCAGTTAAAAAAAAATATATATATATATATATACTGATTTACATGTTTTCTCAATTCTAAGCTGGCAGAAACAAAGTACTTTAAATTTCACTATATATTATATATGAACTCTGATATTAAGAAAAAATTAAAATACAACATTCTCAGAATCACTTAGTTGTGCTTAGAATTCTATATTTAACAATGCTCTGTTTAAAGTACATTGTAATGAACAGAGTAGTCATATATAAATACTACTTTCACAGATAAACATTCTGGAATCAACTTATCTATGAATCAAATGCTAAGAACACTTTAGAGCAGTATAGTCCAAATACAATATTCCAGGAACTGTGAAAACCATGTGGCCTGCAGGCAATATGAATAAAGGTTAAATGGCCACAGCCATAGATGTGTGCATATGAGAATATTCGGATAATTCCAGGGTTTTTGTCTGTATTATACTATCTACTTCACAGCAGTTGGTCTATTATTTCCTATCAAAATTGCTTGCTCTTAATCACAATTGCTCAGTTTTTTAAATGAACTGAAGATTGCTAACTATGCCGCAATAAGCCACTGCCATACCAATTATAGTTAGTAAAGAAATGTGCTGTGACATTCTGGAATCTCTTTGCTTCTATTTTCTCAATAAATGTACCTCTTATTTGCACAACCTTGGCATTACAATCTGAGTTTAATATAATAGCTCTTTTTAACACAGGTATGTTTAAGTATAACATGTAAATAACATGTTACGAACATGCCATATAAATAATAATCTTTTAAAAATATAATATAGAGTAACTAGCTAACAGTCAGTGCTTTACCAAAGATAATTTAGGCCATTTTGAACATGACTCTTGAAATACATGAAACTTAGAAATACATGTTTGTTGAATTTTTCCACAATACCAACCTGATGTTTCTGCTGCTGTTGTTTACTAGTATTCCTCATGTATGTATTGTACTTAACTATATCTTGGCTCATTTCATCCACTCTGTCCATCAGCAACTGTAGATTCTTCCCCAAATGATTGCTGAAATGTAAAGTAAACATACTGACAGGTCTTACTTTAAGTTATAGCTTTGCTACTGCTCTAAACAGTTTTAAGATATGAACTTGAACTGGCTTTTGCTAAAAGAATGAGAGCACACATATGCATAAGAGCAAGGGCAGAGGAAAAAATCTGAGTCAACTTGTTACTAAACTTTCCATACCGAACTTCCAACTATAATCTCAGGGATACCTGAAATAGCTGAGTTTCTTATTGAGAGAGCATAGGTATGTGAGGGTAGGAACTGTGAAACATACTTAGTGAGCCATCTATAATACATATTTCTTACACCAAGTTCAGTATTCCCAAACTCTTTTCATTAACTTACCCCTGCCCAAATGCATTCCATAACATTTAAATCAGTAGTCACAGGAAAGAACCATACAGATTATGACATCTGGCACATGATTTCTCTATCTAGAAGGTTTTAAATGAGCAATGGCAAGCTTTATTCTACAAAACCTGATGAACAGGCTCCTTTCCTCTTACCTTTCCCAGAATCTGTAGTACAGTCTTTCATATTTCTTATTCTCTCCAGAAATTTCTATTGCAGCTCAGTTACCAACATCGCTTTATAAAGTGATGTAATGATTGACACAATGACCAGCATATTCATTGATTTCTGCCTGCAACTTACCTCCTACCATGGTAACGCCTGGACAGCTACTATATTTTTAAAATAGCGAGCTTCTAAAGAGTAGTGCCCATTCATTAACTGCCAAGAGATATTTACTAAACTCCTATTATGTGCCAGCCTTAGTACTAGAAAACAGGGAGACAACAGTGAATAAGACATACATTACATGTTCTGTATCTTCATTGATCTTATAACTGATTAGGGATGGAGGAGAAAGAGAAGGGGGAGGTGAAGAGACACTTACTTTAGATAGCACAATCAGAATATCTCTTTGAGGAGATGACAGACTGAAAGTGAAAGATGAGCCAGCTATGCCAAAAATATTCTAAGCAAAAGAAAGTACAAGTCCTGAATGCCTGAGATGAGCAAGAATTAGGCAGATTTGATAAAAAGAAGAGGCCTGGCATGGCTAGAGCACAGTGATTGGGTCAGGAAGACCAGACAAGCACATGTGGGAAGCTCATTAGCACCATACAGCTCCCCAGCAATGTAGTTTGTTGTGAATGAGACCTCACAACTGCAATGTTAATGATACCCTGGAGTTGCACATGTTTATGACACATTTTGCCTAAATTTTAAAATGATCATTTTGCTGCTATGCAAATAGACTGGAGAGGAGAAACCAGGAGGTTAGTTAAAAGTCTACTGTAGGGTGTTGGCGAGGATGTGGAAAAATGAAAACACTCATACATTGGGGTGGGAAGGTAAAGTGATACAGCTACTGTGGAAAACAGTTTGGTGGTTCCTCAAAAAGCTAAACCAAATTACCAAATAACCCAGCAATTCCACTCTTACGAATATACCCTATGAATATGTATATACCCTAGGGAATTAAAAATATATACTCACACAAAAACTTATACATGTATGTTAATAGCTACATTATTCTTAATAGTCAAAACTAGAAACAATGTAAAATTCCATCGAATGATGAATATTATACATCCATACAGTAGAATGTTATTTGGCCTTAAAAATGAATAAAGTACTGATACACCCCACAATATGGATGAACCTTGAAAACATCTGCTATGGGAAAGAAGGTAGACAAAATTTTTTTTTTTGGAGACAGTTTCACTCATCATCCAGGCTGGAGTGCAGCGGGGCGACCTTCACCTCCCAGGCTCAAGCAATTCTTGTGCCTCAGCCTCTCGAGTAGCTGGGACTACAGGTATGTGCCACCACACCTGGCTAGATTTTTTCTATTTTCAATAGAGATGGGGTTCCGCCAGGAACTCCTGACCGCAAGAGATCCTCCCACCTCGGCTTCCCGAAGTGCTGGGATTACAGACATGAGCCACTGCTCCTGGCCAGGACTCTGTTTTATAAAATATACAGAATTGGCAAATCTGTAGAGATAGAAAGTGACTAGAGGCTGCCAGGACTTAGGGGAATGGGAATGACAGCTTAATGGGTTTGGGTTCCTGTTCAGGGTGATGAGAATGTTCTAGAGCTAGTAATGGTTGAACAACATTGTGAATATACTAAAAACGACTAAAGTGTACGTTTGAAAAGGGTTTAAATGGTCAATTTTTTCTCTATTTTAAAAACTGCACCTCTGGCAAACAATCTATCGTGATATTACAGAGAGAAATTGTGGTGACTTGAACTAGGATGGTGGCAGTGAGCATAGAGAAAAGTGAGCAGAACTGAGAGAGATTCTGGAGGCAGAGCAGGCAATCTTTATTTGCTAGGGGGCACAAGAGAGGAATGGAGGGTGACTCCCAGTCTTCTGGCAGCTGGTTATTACATTTACCGAGAAGGATAAAGGGCTGGGATTACAGGCGTGAGCCACCGCGCCCGGCCGTAAATTTACCTTTTAATCCCAGCCTGGCACTACCTAGATAACTTTCGTCCAGTAAATGGTCTGATGACTTCACCTGTTGAGGAATCAAGTGCTTCTTTCTTATTTATTTTATTGTGTTGTAATTTTTAAAATCACTTTTAACTTCAAAACAATTCTTCTCTGGATACAGTGTATTTGCTTCTGTTTTACCCTAATTTCTAAATAGTTGATTTAAATTCACTCAGACTTAAGTATTTGAATTGGGCAAGGCTGGGGAAAAGAGAGGCAGACAGCGGTCAAAGTGCAATGACTTAAAAACATACTACAAGTCTGGAATCTATCTTCAGGACAGTGGGAAACCAGCTAAAGATTTTAAGCAAAGGAGTAACATGAGCATCTAATTTGCATTTAGCAAGATCATTACAATTTTGAAAGAGGAAAAGGTCAAGAACATGAAGTCAGGAAACTGTGAAAGTAATGAGGAAGAGAAATAAGGTCCTAGACTAAGGCGTTAAAAGTCACAGGAGTAAGACAAAATCGTCCCATGAGTACATGTGTGAGAAGACAGACCCTGAGGGACACGGACAGAGATGAGCGGAGGGTTCACTGTGGAAAATGAGGGGAAACCCAGAAGAGCTATAGTTTCACAGGCTCCTAGGAAAGGATCTCAGGAAGAAGGCCTTATCAACATATTACGTGCTGAAGAGTCTAAACTACTCAGTGATGTAGTGACATCAAAGTCTTTTGTGACTTTGGAGGGAGGTCTTACTACATACAATGGGTGGAACACTACAAACTGTTGTCAATCACTGGGAAATCAGTGGGAAATGAGGAAACAGTGACATCAAAATTCTATCGAGAAGTTTGATTATGAAACAAATAGAAAAATTCAGCAGAAGACAAAAGGAGATGGACACTAATGGCATGAGATCAAAAAGTATTCTTTTCATAAGTTTTCTTTTGAGATGGGGGACATAAACAAGTTTAAATGTCTTTGTTTTTAGGAGATGCATGCTGAAGTATTTAGGGGTTAAAAGTCATGTCTACAATTTACTTTCAGATGGTTCAGAAAGAAAAAGTGGTGTTTATGTATGTAGATAGAGTGCAAATGTGGCATCATATACAATTGGTGAATCTAAATGAAAGGTTTATGGATGGATGTTCACAGTGTTTTTCTTTCAAATTGTCTAAAGAGTTGAAAATTTAAAAATAAATTTTTAATTGGAAAAACAAGCCTATAAAGATTTAAAAAAAAAAAAAAACTAGTATAGAAAGAAACTGAAAATCTATGAAGAAGGAAGGAGTACATCAATCTAATGAGGTCCTGAGAACGCAAGAAGACGGGGGGCACCGGCTTCAGATTTCTGATCCTTTCATTTTTACCAATGCGGAACGTGAAGCCCAAAGGGCTATGTTAAGTATAAGAAATGTCATTAGCTATGTGATTAGTTGTTAAGTCATTTATGTCATTAATTGCAAAAGGAAATCAAAGAAAGAAAAGATCGTCACCAATGCTGTGGCTGGGAGGTTAAGGGGAAAGCAGTGACAGTAGGGAAAAAATAACAGCACAGGAGAGGTACTGTCATATGCAGAGAAAAATCTATTATTTATACCCAGACCTTAACTCTTGGAGGTTGTTTACAGTAATGAGAAAGGCACTACTAAAACAGACCCACTGTTTCTACCAGAAAAGTCTTTAATATAAAGTACTAATACTATCTGCTGCAAGTATATGAAGTTATTGTGAAAGAACACTGCCACAAGCACAAATATGTGGACTTTATGTATTTCATAACTTTTATATTATGATAATGCTCTTCGGAAAAAACAAATCAGAAACACACACACACACACACACACACACACACAAATCTGTGTACTACAGGCCTTAAAGTGGCATCAGAAATTAACACTGACAGAAAATCAGACCACTACCAAGACCAACTTTGTGAGAATCTTTTCAGTACCAGTTTAACCAGGATGCTGAAACAGGGACTTACTGTTAGGAGTTTCAGTAACATTGCCTTTTCTTTTATTGCCAAGCAAATAAAGAACTGAAAACAGATAACTTAAACAGATGTGAACCAGCACATGAAGTGTTAAGTCTGCTCTGGCTACAGTATCAATTTATGCTTATAATCCTTAATGTACGATGCCCACCCTTAGTTTACTTTTTTTAAAAGAGGAAATAAAAACAGAATTGTTTTATATGTGTGAAAAGCTGAACGCCTGTGTTACACATTTTTAAAAACTAATAAAGGCTGTCATGGAATAACTATTGTTAGAACTTCCACCTAATAAAATGAAAATCAAAAATTAGAATTTTTCAACAAAAGCAAATGCAGTATGTTTTAGTTGTCACATAGAACAAATTTATCAGTCACATCAAAGAAACCAGTGCCCATGTATAGGCTCTGAAAGGAAAGACCAAGTTTAAGCACCTGCATAAGAAAGATTTCTGATGAGGTTTCTTATAAAAACTTTAATGGCAACTGGCCTGAGCCATCATCACACAACTACTGTTAGAAATTAAAAACTGAGATGTACAAAACATATCTTTCTGTCTTCTAAAATACTATAATCGATTTGGTTCAATGTAAGAGTCTAGTAGCAAAAACGCACTGCTTCAAGGTTGCTTCATTCTTCTTCCTCCTAACAGAACACGAATTTACACTTTCAATAATTTCATATGGAAAGCAAAGAAATGGGGCCTCTTTTCCTCGTTTACATAAAAATACAGAAGACAAAAACTATAATAAAATATTTGTCTAGGTCTCAGTTGCTAGGGCAAACTCAGAACATTTTCTTGGTTATTATAAATGCTGCTTTGGACAAACGGACATTACAGACCAGCTCATTGGTAAAGTTAAAGCACCATCAGGGATGTATTTCTTTTGTATGCTCAATAAAGGAAGCCTGGGAAAAGGTGAAGACATGAATTATGTAAGCAAAAGCTTTCATGCAGTAAATTTAAAATTATTATATAACTATATACTTAATACATCAAATTATAACCTTGTATGCTGAAAAAGGTTCTTAGCTAAACACTTTAAATACAGGTGTGCCGAGTGTGTTTGTAAAAACAATAAAGAAAAATATGACCTTCTAAAATAGACAAATTAAAGGACTATTATGAATATATGTTTGCAGTCAAACAGTATACTCTTCGGTGCCAAATTAGCCTTGCAACCTGGCTGTGTTACTCAGCACTCCATTTACATTCATCGTCCATCTCCCTGCCCTGTTAAGACTTTCTTGTGGCCTTTTGATCAATTAATGCAATGGAAGGTGGCGCTTCACCCACAGTCCTACCCATGCCAGAGCATGAAGAAGAACACTGATGTCTCTGGCCCTTCTGGGTTCATCCCACTTGCCTTATCTCGAGGAAGTACAACGTCTGTACACTTTTTTTTTTTTTTAACAAGTCTCTAAGATAACTAGAAATCTGATAAATAATTTAGTCTGCTCCAAACTGGTTGCTTAAGAAAACACACCTTGTTTCTTTCAGCCAACAAGCATATATTGATTCGTTACCTACTCTGACCATTTAATTTCATTCCACAGGTCTGCTGCTAGCCTCCTTCCACCACAGACAAAATAATCACTAACATAACGCTCAAAGGGCATTTAAGAGGAGCTATACATGTGGCTCTATTCACATTTCTGTTAAGAGTAATAGATGAAGGGGGAAATAAACATTAATTTCACAATGGGAACAATACTTCCTTTTGGAAACCTCAGTCTGCATTTTACAAATATAATAAACATTATCTCAGCAACTAGATAGCTAAGGCAGTTATGCTGGAGGAAATCGTATCACCAACTAAAATAGCTGAAGCCAGTATAAGGTTCAGAAAATTCAAATTTTAGTTGAAAACTCAAACAACTGGAACTTTACAACTGCAAGAGTCTGCATCTGAACAAGGGCAAGTACAGCCAGTAAAAGAAAAACGCATTTCTGTTCTTTTCCTGAGCATTATTAAACATCCAGACATAATACCCTAAGCCTCTTAGGATCGTGTACAAGAAATAAAGCTGAGCCATATAAAAAAGCCCTCCCTCATGGGCACTGACCTTATCAAAGCACAAATGATACAGCAAAGAAGGCAGCAGAGGGTTCTTCTAATATGAGCAATTGGTATTCAAACAATGTGTCGTTTCATATGATCAGTTTGGCGTTTTTCCCTGAGATCCTAACAAGGCCACACTATTACTCCATGTTATACAGGTTTTAAGAACCTATAAATGTTCTTAAGTAATTGTTTTCTTGTTTCACAGGTAAAGTTTATGTGAAAGAATCTTTTGCAGAAAGTTCTAAAAAATGGGACTTTTGATTAGGCAGGGCCACTTACCTGCTGGCAAGGCTGAGCAACTCATGTTTATCTGCAACAGCTGACTTCTTTTCAAGTTCCCACATTAGGACATTGATCAGATGTGAATTTTTAATTACAATCGGCACTTCTTCAAACATGTACTCAAAGGTGATATTTGCTTTTTTCAAACTGTGAAGCATGTTAAAAATACTTTAGTCTGATGGTCAAAAGTAGGTGCTAAATTGACTATTTCATAAAATTTACCTAATTATAGGCCCTATCCAAGATCTTTGTTTCATTAACACTCTTTAAAAAAAAAAGTAGAGAAACTAGAGTTTTACAGAGTCAAACATAAGTTAGGTCATTTGAGTAACTTTGAAAATGATCTGAATTTGAGCTAAAGCCCAGAAAATAAGATTCTTGGCAGAAGAAACTACTCATTCTTTGTAATCAGGTATCTTTAAAATTTCACTGATACTAAAATGTAAATGTCACAGTAAGTTATGCTACACAACCTACATCTACAACTTAATTTAAAATAGCTAGAAATGAGAAATACTCTATTTCTTGAAAAGTTCATTTTAAAAGCCTCTTCAATTAAGAGTTTAACAAGTAGCAGAACACTCAAGGAGACTCCAGATACAATAGTTAGAACACGCCAAGAACACAGTTTCTCATAGTTTAGTTATAGCTACCACATCCAGGAATTGTCCATGAGGATTTTTCTTTTAAAATTCTCTGTACCTTAACTTTTTAGGAGCCAAATGGGAAACTAGAGATGAACTGTCCTGCATGAAGTCAAAGCCATTAATTTTGATTCAACAGGAACTAAAAATTTCTATAATTAACAGAAAATGGAAGAATTCTAAGTATTTAATTGATTTAAAGTAAATATTACAATGCCATTGAATAGGATCCCAAAACAGCTCCATCCATTAATTCTCTGCATACCTGTCACCCATAAAATTGCCAATAAGCCACATTCTTTAACAAATTCTTAAAATATTTATATCTTTCCCACCCCCTCATTAAACAAGGGTTCGGAAAATAAGACACACAGCTCACAACCAGTCTGACACAGAGCTTACAATCGGACAGCCACTGATCACTCTTTCCACCTCCCTTTATTCAATCATTTATTTCTTCGAATCCAGTAGCTAATTAATTCCCATTCTAACTGAATTCACCCTTGCTGAGAACAACAGATGAGACATTCCCTAAAGAATAATTTAAACACGGAAAGGGATAGAGCAAGCAGCACTTGGCATGCAGAAAACTTCTACAGTCCACATGGCAAAAGCATTACTGCACCACAACCGAGGATGCAAGAGACGTGGCAAAGAAAAATCTTAACAGAAAAATACCCAACCCTTTACCAGATGCCCCCAAACACTTACGCTTCAGGGGAAAAATCCTTTTCTTTACAAACTTCCATCAGTTTAGGAGTCAGTCTGTAAGCCTTTAGTGAGAGAGACCCTTGGGCAGTTTTTATGGGATCTCAAACAAGGAAAGAGAAACAAATTACTAAGAATTTTGTCACTACCATGCTTGAAGAGCATTGGTTCTAGGCACATTCTGTTGCATATCACACAATCTTTGCAAAATAAAGATCAAAATAAACAACCAGAACACAATTTGAAGCCGACTCAAACCACTATATAGCAAGTAGCACTCGAAAATGCAGGAATACCTCTATCTATGCTACTTATGATAATTTCCTCTGTCAAAAACTAAACATACAAGAGTTATTTTCAAATTCATTCCTCAGCAAGAATCAGTAATCTTGCTGAAAATTAAATGTATCATATGTTCTAGACATCTTGTATAATTAGGAAATCACTGATAAATATTAAACATGAAAATCCACTGCATATACTTGGGTAGCTCTTCATTCAACTTAAAATGAATAGCCCTGCACACAAAATGTATCCATCCTAATAATCACTGTTCACATTTCTTCGTTAAAACAGATTGTAAAAACCATTCAAGTCAAACTGCTATCACAGAAGTGTCTTTTTGGAGAAACTAATTTTGTCAAAACTAACCGCTGAAACACTCCATGCGTAAGGGAGCTTAGCACTTGCTGCATGATAACAGCTCTGGCATGCCAATATTCGCCTAAAACCTGTGTTAACATTCATGTTGTCTGAAACTTAACACAGTGAAACTTTTTGCAATAGGTGATAAAATGAAAACCAAAATAGATTGAAACAAGTGGAAAATTCATCAAGGTCTGATGATGCAATGTTTCCAGCCAATATAAGTACACTTTAACAACTTGTTCTTTACTGTAATCCAATTGTTAACATACTGAAACAATTTTGGGGCAGCTCATAAGATTGATCGTATTCATTAGTATTTTTTCTGACAGATACTCAGGACGTTACATTTACTTCTCAGCTGGAAACTATATGCAAGTCTGCCAGATATGGCAAACTGTGAGTGTTTGGGGAGGGGGAAGGCTATAAAGCTGTTAAATTGCCTACAGTTCTGATACAGCACAGAACATCTGGTCTGGAGAGCTTGAGGAAACACCATTAAATAGGCCGAAAAGAAAAAAATCTTTGTGCTAAGAAACAGTCCAGGTTTTGTACACTGTTGTCAGAGGTATAAAAAAAACTTGGCACACTGTATTATGATTGGTCAGTCACGTACAGAGCCAGACACTCTAGCAATCGGGGTTTGTTAAGACATCTGGTCTAGTTCCACCAGCCCCTTCAATGAGGGAGGGGAGATGGAGGAATAAAAATGAAGCAGCTACTCCAGCATTCCAAAATGTACACATCAGGGCTCTGATAGCAAGAAAAATAAACAGAAAGAAGGAAACCCTGTCTAGACTGAGCTGCTGCTGAGGCTGCTGCAGAAACAGGGTTGGTATTTACTTGAGAAGGCCTGCCAGACTGCTCATAGAGGCAAAAAAGACAGAAAGCAAAAATAGTAGTAATAATATTAAGGGAAAAAAAGAATAATAAACCTCCTACTAACCATAAATGAGAACGACAGATTCTTCAATGGCATGCTGGTAACTGAACTGAGAGTCCAGGAGCGCCCGGGTAACGAATGAGCCATAGTATGTGGACTGGTACCAGCCCACATGAAGATGATCAATGTTTACATGGCGAAGGCTCCGCATCATTTCCATCTGATATTGGACTGGATGATGGGGAAGAGGAAATTAAAAGAAAAAACTTTTTAATGATGTTACTAACATTAAAAACAAGCCTTTTTGGAAACAAATGTCTACATAACAATTTATTAGCATTAGGGAACAGGAGTCCAGATTTAAAATTCATTCAATTCATATATAAAGCAAAACAAAATTAGGCTTTTAAATAATCGGGTTTCCTTTTATTCTTTAACGAAAAAATATTTTGCAGAAAATGTATAACACACAATATTAATGCCTTGTTGTAACAAAAGAATTATTAAA
Source organism: Macaca mulatta (assembly GCF_049350105.2). Taxonomy (NCBI): domain Eukaryota; kingdom Metazoa; phylum Chordata; class Mammalia; order Primates; family Cercopithecidae; genus Macaca; species Macaca mulatta. The sequence continues at coordinate 127,049,517 of NC_133413.1, forward strand.
TGTGGCTTCTACTCCCCTTTTTGAAACTCTCAAAATAGTAAATGTTTAAGAAAAATTTGTATAATTACTAAATTGGTTGGTTGTAAGAAGTTTCATTTGAATAAAAGAGGAAGAGTTATTAATCTCTTGTTCAACACAGCTTTTAGAGCTGAAAAACTAAAACCATTAGGAAAACTAAGGGGAAACAATTAACTACCAACCACACTGCTTATATATGAAGAGGATACAGGCTGCAGCTGATTCAAAATACAAGAATACATTTTTGCCTTCATCTGGTGCCCCCTGCTGCATATGCTAAATTTTTTAAAGAATTATTTTTTCTTGTTTGTGTGTTCCTTTGTTAAGTAACAGACACTATTTTTCCCTTAGAATAAAGTTATATTTTAATGACCATGTATAGAATGAAAAGCTTTAGTGACTTTTACTTTTTGTCAAATTAATGACTACAATGTATAATGACTATAATGTATACTATATTAAAGCAGCATTACCAGAAAAACAGATTAAAACAATATAATAAATGACATTTTAAAAAGCAATATAGCACAATAATGCACAACAAATATATAATACAGGAGAAAGCTTTATAGTCAACATAATAGCCATGCTACTTCTATTATTATTATTAATTATTAATAATAATAATTAATATTATTATTATTTGTTATATGTTTCTAATTATTATTAATTATTAATGAGACAGGGTTTCACTCCCGTTGCCCAGGCTGGAGTACAATGGCATGATCTTGGCTTACTGCTGCCTCCGCCTCCCGGACTCAAGTGATTCTTTTGACTTATTCTCCCAAGTAGCTGGAGCCTCCCGGACTCAAGTGATTCTTTTGACTTAACCTCCCAAGTAGCTGGAACTACAGGTGGGTACCACCACACCCAGCTAATTTTTGTATTGTATTTTTGTAGAGATGGGGTTTCACCACGTTGCCCAGCCTGGTCTCAAACTCCTGGGATCAAAGGATCCACCCACCTCCGCCTCCCAAAGTGTTGGGATTATAGGCATGAGCCACTGGATTCGGCCTCAAACTCTTTCTATTATAATGAACACATGACCATGCTGAGTAAATGTATTTGCTTAACTTGAAACCTGTTTCATTTTCAAAATTCTTACTCAAGTTTTAGCAAAAGTAAAGTTATACATCTGTCATTCTTTTGGTTAGAGCACTATAGTTTTACAAAGCCAACAAGACTCAGGATCATAAAGTATAAAAGAGTGTTCCTCAGATGGACACAGTCTGATTTTTCATTACTTGTAGGGGAAGAAGTTATAAATCTGCTTATCCCAAGGAAGGTTACAGTTCTCCTGCTAAAAGATGGCAGTCAACTCATCAACTGCTCAAGAATTGTGTGTTTTTTGAGGTTTTTTTTTTTTTGCTATGTAGAAAAGCTAAAAAAAAAAAAAAAAAAAAAAAAAAGTTATTTTGCCACTATCTGAAGAGACTTTCTTAAGCCTATGGCAATGTTGCAATAGAGCTGGAAGCTGCACTATTGTCAAGATGCACACAGTTTAAGTGCCTGTTTTGAAAGTGGGCTCATTCATTCATAAAAAGAAAAACCAGTGTTAATATAGAGGAAGTCAGGCTACCAAGAGTATGGGGGAGAAGGTGATACTAATACACCAGACACTTTATATACTAAGCCAGTGTTTCTGTATATTTATGAATAAAATACAAAAACAAAGTCATATAATCTATGCTATACTCTAAACCACCATTTCTACCTTAGAAATCTATTTTATACATAATATGATAGCTTGAAAAAGCACTATGAAATATGATAATCTTACACCAATTATTTTTTATCTTCATATTTTATTTCTCTAGCATGTGAGAGGAACCTCACCCCGCCCCCCCAGCTAGTTTAACAGATTCACATCAACCACATAAATTTGGCAAGTGGGACAGAATCATTGCTATGATCTCCTTCTGTTTTGAAATTCCATAATTCTTTTAAATCAGAGTAAAATCACTGATTTGGCTAATAAATTTTAATTAAATTTAATTTATGAGTGAAAAGTCCCAGTTTATTATAAGTAAAATGGGAGCTGAAACTAAATTTGCTATTTATTTTAAAGGGAAAGGGAAGAGGAGAGATTATTAAGCAACTGACAGAACAAGTAAGATTTTAAAAAATCTTTTTTTTAAATCAATACTTACGAAACATATTAGTATTCAATTTAGCTACAACATAAGCAGAGATTAGAGTCTGCCAACGTGTAATAGCAGAAAAGAAAGACTTGGAATATAGAGGTTGAGGTTCTCATGCCAGCTCTGAGATTTCCCCTGTGAGGATCTTGCTGTACAGTTAACAATTCTTCTCTGATATTTAATTTTTCCATCTCCAAAGAGATCTGAGAACCCAATCCCAGTCAAAACGCTATTATTCCACATTGTTCATTGGATATACTAATTATAAATAAAGAATTTTATATTAGCTAGAGGGGCTTCCAGCATGTATTATGATTTAAAATAAAAATACATTCCTCTGAAAAATACTCTATAATCTTGCTAAGTCTCTCCTCAAACAGCTTGAATACAAGAAATTCTCTAACGGCATTTCAGGATACATGAGGTAAAATCTCCAAGATTAGTAGCAAACTTCCAAATTTCTTCTTTATCCACAGTCTTACCTATTCTGCAGCACCTCTGATAAGGATAAGAATGAAAATGAAGTGTTCCCCTAAACTAGGGAAGAAAGTCAAGAAAACCTATAGCCATGTGGAGATACCACTGCTCCAACATATTTCTGGGGACTGAGGAGTAAAGAGAGATCAGCTTCTTTATTAGGAGGAATGAGGTGAGCATTTCCATTTCCTCTTCCATGGTTTAGAATATGACAAAACATTTTGCAAGATTTTGGACACATTTATAAGTCGTTAAGAGTTTTTCATATCACCTAAATATCAGAATAAAGGGGCTAAGAGCAACGATTGGTCAATTAAGAAAATCACTTCAAAAATGTACAATGTACTAGAATTTCACTAATAAACAATGTATGTGTTGGCCTAATCTACGTAAAGTGCCAGGAGATTCTTTATCTTGGTTTGGACTTACCACTCCAGTTTTAAAATTAAAACAAAACTTTTTTTTTAAGTGCCCTCTCAGAGGCATTATATAAAGAAAGGACCTAAACAGTCCGCAAGTGAGTCTTAAAAAGGTGGGGCTGTGGATGCTAGAGCTCCGAAATGAACCACAGTGCACACAGGCCCAGTTCTCACCATGACTGCTCACATGAAGCGCCAAAAAATACAATGTTTGAAGAAAAGAGCTCACTTTGATTTAATAAGGTAAAAAAAAAATTATAATACTGTTTCTGTTTATTATAAGTCAAGGAACAAGAGACACAACTCACAAACAGCCATGTGAACTGCGTTATCTCTGTAGACTTTCAGGTCTGTGTCCCCATTCTTTGAATCCCATCTCCCTTCACCCCCAGTTTCTCCTCCTCTTCCCATTCAAATTTTCAAAAAGTAGAAAGCCAACTCCTGCAAAAGCTTCCTGGTAAACCTAAGTAGGGATACTAAATGAACAGCAACTGTCCCAGTGACCTGTGTCAAAACCATGCTCCTGGCAGGCACCATCAATGGAGCTAAGCTGCCACACCAGCTGACATGTATTTACCCCTCTGGACTATGGTAGGGACAAGGGAACAATCGTGAAATGATGACATGCCAGTTAAGTTTTACACAGGAAGTAAGAAATGGTCGTTCCAGATTCCAATCTCCTGGATGAACACCCTTGCTTTTGCGGCTATGCTAGTTTCTCTCAGGAGTTACACTGGGTGGGTATGTGAGGTGAGCACAAGAGACCCAGTCTGGCTACAAAACAGATAAAACAAGGGAGGGGAGAAGCCTCTGCCTACCTGGAATTGTCTTGTGATGATGATGCCATGTCACAGCCCACAGGCACTGGTGACTGTGAGGTAATGCTCTTTGCCTCTTCATATGCAGGCAGTCCTCACATTTCTGGCTGATTTTAAAAGGAGGGTATTTCACTCCTGAGAAATAAGGCTCAGGAGTGGCTCACACCTCAGAAGGAAGAGAATCATGTCCAAAGAAACAAAAGGAAAAAGGAGGAGGAAAAGAAAAAAAGGCTCCTTGACTCGAAGTGCCAGTTGCCTACTGCTGTGTTAATGCAGACCAATGAAGAAACAGGCACTGATTGGCAAATTTGCAGAGTTGGTCCAGGGTTAGACAAGCTTCAATTTTTGTTCTAAAGTTCTCATATTTAATGGAAGTCAAAAGAGCAATTTCAACCAATGACATTCTCTTCTGAGTTAATGTCTAAATATTCCTGGAGAAATTTTCCAAAGATGAATGGCAAGAGGATAATCCTTTAGGGAGGGAGAACTATTTTAAAATTCATAATGTTTAAGAGAAGGACTTCGTAGAAAATAACCTTTTAGGCATTCTTAGTACAAAAAAGCAAACATCCCCACTAAGGAAAAGTAGTATGCAACACATAAATTTCAAAGACAAACTGGTCGGCTGGGCCGTGGCTCATGCCTGTAATCCCAGCACTTTGGGAGGCCGAGGCAGGTGGATTACTTGAGGTCAGGAGTTTGAGACCAGCCTGGCCAACATGGTGAAAACCCATCTCTACTAAAAATATAAAAATTAGCTGGGCATGGTGGCAGGCGCTTGTTAATTCCAGCTACTTGAGAGGCTGAAGTGGGAGAATTGTTTGAGCCCAGAAGGCAGACGTTGCAGTGAGCCAAGATCACGCCACTGCACGATACTTGGCAGTAAGCCGAGATCATGACCAGTGCACTGAGCGATAGCGCGAGATTCGGTCTCAAAAAACAAACAAACAAACAAACAAAAAAGACAAACTGGTCTTTACTATTAAGCCAACTGAAACTACTAATACAAAAAGTCACACTTGGATGCAGTTGAGCTGGTGCTATAAAATTTGGAAGGATTATAAAAATGAGAAGTTTTATAAATCTCTTCAACTTCTGCAATTGTTTTAATTGGTACGCATGTCCCAAGCAAAGGAAAGCCTGCTTTACAACACTGAATAACTGCTTGAAGTTCAGCACCAGTATATTCATATTCAGTTTTTCCAGATAACCTCTTTGCAAAACAGTCCATTTTAAAGTGCCTAGAGCTAATCTGTCTTAACTGAGGTGAACTGTCCAATAACTATCCCTTTCAAATATCAACCACATTTGTTGGGATTTCTCTTGTTTGACCGTCACATATGAAAACATTGAAAATAATATGCTGTCTTACATTTAAATGTTATATATATCTGGAGTTGCAATGGCAACCAACCAAGCAAGAGTATGAGATCCAAGTGCTCCTGAAGATCACTGGAAAGGACAACAGAGTAGACGCTTTTCAGTTCAGCAGAAAAACTAACCAGCATTCTTCTCACCTTCAATTCTTCATCCTCATTTTTAAAAAATCATCTTTTTTATTGTATTATTTTAAGTAAGCCCGCATGAAATACAATTTCTCACTGAAAAACAGGAACAAAGAATTGCCACCGATGGATAGGCTGGGATGAGGATTAAGTAGAAAACTAAAAATGGAGCTTATTCAAACTCAAAAACTCAAGATATGTCCAGTAGATCAAGAAAAAAGAAGTGTTTTGCAGATATGTTATTAGGGAACTCTTAATGAACAAAGTCATTTAACTTCTAAAAATTAAAAACAATTTAAGAATCTACCATCTAATGACTTAATATTTTACCAAATAAATCCAAATTATTTAAAAATACAATAAAATTATTTCTAAAATAAACAGAGCCTGCAGGGAAAGAGTAGAGCTAGGCACAGAGAAATAAACTACCACTTAGTGAACACTTCTTATGTCAGACTTCCTGCTAACTGTTCCACATGTTATCTAACTTTGTATTTCTCACAATAACTCTAATGAGCTAATCATGATTATTGAAATCCTTTTATAAAAGCTGTTTCCCATAGCTATGACTTCAGACTCTGACTCCAAAGGCTAACCAGCCACCCATTTTGAGAGCCTCATTACTTCCTATTGGTGAAGTATACAGTAAATTATTTCTGAATCATTGAAGCACAGCACAAATACAAGAGAAATACACAAATTTCTAGGTTTTCAGAAATCACATCTTGTGTATATTTGACATTAAATTAATCAATAATTTAGCAGTACCAGTAAAATTTTAAGTGGTAAAACCACCACCAAAGATTGTTAAATACTACAGTTGATAATTATCACAAATACATAATCAAACTCCTAAAACGCTGCATTCTATGTTACTATTTGAGGCTTGTGCCATGACTACTTTGTAACTAAATACTGGCTTAGATCAAAGATGACCTGTACAGGTATATAGACTGAACAGAGACCAGATCTAGTTTTTTTTTTTTTTTTTTTTTTTTTTTTTTTGCAGCAAAAAAACAAAGCTCAATCAGGAGATGCAAATAGCTTAAAAAGCAAGCAAACAAACAAAACCCCACAATGTCCCAGAAACAAACCAATGATCTCAACAAATACGACAGGGAGGTGGAATGCATAAAAATCTCCTATCTGTTCTGGCATGAGAGCTAACCAAAGTAGGACTTTTAAGAATATAATTAGAGGCCTCCTTCCCAGCTGCAACATGGGACACGAGTGAGCACTAGGCTGTGAACAGTGAAGGCTCTGTGCCATTATTTAACAAGACAAACTTTATTCTGTGCTTTCCTCTTCATATCAGACTTTTTGCCAAGCTGCACATACGTTTCAGGCAATATTCAAAGCTACTAGCAGATGTAGACTTAGGCAAACAGAATGTGCATTTGAAAAAAGAATTAAATAAGAGTCTACTTTGGGTGGAAAGAATTATGGAGTACACAAATTTCTTAAAATGTCCATATTCTCTGCATCCAGTCTGTACCACGTATTCATCTCGTTTCAATTAATACATGTTATTAATACCAACCTGTGACTGCTTAAAAATTTTAGTAACAGTTCAATTTTTCACAATGAAGTGTCCAATGTAAGTTCTATTCTACCTAGATACTAATCTGTTGTATTGTAAAAGAAGTAACAAAAATACTGCCTTTCTTAATAATCTTACAGAAATATTTTTTAAAATCATGGGTGGTTTAATGTCTTCTTTGAAGTGTTTATGAATTCTGAAAAAAAATTTTTTTTAATGCCAAGCTGGGGGATAATGGAATGGGAACTGGGTGGGGGCAGGCACTGTTGCCCTATTTTATCTTTAAAACTAGCAATAACTTTGACAATTATTAGAAATCAGGTATTTTGAGGTTTTCCTGTGTCTCAAGAAGTCTTCTATGAAACAAATTGGATTCTTCACACAAAATAACACTTACATCCTGTAACAAATTTATATTATCTTCTTAACCAAATCATGAAATAAAACCATGAGATCTTATTTCTTTGAGGTTATATGAATCTGAAATACATAAATATATTTATGGCCTTGGTCATGAAAACACATATACACAGTGGAAGATAGAGAGCCATCAGGAAGTTAATTGTGTGTCATTTGAGATGTGTTTATACAAACAAACTGAATTTACCTGGAAGGGCTCACCATGAAGAACTCTCACATAAAGAACAGCTTACTGACCAGTGCTACCTCTTGCTACAATTAAGAGCATGGTATGTTAGAAGACAAAATGAGAATCTTTAGTGTTAGACAAAAAAAAAAAATATATTACACTATGTAATAGGCTCTTTCACGAGGACAAGTAACACCTCCTGTCATATTTCCCAGGTACTAGATTAATGTTAGGACAGAGGTGCTGAAAATATTCCCAAAGAATGGAATATTTCAAAAACGTGATTGCTGTTAATGTACTTGAAAAAAGTCACAACTATTGGGAAAGTATACGTGTGTGTGCATGCACCTGTGTGCATGTGTGCACACTCTGCCCCATCCACAAAGGACCTGAGGTAGCTTGCATTAAACAATACAAGTGGTAAGTAGTACCAGAACCACAAAACATCTAAATTAGAATATAGAAAGTAGAAACTGAAGGAGAGGCAGAGAGAGACCTGAACAAAGTGAATCAGGCCATGGATATTCTGATTAAAACATACAATTCGGCTCCAAGCCAAATCAAAGCAAAAAGGAAAACATGGTCATTCATATCCAAAGGGAGACAAATATCAGATCTTAAAGCAGGTGAAACATTTCCTAGTACTTAACCCTAAATGAAATTAGTTTAACCCTAAAATGAAATTTTCACGTGGGGCTTCAATGAAAACTATTTTAAGACATTTCTGTTATAGAAAAATCATGCTTGATTTGCCTTTCCTATAAATCTCAGTTTCTAATGTAAATCAAGGAGAGAACGACCTGAGTACTTTTGTAAACACAGAAAACTGCACAATTTTACAAAAAAAAAAAAAAAAAAGATTAAGGGGCTAACAAAATGAATTAACAGGTTCTTTCTATCTACAGAAACAATCTGTAATCAAATTTATAGAAACAATCTGTAAATTTCAAACTCCACGTGTTTACAAAATAGAATAAGATGTATAAGAAATGAGCACTAAACATTCAAGAGAACAAATGAATCACTTTTTGGAGGTACAGTTTGTAGTGTACACACTAAAGTGTGGTGATAATAAATGACTCACAAAATCACTTCATTTTATTTGTTCTGAAATCATTTACTGGGCACTGCTTGCACTAGGAGCCTGATAACGCTATAGTGGCCTCATCTTCTAAAAGATACCCTCTTCAATATGGTTGTCCAATGAACTGGTGGTAGTTAACACATTTGTCTCTCTAGGCCTTCATTTCCTCACCTAGAAAATAATCGTTTCAACTTCCAAACACATGATGATGGCAATTTAAAAAACTTTCCTACAAGCCCAAGGGCTCTTTGCTTAATGAGCATTTTCAAAAGTCCCATAGGTACCACACACCATAAAGGTATAGACTGAGTTTATTAACCCCACCCTCAAACTCTACTACTTCTATATTTTCTCCCTCAGGTAGGAGATTTGTGCCATCAGTTGTGACTACTTCTCCACCACCCGGCTTATAACAGTCAACTACCTTCTGAGTAGAATTCGTTTTCCTCAAGGCAAAATCATTTAGAATATTTCTAAAAATTTTAAATGGCACATAAAATGCTCGTGAGGTGCTAAGAGAAAAAAAGCAGAATATAAAACTGTAAACCATCTATAAATGCCAATACGTAAGCAATGTGGACTGCAGTCTCCTCCTAAGGAGAAAGACTGGAAAGAAATATGCTAAAATGGTAACGGAATTGTTCTCCAAAGAGTGAGATCATACAAGGTTTTTGCTTTCTCATTTACTCTTATCATTTTCCCATGTTTCTTTGGCAAAAGCATTATTCAATGTATACGATGTTAAAAGAAGTACATACATACATACTTCCATACATACATACATAGTGACAAAAGTTTTCTATTGCTTGCCAACTTGCTGATTTTTCCATGGTCACCTATAGCCTGGTTACCAGTGCTCCTAAACTGTGGGAGCAAGGAACAGGATAGGGTACCAGACTACTCTGAATCTGAAGCACCTAACCTGGTCTGAATAACATCTTTACCACACATTAATTGTGTGACCGGCGACAAATTAACTACACTGGCCTCCTCTGTTGCCAAAAGAGAAAATGTGGGGAATGTGGGGGATGTGGGGGCTGAGGGGGTGGGCACAATACTATCTACTTCATAAGGCAGTTAAGATTAAATGAAATCATTTACATCAAAAGCTTGGTGCACTGGAATCCTCAGGAAGAGCTCAAACACCACCATCACCTATTATTCAGAAATGTTACTTAGAACCCAGGTACTATGATACTCACCTAGGTCAGAAGGAAATATATGTGTAGAATTGGACTGGATTAACTTGGTCTCCACGGAGTGTTACGCAAGTTCCCCTTTTCTCATCTCCATATTGGCGATGGGGGAAATCAGGAAAATGGGGAAGGGGACTGGAGACTTTATGTGTCACTACAAAAATCAAAGTCTATGCATTTCTAACATTCATGTCATGAAACAGAATTCATATGTACAAATAGGAATATGATCAAAAAACAATCTACCATGAGAAAAAAATACTTCTAAGATACTAAAAACACTAAGCTAATTATATTCAGTACAATAAAGAACAGATTCAATAAAGAAACAGACAAGCTACAGAAATTAGATTTCAAGAAAAGGTAATCTTGGGTGTTCTATTATTACTGTGCATATAACAATATAATTGCATTGTGCCATATAAGTTTCTATCTCCTGATTCCATTAATAACTCTTCCAAAGAGAGGAAATAAGCTTCCTGCCCCTATCCCCAACAGGTGACGTTTAAAAAAAGAAAAACATTGAGAACAGGGGTGGGGATGGGAAGGAGGAGTGAGCAGTAATGCCAGCTTACTCAGGGGACTGGGTCAAGGCTATCTGGAAAAACTGCCCACCCAAGTGAATAGCTAAAGTCAGTTAAATACAGCAAACAGCTTTATGATACACCATGTATTGCTTAGGAGAAGGGTCCACTCTAGCAACCTCAACTGCCCAAAGATAAGCTCCTTTACCTTCAAACATCAGGATGATTTGGATTTTAAAAAATAGTATTAAAGACATTATAAAAGCCTGAGGAATATAATTTTTGAAGACTATCCTTAACTGCAACCTAAAGTGGAAGCTGCCAAGAATGGAAAGTGACAGGAGTTATAGACAAGGTTAGGAAGAGCAAATAATTTCCTATGGTTTAGTTAAACCAGAAAAATAGAAGTTTTTATAACCACACACTCCATCCATCCTTTCTTGTCCTCCCTCACTTCCTCACTTCTTTCCCTACACACTCTGCTTCTTCCAAACACTTTTCGTAGGACAGGAAATACAGCATTCCAAGCTAAGAAAAATGACCAAGCAGAAACCTTCATTGCAGCCCATGATAAACGACAAATCTGAGGTTAGGAACCTATGGTGTATTTTTAAATGGGGCCACGTTACGTTTCCTGTTATGACAATATCTAACCCAGGAATCCTTATCCTGGGATTTCAAGGAATCTGTGAATTTCCTATAATCAAATGCATATGCACTACTGTGGAGACAGTCCAAAGCTTTCACCAAATTCTCAAAGGGGCTCAAGATCTAAAAGGGTAACAAGTACTGAGATGCAATGGAGAACAAACCAAATGTGCTCCTGGAACTCCCAATGCCCCACAAGTATGTGGGGAGAATGCTGAGGTGAGGCTAGGTGTGAGGCAGTTATCAATCTGGTTCCGGGGCAGCTACAAAGTAGCACGGATCAGTACTGAGATCACCAAAGATACACTATCAGGATGAGTACAAATGACAGACCAAGGGTTCAGAGAAAACCCCAGCTTTCAGCAGGAGAGTCAATAGAATGTGACTGTTACCCTTGCTCTCGTCCTACCAAAAACACAAAGTGCGTGATGAGGGAAGCTGGATGGAGGTTTCACCTAACTACTCTGTGATCCAGACTATTACTTTCCAAGGTGGAGAAAGAGACAAAGCTGTGCACGCCCTTACCCACCAGGTGATATGACCAGAGACTTCTACATTTGAGAAGAATATATGTTTATAATTTGGGGGGAAGTTAGTCTCTAGCAAAAATATCACATTATCACATTATTGAAATACTCTCAGGACAAATTTTATTCTATGTTAAGAAATGTACCTTAGATATAAAGAGCTCTACAGTCACATACTAAATACTAACTTCAAGCAACCATCAAACAAACAAAATTTTTGGAGTTTTTACACACAGATCTCTTGAAGTCATTACTGAGATCAGCCTTACCAGCTGTCATTAGGTAATCTGAAGCTCATGAAGATACTTTCCTATGGAGGGCCACTAGGATTAGAGGAAGGTGAAACACAGTATATATAGGGGAATTAAAGAATATTGGACGGCAAAAACATTACTACAGAAAGATGTCCGAAGGCTACAAAACAGGCCAAATAATTATCTTCTGCAATTGGCAAACAGGCTCCTGTCAGATGTTTAACATGGAATTAACTTCTATGGGCTATACTAATAGAAACAAACTGTACAACTATAAATAAATAAACATCTAGGAAAGCATAAATAACTGCCTAGGAAGGACTATCTTTGTTTTACTTTCCCTAAACTTATTTCAGATTGTTTGTCATCCCCTAACCCAGCACAAAAACTGTCCTTCAATGTAGCATCCACTGATACTAAGCCAGCAGTGTATCCCAAGGCTTTTGAGAATGTGTCAAAGGCAGACCAAACAATATCTGCATAGGGAGCTAAGTTTAATCAGAGTATTTGCAATGTTTCAAAGCATTTCAAAGCAGGTAATAATATCATCTTAACAACAACAAAATCTTCCTTTTCCCCTGAAGAACATATATCTTTTCCTTGCAGAAAAGATTATGAGGCTCAGTTAGACCAATGTGTTAAATGGCTTACATGCTTTCTCCTTATATTTTGGGAGAGAAAAATCTGAAAGAATGAATTCATGCATTCATTCCCATGAGAATTATTTATTCTGTGTTCTAATTGTGCCAGACCTTCCAGGTGCTGTCCAGCATAGGTCAGTAAAGACAGAGAAAGCTCCTGCAGCTGACACAGTAGTGTAGAGCAGCAGACAGGGCACACAGGCTGACAGCATTCTAGGGTCTACGCAAATGCTTAATGTTTGTTCCCTAAAGAAAATACTTGGGTAATCCCACAGAGTTCTCCACACCTTTAAATTAAACAAACTATCTCTGTCAAGAACCACCGAAAAATCAAGCTTGGAAGTCAAAGGCCTGGCTTCAAACCTTGTAAAATAATACAGTGTAAAAGAATAGTTGCAGGCTGAGAAAACAGAAGATCTGAATTGTAATTTTGGCTCTGCCATTACATGTAATAAACCAAAGCAGAGAAAAACCTCCCCAAAACCTAAATGCCCTTTAAAACACTTTAAAAATAAACTAATTTTTAATTTATTCCAAATGAAAAAATTGTCTGGTTTAATGTTTATTACAATTGTATGGAGACAAAATAGTAAAACAGCAACGAGTATCCTTGTTAGGTAGAGAAAGCTGACATTTCAAAAGAGTTAAAGCAGAGACCAGATAAAAATCTGCCATGAATAGAATTCCATGTATGTCTTTGCTAAGTTTTGGTATTAGAATCAATTATCTCTACTGTATGTTCAAAAACTTATATTCCATAGAGATAAGTGGAAAAAGGTAGCTTTACTAAAAATATGGTTTAGAAATCCTAATAACCTGAAATGAACAGAAAATAAGACTCAAAACAGGCCAGGTACAGAGGCTCATGCCTGTAACCCCAACACTTTGGAAGGCTAAGGTGGGAGGACAGCTTGAAGCTATGAGTTCGAGACCAGTGCAGATGACATAGCATCTTTAGAAAAAAAATTTTTTAAATTAGCCAGGCATGGTGGCACATGCCTGTAGTCCTAGCTATTCAGGAGAATAAGGTGGGAGGATCACTTGGGCCCAGGAGTTCGAGGCTGCAGTGAGCTATGATCATGCCACTGCACTCTAGCCTAGGCCACAGAGTGAAACCCTGTCTCTTAAAAAAGAAAGAAAGAACAAAAAAACCTGAAACAGTGGTCAGTGGTCAGGAGAGGGGGGATAGCAACAAGAATCACAATTTAAGAAATGCCAAGAGTTCTAGTCTAAAGATGACACCAAAAAGCTTATGTGGGTTCCCTGACAGAAAACTGGCCTCAAGCTAATCTGAAAAGGAGAAGGCTCAAAAGGTGTCATCAGATTTTCCTCCTGACACTTTCATTTTTATTTCAAACAAACAAGAATGTCTCTCTCAAATGTTTATCATTTGCAGACCCTTTAACAGACATATGGCATTCATGAAATCCACTGAGTTCAAGTTTTAAAAAGTTAAGTTATCCCAGTCTTAATTATGTAACTGAAAGTTTTAATAAAATTACAAAAAAAAAAGAAACACGAAAAACTGCTATGTGCCAATGACAGGGACAAAGATGATGTGTACCTCTCCCCCGGGTTTCAATACACAGCCAGGAGGCAATGGCTTGCACTATAGCCTCCATGTCTAGGAAGCTTATTTTCTCGATTTCTACTCTATTAGAAGCTCTTTACTCAGACTTTTAAAACATCAGCAAAAGCAGCAAGCATTTGGTCACTGCTGGAGGATCCCAGATATATAAACAAAATAGAGACTCCAAAATTAAGATTTCACCCTAAATGTCTAAGAAACATGCTATATCTAAAAATTAATATTTCAATCATGGGGATTTGATTCTGATCCTTTAAAGCTCTGGAAGCTGTTCATATCATACTGTGGTATTTAGATGTGGTTTTCAAAAATATGCCCAGCAATCTCATCAATTTCTTCCTCTAATAAAATTATCAAAGCTTGGTAAAGTAAGAACGTCTTACTAACTCCAATATGATAACCTCAATGTTAAAAACTGTGATATTTTTGCTCAGAAATAATGCTGTCAAGCTACCCAGAAAACTGTATGTTTAGCTAAGAATGTCACTTTGGCAAATTATTTACAAAAATAGAAATAGCTTTATTGGCATTAACTGTGTCATAAAGAAGGGGTAAAAATGTAATCTCTTCTCTAACGTCAAAGATTCATGCAAGTCTCTCTCCTCACAGGCAGTATGGAAAAGCAGGGTCAGACTTAAGCTCATGACACATGTTTTTCATTCAGCACGCTATAAAGATGAATACTTAAAGGTGGAAATTTAAAATTTATTATTTTGACTACTTCCTTCCACAATGAATTAAGATTAGAAAGTATAATACATTATTTCATAAAGCCCAAGACTCTACTGAGTAGAAGAAGGAAAGAGAGCTGGTAATTTTAATTCTAAGACATCACAGATTAACAGATGCATCCCAATTTCATAGAGTTCAGGTGCAAAAAAGAGGCCTGGGGGTGGAGGTGGGGGTGGGGAAGGGATTCTAAAACAGATAAAGCTGTTCCCAGCAAATGAAGTAGTGGATGGGTAGGCACTGTGGTAGCAATAGCCTTTTCTTGAAGCACAGCTGCATTCTATCATATGCATTCTACCCATCCCACTTTTTCCAGTCTATGTCATAACTCAACACAACTGTTAAATACAAAGTCTCTTCCCTTGAATCAGGTATTTTCCATTATGAATGAAAAAAGAAAACACCTAGTACCTCTCCATACAAGAACCCCACACATGCTCAGAATGAACGCTCCTGCGCAGATCAACTATGAGCCTGAATATCTAGTAACGTGCACAATTAAAATAAGTGCTTTTGCGTATTGTATGTGACTGATATTAACCAGTATTATCCGACAGTCATTTTGTAAAGGAAATATAATTACTCTACTTTCTCTCCAAATAATATTGGTCAATAACTTTGGAGATGTTTCTACAAGGTTCTCTGCTATTATAGTGAGACTTCTGCTTTTTTGTGTTAAACAAAGTGCTACTTTGAACAATGCTCCTGTAGTTGGGACTCCTGTCAATCTTTAAAGACAAGACTCATTCTTTTTGGAAATAATCCTTTAGAAAATATAAAATATCTCATTTTACATCTGTCCTCAAAAACTTTATTGACTTACAAAAAATGTCTTTGTAACTTATTTTTAAATCACGTATGTTCTGATGGCATTGTGCTACCACTTGATAAAGTCATAAATACACAAAGATTCTTGGAACTAGGATCAAATGACTCAAGAAACCAATAAAACCTATTTCAGATATGGGTCATTGTAATTCCTATTTACACACTTCTTTTTCAACTGCCTGCGTAAATCATCAAACTCCTAGATTCTTATTCCCAGTATATACAGATCTACATTCCATTTTGACCAGACTTTCCCATCCTGGCCACTAATGATGGTATTTCGGGTAGGCTAATTTTTTGTTGTGGAGGACTATCCTGTGCATTGTAAGATGTTTCATTCACAGTGCCCCAGCCTCTATCCTCTGTATGCCAGTAATGAGCACACACACACCTCTTCCCAAGTTGTGACAACCAAAAGTGTCTCCAAACACCTCCTGATGTCCTCTGGGGAGTAATCCCAATACCGCTCCCGCCCTGAACACTGATTTAAGCACTGGAATTCTGTTTAAATGTCAAATTTATTTCAGTCAAATAAAACAGTGCTATGTTACTATTTTTATGATTGGATAATCTACTGCTGATCCACTTTTGAAAGGGGATTACAACACAAAGAGAATGAACCATCTGAATGCAACAAAATATGTAATTGATGTAAAAATGTTAACCAAAACAAACTACCCTATTAATTGAGTATTATCTGACACATAGCAACCAACTTACTATCCTTTATGGTACACATACAACCTTTAAAAAGTTAATAATTACTAAGAACATAAAAAAGCATTCTAGAAAATGCATAACCAATCTTATATTTCAGTGTGTAAAATGTGTATGAATAAGATTGTTTCAATGTCTTATCCTCTGAAAACATCAAAATATGATGATCTTTTAGAAAGTAAAGGCCAAGTTAAAAAAAATTAACTGCTATTTTAAATAATAAGTATTTAACCTAATTCACTACCATCAAAATGTGATATAGGCCCAGGAACATGCAGGAACCTTTAAAAGGTTAGATAAACTAACAACAGTTACATATACGCAGTTAAGATCTTGAAGCTGGTTGTCAACTGCAGCAATTAGGACTTCTCATAAAACTTGTCTCTTGTTATAATACTATTTACTAATACTAATGAGAGAAAGAATACAGGCTGGAGAAGAACATGTATTAGTCTGTTTTTATGCTGCTATAAAGAACTGCCTGAGACTAGACTGTGTAATCTAGAAAGGCCTTTTAATTGACTCACAGTTCAGCATGGCTGGGGAGCCCTGAGGAAACTTACAATCATGGAGGAAGGTGAAGGAGAAGCAAGGCACCTTCTTCACAAGGTGGCAGGATGAAGTGCCGAGCAAGGGGGAAGAACTTCTTATAAAACCATCAGATCTCGTGAGAACTCACTTACTATCATGAGAACAGCATGGGGAAAACTGTCCCCCATGATTCAATTACCTCCACCTGGTCTCTCCCTTGACAAGTGGGGATTATGAAGATTACAATTCAAGATGAGATCTGGATGGGGTCACAAAGCCTAACCATATCAGACCACAAGCCTGAATTAGTATGACAGTACTACTAATATAAACGGCAAGGAAGAGAAAGGTTAAACATAGGATGCTCATCCTTCAGGTCTTGGCTTAGAAGTCTCTTCTTTCTAGAAACGTACTTAGTTCCCCAAAATTCAGGTTCAGTTCCTTCACTTGGTGCACTGTATTTCTGCTTTCATAAGTTTAGCCCCTTATGCTATAATTGTCTTGTTTTGTCTACATTTTCCCAAATAAGCCATTGTGAACCCAGCACCATGCAGGCGATTGGCACCAGTGGGTGCTTTACTAAGTCCTTGCTTAAAAAAAAAAAAAAAAAAAAAAGATTCATATGAATACTGTGATAGCTCTCCTTACGTAATGTAAAAGAAATAACATATACAAATTTATCCAGCATAATTAAGAATATCAAGGGGGGAAATTCCTGATAGCAATCTAAAACATTGCAAAGACTCCAAATTTTTACAAATCTCAATGAGCTCTGTGTATAACGGTTGTTATATTTAAGAAGGGGTGAACTGAAATTATATAGCTAATTTTACTTACGTCTTTTGCAGAAAAATACACTGTGCAAAAATAAAGATAATATTTTAGATGATGTTTAAATTCAGAATCTTACTCCATTGGGCTTATCCAAATAAGCAGCTTACAAATCAACGTATTTTGCAATCAAATACATTTTCAACTAAAACATGTAATTTTCACCTGAAAAATGTGCAACTGAAAAAAAAATGTTCAATGGCGGTTAAGATGTGTTTTAACCATAGAGGGACATATGTTCTAATGTGGCTGGATCCCCATTTTTACTTGTCCTGATGTCCCACATGATTTAGCATTTACTTGGGAGTAAGGCATTCCAGTTTGTGTGGTAAATTATATGGTCACAGTTAAATGCCATTCTCATATACTGAGAGCAACAACATTGAAGAAAAAATGCTGGCACCAACAATAATAGCTTCCATTTACTGAGCACTTATTACACTTCAATCAATAAATCTGATAGTTTCCATATTGTATGTAAGGTAGGTAGGTTTTTCCAATCATCATATGTGTAACTTGCCCATATAATAGTGACAACTACAGCTCAAGGCTAGACTTTCTCAGTCACCAAGCTCATGTTCCTTTCAATATACCATAAAATGTTTATGTCCTGTGATTCTTTGATTCTGTTGATAGAAATCTAGAATAAGGTTACAATTCTAATTTCAAAGAAAAAATATTTGTTTTTAAACGGTTACCAAAAACTATGTATACTAATAAAAATATTAGAAATTACCTAACAGGTCTTATGACAGGAAATGCTAAGTAAAATGTAATATATTCACACCTTCAAGAGTTTACAGTACAGCTTAAATAATGATGGTGATGAGATCATTCAATAATACAAAAATGTACTTAATCTGAAATACATACATAAGGTAAAAAAAACTGGCCAGGTGCAGTGGCTCACACCTGTAATCCCAGCACTTTGGGAGGCCGAGGTGGGCAGATCACCTGAGGTCAGGAGTTCGAGACCAGCCTGGACAACATGGTGAAACCCTGTCTCTACTAAAAATACAAAAATTAGCCAGGTGTGGTGGAACACGCCTGTAGTCCTAGCTACTCAGGAGGCTGAGGCACAAGAATTGCTTGAACTGGGAGGCAGAGGTTGTAAGTGAGCCGAGATTGGGCCACTATACTCCAGCCTGGGCAATACAGCAAGACTCTATCTAAAAGAAAAGGTACAAACACTACGACCGGGCGCGGTGGCTCACCTGAGGTAGGGAGTTCAAGACCAGTCTGACCAACACGGAGAAACTCCGTCTCTACTAAAACTACAAAATTAGCCGGGCGTGGTGGCACATGCCTGTAATCCCAGCTACTAGGGAGGCTAAGGCAGGAGAATCGCTTGAACCCAGGAGGTAGAGGTTGTAGTGATCCAAGATCGTGCCACTGCACTCCAGCCTGGGCAACAAGAGCGAAACTCCGTCTCAAAAAACAGAAACAAAAAACAAAAACAAAACAAAACAAAACAAAAAACACACAAAAAAAACCACTCTAAAATTTTAAAGCATATTTTAAACATTTAGAAAGAATTATACCAACCTAATAACTACTGTGTTAAAGATGACGCAAGATAAACAATTCTTTTCTAAATTCTATAAAATACTGTTCTGATAATTTTATTTTTCAAAAAACATTTAAAATAGAAAAACTTACCAAGGGCTGAAAGTTCAGAGAGAGTACATTCTGTTCTCTAATTCATAACAAAATTCACATGCTCACAAAAGTGATAGTTAAGTTTAAAGATACAGATAAGATAGGGAGAGAAAAAGCAAATGAGAGATGCAAGAATTTAAGGAGTTCAGTAACGGAAGCATTTCAAGAGGTAAACCAGATGTTCCTATGGAATTGCAGCACAGAATCCAGCAGACAGAAAATCATAATGTCAATAGCTGTACTCAGATCAAAGAGCATAAAAGTAGTGTCCATCCACTACAGAAATGTCCATTATACTCAAAGGATCAGGCCACTCTGTGCTCTCAGCAAAACCCAAAATTAAAATCAACTGAAGGCTGTTGATTAAGAAAGTACTGGAAAGATGAGAAGATTGTTTCCTCAAACATTTCACTGGTAAACGGAAACTTGGCAATCGGGTCAATACATAGAGGTCAAAAGCATAATTTAAGTCAATAATGTCTCATTTGAAGCTTTAAAAAGTTACTAACAGTGATTCGTATAGATCCATTTTACTTGCTTTTGCTGCCATCATCATGCCTTCCTTTCCAAGCATCTCTCTCCTGCTTTACTTTTACAAAGGCAATGCTGTAGATAATGTTGTAGACGCTCCCTCCAAAAACCTCTCAAAACCAGATGAAAAACTCCTAAAGATATTCCTGTCTCCAGAGGCAGTACAGTTCAAATGCCCTCACAAAACACTTCCTAGGTCTGTATCACCTTTCAAGAGGATAAAAGATGCATACTCTGGTTAAATTACTCACAATAGGTAAAAAGTAAAAATTATTCCAAGTGGTCTGTACCTATTAAATTTACCTTGCTTCCAAAATTAAAATGGAATTAAGGTTATACAGAGTAGTATGTAGCTACTTAAGCTGGGAATGTTTGGTTTTTTGAGGGGTAAAAGTCTTACTTTCCAATTGCCTGTTACTTCAACAACCTAATCAAGAGAACATATAAAATGAAATGTTGTAATATGTGGTTTGCTATGGTTGTGACCCATGAACTTTTTCATAGAGAAGTATGCTTAGATGATAATCATCTGACACTGAATTATGACTAGTACATTAAGTGCCTGTCCAGAGAAGATCAATTAAATTTCCATGAATGTTAAAGGTCAAAACATCTCAGGCTACCTACCACCTACTAAACAATAACATTTTACAGATGGTGTCATAAAACAAAAATTTCAATAGACATCTGCTCTTCTATCAGGAATAAAGGCAGATAAAGCTATACCCCACACATTAAGCAGAATGCCTTTCATTGTTTCATGTTCTATATAATGAATTTATCTCCTTCGTATAGACAGAGATCAGCCTGCTTCATACATATTTGCTCCAATTTTCAATTTCACTTGGGTATTGCTCTGCTCTGGCTGCCATTACAAAACACCATAGGCTAGGTGGCTTAAATAACAGGATTGTATTTTCTTACAATTTCTAGAGGCTGAGAAGTCTAAGATCAAAGCTCCCAACCAATTATACTCCTTTTGAGAGACCCTTCCTGGCTTGCAGATGGCCGGCCATTTTCTCACTGTGTCCTCAGGTGGCAAAAGGAAGAGTCACGCTCTCTTGTGTGGATGACATAAATTAAAATTTTTTATTTAAACCATAAATTTTGGAATAAGAAATGGTTGATATCAATATTCACAAAAAAAGACTATATAAGAAAATAATACCAAAGCTGGGTAAAGCAAAAAACAATCTCTGGTTATGAAGATGCTATTTTATAAATGCTAAAGGTCACATTAGTACTTGCTGATTCATATAATCCAGGCAAGTTACATACGTTCAATTCTTTCTAATTCTAGCTATCATTTTTTTCTGAAGCCACAGGCATGATTAACAGTAGCCCATATTTATTCATAGTTCACTACACAGTAGCCACTTAGCATGTATTTATGTTAATCTTCCCAATAGTTCAAAAATAAGGCTACTGTTTCTGACCCCATTTTACAGATGAGGAAGTCTAAGCATTGTCTCCTACAGTAGTACAACTTTAAAATACAGAGTTTAGAAAAGAGAAAAATAAGCCGTGTCACTAATAATTCCATTTCTGCAAAAAGAACTAGTCAAAAATCTGTAGCTTTTCATTTGACTATTAATAAAAGGAGCCTGTCTTTGTTCTATGTTTTAATCTCAAAGAGATGCTCTTATACAACCACTGGAGAGGGCCAAGATGAAACTGGGCAGAAAGGATCAAGTTCTCCCCAGATGGAAGTCCTGCAGACGTGAGGGCTTTTTCCAAAGTATTTGATTGAAAGTAGAAAAAACAGAGAGTGAATCTTCTAAAATATATCCACTGTAAAACTGTTCTTTTTGGATCCCCCCAGAGTGAAGATCTAGAATGAACAGTTTTAAAGCAGTTTCCAAAAGACACATGATTCTTCCCTTTCTTCAATTAATATAAACTTTAAAATCACCACCTTGCAGCTATTCTATTCCTATTATTCCAAAGAAACAAGATGATGCATTTCTCCTTAACTACTACTGCTATTTTTTTAAAGCAACAGTCCTTAATGTTACATAAAACCGCTAGACAATTATTGATGGGAAGGAAAAACACAGAAATCTGGAATATCATGAAATCTTTTCCAGACTCAGAATTATGACCAGTGCTAAAATTCAAAGATTGAAGGAAATAGATAAGAAAATAATTCTTTTGAACTGTACACATACACTACAGGAAATATGCATAGCATCAAAACAACACAGTATTTTACAGTGTTTATAAATCAACATCCTGCAGATGTTATCATTAGGAATATCCACAATTTGTTCAATTATAAAATGTTTTAAATTGTCATATTAACAAGAAACTCATATCTGCTTCAAATGCTTTTTTGGAAGGCATATGTAAATCATAAATATTTGCTGTACAGTCAAGAAAGAATACTAATTTACTATTTATTCGTAAGGGGTACTTCTTAAAAGGTATTTTTTCCCCAACGTTTTCATACAGAGTATAGATGCAATATGAATCAGAAAAACATTTATAAAATGTAGCTGTAGCACAACTTATTTGATATTATGAAAATCACTCAGTCTTTAGGTTATAAAAGACTGTGTGTTTTCGCTCTCCTGTCTGTTTAAGATAAACTTCAAATTCTGATTTCTTATGATGTCTGATGTAAGAAACTAACCAGGAGGATACCCTACAGAGAAACAGAACATCTGGTGAAATGTGTAACATGCCTCAGGATTATGTCTGCTACTAAGGTTAGTGTCCAATGTGAGAGCTGCAGTCTCCGTGTTAAACAGTAAAAGCATAACAAAGAACCAGGCAGTAAGAAGCCTGTTCTTCAGCCAGAGAATACTTCCTTTTTCTCAGCAATGTGTTAACACTGAGCCTCACACAGTATTTGGAGAAATAGATCCATAATAAGTATACACTTTGGTTCAGAACACGTAGCTGTTCAATAGACTGCTTCTCTCATATGACTGCTGATTACATCCCTTTCCCCAAATATATTAACCTAGGCATTCATCAAGACAGGATGTATGCTGTTGCTTGTCTGTGATTCATCAATGTATTCTGCTTTTATTTTTCAACCCACAAATAAAAGAATTTGGAGCAGAAGAAATAGGAATGAAAAGCTGAGCAAGTCCAGGGGACCAGGAGAGATGGCATTATTAACTCAAAAAGGCACATAATGCTCAGCAGCCTTGCTCCTCCATTTGTTTTTAACTTTCAATTTTCTACCATAAACAGCAACAACCAAATTCTACACTTACTTCAGTATAAACTGCCTTACTTCTGTGACATTTTTAAAAGCCCCTACTGCATCATGAAAGGCTCCCAAACAAGGAAAGATCTGCACAGCAGGAGAAGAACCTACTTGGATTTTCTGACAGCTGTGAAGGATCAGTCTCCTACAGTAATAGAAATCAACCCCAAACTGAAAAGTGTTTGGAAATAAAATGTTTCCATCACCTCACACTATCAGCTACTTCCATTAGTACCCATGAAAAAGACACTGGATTTTACCCAGCATTTTAATACAATAAACTTTACTGACAGTAGAAGAGAAAATACAATTACAAACCAATCCTGTTATTAAACATAGGAAGTAATCAATGAAGAGAAAGAATACTTCTACCTCTTCCCTACTGGACTATACTAACCACAAAAGCCTTACAGAACAGTTTACAAATGTTACTCATGAAGCTTATTTTGGGCTCCATATTCTGAATCAAAGCATTATTACTTAAAATATAAAAGCATCTCATCAGGAGTTGATTTTACATCAAGTTCCAAGTCAATGATAAGCCCCATGGAATGAATTTTGTCTGTCTGTGGCTATCCTGACTACCTACTTATCAGAAAGAATAATACAATCTACATACCCTGGAGACTAAATGTGCTCGAGTTATCCATATTACAATAAAAATAAAAAGGTTGTGGAAAGATATTCATCAGTCATTACAGAGTCAGTCCCTAACTCCAGTTCTTGATTTCTGCCAGTATTTCCTGAGCGCTTAGCTCTGTTTCTAGGATCTATGGTAAAACTGACACAGCCAGCTAAATTAAGGCATATTCCTTGCCTCCCAGCAGTTCAGAGTATGTTTAAAAAAAAAAAAAAAAAAAGTCACATAAACAATACTAGGTGATCAACAGGTTGTAGGGTACAGAATTAATGCAAAGGGGATGACTATGGGGACGGGGAATTAGGAAAGGCTTTGCAGAGGAAATGATACCTCTGGTAGGTTTTGCAGGATGGGCAAGAGTTTGCCAGGCCAAAAAAAAAGGGAAAGCAGTATTTCAGCCAGAGGAAACCACTGTGCAAAGGCATAAAAATGTAAATAAATTTTTAGGGTAATCTTCAAACAATCTTATACTATATACAGGAGAAAGAATAAAAAATAAAGCTGGGAAGGCAGGCCTGAGCCATATCTCAAAGGGCCACAGGCCAGGGAAACTTAGACTTTACTGAACTAGCAAGGAGGTGTCAGCGAAGGGTTTAGTTGGAGAGTGACACTCAAACTTCTGCTGTAAGACATTACCTAGGAGGAGAGGATGGACTAAAAAGGAAAAGACTTGGATAAGGAAACCTATTAAGAGGCTACGGCAGTAATTCATGCACAAGATGACAATGAAAGCCTGGAGTTAGGAAATGTGAATACAGAGTCAGCAATAAAACTGGAACATAAGCAAGAACTGTATGTGTTACCTTTAAAAGGTGCTCACGGAAAGGTGCTTCAACAAGAAAACATCAAAATTCCAGAAAGAATTTTAGGCCAGATAACAGTACTAAAGGAATATTCCAAAACAAATTCAATTAGTAAGCATCAACAAAGTTTACACATTCACAAAAATGACTAAAAATCTCCATCTTATTTGCTGAAACTTTTGGAGCTCCAGCAAAAGAAAAGCAAATCACAAACTGATAGCACTAAATTCACAAATCAACAGTGTAATCTCCAAATTTTTAAATAATTGCTACAATGTATAATTACAGAGTTTCATTACTCTATCACATAACGACAAAACTAGGAATTCACAAAAAATTGATTTGTCTATTTGTCCGTACTTTATGAAGGGTCAGGAAACATTTGTTTAATTTGGGGCATTTTTATAGGATTTTAAAACTGCATCATTTCCAATGCTGCTTTCATTTCTGAAATAATTTTCAAATCTATGGTAAACCATCTAAATTTAAAGAAAAAAAAAAACCCTCTAACAATGAGGGTTGCTAAGTTATTTGTGTACTCCACGATTCCTTTTAAAGATACTTAGAAACAGTATCATGAAAGCAATCACTCATTTAAATAAGGAACCTGAAATGTCCAAGATGCCCATCTAGAATGAATCAGTTCTGACTACTGTCAGCATATATTTAATGATACAAGCTAAGAATATTTGTAAAAAATAAAGTACTTTAGAAGGTCCAGGCCTTCTAAATATTGACCACAGCTTAAGTTCAAAATAAAGTGTTACTACCAATGCAAAGAAACAATCTGAAGATAAATATCATATTGAACAGTCCAATTTAACTCATAATTTCCTTCACTTATATAAGATACATTATTGGGGAAAACTGAAGAAACATACCTGAATTCTAAGGGAAACATTTCAAAAATTTTGCTACACGCCACTACTGACAAACTTACCACAAGCTAGACAGTAGTGAAATACCTTCTACCGAATACACAATATGCTTGAAACATAGAATGATGTCTTATCTCACTGGTATTCAGACCTTAGATAAGGGCTGTAAAATGACTAGCTTTACAGGACAATTTCAGCATACAAATGTTCTGACATATACAGGGCTTTAAAATAATCTAGAAATTTCACATAAAAAGTGGGAACAGCTAAAATCCCTATTGACAGTAGAATGAAAAAATAAAATGTGATATATCCATACCAAAGGATATAGCAATGAAAAATGAACTAGAGAAAATGAACCCACAAACAATGCTGTGTAAAAGAAGCAAGACATAAAAGATACACTGTCATTACATTTATAAACTTTAAATACCCACAAAATTAAATTCATAAGGCATGTAAATGCTGCTGCAAGAACTACGAAAAACTTGAGTTTCATAAAAGTCAATATACTGGCTACCTGAAAATAAGGGGTAGCACAGGAACACTCAGGGAGAATCCATGGTGCTACCTATATTCCATTTCTTGACCAAAGTAATGGTTACATAGATATTTGCTTCATAATTATTAAGTTGTGCATCTGTTTGATGTACTTCTCTTGCAAATATCTTTTGTAACAAAAAGTTTTTAAATACGGGAAGTAATAAAAACTAATGGGTAGTATCTTGATTTAAAAAATAATAAAAACGTGTAAATGGTGCAACTGCTTTGGAAAACAGCTTCGCAGTTCCTCAAGGGATTGCATGGAGAGTTATCACATGACCCAGCAATTCCCTCCTAGGAATATACCCAAGAGAAATGAAAGCAAGGTCCACACAATTTTGTACACATAGATTTATAGCAGCATTATTCATAATAGGCAAATGTTCAGATGAATAACAAAAATGTATTACTTACATACATTTAATGGAATAGTACTCAGCGATAACAAGTAATGAAGTTCTGATGTATGCTGCACTATGAATGAACCTTGAAAATATTATTTTAGTGAAAAAAGTCAGAGACAAAAGGACAAATGTTGTAATGATTCCACTTACATGAGTTATCTAGAAAGAGCAAACTCAAAAAAAAAAAAAAAATGATGATTTGAGGATACCAGAGACTGGGAAGGAAGGATGACAGGGTTTCTTTTTAAGGTGCTGAAAATACTCTAGAATTGACCCTAGTGATGGATGCACTTATCTGTGAATACACTAAAAGCTACAGAATTGTAAGCTTTAAATGGGTGAACTATAGAGTATAAGAATTACACCTCAATAAAATTATCAAAAACTAATGTGTAAAATATTTCAATAGAAGTGAGGGTAATGTTTTAGCCCCATCTGTTTTGAAATAATAATGCAGATAGAGCAATTCAAATTATATATTTTAATAACTACAGATTTCTGAATTAACTATATAAAAAGCATCCATGGGCTGAATGCAGAAACAGGTTTCATTCTTTTCATCTAACAATTAATTACAATTGACTATTTTTAAGAACCAAGAAAAACTAAAGCCAAAGAAAATAAGTGTAATATAAAAGAGCTCAGTAATACGGGTTGTATGTAAGTTCATTAATGAAAGTACTAAAACCAATGCATTGCTATTACAAAATCATCAAGAACTCTGGAAATCATGTTTATATTTATTAAAAACCCCAATGTAGTCAGAGGCTCTATCCATTGAAAGGTCAGATTTCCTTGATTTTAGTTAACTAATATGAGTAAAATGAATGGCACAATAGGAAAAGTATATATAATACGAACACAAACCAAAAGATGCAAGGGGTTTGACAGCTGGTGGCCTGATAATGCCATATCTACCCCTCCCATATATAATAACATATTCATATCTATAACAATCCCTATCAGTTTAATATCTGCTTAAAATAATTTCTACATTTAGAATTATTTCTAAAAGTCAGTCACATCTGTCTTTTCAGAGGATACCAAGCTTCAGGTCCTTCTCCATACTGGCTCTCCGTTTATTCTTTTCTGTTTCCTACTATTATACTCTTTTGTGTTAAGTGAAAGCAAAGAGCTGGTAGATCTTAGAGATGACAAACCTCTGATGGACCACACAACAGAAACTACTAGAGTCACGTGCTCTATTACTGAAAATACAGCAATATAAAACTATCAGATTGAAGGGCTAATATAATTCAAAAGAAAAACAGCTCCTCTCTTCCTTTATCCCTCAACCCCACCAGTAATAATGGTTATTGGAAATAAACTAGAAAAAAAAAAAAGCCATAAAGTTTGAAAAGAATGGGCTGGACAGAGAGGCTCACACTTGTAATTCCAGCACTTTGGGAGGCCAAGGAGTGAGGACTGCTTGAGCCCAGGAGATCATGACCAGCCACGGCAACATGGTGAGACCTCATCTCTAAATAAACAAAACAAAACAATTTGAAAAGAAGTTCTAACTGAGCTAAGGCACTTACTGAAAAGGCTGTAATAGCAGACATTTAAGCCTAGGAAAAGGGGCATAGAATGTATTAATCCTTGTAGACTGCTATAACATTACTTCGATCCTAACTGCCATTTCCAGGTGTGATTTACATTAGGATCTAATTATAAAGTATTTTTCTTATAATTCTCAGAATGCAGAAGAAAACATGCTTACTATAATGAGACACAGCAAATATTCAAAGATTATCTCTGCTCTCTGCACTCAATTTAAATAAAAAGTAAAAACAGGCAGAAAATACTTTTCCTCTGTTTGTTAAATCAAGCAAATGTATCAGAAACCCATTATTCTCAACATATTAAAGGCTCTGATAAGCAAAATGAACATGTTATCATGGCTAAGTCTGTACTAATTTTCACCAAAATCAGTGATACTGCTGCTGTGTCTCTGGGAATACATTCAACCCTAATGCTTACTGTTCAGTCAACTCTGTTGCTCCTCGGTATTCTTAGATCAAAGACCTAAGCTCAAACACATTTTATAGACCTAGCTCAAACACATTTTACTGCGTTACTAAGTTTGATGGCAACTCCCAATGAGAGCAAACATTGGTTAAACTACTTAGTTAGGAAATGTAAAAACAACTTTAATTTACCATTCATAAATAACAATCCATTTGTAGACGGCATCCATGAGAAACACACATATACCACACTTTGAAAGAAATGTTGCCAGCAGTACTAACAGCTGACTGCAGTTCAAGACCAAATGCCACCTTTTGGTTTTGACTCACTCCCCAAGCTCCTACAAACCTGGAGGAAGAGGAGTGCGGGGAGGTGCTGGGTATGATTCTGTCTAAAAAGCCCCAAGACATCCCAAATATATGGACTCTCAAGTGTTATTTCCTTTGGTCAGTTAACATGTACTACATAATCTCCATGCATTTTCTGTCTGACATACCATGTTCTTCAGTCATCTAAATTTTGCCTCAAAATACCACCAACAGAAAGCTCTATTTTAGTTGGGGGTGGGGGAGGCCTATAAAAGAAACGCCCTTTTAGGCCGGGCACAATGGTTCACACCTGTAATCCCAGCACTTTAGGAGGACGAGGCAGGAGGATCACATGAGGCCAGGAGTTCGAGACCAGCCTGGCCAACATGGTGAAAGCCCATCCCTACTAAAAACACAAAAATTAGCTAGGTTTATTTGTGCACGCTTGTAATGCCAGCTACTTGGGAGGCTGAAACAGGAGAATCGCTTGAACCCGGGAGGCGGAGGATGCAGCAAGCAGAGATCACGCCACTGCACTCCAGCCTAGGGGACAGAGAAGGACTGTCTCAAAGAAAAAAAAAAAAAAAGGGAGGTACAACATTTAAAGTTTCTATAGACACAATTACCTTTTATGTTATTCCTCCTGGAAAAGAGGTTTTCTGACAGCTTGTCCAAACACTAATATAAACTTCCATCTTCCCAAATGCTCACTGTTTCACATTGTTGTCAGTTTAAGTACGGCTTTCTAGATTACCAATCTCCCAAGAAATCCTTCCTAGGATCCCACTCTGGCACTACCTTCTTTTACTTATTGGACTGAACTAAATCTAACAGACTACAGGGGTAAGCATAGACAGATACACATGCAACTCTGCAGGCACTCTGAAAGGCTCCCTAAGTCCAATAATTCCACAATTTCAGTAATATGAAATAACCCAGAAGAAACTGGAAGAAAAGAACCATTACTATTCACTTTATAAAGACCTTCTCAAGATTCCTCTCAAGAGCAAATTCTCAGCACATTTAAAAGATTATACATTTACAAAAATACAAGCTGCATATTTTTCTAGGACCTTGATTATACAAAAAAAAGCATCAATATGATAAAGACCAATTAAATCTTCTAATTTAGAGAGAAGACCACCTGGCTTATTAACTTTGAATAAAGGTAAATACTGTTTTAAAATCTAACCTAACTGGAACTTGGGCAAAACATATAGAGAATGCTTTCATATGATAAATGACTGAGACTTACTTAATTAAGACAGGATTTCACAGCACAATTAAAGAGCACTCAGGAAAAGTACAGTCTGTCCTACAGAAAGCAAACCCCTTTCCTTCCACTCACATTATATTTTCACCTTATACTGTGGCACTCAGACATTTACTTTAAAAGACTTTAAAAGACATTCGTAATGTTCAACGAGTTTATTCTCCAAACTAAAATATTAAAATAGGAGTTTAATATCAAATTTGAGACACTAAGAAAACAAGCCTTCGGCTGGTTTTCACAATCTGTTGAGAAGCTATTTTCTTAATAAGCCCCAAGTTCTTCTAACTGGCACAAAGCTTAAGTTAATTTTATCTTTGTATCAATATAAATTAATTTTATCTTGTATCAATACCATACTTCCTGCTCTCTCTACTTGGGAATAAAATGGAATTCGTTTATATATACCAGAGTAACTTACTTTGTAGAGAAGATTTCTTATAACTCAAATCTTTAAATATGCAAAGTTCATATTCTGAAAAGCATGTAATTAAATAAAAATGTTATCCTTCCTGAACCCTAAGTAAGTTTTTCACCTTCAGTGACAATAAAGCAGGAATATATCTGGAAGTCAAATTACTAAATTTGGTTATATTAAATAATCAAATAGACCTAAAGTATAACTGAAATATAAAGAACGTTCAATTTTTAGGAAACTACATTCTTAATTTTATAACTAAGTTAGTATCATTTGAAATCAGAAAATTTTAGCAACGGCTTGTTAGCTCAACAGACAGAGCTCCCTAAGAGTGAGGAGTGCTACTCTTCAGGGACTTTCTTTTTCCAGAAATAAAGTTTTAATCACTTTGAAAATGGCACCACCTACATGGTAACAAATAGAGAAACACACTGCTGCATTGATAAGTGGATGCTGAATGTTGAACTGGAAGGCATGCTAAGCTAATTTCACCAAATGGTTATACATTCTGACACCATGCTGGAAGTAAGAATGATAAATCTATTAATGTCAACAGTCCACTGTGGCACTTTAAATGGAAACCTGTTTCAAAATTCAGTACAGACTGAAAACTCGGTCTCCCTCCCGCTGGTATCTCTCTCATACAGAGGTAACCACGGTTTCCAGTTTATGTATATTTCTTTTTTTTTTTCTTTTTTCTTTTTTTTTTTTTAAAGAGACAGTGTCTTGCTCTGTCTCCCAGGCTAGAGTACAGTGACATGGTCATAGCTCACTGCAGCTCTGAATTCCTTAAGGGATCCTCCCGCCTCGGCCCCCCAAAGAGCTGGGACTATAGGAGTGCACCACAACGTGGCTAATTTATTTTGTGTAGAGTCAGGGTCACCCTGTGTTACCCAGGCCAGCCTTGAGCTTCTGGCCTCAAGGGATCCTTCTGCCTTGGTCTCCCCCAAAGTGCTAGGATGACAGGAATGAGCTGCCACGCCTGGCCAGATGTATCATATTTCAATCATTCTTTTGATATTAAACATTCCTATAATACTCTTGTATGTATATCACTTCACATATGTATATGAATATGAGTAAGTTAAATTCCTTTCAGAGAAACTGCAAGGTCAAGAATTATGAGCAAACTTTTTTTTTTTACATTGCCAAACTTCTCTTCACACAGTTTGTACCAACTGACACTCCTATCAGCAATCAGCAGTACGTGAGTGTGCCCGTTTCCCTCCAGTGTCTGTCAAATTCATCATGCTATAAAACTTTTAATCTTTGCAAATCTAAAGTGTGAAATGTCATATTTTGTTATAATTTGAAACTGTGTTTCTTTCATTATGAATAAGGTTGGGCATCATTTTGCATATGTAAGTGCCATTTCTATCTTTTCTTGTGAACTGTCTAAACCATCTTTGGCCTGTTGTGGCCACTGGTATGTATGTCTGTTTTCCTTCTCGATTTGATTAGTTAAAATCATTTATATATTAAAAATTCAGCCTTTTGTCAGTGCTGAATTGCTAATATTCTCTTTCACTTTGCCATTTGTTTTTATTTTTATTTGTTTTAGGTATAGACCATTTATTTGGTGCCTTCTGGGTTCTGTGTCATACACAGAAAGGTCGTATCTAGTCTCACACTGCAGTGAAATCATTCATTCATGTTTTCCTTTAACTGTTTCACGATTTTTTTGTTTCATATGTTGAAATGTTTGACCTACATGTAAATTATTTTTGAAAAGATTTATAACTTTTACCAAAAGAAGTTTTCTTAAAACTAAATTATGTTCAGGAGAGATGGAGATACATACTACAGGAGATGGAGATATATACTAGCAAGGCAGATAGTGTAATCCCTTGAAGAAGGAAGAATGAGCCAGAACTGACTTGTATAGCTGTATTCCAACATAGCAACAGAGAATAAGAAAATAAAAATGTATCTCCATACTTTCTCTGTTTATCCCATGGTCCTGCCCACTGTCTTTAAAAATAAAGCAAAACAAAGCAGCAGCAACAAAATGATGTAGTGCAAAAAAAACTAAGGTAAACTTTCTGACTTTTTTTTTTTTTTTTTTTTTTGAGACCGTCTCACTCTGTTGCCCAGGCTGGAGTGTGGTGGAGCAATCTAGGCTCACTGCAATCTCCACCACCATGTTCAAGCAATTCTCATGCCTCAGCCATCCAAGTAGCTGGGCTTACAGGCATGTACCACCACGCCCGGCTAATTTTTGTATTTCTTAGTAGAGATGGGGTTTCACCATGTTGACCAGGCTAGTCTTGAACTCCTGGAACTCCTGGTCTCAAAGGATCCGCCCACTTTGGCCTCCCAAAGTGCTGGTATTGCACAGCCACCATGCCCGCTACTCCTGAATTCCTATGCATAACTTGGAACACAGGTACATTTTTTTCTGAAGAAAAGGTCTATAGCTTGAGGGGAGAGGAAAATACAATGGCTCAGAGCAGTGTTGCAGCCCAACTAGGTAAGCAGGGTATCAGAGTAGGAGGCCTGTCCATTTTAGAGTGTCAGAGACCAGACCACGCAAGAAAGGAATCCCCACAAGATGGTGGTTGTCATGGGGATTCAGAGATTCAGTAAAGTGAGGAAGGTATTGTGGGTAGGAAGAGGAATAGCACAAGGAGTCAGCATCTGAGCAGGATAAGGAAGGCAGGGCAACCCATGCATGGGTGCCCTGGCACAGGACTTCAGAGCCCAAGTGGGATGGTACGTGGAATCAGAGACTGAGCAAGGTGAGGAGGGCATCTGAACAGGAAAAAGCTTGGGAGCAGAAATAAATTAGTTACATGAAAAAGAAATTAACTAAATAAGTAAATGTATTAAGAATAATATGAACATGTGTTTTCACTATCGGAGAAGGGAATTACAAATATGAAAAGGGAGAAAAGTAGAATAAACTCTGTTGTAATGACCTGGAGTTGGAGTTATCAGTGTAAACTCATGGTTTTCAATATAAATAAATACAGAAATACAGATGTAAATGTGTTTATCTGTGTGTGATTTGTATATTCAAATACATGCTCAGTCAGCTCAAAAGGCCTTCAAGTAGTAATATCCCAAGAGCAATGAGCACACTCAGGGTGTTCTTGGCATCTAAATACCATTCTTCTCTTGGAGGATCTAGGGCTCCTTTGAGAAATGACTGAATCCAGAAATGGGACAGGGAAGGTACAAAATGAGCTTGGAACATTACATTATGCCAAAGAGGGAGGAATGTTCAAGTCATTGATGGAAACATTGCAAAAGGGCACAAGCTACCTTGAATGGGATTCCACTGATCAAACTGGGGATAAACTGAACACTAAATAATGACAGTAACTTGTAATAGCCCACTGAATAAAACAGGAAACCATAAGTATATACAGACATAGAACATTTATAGTTCCCCTACAAAATACTTGGGAATGGTTCTCTCCTGAGACTACTTAAAGTTTACTAGCTCTATAACACAACTAATAATTAGGAATAATGATTGAGGTTTGAAAGAAGATAAGCATACTTCATGACTGCATCAAGGATCAGATTCCAATGCATTAAATATATTGTTTATGAAATAATTTATTCCTGCCTAAAATACAGAGTTCAATGACTAAGGCTTCAGAATACTTACAAAATAGCAGGGGTTTTTTGTTGTTGTTGTTGTTGTTAGCGTGATATTGAATCTCTACTGTATACTCATTTATTTAATCCCTGTACCATGCTTAGTCTTCTCGAGGAATAAAATCTAAATAATTTGTATGGGCAAAATAATAAAGTACAAGTTTGACTACAAAACATACGAGGTAGAACAGCCCTGTATGCACAAAAAAGTCAAAAGCACAGGTGACAAAACTTTTGTAAAAGAAAACAACACAAAACCAACAGTTAAGGCAGAACATGTAGGCAAACAAAAAAAGCTAGGACACCAACCCTCTCCACATTACATGTTAATACAATTAGGGCACAGAGGTAATAGTAGTCTCACTGTGGACAGCCCTGGCTCACCTCTCCAGCTGGGATCTCTCTCCTGAGAGGTCTCCATCACCACCCTGCTGTCCCTGGTGAATTTCACTCTCTCAGTGTCCAACCGAATTCTGCTTCCCTTCCCTCCCAAACTTGTGCCTCCTCTCCTGTGTGTGCTTGTCCCTTTCTTCCAAGGGGTTGGCAGACCACCCCAAAGGAAATACTGGGCCTAGATGAAATCAGAAGAAACAAAAAAAGAATAGATTTTTAGGGTTTTTTTTAAAAGTGTAAAAAGAAAAAAATTGCATGCCTGCTTGCAAACATATGGGATACTGAAGAACTATTGCTGCTTTCACCAACCCAATTGCTGGTGTCAGTGCTGACAAACTTGCTTGCTTTCCTCCTCTGTTTTACTACCTGCATCTTCTTAATGACTGGGAACAAAGGGGAAGTCGAGTCCTTTCACCAGTCAGCTTTTGAATTAAATTGAAATTGTAGGGATGACCACAACCTACTCTGTACTCAAGCCGCTATCCCTATATTCCTTAAAGCCACTATAAAGAGGTGAGATTCCCACTGTATTATGTTACAAATTTATGTTTACCCCCCTTACCAGAAACCTCTAGCTGAGCCTGTCCTCTTCACACTGAGTAATGGTTTATGTTTCTTCCCTCAGGGCCTAAACTTTTATTTGTTCCTATTAAATATTATTCTGTTTTAAAAGCTTCTAAATTTCAACTTGCCCTGATTACCTTGAATTATGCAATGCAAATTAGTCTATTGAATAAAGATTGGTTTTGAAATCTGATGAGCATCTCAACTGATTAAGTTAAATTATGCTTTAGTGGGGGGCATACCCTATATACTTCAAATACCTCCAGGCACACAATGAACTAATAACTGTACCAAGACTTCTGTGAAAAACAATGACAATATCTACTACACATTAAGTGCTTACTAAAAGGCAGGCATTGCCTTAATGCATTAGATGCATTCTTTCTTAATCTTCAGAACAACTCTAAAGGGTAGGCAGAATTATCATGCTCAGGATCAGACTGGATTCAAATGCACCAAGTCTGTTTAACTCCAGAGACTATGTCTTGATCATTATATCAGAGGGCCGTTATCATGGCTACTAGGTAGCTACAATTTCACAAGAAAGTAATTATAAGAGCATTTTTTTTTTTTAACCATGACTTTAACAGGCTGATCAATATGATGTAAAATAAATTTCACAAGATGGATTACTCAAAGAAGTAAACCATACACATTTCATTCAAAAGGGGCATAAGGTACAACTTTCCAGATACTTATGAGCCTAGCCTGCAAGTCATGAGTGACAAGTTAGATGTCACTCATGAATGAAAATTACCCATCTCCTCAGTAGACACTACATTTCTCATATCTACCACATCTTCATTCCCTCCACCACTAACTTGTCTTCTTGCATTCAACTATTATTTTTTTCTTAAAACAGATCTGAATATTGTCATGATACTTACAAAAAGTCTTCATGGTTGCCCACTGTCAATATATAAAAGCCAAACTCCTGACCAAAATGATCACAACTAATACAGGTTATGCTGTAGATATCAATTGTCTCTGTTTTACAGATAAGGAAACTGAAGCTGAAAGAATAAATTTTAATATACCCTGCATCTCTCAGCATCTTTGCCCATGCCATAGCCTCTATTTCAAAACCTCTTGCCACTACCAATCTCTTTCTCCAACTTAATGCTGCCAACTACCAACTTTCATTGTTTAAGATGTTTTTTCTTCTATTGAGACATAAATCACTGTTAATACCAGTGGCTCATTAGAGCAAGAAATAGAGGTGGCGCTGTTAAAAATGTAGTATATATAGGCAGACTGCAGTGGCTGACATCTGTAACCCCAGCACTTTGGGAGGCCAAGACGGGCAGATCTTTGAGCTTAGGAGTTTGAGACCAGCTTGGGCAACATGGCAAAACCCCATCTCTACAAAAAAAAAATACAAAAATTAGCTGGGCATAGTGGCATGTGCCAGTATTCCTAGTTACTCTGAAGGCTGACGTGGGAGAATGGTTTGAGCCCGGGAGGCGGAGGTTGCAGCATGCTGAGATCATGCCGCGGCAACAGAGCTGGAACCTGTGTCAAAAAAAAAATTGAATACACATATATCCACATATTTACTTGGGTGTACATGCCTAAACCCACTGAGTTATATATAGGTCCACCATTCTTAAACTACCCAACTGTATCATATGAATTACAAAAAATTACTGATATCATGACATACATTTCAATCTTCACCCATTTCAGAGTTCAATTTCTCAACAATTTTTGTCAGACGAATTTTAGACATTTGACTCAATTCAACAAACTTTTTATTTAAATCTTGCTAAAATAGGTAATCTACATGAACGCTGCTGCATGCCATTATCCTAAGCAAATTAATGTAGGGACAGAAAACCAAATACTGCATGTTCTCACTTGTAAGTGGGAGCTAAAAATTGGGTACTTATGGACATAAAGATGAGAACAGAAGACACTAGGAACTACTAGAGGGGGTAGGGAGGGAGGGTGACAAGTATTGAGAAACCGTTGGGTACTATAACGGCTACATGGGTAACAGGATCATCCATATCCCAAACCTCAGCATCATGCAACATACTCATGTGGCAAATCTGGACATTTACCCTGTGAATCTAGAAGTTGAAATTATAAACATAAATATACATATAAATGAATGCATGGGTGCTCTAATTATTCTCTTCCAAGAGAGAGGGTCTTAATGTCAAATGACAAGCCGGTTTTTTTTTTCTTTGTTTTGTCTGTTTGTTTAAGACAGAGTTTCGCTCTTGTTGCCCAGGCTGGAGTGCGACAGTGCGATCTCAGCTCACTGCGACCTCTGCCTCCTGAGTTCAAGCGACTCCCCTGCCTCAGTCTTCTGAGAGCTGGGATTACAGGCATGCACCACTACACCTGGCTAATTTTGCATTTTTTAGTAGAGACACGGTTTCTCCATGTTGGTCAGGCTGGTCTCAAACTCCCGACCTCAGGTGATCCGCCTGCCTCGGCCTCCCAAAGTGTTGGGATTACAGGCGTGAGTCACCGCGCCCGGCCACAGGTTTTTTATTTTTATTTTTAATGGAAACAATAAAATAGAAGACAGTATTTTTAACAGTGCCAAGTGGCCACTCAGAAGTCTGGCACTGGAGCAAGAGCTCCTTAAATTAATTGTCTAGGGAAAAATGGAGGTAGAGAAAACTCAATCTTCTTGGGATGGTGGCAACAGCAGCTGAAACAAAATATTAAAATCCGCCTCCTAAAGCAAGTGTGTACAACCTGCAGCCCAGGACAGCTTTGAATGCAGTCGAACACAAATTTGTAAACTTTCTTAAAACATTATAAGATTTTTTTTTCCTTTTTTTTTTTTTTTTTTAGCTCATCAGCTATCACCAGTGTTAGTGTATTTTATGTGTGTCCCAAGACGATTCTTTTTCTTCCAGTGTGGCCCAGGGAAGCCAAAAGATTGGACGTCTCTGTCCTGAAGTCTTCAAGTTATTAAGGGAAAATCCTCTCTACTTTTTACCTACTACTTAGCAAAAAAAGGCAAAGATCAAATGCAAGTACGGCTTACTGTTCCTGTTTCTAGTAAGTCAAGCAACATAGAGAAAAGAAAAAGATTATCAGTTTGAAAACTGGCAACTACTATGAAAGTTAAATTTAGCATGGTTGGGGTTCACGGAGTCCATTTGTAATGCAAAAGTTAGGGTAAACATAATAAATTGATACTTTTAAACACCTTTTTTGAGAAATGGGAAAGAATTTTTCTATCACTGCTAATTTACTTACAAATTATATGCTTTCCCAAGTCAGTCCACCCTTCTAAATACAGGGTATACTCAAAGCATTGAACTAGCTATCTTTAATCATAAAGTAAGACTTCTGGGTCTAAATTTACATTGTTAAATTACTTTATTCTAATCAGTTCTCCAAAGCCAGATAGAAAAATTACTTTCTAAATAGTGTGCTAAATTTAGGAAATAATATATTCCTTAATTTCAAACAAATTTGACACAGTAATTTTTTGGGGGGTTGGGGGGGTCACATCATTCAGTTAATATTGTTCTATACGTA
The DNA here is from genome assembly GCF_049350105.2 of Macaca mulatta. Taxonomy (NCBI): domain Eukaryota; kingdom Metazoa; phylum Chordata; class Mammalia; order Primates; family Cercopithecidae; genus Macaca; species Macaca mulatta. Next base: position 127,087,831 of record NC_133413.1, read on the forward strand.
CAGGATTAAATGTAGCTACTTTAGCTTTGTATGCAATTCACAATCTCCATTTAATCCATTCAACAAATATTTTATTGGGCATGTATTATATTCCACTATTCTAACAATAAATATTGGGGATAAATCTCAGTCCCTGAGCTCAGTGAGCATCCAGTCTAGCAGAAGTGAATAATAATTGATGATATAGTGTGATAGTCCCCATAATATTAATTGCTAGGGTGCTTTTCATATATCTCCGGAAATTCTTTGTTGTTCCTCCCACCAAGCAACAGAATTTAACTCCCCTTATGGGCTGGACTTAGTGACTCAATTCTAAGGAAAAGAGTAGGGGAAGGAATAAAAAGTAACTTTTCAGTGAAGAAACCTGGCAGTCACCACCTAAACCAAGTAACCAAGGTTAACATCATCATCATTAAGACATGTTGAGATGATGCAATGAAAGGGCCAGTTCACTTGTATACTTTCCCAAATCATGGTGATTATTCTTCCACATAATCATGAGAAAACATCAGACAAACCCAAATTGATAGATAATGTATAAACAGCTGACAAGCACTCTTCAAAAGTGTCATGGCCAGGAAAAACTAGAAAAAGAAACAGACTGGAACAGACTAAAGAGATACATGAAATTGAACGTGGCATCCTGGACTACATCCTGTATCAACAGAAAAAGAACATGAGTAAAAACTGGAGAAATGTGAATAAATTCTGCATTTTAGTTAATGGTACTGTACCAATTCTAATTTCTTACTTTTGACAAATACACCATGGTTACATGTTAATGGTCTTTCCAAGTTCTGTAAATCTAAAAATTTTCTTAAATAAAAGATTTAAATATATACAGTCTGATAAGAATCATCATGAGATAAGCATATGATCTACGAGACATGCAGCCAGGGTCAGTCAGCATCAAGGGTTATGTGTGTGAAATCTGAGAATAATGTCTCAACTTACTCTTGAAATATGGGAAGGAGTTGATCAGCTGGAATGAGGAAGGGGGTAGAAAAAAACAGAATAATCCACTATCCAGGAACAAGGCGGTTTTTGGTTTGTGTAATTAAGAAATGATTCAGTATGGCTGGCAAAATGGGAGAAGAAATCGAGAATGGGAGAAGTAGCATCAAGAAATAAGGTCAGAGAGAAAAGCCGGAATTACCTGTCTTCAAGATCCAGCCTCAAATCCCACATATATCATATCAATCTAGTGCTGAAGTGACTTCCTCTCCTGACATCATTTTCTATACCAGTCATTTGGCCATAACCAGGTATCGCCTTGTGTTAAGTTTGTCCTATTATTTTACTTTTCCCAATTTAAATCTTACTCCACAGAGTGAGAGAGTAGGAACCAAGCTTCACACACCCCCTGAAATTCACTTTACTGGTTTCTACCTTATATCATGCCTTAGACACTGTCTAGCATAGTAGGGACTCAATGGATGAGCAATATATAATATAAACTGGTCATGAGAATTAATCTGAAGAATATGGTATCAATGAGAAGCTGATTTTAATCATCATAAGCTGATTCACTGGGGAGGGGGAGGGTGCACAGGGAACAACGGTACAGATATTTCCAAAATCGAGTACGAATAACAAAGGACAACGTACTAAAAACCTTAGAAATCATTTTAGGGCAGTGGTCCCCAATCTTTATGGCACCAGTGATCAGTTTCCTGGAGGACGATGTTTCCATGGAAGGTGGGGGGGTTGCGGGGGTGACGGCAGCGGCGGTGATTTTGGAATGAAACTGTTCCACCTCAGATCATCAGGCATTAGATTCTCATAAGGAAGGTGCAACCTAGATCACTCACATGCGCAACTCACAACAAGGTTAGCGTGTGGCCAGCAAGCCATCCAGGTGCCAAGGCAAGAGACTGACGGCACAGGCTGTTTGAGTATAATAAAGAAAACACTTAAAATCAGAATAGTTATATTAGACATATAGATATGATTATATATAAATATTACTAATCATTAGTTTATAGTATTACTCTTTATTCCAGTATTATAATAATCTCTGTTCTACAATTATAATCTAAGAAAAACCAGGGCATGCAGAGATAGGAGCTGAAGGGACACGGTGAGAAGTTACGAGAAGACAAAAGCGTGAGCCATGTCATGCTCAGACAGGGCCACTAGAGGGCTCCCTGGTCTAGCAGTAACACCAGTGCCTGGGAACGCGCCCCTTACTTAGCAGACCTTGGTCTAGCGGTAGCACCAGGGCCTGGGAAGCACCCACTACTTAGCAGACCGGAAAAGGGAGTCTCCCTTTCCCCGGGGGAGTCAGAAAAGATTCTGCTCCACCACCTCTTGTGGAAGGCCTGACATCAGTCGGGCCCACCCACCAGAGGCCTGACATCTCCCTTTGATGCTGTACTTCAGCGGTCACGCTCCTGGGCCACGTTCATGTTCCACCCTGTACACCTGGGCTCCGAGGCCTAGTTCTAGATAGCAGTAGCAGAATTAGTGAAAATACTAAAGTCTTTGAAATACATAGAAGAAATAATGACGTAAGCTGTCCTCTCTCTCTCTCTCTCTCCGCCTCGGCTACCAAACAGGGAAGGGACCCCTGTCCAGCGGACATGTGGCTCGCGTGACCTTACCTATCATTGGAGATGGCTTACACTCCTTACCCTGCCCCCTTGTCTTGTACACAATAAATAACAGCGCAGCCAGGCATTCGGGGCCACTACCACTTCTCCACATCTAGGTGGTAGTGGTCCCCCCAGGCCCAGCTGTCTTTCCTTCTATCTCTCTGTCTTGTGTCTTTATTTCTACAATCTCTCGTCTCCGCACACGAAGAGAAAAATCCACAGGCCCAGGAGGGCTGGACCCTTATTAGTGCTCCTATGAGAATCTAATCCAACAGCTTTTCTGACAGGAGGCAGCATTCCTGGTTCCTAACAGACCAGTACTGGTCCATGGCCTGGGCATTGGGGACTCCTGCCTTACAGGACTTAAGGACTAAGAAGATAAAAACTGTTCCACATAACATCATTTCTGCCTATCATTCTGATACTCTGCTCCATTCTACCTCCTGACAATTAACAATCAACAAAAAGGTGTCCTATAAAGTGGTTAAGAACCCAGGCTTTGAATCCTGATTCCATACACTATAGCAAAGGTTCTTGGACAAAGTACTTAGCTTCTCTAGCCTTCAGTAAAATGGGAACAGTAACAGTACTCAACTCTTAAAAGAACCATTGGATTCAATGCACGCAAGTCTTCAACACAATCAATGTTTGACACATGACAAGTGCTCAACGAATGTTAGCAATTACAACTGTGACTGTAATGTTATCATCACCACTATAATAATGGTGAGGACGATGATACCATTCAAGAGTACTGCCTTGCCATTGCTCACTTCTAAGTCTTTTACTTTTTAATCACCTTCTCTAGTTTAAAAGATAGAGGGGAAAAATTCCTTGTTGCTGTGTTCTTCCTAAAAGCTAGTAAAAATATCTATTTTACTAAAAGTAAAATCTTCATGTACAGTTGGTGTTTTATTCCACATACAGAAGAGTAAGGTTAATCGACAAACAGGAAGATATCCTTGGCGTCAATAATCAAATAAACGTTGAAGAACAACTGCATAAAAGGGAAAACAAAGGAACAGCCCTAAAATTTTACTGTTTCCTTTCCTACTAACATTTTTAACTTCAACAGTTTAAAAGAGGTCAAGCTAATACATGTCAAATACCTAAAACACAAACTACTTATGGCTATTTTAAAGCAACTTATTTCAACCATTTTTTTTCTTCAACTATTTAAATAATTTCGTAGATTGTATGCAATGTGTAGCTCTCACGTTGATAACGTACTCTATGATGGTGGCCAAAGGTACATTATACCAAATGTAAAAGTCTAGAGAGTTCCTCTGTACAAAAGGTACTTTGCAGTAGAAACCAACTATGCCAATAACACTTTGTAGCACTGCCCACAGGAAACACTAACCGCTGTATCCAACATTCCTGATGCTGAAGTGCTTATTATCTACAAAGAATGTTCTTCAACATCTAATTCATACTTGGTAAGAGATGGATCCTAATCCACCCATATGAATTTAGATAATCAACAGTATGACCAAGATACTACCTATATACATATTTTCATATGATATTTATGAAAAGTTATAGATTAAGACACAGAATATATTTATAGCAAGAATCAGTATAAGGAGAAAAGTTGTTCAAGCTGTTTTATCCAAGAGATGAATTGCTAATTTTTTTTTTTTTTTTTTTTTTTTTGAGACAGAGTCTTGCTCTGTCGCCCAGGCTGGAGCGCAGTGGCTGGATCTCAGCTCACTGCAAGCTCCGCCTCCCGGGTTTACGCCATTCTCCTGCCTCAGCCTCCCAAGTAGCTGGGACTACAGACGCCCGCCACCTCACCCGGCTAGTTTTTTGTATTTTTTAGTAGAGACGGGGTTTCACCGGGTTAGCCAGGATGGTCTCAATCTCCTGACCTCGTGATCCACCTGTCTCGGCCTCCCAAAGTGCTGGGATTACAGGCTTGAGCCACCGCGCCTGGCCGAATTTCTAATTTCTTAACCAAAAGATTCATGTCCTAATGCTTCCTTAGGTTATAAAGATCCACAAGATAGTAAGGTAACTCAGAAAGACATTAGACACTACCTTCACCAAGTGACCAAGGTTAGCATCACCAGTGATGTCATGTGGGTATCATGTTACACCACACACCCCTCCACCCGGCAAGAATGCAATGAAAGGGGCACTTCAGCACTGAGAGTCCTCCTCAAAAATCTGCAACTTCAGTTTAATCATGAAAACACATCCAGCATATCCAAACTGAGGAACATTTTACAAAATACTTCACCAGCACTCTTTAAAACTGCCTAAATCGTGGGAAACAAGAAAAGACTGAGACAGTCACAGACCAGAGGGGCCTAAGGGGACATGACAACCAGCACAATGTGGTATTCTAGACTGGATCCTGGAAAAGAAAAGGACATTACTGGAAAAACTGGTGAAATCCAGATAAAGTTAGCAGTAAGATGTCAATGTTCGTTTCTTAAACTAATGTATCTCAGTAATATAAGATGGGAATACTAAGGGAAAACTGGTTGAATGATATAGGGGAACTCTCTGTACTATCTTTGCAACGTTTCAGTAAAATCTAAAATTATTCCAAAACAAAGTTTATTAAAAAAAAAAAAAAAAAAGACTCCAGACACACTTGTTTACAAAGGTTATCTAGTAGCCATGGATAAACTTTCTTGGAGTAAACACTACCACCAATAAATCCAATCACCAAGCTGAGTTCCCATAAATATTTCAAATGTCAAGTGAAAAGTCCTAGATTAAGTCACAGAATTATGAAGACACTGATGACAGTTGATGACAGTCATCAATTCAACTAGATTACTACAGATAGCTTAAAGCTTTTAGTAGTCTCTTACAGTTTACAGAATAAAACCTAAACTCCTATAAGCTCTGAAGAACACAGCCACTTGGTTTTCATTCAGCAGGATTTACTCAGACAGATTAACCTTCTGAAAGTTCCTGAACAATGTCAAGCTCATTCCCACCTCAGGGCCTTTAGCACTTGGTTTTCCTCATCTGTCTCTTCACACAGCCAGTTTCTTCTTATCTTTCAGTTGAGCATATCCCCATTCCAGGGACTACCTAAACACTCCATATAACCACTCTGTTTTTCATGTTTCAATAAATTACATGAGATATTTAACTACTTATTAATTAATTTATTTAGAGACTGGGTCTCACTCTATCACCCAGGCTGGAGTGCAGAGGCACGATCTCGGCTCGCTGCAACCTCCACTTTCCGGTTTCAAGCGATTCTTGTGTCTCAGCCTCACGAGTAGCTGAGACTACAGGTGAATGCCACCACACCTGGCTAATTTTTGTATTTTTAAGAGACGGAGTTTCACCAGGGGTTTTGTCATGTTGGTCAGACTAGTCTTGAACTCCTGGCCTCATGTTATCTGCCCGCCTCAGGCTCCCAAAATGCTGGGAATACAGGCAAGAGCCACCACACCCAGCCAATACTTTATTATAAAACAAGTTCTGTGTCAGATGATTTTGCACAACTATAGGCTAATGTAAGTGTTCTGAATACACTTAAAGTGGGATAGGCTAAGCTACGACGTTTGGTAGGTTAGGTGTAATAAATGCTGGGTTTATCAGGATGTGACCCCATCATAAGTTGAGGAGCACCTGTATATTATTGGGTTAACTAATGTCTCTCTCCTCTACGTTTTCATCATGTTATTCTGGAGACAAGGCAGAATTATCCATGGAATCCCATCCTATAAAGGGAATATTTTGTTGAAAAAGTATCTTATTTCTCTTTTAGTAATCTTAGTTCTGTCTTTTGGAGCTTGATAGTAAAAATTAATCCTCTCTCCAGAAAACAGGCCTAAAAAATATCAGTCCGCATACGTATTACACTGACTCACTACTCCACATAATGAATGTACTTTTTAAATGATCCAAAAAGATACCAATAATTTCTGAATTGAAAAACCTTAAATATTTCATATTTTAGTGAAGCTGATATTGTTACAAGTACAGGAATTCCCCTGCTGGTTATCAGCAGCTTACATTTACTAAATTCATCTGCTCTGTAATACATACTATCATCACAGAACAGGTGCTTTTCACAAAGTATTCAAGATGGAAGGGAAGGTAAACAGGAATTTAATTCTCTATGTGTGAAGTATTAAAGTTATTTGATAATATTCAGTCAAATATCTCTTATGTGAGATATTAAAGTTATTTAATAATATTATTCAGTCAAGCCCCCAAAACATGAGTGTACTCGTCTACTCAATCTTTTGTCATTTCTTCCACTTCTCTCTAGTGTTCATCCTTTCATTCTCATTGCTACTGTTCATATTTCAGTAAAGCCCTCATTATGTTTTTCCCACCTTCAGTCACAAAATATTGGTTTTATATCAACACACCTCTGCCAGAAAACCCAGAATGATTCACAACTACTTCAAATCTAAGCTTCATTTTCGAGAGTTCAAAGTTTTCCATAATCTGATCCTATTACTTCAGACCATTTCCCAAACTAAGTCTCTGATCTAACTAATCTCATTTTTCTATGCTTATAATACATGCTTGTTTCTAATTCCATACCTTTGTCTCATATAAGTTCATGTTTCCTGATTCAATCAGTCACGAATTTCTAAAACTTTGAGTACAGTCCTACTCTCAAAAAAATAATATTACAAACTCTTGGTAAGCAGTATTTGCATTATTCAAATCTTTTCCTTTTTAAAATACTCTTCTCCTTTGTTTTATCAGGAGAAGCAAAAAGGCTGTTGATGCTCACTTCCAAAAAGACTACTACATTCTTAGGTGTCTTTAAGTTACACTGGAATTTGGAAACTTCAAGCCAAATCACAACAGTATAACAGAGTACTCAAAAATCAAAACAGCAAAAAGTAATGGGCACATGAATAAAAATACAAAGCAACTTATTTGTAAATTTTCAAGATGTCACCTCATTATTATTATTATTATTATGCTAAGGACAACAGTATCTTAAAATTATAAACGTTCATAGTCTTCCATTTACTAGTCAAAATGACTATTTTTCCAAGACAAAACAGTCACTTAAATACATCACAAAGATACCAATAAATACCTGTAAAAGACTATTTCTATAGTAAATAAAATTAGTAAAAGTGTTGATATTGATGACTATAAATTTCATTCAATTATATTAGGCTAATTAAAATGTAAAGATTTCAAGTTTAAAGTCCAAGTGAGATAATTTACCAAGCAAATTAAATTCTGTGATTAGTATAATTCATTCACTATGGGTAAAGTAGTTAAAAATCTTTCCTAATTCTCAAAGATGTTCATCAAAACCACTTAATACCAGTTGAAGGGAAACCGAGAGCAGTACTTTATTCTTAAAACATGAAATATACATTTTAAATGCACATATTTATATCAAACGGTAACTAATTGAATTATACCAAACATCCTTATGGTACTCACTACCATATGATAATCATGATCCAAGCAAAAAACTAAAGAAAAGCAAGGTCGGATGAACTTAATATTCAACTGCTGTACTTTCAAGCTTTCCATTTTTTTATGTTGAACAGGTTTTCTAGTTCTAAGGTTTGCCTAGATGTTGAACTTGTACCTCCTTAGAATTTTGGTTAAGCCAGAGGCTTTCTTTAAAAAAAAAAAAAAAATTTGCAATAAAAGAAATTATGGTCTAAACCGCAAAGATGACAAGAAACCTTAGCAATTTAAATAGACAAGCCTTGAAATAATACTGTGATCAAAGTATCAAGCAGCCTAATAAAACCCAGCTGGCTCAGGCTTATCATATATGGTACTCATTACCACAATTTCACTATTTAATCTACTTCCTGGTGTCAACAAAAACTTTGTTATTAATTCCTCCCAGTTATGGATCTGCTTAAATTATTGCACTTTCTGATAAGACAACTCTCTGTCCAAAAAATTTTTTAAAAAGGAGCAGGTCTTATTTTAAATGTTTTAGAAATGGAACCCCGGGGCCGGGCGCGGTGGCTCACGCCTGTAATCCCAGCACTTTGGGAGGCCGAGGCGGGCGGATCACAAGGTCAGGAGATCGAGACCACGGTGAAACCCCGTCTCTACTAAAAATACAAAAAATTAGCCGGGCGCGGTGGTGGGCGCCTGTAGTCCCAGCTACTCAGGAGGCTGAGGCAGGAGAATGGCGTAAACCCAGGAGGCGGAGCTTGCAATGAGCCGAGATCGCGCCACTGCACTCCAGCCTGGGCGACAGAGCGAGACTCCGTCTCAAAAAACAAAAAAAAAAAAAAAAAAAAAAAAAGAAATGGAACCCCGGTTAGTAAAACCACAGAAACCACGGTGGCTTTGTATTATTAGCCATCTACATAAGGGTATGTCGATTTCTATGGAGGTAATAGATGACTCATGGTTAACACAATTTTGTAAGGGATCACATGTTTTATCAAAAAGGTAACCATATGCACGTATGCAAAAAGAACTATTCTACAAATTGTTAAAATTCAAGTAAGAGATGTATCCACTGACAAAGGTATACAGGTTAGATTCTGCTAGCCCGTCCTCTTATCCATACAGAACTTCTCCATCACTCATGTAGATCCTTGTTGGTTACAACTTGTAAGATTTTGAAGCTATAGATCTTACTGCCTTTAAGTAATTAAATGTTTCTTAGGAACTTGTTTTTACACATAATTTGTTTCCAAAAAGACTCCATTTAGGCAAAGTAAAAATGCTAGGATTATTAAATCTACCTCAACACTTGTACCAAACACTGAAGCAGCAAAAAACTAAATCAAAAAATACAAAGAGATACATAAGAAAAGGGCAGTGTGATCATGATTACTGTCACTGGATTTACTGGTCTGTCTCAGCCACAGGTACCAGGACATTGAAAAGATGAATTGTGAGAGTTGTTCACGGTGCACACCTCCATTTTTTACAAAGAGCTAGTTGGACTGGTTACAAAGGAGTCACTAACTGCTCAGTGTTTCATGAGTGGCACCCAGCGTTCACACAGATTCCTTACAGCTAACTGATCCATTTCCTTTCCATGCTCTCTTCTCTTTCATTCTGCTTGCCCAGATGGCAGCCACAGCAGATTGGAAGCATTGCACAACATACTACTTAACCATACTGTGTACTCAGTAAAGAAGGAAATTCACATGACAGGTTTTATCAGTATTGTCTGTTTAAGTCATCTGCAAAGCAATGTATTCTAGAAGGTCTTCCTGTGTCATCAGTCAGGCACTGATTTCCTAAGTCAAATTAAACCATCTATTCAAACTATTATTTGTAATTGCATTGTGATATTTAATAAGAACATATTTTTCTTCCCCTACCCCACCCAGCTTGGTCTGTACTTTCGGTTAGTTTCTCCATTCCATGTAGCAAAATAGTAGAGGCTGTGCTGACTTTCAGCAGTGAAATGGGTTTAGTGTCTGTATATATTTAACCACCGCTAATCTTCTGTTGACCTTCATTTTTACTTAATATAATACCCAGTGTACGCCCACAAACTTAACTTTCTAAAAATCTGGCGTTAAATTTAATACTCGTTTGATTTCATTTGTGTTGATAATAAATGATAATGTCAAGAAGCAGCCTTTTAAGTAAATACAATATGTCTACAAGTCACAACTGCAGGCAACTGCATCACTCGCTGTGCTTCTGAAAACATACTGGAATTACTGCCACCTCCCTAAATTGTGATGGATTATATATTAGATGGGCATACTGGGGTTTCTGGTTCTGCATTTGCCATTAATTTTAAACTTGGGCATCTCTGGGACTCAGTTTCCCATCTGCTAAAATAATTGCAAAAGTTCCTCCTGTGATTCTCTTTGTAAATATGAAAAGTAAAGCTGTAGAGACTCAAGATTCCAATTAGCAGTAAAGCCAGAACTTTGTCAGTAGCCAGAAGTCAGTCTAGATTTCCTGTTATGCCTATCTGAAAGCTTCCCATATATAAGAAATATATAATATTTGCTATATATACATTTTAGAAATATATTCTATTTTAGAAATTTTCTCAACTAAGAACTGTAACGGTATACGTGTATACACATTGCTTCCATAATTGGATACTAGCATCTTTTCAGGTTGCCCAGAAGATGAGGAGACAATTTAAGACAGAAATGTAAATCTGGATTATGAAAAAAACATCAGAGTCTCACTGTTGGTCACATCAAATATCTCCGAAAGGGGCAGGGAGGCAAACCATACACAGCTTAACACTGCATATAAAGTCTATACCACCCCATTTTCCATTTTATCAACAGAGAAAATAGCTCATACCCATCAAGGTATTTTATTATCCTTTATACAACCCCTCATCCTCTTCTAGTACTGAATCTTTTTAATGTTTTATCTTTTTTCATGGGGTTGGTGAGGCTGGTAGTTGGAGGAAGAAGAGAAATTAAAATATTAAGAAGAAACAATCCACATTACCAACAATCCTGGTAATACTTTTTTAAAAACTGAGTACATTTAAAGTATTGGGAGTTGCTACCAAATGACAATGAATCAAAAATGAAAATAAAATACTTCTAATATGACAAAGAAATAAAGATGATCAACTTATAAATTTTCAAGAACAAAAGTATCGTATGAAACACATACATTCAGAATCACTTTGAATTACAAACTTGGAGACTCATAGTTTTGTAAATACGTGTTTATAACCCCAAGACATCCTCCAGCTAAACAAAAATATGTTCCAGACATGTTCACCTGCATATTAACATAATATTCACCTTTCAATAATCTGATTCACTAACATAATGCACTAAAACAAGTCTCCTCATGCTTCTCATGTTCAAGTCAAATACACTGCTTAAAACCGCTAAGTTCTATAAATAACAAACATTTCAAAAAATATCTGTAGCAGAAATGTAAGTTAGCAAAGGCCAAAGTGCCCAGCACACAGTTTCCACTCAAATATTGGTGTGATGAATAAACAACAAAAGAAGAAACAAAGAAAAGCAAAAAGGAGACACTGAAGTGAGAGCAGATGAGCCTGGAATCTACAGTGACTTGAGAGCAACTGGAATTCGTAGGACTGTTGCTGTTGCTGCTGCTGCTGCCGCCGCTGCTGCTGCTGCTGTCACTGCTGTCTGCTGAGGATAACAGCATGCCACAAGTCTAGGGAGCCCCATCAAGGGCTCTGCTGCCAAACTCCTTCTACCACAGTTGCTTGTTTGTGAGGTTAGTAGCCTACCGCCAAAGTATGTCTCCACAAGCCCATTCAATTCTATAAACCAGAAAAAAGATGAATACATTTCTGCAAAGACCACTGGAAGAACCGTATGGCCCTGTCATCCGTCACATAGGAAAGAAGGGCTGTTTGTATATCAAACGATGATGTCTGTAGGTTAGATGTTAGAGGGCAAAAAAAAAAAAAAACGGTAAATACGTATATGGGGTAAGGAAAGAGGGAGATGTCGGGTTTCATTATAAACCTATATCATAACATTATTACTTAAAGTCAAAATAAATACTGCCTTTGTTTTCAACTATATCAGAAAGCATCTAAAACGTACTGAGTAAAAATTACTGGTAGAAAAAAGCATTAAATAATACTCATGGTGGAGAAACGTTAATGGTATGAAAACACAATTCTGAAACTGCTAATAGGTAAGCCATGAAGAATAATCTCAAACAGATAAAAGAACAATCTCAAAACAGATAAAAGCTCCACAAACTGAAAATTTCACCTGGAGAGAGATGAATATAAAGCAAACAGAACACTTTACTGGCATAACTAAGATAGCACTCTATTAGGATAAAGGGCAATTTGGAAAACTCAGTATTAGCACCAAAACATCAAATGTAATTATAATTAATTATTGACTTGTAAAACATACATTAGGTAATATATTTAATTGGGGGAATGAAACTGAGTACCATTTCTCCTGGGCAAGATAGGAAGCAACTCTGAACTTGAAAAAAACAGAAATAGCAAGGATCTTTGGTTACATACTGTAATTGTGACTTTTTGACATTTTAATTAGTACTAAAGCAGTTCATTTTAATGGTTATTACCTTAAAGTTTAGTAATAAATTCAAATATCTCTACCTAAAGTTGTTGTGGGTCAAAAGTAAGACAGTTTTTATTTAATTAAAATTTAAACCACTGGGAACAATAATTTAAGGATTACATTTTTAGACTTGGGAAACTTAGGAATTTTAAATACTATTTAAGTACTGTATCCACCTGTAATTTTCAAATCTTACAGTATTACTTTAAGTCTGCACAAAATTTGAACAGGTTTTACTTGGCTTCTTTCCAAACCATAGCACTTACGCTTTGGGGACTAAGGGAGAATAGAGTGTAAAGCGCTTTAATTTCTTTAAGCAGAAAAATCTTTTACCTTGACTACATTTTCAAAAGTTTATCCTTCCACGCACAAGAGTTTCTCAACTTATTTTTAAAAAAGAAAAGAAAAAGAACTAAATTGTAAAACACGAAGTAAATGCAAAAATATTTTTCAAGCTTTCAAAATGAAGCTAGACTTTGTTCCTACTATTGTATTTAAAATCTTGAGACACTCAAACTGAAAGAACCAAAAAGCCATGAAAATACGGGAACTGATGCTTCCGATTCGGATTTTGCTTCTCGTATATTCTAATCACCTTAATAAACCAAAAGCCAAACACATAAAGTAAATTTAGGTTTTTACATTAAAGTTTCACCTCACAAATCAGGCTTTTCTGAGTGATTCAAATAAATGTAAGTGAGCAGAAATCTAAAGTTCATTGCCCTGATTATTTAGCAGTAAATCACTAAATGTGAACAGTTTAACATTTTCAAAATACTATGTGAGCAACAAAAAGATGAGTACCAAGAGGAATTATATAATTCAGTGTACAGATTCTCTCTAGTTACCTGCTTACATAATGCTTCTAAAATCAAGTATCTATTAAGTATTTTACTAAATATTTTAAATAGAACTGCAATATGGGCCCCAAGGTTCTATAAACATGACACTAACATCATTATTAGGAGAACTTTCATGTATAAAAACAAACGTCAAAAACAACTTCTCTAACTGAACACTAAAGCAACAGCAATATCTGAAAAGTATTTTCAAGGAATCTGAACAATAAAGATGTCAAATTAAAAATATATACATATCAGTTTGTTCTTGATTTCTAGAGGTGTGTGTGCCACTTATGAGGACCCAGATAAACAAATAATCAGAACACATTCAAAGGACACAACTTTCTTGTTTAACAGTTACTTAAAATTGCAACTGACATCTATCTATAGAATCAAACTTCACCTCTCCTGTGATGTCATCCCCCAAAAGGAATTAGTGGCTGATAGCTGGGTGTTCCCATCATTTTTTCCTCTTGTAGTCTAGACTTACATCAATTCTGTTTTACAATTTTTTTATGTACGCACTTGTCTCTCCCACTTAAAATCTTTTGAGGCAGTAACCAGATTTGGTGTCTTTGTATCTTTTTTACTTCCCACTCAAGTAATTTGCTGGCTAAATGCTGAAGTGAATTAGGGTGGACTAATTTTTTTTCTGGATATTTGAAACATTTTATCATACCTCCACACCTGACCACAATGATATGAGGTCACTAGGTAAACATGCTATTTCTCCAGTAAATTTCAAAACATACCCCGAAATTGTCTACATATCATTTCTAACATTTCTACCAAAAATATATCATTTTAAAAAAAATGTAACAAAAGAAACAGAAGTTTTCAAAAAAGGAATGTGTCAAACAGACCACAATGATCACTGACTATTCATACAGATGGGGGTAAGACAAAATAATAAGTAAACACATGTCTATTCACAAAATGTCCCCATCTGTCTAAAAAATATCAAATGCTTTCTCTGTCCAAATTCAATTCTTCCCTGAGCTTAAAAGCAATACAAAGGCAAAGTAGTAACTACAGACTAGGTTTCCAGCAGTTTTACCCTGGGTGTGGGCTGCAGGAAAACTAAGAAGAGAAGGAAGGTGAAATTTGAGGAAGCAAGTAACTAAGCAGAGATTTTCTCCAATGTAAAATATGACTAACTCGCACAGAGAGCACTGCAAATAACATCACCATACAAATTTATTCTCTCCAAACTCAGTCACACAAAAATAACCCTATGCTGGGAAAAATTACTCTAAATACATCAATATTTTAATTACATTTTTGTCAATTCATATTTTAGCCTCTGAAAGGACTGATTCTACAACTCTGCTTTTCTTTTGAAAACATAAACAAAATATGTAAACAGTTGACGCCAGTATTTCTTACTGCAACACCAAACTTGATTAATACAAGAGCAAATAATTTAAGTAACAATTTTCTCCTACTGAAAATGAACAAAAACAGATAAAAGCTATGTGTTGTATTTATCACTACAATGCGTATTATCACTTTAATAATTATACATGGTGCACACATGAATAGTGTCTGAGTAAAAAGACATTATTTTATTCCCCTAACTGAATTTTAGGAATACAGTGCACTCTTCGTGCTTCGTTTTGAAATCAACCTATTTTGAAGGCTAAGGATCATCCTTTGTGTGTAATAAGCAAAATTGGCCACTCCAAATATGAAAATTATGGATTTGGCTCTGATGCAAAATAAAGTAAGCTTCTTACAGCACCTGAAATATTAAATCAATTTAGTCTGCTGAAAAGCAAGGCAGTGAGTTATTGAATCTGTGTTTAATTCAGTGCACTTTATAACATATTTAAGGAATTCAGTTGTATAAAACAGTATCTGAATCTTATCAGATGAAAATATTTTTCCCTTTTAGCAAGCCTTGGGTTGCATGTTTGAGAAAACAAATTAGTCTTCAGTTCTGCTAAGCTTGATAATAGTGCCCCCTAATGGGAATTTTAGTATGAGTTTTTCTACTCTTTTTTTGTTTTGTTTTGAAAAAGCATATATTCTCTAATATGATCAAATTATCTCACTTTCAACTAGAAGGTAAATTCTGTAATACAAAAGTTTATGAAGACTGAATCCACTCAAAGGAGTTACCACATGTACAAAAAAACAAATTGTGAATTAAGAGAAACAAATAGAAAACTTATAACAAAAGTTTTCTAGGTTTTGAATCATCCAGTAACATAATCTAACACAGCACAATACAAAACATTACTCTCATAAGGAAATTATCATTCTCATTGTTTCTAGGACTCAAGTGAGCAATTAATACGTGCTAAATAAAAGATACCAGAGTCAAAAAAAATTGGTTCAGAAGTTATTCTATGTTGCACAGCTCCAAAGTATAAAGCTAAGATTTCCACCCAGGTTTTCTGGCCTCATACCATTATCTTCCCACAATGCCTAGTCACAGGTCAGCAACCACGAATTACAACTTCATATGTGTTTTCTTTTTCATGAAAAAGGCACTAAAACTAAAGCAAAAACTACCTATTCTGATACTTTCTAGGTGTGCCAGTGAAACAAACATCCTATAGTATCAGTATGTTTGTTTCAGTGCTCAAAATACATTCTGAGCTCAGCCAAGATTAAAAGTAACATCAAGAACAAATATCGCACAAAAAATTATCAATTTATGATGAAAGAGAGGATTTATTGCCTTATTCTTTAACTTTACAGGAGAGGGAGAACAATGAGACATGAAGTTATATAAATTACAGGTGGTCAAAATTTCTTTAAGGATCAGACAGTAAATATGTCAGGCTTAGGACCCATATGGTCTCAGTCACAACTACTCAACTGTGCCACTGTATCGGGAACGAAGCCACAAAAAAATATGTGAATGGGCATCGCAGTGTCCCTACAAAACTTTATTTACAAATCAGATCATTGTTTGTCAATCTCTGACTTAAACCATTTATTAATATTTCACTTTTGGACAACAGATTAAAAATATCCTCTTTACATGAGACACCAAAACAAACAAACAAAACACCTGAAATATATACTCATTAAAATTTTGAAATATTTGGTATATTACCTCCCTGAGGCAGATGGCACAAAAAAAGACCTTTCTCTGAATAAATGCTAGTTTTAGAGAGCACAAAACAATAGAAAAGCAGTAAGAAATGCAATGGGTCTTTACCATGATTTTAAAAAATCAACATACAGGACTATTCCATATAACAGAAAATTATAGTTTTTATCTAAGTTTAACAAAAATCTACTGGTGACTACATTTTAATGCCCATTTATATTAATGAGTATATGAGTTAGCACGGAAGTGAAAAACCTCTACCAGGAAAACTACAAAACACTGCTCAAAGAAATCATACATGACACAAACAAATGGAAACACATCCATGCTCATGGATGGGTAGAATCAATGTTGTGAAAATGACCATACTGCCAAAAGCAATCTACAAATTCAATGCAGTCCCCTCTCAAAATACCACCTCATTCTTCACAGAACTAGAAAAAACAATCCTAAAATTCATATGGAACCAAAAAAGAGCCTGCATAGCCAAAAGAAGACTAAGCAAAAAAACAAATCTGGAGGAATTATATTACCCAACTTTAAACTACTGTAAGGCCATAGTCACCAAACAGTATGGTAGTGGTATAAAAACATGTATATAGTCCAATGGAACAGAATAGAGAA
This sequence comes from Macaca mulatta, assembly GCF_049350105.2. Lineage (NCBI taxonomy): Eukaryota > Metazoa > Chordata > Mammalia > Primates > Cercopithecidae > Macaca > Macaca mulatta. Next base: position 127,104,917 of record NC_133413.1, read on the forward strand.
CCCAGAAATAATGCCAAATACTTACAGTTAACTGACTTTGACAAAGCAAACAAAAACATAAAGTGGGGAAATGACACCCAATTCAACAAATGGTGCTGAGATAATGGGCAATCCACATGTAGAAGAATGAAACTGGATCCTCATCTCTCACCTTATACAAAAATCAACTCAAGATGGATCAAAGACTTAAATCTAAAACCTGAAACCATAAAAATTCTAGAAGCTAACATTGGAGAACCCCTTCAGTACACTGGCTTAGGCAGACTTCATAACCAAGAACCCAAAAGTAAACGCAACAAAACAAAGATAAATAGATGGGACTTAATTAAACTAAAAAGCTTCTGCACAGCAAAAGAAATAATCAGCAGAGTAAACAGACAACCCACAGAGTAGGAAAAATCTTCACAATCTATATAAACGACAAAGGACTAATATCCAGAATCTACAACAAACTCAAACAAGTCAGCAAGAAAAAAACAACTGCATCAAAAAGTGAGCTAAGGACATGAAAGAAGATACACAAATGGTCAACAAACATACGAAAAAATGCTCAACATCACTAATGATCAGGGAAATGCAAATCAAAACCACAGTGCAATGCCACCTTACTCCTAGCTAGAATGTCCACAATCAAAAAAAAACCAAAAAACAAAATTATAGATGTTGGTGTGGATGGGGTGAAAAGAAAACACTTTTGGTGGGAATGTAAACTAGTACAACCACTATGGAAAACAGTGTGTGGCAATTCCTTAAAGAACTAAAAGTAGATCTACCATCTGATCCAGCAATTCCACTCCTGGGTATCTACCAAGAAGAAAAGAAGTCACTATGCGAAAAAGATAGTTGTACACGTATGTTTATAGCAGCACAATTTGCAATTGCAAAAATATGGAACCAGCACAAATGCTCATCAATCAATCAGTGGATAAAGAAAATGTGATGCATACATATATTATGGAATGCTATTCAGGCATAAAAAGTAACAAAATAATGGCATTTGCAGCAACCTTGATGGAATTAGAAACGATTATTCTAAGTGAAGTAACTCGGGAATGGAAAACCGAGTATCATATGTTCTCATTCATAAGTTGGAGTGAAGCTATGAGGATGCAAAGGCATAAGAAGGATACAACAGGCTTTGAGGAATTGGGGGAAAGGGTTGGGGGGTGGTAAGGGTTGAAAGACTGCACACTGCATACAGTGTACATTGCTCAGGTGATGGGTGCACCAAAATCTCAGAAAAAGAACTTATTCATGTAACCAAACACCACCCATTCCCCAAAAACCTACTGAAATAAAAATATATATATTAAAATTAGTAATAAAACCTGCTTCCCCCAAAAAAGAAAAAAAAATGTTAGGAGTTACATTGTATTGAAAATGCTAATTGTAATAAAAACACAAAAGAATAAATAAAAATTACTATGGTGGGAAAGAAAATGAAGACAGAAATAATTATGTCCAATATCTGTATATCTAGATACGTGAACAGTACATTCAAGGCCAGGAGGAAATAAGCCTTAGTTTAATAACTGACCATTGGATCATATCAGAATTCATTGTTTTTGTGAGGACAATGGATTGAGAAACAGCACTTGGCAAGTTTGTAATCTCTCAACTCAGAGTTGGGTGAAATATCAACTGCATAATTATGGGCCTTTTAATTCTGAATAAAAGAGTTCCTAACTTTGCATTTTTTCAGAATTATAGTTAGAATGGAAACTGTGGCTATCACCATCAAGCCTGTCATCTCACCAACTTCTTAGAGAAACTATGGCAAGGCTCTGGAAGACAGAAAAACTAAATTTTTATAGGGAATGAATAATCTAAGATGAAAAAGAAAAAGAGGAAAGGATAGAAGAAGGGAAACTTAAATGGAGAGAATGTAATATGGGAAAGTCTACCCTCAAAAATGTTTGAATGGAAAGCACAGTCACCCAGGAAAAAGGCCAGAGGACAGCACACAAATAAAAAGGAGGGAATGTTACCATCACCAAGTACACAGTCATTCTAAAGGGTTGAGGAGTAAATAGTTGTCAGAAAAATTTATGAATATTTTTTAAATTCTCATGAAAAATAAAATGGAGAGATCAATGCAAGTATTTTTTCAAAAAGAATATATGGGTTAGGTGAAAGAACCTAAAATTTAAATCTATCACATGAGGTTATGAAAAACTAAAGAATACTATTATCTTAGATTTTTCACATGTATAAGAAAAATGACAATTCCCATTAATTTCCAAAGGTAGACCAAGAAAAACTTATTTACTTGTTTTACACAAAAAGTGGATTTCACATACGGAATAATGACCTACACTCAACACCCTTTAACTTCTGGCATACACTTCACTAAGAGTCTAAGAGCAACATATTATAGTAGAAAAACCATGGTATTTGGAACTCAGCCAGCTACTGGTTATAATCCCTATATTACCAATTTCTAGTTAAGATTTCTGATAAGTTATTTATGTCACTAAACATCAGTATCCTAATTTCAGAAAATGGGACTGAAAAGACCTTCAACTGTGCAGATTAACAACTAATCATAGGCAATTTATATACAGTACACAGAATACAATGCCTATTTTTTATTATTTAATGATAAACATAAGTCTCTATCTCAGGGCTAAAATATTTTTCTACATTTACAACTGTTTGATTTAAATTTAAAATATATTTTAATTGAAATTTTAAAAACTTGAATTGTTGTAGTGTTCTTAAATTTAAATTTTTACACTGACAAATATTAAATGTTTTCATTTAAATGTTTAATGTACATGTTCATGCTCATTTTCTCTCTTGCCTGCCACCATCTAAGACATGCCTTTTGCCTTCTGCCATGATTGTGAGGCCTCCCCATCCACGTAGAACCATTTAAATCTCTTTATCTTTATAAATTGCCAGGTCTCGGGTATGTCTTTATCAGTGGCATGAAAACGGACTAATACAGTAAATTGGTACCAAGAGTTGGGTGCCACTGTAAATATCCAAAAATGTGGAAGCAACTTTGGAACCAGATAGTAGGCAAAGGCTGAAACAGTTGAAAGGGCTCAGAAGACAGAAAAACTGTAGGAAAGTGTGGAACTTCCCAGAGACTTGTTGAATGGTTTTGACCAAAATGCTAATAATGACATGGATAACGAAATCTAAGCTGAGGTGATCTCAGATGGAGATGAGGTACTTGCTGGGAACTGCAATAAAAATGATTCTTGCTATGTTTTAGCAAAGAGACTGCTAAATGATTTGTGGAACTCTGAACTTGAGAGAGATGATTTAGGGTATCTGGTGGAAAAAATTTCTAAGCAGCACAGCATTGAAGAGGTGACTTGGGTACTGTTAAAATCATTCAGTTTTAAAAGGGAAACACAGAATAAAGTTCAGAAAATTTGCAGCCTAACAATGCAATAGAAAAGAAAAGCCCACTTTCAGAGGAGAAATTCAAGCAGAAATTTGCGTAATGAGAAGCCAAATGCGAATCTCCAAGACAGTGGGGAAAATGTCTCCAGGGCATGTCGGAGACCTTCACAGCTGCAGCTCCCATAACAGGCCTAGAGGCCTAGAAGGAAAAAAAGGTTTTGTGGGCCCTCCTGCTGTGTGTAGCCTAGGGACTCGGTGGCCTGCACCTAGCCACTCTAGCCATTGCTAAAAGGAGCCAAGATACAGCTCGGGCTGTGGCTTCAGAGGGTGCAAGCCCCAAGTCTTGGCAGCTTCCATGTGGTGTTGAGCCTGCAGGTACCCATAAGTCAAGAATTGAGGTTTGGGAACCTCTGCCTAAATTTCAGAGGATGTATGGAAATGCCTGGATGTCCAGGCAGAAGTTTGCTGCAGGTGCAGGGCTCTCATGTAGAACCTCTGCTAGGGCAGCGCAAAAGGGAAATGTGGGGTTGAAGCCCCCACACAGAGTCCCCACTGCAGTACTGCCTAGTGGAACTGTGAGAAGAAGGCCACTGTCCTCCAGACCCCAGAATGGTAGATCCACCAACAGCTTGCACCATGCACCTGGAAAAGCCGCAGACACTCAACACCAGCCCATGAAAGCAGCCGGGAGGAAGGCTGTACCCTGCAAAGACACAGGGGCAGAGCTGCCCACTTCTCGCATTAGCTTGACCTGAATGTGAGACATGGAGTCAAAGGAGATCACTTCTGGAGCTTTAAGATTTGACTGCCCCACTGGATTTCAAGATTTGCCTGGGGCATTCTGCCCTTTCATTTTGGCTCATTTCTCCCATTTGAAATGGGTGTATTTATCCAATGCCTGTAGCCCCGTCATATCTAGGAAGAACTAACTTGCTTTTGATTTTACAGGATCACAGGTAGAAGGAACTTGCCTTGTTTCAGATGAGACTTTGGACTGTGGACTTTTGAGTTAATGCTGAACTGAGTTAAGACTCTGGGGGACAGTTGGGAAGGCATGACTGGTTTTGAAATGTGGGGACATGAGATTTGGGAAGAGCAGGGGTGGCATGATACAGTTTGGCTGTGTCGCCACCCAAATCTCATCTTGAATTGTGGCTCCCATAATTCCCACATGTTGTGGGAGGGGGCGTAGTGGGAGATAACTGAATCATAGGGGCGGTTGCCCCCATACTGTTCTCATGGTAATGAGTAAGTCTTGCAAAATCTGATGATTTCATAAGGGGAAACCCTCTTCGCTTGGTTCTCATTTTATTTCTTGCCTGCTGCCATGTAAGACGTGCCTTTCACGTTCCATCGTGATTGTGAGGCCCTCCCAGCCATGTGGAACTGTGAGTCCATTAAACCTCTTTTTCTTTGTAACTTACCCAGTGTGGGGTATGTCTTTATCAGCAGCATGAAAATGGACTAACACAAATAACATACACTTGTGTCCTTGCTACCCAACTTAAGTAATTTTACCAATAAAGCTGAAGTCCTCTGTGTCCCCTCTATACCTCCCCTTCCAGAGGTAACTATTATCCTGAATTTGGTGTTTATTATTCTCATACATGTTTATACTCTTACTACATGTGTATCTTTTATCAGTATGTAGTATTATATTTTTTAAAATTTCACACAAATAGCAGCATGTAGTACATATTCTGGAACTTGCTTTTTCTCTAACCCAAGAAGCAGAGAAAACTGGCAGGAAAACCAAAGAATTGAGGTTTTGTTTTTCTTATCAGTTAAAAGGCCCTAAATGATCATTTTTTTAAAAAAATCTATTCTCACAAAGTCTTCCTACGTAAATCCACACAGTTATTCTTCTGTTCTCTGTTTTCCAATTTGTAAAATTAGGATAATAATCTGTGCTTCTTACTCCATGTGAAACTTTTGAAATAAACATTCTTTTAAGAGTTTGAAAATAAAGAGCTTATAGAAATTTTAAAAATCAAGTGCATGTTCGTGAAATAACATACTGGTCAATTCAAGTATTTCAGGCTCATAAAAGAAGTTGGTTTCCAATGATCTAGCATTAGTAATATATTTTGTTTCATTTGCCTACCATAATTGCAATGAATATTATTTCTTCATATTCTAAACCAAGAATATTATTTAAAAAATTAATTACCTGAAAAAACTGTGTGACAGTGTTAACTGTTCTGGAATAGATTTTATTCTCAACTGTGTCACCAACCCAATAACCAAACAAAAAACTTAAACCTCTCAAACTCCTCACTTGTAAACCAAAGAAACTGCATTAACAATCTCTTCTTTTCCAGCCCTAGTGATTATTTAAATATAATTAAGTACCCCCAGATATGTACATGTATAGAGAAAGAGATATTCTAATACTGCCAGAATGAACTGCAGAGAAATCTCAACCTTAATTCTGTGGGAGGTAATTCAGATGAAATAGGGAGAGCACAGCCAGTTTTTTTTAAAGAAAAAAAAAAAAAAAAGATGCACACTGCATAAAGGCTTAAAAAATCCAAGTATGCTAGTATTCAGGTGCCTAGAACAAAAGTAGCCCTGGTTAGTTTCCAGAGGAATTCGTTAATGAAAAACTGTTTTGCAGACAAATTGCAAGGTATTTCACTTTAGCAAGCATATACTTTGTGTCTATCATATGCTCAAGGTATTATGAAGGTATGAAGTCAAATGAAGTAAGTAACATTCTATCAAAGTTAAAGTGATCAGTTAAAAGTCATATCGAAAATGACAAAAAGGAAATTAAGAAAAATCCAATTTACAATAGCATCATGAAGAATAAAATACTTAGGAATAAACTTAACCAAAGAGGTAAAACACTTTGGTTAACTACAAAACGCTGCTAAAAGATGATGCAAATAAATTGAGTACATCAAATGTAAAAACTCCTGCCCAGCAAACAATCAATATAGTAAAAAGGCAATCTACAAAACGGGAGAAAATACATATTGCAAACCACATATCTGATAAGAGGTTAATATCCAGAATATAAAGAACTCCTTCAACTCAACAGGAAAAAAAAAAGCTTCCAATTTTAAAATAGGCAAAGGACTTGAATAGACATTTTTTCAAAGATATACAAATCACCAACAAGCATATGAAAAGATCCTCAACATCAGTAATCATCAGAAGTGCAAATCAAAACCACAATGAGATGATCACCTCACATCTGTTAAAATGGCCATTATCAAACACACAGAAAACAACAAGTGTTGACAAGGATATTAAGAAATTGGAACCCTTGTGCAAGGTTGGAAATGTAAAATGGTGCAGCTGCTACTAAAAAACATACAGAAGTTCCTCAAAAAATTAAAAATAGAATTACTATGTAATACCACTTCTGGGTACATATCCAAAAGAAAATGGGAACAGGATCTTGAAGAGATATTTGCACAACCATGTTCACTGCAGCATTATTCACAATAGCCAATAGGTGGGAGTAACCTAAACTTCCATCGACAGATGGCTGGATAAGGAAAAGTGGTATATACAGATGATGAATTATTATTCAGCGTTAAGTAAAAAGAAGAAAATCCTGTCATTGCTACAACATGCATGAACTTTTAGGACATTATGCTAAATAAGCCACTCACAAAACAATAAATGCCACATGATTCCACTAACATGAAGTACCTATGGTCAGACTCTTGGAAACACAAAAGTAGAATAGGGGATGAAGGGATGAAAGAGGTGGAAAAAGGATTGTTCAATGGATACACAGTTTGAGTTTTGCAAGATGAAATAGTTCTAGAAACCTACTGCACAATATGCATATACTTAACACTACTGTAACGTATACTTAAAATTTTTATGTGCTTTTTACCACAATAAAAAGTTACACAGAAAATGAAACCTGAGAGTTCAAATAAGTGAGAAGTTATTTTCAACGTGATTTTTTAAAAAATCTTTTAGATGCTGACTTTAGCCTTTGATGTGAGCTTTTAACTACTCTCAGCCTTTGCTAATGAAACAATTACACCCATAGTACAAAAACAGAATATTTCTGAAATGCTTGAGGAGTATCTTCTTTCTGAAGCAGAAAATGACTCCATCTCTTTCTAAACACTGACTTAATCAAAAGAAGATAGAAGGGAATGGATACCAGACACATAAGGATGATCTTTGTCCCTCAAATCTTTATTTAGTAAGCTGATTTCAGGTTGACAAAGTCAACACCAGCAGAGTTCCTATCCAATCTATTACAAATCGGAATCACAAATTCCAAATAAGTAAAGGCCAAACTAATGATGTCTATGGTATAAACCCTCATTTCCCAGAATTTATATAATTTTCCCAAAGTATCAGATATCAAGTGAAGTAGGCTGGCCTGACAGACTCTCAGCTCACATAACTTTATCAAAAGTTATGGTGAGACCTGTGTTAATATCCATTTGTATGCACTGCAAAGACACACTTGTGATGAACACCCTTACCTTCATCAAAGTCAGCATCATCCTCTGTGTGCTGAGGGAAAGGAAAGCAGTTGGTAATTTCAAGCCGATCTTCTACAACCAGGCCCAAAAGCACTCCTTGAACAACTTCAGTTCCTTGTCCTTCTTCTTGATAATGTTTGATTATCTTTAATACCACCTAAAACACACACACACACAGAAAGGAGCTTAACAACCATCCTAGTTTATTATTTCCTTTATTTCTAAGAAAAAAAAACAAAATAAACTGCACTAGGTTTGCAAAACCACAAAATTAAATAAGAGGAGTAAATAAATGTCTTACAAATCCTTTCCTTTACCCTTACATAAATAATAAAGCTCACATAATCTAAATGTAGATCTGAAACTCCAGGAATTGGACTACATGTCAAAAACGTCCATGTACAGCATTTGTGCTCTTAAATCAAAGCTCCCCCATGGTCTGGCATCTAGGAGTTCCTTCAGCCAAATCAAACAATAAATACTCCCCTCAACCTGCGGCTATTATTGAGAAAGTGATCATGTTAATAGACACGTAAATGACAAAAATCAATAAGATACAGAGATAAAGGTCTCAATTATTGGGACACCTGAAAGCAGAGCCTTCTGATAAATTCTCATTTTGTCTTTCTCAACAGATCATCTCCACAGTCAGAGGATGCAACAACGGGAATCTGGTTGGTACAGTCTCCAGCATGATCTAGTTTTCCTCAACCAGAAGGATTCACTAAACAACCTCTCATGGAATAACCGGATCTTATACTACTCTCTCCTTTAATATTCCCATAAAGATAGAAGAGGTAACACCGTGCATAGGTGGACAAGCAATTAAAGTCTGCAATAATAATAATACTAATAATTCCTACAACATGGGCTTAATATATGTAAAGTGCTTTTTATAGTGCCTGACACATATTAATAACATTAATATTTCATATAAGCCCATGGCCTGAAGACCCAAAAGGCAACACATTCAAAATTGTAATGTAAAGTTCTCAGAGGGAAAAGAAGTCTAACAAGAAAATGACAATTTATTTGTACGTTATTAGTGCTCCATTAAAACAAATGTATTACTGTTAGAAATTAAGTAATGGGTGGGCCAGGCACACACAGGGCGGGCAGCTACTTCTGTGCGCAGCCTGAGTCCACAGGTCAGCTCAGCCACAGGGGTGGTGAAGAAACAGCCTAAGAGGGAATCAATGAGGTTGTCAGCTAAACTTGCTCCCGCAAAAGTGGAAACAAAGCTAAAAAAGGCAGCAGGAAAGGATAAATCTTCAGACAAAAAAGTGCAAAGGGAAAAGGGGAGCAAAGGGAAAACAGGCCAAAGTGGCCAACCAGGAAACTAAAGAAATTTACCTGCACAAAACGAAGAAACCAAAACTGAGAAAAGTCCAGCCTCTGATGACACCAGAGATAAAGAAGCCAAGTTTAACTAATATCATAATACATTGCATCTTATCAGTAGTCCCTATTTCCCTTCTTGTACAACCCAGAGGAATACTGTTATCAACTATTTTGTAAACACAAGTTTGTGTGAGATATTGAATTATGGGAGAGTTTGACTGTCTTGTCAGCTTAACATTCCATAGTTGGGGGTTAGTTTTTATATCCCATAATACAAAGCATATTAAATGGCAATATGGAGTTACGGTCCTGCATTTAATGTCCTGAACAGTTTAAATTACTTTCACTCCCACATTATTTTTAGTAGAACTATTTCCTAAAGAAACACACTCTTTGATCATGACTCTCCCTGTCATAATTGTATGCACTGTAACATCTTTGGTAGTAGGAGTCCTGCTTTTCTAATTAACTTTGTTAATGTGCTGTGGAAGACGGAAAATTTGAGTATGTAGTCCATATTATTATATTGTGAATTGGTGAGATCTATGTAACAGCTTACTAACATGTGAAGATACTGGCACTTGATAGCCTCTTATGGAAAATTTGCTTCCCAATTTTAAGCTGGAAAGTTACTGAAATAACTTTAAAAATTATAACACATGGCTTTTTAGATTTTCAGTATATATGTTAAGAATTGCAAACAAATTGAAATGTCTGTGTACTGATCCTCAACACAACCAATAAACCAATTATGAAAGAAAAAAAGAAACTAATTAATGACCAGTTAATAACAGCACATTACATTTACTAAACATTATATAATAGGCAATCACCTAATTATTTTGCATGTATTACCCTATCATGTAATTTTCACAACAACCTTAGGGGAAAGGTACAGTTATACTCATTTTATAGATAAGAAAACTGAGGCAGAGAGAAATTAAGTAAACGGCTAATGGTCACACATCTAGGAAGTAGTGGAGCCAAGATTTAAACCTAGTTGAAGTTCAAAGCTTGTGCGTATACTTTAATAACAAGGAGATGATTTTCATATTACTAAATTGATAATTAAAATAACCGGTTAGTAATAGACAACAGACATGCAGTAAAAACTGTGTTATGAATAGATCCAAAAAGACTACACCAGTAAGATACGGAACTCCAAAGGAGAGCAAGCAGTCAGCAGAGAAAAGAGCTCAAAATGGATTAACACCAACTAATAAGACTGGCAGACCTTCAATACTATGAAATGAAAGAAGTACACAACCTACACATTCCTGTATGAAAGACCTCTCCACTTCTTGAAAGGCACAAAAATGGACTTGATGAGTCATACAAGTATGGGTACGAGTTCCAGCTCCAGCATTTACTAGCTGTGACCTTGAGAAAGCTATTTAATCTTCTCAAGCCTTAGATTCTAATTTGCAAAATAGCACTATTCATATCATTACCGACACTACTAAAAATGACACAGTATAGAGTTCTTTGCAGAGTCTGCCACATACTTACTAAGTGCTCAATAAATGACCAATATTGTTGATTTTTGTCAATAACTAATGCTTATTCAACATACCTCTCTGCCAAGAAAAATCATTTTTACACTTAAAAAACAGAACAAACCCAGATGATTAAGAAGGGATAAACTAAACTGATAGTTATTACAAACACATCTACCAATTCATCTAGGTTACCTAGATTCCTTTATACTAACCCCTACTAATGAGATTGCTGAACCACTACTGAAATCAAAGTAAACAAGAGATACTAGAAGATATATATGAGCTTAACACAGTTCTTCAGACAAATTCTAGAAGTGATTCCTAAACAGCTGATTCCTACATATGCAAAAGAGAATACTGGTGACTAGTACCAGCACCGTTTCATAAAGAAGCCAGGTGAAAATAACCTCATTTCCAGTAACGAAGAAAATAGCAACAAAAAAATTAATATATTTTAAAACAAGTTTTTACAGTTCAAACTATATTGAAAACTGTCTTAACTCTAACAAAAGTGAATTCTAAAGGGATCAGTAAGGATAACGTAACCAAACAGCACACCAGGCTTGACATGCTTGCCAAAGAGCCAATGCAATTTTATGTATTATCAATAGAATACAGTGCTCCAAGTAAAAGAAATAATTATCTCACTCTTTCAACATCACTGAACTGTTATCCTCAGTTCTTCACAATGACCCAAGAGAAAATTTACCAGTAACAGTACCCAACTAAGAAATGAGAAAAACACAAAAAACAATCAGTATGAGTAAGAATCCACAGAAAAGGGTAATTACAAGAGAGAAAGCTTAAAATCCTATGATGAGAACCAGTAAAATTAATGCAAATCTCTCTCTACGCAAGGGACACTCAAAAAAAGCACTTTCCAAACACTGAAGAGCTCTTTGGTTGCTAGAGGATTAGTCTTACTTTGAAGGTAAAACCTAAGGACCACAGGTGATAGTTTCTGGAAAGAAGATTTCAACTCTAAGGCTGTCCAAAAAAGAAAGCATTCAGGAAAGACTCGATCACTAAAATAATTTCCAACTTTAATATTTATGATCTTGTCATTTTAATATAATCCGATAAAGTACTCAGGAAAAAAAACCATTATTATCAAAACTAAGCTAGCTCATTCTTCATTGTGACATTTTATGATCGTCCTACTTCCTACATACACACTAAAACCTCAATTCTTTAGTTCAAGAAGTAATGTTGTGGAGATGCCTTAGAGGAGGATTCATTTGGAGCAGGGGTTCCCAACCCCCAGGCCACAGACGGGTACTGCTCGGGTACTGCTCCGTGTCCTGATAGCAACCTGGCTGCACAGCGGGAGGTAAACTGCCTAAGCTCGTCTCCTGTCAGGTGACCAGTGGCACTGATTCTCATAGAAGCACAAACCTTTATTGTGAACTGCACATGCGAGGGATCTAGGTTGCACGCTCCTTTGGAGAATCTAATGCCTGACGATCTGAGGTGGAACAGTGTCGTCCAGAAACCACCCTCTCATCTCCCCACAACTATCCCTGCGTGGAAAAATTGTCTTTCACGAAACTAGTCCCTGGTGCCAGAAAGGTTGTGGACATTGATTTAGATGTTAAAAGGAAAGGAAATTCCTGATTCAATAGAACTAAATGACATACATACTTCTGCTACTCTACATAGATAACCAAGAATTTCCCATGTATATGTATTTCAAAGTTTCATAGATTTGAAGTATCTTTAATAAGAGACAGAATCAATGCGCTCATTGTCTCCCCTTGTAAAGGTTCCCATAAAAATGAAAGGATGATTTACTCACCACGTCTTCAACACCTAACACAGATACTGGCACATAAAAGATACTCAAAACATATTTTGCTGAAGGAATGAACAGCAAACACTTATCAATCACTTATGATATGTCAAGTTAAGACCACTAAGTGTCTTACACGCAATGACTCAATGAATCCTTACAACCACCCCATGAAGTCAGTTATATTATTTTCCCATTTTACATAAGGAAACAGAGATAAGCTGACAGGGAATCCAGCCAGGGAAGTGAGATCTGACTTCTGAGTCCAAAGCACTTCTAATTACTTCACAATAAATTAGTGACACCAAGCTGAGCGCACCAAACATGGTGATAACAGCAAAGGCTGAAAAAGACACATGGAAAGCTTAACCATTCTTCAAAACAAAAACACTCTCCTGTTATATTTTGCTTACATGTATCACAAATGACCCCGCATTTGTGATACATATACACTCACGAGCCCTATTTACTCATTCTCAGCTAAGCAAAATCACCTAAAGAGCTTTTTTTAGATAAATGAAGAGGGGTCCTCATTCTGGATACACATTAGAGCCATCTGGGGAGCTTTAACGTATACTAATGCCTGAGCACACTCCTGAAATTCAGCTAACTGATATGGGGTGGGTTCCTATACTGGGTTTGGTGGGCAGTGTCTGTTTTCAGTTTCTCCAACTTACTCTAACATCCTATTTAATTCTAACTTTTAATGAAGTTGTACGGCCTAGCTTTCCTTTGTTTTTGTTTTGTTGTAACTCCTCAGGTGACTACAATACACTGCTGGTCAAACCCCAATTTCCTTTCCTCTGTTTTAAGACTTTGTGGGGTGCTGAAAAGTGAAGGCACTGAGAAATACAGACCCAAAAGTGAATATGTTGTTTATAAATAAGCATAAATATTACCCTAATAAGAGGAATTCAAGCCATACTTGGAAGAATCTCTACAACATATAAACAAGAGGGAAGGTAATACCAGCAACCCATCTTGAAATATTCATGTTTTCTGCAGCACAGTAAGACACCTTAGGATCTGACCCCATATCTAAGACTGTTATGAACCGTTGCTGACTAGATTTGTTTATCCTATAAATTAGTGGGTAAATGAGGATTCTACTATGATATGCCTCAAGGGACAGAAGCAAACTTGCCAGTAGAAACCTAACTCATCAAATTCTTCTACACCTTCTGAAACTTTGTCACGTTCTGGGTCTAAATGCTTAACGTACTCTATGCGCCCTAAACAGTAAGTATTGTTCTTTGATTAGGTCAGTTGCCTCTCAAACCGTTTCCCAGATTTCTGAAGTTTACACAGTCTCAAGTTGGGCAGATCTTCAAGGAATCCCAACCTGCAAGACAGTAAACAGATGTCCTGTCTGGGAACCCGGGAGGCGGAGCTTGCAGTGAGCCGAGATCGCGCCACTGCACTCCAGCCTGGGCAACAGCGTGAGACTCCGTCTCAAAAAAAAAAAAAAAAAAAAAAAAAAGAAATTACCCTGAAGGGAACAGTTTTCTACTATTGTTCATTATTCAGTGAAACTATTTGAAAAAGCAAAGCAGACTATTACGCAATCTCTAATGAACACAAAGCTATTTTTTAAAGTGTCTGGCTTTAAAAAAAAAAAAAGAAAAAGAAAAGAAAACCTATTAGATTTTAGATTTTTAAATCTAAAAATCTAAACCTATTAGATTAGATTTTAGATTTTTAAATCTAAAAATCTAAACCTATTAGATTAGATTTTTAGATTTTTGCCTGAAAATCTAAAAGCAAGAAAGGATTTAACTTCTCTGACAAGTATTCTCTGTATTATAGGATAAAATATAAATGCCAATCTAAAATAGCCAAATAAATAACACTATTAATTCAATAAATCTAAAATTTAGAAGAGTTAAGAATGGCAGGTAAAATCTTCCATCCTTCCTAAAGGAAAAGATTTAACAGAATCTCTAAGACCTCCCTATCAAAATCATATCAAAGACTCAGTTCCATGGCAGGGAACAGTTCAAATTTGACCAAAATAAATATTATAGTTTTTTGATGAACTAGAGTAATTTCCCATCAAACATAACGTCTGCATAGACCAGTAACTACAGAAAGATTTGAAATCTTTCTGCATAGAATCACTAGGCTTCTGTTATTTTGACTTCTTTCATTCCTTCATCCATTCATTCATTCATTCACTTAGATATTTACTGAGTAACTTTTCAGATCAGTCACCTCTGCCAGGCCCTGGAAATATGAAACTAAATCAAACACATAGGTCTTACTTTCATGGGGCTCATATTTTTTAGAACAGCAAGTCTCAAACACACTGTTTCTCTTTACTCTCACACAACTGCTGACACCAGATGTGTGGGTTCTTTCTATACCATGTAATTCTTCAATTCGCCAAACACCAGCTGGGTATCTTACAATTTAATTCAATTTTTGACACTATCTTCCTGAAGTTAGTGTCAGATTCCAAAAGTTAAGGGCACAGTCCTACAAGACTGCCCTCACTTCAGATGCCAATTCCAAATCCAGGCCTCCAGTACGTCTGACCAACCAGCGATAAATCGGGAGTTACCACAAAACCCTCCTCAGATTCAATAATTTGCTAGAATGACTCACAGAATTCAGAGAAACACTTTACTTGCATTTATCAGTTTATTATAAAGGACATGACAAAGGATACAAATGAAAAGCCAGATGAAGAGATGCACAGGACAAAGTATTTGAGGTTAGGGGGCAGAGCTTCTCTGGGCCTCCATCCTCCCAGCTCCTCCAAGTGTTTGGAAACCTAAAAGCTCATTAAATCTTGTACAAGAGTTTTTACAGAGCTTAATGGATGGAGCTTAATCTCCAGCCCAGCTACCCTCCTTTCCAGAGGTCAGTGGGGCTGAAGGTTCCAACCCGCTAATCACTTGCTCTTTTGGGTGACTAGCCCCATCCTGAGGGGCTTGACCCCCTCATCAGCATTAACTCAGGTGTGACCAAAGGGGAAGCATTATGAATAAAAGACAGTCCTATCACTCAGGAAATCCTAAAGGTTTGGGGAACAGTGTGACAGGAACAAGAACAAAGACTAAAGATATTTCATGTTATTTCAAGGCCCTTTAAAATTAAAAAAAAAAAAAAACTCTTAAAACATTTTAAAAATCCCTAAAATTTTCATGGACCCCTCAAAAATCTTATACATTGATATCTGCATATCAGAAATTCAGACCAAGAAATGTCTGAAATATTTATTTCTCTTAAAAATAACTTCTATTGGAAGTTTTGAAAAAAATAAAAATAAATGCATTACATGCTAATATAGACTATGTTTTAATGAAAAAATATTTTATAAAACAAGGTAATTTTATCAGGATATAAGAACAACAACGTTTCACATTTTTGTAAAAAATTTCCATTTTCAAAAAAAAATTTAATCCAGGAGAGGAGAGACGTAGTTTTACATTTTTGTAAATCTTTTTAATATCTGTTTTAATAGAAAACAGATGGATAATCATATCTGTTCTTGTAGTCAATCCTTTATGATATCACACATATCATGTAGCATCTGGAAACCTCCATCAAACAGTCATGAAAGAATGAGAGTAAAAATGACAACTTATGTGTTATTATGAAAGTAAGTTTTGACCTTGGAGACTCTCTAAAAGGGTGTCCAAGATCCTCACACTTTAGGAACCACTATTCTAGAATGACAATTAGGAAAATTAGTGTGATTACAGATTGTGGAAATTGCTAAGAAGAAAAGGAGAAATGTAATGAGGAGGGGCAGGGAGGCAGCCTTAACTGAGGGGAATCCAGGAAGGGCTTCTGAGAGGATACCTGACCAGAGAACTGAAGAACAAGCCATCAGCCCTATGAAAACTTGGGAGAAGAGAATACTTGATGACTATGGATTTTTAATCTTTTAAATAAAAATGCTAATATTTACATTTCATAAAGCACACAAGTTGTATTTTAAGGGAAGAAAAAGGTCTCTAGACGGATAAGCACTAGCGTGGGAGTGATACACATTCACATTTTTACTAAAGGAACTGCTAGATAAATAATAGCCCCACTTACTTGCATAAAGTTGTGTGTTTTCGAGACAGGATCTCGCTCTGTCACCCAGGCTGGAGGGCAGTGGCACAATTCCGACTCATTGCAACTTCTGCCTCCCAGGTTCAAGCGATTCTCCTGCCTCAGCCTCCCTAGTAGCTGGAATTACAGGTGCCTGCCACCACACCCAGCTAAGTTTGCTTCATATTTTTAGGGGAGACGGGGTTTCACCATATTGGCCAGGCTGGTCTCATACTCCTGGCCTCAAGTAATCTACCCGCCCGGGGCCTCCAAAAATGCTGGGATTACAGGCGTGAGCCACCATGCCAAGCAGGAATAGTTATATCTTAAAATAACATTAAGTAATTCAAAACTACCAATTTCATTTATGTTTTGTTAATGAATTATAAAATACAATATACTAGTAAAACCCTTTCAGGAAAAGTTACTATAGCTTTCAATTAGCAATATGTGTATTCCTGATGCCAGGGTCAGGGTCAATCTTTACCTAGTAGGCATGTCTATGAAGCTAACACCAGAATTCCTCTAATAAAGGCTGCAACTCCAATAAAGTTCAGAGGTAAAAAGAAAACGATTTAAGAAACATATGGGACTTTCAGGACCTGCATGTTGATGCTGTCACACCCTAAAATACATCAGACTAGATACAATCAGCAAAATCCAGGAGCCGAGTAATAATCCAATCTCTGTTCTTGGGCCAGGATATGGAGTTTTGAACTTGTCTGAGCCACGAAAGTAGAAACTGAGACCTTTCTAAAAAGCTTCAACTCTATGAAAATTGCTAGTGTGGAAGCAGAAAACAGTAACTACAATATCTTATTAGCTAAACATAAACGCACCAAATGACTATACCTAGTCCCAGGAATCTACCCAAGAGAAATAAAAACATCCAAAGACATAAAAACATACAAATGTTCATGGTAGACATTCATAAGAGCTAAAAACTGGAAGCAACCCAAACCACCAAATGCAGATGAATAAATAAACTTCAGCACAGGTTGAATATCCCTCACCCAAAATGCTTGGGACCACACGTGTTCCAGATTTTGGAATATTTGCATTTTCAATCCTATCTTTACACCACAGGGCAGAGAACAAGCAAAAACAACACCACCACCACCACACAGTGAGTAATGCAGACAGGTCGTCTTGGCCCCATGTGGATTATTATGGGGAATCTGCTGTTGATGTATCAAGCCCCCACTTTATCATGCTCTGCAGGTATGCTTGCAGGGGGCAATTTGGGCATACAGGAAAAAAAAACTTCGTAACATAGCTGAAGGAGACTGGGAGCATCTCTTTCCCCTTGGAGACCCCGAATAAACTGTGTGGTGTGCACCTGTGTTTTGACAACGACCCATCACATGAAGTGATGTATAGAATTTTCCAATGTGGCATCATGTCAGCGCTGAAAAAGTCTCACATTTTGGAACTTTTCAAACTCTGGATTTTCCAATTAGGGATGTTCAACCTGTATATCTATTCTATGGAATTACACTCAACAATAAAAAGGAATAAAATATCAATAGACAAAACAGGGAGGAATCTCAAAAACATACCAAGTGAAAGAAGTTAAACAAAATGTTATGTACTACGCATATAATTTCATTTCTATGAAATTCTAGAAAAGGCAAAACAATAGTAACAGGAAGCTGATAGATAAGTGGTTGCCTAGGGCCAAGGTGAGAAGGCAAATACCGACTGCAGAAGGATACCAGGAAACTCTCCAAGTGGGAAACTATTCTATTAATACATCTTGATTGTGGTAGCAGTTAAGCAATTGTTTACAATTACTAAAGTTCATCCAACTATGCATTTAAAATGAGTGGAATTGCCAGGCGCAGGGGCTCATGCCTGTAATCCCAGCACTTCGGGAGGCTGAGGCCAGAGGATCACAGGGACAGGAGATTGAGACCATCCTGACTAACACAGTGAAACCCCATCTCTACAAAAAATACAAAAAAATTATCTGTGCGTGGTGGCACGTGCCTATAGTTTCAGCTACTTGGGAGGCTGAGGCAGATGAATCGCTTGAACCGGGGAGGTGGAGGTTGCACCTTTGCACTCCAGCCTGGGCGACAGAGCGAGACTCCGTCTCACCAAAAAAAAAAAAAAAAAAAAGTGGAATTTGTTGTGTATAAATAATACCGTAACTGAGCAAAATCATACACACTTTAAAAGTCTGATGAAGAAACAATTCATACATGCGCTGACTCCCAATTTTACTCTCAATTTCAGAATTCAAAGATCCCCTGAGATGCTATAATACCCAAAGAGCTAAGCTAAAAACCACAACTACAACCCCACCTATTATGTATAATATAAAATAAATATCTATTGACTCATGTTTTTAATAAACCTAGGTCACCAAAAATAAATTGTATTATTGTAGAAGACAAAGTATGCTACTTAGAATTTTCCTGTTTACAGTATTTCGGAATTTAATGAGATTATTTAGACAATAGATAATTTGTTCCTAGAAAAGCCTGCTTATGTAAAACAAATTCAGAGAAACTGGAAAACGTTAAAATACTTACCATCCCCCTGCCCAAAAAGACATGATTTTTTTTAAATTCACACTACCCAATATTCTATATCAAAAAGCATACTTCTCAAAGTATGCAAGCCCTAAAAGCAAACATTCAAACCTGAAGGGCAGATATGTGCTTGAAAAGATCTATGAAACTCTTAAAATCATCAGCAATATTTTCTATATATGTACTTGAAGGCATTTCCCTGGGGGGAAAAAAAAAGACTTTGTCATTCTTCAAATTCCCAAAAAAGCCCATAACCCAAAAAGAAAGTTTTAAAAATTAATAGGGCCGAGTGCAGTGGCTGGTGTCTGTAATCCCAGCACTCTGGGAGGCTGAGGCGGGCCGATTACCTGAGGTCAGGAGTTCCAGACCAGTCTGACCAACATGGTAAAACCCATCTCTACTAAAAATACAAAATACTGGCCGGGCATGATGGCTGGCACCTGTAACCCCAGCTACGCAGGAAGCTGAATGCAGGAGAATCACTTGAACCTGGGAGGCGGAGGCTGCAGAGAGCCGAGATCCCGCCACTGTACTCTAGCCTGGGCAACAGAGCAAGACTCTGTCTCAACCAAAAAAAAAAAAAAATTAACGGTAATAAAAACTTATTACCTACATGTAGTTACGTGTTTGAATGAAGAAGAATGATGCCGGATGTGGGTGGCTCATGCCTGTAATCCTAGCACTTTGGAAGGTCCAATTGGGCAGACTGCCTGAGCTCAGAAATTCAAGACCAGCCTGGGCAACATGGTAAAACCCCATCTCTACTAACACACACAAAATTAGCCAGGCCTGGTGGTGTGCACCAGCTACTCTGTAGGCTGAGGCAGGAGAATCGCTTGAACCCAGGAAGCGGAGGTTGCAGTGAGCCGAGATCACGCCATTACACTCCAGCCTGGGCGACTCCAGAGTGAGGCTCCATCTCAAAAAAAAAAAAAGAATGGGTATGGATGGACATACTTGTTCCTTTATATATCTGTATTTTAGTTATAATAGAATTGAGCATGTGTTTGTTTTTAATTCAAAAAGCATCAAATAAAAAAACTAAGGAAAAAGATTTTTAAAATACAGCAATAACTGTGATTTGCTATGTGGAGTTTCACAAAATAGAACAAACTAATGTTTCATTTTTTTCTGACAGTGCTACTGAGGTTGACAATGATGGAGACATAATATATCTTGATTTTAGCAGGTCCCTTTACATCTGTAAAATATGAGCTGAATGAAGCAGTTAAGACTTGAAAGGATAAGAAAAAGAAGCCCACACACTACAAGCCAAAGCACCTGCTGATTTTAAATTCTCATCTCTTGTTAACCTGACTCCTCTTCAACTCTGTGAATATCACTGCACACACATATACAAATTGCCAGAAAATATGCACACATACACACACCATCAACTTAAAGAGGTAACTAACATCTGGCCTGGTTTTCAACAAGCAGAGGCCTGTTTAAGAGAAGCCTAACCTATGCTTCAACAATTGAACAATTTGTCCAAATTTATTACAATAAACCTTCACCAGGAAAAGCAGGCTTCCCATCATCTTTGTAACAGACACGATAAGGATCTGCTGAAAAGCCCTACTAAAATAATTAGGGACAGAAGTAACTTTAAACTGTTAGAACCATACCACCTATCATTTTTAAGCCTGCTTTATAAAGCTGAGCTACGGAATGCTGAGGTTACAACCTGTTGATCTTTTTAAACAGTTCACAGTATTCAAAAACACTGAATTATTAAAATGTTTTACCACTAAAACTAATTTAAAAATTAAGTAAATCTAATGGTATTCAGTGGTCACAATACTATTTTAAATACAGTTCAATTAAATTCTTAAATTACTACTCTTGCTGGGAATAGGCCCCAAAATCTGGCCATAAACTGGCCCCAAAACTGGCCATAAACAAAACTTCTGCAGCACTGTGACATGCTTCTGATGGCCTTGACACTGGAAGGTAGTCATTTTACTGGAATGACAGCAAAGAATACCTGGACCACCCAGGGCGGAAAACCCCTTAAGGCATTAACCCCTTAAGGCATGCTTAGACACAAACAACAGCATGAGCGATCTGTGCCTTAAGGACATGCTCCTGCTGCAGATAACTAGCCAGACCCATCCCTTTATTTCCGCCCATCCCTTTATTTCCCTTAAGGAACACTTTTAGTTAATCTATAACCTATAGAAACAATGTTTATCACTGGCTTGCTGTCAATAAACATGTGGGTAAATCTCTGTTCTGGGTTCTCAGCTCTGAAGGCTGTGAGACCCCTGATTTCCCACTCCACACTTCATGTTTCTGCATGTGTGTCTAATTCCTCTAGCACCACTGGGTTAGGGTCTCCCTGACAGAGCTGGTCTCAGCAACTCTGGTTACAGAAAGATGCTATTAGCCAAAACAGACACGAAAATAGTTTACAACAATGCTTCTCAAGTTATCAGTGGTGAAGAACCCATTTTCCCCCAATCTATCACAGACCAATACTTTAGTAAATTACAATAAAAATTACTTACTAGAAAGATGAAAATTTAAAACACACACACACACACACACACACACAGAAGTCCAGGGATATCACTTGGATATCACAGCAGTGTCAAACTACTATAATAAAAGTTTCTAAACACTCAGTCTTAACCCTGTGTTTATTCTGTGCAGGCCAGTGTTCCCAAACCATTCCTCGTACTTTGAACAGCACTGGTTTACAGAATCCGTAACATTAAGCAGGTAAACAGTTCTTTCCCAACTCCCAAAATTGAGCATTTAGACTACAGAATCAAACACATTTATGTCACGAAGTCTCTCAAAATACATGAACACAATAGACGTGAGCTCCAAACTGTGTAATATCAAGCACTTATGTAACTGTAAGCCCAGTAGCATAAGACTGTGGCAACAGTTGAGAAGACAGTAAGAAATAGTTTTCTCTGCCACTCCTTGCTGCTTCTACAGGAGATGACAGGCATACTCCTCCACTGAGGTCAAATCACAACTCCCTTAGCTCCAATTCTATTCTGAACATTGTATTTTTAAGAATGGTTAAAAAAAAAAAAAAAAAAAAAAAAAAAAAAAAAAAACTTGTTTCAGCCGCAGGGCCCACTTTGAATCACAACTTCTATAAGACAGTGATTTATTTATTGAGTAAGCCCAGCTGAAACCCCAACATTCAAACCTCTCACTGTTGTCTTCCATTTGTTGTCTAGTACACAGTAATTCTAGAAATCTTTATTTCTTTGTAAAAATGTAATGTTTGAGTAAAAGAAAAAAAACTTTAGTAAAAGCTTAAACATGAATTCTTATGAATGTATACACCAGTGTGACTGACTCCCCAACCCTGTAGTCTACACAAACACAAAAATCCTATAGCATAGTAGTTGAGGGGCTGGGAACCAGAATCCAAAATACAGTTTGAGTGCCAGCTCTGCGGCCTTAGGTAAGTTACCTATCTACCCTAGCCACACCTTCCTCCTACAGAGATAAAGACAGTACCAATCTCAAGCACTGTTGCAAAAATTAAAAAATAATACACTCAAACTACCCAGCACACAATTACTAGTAAGTCTTCAGTAAATGTTAGCTACTATTATAACAACTATTAAAACAAACATTTCACCTCTTCTCTTTTTTCTCCCTTTTTATTTTTTAGAATCATTGAGTCTGATTTAATTTTTTTCTATCTTTTTTTTAGAATTGTCATATTTCACCTACTCTCATTCATTCATCTATCCATCTGTCCATCCAAGGAATATTCAGTGACTAAAATATGCCTAGTTACCCTTATGGTACAGACACTTCTCTCCCCAGAATGTTTACAGTTCATTCCGCAGAGAGGTTTTTTTCAGCCTAATAAGAGGTGAATTATAACTTATTAACCCAACTGATGCCAAACTTCCATTTTTTTTAAGACGCATCAATCACCTGGACATGCTATCCTTATAACAACCCATACCACAAAGTTTTACAACAAGATGCTTTAAATCTGCATTAAAAAGTCAAGAGTTCAATTAAATTTACTCAAAATATTCTGTATACGTGTGTTTATCTGTATGTAATTTTCCCTTAAAACATCATTAAAGACAAAGTACAGTCCATAAGTTTCTTAAAAGTCTGAAATAAAAAAGACAAAGCTCAAACTGTACCAGTCACTGCCTAGTTGAAGAAGAGGTCAGGCAGGATGCACAATTCCTACTTGGCTTTATTACAGTTTTGTAGCTTCTGGGAGGTAAGTCCCACAGCCTGAATTTCTCACATCAATCACAGTCAAAGAACAGCTATTGCTGTAGAAGATTTTTATTCTCAAAGAAACTGTAATGCTGTAAAATCTCCCTTTAGCATATTCTGCAAAGTCAGTATCTAGACTTTCATTTAATTCTGGCTTCTTTCACTGACTGATCGTGAACTTGGCAGTTTTCTTATTTGGTTAAGCCTAGATCATTTTTTCTAACACTGAACAAAGATGGTAGTTATTGCCAAAATGTAAATTCAAAAAGCAGAAAGCTGCATTAGTCTTAAATTTAACACATTTTATGGCTCAAGTGGGATAGGGTTCCATTTCATAACTGGCTGAGTCAAACAATAAATGGGATTTAAATCACTGCTGTTAAGTTTTGATGTGAAAGAAATTTAAGTTACTTCAATAGGGGGAAAAAAAAGATTTTTTGCTTCTGACACATATGGGATTAGTTACAATGCTCCAATACACTTAATCAATATCAACCTCTATAATATTTCAGTTTGAAAGGGCATAATTCATTATTATTCTCTTGGATCTAATGCTCACTGACGGTCCACATTTTTAAAGTTAAATCAACTAATAATTGTTGGGAAAAAGAGAAGGTAGAGAATTTAGCCTCAAGAAATTCAAAAGAATGGTAATAATCTTATAAAAATTAGTCACACATAAGTATAATGATGCAATCAAATGTACAAATATACAATCATAATTAAG
The DNA here is from genome assembly GCF_049350105.2 of Macaca mulatta. Taxonomy (NCBI): domain Eukaryota; kingdom Metazoa; phylum Chordata; class Mammalia; order Primates; family Cercopithecidae; genus Macaca; species Macaca mulatta. Next base: position 127,128,892 of record NC_133413.1, read on the forward strand.
AATTAACTGATAAGATGTTTAATTTATAAGTTTCTGCTTTACCAATTCAATATATATAACCAACCTGCAAATTTTCCCACATGTACCTGGTTGGTAATTTTTCTAAAATAAAATGAGTGATTAAAAAGCTTAGCTGAAACAAAATTCATTTCCTTTCTCATAAAACAAAAAAACTGTTCAGAATTGTTATGAACTATCTACCTTCTAACACATTCTAAGTTTGTTACAATCAAGTTTATTACATTCAGGAGCACTGGCCACTGCTTAAATAGAAGGCAGGACTTTAGGTGATTTGGGGGCACTCTCATTATAATTTGTTCCTGCCTCCTGATGCAGAAGGAAACACGTGAAAAGTAACTATGATTGCCTCTGGGAAGAGGGTGGTTGGAAGACAGGGATGACAGTGAGAGTTTCTTTTCACTATATACTTTTACTTTGTCTTTGATTTGTGTGCCATAGGCACGTATTACCAGTTTAATGGTTGTGTTTAAACAGGCTTAATAAATTAAAAGGGTTTCCATTTTCCTGTATAAAAAGCGCACCACAGTAAGTCCACAAGGTGGTTATTCATCTTCTTTCTGGTCAAGAGGGCCTTCAGAATGAAAACGAAGCTGATGCATTTCTGTGTAAAATGTAAAATGGGAGTTTTCTTCTCTCCAAAAGGAAAATACTTCTATTTTGTTTTAAAGGCTACCAGTAAACCACACTTGAAAACACTATCTACAAGCCCTCGTTTGGAGGATGAAAACAAAAGGTGGCAGGCAAGGCCAGGTGGTGGTGGCTCACACCTGTAATACTAGCGCTTTGGGAGGCCAAGGCAGGAGGATCACCTTAAGGCCAGGAGTTCAAAACCAGCCTGATCAATATAGAGATGCCCCATCTCTACAAAAGAATAATAAAAAAATTAGCCAGGCAAGTTGCCCACACCTGTAGTCCCAGCTACTAGAAGGCTGAGGAGGAGGATCACTCAAGCCCAGGAGTGTAAAGCTGCTATGAGCCACGACCGCACCACTACACTCCAGTCTGGGCAACACAGCGAGATCCTGCCTCAAAAAACAATAATAGGCCAGGCACAGTGGCTCATGCCTATAATCTCAGCACTTTGGGAGGCTGAGGAAGGAGAATCATTCGAGGCCAGGAGTTCAAGACTAGCCTGGCCAACATGGCGAAATCCTACCTCTACTAAAAATAGAAAACAAAAACAAAAATTAGCTAGGTGTGGTAACATGCACCTATGGTCCCAGCTACTAAGGAGGCTGAGGTGGGAGGATTGCTTGAGTCCAAGAGGTAGAGGCTGCAGTGAGCCGAGATCATACCACTGCACTCCAGCCTGGGCGACAGAGCAATACCATCTCAAAAATACATACATACATATATATACACACACACACGCACACACACACGCACATACACACATACACACATATATAAATAATAAGTTGGGAATTAAAGTTTGATTTTATTTTGTGTGTAATAGTGATTTTCCAAAGGGTTGAGTTTTAGGACTACAGCTGTCCATTGAGAAGATAACTTAGCAGCACTGTACAAGTACAAAATAAAAGCTGTTAAGACCAGTTATACAGGCTTTGGTGATAGTTGAGAAAGGCAGCAAGAACTGAACAGTACAGACAATGTAGTTATAAACTCAAAGAACTAAGTAAGTGATCTTAGGAAAACCTCAAGAAACAGTCAAAGACGATACCAGAAGGCTGCATGACTTGGGTAGACAGTGGTATCACTAATGGACAGGAAATAAAATTAGATGGTGACGGGGAGAGGTGGAAATATAAAAAGTATTTTTTAAAAGATTCATAGTAAGCCTCAAGATACAACAAACATCTGTGGCACTTAAGTGCTAGTTTAGGTACTATTAAGAAAATCTTAAAATTTTATGCCAAAATGCAGCTGATGTTTAAAGGGTCAAAGACTCAAAGGATTAAAAATACATATTTTTTGACTAAGTTAATACTGAGTTATCACTACTTTTCCCGAATCCAATTTTTTTTCTTCTATGCCTTAGCATGGTACCAACATTATCAAGAATATGGCATACTAGTCCAGCAAATTTAAGTATCCACTTCAGCCCTTTCAGTTTTGAAGAAACAAGTACAGTTGGTCATCAAACAGCCAAGTAAATTACACTACACTTTGCTATTAAACCTAATCTTTACTGGATATAACCATTTTAAAGAATGATCTACCTACCAGTAGTAGTTTACAAAAAAGGAAGTTATATTCTCTTTAAGATATTATCTAAAACCCTGCCAAATAAAATAACATCCAAGTACCATAAATTAAATATTTTACCAAAAAAATTATAAACTAATTTTGAAAAGAAAGCAAATGCAACCAAGTTTTCTGTAAGTGCTAAAATTAGGAGGTTTTATCTAAGAAATGACCTATGGTAGACTTGAAGTAAAAATAAGAAAATCTTTACACAAAAATAAGAACTTGCAAAGATTCTTTTCAAAGCTTCATGCTTTGTAGAGGCTTTTTTCTCCAAGGTGTGGGTTAGGACTGAGCTGCAAGTCCAGAGCATTGCTGCCAAGACTTAAAATACCTGGAGTTGCTCAGCCAAACCAATGAAGTCTGAGATATTGAACAAAAGATCCGAATTTATCATATACAGAAACCAGGTGAAGCAAAAAGTGACAAGAAGGCAAAAGATAAAAAATGCTTATAGTACACCCACACCTTTTAATGTTAAATAGGTATTTGGGGTGTTAACCATATAAATCCAGGCCAGATTTGCTGTAACAACTAAAGTTAAAATTTTTTAATCATATTCCATTTACTTGGGAAACCATCCAGTTTGGAATTCAACAGTAACTATTACCAACTATTAAAATCAATATCTACTACTAAAAATCATATCAACAATGTAAGAAATTACCCATTCAGGTTCTGTTTATTACAGTAGAAAGGTCATTCACTATCTTCATATCAAACATATCTAGGTTTCATATCAAACCTAGAGATCATAACTGATTTAAGTTATCTCCCCCATGAGAAGTACTGTGTATGCTGCCTTAAATTATACCCAAGAAGACAGCTACAAGAAACAAATGACAGATTGTCATCACTAGCATATATGTCACAAACAAAGTAAGCACTGTCAAAAAGCAAACTGCAATGAATTTCAATAAAGTGTCTGACCCTAAGGGAAAGGACCAATGGCCCAGGATGTTTGCAGGTTTATCCAAATCTTGGGAGGAACATAAAAATGGAAAAGTCTGGCCCAGTGAGGTGGCTCATCCCTATAATCTCAGTACTTTCAGAGGCCGGGGTGGGTGGATCGCTTGAGGCCAGAAGTTCTAGACCAGTCTGGCCAACATGGCAACACGCCATCTCTACTAAAAACACAAAAATTAGCTGGGTGTGGTGGCACATAGCTACTTGGGAGGCTGAAGCATGAGAATCACTTGAACCTGGGAGGTGGAAATTGCAGTGAGCCAAGATCGGGCCACTGCACTCCAGCCCGGTCGACGGAGCGAGACTCTGTCTCAAAGGAAAAAAAAGGAAAAGTCAGATGGACTAAGAATTACCACCTACCTAATGTAGGTAAATTACCTTACTTAGGAACACCTACCAGTACTCTTTCCAATGCCCCTTAATATACTGATTTTCTTTACTATTGATCCCCAGTATCTTAATATATGAACTCAGCAGTTTAAGGTTGCATTTTTCCAAACTTGAGAATATTTACTAAATTGACTTCTTAAAGCTACAAATCTTTTACAATATGACTGACTATTAAACATAAACATTCTAATATCTGTTTTCTCATGCATTTTAAAGTTAGAAGTCTGTAAGACACCTGAGTTTTGAAAAATGTATTTCCCAATGCTCAAACAAGAAGCACTAGATTAACTATTCTATACACACCTTAACTTCTATTTCCTCCAACTAGATATTAATGAAATCACATAAACTATTTGTACCGACGTTTCCTCATTGATAAAATAGGGATGTATCAATGAGTTGTTGTATTGCTTCAATGCCCTAATAAATACACAATACTTAAAACAGTACCTGTCACATAACACGTAACAACTACTGGGATCTTAAAGTGTATGAAGCTGCTATAAAATGTAAAAGAAAATGAGTCAAGGATGGCTGGATGTGATCTGAATTCAAGTTCTAGGATATATTCACTCTACGTCTTTGAAAAGCCATTCAGCTTCCTGCAGTGGGAGAATCACATGTATAATCCAGATAATACTAGTCTGCCCAGTTCCTGGAGCTACCAAGATATAACAATGTATGCTAAATGATTTTTCTATTATAAAAAGTCACTATTTGTAAGCAATAATATCTTACTTGCCTAAGCAAAAAACATAACTAAGCGATCAAAATGTCAGACTGCATAATGAATTTAATCCTCACTCACAAATACTCAGGTTAGAGATAATCCTGCATAACTGGTTTTTCACTCACAGCAAATAAAAACCTGAAAAGCAAGGGGATAAGAAACAGATAAACTTAACAACCAAAAAAGCCACCAACTAGAAATATAAACTACTCAAGGCACCTAAAATTAAATGACAGGGGACATTTATTATAGATGTAACAGGCTACCTGAAGGGATTTCTTGACAGATCTACTGTCTCGTCTGGTTCAATAACATGTTCTTTCTTTTTTTTTTTTTTTTTTTTTTTTGAGACAGTCTCCATCTGTCGTCCAGGCTGGAGTGCAGTGGTCTTGGCTTACTGCAACCTCTGCCTCCCGGGTTCAAGCAATTCTCCTACCTCAGCCTCCTGAGTAGCTGGGATTACAGGCATCCGCCATCACACCCGGCTAATTTGTTTTGTATTTTTAGTAGAGACAGGGTTTCACCATGTTGGCCAGGTTGGTCTCAAACTCCTGACCTCAGGTGATCCGCCCACCTCAGCCTCCAAAAGTGCTGGGATTACAGGCAGGAGCCCAGCCCAATAACATGTTCTTAATGATAATACTATGCAATCAAAACGTGGTTAGGTTGTGTTCAATATTTTCTGACTAAAGCAGCAGAAAATTATGTATTACAATTCAGAAAGACATATAATTAAAATAGCTAAAATATGCAAGTTTTAGTGCTTGAAAGGATTTCAAATTATCTGACTGAAAAAATTATCTGACTGAAAACATTATCTCACATGTGAAACAACTTACGTATGTACCACTCAAGTCAGAAAACTGAAAGAAGAGGCCAAGAGTCATATAATTGTTTTGCTGTTAAAACATTAAAAGGCCAAACTATATTTTACTTCAGAACAGGATCTCAGACAAAAGCTTCCATTTCAATGGAATTTAACAAGCTGTTGTCTAGTCTCTTTAACTTCCTAAGAGTATCACAAAAAATCTACAGTGACACATGTGATAGCCTGGCATTACAAATCCACATTACTGGATTCAGGTCACAAAGCACTCCCACCAGCCCACTGCAGTGGCTCACGACTGTAATCCCAACATTTTGGGAGGCCAAGGTAGGTGGGTCACCTGAGGCCAGGAGTTCGAGACCAGCCAGACCAACATGGCGAAATCCCGTCTCTACTACAAATACAAAAAGTTAGCCAGGCGTGGTGGCGCGTGCCTGTAATCCCAGCTACTTGGGAGGCTGAGGCACGAGAATCGCTTGAACCTGGGAGGCAGAGGTTGCAGTCCCCAAGATCGCACCATTGCACTCCAGCCTGGGCAACAAGAGCAAAACTCTGTCTCAAAAAAAAAAAAAAAAAAACAAAGTACTTCTACCAAAATTTTTCCATTAGATTTGAATAACCATCAGGTAGGTAAGGTAGCAATAACATTTATCCCCAAAGTTGTTGTGAGGATCACAACATCTAAAATTTAACACAAAATTTAACCAAACAACACAAAGTTTAACCAAACATCCCTGTACAGGGTCTTATAATAGGTGCTCAATTAATGTTAGTGATTTTTCAAACAGATAAGAAATCAACAAAAAGATGGAGACATACGAACAAGCCCAGAAAGCTAACTAGTTTATCCTCAACTGTGTGCTCTTTTCTTGCCAACACTCTATTAATTTCTACAAAGCATTTACTAATCCAGTTTCTTTTGATTTTCAAGAAAATTTCCACACAACAGCAGTATATTCATTCATTCACAACATCTGAGTGCCTTCTATACACAACGTACTATTCTAGATACTTGGAAATACTGCAGCAAACAAATCTGACGTGGGTGCCACTCTCAGGAAGCTGATATTCTAGTGAAGAAATAAACAACAAGTAAAAAGAGTTTTAGACAGAAACAAGGACGAAACTGGATACCACAATTTGCAGATGCTCAAGTCCTTTATATAAAATGGTATGGTATTAGTAATTGCATGTAACCTAGGCATATCTTCCTATATATCATCCCTAGACTGTGTATAACATTTAATACAATATAAATGTTATGTAAATAATTATACTGTATTGGTTATTTGTATTTTTAATTGTTTTTTCCTAGTATTTTCAATTCATGGTTGGTTGAATCCATGGATGTGAGATTGCTGGATTCAGAACCCACAGATATGGAGAGTTGACTGTATATGTAACTCACACTTTTCCATTTATTAATAACATACTCTACCTTACTTACAAAACCAGGGGAACAAGGCATCTAATAAGATAACTTACATAAAGGGGAAAACAAAATTTAAAAGGTAAGAAATTTCAATAGCAATGAGTTTCAAGCACTGACTTGTGGAGGAGACAAATGTTTTATATTTTAGCCTTCGAAAGGGTTATTATCTCAATGAGAAGGGGAAAATATACTAACAGTATGGATCACATACTAAGGTGAATGATAGGAGCTGTCATCAAAAAGTTCAGAGAAAGAAAGACAGCAATGTTTCTTCTCAAACATTAATATGCTATAAATCACCTGACTGTGTAGGTCAGGAGAGGGGCCTGAGACTCTGTGATACTGTATGTCTGCATTTCTAACAAACTCAAGTGTAGCTAGCATTGCTCATCTTACTGATGATCATGGATCATACTTTGAATAGCAAGAATCTCATGAACATAAGAAAAGTAAAATTCAAATGTTCTAGGGAACAAAGTGGGTTCCACATGAAAAGTTTAATGGAAAGAATTAGCTTGATCTTGTCTAGGAACAATGAGACCACCTGACAGAATGAAGACCCATTCTTTCATTTATCTTTGGTTTTTTTTTTTTTTTTTTTTTTGGTTTTTTCTTTTAACTCATCTGTATTTGCTACAACTTTAAGCAGAATGTGACTCAGGCACTACATTTCCATCCACAAGACTAGCTCTGAGTTACTTTTGAACAGCTTTATGATATGCTTAGGTAGGCTTATAACTTTGCTCCTCCAAATGATACTTTTATTTGGAAAACAAGCCCTCTGGAGAGTTCCTTCCATCAAGTTCCTTCAGTTTAAACCATTCTCCCATTTCACAAGGAAGTACCCAAGCACTGACTCTTGCAAAGTACACAGTAAGAGACACATTGACAAGTCTATTGGAATGGACAATTAAAAGATTATTGAGAGAGAACATTTCAACTTAGTGGACTGACAAAAATGGGTATCTATCCATACTAAAGATAAAAGAGATGTGAAGCAATGGGATTCCTCATAAAGTGCTAGGACAAATGTGAAATGGTACAAATACTTAGGAAAATAATTTGACATTATGGTACTTAGTATAACTGTCGAGGAGCATCCCTAAGTCCTACCAATCATGGTGTGAGACAGACATATCAAGACTCAAAACACAGGAGAATATAAACTATGATTTAATTCATATTTATTCATATAGACAGGTGAAAACAATCAAACTGTTTAATACTCCATGTGGTAAAGCCACAAAAGAATCATTAAAACAAAGCTCACCAATAGTGATTCATATAGGGGGAGAAGGGATTGGAGGAAGGGATGAAAAAGAGGAAGGGGTTTCAAAGATACTTCTTATGTTCTATTTCTCAAGTTGAACAGTGGGTAACTGGATGTTTAGACACTATCTTCCATGTATAACATTTTGATGTATTTTACAGTTCTTTGCTGATGTTATCAATAATCTTTAAAAAGTAATAATAATTTGGGGAGTCTGTGGTGGCAGATTCTAACAGCAATAGAGGTTCAGAAAGTATGAAAGACTACAAATATAAAATAGTCCTTTAACTATTAACTTAAAGAGGAAAAAAAGTCAGGGCAAAAAAAATGGAACACAGGGAGCTAAAAGAGACAATGCTGAAAATTTTAATATGGAAAAGTCCTGATGATGTTTATGTGCTAAGGGAACATACAGTTGACCTTAAACAATATGGACTTGAACTGCACAGGTTCAGGGAGTGAACCTTGCATATAGGAAAGGCCAACTTTTCCTATATGTGAGTTCCACAGGGATCCACATGGCCAACTGTAAGACTTCAGTATGTACAGATTTTGTATACACAGGGGTCCTGGTTTCCCTGTGGATACTGAGAGACTGCTATATTACAGAGACAGAGGAATTGATGAAATAGGTCTAAGATAGGAAAGGAAGGGTTCAAGAATATAAGAAAAATCGGTCTTGGCCACTATCAATGTGCCAGGAAGGAAGAAATGTGTTAAAACATCAGGCTAAACACAGGATGAGACTAATCTCTGGGTTCATCTACATCTACATATGGCTGAGAATGGTCATGAGAGTCGGGACTGTGCTCTACCTTGCTCACCTATATAATATCTCATATAGGTTATTGTAATACATCCCAGCATGTAGCAGAGCTAGACCTGGTATATGGTCGGCAATCAATAAATATTTGTTACATGAATGAAGAACAGAATACATCTACAGATTCAAGTTAAACTATATGGAGGATTTTTTAAAAAACAGTAAGTCGATTAAGTCAACATTTTTTATTCAATATGTGATGATGAGGAGAGGAATTTCAAAGAGAAGGAACTTCATGAACCAAAAGCAAGGTCATGCTTACTGCTTGAATAAGGATGTGAATCTAGGTCTGTCTTTAGCATGACTGACTTTATTTATTTATTTATTTATTTATTTATTTATTTATTTATTTTGAGATGGAGTCTCGCTCTGTCGCCCAGGCTGGAGTGCAGCGGCGCGATCTCGGCTCACTGCAAGCTCCGCCTCCCAGGTTCATGCCCTCCTCCTGCCTCAGCCTCCCGAGTAGCTGGGACTACAGGCGCCCACCACACCCGGCTAATTTTTTGTATTTTTAATAGAGACGGGGTTTCACCATGTTAACCAGGATGGTCTTGATCTCCTGACCTCGTGATACACCTGCTTCAGCCTCCCAAAGTGCTGGGATTACAGGCGTGAGCCACCATGCCCGGCCTTTAGCATGACTTATTAAAGAAAACAACAAGTAGTCTGAGTGGCTGGAATTTACAGTTCCTACAAAGCTTGGAAAGAAAGGAAATAAACCTGATCATAAATGCAAGAAACAAGAACAACATTTTGGTGGGCTTTAAATTCAATGGAAAGTCACTGCAAACATCTAAGGAAAGAAGTTAAAATCTGAATGTTCACATTAAATGAACTAAAAAGTATGAATGGTAGAGACTGAAGAGGGCAGGGGAAAACAATATTAAAATAAGCTATATAAGATACTAGAACATAAACTAGGAGTAGTATAAATAAAAAAATGGAATACATACTCATTCATTTACCCTACTCTGTCAATTAACAGGTTCAGCATTCGAGATAAAACAGGTGAAAAAGCATAGTCCCTGCCCTCAGTAGCATATATTCTGATGGAGAAAACAAAGAAGAAAACAAACAAGATAGTTACAGGCTGCGGAAAATCCTAGACAGAAATACAGGGTGCTGTGATGGAAAAGTAAGGAGAACAAGTAGTCTATAATTCTATTTTGGACATGTTAAACACGAGATGCCTATGAGATATCCAAATAGTGACATCAAACAGGCAATGGGTAATCAAGAGAAGCATTCAAGAGCCATTACTGGCAGAAATATAAATCTGGGACTTACCAGCACATAAATAATATTTAAAGCCATGAGCACAGATAAGAATACCTTAAAAAATACTACTATAATTACTGCAAATAAAGCAGCAGCTACACCTAAATGGTGACTTATTCTGTCCCGGACATTGTTCTACTTATTGACATATATTCAGTCCATTTAAAGTCTCAAAACAATTCAGATGAGGAGAATGAGGCACAAACACTTGCCCAATGTCATTCAGCGAATTTCAGAGCTGGGAATCAAACCCAAGCAGTCTGGCTGCAGAGCATGTACTTGTATTAACTTCATTACACTACCTATGTCAAGCAGAGACTAAAAGAAAAGCCAAAACCTAAACCATGAGGCATTCCAACATGCACAGATAGGGAAGAAACATAAAAGGTGAGGAGTAAGTGGCCTAAAAGGAAGGATAGTGATTGACTGGGGTCATACACCAGTAAGAACCCTCAGGATTTAGGTATGAAAGCAAAAGAAAGAAATCATGTACCTTTGGAGTAAAACAATCATAGAAGTGTTGTTAGTTACTGGTGGTTGCAGACTGGAACGCATGTCTCCTGATTACCAGTTCAGTGCTCTTTCTACAATTCTAATCTACATTAGCAAAGTTAGCTTTCGGAATGATTTGAGGAACATTAATAAGGATGAGAGTGGCAAAGACACTGACAGTAATCTGACTGTTTACGACGATACAGGTACTAAACACTTTAAATACCTCAGAATTTCATTCTCACAAGCCTATGAGTTACTACGTTATCATCATCCCCATTTTATAAAGGATAAGCCTGAGGCCTAGAAAAATTAATAACTTCCCCAAGGTCATGCTTACTGCTGGAATAAAGATCTGAATCCAAGACTGTCTTCAGGATTCTCTTGGCTAATATATAATACCGCTTTCCTAAGAGTAACACTGTTAATCAAGATGAAAGAAAGAAAGAGAGAGAAAGAGAGAAAGAGAGAAAGAGAGAGAGAGAGAGGGAGGGAGGGAGTGAGGGAGAGAGGGGAGGGGAGGGCAGGGGAGGGTGTAAGAGTTTTTTTAAATTGTATCTGGGCAAAGGTAGGTATACTTATAAGATATCCATGTGGAGACAGTATTAAAGATGGATGATTCTTGGTCACTCCAAGTACAATCATCCATTAATAAAATTTAGAGTAACCAGTACTCCTTGTGTCTAATAATGTATAAGGCATAAAGAACATACCATTTCAATGTTCCCTACATGATTTATGGTAACTGGAAAACATTCACAATTAAAATATGAGCAACCAAGATAAAAGAACCTTGCAACTGCATTATAATCTAGCTGCCTAAAATTATATAAACGACAGAAAAGCAGATGTCCAAAGATAGGGAAAGTTGTTAGGAATTTATTTTGTTAATATCTACCCAACCGGTGGAGAAAAAAGCAGAGAGGTACCCACTACTGTGAATGAGAGATAATTCACTAAGTTCATCAAGAATCTGGATATAAATAACCCTCAAGTAAAATAATCCTTTAGCTGCTCTTATTATGATTGATTTTGGAGTCACTAGTAAGCTTCTGATTTTTTATCCGATTTCCAAGGTGCTTTGGTAATCAAAAAGGGTCTTTTTGGTGGTAGATATGAGCATTTTCACCACTGAAAAGGTATGTCTTCCACAGTAAATGAGTAAATCAACATTTACATGTATATAAACCAATCTCCTGTGAGAAGGATTAATCGGTTCCTTAGCATTAATCAATTCTGAGAGAGCTGATAAAAAAAAAAAAAAGCAATTTGTGAAACCACAAAATTGAGAACCAGTTTCTTAACCTTCCTAAGCCCACTGCCTATTTGTGAAACTTGAAGTGATCCAGTCCATCTCCACCTGCAGAGGTCTCTTTTTAATTCAACAATCCCTCTTAAAGCTGCCAGGACATTGTTATGGAAGTGCTTTTATCACTGCCCTATGTTAGACAGTATTTGGCGCTTAAAAGAATGTCCTAAAATATTTGCTGAATAAATGACCTCCAAATAGATTTATGCCACCGACCTGTTGCCTTTTTCAACTCTGGAAACTAAGTGATTCAAAGAGTACTGTTGTGACATAGCAAATTTAATAAGAAATATGTTTCTAAGAAATAAACATTTCCCAAGTGTATAAGTGGTATTTATTTTATTCTTTTTATTTTTTTATTTTTTTGGTTTTTGAGACGGAGTCTCACTCTGTCACCCAGGCTGGAGTGCAGTGGCGCGATCTCGGCTCACTACAAGCTCCGCCTCCCGGGTTCACGCCATTATCCTGCCTCAGCCTCCCAAGTAGCTGGGACTACGGGCGCCCGCCACCACGCCCGGCTAATTTTTTGTACTTTTAGTAGAGAAGGGGTTTCACCGTGTTAGCCAGGATAGTTTCCATCGCCTGACCTCGCAATCCACCCGCCTTGGCTTCCCAAAGTGCTGGGATTACAGGCGTGAGCCACCGCACCCGGCCAAGTGGCACTTATTTTAACAAGTGTAATCTAAGTTCACCCACTAACTTTAGAGATTTGCAGTCTCTAAAGACACGTCATTTATTCCTGAACACACATCTGCCTCCCATGAGCCAGGGAAAGCCAGAGTGCCAGTACACAGACCAAACAGTACGCCATTTTCTTTTCTGTTTTTTGTTTTTGTTTTTGTTTTTTGAGACGCAGTCTCGCTCTATTGCCCTGGCTGGAGTGCAGTGGCACAATCTCGGCTCACTGCAACCTCCGCCTCCCAGGTTCAAGTGATTCTCTTGCCTCAGCCTCCTGAGTAGCTGGGATAACAGGCGCTCGCCAGCATGCCCGGCTAATTTTTGTATTTTTAGTAGAGACGGGGTTTCACCATGTTGGTCAGGCTGGTCTCGAACTCCTGACCTCGTGATCCACCCGCCTCGGCCTCCCAAAGTGCTGGGATTACAGCCCTGAGCCACCGCGCCCGGTCTGCATTTTCAAAGTATTACACAAGTGGCATTTAGAACAAAACATTCCAAAGTTAATCTCTTGCCTGCATCTTTCAAACTCTGCTAACCACAGACATTAAACTCATAATAGTAACCATAACTAACATTAAATGATTACATTGTACTACAGGTCACCACATAATTTTTTTCATTTAATCCAAACAACTCTATGATATAGATACTTATCATTCCCACTTGACAGATGAGGAAAGCAAAGCTTGGAAAGGCTAACTTGCCTAAAGTCACAGAGCTGGTTAAAGTGGAAGAGCCTAGAAGACTGAATGAGCTCTTAATCACCAGGCTACACTTTGGTATCCAGTTTAACTAAGTCAGTTCAACTGATTCAGTTATACGCTGGGTTTAAATTATCAATAGTTTCCACTTAAAAATACCCCCTTGCAATTACAATTTTCACATGAATTTAAAAGTACTTCCTTATTACAAATATCTAAGATCTGCATTAATAGGAAATAACCTTTAAAAAACAATCAAAAGAAGAGAGGATGCTTTTTAAAAAGAGAGGCAGGAAGGATGCTTTTAAAACTAGAACGTCGTACAAATGCATTTTGCTTCGAAACAACAGAAATAAAATTTCTCATTCTAGATTTTCCTTTTGCCAGCTAAGTCCATTTCCTTATCCAGAATTTCCTTGGATGTCCTAGTTCACGAACCTTAACTACTAAACACATCTAAGGCCCTTCTCTTTGATATTCTTTTGTTTTTCAGAATGAACACTACAAAAGAGTCTATTTTAAATTATGCGGTTTCAGATAAAGCGCCGAAGTACAGGCTCAAAAGAGGGGCTACAAGGTACACCTCCACTTGGGAAGTTATAGATGTCAGATCCCAGCAGGAAAGCAGTGGAGTTTCCTTACTCTCTCCTTCCCAGAGCCCTACTAGGTCCCTAAATCCTACTCGACACCTTTGTTAGCTGCTTGTCTCCAGGAGTCTTTCTCCAAATCCCCCCACCGGGCATCTCGAAACAAGACCCCAGGAACCTGTCACTCACACCCCTATTCTCAGTCCCCTTCCTGAAGCCCCAACTGCCCCGTTAGAAGACAAAAGAAGGTTCTCGCCTCTCCTGAACAAAAAGTGAAGATGAAAGAGAAAAGTACTAGGGAAAAACTTTGGCCCAGCCACACCAAGCCCGGGGGAGAGAATGCTGAAAAGTACGGCTGGTGGGACGGGGTTGGGAACTGCGCTCCCCACGTGGGCCAGAGGAAACGGAACAGCACTCACGAGGCCATCTATCTGCACTTGCTTCACGGCTGAATCTCCGGAGCCGCCTTTGCCTTTACCTTTCCCTGCTCCGCCGGTGGTGGAGCTGGAAGAGGTGGCAGTAGAGCCGGTGCCTTCCTTGCGGGACGCCATCTTTCCAGGCTGACAGGAAGAAAGAGAAACGTGAGTTACCGGAAGCGGAAGTACAAGTCTCGCGTGACGTCACTCGCAGGCCGGCGTTCGAGGGGCGGAGATGGAAGGAGAAGCCAAAATTGGGCCCCGCCTCCCTCCTCTTCTCTAGTTTTACCTTATTTCCAGGCGTTATCCTTTGTGCATGCCTACTGTACATTTTCGACCTCTTTCCAATGGAATGATCTAAGATGAAAATAAACTTTTTAAATGTTTAATCATTCACCATTAGGCAAACGGTCATAATAGCATTACAGTTCACATTATTTCTGTAGTGTCTCTTATGTAAAAATGCTTTCATTTCTGATCTCGCAATGAAGTGCTGTACTAACTCGCATTATGCATATTAGAAAACTGAGGAGTGTTTTGTCCGACATTATTCTGTTAATTAGCGGTGAGCCAGTATTGGTCAACTTGTTTTATGTAATTTTAGATAGCTACTTGTAACCACTTAGATTATACAGAAATTAAGACATGGAAACTTTTATCAGAATTACCAGAAATAGTAGCCTTCTGCTATTAGTTTCATGTAGAGATTTACATGAGTAAAGTACCAAAGAAGTTATTTTAGGTATTGTTGAAGGATGATACAGAACATATTTTCTAAAAATCATGCTGATTTATGACACATTACTCTGAAATACACATCTCAAGTCCTTAAAAGAATATGTGACAACTGTAAGAAGCCATTTTAGATAAGTAATTTAAAACATTCTTTTCTACTTCCAGATGACTTTTTTCCTATCCCTTATTTTTGAAATGTTTATTCATTCAATCAGTATATATACAGAACTGATGAAATAGTTAAATCAGTAAACGACATATCCTGCCCTGAAGTTTTTTGTTGTTTTATCATTGGGATCTGGTGTTATATTTCAATCTGGGAGAAGAAATAATTACATGTTACAAATTCTTAACACTACAAAATGAAAAGTTAATATCCACTCATTTCGAGTGTATATGAAATATTTATCAAAATAGACTACATCCTAGGTCACAGAGAAAGTCCACAAATTTAGAGGTGCTAAAGGTTGATCCACATAGAACTACACTAGAATTTGGTAATAGAACATTAACAAAAAGAAAAAAAAGAAGAAAGAAAATCTCTCATGGAAGAACAGACTGGAGGTTTTTGCCTACCACTAGGTAGCTGGAATGATGAGCATTAGAAAACAGCTAGGCTACTTATGAACAATAACACATTTATTTATTGCTTTATCCTACAACATAGGATCCAGAGTTCATTAAAAAAAAAAAAAATACCCAAATGTCCAAGTTTCAATTAAAAATCTTTCATCTCCTCAAGAACCAGGATGTACATGCACTAGAAGATTTCAAACTAGATGAAACAAGACAATCAAGAGATGCTGCTGAAATGACAGAGAAGTTAGAATTAGCTGACAAAGATTTTAAAGCAGCCCTCATAAAATGTTTCAATAAACAATTACGAACATGCTTGAAACAAATAAAGTCTCAACAAACAAATTCAGCTTATCTAAGATACACAAGATGTAAATAAGGACCAGCAAAGGACATAAATAGACACTTCACAAAAGAAGACACACACGTGGCCAACAAGCATATGAAAAAATGCTCAATATCACTAATCATTAGGGAAATGCAAATCAAAACCACAATGAAATACCATCTCACACTGGTCAGGACGACTATAATTAAAAAGTCAAAAAATAACATGTTGGTGAGGTTTCAGAGAAATGAGAACACTTGTACACTGCTGGTAGGAAGGTAAATTAGTTTAGCCACTACGGAAAGCAGTCTGGAGATTTCTGAAAGAACTTACAATAGAACTATCATTTGACCCAGCAATCTTATTACGTATATATGGTCAAAGGAATATAAATCATTCTCCATAAAGACACATGCACATATCTGTTCATCACAGCATTATTCACAATAGCAAAGACTTGGAATCAACCTGGATGCCCATCAGTGGTGGATTGGATAAAGAAATGTGGCACATATATAGCATGCAATACTGTGCAGCTATACAAGAAATGAGATCATGACCTTACAGCAACATGGATGGAGCTGGAGGATATTTCCTAAGTAAATTAACATAGAAACAGAAAACCAAATACCACATGTTCTCATTTATAAGTGGGAGCTAAACATTGCGTACACATGACAAAGAAAGGAACAATAACTGGGGCCTATTTGAGGGTGGAGGATGGGAGGAGAACGAAGATTGAAAAACTACCTATCAGGTATTATACAGATTACCTGGATGACAAAATTATCTGTACACCAAACCTCCACAACACGCTATTTTCCCATGTAACAAACCTGTGCATGTAACCCTTAAACCTAAAATAAAAGTTGGAAAGGAAAGGAAAAAAAAAAAAGAACCAAATGCCAATGGAAATTTAGAACCTAAAAAGTACAATAACCGAAACCAAAAGCTAAATGAATGGGCTTAACAGCAGAATCAAAAGGAAAAAAGAAAAAGGTCAGTAAAATAGAGATAGAATGATAGAAATGACCTAGTCTGTACAGCAGCTTAACAGAATGTAAAATGATGCACCATTGTGGAAAACAATATGGCAGTTCCTCAAAAATTAAGCATAGCATTACCAAATGATCCAGCATTTCCCTTTCAGGTATACATCCAAAAGAATTGAAAGCAGAAATTCAAACATATTTGTACATCAATGTTTATAACATCATTATTCACAATAGCCAAAAATGGAAACAATTCACATGTTCATCTGCTGATGAATGGATAAACAAAATTTGGTATATACATATGATATGGTTTGGCTGTGTCCCCACCCAAATCTCATCCTGAATTGTAGTTCCCATAATCCCCATGTGTCATGGGAGGGACCCAGTGGGATGTAATTGAATCATGGGGGCAGTTACCCCATGCTGTTCTCATGATAGTGAGTGAGTTCTCATGAGAACTGACAGTTTTATAAGAGGCTTTCCCCTTTTGCTCACCACTTCTCTCTCCTGCCATCATGTGTTTGCTTCCCCTTCCACTATGATTGTAAGTTTCCTGAGGCCTCCCCAGTCATGTCGAACTTCTTTCCTTTATAAATTACCCAGTCTCGGGCAGTTCTTTACAGCAGCCTGAGAACAGACTAATACAACGTACAATGGAATATCATACAGCCTTAAAAGGAATTAAATTCTAATGCATGCTACAACATAGATGAACCTTGAATACATTATGCTAATTGAAATAAGTTGGACACAATAGAACAAATGCTGTATTATTCCACTTATGAGATTTCCATAATAGTCAAATTCATCAAGAAAGTAGAATAGTGTCTACCAGCACCTGGGATGAGGGAGAACTAGGAGTTATTATTTAATGGGTACCAAGTTTCAGTTTGGGATGATGGAAAAGTTCTGGAGATGGATAGTGATAATGTTGAACAACAATGTAAATGTACTTAATGGCACTGAATCATACACTCAGGGGTTTAAATGTTAACATTTATGCTACATATACTTTTTTTGATTTTTCTAAATTTTATTCTAGTTTCATGACAGATTAAATGTTACATGTATCTTACCATAATAAAAAAAATAGGCTGGTACAAAAAATGAACAGAGCCTTGGGAAACTGTGGAACTGTAAGAAAAAAAATCAGGCCAGGTGCAGTGGCTCACACCTATAATCTCAGCACTTTGGGACGCTGAGGCAGGTGGATTGCTTGAACTCAGGAGTTTGAGACCAGCCTGGGCAACATGTGAAAAAACATTCCTACCAAAAATACAAAAAATTAGCTGGGTGGTGGTGGCGTGTGCCTATGGTTCCAGCTACTAGGGAGGCTGAGGCAGGAGGATCACTTGAGCCTCGGAGGCAGAGGTTGCAGTGAGGCAATATCATGCCACTGTACTCCAGCCTGGGTGACAAAGTGAGACCCTAACTTAAAAAAAGAAAAAAAAAATGAAAAAAAATCGAACAATCCTATCATACAAACCTCAAAAGGAGAAGAAAAAAAGAACAGGGATAAAAAAGTATTTGAACAAATAATGACTGAAAGCATTCCAAATAGGGCAAAAGTCATAACCTACAAATTCAAGAAGCTTAGCAAACTCCAAAAGGGACACCCCCTAAAGAAATTTACACCAACACATATCAAAGTCAAACTTCTGGAAACAAAGAAAAAATCTTGATAGCAGAAGAAAGAAATAACACCTTACTTATACAGGAAAAACAATTAGAATTAAAGTGAGTTTCTCATTAGAAACCACAGAAGTCAGAAGGAAGTTACACATTTTTCAACTGCTGGAAGAAAAAAATGTCAATCGAGAAGCAAATATTCAGCAAAAATATCCTTTAAGAATAAAAGGGAAATCAAGACATTCTCAGATGAAAAAACATTGAGAGGATTTGTCACTAGCATACCTACCCTGGAAGAACAGCTAAAAGAAGTTATAAAGAAAGGAAAGGACAAGAACAAAAAACAAACAAACCAAACATTGAACTATTCTTAAAGAAGAAAGAACACAGTATATTAAAATACAGATAATTATAGTAGCCTTTCCTTCTCCTCTTGAGTTTTCTAAATTATTTTTTATGGTTAAAGCAAAAATCATGAGATTGTCCAGCATGGTTCTAAATGTCTGTGGAAGAAATAGTTAAGACAATTACATCTAAATGGACATGTTTAAGGGCCTATGTGGCCCTTAAAGTAAGTTTCTTAGTTTCTTCTACATGTCTGCATTGAAATTCAGCTGCTTTCCCTCACTTGGCTAAGAGGTAAAGTTTCTACATGTCACTCATACTGGTAAAATGACAAAGCGCTGAACCGTGATAAATTATTTAAATATAATGTAAACTCTAGAGAAACCACTAAAAAGCTTTACAAAGAGATACACTCAAAATAACATAAATAAATCAATATATGATTTAAAATGTTCAAATAACCCAGAAGAATGAAGAAAAAGCAAAGAGAGAAATGAAAACAGAGAGAATGAATAAAAAATAACTTAAATGGCAATCTTAAGCCCAAATATATTAATAGTTATGTTAATTTTTTTCTTTTTTTGGGGGGGACAGAGTCTCCCTCTGTCACCCAGGCTTGGAGTGCAATGGCGTGATCTTGGCTCACTGCAACCTCCACCTCCTGGGTTCAAGCGATTCTCTTGCCTCAGCCTCTCGAGTAGCTGGGATTTCAGGCACCTACCACCCCACCCAGCTAATTTTTGTATTTTTAGTAGAGACAGTCTTTTGCCATGTTGGCCAGGTTGGTTTCGAACTCCTGACCTCAGGTGATCTGCCCACCTCAGCTTCCCAAAGTGCTGGGATTATAGGCATGAGCCACCGCGCCCAGCCAATATAAATGTTTTAAATATACTAGTAAAAGGAAAACAATTGAATGAATGAATAAACGGATAAAAACATGATCTATCTGTAGGCTGTCTATAAGAAATTCACTTCAAACATAGTAATATAAGTACAAAGAAAGTAAAACGATGGAAAAAATACATCATGTAACCACTAATCAAAAGAAAGCAGGAGTGGCTATATTAATATCAAATAAGGCAAAATTCAGAAAAAAGAAAATAATCAGAGACAGAAGGAGACAACAAACAATAATTGAATGGTCAATCACAAACAACACTTGAGAATTCTCAATGTGTATGCCCCTACAGAAATCAGAACTTATGTGAAGAAAAATCTCATAGAGCTGAAAGGAAAAAATGGGCAAATCCATAATTATAGTTGGAGATGTCAACTCCCTCTGTCAACAATGGATAGAGCAACTATGGAGAAAATCAATAAGGATATAAGGATCTCAACAATACTATCAACCAACAGGATCGAATCAGTATTTATGGAACCCTCAAAGTACAAAATACATACTTTTTTCGAGTGTCCATGGAACATATAGGTCATATCCTGAACCATAAACAAACCTCAGCAAGCTTAAACCTCACCAAATTTAATGATTTCTGAATTGAAATTATTCATAGTATGTTCTCAAATCACAATATATTTAAACAGGGAATTAAAACATAGGATAACAAAATTTTCTGAGTATTTGGAAACTAAACAACATACTTCTAGTAATATTAATCCACAGATCAAAGAGGAAGTCTCCAGGAAAATTTTAAAACATACACACAAACTGAACTAGATGAATATGAAAATATAAAATATTAAAATGTGTGGGGCACAGATACATCAGTGCTGAGAAAGAAGTTTATAGCTACCTGCCCACATTAGAAAAAGGAAATGTGTCAAATCCATCATCTAAACTCTCTAACATCCTAGACAAATAAGAACAAAATAAACCTGAAGTATGCATAAGAAAGTAAATAACAGATTGTAGAAGAAACTAAATATATTTAATCACTTAAAGATGGTTGGTCACAACCATAAAATTGTCTTTCTGGCCTCCCATAAGGAAGTTCAATATTGTAGATATTAATTTCATTGTGGACATTTATTTATTATATAAAATAAATTTATCCTGTATTCACAACAAGATGTTCTTCATTCTCTTTGTCACAGAAACTAATGTTTTTAGCATACTTCTCCAATTGCTGGAAATATTTCTAATTTAGTTACAGGCAAAAAGAGAGGCTGATGAGGGCCTTCCAAACTAAGCTGTGTGTGCTGCCCATGTGTGATTACTGCATGAGGACAGGAAGCAGAGGACAGCCTGTCACACCTGAGTGAGCAAATAAAAAATAAACAGTCTAACTAGTTCAGCTTTTGTGGCATAATAACTCTACCCACTAGAAAAACACAGCCCAGTAAAAGTCAGGCTGTGACCATTCCATGCCTCAGAACCACCCAGTATTGGAGCTGCTTTCCCTCACTTGGCTAAGACACTTAAACCCCTTTCAATGCAGTAAAATGAGAGTCAGGACACCAAAGATGAACCCCTAAATGTTGTTAAATGTCATTTTATTATGATACAGAGCGTTCACTTACAACAGAGAATATAAATTTGGGGGTTCATCTGTCTCGTTCTATATTCAGATGAGCCAAAAGATGTGTGTGTGTGTGTGTGTGTGTGTGTGTGTGTGTGTAAGCGCTTGCCGTGTCTTACTCTGTTGCCCAGGCTGGAGTGCAATGACACGATCTCGGCTCACAGCAGCCTCAACCTCCCCGGGCTCAGGTGATCTTCCCACCTCAGCCTTTCAAATAGCTGGGACTCCAGGCACAGAGCACCATACTTGAATAATTTTTATACTTTTTGTAGAGAACCAGTTCCTCAATGTTGCTCAGGCTGGCCTCAAACTCCTGGGCTCAAGTGATCCTCCTGCCTTGGTTTCCCAAAGTGCTAGGATTATAGGTGTGAGCCATCATGCTCAGCCTGCCAATTTTAATTATTTTAAACAAGAGGGAAATATATGCTATCATGGATCTGGATGTCTAGAGAAGGGCATATTCCAAGTGAAGCAGCATAAAGACTCCAGTTTATTACTTGATGACTCTCTGGACTCTGTCTCCTGCCATGTTTGGGTGCTGACCGCAGACTGGCTACCACTATAATCTCAAGCTCTCAGTAGCAATGGAAACAATACACTTTTTGTTTTGTTTATTTCAAGAAAACTTCTCCCCCAGCCATAGAAAAAAGGTCTTTCTCATTAGCCTTATTGAGATCAATTTAAGTCATAGGCGTCCTTTTGTGTACACATGTGAAACGAGACTATGGGAGGTTATACTTTGAAGAGCTAAGTAATTTGTTCAATGTTATGAAAGAAACAATAGAGAGTATAAAGTCGGAGCCAATAAAAAGAAAATAATATTCATTTAGACATAAGAATTAGCATGTGGGCATTTTCTATATGTTTGCTAAAATAATAATAATTTTTAAAATGACATTGGACTTTTCATCCCAGTATTTTGATTCATCACTTACCAACTAATATTTAGACAAAATAATCTTGCAGTAAAAAAAAAAAAAGCAATTTGAGAGGATTCTAAGAGTTACTTTTATTTTGTATAATATCATGCAATTAATACTTCATATTGGTGTAATTCAATTATAAGTACTAGATTTTGAAATAATATTCTATTGAATCATTGAAAGCATGCTTAATTTCTTGCCATCAGTTCAGTTTCTGCCCTGAGTCCTCCTGCTGCTTAAAAATATATACAAAACCATGTGTGAAACAGTTGTCTTCAACATTTTGTTAAATATAAATAGTGTTTTTTAGAAAATCCTTTTAAAGCTGTAATCTGACATAATTTCTAATCTTTAAACTTCTTTAAGTAACAGTAATAATATTTGGTTACCTACAGTAATTTTGTAAGGATTCATTAGTCTTCTAAAGTGCTTTGATAGATTAAAATGAAAGACCCATTTAGTGTGAACTTCTCTATCAGTTTCAATAATAATGTAATTAAATATCAAATGGCAGTTTGCTTTGCATTACACTAAAACATGTTTGCCATTGGTACTACTACTTAACTTTTTGCTCTGCTCTACTAGTTTTTATTTTTTAACCATTTAAATTAATGCTATTAAACATTTTGTAGTAAAATGCCAATGGAGAGCACTATTTAAATCTGTTAGAGACAGGCTGGGTGAGGTGGCTCACACCTGTAATCCCAGCACTTTGGGAGGCCGAGGTGGGCAGATCACTTCAGGTCAGGAGTTTGAGACCAACATGGTCAACATGGTAAAAACCTGTTTCTACTAAAAATACAAAAATCAGCCAGATGTGGTGGTGGGCACCTGTAATCCCAGCTACTCTGGAGGCTGAGGCAAGAGAATCGCTTGAATCTGAGAGACAGAGTTTGCAGTGAGCCGAGACTGCACCACTGCACTTCAGCTGGGGCAACAGAGTGACACTCTGTCTCAAATAAATACATACATACATACATACATACATATATCTGTTAGAGAAACAGATATATTTCAATTTACCTAACATGGCAGTATTTGTTCTAAGTATGATTTCATCCAAATACATTATTACAGAAAGCAAACTTGCTAGTCTAATTTTATAGTGATCTGACAATAGTCATCTGATAACTAATGATGGGCACTTCCTGTTTACTGTCTAGTTTAGAAATATCCTCGAGAAACAGAAATCTCTTGAAATCTTTTTCTAAGAGACAGCTTCTCCTTTGTCATTTGACCTGAAAGAAGAGCTCACTGATACTGGCAGGACTGACATACATGAATTCTGCTTGCTTTCGTTAATTGACAACTGGGTGACACTAACATTTCCTTGATATTCCTTACCCAAGCAGCTGGGGCTCTTCACATTTAACTAACTTTCCTCAACAGGAGATATATCCCACTGACATACCAAATTCAAATTAAATTGTTTATACTTCCAAGAGAAACAAATGTCAAGACAGTTTCTATACTATGTAAAGAAAGATGTGGTTTATTTAACTTTGAAGACTTTCTCCCTTTTAGAGGAAACGTATAAACTAGTATTTTGAACCTGTTCAAAGGAACGGCAATTGTATTGACTAACATGAACTAACATCAAGGTTTCATCAAACATATTTGCCCATATAAAATTATCTAATTCTGGCAAGTAGTTTTAACTTCCTCTATCAGTTAGCATTGAGTTTGGCTACATATAAAATAAACTTATGACATTTTTTAATAAAAAACCAAGGTAGAAGTTTATCTTTCTTCTCATGTAAAAGAAGTCCAGAAGTAGAAAGTCTACATTTGGAAAGACAGTTTCACAGTTGCGAGCGATCCAAGCTCCTCTTATCTGCTTTGCCAGTGTTAAGCGAATGACCTCCATTCTCAAAACCTCATGGTCTAAAATAGGTTGCTGGAGTTAAGTCTATCCCATCCAAATTCCGGGGAGTAGGAAAGAAGGAGATATAAAACACAAAAGTGTCCACTGCCAAGCTAAGTTGACTTCCTTTAAGCCGGCTTCCCAGAATTCCATGCAACACTTACACTTACATATCTTTGGCTAGAACTTAATCCCATGGTTCTACCTAACTGCACAGAATGCTGGGGAATGGGCTAGGTGCTGTGGCTCATGCCTGTAATCCCAGCACTTTGGGAGGCCAAGTTGGGCGGACTACTTGAGGTTAGGAGTTTGAGACCAGCCTGGCCAGCATAGTGAAACCTGGTCCCTGCATAAAAATACAAAAATTAGCCGGGCATGGGGGCCCGTACCTATAATCGCAGCTCCTTGGAAGGCTGAGGCAGGTGAATTGCTCGAACCCAGGGGGTGGAGGTTGCAGTAAGCCAAGATTCTGCCACTGCATTCCACCATGCGCGACAGAGCGAGACTCCGTCTCAAAAAGAAAAGAAAAAAAAAAAAAAAGAATTCTGGGGAATGGATTTGCTTATCTGGGCACATTACACTCCAGAATACAATCAGGAGTCTATTCCTACAAAGAAGAGAAGAGATATTGGGTGAAAATTCATAGTCTGTGTCATATCTATTATGTTATACTTTGTGATTTTGTGAGAAATGTCATGCAGCCATGAAAAATAATGAATGAGAACTCTGCCAATTGACTTTGGGGAGATGTGTGTAGGGATTTCTACAGGATTGTTAGGTGAGAAAAGCAAATGTATAGAATTGTAAAATATGATTCAATTTTGCATAACAGAGTATCTCTACATAAATATTAAATTGTATATATATGTATATGATATATCAATATGTGAATATGGAAACATTGCAGAGAGATACATAATAGATCATCAAGGTGTTATCTGGGAAGGGGAGAAGAAATTACTATCTTCGTGTTGTTCCACTTGTTTTAAGAGGCATATGTTATTTTTGTAATTTGAAATACATAAAGTTTTTTGTTATTTTATTTTATTTTAAAGATTGTTTAAAAAGGTGACAGCCTCCATATCTGACCTTCATAACACCTTCTGACATATATGAAATTTCGCAGTAAGGCATTCCATGACAGCGCCTGTCCTAGAGGATCTTAACGAAGAACCTCATAGGACCTCAATACAAAGTGCTTTACCTAAGTTGTCTTAAAATATTTATTTAGCTAAATTATTTATTTAGACAGTATGTTAGATAATGTCAGGAAGAAATTTTTTTTTTTGAGCTAATGAATGTTAACAAATGTTTATAAATATTTAGGTATGAATATAAGGCAGAATACTACAATAGATATGTTAGCTAAATTGTCTAACATTTATGAAATTAAACAAAATTTTACTAACATTGATGAAATTCAACAAAGTAACCTTTATGAATTATGTTTAATGTTTACCTCTTTAATTCCATTTAGGCCATGAATCTTTCATGAGAAAGTCCTATTTGGGAATTAGTCACACATTTCAAAAATAAATTATTCTCATGTCAACTTGGCTTCATCAAAATTTCATGAAGAAAAAAACTTCAAAATCATGTACAACAGCATAATATTGTAAAACTATATTTGATCCAGACATAATAAAATGAAGAACATAAAAAATAAAGAAAAATAAATTAATCGCCTGCTTACTCCAGCTGAATGTGGATTTCTATTTGGCATGGAAAATGGCCAGTGGACTGACCTGAGAAAAAAGCTAAAAGCCAGCAATGCTGTTATGAATTATTGTTCCTTCAGTATAAAGTCAAAAATTTTTCAACGAATATTAAATATTTTAATAATGACATAATTTTCAAAATAAAATTTCAGATTTAAATTTATATTCAAATAGTTTATTCAATAATGGCAGTATTTGTCTTCCGCCTTGGTTGTGGCTAAATATTGATTTTCCATTACAGATCATTTGGCATCTAAACAAAAGTATATTAAGTGGACCAATTAATAAAAATATCTTATTGACTAAACGATGCTTTATTACAAAAAAGGTCCTTCAGGAACACTAATGAGCATAATAATGACTTGGGGAGATGGTAATAAATGTCACTTCCTCTCTGAACAGTACCCCTCTCCCTCAATACTTATTCTGAATCAGAAATGGGCATTTTAAACAAGCACACGAAGCTTTTTCTGCATATCTCAGGACCATGTTTTGAGAAACACTGCCATAATACAAAACTCTATTTTTTTTTTTTTCTCATTTCGTCTTTTTTTAATTTAGTAGAGACAGGGGCTCCCTATGTTGCCCAGGCTGGTTTCAAACTCCTGGGCTCAAGTGATCCTCCTGCCACGGGCTCCCAAAGTTCTGGTATTACAGGCATAAGCCACCACGCCCCGCCGAAAACTTTGTTTTAAACTTGATAATCACCATTATAGACCATCTTCATGTTTTCATAATAAAGATAGGGTGCAAACTGGCACTGTCATATACATGGAGCTTGGGGGGGAAAATGTGCTGTAGTTTGGTAAATTAAAAAACAACAACAAAAAACTAAGATAAGACTAAAATCCCTAGTGCTGCACCACATTTTTCTTAGTACAGAAAAGTGGCCAAGGAGCTGGTAGATAAATCCGAGACTATTTAAGAAAAAATGTTTTAACTGTTTTGCAAGACTCAGGTGGTATCTCGTTTCTCTGTCTGTGGTAGGCGCATAGTTGGAGTAGAGAGTTGGCATACAGGGATAAAAAGAGGATTCAAATTGAAAAGTACTGAGCAATTACACTCAAAGACCATGAATCCAACCCTGCAAAAGTTTTCATGGCTTCCAATTCCTAAATTTATTTTAAGTTTAAATGAAAGCAACCATCTAAGTGATGTGCTGGGACTCAGGGCAGGGCTAACATTATAGATCTTAGTTCCAATTTCATAAACCTATATATTGAAATAAAACCCCAAATGCAAACAATGCATTCAATCACGTTGTAAATCATTTTCTGTGCTGGTTCTTTCGATCTTTAGCCAAAACTAGATCTGGGACAGATTCCAGGCCAGGACAAAAATGCAAAATTCCATACTCCCCATTCTTTGATTATTTTGCCTTGAAGTAGAGACTCGACAGTTAGCCATGGGAGAACTTGAAATTTTCTGATTCATTCTCCTCATTAATCAAATTGACCAAGTAATTTTTAAACCTTTAGTCAGCTTTGTGCCTTCCTGTTACTGGCCCAGTATGTAGTCTTCCTATGTCAGAGACTCTAGCCATAAAAAGAGTCCTTGAAACTCATCTAGACCTATAACCAGTTTGACAGTGAGGAAGTTGAACCCAGCTTTCTTGGGGAGTTGCCCAAGATCAAACGGCTTGGGTTTGTGGCAGAACCAGGACTCAAGGTTAGGAATTCTGACTCTAGGCAAACGAAGCTCTTGAGAGTTCTTTCAAAACACTCCGTGCGAATGATTTAGGATAGTCCTAAGGCAGGAGGAAATACAAAATGGTGGCACCCCTTGCCCTGACAAATGGTTCCTGAGTGACATTAGTTTCTATGGTGGTGTAGCAAGAACATTTGGACTTCAGGCACGAAAAATGTGTTCCAAACACTAACAAACTACGTGCTCTTCGTGAACGAGCTTAATTTCTTTATGGGAAAGCAGCCAGTACAAACCTCCCCACTCATAGCTATCCAATATATCATTTCCTTCTTTCACTTGGGAATTATAAACATTCAAGGGAATAATGTAAGGTAAATCACTTAGGACAGTGTCTGGAACATATTAAGGTTCAATATTATCACTGACTACTACGATACTGTCAGTCTTTCAGAGAAGCTCTTGATACGTGTCTCTGAATCGTAGGTAACACACTAAATGTATTCTGTAATTTTCTTCTACCGCGGCCCCAGACTGCGCATGTGCGCCCCCATGCGGAATCGCTCAACCCAGCGATTTTCCCGCGTACGCATAAGTTCCGCCCTAGGACCGCCCCTTTAAGCGCGGGCACCGCGGTGGAAGCGCGCGCTAGTCTGGACATGACGTAAGCCAGTGGGCAGGCCCGGAAGACAGGGGCGTTTGCTTCCGGCGCCAAAGGCACTTCATTTCCGGGCGAAACTAGCATAGAGGTTACTGGGTTGTCCGTGAGGGCGTTTGCTGATGCTTCCTGGTCCGGTGGCCTCGGTCCCGGTAAGCCAGGCATGAAGATCACAAGGCAGAAACATGCCAAGAAGTATCTTGGCTTCTTCCGCAACAATTTCGGAGTCCGCGAGCCGTACCAGATCCTGCTGGACGGCACCTTCTGTCAGGCGGCGCTGCGGGGCCGCATCCAGCTGCGGGAGCAGCTGCCCCGCTAC
Organism: Macaca mulatta; assembly: GCF_049350105.2. NCBI lineage: Eukaryota > Metazoa > Chordata > Mammalia > Primates > Cercopithecidae > Macaca > Macaca mulatta. The sequence goes on from NC_133413.1 coordinate 127,157,227, forward strand.
CTCATGGGGGAGACACAGCTGTGCACCACAAGGTGGGCCCGGGGGGCCGGGGAGGAGGCAAAGGGGATCCGTCGGGTGTTGTAGAGACGAGGCCATTGCCCACAGACCTTCACTGAGAGCTCAGGAGGGGCAAAACGCCCCGCCCACGTGGAGTTGACAGTTAAGTGGAGAGGTGAAGGTGGTCCGGCGAATACCTATAATAGAGGCAGATTGGACAGTGCCCTGTGAATATCACGTGTCGTTAGCCTGGTGAATGAGAGCACATTATAGCAGAAAGATCTGACTTCGAATGTTAATCCCAGTCCTACCAGCTCTGTGATTATATAGCCTCTCTGAGCCTCGGATTCCTCATTTGTAAAATAGAGATCGTAACTGCTTGTAAGATCGCTGTAAGCTCAAAGGAGTATAGCGTACTAGAGCGTTTTTCGGTATCCAAAGTGTACCCCTCTTCAAATGGTTGCCGTCATTTGCATAACATTTCTTAGTTTAAACCAAAACTCTTCAAGCCTCACAGTGAACCTATGAGTTACCATCTTTGATGTCCAAGGCAAAAAGTCAGTACTTGAGATTAAGGAATCTGCACAAGGACATTTGTTTATTCAACTGGTTTTATTAAGTACCCCCTATATGCCACACACTGCTCCCTCATGGTCAGTAAAGTGCATAGGTCAGTCTGCAGTGGATGTGTTTTCACTCTAGGTCTGATGTTTCCCCACTTCATTGAAATGTGGGATGGAAGCTTGTGGGGATGAAGAGTGGGGAGGAGAGAATTGTGACAAATTTCAGATAACATTTGAGCCCATTCACTTGTTCAATTCTGAGGGGAAGAACTATTTTGAATGACAGAAGAGAATGACACTTCTTCTTGTGGAGACCTCTTCACACAGAATGGAGTTGTGAAATGCCTGGGAAAGAGGTTGCAGCACAGAATATATTTGAGAATGAAACTAGGAGGAAGGCAAATTGAGGCTAGACCATGAAGAACTATTAAGAAATTTAGTAGTTTTTTCATTGTAGAATATTTACTTTTTAAAAAGCAAAAAAAGAAAATTAAAATGAGTCATAATGCCACTACTCACGAATAATCACTGTTAACATGTGCAGTGTCATCCAGCCAGTTATTTATACACACTCACACAAGCACAAGAATGGACTTTTAAGCCAGGCAAGGTGGCTCACACTTGTAATCCCAGCTACACAGGAGGCTGAGACAGGAGGGTTGCCTGAGTCTAGGAGTTTGAGGTAAGCCTGAGCAACATAGGGAAACCCCCATCTCTAACTACAACCATAACAACGTATGGGCTTTTTCTGTGTATACAGTGTTAATAGTCTCCTTTTCTCACATACCACTACTTAATGAACAGCTTTCTGTATTTGTTCAGAATTTCTCAAGCAGTGTCTCAGCTGGGTTACAGATACCCCCAAAGTTTTGATCCTCTTAGTCTTTAGGGCTAACAAATCCTTCAGTAGTCTTTGCCCCTCAATTGATTGCTTTTGTCTACAAGCAATTTGTCCATATACTCCTGTGTGCCATAGAAATATTAACATTTTAAATACAGTGCTATGATATTAAAAAGGTTGAGAAGTGCCACATAAAATTATGTTCTACAGCAATTTTTCTAACAAATTTATTTTAACTCTGGAATTTTTCAGACAACTCAAAAGTAGAATAATATAATGAAATCTCTCTCCAGCTTTTGCAGTTACTAACATGGCCAATCTTGTTGAATCCCTCACCTCTCCTTACTGATGGGTTACTTTGGAGTGTATTATTCTATCAGTTCTTTGGCATGTATCTTGAAAAGAGAAAGAAGCCTTTTAAAAATCAGGATTCAAACTAAATACATATATTACATTTGATTTATATGTCGCTTATGTTTTTTTTTAAAAATTATTTTTGAGATGGAGTCTCACTTTATTGCCCAGGCTGGAGTGCAGTGGTGCAGTCATGGCTAACTGCAGCCTCCGCCTCCCGAGTTCAAGCGATTCTCCTGCATCAGCCTCCCAAGTAGCTGAGATTACAGATGTGTGACACCATGCCCTACTAATTTTTGTATTTTTTAGCAGAGACAGAATTGCACCATGTTGGCCAGGCAGGTCTTGAACTCCTGACCGCAGGTGATCCACCCATCTCGGCCCCTCAAAGCGAAGGGATTACAGACCTGAGCCATCACGCCAGGCAGTTTTTAAGTATATTAACAGTTTTCTCTCCCTTTACATGTTGCAATTTATGTTTTTAAGAAATCAGGTCGTTCGTTTTTCAGTGGAATATATTCCTTAGCCACTAGTAGTTAGGTCTCTACAGAGGTAGAAGGTTTGAAGATATGTAGAGTTAACTGATGAAGTAGAACAGGAGAATGTCATCAGGCCTGGGTTTTATTTTAGAAAAGGTAACTGCAGTGATGTGAAGGGTAAATAGGAGAAACAGGAGAGCAAAGGCATGAATTGCGGTTGTTCAATCAAGAAGTAAGGGGAACCTAAACCTGGGAGAGGAAAGGCAGGAACTCAAGGGTTCTCCAAAGAAACGTTACGTTACTGAGATAGATAGGTCGAGCAACTGATGGCGTAGGAGTATGGGTGAAGAAGGGCAGGAAGGTCAAATGTGATTTCTGATTTCTGTCTAGGGTGTCTGGAAAAATAATAATTTCAAAGAGATAGCAAGTCTTGGAGGATAAATTTGGATGCAGGAAAGTGGTTTGATCTTAGACATGGTGAATTTGAAGAGTTGATGGCGGGATGCCCACAGGCTGGCAGTACTCAAAATAGAGGTCAAGCCTAATGACTAAAGCAGCAAAATCTTAAAACAGAAAGATGATAAAGGAGATGAGGCGAGAAAGAATCTGGCAAAGGCTGGCTAGGGTCAAGGAACTCTTATGACTAAATGTTTTTTTAAAAACAACTTGATGACGTGAGAAGTTTTACTGTTCTGAATTGAAAATATTTTGAAAGTGTACCAATTTGTACTTGAAGCAGAAGCTTATTACGCTATGGTTGGGACAAGGGAGCTGTTGTCAAACTACGAGTCTCAGTACCACTTACTAGTTACTTGAACTTTGGCATGTGACTTGAAATCTCAGAATGAGGTGCTCTAAAATAAGGATAATTTCAAGGTAAGCAACCTAACTTCGTAGGGTTATTTTGAGATTAAGCAAGAATTATGTGAAGAGCAATTTGCATGCTGCATGGAGCATAATAAGTGCTCAGTAAATTTTAACTGTTGTTCTTCCTACTTGGTAAATGCATTTTTCAAGTCATCTTTTAAAGTAAATGGTTACCAGGTGACAAATTTAGATTGTAACAGCATAGTTTTATTTTAACAAAAAAATTGACTATTGTTTTTTACACTTTATGTAAACAACTGAAATGTATCTGCTGTAATTTTTCTTTTCAGGTGTGTATTAAAAGAGTTAGAAACGTTGGGAAATGACTTATATGGGGCAAAATTGATTGCACAAAAATGCCAAGTTCGAAATTGTCCTCATTTCAAGAATGCAGTGAGCGGATCAGAATGTCTGCTTTCTATGGTTGAAGAGGGAAATCCTCATCATTATTTTGTGGCAACACAGGTGATACTACTTTTAAAACCACAGGCAATTTTAACCATTTCTATTTATACTTCATATGCAGCTATTTATAATCAGAAAAAAGTTAGAGTGATTAGACGTTTAAAAATACAGGCTTCTAAGTTAATTTGCAGTCAGTAAAAGCAATTGTCATTTGATAATTTGAGGAAAACTTTAAGCATGTGATATTCTTTTTAGTAGTGGAAGGTTGATTTTTTGTTTTTAAATGATTCCTTTGTTTTGCTTTTTTTGTTTGCTTGTTTCTTGAGACTTTGAGGGTCTCACTATGTTAGCTAGGCTGGTCTCGAACCCCTGGGCTAAAGTGATCCTTCCTCCACCTCAGCTCCTGAGTACCTGGGATTACAGGTGTTTGCCATCATGCTGGACACTGGCAGAAGTTTCTTTTTTTTTTTTTTTTTTTTGAGACGGAGTCTCGCTCTGCCGCCCAGGCTGGAGTGCAGTGGCCGGATCTCAGCTCACTGCAAGCTCCGCCTCCCGGGTTCACGCCATTCTCCTGCCTCAGCCTCCCGAGTAGCTGGGACTACAGGCGCTGCCACCTCGCCCGGCTAGTTTTTTTGTATTTTTAAAGTAGAGACGGGGTTTCACCGTGTCAGCCAGGATGGTCTCGATCTCCTGACCTCGTGATCCGCCCGTCTCGGCCTCCCAAAGTGCTGGGATTACAGGCTTGAGCCACCGCGCCCGGCCAGAAGTTTCTTTTTTTAAGACGAGAAATTGTTGACATGAGATGTGATGATTTGTTGTAGGATTCTTGAAGGGAAGATAAGTAGAGCAAAGTTCCTATATTCTGTTAATGTTTGTTCATATTCCTGGATTTCATACTGTTTCTCAAAGTCATGGTTCATACTGCTTAAGACTGTACCAACACTATGAAATATTTCAGGCTTTTAAAGAAAAACATTCCCATCTTATTGAAGGCAGGAGAAGAGAGACTTTCGTGGGTGATATTAAGTTCACATACATACAGATTTGATTATCAGAATTATAAAATTACACAGAGGCAGAGCTGAATTTAGAATCTGAGTAGCTAATTACTACACACTTTCTTTTCCTTTAACCTCTTCAAGCATTCTTGACCCTTTCCAAAGAATATCTTAGAGTGGAAACAGGAGAAACCCACCTAACACATTTACCTTTGCATTAGTTTGTAATTTGTGGCTCTAGAGTATCAGTAAATCCAATTCACACAGCTGCTACTAACACTGTGCTCAGATTTTATGTTTTTCTTCATTTATCATAAAATATACCCCCATTACTCAAATGAATAAGTGAAGCTTACTCATTTGGAAAAAAAAAAAATCTGTGATCTCTTTTATTTTTAATACAGTTCTTGAAAACCTATTTAAGGTACCTTAATTGACATTTGAACTAAATAATTCTGTTTTCTTTTAAATAGGATCAGAATTTGTCTATGAAAGTAAAGAAGGAGCCTGGAGTTCCTCTCATGTTTATTATTCAGAACACTATGGTTTTGGACAAGCCTTCTCCCAAAACAATTGCCTTTGTAAAAGCGGTGGAGTCAGGTCAGCTTGTCTCAGTGCATGAGAAAGAAAGTATCAAACATCTCAAAGAGGAACAGGGTTTAGTAAAAAACCCTGAACAGAGAAGAAGAAAAAAGCGCAAGAAAATAAGTGGTCCCAATCCTCTTAGCTGTTTGAAGAAAAAGAAAAAGGCACCGGACACACAGTCATCTGCTTCTGAAAAGAAAAGAAAAAGAAAAAGAATTCGGAACAGATCTAACTCAAAAGTACTTTCTGAGAAGCAGAATGCAGAAGGAGAATGAAGCCTTTAGATACTTTTAAGGACATTCAAGTGTGCAAATGAATTTTTTACAACTAGAAGTATTTGTATAAGAAGGCCAAACTTGTTTTTGTAAATGAACCCATATGTTTTAGCTAAAATTAATTATAAAATAAAAACAGTGACCAGTCTAGGCAGCACGGCAAAACCCTGTCTCTACTAAAATACAAAAATTAGCTGGGCATGATGGTGCACAGTTGTAATTCCAGCTACCCAGGAGGCTGAGGCATGAGAATCGCTTGAACCTGGGAGGCAGAGGTTGCAGTGAGCCGAGTTTGCACCATTACACTCCAACCTGGGCAACAGAGTGAGAACCTGTCTCAAAAAAAATAAAAATAAAAACAGTGAATGGGTTTAGGTATGATGGTATTCACTTTACTTACTAAATGGTTTTGGGGGGTTGTTTTTCCAGGTAAAATTGTCGCCTCTCTGGTCCCATTCCCACCTTCAAACATGTGCAAACAGTTTTAAAAAATCATATAGTTAGTTCTAAAAGGCTTATGACAAAAAAGAGGCAGTCCGTCTTTCACAGTGACAGAAGAAACTTCCTCTTTCAATTCTAGTAGTTGAAGAATTTATATTTCCAAATTATATGATCATACTGCTACTTTTTGATACATCTATTATTTATTGACTTCCTACTAGAAAGAATGAAATTTTGCCCATTTATACTGCACCATTTTTTCTAGTACATGAGTATTTTACTCTTTCTACATCAGAAACTCAGTATTTTCATTATTATGACTAGGGTTTTTTTGTTTGTTTGAGTTCCACTTGTCCAATAAGGATGATGATTTTCTTTTAGATGTAAATGTTAACTTCAATAGCAAGAATTCAGAAATAATATTTTCTTTAAGATTGACTGTGAATATTATTGGAAAGTGTCTAAATGAGTCTGAGGATCAATGAAGGTCAATTCGGTTAGGAATTGAATAATCAAACCTGTCTCTCTCAATTCCCCCAGCAATTGTTTTAGTCATTTATCAGGCCAAAATTAAAAAGTTTTTGTACTACAAGATGGAAGTATAAAATTATTGGACAAGACAGTTCCTGACTGGCAACTTCTGGAGTTGCCCTAGAGCAGTGATTCTCAGTCTAACATTAGGTTATCATGATGAGGTATGAGTAAGTTCTTAATGGTTAAGTGTGAGAAAATTCACATTTATTCCCATAGAAATGTCATTCTCAGTTGAATTCAGAGATACTTCTTCGTTGGAAATTGGAATTAGAGCTTTACACCAAAGAGTAAGACGTAGACTATTCAATCTGGCAAGCCAAGGTAGTGTTTGGATTGCAGTGTCATGATTCTGTTTTAAATTCTTGACAGTAGAAACATTTTTAATAAGGAAGGCAAAAATACTGGAAAAAACTGAATACTGTAGTTTTTGTGAGGAAAGTTAACATTTGTCAATAATGACAAGCGTTAAGGCCACCTAATAAAGTGTAGACAAAGTGATAAAGCAAATGAAATACACACTGATGATACTCATTTCAATATGCTAAAATACATTAATTTTAGGTATTACTCAATCTATTTCTACTTAATCAGTGCTATCTGATTACCTGTTAATAAGCATCTGAACTGGAGAGCTGGAAAAATTCACTTTTTTATGAAGCAGTAATTATAGAAGTACTAAAAATTACAATGTATTAGAAAGTATGTTTAATATTTTGGTAGGGCATGGTGGCTCACACCTGTAATCCCAGTACTTTGGAGGGCTAAGGCTGGCAGATCACAAAATCAAGAGATCAAGACCATCCTGGCCAACATGGTAAAACCCTGTCTCTACTAAAAATACAAAAATTAGCTGGGTGTGGTGGTGCACGCCTGTAGTCCCAGCTACTTGGGAGGCTGAGGCAGGAGAATCACTTGAACCCAGGAGGCAGAGGTGGCAGTAAGCCAAGATCTTGCCACTGTGCTCCAGCCTGGTGAGAGTGAAACTCCATCCCAAGAAAAAAAAAAGTATGTTTAATATTTTAAAACTGATTAGTCATTTGTGTATTTTGCCAGTAAAATTACTTTAAAAGATATTTTAACAAAAGTCTCATATCCTTGTGCTTCAGTTTTTTTGTGTGTGAATACTGTTCCTACACCACTACCCCTAAAATCCTCATAATTATTTGCTTTATTTTTTCATACAACTTGGGGAGGGGAACCATGGGAGTATGCACATGGGATATCCATTCTGTGGTTTGGAAAAAGAAAATGTTAACCTCTGTTTTAGAGGGTAGCTACTAGCTTTGTTGGGGATAGAAGTGTAATACATTCACTTTTGAACTCTGAAAGTTTGCCAGTCTGAAAAAGGGTGTTTCTGAAGACCAGAAACTTATTTTTAAGTGTTTGCGGTTGTGTATGGGCACGATGTATGGGCACGATACTGTATTCCTTACATTTTTATAGCCCTGCATCTACTTCTCATCCCTGTGAGTATATAAATTAAAACCAAGTCACTTTAGAACAGCTTTGAAACTAGAGTTTCAAAGGTAAAAGGATTTCATGTTTCTGAATCTGGGTAAAGCAGGATGACTGTCATTTGACAGGTTTAATTACTAGTTTTTGTTTTGTTTTGTTTTGTTTTTTGAGATGGAGTCTCGCTGTGTCACCCAGGCTATAGTGCAGTGGCATGATCTCGGCTCACTGCAAACTCCACCTCCCGGGTTCATGCCATTCTCCTGCCTCAGCCTCCTGAGTAGCGGGACTACAGGCGTGCGCCACCATGCCCGGCTAATTTTTTGTATTTTTAGTAGAGATGGGGTTTCACCGTGTTAGCCAGGCTGGTCTTGATCTCCTGACTTCGTGATCCACCTGCCTTGGCCTCCCAAAGTGCTGGGATTACAGGTGTGAGCCACCATGCCTGGCCTAACCCTAATTACTAGTATTTTTGTGGGTGGATAGAATGAATAGTTTGGAATATTTAAAATGTTTTTATAAATGTTTGCTTACTCTCTCTATATATATATGACATTATTCCCAATTAGTTTTATATCTCCAAGATATATGTATTTGGTATATACACATATGTATATATACATATTCTATATAAGAATATATTCCATATAAGAATATACTGTATATATTATATACGGGAATATATTAGTCATTGATGTATTTTGCCAGTAAAATTAAAAGATAATTTAACAAAAGTCTCATATCCTTGTACTTCAGGTTTTTTTGTTTTGTTTTGTTTTGTTTTTTGTGAATACTATCCCTATATGTATATTCCATACAGGAATATATTCTATATATTCCATATAATATATTCTATGAAAATACATATTCCATATAAGAATATAGAATGTATAATACATGAATTTGTACTAAGAGTAAGATGTGTCAATACATACTTGTTGAATGAACGAAAATAAAAGCCAAGTGTGGTGGCTTATGTCTGTAATCCCAACATTTTGGTAGGCCAAGGTGGTAGGACCACTTGAGCCCAGGAGTTTGAGACCAGCCTCAGCAACATAGGGAGATCTCATCTTTACAAATAATGGAAAAAGTGCCGGGTGTGGTGGAACGTGCCTGTGGTCCTAACTACATGGAAGGGTGAGGTGGGAGAATCGCTTGAGCCTGGGAGGTTGACATTGCAGTGAGTCTTGATCATGCTACTGCACTACAGCCTGGGCGACAGAGCAAGACCCTGTCTCAACAAACAAAGAAAATGAAATAAGGTCAGGTCTACCAGAAGGGAGAGTCATGACCTCTCATCCAATTTCCAGACTAAAACAGTTCAAGGGCCAGAGCCCCTTAATTTAAAGAGAGGCTGGGTTCTCTTGAGAAAGAACCCAGTATATAAAAATTTTTCCTCTACCCCTTCCCCAAAGGGACCTGTGGCCACTTTCTAGAGGGACTGTGTATTGGGGAATAGAAATACTCAGACCTTTGGGAGTATTTCTGGCTGTGAATTGATGCTAATTGCTAGGGTCTCAAAATGCCACTGGACCACCATTTAGAGTGGGAGTTTATGGTGGTGAAGTGACAGAAAAATTGAGTTATAGGTCAAATTTGAGTCCGGTGGGCTCAGCAGGTACTTGAGCCCATCCTGTTTATTCCTAATTCAGAATGTATAGTTGTTAAAAACATACTTGGTAACTGGTCATGTCCCCATATTGGCTCTCATTTATGGACTAAGGGTCATTAGGATAGGAAGGGTCAAATAGAAGCTGTTGGAATTTCTCTTTTCTGCCTGTATAATAAACCAAAAGATAGGACATCATTGGAGGAATTGCAGAGATTATTTTTTTTTTGAGACGGAGTCTCACTCTGTCGCCCAGGCTGGAGTACCGTGGCGCGATCTCCGCTCACTGCAAGCTCCGGCTCCCGGGTTCGCGCCATTCTCCTGCCTCAGCCTCCCGAGTAGCTGGGACTACAGGCGCCGCCACCTCGCCCGGCTAATTTTTTTGTATTTTAAGTAGAGACGGGGTTTCACCGTGTTAGCCAGGATGGTCTCGATCTCCTGACCTCGTGATCCGCCCGTCTCTGCCTCCCAAAGTGCTGGGATTACAGGCTTGAGCCACCGCGCCCGGCTTTGCAGAGATTATTAACACTACTATCATTTAATGCTAGAATGAGATAGAAGTGTTCATTCCTATTACATCTCCATTTAATGCATCTATTGGGCCTCTGCAGAAGGTAGATGATCTTAAAACCAATGACTGGAATATTTAATGTTAATCAGGCATGGTTTATTTCCAGCAGTTTTTTCAGATGTAATGTCTTTACTGGAACAATAAATACAGCTCTTGACACCTGATACAAAAATGTGCACCACTCCCCCACCCCCACCCTCCTCGGCCCCTTCCCCATATCCTGCTCTTTATCAATGTGCTAGGATGACTGAAAGAACTTTGTTTTTCAGTTGGGTGCAGTAGCTCACGCCTTTAATCCCAGCACTTTGGGAGGCCAAGGCTGGTGGATCACGAGGTCAGGAGTTCAATACCAGCCTGGCCCACATGGTGAAACCTGGTCTCTACTAAAAATACAAAAATTAGCTTGGCATGGTGGTGGGCACCTGTAATCCCAGCTACTCAGGAGGCTGAGGCAGAAGAATCATTGGAACCCAGGAGGCAGAGGTTGCAGTGAGCTGAGATCATGCCATTGCACTCCAGCCTGGGTGACAAGAGCGAGACTGTGTTTCGAATAAATAAAAATAAATAAATAAATAAATAAATAAAACTTTGTTTTTCTTTGACAAGGTCAACAGTACACCTTCACAGTCTTGCTTCATGCATATGTTGGCTCATAGGCTCTCAGCCATAATATAGTCTACAGAGATCTTGATCATCTTGACATTCTACACAACATCACGCTGGCCCACTACAATGATTTATTTGTATGAAGAATAGTTGCACCATCTTAGGTGAAAGAGGGAGGGCCAAATGCAGTGGCTCTCTCCTGTAATCCTAGCACTTTGGGAGGCTGAGGCAGGAGGATCACTTGAGGCCAGGAGTTTGAAACCAGCCTAGGTAACATGGCAAAAACCCTGTCTCTACAATTTTTTAAAAAAATTATCCAGGCACTGTAGCATGCACCTGTAGTCCTGGCTAGTCAGGAGGCTGAGGCAGGAGATTCTCTTGAAACCAAGAGTTGAAGGCTACGGTGAGCTATGATGACACCATTACACTCCAACCTGGGCAACAGAGTGAGTCTCCATCTCTAAAAAAAAAAAAAAAAAAAAAAAGAAGGAAACAGATTGTTAATTGTTATATGAAAGTTTAAATATGTATAGAAGGGTGCATATGGATGCAGTGTAGGCAAAGGGGTGGGCTGTGCCAGTTCCAAGCTCACTTTTCTATATTCTGCATTGTGATGTTGGAGCTGGAACTCTGCAGTGTACAATTTTCCAGTGACAGCTACTTTTTGTTAGGTTCTGCCAATAACGGGCTCTAGAGGCAGGATCTGGAAGGCTGGTGGGGGAGGAAAAGACTGAATTCTTCCTGTTGCTTCCTGTGAGCTTACTGCTTGTAGCTTTTGTGAATATCATTTCTTCCCTTCAGGCAGCAGCAATGTCTCATCAAAGTAGGCTTCAGATCAAGTTTGCAACATTTGCAGAACCTGCTGTATTGCTTCAACCCACCTCCCTCCCACCAGAGAACCAGACACCAGCTCTAGTTGGCTGGAGCCCACTCTTCTCAGATTTGTCTGGATAGTTGGCCCTGCCACTAAGCTGAGAGACATCAGCAACTGTGGATTAAAGCCTGGCTTCTCAGGGGTTTCAGCTCCATAGGGATGCTTTTTCAAGCTTTTAAATTTTAAGAATTCTAACCCTTTCCTTTTGTCCCCCTTGACTTAGGAACAGAAACTGCTTCCTCCAGTTACTACCTCCAGAATCCTTCGAGTTCACTTTTTAGCTATTTAGTTATCTAGTTAATAACTTTATACCTAATTAATATGTGTTTATATTAAATGTTCTCTGTTTACGTTACTGCTGTGTTTTTTCTCTTAACTAGACCCTGATGACTACAAGAATTTTGCTTGGCCAGCCTTGTTTCTTGTGTCCATTCTGGAGCTAGAGGAAGAGATCGCCTCTACCTAAATTAGATAGACTGAGATTGAATAAGGCATAGTCTACTAAAGGAAAAATATAAGGTCCTATTACCAAGAGAGGCGAGGAGGTATCAGAAAAAAATCATATCTAAGCACTAAGTTTATCTTTAAACTTGGGAAGGTGAAAAGACAACCCCCAGAATGGAAGAAAACTTTTGCAAATAACATATTTGATTAAAAAACTTGGCCAGGCATGGTGGCTCACACCCGTAATCCCAGCATTTTGGAAGGCCGAGGTGGGCAGATCACCTGAGGTCAGGAGTTCAAGACCAGCCTGAGCATATGGAGAAAACCCGTCTCTACTGAAAATACAAAAAAATTAGCTGGGCGTGTTGGTGCTTGCCTGTAATCCCAGCTACTTGGGAGGCTGAGGCAGGAGAATCGCATGAACCTGGGAGGCAGAGGTTGCAGAGATCAGAGATCGCACCATTGCACTCCAGCCTGGGCAACAAGAGTGAAACTCCGTCTCAAAATTAAAAAAAACAAAATAAAACAAAAACAAACAAACAACAACAACAACAAAAAACCAAACTTGTATCTAGAATATAGAAAAACTATAAGTCAATAACTTAAAACACCCAACATTATATCAACATAAAAATTTAAAAACAACCCAATTAAAAAATTGGCATAGGATATGCATAAACGTTTCTCCAAAGGAATATACAAATGGCTAATAAGAAGATGAAAAGATTTTCAACATCACTAGCCATCAGGGAAATGCAAATAAAACCACTATGAGATGCCATTTCATACCTAGTAGGATGGTTATAATCAAATAGAAAATAACTCTCAGAGAGGATATAGAGAAATTGAAATCCTCATATATTGCTGGTGGGAATGTGAAATGGTACAACTGGTTTGGAAAACAGTCTGGCAGTTTTTCAAGTAGTTAAGCATAGAATTACCATATTATCCCGCAATTTTACCCACAGACATATCCTCAAGAAAAATAAAAACAGATACATGTACTTGAAAATTTGCAGCAGCATTATTGATTATACTCCAAAATGGAAAAAACCTAAATTTCCATCAACTGATGAGTGGATAAACAAAAGGTGGTACAATAGAATATTATTTAGCAGTAAAAAGAAATGCTACACATTACAAGATGAATGAATCTTGAAAATATACTGAAAGAAACCAGTCATGAAGGATCATATACAGTATGATTCCATTTATATGAAATGTCCAGAATAGGTAAATATATAGACAGAAAGCAGATTAGTGGATTCCTTGGGCTAGAGGAGATGGGGGTGAAGAGGGGACTATAGGAATTTTCTGGGAGGGTAGTGAAAAAATTCTAAAGTCAAGTGTTATGATTAATGCCCAACAACGTGAACATATTAACAGTCATTGAATTGAATTACACTTTAAATGAGTGAATTTGCATATTATGTAAATTATAAATCAATAAAGCTGTTTAAAAAGTGTTGTACACACAGTAGGGATACAACACATTCTTTTTTTTTTTTTTTTTTTTTTGAGACGGAGTCTCCCTCTGTCGCCCAGGCTGGAGTGCGGTGGTGCGATCTCGGCTCACTGCAAGCTCTGTCTCCCGGGTTCACGCCATTCTCCTGTCTCAGCCTCCCGAGTAGCTGGGACTACAGGCACCCGCCACCATGCCCGGCTAATTTTTTTGTGTTTTTAGTAGAGACAAGGTTTCACCGTGTTAGCCAGGATGGTCTCAATCTCCTGACCTCGTGATCCGCCCGCCTCGACCTCTCAAAGTGCTGGGATTACAGGCGTGAGCCACCGTACCCGGCCGGCATACAATACATTCTTATTCATGAATTAGTCGAGTAACCAAGTGGATTGAACAAAACATACCTCTGCACTTTAGATGTATTTACTGGTAGGTAAAGAAGAAAAGCAAATATATCCAACTGTTTCCAGTTTCCTTAAAGGGGGAAAAAAGCAAAATTTACTGACAAGCTATTTGGGTGCTAATATTTGATTTCTTTTTCTCCTATGAATTAATCTCAAGTGGGTCTCTGCCAGCTTACTAATGCTCACTGTCCACCACCTCATGCAGTCAGAAAGATGCCATCTGTTCTCTTCAGTTGCCAAAGTGTTACAGATTACACACAGGTACTAAATGCTGAAAAGATAAATTTTCCAGATGCTCGTCATTTTGCCCAACTATTTTACAATGAATTTTGTTCAACTTTATATGAAAATGACAATCCCTATGTGATGAAATACTTTGATCTCCAAAACTGAATTAGTAAACAGAAATCTTTTATGTGCTGAGCAACATGAACATGGTGCAGTTTAGCTATCGGAAGTAACAGCATTCATCCTGGGACTTATTTAGTTTTCTACATTCAGAAAGAGCAGCGCGTGAAAGGAATGTCATTGAAGTTTAGAAGACCCATGTTTGCTATTAGCATGTGCTCTCCCTATCCGAGGCCCCTGAGAATGGTTGTAAAGCCAGGTAGCTAGTCAGGTGGGCAGCAGCTCTGATTTTGACAGCTCTGGGTTTTTTCTCTCTCATCATCACTCCCTGAAACAATACATTCTGACACTTAAAGCTGTAACTAGGATTTTCTTTGGTTAAAGTTCAAAGACATTATTTTATTCCACTCTTGTTTTCCAGTAGTGCTTGATGTCATTTCTGGCACCTAAGTGCTTAATAAATGTTGAATAAATGAGTAAATGAATAAATGAACAAATTGAATTGAAGTAAATAAAGTCTATTATTATCACCTGTTTCATACGGTCTCCAGCCTTCCTGATTCATGACTGTCAGTATCACAGGCATGTTCTCACTCTTTCTTTTATGTATGACAAAACAGAAGTTATGTAACTTTTCTTGTCAATACAGCACAGGTATTGCTCAAAACTTTATGCCTGGAACACTTGTACGTTTGGAAATAATCAGCAGTTAGAGAAAAGAATCTTACATTGTGGTCAAAAGGAAGAAATAGTTAGAAATCTATTGTTGGCAAATATGTTTTTTTTTTTACAAATATGTATCTTAACTGAAATATTACTAACTTACCTCTAAAACTTATTTACTGCTTTTCTCATCTCTCTCTTTCTCTCTCTCTCTCTCTCTCTATATATATATATATAATACGTATTTTTTTTGTTTTTTTTGAGACAGGGTTTCACTGTGTCACTCAGGCTGGAGTGGAGTGGCACCATCTCAGCTCACTGCAACCTCAGCCTCCCAGGTTCAAGTGATCCTCCCACCTCAGCCTCCAGAGTAGTTGGGACTGTGGGACTTCAGGTGGGTGCCACCACACCCAGTTAATTTTTGTAGTTTTTATGGAGACAGGGTTTTGGATGTTGCCCAGGCTGGTTTCGAACTCCTAAGCTCAAGCGATCCACTCTCCTTGGCTTCCCAAAGTGCTGAGATTACAGGCATGAGCCACCACACCCAGCCCTCATCACTCCATTCTATGGATTATTTTGATTGGGAATATTCTGAATATGTGTGTGTGTGTGCATACACTCTGTTGCACATAAAACACCTGTTATTTTTTAGAACAAGTGTAATTAATAGTGCAAGACTGCCTACTGCCCCTCACCTTCTAGCAATCCTGAAGCAGTTTCCCAGAGATCATTGCTAATTTCAAGAGGACAGAGACATACTCTTTCATTTCTCTCTCTGTAAACCAAAAAAAGCTCATAAGAGAGCCATCATCTGACCAGTGTCTGACTCAGTGTCCTCCCTACTGTGTCATTATCCTTTGTACTGACATCTACTCTGCCCTGGCTTCCTGGAAGACACCTAACCATCCTCCATTATTTATCTCTGCAATGAGAAAGTGCTGTAACCTTTCTGGAAATAATAGCCTATCATTATGCATCTGGTCCCTACCATGCTCTGGCTAAACACACCCAGGACCTTCTGAAAAAAAGAAATCTGAAAAAGAAAAAGGAAGTCAGAAGGAGGTATATGTACCATCAGTGTGAGAAGCAGAATGCTGTGAGACAATGATTCTCAGCTCTGACTGTGCGCCAGGATCATGGGGAACACTAATAAAACTAATAGATATCCAACTCCAACCTGAGAGAATTAGATCTCTTCAGTCCGAGATGGGTCCAGGCATTTGTGTAATGTAAATGTCCTCCAGATGTTTCTAATGTGCAGGTTGGTTGACAATCTCTGGTGTAGGAAAGAACTTGAATTTGAGAGTCAGGTAATTCCAGGTTCAAATAATCAACTGGGGCCTCTCCTTCTCAGTTTTCTAACAGGTAAACTAGGACTGAGAGGGGTGTAAATAATTATAGTGACTGTCACCTAATACATGGTCAATAAATAGTTTCCAGGTTAAAGTGGAATACCATGCAGCCATTAAAACTTTTGGTGGGTGGATCACCTCAGGTCAGGAGTTCAAGACCAGACTGGCTAAAATGGTTACTAAAAATACAAAATCAGCTGGGCTTAGTGGTGGGCACCTGTCATCCCAGCTACTAGGGAGGCTGAGGCAGAAGAATCACTGAACCTGGGAGGCGGAGGTTGCAGTGAGCCGGGATCGCACCCCTGCACTCCAGCCTGGGCCACAGACTGAACCTCCATCTCAAAAACAAACAAAAAAACAAAAAAGAGATGTGTTGTCTCACAGTTCTGGAGGCTGGAAGTCTGAAATCGAGGTATTAGCAGAGCCAGGTTCCCTCTGAAACCTTCAGGGGAGAATCAATCCTTCTTTGCCCCTTCCTTGTTTCTGGCAGTTGCTGGCAATCCTTAGACTTAAGAAAGGCCTCCTGCTGCGGCACTGCCACCTCCACCTCTGCAGTCACAGGGCGCTGTCCCCACCTGTGTCTATGTCTCTGTATCTTTTTTCCTCTTTATTTTTTTTCCTTTAAATTTCTATTTATTTATTTATTTATTTTAGCTATCTCCTACTGGAAGGATTTTGTTGGTTGTTTTTTTTCTTTTCTTTTCTTTTTTTCCTTTTTAGTTTCTTTTCCTCTTCTTATAAGGACATCAGTCATATTGGGTTACAGGCCCATCCTACTCCAGTGTGACCTCATTCCCAACTTTAATTACATCTGCAATAACCCTACTTTCTTTCTTTCTTTTTTTTTTTTTTGTCTGAGATGGAGTCTCACTTTGTTGCCCAGGCTGGAGTGCAGTGGCACGATCCCGGCTCACAGCAACCTCTGCCTCCTGGATTCAGTGATTCTCCTTCCTCAGCCTCCCTAGTAGCTGGGATTACAGGCACCCACCACCATGCCCGGCTATTTTTGTATTTTTAGTAGAAACGGGGTTTCACCATTTTAACCAGGCTGGTATCCAACTCCTGAGCTCAGGTGATCAACCCGCCTTGGCCTCCGAAAGTGCTGGGATTACAGGCGTGAGCCAATGCACCCAGCCCCAACTTTCAAATAATGTCACATTCCTAGGTACCTGCAGTTAGAACTTCAACAAATCTCTTTAAGGAACATGATTCAACCCATCCCAGATTGGAAAGAAAAGAGGTAAAATGATGGTTTTTGGCTTGAGCAACTGGAAGGATAAAGTTGCCATCGGCCAAAATGGAGAAGGCTGCAGACAAAGCACATTTTGGGGGTGAGGATCAGGATTTCCAAAGTATTTCAACTCGTACTACATACAAAATCAGCTTCTTGTTCCACAACTAAAAAGGGAGGGGAGAATTACATTGCTGTAAATTTACGTGGATTATGGCAAAAATAATTCTGAGAGCAACTGCTCTCATAAGAAAATCATATATATTCAGAAAACAGTTATTCAGTTTCCTGAATAAAAGCTTAAATTGTTTAAATGAATAGGAAGTTGCCTTTCATATTTGTCAGTACCCCCCCCGCCCCTTTGTTTTTTTTGCAAATTTACCTTTAGTACACAGGTGGTTTCGGCACTGAAGAGGAAAAACTCTTTTTGAAAATCTATAAAAGCTTTCTGAACTCTTTAAGTAGGCAGAGATGACTCTTAGGGGATGAGTCTAAGTAAACACTTGGCTCATTATGTAAATTTGGTGTGTGGGTGCCAAAGTCATTATAATATTTCAGTTGAAAGTTACTGAATGTTCATAGCTTTGAATCATTTTCAGACAGTTTCATCTTTCTTTGAACACTTTGGCATATTTCTAATGTCCTAGGGATTATTCGATTGTACAGACTAAAATCTGTTCAAAATGACATAAACAAAGAAAGGACTCTACTGGAGCATCTCCCAAAATGCCAGGGAGGGGAGAGAAGCTGGGCTTCATGAAGACCAGGAGTCAGGAACTAGAAACAGGGCCCAAGGCAGCTGCCCTCTCCAGCCCCATGTCTCTCTCTAGGGTTCCAAGGGTTCTTGTCTCTGTGTCTGCTCTGCTCTGTGGTTTTGCTTCATTTTCCCCTCCCAAATGGGCAGTCACCCCTCTTCTGCCTGCTCATGCTCCCTCCCCCTCCTCCAGTGGCGCCCTTAGCCTCAGAGTTTATATCACTCTACAAAGCCGGGGCTGACTGCTCAGGAATCTATTCTCTCCAGAACCTGAATTCACATCTTTGCAAGATGGAATCTGATTGGCCCAGGGTTTGAAAGTGTTTACTTATGGTCTAATCAGCTGTGTCAGGGGGCCATGGTCATGTTCATTCATTAGACAAATGTTTACTGAGTGCCTACTGTGAGCCTCTTGCTCTTATATGTTATATGGATATTGCAGAGTAAAGTCCCCACTTTCAGTGGAGCTTAAAATCCATTGGTGTTGAGGAAAAGTGTCCGTTTTCCACCCTGTGTATATGTGTATGGAATGGGCTGGTGTTAGGGCAGGGCGAACAGACATTCTACAAAGATAAAATTCTATTTTGAAATCTGCCAAAATAAGAGATGTCGTATCTGTCTGGGCTAGGCTGTACTTTCATTTTTTAAAAATTGCAATTGCAGTAAAGAGACTCACTCTCCCTTTACGCCTTAACAGAAGCAGAGAGATTTGCTGCTTAGAAGGTGAGATTCTTCATTCGTTCACCCATTCCTGCCCCAGGGCTGACCAGAGCTTTTTGTGATAGGAGCAGGTACAGGGAAGCGGGGGTGGGGTGTGTGCTCCAGTCCCCAGTCAAACCTCTATTCAGCTAACCAGCTGATTGTTCTACCAAATAATAATAATAATAAGGGCTGAATAAACTTTTCTGGAGGGTTTGCAATGTCACTTTGCAGTGGTCTATGATAATGTGTATTACTTAATCCTTACAACCCCTTGGAAAAGGTCCCCATTTTACAGAGGAAGAAATTAAGCAGAAAGATTAAGTGACTTGCCCACGGTCTCTCAGTTAGCAAATGATGAGCCAGGATTTGAACCTAGAGTCAATGGAATAGTCACTAAATTACATGATCTCCAAGGCACCCTGGAGATGGCGATGGTCGAAGCTTCTAACTGCTTCTAGTATCTTTCCCAGACAGAAACTAAAAGTTTTCATGGAGATGTCCAGTTATTCTTTTCATCCACCTTATTTGGGATGCAAAGTGACAAGAACTGATTTATAGAACTCTGTACCTTAAATGAATAAGCAGGCAAGCTTTTCAACCGAAAACACCTTAAGCAGAGGACTTGTGGGAGTTACAAGTTCTCCTCCCTCAAGACCCACAACTTACCTTTTTGAAAAGGCCATAGCAACCTTTAGAGTACCTAGCTTCAGTGTCTTGCCCAAACTTGTTCAGCAAGCAAGTGGTGAAAGGAAGATCCTACCTAAAGCCCCTGACCTTAACCACTAAAATACGCAACTCAAAGGCACTTGGGATGGTAGGGAATTCTAAGAGACTCTGAGGTAATTGTGGTCTGTTGATCCCATCTGCTATCTCTAGTTGAAAGAAAACCTTTGATATTGTGTTGGGGTGCGTGTAGTGGGATCCAAAGCTCCTTATAGTGGATTTTCCTAAAAATCTCCACTAAAATCTTTCAAGTCCAACCCTTGTAAAGCCTTCTGTGAGCTCTCCTCCCCTAAAGCAGAGTTGATCATTCCTTCCTACCTCCTACAATGTCCTTTGAATATATTTCCATTAAATTATGCAATTATATCATTACAATAGTTTTATTTTTTTGAATTTTTGACCTGTGAGCTTTTGGAGGTCAGAAGTTTTTGCTGTTCTGTTGCCTAAGCGCTGTCCACAGCATGTGGTAAACACAGAATAAATGCTTGTTAGAGAAAGACCAGAAAGAAAGAAAAAAGGAAGAAAGACAAAGTGATAAACAACTTCTGTGGCTATTTTGGAAATCTTTACAACTGTTTTCTTATTTATACAACTAAAACTCTTTAAAGTGTCTAGATGTCTTTCACGTTATTAAAGAAGGAATCTGATGTGTTCGTGGTATCTGTTTACGACCTTGTTCTGAGCCCAACTCCAATTATTCTTGGGTAATCTTGATCACATTGCAAACCTTCAAATTCTCTCTCATCTCACACACACACACACGCCACGGCACACAACATGTGACAATCATTCTATTAATAGTTTATATATCTTATCATGCTCCATCTACCATTTACTCGGAAGTCAAATTGAATCTCAGGTAGGATTAGTCTGTCATTTGTTTTGCCCATAAAACACATAGTTAGCAGAGGTGAAGTTTATTCAGCTAATTATAAGCTTACTAATTGAATTTACTTTCCAAGATATTAGTCTTATTATAAACAAATCTATGTGCTTTAGGAACATACTATTATCTTAGTTATAATTTGAGTTTAGGTTGGAAACAGAATGGGCTAGGTTTAGGGTGGCTGGGATCTGACACAGGAGCAACCAGAGACTTAGAACTGATGAAGAATGGAAATTGCAGTAGTCGGGACACTTATGGTTGCAAATGACAGAAAATTTGCTTTTACGAATTAATTATTGGGTCACATAATAACCTAAAAGTCCTGGGATAGCATTAGCTTCAGTCTCAGCTGGATCTAGGTGTTTGATTTCATTCAGACCACCACCCTTCAAATCCATTTTTCATTTCTGCTTTGCTTTGTTCTGGTTTTACGCCCAGGTAGATGTTTCCCATCTGGTAGCCTCCCGGAGGCTGTAGTTTCAAGATGCAGAAAAGAGTTCATTTCTCATTTCTCTCTTACTTGTCTCAGTATATCCCAAGAATGTACACATTCTGCACCAATTATGGAGGTCAACAGTATGTGATTGATGCTATGATTGGCTAGCTCTAGGTCACATGACCAACTCTGCTCTGGTGATGGAGCTAACTCCACTTAAACCACATGAACAGAGAGTGGGTAAGAGGTGTTTCCTCAAGGGAAACTGTAACACTATTAGAAGGAGGAGTGAAAGCTGGCGTGTAAGAAGCAAATGATCACTACTGATATGTGGGCATTTGAGGTGAATTAAATTTTTACTCGGATTATTTTATGTTTTCATACTCATCAGAGTTTGTGTAAACTCTGGTAAAACTTGCTGTCAGCTCTCAGTATGCTTAACTGATCTTTTACTATCATCATCATATGAAGACAACATCTGTTATGGTCTGAATGTTTGGGTCCCCTTCAAATTCACATGTTGAAACCTAACTATCATTGTGCTGGTATTAGGAGGTGAAACCACTGGGAAGTGATTAGGTCATGAGGGCAGAACCCTCATGAATGGGACTAGTGCCCTTGTAAAGAAGGCCCCAGAGAGCTGCCTTACCCCTTCTAGCATGCAAGGACACAGTGAGAAGATGCCACCTATGAACTAGGAAGCAAGCCCTCACCAGACACCAACTCTGTGGGCATCTTGATCTTGCACTTCCCAGCCTCCAGAACTGTGAGAAATAAATTTCTGTTGTTTGGAAGCCACCCGGTTTATGATATTTTTAAATGGCAGGCCAAATGGACTAAGACAATACCCAACATCCAAATAAAGAACTTTATAACTTATCTTCATCTGCTGCTGCCCATCCTTGTTATTTCTTTCATCTGGCTTTGGTCTCCAGGTGCAATGAACAGAAAATGGGCATATATTGAGACACATGCATTTGCTTTTTCTGAAGAATTTCATCCTAAAAAATTTGAAAATTTACTTTCTTCTAAGACTACCTTAGAAAGTAGATTGCAAGAAACTTTAAACATGTATCTATTTAAACATTTAATAACAAAACCCCAAAAATTCTGTCATGATCTTGATCATTAGAAAGATTTATGTAATTTGAGAATTTCAGAAATATCTTGGTGGCAGAAGTAGATGCCTTCTGAGGTTCAATTTAATACTAACATTCCTTTAAAATTTAATGTACAATATGTAGAGAAGGACAGCAACTACACACGGTACACCCTGAGACCGATTTTTAAAAAAGCAACATCAACTTCAACATCCAAGTATCCTGTACTTTACACAGTGCCTGGTATGTAATAGTTACTTAATGTTTGCTGAATGACTGTGTGATCAAAGGAGTGTTTTTACATCTGTCATTCTGTGAGGTCCTTCTGGTGATGTTGGCATATCTTATCACATCAACTAATGTTTTCTTAAAAAAGAAATTTGCAGGTGCAATGGCTCACACCTGTAATCCCAACATTTTGGGAGGCTAAAGTGGGAGAATTGCTTGAGACCAGAAGTTCGACACCAGCCTGGGCAACACAGTGAGATGCCATCTCTACCAAAAAATTTAAAAAATTAGCCAGTCATGGTGGTGGTGTGCCTTCAGTCCTAGCTATTCCCAGGAGCTCGAGGTTGCAGGGAGTATGATTGTGCCAATTCATTCCAGCGGTGGCAGAGCAAGACTCGGTCTCTATTTTTAAAAAAAGAAAGAAAAATTTGCCTTCACAGTCAGTGCTACATTGTTGAGGATACTTTGTTTTGGCCCCTAGAGGGAGCACTAGCCTCCTCTATAAATCTCATCCTCGGCACTCTCCTCCAGGGTTTTCTTACTCTACATTAAAAGAGAAGAACTGAGAAGAAGCTGTTAAGGGCAAAAACATTTCCTGGGCATGTTTGTAGGAGTGTGGATCACTCCAGTGAGTGTGGATCACTGAAATCAATATGTTGAATGGATATCTGTGCTCTCACATTCATTACGGCATTCTTCACAATCCCAAATATACAATCAACCTGTGTTCATCAACACAGATGGATGAAGAAAATGTGGTATATATGAACAAGAGAATACTATTCCACCTAAACAGGGAGAAATTCTGTCATTTGTGATAACGTGGATAAATCTGGAGGACATTATGCTAAGTGAAATAAGCCAGGTGCAGAAAGACAAATACCTCATGACCTCACTTATATGTGGAATCTAAAAAAGTCAAACTCATAGAAGTAGACAGTAGAGTGCTGATTACCAGAGGCTAGGGAGGTGGAGAAGGAGGAAACTGGGAGATGTTGACCACAAAATACAAAGTTTGAACAAAAAAAAAAAGAAAAAAATACAAAGTTTCGACAGATAGGAGGAATAAGTTTTGAGATCTATTGCACTATTGATTATAGTCAATAATAATGTATTCTATATTTCAAAATAACTAACAGTAAATTTCCAATGTATTACCATGAAAATGATAGGTAAGTGAGGTGATGGATATGTTATTTGACATGATTTATCATTCCATATAATGTACATATATTAAAACATCACATTGTATCCCACAAATGTATGTAATTATGATTTGTCAATGAAAAATAATATTACTAATAAAAAATTTAATTTTCAGTTGAAAATTAATTAATTAAAAAATAGCAAAATGATCGAAATATATTGGTTCTTATTTTCCCTGTTTCACAGATGAGAAAACTGAGGCTCAGATAGCTCAAATACTTGCCCATATTTAAACCAATAACAAGTGATGGAGCTGGGCTTGAACTGAAATCTTTAAATGTAAGTCATTTGGGGGATCTGGGTAAGGGACAGGGATGGAATCACTGTGACAGGACAAGACTAAAATATTTAGAGGTCATCTACAGTGAGATTTGTACCTTCTCTCTGGCGATTCACCATCCTTTGAGAAGGAATTTGACTTTTGGAAACTGCTTAAATAAATTTATAATCAATTCTGGAGAATAAAGTGTTTCAGGGAAAAATAATATTTTTTTGTTCTCTTGTGTGCTTTTGAAACTTGTTCTGAAGATAATTTCAAATTTGACAGGAATTTTATGCAGTGTCAGCATTATTGAAAAACGCACTCTTTCCCAAGGTTCTACTTTGAAAGATAACATTCGCTTGGTGTTTGCTCATATATGTGTGTCTGTATTCATTTCCTGAACACTTACATGTGTTGGGATTCAGTGATGAACAAGATACAGTCTTCTCTCACGAAGTTTGTGATCTACTTGGGGAGGCAGGTAGGTAAATAGTGACTTTTATTATGCAGAGATTAGTGGCATAATAAAACTCCTTCCAGCCGTAAAATCACTGGATTGTATAATATGTAACATCAGTCTAAATTCTTTTTTTTTTTTTTGAAACCAGGAAAGATAAACTACAGATGGGTAAATAAATACATTTATTTACATACGGTTTTCAAAGAGTTGTTCTGCCTGAGAGCTTTGGAAAAAGCTTGACAGGGAGGTGACATTTGAGCTGGGACTCAAGGTGATTTTATAAAAATGTGCACCAGAGACAAAGAGGTATTCAATAAATGTTTCTCAAACGAACCAATGACATAAGGAAGCACCAGTTTTTCTTGAGATCTGTATATATAGTGTTGTGCCTGTCTAAAAGCTGACCATCCTCTTTAAATTATGTCCATTCTGGTAGAAAAAGCCCTTTTGAAGTCTTATTATATAGTTGGCAGAGTTGGCTAACTGAATGAATAAAAGAATGTAACATAAACGACCAAACCTAGGCCAAATAAATTTATGTGGCTCAACACTAAAGCTTTGACAGGTACAATCAATGTGCAGCAGCCTGATTTCTTGTCTCAGCTGTTTCATTAAACCAGCCCTAAGATCTTCCTAGCATTACGGCACAGTTTTCAGGGTCTTTATTCTTTCCTAGGTTGCGTATTCTGTATTTGCTTAAGATTAACTATCTTTCAGTGTTCTGTTTCTGAACATATTTAGGCCCTCCCTCGTGAAGTCACAAGGATGGGAACAAAGCAAGAGCTGGACCCCACTTTTCCTCCTTTTGTGGGGGCGGGGGGACAGGCTCTTGCTATATCACCCAAACTGGAGTCCAGTGGTGCAATCATGGCTCACTGCAACCTTGAGCTACTGGTCTCAAAGTGATCTTCCCACCTCAGCCTCCCCAGTAGCTGGGACTACAGGCACACAATGCCATGCCTGGCTTTTTTTTTTTTTTGCAGAGATGGTGTCTGGCCATGTTGCTTGGGCTGGTCTCCAACTCCAGGGCTTAAGTGATCCTCTTGCCTTGGCCCCCAAAGTGCTGGGATTACAGGTGGGAGCCACCACACTGAGCCTGCTTTTCCCTTTTCCTCCTTCCCACCAGTGATGTGTGGGCATCACTGCAATAGGCAGAATTGCTCTGCTGTGGCCAGCTCTACAGTTCCAGGGGAGCCAGTGTTTCTCCAAAGTGGTGCATGGACCCCCTGCCTCAGTGTTACTTGGACCATCGCTTGCTTAACATGCAGATTCCTGGGCCCCACTTAAACCAACGAAATAGAAACCTTTGTAGGTGAGACCTATAATGTATCTTTTATTTTTCCATAGGTTTTTGGGGGAACAGGTGGTATTTGGTTACATGAGTATGTTCTTTAGTGGCAATTTGTGAGATTTCAGTGTACCCATCACCTGAGCAGTGTACACATAACCAATTTGAAGTCTTTTATCCCTCACCCCCTTTCTACCCTTTCCTCCAGAGTCCCCAAAGTCCGTAGTATCATTCTTATGCCTTTGCATCCTCATAAGTTAGCTTCCACTTACAAGCGAGAACATACAATGTTTGGTTTTCCATTCCTGAGTTACTTCACTTAGAATAATAGTCTCCAGTCGCATCCAGGTTGCTGTGAATGCCATTAATTCATTCCTTTTTATGGCTGAGTAGTATGCCATCACATATACACCACAGTTTCTTTATCCACTTGCTGATTGATGGGCATTTTGGACTTGTTCTATATTTTTGCAGTTGCTATTATGCTGCTATAAACATGCGTGTGCAACTATCTTTTTCATATAATGACTTCTTTCCTAAAATGTATCTTTAACAAACACCAGGTGACTATGATTCTTGCGTACTCTGGCGGTAAAACTCTGTGAAGAGAGAAAAAACAAAGGAGATTCTTACTCTTTTTTTCTGTGGTTTCTAGTTTTCTTGGGAAATGACTGATTACATGTAGCCCCCTCCTAGAGACCACCGTCTACTTCAGCCTTCTTCTCACATAACAACCCACTGGCGCGATTTTTATTAACTTGTTTACCAATGACAAAATGGAGTACAAGGGGCTGAGTGCTCTCAACATTTACATGTAGCTCTAGGCCTTTACAACTGGAGAGTCTAATTTGAGGCATGTTAAGCGATTATTCTAAATGACTTGCCTGCAGAGGAAAAGGTACAGAGAACATGGCTGAAATCCTGAGGGCCAGAGATAGTGGCACCTCCAATGCGTGAGGCAGACCACACTGCCAGCTCTTGAGGGATGGTATTTTTGCTTGTTTTGAAGCTTTTCTCTCTCTCTCTCTCTCTTTTTTTTTTTTTTGGCATAGAAAGTATTACATATTTATAGGAAAAATTAAAACACAGAAATGTGAGTTGGAAAAGGAAAGTCAATGACTTAAATACCCTCAATAGAGGAGTGGTTAAATAAAACGTGGCACGTCTGTCTTTTATAGAATTCTGTATAGCCATTAAAAAGATTAGATACACTTTTTGCCCTGGCGCGGTGGCTCATGCTTGTAATCCCAGCACTTCGGGAGGCCAAGGCAGGCGGATCACCTGAGGTTAGGAGTTCAAGACCAGCCTGGCCAACATGGGGAAATCCTATCTCTACTAAAACTACAAAAATTAGCTGGGTGTGGTGGTGGACGCCTGTAATCCCAGCTACTCGGAAGGCTGAGGCAGGGAGAATTGCTTAAACCCGGGAGGTGGAGGTTGCAGTGAGCTGAGATGGCACCACTGCACTCCAGCCTGGGGGATAGAGGAAGACTCCGTCTCAAAAAAAAAAAAAAAGATACATGTATGACTACAGGAAGAGCTTTACCAAGGAAGGTAAATAAACGAGAGGCAGAACATACTATAATATGATCTCATGTATGTTTAAAACAAGAAGATGCATGTGAATATATGTACATATATGTGTATAAAGTATAGAAATGTATATAGCAAATAGAAGGAAAAATTGCTCACCAAACTTGACAATGGAGTGGAAAATGAGATGAATTAATATGGGACTTTCGTGTTTTGTTCTGTTTATTTCTTTTTCTAAACAATTATTTTTCTATAGAAATGTATTTTATCTTTTTTTTTCCTGCTTCTTGTCGAGCAGAGCTACCCCATAGGCAGTGTGCCCAGAGTAGCTGGAAATGTAGTTTTAAAAAACATGCATTTGTAACTTTTTTTATTTTTATTTTTATTTTTTGAGAAGGAGTCTCGCTCTGTCGCCTACGCTGGCGTGCACTGATGCCATCTCCACTCACTGCAAGCTCCGCCTCCCGGGTTCCCGCCATTCTCCTGCCTCAGCCTCCTGAGTAGCTGGGACTACAGGCGCCCGCCACCGCGCCCGGCTAATTTTTTGTGTGTTTTAGTAGAGACGGGGTTTCACCGTGTTAGCCAGGATGGTCTCGATCTCCCGACCTTGTGATCCACCCGCCTCGGCCTCCCAAAGTGCTGGGATTACAGGTATGAGCCACCGCGCCCAGCAAAGACATGTAATTTTTTTAAAAAGCTACAGTTTTTTCTTAACTGAGAGTTCCATCTGGGAGACTATCTTGAAGGCTGTATCTTTTGTTTCTTTTTTTTTTTTTTGAGAAAGGATCTCACTCTGCCACCCAGGCTGGAGTGCAGTAGCATGATCACAGCTCACGGCAGCCTCAGCTTCCTGGGGTGATTTACCCACCTCAGCCTCCCGAGTAGCTGGGACTATAGGCATGCACCACCACATGATTTTTTTTATTTTTTATAGAAACGGGGTTTTGTCATGTTGCCCAGGTTGTTCTTGAACCCCTGGCACAAGCATCCTCCCACCTTGGCCTCCCAAAGTGCTAGTATTAGGGGCATGAACCACTGTGCCTGGCCGAGGCTGCATCTCTGTCTTTGAAGGGAAAGCCCAGGGAAGGAGCTAGCTAGGTGAAAATGAAGAGCTGGGACACACGTGTTCATTCACGCACTCCATAAACATTTCTTTGCCAGACACTGGATTACGTAATGGAGATCAGTGGTATCCGAGGCACCATCCCTGCCCTATTACATGATTCTGGGGGAGACCGATGAATAAAAACACAATGGAAACAGTTTGATAGATGCTAGTATTGGGATATATAGGAGGTATTAGGGACTTGGATTTGGGGATGCAGGCAACATTTCTGGAATAAGTAGCATAAACTGAACTCTGAAGGATGTGCAAGAGCTAGGAAATGAGAATGAGAAACAGTTCTGGTTTAATAAGGGTACAGTAAGGGTGATGGCTCAGAGGGGGTGCGCAAGCAGGCTGAGCTGTTTCCCTCCTCTTAGAGAGAAGTACTTGGGCTGTGCCTTTCTGGAGGCAAGACGAAGTCTGTCTGTCACATGGAACGTCTAGGAGAGAGCCAGGAAAGGGAGAAATGGCTTGGGATTTTGTTTGCTCTTAATCTTCTCCTGTCTCAAAATGCAGACCAGGAAGGTTGGTTTTCCAAGACACACTAGTAGTTTGTCTACTGATCCTGGACAGTATTTAAAACATGTTGACTTGTTTGCCAACACTTAAACATTGTGGGATTTTACAAAAACATACGGATTTTCAGCCTTTTTTGAAATACTTGATAATTGGGCCACAACAGTCTTTTACAAGGGGCAAGAACTTGCCAGTTTGTTCCCTCCATGTTTGTCTCACTTATTGGTTTCACTTAAGTTTGGTTTTTGGTTGTTGATTTGTGTGTGTGTGTGTGTGTGTTTGCTTATTTGTTTGTTTGTTTTAAACAGCAAATTTTATTGAAGTGGCAGTATACAGCAGCAGCACAGGTACTGCTGCTTACAGAGCAGGGCCACGCCATAGGCACTGGATCCAAAATAGCAGCCCAGAGGCAATTCAGCAGTGGCATTTATACTCACTTTATTTTATTTTATTTTTTTAAGTTCCGGGGTACATGTGCAGGATGTGCAGGTTTGTTACATAGGTAAATGTGTGCCATGGTGGTTTTCTGCACCTATCAACCAATCACTTAGGTATTAAGACCAGCATGCAACAGCTCTTTTTCCTAATGCTCTTCCCCTCCACTGCACTCCCACAACAGGCCCCAGTGTGTGTTGTTCCCTTCCCTGTGTCCGTGTGTTCTCATTTTCAGCTCGTACTTATAAGTGAGATAATGTGGTGTTTGGTTTTCTGTTCCTGCATTAATTTGCTGAGGATAATGGCTCAACCTTGCAGTGGCTGGTACTGGTTGTTCCTTTCCTGGAACAACTGGAAGCTTCATCCACGTCTCTGCAAAGCACATGATCTTGTTCCTTTTTATGGCTGCATAGTATTCCATGGTGTATATGTACCACATTTTCTTTATCCAGTCTATCATTGATGGGCATTTGGGTTGGTTCCGTCTTTGCGATTATGAATAGTGCTGCAATGAACACATGTGTGCACGTATCTTTACAATAGAATGATTTGTGTTCCTTTGGGTATATACCCAGTAATGAGATTGCTGGGTCAAATGGAATTTCTGGTTCTAAATCTTTCAGGAATTGCCACACTGTCTTCCACAATGGCTGAACTACTTTACATTCCCAGCAATAGTGTAAAAGTGTTCCTATTTCTCCGCAACCTTGCCAGCACCTGTTGTTTCTTGGCTTTTTAATAATCACCATTCTGACTGGCTTGAGATGGTATCTCATTGTGGTTTTGATTTTCATTTATCTATCAGAGATGTTGAGCTTTTATTTCATATGTTTGTTGGCCGCATGTATCTCTTTTTTTGAGAAGTGCCTGTTCATATCCTTTGCCTACTTTTTTTAACGGGTTGTTAGCTTTTTAATTGTGAATTTGGCTTAGAGCTTTTAACCTCTTCTATAGTGGTTGTGTCTTCCGTCTGCTTCTTTCGGAAATCCTGAGGAAGATTGGCAATCCTGCACTTGGCAGAGAACTAGAAGCTTTCATGGTACCCTAGTGGTGGTGGATATATGACCCAGCAGGTGTTGCAGACAGCAATCTTAATGTCCAAAAAGCAGTCATGGAACTGTCACTGAGAAGATTTCAATGATGATATCTATGAACAGTGGTGCTTTGCATGTTGATATACAATTTGCCCAGCATTATTTGGGAAAAAACTATCCTTTCTCCTTCAAGTTACCTTTGCACCTTTGTAAAAAATCAATTGAAAATAAATGCATTGACCAATGTTGGTGCTGTTTGTTCTGCTTTACTGATCTATTTGTTTATCTTGATACCAGTACTATACTTTCTTTTTTTAAATTATTGCTGTACCTTTATTATGCTATCATAAATGAGATTGTTTGCTTGATTTCTTTTTTGGATCGGTTGTTGGTATTGTATTAAAATACTATTGATTTTTGTATGTTGATTTTATATACTGCTACTTCGGTGAATTTATTATTTCTAACAGTTTTTTGGTTGAGTCTTCAGGATTTTTTATATATAAGATTATGTCATCTGTAAACAGATACAATTTAACTTCTCTCCGATTTGGACAGTTTTTCTTTCTTTCTCTTACCTAATTTCTCTGGTTAGAACTTCTAGGACTATGTTGAATAGAAGTTGTGAGAGTAAGCATCCTTATCTTTTTCCTGATCTTAGAGGAAAAGCTTTCACCTTTTCACCATTGAATATGATATTAATTGTGGACTTGTCGTATATTGCCTTTAATGTGTTGAGGTACATTTCTTCTATGTTTAATTTGTTGAGAGTTTTTATCATGAAAGGATATTGTACGTGGTCAAATGCTTTTTCTGCATCTATTGAGATGATCACATGGTTTTATTCTCCATTCTAGTAATGTGATTTGTCACATTTATTGATTTGTATATGTGGAACCATAGTTATATCCCAGAGATAAATCCCTCTTGATCATGGTAAATAATCTTTTTAAAGTGCTGTTGAGTCAACTTGCTAATATTTCATTGAAAACTTTTGCATCTATATTCATCAGAGATATTTGCCTATAATTTTCTTTTCTTATAGTGTTCTTATCTGGCTTTTGTATCAGGGTAACGCTGGCCTTGTAAAATTAGTCTGAAATCTGAAAGTATTCCTTCTTCTTCAGTTTTCTTGAAAGAGTTTGAGAAGGATTGGTATTAGTTATTCTTTTTTTTTTTTTTTTTGAGATGGGGTTTCACTCTTGTTGCCCAGCCTGGAGTGTAGTGGCATGATCTTGGCTCACTGCAACCTCCACCTCCTGGGTTAAAGTGACTCTCCTGCCTCAGCCTCCCAAGTAGCTGGGATTACAGGCATGTGCCATCATGCCTGGCTAATTTTGTATTTTTAGTAGAGACAGGGTTTCACCATGTTGGTAAGACTGGTCACGAACTCCTGACCTCAGGTAATCTACCCGCCTCGGCCTCCCAAAGTCCTGGGATTGCTGACGTGAACCTCCGCGCCTGGCTGGTATTAGTTATTCTTTAAATGTTTTGTAGAATTTAGCCATAAAGCCATCTGGTCCTGGGCTTACCTTTGATGGGAAATTTTATATAACTGGTTAAATCTCCTTACTCATTATCGCTCTATTCAGATTTTCTCTTTCTTTATGATTTAGTCTATTTCTTTATGGTTTATGGTAAGTTGTATGTTTCTGGGAATTCAATCATTTATTCTAGGCTATCCAGTCTTTTGACATATAATTGTTCACAGTAGTCTCTTATGATCTTTTGTTTTTCTGCAGTATCAGTTGTAATGTCCTTCTTTCACTTTTAATTTTAGTTACTTGAGTTCTCTCTTTTTTAGTTAGTCTAGGTAAAGATTTGTCGATTTTGCTTCTCTTTTCAAAAAGCCAACTATTAGTTTAATTGATCAATTTTTTTTCTAGTCTCTATTTCGTTTATTTCTGCTCTGATCTTTGTTATTTTCTTCCTTATACTAACTTTGGGCTTAGCTGGCTTTTGTTTTCCTGGTTTCTTGAGGTAACCTTAGGCTGTTTATTTGAGATCTTCCTTCTTTTTCAAAATAAGTCATTTATTGCTATAAATTTCCCTCTCAAAATTGCTTTTGCTATATTCCATAAGTTCTGATGTGTTTTGTTTCTATTCTTGTTTCTCTAAAGATATTTAAAATTTTTCCTTTTCATTTTTCTTTTGACCCATTGTTTGTTCAGGAGCATGTTGTTCAATTTAATTTTAACTTTTCCTCCATTTCTCCTGTTATTGATTTCTAGTTCCCCTTCGTTTTTTAAACACATTTTTTTAGGTATAGAATTCTAAGGTGATAGTTTTTATCTTTTAGGATTTTAAAGATGTTGCTTCACGTTCTTCTAGCTTTGTATTGTTTCCAATATGTAGCCTCTGTCTTCTTTTTTTGTTCCTGTATATTTAATGTGTCTTCTTCATCTGGATGCTTTTAAGGGTTTTTTTTTTTCTTTATTACTGGTTAGATGCAATTTGATTATAATGTACCCTTGTATAGTTTTATTCATGTTTCTTAAGCTTGGAATTAGTTGAGTCTGGGGTTTGTGAGTGTATAGTTTTTATCGAATTAGAAAAATTTTCCACCATTATTTTTTCACGTGTTTTTTCTGCTTCTGTTCTTTTCTTTGCTGGACTCCAGTGGCACATACACTGGGTTTCCTGAAATTGTCCCACAGCTCAATGATGCTCTATTTTTTTTTTTCAGTCTTTTTTCTATCTGTGTTTCATTTTGGGTCATTTCTGTTGCTATACCTTCACTTTTATTAATCTTGTCTTTTGCAATGTTCAGTTGGCTATTAATTTCATTCAATTGTTTGTCTTCGTGGGTTTTTTTTTTAATTTCAGACATTATAGTTTTCATTTCTAGATGATTGATTGGGGTCTTTAAAAATTTTTGCATTGTCTTTATTGAATGTGCTCCATCTTTCCTCTGGCTCTTGCACAATGGAATACATTATAATAACTGTTTTTGTGCTTTTTCTCTACTAATTCTATCTCTGTGTCATTTATGGGTCTGTTTCCATCGACTGGTTTTTCTCTTCATTACATTTTCCTGTTTATTTGCATGACTGGAAGTTTTATTTAAATGCCAGACATTGACAATTGTACCTTGTCAGGTGGCTATATTTTTGTATTTCTATAGATATTGAGACTTTTTAGGCAGTTAAGGTACTTGGAAACAATATCATTTTAGGTTTGCTGTTAAATGTTATTAGGTGAGATCAGAGTTGTGTTAGGTTTAAGGCTAATTCTGCCTCACTTTTTTGGAGCGCCTACCCAACATTCTGTAAATTGTGATATTCTTCATTCTGGCTGGTAGGAACAGGAATTTTTTGGGGAGGCTCTGTTTGAATTCTAAGTGTTGCCCCTTATAATGCTTTCAAATGGTTCTTTTCCTATCCTTAGGTACTTTCCTTACATATATGTGCTGATCAGCACTCAGCTGAAAACTCAAGCACCCTCTGCAGATCTCCCAAACTCTCTCTCTGCAGCTCACTCATCTCTGGTACTCTGTCCTGGGAACATGAGCCAGCTTATCTCTCTGGACTTCCAACTTTGTCTCAGGAAGTTTGATGGGCTCTACCTGGGTTCCCCTTCCATGCTCTGTAGCCTGGAAACTCTAGGCAGAAAGTTACAGCAGCTATAGATGTCATTTCATTTCTTTTTACTTCTCAGGAAACATGCCTTTGTTGCTGATGTTCAATTATCTTGAAAACCATTATTTTGTATATATTGCTGTTATTTTAGCTGGGTGAGTAAATCTAGTCCCTGTTATTCCATCTTGGTTAAAAACAGAAGTTTCTCAACTGTGGTGTTTTGAGACTTCAATCCTAAAATATTAGTGATATTTGGAAATGAATGGGTGGAGGTAAGAGGTCAATCATGGGTTATTTTCCAAAGAAGAGGAAAAACTGTATGGATATGTACAAGGTTAGTTCAAATGGGAATATTTGAGTTATTTGGTTATTAGGGATGAGTCTTCTCTCTTTGGTGGTGGAAGTTCTATTGACTAAGAAGAGCATATTTTTCCTTATGGTCTCACTGTAGATGGGGCTATATAAAAGCAAAAATACCAGGGACGATCTGTCTTCCAAATCTAGGGTAGTTAGGCATATGCAGCATTGGGCCTTATTCTCTCTGGAGACTCTTGTGTGGGATAATTATTATTATTCATAATAGTAACAGCCATTACTTCTTGAGCACTTTCTATGTACAGGAATCCTGCTATGTTACACAAATTTATATAAGTATACAACAATCTCAGGTAGATTCTTTATCCTCAGTTTTTAAATAAGGGAATTGAAGTTCAGATAGATAAAATAACACACCCCATGTCTCATAGCTACCAAAGTTACAGTTGGAATTTAAACCCAGATCAATATGATTTCAAAGCCAAAATGCTTATATACTATGGCATGCCAAAGGAACTCTGTACAGCCACTTTAGAAACTTCTTGAAAAGATCCTAAGGAATCAAGAAATCCATAGCATTTCTACACCTCTGCACATTTAGCAAAACATCCTGAGGAGGAAGGGATAGAGCTGGCATTAACCAACATTGGCCTGGATTGAATCAAGCCTAGGGAAGAGAAACTAGGGGACCTGAATGGGACTCTCACTCATCATAAATGCTTTTGGAGTTCCAGGGCACTGTCTGAATTTTAATCTTTGAAATCTAAACTCAAGTTGAACAGAGGTTGACGGGGCTTTCCCAGAAGAAATCTCATGTTTGCCGAAAGCCTGGGGGAAGAGTTGGTCAAGACATCATGTTGTTCCACTTTAGCAAAGTACTTTGAAGATAAAATCAAGAAAGTTGAATTCTTATTATCTTGGGTAAGAGCTCTAAGGTTCTGTTGCTAAGGCCAGGGTTCAATTTAATTTAATTTAATTCAACAAACATTTATTAAATGCCTTCTCTATGCCAGGCACTGTTTTAGGCTAGAAAATCAAAGAAGAATAAGACACAGCCCCTAGGCTAGAGAAAACCAAAGGTCTAGCTGGGAAAGTGGGTGCATAAACAAATAATTACAATAGGATGGGATAAATATGACACGACAAATGTACACAGAGGACCCTGAGGGTTCAGAGGTGGGGCCGGGGAACCCAGTCTGGGGTTGGGAATGTTACAACAGGATTCTGCAGCTTTGTGTGTTTGCTTCGTGAGCAGCATTTAGAGTTTTAAGATTTTTAATATTATACTAGACTTCCTAGGGCATATAGCAGTCATGTCACTTTCCTTTTGTTTTTGCTGATCCCCAAGCCACAGTGCTGGGAATATACTGAGAGGAGAAAGAAGAATTCCAAATAGACTCGGGAGCTTGCTCTGCCTTCAGTGTACTCTGTGATCTGAGTATGCCACTGGGCCTTTTAATTATCAAAAGGTGTTGATCTTGTGAATACACATTGCTAAGTCACCTGTTGGATATTAATAGCAGAAGCCAAGAGTTTACCCAAGGGAGTGATGAGATCAGAATTCTATTAGTACAGGGTGACATTCTCTTGCTGTGTTGAAATTAGACTACACTGTGATTATATCCTACAGTCCTAGAAAACAACAGCAACCAGGCTACATTAAACTGTTAAAAGTCTTATTCATAACACCTCTTATAGCAAGCTATACTTATTCCTTCCTTTAAATTAAGTTGGTTTTTTCTTATAAAAGTAGCATATGTTGATTAAGTGAAGTACAGAGCCAATTATTGTGTTAGTTTCCTATTGCTCCTATAACAAATTAACATAAATTTAATGACTTTAAATAACAGAAGTTTATTCTTCTGGGGGTCAGAATTCTGAATAACTTTCCCAGCCTAAAGTCAAGGTGTTGGCAGGGCTTATTCCTTTTAGAGGCTCTAAGGAAAATCTGTTTCCTTGCCTTTTTATTGCTGGGGGCTACCCACATTTCTTTGTAACCTCCTTCCCTCATCTTCAATTTTGCTTCTGTCATCATATCCCTTTTTCCTCTGACTCTGTCTTCTCCCGAGTTCTTATAAAGACCAGTGTGATCACATTGGGCCGACCCAGGTAATCCAGGATAATCTCTCCATCTCAACATCCTTAATTTAATGACATCAGCAAAGTCTGTTTTGCCATATAAAATAAGATTCATATGTTCAGGGGATTAGGATATGGAAATCTTTGAGGGGGCTATTCAGTCGACCTTAACTACTATCTATGTTTTGGGGCATTTACTTAATATTCTTCTCAAATTTATGTGATTCAGATTATTCTGTATTTATACATTGGTATTATGCCTTTGTCACTTACCCTTGTATTATTTGTCCATCCGAATATATTTTTTGAAATAATACTTTTTGACAGCTGCATAATTCTTCTGTAGGGATGTATGATAATTTATGAAGTCATTGCATCACAATTTGGATGCAATGGTTGGAGGAATTATGGTTCTAAGAGAGAGAATCCAATTCAAGCTGGTTAAGCAAAGCAAGGAAGTTATTGGCTCTGGCAATCCAATGAACTGTTAACAACCGGCCTCCATGGGATTCAGCAGGGCTTCAGGGGCCACTGAAACCATGGATTCTAATAGTGCCAGGACAAACTTCACCGTCATGTCCTTTTCACACTCATGTTATGATCTCATCCACTGGAGAGGCACTAGCTGACCAGAGCCCTTTGTTTAACTAGGTCAATCCCAGCCCCTTAAACAAAAAAAAGAAAGAAAAACCCCAAGTTCATTCATCATGGCCTGAATCTAATCTCAGGGAGTTCAATGGCAGGTCTTGGTGAGCTGGGTCCTTGTGCCTATCAGCAATGCCTGGCAACTTGTTAGAAATGCAGAACTCAGGCTCCACTCAGGACACAGTGAATCACAGTCTGCATCGTAACAATATCCCAGGCAGCTTGAATGCCCGTGGATGTTTGTGAAGCACCATTCTAGTAATTGCCTTAGTTCTAAGGCAATTTTTGTGGATGTGGACAAAGCCTGTGTTGACTGACCAGCAATCAAGGTTTATAGATGTAGGAGAGAAACAGGTAAGGGCGGTTTAGCAAGAGAGAGCAAAAAAAAAATCATTCCACAGATTTTTGAGAACCATACTCATACCAATGATCATTGCCTCTGCACAGCAGTTTCTTGCACCATGAGGCAGCTAAATTCGAAGAGTGAAGACCTGCAGCTGTGTCATCTGTAAGCTGCCTGAGGCACCTCAGGAAAATATGGTCTTGCCAAGTAAATCTGGTATCTCTCCAGTTTAGGCTCTGTCCCTGCCTGGTTCACCCCAGAGAGTCAGCTGCTTTGCCCTTCTATGTGTTTGCAATTAAATGGGTAGACAAGGGTGAAGCCAGCACAATGTGGTATCATTTTATTGATTACCTATGAGGCTTCTTTTCCATTCTACAGACATCACCTGCAGAGACTTACAACTGGGACTGCTGTGATTCCTGTCCTCTTTTTTTTTTTTTTTTTTTTTTTTGAGACAGAGTCTTGCTCTGTCACCCAGACTGGAGTGAAATGGCATGATCTCGGGCTCACTGCAACTTCCGCCTCCCAGGTTCAAGCAATTCTCCTGCCTCAGCCTCCCAAGTAGCTGGGATTACAGGTACCCGCCAGCACACCTGGCTATTTTTATTTATTTATTTATTTTTTTGTATTTTTAGTAGAGGTGGAGTTTTGCCATGTTGGCCAGGCTGGTCTCAAACTCCTGACCTCAGGTGATCCACCTGCCTCGACCTCCCAAAGTGCTGGGATTACAGGCATGAGCCACCGTGTCCAGCCCTCCTCTCCTTTTGAGAAGCATGTAGTTTTCCCACTCTTGCTAACCAGGGAAACATCCAACCTTGAGAGAAAACACTAAGAAAATTTGCAGAAGAATGATTTAAAAATATTCTTCAGATAAAATAATTGGTAACATCTATATGACTGGGCAACATGGACCTTGGTATTGGATATGCCTTACTGTCACAGAGTAGAAAAGGACATAGATTCCTCTATGCCTGGGTTCTGTGGTGCTAGAGAAGGACTTAAGGAGCAGGGACAGTCACTCTGACATATTAACAAAAAGTTTTCCTATGGCTTTTCTTGTAAAACAAATATAAGTCTCATTACCAGAAGTAGAAATAACATTAGAGGTACAATGATATGTTTCAGAGAACGGAAATCATCGCATTTTCCTTCTGATATGGCTTGGCTCTTTGTCCCCACCCAAATCTCATCCCAAATTGTAATCCCCAC
Source organism: Macaca mulatta (assembly GCF_049350105.2). Lineage (NCBI taxonomy): Eukaryota > Metazoa > Chordata > Mammalia > Primates > Cercopithecidae > Macaca > Macaca mulatta. Next base: position 127,195,416 of record NC_133413.1, read on the forward strand.
GTGTTGAGGGAGGGACATGGTAGGAGGTGATTAGACTATGGGGGTGGTTTTTTACATGCTGTTCTCATGATAGTGACTGAGTTCTCCCAAGATCTGATGGTTTAAAAGTGGCAGTTACCTCATTGCTCTCTGTCTTGCCTCCACGTGAAGAAGGTCCTTACTTCCCCTTTGCCTTCTGCCACTATTGTAAGTTTCCTGAAACCTCTCCAGTCACGCAGAATTGTGAGCCAATTAAACCTTTTTCTTTCTACCTAAATTATCCAGTGTCAGGCAGTTCTTTGCAGCAGTGTGAAAATGGACGACTACACCTTCTAACACTCTAGATAGGAGGTAGAGCTCCAGGGATCTTTTGGACAATAGGTAGAATGGAAATGGGGTATGGAGAGCAATGTTGGGGGTATTTATAAAAGGGCAACATGAGGGATCTTTGTGTGGATGGAATGGAAACATTCTGTATCTTGACCGTACTAATACCAATGACCTAGTTGTGATATCGTACTATGGTATGTTACTATTGGAAGAAACTGTGTAAAGGGTGCCTGGAGCTTTATTTCTCACAATTGCATGTGAATCTACAAAAATTATTAAAACATTGCACTAAAGTAGTATCTATCTTGATTACTGAGGGTTTTGTTTTGTTTTTTTTGTTGTGTTTTTTTTTTTTTTTTTTTTTTTTTGCGGCTTCTTAAATTTTTCTCCCGTGGCTAGTGCCTCTCCTGCCTCCTCTCAATTTCATCCCCACTCAGGCTGGGTGCGTCATTCTAGCAAGTCAATCTGGGGCAAAAAAGGTATCCCCTCTAAGCCTCAAATTCCCCATCTGCAAAATGGGAATGACAGGAGTTCTCACTTCCTAGGGTTTTTGTCAAGATTAAACGAGATAATGCATGTAAAATAATTAGTCCAGGGCCTGGTATATAGTAAATTCTAGTTAAATGTTAGTTATATAACCATATCGGAACATGGTAATCAGAGTGTCTATGTAAAAATGTGCACACATGGTTACAGGGGATGGGATTAGAAGGAGCGTTCATTTTGTTTAATGACTCTCCTTCCAGGTGACAGGGCCAATGTGGGTCCTTAAAATGCTGTGTCCTCTCAGGGCAGGCTTCATGGGTGTGTGGCTTGTGCAGGCTTACAGGGTCACATGCTGGGTTTCATGTTCTGCTACGTATGAGGGATCTCCAGAGAGACAGAATTAATAGGATGTATGTCTATATGGAAGGGCGTTTGTTAAGGGGAATTGACTCACACAATCACCAGGTGAAGTCCCACGATAGGCTCTCTGCAAGCTGAGGAGCAAGGAAGCCAGTAGGGGCTTAGTCTGAGTTCAAAAGCCTTGAAAGTGGGGAAACTGACAGTGCAGGCTTCAGTCTGTGGCTGAAGGCTGGAGAACCCCTGGCAAACCACTGGTGTAAGTCTAAGACTCCTGCTCTGGTGTCTGATGTTCAAGGGCAGGAAGCATCCAGCATGGGAGAAAGATAAGGCCAGAAGACTCACAGCCAGCTTATTCCACATTCTTCCACCTGCTTTTTCTAGCAGCGCTAGTAGCTGATCAGATGGTGCCCACCCACATTGAGGGTGGGTCTTTCTCTCCCAGTCCACTGACTCAAATGTTAATCTCCTCTGGCAGCACCCTCACAGACACACCTAAAAACAATACTTTGCATTCTTCAATCCAATCAAGTTGGCAATATTAACCGTCACATGCCATCACCACTTTTCAACAAGAGGCCACATATTTTTTTTTTCTTTCTTTTTTCTTTTGGCGCTGGCCCACAATTATGTAGCTGGTCCTGTCTCCCTTAATCAAAGTCAGTGTTTCCCCAAAGAGGGCAAGACTGATAGTCACTACCTCCTCTCCAGAGTAGAGGACAATGGGACTTCTCCCCAGTATCCCAGCAGCCGGGGCTGTTAGTTCAACTCAATTAAAGGGAGTTCTGCTCGCAGAGCTGTTCTACCATAGCCCCTTCTTTTTGTGCACCTCCTCATTCATTCAGAGAGTCTCCCCAGATCCCACCACAATAACATCTACTCTCACATGAAAACTTTGTGGGCCTGTGAGTATATGGGTCGAGGGTTTTCCCTCCAACTTTGTGGGTTTGGGTGCTTTTGCTTGATCGTTTCTCATTAGACAGAAAAGATTTTGTGGACAGGATTAGAGCTCTGCTCAGCCACAGTAAAAAAAAAAAAAAAAAAAGGGGTCTTGAAGAAACAGGAGGCTCAAGATGAAAAACATAAAATCACTAACCTTTCACTTTAATGGTCTTTCCAAATTGTCAAAACCACTGTGGTCTGTCTTGCTCACGAGAGGCATTCTTGGGGTTTACAGAAACTGAGTTGAGAAGGAATTTCTCTGTTGGATGGCTGAGGATGCAGCCAGTAAAATGATCCCATGGAGTAATATTGCCCTTGGAGCAGACAAGTTTGGGTCCTGTTTGTCCAGGTGCAGTGCTTGTGTGCAAATCTGTCCACTCAGCCACTCTGCCATGAGGGTCTATCATGACAGTCAGGTGAGCCCTGGGCTAGCCGGTTTAGTCTTGGGGAGGCTGCACCTTGCACAGAGCTGGCGGGAGCCAAGAAGGGAGCCTGGCTCCTCTTTGTGAAATGATGTGTCTGGAATCACAAAGGGAAGAAATCACAACGAAAGGAACCCACAGCATATGAGTTCCTACCAAGCTGAGAAGTGATGAAAGTGAAAAGAAAACTTAGCTGGAGTTCAAACTGTGGCTAGGGTTATGACAGTTAATAAATCAGTGAGTCTGGAAAATGTTAAGTCTCAACAATAAAATTAGGAAGTTGCAATACTGTCATTAAACAAGTGTTATTGGCCCGGCGTGGTGGCTCACATCTGTAATCCCAGCACTTTGGGAGGTCGAGGCGGGCGGATCACTTGAGCTCAGGAGTTCGAGACCAGCCGGGGCAACATGGTGAAACCCCCTCTCTACAAAAAATTAGCTGGGCGTGGCGGTGCGTGCCTGCAGTCCCAGCTACCCGGGAGGCTGAGGCAGGAGAATCATTTGAACCCGGGAGGCAGAAGTTGCAGTGAGGCGAGAGTGCACCACTGCACTCCAGCCTAGGCAACAGAGTGAGACTCTGTCTGAAAAACAAAAACAAAAAACAAAAAAGTAGCGTTACTTAAAAATAGTAATAAGTAACTTGTGTGTGTCTCCTCTCTGCACATATCTTTAATTTATTCATCAGTAAGGCTTGCCTTCTCCAGGAGAGAGTGCGGTATATTAAAATGGTAAATAAAAGGGGTTCTGCCATTTGCTCACTGAGTAGATTATCTCTGAGCCTCAGTTTATCTATCTATAAATTGGATTTAATAATAACTATATCCATAGGTGGTAGTTTTCAAATATTTCAGCAGCAAGCTGACTTAAGAAATATCTAATATTACAATGTAATATGCTAGATACATATAACCACACTTACATAACTGAAACAAAGCTTTTCTAAAATAGTGTGTCCCAGAACTGAATTTGATGCACTCATATTTTTAATGCTTCTTTTTCCATCACATTTTATTTAAGAAATCTGGTTGTGACCCACTAAAGTGGTTTCATAACTTAATGTTTCAAAAATGCTATGGTAGATTAATCTGCCCATTAAAAAACATATTATACATAAAGTGCTTAGCTCACACACACAAAAAGGCCAATAAATATGAACTTCCTTCCTTCTTCCTCCTTGGGCAGCCAAACTTACAGCTACAATTTGTACTTTGGGTTTCTATGACATTTACATGTGTGATGCTTATAAATTTTCATAATATAGTAAACTAAAGATATTACTTTGGGCTTCTCAGATCAGAGCTGATGACAAACAGTTAGACACTTTTGACTATTCATCAAGAAACTTATATGATCCCGGGTCATATTCAATCTACAACACACCAACAATCCATGAAGTAAACATTTGCAAAGAATTACTACATTTCAATGGTTAAAAACTGCAGCAGTAGCTCACACCTACAAGGCTGAGGTGGGAGGATTGTTTGAGGCCAGAAGTTCGAGACCAGCCTAGACAACTTAGGAAGACCCCATCTCTACACAAAAGTTTTTGAAAATTAGCCAGGCATGGTGGCACCTGCCTGGAGGTCCAGCTACCGAGGCAGAAGGATCACTTGATCCCAGGAGATTGAGGCTGCAGTGAGCTATGATCATGCCACTGTTCTCCAGCCTGGGCAACAGCAAGACCCCATCTCAAAAATAAATACATTAATAAATGAAAATTGCATTTATGTTCTCAACCCTGGCTGCAGATTAGAATAACTTGGGGGAACTTTTAAAATATGATCAACGCCTATCTATTCTCCAGAGATTCTGATCCAAATGGTCTGGATATAGCCTGAACATCAATGAGTATTGTATTATGTAAAAGAGACTCAGGTTAACCCAGCATATAGTCAGGGTTGAGGAACACTGGGTTACTCAGTGCTGAGATTAAGAAGCTGATATGAAAACTAAAACTAGATACCATAATATAGTGAGAACTTTCCACCATTCCCAGAACCTCCTACGCCCATCAAACATTGTACCGATACAATTTCTGCTGAACATCAGTTCTGGCAAGTTGTTTGAACCATTGTATGTATTCACCAGTTAAAAAAAGACATTTCCTGGGAAATATTCTCAATGCAAACTTCTTGCTAATTCTGACTGGCTTGTTTTCTGAGTTAGTGTGAACTGTGAGATCTAACCGCTCGTTATCCTGCCTTCATGGGTAGCCTCGGGAGGGTAGAGAAAGTCCTGCTGTCTCAAAATCCTGTCTTCACAGGTGGTTTCAGGAAAGTATAGAGAGACAGTCCTGCTATCTCAAGCCTGGTAACAATGGCAGCCAATAAGAAGTCCCTTCCACCTCTTTGTCTCCGTCACCTTGGTTCCGTCCTCCGCTGTCACACCCTGCAGATTATACTGTATTCAATCTCTTTCCGATCTTTCTTCACTCACAAGCTGTGAGTCTTCAGGGCACTCACCATGCTTTAGACACCTTTGTGTTTCCCAGACTTAGTGCAGGGCCCAAGCTGTTGCAGAGGCTTAATCATTTTTTATTTTTGTAAAGAGATGAGGTCTTGCTATGTTGTCCAGGCTGAACTCAAACTCCTGGGCTCAAACCGTCCTCTCGCCTTAGCATACCAAATAACTGGGACTACGGTGCATGTCACTGCACCCAGCTTGCTCAGCAAATTTTATTGAATGAATACATGAAGGATTTTGGTGCTCAGAGCAGGTCCGTGGCTCTCTGGGAGGACAGAACTGAAGTCGCCTTTTGCCATGTCTTCTGTCTGTTTCCTCTACCACTCAGCCCTTTTGCTGGAAGGATGAGTTTTCTTTATCATGTCAAAAAGAAGTGGGTTGAGACCTTGTGTTTTTTGGTCAATATTAAGACACCGTAAGGAATAAAACCCTCTGCTGCAGAGTCCCTCAGACTTCATGGTGGATTTCTGGTTCTTGGGCAGCAGTGGCACTGCCAGCTGCCTCCTGGTTTGGAAGCCAACACCACACTACAGGGAAACCAAATCTTCTGAGAACCTAAAATCCCTCAAAGGCAGTGCTCCCAGGCTGGAGCTGGCGTTGCTATTCCAGGCTTGGGGTTCTGGCCATTGACACTGATTATGATTTAATACACCACATTGGTGAAGTAGCAATTCAGGAAATATTGCTTTTCAAATCAACCACGAAACCTGGCTGATTTGTCTTGGAAGCTGAAATCCCACATCTTGGGGAAGAATGAGTCTGGGTGATCCTGGTCCTAGCAGGAAAGCAAAGGAGAGAAAAAGTTACAAACACGAAATGCATATGTTTGATTTCTCCCCTTCCCACTTCCAAGAACATTTTAACCCTTAGTAGATTTTTAGTTCTAATGCAAACTTTAGTTTTTTTCATTTTAATTTGAATTTTCTTATTTTTATTTTATTATTATTATTATTATTTTATGACAGGGTCTTGCTCTGTTGCTTAGGCTGGAGTGCAGTCGTGTGATTATGGCTCACTGCAGTCTTGATCTTCCAGCGATCCTCTCACCTCAGCCTCCCGAGTAGATGGGACCATAGGGGCATGCCACCACACCCAGCTAATTTTTGTATTGTTGATACAGATGGGATTTTGCCATGTTTGCCAGCCCAGGCTTGTCTCGAATGCCTGAGTGCCAGTGATCTGCCTGCCTTGGCCTCCCAGACTGTGAGGATTATAGGCATGACCCATTGCACCTGGCCAAAACATTTTTACTTTAAAAACTTTTTTATTTTACTTCCAATATGATCATCAAAGCACTATAAACATCCCCGTTTTTTAATTCTTAAAATTTTCCTTATCCTTAAATACCTCCTCAGGAACACCATCTCTACTGAGTCCAGCAATGTTACCAGGAATTTTTCACGGTTTTGGTGCATCATCTGTATCTTTCAGGATCAACTACACTCTTCTCTGTTTACAGAAATCACATTATGCTCTGTACACAGTAGGCTGTCGGGGAACACAGTAGGTGTTCAATGAGATAAATGGGATGGAACAACTCAGCCGTTTCCACAGCCTGCTCAGGTGTTAAGATGAGTGGGATTGTGTTTGGCAGAGGTACTGAGGACTCTCTCAGGAAATGAGGTCCCATCTCAGGGTATTTTTTGCATGAGACAGCCTGTCATTCTGGAGCTTTAGTGACGTAACTGGACATGTAAGGCCCATAACACCCTGACTTAATAATATAAGACCACAAAGCCTGCTCCATCATGGGCTTGTTGAAGCCCTCCATGCCTTCATTTCCTTATCCTAGTGATGATCCCAATGCCCACCCCACAGGTGGATGATGTAGTGAACGTGAAAGTTTTGGGAGTGGTTGTGAAAAGAAATTCTCTATAAACCCTCAACTGAGCGGAATGTCTGCCGTTTTTAGGCCACACATAAAATCACAGCTTTTCCAAGTTCCTGTTGATGAAGAAATAGGACTAAATAGGCATCCTGCAAAAAAAAAAGAAAAAGAAAAAAAAAAAGCTCTTTTTTCCCATATTAAAATTGGGAGTTCACATACTAATTTTTTTTTTTTTTTTTTTTTTTTTTTGAGACACAGTCCACTCTTTCACAAGGCTGGAGTGCAGTGGCGCCATCTCTGCTCACTGCAACCTCTGACTCCCTCATTCAAGCTATTCTCTTGCCTCAGCCTCCCGAGTAGCTGGGATTACAGGCACACACCACCATGCCCAGCTAATTTTTGTATTTTTAGTAGAGATGGGGTTTCACCATGTTGGCCAGGATGGTGTTGATCTCCTGACCTCGTGATCCACCTGCCTCGGCCTCCCAACGTGCTGGGATTACAGGCATGAACCACCATGCCCAGCCACATATTAATGTGTTTATTTATGTTCATGACACATGCAAGCAATGCACCTCTTGATCTCTTGGGATCTGTTTCTTTTCTATTGGCATCTTCCAGCTGGACTTGATTTGCATCTGGTGAGCGCTTCCCCTAACCACTACTGAAACAGCAGGCTTAGGTTATGCTGATTGGAAAGGAAACTCTGGAGACCTGTGTGGTTTATTCATTTATTTGCCTGTGCATTCATACATTTAACAAACATTGTGCACTCACGTTTTTCCAGGCTCTGTGATAGGTGTTGGGATACAGAAGCAAAAGAGACTGTCTTTGACTCGTAAGAGCTCCCATTCCTGGCCTGGTGTGGCAGAAGAATTGCTTGAACCCAGGAGGTGGAGGTTGTGGTGAACCGAGATTGCGCCATTGCACTCCAGCCTGGGCAACAAGAGCAAAACTCTGTCTCAAAATTATATATATATATATATATATATTTTCATATATATACACACTAGTAGTATAAGGGAAAAAGTTATGATTTGGCTGCTATAGGCATAGAGGTGAAGGTATCTAACTTCATCTGGGGAATCACAGAAGACTTCCTGGAGGAGATGATGTTTGATCTGAGACTTAACAATTGAGTAGGGGTTTTCTGAATGAAGGCAGGCTACAGGAGGTTGAAGCTAGAGGGGAGGATATGGAGCAGAGAAAGGGATCTCCAGCTGTTTTCCAGAAAAAACAGCATCTGCCAGTGCAGGTGTAGTTATATTCTGGGAATGGACAGAGATGAAAAGGTCAGATTACAAAGGCACATATGTACTTTAGAAAAGGAATTTGAACTTCAAAGATGTTGGACTTTATGCAAAGTCTCAGCATTGTAAGGTTTGTGTTTTAGAACAGGTTTTCAACGGCAATATGGCAAATGGATTTTTGGGGGATGAGGTGGACAGTAGTATTGTCAGGAAGCAAGGTTAGGAGTCAAGTCCAGTTGTCTAAAAGGAAATAAGTGCTTGAACTAAAAACAGTGGTGTTGAGAATGGAGAAGGAGTGGATTCAAGAGAAACCTAGGAGATAGAGTCTACAAATCTATAGAATGTGAACTGCGGCATTAGATGAGGAGCATTAGAAAACGTGGAGGCCTGACATGGTGGCTCAAGCCTATAATCCTAGCGCTTGGGAGGCTGAGGCAGGAGGATCTTTTGAGACCAGGAGTTCGAGACCAGCTTGAACAACATAGCAAGACCCAGTCTCTACAAAAAATAAAAAAAAAATTAGGCTGGCGTGGTGGCTCACACCTGTGGTTCCAGCTACTCAGAAGGCTGAGGCAGGAGGATAGCTCATGAGGCTGCAGTGAACTATGATCCCATCACTGCACATCACCTCGGGGACAGAGCAAGACCCTATGCCTAAAAATAAAATAAAATAAAAATAAAAAAGTTAAGGATTACATTTTAGGATTCCAGATCCTAATTTTATGATTAAATTACTTAATTCCTGGTAATTCCTGAGACTCGGCAGAGTGTTGAAGAAAAAAAAAGAGTGGAATTCAGAATGACTTCTAGGTTTCTGATTTTAGTGACCTAAGTGGTTGCCACATGGTGATGCTTCAGGGACCATAGGAAATCACCCTGGGTGTTCCTTTGCTAATTTTCAGGTTGCCGTGTACATAAGGCACCACTGTCCATGGCGCAGACAGCTTGTTGACTTGTACAAGTCCTTCTAGTCTGGGAATGCAGTTTTATACATCTTATGTGTATAAATGCATGTGTGCATGTGTATGTAAACTTGAAATATGTACTGATCTTCACTTGGCTAAGTGATCACCCATGTGTTTATGACTATCTCTTTGCTCCATTTTGAATGCCATGTTAATGCAGCCATACAGTGTTGAGGTTATGTGCATGGCCTCTGGAGCCAGACTGCCTAGACAGAAACCCTGTCTCCATACACTTGCAGAGTAACCTGGCATGAGTAATAGAACTATTTCCTCCCTGAGTCTCCTCCCTCCACAAAGCCATCATAACAATGATACCTGCCTCACAGGGAAGTTGTGAGGATTAAATTAATTAATTCATGGTAATTCACTTAGAACACGGCCTGCCTGGTACATAGTGAGTGCTGTTTAACTGTTATCTCTTACTATCACAGCAAGAATGTCACCATCGGAAAAAGCCTCCAAGTGTCCCTGATCCTGCTTGAGTGGCATCCTTACCTGTTGCCGACATGCAGAGCCCTAGCTCTATGCCAGACTCTGCCCTGGGGCTCTGCGTGTATTACGTCCTTCAGTTGTCACCACAGAGCTCTGCGGTCCTGAGTAGGGCATCATGATCCCAGTGTTACCGGTAAACACACAGAGATTGGAGATGCTAAGCAACTTGCCCCAATCACACCACTATCAAGTAGAAGAACCAGGATCCAAACCCAGGACTGCTTTACTCTAATGTCCCTGGACATAATCTGGGCTGTTGCTAGGGAAGCCAGTGCAGCCAGCCATTTCCAGCAGGACATTGGTAGGAAGGGCCTCGTTATTCCAACATCAAGAGCCACCTTGGTTCTCTGAGTTCAGGAGCCTACCCCAGCACCACAAATGGTGATGAAGTACAATCTAAGTGGTGTCATTCATTAGTTAAGAAAGAAATTAGGCTTTTTCTTTTCATCTCTCTCCAGTCATCCTGCCCAACACAATTAAGTCCCCCTACCTCCTTGTTTTCTTTTAAGGATTTAGATCTGCTTATAGAAGCAGTTTGGGTCTTGAAACAAAAGACCCAATTTAACCAGTAGCAAAACATTGTAAGGCCGGATGCAGTGGCTCACACCTGTAATCCCAGCACTTTGGGAGGCCGAGGCGGGTGGATCACTTGAGGTCAGAAGTTCGAGACCAGCCTGGCCAACATGGTGAAACCCGTTTCTACCAAAAACCACAAAAACTAGCCAGGCATGGTAGTGCTTGATCCCAGCTACTTGGGAGGCTGAGGTTGGAGGATCAATTGAACCCTGGAGGCAAAGGTTACAGTGAGCCGAGATCTTGCCACTTTGGTCCAACCAAAAAAAAAAAACAAAAAGAAAAACAAAAAACCAAAAACCTGTAGCAACAATGTGATCTGGAAAAGATAATTTTAAATGGTAGTAGCCTCAGCTGTGCTTGAGTAGCTTTTATGTGAGTCACAAAAGCTACTTGGAGAATATACTTTGAATACACATCCCCTGTGTGCCCAGTTCCTCTATTTCCACATCATTACCTTCATGTCTTGTTGGAACTTGGTAAATATCCGGTCTCATCTTTCATTTTGCCTCTCAGTCAGGTTTCTGTACATGTTGCTGACGGTTCTGACCCGTGAGTTGCCATTTTTCATGAAGCTTTCTCTGATGCAAAAAGATCATAGGTCCTTTGATACAAGTGTCAAATATTACTAGTCACATTGTTATTTCCAATTGCAAGCTGGGACACCAAGGGGGAATTTAGGACTAAGTTATTGATGTGGGTTACTGCCAGGGTGCTGAAGTCTGAGAACTTTGTGCCATCCCAGGTCATTGTTTATTATCTCAGTGCAGACTCGTATTTCTTAGGCCATATTTTAGCCAAAAAAGGCTTCCACAAACAGCTTTCATGAGGTTGTGGAAATTGAATTTCCTAAGCTTTGCATCTGCTGCTAAAAACAAACACATTTTTCCACTCTCTGAGAAACACCACTCTCACCAGTCTCTCATGCTATATACTCTCCTAGAGAAAGAAATCTGGCTTTCATCCAAGAGAGATAACCACTTTAGCTCAGCTGGATATTTGAACATCTACACATAGAAAGCAGATAAAATATATAAACTGGGTCAAGCTAGCAGTGATCCATTGCTTTTCTAAAGGATTCACTCTCAATATTCTTTATATTGAAACTGCCTTTGTACCTTTAAGATGATGTACGAAATCTAATTTACACAAAAGCTTTTCAAGAGTTTATCTTTTGAGTCAAGCACTGTTGTATTAGTCTGTTTTCACACTGCTATAAAGAAATACCTGAGACTGGGTAATTTATAAAAGAAACAGGTTTAATTGACTCACAGTTCAGCGTGGCTGGGGAGGTCTCAGGAAACTTACAATCATGGCAAAAGGCGAAAGGAAAGCAAGGATCTTCTCACATGGCGGCAGGAGAGAGAAGAGTGGGGAGTGAAGGGGGAAGAGCCCCTTATAAAACCATCAAATCTCATGAGAACTCATTCACTATCATGAGAACAGCATGGGGGAAACTGACCCTATGATCCAATCACCTCCCACTAGGTCTCTCCCTAGACACGTGGGGATTATGGGGATAGCAATTCAAGATGAGATTTGGGTAGGGACACAACCAAACCATATCCATAATTGTCAGTGTTGTTTTGAAATCCTTGCTTAGCAGGGCTTGAGTACAGATCTCAAAAAAGGAAAAAGAAAACCCTATATCTATAGTTTTAAAATATGGTCTTTTGGCACTATAGGCATTACAGGAAAATGAGAAGTTTACCAAACTTATCGGTTTGGGAGGAATGCATTCTTATGGATTCAGGTATGGCTCCCATATTTCATTTCTGTACACATTGATATATGGACAGGCTGTCTCCTGAGCCTGAAGGTGAGTTGGAGACTTCATACAAATATTCATCAAGTTGCAGACAAATGGAAAGAACAGAGGGAGGTGTGTCTCTTTGTCTTGTTTTCTTTTAAAGCTACCATTTTATTGGGTGCTTATTATGGGTGAATGATTTGCAAAGTGCTTTATAGATACTATCTCATTTCACCTTTGCATGAAACTTATGAACTAAAACTAATTGTGTTCATCTTGCCCATGAGAAAACTCAGGCTTTGGGAGGTGAAATCATTTGTCCAGGGTCACACAGTTAATCAGCAGTTTTTGATTCAAAACAGGCTTTTGCAGAGTCATAGCTAACATTCACTGGGCTCTTGCTGTGAACTCAGACATGGTTCTAAATACTTTACTTGTATTAAATTCATTTAATCCTTACAACAGCTCTATGTGGTAGGTTCTAACCTCCTTCTCATCCCACAGATGAGGAAATGAAGACATCAAGAGGTTACACGACTTGCCTAAGGGCACAAAGTTAAAAAATGAGAGACATGGGATAAAAAAAACCTTGTTCCTCTGGCTCCACAATGTTCTCTCCTAACCATTGTGTCTTAGAGGCTCTCTCTAAAATCCTGCCTCATGATTTTTCCACATCCACTGCATTGCCTAATTATCTTTTCTACTTCATTTTTACTGTGACACTTCTCATAGCTGACATACTTGATACTTGCTTGATTATGTTTGTTTGCTTCTCCTTTTTGTCGCCTCACACTAGATTGTAAGCTCCAAGAGGGCAGAGATCTCTTTCTTGTTTACTGATGTTTTCTTGGAATAGTTATACTTCCTGGCACATCTATGAACTATGGCACATCTATGATAAATGTAGAGTAGCGCCTGGAACACAGCAGGCAGTGAAAAGATCAATGGGAGAATGATGGAATCATGGGCATATCTGTAAGCTTATTACAACTGATGGCTACTCAGGATCCATTCTGCTTGCAGTGGTGATTTTGAATCCAATTTGGTAGAATGGTAGCTATATAAAACAAATTGCTGTGGGTCAAGGAGCGGATGAGAAGTCAAGAAGTAATTCAGATGAGGGGAGGAAAGATATAGGATGTAGCTGGAAGAGGCATCTGTGGTGAGGGAATATATCTATGGGTGAAAAGGTTTACAGCCTAAGAGGAAGGAGCAAGTGGAGAGGAAGATCTGAGTGGAGGTGATTGATGGCTTAGCAGAGAGAGAGAGGAATTGGGCTAAGAGCTGTAGTGGAAGGGCCAACCTTGCAAAAAAGGAGAGCTGCTCTTGTTTCTGAAACAGGGCAAAGGGAGGCAATGATTGACAATTATGAAGAGAGATCTGAAGGAAAGAGAAATTGAGAGAGCTCCTATTGCATGCTCTTGCTCATCCCAGGATAATAGCAAGGTGAAGCCCTCTACAGATGATGTTGAGGAAAATTCTGCTTTAAAAAAATGATGTCAGATAAAATGATGTTTTGCTAGGACTGAAACAGGGAACAGGGGGCTGAACTTCACCTCATTTAAGACATAAATTTCTTATAAGCAATAAGTAACAATGACAGGAAATCAAGACCAGGCTGCAATTAGTGCGAAATTGCTCTCTGTGAAACTGTTAGTAAAAGGAGATTGTGGATGATGAAGGGACACTGGCTTAAGCTGTTTTCATGGACTCCACTTTTACAGAAACAGAGCAATTGCTTCATGTCTTAGTGTTCCCACGGGATCAACCAAAGATTCATGCCAGTGGACAAAACAGATAGCTTTCCTCGCAAAGTGATGTGATCACTGGATTTCTCAGTCTGAGGGGACACCGTCATTCCTGGTTACTGGTGGCAGTCTGTTGCTTCACTTAGATCTCTGGCTACCTTGGTCCAGTCAATGTGAGACATGCTTTCAGCTCATTCCTTGAAACTTGCTTATACCCCTTTCTTTCTCTTCCCAATATCCTCTAAGGCATGAATCTTCTCTCTTTTTTATTTTAATGATAATTATTTTCATTCTCCAGAAATCCTCCTACTCAGGATCTCATTCTTTGTATTGGTTATCTGTTGCTGAGTAACAAAATTATCCCCAGATGCAGTGGTTTAAAACAAAAATATTATTTGTGCTGTGTCAGGAGTTTGAGAGCAGGTTTGCTGGTGCCTCTGGCTCATGGGTACTCATAATACTGCAACGGTTTTGGCTTGGGCAACCATCTCCTCTGAAGACTCTAATGGGGGAAGATCAAGTTCCAAGTTAGGCCTCGCCCAAATGGAAGCTCACAACTTAGTAACTGGCTTCCCTTAGAGTGAGCTAGTGAAGGCGAGTGAAATGGAAGTCAGGGTATTTTTGTAACCGAATCTCGGAGTGACATCTCATCACTTTTGCCATGTTCTACTTATTCGAAGCAAGTCCTAGGCTCAGCCCACACTCAAGTGGAGGGAAAAGTATGGATGTCAGGAGGGGAAAATCTTGAGGACCACCTTGGAAACTGCCTACCATATTCACATTTGTTGCTTCCCCCATCCTATGCTAGCAATTTATTTTCCTGCAAGTAGTGAGTAAAAGGAACCATGCCCAGATACCTTCTTGAACCCAATTGCCGTAGTCATTCTGTATAGATGGGATGGACTCTCCCCTCCCTTGCTCCCAAATTTGTTTTACATGCTGAAACTGATGCCACTACACATGCACCAAGAGGATAATGAGCTGGCTCCCAAGTTGTTCCAAAAACAGCTTGAGAGAGCAAGGAAAGAAGACTGGCATGGGGTTTTATGTTGGTTAGGATCTGGGGCTGAGAGGAGGGTTTCTATGTGGGGCCTGGGGCTTGTGTTCTTGCCTGTTAGAGTGAATGAAGAGCATGTATAGGCTTTCTCATCAACTTTTCCAGACCTGCGGCTAAAAGGGAAAGGGAAGTCATGGGGCCTGAAAGCTGTTAACAGTCAAACAGCAAAAATGGAGTCAGACTCTACATTAAATTGTTAAACTTGAAATTTGATGGATACAGTTGGGTGTTGAGATTCTGAAGTCTGACTCTGCAGTGGATCTGATGCCTGCTTATTTTGTGTGTGTACTCACCCATACATGGAAACACATGGCCGAAAAGACTGCCACACCCTCAGTGAGGAGTGACTTTAAATAAATGTGGCTGATCTCACTTACATGTGGAATCTAAACAAACTGAACCTAGAGAAGCAGAGAGTAGAATGTTGGTTACCAGGGGCTGCAGAGAGAGGAGGATTGGGGAGATATTGGTCAAGGAATAAGAAATTTCAGTGAGGAGGAATAAGTTCACCTGTTGATGAACATTATGGGATTTGTTCCAATTTAGGGCCATTGTTAATTAACCTTCTATGTGTAAGTCCATATAGGACATATGATTTATTTTTCTCTTGGGTAAATACTTAGGAGTGGAAAGACTTAGACATATGTTAAGTATCTATCTAACTTTTTAAGAAACTGCTAAACTATTTTCTAAAATGTGGTTGTACCATTTTGCATTCCCATCAATGGCGAATAGAATTTTCACTTGCTCCATAACTTTACCAACTATTAAATATGGTAAAACTTTGAATTTTAGCCAGTTTACAAGTTACATGTTGTGGCATTTCATTGTGGTTTTAATTTGCCTTTCCCTAATGACTAATGTGGAACAATTTTTTTTATGGCCATAATTTGCCTTCCACATCTTTTGTCTGGTGGATTTAAATTTGGTGTCTATTTGAACTTTTGTCCATTTTTATTGGGTTGTCTCTCTTATTATTGAGTTGTAAGTGTTCTTTATATATTCTAGATACAAGTCCATTGCTATGTGTGTGCACATATAAAGTATACTCTCCTAGTCTAGTCTATCTTTTGCCTTTTCATTTTAACAGTGACTTTTTTTTTTTTAACTTCAACTTATCTTTTGGATTGAAGAGGTACATGTTCAGGTTTGTTACATGGGTATATTGTATGATGCTGAGGTGTGGGGTATGAATGATGCCCTCACCCAGGCAGTGAGCACAGTGCCCAACACGTAGTTTTTCAGCACTTGGCCCCCTTCCCTTTCTCCCCTCCCTGGTAGTCCCCAGTGTCTATTGTTCCCATCTTCATGTCCATGCTTGCCCAGTGCTTAGCTCCCACTTAGAAGTGAGAACATGCAGTATTTGGTTTTCTTAACAGTGACTCTTGAAGAGCAAAAGTTTATGATATCGATGAAGTCCCATTGTTGATATGTTTTCTTTTAGAGTTCATGCTTTTTGTATTCAAGGAATATTTGCCAAACCCAAGGTCTTTAAAACTTTCTCCTTTGTTTTGTTTTCGAGTTGTACAGTTTTAGCTTGTATACTTAGATCTATGACCTGTTTTAAGTTAGTTTTTGTGTATGGTGTGAGGTAATGGTTAAGATTCATTTTTTCTATATATCTAGCCAATTACTCCAGCACCATTTATTAAAAAGTGTATTCTTTCCTCCACTGAACTGTTCTGGCACCTTTGTCAAAAATCGATTGACCATTTATGTGTTGGTCTATTTCTGGACTCACTATTCTATCGTCTCGATTTATTTATCTCTCCTGATGCCAAAAATGACATTGCATTGACTATTATGACCTTATAATAAACCTTGAAACCAAATAGTATAACTCCTTCAACTTTAGTATTCTTTTTCAAGTTATTTTAGTTTACAGGTTGAGCATTCCTAAAATGGAGATTCAATATTCAAAATGCTCCAAAAATCTGAAAGTTTTTGGGCACCAACATGATGCCACATCAGTGCCTGAGATAGTGACACCTTTGCTTTCTGATGGTTCAATTCACACAAACTTTGTTTCATGCACAAAATTATTTAAAATATTGTATAAAATTACCTTCACACTATGTGTATAAGGTATATGTGAAAGATAAATGAATTTTGTGTTTAAGACTTGAGTGCCATCCCCATGATATCTCATTCTGTTATGCAAGTATCCCCAAATCTGAAAATATCCAAACTTCAAAACATTTCTGGACCCAGGCATTTTGAATAAGGAATACTTAACTTATACCTGGTTCTTTGCATTTCCATAGCTTGCTGGGCTTTTGACTGGTATTCCATTAAACCTATAGATCTTCCAGCGCTTTGGGAGGCAAGGCGGGTGGATTGATTGAGGTCAGGAGTTCAAGACTAGCCTAGCCAACATAGTGAAACCCTGTCTCTACTAAAAATACAAAAATTAGCTGGGCGTGGTGGCAGGTGCCTGTAATCCCAGCTACTTGTGAGGCTGAGGGAGGAGAATCGCTTGAATTGGGGAGACAGAGGTTGCAGTGAGCCGAGGTTGGGCCACTATCCTCCAGCCTGGGTGACAAAGTGAGACTGCGTCTCAAAAAAATAATAATAATAAAATAAAAAATAATAAAATAAACCTATAGATCAGCTTGGAGATACTGACATTTTAACAGTGAGGAGTTATTTGTCTTGCAACCTTGCTAAAGCATTTAAAAATGTATGTCCTAGAATTTTTTACTTAAACAGTCAATGTTGCCTCTGAATATAGCTGTAGGGTTTTTGCAGATGCCCTTTACTAGGCTGAGAAAATTTCCTTCTTAGTTTGCTGATAATTTTGATCAGAAATTGATTTTTTATTTTGTCAAATAAATGCTTTTTATGCATCTATTGAGATAATCATATGCTTTTTAGAATTTTAGTGTGTTAAAATGGTAAACGACATTGCTTAATTTTCAATATTTAAACAACCTTGAATTCCTGAGATAAACCCCACTTGGTAACTGTGTATTATACTTTTTTATATTGTTGGATTCAATTTGCTAAGATTTTGTTGAGAATTTTTGCATCTATGTTTATGAGTTATTGGTGTGTAGTTTCCTTTTTGGTTAATGTTTCCTCTATGATTTTTCTCCTGTTGATTTCACTTTTTAAAAATTTATCTTTATTATTTCCTTTCCTATGCTTACATTGGGTTTAATTGGCTTGTCTGTTCCTGGTTTCTAAAAGTGAAAGTTTAGGTCATTGATCAGACATACATGCTTCAGTACTATAAATGCCATTCTATGTACTTCTTTAGCTGAATTTCATAGATTTTAGTAATTTGTGTGTTTAGTTTTACCAGTTTAAAACAATTTATAATTTCCCTTTTGGTTTCTTCTTTGATCCTTGGATTGTTTAAAAGACTGTTATTTAGATTTGAAAGTTTTTAGCACATCTTTTTGTTAATTTTTAATTTCATTTCATTGTGATTAGAGGATATGCTTCATTTGCTTTTAACCCTTTTAATTTTTTTGAATCTTGTTTTGTGGCCCAGCATATAGTCTGTCCTGTTAAATGTTTTGTGTACATTTGTAAAGAAAATGTATTCTGCTGTTGTTGGTAGGAGAGCTTTGTAAATGCCATTTAAGTCAAGTTGATTAATAGTCTTGTTCAGATTGTTCATATCCTTACTGATTGTCTGTCTACTTTTTCTCACAATTTTTATAAAAGGGGCAATGAAATATCCAACTCTAATTATAAATTTGCCTATTTCTTTTTTCTTCTCCTTCCTTCCTTCCTTTCCTTCCTTTCTTCCTTCCTTTCTCTCTCTCTTTCCTTCCTTCCTTCCTTTCCTTCCTTTCCTTCCTTCCTCCCTTCCTCCCTTCCTCCCTTCCTCCCTTCCTTCCTTCCTCCCTTCCTCCCTTTCTCTCTTTCTCTCTTTCTCTCTTTCTTTGTTCTTTCTCACTCTGTCACCCAGGCTGGAACGCAGTGCTGTGATCACGGCTCACTGCAACCTCTGCCTCCCAGGTTGGAGTGATTCTCCTGCCTCAGCCTCCTCAGTAGCTGGGACTACAGGTGCCCACCACCACACCCGGTTAATTTTTGTATTTTTAGTAGAGAAGGAATTTCACCAGGTTTCTTAGGCTGGTCTTGAACTCCTGGCCTCGAGTCGTCTGCCTGCCTTGGTCTCCCAGCATGCTGAGATTACAGGTATGATGCACTGCACTGGCCTGAATTTGCCTATTTCTTTTTGAGCTCTATCAGATTTACTTCTTATATTTTTAAGTTCTGTTATTAAGTGCATAAATATTTAGGATTTTATATCTTCTTGATGAATTGACCACTTTATCATTATGAAATGATCCTGGTAATGTCCCTGGTAATATTCTTTGCTCTTAAATCTACATTGTCTGCTCCTAATATCGTCACTCCAGTTTTCTTTTATTGTGAGACGGAGTTTTGCTCTTGTTGCCCAGGCTGGAGTGCAATGGCACAATCTCGGATCACTGCAACCTCCACCTCCTGGGTTCAAGCGATTCTCCTGCCTTAGCCTCCTGAGTAGCTGTGCACCACCATGCCCAGGTGTACACCACCATGCCCAGCTAATTTTGTATATTTAGTAGAGATGGTGTTTCTCCATGTTGGTCAAGCTGGTCTCGAACTCCTGACCTCAGGTGATCCACCCACCTCGGCCTACCAAAATGCTGGTATTACAGGCATGAGTCACCGTGCCCCGTCCCAGTTGTCTTTTAGTGTTTGCCTGTTATGTCTCTTTCCATTCTTTTATTTTTAATCTACTTGTATCTTTACAGTAAAAATGGACTCCTGTATGTTGCAAGAAATTTGGCTTGCAGTGTTTCTTATTGGAATTCTCTTGTTATTTTTATCTTGATTTCTTTCTGCATAGTCTGTCTTTATTCTCTGGCTGCTTGTAAGATTTTTCTATCAGTGAGTAATTTTTAACAATTTACTGTGATGTACCTCAGTGCAGGATTCTTCGTGTTTATTGTATTGGGGGCTTGTTAGCGTCTTTATATTTTTTTTGGTCAAATTTGGGGAAATTTTGGCCATTATTTTCTTAAATATTTTTTCTCTCTCCCTCCACATTTTTCAGGGGCTCTATTTATATAGTAGGCTGCCTGAATTTTCCCCAGAGCTCACTGTGCTCTGTTCAACTTTAAAAAATGTTTTTTCTCTGTGTGTTTCATTTTGGATCGTTTCTATAGCTATGTTTTCAAGTTCACTAATTTTTTTTGCAGGGTCTAATAGTCTGTTAATCCCATCTAGTACATTTTAAATTTCAATTATTGTATTTTTTTTTTTTATTTTCAGAAGTTCAATTTTGATCTTTTAAAAAAGATTTTACAGCCAGGCGTGGTGGCTCACGCCTGTAATCCCAGCACTTTGGGAGGCCGAGGCGGGTGGATCACAAGGTCAGGAGATTGAGACCATCCTGGCTAACATAGTGAAACCCCGTCTCTACTAAAAAAATAGAAACAATTAGCCAGGCGTGGTGGCAGGCGCCTGTAGTCCCAGCTACTCAGGAGGCTGAGGCAGGAGAATGGCGTGAACCTGGGAGGCGGAGCTTGCAGTGAGCCGAGATCACGCCACTGCACTCTAGCCTGGGCGAAGTAAATTAAAATTATATATATATATATATTTATATACAAAGATTTTACTTGTCTTTAACTTGATTGAACTTAACATGTTCAATCTTGAACTTAACATGTTCAATCTTTATCTTCTTGAACATATGGAATATAGTTATAATAACTGTTTTATTATCTTTGTCCACTAATTCTATAATCTGTGTCATTTCTGGCACATTATGTATTGCACCTTCCTCCTTTTAGGCATGTCTAGAATTTTCGTACTGGTTCACAGAACAAAACCTGAGAATTTAACCTTGTTGGATATTTTCATATTCCTGTATTGAGCTTCTTTTATGGGGTATAGTTACATTCCTTAGAAACCATTTGCTTCCTTCAAGTCTTGCTTTTGAGCTTTGTTAGGCAGATGCAGAACAATCTTTAGTCTCAGACTAACTTTTCCCTACTACTGGGGCAATATCTTCTTTTTTCTTTTTTGAGACGGGGTCTTGCTCTGTCGCCCAAGCTGGAGTGCAGTGGTGTGATCTCGGCTTTTTGCAACCTCCGCCTCTCGGGTTCAAGCAATTCTGCTGAGGCAATAATCTTCTGAGGACTCTACCCAATCTCCCCTGATTACAGGATTCACCACTATGGATGATGGAACACAAATTCTTCCCATGTTCATGTGATCTCTCGGTATTGACCCCCTGTTCTCTTTGAGTGATGCTTTCCCAATGCTCACATGCATGCACTGATTAGTATTCAGCTGAAGACTCAAGGTGGACCCTCTTCAAAAAGCTGAAGTTTTTTCTTTTTACGCTTCTCTTCTTGAAGGTGACCCTCTGAATTCTAGTCATCTTGACCTTGTTGGACTCCCAGCTTCATCACCTCAACTCAGGAAGACTGTCAGGCTCTACTTCCGTTTCCCCTTTCTTCACTGCAACCTGGAAGTTGTCTCTAGGCGGTAAGCTTGGGCATCAGGGAGCTCATCTCTTTTCTTTCTCTTGGGCACTGCCGTCCTAAGCTGCCTGATGATCAATGTCTAAAACCCACTGTATCATATGTTTTGTTTGTTTTTTTAGCTTTGTGCAGGAGGATAAACCCAATCCCTAAGCTCTATATTGACTGAAAGAAGGTATCTCTCAGAGATGTTTTAAAATGTGTATTTCTCTATTATGTGTGAGATTAAGAACCCAGTATTATATTTAAGGGCTATTTTTATTTCTTTTGCCTTTCTTTATGTTCTTTGTTTTTTCCTTTTTGTCTCATTGAATTGTTGGTGATTTTCTTCTTCATTTCTAGAAGCTCATAATATATTATAGAGATTAGTTCCCTTTTTTTTTGGGTAAATTTTCCAGTCTCTAATTTGTGTTTTTACTTTGCTTATGTAATTTCTACTTTATGTATGTTGTTTCAATTTTTATGTAGTCAAATTTGTTAATATTTTCTTTTACTGAGCTTGGGTTTTTGTAGCAATGGTTTTATATTTGACCTTTATTGAAATAGTACAGTATTACTCTAAGTAGATTGTGATATGTTAAAGATGCATATTGTCCTCAGAGCTGTAATTCTTTGTTTGTTGAGAATATATTTGATTTTTACCAATAGACTAAAATTATTTGGAATAAAGGCTGGTGAATAAGGTGAGACAACAAATTGAGTAATAATAATTTTGAGTAAATTGTGAAGGTTTTTTTTGTAGTTAAGAGACTGATTTTTATATCAAGAGCATGCATTTGTTCTGAAGTTGGTTCCAAAGTGGAATTTTATTTTATTTATTTTATTTTTTTGAGACAGGGTCTCCTTCTGTCACCCAGGCTGGAGTGTAGTGGTGTGATCTTGGTTCACCACAGCCTCCGCCTCCCAGATTGAAGTGATTCTCATGCCTCGGCCTCCTGAGTAGCTGGAATTACAGGTACTCACCACCACATCTGGCTAATTTTTTTTTTTTTTTTGGACTTTTAGTAGAGACAGGGTTTCACCATTGGCTAGGCTGGTCTTGAACTCCTGGCCTCAAGTCATCTACTTGCTTCAGCCTCTCAAGGTGCTGGGATTACAGGCCCAGCCTAAAGTGGAATTTTAGAAATGTGTGACTGGATAATAGGTTTAAACATTCCTTCCCTCCTGTTATTCCTGTTTCCCCTTTCCCACATTTAAGCAGGTGGTCTGTCCTATACTTAATTGTCTTGGAGGACATATGTGGCACAGCTTTCATGGGGAGATTGAGGGCTCCAGAGCAGAATGGCTGTATGGTACCTGTATGAAGAAAGGCACTAGGCAGACGTAAAGAAAAATGTCTGTGTCCCAAGAAACACAGAACCATTGCACTGAAAATAACTCTAAGAGAAGGACAGGGGACAACACAATGGTACCCTCTATGGACAACCAGCCTGTAGGCCCTTCCTCAATAATGTGTGACTGGGGAAGACTCTGGAATTTGGACAAATTCCTATAGCTGGTGGGGGAAGACACCAAGAATGACCGGCATGAGGTTTTGAATTAGCTTGATTGTATGGAGTCTTGAACTTGAAATTAAGTCAGTTTATAGAAAATAAAGACATCTTAATATTTAGATGAGATCCACCCTCTTTACAAATCTTTTGACCAGTGGTTAACAAATTTGTTGCTCTCCAAAGTAAGAAATTTGAAGAGTTACATCATTGCCTCTCTGTTGGGAGAGGCAACCAACTGAATTAGTTTCTATTACTTTATAATAGGGCTTTTAATGTGAAGCCCACAGACTTCAGCAAGGTGAGGTGGCTCACACCTGTAATCTCAACATTTTGGGAGGCTGAGGCAGGGGGATTGCTTGAGGCCAGGAGTTTGAGACCAGGTTGGACAACATAGTGAAGCCCTATCTCTACAAAACCTTTTTTCTTTTTTAAATTAGCTGGATGTGGTGGTGTGTGCCTGTAGTCCCAGCTACTCAGGAGGCTACTCAAGAGGATTGCTTGAGCCCAGTAGCTTGAAGTTACAGTGAGCTATGATCGCTCCACTGCACTCCATCCTGGGCATCAGAGCAAGACTTTGTCTCTAGGAAAAAACAAACAAATAAAACTGAAGTCCATAGACTCCTAAGGGATCTTTGAACTTGAAAGCAAAAAGATTGCATCTTTACTCACTTCAATCTGAAATGTAGCACTTCCTTCAATTATAAATGTAGACAAAAAATCACAAGAGTATTAATTAATAATACCTGTGACTTTGTCAATAATAAGAAAGCATACACATTTTTATATCACAGTACAATTACTGCAGCTATATGCAAATATCATTTATTTTAATTACTAATAATTGCTACTTCAAAATTATGGTAGCTTTTAGGCTTAGTACCAGTTATTGTTATTTAATTCATTAATAAGAAGCACTATTAAAATTCTATCACAAACACATTTTTATTTTGTTTTGTTTTTTGAGACAGAGTCTTTCTTGCTCGGTCACCCAGGATGAAGTGCAATGGTGTGATCTTGGCTCACTACAACCTCTGCCTCTCTGGCTCAAGCAATTCTCCTGCCTCAGCCTCCCGAGTAGCTGGGATTACAGGCACACACGACTATGCCAGGCTAATTTTTGTATTTTTTGTAGAGATGGGGTTTCACCATGTTGGCCAGGCTGATCTTGAACTCCTGGCCTCAAGTGATCCGCCTGCCTCAGCCTCCCAAAGTGCTGGGATTACAGGCATGAGCCACCACACCCAGCCACAAATATGTTTTTAAAATCTTTTGGCAACTATATTTCAGTATAATGAGTTTTCTTTGTAATCAGATATTTTGTTTTGTTCATATATAAACATTATTCTGACAAGAATTGGCTTTGGGAGACAGCTAAAGGGATAAAATAGACTAGGAGCCCTTATTTTAGTTATGCTTCGTATAATTCCTAGCTGGAGTCACCTCAAAAAGAGAAGAGGTAGCAAAAAGCAGTTCCTAGCTTTTCATTTCCAGCTCCTCCCCAGCTGGAAATTTGAGGATGTAACCTAACTCCGAGAGAGTCCGAACTTCTGCACTCATTGCAGGCTCAGTACACTGTAGGAAACCGGCAGTTTATACATCGGATGTAATAGCTTCCACCAGGAGCAGGGCTCACCAGGTTGTTGGGGCTGAAACTGCTCTGCAAGGCTTAGCTGATGACAGATTTGCCTCTCTTCTTTCCTTGTGTGCTAGTGCCAAGATGGCTTTCCACATCAATGAAAGAGCTTTAAATCTGACATTCTGAGCTTGCAGCCTCCTTTCATTTAATCAGCACCAATTTCATCCTCTGTCTTGGAATCCATTGCATTCAGGGCACCGGGCCTGTGTCATCTCACTCGCCTCTAACACTGCCTCTGCCCTCTCCATACTCCTTCTCCTCTGTCCACACTCCCTCCAGCTGTGGCAGAGATGATGCCAGGATACTGGAGGATTCCAGCATCCAAGCCTTCAGGCCCCTGCTGAGACAAGCTATCAGCTTGCACTATTTGAGAAAAAGAGAGTGGAAACAAAATTGAGCCAAAAGCAAAGGCCATGTGGAGTTACGTCTCTGATCCTGTCATTCTTTGACCACAAAACTCGCTGACCCAGAACTCTCTTTTTCTAAGATTAACTCAATGACAAAACTTTTCAGTCCCTGTTACCTGAGAACATTTTTACTGCACACATCTCATTTTCTGGTTTAACTGTAGTAATGAAAATGAACATTTTACAGTTTATAAAGTGCTTTCTTTTTTTGTTGTTGATCAGAGCAGTAGTTTTAATTGTAGTATTTTTGATACATTAGTGAAATATTTTATAGTAATAAAAATTTTTACTTAGGAGCAAAAGAAGTATGTTATCAATCTCAAGGTAACGCTCTTTAAATGTGGACATATAAAATTCCAACTGTATGTAGAAGAGCCTCTGGTTAAATCTAAGTGGTAAGAAGTCATACTAATTAAGAGAACAGATGTGAAAATAATGAAATCCTGCCATTTTCAGCAACGTGGATGAGCCTGGAGAACATTATGTTAAAAATAAGCCAGGCACCAAAAGACAGGTATTGCATGTTCTCACTCATGTGGGAGCTAAGAAATTTGATCTCATGGAGGCAGAGAGCGTAATGACAGCTACCTGAGTCTGGGAAGGATGTGTGTGTGTGGAGGGCTGGGATGGGGGATAAAGAGAGGTTGACTAATGGCTACAAACATACAGTTAGCTAGAAGGAATAAGTTCTAATGATAGATAGGACAGTAGGGTGACTATGGTTAACAAGTTAATATTGCGTATTTCAAAAGGGATAGAAAAGAATATTTGGTTGATATGATAGAAATGATAAATGTTTGAGGTGGTGCATATCCTAAATGCCCTGGTTTGATCATTACCCATTATATGCATGCATCCATATATCATGTGTACCCCATAAATAAGTACTACTATTATCATATATTAATTTTTAAAAGCCACGTTGGTATGGTCTAAGAGTAGAGGATCAGTGTTGACGGAATGGTCAAAACTTATCATTGTACCATGCTTGTCACTTAGATCACCCTCCAGCCTGGCCCCTGAAATGCATACCTGAATGATAGGGAGATACGCTGAAAGAGCGTTCCATTAAAATGCCTGTCAAACTCAAGGATGGCAAATTTCTATACTTGAGGGTCTGTGGACCCTCGTGAGCATAAGCCAGTGGCTTCTGCAGCAACAGGAAACCAGGCCTGGGCACAGACCAGCAAGCTTCATCAGCAATGGCCATTCCTTAGAATAGGCACAGCAGGGGGACCAGCTTCACAGGAGCAGGGGCCCCTTTGCAGCAGAGTCTTCACCTCAGCAAGGGGAGCTCAAGGAAAATGAGGGGTGCTGCATGGAATCCGAGAGTGCCGAGTTCATAAGTACACATGAGGTTCACTTTAGGAATCCCATACAGAGCTGAGACTTATGAGCATGATAAAGTGCTTTCTTAGTTATGATTTCATTTGATTCTTAGAGCAATTGTGGACATCAAGTTTTCTTGCTCCCATTTGACAAATGAGATATTATAAGCCCAGAAAGGTTCAAGGCTAGCTCTATAAATGCACTAGACTGAGGAGCTAACCTAGGATTCCTGCCTCCAGAGGCAATGCTAGTTCCACAGCCCTGTACTTCCTGCTTTAGGAAAAGGAAAATGTGCTAACACATGAGACCTCAGTTTGCTGGCTTGTCTGCTCTTTGTGTTGTGCATATTGGTTTTGTTTCTCTCAAACAATGTTTTATAAGAATTCGTATGAGTTTCCAACATTTAAAAATTTGTAAATTTCACATAAAAATCTATAATCCTGGCCTGGAGCAGTGACTCATTCTTGTAATCCCAGCACTTTGGTAGGCCGAGGCAGGTGGATCACCTGAGGTTAGGAGTTCAAGACCAGCCTGACCAACATGGTGAAACCCCTTCTCTACTAAAAATACAAAATTAGCTGGGGCGTGATGATGCATGCCTTTAATCCCAGTTACTTGGGAGGCTGAGGCAGGCGAATCGCTTGAACCCCGGAGGTGGAGGTTGCAGTGAGCCCAGATCGTTTCATTGCACTCCAGCCTGGGCACTCCATCTCAAAAATAGAACAAAAATATCACAAACCAAAATCTATATTCCTGATCTTTCCCACTTCAAATGAATTAAAAGATATGGCCATATAGGACCCACATTACCCCAAGGCAACCAATAGCTTGGTCTGAGTGGTGGTGCTCCTTTTAGATGGCATGTGAATTTTCCAGATACTGTGGAGTCCACCAGTAACTATTGTCCTAATATTATGACTATCGGTTATCATTTATTATTGTCTTTGTGCTGTTGTTTTTCATATAGTGGATTTAAAAGAGGAACGAAAACAGTTCTGGAACTCACTTCCATCTCAAAAGTGGAGAAATAAAATATGAACCTAGATAACTTTTTGTTTATTTTTAGACTGAATTGCGTGGGTCCATTGTAATCATTTGGGAAGCTTTGAAAAAATACAGATATCTGGGCTACACAACAGACCCATTGAATCAGAATCTGCAGGAGTGGGCCCTAGGAATCTGTAATTTTTAAAACTCCCCAGATTATTCTTACTGGGAAACCACTGATTTAACTCTTATGATCCCTTTTTTGGGATGTGCTCTGATGGAAAGCAGATGTCACTTTCTCCGAGGTTCTTTTAACAACCCTGTGCTAGGAAACCCAGGTAAGCCAGAAATTGATTGTCAGCTGAAGGCAGCCAGGTGGACACCCATTTGGAGTTTGTAATACATGGAACATCAGTTGATTCACTAGTTTGGCCTATAAGGTCATCAACAAAAAAGGCATCAGGAGATCACATTAGTGCTGATTCCTACCCCTTGGCTAATCACAGAACAATATCCTGATTCATGCTGAAATGAACTGCTGTGGTTTGAATGTGTTCCCCAAAATTCATGTGTTGGAAGCAATCCTTAATGCAGCAGTGTTGGGAGGGGCCTAATGGGAGGTGTTTAGGTAATGAGGGCTCTGCTCTCATGAATGGATTAATGCCAACTATAAAAGGGCTTCTGGGAGTGAGTTTGACCCGTGCTACCCACTGCCATGTGAGGACACAGTATATCTCCATTCCAGAGGATGACAGCAATAAGGCTCCCTCTTGAAACCCAAGATTGAACGTTCCGGTGCCTGGATCTTGGACTTCCCAGCCTCTGGAACTGTGAGAAATAAATTTATCATCTTTGTAAATTACCCAGTCTGTGGTATTCTGTTAGAGTAGCACCAGATGGACTAAGACAGAGACCTAAAATCATTCAGCATTTCTGAGAAGTTACTTCCCTTCCCTGTCTCCAGTTTCTAAATATGAAAAATATTAATAAAAGTATAAGAAGAAACAGAGACTAAATCAGGGCTTGAACACTGGTTTCCTAAGTACTAAATATGATTCTTCCAATATGGACTTCATTTCATAGAACTGGACTTTTTCTCTGAGAATTTTTTTAAAACCAGATCAGGATGGCCTAGGTTGGAGATAAACGTATATACCTTAAAGCAAAAATGAAAAATTGGGACTTTCTTGTAATTTATTTGCTGCCAGTTTTCTTACACCAAAGACAAATTTGTTACAATGCTGAATACCCTGTTGTCTGGGCCAACTATTTATGGGAATCAGAGACATGTTTTCTTTCAGGCTTTTTGGAACAATAATGATGGTAGTAGTTGTTGTAGATACCTTTTATTGATCACTAATTCTGTAGCAAGAACTCATCTCTTCACTTTTTATACATTATCTTATTCACTCTTTGCTACAACCCTCTGCAGTAAGTATTTACTTCCATATTTTACATATGAGAAGTTGGAATTGAAGCTCTGAAAATAAAGTAACTGTTTAGTATTTATTGGGCAGCTACATGGCACAGAGTACGTAAGTGGCAAAGTTTAAAATTTGAATCTCACCTTCTGATTCTCAAACCCATGCGACAGTTGTTTCTTAGGGCTCTGTTTTGTCTTTCCCTTTGGTCCCATGCTGGCCTCCATTCTGCCTTTGGTTCTAATAACATTTCTTTTCTTTTCTATTTGTTGTTGTTGTTGTTGTTGTTGTTGAGACAGTCTCACGCCATTGCCCAGGCTGCAGTGCAGTGGCATGATCTCGCCTCACTGCAACCTCCGCCTCCTGGGTTCAAACAATTCCCCTGCTTCAGCCTCCTGAGTAGCTGAGACTACAGGCATGCACCACCATGCCTGGCTAATTTTTGTATTTTTAGTAGACTTTTTACCATATTGGCCAGGATGGTCTGAAACTCCTGACCTCCAGTGATCCTCCTGCCTCGGCCTTGACCTCAAGTGCTGGGATTACAGATGTTAGCCACGGTGCCTGACCCTAATAACATTTCTTAATATTAATTTCTCTACTATATTTGATAAATATCCTGTCCAGAACAGGTCTCCAGAGGCTGGAGCCAGTCAGTGCATGGGTAGGGTGCACAGGGGCGGGTGGAGGGTAGAACAGGAAGGGCTAAGCTCTGGATGGTGGAGGGTAGAACAGGAAGGGCTAAGCTCTGGATGCCGGGGCACCTCCAGGAACAGCCACAGGGAGGCTGCTGCACTGAGGTAGGAGTGCTGGACACATCTCCACAATGTCAGGATTTACCTCTTGAGGACAGGTGAGACAGGGTCATCACATCATAAATCTAGTGGGTCATGAGTCAAGCAACACTTCCCTATAACTCAGAAACGGACTATAGTCTGAGTGAATTGAGTGAAGGGATAAAGGTAGGAAATACCAAAATATAATGAAAATTATCAGCACATTTAGAGGTTAACTTTTAAAGCATTTCCACATACATGATTTTATTGGATGCCCAATTAATTCCAGTAGCATAGCAGAGATTCTGTATTTAGAGTGGGTCAGATACTGTTGACAGCTACCATGAGTCATCCTCCCTTCAGCCTCTCAGGAGCCCTTTCATCCCTAATCAAAGGACTGCAAACAAACCACACAGATGCTAGGCCAATTCCTGAACATAGTTCAGTGGAATACTTACATTATGTGTGCATCATTATAGAAATGGTTTCTGGGTGAGAGCAAGAGTGTTGCTTTTGAAAAACCTGAGGTGGCCCTTGATGGACAAATGTGAGGGTATTGAGATCCTGGGAGACACTGGCAAACAAATGTAAAAGTTGCAGGAAAAAAAACCATTGAGGTGGTATGAGACAACAAGGTAGGCAGCTGAAAAGGATTTAGTTTTATGCCAAAGGAACAGAATGTTGGAACATAATTACCCTAGAGCACACGTTACAATATGATCCTTGGGGAAAGCTGCGCATAATCTAGCTTCTGTATGTGAGGATAAGCCTGTATCATTTTAATGGAATTTTGATAGAATACCAAAATTTAAAAGTAACAGGGCTGTGCTTCCTTCAAGAAGTAATTCTCTTCACAACCCATTTTTCATTTCAGTGTGCAATGGGGTGGCTCACTCATTGCTCTTACTCTTTTCTTTTTCATGATCGTCCTAAGTATATTTTTTTTTCCAAAAAACAACCACTGACAACCCCAGAGCCATTGTTCCGAGCTCTTACTTCTGTGAGTGTTTCGGGTAATACTGTTCTTAGCATTCCATGTCATCTTTCTTATCCTTTCACTTACTTTCTTGGCTGCCAAAAGTCTCCCATTTATCTGTCTCCCCTCTCTGCTGTCTGAGAGGTAATTTTTCATCCTGTCTGTTTCCTTATCCCAATGGTCCATTCATTTCCTTCAGGCTGCTTTTCCTTGCTCCTCCATGCCCTCTTCATGACAGCACTTTCTCTAGTGAAGTTTTAAAGCATTCAGGAGCTGACGGCTGAAGATGGTGATTGGGCTGGAATGAGAGGATGAGCTGATTTAATAGCTATTACAGGGTTTCAAATCAGTCAGGGCTCTTGGCTGCACGTGATGAAAACTCAGCTCAAGTTAGCTTAAGGAAAAAGGAATGTATTGGGTCACTCATCAGAAAAGGGTATTTTGGTAAAGCAGAATGGAAGGAATTACTGTAGGAACCAGGACCTGTTAAACTAGAACCAGAATTAAATGCCCCCGGGTCACTGCCTCCAATTTCTCCTCCCTGTTTTGCTGATTTGTTTCACTCTGTGGACAGGATTTCTCTATATGCTGGGAAATATGGCGGCTGACTCTTAGCTCCAGATTCATATCCTCCAGCAGACAGAGGGTTCTCTCTACCCCACCCCAACCCATCACTCCCAGGGAAAGCATCTGATTGGTTCTGCTTGGTCGTGTGTTCTCTTCCTGGACCAGCCTCTGAGGCTTAGCCAGACCCAAGTCAGGAGGTAGGATGGAAAAGACTAGGATAGGGCACTGTGACTGACAACCCCACTAGAATCACTGTATGGAGACAAGTGGTTCTTCAAAGGAAAGGATGCTAGGGAAACAAAAACAATGCATAAACCTTGCAGAATTAAAACAATGCATTTTCAAATAATTTGTTTTCTTGCAACAGTGTACAGGGAAGAAGTATTTTCTTTTTCTGGTGTTACCCTGAATTATTATAATTTTTAAAATTGCTTTGAGGAGAATTATAGTACAGAGGGCTCCCAAATAGTTTAAAACAACAACAACATCATGTTGGATTATTTTTTCAAATGTCCACAATAATAATCCCCTTCCCTGAATCCACACTGCTTGAGTACCACCCTCTCATACTGAGTCTGGGCTTAGAAATTTGATTTGTGGCCGGGTGTGGCTCACACCTGTAATCCTAGCACTTTGGGAGGCTCAGGTGGGCAGATCACTCGAGGTCAGGAGTTTGAGATCAGCCTGGCCAACGTGGCTCTACTAAAAATATAAAAAGTAGCCAAACGTGGTGGTGTGCACCTGTAATCCCAGCTACTCAGGAGGCTGAGGCAGGAGCATCACTTGAACCTGGCAGGCGGAGGTTGCAGTGAGCCAAGATCGTGCCACTGCTCTCAGCCTGGGCAACAGAGTGAGACTCCATCTCAAAAAAAAAAAAATTGATTTCCTTTGGCTGTTTAGGCTATTTAGACAATAACAAACGTGATGAAAAGCTGAGCTTTGAACCATGTTTGTGCATTGGGGCTTGTCCTCACTCGCTGCTCTTGACAACCCTGTTAAGCCTGCTAGATTGTATGTGGTGACTTGTCTAGTTATTTATGTCCATCAACCTTGAACACAGTCACCAAATACCAGACACGTGAGGGAGACTATGGACCACCAGCTGACCACAAATACAAGAGTGAGTGCTTGAATGTTTTCTTATAAGCATGTAGCAAGTTGTCTGCTAAATTTAAGGAAGCCGAGGGAGGGAATGTGAGCAGAAGATTTGGGGAAAGTCTTTTAAATTAATCATTAAAAATACAGGCACTCGTGAAGGAATTCACCAGTAGTATCAATTAGTGCTGAAGGTAGAAACCAATCTATAATTGGTTAGCATAATCCTGTGTGTGTGAGACAATGAGAAGGTTTCCCCTATCATCATTGATCATGAAGTTTTACCACACATCTTAGGAAGGCATAGAGGGATAGAAAAGGAGAATGAGACTATAGGATCCCCTGCTGGTTGGAATTTGTACAAGCATCTATTTGATGCCAAAGAGAAAACAATGCTACACGAGAGTGCTTGCTCACCTACCTAAACACCCATTGCCGTCTTTGCCAGATGTTGTGGTAAGGAAGAACTTAGTTCAGCTGAGTAGCCCCTAGGAGAAGAATGTGAGAATGAACTCCCCATAAAAGGGCAGTGCTCTCAAGAGCTTGGGAACAGGGGACTTCAAATGGAGTTGTTCTTTGAGAGTTAAACTATACAATCAGCACATAATGGACACAATGTAACTCTACAGAAGACGGAGAATGGTTCCTTAACCAAAGTAAGCTTTCACCAGTTTGATGACAACAATATGTTTGAAGAAAACAAATAGATCAGTTTTTCAGGGGAATTACTTCATTCCGAAAGATAACATTGGCAGTGGAAAATCAGTGGTCAAACAGTCTGGAATACCTTGGTCACTATGACAGGCACATCTGCATTCTAAAATGATGTCATTAAAATATTTAGCTCATCAGATACTGTCCCTGTTCAAATCCATGCTCACCAGGCAATATTCTACACATAGTTTGCTATATGTATAAGCTGTAGAATAATTATTTATCTAAAACAAATATCAAATATCTTCTATGCTTTAGGGATTTTTGTTGAGGTCTTGAAGATACAGGGGTGAATTAATAAAACAAAACCTCCAATCCTCATGAAGTTTACATTTATCATTTATTCTAATGGAGATCCATGCATGTATGGGCATGCACACACACACGCACACACACACACACACATGCACACACACTACATAGTACTTTAATTGTGGGCCATGGAGAAAACTAAAGCAGAGGAGAGGTACTGGAATTGCTAGGGGTGTTTCCGTTTTTGTTATGGTGGTCAGGCAAACCCTCTTTGAGAAGGTCAATTTAAACAAAGACTTGAAGAAGGCGAGGAAATGAGCCATGTAGCCATCTGAGGGAAGACCGTTCTGGGCAAAGGAAGTAGCCAGTAGAAATAATGTTGAAGTGGGATGGGTTTGGCTTGTTCTAGACATAACAAGGAGGCTTGTTCTAGACATAACAAGGGGTGGAGTGAGCAGGGGGGAAAGTGGTAGAAAATGCTATCAGACAGATAACGGCATGGGGTGGGGGAGAAGGAATTACTATAGGAACCAGGACCTAGAGAAGTTGCATGGGACCTTTATCGTCCACTGTAATGACTGTCGTTTACTCCAAGAGAGATGGGAAGCCACTGGGAGGTTTTGAACAGACGGGTGATGTGATCTGACAAACATAATCACTCTGACTTCTGTGTTGGGAAGAGTTTGAGGGAGGGGAGTATGCTAGTGGAAAGGAACCCCAGTTGGGAGGTGACTGCAATGATCTAGGGAAAGAGAGGATGGTGACTTGAATTTGGATAGTAGTGATAAAAGTGGTAAAAAGTGGTTGAATTCTAGCTATTTTTTGAAGCTAGAGCAGTGGGATTTGTTGGAGGGCATGAAGTGGTGTGTGTGAGAGAAACTAATGAGTCAAGGGCTATTCCAAGGTTGTGGGTCTGAGCAACTGACAGGACAGTTCCACTAATTATTATGATGAAGCAGCAGAAGAGCTCATTTGTGGGTGAAGATCAGGAGGTCAGCTCCGGCGATGGTAAATTTGAGATGGCTGTTAGATATCCCAGGGGAGATATCAATCAGTCAGCCGAGAGTTCAAGAGAAAAGTCACAGCTGGAAGGAGACATCAAGTTAAGAGTCATCAGCACGTAGATGGTATTTGAAGTCCTGAGAGTGGAAGAAATTGTCATGGGAATGTAAAGATGGAAAAGAGAAGTCATGGACTAAGCCTTGCGGTATTTCAGTATTAAGAGCTGGGAGATGAAGAGGAATCAACAAAGGAATTTAAGAAGGAATTTAAGAATGAGCTTCCAGTGAAGCAGGAAAAACAAACATCAAAGAGATTAAGAGTGAGATATTGCAGAAGTCAGGTCAAGAATTAGTCTCGGGGATGAACGAGTGATCAACTGCATTAACTGTGAGAACGTGCTGATTAGTCAGGTCAACAAAATCATTGTGAGCCATGTGACAACCGTATTTTTTATTATAAGCTAATAACTTGAATGTATTCATTTATGTTTTAGAGACAGGGTCTTGCTCTGTCTTCCAGGTCGGAGTGCACTGGCGTCATTGTGGCTCACTGAAGCCTTAAACTCCCTGGCTCAAGCAATTCTCCCACCTCAGCCTTTCGAGTAGCTGGGACACAGGCGTGTGCCACCCAGCCTGGCCAGTTTTTATTTTTATTTTTATTTTTTGTAGAGAAGGGAATCCCAGGAATCCCACTATGTTTCCCAGGCTGGTCTTGAACTTTTGGGCTCAAGCGATCCTCCCACCTCAGCCTCCCAAAGTGCTGTGATTTACAGGTATGAGCCATCATGCCCACCCTCAACATGTCTTAAATACTGGCAAGGATCAAAAGACAAACTACAAATGTGTCCCAGGCCACTAGACTTAGTGTTCTGCATTTGGGGACGGGCAAAGATTGAGAGCAAACAGAATCTCAAGCTGTTTCTCCCTTCCCTGGCTACTCACCTAGAAGCCCAGGTAACAGACAGACTTTCTCTTGCTTCCAGAAAGGCCCAGCCCTGGTTTTCCCCACTCTGGGGAGAGAAACAGCTCAGCAAGCTTGTCCACCCACTGAACCATCACCCATACTGTCCCTTTAAACCAGAACTCTGCTTCCCACTCTCCTTTCCTAACTCTCGTGCATCCTTCAAGGCTCGGTATTTGTCACTTCGTCCAAAAATGTTTCCTGACTCCCCAGTCCGAGTCCCTAACACCTGTTGTATAACCCAATCCTGGCATCTATAAAATTGTTTCAATTGCATTCTTATTAATCTGTATTCCCTAAGATACTGTGATAGGGCAGGAATGGTGTCTTGGATATCACTGATCTCCAATGGGTGAGCCATCATGCCTGGTCAATAAATTGGATTTCTGATTTAAGTCTCCTATGATCTGGATACTTACTCCAAGTTGGAGCATTTAGAGCAAAGAATCTGCTTTGAGTTTCCCTATCCAATTGGGTAAGCCCCAGGCCGGGTGCAGTGGCTCACGCCTGTAATCTCAGCACTTTGGGCCACTGAGATGGGAGATTTGCTCGAGCCCAGGAGGTTGAGGCTACAGTGAGCTGTGATCGCACCACTGTGCTATAGCCTGGATGACAGAGCAAGACCCTGCCTGAAAAAAAAGCAAATTGGGCAAGCCTCAGGGTCTGAACCATGGTAAATTTCTGTTACTTTGTGAGGCTGTTTGGCGACCACTGTGCTTGTACAATAGCTTTAGTGACAGTTAAGCTTTGTCACAAGGAGGGTCTACTTTGAAATTCAGTCTGCACATCTGCCTCTAACCAGCCTGCCCTGTCAGAGCTCATCGATTAGCTGCCAGGAAGAGGCATCCCAAATGAGTTGGGTCTTTCATGGATAAGTTCTGAAGTCATTCCTACATACCAGAGTGGATGGTGCAATGGAAGCCATGGCTCTTCTCACAGATTCGGATTTGTGTAGTAGAAAAAAAGACTTGTCTGGGAACCAGGAAATTGTAGTTCTAGTTCCAGCATAATCACTTAACTCAATCTACAGTTACTAAATTTCTTGAGGCCTAGATACGCTAGGTTATGTAGCAATAATAAATTAACACTGACCTCTCAGTGGCTTCACACAACAAAGGCTTATCTCTTGGTCCTCATGTGTATCTATTCCAGGTCTGCGAAAAGGCTCTGTTCCCTCCAGTCACTCAGGGACCCAGCCTGATGGAGGTTCTATCACCTAGTAGTTTCTGTGGCATTTCTCCCCTCCTTAACCACCAGTGGTCCAGGAAAGAGAAAGATGGAGGAGACGTGCACATGGGCTCTCACAGCCTTAATTCAGAGCTGTGCTTCACTTCTTCTCAGAGCCCATTGGCCAGAACTAGTCACATGACCTTGCCTAACTTTAGTTGAGCTGCAAAATATAGAGGAACAAGTGGAATCTTCAATGACAATTATAGTCTAGGCCATATTGAGTTTCCGCATCTGTTGATAAAGTTATAATAATAATATGATTTACCTCACAGAGATGTTGGGAAGATGAATGTATGTGACATGATTAACATAGTGCTGGCTTATAGAAAGTATATTCTATGCCATAATAAGTATATTATTATTATTAAGTGGGCAATAAGTTGTAGCATTATGATCACTA
Organism: Macaca mulatta; assembly: GCF_049350105.2. Taxonomy (NCBI): domain Eukaryota; kingdom Metazoa; phylum Chordata; class Mammalia; order Primates; family Cercopithecidae; genus Macaca; species Macaca mulatta. The sequence goes on from NC_133413.1 coordinate 127,231,794, forward strand.
TATAGTTCTTCTAAAAGCAAAAGTGACTGTGCCTAAGCTCTTAACCATTTGTCACCTTTGGGCCATCCTGAAGGCATTCTGCTGTACACTGTGCTCAAGGATCAAGAAAAGGGAGACTTACAAAAGATTCTAGGAAAGCTTATTGTTGAAGTGGCTGCCCTTCTCCACTCTACCTTTGGTCCTACCCCTTCTGCCAATCCTGGCCATGAATGCCCCTGTCAGCAACCCAGGGAAGAGTCTGATGACATTGGAAGCCTCCAGCTCTTTCTTCTCCTACATGATTTTCCAGGGCTCAGTGTTCCCCTGCTGCTGTCAGTGTGAGACACTCCTGTGGTCTCCAGAGTCATGATGGGCCCACTCAGGTTTCCTGGCAGTAAGGCTCATATGCAAACAGAGCTGGAACCAGAAGGAATTATAAAAATGGCCCCACTCCACAAGCACACTCTTGTCTGGAAATATTTTTCAGCTTTCTATTCTGTTTGGTGGGTTGTGGAGGTAAAAAAGAAAAATAAACAAAAATGAAAACAAACCAACAGGATCTGATTAAAAGCCAAAAAGGCTGTTGTAGGAGAGGTTGCACTTCTTGTAAACATACAAATGCACAGCAGACTCTCTGAAGGCAAGGTGGTCTTTGAGCCTAATAATTAGTAGCAAATTTAGCCAAGCTGCTTAGCCTGAGAGTGATTTCTGTCCTCTGACTGCTACCTTGGCTTAGATTCCTTAATTGGGTCTTCCGAATCAGTGTCATGCCTTTCTACCTCCATGCCTTTGCCTGTGCTATTCTTTCTTCCTGGAACGTCCTTTCTTCCTGTCCCTTGCACGCCACCTGTTGAATAAATCCCACTAATTCTTCAAGGTGTAGTTTAAATGCCACTCACTGTTTCCTTCTAATCTTTGAAGGTATAATCACAAGGATTATGTCTTTGTATGCTATTAGCACCTAGCATGGTGTCTGGTGTTCAGTAATGTTGAGTTGAAATCCCCCGCTTTTCTTCATTAATTTTATCCTTTAGTGTTTCAAGAAATTTGGGGAAAGCTGCTTCTGCCCCAGAGTCCCTTCAAGAAAAGCCTTAAGTGCTGAAATTCCCTGAGATGTTTAAGCTTGTAACACTTGCAGTGGTTCCCCCAAGAAATCAACCCGAACTATCTTGTATCCTCTTACCTTGCTGAAATTGACTTTCAAATGAAGGCATAATGTTATCTTCATCTCATATGAGGACTCTTCTTCCCAAGGAAGCTACCTTGTTATTATAGCAACTACTTTTGTGGAGCTTTCCAGATTGCAAAGTATATGTGCATACATTATCTTGTTTAGCACTCATTGTGATCCTGGGGCTTGGTTGAGCAGAGGATGACATTTCATACACAACTCCTACAATCTAGGGAATCTGGCAGCCTCTGTTATTTCAGCAGAGTCAATCTAAACAAATTTTGGATGGCTTGGGGGAAAGAAACTCAGAATTTACCAGCTGCTATAACCCTCCAAACAGCATGAAGAAAATGACACTGTTGCTTTCTGGAAACCAAGGTTTCATACCCAAGAATTATTGTAGGGATTTGGAATCCCAAATCAAGTGTTCTCCTGTATTTTACCACGTATTTAAACTCGGAGGTGCTCGCTTCCAAACTGGTCAATGTAGCAACTGAATCGGGGGCCATTAGCCTTTTGTTCTGACCCAACCACCTCTGCTAGGTGGGCTCTGAACCAATTTCAAAAGGACACACCCCATAGGAGCCTTTTGATGGGTGAGGTAGGGGATAGCTTGGTGGCCCTGGAAGAAATGGGTAACTAATGTTCCAAGAGCAAACCTTTGACTCGTGGGAGATGGAAGGTGGCAGGTAAATTATTCTCCCTTCTGTTTGTTTGTTTGTTTTTGCGTGGGCGGGGGTTGGGGGTGGCGGACGTAGTCTAGCTTTGTCACCCCGGCTGGAGTGCAGTGGCGCGATCTCGGTTCACTGCAACCTCCACCTCCCGGGTTCAAGCGATTCCCCTGCCGCGGCTCCCCAAGCAGCTGGGATTACAGGCACGTGCCACCATGCCCGGCTAATTTTTTTGTATTTTTAGTAGAGATGAGGTTTCACTATGTTGTCCAGGCTGATCTCGAACTCCTGACCTCAGTCAACCCGCCAGCCTTGGCCTCCCAAAATGCTGGGATTACAGGTGTGAGCCACCGTGCCCAGCCCCTTTTTTGTTTTCTAAGCAAAATAACACACACTTACCAAAGCTTACAGGAACTGTATGTCTAGAAACTGTAAGAATTCATATTCTATTCTCAAAACCAATTTTCACAGAAATTGGCTTCATAGGAGTTATTTTCATCCTTTATCATGGTCATGTTGAAGCCAATAAGACTGATTGTGCCCTAACTCAGAGTCACACACTGGATTAGGTAGTTCTAGAATTATAGACAAGTCTTCCAAAGATCCATAGTCAGCTAGTCAAGAGAAGTAGACAGGCAAAGTATGACATATCATGAAAAGTTTTATCAGTTATGAATAAAATATCGTGGAAATAGAGAAGATGGGGGAATAGTTTCTCTGGGGGAATTGAAAGAAGGTTTACTTCTTTGGAGATGTCCTTTCTTGAACTTACCAAAAACTTATCAAAACTTAACACCAACTGTGTGTTTTGTTCCCATCAGTACACTTAGTTCTAGCATCATTCCTTGCTCAGAGTAAAGCACTCAGGAAGTATTTTGGCCTGAAAAACAGCTAATATATAGCATTGACCACTGGCCAGGCACTATGCTAAGTGCTTTCTTTGCATTGTGTTATTTAATCCTCACAGGAGCCTTACGAGCTTCCTCAGAAGAGAACCAAGAGTTAAAGAAGTTAAGATGGTCACCACAGTTTCTAGTTAGAGGCAGACCTAATCCTGAACTCACCTCTCTTGCATTCCAACCCATGTTCTCAACCACTGGACCAAACTCACTCGGTCAATCAGAGAAGCTGTGTTGCTGTTTTGATGATCATTGCTGGTGTGATTACTGGCCACCCATTGGTGCCCTTAACTCGCTTTCATAGCACATAGCAGGCTGTCACAGTTGGAGTAATTAGAACAGGACCTGAGAACCCCTTTGGCCAGATGCCTTCTGGAAATAACAATGTACCAGTTTGCTCAAGTTGGAGAGCTTCATTCTCTCCTTGAATTGCATGAGAATTTCCCCCTGAACAGCTGTTGGCCAATTGAGAGCTAATTAGTCCTAGAGCATAAGTAACAGCTGATCATGGAGGGCATTTCCTACCCCCAGCCGCAGCTCCAGATGCTGGCCGAGCATTTGAGATGGCAGCTCCGAGGTAAGGCTGAATTCTGGTATCTGAAAACGATCCGAGAATTGTCTGCTTGAGAACCACTGGAGTGCTTATTAAAAATGCTGATTCCCTGGCTATATGTCAAGCCTACAGGTTTACAATCTTCCATCTGACTCTTGAGCTAACATCTGAGAATTCCTGCATTGTTTGGCTTTGGAAGATATGAGGAAATGAGACTTTTGTCTTTAGGTTTACATTTTTCAAGTCCTGCTTTTCAGAAGACATTTCCATTAGGTTGGGAATGTCATACAACAGCTGTCACACAAAGTTAGCAGGGCACACATGAAGCATAAAGTCAGGTGAGGATGCTGCCTGTGGGCCTGGAACATCAAATAGGGCCTTAAAACCATTGGACAGCATTAAGAGGAAGCAGCCAGCCTGTGGCCTTTGAAGTGGTGACAGGAAAGAGCCCAGAAAGCCTTGCTTCTTTAAGTGGCACAACTTGCTTTCCTTGTGGTCCTCAAAGTCAGCTCAACAGAAGCCACAAACCTGAGGTTTATGAGCTGGATCTGTCTGCCAAGGTGTGTGTGGCCTTCATGGTATTCAGTTTTAAATCATATATCACATTTTAAAATCAGGAGTGAGAAGAATCTGGGCCTCTGGCCTTTCCTGAGGCAATGAGGCAATGCTCTGTCTCCTTTTCTGAACTAGCGGTTAGTAACATGACCAGATGCTGTCCTCAGCTCAAAGGGGGTCCCTGCCCCATTTCATCCAGTTCAGCACTGTTCCTCCTCACCCTCCACTGCTGGTCACCTGGCTGCTTCACTCATTTCCATGACCTGCCTGGCCACCTAAGCGTTTGCACACATGACCTGGAGCACAGCTGGGAGGACAGCAGGGGGAATACAGAAAGCCGGGCAGATGGCTCTAGGGCATGGTCTTGAAATAAAAACCTTCCTGTCCTACCTTTTTCAAAGTCCCTCTGCTGACTTGCCAGTTGACTCTAATGTGTTTAGAGGAAACAGTCTAAATTTTGAGTAACTGGAACTGTTGAAGTAATCTCTGCAAGTCTTCAATAGTGTGAGCAAAGGAATGGTTATTTGAAATGTAGGAACAGAATCACCAGGTTGAGAGGACATGGAAGGTGAAGGAGCCACTCACCAAAGATGAAGCATTAGGAAGGTCTAAAGTAGTAAAGTAGAATTCAGTTGTAGAGAAATTAAAGTGTATGTGGTTCCTGCAAGTAGAGATGTCCATCTCATGACGTACTCTAGAAGTTTAAAACCTAAGTGCACCTAAGCGGCATGCGCCTAAGCAGCCTGAATGAAAGCCAATGTTATGTTCATCATACAAATGTTAGTTGTTTTCCAAATTGCTTTTAATTAGCTCATACAGTTTTCACAACTCTTGGAAATCGGTGGGACTTGACTTTCATTTTTAGACCCAGATAGAGAATGAAGCATCTGAAGTTTCAGGTTCTATAATCAAATTAGGATTATAGCCTGGGGCCTAGGCCTCTGGCCCATTGCTCTTCCCACTATACCACTCTGGTAATTCCAAGTTTCAGAACAGTCATGAGACTGGATTCTACTGTCTACACCTAGGCCTTTGAATTCCAAGTCAAACACTCATGGTTCTGCTCTAGACATCATTTCACTTTACTATGCGAAGCCATCTTTTACATTTTAGCAAAAGCTTTTTATCATCTGACAATCTTTTCTTTCTGAACTTCCCCCAGGTACTGTGGCATGCTGTATTCTAGGCTCTCAGCACTTTCACATTAATCATAACTCTTTACTAGAGGTATCTATGGCAGTGAGCCCCAAATTCAAGCTGCTTTGGCTTTCAGGATAATTGGTGCTTAGTCAAATCTGATTTTTTTCTATTAAAAACAGCAACATATTTATACTCAAATCAGGGTTTAAACCATAAAATCTCAGTGCTTTAAAGCTCACAGTGGGGGCCGGGGGACTGGGGGGGCAGGGGCAGCAGGACTAGTCAAGAGGCTAGAATGTAAAAGTGGGTACATGTCAGGTAACTGAATGTCCTGGTTTTCAGTTAGGCTTCTGAGACTGACCTAGGGTATTTCTAGCACCTGCCTACCCACCTAGCTTGTTTGGAGCACCAAGGATGTACACCCACAGCATGTCAGTTTGTATGTACTTAGCAGTTACACATATATATTTATGTCCCAAAGCTTCCTCTGTACCAGCCATTTGTTAGTTTCATTTTTATTCTTAATACATTCACACATAACAGTTATACATTAAAATTTCAGGTCACATAGTTCTGTTAACAAAGAAGGTTGGAGACAAGCTAGTCTGTCTTCCATTTGTAGTCTAAGACCTCTTTTGAAAAATTCATTTGGTTTATATGGACAACTATTCTAGATAAGGCAAACAAATGAGGTGTTGGGCTGTAATAACTTTTTCAGCCAACTTTCCCTTGGGGACCACCACCAACTGAATAACAAATACTCAAAAAAGTACAGCTTATAACACAACTTTTATTAGAAAAGTTATACATAACATAGCATCAACTATTTTCAAGAACAATATTAAACCCGATAAGCAACAAAAACCAGACTAACAAAATGTGTAACAAGAAACTAATGACCTTTCTAAAATCAAACATTCAATTATCTACAATGTCTTTTTACAAACGGGGAAAACTCCTTGGTTTACAGGCACGTCATATTGAATATAAAGCTGCAAAAGCAATTTTATACAATTACCACTCTCAAGAAACTGAATCATTAAAACAGTAATTACGAGTTCACAAATTTAAAACATTTCACATAATTTTAAATTATTGGGTATACACTGAAGTCTGAGTTTCAAAAGTGATGTTTTTGCCACAAAAGTTCCAACACTTAAGCTGTAACTTTCAGTGTTAACTTTGCCCTAAAAAGTTAAGACATATTCTGATAATCATAATAGTCACATGATTTCTGATGCTATCTGGTCTGTTAATAATAAAGTCTTTATTTGGACGTATTTTTCTTCAATTAAATTACAGGAAACTGGATATAAGATTTCGTTGCAATGCTATTAAAGTTCCAAACACAGGAGTGTGCAGCACTGGAAAAGGAGATCAGTACTAAAACTTATAATAAATACCAGAGAAGCCATTAGTTTTTACAGCATTGTCTGCTTAAAAGCTAAGTTGACCAGGTGCATAATTTCCCATCAGTCTGTCCTTGTAGTAGGCAGGGCAATTTCTGTTTTCATGATCTGAATACTCAAATATATCCAAACATCTTTTCAAAACTTTGATTTATAGCTCCTAGAAAGTTATGTTTTTTAATAGTTACTCTACTCTAATCAGGCCTAGCTTTGCTCATTTTGGAACCTCACTAAAATAACAGATTTCAGGATAGCCAAGTTCATCAGAAAGACTCAAATGGAATGATTTACAAAACAGAACACTTAAACCAAGTCAGTCCTATCTTTTTGTAGCTGAAGGTTATCAGTCACAACACAACTTCACGTACACCTCTGCTCATTAGGGAATTACACTTAAAACGAATCTCAAGAGGGCGACCTTTGTTGTTTCAGATACCATCCCTAATCGGAGAGTGGTTAACAGGAAGATTGCCAGTGTTACTGATGGAAAGGCGTTGTTTTTTTTTTTCTTGTCAAAGACTCACACCATAGTTTTAAATTAAACTGTCAGGCATTTTCCCAGACAGGTTTTCCTTTTCAATGCAGTAATGAAGAACTAAGATAAAAATCATGACTTCTGACTGCCGCTGAACATTATTACATGCACCTATATTGCACACATCTGTTCTGAACTGTTAAAATCATCTTCTGAGTCCTTGGGGTGCAGTTTTCTCCATCAGAACACAAACACAACCCATCTAATCAGTTTCCCTCAAAGATGAAATTGACAAATTTAATGTACTGGAAAAAAATGAAGAAAGAAAAAGGCAAAGACTTTGTACAGACAAAAATCTAAGTTTTCTCAAAGGGTTCTGTGTCCCCTACACATGGGGGCAATTCGTAAGCACTAGTGAATCAAACACTAGCTATAATGTTTCTAGCTCCTCATATAATATGGAACCTTGGTCCAGGTGTTGCAACGATGTCACTGTACGGTTCTTCCTGTGTCAGCTCAATAGCTTGCTGCTTTTTAAGAACCAAGAAGCTGTAGAACTTTGCGGCAGCTTGTTTTCTGTTCGTGTTTCGACATAACTCAAGCAAACTGATAGATTCAGCTCCAGTTTTAGCAAGAGCACGCTGAAATAAAACCAAAAAAGGATAACTTAAAGTAACCTGTAAAATAAAGTAGTAATTCAGTGAGGATGCTGACACAGTTTGAATATCCCCTCCAAATCTCATGCTGAAACGTGATTCCCCACTGTTAAGAGATGGAGCCTAGTGAGGTGTTTGTGTCACGGGGTGAGGGTGGGGATGGGGGTGGTGGTGGATCCCTTATGAATGGTTCCCCGCAGCAATCAGTGAATTTTTGCTCATTAGTTAACAAGAGAGCTGGTTGTTTAAAAGAGCCTAGCCATCTCTCTCGCCATGTGACACACCTGCTCCCCCTCTGCCTTCCACCATGACTATAAGCTTTCTGAGGCCTCACCAGAAGCAGACGCTGGTGCTTTGCTTCTTGTACAGTCTGCAGAACTGTGAGCCAAATAAACTCCATTTCTTTATAAATTACCCAGACTCAGGTATTCCTTTAGAGCAACACAAAACAGACTAACACAGATGCTAATTTTGGTTACTGGAAAAAACAAACTATATATTCTGCTCAGGACAAAGACTGCACTTTTTAAAACAGTATATGATTCTCATGTTAATCAAGAGGGTAAAAGGCCAAAGTATGTTATGGTACATCTAAAATCTAAATAAGAAAGTCCAAGAAACCAGCAAAATTGTTCTGGCATGTATTATTAAAATAATCAATTTATTTAGACATCTAATGTAATATAATAGCAAAATCTAGCACTTACAGTTTTTAAAGTAAAAAAAAAAATTAAATGTCAACTGTCCTATTTTAAGAAACCTTGAGCAACTTGCTTGGCATTCTGCAGATGTTCAAGGTATCTTGTCTGTGTCTAGGACATTAAAGCACAAGGAAAAGTGACATCTGATGCTCCATAATGACCCAATAAATGTAATAATCCATCACATTAAATTTACTCAACGAAAAACAAGAAGGTGCAGGCATACAAAGGAGTTGTGTAATATGTCACCACGGTTCTGCTTTTCAGGCTTACTCTTGGCCTAATAGTTTATGTATTTAATTAAAACATTTAAAAATAATGTCGTTTTGGGAAAAGTTTCACAAAGGTATGCTTTCTGTTTCCAGCATGTAACTTTTTTTTTTTTTCAGGGAACAATGCCAAAATCCTTTGATAAAGCATTTTCCTCTAAGACAACAGCAGTAATACCTGAAGACCATGAAGCATCTGCTGAGTCCTTTTGTTCCATCTTCTTTCTTCCTGATCTTGATCACCCCCTGATGCATCTTCATCCTGAATGAAAATGACCCCCAAAAAGCTGACAAAACAAGTCCAATGCGAAATGAAGTATTTCTACATCTCCTAAAAGCTCCTCAACTACCCTGAGATTGTGTATTTTGAACTAAGAGAAAACTGTACTTAATGCTGCTGAGCAATCACTTAGCATCTAGAGTATAAACTGAAGAGTTTTTCTTAAATTACAAGGCAAAGTCCTCTGTTTATATGCAAGCAAACATTTGGCTAAAAGTATGCTTTTATACTGCAGTATAAGGATGCTGTCTACACACACTATGTGGTCTGTGGACGCTGCTGATCATGGAGCTTTTGGTTACTGGTCCCTCTTCAAGAACTTAAGGATAAAAATCAACTGTACCATTAAATATAATGTTTATTTCAACTAAATATACATACATAAATATTGCAACATGATTTTCCAGATGACTTATGTTCTGGCAGACTCCTAATCTCATTGTGGAGCAGTACCAAAGAGCCTGCAGACTAGCTAAGTTGAGGATTTATTATTGGTCTATATGGCGTTTTAAAATGAACGGGCTATAACCCTTATTATATATTTCACTTGAGCAACATAGTTCTCAGCCACGTGCTGCCTAAATGACTTTTTAAAGTCCAAGGTGGGTGCAAGGCAGCAGTTGTGATGTTCCCAGGCTATGCTGAAACTATATACAGAAACCACAACTATTTTAATACTCATTCACAACTAAGTCTGAGATAATGGCATACCCTCACACATAGGAATAGCTCTGAAGCTAATTTTGGTTGTAAAATAAGGTATTCATATTAAAGATATGCACTATTATTAGAATTAAGAACAGATGTTAATGAAAATTTATCCAATCCATAACCTTTTTTGGTCCTGAAGAAATTTAAACAGCTTCAATGCCACCTAAAGGACACCTTATTTTAAATTAAAAGGTTTAAGTAACATATCTGACAGAATATCAAACAGAAGAATAAATTCTAAGTTTTAACAACCTCAATGATGCAGAAATAAGGAAGAAGAAGAGAGGAGGAGGAGGAGAGGGAGGGAGGGAGGGAGGGAGGGAGGAAGGAAGGAAGGAAGGAAGGGAGGAAGGGAGGGAGGGAGGGAGGGAGGGAGGGAGGGAGGGAGGGAGTAAGGGAGAAAGGAAGGCAGGAAGGGAGGAAGGAAGGGAGAAAGGCAGGGAGGAAGGGAGGGGGGAAGGAAGGGAGGAGGGAGGGAGGAACGAAGAAGAGGAGGAGGGAGGGAGGGAGGAAGGGAGGAGAAGGAGAAGGAGGAGGAGGAGGAGGAGAAGGAGAAGGAGGAGAAAGAGAAGGAGAAGGAGAAGGAGAAGAAGGAGGACCTTCAACAGCGTAAACACGCCCCCGGAAAAAGAAACTGATTCCTAAAACACCTCTTACTTTGTAAAAAGAAAAAGTCATTCAAGGCTTCACTCAGTCTAAGTTTTTAGCAAAGTTATGCTTTACCCTGGGGTCCAACTAAAGGAAAAACAAAAACAAAACCCAGACAAGTGGAAAATGTACAGTTATCTGATTTCCAGGCCACCACAGATACAGAAGAGGTTATAAGTAGATGATAACAGCAGTTAAGAATTGACCACTGACCACAAGATAGTAAAAGCAGCTACAAGCAGTCTAGAAGTCAGGCAAGAAATCAGCTAAGGGCAATTCCATGTCCTTCAACAGCCCACAAGGGAGCCAATGAGTTACAGCACAGCATAAAATTTGATGTTCCTAACGATGATCGATACCACTATGAATTTGGTAAAATTTTGCTTATATTCTTCTTTTTATATAACTCTGATGCTCAACATCAATTAAGTTAGCCCCAATATGAAAAATAAAAAAGCTGGCTGGAGGCTTTTGCTAAAGCTGGAATGAAAATTATTAATTAGTTTACCTCTTCCTCTTCATCATCTTCTTTTTCCTTTTCTTTCTCCTTCTCTTTTTCTGGCAGAAGTTCTAACTCTGGTATTAGCTGACAGATATTTGGAGGTTCTTCTGGGGGAAGCTCTACAGGTGGTATTTCCATCTGCTCTACCTGCTGAGGCTTAAAGCAATACAAATAAGACAATTTAAGATGTATGTTTTTAAAGTAGCTTATTTTAAATATGCAAATACACAGTGGCTGAAGTTTTCTAGTTGAAAATACTGAGATTACATCTCCACACTTCCCCACAAGAAAAAATTTATTATAGTATATATTTTTTTTTGATTTTTTTATAAAACTACATTGAAGTAGCTTACAAAAGAAACTGACCGTTATCTTAAACCATGTTTCATTTTCATACTTACTTTTTAGGAGTCAAATGTTTTTTAACTACTAAAGCTTCTGTAAGGTTATTATATTTTAACTTAAAAATCATAAGCTTTCACTCTGAGAGTCCTGAATGTCTCACGGCAGCAAATAATAGGAGTGAGGACACTGCTTTTCTGGGTCCACTTCCTATATTTATTTTCTCTCAGGCTTAATATAAAAGAGTTAAGAACATCAAAACCAGTCTTTAAGAAACCAAAGAATTACCAGGAGGAGGGTGGTTATGCAAGTCACCTACTCATTACTGTCTTCCTAGTCCTGAGCTAATACAGAAAAATGCTCTTATTGACAACTCTTACCACCAGAGGGCACAGAAAACTAGTTCTTAAAATTGGCAGAGTATTCTTGATGGAGGCTGAACAAGAAGCCTAAGGTTATCAAAAAGCCTCCCTTTGCTCAAATTCATTTATTCTATAGACTTAAGATTGCAAAGCCCTAAACCAAACCCCACTATTTCCTCCTTCATAATTGCTTAGCTTTCCTATCCTAGCCGAACTTAATGGTAGTCAAAGTTTGAATGAAGCAGACAGATAATGCTTTACATTTTCTCAGGTATTTGACAAGTTTATTCTGATTACTTAATAAGATGACCTAAAACTACCTAGTACTGAAGGTATGCAGGAATGTTTGCCAAATAATAAATCAGAACCAACTTCAGAGTCAAGGATGCTCACTCTGGAGCACTCTAAAGCAATACTATTCAAAAAGAGTCAGAAAGACTGCAGAGACTCCCAGAACAAATCCTCCCATTAGGAGTGGACTATCTATATCCTGTTACTCTTCTTCCTCGGGACTCATTCCTTACCATTTTCTGTCAAAACCAAGATACTTTAAAAGGCCTCCCTAAACACCACTTGCTACTGCTGTATGAATACCTTCAAATGACTTAATGGATAGATTTGCTTACTTACAGGCATCACAGGCTCTGGGTCAATTTGTCCAGCTTTTCGCTTAACTCCCTGAGGCGGTGGTGGAGGCATAGCTGACTCATCTATGTTTGTTCTGCTGGCCTCCATCACTGACTCCTGGAGGCGGCTTGGCTCTTCTATAATGGGCTCATCTGCAATTGGTCATATGAAGAGAAAACATAGGTCATACAGTTTTGAACATTATAGAACCATTTATTTTTTAAAACTAGTACACTAAGACATATGTAATGTTTTCTTTAATGAAGACGGCCAGATAAAATTTTAGTTCCATAAAGGTTTAGTCAATTTTTAGCAATATACGTAAAGGGGATCTTAAAAGGACAAGTCCTACCCCCAGTACGATGTAGGACAATTCTTTAGCAGACTATCTCCCCTGCCAGTTCTGAACCTTAAACCTCTGGAAAGACAGGAAGCTTCATACTTAAATAAGGCAATCAGGTCCAATGTATTTCCCTGCCCAAACATTTGAGTATATCTTTGATTCCTCATTTCTTTCACTCTGACAGTATAAAGGTAAATTTTAAGCCAAATACTCATGTGAACTTCATCAAGGAACTATTCTAACAGAACAAACCGATAACATCACGCTGCTGATGCTGCTGTTGCTGGTCCTCTCTAGGAACCTCTGGATTTTCAAATTCTTTGAGGAATTCATCCAAATTATCTGCCTCTCCTCCTTTCCTCCTTTTCCTAAGGTCTTCTGGTACAAGCGGTGTAAGACAGCGTGTAAAGAGCTATAAGAAAAAAAAAGAAAAATTTCAATGATAAAATAAATCTAACTAAAGTCACCACTGATTTATATCTTCCAAAAGTATATTCTAAGTGTATAATTTAGCATGGCTTTTATCATATTCACAATTCATTCCATCTGAAAATGATTTTAAATGAGTTTTCAAATTATAACTGCAGACATTTTAGATAAACTAAAAAAATTGTATCCATTATCTCACAACCTTAAGGGTTTTCCATTTATCTGCCTGCAGTTTATTTTCATATTCATCAACTAAAACTCATCCTAACTGGTCTCATACCAAACAGCTTTAAATTGTGTTTTCTTCACTTACATAGTAACCTTATTAGCTATCACTCAAACTATTTTTTATTTTTATTTTTTGAATCGGAGTCTCGCTCTGTTGCCCAGGCTCGAGTGCAGTGGCACAATCTCAGCTCACTGCAACCTCCACCCCCGGGTTCAAGTGATTCTTGTGCCTCAGCCTCCTGTGTAGCTGGGATTACAGTGTACCACCACACATGGCTACTTTTTATATTTTTAGTACAGACGGGATTTCACCATGTTGGCCAGGCTGGTCTCTAACTCCTGACCTCAAGTGATCCACTCGCCTCAGCCTCCCAAAGTGCTGGGATTACAGGCGTGAGCCACTGCTCCCAGTCTCATTTAAACTACTTTTAATGGTTACATATTTCATTTTGAACCATTCCTCTACTCTTAAAATGTCAGGCTTCTCTCTTTTTAAAACTGTGAACAAGAATGTAATCAACATTAACAGAGGTAGCTTTTCCATACTTTGAATTACTTCCTTAGGAAAAATTTCTAATAATGAAATTACTGAGTCAAAGAATAAATAGTTTAACGACCTTCTTAAAAATAATTATATGACAGTGCTTACAATAAAGAGCACAACTTTGTTGCTCTGGGATACTTTAGATTTAGAATATATTACTATATTCTAAATACACAGTAAAATCGATAGGTTCTGTGCATATTTCAACTTCAGACAGAATAGCAGCCGAACAGCACTGCTTCATTCACCAGACACCTGTGAATCTTATTTTGGAATATTGTGGAATGTGAGCAGAAAAGAGCCTATAAATGGAACAACAAACAAAAAAACCAAAAAACCTCCTGAAGCCAGAATTCTTTACTGTGGAAAAAGCAGAACCACTCATGTTTTATTCAGAAAACATTTCAAGAATTCAGATGTAAAACACACTAAGACGATATAACTAATAGTTCATTACAGACAGAAGTATTATTAAACATGTCAGTGGCTTTTTAAAATAAGGAAAATTCATTTTACATCTTTTAGAAATGCAGGTGTCACTTATCCATATATTTCAAATAAAGTTATGCCCAGTACACTGTGATTTAAGGCAGAAAAAAGAAAACATGCCATACGGTTGCAAAATACTTAATCAAAAATGATTCAAAGGTTTTAGAATCTTTTTTTTTTAGATGCTCAGAATGTATATGAAGTAAAAATTCTGCAAACTGTATTACCTTCAGTAGTCTGTTATTCCACAAAGGCTGAGCAGGTAAAGAAAACAATTTTTCTACTCCTCCGGTCTCTTTCCACATCATCAATTTCTTGGTGGGTGGTGCCAGATCCAAAGTAGTAACAATATCAGAATAATCACTAAGTTGTGCTCTAATTGTCTTGCTATCCAACTCTTTGACACTGTCAACAATGAGCTTCCTCTTCCTCTTGGCTTTTGTTTCTTTAACTGGAATGATAATAAAAAATAAGATCATTTTCCTGAGAGGCCAGCATGGAACACACAGTTACAAGATCTGGCCTGACTATATTCCCTGCTTTTCTACACACAGACTCGAGCAGAAAAGTTAAACTTCATGAGGATAGAATGTTTTAACTGATGTTTTCCAACCATCATTTAGAATAGAGGCTGGAACAAAATAGAGGCATTCAACAAAAATTTGCTGAATGAGTATAGACTTTTAGCACAAAATAAGTAAAATGATGTAAGGTCCAATACATTTTTGACTATGTAGTTTTATACTGCAAACAATGAACATATCATACCCTTCAGAGTTGGGCTCATTTTCTCATTTGAAACAGGGCCCATCACTCAAACTCACAGACTGAGTTTTCTTTAATGATTGCAAATACTATTATTTTTATTAGAAAAGTTATAATTCATATATGGCAGTTGTGGAAGCTGCTGGATAGAATGAAACAAGCCCAGGCCCAGTCAGATAGAACTGTAACTCCATCCTAGACATTTTAAAAGAGTCATTTCTAATCCTTAAAACTTACAAGTAGGTGGTATTGTCTCACTTTTTTAAAATGCAGAAAAGCTCATGGGGTTAAATAAAATCCTCAAAATTTCACCCTGTCAGACATACCCCAAAGGTTTTTGGATCAACACTTAAAAAATATATATATATACACAAAAAGATGTTACACACAGTGAGAGTCTCTCTCTAATCTCACTATCTAATAAAGTATATATTTTACTTAATTGTACATTTCCCTCATCAATGGGAAACCCAAAAGGGTAATCTTGTCCTACTTAAAGGTAAAAACTATGTCTAAATTACACTGTAATCGATTTCAAGTATTCTTTCCTACTGTCCTCATAAACCATCTAGAAACTATTAAGTTTTATATCCCCATTATCTCAAACTGTCTGTCATTCAGAAGCAGCCCTCCTCAAATATAAATAATGTGTCTTACAATGTTACTTAAAAAAACTACAAGAAAAAAATTACTTATTCTAGAATTTTTGACATTTCCAGTTTTTAAATTTAAAAAGATTTCTTTTTTCAGAACGTGCGGAAAAAGGCAAATTCTAAGAGCACATAAAAAAAAAAAATTTTCTTTTTGAAGAGACAGGTCTTACTATATTTACTGCCCAGGCTGGTCTCAAACTCCTGGCCTCAAGTGGTTTTCCTGGTTGGGCCTCCCAAAGTACTGGATTACAAGTGTGAGCCACCACACCAGCCTCCAGTTTTGTTTTGTTTTTTTAAAGAATACTTTTAGTTTTTTTCCAGCTTGTAGCCCAACTGTACAGCATTGAGAATTGTAATTTATTGAAAAATGCTTTTCCAATGTTTTCTAGTTGTTAAACATGTGAGCTGCTAACATTTTGGGAACCCCAGGAGACTAAGATACGCATTATCAGAAAGCTTGTTCTATACTTTTATATTTCACAGCAACTTGCACAGACATTCTACAAAATACTCAAAATTATAATTCGATAGAAGACTATGACAGATGACTGTGACATAAAAGCAAGAAGCCTAGTTAACGAAAGCAACAGTAGCATATCAGTAGACAGGCAAAAAACCAGAAAAAAGCAAGAAGCCTAGTTATCTAAAACAACAGTAGCAGATCAGTAGACAGGCAAAAACCAGAAGTAAGACCTTATGTTGTATGCTGTATAAATCTAAAGGTTCATATGCTCACCAGTTATATCAATAGGTTCCAATGCAAATGCTTCTTCCTCATTTGGAACAAGTGTTGTTTGATCAGTCATGGTTGGCATTGGTTCAACGGGATCCACCGAATCAGGACTATCAGGCCCACCCACTGTAAAAAAAAAAAAAAAAAAAATACAGTCACAAAAACTTTGGTATGTAATATATATCCTACAAATGGTGGGAGAAAAATCTCTTCATGAAATAGAAAGAAATCCTATTATTACTAAGAAAAAATATTTTTCTAGTTAATGGGAAAGCCCCACCAGACTTGTAACTCAATTGGCCAAAAAATGGGGAGGGGCGCAAGATTAAACACAGAATCAGAACCAGTAATCAATCATAAGCACTGTACTTAAAGATATTTGTAATTCATTAAAAACTGTAACTTCTAGTTTGTCATCTTCTATGGTAAGTATCTTTTTGGATGCCATACAATCATCCCCAGAATCACTGAACATGAAATGCTTACTTGATACATTATCATCCTCATCCATATCGTCATGTGCAGGTTGCTCTGGCAACATCACCCCTGCCTCAGAGAGGGCAGGGGGGTCATCAAAGATACCGCCATCATTATTACTAATAAGTTTGTCATCTGAAATAGGGAATGTAAGTTAGTTGTAATTTCTAAAAGAAATGCCAAAACCACAATAGCCAATCAATGGAAAAACAAAATTACGTTAAAAGGGATACAATTTAAACATATATTCAATTTTTATCTGTTTCTCCTCCAGGTAGTTTATAAAAGTATAAAACACTCAGTATATAAAAAAATTATCATTCTTCATTTGTATTTTCTAGTTCATTTATCTATTTTAAAAAATATTTACTTAACACAGCTATCAAACACAAACAGTTTTAAGTACTAATAAAATTCAGCATTCTGATAAGCATATTTAAGTTTTGTTAAAATATTTTAAGAGGCTGATTTTACCGAAATGTCTTACTGAACCAACTGATCACAATTCACTCACATATATCTAAAAGTTGTTCAAGACTCAGAATTAGCAACTGCTTCCAAAACTTTACAATAAAGAAATTCTGTTTATGTTCGAGTAACCATCATTTTCTCACATACCTAATATTCCACCATCATTTCCTTCTCCAAAATTATCATCCTTATATTGGTCTTCATATTCTAAATGGTTAATTTTCTCATTCAGATTGCTGGTGCTCTGTTCAGACTCTAATAGGAGGTTAGAAGTAGTAGTGCTTACTAACATGTCGTCATCCTCAAAAGCACTGCCTTCTCTCATTATCTCACGATCATCCATTCCAAAATCACCTAAACAAATTTTGTCATTAGTTTAGAAAGATTAGAAATAGCACTGTGATAAAACAGCTAATGATTTATTATAATTATGTCACATTTGCTTACTGCAGTCTTATCTTCAAATGTTAAAATATCTAGTTTAAACTTTAAATCTTAGCATCTAAATTTTTAAAAATGACTCAATTACACACAGCTACAATACTTGGGCATGACTAGCAAATTCAACCTTAGATCTAGATTTAAATGATCCTAAAATATGTTAAACTCTAAATATGTACATATGTTAAGTTACATTAATAGTCACAGCTTAAACTTTCTTGTTATAATGTGTTTCATCAAGAAAATAATCTGGTTCTGGGTACAGTGGCATGTGCCTGTAGTCCCAGCTACTTGAGGCTGAGGTGGGAGGATCACTTGAATCCAAGAGTTCGAGGCTGTAGTGTACTATAATCCTGCCTGTGAAGAGCCACTGCACTCCAGCCTGGGTAACACAGGACAGACCCCGTCTTTTAAAAAAGAGTATGGCTTGCTACTAGTTTTGAATACCTGCTTTTGAATAGCAAGTATAATAGGGAATCTAACCATTCCAAAATGGTTGGTTTAAATGTGATCACTACTTCAATATTGGGACTCCTCGCAGAAATCAATATATAGGTTCTATGATTGTATATAGGGAGAGGAGTAGGTAAACAATTAGCTCTAAATATGAAAATGATGCTTAATATACTGGTAAGAAAGCCAAATTCTTTTCTTGATGAAAATGTATTACATGAAATTTTAAGTCTTTCTGTCAATGTGAATATAGTCTGGTTTTCTTCTGAAACTGCTATTAGCGGCACAATATAACATTATAAACTAATGGCTAGTAATTTGTTTCTCTTTACCAAAATCATTTTCTTGTAAAATGCTGATGTTCCCAACTTCTTCTCTCATGGTTATCTCTTCCACTCTACTCTGATTCAAGCTGAACTGCTGGGCCACATCGATGTCACTTTAAAAGAAGGTCAAATACATTTTAGTCTCAAGTCTCACTGTGTTTATAAGAAAAAAAAAATCTCAATTCTCTCTATAAGAAAAATTAAAAAAAAAATACACATATATACACACAACCCACCAAGTTTTAGAAGCCTTAATATTTAATATCTTCATACATTCCAGTATAATCCAAGAATGCAAGTGATTTGGAAATTAACTTGTATTTAAATTTGAAAAGCATCAATAATCAGCAAATACAATGTGATATGCAGAAGTCACTAAACCAAGTATAGAGGAAAAAATTAGAAATGATGGGCTAGATAGGCATGGGTTTTCATTAGGACCCTGCAACTTACAGGCGGTGTAAACTCGAAAGTTCCCTGACTTCCCTGAGACTCAGTTTCTTCCTCTAATAAAGAATAATCTCTCATATAGTTTAAAAATACTAAAAAATAAAAAGTGTACAACGCTAAAAACCAAACACTATCAGCCATATCCAGAACATTAATACCTCAAAACAACTGACCAAGTGTGTACAAAAAAATAGACGGCAAGGAAAAAAAAAGAGGAGGGAGGCAAAGCTATAATAGATTCTTAGGAGACTCATAAGCTATATCAACCAGATGCAGTTTGTAGACTTTGTTTAGCCTCAACTCAAACTGGAAAGAGGGGAAAAAAAAAAAAAAAAAAAAAGCCAACATGTCAACTGGGGACAGTTGAATGCTGACTAGATATCATATAGGCATACCTTGTTTTACTGCACTTTTTTTTTTACTGAATTTCACAGATGCTGAGTTTTTAATAAACCGAAGGTTTGTGGTAACACTGCCTTGAGCAAGTCTATTGGTGCCATTTTCCAGCAGCACAAGCTTACTTCATGTCTCTGTGTCATATTTGGTAATTCTCATGCTATTTAAAAACTTTTTATTATTATATCTGTTACTGTGATCTTGATTAGTGATCTTTTAAATTTTTTTGCTTATTTTTTAGTAGAGATGGGGGGGCGGGATCTCACTATGTTGCCCAGGCTAATCTCAAACTCCCGGCCTCAAGCGATTCTCCCACCTTAGCCTTCCAAAGCACTGGGATCACAGGTGTGAGCCACCACACCTGGCCCAGTGATCTTTGATGCTACTATTTTAATTATTTTGGGTGCCACAAAGGATGCCCAAATAATATGGCAAACTTAAGAAATGTTCTGTGTGTTCTGACTGCTCCTGCCCTCCCGCTCACCCTGTCCCCTGCAATGTTTCTCCCTCTTCTTGGGCCTCCCTGTTCCTTGAGACACAACAAATTGAAATAAGGCCAATTAATAGCCCTACAATGGCTACTATTTGTTCAAGTAAAACGAAGAGTCACACGTATCTCACTTTAAATCAAAAGCTAGAAATGACTAAGCCTGGTGAAGAAAGCATGTCTAAAGCTGATTTAGGCTAACTAGGCCTCTTGCACCGAACAGCCAAGTTGTGAATGCAAAGGAAAAGTTCTTGAAGGAAATTAAAAATACTACTCTAGTGAACATGAATAAGAAAACAAAACTACCTTAGTGTTCATACGGAGAAAGTTTCAGTGGAATAGAAAGTTTGGAAGAAATTTTAACCCTGATGCATGACTTTGAGGGGTTCAAGACTTCAGTGGAGGCAGTAACTGCAGATATGGTGGAAAAAGCAAGAGAACTAGACTTACAAGTGGAGCCTGAAGGTGTAACTAAATTGATGCAATCTTGGAATAAAACTTTAACAAATGAGGAGTTAATTATTATGGATGAGCAAAGAAATTGGTTTCTTGAGATGGATTCTACTCTTAGTGAAGATACTGTGAATATTGCTGAAACAACTACAAAGGGTTTAGAATATTTCATAAACTTGGTTGATAAAGCAGTGGTAGGGTTTCAGATGATTGGCTCCAATTTTGAAAGAAGTTCTATTGTGGGTAAAATGTTATCGAGTAGCATTATATGCTACAAAGAAATCTCCCATGAAAGAGTCAATCGATGCAGCACACTTCACTGTTGTCTTATTTTAAGACATTGCCGCAGCTACCTCAAACTTCAGCAACCACCACCCATTTCAGTCTGCAGCCATCAACATGGAGGCAAATCCTCCACCAGCAAAAGAACTGTAACTTGCTGAAGGCTGAGATGATCACTAGCATTTTTTTTTTTTTGCAGTGAAGTATTTTTAAGTTATGCCCACTGCTTTTTTAAACATAATACTATTACTGCACACTTAATAGACTATAGAGTACAGTGTGAACATAACTTTTATAGGCACCGTGAAACCCCAAAATTTGTGTAACTTGCTTTACTGCAGTGGAACCAAACCCACAGTATCTCCAAAGTATGTCTATAATAAGGAATTACTGATAATTTTTTTAAAGGTGTGATGTGTTATGGAGGCTTTAAAAATTCTTTTACCTCTAAGAGACAAATATCGAACTATTTACAGATGAAATAAGATTATCTGTTACTTAATTTAAAATAATCTGGTGGGGGCTGTGAGGTAAGCTGGGGGAAAAATAGATGTAATAAGACTGGCAATATACTTGTAATTTAACAAGCTGAATGACATGTAAGGTTCATAATCCTAATTTCTCTAGTTATTAGTTATGTTTAAAAATTTCCACGATAAAAAATTTTCAAATAAAATGTCAAAAGGAGAGAAAAAAGTAAAATAGCTAGATAGAGCCTAGAACTAATCAATACACATGCAATAACAAAATAGGTCATGAACTTACTCTAATTAGAAGCCACAGATCATTTCAAAAAGCAGAGAAATTTGTAATAGTGTAGAGTGGCTTGGTTGTCAGTTATGCTACTAAGTCCCTTGGAAAGCTACAGTCACGTTCCAACATCATGGCATGATAGCTGGATGGTAATGGCTTGAGAAAAGGGAAACATACTACAGTACTCCGCTGTAACGGCCATTTCTGTGTAACTCTCTCCTCTCAAATGTGTGTCGTGACAATGACCCTTTGTTGCTCTTCATAAAAAGTTATCTCGCATGTTCATTTAAAACAAAAATAAAAACAAACCAGAACAGAATTATGGCTCTGAGTATAGCCTGGCCAAGAAGATAACCAGTAGCCGACTTTAACATGTAACTCTGAAAAATATCATGAAGCAACAGTTTACAATCCCTGCTATCATTATGTAACAAGCATACCTGACTGTTTCAGTTTACATAAGCTTTGGCCTAAGCGAGTCAAAACTCTCACATCTTAGCTGTGTTAAAGCTGACATCCACATGATTTTCTTACAGAAGAACAACTTTCTAGGTTTTCTGTTCCATATTTATATACTATCCTAAACAAACATACATATGCATTTTAGCTACCTGTTAATGTAAAACATTCCAAGGAAAACTATATATTTGAAAGCTAATACTACTGCTTTTTGTAGACCAAGTCAACAATTTTTTTTAAAAGAAGACACATACTCTAAGTCAGGCAGTGGCTGATCAAAGTCATGAAATTCTTCAGGTAAAGTAATGGCATTATAAGCTGCTTCCCGATTTTCCTCAGGCAGGTCAACAACACCTAGAAAAGAAATGGTAAGCTTGAATATCTAGCTACCCATAAATTATCTAGGGATTAGAGAGAGATAAGTAGGTATAATTTCCTAAGTTTATATTCTAATAGAAAGGTTGACAACATATGCAAAATACCTTGAAGCACAAGTACTTCTCTTTTTCCATACTCATACATCGTATTCCTTGCTTTAGGAAAAAGTCAAAGCACTAATTATGCATTAAGCTCATAAATGTTTAAACGGACATATCAACAAATAACCAGTAATAGTTTCCTAATTAAACATGGTATTTATGAGGGCGGAAAAAGAATGACTGCAAAAGAGTACCTTAAATGTTAAAAGGAGCTGATTATTTTAGAGAAAGAATTACACAATTTTAATTTTCTTTATATTTTTCAAGTTGTCTATAATAAATATGCCTTACTTTGAAAGACAAAAAGCATGTTATTTAGATAAAATGTGCTGTTGGTCACATGTTAAGTATTGTAGTCTTTTCCTAAATATTTTACTTTTAAATAAAATCTTAGATCTCAAACATTTTACTGTTCAAATATTGACATAAACTGAAGTACTAGAATGTATCCTCAGTAGAAACTGTTTAAGGTGTTTCTACTATACACATTATTTTCATTAGAATAAAAATTTCATCAATGCTTTTAAAAATTATAGAAAGATACGTGAATTTAAATATTAATTATCTACTTAGATGGTGGTGTGGTTGGCAGACTCCAGTTTTATAACTGATCATTACCTAAAACAAAATAACAAAAAACTACAAAGAATATTTACTTAGGAAAAAAAGTTTAAAATCCTAAAATTGTCTTTTCTGAGCTATATTTTAAAAAATCATTACATAACAATTAAGTTTTCAACATTTCAACCTCTTGATGACTCAGTCTATGTAAGCTGCTGAAAAAAGTATTAAAAAGGCAGCTCCAAAGGAAGAACAAAAAAGGGGGTGAGCTCCATTACCTCACAGGGAGAAGAGATGCAAGTAGGTTTCCTCCCTTGAAGCACTGCCTCCCCAAGCCTTGCACTATCTTTGAAGGGTTCCTTGTATTGCAATTACAATAAAGCAAGTAGATTTAGAAAATGTGTTTAGCTAAGTAACACAAAAAAAACAAGAGAAACTCCAAAGTAAAAAAAAAAACAAGTTCAACAATACCTGGCCGAAAAGCCATCTTTATCTTAATGAATGCTTCATTACAGTCTGCAAGAAGGTATTTGGCTTTCCTGTGATAGATTCGAACTACTCCCAGTAAGAGATGTCCTGATGTCCGTAATGCCATTTTCACCTATGAATAAAACATTAATCATATTTCAAAACCTGCATTTCGTGCTATTTATAGTCTTTATTTTTTTATCTTTTTCCTTTAAAGTTGCCTTATAATCACGTACATTTCTCACTGTCCTTATCTATAAATTCCCTGAATATTGAATATCCTGAAAAGAAACAGTGAGTGGTAATTCATGAATTAACACAAACATGAAGGAAGCTAGGAAGCGAGCACTAAACCATTCCATGAATTGTGTCATTAGCACATTAAGGAGCACGTAACACTTTTGGTTGCCAGACCAGAGCCATTGTTTCTTGCTGGCTAAGTCAATTCTGATTTTGTTTGAGAAGCAAATGTCCCGCACATTGGCAGATGTCTCATTCTTCTCTACTAATACCTGTTCATGAGTGGGCATGAAACAGTCAATTGAGTAATAGGTGAAGTATGCCAGAGAGTTTCCCAGAAAGATTTTCCCCCAAAAAGAACAACGTCTCTCTCTTCCTTCCCTCTTTCCTGCTTTGTGAATAGGTAGGGCTTGCTTGGTGCTTCATGCAGTCACCCTGTAAACCACAATGCTAAAGTATGAGGACAAGAAGCCAACACACTAAAGATGGAGAATCCTTGGATGACATAATCAAGCTGCTGAACCAATCTCAGATCTCCCTGTTTCCAAAATTTTAGTTAATTAAGACTGTTATTTCCCTTATTAAGTTACTTTTTACTAAGTTTCCATTAATTGGAAAGCATACTGATTTAAAAACAAAGTTTGGAAAGCATACTAATTGATAAAGAACAATAGTAGCCATAGCTTTTCACCAGAAAATATACTCCCAACCTTTTTTCAAGGCAGATCTTGATCAACATTAATATGAGATACAGTAGGTGGAAAAGCAGTAGTTGATAAAATAACGAGACAAGACTCCATCTAAACACAAGTATTCAAAATTACTCTAGCCATAAGGAAAATTTACTGAAAGAACAAGGCAATGTGAACTCAAACATCCCCAAATACTTTCCAAAACCATGCCATAAAACGCAACAAGTTCTAAGGTAACAAAAAAAGCTTTTAAACATTTGCTTCATGTTTCAATTATGCTTAGTTTATTGTTATTTGTAAAAGAAAATATTGTATTTTAAATTTTATGTGTATTCTCTATAGCACTCTAGGACCCTGCTTATGACACTCAGGTTCTATATTTATGAGCATTTTATGTGACTTACAGCATAAAGGATGATGTCTATGGCCATACATTTTTAGACATCTGAAATTATACCAAATTTGTGATCAGATTCAGAATGTATCAGATGATGAATCCCTAATTTAAAAAAAAGCTCAAATTAAAATGTTGCTCCTAATGGAAAAACAGAATCTGTAATGTGGTGCTATAAAATTCAAAATTAATATTGACTGAACCTTCACCTAAGAACGGAGGAGGGAAAAAACCTCTGCTAACTATTATCTTATCTAGCACTAGCAACTTTCAAAAAGTGGTGTTTGGGCAAAAGCTTTCTTTCTGGATTAGTTGGTTCAGAGTTTAGCCTAGCAGTAGGTAAAATGACGTATGGCATATGTTTTTGAGCCAGGGTGTGTTAAAGTGTAAACATAAATATAATAAAGATTTCAGGCTACATATTCTGGGAAGGCTCTGCAAAGGGGGCCAGTGGCTCTTCCAATGGGGGAGTGGAAGAGAGAAGAGAAAAAGAGTATGCAAGCTTGCAGTTGCAAATGAGCCACGTGTGACACTTATGCTAAACAACTAAACCAACATTTTCATAACACGAACTGCACACCAAAGCAAACATTAGAAATTTCAGGCCAGTTTACTCTCTGGAAATATCTTTACATCTTGTTACCAAATAGATAAAAGCTCAGTCAGAAATGGTTTAAAAAATTTGAAGTAAGAGAAATCACTTTCTCTCATAAACACATTACAATCTTTTACATTATTCCTGAACTGTCTGCTTTCCTTTGTGGCTGTTCGTGTATATGTTCATTATCAGATTGTCTCATACTCTTTTGTAGTGTCCCTAAAGGGGCACAAAGTACTCGGTACATATCATGAAAAAATCTGTTATCCTTTTAAGCTGAACACTCGATACTTGCTTACGGATGTTAAAGATTAGCCACACATATACTTTCCAGAAAAGAGTACGATTTCTACCTTTTCCATTAACTTATCCCAGCAAGCATACCTATTAAAAAAAAAAATGGAAAATACCAATGTTCTCATACAATTTGACCAGCACTGCAAACTGGTACAATCTCACCAGAACAAACTGTTAGTATTTATCAGAAATCTCAAAAACATGTACATCACTTGGCATATCAATTATAATGCTAAAAATAAATCTTAAGAAACACTTAAGGGTGTGAACAAACATTTAACAAGAAATGTTTACTAAATGGCTGGTCTTTAAAAAGAAAACAAAACAACCTGTAATCCTACCACCTACAGAAATCTGTAATAATCTTTTGGTATGCCTTCTAGGCTTTCCTGTGTACATGTACACAAGTTTTCTTTGTGTATATACATAAAAACTAACATAACGATTGTTAGAAGGCTGCATCCAGGAAATAGAGCAAAACTTAAGAAAAGGCACAGATTTCTCATAAACACCCCCTTCCTCACACACAGATAATCTTACTCACAATTGACACCTCTCATCAGTGTTGCATTTATTAAAATTGATAAACTTATAACACATCATTACCAAAAGTCCCTAGTTCACAACAGGGTTCACACTTAAGTGTTATACATTCTGCGAGTTTGGACAAATGTAAATGACATTTGTTAACTATTATACTATCAAGTAAAACAGTTTTACTGCTCTAAAAATAATCGTCTGTGCTCTGCCTACTCAACCCTCCATTCTCTCCCCAACCTCCCATCTTTTTACTGTCTCATTTGTATAGTTTTGGCTTTTCCAGAATGTCCTACAGCTGCAATCACATAATATATGGCCTTTTTAGATTGGCTTATTTTACTAAGTAATATGCATTTACAGCACTTCCACCTCTTTTTTTTTTTGAGTCAGGGTCTCAAATAAAAGCTCCTCTAAGGAACAGGTCAGTAAACAATATTTGGGCACTGCCCTGACTGATGCTTATTTGCCATTAAAAATAGGCAAATCAAAATATCAGTGCATATAGAGAGTTTTTTAAAGAAAAAGAGAATCATACCATAATCATATCAAATTTATCTAGAGGTGATAAGGACTTCACATAATAAAAACTTCGAAGGATTTTCCTTGCCCTCCAATGCACCTACCTAAAAAACTTTCAGAAGTTCTATTTTCACATATCAATAAAAAATCAACAAAGTGAATAAAAATGTCAACATCAAACATACCTTTGGTGAGATGATACTCTCCACGCTGCTCTCTAAATTACACTCAAACACATGGGCTTTGGTTAGCTTCTTATCCCAATGGGCCGCTAGCCAAATTTTGGCCAGCGGCCCTCTTTTACTGAGAACAAAATGTGCGTAGAACATTGTTCTGGTTGGCTATGAAAATAGAAGAAAACCTAAGGGGAAAAACAGTTAATGTAAATATCATCTGACAATTGAAATACTTATCAAGACATAAGAAATCTAAAATTTTTCTTCACTAATATAAAAACTATAAAAGGCTTGAGTAAATGTTTAATATGTATTTTAAAAACAACAGATTTAAAACAAATCTATTGTTTTAATTTTGAGAGAAGAAAAAAAAACAGACCCCAAAATACTAAGAGCTAAAAGTAAAAGGGCCAAGAGTCAAATTGCTTTCATGCCTTGTTTCATTTCTATCATGACTGACAGTAGAAATAGTCTGTTTACTGGCCAGAAGTTAGAGAATATATTTTTCATGGCAAGAAAAGAAAATCTATGAAGAAAGATACTCAGATACAGGTATCAATCTGTGGAAATTTCCATTTTTAGAATCCCATTAAAAATCGTGATTCTGGGATAAATTATCTGTAAAACTGCTACTACACGAAAAGTACTGTACATTTCATTTCACATTCCACCAAGCAAAGCTAAGCAGGTAGGCTGGCCCCATTTTACAGGTGGGTAGTTTAGAAAAATCAAGGTTCAAAAAAGGTAAAGAATTATATATATAGTTTTCTTAACTCAAGAACTTACAAAGCATTTTTCCACTTATAATTTAAATATGAAATCAGGGACAATGGTACAGCAGAAGATTTATCTTATGACTGAAAGTCTTGGAATCACAAATATGTTACTGACATTTTACTTTCCTACAGCATTCTAATGTATTAAGAAAGGCAGCCTGAAAATCCCAGTTCAGAAGAGTATATTAGCTGCATGAATTTCCAGATTTAAAACAAATCTATTGTTTTAATTTTTTTCTAAAATGTCCACTACTAGAAAACGATATATGCCTTGATTTACAGAAACAAAATCAAGTACATGTACAATACATAAAAAGCACTTTAAATTTTTAATTTAAAATAGTCACAGGGAGTTATACAGACAGTAGGTCCTGTGTACTTTACCTAGTTTCTCCCAATGGTGACATCTTAAATAACCACAATATAGTATCAAAACCAGGGCACTGACATTGGTCAATATGTCTATAGACTTTTATAACAGTTTATCACATGTGCAGATTTGTATAATCACTACTGCAAAAAGATACATAGTTATTCCATCACTATAAAACTCTTCACATTCATCCCTCTCTTCCTGCCATTCCTAAGTCTTGACAAGCACCATTTCTAATTTCTAATTCTATGTTTCTAATTTTGTTACTGTTTTTCTTTTAAGAGATGGGGTCTCAGTTTGTCTCCCAGGCTGGAGTGCAGTGATGCAATCATAGCTCACTGCAGCCTTGAACTCTTAGGCTCAAGCAATCCTCCTGCCTTAGCCTCTCAAGTAGTTGGAACTACAGGTGTGAGTCACCACACTGGACTTAATTTTGTTGTTTTGAGAAAGTTATATAAATGAATCATATACTATGTGACTTTTTGAAATGGCTTTTTGGATCTAGCACAATGCTTCTGGGATCCAAGCTATTATATTTATCAATAGTATATTCCCTTTAACTGTTGGACAGCATTTCATGAGATGCATATACCACCATATGCTTGGACATTCACCTACTGAAGGACATTTAGTTGTTTCCCAGTTTTTGGCTATTACAAATAAAGCTGCTATAAATATTCATGTACATATTTTTAGTGAACGTTAAGTTTTCATTTCTCTAGGACAACTGTCCCGAAGTGTGACTGCTGACAAGTGTCATATTTGTTTAGTTTTTAAAGAAATTTTAATACAGTTATTGAGTTTTTTTACATTTATAGACAAGATCATCAAATTTATATGGAAAAGAAAATAAACTAAAAAAGCTAAAACTATTTTTTTAAAAAGAAAAATTAGTCTATTTGATTTCAAGACTTACTGCATAGCTATAATACTCAAGATTGGTATTGGCAGAGGAAACAGTCAATGGAACAGAACTGAGAACCCAGAAATAGCCTGCACAACTAAGTTCAACTGATTTTTTTTTTTTACGAAGATGCAAAAGCTATCTAATGGAGAAATGATAGATTTTTTCAACAAACGGTGCTGAAGTGATTAAATACGATCTGAAGGCCAGAAAACATGCACGCATGCACACACACACACGCACGTACCCCCAAGAAAACAAAAACGGCAAGAAAAAAACCCTCCACCTAAATCTCACACATTATATAAAAATTCAAAACAGACAAA
Source organism: Macaca mulatta (assembly GCF_049350105.2). Lineage (NCBI taxonomy): Eukaryota > Metazoa > Chordata > Mammalia > Primates > Cercopithecidae > Macaca > Macaca mulatta. Next base: position 127,260,719 of record NC_133413.1, read on the forward strand.
ACTTTTAAAAAATGGCAGGGGGAACCTTCAGTATCTAAAGCTTGGTAAAAATTTTGACACAACACCAAAAACACAACCCATGAAAGAAAAGTTCTTGCTCAATAAACTCGCCTTTATCAAATTAAACTTTTGCTCTACGAGAGAAATGCAAAGACAAACTACAGACTAGGGAAAAAATATCTGCAAACCACACATCTGACTAGAACTCAGATATAGAATATGTAAAGAATTCTCAAAACTTCAGGGATAAAAAGAAAAAAAAATCCAATTAGAAAGTAAGCAAAGAGGCAAGCATGCTGGCTCATGCCTGTAATCCCAGCACTTTGGCAAGCCAAGACAGGCAGATCACTTGAGGCCAGGAGTTCAAGACCAGTCAGGGCAATCTGGCAAAACCCCATCTCTACTAAAAAACACAGAAATTAGCCACATGTGGTGGCATGCACCCATAATCCCAGCTACTCAGGTGGCTGAAGCAGGAGAATTGCTTGAACTCAGGCTGTGGAGGTTGCAGTGAGCTGAGAAAGCGACACTGCATTCCAGTCTGGGTGACACAGCAAGACTGTTTAAAAAGAAAAAAAAAAGTGAGCCAAAGAAGAGAAATTTCACAGAAAAAGTTTACTGATGACAAATAAGAACATGAGACGTTCAATCATCCTAGGCATTTGAGAAATACCAATTAAGGCCAAAAACGTTATCACCACACACTTAATAAAGAGCTAAATTAAAAAACAGCGGCAACATCAAATGCTGGCAAAGACAGAGAAGCTGGATCTCTTACACCACAGGTGGGACTAAAATCTCTTTTGAATTAGCTTTTTTCTAAAAGACACAGAGTAACTGTTTTTTATGTTGTCAGAGTCTGTAAATCTTAAAATCAGAATTTTGCTTACTGTACTTTCAATTAAAAATGTGCCAATTCTTTACAATGATGTAGAGAAACTATATTTTAGTTAAGCATATCATAGGCAACAGATTTCTTACATGTCAAAAATATTTGGGAGGGTGGGGGGCTGTGGTGCAAGACTACTGCAGTCAGGTTTGCTTTATCTCCATTTCCATCACTTAACAGCAAAGAGCCTTGAAATTCTCATTCTCTCAATCTAATGTTCCCAAAGGATTATTAATTCATACCAAAAAAAATTTTCTCTCAAAAGAAAAACAAACAGGCTTTGTCAACTGTCTAATGTTGTAAACTCTTCCTCCTAAATTTGGAGTTAAGGAAGGAAGAAATTGGCTAGGCGTGGTGGCTCACGCCTGTCATCCCAGCACTTTCGGAGGCCAAGGTAAGAGGATTGCTTGAGGGGCAGGAGTGCCAGACCACCCTGGTCAATATAGCAAGACTCTGTTTTTATTGGGAAAAAAAAAAAAAAAGAAAAGAATGAAGAAATACTATGCTCTATACTACGAACGCAGACAAAATATTCTTAACATACGAGCATTAACTAATAACACCTAAAAGATGCTTTATTTGCCATTTAGTATTTTACAGATTAAAACACGCTTCCATACTGGAAGAGAGCCTCCTATGTTTCAAATCAGTGCCTACTTCAAGTCTTAAAATGTTCTAACAAAACTTAAGCTGCTCCTACTGTTATAAAATCTAGAGAACTTCATAGAAATCCAACATGGCAGCGTTTTCTGAGAAATATAATCGCTGTTGTACAGGACAAGCCCCAACTTCCACTACAGAAGCAAGCAACTGTATCCTAAACAAAAAACTCCCTAATATTAAGCTTCTAGAATACTATCTGTTGCACGACAATTACTAAATATGTGCTTAATGAATAAGTAAATAAGATCCACCAAGTGATCTCATAATTGACATATGTAAAAAATTTTAGACGTTTTAAAAATTAAAACTACTGGTATTTTTCAACAGGTGTCAGTAGCTCATGGCCAGCACTTCAGCTGCTGGTCAGAGCACCGTGCCTAAAATATCCCAGCTATGCAGAGGCAGAGATTCCTAAATAGATGTCTGTTTGGCATAGGATGGGGCTAAGGAAGGCAGAGCAATGCTAAAATTAATGTGGGAAACAATTAGCAAGAGGAAATCACTCTAATAGCTAAAGGAAGCCAAAGGAGCAGTGGTGGATCGACTCCTGGTATGTATCTGAATAAGGAGAAAGTGTAATTATAATTCCCTTTTAAGCCAATTTTTTTCCCCTTGATAATACCAAACTTTATCTAATCTTTTAAAAAGTCGATTAATCTCTTCAGGTTTTGAAGATTCTATATCCTGCTAAATCCTTTATGAAAACTCTGTGCAGAAAATCTGCATTTGATACCAGAGCATAACTTAGCATTTCATGATTTGAGAATCATTTTTTTCTAAAGCAGCATTTTTTTTCAATTGATCCTAAAAAATTAAAGTCTGATGTGAAACAGCAGAAAGACTGCTATTTTAGAACATATTCAAGAATGCAAAAAATGGCAATTTAAGACTGTTTCAAAGAATCAAACTGAGGCTCATGCTTCTAGGATAGTATCAGTCATTACCAAAATTTCACACATTAGAAAGCATGGCAGGACAGTGGTTGTGTAAATTGGTACTGTCCTCTCTGAAGGACAATATGACAACATTTTATAAAAATTTCACTTAAACTTTCTAGCCAAAAATTGCATTTTCAGTAACCAAAAGATATACTTGGAGATGCGTATTACTAAAGACAAAACCAAAAATCCAAACACCAAAAAACCCCAAAAAAACTTACTAAAGCACTACATGTTTCATGTATCCAACCTCTTCATGACTGTCCTAGAGAAGTAAATACTGGCCCATTTTACAAATGGAGAAAACAGATGAAGATAAGTAAATGTCACTAGTATTTAATGGAAGTGGAACTTGAACTTCAGAATCCACACTTCTAAGTACAACACTATGCTGCCTTGCCAGAGCAGAACAGAACATTCGAAATAACCTACTTGGCCATCAATAAATGATATGATAAATTAATATACCCAAACAACTGAATACAGTCCGTCCTCCTTATCCATGGCTTCTGCATCCATGGACTAAACCAACCCAGGATCAAAAATTGTTGGGGGAGGGGGGAGGAGACAAAAAATAATACAAATAAAAAACTATAACAACTATATTAACTATTAACATAGCATTTAAATTGTAATATTATAAATAGAGATGATTTGAAGTATATGGGATGTGAGTAGGTTATATGCAAATACTACACTACTTCATATAAGGGACTTTGGAATTCGTGGTTTTGGTCCTGGAACCAATTCCCCTTTAATATCAAGGGACGATTGTACAGCACAGCTTTAAACAAGAATACATCATTTGGGCTAACATGGAAAATCTCCAGGTTAAGTGCAGAAAAGTTGGAGTTTTAAAAAAGAATGCTCTTTCTCTATATATTTAGTTCTTGAATAAGCCTAAAATATCTGTGATGTACACACGAAACTGGTGATACTGGTTACCTCTGGAAAGTAGGTATGCTGGGCAAGCGAGGCCTACCTTTTTGTACTGTTTGATATATATATATGCACACACACATATATTTTAATTCGGGACATACACGTACACCACCTATTCAAAGTAAAAACTATTTCAGAAGACATAATCCTGCTATTGTCATTAACTAGCAGGTTAAGCTGCCTAACCTTTATGCAGTTCAGTTTCCCCACTATAAAAACCTGAAAGGTTGAAATCTGGTGATTTACCTAACCTTTGACAACATCAATACCTAACTCAGATCAGAATGGAGCTACCTCTGCAGGGGAATGGTGGGAAGGATCTCAGAAGGTATTTCTAACCCTGCACACTAGAACTCCATTTTGGTTCTAACATCCTTTGACTAAAGGTTTTACAATCAGACAGCCGTAGGTTCAAATTCAGCTCCCTCTTTTCTTAGTTGTTCTGTAACGGTGAATAAGATATTTCTCAACTACAAAGTGGGATAATACTCACCAAAAAAGATTATGAAAATTAAATACAAGGGCACACCTAACATAGTGCCACTGCTGATGCAGAGTAACTCTGAAGACAATCTTGCAGCAAAACATTAACCAGCTAGTATGCCTAACAACTCTGGTATGACATTTAAACTAAAAGTACAGCCTTTATTCCTCAAGAATTAGAAAATTTCCATTCTGTACCAAACATAAAAGACAGTTTCTCAGAATTTGTATGTTTCACAAAATAATAATTCACCAGAAATTCTCTTTTGTAATCCCGACTTGTGTATAAAAAGCACTATGTCTATTAGTTATGCACTGCTGTCACCTCAACTATACAAACTGTTAACTTATTTGAAGATTAGATACGGCGTATGTCCTCATCAACGCTTTTCCAAAAATAATTGGTTGCCTCCGACATTAACAAAGATATTTAATGACTTCATGATTTCAGAAACCTTCTCCTGCCTGTCTCCAAAATCCTACAGACTCGCACAGCCCGCTGGCATTTACACCCAATTTAAGAAAATAGAAATTTTTGCCTGAAAACCAATTACTCTTCTAACCAGTATAATGACAGCAAACACTAACTTTCCCTTGCAAAAAGAAGCCGATAAACACAAGCCTTTCCCAGAAACCCTTCACACAAACGCTTTTTTCTCCACGTTGAAGACACTAACAAATCAGAATAACCACGTAAATCCCCAACGTTTCCCTCTTACAAATTTGAAGGCGGCCGCTAAGTCTGGCAGCACAACCCGACAGTGTCACCCCACACTATCAGAGCGGATCATTCGCAAAAAGCCTTTTTCAGCGACGAAAAGGGCATCAAGCATTTATCAGAAACACACACTTCCCCAGAGAGTCTCTACAACACCCGATATCCTTAATCACTTTAAAGAATGATTGGAAAAGTTGAAGGGAAAAACCAATTATGCAAATATCCTTGGAATAAGAAGCAACTTCCCTCCGTCGCTTTTTCTACGGGTCGGGGCAATATTTAGCATTCCCAACGTAAAAATTATCTTTTTAAAAAAGGAGGGCAGCAGCAGTCACTGGCTGAGGGGCACCCACCGACCTCCCCGCCCCCGCCCGCCCCACCAGGTCCGCACGTTCTTGAGCCCCGCACCCGAGTTTGGCGGAAGGTTGCTGCTCCCCGGGCTGGCACCGCGGACGCCGGGCCCGCCACCGCCTCCTCCCAGACAGCCATTTTTACCCGCGGAGTAGGCGGCCCGGTCCCCAGAGCGGGCTTGTTCAAACCTCCTCCCCTCCCTCCGCAGCCCAGGGTTTCCCCGGCCTCCGGGGAGACGTGAGATGGACCCGCAGAGTAACAGCCTTTGTAGATCTCAGAATGGATCAGAACCATTTGTTACCGAACAAGCGATGATGCGGGCCCAAGCTGCATGGGTCCGGGCCGAGGGCGGGCCCGGGGCGAAGGGGGCTGGGCGGGTGTCGCCGCCGCTTGGGCGCCGGGAGGGTGGCAGCAAGCGGGGGCGCGGCGAGGGCCGCCTTCTCCCTCGCCCTCCCGCCCCCAGGAGTCCGGCTCCCCGACGGCAGCGCGGCGGGGAAAGGGTGGGGGGAGGGAGCTGGAGGAAAAGAAGGGGTCGGCCGAGTCTCTTACCTTGCTCTCCGCTGGGAGTTGGGCTGGCTGGGTGGCCCGGGGAGGGGAAAAGGGTCGGGGGAGGGGGCGGGGAAAGGGGGGAGCCCTAGCGAGGTGTAGCTTCGGAGCAGCTCCCGCCGCCGCCACAGCCGGCGCCTCCTTTCCGATTCACTCAAACAAACAAGATGGCTGCCGTTACGCCGCGGCTCTTCCTGCCGCCCAAATCCTCGGTTCAAATCGGCAGGATGTTTACGGTCAAAATGGTACCTGTGCGCCTGCGCAGCCAGCCTAAGCCCCAGAAGGAGCGGCGCAGGCGCAATGACTATTTCCTTTTCTTTGGAACCCGCCCTCTGTTTGTGGAGTCCGCAACTGAGCAAGCGCAAAGGTGATTATCTTGCGACAGGGTCTTTGGGAGTTGCGGTGTTAGCCAATAGCGCGGGATAGCGCACGCGGAGTGCTTTCCAGTGCGGCGAATATTTGCGTTTAGCTTTATTCTTGTGCTTGTTTTAAAGAAAAAAGCTGTCGTGGTGCAATTTTGTGTGCCCCCACCAAAAAATTCATTTTATGGCTCTATAGGGATGAGATAACATAAAAACCTCAAACTAACTCCGTAAAATATAGAGGTTCATTTGTTCAGTTGACCTATATTATAGAGGGTCTTCTGTTTGCTATACTTTGGGCTCTGGATATAGTGATTAATATAACAGAGATAATACCTGCTCTTTGGAAATTTTCAGTATAGCTTGGGAGGAATCTTAAAATTTCTTTTCTTAAAAGACTTACTTGTAAGAAATTTACTTTTGTTTTTATTGTAGATATCTTTCCAGTGATGAAAGAAATTGAAGAGGACACACAAAAAATGGAAATATATTCCATGTTCATGGATTGGAAGAATCAATATTGTTACAACTCCCATACTACCCAGAGCAATCTACAGATTCAATGTAATCCCTATCAAAATATCAATGACATTCTTCACAGAAAGAGGAAAAAAATCCTGAAATTTATATGGAACCACAATAAGACCCAGAATAGCCAAAGCAATCCTAAGCAAAAGAATAAAACTGAAGGCATCACATTACCTGACTTCAAATTATACTACAAAGTTGTAGTAAACAAAACAGCATGGTACTGGCATAAAAACAGATACATAGACTAATGGAACAGAAGAGAGGACCTATAAATAAATCAATACATATACAGTCAACTAATTTCTGACAAAGCTGCCAAGAACATACATTGGGAAAAGGACAGTCTCTTCCAAAAATTGTTCTGGAAAAACCAGATAATTATATGTAGAAGAATGAAACTAGATCACTATCTTTTGCCGTATTAAAAAAATCAAAACAAAATGGCTTAAAGACTGGAATCTAAGATTTGAAACTACTAGAAGAAAACGTTAGGGAAATGCTTCAGAACCAAATATTTCTTAGTAAGACCTTAAAAGCATAGGCAAGCAAAGCAAAAATTGGCAAATGGTATCATGCCAAGTTAAGAACCTTCTGCAAAGCAAAGGAAACAACAAAGTGAAGAGACAACCCATCAAGTGGGAGAAAATACTTGCAAACTACTCATCTATCACAGGATTAATAGCCAGAATATATAAGGAGCTCAAACAATATAGGAAAATAATCCAATTAAAAAATGAGCAAAAGACCTGAATGGGTAGTTCTCAAAAAAGACATACAAATGGCCAACAGGTATATGAAAAAAAATGCTTAACATCACTAATCATCAGAGAAATGCAAATCAAAACTGGGATGAAGTATAATCTCATCCTAGTTGAAATGGCTTTTATCCAAAAGATAGGCAATAATGAATGCTGATAAAGATGTGGAGAAAGAGGAACACTTGTACACTGTTGGTGGGAATGTACAGCACTGTGAAGAACAGTATGGAGATTCCTCAAAAACCTAAATATAGAGCCACTATATGAGCCAGCAATCCCACTCCTACATAAATACAAAAAAAAAAAAAAAAAAGGAAATTAGTACATCAGAGTGGTATCTGCCCTCTCACATTTATTGCAGCAAGATTCACAATTGTCAAGATATGGAATCAACGTGTCTATCAGTGGATAGATGGGTAAAGAAAATGTGGTACATATACGTAAGATAATATTTTTCAGCCACAAAAAGAAAAAAGTCCTTTCATTTGCTGCCACATGGATGGACCTGGAAGACATTAAGTGAAATAAAGCAGGCACAGAAAGACATTAGTGTGAATGTTCGCACTAATATGTGGTAGCTTAAAAAAAAAAAAAGAACTCATGGAGAGAGAAGGTAGAATGATGGTTACCAGAGCCTGGGAAGGGTAGTGGGGAGGGGGCAGATGAGTACAAAATCTGCCCCCTCAGATTTGGTACAAAAATACAATTAGAAGGAATAAAATCTAGTGTTTGGTAGCATAATAGGGAAACTATAGTTAATAATTTACTGTGTATTTCAAAATAACTAAAAGAGTGGAATTGGAATGTTTCTAACACAAAGAAATGATAAATACTTGAGGTGTTGGATACCTCAATTACCATGATTTGTTACACATTGTATGCTTGTATTGAAATATCAGATGTACCTTATAATTATGTACAACTATTATAAATCCATAATAATAAAAACGTTTTTTAAAAATAAATTTTGTGTCCAGTTTCTGAATGTATTTTCATTTTAAAGTAAAACACACAAGAAAAACAAACATTTAAGTCTATATATTCTTCACTGTCAGCAACCACTACTTCTGGACTGATTTGTCACACATTGTATGCTTGTATTCAAATGTTAGATGTACCTTATAATTGTGTACAACTATTATGAATCCATAATAATAAAAACGTTTTTTAAAAAGAAATTTTGTGTCCAGTTTCTGAATGTATTTTCATTTTAAAGTAAAACACAGGAAAAGCAGACATTTAAGTCCATATACTCCTCATTGTCAGCAACCACTACTTCTGGACACTTTCAGGGTTTTAATGACACACAGAACAACTCACTTTTACCCTTCTTATGCTGCTATAGGGGGTGGATAAGAAAGTGGACAGTCTTGTGCTCCACTCACAGTGAGTCAACTGTTTTGGGGTTGGGGCAAGGTTAGTCTCACTGGCTGGAATCCATTAGCTAAGTGGCCATACTGGCCAGAGCTCAAATCTTCATCAAGTGAATTCCTGTTTTAGTTAGCCAAATATGTTAGGTTCTTTTGGTGTGTTTTTTAATGGAGACTTTAAGAAGTTGGCATTAAGGCTAGTTGTTAAAATCGCAAGCTGGAGAGTGAAAGGGTACAAGCACTTTTAACATTTTAAACATGCTTTCCCTCGACCAATATAGATTAGACGCTCAAAGCACTTAAATCCTTCCTGCTGGTGTGGCTTTAAGCAAACTCAACAGTGGCAGTTGTTGCATCATCTCAAGAAAGAAAAAAATACACGCTCATTGACAATTAAACTCCTTGCAACACAAATTAGATTTCTGTCAGTGAACAATTTAATCCTTCACTTCAAAATAATTTAAGTGTATCAGCTGCTAAATGACCTCAAAACTAGTCATGTGGGAAAAGTCTCCTGTCAGGTTAAGAATCACACAACCATGTTGCATGGTGAAGATGTTGTTGTTCATATTAAATTTCAGTTTAAATCAATCTTAGCTTCAAACTAAGCTTGATGGCCAGGTGAATATGCATTGGTACTTCCTGTCTCTCTTATATTACATCAGCTTTTAGAGTTTTTGTTCATGGAACCATATGTTTCTCCTCTGTATTTGAATAAAAACAATTCTCTTCCTCATTTCTAGCAGCAAGTCTGATTCTAATATTTAAATCAACAGACTTACCTTTTTCTTACGACTTTTTTTTTTTCACTTTTGGGGGATGGTTATGAACATGGGCTTTGGGTTCAAATTCTTCTCTTCTACCTCCCAGCTGTTTTAACATGTACAATTAATGTCTGAGCTTTGATTTCTTTATTTATAAAATGAGGATAATACTTGTCATGATGGTTGAAATAATTCAATTGGATCACATACACAAAGTGCTTAGTATAGTGCTCGGAACTGAGTGGTTAACAAATGGCAGCTATTACTCTAGTTTTATCTGCTTTCTGAGTGATAAGATATCCAGCAAGCTATCGGAAATATTTATCAGATATTCAATTTATAAGAACATCAGTAAACACCAGGATACTCTAAATGCCCCATTCTAACTATATCCTGTTTCATGTCTATATTTGAAAATTATTCTCTCTCTCTCTGTCTTCTCTCTCTCCTCTCTCTCCATCTCTCTCTTACATGCTGTTCTCCTACCCCAAGTTACCTCCCAAAGTACTACATTTCTTTTCTCTTGAACTATTTATTCTTACTCAGAGCTCTCAACTCTGAGCCCACCTTCCCATTTGTAGATTTTGATATAGTTTCTTCACATACAATCCTAATCCCCTAAACTGCCGGATTTGATTCTTTTGAACAAGGTGTATGTTTTATTCTGGCTTGGAGTCTCCACTTATCAACATACTCATCAATCTCCTTGTATTAAAATGTCAAGTTAAATTTCGTATTGCAGGAGTTAGCTGCAGTATCTCTTCTCCCTGGAATGTGCATTTGTCAAAATTAGTAATTGTGAATTTGTTTGACTAAAACCACGAGAGGACAGATTTCAATTACAGATTTTGTCTTTCTTCAGTTGTAAATGGTATGCTTTCCTTTTCTGATTACTCAGTTGATGACTTGTATGATTTGGGGAAATCACTGTCTGAGAAACTGGGTGTTGTCACTGTCTTGAGTATATCTATAAAAACAGCTGTGTTCTGTCTATATCATGTTATTTTATGACACCCCCACCCACACACACACAACTGAGAGTTTTTTGTGAGATAAAAACTGTTATACCAAAAAAAAAAAAGAAAAAGAAAAAGAAAAAATACTGTTATAGAAAAAGAAGAAAGAACTTACAGTAGGCAGATTCGTTTAAGATTTACCTATACTATTGTAGACTTGTTCCTCTGAACTGGCAAACTTTTAAAACAGGATTCTCTATAACATTAAAATAATTATAGAATCCCAGCACTTTGGGAGGCCGAGGTAGGTGGATCACAAGGTCAAGAGATCGAGACCATCATGGCCAACATGGTGAAACCCCGTCTCTACTAAAAATACAAAAATTAGCTGGGCATGGTGGCGCGTGCCTGTAGTCCCAGCTACTTGGGAGGCTGAGGCAGGAGAATTGCTTGAACCTGGGAGGTGGAGGTTACAGTGAGCAAAGGTCATGCACTCCAGCCTGGTGACAGAGTGAGACTCTGTCTCAAAAAAAAAAAAAAAATATATATATATATATATATTATTATAGTAAGTAGGAGGGGTTAGATGAAGAGAAGAATAAGACAAGAAAATAGATATTTCGATGTTTGGGAGTATGGGTATTAAACATGTGGTGCACTAGATTTTTAAAATTTTTTATTTAAATAAAAATCAAGGTATAAAATATTTGTTACATGAGGTTTCTAAAGGTGATCAAAGAAAAGTTCAGAAAGACTGAATAGCCTCTTTAAGATTTTGGGCCAAGCAAAGAAAAATGGACTGAAAGTGACTAAAAAATTGTAGACTCTGGCTTTTCTTCTAGTGCCAACAGTATCTTATCTATCCTTACAAGGGGTTTTGATCAAAAAGGGAATGCATTTTAAGGACAAAATTCAAGGAAGAAATGTCATAATCAGACATAAGCGTTATATGAGATGTAGAGGAATTAAGGACAAAATGTCATTATTTGAAACAACAATTCTTAATTCACTAGATATTAATTAAATTAGTGGTTATAGTGTGTGCGTGTGTGAGAGAGAGAAAAGGAGAGAGAGAGAGAAACAGAGAGAAAGAAAGAGTTTTGTAAGCCTTAGAAAACATAGATTTCATTCACAGTCACATCCTCAACTTCAAGCAGAAGCTGAGGTTTGAGTTTTAACGTTTGAGTTGAGGTTTGGGGTTTGAGGCAGGACTCCAGAGAGCAGCTGCAAGCATCCCTGTTATGGCTGGGCTAGGGGTCTGCTCAGGCAGGTATGTATCAGCAATGGAAAATCACCAGGGCCCAGGAGTGGGCCCAGGGATAATAGGGGGTAGTCTCTGTGCCAAATGGAAATGTGAGTTTGTCAAGAACTGAAGTGGAGACCAGGGGAAGCCTCAGAGGCAGAAGCTGGGTCAAGGTCTGTGTTAATCACTTGGACTTTTTTCAGAAAATTTCATTATGATAATATTTCAATGCTGGGAGCATTTTTAACTCTTATCTGGGAATTTTTCTCAGTGAGTAGTTTGATGCATTTCCTCTATTTTAAAGCCCATCATATCTTCCATAATTGTGCCGCATCTTTGAGAATAATGGGTGCTAGCTGGATACGGTAGTGTGCACCTGTAGTCCCAGCTACTCGGGAGGATGGCTTGAGCCCAGGAGTTCAAATCCAGCCTGGGCAATGTAGCAGACCTCAACTCCAAAAACAGAAAAAAAAAAAAAAGAAATAAAAAATAATGGGTGCTTTCTAAAAGCAGAAGGTTAGTGTTTATTCTGAAATACTTTCACATTCCAGAATGCAGACATTTTTGTTTTAATACAATGTACGTTGTTCCTTTCGTTCTGCAAAATTGATTGGAAAAATTACTGGGAAAACTAAGGAAAAATAGGATTGAGATAGATTTCTTAAAACCAATGCAACTAACAAAAGTGCCAAAATCCTAATAAGAATTATTAAAGACATGTTAAATTGCCACCAATCAAGGAAATAATATAGCAAATATAGTACTTTTACTACAAAGAAGGTGAAAGTGCTTGGTGGAAGGGGTATAAGAAGAGGAAGAAGTTGCTGAGTTATGAGAAAAGAGAGTCAATGCAGAGATTAAGTGCTTGCTGCAGTAAGCAGTTCAAAGACACAACATGGAGATAAAGTGAGCCAAAAGCTAACTTGAAGTGAATGGGCACCATGTGCCGTGCTTTGTTCTCTGTGGCTAGATGCTCAGCTGTGTTAATTTGTTTTACATGGACTTGATGGGATCAAAAAATTAATGTGCTGGGAAAAAAAGTCACAGCTGAGTCAAGGTGACTTCCATACTGCTTGGAAATCATTCCCCTATTTGCTAATGACATATGAGGAATTAGTGTTACTATAGAAACTCACACTGCAACTTAGTCCCTAAGACTAAATTTGGGGTTTTATTATCGGTGAGATCTGATATATTTATAGTAGGGTGGTAGAGAGTGGTATTTCTCCAATTATAATGGGCTTACTACTTACCTTGGGGTCTTGGTTAAATCAGGTTCAAATTTAGTAGTTTGGGGTGGGGGTGGGGAGTCTGCTTTTTTAAGAGCTTCCAAGTAATTCCAAGGCTGCCGCTACATGGATCACACTGAGGATTTTTCTTTGATTTAATTTTAAATCATTTTAAATTTATTTTTATTTTCTTTTCTTTTATATTACTTTATTTTTATTTTAGATTGTTCTCCAACCCTGTTATATGAAGAGAATTTTTGAAAAATACACTTTGGAATCAAGTAGAACTGGGTTTACATCATGGCTTTTCTATCTAGTAGCTGTGTAACCTTCAGTAAGTTGCCCAACCTCTCTAAGGTTGAGTTTTCTTATTTGTAAAATCAGGTTAATTGTATCTACCACCTCAGTGCTGTGTTGTTTATGACATGCGATAATGTGTATAAAGCATCTAGCATAGTGTTTAGCATGTTATGTGATTTCAGTAAACAATGGTTAAAGAGTGTTGCTCTTTTACCCAGGCTGGAGTGCAGTAGAAATCACAGCTTACTCTAGCCTCGACCTCTTGTCTCCAGTGATCCTCTTGCCTCAGCCTCCCAAGTAGCTGGGACTACAGGCATTCACCAACATGCCTGGCTAATTTTTCATAGAGACAAGGTCTCACCATGTTGCCCAGGCTGGTCTCAAACTCCTGAGCTCAAGCAGCCCTCCTACCTCTGCCTCCCAAAGTGCTGGGATTATAGATGTGAGCTACCACGCCCAGCTCTAATCACATACTTATTTTCCTCAACATATTTACTACTTTTTTTTCCTCCTGAAATGTACTTATTCTCTCTTTCCTTAATTTATCTTTATTCTATATGGAGTTCTATGGCAAAAGCTGAGAATTGTTTCCCAACATCTTTGCCTTTTTTTTTTTAGTTTGGCACATGGCACCCAGCTAAATGATTACATTTTCCACTGTCTCTTGCATCTAGGTGTGGCCAAGAGAATATGTTTTACTCAAATTTTATGTGGGCATTACTACAAGACATCTGCAAAATGGAGCAACCTTTCTTCTCATTCTTTATTTTGCTGCTTGGAATATAGATGAAATGGCTGGTGCTCCAGCAGCCATTTTGGGCAATGAAGACAAAGGATAAGCTAAGGATAGTAAATCAGAGATATGGACAAATCTGAGCATATAACAACTTTGTAGAGTTGTCTCATAAACCAGCAACGACTACCTCCAGACTTATTTTATGTAAATGAGAAATAAAGTCCTGTCTTGGTTTTTTCCTGTTATATGTAGCTTACTCTAATCCTCAGTGATACAAGCACTTACCTGGTTCAAAGAAAGATGAAATACAGGGGGCACAAAAGTTAATGTCTGATCTCTCCTTGCAAGTTCAACCTTCTATGTCATATCAGTTGTCTTTCATAGAGTACCATTTTATAACTTCACTGAGAGAATTTTCCCTCCTATAAACTTCACTTCCAAATACTCTTTCTCCCTTATTATTCTTTTTTTTAAAAATCATTCTGGTAAGTCTCCCCCAAAATGTGTTATTCCAAGTCTAATCATACATTCCATTCCTCTTTAAAAACATAAACTATGGGGAAGAAAATCAAGACCTGTAAATCAATACTATATGGCCAGTTTATCTAATGTCTTTTATTTTCAGAGTCAGTACCTTCACAATTGAAAAACTGAATTTACATGTTTAATCTCAAAACTTGCAGTTCCCTAACATCTGGAGACTTTTGGCTCCCTGACAATATGAGTTTCCTCTGCAGGCAGCATTTCATTTTATCTGAAATGGCTAGTCTTTGATGAATTTAATGAATCCTGGAAAACTCTCTATTATCTCTCTCTCCAAGATGTTGCCTTTAAAACTGAAAAGCATCTCTTTTTGGCCATGTCAAGTCCGCATACAGCACTTGCTGAGCATCTCAATAAAATGATCAGGATACTGGGTGGGTGGATAGAATTTTCTAGCTAGCACCTTTCCTCTTTGGTACACTATTGAGTATAGGTAACTATAGCCTTTTTCTCTGGGTGTTCCAGAATCAGTCACTGTTCATTGGCTCAGTCGCATCTGATATAAAACTTTTCCCTTATGAACTATGTACTTCTTATCTGAAATTAACTGGATTCAATTTATGTCAGTGTTAGTTCAACCCACTGATAGAATTTTAAGTTGAATAATTTAGGTTTTCACACTGGACAAACTCTTTGTCAACTAGATAGTGGAAGGCTGGGTTAAAAGGGATAATGTTTAGCAAGTATTGTTTATTTTTTATGTGAAAATGGTATTGTGATTATGTTTTTAAAGAGTGGCCTTGTGCTTAAAAGATACATACTAACATAGCTACAGGTAAAATGATACGTTATCTGGGATTTACTTCAAAATAATCCCCAGTAAGTAGGAAAAGGAGTGGATGGAGTTATAAACAAAGCAAGATTGGCTGTGGGTTGACAGTTGTTGAACTTGGGTGATACATATGTGGAGGGTCATTTTAATCCTCTTTCTACCTTTGTGTATATCTCTACCTTTGTATATCAATAATAAAAGGATTTAGAAAAGTAAAACATTAGAGATATGAATACTAATTTTAATAATTTTATAATGGGAATCTTCAATAGGCAGATTTCTAAAGATTCATAGAATATTTTCAATCAGCATTTGGAGTTTATTGGAGCATATTTATATGCAATCATCTAATTCTATGAATCATTCATCTGATATATTCACCAACAATGTATCAATAGGAATTGAATTTCTCATTCACACAACTGGCTATTAGCACACATGAGTGAGCTTTATCCACTATCTCACTAGAGGAAGACAAATCGGGGTGAAATCTAATTGCTTTTCTAAGCAATGTGCCAGTTAGTTTCTATGGTCATCTATATTTTATATTGCTTTCCTAGTACCATAATTCATTTCTTTAGCATAGTGAGGCCATGAGTGTCAGTGGAAAAAGTGGGTCATGATGTCATCTGTTATATCATCTGTTACGGCTCTAAAGATTCAATGTCAGTCTTCATCTATTCATCCTGAGGTGAACTCTGGCACTCTCTATGCCTGTCTGGTAGCCACACATCATTTATTCATTCATTCAACAGCATCTACTTAATAATTATAAAATGCAACTATCTTCAATATTTTAAAACCTTTCCCTTTGCTCCATATCCACTGCACCATTTATCAACTCCCATTTACAGCAAAAGTTCTGAAAGAAATGTCCATATTTTCCCTCTCCAATCCCTTCCCTCTCATAATCTATCTTTTTATTATAGTACAATACACATAGTATAAAGATCACCATTTTAACTGTTTTAATTGTACAATTCAGGGGCACTTAATACATTTACAACTTTGTGTTACAGTCACCAGCATCTAGTTCCAGCACATGTTCACTACCCCAAAAGGGAACTCTCTACTCATTAAGCAGTCCCTTCCCATTTCCTCCTCCCTGTAGCCCCTGGTGACTACTTTTCTATGGATTGACCTATTGAGTATATTTCATATAAATCGAATCATACAATATGTGGTCTTCTGTGTCTGAATTCTTCCACTTGGTAATATGGTTTGGATCAGTGTCCCTGCCCAAATCTCATGTCGAATTGTAATCCCCAGTGTTGGAGGAGGGGCCTGCTGGGAGTGATTGGATTGTGAGGGTGCATTTCCCCCTTGCTGTTCTCACGGTAGTGAGTGAGTTTTCATGAGATCTGGTTGTTTAAAAATGTGTAGCACCTTCTCCTTTGCTCTCTTCCTCCTGCTCCAGCCATGTAAGATGTGCCTGCTTCCCCATTACCTTCTGCCATGACTGAAAGTTTCCCAAGGCCTCCCCAGAAGCCAGGTAGATGCTGCCATGCTTCCTGTACAGCCTGCAGAACCAGGAGCTAATCCTCTTTTCTTTATTAATTACCCAGTTTCAGGGTATTTCTTTATAGTAATGCAAGAATGGACTAATACACTTAGTGTAATGTTTTTCAGATTCATCCACATTGCAGCATGTGCAGCATGCTGCTCTAAAATATGTAACATTTTAGTTTCATCCACACTGAAGCATTGTTTTTTATGGCTGAATAATATTCCATTAAATGGGTCTATCACATTTTGTTTATGCAGTCATTAATTCATGGATATTTGTGTTGTTTCTACTTTTTGTCACTATGAATAGTGTTGCTAGGAACATTTGTGTACAAAAATTTTTGTTTGACTATCTGTTTTAGTTCTTTTTGGTATATATCTGGAAGCAAAATTGCTGTATCATACGCCAATTCTGTGTTTAACTTATTGCAGAACAGCCAAACTCTTTTCCATGGCGCTGCACCATTTTACATTCCTATTAATAATGTATCAGGGCTCCAGTTTTTCACATCATCACCAGCTCTTATTACTTTCTGTTTTTAAAAATTAAATCCATCTCAGGTCAGGTGCAGTGGCTCACGCCTATAATCCCAGCAATTTGAGAGGCTGAAGCGGGCAGATCACCTGAGGTCTGGAGTTCGAGTCCAGCCTGGCCCACATGGTGAAACCCTGTCTCTACAAAAAAATACAAAAATTAGCTGGGCATGGTGACATATGCCTGCAGTCCCAGCTATTTGGGAGGCTGAGGCAGGAGAATCACTTGAACCTGGGAGGCGGAGTTTGCAGCCAGATGAGATTGAGCCACTGCACCCCAGCCTGGATGACAAAGTGAGACTCTGTCTCAAAAAAAAAAAAAAAAAATATATATATATATATATAGAGAGAGAGAGAGAGAGAGAGATCCATTTCAGTGGATGTAAAATGGTATCTCATTGTGGTTTTAATGTGCATTTTCCAAATGACTAAATAATGTTGAGCACCTTTTCATGTGCTTGTTGGCCATTTGTATATCTTCTATAGAAATATGTCTATGCAAATCTTTTGCCCATTTTTAATAGGGTTGTATGTCATTTTATTGTTGAGCTTTATGAGTTTTTAATATGTTTAAAATCTTAGACCCCTGTCACATTCCTTATCAGATATATTATTTGTAAATATTTTCTCCACTATTAGTCATTATTGAGAAAGAGTAGCACAAACTTAAAAAATGTAAATATTCTGATATTCAATTGTGTGGGCTGAAAGTATATAGGTTAAAAGAGCAGTTTGTCAGGCCGGGCGCGGTGGCTCAAGCCTGTAATCCCAGCACTTTGGGAGGCCGAGACGGGCGGATCACGAGGTCAGGAAATCGAGACCATCCTGGCTGACACGGTGAAACCCCGTCTCTACTTTAAAAAAATACAAAAAACTAGCCGGGCGAGGTGGCGGCGCCTGTAGTCCTAGCTACACGGGAGGCTGAGGCAGGAGAATGGCGTGAACCCGGGAGGCGGAGCTTGCAGTGAGCTGAGATCCGGCCACTGCACTCCAGCCTGGGCGGCAGAGCGAGACTCCGTCTCAAAAAAAAAAAAAAAAAAAAAAAAAAAAAAAAAAAAAAAAAAAAAGAGCAGTTTGTCTACACGCTCACTGTTAGTAGAAGTAAAAAAATATTCCAAACTCTTGAGTTGTAAGCAACAGTAGAGTCTACTTCTGGTGTCCAAACACTCTCCCAAACATTAAAGTATTTAGATGTACAATTTAATTCTCAGACTGATCTTCAAAATCATGTCTTGGAGACACAATTAAAATACATGGTAATTGGTTTAAGGAAGTCTACCCTAATAGAAGTTCAATTTCTTTGACACTTTACTGATTCTTGGATCTTTGCAAAATAATATATGTTGATTAATTAATGTGCTAGATTATTTGGCCTTACATGCCTGACATTCCACCACATAGGTTAATTTAGTTTGGAATGTGGTAAGCTCCTGACATTTGTGACAAAAAAGAAACCTCATGCAGAATTTCTATGAACCTCCTAGAAATGTTGTGTCAGTCAGGGTACAGTCAGGAGATAGAAACTACTCAGTAACTTGAATGGAATATTTCAAATATAAAGAATTATTATAATGGACTAAGAATTAACTAATGATAGGATTAACTATGAAGCAATAAGGGTAACTCTACGGAATACAATAATAGCAGATATTGGAAGTAACTACTACCTCTGTAGCTGAGGCCAAGAACCCATGGAGGGAAAAGACTTCCAAGGAGGCCAACATTGAGATCTAAACTCCCATGGAGAGGGTGTGGCCCACTTCATGACAGAGAAATTTGCTGAGGTCCCAAAGATACGGGACGACTGGAAACTGCCAGTTGGGGTTACCAGTGACCTAATTGGGAATCAGTCCTCTGGAATGCTGGTGAAACTCACTGGAAAGCCACCTTTTAAGGAGCTAACAAGACTTTACAGTGGTGCTGGCAAAACTTGCTGGAGCACGAACGCCGCTGGGTGTTCCACACACTGCTTGCTGTTAAGTGCTACGGGAGCAAAAAGGCACACAAAAATCAGGAGAAGTCCATTCCCCCTGCAATGTCCCTCTTCTGCCCTCTGTTGACAAAGCCTAACATTGCACCCTCTGACAAAAGAGAACCCTTTGCATAGTCCAGCTCCCGTATCACAAAGCAAGACGAAGGTGAATTTGGAACTGGGATGCTATAAATTGATAAGTGGCACAGATGGAGATTTGTGATTATTTGAGGGAAGAATCCAGAAAAAAGATGGTTTATGAGGAAAATTTCAGAAGTGGTTATTTATACAACACAGGGTAGCAGTGTGATTACTTTGAAGACAAAAGCTTAATAATGGCTAAACCAGAAAACCTGGTTTAAATTAAACAATTAAAATTATTTTAATTTCGATGATTTAATGAAATTAAAAAACAGATATGTTGATGATAATCTGAATCTATGAGCCAAAAAATCTCCAAAGCAGAAAATTCTCTTAAAGCAGATCCCAAAGACAAGGTCAAAGGTAGGTCCTATATTATCAAGTGAGAATTGATACCACATGTTCTAGGTGAAGTGTTCTATGAAATAACTAATTGCAGATATAAGCAAGCAAGTTATTTTATTTGTTTGTTTTGTTTTGGGCTGCTGTGGTGAAGGAGCCATCAAATCAGAGTGGATATATTTTCAAGGATCTTGAAAAAATAAAATTTCCTCCTTTTAGAAGTACATCAATAGAAGTACACAAGTTAGGTGCTGCATTCACTGCTATTACTAAAAAAAGAGAAAAGAGAAAGAGAAATACATCAATTAGGAATGCTTTTTGCTGTATGTAATAAATGACCTGAATAACAGAGATTTCAGAAATAAAGAATAAAAACTTTTTTTTTTCTTTTGAGATAGAGTCTCACTCTGTTGCCCATCCTGGAGTGCAGTGGCACGATCTTGGCTTACTGCAGCCTCCGCCTTATGGGTTCAAGTGATTCTCCTGCCTCAGCCTTCCCAGTAGCTGGAACTATAGGCGCACTTCACTACACCCGGCAAATTTTTGTATTTTTAGTAGAGACAGGGTTTCGCCATATTGGCCAGGCTTATCTTGAACTGGTGACCTCAGATGATCTGCTGCCTTGGCCTCCCAAAGTGCTGGGATTACGGGTGTGAGCCACCGCGCAGACTAAAAACAGTTAATAATCTCATGTAACAAATGATCCAGAGGAAGCAGTTCCTTGATTTCTTCAAAGACCCACCTCTTTTGCATCTTTCTACTCTAGTATCCTTAGACTACTGTCTTGTTGCTTCATGGTCAGAACATGGTGCTTCTTGTTCTTTCACCATTTAGACAAGAAGAAGGAAGAAAGGAGGTAATAGGTGCATCTGCATTTATGAGTATCAAGCTGTTTGACAGATATTAATTGAACCATCATTCTTTTGTGTGCGTGTGTGTGTGTGTGTGTGTGTGGCAGTGTGTCACTAATAATTAGTCAAAACATGTACAATTTTGGCCCTTTAGCAAATCTTACAGATCCAAACATGAGACTTCTTCCTAAAAATTTCTTTTTTACCCTATACATGCCTGACTACACAGAGGGTCATTCCCCAACCCCTGCACACTCATAGCAATTCTTCTGCTCTGAATCTTCCTGGTGCATTCTGGGAGTTGTCCTGCTTATTTATACTTACTACATAATATATTGAGGATGACATCTTATGTAACAGATTTTTTTTTTCTGGTGCTATAATTCTCTAATACAAAATCCTTAAAAATATAATATATATTGGTAACAAAGATTTTATTCTTTTTCTCTAGTCTCCCTCTCTGTTAAATCTAATAAATGATTAAATCATAGGAAACTGCAGTTCTTAAAGGGCATTCTCTTTGTTGTTAGGATCTGATTTCCATTTGAGCAGTGGAAAATTTAATGTTGCGATTGCAAAGAGAGAATCTCTCTTTTATTAGCTTTTATACAATTTCTCATTATCTAATTTATAACTTTGAAGGGACTATTCATTCCTTCTGTACTTTTTTGGACCACTTTTTAAAAACTTATGAAATAATTCTTTAAATACATAGAAAAAACACAGGGCCAGGTGCAGTGGCTCATGCCTGTAATCCCAGCACTTTGAAAGGTTGAGGCTGGCAGATCACTTAAGCTCAGGAGTTCAAGACCAGTCTGGGCAATGTGGCAAAACCCCATCTCCACCCAAAATACAAAACGAACAAACAAATAGTCGGGCGTAGTGGTGCATTCCTCTGTTCCCAGCTACTCAGGAGACTGACGTGGGAGGATTGCTTGAGCCTGGGAGGCAGAGGCTATACTGAGCTGAGATTGCACTCACAAGGAAACAGTGTGATAAAAGTACAATAAAATTAACCCACGTATTTTTCAATAACTTTGCATTGCTAACTTTCAAATATTTCTGAAAAAACATATTGGGCCTATTCATCCTCTGCTCTCTCCAACTTCATTTGTTTTATACATTGTGAAATCTCCTGTTTCCAGATTTAGTTCTTCAGAGAAGCAGCCTGTCCTTGGCTTGTCTGTTTGATGTTATGTAAATAATGGATAGAATTTTCCCTGTCCATGTTTTTTCTGAGATGGTTTTCTCAAAAACACACAAACAAACAAAAAGTTTCCATTTCAAAAGCAAACTCCACAAATACACACAAAAAAACTAAACATGGAAATAGGTTTAGTTGCCTTAGATTGTGCAAAAGACTAGAAGTAACAGCCAGATTCTCAGCCTCTGATTGTCCCAAATCACACGTCATCAACTGAATAACCAGAAAAGGAAAACAAGTCAGTTTCAGATGAAAGAAGATTTGATTCTAATATAGATTGTAAACCCACAATGACTGTTTTATAAGCAAAGAGCCACTTTTGTGACTGAATTTGAGTTTTCCACTGCAATGTTTCTTGAAAATTCCTAAAATATCATACATTATACATTATGCCAAACACTCAACTATTGAGTGGCAAGATTTTATTGTTTTTGGGAGCACCCTTAACAGGCATTGGTAGGAAATGCAAAGAATTCCAGAAAGAGAGGTGGTCTGGAAGGAACGCATTTATCATTAGTTCCAAAAATCTATGTTTCTGAGGATTAGAAGAGGAATTTCTTGGACTGAGTAGGTTTTAAATATTCTGAACCATTGGCAGAGGGAGCTAGAATTGTTCTGTGATGTTGTGAAATACATATTTGATCTTCATTCCATTTCCTGGTGTACAGCTCCTAAAATCCTTGGAATCTCTTGAGTGATAAGAGTTTTTTTTTGTGTATGTTACTGAGATAACAGTGGCTAAGAGCACTTAGGTAGCTTCAGGATGGGGGTCACTGGAAAGACCAAGACATGATTAGAGAGTTGGGAGTTTCAGCCTCCCCAACCCTACTCCCCAATCCCTGTAAGCAGCAGAGAAAGGCTGAAGGTTAAGTTGATCACCAATGGCTAATAATGTAATCAATCATGCCTATGTAATGAAGCCTCCATAAAAAATCAAAAGAACAGTGTTCAGAAAGGCTTCTGGATTGCTGAACATGTGGAGGTATTTGGAGGGTGACACACCCACAGAGGGCATGGAAACTTCACTTTCCCTTACACATACATTGCCCTATGAATGTATTCTGCCTGGCTATTCATCCATATCCTTTGTAATATTTTACAGTTCATTTTGTTTGTGGGATCATATAAACTTGGGCTTGACTTATTGTTGTCATTTTATGTTCCTGATACTTGGTTTTCTTGTAGTAAAATGGGAGTATAATTGGGGCTCAGTTTTAGGTGACAGGAAACATTACAATAATCTGAAAAGAAAGAGGTTAATCACGGGGAAGAGCTGGTTTTAGCCTATGTCTCCGGGATTGACTTCCAGAATGTCAACTGAGAACCAGCTCACCAAAGAAAGGGCTACCTCTGCAACCTTCAGAAAGCTGGGGAATCAGGAAGACACTATTCCAAACACTTGATTCCATTATCACACCACCTTAGCTATTAACTGGAGTAAGAAGCTGCCACCAGCATTATAGACTCAGAGCCCCATGGTGCCTACAAATCAATTCAAGCAAAATGTATGTCACCTTCCTTCCTTTTATGTACTGATTAATGCAATATATATTTACTGAATTGTAATAAAGAAGTAAAATATGTAATACATTAAAAAGAGATAAATGTAATACATTAGAAAGGGATAAACAGAATACATTAGAAAGGGATAAATGCAATGAAGAAAAATAGTGCAGGGAATGGGAGTAGAGAATATTGAGGGCAGCTGCGTTAGTCTGTTTGTGTTGCTGTAAAAGAATACCCAAGGCTAGATAATGTATTAAAAAAAAAAGAGGTTTATTTGGCTCACGGTTCTGCAGGTTGTACGAGAAGCATGATGTCAGCATTTACTTCTGGTGGGCGTTTCAGACTGCTTCCACTTGTGGCAGAAGGAGAAGTGGAGCTGGCATGTGCAGAGATTACATGGTGAGAAAAAAAGTGAGAGAGAAAGAGAGAGGTGTCAGACTCTTTTTAACAACCAGCTGTTACAGGAACTAATAGAGCTAGAACTCACTCATTATCTCAAGGATGGCACCAAGCCATTCATGATGGATCCACCTCCATGACTCAAACACCTCCCACTAGGCCCCACCCTGAACATTGGGGATTATATTTCAACATGAGGTTTAGAGAGGTCAAGTATCCAAACCATAGCGGAGTCAAAGAAGACCTCCTTCAGAAGGTGATATTTATGTGAAGATCTGAAGAAAGGGAGAGGATGAGCCATGTGAGTCTTTAGTGGAGAAGTGTCTAGGAGAGGGAAGAGAAAATGCAAAGGCTCTGAGACAGGAGATTCTCTGGAAGGCAAACAAAAGCACAGAGGTCAGCATGGAAGGAATGAAGTGAGTGAGGGAATGAGCCTGCTGTCGGAAATTCACATTTATTTCAAAGTAGAAATTTCCTAAGTAATCTGTTGCTTGGTTTTCTATATAGACAGTGTGTAAGTATTTTGAACTAAAATATTCAAAGATTTTGATGTAATTTAAATGAATATATGTTCCTTTAAATGACAGAGCTACCAATATCACTATATTTGAAGCTACTGTTATTTTAAATAATATTCCATGCTATTAATAATGCCATTATCTGGTTTGGTTTTTTTTTTTTCCTCTTTTGAAGTCAGGGTCTTGCTCTGTTGCCTAGGTTGGAGCACAGTCGCATAATCATGGCTCACTACAACCTCCACCTCCCAGGCTCAAGCAATCTTCCCACCTCAGCCTCCGAAATAACTGGGACTACAGGCACATGTTACCAAACTCAGCTAGTATTTTCTGTATTTTTTTATAGAGACAGGGTTTTGCCATGTTATCCAGGCTGGTCTTGAACTCTTGAGCTCAAGCAATCCACCTGCCTTAGCCTCTCAAAGTGCTGGGATTACAGGCATGAATCACCATGCCTGGCCATTTTTCCTTTTTTTATAAGACTTTTTTAATCATAAAAAATACATATCTATCTTTGATGTGACTTCTTTTGTGTGGAATTAATGAGTTACATGATTGAATTCTACCTTTTGAAAGATTCTTACAGTCTTCATCTTTATAATAGCACAGTTATAACAGCTGAAAAAAATCTGAGTATAACTTGTCAGATTCATCACTGAAATGTGTCTTAAGGGTGCAGAATAATAAGTAGGCTGGCTTTGAAAAACTGCTTTTTTTCAATGGAAGGTTAAAAGTGAGAAAATAAACTCATTTCTGTAGGAGATAGAGACTTACATTTGTTTTTCTTTGACAAACTACTTCACTCTCACACATTATACACCTATTTTAAGAAGATTAGTATTTGTCTGAGACAAAGTGATCTCAGACTTTCAGTTTAAATGGTGGCATAGACGCAAGCTGGTCTTATTACCCCACCTCCTTGCCAGAAAACCAAAAACAAATATACAGCAACAACCCAGAATCAAATATGAGGATGAGACAGATCGTGAGGACACAGAGAAATGAGAGTACTTTGAGCAGATGGTGGGAGAATCAGACTTCCACATCCATGACACCCTTTCCCCCCATTCTGCGTGGCAACTAGCTCCTGGACAATCTTCTCCAACTCATGGTTTCTACAAACGAAAAAATGAGATCGAGATGGCCAACCAGTTGTTCTACATCTTGGATTTCTTGGGAGGAGACCTGTTATTGTCTTAACCCAAGGGAAGCATTGTGGCTGCCTGAAGGGAGAAACATCCCAGAGGACAGGCAGAGACAAAGGACGGAAGTGGAACTACCAACCCCAGCCCTGGAAACTCTGCTCTGCAACTTGGCAAAAGAAGTCACCAAATCAGAGTGGCTGTTCAGGAGCATTACACCATAGAAGGTATGTTTCATAGTTTCCTTGGACGTAAACTCCTAGTTAGCCTTCTTACACTTCCAGGTCCCTTTAGGACCTTGTCCATTCAAAACAGATGTCACTGTAATCATTCACCAAAGCCAAGGCGAACCTGGACTTAAGACATCACCTAGGGCCAAAAAGAAGGCTGCAACCTGGTGGTAAAGCTTTGCTAGGCAAATATAACCACTAAAAAACAAAACAAGCCTGTCAGAGGAAATTTGAAAAAATAATTAATTCTTCAATACAAAAGCATAGATGTATCCAGGAGGGAATGGAATGACATTTTCAAAGTGTTCAAAGAAAAGAAAAATCTGCCATCCAAGAATACTGTGTCCAGCCAAATTATTCTTCAACTATGAAAGAGAAATAAAGTCTTTCGCAGACAAGCAAAAGTTGAGAGAATTCACCACCAGCAGATCTGTCTTACAAGAAATGCTGAAGGGAGCTCTTCAATCTGAAATAGAAAAAAAAGTAATGCACAAAAAGAAAACTTTTCAAGGTATAAAACCCACTGGTAGAATTAAGTACATAGACAAACCCAGAATATTCTATTTCTATAATGGTGGTGTGCAATCTACTCACATATCTAGTAATAAAAACCAAAAGACAAATCTGTCAAAAACAATAACAGCTATAGCAACTTATTAAAAGATATAGATCATAAAAATATATAAATTGAGACAACTAAAACTCAAAATATGAGGGGGATAGAGTTAAAGTGTAAATTTTTTTGTATGTGTGTTTTTTACCTTTGATTCTGGTCTTTATTGTGTGATCTAAGGTAAATTGTTGTCTGTTTAAAATAACTTGTGATATGTATGCTTTTTTTTGTAAGCCTCATGGTAACCACAGTGCAAAAATCTTTAATAGATTCACCAAAAATAAAAACCAAGAAATTAAACCATACTACCAGGGAAAATCACTTAAACATAAAAAAAAAAAAAAAAAAAAAAAAAAGACTGAGAAAGGAAGAGAGTAATCTCAAAACAACCAGAAAATAGGCAACAAAATGACACTAGTAAGTCCTTACTTATCAATAATAACATTGACTATAAATGGTCTCAATTCTCCAATTAAAAGTCATAACGTGACTGAACTGATAAAGAAACAAGACCCAACTATATGCTGCCTTCAAGAAACTCACTTCACCTATAAAGGCACACATAAGCTGAAAGTGAAGGGGTGGAAAATATATTCCATGCAACTGGAAACCAATAAAAAGCAAAAGTAGCTACACTTATAATAGATAAACTAGACTAAAAAGCTAAGGTTATAAAAAATGACAAAGAAGGTCACTATATAATGATAAAGGAGTCAATTTATCAAGAGGATATAACAATTATATGTATCTATGCACCTAACATCAGAATTTCCAAGTACATAAAGCAAACATTGATAGATCTAAAGGAAGAGATACACTGCTGTATAGTAATAATAGGATATTTAATATCTCACTCTCAGTAATGGACAGATCATCCAGACAGAAAATCAACAAAGAAGCACCATAGCTAAACTATACACAAGATCAAATAGGCCTGACTGAAATTTGTAGAACATTTAACCCAACTACTACAGAATACACATTCTTCTAATCGGCACATGGCACATCCTCCAGGATAGACCATATGTTAGGAAACAAAGTGAGTCTGAACAAATTTGAAAAAATAGAAATCGTATCAAATGTTTTATTCTGACCACAGTGAAATAAAACTAGAAGTCAGTAGCAAGAGGGACCTCAGAAAATACAAAAACACATGAAAATTAAACAACATGCTCCTGAAAGACCAATGGATCAATGAGGAAATTAAGGAAATTTTTAAAGTTTCTCAAAGCCAATGAAAATGGAAATACAACATACCACAATCTGTGGAATACATCAAAAATAGTCCTAAGAGGGAAGTTTATGGTGATAAATACATTTATCAAATAGTAGGAAGTCTTCAAATAAACAACCTAATAGTGCACCTGAAGAAACTAGAAAAGCAAGAAGAAACCAAGCCCCAAATCAGTAGAAGGAATGATGATCAGAGCCAAAATAAATAAAATTGAGACAAAAAATACAGAAGATAAATGAAACAAGGAGCTAGGTTTTGAAAATAAAATTGACTAACCTTTAGCTAGACTGAGAGAAAAAGAAGACCCAAAGAAATAAATTCAGTAATGAAAAGGGTGACACAATAAATGAGACTTCAGAAATACGAAGAATCTTCAGACAGTATTATGGACAACTATACACCAACGAACTGGAAAACCTAGAAGAAATGGACAAATTTCTGGATATGTACAATTGATGAATATTGAACTATGAAGAAATAGAAAACCGCAACAAACCAGTATTGAGTAATAAGATCAAAGGCATAATAAAAAACCTCCCATCAATAAAAAATTTCAAGACCTGATGGCTTCACTACTGAATTCTGCCAAACACTCAAAGATAATAAACTAATACCAATTCTACTCAAACTCTTAAAAAAAACTGAAGAGGAAGGAACACTTCCAGACTCATTCTATGAGGCCAGCATTATGCTGAAACCAAAACCAGACAAGGACACAAGAAGAAAAAATAAAATAAAATTACAGGCCAATATCACTGATGAACATAAATGCACAAAATCCTGAACAAAATACTAGCAAACCAATTTCAACAACAATGAAAAAGATCATTCATCATGATCAAGTGGTAGTCATTCCAGGGATGCAAGGATGGCTCAACATATGCAAACTAATAAGTGTGATACATCACAGTCACAGAATCAAGAACAAAAACCATACGGTTATTTCAATAGATGCCAAAAAAGCATTTGCTAAAATTCATCATTCTTTATGATGAAAATCCTAATCAGAATGGGTATAAAAGGAACACACCTTAAAATGATAAAGGCCATATATGACAAATCCATGACTAACATTGTACTGAATAGGGAAACATTGAAGGCCTTTCCTCTAAGCACTGGAACAACACCAGGATGCCCACTTTCACCACTTTTTTTCAGCATAACACTGCAAGTCTTGACTGGAATGACTAGGCAAAAAAAAATTTTTTTCCAGTAAATTTACAGGATACAAAATTCACATATAAAAATCAGTAGCATTTATATATACAAACAGTAAGCAATCTGAAAAAAGATATCAAGAAGGTAATTGCATTTACAATAGCTACAGAAAATATAAAATACCTAGGAATCAATCTAACCAAAGAAGTGCAAGGTCAATACAAGGAAAACTACAAACCTCTGAAAAGAAATTAAATTAATATTATAATTAATATTGTTAAACTGACAATAATATCCAAAGCAATGCACAGATTCAATGCAATCCATATCAAAATATCATGACATTCTTCACCGAGACAGAAAAAAAAATTCTGAAATGTATATGGAACCACAAAAGACTCTGAATAGCCAAGGTAATACTGAGCAAAAAGAACAAAACTGAAGGTATCACACTACCTGATTTCAAAACTTACTATAAAATTATAGTGACCGAAACATCATGGTACTCACATAAAAACAGAAACATAGGAAAACTGAACAGAATAGAGAATCCAGATATACATACACACATTTACAGCCAACTCATCTTTGACAAAGGCACCAAGAAATAAAATGGAGAAGGGACAGTCTTTTCAATAAGGAGATCATTTTGGAGCTTTAAAATTTGACTGCCCTCCTGGATTTCAGACTTATATGGGCCCTGGAACCCCTTTGTTTTGGCCAATTTCTCCCATTTGGAATGGCTATATTTACCCAATACCTGTACCCCCATTGTATCTAGGAAATAACTAGCTTGTTTTTGATTTTATAGGCTTATAGGTGAAAGGGACTTGCCTTGTCTTGTCTCAGATGAGACTTTGGACTGTGGACCCAAAAGTTAATGCTGAAGTGAGTTAAGACTTTGGGGGACTGTTGAGAAGGCATGATTGGTTTTGAAATGTGAGGACATGAGATTTGGAGAGGCCAGGGGTGGAATGATACGGTTTGGCTGTGTCCCCACCAAAATCTCAACTTGAATTGTATCTCCCAGAAGTTTTGCGCATTTTGGGAGGGACCCAGGGGGAGGTAATTGAATCATGGGGGCTGGTCTTTCCCATGCTATTCTCATGATAGTGAATAAGTCTCACGAGATCTGATAGGTTTATCAGGGGTTTCTGCTTTTGCTTCTTCCTCATTTTTCTCTTGCTGCCACCATGTAAGAAATATCTTTTGCCTCTGCCATGATTCTGAGGCCTCCCCAACCATGTGGAAGTGTAAGTCCAGTTAAACCTCTTTTTGTTTCCAATTTTGGGTATGTCTTTATCAGCAGAATGAAAATGAATTAATACAGCATCACTAACCATCAGAGAAATGCAAATCAAAATCACAATGAAATATCATCTATTTCCAGTTAAAATGGATTGTATCAAAAAGGCAATAACAAATGCTGGTAAAGATGTGGAGAAAGGGGAACCCTTGTACACTGTTGGCGGGAATGTAAAATAGTATAGCCAATATAGACAACAGTATGGAACTTCTGCAAAAAACTAAAAACTAAAAACAGAACTACCAGCAATTCCAATACTGAGTATATATACAAGAGAAAGGAGATCAATATATCAAAGAGATACCTGCATTCCCACATTAATTGCAGCACTATTCACAATAGCCAAAATATGGAATCAACCTAAGTGCCAATCAATGGATGAATGGGTAAAGAAAATGTAGAATATACACATAATTGAATATTATGCAGCCATAACAAACAATGAAATCCTGTCATTTTCAGCAACATGGATGGAGCTAGAGGCCATTATGTTAAGTGAAATAAGCCAAGCCCGGAAGCACAAGTATTACATGTCGTCACTCATACATGAGAACTAAAAGAGTGGATTTCATGAAGATAGAAGATTGTTGGTTACCAAAGGCCAGGAAGGGTATAAGGGAGAAGGGTTTGAAGACAAAAAAAGAATATAAAAGGAGCCATTACTGCTTAATTGTACATTTAAAAATGGTAAGAATAGTAAGTTTTATATGTATATTTTATCTCAATAAAAACCCCACAAAATTGCAAAAATTATTTCTTTGTAATTATAAGCATATACTAGCCTAGGGATTGGAAGGAATACATGGAGGTGGAAGAGTTGTTCCATTGATGGCATGGCTACTTGGAAAAGTGGTCAAAGTTTATTGGTAATAGGAATTTTCTTTTTTGCATTTTAGAGCTAAAAAGGGGCCTTCAATGTCATATTTGAGTCTGGCAACTAAACAACCAAAAAAGATATCCTCTATGTAATAGAAAATACGAAATCAGAATCCATGTGAGAGAACACAGGTAAAGTTGTAAGTTTGGAAATCATCTGTCCAGGGAGTGGATGAAATGGCAAAATGGGTAAATCAAGAGAAGAGCTGCTTGCCAAAATGGGAACCTTGGCAGACACTACCTATTAGAACACCTGACAATAAAGAGAAGGCATAGAAGAAGAAATCAGTGAGAAAGGAGGAGAACCAGGAAAGTACAGGGTCGAAAAACATTTAGAAAGGAAATGATATATATTATTAGGATTTCCTACCACTCTGAGATACAAAAAGAGGCAAAGTTAGTTTGGGGAATTCTTCAAGTTAAGAAGCCTGGATATCTTCATTCAGCTCAGCCTCACCTTTCAATTCTCATTGGCTCCAAAACATCATAGGGGTTGGGTGGATAAGTTACTTTGCAGCTTTTATATCTATTTGTGGCTATGATCTGGGTTGTTTGCACTTTGTAAATAATTTTACAGACATATAACTAAATTAATTTTTTGAAAAAGGAATTGCTATAGGAGAGCAAGTGTGGAAGGATAAGACCCACAATGGAATCCAATGTGGATTAGTAATGAAGCTCTTTAAACTTGTCCAGCATGACAATGATCTAGAGGAACATAAATGTCTTCTTGGATTCATTCCATGCAAGCTAACTTGGCCTCCGTGCTCCTATTCCATTGTTCCCGGAACATAACACTCATTGTCCTTGCACTTGCTGTCCCATCTACTCAGGAGGATTTTCGTCCCAGTATCTACAAGGCTCACTAACTCACTCTCTTCAGGTCCTGCTCAAATGTTACGTTATCAAATCAGCCTTTCCTAACTGCTCTTTTGAATACAGTAACTACCATTTTTACCCTAGATACTCCTTACTGTGTTCAAGGAAATTAGGATAGACTTATTACCATCTGATACACTACGCATTCTCTTATTTACATGTTTATTGTCTGATCTCCCTTCCCCCTGTGCACATACTAGCAAATTATCTCTATGATGATGGCGACCTTTTATTTTATACTTGCTGCTACATCCCCCATTTTCTAGAACAACTGCAGGTACTCAACAGATGTGGAATGAATGGATGAAAAGGCACTATCTTTATAATACAGTGTAGTGGTTAGGAGAGATGACTTTGAAGCAATGTTGCCTGGGTTTCAATCCTAGCAGTATCACTGACTAGTTGTGTGGAAGGTTAGTTAACTTCTGTGTACTTCATTTTTATTGTCTCTAAAAAATACCATAATAAAAATATAAGATTGTTGAGAGAATTAAACGAATTCCTTCATGTAAAGAACTGAGGATAGTGCCTGGTACAGAGTTGTTGCTCTGTTAATGTTAACTATCACTGTTTTCTTTTTTTTTTTTTGAGACAGAGTCTCACCCTGTCACCCAGGCTGGAGTGTGATAGTGTGGTCTCAGCTCAAGGCAACCTCTGCCTTCCAGGTTCAAGCGATTTTCCTGCCTCAGTCTCCCAAGTAGCTGGATCTATAGGTGCGTGCCACTACACCCAGCTAATTTTTGTATTTTTAGTTGAGATGAGGTTTCACTATGTTGGCCAGGCTGGTCTCGAACTCCTGACTTCCTGATCTGCCCGCCTCGGCCTCTCAAAGTGCTGGAATTACAGGTGTGAGCCACTGCACCCAGCCTTAGCTATCACTGTTAATGTGGTTCTGTAATGTGACTGAAAAGTGTAGTACTTTCAAATCTGGATGTATAAATACGTGCTATCCAGAGGTCAGAAGGGAAGGGATTGTTAGGGCCAGAGAGGCAGTGAGGAGCTGTAGCAGACCGAATGCAAGAATGGTCACCATCAATTCCTTTTACCCTACACGTGCCATTTCTCTATCAACAGGTAGAGTCTACTTCTCTCCTTCCTTTAAATCTGGTCTGGCAAAGAGTGCAGTGGAAGTGATGTTTTGAGACTTCCAAGGAAGATCATAACAAACTTTTTAGCATCCTATGGGGCCTCTTAGAACGCTCCAAGTCAAGTCAGTCACTATCTAAAAAGTTTAACTACTATGAACCACCATTATTAAAGACACTCAAACTAGTTATATAGTAAAACCGCGTGGAGAGAGAGTGATGTAGGTCAGCCCCTAGCTATTCCAGCCATTCCAGTCAAAGAACAGGGAATGTGAGCAAAAAAGACATTTTGGACATTCCAGCCTCAGCAGATGCTGTAAGGAGAAAAATCAAGACCACTGTCATATGGCCCCAATTTAGTCACCTCATCCCTCTTCAGCCATTTGTGCTACCCTAGATGAGGGCCCAGATATTTTGGAGCAGACATGAGCCACATCCATTTTCCTCCAACCACATTTTGTATACAGAGAATTGTGAGCATAACAGACTGATTTTTAAATGCAACTATATTTTAGGGCAGTTTGTTACATAGCAACATGTAATGGGAGCTGGAGACATTCAGTTTGCAGAAATTAGAAAAACTAAAATGCTCTTTATATTATGAAAACAATGATAATGAAGATCATGATAATGACAACAACACTGGTAGGCATATTTTATTAAAGGCCTAATATATCTTGGGTACTCTAATTGCTAAATTCACTTCTTACAAGTTTGAGTAGTGTATGTGTGATGGTTAATACTCAGTGTTAACTTGATTGGATTGAAGGATGCAAAGTATTGATCCTGGGTGTGTCTGTGAGCGTGTTGCCAAAGGAGATTAACATTTGAGTCAGTGGGCTGGGAAAGGCAGACCCACCCTTAACTTGGGTGGGCACAATCTAATCAGCTGCCAGCATGGCTAGGATAAAAACAGGCAGAAGAATGTGAAAAGACTAGACTGGCGTAGCCTCCCAGCCCTGCATCTTTCTCCTGTGCTGGATGCTTCCTGCCCTTGAACACCAGACTACAAGTTCTTCAGCCTTGGGACTTGGACTGGCTTCCTTTCTCCCTAGGGGAGACCTTGTGATTGTGTGAGTTAATACTACTTAATAAACTCATATATGTATGTACATAAAATATATATAGATGGGAGTCTATCTACCCATCTATCTATATCTTATCAGTTCTGTCCCTCTAGAGAACCCTGACTAATACAATGTGTTAATGTAGTTAGATAAGTTTGCACATTTGCACATGGTGATGGAATCCATCCAACCAGAACTCATTCTGCTTGTCTCCCCACCACCCACATGTGAGGGGTCTTGTAAAGCATATGAAGAATTTGAAACTTTATCTTTTTTTTTTTTGTTTCTTGTTTTTTTTTTTTTTTTTTTTTTGAGATGGAGTTTCTCTCTTATTGTCCAGGCTGGAATGTAATGGCATGATCTTGGCTTACCACAGCCTCCGCCTCCTGGGTTCAAGCGATTCTCCTGCCTTGGCCTCCCATGTAGCTGGGATTACAGGCATGCGACACAATGCCTGCATAATTTTTTTTTTATTTTTTATTTTTAATAGAGGCGGGGTTTCTCCATGTTGGTCAGACTGGTCTCCAACTCCCGAGCTCAGGTGATCCGCCCGCCTTGGCTTTTCAAAGTGCTGTGATTACAGGTGTGAGCCACCAGCCACCGCCAAGGCTGAGCCTTTGTCTTTTTTTTTTTTTTTTTTAAGACGGAGTCTCTCTCCGTTGTCCAGGCTGGAGCACAGTGGTGCGAACTCGGCTCACTGCAAGCTCCGCCTTCCGGGTTCACGCCATTCTCCTGCCTCAGCCTCCCCAGTACCAGGGACTACAGGCAAGTGCCACCACTCCTGGCTAATTTTTTGTATTTTTAGTAGAGAGAGGGTTTCACCATGTTAGCCAGGGTGGTCTCCATCTCCTAGCCTTGTGATCCACCCGCCTCCGCCTCCCAAAGTGCTGGGATTACAGGCATGAACCACCGTGCCCGGCCCCGACTTTGTCTTAAAGGCAATGAGCAATCATTGAAGAAATTGCGTCAGGTTGCTGGTGCAGTCATATTTGAATATAAATTATTTTGGCTGCAGTGGGGAGAAATGCTGTTGCAGTGGTCAAGTAGTCTTCAAATGATTCACTGGGGTGAAATGATGGGTTTGGCACTAGGGTGGAGATAATTGAGATGAAAAAAAGAAGAGATGACTGATTTAATGGAGGTGAGTAAGCATTGGAAAGATTGTACCCAGGACGAATTTGAAGGATTTGGGGTTATCCTCCAAGTTTTTATTCACATATTTCCAGAAAAGTCTCACGAGTTATTCTATCTGGCCTGGGTGGCTTGGTAAATTACATGTAATTTAATTTAATTTAATATCATTCTAAGATGGTAAAGTTAACTATAATTTTTTTGGGGAGAGGATAGGAAGGTATTTTGATACTTTCTCATCTACCCAACAGGGCTTTCGCAGGCATGGGAGAGCGTGGGAGAGAGGGTGTTTGTTCTTAGATTCATGCTCTTATAGGATGCATGGTGGCAGGTGTGATGATGGTGCCTTACCTTGCAAAATAACAGGATGATGCTAATAGTTCAATTCCTAGATAAAATCAGGATAGCAGAGGAGGAAGCTTGTGGAAGCTTTTGGTTTATTTGGGAGGGAACTGTGATTATGAAATTGGGATAAGATTTGACTTATCTTAAGTCAAATAAGATGGTGGGAGGCTCCCTCCCTCACACCATCACATTTGTTCCTGTCCTCTTGGCTCACTGTACATGGTCAGGAATAATAGTCTTCAAGTGTCACTTTCAAGCTATGAATTTCCCAGAAAATGGAACATGGATGATTTTTCTTGCTTCTGAATCTACATTCAGGGCCATGTAGATTAATTTGTATCTAATCTTGAATTTTTCTGACTCAAGGTTTCTACATACTACAAGGTTTCTAACTCAAAAGCATTTTTCTAACTCAAGGTTTCTACTACTAATAGCAGTGGTTGACATTTACATAGTGCTTTCTCTGTGCCAGACAGTGTTCTAAACACTTTTCCTGTGTTAATTTAATCATTATGAAAACCTTATGAGGTAAGTACCATCATCATTCCCATTTTACAGATAAGAAAATTGACAGTAGAGAGGTTTTGTAACTAATCCAAGATTAGTTACTAGGAAGCAGTAGAGGGTGTATTTAAATCCTGGAACTCTAGCCTCATAGACTGTGTTTTGTAACCAATGGGCTTAAGTTGGTAATTTTTACTACTACTGCTGCTGCTACTACTATTACTACTACTACTGCTACTAATACTAATACTACCAATACTAATGATTTTGATAATCACTTCTATTTCTTGAGTATTTACTATATTAAAGACACTTTGATACATGGTAAGTGAAAGTAGACACTGGTACTATTTAGTTTCTAGAAAGAAATAAAATATTACCTATATATTCTTATATAGGTACTACTTTTAATCCCATTTCATGAGGGGGACACTGAGACTTAGGGGGTTTAAGTATCTGCTGGTAAGTGACATAGTCACTCTTTGAATTGAGGTCTACCTCATACCACAACCCATGGGATCAACTGTCAGGTAATACCTACCTAGCTTATAGAAATTTGGTTTTGCCAGTTGTCTCTACTGCATCCTGCAGGTCTTTCCTAATATTAAAGGATCTCTTGGGAATAAAACAACTCTTGGCCTGAAGTCCAATGATCAAATCAAAAAGCTAATATCTCTTTTAATTGTGCAATTCAAGCACATCTAGTGTAATTTTACAAATCATCCCAGATTGCATTTATTACTCTGATGTTTTATTCCAAATACAGACCATGGAGCCCACGTAGCTTGTTTCATAAAATATAGGATAGAGTTAGGAGTCTTTTGGTTTTCTGATGTGGAAGTAGAGGATGCCAGCGATAACTTTCCATATTTCCATTAAGATATATTTGTTGGTGCTTACACTCATATAGTTGAACCTCTAATTTTATAGGAAATTATAATAATTTCTTCATCCCAGAAGTCAAACATTTCCAAGTAGGGAAGAAAATTGACTTTCATGTAATTTTCTCAGTTCATTTATGCTAAAGAGGCTTTTACCATGTGAAGCTTTCTGAGTGTGGCTTAGAGGCAAATAAATCTTTCGTTTTAAATAGCATGAAACATCTGGGAATTAGTTCTTATCTATTAAATTAATAGTTCATGGAACTCCAGTTTTGTGGAGTTTGTCCTAAATTCAGGGTAGAGTGGAAATCATTTTCCCTGATGGAAACAACTTGGCTGCTAGACCAAGATTGGTTTTGACAAAAATTGCAGTTCACTCATTGATTTAATTAGGTGATTCTCATTCTACTTTACCTTAAGAAGATGTCTTCATGGGATTCAGTGAATGTTTTTAAACCGAGATATGAGGCAAACAAGAATGAGCTATCAGCTAATATCACAGATAGTTGATTCCATGATTAGACTGTCAGGCTGAAGTGACCCGAGATGATGAGATACTTTTCAAGAACAGTCTTCAGATGGTAAAAATTAGACAGTATTCCACATAAGTATTTCCCATTATAGTAAAAACATCACCTTTTAGAATTCAAAACAAATGGTAAACATGAAATTCCATTTTAAACACTTTCTGCTACAGCTACTCTGATAAACATTTTCTGTGGAGAATTTATTTCACTAAAGATTTGCAAGCCCAAACATGCATTTCCAACAAACAAAATTGTTCCCTTTTGTTTTAAACAGAGCACTGTTATAAAGATGGGGCATGATCTTCACAGAATGAAACTGACTGATTCCTTCTCTCATTACAAACTTTTAATGATGATATGGAAGACCCAAACCTATACCCAAACATAGACCCAATATAAGCACTTATCTTAGTAAGGACATTTTATGGAAAAGAGAATGGTTAGCTCATCTTTGTTGGAATAAAAATTTAATATTTCTTAACAGTCACTGAGTGAGAGTCTACTGGGAGGGTAGATTACTGGTTTCTCAGAACAAGTCCTAAGCCCATTAAACCTCACCAGAAATTGTTATGCATTTTATCAGGAAGTCTAATTTCTTCCCAGAGATAAATCTTGAATAACATTACAAAATAGGGTTTTATCCTGTACCAGGTTTTGGACAATTTTTCTTATATAGGGATAATAGAGTCTCGTATCTATAAACAAGCCTGATTAAAATTAAGTAAGTTATTTGCTTAAGTCTCATTAAAGAATGTAAATTTAGCTCCCACTCTTGGACATCAAAGTTTTGTGTTTATGAGGAAAGTAAAGAGAGAGAATGTGTGTGTGTGTCTCTCTGCATGTGTGTGTGTGCACATGTACTCTCCACTCCCTCAGTCTGTGGACACACGATTAGAAAAACTGTACCCTCAAGCATTTTGATCATTTATGGCAAAGCAGGTGTTACAGGAGCATGTTGAAACAAAACCAGAAATAATGCAACTGTTAACAAAAGTATGTTTCAAGCCAGTAAGGTCAGTTAAAAAATACCAAGACCTAAAAGGCCTGCAAGACATTAAAATTGTGAGGAAACTGATTTTGTCTTAGCAAAATGATAGCACATCAATGTATCGTGAACAATAGAAGAATGTAATTCATAAGGAGTATCTAAAACAAGTGAGTTTAATGTCATGAATATGATTTGTTTTGGAAGCAGATCATTTTATTTTATTTTTTAAATATGTTTAATGCTATTTAAATAATTTTATATGAGACCTATTTTATATGAGACCTTGATTTATGGTAATCTAGAGTTTGACAAAAATAAGATTTTTTAAGAATGTACATCCCAGAGGTTGAAAAGGGATTACCATATAAAGTCACCCAGGGCAGGGATCATGCTTAATTTGTCACTCAGTAGGCAATTAGAAGTTTTGTGTTAGGTGAACCTGTTCGGTAAGGTGAAAAAGTATTCTGCAGTTCTTTTTAATCTATTAAGGGCTAACAAGTATATGATACTGTACCAAGTCATAGTCTTTTGATAATGGATGAATGAAAGAATGAATGAATTGAATTCTCTCTCTCTCTCTCTCTCTTAAAGATGGCATCCCATTATGTTGCCAAGGTTGGTCTCAAACTCTTAGGTGTGACCCTCCTGCCGCAGCCTTCCAAAGTGCTGGGATTACAGGCATGAGCCACTGTGCCAGGCCTGGAATTATCTCTTGATCACTATTTGAAAGTTGAGGATTCTGAGTTTACAAAGGTAGTCCGATTACTATATTTGTCTTGTCTTTAGTAACTGCTCAATACTTTTCTTGCCGACTTAAATTGAACTGTCCTTATCTGTTTCAGGTGCTGTATCAAGTCACAATTACCTTTTTCTTGTTTTCTTTTTAACATATCATATTAACTAAAATATTTTACTATTAAAGAAACTATTACTCCCTTTTACTATCTTTTAGTGGCTTAACAATAGCTGTTAAAATGATTGGGAGGGATGTATTGATGCTAAAGTGAGGTGATGTGCTTAGAGTTGTGTTTTATGATTTTATATTTTCTACAACTAGTATGAGTTACTTTTTACATACAAATGTGTAAAAATATCTTAAACCTCAAGTTTATATAGTTTCTGCTTGATTCCTGAGTTTTCTCATACATAGAGATAAATACTCACATCGCCTTCAAACTCCATTCCCACACTCCCAGTAGACAGATATACTAGAAGAATTGTAGAACTGTGGAAGGAATTCAGCCAGAATAAGATTGGGCTAGATTTTATGATTCTACAAACTTCATTATATTTCCTACCATTTTGAAGTGCATAATTAGTGTGCTAAGTCCTAGGGATAACAAGGTAAAACCATATCCCTGTCCCCATCTAGCTTGCATGTAGGCATGTACACATCTCATCTAAAATACATGTAGTGCTGAGTGAGTGAATGTTTTGAGATGCTAAAGAGCTGAAATGATTTCGTGACTCATTCCACCTCCTGGGAGGCTTAGAACAGGCTTTATAAAATAGGCAATTGATTTCTCTTAAACTGAGTCTTGAAGGATTGAGAGTTGCAAAGTAGAGAAGGGAGGAGAGATCAATCCAGATAAAGGTAAAGGAACCTGTGCAAACGTAGTCGCCCAATTCTGTGCTCTTGCTGGAGAGGTGTTGAGATCATTTGGAGGAGAAGAGGCACTCTGGCTTTTTGAGTTTTCAGTGTTTTTTTGTTGATTCTTTCTCATCTTTGTGAGTTTGATGTTGTTGTTGTTGCTTTCTGTTTGTTTTTCTTTTAACTGTCAGTCCCCTCTTCAGTAGGGCTGCTGTGGTTTGCTGGAGGTCCACTCCAGACCCTATTCACCTGGGTCCCTCCCTTCCCTGGAGATGTCTGTGGAGGCTGCAGAACAGTAAATATGGCTGCCTGCTCCTTCCTTTGGGAGCTCCCACCCAGAGAAGCACCTACCCGAGCCAGTAGGAACGCTCCTCTATAAAGTGTCTGGCAACCTCTATTGGGGGGGGGGTCTCATCCAGTCAGGAGGCATGGGATCCAGGATCCGTTTAAGGAAGAACTCTGGCTGCCCCTTGGACGAGCGGGTGCACTGTGCTGGTGGGAATCTCACTCTTCTGGACTGCCTGGAATCCTCAGAGCCAGCAAGGGGAAAGACTGAGTCAGCTGATCTGCGGATACTATGGTTACTCCTTCCGCTAGGGGCTCTGTTCCAGGAAGATCAGAGTTCTGTCCTTAAACCCTTGGCTGGAGATGCTGAAATTCCAGCAGGGAGGCTCTGCCTGGGAAGGAAGTATGGGTCTGGCCTAAAGAGGCAGTCTGGCCACGATTTGCCATAGCCTTTGTGCTGCACTGAGGGGAATTTCTCCTGGGTCCAAACTACCCAATCTTCCAGGCACTGGCAGGGGAAAACGGCTGACTGGAGCTGCAGTGTTGGCTGCCACCCCTCCCTCCAGGAGCTCAGTTGTCTTAGGTGGACTCCAGTCCAGCGGCTGCTTAGAATCTGCACAGCTCTGTGCTTGGGACCCAAGGCCCTGGTGACATGGGCTCACGAGGGGATCTCCTGATCCATGGGTTGCAGATCTGTGGAAAAAGCATGGTTTCCCAGGCGGGATAGTGCAATCCTCCCTCGGTACTGCCTCCCTTGGTTGGCGGTGGGAGCTGCTCTTGTCTTGTGCAGCTCTCGCGTGAACCATGGCTCCACCCTGCCTTTCTTTGCTCTCCATGCGCCCACCACCGAGTTCAGTGAGAGAACCTACATACCTTAGTTGCCAGTGCAGGTCGCTCACAGTTTTCGTTAGTCTGGATGGGAGCCTGTGATCACAACTTTTTCTAGTCGGCCATCTTGGTCTTCTTGCTCCCCTTAGCTGTTCTTTTCTAAAGACCTTTTGTCTTCCATACAAATGTTAGATTGAGTCAGTAAAATTCCTAAATAAATCTAGCTGGACTTTTGATTGGGATTGAATTGAATTTGTAGTTTCAGTTAGAGTTAGAGTATACTGACATTATTAATATATTCTTTAATACTGTATATTGTATAGTATATCATTTTAAATATGTTATATATATGTATTTAAATATAAAACATTCTATGTGAATTCTATGCTCTGTGTTCTTGAATATTCTGTTAATTCCCAGGTACTTTATGGTTTTTGTTGCTGCTGCTGGTATCTTTTTTTCTATTATGTTTTTCAGCTGGTCATTCGATATTACTTTGTAAATAGGAAAACATGTACATCTAAACATAATTTTTATCTTTAGGACCAAAAGATTCTCTGCTGAAGTTGCTGCGCTAGGAGTGTTCATTGATGCCCAATAAAAACAGATTTTTACTTTAATAATTTTTCATTTTCCTGTAACAAGCTTGGGGGAGTCACAGCAGAGAATAAATTATAAATTCGCTGTTTGTCTTACTTTCTGTTGTCTACAGTAGAAAGTAAGAAGATAGTGGGGTATAAATCTTAAATAAGTTAAATAAACATTCACTTTCCAAAACTAATATTAACAGTAACACCTATTGTAGTGGGCACCATTGGTTGCTTCCATGTCATCCATTCCTCTCTTAATCTTTTCATACAGAATCTCAATTGTTTTCCTCACACAGTTATGTGCTTCAGGAAAACCTGACCTGCCTACAGATCCAGGGTTTGCTCCTGATTGGTTTAAAGACAGCCCATTCTCTCACCAGTGATTGGTTCAGGTATGGGGCACATGATCCAGTTCTGGCCAATTAAATGATATTTGCTGGGTGGATTCTGGGGCAAGTTTTCTCATTCCTAAGGACGAGACACAAAAAGATGTATTCTCTCTAATCTGCTTGCATCAGAGTGTTTCTGAATTAAATGTGGATTTAATATAAAGTCTTTATATAAAAGAACTGAAAATAGAACAAAGGGTATTTACATTAAAAAGTTCAAAATGCACAAGAGATTTTAGCAAAAAATAATAGCAAGTTTTATAGTTAAAAGAGTAATAATAATATCAGGTTAACCAATTTTTAAAATTGGGGTAAATTTACATACCATAAAAAGCCGTTTTCAATGTTTAGTTCAGTGAGTTTTGACAATTTTATACACACCTGTAAGTACATCCCAAACAAAATATAAAATAGTTTTATCACACGAGGACGTTCTTTCCTGTCCCTTTCTAGTCAATGATCACCCTTTCAAAGGAAATCACTTTTTGCTCTATTATCACAGATTAGTTTAACTTGTTTTTGAATGTGATGCAACTGGAATCATACAATATATATTTTGGTCTGTATCTAGCTTTTTTATCTCCACATAATGTTCCTGAGATGCACACAAATACCAGTATTTGGGTACTTTTTTTTTAATTGGTGAGTAGTATTCCAGAGTACAAATTTAATAAAATTTGTTTACCTCTTCTTTTATGGATGGACATTTGAGCAGCTTTTGGCTTTATGCTATTACGAGTAAAACTATTGAATGTTTTTGTATAACTATTTTTGTAAATGTATGTTTTCAATTATTTCTGATAAACATCTAGAGAGGAGTCATATGGTTATATGGCTAGTACACGCTTAAATTAATATGAAATTTCCTGGTATTTCTTGAAAGTGGTTGTATCCTTTTACACTTTCACTGAGAGTTCTAGCTACACCATATCCTTAACCATCACTTAATGTCATGAACCTCTTTCACGTTAACTCTTCTAGTCAGTGTGAAATGCTATCTTGCTGTGATTTCAAATGGAATTTTTAAAAATTACTAATGATGTTAAGCAACTTTGTCATGAGTTTATTGAGGATTTGTATATCTTCTGTTGTGTGGTACCTCTTCAAGTGTTTGCCTATTTAAATAACTGGATTTGCTTGTCTTTTTTGTTGTTGTTGATTTGTAGAAGTTCTTTTTTACTCTGGGTGTTAGTTTATAGATTAGATGCCAGGTATGTATTGTAATATTTTTCCTAGTCTATGGCTTGCATAATCATTTTAAAATGATGTCCTTATGTGAAGACAACTGTTTAATTTTGATGAAGCCCAATTTAATTTGTTTTATGGTTGGTGAGTTTTGTGTCCTATCTAAGAAATGTTTGCCTAATTCTGTGTTTCAAATATATGGGATTTTTTTTTTCTAGAAGCTTCGTATTTTATGTTTAGGTCCATGATCAATCTCAAATTAATTTTTATGTATCCAGTTAGATAAGGATTGAAGTTCATTTTCTTCCATATGAATATCCAGTTCCAGTAGTGTTTTGTAAAAAAAAAAACTTTTTTTTTTTCCGACTGAATTGATCTGATCCCTTGGCCAAAAATTAATTTACTGTGTTTTAGTCAGTTCATTTCTTGACTCTTTATTCTGTTCCAGTGTTGAAACTTTCTGATTAGGTGCAGACATATTAAAATATGTTACGCCTTCTTAATGATTAAAATCCTATAAGCCAATGTCCTTCCCAGCACACAAAATTTTTGAACCAAGTCAGGTTTGTTCTACTAAGATTTTGATGTACAGTCATGCATCACTTAACAACAG
This sequence comes from Macaca mulatta, assembly GCF_049350105.2. Lineage (NCBI taxonomy): Eukaryota > Metazoa > Chordata > Mammalia > Primates > Cercopithecidae > Macaca > Macaca mulatta. Next base: position 127,304,230 of record NC_133413.1, read on the forward strand.
AGGTATGAGACGTGTGCCCTTGGGTGATTTTGTCATTGTGTTTACATCACAGAGTGCACTTACACAAACCTAGATGGCATAGCCTACTACACACCTAGGCTACAAATCTTTACAGCATGTTACTGTACTGAATATTGTAGGCAATTGTAACATGATGGTAAATATTTGTGCATCTAAACATATTTAAATATAGAAAAGGTAAAGTAAAAGTTTAATATAAAAATAAAAATGGTGCACTTATACAGGGCACTTACCATAAATAGAGCAGTAGGACTGGAACGCGCTCTAGGTGATTCAGTGCGTGAGTAGTGAGTGAATATGAAAGCCTAGGACGTTACTAGACACTATTGAAGACTTTATAAACACTTCCTCTTAGGCTACACTAAATGTGGAAAAATACATATTCTTTAACACTAAATTGAATGTAGCTTACTATAACTTTTGTACTTTATAAACTTTTAATCTTTTTAAACTTTTGGACTCTTAATCTTTTTTAAATTTAGCTTAAAACACGAACATATTGTACAGCTATATAAAATATTTTCTTTCTTTATATCCTTATTCTAAAGGCATTTTTTCTATTTTTAAAATTTTTAATTTTTTTAGCTTTTTAAGCTTTCTCGTTAAAAACGAAGAAACAAGCACACACATTAGCCTAGGCCTACACAGAGTCAGGATCATCAAGGTGTTGCTAAGTGATAGGAATTTTTTAGCTCCATTTTAATCTTATGGGACCACCATTGCATACGTGATCTGCCATTGACCCAAACATAGTTATGCAGTGCATGACTATACTTGTCTGATACTATTCCATCTCACAAAGCAACCTCAGTGAATTAAAACTTACCAATACCTCAAGTTTCCAAGGTCATGTTCAGCCCCTGAGGACCCAGTTGCTCAGTTTTCCTTGTGGCAATTTAATGCTGCAGCAGTGTAAGAAAGATCGTCGTAGCTGCACTTCCAAGCCTCATCCTCCAATAAATCTTTTGTCAATAATTTAATTTCTTAGTGAATGTCAAGCTCAAGAGTGGAAGAAAAGAGTATTACTTATCGGCCTCTTAAAGCCTCACTCACTTGAAGGGCTGCTATTTGGGGTTAAAATAGATATAATAATTTGGTTTTCTATTAGACTTTTACATGTTAACTCATAAGACAGCATTCTAATTGGCTTGACAGTTGTATTTTCTTTTTGCAAATTAATAAATGACTCTTTTGGTCCATGAAAACAGATAGCAAAAATGTGCCTAATTATACCATAGAATCAATTTGTAGGTCAAATCAACTTTCACTAGCATAGTGTTTCTCTGCAAATTGATAAATAAAGCTTATTAATTGTGAGTCTTTATTCTAATGACAACATTATAAATAGGCTTTATCTAACATTTTTAGAATTCTCACCAGAATGGGAATATTTCTACTTAAATAAAAAAGCTAAAAGCAAAGATATTTTGCCAGTTAGTTATTTTAGTTACTAAGCACTTCTCAGTAGATATTTATGATTGTTGGACTATGGCATCAAATTTTGTCTCACTAATAACTTCTTGAGATTATGAAGTCCAGTAGCAATAATTTATTACATTAATTAAGAGACATCATAGTGATGTGTTTAACAGTGATAGGAATTAGACAGTATTATTAAGGATTTGATGTATATATAAAATACTGCTATTCATGACTAAAATTTATCTTGGTTCATTTTCTAAAAATAACTCAATATATTTCATGTCTCTAGTACTTTTATTGTAATTCTCTATGAATATCATTTAGCTTAGGTAGGATATTTCATTAGTTAAGCATACATCATACTAACTCAAGGCAGGAAATAATAAAATTATGTGAAGTGTTAACGTATCTGAGAGTAAATGATAAAAATTAATCTAATGAAGATGCCAGCCATAAAATAAATTACATGGGCTGAAGAAAAATGTGAACATCAAATCAAAAAAAGGAATTGCATTCTAAATCTAAGGCAAGGTAGATGAGTAGAGTTGAGTTCCTTATAAAGAAGTATTTGAAGTCATAACTATGACTAGGCTTTACTTCAAACGAACAAATCTCAATTTAGATTCTTTTTTGCCCTGAGCTGCAGCTAATATGTCTCCATTTCATGATGAATACTGTCAGGAATGACAATGACCAATAAGTAGAACCAGTAGAAAGTTCCTCCTAGAATGCAATGTCATCCATGTGAGGGAAAAGAAGACAAATTAAGTCTAAAATTAAAATATGTCACCAGCAGCCCCAAAGCACTGACTCAAAATCAGGTCAATTTAAACCTTTGTTCTACGTTACTTCAATTTTTAACATTTCCTGGATAAGTAAGCAGTAAGTGGGGGATTTTCCCAACAAAAAACAAATGTCTCTCTAGGAAAACTATGGCAGTAAATTGTCAACAAGAGAAACAGTCAATGAAGGGAAAAAAAATTCACTGAATGATTGCTGTTTCAAGTTTTTCCATTCAATTTGTAAAATTTTGATTTTTTTTTTTTACAAAATTTCCTCTTAATTGTCACATGCTTATAGAAAAAATGTTAAAACAAAGAGAAACAAAAAGGAGAAAAGTAACCTATGCAATGTTTAGCACTCAGAGAAATGCAATTTAAATGTTGTTCCATACCCTCCCGAACTTTTATTATTGTTTTTAACATAATTGTGCTCATATTGAATATACATTTTTTGTATTCTGGATATTTACTAACTTAATGTGACATAGGTGTGTTTGCATATTATTACATACTCTTCATAAAGATAATTCTTAACAACTTCACAATATTCTGACAAGTATATGTGTTCCCAGAAGTATGAATATTTTATTAACTTGCTACATATTAAGTTGATACATATAGACAATTACCTTCCCAAGAATTGTACTTATTTGCACCATTATATTATGATACCATTATATTGTGTGAGGGTGCCTATTTCATCACATTTTCAAAAACATTAATCTATTTCTGGACTCTTTATTCCATTTCTTAGATCTCCTTATCAATTTTTGCATTCCAGTTTAAATAACAAATCTTTGGAGCGTGTTTTGATATTGGACTGATAAATTTGCCCAAAGATTTCTCTTTTTTCGCCAGTTCTGTAAAAACTATTACACACTTTCCCTCATATTAACATTGAAATTGCTTCTAAATGCAATTAATAAAAATAATATTGAGATTTTGATTGTGTCTCTTTCGGTCAAACCCTTCCATGACTTCCCTTTTGTCTAGTTCAGTGGTGCTCAGCCAGGGGTGATTTTCTCCTCCAGGAGAAATTGGACAATATCTGGAGGCATTTTGCTTGTCCCAACTGGAGGGTGGGATTGGGGGAGGCAGGGTTAGTGGGGAGTCCTGCTACTGGTGTCTAGTGTTTAATGACCAGGGATGCTGTTAAACATTCTTCATTGCACTGCATAAGACTGACCCCAACAACAAAGGATTTCCCCAAGTTTTCCCAAATGTCAATAGTATGGGTGGGTCGAAAAACTCTCATCTGTGGGATATATTTAGTGGCAAACCACTTTGCTTGGCACATCAGCCTGTCTTTCATCCAACTCAACAGTCTTCTAACTGAGGTACTTAAAAGCCCTGTTGGTTGGTTTCTAGATCCTCAAAATGATTTGCTGGATAATAGATCCATGTTCAAAATTATACTACAGGAGAAAGAGGTATGTCTTTCATCTATTCCAAATCATGCTATGTTGCAATGCCTCTAGGGTGAAAAGAAAAAGTAAACTAGGAATACGACTTTAAAGATTAATCGAGGTAATGCATAAATCCATGTGGCTTCAAACTCTTTATAATAAAATGAGATACAGTGTGCATTTAATATTCGGTAAGAATAGTCTTATCTTTTCTTGTTTAAATTTCTTCTAGATATTTCCAGAGACTTACAATTTCCAATTGAACCTGAAAACTGGTTCAGTTTAAAAAAATTCCAGTCCAGAGTGGTACATTTTTTGACAATCAACGAACCTACATTGAAATATCATTATACATACATATACATATAAATTACATTTCTATAAATTTGTCCTAAGGAATGAAGTAGAGTTGGATAGAAAGATATGCAAATAACACTAACATTTACAGCATGCTTACAATGTGCCAGCATTCTAATAATGTCTCAGTTAATCATCACAGCTACACTCAAGTTGGTAACACCGCGATCTTCACTTTATGAAGAAAACTGAGGCTCAGAACAGGAACTTGTCCCAAGTCACAGATCTATGAAGATTATAGATCAAACCACATTCTATGTGATGCCAAGATCCTATGTCTAGCTTTTTCTAAATAGCAGTCTTTTGGGTTTCACTTATTTGTGTGTGTGTCTTTGTGTGTGTTTCAAAGTAGTTGAACAACAATGTCAGGGAAATCATGGTTTTAATGTTTTAGGTATATTTCTTATATTTCTCAAAAAAACCAGTTTGAACATATTTCACCTACAAGCCTCTCAGAGAGGCTATCTCTTTTATATCCAGGCACCAGCACTTTGCTTCAAAGGCTAACACAACAATGGCCTGAAGGCAGGTCCAGTGAGTGTAGAGTAAAACATGTTTCAGGATCTGTCAGGGACTTCAAATACTTTACTGAAGGCATTGAATTCCTGGGCTTGACCTATTACTGCACCTCCAGCATCTAAGAGTACTATGTCTTACAACTTACTCCTTATGACTCACTTATAACAAACATCAGTCATTACATCAATGAAAATTATTGTTAATGCCACTTACACTAATTAACACAACCTCTGGTGGAGATACCAATAAGAATAGTTTAAGTACCAAGTAATGTACTCTTAAAATGTTGATTCTTCTTAGGATATTTCAGTGCTAATTAATTGTCCAGAGGATGTGGAATAGGGATAATGTGCATTATGCTGTCAAGGGCAAGCTCACATGCGTGTAGGCACACACACACACGTACACACACAGCCCCCAAAATGTTTATATGGAAGCAATTTAAAGTAAATTATCACACAGACTACAGAATAGTCTCAGCAAACAGTAACTACCAGAATTATCTTTCCAGTGTTACTTACAATAATAAAAAAATTTATTGAAATGTTTAATACAAATGACTTCGTTTTAAAAATGTCTTCATATATTCTGGAGTTTCTTGACTGCAGTGTTTTTGATATTTTGGGCTGGAGAATTCTTTGTCTTGGGAGAGATTGTCCTACGCATTGCAAGAAGTTTAGAACCCTTGGTGTCTCCCAAGCAGATGCCAATAGTAGCTCCCTTTTCTCAGACATTTTAAAGACATTTTACAATGTCTAAAGACATTGTAAAATGTGCCCTGGGGGTAAAATTGCACCTAGTTGAGACCTATAAAATGGACTATAACCCATGTAGCTATTAAGTAAAGAATATTTATTTATCTAGGCAAATGTTCATAGTATATTTAATGGAAGAATCAGGACAAAACAACAGATAAGTTAGACCTTGATTTATAAAATAAAAATGGATACATGCACTGAAATACAAAGACAGCTAACCTTTTTTGTGTGCTTACTCTGTACCGAACACTAATCTTTCATATGAGTTATCTGTTTAATTTCCTTAATAACCCTCAGAGGTTGGTAATTAACCCCATTTGATAAATAAGGAAACAGAATCTCAGAAAGGTTAAGCAGCTGAATGATAATTTTATAATATTAACAGCAGTCATGTCTGGGTAGTGAAATTGGGTGTAATTATTTATCCCTGTATTTCCCAAGATTTCAACAATAAGCATCTAATATTTTTAATCAGAAAACTTAACAAATGACATTATTAGGCTGGGCATGGTGGCTCACGCCTGTAATCCCAACACTTTGGGAGGCCAAGGTGGGAGGATCGCTTGAGGTCAGGAGTTCGAGACCAGCCTGACCAACATGATAAAACCCCTGTCTCTACTAAAAATTCGAAAATTAGCTGGGAGTGGTGGCGGGTGCCTCTAATCCTGCACTCCAGCCTGGGCAACAGTGAGACTCCATCTCAAAAAAGACAAAAAGACATTATTAAATCACAAGCTTTCTTTTAGAGAATAAAATGTATTTATTGAGTGCCTGCCTTTTGCTTTCTTTCATAGAACAAAATACAGTTAATGAATGCTATCTGGTTGTTTTAATGAAATACTTATATTCTTAGCCTCTTTTCCTATGCCCCAACTTCTTTTTTGGTAACATTTTCTTTCCAGTTATTCAGTTACTGAAATCTGTAATAGAGAATCGTTCCCATTATTCCAGCTCTGGTGTATATTTGGTACTTAAATCACTGAAACACAATCTTTACAAATTCTCTCTACAGAAATAAAGCATTTATTGAAAATTTATTCCCTTATTTCTCTAGAAAGAGTCCAAATTTCTTGAAATAATTTTTTAAAATTAACTTAGAATTCACTAGAAAACTCTCAAAAATCCTGCTGAAGATCATTCGAAAATATATCAGCTAACTTTCCCCTCCTTGGTGAACTATGTTAACAGGCATAGCAAGGTGAAACAGTGTTCCTATTCCTTGAGGCTAAATAAAGCTTCTTGGAGATTCTGGAGGCTCCCTTCACTGGTCCATGATTAGGACGTGATACTGACACTGAGGAAAGTAAGGCCTTTCTCACACTGGGAATTATTTTTATGTTGCTTCTTGCTTGCTTGAAGGTTATTCAAAGGGGCAAACTAAGTTGGTTTATGATTCATTAGCTGAGGCATTTTCTGCATACTGCTTATTTAACACATGATTTTCCTGGTATGGCCAGAAAAGGGAGTCTTAATAATCATGGTCAACCTCTGCTTACTCTTCTCGTCATGAGTTTTCTTTCCTTTTTTTTTTTTTTTTTTTGAGACAGAGTCTTGCTCTGTCGCCCAGGCTGGAGTACAGTGGCGCGATGTTGGCTCACTGCAACCTCTGTCTCCCAGGTTCAAGCGATTCTCCTGCTTCAGCCTCCCTAATAGCTGGGATTATAGGCGCCCACCACCATGCCCAGCTCATTTTTGTATTTTTTTTTTTTTTTTGAGGTGGAGTCTCGCTCTGTTGCCCAGACTGGAGTGCAGTGGCACGATCTCGGCTCACTGCAATCTCTGCCTCCCAGGTTCAAGTGATTCTTCGGTCTCAGCCTCCCGAATAGCTGGGACCACAGGCATGTGCCACCATACCCAGCCAATTTTTGTATTTTTAGTAGAGATGGGGTTTCACCATGTTGGCCAGGCTGGTCTCGAACTCCTGATCTCAAATGATCCACCTGTCTCGGCCTCCCAAAGTGCTGGGATTATGGGCATGAGCAACTGCACCCGACCAATTTTTGTATTTATTTATTGAGATGGAGTTTCACTCTGTCTCCAGGCTGGAGTGCAGTGGCACAATCTTGGCTCACTGCAAGCTCCACCTCCCGGGTTCAAGCGATTTTCCTGCCTCAGCCTCCTGAGTAGCTGAGACTACAGGCGCGTGCCACCATGACCAGCTAATTTTTGTATTTTTAGTAGAGATGAGGTTTCACTGTGTTGGCCAGGATGGTCTCGATCTCTTTGACCTCGTGATCCACCCACCGCAGCCTCCTAAAGTGCTGGGATTACAGGTGTGAGCCACTGCGCCCAGCCCAATTTTTGTATTTTTAATAGACAGGGTTTTGCTATATTGGCCAGGCTGGTCTCAAACTCCTGACCTCAGGTGATCCACCCGCCTAGGCCTCCCAAAGTGCTGGGATTATAGACGTGAGCCACCATGCCCAGCCTGGTCATGACTTTTTTTGGCAATTCCTCTGAGTTTCTGACCCTCATTCAGTCTGCTTTGTTGCCCTCTCCCCTTGTATCTTCTGAGACCCCAGCAAACCACGAAGAGATTTATCACAGTGTCATTTGTGAAAACTCATCACATTTGCAAGCTGCCTCTGTGGGGAAGTAGATGCGATTTTATTGATGCTTAGGTATTATTGCAGGATCCTGAGGACCAGAGAGAGACCTTGGGGTATATACGGGAGGATACCTTTATTATTGAATGCACTCAGACTGAGCAGACTCAATGTCCAAAGACTGGGCCCAGAACAAAGACAGCACTTGACTTTTATACACACTTCACAAAAGGGGTGGGCTAGTTTGAAGCAGGCTTACAGTTATAGTGACGCAAAAGCAAGGATACGGAGGCAGAACAATTAATTAAATAGTGTCAAGTTTATAACTCAGGATTACACATGACCATTGCCAAGCAACCCAGATGTCCATTATCTAGGTTTTGCTCTAAAGAGCCTTGCACTGGTTTGTCTCATAACCTTTACTGTGGTGCCCAGGCAGCGGTAGTTCAGGCCTGTTCAGGCTTCTCATGACCTTCATTGTACTTCTTAGATAAAACAGAATACTTGAAGTTACTAGTTACAAAGAACAAGAATCTATAAACTCATTCCATAAAACAAAGGAAAATTTGTTTTTTCTTCTCCCTATGTGGAGGGAGTGCTGGGAGAGTCTCCAGCGCACATTAGATAATATTATCAAGACTTTTCCTGGGTCTAGGCTGTGCCTGTTGCTATCTCTGGGACAAGTCAGCCTAATACAGGAAAGCTTATTTCTCTCTTTTTTTTAAATTTTATTTTTCTTTAATTTCTCGCCTCAGTATCACTACTAAAGTTCACGTTTTGTGTGTTTTTTAGATAAATTAATTACTATACAGTATTTGACTCTAGGCTTCAAAGTCAGGTTCCGAATTATGAAACATTCAGTTCTACTTTCCAGTCTTCATTCCCACAACATACTTGCCAGGAAGATATTTCTCAAAATAAACACCTGTCTAGCACACTGAGTTTTCACATGTATATAGGGTCCTTGTCCAATTCTCTCTGCATTCAATATCTCTTTCTTTGGAGTAAGTCTATAAGAAAGCAAAAGTCAGGTATACAATGTTATCGGAAGGCTCTTTAAAATAGACCACCAGAGGCCGGGCGTGGTGGCTCACACCCTTAATCCCAGCACTTTGGGACGCTGAGGCGGGCGGATCATGAGGTCAGGAGAGCTAGACCATCCTGACTAACACGGTGAAACCCCGTCTCTACTAAAAATACAAAAAATTTGCCGGGCATGGTGGTGGGAGCCTGTAGTCCCAGCTACTTGGGAGACTGAGGCAGGAGAATGGCGTGAACTTGGGGACGAAGCTTGCAGTGAGCCGAGATCGCGCCACTGCACTCCAGCCTGGGTGACAGAGCGAGACTCCAACTCAAAAAAAAAAAAAAAAAAAAAGAAAGAAAGAAAAAAGACAACCAGAGTGGAGGAACTAGTCAGTACTAGGCATTTCATTATGTCTGGGCAACCTTGGAGTCAGTGAAGTTTTCTCTGGCTGGGTTCTGCCTCTAAAACAAACACTTAGCAAAAGCTAGGAAAGTTTGCAACGTTTGTAATCTAGGAGGCTCAGACCATCTTTGCCCATCATGCATTACCTTTTTTTTTTTGCCTACCCTCTACCCTTTTCTGGCCAGAATGAGAAATTTAGAGCTATTATGTATGTGGTGGGGAGGGAAGATACTTTGGGGAGTGTGGAAAGAGAATTAACTCAGCATATTCAAGTATGTTGGAATATATCTTCTATACAAATAAAAATTAAAATGTTCTTCAAATGTTATACCATTCATTTGTTTGAAATTATCTACTTTACATAGTAAAGTGCACAATTGTTCATCTATATTCAACCGGCATACATTTACTGCTGCGTTTTGCTAGTAAAATACTGCAATAATTTAAAAAATCAGTTATTAATGTCATTTGTATTTGGTCTTACAAAGTTTATCTAACAGTTATTGTTTATGCTTATATCTTACACTTCACAAAATAGTGAGTGCATTGCTGGTGCAAGTTAGGTGGTCAAAAATTGTAGGTATTATTATTTCGAGGTTTTTGTGGAAGAGAGAGTTAAGAGTATGGTACTCTGTAATTTTTAAAACCTCGCGTTCATTATCTGTACAATGACTTTGGTTTGGGGGGAGCCTTTCAAATATCCAGTATCCAGTTAGGCTAGGTGATAAGTGTTATTCAACATCACACAACTAAAAAGTAACTCTGTAGGGATTTAAATCTGTCTGCTTCCAAAACCAACTCTTACCTATTATGCCAGTGCTAAGAGAGTTAGAGTGAACAAAGAATACCAGGGCTGGAGTGGCCTTGTCAGTGTTTGACAAGGGTAGCAGAGCAGGCTAAGACTCACGGACTCACCACAACATAGGGATGAAGTAGAGATGAGATCAGACAATGCTGTTGGGCTTGAAACATGGCCTTAGGGTTTTAAAGGTCCAAAGTCTGCGAGTTCAGAAAGAGTAGGGAGCTCCAATATTACGGACCCAGTTAACAAAATTAATAAAACCCTCATGGTGAAATATCAGATTTTAATTGAATGAGAGAGGCAGAAGGTGGGGAGTACAGCTATGACTCTGCTTGTAGTTCAGGTGTGATACAATGAGAAGCTGAGTTGCAGTAGGAGCTGGCCTCACAAGGAGGACATGGGCTGGGTTTGAAAAAACAGTGTCTTGGAAGGAAGCAAGTGGTTAAGGCTTCTGCAGTCAAATTCTTGATTCAAGTCCCAGTTTTGGTCCCTGTCATATATATAACCTCAGGCAAGTTAATTAACCATCCGAAGCCTCAGCTGTCCTCTCACTGAAATGAGCAGCATAGCCTGACTTATAGGGCTATTGAGAGATTAAATGATATGTAATGCATGTGAAGAGCTTAGCACAGAGCCTGGCACATAGCCCAAGTTCAAGAAACAATAGCAACACTGCTGAAAAAATGAGTAGGGGCAGGAAGAATGGGGATGGGGGTGTTGATCTAGGGTGATTTGGATCATAGTGGTACCATTAAGAAAAGTTAAAAATCCATAAAGATGATGTGGTTGATTCAGAAGGAGGATAGTAAGAGCAGCTGATATGGATGCTCTGGTGTATGAAATGGTAGGTTTTAAAGATTGCATGTTAAGTGTCCGGCGCTGCCTTAGTAGCCTGGGGAGAGGCTGCAGTGTCTTTTGTTTTTCTGGACAGCAGGGGGCTCCCAGGTACTGGAAAGAAGCAAGTGAGGGGCTCCTGCTCTTTTCTGTACTTTGCTCAGTAATGCTTGCAAAAGTAAGCTAGCATCATCTGATGCTATGGTTAAAAAGAAGTTGTGTGTTCCTGGACTCATAAATGCACAATTTTCTCTATAAGGTACTTGAAATCCATTGAATCTTACAGAGCTGGAGTGTAGTTTAGTATCCAGCAAAAATGGAACAGATTAGACCAAAAAAAGAGAAGGTGTGCATGTCACAAATTCACAGATTAAAGTAGTAATGGGGACTAGAATGTAGCATAAAAAGCAGAAATTGGAGTTGTGGATGCAGTGGTAGGAACACACAAAGGAGAGAGAGTCTTTTCTTGCCTTGGGAATCTGGGGAAGACTCATTCGAAGAGCTGGGTAAGGCGGAAAGAGCATTCCACGTGAAGAAACAGCACATGTGCAAAGACGCAGAGAAGTGAAATTGCTTGAGAAATTTTCTGGGCACAGCAAATGTAGTTTGTAGAAAAGTAATGTTAAAGGAAAAACCTTAGACAAATTAAAAGTAATAGAGTTTAATTGAGCAAAGAATGATTCATGAATGGGGCAGTCCCTGCCCAGAATAGGTTCGGGGAGGCTGTGGTGCAGCCACTTGGTCAAAGCAGATTTCTGGACAGAAAAAGAAAAATGATGTATGGAAAACAGAAGTGAGGTACAGAAACAGCCAGATTGGTTGCAGCTGAGCGTTTGCCTTATTTGAACACAGTTTGAATAGTTGGCCGCCTTTGATTAGCTGAAACTCAGTGATTGGCATAAGAGTAGGTTACTATCTGTTTACACGTCCAGTTAAATTACAGTTCACTATGTACAGAGACACCCTTAGGCCAAACTTAAAATATGTAAGGAGACAGCTTTAGGCTAAACTTGGTTTAACATTAACAAATGAGAAAAAAGAGAAGCCCAAAGAGAGAGCAAGTATTTTGCATGGAGTCAAAATCTGAATAAGAGCCCACGTTTGTAGATTTCTAATACCCTTTTCCCTGCACTTTGCTGGTCTAATCCCCTCAACACAGTTAAGAGCTATGAGTAACTGAGTTACGGAGTTTGCAATTTCTAGACATAGTGTTTCTACCAGTATATTAATTATTCTTTTCCCCTTTCAAAGAATCACTTCTCAGGAGTCATTTTTTTCTAATTTTGATTTTGTTGAGGCTCAGAAAGCAATACCCCAAAGACTTGTGCTTTGACATGCTGAGAGGCCTTAGATGCTGCTTCAGAAGCAAGGGTTTCTAACCTTGTCTCATTCCCCACTCCAACTTGCCTTGTTCCTTTAGTGCAGGAAGGGACTCTGGAATTTCTTTAACTGACCAAGAAAGCTTCTTTCCAAAAGAAATGCAATTGTCCTTTTTTTGTTGTTGTTAGGGTCTCACCCTGTCACTCTGTCACGTAGAATTGAGTGTGGTGGTGTAGCTGTGGCTCACTGCAACCTTGACCTCCCGGACTCAAGCAATTCTCCCGCTTCAGCCTCCCAAGTAGCCGGTACCACAGGTGTGCACCAGCACACCTGGCTAATTTTTTAAAAAGAATTTTTTGTAGAGATGGGGTCTTGCTATGTTGTCCAGGTTGGTCTTGAACTTCTGGGCTCAAGCAATCCTCCTGCCGCAGCCTCCCAAAGTGCTGGGATTACAGGCATGAGCTACTGCGCCCTCCCTCAATTGTCTTAAACCCCCTCTGTAGGGATCTCATTAGATAACTAGGAAAGATCAACCACCAGAGAAAAGAAGAAACTGGGAGTCAGCACCATGTTGAGAGAGAGTTTTTAATCTGTTCTTCTGAGGGCAGCTCTAAGAAATTACTTGGGGTACTTTATTTGCCTAATAAGACAACATTTGTTCCCATACACCACCATGTCTCACCTTCCCTTAATGTCTCTACCTTCCACTTTTGGAGTCCATTCATTCCTAATGATTTACCATCCCTCAAAACAATGGTCTATATTCCCCATCTTTCTCCTGACCTATGAAAAAGGGTATATAAGCTTCTGTACTGCATTGGGCTACCTGATAATCACTCTGTGATTTTTTTTCCCCCTGTACATTAATAAATTTGTATGCTTTTCTCCTATTAATCTGTCTTTTGTCACTTTATTTTCAGGTAACCTTCAGAAGGTGAACGGGATCCCTGTGCTCCCACAATTTGTTATTTTTATCTAGGATTTTTCTGTAATTAAAAAAGTCTTTTTGAAAATCAGGTGTCTATATTGTTTTACACTAAACTAAAACTGAGGTAACTAACAAGTACAATGCACTGCAGGTACTCTCTTCATCTTGTAGTTCACGCTTAAGCACTGAACCTGTCCTAAGAAATGTGAGTATTCCTGTAGTCAAAGAGTCATCATTCAATGAACAAGCTAGGTCCCTGTGAAAACTTTAGCATCTAATCATTAAATTGATTTAAAGCAAGAGAGATATTATTGCTATTGTCTTATTAATGGCATGGTTCCAGTCATGTATGCTAATTTTCAGTATTACTACTTTTCAAGACTGGGAAACTCATTTATTTTTCACTGAATGTGAATTTGAAAGGATGAAAGGAAGTAAACTAAGGAAGGACAATCAAATTAATGTAAAAAAGGCAACAGTAACAAAAAGTGTTCATACCAGCATTCAGCATAGTGCCTGGCAGATGATAGGTACTCCAAAATACTTTTTATTTTTAAAGAGATGGGGTCTTACTAGGTTGTCCAGGTTGGAACGCAGTGGCTATTCACAGGCGTGATCATTGTGCACTACTGCCTCAAACTCCTGAGTTCAAGCAATTCTCTTGTCTCAGCCTCCTGAGTAGCTGCGACTACAGGTGCAGCCACCGCACCTGGCTTCCCAAAATTCCTCTTGAATGAATGAATGTTGAATGAATGAATGTTCCTTAATTCCAGGTACGTCAGAATCAGTGCGAATTGGTGCACATGATTTTAGATGCTAGGCTGTTTCAATATTACATAGAAACTGAGTCTCCACATGATAACCCTGGTGTTTTCCCTAAAACAACAAGCCATTAAGTTGAAGTACCAACTGTTTCTTCTCATCTTCATGATCATTTAAAATATCTGGTTCTTTTCCTCTGTTTTATGCATCATAATTTTTCAAACGTTTTTCTATTCCGTCTCTACTGGAGGTTGTCAATGTTGTTATGACTCTGTTAACTCTTCTTTATAGAGTTATAGAAGGATCTCATAAAAAGTAATATTGGTGTGTAAATAAGATGCAACAAGCAATGACCTTCATTTTTCTATTCAATAGAAAAGAGATAAACTAATGAGTAATAAAATCCTTCTAGAAATTCTGATTCTTTTTTGGTCAACTTGATACAGATCAGGTAGAAGTGGTCTCCTGACAGAAGCAATGGTCTTTTTTTTTTTTTTTTTTTTTTTTTTTTTATACTTTAAGTTCTAGGGTACATGTGCACAATGTGCAGGTTTGTTACATATGTATACATGTGCCATGTTGGTGTGCTGCACCCATTAACTCGTCATTTACATTAGGTATATCTCCTAATGCTATTCCTCCTCCCTACCCCCTCCCTAAAATAGGCCCTGGTGTGTGATGTTCCCCTTCCCGAGTCCAAGTGATCTCATTGTTCAATTCCCACCTATGAGTGAGAACATGCGGTGTTTGGTTTTCTGTTCTTGCGATAGTTTGCTGAGAATGATGGTTTCCAGCTGCATCCATATCCCTACAAAGGACATGAACTCATCCTTTTTTTGTGGCTCCATAGTATTCCATGTTGTATATGTGCCACATTTTCTTAATCCAGTCTGTCACTGATGGACATTGGGTTGATTCCAAGTCTTTGCTATTGTGAATAATGCTGCAATAAACATACATCTTTTTCAAGCCAGTGGAAAAAGCCTATGTGTTTCCAGTAATCCCACTTAGTTTTGCTGATCTTTGAGCATTACTGGGTAAGTTGTAGTTAAATGTCACCTTGCTTTTTCTTACTAGAAACTTAATGTTATATTTTTAACATTTAATGTTAATTTTCTTTAATTTCAATTTAATTTTAATGTTATGTTGATAGAAGAAATAACACTTTTTGGTTAAAATCATGTTTAGGATCTATATACTTTGAGTTCACTTCTCAATCAGATGGATTCTATGAAAAGTTCAATAAAAAAGGATAGAAGGTATGTTTCCATTTCTATTCAGCGTTTTAAGGAGAGAATCTTATCTTTTGGGGTTCCCCAGCTCTTTTTGATAAATGGTAAAGGAGCATTTTGAAAATAATGTTGTGCAGATATATTTGCAGATATATTGTGCAGATACAGTTGGTATTTCCTTAAAAAATCAACCCATATAAATATTTGAGAGTCTGTTGTTTTGGTGAAACAATGGAGCCATTACGTGATTGGTATTATGTAATGGAAGGTTTCAAATAGCTTCCTGCATTTACCAATAATTCACAAGGGATGCATTTAGGTATATTTTCTACCAAGCCCACAGCATTTTGGCTGAGATTTCCAAGTCAGGTGAATCTCTTCTATTGTTTACATTGGTGTCCATGCCAAAGAGGAGTGAGTCAATAGAAAGGCAGTCTTGCAGCACATAGCTGCCACGTTTCTGGATCATACCTATTTAAAAGATGTAAATTTGGGACCCAGTCAAGAAACAAGAAAAAAAAATGAAGGTTAATGAATGGCATAAATATTTATATTTTATGTATGTATGTAATACCTAAAACTAACGCCCAAAGAAAAATGAAAATCAATAGAAAGTGAAAACGAATGAATCTGAACTTTCCGATTGTATTTTAATTCACTGCCTGATAGGTTTAGACGACTGCATAGCATTCCCTCTTTTTTTTTTTTTTCAATGGAGTTTCGCTCTTGTTGCCTGAGCTGAAGTGCAATGGCATGATCTCGGCTCACTGCAACCTCCACCTCCCAGGTTCAAGCAATTCTCCAGCCTCAGCCAACCGAGTAGCTGGGATTACAGGCACGCGCTACCACACCTGGCTAATTTTGTATTTTTAGTAGAGATGGGGTTTCACCATGTTGGTCAGGCTGGTCTCGAACTCCTGACCTCAGATGATCCATCCGCCTTGGCCCCCCAAAGTGCTGGGGTTACAGACATGAGCCACCACGCCCGGCCTGCATAGTATTAATTTGTTTTTTTTTTTTTTTTGAGACGGAGTCTCGCTCTGTTGCCCAGGCTGGAGTGCGGTGACGCGATCTTGGCTCACTGCAAGCTCCGCCTCCCGGGTTCACGCCATTCTCCTGCCTCAGCCTCCCGAGTAGCTGGGTCTACAGGTGCCCACTACCACACCCGGCTTATTTTTTTTGTATTTTTAGTAAAGACGGGGTTTCACCCTGTTAGCCAGGATGGTCTCAATCGCCTGACCTCGTGATCCGCCCGCCTCGGCCTCCCAACTGCATAGCATTCTTTACAAGTGGCCCCATGTGCCAATGAAGCAGAACCCTGTCCAAAGAAATCCCAAGTAGTTAGGGTAGAATGGGCTCTGATTGACTTTTCTTTTTCTTCACTCCCATTATTTTTATAACACAAGTAATGCAGCATATATTTGTTGTTAAACATTGAAATAATAAAGAGATACACATATTAAAGAATAAAAGACTCCTACATGCATTGCTGCCCAGCTCCCAAAGATAACCACTGCTAAGTTTGCATTCATTTTTCTAAACCCTCTTTTAAATACACATTCAAACACATCTATCTATAGTTTGTAGAAAATTCTGCCATATGATGCATATTATTTCACAGCTTACTTTTCTCTCTTATTTTATTAAAAAAATTTTTTTTTTTGAGACGAGTCTCACTCTGTCCCCCAGGGTGGAGTGCAGTGGTGCAATCTCGGCTCACTGCAAGCTCCGCCTCCTGGGTTCATGCCATTCTCCTGCCTCAGCCTCCTGAGTAACTGGGACTACAGGCACCTGCCAACATGCCCGGCTGATTTTTTTGTATTTTTAGTAGAGATGGGGTTTCACTGTGTTAGCCAGGATGATCTTAATCTCCTGACCTTGTGATCCACCCGCCTCGGCCTCCCAAAGTGCTGGGATTACAGGTGTGAGCCACCGTGCCCAGCCTTCTCTCCTATTTTTTTAAAGAGATGGGGGGGGGTGTCTTGCTATGTTGCCCAGGTTGGAGTGCAGTGGGCTAGTCATAAGCATGATCACAGTATACTACAGCCTCAAATTCCAGGCTCAAGTGATCCTCCAGCCTCCGCCTCCCTAGTAGCTGGGGCTACAGGCCTGTGCAACCATGCCTGATTACTTTTTTCTCTTGATGGTATGTTATGGACATTTTCCCATGCTAGTACATGGATCCACCTTTTTAAAGATTGAGCCTATGAAATTCTAAATTATGGGTGTATCATAATTTATTAAATGTTTCTTTTCATTGTGTTAGGAATTAGTTTTGGCACCAGTAAGGAAGACTAAAAAATGTGGCACAAAATTAAAAGTTTTATCTTTTTCATATAACAAGACTTGTATAGTCCTGGGCATATGTGATAATTCCGTGATGTTTTCAGGGATAGACTGATTTCGCTATTCTAATACTGAGTGTGGCTCCCATCCTCAAGGTAATGCTATGGTCCCAAAGTGACTGTTGGAGCTCCAGCAATCAAATCTTCATTCCAGTCAGGAAGAAGTGAAAGGTAAGGAACAAATTGGTGTGCCAGTAAAGTCAATCCCCTTTTAAAACCCTTTTGTACAAGTCCTACCTAACAATTCCTGCTTATATCTCATTGGTCATATCTTAACACATAGCCATTCCTTTCTGTCAGGAATTAAGGGAAATTTAATACTGTAGTCAGATATATTGATACCAACAACAACCAGGTTCTTTTAGTAAGGAGGAAGGGGAGAATGCAGATTGACTGGGTATCTAGCAATCTTACCACATGTATTGGTACATATTTTGCTTGTTTACAATTTTCACTATAACAAATAGTGCTGCAATGAATATACATGAACGTGTTTCTTTTCATTATATTCACTTCATATTTTTCTGTAACCTTTGATTTTTATTTTGATTGATTTATTATCTTCTATATGTTACATCTTTTCATTATTTATAACTTCATCCATCTTTCATCTGTTCTTGGCTCAAAGGAGGAAGCATCCTGCTCTCTTCCCAGTGTTCTCTCTTTTTCCCTCTTTGAGCTTCATGGTGAAAACAGAATAATAGGTTAAGATGTTGATGTTTGGAGGTAAAAGAAACATAAATTGAGGGTGTCTCCAACCTGATCATCTTTATGAAAAGGCAAGGTACCAGGAGGAGACAGCACAGACTGGGGCTAACTTCTCACTCCATCACTTTCTAAGGGTTGTGACCTTCAAGGAATTACTTAATGTCTTTGTGCCTTAGTTTTTCCATCTGTAAAACGTTATCAGTGTTTGCATTTACCTCATAGGGTTGGTGTGAGAATGGAATGTAAAGCACTTGGAAATAGTAGCTGGCATATACTAAGTGCTATGTGAGTTAACGGTTGTCAGTTCTCGCCTCAGTGAAGTAAAAAATAGTCTCTGTGCAGTGTAATGGGAATGGAGGCACAACGACAGGGCAGGTGGTGGTCAGAGTCCACACGGTCTTTGTGAGAGATTTGAGGTTGTCAGGGAGGTATGAATCAAGGGATGGTTGTGTAATGTTGAGAGGACAGTTGAAGTCAGACATCACATCGACTGCTTAGAAATAGGAGTAAAGACACTGAATAAATAGGATTGAAATTAACTGGGTAGGGTTGGCAGAAGGCCAAGTGGATAGAGCACTAGAAGGTGCTGATATGAGTTAGCTGAAATAATTTACCACAATATTCTGAGTGGGAAAAGAGAAACAGAAGAGTACTTCAGAAAGCCATTTCTCTTGAATTAAGGGGTCAGAGTGATTTGTGGATAGAAAAAAGGAGGTGGACTGAGAATAGATTTTCAGAATTCAGCCTTTTAAAGGTATCATTCTGGGTGATAGTATACTTTCAGGTGTGGCTCATGTGACTGGATTACTGCAGTGAAAAAAAGCCAGAGATGAAGATCAGGGAAACAGAGGGAATCAAATATTTCATTCAGTTTCATTTACTAGGCAATTGAGGATCACCTAGTACGTGCTAAATGGGCTTTGTGTTGTGGTGAACAAGATATAGGCATCTCCTAACCATTAAGTTAAAAAACAAACATATATATATATATGTTATTTAAAAGCAAACACATATATAAAACAATATATATGTTTTTTAATTAAGAGGAATCAAAGTCATTTGTGTATACCTAGATACTTACCATTTCTTATGTTACTCATTTCTTCCTGAAGATCTGTGTTTTCCTGTACTATTATTTTACTTCAGCCTGAGGAATTTCCTTTAGTACTTCTTATAGTGTAAGTCTGCTTGTGACAAATTCTCCTAATTTTCCTTTTTTAAAAAATGCCTTTTGAGATTGGTTTTTGGAAGGATATTTTTGCTGAACATAGAATTCTAGAACATAGTTCATAGAACATAGAACTAAATTAAGTTAGTTCTCTCTGCGTTTAAAAACGTCCCAGTGTTTTCTGGACTTCATTTTTTTTTTTTCCTGCAGGAAGTCAGAAGTCATTTGTATCATTGTTAACTTATATGTAATGTACATATATTTCTCCCATGGTAGTTTAAAAATATATTTGGAAATGTTTGATACTCCCTACTTCAAAAGGTAGAGCTGAGGTTCCTCCCCTTGAATATGGCTCCAACTTAGAGACCTGATACTCATGAGCAGAGTGGTAATAACTGACTTCCAAAGCTGGGTCATAAAAATGTGGTTCAGAGCACAAGAGCTTCTCTCAGGCTCTCTGTATTTCTCTCTTCTTGTTTTGAGGGAGGTCTAGCCACTATATCATGAAGACGCTTACACAATAGTAGGGAAGAGTCCACATGGAGAGGAACTGGGGCCTCCCACCAAGTGCCGGCTTCAACTGCCAGGTATTTGAGTGATTCATCTAAGTGATCCACCTTGCAAGCAGATCCTCCAGCTCCAATCACATCCAGCTTCAGAGGATGGAGACCTTGCCTGACATTTGGTTACAACAGCATAAAAGCTGAGGACTGTAACCTAAGCTGTTCCCAAATTCTTTCCCACAGAAACTGTCAGAGATAATAAATGTTTTTTTGAAACCATTGAATTTTGAAGTAATTTGTTATGCAGCAATAATTAATACATTTTCTAATTCAAATGTCTGTGTATATTATATTCACCTCAGTGCTTCAATTCTTCAATTTGCTTTGCCTGTGTAAGTGAAAGAAAAAAAAATGTAAAATTCAAGGTGTACTACAACTGAAAAATCAACCTATAGAAGAAAATTATTAATTTGTGGTAAACCAGTTTATTTTAAGAAAACATTTTGTCTCTTTGGTTTGCCATTGTGCTTGAGCACCCTGTGTAATACTAGGTACATAATAAAACATTAAATAAATATTGTTAAATGAATGAATCAATAAATTTGCTTCCCCAGGTTTGAAGCTTCTGGGGGACAAAAACTATGCCTTATTCATCTTTGTATCTCCCTCATATGGCACAATTCTTAACACTGAACATGCACCATTCACTGTTGAGTTAAATTGAACTTAACTGAAATTCTTGTTGAAGTAAATGATCTGGAAATGGAAGTGAATAAATCATAGCAAAAAATTCATTTTAAAAGTTTATATTGTACATTGACTACTGGTGGTTTTCAAGCCCCATCAACCTATCACCAACTAACCAACAAAAAACCCTAAATTCATACTCTGTTGGTGCATGGCAGACCACATGGATTTTTATAATTTCTAACAAGACAACACATCTTCAGATATTTCTAGGGAATCTTTATGAAGCAATATACAATAGTAGGAATTTTACTGTGCTTGGGTTATAAACTATTGCAAGCTGTTGAATTTAGTACATTGTCTGCACAGGCTGAGTAACCTGTATTCCTCCTTATCCAGTTGAGCCTAAGCCATTTCAATAGAGCCGAAGTTTATGAGCATAGTGAATTTGAACACTTAATCTCACTCACTCACTCATGCAACATATAAACTGAGCAATTCTCTTCCTCTTTGGGAGATAAAGCTTATCCAGGGCGTATCCCAGTGGTTTGGAGCACAAGCCAGACTTCTTAGGTGCAAATTTCCAGTGGATCCCTTACCAGCTTTGAGATATTTGGTGTATGTCTTAACCTCTTGCCTTAGTTTCCTCAACTGTAAAATGCAGAAACTAATAGTACTTACCTCACAAGGTAGGTGTCGAGATTAAACACATAAAAATTGCCTGGCACATACTAAGCACGAATAAAAATCAGTTGTTAATGCCTTCGATGCCTACCATGGACCCTGGAACATTGCAAGTGACTTGTAACTTTTGAATGAATAAATGAATGAATGAATAATGAATAAGGTGAGAGTTGTGTCTAAATTATGTTTTCTTTTGTAATTGCATTCTATGATCATACAAAAGTTTGGATTGTTCACTCCTTTTTAGAAATTCCTTATTAGATCAAAAAGAGGCAGAATATGTTCTTTGATAAAGGACATACAAGTAATATTGTCACATGATTACCTGGAGTTGGTACATTAGTCTGTTCTCCCACTGCTATAAAGAAATACCAGAGACTGGGTAATTTGGAAAGAAAAGAGGTTTAATTGGCTCATGGTTCTGCATGCTATACAGAAAGCATGGCAGCGTCTGCTTCTGGAGAGGCCTCAGGGAGCTTTTACTCATAGTGGAAGGCAAAGCGAGAGCAGGTGTCTTACATGGCAGGAGCAGGAGTGAGAGAGAGAGGGGAGGTGCCGCATACTTTAAACAACCAGATCTCTTAAGAACTCATTCACTATAAAGTACCAGGTGGGCATGGGGCTAAACCATTCATGAGAACTCTACCTCCATGATCTAATCACCTCCTACCAGGCCTCACCTCCAACACTGGGGATTACAATTCCACTGGAATTTGGTGATGACACAGATCCAAACCTTATCAGCTGGGAATTAAACACACACACTTTGGGCTAAGGGGAATTCTGATTTTTCATTTTAATCCCTTCATAAACGTGGACATGGCAGACAGGAGTCAAACGCAGAAAGGAGCATGGAGACCCAGACTTCTAGGTATGCCTTACTGAACTTGTAGAAAGTCCATTCTAACTGGCAAACAGGGCCAAGCTTCTCCCCCTTGACTGCGGTCAATTCCTAGGGAAAGGTAAGGGGTCTAATTAAGCCTTGGCATCCCCCAAACTTGGCAAAGTCCCTGGCAGAGAGTAGTAAGAAAAAAAAATTGTTTTTAAGGAATGAAGTATTAGGAGATCAAGGCAACTAAGGCGGCTTTGGGTTGAAATATTCTACCTTTGGTCACAAACCTTCCACCTGTACCTCCACTTCCACTTATGTAGACTGACTGCTCAGTTCCCAAGCCTTCTCCTTAGAAAGACTTCCTTTCAATGCAAGCAGCAGAAAAAAGCGACCCAGCTGAAACTTCTGGAGTTATGGGAACGCCTCCTTCCTCTGTCGCTAATGGAGGACTAAGATGGGACTGGGAGTAAAGGAGCGTCTCTGAATGGCGGGGCAGTTGCAGCGTCCCACTTGGCAAGAGTTCTTGAATTACCTCCGCCCCCGCCCTGACCAGCTTTAAACATCAAACTAGGAAACTTATCTTTCGGCAGCAGCGCTGAAGGAGTGACCAGGCGTCTCCGTGATGGGCCCCGGAGACTTCCGCCGCTTCAGACAGAGAATTTCCCAGGGTCTCCAGGGACTCCCAGGTAGAGCGGAGCTTTGGTTCCCACCTCGTCCCGCGTGCGGCTTCCCCGGGGACGGCAGGAGCACGGACGTCCAGGAGGAGGCCCTCGCCGCCAGCCCGCTGCTGGAGGACCTCAAACGACGGCTGACTCGCGCCTTCCAGTGGGCGGTGCAGCGTGGGACCTCGAGGCGCGAGCGGGAGGCGGCGGCAGCGGCGGCGGCGCGGGAGGAGCAGAGCTGGGCGCGCGTCGAGGCCACCCTGGCCGGGCTGCGGGCGGAGCTGGTGAGAGCACGGGCTGGGCGGACGGCTCCCAGGACTCCCTCTCCCGGGACCTCTCCTCGGGCTCCAGAGCAGCTGGCCGCGTAGCCCACCCGAGACCTTGGGGAGAGCGACGGGAGCTGTTCCCAGGGAGGGAGCCCTGGCCCCTTCGGCTATTCTTCCTGGGGAGGCCAGCTCAGGTCTGGACACGGCGTTGACGCCCCGCCTCTCCAGCATCGTTGGGAAGGAAAGGGGCCCTACAGGACCCGTGGTGGTAGTGGTGGTGGTGGTGTTGGGGAGGGAGTTGCCTGGTCTACCAGTGACATACCCAAGATGTCTCCTCCCCAACCCGTTTCTATAGTTTTCTGCCCTGTAGGGAACTGTGACTATGTGTAACTATGGCTCATGGAGGAGGAAACTTCCATGACATAAACTCTCTTGGGACTGATGGAGACTGTCCATCAGTAAACTCTTTCTTTATACCCCGCAAGTTTTATTCTTATCTTTCCCGTGGGTAATAATTCAGAAAACTGGAAATAAGGCATTTTGTAAAATTGCCCAGTTTTGAACATTACACAGGTTATGTCCGAATATTAAACAGGAGGGTGGACAGGTAAGTATTTTAGCTGACTGATTTTTTTTTTAAATTAAAAAAACTGGAAATTAGTCACGATTTGAAACGGACACAATGAATAGGAGCAATTCAAACTTTAAAATGGTGCTGCCTAGGAAAGTGTGCAGTGGAGACCTGGAAAATTCTTCTCTTTTGCACTGATTACTAATACACTAATACAATTAACCACTACTTTAGAACTGATCCAACCATCAGTAAATTGTCTTAAGAACGTTATCGCATTTCTGAGTTTAAGAAGAACAGTATTAGGCCGGTGCTGTGGCTCACGCCTGTAATCCTAGCTCTTTGGGAGGCCAAGGCAAGGCAACACCTGAGGCCAAAAGTTCAAGACCAGCCTGGCCAACATGGTGAAGCCCCGTCTCTACTAAAAATACAAAAATTAGCTGGGCATGGGGGCTGGCGCCTATAATCCCAGCTACTCAGGAGGCTGAGGCAGGAGAATCACTTGAACCCGGGATGGAGAGGCTGCAGTGGGCCGAGATTGTGCCATTGTATGCCAGCCTGGGCGACATGAGCGAGACGTCTCAAAAAAAAAAAAAAGACAATATCCGAAATTCCTTGTCAGATTCACATTGTTAACATGGGTTAAATTAGATTTACTACCAGATTTACTATCTGATCCAACAATGTCGAAGAAACACCTGGTTTTCACCCCAAGCCTAAGCGGTGAGTCTGAGCAGCAGGGCAGCCGGAGCCACCTCATTTGGCCCCTGGAGGCCTGTGCTATGGGCCAGGATGCTAAACTGGAAGGCTGAAACCTGGCGCAGCCATCTCTGCATTGGAGTCTTGGGATCTGCCGGTACCCCTTCCTGAGCCTCAGGGGACTCACATTTAAATCAGATGAGATTACACTGAATAAGCTCTGAGACAGCTTTCAACCTTAACATTCTGGTAAGTTGTTAGGAGCTTTAGACAAGTAGTATGTTGGGGGTGGCAATAAAATCTGGTGAGATTGGGGCATTCGGGGTGGTATGACTGTAGACCGCTGGTGGCAATAAAATCTAAACAGATGAGGGCTCAAATACCAACATTACCATTTACAGGTTCTGCAAACACTTGCTGGCCCTACAACTTTGGGATTGGTACTTAGCCAGTTTGAGTTTGTTTACCCATCTGTAAAATGGAATTTATAATCTCATAGGATTCCAGAGCTTATGTGAGATAATATTCTATGAAATGCTTAGACCATGGGTATTGTTTAGTGGCTATTATTGTAATGATTACTATAGACCTTGGACTCTGTACCAAAAAAGAACAGATACATTCCTATCAAAAAATCAGGACTTTTTCCAGGAGGGAACCAGCGAAGTTTACACATACACAAATAATGTGTCCTTGGGTTACAGACGATGGTCAACATCTTGGTCAATCATTTTATCCTGGTCATAAGGAAGAGGCACATGAGTGTGGATACTGTACCTTAATATCATCACCACTAGAATACTTAGTTTTCAATTTTTGGCTATTAACTGGATTTTTACAGGAACTGACATACATTGCTATACAAATGTACATGTATCATGTATTAGGATAGTATTTGTAAGGAACGATGATGAGCAAATTTAATTTAGAGTTGTGTTGCTATTTATACTATTTTTTGTTGTTTGGGTTTTCTTAGTGAGAATCATTGATTTCTAGGGTCTGTGAGTGGATTTCAGGGGTTCTATATACCTAAAATTGTATACAAAATTTTTGATGTGCATATAGTTTTTCATCAGAGGGTTCATAACTTTCATCAGATTCTCAAAGAGATCCACGATGAAAGAAAAGTTAAAGAACCATTGATGTTTGAATTTCATAAGTGTGAATTATACATACTTAATTTAGATGGTAAATCATTACCAGTAATTTTTCTTCTTGATTCTTGCATGAAAGTACAGGATGGATATTCATCAGTTAATTAATTCACTCACTTTTATAACAAACACAAAGAGAACCTACTGGGTTGTGTGCCCAGACAGTGCACTCTTAGTTGGGGATACAATTATGAATAAGATACACTCTACCCTCAAAATCATCAGTCTGGTCTGGTCAGCGTGTTCTGAGAGACACTTGTACAGAGTGCTGCGGATGCACAGATAAGAGGCAATTACGTCTGCCCATGCAATCAGGGAAGGCTTCTCAGAAGAGCTGGCGTTTGACTGGGTTCAGCAGAGAGAGCTGGCAAAGGGCATCTTAAACAGAAATGGGGACAGAAAGAGGTGTGCTTCAGCTCAGCGTCTGTTCAGGTACTGGCAAGGTTTCTGACCAGCTGCAATGGGAGCTGGCATTGGAAAGAGGGCCAGGAAAGGAAGCGCAAAAGTAGAGCAGGATTATAAAGCATCTGGGCTACCCTAGAGAGCTGAAGCTTCCTGCAGGCAAGGTGCAAGGGTTTTTTGGTGGTGATTGTATGGTTACTGTTACTGCTTGTTTGCTGGACATTCACTTATTTTATTCTTTCCTAATTCTTGCTGTCAGAAAAATGATTCTAGGTGCTGCAGAATGGAGAAGCATGTCTCAGAGAAAAACTGAAAGATAGTTTTATCCAGTAGCTTTATTTTGCAAATTAGGTGACCATGAGTATTTACTTTTTACCAACACACTGTCCTGGTTCATCCTGGGGTGGTTTCTACTGACAAGCTGATGAAGCTTTTTTAGCAGAGAGAACAAATTCCTCATGAACTGCATTAAACAAGCCCTAGCTGAAGAAATTTGCAAGTAGTTGATCATTAGTTTTCAGTTATAATACAAAGATTACGTTGGACTAAGCTTTGCTGGACTGTCCCCGGGGTAACATGCCCGAGAGATCTTTTTTGAAACACATGAGGACCTTCATAAAACTCCCATTGGAGGATGGTATAAATCAGCCTTGATATCTAACAGATTTCACTCCAGAGTGAAAAATGTTAGATTATATAAGTACACATAACTATACATGTGCCTCTAAGGTGTCATTAAATGCTTTTGCTCAGCAGGTAGACCATTTAAAATCCTGAAAACTTGAAATGGTAAGTAATCAAGTAAATAGGCACAGATTCTGAATACTCAGGTGGCTGTAGGCAGTTATCCTGTGGCTCAGAAGGCACATAAAGAGAAATGATTTCATTGTGGATCACATGCTATTGCTTGAAAACAGCCTTCAGTACATAGGTATTTTTCATATGGACAGCTTTGTGCATCAGCTGTTGTTGTTTTCATTTCAAGGCCATTTCAAAAGCTATTTATATATCTGGATTTTACCTTGTCATATAGAAAGTCAGTTTTATAGCCAGACCAAATAGAACTGGAGAATAAGAAATACATCTTTCTTGATATCTTAATTTCTTTTCCTACAAACTTATTTCTTCTGTGTAGTCAGAGAGTGGTTTCATTTGATCTGTATCTCATGCTAATAAAAATTTTTATTTTTTTCTAACTTTTAGGTGGAAATGCATTTCCAAAACCACCAGCTGGCTAGAACTTTACTGGACCTAAACGTGAAAGTGCAGCAATTGAAAAAGGAGTATGAACTGGAAATTACATCAGACTCTCAAAGCCCAAAAGATGATGCTGTGAATCTGGAATAAAGAAATGCACACAAGAAGCTCTTGATCCTAAAAGTAACACAACCCTGAAACAATTCTGATGAACACCTTATGCTTTGCATAAGTTTTGAGGGGCAATTTATAGACCCAAAACTTAGATGACAGGGGAAGGTGACAGAAAAACATCTAAGAGAGGGGAGAGAAAAATGATGTATTCCAAGTTTTAAAGTTATTTGTTGTTTTGACTGGGACATAGAAGTAAAATATAACTCTCTCTCTCTGTCTCTCTAAGAATGCTTTAATGCCAACTTTCGGTATTCCACCTTGTGTCACCTGACCTTTCTGGCATTGCCTGAGCTTTCAGAATTCGTGCTTGTTTTGCTTTACTTGATTATTCTCGGTTTGTCTGTCCAGCGGGCTGCCCTGCTTTTTGTGGATAATTATTTCTACTTGAATTCTAATCATGCCGTTTAGGTGGTCTGTGACTAAGGGTACTCCACCTTCCTGGATGTAGTCATGCAGCTCAAGGCAGGCTGATGGGTTTGCCCTTAGGATTTTTTGAATGGGCACTAAAAGAGTAGATGAGTATTTCTGCCAGTAGAAGTTGTGGATCAGGGGCTTGGAAGCTGCTGGTGGTCACCATGTGAGAAAGTTCACCCCCTAATGGAGGTGACTGAAATGGAACCACTAAAAGCACAAAAGGGGAGGGAGGGAGAGTGCTTCGCTTCCTTTTTCCTGGGGTCAAGTTGTGTAAGACTCCAGGCCTTGCTCTTGTTTATATACATGAAACATTCTGATATCCTTTTCATAAAATCTCTTTTTGCCTAAGTAAATTCAAGCTGGAGTTTCATGACTTATATCTAGTGTTCACAACTAACACAGTTGTTCAGTTTTAGGAGTTAAAATGGTTCTTACCATTGAGTTGGACTATCTAACTGTACCCAAAAAGTGCTGTCTTTTTGATGCAAACAATAAAGTTAATAAAAAATAGTTGCAGATCTAAGTGATATTTATAATGGTTATTGTCTGCAAAATACAAATTTATAACAAGCTATGTAATTTTAATATTTAATAAACTATAACAATCAGTTCTTGAAGACAAAGGAGAACAGAAGAGACACGGTTTTTCTCTTTTTAAAATAAATGCAAGAGCCAGCATGGTGGATCATGCTTGTAATTCCAGCAATTTGGGAGGCCGAGGTGGGCAGATTGCTTGAGCTCAGGAGTTCAACAACAGCCTGGCCAACATGGCAAAACCCCGTCTCTACTAAAAATACAAAAATTAGCAGGGCGTGGTGATGCTCACCTGTAGTACCAGCTACTCAGGAGGCTGAGGCATAAGAATCCCTTGAACCTGGGAGGTGGGGGTTGCAGTGAGCTGAGATCATGCCCCTGCATTCCAGCCTGGGTGACGGAGGGAGACTTGGCCTCAAAAAAATAAAAATAAATAATAATAGTAATAAAAGAAATGCAAGTTGTTTTATGTGAGGATCTGAGAATTATCTGGACTAAGTTTAGTTTGTCCTTAACCTTTTTTTTCCCACGATAAGTAAAGTTATTCTAGCCCTTTGGTACTTAATTGCCCTCTATATAAATGAGGAATTCCCAAGTTCAGCATTGGCAAATGACCAGTCGCCAGCATCTCAGTATCTGACCATTGCGTTCCTTCAGACGTTTTGCATATGAGCTCTTGGCCTATAAATATACGATTACTATATTAAATTTCATTTATAAACTAGATTTCCTATTTATTTCTTCCTTTGAATTTTATAGAAATTTTCAAGAAAGGGTTGGCACAGTTCCTTGTGATCTGTTTTTTGAAAAAGCTTCTACTTAACCTTTGGGACAATCATTCTCAAATGTGTTTTAAAGATGAACATTTATAAATCGTTGTAATTTTGTGTTTGAAAAATACTCAAGGTGATTCATTATATGAGCTCAATTCCTTACAGAATACAGACTGCTGACATTGGTTAATATTAATGTCATTTGAGTATACTGATAATATACTGGGGATCAAAAGAAAGAAAATTTAAAAGTATGAAAATTGATGCATTGTTTTTCACATTTTTAGGTTAAAAAAGGTCCATTATTACACTGCAAAGTTTTGGTCACCACTTTTTCCCCACATCTTTCAGTGATGAACTTTGGATCACTGTATTTTTTTAGGGTGACATATACAGAAACAGAATGAGAAACTCCTTTGTGTCCCACGTGTCTTGTTTGATGGAAGTCTGAATCAGTGGAGGTAGCCTCTGATATTAACTGTGCCATGTGGAAATACAATGGGAGCTTGATACGCGGGACACTATCATTATTAAAAATTTTTATTTTCTTTCCTCTCCAGTATGCTATCTCTTGCCTTTTGTTTTTAAAGTAGCAGAGGCCAGATGATTGTCTTTATATAGTTCTTTGCCATGGCGCTCAGCTGTTGGTTGTTAGCTTGCTGGCCTGGCATCCTGTCAGCTGGGACCCATGATAGAGCAGATAAACTTTTCTGAGGGCTGAGGCTGCCCTGCAATCTACACTTCCCCTCTTTCCAGGATTTCTAAATAAGCCAGAGCAACAGTGTGCCATTTTAAAGATCTATGAAATGGGAGCACCAAACTAGTGCCAGCTGGAGGGGAAAATGAGAAAATAATTATAACCTAAATTATGCATCGGGGAAGCAGTAGCTGGATAAACTGAAGAAAGTAAGATGTTCGTAACAATAGTGGGAGAGAGAGGGCCAAAAGAAGAGACACTAAAAACAGTTTTGTGAGGAAAATATTGTGCTTGAGTTTTTCAAATGACACAATTTCTCGCAGCTCTAATCATAGGGGGGATTAAACCACGTTAGCAGGAAATGGGCTTTCGCCATATGGTACTTGTTTAGCACCTACCAGTGAATAGGTGCCAAATTAATTATGACAATTAGAAGCTTTGCCTAGGTTGTTAGGCATCAAATTCCTTTACAGGTGGCCTGGATGAATCCGTGTTTTGTTTGGCTTGCCAAACGACTTCTGCTGTAACAGGTGCTTCTGCAACTCCCAGCCTGGGGACAGATCAGAGTCCTCTGTGGGTAACCCCATGATAGCTGAGTCTAAAGCAGTGTAATTATAAGAATCTCATCTCCCCTGCTCCCTTCCTGGTAGGCCCAGGGCCCCGGCACAACCATCAGCTCTATTTACCGCTGTAATCACTGCCAGAATCCCTCTGTGCCTGGAACCTGGCACGAGGCCCTCCAGTGCCAGCTGCCTTCTCTCTTGGTTGCTTTCATTGCTGCTTCTGCTGCCATTGCTGTAGCCTCTGTTTTCTTTTTGACCATGTCAGTAATGAAGGTTATGGTAGGGTGAGAAATACAGTTAGGGTGACAGTTGCATCTGTGCCACCCTCCCTACCTCTCGTCTGGCAGCCTCTTGTTCCGTCTGAGCTGAGTGCTGGGCAGTAGGACTTGGATGGATGGACACCTATTACAGTAGCCTGTGTCAAGCACTGCTTCTCATGGGGCTGTGTACCTCTCATCTGCCTCCTGATTCTGGCATTGAGGCATATTGGGGGTGAGAGGGCTTCACCTCTTCCTTAGAAGCAATAATGTCATAGTCTTTCTCTTCTGATACCAGTACGAGAGGGATCTGTTGAAATGTAATAATGATGAAACTAACAAAGGCATCAACCACCACTCCTGTACCAGTCATTGTGCCAAGAACTGTACATGTATCAGCTTATTTAATCCTCACAGTGACTGTAGGTGTGTAGGACCTGTTTTTGGAGCTATTTGAACTTGGTGCTTAGTCCTGGCTCTGCCACTTACCAACTATATGACCTAAAGCAAATTGCTTTAAATTCTTTAGGTCTCTCCAAGGAAGTCAGTGAAAATGGGACCTGTCTTACCTAAATCTTAAGGAACTCAAATCAGGTTTGGGAGAATGAGTTAATGGCGAAGGAACTTCTACATCACCTGTTTATTTCATATCTTTAGTTTCATATGATCTTACTACCTTTTTGGACTGATACCTTCCCTGCGCCCCTCTCTTCCTCATATCTTTATGTCTCGGTGATGCTCTGCCACCTGCTCGCTGTTATGTTGTTGTCCCGGAGTTCCCTCTGTGGATCGAAAAATTGATTTAGCAAACATGGGAATAGGCAGCAGGAAGATATAAAGTGAATAGTCGCTGCTACTTGCCAACCCCTGAATCTGCCTGGCATGCAGCGCTATGTGTTTAAAATGTAATTGTTCCAACAAAACTGTGAGGTTGGAACTATTGCACTTCCCATTTTACAGAAGAAGAGAGTGAGTGTTGGAGAGGTGATGTAATTCATCACGATCCACTCAGCTAGCAAGTAGATGTCAAGATTCACATCTGATGTTGGGAGTGGTCTGGCTATTACTGGGCCCCTCCCAAACTAATGGGAGAGACCTTGCACTAGAGAATAAATTCAATATTATAATAGAAGAATGTATGAATTGCTAGGACAGATGCTTTTTGCAGGAGTCAGACAATGAAGGTCTCATTGAAGACATGCCTCCAAATTATTACTTGGTGTCTACCTGGAAAAAAGTCCTCACATCCTGGAGTCTAAACTAGTTGAGTGATGTTAGATAAATTTCTCCACCTTATTTAGCCTCATTTTTTCTCATTTGAAAATGAGATAGTGGAAATGCCCCTAAAACATTCCTCTTAGAGCCTCTATTTTATTATAATCCTGCCTGCTTGTAACTGGATCCTTCAACCACTTGCCCCTGACTTGCCGAGACTTTCTGATTCCCATTATAGCATGACGGACAGCTGACCATTTGTCCCTGGCCCCTGGCAATGAAGTAGACTCTCCTGGTCTCAAACCTTATCCTGATCACAGCGTAAGCTGATGCAGCCTTGATGATGACAGAAAGCAATTCTTGTCACTCTTGGATGCCCCTCTGCCCTTTTCACCCACACCATGACTGCAGCCAGGGGGAAATGTTACATTTGCACTTCTGAGGCAGACGAGCATCACTTAGAACTGTTACGTGTTATTATTTTAGAGGCAGCCTGCTGTGGCAGACGCTGCTGGCTGAGAACCACGCCTTGTGTAGCCTCTGCGGCCGGATGGTGGAGTTGGAATCTTGGCTCCTTCACCTCCTCACTATGTTACTTAACACTTCTACATTTCAGTTTGCTTATCTGTAAATAATGAATCACGCTTACCCCAAGAGTTTGTTATGAGGATCTAGTGGACTAATACATGTGAAGTATTCAGAACACGCAAATAGTGGCTTATTATAACAGCCAATCCAACAAGTGTTTTGCTCATCCTTCTTGCCTGTTGGAAGTGCTCTATTCCAAGACAGGGACAGAGATGACGGCTTCACTTTTCCCTGTCCCTCTTGCAGTTCAAGATGGCTTTAGAATCCAGTCGTGTCTAATAAAACATAGAGGGAAGTTTACTGGGGAGGGTTCTGAAAAACATTTTTTCCCCTTACATGAGGAGAAATAGAAGGTAAGCTGTCTTCCTCCCTACCTCTTTTTTTTCTTTCTTCCAGATATTTTCACATGCAATTGTAAAACTTGCCCATGCTGCAGCCACGCTGTGACCTATGTGGGAAATACAAGTGCACTTTGAAGATGAGAGAACAGAAAGATGAAAAGCAGTGTCTTTGATCACATCACTGAGCTTCTGACCCAACCCAGCAACTGCCTACCTATGGCTAGTCTTGTTCTGCGAGACAGTAACAATAATAAAAATCCAATTGTTTGAGGCACTTTTATTGGGGTATTCATTTCCTTGCACCTGAAAGCACCCTGATAACTTAATCCCCCAAAACCTCCTGGCACAAAGGTTTGTGGTGGTGTCTCTCTGAGAGCAACTCTACATATCATCAGAAACTATGGGCACAGGACTCCAGAGACATCATTTGGTTACTTAAATGTTTCACACATGCCTTTGGCGAGGATGAATTCTATGCAATAGAGTATCAGTTAATGCATACTGAAGGAAGACTTGTTGGAGAAGAATCCTCTCCTGAACCCCGGGGAGACTCTAGAATCCTGCGGTAAATGTTCTAATTATTGAAAACATTTCCCCATGCTCACCCTCATTAAAGACATTCTAATGCCTATAAAACCCGCTACCTATCTGATTCTGTCAGAGAAGACATTTCCTTTTTTGGTAACTGGACGCAGTGGGGATGAAAAAAGCGTCTCAGGACTGAACTGGCAGCAGAATAGTAAACTGTTTATCAACTCTTAAATTTTTATACCAGGGAAGTTTAGCAAACCGTCAGAAAACAGCCTGAATTGAATTTCTATAAATATTGCTTCCAAATTGGTACTGAGGATACTAGTTGCTCTACACTTCTACAGGATTCAATCTGGGACTTGTCATGCAAAGAAATAGCTCAAGATTTTACGATGGGATTGCCAGGGTCAGAGGGCAATGTTCTCTGAAATCCACCAATATTTGTACTGGGCTTTATGGTTACCGTTTACCAAGTACTTTACAGTTTACCAAGTGCTTTCCAGTTTATAATTTACCAGGTGCTATCATAGCTGATAACTCGTTAATCTTACAGTAACCCGCTGAAGTAGGTGTGGGTTGAGGCTACTGAAATTTAAGGAGCATCAAGAAAGCTTGCCTAACTTTAGAAATTATCACCCTCATCCTGTCTTCCCAGGACGTCTCTCTCTCCAAGTAAGCGACGTTACTTCTGGAGGGAGTGCAGTGTTGGGAATCTGAAGACCCAGTTTTGAGCTGAATTTGCTTTGTGGTATCTGGTGAGTCGTTGATGTTTCTGGGCTTCATTTTCTCACACGTAGAAACTTGTAGAGTAAGGCATTTAACTCATAATCATCTTTAAGATGCTTTGGATTAAGCATGGTCATCTCCTGCTAATGGTTTTAATTTGAAACAATGTTGTTACCAACTCATTAGTGAATTAACCTTGGTGGTGATACAAAAAGGTTGAGCTTTATTTAGAGTGTGCTTAGTAAGCAATTAAACAAGGGAAGCTTGTTTATAAAGAAAAAAAAAGTACTTAAGTTAAATTCCTTGTATTTTTACAATTTTGCCTTGGGTTAACTTTATTGAACAGCATGAATCTAAGTGCAAATTTGCTCTCTCTTTCTGTCATTCATTCAACTTTTTTGTTGCGTCTACTGGGTGCCAGGCGTTGTTCTAGGTATGCGTTGAGCATCAGTTTTAAAATCAGCATCTCTTTCTGGATTCTGAGCATAGGACAATAAACATGAAAGATGGGATTTGGGCTCTCATGTTGCTTGCAGTCTAGATGGCAGGGTGGGGAACAGATAATTCAATAAGATATTACCATACATGTGATAGATGCTATCACAGAGCAAAGTTGAGTGCCAAGGGAGTAAATAGGAAGCAAACTTACCTTGGATGTGGAACAAGAGAGGCGGCGTTTTGGAGCATAGCCAAGAGACGGTTGGGAGGAGCAGCAGATAGCAATCCTAGACAGAAACAACATCTCATAGAAGGTCCTAGTGAGAGGTGACAACGTGCTAGCAGCCCTCGCTTTCGTCGCCTCCTCGGCCTCAGCGCCCACTCTGGCCGCGCTTGAAGAGCTCTTCAGCCTGCCGCTGCACTGTGGGAGCCCCTCTCTGAGCTGGCCAAGGCCGGAACTGGCTCCCTCTACTTGAGGGTACGTGTGGAAAGAGAGGCGGCGGCGGGAACCGGGGCTGTGCGCGCCGCTGGCGTGGGCGCGGGCTCGGCGAGTCCCCGCACTTGGAGCCGCTGCGCCGGCCCGGGGCGGTGAGGAGCTCGGCACCCGACCCGGGCCAGCAGCTGCAAAGGGTGCGCCAGGTCCTCCAGCACTGCCGGCCCGCTGGCGCTGCGCTCGAATTCTCGCTGGGTCTCAACTGCCTCCCCGCGGGGCAGGGCTCGGGACCTGCAGCCAGCCATGCCCGAGGCCTCCCCCCACCCACCTCCCGCGGTGGGCTCCCAGGCGGCCCGAGCCTCCCCGAGGGAGGCCACCCCCTGCTTCTTGGCGCCCGGTCCCGTCGACCGCCAAACGGCTGAGAAGTGCAGACACTGCGCGGCACTGGCGGGCGGCTCGCTGGCGACCCTGGCGCGGGGTCCACTAAGCAAAGCCAGCTGCGCTCCTGCGTCGGGTGGGGATTTGGAGAACTTTTATGTCTAGTTAGAGGATTGTAAATGCACCAATCAGCACTCTGTGTCTAGCTCACGGTTTGTAAATGCACCAATCAGTGCTCTGTATCTAGCTAATCTAGTGGGGGCCTAGGAGAACTTTTCTGTCTAGCACTCTGTGTCTAGCTGAAGGATTGTAGATGCACCAATCAGCGCTCTGTAAAACGGACCAATCAGCGCTCTGTAAAATGGACCAATCAGCTGTCTGTAAAATAGACCAATCAACTCTCTGTAAAACAGACCAATCAGCTGTCTGTAAAATAGACCAATCAACTCTCTGTAAAACGGACCAATCAGCAGGATGTGGATGGGGGGGGGGGGTCAGATAAGGGAATAAAAGCAGGCTGACAAAGCGAGCACTGGTAAGCTTTTCGGGTAGGTTTCCACCTTGTGGAAGCCTTGTTTGTACAATGTATCTTGTGACTGCTCGCTATATGGGTTCGCGGTGAGTTTGTGAGCTGTAACACTCACCGGGAAGGTGTGCAGCTTCATTGCTTAAGTCAGCAAGATCACAAACCCACCGGAAGGAAGAAACTGGACACAGCTGAACGTTTGAAGGAACAAACTCCGGACACACCATCTTTAAGAACTGTAACACTCACTGTCAGGGTCCACGTTTGTATTCTTGAAGTCAGCGAGATCAATGAACCTGCCAATTCCGGACACACTAGAGGTGAGCAAAGTCATCATTTGTTTTAGAGGGTAAAGAAAGCTCAATATATCTGGCACTTACAAGAGAGAATGAAGGTGTTAAGTGTGGTTGAAGTGGTGAACGCTTTGCCACAGGCCTCACAAGCCATATTTTGGGGTTCAGACTATATCGTAAGAGCCTGGGTAAACCACTGAAAAATATTTTAAAATTTAGCTTTTATTATAGCAATACTTGCATATAATATACAAATAATTAAATCTAAAAATCTTACACAAAAATTATCAGTCCGTTGATGGCATGCCCCCTCACCCCAAAGGAAACCACTGCCAATTTTTTTTTTTCCCTTAGAGTCTTCCTCTGTCACCCAGACTGGAGTGCAGTGGCATGATCTCCGCTCACTGCAGCCTCCGCTTCCCAGGTTCAAGCGATTCTCCTGCCTCAGTCTCCCGAGTAGCTGGGGTTACAAAGGCCCACCATCTCATCTGGCTTTTTTGTTTAAGTAGAGACGGGGTTTCACCATTTTGGCCAGGCTGATTTTGAACTCCTGACATCAAGTGACATGCCCGACTCTGCTTCCCAACGTGCTAGGATGACAGGCATGAGCCACCGGGCCTGGCCACTTATCATTCTTTTACCTTCTAGATAATGTGAGTAAGCATCTTTGATTTATAGATTTTAGACATTATGTCTTCCTAGTATAACAAAGGAGAAATTTATTTATTTATAATGTCAACTTTTTATTTTAGATTCAGGGGGTACAGGTGCAGATTGTTTCTACCTGGGTATATTGTGTGATGCTGAGGTTAGAGGCACGGTTAATCTCAGCATCCAGGTACTGAGCATAGTGCCCAGTAGTTTTTCAATGCTTGCCTCCCTGCCTTTCCCCATTAGTAGACCCCCATGTCTATTTTGCTATTTTTGTGTCCATGAGTACCTAATGTTTAGCTCCCACTTATAAGTGAGAACATGTGGTATTTGGTTTTGTGTTCCTGTGTCAATTTGCTTAGGATAACAGCCTCCAGCTGCATCCATGTTCCTGCAAGGACATCATTTTGTTCTTTTTTATGGCTACGTAGTATTTCACGGTGAATATGTACCACATTTGTTTTCAATCTAATTCATCATTAATGGGCATCGAGGTTGATTCCATTTGACAAAGGAGAATTTTATATTATTCTTTCTGTTGCTAATCCCTTTATTCTTTCTAATATGACTTTTTTTGTATTTTTCTTACATTTCTATTTGTAATTTTAATTGTTCCAGGCCGAGTCAAGTAGTGGACTGTGAATATATTTTTATCTTGTGTAAATTTTCATTTTTTCTGATGTCGATAATTACATTGCTTATTTTGCTTAGCTTTCTTTGAATCTCTGGCCAAATCTTGTATCATTCCACAACTCTGAAAACACTTCTACTACCATCTCATCTCTACTTCCTGTATTACCTGGAACTTGAAGCTTTCTAGGGTTCTATGTGGGCAATTTTGCTTGCTTCTCATGAAATTCTTTTTTTGCAGGCACTCATGTCTGACTTCCCCTGCTCTGCTGGGTTTTGTAGCATTTTTTAAATTAACTTTTTCTCGTCATCTGTTGTTTTCTGTTTTCCCCCATTTCAAGTTCTATTTATTTCTAATTCAATCAAAGATAAGAAATTTGAATTCCTGTTTCTCTCTGGAATAGAGTTCCAGAAGATCTGTACTCAATGCTAAGACTGGAATTCATCCATGAGATTTCAGTAGAGGATTCTCGTATTTGCTTTGAATAAGCATCTGTCTGGCAGCAGTGTAGAGAAAATGAATCTGAGGGGAGTTGGATTAGGTTTAGGGCCAGTAAAAATAGATCAGATAATAACAGACTGGAGTTAGGGTGGTGGTAGTGAGGATGAAGAGAGTAGGCCTAACTAAGAAATAATTAGGAGAAGAATCAGTAATTTCTGGTAAGTAATTGAATGTGGGATTGATGGAGAAGTCGGAGAGAAGATAGTTAAGATAATGCCTTCGTTTTAAGCATGGGAAGACAAGTAGATGGTAATCTTATTTATGACAGTAGAGGGCACCAGAAGAAGATGAGATTTTGGAATGGGAGACATGAGAATTCAGTTTTGGACTATTGAGTTTGAGGTGTCTGATACATTTAAGTAGAGACATTGAGTAGGCAGTATTAAATGGCATTTGAAACCCATGGCAGTGGAATAAATTAAAACCAAGAGAAGAGAAAAAGGAATTGGATAGAATCCTCATAAATGTCAACATCTGATGGCTGGGCAGAAAAAGAGGACCCTACAATGACGTTTGAAAAGCCATTAGAGAGAGAGAGAGAATGGTGTCAAAGAAAACTAATGAGGGCTTGTCTAGTGGTCAAGTATGATAGACTAAAAATATCTTTTAAATATAGTGACGGTAAAGGCCATTGATGACCTTGGAAAGAACAATTTATGTGGACTGGTAGGTGTAGAATCTGAAGGAGTAAGCAGGAGATGCAAAAATGGAAACAGTGAATATAGAACGTTCTTTCAAATAGTTTGGTTTTTAAAGAGTAAAGGAGGAGAGAGAGCTCGGTAGGCAAAAATGTGATGTCAGATTTCTTTTTAGTTATTTTTTGTAAGGTGAGATATTTGAGTATGATTAAATGTTAATGGATAGCCAAATAAAAGTAGAGATCAATGATATAAGTCAGTGTCAGAAGTCAGTGATAGAGTGAGGGCCTTGAGAAAGAGGGAAGGGTCTACAAAGTACAGGTATGAAGCTTAAGATCGGAAGAGGAACACCACATCCACTGTTATAAGTGGGCATGGTAGAGGGGCCAGGTAAATGTATCAGTTGATGAAAAGAGAGAATTCTTGATGGCTTCCATTGTCTCTGTGCAGTAGTGAAATTCAAGGATTCAAGGTTATGTGCCTACAGTGAGGAAGAAATGATGGGATCAGAGATCTGAGGAATATGGGAACAATTTGAAATAGCTAGTGTATTGGGTTGAATGGTATCCTTCCAAAATACATGTCCACCTAGAACTTCAGAATGAGACCTTATTTGGAAATTGGGTATTTGCAGATGCAATTAATTAAGATGAGGTCATTTTGGGCTAGGGTGGGTCCTAAATCTGATGACTAGTGTCCTTTTGAGAAGAGAGAAACAATGACACAGATGGAAACAGTGGGAAGATGGCCATACAAAGACACAAAAAGATACACAGAGAGAACATCATGTGAAGACAAGAAGAGACTGGAATGCTGCACAAGCCAGGGAATGCTGAGGTTTGGTCGGGTGCGGTGGCTCACACCTGTAATCCCAGGACTTTAGGAGGCTGAGGCGGGTAGATCACTTGGGGCCAGGAGTTCGAGACCAGTCTGACCAACAGGGAGAAACCTTGTCTCTACTAAACAAAAATTACACAGGTGTGATGGTGCACGCCTGTAGTCGCAGCTACTTGGTAGGCTGAAGCACAGGAATCGCTTGAACCTGGGAGGCAAAAGTTGCAGTGAGCTGAGATCATGCCACTGCATTTCAGCCTGGGTGATAGAGTGAGACTCTGTTTCAAAAAAAAAAAAAAAAAAAAACAGATTTGTTGGCACCATAAGAAACCAGAGGAGAATTGTGGGACAGACGGATTCTCCCTCAGAGTGCTCAGAGGACTAACCCTGCTGACTCCTTGATTTTGGACTTCAGGCCTCCAGAACTGTGAGCCATCCAGTTTGTGGCAATTTGTTATGGAAGCCCAAGGAAACTAAAACAGGAAAAAATGGAAAATGAGAGTGTACTACAAAAACTCAGATTATAAGTACTATTCAGAACTTAGTTGAGGTTGGTGATCATGAAATTATGTTGGCAATAAATGTAAGGCAGCCCAGGCTTAACTGTGAAAAGTGAATAGATAAAGCAGGATTCATATTCTGTCATGTATAAGCGGAATATGGACAAGGTGGCAATAAAACTGAAAATATTTCAACAGAAGGGATGCAAAGATGAAATAAAGTGTGCTTTGAGTAAAGATTAAAGACTTAAGGTGGGTGACTGGAGGCAGGCAGCAAAGGGGTTCAAGGGACAGGCTGAAAAATAGCTATAGTAAGAGAAATTGAGTAAGAGTCAAAATAAGAGGTTAAGGTGAGAAGAGAGTAAGATGATTGAGTTTGTGAGTTCATAGCTGAAGCAGTTCTAGGCCATGACAAACTCCAGGATGCAACTGAAGTGTGGAGGTGGCAGTCATCAAAAATGAAAATTTCAGGGCCAGAAACTTAGACGGGTCATCCATACTATAGTAAAATTTTCACTTTCTGGTGATTCTTATCTTTTAATAAAAATGATGCTTACAACGAAAACACAGTTCATTGGGTTTAAAAAGCATGCTAAAAAACAGTATGTGTCTATATAGTAGAAATTCATATCTACCAAGGGATGCCATAAAAAATCAATGTGATAGTCTCTCTTATATAGTCCCATGGAGAATTACAGAAAGTGGACTTCATGTTTTAAATCAATGAAATGCCAACTTAAATAAAGTTGAGTTCTATTTTGAAACTTAATCCTGAAATGTTTCAGAATCAAATTCATCAGGGCACCGAAGTAAAAATGTTAAAATATAATCAATCTGTATCTTTCTCTCAGAATTACAAATGACTGGTACCAATTACAAAGTGGTCAACATCTTATTCATAGGCTTTAAAGCATAGCAAAAATGACTATGATTGGCTATGTGATTACATTTTCATTTAATAAGTGACACGTGAAGTAATTTTTGTAGGGTCCACTCCTGTGGGGCTTAGCAGGTGTTCTCCCTGTGTGTGGAAACGAGAGTGTAATAAATAAAGACACAAGATAAAGAGAAAGCAGCTGGGCCGGGGGGACCACTACTACCAAGATGCGGAGAACGGTAGTGGCCCTGAACGGCTGGGCGTACTGATATTTATTGCATACAAGACAAGAGGGGCAGAGTAAGGAGGGTGAATCTTCTAAGTGATTGATAGGGTGAAGCAAGTCACGTGATCATAGGACGGGGCCCTTCCCTTTTAGGTAGCCGAAGTAGAGAGAGAAGGCAGCATACGTCAGCGTTTTCTTCTATGCACTTAATAATATAGATCAAAGACTTTAAGACTTTCTCTATTTTTTTTACCACTCTCTACTACGAACATCAAAGAGGAACCAGGAGTACGGGAGGAACGTGAAAGTGGACAAGGAGCATGACCATCAAAGCACAGCACCACAGGAAGGGGTTTAGGCCTCCGGATGACTGCAGGCAGGCCTGGGTAATATCCAGCCTTCCACAGGAAGCTGGTGGAGCAGAGTGTTCCCTGACTCCTCCAAGGAAAGGAAACTCCCTTTGGCGGTCTGCTAAGTAATGGGTGTCTTTTCAGACACTGGCATTACCACTTGACCAAGGAGCCCTCAAGTGGCCCTTATGCGGGCATGACAGGGCTCACCTGTTACCTTCTAGGTCACTTCTCACAATGTACCTTCAGCCCCTGACCCTATACCCGCCGGTTATTCCTAGGTTGTATTAGTAATGCAAAAAACAGTAATATTAAAAAAGCTAATGATTAATAAGTTTATAATAATGATTGATAATTGTCCATGATCATCTTTATATCTAATTTGTATTATGACTATTCTTATTCTAACTATTTTCTTTATTTTACTGAAACAGTTTGTGCCTTCAGTCTCTTGCCTCAGCACCTAGGTAATCTTTCGCCCACAAATTTTTGACTCAAGTAGTTTGACTACTCATGATACAAGTGCAAAACAGATATACAAACACTACAGATGATAGAATGTACAATATAATTAAGAAAGACCTTATCAGCGTACAGAGAGTCTTACACATAAGCAAGTGGCATTTTTAAATATTATAAAGTCATCCTTCAACTCATGGGGATAGTTAAACTGAGATAACTGTTTTGTAGGTGAGAAAACACAGGGCTAAGATGATAATTTCTTTCACATAGTTAAAGGGCTAACAGCACCATTTTTTTTTCTTTTTTTTTTTGAGATGAAGTCTCACTCCGTAGCCCAGGCTGGAGTCCTGGGGCACCATCTCGACTCACTGCAACTTCCGCCTCTTGGGTTCAAGTGATTTTCTTGTCTCAGCCTATTGAGTAGCTGGGATTACAGGTACCCGCCACCATGGCTGGTTAATTTTTTGTACGGTTAGTAGAGACAGGGTTTCACCTTGTTGGCCAGACTGGTCTCGAGCTCCGGACCTCAAGTGATCCACCTTGGTCTCCCAAAGTACTGGGATTACAGGCGTGAGCCACCATGCCCTGTCTAGACAGCATCATTCTTAAACTCAGGCAAGCAGCGCCTTCCCCATGCAGTGGGTCAACATGTGCCCTGAGGAACTCGTGAGACTCAAAACTAGGGGACTGTCTTGAGACTCTGGCCCTAGGACAGTGAGGGGATCATTCATTGCTGAATGGTGGGGTATTTCTGCTGTGGGATTGTATGATATTGGTCAACTAGACTGGTGCTGATA
Source organism: Macaca mulatta (assembly GCF_049350105.2). Classification (NCBI taxonomy): domain Eukaryota; kingdom Metazoa; phylum Chordata; class Mammalia; order Primates; family Cercopithecidae; genus Macaca; species Macaca mulatta. The sequence continues at coordinate 127,346,571 of NC_133413.1, forward strand.
TGCTGATTTTGGATGATAATTTATTCCCATCAGAAAACAGGAAGTAGGGCACTGGGCTACCAAAACTCAGTAGCCATGCACCAGCTCTTTCCCTTCATGGTCTTTTTCTTACCATGGTGAACATCCAGTCTGCAGCACCTGAGGGCAGCCCTGTGTCCTTCCACCACTGTCACCTGTCTTACCCACAGGATCTATGCCTCGTGTCAGGGAATCATCCAGATTTGACTGTGCCTATCTCGTTTGAGTGTTTTCAAGGCTTCTATTCCATGATTCTAATGTGCCCTTGTTATCAATATCACTTATTTTCTTCAACTGATGTTGAACACATTGTACTCTCCCAAGCAGGTCTTAAGTCATCATGCCAAGTCAGGGCTGGACCACTCTTCTTATTCTGCACATAGGCCCCACTTAGGCAGGGATTCATTCAACATTGAAAGAGTTTACATTCTAGGAATGTAGTAGTTATGGCCTTTTCTAGTGCTCTCCATTGTTTAGTATAGACCCGTGTTTCCATCTGGTATTTTTCTTATGCCTGAATGATTTCCTTTAACATTTGTTTTTTTTGTAGTGCAGGTAAGCTGATAATGAACTCTTCTTTCATATGTCTGAAAAAGTTTATAATTCATTTTTGTTTTTGAAATGTAGTTTTATTAGGCATAGACTTGGGGCTGACAATTTTTTCTTCCAGTGCTTTAAAGATGTTTCTCCACTGTCTTCTTGCTTGCATCATTTCCAGTGAGAGTTCTACTTTTTTATCTTTCTTCTTCTGTAGGTAGTGTGTTGGCTACATTTAAGATTTTTCTTTGTATTACTGGTCTTAAGCAATTAGATTACGATGTACTTTGATGTGCCTTTCTTTGTGTTTATTGTGCTTGGGTATTGATAATTTTTGAGGGTCTCAGGGTTTATAGTTTTCATTAAATTTGTAAACATTTTATCATCACTTCAAGTATTTTTTTTCTTTCTACCTCCTTTCCTTGGAGAATCCTTGATGCTCTTTTCATTTTTAAAAAATTCGCTTTCTCTCTGTTTCAGATAGCTTCTATTGCCATATCTTCAAGCCCACTGATTATTTTTCTGCAGTATTTAATCTGCTAGTGATCCCATCCATTATACTTTTGATCTCCCACATTATAGTTTTCACGTCTAGAAGTTTTCCATATCTTCCATGTTTCCGCTTGTCTTTTAAAACATACAGAGTAATTTTATAGTAACTTTTAAAGTGTTTATCTGTCAATTTTAGTATCTATGTTCTAGATTGGCTTCAATTGATTGAGTTTTCTTCTCATGATGAGTCATATTTTCCTGCTTCTTTCTATGCCTAGAATCTTTGATTGGATGCCAGACATTATAAATTTCACATTCTTGTGTGCCAGATATTTTTGTGTTCCTATAAATATTCTTGCAATTTTTTATTTCTGGGATGCAGTTACATTACTTAGAAACCATTTGATACTTTGTTTCTGCTTTTCATAGTTGTTAGATGGAACCAGAGCAGCTTTAGTCTACTGTTAACTATTCCCAGCTATGGAGGCAAGATCCTTCTGAGTACTCTGTCCAAGGTCTTATGAATTATAAAAATTTCCACTATGGCTATTGGAGACAGGCACTATTCCCAGCCTGTGTGAACTCTTGGTTCCCTTTATCCCTTTCAGATCATTCTTTCTGTGCACATGGGCAATGTTCTTATATGCATGTATTTATAAACATTCTGGTGAATTATCAGGGGGTATCCCCTGAAGATCTTGAGTCTCTTTCCTCACCTTTCTGGTATGCTGTCCTGCAGTCTTTAGCTGCATTGGTCATCATGCTCTCAACTCTCTCTCTTCAACTCAGAGAGCTTGTCAGGCTACTCCCTGCATGGAAGCCTCGAACTTCTCAAGGCAGTCACCTGGGTCACTTGTAGGGATCCTCATGTTTGTTTTCTCTTTCAGAGATCACTGACCTTTGTTGCCTAATGTGTTCAAAACTTTTATTTCATATATTTTGTCTGTGTTTATATTGTTTGTTTCAGGGGGGAGAATGTATATAGCCCTAGCTGAAGCTGCCTATCTCATCATATTTTAGGAGCTGTTAGTTTGTAAGGATCAATGAAGTAATGTATCCTAGAATGATACCTCATTTGATAGAATAGAGGATGACATTTGACCTTCACTGTTTTTGAAAGGATGCTCTTTATTAATATTAACAGAAGATACAAAGTTCAAAAGATCTTGTTTGCTTAAATTGATGTTAATCATGACATTTTTAATCTAAGAAAAGAAAATTTCTGGGACACTGTGTGAAGAAGTTGAAAAAGCATGTAACTTGTCTTCTTTCATTACTCTCATTGCCTTTACAAAGGGAAATATTGCAAGTATTTGTAATTAGAGACATGATCTCATCACCCCAGTCCATAGACTTGTCTCCACATACAACATCACAGTAAGAGGTAGAAATAGTAGAATTTATTTATACATCCAGTTATTTTGAGAACAACTCTACAAATTCATTCAGCTAATTGACTAAACACATTTGAAATATGTATGTGTATGTGTGTGTTCCTAATTTCTTTCTACCTGTGTAGGGTAGAATGGGCAGAATCTAGAGTAACTAGAATAATTGAAACAATTACATCTGAGAAATTGTGGGAAATGCAGGTCTTGACATCTTTAACAAGACTGTAATGTTAGGAAAATCTCCTCTTTAATTTTCATCTTAAAGAATGTGAAAGGCCCTAATGTCTGCACGCTATTGTGACTTGCTTTTATACCTCTGCTCTTTATGGCTCTCCTATGTTAAGCAATGAGTATTCTTAAGATCTCTGTAATGTTATTAGTGTGGAAAGAAGGAAGGGAGGTAGAGAGGAAGGAAGAAAAAAGGGAAGAAGGAAAATGAAATAAAACTATTTGTTTATTAAATTGCTAATTTATTAAAGATATTAATATATCTATATTAATAGAGCGCCCTGTTTTAAAAAGATTTATGGCAATTTTCAAATATATATGCAGTGTAAAAACAGAATAAAAGACTTGGATGAGAAGGTTGGACAAAGAGAAATAAAACAGTAGAATAGTTGACACTGGAACACGGTTAGGGTCTCATTCTGTTTGTGCTGCTATAACAGAATACCACAGAATGGGTAATTTATAAAGAACAGAACTTTACTTCCCATTTTTCTGGAGGCTGGGAAGTCCAAGATCAAGGCACTGGCCTCTGGGGAGGGCCTTGCTGCATACTCCGGAGGGGAAGAATGCTATGTCCTGACTTGGTAAAAGGCAGAAGGGTAAGAGAGAGAGAACCTGCTTCCATGAACCCTTTTTTTGTGTCGCTCAGGTTAGAGTGTACTGGTACAATCATAGCTCACTGTAGCCTTAAACTCCTGTATGAGCCTTTTTTAGAATGGCATCAATCCATGCATGAGGTCAAAGCCCTCATGACCTAAACACCTTCTACTAGGCCCCACATCCCAACACTGTTGCATTAGGGATTAAGTTTCTAACACTTGAATTTCTGGGGAACACGTTCAAATCACAACAGTCAGTACTTGAAATATCAAGTCTTGACTACTTGCAAACCATAAGTTGAATATTGAGCTCTAAGCTTTCTAGCAGCTAATAGCAACAACAGAAACGATAATCTAATCTGTTTCTGGTGTTCCATTGAAGACAAATTGTTTGCCATATATGTGGCTAGAAACTAGATAAGTTAACTCATTTTATTGGCTCATTAACTGTAAGGCAATTAGGTTCAGTGCTGGCTGCCAGCAATGACTTTTGGCTTTAGGACAGTTGAACAACAGACCTGATAGAGCAGTAACTAAAAATAAGCACCAATTTTCTGTGTAGGCCAATCCTAAGTTATGCCAAGAAAAGCCATGCCACCTGCATACAAAAAATGATTATGTTAATGCTTGTAATTCCTCCCCTTTCCCTGTCTCCATTTTAATCTTCTCCTTTTATGTTAATGTCAACACATTATCCCATCGTAGCTTTTATTCTTCTCAATCAATCCCAAAACTATTCTTACTGATGCTCACTCTAGTCATGGCATTAAGGTCACAGCATTTTACGAACATCAGAAGCCTGGGAATAGTTTGAGTTTGTTCAGTTTAGTCACTAGTTGACTCATTTTCACAGAATTGGAAATTAAAGAGCAAACAATAAAAGTCACAAAAATTGCACGTAGCTCTCAACACATTTATTCACAAGGTAATATTGTATAACCAGAGTCATGTCTAAAGGTGCTTGCTTTTCATGTCTGACACTGCCCTGCAAAGCCCTGGTTTCAGTTTTTTGACCCTTTATTAGAAGGATTACTTCATGAATTAATAGGTTAATAATTTGGGAGCAGTGTATGGTTATCATTTTAACATACAAGATAGAGTAATTTTTGGAACCCTTCCCATGTGCCAAAGCCGGGTACAAGGCAGAGTACAAGGAAAAGTTGCAGGCCTCAAGGAACCTGGAGTCTGGTGGGCAAGGGGACAAGTCAACAAACAGTTACGATGTAACCTGGTGGTTTGGTGATATTAAAGAAAGAGAAACAGGCAGCTTAGTTGGCCTGAGAGTGGAAGAGGTCAGGAAAGACTTTAAGAATGTAGGAAATCTTCAGACTTGAAGGAAAAATCTCACATCATAGAATTGTGGAAATTAAATTGGGCTTTCTTTATTTCTCCAGAACCCAAAGCCTGTGGTAACCCTGTGGCTGTCAATAGCCCTCTTAGGTTTTGGGCAGGACTATAGTTAAACCCTTCCGGAAACACGAGAATTGAACTAACTTGAAAATTTTTAAAAAGCTGTGGTAGAATACACGTAACATATAATTGACCATTAGTGACATTCAGCACTTTATACTGTGATGCAACCACCGTGACTACCTAGATCCAGAACATTTTCATGACCTCCAAATGAAACGCTGTATCCATTAAACAATCATACCTCATCTCTTCCTCCCCAGATTCTGACAACTGCTAATATGCTTTATGGATTTGTCAATTCTGAATTTTTCATATAAATGGAACAGTACAATTTTGGTATCTGGCTTTCCACTTAGCATAGTATTTTTAAGTTTCATCCATATTGCACTAGTGTGTCTTTTCTTTTATGGCTGAATAATACTCTATTGTATGGATATCCAACATTTTGTTTATTCATTCATCAGTTGATGGGCTTCTGGGTTGTTTCTACTTTTTGGCTATTGTGAATAGTGCTGCTATGAGCAACTGTATGCGAGTTTTCATTTCAACACCTGTTTTCATTGCTTTGGAGCGCATATATCCAGGAGTGAAATTAACAGGTCACACAGTAATATTATATTTAGCTTATTAAGGCACTACCAAATTGCTTTGCACAGCAGCTGTACCATTTTACTGAACTTACCTTTAATGAGAAAGTATTTCCTTCAAGGTTACTGTGCACCTTGGTAATTTATTCTGCCTACCAACTTCAAAAGATTATTCTGAGGATTAATAACCTTTGTGAAACTGTTAAAGGCCTTGCAAAAGCAGCCTTTATATAAATTAAAGGTATTATGTACTCAGGCATTCATCCCAGTGCAGTTCACAAGGAGTTTGATAGTTCAATAAATTTACATAAAATTCAATCTGGATAGGTGTGGGCTTTTACAATCTTACAAGACCTGAAGCTGAAAAGAGACAAATTGAGCTGAATTAGTTTGTCTTGATTTGACCTGTTTTTCCTAATGAGATATTGCAGGCATTAAAAAAGAGTATCTTTTTGAAGTATGGGCACGCTGATGTTGGTTGTTGGATTTGATTAATTAATTTATCTCTATTCAGAACATTGTAATCAACTAAAACCCAAGATTGCTGTTAATTTAAAGCAGAAGCAAAAGCATGGCTGAACAGATGATGTTTGCCATGTTTAACAGACTTCCACAATGGTTCCTGAGAGATAACCAGTGAAAAACAAATTTGAACTATTTTGTGGCTCTAGACTGTGTTTTAAAACTCTAATTAAGGGGGGCAGCCAGCTCCTATTACATATCTGGTGCACATGGCGCTTTTAGGGGAGCTCATCAGCCTAGCAAAGTATTTATACAGCACCTGCATCCTGGATGGGAGGCTTTCTGATAATAACCCATTTTCTAGGTTTGAATCAATCCATGACTTGCCTAATGGATCAAGGTGCCAAAATGAGCTCACACAGCAGGCACAGAAGCCCTCCAGCTAGGTGTCTACTGAGTTGTTCTGTTCTTGGAGATTCAGATGAATTTGACTGGAACCCTCAGTATCCTGTGTGGTGTGAATTCCATGTCTTTGCAGGATTTTGAGGGGCTTCCCATCGCCTATTCAGTCTGGCTCCACGCTCCAGCATCTTCTGAATTAGTTTAGTTTATGGAGCATTCTCTTTCCCCTCCTGACCCCTAGAAGTGAAATAACAAAAATTGACTGGCTTAAATCAATTTTGGCTTAAATAACAATTTATTCTTTCTTTACATGAAGCTGGGCAGAAAAATCCCTGAATAATTCTTGACATTAACCCGTTTTTTTGCTACTGTAAAATCTTCTTGCTAGAGGTTCTTCCCTAACAATATTTTTAATCAATTAATTAATTAATTTTTTATTTTTTATTTTTATTTTTTGGAGATGGAGTCTTGCTCTGTCACCCAGGCTGGGGTGCAGTGGCGCGATCTCAGCTCATTGCAACCTCTGCCTCCTGGGTTCTAGCAATTCTCCTGCCTCAGCCTCCCAAGTAGCTGGGATTATAGGTGCACACCACCATGCCTGTCTAACTTTTGCATTTTTAGTAGAGACAGGGTTTTACCATGTTAGCCAGGCTGGTCTTGAGCTCCTGACCTCAGACAGTCCACCCGTCTCGGCCTCCCAAATTTCTGGGATTACATTTAATTCTTAACAAGACAAAGCAAACTTAAGAGTGCTGCTGAAGCATGGTATAAAGATGGCAAATGCAGGAGATGGAAGAGACTTGAGAGATCTGCGCCTTCAACACCTTTTTGTTACAGTTGAGAACATAGTGGATCAGAGTGGGCTCTGGCTTGCTCAACTTCAATGGCTAGTTACTTGGCATATGCAACCTGTAGATATCTTGCTACCCCGTTTTCAGTTGTGTCTGCTTTTTTCAGGTCCTTTAACTGAGAATTGGAGTTTCTGGCATTCCCAAGTTCACCCATTCCTGTGAGACAGAAGCAGGGAATGAAGCCACAATCCTATAAACATGTTTTGCCTTAAAAAAATTCTCCAAGTCTGTAATACCTTTAGGTCACTTTATGGAATGTTTTCTTCTCTTTCACAATTACAAGCAGCCTCTCACATTATCACAGCTTAGATTCTCCAGGACCGATGAATTATAAGGGGATAGAGATTTTAATGAATTTGACTACAGAAAAGCTATTTTAGAAAAGAGTAATGAGAATCTCAGTTCTCCTAGCTGACATCAGATTCTTGAAGAAATATTTTCCCAACAATAGAAGAAAATTACCAGGGAAATAACAGAGGAGGAGGATGTTGTTACTCAGATATAAAACGAAAACAGAAAGCCCATCAGTGGCATGAAGGCAATGGAATTGAATCTCAGAAAACACTTTATTGCTAATTTTCCATTTTCTAAACATGCATCTAAATATAATGGCCAAGGATTTGAATAAAAATCAGTCTCTGATTCTTTCACCAAAGGGAGATTCAGAACAATTTGCAGTCATCTATTCTCATTTCTTGAACATCTCTGACTTTTTAGCTGCTGCTTTTAAACCTTGAAAAGTAGTAAACAGCTATAACTTGTCATTGTCAAAAGAGAAATGTAAGGGTATGCATTCTATAAAGGACCAAGATAATATCATGACTCAAAAATTCCCCAGGGTAGAGGAATGGACTTTTAGCAATGTAGAATGAACACATTTTCAAGATTTCTCTGTCTTAAATGGTAGCCTAAATTTAAAAATGCAAACAAAACCCACAAAAGCCAATTTAGATTACATTAAAAGTAGAGGAAAGGAAGAGAGGAGATAATAAAAGAGTAAAAAAAAAAATTAAACAACAAATATCTTTTCCATATTGCCTGTGGAATAAATTTAACTTGAGCTAGTGTCTATCTGATGAAAATTGTCCAATAATGTATTTTTTTCCACGTTGCCCTGAAGATTGTCCGTTCAGGGCATTTGGTAGTTGACAAGAGTGTGATGCTGCCTAATTTCTATACTGATTATGCTGTATTTTACCTCCATAGCTCTGAACCAAGAAGTCGAACTGGATTTTCCAGTCTTCAACATGTAATGCTGTGTCTTTCAGAATTCACAGGGGGTAATAAGTGTGTACCTTAATGAACCAAGTCTCTAAATAAAAATCAAATATTGATAAAATATACAGTAGTTTTCTTATGGTGGTGTGTAAGTTTGGAGAGCATAATCAGCCACTGTTAGAAGTGGTAATTCTTTCTAAACAATATGATATGGTTTTTCAGATTAATACATGAAACAAATACTGTGACACACCCAGCAATTTAGGGGTACTTCCAGCTCAGGTTGGTCGAAGGTTGGAGATTCTGTTTCCAGCTGTAATGTCACAAACTCTTTGTAGGCAATATGAATTGTCCTGGTTTTCTCTGCTTCTTGGAAGAAGATGCAATGCAGTATCATAAAAAAGACCTGTGACTTCGCGCTGCACAGACAGATCAGGGTTGGGCTGGCTTTGCAATACTAATTCTGTGATCTTGGCCCAGTTCCTTTATCTGAGATTACCTGCAGATAATGGTATTTTCCTGATAAACGTGAAGATTCTTGACGTACTCAGATTTACACAGGTTACCTTTGTGGATTAGGAAGAACAAAGTATTGTACTTGGCAAAATTTGATAATTTGTTTCAACTCACTTGGCCCCAGGAGATGGTAACTGCACTAATCAGCTGTCCTGCAGCAACATATAATCCCCAGATTTTATTAGATTAGAACAAAAAGATTTATTTTTGCTCCTGTTACACGTCAATAGCTTTGAGTTAGGTGGAGCAGCATCTACCTGGGGGCTGTTTTATTCATGGCAGAGAGAAAGATTGAGAATTCGAGGAAACGATGCGTCTTCAAACTTCTGCAGGAACTTGGAAGATTGACATTCCATTGGCTAAAGTAAGTCACATGACCAAGCCTGCCATTAGCAGGGAAAGGAAGTATAGAAATGCCACCAAAGGCACTGCAGCTCTCATGACAATGAATATATATATTCTGTTATAGGAAAGAGGAGTGAATAGTTGGGAACTACCTTCTGCCACAATGACTATTTCTTTTTTTAAATTTCTTTATTTTTTTGAGATGGAGTCTCGTTCTGTCGCCAGGCTGGAGTACAATGTCGCCATCTCAGCTCACTGCCACTTCAGCCTCCTGGGTTCAAACGATTCTCCTGCCTCAGCCTCCCGAGTAGCTGGGACTACAGGCATGCACCGCCATGTCCAGCTAATTTTTGTGTTTTTAGTAGAGAGGGGTTTCGCCGTGTTGGCCAGGATGGTCTCCATCTCTTGACCTCATGATCTGTCCACCTCGGTATCCAAAAGTGTTGGGATTACAGGCGTGAGCCACCGCACCTGGCCCACAATGACTGTTTTTATTATCAGAGAAGCTGCATGAGATGCATGGACTTTTGAGCCTGGGTTTGTATCCCACCTCCCGTGTTACTTGTTATAAGAACTTAGGGCTTGGCATGGTGACTCAGGCCTTCAATGGAAGCAGTTTGGGAGACTGAGGCGGGCAGATCATCTGAGGTCAGGAGTTCAAGACCAGCCCGGCCAACATGGTGAAACCCCATGTCTACTAAAAATATAAAAATTAGCCGGGCATGATGGCACACATCTATAATCCCAGCTATTCGGGAGGCTGAGGCAGGTGAATCGCTTGAACCTGGGAGGCGGAGGTTGCAGTGAGCCCAGATTGCGCCACTGTACAAACTTGGGCAAGTTATCTGATGTTTCTGTGCCTGGTCCATCTGGAAAACTGGGATAATAACAGATCTACTTCATCTCGTAGGGTTAAAAAATGAAGTAAGTGTGTATTTATATGTACAGTCATGCATCACTTAATGACAGGGACATGTTCTGAGAAATGTGCTGTTTGGTTTTTGTCATTGTGCAGACCTCATAGAGTGTATTTACACAAACCTAGATGGTATACCTACCACATGCCTAGGCTATATGGTATAGCCTATCACTCCTAGGCTACAAATCTATACAGTCTGTTACTGTACTGAATCCAGTAGGTAATTGTAATACAGTGGTATTTGTGTATGTAAACATATTAAAACAGAAAATACAGTAAAAGTATGGCATAAAAGATAAAACATAATATACCTATATATCAGTTACCATGAATACAGCTTGCAAGACTGGAAGCTGTTCTTGGTGAGTGAGTGGTGAGTGAACGTGAAGGCCTAGGTCATTACTGTATATTCTCATAGACTTTTTAAACCCTGTATGCTTAGGCTACAGTAAATATAGAAAAAATTTTCTTTAACCTTAGCCTACTTTAACATTTTTACTTCATAAATTTTTAATTTTTTTACACATAGTCTTTTGTAATAATGCTTCACTTAAAACACAAACACATTGCTCCAACGTACAAAAATATTTTCTTTATATTATTCTATACTTTTTTTCTATCTTTAAATTTTTAAAATTTTAAGAACTTTTAAGTGATATATGTTTAAAAACCAAGACACAAACACACACATTAACTTAGGGTCACGATCATCAATATCATTGTCTTCCACTCTCACATCTTGTCCCACTGGAAGGTCTTCAGGGGCAATAACACGCATGGAACTGTCATCGCCTATGAAAACAATGCTATCTTCTGGAATACGTCCTGAAGGACCTGCCTGGGGCTGTTTTACATTTCACATTTTTTTAACAAGTAGAAGGAGTACACTTAAGTAACATTAAAAGTATGGTATAGTAAGTATATAAACCAGTAACATAGTCCTTTATTATCATTATCAAGAATTATGGACTGTACAAAATTGTATGTGCTATACTTTTATACGACTGGCAGCACAGTAGGTTTGTCTACACTAGCATCACCAGAAACACATGAGCAATGTGTTATGCTATAACTTTATAATGGCTATGATGTCAGTAAGCTATTGGGAGTTTTTCAGCTTCATTTTTTTTTTTTTTTTGCTGCCTACAATATGATGAACTTTATTTTTTTAATTTTTTAATTTTTATTTTTATTATACTTTAAGCTCTAGGGTACATGTGCACAACGTGCAGGTTTGTTACATATGTATGCATGTGCCATGTTGGTGTGCTGCACCCATTAACTTGTCATTTACATTAGGTATATCTTCTAATGCTATCCTTCCCCCTTCCCTGCTCCCCACAATAGGACCCGGTGTGTGATGTTCCCCTTCCTGTGTCCAAGTGATCTCATTGTTCAATTCCCACCTATGAGTGACAGCATGCAGTATTTGGTTTTCTGTTCTTGCGATAGTTTGCTGAGAATGATGGTTTCCAGCTGCATCCATGTCCCTACAAAGGACACTAACTCATCCTTTTTTATGGCTGCATAGCATTTCATGGTGTATATGTGCCACATTTTCTTAATCCAGTCTGTCACTGATGGACATTTGGGTTGAGATGGACATTTGGGTTGATTCTAAGTCTTTGCTATTGTGAATAGTGCAGCAGTAAACATACGTGTGCATGTGTCTTTATAGTAGCATGACTTATAATCCTTTGGGTATATACCCAGTAATGGGATGGCTGGGTCAGATGGTATTTCTAGTTCTAGATCCTTGAGGAATCGCCACACTGTTTTCCACAATGGTTGAACTAGTTTACAGTCCCACCAACAGTGTAAAAGTGTTCCTATTTCTCCACATCCTCTCCAGCACCTGTTTCCTGATTTTTTAATGATTGCCATTCTAACTGGTGTGACATGGTATCTCATTGTGGTTTTGATTTGCATTTCTCTGATGGCCAGTGATGATGAGCATTTTTTCATGTGTCTGTTGGCTGTATGAATGTCTTGTTTTGAGAAGTGTCTGTTCATATCCTTTGCACACTTTTTGATGGGGTTGTTTGTTTTTTTCTTGTAAGTTTGATTGAGTTTTTTATAGGTTCTGGATATTAGCCCTTTGTCAGATGAGTAGATTGCAAAAATGTTCTCCCCTTCTGTAGGTTGCCTGTTCACTCTGATGGTAGTTTCTTTTGCTGTGCAGAAGCTTTTTAGTTTAATTAGATCCCATTTGTCAATTTTGGCTTTTGCTGCCGTTGCTTTTGGTGTTTTAGACATGAAGTCCTTGCCCATGCCTATGTCCTGAATGGTATTACCTAGGTTTTGTTCTAGGGTTTTTATGGTTTCAGGTCTAACATTTAAGTCTCTAATCTGTCTTGAATTAATTTTTGTATAAGGAGTAAGGAAAGGATCCGGTTTCAGCTTTCTACTTATGGCTAGCCAATTTTCCCAGCACCATTTATTAAATAGGGAATTCTTTCCCCATTTCTTGTTTTTGTCAGGTTTGTCAAAGATCAGAGGGCTGTAGATGTGTGGTATTATTTCTGAGGGCTCTGTTCTGTTCCATTGGTCTGTATCTCTGTTTTGGTACCAGTACCATGCTGTTTTGGTTACTGTAGCCTTGTAGTATAGTTTGAAGTCAGGTAGCGTGATGTCTCCAGCTTTGTTCTTTTGGCTTAGGATTGTCTTGGCAATGCGGGGTCTTTTTGGTTCCATATGAACTTGAAAGAAGTTTTTTCCCAATTCTTTGAAGAAAGTCATTGGTAGCTTATTGGGGATGGCATTGAATCTGTAAATAACCTTGGGCAATATGGCCATTTTCACAATAATATTGATTCTTCCTATCCATGAGCATGTTATGTTCTTCCATTTGTTTGTGTCCTCTTTCATTTCACTGAGCAGTGGTTTGTAGCTCTCCTTGAAGAGGTCCTTTACATCCCTTGTAAGTTGAATTCCTAGGTATTTTATTCTCTTTGAAGCTATTGTGAATGGAAGTTCATTCACGATTTGGATCTCTGTTTGTCTGTTACTGGTGTATAAGAATGCTTGTGATTTTTGCACATTGATTTTGTATCCTGAGACTTTGCTGAAGTTGCTTATCAGCTTAAGGAGATTTTGGGCTGAGATGATGGGGTTTTCTAAATATACAATCATGTCATCTGCAAACAGGGACAATTTTGACTTCTTTTTCTAACTGAATACCCTTTATTTCTTTCTGTTGCCTGATTGCCCTAGCCAGAACTTCCAACACTATGTTGAACAGGAGTGGTGAGAGAGGGCATCCCTGTCTTGTGCCAGTTTTCAAAGGGAATGCTTCCAGTTTTTGGCCATTCAGTATGATATTGGCTGTGGGTTTGTCATAAATAGCTCTTATTATTTTGAGATACGTTCTATCAATACCGAATTTATTGAGAGTTTTTAGCATGAAGGGCTGTTGAATTTTTTCAAAGGGCTTTTCTGCATCTATTGAGATAATCATGTGGTTTTGGCTTTGGTTCTGTTTATATGCTGGATTACATTTATTGATTTGCGTATGTTGAACCAGCCTTGCATCCCAGGGATGAAGCCCACTTGATCATGGTGGATAAGCTTTTTGATGTGCTGCTGGATTCGGTTTGCCAGTATTTTATTGACGATTTTTGCATCGATGTTCATCAGGGATATTGATCTAAAATTCTCTTTCTTTGTTAGGCTTTGGTATCAGGATAATGTTGGCCTCATAAAATGAGTTAGGGGAGGATTCCCTCTTTTTCTATTGATTGGAATAGTTTCAGAAGGAATGGTACCAACTCCTCCTTGTACCTCTGGTAGAATTCGGCTGTGAATCCGTCTAGTCCTGGATGTTTTTTGGTTGGCAGGCTATTAATTATTGCCTCAATTTCAGAGCCTGCTATTGGTCTATTCAGGGATTCAACTTCTTCCTGGTTCAGTCTTTGGAGAGTGTAAGTGTCCAGGAAATTATCAGTTTCTTCTAGGTTTTCTAGTTTATTTGTGTAGAGCTGTTTATAGTATTTTCTGATGGTAGTTTGTATTTCTGTGGGGTCATTGGTGATAACCCCTTTATCATTTTTTATTGCATCTATTTGATTCTTCTCTCTTTTCTTCTTTATTAGTCTTGCTAGCGGTCTATCAATTTTGTTGATCTTTTCAAAAAAACCAGCCCCTGGATTCATTGATTTTTTGGAGGGTTTTTTTTGTGTCTCTACCTCTTTCAGTTCTGCTCTGATCTTAGTTATTTCTTGCCTTCTGCTAGCTTTGGAATGTGTTTGTTCTTGCTTCTCTAGTTCTGTTAATTGTGATGCTAGGGTGTCAGTTTTAGATCTTTCCAGCTTTCTCTTGTGGGCATTTAGTGTTATAAATTTCCCTCTACACACTGCTTTAAATGTGTCCCAGAGATTCTGGTATGTTGTATCTTTGTTCTCATTGGTTTCAAAGAACATCTTTATTTCTGCCTTCATTTCGTTATGTACCCAGTAGTCATTCAGGAGCAGGTTGTTCAGTTTCTATGTAGTTGAGCGATTTTGATTGAGTTTCTTAGTCCTGAGTTTTAGTTTGATTGCACTGTGGTCTGAGAGACAGTTTGTTATAATTTCTGTTCTTTTACATTTGCTGACAAGTGCTTTACTTCCAGCTATGTGGTCAGTTTTGGAATAAGTGTGATGTGGTGCTGAGGAGAATGTATATTCTGTTGATTTTGGGTGGAGAGTTCTAGAGATGTCTATTAGGTCTGCTTGGTGCAGAGTTGAGTTCAATTCCTGGATGTCCTGGTTGACTTTCTGTCTCGTTGATCTGTCTAATGTTGACAGTGGCATGTTAAAGTCTCCCATTGTTACTGTATGGGAGTCTAAGTCTCTTTGTAAGTCTCTAAGGACTTGCTTTATGAATCTGGGTGCTCCTGTATCGTGTGCCTGTATATTTAGGATAGTTAGCTCTTCCTGATGAATTGATCCCTTTACCATTATGTAATGGCCACCTTTGTCCCTTTTGATCTTTGATGGTTTAAAGTCTGTTTTATCAGAGAGTAGGATTGCAACTGCTCCTTTTTTTTTGTTTTCCATTTGCTTGGTAGATCTTCGTCCATCCCTTTATTTTGAGCCTACGTGTGTGTCTGCATGTGAGATGGGTCTCCTGAATACAGCAAACTGATGGGTCTTGACTCTTTATCCAATTTGTCAGTCTGTGTCTTTTAATTGGACCATTTAGTCCATTTACATTTAAGGTTAATATTGTTATGTGTGAGCTTGATCCTGTCATTGTGATATTAGTTGGTTATTTTGCTCGCTTGTTGATGCGGTTTCTTCCTAGCATCAATGGACTTTACATTTTGGCATGTTTTTGCAATGGCTGGTACCTGTTGTTCCTTTCCATGTTTAGTGCTTCCTTCAGGATCTCTTGTAGGGCAGGCCTGGTGGTGACAAAATCTCTAAGCATTTGCTTGTCTGTAAAGTATTTTGTTTCTCCTTCACTTATGAAACTTAGTTTGGCTGGATATAAAATTCTGGGTTGAAAATTCTTTAAGAATGTTGAATATTGGCCCCCACTCTCTTCTGGCTTGGAGAGTTTCTGCCGAGAGATCTACTGTTAGTCTGATGGGCTTCCCTTTGTGTGTAACCCGACCTTTCTCTCTGGCTGCCCTTAACATTTTTTCCTTCATTTCAACTTTGGTGAATCTGACAATTATGTGTCTTGGAGTTGCTCTTCTCAGAGTATCTTTGTGGCGTTCTCTGTATTTCCTGAATTTGAATGTATTTCCTGAATTTGAATGCCTGCCTTACTAGGTTGGGGAAGTGCTCCTGGATGATATCCTGCAGTGTTTTCCAACTTGGTTCCATTTTCCCTGTCACTTTCAGGTACACCAATCAGACGTAGATTTGGTCTTTTCACATAATCCCATATTTCTTGGAGGCTTTGTTCTTTTCTTTTTACTCTTTTTTCTCTACACTTCTCTTCTTGGGTTCATTTCATTTGTTCTTCAATCGCTGATAACTCTTTCTTCCAGTTGATTGAGACGGTTACTGAAGCTTGTGCATTTGTCACGTATTTCTGTGTCATGGTTTTCATCTCTATCAGTTCTTTTAAGGTCTTCTCTGTGTTGGTTATTCTAGTTATCCATTCATCCATTCTTTTTTCAATGTTTTTAGTTTCTTTGTGCTGGTTACGTAGTTCCTCCTTTAGCGCTGAGAAGTTTGATCAACTGAAGCCTTCTCTCAACTCGTCAAGGTCCAACTGAAGCCTTCTTTCAACTTGTCAAGGTCATTCTCTGTCCAGCTTTGTTCTGTTGCTGGCGATGAGCTGCGTTCCTTTGGAGGGGGATATGCGCTCTGATTTTTTGAATTTCCAGCTTTTCTGCACTGCTTTTTTCCCCATCTTTGTGGTTTTATCTGCCTTTGGTCTTTGATGATGGTGACATACTGATGGGGTTTTGGTGTGGTGGGTGTCCTTTCTGTTTGTTTTCCTTCTAACAGTCAGGACCCTCTGCTGCAGGTCTGTTGGAATTTGCTTGAGGTCAACTCCAGACCCTGTTTATCTGGGTCTGTTTATCTGCAGCAGAGGTTGCAGAAGATAGAATATTGCTGAATAGCGAGTGTTGCTGTCTGATTCTTGCTCTGGAAGCTTCGTCTCAGGGTGTACCCAGCCGTGTGAGGTGTGATGTGTCGGTCTGCACCTAGTGGGGGATGTCTCCCAGTTAGGCTACTCAGGGGTCAGGGACCCACTTGAACAGGCAGGCAGCCTGTTCTCAGATCTCAACCTCTGTGCTGGGAGAACCACTGTTCTCTTCAAAGCTGTAAGACAGGGACTTTTACATCTGCAGAGGTTTCTGCTGCTTTTTGTTTAGCTATGCCCTGTCCCCAGAGGTGGAGTCTACAGAGGCAGGCAGGCCTCCTTGAGCTCAGCTTCATTTTAATTGTATGGGACCACCATCATATATGCTGTCTGTTGACCAAAACATCATTACGTGGCTCATAACTGTATATATACCTACACACACAAATATATAAAATCACTTACAAGAAAAACTGGTACACATAGTAAGCCTCAGATGTTAGCTATGTTTTTTATTACTGATTATATTAAGAAAATAAGGCCTGGGGCGGTGACTCACACTGATAATCCTAACACTTTGGGAGGCCAAGGCAGGTGGATCATCTGAGGTCAGGAGTTTGAGACCAGCCTGGCCAACATGGTGAAACCCTGTCTCTACTAAAAACACAAAAATTAGCCAGTTGTGGTGGTGCATCACTGTAATCCCAGGTACTTGGGAGGCTGAGGCAGTGGAATAGCTTTGACCCAGGAGGCGGAGTTGCAGTGATCTGGGATCATGCCACTGTATTTCAGCCTGGGAGAAAAGTGAGACTGTGTCTCACAAAAAAGAAAAAAAAAAGAAAATAGTTAATGCATGCTTAGCTGAATACCTAGGTGATGGGTTGATAGGTGCAGCAAACTACCATGGTATACATTTACCTTTGCAGCAAACCTACACATCCTGCACATGTATTCCAGAAAGTACGTTATAGAGGCATTCCCTGTATATTTAAGAAAACACATGAACTAAATTAAAGTAGCTGTGGTAGGGAAATGGTATACATATTTCCTACTTCCCTTAAGTGACTTCTACACAATTCGATTGGTCCATACATTGATTCTTTACTACTTTTCTTCCTCTGTCTTACAGTCATCAGTCTTTGGAGATGAAATGACAGAAAATGTAAGCAGGAAGAATTCATGCCTAGCATTATGGTATAAACCATTAACTTTGTTTCTTACAGCTTTTAGAGGAAGCATTTTTTTTTTTTTTTCAGAATCTTTTCCTCTGTGTTTTCAAAGAATCAAATTCAGAAAGATGTTGGGTTCTGGGAATGAACATTAATTTTTCATTCTGCCCTAGGCTTGTCTCCATAGACAATGAGTATTGTACCATTCTACTATTTTAATACTCTATTTTGAGGAATAATCAAATAGGCAATTTCCTAAATAGCACTGCAACTGTAATAATGCAAATGCCTCACTGTCGTAATGATGGAGGTTCTATAATGTGAATTGAGTATGGCTTATTTCCTTTCTCTATATCACAGATTCTGCTGGAAAATTTAGTGTTAATTTCCTTTGAATAGCATCTCTGAAATTTAGTAGGTTAGGAGAAATACCTATAAACTGAGATATACATGCTAATAAATGTTTAAACTAGAACAATGATAATTTTTCCTATAATAAAGGAACCTAGTGAAAAACTAGCTCAAATCTTGTAACTGCTTGTTTCAAATACTATAAAAGCACTACCAAGTGGAAAAGAACCAGTTACGTAACACCTTTGCTGAAAAATTTTTATTTGCTTCTTCCCAAGAAATATGTCTAATTATAAATTTACACCTCACCCTCTAACCATTAGAAATATCATGCAACATTCTTCATGCTTCTGATGGTACAAAGATCAGTTGTCTGGGGAGCAATTTATATTTTTGCTGGAAAGGCTGTCTGGGTACCAGGTTTGAATCAGAGATCTGGTAACTGAGTTCTGTAGGCATCTCCATCAAAACAAAGGAAGAAGAGCTGTGAACTCTTATTAAATTGATGCAGAGAAGTGAGTCAACAGGCAAGTGACTTTAACCATGGAGGAAAAAGCGACTGCTATTTCTGACTTGGGTTAAGATGGTTAGGATCATGGGAAGAGAAGTAGAAAAGAAACCAACTCCATGCTTGTTTCCCGATGTAGGTTTTTCACCTTCAGCAGACCTAAGCTCACAAGCAGGAGAAGCTTTAACTTTAAATGGATGTTTGAGTTTTAATTACTATACTGGACTAAACATATGAACTAGTGAACTGAGACTATTCTGGGGGACCATAGTGACCAGCAGACTTTTTACCGTTTGAGAGTAATCAGAAAATCGTAAGGCTGACCCTAGATTTTACTCACGTGGTCAGGGAACTGCTTTCTAGAGCCAATATGCAGGAGCTGATATGTGATAAATTATATCTTCTTTTCTACTTAGGCTAACGGAGGGACCATGAATTGTTCACAATTTTGAATCCATTTGTTTTCCTCATTAGTAAAAAAGTCCTCTAATTTTTAACTAGGCATGTGAACATCTGCTAGTTGACTACATTCCAGGTTTCTGCTATTGTCTGAATGTTTCAGTCTCTCAAATTCATTTGTTGAAACCAATCCCTGATGTGATGATATTAGGAGGTGGAGCCTTTGGAAGGTGATTAGGTCTCATGATGGTAGAATCCTCATGAATGGGATTTGTTCCCTTATAAAAGAGGTCCCAGAGAGCTGCCTTGTCTCTTTCTATCATGTGAGGACACAACAAGAAGATGCCTTCTGTGAACAAGGAAATAAGTCCTTACCAGACATCAGATGTGGTAGCTTGATTCTTGGACTTCCCAGATCCAGAACAGTAGGAAATAAATTTATGTTTTTTATAAGCCACCGAGTTTGTGGTATTTTGTTGTAGTTGCTCAAACAGAATAAGACACTTTCCTTGTAGTTAATTGTGGCCATATGACTAGATTTGGGCCAATGAGATGTAGGCGGAAGTACTATATGCAACTTCTAGGTCACTTTCTTAAAAATAAGCTCTATACACACCAGTAACAGAGCACCAAATCATGAGTGAACTCCCATTTACAATTGCTTCAAAGAGAATAAAATACCTAGGAATCCAACTCACAAGGGATGGTGAAGGACCTCTTCAAGGAGAACTGCAAACCACTGCTCAACGAAATAAAAGAGGACACAAACAAATGGAAAAACATTCCGTGCTCATGGATAGGAAGAATCAATATCATGAAAATGGCCATACTGCCCAAAGTAGTTTGTAGATTCAATGCCATTCCCATCAAGCTACCAATGACTTTCTTCACAGAATTGGAAAAAAACTGCTTTAAAGTTCATATGGAACCAAAAAGCCCACATTGCCAAGACAATCTTAAGCCAAAAGAATAAAGCTGTGGAGGCATCACGCTACCTGACTTCAAACTATACTACAAGGCTACAGTAACCAAAACAGCATGGTACTGGTACCAGCACAGAGATATAGACCAATGGAACAGAACAGAGCCCTCAGAAATAATACCACACATCTACAACCATCTAATCTTTGGCAAACCTGACAAAAACAAGAAATGGGGAAAGCATTCCCTATTTAATAAATGGTGCTGGGAAAACTGGCTAGCCATATGTGGAAAGCTGAAACTGGATCCCTTCCTTACTCCTTATACAGAAATTAATTTAAGGTGGATTAGAGACTTAAATGTTAGACCTAAAACCGTAAAAACCGTAGAAGAAAACCTAGGCAATACCATTCAGGACATAGGCATGGGCAAGGACTTCATGACTAAAACACCGAAAGCATAGGCAACAAAAGCCAAAATTGACAGATGGAATCTAATTAAACTAAAGAGCTTCTGCACAGCAAAGAAACCACCGTCAGAGTGAACAGGCAACCTACAGAAGGGGAGAAAATTTTTACAATCTACCCATCTGACAAAGGGCTAATATCCAGAATCTACAAAGAACTTAAACTAATTTACAAGAAAAAAATCAAACCCCATCAAAAAGTGGGCGGAGGACATGAACAGACACTTCTCAAAGAAGACATTTATGCAGCCAACAGACACATCAAAAAATGCTCATCATCACTGGCCATCAGAGAAATGCAAATCAAAACCACAATGAAATATCATCTCACACAAGTTAGAATGGTGATCATTAAAAAATCAGGAAACAACAGGTGCTGGAGAGGATGTGGAGAAATAGGAACACTTTAACACTGTTAGTCGGACTGTAAACTAGTTCATCCATTGTGGAAGACTGTGGTGATTCCTCAAGGATCTAAAACTAGAAATACCATTTGACCCAGCCATCCCATTACTGGGTATATACCCAAAGGATTATAAATCATGCTGCTGTAAAGACACATGCACACGTATGTTTATTGCAGCACTATTCACAATAGCAAAGACTTGGAACCAACCCAAATGTCCATCCATGATAGACTGAATTAAGAAAATGGTGGCAGATATACTCCAAGGAATACTATGCAGCCATAAAAAAGGATGAATTCATGTCCTTTGTAGGGACATGGACAAAGTTGGAAACCATTATTCTGAGCAAACTATGGCAAGGACAGAAAACCAAATACCGCATGCTCTCACTCATAGGTGGGAATTGAACAATGAGAACTCTTGGACACAGGAAGGGGAACATCACACACTGGGGCCTGTCATGGGGTGGGGGGAGGGAGGAGGGATAGCATTAGGAGATATACTTAATGTATACCTAATGACGAGTTAATGGGTGCAGCACACCAACATGGAACATGTATATGTATGTAACAAACTTGCATATTGTGCACATGTACACTAGAACTTAAAGTATAATAAAAAATAAAAATAAGCTGCTTTTCCTTATGGATAGGAAATAGTAATAATGGAGCAGTCGGGGCCACAAATTGAAGCTAGCAGAGCTATACTGCCAGCTTTAGACTGCTTACCTCTGGGATAGTGTAAAAGAAAAATAAACTATGCTTATTTAGGACTTTGCGTATTCTGTATCTTTGTTATAAAGCTTAATACATACCCTAGTTAATATAGAAAATAGTGTTTAAGTCTATGTTGCTGCTGTCACAGAAAATCTAAAATATATGGTCTGTCTTAGTTTTCAAGTAGAAGGTAACCAAGGAACATACTAAGGTTAGAAGGCTGGAAGGGTCATGAGCATTTTTTAAGACCTTGGCAAAACATTTGGTAAAGTGTCACCTGCAGTGATGTAGAGGACAGACCACTTTAGAGAAGTGGTTAGAAAAAGGTCAGCTATCATGTGTGTTAACTGCTTCCTTCTGTATTTGGCAAGATTTCAGAAGGGAGAAATGAGCTTGCTCAAGAATTGGCCAATTTTAAGCAGAGATGGAAAGAACTGAAGTTGTGCTAAAGGAGGCTTTTTCTGCCTTTGATTTTTAATCTAAATTGAAGGTTCAGAGATTTCAGGCCAGCAAGGTTGGAAAAGCCAGCTCTATCTTTACCTGGAATAGCAGGAGATAGGCTTATTCATAACTTTTCTCAGAGGTGTCCTATTAAGACTGCTTAGCTCATGGGAGGTAGTCCTCAGACAGTGATCATGTGAAAGTTACGGCCTTCTGATTTAAGCCTTAACAAGACAGCTCCTGTTCAAATATGGGAGAGGAGAATGGGTTGAACTAGAAGCCAATAAGGAGGAGGAGAGCCAGCAACCTTAGGAAAGTTGTCCAGAAGAGATCTTGGGCATAATGATTACTTGCATGTAGAATCAGTGAGGCTGGTAAATGTTTAATAATGAGTTCTGTATTGTTTTTGTTGTTGTTTTTAAAATAAAAGTCCTGGGGTTTAGTTTCTATTTTTTTTATTTTATTTTTTTATTTTCAAGGTATAAATGGTCACACCATGATCTATTTCATGATACCAACAGGGTGTGTCACTGATTGTGTGAGGTTGGAAAAAGATGTGCACAATAGGTTCCTACAAGCCGATGCAAGCCAGACCCAAACACCACTGCTTGGAACTGATTGGAAGAAAATAGACAGTCTACTAAATTTTGCAAGGAGTTGTATTCCCCAAGAAACTAAAATCCTAGCTGACAAAGGCCTGTGAATGTTCTGATCTCCCTAAGGAATCCATCAAACTCTCAAGCATGCAAGAGCAGAAAATCAGGAAATCAGCTGCCTAGAAGGGCATACTCTCCAACATCTTCAGCTGGGGCTGCAGAGACTAATTGATAAAGAGGGCTGTTCCAGAGGGCGAAGCCGGGAGCACAGAGGGCAACTGACAGGAAATCATCCCAGACATCACAGTCTAGGTTACCTATTCCTCTGCTCACGTAGGGGCTTCTTACAATGACTACTTAGCAGGATGTCATCATTGCTGTGGACCAGGGGATGCTGAGTGTGCCCCCTTTTCTTTCTTTTTTTTTTTTCTTCTTTGAGAGAGTCTCTCTCTGTTGCCAGGCTGGAGTACAGTGGCACAAACTTGGCTCACTGCCACCTCCACCTCCCGGGTTCAAGCGTTTCTCCTGCCTCGGCCTCCGGAATAGCTGGGACTACAGGCGTGGAGTCACCACACCTGGCTAATTTTTGTATTTTTAGTAAATAACGGGGTTTCGCCATGTTGGCCAAGATTGTCTTGATCTCTTGAGCTTGTGATCTGCTTGTCTCAGCCTCCCAAAGTGCTGGAATTACAGGCATAAGCCACTGTGCCTGGCCTTTTCTTTCTCTTTCCTTCCTTTTTCCTTCCTTCCTTCCTTTCTTTTTTTTTTTTTTTGGAGTTTCGCTCTGTCGTTTAGCCTGGAGTGCAGTGGCATGATCTCTGCTCACTGCAAGCTCCACCTCCTTCCTGGGTTCACGCCGTTCTCCTGCCTCAGCTTCCCGAGTAGCTGGGACTACAGGTGCCGGCCACCACGCCTGGCTAATGTTTTCCTTTTTTTTTTTTTTTTGTATTTTTAGTAGAGGTGGGGTTTCGCCATGTTGACCAGAATGGTCTTGATTTCTTGACCTCATGATCCCCCCACGTTGGCCTCCCAAAGTGTTGGGATTACAGGCGTGAGCCTCCACACCCAGCCTGCTCTACCACTTTCTGTTGGATGTGGAGAAAGGGGAAGCTGTTTTGCCTGGCGATGAATAAGCTCAGCTTAGTTTTCTCGGCTCTGGTGGTTATATTTTACATGAATTTCTTAAAGGTAAACTGTTTGCCATGAACGTTCCTTTTCTTCCTTTCTGCTTGCTGGGAAATGGCTAGCACCTGAAGAACGTGTTAAAGATGGCAGAGCTATCTTGCCAACTTCGGTCAGCTCCCCTCTAGATTGTCCTGAAAAAGAAAAGTACCTTTCCCATTTAACCTTCCTGTAACCTTCCTGTATTTTGGTCACCTTTTCAAACCAGTGTAGCCTATTCTCTAACTACTACTCAACATAAAAGTCCTGGTCTATCAACATACTGGTTACATATATAAAGTCTTAGCTTGGTACCTTGCATATTGTATTTTTTTTTAGTTAGTGTTTGCTATTATTATTAACAATGAATATGATTGTTGACTGACTGAATGAGGAATAGTTATGTAAAATTTATGTTACCATTAAAAGACTTTGGGAAGGATGGGGTAAGAATTTTGGATACCATTTGCATCATTGAATAGAAATGAAACACATAAAACTACTGGCTATGATGCACTAACATTTATTTTGAGCATACCTGATGCTTGATGCTTTATAAACGTGTCATAAAAACTATAGTCTTTTCTTGGCAGACTCTTAATCTAAATGAGGTGATCAGTAGTATTGCAAACCGAGGATAAAAATGCAGTAAGTCTGACAGGTGGTGATTGTTGCTTGCTCTTTTTTTCCCTTTATCTCTTTTCTCTCATTACATGTGCAAGAGCTTAAATAAAATATCTCACAAAAATGTTATGAAAGAAAGCCCCATGCTGTGTATTTACTGCAAATATGTCTACGTGTTCAGACATGATCTGATGCTGCCCATTGGAGATATTTTCTGGAAATTTTCTGAGGCCAAGTCCAGTGACCTTAAAAATGCATCAGTCTCCAGTGGCTTAAGCCTGCTTCATATATATATAATATACACACACACACACACACACACACACACACACAATATACTCACATGTGCATTTCTGTTTTAGAAACACCTGTGAGTCACTGTCATCCTACCTGTGAAGGGCTCTTTCTTTTTCTTTCTTCCTTTTCTTTCTTTTTTTTTTTTTTTTTAAATCATAAGGAGGTAAGGAGGCTGGGCATGGTAGCTCATGCATGTAATCCCAGCACTTTGGAAGGCTGGGGAGGGTGGATCACTTAAGGTCAGGAGTTTGAGACCAGCCTGGGCAACATGGCGAAACCCCGTGTCCACTAAAAATACAACAATTAGCTGGGTGCGGTGACACACCCTTGTAGTATCCCAGCTACTTGGGAGGCTGAGGCATGAGAATTGCTTGAACCTGTGAGGCGGAGGTTGCAGTAAGCAGTGATTTTGCCACTGCACTCCAGACTGGGCAATAACATGAGACCCTGTCTAAAAAAAAAAAAAAAGAAAAAAGTTATAAAGATAATTGTGTCTCTTTTAAGCACTCATTCTAGGAGTGACTAGATTCCAATTTACTCCAACATTATCCTTCTCAAAGAAAATATAAATGCATAAAGCAGAGAAGGGATAGAGACTGAATATCTTGGGGAGTCCAGAAATGGAGCAGGACATCTTTTCTTTCCCTGTCGTTGGCTTCCATTCTGCCAAGTTTAGATAGGACAGGAGATTAGTGGTCCTATGATGAGACTTTAATGGATCTTTGGGTACTGGTGGTCTCAGACCCATTTCTGAAAGGCATTTGTCTAAGTCTTGAAAGTTTCTGGACCAAGTTTCCTTACAGTGTACTCAAGGGACTGGCTGAAGAAAAAAGGCAGAACCTGTGACGAAGGCTACGGAGGCACAGAGCATAAGGGCGAGGCCAACACAAGTGAATCCTTCATGTACCCACTTGTCCAGGGAGAGGTGAGCTTCCCCTATGAGGGGCCCAGAAATAAGGCATTTGCAAGATGTTGCTACCCATGAAAGCAGTCTGTTATCTTCTGCCCTGGACCTTTTTGCCCAGGAGCTTCATTGCTGGGACTGTGCTGACAAATAGCATTCTCTGGCAGCAGAATTAAAATGAGAAGGAAAATTAAAAACTTTCATGAGGTGAAGATGGAATCGTTTCCAAGGAAACAGAAGCTTAGAGGAAGGAAGAAAAGAAAGTGAAGAAAGCATAACATCAAGTTTGACTTTCCTAAAAATCACAAAGAGAACGACTGTGGATGTGATTCCTTGATCCCTGCTCCTTCTGAGGCTTGAGAAACTTTGTATAACCTTCGTAGAGATTTTATAATCTGGCTACTGAAATTTCAAATAAGTACATATTGCCTTAATTTTATCTTAACCCCTGCCATGTGATTGATCCAACACTTTTTTGGTAGTTTTGGGCTGTTCAGTTTACTGTGTTTTATTTGTAAAAGTAACACATATTTGTCTTAGAATGGATTCTACAGAAGCGGGGCCTGAGATGGGGAGTCTTGTCCAGGTGATCTATGGGGAGAGTCGTCTTGGGAGGAGGGGACTGAGGTCGCAGGAAAGGGCTGGGGTAGAATTTGAGCACGATACCGTCTCAGCTGGAGACCAGCTTTAATTTCATCCCACAGGAAGTTCTGGAGCAGAAATCACACCACACAGTTGATCCTTCCTCGAAGTGAGGAGGCTGGCTCTGATTTCCTTGTGTCAGTCAGTCATTGGGTGAGGTCTGGGGATATAAATCGCCACCCTGGCAAGAAGATTTTCATTTGACCAAGAGCAATTCTCCAGAAAAAAGGACAACTGTGAGTTATTTATCAGCCAGCAAACACAGCAACTGGAAGAGTCTACAGCTGGAAAGGGGAATAGAAAACTCTATGCTGCAGCAGAACAAGGTAAAGAATGAAGAAATAATCTCAAAACACACCCCCATCCAAAGGCAACTACCATCACCTTTAGGTGATTATGCTTCCAGACATACCTGTTACCTCTCGACCAATGCACATATGAATATCTCTGCTGCTGTGATTTTCCCATATTAATTATTAAAAAGACACTATCATTTCTGATGGTGTCATAGGATTTCACCATAATTTAGTCAACAAATTTATTTAATGCATGGTTGTTCTAATTACTATTGCTGGGTAACAAGTCACCCTAAACTTAGTGGCATAAAACAACAGCCATTTTATAAATACTCACTGATACTGAGGGTCACAAATTCAGGCAGAGCTCATGGGATGACTCTCTTGCTCAGTGATGTCTTGGCCATCTGCTGGGACTGGAGGTGTTGAATGGCTGGACTGGAGGATGTACTGCCACAATAACTTCACTTTGATGTGCAGCAGTTTGCGGTGATGTGTTGGCTAGAAGACTGCTGAGCTGGGACTGCTCACTCTAGTATGATGGCTTTGTGGTAGCTGCGTTTTTTGCTTGGCAGCTTGGTGCTCTAGAGAACCAGGTGGAAACTACATGACTTTTCTTGACCAAGGCTCAGAACTCACGAAGCATCCCTTCCACAGTCCTCTGTTGGTTCATATACTCATGTGAAGTCACAAGCAGGCCCTGATAGGAGAAGAAGTCAGTTCTACTTATTCTTTTTAAAGTTATATTTTAGATTCAAGAGTATATGTGTAGGTTTGTTATATAGGTAAATTGCATGTCACAGGAGTTTGGCGTACAGATTATTTCACCACCCAGGTAATAAGCATAGCCCCTGAGGTAGTTTTTCCATCCTCCCCCTCCTCCCTCTCCCTACCCTCAAGCAGGCCCTAGTATCTGTTTTTCCCTACTTTGTGTACATATGTACTAAATGTTCACCTCCCACTTATGAGTGAGAACATGTGATATTTGACTTTCTGTTTCTGTATTATCTCACTTAGGATAATAGCCTCCAGCTCCATCCATGTTGCTGCAAAGGACATGATCTTGTTCTTTTTTATTGCTGTGTAGTATTCCATGGTGTATGTGTACCACATTTTTAAAAATCCAGTCTACCAGTGATGGGCATTTAGGGTGATTCCATGTCTTTGCTATTGTGAATAGTGCTGTGATGAACATACGTGTGCATGTGTCTTTATGATAGAATGATTTACATTCCTTTGTGTACATACCCAGTGATAGGATTGCTGGGTTGAATGGTAATTCTGCTTTGAGTTCTTCGAGAAATTGCTACACTACTTTCCACAATGGCTAAACTAATTTATATTCCCACCAGCAGTGTATAAACATTCCCTTTTCTCTGCAACCTTGCCAGAATCTGTTATTTTTTCATTTTTAGTAATAGCCATGCTGACTGATGTTAGATGGTATCTCATTGTGTTTTGATTGGCATTTCTCTTATGGTTAGTCATGTTGAGCATTCCTTCATATGTAATGTTGAAGAATTTGAGGTGACTGAAAAAAATCTCCACTGTAAACATTTAGGTTGTTTCCAGTTTTTTTCATATCTTGTTGCTAACAATGCCACTATGAATATTCATACACAGTAAGTTTTCATTTAACATCATTGTCCATAGATTCTTGGAGACTGCAACTTTAAGCAAAACAATATATAGGGAGACCAGTTTTACCATAGGCTAACTGATGGAAACAACAGTGATATTTCTGCAGCATATTTGTCGTCACAAAACATCACCAAACTTCCAAAGAGAGATTAAATACTTCTAATATTTTATATTACAATAAATGTGAGCGATACAAGAAAGATGAATAAAAACAAATAAGATAATTATTTACTTAATTAGTCCAGTTCAGCATGGCAGGTGGCTGGAACGTGTCCCTGAAGCTCAGGGACAAGGCAGGAAGCCACCGTGAGCAAGACACCACTGATCAATCAATCCCATTTATTCCTGTCAGAATCAGTTTTTTTCCCCATCAATGCTAAAACAAAATGACATTGAACCAAATTACATTGTTCCAGAATCTGCTGCACAAATAATCTCTCACAGGTGAAACATTATCACCTCAGAGGAAATTTCTTAAGTGGAACTCCTAGGTAAAGAGGCACATGCATTTTTTTAAAAAAATTAATTTATGGGCCGGGCGTGGTGGCTCATGACTGTAATCCCAGCACTTTGGGAGGCCGAGGCGGGAGGATCACTAGGTCAGGAGATCAAGACCATCCTGGCTAGCATGATGAAACCCAATCTCTACTAAACAAAATACAAAAAATTAGCTGGGTGTGGTGGCGGGCGCCTGTAGTCCCAGCTACTCAGGAGGCTGAGGCAGGAGAATGGCGTGAACCCAGGAGGCGGAGCTTGCAGTGAGCCGAGATCGGGCCACTGCACTCCAGCCTGGGCGACAGAGCAAGACTCTGTCTCCAAAAAAAAAAAAAAAAAAAAAAAAAAAAAAAATTATGCTCCCTGGAGAAGCTGCATCAATGTATACTTCCATCACAAGTGTCAGAGAATACCTTTGTGTGCTTGTGTATTTGGGTGTTGTGTGTGCATGTGCTGAATTTGTCACTATCTGGGCTATACTACATTAGTAAAATGAAAGAGAACTTTTTCACTTTTTAAATATAATCTCTGTACTCTGTCATAGGTCATTATTTTTATATTTGCTTTGATAAATTGAAAGAATCTACCTTTTAAACCATTTTGACCAAGTGCATTTTTTGGGGAGTCATTGTTACATTGTTCTGAAGTTATTGGCAAGTTAGTGTTTATAACTTCTATTTTACTAGTGTGTACTTATAAAACTATTATATTGAGATTGTCAAATTAATCTTGAGTGATACAAATTAAGAGGCATTCTCTCATTTAAAAAACTTATCTGTGTCTATGAGTATAGTCCCTTTCCGAGATATAATTTTGCATATTTCACCTTTTATTTTTAATTGTAATTCCTGGTGAGTCTTTCAGGGCAAAATGATCAGAGGCTGTGAGCTCTGGAATTTCTACTTTTTGAAATTTTTGAGGTTATTTTATAGCCAATAAGATACACTTTAGGAAAGAGTCCAAGGCACATGAAAAGAATAGTCTCCATTTGTAGAGTGCAAGGGTCAATGTACTTCTCAAAAAGTGTTACTGGTGTGTTAAATTTTTCCACTACAGTTGTATTTTGTGGCATATGTCTCACACACTTTTTTCATAAACTTTCATGCTTTGTCATTTGACTTTGTAACTTTTATCAACACGAAATGACTCTGCTTAATAATATGATTGGAATTTCACTTTTTCTATGCTGCTACTTTCTTTTTTGCCTCTTTAATATATTTTTGGTCTTCCTTTTTCCCCTCTACTATTTTAAATGCTTTTTCACTTGATTCCATGTATCATTCACCTAGTTTCTTTTAATGGTAACATCTTACATAACTACAGTGCAATATCAAAACCAGGAAATTGACATTGGTACAACTCACAGATCTTATTCCAGTTTTACATGTGCTCGTGTGTGTGTGTGTGTGTGTGTGTGTGTGTGTGTGTGTGCAGTCCTGTGCAATTATCACATGTATAGATTAACCACAATCACAATCAAGATGCAGAGCTATTTCTTCAACACAAGGCTCCTGTACTGATCCTTTACAGCCATACCCACCTTCTTTCCTCACCCTTAACCCCTAGCCACCACTAATCTGTTAATGCATTTTTATAATTTTTATTTCAATAATGTTGTTATGGATAAAGTCACACAATATGCAACCCGTTGAAACTGATTTTTCATTCAGATTGTGTGCATCACAAAATCATTCCTTTTTATTGCTGTGTAGTATTCCATGGTGTGGATGTGTCATAGTTTAACTTGTCACCTATGAAATGACATTAGGATTGTTTCTAGCTTTTGTCTATTTTAATAAAGCTTCTATGAATACTTATGTAAAGGTTTTTATGTGAACATAAGTTTTCACTTCTCTGGGATAAATGACCAGGAGTACAACTGTTAAGTCATACGGTAGTTGCATGTTTAGTTTTTTAAGAAACAGCCAAACTGTTTTCAGAATGGCAGTGTCATTTCCATTCCTACCAGCAATATATGAGTGACTCAGTTTCTACATGTCCTCGCTAGCTTTTGGTATTTTTTTTTTTTAATTTTAACTATTCTGATAGGTGTGTAATGATGTCTCATTGGGGTTTTAATTTGCATGTGATGTTAAACATCTTCTCACGTGTTTATTTACCATCTGTATATCCTGTTCCGTAAAATGTCTGTTGTTATATTTTGTTCACTTTCTAATTGGGTGGTTTGCATTTTATTTTTTTCTCTTTGCATTTCAATGGCTACAAATGCCTGCTTTTCAACTGCTGAGGTTTGAGAGCTCCTTGAGTTTTTAGAGTGTATATTCTAGATACAAGGTCTTTGTGTGATACATAATTTGCAAATATTTTCTTCATGTCTGTGGCTCATCTTTTTATTCTCTTCACTGGATCTTTCACAGAGGAAATTTTTAATATTGACTTAATCCAATTTATAATTTTTTTCTTTTTGGATTGTGCTTTTGGTGTCAAGTCTGTGAACCCTTTTCTGGCATAAGAGTAACTTTTAATGACTTCTCCCCTTTGGTATTAAAATGTAAAAATAAAACTACAAGATCCAATTTGTTGGTCTTTGTATTTACGGTTTCTGTGTTTGTGTGTAGCTTGAGAAGGTTATCGCCAACCCAAAAATATAAAATTAACACATGTATTTTAGACACAAGACTTTTTTACTGTCTAGTTTTATATTATAAAAATAACACACGCAGAAATGTAGAAAGGTAAAATTAGAGAAAAAAAGTTGCCTTTACTTACTGCCACTTTTATTTCCCGGGGTAGCTACTATAATTAATTTCTTGTATATCTTTCTAGAATTTCTCTAAGTATATGTAAGCATGTGCGTACACACACACACACACGTATGTGTATTTTTTAAAACCCAAAGGGGACATTTGATGTATCTCTCTGCAGCAGTATATAAAGATCATTCTCATTTTTTAACAGCTGCAAGGATAATATATATAACCTTCCTCCTAATAATAGAAAATTAGGTTTTTGTAGGAATTTTCTTTGCTATGATGAGTAATGCTGCAACAAATGTTCTTGTACGTAATGTTCAAGTATGAAGAATAAATTCTTGGACATGAAATTCTTAAATTACAGATATAATTTTACAATTATTAAATTTACAGATACGATTTTACAATTTTGGTAATATCAACAAATTCTTCTTTAAAAATGGAGCGTCACAATACACTTCTACTAACAATGCATGAAAGTACCAGTTTTCCCGTGTCCTCACTTACTCTGGAAATTACCTAAGTTTTTATTTTCTGCCTATCTGAGAAGCAAGAAATGCGTTTTGTTTTTTATGCATTCTAAATAGATTTAAGAGATGGGGTGTGCATGCATATGTGTGTCATAAGAAAGTTATCAAGGAACATAGTTTTATTTTTTATCCTGTAAAAATTGTTTGGAATGTGTGTTAAGGTTTTATAAAATAAAAGAGATGCTTCTGAAAGCAGCTGGGATGAGTCTTTAGAGAGCCAGCAACTTTCCACTTTCTCATTCTAATAAGGGAAGGAATGGGATTCTTTGGAGGGGTCATCGGTAGGAAATATCCCTCCCGCCACATAATTCTAGGAGTCTAACAGGAACACCTAATGGTTATTGATTGAGGGAAGATTCTTTGTAAACAGAAAAATACCCAATACATAGTTCTTAGTTTTCTTCATAGTTTAGTCATCAGTTCACCCACACATATATGTGTTCATCTAATTACTATTTATTTATCATCCTATTGGCATTGATCTGAGCACTGGGGACATAAGCATTGTGTTCATTGACCAGTCTGGTAGCGGGGTGGGAGAGAACTGAGCAAACACATCCTCACCCTAGTGCACTAAGAGCCTCTGTAGTCTCCTGGTTGGGGTATCAGACGGAGACAGGAGGTCACACTGAATCCCATACTGATGAGCAGGCGATAGGGTAGAAAGGGCAGTTCTACTTATTGGACATTTTGGAAGCTGAATTGAAAACTTAATTAAAATTCAAATTAAAAGCTGGATCAAAATGCTTAATTTCCATTAATGATCTGCAGTGGGAATCAATTACCAAGTCAGAAGATAGACCGAAAAACAAACAAAATTAGCAGCTCATCTTGTATGGTGTTCAGGGAGAATTAATCAGTTATACCCCAGTCAGGAAAGCTGGATATGACAGCTTTCTCAGTCATCAGTAACCACAGTGCAGGATTGGGGAGGGGAGAGCAGGCACTCGGAGGTTTTGTAACTAGGCAGATGGCTTGAAGTGGATTTTCACTGCAACTCATCATGATGATCCTCATAAATGAGCCCATTTTATTGTTTAAAAGCTGGTTATGATGGAGAAAACAATGTAGACCCAAGAAAAATCAAACATTTCTCCTTTGTATGTCTTTATTCTTCTTGCTTTACCACCTTTCATGTTCTAGAAGAAATGTAAATGAAATGATACATCACATAGTCCTTTATAGCTCTATATCATTATTGTTTAGTCTTCTCATGTTGAGACACATCTCTAAGTAAAAACACAATATGATACCCCACTGACAGTAGCACATTGGTATAGAAGAAAAGTCAGTTTTCAGAGTGAGAAATAGGATAAGTATTGCCCAAGTTAGGAATCCAGTTTCTATTTATGTCATGGTATAGAACTTCTACAGGATATCTTTCTGAAAGACTTTATAATGAGGGGAAGTTTCTGTTAAGGATGGATGATTAAAATAAACATCGTATAGGCTGGACTCAGGGAAATTTAATTCCATGTCTGTTAAGTCTCTGTATTCCTTTTTCAAGTGTTGAATTACCAACATGAAGTTCCATCAGCTGTTTAATTAGCTTCTGATCCAGGCATCTCACTACTATTTACCAAAAAAGAAAATCCATAGCCTATGAGCTAGGTGAAGTGTACCCTTAATACTTTTATTATTTATTTTTACTTTTAATTTTTCTGAGATGGAGTCTCACTCTGTTGCCCAGGCTGCAGTGCATCAGCACGATCTCGGTTCACTGCAGCCTCCACTTCCTGGACTCAAGCGATTCTCCTGCTTCAGCCTCCCGAGTAGCTGGGATTACAAGTGCATGCCACCATGCCTGGCTAATTTTCTTTTTGTATTTTTAGTAGAGATAGGGTTTTGCCATGTTGGCCAGGCCTGTCTCAAACCCCTGACCTCAAGTGATCTGCCTGCCTTGGCCTCCCAAAGTGCTAGGATTACAGGTGTGAGCCATTACACCCGGCTGCCCTTAATACTTTTATCTATTTACTTATTTATTTTTATTTTTTCTGGTGGATGCTCTCTTGCCCTCTCCCCTAGACTGAGATATCCACATTTGGCACTTTGCCTAGTTGGAGTCAAGCTCCAAGTTTTAGACTTATAAGAGTGAGGTATGTGCTCATTCTTCCTCTGATAAACTCACCCATGCAGAGGGGATGATGAGTGATCTTGATGGGCAGCATGTCAAAGGGGCATTTGGGGGGCAGTATCTCAATCCAGAGGAGCTCATGGCAAATAATTAGAAGATATTTTAGGGTGAGCTCCACTCTTCATGCTGTTATGTTGTGTACTACATAGTCAACTGATACCATTAAGTACCGTGAAGCTCAGGGCTTCTTTTTGTCTACTGGCTAGCAATCCAGTCCCCCTTGCATAGACAGCTCCTTTTCCTCTCATGGCACCAGGTACATCATGATGTCTCTTGCTTTATGGGCTTCCCCAAGCTCTTCTGTCTTTGGGAGCAGTGCTTTGGCCCCATTCACATATACCTTTTGTTCATTCTTTAAAACTTGGTTCAAGAGTCACTCCTCTTAGAAGCCTCCTGTAATTTTTGCCTTTATGTTAATCCTTTTTAGTTGCTTTTCCTCTGAGCTTCCTTAGTATCTTATGCATGTTGCTTTTAGAACAATTGTCAAAAACCATGCTGGTAGTATTGTTTATTCAGCAAGAATAAACTCCATATTCTTGTTATTTTACTATAATCCCCAACCTCTGGCATATACTTAAAATTTGATAAATATTTGTAGAGAAACTGGATAAACTAAGGCTTCCATTGGGAACTCTACTTGCCTTCTCTACAACTCTGAATTATCTCAGTGAGAAGGAATCCCTGTCTTCTTAATGCCTGTAGTACTCTTCCCATTCATATAGATTTTCATTGTATTCCTGACTTGTGGAAAAGTCTCTTCCTGTAGGGTATAAATTCCTCAAGGGCAGTAATATTATCCTATGAAACTCTGTGGTCCCTAACACAAGTGATTGGCTAAGGTAGATATTCAAAAACAACTGTGAACACATACGAAGAGATAAATAGGCAGGATCACATTTATTCATTTCTTAGAAGTATATCATATGTATGCCGAATTAAGCATGAAGGAGAAGGTGAATAAAGATGATGGCAACTTCAAATGTGCTGTACAGTTTTAATTCCCCAATAAAGACTGTTGAATCAATGCTAAAATGCTTGCTAAAGAAGAAGAGCAAATTTGTGGTGGTGTCTTTCAATACTGGAAAGCAAACTAAGAAGTGATGTTAGGTGTCTATTTATGCATCTACTATCATTGCTAATGCTTTAAGCTAGGTGTAATGACAAGATAAATTTCATAGTAATGGGAGGCATTTTTAAATTTTGTAAAGTATATGAAAACATGTCTGAAGCCGTTGGCTGTAAAATCACCTAATTGTTCATTCTTTCAGCTACTTCATCCTAAATTGTTTATTTACCTAAATTGTTTATTCAATTAAGTAAATTAAACTTAATTTAATTTAGTGTGCTCAATTTATTCAAAACCAATATTTATTATTTACCAAAATTATTCATTCTTCCATCTACCTCATCTCAAGACTATTGTCATCTAATCCTGAAAGAAGAGAAGTATAATAGAAAAATGATGGTGAATGTAGATACTGTAGAAGGAAGCAGTAGGACATGAAGTTGTGTACAATTGAGAATAACAATAAGTGTATGCAGAAGAGGACATTTCAGTCTCTACTCTGAGGATGATCGAAGTAAAACCCCACCTGGAAATGTATTCTGGGGAACAACTTCTTCCTGGGCCCAATGGTCAGTCTTTTGGTCACATTTGCCAGGAATGGCAAACAGTTTTCAACTTGTGTTTCAGTGATTCTAGTCAATTGATAATAAAAGAATTCCAAGGCTACATCAGATAAAATTAGAAAAGATTCCTTGATTGATTAGTGGTGTCTCTGCTATGAGACAGAAGATGGGAATAGCTTGCCTGTGCATTTATCATCTTAGGTCTATGTCATCTTCCCAGTCATTCAATTGAATAGCAAGAATTACAAGGCAGTTTCCAATTCCTGAGGCTGAAATAATGATATTTACATTTTTATTGTGTTGGATGCTGAAATAACATGCTATACACTGCTTTAATGTTGTTACTGTTTTTGAGAAAATAAATTTGGATTTTTTTCCCCTTCTTCCTGCTTGTTCCTAAAACCCAGGTTTCAGAAACATTGACTGCCCCTCCAGGAGGTGACACTCAGTCTTCCCTTTTCCCTTTGAGTATGGCTTCTGAAGAATAGTGTTTAGAAAGGAAAAAAAAAAAAAAAAAAAGCTCTACAGTGGAGGAATCTGGCAAACCAAGTGATCAAGGTTATCCTCCCCAGTGATGATAGTTGCATTGATATTATGTACGTTCTAACATGATGTAGCCTCTTCACCTTGTTGTATTTCTCCCTAAAACTTAAAACTCTTACATTTAATCATGAGAAACACAGGCAAAAATCAAATTAAGGAGAAATCTACAAAATACCTGACCAGTACTCCTCAAAACTGTCTTAAGTTATGCAAAATAAGGAAAGAGTGAGAAATATCAGAGCCAAGAGTCTGAGGGAACGTGATGACTAAATGCAGTGTGGTGTCTCGGAATGGAAAAAGAACATTTGTGGAAAACAGGTGAAATCAAATAAAGTCTGAAGCTTAGTTAATAGCAATGTACCAGTATTAGTTTCTTGGTTTTGACAAATGTACCATAATAATGTAAGATGTTAACATAGGGGAAACTGGGTGAGGGGCACACAGAAACCTTGTACTATATTTGCAACTTTCTGTAAATTTATAATTATTATAAAATTAAAAGTTTATTTAAAAACAACCAGATAAATGAAACTTTTTAAAAAGTTATGTATTTTTGCATCTGTGTGTGTCTGAGACAGAAAGACTGAGAGAGTGAGAAAGAGACAGAGAATTGGGACTTTGTTCAAATAATGTAGACCTGAAGAATCTGGGCTTTGGAATAAGAACATTTTATCTGGGGAGGGTCTTTTGGGATGAGTGTTATTGGTGACTTAGTTATTATTTGCCATTCTATGTTCAAATCTCCTTTACAATAGAAAAATGTTTCCTCCTTCTTTTCCCTTCACGAATGAGATTCTAGAAGAATAGTCATCGTTTTAAAAATTTTCCTTGCACTTTTACTCTCAAATACTCATTCTATTATCTTTAATCAAGAATCTTTTCTTTTTTGATGTCTAACTATATTTTTATATAATATTGCAAACTACCTTCTATTCTCTTTTTTTTGTTTTTTTTTTGAGATGGGTTTCACTCTTCTCACCCAGGCTGGAGTGCAATGGCATGATCTTGGCTCACTGCAACTTCTTCCTCCCGGGTTCAAGTGATTCTCCTGCCTTAGCCTCCCTAGTAGCTAGGATTACAGGCATGCGCCACCACACCCGGGTAATTTTTGTATTTTTAGTAGAGATGGAGTTTTACCATGTTGGCCAGGCTGATCTTGAACTCCTGACTGCAGGTGATCACTCGCTTTGGCCTCTCAAAGTGCTGGGATTATAGGCGTGAGCCACCGTGCTTGGCCTATTTTCTTCCCATTTTCTTACAAAACTTAGACATCCTTTTTATCCTTCGTGGTATCAGTTGTGAATCTTAATCTTTAAACCAAATAAAAGATTTGCCACGACAATAGATATGTAAATTCAGATCTTTTTACTTTCCCCCCTTGCTGATATTTGTCGGTACACATTCATAATACTGGAATTTAAATTACTTTTTTTGACTAGAAAAATACTTTCCCTCTGACTTGTAGCCTAAGGAATCATGCAAGGGCCCACTGCGAATGCGGAAAAAGAACACAACAGCCACATCAGATGATGCTTATCAAGGTCCATTTAGTTTTGCAGTAAGTGTCTTGTGGCCCTGAAGTTGCAGTGTAGGGTCTACATCCTGGAATAGCATCTTGCTCTTCAACAGTTGTGAAATTAGCTTAAAATTTATGGTTCCGGTGAATACTTCTGGCTTTTTATGTCTGTCTTATTAATAACTAAGAATATTTTACTGGGGAGATTTATTTGACTGAAATGCATTAAAATTACTTGTATCAATGAAGTATATTATAGGTGAAATGGTATAAATTATGTAGGGGGGATTAAAAAATAACAAGGTGACGGGGCTGAGAAGAAACAATCATGTCATTCTTTTTCTTGATGAGGTGTTAGCTTATTTTAACTTACAGGCCAGAACGTGAAAGTTAAAGTGAAAATGCAAACGAGGAGTTTCGCAGTGAGTAACTCGTATCAGACTAACACTTCTGCCAAGAATAACTATAAATGTTGGATTAAAACTGAAAAACAAAGCAAAAAGCAGATGTTTGAAGGTGACCAGAAGCATAGGGCCGAGATTCCATAGGCAAAGAACGTACACAGTGAGCCCTAAATTGTGATGGGTTTTGTCGTCTTAGAGCATTTGCCTAGACACAATATGAGACTTAGAAGTTAAGGGAAAAAAAAGTGGTGTCTTGAAGCTTGTGGATGTCTCATGGGTGGGAGGGACAAAAATTAGAGAGCAGGACTAGCAAAGCAGTCGCAAGTGGTTCCAGCAGTTTGTGTGCAGTCTGCCTGTGAGGAGCTTATCAGTGACCAAGGGCTACCTGCATTGAGAAAAAAGTTCAGAAATCAGAGGGAGGAGGCTATGAGGCTAACATCTAAGGAGAGGCAACTTCTCGTATCTTGCATTGGACTTAAACTATGGTAATAAACATATCTGAGAGTTGAACAAATCATATAATTATTTGCAGCCATGGAGTAGCAACGAAAAGCTGTAATCCTTGAGAGAAATAGAGCATAAGAAGTAATCCCGCATTCCTGATGCTTTCTCTCTCACAAAATTTTCCAATTTGCAGCACAAGAAGACAGAGCCTACGCAGAGAATTGTGGTTGTGTCGAGTGAAGAAGATACAGAGATTGAAGTTTCAGAGTGCCACGGTGGCTGAGATTTAGAAGCATGGTCTTACAGAAAACATAGCCAAGTTATTAGTGGGAGAAAAGCTGTCAAAATAATAGATAATCTCCTTGAATTCCTGGCCTAATCTCAAACTATCTAGTCACAGGGTGCAACTCTGAGAGGCTTAGTAGAGAATAGTTGCTTGAGAGCTGAGCAAAGATTTTAGAAGCTCTACAATGCTAGAGAGGCAGGGTGTGGAGTTGAGATCCAGGCAAGGTGGAGCAACCTCAGGAAACCCTAAAAAATTTTACCTGGGACAATAGGAAGTCCACATTTTAGGAGTCAGCACAATGCCCTACAAGTGTGGGTAAAACTAAACCCTAAGAACTGAACTAGCAAAGCCTTAACAGAATCAAGATGATTTGTTTATAATTTAACTGTCTACTAGAGGAAGAAAACTGAGTTCACAGTGGTAATTCAAAACATCTACAATGTCTAAAAATTACTGACCTGCAAAGATGCAGGAAAAGTGATCCATCATCAAGAGAAAAGACAGACTCAGACCCAGAGACAATCTAGTGTTGGAGTTAGCATCTAAGCCTGTCAAAATCACCATAATTATTGTGTTAAAAATAGAGGAAAAGATGAAAATTAGGTGGTAATATGGAGAATATAAACAGATAACCAGAATTTACAAAAAAGAATAAAATGAACATGCTAGAACTGTGAAACACAGTATCTAAAATTGAGAACTCTGAAAAAGCTTAAAACATACTGGATATGACAGAAGACAAGATTAGTAGCATGAAGGGCATATCAGCAGAAAATATCCAATCTGAAAGACAAAGTAAGGAGAATAATAAATAATATAAAATTCATAAAGAATGCAATCAAGAGGATATTATAAAATGTAATACAAATATATTTAAAATACTAGGTTTAATAGAAAATCTTTTGAAAATGCAACTCGATAAAACTGATAGAAGAAATTTAAAAATCTTAACATTTCTATACCTATTAAAGAAATGGGATCTATAATTAAAAATCTTGCTACAAACAAAACAAAACAAGCAAACAAAAAAAAAACACACTCTAGGCTCAGATAGCTTCACTGGTGAATTTTTCCAAATTTTTAAAGAAGAAATAAAACTACCTCACAGAAATGATTCAAGGGAATGTGAATGGAGACAATTTGGAGCAACTGGACCTCTATGATTTGTGGGAAAGTGAACTGGTGCAACCACTTTGGAAAACAGTTTGGCACTGCTATTGAATCTGAATATATGCAGGCCCTGTGACTATATTATGCTACTTCCAGATCTAGACTCAATAGAAGAGATTACATTTGTGTACAGAAAAGAATGTGCAAGTGTTCATAGTATCATTACTTATGATGGGAACATGACTTCAGGCATTGCCAAATGGAAAAACAAATTGTGGCAAGTCACATGATAGAATACCATTTAGCAATGGAAAAAATTACAGCTACACATTTCAGCATGAATGAATCTCACAGAAATAGTGTTAGCTGAAAGAAGACAACAAATAGTTCTGTGGGATTTTGTTTGCTTATGTTAAGAAACAGGCAAAAAACTATGCTCATTCAAAGTGGAAGTGGCTACTTAGAAGGATGATTTCGAGAGAGGGACTTCCAGTCCCGGCAATATACTATATGTTGATTCAGGAAGTGGTTACACAGGTAGATTACTTTGTAAAAAACTCATTGAGTTGTAAATGTGGGATTTGTGGATCCTTCTGTATGTGTATTATACTTCTCCTCTCCTTCCCAAAAATGAAGTTAGTCCTCAAAATTTTAACATGTATGGCTGGGTGCAGTGGCTCACACCTGTAATTCCAGCACTTTGGGAGGCTGAGGTGGGTGGATCACAAGGTCAGAAGATCGAGACCATACAGGCTAACATGGTGAAACCCTGTCTACTAAAAATACAAAAAATTAGCCAAGTGTGGTGGTGGGCACCTATAGTCCCAGCTACTTGGGAGGCTGAGGCAGGAGAATGGCGTGAACCTGGGAGGCAGAGCTTGCACTGAGCCGAGATCGGGCCACTGCACTCCAGCCTGGGCGACTGAGCGAGAGTCTGTCTCAAAAAAAGAAAAAAAAAAAACTTTTAGCATGTATAACTCATGTACTTTGAGGCATGGAGAAATGACGTGTGTGTGTGTGTTTTAGCTGGTAGAAGAAGGGCTCTTTTTAAATGAATTATGCATCTGATTATGGAAGAAGACTGCAAAAATGTAATCAGACTAATGTTAAACACATTCTTTTTTCTTTCTCGTAATTTCCCTTTCTTCAGTTGTGACTGTGTTCGCATCTGTAATTAGCAAGTATGCGGAGGGTCATGCTAATGCCTCTTCAATTGTTAATGTAATGTAGTGTAAATATAACATAAAACAAGACACAAAGCTGCCCTAGAAGAGATCTGGGCTCTAAATTGATTCTGCGCTACCTCAGCTTCTAAACTGATTTTGCTGTACCTGAGATGGCTGTGATGCCATTTTCCTTGCCTTGAAGCAAGGTTTAATACATCTTTGCTTGAAAAGTGCTGAGAGATGCTTGAGTATGAAGAGCTCTTGAAATTCCGAGAAATCATTTGAAAGACCCATGGGTTTTAGACATAAAGAACTTTAAATAAGCCACCAAATAAAGCCATCTGAATAGGCCACCTAGGGTCAAGTTTCTTAGTTATTTCATAGCCACACCTCAAAGATGAAAAAAATTCATTTCCCATTAGATGTGATTCTCCACTGGCAGTACACAGCAGAATTGTGTTTATAAAAGCATGAAAACCCCTCCCTACTTACGGAATTTGTATCTGGAGGTACAGGCTGTGGGGTGTGCCCCTTTAGAAAGCCCCGCTGGTGACTCGTATGAGCTACTGCAGCTAAGACACTTTGTCAACAGAGCCCAAAGGGGAGGGTGATGTGGCAGGCACTGAATGTATTGGGGGCACAGTAGGGAGGGGAGTCATTTGAACAGCAACACTGTGCAGTGTTTTGTATCCTCAGAATAGAAAAGTTTCTAATAAGTGAAGTATATGAAGTCCTAACAAGGAAAAAGGAGTCAGGCTGATGGGGAGCAGGGGAAAAGCAAAAAGCAAAAGGAGATAAGCTATAAGTCTGGCTTACTTCATGGTCCAGGACTCATAGCCGTCCTGCTCAGGTAACTCACAATCTTCTTGCACCTGACTTATCACCAGACCCTCACTTGATAGAAAAAAAAAAATGCAAGTTAATGCACTGCAATGTTGGCATTTTCAGTACTGCATGTAACCCTCTCCAGCACAAGCACCATCCTATAAAATCCCCAGCAAGCCTTTGCCTCTTTGCAGTCAGCTCCTTTTTTGCTGATCTGCCCATTGCATCCTTGCAACGTATTTTCATACTTTCTCTAATCTGCCTTTCTTTACTTCCAACTGTCTTGGTAAATTCTTTTACCACCCACACCACCAGCCCTACTTAGTCACTACCCGTGACAAAGTGGATTGTTTAAGTATTTTTATTTTTAGTCTCACAAAATGTTAGCTCTAAAAGTGACCTTAGACATTGTCTTGTCCAAAGCTCTCTTATAGGAGGAAACAGGTTCAGAGACTAAACTGGGGTGAGAACTCAGTGCTTTGGGCTTTCAGTCAGGTATTTATACTTTGAAAATACCCATTGTTTTTATTTATTTTAAATAATTCATTATTTTAAATAAACAAAATTCGTAAATTTATGGTGTACAACATGTTTTGAAGTATGTATACATTGTAGAATGGCTAATCAAGCTAATTAACATGTGTTACCTCATATACTTATTTTTTTTGTGGTGAGGGCACTTAAAAATCTACTCTTAGACATACTACTTCTCACTAAACCCCAACTTTCTTTCTCTCTGTCTCTACTTACCTGCCTTTCTCTTTCTCTTTCTCCCTGATCAGGAAGGATGATTTTGGCCGGATAGAGACCTTACTCTTATCCCGTGTAGGTCTTACAGGTCATCACACATTTATCCCTGTACAGGCAAACCCCGTGTATGCTGTTCTACAAGTGTAAGCTTGTGAGACATGTTGGTGGCTGTCCATTTATTTGGTAGCTATGAAACTTTGAAAGTTTGATATTTTGCATGTATATATGGCTCCTACTCAGTGTTAATCAGGCATTTGAAAAGGCATGCAGAATATTGTCATCAGAAGAGAAGTGCAAAAACAAATGAAAACTTGGCCCGACTCCAAACCCCATTGTTTGCGTTGTTTCCTAAGTAGAAAAGGATTTGAACATAGAGACTTGGAGTGCTTCAAAAAGGAGGCTTTTTTTAAAAAAAATTAATTAATTAATTTTTTTTTTGGAGACAAGAGTTTTGCTCTTGTCGCCTAACTTCACTCTTCAGAGTCCAGTTTAGCAAGGAAAATATGTGTAGTATGTGTGTCTCTAAGGAGTAGAATGATAGGTGGGCACAGTTTCTAAAAACCTGTTTGCACGTTTGAACTGCAAGAGGCAGAAGACGAAGCGTATGAAATAAGTGGTGGAGCCCACGATCCCATGCTTACCATCCACCTCTGAAGCATGACCTTCCAGGGGTTAATGGGTTACAAAATGAGAAACTGAATAGTTTGCCTGTTCTTCTGATGATAATCTTTATGAGATGGGAGCCCAGAGCACACTTCAAAATGTAATCTATAATTCATTGCAGATGAACCATAAAATGCGAAAACATTAATTTTTACAATGTCTCATTATTTGACATTTTCTTGTCCTCTATTAAAAATATTTTTTTGTTAGATGTATAGGATATTCACAGCTGCTAGATTATTTACAAGGAAGATGATAAACAGTTTTAATGATTTAGCTATTAGAAAATT
This sequence comes from Macaca mulatta, assembly GCF_049350105.2. Classification (NCBI taxonomy): domain Eukaryota; kingdom Metazoa; phylum Chordata; class Mammalia; order Primates; family Cercopithecidae; genus Macaca; species Macaca mulatta. The sequence continues at coordinate 127,390,109 of NC_133413.1, forward strand.
AAAGCAGTTTTTTTTTTTTTAAAGTAGCTTGCTTCTGAGATGTTTTTGCATTGAATGTAGATCAATACCGGGAAATGAAATTTACTTACCAAAACGTTATTGTCAAGTAAAATTTGATCTAAAAATAGGACTTGGAAATTTTATTTTGGTCAGGGTACGTAGCAAAACACCCCAGACAGTGTTTTGAAAATGAGGAATATTTATTAGAGGAATTTTTTTGGAATGAGGAACAGGTAGAAATATGATTAAATGAGATCCAAGGCTTGTGAAGTTATTGGAGTTGCTCTGGTCGTTCATTCATTCAATCAGTGAGCATAGATGGGCCTCCTGGGAACCATATATAGTGCCAGAAACTGGGAGTATAAAGTTGATAAAACAGGGTCTGTGTTCTTAGGTGGTTCCCATTCTAAAGATGAGACAGGTGCATGGAAACAAAGCTACCACTTGGTCATTGCTGCAAAGGAGCTGTGTATAAAGCAGAATGGGCTCCTCTTCTGTGTCTGTGGAGTCTAAAAAGACTTGCCAGAATTCAGAATATTTGATCTAAGCAGAGATTATAGGGTGACAGGCTGATTTTATTTAAGACTTACTCAGCAGGCATAAAAAAGTTGAAGAGGAAATTCATCAAGATAATGTAGTAGACTGATGTCTTGATGAACCCAAACGCATAACAATATGAGATAAAATATGAAAAAAGAAAGCTTAGCAGACACAGACAGGTTCAAATAAAGGCAAACATCTTCAAAAACTGGAAACGGAACAGAAACATGAACAGGTGATAGGGCTAGAGTGAAGATGCACTGTGCTCTCAACTGGCAATGATGACCAGAAATTTGGCTTCTTCAAGAAGCAGAGGGTCCACTACAGGAGACAGAAGTCCCTCCCATACTATTTAAAATGAAAAGCTAGGAAAAATTCTGCAAATTGCTGCCTGAATCAAAGTATCAATGAACAACCTTGTGAGCTGATAAAATCATCCTACTGTCTTGGTAACTATGTCTGTAATTCTCTTCAATTTCATCTGAGGGCTTATGCCCTGCAATGGGTTGAAGAGCGCCCCCCAAAATTTGTGGCTGCTCAGAACCTCAGAATGCGATCTTATATGGGAATAAGGTCTTTGTAGATTTGCATATGTAATTAAAGATCTTGAGATGAAATCAACTTGGATTACAGTGGCCCCAAACCCAATACTGTGGTGTCCTTATAAAAAGAGAAGACAGACACATAGGGGAAAAGGCCACGTGAAGAGAGAGAGGGACATAGCTTACAACTAGTTGCAAGCCAAACCATGCCAAGGAATGTCGGAGCCAGCAGAAGCTAGCAGAGACACAGGAAGATTCTTACCTAATACCTCCGGAGGGAGTATGGCCTTACTGACACCTTGATTTCAGACTTGTGGCCTCCAGAACTATGAGACAATGCATTTCTGTTGTCTTAAGCCATGAGGCTTGTGGTAATTTGTTACAGCAGCCCCAAGAAACTAACATATGGGCCAGGCGTGGTGGCACACGCCACCCAGCACTTTTAGGAGGCTGAGGTGGGCAGATCACCTGAGGTCAGAAGTTTGAGACCAGCCTGGCCAACATGGTGAAACCCTGTCTCTACTAAAAATACAAAAATTAGCCCGGCATGATGGTGCATGTTTGTAATCCCAGCTACTCAGGAGGCTGAAACAAGAGAATTGCTTGAATTCAGGAGGCGGAGGTTGCAATGAGCCGAGATCACACCATTGCGCTGCAGCCTGGGTGACAGAGGGAGACTCTATCTCAAAAAGAGAGAAAAAAGAAAAAAAAAAACTTAACTTATGCCTCACACCTCCTTTAAAAGACCTGGTCTGGACTGGGGGCTGGGTGTGGAAGGCATGTAAGGGCAATGGTAGAGGAAAGCAGGCAGTGGTTGGTAGCAAGACAAGTGAGCGTGAGAGTGACAGCAAGAGAGGGAGAGACAAGGTGAGTGACAGCGCAAGAGTATGTGGGTGTGAGGAGACATAAAGTCCCCATCCAAGCCCAAACCAAAAGGCTTATGTTCAAAATGAGACTGCAACCATGAATTCATAAACACATGAAGAAAACTAGCATTAAGAAAAACAGCCAACAGAATCAGCTACTGGAACATAAATGTATATCAGATGCGATTAATTTTATTGCAGTGCCTGACACAGACTTTACTTATTTATTTCATTAATAAATGAGGTTTCCCGTTTCTGATACATTAGTATCTCACTTCACACCATAAATTCTTTGATATTTTATATTGACATAGGCATTAAAATAATTATAATAGGATATGCAGAGGTAAAGTTTCACATTTATAAGGAAAGAAATTATGAAACAAAAAGCAGACATAAAAGATTAATAAGCAGATATGAAAATAATTATATAGAATTTTATTAGCTGCCAAGAGAACAACAATAGACATATTTTCCTAAAAGTTTTCTGTTCATGAGAAAGTAGGTCCTAGGAAGCCCTGCAAGCTAACATGGCCCTGGGCATTTTGGTCTTTGGGAGATCCTTAGTGGGAAGTCTGGTCCTTTGAGGGACATGTTCCACTTACTGACAATAGACGGAGAAAAAGGCCCACAATTTTCTTCTCCAGTTCAAGCTGATTGAGCTGGTTGCTCTATTTTAAGTGCTATGAGTCATATCAAGCATTGTTAGCCTTGTCTTCTGTGTTGTGGTTAACAGTTCTTATTTCTTGAAATCAGAACAAGTCTTAGAGTCAAGACTGGGGCCAATGAGGTGGGTGTGGGCAGTGATGGGGGAGTGGGCACAAATTCCTATGACCCAGTTGTCTGGACCTGGGCGAGGGCACACATTTAAATCTTGTGTGAAGATTTTTAGTCAGTCCACCCTCACTGTGGGCCCTGACCCTTGCCAGGCCAGGTAAGGTAGAAATTGTGACCAGGTTTGTCATAAGGATCAAATTAGCTAATCCAGACACTATTTTGCAAGCTCTGAAGAGCTGTAAAAGTGTATAAATTGTAAACTTAAAATGAAGACCAAATATTTTATCTAATGTGATTAGTTTTGTGCCTGGATCTAGACATTTGTTGACTTGAAACGTGAAAATAATTATAAAGTAGCATATTAATCCAAGTTATTTGGCTATATCCGCTGATGCTCAGATGTTAAGATAGAAAGAAAAATGAATAAAAGAAAGCAAAATAGTGTAGCAGTTATTATTAATATCTAATAGTGGTTGGGTGCTGTGCCAAGAATTGTTCTAAGTGGTTTAATAGTAGAATGGGCTTTGGAGTTAGATGACCTGGGTTCAAATGTTGATGTTACTACACGGTGGCTTTGTGAACTTGGGTAAGTTACATAACCTTTCTAGACTTCATTTATCTCATTTAAAATGGAAATGATAATGGGCACATTGTGAGGATTAAAAATAATACATAGAGTTTAGTATATACCTAGTACGTTAATGAGCTCTTAATAAACATTAGATAATGTAGAAGTATTTGTTGGTTGCCTTCCCAGAATCCATTTTCCCCTTCATCTTTTTTCAGCATAATATTGAATTTCTCCACTATATGGTTTGTGTAAGGGTAACCTTACCTTCCATATATCAGGGTGGGCTCTGACTGGCCTAACCCAATCAGTTGGTTCTCCTAAATTTTTGGCCGTATGTTTTATGTTAGGGATAGGCTGATGACCCAATTTGAACCAATAAGGTAGAAGAAAATATTTGCTAGGGGCCTTTTTTTTTTTTTTTTTTTTGAGTTTTCTTTTTGCTTTTTGGGTAAATAAGAAAGCACATAGACTTGCTGCTGCTGATAGCCATTTTGAGAATACAAGAGGCGTCTTTCGTGAAGTTGATAATCCTGCAAGGCAGACTGTGGAAATGGAAAGAAACTGGGTCATTGGTGAAATCATTGAGCAGCTGGATCAAGGAGCACCTGAAGCGTGACTCTCTCTCTCTTCAGTTATATGAGTGAATGCATCTCTTTTATTGTTTATGCTGTTGGAGTAGCATTTTTCTATGACTTGCAACTGAAAGCATCCTGATACAAGTATTATTATTGCAACATGCCAAATGGCTGACTCATTCTAAAATGATGTTAATTATTGGCCTTGAGAAAAATACTCAGGTGACTAGATTTTTTTCATGTGAACATTTAAGCTTTGAAACTGAGCTAAGGTCGTATTTCTGAAATAATAAAGTTGAGCTTTAGTTACATTGGTTAGGAGATGGAGAATAAAGAAAATCAAACTGGAAAAGTCAGATTTCCTCCAGATAAACTTCATTGCCATAGAAACCATGATATCATATTAGCCACTATTCAGCAGTCGCCTATTGTGTTTAAGGAGCTCTGCTAGGTGCTATGCTTACATTTTCTTTAGTTATTTCTTAGAATTTTTAAATCAATGGTTTATTTATAAACCATTCTCTAAACAGAAGCTTAGAGAATGGTTTTAGGGCCTAGTACCTAAAATAGTGCCCTTTATGCTGAACTCTCAATAAATAATTGTTGTGTGTTAATTAATTGCCCAAGTGAACTCAAAACTAGGCCTGGGGCCTTTGGCTGCTTTCCTCCAAAGTCGTTGCTTCTGTCACTGTACCACATTGATTCAGTGCATCAAAAATTCCATCCCATTATTACTAGAAGTTTGTTTGTGGTCTAATTTACTGGATTGGTATCTAAGGCAAGTAGCTGTCAATTGAGAAAGTTTAGCTTTTTTAGAGTCAATTCCTAATTTCATCACATTTGCCATTTTTTCTGAAAGTAGACTTAGATCATTGCCAAGAACGAGAGAGATGAGATAGATAAACTCCAGGTTGCTAAGCCCAAGTAGTTTCTAGCCCTCAATGGAATTCTTTCTGTTACAAATTACGTGCCTTAAGTTGACATCCAAAAGCCTTGCCCTAAGTACTTTAAATAGAGCTGAAAACCTGTATTCCAGACCTAACATTGGTTATTCCAAATAAGACGTTGGAATTCTTGCCCCACCTTAAGATACCTTTAAAAATACATTTTTTTTTCAATTTGCCTTAAAAGTTAAAAATTTCTAGAATAAAAATGTGATTTATAATGAGGATTCAGTATTTCTATTGAAAGATGTTTTTGTTTGTTTGTTTTTGTGTTTTTTTGAGATGGAGTTTTGCTCTGTTGCCATGCTGGAGTGCAGTGGTGCAATCTCGGCTCACTCGAACCTCTGCCTCCGGGTTTCAAGTGATTCTCCTGTCTCAGCCTCCCGAGTAGCTGAAACTACAGGCACGGGCCACCATGCCCAGCTAATTTTTGGATTTTTACTAGAGACAGGGTTTCACCATGGTGGCCAGGATGGTCTCAATCTCCTGACCTCATGATCTGCCTGCCTTGGCCTCCCAAAGTGCTGGGATTACAGGCGTGAGCCACTGCACCCGACCAAAAGATGTTATTTTTTCAGCATCCATTTATTGTGAATTTCAATATTTTGAAATATTTTATCATGCCCAGATTAACCAACATGGATCTCATACAGTAAATAATAGAAGTATTCTGTGTCTATGAAAACGGGCTTATTTTCATTAAGAGAAAAAGAGAATTGACAGGTAATCTAATCTTGTTGAATGTCATAGCCTTCAATACTTTCTGCTGCAGCACTTTTGCTGCTGAGTATAAAATTCAAGGTCCACATTGCCTAGTAAATGTAAAAGTCAGGCCCTCTAAGACCACAGTGGTTAATATGATCTTTAAAATTTCCCATCAGAGCCTATATGGTTAATCAAGAAACAAAATGGTATTGTCAACACATATGTAATAAGAACTACCATTTATTGCAAGAGAAATAAAGGGTATTCAGTTAGGAAAAGAAGAAGTCAAATTGTCCCTGTTTGCAGATGACATTTATATATTTAGAAAACCCCATCATCTCAGCCCAAAATCTCCTTAAGCTGATAAGCAACTTCAGCAAAGTCTCAGGATACAAAATCAATGTGCAAAAACCACAAGCATTCTTACACATCAGTAACAAACAGAGATCCAAATCATGAATGAACTTCCATTCATAATTGCTTCAAAGAGAATAAAATACCTAGGATTCCAACTTAAAAAGGATGTAAAGGACCTCTTCAAGGAGAACTTCAAACCACTGCTCAGTGAAATAAAAGAGGACACGAACAAATGGAAGAACATTCCATGCTCATGGATAGGAAGAATCAATATCGTAAAAATGACCATACTGACCAAGGTAATCTATAGATTCAATGCCATCTCCATTAAGCTACCAATTACTTTCTTCACAGAATTGGAAAAAACTGCTTTAAAGTTCATATGGAACCAAAAAAGACCCCGCATTGCCAAGACAATCCTAAGTCAAAAGAACAAAGCTGGAGGCATCACGCTACCTGACTTCAAACTATACTATAAGGCTACAGTAACCAAAACAGCGTGGTACTGGTACCAAAATAGAGATATAGACCAATGGAACAGAACAGAGCCCTCAGAAATAATACCACACATCTACAGCCATCTGATCTTTGACAAACCTGACAAAAACAAGAAATGGGGAAAGGATTCCCTATTTAATAAATGGTGTTGGGAAAATTGGCTAGCCATAAGTAGAAAGCTGAAACTGGATCCTTTCCTTATTCCTTATACGAAAATTAATTCAAGATGGATTAGAGACTTAAATGTTAGACCTAATACCATAAAAACCCTAGAACAAAACCTAGGTAATACCATTCAGGCCATAGGCATGAGCAAGGACTTCATGTCTAAAACACCAAAAGCAACGGCAACAAAAGCCAAACTTGACAAATAGGATCTAATTAAACTAAAGAGCTTCTTCACAGCAAAAGAAACTACCATCAGAGTGAACAGGCAACCTACAGAAGGGGAGAACATTTTTGCAATCTACTCATCTGACAAAGGGCTAATATCCAGAACCTACAAAGAACTCAAACAAATTTACGAGAAAAAAAAAAAACCCATCAAAAAGTGGGCAAAGGATATGAATAGACATTTCTCAAAAGAAGACATGCAGACAGCCAATAGGCACATGAAAAAATGCTTGTCATCACTGGCCATCAGAGAAATGCAAATCAAAACCACAATGAGATACCATCTCACACCAGCTAGAATGGCAATCATTAAAAAGTCAGGAAACAACAGGTGCTGGAGAGGATGTGGAGAAATAGGAACACTTTTACACTGTTGGTGGGACTGTAAACTGGTTCAACCATTGTGGAAAACAGTATGGCGATTCCTCAAGGATCTAGAACTAGAAGTACCATATGACCCAGCCATCCCATTACTGGGTATATACCCAAAGGATTATAAATCATGCTGCTGTAAAGACACATGCACACGTATGTTTACTGCGGCACTATTCACAATAGCAAAGACTTGGAACCAACCCAAATGTCCATCAGTGACAGACTGGATTAAGAAAATGTGGCACATATACACCATGAAATGCTGTGCAGCCATAAAAAAGGATGAGTTAGTGTCCTTTGTAGGGAGATGGATGCAGCTGGAAACCATCATTCTCAGCAAACTACCGCAAGAACAGAAAACGAAACACCGCATGTTCTCACTCATAGGTGGGAATTGAACAATGAGATCACTTGGACTCTGGAAGGGGAACATCACACACTGGGGTCTATTATGGGGTGGGGGAAGGGGGAGGGATGGCATTGGGAGTTATACGTGATGTAAATGACGAGTTGATGGGTGCTGACGAGTTGATGAGTGCAGCACAGCAACATGGCACAAGTATACATATGTAACAAACCTGCACGTTGTGCACATGTACCCTAGAACTTAAAGTATAATAAAAAGAAAAAAAAAACTACCATTTATTGAGTACCTACTAAGTGGTAGGTAAAGTGAGAAAGGTAGCATAATGAATTGGCAGGGGCATGTTGGTTGAAGTTCTATACTAGCTTACTGAGTTTGTTAGCCTAGTGAAATTATTTAACTAGTCAGTTTCCTTAGCTTTAAAATGCACATAAAGCTTTGTGTATGGTAAGATATTGATACATATCATGATTGTTTTTATCCTTGAATTTGAAAGGCAGAATGGCAGAGCTGGTACTCTGATGTAAAGTTTATCAAGAAGGTCTTTACATTCTGCTGCCTTTCTTCTGTATAATACAGAAAATAGGCACTATGGAACTTGGCCACGGACATGCAGGGCTTCCTGGAAGGGATGATATTTGATCTGTGCCTTAAATGATCAGTAGGGCTTTGGTAGGTGAAAATAATTAGCACTTTATTCTCCAGGCTGTTTAGAATCTTAGTAGCATAAGCAGTGAAGGCAAATAGGTTTCCCTGTTAATTTATTTACAGTAATTCATTGGCAGAGTGAAGCAATTAATTAATGCTGTTTGTCATATGAGCCAGAGGAAAACATTTGGACATCTCTGTCTTGCTTATTATCCTCTACGTCTTTTCTCTCCTCCTTAATTTTTGGTCCTGAAAAGAATGTTTCCATTAAAGCGAGAATCTTGAATGTAAAAAAACCCACTTTATCAATATGACTTTACATAGACGTGTTTGAAGGGACAACTGTATATGTTTAGTCAGAAACATGGTGGATGATATTGAAAATTAAAACCAACTTGAGGATCTGAGCACTAACAAAATCCAGCAGCACCTCATTGTCCAATCCCTGTTTATGTGCCTCTATTTGATACAGCTGAATCAAGTTCAAGGGGATATTAATACCCACAGTCACCTTTTAATCTGTACATGTTCTTATTTTTGTTCTTCCAGATATCTCATCCTGAAATTCCTCTCACAGCTAATGGACATATTATTTAAAGTGTCACAAAGTTATTGCAGAATAAAGTTAGCCAGACAAGGGGGCTGGGAGACACATTTTGAATAGATCTTTCTCAGTCCTTTTCAAAACAGTTCCGTCATAAGGTCTAAACCTCGAATAAAGTCCTGGGAAATACACACTAAGGTGAGCATATAGATGCTTGTTAGACAGTGTTTCCTTTTTGAATCTTTGAGGTCTTTGGTATGAGTCATCAACTGTAAATGAGCTTTTGATAGCATCCAACAGCATGTCCCTGTCTATGTGGACAGACACTGACTCCTTCTCTGACGATAATTGATACCAGAAAAGGTGCTCTGAAAGTAAATCTACTTCACAGTATTTCATGGTGAATAATCATTCAGTCAACAAAAGATTTAATTGGAGTGTTATCTTTAAACAGAAACCAAGAATTCTGTAAATAAGGATGCTTTCTCTTACATTTGATACAGTGAAGATATGAATGTCTGCACTAATTAGAACCAAGAATATATCAAGTGTTGACTGTTTTTATTTTTCTTTTTGCTGTAATTTTCTGTGTAAATTGTATAATAGTACCAAATGCCATCTTTCGATGCATGTTTGACTCTAGCAACTTGGTTATAAATGGAAGCATTTTTGCAAACATATTCAAAGATTGATCTGTTTTTCCAAGAGCCTCTCGATTCTCTTATATTGGAATCATTTTCTCCTGTCCCTACCTTTTAAAAAAATAGCAGCTTCATTAAAATATAACACATATATCACTCGATGTATTTAAAGTGTGCAATTCAGTGGTTTTACTATTTACGCAGAGTTGTGTAACCATTACCACAGCTAATTTTAGAATGTATTTATAACCCTTGAAAGAAATCCCATGCCCATTAGCTGTCACTCCCCAATTCCCACCAAACCCTTTCGCTCTCCCTCTGACTTCCTGTTCTAGGCAACCACTAATCTTTGCTATGTCTGTGTAGATTTTCTTATTCTGGTCTGTGTAGATTTTCTTATTCTGGACACTTCATATGAATGGAATCACATAAATCATATGTCTTTTATTTTATGATTACCTTCTTTCACTTAACATGAGGTTTTCAAGGTTCATCCATGTTGGAGTACATATCAGTGTTTCATTAATTTTTATTGCTGAGTAATGCTCCATTGTATGAAGATACTACATGTTGTTTATACATTCCTCAATTGATGGACTTTTAGGTTGATTCCACCTCTTGGCTATTGTGAATAGTGCTGATATCAATATGCATGTACAAATATTAGTTTGAATATATCTGTTTTAAATTCTTTTGGATATATATATCTATGTGGAATTGCTGAGTCATATGAGAACTCTGTGTTTAACGTTTTGAGGAACTGCCCGAGTGTTTTCCAAAGCAGCTATTCCATTTTACATTCCCACATTCTTTCAAAATAGCTATTTGTCATCATCATTTTTTTTACTTCTTCAACTGCTCACTTGTCCGACTTTGACAGATCCTCGTTTACGGATAGTTTTGGAAAGAACCTGAACAGTTTTCCAACCTAATTTCATCAACTTCATGAAACTCTGAGCCTCCAACAGATTTTGCCATTTCACTTGGCAGATTTACCCTCAAGTGATAGATACTGCATCCAGTTTGCATATTTCTTAAAACAACCTCAGAAAGTATTATTAGTTGTGACTTAAAAGTGAGCAAATGTAGGCGTGGATAAATTAAATAGTTACTAGGTGGTTGGACCAGCAGTCAAACTATTGTGAAAAATGGAATTGGATTTTACAGGAAAAGTAGTAAGATTAAGGGTAGTGTTATCCAGAGGCACTAATAACCTCTGAGCCTCCACTTAAGCTACCTTACATATTCCTCTCAGGAACTCTAAGCGAGTAGGATAGAAGTTAGGATGCTGATGCTGCGAATAACATAAAACCTGAGCAAATGTGGCTTAAATCATTGTGGTTTATTTTTCTTACATAATACAAAGTCTTGGCGGAGGCAGTTACAGAGTTGATTCAGTGGCTCAGCGTTGTCAGGCTTCTGAGTCTGTTTCAGTGTGATCCTATTGGCTTTTTTTCACGGTTGCAAGATAGAGTATAAGCATTATGCCCTCACCCTGCTGTTCCCAAAGCAGGAAGGGAGGAAAGATGTTTCTTCTTGTGTGTTTCTTTTATTTTACCAGGGAGAAAAATGTTTTCCGCAGAAGACCCTTGTAGACTTTCTGTTATGTTTTATTGGCCACGGAGGAGTTACATTCCTATTCCTATTTCCAAGAAGCTGGGAAAGCAAATGTCTGACAATTTCAGCCTCTCTACTGTATGTAGGGATCTGCTGGCTTGGAAAAAGTGGGGCAGAATGGCTGGTGCGTCATTAGTCTACCATGTCTGTTGCAGTTTGGAATTAATATCTCTAGTGTATGGATCCCTGAAGCTCAGAGATGCTAGGTAACATCACATGGCTAGTGTTAAGGCTGAGAGTTGAATCAGGTAATTTTTTTTTTTTTTTTTGAAACGGAGTCTTGCTCTGTCACCCAGGCTGGAGTGCAGTGGTGCTATCTCGGCTCACTGCAACCTCCGCCTCTTGGGTTCAAGCGATTCTCCTACCTCAGACTCCTGAGTAGCTGGGATTACTGGTGCCTGCCACCCCGCCTGGATAACTTTTGTATTTTTTAGTAAAGACAGGGTTTCCCCATGTTGGCCAGGCTGGTCTTGAACTCCTGACCTCAGGTGATCCGCCTGCCTCGGCCTCCCAAAGTGCTGGGTTTACAGTCGTGAGCCACTGTGCCTGGGGGAGTCAGGTAATTTGAATTCTAAAATTGTTGCAGCACATAGTCTCAGAGGTGATGTGTCTATTTGAAAAATGTAGCTGCAGGTAGACAACTATCTTATCATACCAGTAAGAGAGATATATATGGTTAAAAAACATTTACTTTCTAGAGTATAAATTAAGGTTATTCTTGTTTATGTGTTGCAAAACAGGTTTTGGAGGCATTTGGTGTTTGATGAATTCTATGTATTTTTGGCTTCATAAAAGTTAAAATCTCTTTTCCTCTCACACTGTTTTTCTAAAGTAGATTATTTTGGGTAAATGTAAACTGAGATTTTAGAATTGGAAAACTGCCCTTTAGTTACTAACATTCTGGATTTTTGCTTGGAGGCAGGTGAACACAGTGATTTTAGTATTCCTTCAGCCAAACAAATGTATTTTCCTTTTGAACAGCCATGTGCTTACCTGGCAGAGGAGCACAATCTCATGTTAAATCCATTTCAATTCTTTTCTTACAATACATAGTCATGATGTGTGAGTTAAAGAGATAACACTAAAGGTTTTGCATACCTTATCTCATTTGACCCTCACAACAACTCTGCTGGATACCTATTGATTTCCATTTATCCTTATGGAAACTAAGGCATAGAGAGATTAAATAACTTGTCTAAGGGCACACATTAGTAAACAGTAGAACTGAAACTTGGATCAAAGGCTTTCTGATTCTAAAAAATATTCTTTTTTAAAAAAAAGTCACGTAATATCTTTTAATATATTAAAAGTTGATGTACACGAAAACACTTAAAACCGCAAATATACAAATTAAACAAATTAGAATCATTGCCCAGGGAAAGGGAGACAAAAGAAAATGTAAAATGATATATGATAATGGCTGTGCAATTCTACATTCAACCTTAAGGTAATGGGTATTGGGGAAAATGAGCAATTGGTAAGAGGCTGGTAGTGGCAAAACCCATATTCTTAATCACATGCTATATTCCCACTACATAGTAAACTATTTGAACTTCATTGCCAACATTGCAAGATGAGAAAAGAAGGCTACTACTAGAATTGTGGTTAATGAATAAACAACTTAGTATAAATTTTTTTGAGCTTGGATGGACTTTGATCTTAACAATACCAATAAGAAACCTATTGTATTTGGAGGACTAAAGTTGACTTTAGAAGTATTTCTTTATGACTTAGAAGTATATTTTTAACTTCAAACTTGTTAGTGCTTTTCCTCTTATAGGGAGAGGTATTGTCAACTGTAACAGGAGAGAATCCCAAAGAAAAGCTATTTTATTTGAGAATGAATATGTAGCCTCATATAGATAACTTACTCAGAAAGGCACTTACATTAGATACCTTCAGGTCACTTTCTCTATACCTGCCTCCAAAGTCCTATTCAGAGCAACCTCATTCTGTCTGAGGGTGGGCTGTAGAAACTATTGGTAAGACTGATATGTCAAATGGTCAAGTATCTGCAATCCAGAGTGTACTCTCTGCCATCTAAGGTTGCAGTGAGTTTATAGATGTTCCTGGCCTTGTTTACAGAGGTGGTGGCCATTCTACAATCCAGTACATAAGAACTGTATCTATCTGTTGGGAAGGGTTCTTTTACCTCAAGGCCCCCTTCTGCTTCAGGTCATGTTTTGTGTAGCCCAACGTTACCTTCAGCCCCAGAGCCTAGTCTGATGATACTCATGAGGTCAAGCATTTGTATCTTAGTTTCTATTTCTTCTTAACCCTTATCAGCCAGTGTTTTTAGGGTAGAGGACTGTTGAGAGGCCCACATCTGGAGTGTCTAGTTATGTGATGTTGGGCAATCTACCTATTTTTCTAAAACTCAGTTTCCTCCGCAGTAAAAGTGGAATAATACAGGATTACTTGGGAATCAAATGAGATGATGTTTGTGAAGTATCCTGAACAAATTCTTCTACCAATGCTGGTTTCCCACCCCAGCCTTCTACCCAAGGACTTAGTAATCAAAATCCCCTGCTTAGAAAGTTGCTGGTTGCTGATAAACTCAGTCATACTCAAACTAAACTCTGCTGGACTTGGAAGGCTTAAAGAGTTTCTATTTCCTTGGAGACCTTTGATTGACGTTAAAGAAAGAATCTCTAATGCTTTAGGTCAGTGAAGGGAGATATTTGAAAGAGCATGGATCTTTTCTGGAGCTCCGGAAATCATAACATGGAGGCCAGAATTTTGTATTGGAAAAAACTGAGAGGGAAGAAAAAGAGACTATTTTCTGAAAATTCTAAAATGACCAAATGAACTTGAATTGCCCTTCAAGAACTAGATGAACAAATTGCTCTTTGTTTTTTGTTGTTCTTATGTGATTTCTGTTGCAATTCAGATTAAGATTGGGGATTGACAATTTTGTGATCTTATGACAAATCATGGGGACCCAATGAATATTAGCAAATCCCCAGTGACCTGAGATTGCAGGAATCCACAGTTACTCTTCAACAAAACAGTTTGTATCAAAACAGTTTCTGATGCGCAGGCAAGCTGGGTTTTGTAAAACTTTGTAAAGGAGAAGCTGATAAATTCAGGCTGTTTATCGAACAGTTTAATTTGCTGGAGAGACAGAAAAGAGTAAACCAATATGATGAAGGGCTTTTTCTTAGCTTTGTAACAGAGAATATACAGTATTTACCTGGGAAAATTGTTGACTGGGTCTACAATTCACATAAGATTATGCAGGCTTTCTGAATATGTCATGGGAACATTTTTTGTCCTCTCTTTGGAAATTGCTCATTTTTAAAACTTCATGGTTCATGTCATATTTTTTTTTTGGAGTGAAACAGGCAAAGCCAACGCACTTGAAGAGGTTGTTTATGAGAAAGGTTTGAACAGCACAGGCTTTGAATATGTCTGAGGTTGATTCCCTGGAAACAGACTCTGAGACGGAGTTTTGTGTACATGAGTTTTATCAGAGGGTAGGCTTAGAGACATCACATGTGAAAAATTGGAGGAAGTAGAATTAGGCAGGGGAAGAAGTTTAACGAGGATGGAGTTGAAACAGACCTCAGAAGACCCCATGAGACCTTTGTTGTACTCTTCCAAACTGATGAAAGGTGGTTAGGCCCTGGAACCTTCTCTTATCAATGGGGCCTGACTTTGGGTGAGGGAGTTCCCTTTGTGGAGGGAAACTCCGGGAAAGGTCAGTTGTGAGCCCTCAGCAGATAAAGTTTCAGCCAGCTCCCACAGTGTCCAGAACAGGAGTCATACCCTCGGGTTAGAATCTGGCAGTTCCACTGCCTAGTAGTTATGAGAATTTAAGCCATTCGTTTAGATCTCTGAGATTACCTCACAGGATGTTGGAAGTTGAATGAGTTTTACTGCTTAGTAAAGTGCCTAGAATTAGACAATGCTTGAAAAGCGTTGATACTATTACATGGTGCTTTATGAAAATTATTAGTTCATCTCTTTCTCCTGAGTTCTACATTCACAGATGTAATTGGTGACTGATGTAATTGGTCACTGATGTAATTGGTCATTGTATTAGTGTGTTCTGGCATTGCTGTAATGAAATGCCTGAGACTGGGTAATTTACAAAGAAAAGAGGGTTCATTGGCTCACATCTGTGGGTTGTAAAGGAAGCATAATGGCTTCTGCTTCTGGGGAGGCCCCGGGAAGCTTCCAATCATGGTGGAAAGTGAAAGGGAAACAGGCACATCTTATATGGCAGAGCAAGAGCAAAAGCGAGATGGGGGGAGTGCTATACACTTTTAAACAGTCAACTCTCGTGAGAACTCTGTCACAAGAACAACACCAGGGGGATGGTGCTAAACCATTAGAAACTGCCCCCATGATCCAATCACCTCTCACCAGGCCCCACCTCCAGCATTGGAGATTACAGTTTGACATGAGATTTGTGCAGAGACACAGATCCAAACCATATCAGTCGTCTATCTGGGTGTTCCACAGTTTCTTCAGATTCTACTCTCCCACACTAAACTCCTATCTACTCCATTCTTAGGCTACCGCTCGAGAGAACAAGGGTAACTCATAGGGAGAAATGGCCATAAGAACAGGAGCAAGAATGAGAGGGGCAGTGGGGGAAGAGGGTGCAGATTTTTGGTTACATGGAGGAGTCCACAAAACCAGATCCTCGCCTGGTCTTTGCAATAATGTGGACCAACTCTCTTTGACCAAGTAGTTTTAACTGGGTTTATGTCCCTTGTAATCAGGAGTCTTGACCAATGTTTCATTTTTCAGGTTGTGTCCTCTTTGCCTGAATGAAGCTAATACTTTTAGTCTGCCCTTTTATTGCGAAGTTCCTTGAAATGCCAAATAGCTCGATGTTTGTGAAACTCCTAAGGTAAACTTGCAATGGAGTAGATAGTTTCCAAATTAAATACTTCTACCCTGTTCTTTACCCACTCCTGCACCTGTGACAGAGAGAAGCCTAGAGAGAGCTGACAGCAGAAGTCACTTCTTGCCAGCTCAGGGCTCTAGACTTGTTAATTTAGAGTTTGTGGTGGACCCTCTATAATTTTGCGCTATCCTTGGGCACTGCCAAAAATATAGCATTCACTTTTATTGTGCAAAAAGCAGCCAGGGGTGATGTTGGATCTCTTTGGGAAAAATAAAATACTCAATCCTCCAAAGCTGCTTAAAGTTTAATGGCATTTTGTTACGTATTAATAATCATCTAATGGCAAATAACTTTTAATTACTCAATAAAACATAAGCAGGACTACTATGTGATAAGTATTTTGGAACCTTCTAGTTTATGAAAGTGTTAAGACAGTTATTTCAAATAAGACCTTGTGTAATATGAATTTTATTAATTCAGAAGGTTTTCTCATTCCATGCACTTGTTTCATAGTGGGTAAGTTTTAGTCTTTGTAACATAATAATTCATACTGATTTTGAGCTCCTTGAGGACAGAAATTTTGTGTACTCAGCTTACTTTGAGAAGAACCCAGAATAATTCCAGATTGCTTTCTCCTCTGAACTTTTGTATTAGTTGCTCACATAAAGCTCATTTTGCATTTAGCATATGCTGTCTGGAATTTTAACCTTTTTTTTTTTTTAAATTTGGAGAGTATATGCAAAATTAAAGATAGGCAAGCAATAATACAGAGTTCCTTTCCTATAAAGTTCTTTACTTCTTAATTTTAATTTGTACATTTTGTTTTGTTCAATGTTTTCTGTCTGTATGCTATTTTAATGATAGTTAAAATATTTTAGTAGTTAATCTTCCTAATTTAATTTTCTAATTCCAGACTTCCCAGTGAAGTCAACCAGTTGTGGATTGAAAATATTAAAAAAAAAAAAAAAAGTGTCAGTACTGAACACATACAGACTTTTGTCATTATTACCCATACAATACAGTATGACAACTATTTACATAGCATTTGCATTGTATTAGGTATCGTGTATAATCTAGAGATGATTTAAAGAGTACAGAGAGGGGGTGCCAAGATGGCCAAATAGGAACAGCTCCAGCCTCCAGCTCCCAGCGTGAGCGACACAGAAGACGGGTGATTTCTGCATTTCCAACTGAGGTACCGGGTTCATCTCACTAGGGCGTGTTGGACAGTCATGAACTCCCATTCACAATTGCTTCAAAGAGAATAAAATATCTAGGAATCCAGCTTACAAAGATGTGAAGGACCTCTTCAAGGAGAACTACAAACCACTGCTCAGTGAAATAAAAGAAGACACAAACAAATGGAAGAACATTCCATGCTCATGGATGGGAAGAATCAATATCGTGAAAATGGTCATACTACCCAAGGTAATTTATAGATTCAGTGCCATCCCCATTAAGCTAACAATGACTTTCTTCACAGAATTGGAAAAAAACTACTTTAAAGTTCATATGGAACCAAAAAAGAGCCCGCATTGCCAAGACAATCCTAAATCAAAAGAACCAAGCTGGAGGCATCATGCTACCTGACTTCATACTATACTATAAGGCTACAGTAACCAAAACAGCGTGGTACTGGTACCAAAACAGATATAGACCAATGGAACAGAATAGAGCCCTCAGAAACAATACCACACATCTACAACCATCAGATCTTTGACAAACCTGACAAAAACAAGAAATGGGGAAAGGATTCGCTAATTAATAAATGGTGTTGGGAAAACTGGCTAGCCATAAGTATAAAGCTGAAACTGGATCCCTTCCTTACTCCTTATACAGGAATTAATTCAAGATGGATTAGAGACTTAAACGTTAGACCTAAAACCATAAAAACCCTAGAAGAAAACTTAGGTAATACCATTCAGGACATAGGCATGGGCAAGGACTTCATGTCTAAAACACCAAAAGCAACGGCAACAAAAGCCAAACTTGACAAATGGGATCGAATTAAACTAAAGAGCTTCTGCACAGCAAAAGAAACTACCATCAGAGTGAACAGGCAACCTACAGAATGGGAGAAAATGTTTGTAATCTACTCATCTGACAAAGGGCTAATATCCAGAACCTACAAAGAACTCAAACAAATTTACAAGAAAAACAACCCCATCAAAAAGTGGGCAAAGGAAATGAACAGACACTTCTCAAAAGAAGACATTTATACAGCCAACAGACACATGAAAATATGCTCATCATCACTGGCCATCAGAGAAATGCAAATCAAAACCACAATGAGATACCATCTCACACCAGTTAGAATGGCAATCATTAAAAAGGCAGGAAACAACAGGTGCTGGAGAGGATGTGGAGAAATAGGAATAGTTTTACACTGTTGGTGGGGCTGTAAACTAGTTCAACCATTGTGGAAGACAGTGTAGTGATTCTTCAAGGATCTAGAACTAGAAATACCATTTGACCCAGCCATCCCATTACTGCATATATACCCAAAGGATTATAAATTATGCTGCTATAAAGACACATGCACACGTATGTTTATTGCAGCACTATTCATAATAGCCAAGACTTGGAACCAACCCAAATGTCCATCAGTGACAGACTGGATTAAGAAAATGTGGCACATATACAACATGGAATACTATGCAGCCATAAAAAAAGGATGAGTTCATGTCCTTTGTAGGGACATGGATGCAGCTGGAAACCATCATTCTCAGGAGGCTGTCGCAAGAACAGAAAACCAAGCACTGCATGTTCTCACTCATAGGTGGGAATTGAACAATGAGATCACTTGGACACAGGAAGGGGAAAATCACACACCAGGGCCTGTTGTGGGGTGGAGGGAGTGGGGAGGGATAGCATTAGGAGATCTACCTTATGTAAATGACAAGTTAATGGGTGCAGCACACCAGCATGGCACATATATACATATGTAACCTACACGTTGTGCACATGTACCCTAGAACATAAAGTATATTTAAAAAAAAAAAAGTATAGGAGGATGTGTGCAGGTTGCATGCAAATACTATGCTATTTTATATCAGGGGTGTCCTCGGGAGTTCCTGGAGCCAATCCCCAAGGATACAGAAGGATGACTGTATTTCAGTGTGTGTGTGTGTTGTGCACACACGTAGACATAAGTATACACACACACACACACACACACACACACACACACACACACACACACGGTGGATCCTCAAATAGACTGTAGACCTTTGAAGGCAGTCAGCATATATTTCTTATAACCTTTTGATACTCTAGAGCCAATCATAATGCTTTTGCATTTCAGAGAAACTCAGTGTTTTAATTATAGTGGTCATGACAACAGTGTATCATCTGACATATCTAAGAAAAAGATCTAATAATTCGCTGTTGACATGACTGTCTCATTCTAATGGGGCTACTTTTGATGAAAGAGCAAGCTGACCCTGGCATTTCCTCTGGCTTTCTCTGCAACTATTAATACTTCTTATTTCTTAGAAATTCATTACTACTTGGGTCAGGAGAGGTATAACTTTGAGAATTCAATTGTGTGAAGAATGTTAGCAAAATGGATTTGTATTCCTTCAGCTCTAGGATGGAAATGTCAAGAAATTTGGAGGATAAGAGGGAGTAGAGGCATGGACAATGAGGCACAAGGAAAAGCATAAGAATGTTTCTTTGCCATTTTAGCAGTTATCTTTTTGTGAATTTTGCTTTCTGTATACAGCTCACCTTCCTCTGTTATCTCTCTCTACTGCATGATTCCTTCTCATTTCCACATTTGAAAGAGTTGTAGAAGGTAGCAAGTATTTAATAACAAAAGACTGGGAATACAAGAACTGAGCAACAAAGATGTTCAGTGGGAAATGTTATCAAATCATCTAGGCACCCCTTTTGAGCAGCACCTAGCCTTGCTCTAGGGTAGATAAAAGAAGAAAATGTGGAAGTAAAAAAGAAAAATAAAATACTAATATTCATTCTTTTTTTTCTCAGTAAATTTTCTCGTCCACAATGTGTCAGGTATATTAGCACCTTACAGCTTAAAAATGGCAACCATATATATACCTGGAGTTGGTGTCAAGCTTTGGGATGAAGATGGAAATCCTCCTTACTGGAGTCTATTGGGGCCTAAGAATTGTCTAGGAGGGACAGAGGTGAGGGAATGAAGAGTATTTTCTTGCAAGTCCATTTTAATCCCTCTATTTTACTTTGCTTTCCTATTTATCTTCATTTTTTTCTTAAAGATTTTAGTTTTACATAGAGATGTTTAAAAACAAAGCTTCTTTGTAGGTCATGTGAGAATGTATTAATCATTATCAGTCATTTTTTCAGTGATAGCACATTTAAGGATAAATTGTTAGCCATTAAATTAATGAAATCCTTCACCCTTAATAGCTACAGGTTCTTTAACTTAGAATAGTTTTGAAAAAAGTGTGAAACAGACTATCAATATGTTTTCATTTAGCTCTTGGTGAACTTGGCATTGCTGTTTTATTTGGTTGGTGCAATAGTATTTGCAGTTTTTGCCAACTGCTTTTAATGGCAAAACTGCAATTACTTTTACGCCAACCTAATATACGGGCACATGAATGCTGAAGATGAGGGGATCAGTAATGATTCTGAAAAGGTGATCAGATCTATACTCACAAATAAATATTCCCATTAGTAACTCAGTGGGGTTTCTTTTTCAAGTGTTACCATATTAGCCTTTGGCTCCTGGCCAGTCCTTCTTAGTTTCCAGAATGTGACTGAGAGTAACAAGGGTGTAACAAATGAAGTCTTGACAAAGAATGAGGCTATCAACTTTGAGGAAATCCTCAAGGGGTTGGCCAAGGAAAGAGAATGGCTGCTATGGTGGTGACTCCCTATACCTTGATTCTATTTCCTCAACTGCTAGCTGTTTAAACATGATGCTAGTCATGCAAATATGCTGAGCATATTTAGATCTAAAGAATATAGGATGGTCTTTTTAGATCCCTTTCGGACTTAAAGTAAAACAAGTGTCTATGAGAGGATAGGTTGCAAAACAAATACATAGTGTTCGCTGAAACGGATCCAATTTTAACTTACTGATGTCTTATTTGAGTTCCTTTCTCAGGGAACTGATCATCAGGACTTCCGGCAAATATCAGAGAGCTGAGGCTTTCTATTGGTAGGTCATTGCCCCTGGGAAATGAGATGCATCTACTGCCTTTGTCCAATTCCCTTTTCTTACCCTTCCTCAATTCCCTGCTATGTAAACCCCTAACTTTAGTCTGTGGGAGAGGGATGGGATTTGAGGTTTGTCTTCTGTCTCTCTGGCTGATAGCACATGAATAAAACCTTCTTCTCTGCTAATGTATGTTGTCTCAGTGATTGGCTTTCTATGCAGCAAGCAAAGGGACCTAGACTGAACCCCTGGCATTTGGTAACATCACAACTATATATATGTTACAAATATATATTATATATATCTATATATATGTTACAAATATCTATATATATCGCTATATATATAGATAGATACTTGAGCTGGAATCAGAATTTGGGATGAAGGTGGAAATTCTTTTTAGAGGCTGTTAAAAGTACCAGATGTTGGTGAGGGGAACTTATAGGAAACTGAGTGGTACATACAAGAGGATTAAGGATCTTACTATCAACCATAAAACTTCTTAAAAGTTCCCCACTATCTGACTTACTTTATATGTTCTGCACCACATAGAGATTTAGGACAAAAATCCATATATCATTATTCCAAGGAGAATACGAGGCCAATCACCTTACAATGAAACTTAGTAAACAGCCCATACTTAACGTTTTCCCTCTGCTCAGACACACAAACACATACACCTGTGCTTTGTTTACTCTTATTTTGTGCTGTTCATTTTTCTCCAAGGTCCCTTCCAAGATATAGGTCCTTTGAAGGTGGAAAAAATATCTGGTTCATCTTCATCTTCTTAAAACTGCATTTCCTAAAGTGGGCCCAATGGGAAACATTACAATAATAAATTAGATGCTATTATGCGCATCACCTCCCCCCAAAAAAAGAGGGCGAGGGAGGGCTTCTTGTCAAATCTGTTTGTGAAACAAGAAGGGCACACAGAATACAGAGTTACCTGCACAGAACCGTTTCCCACCCACGTTTTTTTCTAGAGGGAGCAGTTTTCTTCATATCGGTCTTAGTATCAGTGTTTTTTGGGACTCACTTTGTGACACAGGCCTAAAGTAGAAAACTTCGTAGTAAGCAGGAAATATTAAATATAGCAGATGACTCTAAGCCATATGTTTTTCTCTTCAAATAATCCTAATTGGTGTTATGCTTTATTTCACTGGTGTTTTACAATCTGGTACATTGGGGAGAGCCACAGGGTCATTTATTGAACACTCAGGACAATGGGCGGAAGTACTTGTTGAGTAGCTTAACTTCTGCCACAAATGACAGGTGTCTAATGGTTTGGGAGAAGAGGAAGGAGAAGCAGCAGTGGAATGCGCTTGAATAAGAAGGAACAAGAGCAAACATTAGTAAGAGAGAAGGGGGATAATACTGGGCATAAAGGTTTCAATCAGGTGAATCAGTCCTGGAGAGGTCACCTGGGCTGTCTTTTTAGACCAGGCAGAAGAAAGTAGAAATCCAGAAACCCCAAAACTGGCATATTGTAGGGAAAAAGGGGTAGGTTCCCAGGAAAATAGTTTGTGGAAGCTAGGTGGTGTTCTAGCCTTGTGCACAGAAAATGCTGAGTAAATAGCCTTTGGAAAATGGACACCAGCAGATAATAGAAGTTGATATTGAATCAAAGAGTTTTCGAGTTAGGTGGTTTCAAACATTCTTTCTGCTGAGGATCAGATATAATATCAGACTATAGCTGGGCTGGGTGCTGCAGGAAGAGGAAAATCAAGTTAAGAAAACTGAGCAGGAAAAGACGGGCAGAGAACAAGGGAGCTATCAACTCCCGGCTGAGGTGCCAAATAAATACATCTCTCTCAAGTCTCTCATTCCTCCTGTTGAAATGCACCCTAACAGCTGCTAGTTTAGTATCCACTTTGGGGTCCCTGTTTAGTCACTGAAAACAAATACTGTCATCATTTCAGCAGAGAATATCCGTAGATAGCACGTATTTTATATATATTTACATAGCAAGTTTATAGCTAACAAAAGATTGCTCTGATGAATATACAAGGAGAGAGATTAAAATGTACAAATATGCTTAGAGCTTAAGAGAAAGCATTTACCTCATTTTCTTCCTGTCATGAGGGTAGATGCTTAAGAACAGCATGAAAAATAGTGATTCTTTCTCCATTTATTCTGAAGCTTTGTTCATTGTTATGATGATACTGCCATTCACATTTTAAACAGATTTTTAAAAGATCTATATTTCTAATTCACATTACATAATATTCATCTAGCATGTTCACAACAAGATAAAGCTAATAAAATCAGGGAAGATCATTGAGGTTTAAGGTATAGTAAGGTGTTTAAGAGAGTGCCTGGGTTTGTATCCTGGCTCTGTTGCTTGATGCTGTGTGACCTTGAATAAGTCACTTTACTTTCTGTTCCCCAGTTTTTTAATTTGTAAAAGGAAGGAAATAGTGTCTAATTTATAGGGTTGTTTAGAGATTAAATGAGTTAATATATATGAGGCACTAGAACTGTACCAGGCACAAAGTAAATGTAGCAGAGTACTAATGCTTGCTATTTCTACTGTTATTAATATTATTATTAAAGATCATAGTTACAGGGTCCAGTGGCTCAGGGTGGTGCTGTGGTTTTCTCTTGTGTTCTAATATCAGCCTGCTCTCAAGCACTTTGCTTCAGTTTCTGAAGTTGCCAAATCATATTAGAATATAAGGTTTCTTCATCCCTGTACCTAAATTTTATCTCAGTTGCAACAGCATTTCATTTCTGTATTTTCTATGTTTGTAGTGCTTTCTCTCAATCAAAATGTTTACTAAACACTCTCTGTCTGGCATAGTTTTTGGCCCAATAGAAGCAAGGCAGAAGCCAACACCAAAGTCAAATTGATGTGGAGCCACAGTGAAGAGGATGGGAAAGGGCCGTGCACTTGTGGAATTGACATTCTAGTTCAGGCAGGTGGAGAATAAGTAAAGAAACAAGCAAATACAGCAATTTCAGAATACCTGTGAAGAAAAGGAAGCATTATGTGAGAGTGACTAAATGAGGCAGAGAAATCTAACTTTTATTGGCTGCCCAGGCCATGAAAGACCTTGCTGAGAAGATTCTGGGTTGGAGGAGAAGATTCGGAAGAGATGAATTTCTTTTTATTAATGAGTTCATTTTCGATGATGGCTTTCTGTCCAACAGGGAAGTTATCTAGACTTGTGCTGTCCCATAGAAACATAATGTGAGCCACTTACATAATTTTGAGGTTTCTTGTAACCATATTTGAGAAGTTCGTAGAGCTGGGCATGGTGACATCTGCCTGTAGTCCCAGCTACTTACTGGGGAGGCTAAAGTGGGAGGATCATTCCAGTCCAGGCATTCTGGGCTATAGCGCACTATGCTGATTGGGGTCCACACTAAGTTTGGCATCAATATGGTTACCTCCCTGGGAACAGAAAACCACCAGGTTGCCTAAAGAGGGATGAACTGGCCCAGGTCAGAAACAGAGTAGGTCAACACTCGCATGCTGAACAGCAGTGGGGTTGCACTTGTGTATAGCCACTGCATTCCAGCCTGAGCAACATATTGAGACCTTGTCTCTTATAAATAAATAAATAAATAAATAAATACATAAAAATGTAAAAGTAAAGAAGAATTAGTTGTAATTAGTTTTAACAATGTATTTTAACATAATATATCAAAAATATTATTTCAACATGTAACAATATGAACAATCATTGAGATATTTTATATTCTTTTTTTTTTTACTAAGTCTTCAAAGTCCATAATGTCTTTGATGCTTATTTAGCGCATCTCAATCGGACTTGCCACATTTCAAATACTTAGCAGCCACAGGGGGTTGGCGCCACAGTGTTTGGATACACCACTGCCTTGATAGCGCCACTGTGTTGGAAAGTGCCACCGTGTTGGAAAGCGCCACTGTGTTGCATAGCACTATTGCGTTTGATAGTGCTGGCCTAGACCACAGGTTGAAAACTGTGGCCCTTGGGCCAAATCTGGCTAGCACTTTTTTTTTTTTTTGACGGAGTCTTGTTCTGTTGCCCAGGCTGGAGTGCAGTGGCACAATGTTGACTCACTGCAATCTCCGCCTCCCAGGTTCAAGTGATTCTCCTGCCTCAGCCTCCCCAAGTAGTTGGGACTAGAGGGGCCCACCACCACGCCTAGCTAATTTTTTGTATTTTTAGTAGAGACGGAGTTTCGCCATGTTGGCCAGGCTGGTCTTGAACTCCTGACCTCCGGTGATCTGCCCACCTCGGCCTCCCAAACTGTTGGGATTATGGGCGTGAGCCACCGCGCCCAGCCCACCTGTTGTTTCATATGAACTACCAGCTAAGCATTTTAAAAAAAATTTTCAACATGGTTAAATTTTAAATGGTCATGTAAGTACCAGAAGTAGTCTTGGTTTCATCTTAAAATATTGAGTCTCTGGCCCCTTAAGAAAAAATTTTCAGACTCTCTATTGAGATTATCACAACAATCCCCACAGAGACTGTGAGGTTCCAGAAACAGGACCCATCTTACTCCACGTTATATCCTGAGTATTCAGCACAAGGCCTGGCAATAGCTGAAGCTCAATGCATTTTTAAAAATGAATCAGTGTATATAACAATGTAGACTAGTGCTCACAGTTATGAAGTTACTTTTAGACTAACAGGTGTTTACTCCTGGTGATCATTCTGTCACAATTTCATAAAAAAATAAAGGCAGTTTCTAATTTTCAGCACTTTCCTTATTTCCCCTGCCTCAAATTTCACACATTGATTCTACATTGCCTTATTAAGCACCATTCCTGAATGCTCCCTCTGTTGTTTCATTTATCCTATTACAAGAGGGCAACAGATTTCAGTTTCATAACTCCCAGTTCTTTAAACACGCATTTGTCTTAAGCAATGATTGCATCATTCGTTGTTTAATGTTCCTTTTTGCTTCCTTCTTGAGGGCAAGAAATGGACCCATTTTGGTTGCAGTAGTAATCCCAGCACCTAGCTCAGGGACTGGAACATGGAGGGTGTGCTGTATTGAAAAGAGTGTTTGAAAACATGCTAAAATCTATGAAATGGGCTCTTGGGATGGTGTGTTGGAAAAATATTCTAGACAGAGGAAACAGTGCAAGCAAAGGCATTGAGAAGCAGTGATACCAGAAAATCAAGATTTGTTTTGAGAACTGTAGTTGGTATGGCTGGAATGTTGAGGGCATGGTAGGGGAGAGTGTAGTGAGTGAGGCCCTGGATTGCAATAGGTCCAGCACACATCTTCAAAGAACATGTGGGACAACAACACTTTCAGATTTTATTCTGAAGGCTAAGAGCTTAAGTACTTGCAGGAGTCAGGCAGGTAAGAAAAGGCACAGCTGGGCACAAGATGATAGAATGCAATTGCCTGTCCGCCTCAGTGCAGGCCTCAGTCATGGGAGGAGAAGACTCTGATGAAAGAGAGAGGGTTTGCAGCCAGTTGTTGCAACTTTGCTTCCAACAGATGAGAAAATAAATGCCTCTTCAATACATGGAGGTTGTGTAAAATTAGCCCTACATTTGGCTACAAAGAAAATTTCTTTAAATAAATTTTAAATAAATGGAAATTTTATAGGCTCATTCTCCAATGAAAAACCAATAAAAAGATAAACAATAGAAAGACAAATATAAATTAAATTAACAAACTATCATTTTATTCATGAAATTGGTAAACATTAAAATTATGGTAATGTTAAATATTGTCAAGGGTAGGAGGAAAAGGTTACTTCTTACTGTGTTGGTGAAAATGTGAATTATTACAAACTGTCTGGAAAGCAATCTGGTACTAATAATTAAAGTTAAACATATACATAGTTCTTGACCTAGCAATCTCATTCAGGAGAATCTAGCTCTTACAAATAGAAATCCAAGTAATTAAGTATATGTGCACAAGAATATTTAGTGCACCATTGTTGTGAATAAAAGAACAGGAAAATGGTGAATTGGGGAATAGTTGAATGAATTCTGGCACATCTATAAAATTGGATCTCATACAGCTATTTTAAAAAGAATGAACAGTATCTTTATTTTTTTACTTGGAGAGATATTGGTATTGTATTATTTTGTAAGAAAAGCAAGACACTGATAAGGTATAAAATTATCTCATTCTTGAATATCAAACAATGTTATGACCCTTCTCTCTTTATAAACATCTGTAGATGTTTTTATATGACTATAAAAACCTAAAGAAAAGAGTGGAATAATACGCGATAGACTTAATAGACCCTTACTTCTGAACTGCAGTGGTATTTGTGAGAATGGAAAAGAAGATGGAGAAAAGGGAGAGAAATAAAATTTTAGAAAGACTTTAAAAAGTTGGCCAATGAGAGAAAGTAGAATGTATAATGGTGTAATTTCTGGGTGGTTAGAATTCAGTTGCCATTTTTTATGGTCCAAGAGCTAATAATGATTGTCATATTTTTAAACAGTTACCTTTTAAATGGTTATATAGGTACCTAGTATAATAGCCTTGATTTTTTTCCTCTTGGTCCTCAAAGCCTACAATTGTTACCATGTAGAACTTATCAAAAAGGTTTGCTGCCCTCTGATCTGTTAAAACTTTGAGGATCCCTACTTGTACTTTGAAAACAATTTGAAGTAAATAGATAACACATTTCTCTATTATTTAGTGACTTTGTTTGAAGTCACCTCAATTTCATTTTAATATTTTTGTTCTTTTCTTCTAAATGCATCTTGTTTTCTTAAAATGTGCTTCTAGAGGATCTGCTGTAGGATCCTCCAACCAGCCACAGTGTCCTCTACAAAAACAAAAACTGCAAGATTTTATTGAGACAGATGAAAGAATATCCAAATATATAGAGGGATACCATGCTCATGGATTAGAGGATCCTATAATGGAAAGATGTCTTTTCTCAGCACATTCATTTACATTTTTGAGGCAATGTCAGCAAAAACCCAAGCAGGTTTTAAAAATTGCTATTTTTTTTGTGTGTGAAAATTTGCAAGCTGAATCTAAAATCTTGCATGGATTTGCAAAAGGTCAAGAAAATACACGGGAATCTCAAGGAAGAACAAAGTTGTGGGGTTTACACAACCATTTATCAAGACATTTATTATACAACAATAATAATTAAAACAGTATGGTATTGGTCCAAAGACACACAAGTTAATCAACAGAACACAATAGGAGAGCCCAGAAATAAACCTACACAGATGTAGACCCTCAGTTTGTGACAGAAGTGCTGCTGCAGCGTAATGGGGAAAGATGACCATTTTAAAGAATGATATTGGGTCAGTGGGATAGTTATATGGGAGAAAAAAAATGAATCTTGATACTAGATAAATTGTTGCTCAAATGTAAAAGTTTAAAAAGTTAAGTTCCTATAAGAAAATAGATTTATGGTCTTGAGATAAGTAAAAATTTTTTAAAAAGGTCAAAAAACACTAACCATCAGGGGAAGATTGATGATTGAACTGCATTGACATTAGGATCTTCCATTTTTTATGTTAGGTACATGATGATGAGTTAGGGATGATACAAGCTGGATTCAAACAGCGGAATACGCAAAAAAGAGGTCTGGTATGAATGACCTTTAGTGTCCCTCTTATAAACCAGAAAATGGGAAAGGGGCCTTAAGCTTAGAAATCTGAGAAATGCTCGATTAAACAGAATCAGTTTTTTAAATGCAAAACTTCTCAGAACTTTTGTGCATTTTGAGCCTTTTGAAAAAGAGTAGTCAGCATTTCTAGATTTATTTTTTAAATTACAAAAGTAGAGTTCTCAATGAAATTCTTGAATGATTAATGTTCTCTGGGATATATACTGGAAAGATTATGTCCCTTGCACACTTAAGCATGTAATAAAATATATTTTGAATGAAGGAATGATTGAACTCCCAGTGAGTTAGGGACAATGACAGCACTATTCTTCCTCCAGACAGCCAAAGGAAATGAGCAACAGAAACCCAAATCCTTATTTCCAGTTCCATTCATATTCTCTTCTTCCATGCTTTTCTTTGATCCAAGGCTGATTGATCCTATATCTCTAGGGCAGAAAATCTGATTGCCTTTTCACAGGAACCACAGCTCTTGAAATCTTACCTAAGCTTCCTAATAGAGCTTTAATAGCAATCAGTACCTGCCTGAACTTCTGGTGGCCTTGCAACTAACCATATTTCAGGGAAAGATGCTACTGTGCTGAATACCTGATGGATGCTCTTCTTGGGAGAAGAAAATGGCATTTAATGGTCTCAGGATTAAGGTTACAGAGATAGCACCAGGCTATCTGCAGCCTCAAGGCTTTTAAAGCATCCCCTGGGCATGAGCCAATGTGAATGTTTCCTTTCCTTCTCAGGGTGATGGTGCATTTGTTCGTAACACGGAGCTGCATTTTAGGAGTTATGAAGGCAAGGCAGAAGGGAGATGCGGGGGTTGGGGGGAGAAAAGGAGAGAGAACTGCCTGTCCCTTCACAGCAAAGAATAGCACATTCCTTTAGTGAATCTTGTTGATTGCAATCCCCTGGCTGACTTTGGTATGCTTCAGTTATAATTAACTTCCATATATTTCATGGGATTAGTGACATGTCAGCATTTTTTGAACATAGTTCTAATCATTGCATGTAATAATATTATTTGTCTTCAATACAGGCACATTTTAGGGTGATAAAGATAAAAAGAGCACCCACACAATTTCATGAAACTTCCATTTGTTTTTTCTTTTAAGAAAGCATAGGGCAGAAAATATATATATATATATTATTTTGCTCAGCAGAAATGGCAAAGAGAAATGGTTAATGGAAAGCAAGTATGCCCGGAAGAAATTCTTGGGTAAGAGTTTTTAGATCAATGCTCAAACTAATCTCACACTCCGAGGAACTGACCTCCCTCTCTCTGTACATGATATTCTCTCCCATAGGGCAGAAGCAGGTTTATTAGCCTCCTTTTATTTTGCAGTGATTCACTACAGTAGAAAGAGAAAAGCTCTTAGATGAAGTATCCAAAGTTGGTGCTCACCCCTCCTAAATGTATACTGTTAGACAAGTCACTTTATCTCTCTGATTCCTGGTTCTCTTATCTGCAGAAAAGGGAAGGAATGGTTAAAACACGTACATGTGTTTTGCACTCTTGCTGTCTGGTAGGCCCTGTGCTACGCAATCTGGATACTTTATCTGTTTAATCCTCACAAGATGAATGCAGAGAGAGAGATTTCTATTTTAAAACAAGAAACCTGGGGTTGATAGAGATTAGGTGACTAATCTGAGGTCACATAGCTGATGGGGTAGCAGAGCTTTGATGTGTCTAGGTGTGACTGATTCCATGGTCCGGGTGCCACTAAATTACCCTAACACTCTGGTTGTGAGGAATAAAAGAGATGCCTGAAAGCCCGTTATAATTTGTAAATCCCCATATAAATGTGAGGCGTTATCACTGGGTAGCACTCATCGTGGTTACTGAGAGCTAGGTCTTGTAGGAAGTGTACCGAGAATGAAAATATGGTGTATTTTCTGGCTAGAGCATCATTCAAACTAAAAGGGCATGTGTTTGTCAACAGGGATAGAAAGTTGAATACAGGGAGAAAAAGGACGGGCTCATCTTGACCTCAAGGCTGCATCTACCTCTCAACACCATTTCCTATCACCCACGCAAGTGCTCACGAGGCTACATTAGCCTGTTCTCAGGTTCTTCCAAGTCAAACTCTTCCTTGCCCCAGATCCTTGTATTTGGTGTTCTCTCTGCCTAGAAAATTCTTCCTACAGCTGTTTTCTTCCCTTTCTTTGGGTCTCAATTCAAATGTCAGTATGTCAGAAAAACCCAGGCCTCCCAATTATTTTGCTTATATTTTTGTTTATTTACCTGTTAATTGTTTGGCTCTTCTGAACACTGTAGTTCACTGTACTGTATTGTTGACTCCCACAGTGCTAAGCTCTTACTAGGTGCCCAGTAAATTGGTATTGAATGAAGAAATGAATGCCAGTGCTTTAGAGGAGATCAGAGAAACCTAGGCAGGACCCTGAGTTGGATGCTAACCTGTACTCCAGTCTCACTGTGATTCTTAAGGATCATTTCTAGTTAAAGAACAAGATAATAATAAAATTCTCATTTCTTCATTTCTGAATAGGTGTTTCCTTTTGCTTTTATGTTCACCTGCCACCCTGCTGGCTGTCACCTTTGGAGAAGGTATAAGTTATGGGAAAAAGGAGGGTCATTGGAGTTACACAGGACTTGGGTTAAATCCTAATTCTATCATTTACAGAGTGACCTTGGGTGTGTCATTCAAGCTCTCTAAGCCTAAGCTGCTTCATGTATAAAATATTTCATAGGATTATCCTGAGCTTAATTAAGATATTTACAAAGAATGTAAAACAGTGTCTGGCAGACTATGTTTCCCCCCTCTTTCCCAAGGACTTTAACTTTCTTGGAAATAAGTTTTGGTTTTGAAGGCTGCTGTGTGTTGGTCGACTACCATTTGATTTGTTGATGCTGGAGGGAAAAACAGTGGAGAAAGAGAGGAAGAAAGCTGTTTTAAATGAGATTGTGATCTCCTTGGAGGCAATAATTTTTGTCTGATGTAATATCACAATCACTTATACTTGCTAGGCCGTTAATAGCAATAAAAAATAAAACTCAGATGGAAATGTTAATAGTGGTTATTTTTAAAATGCAGCATAAAAGTTCAGGTCTTTTACATAGTGAACCAGTCAGATCACTTCCTGAAATATGAATACAACAAACATTTCATGAAATCGTTAAAAACAAAAAGGGTAAGAAGTGCAAACATGGCACTGTTGCCCCTGGTTTCTGGGACGGTCTCTAGACCTCAGAGGGTTGCTGGATAGTGTCTGAAAATTTTGGAATTAGAAACAAGAGCTAGCCTTAATGTTTTCTGACATGTATAAATCTCTGCATCTTCTCACCACAGTTTTTGTTTTTTATTGTAAGGAGTACTAAATTAGGAAGACTAGGTCAAAGAGGGATGTTCTTTTTGTTGAAGTAGAAATATAATTCTTGTACAATCTAAAGTTTCTGAACCACTGAATCTTTTCCCCTTAGCTGATATAAGCAGGTAGAAGGATTACATATGATATACATATGACAAATATATATATGTCATTGTATATATCGAAAGAAATATGTGTGTCTATAAATAATAAAGCAAATATAATTAATGGATAAAGGTTATCAAACAATTGGCACCTTTGTCTAAGATAACAGTAAAGGACAATGTTAAGGATAAATTGAGGTGGCCTCAATTTACCAGAAATAAATCAGGGTGAGTTTTCATTTGCCCTAGTGACATATTACTTCTTAGTGAGCAAATAATGTCAACAGTATTTTATTTTATCCATATAACCAACTGGAAAAGAAATAAGTATTCATGAAAAAATGCATTCATTTAAAGAGATACCACTAACAAGGCTAAGTAAAGGTAAAACTTCTATTTCCAACATTTCTAAACAGAAATATGGTATCTTTTGCCCCCATGCTGAGCTATCCATTTTTCTAAGATGAGCTACTTTGACCCTGCCAGGATTACTCAATAATTCCTCCATTCATTCACAGGTAGTATCTGTCAGTCGATGATTTCATTATCTTAATTATTGTCAACTTTTGTATTGGCTAAAAGGTGGACTAACTACCCACTTTTAATACTCAGGTCCTTGCAATTGTCATAAGAAATTCAGCATTCCATTCTGGTTACCTAGTCACCTTCTAGTTGTGGGGGTTTAGTGCTTCTAGTGCATAGATTACTTGTTTTGTTTTAAGAGAATTTCAATGAGATTGGAAATTTAGTTTCAGAGCCAGACCTTCAAGGTTAAAACATCAAAACAAATCTCCAAAAAAGAAAGAAACCACAGAAACTATTTGAATAATTTTGACTTGCTTTGAAAACTAAAATTAAAGCTTTTAAATTCATCAGCCCATCATCATAACCCCCACATTGCTGAGGTGCTTTGGAAGTGGATCAGTAGTTCTGCCTTTCCCCAGCTCACTGTGATGGCTAATGAAGCTATGTCTGTCTCTCAGACAAACAGCTAATGTAATGGAAAGATAATTATAAACAAGTAAATTATAGGAATTGAACAGAAAACTGATGTTGAGACAGTTTTTCTCCTGTGCAGAGTTATTGTGTTTGTTTGGAGTCATCTAACACTGCAAACACATTCAGAATCATCAAGTCCAATGTCAGAGTATTTGACATTGAAGATAAATTCACTCTTTGAGCAGTCACTTGGAAACCAATTATTAGACAAGACAAAGAGGATGATTTTCCAAACACAATGACAATATTTAAAGTATAGTAGTTCCTAATGGTGCAATGTTTGTTTGTTTTTTTAAAACTGAAGAAGCTGTGCCTAAGTTTTAAGTTTGATGAAAATGTAGCATTTAATAAGGGTAGATCTTAGACATTTTCAGAGCATAGGAAATTCCCTGCTGATTACAGTTCTAAGAATAGCCCAGAAACAGCAGTAGAGCAAATGAAGAAGTGACCCTCAATCGTTCATGGGTATATCAGGGGAGATGTAGCTATATATCAATAAATTGCTGATGGCTTTATAGGTTATCAGATTTTAGGCAAATACATTGCCTATACAGAACCATACATTGCCATTATGGTGGGCATTTCTTGTTTTTGTAAAAATAAATTTAAAAAAGTCACCCTAAACAACTTTTACTAGGAAAAGATGCTCTGCATGTAAAATATATGCAGCGTTTTCTACTCTCAGCTAATTTTTAGTTATTCACTAGACATGTTATCTACTTCTCAGTTATGGTTCCCATGATCCAGTTAATGTTGCCTCCCATCTTTCTCTTTGTGTAAATTTAACAATATTTCCAATGTTCTTACCAGTTCTTTTTTGAGTGAAGCTAAGGCATGCTCAATGTCTGAACTTGATCTCTTTGGTCTGTCTTCTTCTTTGTCACTGTGGAAGGAATAAACTTCTGCCTGGGTGCCGTGGTTAAATATGACAGATTTTGAAGAAAAATCTTGAAGCCATGTCAGAATCATCTCCATTTTTCTAAATTTAAATTTATTTGAGTGTAGAGTTTAGTCAAGGTAAGTCTAGGTTTTGCTGAGTTATTTAGATAGTCTGGAATGTAAATCTTTGAAAAGTTACAAGTACTTGAATAGCAAACACTAATGTAATATACTCGAGATGATGTTAACCAATGAGAGACTACCATTATTAAAAACTTGAGTTCCTTCTCCTAGTCACACTTGACCTTTATTCAGGGGTATGTTCAAGAAGTATGGGAAAATATCACAGAGATGTGTGCTTTTCAGCTGAGAACACGTCTTGGAAAATTCTCAAGAGAAGCAATCTATTTAAGATTCCACAAAGAACTAGATATCATAGATGTTTTTCTTTCTAAGCTTACTAACAACAACAAAAAAATCCTGATCTTCTCAGAATTTTTGTGATAAAGATTTTGACGCCATAACTGACCCCCTTGACCCAAATGTTTCACAAAAGAAAGCTGAACTAGATAGTTTTTCCCAAGTACCAGATCAGTTTGACTTCATAAAGCCTCTTACCAAGAATATTAGGCCACATTTACAAATGCTTACTGTGTATTTGATACTATATTAGTAAATGTATGCACATTTTGGTCATTTAATCTTCTCAGAATCCTACAAGATAAATGTTGCCATTAGGCCATTTTACTGGTAAGAAAACTGTTGTTTAGAGAGAAACAGTAGTCACTCAGGGCTGTTCAATTCCAAAGCTTATATGCTTATATACTGTACTATAGGGCTTTCTAGAATTTTGAGAAATCCATTTAGAAATTCAGAGAAATGCCGTTCTAAAGTCCTGAATTCTTTCTTCTTCCTTTTTTTTAAAATGGAGTTTCACTCTTGTTGCCCAGGCTGGAGTGCAGTGGCACGATCTCGGTTCACTGCAACCTCTGCCTCCTGGGTTCAAGCGATTCTCCTGCCTCAGCCTCCTGAGTAGCTGGGATTACAGGCATGCGCCATCATGCCCAGCTAATTTATTTTGTATTTTTAGTAGAGACGGGGTTTCACCACGTTGGTCAGGCTGGTCTCAAACTCCTGACCTCAGGTGATCCGCCCACCTCAGCCTCCCAAGGTACTGAGATTACAGGCATGAGCCACCGCACCCAACTGAAATCTTCTTAATAATGCCCCCAGAAGTAAGTCACACATTCCTGCATGTGCTTGATGCCAATGCTAAGCCTCTGTAGGCTGCTGATACCGCAAGGACTCTCAGTGTTGGGGAGTGGGCTGCTCTTCAAGGAGATGGTCAAATGCTGGCAGAAGTCCCTTCATCCCCTTCATTTCTGGCTGGTAAGATATTTCCTTTCCACTTTCACTCCTCATACTTACCTTCACATACTCCATTATTTCTAAGCTTGTTTATTTAAGGATTCCCCAAATTTATCTTGCAATTGTATGCTCCCAAGCCTTTGATTATAGCACCGTAAGCCTCAGCCCATCTCTGAGGAACGCATTCCTATGCAATCTTTGTGATCTAACTGAAAATCTCTTTTCCTGCCATGGTTTTTTTTTTTTTTTTTCCAGCTTCTCAGGCACACTAAACTTCTCTACTATTGAACCTTCATAATGCTTTACACACCCCCTTCTCAGTACTTGTCAAAGTTTAGCATGATTATTTGCTTATCATCTGTTTTCTTAGCTAGATCATGCGTTCTCTGAAAACAAGAATCATGTTCTATAATCAGTGCACCATGCTAGGCACACAGCAGGCAGTTAATAAGTTTTTGCCAAATGAATAAAAAGTTGTAAAAAAGATACAGACTGTGAAATTGTTGTTGTTTTACTTTTCAGCTTCTAAAAGCCAGTTGGCTTATTTGACTTTATGCTATTTCTCACGTTTACTAAACACTCAACGTTTTTTGAGCATGTGCCTGTCATAAAGCAGCTTCATCACAAGTTTTTAAAATTCTAAAACTCTTTAGAAAGACTTGTTAATCTTTGGCCAGGTGTGGTGGCTCACGCCTGTAATCCCAGCACTTTGGGAGGCTGAGGCAGGCGGATCACCTGAGGTCAGGAGTTCGAGACCAGCCTGGCCAACATGGTGAAACTCCATCTCTACTGAAAGTACAAAAATTAACTGGGTGTGGTGGTGGGTGCCTGTAATCTCAGCTACTCAGGAGGCTGAGGCAGGAGAATAGCTTGAACCCTGGAGGCGGAGATTGCGGTGAACTGATATTGCACCATTGCACTCCAGCCTGGGCAACAAAAGCGAGACTCTGTCAAAAAAAAAAAAAAAAAAAAAAAAAAAAAAAAAAAAAAAAAAAAAAAAACTTGTCAACCTTCTAGGTATTTCTGGCAGTCTTGCTTGTTGGAAGCTCTTGGAACGTTCCTGCTATAGCTAATGTCAGAGGAACCCCTGCAATCCTGGGCAGCATTGGCAGCTACATGAAGGAAGGGAGTGGAGTTCTCTGCAGATGTATTAAAATTAAAGGTAATTTGGTCCAGCCTCTGTGGAAAACAGTTTGGTGGTACTTAGCATGACCATGGGTGGTACTTAGCATGACCATGGGACACAGAGTTGCACAGGAGTGCAACTCCTACAGGTGTATATCCAAAAGAATTGAAAGCAGGTATTCAAATAAATACATACACAAGCATGTTCATAACAGCACTATTCAAAATAGCCAAAAGGTGGAAAGAATCCAAATGTCAATCAGTGGATGAGAGGGTAAACAAATTGTGGTATATCTATGCAGTGGAATATGTATTAGCCATAACAAGGAATTGAGTGTTGGCATATGCCTCAACATGGATGAACCTCAGTGTGCTGTGTGGAATTCTACTGTATGATTCCATTTATAAGACACATCCACAATAGGTAACTTCATAAAAACAGAAAGCAGATTGGTGGTTGCCAGGGAGTAGGGATAGCAGGAAATGGGGAGCACTGATTAATGTGTGTGGGGTTTCCTTTAGGGGTGATGAAATATTTCGGAACTAGATAGAGGTAGTGATTACACAGCATCATGAATGTACTAAATGTCCCTGAATTG
Organism: Macaca mulatta; assembly: GCF_049350105.2. NCBI lineage: Eukaryota > Metazoa > Chordata > Mammalia > Primates > Cercopithecidae > Macaca > Macaca mulatta. Next base: position 127,427,023 of record NC_133413.1, read on the forward strand.
TTCACTTTGAAATGGTTAGTTTTATGTTATGTGAATTTCACCTCAATTAAAAGAAATAAAGTAGAGTGAAGGTTGAAGGAATAAAAACTGGAAGAGGAGGTCAGAGTGATACTGTGGGAAAAGGACTCTATCAGCTGTTCCTGGCTTTGAAGATGTGGGGAGGTCGGAACCAAGCAATGAGGGTAGCCTTGAGAAGTGGGAAAAGACAAGCAACAAAACCTTCCCTGGAGCCTTCAGAAAGTAACATGGTCCTGCAATCACCTCGATTCTGGCCTAGTGAGAGCGTTATTACTGAACTGTAAGGTAATACATTTGTATTTTTTGAAGCTAAAAAAGGCAACAAAATATCATGCGTTGGCCTCATTGCTGAGAAGAACTTCAGAGTTCAACCCAGTTCTGATGAAACAGGGCTGTGGAAGATTATATTACTTTCCAAGGTCACATAGCTAGTTGTCCTATATACTCAGAAACAGTGTTTCCTCCTAGAAATAAAGATATAGGAGGATAATAAACAATGAGTGAGGTTATTTTCCTAATTTTATGAGAGTGAGAGCAGATTCAGTGAGATTAAATAACATGACTAATACGTAACATCAAGTACTCTGGGTTTTATTTTTCAACGTTTTTTTTTTTAATCAAAGTAATGCATGTACATGAACAATAATAAAGCAATCACATCATAGCCATTATAAGAGCTTATGATGGAAACCATCAGTTTCCAATACTCCCACATCCAGTCCTGTTTCATTGCACTTATCATTTCCTCTTTTAACTGTCTGTTGTAATTTGAATTTTACTACATAATGCTACTATGTGTTAATACTTAACAAATACTTACATAGCACTTATTAAGTCATTTCCAAAGACAGTTTATTGAATCTTCATAACAACCCTATAAGATAGGTACTAGTATTCGCCCTACTTTATGGTTGGGGAAACTGAAGCATGAAGTGGTGAGACTTACCCAACATAGCACAACTAGAAGGTGCTAGAGCTGGGGTTTGAACCCAGGCATTCTAACTTCAGATTCCAAGCTCTTGACTACTACACCATGCTGCTTACAGACATCAGCTTTGTTTTACAAGAGAGTAACTGAGTGTATTAGTCCATTGTCACATTGCTATAAAGAACTGCCTGAGACTGGGTAATTTATAAAGAAAAGAGGTTTAATTGACTTGCAGGTCTGCATGGCTGAGGAGTCCTCAGGAAACTTACAATCATGGCAGAAGGGGAAGCAGGCACACCTTACATGGCAGCAGGTGCGAGACAGAAAGAAACAGAGAGAGAGAGAGAGTAGGAGGAACTGCCAAATACTTACAAAACCATCAAATCTCATGAGAACTCACTAACATGAGAACAGCATGGGGGAAACCACCCCCATGATCCAGTCACCTCCCACCTGGTCCCTCTCTCAACACGTGGGGATTACAGTTCAAGATGAGATTTGGGTGTGGACACAGAGCCAAATGATATCGTTCCACCCCGTCCCCTCCCAAATCTCATGTCTCTCTCACATTTCAAAACACAATCATGCCTTCCCAATAGTCCCCCAAAGTCTTAACTCATTTCAGGGTTAACCCAAAAGTTCAAGTCCAAAGTCTCATCCAAAACAAGGCAAGTTTCTTTTACCTAGGAGCCTATAAAATCAAAAGCAAGTTAGTTACTTCCAAGATACAGTAAGGGTACAGATACTGTATAAATGCTCCCATTCCAAACAGGATAAATTGGTCAAAACAAAGGGGCTATAGGCCCCGTGCAAGTCTGAAACCCAGCAGGGCCATCATTAAATCTCAAAGCTCCAAAATGATCTCCTTTGATTCCATGTCTCACATCCAGGGCATGCTGATGTAAGGTGTGGGCTCCCACAGCCTTGGGCAGCTCCTCACGGTCTGGCATTGAGTGCCTGAGGCTTTTCCAGGTGCAGGGTGTAAGCTGTCAGTGGATCTACCATTCTGGAGTGTGGAGGACAGTAGCCCTCCTCTCACAGTTCCACTAGGCAGTGCCTCATTGGGGACTCTGTGTGTGGGCTCAAACCACACATTTCCCTTTCACACTGCCCTAGCAGAGGTTCTCCATGAGGGTTCCAACCCTGCAGCAGACTTCTGCCCGGACATCCAGGTGTTTCCATACATTCTCTGAAATCTAGGCAGAGGTTTCCAAACCTCAGTTTTTGAATTCTGTGTACTGGAATGCCCAGCACCATGTGGAAGCTGCCAAAGCTTGGAGCTTGCACCTCTAAAGCTATACCTCAGCCCCCTTTAGTCACAGTTGGAGCTGGAGCAGCTTGGACTCAGGGTGCTGTGTCCCAAGGCTGCACAGAGCAGTGTGTCCCTGGGCCTGGCCCATGAAATCATTTTCCCTCCTACTCTTCCAGGCTTGTGATGGGAGTGGCTGCTGTGAAGTTCTCTGAAATGCTCTGGGGGCATTTTCCCCATTGTCTTGGCTATTAACTTTGGCTCCTCTTTACTTATGCAACTTTCTCCAGCCAGCTTGAATTCCTCCCCAGAAAATGGGTTTTTCTTTTCTACCATATTATCTGACTGCAAAATTCCCAAACCCTTATGTTCTGCTTCCCTTTTAAACATAAATTTCTCATCTCCATCTGAGACCACCTCAGCCTGAACTTAATTGTCCATATCACTATCAGAATTTTTGATCAAAACCATTCAATAAGTCTCTAGGAAGTTCCAGACTTTCCCACATCTTCCTGTCTTCTTCTGAGCTGTCCAAAGTGTTCCAGCCTCTGCCTGTTACCCAGTTCCAAAGCCACTTCCACATTTTCAAGTATCTTTATAGCAGTGCCCCAAACTCCTGGTACCAATTTCCTGTATTAGTCTGTTCTCATATTGCTTGAAGTGCCCAAGATCCCAAGACTGGGTAATTTATAAAGAAAAGAGGTTTAATTGACTCACAGTTTGACATGGCTGGGGTGGTCTCACATGGCTGGGAAACTTCCAGTCATGGCGGAAGAGGAAGCAGGCATGTCTTACATGGCAACAGGCAAGAGAGGAAGTGTGTGAAGGAGGAATGGTCAAACATTTATAAAACCATCAGATCTCATGAGAACTCACCCACTAACACGAGAATAGCATGGGGGAAACCACCCCCATGATTCAATCACTTCCCACCTGGTCCCTCTCTTGATACGTGGGTATTACAGTGCACGATGAGATTTGGGTGGGTACATGGAGCCAGACCATATCACTGAGATTCAGTGTGGCCAAGTAGCATGCCCAAGTTTATGGCAAGGCTGGAATTTGAGCCTAATTGGGCTCCAAGGCCTTGATATTTTCTGATAAATCTTTCTGCCTTAGAAGGCAGCTGTGCATTGGAACCATGGCTGTTTAACCCTGCCTGGGATGAGAGAGAGAGAGAGAGAGAGAGAGATGTAATAGAGCCTTCTAGCACATCAATTTAAAAAAATTTTTTTTTTCATGTTAGGAAGACAGGCTTTGTAGGTATAACCTTTATAACATTTTCTTGGAATCGTAAAAAATTAAAATCCTCTATTCTCACCTTTAAAAAAAATAGTAGATTCTTTTTTGGCAGACAGGAATCTGTTTAGCTGCCATTTTACTAATGTGCTGTGGTTTTCCTAGAAGGTTGCTGCACAAAATATTTTAGGCATGCTCTGTAGTTCTTCTAATCTGAATTAGAAGAACTAAATCCTAGATCTGCATTCTCCTCATTTCACCATAATAAATTCCTCTTTCTGAAAATATTGACTTGAGCAGATTTCTCATATTGCCAGGTTTTCTTGCTCTAGATTAGAGGTTTTCAAAGGCTAACTGTGGAATCCTAGCATCTTTTGGCAATCCTGCAAAATTGTCCATAGGGTTGGGGTAGAATGGAGAGGAAGGGTAGGTAAACAGTGGGATGAATAAGTGAGCAGGTGGGTCACCATACCCCTCCTCATCCACCACTTAAGCCAGAGAAACCAACTTTGACCCTATGAATAGTTCTACAATGTTTTTGAGATGAAATGCACCATTGAGAAGCTCCCCCTCCCACATAGTGGGTATAAAATAATATACTCACTATATAGTGGGTAGAGCTGGAGGAATAGGGGTTAAAAAGGGAATAAAATAAAAACACCACTTAGAATAATGAGAAAACAAGGCATATACATCTATGGTGTCTAAATGGGATTCCTTAGGGAAAGATTCTGGAAACTGACCACCCATCAAGCTAGTAATGGGAAAACTTCACTTTAGCAGGTGCAATCTGTGGTAAGGGAGGTGAGATTGGACTGGAAAGCATTTGAAAGGGAGAGAAAGTTAGAAAAGAAAATGATCAAGTGGATTAAATAGAATAAAACCGAAGTCTTCCTTTTGGGGAAGTAGTTCCTTAATAATTGAATTCACTGCAGATTCAGACATTGCAGGTGAAGTTAGAGAACACTCAGAGGAAATCCAAATTAAGTTCTGGTTAGGGTAATGAAAAAAATGGAAGAACTAGACTGCCATCCTGAGGCTGAATGTGGTATCTAAATACCCTCAAGCTTTTCTGTTTCTCTAAACAGTAATTTTATAAAATTGTTCTTCAAAACTAATGTGGATACTTGGTAAAAGCAAATGATACAGAAAAGTTTACATGATAAGTTACGGCTCTCTTTTAGCCCCCAAATTTCCCTGCCCCTGAAGTAATTATTATTTCTAGCTCATTGTACATCTTTTTTTATTTTTACTTTTTTTCCAAAACACCAGAGATCGATATGTACATCTTTTAAAAGAGGTTCTATGCACTTAACGATAATTTATGTGTGTATGCATTCCTTTGAAACCACTCATTATATCTACTGCTGTATATCTTGATTTCTTTTCAATTTAACAATGGATCTTGGAAATTGTTTCTTTTTTTTTTTTTTTTCTTGATTGTATAGTGTTTATTAGACGAACACACCAGAACTCATTTGGCCATCCCTGTACTAATGTACATTTACTAGGTTTTCAGTATTTTGCTTCTACAAACAATACTGCAATAAATATTTTTGTCTGTAGATCATTGTGCATGTGGGTATAGCTGTAGGAAAAAATCACCAGAGGTGGAAGTGTTAAAATGTATATGAATTTTAATTTGCAATGGGTAGAGTAAAATTGTACTCTAGAAAGGTGAAGATACTCTGTCAACCACGCTTGAGAATGTTCGATGCTCCACACTTTGGCCTGCCTGAAGCATTTTCTGTATTCTTCACAATTCCCCTGGGTAACCAATAAGATGATTTTAAACGAAAAGATAGCTTGTTGTTATGTCATCACAACCATCCCACAAGTGTTTTCAAAGGATCTCTGAAGATGCTTTATGAATCATTTCTTGTTTTTAGGATGCCTAAGTGCAGTTGTCAAGGCTGTGGAACTGCCAAGGAGGAAGGGAAGGCAGTGCCAGCTGAAACAGCAGAGAGATTCAGGAGAGCGATGCAGAAATACTCACGGAGATTCTCATTTCTGACCTGGAACTCAAATAATAAATGATGATTTATTCCTTTATCATTCAGACAGTCTTGTGCACCTGCTGCAACAAGACCCCATGCTGGATCCTGAAGCTCGAAAAGGGAATAAGATGTATTTTCCACCTTCAGTTTAGTTGCTCATCTTTTACTCCTCTTACAGGAGAGAAGACTTGTTTTCTTGACAACAACACTGTGCCTAGGTTTATCTATATTTACTCTGTGTGTGTCAGAGGGAGATCAGTATGCATAAGTTCAGTAGTATGTATTCTTAACTTTTTCTTTAATTTTCATTAAAATTTTATTTTACTTGTTTTCTAATAATATGTCTAACGGCTCAAGTCTTTCTTAATAGACAAAAATATCCTTTTGAGCAAATCTTTCTGCTCAGCTCTGGTGCTGCTTTTTCTGCTACACATTCTGTGGAGCTCAAATCCCATTCTATTCATGAATCCTTTTTTGATACCTGTAGTCACGTTAGGCTCTGCTCCATACCTTATACAGACAGTCTTGTAATGTAATTGTCTTTCTCTTGTGCCTCCCAACTGAGCTTTAGTCTCTTCCAGGACAGAAGAGGACATTGTTGAGGCCTTCACAATATTGTCTACCCAAGTGGGCCCTTGAGGGCAATGGTTTGCACTCCTAATGGGAGGTATCAGTAAATAATAGCTGAACAATATCTTGCTTTTACTATGTTTTTAGTTTTTCTGTATTTTGACGACTAGTGTGCATATAGTAGGTGTGTAGAAAGTAGATACATTTCTTTAACTGTTATTTGAGATGCAGGACAGAGTCTCCAGTGCCATTTTTTATAGCTTTTGATTTTTTTCTGACCTTCTGACCTTTCTAGGCCTTTTGATAAAATATCTTCTCCCCCCGAGCTTTCCTCTGAAGGAGAGGATGCTTCCTTTAGGTCATGATGCTAATATGTCTGTGCTAACATCTGAAATTCAAGTTCACTGTTTTTCTTCCCCCATCTCACTTAGCCTGTCTGTGTACATATGCCCGTGGACATTACACTTACAGACACATACAAATTTCTTTCTGATCACTGTGACTTTCTGAGCTCATGTCTTCAGAGGTCATTTTCCTGAGAGCTTGTGACTAATTCAGAATACAGAGGAGCTCTTAGATATCTTCTCGTACAAGAGAAGGAAGCAATTTGTGACCTAACAACAGGGTTAATGTCAGCTGGTCATAGTTTAGTGAGTTTAATTACTGGAATTTCTATATAATACCACCCCAAATGACATCTGGGTTGGAATGAACATGAGATTCCTTTTGGGTGAGCAAAATAAAACAGGCCATGCAAAACTCTGCTCTGTCTAATCCTTGTGCCTGATGCACACGGGCTTCAGTGACATTTCTGGAACTGATTGGTACTTAGCCAAGATGCACTTTTTAATAAACTGCAAGATGAAATTGGCATTAGCTACTTTAACAAGGAAGCAAAATATATAGTTGGAAAGTGAGAAAGAAAAATGCTTTAGTAAAAAGATCAAAGAGTTTTTCCTTGTTCACCCAGCTCATTCCCCAGATTAATTAATACCTATTTTGCCTCCAAGTAAATACAGGATCAAAATGGTAATGAAATGAATTCATTTTTGCAAACATTGTGAATGGGGCTAATTTCAAATTTGTTTTAATGAAGGCAAGTGTAAGCACTGACTGAATTGCAGGAAGCCCAATCTAGTACTGAAGGTGAGCTAATGCACGCCTTTCATTTCAAAGTGTGACCCATGAACCAGCTTCGTAGCATCATCTGGAAGCTTCTTAGCAATGCTGAGTTTTCAACCCTATACATAGATCTCCTGAATTCGCATCTACATTTAGCAAGACCCCCAAAAGACATCTGTGCACGTGAAAATTGGGAATTGCTGGCCCATGATGTTGCATTTCTGTTAGGGGCTTTCTCCTATAGAGTAACCAAAGAACCAGTCACCCGAGGGACATAAACTGAGGACCAGATTTGAGAGGTTTCCAGCCACACAGGGAGGAATGCACAGATGCATGCTGGATTCCTCAGTGCCAAACCAAAGAGTTTGCCATTTGCTCTGACTGTTTTATTGCCCTGAAACTATGCACTCAGCTTCTTGTGAGGCTTCCAACACACAATGAATCCACAGAAAACAATAAATAATGTAAAGGTTTTCTAAGGCGCTTGGCAGCAGAAGGAATTTTTAGTGGGGCTCAGGTTGAGATGGGGGTGGAGAAGAGGAAGAAATGGAATTTGGACATACAGCAGAAAGGAATTCCTAAACACTTTCCAAGTTTCATCACCTCAGCAGGTCAAAAAAGGAATTTGTATGTGACAGATTCTAGAATTTGCCCTTGAAAATTTCTGATGGCAGGACAGGCGAGGTGGCTCACGCCTGTAATCCCAGCACTTTGGGAGGCCAAGGCAGGTGGATTGCCTGAGGTCAGGAATTCAAGACCAGCCTGCTTAACAGAGTGAAATCTCATCTCTACTAAAAATACAAAAAATTAGCTGGGCGTGGTGGTGGGTGCCTGTAATTTCAGCTACTCGGGAGGCTGAGGCAGGAGAATTGCTTGACCCGGGAGGTGGAGGTGGCAGTGAGCTGAGATAGTGCCATCGCACTCCACCCCGGGCAATAAGAGCTAAACTCCGTCTCAAAAAAAAAAAAAAAAAAAAAAATCTGATGGTTGAGGGGATGAAAGTATATTTTGAGCAAAGGACTTGACACATTAGTTACTTTAGGTCCTACGTCTTGTGTGTTTTAGTGAGAAGTGAGTTGCTTCTGCCATCTTCAGTAAGATGTATTTTCATTACAGTCTCTTCATCCCGCCATTCAGTGTTTTCATTTGGGCCATAGACAGCTAAAATATTGGCCAATGAAGGAAAACAGATTTCCCAATGAATAGTCTATGCCATGAATAAATGAGATTAAAGGGATGCCTAAACTAATTCCAGGTTATTACAGTCTTCATCTCTAGCCTAATTATCTTTAGTCTCACTCCTGGTTTATGGACAGAAATTTAAAGCCAGTACATTTTATCATCTGTATCATTTAGTCCCCTTTTGACTGAAGCATTGTAATATTCTCTTTAATTTTCATGAGAATGAATTTCACCTTTTATGACATTCAAGAACAATTATGGTGTCTTTATGAAAAATGATATCACCCTGATACCAGCAATAAAATAACAATGTCCTAATGCCAATAAATGTATTAACCATATCAGTCATCTTTCAGCTTTTCCGGCTTTGCTTCGGAAACCACAGAAAACCTCAAGGTTTTTAATTTGTGAGCTCTGCAGAAGCAGTCACGGCACTTTACATCTTCCTTTGGCTGAATGCTCAGGAAATGGACCATAATTAAGTGACGATCCTGGTAACAGGCAGGGTTATTTGGATAATGCCTAAATCAGACTGAATTTTGCAGACTTTCATGTATGTGTGTATGTGAGGTGGGGCGGGAATTGGGAAATGTATCCTATCTGGTCTGGACCCAAGGAAGCTGGTGCTGTTTTATTCCTTACGTTTAAAGTCCTGCTTTGGGAGTCATCCTCTGGGAAACAGCCTGCTGAGACTTAGAATAGGCTAAATAATACTAGATTGGGGGGCTATGAATTTAGTGCTTTTTTTTTTTTTGGTGGGGGGGGAGTTTCGCTCTTTTCACCCAGGCTGGAGTGCAGTGGCGTGATCTTGGATCACCACAACCTCCGCCTCCCGGGTTCCAGTGATTCTCCTGCCTCACCCTCCCGAGTAGCTGGGATTACAGGCATGTGCCACCACACCTGGCTAATTTTTGTATTTTTAGTAGAGATGGGGTTTCCCCATGTTGGACAGACTGGTCTCGAACTCCTGACCTCAGGTGATCCGACAGCCTTGGCCTCCCAAAGTGCTGGGATTACAGGCGTGAGCCACCACACCTGGCCTAATGTAGTACTATTAGTCAGTTTACAGGGTTGCTTATGTGAATCAACCTTTATGGAGGGTTTATGCTTAGGATCATATCAGAAACCCTGCAGGATATCAAAGATATATAACACAAAGCTTTCTTTGAGTAGCTTGTATTTTTTAGGTTGGGGAGAATAAGTTTCCAGACAGCATATAATTAGAGAAAAAGCAAAAATGTAGAGTGTTCACTCCCAGTTAACATGGAGCCTGGTTTTTAGGATTCTAGCATGCTAGAGCTTATCTAGTTGTGATTTGAATTACAGAAACCAAGGACATTGGATCCAGACCCTCCAAACTGTTGATTTTCAGACAGGAAATCAGCATGGGCTTTGTTGGTCAGTAGAAGCTTCCGGCAGGAAGAGAACTTGAGTGGGTTTGTGAGGATGAGTGGGAAGTGTGTGAATAGAGAGACACCCGGGAAGTCATCCTACATCAGGCAGTCAGAATAATCGCAAAAGTGAGAGAAGCCTGGCATATATTTGGAAAAATGAGAGATCCTCCTGGTTGGGGAGATACCACACAGGTGATAAAGGTGATTGATAAAGATAGGGTCAGATATCAGAATAACTTGACTATAAAACAGGGGTATTTTAACTTGATCCTTTAAGCTCTGACACCCAGACACTTCCCCCATAGAAAATGATAATACAGATAATATTGTGACATGTGCCCGTTAGCTACTCAGAGATTTGCACAATTCTCCACATTTTCGATTTATAATTCTCTCTACCTGCCCTGCCCCAGCACCACTCTGGGTTGAAAATGGCGTATTGAAATCCAAGTAAATGAGATACCTCAAAAAACAGTAGGTGGAATTCATAGTTACATTATGTGAAAAGGTAAGCTCGAAAATTTCAGTATGTTTTTTAGTTCTGCAATTACTTTATTCAATGAAGTACTAAGGAGGCAACTTTAAGCTACAGGCTATAGGGTAAACTAAGTCAGATGGAGGCACTGCCTTTGAGAAGCTTACATTCTTTGAAGAGAGATGACTCATCAACTAGTAGTTATTACATAGTTTTGGAAGAACTGTAATGATGGAAGCGCAGGATGTGATGTGAGCTTTGTGAGGGGACTCTCATTAGGACTGGCCTTGACAGCTGACAAGCCTATCCACAGGAGGTGACATTTAGATTGAGAACTAAGGAGGCAGTGGTCTTACCCAAGTGAAGAGCCTGGGGTAGAGTGTTCAGGCAGAGGGATATCCGGGTACACAAAGACTAAGAATTCATCATTGTTTTGGGGGCTGCTGCGGTAAGCAACAGGAAGTCAGTATGGAAGGAAGACTAGGAAATCGGTAACATTGTTTATTCACTGGACAAATGACTGAGTACACATTGGAGGCTGTTTGTCCTTATTAGGTGATGTTATTCTTTGCAAAAGGGTGATGGAGAATCCAGTAAGGAGGCCTGGAAACCAAAGGGCAAATTTATCACCTTTTTAGACGCGCCCACTAGTCACCAGAGGACGCGTCCCAGCAGGTAATTGTTGTTCAATCAGCCAACAACTGGGTTTGGAGGAGAAAGCCAAAGCATCCCCAGGGGGGTGGACTGCTTCCCTAAGGTGTGTCAGCGGGTTGACAGAGCACAAGCATTGCTTCTGGAGCAAATACTGAGCGTGGTTTTCAGAGAAAAGGTTTATCTTTGGGGTATAATTATTTGGCCCACTTAATAGACGTCTTGAAAAATAGGGCTCTCTCTTCTTTTTAGCAGAGCTTGAACAAAAGGAAACTTAAAATCAATTAGAGGGAAAGAGAAAACCTATTTCTGTCCTTTTGGAGACAAAAGCTGTAACACAATTGGTTAAAATTCAAGGGGAATCAGATCCTCCTGGGCGGTGGGGGAAATACTGCTGCAGGACCGCGGAGCCCTGGCTTCAAACGCAGGCTCCTGCTGCCATCTTGTGGCGAGAAGGCGCCCTCCGCCTCAGAACTAGCTGCACATTCCGAGCTGTTGTGCTTCTCATGGCTCCATCCGCAAGATGCTTTAAACAAATGCGAGCCAGAGAATCCACTAGGATATTTAACACTGCCCTGCCAGGAATTAATTTCTCTACTGACAGCATTGCCTTCTCCATCCTCCTCCTTTTGGAAAAGTCAAAATTTCATCCTTTCAGCGGTCTAACTGGGAGCCAGCCCAGGTTTGATGGAACCACGATTTGACCTTTTAAAGCATGTTGGAGGGTGATAGTATGGACCATTAGCCTTATTCTTCTCCTAAAGGAAGGTTTTGGTTTTTCTAGTGGAGGAACCTTTTACAATCTGGATGGAGGAAATGCTGAGATGCTCTGTAACATCAGGGAAGAATATTGCCATCTTTCTCCTCACCAGGCCTCCATTTCATCGTCCCCCCCATATTTGAAAGGTTTTTTATGATCCAACAAATCCGTTTTTTTTAAATGCAATTAATTTATTGTTTATTTGGTATTCATCAAAGAGACTGCTGAGTGTCAATTTTGGTTTCTGGAAACTGAGAAATGACAAACACAGCCAGCCTGGGTTAATATCATTCCAGCCCAAAGCAAAGAAGTTGGATGTTTTGGCAGCTTGTGCAGTCTTATTGTGGATAAACAGGCAGTGTCTGTTAGGTTTGGAAATACTGAACAGAGGCTATGGGCTCCCACTCCCATATTTGAAGAGGCAACTTGGAGTCCCTGACCTAGATAGGCTGACTCCAGGTGACTGCAGGGTAAAAGCCTGACATATACTCTGCTCGCAGCAGCAGTCCTTTCAAAGCATGGCCAGTGCGGAGCTGTGAGGCTAGTAAACATCCGTGTGACAAGCCATCTGTTTGTTTAACATTTGGACACTAACACGAACCTGAACTTACCGACCTCTTCAGACCAGCCGATGGCTCCACGGATCTCTGGCATGGTCTGGTTCTTTATCCTTTTTCAAGGAGAGCCTGGGCAGACTGCTTTTTCCCCTTCTTTTTTCTTTCTTTTTTTAAAAGCTGACAGGAGAAAATAATCCATGGAATTAAAGCTGGCTTATGCTGGGCTGTCACCATCCCTGTGACAGATGATGGTATATGAGAAAGACTTAGGAATGAGCAGGCGGAAAAGAAACACAGTCATGAAGGGCGGGATCAGAGGGAGAGGCTGTGAATGTTCCTCCCCTAATCCTGCTTGAGGCTGGGCACGTTGAGAGAGAAATACAGGAAGATGTGATTTTAGACATAAGCCTGGCAGTTTACTGTTGGCTTTGGGGCGGATGCTGAAGCTAGCGGGACTGATGCTGGTCAGAATTGGAGGGGTGGACCGCTCCACCGCCACAGACAATTTGATAAGTCTTCCACTAATTCTCTAAATATCTTTCTCACCATCAGGATCACTCCTGCGTCCTTCTTGTCCCCTTCTCTAATACCCAGATAATTCCAAACATGTTATTTGGGAAGGATACAAGTTAAGCCCTCAGTACAAATATGGCAGATAGAATACACCTGACACAGAGTAGGTGGTCAGGAATTATTTAACTTAGTAAATAAATTAAAGAATAGGTGCATGAATAAGTGATGAGACAAATAATTAACTAAATAAGTAAGGCAAGGGAACTAAGATTTATCGAACGCCTGATCAGGCCTCTCTTGTTCAACCCAAGTTATCTCAATACAAATGGGGCTATTCTAAGAATCCCCTTAGAGACATAGAATCAGAAGAGAAGGCTCAGGAACTAAGAGGAAGCTGTGTCCTCTCAAGGTCTTTCTCTTTCTCTGCGTGTCTGCTTTGTCTGCCTCTTTCTATAGCTGTCTTTCTCAATTTCCAGTCTACACATTTCCTGCCTGTTCATAAATTATGCCTGCCTATGACTTTAGCTTGCCATTGCACTAAAGCAGCCATTAACTTCCTTTTACTTTTTCTTTGTTGTTAACTATCTCAGCCTCTCCTTTTTTCTAAATTTATAATAAATTCCAAAGAGAAGAATTTGGTTGGCTCAGCTTGCTGATTTGTTTATTTGATTTTGACCCAGGCCAACCTGTCATGGTAGCTGACTGGTCTATGGATTGCCTGCTTTTGGCTCAGGTGACTACCCTGGTTTAGTCACTGTGGATGAGTGGGAGACGGGATCTCAGATCACAGGAATGGCAATTAGACAGGCTAAATAGCATTAGCGGGGACTACTGAGGGAGTTTTCCTTTGGAGGGTGTGTGGGTGGATGGGTAATGTAGTCATGTCTGGCAACCTTGGTAAAAAGTATTCTCTCATGTATTCTCTTACATAATCCTTACAATGATATTGTGAGGGTAGCAGCCTTGTCTTTGTTTTGTAGATGAGGAAACCAGGGCTCAGCTATTTGAAGAAACATGCTTCAGACTACAAGGCCATTGAATGACAGGTCCTGGATTTGATTTAAAGCTCAAGCTCTATCCCTAATTCTTCCTCCAAACTAGAGGGAATGGAATATAAATAATATCTGCAAAAATGCTTTTGGGTCTGACCTGGTCCAGGAGGTTAAGAGGCTGAGAACTCCTTTGAGGATTATTATTTGAGTACAGTTTCAAGGTGACTGACATCAACTCCCAAGTCCAACATGTAAGGTGACCTTGGGAAGGACTCCATATAGTCCTTTGTTGACTTTACAGCTGACAAGTAGAAAAAGGTCAGGAAAGGAGAGTGGATCTTCTGGTCACAGATCTTTAGGGATCATTTGGTCAGAGGCGTTTGAACCAGGGCAACTCCATCTTAAGTAGAAGCTGGTTAAAATGAGGCTGAAACCTACTGGGCTGGATTCCCAGATAGGCATTCTTAAGTCACAGGATGAGATAGGAGGTCAGCACAAGATACAGGTCATAAAGACCTTGCTGATAAAACAGCTTGCAGTAAAGAGGCCAGCCAAAACCCACCAAAACCAAGAGTGACCTCTGGTCATCCTCACTGCTACACTACCACCAGTGCCTTGACAGTTTATAAACGCCATGGCAACATCAGGAAGTTACCCTATGAGGTTTAAGAGGAAGCATGAATAATCTACCCCTTGTTCAGCATATATCATCAAAAAATAACCATAAAAATGGGCAGCCAGCAGCCCTTGGGGACTGCTCTGTTTGCGGAGTAGCCATTCTTTTATTCCTTTACTTTCCTGTATTTGCTTTCACTTTACATACTTGCTCTGAATTCTTTCTTACACAAGATCCAAGAACCCTCTCTTGGGGTCTGGATTGGGACCCCTTTCTGGTAACAGTTTGAGCTTAGTAGCATTCTGTGCCAAGGATGGTCATATGGCATGTGTTCAGTGGGACTAACAAGGCTGGAAAGAATTGAATGTGTTGATCAGATTTAAGCTCAGGAGGTCAGTGACCCAATGATTGTTGGAACAAGAATTGACGAGGTGGCAGGTAGTATATGGTGGGGGAGGAAAGAGGCCTAGAATAACATCAAGATATGTTCTTTTCTTATACAACTCCCCTTGTATATCCCTCACATTTTATCTCAAGTGCTTTAATTGCCATAATTGTTCAAAAATGCGTCTTTATGTACCTCTCATGGTAAGCAATTTATGCTTCCCATCCTTTGGTTGCATTGCTTCATTTATCACTAGATCCTGCTGATTACAATCATTTTCAATGTCCGTAAAACAGCCTGACTTTATTTTTCCTAATTTGCTTTCTGTGTCTGGTTTAGTAGGATGGCTCAATATATTGTAGATATTTAAACAAAAATGCTGACTCTTGTGTTTCTATAGCCTGCAGAAGTGCCTGGCATGAGTGCTCAACAAGTATTTGTTGAATGAATGAATACAATAAGTCTTTGGCCTAAAAACATAACATTCATTGCCAAAAATAAGACTTTGTGTTATTTTAAGATCATTATCCTTGCAACATTCCCGACTGGATTAAAAAAAAAGTCCATTCCATTTCTTTTTCAGGGTAAGCATGAGCACAGCAGGAAGAGAAATGTATCTTGATTTGCAATGTGCTGTCTTCACTGATGAGAGTTCAGTTTTTACCAATGTGGGAATTACTGAAGTTTTAGAAAGGGAGCTTTCAGAAGCATATATCTCAATTTGAAAGACTGAAGATTTCTAGTATCATACAGGGTAATTTCATAGCATTTTAGAATGGATCAAATAAGATTAAAATGAGGGCTTTGTAATGTAGAAGTCGCTAAGCAAATGTAAGGTATTAACAATATCAATGATAATGAAAACTTCAAGTAGGGAGATTTTGGGGGTATGTAGGACTTTGTGTCCCTCCAGTTAAAACATAGAGAGCTATAGTTTTATTCTGTCTACACTACATTGGCCTTTAACAGTGTTCTAGTTATCCTTGTGGTCACTACATAATGTTGCCCACATGCCAACCACTAGTAACCTACATAATTCCCCCAATAACCCTATGAATTAGATGTATACATAGTTACAGAAACACGTGAAGAGATTAGTTAACTTTACTAAGGTTGCAAATGGCATATTCTATTGCCTCTCCCATGCTAGGCAACCATCTAGGTGATGACACTATCTGAATACGCTCTGTAGTTAAGCCTTTAAAAGTCTCCTTTTTCAATCCAAGGAGGTCCCAGCTGCAATCATTGCAATTTAGAGGCTGCAAAGTTCCCCTTGTCACTTTCAGAGCTCTCAGGGATACATCAGTCATTTGGAAGCTTTGAAAATGTTTTTACGAACTGCCATCCTCTTTACCTACCGCCTGATATGTGTTCCCAGGTGGGCACTGTGCTCTTGTCCTTCTGAAAACACCAAATAAATCCTTTGAATCACTTCCTGAAATGATAGGTCTCTTTATCAGAATAAGCAAGAGCCCCCTGGCCCTATTAGCAAACGGCTTTTCCAAAAGTGCAAGCTGATATATAGCTGCTCGGGAGAATGGCCCACACTGATTAAGAAGAGCGAGTCCATTGTCACTCACGGAGGTGGCACTGAGTGGCAGTCCCCACAAGCTGCCTCTCTCACTCTGAAAAACAATCTTCCTGATATATAGGGATGCCTCATCTGGGATCTATTTTCAGGTGTCTAAAGTGACCCAGGTATGTGTCTTTCTTTTTGGCACTGTATTTTTTTCATTCAGTATTTCTGTACTGAAAAAGAGTGAAAATGTCAGGACCTTGCACAGATTGTACTGACTCGACCCTTGGAAGGCAACAGCATGCTCTCTTCCACATCATTACTTTTTATTACACTCTCTGTCACATCTCTGCAAAGGAGGGAGACGGGAGGCACCATGCATGACTTGTTCCCTGACTGAATGAGTCTGTGGCCTGGCCCTGCTTGATCACGTCCGGTGTGTTCATCATCCTCGCAAACACCTGAGCAGGTTCAGAGATGGATTTTCTCTCCATGGAGTAGCAGCCTTGGGGGTGGCTCACAGTCCTCTAAGAGCCGGATTGCAATTAATCATGCAAATGAGGGGGAGCAAGAGCTTGGATTAATGGAAACCCATTTCAGGGTTCTTCTTCACTACTGATTTCTTTCTTTTTTCTTCTTTTTCTTTCTTTTTTTTTTTTTTTTTTTTTGGGGGGGACACAGTTTCACTCTGTTGCCCAGACTGGAATGCAGTGGTGTGATCTCAGCTCACTGCAACCTCTGCCTCCTGAGTTCAAGTGATTCTCCTGCCTCAGCCTCTGGAATAGCTGGGATTATAGGCGAGCACCACCACACTCGGCTAATTTTTATATTTTTGGTAGAGACAGTTTCACCATGTTGGCCAGGCTGGTCTCGAACTCCTCACCTCAGGTGATCCGCCCCCCTCGGCCTCCCAAAGTGCTGGAATTACAGGTGTGCACCACCACGCCCAGCTAATTTTTGTATTTTTAGTAGAGATGGGGTTTCACCATGTTGGCCAGGCTGGTCTTGAACTCCTGATCTCAAGTGATCCACCCTCTTTGGCTTCTCAAAGTGCTGGGGTTACAGACATGAGCCCCGCACCTGGCTGACTACTGATTTTTCACCAGAGGAATTAACGAGGAGCAAAACAGTGATTTGAGCTTTTATCTGCTTTCCAACTCACTCCTTAAAAATGCAAATGAAGTCACAGGTCTGAGAGGGAAGTAGAAGGAACAGTGGAGAAGAGCAAAGGGGTTCGGGGTCACTGAGAGATACAGGTTCTGGTCAACCCCTGCAGACAGGTTGTGGCATGCCCTTCAATGAGCCGCCTGATTCATTCCTCAGTCTCTCTTCTGTGAAATGGAGCTAAAGTTACTGATAAATTGGTTTCTAATAACCACTTGTGGTGGATGAAAGGTTCTGAGAAGAGATACAATATTCTGGTCAAATATGAGTCTCAAAGTTGTCAGAGTATAATCTAAAAAGATAATTTGATTTAAAAGTAGCAACAGAAAGAGAAAAAGTAGCCTAGGATTTCTGGAATGAAAACGGAGCCAAGAGAAAGGAGCAGATTAGGAAGTTACTTGATTACGGTGGTTTTATTATTTGGTTAAGATTGTACTGACTCATTGGCCAATCATCCCCTAGGGAGTGTGTTTGAAATTTATGGGACCATTTTGGTTATTACAATGATGAGAAAGCTCTTGGTGGATTAGAACAGAGATGCTAGAAACCCTTTGATGTGTGAGACAGGATGTGTGTCCCCTCTAAAACTCATCTTGAAATATGATTCCCAGTGTTGGAGGTGGGGCCTCATGGGAAGTACTTGGGTCAAGGAGCCAGATCCCTTATGAATGGCTTGGTGCCCACTCCATGATGATGAATGGATTCTTGCTGTGGTACTTCATGTGAGAGCTGGTTGTTTAAAAGAGCCTGGCACCTCCTTACTCTGTCTTGCTCCCTCTGTTGCCATGTGATACGCTGGCTCCCTTTCACCTTCGGCCACGATTGTAAGCCTCCTAAGCCCTCACCAGAAGCACATACCGGCACTGTGCTTTGTGTGCAGCCTGCAGAGCCAAATACGCCTCTTTTATTTATTTATTTATTTATTTTTTATTTTTGGAGACGGAGTTTCACTCTTGTCACCCAGCTGGAGTGCAATGGTGCGATCTCGGCTCTCTGCAACCTCTGCCTCCTGGGTTCAAGTGATTCTCCTGCCTCAGCCTCCCAAGTAGCTGGGATTATAGGCGTGCACCACCACACCCAACTAATTTTTGTATGATTAGTTTCACCATATTGGCCAGGCTGCTCTCAGACTCCTGACCTCAGCTGATCCACCTGCCTTGGGCTCTCAAAGTACTTGGATTATAGGCGTGAGCCACCACACCTGGCCAAGTGTCTTTTCTTTATAAATTACCCAGCCTCAGGTATTCCTTTATTCCTCAGCAATGCAAATGGACTAACACAATCTGCACCTAGGCATTTATTAAATGGAAAAATGTATTTACCATTATCTAGGCCTGGGAATGAACTATGTTTTATATCAGCACAATACATTTTTTGGGTACAGTTTTAACATAGTACTCTGAATTTTTTAAGAACGCAACCACTGCATACATTGAGAGAACATTACCTTTATCTTACTCAGAACATCATCAGGATTTGTTCATTTCAGAAAGTTGCATCACCAATAGCAACACCACTCCTGGTGTGTTAGTTGCTAATATTACAGAGTTGTGGGTCATCTGGATCGTAACCTTGGGATTCTGCATAGAGGCACGAGCTTATGCTTATTTCATTTAATCTCCCCGTGTTATCACCTCCAGCTCTTACTTTCTGAATTGCAAATGATTTTATTATAAATTACTTTTCTTTTTATTTCTCCTTCATATTATAGTTAAGCCATTTTTATTGATTGTTAAAAACATGAGGTTTTATTACCTCTAAATTTCATTTCAGGGTAATGTAAGCATATGAAGTCTCCATTCTTTTTCTTTCTTTTTTTTTTTTTTTTTTGAGACGAAGTCTCATTCTGTCACCCAGGCTGGAGTGCAGTGGTGCAATCTCAGCTCACTGCAACCTCCGCCTCCCGGGTTAAACAGATTCTCCTGCCTCAGGCCTCAGCCTCCCAAGTAGCTGGAACTACAGGCACCCGCCACCTCGCCCGGCTAATTTTTTGTATTTTTAGTAGAGATGAGGTTTCATCGTGTTAGCTAGGATGATCTTGATCTCCTGACCTCGTGATCTGCCCGCCTCGGCCTCCCAAAGTGCTGGGATTACGGGTGTGAGCCGCCGCGCCCGGCCGAATTCTCCTTTCTTGGTGTTCAGTTGTGCTTAGTAGTGGTCTTCCTCATTTACTAAGATTTTTCTCCCTTCAGTGATCCTTATTCTTTTCCTATAATCTGGCTTCCACCCATTCTCAGATCCATTTAGAGAATCATGTCTGCATGTACATGTATTTAAAGCCCACTGAAAGACTTGGGTTCGAGTTTTCTCTGTGTCTCTTGTAAACAGATGATGCAGACAGAAAACAGAGGCCATGTTTCTCAGATACATATCCTGGGATGGAACTGTATGGATAGAAGAACCATACCCTAGGATGTCTGAGCCCAAGCCCCAGCCCAGCTATTATAGGAACATCTATTACAATAGTCTCTATTAGCCCCACTGAACAAATGGGGACAGTGAGGCTCTGACAAGCAAATCATGGTAGAACTGAGATTGAACCCTATTCTGTCTGAAGCCAAAGTTTGCTATATTCTCTCTACGACAACCCACACCCTCCCACATGAAGGCAATGCATGCATAGTGCTTCATACAGCAGTGACTTAATGATAAGAGCAGCTGAAACAATAACATATACCTGCAGGCATGTATTTTTAGATTTTTGAAATGAACTTGAAAACTACCAGCATATTTGATCCTTCCTATAACTTAGAGAAGGCCAAACAAGTATCAACACTCACACTAGAGAGAGAAAAGAGGCATCTTAGAATTGTGGAAGTGAGCACTCAGTGGTAGATTCACAGCTGGAACCCAAGCTTCTGAATTGACTCTAATCTATGCTCTTTCCATTACGTTGTGCTGATGATTCATTATAGATATGTGAGAATATTTCATGAGAAATAATAGCAGGCACTGAACATACACTAAATGTGCTGTAAAATTCTTTTTTCTTTTTTCTTTTCTTTTTTTTTTGAGACAGGGCCTCACTCTGTCTCCTAGGCTGGAGTGCACTGGTGCAAATATGGCTCACTGCAGCCCTGACCTCCTGGACTCAAGCAATCCTCCCACCTCAGCCTCCTGAGTAGCTGGGACGACAGGTATGTGGTACCGCACCTGGCTATTTTTAAAAATTTTTGTAGAAACAGGGTCTTGCCATGTTGCCTGGGGGTGGTTTTGGGACTGCTGGGCTCAAGCAATCCCCCGTCTCAGCTTCTGAAAGTGGTGGGATTACAGGCATGAGCCACTGTGCCCAGCCTAAATTCTTTGCATTTACCATCTGATTTAACCCTGTGAGGTTGGAACATCATCTTGTAGGTGAGGTAACAGATAAGAGCAAATGGTATGTGGTTCTTAATTGTATTCAGTTTGTCACCATCAATGTGCGAACAGACAGAATACTGAAATCCCTGCCTTTTTGCACTAATTAGCACTGAACAAGTTTCTAGCTGTGACTGGTTAGAAGCCCACCGCCCACCCACCTACCTTACATGGTGAGATTAGAATCATGATGGGGAAGGGTTGAAATTGTCAGAGGTATATAGAATATCATTTTGATGTGAGGTATTCAAGAAAATGATAAAGGGTTGCAGAGGATAAGGAAAATAAAGTTTTTCCCAGAGCTAACTAGAGTCAGAAAAATCTGTTTTCAATAGTTTGACAAAAACCACGAGCTTCCAAAGTCTCAGGTGGATTCCACAGAGCATTTGATTCGGGGCCCTAAAAGTCATATGACATCTTTAACCTTAACTCTGATTCTCTCAAAAAATATATATATATATATATTTTGATAGAGGAGAGAAAATGGTTTCTAGTGTAAAAAGGGCAGACCTTGGTCTCCAGCTAAAAGACCTTGCAACTCAGTAGCTGAGAGACTGCACTCGCTATTTAACCTCACTGGACCTTAATTTGGCCATCTGTGAAATGGGATGGATAAAATTGAACTACCAAAGTATTTTGATGATAATGAGCTTCAATCAGAGCTTGGAAATGCGGGGTTACCAGTCCCTCTCCAGGGAGCAGAGCTCAGAAAGGCAGGTAGGGGCTCAGCGCTGATAATTTTCAGATAGAGCTGGTGGGTGATCATTTCCTTCTACTTGGTCTGTTTTCTAATTGGAAAAAGATGACAGAGAATAGAAAAGCTGTGGCATGAGCCCAAAGGTTCTGCAACGTGGATAGAAATCTGCTTGGTTATATGCTTGTGGAGTGCTCGGTTTCAACTCCCAGTGCCCTTACTCTTAAATTACAGCTACTGAAGCAAATCTTAAATTGGCTCCCCCAGAGACAGCAGCAGTTGCTGGGCTGCATAGCATGACTTCACGTATCAACAACAGCAATCCCAGGACCAGCGGGGACCCTTCTCCAGCTCCTTGGAGAATGTCATTTTGATTTAGATTCCAAATATCACTTAAAGTCTACATTTCTTGTTGATACTTCTTCAATGAGTATTTCTTTTTCTATATTTTGTGTATTCTTACCCTAATGTGATCATCATTGTATTTCCAGTTCAGTAGAACTTGTGGTCATTTGAACATCCCACATGAAGTAATGAAATAATGGAAACAATTTAGATGACCACTAATATAAGGAATGTTTATATACAGAATGTACACATGTATGTCCTTCAGTAACAGTTATGGCCCCAAGTGTAATGCCTGGATAATAAAATGAGTCAGTGCAGTAGCTCCATCATTCTTAGCTGGAGTCAAGAAAAAGACCAAAATTAAGACAGAAACAAATGAAGAGGGATCTGCAGACTTGGCTAATCCAGATGCTTTTCTTGGTGGTCTGACTACTTCTAACTTTTGCAGTAATTCCATGCCCATAAATGGTGGTCATCTGGAAACCAAGCAACAAATGTTTTAAGAAATGAATTATCTTGTGTGTGAAACATCCTCTGTCTGTGCAGTCCATTTGTCCTTATAACAGAGAAGTGTCTCTAGGTAGCTTGTTTCTGTTGGCTTCACTCCTCCAGTGAAGACGGTCAATGATTTGCCCCCGTGCTACCAAAGCATGCCTTCATATTACAGTGTAACATCTGACCAAGGGCAATATGATTAATAATGTCCAGAGCAACCCTTCAAATTCACAGCATTTCTAGACTCACAGTTCTCCTCATGTCCTCCTGTGATCAACCATCTACTGTTGTCCAACATGACGTAATCAGTGGGGACTCTCCTGCTGCTTCCCTTTCCCTGCTCACTTTCCATCACCACAGCAGTAACTTTAGGAAGGAAAGGCTTCTGGCCAAAGTCAGGGCTCTGCGCTGTGGGGACCTTTATCACTCCTCGTCCCTATTGTAAAGCATGGGTCTGTGTTTACCCTCAGCAGCCACCATCCTGATCCCAAAAGGCTGGGTAGGTCCCAGGATCAGTACAAGCATGGCTTTCTCTTTTTCTTTCTTTCTTTTTTGCTAAAATTGAGCTCAGTAGGCTAAGGACTGCAGTCCCAGGATGTGGTCTAGTTGAGAAGGGGGACCAGAGAAGTCTAACTAAAGCTTGGTCAAGGAGGGTTTCCGTGTCCATGCAAATTCTCACATATTTTTTGCGTTTAGTTTTTGGGGACAGAGGAGCAACAGACCACTTATAAACCCTTTGGGGAAAATAAAATTTTATGATTTCTTGGTCTTTTTCAGATACTCTTCTCCATGTTGGATGCAGTTTTCACTGCTTGGAGAAATGGGTGGCCACTCTTAGATGTTTCCAAATGTAGGGAGGGGACTAGAATTCTGGTCACAAGAAGCAGATTAGAGTTTCACTAATAATACTGATACCATTCTGTGTAATTTCAGACGCAAGTCGTATTAACTTTTGAGCCGCAGAATCTCACCTATATAATGAGGATAGCACTTGCTTTAGTCCTCTAGGGCTGCTATAACAAAATACCATAAACCATGCAGCTTATCAGCAACGGAAATTTAACTGTCACAGTTCCAGAGGCTAAGAACTCTAAGATCAAGGAGCCAGCAAATTTGATGTCGAATGAGGGCCTGTTTCTGTTTCAGAGATGGCATCTTCTCTCTGTGTCCTCACAGAGTGGAAAGGACAAACAAGCTCCCTGAGACCATTGATTACTTATTTTAAAATATATAATTGACAAATAAAGATTATACATGTTCAAGGTGTACAGTGTGATGATTTGGTATACATACATATTGTATAATGCTCACCACAATTGAACTAACATATCCATTACCTGTAAGATGAATAAATTCTTGAGACCTATGCTGTACATTAGGTCCCAAGAATTTATTCATCTTATAATTAAAATGTATACCCTTTGATCAACATTTCCTCCAGCCCCTACCCTCTGAAAACCGCCATATTACTCTCTGGTTTTATGAGTTCAACTTTTTTTAGATTCCACGTATAAGTGAAATGACATACAGTATTTATCTTCCTGTGTCTGGCTTATTTCACAGAGCGTAATGTCCTCCAGGTTTATCTATGGTGCCAAAAATGGTAGGATTTTCTTTATTTTTAATGGCTGAATGATACTCTATTTTATATATAGGCATGTATACAACACACCATATTTTTAAAAAAGACCATTCATCTGTTGATAGACAGTTGGTTTGATTTCACATTTTGGCTATTGTGAATAATGCTGTAATAAACACGAGAGTGCTGATATCTCTTTGAAATACTGATTTCATTTCCTTTGAATATATACCGAGAAGTGGAATTGCTGGATCATATGATAATGCTATTTTTAATTTTTTGAGGAAATTCCATACTGTTTTTCATAATGGCTATGCCAGTCTATGCTCCACCAACAGTCTGCAAGGGTTTTCTTTTCTCCACACCTTCTATAACACTTGCTATCTCATGTATTTTTGATACCAGCCACCCTAACAGGTGTGAGAAGATACCTCATTGTGGTTTTGATTTATATTTCTCATGATAAGTGATGTTGAGCACCTTTTCATATGTCTGTTGTCCATTCATATGTCTTCTTTGAAAAAATATCTATTCATGTCCTTTGTCCATTTTTAATTGGGTTATTTATTTGTTCTTTTCCCTTTGAGTTGCATGAATTCCTTATATATTTTGCATTTGAACCCCTTATCATATATATGCAAATATTTTCTCCCATTCTGTGGATTGTCTTTTTATTTTGTAGATTGTTTTCTTTGCTACGCAAAAACTTTCTGGATTAATGTAGTCCCACTTGTTTGTTTTTGCTTTTACTGCCTGTGCTTTTGGTGTCATAGCCAAAAAATCATTGCTAGGGCCAATGTCAGCTTATCTCATTCATGAGGGCTCCACCCTCATGACCTAATTACCTTCCCCAAAACTTCACCTCCTAATACCATAACCTTGGATGCTCACATTTCAGCATATTAATTTTTGGGAGCATGGGACACAAACATTCAGACCATAATAACACCATAATAGGAGTGAGCAAACTATGGTCAGTGAGCCAAATCCAGACTGCCGCCTGGTTTTGCATGGCCTGTGAACTAAGAACACTTTTTAAAATGGCTTAAATGGCTGAAAAAAGAGTTAGAAGATTTTGTGGCACACAAAAGTAACATGAAATTAAATTTTGGTGTCCACACAGAACTTTTTATTGGAATCCAGACACACCCACTCACTCATTCTTTTGCATATTGTCTGTGGCTGATTTCACGCTGCAAAGCTAGAGTTGAGAGGTTAAAACAAAGACTGAAAGGAACACAAGCCTAAAATACTTATTATTTAACCCTTTCTTAAAAAATGTTCTGATCCCTTCACCATACCTTTTTTACCTAATTTTAAAAAATTGCAAGGATAAAAGTTCACAAAGTCTGTGACAGAAATTTTCATGCTGCAGAACATTACAATGTTGGGAAATTACTGTTATTGTTATTTTTCTATTGAAGTCACGTTTATGGGAGCCTTAATATCCAACAGCAGGGCTAACTTATTCCTAAACAGTTTGAATTTGCAGACATTTCATTGACTGGATGGATGCACTGTTAGTTGAAAGATGAAAGAGAAAAGGACTGCTGTTATTAATATGACTTCAGGGAAAGTTGTTTCTTTCTTTTCATCAAAAATATAGCCAAGTCCTAGCCTGGGGAATGCATTTGTAACAGCATGTATATAGGCAGGAAACTACAAATAATAAGCCATGTTGATTTAGAAAAGCATAAGAAAACATCTGCTCTTTGGCTGATATTTGTCCAAATGTAACATCCTAGCTTAAAATGCATTGAAAACGAAGTCGCTGAACAAATATTCATATAATATCTACTATGTATAGAGTAATGAGCTGTGGAAAGAACTATGCAACTGGCAGGTCTTATCTTAGGCAACCTTCCTTTCCTTGGGCCACATCTTGACCTTCCTATATCCCTACTCATGAATAATATGCAGACCTACACTTCCAGGCAAAAGCCCAATTCTGGACCTGACCTTTCTTGGTTTCTACTCCATCATGTTGGTTTAGTTGGACGATAGATCATAGTGGTGGATAAATCTCAAAAGTTGGGTTGAATTCATTTGTAAAGTTACTTGAGTGGCAGTATAAAATGTTTGCACTTAATTCCAAAGACAGTGAGCTGTTTTAAAGTTTTATAGCTGGGGGTGGACACGAAGATTGGGGTGTGTTTTGGGATGATTAGTTTGGTAGCTGTGAGTGGGATGGATTAGAGTGGGTGAAGACAGAGATCAATGGGGTCGTTTTCCCAGTAGGCTAGGGGAAAAGTAATGAGGTTCTGAGCTAGTGTGGAGGCAGAGAGGGTGAGAAGGAGGGAACAGATATAAGAATTAGAACAGAAGCAATTGACTGGATGTGGGAGTTGAAGAAGAATAGTTTTGAGCTCAATATGCCATTAATGGAAGCAGGGAAGTTAAGGGGAGGAGCTGGTTTGGGATGGAGATAATGAGTTTGGAGTGAAAGCATCAGCAGGACATGCAGGCTGAGCAGTGAAAACAGAGAATGGAAATGTATTTTTTTTTTCTTTTTTATAGAGCTCAGGAGATAGAGGTAGAATATGGGAGAGGAGAAGCAGTTCTACTCTGACACAGAATAGGGGTCTGCACAGAGTTCAGATGCCAAAAGCAAGAAAGGAAGAAAGACGGTGGGATGATCTACATAGCCAGAGAAAGATTTCAGAATTTCATCTTTAAGAACTTCGATGAGCAAGGGGAAGAACAAGAGAATGGTATTGCTGCTGGTCAGAATGAGAAATAAAGGAGGAGAGGATGGCCTGAGAGTGGCAGTAAAAACCCCACTGCCAAACAAGATAGCTCAGCAAAGGGAGGTGCATAGCTAAAATACAGATGCAGGAAAAAAAGCCAATTTGTAGTAAATATTGCAATAACAATTTTATTACCTGCTAGCTTATCAGTGTTCCAGAGAGAAGTAAATAATGTTCTCCCAATGTGTTCTATAAAGCTTCTTCCTTCCATTTCCTCACTCCAGAGACAATTTGGCTTTTCCTAAATCTGATTCGACTTAAATCCCCCGTTGATTCAGTTATGTCTTTGTTTTATCACATATGTTTTCTAGCTGCCAAAAACTGGGCAAGGAAATTTTCTAAAGGAAAATATTCTCTTTCCTCATGAAACCACCAGGTGGTTTATAGCAGGTTTCATTTTCCCCAGGTAACTTTGCCTCTTATCACTTTATTTATTTATTTATTTTAATTTTTTTTTTTAGTTCAAAATCTATTTTGGAAATAAAAATATTTCAGTGATTTCTTTGGACGTATTTCTCTCTCCATGCTTGTCTTCTTTTTTTTTTTTCCTTTCCCTATTTTTGAGGAATAATTGGGGTTTCTGAGTCTGTAAAGAATTAGAAGACTTCTTTAGTATTGCTACTTACCATAGTTTTATTCAGCAAGCCTGCTCATTTGCTTGGACAGAAAACTAGTGGTGTTTTGTTCTTAATAGATGGAACAGTAGAAATTGATGAGCTTCCTGGCTAATACATCAGATCATGTTTTCCATAATTGAAGTCCTTTTTCAGTGATTTTCACTATGACTCTAGTTTGGGTTTTCAGTGATAAAATTCCAAACAGCAAAACCTAAAATCATCTACCTATCCATCACCCATTTGCATGCACGTGGTGTATTAGGATACACACACACACATACACAGTGTATGTGCACATACATGCATGCGTACACCACTGGAAAAATATATGCAAACCCAGCCAGATAAACTTTCTCCTAGCATTCCTATAACTGATACATAGTGCCTTAGAGAAAATTCACATGCCAAGGTTTTTGCTCATCTTTACCTTGAAAATGAGTCCATGCGAAATAAAGATCATCTCAGAAGAAGCAATCGAGAAGTTCATAAACTATATCCTAGGCTGTTGCCATTTAATCATGGAAATAGTATTTTTTCCTTCTTTAAATAATACCAAAATATTAAAAATGCTGTTTGGACAATGACTTTCTTCTAGTTTGTAATGTCCAGCACAATCCTTTATTACTTACAAGCCAAATCTGGGCTGCTCAAGCTGTGGGCTGCACTGGGGCATGAAGAGGCTCGGCAGAGACCCGAATGTGTGTTCAGCTATCAACTCTGTCTGTGATCTGGAAAACAGTCACAGCAAATGGCATTTTACTTACGGAGTCCCTGAGAGTCATCTTAGCAGGGTTGAGCAGGAAATCATGTGAGATAGCCAAGTAAGAGGGACAAGAAGAGACCCAAATGAGGGACAAAGTCTGCAAGTGGACCAGAAAGAACAGTTGAATATCACAGAGAGGAACAGGGCAGGTTACTCTGGCAGGGTGTTATGTTATTGAGAACAGGACCAACCTCTTTTCTGGCCTCGCCCCCATCTCCCTTCATGCTTTTCCCCACACGTTTGAAACCATTGAGATGTGCCCTAGAAATTGCAGTTACAAAGCAGGGGATAGACTTGGAAGAAGTGGACCTTCCACACAGGATCCAGGGAGGTAGATGTTGAGACTAAGCTACTGGGTCTGGTTTAATAAGCTTAGGGACAGATGCAGTCTTGGTCCGATGCAGGGTGTGGAGTTAGCAGATGGTGTCAAGAATGGCATGCATGTTAGGTTGTTCTAGTATTGCTATAAAGAGATATTTGAGACTGGGTAATTTATGAAGAAGAGAAGTTTAACTGGCTCATGGTTCTGCAGGCTGTGCACGCATGGCAAAAGCATCTGCGCAGCTTCTGGGGAGGCCTCAAGGAACTTTTACTCATGGTGGAAGGTGAAGCAGCAGCAGGCACATGACGTGGTAAAAGTGGAGCAAGAGAGAGAGCGGGGAAGGTGTTTTTTAAACAATCAGATCTCATGTGAACTCACTCATCACCAAGGGGAGGGTGCTAAGCCATTCATGACAGATGCATCCCTGATCCAAACACCTGCCACCAGGCCCCACCTTGAATACTGAGATTTGTAGGGGACATGTATCCAAACCACATTATGTGGGAAGGGAAGAGTCTGCGTTCAGAGTGGCGCACAAGTGTGGCCATAGGGCTGGAGTCAGAACTAGAAAACCATAGAGGGAGGTGAAGCAGCATGCCTGTGGCCTACAGAGTCTGGTTAGACCACAGGAGTGGCCAGATAATTCTGTCTTCCTCTCTCTTACTGCAGGGCCAAGTCTCTTTGATGGCTGTGACCTCATTTAGGGCTTTACCCATAGTTTTGGTCCACAGTGGTCTTGTGAGAGGGAGTTTAAAGCCCCTTTGGCAGAAATCATTTTTCCTGATTGGAATCCTCACTTAAAACAGATCCCCTCCATTTGTATGGTGCAGGACCTTTCGTATGTAACACCATGAGAGGGCTTCAGGCAACAGCTGCTGATGACACAATGCTTAATGACTTCGAGTCCGACAATGCGAGTTCATGGGAAGTACTTAGAGACCACACAAGCCAGAATGTAATCAGTGACTAGGGCTTCCCATCAACAGACAAATCCATAAATATTTATTCTTGGCAGAATTGCTTTGGATGGCTGCTCACCTTCTTTCCAAAATGCTTCCTTTTCTCAGCTTGTTTAATTACATTAGGAAGAAAGTCTCTCTCTCTTCTTTTTCTTTAGCGGCTGCTAAATCTCTCTTTCATTGGGGAAATTATGGTCCAGGCAGAGCAGGATTTTGCGTGGATCAGCCAGAGGGCTCCCCTCTGGTTTCCACTTATGTAGGGATGTGAAAACACCACAGGAATAAATCAGAAATGTCCTAAGTGCCTCTTTTATTCAGTACTCCACGTGTGACTTCTTATAAAGCAGGCAAAATATAAATCAGGCCTTTTTTTTTTTTCCCAAAGCAGACAACAATTTCAAATGCAAAGCAAAAGGCATCTTTGATAGCACTGACCATTCTTTGATGCAACATACACATGCAAATTGGAAAATATATTGGACATATTATAACCTAGGTTTTTATTCCACTTCCTCCTATATCTTGTTCCCTGGCAGCCATCAATATAGAATCAGGGAAAGTGGGACAGAAAATTCTACCTTGAGAAGGAGAAGCACATAATATAGAGAAAGTTCTGTTTTAAAAGGAAGAGGTAGAAAAATCCTAACTCTTTTGCTTCTCAGTTGACTGTCAAAAGAAAAACGGAATGAGAGTAAGGGAAAACAGGAGTTGAGACACATTTGACATGTGATTTTTCTCTTCTAGGTAGAAAGTCTATAGCAGAGAGGTATTAGATGAAGTGAGGGAAGGCCTAAAAGAAGAGGCTATTTTATATTACTTTTCTATTAAGAGATCTGAGAAAAGACCACCTTTCATGATGGCTCCTCTCACTCTCACACCAACCTGTGATGGCTACCTTAGAATAAAATCCTTTTTTTTTTTTTTGAGAGTGAATTTCGCTCTTGTTGCCCAGGCTGGAGTTCAATGGCATGATCTCCACTCACTGCAACCTCCCAGGTTCAAGTGATTCTCCAGCCTCAGCCTCCCGAGTAGCTGGTTTACAGGTGCCTACCACCACGCCTGGCTAATTTTTGTATTTTTAGTAGAGACAGGGATTCACCATGTTGGCCAGGCTGGTCTTGAACTCCTGACCTCAGGTGATCCACCCGCCTCAGCCTCCTAAAGTGCTAGGATTACAGTCATGAGCCACTGCACCTGGCCTAAAATCCTTGATATAGAGTATTTATTAAACAAGACTCCATCTCTGTAAGGGTGAAAGGTATTGAGACATTCTCACATGTTCTTCAGGGACATGTGAGAAGTAGCTGATGGTGCTTGTTGGTTAACAGGAGGATGTCTCAGGGATGTGAAGTGATGGTATAACTGATGATAATTGGGTACACAATTATGCCTAGGGATCAACAAGATATTACAGCGAGATCTCAGAGTATACACAACACCAGCAATTGCTGAAGAGGGGCAAGTTCAGTAGGAGTGATCACAGGTTACTGATCAAAGTAAGAGAAGCTGTCACAGTCTTTATCATTTGATGCCAGGAGGATGACTCACCACTGGACAGCCAGAGAGCATTATCTCAGTGATCAGGGGAGCCAGAGGAAAACACAAGGACCTAAGTGTGGGAAAATGAGACACTCTCTGCACCAGGAGGCTATGTAAGCCCTCCTTCCCCAGCCCCTCCTCACCCAGCCCCATCTGGGAGAGGAAGAAGAGGAGGGGAGAGAAATATGTGAGGGCAGGAAATTTATCTGAGCAGGAGTGGATCATTGAAGTGGCACTGTTTAATTTATTGAGTTGGACTAAGTTTAACATATAAAATTGATTGAAGTGTTCCCTCTACTATCCAATAAAGTAAGGCTTGTGAGGAAGATCAGATTCACTCTGGGAAATAAACTCAATGTCTTTACACATTCAAATGTGTGTTTAACTTTGACCTCACTGTGTTAATCATGTTTTATGTTTTGCTTTTATATTTTATTACATAAATTTTAAATACTTTAGTATGTCTCCTAGAAAGTTATCTGGGTCAGAAAGATTGCAACAGAAAACTGGAGACCATAAACTATGGAAAAGTGAGAAAGATGACCTGAACATTAAACCTGGAAACGAAATTTAAAGCCTTATAAATATACAAGTATATAACTTTTCTCTATGCTTAGTGAGATTGGGTGTCTAACATTTGTGAGTTGTTTTGCTGATAGAAAAATTGGTGAAATGAGTTTAAAAATTACATAATAAATTCCTTATTTAAAACATAAAGAAGGAAGGATATTATTTATATTAATAGAAAACTTTTTTTCCTTATTTATCAAAGAAACGAATGAATACAAAATTGTAGCCGGCTGGTGTCCCTGCATATCTTAGTAAATCCCTGGTCTAAGAGTCAGCGTTTTCCCTAGGCAGCAGCAGTAGGAGCATGTAGCCACAGCAGTCAAATTGCTTTACACAGTCCCCATGGGGAGACTTTACACAGTCTCCATGGGAGCAGCCATTTTGTTTCTCATGTCCCACTGTCTTGGTCATAGGATAACTTGAATTGGACAAATGATGCAAGCTGGGGCAATTGGTTGCTTCTCCAGGAATTCTCAATCCAAGAGGAAAAAGAGAGAGCTCAGTCTTGTCTGCATAGTTAATACAAGCCTTGAAAAGTAAGTTACATGCAGGATCAGACGTAGAGTTTTCAGAAGATATCCTGTGGAAGTTGGTGCCTTCCATTATATGACTAGGGCTGGTGGAACCTGGGCTGGCTGCCCCTTAGCAAAATGAGAAAACTGGGAAATTTGCCATGGATGAATCCCATGGCCCCATTCTGTATTACTCCTTCCTTCAACACTTCAGTTGGCCTCTCATGTGTTGGTGGAACACAGGAAGGTTTTATCTTGGCGATGAGGAGACCATCATCTTTCTGTCACTTGCTGACCCATGGGATGTCAAACTGTCAACTTCCAATGGGGAAAAACAACAATGTGAAGAAACAGACCCTAGTTAAACCAAGACTGGGCAGTGAGTGCAAGTAGGCAAGCCCCTTCTTTCCACTGTCCTGTTGCTTTAATGGTCCTGGGCAGCAAGCAAGCTGGCTCAAGCTCTGTTGTTTTGTGTTCAGTCCACGGAGGCTCTCACTCTACCCATTGCTGGTACATCTGCTGTCCTTTCTTCTTAGTAACTTGTTTAGAGATTTTAAATTACAAAGAAGTGGTGGGAATAGCTTCTTTCTTGAAGTAAGGATCCTGGTGATCTAGCTGCTGCCTGGCTGCTGTTACAGGCATCTGTTGTTTATACCACCCAACCTCTTCTAGAAATAGAAGAGTGATTTTTTTTTTTTTTTTTTTTTTTGAGACAGAGTCTCCCTCTGTCGCCCAGGCTGGAGTGCAGTGGCACTATCTTGGCTCACTGCAAGCTCCGCCTCCTGGGATCATGCCATTCTCCTGCCTCAGCCTCCCCAGCAGCTGGGGCTACAGGCACCCGCCACCACACCCAGCTAATTTTTTGTGTTTTTAGTAGAGACGGGGTTTCTCTGTGTTAGCCAAGATGGTCTCGATCTCCTGACCTTGTGATCCACCTGCCTCGGCCTCCCAAAGTGCTGGGATTACATGAGAGAAGAGTGATTTTTTTTTTCTCCTGGGGAATCACCCTGACCTCACACTCACTTTACCTCTTTCAGGTGGAGTTGACTCCCACTCGCTTTGGTGAGACTGTGACACAGATTGGGTGAATCAGAACATTACAGTCTCCTGGATGTTGTGATTGGTTGAAGACTGGTCACATGACTCAATCAGTGTTAGTGAGATCCAATCATCTCATAGTGCTAGGACTGCTGGAACAAATGTGTACTTTTTTTTTTCCTTCTCTGGGACTTTTGGCAATAAGGGATAGGTTGGCCTGGACTTCTAGGGATCATCTCCTGAAGCCTGAAAGTGAGTCAATAATTTGGAAAGACAAAACTGAGAAGTAAAGAGTAACTTAGCCTTGTTGATATGTTCTGAGCTCTTGCATCCTGTTATGCCTGGAAGCCCTGTGTATTAGTCCATTCTCACACTGCTAATAAAGACATATATGAGACTGGGTAATTTATAAAGGAAAGAGTTTTAATTGACTCACAGTTCAGCGTGGCTGGGGAGGTCTCAGGAAACTTACAATCATGGTGGAAGGGGAAGCAAATACATCCTCCACATCGCAGCAACAAGGAGAAGTGCTGAGTAAAGGGGGAAAGCCCCTTATAAAATCATCAGATTTCATGAGAACGCTCACTATCACAGGAACAGCATAAAGCTAACCAGCCCCATGATTCAATTACCTCCCACCATGCCTCTCTCACCACACATGGGGATTATGAGAACAGCAATTCAAGGTGAGATTTGGGTGGGGACACACAGATCCAAACCACAACATTGACTCTACTGGATTTTAGTCATATAAATTGATAGATGTCTTTCATGCTTGAGCCACTTGGAGAGATGTTCTTTGTTTTTTGTTTTTTTGTTTTTGTCTCTTTGAAAGATTTCTTACTGCCATATCACCATTATTCTGTGATTTTGGTTCAATCACTGTGGCCAGGAGAATGTGATGCTCTAAACGACCAAGTCAGATTTTGTGACTTCTATGGGCCCCTCTAATTCAACTCTACAAAGTTTGTAAACAGATTGACTTTCAAGTTTAACAAGAATCTGTCTTAACAACACAAGGTAAGTCCATACAATCTAAAGTGGCTACACAATCTGGAGGACTCACATTTATTTAACATCTTGCAAATGCAGATGGCTGTGAATGAGATCGTATTCTGATGAAGCTGTTCAGGTTTTTGTTGATACTTAGGAAATACTGAGTAAACATTTTTAACTTTTAGGGACTATAAATTCAGTATACTAATATTATTAATCACTACCTCTTGTTCCTCCTTTCTTCTATAACCTACAATAAGAAAAAAAGGCACAATGTCCTAGTCATACCAAATGTCCTTTTCAAAAATAACATTTTACTGGGAAGTGGGGGGGCTCCTAAATTGAAGGCAATTTAAGCCGTAAAATTTCACCAGATAATGGAGTATTCTAAATTGACTGTGGTGGTGAAGGGCAGCAAACTGTGTAAAAACTTACCTACAATTTCCAAGAAGAGCAGAAATGTCTTGGACCTTGAAAGACTTTGAACAGATTCATTTTTTATATAAGAAGTAAAAAAAATGTTGAAAGTCATGCCTAATGAAAATCAATCTTTTTGTTCTATTATGCATTGATGAAAGAAGTTTCATGATCATTAGAGTGATTGAAGTCTGAATTCTTTTTAATGAATATTACATTCCTACCCATTAAGAGGAGGCACCGCAGCAAGCCAGACTCGAACCCAGTTTTCACTCCCTGTAGTGTTTCCATCAGGGGTTCTGGGAGTCAACTCCTCTGAGCCTGCCTGCTGTGGAAGGAGGGTGCTTCACTAGTAAAATGTAATGTCGGGCAAAATAAAAGCAAGAAACAGCTATAGATTCAGACAGACATGCTAAACAAGGATGAGCATGACTTTAATTAATTGGCAGAAGAGTCACACTGGTACGGTGTGCTCTGCCATCTCATTTGCTCCACATGCATCATTTTTGCACATCATTATCACCACCATCCTCTCAACTGCTTCTCTCCACATGTGTTGCCCATCTCAGTGAGCAAAACCACTTTATTCTTATTTATTTATTTTGTTTTGTTTTGTTTTTGAGACAGTGTCTCACTCTGTCACCCAGGCTAGAGTGCAGTGGTGTGATCTCGGCTCACGGAAACATCTGCCTCCCGAGTTCAAGCGATTCTCCTGCCTCAGCTGCCCAAGTGGCTGGGATTACAGGTGCCCTCCATCATGCTCAGCTCATTTTTGTATTTTTAGTAGAGACGGGGTTTCGCTATGTTGGCCAGACTGGTCTCGAGTTCCTGACCTCAAGTGATCTGCCCAACTTGGCCTCCGAAAGTGCTGGGATTACAGGCATGAGCCACTATGTGTGGCAACCACTGTTTTTTTCACCAACTACTGAAGCCAAAAGCCTCGTCCTTGCTATTGGTTCCACCTCTCTCTCACCTTTAAGTCTCAACTCTCACTGTATCTCCAAGATTCATCCAAAATTCCTCCCAAATATATCTTAAATTTCCCCTTTATTTGCCCTTTTGCTACTTTCCTGGTTCAGGGAATTAGCCATCGATGACTTTAATAGTTTTGTATACTCTTTGAGTAATTTTTTATTTTTACAATTTTATTACAGAGCAATGCAAACTCATTATTAAAAACAACAAGAAAATAAACATAAGAAAATGATAAAGAATAGCTATAATCCCATCTACATTTCAGTTGCTTATTAAAAAGGAATTAGAAATGAGAGTATAAAAAAGAAAACAAAACTGCTTAAAGTTACATCAGGTTTTGCAAAACTATCTCATGGTGTTTCAAAATTAAAAATATTGGGGATATTTATTTTCAACCAAAGAGTTATTTCAGTAATTATCAAATATCACCTTACAGAGCACTTAGCATATTTCAAGTATTTAGTATTTTGTTCAACTGAAACTCAAATGATGAGTTTTATATTATTATTGAAAGTGAATGTGTGATGGGAAAGAATATATCTATGAATCCTCAGGGGTCAGTGGACCCCAATTTAGAGGGTTAGTAACTACTTCCAACATTTGTGAGGTTCCAGAGAAGAGTACAGTAGAGGTCTGGATAATATACATCTAAATATTTTGAAGTTTTGAATCAAGTTAATAAACCTATACATTGTATTATCTTCATCTCTTACAATCATGGTGGAAGGGGAAGCAAATACATCCTTCTTCACATGGCAGCAACAAGGAGAAGTGCTGAGTAAAAGGGGAAAAGCCCCTTATAAAACCATCGGATCTCATGAGAACGCTCACTATCACAAGAACAGCATAAAGCTAACCAGCCCCACGATTCAATTACCTCCCACCATGCCCCTCTCAGCACACATGGGGATTATGAGAACAGCAATTCAAGGTGAGATTTGGGTGGGGACACAGATCCAAACCATAACATTGACTCTACTGGATTTTAGTCATATAAATTGATAGATGTCTTTCATGCTTGAGCCACTTGGAGGACTCTATCATGACTTTGAAGACTGGGTTTGAATTTCATGTTCTTGAATTTTCAGACTTCTGCTCTAGAATAGGATGGTGTTGGGAAAACCCACAGGTCCTTGCATTGTCTCCCCACAGTGGCTGTGTCCTGTCTGTTGAGGCACCTTGTTTGCCCAGGGGTGGGCGGGCACACTGTCAGTACAGTCTGCCCATGGGAAGATGGCCCAAACAAGCCCACAGACACCCTGGAAGTAGGTTTGATCATTAGTTTTGGTGTGGTTTGCACGTATAATCTGACTTTATTAATCACCTTTTCCTGTCATAAACACACGCACTTGATTTTTAATCAATTTATATGTGACTCTTTCACATTCAAGTTCAAATGACATTTTCCTGGAGGAAATTTTCATGAGCTATAGTTTCCTACGTTTCTGTTATAGGATGAAACTGAAATCAGTCAGTGATTCAGAGACATGTCCAGTGCCCTTATGGAGTCTGTATCTGTTAATCATTGCTGAGAAACAAAACAGCACCGAAATCTAGTGAATCAAATAATGACAGATTTCTTTTTCTCATGATTCTGTGGGTTGGCAGTGAGATTCCACTGCCAGTTTTGGCTGAGCTTGAACATGGGGCTGCATTCAGCGGGAGGGTGGACTGGGCTGGAAGGTCTGATACGGCTTATTTCCATGCTTGGCTGTTGGTGCTGGCCACCCACTAAGACACTGGTTCTCCTAAAGTGCCTCAGACGCTCCAGCAGGCTAGACCAGCTTCCTTACTCGGCTGGTCAGGGCAGCATTTCAATAGCAGAAAAGCAGAAGCTTCAACGTCTCCAGAAACCCAGACTCTGAAATTCCCATGACATCACTTCTGTCACATTCTATTTATTGGTTAAGCAAGACATATCCATCATCTTGCTTACCTATCATTTGTTTAGTTAGACATTTGAAATTTATTCTCTTAGTTATTTTGAAATATATTATATGTTATTATTGACTTTAGTCATCCTGTTGTCCAATATATCTAAAAACCTATTCCCCCCTGTCTATCTAAAACTTTGTACTCTTTGATCAACAACTTTCCATTCCCTCTCCCCCACTTCCCCAGCCTCTGGTAACCATTATTCTACTTTCTACTTTATGAGTTCAACTTTGTTAGATTCCACATATAAGTGAGATCGTGCAGTATTTGTCTTTCTGCGGCTGCCTTATTTTACTTAGCATGATGTCTTCCTTTTTTAAGGCTGAATACTATTCCATTGTGTATATAAACCACTTTTTCTTTATCATTTTAGCTGTTGACGGACACTTAGGTTGTTTTAATGTCTTGACTACTGTAATAATACTGCAATGAATATGGGACTGCAGATATTCCTTCCACATATTGACGTCAGTTCCTTTGGCTATATATTGTAAAATGGAATTACTGGGTCATAGGATAGTTCTATTTTTAATTATTTGAGGAGCCTCCATACTGTTGTCCATAATGGCTGTACTAATTTACAGTCCCACCAACAACATACAAGAGTTCCCTTTTCTCCATATCCTCTTCAACACTTACTGTACTTTTTTTTTTTTTTTGATAAAAGCCATTCTAACAGGTCTGAGGTGATATCTCATTGTACTTTTAATTTGCAGCTTCCTAATGATTAGGGATGCTGAGCTTTTTTTTCATGCCTATTGGCCATTTTTAATCTTCTTTTGAAGTATTTCTGTTCAGATCCTTTGCCCATGTTTTAATTTGGTTGTTTTCTTGCTATTAATTGGCTTTTTTATATGTTTTGGATATTGACCCCTTATCAGAAGTATGGGTTGCAAATATATTCTCCCATTTTGTGGATTATCTCTTCACTGTGTTAATTGTTTTCTTTGCAGTACAGAAGATTTTTAGTTTGATGCCATTTTGTCTGTCTATTTTTGCTTTTGTTGCCTGTGCTTTTGGGTCATGTCTAAAAATCATTGCTCCAACCCATGTCATGGAGCTTTTCTACCATATTTTCTTCTTGTAGTTTTACAGTTTCAGATCTTATATATATCCCTGTAATTGATTTTGAGTTGATTTTTGTATATGGTGTAAGATAAGGATCTAATTTTATTTATTCCTCAAATACTCATTGATATCATGTTAAATGAAAGTTTAATATCCAAAATTAACTGTATACTAGATTTACCATTTAATAAACACGCTAGTTTTTCTCTGTTCATCTCCCATTAGCCTATCTCCCACCCTTCTCTGCCTAAGAGGCTAACTCTTACAGACTGTATTTTGCAAGCTTCCTCATCAGGAGCTTTCTTCCAGTTGGTTTTGGGTTATCAGAGGCATTAACATACAGTTGGAAGGCTGGAGAAGAAAATGTCTGGTGATTGATTTCTTACTGCTTTGGCACCAAATCTATGGGTTACCATGATTACAGTTCCTGCTAAGTAGCTGTATGTTCTTCCTTTGACTTTGGCTAAGGGTTGGTGACAGTTTTCCACTTTTGTTATTCCTTCTGTGCCTCACTATCCACTGATTAATCCCTTACCCATCCCACTTTTCTGAAAGCAGGCTCTTTATTTGACCATCTAGAGTCAGTTCAAGTATATATCCATAAAAGATATATGTTAGTTGTCTCTTCATTTGACCCTTTATTAGGAAAATGCAAATATAGTGAATACATTTTGAAAAGTCTATCCCTAATGATGAGAACAATTAGAATATGCTTGTGTTTATTCCTTTTTGCATTTTGTAAGAGATAATATTTCATCTTTAATACCTAGTATACATCTAATCAAGGATAACATTCATATTACCACCACAATAAGATCATCCAGTTCTTTATATTTCTTTCTTTCTTTAAGTCCGTTTTCTGACTTTCCTTCACAATGTCCTCCTTTTTTCTCCACAGTATTTTATTTTATTGTCATCACCTACCTTTGATTTTATTTTCCTCATTCACTCCCAGATGTTTTATGGATCCATCTATGTGAGCTATTTTGTCAGTCTCTACATTAAAGGGACATAAAAAATGAAGCCCAACTGAGAACATCTTCATAAACCAATAGCAATTTCACCCCCCACCAAAGAAAAAAAAACTGCTCAAACCCCCAAATCCTACTACTTTTTTTTTTCAAATGTAGGGGCCTTTTTGTCCAATTTTTAGGATTAGCAATTCAAATCTTTATTTCATGTATCCAAACTCTAGAGTCCTTGTGCATGTAAAATTTCCGTTAAATTTAATGGGATCTTTGGTACAAAATATACTGTGTCTGACATTTATGTGTGATGTAAGAGTAGTGTTGCATCTGAAACTTTATTTCAGTTGCTGAGATTGCTTTATATCTTTTGATTTTGGATCATTTTGCTGCATTTCCATAGCCACCATTGTGATTCTAGTTGAAAAATGTTCATTTTCCACTTTGTAAAGTAGATGCAATTCTGCATGCTTGAGTGCACACTACTTCTAAGGCTAGAGCTTTTTGTTAGTAACATTGCTTTTGTTTCCTTCTCTGGTTCCTTTTATATTTCTTTCTCTCTCTCTCTCTCTCTTTTTTTTTTTTTTTTTGAGACTGAGTCTCACTCTGTCACCCAGGTTGGAGTGCAGTGGCATGATCTCCGCTCACTGCAACTTCCTCCCGGGTTCAAGCAATTCTCATGCCTCAGCCTCTTGAGTATTTGGGATTACAGGTGTGTGCCACCACATCCAGCTAACTTGATTAGATGTATTTTTTAGTAGAGATGGAGTTTCATCATGTTGGCCAGGCTAGTCTTGAACTCCTGATCTCAAGTGATCTTCCCCCTCAGCCTCCCAAAGTGCTGGGATTACAGGCGTGAGCCACGGTGCGTGGCCGATACTTCTTTCTACTCTACAAATAGTTCTTGCTTTTTGACTTAAAATAGACCACTATTCTTTAAAAAATTTCCTTTGCAATCCGGTCTCTCTCATTCAGTACCATTTTCACCTCACCTATTCAAAACTCTTTCCCTTTGGAAAATAAATACCCTCTTATAAGTTTAAGCCAGTTTCTCATAAGAGATATTTTAGCCTAGAGAATATTGTGATCTGAGTCACATGGATCATAAAACCCAATGGCACAGTGGATGACATGGCTCTTCTGTGATCTGGTGCCTGCCTAAGTTCCCCATCAGCCC
This sequence comes from Macaca mulatta, assembly GCF_049350105.2. Taxonomy (NCBI): domain Eukaryota; kingdom Metazoa; phylum Chordata; class Mammalia; order Primates; family Cercopithecidae; genus Macaca; species Macaca mulatta. The sequence continues at coordinate 127,467,427 of NC_133413.1, forward strand.
TCCACAAACAGTTCATAGGGTTGGTAGGTGGGACCTGACAGTCTACTCATTCTGTCCTTTCTGCTTGTTTATGAATTAAGGTAGATGGCATTGGGAAAGTTAATCTTTCTTGCCACAGGAGAGTAAGTAGAAGGCAGCATCATACTTGGTTAATTGGGGTGTGTGGGTGGAGGTGGTTCTTCTTTCCCTGTGACAGAAGGTGGAAGACTTCGAAATGTACCAGAAGGAGACAGATGCCAACTGTGAGAAGAAGGTAATAACTACCTAAAGGTCTTTAAGAATGAAATGTGTGCATGTTTGTGTGTGTTTAAGTTGTTATGATTTTAGTGCACTGGAGAATCTGATATTGTTTCTAAGTGATTAGATTTACTCAATTTGGAGGGCATAGTATTATAAGCCTCATGATCCTTCCCGTGAACTTTGTATGCTGTGGTTTCATCTTGAGTCAACATGGAACAAAAGAAAGAACACCACTGTTGGAGTCTAAGAATCCAAACTCTAGCATAGACTCATGAATTTGGGCTTGTTTTATCTTGTCTAGTTCCTAGTGTTTTCATCTATAAAATGGGAATAACTACTTTTGACTTGCTTACCTTAGAGGAGATAGTATTATAAGCCAAGTGTGCTTTGAAAATTGTTACATGCTATGTGGATGTATAGAATCGTTATTTCAGGGGGAATCAATGTCATAGCCACCACTGTCACTAACACATTGATAATATTTAAATCTTTATCACCAACCCGAGTCTCTCCCTTGACCTCAGATCCATATTTTCAATGATCTGCTCAATATCTCCTTAAATGTAATTACAGGCACATCAGTTCAATATGTCTTAAGTGATACTTGTCATCTTTTGAACCTGCTCTTTGTACTCTACCATGTTTAATGACACCGCTATATTTCTTGTCACTTAAAACAGAAATCTAGTAATACCCTTTACTCTTTTCCATCCTTCATATCTCATTAAAAGAGTAAGATCTATTTATCTGCCTCTATAAAATTGCTTGATTCTATTTGTTTCTCTCCATTATCACCCGTGTTCTAGGTTAGGACCCTTGTCATTGTGGGAGAAACAAATGGTACATGCTTTACAATGAACGTCTTGGAATTCTGCATTAGTTTCTTTTCTTAAACAGGTCTATAGGGAGAAAACCAACAGCAACAGTCAGTACTGTCTAACCAGCAAGTGAATTCGTGCCTTTATGTAGTGGAAAAGTTACAGAAAGAAGTTAGTATCCAATTTTAGTGAATAAACTCAATTTCTATAACTAATATAATCTAGCAAACACAACTTCCTATAACAAAAAAATAGTGAGCAAAGACATATGATCACAAACATAGTAAACAAGCTTACAGTAACCTTGAAATTAAGAACTATAATTCATAGGAGAGAACTGTCTTTCTGGTTAGGAAGCAAAATATTACTGGAAATCCTCCTCCCTCTTTTAGCTAACTGGGCAGAATCTCAAGTTTATAACAATAATATATGAAGTACTATAGGTTTAACTTTTCAATAAACCTGACTAATTCTTTCTTTATAATTCTTTTATGAAAATGAGCTTGCAAATATTTCTTAGCTTCTTCCATATTTTTATAACAGAGCATAGATTTCTAGTCCAGTGCTTTGCAGTCTCAAGGACTTTCATACCAACAGCTTTCCTTCCTCTTGAGAGTTCTCATAAAATGTCATTGTGATATGTGCTTTGTGGCTTCAACTGCAATTTTAATCAAGTTCAAATCAAAGTTTGGGTGAGTTTACAATTTTCTCTTTCTATAGTCTTTTATTGGACTGTTTAAATCACCTTTTTATTGGTTTTCTCATCTTCAGCTTCACCTTTCTCTAGTCCATTCTTCATATTGACACCTATGACCTTTGTAGAATGCAAATGTAATCAAGTCACTTTCATATTTCAAACCCTTCAGTGGGATTTGAAACCCTATAACATGCAAGCAGAATACCTTGATAGGGTGTACAAGTTTCTCTATGATCTGGTCTCTCTTGTGTCACATTTGTCTAGTCTTTTTCCTGTCCCCTCTGTCTCAGATATCTCATAATCCAGCCTTTCGGACTACTTGTAGTTATTCGGATACACCATATGGGTTTGTGTCTCCCTGTACCTTTACCTAGAATTTCCTCTCTCATTACTTTCTCTTGCCCTCCAACCTTGGTGAAATCCTGCTTTCTTCTTCCTCTCTCTTCTTTTCTCTCTTTCTTTGGTATTTAAACAAACTTTCATTCTGAAATAATTTCAGACTTTAAAAAATTACAAAATAGTACAATTTTCTGTACCCCCTTTAGCTAGAGTTCCTTAGCTTTCTAGCTGCTGTTCAGTTTTACTATATCATGCCACATATGCCAATAAAATTTATTCTAAGCCTTTCCTATCAAAGCATCCAGGTAACACCATCTTCCAAATATTTTTGGTTAAATAAATGTCTCAAGAGGAGAAGTCTATTTTTCTGTATTTACTGAAATTGTGAAGAGCTAGAGTTTTTCCCTTTGGGAAGGCAAGACAGCCGAAGGTAATCAGATATGAAATTGGTTCCTTCTGCCTTTTCTTGGCTTCAGAAATTTAAACTGCAGCGAATTTTGAGAAACAGTTACTCATCAAAATGAATGAAGAAATTGCAGAGCTCTCTGCCACAGTCATCATACCCCCGTATTCTGATTATCTAAAGAAAGAGGGAGAAAAAGTGGAGTGGGAACTTCCAGGAAGAACGAGGCTATTATTAAACACAGGAAGTATTCTTTTCTCCAAGACACACCTATTCCAGTTTTTAGCTTGGGGTTCAGTTACTCTTTCTTCTGTTTCTTTCAACTGAACTACATGTCACACTCTTTTTTAATTATTACCTTATTTATCTGTCTCCACGGGACTCTGATTTCTTCAAGGAGAAGGGTCAAATAGTCTTTTTTTTTTTTTTTTTCTGGTGGCACCTATTAAAGTGCCTGGCAAAGAGAAGGAATTAATGATGTTTGTTGACCGACTGACGGACTGCATGATGAACTAAATCAGTAAAGTGTAGCAGCAATTAGCAAAGGTGATCTTGACATTTGCAAAATGTCTTTAGAAGGGACATTTCAGCATTAAAAGAAGACAAGATCTATTGTGATGACTCTTGGTAGAGTATGTTCCATTTCTCTAAATCTTCTTGGCTGACATAGGTAATTATAAAACTTTTGAAGACCTACTGGAATGTTTTTGGATTCTGCAAAGTTATTAGCAAATGTAGCTCTTGATAGACCACCTGTTTACACTCATGCATCTTGGGATATTCTCCCAGGTTACTCCTTTCTGAACTCTCCTATGTGACCTAACTGAGTATTGCCACTGGCAATCTATTCACCCAATAAAGATTATGCCTCAGAATCCCCGGAGGAGCTTGTTAAAAATACCAATGTCAGGGCTTTTGCTCATAGTGACAAAGGGAAGGCCTTAGATGGAAATTTCAATGTTTTTGCACTTCAAGCTTCTGATTCTTTTCATCATTCTAAAAAAAAGAAAAAAAATCTTATGGTTGCTAATATAGGCACTTCTATGCTTATTTTCTCTAATCAATAAAACAAGGTACTTTTTCATTTGAACTTTTTTGATGTCTCTTTCCTTTAACCTCTTAATTTTCTCAGTGAGAATGAAGTGTATCTCAATTTGTATTCATTTCTTGTCTATTTGATTAATACTCTATGCTATTGGCATCGAATTTTGGTTTTAATCTAAGGTCTATGATCTTTGGATGCAAACCTATAAGAATAAGAGAAAAACTAATACGAAGAATGTGGCTACTTTATTTCATCATCTGTGAGATGCATATCTCTCCTATCTTAAAATCTCTGAAACTGATTTTAATTGATGGCATTTTATATTATCTCTCAGGGAGGCAGCAGTTGTGAAGTGGTTGGTATGACCTATACATGCATTCAATATGTCAGCATCAAAACTTGTTGAATGGATGTCAACAGCTTGGAAAAAAATCCTGGAGACAGAAGTGGATCACTCATTTGAACCACTAGAAACCACTTGTTCAGATATTGGCAATCTTTCTAGAGCAAGTCAAAGAAGACTAGCTGTACATAATTGCAAAACTATGTTAAGAAGACCTAAAGTAAAGCTGGTTTTTGGTACGGATTTTAGAAAACACTTTATTATCAACTTCATCATTAGCACTTTTTGTGGCACAGATTGATACTGTGTAGAAGAAGTTGGATATTAAAGACTCAGTGAAAAAGTGATGAAGATTAAGACTGAATTTTAGAGAAATGTCAGGAATACCTCAGCCAGTTTATTTCTCTTACATTTTCCTTTTCATGTATGCACAAAAGTAATTTATGATAAAAATCTATGATTAATTAAGCCAAAACTATTCTTGCAATAAACGTAATATAAAAATTCTAAATGATAAGACAGTCTTAGGTTATAGTTTAATTAGCATGATTTTTTTTCTTTCTTTCTTAGAGGTTCCACAGTAATGGAGTTTCTTCCCGTTGATGGATAGATTCCATGAAATGAAGTAATGAAAATTCTAGTCCTACTGCTTGCTTCCTAAGTGCCAGACACTCTTCCAAGCAAGCCACATGTATCAACTCATTTAGTTTCCACAAAACCCTATGAGATAGGTGCTATTGCTGTTCTCATTTTACATAAAAGGAATGAAGTCACAGAGATGTGATTCTGACTTTTGGCTACTTTCTAGATTTTTTTTTCTTTTTTCCCCCCCATGTTGCTGTGTCCATGCATGTGGCTACTTTCTAGATTTTAAAACCATGACATTCCTCTCTGACACTCAGTTCCTCATCTGCAAAATGGGCATCATAAAGCTCATCTCATAGGACTGTGGTGAAGATGAAATTAACTGATATATTTATATTATGTCACTTAGCACATCAAAAGGTTTAAGTAAGACAATTCCAAAAGTTATGAATTCTGTGTCTTTTTTCTTTTTTTCCACTGTGTTGTCCAGGCTGGAATGCAGTGGTATGAACACAGTTCAGTGCAGCCACCACTTCCTTGGGCTCAGGTGGTCCTCCCATCTCAATCTTTTGAGTGGCTGGGATTATAGATGCATGCCACCACACCTAGATAATTTTCTTATTTTTTTGTAGAGGTGGGGTTTCGCCATGTTTCCCAGGCTAGTCTTGAATTCCTGGGCTCAGGTGACCCACCTGCCTTAGCCTCCCAAAGTGCTGGAATTAAAGGTGTGAGCCAACGTACCTGGCCTGAAATCTCTTTTTTCTTTCCTGCTTCTTTTTCTTTTCTTTTTTCTTTTTCGAGACAGAGTCTTGCTTTGTCGTCCAGGCTGGAATGCAGTGGGGTGACCTCGGCTCACTGCAACTTTTGCCTCCCAGGTTCAAGTGATTCTCCTGCCTCAGCTTCCCGAGTATGTGGGATTGCAGGTGTGGGCCACCTTGCCTGGTTAATTTTTGTATTTTTGGTAGACATTTTCGCCATGTTGGCCAGGCTGGTCTCGAACTCCTGACCTCAGGTGATCTGCCTGCCTTGGCCTCCCAAAGTGCTGGGATTACAGGAGTGAGTCACTGCACCCAGCCTGAATTCTCTTCCTTTTACTAATTAAAATATTCACATCGTAGTCAATGTTGGTTGCCTGGATGGCTTTTCTCTTGCGCCGTAAAAGGATCTTTATTTTGTTCACATATCTAGCACCTCCACCAAGTAGCCCATGTGTCTCAGGGTAAACTAACCAAATCAGAACTCTAGCAGTGACGTTTGATTATTTTAAGCTTCATTGTACTATTCTCCTTGCTAACAATGGGTTCAGGAACCCAGGGCTAAGCCAATCAGATCATGACATTTCCGCTAAGAACAAGGAAATGGCATGGGCATTTGACCCAATGGGATATAAAGATAAGTTGGTGGGTACTTCTAGAAAAGGATGCAGTTATAGGAAATATATATGTTTCCAGACTGTGAAGCCCAGCACTGCCACAGTAAGGAACACATCTAAAACAGCTACAGAGAAACAGACAACGGGCTACGAGGGTAAGTCAACTGCAAAACGTACCACAATTTTGAATTCCCAGTTGTTAAACCGAGTCAATTCTTTATTGTTTAGACTAACTTGAATTGAAATTTCTGTTTTGTGTAGCTAAAAGCATCCTAGAATCCTAACAGAACAAATATCTCTAATCACTTTGGTAGTATTTTTTCCAGGCCTTCTAATCTGCACTTGGTGTACATTGGATGCATCCTGACATCACTATCTTCATTTTAAAGTAAGGAAATGGAGCACAGACAAGGAGTGAACACAGAATTTTCTTTTCTTTTTGCTTCTCAGTGATCTTAACCACCCTATCTTTCTTAACCTGATATCTGGTATAGTTTTTTAAAAATCTGTTTTTTAAGATTCACTTTTACTCTTGTTTTACAAATAATCCATGGTCATTATAGAAAAAGTAGAACATACAGAAGCAAAACTGAATATGAAAACAATTCATATTTCCACTTTCTTTAAATAACTGCTGTTAACATTTGGTACATACCTTTTATTTTTAAATTATTTTTCTTTTTCAATTTTTATTTTAGATTCAGGGATATATGTGCAGGTTTGTTACAAAGGTATACTGTGTGATGCTGTGGTTTGGGGTACGGTTGACCCTGTTACCCACGTAGTGAGCATAGTGAGCAGCCCTTGCCCCTCCCTGTCTCCCTCCTCTAGGAGGCCCCAGTGTCTACTGATCCCATCTTTATGTCCATGTGTACCCAGTGTTTCACTCCCAATTGTAGGTGAGAACATGTGGGATTTGGTTTTCTGTTTCTGCATTAATTTGCTTAGGATAATGGCCTCCAGCTGCATGCAGGTGCTGCAAAGAACATGATTTCATTATTTTTTATGGCTGCATAGTATTCCATGGTATATATGTATCACATTTTCTTCAGTCCACCATTGTTGGGCACCTGGGTTGATTCCATGTTTTTGCTGTTGTGAATAGTGCCACAATGAACACATGGGTACATGCATCCTTTTGCTAGGACAATTTCTTTTTCTTTGGGTTTATACTTAGTAATGGGATTGCTGGGTCAGATGGTAGTTCAATACTTAGTTCTCTGAGAAATCTCCAAACTGCTACTCACAGTGGTTGGACTAATTTACTGTTAAAATTTTGTTTGTGGTGGTTTGTTTTGTGCCAAAAATATCTATCTTAGTAGAAACTGTTTTCACCTAAATATTTAATCTTGTTTCATTTTATTTACTTTAATATCTTCCTCCAAAGTCATTTTTTGTAAACTGCAGAGTCATCTGCATTTTACTGTTGGTGAAATTGATATCATGGGTGTCAAACTGTACTCAGGGAGGTAATGAGTGAAAGGATCAGGGTGTGGGAGAAAAACCCTAAAGCACAGGCATGGTGATAGATGTTGAGGGCACGGTGAATGTATTAGTCTGCTAAGGGTGCCATAACAAAATACCACAGACTGAGGAGCTTAAATAACAGAAATATTACAGTTGTGGAGGTTGCAAGACCAAGATCAAAGTGTGGGCAGGTTTAGTTTTTCTTGCAGCCTCTCTCCTTGGCTTGCAGATGGCTATCTTCTCACTGTGTTCTCACATGACTTTTCTCAGTGTGCAAGCATCCTTGGTGTCTCTTCCTCTTTTTGTGAGGACATTAATCAGATTGGATTAGGGTCCTACCCTAGTGGCCTCATGTAACCTTAATTGCCTCTTTAAAATCTGTATTTCCAAATACAGTCATGTTGGGGCTAGGACTTCAACATATGAATTTTGGAGGACTGCAATTCAGCCCCTAACAAAGGGAAATAGTGGGGCTCTGGTGATCTGGAGAATGAGCATTCTTTTGTCCTTTTGAAGGAGACCCTCCACTATTTGGCTCCCATTAATTAGTGCCACAAGGGAGGAGGACTTGGCATTGTCAGGTCTGCCTTTTCAGTTCACATTTGGAATACAAGTTTTTAAATAAAGTCTTCCAATTTCAAAAATTGTCACCTAATAACAAAAATACGTGTCTGTGGCCAGCTGTCTGTCTGTGAAGTCTGGATTAAATAGATAGTAATTGCCGATTCACAACAATGGTTTGTTCTGTTAGCATTTTCTGCTCTTCTCATGCGCTCTCTCCTCCTCTAGGTACTATTTCACTGCAAATAGTCACAGGATGTTGGAGTTGGACTCAAGTAGTAGCCCAGCCTCAGTCAGACATGGGTCAGAAGTCACTTAGTTGTCATTAGTTATCTTCTGAGTCCCTGAGATAGAATTAAGTCAAGTTTTGAGAAGTCAGCTATTCTTCAATAGACTTATTAACTGTAATTGGTTCCACTAAGATAGAAACATATAGTTATATTTAAAGAATCAATAGTCTCAGTCAATTATTAAAGTAGGTCAATAGCTACTGAGAGTCCAAGGACTAATACCATGTATGCAGTGATCCATACCCTGCTTTAATTATAATTGGTCTAGGTCTTTAAAGCACAGGGCACTGTCTAGATGAAGTATGTAATGACTCCCTAATGATGAAAAGTAATGTGTATATACAGAAACAGCAAGAAAGAACCAAATGACTAAAAGAGAAAAAAAAAATAGCTGATCACAGAAAATGCACTTTCAAAGAATTTTAAGGTTGAGAAGGTATTTCTTTCTTTTTATATCAGTTTAGTGGTCTTGACTGAGTTCCAGTGCTTCAGGGTTTTCAGGTACCAGAAATCCAACCAGGTAGGTGGTTAGAGAGAACAGTGTAGAAGATCCAACAAAAGGCAGTTGACGGTTGCTCAGGTAAGGATAATGATCATGATGATGTGAAGGAGAAGAGCAGACAATTTGAAAACAAGTGAATGTCGTGTGATAGGACCTAAAAGAATAAGTAGAGTTCAGGACTCTGAATCAACAGATAGGATTGATAGAGAAAGCCTTAGTTTGGGAGAAACTGTAAGAAGTGTTCAGTCAGGACTAGAGAATTAGCCTGTTTTGTTTTTGGTTTTGGTTTTGTTTGAACTGGAGCACCAGAAGAGAAGAAAAAGCACTAGGAAGTTTGACTTGATGCCCAGACCAGACAAGGACAAGAGCTCGGGAGAAGGATCTGATCTTGCAGTTGGAAGGAAAGGAGGCTAAACAGTTTTCAGGAAAAGCAGGCAGAAACCAGACAAGTGATTACAAAGTCATTGGTTGCCAAGTGCAAAATAGAACCTGTATTGTGACCATGGCTAAAAGACATCACACCACTGGAAATAGAAATGAGTAGCTCCAGAGGGACATCTCTTCTCCATTGTGGCAGAAATCATGATCCTTCCCGAATATTCTGTTTGCTTTCCCCATACTTCCCAGGTTCCTTCCAATTAGAATCATGTGACTCCTTTTGGTCATTGAAAAGAGAGCAAAAAATAGCATGTGTCTCTCCCAAGTGGAGGCAGTGAAAAGTGCACGCACTTTACCCCTTGTAGTGGATGCTATGATATGCGGCCCAGATCTGCTCTTCAGGACTGAGGCTCTGATTCCTCCCATTGCTGACAGCTCTCAGCTGAGTTGCTCTCCTGGAATTATCCTCAGTAGAGGAGAGCCACTTTACTCAAGGTCATAACCTCTCTCTGGGGTCAAGACAGTCAAATGACTGGTTAATAAGGGATAATAAAGGCCCAGGTCCCTTGCCTTAAGGTGAGACAACTGTGAAGAACCAGTGTAGCTCCAGGACTCCCTGTTAGATTGGCCAAGACCTTTGTTGTTACAACATAGTTCAACAATTGTTTGCTCAACCATTTTTGCGCTCTCCCTGGCAGATGTCAATCAGAATTCCCTCCCCAATAACCTTTCTGCACAGAAATCTTTATCTTGATCTGTTTTCCAGGTAGCCTGACCCAGGACACCTTCCTTCTACTGATGTTTAGATCATGTAGCTATGAGATGGCAAATAATGTTACAATCTGGATCTGTGAGTGAAACAGAGCCTTTTTGGACCTGCAGTATACATGCTGCATGAATCAGCAATAAGCCTTTATTGTACTAAGCCACTGAGATTTGGAGATAATTTGCCACTAACACCTAACCTAGCCTATATTGACGACTAATTACACTCACTGTGTCACCCATGTCCTTGATCCTCCTGGTGGGCTCCTCCTGCCAAGTAGCATCTGATCAATTGATTTCAGGCTACTTTCAAGATAGCCTCACTGAGCTTTGCCATCCCAAGATAAGAGCACAGAGATTAAGTAACAGAATCCTTATATATTCAGTATTTTCCTAAAACTTGAAATATTTTTGACTATATTTTCTCTGAGAGTAACATAATGGATCTCTTTAATAGATGAGACCTCTTGAGGCCAATGAAATACAACAAGGCTCCTTTATTTCTATTCCACACTTTGTTATTCTCCCAAAGCTGAGGTGGGAGGACAAGTGGAGAAGAGGAGAGGAATAAAGAAATTGGCCTCTTACTGTCTTATACTTGTGGAGTCTGCCAGTCAGAATTTCTTTCCCAAGTAATCCATGAAGAGAGGACTGGTACCGCATTAGGAAACCATGTTCCCCAAGTTTTGTAGTAGGACTAAACAGATGTTCCTGAGCAGTACATGTGGGACATTATGACTTTATGTATCAAATTTGACCCTTTTATCACATAAAAGAAGAAATCAGGAAAAACTTAGTTTTATTAGAGTGTTCCAGAAAGATGCAACCATCTCTCTTTTACCCCAGTAGTTACCTCCTAATCTTCCTTGTACAGTCCATTGTTCAAGCCAAGTTGTATTCTCTGAGAAATTCCATTTCTTCCCCTTAGGAAGCATCACTTTTACGGGCAGAAGTCTTGGCTTTTTGGGTCTTCTAATGTTTAATAAACCCTTGGACTTTTGTGTTTTTATAGGTGTGAACTGTCACTCTAAAGCAAGTGGGTGGGGAAGCTCAAATCCCTAAGTATATCCTATAATTCCAGTACAGTCTCTCTATTAAAGACTTATAACTAGTTTCTACATGAGCTACTTAAAATCAAGGACATCTTGCCTGAAGGAGTAATGAAGAAGTTACAGTCCTCACATGAATGGAATTTTGACTCTATTCCTTGCAAAATAATAACCTTACAATTATTGAGTTAAGGAGTGTTTGACCTCCCCTTCTTCCTGATGACATTATAAAGGTTTGTATTTGTGTCTCTGAGGTATGGGAAACAAGCAATAACAAACCCAAAGAGATTGACTTTTTTAAAATGTTCAAATCCTTCCTTTAATGAGGTTCAGGGAATTAATTCTGTTTCTGGAACAGAAAGGCACATAACAGAGAAAGAGAAATGGTTTTGGCTACAAAATCTTCATTTTTTCCCTTGGCTCTTTGGCAAATTTAGAAAAAACTGTAACTTATATTTATTAAGCAGTTGCTATATGCTAGGAAGTTTACGTACTACCCTCTATTATTAAATACTCATGACAACTCTGTTTTTTAGGTGGGAAAAACTAAAGATTAGATCTCTTAAGATCATACCATTATTAACAGTACTCAGCATAGTGAGGGTTTAAACTCAATCTCTTTGACCTCCTGACCTTCTACCCAGTTCTTTTCATTGGTGTCTCTATAATGAATAAAAACTGTAGAAATTACTAATCCTCTAGAGATTTCATTGTTGATGTCTACACTAAATGGAATTCCAAGTTGTTTCCAAACGTGAGAATATACTGTTAGAATTATTCAACTCTGAAGCAACTCACTCTAAAACAATCTTAGCATGTCATTGGACAGATGAATTGTACAGTAAGGGATCCAGAGAAAAATATGAGAGCCCTGCCTAGACAAGTATTATCAGCAGCATAATAACTTTCCCTTACTATGCCTTCATTATGTGGCTGGCACTGTGCTAAAGGGTTCTTATGAATTATCTCATTTACTTCTCAAGACAATCCTAGCAGGTAATAACTATTATTATTTTATAATGGGAGAAGTTAGACCTGGAGAATTTAATTATCTTGCCCAAAGTAATACAGGCTAATAAATGGTAGACCCAAGAGTTGAACTTGAGTAGTCTGATTCCAAATATGTGCCCTTAGTCACAAGGAGCTTATGTGAGATAACTATAAAAGAAAGTCCAAGACAAAAGTAAGATATTTGTTGGGTAAGTATGGAGAACAAAATAATTCCAAGAGAGTTGAAGGATTTTGGATAAGGGATGACGGATAAACTGACAAGTTTGGAACTGCTTATTTTTCCTTGCACATTAACTGAGTCAGGTCATTGATCTTTTGAAAATGTTTCTCCTATTAGGTGTCAAAAAATAGAGGATTAACTATAAGCAGACACTCAATTTCCTGAATCAAGATTTTGTTGGAAGGGTCGGTCTGTTACAGTTGGTTATTGACTGACAACTCCAGAGCCAACCAAGCTCTTTCACGTCTTCCAGGGAACTAACAACTGTGAGTGTCTAGTAGTAAGCATCAAGAGCCTTAACCCTGGTGACAGAAGATGAACACTCCCATTAGGGCTCCACTTCAAAATGAAGTACTCTAGTTCTTAGGCAGAGGACTAGAAGGAAATTAGAGGACTATGTCACTTGTAACATTTTTGCCACCATACTAATAATGGACTTCTGTTCTAAAAGTCTAAGCATGCTTAATTTGACTTCCCAGAGCGTGGAAAACTATGTGTAGCTATGTCTGCAATGACAATATATTTTTTCAAAAAGATCTCAAAATGTAACTGGCTTCCAGCAACAAAAGCACCTTACTTCTGGCTCAAACATCTATGAATTGGCTGAGGTCAAACTTAGACTTGGCTAAGTTAGGCTTAGCTCCAAGCTGTAGAGTTGGATCTAGGTGACCTCCATGTGTCTCTCATTTGCCTTGATCCAGCAGCTACCAAGGTGTTTTCTTCTCACCTATAAAGACAGAAACAAAAGAAAGGAAGTTAAACTATGTAAGCACAGTTCACATTTCTGTTTATGCTACTTCTATTAACATTGTGTTGGTCAGGGCAAGTCACATGACTAGGCTTAAAGTCAAGTGGCTGGAAAGTACACTCTACTCATCATGATGGCGCGGGCAAATTGTGAGGAATTACAATCACTCTGATAAAATCTAACATTCATAGATGGATTGGGAGAAAATAAAGTATCAAAATGAGTGCGAAGAGCTGTAACTGAAAACCATCTTAGACACAAATTAATTGTCCCCACCAATATTTTATCTTTCTTTGCTGCTGGCTGTCTGTATATAGGAGTTTCACATGGCTATCTCCTTCAGGGTCAGCATTTAAAGGTAAACTCTATGGAAAACATATTCTAGCACAGAAAATCTCGGGTTATAATGGGATTTCTCAGAAATGGAATCCAGGAATATGGTAGCTTTGAAGGAAAAAACAGTATGTGATTGGCATTCAGCTTTGTCTGGGATCTAAAAAGCTGTGTTGTGGTCAAGTAGAAAGTCAACAGTGGTCATTTACATTAGTAGGAAATGAGAAACCATTTCATAGAGAGCCAGAACTTGATGCCCAAGGATGAGGTTAAATTATGAAGCAGATGATAGGTATTTAATTAACTAGTGTGGACACCGATGACCACAAAAATGTGTTAGGAAAGCACATTTAATCTGTCTTGGGATATGTTTTCCTCTCTCAGCCTTCATTTGAGGTGGCTCATCATTTTTAATTCCTTGGGCTGTCTTTCCTTTTTCTGTTCTGTTCAAGCAACTCTAGCTAAGCCTGTATGATATCATACTACCTTTCAAGCTGGCTTCATCTTTTTTTTTTTTTCTCATCTTCTGCATTTTCCCTGTGTTATTCACAGATCTTATTTGTCTTGCTGTATTTTGTACTCTCTGTGAGTTTCTGGAACTCCAATCTTAGATTTTTTTTTTTTTTTTTGATTCAGGAACTTCTGACATTTCTACCTCATTATATGCTGCTCTTAGCAACTGATGATACTTTTATCTGGCTCAATGTCAACTGTACTCTCTCATAATAGGGTAGGTGGCTTATTGTTCCACACTTCTTAGGCAGATCTATTGCTTCTTTTTAATGTTTCCTGGTTCCGGGTCTAAAAATTTTTATATTCATTTTAGACTTTTAAACAGTTTAAGTATGATTTATGTCTTCCACTTCTTCCTGTGCAGGTATCTTACCCTGAAGGGGAGATGGGGAGACAGGGAGGAAAGAAAGAAAGTAGAGGGTGGGGGAGAGAGAGATGAACAGAGAAGAAGAAAGGTAAATGTGTAAAGTGGGAAAGAAAGGGAGGAAAAAGGGATGATTGAATGGAGGGAGGGAAGGAGAAAGGGAGGAGGGACAAAGGAAGGAGAGAGAGAGAATGGAGAGAGAGAGAAAGAGAAACAGAGAGAAAGCGTAAGGCAGAGATCAAGAAAGCCAAGAAAGAACTTGGAAAGGTGAGAAAAATTGCATAGGTAGCTGATACCTAAAGGCTTTGCCATGAGGATCCCCTGACGCTATGATTGTTTTATGTGCAAGATTCCCCCCTACTATATAAATATAAGGGAGGGAGAGTGCTAAAGAAACAGAAAACTGATCTTACAAATTAGAAGAAACTGTGAAAGTTTGTGAACATTTAGTACAATGCAGATGCCCAGGTTCCCCCCCTTGATTCCTAGAGTCCAGTATTACTATTAGTAGACCTCTTTCAAATTAGAAAGCTACAGCCTTCCAACCATGCACATTAATAACCCAAATACTTGCTGAGAACTGCCACTTTGTAAGTATTCCATCACTGCCTCTCAAGTTCTGACAGTGAAAAACATGCATATCTCCCTCATCTCCCATTTCTATAAACTAGATTTGCCAGTGGCAGCTGCCGAGGGGTGAGAAGCCTATAAACTCAAGGTGTTTAAGACAAATTTGTTTTCCTGTCTGCTAGCTACTGAAAAGACAATTTAAAAATTATGCTTAAGTAAACCCAAGAAAGCCTTCAACACCTATAGGTAATACACGTGTTTTTCCAAGGACCCAGTGTGCACATAGACCCTATGATTTTACAGATGGTGGTGGGATCCTGTTGAGTCCAGATATTGGAGGCAGAGCTCGTATTTGGCTGACTGTATTAGGTGAGGTTGGTTGGTAGGTGGATCCTGATATTGCACCCAGTGCTGGAGGTAGCACATGGGTGTATCCATGTGTGCCATTCCAGGTAATGAGCTAAAAGTCCTCTCACCAAGGTGTTATGTAATCTTCTTCTTCCCAAATCCACTTGAACATGCATGCATTCTTATCCTACTTGTCCTCACTGCATATTTCACCGTGTTGGTGTCTTCCTCCTTGAAATATTCTCTTCTTTGGTTTCTATGACATTACAGTCTTTGGGTAAACTTCCATTTTATTTCCTTTCAGGTTTTCATTTGCTCCACTGTATTTGTGTTGGTATTCCATTTTCTAGCCTCTTTGGCTTTCACTGTACAATCTACCTAGGTGGGCTTTTCTAATTACCCAACTTTAAATACATACAAAATTCTCTAAGTATTTTTTCTAGCCTCAGATTCCACAGGTCTTGACTTATATAACTGACAAACTACTCAATAGTTCAGCATGGGTTTTCCTTAGCAACCTCAAACCCAGCTGAATTTTCATCTCCCATCTCCCCAAACAAGATTCTTTTTTATGGGGGCAATGGTGGATTCTTATTTCAGAAATGGTGCCAACATTGACTACTTGCCCAAATCTGAAATCTGGACTCCTGCTTCATTCACATCCCAATACCCAGTCATCAGAAACTCTTATGTTTGTACTTTTTAATATCCCTTGAGCATTTTCACTTCTCTCCATCCCCACTACTGCTTCCATTGGTAGTCATTATCTCTGATGACAGTCTGGATTATGGCAAGGCTCAGCTGGCATCACTGTATTCATATACTAGCTGTTTGCAATCTATACTTAACACTGCAACCAGAATGAGCTTCCTACTACACAAATCATTCACACCTCTTTCCTCCTCCTTTGTACTCTTATGGGCTCCACATTGCCCTTTCTGTAAAGTCCGATACCCCAGCATGACTTACGAAGCTCCGTCATAACTGACTCCTACTCACTTCCTCATGCACATTGCTTACCTCTCCCTTTTCACACCCTACAGTCTGGCCACACTTACCTCTTTGGGTTTTCCTGGACATGCCTTGCTGCCTTCTGCACTTGGGATTTTGCAGTTGTTCTTTCTTCCTGAAACAATCTTGATAATTCCTAATAATTTTTTTTTTTTGAGACACATTCTCGCTCTGTTGCCCAGGCTAGAGTGCAGTGGCATGATCTTGGCTCACTGCAACCTCTGCCTCCTAGGTTCAAGCGATTCTTCTGCCTCAGCCTCCCAAGCTACAGGCACCTGCCACCATGCCCAGCGAATTTTTGTATTTTTAGTAGAGATGGGGTTTCACCATATTGGCCAGGCTGGTCTCGAACTCCTGACCTTGTGATCCACCTGCCTCAGCCTCCCAAAGTGCTAGGATTACAAGCATGAGCCACTGTGCCCAGCCAACTCCTAATACATTTTTAAGACTAGCTTTATCTACTAACTCCCCTAAGAAATCTTCATTTACTCATTCATTTGTGCATTTACTAAATATTTATTAAGGAGCCTTTCTGTGCAAGGAGCTTGTCTTTGTCAGTTTGGGCTGCTATAAAAAACTATCATAGACTGGGTAACATAAGCAAAAGAAGCTTATTTCTCACAGTTCTGGAGACTGAAAGTCCTGGATCAAAGCACTGGGAGATTTGTTGTCTAGTGAAGTCTTGCTTCCTGGTTCCTAAGTGGTCATCTCCTTGCTGGGTCCTAACATGGTAGAAAGGGTGAGAGAGCTACTTTGGGTTTCTTAATAAGGGCACTAATGCCATTAATGAGAGTTCTGCCCTTATGATCTAAACACATACCAAAGGCTTCACCTCCTAATCCCATCACATTGGGGATTAGGATTTGAGAATATGAATTTGGGGAAAGCACATTCATTCCATAGCAGAGTTGCTAAATGCCTGGGCACTGGGTTTGTTGCCAGCCCTTAAGATGTCCCATGGCAGCCATACTTAGCTCTCTATATTTGTCAAATTGCATTTAATTTGTTTTTTATGTCAATGTCTCTCCCACTAGACTGAGAGTACTCTGGGCAAAACCAGTGTCTTACTCGTTTTACTGATTTTTGTTTTTGCAACACCCAGTTCAGTACCTCACATATAAAGTAGGTGTTCATAAAAATGTCTGGAATAAATGGATGAATAAACCATTTTTTGAATTTTTTCTTCACTCTTAGAACACAGCAAGATTAGGTTCACCATTAATCTGAAAACATCTTTTTTTTTTTTTTTCCAGTTAGATTGGCAGAGCCACTTCATCTCAGCACCTGTTCCTGAGGCAAAATCATAGAAGTCTTTCTAAAATCTCTTGCCAGCTCTTCATGGTGTAACATTCCTAACTTCAATGAGTGCAAAGGACAGAAAGCCAAGGCTGTCTTAATCTGACCCCAGGTTTCCTTTCTTGCTGTAATGTATCTTGAACGGGGCATGAACAAAACCAGTTTCAGGGTGAGGAATGTGTAATTTTGTACACACTGAAGATGGGGACATAGTTTCCTGTACAGAATCCATTTTTTTTCTCTTTCAGTCCTTTAATCCATTTTGGTAAATATCTGTGTGTTTCCCAGGAAGAAAAGCTTGGTCTCCAGGCAGCTTTCAGTTTCTGCCCTGCCTCCATAGATGGTTTTGGCATTGTCACGGCAAGCATATGGTAAAACTCAATAATATTTGTTGAATTGAATTATCTTGGTGGCAAGGGAAATAAACCCTGTGGACCGCACAGAGCCACAATGGTCAGGAGCTTTGTTTGTGTTTAATCTGCTTTAAACCCTTGGGACTAGAAATAGATGAATAAAAACTGGCCTCAGAAATCCCCTGTTATGTATTTCCCTCATTGTCTTTCCTCACTTTATCTCTAGCCACAATATATATGTGGCTTACCTTATAAGCCACACAATCTTATAAGGTACGAAAATGAAGGTATTTCTGTGGGCTATGTGAAAACCATTCACTTGACCTAGACTTTGATGTCAGTTTCAGGGCTGATCCAATTGCTAATGCATTGTGCACATATACAGCATAGAGAAAATGCACACAGGTCCTCACTATGATTCTTAGGGACAGGCAATGGTGTTCAAATAAACATAAAAGACCAAGAAATCCCATCATGTCTTTTCTTACATAATTCCCTGTATTATGCTGAAAATGATGACCTAGAAGGAAAGGGAAAGATAGGACAACACATCCTTCTTTTTCTTTACTCATCATTAATCATCAGTAAGTAGAAGGGAGAGAGTGTTGGTAGAATTGTAACAAGGAGTGACATAAAAACTGTTGAGTTAGTTTTGTACAGCATTTCAACTGTTCTGGTAAAAACAAAATACAAATACATGAGTTGTGAAATACAAATTATATTTTCAGTGACTCTTCATATGAGCAAAATGATTTTCAGTAATTTTAGTGACTCATATGAGCGAAATGTTCTTATATTTGCACTTCAAATTGCCATTGCATGATATAAAGATAAATAGAAAAATTAATGCTAATCATTTAAATTTTTATTTTTTCTTTACTTACAACAAATTAAACAGCAAATTAAAAAACACTATCACGAGTTAAGAGAGAAAACATAGAAGGAAAAAAAAATCCCTTTGGATCTTAGTGCCTTTAACAGCCCTCTTGTTCCTGTCTTTTGAAGGAGAGATTCCAAATTTTCATTTTGCACTGGGCCTGGAAAAATTTTTAGCTAGCCATGATTACTAGACTAATGATGTGAACATTGATTCAACAAAGATTTCCTGAGTGCCCACTAGTACCTAGACTTAAAGAGATAGAGAGATACCTAAAGAGATAGGTAGAGAAGGCCAGCTGAGACTACAAAGTAGAATGTAAGAAGCAGAGCTGGGGAGGCACAGGCCAGTGCCCTTATAGTGAGACCCTGATACAAGCCCGGGAGGCGTCTCATCTTGTTTGGTCCAGGGAGACACTGAGATAAGGCTCCCAAGGATGCTGCCTGAGCAAACCTCCATTTTGTGCAGGTGAAAGCTGTGCTGTGCCTCCTTGCTTGCGACTGGAGTGAGTCAACTTACCTGAGCAATCAGAGTCTTTCACAGGCTGCATGACTTACTCTGGGTTCTTCTCTGCTCATAGGATAGCTTGTATTCATTTGGGAGGAATGTCAGATACCCCCGGTATCAGCTAAAGGATCTAAGATGTGGGCTACTAGCCTGTCTCACTACTTCCTAGTCTGTCCTTACCAGGGGCTGATAGAATTTAGCCCTTAATATTAAGGTCTTAAAAAAGAACAGGATCTTTCTTTCTTGAGTTTAGTGGACAGCCTCCTCTCCTCCCTAATCTTCCACTCCTGGCCATGAGGTAAGATACTCTCACGGCCCAGGTATCCTTCTCTTAGAATGAAAGTAGCTGCTGATAACCATGTCTGTGACTCCTCTTAGACCATGACTTGACAGCTTCTGGACCCACAACTTCAGCAACTTTTAAAAAAAGAAAGTCCAAGGAGTTGAGATGGGCTTTGAAACTTCAACCAAGTAAGGTGAATGTGTACTCATTCTTATTAAGTCTTATCTTACTTAAGCCAAGACAAGACAAGACTTAATAAGAATGGGTACACATTCACCTTAATGGGTTGGTTCTTCTAAGTATTTCTCTTCCATTTCTCCTCAGTGGTCCTTAGCCCCTGCCCCTCTTCACACCAAAGTTGCTTCATCAGATGTGGGAGCTTATATTGGTTTATACCCTTTTGAGGCCTGGTCATTGCTAGTGAGGGCCTATTTTTATTATTCACTCAACTGTTTTTCTACTAGTATTACAAGTGAATAAAACTCACTAGTAACGCTATTTAGTAACACTAACTCATTAGTAACACTACTAACCCGAGTTACTGTCATGGAATTCTTGGGGTGTCGCTTCACCAGCCAGAAACCTCTGTGGCCAGTGGTGCCTTTGCCTGAGTTTTGTCTGGGCCCTCTGGACTCATTCTGCCAACTTGGCCTGGCAGGCTGTGCTTGGCTCATGCTCTGACTTGAATCCCATGACTGCCAAGGGTAAACCAGGTGTGGAATGGCAAGGAGTATGTGAGTGAGCATGGGATGGTCCAGCCACTGTGCACAGGCAGGCACACCAACTGGGGCAGGTTGGGCAGCTCCAGGCACCAGCATAGGTGCTGGCTCCCTGTGAGGCTTTGACTGGACCAAGCATCTTGCAAGCAGCTTCCACAGCTGGCACTGGGGAATGTGGTGATGCCTGGAAGGTTGGATATGCCAAGAGGTGCAGAGCCACAAAGAGGGTGTCATACCCCTGGCTCAGGGAGCCCCTAGGTTTGGGCTCCCCGAAGGGCCACAGCTCTTCTCATCTTCTCTCTCCTCTCCTTCTTGGCATCGCCAAAATGGTGAGCAAGGGGCGTGTTTCAGCCCTGTTTGTGTTACAGCTCTTTTAGCCCTGCCATTTGGCAGGTTCCAAGTTCTTGTCCTGTGTCCAGGAAGAATGAAGTAGGCAGACAAGTGGAGGGTGAGCAAGGTGAAGAGGAGTTTTATTGAGCAGCAGCTCAGAGGAGAACAGCTCAGAGGAGACCCGCAGTGGGTAGCTCCTTTCTGCAATCAGGGTGTCCTGATGAGTGGCCAGCCCTCAGCAGAGGGGGGACCCTGGAATGGGCAGCTCCTCTCTGCAGGCAGGGTGTCCTGATGAGTGTCCAGCTCTCAGCAGAGAGGAGACCCTGGTGTGGGTAGCTCCTCTTTGCAGATGCTTGTCTCATCCTCTGTTTGAGTCTTGCTGAGTTTGGAGCTTTTATGGGCCTCAGAGGGGAAGAAGTGTGTGCCAGTTGGTCCATGAGTGGCCATGGGTGGGCCTGGAAAAAGCACAAGTTCCCACTCCCATTCGTGGGACCAGCAGCCTTGGCCCCAGGCTTCAGGCCCTCCCTGGCTTGAAGGTGGGGCTTCACCTGGGACCTGTCCCTTTCCACCCAGAAGCCCGTCTGCCTCCTGTTGCCATTCATGGTGTCCAGGTTGTTCATGCCATGGGGCACCTGCAGGCGAGAGCTGAACTGCCCACAGCCTCCTTCCCATGCTTGTTGGGACCCAAATTCACAGGGAGTCTAGGTGGCAGGGGGCTGGCATGGCAGTGCTGCCCTGAGTGTGTGCACACCTGGCTAGGCTGTGACAGCACCTGGGTGTGGCCCCAACCTTGCTCCAAGATTGGAGCTGATGCCAGGAACATGCCAGGCAGCGGAAGCAGATATCTCCGGGCCTTGGGGGTAGGCGGGGTCTTCCCAGGCCCCTAAGAGTGCAGAGATGCCCAGGTCCTCAGCCGTGGCTTAGGTGGCTGCAGCTGCACCAGGAAGGGCGGGGCTCCTGCCTGCTCCCAGCCCCCATTAGCTCTGTGTAGCACACAGCCCTGGCTGCACCTTCCCCACTGTAGCTGGTGTCATAGCAGCAGCTGCTCTAGATGGGCCACTGCTGTCATCGTTACTAGTTGGTTTTATTCACTCAATTATTTGTTCTAGTTAGTGTCACTAGTATTACTAGTTAGTTATAACAGTAACATGTTACTAGTTAGTAACTAGTGTTAGTAGTTACTGTTACTTTTAGTAACACTAGGAACTAAACTTGACAGGGTTTTTTTTTTTTGCAAAAAAAAATACTTTTATATTGCCAAAATGATCTTTTTTTCTTAAAATGGGACTTTCTTGACAAAGTTGTCATTCATTCTGCTTTGCTCATCTCCCAAACTGAGTTAATCACAAAGTGAATTAAACAAAAAGCAGCAACAACCTTGTACAAATGATATCTTTTGGAATAGGGAGATGGTCAAAGCCTCCCGATAAAGCTTCCCCAAAATCCATTGCCTTGTTCATTCCTCTAGTCAGGTAAGCAGTATTTATTGAGGGCTTCTACTTGCTAGGCAGTGAGGTGGGAACTGGCTGTGAACAATGCAAAACATTTAGTTTCAGCCTTTGTGGAGTTCAGCCTAGAGTTTACTTGGAGGCACATGTTTTTCAGCTGGTCATAAACTTATATAATTACAAACTGTTCTTAGTGTTATGGAGTAAATGTATAAAGACCTGTGATATCACAGAACAGGAAGTCAGACCCAGTTTGGGTAAGAGTTCAGGGAAATTTTTCCTGAGAGTATGATGGGCTGAAGCACTGAGTTGTTGTTGAGAGAGCAACAGCTGTCAACTCTTCATTTACACATTCTTGATTCTTGGGCTCACCTTTTCATCATCTTTCTCTCACACCAGCTCTTGTGGCTGTATTTCTGGCCAGGAATTCTGGAAAGGAGAAAGACTGTCTTGATGTTATAGTCTGTCTTATACACTGATGGGGTTTGAACTTTGCTCTTTCCAGGTGTATTATTAAGAAGGAGAACTTATTTTCTCTGCAGAAGGGCTAGGTTTGATGAGTACATTGAGTGACCCCTGCTACTCCTCATCCATGTATGTGGTAAACATTGCTAATCAATAGAGGCACTTGTTCCTGCTGAGCTTAGATGAACAATTCTTACAAAATGTCTAGATATTTGCTTCCAAATGATTGAAGTTGCAGTGAAGCATGAAGTTCACTTGCTGTTCCACATTTCACATGCCTGCCTTGCTTGGTAAATGGAACCCAATTGGTTCTACGTGAGCTTGAAGAAAGTAGATGCTGTAATGACTTGAGTCTGCCTTTGATTTAAGGTTCATCTAACATTTGGGTCAAGGAAATCTTCTATTCTACATTTGCAAATCAGACTCAGATACTGTTCTGGCCTCCTGGGAGCACACACAGAAGTTATTAAATTAATAGTTTGAATGCTTAGGATAATTGACACCTAATATTTCGCAAATAGATAATAAACACCAATTTAAACCCTCATCATTATTAATAATATTATTATAAGGGAAGAGTCATCACTCTTAAGGGAAGAGTCATCACTCTTAGGAAGAGTGGGAACTACCTGCAAAGATGGAGCAGAGTGAGGAAATGACATATTGTCATGTGACCACTGTCAGATTTTTCTTAGCAACATTTTAACTCCAAGTTCTACTTGTCCTTGAAGCCTTCACCTCTCCCCACCTCCCACTCACACAAAAAGTCATGGAGCACTGGGCCATCTGGCACTCTTTGTCTTATTACTGCCACTGGAGCTGGAGATGCTAAGAATAATGACCATAGCCCCTATCTTTAAGAAGCTTATACTCTAGTGGGGAGGCAGAAAATAAATGAATAGAGTCATCCCATTTTTGCCTTCATGGAACATGCAGGCTGGAAGAGAGAGATATTAAATCTATAAACATATAATTTAAAAATTATATAAGTTCCGGGCCAGGTGCGGTGGCTCACGCCTGTAATCCCAGCACTTTGCGAGGCCGAGGTGGGCGGATCATGAGGTCAAGAGATTGAGACCATCCTGGCTAACACGGTGAAACCCCGTCTCTGCTAAAAATACAAAAAATTAGCCAGGCATGGTGGCAGGCATCTGTAGTCACAGCTACTCAGGAGGCTGAGGCAGGAGAATGGTGTGAACTCGGGGGCGGAGCTTGCAGTGAGCCGAGATGGCACCACTGCACTCCAGCCTGGGTGACAAAGCAAGACTCCATCTCAAAAATATATATATATATATGTGTGTGTGTGTGTGTATGTATGTATGTATATATGTACACACATACACATATATGCACATATATATACATATATACACATACATAAGCATATGTGTATATATACGTTTATATGTGTGTGTGCATATATATATACACACACACGTTCTGTGAAGCTAAGTAACAGGGTAGAAAAAGAGGGAAAAACAGGAAGAGCTAATTTAAAATTCGAGCATTTAGTCAATCAAGACCTCCCTGAGAAAGCAGAATTTAAGCTAACGGTCATCTCATTTTTCTATGAATACATGCTTGGTAGGATGAGGGTTTCTCCGGTTATTTCAATAGTGTATCATACATATACGGCCAAGAACATGCATTCTGATCAATCAGTACAAATCAGCAAACTCACCTGCCTTTGCCTGCTCTTAGTGGAAGAATAGGAATGTTAAGAATGCTGTACTCACAATCTTTGGTAGAGTATCACTCGTCTGTCCTACTTTAACCTTTGTCTTCATATGAAACCAGATGATCAGGAAAGCGTGTAGCTCCCTCCTCTCCACGGATGTGTGTCTGGGATAAACTGCTACTGAATATGCTACGTTGACACTGAATGCTCAGTAATGCTCTCTGGGGAAGGATGGATGGCCTATTGTAATAAAAGAATATATGAATACTTAATTATATTTAAGATACAATTCTGGTTTCATGTCAGAAATGTTTGGTTTATCTGTACATAGAGATACATGCTGATGATACGCACTTCTGTTGGGAATACACGTGAATCTCCTGTTGGTGAAGGCCTGTGGCCCGCTCTCGATGCCTGGACATAATAGACACTCAACTCATGCTAGTTTGCCTCTTCTCTCCTCTTTCTTTTAATTTCTCCCTTGTATTCATTTATGCACAATTCTTTTTCCCAGCTACCACCTAATACTTACAGATCCAGAGAGTGGAAAGGGGCTTACAGAGCCATCCAGTCCAAGAGTTTATAAATTGTATTTTGAGGGTTCCCAGGGACCCACGGAAGACTATCCAGGGGATCAGCAGATGGATGGACTGAGTAGTCCTCAATTCCAAATTCCAAAAGTGTCACTTTTGCCCAATAAATTCAACTGGAGCTACATATACGTGTGTGTTAAGAAAACTTCCAGTGCTAAAAAAAAAAAAAAAAAAAAAGGTTTGAAGACCATGAATAGTTTCAGTCCTTGTTTTATAGAAGATAAAATTGAGCACCAGAGTGGAGAAATGGCTGTCTCAAGGACACATGAAATGTAGAGTCACAACCTAAATCCAGGCCTCCAGGCCCATAAACCAACACATTTAGAGTCTCGTTTATCTTAATATGATCTGCCTCTGGCCTTCACCCCTTCTTGGGAAAAGCTGCCTTTCTACTGGATTTTTGCTCTAGGAACATCACAGTTAAGAATTTCTGATTCTATTCATTTAGGATTGGGTGGATGTAGTTGGTTGGCTTCCCTAAAACACTGCTGAATACAGAAATAATTGAGAAACGCTTTCAGACATAAAATTACTGAAAGTATAGGTAGAGTTGAAATTGAGATTTCATCTCAAAAAAGTGTACCGCCACTTGGGGAGAGAATATCAGAAACAGACACTAAGTGAGAAAGACAAATCCTAGAAAGCTGGCTGCAAGAATGGCATAGGAATAGTGGGCAGAAGAGCAGATATGATTTTGCGATGGGATCAGGTAACAGAAAATAGACTGTTGGGGATGGGGCACAAAGGAATGCCAAGTAAAGCACTCAGGGGAGATTGTCCCTCTGTTTTTTGGTAATACTGTTCTTAGAGAAAAGGCTATTCTATTTTGTTAGCTCAGCAGCAAAAAGATAGAGACGAATTGGAGGAAGTTCAGCAGAGCAGTGAATGGGGTGGATAATTAGCTGCTGGGGAAAAAGGTAATAACATATAATGCTTTTGAGGGGCCGTCATGATAGTTTTCTGTTACAATGCTAGAAACCAGAGATACCAAGTGGGGAGTGAAATTACTTGGGTACACAGAGGTTTAGTGGAAAATGATTGCATATGGTTAAGAATATAAGAAAATAGGTTAAACTCAGGGATGAATTCTAGCAGAGAGGGAATCAATTTATCAGCCAATTAAGTCAGCATGCTAGAAGTAGGAGCAGCTTAATATAAAGTATAAGATACGTATCTTTCCTCATAAACTTTCAGCTGTGGAATGCCTACAGCCAAACCATTCTCTCTCTCACACACTTTTTAGTGAACAATCTTTGTTCTGTCCTGAGGGTATTTGCACCTGCTGTTTCTTATGTCTAGATTTGTCATTGCACACCTTTTCTCCGTCCCACTCAAGGTCTCATGACTGACTTCTCATTGTTATTCAGGTCTCATGTCTCAGCTACAATGTCACCTTCCCTTGTTTTAAATTGAGGCTGGGAGTAGTTAGCAACTTGACAAATATCACACCATGTCTCACTCCACAACCCAAGCCCTCCAGTCTCAATGTTGCTTTACTTAATAAGAAATAGACATTTTAGTTAGAGAAAATATAGTTTAGCTTATACGATGGGAGATCTAGAGGTAGCAGTTTCTCATCTGAAGTCTAGCAAAGGTCAACCAAAAGAAAGAAAATATCTGGTGACCACAAGCCGTCACTTAGGGTATCTTAAAGAAAGCTGTAGGGCAAAAATGGACAGGAGCCTTTAGGAGAGCCACCAGCTTACAGAGTATTCAATGGATGGGCTTTTACCTAAATAATTATAAATAAGATTCCTGCTCACTAAACATCATCAGTCTCTTTTCGGACAATAAACACTAACTGATGGAAGGGTTTATTGATAAACTCTGAGTACTGCACCATTAAATGAGATGGCATTTATTATTTGTTTTGGAGCCATACATTGAACTAAGTGCTTTACATACTGTATTTCATTTAATCTTGACTACAACCCTATGAGTTAGGTACTATTGTTATGTATCCATTTTACAGATTAGGGAAGTGAGGTTTAAAGGTTAAATGACTTTGTGTCACAGTACTATAAAGTAATGGGAACAAGAGGTGAGCCAGATAGTCTAAAGGTACCACATCTGTAAAAATGCACTGTACCCTCCATCCCTTCCCCTACCTCAAACCCCATATTGACAACCATTTTGTATAAATACAAAATAATAGCAATTATCTACTATTTGCCTACTCTATCTCAGATGCCATACAGATTTTTATATATTTCATTAAATTCTTTACATGTATATCATTTAATATTTACAAAAATGTTAGTGGATGGGTATTACGGTCACCAGTTAATAGATAAGGAAAAAAGGATGTAAGTTGTTGAGTAGCTTGAGCAGTCTCACAGTGGAAAAGATACATTTGAACCATGCGCTTTTAATTGTCTGATACTTTCTCTATAAAGATATTTTGAGCATCTTGGGGAGGTATTCAAATCTTAATCTGTAAGAACATAACCACTTTCTTCCACAGCTCCTCTTTGAGGCTCTGAGCCCCCAACACAAGCCTGCCCTCTGACTCTGTGTCCCATGCTTTCCCTCGCTGTACCACAGGGCATGCATGGGTGCTCTTAGAGCAGGCAATGGAATACTGGTTTGTGCTGGAAACAAGAGGCCGGTTTGGCTACTGGAGGCACTTTCAGGCCTTCTACAATGAGCAGAACAGGGTCTCCTGGAATAACGTTTCTTCTGCTCTTATAATTGTTAAGTTCATTTCCTCTGCTTCAGACTTCAGTTCAATCTCTAAGATCTAGCTCACTGATAGCTCACTGCCTGTTTAGAGTAGATACTATCAATGTTTGTTCAGGGAATGGTTGAAGAAACCTATACTCATTTAGGCTTTTTTTCCTTGTTTCTCCAACTGGAATAATTATTTTAATTTCATAAAATTGTTACCCAGAGCTGCCATTTTCCAGTCTCCTAATCCATGAATGTAACTCTTCTCTGAACCCTTCTTAATGTCTCTATTGTGCTCTGTAGTGTCCTTTACTAGAACTAAACATACCACTATTTTGG
Organism: Macaca mulatta; assembly: GCF_049350105.2. Classification (NCBI taxonomy): domain Eukaryota; kingdom Metazoa; phylum Chordata; class Mammalia; order Primates; family Cercopithecidae; genus Macaca; species Macaca mulatta. Next base: position 127,494,954 of record NC_133413.1, read on the forward strand.
AGTATAAACAAGTTCAAATGTAATTCTCTATGTATAGGATTTAGGAGAATGGCAAGTCAAAGAGTAAATCGATGGATGATGAATGAATGATAGAAACTACCAGAAAAGTTTTCATCTTAGAATCTGTATTATGCTCTCTTTTCAATTAAAAATATTATTCTATCCCTTCCCCTACCTATGAACCCATATGGCCCCCAGGACGGAAGGATAAGGTAAAGTGTTTACTGACTTTGGTGGAGACCTCCCAGTAAAGAGAAGTGCATCTTTCCAGGGCCTCATATCTGAATTTTTATCTTGCACATCAAAAATATGCTCAATTAAAAGGGATTAATTGGATAAATAATTTTGGAGTTGTTGGACACACCATCTCCCTCTTAAGAGTGTCTCAGTGTACATAAGCATATTTAAGTCCAATAGTAAAGCCCCGTAGTCAAGAGACCTATTTAACTCAGATTGGCTCAGATGTATTTACATACTGCCTATGATCAGCCACTGAAGACACTGGAAAAATTCAATTTTAGAGTAATAGTATTTGAAAAGAACATTTCCCTTTATTTGGATATATGGTGTGATGGTTAATAGTGCTTGTCAACTTGATTAGATTGAAGGGAGCAAAGTATTGTAGCTGGGTGTATCTGTGAGTGTGTCGCCAAGGGAGATTAACATTTGAGTCAGTGGACTGGGAAAGGCAGACCCACCCTCAATCTGGGTGGGCACCATCTAATCAGCTGCCAGTGTGACCAGAATAAAAGCAAGCAGAAGAACATGGAAAGACTAGACTGGTTTAGTCTTCTGGCCTACATCTTTCTCCCCTGCTAGATGCTTTGTACCCTTGAACATCGGACTCCAAGTTCTTCAGCTTTGGGATTCGGACTGACTTTCTTGCTTTTCAGCTTGCAGGAAGCCTATCGTGGGACCGCACCTTATGATCATGTGAGTCAATATGCCTTAATAAACTCCCCTTTATATATCCATCTATCCTATTAGTTCTGTCCCTCTAGAGAACCCTGAGTAATACATACAGTATCTGAGAATGCAGACTTCCTATACGAAGTTCTACCCAGGTGGTATGTCACTGTTGAGCTGTGGGATTTCAGGCTGGATTCCAATTTGTTCGATTTTTAAAAAAATCATATTGATGTTTTTAAAAATACTCTTCTAATCTTTATAGAAAATCTGTCTCCAATAAATTCATGTAAACCCCTCCAATGTACTTGAATTTTAGCTTGTGCTTCCTTTGGATACAAAGTTTTCCATAAGTTTAGTATTAGTGGTATGAAGTGGTTCTCTGCTTCAATTCATTTGTCTTAAATATACCTATTTCATGATCTAAGAGATGTCTTTTAAATTAAATGAATGAGTTGCCTAAATTATTATTCCATAAATTTATATTACATAATTCTTTTATTAGTTACCATTCATCTTTCTGACTTTAAAAAGATCGAATGTTGCTAGTCAGGTTTTATTTAGCATTTTATCTCTCATTGCCCTGGTTACCTTGAGTGCCGTATTAGTTTACAGGGTTGCCATAATAAATCACTACAAACTGGGCAGTCCAAATAAACAGAAATCTAGTCTATCCCAGTTCTGGACTCTAGAAGTCTGAAGTCAAGCCATCAACAGAGACATGCTCACTCCAAAGGCTCTAGGGAAGACTTTTTCTTTGCTGCTTCTAGTTTCTGGCAATCGTTGGCATTCCTTTGGCTTTGGCAGCATAATCCCAATTTATTCTTCATCTTTGCATGGCCTTCTTCCATGGGTACCTGTGTGTTTCTGTATCCAAATTTCTCTTTTCTCATAAGCACACCAATCGTTAGACTTAGAGCTCATCCCAATACAGTACATGATGCATCTTAACTTGATTACAGATTCAAAGACCTTGTTTCCAAATAGGAAACAGTTCCAGATTCCAAGTGGACAAGAATTTTGGGGAGACACCACTCAACTCAGTGTAGTCTACTCTCTAGGCCCCAAAAGTTCATGTCTTTCCTACATGCAAAATACATTCCCTCCATCCTAACATCCCCAAAAGTCTTGAGTCATTCCAGCGTCAACTGAAAGTCCAAAATCTTATTATATGTAATTAACTTGAAAAGTCCAAAATCTCCTCTTCTAAATCATTTAAATCAGGTATGGGTGAGACTCTGGGTAGGGTCCATCCTGAAGTAAAATTCCTCTCTATTAGTGCACCTGCCAAACTAGACAACACATTATCTATGTCTAGAATACAATGATGGGACAGCCACAGGGTAGAAAATTTTCATTCTAAAAGTGAGAAATTGGGAGGAAAGAAAGGGGTGATGAGTCCCAAGCAAGTTTGCAACCCAGCAAGACAAGTAGAATTTCAAGGACTGAGAATAATTCTCTGTGGCTTGATGCTCAGAGAGCCTGAGGCATCTGCCCTCTCTTCTTGGCCCACATGAGTGGTAGTGCCGTCCTTTCAGCCTGTCACTCTACCCTCACTGCCCTCTGAGTCATCTTTCTTTTTGCTTTAAGGGTAACATACTTTTGTTTGTTTGTTTGAGAAAGGGTCTCACTCTGTTGCCCAGACTGGAGTGCAGTGATGTGATCTTGGCTCACTGCAACCTTCACCTCCCAGGTTCAATCTGTCCTCTTGCCTCACCTTCCTGAGTAGCTGGTACTACAGGCGTGAACCCCCGTGCCGGGCTAATTTTTTGCATTTTTCGTAGAGATGGGTTTTGCCACGTTGGCCAGACTGGTCTCGAACTCCTGGCTTCAAGCAATCCATCAGCCTCGGCCTCCCAAAGTGCAAGAATTACAGGTGTGAGCCACTGCGCCCAGCCAAGGGTAACATACTTTTTCAACTGAGTTGCTCTATCAGCCTGTTTCCTGCCTGTAGAATCCCATAAGTCCAACAGCTTTCTTTCACTTCATCCCATCTCTGTCCTGTTTAGTCCAAGCTACAGCTGTTAGTCATATAACATTCTCAAAACCCTTAATAGTCTTCTGTGGACATCATGTATAACATTCTCAAAACCCTTAACAGTCTTCTGTGGACATCATGGGGATCACGCCATTAGACAAAAAGTTTCTCCACACATTTCTTCTGGATAACCTATTCCTGGCCTTTGCTGACATGGCTGATTGAATGCATAAGTCATATGCCTAATCTCTTCAGCAAAAGAGTGTCCAACTAGACCCCAACTTGAGTTTCTCTTCTAGAACTTGCTTTCTCATATTATTGCAATGTGACTAGGCTGAGAATTTTCTAAATCATCTGGTTCTGGTTTGTTTTTTGCTCAACAGTTTCTTTCTCTATTTCTTTCCTTTCACATTTTATTATAGGCTTCTAGGAGAAACCAGGCCATACTCTGCTTAGGAACCTCAGTTAAATATCCAAGTTTATTGCTCACAGGTTCTGCTCTCCACCCAACAACAGGCTACAATTCAGCCAAGTTTATTCTACTTTCTAACAAGGATTGCCTTTCCTCCAGTTTTCAGTAGCATGTCCCTCATTTCCATCTGAGGCCTCACCAAAGCATCTTTAATGTTCATATTTCTAGCAACATTCTGTTCATGACAATAGGTATTCTCTAAAACAACAGAAATTTCCCTATAATCCTCCCTCTTTACTTGTTTCTGAGATCCCATCAGAATTGCCTTCAATATCCATATCTCTGTTACCGAAAAGGGGTCCTGATCCAGACCCCAAGAGAAGGTTCTTGGATCTCATGCAAGAAAGAATTTGAGGCAAATCCATAGGATAAAGTGAAAGCAAGTTTATTAAGAAAGTAAAGGAATAAAGAATGGCTACTTCATTGGCAGAGCAGCCCAGAGAACTGTTGGTTGGCTATTTTTATGGTTATATCTTGATTATATGCTAAACAATGTGTGGATTCCTCATGAGTTTTCTGGGAAAGGGGTGGGCAATTCCTGGAACTGGGAGTTCCTTCCCCTTTTAGGCGTATAGGGTAACTTCCTGATGTTGTCATGGTGTCTGTTAATTGTCATGGCACTGGTGAGGGTGTCTTTTAGCATGCTAATATAGTATAATTAGCATATAATGAGCAGTGAGGACAACCAGAGGTCAGTTTTGTCACCATCTTGGTTTTGGTGGGTTTTGGTCAGCTTCTTTACTGGAAGCTGTTTCATCAGCAAGGCCTTTGTCACCTGTATCTTGTGCCAACCTCCCTATCTCATTCTGTGACTTAGAATATCTAACCTCCTGGGAATGCAGCCCAGTAGGTCTCAGCCTCATTTTACCCAGCCCCTATTAAAGATGGCGTTGCTCTGGTTCAAACACTTCTGACATTTCTGTTAGAATCTCTTCAAAGCAATCTAAGATTTTTCTATCATGCACCTAAAAACTCTTCCAGCCTCTATCCATTATTCAGTTCCAAAGCCACTTCCATATTTTTATTTATTTATTTATTTTTTTACACAATAGCACCCTACTTCTTTGTACTAAAATCTCTATCAGCGAGGGCTCTCAAGAGAAACAAAACCAATAGAACTTACACACACATACACATACATATATGTACACATATATGTGTTCTTTATATGAGTGTATATATTAATGAATATGCATATATGATTTATTTTAAGAAATTGGTTCGTATGGTTGGGGCCTGATACATCTGAAATTTGTAGGGCAAGTCAGCAGGCTGGAAGCTTAGTCAGGATTTTTATGTTGCAGTTTTGAGGTCAAATTTCTTCTTCCGTGGCAAACCTGTTTTTGCTCTCAGGACTTCCAATTGATTCAGTGAGGCCTACCCACATTATTGAGGATAATCTCTTATTTAATGTGAGCTTATTTTAGATGTTAAACACGTCTACAAAATGCCTTCACAGCAGCACCTAGATTAGTGTTTGACTAAATAACTGGGTATTATGGCCTACCCAAGTTGACACATAAAACTGCACGTTACAGGTGCTTGTCCCTATTTCTTCTCCATTTCCAGATTATTTCTCCTAAATTGCAGAAAGCAGAGCTATACATAGCTATCCAAGTCTAACTTCATGAAGAATAGAATAAAGTTTCTTTTCATTTTAAATATACATCATACTTTGTCAGATTTTTTTCAGTTGCAGCTCTTCGTTGGACTGGTATTACTATTGGCTTTATTAATCTCTCATTCTCTTACTTATTCATTCCACAAACATTTGCAGAAGGCCACCACGCTCTAGGGAGAGGAAAATGGTTTTATAAATTAGTGCTTTCTGGGATAAAGGAAGTTTATAATCTGCACTACTTAATAATAGCCACTAGCCACATGTGGTTATCGAACACTAGGAGTATACTTAGTATGACTGCGGAAGTAGATTTTTATTTTCATTTAATTATAATTAATTTAGATTTACATTTAAATGTCTAAATGACACTACTGTATTGGGAAATATAATTTCCTGTATGCAATTGTGGTGCAAAACTCATTGTGGTTTTTATCATTAAAAGTGATGGCAGAAACCACAATTATGTTTGCACCAACCTAATAAATTACTGAGTTTCTTTTACTAAGACACAGGGATAAATTAGATTTTGATTATTGTTTCAGAGATTGTTAGAGTAAGAAGGAACTTCGAGCAAGAGAAGATTTTAGAGATGTTTTTCTTTTGTGGATGAGGACTCAGAGGTCAAATGAACTGCTGAGGATTAGAGCTTGTTGGCAGTGGTGCAGGACCCAGAACTTGGATTGGCTGCCTGTCAATTCAGTGTTTATTTCCCTACCCTGTTCTATGTCCCCATCTAATTAGACCATTTGATTTTCCACCTGGAATCCCTAGCCCACTTTGACTCTAATTAACAAATGCCTCTAAAAATAGAACTCAGCTTTGCACATGGTTTCAGAATGATTGCATCTTGCCTGCTCCATGGCAGAATGATCTGGCATTTTCTTTCAGTAGCTGGTTGGCTTATGACACACCTATCACCTCTGCAGTGATGCCAAAGGGATGTTATCTCTGCCTGACCCCCATATGCTTTATTGGGGAAGGAAAACCATTCTGTCTGCGTAGCACTGAGTCATCAGTATTTTCTTTGGAGAAAAATGTCACTTGGCCCACATGATGCAATTTTTGCCGTAGCACCTTTCTCGATAAATCTCTAACTGACAAAAACAGAGTGAGAAGAGCATCATAAGAGTTTCTCACAGGACCATTGATCTATTTTCTTATACTAGTGAACTTCCTTTGTTCATTTCCAATGTGTAAAATAGACGCATTTATATTGACAGCGTGCCTTTGTCAGGATACTGTTCTTACTGAAATAAGCTTGAAAATATTTTGCACTATACCAATAACAGGATGTCATATTGACTCTGCGTTTAATATAATATCAAAGTATTAAATATAGCCCATGAAGCACTCAAAGTTTGCTTCTGCTCTTTTTAGATAAAGGAAAATTTAAAAATAATGGCAATCAGTTGCTGCATAAAATGGACCTGTGCCTTGCAATGGGCATTGGATTTGAGGAGCAGATGGAAAGCGTCTCTGAGATGAGAAAGATTAAGTAATATAATTTTAAACATGCTTTGCCAACAACAGATTTTCTGTCACACTGATCAATTATTGAAGATGAAATTCTTATACCAGCTAGAAATGAGGATTGTTATTTAAGGGAAGGAGACGATACTATCTCTTGGTGAAGAGCTTATTATTTGGGGCCAGACATCCAATCTACTACCTGTGATTGCCAACATGATCCAAGTTCTATCATTCCTATGAGAGGTGAGTCATCCACCCATTGCTGTAAGAGAACCAAATTTAGATTGGATATTTGAGCCAAAAACACAACTCCCCCAGATCTCTCAGGTAAAAAACAGTAATAACTAACACTGAAAAATCTATGGGATAAAGGTCAGCCATTATAAAATCAACCACAATATAAAGACAATAACCACAAATAATTGGTTATTTGTAAAGACAATAAAATATATAAAGACAATATAATATAAAGACAATATATTAATATATTGACAATATATTAATTTGGGTAATTAAGACAATATAAAGACAATAAAATAATTTGGGTAATTATTTTATTTTTATGGCAAAGTATTGTAAATTATAATAAATATAGCAAAACTGAATCAATCCAAATGGCCTCTCTTTCATTCTAATCACCTTTATCATTCTGTTATAAACCAGCTTGTTCTGCAATATATAATTAGTGAAGTATAAGGTCCCCAATTTTTTAGGGAAAGCATTCTAGGCAAGTTTATTGTTTAATATTTATCAGTATCATTTGATACTTGTACAATATTTTATTTCTATGAGTAAATTACATTTTTCCTTTAACCAACCTTGGGGCACTACTAGGGGTAGTTAAAACGTGTAAGATAATTATCAGCAGGATAAATACAATATCAAACTCTTCCTAACAATATTTGATGTTCAGTAGTTTTATTCAGTTAAATGGGAGTTTTGCCTGCACAAGGACTGCTGGTTGGGAAGTCTATAGAAGCAGCCAATATTTAAGTGGATAGATTAAAAATCAAATACCCCTACATGACAAGAATAAGCAGAATGGTGTTTAGAGTGATATGTACCAATGGCCATAATATTTCTCATATGCTAAATGCAGACTTTTCTAATTTTATTTGTACAGAACCTCTTTCCAGAAATGGCTCCAAAATGTGACTTACTAGTGCTGGTTTAGCAGGTGAGGAGATGCCTCCAATGCTCAACCCAAACTAATGAATGGAAAACAATCTTTTCCCTCTCACTGTCTCAGATTATTACAACCATCCTAAAAAAAGATGAGGAAACCGTCATTACACCTTGTTCACAGATGTTGAAACCAAGGCATATAGCCTGCTTCACTCACATAGCTTCTTAGTGACAGATAGAGGACTTCACATGTTGCTGGGAATCCTTGGGGTTGAATGAAGAAGCCTGGAACTCTAGTCTTAATGACTCCACTCTACAAAGAAAATAAACCAATATTCACAACACAGAGCAGCATTTCAGAGTTGAGCAACACAGGATCTAAAATGTTCTTATCTATTCCACAGTCGAATTGTTATTGAGGTCCTAACTGTATGATCTTGTTCTAGAAGCTGTTGGCTATTTGAGGATTTAACAAATTCACATTTCAGTTTTCCGTGTCACCCTTTTATTGGAATACTTTCCTTCCTTTGTGCTAATTTTGCTCTCTGGCAGGCTTTTCACATGAGGTGGCGTCCCAGGGCTCTAACCTTCCTTCTCCTAACCTGGAAACCCCACAGAAAAAGAAGGTGTCTTGACTGATGGTTCCAGTAAAAGTCACGAGGCTGAGTTTTACTGGATTGATCTGCATCATATACCCATAACTGGACCAATCACAGTGGCCAGAGGGATTGGACACAAGGATTGGCCAGGCCTGTGTCATGCACCTAGCCTTGAAGGCAACACGTGTTGGGACAGCCCCATGTAAAAGTCATTATAATGGGGTAGGCATTATTCTTTGAAGAAAAGGAGGATGTTGTCACCAGAAAAGGAGGAAATAGTGATGGGCAGGCAACAGCTGTCCTCCAGAGAAAAGTTAGACTGATTTCCATTTTATAAATGAAAACGTTGAGGCTCAGTATGGTTAAGTGGCTTGAATACGAAAGGGAAAAAGATAAACAGTAGGAACAAAGTTCTTAACTTCTAGCCCTTGAGAAAATCTTCCCAGACATCCATCACATCTCTGAGGTCAGGAAGAAGTGTTCCAGTCACCTTTTAAATCCATCCACTGCCAATAGGAAGAAAACAAGACAAGAAACTAACCAGATTTTATAAATTCTTAAGAGCCCTGCGTATATTTTGGCTGGAAAGTTGTTTGTTCACTCGTATTTAATGAATGGCCCCTTATCTGACAATGCTGAAACACCCATTTAAACTGCAACATCTGTATTTACGTCTGTTGAAGACATGTTGTTATTAAGTTGAAAAATAGCTATCTCAACAGACTCGTAGGCTTTTCAACTTTGTCTGCTAAGGTAAAAACTCTAACAAAGAGCCTTAGTGCTGTTAAGGACAAATGCTGAGAATTCAAAGAAGACATTCGTTTGAGGGGATGATCTGAGAGGAATTACCACCCTGGATACCAGTGAGGAAATGGCTGGCTTCACAGAAGAGCTGGCTCAGCATTTATAATGATTAAGGTGCTTAGAATTACGCTTTCTTTATTGACTTTTCCAAGCCCTCTCTGTTTTGAAAAACTAAACTGAAGTGCAAAGCATTTTGTTAACTTAATGAAGGATTTCTGACTTGTTTATATCTTCATTACACCTTGTAAGATAGATACACCTGGAAAGAGTATTAGAATAAAACCATGTTGATTCAAAAAAACCCTCCATGAGATGACAGAAGCTGTGGCTGCTATTGATGTTTGGCGTGGGCTCCAGAGAGAGGTATTGAGGCTTCTTCAAATTCTTTCCACTCCTCTGAATTTTATAGACTCAGCAACATTACTTAAAAAAAAAAAAAAAACCAAAAAAAACCCATCAAATAGTTTAAGTGGTAGTCTTACATCGTGCTTTCTGTGACTTTGTCATTCTGATTGACAGAGCTGAGGACTTCTTTCCAGCCCTGTGTGTGTAAGTCCCAAGAAGATAAAAAGAGCCAAAGAAATGGCATAAGGTCACCATGTGTCATGATGTCCTGAGTAGGGAGTGGTGGCCCAGAGAAGTGGAAGGGCAAGATGTCCTCCCAGGGGCAGCCGTCACACTTGTAGAGCAGGACTGTGAAATGCTGAGAGCAAAGGATCTGCAGGAGCTGGCTGGATGCCAGGGCATGCAGGGGCACATGATGAAGCTTCTCCTTTTAGGGGGATAAAGTGTCCTGAGCCCCAGAGTCTCTGAGAGGCTTGAGGAATGGGCTGAGAAGGGTCCATCCTCGGCAGAGCCAGAAGTAAGTGACAGCGGGAACTGGTGTGGTATATGTGTATGTGTATATACAAATTCATGTCCATATCTGTTATTTTGCTTGATTTATAAGAAATAATCCTAATCATAATGCTGTATGTATATTGACTCATTAAATCCTCACAATAGCCTCGAGAGATGAGATAGGCAAATAAGGAAGCCATCTTCTTTCTTGCTTTACAGAGGAGGACACCAAAGATAGAGGCCGTCAGGTGATTAGCCTTAAAACAGGCAAGCATTAATTGTAGGCAAGTCCATGAAAAGGTAGCCGGGCAACATGTCATATGATTAATGGCTTAGAATCTGAAATCAGACAGACTTTTATACCTGGCTCTTCCATAACTGTCATGTTCCCTTAGGAAAGCTACCTAACTTTGAGCCTCAGGTGTCTCAGCTACAAATGAAATAGTGATAAAACACATCTTTGTAGGTGTTTGTAATAATAAAATTAGAAAAAATAGTTAACACAGCAGAAATCCTGGCACAAGCTAAATATTTAATAAACATTGGTAGCTATTTTTATTGTTTTCTGGCATGTTCCCAAGACAGGATCCAGATATAAGAAAAAATAAGGAGCTAGTTGTCAAAAATGGTGTTCAGGTCAGGAACTGGGTTTTGGAAGCAGGGAAAAACCTAGTTATCAGAATTCAAACAAAAAGTAAGATCAGACTTTAGCAGTAGACCACTCTTACTTGCCTACTCACCATCCCTTCTTCCTTCTTTTAGTTAGTAACAGCACCCTACCTTTCCTTTGGGTCACTCTGTTTTCCAAATTATTGGTTGTTGCGCTTCAATGGGGCTCCACTTTCCAGACCATGATGGAGTACCCGACCCAGCCTGGCTGCCTAGAACACCATGTTCTCTGGCTGTGATGTTGGTTTAACTTTGGACATGTGGACTAAACTAATTAGAGTGCATTATGCACTATTTTTTCAAACTAGTGGTAAAGAGGCACTGTCTTTCCACTGGGGCTACAAAGCTACTACAATATAGGTCTGAGGGGCTGGAGGCCATCTTGCTGCCCTGAAGGGAGCACCTTTTTGATGCCGTGAAGTCAACCTGGAGGAATGCAGAGTTGAGAGATAGAGGGAAACTAAGTCCCCGATTACATGGTTTGAGGTAACTGCATAAAACCAGCTCTGCTCCTGGTTGAGGCATTTTTTTTCTTCCTCTTTATAATTGGAGAGTTTTTTAACCTCAATTTCAAAATGTCCTTCTTGTTTAATATCTGGAAATGTCTAGAAAACATGGCCCATCTGTGCCTCAGGTGGGGGCCAAGGTACCCCAAGTCATCTAAGAAGAAGGCTGCAGGGACTCAGAGACAAGCAGCAGCATCTGGACTGTGTGTCCCTCTGTATAAAAGAGGAGTGACATTTCTTCCCTTTCTATTTCAGTTATCGTTTTCTGTCCTCCAACTCCATTTCTTGAAAAATTTTAACTGCTACTGGGAGTTTGTGAAGATACCACTTCATGGGTTCATTGATAAATGACAGGTGATTTTTGCTTTCCTGAGATAGGTTCAATGTGCCGGAGTGTCTTGTGCTCCAGACCTTGAAAGATGAGATTCCTGGAAAATGGCTTAATGTGGGTTATATTGTTCTAACCCACCAACCATTCAGAGAATTTTAATTAAGCTCTGTTGTATTCATCCCTTACTCTTAATAAAGCCCTTTATTTCATAACTCAGTTCAGAATAGTTAAATATTTTGCTTGAAGTACAGCCCCCGCCAATTCACCACACAGGAGGGGTGTACAGTTAAAGGAATTGGTGTAAATGAAAAACCCCTTGAGACTCAGTTGAGTGTCAAGGTCTGAGCTGGGAGGCAGAAAGCCCTGGCTCTAATTTCACCTCTGCCAGGGAGAGACTGGGACAACTCAGCCTTCTTTTCCCAGAGCAAAAATGAGGATGCTGAAATTGGTTTACTTCGTTGAGCACTGGCAGGAAGTATTAGGAAGACAATGTCTTCAAACTATAAAAAATACTTGGAAAAAGTCATCATATTACGTGTAGGGTCATGAAGATTCTCTGATGGAGGCAATTGCATAAGAAAAATGTGTTATTACGGACTCAATAGCTTGCCCAGGGGAAATGCTGGTGTATCCCAAGGACTCTTCTGCTCTGCAAATTATTTGTTCTTCCTTCCAGCGTGATTACATGCTGTTTTACGGAGTCAGCACTTTCTTTGTTTCATTGACCATTGGTTACTTCATTAACTCACTACTTATCTCCTGAGTGTTTTACTATTTGCTCAGCACTACAGATAGAAAAAATGGGTCAAGCATGACTGTTCTTTTATTCAGTCAACATCTATTTATTGAGCACCTACTATGTGCCAAGCAGTACAGATGTAAAGATGGTAGCCATAGTCACTGCCTTCTATAATCTTGCTACTCAAATTGTGGTCAGGGGACCAGGAACATTGTTAGAGAAATAGGAGTTTGTTAGAGAAATACAGACAAACGGAATCAGCTTTTAACCAGGATACTAACAAGATCCCTAGGCAATTTGTATGCACATGAAGGTTTGAGAAGCAGAACTCTAAGAAGACTTATGTCATGGTGAGTTTAGTGGGAAAGTAACGAACTAGTGGTTAAGAAAACTAACCGATACTGGTTGCCAGCTTTCTGCTCTGATGCTTGTAACAGAATGGAAGCAAGTCATTTTTCTATGTTATAACTCAATGTATTATCTTCAAAATAGAAATATTATTATCTACCCTTCCTCCCTCGTGTATTATTATGAAGATGAGATAAGAAAATAGTTGTGAAAGTGTAAGTGTTATCCAAAGCAAGGTATTGCTATTATAACATTTAAAGTTTGGAGAAGCTTCTGTATACTAAGCCTGGCTGCATTGCCAAGGAACTGGAATTTTATTCAGATTTAACAATTGCCTGCATTGTGATTCTGTTAAGGCATTCTTATCTCTACCATTCAGAGATGTGAGTAACAGGCTTGCGAAGGCGCCAGCAGGCAGAGAGGTTCTAGTGCTTGTTAGCTGTAGTTATACGGAAGTTGTTATGCTAGACATTTTATGTATTCAGCTCAATTCAATAAAACTTAATGAGGGCTTGTCTACTTGGAAAAACTTTGGGGTATGGCATGCTTGGTTCCCGCCCTCAAGTGGTGTTTAAGATGGTGAGGTAATATACAAAATAATTGTAATTCATGATACAATAATGTAGATGCACTGAGTGTGGTTCAGACAATAGGTGAAGACATGGGTAGATTTATAAAACAAGATTTGTGAAACAAGAGGACAACAGATTACTTAAAGATTATGTTTTTCTCATCTGCTTCTTTAGCAAACTCACAGGGTGGTTGGGTCATGAGACCTCCCAGGTGCTGGAGAACAGTATCACTAGATTACTGGAAAATGATGACCTGGCTCCAGGTACAAATGCCCTGTCTTAGCCATCAAGTTGCAAAATTCAGACACACAGCACTTAAAATAGAAGCTCTTTTTCTTTCAAACATTTATATTGTTTCTCCAGGAAATGGCTTTCCTACTGCGTGTCTACACTTAGGAGAAATTATTAGATGAAATGAGATTAGGATTTGAATGAAAAAAAATGACCATGTTAAATTGACAAGGACCATCACTGAACCGATACCTTCCTGTCTATATATCCCTTTCCACTTTGCCCCTCTGAACTGCTATTCGTATTCCACAACACAGAATTTGAACACCAAGGGAGTATACCTGGTGAAGCAGCAAAAATTTGGTGATTATCGATAGAGAGCAGAAAATCAATCTGGAGAAATTAAGTTTTCTTACTGAGCACTTAAGCCCTGGGGCAATCACCAGACTGAATTCCCCCCTCAAAGGCTAAGCTGATCCCCGTCAGCTTTAAATCCCTTAGCCCTCCTATTAAAACTGTTTCATATGGTAAAGTGAATTAATTGGCTGTTTAGTAAGCCAAAGGCTCTCGATTTCCTACCTTTGCTGATTCAGCAGATTCTCATCTAAGTGAGATTTAAGAGACTGGAGTCTACTGAGAGAAAAAGTGGGGGTGTTCAGGAAGCCCGCTATTTTGTTGGTTATGCTTCCCCAGCCATAAAATATTCCATAGCATTGTGAAAATGATCAATTTCAGCCTCCAGAATCACAGAGGCTGGGAGCAGTCTCAAATGGGAATGCAGAGATCTGAATTATACTTTAGGCTCTATAAGTTAATTGCCTTTTTTGTCTTTCTCTCTCCTGTCTTCTTTCTCTTTCTCTCTCTTTTAGAGACAGGGTCTTGCTCTGTCACCCAAGCTCTAGTGTAGTGGCTACAGTGATCATAGATCACTATAAGCTCAAACTTCTGGGCTCAGGTGATCCTCCTGTCTCAGCCTCCTGAATAGCTGGGACTACAGGCTTGTGCCACCATGCCTGGCTAATTTTTAAATTTTATTTTTTGTTTATAATTTTAATTTTAATTTTTTGTAGATGTGGGGGTCTCATTCTGTTGACCAGGCTGGTCTTGAACTCCTGGTCTCAAGCTATCCTCCTGCCTTGGCCTTCCAAACTGTTGGGATTACAGGTGTGATTCACAGTTCTCATCTAACCTTCTTTGTCTTCTTAAATAGAAAACCAGCAGGAGGAACTGCTCTAGTTGATATATGATGTAAAGTGAAAATTGTGAAAGGTTGTCTTTGCCAAGCATCATCCCTGTCTGCCATTTTGATCCTCTTTTTTCCCCATCAATCTTCTGCTCTAATTTTCTTTGTTCCTTTTTGGGGTACTTCTTCTCTTGTCCTACTGCCATTTTGAACTCCCTTGGTCACACTGCCAAGCTCTTCACCAATTTTGCACTTTATTAGCAGCAGTAAGTATTCTCTTTACAATCATTCTTTCGTTATTACAATTTTATTTCCCTCCACAAATAAGCATTGAGCACCATCAGAAGACAAACATATGTTTTTTCCTCAGTGAAAGTCCTTTTGGGTGAGAAAGTCATATGCCAATCAAGCAAATTAGTGAAATAGGTTAATTTCAGTTACCAATAAATGCAAAACAGTTCAACAGTTGGAGGCCTGAAGATGAGGGTGAAGGATTAGGAGCCACTTCCTGCAGAGTGGATAGGGAAGAGCTCATTGAGGCTGTGGCATATGAACTGAGACCTAATCAATGAGGAGGGGCCAGCTGTTCTGAGATCTGGGGAGGCTCATTCCATAGAGAGGAAATGCAGATGCAAAGTCATTGGAAGTGCTTGAGGGTAGGCTGACAGGAAGGGGAATTCTGGGACTTGTCTGGAAGTTGCATTTGCAGAGCAAGCACATTGCTTTTGCTTATATTGTGTGTTGGTTGTGTGCTTATATTATGAGTGGCTTAAGGAGGGTTTGTAGAGATTTTTATGGAGGGGAGAAGAGCTCCCCTTCCAAACTTCTGTACGCCCTTTCTTGAAGACTTCGGCAAAGACTGAGATAAAAACAAGAAATGATAATAGGACCTGTGTGGTTGGGGTTTGCTGTGTTTGGGCAAGGTGGCATGACCTAAGGCCTGAGAAGTCTACAAGACCTTATAGGTAGGCAGTGATGACAAGATGTTTGAATTTTGTTCTGAGTGTGATGGGATGGCACTGGAGGGCTTTGATTAGAAGTGACAGAATGGTGATTTTCATGTTTTGATCTAAAAAATACCCAATTCACAGGCTGGTCCAGAATATGATTAAACTGAACTAAAATACTAAAACAATCCTGATTTCACGGACAATTGAAATTCTGTATAATTATCATTTATGATTATGGAAGCTAGGAATGTCATATTATTTGACTCCTGTTCATAAGGCAATGGCTCAGATGAAATGCAAGATAGAATAAAGGCAATTCTAAGTATCTTAGCTGTAATGTACTCTTTCTATTCTGCTCCAAAAAACATATCAGAATGCATGAGTAGCATAATTAGGGGTACTACTGTCAGGTGTGCCTGGATTTTATATAAAGAATTAGAATTAGAACTGTTCATTACACATTGCTCCCAGTATGCCTTCCAGACTGGTAGGTAACCTGTCTGTCCTTGAAGTTACTCTCTTTCTTCTTGCCACCATCAAAGTCTATTCTCAGATACCCATCATAGTGAAATAAGAAAACTTCTGATAGTTTAGTTTACAGTCAAGTGTCCATAGGAGACAGTGACTTAATATGTTTATTTTCTAAGAATGTGCATTTGAATAGGAGCAATGGTTTCATGTGAGTGAGTGCAGGCATGAGTCAGGGTTATAGTAGGCCAGTATTTGGGCAAGAGCCCTTCTTAGAAGTCCTGAAACTACCCCACCTATACAATACTGATGTTTTAGAACACTGTTTCTTCCTACCACCTTGTGGCTTCTACACTCTTGAAAATGAATGCCGTAGCCCTCCAGAAATGCCTGAGACTCAAAAGGTAATGAAAAATAATTTGTAGCTATCAGCATTTTTGTCTTTCCTAGGAAAGGGCCATCTTTAGAATAATTTCTCTTTATATGAAGCAAAGGGGCTCTTCTGAATAATACAAAACCACTAACAGTTGAAACAATAGCTGATACTGTGGTATTTTCTGTGTGCCAGACTCTCTTCTAAGCACTTATTTATATTAACTTATTTAATCCTGCAACAACTCTGTGTAACAGGTATTATTGTCATCCCCATTTTATGAACAACAAAAAAAGACAGTTATGGTAAATTCGTATACTCTAAATATGTGGATAATTTGGGAGTTCTGAATATGTAACATCCCCTCAGTAAGAGCTTCACACAGAGTCAGATCCCAGAGGATGCGATTTATTAATTACTAAACTCATTTCTGCAGAATGCAGCAAAGGCTTCCACTGTTGGGAAGGAAGATGCTTTATCAAAAAATTTTAGTCTTGTTAGAGAGTGCAGTAAAGCTATGGAGAGGTTTTCAACTTTTAATTATTGAACAGCGAAATAGAATTTCAGATGAATCCCCCAGATGTAATTTATATTGTAATGTTTTACACTGCTTTATGTACAGATGTCAGGAAAGATGGTTCTAAATGAATTTTATAGGACTTAAGGGAGAGCTTGCGGTTCTAGCTCTAGGGATGAAGGCCTGTCTTCATCTCAGCAGGGAGCTACAAGCATCTCACGAACCAATATGATGAAATCTTCTTTAAAACCTGAAAAGGCCAAAGGTAAAAAGTCCATTCAGACTAAATATTTGACATCTAAGGTAAAACTGTAAGTTAACACTAACAACAAGGTCTGTCTCTTCTTTTTCTTTTTTATTATGTTTGTCTTTTCCTTATGAACATGAGCAAGAATTTGTTTGTTAGAGGTCACCAAAATTGTGTGATTACTCTTGCTCTAACTTCTTAAGGAGTTAGCTCTTGCAAATTTAACTCAGAAACATTTTGGGTTACTTTTCCAGTTCAGATGATATACCTTCTCTCTGTCTCAAAAACAAACAAATAAAAAAAGCCTTTGCAAAATAACAGTTGCTCACAGATAAAATAAAAGCAACTGCCCATCTGTCATCATTGGTCTTTTAAAACCGCAAGTTGTCTTTCTAATTTCTCTTCAACTTTTGACATACAACTCAAAACACCTTTTCACAGACAGGTTATATGGCTATTTCAAATACTGTCTAAAAACTCTGTAAAGAGATTTGATTAAATTGGAAGCACAGATGACTGATACTCTTAAAATAATTGCTGCCTTAGTGATTCAACATGTGAGCTCTGCCATTTATTACACTTTTAAGTGAACTAATCTAAATTAAAATCTTCTAAGATCAATAGCTCATTTTTTTAAACCATGGAGCATTCTTAATGCATTGCCAAGCCAGATAAGTCATATTTTCAGACCTTGAAAATCTACAGCAGCCTAATGTATATTTGGTAACATATTTTACAGCAGGCTCCTTTTATTTTTTGTACAAATATATTAAAAAATAGTCATTCCAAGTGTGTCTCTAAACACATCTAGTTCCTTTTCCAAGCATACCTCCTCACGTGAAAGATACCATTATTATCTTTTGATGTATAAAACTAATCAATCTGGTCTTTTATTAACTGAACAATTTGAGTCATTCATCTGCATTGCTGTCAGGTGATGGTAACATTCTGGCAAATTTATAGAAAGAAAATAGTGTAAACAATTCAGTTAACATCAAAACTCACTCAAAGATGTGGTGTTGGAAATGAGGCAAATTCCTATGGGCTTCTGAGACAGGCCTAATGTCTGTGGGGATTTGGACTGGGTAGAAGTCAACAAAGTCAGCCTCCTTTTGTTTGGCTTCCATGGTAAGGAATATAGAGGTCTAATTTGAAAAGGACAATCCAAGTTTTGGTTACCTATATCAGAAATGGTGTTCTGGAAAAGGTTCCAGATAGGCTCTACCTGTAGGCTAAGAGAAACTTGAATGTGATGCTGAGATACTGTGAGGCTAGCAGTAAACAATCATCTGAAAGATCCATTATATTCACAAAGCAACTCCCAGCTTTGACTGTTGTCTCCAGCACCCTTAGTTCATCTGTTTTGTGTTAGGGAATTACTGGAGACCCACCTTGGGCTAGAATCTTTGGGGAGTCAGTCCATATTGCCTTTTTTCCCCATCTTCATAATTTAGATTGAGTTTCTAAAGGAAAGAGGAAAGGAGACTGCTGGCCAATGCCAGGATTTTGGCTGCTGAAGTATCCTCCCCATTTGCCACGCCCACATTAGTCCAAGAAGTAGTCAAGGGGAATGAGAGAAGACTACATTCTTTTAGGAATTATTCTACGTGATCACCCCTTCAATCACTCTACTTTTGTGCCACAACCTCCCCTGCCCCACTTTACTCCCATATCACATCATCTGGGTGTATGCATAATCATTAAGTTTAAGTTTTATTCTGCATGGCTAATATCATATAACACCTTATCCTTAAAACCCTTGCAGGAGACAGAGCGTTTTGGGGGATGGTAGAAGCTGTAATACAGCAGTGCTATATTAAGGTAAAATGTAAGGTGTTTTTAAAAATAAATTCATTAAAGTTGCAGGATATAAAATCAACATATAAAAACCAGTTATGTTTCTATACATCTATACACTGACCATGAACCGTCAGAAAAGGAAATTAAGAAAACAATCCCATTTACAATAGCATCAAGAATAAAATACTTAGAAATAAACCAGAGGTAAAAGACTTATATGCTGAAAACAACAAAACATAGATGAAAGAAAAGACATAAGTAAATAAAAAGACATCCTGTGCTTATGAATTGGAAGACTTAATATTGTTCAAATGTGCATACTACCCAAAGTGACTAACAAATTCAATGCAATTTCTATCAAAATTACAATGGCATTTTTTGCAGAAATAGAAAAAATCCTATAATTTGTATGGAAACATAAATGACCTAAAATAACTAAAGTAATCTTGAGAAAGAAAAAATGAAGGTATCACACTTTCTGATTTCAAAACATATTTCATATCCATAGTAACTAAAACAGTATAGTACTTCCATAAAGGCAGATATATAGACCGATGGAACAGAATAGAGATCCCAGAAATAAACCAACACATATATAGTGAACTGATCTTTGACAAGGTTGCCAAAAATACATGATGGGGAAGGGATAGTGTCTTTAACAAATGATGTTGGAAAAACTCAATTACAACATGCAAAAGAATGAAATTGCACCCTTATTTTAAACCATACACAAAAATCAACTCAAAATGGGTTAAAGATTTTAACATAAGATCTGAAATGGAAGCAACCTTAGGGGGAAAACTTTACAGTATTGGTCTTGGCAATGATTTGTTTGTTATGACAGCAAAAGCATAGGCAACATAAGCTAAAATGGACTAGTGAGACTACGTCAAATTAAAAATCTTCTGCACAACAAGGGACACAATCAACAGAATAAAAAAGGCTACCTACATATTAAAGGAAAATGTTTGCAAACCATATATCTGATATGGGGTTAATATCTAAAATATATAGGGAACTTCTACAGAAAAAAACCCTAAAATCAACAAAAACCCATCATCCCTGAACCCAAATTACCTGGTTTTAAAAAGGGGCAAAGGACTTGAATAGACATTTCTCCAAAAAATACATTCAAAGGGCCAATAGGTATATGAAAAGATGCTCAATATCACTAATCATCAGAAAAATGCACATCAAAAACCACAGTGAGATATCACCTCATACCTATTAGGATGGCCATCAAAAGCAAATAAACACACACATACACACAAAATAAGTGTCGCTGAGGTTGTGGAGAAATTGGAACCCTTACTCACAGTCAGTGGGAATGTACAGTGTTATAGCCACTATGGAAAATAATAATATGAAGGTTCCTCAATAAATTAGAAATAGAACTATGGTGATCCAGCAATCATACTTCTAAGTATTTATCCCAAATAATAGAAATCAGTTGCATTCCCGTGTTTACTGAAGCATTTTTCACAATAGCCAAGATGTGGAAGTAGCCTAAACGTTCATTAATGGATGAATGGATAATGAAAACATGGTGTATACATACAATGGAATATTATTCAGTCTTAAAAAGGAAAGGGATCCTGCTGTCTTAGTCCATTCAGACTAATGTAACAAAACACCATAAACCAGGCTGCTGATACACCACAGACATCTATTTCTCACAGTTCTAGAGGGTGGGAATCCAAGATCATGACACTGGCAGATTCAGTGTCTGGGGAGGGCCCACTTTCTAGTTCCCAGATGGTGCCGTCTTGCTGAATCCTCACATGATTCTGTCTGGTGCCTCTTTTATAAGGACACCAGTCTCATTCATGAGGACTCTGCCCTTATGAACTGAATCACCTCCCAAAGATGCCGCCTCCTAATACTATCACATTGGTGATTCGATTTAAACATGAATTGGAGGGGTACACAAATATTCAGCCTGTAGCACCTACCTACGCTGCAACGTGGATGAACCTTGAAGACATTCTAAGTGAAATAAGCCAGTCACAAAAGGACAAATACTGCATGATTCCATTTATACGAGGTGTCTAAAATAGTCAAACTCAGAAGCAAAAAGTAGAATGATAGTTGCCAGGGATTGTGGGGGAGGGGGAAACGGTGAGTTGCTGTTGAGTGGGTATGAAGTTTCCGTTAAACAACATGGAAAAGTTCTCAAGACCTAAACATGATGCTGATAGTTTACAATACTATACACTCAGAAAAATGTGCTAAGAGAGTAGGTCTCATGTTTTTCACAATAAAAAACATATACAATGTAGTGTGTCAGTGTCCTCTATGATATGCGGAATTTAACTGAAATGGAAATCAGGTATTAGAGTGGTCCTTTTTATGTCATATTGCTTTATTGGGTGTTTATACTTAGGCTAATTACTAATTAGTAACAGGCTTAGAAGCAGTGATAAGACTGGCCTTTGTATGGCCTGTAGACTTATTCTAATTGCTTTATAGTAGGATTGTATGTGGAAAATTGAGATTAAGAGAACTGCTTACAACTGCAACATTTAGGCCCTGACATCCTTTAATAATAGGTGACATGTCTTGAGAGCTTATGAAGTGTTAGGCACTATTCTAAGCACTATTCATTCAATATCTCCCTTGATAATTACAGCAATACAGTAAGTTGGATACTATTATAATTGTCAACCTTTTACATGTAAGGAAACTGATTAAATCACTTTCCCAAAGTTATCTAGCTCATGAATGGCAGAACTGGGATTCAAACCCAGGCCTTTCACCTACAAGGCTTGTAACTCTTAACCATCCAATCTTTCCCTCTCCTTGTCTGTTCTCTTCATTGCTTCCAAGAGCTGGGCTTACCATCTACAAGCGCTTTTCATCTGAGTACTGACATCTACGGTGGCCCCAGATGAATGCACAGTTGAGGCAGGTAATTTTAAACATTGTTTTACTCTCTTTTAGTAGAACCTGGTTATAGGCCACATGCCACACTCGAGCTCTGGGTGTTTTAGTGAAGACCTCCCTTATTGAAGTCTAAGTCTCTTTTTTGGCAAGGATCACAGAGCTTTGTCATGTCTTTGGCGTCCTGGTTGAAGACCAGACTCTGCTTTTTTTCCACAGAGGACCACAGTCTCCTTTCCCCTCCATGGACTCTGCTCCTGTGTTTAGAAATCCTTAAGTAAATTGCTTCCCAAATCATGATGGAGCTTGTGATGGTCTTTGAAATGTACTGGGCATTCCTTTATATTATTAGAATATCCATTGGAGAGGAACCAGTTGGACTTATTCACTGTTGCACCTTTGTCACTAAACCCATTGCTTGGCATGGACCAGGCATGTAATGAATATTTGTTGAATGAATTAATGGGAAGTTTCTCCATCTTCTGTCTTACCGTAGAGGGCAGACCTCAGGTCAGGCTTCATCTCCTTTACTTTCATCATTTGCTCCTTGCCACTGGGAAACTAACCATCCTCTTCTGGGTCTAAGTTTTAATAATGGCGACAGACAGAATGTGTTTACATTTAAACCTTCTCATTTACTCAGATGACACAGAGACTAAAGGTGTACTCCCTGACCAGAAACCTTCATGTTTTAAAAATGTAATCTAGCTGATTTTATGCAATGCATAAACAGACATCAGAATGAGACTAATGGATGACATTTACATAAACAGGCTATCAATATTAAAATAGCATGAAGGAATCTTTAAATGTAGCATTAATTAGAAACCTGAACTAATTTCATTATTAGGCATTGATACCCTGGGAAAATGATCATACTTCTTGAAATGCGGAAATAGAAGTTTATAAGGTATCTTATGTGTGAAGAGTAATATAAAAGTTTCATAATGTAAAGCAATATTTGATTTAAAAAATTATACTTTATAGCAATTACATATTTTACTTTGTCATTTTTAACAGCTTTTTTGAGGTATAATTCACCTACAATAAAGTTCACTTAAGTGTATAATTCAGTGATTTTTAGCAAATTGACTAGAGTTGTACAATATCACCACATTTTAATTTTTTAACACAATATGTCATTCTTAATGTGTTTCACATTAAGATCTGCTGTACGACATAGTTAGAGTTGCTTATTTTAATTTCTCAATTCATTTATAAATGACTGAAAGGACACTAAAGATTTTGGAAACTGTTGATGAGGAAATTGAACAAAGAGCTTGCATCAGGTATTGGCTAGTGCAGTTGGTATGTTAACTTGCTGTGGGGAATCCTCTCATCTCTTACCCTTGGTGTGCACATTTTTATATCTTTGAGAAGCAAGTGCCTGATTAATTTCAACATGATAGACTCTTGACAGGAGATGTCCCAGGAGAGGCAAAGCTGGGGAAGGGTGTGGATGGGAGTTAGGACCAACTGATTCCCAGGAACACATTTTCCAAAAGTAGTGCCTTTTCATGCATTCAGACTCGTATAGATTATTGTGAAAGGATATAACCTGTTTTATGAGCTCATTCCTGTGATTGTAAAAACTGGTCTAGGAAAATGAATCTTTAGTTATAGGGAGAGGGGAGTAAAGGATTGTGCCATGCTTTTACAATAAGAATATTATATTAGTCAGAAGAGACTAGTTGATGCTGCACAAACAAATGAGCAACAGATCTCAGATGCTCACAGCTACAAAGATTTGCTTCCCCTCATGTTACAAACCCAATGCAGGTCAGTAGAGAGGCTCTGCTGATTCATTGTTACAATTCCGGCACCCGGGCTCATGCAAGCTCAATTTCAACACAGGCTTTCATGGTTGCCAGAGCAGGCAAAATCAGTGCTGTGGGATCTCACATTGGCATTTAAATACCTCAACCAGAAAGTAATTCATATGACTTTCACTCCATTGGGAAGAATTAGCAATACGACCACATCCAATTTCCAATCTCAAAAGGGCAGAGAAGTCCTCCCTTGTGTCCAGAAAAAAAGAAAAGAAAAAAAAAAAAAAAAAAGAAAATCAGTGAATAACGGTAAAGGAACAGAAAATCCAATACTGCGTGTTCTCACAAGTGGGAGCTAAACATTGAACACATATGTACATAAATATAAGAACCATAGACACTGTGGACTACTAGATGGGGGAGGGTGTGGGCTGAAAAACTACTTACTGGGTACTATGCTTACTACCCGGATGACAGGATCCATACCCGAAACCTCAGCATCGCACAATATCCCCATGTAATGTACCTGCACATGTACCCCTTGTATCTAAAATAAAAGTTGAAATAAAAAATCAGTAAAGATTGTTACATATATAGCATCTAATGAAATGAAGGAAAACATCCACAATAAAAAAATATTGAGATACCAAAATTATAACATCAGAGTTTCTTTTTAGTGAAAGAACTCTTTTCATTTGGGAAAATAATTTGATAGGCATTTGCGGGTGAGGGTTAAGAACTAACAAACTGAGCAACTGATCTCCAGATAGTTTAATCAGAATATATACAAGATTTTTATCAGAATAAGAAGTTTTGGTGTTGCCATGATTGCATTTGAGATTCTTGAATCCAGTCTCCAAATTTGGATATGTAATTTTGTCTTATGCATTTTTGTAATTTTCATTTATTCCATTCTTTTACAGTTTTTATCATTCTGTCTCCATTTTACATCAGCCCAGATTTGTGTGACTCTAATGTGGTCGGCAGAGGAACCAGTAGTTTATGCCACTAATTTCTATTCCTACTTCTTGAGCCTCAGACAGCGCTAACATGTTAGGAATGTCTTTTTAGCTCAAGAGAAAAATTCACCAAGTATTTTTGTGAATGGAGATGTGTATGGGAAACTTGTGCTCTTAGCAGGAGTGGCACTATGAGGGAGCTCCACCAGCAGCATCTCCTGAGGTCGGAAAATGAATGTGGCTAGGATGCTTGGAAATGAAAAGCTTCCTGCTCCAGATTTCGCCAGGTGGTTGTGCCCTTTACTAATTTCAGCTGCAGTTACAAGAATGATAAAATGGAAAAATAAATATTTGTGCAATGACTGAGAAAAGCCAATTAGTTTTGCACCAATGAGAAATAATGTAGAACTCCTCATGTCTCATAACAAATTGACTCTCTCCGCATGTATTTAAGAGTGCATACAGTACAAATGTACTTGAATTTAAATAGCACTAGAGTAAAACATATTCTGCAAGTTTTAGTAAAAAAAAAATGAGATAATATAATTTCTGTACTTTAGGAAGAAAAAATATTAAAATAGGATCTGTAATAATAGGATCTGGGTGTATAATAACTGATCTAGTGAATGTCAGAGTTTCTTGTTTTCTCCCAGAATGCATCAACTTCAATGATCTTCTCTCTCTAGCTGTGTTTTTCCTCCCTCAAGGAAGCACAGAAGAAACTATAACCTGCCAGTTATCAGTGCAATTTCAAGCTTAATATTCTTGCCAACTCCAAATATTATTATTCTTTATGGCAAAGAAGTCCAATTGAGTATAACTTTTTCTCCATGTTTGTTGACTTGACAACTAGATCTCAAAGTACTTTGTGATTTTCTTTTTTATTTGATGAGGCAGAAATGCCTACATGATAACAGGCTGGTTTTATATAGGAAGTATTAATATGAAGTCTTTCTTTATTAAGCAATTACTATGAGCTTTATATATAAAATTTACTTTAAATCATTGCATTTAATTTTTATAACTATCTTAGAGAGATTAGAATTAGAGAAAAATCATTTATCCCCATTTTATATGTAAGAAAACAGGTTCAGAAAGATTTTGATTACCCGGTTGGTGAATGGTACCCAAGTCTTCTGACTTCAGAGGCTTTACTCTGAATCACTCACTATGTAATGGCTTTCTCATCAGTACATTCTATCCATCATCCACCAATCCATCCATCTATCCATCCATTTATTGATTTATAAAAAATATATTCTTCATCCATCATATTCCAGATACCATTTATGAAGAACTGGGGAAACAACAGTGTGAAAACAGCCAAAGCCCCTGGCCACTAACAACTTGTGTTCTCATAGGAGTAGATGAGAAACAAACACAAAATTAAAGAGGGAAGAGAGAGAGCAATAAGGGTGCTGAAAGGGATGAAGAGCGGTGTGGAAAGGAAAAACTAGAAATGGCTGAGCTCACTGTGCTTCTCACAGGGGGATGTGAGAGGCGCTGTCTGAGGAGGTGATACGTGGCAGGATAAGAATGCAGCATCTGTGTGCACAGCCAGCGGGAGAGCACATGTTCCAGGCAAACCCAACAGTACTGGGTGTCTAATAGTGCCATTTCCAGGTAACTGAAGCTTACTCTTGAGTGCCAATTTTAAAAGCAAAGTAGCCAGTTCAGTGGAAACTGTCTACAATTCATTACATACCATACTGCTCTCTAGAACAGAGGCCACCGGACCTGTCCTTGAGTTTTTGTTTATGAGATGATCCACAGGTACATAAATGTATTCCTTTTAGCTAAGCATCTCTAAAGCATAATTGGTATGTGTTCCAAATTATTTTTGAAACCTAGGAAAAAGAAGTCTCATGGAAGTTCTTAGGGAAAAATGATGGGCAGTTCACACTTATAATTAGTCTTTTCACATTATTTAATGTTTTAAATTACTTTTTCTTTGGTAATCTTCCCATTTCCTCTCATCTACTGAATAATAAGCTGCTGAGTGTTTGTAAACACTATGCTGAAGAGCAATAACTAAAACTCTTCATGAAAGAGATCTGTAGTGTAGAGCAACAAAGATAATGTTGCCCTTAGGTTGCTGGAAGAGACGTTATTTCTTGTGCTGTCATTGTCTCTCACAATTAGATTAAGCAGGCAAAGATTCATCATCTTGTGACATTTTCCTGAAAGACAGGAAAATATTTGAATTTATGTGACAAAGTAAATGTTTCATTTGTCTAACTGTTCAGCACAATGTTATTAGTTTGTGTCTCTAATTCCAGGCTCTAGAGAGTATTAAAGCCATGAGAAATTATCAGATGCTGTGGGATGTGGGATGTTGTTTTTGATTGACAGAGTCAGATCTAATAATCCCAAGGGCTAAGATAGGTGTTTCTAATTTTTAGTGTTAATACTGAAGGTAACCGGCCTGGAGGTATTCACTTTTTTCCTTCCTCAGTCTTGATTCTGGTTTTATGAATGAATTTATACACCTTAAGGATAAAATGTTGGCAATGCCGTGTGACCTGTTGCTAGTTTGCAGTGAGTTGTATATCACCCCGTACCAAATGTATTTCTTTTCGAAGGTAATTCTCTCTTATATTATAAATTCTCAGAGAGCAGAAGTTACATCTGTCTAAATTGCTTGAGTATCGCATCAGCTTAGAGCTTAGCCATTAGAAGTAGGAATTTTGTTAAGGCATGGATAGAAGAGGACGTGGCGATTGTTGGGTTGAGCAGTTACCTGAGTTATCTCCTGGGCTCCTTGCTTGTTTCTTTCAGTTTTCTCCCAGTGAAAAACCACTTCTGTGAACTGTAGCCTGTTCAATCTGCTAGTAAGCAAGAGGTGAGTGAGAAGTGGGCATGCACTTGCTGACTTATGGGGAATTATGGCACAGCAGTCACAGTTATCACACCTTCCCAGTCCAGGAGGCAGAGGACTGGGAGTTTCCTAGCAGCCGCCACAGGAAAGGAAATAGTCTCATTATTGATGCTTCATTACTGATGCTACCTTATAGTCACCAGACTGCTGTCTGGCAAATTTGGTATAAAAAGGTGTGTGTGTGTGTGTGTGTGTGTGTGTGTGTGTGTCTGTGTGTCTGTGTCTGTGTCTGTGGGCATGCTCATAAATACACAAAGAATTTTATAAAGACATTCAGAATATTTTTTAAAAAAAATCATATGTTCCCTGTGTTGTTGCCCAGGGTAACAAGAAGACTTGCTCTCCATTGTCTACGCTTGTGAAACTTAAAACGCCTTGCTGAGCACGTGTTACTTTTTAAATTAAAATGTTAAAAGTTTTATTTAGCTGGCAGTTTATTGGTAGTACATTTTATTTATTCTAGTGAGAAATGACTTCTCAATCCTTAGCGTAGTGTACACAACAAAATACTTGGGAAGTGTTTCCTTTAGTCTGAAGGAGAAAGGGGATTATTTTTTTACTGACAAGAGCCTTCTGAGGTTTCACAGCGGTGTCATTCACTTTTTTTCTGGTTAGGAAACTGGGGTGGAAAGAAGCAAACATATTCAGTGACACACTGAAAATCAGTGAGACGGAAAGAATTCGAACTCACAGCCTCCAGATACACCAACTGAATGCATTCAGCATGAAAACATGTTCGTTTCAGCAGTAACATGAGTTAAAATGGGTGCTTGGGCTGGATTCAGGTGTCAAGTATGCTAGTCTTGAGAAGAACTCTCCTCAGAGCAGAATTGAATACACTGTGGGTAGCAATGAGATAATCACATCTACCCAGCAAGGAGTTTCAATTAGTAGCTAATGACTATGTTGAATAAAAGTAGAATGCTCCAGGGCTTTTCATCTGGCCAGTTAGCCCGGCAAAGGATATGTTTGAGCAGTCGATGAATCCGTTGTGCTCAAACTTTAGGACTAGTCAGTGTACCTCACTTTAGTTGGGAGCCTTGTGTTTATTAAACAGTTAGGAGAAATGACCGTGTGTTATAAAGTGGATTAGAAATAAATGTTCATTTGTTGTCAGCAACATCCATATAATGATGAGTCTAAGAAGTGATGGAAAATTAGTATCCACTGGGACATCATTTTATTCATAGAATTGATTTCTACTTTTGTTTCCTTCCATAGGAAAAGTTCAAGGGATGTCTGAGTTTATTATTCACTAGGTTTCTTGGAAACTAACTTGTGACTAGGAAATGCAGATTATTCCAAATTCCATTCTAACAAATCTTATTAAAAATTTCATATTGTTTTGTCATATTGATTTTTCTTACATATATGTAATACCTAAAATAGGAAAACATTGTAATTGTGTCCTGATACTATTTTTTAACAGTTTAATATGAAAGTTTGAAATGAAAATTTTATTTTGTGAATGATGATGTATTACATTTCTGGTGGAGACTCAGAGAATAATCTTCTTTGTTTTAATTTCTGAATGATAAAGGGGAATATTATCCTAGGTATATAATGCTTTTAAAAATCTGTTGCTAAATACAATGTTTTCAATAATGTTTTGTGTTTGCTTGTTATAATTAAATAAACATTTTGTGTTCTCTTTTGGAGTTAGCTGACTGCAAAGGAAATGGAAGTTCCTGTCATCTGCTCACTGATAATATCTGGGTGACTTTGTCAAGAGTTTAGGGTTGCAAAAGGCGATAAGGTGCCTCACTTGTCTTCATTGGATGCAGATTAAAATAACTCATCTCCTGATGGTAGTGGTGAGATTTGCTATAATTGGATTAGCAGCATTTTAAACTGTAGACTTACTGGAAGCAAATTCACTAATACAAAAGAAGAGATGAATTAGTAGTAATGCCTTGTGGTTGTGCTTCCAAGCAGGAAAGACAGCTGCCATCCATTCCCTTGATGCATTTTGGATTCAACGTGAAAAGCAATGGTTCAGTCTTTCAGGGGAAAGCTCTGAGGCAGCTTTGTCTTGTCTCCTGGACTATCTCCTGAGAGGCAGTATTGTCAGCCAGGAGTCAAATAAATCCAGGCCTGGAGATTCAGAGGAGACGATGAGCTTTGCCTTTGCTCTGTTGGTATTCATCTGGGAACGCACTGTGAAAATCCATCTCCCAAAGATGAATTATGAGCCCCTAAAACATTTCACTGAAGGAAAATAAACAGCCCTCATGAAAATTAAATGGTGGCATTCCAGATAATGACAAGAGGACTCTATTATTATTATTATTGTTATTATTATTATTATTAAATTTCAACATTTAATGTTTTAGTTTTCAGTGATGCTCTGTGCATTTATAGACTAAGGAGTTGGAATATTACAAAGTATATTTTTGTCTACTTTTTCTATTCTAATGCTTTAAAATAATGGATTAGTTCTTTGTAATCCTCTCTTGCCTTTTTATGTAAATAAAATAAAAAGACATATAGTTGTGAGATTATGAAGCCAAAAGACCATTGTTTTGGAGTTTATAAGACATAATCAACCATATTTCACCTAGAGGGTGCTTTTGAGGGTTAATTAGTTCAAATATGCAGAGTGCTTGGAAAAAGAAGTGTGGTATATGGAGAAGAATTGAAGAAATATATACTTCATAAACACTTCAAGCAGCTAGCCCCAATATTTCTCCCCAACAAAATAATGCTAATTCATTTTTCTATCATTTATTTGCATCTACGAGACTTAATACTTCTTTTATTATTTTAGTATCAATATTTTATCAAGTCTTTCTATTCTTAACAAATGCAAATTGCATTTTCACCAGAACATTTCTACAGCTCGATCTCCTTAGAAATAGTAAAAAAAAAAATATGGTCGTAATTTATCAAGAAGGAAATAAACATTACATGGCTTTCAGTCCATTTTCAAGTAATGTATAAAATATTGGAAATGGTTTGTGTTTTATACATGTTTACTTTAGATTAAAATAAAATTTTCATAATGCTCTCTAAAATACAATCCAATTAAATTTCTAATGTCTTTATTTTCACATTTCTAGATGAAACTTCGGAAATACTCACACTGTGGTTATAACCATAAAGCTACCTTGCTAAGAAGATATTACCCAACTTGGAAATAATAAGATCTTTATAGCTATGTGAGAATGCGTAAGTCCAGAATCTTTAGTGGGTGATTACAGTGGTTGAGTCTGAATTTCTTCCCCTGTTGTAGAAGACAGCTCCATAGTGAAGATCATTCTGAATGGCACTCTACTGGTGAGGGGGTAGAATGAGGCGGACCTCAATCTAATTTGAGAAAGTAGACTCCAGAGTGTTTGAGAGATCTACCCAAAGTCACAGAGCCAATAGCTGAAGTCCCCAGATCTTCCTTTTCAGTAACCTTTATTTCCTTGCTGGATGCTTCATTCATAGGTAATTCTTAGCCTTCTGCTAAGACTGGGGCCAATTTCTCAGCAATAGCCAAAATATTTTACTTAGACATGGCCCAGTGTATAGAAACTCACAGTTATATAAAACTGGTTATATAGCAGAGACTATGCTAAGAACTTTTACACATATTATCTCTTTTCCTCTTCACAAGAAGTCTTTAAGATGGATTCTATTAATACTCCCATTTTACAGGTGAGAAACTGAAAAACACAGTGGTCAGGCAACTTGTTCAAGGTCACACATCTAAGAAAGTGGTCAAACCAGAAACTAAAATTGTCTACCTAACTTGAAAGCCCATGTATTAAACCGTTTCACCACACTACCTCTCCACACAAGCAGGAAAAAGAAAAACATGATGAAAGTCCACATTTATTATTTAAAAACAAGCACATTTCTATGTCTGATTTAAAAAGATGGCTGCATGAACACATTGGCAACATTCAGAAGTATTTCTGAAATACGAGTTTAAATATGGGGAACACAAATTATAAGACGTGGTACTTTAGTGTCTAGCGATGATGACGGTAGCTTTTTATAAATCCATACATCCTTTCTGCAAGTGAAATATCCAACAATGTTTAAGATACTTGTGAAATTATTTTTGCACAAGTATTAGCTACTGTTTTGTAACATCCTATTAAGAAATTGTTGCTGACAACAGCTAGCACTGAAGAGCCAAACTAGTTCTTCAGTGATGTTGGTGATGTTCTTGTGGCTGACAGAATAACTTATTTCCACAGGTAGCTGTTATAGATTGTGTGTTTCCCATTCAGTTACTCCAAGCTTGTGAAGGAGAGTGGGCGGAGAGGACAACCTCTCCTCTTCCAAACCTCGGGATGGTTTGGAAGCCAGTTACCTAGGAAACTGAAATGAGCAGCGTAATGCCCACTAAAACCAATGTCAACAGGGGATGGGATTTTCCTTTTTCATCCGAGTTGCTTTCCAAATATACATTTTATGCTGCTTGTGGAGCCCAGTTAGGCTGTTGGCCCTTGGTGGGCAGTTCATGCCAAAGTAGACCAAAGGTTAGTCAGGGAGGATGAGAGAGTTTTCACTAATGTTGTGCTGACAAAATATTTGAGAGAGGGAATGATGGTGCAGTTAAAATGAACTTGTAAGAGGATAAAGTGATCAGCAGATGCATATTTTACATAATATGATATGCAATTCTGGATCATAACTTATCTGCATCTAAATTTATGGTAGCAAAACTTGCTTTTTAAACATAATTTTATTTGCTGTAATCTACTGTTCCCTGTTCGTATGCTACTCACACTGGAAGCTTTGCTTTATGGTAATCATCTTCAAGAGTAACTTTTGGGATTCATAAATCTTTGATGAAAGTCATAATTAATTTCCCAATACTTTATAAATACATACATTTTTATTAGTAAATGTAATATACATATCCACCCATATATTTTAGGTATCTGTATATGTGTGCATATATATTTAAGTTGAACCATATAAAATTGCTGATATTAGACCACATAGGACTTATATAGTTTATCTTATAGACAAATATAAGAGATCATAAGATACATTTTTGACAGGGAGTAGCAATATTTTTTGTTGTTTTGCTTGGGTCTCTCATTGTTTCTTTTCCCGTCTTCACTTTTCCCTGGCCTACATCAACCCCATTCTACTCTCACTTGATTCTTGCCCCATAGGCAATCCAAATTAACTGCCTGGCATGTATCCTTCACACTCATAGAATTATAAATAGACATACCTAGATCTGTACATCTGTATTTGTACTAGAGGCAAAGTTCGCACTGAGGAATCTCAGACTTCCAGATTATTTCCTGTTGATATCTATAGCCAAATATTCTCCTTCCTGATTTGAAAATACTGCTTATCTCTTCTTTTCTGTACTTACCCTTAATGAATTTCAGACTGATTTAAAGTAGTTTCCTCATTTTTTAAAAAAAATTCCTTAAGGTTTTATTTTATTTTATTTTTATTATACTTTAAGTTCTAGGGTACATGTGCACAATGTGCAGGTTTGTTACATATGTATACTTGTGCCATGTTGGCGTGTTGCACCCATCAACTCATCAGCACCCATCAACTCGTCATTAACATCAGGTATGACTCCCAGTGCCATCCCTCCCCACTCCCCCCTCCCCGTAATAGGCCCCGGTGTGTGATGTTCCCCTTCCAGAGTCCAAGTGATCTCATTGTTCAATTCCCACCTATGAGTTAGAACATGCGGTGTTTCGTTTTCTGTTCTTGTGATAGTTTGCTGAGAATGATGGCTTCCAGCTGCATCCATGTCCCTACAAAGGACACTAACTCATCCTTTTTTATGGCTACATAGTATTCCATGGTGTGTATGTGCCACATTTTCTTAATCCAGTCTGTCACTGATGGACATTTGGGTTGATTCCAAATCTTTGCTATTGTGAATAGTGCCACAATGAACATACGTGTGCATGTGTCTTTATAGCAGCATGATTTATAATCCTTTGGGTATATACCCAGTAATGGGATGGCTGGGTCATATGGTATTTCTAGTTCTAGATCCTTGAGGAATCGCGATACTGTTTTCCACAATGGTTCAACTAGTTTACAATCCCACCAACAGTGTAAAAGTGTTCCTATTTCTCCACATCCTCTCCAGCACCTGTTGTTTCTTGACTTTTAAATGATTGTCATTCTAACTGGCGTGAGATTGTATCTCATTGTGGTTTTGATTTGCATTTCTCTGATGGCCAGTGATGACGAGCATTTTTTCATGTGTCTATTGGCTGCATGCATGTCTTCTTTTGAGAAATGTCTGTTCATATCCTTTGCCCACTTTTCGATGGGATTGTTTTTTTCTTGTACATTTGTTTGAGTTATTTGTAGGTTCTGGATATTAGCCTTTGTCAAATGAGTAGATTGCAAAAATATTCTCCCATTCTGTAGGTTGCCTGTTCACTCTGATGGTAGTTTCTTTTGCTGTGCAGAAGCTCTTTAGTTTAATGAGATCCCATTTGTCAATTTTGGCTTTTGTTGCCATTGGTTTTGGTGTTTTAGACATGAAATCCTTGCCCATGCCTATGTCCTGAATGGTATTACCTAGGTTTTCTTCTAGGGTTTTTATGGTATTAGGTCTAACATTTAAGTCGCGAATCCATCTTGAATTAATTTTTGTATAAGGAGTAAGGAAAGGATCCAGTTTCAGCTTTCTACTTATGGCTAGCCAATTTTCCCAGCACCATTTATTAAACAGGGAATCCTTTCCCCATTTCTTGTTTTTCTCAGGTTTGTCAAAAATCAGATGGCTGTAGATGTGTGGTATTATTTCTGAGGGCTCTGTTCTGTTCCATTGGTCTATATCTCTGTTTTGGTACCAGTACCATGCTGTTTTGGTTACTGTAGCCTTGTAGTAGAGTTTGAAGTCAGGTAGCATGATGCCTCCAGCTTTGTTCTTTTGACTTAGGATTGTCTTGGCAATGCGGGGTCTTTTTTGGTTCCATATGAACTTTAAAGCAGTTTTTTCCAATTCTGTGAAGAAACTCATTGGTAGCTTGATGGGGATGGCATTGAATCTATAAATTACCTTGGGCAGTATGGCCATTTTCACAATATTGATTCTTCCTATCCATGAGCATGGTATGTTCTTCCATTTGTTTGTGTCCTCTTTTGTTTCACTGAGCAGTGGTTTGTAGTTCTCCTTGAAGAGGTCCTTTACATCCCTTGTAAGTTGGATTCCTAGATATTTTATTCTCTTTGAAGCAATTGTGAATGGAAGTTCATTCACGATTTGGATCTCTGTTTGTCTGTTACTGGTGTATAAGAATGCTTGTGATTTTTGCACATTGATTTTGTATCCTGAGACTTTGCTGAAGTTGCTTATCAGCTTAAGGAGATTTTGGGCTGAGATGATGAGGTTTTCTAAATATATAATCATGTCATCTGCAAACAGGGACAATTTGACGACTTCTTTTCCTAACTGAATACCCTTTATTTCTTTCTCTTGCCTGATTGCCCTAGCCAGAACTTCCAACACTATGTTGAATAGGAGTGGTGAGAGAGGGCATCCCTGTCTTGTGCCAGTTTTCAAAGGGAATGCTTCCAGTTTTTGCCCATTCAGTATGATATTGGCTGTGGGTCTGTCATAAATAGCTCTTATTATTTTGAGATATGTTCCATCAATACCGAATTTATTGAGAGTTTTTAGTATGAAGGGCTGTTGAATTTTGTCAAAGGCCTTTTCTGCATCTATTGAGATAATCATGTGGTTTTTGTCTTTGGTTCTGTTTGTATGCTGGATAATGTTTATTGATTTGCGTATGTTGAACCAGCCTTGCATCCCAGGGATGAAGCCCACTTGATCATGGTGGATAAGCTTTTTGATGTGCTGCTGAATCCGGTTTGCCAGTATTTTATTGAGGATTTTTGCATCGATGTTCATCAGGGATATTGGTCTAAAATTCTTTTTTTTTGTGTCTCTGCCAGGCTTTGGTATCAGGATGATGTTGGCCTCATAAAATGAGTTAGGAAGGATTCCCTCGTTTTCTATTGATTGGAATAGTTTCAGAAGGAATGGTACCAGCTCCTCCTTGTACCTCTGGTAGAATTCAGCTGTGAATCCATCTGGTCCTGAACTTTTTTTGGTTGGTAGGCTATTAATTATTGCCTCAATTTCAGAGCCTGCTATTGGTCTATTCAGGGATTCAACTTCTTCCTGGTTTAGTCTTGGGAGAGTGTAAGTGTCCAGGAAATTATCCATTTCTTCTAGGTTTTCAAATTTATTTGCATAGAGGTATTTATAGTATTCTCTGATGGTAGTTTGTATTTCTATGGGTTCAGTGGTGATATCCCCTTTATCATTTTTTATTGCATCTATTTGATTCTTCTCTCTTTTCTTGTTTATAAGTCTTGCTAGCAGTCTATCAATTTTGTTGATCTTTTCAAAAAACCAGCTCCTGGATGCATTGATTTTTTGGAGGGTTTTTTGTGTCTCTATCTCCTTCAGTTCCACTCTGATCTTAGTTATTTCTTGCCTTCTGCTAGCTTTTGAATGTGTTTGCTCTTTCTTCTCTAGCTCTTTTAATTGTGATGTTAGGATGTCAGTTTTGGACCTTTCCAGCTTTCCTTGTGGGCATTTAGTGTGCTATAAATTTCCCTCTGCACACTGCTTTAAATGTGTCCCAGAGATTCTGGTATGTTGTATCTTTGTTCTCATTAATTTCAAAGAACATCTTTATTTCTGCCTTCATTTCGTTATGTACCCAGTAGTCATTCAGGAGCAAGTTGTTCAGTTTCCATGTAGTTGAGTGGCTTTGATTGAGTTTCTTAGTCCTGAGTTCTAGTTTGATTGCACTGTGGTCTGAGAGACAGTTTGTTATAATTTCTGTTCTTGTACATTTGCTGAAGAGTGCTTTACTTCCAACTATGTGGTCAATTTTGGAATAAGTGCAATGTGCTGAGAAGAATGTATATTCTGTTGATTTGGGGTGGAGAGTTCTGTAGATGTCTATTAGGTCCACTTGGTGCGGAGTTGAGTTCAATTCCTGGATATCCTTGTTAACTTTCTCTCATTGATCTGTCTAATGTTGACAGTGGGGTGTTGAAGTCTCCCATTATTATCGTATGGGAGTCTAAGTCTCTCTGTAAGTCTCTAAGGACTTGCTTTATGAATCTGGGTGCTCCTATATTGGGTGCATATATATTTAGGATAGTTAGCTCTTCCTGTTGAATGATTCCTTTACCATTATGTAATGGCCTTCTTTGTCTCTTTTGATCTTTGATGGTTTAAAGTCTGTTTTATCAGAGACTCGGATTGCAACCCCTGCTTTTTTTTGTTCTCCATTTGCTTGGTAGATCTTCCTCCATCCCTTTATTTTGAGCCTGCGTGTGTCTCTGCATGTGAGATGGGTCTCCTGAATACAGCGAACTGATGGGTCTTGACTCTTTATCCAATTTGCCTGTCTGTGTCTTTTAATTTGACCATTAGTCCATTTACATTTAAGGTTAATATTGTTATGGGTATCAGCTGCGGAGGCTGCAGAAGTTTGAATATTGCTGAACAGCAAGTGTTCCTGTCTGATTCTTGCTCTGGAAGCTTCGTCTCAGGGGTGTACCATGCCGTGTGAGGTGGGGGGTGTCGGTCTGCACCTAGTGGGCGATGTCTCCCAGTTAGGCTACTCAGGGGTCAGGGGCCCACTTGAGCAGGCAGTCTGTCCGTTCTCAGATCTCAACCTCCATGTTGGGAGATCCATTGCTCTCTTCAAAGCTGTCAGACAGGGTCTTTTACACATGCAGAGGTTTCTGCTGCTTTTTGTTTAGCTTTGTCCCATCCCCAGAGGTGGAGTCTACAGAGACAGGCAGGCCTCCTTGAGCTGTTGTGGGCTCCACCCAGTTCGAGCTTCCCGGCAGCTTTGTTTACTTAAGCCTCAGCAATGGCGGGCGCCCCTCTCCCAGCCTCGCTGCTGCCTTGCAGTTAGATCACAGACTGCTGCGCTAGCAATGAGGAGGCTCCATGGGTGTGGGACCCTCCCAGCCAGGTGTGGGATATAATCTCCTGGTGTGCCGTTTGCTAAGAGCCTTGGTAAAGCACAGTATTAGGGTGGGAGTTACCCGATTTTCCAGGTGTTGTGTGTCTCAGATTCCCTTGGCTAGGAAAAGGGATTCCCTTCCCCCTTGCACTTGCCAGGTGAGGTGATGCCTCGCCCTGCTTCAGCTCTGGCTGATCGGGCTGCACCAGCTGACCAGCACCGATTGTCTGGCACTCCCCAGTGAGATGAATCCTGTACCTCAGTTGAAAATGCAGAAATCACCCATCTTCTGTGTCGCTTGCACTGGGAGCTGGAGGCTGGAGCTGTTCCTATTCGGCCATCTAGCTCTGGGACTTGTTTCCTCATTTTTGACATTCATTCACTTGAATTCTCTTTCTCTTGTATGTGCTATTCACAGTGATTCAAGCTGTGAAACTATTCACAAATGATTCAAGCTGTGACGTATGGCAGCTTGAATGTGTCACACAGGTGGACTAGTAATTCTTTTCTGGTTTTTTATTTTTGCCTCCACAGAATAACTGATTACTTTGTAAGGTTAAGAGTAAGAATATATGAGAAAAAATACATTGGTTTTTATTCTGCTAACAGTAGACCCAGGATTTCAATGCCTTCACTTGCAAGGAAAAGGCTCCCCCAGAGCCTCTTAGAGGCTCCCAACTGTGTGAGCAAAGTTAAGGATAAGAGTGGGGTCATATGAGAAGACCTTAGAATTTATGTTATAGATGAGAGTGTTTGAAATCTTAAGATATTAAGAGGTACAGCGATCATACCACAGATGTGATAGGAGACCTAATATTCTCATTCTGAACCAAAGGTGTCTTCTCCTGTCACTGCCTATGACAACTGGCATTGAACCCCATCCTCATTTTAGAGGACAATATTCATCTTATCAGGCCATTGTGAGAGATCTCAGCTCAGCATAATGGGCAACTTCCGATTATACTGGGCCACTGGGTTATTCTGGGACTTAACTACCCTGAGTTTTCTCACTAGAAAGTTAGTGATCACACAAGGAAAAGGCAACAAGAACCTAGTGGTCTGGGGTTTACTCCTCTTCTCCAGTCTACACAACCCCCTCTCTCTGCATCCTTGCATACATGTGTATAGGTCTTGGAACCTTTTGCCCCCACACAAATGCCTACTGTTTGTCCAAGCTCTTGCCATAAGGCTATAGTTCTTTCTCTTACTTGAGAAGGAAAGTGCTTTGTAATGAAGTAAATACTGATTCCTAGGAGTTGAAGAGTCCAAGGTCTCTCAGGAGCAACTCAGAGGCTTCATTCCTGAGAGCTGGAACTGGCATGCCTGATAGGGTGAATCCTTGATCTTTAATAGAGAGTACCCTGGCCAGGGAGAAGTAAGCTCACTCTGGTTCTTGTGTTTTGGAGTGCTGTTATTTACGTAAAAGCAGAGTCTGTCCTTCCCTTGCCGGTCAAAAGGATTTCAAAGCTGCTGTACCAAGAACTGTTTTCAGATTACTGGTTTCAGAAACTGTTGACCCTTGTCCTCCCTTTCAATAGTGAAATCCCAAAATGGTCCTAGGAGAGACAAGTAAATTCTGACAGCTGCTTAGAGGTCATCTTAGAACTAAATTCCAAAGAAGTACTTTTAGGCTGATAAAGAGTCTAGAAAAAGGAGGAGGGAGAGAAAAAGAAAAAATTAGATTAGTGTACAGAATGGTAGCTATTTGCAGCTCACCCAGGTGTGCTCTGAAGGTCAAAACCCTACATCAGCAATTTGTAGCAAACTCTTGAGCTCCTGTACCTCTTAGAAAGCACAATTGAATCAGATATCATGTGAAAGACATACACACTTCATATAATGCTACCTGCAAGTCTCCCTAGAAAAGCAGTTTTTGTAGGTGAAAACAATGAAGCCAGGTAATATTCCAAGGAGGCTGTAATTTTAGCAGACCTACCAACAGCACTGATGTAGGAAGCTCATTATTTTAATTTCTGGAGCCTTTTAATTTTTTCTTTAGAAAGTGTATAAATAGTTGCAGTGCTGCTTTGCTTCCAAAACTGGGCGGTGAGTTCAACAGCGACAACAGCAGCAGCAGCTCTTATCCTGGCCGTCATGGAGTTTCTTGAAAGAACTTATCTTGTGAATGATAAAGCTGCCAAGATGTATGCTTTCACACTAGAAAGGTAATAGATGTCTGTGTCTGCTTCACAATTTTCTCTCTTGAATATCATCCAATTAATTCCTATACCTTGTTGCTTCTGAACTGTAAACCTTTACTCTGCAACTTGGGGCACTCTGGAACATTTTATAAGTTGTTGACTGACATGTATTTTATATTCTGAAAAATGCAATACTTTATATAGTTGATTTGATTCCTTAAATATCCTAAGTGCGTAAAGAACACATTTTATTGATGTGTTTTTCATCTGTAGTGTTTATTCCAAAAAATAGACCTATATAATCTAATGTGTTGACTTTTCCTTTTCTCAATTATTCTCAGTTTTATGATAGATAGTAAATTTTATTATATTTAGAAAAAATTAAGACTTCAACTATATGGCATAATTGTAGTTATATTGATCTTAAAATGAGTTGTTGCTTTCATGCTCATAAAATATCATTATTAATATACATACCTATAATAAATATAGCTAATCCATTTCTTTTTAATGTCTCCCACAGTGTCACATGCAATACATTCACTCATTTTTCACTTGGTTAACAATTGTTGATTGAACACACCTGTGCTAAGTGCAGGACTTAGAAAAAAATGTCTAGTCTCAGATCTTTGTCCTCTTGAAACTTAGTCTAATGTGAAATACATATTAGAGCTAGGCAATTACAAAACAGTGTATTTGTGTCATACTGAGGGCATTCAGTAAGAATAACTGGACTTTGGAATCAGAGGAAGCTTTTTCAGAAGTAATAGGCTAAGAGCTGAAAAATAAAAAGGAATTAAAGTAGGGTTAGGGATAACCTACATAGAAAATAGGTTTAAGGAAAGTTTTGCAGACTTAGATAATTGCACAGTAAATATACTTTCACATACATAAGATGTGAGCTTGGTTTGTTTGAGGAGTTGAATCCGAATGGGGTTCAAATAAGAAACACATTCAGTGAATATAAATGAGCTAATGAAAATCTGAAAAGAATTCATGTTAGAAGAATTTAAGAGAATACTTGCCCATTAATAGTATGTGTAATGTTCTTGTTTGTTTCACAAAGCCAAATTAATATTCTAAGGAGTAGTGATACTATGTTTGATGGCATCAAATATTTTAGCAACAGCAAAGAGACTTTATAAAAAGGATATTTATAACTTGTCTTAAAACAAAGAATCTAGCAGTCTCACATTGGAATAATTATTTTTCTTAGAAAATAATATTAGATATGATTTATTGAGGTTATTAACATAAAAAACAAAGCCTCGTGGTAAGTCAGGCAGAAATTTTGGACAAAAAATTGTTAGCCCTACAGATACTATCAATAGAGCATCTCCACATTACTGAAATAACAATATTTCCCTTCTCAGTAATGTAGACTATTAGCATTTTGTTGTACAAATAAGCCAACCACTTATAGGTACAAAGTCTCATTCACCCCATAAATAGGTATGGTTTTCAGGACACAGTGTTTATAAGAATTGTCAAACTCATTTGTATTTTCTTGTCAAGGGAAATAAATTAAATCTGCAAGAGATTATTTATCTTGATCCCTCATTTTACCATGTAGGAAACTGAATGCCATATAGAACAAATGCCTTTCTCGAGGTCAAAATAAATGCCTTTCTTGAGGGCAGATGGCTAATTACAATAGAACTGTGCTGTGGACCCAGGCCCCCTACTTGTTAATTTAGTGTTTGCAGTCTCCCTCTACATCTCCTGTACTCATACGTCCACCATCTGGGCTCTTGAATCGTTAATCTATTTCCTCCTTAGGTCACATGTCCCTGATTCCCCTCACTTACTCACTTTTTCCCTCACCTCTCCCAATCTATTTCATTTATTTTGTTCTGTCTCTATTAGTCATAGATAACTTTGTCCCCTAATAGTCCTCCTCTTTTCTCCTTCTACTTCTTTTTCTTTCTACTTATTATCAGTTTTCTATTTATTTATTTATTTATTTATTTATTTTTTTTTTGAGACGGAGTCTCGCTCTGTCACCCAGGCTGGAGTGCAGTGGCCGGATCTCAGCTCACTGCAAGCTCCGCCTCCCGGGTTCACGCCATTCTCCTGCCTCAGCCTCCCGAGTAGCTGGGACTACAGGCGCCAGCCACCTCGCCCGGCTAGTTTTTTGTATTTTTTTAGTAGAGACGGCGTTTCACCGTGTTAACCAGGATGGTCTCAATCTCCCGACCTCGTGATCCGCCCATCTCGGCCTCCCAAAGTGCTGGGATTACAGGCTTGAGCCACAGTTTTCTATTTAAACTGTTACCAGCTGTTAAGAAACTTAATCTGAAGAAAACTTTATTATCTAATTCCACAAATGGAGTGTTCCATTTATCTATTGCTTTGCAACAAACTACCCCAAGACATAGTGGCTTAAACAACAACTATTTTATTATGATTCTGTGGGTCAGGATTTGGGCAGCATTCCATGTGATATTATCTGGAATGGAAAGCTGCATTCTGCTGGTATCTGGGCTAGGCGAGAAGGTTTAAGATGGCTTCACTTACATGACTGAGATCTTTGTGTTGGCTTTTGCCTGGGGCGGGTGTCTTAATTCTTCTTCCCATGGCTTCTCTCTCTGTATGGTGTCTCACTTTATCTGGTTAGCCTGGAATTCCTTATGTGGCAGTTGAGAGTAGCAAGAGAGCAATAGTGGAAGCTGACCATTCTTAGAGAGCTTAATCCCAGAACTGGCAGAGTATCATTTTTATCACAATTTATGGGTTGGTTAAAGCAAGTCCCAAGTCTCACATTCCATGGGTGAGACAATAGATTCTATCTCTTGATTGCATGTGCATATTGGATGACAGGAATTGCTGGAGGTAATCTTTATAGACATTTTACTACAGGAAGTAGTAATATTGGACCCAGTAGGTGTCATGAACCATGTTTTTTACCTTCTCCAGTCTCTCCAAATGTGTTTCATTGATGGGATTCTCTGGGCTTTGGGTTCATTGTAGCAAAAAAAAAAAAAAAAAGACTATGTAAAGTTGAACTACAACAAAAAAAACAATCAATGTTTTTCTTGGTGCTAGGTGGAAGGGATCAAGTTTCTCTTTTCCCCAGCCATATGTTGAAGAAGTGCAGAGGAAGTAAGGGTAGGGACAGATGGTAGAGGTAAACTGCTAGAACATTTTCAACAACTATTTAACTGGTAAAAGTTATAAAAAAGAAATGAAAATCTCTGGAAGTTGTCTTAAGGGCATGCAGAAAATTAAGAATTATTTATTCTAGAAAATCTAAATCTCAGTAAGAAGTGAGAGTCTATGGCATTTGAGCCAGGATCTGCTCCATTAACCTCTGCTCTTCCCCAAGCTCAGTATGATGGAAGCTCAACCCTTGAGTGGATGTAGCCAAAAGACAAGGCTCCCTCTCCTCCCAGCTTCCAGTTAAAGATCATAGCTCACCCCTAGAGCAAAAGGCTGTTGGAATCTCTTATTGTCCCAGCCTCAGGTTGTAGAAATTCTCTTCATTATAGACATGACCAAGAGGACTATGGTTTCCTTCCTTCACCCAGCCTCCTCTCAGAGGGTATAATCTCTAGCCCAGGAGCAGCAAGGTCCTGAATATCCCTGCCCTGGATCACTCATAGTGTGCAGGACGTATTCCAGGAGGCACAAGCAAAAAAGACTAGGGACTACTATTTGTAATCAGTGCTCCACTTGTGGAGCAAGAATATGGCTCCAGGAGAAGTAGGTCACAGTCTCTTCTGCCAGCTCTGGTGCAGTGGTGTAAAGGTACTACTTATGGGAGAGGCAGGCCATAAGAATAGAGGGTTATGTATCTTTCCCTTAGAAGACTGATGATACACAAGCTGGAATTTTATTTGTGAGAGAGCATGGGGGCATTTCAAGCATAGGGACACTGTTGAAAACAATGAAGATTCTTCTGGTGAGCAATTAAGAGTAGGCTTGTTGCTTCATGATAGCAACAAGCTATTGGCAGACTGGCTAGAAGTTAAACAGAGACAGGCAGAAAAAGAGGTAAGAAATGCCCTCCTGGATTTGGCACTAGCCACAAAATTTGGCCTCAAATATTACCCCTATACAGAAGCCTGTTACAGATTGAATGTTTATGTCCCCCACAATTATTTGTTGAAGCACAAATGCCAGTTTGGCTGTATTTGGAAATGGGGCCTCTAAGGAATAATTAAGGCTAATTGGGGTTATAAGAGTGGGGTCCTGATCTGACAGAAGTAATGTTCTTATAAGAAGAGACTCTAGATAGCTCACTCTCTCTCTCTTTTTGGGTGTATACACTAAGGAAAGACCATGCGAGGAAGTAACAAAAAGGCAGGCATCTATTAGTCAGAAAGAGAACCCTTACCAGTGAATTTGCTAGCACCTTGATTATGGAATTCCATCCTCTGGAGCTGTAAGAAAATAACATTTGTATTATTTAAGACACACAGTCTGTGGTATGTTGTTACAGTAGCTGAAGCAGACAAATTTAATTGGATCAGATTGTTGGTCCATTCATACCTCAGAGTATTATTGAAAACCGTAGCGCAACAATTCAGCAAACAATTAAGAAGGCCAAAATCTGGGTGTGATACCACCACAGGCAGAACAATCATTTAACAGCGAGACCATGGAAAGAAACAGTCAAAGTGAACACAACTAAAGTGATTATTATCCTTTGGAAATGGGAGAGGATAAGAATGACTGTGCATCTACCCAGTCATGCACCCTCTGAGGAATGACAACAGAGGCTGCGCATGGAGGGAAAGTCAGACAACACCTGGTTTAAAAAAAACCAGTTAGTAGAAACAGTCCAGGTGTTGTATTTAGAATTCAAATGTTTCAAAACAGCTATTATAACTAGGTTAAAAGAATTAAAGAAAATCAAAGAACAAAGAATTAAAGATAGGTATGATTAAAATGTCTCATAAAATTGAGAATATCAATGAAAGGTTAGAAATTATTTTTTAAAAAAGAACCAGATGAAAATTCTGAGGCTGAGAAGTACAATAAGTGAAATTAAAAATTCACTAGAGGGGTTCAACAGTAGAACTGTACTCATAGAAGCTGGCAGAAGAAAGATTCACTGAAATTGAAAATAGATTG
Source organism: Macaca mulatta (assembly GCF_049350105.2). NCBI lineage: Eukaryota > Metazoa > Chordata > Mammalia > Primates > Cercopithecidae > Macaca > Macaca mulatta. The sequence goes on from NC_133413.1 coordinate 127,539,344, forward strand.
GAAGATATTATGCAACATGAAAAACAGAGAGAAAATAGAATGAAGTAAAAAAATCAACAGAGCCTCAGAGAAATGTGGTACATTGTTAAATATATTCACATATGCATAATAAGAGGGCCAGAAGGAGAGAGAAAAAGGAGAAGAAAAATAGTCAAAGAAATAATGGCCCCAAACTTTTGAAGTTTGTTGAATATTAATCTATACATTCATGATGGTCAGTGAACTCTAAGAAGAATCAAGCAAATAGATTTACACGCTCACACATTATAGTAAAGCTACTAAAAGCAAAACACAAATAAAAAACCTTGAAAGCAGCAAGAGAAAAAATAAAGATGCATTATGTGTGAGAGCATCCTGATCAGATTAACAACTGACTTCTACCAGAAGCAAAGGAGGATGGCAGTGAGATGACATTTAAAGTAGTAAAAGAAAAATAAATTCCTATCAACCAATAATCTTATATCCACCTAAACTATCTTCCCAAAATAAAGGTGAAATAAAGACAAACAAAATCTAAGATAATTTGTTGTTGGATTCACTTTACAAAAATCAGTAAAGAAAGCAATAGTAAAAGAAGAAATATTAAAGAAAACAAATGACACCAGATATTAAGTTGAATCAATACTTTAAAAAAAAAAGCACCAATAAGGGTAATAATGTGGGTAATTATAAAAGACATGATTTGTTCTCCTTTTTCCTCTTAACTGATTTAATAGTAAACTGCATAAAATAAAATGTATATAATCTTAGATGAAATGGATAAATTCATAGAAAGACAAACTACCACATGAACTTAAGAAGAAACAGAAAATCTGATAAGTAAAGATACTGAATTATTAATAAATTTCATAAAACCTTACACAAAGAAAGCTCAAGTCCAGATGTCTTCACTGGTGATTTCTACCAAAATTTAAAATAGAATTAATATTAACTCATCACAAATTCTTCCCCCAAATAGAAGAGGCATAAATACACTTCCCAACTCATTTTATGAGGTCAATATTCTGCTGATAGCAAAAAAGGAGGAAATATCACAAGAAAATAAAACTACAGAACAGTATCCCTTATGAATACAGATGCAGTAATCCTTGAAAAAGACTAATGAACTGAATCCAGCAACATATAAAAGTAATTACAAACAATGATGAAATGGGATTTATTCCAGTAACGCAAGCTTAATTTAACATCTGAAATACAATCAAAGTGATACAACATATTAATAGGATACAGAACAAAGCTCACATGATTATCTCACTAGATGCAGAAAACGAATAGACAAAATTCAACACCCTTTAATTATATAAACACCTGCAAAACTAGAAATAAAATGAAACTTCTTCAAAAGCATCTATGAAAAACCTGCAGCTCACATCATAATTTTTTTTTCAATAGGTTTTTTGGGAACAGGTGGTGTTTGGTTACACAGATAAGCTCTTTAGTGGTGATTTCTGAGATTTTGGTGGACCCATCACCTGAGCAGTGTACACTGTACCAAAGTGCAGTCTTTTATAGTAATTATGGCGAAAGCCTGAACACTTTCCCCTAAAATCAGGTACAAGATAAGGATGTCCACTTTCATGAGTTCTACTCAACATGGTACTGTATGTTCTAGCCAGAGCAATTGGGAAGACGACAAAATAAAAGACATTCAGATTGGAAAGAAATAATTAATATTATCACTGTTTTCTTTTCTTTCCTTTCCTATTTTTTGAGACGGAGTTTCACTCTTATTGCCCAGTCTGGAGTGCAATGGCATGATCTCAGCTCACCACAACCTCTGCCTCCTGGGTTCAAGTGATTCTCCTGCCTCAGCCTCCCGAGTAGCTGGGTTACAGGCATGCGCTACCACACCCAGCTAATTTTTGTATTTTTAGTAGAGACGGGGTTTCTTCATGTTGGTCAGGTTGGTCTTGAACTCCTGACCTCAGGTGATCCACCCGCCTCGGCCTCCCAAAGTGCTGGGATTACAGGCATGAGCCACTGTGCCCAGCCTATCACTGTTTTCAAATGACATTATCTTACATGTAGAAAGTCCTAAAAGATCCATTTAAAAATTTTAGAACTAATAAACAAGTTTGGTAAGGTCACAGTAAAAGAGATCAATATACAAACAGTAATTGTATTTTTATACAGTAGCAAAGGAAAATCTGAAAATGAAATTAAGAAATCAACTTCACTTACAATAGCATAAAATAATAATGTATTTTAGAATAAATTTAACAAATGAAGTGCACAGCTTTTACACTAAAAATTACAAAACAGTGAGTTAGAAATATTAAAGAAAGAATAAAAGATATAAATCAATGAAAGATATTCCATGTTTGTGGATTAGAAAATGTAATATTGCTAGGATGACATTATTCCTAAAATTAACATGGAAATTTGATGCAATTACTACTAAAATCCTAACTGTCTTTTTGAAGAAGTTAAGCTAGCCCAATAATTTATATGGAACCAGTAGGGGCCTACGAAAGGCAAAAGTATCTTGAAAAAGAATAAATTTGGAGGACTCACACTTCCTGATTTCAGAATTTAATACAAAGCTATAGTTATCACAACAAGAGTGTGATATTGGCATAAAGACAGACATATACACCAATGTGATAGCATTTTAGTCCATAAATAAGTTCTTATATGTGTGGTCAATTGTTTTTCACCAAGGATTCCAAGACAATTCAATGGTGGTAAAAAAAAAAAAAAAAAAGTATTTTCAACAACTATTGCTGGGACAACTGGATGTACATAAGCGGAAGAATTAACTTGTATACCTTTCTGACACCATTTTAAAAAATCACTAAAAAATTGATTATAGACCTAAATATAAGAGCAAAACCTATAGAACTCTCTTTTTTTTTTTTCTTTTCTTTTTTTTTTTTTTGTTTTTGAGACGGAGTCTTACTCTGTCGCCCATTCTGGAGTGTAGTGACACAATCTCGTTTCACTGCAAGCTCTGCCTCCCGGGTTCAGGCCATTCTCCTGCCTCAGCCTCCCGCTGGGGACTACAGGCGCCTGCCACCATGCCCGGCTAATTTTTTTTGTATTTTTAGTAGAGACGGGGTTTCACCGTGTTAACGAGGATGGTCTCGATCTCCTGACCTCGTGATCCGCCCGCCTCAGCCTCCCAAACTGTTGGGATTACAGGCGTGAGCCACCGCGCCCGGCCAAACCTATAGAACTCCTAAATGAAAACACGTGATCTTGGGTGAGGCCACGGTTTATTGGTATGACGCCTAAAGCATAAGTGATAAAAGAAAAATTATATATATTGGAGAGCATCAAAATAAAGTATTTTGTTCTGTAAACAAAACTAACAGGAAAATAAAAAGATAAGGCACATATATTGAGATAAAATATTTACAAATTACATGATAAGGGATGTGTATAAGAATATGTAAAATAATTGTTACAATTAATAAAACTATAAATAATTAAAATATGTAAAGGATACTGATAGACATTTCTCCAAGAAAACATACAAATGTATAATAAGCACATGAAATATGCTCAACATCATTAGTCATTAGGGTAATGCAAATCAAAATCACAATGAGATGCCACTTCATACCCACTAGAATAGCTGTAATAAAAAAAAATAGTAACAAGTGTTGGCAAGGATTTGGAGAAATAGGAACTCTCTTACACAGTGTATGGGAATGTCTAATGGTACTGTGCTTTGAAAAAGAGTCCAGCAGTTCTACAAAATGTCAAACATAAAGTTATCTTATGACTCAGGAATTCCATTGCTTGATTGGAAGAGAAGTGAAAACATACTTCTACAAAACACTTCTATACAACTTTTCATAACAACATTGTTTGAAATAGTCAAAAAGCAACAAAAAAAGAAATAACCCAATATCCATCAACTGACTAGTAAAATTTTATGTATCCATACAATGAAATACCATTTGGAAATAAAAGGCAATGGAATACTGATGACATACTGATATCTGCTACAATATGGATAAACCTTGAAACCATGATGCTAAATGAGAGAAGCCATTCACAAAAGTCCTCATATTATATGATTCTATTTATATGAAATGTCCAGAATGGGCAAATCTGTAAAGACAGAAAGTAGATTAGTGGTCGCCTGGGAGAGGGTGCAAGGAGAATGGGGAGTTACTGCTAATGAATATGGGTTTTTTTTGGTAATGGTTTCACAACTCTGTTAATATACTGAAAACCATTAATTTATATAGATTAAATAGACCATTTCCATAATATTAAAATTAGATCTTTTTTTTTTTTTTGATACAGAGTCTTGCTCTGTTTGTTGCCCAGGCTGGAGTGCAGTGGTGTGATCTTAGCTCACTGCAACCTCTGTCTCCTGAGTTCAATCAATTCTCCTGCCTTGGCCTCCCCAGTAGCTTGGATTACAGGTACCCACCACCATGCTAATTTTTGTATATTTTTGGTAGAGATGAGGTTTCACTCCATCTCTAGTGAGTGGTCTTGAATTGCTGACCTCAAGTGATCTGCTTGCCTTGGCCTCCCAAAGCACACAAATTTTATAATTTTTTCTTAATAAAGTTGTTTAAAAAGGGGTGTGTGATTGAATACCTGTCTAGGACAAAACATGACATCTGATTCTGTAAATGTTTCTATTTCCCACTTTCTCTAGTTCTCACCCTTCAAACTATTTCTTCTACATCACTCATTTATTTCATAAACATTGAGTGAAATATAATCTCAATAAATATGTACTGAATATCTGTATGTTCAAGACAGGGTCCCAGGCATTGAGCATATAGAACTATTTCTAGGGCAGACAAAGAGAATGGTGAAGCAGGGAAACAGAAGTGAAGAACTGCTAAGGGATTACAGGAATGTTATTTCCCTCTTTGATATTTATCTTCTGTTTAGGAATGAACAGTCAATCTCCAGGGTCAATTCATACAAGACTGATGTCATGTCACTGGAGTAAAATCTGGAATAGTGGATATGGGCAAAAGAGAAACAAAAAATTGGTTTGCTTTTTTATTATCTAAGTCTTGTTATAAAAATGCTTGTCCTGAAAGTTGTTTTGCAGTATAGCCTACTTTATCCTTCCTAAATAACAATGATAATAATGTAATGTGGTTCATGAATATGGTAAAATAATTTTAAAATTTGTGCATTTATCTTGCTCCAGTTACACTTTGAAGTGATTTATACGAATTAGCTAAAAATCTCTCAACCAGCCTATGAGAGTGATGCCACCATTATTCCTATTTTCAGATGGGGAAATTGAGGCACAGAGAGGTTAAGTAATTTTCTTAGTCATATGACTAGTGAGTGGTAAGGTTGGGAGTTTGACTCAGGTGGTGGGTTGCCAGAGCCCAGCTCTCAGCCTCTATACTGCACTGCCTGCCACTCAGTCCCATCTTGGGAACTGGCATTCCTTTCTCCTGGTTAATGTAACCAGAAACCAACAAGTCATCTTTGAGTTCCACCTCTCTATTATTCCCCCTGAACTAATGCTATTGATTAGCAATTCCTGTTGACTGTACCTCTCAAAAGTCCCTCAAATATGACTACTTCTTTCCATTTTTATTGTCACTACATAGGTCCAAGCCACCAATGTGTTGGCTGTAGTCATCTTCTATGGGTTTCTATGTTTTGATCTTCTACACTCTAGTCTTCCAGGCAGCACCCAAAGCGATCATTTTAGAAATGTGAACCATGTAATGTTACTTCCCAGCTCAAAACTTTCCAAATTTTTCTTTTTAGACCTTGAATTAAATTGAACTCTTTATAGTGACCTGAATTGTTCTGCAAAATCTGATCCCTTTTTTGACCTCTTTCCATTTCACTCTTTCTTTATGCCACAGGGGCCACCTATGTAGTTTTCTTTCTGTTCAAGACAAGCATTTGAACAAGAAAATCCTTCTTGTCTTTGGGCTTTTGCTCTAGCAATGCCCTCTACTTGTGATAGCTTTCACTTACACAGGTTTTCTCCTGGTAATTCTGTAACTTGCTGCTGAGCTATCACCTCCACAGAGGTGCCTTCCTTTCCCACCACATTTAAGGTAGTTCATCTTCCCTCTCCTGCTCACCATTCATCATACTATATAGCCTCTACTAAAGACAAAGTAAATTGATTCATTTACTCTTTGTCTCCCTCTACTAAAAACAGGCTCCTTAGAGAAGGACCTTTGTTTGTCTTGTACAACATGGTATTGTTAACATTTCTGCTGGTGCAGGCCCTTTTTAGGTATGCAATAAATATTTAATGATGAATGAATAAAATGTTAAAAATTCATGGTGAGGCTGAAGCTTTTATCTCCCCTTCTAACAGGAATAGTGATTTGAGGTTCTTGGGGAAAGTGATGTGAAACTACAAAATCAAAGTGATTTTTATGTGCTCAACATTTGAAATAGGGTAAAAAATAAAAATTTTACCAACATTATTTTGGAGATAGAAGCAAAAGAATTTAATTTCTATCACTAAACAAAAATAGAATTTAAAAAAAAAAAGTTTCTCCAAGATTGCAAAAATAAAGTCCCATTTTCTAAATCCCTTTTTTGCAGATGAAATCAAAGTTTTAGAATATTGGCATCAAATTTTCTAATATTTCCATACTTTTTCATCTCTGTTTCTCCATCTTTTTTTTCTTTGATGCTACAGTAAATTTCTTTGGCCTATTATTCCTAATTTTTAAAGCTTTGGCCATATTTGAATACATGGGAATGTTTTGGGATTTATTCATTAATAGCAGATTCACATTTCAGTGTTTGTTGCATCATAGAACTTGCTTTTTATAACTTTCTTCTTAAAATAATATTGAAAAGTCACATCATTGTCGTGATCAAGAGCCGTTCTGCATCTAGAGAGACTTAGATAACTTTGCTCTAACGAGCTTATGAGGAATATATGTTAACTTTGGGTTTTAACTTCTTTGGGGTCACAGACTCTTTTGGAAGCTAAGTGAAGACTGTACTTTTGCCTGTCCCATAAAACACACACACACACACACATACACACACACACACACACACACACACACATGAACACATTATATACAATTTCAATGGACCTTATGAAGCCCACTTTTGGATTTCTGGCTTAGTTCTTCAAGAAGCAGTCTCAGCTCAGAGTATACCCATATTTGTTAAACTTAGAATCCAAGATAGGGAAACAGTACACAAAAGTAAAAATTGCCCACATTTTCATACTTTCCTCCTGGTGGCATTGCCCAGGGGCTTTTTCGCAGGTTTGATTCTTGCTTTGGTCTGGCTTCTAAGCTGCTCCAAGATAAATTTCTCTCCTGGTCACTGACTACTTGGCTTTCCCTGGTCATAAGATTTATGAAAACCTAAAATAAAGCAACGCTTCATATGACCACAGCACACCAGGCAGTTCTAGAACAATTGGTGAGCCTGCTTTGCTCATGCTGTCTTCTCAGCCCAAGGAAGGAGTAAATCTCAACAATGTGTTTGTGTTAGTACTCAGGTTCCTCTGAGTTGATGGCCACTGGGGACCCACACTACCATATTCTATGGTTGTTTATTATTAGAATATTATTACATAACAAAAGCAAAAGTCTACTCATTTTAAATATAAATACTTTATTTGTTACTTTCCAAATTGTTCTTATTCCAACTAAGAAGCTTATTTGGAACTACTCAGAATCCTAAGTGCTATTCACATAATTGATAAAAAATAAACCAATGACGTAAATTGGCTGTAATGTATATTCCAAAGCCGGTTTGGCAATATATGTCAAAATCCTTAGAAATGTAGGTACCTTTTGACCAAGTAATTTCCCCTTTAAGATTCCACTTTAAGGAGATAATATATTGAGCAAAGATTATAAGGATGTGAATCATAGTAGTGCTTATATGAGCAAGTAATTGCAAAAGAACGAGTTGTCTAATAATTTAAAAACATGAGTTAATTATGCTATGATGTAGCTATGTTAAATATATACTGCCCTCCATATTTTAAAAATAACGATATACAACATTTTATAAATGGAAAAAATATTAACAATATTTATAGCTAAGAATCAGGTTCAGAAGCTGTATCTTTGGTAGGATCCTCTTGTGATGCAATCATCTTATTCACATCCATTCTAGTGCTTCCCCACTGAGGAGTAGCCAGGTTTAGGTAAAATTTTCCCTATTCTCAGCTGTATGAGTCAGCATGGCTGGGTTTTGCCAGTCTTCTGAGTATAGCAATGCCTAAGTCAATCAGCTCATCCATATTCCCCTGGCTATAGTGGTTGTTTCTCATTTAGACAAATCCACATGCATATCAAGACTCTTGTTTAGCAGTTTGAGAGGGGATAATCTCTCTATGTATATGTTAAAAAATAAATACACAGTCTGATTACCTTTGGCAACCATCCCGCTACCATGGGGAAGACAAGCTTGAGGTTGAAGAATAGCTGAGAACCAAGACATGAATCTGGAGACCTCGTCAAAGAGTATCTGAAACCTGGCCCCTCTAGATGTTTTCAGTTGCAGAACCAATAATTCTTACTTATTAATTATTCTAGCAAGAGTCTTGTTTTCCATACTTATAACCCAAAACATCCTAATTAATCTGAAATCTAATTATGTAAAAAGTGTATTCATATATTACAAATCTACACAATAAAATATCAATAATAATTGTCTCTTGGAGAGGATTACCAGTTATTTTTCCCTCTGCTTTGTGACTTTTTTGTAATTCCAGATTTTCTATAATGAATATATATTATTTTATTCAGAAAAATCATATATAATAATTAGAGTCAGAATAATAATGTTCATCTAAGCCAAAACCATGAGACTTTTAATCCTGAATGGTGATAGGCTAAATGAAATAAAGTGAAAGCTAATATATTGCTAATTTTGTTTGTTTGTTTGTTTTTACCTCTCAGAGTCACGAATGCAAAGTTCTTAATTCCAAGACTCTTATTTATTTCTGTACATGAGTTTATTTTTAAAAATTTAAAAATATGATTAGTTCAAGATCCATGGATATTGACATCTGCCTTCCTGCCCCAACATTAGGACACCTAAAATTGGTTTAGGCATGACAGAAGAAACACTGGGCTTGGGATTCCCACTCCAAAATTTCCTGGATATTTGACCTCAGGCAATTACTTAAACTCCCTGAACCTTAGTTACTTCAGCCAAGAAATATGGGGTTGCAGTTAAGTGAAATAAGCCAAGCACAGAAAGACACATATCACATGTTCTCGCTTATATATGGGAGCTAAAAAAGTGGCTCTCATGAAGATAAGAGAGTAGATTGGTGGTTACAAGAGGCTGAGAAGGGTAGAGAGGAGGAAGGTATGAAGGAAGGTTGATAAATGGGTACAAATATATGATTTGAGAGAAGAAAATGATCTAGTGTTTGATAGATCTGTGAGGTGACTATGGTTTGCAATTATCTATCATATGCTTCAAAATAGCCAGAAAAGAATAATTGAAATGTTTCTAGAATAAAGAAAAGAGAAATATTTAAGGTCATGGACATCTCAAGTATACTGATTTGATCTTTAAAAATTATATGAATGTATTAAATTATCACATGTACCCTAAATTAGGTATATTTGTTATGCATCAATAAAAATTGTTTAAAAAAAGAAAAAAAAAGTGTTAGACCAAATGTTATCTACCTTTCCATCTGTGAAATTCTATGAGTGACTCTAAATTTTGCTTTATATTTGAGCGGAACTGATATTCACTGCCTGCTTTGGGAAGTATAAGTAGGTTTCAACTCTCATCATAACATTGATTAATTGGTAGCCACTGTCTGCAGAGCGGTGGTAAGAAGGTCTCAGAGTACATACGGAGTCAGCAGGAAAAAGTACTATGATCTGTCAATAATGTTGATAAGTATTTGAATCCTCAGTCTGGCTCATATACACATATCGAACAATGTAGTCTGATTTATTTTATTATTATTTTTTGTAGCACAGTGTCCAAGTCTTTTGAGAGTGAAATAACTGGGAAGAAATCCCTTTAAAATGTATTTGCTTCTTTTCTCCTGTTCCTTTGATATCTCTTAATCATTGGTGGCATTGACTGAATAAGAGTTTGACTGAATAAAAGTACAACTTTTAGTAGTTAAAGTTTAGAAGGAAATTTCTTGCTTGTTTCTTACACTTGATATTTTCTTGTAGAAAGAGCTGCAAATGAACACTTCCTAGCAAGTAAGCAAATGTCCTAATAGTGGTTCCACGTATGGGCAGCGTGGGTCAGTGAGTGGCTGGTTTGCAACTATGTTCACTTCTTGCTTCTGTCAAACTCATTCCTAGTGTGGAACTCCAACAGAAACCGGTGAATAAAGATCATTGTCCCAGAGAGAGACCAGAGGAGTTGGAGTCAGGAGGCGTGTACCACTGCCACAGTGGCTCCCAGGCCACAGAGAACAGGGCGAATGAGCACACCTATGCCAAGTGGAAGCTCTGTGCTGCTTCAGCAATATGCTTCATTTTCATGATTGCAGAGGTCGTGGGTGAGTCTTTCTGCAGACTTTTTTGATTAAACAAGCAAACAAATAAAACTCTGCATCATTATGGGAGGGTTACCTAAGTTCTTTTAAAGTAAGATTTAGTATTTTCTGTAAGTATAAGGTAACAATATGCTCATTGTAGATAAGTTGAAAAACAGTGGGAAACAAAATAAAATTCATCACTATTCCATATTCGAGTCACAGCCTTCAATAATTTTAGGGAGTGTTTTGTGCAATGCATTTTCTATTCATAGCTCACATGTTTTATTTTTTAAACATAACTGAGAGCATACTGAATGCTTTTGACCACACTGTCAAATACTCTTCAAAAACATTTTTATTCCTGAACAATATTCTCTAATATGCTCCACTGTAATTTACATAACGATTTCTCTATCGTTAGAAATTTAGGGAGTTTTTTCCTGCTTATGGACAATGTTGCAATGCAAAATCTTGAAGAAAATTCTGCCTGCCTTTCTGGTTAATCCCTTCAAAGAGATTCCTAAAAGTGGAAATAATTGCTTGAAGGACATGAATATTTGTATTACTTGATTGATATTGCCAGAGTGCTGTTGAGAAAGCTAAACAATTCATGTTTACCAGCTCTACTTGAGAATGATTCTGACTCCAAATCTTAATGACAACTAATTTTAATCTCTAAAATCTCTTTGCTATTGTATAGATGAATGTTTTAATATTTATTTCTTTAATTGTTACTATTAGACCTTTTTTTATTATTATTATACTTTAAGTTCTAGGGTACATGTGCATAATGTGCAGGTTTGTTACATATGTATACTTGTGCCATGTTGCTGTGCTGCACCCATCAACTCGTGAGCACCCATCAACTCATCATTTACATCAGGTATAACTCCTAATGCAATCCCTCCCCCCTCCCCGCTCCCCATGATAGGCCCCAGTGTGTGATGTTCCCCTTCCCGAGTCCAAGTGATCTCATTGTTCAGTTCCCACCTATGAGTGAGAACATGCGGTGTTTGGTTTTTTCTTCTTGTGATAGTTTGCTGAGAATGATGGTTTCTAGCTGCATCCATGTCCCTACAAAGGACACAAACTCATCCTTTTTTATGGCTGCATAGTATTCCATGGTGTATATGTGCCACATTTTCTTAATCCAGTCTGTCACTGGTGGACATTTGGGTTGATTCCAAGTCTTTGCTATTGTGAATAGTGCCACAATAAACATACATGTCATGTGTCTTTATAGCAGCATGATTTATAATCCTTTGGGTATATACCCAGTAATGGGATGGCTGGGTCATATGGTACATCTAGTTCTAGATCCTTGAGGAATCGCCATACTGTTTTCCATAATGGTTGAACTAGTTTACAATCCCCCCAACAGTGTAAAAGTGTTCCTATTTCTCCACATCCTCTCCAGCACCTGTTGTTTCCTGACTTTTTAATGATTGCCATTGTAACTGGTGTGAGATGGTATCTCATTGTGGTTTTGATTTGCATTTCTCTGATGGCCAGTGATGATGAGCATTTTTTATGTGTCTGTTGGCTGTATGAATGTCTTCTTTTGAGAAATGTCTGTTCATATCCTTTGCCCATTTTTTGATGGGGTTGTTTGTTTTTTTCTTGTAAATTTGTTTGAGTTCTTTGTAGGTTCTGGATATTAGCCCTTTGTCAGATGAGTAGATTGCAAAAATTTTCTCCCATTCTGTAGGTTGCCTGTTCACTCTGATGGTAGTTTCTTTTGCTGTGCAGAAGCTCTTTAGTTTAATGAGATCCCATTTGTCAATTTTGGTTTTTGCTGCCATTGCTTTTGGTGTTTTAGACATGAAATCTTTGCCCATTCCTATGTCCTGAATGGTACTACCTAGGTTTTCCTCTAGGGTTTTTATGGTATTAGGTCTAACATTTAAGTCTCTAATCCATCTTGAATTAATTTTCGTATAAGGAGTAAAGAAAGGATCCAGTTTCAGCTTTCTACTTATGGCTAGCCAATTTTCCCAGCACCATTTATTAAATAGGGAATCCTTTCCCCATTTCTTGTTTCTCTCAGGTTTGTCAAAGATCAGATGGCTGTAGATGTGTGGTATTATTTCTGAGGACTCTGTTCTGTTCCATTGGTCTATATCTCTGTTTTGGTACCAGTACCATGCTGTTTTGGTTACTGTAGCCTTGTATTATAGTTTGAAGTCAGGTAGCATGATGCCTCCAGCTTTGTTCTTTTGACTTAGGATTGTCTTGGAGATGCGGGCTCTTTTTTTGGTTCCATATGAACTTTAAAGCAGTTTTTTCCAATTCTGTGAAGAAACTCACTGGTAGCTTGATGGGGATGGCATTGAATTTATAAATAACCTTGGGCAGTATGGCCATTTTCACGATATTGATTCTTCCTATCCATGAGCATGGTATGTTCTTCCATTTGTTTGTGTCCTCTTTGATTTCACTGAGCAGTGGTTTGTAGTTCTCCTTGAAGAGGTCCTTTACATCCCTTGTCAGTTGGATTCCTAGGTATTTTATTCTCTTTGAAGCAATTGTGAATGGAAGTTCATTCATGATTTGGCTCTCTGTTTGTCTGCTACTGGTGTATAAGAATGCTTGTGATTTTTGCACATTAATTTTGTAACCTGAGACATTGCTAAAGTTGCTTGTCAGCTTAAGGAGATTTTGGGCTGAGACAATGGGATTTTCTAAATATACAATCATGTCATATGCAAAGAGGGACAATTTGACTTCTTCTTTTCCTAACTGAATACCCTTGATTTCTTTATTTTTGCATGCTTGTTAGTGATCTGTATTTCCCTCTGTTAATGCATTTTCTCCTTGTCTCTTAATGTCTGTTACTCATTTGTTTTTTAGAAAATTTTTTAATTCTCTATATTGATCTCTGGGAGCTCTTTATATATTAGGATATTAGACCTTTGTTATATTAGTTATAAATGCTTTTCCAGTTTGTTGTTTAACCTTTTGATGTTTGTGTTGACTTAGATAAGTTTTAAATTTTACATAGGTAACTGTTTTAAACTTTTCATTTTGAGCTCATTTCTTTTACTACTCTTTTACTGTTTTAGTGCTTAAGAATCCTTCTCCATCTTCTGAGAAGATAGCTTTTTTGTTGTTTAATTTTTGTATTTAATTTTAAAATTAATGTTGATATTAGATATATTTGTATGCTGTAAGGACTGAATTGTTTTCTAAATAGCTAACACAGTTTTCAGCATCATTTATGAAATAATTATTTTCCCCATTGATTTTTGATATTTCTTTAATCACTTATCAACAGTTTATAAATAGCAGGGTCTGTTTCTAAGGTGTTTCACTGATCTGTGTTTCTGGTCTCTGTCAAGGACATAATTAATGTAGATTTGTATGTTATAATATCTGTTATTTCCTATTAATGATTTTTAATTTAGCAGAGAAAAGCAAAGGCTATTCATCTCTCTTTATTATCCTAATTAAACATGAGAATTGTTCTGTTCAGTTTTCCCCCATCCAATTATGATTTTATTAATATTTAAGTTAATTTGAGAACATAGTATCTTTAAGTATTCAGCTTTCCCTCCAGGAATATGTTATGTTTCTCTATTTATCCAAATATTCTACATGTCTCATCAAGGTTTTATGGTGTTCATCTGACTACACAGACAGCCTACGTCTTGAGTTATTTCTGATTATTGTATGTGTTTGGCTTATTCTTTCCAGGGGTGAGTGCAGTCCACCATTTTTCATGTTTTGTTTTCTAGATAATTACTTTTTGTATTCTAAAGTTTTGATTTTTGTATATTCACTTTGTACTCAATTATGCATTTGAATTATTGTCAATTCTAAATATATTTCAGTGCATGTCCCCTTTTCTTGTCTCGTGCATCTTCCTCATCCCAGGACATCACCCTCTCTTGTGCAGAAAACATATTTCTCCTCATTTCAATAGTTATATCTCTTTTGTGTGTTTCATGTTTTGATCATGTTAAACAATACCTTATGCTAAATAAAATCTATGTTTGATTATTTAGCTGTTAAGCAAAATGCTTCTTGAAGGGTTAAGTGTTTTGTATTATGTTAATGAAATGTTTCTTTGTTTCAGTTTTGTAATTATTAACAAAGAATCAAGGATGAGTGTTGACTTTTAATCAAATACCTTTTCTTTTGAATTTATTGTTTTTTAAAGCTTTTTGACCCATGTTTGAGGTGCGTTATATAAAGAGATTTTGAAACATGTTATGATCTTTGCATTTTTGGCATTATGATAATAGCTATTATTTATTTAATGCTTACTATGTGTTAGAAGCTGTGACAAGTGCTTTCCGTGTATTACCTTAATTAATCCTGGTGAATTCCCTAAGAGGTAGCTCTCGTTGTTAATCTCACTTTATAGAAGGAACTAGAAGCACAAAGAGTAAAGTAATTCTCCCTTGGAAACATACCTGTAAGTGGGCAGGCCGTCTGAATTCCAGAGCTCATATTCCTAAGCCCTAACTATGGTGCCTCTCAAATTGACTGTGGCGGGCCATCCTTTTAATGCATTGCTGAATCTGAGTCACTGATATTTTTGTTAGGATTTTTACATCTTTATTAATAATTGAAATTTAACTATAGTTTTCTTTTTATGTCATTTTTCTAGGTTTTTATATTTGAATTATGCATGCTTAAATGGAAAGTTTAATTTTAATAATTTTATAAAGAAATAAAAACAGTTTATGTAACATTTTATTATCTCTTCCTTTTTAAAAAACTACCTAGTTATTTGTATGGCTTTGGAGACATTTTTGGAGATGATCGTTAGATGTGATTTTTAGCTTCTTCCTCACTTATTGATACACTCAAAATTTCTCCATCTTGGGTACACTTTGGCCATTTATTTTTTTTCAAAGTCATTCATCTCATTGAAAATTTCAGATGTATTATCATACCATGGAACATGATAGCCTCATGTTGGTATTAACTTAGTTCAAATGTCCTGATATGCAATGTTATCTTATTTTTCCCCAAATAGAAAAAAGAACACTGTAAACTACCTGACGTATAGGACCATAAGCTACTACCAATCTGTTATCAAATGTTACCTTCACACTCTGTTACCAATATTTTGGTGGCTACATTTCTATTATCCAAAAGAAGGGGTAAATTAATCATAATCTGAGACTAGAGAAAAATAGACTCTGCTTAGCTATTTTTTGCATTATAATATCTAGCAACCAGAATTAGCTGGTTTCTTCTAGCTATGGAGTCAAATGGCCTATACACTCATATTTGGACATTTATAACTGTTGAAAACTGTGAAAGAACTTAGACACGTCTAGTCCAAGACAATTCCAGGGTTGGCAATATCCTTTCAGTCAAAGTTTACAGAACTAACTAATACCACAAAATTCCTGGAGTCAGTTCCTTTGAAGAAGCTGAATTAATAGCTTGATGGAGTCGCAAAGAACTTACTTTTAGCAATTCTAATTTGGAAAACACCTTTTGGAAATTCACTAACATCTATACCAGAGGGATATTGTTTATCATTATTGGAATTAATAAGTTTGTGGATAATATTCAATAGCTTATGTAAAAGATTGACATAATGAAAAACCTAATAACAGAATTCATTTGAAATGTGATTTGAAAAGGCAATGTTCTTGGACATCCAAATAAAATTCTGGCACTACCACCTGCAAACACAGCTCAGGAAGATTCATTGACTGACTTCTTTCTTCCACTACTTTCTTCCTCTGCTTTTCCCTGAATCCATATGGATGCTGAGAATAGATGGCATCGTCCCTCCGGCTGATATCTAATAAATAGTCTGAAAAGAGATGGTCTTCTGCTCACAAAATTAATTTGTTTTAATTGACAAATAAAAATGATATATATTTATTATGTATAACATGATGTTTTGAAACATGCATATATGGTGAAATGACTAAATCGAGCTAATTAATATGGACATTACCTCACATACTTAACATTTTTTTGTGGTAAGAACACTTAAAATCTACTCATTTTAGCAATTTGGAAGAATCCAGTACATTGTGCTTAACTATAGTCACCATGTTCTACAATAGATCTCTTAAACTTATTCCTTCTATCTAACTAATATTGTGTGTCCTTTGACCAACACCTCCCCAGCTTCTTCCTTCCCCAGCCCCTATCCCTGCCGCTGGTAACCACACTTCTACTCATTGCTCTATAAATTCAGCTTTTTTAGATTACACATATAAGTGAGATCATGTGGTGTTTGTCTTTCTGTTCCTGACTTATTTCACTTAATAAAATGTTCTCCAGGTTCATCAATGTTGCTGCAAATGACAGGGTTTCCTTCTTAAAGGCTGAACAGAACTGCATTGTGTATACATACCACATTCTTTTTATCTATTTATGCGTCTGTGAACACTTAGGATGATTCCATATCTTGGCTATTGTGAATGCTGCAATGAACAGCATTGAATGGCAGGGCAGATATATCTTCAACATATTGACTTCACTTCCTTTGGATATATACACAGTAGCAGAATTGCTGGATCATATGGTAGTTCTATTTTTAATTTTTTAAGGAACTACTTTCTATAATGGCTGTACTGACTTACATTGCAGTTTGCAAGATTTCTTTTCTTTTCTTTTCTCCACATCCTCACCAACATTTGTCTCTCCTCTTTTTGGTAATAAGCACTCTAATAGATGTGAGGTGAATTTTCCTGATGATTAGTGATGTTGAACATATTTTCATAGACCTGTTAGCCGTTTCTATGTCTTCTTTCAAGGAATGTCTGTTGAGGTTCTTTGCCCATTTTTAATCAGGTTATGTGTTTTCTTACTATTGAGTTGTTTGGCTTCCTTATATATATTTTGGATATTAACCCTTTATCGTATGTATGGTCTGCAAACATTTTCTCCCATTCTGTAGATTGTCTCTTCATTCTGTTGATTGTTTCCTTTACATTTGAGTTTGATGTAATCCCAATTGTGTAATTTCACTTTTGTTGACTGGGCTTTTGGGGTCATATTTTAAAAAAAAGCATTGCCCAAACCAATGTCATGGAGCTTTTCCTTTATATTTTTTTCTAGTAGTTTTAGAGTTTCAGATCTTATATTTAAGTCTTCAAGCCATGTTGAGTTGATTTTTGTATATGGTATGAGATAAGGGTCTAATTTCATTCACAACCTCCTCTTTCCCTTCTCATTTCTATGCATTAGAGTCTATGAGTTCTAATTTGACTTTAGGGGCAGAAGTGAGTGATGATGTCAGTAAATAAATTAAATTGATACTGACTGAAAAATATTCAGCATTTGAGCTATATTGAGATTGAGCCAATTTTCCTAAAACATTGCTCTCCTTATATTACTTCTGTCTTCAAAGTTTTTTACTGATGCCAGTGCGGTGGCTGTAATCGATTGATGCCTGTAATCCCAGCACTTTGGGAGATCAAGGCAGGTGGATCACATGAGGTCAGGAGTTCGAGACCAGCCTGGCCAACATGGCAAAACCCTATCTCTACTAAAAATATAAAAATTCGCTGGATGTGATGGCACACGCCTGTAATCTCAACTACTTGGGAGGCTGAAGCAGAAGAATTGTGCATGAACCCAGGAGGTGAAGGTTGCAGTGAGCCGAGATTGCACTACTGCACTCCAGCCTGGGCGATAAAGTGAGACTCTGTCTCAAAAAAAAAAAAAAAAATTTTTTTTTTTTTTTTTTTTTTTAACTGGCTCCCCTTTGCTTAGTTCAGGGTTCACAACCTTTTTCCCTTCATGACAAGCGTAGTACATTTTACTGAGCACTGGGATAAACTGACAAGGGTGCTTGTAGCTGGAAGACACCGCTTCAGAGGCTCCCACTGTGCTAGGCCCTAATTGCTTGCCTCAAGTCAAAAAAGATCAATATATTGGAAAGCTCTAGCATCCTGGAAAAAATGAAAAATTCCTACTTCGGTTTTCAAGACATTGCATAATCTGGTGGCAAAACTATCAATATTCTTATCTTGCTATTTCCCTGACTACCCTGTTTCAGCCACATTTGTTTATTCATTCTCTGCAAGATAATCTTTGCACTTTATTCTTACGCTTTTTTTCTTTGAATAGAAAAGCCTTCTCCTCTTTCTCCATACTCATCAAAATCCTGGTCATTAGTCAAGACCCTGATCCACAGCTCACCTCCTCCCCAAAGCCATTCTTGGCTATGTTAGAGAAAGCAATTAATATTCTCAGATCACTTTTGAAAATCTGAGAGGTCATCCTGCAGGATATGGGGTTTGAGCAAGGCTTTGAAAAGTGAATAGGAATTGAGATATGGCCAAAAGGTAGATGGAGTGGCCTGAAGGAACAGCACACTACTTACTGCTGTGGTCCAGGAGATAGATATTTATCAGGGCTTGCCTTGAAAGATTCCAAGTGCATGGGTCTGAAACAGGAAAGGAAATCTGTATTCTTAGAAATTTGGGTACCACTGTTCGTAGTAGACTGGTATTTCCTTTCAGCAAGCTTTGTCATATTCTTTTCTCTGGTTGCAATTTTGGTCCTGCTGGTCTGAGAACCTCATGCTCTTAGGCTGGGCTAGATATGAGATACCAAGCTGGACTGATCAGAGTCTCTGGGTCTTTACATAGGGAGGCTGGAAAAAAAGCATTCTCTCTTTCCTCTACAAAAACTGAGCTGAAGTGATACAGGTCTGGAGCTTTTAGAGGTCTACCTTTGTTGCTGAAATGGAGGAAAAGTCTTTCTTAAACTGGACAATCAATAGCAGTAGCTGGAGACAGAGCAGAGCCCAAGAACATTTTTGAGCCTTAGGACTGGGCTGCATCTGATCCAATCCCACCCAGATTTGTTCTCAGTTGTATGAGCCAGTATACTGGTATATTATTGTTGTTGGTATTGTTTAAGCTGTTTGGGTTAGGCATTCATGGCTTACAACTGCGAAAGCCTATCCAAGGCAGGAGTGTAGGGTAAAATGTGGTTAATGGAGAATATAACTAGAATGGTAGTTGGAGGGCCAAGAAGAGCTGAGGCTCGGTCATTCATAGATTTTGGGGAGTAATTGACATTTAGAATGGGGGAGAAGCAGGTCATAGAGCTGTGTTGAGGGAAATAATTTGCGACAGAGTATAGAGCAAACTGGAGAATGAACTAAAGAAGGATATAAGCATAATGTATCCACCCTTAAGGGACCTTTGAACCTGTTGAATTGGGACTCTTTCTGATAGCTTGTGAAAATTCCTACTTGTAGAAAGGCCAAAAAGAGGTGTTATGTTGCAGATGTAAACATGTTTCTCTATTTGAATGGATACACGTTCAGATGCTAAGACCTCAGAAGAAAAGTAAGCTCAGGTATGGCCTTTGCTGGAAGAAATTGAGAGTAGTTAGGGGAAATGTCTGAAGTAGGACTATTCTGAGTTGAGTAAGAATAGAGAAAACACGGGCCGGGCGCGGTGGCTCAAGCCTGTAATCCCAGCACTTTGGGAGGCCAAGACGGGTGGATCACGAGGTCAGGAGATCGAGACCATCCTGGCTAACCCGGTGAAACCCTGTCTCTACTAAAAATACAAAAAATTAGCCGGGCGTGGTGGTGGGCGCCTGTAGTCCCAGCTACTTGGGAGGCTGAGGCAGGAGAATGGCGTGAACCCGGGAGGCGGAGCTTGCGGTGAGCTGAGATCCGGCCACTGCACTCCAGCGTGGGCGACAGAGCGAGACTCCGTCTCAAAAAAAAAAAAAAAAAAATAGAGAAAACACCAGATTATTAGACAGGAATTCAGAGCTGGGAGCAGCCTGGGGAAGACGGTAACTATCTGAGTGAAAAACTTCTCTTTTACTAAGAGAAAGATATTGCTGGGTGGTGTGATAACCACAAGTTTTATTGATCAGGGCACTTACCTTGTTCTACACAGCCAAGGGATTGTAGTAGCTCAGGTCTGTTATATTTTTGGAGGTTCCTGGTATTAATATTTTAACAAATGTCAAAACATGAGAACTGTGATATATTTTAAACACAGTAAGTCCTCACTTAACATCGTGGAGAAGTTCTTGGAAACTCTGACTTTCAGTGAAATGACATATAACAAAAACCAATTTTACCATAGGCCAACTGATAGAAACGAGTCAAGTTTCCATGCCATATTACTGGTCACAAAAACATCACAAAACTTCTAAATAAGGCCAAAACACTTCAAATATTAAACACTGAGATAAATGTGAGCTATACATACATCTAAGAAAGATGATAAACACAAGTGAGATAATTATGCAATTTTGGGTGAATCAGTGAGTGAGGGTGGTCATAATGGTGGTGGTTACATCAAGGAATAAATGTTTGCAAAGTGAAAATTGTCAGGAGTGCCTCCTACCACCACACAGTTCAAACCCAAATAAGAAAAAATAAGCTGGGTTTGCTGAGCACTTTCATACTCTTTTTTGTTGGGCATCTGTATGATGATCATCTACCTTACACATATTTATTTTACAATCATTTGTTTTCATTCATTCTTTTTTCAGCCTTCTTATTCCAGTTTCATAGCTGGAGCTTTTCACAGCTCAGGGCTCAAGGTGGGAAACAGCCCTGAACAGGATGCCTCCCATTACAGGGCACAGTCACACCCGTACTCACTCCCGCCAGGACCAGGACGATGTAGATGCGCCAGTGAACCTCACGTGCACAGTTTTGGAATGTGGGAAGAAACCCTAATACTCAGAGAAAACCCATGCAGACATGGGGAGAACACACGAACTCCAGACAGTGGCCCTGGTCAGGAATCCATTTTATTTTCTTACCGACGTTATAAACAAAGGATGTTGAATGAACTGATGTTATTTGAGGACCTGTTGTATTTGTTAAATAACAACTCAATGGGGTTTTGACACAACATATGGTATAGTGTCATAATACTATTCACAAAATAATTAAAGAATTTAAAAAAATTAATTAATAGCACATAATTGTGTAGCCCAGCAATGGGACACATGGCTAATGTTGTCAGATAAACATTTACTTCTTTCATTGCTGTCAGTAAGTCTCTTTTCTCCGTGGAAACCCGCATGGGGAATTAACACCATCTTAATTGGAGGTAGTTTGTGAGACCCAGGCCCCATAGTTCCTCTGCTCTATTGCTGTCACCTTCACCCCACAGGCCTTAAGTAAAGTCTTCCAGGTCTGAGTCTTTTCTGTGTGTCTCTTATCTTGGTATAAGTGTACTGCTCTCCACATCTTGTCAAGTATTCCAGAAACATGACTGCTGCTGCCCTAGTTCATGCCTTTATCATAATTTCCCTTGGCTAACACTGTCGAGTCTTAACCTCTAGCTCCTCTTAACCTCTCTCCAAAGTCATCCTCCATATTGCTGGCTAAGACGTCTCTTAAAAACAGATCTCAACATACCACAACCTTGCCTCAAAGTAATAAGTAGATCCCCTTAGCCATAGAATCACATTCACACCCCTTGGCTTGACATATAATACCCCACACAGGCATTTCCAATGTGCTTTCCCAGGCTCATTTCCCATTTTTCCTCCAACACTCTATACCTTCTGCTTTTCCCGAAAAGTGCTATGTTCTTTCACTCTATTTTAGCCGGTGGTTTTATCTCTTCCCGAAAACCCCTTCTGTTTTTGGTAATTCTTACCCCTCTCTTTGTGAAAAGTTCCTCACTCCTCCCAGTGAGAGCAGCTCTCCGATCCCTTAGCCCATTAACTTGTCTCTGGTACAGTGAGTGTTAAACAAGGAGATCACTGAAGAGAGGCTGTGATTTGTTTATCTTTGTATACCCAATCCCTGGTACCATGCACAGTAAGGGCTCAATAAATATTGGCTGGATAATTGAATTAATTGTCAATAATACTCCATGCTTTCAGAAGCAAATGCAAGATCAGTCACAAATTACCTCTTGCAAGCAGTTTGCTCTATGTGTCAGCGATTGCCTACAGTTTTCTGGATGGTTCCTATAAGTAGCTCTGAAGGTTGCAAAATGGTTCTGTTTCCAAGCCTCCATAGTAACATGATTTCTTCCAAAGCAAGCCCTTTTTCTTTCTCAGGTGCTTCCTGCCTCAGCTGAGACTGTTGAAGAGACTTCATAAGACTGACTTCATTTCCTTGATTTAGACTATATTTCAACCCAGCACGTAGAATCATCATCACTCATTGCTGTGATTGCAGCATACTGCTTATCTGCATGGAGTTATTCTCTGGGCAAGAAATAATGCCTTATTAACACAGTTTTATCATCAGGACCAAGTTGGGCAGATAGGGCAACATTAGAGGATAATTGGGAGGACAGCTGATTTGTTAGCAAAATGTTGCTCTTTGGCTAATGAATCATTCTGATTTTTGCACTGACTGTTCGGTAACAGGCTCGAAGATTACTTTGCTTCAGCCCATTAAACCTTGACAAACCAGTTATTAACTACAGATAGAGCCAATGGCCTGTGGGGATTATTGCAATTATGAGCTATCTATGTAATTTTTAAAAATCATTAGGCGAGACAAGGTGAGGCTGATGATGGCGAGGCTGATGGCTGACAGTCTCTGCTATTTTGTAGTACACAAGGCAATAAACAGCTGTAGGGAGAACTAATCAGTCAGAAAAGCCCTTTGCTGAGAAGATGTAGTAAGAGCAATAAAGGTTATTGCTCTCAAACAACAAACCGTGTCTGGGAAGGAAAGGGCAAGGTTTTTCTTTAACTTCTATTTTGGAGGCTGGAGGTCTTTTCTCAAAGGAGGATTAGAGGGAAGTAGAGGGAGCACATCAAATAAAGGGAAAAGCCAGGCAGGACTCTCATGGCTTACATTGCATCCCTGTGCTTTATTGGATTGTAGCACTCAAGACGCCCATTGGAAGGTACCTGCCCTTTCTCCTTTCTGCTCCCTATTATTTATTACAGGGATTTCAAGCTCAGGTGGATAATATGAATTAATAGAGAAAAAGGAAAGGGTAAAGATGATGATTAAATTGTAAGTCAAATAAAAACACATCTGTGGGCCAGATCGCAACATCTAGTTTATAAACAAAAGTCCATGTCCTCAGTTTGGGTTATGAGACTCTTTGAATCTGGCCCACACTGCTTCAGCCTGATCCTCTTGTATTTTTCTCTTTTGAATCCTCTTACCCCAGTCTAACTAAGGTGTTCTCCAGATGTGCCTGCCCCACAGTTTCTAATCTCTATGTCTTTGCTACCCAAGGAATGGCTTCTCCTTTGAAATTGATTTCTACGTGTTCAAATCATATCCACTCTCTGAGTTGCAGAAGGAGTGAATTAAATCAACTTTAAGATCTCTTTCTCCTCTAAAGTTTTGTGAGTCTGCGGCATTTTCACCCACGATGGTTAGCATGTCTATGAATCTAGCTGCATTCTGGGGCCTTAACACAGTGTACTATTTTGCATTCTCTAGGTGGGCACTTCGCTGGGAGTCTTGCTGTCGTCACAGATGCTGCCCACCTCTTAATTGACCTGACCAGTTTCCTGCTCAGTCTCTTCTCCCTGTGGTTGTCATCGAAGCCTCCCTCTAAGCGGCTGACGTTTGGATGGCACCGAGCAGGTACAGTTCATAGAGTGAGCAATAACAGCAGGCTGGTGCTGCAAAGTCAAACCAAGGGTAAAAATGGAAGCTACAAAGCAAAGCCTTGTTGGAAAATCCTTAGAGACACATTTCTGATGCACAGGATAAAACAAACGTCTATGTGGGAATATGTGTTTTCAATATTAATTCAGATAACAGACAGATTAATGGTGCTATCTCTAGTCCTCTGGGACAAGAGGAACACGTGTATCACTTCAGCAACCGCCCCAGCCTCAGGGACTCTGTGCCTGGTGATAGACATAATACAATTCACTAAATTACTCTGCATCCCTGGAAGAGAGGATAGGAGTAAAGCTTCTGCCATATTGCAAAAGGAGGCACGGAGCACCCAAGAGAGTTACAGAGATTGAAGAACTTCTTATAGATGATTCAGGAATAGAATACAGGCTTTCCTGCTCACACACAGCATTTAGCCATTCAGTGAATGGTCCAGCTGAATAGCTTGCTCACTCAATCAACAATAATGCAAAAAAGGAGGAGGAGAAGGAAGAGGAGAGGATGAAAGTTTACTTTTTCTCCTTTCTTGCAGCTGGTTCCTTCACTGAGTAACTAACCCATCACCTAGGTCTTGATGAGGGTTTTTACTTTGACTCATTTTTACAATCCCTCCCTTACCCGCCCCCACAACCCCATACTCTGCAACT
This sequence comes from Macaca mulatta, assembly GCF_049350105.2. NCBI lineage: Eukaryota > Metazoa > Chordata > Mammalia > Primates > Cercopithecidae > Macaca > Macaca mulatta. The sequence goes on from NC_133413.1 coordinate 127,563,930, forward strand.
TCAATTCTCCTCTGCGTTATTCCTTATATCAGCTGGAGGAGCTTCTGACTGAGTATTTTGTGTAAATCATGTGAACAAATAGCCACAATTCCACATTTTCACACTGGTTGAGAACCTCAATGTAGAGGAAATCGGAGAGCTGAGCAAGGGTGGCCAGCCTTCACTGAAAGGGCTGCTAGACACGTTTCACAGCTTGTAGGCTGACACCTGTGGACTGCAGTTTTTCAAGTTTAGAATGGCAGGAAGTCCTAATTTCATACTAAACCATTGATCATCACAGGTGTTTTGACTTGCTTCCCTTTAACATCCAGGAGATGAGGCAATAAACGAGAGTTCGTGACAATGTGATCTGAGAATGCTTTTGCCGGTGCTTGAACAGCACTACACTTGGAAAACATGGACCTCTGGCTAAGCACCCATTATTTGTTGGTGTAAAGTTTTACATGTACTTGACCCTTTCTGATACCATTTGTCAAAGCAGTTTTGTAAACCTAAGATGGTTTGAAAATGTAGGGTGAACTCAGAATTTAGATCTCTGCTTGTACTTTGGCATCGTGGCCATGAAAGACCCTGAGCTGTTCATAGAACTCTCTGCTGCGAGGGCAATATTCTGTAATATACAGTATGATGTAGCTATTGAACACTTTAAATGCGGCTAGTGCTACTGAAGAACCAGATTTTGAAATTTACTTAATTTCATTTTAAACAGCCATGCATGATTGGTGGCTACCATATTAAACAGCACCTCTATAGACATAGAGGTGAGTCCAACACATTCATACCCAACACACCCATCATCTGGTCAACCCAATGAGCCCAGCTAAGCTATTTTTTTTTAAGCAATCATGGTAGCATTTACCAATGATCCTCATGTGTCTCCCGTTCTAACTAGTTACTTTTGGATTTCTGACTCTTTGTTTTGTCTTGAGATCTGACTCCTGACTCTTGCTCTTGGTATTGAGCTTTACACCTGCAGCTCTTTTCCCACTGTGCTTCCTAACCATGGGTTTTGAGTTAGACATGCTCCACTTTCATACCCTGATTTGGATTTTCACGGGTAGGAAACACACTTCCTGACATCCACAGACTCAACTTCCATTTCCGGCAAACCAGAAATTTTTGGGCCTGGTCCTCATAAACTTCTGCAAAGGGGAGTTGTAAGTAGCCTGAGTAGACTAATAAAATAACAGATTCTTGAGTGTTTGCTATATGTTATATTAGGTTCCTATGGCTGCCTTAATAACGTACTACAAATTGGGTACATTATTTTGGGGGGTACATTAATTTTCATAACAAATTATGAAGGTTGTCTATGAATGACTGAAGTCTGGGAAATAATTGCCACACACTGGGTAATAATACATTACTCGGTTTTAAATACATTTCTGTTTCAACAATTGACATTTATTGCCTCACAGTTACGAAAAACAGAAGTCTGCAATCGGGCATCAGTGGGGTTGGTTCCTTCTGAGGTCTGTGAGGGGAAATCAGTTTCAGGCCTCTCTCTTAGCTTCTGGTGGTTTTTTGGCAAACTTTGTCAGAAACTTTGTCTGTCATTCCTTGGCTCATAGAGCTCTGCTTTCATCTTTACATGGCATTTTCCCCATTTGCATGTCTGTGTCCAGGTTTCCACTTTAAGTAAGGACACTAGCCATATTGAAACCATCCTACTCCAGTATGATTTCATCTTAACTAACTTCATCTGCAATTACCCTATTTCCAAATAAGGTCACAATCTGATGAATTGAAGATTAGTACCTTTTTTTTTTTTTTTTTTTAAGACAGAGTCTTGCTCTCTTGCCCAGGCTGGAGTGCAGTGGCACAATCTCGGCTCATTGCAACCTCCACCTCCCTGGTTCATGCAATACCCCTGCCTCAGCCTCCCGAGTAGCTGGGATTACAGGTGCATACCACCATGCCCAGCTAATTTTTTTTTTTTTTTTGTATCTTTAATAGAGATGGGGTTTCAACATGTTGGCCAGACTGGTTTTGAACTACTGACCTCAGGCAATCTGCCTGCCTCAGCTTCACAAAGTGCTGGGATTACAGACATGAGCCGCCGCACCCGGCCAAAGATTAGTACTTTAACATATAAATTTGGGGGGAACATAATTTAACCCATAATCTATGTATATTCTATTATTCTATTATTATATTCTACATATATTTTATTATTATAATACATATAGATAAGAACAGTCAGGCTCAAATAGGTTAAGCGACTTGTCTAAAGTCACATAGCCAGTCCATATACGTCTGACACTTGAGCTCATGCCTTAAACATCTGCATCAGCATTTCCCATAGTGTGAGAAATGTTCCACAGTTGGTCAGATAATTTTAAGTGTCACATGGACAATAATTACACATCCTGATGCCCATTACAAAATAAACTAGCACATCAAATATGTAATTTCATGGATAACATTGTTTAGGAAGAAGCTAAGTGTAAAAAGGGAATTTATTTGAAAAAAATATTGAGTGGTTAATAAGGCAGGTAGCATGTGGATTTGGAAAACGTTATGAAGGTTGTTTGTAAATGACTAAAGTCTGGGAAATTATTGCCACACACTGGGTAAGAATGTATTACATTGCTCTGCTTTAAAAGGAACTAATCTCTGGGATTAGCTTAAAGTGGGGAAGGACTAAATGATGGATTGTACCTGACCACTGACTCAAAGAATGTTTCTAGACCCTTCTGGGTTTTTAGAATCTATCTATGGGTTTGAATTAAAGGTCAGAATGAAGTGTTAACTCCTAAGTGAGCAAATGCACTTTCCTCAGTGGGCAGATTGAACACCATTTTATCTCTACATATTGATGTAAACACTTCTATTCTGATGCTTCTTTTCCTTACTGTTGCTCTTAAAATGCAGTCAGAGCGTTAGCAAGCCTCTGAGCTCACCTCTGTGTTTATAATATGTTACACTGGCAAATAAAACTCATTTTCTTCAAGTGCTCTCTGAAGCTTTCCCTTTTCACTATTTTATTCCATTGAAGGTGCTGGCACTGGCAGGTCGTAAATGTTTTATGGTGAAATTAAGAGTTTCTAAACACATTTTACTCTCTGTGTCTCATTATTTTACCTCCTAATAAGTTTCAATCATTTTAGCACCTGTTTAAATTAAGATCCCCAAGGAAAACGGCGGCGGGGTGGTGGGGTGGGCGGGGGGTAGAGGGGGTAGGCGGCAGTTAATATGTTCTAAAAATTTGCTGGAAATTACTTAGTAACATGGAGCATAATGACTCAGACGCTGGTGTTTTATGAATGCAACATTAAAATTCCTTCTCTTAGTTTTAAAATCTGTCCAGACTTTTACTTTGTGAATCACTGAGTGAACTAGTGTGAAGCCTCTTTTGGGGGGAAGCGGCAAAGAGTCTTACGAGTTTTGGGGGTGTAGGTGATGGAGTTATCTGTGTGTGGGTTTCTGTATGTGTTTGAATTCCTAGAGATCCTTGGAGCCCTGCTCTCCATCCTGTGCATCTGGGTGGTGACTGGCGTGCTGGTGTACCTGGCGTGTGAGCGCCTGCTGTATCCCGATTACCAGATCCAGGCGACTGTGATGATCATCGTTTCCAGCTGCGCAGTGGCAGCCAACATTATGTAAGTCATCCCCTGGTCCCCGCACAGTGCCCATGAGGCTCTCCTGTAACTCTATCTGGACAAAGACTTTTTAAAAACTCAGCACTTGTGAAGATGTTAGAGGCCAGACAGAGTGTTTGAATGGCTTTAAGATTGAAAACAAGGTTAACTGCTTTTGTTTAAGCTAAAGTGTTTTTTAATACTGGCTTCTACTAGCTACCATGTTTCGAAAGCTTCTGGTGTGCCAGAGGCAGGGTTAGGATGTTTGGATATACATTACCAACTTTAATGTTCACAACACTCCTATGTTACAGATCAGGAAACTGACGCCCAGTGAGGTTAAGTAGTACAGAGCCAGGATTTTAATCCAGATTCACAGACTCAGAAATTGAGCTCCTTTACATTCTCAGGCATGTCAATGGTTCCACATGGGGCGTAACTTACTACTGTTCCATTTCTATGAGGTGAGCAGATGATGGCCTCCCTGTGGGTTGCGTTGGAAGGGACTCTAAAATGTATTTACTTCAGTCCCCATTTTACTTTTGCATTCTCTTTTGCAACATTTCCATAAAATGGTCATTAGTTTCATATATTTTAATAGAACTCATAAAAGGAAATTTATTTCCCTCAAAAACAGCCTCTATTATCTTTGCAGCATTGTGACTGCATGAAAATTCTTCCTTGTGCTATGTTAGTTAAATTCTCCCTTTGGTTTCAACCTGCTGGTCCATTCTTTTATCTAGGCAGTCTTAAATCATTTTACAGGAGTTGAGCATATGTCCCTTGACAAATGAGTCTCCCTTTCCTAAAATGAACTACTGGATTGCTCAGGCAATGGGGTTTTGAGGTCAGGACTTCGATCTTTTTGAGTCAAATTTCTCCTTCCCATTTGAGGATCTAATTCTGGGCAACTCTACTTAAAACTCCATCCACCCATCTCTCTGTCTAGTGATATAGCTAGCTATCATGTTGGTGGACAGAATAATGACCCACTCCCCTAAAAAGATTTAAACATCCTAACCCCTGGAACTTCTGAATATGTTAAATCATATGGCAAAAGGAACTGTGCAAATGTGATGAAGGATATTAAGATAGGGGATTATCTTGGATTATCCAGGTGAGCCCACATAATGACAAGCATCCTTATAAGAAGGAGACAGGAGATCAGAGAGGAGAGAAGATGCTGTATATCTGATGTTGAAAATGGAGAACGCAGCCTGGAGCCAGGTGACCTCTAGAAGCTGGAAAAGACAAGAACATGAATTCCCTTCTAGAACCTCTAGAAAAGATGCAGTCCTAGAGACCCACTGTAGACTTCTGACCTCCAGAACTATAAGTTTGTGTTGTTTTAAGTTGCTAAAACATTATGGTAATTTATTACAGAAGCAATAGGAAACTCAGCCTATTTATCATCTGCCTATCTATCTTGCAATGCAACTTGATATATGCTCTGAGGTAGATTTTCACATGAAGGTAGAGAAGACAGTGATCGAAAAATGAAGTTTTAAACAGTGGATTTTAAGAGGGGGCACAATGGCATCTCTGGAATTCAAGAATAGCTGAGCACATACACTTTGAAAAAGGTCCTCAGTTCTTTCTAATAGCCTTGCCCCTTGACATCTCACTTACCCAGCTCTCAGTTTGTGAGCCATTGCTCAAAATCTCTGAGCTAAATAATTAGAAGAATGGTGTTTGATCTGCTGTCAGTGACTAGATCCCCATCTTCAGCCAGTTAACTTGAAAATGTGTTTCACATTGGCACTGGGAGAAAAAGTGTGAGTCGATCAATGTAAACCTATCACCCCTAGGAGACAAATATGCCAGAGCACACATATTGCTGACTACAGGTCAATAATGTCTGCTTTGCATAAGGAGAACAATATGGTCTTGAGGCAGAAGGAAGAATACAAGTATTAACTTCCTGAGAGTCATATGTCACGTAGGCTGTCTTGATGCTACACAAAGATGAAGGCTACAAACCTACCCAACTATCACATCAATCTGGGGCCTCAATGATCAGGTTTGATTTTCTAAACAGATATCATCCAAATTTTCTTTTTCTTGTAACTGCTTTTGAACATTCACCTTCACATTGCAGGTGCTTTTTACACTCAGAAAGTCAAGGCGGTTGGAAATCTCTGCCTTCTTTGTGCGAGTAGATAGTTACTTTGATGGATAAGAATGCTGAGTGACTATAATATTTTCTCCAAAAACTGGGATTACAGGTTTCAAATGCTGCTAGATGCTGTATTGTTTGAATATAAAGATATCAGAACTGCGATTCAGGAATAAATCTATTCCTTGGGGACTCAAAATCAGGACAGAAAGTTCCAATAGAAGTTGTGAAGAGATTCTAGGATGAAGGTTATAAATAGAGCCTGAAGGCTATTGCCTGCTAAGTTTTCACTGCCTGAAACATTTCCTTCCCTCAGCATATTTAACTCTAGCTTAAGCTTTTGAGTTCAACTCAGCTGTAACGTCTTTCTAACTAAATCAGACTCCTCTGTTGTATTACCCATAGTACCAGTTCTTGGTGGACTTACTGTAATTAGAATTTTCCACTTGTGTGTGTGTGGGGGGAGGGGGGTGCTTAAACTTTACCTTCTCCAGCACATTTAAAGCTACACTGGGGAATGACCACATCTGTTTTCACTCACCTTTATGGCCCAAGATTTTACAAGTGTCTGCATATGAGTGACTACATATGTTTTTTTCCTGTCTCTTTTTGTCAATAAGATGAGTAAAAGAATGAATGACAATGTGATGAACACACATGGCAGATCAGATGAGGGTCTATGATCTATCAGCCATATCAGGCTGTCTAAGGGACCTTAAATGGTAACTCCTAGTTGAGAGTGAATTTCTACCCAAACACTGAACATCTGAAAACTGTACATCATGTAGTGATCAGATCTTGATGCCTAGTGGTCATTTCACTTTGTGGTGATGACCTGAGTTTTAACAGACACTTTACCTGAAAATAGAATGGGATACATGACGTTGAACAATATGTTGCTGTTTTTAAATCTTTGTTCCAAAATGTTTAGAAAAGGTTCAGAAAGGCAAAACACTGAGCTGTCAGTGAAAATGTTCTAATTTTGCGTTTAGTCTAATACCACTTAAAGGTATAGATAAACAGAATTATGCACATAGTTTGTAGTATTTGCTATTGATCACTTTGAGACAAGAGATGCTCAGCTTTGCAATATATTGTGTGTATATATATGTACACATACCAGATCATTTTTAATACATTAATATATTTCTACTTCTGGATTAAGAGCTTTATATCCATGAGCACAATATTCTCATCATTGGACATTAAGAAATCATTCAAATTTAAAATTCTTTTAAAAATGCACAAAATTAAGTAAAATAAAAGGTAAAATAAAACTTCAATAAAATTCACTACTTATTTTATTTTTCCCTTATTTATCCCTTCCTGTGTTTTTTTGCGTGTGAAACCAGTACTTTTAATTAAGCTCCCAATGAAGCTTGACTTTAAGCCAGCTCAGTGCCTGACAGTCAACCTTCAATAAAGGAGATTTCCTCCCTTCATTGTCAAATGCTTGATTTTCATCTAAGAAGTGATGCTTTCCAGTTTCAATGTGAAACAGAGAAACATTAGGTGGATGAATGAGTAAAGTGGGTGCGTCTCTGTGGTTTGTTTTTGTATAAAAGTATTAAAATTTTATGACACGTGTATTTAAACATTAGTCAAAGATAGATCTTTTTAAAGCATAAATACTTCAACTATCCATCATTTTGGAAAATGCATGTTATTGCCAGCTCCTCCATTATGCTGCCTACATTTTGAAAACTGATCTCATGTGTGCTAAGAACATTGTTCTCTCTTTCAGACTAACTGTGGTTTTGCACCAGAGACGCCTTGGCCACAATCACAAGGAAGTGCAAGCCAATGCCAGCGTCAGAGCTGCTTTTGTGCATGCCCTTGGAGATCTATTTCAGAGTATCAGTGTGCTAATTAGTGCACTTATTATCTACTTTAAGGTGAGTTTGAGTTTACCCACCATCCTAGTACTTACATAGATTAGGTAGTACAGAAGCTCCAACATTAACTTAAAGAGAATGGGCATCCTCTGTTTACCTATACAAACTACTTTGCAAAGCTAAAGCAAGCAAACAAACCCTCAACCATGGTGTTAAGATGAATAGCAACTAAACTGTGAATACCTTCAGGTTCTTGGATTATAAGCAATAGGGAACATCTCTGGCTCACTTTAGCAAAAAGTATATTTAATGGCTGAAATGTACTGTGTGTGCTCCTAGACAGACGTCAAAGTAGAAATAAGGGCAAATTTTGATATCGAGATTTTAGAAACGATCCAACTTCTGTCCGAGACACCACACTGAAATAAATGTGTCTCAACAAATTTTGTTTTCTGTTTTTGTCACTTCTGAAGAATGATACTTCTGTGAACGGAGTCCAATTGACCTAGGTTGTGTCTTGTGTCTGCTGCTTGGCTGAAGGGAGGTTAGAGTACCTGATTTATTGTTCCACCAGTATTGCCCACAATGGGGGAGAGGTGGCTTCTCCCCCAAAAGCCAAAGTGCTAATGAAAAGTGGGAAAGACTCCCCGGTAAGCCTCTGACCCTAAATAAATAAATTTCCACTACAGATCTCTACCTGGTAATACTGATAACAGAGATGGGTTAGCAGGCACAGAATGGAGAAGAACATTTAGCTCTGTCTGTTTGCATCACAATTGTCTAATTTGCAGAGACTCATAGCTTTTCCTGAAAAAGGGAAAACATGTAAATAAAAATTACAAAAATATCTGAATTCAGTTGAGCAAAATGATCACTGAAAGCTTTAAGTCTAAGGCAAATCTAGTTCAAAATTATAAGGGTACGTGGAGTTTGAGGGTCCACTTACAGAAGTTGAGTTGATGCTGAATTTCTTAAAGAGACTTTTCTGTGGCAAAGAACTTCATCAAGGGTAGAAAAGCAGACATTTCACCCTGAGGCTAAGGGTTCCAGTGAGGAGACTGAGCAAGGATGACACTTTGGTTCACACCCTTAAGACTGCATCAAAGATGCCAGCCTTGAGTATGTGCAATACTTGAGAGGCAAAGAAATAAACTCACCCCAGTCAACCAAGAGCATAGTCCAGGTGTGTGCTGGCCATATGCAATTTCTGAGCAAGTAATATCCTTTCTTCTCCTCATTATAATTAAGGCCAAAACGTCATTGGATCTTGTGGGCATATTTATGCATTCTTTCATCACATACTCTGTACTTTTATTAATCTTCAAGAAGTTAAATCAGGGCTCTTGAGGGCAAACTTAAGAATATTCTTCCTTTTAGTTCTTAAATTACGGGGAGAGCATGTCTTGTAGTCTCACTTCTTTATTTGCTGGTAGTTTAAAGCTAAAAGGAAGGATTGAGTCTTCAAAAACAAAGTCTTGCCTCTGAGTTGGATGACACATGTCAAAAGGGTGAATGAGTGACAGAGAAGGAAAGACACAGGGAGGTTTACTTATTTTATTAATCAGACTTTCTGGAAGAGAGGTATGAATTCAGTTAACCAAAATCCTTGTTTTTTTCTAGCCAGAGTATAAACTAGCCGACCCAATCTGCACATTCATCTTTTCCATCCTGGTTTTGGCCAGCACCATCACTATCTTAAAGGACTTCTCCATCTTACTCATGGAAGGTAGGAGTGATTTTATTATTACTCCCAGGGTCAGTGTTTTCTCTTCCCCAGAATCACAAAAGGGCATGACTGTAAGGCATGCTCACTGTTAATTTGAATTACGGGAAAAATTTAAAGTGATAAGGAATTTTTGTGAAAACGATCGTTTGATTTTTTTCATATGGGAACAAGTAAAAAGAACTGGCTTCTATTCCTGCTCTAGCAACTGTTATGTAATATTTCACAGTGTAAAAACAATAAGTATAAACATCATGAGGAGATACTGCAAAAATATAAATTATTCCCTAAATATACCTGGAAAAGACCTAAGAAAAAACTACATAAATTTACCTCCTAGGCTGCATTAGAGCTAAACATTTTTTTTTTCAAATTGTATCTCAGAGTAGAAGAAAACAAGGGTGACCCTTTATTTGTTTGGCAAGTGTTTATTGAGCCCCAGCTCTGTGCGAGGTAATGTGCTCAGAACTGGAGTTACAGAGAGGAGCAGAGCAGAACACAGCTCTCTTATGAAGTTCTGGGCTGTAGTGTGCTATGAGGTTCAGGTGTCTGCACTAAGTTCAACATCAATATGGCCTCCTGGGAACAGGGTACCACTAGGTTGCCTAAGGAAGGGTGAACTGGCACAGATCAGAAACAGAGTGGGTCAAAGCTCTTATGCCGATCAGTAGTGGGATTGTGCCTGTGAATAGCCACTGGCCTACAGCCTGGGCAACATAGTGAGACCCCATCTCTCAAAATAAAGTATAGTAAAATGAAATATGGGCTGGGCACAGTGGCTCATGCCTATAATTCCAGGAATTACAGTTTGGGAGGCTGAGGTGGGAGGATTGCTTGAATCCGGGAGTTTGAGACCAACCTGGGCAATACGGGAAAACCTCGTCTCTACAAAAAATACAAAAAATTACCTGGGCATTGTGGTGCAAGCCTGTAGTCCCAGCTACTCAGGAGCCTGAGGTGGGAGGATCACTTGAGGTTGGGAGGCAGAGGCTGCAGTGAGCCGAGATGGTGCCACTGTACTCCAGCCTGAGTGACAGAGTAAGACCCTACCTCAACAAAATAAAATTAAAAAAAAAAAAAAAGCTTTGTCCTCATGGGGATAATACTTTAATAAGGGGAGAAAGAGATCATTCAAAAAATTACACTGAAATGCAATAGTGGGAACTGCTACAAAGAAGAGGTGTGGGTCTTTTATTAGAGATCTTAACATGGCTGGGAGCAGGGGCCAGTGGTCCCAGAGGCTTTGCTGAGGCCTGCTGTTAGGCCCGAGTAGGATCTTATGTTAACCTCATCACCTACAGCCCCATTATCATTATCCTTGACTACTCTCCCGGGCCTGTGAAATTTCTGTCTGGCTCTTTGAGTCTTCCAACTATCCAGGAACAGATCACATAAATAACCCTCACTGCAAAGAAATCCATCCTTATGCCTAAAGCTTACTGCCTGCATCCTTTCCCCCATTCTGCAATTTGGTGATTTTCTTTTCATTTGGCATAAAATGGTTGAAGAACTACTGGTTTCTGCCCTTTCTAGGCTACATCTTTACTGGCAGAGTTAGCTCAGAGAGATATCATATAGTTGAAAAAGCAAGGTCTTTGTATCAGACCCACCTTCGTTCAAATGCTAGTCATGCAAGTTTCTAGCTGTGAGACCTCAGGTAACCTCCTCCGAACTTCAGTTTCGCAACTCAAAAATGGGAATATCACATCCACAATACAGTGTTGCTGAGACGATTAGATGAAATAAATGGCATTATGCTAGAACACAGTGGAAGCTTGGTAAATATAAACTATCAGCTAGCATTTTTGTGTTGACTGGAATATAGGAAATATGAAGCTACATTGTGGAAATAAACACTGTACTGTATATTTACCTGCACAGGAAGAAATTGCCAATTCTTGGGTATAGACTGTGGCGATAGCACTAGTCAGCCATAGATGCTGATGGCCTCAGAAAGGCCAGATAAGAGAGTCTTGATCAGAATAAATCCATCTTCATCACCAGAAGAACTATTCAGTGGTACTTGGAATGGGAGAACTACTGACTCCCGTTGACATTATCTTAGAATATTAAAGTACGTCAGAGAGTGACATCAGCAAGATGGCTGACTAGAGATGCTGGGGCTAGTCCCCGCAGTAAGAAAGGGCCAAGGTAACAAATAACTAGAGGAGATTTGACTGGAGCATCAAAGGGAAAGTGTGGGAGTACAACCTAGGTGTCCAACAATAGATGAATGGATCAAGAAAATGCAGTGTATATACACAATGGAATACTATTCAGTGGTGAAAAACGATGAAATCCTGTTATTTGTAGAAACATGGATGGAACTGGGGGACATTATGCTAAGTAAAATAAGCCAGGAAATGAAAGTTAAACATCACATGTTTTGGCTCATATGTGGAAGCTAAAAAAAAAAGTTCTCATAGAAGTAAAAAGTAGAACAGATAACAGAGGCAGGGAAGGGGAAGAGTAGGATAGGGAGAGAGTTCTTAAAGGATGCAAAATTACAATGAGATAGGAGGAATAAGCTCTAATGTTCTATAGCACTATAGAATGACAAGAATACAATTAACAATAATATATAGTTTCAAATAGCTAGAAGGAAGATATTGAATGTTCCCAACAGGCTGAAATAATAAATGTATGACATGATGAATTTGCTAATTACCCTCATCTGATCACTATGCATTATCTGTATGGCAATAGCACTGTGTGTCCCATACATATGTACAATTATTATGTCAATTTAAAACTGCTTAAAATTTAAAAATAAGGTTTATTGGAGACCCAAGGTACTCAATTATATTTAGAAGGTGATTTATCATTGCTACATTGACCATTTGTATTAACAAATGATACCATTTTCTATCCCACATTCCAGGAAAATAGGTATTCTAAAATAGGTATTTGGACATACATATTTGTCCAAAACCCTTATTAGACTAACCCAGCAGTTCTCAAACTTTAGTGGCATCAGAATCACCTGGATGGTTTATTAAAACACAGATATCTGAACCCACTCCTACAATTCTTGAGTCAGTATATCTTATTGGGGAGTAGGAGGGGCAAGAATTTGAATTTCTAACAAGATGCTGTTGCTGCTGGTCCCAGGACAACAATTCAGGAACCACTGGACTAATCTTTTCGTACCACTGAAGGGATTCTCACATGCTGGCCATGGGAATGGCACCTGTAAAATTCAGCCAGAGCTATAAGTTTGCATCATATCAAATATCCGAATGATTGAAATATCCAGACATTAGCTGATTTTTTTTGTTTTTTTGTCCAGCACATTTTGACATAAGGTAGATCTGGTCTCAGAGTGCAATTGCCTTTAGTGACAGCTCACATTTCATTAGCGTTCACTGCTAAGTATACATTTAAAGGTTTGTTCTTGGTGGTCACTACAATTTTTGAAAGATGATAGTGTTGACAACAGTGAAATGGATAAAGGAGTCAAATGTCACATAGTAACAGTGAATTTTCTGGCTCTAATATTTGGGTTGTCAAGCCACAGAAGCATCCATTTTCTTTCCTGGGCACCAAGTGCTGAGCTGCAGCTGTTGTTGCTATTATGGAAGTTATTGACTTAAAGAAAGATAAAAGACAAGTTGGTGTACAATTTGAAATGAGCTATATTCCACTTTTTTTTGTGTGTCTCACTATAGCTCTTCCTTGGTGATTATCTTTCTTATTTTACTTCAGGAAAAGTGCAGAGACTGGTCTGCATCAGTTAATTATAGAAACTAGCAGATAACTCCTTTCTGGAAGGCACTTACTTTTTAAATTAGGTCTTCAAATTATGTTAGTATGGTACTTAGTAAAATTTAAAAATAATACAGAAAAGTATGCAATAATTTAAAAAAGTCTCCTTATATTTCCATCTTTGCCTTCTCAGTCCTATTCTTCAGGGATAATACCTATTAATAAGTTGACATTTATCTTTCCAAAGATATTTGTGCATTTGCATATATATATATACACACACACGTATATGTATATGTGTATGTGATGTATGTGTGTGCCTTTTTTTTAAATAAAAATGGGATTACATATTGATTCACATTTTTCTCTGCACCTGACATTTTTCACTTGGAGATCTTTTATATTAGCACATACATAGATATACCCTGTTCTTCACAGCTGTAATTACTCCACAGCATGGAAGGACTTGCTTGTGATGGACATTATAAACAATGATGTAATTATCACCCTTGGATATATATATTTTTAGCACTTGAATATCTGTGGAATAATTCCTAGAAGTGATATTGCTGTTTCAAAACTTACATGCTGTATTAGTTTGTTTTTGCACTGCTCATAAAGACATACCTGAGACTGGGTAATTATAAAGAATAAGAGGTTTAATGGACTCGCAGTTTCACATGGCTGGGGAGGCTTCACAATCATGGCAGAAGGCAAAGGAGGAGCACAGTCACGTCTTACATGGCAGCAGGCAAGAAAGCTTTTGCAGGAGAACTCCCATTTGTAAAACCATTAGATCTACGAGACTTATTCACTACCACGAGAACAGTATGGGGGAACTGCCCTCATGATTCAATTATCTTCACCTGGCCCCACCCTTGACATCTGGGGATTATTACAATTAAAGGTGAGATTTGGGTGAGATTTGGGTGGGGACACAGCCAAACTATATCACATGCATTTCAAAATTTGATAGATACTACCATTTCTACCAAAGATATAGTATCAATTTCCTTCCCCCCAACAGCATATAAAAATGCTCCTTTCCTCACATCATCACAACCACTGAGTATTATCAAACTGTTCATTCTTTTCTACTCTGATAGGTGAAATATTGTATCTTATTGATTTCAAATGCAATTATTTAACTATGAATGGTGTTCAGTGGTTTTTAAAATACATTTGTAAGTCTGGGAAGTTATTTATTAAACACTAATTTAGATATTTTTCTGGATGCATTAATATTTTTTTCAGACTCCCCCCCAGGCAAAAGAAAGTTCTAGGATGTGATGGAGCATCAAGGCCAGAGGGGCCATGCCTCTTGCCTGGCAACATTATTTCTTATAATAAAATAAATCATGGTGGACCTGTGTTCTCTATAATAGTAATGAGATGAAGGAGACAAGTGAAAAAAGGGTAGTGGGATCATGACTTAATTTCAAAGGGCCTAGATGAATGATAGCAGGTCTTCAAATGGTAATTCCCCGAAGAGATGACACACATTAGGCGTAACAGATAATGTTTCGATTGTAATTCCTAGACTCTAGTATTTGCATAACACTTTGTACTCAGAGCACAGACGTTGGGATCTGATATCCCTGATTCTGCCACTTCTCTTTGTGGCCTTAGCAATGTTCCTTAATCTAACTGACCCCAATTTCCTCTCCTCTAGTTAAATAAGAATTGTAACCTTAATAACTAGCTTCTAAAGTTTTTAGGACTATTAAATGAGATAATTGCTATAAATGAAGTACTTTGCACAAACTTTACACATAGTGGGCCCTCAATAAAAGTTTGTTATTATTATTAAAACAGTTTTACCCATGACTTTATTCACATTGCATGGCTAATTTGAGACAAGAACTCCTTTCATCTGCTTCTAGGAGCCTAGGTTTCTTGCCACTCATAGAGTAAAACAGCATAATGACCAGCTCTTTGTTACTTCCACAAACAATATTAGGTAGGATCAAAAACTCAGCTTATGCTGTAGAGAATTTTGAGTTAACTTCAAGGAAGAAATCCCCCATGAACAAGGTTCTTAGCCTGTTTATGCCTAGTGTTCCATTATTGGAATGCTAAGCATGTGGGAGCTATTTATATCCTACTGCTCAAGGTCATTGCCAAGGTCTGATTACAAAAATTCAAAAAATTGCAACCTCAGGCATAAATGGGTTAAATTTTTCAAAAGGAGGGTTAAGGGTTCCCCATTTCTTTAAGTAGATGGTTCTCAGCTCTAGCTGCTCATTATCATCCTCTGGGAAGCTTTTAAAAAATACTTATTCTCAGGCTTCCCATACCCAGTGTATTAGGCTGTTCTCACATTGCTATAAAGAAATACCTGAGACTGGATAATTTATAAAGAAAATAAGTTTAATTGGCTCATGGTTCTGTAGGCTATACAGGAAGCATGGTGGCATTTGCTTCTGGGGAGGCCTCAAGAAGCTTCCAATAGTGGCAAAAGGCAAAGGGGGAGCAGGCACGTCACATGATGAGAATGGAGCAAGGGCAGGGAGGTGCCACACACTTTGAAATGACCAAATCTTGCAAGAACTCACTCATCATCGCAAAGACAGCACCAAGCCATGAGGGATCTGGCACCATGATGCAAACACCTCCCACCAGGCCCCATCTCCAGCATTGGGGATTACAATTTAACATGAGACACTGGCAAGGACAAATATGCAAACTATATCACCCAGAGATTCTGATTTAATTGTCTGGGGTTGGGGCTGGCTTTGGTATTTTTAAAAACATGTAGTCAGGCTAGAGAACCACTGCAAAGCAGAGCTGCTCAGTGGCTCATGCATGTTAGTGCAGTGGTTCAATCTCGGCTGCCTGATAGAATCACCAAATGAGCATTGATGTTGGGCCTTATCCACAGAGATTCTGATTTAATTGGTCTTGGATTATAACTTAGTCATTAGGATTTCTAAAATCTCCTCTGGTAATACTAATGTGCATCCAAGGTTGAAAACCACTCTGAAAGACTCTACATTTTGGAGCTTCATCCATAGAAATTTCCTTTTAGGCCTGGAATGGAGTTGTGGTACATTTGTTTTTAATAAACACCCCAGGTGTTTGTGTTGTTTGTACATAACTGAAGTAGAGGCTAAAAAAGGGCTGTACTTAGACATCTCTTATACAGCATCCTCCAGCGTAGCTAAAATAATGGAAAACGTACAAAAGGAATAAGACGGTATTATACAATGTTAGGATCTTCTGTTAGCACAGTTCACTAAATGACCTGTTGGGTAACTAATGTTTGTACAACATTGCCGTTCATAATGTTTAGATATTTTCTGAATTGCTCCTCAAAGAGTTCTGTGATCTATGTGTTGTTCTTATCACCCTTATTTTACTACAAATGTGCTGAGGATCAGAGAAGTTCTGGGATTTGGGTAAATTCACAATAGTTGTCATCAGCATGCTAACCCATGATTATTTGATACCAAATTTCATGTTATTCATTTTACTTTCCAGAGTGTATATAAAGATAGTTGGAAAAGGCACAGTTAGTTTAATAGTATACCGTAAAAACTAAGGATAATTACTGTTGTTGGTTATTGCATAGTAAATTCTGCAAGTATTCTGAGTGGGAACTTCTGGCTGATGGTAAACCTTGAAGTAGTCAGGTAAATCTTCTTTGTAAACATTTGAAGTAAGAAACCAGCAAAGGGATAAGCACCTTGAACTTTGGGTGAGGACTTTGCAGCTTGTTTAGGTAATTCAATGAGCTGTATTTAGTTGAATAACTACAGCCTCCATCTCTTACCTTTTGTCAGGTGTGCCAAAGAGCCTGAATTACAATGGTGTGAAAGAGCTTATTTTAGCAGTCGACGGGGTGGTGTCTGTGCACAGCCTGCACATCTGGTCTCTAACAATGAATCAAGTAATTCTCTCAGCTCATGTTGCTACAGGTCAGTGAGTTTTGTAAACACTCTGGAAAAAAATTCAGTCCTTGTCCTGTAAAGTCAGTAATTTCCCTCCTTTTTGTAGAGCTGCCCTTATTGTCTGTTGCTTGTCAAAACATTATAAAGTGTTTTCTATTACCAAGGGCCTTTGAAACCAGCCCACTTATTGATGTTGTCATAGCAACAATGATACCCATGACATCGTTGGGGCTGACTGCAGAGGGCCGAGGACAGACAGAACAAAGGGCTAAAATGCAACCCCAACTTCAAGGCCTTGGACTCCGAAAATTCAACTTCATCTGTTTGGCTTGGTGTCCTATCAGTCAAATAATAGGAATGAATTAAAAACTTAATCTTAATTGAGTATCTCCTCTATATATGATGTTTTTCCTAGAACTGAAAATAGGAAGATGAAAGAGACACAGGCCCCACTCTTCAATTTCTAACAAGCGAATGGATGTGCTAATAGGAATTATGGCGGGTCCCACACTGTGTGGTTAGAAATTCTGCAGCCATGTGAGAAAATTCTTATAATATTAGGTTTATACTAAAAATTACCTTTTCAAGAAGTTAATTTTTGTCTCTGATATGTCCTAGAGCTGGGAGACTAGGTAGTGAGAGAGCATTTACTGCCTCAGGAGAAAGCTCAGGCCAAAGATAATACATTAGGCTGCTAAAAAATGACTCAAGAAGTTACTTAGGGGCAGGGGACAGGAACACTAGTGACAGTCATTTGAAAACTGTGCTTTCTCAGACATCCTCATCTTCTCGAAGGGGCTCAGGTCTGACTTCAGGGAATTTACAGCATTCACTGTGCCAATATTTCACTGCAAATGGAAGAATCTAGTAAACACTCAGGTTGCTATGGAGGGGACTTTACAGCCTGCTGATAGCATTTGGGACAGGAAAACAATATGGCAGTGAGGGTTGCTGCTCTAAGAAAGGTCTGTGGGGAGCTCTAAACGCTTCTTGGTTCCTGTCACTATCCTTGACATAAATTCTGATTACATACAAGGCCTGCAACCCAGAGATCCCTGGGAGCTGGTCAGCAGGGCTGTATAAGAAATAATAGTTCTGTCTTGGCTTTTTCCAGGGCTTGTCTCCCCTTCCATACTAAGCTCCTAGGAATGCCAGACTCCAGAGATAATAGCAGACAGAAAGAGTTCCCATAGCGACAGGGCACTTTCCTGCACTAGAGTTTCCCCTGCCTTGTCTGTGTGAGTGTAGCTGATTATCAGAGCCAACATGGCTTCCTCTGAGTGCCCTGCCTCTGCCCTGCCCCAGGAGGTCAAAGACAAAGTACTTGAAGTTGGAGTCACAGCAGTCACCCATGCGTGTGCAATCAGCGCTAATCTCCCTGTGGTTCTTTATCAACAGCAGCCAGCCGGGAGAGCCAAGTGGTTCGGAGAGAAATTGCTAGAGCCCTCAGCAAAAGCTTTACGGTGTACTCACTCACCATTCAGATGGAATCTCCAGTCGACCAGGATCCAGACTGCCTTTTCTGTGAAGACCCCCGTGACTAGCTCAGTCACATGTCAGCTTCCCAAATTTGACAGGCGGCCTTCAAACATGCTGCTATGCAGTTTCTGCATCATAGAAAATAAGGAACCAAAGGAAGCAATTCATGTCATGGTGCAATGCACATTTTATCTATTTAGTTAGCTCCATTCACCATGAAGGAAGAGGCACTGAGATCCATCAATCAGTTGGATTATATACTGATCAGTAGCTGTGTTCAATTACAGGAATGTGTATATAGATTATTCCTGAGTGGAGCCGAAATAATAGCTGTTTGTAACTATCGGCAGTACAAAATTCATCTCCCTTCCAATAATGCATCTTGAGGACACATAGGTAAATTTGAACTCAGGAAAGTCTTACTAGAAATCAGTGGAAGGGAAAAATAGTCACAAAATTTTCCCAAAACATGAGAAACAAAAAATAAGGAGAGCCAAGTCAGGAATAAAATGACTCTGTATGCTAACACCCCATTAGAACTTCGTTCTCTCACTAAGCTGTAATGTGATTTTTTTTTCTACTCTGAATTGGAAATATATATGAATATACAGAGAGGCACTTACAACTAATTTTTATTTACTTGTCACATTTTGGCAATAAATCCCTCTTATTTCTAAATTCTAACTTGTTTATTTCAAAACTTTATGTAATCACTGTTCAAAAGAAAATATTTTCACCTACCAGAGTGCTTAAACACTGGCACCAGCCAAAGAATGTGATTGTAGAGACCCAGCAGTCTTCAAGAACAGCCGACAAAAACATTGGAGTTGACCCCACCAAGTTGTTGCTACAGATAATTTAGATATTTACCTGCAAGAAGGAATAAAGCAGATGCAACCGATTCATTCAGTCCACGAGCATGATCTGAGCACTGCTTTGTACTAGACATTGGGCTTAGCATTGGAACTATAAAGAGGAATCAGATGCAGCAAGTGCTTCTATGTCCTGGTAGCAACTCAACACTATCTGTGGAGAGTAAACTAAAGATATGCAGGCCAACATTCTGGAAATCCTATGTCAATGGGTTTGGTTTGGAACCTGGACTTCTACATTTTTAAAAGTTACCCAGAGATGCTTCTAAAGATGAGCCATAGTCTAGAAGATTGTCAACCACAGGAGGTCATTGAGTGGGACAGCTAGACACATACACAGGCAGCTACAGTAATATCTTGAATTGCAATGATGTAGTGGGGTATAAAAGGAAAGCGATAGATATTGCTGGATGGGCATGGCCAGTGAGGTTTCATGTCACTGAGGTGACAACCCTGTTGGACTTTGAATTACATATGGAGGTTCTCCAGGCAGAGGAAGAAGAGAAGGCATTCTAGACAAAAGGAAGACTAGGCGCAAGGCACACTTATGTTTGCCTGTTAGCTTTTAGTTGAAAAAGCAAAATACGTGATGCAAAGAAAACTCTCCACGCTGTGATTTTTAAAACTACATACTTTTTGCAACTTTATGGTCATGAATATTGTAGAGAACAGGAGATAGGTCTTAGATGATTTTTATGCTGTTGTCAGACTCTAGCAGGGTACTAGAAACCTAGCAGGCATTAATAATTGTTGAGGCAATGACTCTGAGACTATAGCTGGGCCTTGTCATTATTTATCATTTATATTTGTATTTTTTTTCTGAAATTTGAGGGCCAAGAAAACATTGACTTTGACTGAGAAGGTCACATCTGTGCCATCTCTGCAAATCAATCAGCACCACTGAAATAGCTACTTAGCATTCTGCTGAGCTTTCCCTGCTCAGTTGAAATGAATATACTCATCCCTCACCTCAATGAGCATGTTTAGGCAACCAGGATTAGAGCCCCTCAGGTTCCCAATGTCTCCTGCCACATCCGATTCTCAAAATGGAAAGAATGGTTTATGCCAAATCATTTTTCCTGTCTCAAGGACCACTGAATGGTTTTGTTTTTCCATATTTTGCATAGGACACCCTAAAGACTAGGTGACTTGGCAAACACACAAGTTTTAGTATAATTCTTTGCTTCTGCTTCCTTTTGAAACCCATGTTTAGATTTGATTTTATGTCAGAAATTCACTGAATGTCAGGTAATCATTAGGGAGGGAGATTTGTGTGTCAACCAAAGGAATTGTCCCATGGGTGCAGGGTGTTTCTGCTGTTTGCCTGAAATTCTGCTTTTTTAGTGAGCTAGACTGAAAACTGAACAGTAGATGTTTATGTGGCAAAATGCAAGGCAATCTACAATAGAGATTTTAAGGATTTTGAGATGAAAAAACAGATGGTACTCAGGGGCTTTATGCACCATCCATCAATTCTGAAGTTCTGACTCCCATTACCATTTCCCTAGTGTGGTTAGAACTCCAGGCCACCAGAAGTAAGTGGAATAATGTAGTTGAATTCTTTACTTCATGGTGTTGTATCCTCTCCAGCTATCAAGACGTTAATGATCTTCTATGTCTTTTCTTAGTATTATTATACTTCAAGTTCTGGGGTATATGTGCAGAACATGTAGGTTTGTTACATAGGTATACACATGCCATGGTGGTTTGCTGCACTCATCAACCGGTCATCTACATTCCTTTATGTCTTTCAAAGCAACACTCTATTCTTCTGAGTGGTGAAATCAGGTCAACTTTACCACCACCCTCCATTTTTAATATGCTTCACCGTCATCCAGCACCCACTTAAGATTTATCTAGGGCTCTATGGTGATGTTAGGACCCATAAAAGAAATTTATGCCTTCCATATGTTTGGTTACAGATGGGAAATGGGAATGTTGAAGGACATGAAAGAAAGGATGTTTACACATTAAGCATCAGTTCTCAAGCTAGATTGCCTGAGTTTGAATCTTAGCTCTTCCCTTTATTAGCTCTGTGACCTCAAGCTAGTTACTTAAATGCCCTGATCCTCTATTTCCTGATCAGTAAAACCTCCCTGTTCAAATGTGTGAGAGTTTAACAAATTAGGACACTTTAAAAGGTTGGAGCTGTGCATAGCACGTAGTTAGCATTCAGTACATGTTAACTGTTATTTTTTATTATGTACAAACATGAGTGGGCACAGAACTTTAAATCATCTAAACTTTTGAGAAATTTTGAGTTATCAACACAGTTCCCACAAGACAGCGGCAAAATTATTGGTGAGAATTAAACAGCTGTTTCTCTGAGGAAGCAATGGAGGCTTGCTGGGATGAAGGCATTTACTGAGAGGCTGTTACCTAGTGAGAGTGATGAATTAATTAAAATAGTCGAATCCCTTTCTGACTCTCTGAAAGCTTCCACTTTTATCTTTGAAAAGCAGAATTGTCACTCCAAGGACATTTATTAACAAAAAGTACAACTGTCCAGTGCGATGAAGACAAAGTCTTAGGTCTCCCAAGTCTTACACTATTCCTGTGAAATATCATGTCCTTGGCTTTTCTCTGTCATGTAGCCTCAACTTTCTCTGACCAGGTGCATTTCCTTCTCTGGTTTCTAAATTGCCAGGGGCAAATTTGGATCACTTAATATCTGTTAAATTTTGTGACCTGACAAAGTCTTTTAGCACTGTAGTGTTAAAAAGAAAAACACCTCCCAGGCATATACATTTTATAGATTCCTGGAGAATGTTGCTCTCCAGCTCCATCCCCACCCAGTGAAATATGATCCAGAGAGTCTTGCAAAGAGACAAGCCTCATTTTCCACAATTAGCTCTAAAGTGCCTCCAGGAAATGATTTTCTCAGCTCATCTCTCTGTATTCCCTGTTTTGGATCACAGGGCAATCTGTTTAAATGACTAATTACAGAAATCATTAAAGGCACCAAGCAAATGTCATCTTTGAATACCCACATCCCAAGTTTTACAAATCCTGCCTGGCTTGACAGTGATGAGGCCACTTAACAGTCCAGCGCAGGCGGATGTTAAAAAAAATAAAAAGGTGACCATCTGCGGTTTAGTTTTTTAACTTTCTGATTTCACACTTAACGTTTGTCATTCTGTTACTGGGCACCTGTTTAAATTCTATTTTAAAATGTTAGTGTGTGTTGTTTAAAATAAAATCAAGAAAGAGAGAGTTTGGGTTAAGTCATCTTTTTATCACCAAAATCATGGCAGGACATGTTTTTCATGACACCAATGAGGACTGTAATGAGAATACATTCTTTCACTCTCAGTCGTTTATTGGAAGAAATAACTCATTTGGGGAACATATTTGTCTAGAGGGATGGAAGATAATGTGTTAGAATCAGGGGTGCTTTTGAAATTATGGGCATAAAACCCCAATGGGGGAAGAAGATGGTGGTCAGATGTGGCAGGAGCCCTTGACAGTTGTGAAAAACAAACTTGTGCTGCTTCAACCATAAAGCCAGGAAGTGATGAGAGATGTTAAGCTGAATTGCACCCCTTTCAGGAGTGTCAGTCAAGTCCTGGAGACAATGTATCATTATAATTGCCCTATATTTCCTTTCTTCAAAGGGACACCATTTGTCAAAAACATAATTATCCTATTTACAGCCATTAAAACCCTATGGTTGTTATACACAGTCCAACAGTACTATCAAACATTATTTCCCTGAATCTGTTGAGTTTAGGAGTATTTTGGGATATTGCAGAAGAAGAAAGGGCACCAGCTGTACTGAAGATATTGTAAACCATGGTGAGTTAACCTGTACAATGGAATTAGGATCAGATGCGAATTTAGGGTTTCCTTTGAAGTTAAATTGCGTTCTTCAAACGGGAATCAGTAGAGATTTAATGAACCAGTGCCCTGGTTTGTTTCTAACTCCGCCTCCATTTTTATAGAGATGAATAGGGGATTTTATTGGGCATATACGTGAGATTGATGAACAAGAATTTCTGTCATTGCCTTATTCTCCACTCCATAATTGCCTCTGACATGGCAAAAGTCCGCGGTCAGGGAAAGAAGAATGCCCTGTGTTGGCATTTCTTTACGGCAGTACTTTCTATGAATAATTAATACCCCAGAAAGACGAAGCCTCTTTTTCTGGTTTCCACCTACTCATAAAGTTCAGCACCTTGTATCAACTTGGATGGGGAAAGGAGAGTAGATTTCCCTGGCTCAATAAGTTCTGAATTCATAAACAAGAAGCAGATTGCCTTTCCATTCAACCTCCAATCCTTTATAAAGATAAAGCTGTGGAGATGGTCTTTCAGGATCTTAGATTAGATAATTTTTCATGTTCTAATAAGAAAGTTCTGAGGGAAGCACTGTGATCAAACATAGCTGATGAGAATACACAATTATTTTTATTCTTTTTCTTATCCTCCTCCTTTTCCTCTTTCTGCTCCTCCGCCGCCTCTTCCCCCTTCATCTTGGTAGCTCTTAAACACTGTAGAATTTACCACTTATCCTTCAACAAAAGAATTCTTTTTGCCCGAGAATAAACATTTGCACAATAGTAGAGATATTACAATATATAGATTTTGGAAAAAAAAAAACCCTCAAATCCTATACCCTGAGACTTTTAATTTGTTAATTCAATTAATGTATTCATCAATCAACTGCAAGTCAAAACAACAGCAGGAAGTAGAATATTGCTTTAGGTAAGTTTGTATTTGTCCAGAAGAGTTTTATTAATATTTGGGATTATAATATTACTGAATTGCTAAACCCTAACGGTCCTGAAAAAACTCAATACTGATATGGTAGGCATCAACTTTAGGAAATCAACACACCTGCATTGCTTCTCCCTTGAAAAACATATTTCATAAAGATACTTTTCAGGGTAATCAAATCATGGAGTAATTTATATTTCCTGATGAAATTTTCCTGTTTATTCCAGAACTTGGTATTTCACTTTACTTTCCTTCTCTCATTACTGAGGTGACAGTTTCTGCATTGTCCAGTGGTAAATACTGGGCAATGATGTGAATGTTGGTGTTAGGCTTGGACTGTTAGTGCTGGAATAGATCTCAGAAGTAGAGCCAAGAAAGATTAGAGGGGAGGATGCCTATAAGATGGGGCAGGATTAGGAATTTGGTATTAGGCAAATTGAGTTATTAAACAAGCACATAAAGATATCAAATAGGCAGTTGTTTATATGAATGTGGGCTAGAGTTACAAAAATAGTATTTTAAGCCAGGAGAGAAGTCTGGGCTGCAGTTACAAAAGTCATTATCTTGTGAGGGCCACACAATTACACAGGTGTTCATAATAATGAAGGCCCTTCCATCTTGTAATTGCACCATCTGGAACATTATTTAGCCTCTGAGATAGCAAGGGAAGAGAGAGAAGAAGGGAAACCACATCTTAAATTTGTTACAGTGCCTTTTAAAATGGATACTTTTCACTTCTGCTTGGAGGCCATTGGCCAAAATTAATCACATAGCCCTAACCTAACTGAAGGGAAGCTGGGAAATACAGAGAAACACATGGGTTTCTGATGGGTATTAACTGCCACCAACTCACAGAGAGAGGAGAGAATTGCTGGAGTGGTGTACATGAGGAAGCAAGAAATGATGGAATCTAGTGCACAGGTCGTGTACCTGGTTCTAGGTGGGGGTATTTATGTACAACACAGAACTTTTACAATAACAGAATTCTGCTGGTAGATGGCTAGGTACGATGGAGGCAATCTGGCATTTTCTTCTGATCACTTCATTCTTCTAAGTGAAGTAGGAAGCAAGGTTATTAACTGAGTGTGACAATGAAAGAGGAAGTATTAGTGATGTAAAACAAGAGGAGCAAGAGTGAAATTGTCATCTAGGAGAGTGGAGAGTGACAAGGCCATAATGAAAGTAAGATTGCATGGTTGTGCCAGTTTTTAAGCTATTGTCTCTCAGCCCTCAACTCTCTCAGGTATTCTTGGCTTCATGATGCTGGGGGCAGGGACTGTGTTAACTACATTTCTCCTTTGCTGGCTGCTCCTTGTTAGGAGGCCCTAGAGGGGTATCAGAAGCCTAGAGGGAGGAAAAGGGGACTTTCTTCTTGTTTTGTTTCCTGCTTGATCCTGTCTCAAACAGTGTCAACCCAGTAATACTTCTTCACCATGGCAGCAGTACTTCATTCTCTTTTCCTGCAGTATTTCCAGTTTGTAGTTGACCCCAAACTCAAAGAACCAGCCTCATCACATCCCCTCAGAGAAAAGCACCAGGTTACTGTACTGTTTCCTTGGAGGTCTAGATCCCAGCTCCATTGTGGCTCTCCCTGGCTAAGATATCAGCATTAATTAATCAGTGTCTCCTCCTCAGAGGACAGTGTTTTAGCTTGGGGTTTACTCCTCCAAGCTTCTGGGTTCTATTAATTCCCTAAGCATTAGGAGGGTTAAATGCTTGATGCAATTCTACTTCTGTTATTTTTTATTCTCTTTTTGCTTTCAATTTCTTCAATATCTGGCTAAATTTTACATATGAAAAAACATAAAGTAATTGTTGTGATCTTGTTGGACTATGTTTGATACAGTGGCTGTCTGAGCACCAGCAACCTAGTCAACCTGTCTGTCTCAGTTTTTTACTCAGTGAAGGGATGAAAACTACCCATTTTAGAATAGAGGTGAGGATTAAATGAGAAGCTGTATGTAAAACACTTAATGCAATTCACTGCTCATAGTAAGTTCTCAATAAATTCTAGTTATCATTTTTTGAGAATCCATTCAGATGGCCCCTAGTCCAGAAAGCTTTTCCTAATATTGTACCCAATGCCAATCATTCCATCTTCAGTGCTGCCTTTCAAGCAATCACCTTTTTGTGTTCTTGCTTTTGTCACTTTGTGTCTTGTGTGTTTTGTTTTTCTATGTTCCCCTCCTTAAAGTATTAGTTTCTATTTATCTCTGAATAATAACACCTAGCACTGGGCCCAGCACAGAGTAGTAGTATTAAGTTATCTGCAGGAACACACCTTCCTCTAGCAGACCTCAATAGTTATCAATAAGATAATGAAGCATTTTAATTCTTTCAGATGTTTCATTGTAAACACCAGACATCTGTGTCTAACCTCTAACATTATATTCACTCAGCCTCTGCTTCTAATCCAGTACATCTTCTTTCTAGCTGCATGGTTTTGGCCACATTGTGAAGCAGGATTCAGTTACCTCACAATAAAATGGGGAAAACGACACCTATATCACAAGGTTATTGTAATCATTAGATAACTAATGTGCTGCTCTCAGCACAATGGCTGGTGTATAATGTGAACTGAGAGCATTAACATTTCTTTTTCTCTGAACTAAATCCCTGCTTTTAAAACATCACTGATGGTGTCATAGAAGGCATGCGTTCCTTACTTAAAATGAAAGATTGATGGACTATTTGAAGAACCAAGTGATCAAAATATGCCATAAAAATTGTTGTGGCATATATCAAAGGACCTTTAAAATTAGATTCATTCTATTGGATATACAACTATTTTAAGGAATTGGTAGAAATAAATAGGAGGTGAAAAGATAGAAGGCAAAAAGGAGTTTTTTTTTTTTTTTTTTTTTTTAAAGGAAATAGGTAAGTGGAACAGTTATAATGCAAATGTGTAGGGTCTGGCAATATTCAGAAAGTGTTTATAATAAATCAGATTCAGAGATCATACTTAAGAAGTACTTAGTGCGGGTTATGCGAAAACATGGCTGCGGCAGGTTTGGCCTTTCTTTGTAGGAGAGTCTCAGCTGCCCTGAAAGCTTCCAGGTCGTTAATAATTCCTCAGGTCCCCGCCTGCACAGGGTTTTTTCTTGGTTTGTTGCCTAAGAGTACACCAAATGTGACATCCTTTCACCAATATAGATTATGTCATACTACCTTGTCAAGAAGAGGACTAGAAGAATTTTTTGATGACCCAAAAAACTGGGGGCAAGAAAAAGTAAAATCTGGAGCAGCATGGACCTGTCAGCAACTAAGGAACAAAAGTAACGAAGATTCACACAAACTGTCGTATGTCTTACTGAAGGAAAGAAACGTGATTTTAACCCTAGAGCAGGAGGCCAAGCGGCAGAGATTGCCAGTGCCAAGTCCAGAGCTGTTAGGTAAGGCAGCAGATTCCATGGATGCATTCGATAAAGTTGTCCAGGAAGGAGAAGATGCCCTAAGGCTTCTTCAGACCGGTCAAGAAAGAGCCAGACCTGGTGCTTGGAGAAGAGACATCTTTGGAAGAATCGTCTGGCACAAGTTCAAGCAGTGGGTTATACCTTGGCACCTAAATAAAAGATACAATAGGAAACGATTCTTGGTCATGCCTTATGTGGACCATTTTCTCAGACTGGAATGTGAGAAACGAGCCCGCATCAAAGCACGGAAGGAAAATTTAGAGAGAAAGAAAGCAAAAATTCTTCTAAAAAAGTTTCCACGTTTTGCTGAAGCCCAGAAGTCAAGTCTTGTCTAAGATGTCTGAACTCTTAAATTTACCATTTTGGCCGGGCGCGGTGGCTCAAGCCTGTAATCCCAGCACTTTGGGAGGCCGAGGCGGGCGGATCACAAGGTCAGGAGATCGAGACCACAGTGAAACCCCGTCTCTACTAAAAATACAA
The DNA here is from genome assembly GCF_049350105.2 of Macaca mulatta. Taxonomy (NCBI): domain Eukaryota; kingdom Metazoa; phylum Chordata; class Mammalia; order Primates; family Cercopithecidae; genus Macaca; species Macaca mulatta. The sequence goes on from NC_133413.1 coordinate 127,591,739, forward strand.
AAAATTAGCCGGGTGCGGTGGCGGGCCCTTGTAGTCCCAGCTACTCGGGAGGCTGAGGCAGGAGAATGGCGGGAACCCGGGAGGCGGAGCTTGCAGTGAGCCGAGATCGCGCCACTGCACTCCAGCCTGGGCAACAGCGTGAGACTCCGTCTCAAAAAAAAAAAAAAAAAAAAAAAAATTACCATTTTGTTTTTCTTGAATAGTCTGTGTACAAGAGTAAATATGTTAAGTGGTTTATAAAGAAAAAAAAAAAAAGAAGAAGTACTTAGTGCGGTACTTGGTATGGAAGGGCGTTATACTAGATAGTGAGCTAACTGTACATTCCTTCCCTATCACTCACAGAAATAGACTAGATTGGGAGAATGGGGACATGGAGGGGGAGAATGGGGACATGGGGAGGAAAATGGGGTGGAGTGAAGGGTCAGGAGTTGGGGGTAAAGATATAAAATTGATTCACAAGTTACTTAGATGAAGGATATTAAAATAATATGATGAAAGTGAGATAATATATGGCTGTTTCTTTCCATAACTGGAAAAGTCAAGTAGAAATTGGGGTGTTTGAAATATTGATGCCAATAGAGGCAGAATTTGACTCTCCCCAAAACTACCTTTGCTTTTCTTTTACTTTTTTATTTAATGGGTGACTGTGCTGTGCCAGGCCTTGTGGTGAACATGGGGATCCCGGTAATAATGACACATTATAGTGGGAGATATGGACAAAAAACAAACAAAAGACCAAAATAAGACATTTTCAGATAGTGGTAAGTGGTAAGATAGAGATAAAACCAATGGATATGGTAATAATTGGGAGAGGGCTAGAGCAAGGCAGCTATATCTGCATGACCTTTATGAAGAGGTGACATTTGGGCTGAGCCAGCCATGCAAAGTGGAGGAGGAAAAGGAAGGATAGCTTGGACAGAGGCCACAGGTAGGAAGAACCTGGTAGCCTTGAGAAAAAGAAGCAGATGTACTGAGTGTAGCGAGCAAGGCTGGGGGAAGAGGGGTGATCTGGGCTGGACTGGGCAAAAGCCCTGTAGGCCATGAGAAGGAGCTAGAATTTTATGGTAAGTGCAAAGCTCTTGACTGAAAGGAAGAAGAACCACAGCCAAAGTGTGGCAGGCTGCAATTCTTTAGTTATGTTTGTATTATTTTGGCAAAATACATTTTCTACCAAATTTGTCAAAGAGGTATCAAGTACCCCAGAATCCCGTGTAAAGAAGTGCTTCACATATTTAGTTATTTGTTTGGCATTTAATACTTATTATCCACATACACTGCAAAGCACTAAACAGGGAAATATAACCCACAGTCAGTGTAGGAGAATCATCAGGTGGAGAGGTGGGAGACTGGAGAATTAGTCCATCCCATCTCCATGCTCTTGAGACACATCTCTTCCTCGGAGTGTTTCTGCTATCTGCCATCGCCAACATATAAATAAGATTATAAGATTATAATAAATTAGAACCATCTTTTTTTGTTTTTTGACATGGCTTACTTCTCTGGGTCTGCACAAGCTGTCCCTTTTCTTCATGTGGCCACCCAGAAATAGCCACAGCACCCAGACAATCTCCACTATTGATCTCCAGGTCCATATCCTATCTACGCCTGTCTTGGAACAAACTTGGCCTTCTTCCACAGAAGGCATTTCAAATATTGATGTACTTGGTGCTTGGTACTGACCAAGTACTTAGGTGAAATGCTTATTTACAAAACTTGTTTTTTAAAAAATGAAATTCTGAAAATATATATAACGCACAGGTTTAGGAACTAGAGGTCTCAGTATGGAGCCATCTGGCCTGATTTTATTCTGTAGTCTCACCTATTACCAGTTCTCCCAAATATCCTATAATGTAACACGCTGAGCTGCTCATCTTTTCATAAGTAGGCCATATTTGTTCATGACTCCATGCCTGCGCTCATTTCCCCTTACTCAAATACCCTCCCTTCTCTTCCTTTCTCTTCTCTGCCTTGAAACTCTTATTTATCATTTAAAGCCCTGCCAAAGATCAACCCTTTCTGAAGTTTCACTGACTTCCACTCTCAGAAAAGTTTATTCTTCTCTCTTCTTTGCTTATTGAACACTTTGTAGGGACTTACCACATTACACAAAAATATTTACAATTTTGACTTCTCCAAGTAGACTTTGAGTTCTGCAAAAACAGTGATCTTTATCTTATTTAATGTTTTATCTTCCTCCACAACCTATTATGGTGCCTACTATCTAAGTAATCACTGGATAATTTATTCAATAAATGATTATACAGTATGTCAACTTTTAAAGTATAGGAGTGGATTCAGTGATCCTGGATTGAGCTCTTAAGAAGAGAAGCATCAGGAGCAGCTGAGAATATGTGATAGGGAGTGTAGCAGGAGAAGTGTCAACATGGCCAATTCCATCACTGTAAATTGCTCACAGCTGACTCTAGGAGCTCTGCTTCCCCATGGATAAAACAGGAATAAGAATCCTGATCCTTCTTACTTCCTTCAGTTGTTATGGAGATCAAATGAGATACCATAGGCAAAAGTCCTTTGTGAACCATCAACCATCATATAATCAGCAGATAATATCATTATTAACTGAAATGATTCCTGTGGCAACATATTGTAGACATTTTACAATAGATTTACCTATTTTCATGGGACTACAAATATTCCTCCTCCCCTCTCCAACTTACAACATGTCTAGAGCACACACATTCATATCTACATTGACTATTTGCTTGTCTAGTTATGCAGAATTGCTTTTGAGACCTTCCTGTAATACTACCTGACCATGAAGTTTGGAAATAAATGCCAGTGGAGCTAAAGTTGCAAATAAAAACCCATGGAAGCTGAGGAATGGTTCTTTTGGTTGTACTGAATTTAGCAGACATTGGACCAAGCACCTTCCATGTGCCTGTCACTGTATCTGGGGAAGTAAAGATAATACCATGAAAAATGAGGCAGAGGGTCTGATCTGAAATTTCCCTCAGCATTTTAGGTGAAATGGGTCAAATTTATAAGATAGGGTTTTAAAAAGAAGGTCTTGCTTAATTCTCTGTGGGAAAGTGGATACCCTTAGGCTTCCCTGAATACCATTTGTCTGGGCTGAAGCAGGTAATAAAGTAAAGAAAGCAATTACAGGATGCATTTTGTGACTTAGAACTGAACCCTGTCACTAGTCAACCTGTTGGAGGGGACAGCTTTTGTACTAATGTTATGTCCAGAATTCAGAACACCTTCGGCCTTAAAGCAATTTTTGGAAGGTTAGGAGGTCATGGACTGGGCAATTCTAGAAGCAATGCTTGGCCCTTTTTCTAAAAAGAAAGGAAATTTGGCATTTTTTCAGTAGAATTATTATTGGACTGGCAAGGCCTTAAGTCCCCAACTGTGTTCAGGGCTCTCAAAGCGAGGGTTTGGCAGTGGTGTTCATTCAAATTAGGGTTTTACTTTATTTTAAGGGAAGGTTTTACTTTATTTTAAGGTCTCTGTTTTCCAGGGGATCAACCTAGCTGACAGAAGTGAGACGAGGCAGAAGAAAAGAGCAGCTTGATTGATGTGGGTGCCTATACTTCACATGCCTCTTTAGGATAAATTAGCATCTTAGACGGGAGGGCTTGGAGAATGTTAATGTTAAGTTGATTAGAAGCCAAATAACTTAGTTTAGTCAGAGGCCCCACAGATTTCCTGGGAACCCTGGTTGCACTGGTCCAGATGGTCTTTTTTGGCTGTACTGTTCTCAGCCACACATCCAGCCAGCTCCAGGTTTCCTTCTCCACTCAGAGTGGGAGAGGCTGCCCCTACCTCCTTCTGTGTTCCCACAAATGCTGCATTCTCTCAGTGCTCAGTGAATACTAAATAATCAAAATGGCAATAAATCCTGAGCTTGGCACATTCCTTTAGAAGTCTTGAACAAGACACTGGTAATGCTGATCTGGCTGTTGGAGGGAAAAATAGAGTCCTAACCTTTTCTCATTATAAATTATAATTGCAATATATTATTAACATAATATCAATAATAATGATAGTAATGCTTGGCAAGATGTCAGGCACTGGGCTGAGAAATTAAATTCATATACTTATTTAACCCTTAATAAAACAATGATGTACGTATGATAACCTCCATGTTACAGATGGAAAATAGTTCAGAGAGTTTAAGTGACTTGCCTAAATCTAATAAACAGTAGAACTAAGATTCAAATTCTGATTTGTGTCATTCCAAATCATGTGCTCTAGAACTTTATTCTATACTTCTCCTCTGGTCCATTTTCTGTTGTGGCTACATGAATATATGAATAACTTTGGATGGCAAAAATGGGCCTTCAACTTCCTCATTTGGCACCAAAGGAGCAAAATTTCTAAGTAGTAGTAGAAGGTGAGGTGAAGACTTGGGGCTGGAGTGAACAGACTAATAATAAAGAAGGGAAAATCACACTATGCTTTTCGCATTCTGTCTCTTGAACCCACTACCCCAGGACATAGTGCATTTTGCCTCATTAGAGAAAGACAATTTTACTACTAATAATGGTGATTATAATGGCCACAAAACTTCAGAGAAAATGTTCCCAGTTGTTGAATAATACTAAAAATATTATCAAGATTAATTGGCTATAGCAGCCCCCATATACGATGACCTGGAAACATCAAATGGCCTAAGAAACTTACTGGCATTAAATATGCCCCAATTTATTCTACTTAAATGAGAATCTAGGATTTGGGCATGCCCTTAGCTACTGTTGAAATAGAAACTGAAATGGCTTTATTTAAGAATGTCAACATCTTTCACATTCTCTTTTAGGCTTTCAGGAAAAACAAGTAGACTAGGAAAATTAAAACCTTTATGCTCCATTTTCAGTCACTCTAGGAGATGGATGTAATATTGATTCCAGTATATGCATAAGACTTTCAACATTAGCTAGTATTGAGCAGAAGATGCATATGAAAAAACAAACGTAGAGAGAAGACCAGTAGGACAGAAAAAGCAGATCTAAGACGTTTACTTGTAGCCAAAATGGAGTAACAGAGACTTACCATCACATCAAACAAATAAAATATGGACAAAATCAATGGTCCTCAAGACACTGAATACCAATCAATGAAGGACAATTATTCCCAGGAGTCAGGGAACCAAATAGTGAGCCCAATAATTTCCCTAGTTTATTGTGCTGAAAAAGTGTCCAGACTTTTGTGTCACAGGGCAGGGAATTGCAGACAGTCTGGCAGTCTCCCTGAGTGGGAGAGATAGAACTAAGAGTCTGAGGATGCCCGAGTAGGTAGAGTTCACAGGACATGGCACTAGAGGTGAGGGAGATACACACACACACAGAGAGAGAGAGAGCCAGAGATCTGCAGGAAGACTCCCTCAAGTCCTCAGCTGAGGAGTGATCAGTGTCTGTCAGTGGAAACACTAATTAAGTCTGGAAAAGACCTACTGAAAGAATAAAAGGGAATCATTCATAACTCAAACAAGGCTGAAATAGTCCTTGTTCCCAACACTCAGATTGGAAAACCTCAAGTTAGGAGGCTTTAGTTAGAGTAGTAAAAATGGGTCTTTATTCAATAGCAGAGAAAATCAACCCTAGACTAAATGGTGCTCAGCTAAACAAAGCTAAAAAACAAGGCCCAAAATGATTAAATTCTTTTAAAGTAGTCTAATTAGTAAAGGAGATTAAAACAGCTATTATGAGTGTATTCCATAAACTTGAGGAGCTAGATTGGGCATGTAAAGCAGAAACAAGAAAGATTTATAAAAAGGCTAAAATCAAACTTATAGAGATGAAAACTGTGTCTAAAATGAAAAATACATTGGATGAGATTATCAGCTGAACAGACATTGCAAATAAAAAGTGGTGTATTTGAAGATATAGCAATAGAAACTATCTAAAATGAAACAGGACTGGGAAAAAAAAAAAACCAACAACAAGAAATTGAGCACTATTACACTGTAGGGCAAACTTAAATGGTCAAATGTGTGTGTAACTAGAGTCCTTAAGGAGAGAATTGGGGTGATGAGGCACACAGAATGTTTGTGAACATATCAGCCAAAAAATTTTTCAAACAATGAGCCCCCAGGTCCAAGAAGTTCAACAAATGCCGATGACAAAATATGAAGAAAACTATAACAAAACTTATCACAATCAAATTGTTTAACCCAATGATAAAGAAAAAAATCTTAAAAGTATCAAGAGAAAATGCGCATTGCCCAAAGAGGAACAAAAACAAGGGTAATATTATATTTCTCATTTGAAACAATGCAAGGTAGAACACTTTAGGAAAACATTTTTAAAGTAATGAAAAAAAGTTTTCTGTCAGTCTATACTTCTTTAGACAAAATAAAACATTTCAAATATAATAAAGCTGAAAGAATCCATCTCAAGTAGACCAGCACTATGAGACATATATTTTTAAAAGTTCGTGCAGAAGAAAAATAATATGAGACAAAAATGTTGAGCTCCACAAGGTAATGAAGCACACTGAAAATGGTAGTTACAAAAATAAAATGCAGATATTTCTTATTAAATTCCTTTTGAAAGATGGTTGACTTTTGAAACAAAATTATATATGGAGTTTATACAATATGTTGAAGTAAACAAAGGGCAACAATATCCGAAATATCAGAATAGAAGCATAGCAGTAAATTGCTGCAGTATGTTTATGCTACATGTGATGTGGAAGACTATCACTTGAAGACAGACTGTGATAAGTTAAAGATGTATAGCATAAATCCTAACAACCAATAAAATAATACAACATAGAGTTGTAGCTAATACATCAAGTGATGAAATGAAATCATTAAAAAATATTAATTTAACCCAAATGAAGGCAAAAAATGGAAAAGAGGACACAAAGAACATAGAGAGCAAATAAGCAGGATGATGGATTTAAATGTAATACAGTTCAAATCACATTAAATGTAAATGGCCTAAATACTCAATTTAGAAGGCACAAATTATCACACTGAATATAAAAGACCCAACTAAATGCTACCTGCAAGAAATTCACTTTTTATATAAGCACAGAAATACACAATTGTTTAGACTTGTTGTATAGATATAAATTAACCCAAATATTTAAGAGAAAGAATTTTAAAAATTAGAAAGAGGTAAAACTATCACTATTTCCAGATCATAATGATTATGTATTTTCCTTGGAAACCAAAGATAATCAACTAAAAACTATTAAAAAGAATACAAGTTTTCAAAAAAACATACTACTACAAAATTATTAAATTAGTATTTTTATATATTAAAGCAATAAATTATTAGATATGATTACATAATCTTATTAACATGAGTAATAGCAACAAGAGATAAAATACCTAGAAAAAATAAGAAATATGCAAGACATATATGAAGAAAAAGATAAAACATCATAGTACGTCAAAAACAATTGAAAAATTCGATAGATATTATGACTTGAGTAGGAATAGTCTACATCATGAAGAATGTCAAGGTTACCTAAGTTAATTTATAAATACAATGATAACCTGATAAAAGTATCACCGTTTCAAAAACCAGATAGACTGTTTCTAGGGTCATATAGCAATATAAGCAAATAAACATATCCAGGAATAGGAAAAAAATTAAGTGAATTTGAGAAATCAATCTATTAGATTATTGAAACAAAGAATGCATTTTGAAGAGTCAATGAAAAAGCAGCATGGTGCTGAGACATTAGTAGGAAGACAATCCAGTGGAACAGAGAAGAAAAATCTGAAAATATTAATTTGAGAGTTTATTATATAGATACTAATTCATATTAATGTGCAACTATGTTATGTAAAATGGTGACATTTCAAATAAATAAAAACAGTAAGTTTTGATAGACCAAAAAAATCAGAAAAAGATTACTGTAAATCTTTCTTACATCTTACTCCAGGATATACTTCAAATGGATCAATTACTTACATGTAATAAATAAAAGCATAAATGTTCTAGGAAAAAAAGACAATGGAAATTCTAATTGCCTTAGCATAAAACAGACATTTCTATTTATTGCTAATAATCAGAAACCATATATAAAAATCTCTAAATTTTACCCAATAATATTTTTAAAAATCCTGCATAGCAAAAAGTTTTTTTTTTTTTTTTAAAAAGCCAAGTTGCATTTTCCCTAGTTTAAAAAAGTACTTTTATAACTACATTTATAACCATATTGCAAAACATCAGTATCCTCATTAAAAGATAAGCAAGGCCTAGGAATAAACACTGAAAACAGTAGACCCTGAAAATGGCTCCCAAAACATGAAAACAATGCTCATGGTTACTAATGTGGAACTATTAAGAAGACAGGTATCCAAAAATTTGATACCACTCAGCTTCCAAGCTTGTGATCAAATGTTCAATTTCATGCATGACTTGCAGAAATGTAAATGGATTCCAGCTCTACAGAGCTTTTAAACAATACATATCAAAATAGTTATTTGATGATAACAATTCTACTTCTGAAATTACATACATATGGGCTGACTCATTGCAGCATTATTTGTAAACAGTAAGCAATTAAAAAACTCCAATCAATATGGAACTGGATAAGTAAACCATTCACACACTGGAATAATATACAGCTCTAGAAAAAGGCAGAGGGACAAACCAAATCCAGCAACCTATGAGAAGGATTATAAACCACGATCAAGTGGAATTTATCCCAGGAATGTAATGTTAGTTTAACATCCAAAAGCCAATCTGTATAATGTACCATATTAATACAATTAAGAACACAACCCACATGATCATCTCAATAAATTTTTTTTCTTTATCATGAAAGGGTGTTTGATTTTGGGAAATATTTTATCTGTAAATATTTGACAAAATCAAACACCCTTTCTTGATTAAAAAATGTTCAACAAACTAGAAATAGAAGGTAGATTCTTCAACCTTATAAATGATATCTAATGAAAAACGCATAGCTAACATCATAGTTAATGGTGAGGGACTGAATGCTTTCTTCTTAAGATCAGGAACAAGGCAAGAATGTTTGCTTTCACCATTTCTAAGAAACATTTTACTGTGCATTTTAGCCAGGGAAATCAGGCAAATAAAAAAAATTAAAGATGTCTAGATCAGAAAAGGAGAATTACAATTCTCTCTCTTTATAAATGGCATGATCTCTCATATATAGAAATTCTAAGAAATCAACTGAGAATTTATTGGAACTAATTAATGAGTTCAATAAGTTTACAGTATATGGATCAATATACAAAAGTTAACAGTAATTCTATGGCTAGCAATGAAGAATTCAAAAATGAAATTAAAAAACAATTCCATTTATGATAGCATCAAAAAGAATAAAATATTTAGAAATAAAGGAAACAAGGGTAAGACTTATACATTGAAAACTAAAAACATTGTTGATAGCAATTAAAAATCTAAGTAAATGGAGGCAACCCATATACATGGACCAGAATACTTAATTTTGTTAAGGAAGGCTTATTCTGAGAATTGATTTACAGACTCAGTGCCATCCCTAACAACAGCCCACCTGGCTTTTTTTTTTTCCAGACACTGACAAGCCACTTCCAAATTCATATGAAAGTGCAAGGGGCCCAGAATGACTAAAACAATCTTAACAGAGAAAAATAAAGTAAGAAGACTCTCACTTCCTAATTTTAAAATGTAATACAAGAAAATGGTAATTAAGACAGTGCAGAACTATCATTAAGAATAGACATATAACTCATTGTGGGAGATAATTGAGAATCTAAAAATAAACCTTTACATTTATGGTTAATTGATTTTCAACAAAGGTGCCAACCAATTTAAGGGAGAAAGAGTCTTTTAAAAAAATGATATAGGGTCAACTGGATATCCATGTGCATAAAAGAATGAAGTTGGACTTCTTTCATTCATCATACACACAAATTCACTCAAAATAAATCAAAGACTTAAATTTACTCAAAATTGATCAAAGATCTATAGTTAAAACTATAAAACCCTTAGAAGAAGCCCTAGGAGTAAATCTTCATGGAGCTGGGTTAGGAAATGATTTCTTAGATATAGCACCAAAAATACAAACAAAAATATACGAATTTGACTTCAGCAAAATTTAAAACTTCTGTGTCACAAATGATACCATCAAGAGAACAGAAAAGTCAACAGAATGGAATAAAATATTTGCAAATTATGTGTTTGATAAGGGACTTTATCTAGAATGTATAAGGAATTATTACAACTTATTAATAAAAAGACAAATAACCCATTTTAAAAATAGAGAAAGGATTTGAATAGACATTACTTGTAAGGCATACAAAAAGCCAATAAGCACATGAAAAGAAACTCGAAATCATTAGTCATTCGGAAAATGAAAATCAAAGCTACGAGATACCACTCCACATATACTAGGATGGCTATAATAAAAAAGAGACAATAATAAGTGTTGATGAAGATGTGGAGAAGTTGGAAACCTCATATATTGCTCGTAATGCAAAATAGTGCAGCCACCTTGGAAAACAACTGACAGTTTCTCAAAATGTTAAACACAGAGTTACCCATATGACCCAGCAATTACACTCCCATGTATAAACCCAAGAGAAATGAAACATACAGAAGCTCAAAGACAAATGTTTGAATATTACATGCTGCAACATGGATGAATCTTGAAAACATTATACTGAATGAAAGAAGCTATTCACAAAAGACCATGAATGGTTTGATTCCATTTAAATTAAATGTCAAGAATAGGTATATCTGTGGAGATAGAAAATATACTAGTATTTCTTAGGACTAAAGGAGAGGAGTTTGAGGGAGTGAATGGGGACTAACTACTAATGAGCATTAGGGTTCTTTGCAGGGGGTGATGAAAATATTCTAAAATTAGATTGTGGTGATTGTACCTAATTCTGTGAATATACTACAAACACTGAATTGTACAATTTATTTTTATTTTTTACAGATTTTTTTTTTTAAATTTGGAGATGAGATCTTGCTTTGTTGGCCAGGCTGGAGTGTAATGGTATGATCACAGTTCACTGCAGCCTTGACCTCCTGGGCTCAAGAGATCCTCCTGTCTCAGTCTCCAGAGTAGATGGGATTATAGGTGCATGGCACCATGCCTGGATAATTTTATTTTATTTTTTGTAGAGAAGGGGTCTCTGTATGTTTCCCAGGCTGGTCTCAAACTCCTGGGCCAAGCAATCCTCCAGCCTCAGCCTCCCAGATTGCTGGGATTACAAGCCTGAACCACTATGCCTGGTCTGAATTATACAATTTAAATGAGTGAATTATGTGATGTGAATACTATCTCAAGCTATTAAAAGACAAAACGTTGTTCTAGCCACATGCTCAATAATCACATATGACAAACAGTTTAAAGAAAAGTGAAGACACTTCCTAAATATTTATGTTACGTGAAAAACAATGGCTGCAGAATAGTGTGCATAGTATGCCCTTTTGTGTAAGAATGAGGAAAAAAAATCAATCTCTGGATGGGTACAGAAGAAACTAATAACAGAACTTACCTGTTTTGGAGACATTTGGTGGGTACAAGTGACTTAGAGTAGGAGGAATAATTGAAACTCTGTTTCCGTATACACAAGTATATGTGCATATGTATGTACACATATATCTCCATATATATGTACATGTGCATATATGTATGTATATGCATATAATTTTTAGTAGGATGAGTGAAAACCTGTATTTGTATTGCAAATATATTACTTATTTAAAAAACAGACTTTGAATGAAACTTTCAACAGCTTAAAATGCTTAGTTAAAATACGCTTACTGTAGAGTTCTACATCTATATTCTCTGAATTTTCCACTTGCAAAAATACACAAAGCACAACTAAACAATGAGCTTTTTGTATTTTATTTCCCTTATTTCTCACACTCAGGAACTAGGTGGGGAAGAGTTTTCCATAGTAGGTGGTCCTGGGGAAGTAAAACTCAGTATGTTTCTAGCCTTTAAAACGTTGGCTACAGTTGCTAAGATTCAGAACTACCCAAGGGCTCAATATCTGGGTTTGAACTTGTGCTTCTCACCTTCAAATTATTGCACTATGACATCAGGAGTAGAATACAGGATGGCTGGGTAAATGAGAGAAGAGCACTTTCACTAAGTAAGGAAGATCTTATTAATCCAAGGCTTGCCATATGACAGGAAGTGTGGGAAAGGTACATGACAGCTTAATGGAAGTTGCTGAAATATGGACTGCCTTCCATTTTTTTTCAGAGGCTTTTAAGTGCAAAATGTCTAATAGGTGCAGAAAGTACTTCTGGTTGTGATGTTCACATTTGTCAAAAGGCCTCCACCAGCTGTACACAGCCAAGGCAGATAGATACCTAGTGATTTCTTCTTGAGATCCTATTCTACTCTCATTCACGGACATCCAACTGAAGAAATATGTACAGAACACGTTTAACAATCTGCTGCCCTCTGAAGCACAAAGCTGCTCATTAGAGGCAATGTCAGGTAACAGTTCAGCTCAGTTCTGGAGCCGGGCTGCCGGGTGTGAATCCCTGTTCGGCTTTTCTGCTGGTTGTCCAACATCAGTGACTGAAATTTTCTAAGGCTGAACATCCCCATCTGATAGAGGAGATCAGTTTATCTACCTAGTAGGATTGTAGAGTTAACAGATTGTAAAGTTAACAAATACAGACGCATTCCTGGCTTGTCATTACTATGTTATACCCAAACTTAAAACCCTTCATGTGACCTCTCAGTGTCCTTAGATTAGTCTGAAATGCCAAATGTGGTTGCTAATGGCTTCTCTCACAATCCATCTCTCTAGTCTCTTTAACACCACTCTTCCTTCCCTCTGTTCATACTCCAGCCACATTCCCATGTATCAGAAATTCCAACTTTCTCCTTCAGGAACTTCATATTTCTCTCCTTCGAAGATTCTTTCTTTCTTCCTTACAGAACAAAAGTAAAACTCCCATTCAAGTCTTAATTTAAATTACACACAATTAGGCCGAGTTTAGATCCCCTACATTGAATTCCCATAGCATCCTGGACTTCTTTGTAGCACTAATCACATTTACAATTAAACATACATTTCTATATTTTTAAAATGTTCTCCCACCCTAGATTGACTGTAAGTATATGTATGGTGTTGACATTTAATAGATGCTGGAGAAATATTGGCTGAATCAATAAATGAATGGATGAATTCAAATCTACTGTGAACATGTGTTACACAGTAATAGACACAGTTCCAAGTTTACCAATATGGGCCTGATGTACAAGTCTTGGAGAATGTTGAATGACAATACTTCTGGCATGTTTTATTTTAGATCCCAGTAGCTGCTGCTGTGTCTATCTCCTGAAGTATGTAGCTCTCAAAGACAGAAGCTGATGGTTGAACTACAATGAATCTAATGTAAAATCTGCAGAAATTATTTAGTTAAAAATAATTTTAAAAGATTGGTTACTGTGTGTTCTACAAACCCACTTGGCCTGGTGAACAACATTTTCTGTTGCACATAGTGTGTAAGAATTCACCTAGAAGTTGACACTTTAGGGGTGTTATTACTTACAATTATCTGAGTGCTGATACTGCTCAAGGTAACGCATGTGGCACCTGACCTCTCTGTGCTACATTCCAGGTAAGCATCTCTGTCTACACCTGGATGTCATCTGTCACTTTGTTTTGGTCTTTGCTCCAGTGGTTGTTAGTGCTTCCTGCTCAGAATCAGCCTATCTTATTACCACATATGCCAGTGTGTCTTTCTGTCACAGAGGTGTCTTAGCTGCACTATGCTTCAAGTAGGGTGTGTGGTTCTCCTGTACCAGTGTTTCAACCTGCCTGCCTACTGTTGTTTCCCTCTGAGCTGTGGCTTCAGCATCTGTAGGTAAAGTCACCAATAATCTTGGTCCAGTGGTTTCCACAATAGCTTCTGTGCAACATGTAAGTTAGCATGATTAGTGTCTCTAGAAACAACATGGAGAGGTAGGTATGAGCATGAGCAATGAAGTGAGGTGAACCTGGGTTCATTTCTGCCATTGACATGTACTAGTTATGTGGTTTTGATAAACCTGACCCCGTTTCATCAGCTTTTAAATGACCATATTACAGAATGTAAAAATAATTTAGTGAAAAAATGTATGTAAAGTGATTAACATGGTGACTATTACTACTACGACTATTACCATTACTACTGCTACTATTAATATTTCATGTTATGCCTGAGCTGAATGAATTTCACTAATCCATATAATCTATGGCAGATATCCAGAGACCATTTTCCTACAATTAAAAGTGCCTTAAAATATCCAAATAGACAGTTCTATACTCTTTTGGGAAGCCTTCAGGCAGTTCTTCAGAATCTTCATGCTGATAGATCTGTTTAGGTTCAAATGATGTTGAAGAAAAGAAGGGCAGATGAAAAGTGAGGACAGATAAAAGACTTGTAAATTGAAAGTTATACTTGAGAATCACGTGGAAGCCCTTGTTATCTATTTTGCAAATTAGTTTGCTTTTTAAATTTCCAAAAAGCTCAGCTTGCCTAGCTAGCAAGTCAGCAGGAAGCAAGATTTTGGTGAGTTTCTTATGCATACTGCATATTCATAATGGCTCATTTCATAAAGTATATAAACACATGTGTAACATATCCTTAGGTACAAATACATAGGCTCCTGTTTGGAGTCTGATTTTCAAAATTATCATTTGTCAGCACTAGATAGCTTTGCCCTAGGGCTACTAAAGATGGTGGAGAACAGAGAAAGAGGCATGGTGGCTTCTGCACAGGTGGCCATTGTCCCTTCTCCCCAGTGCCCTTGTAACTTTCACATGGGGGATCTTTTCCCTTGTGATGGGGTAAGTACAAGCATCACATCAGGCTCATTGGCAGGTGAATTGACTAGAGGGTGTTTTCAGTGACATTCTAAGGTAGAGGAGAATGTGCATATTCTTCATCTTGGGTGTTTTTGAAGTTTTAACCCTCTTTGTTGGGCATTGAGTGAGATGATAAAGTGATTGTTCCAGGTCTTGAATTCCAGATATTAGACTCAGGATAGGGTAATATTTACTTTATCTACCCATGAGGCTTCCCTCTTTGGACCTTCTTTGGACTTGGGGCCCACTGCCATAATGATTTTTACTTAATTTTACAGATACATTTTATCTCAGTGAATTTTAATCTGAAACATATTAAACAATATCTGCCACCATCTTTGGTAATTTACAGAGATGAATTTATGATGCTTTTAAATATATTTGTGCAGGAATATATATACACACACACACATGCATATATGTATCTATATGTAAATGTAATATGTACATACATAAAATAGGTGTACAAATATACATATCTCTGTGTGTGTGTATATATATGTGTGTGTGTGTTTATGCTGTCCAATGAAAGAAACTTCAGTTTTTGTAAACTTATTTTATAAATCTTACAACTGACAAACAGTATTTCTATAGCTATTCTTGACCAGTTCCGAAATGGAAGAGAATCTTCTGCAGATACCCTCCTGTGCCACTGCATCTAAACATTCAAATTATATATGTGTATTACATTGTATTGTATGTATCACAGGCTGATGATAATCCTGATGCAAGTTGCTAGGGGCCTCATGTTACAACTATGGAGGTTCAGATTTCCACTTTATCCCATTTCTCAGGCATCCCATTTGGGGGTTGTCTGTGCTGGGGAGCAGAGGAGAGATGCCAATTTTTCACTTCTCACCTATAGGGAAGTGATATCTCCTGAAACTGCAAGCTGTGTTCATTTCTTCCTTTAGGCTTACTGGCTAATTCCAGGACTCTGAGCTATTTGTGACTATTGGGATTATGCTTTCTCAACCTCAGCAGCCTTCTGTGGATTGATACTTAGAAGTTTCCAGCACACTGAATATGAGTTCTGCTGTCTTTGCTCTTTTGACATCAGGCAAAGACAACATGTTTCAGTCCAGATGGTGTCAGTTTAATCACTGGCACCTAATGTAGCATGATACACTAGTGTTGACCCAATGTACATTATGGGTAATTTTCTGAGATTTTGCTTTGGAGAAGAGAATAGAGAAGACTTTGGAGAAAAAAATTATTTGTAGTAGTATGAAAAGCTGACCTAAGATTTTTATTTTTCGAAATTAGCATCAAATATGTAAATATTGCCATTTTAATAGTAGGAATAATCACTTATTGAAAATCTAAAATGTGCCATTGAATGTAATTGGTTGCTGTACATGTGCTTGTAATCCTTAAATTCTACACTCTTTGCCATGCATGGTCTGCCTTCTGTTAACCTCTACAACTATATCAGCTAGGAATAGTGGTTGTGTGTTAGGTAAAAGAAAATTCAACAAAATGAGTCAGTAAAGGAAGAGACCAACTTTTCTTGTGTAAAGTTTTTTCTAAAGTAGGAAGTCCGAGCAGATAATCAAGAGACTCATCCAAGAGCCCAGACCCCTTCTATCTTTCTTCTATGCTCTCTTTATCATGGAGTTTTTGTCTTTATGGTCACAAGATGGTTGCTACATCTCCAGATACTGCATCACTGTTCTAGGCAAGAATAAAGACGTATAAAGGGCAAATGTAAGAGTTTGATACTGTTTTCAATTTAGACAGAAAGGCTCTCCACTGGGAATTGTGCCTCATCTCATTGGCTAGAGCTGTCACATGGCCAGCCTCATGCAAGGTAATCAAAGATACTATTGGGAGCAAACAAGGGCAGAATGGGAGTCAGTCAGTGTCTGCCTCTATAACTGCATCTTACACCACTCTGTGCATCATTCACTGTGCTCCAGTCACACTGGTTTCCTTCAATGTGGCAAGCTCTTGTCTCCTCAGAGGATCTTTGCATTTACAGCTTTTTCTGCTTGGAATATGCTAAGCAGAGCTATGGCCATACTATGTCGGGTGGTGCCCCTACTATTCCTAACCAGTTATTCTCTATTTCATGACTCTAGCCCCTGTCCATAATTATACCATTTATTTGTTTACTTGTGTAATATCTGATTATGTGAACTCTCCATACAGTTCTTTTCTATTTTGTTTCTGTTGCTCATCCCTGTGTTCCTAGCACCAAACATGTCAGCTACATAGAAAGTGTTAAATAGAAGTTAATTAATTGAATATTTTATTTTGTCTACTATTTCCAGAAGTCCAGTGGATAGGTAGCCACTTGCTTGCAGTCACAGAAGTACTGAATGCATCAGAGCCAGAATTAGAACCTAGGTTTGCCTGGCTCTTTCCAAAAACACTGTTTCTCACAGAAGGAGGCTCATCTGGCAGTTCTCAGAAGTCTCTCTATTTCAGAGCCCAAGGTCATGCTCTACACCAAGCTAATTGATTTGTTTGTCACTTCCATAATAGCCCAGGGTTACTGACATTAGCACTTCTCTAGAAAGCCAGTTTTTCATTTGATTCTCCCAAGAAGGCCAGAAGCGAGAGTGTTTGTGGTTTTCCTTGAATGGCTTCATCCTCAATGATGGAAAATTAACTTCATTTTGCTGACCAGTAAATGGGAAACTGAAGTCCTTAAGATATTGATTAACAAAGGTTTTTTGCTCAGAGATAAGAAAGTTATTCTTTTCAGAGAAAGGATGGCTTTTTGATTCAGGTTAGTTATTTCCAAGCATTAGTTCTAAATTGTAGTCAAAATTCATTTTGCACATAAATCCTGTTTAATGACACCCTCCCCTGATACACCTTTTATGAAACTATTGATCAAAGGCTCTGGTACTGGAAAAAGACTCTGACATTAGAAATGGGTCAGCTCTGGTGATCTAGTGTACAGCATGGTGACATAGCTAATACTGTATACTTGAAATTTGCTAAGAAGTTTGATTGTTAAGTATTCGTACCACACACATGTACACTAAATAGTTAACTATGTGAGGTGATATGTTAATTAGCTTGATTGCAATAGTCATTTCACAAAGTCTATATACAAACATCAAAACATTACATTGTACCCCTCATATATGTACAATTTTTTACTTGTCAAGTATAACTCAATGAAGCCAGAAAAAAAAGCCAGGCACCGTGGCTCATACCTGTAATCCCAGCCCTTTGGGAGGCTGAGGTGGAAGTGTCGCTTGAGCCTGGGAGGTTGAGACTGCACTGAGCTGAGATAGTGTCACTGCACTTCAGCCTGGGTGACAGAGTGAGACCTTGTCAAAGAAAAAAAAAAAAAAAAGGGCAAAGAAATGGATGAGGTCTCATTAGTTGTCTTATCCTCTTGGCAATTCAAGGTTTCTCCCTCTTGCACACTTGGTAATTTCTCCAGTCCATTTTGAGAACTCTAAATGTGTTTCTATTCCCACTCTGGAAGCTTTGCTGCACATCTGGAAGGCTTATTTTTGTTATTATTGTTGTTAATTTTTCTGTCAGCCATGCTTCTCTCTCTGCTTCTGCCTGAATCACCACCATAATATGTGCTTTTAAAAGCCTTCAAATTCTTTTTGAAAATTTTCAGGGGTTTGTGTTTAATTTATCTTGGAATAAGAAATAAAGACCCAGCTTGATTTTTCTTCCAATTTGTTCCCATTTTCTTTAGTTTTACATCTTTTTCCCATTGATTTGAAATGCCACATGTACCATGTATTAAATTTCTATTTGTATTTGGTTCTAGTTCTTCATTTTTTTAGTTCCATTGAAATTGATACTCTTGTGTAGTATAAAATGTTTTATATACCAAAGTTTTGTAATTACTCCTATCTGGTAGAGCTAATTCTGCTCAATGCTGTTTTGCAGAATTTCCCCACACATTCTGCATTCATTCAGCAACTATTTATTGAAAATTTTACCATGTGCCATACACTATTCTAGGCCCTGGAGATATGGTAGAAAACAAAACAGAAAAAGTCCTTGCGTTTGTGGAGCCTACGGTTTTAGTAGAGGATACAATCTATAGGAAATTAGGACTTGGAGAACGTTAGAGAAAGGTAAAGGAAAGCAGGGTGCCAGGAGCCCTGGGGGGTGGTTTTAAGTGAGGCATCACTGAGGTGACATTTGAATGGAGATTTCAAGGAGGCAGAAATTAGCTATTTGGGGATGAACATTCTATGACAAACAAAGAGCAGGCATAAAGTTGTTGATATGAGTATGCACCTTGTTTCTTACAAAAATAACAAAGAGGCCAGTGGGTCTAAAGTGAACAAAGTGGGCAGGGAAAGTATTAGGATACAGGTTCAGAGGGGAATGTAGGCCAGATGGTGTCAGACACTGAAGGCCATTGCACGGATGTTGGCTTTTACCCTGCCCAACATTGGAAACTATGAGAAGGTTTTGTCCAGTAGAGTGACATGAAATGCCTTAGGTTTTAAAGTAAATGAGGCCAGGCATGGTGGCTCATGCCTATAATCCCAGCACTTTGGGAGGCTAAGGCAGGTGGACCACTTGAGGCCAGGGATTCAAGACCAGCCTGGCCAACATGGTGAAACCCCATCTTTAATAAAAATACAAAAATTAGCTGGGCGTGTTGGTGAACATCTGTAATCCTAACTACTCGGGAGACTGAGGCAGGAGAATCACTTGAACCTAGGAGGTGGAAGTTGCAGTGAGCACCACTACACTCCAGCCTGGGTGACAGAGCAAGACTCCATCCACCCACCCACCCCAAAATAATAATAATAAATAAAAATAAAAAATAAAAGAAATGACCTGACTGCTCTTTTAAGAGTATATTGTGGGGTAGCGGCAGATACAAGAGAGCAGTTGATAGACCGCAGCTGTAATCCAGGTAGAGAGATGATGTTAGATGGAGCAGAGTGATAGTAGTGGAGGTTATAAGAAGTGGAAGGAATCTGAATATATTTTCGAGGTATAATTGGAAGTATTTTATGACTGATTGGATGTGGGGTATTGGAAAAAGAAAGACATCTTTAAAAACTCTAAGGATATTTTTGGTCTAAACCAATGGATGATTAGAATTGGCGCTAAATGAGACAAAGAAGGCTGCAGGGGGAGAGACTTAGGGAAAGTCAGGGCTCTGCTTCGATATGTTCTTCTACAATATCTTTTATCATCTGATTGAAGATATTAAGTAGGGAGTGGAATACATGCATCCAGAGTCTGAGATGTCTGAAGTGGATCTGAACATTTATGGGATTTTGGTATATTGATGACATTTAAAACATGAGATAGGCTTTTATGATTTTTTTGATAAAATATGCCTAAATCAAAATCCAATTAACTTTATAGATTAAAAAGATAAACTACTTAGCCTCCCAAGTAGTTGGGATTACAAACATGATTAGGGAGAACTGATTTCATTGAGTCTTCTCACTCAAAATAAAAAATCTTCCATTTTCCAATTATTCAAGTCTTTTTAGTCCTCAATCTGATTTTTATGTCTTCTTCATATAGATAGTACACATTTGTTACTAAGTTTATTCCTAGATATTTTTATAACTTTTTGTTATGAAATATGAACATCATATTCTCTGAATCGGGGTAAGCACTTCCTTTTGGTAAAGGCCAGATAGTAAATGTTTCATCTTTTCAGGACCCTGTCACATATGTGTGCAGGCGTGTGTGTGTTTTACAGTCCCTCTGCCATGTAGGGTCTGGACGCAGTGGCTAGCACCTGTAATCCCAGCACTTTTGGAACCCCTGGGCGGGAGGATTGCTTGAGACCAAGAATTCTGGACCAGCCTAGGCAACATAGCAAGACTGTGTCTCTACAAAAAAAGATGAAACAAAAAAAGGGTGTGGTGGTGTACACCTATGGTCCCAGTTACTCAGGAGTCTGAGGCAGGAAGATCACTTGAGCCCAGGAGTTTGAGGCTGCAGTAAGGTAGGATCATGCCACTGTGCTCCAGCCTGGGCAACAGAGCAAGACACTGTCTCAAAAAAATAAATAAATGAGGATATTAAAACCATCCTTACTTTGCTGGATTAGGTGCTCAGACCATAGTTTGTCAATCTTTGCTCTAAGTAGTTACTACTTATAAACAGGAAAGCTATTGATTTGTATATATTAATGTTGTAACCAGTAGTATTACTTAATTTGTAAAATTAATCTTAGTTTCCTGATATAAAATTATATTATCTGAAAATAGTAACTTTGTCCCTTTATTAATTTTAATAGATCATTCTTTTTTCTTGTTTAATGATAAGGGCTAGCATCTTCAAAACTCTGTAAAATTATAACGGTGTCTTATCTTCACTTAGATTTATTTCAGAGTTTCAGAATCTATATTGTAAAGTGATGTCTTTAGAAAACATTTATTTCTATTTTACTAAGAATTTTTATTTTCAGAAATAAATTTATACATTTTATAAAATGCTTTCCAATATTTATCATGACCCTTATATGGTTTTTCTTCTTGGGTCATTAAAATATTAATTTAAATGGCTATTGAAGTGATAAGTAAAATGTAATAGGCAGGCTTATGTCTGCAGAAGTTAGGGAGGACCATTCTGCCAAGGGAGCTTGGCTAAGGGATGCCGATAGGAGCTGAAATCTACCTTCCTCTCCTGTTGGCAACTCTGTCACCATTCCCCTGGAACAATGTTCTCCCTCCTTAGCATCTATCAGAATCACCCAATCGACCTGTTAAAACTGATTACTGGTCTCTACCCCTAAGGTTTTTGATTCAGTAGGTCCAAGTAGGGCTGAGAATTTGCATTTCTAAAAAGTTTCCAAGTGAAACTGGTACTGCTAGTACTGGGATCCACAGTTTGAGAACAATTGACCTGGAGAAGGAGCTGTCATTTTCTAATTTGTACAAAGAAACCCTGGTAGCTAATGACAGTCTTGGTGAATCAGAATGGAATATGAGCATGTAGACAGTATTGACACTATAGGAAAAAGTACAGATGTAAGATACCATCCAAAGGGAATGGTGGATGACTCAGCTTTGGTAGACTTCAAGATATATATAGGAGTCTATTAATGGATAGCCTTTGAGAGATCAATTTTAGTAGGATGATTAAGGTGGAGGCTAAATTTCAAGAGGTTAGAAGTGAGTGATATACCAGGAATTAGAATTAAACAATTGGATAATAAGAAGAAAAGGAGCCAGCAGAAAGGAAGAGACTGCAATTATCAAAGGACAAATTTGGGACAGACATTTGTAAGGAAAAATGTAGGGAACATATGAAAATTTTTTAAATAGGGGTTGTCCAGGAGCAGAGGCAAGCCAGAAATGCTCACATCTTGGCACGGTTTGCTTTGTGTATGATGAAAACTGTTAAAGTGTTTTGTGCATGGGTGCTTTCATTTGCTTCTTCCTATGGCAAAGTGTAGAAATTAAAAATCCATGAGGAATGATGCCAGTGCAGTTGATGATCCCCTATGCCTTTGCCTGTTAAATAAATGGGAGGTAAAAAGAACTTTGAAGATATACAATCAGAGATATTGCTGTTACAACAGAAAGTTGTGAAAAAATAAATAAACCTACTCAAAACGTTTTTAGGCTGCTGAATGGAGTCGCAAATGCCTCTGTCAGCAAAAGATGCTGTTAGGTAGGTCTTATCCTCTTCCATGCTTCTCTGTGACATGAACTTCCCTTCTTTACTTTATTCAACTACTGGTAGAGAAAGAAGACCAGAAATAGCTATGATCAATACTTTGCAACTGTCTTTGGCTGAAATCCTATAATGACCAAAGGCAGATAGACGACTCTGTGCAACAAGGCCTCTTGGGGAGCTGTGATAGGAAGTGAATTTGAAAAAAAAAAGATCAAGAGCTTTTGGTTTCCATGGAACTCAAAACCCTAATACTAGATAAACTAGAAATCACTGTAATTATAATTGGAAGTAGCAGTACTCAATCCAGAGCCAAGACTTGTGCCCATAATGTGAACTAGAGAATTAGCTTGGGGCTGGGTGTGTGTATACATGTGTATATTCTGGACTTTTTATTGCCTTAAGCAAGTGCAACATGGAATATCGACTTGAGCACTGCAAAGAATGAACCATTTTAATTCATGTATTACACTTCAGAGTCTGATCTTGCTTCAATATGGCATATGAGTTTTAAGTAACAACCAGTCATTTTCATATACACTGATTCATTTGATGCCTCCACCAATCTGTGAAAGTGCTGTCCTTATTGCTATGGAAAAAACACTGGTCAAAGAATGAGCTAAGCTCAAGTATAATTAATACTAGCTCACGTTCACCAAGGAAACACTGTGCACCCATCACTTTATATGTATTTTCTTTAATACCTGAAAATACACTGTGAGGTAGAGATAGTAGTTCTCAACTAAAGGCTATTTACCCCCGACATTTGGTAATATCGGGAGACATTTTGGGTTGTCATAGCTGGGGGTGAAAAGGTGAAAAAAGTTATGCTATTAGCATCAAATGAATAGAAGCCAGGAATGTTGCTTTATCTCCAGCCCAAATGATAATAGTACCAAGATGGAGACACCTGCTCTACTTCTCATTGTATGGGTGATGAGATGATGAAACTACAGCTCAAAGAGGTAAGATGACATTCCAAGCACATAACCAGTAATAATAGAGCCTACATTTGACATAGACTAACTAGCTCGAAAGTTTCTGCTGGTCCCACTACAGGGCACTGATCTTGAATTTTCTATAACCTTAAGTAAAATATTTGACTTCTTGGTATCTCCGTGTTCTGATTTCTTAAAATGAAAATGTCACTGTCTGTCTTTCTCTCTTGAATATATTTTTTGAATAATCAAATAAGATCTCACATCTGAAAGTGTTTCACAAAGTAAGATTTCATTTCTAGAGGGAATGTTAGCATGGTGATGGAGGGCACAGACTCTGGAGTCAGGACGACCAGAGTTCAAAGCCTAGCTCTGCTATTCGTTTTCCCTATGACCTTGGCCAGCCTTGTTGAGGTACCTCTCTTTACCTCAGTTTTCTTATCTGTAAAATGGGAGATGAAAATAGTACCTCTTGGTAAGATGGTTGAGTTACATAGCACATGAAATGGGTTTAGACGAGTGCCTGATATATGCTAAGTAAGGGTTAGCTCTTGTAAATCTTATTATAAATATACCTGTACATATCTAATTATGAAGGATCTAGATTGAGAATACAGCCCGATTCACAAACCCACATCCCAAGCACCTCTGTCAACAGCCCCTATAGTTTGTAGGAGCAAACCTAAATCAAACCAAATCAGCTAGAGCAATTGAGATGATTAAAGAGGTTCTAACTCAGAAGCAATCAACAAACTATACATTCCTTCCCTCACTGCCACCAGAAGACTAAGAACAAAACTGAGTGGACAAAGTTAGAGTTGAATTACATGATAAGGAGTTGAAAAGGCTGCACTATAGACAAGCTTCAGAGTGTACTCATTAAGAGTTACAGAATATTTTATCTTGAAGGAAAAACTCCCCATAGTATTAATTATTGCAAAAGAGCCCCACAGGATTAAATCCTAAATGTAACTGCGTGTATTGGCCTTCGGGGAGTTGTTGTAGATTTTTGTTAGCAGTATCCTCGTCTAAGAATCTATTTGAAAAACACCCAAATTGACCCTTATAAAAGGTATAAAACCAACTTAATACAGAAATTTAATTTCAGACTTCCGATTGATACAGTGACAGTGCATGACTACATTAGTTTTAGGTCCTAGGTTCCAACAGAGTCCCGGCCTTTCAATGAACCTAATATAAAGTCACTCCACTGTAGAAATATTTTTTACATTGATTCTGAACAGTCATAGTGGCTGGGCTCTTCACTGTGAATATTCCAGTGGGGAATAAGAAAATCATTAAGAAAATTGGACTCACGGGTAAACATTCCCACCTGCAGTAAAACTAAAGTAAAAAAAAAAAAAAAATCATTCATTCATTCAAAGTAGTTATTGAATGCCTGTGTTTTGTGTCAGGAACTGTTTTAGGGGCTGGATATGACTTAGTGAGTAAGACTGATATGAGCCTTGTCCTCCAATGAGGGGAAGCAAGCGATGCATAACTGAGCAAATCCATAAATGGGATGATTTCAGATAGTGGTAAGTCCAATGAAAGAAATAAACAAAGAAATAATGTGAAGCGTTGGTAGCTTCAAGAAAAAGAGATAGGAAAAAAGAACACTCAATAATGCTTTAAACTCATTGAACAAATATTTGACAGCTGAAAAGTTCAGGCCTGATTATGAGGGATCTTGCACCTTTCCAGCTTATTAGTCTTTGATCCATTCTTAAGGTACCAACCTTGTCCTCATGGTTCAAGATGACTAAAGAGTTCTAGCCATCACATCTCTGTTCCAAGCAGCAAGATGGGCAATAATGAAGACAAGGAAATATCTCATCCCTCTGGAAGACTTCCTAGTATTCCTACAGGATACTTATTCTCCCACTTCATTACTCTGAGCTAAGTCACTTTTCATTTAATAAATGGTGCTGGGAGAATTGGCTAACCATATGCAGAAAATTGAAACTATACCCCTTCCTTACACCATATACAAAAATTAACTCAGTATGGATTAAAGATTTTAATGTAAAACTCAAAACTGTAAAAACCCTGGAAGACAACCTAGACAATACCATTCAGGACATAGGCATGGGCAAAGATTTCATGATGAAGATGTCACAGGCAATTGCAACAAAGGCAAAAATTGACAAATGGGATCTAATTACACCGAAGAGCTTCTGCACAGCAACATAAACTATCAATAGAGTAAACAGACAATCTACAGAATGGGAGAAAAGTTTTGCAAACTATGCGTCTGACAAAGATCTAATATCCACCATCTATAAGAAACTTAAATAAAATTTACAAGAAAAAACCAAACAACTCCATTAAAAAATGGGCAAAGGACCTGAACAGACACTTATCAAAAGAAGACATACATACAGCCAATAAGCATATGAAAGAAAGCTTAACATCACTAATTATTAGCGAAATGCAAATCAAAACCACAATGAGATACCATCTGACACCAATCAGAATGGCCATTATTAAAAAACCAAAAAAATAATAGATGCTGGCGAGGTTATGGAGAAAAAGGAACACTTACACATTGTTGGTAGGAGTGTAAATTTGTTCAACCATTGTAGAAGACGGTGTGGCAATTCCTAAAGACCTAGTCAGAAATAACATTTAACCTAGCAATCCCATTACTAGGTATATACCCAAAGGAATATAAATCATTCTCTTATAAAGTCACATGCATGCATATGTTCATTGCAGCACTATTCGCAATAGCAAACACATGGAATCAACCCAAATACCCATCAATGATAGACTGGATAAAGAAAATGTGGTACATATACACCATGGAATACTACACAGCCACAGAAAATAATGAGATCATGTCCTTTGCAAGGACATGGAGCTGGAGACCATTATCCTTAGCAAATTAACGCAGGAACAGAAAACCAAATACCACATGTTCTCACTTATGTGTGGGAGCTAAATGATGAGAACACACAGACACACAGAGGGGAACAACACACATTGGGCTCTATCGGAGAGTGGATGGTGGGAGGAGGGAGAGGATCAGGAAAACAACCAATTGATACTAGGCTTAATATCTGGGTGATGAAATGATAGGTGCAACAAACCCCCATGACACGTTCTCCTCCTATGTAACAAATCTACACATCCTGCACATGTACCCCTGATCTATCTATATCTATGTATGTATGTATGTATGTATGTATGTATGTATGTATCTATCTATCTATCTATCTGTCTGTCTATCTACCCACCTACCCAAAACTCTTAAGTGGAAGGCATGAAAGGAGGAAAGAAGGCCGTCTTTGTTGTCATTCTGGATGTCTTCATTTGCCCCCTCCATCTGCTCTTCACCTTTCTCTACCCTGCCTTTGCATTAACAGCCATCCTTGCTCTCTGACTTGTCTGCTAATCTGGGTAGTGGTAGGAATGGAGGCAGGACACAAGCAGATCAGGCCACATGAAGTGAGTGAGTTTGGGGTATTTTTCTGCCTATCTCCCTGCTAAGTTGCCAAGGGTCCACTGGATCTCTCTACTGAACTCAGCTCCTGCTAGGTGAGCTCTTCCATGCCCACCCTCCTTATGACTGGTAAACACTTCTCACCAGCTCAAGGCTAGGAATGGTAATGGGTCCTCACTGTTGCTAGCCCTTGGCTGCTACATGATCCCCTATAGCTCCCTAAACTTTATCCTCAGCTTTGTAAAGAGTTCAACAATTAAACATTCTCCAGTGATTCAATTTAAATGTACTATCTAATTATTAGCAGGGCAAAGCTAGCAGAGCTACTTTCAAAGTGCCGCGTACTGCACGCCATCTAACTTTCAAAATAAAATGGTAGGGGAGGAATTATAATCACTGTTTTAAACATGAAGATATTCATTTCTGAAATATTAAATTAACATAGTGGCAGGGGAGCCAGGTGTCTTGACATTTCTTTAACCTCCCTTTGTTTCTAACTACAAAAACCTGACTTCAGCATGTTTTTCTTCTTTCCTTTTATTTCAGTGCTCAAGGTGTATTCATTATTTTTTCTTTCAGGCTCTTTTTTTCCCCTTTGTGTTATACACACTACATATGTGCATTTGAGGGACTTCTCTGTCAACTTTATTATGGAGAGCCTGTGAAAATAAAAGTACAGAGAAGGCCATTTCTCACCCACCACTGGTACATAAGAGCAGTAAAGAAAATAAAGCTCAATTCTTGCAAGTGACAACCACAGATAATAGATACTACCAAACCAGGAATTTGAGGGTGGATTATAAATCAAAACAACACAATATGCAATCAAATAAACAAGAAATAGGAGCGATAAAGGCTCTTTTCATCTATATATTTATCCACTCTCAGCAAAAGGCACTGACTCTGGAGAATTTGGGCTCCTAGAAATGCCAATTCTCATTGCTGAGCAAGGTTGGATGCTGACATGTTATTTCACACACCAGGCATCAAGCTGCCACTGTGGTCTCCATGGCAAAATCTACTAAGCACCTGAGAAGGCTGTGATAGAGGAGTGCATGTTTTCAACAAGGGTAAGAAAAATAATAAGGCCCAGCAATGGAAACATCCACAGAGCAGAAGCTGACAGTTGTCTTTGACGGTAAAAGGGCCGACTGCTCCTTCACTGTAATTCCATGAGAAGCTGAGTGACACTTTTAGATCATGATATGATATCGCTATTTAAGATTTATAATGCCTCTTTTTTTCGGTAGGAGACAGAGAGTGGGAAAACCACAGAAAGTATTGAGAGTTTTGCTCATTTCATGCTAATTGCCCCAGCTATAAAATAGTTCATGGAGTCTGGACAATATAACAAGCTTGCTTATAACTTATCTTGCTTCTAAATTAGTAGTGTGCTGGTTCTGAAAATATGGTGTCAATTAATGATATACAGTAGATTTTTTTCCTACAATATGCATGTGCATCAGATATTACATTGTTTTGTTTTCTTAAATCAGAATAAATTTGGTTCTGAGTGCCCCCAGAACTATGATGGAATAGCCAATATCTGTCTTTATTAAGGAGTTTTCTTTTCACCTTGGTTGTTCAGAGTCCCAAATGGCTTATGTAATCCAGTGAGCTTGAGCAGGGGTCCTTCAGCTTCATGGCATCAGGGCTTTCCCTCCAGGAAGGGAAGCCCAAGATCTTTGCCCAGGGCTTCCTAGTCCAATTAAATGTACCTGCTTTCACCAACTTGGTGCTAAGCTGGGACACAGAGAACTCTGCCAATGGCTCCCTAGGCCACCGTCGTTGGTGTTTGCTTTCCACTCCATCCCTTTTGAAATCCATGTACTAGCCCATCCCTCAAAGGTACTGTCAACCCTAGGTAATTCACAGAAGTGGAACTTGGCTTCCTCCACACTCTTGGAATTCACCACCATTGTCCTCCTCTCTTTGGTCCCCAGGAAAGAGGTCCCTAAGGACAACTGCACTTTAATTCTCCTCAATCAGGGGTTGACAAACTACGAGACCTACCAAAGGCCAAATCCAGCCAAAAGCCTGTTTATTTATGGCTTGTAACCAAATTTTTAAAAATGTTTTTAAATAGTTGTATTTCCAAATTGTTATATAAGTACCTATGTAATATCGTTGATATTTCTTCTTGGTCCCAAGTGCCTAAAATATTTACTATCTGTCTCTTTAAGAAGGTTAAAACAGCAAGAGAACTGGAAGTGGAAGTAGAGCCCGAAGCTGTGACTGAATTACTGCAATCTCATGGTAAAACTTGAATGGATGAGGAGCTGCTTGTTATGGATGAGTAAAGAAAATGATTTATTTAAATGGAATCTACTCCTGGAGAAGAGGCTATGAACAGTGTTGAAATGACAACAAAGGATATAGAATATCACATTAACTTAATTGAGAAAGCAGTGACAGAGTTTGAGAGAACTGACTCCAATTTTGAAACAAATTCTATTGTGGGTAAAATGCTATCAAAAATCATCACATGCTACAGAAAACTCTTTGTGAAAGGAAGAGTCAATCAGTGTGGCAAACTTCATTGTTGTGTTATTTTAAGAAATTGTCATAGCCAACTCAACCTTCAGTGGCCACCATCCCGATCAGCCAGCAGCTGTCAACATCAAGGCATGGCTCTCCATTAGCATAAAGATTACTAGTCGCTGAAGACTCAGATGACCTTTAGCATTTTTTATCAAGAAAATATTTTAAAATTAAAAAAAAAAAAGAAACTTTGCCAACTCCTGCTCTAGATGCCCATACAAAAGCCTGGTGACCTGGAGTCTCTGGCTCAGACTCTGAAATAGGAAAGTCATTAACAATCCCACTGTAAGCCAGAAAACAAATTAGTATCAGTTAACTATAAAGAAATGGAGGAAGAAGGGAAATGTTATTTTGATAGTTGTCTAAGGATTTGCTACAATATGCGAAAACAGAACTGTGTATCTCAATAAAGTATGTTGTCATAGAAAATCTTGAAAGTTTCTAAGGACAGGACTCATTTTCATTTTTCTCACTCATGTACTCGAGTTCCCCTAATTTTGACTTGGTCAATCCTAGACATAAATCTGGCCCAGTGCCCACTACAGAAAACAAGAATGACCATGAAAATAACTACCTGTCTGGTTTTCTACATCCAGGCTCTGTGGAACAGGGGGACACTCAATACTTTCACAGGCCATAATTCCTTCTCAAGCTCTGAGAACACCTATTTTTCTGGTATTAGGGAAGCTAAGGGATGTTGAGGCAGCAGTTTAGTGACAACAACACCAGCTTTGCTGCTGGAATCACTCTGTTGTTTTACCACTGGTGTAATAACAAATTACTATCATCCTTACAGTTTTGTTTAGGTATATAAGTTATGTTATATAATTTATATACAGTAAACTACACTCATGTTAAGTATACAGATTTAAGTTTTGACAAAAAATATATCATGTGCTACTACCATATTTAAGGCATTCTTATCACTCCAACAAGCTTCCTGGTATCTCTTTGCATTGAATCTAGCCTCTATTCTTCTATCTCAGGCAATAACTGATCGGATCTCTGCTGTTATACATTAGTTTTTACTGCTGTCTAATTTAGATAAATGGGAAGTATATAGTAAATATTCTTTTGGCGTGGCTTTTTTTTGCTCTGCAGTGCATTTTTTTTTTCCAGATTAATCCATGTTATGTGTATCTGTGGTTAGTTCGTTTATTTTGGTTATTATGAATAAAGCTGCCATGAACATTTAAATATAAGT
Source organism: Macaca mulatta (assembly GCF_049350105.2). Taxonomy (NCBI): domain Eukaryota; kingdom Metazoa; phylum Chordata; class Mammalia; order Primates; family Cercopithecidae; genus Macaca; species Macaca mulatta. Next base: position 127,622,212 of record NC_133413.1, read on the forward strand.
TTTTGTGTGGATGTATGTGTTCTGTTTATTTGGTAAAAACTTAGAATTGTCGGGTCATATGATAAGTATATATTTAACTATATAAGATGACAATCATGTTTTAAAAGTGATTGTCCCATTTCACATTAAGCAATGTTTGAGGATTCCAGTTGACATATATAATGGGATCTCAGTTTGGCTTTAATTAGCATTTCATTGATGACTAATGATATTGAGCATCTTTACACTTGCTTATTGATTATCGTCGTGAAGTCCATTCAAATCTTGTACCCATTTTTGACTTATTATTGAGATGTAGGAATTATTTAGGGATTCTGGATGTGAGTGTTTTGTCAGATATGTGGATTGCAATTATATATTTCTTGTATTTTTAGTGTTTTTATGCTATCTTCCAATGAGCAGAAGTTTTAAAATTTAATAAATTCCAATTTATCAATTTTTAAATGATTTGTGCTATTTGTGATCTATCCAAGGAAACTTTGCCTGTGTCAACTGTAAAGATTGAAGATTGTTCCTTTTGTTTTAACCTTTGTACTACTAGGAACTGGCAGCATTTTACCCCCATATATCTACCTTAGTTCTAAATGTAATTGTCTGCCTACTTCTTGATTTTCTAGAATAATAAGGAGAAGGAAGTAGTGGTATCAGTCAACCATGATTTTGGGTTTTTATGATGTGGAAGGCATAAGTAGTGAGGCCTTACAGACACACAGGGCTAGGAGTTGGAGTTAAGACTGTTGCATACTTCTGGGACCCTTGAAGAACTGCATTTGTTGTGAACATCATGGATTGTAACAAGTAGAAAACAAAGATTGTTGTCTGTCTAGGCTTGGCTTATGACAGAAAAAATAATTACAAATTCAAGATTTATGTTGCATTCAGGTGTATGTTTTGAACTACACCACTCATGTAACCTGGAAACTTTAACCCCAAAATTCAACAGGCCTCAAGTAGTTCCTGTCAGAAACAAATGCAAACTAACCCTTGAAAGAAACTTCTAGAATTCAGGTCACACAAAATACTCAGTTAAAACAATAACAAAATATATCACCTAACAATGAGCTTGTTATAAGAAAGCATATGAAGAAACAATTTAAAGGCTTAGAGGCAATGCACAAGGTAACAGTGGGATTAGTGTCATAGAAACTTGAGATATTTGAATGACAATTTGAAAAAGAACATAAAATAATCATATTTAAGATTAATGAGAGTTAAAGAAAGGAATCAAAACATCAAATACACATAAAACATTACATGAAAATAATAAAAATATTTGGAAATATAAATAAAACTTGGAGAAGTAAAAAATAGTATAACCACTAGAACTAAAAACTCAATAAATGTGCTTAACATCAGATAAACACAACTAAAATGGAATTAATGAACAGAAACATGTATCTGAGAAAAAATAATGCATCATGAATGATAAGAGACAAAATAGGAAAGCCATGTTTAGAAATGAAGGCAAACAAATGAGAAGGTCCAACATACATCTAATAGGAATTCCTACGGAAACTCTAGAGAGAATAAGACAATGGCAATATTCATTTAAGAAAATAGCTGCTAACTTTTTTAAAATAAGAAAAGAAAGGGATCTACAAATTCATAAGTAGAACAATACTGAAAAATAATAAATTAAAAATTTTAAAAAGAGAAAAATAAATTACCTTTAATAGACATAGGGACATTGAAATGAAACTTCTCAATAGCAATGACAGACATCAAATAGCTTTGATGCTAAGGGAAAATAATTGATAACCTAGTTAGCTTAAGCCACACAGAATTACTAATGTTAAATTGTATACCTACAAAATGGAAATTACATACAGTTTAGTTACACACCAAATTTTATTCAGACACATTCTTATTTACCAGTGAAGGTGAAATTATGACATTGTCAGTAAAAGAGAGATATTCATAGTTTTATTACAGACACAATTTTACTTTGTTCATTACTATACTCCAGGTATCTAGAATAGGGCCTAGTACTCATAAGTAACTAAATGAATACTTGAATGTTTGGTTGAAATAATAAAAATTGAGTTGAAATCCTATTATATTCTATTATTTACAAGTGACACATTTAAAACAAAACAAAATAAACAAACAAAAAAGGTTTAAAAGTAAAGGACAAGTAAAAAATTCACCCAACTACTACAAATTAAAAGAAGGCTAATGTTGTTTCATGTATAACACAAAATACAGCATAAGCAATTTATTAAGGATAAAAGCCTCATTGGGGATAAGGAATCACTACATATATTAGTGACATAAGAAAGGTTTTGCTTCAGTAAAAATTAGCCCCAAATTCATCCTGTTTAACATGTTTTACTCATATTGTATAACCACTACAAGTCAGAATGGTATACTATTCCACACAATCATCCAGAAACTCAGGCTGATAGAGCCTCTATTGTCTTGTAGTGGCCCTGTCAGAAATGCGTAACCTTCTTTTTGCCATGGAAAGGTAAGAGAGCACTGGATTGTCTCATGCTATAAATTGAATGCTTCAGCCTGCAAGTGGCATTTACTTCTTCTCATAGACACTTTGTATGAACTAGTTACTTTTAGTCTTGCCTTATTTCAGAAAGTCAGGGGATTATTATCCTCTACTGTACCCAGAAGGAGATAAGAATTATGTATATGCATTAATCCATTTCTGCATTGCTATAAAGAAATACATGAGGCTGGGTAATTTATGAAGAAAAGAGGTTTAATTAGCTCACAGTTGTATAGGCTGTACCAGCATGGCTGCAGCATCTGCTTTTAGGGAGCCCTCAGGAACCCTACAATCATGGAAGAAGGTGAAGGGGGAGCAAGTGCATCACATGGCCAGAACAGGAGCAAGAGAAAGCGACAAAAAGTGCCACACACTTTTAAATAACCAGGTCCCACATGAACTCATCACCAAGGGGATGATGCTAAGCCATTCATGAGGGGTGAATGATGTAAACACCTCCCACCAAGCCCCACCTCCAACACTGGGGATTACATTTCAACATGAGATTTGGAGGGGACAAATATCCAAACAATATTAAGAGCAAGCACTAGAAGTCTCTATCATAAAGATATAATTACTATATAATTATAGTTCTAAACTTTTATGAGCCTAATATGTCCTCATTTAAAACAATATTTAGCATCTTTAAAGGAAAAACATGTCCAATCTACTACCATAAACATAGGTTTTCATGCATTAATTAGTAATTGATAAGCTGACAAAAAATAGTAAGGATAAAACAGTTAAACAATATAATAATACATTTTAATGACTGAATTAATAATTAGATCTAATAAGCAAACATGGAATTCAGTACCCAGCAGTTATAGAACACTTATTCTTTCCAAGAACACAATTATTGAAAAGACAAACATTTTAAACTAGAATTTTATACCTGGTGGTAATATCTTTCAAAAAGGAAGTTGAAATAGACACACGAAAATTTAAAAAAATTATCACCAACAAGTCTGTTCTACAGCAATATTAAAGGACATCTTTCTGACAGAAAGACGATGGGACCAGGATGACATGTGGATCTACAAAAAGGAATGAAAACCAATGAAAATAGTAAAGACATTGGTAACAATATATATTCCTTAAAATTGTGTATAAATGACAGTTTAAACAAAAATATTAACTATGTAATATGGGGCTTATAACGCATGGTACAAATAAATTGCATGGCAATAAGAGTGCAATCATCTGCAGGGTAGAAATGGATGTATACCACGATATCATTCTTATACCACAATGTGAAGTCGTATCATATCACCTGAAGATAGACTGTGATGAGTTAAAATGTATACTAGAAACCAAAAAGTAACCACTAGAATAGTAAAATCAAGAAATATACCTAACGATTCAAAAAAGGAGATAAAATGGAAGCAAAACTCAAAAGGGAGCAGAAATAGAGGCAAAAGAGAAGGAAAAACAGAAGCAAAAGAAAAAAACAGCACAATGATAGATGGAAAACTAATCCTACCTGTATTCACATTAAATATGGTGGTGGAAAATGGTATAATCACTTTGAAAACAGTTTGGCAGTTTCTTAAGATTTTAATCATACATATACCATATGATCCAGTCATTCCATTCCTAGGTATTTGTACCAAAGAGAAATGAAAGTATATATTGTGAAAGGCTTGTTCACAAATATTTAAAGTTTCCTTATTTGTAATAGCCCCAAATGGAAAATAGCCAAAATGTCCACTAACAGGTGAATAATTGAATAAATCGTAGCATATCCGTACAATGTAGTACTCTTCAGGAATAAAATGTAATGCACTATTATACACTCATCAGCATGGATAAAGTTTGAGTTATTATATAAGTGAAAGAAGCCAGACAAAAATAATACATAACTAGATGATATCATTTATATAAAATTCTATAAAGTGGAAACAAATATAGAGTGGCAGGAAGCAGATCAATGGCTGCCTGGGGGTGAGTGGGGGACAGGAAGACGTGGGAGGCACAGTGATTTGGAGGATGATGGTATGCTCATTACCTTGATTATGGTGGTTGCTATGGTTTGGTTGTGTCCCCACCCAAATCTTATCTTGAACTGTAGCTCCCATTATGCCCATGTGTCATGGGAGGCACCCAGTGGGAGGTAATTAAATCACAAGGGTTGGTTTTTCGCATGCTGTTCTCATGACAGTGAATAAGTCTCATGAGAGCTGATGGTTTTATAAAGGGCGGTTCCCCTGCACACATGGTCTTGCCTGCTGCCATGTAAGATGTGTCTTTGCCTCCTTTGCCTTCCACCATGATTGTAAGGCCTCCCCAGTCATGTGGAACTGAGTCCATTAAGCTTTTTCCTTTATAAATTACCCAGTCTCAGGTATGTCTTTATTGGCAGCATGAGAACGGACTAATACAATGGTGATAAAGGGTCTATATGTCAAAACTTATCAAATTACACAGTTTGAATATGTGTGGTTTATTCTGTGATAAGCCTGTTTTTTAAAAAATTTCAGTTTCTACTGCTTCCCTATATCATCTATCCAAGAAAGTCACATCAAATATGACATCGGTTAGGGGTCAGTAAACTATGGCTCATGAGCCAAGCACTTGTTCTTACAAATAAACTATTGAAACACAGACATGCCCATTCATTTACAAGTTGTTTTGGCTGCTTTCATGCTACAAAGGCAGAATTAAGTACTTATGAAACAAACCACATGGACCACAAACCTAAAATATTTGCCATCTGAACCTTTAGGAGAAAAGTCTGATGACCCAGTATAGATAGGTTGAAAGTAAAAATGGAAAAAGTATATAGCATGCAGACACTAATTTTGAAAAAGCTGGAGAGGCTGTATTAATATTAGACAAAGTAGACTTCAGAGTTAAAACCTTATGAGGGATAAAGAGGTATGTTACATAATGATGAAAGACTCAATTCAAAAAGACTTAATCCTAAGTAGTTATGCAGTTAATAACAATGCTTCGAAATACATGAAGCAAAAACTGATAAAATTAAAAAGAAATGGACAAATCCAAAAATGTAGCTGGATATTCCAAGACTCGTTTCTCAGTAATTGATATAACTAGGAGACGGAAAACAAAACATTTTCTTGAAACCGTTGACAAATCATTTGAAGAATGCTTGGTGTATATAGTTTTCTTTTGATATCATGTTTCAATAAGTGGATCATATATACATTAAACACACGTTAACACAGCCTGATTTATTTTTAATTTCTCATTTTATTGTAAGTTGTTGTAAGTTCTCTATATTGTAGTGTATAATATCAGACTGAATTTCCTGATTTTATAAATAAAGCACTTATATGGTAGTAGCTATTCTTTCAGGAACTAATAATTAGAAAAGTAACATATTTTGAGAACTGCACGATTAGTAACAAAAAATTAATTTGCATTTTTTAATGTTTGTTTTGTTTTCTTTTTTGGTCTTAAGTGCATCTCACTGTCTCAGCTAAGATCTTGTTTTCTGCCAGTGTGGTAGAGTATATAGCCAGAAAATCTTCCTGCAGCAAAACACTAGAAATGCTGGGGAAAAGAGAATTTTAAAATGTATCGCTGAGCTCATAAGAAAATAAGGGGAAATTCCAGGAAGCCGAAAATTCAATAGCTGCACTTGGGGTGGGAACAGGGTTAGAAAAGGTCTGTAGGTTGCAAGTTGAAATTCAATAACTATGCAGGAGCAAGAGAAGCCTTTAAGTCTTCACAAGACAGTGCATTGGCATTGGGCCTCAGAATGCTGCATCCTGGTTGAAATGACACTGTGGAAATGATTCATTCGCCATCATTAGAAGAAGCTAAAAGAGTTTCTACATTTTTAACTGGAATTTGGTGAGGGAAGATCGTTTCTAAAATTGGTAACCAGATAGATTTGAGGTTTGACTTTCTACTACCTGTGTTTTCCAAAAACCACTCAAGTAGATATTAACAAAAGAACAGGTCCAGGTTAGTAATACTGGGGCACTTGATAGACTGTAACACCAAATCTACTTCTCGGGACACATTCTAAATCCAGACCTCTCAGGACATCCACAAATGAATACCTTGAAGATGTGCTCATGATTCAAAATTGGAAAGCTCAAATGAAAAACAGTGAGCAGATTAAGTAAGCAGCAAGTTAGTCTCCCAAAAACCTCAGAAAAAAGCATGCATAGACAATGTTAACTGGAAAAAAAATACTGCCACATTTTGTAGTTCATTTAATTTAAACATTATTTATTTCTTTGAACTGTGGTCTTTTACTTCATAAAAATCGCTGCTATGTATCATAAAATAATAATGTTTTGAATTTACCAAACAAATGTGTGGATTTCATAATCATATATTTTCAGGGTTAGGACTAACTCAGATTCCTCATGTAGTTTCTCTTGTTTTAAAATATTATTAGAAAGCTCTCATTTTCTCTTATGATTTTCTTGTTTTTGAGGTGCTAGACATATAAACAATATCACATCTAACTTGAAAATAAAATTGTATAAATTTATAGGTCGGTATTAATCTATGTTGAAGCAGGAAATAGACTTTAAATTTTGGTTTATTTTATATTAGGCTTAATTTTTAACACACATAGTATATATATATATATTTGTGTGTGTGTGCATGTGTGTGTGTGTATTTAAAAAATGGCTATTAACAGACTAGATTTTTTAAAAGAGGGTGTCTGAGAATCAAACAAAGTTAGGCAAAGATTACCTGATTTTACCCGATTTTAATTTTATTCAATAATAAAATTGGAGACTTTTTAGCCTAATAGTCATTTTCTTTTGAAAGCTTGGTTTGTAAGACACTATTTGACTGAGCTCATTTTTCTTCTGCAGGAATCATGAAATGATGGCTGCAACTTGGTAATGACCTTGCTTACTTTATACTAAGCATTTAATATCACCGGCATATTAAGGGGACTTAGGATTGTTTCATAACTGATTTCTTTTTCCAGTGGTGCTCTAATTGCTATTTGTACTCAGTCTATTGCTCCAGCAACTAATGAGTTCAGTAGTTTCAAGGACTTCATGCATTATTTGCTGTGAACACAAAGGAACTTGGCAGAAAAGTAAAGAAACACAGAGACGGGTTTTATACAGGGGCATTTCTGGAAACTATATGGAAATTCAGGAAAAGGAATCTGACTAAATCCATCACAGTTCTCCTATTCTACTCAAATTCTACTCAAAAAAATCCATCACAGTTCTCCTATTCTACACAGTAATTTGGAATAACTCACTGAAAGAAAGAAAGAAAGGAAGAAAGGAAGAAAAGGAAGAAGAAAGAAAGAAAGAAAGAAAGAAAGAAAGAAAGAAAGAAAGAAAGAAAGAAAGAAAGAAAGAAAGAAAGAAAGAAAGAAAAGAAAGAAAGAAAGAAAGAAAGAAAGAAAGAAGGAAAGAGAGAGAGAGAGAGAGAGGGAGGGAGGGAGGGAGGGAGGGAGGGAGGGAAAGAGAGAAAGAAAATGATTCAACAAATATTTCAACCTCAGTACAGATGTAGACTGCAAGTCCCAGGAAAGCCTGAAGCTTTGTGAAAGCGATTATAAAATTTCCTTTCAGAACAAATATTGAGATTATCACATCTGAATTTCAGATTTCTTCTTCACCATTAGAAACCCTGAAGGCCTGTAACAGAGTATATGGCCTAGGCCTTCAGATTCTCTAATTGAGGTAAAAATCCACTTTTTAAAAGAGATTTAAGTAATTTCATAATAGCATGACTCAGCCATGGTAACTTTACCAGGGTATTATTAGTGGGATTGGCCCAGGCTGAATTGTAGGATAAATGATGTATGATTTCTGATGCCTGGAACATTCTATTTCTAGCACCCTGCATGTGGGCCAACCCTTCTGAAGAGTCCTGTCCGCCAATGCTTTTCAACCACCCCAACCACCAAGGATTAGTGGTTTATATCATGAATGTTTATCAAACGCTTTAAATATTTGAGTCTTTGAGTCAAGTGTGCTGAAATTAAAGAGAGGAGAGGCAGACAACTGACCAAGAATTCATGATGAAGGGGGACCACTGCTCAGATAGGGAGGTGTATGAATGTTCTGAGAACACTTAGAAAAGGTCCACCATGCATCCTGGAGGATCAGTAAAGAAATCCTGGGTGGAAGTGACATTAGGCTGAAACCTGGAGGAATAGAATTAGCCAGGTGAAATAAAGAGGAAGGATGTTTCCGACACATGAATGGTCAAAGGGAAATAACCTGGCATGTCTAGGGAAGGAGAGTAGTTCTTACTCGGCACTCATCAAAACACTCTGGGCACCTCCTTCAGAAATGCTTGGCAGCTGCTGTTTTCAAAAACATTTGCTCCTTAACTATCTGATATTGGCAAACCTGTATTGACAGGTGGTTTTGAAGCCTGGCACTTTTAAGACGTGTTTAAGAATAAGTTCTTCCCAGAAGGTTGTGACAACATTGCCAGTGTGAAATAATTCTGCAGCGTGCTTTTTATTAAAGTGGCTGAAATTTAAGTTCCTAATTTTATTCCAGTGACCAATCCTCCACAATTCATAGACCTTGGAGATAGCATCTTCTTTGTGACTCATCTCTAGAGTTCATCTGGTACCTCTATCACCAGACATTTAATAAGTGTATCCTCAGTGCCAGGCACTGTGCCAGACACCAGGGCTAAACAGATTGGTTGGGAAGAGCTCCATCAATGATGACCACTCAAGATTTGCCTCTGCTCAAACCAGTTTCATGACAAATGTTCCATTGCAGAAAATTCATTCAAGTAATAATTTCTTCATTTTGTTTCTGCCTTATAAAACATTCACTCATTTGCTTACTCATTGATTCAAAAATATCTATTAAATACTTAGTATGAAATATAACAATTTCACCTTTTGTGGGGCCCCTTAGGGGAGACTCATGAAAATCAGTAAGTACAGTGACAAGCAATTAATTATTAATTAATAATTAATATGATAAAGGTTGTCATTAAAGCTCCAGAGAAGTCCTATGGGTGCTCAAAGGAAGACGTCCCTTACTTCTACCCAGAGAAGTTATGAAGGGCTGCCTGGAGGAGCTGATATTTGTCTCAAACAAATACTACTGCCTTGTATTTCCCTGAGAATTATAATAGAAGAGAGAAACTGAAAAAAAATTAAATATTGGCTAATAAGAAATGGCAGAATGAAGGGAATGGGTGGACAAGGAGGAAAGAGCATCCTGGGATGGAAACTACACATGCAAAGATATAGAGATGAGAAAGAGAACAAAAAAGTACTCTATTGGGCACTGAGCACCGGGTGAGTGACTGAGCCTGGGTGGGCAGAGACATGGTGGCAGATGTGATTGGAAAAGTAGGCAGGGTTGGATAGTAAAGCTCTTTTAATCCTCCCAACCATCAAAAGTAACAAGTACTTGTATTATCTAAATGTCAACTCTATAATTCCACCTGGAAATCTACTTGGCCTTTCAAGTTACACATGGAAAACCAAACTCCAGTCCTGCCCCCACCAACCTGTGGCTTCTGCTGATTTCTCTGACTCAGTAAATAGCGTCTTCAAAAGTACCCTAGCTCAAGTCAAAGTCAGCCTCAGCTTCTCTCTTTCCTCACATTGCACATTTTACCTATCAGTAAATCCTGGTGATTCTACATAGGAGATACACCCAGAATTCAGCATTTCTCATCACATCCTGGCCCAAGCCACTACCATCATTTGTTTGAATAATGAGTGCAGCCTGTTGAGCCATCTTCTTGTATTGGTCCTTGTTCACCCTGATCCCCTTCTGTTCTGAAACTGGTGGTCAAAGTGACACTTTTAAACTCTGTGTCACTCTGTTCAAATCCTTATTACTCAAAGGAAAGCTGACACAGTACAAAGGATGAGAAGCCCAGAGATTTGTGCCCGCATCAGCTCTTTATCTTTATATCCTATTACTCTACCAGTCTTCTCTTTTCTACCACCGCTCCAGGCTCCCTGCTTTTCCTGGAAATCAAGCATTCTACCTTATCTTGTCCTTCTATTTCCTTGTTATCCTCCCAGTCCTCCATAGTTCTAACCCTCTCCTCCTTGCAGACTCTGCTACAATGTCACCATCTCAGAAAGACCTTCACAGTCTCCCCTATTTAAAACTGCAACTGGCTGGGCACAGTGGCTCATGCCTGTAATGCCAGCACTTTGGGAGGCCGAGGCAGGTGGATCACCTGAGTTCAAGAATTCAAGACCAGCCTGACTAACATAGTGAAACCCTGTCTCTACTAAAAATACAAAAATTAGCCGGGAGTGGTGGTGCATGCCTATAATCCCAGCTACTTGGGGGGCTGAGGCAGGAGGATCACTTGAACCTGGGAGGTGGAGGCTACAGTGAACCAAAATCATGCCACCACATTCCAACCTGGGTCACAGAGCAAGACTCTGTCTCAAAAACAAAAAACAAAACAACAACAAAAAGAAAAAACTGCAACTCTCTCCTCTACTTCTATTTTCCTTCCCTGCTTTACTCTTCTCTACGGTAATTTATTCATTCAATTTTTAAAAATTGTCTAAATCCTCTTAGTAGAATGTAAGCTAATTTAAGGTACATATTTATTAATTTATTGCCTTTTCTCAGGGGTCAATGATGTAGTCTTAGTACCTAAAACAGTTCCTGGCATATTCAGAAACATTCAAAAAATATTTGCGAAATGAATACATTGTCCACATTTTACAAATGAGAGCCAGAGGCACAGAGATGTTAAGAAACTTGCACAAGGTCCCACAGCAACTTGTGCGTCATGCTGATCTCGGGCTGGCTATTTTACAAGGGGTGAACAAAGTTTACAGAACTGAATGAAGGCTTTTATGCCGAACCCTATCGTTTTAGAAATACGAGAGCCGGAATCAGAGTGGAGGACTGGCAAAGGTCAGAGGGGGCCTTTAGGAGCGAAGGGCACTGACTTATTTTGCTGTGGAAAGTGGTTTCCAGGTGACCCCACCGAGCTGCCTCACATGAGCTAGAGCTCCTGTCATCTCTGGCTAACAGGTCAGGGGCTCTTCCTGCCTTTTTGTCTTTGCAGGAACTTTGCTTCTGCCTCCTCTTCCTCCGGGTCAAGAGTCCCTTTTGCAGTCTCAAATAGGGTGAGTAGAGTGTGAGGAACTTTAGGAGTCCCTATTATGAGACCAGCACCCTCTGCTAAGGGAATGCTTTGAAGACTTGCTTCTAAAAAGGTCCTCTGATGGTTGCATGGGGTTTGCCTTTTAGAGGCTCTCTATTAAGAACAAATACCAAACACCTTTATGGTAAAAGTTGCTAATTCTGCTTTGACTGTTTCTTGATAAATATGTGTGAAATTTAAAAATCTCATTTCAAAAAGGAAAAGGTTGTCCTTATTCAATGGAATTCTATAAAAAAAACATCTGGAGAGAGAAGGGATTTATCTATTGTCAATTCATCTTTATGTAGCGAGAGAAGCTTTGATGTAACTGATAGCTTGGTTACATAATAGCTCAAGAATACAAAAATGGCATGTGATGTATTATGCAGCAATTGAGACCAAAAGTTTGCTTCCCTTAGACGAGCATGAAAGTTCAGCCTGAAAGCTTTTGTTGAAAAGGGACTTTCTTTGTAATAAATCAGGAGAACCTGTAAAAGTTATCTTCAGTAGGCACCTCATACACACTTTGGGGAAAAAAATTGTTAACTCATTAAGCTTAATGGCCCCAGAAGCATCCCAGAATGCTACAGGAGCTAAACCTTTAACAAAGAACCTCACTTCTAAGGAGGTAGTATTGAACCTACAGAAGAGAAATTCTTTCAAGTAGAGATCAGAAAGCTGAGCTATTATTATGAAAGAGCTAGAAACGCAGTCATTCTTTACTAAGGGCAGTTAACAATTTCAGAGATGGATACTACAAATTATGTATACCAGGGAAAACACTTAATAATGATCATCTGGTTAAAAAAAAGTTTTAAAGACCCCCTCCTCAAAAAGGGCCAGGAGAAAAAGCTATTTAAATTGGGAATCCTTGTAAGAGCATATCTGAATGAGAGAGAGAGAGAGAGAGAGAGAGAGAGAGAGAGAGAGAGAGAGTGTGTGTGTGCGCGCGCGCATGTGTGCTGCACACACAAAATATTCATATTCATCCTGGACATGGTATAAATTGAAAAGTGCTGAAGACAGTAAACATATACTTGGTCGTAAGGTCTTCAATCTTCAATTAGTAGTATGCAAATAAAAGACTAAAAGATTCAAGTTTTGTGATCATCAGTTCAACTTAGAAAATGTAAAACTAAATGCAAAAGTGAGTCATAATTGCACATAAAGGAACATAATACTTTCTGAACTCCACATTTAATGCAATAATAAGAATGTTGAGCTTAGTGTCTGGCTTATAATAAGAGCTCAATTATTATTAGCAATCATAATTATTATCATCCCAGTATAGACTAAAGTTTGTATTATCAGATTTATATGCACTATTTTATTTAATTGCATATAAAAAGCTAAAAAGACTGAATTGAAAATTTTTTTCAAGCTAAAGTTAGTAGCAACAAATTAATATCTCAGGAAACCTGAATATGAATAAAAAGAAATCCAGTTCCACATTTGCCTACAGATGATGCCTTTCATCTGACCATCTCAGATCACCAAACTGAATTAGGCATCAGGCAAACATATAGCATGGCTTACATTGCATCACTTTTCTAATAGTTCAGATGTTTGTCTTCCTAATTTATTACAGCCAGCTACTCGCTTCCGGTTCTTTTTCCATCTTTTCTTCTGGCATTGCAGTGCAAGCTCCCATTAGTCATCCAGAGATACATTACTTGTCCTGTTCTTGTCCAAATTATTTGCAAAGATGCTGTAATTTAGTGTGGGCAACCTAGGTGAGTGCTACAGTTAAAATTATTGCTTGCCTAAGGTTTCATTTTGAAATCCTGATAAGTCATTTCGAATGGAAGCTGTGTTGAGTACATTTCAATTTATTACTTTTTCTAAGTAAACTAATCTAAATTAAAATCTAGCAGAATCAATACCTCATTTTTATCATAGAGCATTGTGATTCTACCTTCCAATCATTCATCTATCGTTCACTGTGGCTTGGGAATTGCTAACAACGAAAAGCTATTTTATATCATATTATGGAAATGACACATTTGTAGCCTATTGTCTCATATATATGGGCCCAAGTTCTACAATAAAAGTTGCATCACTCTAACCCCCTCATATTATTTATTGTGCAGAACATTCCTCTAATGTCTTATCATGAGGATTATCTAATGTTTATTATGTATTCACAATGTTCACAATCTGAAAACTGTCACTAAAAACTGTCTCATAGTTTGTTTGGATTTAGTTTCTTATTACAGTATTAGCCATCAACCTAGACAAATGAGTAGATATTTTCAGGTTTTCCTAACGTTATCCAGTGGCCTTCCTCCAAGCTATTCATTTTGGGTATTTCCTTTTGGTACATAAAGGTCTAGTGTTGAGTTGGAGATACTGCAAAGATTTTTAATATGCATGTCATTCTAATATATTTTCATTTCTAGTGACCTAGAAAAGAACAGAAGCAAAAACCAGTACAAGGAGAATTTATTCTCATGACAAAGTGTTAAGGAAAAAAAGCTCTCAAAGGATTTATTCAGTCAGGTCTCGTCTTTTCCATTATTCTTTTATGTGCCACTTATATTGCATAGTCTATGGCCAATCCATAAAAGAATAATAAAAGGCCCCATTTTATGCAACCACGTACCAGCATGTCTGCATAAAACAGGTGATGCATGTATTTTATGTCCAGAATTCCAAATGGCCACTCATATTTTTTTTACCTCTCAGCTTTCAAGGTTGAGTTCATAGTCTTCCAAGAGTCAAAGATCTTCAGTGCATTTGCTGCATGAGGGCAGGATCTGTATCTGTCTTATTCACTGATTAATTCCAGAACCTAGGATGGGTCCTAGCTGATAGCAGGATTTTAATAAATGTTTGCAGTTAATCTTTCTTCTCTAACTAATTATTATAGTTAACATTTGAGACAGGTACCCCCGGCACTCTCATTGCCTAAAAAATCTGAGAAAGTGGTTGGCAATTACCCAGTAGGTTCTGTGCCAACTTGGGCATACATCATCAGTGATTTTGCCCTGAAATCTCTAGCAAACAAAAGAGAATCTATGGTTCATAATTCAGAAAGGATGAAAAGACAGTAATTTACTTCAAGATACTCATAATCCAGCTGCAGACAAAACACATTTTTAAAAAAGATAAATGAGAACACAAGTCTAAATATGGTGGATGCCTAATAAGATGAGGAGAAAGAGGTCCTATTGGGCTATGATGGGCAGCGGAAGCTTCAGGAAGGTTTTGGATAAGATCTGAGCCCCTAAGAACAGATGAAAGTTACAAAATTGGGTAGGAAGGATATGGGGTTGAGGAAAGGTGAAAACGAATGAAAGTTACTTGGGGAAGAAGGAATGGTGCCTGCTAGTCATGTTTGGATACAGGAGTGAGTACAGCACTAGCTAGTGATGTCTGGATACGGCAACACATACAGAGGGGGTTTGTTCTGTAAGCCAGGATTGATGCAAATATCATAGTCATAGAATTGGATGGGCTCAGAGTTTTTCCAAAACACATAAATATGTTTATGCACAAGAATATATCCGGTTGCTGACTGCAAATGAGTCATTTGGCCAAGTGTTGACTGAGAAATTATATTCACCACTGGAAACAGAGTTAAAAGCTGAGCAGAGATGAGTCTCACTAGTGCCCCAGGCAACAGATGGACTTTGGAGTGTTGTTCTTTGTGGTTGATTTGCTTCTTTTTTTGTGACCAGCCAACAGCAGAAAACAAATAAGAAGGGGACCAAATACACTTGGCAGGGGAAATGCAGACGAAACATGGGTACTTGGTGACTTGTGCAGTTAACTCAGCAATTCCATGGGTTATCTGAGTGCAATTCAGAATAAGCACACACATCATCCCAAAGTCTTATCTAGGAAGCCAGAGGTGCTCACTTGCTCCTTCTGTGGCTGACTTTACATTTGGTGAAAATACATATCCCAATCCAGAATAGAATCAGGGCCAAGCAGAGCACTGGCTTCCATAGAAATGCAGCTGATGGTGCCCTGTCTGTTCCTGAATGTCAGCACCTCTTGCCCTAACAGTCACTACACAGAAACCATAAGATTTCCAATGCAGAGGAGGGATGATTGCACTCTCATTTCTAGGGAGCAATTTTAGTGATATTTAGGAGATGGTTTTATAGCTTATACATCAAGAGTGGGTTAAGATCATGCATCCTAAATTTAGAAGTCTATCTAAAGACGATAACCATGGCTATCATGCTACAATTTACAAATGGGGGTTGAAAATTGCAAAAGCTTGGTAACAAAGATCCATCAGGAGGAGTTTGGTTAAATAAGACGGGATCATGCACATCCACTGGGATAGTGAGAGTGTATCCCTTAAAAGAAGACAAGGTCTATGGGGTGCCTATCGATGTTCTTTGAAGGAAAAAAAAAAAAAAAAAAAAAGAACTCCCTGTTCAAATACACTTGAGAAACACTGAGTTAAATCCAGCAACTGAGTTAAACCAAGCAACTTGTTATTTGATTTCTGAGAACCTTTAATGTGCGAGGGTACCCAGTGACTCTCTTAGAGGCAGATAGAATAGACAGGCTTTTCTGAGATCGTTAACTACCTTGGGAGTGTGGGATACATTTGCCTAGCACAATATTTTGAACACCGAAGATCTCAAGAATTATTGAAGGTCCGAGATAGGATTTTATGCTTTAATTTGCTTTGTTTCTTAGTCTTGACGGAAAGAGTGGGTGTCATTTTCTGCAAGTCAAGAGAAATCAAACTTTCTGTTTGTCCAACTTCTAATAACTCTGGTTTACCCTGGAGTTCAGGTATGGTATAAACAGCCATTTTTTAAGGATACCATTTAGAATTTCTGAAATTAATGTGAAAATATGTATATTCTGGGCAAGAGCAACAAGTTTTATTTAATCAGCACCCTATTCATCACTGTATAATGTATGCAGTCTCTGGAAATGCATAGGAAGGCATGAAAAATTGGAGCTGATGAATTACAGAAACCTTATACATATGCTTAATGCATTAAACACTTTCTACTAACCCTTTCCCTCAACCTGTCAGCAAATACGTCCCAAATAATTTGAGGTAAACAAAGCCTCTTAATCACCCTTAATATTCAAAAAGAGAACATAGTTGGTTAACATGCTCAGTTTTAAAATATGATCCCATTTTCCTATGTGCTAAACTCAGCTGTATTATTGTTTATACCAAGACTGTTAACTAAGGGAAAAAATGGAAATTTGCTCCCAACTCCAGGCTCCTGTTAATTATAGTGTTGTATATCCTATCAAATTGAATAATTAAAAAAGTAATTCATAAGTTCAGTACTTGCACAATCAATAATGTGGATCACATTTATTATCCAAAAATAAGTAATGGGCACCTGGAACTTGGAGGGTTTTAGCTTTTCAGTTGGTATTTAAAGTCAGACTATAAGAAGAGTCTATTTAAAATCAAAGCATAAGAACCAACCTTGTATGAACATACACAGTCATTTACTCATCATGTGAGTGCAATATTCACTCACCTGTTACCATGAAGACTTTTGGTTAAGAGATCTTAGACTTCAGATTAAAAGATTTTTATGCACTTTAGGTTAAAAGATTTTGCTTCAATAATTTTATTTTTTCTTGTTTGCAACCTGGAGAAATTATGTAATGGGCAATTATTTAATGTTTCAGTTTCTGTTTGTGTGTCTCCAAAATGTGCCTACTATGTATTGGCATTTACTCCATGCCAGTCAGTGGGCTGATCCCTTTAGACCTTATCTCATTTAAGCCTCATGAGAATTCTATCATATTTGAGTTTACAGATAAGGCAACAAAAACCTTGGAAGGTTAAGTAACTTTTCCCAGTATGACTCAGAAAATAAAATATAAAGAGAAGATTTGAACCCAGACCTATTGGGCTCCTTTTTAACAAAACGTTTTAAAGTGCTCCCTCTTGATGAAAAAAGACTAAAATATTTGCCTTAACCATCTCCCAGGCTTCTGTGAGGGAGGTTGTGGCAGACTTTTTTCTTTCAAAGGTGTTTGTGCCAGTACATATCTCATTCTGTGTGCTCTTCTTATCATGTAAATGTTGACAAACCTCCTTTGAGAGGTAAGGTTTAAATTTCTTCCACTTGCATCTAGACTGACTTTGTAACTCCTATACCAAGAGAATCCAAGGAAAATGACATTGATGACTTCCTATGTTGGATCATAATTGGCAAGGATGTTTTCTCTCTCTCTGGTTGCTTGCTCTAGGGGAAGCTGGCAACCATGCCAAGGGGACACGTAAGTAGCCCAAAAGAGGCCCCTACATGGGGTAGTACTGAGGCTCCAAGCCAACAGCCAGGACCAACTTGCCAGCTATGCCAGTGAGCCCCATGGAAGTAAATCCTCTGGCCTGTGTTAAGCCTACAGATGACTGCAGCCCCAATCAACATCCAACTATAAACACATGAGACCCAAAGCTAGAATCACTCAGCTGACCAGCTTCCGAATATCTGACCCACACATAGCATGAGAAAACATGAGAAAATACATGATTAGTATTGTTTTAAGACACCACTCTACATCTCCGGGTTTTTTGTTATAGACCAAGAGACAATGCAGTGCTACTAATAGAAGTACGTATTTTAAGTGTTCTATTGACTGAACTAGTCACTGATAAATTGAAATCTTATTTTCTACACGGAATTGGGTATATATATTCCAAGACAGGAAATTTAATATGAACTTTTCATTGAGAAATATGGGTTGTAGCTGTGATACAAATAATCTAAACTCCAACTTACACCAACTTTACTGCAGTGATATTAGAAGGGTAGCCTTTTAAACATATTTTCTATCAGGTTACAGCTCTGGAAATGGGAAACATGAAAACTATACTTTTCATTTATACAGTACTGTAGTTCACAACTCATGACAACCTTTAACAAACATCATCTCAGAAAGTTGTTTACCATAAAGCTAACTGTATTAGTCTGTTCTCATGCTGCTGATAAAGATATACCCAAGACTGGGTAATTTATAAAGAAAAAGAGGTTTAATAGACTCTCAGTTCCATATGGCTAGGAAGGCCTCACAATCATGGTAGAAACCAAAGGAGGACCAAAGTCACGTCTTACATGGTGGCAGGTAAGAGAGAGAGCATGTGTGGGAGAACTCCTATTTATAAAACCATTAGGTCTTATAGACTTATTCACTACCATGAGAAAGACCCACCCCAAGGATTCAGTTACTTCCCACTGGGTCCCTCCCATGACATGTGGGAATATTGGAGCTACAATTCAAAATGAGATTTGGATGTGAACACAGCAACACTGTATCACTAACAAAGCTTTAGCTTCTGAGCTTTTCAATGGTACTAGCCCCTTTCAATGGAAAACACTGCTAGCAATGTATTCATATAGTCTGCAGTTTTTGGTAAAATTTGCAAAAGTAGGCATTTTAGCTGTGGTTTGTTAAGACAACTTTCTTTACTTCAACTTCCTCTCTATCATGTTCCTCCCCCTGGCTGCTGGCTTTGGTGTGAGCACAGGTATTTTTGGCAAGTGGCTAAGATAAATTCGAGCTGGGAGTACAGTTTTGGCTTGTTGTTGTTTTAGTTTGTTGTTGTTGTTGTTGTTGTTGTTTGAAGGGAGTTACAGGATTTTTCATAATGTATTATGATTTCTTTTCATATTCTAAATTTCTATCTCTATATCTTTTTTTAATAATTTTGTGATCTTTTTTCTTAAAGAGGGTGCCCCAAATTCTGTTAGTTTCAGGCTTCACAGAACCTGAACCTTCTCTGATCACCTTTTGCTATAATTGCAATAGCCCTATGAGGTTACTAAGGAAAATGCTATTAACCCAGTTTTACAATGAGAAAACCAAGATTCTAAAATTCCCAACGACTCATCCAAAGACATGTAGTTTGTAAGAAACAAAGAGAAGATTCAAACTGCATACCTCTGATTCTTGGTTCAATTCTCTTTCCACCAACCCACTCTACTGGAAGCATGTGTTCGCTCTTCTGCTTCCTTTAATTTCCAACAAAGCTGATCTATACTATGTCCCATTCTTCCCTGCACCTTGGTCTCTTTTATGATTAATATGATAACGTGATTCAGTTCAATTAACTACAAAAAATTGGAAATATTTAAGATCTTCCTTCAAAGTTATGACCTTTGAAATGACTGGTGTGGGAATTTCAGGCACCACAGCAGACTCATGTCATTTACATTTTAAGTGCAGGAATTTTCCCAGCGCTCAAGAATCACATAATCCACCTGTACCTCAGACTAGAAAAGGGAATTCTAGGCAGAGGGTACACCAAGTGCAAAGTCAGGAAGGTCTGATGATACTGGGCTGTAGTTTCCTGAAAGAGTCATGGGAGGTATAGCATAAATAATGTCTCCCTGAAGATGATTTGGTTGAACCATTTTAACACTGCCTCAGGGAATTGCCCCTCAGCTTCACGTGCCCTTAAGCTGACCAAGCCGTCCCTCAATGAGTATCATGCCATCTTCCCAGAATCCCTCCTGCTCTGGCTTCTCATGAGGAAGCATAGACTCCAATTCTGCATTCCAGTGAAAACACAGTCGGTTTTGTAAGCTGAATTATTAATACATCATTGAGGCCTCTTGTATTTTTGTAACAGAGCTAGCAAATCTGAACCCTGTTTGTTGACTCAGATGTGGGAAGAGATAAAGTTTTCCCAAGGGCAAAACAAAACTGGGCAGAGTTGAGGCACTGGAACAATTGATTTCCATTAGTCTTAAATAGTAATAATGAATGCTCAAAAGAACTCTTCCCAAAATGTCCTTCAGCTGATAATTTATTTCCACTCCTTTCCCTCTTCAGAGGCAAAACTTTAATGGACTGTCTTTTTGCAGCAAATCTTAATATAACAGTTAATATGCAGACAAAGTGACCGAGCCCCCTTGACACATGTGTCTGATTTCCATTTAGCAGGAATAGGGGGGAGAGAAGGAGGAGGAAGTACTTAAGTGAGATGCAATCCCTTCCTCCACTGCAAAGTGCAATGCCTGTCTGTGTCATTAAGATTCTTCCATTAGTTTCTTACACATCTCTCCAAACGCAGCAAATTGTGGGGCCATCATATTCAATTCTGCTTATGGCATCTGAGCTAAAATATAATTTCTTCATTTGTTATCGTGAATATTACTTGCAGTTGATATTTTCCATTATGTAATATTTTAGTCATTTCATTCAATCTGTTTCATGTTAAACAATGAAGAAAATGGCATTAATTTGACTAGCTCTTTTTTCTTCATTTTATATCTAAAATATCCTAACTGGGCCCTTCTCCTATCTTTCCTTTGCTTTATCTACAATTTCCTAATAAGCCACTCATTAAAATCCCCCATTAATCTGCACATCATTTGGGTCTAAGCCTTCTTGTCTCTTTCTCTTCTTAATTTTCCCAGGATTCCACATCTTGTTCATGACGGTTTTTTATTTTCTTCCCTTCTTTCTATAAAGAGGTTTGTATTCTAGGGAGATGCCCTCAGAGAGAAGTGAGCAATCAGACCTGGATGGACTGGATGTCCTGTGTGCTGGAAACTGCTGCAGGTCAGCTACATGGCTGCAAGTGCTAGAGCTTGGGGAAGGAAGTAGGACATGAGAGAGGCAAGAGAAGTGAATGAAGGGAATAGTTGAGAGATGATGTGGCACCAAGTGGACCCAGACAAGAGAATCTGGGAGAGGAGACTTGTAAGTAGCCCTCATGAAGACTTCAGCAAGATGGGAACAAGAAATTTCAGTATGCCTTGCTGTGATTTGTTGTGTTCCTTTTTCAAGAAAACCTAGAGTAAAGAAATACTTTATTCTCTAAATTTTTCTGTAACTGAGTTGTGTGTGTGTGTGTATGTGTGTGTGTGTGTCTGAGTTGTGTAGGGAATTCAGAGACACAACTATCAGCTTTGAGGTGGCCTAGAAACATTTGGGGACAGCTCTCTTCCCTGATCTTCCTTCACAGCCTTTACTCAATTTCGCTTACAAAAAAGCCCCAACCACTTTCATAAGAAAAGGAAAAGATTCCCCAGTAGACAGGACTGGCCTTGGGTTGCACTTCCATTGAGAGTTTATTGTAGTGACATGGTATTATTGATGGCTCAGGGCACCATGGTTGTATTGGCTTTGACTTCTGGCAACAGGTGAGATGTCCTTGCTGCAATAAGGAAGTTGTTTACAATATTTAGAAATGAGTGGGAATGACCAAGCTGCAGGTCATGAGTGTGATATCTCAAGTTTCACAGCCATGAGGACTCCCTCATTCACACCCAGGGATTCTTTATTTTCTCAGGCAAAAGTCTTGTAAATGCTGGTTGCTAACCATCACAGCCCATGTGCCAATTTGACCACTTCTATTTCTGGAGCAAAGCTGTAGTCTTTCTCCTCATCAGTCTTCATGAACAAAATAAATAGGAAAATTAGTTATAATTGTGTGTTCTGGGGTGTGTGTGTGTGTGTGTGTGTGTGTCACCCTCTTCCCCTGCTATAAACAGTCGCTTTGAAAAGGAAAGACCTTAGAGAAAGAATCCTGAGCCACCTACAATCTCAGCATCATTCATTGGTTAGTTTCAAGGAAAGGACTTTATGCATTGAATTGACTTCAAGAACAGGAAAGAATTTGAGGAGGTATCTGGTTAGTGATGTGGATGTATCTTAGCTGATAAACTCTTTTGTCAAACAAAATTCTTAAGCCAGATCCTGATATGTGAGGTTGAAGCTGCCAACTGGTTGTGACACCTGATCCCTGTTCCAGCTTTCTCCTTACTACCCTTCCCAGCCCCCTTCCCCTCATCACACAGCTGGGTGACCTTGCTGAGTATCTTCCAGAGTCTTCCTCTGCCAAAGAGGAAAGATAGTAGGACCTGCTGCATAGAGTCGCTGTAAGGATTAAACAAGAGGGTACTTGGGAAACCCTTAGCACCATGCCTGGAAAACAGCAATCCCTAATAAATGTTGCCATGACAGTTTTTATTATTAATGGCACAGTGAAGACTAGAGACCTTCTCACTCCTCATTTGTGCTCTTACATTTCTCTACACTGAAACACACGCAATCTGTGTTAGCTTTACTTTTGGTAATCCTGCGGTGCATTTTTGCTTTCCTGTTGTTTTCATTAGTCCCTCACTTGCCAGTTCCTGGTTATATCACTGCCTGCAGCACAGGACAGCTTTAAGCTGTCTTATCTCTCAGTGTTGTTTGTCAGGTCTCCCTCTCCAGCAGTGTCACTCTCTGTGTCAGCCTCAGTCTTGACCTCTTCCCCTTCCCCTTTTAAGATGAGATTTTTCTCTCTCGTCCTTCTCCCTCCACTTTAAAAACTCTTTCTGCCTTTTCCTCCCCTTGCTTCCCTTGCAAGCTTCTTTTGCCTCCCTTGTTTTTCCTCTCCCACTCCTGCCTCCTTTCTGACAGATGAGCCTACTCAATGCCGTGTCTGGTTCTATTTTATTCATTGTGCCCAGTGAGTTTCCTCAGCCCCTGCCTTGTTCTGGGGACATTCCGTTCAGAAATGGAAATGTCATGCTAATGCTTGTGGCAGTGCCATTGTCTCATAGCAGGTCTGAAGGCCACAGCAGGGCCCTGCTGGAATAGATACCAGGGACCACAGGTGGCACCAGGAAGAGGACCCTAAGCCTCAGCCAAGGGCTTTACAAGACCACCGTGATTTACTGCCAGATGAATGAGTGCCATCTGCATGCTGCAGGTCTGGCGAGGAGGGCAGTAAAGTCATGGTGCTCAGTATTTAATTTTAATTTTCCCTGAAAAATTCAAAGTGAATTTTGTAATTCACAATATTGTGAATTTTGTCAAAATGTAGGGAAGTATAAACACTGTTTATCCAGTGCACTCTGGCTAATCACACCCTGGCTGTCCTTCTGATTGCAGATTGATTTCGTCCATTCTTACAAGGAAAGAAATGTATTCCAGAGAAGACATTCGTCTAGATGGGCTTTGAAGACAAAGCAAAGGCTGAACTACTAAGGATAATTGGGTTCAGAGTTAAAATGTGCTGCTTCCAGTGGAAAGTAAAGTTATGAATACCAAAGGAGTTAATTTCTTGGGTATAACGGGGATAAATCAATGAGTCTTGAAGTTAAATTTACTTTCCCAGACTCCCTGGTCATTCAAGGTAATTATTTCTCCATCATATCTTCTATTGACCAGTGACAAAACTAGATTCTTTTACCAAAAATTCTGTCAACTAGAAAATTCTATTCACCAGAAATTTCTATTATTGGTGATTTGCTATTTATACTTTTTAATGTAATATATTATATATAATATATAATAGACATAAATATATGATATATAAGCAGATATTGATGTAATCTATATCATATAAATAATCTACATCATATGGAATGCATATACTGCATATGTAACATATAATTATTGGTGTTTTGCCAGTAAAATTAGATATGTAGTAAGTATGATGTAATGTAAAGAACTCTTGGTTTCATTAAATTATAAGCCACATCTCTAATAATTTAATAAATTTATCCATCATTTTGACAAATATTTAGGAAATTTCTGTAGGTGTGATAGGATGTGGAATATAAAATTGTGGTCATTTACCTCCCATGTTAAGAATATTTTATTTCATTTTAATCATTTAAAGATTTATGTACATATAGAGGATCCAGTTTGGTTTTCCTTTCTTCTTGAATGCCATATATTGAATGATAAAGATGATTCCATGTATAATCTGTGCAAAGGACATATGCTTCCTTTGTCTGCCCAGCATGTCTTTCTTCTTCATGTGAGTAGTACACCAGTGTATCTTTGGGGAACTACCTCTGCCCCACTGCAAAAAGTGAAATAATATGTATTTAAAGGGCATATATTTAATCAAATAGCTTCCACAGATAATTTACTTATTTTTCCTCTTTGATTATTTCCAAATCAAGTGGTTCCCTTTTGTTTCCTCTTCAAAACATTCCATCTTCCCCACAATTCAATTACATTGAGGCCACTGGGGCAATGTTTTTCTCAAATTTATAATCCAAATGGTTTTCTTTCGTCTCTGCCCCTCCCCATAAGGTCCCCTTCGTGAGAGCTCATGATTTCAACTGTATTTGATTTTCTGGGGTCTCTGTGGCTTATAGGCTCCTCAGTCAGAAGAGCAGAGAACAAAGGGAGTTAATAGGAGCATGTTAAATAGGCATATATACCACTGTATCTCACCTCTTCTGCAATGTTTAGATGAGTTTAAGGATATACTTGAGGTCTTTTTCCTCTCCAAGCTGGGAGATTCAGCCATCAGCTAGCCTGAAGGACCTCATTATAACAGTGCCACCCATAACCTAAGCCCACGGCCTGGATCCAAGAACTGCGTAATAGAATGAGGTAGCAGCATCATGAATAAATGAGAAAAGCTTGAAGCTTTAATAACATTTGCTCCTTATATTGCAAGTTTTACATCCCAGTGACTTTTTGGAGGATTAATTACAGTTTTCTCTAAGAGCAAACTGTGAAACTTAGTAGCTCACCTGACTTTCCTGCGGAGATGATTCTCATTTGGCTAAAATTAATAATTTAAATAGGTACCCAGGAGCCCAGGTAGCTTAAGAACTGCCTGGATCCTCTTTACAGCCAAGTTATGTGCTGCAAACTCCTGTTAGAGAAACCACCTGTGACTGAGACGCTGCAGAGACTGCTTCTCATATTTACTTTATTAATTCTTTCCTTCTCCTTCTCCCAGTAAAAACCTGACAATTCGGTGGCCTGTGTGGGTGGATGACAATGACATTCCTGTTTAGGAAGTCCACCGAGGTGTTTTGCCATTCCTCTGTCAACGAACCATTTTTCTCTCAATTTTCCTGATGTGATATATTTGTCACTCTAATTCTTTCCTCTCCTATTTACATATTTCTCACATTGTTTACTATATAAGATCTTGGGGGAAAAAGAGAAGGCATATGTGTTGTTGCCTTGGTTGAAAAGCACCTGGTTTGAGTGAGAAGATAATTACCTCCCACCCACCCATCCCACCAGCCTACACCCTACTTACTGTTTCTTACTGAGAATTGCTTCACCTGAACTAATTTTGATGTCTGTAGAAAAGTGAATGTTTTTGTATCATCTATCTCTAAATGAAAGGCTTCTTTGTGTATCCATTGCACTTCATCATCAATGAATTCTTGAAATAAATATTGATTTAATCTAATTGTCTAATTTTCTAGATCGAATGATTTGGAATCAGACACCATGCCTTTAAATTTGAACTCTGCCCCTTAACTGTGTAACCTTGCTCAGGCTCTTTATCTCTCTGTACCTCAGTTTTCTCATCTGTAAGATGGAGACTGATAATAATGGTACCAATCTCAGAGGGCGTTATGATGAGGACTAAGTAAGGCAACCTGTGAAAGTGCTTACCCCACATCTGTACCTGGTGAGTACTCAATTAATGTTAGGTATTAAGTTGCTACAGGAAAGATCACTGTAACTGGGCCTGCATTCTTTCTTTACTCAAACATTCACCAAGCATGTACTATTCAGGTCTTTCTTGTCTCTGGGCAACAATGATGAATAAAATACAATTCTTATCCTCAAGGAGAAAACAGTCAGTCCAGGGAGACGAACTGCTTTCTCCTTGAGGATAAAAACTGTATTTCTTATCAGTTACGTGTCCTATGATATGGTTAGAGAGAGTAATAACCATTAACATTTATTGACTCTTTAATACTGTGCTGGATTACTTTATTTAATATTTTTAGAAACTTATGAGGTAGGCACTATTATTTTACTAGTGTTCAGATAAAGAAATTGCAGCTTAGAAAAATTAAGTTCAGCTCTGTCAGACTCCAAAAGTATGATTTTCACCATTTTTTTAACTGGGTGTTAACATATGAATATGTAACCATGTGCAGTGGGTGCCTACAAATAGAGAAGATAATGCTGTGTTTTGAGAACCTGTGAAGTGGCAATAACATATGATACAGGTATTGATGGAAAAAGGGAAACTTGGCTGGGAGCAGTGGCTCACGCCTGTAATCCCAGCACTTTGGGAGGCCGAGGCAGATGGATCACAAGGTCAGGAGATAGAGACCATCCTGGCCAACCCCATTTAGTAGAGTGAAACCCCATCTCTACTAAAATACAAAAAGTTAGCTGGGCATGGTGGTGGGCGCCTGTAGTCCCAGACACTCCAGAGGCTGAGGCAGGAAAATCACTTGAACCTGGGAGGTGGAGGTTGCAGTGAGCCAAGATCGCGCCACTGCACTCCAGCCTGGTAACAGACCAAGACTCCCTCTCAAGAGGAAATAAAAAGGAAAAAGGGAAACTTACCAAAAGAATGAGGGGGTGAGGGAAAGCAGTTTACACCATGTGGTGTGGCCAGGAGCATCGCAGGACAGAGGGTGCAGAGGAGGGGAAGGAGATGAAAGGGGGGCGGGCCATTGGGAGTGGCCTGGTGTACAGTGCTAAGGAACTTGGATTCTGGTCACATGCTCAACAGTTTTTGAGAAATGAGAACACAGGATCAAAAAAAGAAAAAAAAAGTTTGCCAATGCCTGGCCTACGGGAGACCCTTGAACAAAACTCAAGAATAAAATAGAGGTGTGAGTCCTCTGGTATGGAGAGGAGGTGTGCGGAGAGTGTTGGGTGGCACATTTATTGGGGTGGTTATTTACTGACTTTCTATTTCCACCTCTGGTCTGTAGATTTTTCAAATGCAGTGCCCATGTTAGTTTTGCTCATGATTTTAGTATTAGAACTGAACACAGTACTGGCACTTAGTAGACGCCCTATAAATGTATATTGCTTATGTTTTTGGGTGACGGGAAACTCACAAGAGGGATCAGACATCATCCGTGGTCAGGCAATCAAAATTTGGGGATTCTTGGGCTGGGCCTTCAAGGGCAGTTAGACACCAACAGGCAAATTATGGCAAAGAGAGATATGTTGGAGAAGAAAGATAATTGATCCCAGGTATGGAGGCACAACAGGGTATAGTGCATCCAGAGAACTCCAAGTAAGTTAGTCTGGCTAGAGTAGGGTTTTTCAGTCTCAACATTATCAACATTTGGGGCTGGATAATCCTTTGCTGTGTGCAGCTGTCTCTACATTGTAGGATGTTTAGCAGCATCCCTGGTCACTCAATGCCAGTAGTTGCTCCCTCCCCCAGTGTGACAACCAGAGATGTTTCCAGACATGCCAGTTATAATCCAAGGGGAAAATTCCCTCCCCTCCACACCTAATTCAGGACCATCGTCAGGGCTTTGCAAGAGAAGGAAACAAGTATGAGGACATAACACAATATGCTGCTAGAGAGAAATGCTGAGGGGAGATTATAAAAGACATGGGTGTCATGACCAAAGAGGATGGGCATTAGCTGAGACCAGTGGAAAATTCCTGAGAGATTAAAGCAGGGCAATGCCATTGTGTTTCAGGAAAATCTCTTGGCCTTTGTGGTTTGCAGGAGGTCAGAATTACCTACAAGGAGAATGGGTGTTCCAGTCTTCCAGGCAAGAAAAGAGGATTGTCAGAACCACGTGGTCACTGCTGGGGAATGGGAGTGGGGCTGAGAGATACCTTGGAAATGGAGCCAAGAGAACTTGGTCCTGAAGAAAAGAGATGGTGTCAGCATAGACGAAATGAAAGGAACCCTTTCAGACATGAAGGGAAAACTAACCAAGAGCTCACTCTGTGGAAGCTAAACAGTTAATTCGCAAAAGGAAGCTGCTAATCAAATGAACAAGCATGAAGTGAAAATGCCAACCCCAGTGAAGACGCCGCCAAAGCTAGCAAAGGCAAATGGAGAAAACGCAGGCAGCATCAGTGAGCTGTTCCTGGAAATGGAGTCTAACTACATTAACGCATTCAGACAGAGGGAAACAGATGGTCGGTGTGATGTCCTCAGTCACTTCACAAGCTGGATAAATAATTGTTGCCAGGGAAGGAATAATAAAAGCAGGATTTTGCCAACATGAGCTGTTGCCCTGGCCTTTGGTTCCGGGAGTGCTTCTGGAGGCGAGGAAAAAGAAAATAAATCGAGAGAGAAGGGAAATCAATTAGCCCCTCACAGATGGGCCTCTGACATCCTAGTGACTCTTATTGTCACTAGTAGGAGAGGTTAAGTAAGATGGGAAGAGAAATAACACGGAGAGGGTTGTATCCAGGACTTTGTGAGATAAACTTACAGCAGCAGGAGCACCCAAAGTGCTTGTGGAACAGCTGTGGAGGACAGGGCAGGGACCAAGCCAGTCAAGCCAAGCTCCCCTGAGGGTGTGGAAAGTCAGGTTGACAGGAATGGCCTGAATCCGTGATGGATCCCCAAAATTCCACTGACTGGAGAAACCCATAAGGTGTATATGGGGTTCTAGTGTGGGGAGAAGATAAGTTGATTTTCTAAACACAGGCTGTTTCCTTCCAATTAAATATATTACTTACAACAGTGTATATTATGCAAATTTATATTTTGAAGTAACTATTCAGCACAACTGGCTTGATCAGGGAACAGAAAGAGTATAGAAAAAAGAATAACACATAATTAAAGGTGAAGAATTATATAAGAGACATGCTAGACTCTGGCTTTAGGAAATGCTTAACAAATTGAGATGGAGAAGGAGGGAGAAGAAAGAGGATAGGGAAGAAGGAAAGGAGAAAAAAACAGGATGAAAGAGGGGAAGGAGGAAGAGAAGATGAAGAAGATTAAAGATGTAAGAAAAATCATATTTTTTTTCTAACCAGAGAGAGTATTTATCAAGCCAGAGCCTGGGGCAATAATTTGAGATTTTGCTAATGGCTCTTTTATCATTCATATTTGAAATGTTATTGACATTTCTTTGGCATCTGTGATGAGTTTAATTTATTTTCATCTTTTCTGAATTTGATATCAATAATACACATGAAGTCACACAGTGCCTAAATGAGACTTCAAGAGCAGTTGCTATAAATAAAGGAATTATTTGCATTTTTTACGCCTTCTTTACATGATTATTTTTTGATCCTGACAACAGTGTGGTGAGGGAGGCGGGAGAGGTGTGATTATCCTTCATTTTTTTGTCGGTAGATACTGCAATACAGTCTTACAAAGCCTAGCGAGTCTTCCAAGCTTCTCCAGCCTATTGTGGTAGGGTTAGGATGAAAAATCAGGTCTTTTAATTCTTGGTCTAGTGTTCTTTCCACTACACCATGATGCTTGCTAAAAAAGACAGATTTACACATTAGAATCACAAACCCAGAGGAACTGTGAGACTCCCTTTGTCAGTTACGTGGTTGCATCTTTTGATGATTAATGCGAAGTCCCATTTCTCACTCAATCAATTTGCCTTTCAAGCAATTCATCACCACTAAAACCATTCCAGCACCTAATGTACTCTATCTGAGTGTCCCTGGTAGCTCATATCCCTGCCTTAAGTCCAATACAGCTCATTTCTTCCAGTAAGTTATCTTTGACCAATTCTATATTAGTTAACCTACTTTCAGACTAAAAGTTTCTTAATTCTTTGCTTGCACCACGTTTGGTTAAGCTTTTTTTAAAGTAGTAATTTTTGCTACAGTAAAGCCTTTTGATAAACTTTTATGTAGGGGAAAAGGGTTTAAAAAATTAGTTGAACAATTTGAAATTGCTATTTTGTAGGTAAAAACGGTTGAATACTGGCAGTTTCATATGGTTTAGCTTAATCTTAGCTATGATTTTTGTGGAGATTGTTTTCTTCCAATTTTCCTTTCCTCTCATTCAAGCAACTATGCTAGCCTGAGCTAATTGCTTGCCTAGGCCCCAAAATAAAAAGTGATAACAGAGAGGAAAATGAATCTTTTCTGCCTTTTTTAGATTTCAAAAACCTGGGCCTGTAAGAGAAGAAAATGGAATAAAGGAACAGATAAAGGTTTAGGAAAAAAACATTTTGTGTAAGATCCTGACCTTTTTACCCACTTGGCTGGGGGAAGAAAAATGATTCATTTAGAATAGAGAGAAGATGAGAGAGGGAACAGAGATGAGGGGGGATTAGAGCAAGCTCTGTGACTCTGTGTGGATTAGCCCATTTAAAATGGTCTAAGACAACAGGGCTGGATCTGAAGGGACCATGGTTATGAGATCTAGGTGTGCAGATCACCTGCACACCTCTAAAGAGAACACTGCCATCATCAGTGAATGGAAGCCACAGGGAAGCCGAGACAGCACCTGGCATTTGCTGGGCTGGCAAACACCCAATGGTGTCTGAATTAGGGCTGTATTTACTGTCCTTTGATGGCCACCGGTATGATGCTTCTTGATCATCCACAAAGGAGTGACTGCACTCTGTTCCCTGGGACCTTGCATGGCCCCTATCTATAGTCCTACAGCCAACAGCCCCTTTCACTCAGCACTCCAGCCTAAGCATTGTCTTAATACTTTTGCAATGTGCTTGAACAATTCACCCAAGGAAGAAATGTCTTTCAGGGACACTATTCCCACCTTACACTTGCATATAAACTTACAAACCCAGAACCACTTTTCTATCCAATCTTTCTTTAGGTTTTTCCAACAGATTTTTCAAGGAAGCAAAAAAGACAGAAAATTACTAAGAACGAAATTCTCTTTTTAATTTTTCCCACTGAGTCTTCATCAAGGGATAATCCCTATCTATCAGGACATATGACAGTTCTCCCTCATTTCAATGTTGTATTCATAAAAGGGAAGAAACTTAATGAAAATTTTATTCTAGGCACTTCAGGAAGATAATCTGACATTGATGGGCTACACTGATGAAGTGAAGGGAACCCAGATCTGGGGAGGTTTTTGCAGTCGTTCAGGTATGTGGTGATGCAGTACCTCTTCAAAGGGGCACTGTTGCACCAGGCTTTGTTATTTAAACCTGAGCTAGTCACTAAAACAAATAATTTATTCATAGAGTTCTCATTCTTTGGGACCCTAAAAATGTTAGGCTAGAAAATATTTATGAGACACATTTAAAGGCCCAAAACAGATTGTTGAAAGAAAGAAAGATTAATTTCATGGAGATTGCTTCCTCTTCACTAATGTGGTCTCTCTCCTCTTTAAACTCCTTCCCATGTGTTATCTCAGCAGCAAAGTCAGAACCTTCATTTGAAATGGAATTGTAAAGGACTCTGGCTGCAATGCTATTTGTTGATAAAGCAAAAATTGATTTTCAACAGAAGTTAGAATGAGGAAAGTCAAATGTGGAGGACAGTGTAAAACCTCTAACATTTTCATGAGCTTTAAAGGTAGACTCTGCTGTTCAGAGATTGCTCAAGACTGAACTGGTCCCTGCCCAGGTATCAGTGGACTGTGAGCAGAACCCAATTTACAAAGCACTTGCACATTGTTTATCTTGATTTTTATTTTTCTCTTTACTGCCCAGTTGCTCAAGCCAGAAATTGGACATTATCCTTATTTCTCTTTCTCTCCTTCAATCTGCACATCCAATCACCAATTTCCATAGCTCGATGGCTTTCAAATTTTAGCATGCATCAAAATTACTTGGTGGGCTTGTTAAAGTACAAATTGCATGGCCTCAGCTTCAGAGTTTCTGGGATAGGGTGTGAGAATTTAAATTTCCAACAAATTCCCAAGTGATGCTGTTGATTCAGGGACCACATTTTGAAAACCACTGGTGTAGATGGATTCCTTAGCATCTTTCACATTCATCCATTTCTATTTCTACGATGACTAATTTGAGTCATCATGGTACATCATCTGTATTATTGCAGTGACCTCCTTGGAAACACAAATCAGTTAATTTGGGCCCCTGCTTAAGACTTCAGTGGCCCTCTGGAGCCCAAAGGATGACATCCACACAGACCATCCATAATTAGTCCTGGACTTACTTCTCTAAACTCAACTCTTGCTAGATCTGCCCTAAACTCCCACAGTAGTAGTGGGTGTGTTCTCCCAATGGCCTGGAGCTCTGTCACACCTCCAAGCCCCTGTTCTATGCCATTTTCTCTGGAATATTTTCCCCACTGTCTTCTGCACAACCCCCAAGGGTCCTTCTGATCTCAGATTTCAAGTCATCTTTCATACAATACTATCTGCAATTTCTAGGGCTTCTGTAACAAACTACCACAAACTGGGTAGCTTAAAACAACTGAAATGTATTGTTTCTCAGTTTGGAAGCTAGAAGTCCAAAATCAAGGTGTCTTCAGGGCCATGGTCCATCTGAAGGCTCTTTCTTGCCTCTTCAGTTTCTGGTGGTTGCCAGTAATCTTTGGCATGCCTTCATTTCACTCCAGTCTCTGCCTCTGTTTTCATATGACCTTTGATGTGTGTCTCTGTGTCTCTCTCTTCTTACAGGAACCAGTCACTGGTGCTAGGGTCTATCCCATGCTGATATGACCTCCTACTAGTTTATTACATTTGCAAACACCTAATTTCCAAATTAGGTCAAATTCACAAGTAGTAGGGGTTAGGACTTGAACATGTTTTGCAGGGGAGCAAAATTTAACCCACTACAGATGTCTTCAATCTATCCTCTAGCCTGGGTTAGGTCATCTATGATGGAGCACATTACTTTAATTGCCTATTTGCTTGCCTGTTGTCTCCACTAGACTACAAGCTTCTTGAGGATAGTCACTGTCTTATTATTATTGTATCTCCAAAGGTCAGCACATGCTATATGTCATAAACATAAGCAGATTTTGATCAATGAACTAAGAAATTTCTTTGTGTGAACTTCTGCAAACTGTTTAAGACTAGCGGAAGTAGAACTTACCAGAAATTGACAAGTGATAAATTATTAGGATTTTTTGAATAGCGAAACTTGTATTTTATAATTTGTAGGACACAGTTTGAAAACTGATCCGATATTATATTTCTGGCACATGTGTTGTTTAGACTCAATAAATATGTATGTGTATGTGTGTGTATACATGCGTGTGAGCATGTGTCAATTAAGTAGAGGTTGGAAACCTAAGAAATAAAGCATCAAACACGTATTTTGGTTAAGAACATAAATATTAGCACACATAGTTTCCCATTTCTTTGTTTGTAAAGTAACAAAATGAAGTTTACTTAAGATACACTCAAAGATGAAGCAAAGGGAAAATAAGGCTAGGAAAATAAGGTAAGACCAAGAATAAGGTTGCTAAATAAAATGTAGTTTATTTATTTCACCATCGTCATCCTTTCTGCACTAATCCAGCACCACTGAAGAGAACATACTTTTTTTTTGAGAGGGAATCTCACTCTGTTGCCAGGTTGGAGTGCAGTGGCGTGATCTTTGCTCACTGCAACCTCCAACTCCTGGGTTCTAGTGATTCTGCTTCAGTCTCCCGAGTAGCTGAGACTACAGGTATGTGGTGCCACCATGCCCAGCTAATTTTTTTATTTTTAGTAGAGATGAGGTTTCACCATGTTGGCCAGGATGGTCTCAATCTCTTGACGTTGAAGTGAACATTCTTTTACATGTCTTCTTGTATACCTACTAAATAATTCCTCTGTTATGGAAAGTCATGGAAACATAACTTCAGCTGTACTGGGTATTGTCAAGTTGCAACCTAAAGTAGTTGGGGCACTGTTCACTCCTCACTCCTGACTGTAAATGGCAAGCTTTTGTGGTTTAGCTACTATTTGGAATTTTTGCCATGAGCAAACATTTATGGTATTGAATTCTATCAGATTTTTAAAAGTGTTCATTGAGTTGATAATTTAGTTTTAATTTGTAACAAAGTTATATATGCATATAGTTTGAAGAGTCAAATATTTCTACAAGTTTTTTTTTGTTTGTTTAAGCCACAGTTGCTTTCCTAGCCCTCACATCTTTCCTACCCCCATCCTTCCTCAGAGACAAAATTTTAATCCTTCACTTGATTTTTTTGGGGGGTATATAGCCCTATGTTTTGAAATAATACACTTGAATTACTATTTCTTACATGTCTAGTTTTAGACATTATCAATTGAACTACTACTATTGAAGGTAAGAACTTACCTCTCTGTAGAGTTACAACCCTTTGTAAATCTTACACATCCTCCATTCTCTCATTATAATCCTTTTGGTTAACAATAATATTCAGTGTTTTTATATTATGACTATGTAAATGCCATTCACAGCCCATCCACCTATAATAATTTTGTTTCCTGAACAACTTTTTGTTTTCCTTACAACCAATAATTTCCTAGGCTTTGTTTGCTTAATTTTGTATATACTTGTTAGAATTCAACCCCAAACTTTGCCACGTGTTTAAATCTCATCCTAAGAAATTCTATTATTTTATTTTTCTAAGTGAGTTTATCTTGGAGCCTTCTGACTTGCTGCTTTCTGGACAGGTGCCTTCTACTTATAGCTGCTCTCCTGGCATCTCCCTAAATAATAGTTCAGGGGTTCTCTTCATGTCTATTTCATGTGTGATTTTCTGTTTACTGTATCTGTTGTATGCTTTCCCCCAGATTTTCTTGGTAGCTTTTGTGAAGTATATTCTCCCATAGTTTTTAGGAAAAGGTTACATGGAAAATAAATTTATTGACATCTTATATGTCAAAAAATGTTTTTATTCTATGTTTAATAGTCTAGCTCAGTATCAAATTTGAAGATGAAAATAATTTCCCTTTAGATTTTTGAAGGTGTTTTTCTGTTGCCTTTGAGTTGTCAGCATTTCTTTTGATGATCTTTTATTTTCTTCTGGAAATTTACAGGATGGTTTCTTTGTCCCTAGTGTTCTGAGATTTCTCTATGATGTACCTTAGTGTAAGCCTGTTTTAGTCGTTGAGTTAGGTACTTGATGATTCCTTCTATCTAAAAACTGATAAATATTTCACTTTTGAAAATTTTAACTATTATATTAATAATTTTATGCCTTTCAGGTTTCTATGTTCACTTTTCGTGCAACTCTTAAGTTTTTATGTATATTTATACATATATACACCTACATACTGAAAACATTAAAAATAATTTTCCAAATGCATGTATTAGAAAAAAGGAAAGAATGAAAATCAATAAAGAGTGCTTGTATGTACATATATATTTTATACACACACACAAAAATGTATGTTTGAAACCAGTAACATGGTTTTTCTTTGGGATTTTTGCATTATAGTCATTCACATGTGAAGTTTTGCTTAATTGTTTCTTTTTTCATACTGCCCTTGTCCAATTTAGAAATCAAAATTTTACTATACTTTAGAATGGATGAGAGTTATATTAGTTTCTTGTGGCTGCTATAACAAATTACCACAAACTTGGTGGCTTAAAACAACAGAAATGAAGAAGTATGAAATCCAAGCATTGGCAGGATCATGCTCCCTCCTCTCTAGAGGCAAATTAGCTTCCTGACTCTTCCAGCTTCTGGTGGCTACAGGCAGCTGTTGATTTGTGGTCATATCACTCTAATCTCTGCCTCTGTGATCACCTCACTTCCCCCCTTCTGTCTCAAAAGTCTTTCTGCCTCTGTCTTATAAAAATAAATGTGATTGCTTGACCAATTAGACATAATAGATGTGTACAGAATACTCCACCCATCAATCACAGAATATACATTCCTCTCCTCTTCATATGGAACATACTCCAAATCAACCACATGTTCAGCCATAAAACAAGTCTTAATAATTTAAAAAAATGAAATCATACCAACTGTATTTATTCCTGGAACACAATGGATTAAAACTAAAAATCAATACCAAAAGATCTCTCAATACCACACGATTACATGGAAATTAAATAACTTGCTCCTTAATGACTATTGGGTAAACAATAAAATCAAGGCAAATATAAAAAAATTTGAAATAAATTAAAACAGACAC
Organism: Macaca mulatta; assembly: GCF_049350105.2. NCBI lineage: Eukaryota > Metazoa > Chordata > Mammalia > Primates > Cercopithecidae > Macaca > Macaca mulatta. The sequence goes on from NC_133413.1 coordinate 127,658,406, forward strand.
ACAATATACGAAAATTTCTGGAATGTAGCAAAAGTCACTGTCTTTTTAAGAGGAAAGTTTATAGTGCTAAACGCCTATCTCAAAAAGTTAGAAAGATCTCAAATTAGCAATCTAACATCACACCTAGAGGAACCAGAAAAACAAGAACAAACTAACCCCAGAGGTAGCAGAAGAAGATAACTAAAATCTGGGAAGAACTGAATAAAATTGAGACCCCAAAATCTATATAAAGATCAAGAAAACAAGAAGTTGGTTACTTGAAAGGATAAACAAGATTGAAGGACCACCAGCATTAACAAAGAAAAAGAGAGAAGATCCAAATAAGCACAATGAGAAACCACAAAGGTGACATTTACAATTGATCCCACAGAAATACAAAAGGTCCTCAGAGACAGTTAGGAACACCTCTATGCAAACAAACTAGAAAATCAAGAGGAAATGGATAAATTCCTGGAAACACACCATATTCCAGGACTGAATCAGCAATAAATTGAAACAGAAAAGACCAATATCGAGTTCTGAAATTGAATCAGCAATAAAAACATATCAATGAATAAAAGCCCTAGACCACATGGATTCACAGCCAAATTCTACCATAGATACATAGAAGGGCTGGTACCAATTCTACTGAAACTATTCTGAAAACTGGGGAGAGACGCCTCCCTAACCATTCTATGAAGCTAGCATTACCCTGATAGCAAAACCTTGCAAATACATAATGAATAAAGAAAACTACAGGCCAATATCACTGATGAACATGGAAGCAAAAATCCTCAACAAAATACTAGCCAACTGAATTCAACAGCATGTCAAAAAGTTAAATCACTATGATCAAGTAGGCTTCATTCCTAAGAAGCAAGGTTGGCTCAATGTATGCCAATCAATAAATGTGATTCATCATATAAACAGAATTGAAAACAAAAATTATAGGATCATCTCCAAAGATGCAGAAAAAGCTTTCAATAAAATCTACCATCTATTCATGATAAAAATCCTCAAGAAACCAGGATCAAAAGAACATACCTCAAAATAATAAGAGACATCTAGGACAAACCCATAGCTAACATCACACTGACTTGACAAAAACTGGAAGCATTCCCCTTGAGAACTGGAACAAGATAGTGATGCCCACTCTCACCACTCCTATTTAACATAGTATTAGACATGCTAGCCAGAGCAATCAGGCAAGAGAAAGAAATAAAAGGCATCCAAACAGAAAAAGAATAAGTCAAACTATTTCTCTTCACAGACAATATGATTTTACAGCTAGAAAACCCTGAAGACTCCACCAAAAGGCTCCTGGAACTTATAAATAACTTCAGTAAAGTTTTGGAATAAAAAATCAATATACAAAAACCAGTGGCATTTCTACATATCAATAATGCTCAAGCTGAGAGTCAAATCAAGAAGGAAATCCCATTTACAATAGCCACAAAAGGTACCTAGGAATACATCTAATCAAGTAGGTAAAAGATCTCTACAAGGAGAACTACAAAACACTGATAAAATAAATCATAAATGACACAAATGAAAAGACATTCCATGCTCATGGGTTAGAAAAATCAATACTGTTAAAATGACCATACTGTCTAAATAAATCTACAAATTCAATGCTATTCCTATCAAACTACCAATATCATTTTTCACAGAACTAGAACAAATCTATTCTAAAATTCTTATGGAACCAAAAGGAGCCCAAATAGTCAAAGAAATCCTAAGCAAAAAGAACAAACCTGGAGTCATGGCATTATCTGACTTCAAACTATACTATAAGGCTACAGTAACCAAATCATCATGGTACTGGTACAAAAACAGACACATAGACCAATGGAACAGAACAGATAACCCAGGAATAAAACTTCACACCTACAGCCATCTACCTTTAACAAAGTTGACAAAAATAAGCAATGGGGAAAGGTTTCCCTATTCAATAAATTGTGCTGGTATTGTTGGTGAGCCATATGCAGAAGAATGAAATTGGACCCCTACATTTTACCATATGCAAAAGTTAACTCAAGATGGATTAAAGCTTTATTTGTAAGACCTCAAACTCTAAGAATCCTAGAAGAGTAACTAGGAAACACCAAGGGCTTTGGGAAAAAATTTATGACTAATTCCTCAAAAATAATTGCAATAAAACCAAAAATTGACAAGTGGGACCTAGTCAAATAAAAGAGCTTCTGCACAGCAAAAGAAACTATCAACAGAGTACACAGACGACCTACAGAATGGGAGAAAATATTCACAAACTCTGCCTCCAATGAGCTCTATATCCAGAATCTATAAGGAACTTAAAGCAACAAGCAAAACCAAATAACCCCATTAAAAAGTGGGCAGAGGACATGAACAGACACTTCTTAAAAGAAGACATGCAAGCGGCCAAGAAACATATGAAAAATGCATCACATCATTACTCATCAGAGAAATGCAAAATCAGAAGTCGATAACATCTCACACCTGTCAAAATGGCATTATTAAAGAGTCAAAAAACAACAGATGCTGGCAAGACTGTGCAGAAAAGGGAAGGCATATACGACATTGGTGGGGATTTAAATCAGCCACTGGGGAAAGCAGTTTATAAATTTATCAAAGAATTTAAAACAGAAGTATCACTCAATTTAACAACCCTATTACTGAGCATATATCCAAAATATAAAAAACTATTAGATCACATTTGTCAATTTTAGCTTTTGTTGACATTGCTTTTGGTATTTTAGTCATGAAGTCTTTGCCCATGCCTGTGTCCTAAATGGCATTGCCTAGGTTTTCCTCCAGGGTTTTTATGGTTTTAGGTCTTAAGTTTAAGTCTTGAATCCATCTTCAGTTAATTTTTGTATAAGGTGTAAGGAAGGGGTCCAGTTTCAGTTTTCTGCATATGGCTAGCCAGTTTTCCCAACACCATTTATTAAATAGGGAATCCTTTCCCCATTGCTTGTTTTTGTCGGGTTTGTCAAAGATCAGATGGTTGTAGATGTGTGGCATGATTTCTGAGGCCTCTGTTCCATTCCATTGGTCTACATATCTGTTTTGGTACCAGTACTGTGCTGTTTTGGTTATTGTAGCCTTGTAGTATAGTATGAAGTCAGGGAGCGTAATGCCTCCAGCTTTGTTCTTTGTTCTTTTTGCTAATTAAACTAAAGAGCATCTCCACAGCAAAAGAAACTATCATCAGAGCAAACAGGAAACCTACAGAATAGGAGAAAATTTTTGCAATCTATCCATCTGACAAAGGGCCAATATCCAGAATCTACAAGGAACTTAAACAAATTTACAAGAGAGAGAGAAAAAAAAAACAACCCCATCAAAAAGTGGGCAAAGGATATGAAAAGACACTTCTCAAAAGAAGACATTTATGCAGCCAACAAACATAAAAAAAGCTCATCATCACTGGTCATTAGAGAAATGCAAATCAAAACCACAGTGAGATACCATCTCATGCCAGTCAGAATGGTGATCATTAAAAAGTCAGGAAACAACAGATGCTGGAGAGGATGTGGAGAAATAGGAACACTTTTACATTGTTGGTGGGTGTGTAAATTTGTTCAACCATTGTGGAAGACAGTGTGACGATTCCTCAAGGATCTAGAACTGGAAATACCATTTGACCCAGCAATCCCATTACAGAGTATATACCCAAAGGATTGCAAATCATTCTACTATAAAGATAAGTGCACATGTATGTTTATTGCAGCACTATTCACAATAGCAAAGACTTGGAACCAACCCAAATGCCCATCAATGATAGACTGGATAAAGAAAATGTAGCACATATACACCATGGAATACTATGCAGCCATAAAGCTTATATCCCAAACCTCAGCATCACTCAATATACCCAGGTAACAAAGCTGTTTATGTACCTCTGAATCTAAAATAAAACTCAAAACAAAAAAATTTTTTTTTACTAAGAATCCTTAAAAAGTGTGTGGAGAAATTGGAACTCTTTTGCACCATGGTGGTGCAACCACTATGAAAAAGAGTACAGCAGTTCTACAAAATATTAAAAATAGAATTACCATCTGATCCAGCCATTCTACTTTTGGATATATAGCCACAAAAATGTTAATGCCGGATCTTGAGGACATATTTTCATACCCATGTTTATAGCAGCATTATTCAAAATAGCCAAAAGGTGGAAGCAACTCAAATGTCCATTGACTGATAAACAGATAAACAAAATGTGGCATATACACACAGTGGTATATTACTCAACCTTACATGAGAAGGAAATTCTGACTCACGCTATAATATGAATGAGCCTTGAAAACATTATGCTAAGTCAAATAAGTAAGTGACAAAGAGACAAATATCATATATGTCTACTTATAGGAGGTATCAAGAATAGTCAGACTCATAGAAATGTAAAATAGAGTGGAGGCTGCCAAGGGCTCGGGGGAGGGTGAAGTGGAGAGTTGTTGTTTAATGAACATAGTTTCAGTTTTGCAAGATAAAAAAGTCCTGGAAATTGCTTGAACAACAATGTGAATTTACTGAACACTACTGAACTGTATACTTACATGGGTAAGATACTAGATTTTACATTATATGTGTTTTATCACAATTGTAAAAGTTTTTAAACATAAAATGAAAATTAGATCCTTCTATTTCAACACACACACACACGTGCACACACACACTAAAGATCTATGTGATTGGGTTTAGAGTCCACCCAAATAATCCAGGATAAACCCTTCCTCTCAAAATTCTTAAATTAATTACATATTTTGCCACATACAAGGTCATACTCACTGTTTTGCCATGTCAGGTAATATTCATAGGTTCCAGGGATTAGAACTTGCAAATATTTTGAGGGGACCACTCTTCAACCTATTACAAAGAAATTTAGCTCTTCTTTTTTTCAATATTCTGGAGTAATTTTTATAAAATTGAGATCAAGTATTTCATGAAAATTCCTGTAAAATCACCCACACACTTTCATTATTTTTATAGCCAATTTTAATAAATTATTTTAACTATTCAATTCTTTAATGTTTACAAATGTAATCTAATTTTCCTTCTGATCTTGAATTGGTTTTGACTAATTTTGTTGTCCTAGGAAATAGTTCAGTTTCTCTAAGTTTTAAGATTTATTGGCATAATGGTATTTGGAATATTTGATAATGGATTTTTCCATTGCCACTGCATCTCCAGTGTTTTGTCCTTTTCATGCCAAATACTATTTATGAGAATTTGTTATAATGTATAGATAACTGTTGTCTAGGATGTATTCACTTTATCACTCTAGTGGATAAAACAAGTTCACTTGTTTTAATCCCCTATTGCATCTTTGTTTGCAATTTTATAAATTTCACTCTCATAACTATTATTTTTCTCTTTCTGCTTTATTGAATTATTTGGCTGTTCATTTTTTAGTATCTTGGGTTGTGATTCCTATCCCATTGATGTCATCCTTTCATTTTTTCTAATACATGCATTTAAAACTATTCATTTACCCTAGCTGACTTAACTACATTTGGGAAATTTTGACATGTAATGGTTTTACTATTTTTCAGTTTTAAATATTATGTCTTCCACAACCCGTGATTTAGAAGTACATTTTAAATTTTCCAAATACATTTTTGCAATAGAATTCTAATTTTATTGCTTTGTCATTAGAGAATGTGATCCATATGATAGGAATTGCTTGATATCTTGTTAAGTATATTGTGGACTAATTTTCAGGTAATTATTGAAAATGATCCCTATATAATTGAGCATATTATGCATTGTCTAATTTTTATGTCAATCTAGCCTCTTTTCTTTCAATTTTATTTTTTTTGTTATTGTTCAACTCTATATCTTATTTTGTTGTTCAATTTTTATCCTTACTAGGTTTTTGATTGCTTGATTTATATATTACAAAAAGAAGGTTACTAAAAGTCTCTCGTTATGATTATGGATTTGTGATTATCCTTTTCTTCTTCTTATTCTATTAATATTTGCTTTTCATATTTTGAGTCTGTTGTTAGGTGTGCATAAGTTCAATCTTGATATATATTTTTACTGAACTATTTCTTTCACTATTTTATATTTATCCCTAACATTTCTTTTTTTGGCCACAAGTAATTATTCTAATATTAACAGAGCCACGTCAACCTTATTTATGCATTTTCCAGGCATATTTTAAAATGATGTATTTCAATACTTTGGGATTGTATTGGCATTTTCATAAAAAGGATACTAGTTCTCTACATGTATTTATAATTGTTACTGACCAATGTGGATGTATTTCTCTTATCACATATTGAACTTTTTCCACTTTTTTCTCCTTGTTTTCTATCTTCTATTAGAATGTTCCACTCTCCTTATTCATTTATTCTTCTTTCACAATGGTTTGGAAGTTTTATCAATTACAATGCATTTCTATTTAGATTTTAACTTTTCTACATTAGGCAAGTTACCTAATCTATGTATGAGTTTTCATATCTCTAGAAATGAGGTGATGAGAAAAATATTCTTTTTTTCTAAATTATACTTTAAGTTCTAGGGTACATGTACACAACGTGCAGGTTTGTTACATATGTATACATGTGCCATGTTGGTGTGCTGTACCCATTAACTCATCATTTACATTAGGTGTATCTCCTAATACTATCCCTCCCCTCTTACCCCACCCCACAACAGGCCCCGGTGTGTGATGTTTCCCTTCCTGTGTCCAGGTGTTCTCATTGTTCAATTCCCACCTGTGAGTGAGAACATGCAGTGTTTGGTTTTTTGTCCTTGCAATACTTTGCTGAGAATGATGGTTTCCAGCTTCATCCGTGTCCCTAAAAAGGACAGGAACTCATCCTTTTTTATGGCTGCATAGTATTCCATGGTTTATATGTGCCATGTTTTCTTAATCCAGTCTACCATTGATGGACATTTGAGTTGATTCCAAGTCTTTGCTATTGTGAACAGTGCCGCAATAAACATACGTGTGCATGTGTCTTTATAGCAGCATCATTTATAATCCTCTGGGTGTATACCCAGTAATGGGATGGCTGGGTCAAATGGTATTTCTAGTTCTAGATCCTTGAGGAATCACCACACTGTCTTCCACAATGGTTGAACTAGTTTAAGTCCCACAAACATTGTAAAAGTGTTCCTATTTCTCCACATCCTCTCCAGCGCCTGTTGTTTCCTGACTTTTTAATGATTGCCATTCTAACTGGCGTGAGATGGTATCTCATTGTGGTTTTGATTTGCATTTCTCTGATGGCCAGTGATGATGAGCATTTTTTCATGTGTCTGTTGGCTGCATAAATGTCTTCTTTTGAGAAGTGTCTGTTCATATCCTTTGCACACTTTTTGATGGGGTTGTGTTTTTCTTGTAAATTTGATTGAGTTCTTTGTAGATTCTGGATATCAGCCCTTTGTCAGATGAGTAGATTGCAAAAATTTCTTCCTCATTCTGTAGGTTGCCTTTTCACTCTGATGGTAGTTTCTTTTGCTGTGCAGAAGCTCTTTAGTTTAATTAGATCCCATTTGTCAATTTTGGCTTTTGTTGCCATTGCTTTTGGTGTTTTAGATATGAAGTCCTTGCCCATGCCTATGTCCTGAATGGTATTGCCTAAGTTTTCTTCTAGGGTATTTATGGTTTTAAGTCTAACAGTTAAGTCTTTAATCCATCTTGAATTAATTTTTGTATAACGTGTAAGGAAAGGATCCAGTTTCAGCTTTCTACATCTGGCTAGCCAGTTTTCCCAGCACCATTTATTAAATAGGGAATCCTTTCCCCATTTCTTGTTTTTGTCAGGTTTGTCAAAGATCAGATGGTTGTAGATGTGTGGTATTATTTCTTAGGGCTCTGTTCTGTTCCATTGGTCTATATCTCTGTTTTGGTACCAGTACCATGCTGTTTTTGTTACTGTAGCCTTGTAGTATAGTTTGAAGTCAGGTAGCATGATGCCTCCAGCTTTGTTCTTTTGGCTTAGGATTGACTTGGCAATGTGGGCTCTTTTTTGGTTCCATATGAACTTTAAAGTAGATTTTCCAATTTTGTGAAGAAAGTCATTGGTAGCTTGATGGGGATGGCACTGAATCTATAAATTACCTTGGACAGTATGGCCATTTTCATGATATTGATTCTTCCTATCCATGAGCATGGTATATTCTTCCATTTGTTTGTGTCCTCTTTTATTTCATTGAGCAGTGGTTTGTAGTTCTCCTTGAAGAAGTCCTTCACATCCCTTGTAAGTTGGACTCCTAGGTATTTTATTCCCTTTGAAGCACTTGTGAATGGGAGTTCACTCATGATTTCTCTCTCTGATTGTCTGTTATTGGTGTGTAAGAATGCTTGTGATTTTTGCACATTGATTTTGTATCCTGAGACTTTGCTGAAGTTGCTTATCAGCTTAAAGAGATTTTGGGCTGAGACGATGGGGTTTTCTAAATATACAATCATGTCATCTGCAAACAGGGACAATTTGACTTCCTCTTTTCCTATTTGAATACTCTTTATTTACTTCTCCTGCCTGATTGCCCTGGCCAGAACTTCCAACACTATGTTTAATAGGAGTGGTGAGAGAGGGCATCACTGTCTTGTGCCAGTTTTCAAAGGGAATGCCTCCAGTTTTTGCCCATTCAGTATGATATTGGCTGTGGGTTTGTCATAAATAGCTCTTATTATTTTGAGATAAATCCCATCAATACCTAATTTATTGAGAGTTTTTAGCATGAAGGGCTGCTGAATTTTGTCAAAGGCCTTTTCTGCATCTATTGAGATAATCATGTGGTGTTTGTCTTGTTTCTGTTCATATGCTGGATTATGTTTATTGATTTGCGTATGCTGAACCAGCCTTGCATCCCAAGGATGAAGCCCACTTGATCATGGTGGATAAGGTTTTGATGTGCTGCTGGATTCAGTTTGCCAGTATTTTATTGAGGATTTTTGCATCGATGTTCATCAGGGATATTGGTCTAAAATTCTCTTTTTTTTTCTGTTGTGTCTCTGCCAGGCTTCGGTATCAGGATGATGCTGTCCTCATAAAATGAGTTAGGGAGGATTCCCCCTTTTTCTACTGATTGGAATAGTTTCAGAAGGAATGGTACCAGCTCCTCCTTGCACCTCAGGTAGAATTCGGCTGTGAATCCGTCTGGTCCTGGACTTTTCTTGGTTGGTAAGCTATTAATTATTGTCTCAATTTCACAGCCTGTTATTGGTCTATTCAGAGATTCAACTTCTTCCTGGTTTAATCTTTGGAGGGTATATGTTTCCAGGAATTTATTCATTTCTTCTAGATTTTCTAGTTTATTTGTGTAGAGGTATTTATAGTATTCTCTGATGGTAGTTTGTATTTCTGTGGAATCGGTGGTGATATCCCCTTTATCATTTTTTATTGTGTCTATTTGATTCTTTTCTCTTTTCTTCTTTATGAGTCTTGCTAGAAGTCTATCAATTTTGTTGATCTTTTAAAAAACCAGCTCCTGGATTCATTGATTTTTTTGAAGGGTTTTTTGTATTTCTTTCTCCTTCGGTTCTGCTCTGATCTTAGTTATTTCTTGCCTTCTGCTAGCTTTGGAATGTGTTTGCTCTTTCTTCTCTAGTTCTTTTAATTGTGATGTTAGGGTGTCAATTTTATGGAAACTGAACAACCTGCACCTGAATAACTACTGGGTACATAACGAAATGAAGACAGAAATAAATATATTCTTTGAAGCCAATGAGAACAAAGACACACATACCAGAATCTCTGGTACACATTTAAAGCAGTGTGTAGAGGGAAATTTATAGCACTAAATGCCCACAAGAGAAAACGGGAAAGAGAAAAAAATTCTTAACTGAGTTTCTGTTAGAATTAAATCAGATAATATAGCTAACACATTCCGATATTTAGCATATTGTCTGACTCACAGTAAACAAAGTAGATTGTTATGATGATGATGATGATTATTTTGAACCTTTGCCAAAAATGATCTGAAAATCTTTCCAGACATTCATCTAATAGACAATGTTTGAGAACCAGATTGTATATTCTAGTGCGATAGTGTAGTTTATTAGTGTGCAGGGAGTTTAATTATGTGCCTTCCTGCTACAGCCTTTAGTGGGAAGTTGAAATATCAGCACTGTGGGAAATTGATTGATTAACTCAATCAAGATCATTCTCAAAGATGACTCCAAAAATATATCTGACAGCTTGTGGCTGAGGAAATCAGTCCGGCTTCAGGAGTAGGAGGAGACAGGTAGAGAGATCATTTTCTTTTAATGATTAGTTCTGTACAAGAGGGATGGCATTTGATAACCCCATGTGGAGAGTCCTTCCTTTTGCATGTGGGGTCTTGAATATATCTTTTTAAAATTAACTCCAAGAAGATTTTTGTTTCAACCTCTGGGGCTTACTGGTATTTATTTACCCTTCAGGATGTATTTTTTAACATAGAATATACACCACAAAATAAACTATAATTTTAGTGGAAATGTACTGCAGAAAGGTCATTATGAAGCACTGAAATAGAGAAGGGTCTATTTCACATAACCATGTAATGGAGGCACAGATCACTGCCCGTGCTTTCCAGTCCTGAGATAATAATTACAGATACCTAGGTAATGTACCCGGGGCAGTTGCAGGGCAGGGCATCCTTCTTTCTCTCTCCTTGTGCTTGACAAAGTGGCTTACCAATTAGATTCATGAAAAGAACTGAGAAAAGACCTCTGGTGGGTACTCTATTTTTCACCTCTAGCAAATGTGCCTGTGCACATGTGTACAAGCCCTCTCTCTCTCTCTCTCTCTCTGCTCCTCTCAGTTTCTATTTCAACTGTCAGTGTCAAGAAGAAAGTTGCCATCTCACAAGTCACCTCATTCCATTCTAGGGCTGCTCTGACAGTTAAAAAGATAAAATCCTAATGCTGTCATTCCAAATCTTAGACCTAACAACTGATGTCATCAACTTTTTATCAGCATGCCTTCTGTGTGCTCATTCAAGACCCTGAGAAAATTTTAGACAGGATAGAATTCAGAGCAGAACTTGCAATACATCATTAAAGTCATGTTTGTTAATCTATGAGCTTTGTGTATATTCATTGTAAGTAATTTAAAGGAAACATTGGAATGTTTCATTGAAAACATTTCAATGGCTCTATGTCATCTCCATCAGTGTCACCTAAAGTGTGGTCTATGGGCTGGCATTGCACTACAACTGTTCATTTTCATTCAGCAACAAGATACGTACAGAAATGAAGAATAAGTATAGTTACTTGGAAGAGTGGTTTTATGTAGTTTATTCTCATAATTAAAGATTTGGGTACTGTGTCATTATTTTCTTTTTTTAATTATTCATTTTAATGCGTTTTACAAAAAGATTGGCCTGTGAAAGAATAAAAGTTAAAAAGAAAAATGAATCTTTTGCCAAAGCAGTTTGCTAAATGTTGAACTATAGGGTTAAGTCCCAGATCTTGGTATAATCCACAAAGTCACTGATATCCTGGTCCCTGCTCAATTCTCCAACCTTAGCACCTGCCTCTTGCTTTCCCATTCACAGCACTGAGATCTCACCATATAAAGTCACACACTCTGGTCTTTTAGAAATTCTAGTCCCTCTGCCTAGAATGCCTGTTATATTCTTAGCTGGCTGCTAGATTTCTACATATCAGTTGAGCCTAACCTTTCCGTGTGAGTCAAGGCCCTTAGCTGCAAGTGATAGACACAACTCAAATTATTTAAACAGGAAGGAAATCATGGACAGAGATGGGGTTGGCTTGACACTCTACAGGATCCAGGTACTAGAACTACAAGAACTATTTCAGTTATCTCTCTCTGTGGATGTTTCTTCTCCTCACACTCTCTCTTTCTGACAACCCTACCATTCTCTTAGTATTACTGTTTTAGTCAGTTTTACAGTAGACAGGCTTGCTCCATATGGCAGAAGACATTGTAGAACCAGCTATGTCAACATAACTTAACAATGCAAGAAGAAAGAGAAGATGTCTTCCTTGGCTTCAGAATAAAATCATTCTAGAAAGGATTCATCTTGTTTTCAATTGTATTAAGTGCTCACTTTTGGCCTTTGGAAGGATTTCTGTGACCAAAGAGAAGGGACATTCTCTGCAGTTCAATTTCCACCCTTCCACTGCAGAGATTGTTTTAAAATGCAATTACAATTTTATCTCTCTCCATCTTTTAGCCCTCTTTTTCTTCTGCATCTACAGGAAGAAAATTCTAGATATTTTGTATTGTGTGAGCAAGGTTTGCTGTTTCCCACCACTTTTACTGGAGGAGTAAAAAAAGTGCAACCATTTGTTGAATCTATGTCTTTCATATGCTGAAATAGCCTTCTCCCAGTAGTTCAGGTCGCGAATCTCTAAGCATCTCTTAAAACTGACAGCGATGTCGCCTTCTCAGCAGGTTTTCTCTGATTGTCTCTAAATAAAGGTACTAATTGCTCATGGAGACTATTTTACACTTCATATACTTTTGTTGGTGTACCTCTAATGTTCTACTATAACATGTCTTTCTTTTATAATACATTTTCTACTAAACTCTGAGCTTATCCACATTGTCTAGCATAATGTTTGGCACATAGTAAATGTCAATTTTATGTTTGTCGAAATAAATTATAGCCCTGATTCTTCTTGTATTACAGATGCCTGTTTATATACCTTCCTTTCATACTAAAGTCTGAATGTGGAGAAGTCATCATTACATCCTCAGGAATTCACACACTGTTTAACACATAGTAACTGGAAAGAAATAAAAGATGAATAATTAAATGAATAAATTAAGTGGAAAATGAGTATATTTGGATTGTCCTTAATGACTCTACCAAGGCTTCACGTGCTAAAGAGAGTGGCTGGTCTTGTGGGGTCACATGGGCCTTGTTTTTGAGTCTCCCTTCTTTATAACTTATCATATGACATTGGGTACAAGACAGGTGAGCAGGGGCTACTTAGCTTACAGAGACAGAATTGGTCACTGGGCACTGGGCCATAGCTGAGGCCCATGACTACATCCTAGTTCTACTCAATGTTTGTTAAATAACTCCTCAGGTCAACTCACTTCCCTTGTAGTCCTTGGGATCTAAAAGGCAGGGATCTTCCGGTCTAAATTATTGGCTAGCTACAAAGAAACATACACCTCTAGAGGAGCTGTTTATGCAGATTCTCTTAAGGCATAAACAGCCAGCTAGTGATCTGGTTCTGCCAATATTTGCCTCAGGAACTGTGTGTATATCTTGCATATGGGGTTAAAGTGGGCAGCACAGAAGGGAGGAGCCATGGGAAGGGTGGCTAACCATTGTAAATAAGAACAAAGTCTGACCATGATAACCATTGCCATGGTGACAGCCAGTCCTGTCTCTCTAGAGCACACATAACTTATCATTAGCTGTCCCTTCCACAGTGTCAGGCTGACACAACCGGAGGAGTCTTTAATGTCTCAAAGCTGCACACATGAGAAGGTTATACCTTAGCCGTTCATTTCTGTTAAGCAAAAGCTAAGAACAATGTCTTATGTCCTTGTTTTCTGGGATTCCTCATCACGCTGGGAGACTGGAAAGCAGACATATTTGGTGTAGGGTCTTGATGTGTCTTGTTTGAAAAAATGCCATGATCTGATTAGAAACAATCACTTTGGAAGGGACTTTGTAAGAGTAAGATATTTTTTGCTATTGAGCATTCTATCTTTTATAAAAATGCTTGATAATTAATACTTGATAATTTGTTGATCTCCTGTAAAATCCTCTAGAGAAGGTCCGTGTTAAGTTCACTCTTTGATCAATGCATAAATGGGCACAGGTCTGTTTCAAAATATGCTTATTGTGTTAGCATGATTGTGCATTAGAATTTGCTAGAATGATCGTGACCTCCACAATAAAATTGCATAGCAGAAACATTATTTAAAACTTTGGACTATTTATTATTATTCATTCACCTCCTATGATTACAATTATGAGATTTGACTATACCAATGGGATCAGACTTGCTATGTTGCCTAACACATAGTTGATACTCAAAAACATTTATTGAATAAATAAGTAAATTAACAACAACAAACCTGTAGGTGTGTGACTATAAATACAGTGACTGGAGTGAAATCCTGAGAAACAGAAAATGAAGACAAACACTGTAACCAATCTCAAATATTTGCTATTTTTCAAATATGTCAGGCTGCTCAACCTTCAACATCTTGGAGCATGTTGTTCTTTCTGCCTTGAATGTCCTTCTGCACTTTGTCCACCTAATAAACTCCTACATAATCAATCCTGTGCTCACCTCTCCTCAACCTCAGCCTCTTTTACCATCTCAACTAATGGAAGAATTAGTGATTCTTTCCTGCACATCCCACTATAAATTGTAACTTCCTATCAGTGTTGATTCCACTAACCAATTGGGACAGGACTGTCATGACATCTGCATTTAGAACTTCATCCAGCTCTCTCAAGGCCAAATATGTCTTACTTAGCTTTATATTTTCAAGGACTGCATAGAGTTAGTACTCAATAAATGTTTCTTTGAAAAAATAATTTCAGTATGCAGATGAGAATAAGATTCACATGCACCCATAATTCGTACACTGGAGACAGAGGAGCATTGACTCAAATCCAAATTATTTAAAGTCACATAGGACATAAGTGGTGGCCTCTGAAGGCCTGCTAAGATTGGAAACTGGCTCTGTCTAACGTCAAAACCCATGTTCTTTTTGCGATGTTGTGAATTACGTCTGGGGCTGTGGAAGTGGACTGGAGCAAGGAGGAAACATTCCTGAAATAGGTCATTAAATTTAACATCTGTGAGTGCCTAGGATGGTGCTGGTCCAGAGAAGTGATCACAGAAGCAGGGAGAAATGGAAATATGATGCCATTCCTCTAGGCTCCATAATGCCTAGATTTCACGTGCCAGGAGAGGATTCCTGGTATACCTCTTCAAATCATGCTCCACAACTAGTAAAAGAAGCAAAGGCATGCACTCTATTTTGAAACAAGACTGTAGTAAACTCTGAGAGAAATTCAAGTTTTGCTTCCCACCACATTCAGGCACACAGAGGCACTTAAATACTTAGTGAACAAATGAACATAAACCCAAAGCAAATATGTGGCTGGAGTAACATTTCTAGCTCTCCTTACGACGTTGTGGTATCTCAAATTTTAGTCGGGTTTATTTTTACCTTAGAGTTAGGGGAGGTGATGGAGGTAAAAACAGAACTTCTCTGAAGGAATGTGATATGGATTGGCTGTGTCCTCACCCAAATCTCATCTTGAATTGTACTCCCATAATTCCCATGTGTTGTGGGAGGGACCCGGTGGGAGATAATTGAATCATGGGGGTGGTTTCCCCTATACTGTTCTCATGGTAGTGAATAAGCTTCATGAGATATGATGGTTTTATCAGGGGTTTCCGCTTTTGCATCTTCTTCATTCTGTCTTTGCCTGCTGCCATCCATGTAAGATGTGATTTGCTCCTCCTTGCCTTCTGCCATGATTATGAGGCTTCCCCAGACACATGGAACTGTAAGTCCAATTAACAATCTTTCTTTTGTAAATTGCCCAGTCTTGGGTATGTCTTTATCAGCAGCATGAAAAAGAATGGTGCTTGTTTTGAATATTATTCCTACCATTTGATGTAGTGAAAAGGAATTTTTCAAGAGTTCCCTTAAATACTTCACATCTCCAGGCAGTGGTACTTTAATATCTTTTAAAATATGAAAAGCTTTTCCCCCACAGTCTTCCACCTGGCTCTATCCCCAGGGTGACTTGCTGAACTGCACAGCATCTCTGCTGCACCTGTGTTTGATCTTGCAAGCACTGAACTGCAGTCCTTGGGCCTTGGACTAAAGACAACTTCCAGTACTGACATAAAGCTGCTTTGAGCACTCTGCCAAGGACTTGGGAGACACTTTTTTTCAAAGAAACAAATACATTTGGTTTCTGGAGTTAGCAGAAGTCCAGGCCAATTTTTTTTCCTGCCTTTTCTTTTTCTCTGTCTCAGTCTGAGATGTAACTAATTATATACAGGGGCTAAAGGAGAAGCCATCAAAATCGCTTCTTCACACAGACTATGGGCTACAAGGAAATCTAGGTCAGCATTGTCATCCAGAAATGCAAATTAAAATAATAGCCTCTGTCTGCATGTCAGGGATTACAAGCTTGAAAATATGGTGGCAATACAGGAAGTACAGTTCACAAGCTCACAACTGGAAAAAGTGTACTCTTTCTCCTTGGATGATATAAATCTATTTTCTGAGGATTTGAGCATTGTCCCAGAATGCCTTCAATGTTAAATCTCTGAAGTGTCTACAAAAAACAAGAAGGTCTTGGTGCCTGGAATGAACTTTCTTTGGCCTTGAAGACAGGCTGAGTGTCTGGTTTCCTAATAGCAGCATTGCAATCAATTCCAGGGCAGAAGCTATACTTAATTGCATGCTGCATCCTAGATGTACATAAGCAGACCGTGTTACTAAATTTAATCCATGCACCAAGGTTGGTCAACATCTACGAATATAAAGGCATATGTCTGGTAGAATTTTGTATAGCCTTGGTGGAATCAGTTCATATAGGAATTAATATAAATGGAGAAATCTTCAATGGACTCTCTTCTCTACCTACTGGCATCCTAATACTTTTCCTAGCCTGATAGTGGAGGTCATCCTACCCTAGTAGTATCTCATTGCACATTTTTTTTTCTGATCTCACATTACATTTCAAATTGCATAACTTTTAAATAATTAACTCTCTGCATGTGTACATGTGATCAACACTCTACTAAGAGCTTTACAAATATTTTTTATATTCCTCATTCTTCAAAAACTATTTATTGAGCACCTACCATATGTCATGCGTTGCTTTAGGCTGTGGTGATAAAGTTTCGCAAAGCTTGTGTGCAAGTGCAGAGACACAGAAAATATCAATGTGTAGCTCATTAATTCCAGAACATGAGTGATAATGAGACAATAAATTCAAGTAAGGCAAAATAACTTGTAGGGAGGGGCATTTAATGAGGGTGTTTGGAAAAGCCTCTCTGAATAGCCATCTGAATTATCAAAGGCATGACTCATGCAAACATCTGGAAATAGACTCTTCCAAGCAAAGAGGACAAGGAGACCAAAAGCTCTTACTCGGCTCCTATTTGATGCATTTGAGAAATGACTTAAAACAAGTGAGTAGAAAAGTAACAGGAGATGAGGTCAAACAGAAAGTCAGAAACCTAAACATGTTGGGCTTTGGAGACCATGGTAAGGAGATTCCATTTTATTCTAAAGATAATAGAAAGACTACTTGTACATTTTATTTTATTTTATACTTTAAAAAAATTGAGATAAAATATGCACATGAAATTTACTGTCTTTACAATTTATCTGTGTATTTTAAATATTACTCTGGCCATGGAGTAGAAAATCAATTACAGAAGGCAAGAATAGAAAGAGACAGTTAGGAGGCTCTTGCAATTCAGGTCAGAGGTGATGGGGTAGTGAGGTGAATTTGGGATGTCTTTGAAGGCATAGATAGTGAGTCATGCTCATTTGATCATGCAGTAACTCTTTCAGATGAAGACGCTGAGATGGCGGGGTAGAGTTGTAATGTATTTGAAGGTGAATCTAATAAGTTAACCTTATAACAATCCAGAGAGGTGAAAAATAACTGATGATAAGGAAGTAAGCCTCTATTGCAAATTCAAGAGGGAAGTTGGGGCAGCTAGGTAGTTAATTTCTGTGAAAACCTCTCACAACCATTTTCTTCAATTACTATCTGGAAATTTCCAAGAAAAGTTTCTATTTTGGCTGATTCTTGCAGACAAAGGCAACATCATTCCTTTACTTGATGTCTTTTTACCCTGAGGAACACTCAGAAACTCCACAGTTTGTTTCTTACTTATTTTGATTGTTCACTTTTCTGTTTGATGTTTGCTTCTCTCTCCTTTGCTGATGAGTCACCAGAAAAAAATGCTTTTACAAACTTCTATAGCTGCCTTTTTTACTCTGTGTTGACAAAGAGAGAATGCTGTTGGGCAAAATTTGATGTAGCTGGCTGTTTGTTTTCTTGGAGGATCCAAAGGTGAATAAATAATTTAAAATAGCCTTCATGATCAATGTGTCAGTATCTGGGTGACAAAATTAAAGGAATCAAGGTGAAATACAAGAAAAAGAAATATAAAAGATTTGAAGGAAAATATAAGATTTGATTTGGCATAACACACATTTATTCAGCACTCAATGTTCAGGAGCCACAAAAAAGAGCTAAAGGCCTACACATACTGAGTGCCATGTGCCTATATAGACTTGAATCCTGAAAAGACAATGCAATGGGTACAATTATTATCATCATTTTCTACATGAGGAAATGAGCAAGTTTAGAGAGGTTAGAGCAATTACTCCAACCTCATATTCAGAAAATGGCAGATTGGGCCTTGGTTTCTGATGGCCTGATTCTAAGGTCCTGTTCTCAATGACCTGAGGGTCTGCTTCTCAAATAAGAGGCTCTTTAGGAGTTCACTATCTGGTGGTGCAGGATAAAAGAAAACTATTGTATTAGTCTGTTTTCACACTACTATAAATAACTTTCTGAGACTAAGTAATTTATAAAGGAAAGAGGCTTAATTGACTCACAGTTCTGCATGGCTGAGGAGGCCTCAGGAAACTTACAATCATGGCAGAAGATGAAGGAGAAGCAAGTACCTTCTTCACAAGGCAGAAAGATAAGTGCCATACTTTTAAACCATCAGATCTTGTAAGAATTTTATTACAAGAACAGCAAGGGGGAAATTGCCTCCACAATCCAATCACCTCCCACCAGGTCCCTCCCTCCACACATAGGGATTATGAGAATTACAATTCAAGACGAGATTTGGGTGGGGACACAGAGCCAAACCATAGTATTCTGCCCTGGCCTCTTCCAAATCTCATGTCTTTCTCACATTTCAAGACACAATTATGCCTTCCCAACAGTCCCCCAAAGTCTTAACTCATTGCAGATTTAATCCAAAAGTCCATGTCCAAAGTCTCACCTGGGTCAAGGCAAGTCCTTTCCCTATGAGCCTGTAAAATCAGAAGCAAGTTAGCTACTTCCAAGATAGAGTGGGGGTACAGGCATTGGGTAAATATTCCCATTCCAAGTAGGAGGAATTGGCCAAAACAAAGGGACCACAGGCCTCATTCAAGTCTGAAACCTGGCAAGGCACTCAGTAAGTTTTAAAGCTCCAAAATAACCTTCCTTGACTCCAGATCTCACATTCAGGGCACAGTGATACAAGGGGTGGGCTCCCAAGGCCTTGGGAAGCTCTGGTCCTGTGGATCTACAGAGTTCAGCTCCAGCACCTGCTTTCACAGGTTGGTGTTGAGTGCTTGAGGCTTTTTCAGGTGCATGGTGCAAGCTGTCAGTGGATCTACCATTCTGTAGTCTGGAGGACAGTGGACCTCTTCTCACAGCTTCACTAGGCAGTACCCCAATGGGGGCTCTGTATGGGGGCTCCAAACCCATATTTCCCCTCTACCTTGCCCTAGTAGTGGTCCTCCATGAGGGATCCTCCCCTGAAGCAGACTTCTGCCTGGACATCCAGGCATTTTCATACACCCTCTGAATGCTAGGCAGAGGCTCCCAAAGCTCAGCTCTTGTCTTCTGCACACCCATATCCCAATATCATGTGGAAGCCACCAAGGCTTAGAGCTTGTACCCTCTGAAGCCATTAGCCCCTTTTAGCCACAACTGAAGCTGGAGCAGCTGGGTCACAGGACACCATGTCCTGAGACTGCACAAAGAAGTGGGGCCCTGGGCCTAGCTCATGAAACCATTTTTTCCACCTAGGCCTCTGGGCCTGTGATGGGTCATGAAGATCACTGAAATGCCTTGGAGACATTTTCCCTATTGTCTTGGCTATTAACATTTAGCTTCTCTTTACTTATGCAAATTTCTACAGCCCACTTGAATTTGTCCCCCCAAAATGGGGTTTTCTTTTCTACCATATGGTCTGTCTGCAAATTTTCCAAAGTTTTGTGCAATGCTTCCCTTTTAAACATAAGTTCCAATTTCAGAAATCTTTTTGTGAACTCATATGACTGCATGCTTTTAGAGAAAGCCCAGTCAAATCTTGAACACTTTGCTGCCTAGGCATTTCTTCTGCCAGATACCCTAAATAATCTCACTCAAGTTCAAAGTTCCACAGATCTCTAGGGCAGAGGAAAAATGCCACCAGTCTCTTTGCTAAAGCATAGCAAGAGTCACCTTTACTCCTGTTCCCAAGAAGTTCCTTATCTCCACCTGAGACTACCTCAGCCTGGACTTAATTGTCCATATCACCATCAACACGTTTGTCAAAGCCATTCAATAAGTCTCTAGGAAGTTCCAAACTTTCCTCATCTTCTTGTCTTCTTCTAAGCCTTCCAAACTGTTCCAATTTCTGCTGGTTATCCAGTTCCAAAGTTGCTTTCACATTCTCAGGTATCTTTATAGCAATGCCCCACTACCTCAGTACCAATTTACTGTATTAGTCTGTTTTCACACTGCTATAAAGAACTACCTGAGACTGGGTAATTTATAAAAGAAAGAAGTTTAATTGACTCACAGTTCTGCATTGCTGGGGAGGCCTCAGGAAACTTACAATCATGGTGGAAGGTGAAGGGGAAGGAAGCACCTTCTTCACAAAGTTGCAGGAGAGAGATGGTGGGGGAAGTGCCACACTTTTAAACTAATGAGAAATCTATCACAAAAACAGCAAGGGGAAAACTGCCTCCATGAGCTAATCACCTCTCACCAGGTCCATCCCTCCTCACATGGGGATTACAATTCTGGATAAGATTTGGGTGAAAACACAGAGCCAAACCATATCAGCTATTAACAGCCAGGAGTGATTTGAGGGTCATTGAGCAAAGTTATTTGGAAGAGCTGTCATTTATGGTGGGATTGGAACAAAGTATATGATTTAAATAAGAAGAAGTTATACCTTATCTTAGGCCAATGGATAAAAAGTAAGGAATCCAGAGTATTGTATAATGATTTTTTGTCTCTGGGTGGTCAAAGAATTTTTGCATATTTATTTATTTTAACCTATATATAGAATCTATAATAGGATGTATATTAGGCACATAAAAGCATTATTATATATAATATATAAGATATTATTTAATATTAAATATAGGTTATATATACTTGATATAGCTATACAAACAACTTTACATACTATAATTCTATATTTTTATATTTAAACATTTGTGATCTGCAACATATTAATATTATTCTATTTCACCATGTATACTGTATATATATTACATATAAATACATTATACACATACATACACACACACACACACACACACACACATCTTTCATAGGTTTGACTAGTTGACTCCGTTTAAATGACTGAAGTTAGGAGTTACGAGTTTCCATAATTTTTGTTAAGTCCCTTGATTTTTCAGTTCTCATGTCCCTTCTCTAAACCATGAAAAGGCTGAACTAAATAAATATTTCTAGGATCTCGAATTTGATATTTATCAAAAAAAACCATACAAATGGCCAACACATATATGGAAAAATGCTTGACATCACTAATTACAAGAGAAATGCAAATTAAAATCACAATGAGAGATCATCTTACATCTGTTAGAATGGCTATTATCAATAAGACAAAAGATAACAACTGTTGTGGAGAATGTAGTGTACAAGGAAATTAGTATAGCCATTATGGGAAACAGTATGAAAGTTCAGTCACCCTTCCTAGACCACGAGCTTTCTAAGATCCGGGTTGATGTCTTACTCACTTTTAACTCTAACATCTAGCCTATAGTAGAGGCCCAATAAGTGAAATACTGTTTCTCTTGTAAAATATTCTGTTTTAGATTATTCCATCTCAATATTTATTGAAAAATATCACTCAATATATGCTTCAGTCCTCATTATTTCAAAATGGTTCATTTCCAACTTGATAAAAATAAACAGTTCCTGTTAATTGAGGTTTAGATTGAAATCCCTTGTTGGAATGTTGGTTAAAAGGCTTCATAATTACTACATATTTATCCTTTCAACAAGAATTCTCAAACAATTTACTAAGAAAGCTATTACTTCATATTTTAGGCTAAGGTACAAAGAGATCAGCAACTTATTAAAGGTTAATAAATTATTCACTGATTGGGACTTGAGCTCCTGAGCCCCAGCCTCACAACTTTCTGTATAAACCCCTAAAGAGCAGGCAAAGGAAATGGTGTTCAGAGATTCTGTGTACCCAGTGTACTTAGCATAATCAGTTCACCTGTGTCAATTTCATTACCGTTTATAAATAGGGATGCTGCCTCATGGGAAAAGAAAAGCTTCCCTACTCTTTTTCCATCTTCAAGCAGGGTAATTCGCTATTCAAATCTATTCTGAAAGGGTACAGAATTTATTTCAGTAGGCTCTGAGAAAGCACAGAGCTCCCTGCAGAAACAGTCACTCTAGGGTTTGATTGGGGTTGAAAGTATCCTAGGTTGGGTGTTACACGTCCCTCAACCATTCATTTTGGCTGCCTTCTTCATCAGAACCGTGTTTGAAAATCCCTTTATCTCCCTTTGACCCTGCTAGGCTGCTACCCAAAGGAATACACTCTAATCCTCTCAGCCTGTCTGGAGAGATTTAGCTCTCAGTCAAAGGGCTTTCAAAGAAAAGATTTTCAGCAGTCCTGGAAGGGAAACATATTGTCTATAAAGAAATTGGTCACATTTACTTGTTTTTGTGAGTGACTTGGAGATGCTTTGGGAAATTTATATATGCAATATATACACATCTATATCATATACATATTAAACATATGTATATATACATATATGGGTATTATCACTTCAATATTTCACTATTTCAGGGAGAAGATAAGTCATAAATTTGTATAGACTTGAATAAAGCCAACTTCTTGTTCCAGAAGAGCTTGAATTAGGGGATATTCACACCAAAAAATGCTCTTTTGTTACTTTCCAACACAGAAGTGACTCAGATTAAAGAAATTGTGCCTAATGAAAATCCTAAGGAAATTTGCTTTCATGCATAGAAAAGAATTGTTTAAAATTAGATTGACTGAATGATAATATAGAACAAATTTTCTTGAGGACATTTTAAAATTTGACTTATCCTGTTTCTTTATCATTTGAAATATTTCTTTCACAAACACATTTACACTTTTAAATTGCACAAAGCTTGTGTCTAAGAAAAGAAACAAATTGTGTCCTAGAAATAAAACACACTTTGGAATCATACTTCATTGCAATTCCCACCTGGCCACTTGCTGGTTGGATGTACTTGGAGTGTTTTGTAACCTCTCAGAAACCTCAGGTTCCTTTTCTGTAAGAATGATGAGAAAATGCTTTTCTTGAGAGATTGTTGTGCGAATAAGATAACTAATGCACGCTGCCTGGCAGTTGGTAGAAATTTTAAAAGTGTTGCTTTCCATTTTTAAGCCAAGTCATGTCCCAGTTTCCCTAAATGCCAAAATAATTGAATTAAGAAGTTATTTACTCTGTGTTATTTATCTCTTCCTGTGCTCACTTATCTCCTTCTGTGTTTTCCCCATGGTCTAGGTATTTTGTATATCTCTAATTATGTTTCTCTAATGTTCAGTTTTTAAATTTGAATTGTGGTAAATTAGAAAAGAGTTAACTTTTGTATTTTTCTTTGGGAGGAAGAAATGTCAAACAACAATTACTGGAAAGCAGTCACTTTTTACCCCTAACTCCAACACTATTACTAATTTACAGACATTCAAACTCACAGTTGTATGAGTCAAATGGTAGAGACATACATGAACTTGGGGATTAATACGATGAAATAAAGCATATTAAATTTTTCCCATCCTAATAAATTTCTTGTTTATCAGCTGTGAGACTTGAAATAAAACATCTGAATTCTCTGAGAATCCAGTTCTTCAATAACAAAATGAGGAAGTATTATTATAGGGATTGAAATCTGAAATCACTGCGGGGACCAGACAGACATTAATGAGATAAGTGGGCCGGTTGAGTATAATATTAGTTGCTAGCAGCTAATTCAAATTATTTTTTTAAAAGTGGCCCAAACAGTGACCTCCACTTTAGAGGTTCTTGTTGGTTCTTCCTGCTAGGATTTAAACCTTATTAGAAACAGTCCTTGTCTGTAATAAATGACTTTAATAGTTTCCCTTTCACAGAGCTCAATTTGTCTAATATTACAGGGGTCTTGTGAGAATCAAAAATTCTTGAACAGAATTTTTGAACAGTGGAGATGATCAAAGATGTAGTGTATCTATACAAAACCATAAGAAGGAGAGTGATAATGGAATGTTTCTGAAAGGTCATTTTGAGTTCATAAATTACATTGCATTCCTTTCAAGGAGGAAACTTCAGTTCTTTGATATTGGTGACTCCCTGGAACTCTTCCCTGGACTTAGGAAACTCAGCATTATGTGCACAAATAACCAATTTGTCTTGATCCTCTCTTCTTTCTCCAAAGGGGCGTATTACTCTATGCATCTTTAAATGAGAAAATATTTGAATATCTAATTGGCTGCCCTGTTTTCTGAACTAGAGAAAGGGTAGAACCTGTATACTTTTATAGGCTTTATCATTCCCAGTAATATTGCACTTAAAATTTTTTAAGTGAATACTTGATTTTTGGTGATTTAAAACCTGTGTATCTTTTTCTGTGAAGTGTGTTTATACACACATAATTACTCTCATTCAGTGACATTAGAACTTATAGAAAATGAAATATATCACCCTGTCCTGACTAAACAAACAATAATAGCTGGCTTGGAAACTGTATTAACTGAGCAACACTATAATATAACTTTCAAAGCCAATTCGTTTAATAAGACAAGACAGAAAAATGCACTTTTCAAGTATTCTTGCTGGTGGTAAGAGAGCGTCTAGGAAACTAATAAAGCTATAATACAGTAACAATCACTTTATTATTAGATGTTAAAGAACATCAAGGAAGATTTATATTTTCTTTTAACTTTACCCTGAGACAATTTCAAATTCAATTGCTGGGTTGTTTTAGAGTAAAACAGAAGTTCAAGAGGAGAATGCCTTTGAACAGGCTTATGATAATTTGGAGTAGGTTTAATCATCTTCTGCTTTCTCCCAGAAGATTACTGACATGACTTAAGCAGCAGCATGTACACTGATTTCATCCTCAGAGAGCAGGAGAGATACTAAAAGCTCATTATGAACAAATGCATTCGCATCAGCCTGCTTCACATTCAGAGAGTGAGTGCAGATGCACAACGCAGAATCTGAAACAGAGCATTTAGAATGTAGAACATGGTGTGGCTTCTAATGTAATAAACAGAATTCTTAGAGCCTCAAGGCTGTTAGCATAAATGAGCTATTTCCTAACTGCAAACTTAATGCCCATATTAAATAACTTTAAAATCTGCATGTGTATATGAGTAAGTAGTTTTTGAGTGAAAACCAGTGGATTCCTCTGTTTGGGGATTTATGTGCAATGTTTTTATTTTCTGAATATAGTCCATCTCTCGCTTCTTTGCTTTTCACATCCTGATTTCCAACCAAGCAAGACTATTTCCAATTCCCTACACACTGAATTTGTTTTACCCTTACTTTAAGCCATTGATAACACTTTCTTATATTTCTAGAACGCCATTCCTACACATTCAGTAAGCTTAAGTCTTAATTATCATTTAAGGCCCAATTCAAGTGTTAACTGCTTCTAAAAAACTTCACTGATCTTTGCAAATGGAAGCAGTATAACTCTTTTTGAACTTTAATAGCTTTAATATGTGCATAACAATGCCACTTTCTGTTTTATAGTACAGGTATATATATTAATACATCATATTTCTTATTTCCCTTACTCGCTCCTCAAAGGCAGGACTCCAATTCAAGTTTGTATCTTTCACAGTACTGAAAACATCCTTTTATCCTTAATAGATTTCTCTGAAAATTCATCAGAGGGATTTCAATCACTGTTAAAATTTCAATCACTGTTATTCTTTGGTATGCAGAAAAAAATCTTACATGATGGTAAGTTTTAATTTATTTATTCCACAAATATTTATTGGATGCCTGCTGGGTACCAAACTCTGTACTAGCACTGGGAATACACAGATGAACAAGATCACTTGTATTCTACTGAATAAATAAACAAGAAAACAAATAGAGTTGTAAATACTACCCCAAATTAAAATAAGGTAATGTGATGGTAATGACAAAAGGAAGCAGCCTGTTATCTAAAACATCAGGGAACAAACATAACGTTACAGGAAGAAAGATGAGATGAAAGAAAGGTATAAGGCATAAAATTTGACATATGTGTTAGTTAGGGTTTGGACAGGAAAGTAGAAATCATTCCAGACATTTCAAGCAGAAAGGGATTTAATACAGGGAATTAGAGGCTTTGAAAACCTTTGAAAAGGCTGGGGGATCAAAAGTTAGAGATTGCACCATCTAGCATTTGGAAAACCAACACTTAGATGATTCAAAGGAAACTGACAATAAAATGTGTAATTCTCAGGCAGACACCTAAAAGCAAATACAGGTGATGTTACAACAGGCTTCTATACTGATGGAAATGATCCAGGAGATAGAAATCTACTGAGACTGCAGAAAGAAAGGTGTAAAATTTCAGATGTATATTCCCTGCAAAGTCTACAGCGGATGGGACCTAGAGCACAAGTGGAGGTGCTGACCTTTGATGGGAGTGGAGACATTTCATCTAAAGGTACACAAGAGTAGGCAGAGGATACTGGAATAGATGCAGGTGGCGTTGTAAGTTATGGAGTAGAGAGAGGAGTGTGTTCCTTTCTGGCAGGTTCTATCTTATTTCCATGATGTATGTGAGGATGAGCGGAGGATGGTATGTCCCTGAACATTTTAAGGAAGTCAGAGACTTTATGAAGCTTCTGGAATAAAAAGACCCCTCCCTGTTCTCGCTTGTGATTCAAGCTTTCCATGTGTCTTCCTGTACTGTTTCTTGTTTACCTATTAAAACGAATAAAGATTTGAGTACATTCAAAAGTAATTTAAAAATCAGTAAAGGCCAGTATAAAGTAGACAAGACAGTAGAAAATGGATTCTGATTTATTTTTAAAATGTTTTAAAGACCAATAGAGTCCTTTTACTTAACCTGAAAGACCTGAAATAAATTAACAATGCCCTGTGCATAAAAAGAAAACCCTTTGCCTTGCCCCTTAGGCAAGAGTTTGAACTACAACGATGATGATAATTAAAATGATGAAGATTATGATGCTGATGATGACTTTTTTTGAGCACCCACTATGTGTCAAGCCTTCATATAGAATTAATTTTCCATTTAATTATCTCAATGCTCTATTTTATAGATGAAGAAACCGAAACACAGAGAAGTTAAGTAACTTATCCAAGTAAATAAAGCTGGTAAGCTTAAAACTTTAGACATTTTGACTCCAGAGGTCCCCCTCTTAATGACTACAATTTATTAGCTCCCATTTTCATGTGTGCCTGTATCATAGACCCACAAAGCCATCTGTTCATCTGACCTGCAAGTCAAGCCAGTCTTTCTTGTCAGCTAACTGGAGACTGACCAGACAAGGGTTATGCTGGAAAAAAACAAAGCCACAGGATTCATGCAGACCAGGGTAGGAATTACAGATTGGCCACATACTCACCACTCATCTTGAGAAAATTCTTTAATTTTTTTGAGTCTCAGTTTTCTTAGCCGTAAAGATGGAGAAAATATCAATGCACTTACTAGCATTAATGGAAAGATTAAATGAGACAACCTTTGTGCAGCTTATGGAAGATTTCTTCCTTTCTTGTCAATGTGAAGAAAATGGGTCCTATTCATCTTTATGTTACCTAAATAATCTGCTAAACACCTTGCAGATAATGAGTGTTTAATAAATATGAGACAATGGATGAATGGATAGACTAATGGATCATCATCTTAAGGTTATGGTAGCTTAAAAAAAAAGAAATAAAAGTATAGGTGTGGAAGAGGTATATTGACTCATTGACTATCATTGACTATCTATTATGCCTGCTCTAGCTTCACATTTCTTAGCCCTTTGCAGTAGGGCAGCACAGTATGATCAGTTTTGGCCAATGAGCTGTAACCACAATGATGTGTGTGACTTCTGGCCGAGATATTTAGGAGCCAGTGACTTATTATTGTAGATTTCTCTTGCTTTGCTGCAGCAATTATGGAGTACCCGATTTAGACCAAACAGCCACAGGATGGGAGCAGCCAGGATGACTGAATCACTATGGGAAAAAACTGGCCCTGTAGTTAAAGGACTCCCAGATTTTGAATAAGCTATGACTTTATTGAGCTAATTTGTTTCTGCAGCATAACCAATCTTATCTTGCCCCATATAAAAAGCTAGGTTTTTTTTTTTCGGGGGGGGGGCACAAAATCATCTTTCTGACATACCAAATTGTTGAATTTCAAACTTAACTCAAAATAAATAGAAATAATGTCAATGATAAAATAAATAAATAAAATTGCAACAGAGCAAATGATTTGGATAAAATTTGGTGGTTTCAATAGCTTAATAGAAGTTACTGATGCTGTATAAAAACACAATTTAAATGGTGTCATCTAATTAGCTATAGAATTCATATTTTGGGGTATCAGAATATTTTGTTGGGCCCATCTTATTATAGACTTCAGAATCTCAGGTATAAAGAAGTCTCAAAAGACATAGAGTATGACCTCTTTATCTTACCGATGAAAAAACTTGAGACTTTAGAGTGGTTAATCAAGTTCTCATGGTGACTCAGCAACTCAGGGGCAGGGCTGAGCTAAATACCCATCTGTGACCCCTCACCATCATTTCAGCTCTACGCTGGAGGCTTTTTCCATTGTTTTGATTGCCTCATGATATCTGTGTGCTCTGAAAGAGTTAATGTGCCTTCCAAAGGGTTATTTTTCTTAAGCTCTGCAGAGAGCCAAACTGGATAAAAGCCAGCAGAGAATTCTGTTCCATCCTTCTTGAGGGTTCTCATCCAGAAAATGATAGAAGATGGAAGTTATCCAGACGGGGTCTCAGTGAAATACTTGTAGGAGAAAAATAAAAAAGAATTCTAGCTACCCAATTTAGAAATTTACATAAGTCTTTCGAATATTGATGTCAGTGAAGTCAGCAGTTCTCTCAGGAGGATAATGGGATCATGTCTTAATTCTCTTCATTTTTTATTTTTGAAGTTCTACCACTTGATATATCTGAGTGAGTCAGCAGAAAGTGAATCTTGTTAAAGAGATGGTCTGTGAAATGCAGTGTTTATCACATGGTGATTACTTATCTGTTTGGAGCACTTTTCAAAGTTTTCTGAAGTGCCTAACTTTCTCTTCCCTGATTCCCCCTGCTTCCTTAAGAAAATTGTTATAAGGCCCCTACCTAAAGTACCAAGCATATGCCTTCAAAAAACTCCAGAGATTTGATTATGTACAATAATAGGAACAGGTGTTAATTCTACATATTTGTCACACTTCAGATTTTCAGAAACTCCTGATTAATTTTGGTCTTTGGAATAGCACATGTCTTATGTGTAAAAATAAAGCAAAAAAATAGCCTGTGGTTACAAATGTTGTCTCCACGAAGGCATCCATAATCATGAAAGGAAGTATCTAATGAATAGAAAAAAGCTGTAGTTTCCCAGGAGAGTATGGAATAACCATTATAAGTATGTTAGATTTTTGTGTTTTGTTGTAGCTTTCTTATTTAGTTATGGGTTTATCAATGAAAAAATATCACTTAATTTCAACAGATAGAGAAAAATTAATATGGCTCTTTCAGTAATTATTACTGGAATTTCCAAATCATTGCACACTGTTTAATTCCTGAGAATTCGATTGAGGCTTTCCTATCTCTGAGTCAAACAAGGACGTGTATTCACATCCTAATGTAATTCTGCTATCAAACTTTTGAATGTTTGCAAATTAAAAAGATGAAAGTATCTCAAAGCTTTCATTTGCTCTGATTATTAGTGATATTAAGTTAGCGCTATTAAGCATCTTTTTGTATGGGTGTGTGGCCATTGTGTTTTGTCTTCTTTGATTTGCCTTCTCCTGATTTATTTCTTACCTCTTTGGCTTGTTCTTTTTCCATTGATTTATAGGATTTCTTTAAACATCATTACCTTCTTTATGGGTAGGTGGCAAATCTTTTTCCCCAAGTAGGCATTTACATTTTAACTTCATGTGTGGCTTCTTTGACTACATCAAGGTTCTTGTTTGTCATATAGCCAAATATGTCAATCTTTTCTTTTATGGTTTCTGGGTTTGGTTCATGCTTAGAAAGACCTTCCCCATCTCAAGATAGATAAATATTCTTTTAAATTTTTTTCTGGTATTTTCCCAGATTTCTCTGGTGCCAACCCTGTGCATATCCAAATGGCCACATTACAGACTGTAAACCACATTAGTAAAGAATACAAACTCCAGAGCCAGGTTGCTTTGATTCACATGCCAGCTTCAGTGATTACTAACTGTGCAACCTTGAACATCTGGAAAGGGCCAATAATAGTTCATATATCCTGAAATTGTGGTGAGAATTAATAAATTTTCATTGATATATTTAGAGTAGTGTTCCATAAGCATTAGCTATGTAAAGGTACAGAATATCATTTATTTCTGGGAGACTAGTGCAAGCATGCTTTCTGGCATATAGTTCAAAACTCTAATAATAAAAGATTAATCAATTTATTCAAACTATGTTTACCCCTTCTGCCTTTTCATAAATTATTTATTACTAAATCTATCTGGCCACAGTCCACATAACCATTTCAGCAATTCTTAGCATAAATAGTTGTTCTGATTCTCAGTGGATCTTAGGGCTCTCAGATGCAACATAAGAAATTGCTTTGCAGAAAGATTTAAACCACCCTATAGGAGACTAAATGTGGACTTTCCTCACATACCCATCATGGCCATAATTCTTTGAAAGGCAATGAATATTTGTTAGCCTGAAGGCATAAATAAGGATCTTACATCTTTCTTTCTCAAGTTTTATTGATGTATTTTCATCTTGCAATCTCTACCTAGTAGTTCAATGATGATTCCCATGGTTATTGGAAATATACTCCCCATTCTTTGGTACTGATAATTCAGAAGCCAAACCATGGGGTATGGGAAGTTTTTTTTTTTGTTTTTTGTTTTTTATTTTGCCCTGGAGGATCTTACAGCTTTACAAGAAAGAGAAAATGAAATTGAAAAGACATAAAATACAAAACCTCAAAACTCTATGTGACATAGTTGTTGATGTTATTCACAGAATAGAAACCAGGAACCAGGGCAGCATATCCCTCAATTTATCAGATATCTTTCTTACAACCCATGTCTGAATTATACAGACTTAACTGATTGCTTTAGCTCCATGTGCCATTCACTTTTCACGAGCCACTAAAGCTACAAAAAATGGGCTTTTCCCTCTTTCACTGTTGTATATTCTTTCCAGCCAGGGCAACAAACCACATGGGCTAGCTATCATAGAACCCACTCCATTTGTCCTCTGAGTTTTGATCTTTTTACTAACAGATAGAAACTAGGAGAATTTTGAAAATTTTTTCCTGCTCAGAAAACCTGACCGCAAGCTATTTTCCTACCGATAATTTCTATCTTGAATGTGTCAGAAGTTCAGTATTACTTTGTTCCTTTTCAATTATTTCTTAGGGTAAAATTTTATTTTCTCTTGGTGGATGGATGCCTTAACCTCACTAGAGGGAAGATCATGAACCTAAAAATGCAAAGGAGATAAGGGCATTCATACTTTTCCAAAGCATTATCTTGACTAAAAATGTATAGTGGCTCTGAGGCAACTATCAGGGATGCTGTATGAAGTGCACAATAACTGAGAGGGTCAGGAAGTCAGAGCAGTGTTGTGGGAAAAACAATTTGATAAGAACCTTGAGGCCTAGGAGGAAGCATTTTACTTTAATTTGATGGAAAAGTAGAAGCTTTTTAGAAATTTTTTTATAAGAAGGGGTATTCTGACCAAAATGACACCTTGGAACAGGAATCTAATACTTCGTATAAAAACAGGGCATGTAATGTTAAGGGTAAGAATGAAACATAGTAAGAAGAAGTAGAATAACTGAGAGTCTCATAAAATTATTCTGGAAAAATATAAGTGGTTCTGGCCTGGACAAGCTTGCAGATCACATGGAGGAATGGGCAAAAGATTATTGCACCATTGGAAAGCAATAATTAATAAACTAACATATACCTCAAAGACTATATCTATGTCACAGAGTTACTAAAGTTATATGGAAAACTGAAGTCAGGAAAAGAGCAGTATAATTCTCAATTCATCTGCTATATTCCCCTACCTTTATCACATCCCTTTTTCTTAGTGACCAGTAAATGGTAGTGATTGTGTGATGTAGGTACTATGATCATCCCCATTTTACGGACGCATGGAAGAAGCCTGGGGAGTTTAAATAATTTGGTCAGGGTCATAGAGTTAGGAAGTGGCAAAGCCAGGATCTGACTCTGGAGACTGTACATTAGACTACTGGTCCTTCAGGTCTCTGTAGAGACCTTCTCTGATTAAAGAAGAAATTAGGGACTTGGGATGAATTGACTGCAATGGACAGTAAGGAAAAAGATTTGAGATGACATCAATGTTACTAATTGAGTGGGAGTGCCAAGGATGGAGACAGAGAATTGATAGTTTAATAGGGGAAATATTTAAGCTCTTCAGTACTTTAACAGTCATTTCTTGAGGGCCTACCAGGCACCAGCATCCACCAAGCATTGTGCAGGTTTATGGAGATAAGAAGGTAAAGGAGGTTTCCCGTCTTCAAGGAGCTCAAACTAGCAGGATGGTTAAACTGTTTATTTTATTTATCATAATAATGAATTTGTTTAAATTTAATACCTCATGCAAAGCATGCAGATCAAGGAAAACATCTAGGGTACTATCAGTGCTCAGAGGAATGTGCCTACCTGGGAGAGGGATCAGTTAGACTTCTTAGACAAAGTGATGCACAAGGTAAGTCATAATGGATAGTAAATGACATTAGATGGCAAGGTTGGTACATCCTCCTGAACAGGAGAATATGCCAGGAGCAGGGAAGCATGTACAAAGGGACACAGGTAAGTTGGACTGTGCAGGGTGACCGTGGCACGATCTTGGGCTTCATTCAGAAGAGAACAAAGCCCTATCACAGAGTTTTAAGCAAGTCAGGCTCATGGCTGGTTTTACATTTGGGCTAGATCTCTCTGACAAATGTGTAGATGCTGTATTTGAGTGGAATAATATGAGGAGTAGGAAGGCACATTGAGAAGTTCTTGTACAAGTCCAGAAAACATAACAATAGCTTGAACCCAGAGAAGTAGCAAATGACTTTGGAGAAGAAGGCTAGATGGGAGAATTAATCAGATATAAAGTTTGGCAATTGGTTGGGTGAGAGAACCAATGGTGGGGGTGAAGTCAAGGATAACAAGCTGTGTTGTCTATGTGATAGTGGTGTCACAAAATAAGTTAGAAAGTGTGGGCAGAGAAAGGCATTCATAGAATCAAATGACTAGTTCAGTTTGAGATATTGGATTAGTTAATATCTAGGGCTGCCATAACAAATTACTACAAACTTGGTGGTTTAAAATAATAGAATTTTATTCCCTCAAAGTTTCTGAAGGCCAGAAGTCCAAAGTGAAGGTGTCAACAGGGTTGTATTTTTCTTGAAGACATGAGGGAGACTTCGTTCCATATCTCTCTCCTACCTTTTGCTGGCTGCCAGCAATTCTTAGTGTTCCTTGGCTTGGAGACTC
This sequence comes from Macaca mulatta, assembly GCF_049350105.2. Taxonomy (NCBI): domain Eukaryota; kingdom Metazoa; phylum Chordata; class Mammalia; order Primates; family Cercopithecidae; genus Macaca; species Macaca mulatta. The sequence continues at coordinate 127,692,015 of NC_133413.1, forward strand.
AGCTTTCCAATCTGTGCCTATCTTCACATGGTCTTCTCCCCTATGTCTGTGTGTCTTCTTTTTTTTCTCTCCTGTAAGGATACCTGTCATTGAATTTAGGTCACACCCTAATCCAGGATGATCTCCTCTCAAGAACATTACCTCAATTCCACCTACAAGGACCCTTATTCCACATAAAGTCACGTTCTGAGTTTCTGGGGGCATATCATTTTCATAGCAGCAGGAGGCAGTCAAATGCCCAGGTAGGTAGGGACAGGTCCCCGGTGAAACTCCACCTTCAAGCAAAAGACAGTTCAAAGCCTGAAAGCCAAGCTACAAGTCAAATCCACAGACCAGATTGAGAATACCTCTTCCTGTTTGGCATGCTTTCTTCTGATTGATCCTCAGCCTTCACCTATTTTACATATACCTACGCTTCCCTAATTGGTTTTTTCACATTGTTGTGCTCACCTTTGAGTGGTCTTCATTTTAGCTTTTTTGCATACTTACAAACCAATCAGCATGCACTCTCCCATTCTGAGCCCACAAAAGTCCTGGACCCAGCCATACTGGGGGAAGAGACTGCCTGACTTTGAGTGGAGGAATCACCCTTGCATCCCCTCTCCACTGAGAGCTGTTCTGTTGCTCTATAAAATTCTTCTCCACCCTCCTCACCCTTCAATTATGAGCATAATCCCATTATTCTTGAACACGAGACAAGGTCTCGGGAACCACTGAATGTGGGTACGAGCTATAACACAGGTGGGCTGGGGCATGCCTGACCCAGCCAAGGGGCTGAGCGAGGATCCTGTGATAAGTGCAGGATCCAGGCTGGTGTGCAAGCCATGCATAACACAGTGGGCCTAGTTGACAGGGTGCCTCCTGTGGCAGGCGTGGGGCCAAGCACGGTCTGGGTGGGGACGTCGCCAGCCACGGAGATCCCCAGCTGGAAAAGTGACCAGGAAGAGTCCTGCAGCATTTTGGGGGTTTACTATTCAACTCACTACAGACACTTTGGAGATACCCAGGGGTGAGTCTGAAGCTGAAGAACCCCAGGAGTGAGTCTGAAATCTGAGTCTGAAGTATGAGCTCAGAGGCATCATCATTTGAGTGCTAACTGAAACCAAGATAATGGATGAGAAACACAGAATAAAGAGATCAGTGAGCCAATAATGAAACCTGGACACATTAATATTTACTTGACGGTGGGAAACACCGTCAAGTTTTCTGCAGGGGCAAAAAGAAAGCATGGACACGTTGTTTCAATAAGAATCAAAGCATTTTACGGTTTTTATATATCTACAAATGATTGAGCACTTATTATGTTCCAGTTCTTTAGATCAATGTTCCCAAACAGGTTGTTCACAATAGGTGTTTTCATCTCTGTTTTATACATGAAGAGACTAAGGCTTGGGCATTTTAAATAACCTGAGCAGGATCCAAGAGCTAATTAGTCATGAACTCAGAATTTGTCGGAGTTCACCTTTGTCGCATTCCAAAGCTTCAGTTCCTTTTCCTCGTTGCTGTCTTTTTAGCATTTCAACAAAGGGAGCGTTTGAGGATAGAAGAAATGGTTTAAGATACTATGGTAGTGACTATGAGTTGCCTACTCAAATTCATTGTTATGTTTTATCTTTTTGACAGAATCCTTTTTTTTAAAGGTGGTGATATGCCAAGTTTTAAAGGATTTCTGTCTTGTCTTTCCTTGCAGATAGGGCTGGCCATGCAACAGAATGCTGACCAGTGAGATATAAGCAGAAATTGTTGGGTCCAGGAAATCTCCTTTAAAAGGTGGCTAAGTGGGAGGATATCTTTTGGACTTTTTTTCTCCTTTCCTCCTCCCTACCTCCCGGCATGTGGACACGATGGCTAGAGTTACAGTTACATTTTTATTTAATACTATGAGGCAAGTCTTTGGATGAAAGTTAAGTGTTAAGTAAGGAGAAACAGAAGAATCAAAGACACCTGGGCCACTGTTGTCACTACAGAGCTTCTGCACCAGCTCTACCTAAGAAGAATATCTCTTCCTAATCTTAGTGATATGTAAGAAAAGAACTCTCTATCTTGTTTAAGCCATTTTTTTTTCCTAGACTCTCTGATAAGCAGCAAACAAGTCCCAATGTGGTGGTCCCTTCCCATAGCCTCTAAAATGAAAGAAATGGATTAGAGGGCAGAAGTGGATGTAGATGAATTTTGGCAGGACAGTTAAGGGACATCAAACTCAATGGCTGCAACTTTAGGATGAAGTAAAAGGCAGCGTTTACTAAGACTGAGTGTGGCAGGATTTGGAGTAGAGAGGTTTTAAGCACTTTAATATTGTGCTAAAATGAGATATTGTACTAACTGCTGATCCAATGTAGCTTGCCTACTTTGTGCTGTAACCTGCCTCTGAAAAAAAATGGAATAGCATTTCTCCCACTCTGAACACAGAGAACATTTGGGTTTTGTCATTGTGCAGACTAATTCCATTTTGGAAACTCATCACGAACCTTTTCGATTTTTTAGTGACAGTATAATAACCTGCAAGCTGGTTCAACCTGAAGAATATTCTTCTGTTTTTATACTTCAAAAGGGCTACTAGAACTTACTTGACCTTAAAAAAAAAGTCTTCAAAGTGGATCTGGAGGTGGTCAGACAGCAAGGGAAACACAGGGTAAACCTTAGCACTTACCTGAAAGAGCCTCTTCTTGAAAGACAGTGATTGAGATAAGATGATTTCTGGGAAAGACTAAAGTTTGCTAATGTTTTTTCCTCTTCCTAGGGTATTTAATTAATTTCTTAAGTCAATTTTCAGTGTACCTAGAATAATCAATATTCTGAGATTTTTATCGCTAACTTCTTGGCTACAGTCCCTAAATTCACTGCATCTTGATTTATGCTCAAGTGTGGGTAGTTGTGAGATGAATTTTTATTTTTATCAAGATTTGCTTTAATTATAAGATCCCATGGTGTTTTCATTCTCACAGCCAGGATTCATATTCACAGGAACATGCCCTTTTAAGACAAAATGATTTTATCCTTCAAAGTCCTTTGTTAGTGACAATTCAACCTGAGATTTTAACAGATTTTAACTGATGCCACATTGAAATAACATGAGAGACAGAGAGAGAGAATTGTTGCAAAATATGCAACATCACTATCAAATAAGATGACACACACATATATGCACATGCTGAGACGGAAAAAGACAAATGTTAAGATTACTGGGTTCATCTGACTTTAATTTTTCAATCTTATTTGTTTGTATGTCTGTTCTTTCTTGTCCTCTATGAGCTACCAGAAAGCACAGATGATGTCTCAATCATCCTTATGTCCGCAATGTCAAGAAAGCACAATTCTCATCACATAGCAAGTCCTCCAGAAATGTAAGTTGGGTGAATTATTAAATAACTGATTGAATAAATAATAGATGTCTAACACACAATTCCTTCAACGAGCATTTCATGGGCAACTCCCATGGTCCAAGTATAGCATTAGGCACTGGGAATGGGATCAAAGACTGAGAAACCATAGGCTCTACCCAGAGTTCACATACACATGTGCAAATCCATACATACAACATCATGTGACTAGTGCTTCAATACAAGTAATTACCAAGTGCAAAGGGGGATGTAGTAGGAAACAAGCGGAAGTCAAATTGTCAGAATTTGGAAGCCAGTGGGGTAAAGGAAGTATAAGGAGAATAGAGTCCATAATGATTTTGAGATTCAGGCTTAAACTGGTAGTGACTGGTGGTGCCCTTAACCAACACATGGAATATGAAAGGAAAAGCAAGTATAGGGAAAAAATGCATTGAGTTTTAGACACATTGAAGTTAAAGTTCTCATGTTAGAGATATGCAGTAGGAAACAGAATGTGAATCTTCTGTAGAGAGAGGATGGACTAGAAACATAAAGCATGCCATCATTAACACCTAGAAAGAGGATTTGAAATTGTAGCAATAAAAGAACTAACCCAGGAGGAACGTGTAGAAACTGAAGACAAAGCAAAAATGGCATGGCCCCAGTCACATACTCCTCTTCTGCATATGGATTGGACAGCTACTTATTTCTTCAAATAATGTACCATCCTTAATGATACAAGCATGGCCACCAAACCCACACTCTCTCTCCTGTCTGAATCGTGAATGCCATGATGTTCTAACCAGGTTTCTTACAGATAGGGCACATGCTTCTTCATGCCTCCACATCTAACACAGTCCTTTTTGCAGATAAGTACTCAATAAATGCTTGTGGATAAGAATGATGACTACCTGTTTTGATCAGTAGATGATGCAATCTAATAATAGACAAAGAGACTTTATCAGGTGGGACACCAAAATCACTGTCCTCCCAAACATCAAACACTTTGTTTATTAAAAAAAAAGAAGTGTTTTGAATTATTCATACTCTGACCTTAGTCACAGCAGCAGAGATGCCATTAAAAAAAACAGACATTTTTAATGAATTTTATAAAAGTTCCCAGCTAGGTAGACCAGTTTTTCCTTAAGATAGGTTTTATTATACAACTTCAAATGCTATGTGGAAATTCTGTGGGTAAAACTCTTTCTCGTTAACTTATTCAGGAATCCAAACTTAATTAAACCCTCAATCACTTTTCCTGGAATTGAGATGATGTGATGAGATTTGGTGATCTGTAATTTTTGGAATCTCCTTTCATTTCCTCTGTTTTTCCCCTGGGTGTGGCATTAGCAATTTTTCCTCCAACCTTCAGGAGAGTTGCTATTTATAGAGAGAATTTATTACATCCTTACTGGCAGTGCAACTATTTCACAGTTTATTTCCCTCAGAATCCTCAGATGAATATCAAGGAATACTAGTGATTTACTATATTTGAGTTCCTCAAAGTTGCTCAAGAAGTACATCCTTAAAGACTGCAACACATTTGAATTTCCCATAAGGAATATTTGTGCTATAGAAATGCAAGTATTTTAACTTCTACTCACCCAGTTAGAACACAATAACAAACAAGATTTTCTTTTTCCAAATGTGGTCTCTTTTATGATTTTTGGCTATAATTTATAAAATTAAAATAATAGAAAACATATCTTCATCTTATTTCATATGATATTCTGTAGTTGAAGATCATTTAGAACCCAAATGTGCAGATCCGTACTCAATAAATGTTTGTGGATAAGAAACTCTGAATCTTGTTCAGAGTCCAGACTTGTGTTTACTGTTTAGATGCTCTCTCTCAAGTTGGCAAGATAAATTCTCTTGACTGTAAGAACAATAACTTCCAGAATACAACAGGGCTCCAACACTTTTACAATAATAGTAACCACTCTTTGCTCAACCCGAATAATGAGCAGATGTGTTTTTGTTATTTGTATCTTCCCAGCATCCATTTAGTCTTCTTCTGGAAATACCACCTCAATGTGAGAACATCAACCTCATCCTAGTTTCAGTCCATGTAGTTCAGATGGGGTCAAATTCACCATCTGGCCTCAGAAATAGGATAACCTAAGATGGGTCAATTAAAGCATTGCATAGTGACTAATTTAAGAATGGCACATCACCCAAGGCAGACTAATAACTTTCAGCCCTGGTTTATTGTTGGGAATTCCTCTTGACTAGCCTTCAGGATGACCATTTTAAAAAAGGGTAACATCATATCACTTGGCTAGCTTCCAATAACTTTCACTGTAACAAGGATTAAATCCAAACTCCTTACCATGGTCCATAAAGCTATTATAATCTAATTTCTACATACATGATTTATCTCATCATTTGTTATTTCTTCATATCACTTCACTCTATACCTCAAATAGGCTATGTTGGTTCCCATCTCAGGAGTCATGCACTTGTCATTCTTTCCATTTGCAATATTTTTTTCTTGGATCATTCTCTTGCTGCCTTTTCTCCATAATCATTTTTGTCTTAAGCCAAATGTCTCCTACACAGATAGGCCATCCTGGATGACCAAAAAAAGCATCCATCACATAGTCTTTACTGCATTCTCCTGTATTATCTTTTTCATATTAATTTCAGGGTCCCAAATTGTTTTACTTGTTCACATCTTTATTGTGTCTCTCATTTAACCAGAGTGTAAGCTGTTTGGGGGCAGGCACATTAGTTATCTAGTTCATCATTGTATGTATCCCATATTCCCTAAGTATCAGGCTTTCAATAATTATTTACTGACTGATGGAGGAACTATCTTTTTGTTGTGCTTGATAACCTGGCAGAATATAAGCCAAGAGCTGCTAATGTCAAATTGTCGGCCAAGGCCAATGCAGGGGTAAGGAGAGCTGAGAAATGAAGAGAGGTGGATTCCCCACCATATAACTGAAGCCAGATACCAGAGATGTTGTTTATATAAGCCAGTCATTCTTAATTCACTTTGAGCTAGGTTTCTGTCGTTTGTACCAACAGGAGTCCTGATGGAAAAGTATGTAAAAGAACTTGTGGAGAGCCAAGTACCACACTTATATAAGTGCTGTGTTCTTGGAAAATATCCATATCCTGTCACTTACACCACATATCTTTCCTTTTTTTTTCCTGCTTTTGGCCAAAATTATAGCTAGCTAAAAGGGTTAAAGGTCTTATTTGAAAATATTCAGGTAATTTATCAGTGAAAAGTTATTTGAGATTTATCTGCAAAAATGACCTATGTATTAAGGTAACCAGAACACTTGACTTTATTGTATGGCAATGGTATTTTTATTGTTGTATTTAGTTGAAAAAGTGAATTGCTTGGGTATCTGTGTATCTAAGCATGGTAGAGTAACTTTACTAGACTTGACCTCCCACTAAAAATAATAATAAATTTAAAAAATAAAATCAACAACCAATAAAAATAGATAAAATATGTGAGGCAACTTTTTAAAGCATTGAACAACAGACAGCACGGTACTGCAATCTTTGAAAGAAGAAAAACACAGAATATAGGGGCCATAATAATATCATGATCACTCAGACTTCTCTGCTGCAGACCAGGAAGAAGAAGCTCAAGCAGAATTGGGGTCTCACTAAGGTAAGAAGGCAGAAGTTGTAATTACAAATTTCTGATGTGACTGGAATTTGTAAGGCAGGATATCTGAGAAACAAGCACTGCAAAGGAATGGTGGGAGTAGAGTAGATAAAGACTGCATTGAGATTCAATAATTGTATAAAATGTAAATGGACTAATTACTTCCATTAAAAGGCAGAGATTTGCCAGTAAAAACACAAAATCCAATGGTTATCCTCTATAAGAAATTCGCTTTTAATATGAAAAGAGTCTGAAAATAAAAGGATAGGAAAAGATATACCAAGAAAGCAGTAAGTATTAGAAAGTTGGAGTAACCATTTTTAATATTAGGCAAAACAGACTTTGAGACAAGGAGTATCACCAGAGACATCCTTAAATTTGCAACCATGAGTTTATTTAGCAATATTAAATTTTAATACAAACCCACAAGGTACCTTCCATTCTTCCTCCATTCCATATTTCTAACTTCTTTCTCAGAGTGAGAAACCTGGGTACCATTCTCCACAATATATCACTCATTTTCTCAAACCTACACAGAATAGTTTTGGAATTACTAACAAATACTATTGTGAAAAGCAAGCTTACTGGGGCAGGAAACATACAACACAAGCCTGAAGCATCTTACAGTGCCAGAAACTAAGGAAGTGCTCAAAAACCAATCAACCCAAATGAAATTGATAGGGGAATGTCAAAGGGACAGAGGAGCCAACTGAAAGAGCTCTCAATGTCCAAAGTGGAAACCATTAATTTTAGCAACAAAATAAATTAAGTAGTGTTGGATTATAACTCAAAGTATAACATAAATATTCATGAGGTCATATTGATATGAATAAATGAATAAGTAAATGAGAGAGAAGAGAAAAAGTTCCCAGGCAGAAGAATTCCAAATAATTTATGGAAATACTTGGCTCTTAAGGAGGGAAGCACAGTGTGGGCTTCCAGTAGTGATCTCCCTGTAAAGAGTACAGTATAAAAGGGTGGGGATGGGGGAGAGTGACTTTACAGTGGAGAAACCTGACAAACACATGGCAAAGTGACCCAGATCAACTTCAACAGTGGTAAATCCTGTTGATAATATGTATTCCTAATATGTGTGCTTAAGTTGGCCTTTACTTCTGTGGTCTTCTTCCAAAAAACACACAATCCCAGTATAACCATAAGAGTAACATCGACCGGGCGCAGTGGCTCATGCCTGTAATCTCAGCACTTTGGGCGGCCAAGGTGGGTAGATCACGGGGTCAGGAGTTTGAGACTGGCCTGACCAACATGGTGAAACCCCATGTCTACTAAAAATACAAAAATTAGCTTGGTGTGGTGGTGCGCACCTGTAATCCCAGCTACTCAGGAGGCTGAGGCAGGAGAATCGCTTGAACCCAGGAGGTAGAGCTTGCAGTGAGCCGAGATAGCGCCAGTGCACTCCAGCCTGGGCAACAGAGCGAGACTCCATCTCTCAAAAAAAAAAAAAAAAAAAAAGTCAGTAGTAAAGTATCCTGTACTCTTCAAAACTGTCAAGGTCATAGAAACAAGGAAAATCTGAGAAACTATTGCAGTGAAAAGGAGCCTAAAGAACTGGAACTACATGTAACATGGTATTCTAGACGGAACCCAGGAAAAGAACATCAAGTAAAGCTAAGGAAGTCCGAATTAACTATCTTCTCAACTTTTCTGTAATCTTGTAATCTAAAGTTGTCCTAAAAAATGGTGTCTATTTAAAAATACGATTCAATATTGATTGAATAAAGCTCCTTCAACACAAAGGCCACAAAAGTGACACCAGAAGCAATAAGCACAGCTATGACTAGTTTCTAAATCACATTCTCCTCTGAAAACCAATAGGGTGACTATAGTCAATAGTAGCTTAGTTGTATATTTTAAAATAACTTAAACAATGTAATTGGATTGTTTGTAACACAAAGGATAAATGCTTGAGGGGATGGATACCCCCCATTCTCCACAATGTACTTATTTCACATTGCTTGCCTGTATCCAAACAGCTCATGTACTACATAAATATATATACTTATTATGTAGCCACAAAAAATTTAAAAAATAATAATAATATTTTAAAAACCCAATACGCCTCTTTGGAGAAAAAGCTGTTTTTAGGGTTTAAATACAAGCTAAGCCTGCAACATTTTCCTGTACCAAAAAATTAGAAAGCACTCAGAGATGATGTGGACGTATCAACAGGGCAGGAGAACAAGTTGAAAGGTCCCCCAGTGGCCACATTTGGGTCCAGTTGAACTTCACTATAAGTAAATACATAAATGATTACATTTAGTAGAATAAGAATCTATGAGTTCCTACTGATATAAATATATAAACCAGGTCTTCCTTATAGTAGGGTGCTATAAGATGCTTTAATGTGGAGAAAATGATGGAGTTTAAAATATCAACCCTGGATGCTAAAATTAGTTTGATGAGGAACATATATTTACATATAACAGTAATTCCCCATAAATTACTTACAAAGGGGAACATAGACATTTTGCAGTGGAGAAAACTGGAAGAAAACACAGTAACCAAATGATCAAAGCAAGTGTCACCAATATTGGAACAAATCAACATCATAGGCCTCCTGATGTGATGCACCGTGGAGGAGGATACAACATTGTATCTCTAGCACTCCTGAGAAAAATACTTAAATTTAATCAGGAAATAAAAATCAAAATTAAGGAACATTCTGGAAATAATTGGTCTATGATCTTAAAAAAGGTGTCAGTGTCAAGAAAGATAAAGAAAAGCTAAAGAACTACTACAGACTAAAGAAGACTAAAGGAGCATGACAAATAAAGGCAACGTGATTCTGGATAGGATCCTTGGCTGGGGAAGAAAATAGCTATAATAGGTCTGTTGGCAGAAATGATCAAACTTGAATATTACAGTGGATGATGTAATGGTGTTTTATTAATTCTGAATTTTCATATTTTGATAATTGCACTGCAGTTATGTAAAAGAATATCCTTATACTGAATTCTGTCAACAATGTGAGTTTGGAAGTGAATTTTTCCCCAGACCCTCCCAATAAGAACCTGGCCCATTTGACACTTTGATTTCAGTCTTGTGTGTTGTAAGCTGAGCCTGTTCAGATTTTTGACCTACAGAACTCCCAGCTAATAAATGGGTGTTGCTTTAAGCCATTAAGGTTGCTATAATTAGTTCTGTGGCAAAAATAAAGGAATACAATCCCTCACCTACTCATACACACTAAACACACACATAATGCATACATATGCATTGTCATACACACAAAAAACCTATGGATAAGGATGAAATATATATCTAATAAAGTGTTGAAATCAAGATGTAGTTATGGATGAAAATCAAACCAACAGATAAAAATCGGGGTGGTTAAAACATGGCTCCCTTCAAGACAGATTGCTTTGAATAACATTCAATTTGAGGTGGAATTTCTGTGGTGATAGAAGATAGCTCCCAGAAGGAGAGGAGCCAAGAGCACACATCTCTTCTTGATCCTAAACACACAAAATAAGATGTCCTGAGAGCACTTACGATGACACATTCAAAGCTATGCTTGGAACCAGAGACTTTTAGAGAAGGCGAGAGACAGAAAGGAGATGAGTGTAGGAAGTTTGAATTCAAATGAGAGGCTAATTTAGGCTATGGTCAAATTAGATAAGTAAGAGAAATTTTGATTTATTCTGCATTCTCTTCCCAGGGGTTCAAAATGCTATCCTAGCTGTTACTGCATTTATCCTCATAATTACCCTGTAGTCATTCATTCCTTCTTAAAATCCTAATTTAAACCAATGTTGGCTGTCCCTTCATCACAGGATAAAATCCAAACCTCTTTCAGGTCAAAGAAATTTTACACCAAAAGAATTTTACACCAACTTGCCTCTCTAGTCGCATATTCCTGCTGCCACCCACCTTCACTGTGTAGTTTCACACCATAGGACACGGCCTTCTTCCATGATTATTTTGATGATTAATACCTTTCTGCCTTTTTTGTGGATTATACCTTCTTTTTTTTTTTTTTTTTTTTTTTTTTTTTTTTTTTTTTTTGAGATGGAGTCTCGTTCTGTCATCCAGGCTGAAGTGCAGTGGTGCAATCTCGGCTCACTGCAACCTCCCTGGTTCATGTGATTCTCATGCCTCAGTCTCCCGAGTGGCTGGGATTTCAGACGTGCACCACCACACCCAGCTAATTTTTGTATCTTTAGTAGAGATGGGGTTTCACTACATTGGCCAGGCTGGTCTCAAATTCCTGACCTCAGGTGATCTACCTGCCTGGGCCTCTCAAAGTGTTGGGATTACAGGCATGAGCCACTACGCCCAGACTGTAACTCTTATAACTGAGTTATCATCTGTCCTTCAATAAGTCCACAAAAATGCTCCTCTCCATATTAACACCCTGGCAAATCCAAATCCTCACTGATCCTTCATTGATGCAGGCAACAGAAGTTCGGATTTGCATCATGTCTCCTGTAGCGTGATGGTTGCAAGTATGGAATGAGCTCCTCTTTTCTCCTACATTATTATGCTACCCAGTCTAGATTAGATTGCCGCTCACAGCAGGAAAGTGAAAAAAAAATAAAAGCATTTAGAACACGAATCTTAACATGCTTTGAAAACTGGTAACAAAAATGAATAAATAAAGTAAGTAAATGCATCTAGTAAGAAGACAATATTGGGATAAAGACTTTGGATGGTAAGTTGAGTTTTGATAATTCAATCTTTCAGCACATTTAGAGTTGATGCTGAAATGTTAAAGATTCTTTCCAGCCTTATGTAATATGTTCTTCCATCTGGATGACTTACTATTTCTCAATTTTCTTTTTATAAACAGCTTTACTGAGATATAGTCCACATTCCATACAATTCACTCATTTAGTTTGTACAATCCATTGATTTTCAATATATGCATAGAGTTGTGCAGCCATCCCCACAACTTAATTATAGAATATTCTCAATTCCCTTTTGTGCTTATCCTACTCTTTACTTTTCATTCATTCACTCATTTATTCAACCACTTAGAATATATTTCTCCAGTCAATGTAAATTCTGTGGATACCATGATAAATACAAGATGGTCCTGCTCTCAATGAGATCCTGAGAGAGGCACACATTAAAGAAGCAATTACAATACAGGGTGATAAATCCTATCATGGGCAAAGTGCAGGGTGCTGTGCTAGGACATACGTGGGGGTACCTGATCCACTGATGGTCAGAGAAGTGATTCTGGAAGGAAGCAAGTTCTGTGCTGAGACAGGAAGAGTGAGATGGAGATTTTCAGTTGACAGTGAAAATGGGAGCACAGATGAGGCGTTCAAAGGAGAGGGTTCCAAACATAAAGAATGGTGAATGCTAAGACCCAGAGTGAGACGGAAATGGATTCATGGTACTAAAAAGAATCCAGCCTTTTCTGCCTGTCAAAATCCAAGCCATCATTCTGTTTAGATATGAATGTTCATAGCAGCTTTATTGGGTAATATTCAAAAACTGAAAACAACTGAAGTGCCCATCATCAGGCAAATGAATGAACTGTTGTACATCATACAATGGAATAATAACCAGCAATGGAAAGGAATGAACTATTGGTGCATGCAAGAACATGCAGTGAATTAAACCTGACAAAAAAAGAGTAAACACTGCACAATTCCATCTGCATAAAATTCTAGAAAACACAGCTAATCTATAGTGACAGAAGGCAGATTAGTGGTTGCCTGGTAGGTAGGAGGGACAGATTATGAAGAGGCAAGAAGAAACTTTCAGGAGTGACAGAGATGTTCATTATCTTGATTGTGGTGATGGCTCCATTGGTGAATACATACATTAACCATTAGCAAATTGCATATACTAAACATATATAGTTCATTGTATGTCAGTATACCCCATCAAGTTGTTTTTTTAAAAAGGCATCTCTGTTTTGACAACCAGTTATGTGATCTCCCTGTTAATAAAAGACCCGGCACCTAGTAAGTGCTCAGTGAGTATTGGGCATTAATTTTGGTGTCAGTGTTAAAATATGAATATTAGTATGATCCTACTTGCCATGGTCAGAAAGGCCGAGGAAACAAATGAGGTCTGATCTGCCCATTGGCCCAGACAGTAGACTTGGGAGTGGAAACTGGGAAAGCTGGGAAGTCCAGAGCTGAGACCTAGAGTTGGGGGGACGAACTGAAGGATTAAAATCCTCCCTCTGCCACTTACTAGCCCAACTCAATGTTGCCTCCCCTCAGAAGCCTTACTCAATTCAGATTTATTTATTTATTTATTTATTTGAGATGGAGTCTTGCTCTGTTGCTCAGGCTCTAGCGCAGTGGCATATCTCAGGTCACTGCAACCTCTGCCTCTCGGGTTCAAGCAATTCTCCTGCCTCAACCTCCCGAGTCGCTGGGATTACAGGTGCTCAGCACCATGCCCAGCTAATTTTTGTATTTTTAGTAGAGACGGGGTTTCACCATGTTGGCCAGGCTAGTCTTGAACTCCTCTCAGGTGATCTACCCGCCTCGGCCTCCCAAAGTGCAGGGATTACAGGCATGAGCCACCATGCCTGGCCCTGATTCAGATTTAGTTACGTCCTCTTTTGTGTTTCCTTAACCTTTTGGGAACATCTCAATACACTATTTTCCTTCTCACAAAATACATCTTTAAATCAAACAGTAATTTTAAACCAAACTTTGAGTAGTCCACACAGACTGTAAGATAAAGTTAGGAAACAATAAAGTAAGATGAAAAAAATAATAATAACCACTACGAAACGTGAAATGGCACGCAGTTATAGGAATGACTGAAATCATGAATAACTCTCTTTAATTCCCCTGTTTATCTGAAAACTATTAATTCTTTATTATTTTATTGCCCTCAAAAGCCTACTCATTATAACCTGTAGTTATAAATATTACAGAAACATCCAATTTAAAAAAAATCAACAGGCTCCTTTTTCCTATACTCCCAGAGAGTGAGGGTGAATCACTATTCACACATTCAGTTGTCTCAATCCTTAACAAGAAGACTGATCACATTCAGAAGAAAACAGAAATAATCTGGAAAATGGAGGGCTCAAATACCTAATGAATAAGAAAATAAATGACTGTTTCTTATGATGAATAATTTAAGTAAATGTCACACTGAAGTAATTGCAAATAACATATAACACCTTTGAGTTAATGACAGTGGAATTAGGAAAGCTTTTTCTAATCGCTATCATCTCTTAAAAGTTCACAGTTTTCAGTTCAATAAAAATATGTAAGATAACTTCATCAATTTCCAATCCTGGAATGAAGCTCTTTAATATTTTTGCACAGAATTTCTTACAAATTTATAAGTGAACCATCACACTTAGAAATGGGATGCTTTTTTCTAGGAGATATTCCATACCAACTCATTAAATTGATTTGTCCATCTCAACGGTTCTTAAAAATTGCTAGAGTTACAAAATTTTAAAGTAGAGAAGAAATCATATATATTATTTATCCCAAACTTTCTATTTTACAGATGAGATTAGGTCCTAGAGAGAAAATGTTCTGATCAAATTCACACAGCAATTAGTCGCAATTCTTAGTCTACAATCCTAGCTTCCTACTACCCAGGTTCAGTGCCTCTTCTCAACAAGATACCTCTTTCACAGAACAGGTTCCTGAACCTGGAAAAAGAATTAAGTTTTTTCACAAGGCTCTGTTTGATTGGGAAATTGATTTAAATGCAGCTAGACACCTACTCAAGCTTTTTGTTTTGAGCCTATTCTAGTTACTATTGCTCCACAATGTAGTGATAGAAGATACCTATCATTCCATTTTGCTCACCATTTTGCCAGTCAAGAATTAGAGAAGGGTTTATCTGAATAGATGGTACTAAGAGTCTGTCATGCAGTTGCAGTCAAATATGGGCTGGCATTGCAGTCATCTGAAGGCTGTAGCAAGTAGGACATCCATAAGGGCTCACTCACATAGTGGCAGTTGGTGCTGGATTCTACATGCTGGAAGCTAAGCTGGATTTGCTGACTGGAGTGCCTACACAGGGCCTGTGCAGCATGGTGGTCTCAGGGGCTCTCACATGGTGTCTGGCTTTCCCCAGAGCGAGTGTCCTCAGAAACCCAAGCAGAAGCTGCCAGGCCTTTCCAGACTTAGTCTCTGAAGTTATGCAGCTGCATTCCACTCTTTACAAGAAAGTTACTAAGGCGGGCTTAGGTATTAGTACAAGGGAGGAGACAGAACTCACCTCTCAGTGTGCAAAGTTTCAAATAATTCATAGACATGTTTTAAAACTGCCACATGGCCACAGAGGGAGAAATCTCAGGTAAGCTAGAAGATATGACATAAGTGTAGAAGAACTGATCAGTCACTCACTCATCAAAGAAACTTTGGAAAATAGAATCCATATTCCTCTCTTTGTTTATCTCCCTAACACCCTACAATAGAAAAATGTAACGAAGAGTTTTCAATCTCAGATTTGCCCAGTTTCCAAGACAATGAAATTGATATTCAAGATAAAGTTGCAGGAAGATGACCTAGAAGGCAAAATAATAATCTTCAAAGTCAGGATCTTGAGTTGCAAATCAAGTATTTAATATTTGAGTTAATGAAGGACCAAAGAGATCTTTTATTGTTCCCCCAATGAGCATGTGGAATTAAATTTTATTGAACTTCTTAGAGTTGTGACTCTGTCTTTTAAACTTGATTTGTATGGCATTCCACAGAACCCAATGCAGAGATTAGTGCTTCACAAATTTCAAATGATAGATGATGATTTAACTGGAACAGAGTAGCCCATAAATGTCTTATGAATATAAAGACATCACAGAGAGTGTGGTATAGACTGTTCTGTGATTCAAATAGTCAGGATGAATAGGACTATTTTTAAGCAGCCATGATTTTAGAAAATAAGAAATTGGAACAATTTCCAATGACACTGATAAGGGCCACAAGTACCTCTTAGCATTCAAAATTATTTCAAGAAAAGAGACATAGAGATTCAGAGAAGCAACCGAATATTTACTAGAGAATCACTAGGATACTGAATTGAAAATCCTTTCCATCTCTTATTTCTTAACCTTTTCAGAAAGGAGGTAATATTTATAGGTAAGTTGGAAAATATAATGTGTGTTTATAACGTAAGAAAGGTATGAATTCTCATACCATGAGGAGAGGGACAATTTGAAGAAGTTGTGAAGCTATTTCTCTTCAAAATTTTACTGTTGCCAATAAAGATATAAAATTTCAGGTTTCCAAAAGGTTGACTGAAATTATTGTACGAATAAATTATTTAAATTAGAGTTTGTGGATTATATGGCCCAAATCCAAAAGAAGTTACAAATGAATTTTGTGTTAGTGTTTGTAATTTTAGAGTATGGCTTTTTCTTTTGCTGATCCCATGTGGGTTCTCTGGCATGGCTCCATTCTGGACTGGGGTTGAAAAGTCAGGCTGGCCTCATTCACCTATCTGGTAACTCAGTGCGGGCTCCAGAATGAAGCTCCTTGTTTCTCCTGTATTTGACCTCAGTGGTAGACAGAAAAATGGTTCCCAAAAGATGTGCATGCTCTTATCTTCAAAATTTGTGAATACGAATATGTGATGTCACATGATGAATGAAACGTTGCAGATGGGGAGTAAGTTAAGGATCTTGAAATGGGGAGATTATCCTGAATTTTCGAGGTGGGCTCAATCTAATCACAAAGAACATTTTGAGAAGGAGGCAGAAGAGTCTGGGTCAGAGGAGATGTGATAACAAAAAGCATAGTTGCAGCCATGTGAGGAAGAGACCACCAGAAAGAATCCCAGCGGTGGGTAGAAGCTGGAAAAGGCATCGAGGTAAATTCTCCCCTAAAGTCTCCAGAAGGAATGCTGTCTTGCTGACTGATACAGTTCGGATATTTGTCCCCACTCAAATTTCATGTTGAATTATAATCCCCAGTGCTGAAGACAGAACCTGGTGGGTGTGTCTGGATCACAAGGACAGATCCCTCATGGCTTGGTGCTGTCTTCACGATAGTGAGTTCTTGCCAGATCTAGCCATTTAAAGTAAATAGCACCTCCCACCTCAACTCTCACTCCCTCCCTCCTCCTTCCACTATGTGATGCACCTACTCCCCATTTGCCTTCCACTACGATTGTAAGCTTCCTGAGGTCTCTTTAGAAGCTGAGCAGATGTCAACAGCATGCTTCCTGGAAAGCCTGCAGAACCATGAGACAATTAAACCTCTTTTCTTTATAAATTACCCAGTCTCAGGTATTTCTTCACAGCACTGCAAGAACAGCCTAATACACTGACCCATTTTAGGCTTCTGACCTTGAGAACTATCGGAAAATAAGTATGTGGCATTTTAAGTCACTGAGTTCATGATAATTTGTTACAGCAGCAATAGGGAACCAATTCAGCCCCTCATATCTTTCAATAGACTAGAACAGGTCTAAAGTAGTGTTCCCAGAGAGCCAGCCCTTTTGCACACACATGCTTTTCAAGCTTCTGTGTCACCGGTGCAGTGGTCCCATTTGCTGAAACATGTTACATGGCTGGCAGAGTCCATGTGAGAGGGGCTTTGTTTGACTACACCTTTGGATAGGAAAAGTGACAAAATCTCATTGTGTGAGTATTGGGATGGGAGAAATTTGTGGCCATTTACAAATGTGTTACAGGGGTTGTAATATGCTTTATGTGGCTTATGCTTTGAAAACCGAAACCCCTTGAATCAATGCCTTAGTCTGATGCCCACAGTTGAGATAATCTATCAAATATTCCATAATGCCTAACCCAGTCACCACCCTGTCTTGCCCGAAGTTCTGGTTGATTATGACTTTTCCTTCTCTCCTTCTACCTGTCTTCTGCCCTCTGCTCCCCACCGCTGTCCCCTTCCCATTCTTTTCCATTTTAGCCCCACTTCCAAATGAACTTCTCAGACTGCTGAGCCATCAGAAAAGTGTTTTATTGAGCCTACAATGTTTTCAAGCCCTTCTTTTTCTTGGAGAAAGTTACTTCACATGCACTTTTATGTGGCACAGAGTTTCTGTGACTCAATCCTGAGATATTCATTTGCATAAAATACAATGCCAACTGCCAAGGCCAAGTAGCAAATGTTATTAGGCATTGTGTGTGTGTGTGTGTGTGTGTGTGTGTGTGTGTGTATTTTAACTTGAAGGATGGCACTTGCTCCAGGTATTTTAAAAGGCAGAAAGAAAATTCCTTCAATGTTCTTCAAATTTGCATTTTGCTTCATGTTTTAACTGAGAAGTAAAATACATTAGAACTCTCACATCATTAACAGAAGTGTGTGGGTAAACTTAGAATTTGCATTTAAATACATTCAAAAGCAGACTTCTGCAGAACTTGCAAGCAGCTCAGCAGAAGATGCCAGTGAGAAGAGAAAAGGAATAGTACATTTTTGCCAAAAAAAAAAAATCATCAAAATTGAATTTGTATATATTTTGATTGTCACATTTGTTTACTTTTAAAGTTTGTATTGGTCCAAACAGACTGCGAATTCTGGAATAATTTGCTTTTGTGATCAGTCTTCTGCATTGGTTATATACTTTACAAATTAGCTTATTTGATTAACTGATAAAACTTCATGTGGGTTCATCAAAGCCAAAGGAAAAAAAAAAACAAAAAACACTTTGAGGCAATGTTTATGGCCAGGCCAGACTGAACAATAAGAAACTCTCGGAGGGCGTGATCTTGGAATGAATTACATAACCAGGGACTGAATCCTCTGGCTTACAGTTTCAGAAACTGGATTTTAGCTGTTTCCAGTGACCCCAAACTTCTTACTGGCTGTCTTCTTTCCTGGTCTTGGTGAACTTAGTCACTGAATTAAAAGGCCCCATTGAGCATAGAATTTGAGCAAAGAAAAACAGATGCTCAAGGGTCCTGATGCCACAATGAAGCCTGATCAAATATGCCTGCCCCTCAACCTCATTCACCTGCCTACAGACCTGAATGTCAAGGCCTACCAGATTCAGGAATGCGGTGGTCCCTAACCTAGGTTGCTTCTCTGATCCTTGTGTTTCCAGACATTCATCTCAACTTTTCCATGTCTTATTTAAATATGTCAATATTATTGATTAAGCCATGGTGTAGTGAAAGGTTAACAAATGCATGCTATGTGTCACCCCCTCTCTTCCTAAGCAATTGTTCATTTGAAAAACAATCCCTCTTTCCCACTAAGTCCTGCTCAGCATGGACTCCAGGCAACCACTTCAAATCAATTCGAACTGATAAATGAGATAAAGCCTAGTACATGTGCCACCTCTGGTGCAGAGGCTTTTTCTAACGACCTGGAGACAACCTATCTCTTCTCATTAGGTGCTTATTTCATTTGACCATGAATGGCTGAATTCTAGCTCTGTAATGATGATCGAGGCAATGGATTCACATCCTCATGTTTGTTTTTCTCTGTCTCACAAGCATTATTACATATTCCCTCCAGAAATGTGTGATCATGAGCAAAAAACCTCTTGGTGTGTTAACACAGGTTCATATTCATTATGGGAATATAGTATGTGTGTATTTTCTTGTCTAAGATCTGTTGTCCTCACTAGATCTTAAGCATCATGAGAAGAGGGACTGTGCCTATTTTGTTAACTCTGTTATCAGCAGTGCCTAGTGTACTGCCACCACACAGGACCTCAGCAAATGTTTACTAAGGACATACAAACAGTGGGTCATTGCTGCATACATATTTAATGTAAGGTTTCCTAGCTATTAGGGATACTATCAATAATATATCAAATTCTCACATTATAGAACCTAATTACTCTCCTATTTTTCAGCTCTGCTTGCTTGCAATATTATGAGAATGTCTCCAGAAGGAGAGCATTTTAGATGAAACTCAACCTAATTATTTTTTCTTTCTCTTTTTTTAAATTTTCATAATATCAATGGTAAGAGAGTCCTAAACTATATGTCAAAAGTAGCTTTGGAAATCATAAAAATTATAGTTGTATTGCATTTTATTCAACAAATATTTTCAAACAGCTTTTTGTGGAGGTATCAATGTTATGGTTGCTGACCTGACCCCAAGCAAATTTTTCTCTAGGTGAAGTGAAGAGGCTTATATAAAAATGACTTTTAAAAATATGTAGTCAAAATTCAAAATATATAATAGAAGCAAAAAAACAACCAACAGAAATCATCTATTAAGAAGAAAATAAGTGTTCTTTAAGCCCCCTGAAGATTGGAAAACAGTAACTTTTTGGCATCCTGTTGTCGTATGCAGACCTGGCATATTGCCTTATGAAAAGTAGATGATCCATGAATGTTGTTTGAACGAATGAATTGAATTAATGAATATTCATTCAATAACCATAGTTTCATGCTATTTACATTCTAACAAAGTATATTGCATGTTATCAGGGTTTAGTATTAACTTTCTGCCTAGTATTACACTCAGTGAACGGCAAAATAATGGCTGCAGTTTCCCCAGGTGACGGCCAAGAGGTTATTCTTGAGAATACAGTTAGTCCTCACTTAATGTCATCACTAGATTCCTGGAAACTGTGACTTGAAGTGACATAACACATAACGGAACAACTCCTTTTCCTCATCAACATTTTAACAAACTATGTTGAACAAAAGGATGTTATTAGAGGACCTGCTATACATTGTGTCACTTGAAGTTGCAGTTTCCAAGAACCTATCAACGACCTCACGTGAGGACTTCCTGTATTGCTCTCTTACCCCACATATATAATTAAATCTCTAGGTATCCTTTCTATTTGCCTAATAACCTTTTTCCATTGACTGGCTTCTCTCTATCCCCTGGCCACTCTTTAGTTGTGGCTTAACTTGCTCCCTTCTTGCCTCCCTCTAACCTGTTCTCTAATTGACACCAGAATGACATGTCTAAAGAGCAAATGTGACCAGGATATTGCATATCAGCTTTCTTGGCTCCCCATGGATACGGTAAATTTAGGCTAATGCAAGACCCTTATCTGGTACTTGCTCTCCTTCCCTGCTCCTCCATGGTCATCACTGTCTGTATTTCAGCTAGACAACTTCTTAAGTCCTCAAGTGACAGCACTCTCGCTCATTTTAGTTGGGTTATAGTCTTCTCATCTCTAGGTTGGATTCTTGGTTAGAATTTTCCTTTCCTGACTATTTGCCTGGCTCACTCTTAGTTGTCCTTGAGATGTCCTTGTGGTCTTCAACCCCATGAGAAAGTTTATCTGTGATGCTAAAGAGTCCTGCATCCTAATTGTAGCAATGATCACCTGTCTTAATTGCCTATCTGCCGTGTCTCTCACACCTCAATTGTAAGCTTCTTTCAGGGCCTATGTCTCATTTATGGTTGTATCCCTAGAACCTATTTCATGGTAGGAACTAGTAAACAAGGCAATTGTATTAAGATATACACTGAAGGCCGGGTGTGCTGGCTCATGCCTGTAATCCCAACACTTTGGGAGGCCGAGGCAGGTGGATCACGAGGTCAGGAGATCAAGACTATCCTGGCCAACATGGTGAAAACCCATCTCTACTAAACATACAAAAACTTAGCCGAGTGCAGTGGTGCGTGCCTGTAATCCCAGATACTTGGGAGGCTGAGGCAGGAGAATCGCTTGAACCCTGGAGGTGGAGGTTGCAATGAGCCGAGATTGTGCCACTTGCACTTCAGCTTGGGCGACACAGTGAGACTCCATAAAACAAAAACAAAAACAAACAAAAGCAAAAACAAAGATACACTTAAGGGAAGAGTAAATGAATGAGCAAATACAATCGTGGCAGAGAACAGGATTTATTTATTACAAGTAGCCTTGGTCTCTTGTATTGTTCCCAATAGAAGCCAAGACTCCCAAACCCAGGCATATTTAGGACGTTCTTCAAACAATTGCCAGTACCACGGTGCTGGGGAAAAACAAAACAAACAAACAAACAAAACAAAACCTTTCAGCCACCTTAAACTAAAGCTGCTCTGTCATCTTGCAGACCCACCCTGGAGTCCAATAGGACAGTTTTCAAAGCCACCCATCCTGGCAGAGTGCTTGAGAAGCTGCAGGAGAACAGCATCCAGGATTGCAATTAGAGTTGGAAGGGAGGAGGAGGAGACAAGGGTCACCGGGCCAATCAATAGTCAGCTACCTTCTCCCCCACCCCCTCACCGCCAAGTGTTCAGAGAAATGCCAAAGCTTGCTGCTTAATCGCGGTTCCCATTTTAGGTAGTGCACTCCTGCCATCTAGTGGTTCCCCCACGCTCTCCACAATGCCTTCAGCAGAGGTGGATTTCCTGTGCTGAAAACCCAGCAAAGGCAGAACCAAACCAAAAAGCCAGACTTAAAAGAGTGCCCTAAAATAGTGCCCAAGTGCAATCAAAATCCACCTAGAGAACCACAATAGCATTTGGGTTCCTTTGTGACCTTTGAGAAGTGATTATCTTAACTGGTGTGGAATGCAATTGAAAGTCCAAGTCTTGAATCATGGTGTCAAACTGGTAAACAGATTTGAAAACTGTTTTTTATTTCACTAGGAAATAGGAAATGATTTTAGTTTATCATGGA
The DNA here is from genome assembly GCF_049350105.2 of Macaca mulatta. Lineage (NCBI taxonomy): Eukaryota > Metazoa > Chordata > Mammalia > Primates > Cercopithecidae > Macaca > Macaca mulatta. The sequence continues at coordinate 127,714,416 of NC_133413.1, forward strand.
TTGAATGTGTCTTTTTGCCCCTTCTTCTCCTAAATGATTCTAAATGTGTTGTGAACTGCTTAGAAATCATTCTTACCCAACAGTGAACTAGATAATTGCAAAACTGAAGAAGAAGAAGAAGAAGAAAAAAAAAAAAGCTAAGAATGTCTCTGCTACTCTCAGCACAGAAGTGCCAAAAAAGCCAAAGATGACACAGCTGAGATTTAACAAGAAAAACATTTCAGGGAGCAGGACTGACAATGGATGAAAATGTTCCTGATTTCAAAGTCCCTGAGGGAAGCTGGCACTCTTACTGTTTTTTTCATGGTACTCCTGAAGTAATTCATTAAAACATTAATAGTCTCTGTTGGCCCTGGGACCATGAACTGGGACCAATCCAGCTGCACAGGAGCACATCAACATGCAGAAGATACTCACCTCTTCTGCACATACTCTATGGCTGAGAAAACCGGTCATGAAATAATTCTGAAAACAGAGAAGTAGTCAGCCTGGCCCCAGAGAAACAATAGCCTTCACCAACAGTTTTACAGGAACAGAATTGCTCAGGCAGAAAATATATTCTTATGCACATATATATATAAAAAACACATTAGCTTATAATGTAAGTTTAATACGTATATAATATACTTAACATATATATACTTAATATATACGTATTATATACTTAAAATATACATATTAAACGTACATGCCTCAATAAAATAACCAAGAGCCACAGGAAGTGATAGGGGCCACGATAAAATATTGAGAGGTCTTGCATGTGATTTAAACTTTTTTTTTCCTCTTTCTAAATGCTCCAAATATATATAATCACAGCTTCTGATATTGTAAGGTGACCATCAGCTGAAACTTGAAACAACTAACATTTACGAACCCCACTTAGGAATTTCACAAGATTCCTGTTTTCTTCTGCATTCTATGCCAAGACATGTTTGCTGTTTATTTAGATAAACATGTAATGTGTAACGGATGAGACCCTATTTTTTAACTCAATTTTCCAGTTGGGTTAAAAAATAGGTTTCTGAAGGAGGAAAAATCAGTTAATCTAAGTATTTGATGTTATATAAGTACAATCAATTAACTTACACATTAAAAAAATTTTCATCAGCTGTTTTATCATGGTGACACAGCCTTGTCATAAAGAACTACCTTTAGGTTAGCTACTAGCTGAGAATGAAACTACATTTAGTATACAAAACAAAGACATACAATTGTTAGACAAATTATCTGCTTTATCTTTGTGGACAAAAAAGACGATCGATGATACTCAGGTTTAAAAAAATTCATGTTCACAAAATATCTTCTTGGAGAAAGTTTCATTTTTATAAAGTTATAAATGTATACAAAAATATAAATCAACCATTGATTTTAGGGGGTAATAGTCTTTAAACAGCTTTCTACTAAAGATCTGTACTGCTTGCCACTAAGCAAGAATGACAGAAGGAAATTCGGTAAGAATATAAAGATTGGGTTAAGATTTTTAGGGAAATAGAAAAATAATAAAAACGTTGCCTAAATAACAAACTTCCGGCCGGGTGCGGTGGCTCACGCCTGTAATCCCAGCACTTTGGGAGACCAAGGGCGGGCGGATCATGAGGTCAGGAGATCTAGATCATCCTGGCTAACATGGTGAAACCCAGTCTCTATTAAAAATACAAAAAATTAGCCGGGCGTGGTGGCGGGCGCCTGTAGTCCCGGCTACTTGGGAGGCTGAGGCAGGTGAATGGCGTGAACCCGGGAGGCGGAGCTTGCAGTGGGCCGAGATCTCGCCACTGTACTCCAGCCTGGGTGAAACAGCGAGACTCTGTCTCAAAAAAAAAAAAAAAAAAAAAAAAGCCTTCCTAGATGGCAAAGTTTTAGGCTCCTTGGTAAATTCTGCAATAGCAAGTAATTGACAAGTGGCTTAAAATACAGTTTTATTAAAATGACATTCTCAACTAGCAGGCTGTCAGGCATGATGTCTGAAGGCTTTTGCTGCGATGAGAGTGGTCTTCAAAGAGTCAGCAGGATTCCTCTGGTGAGACTGGCCACTCCATCCCTCCCCCATGACATCCTTGTCATCTGCGTTAGGTGCCCAGCCTCCCAGGTCACACCTAGTTAACAGTACCTAGTCAGACTGATTTAGATTTGAATAATACCAGTTCCAGTACCAATTAGCTGTTTATCCTTGGAAAAATTACTGATGTTCTCTGAGTCTGTTTTTCTTATTTGCAAAATGAAGATAACAACTATTAAGTTAAAATGCAGTTTTTATATGTCAAAATCTATCAAATAACAGCAATGTTATTGCTTCCACAATAAAGTCACAATTTTCAAGACCTAGGAAGCAGTGGAAAAAGTAGAGCATGACCTAGACCTATATGCTCGTTTCTAACTAGCTGATGGACAGATTGTGAGAAAGCTTACTCAGGCAAGAAGGTCCCAGAAAGACAGGCCCACACCAATTTATCTGTCAGGATCTTTGTCGGCTGTGTCAAAGGGCTATGTAAGAACACAAATGCATGAATTTTTCAGTGCCCTGCACTGGAAGGGTGAAAAATCATTTTAGAGAATCTACAGAAGCAAGATTTGCTTAGAGAACATGTTATAGTGGTTAGCATGTTGGATTTGACTTAGGTGAGAACTGCTTCTCTGCAATGAACTAGCTATGTGAACCTGGCATTGGTCTCACCTCTTAGATTTTTTGCTTTCTCATTTATATGATGGAAATACTAACTGGAGCCCTAAATGCCACAGAGGTGATAATAACTATCATTCATTCTGCACTTGTTATATGCTGGGCACTTTACGCTAATTATCAGATTAACGTCTCACAGCAACCATATGAGGAAGGTACTGTTATTGAAATTCCCAGTTCACAATGAGGACACTGGGGCTTAAAAACAGTAAGTACAAGATCACACAGAAATTAAAAGGTGGAACCCCAGCAGTTTAATTCTAGAGCTTTCTTGCCTATGAACACGCTATACTGCTTTTAATCATAAGGCCTAAATTCTAGTCCAGGTTCTATCATTCATTTGTTTCACTGGACTTTGATTTCCTCTTAAGCTAAATGAGGGGATTGTACTTGAATGAGGTTCTAAATGATTTATGTCAAACATTCACCCTGGTCATTTCTGATAGAAGTTTCTAGGAGCATAGCATTCAGAAAGATTGTAAAAGCTGTCTTGGTTCAGTGGGAAATAGTGCTGTGATTAACTAGTGATGTCTGCCAAGGGCATGGCACACGAGAGGCATGGAAGCACTTGTAACATGTTTTGCATCCCTGGGAGAAATAAGGACACTTCTGGTTGTTATATTTTATTATTCTGTTTATGCGTTTTCTCTTAGTAGCTGCCAAGAGGGCAACCAATGGTAGTCTGGTCAGGCAAGGGCTACATTGTGGGACAGGGATGTCTAATAGAATTTTCTACCAGGATGGAAATGTCCAATACAGTAGCTACTAGACACATGTGACTATCAAGTACTTGAAATCTGGCTGAGTAGCTCTATATTAAATTTTTTTAACTTTTCATTTCAAAAGTATAAATTCAAATAGACTTATGTGGCTAGTGGCTACTATATTGGTCAGGCCTAGGACAAAGTTCAGTTGGCTGTGGATGAACACCATGGGCATGAAAACTGGGAGGGAATTTGCCTGGCAGGCTGAAAGTCAGGGAAAGGTAATTCAGGTTTGACCAAAGGGGATGCTATGGAAGGATGTGGATATCAAAGCTGACAAGTGATGCCAAATTTAAAGGTAGGCATGGAGAGCAAGTAGTTGGGGAGAGATAGGAGGCAAAAGACTAATCATCTGACTTCCTAGCTGTGTAAATCCTGCACTAGGGTGTCCCCTCTGATTCTGAAATGAACAGGGCCTGGGCTTTGATTATTTGAATGCAAATTGCCATGATGTTCTTTTATTAATGGCATAACTTGCCTCAGCATCCCTGCCCATTCCTAACTATCCTTCAGAATCTTCCCAAATCCCCACTATTCCTTAAAGTCTTCCTATCAATGTCCATCCACTGGCTCGATGAAATAGTCCCAACTGCTTAGCATTACCGCCAAGCGAATTGTTAGCACACTTTGTAGGCACTCCAATAGTTTGGCTCTTTGTTACCAAAATTCAAATTTAGTTAGCTTAATCAAAATGAGGAATAAATAGGGAGAGTATTAGAGCATTCTCGTACAAGAATTGAAGATCCAAGCCATAGGAATGGATACTGCTAAACTTCTGCAAGAAATAGGATTCAGTCAGAATCTTCTGTCTCTCATTTCAGGACTTTGTCCTCCACTCTGTCTTTCTATACATTAGCTACCCATGCTTTGCCTTGCTGCATAGTGGAAAACATGCCTGCCAAGGACTTCAGCCAGTAAGGAAAGGCAGCGTGAGGCTCTCTATATTCCCAAGTGTTAAAATATCAGGGAAGGAACTCTGACCCATCCTGATTCTAGTGCCTACCCCTTGATCTGTAGTGGAGAGAAACAGGGAGCAAGAACATGTTCAATTATTGGCATTTATACTGAAAATCATGAAGTTGGAATTTGGGGGAAGAAAGGACAATTCTCAGAAGACAGCAGGTGCTGTCCCAGGAAAAAAAAAGCATGAGGAGTTAGAAAAACAAAATGGTAAGTTTCCATTGGATAAATAATAGGATAACATAACACGGATAACAGATATTCATTAGCAAAGGCTATTTTTTTCTTTATAAAGCAGTCCAAGAATGATATGAAACTTTGCCATCTGCAGAACTCATTGATTTTTCCCCACTTATTAGGATCCAAAAGGAAAGCAACCAGATGCTTTAATTACTTTGATTGTGGAGGTGAAGGAAAGTCTTGCTTTTAAACGAACACTGTATTCATCCATTAATTGTGTCAGGAAATTGAAGGGACAGTTTGGCTTTATATTTGATTATCTCAATATCTATTGAATAAAAAAATATTTTTGCTTCATTAGCAGTAAAATATATAGGAGTCTTGATGGATCATGCTAAGTATTATTTCCTTATTTCTGGTCTTAATCACTATATTTAATAAGGAAAAGCCAGGTTCAATAAAGAATGCATCTGGCTTCAAATGATTAATCGACTTTTATAGAACTCACATGCTGGCGATTCTTTAGGAAACTAGAAAAGACACCATGAATCACAACTCCCTGCACACCCTCCCCTCCTACCCTCCAGCTTTGGTTTTACTAATCAGCCTCAATTGACTATCTTGGGGCATTTTTACAAAGGTACATCTTTTGTCTCTCACATCCTGAATTAATGCTGTAGGTAATCAGCTTCTGAGGCTGAGGTCTCTTTCATCCCCATGCAAGTCAACTAAATGGTTTTTCCTTTCAGCTTGGAATGTGAGTCTCCTCCTTTCATTCCCTCTTTGACTCTTCCCTCTGGTTACTTTAATTGGGATGTCAAATTGCATCATTGTGTAGGAAGCTGAACTTTTTGAAATTGGTCCAGGACAGAGTTTTCTTGAGTCAGGGGGCAATTTTTCTTTGTAATGTCATTTCCAATTCCTTAAGGCAGGAGATGAATTAGTCTTGCACATTAACAACAAGAAGTGAGGCTGTGGCCGGCTGCCGATGCTGCAGATCCGAATGCAAACATGAAATAGGTAGGAGAAAAATACAAGTACACACCAAGATCGGCAGAGTTGGCTTGAATGACTGAAGGACATTTTTTGGAAAGGGAATCTGAGCCTCAAAATTAAGTTAAATTAAATTAAATCCTGTGAATTCTTGTTGCCAGGGAATTTAACTACTTAAAGATATGCATGCGTCTTATTTACTGCTGTATCTCTAGAGACTGGAGCACAGATAGCAAATACCTGCTGTGTTTGCTGCCACTACTACTTAATCCTTCCTCTATAGCTGGCACTGCTAATCACTCATGACACTTTCCTGCTGAGGCCACATGTAGACTCAGACGGCTACAGGCAGTAACCACCAATTGATCAGAGCTGGCACACAAGATGGAACCTATTTGCAATCCCTGGTCTAGAACATTGTTAAGTATTTAATGAATACTTGTTGAATGAAGTAAATGAAGACATGTTTCTAGAGATTATGGGACTTTGTGTTACTCCCTTCCCTTGCATTTAAAGTGCACTTTTTTAGCTCAGATGGCCCCTAAGGAGTCAAATCTGATATTATTCCATAATTTATGCTTGCCACATTACCCTCCAACTTTATCTAAAGCAGAGATAGAAATAATTGCCTTCAAGCCATATTTATTCTAACATGCAGGCACATCTGGGCATGTCTGAAGACCCAGTGAAGTGGGTCTGAGAATTTCATCCCACAGCGTGAGAGCTGAGCACATGGATCAGGCTCTACAGCAAGGGGCCAGAATGGAAGGGAGGTAATCACGGTTATCAAATGTCACACTCTGATAATTTGCCAGCTCAGTCACATGCCTGCTTCTGAGGACAAATGGGCTGCAGGAGGTCGGTTAAAAACTACAAAAAGCTGTCAATAAAGTGGTCATAATGTGGTGCAAGTATGAGGCACTGGGCAGTGATAGGAAATGCCATCCTTATCAACCTCTTCAACACTGCTCCTTTGGCAGCATGAGCGCACAAGGCAATGTTTACCAGCAGCTTTTCGGCATCTTCCATCATTATCCTAAACAGGTACCATCTCTACTGAGCTGCTGCTTTGGGATTGACTACCAGGACGTTCAACACGGGGGCTGGAGTATTCCTAGAAGGTGAATAAATGGCAGAGCCCATGTGGCATCCAAGAGGACAACATTTGTCACTCATAGGTGAAACACCACTTAGGGACTCTCAGAATTACTTGGGGGAAATATTGAGGTAGTGCACAAGAATCCCTGTCACGCATGTGTGGAGAGGTGAGAAGTAGTATTATGATACCCTGATCCCAATTTACCTTCTATGAGCTAAAAGACTCTGGTTGAAAGCATTTTAAGGACTTTGCTATCTCAAGGACTTTGGGTAGAAAGGACTCAGGATGGAATACTGACACAAATATTTCTAAAGAGAAATATTTTCTTCAGAGCAGTTTGATCACCAAAATGCATTAATTTAATACCTAATGACATGCAGCATTTAGCTTGCTACAAAGGGAGTTCCATAGAATTCAAACACAGCCCTCCGGGAGAGTATACAAATCAAGAATACCCGTACACACTATAATGGCCACATGAAAAGCTCAAAGCAATGCAAGGATTGTTGGTGCAACATTTCTATCACATATAGGTCATTTTTCTAAGAGGATTGCAAACTGCTTTAAATCACATGAGAGTATTATCCAATTTGCTCTACAAAAATAAAGGCTCAGAACTTCAAAATGACAGGAGCCAGGTCTGTATGACTGTAGGAAAATCAAAGGAGTCTAGAAAATTTGATTAACTCAATTTGTCCCAGTTCCTTAGGGAGGCTTCAGAAACCAAAATTACTATTTAATAGTCCAGGTAGTAAAGTTGGATAGACAAGATCTTTCTGACTTTTCTGCAATTGTTTTTGAGACACAGTCTTAACTGAAATGTCAGAACCAAGGGAAGAAGAAACATGACAGCATTATTGAGCTTCCGAAATACAAAAATGTTTCTATCACCTCCAAACCTCCACCCTGGCCAAAATCAGAAAGCAATAAAAACAAGGATGTCCTAGAAAACTTTGATGTCCTTGAATCAGCCTTAATCATGCTTGATTTTTCTGCAGAATGAAATAATGTGAGCCAGTGTGACATAAAGCAGTTCTTAGCTTTTGATTTTCATTAAAATCACCTGGAGAGTTTGTTGTAACAGAGACTGCCAGGCCCCAACCCCAAAATTTCTGATTTAATTGGTTTGGGTTGGGAACCAAATAGTTTCATGTCTAACAAATTCCTGGGTGATGTTTATGCTGCTGCACAGGGGCATAGCACAATTTTGTAAGCCACTTATGAAATCATTGATCACTACTGTCTGATTCTGTTATTTCATTGGGCTTGTAAAATGATGACTTTCAAGTCTATATCTTTGTATTTTTTAGTGGGAACTACTCTGTATAGAAGAACTTTCCTTTCACAGTTTCCATGAAAACTATGTGATGACTTCTGAAATACAGATCAAACCAGAAAGGTAAGATAACTGTTTCATTTTCTTCCTTTAGTTATTAAATTTCAGAGTAATGATTATAGCTTAGCCATCTCCAGTGGCATTCGACGAGTTCTTTCTACAAATTCAAGCATCAGACAAGTCACTCCTCTCTATAAGACATAGAGGTAAGGAGTGTTATACTAATGGATGCGTGTGTGTGTCTGCCTGTCTGTCTCCCTCCCTCTCTCTAACCCCCTCTCTAATTAGATTAGCAAATGCAAGTCGATTGTCTATTTTCTTGATTTTCCAAAAAATCAGCTTTGTGTTTTTATTATTAAATCTATGATATTTTTGTTTTGTTATCAACTTGTGCTTTCATTTTTAAAAGTTTCCTTCTTTCTGCTTGTTTAAAATTGTATTTTCTGCTTCTCTTTGTTGGAGACTTAACTAATTTTTTACTGACTTTGATAGTTAAAGCTATGGATACCAAAGCTACAGATTTGATATGATTTAATATTTAAAGCTACAGATTTTCTTTCTAGTGCTACTTTTTTTCTCTCAGTTCTTCAGATTGGATAATTTCTATCAATTTATCTTCAGATTCACTGTATTTTTTTCTGCTGTCTTCCAACCACTCTTTCGCCCACCTAGGAAATTTTTTATTTCATTTATTTTTCAGATCTAGAATTATCATTTGATTCTGGGGGGGATTTCTATTATCTGCTGAAATTTTCTACTTGTTCAATCATCAAAGTTATATACTTTTAAAAATAATTTGATTATACTTTCTTTTAATTATTTGAAGACATTTTAAACCATTACTTTTAATCTTTATAAAATCCAACTAGGGCTCTCTCAAAGTCTGTTTCTGTAGACTTATTTTTTCTTAAGTATGGGTTATACTTCCTCATTTGTTTGCCTGATAATTCCAGTTGAAAATTGTCCCTTTTAGGGAATATCTTGAAGCAATTTTGGATTCTGGTATGAGCTTCTGAGGAATTTGGTGTTTTGTTCCAATAGACAGTTAATTTGCTTGGACAAAAAGCTATAAAGTCTGTCTTTCCAGTACAGTGCTCTTTCCACCATAGATTTCAGATTTATTTTGAGTCTGGAAAGTTTTTTTTTAATCTATAGTTGTAAACATTGGCTCTGCCCCATTGATGTTTTGTGCATTTGGAAACTCTAGTTACACATATGTTGCTTCTATTCTGTATTTCAGATTTCCTTGAATGATTTGTCTCCTTATTTTCATTTCATTATTTTCAGTTTCCCCATAACATGTATTTCCCACATTAAGCTTTCTATAATATCTACTTAACTTTGAATTCTTTCTAATTCATTCTTTTTATCCTGAGTTTTTCTAGTCCATGCTTTATTTCCTTCAGCTCGCTTTTCATCTCTTTCTAGTGTCCAACTATCTCAATTTCTAAAATAGTTTGTTTCTGCTATTCTTTCACTGCCTTGGTCATTTTCTTTACTTCTTTTTACTGAAAGTGAAATATGTGGCTTCAATTTCAATCTTCTTTGTAAACAAAAATGTGAGTTTTTCAATGTTTTTATTGTCCATAATAATTGAGTTGTATGTTTTAATCTTATAATAGCTTTTCATATGCTTTAATTCTTTGCTTAAATGAGACTATCAAAAGACAGATCTTTTGTCGAGGTTGAAGGTAGGCCAAAGAAGCAATCCCAGACTCACATCTAAAGGTATCCCTCCTCTCTGGCTACTAGGAAGTATTGAAACTATGACATTTTTGTTTATCTCCTTCTTTGCCTCTCTGGGCTAAGCCTGATTCTGCAGGGGTCCCTGTTTCTATTATTTTCTTCATTAGATATCTGTGGACTTTGCCCTCCAAACTGTTATCCTCACTTGTATTTTGCTTTTACAGTTGGTTTCTTCTCCTCCTCCTTTTCTTCTTCTTCTTCTCGTTCTCCTCCTCCTTCTTCTCCTTCCTTGTTCTTCTTTTTCTCCTTTCCCTTCTCTTTCCTCTTCTTCTTTCTTATTTTTCTTCCTCCTCGTCCTCCTCTTCCTCTTCTTCTTTTTCCTTCTCCTTCTTTTGTCTATATCCTCTGGAACTTTCCCTTTCTCACAAGTATTTGAACCTTCACTGTAACTGGGATCAACAGAGTTTCCTTGGTCAACATAAATTCTGTTTCAAGTAGTTATTTTAAGGATAGGTCTCTGTGCTACTGATAGAATATTTCCGGGATCCTTGAGGCATGGGCTACTGAAGCACTGTTTGAATGTTCTGGGGTTTCTTTAATGGTTCTCTACAGTTATTTTGCATTTACCAGTGCAATGACCCTAATTGCTCTTTTTTTTTTTTTTTTTTTTTTTTGTCCTTCTTTAATTTTGTTCCAATTGTTCTTAGATTCATTTTTACTACGCAGTTTTCTCCTTTGGGAATAAATTGACAATTTTTGCTTTCAAGGCTCATAGGATCCTTTTATCCTGCTATTTCTTTTTGTCACTAATGCCACAGAGTTGCTGGTCCCTAAAGTCACTGATCATTTGGGTTGAAAAATTAACTACTGACAAGTACTCAAGAAAGGCTGCAACTAGATCCCATTAAGTAGAAATTTCTGAGGCAAGTCACATAACATGTATGGCACAGAGAAAACTCCAAACCTGCAAATGAGCTTTTATCTTTTTATGTAAAATTCTATCCATCATTCAAGGCCCAGTGCAAATGTTCCCTCAGGAAGCTTTTCTTTTCCTGCCTACGTATCTACCTAAATTTAATCTTTTCCTCTGCATTCTCATCATATCTCCTCTTACTTACCTGCTACTTACCTGTTCTATCACCTCTGTTATAGACCTTTTTATCTTTTTTGTAATTTTTCTGCTTATATAACTATTCAGGACTAGATTTTAAGCTACTCCAAGACATGTATATATTCCAATATTTTTTCATATCACCAAAGCCTAGAAGGCCCTCAAGTATTTAATTAAATTTATTATCAAATATTTACGAGTACTTGCTATGGATTAGGCACTGCTATAGAAGCTAAAAATTCAAAAGTGAATAAAATTGCATCCATGTGGACAGACCTAGAGCAGTTACTGTTTGCTGCTAAGGTTTCCACTACAGATGCAAGTTTTTTAAAAAGTCCTTATGCTTTCTATCTCATTGTGGCAGCCAATCTTGAATGGGGGAACACAGGAAGAAACATGGTAATGCAGGGAAAAACATGAAAAGAAAAAAGCATTTTTGCAATTCATAAAAATTTTTGTAAATCATAAAGAGCCTGTTTTACCAAAAACAGAATAAAAAACTTGAGTTTAAAGTATGTAAAGAAAAAATAAGCTCTGCCCTCTTGGAACTTTCATTCTAGTGTTGTAATAACAGATAACACCAAATTAAATGTCAGACAGTGGTCTAAGAGCATCAGGCATATGTTAACGTGTATAATCTTCATAACAATCATACAACATAGATACAACTATTGTTTTAGTTTAGATTCTCCAGAAGCAGTCCTGACATAAGAATTTATGTGCCAATAGTTTATTTGAGTAGCTATCCCAGGAAACATGATAGGCGGTGGGTGAGATAGGGGAGAAAAAAAGATAATAAAATACAGGTTGTCAAGTGAGTTATCATAATATGTAACTGGAGCTTAATCTCATTGAGAAACAATGAAATAGAGGCAGAATAAACCTTAGCGTTATATCAAACTAGGGGTGAGGAAGATGAGATATTTATCTACTATCTCTGTGCCTATTATTGGTTGAGTGCTCCTCCTGAGTCCTCTGGGTAGGCTGACCGTACTTCTATGACCAGAGGAAAAAAAGAAAGAAAATAAAAGCTCTTCAGCAGAGATTCGTAAGAGTTTTATTGTTAGCAGCCTTCAGGACATACAGGCAAATGCTAAAGGGATGTGGAGGGACAACAATTTTTGTTGAAATTATGTTATTCCATTTTACAAATGAACAAACTGAGGCACATGGAGGTTAAATGACTTACTAGAAATATACACCTAAAAACTGATAGAGCAAGAGTTTAAATCCTTGAAGTCTTGCTCCAGAGTATGTGTTCTTAACCATTATACTGTGCCCCATCACAGTATAGAGAGGAAAGAAAAATGAAAGGAAGGAAAGAGAGGAAGGGAAGGGTTATAGTTCCTCATGAACACATTTTATTTCTACTACTAGGCTTATGCTTCTAGAGAGTAGAGCTCACATTTTATTCACTTTATTTCTCCCTTTATCTCTCCTTCGGCCAACCCTTCAACCTACCCTGAACACTGCCAAAAAATGTCTAGCACAATACCTAACTTCTATCTAAAGAGATAATTATAAGGCCCTTATCACTAGGATTTTTATTATTAAAAACTATATTTTTAATTCATTATACAGTGTAGACTAGCAGGCTTTGTAGTCAGAAAGACTTGTATGAATAATTTATTCTCAACATTTCTCCTTCCACAGTTCATAATGGGTGCTTAATAAATGGTTTCCTGTTTGTAATATTACATGACATTTTACAGTTTACAAAAAAAGTTTATACTTCCTTATTCTATTTATCTCTCCATGAGTTACTTCATGTGCATATTCCTATTTTCACTCTCAGTTGCCCTAAATTGTATAGAAGAGAAAAATAAAGGTCATAGTCTATAAAAATAAAAATAAAGGTGTGTTTTATTAGATTGTTTTTTAGCAAATATTTGCTCTCTCTCTCTCTCTCTCCTATGAGGTAGAGTATATTTTCCTGGTCCAATGACTTGAGAACATGTGATTTGTTTTGACCAAAGAAATATGAACAAAAGTGGTAATGTGCCAATTCCAAGATGAGGCTTTAAAAATCACAGCTAGGCCAGGCGTGGTGGCTGACACCTGTAATCCCAGCACTTTGGGAGGCCGAGGTGGGTGGATCATGAGGTTGGGAGATCGAGACCATCCTGGCTAACACAGTGAAACCCCATCTCTACTAAAAAAAAAAATACAAAAACATTAGCCGGGTGAGGTGGCGGATGCCTGTAGTCCCAGCGACTCGGGAGGCTGAGGCAGGAGAATGGCGTGAACCTGGGAGGCAGAGTTTGCAGTGAGCCGAGATCACGCCACTGTACTCCAGCCTGGGTGATAGAGTGAGGCTCTGCCTCAAAAAAAAAAAAAAAAAAAAAAAGAAAGAAAGAAAAAAAAATCACAGCTAGTTTTCTCTAGCCCTAGCCCTATTGTGTTTCTGCATTTTGCCATGGGATGAACATGACCATGATTCTGCATCTTGATCTTGGGTTCTGGCAGGAAAGGTACAAGAAGCTGACATGAACCTGACCTTTAACCTGAAGCAGACAGAGTTGGGCCCAGCTGGCCTGCAGTCCTGTGAGCAGGAAATTGATGTACATACTCATGAGTAAACCATAAACATTTGCTGTTATAACCCAGGAAGATTTGGGAGTTGATTTTTATGTGCTGTTATGGCAACAATTGTTGATGAATGTGGGTATACAGTATTGGAAGTTCTCATGCGTCTTTGATGGCCAGTCTCTCAGTACTTACAGAACTTCTTGGCCTCACCAGATATTCCCCACTTGAATAATGAAGTTGTATGGTTGGGAATAGACATTTTGCCTATTTGGGTCTATAGGTTTAGGACCCTTGGAGGATTCAAGACTGGTAGAAAACCACAGCATGGTCCAAGATGCAGGTGTTCATGCCTGCAGGTAAGTAGATGCATCATTAACTTCAACAACAATAAATAAAATTTAAAGAGATTTTTAGATTATCATATACTGAATGAACTAAGATTAACTTTCTAACGAATGGCCACAAATTTCTAGTGTGTTTATCTTTCCCATATGCTTCCCAGCTCTGCTAAGTTGGAAGCCTCAAATCCATCAACCAATAAATCATTCCTTGGGTTTCACTTTAGGGACCAATTAAAACTATCAACATGTTTTCTTCCATTACACTGGGAGTTTTATCTCCAGCTGTTGGGATCTGAGCTTCTAAAAGTATGAAGCATGACTACCCAGGGAGAAGGCACTTGAGACAACTGGAGGAAAATAGATTCTATTGAAAGCTAGTTTATGCAAGCTTAGTGCTTCCACCCCCTCACTTCATTCAGAGGGCACATGCTTTACTAAACCTGTGGTAAATAATACAGCTGGCACCACAGCAGGAAAGGTGCTGCCCCCAAACCTGGAGGGAGAGCTCCTGGCAGATAATCCAAGGGCTGGTAATTTATCACTTATGCAAACACAGCACCTCTTGTGGATCTCCTTTTACGTCTCCTGTTCTGTGAAACGTTCCACTGAAGACTTGGATAAATGTTTTCCAGATGGTATCAATCATGGTGTTACCTACTAATAGGAATCCAGGAAAAGTCACTGAATTAATTAGCAAGTCCAACAGGAAAGGAAGAAGGACTGTGCTTGAAAGTAGAAAAAAAAGAGACCCCTTGGAACTATCTAATCATCTAGAAACAAAGTCATTCAGGAAAAGGGGGCTTGATTAAGCATCAGGAAACCTGACACCTGGTCAACAGCCTGGTTCCTCCAAATCACAGGCTTTGGAGTCTAAGAGATAGAGGTTAGAATCTCAGCTCAGTCTCTATGCATAGCGGGCAAGTTACTTGGCCCCTCTGAGCCTCTGTTTCCTCATATGCTAAGAGAAAAAATAATAAAATAATGCAAACTATATAATACCATTTTACAGACCTAGATGTGTAGCATGTGAAGCACGTAGCAAAGTGGCCACCAATAGGCGGCACTTAAAAAAATTCTTTACTCTCACCTGTGATCAGTTAAATGATTGGAAAACTATTGACCCCTGTCTGAAACTACACCATTGCCGTGACCACATCTTGAGCAGAGTGCACTTTCCCACTCCTTGCTTTGGGCTGACTACATGACGTGCTTAGACCAATAAATGTGGGTGGAAGTGACAATGGGCTCGTTTTTAGACCAGGACTTAAGAGGCATTATGTTTCTACTTGCCCTTTGCACCTGCCCCATCACCATAAGAAAAATAGACCTAGGCTGTCTTGCTGGTCCAAGAAGGAGGATAAAAGACACATGAAGCAAAGCTGCCAACCCCAGAGTTTCCAAACCCCACCCAACACGAAGACATGTGAGTGATAATAAATAATGGTTGTTTTTAGCCACTGAGTTTTCACATGGATTAATTTCAGCTGCAGTATCTCACAGATGATGTTATCTCACATTCCTTCTCTGGGTTTTAATTGCATATCAGCTCAGGACTTATTGAATGAATATCTTTTGCGATGCTGATATTAGAGATAAGGCCCAGAAAATGGCAAGCTAAAATATCCCAGAAACTTCTACTGTATAGTTGGTTTACATCTAAACTCCAAACTTAGATGTGTAAGAAAAGTAACTTAACTTGGTTATGACAAGACCTTTTTATTTTTTAACAGTTTCATTACAAATCCCCTATTCTGCTGGTTAGCAGAAAAATCTCTCAGTCAATTCAGGGTTTCTCCTCCCTTAAGGACTGGGTTTAACTTTAGGAGGCTTTGCATGATGAGGAGGTGGAAGGTGTTGGGAGGGAGAACCAGGGCACTGTTGTTCCTGTTGTTGATCTCTGCCGTTCTCTCTCTTGGTCTATGTAAGCGAGGATCTAAAGTCTGATTCATTCTTGGCTAATCTTCTTTTAGAAGCCCATGATTAGACTCAACTGGAGAAAGTTTGGAGCTTCTCTCAGACATGTAAGAATTGTTCTGAAGAATCTGCATCTTGTTGGGTGAAGGACTTCAAAATGTGCAATAAAAATGCACTGGTCTTGGACCTATCTAGCTGGAAGGAACTGGTAGATAAGCTCTTACTGCTTCTCCAGGTTCTCACAAGAAAGCAGGCATGGATTCCTTTTGCACAGATCCTCCAGGCTTTCTGGGCCCTGTCATTCCTTCTTCTATCTTCCGGGTTGAGCAACATGCAATCTCCCCTTGTGCAGAAGCCCAAATAGCTACTGAAAATATTTCCTCTCTGACTTTCCCCATTTCTTTAACTCTGAGAGACTTTTTCTAGTATCAGTTCTGAGGAACATTGCTATTTTCCTTCCTATCATCGGGAAGACCTAGACTTTAAAACTCAAAACCTGGGAAAAACTTCCTTTTTTCTCTCTTTTGTCTGGATCATCACTACCTTAAAATACTAAATTAGCAAAGTCCTAACTAGAAACTGAATTGGCCAAAGAGTCAAGGAGCAACAGGTAATTCCAAGAAAAACAACAGCAAACTTACATCAGTTAACATTTCAAAGCTATTTTCCTTTGCAATTTTATGTATCTGTTTTTATGGAATGCAACAGATAATAGGCTAAATGCTATTTTGCATATGTGTTACGTTGGATTTCTCACATATTCTACTACTTAACTCAAGATGTTGAGTAAATAAATGAGTTAATAAACTGGAATTTCTATATCAGTTCTTGGTTCTAGTTATGTTTTGCTTGTTTTGGATGTTTTTTCTTTTTGAATGCTTATTCACTGGCCCAGCTGTATTTATGCCCAGATTAACCAGAGACATTGCCAGCTGTGATTTGCAGATGTGCTCCAGCTCCACAATGCCAGAAAAATTCAATTATGCCTACTAAGGTCATAGCTATAAATCACAACCGCACTGACATTTTATGGTGAATAGTGGCAATCGAAATACTTAGCCAGCAGCAGATTGTAACTGCTTATATTACGATGGCCAAAATAACCATGTGTGAAACCATTATATTAGTTATATTTACAGCCAAATCAAACCAGGCAGTGGTCCAAGCAATGGGTTGGCAATCAGCCCGATTCAAGCTGAGCAAGGGTGATTTCACGCTGCAAAATGTGAACAAAAGCATGAGCCACTACAGCATGTATTGAGAGTTCAAATGGAATAGAACCTCTCAGACAGAGTAGACATTCGAATGAATAAGCTGGCTCCCAAATATTTACCTCAATTTGCAAGTGTGTGTTAGGTACAAGACAGGATTCTCAGATAGACTACCTCCCTATGGGACAGTCTGAGAGAGATATTTTCAATATATTATGTCCTTAGAATATTAGTATCCATAAAGTACTTCATAACTTTTATTTTAGGCCATGATCGAGTATGAGGGAAAGGATTTACCTTGTTACCTTAAAAAAACTAAGCAAACAAGCAAAATATATGAAATAATGGTTTTCAGACATTTGGAAAGAAGCTATGCAAGAGAATGAAACAACAGAAACAGATGAGAGGAGGCTTATATATTTCCAATTTACTAGCTGGAGAGAGTTTTTACATTGTTTTGCAGGAAAGGGAAATCCAAATAGTGCCTGGCAGTCTCCCTGAGGTGACCAGAGAAAGTTGAGAACTTGTACATTCCAAGGTGGCTTTGACTTATAGAGACAACAACCAGGCATGAAATTGCTTCACAGATAAGAGAGGCCTGCACAGATAGAGTGCTCTGGGGATTTGCAGAAAGTGCCTTTGGAGACTTTGATTGAATATTACTCAGTGCATATATGTGAGAAAACTAACGAGGACTAGAAAAGGAATCAACAAGGATTCAAAGGAACAATCCCTGGGATTCCCACAGAGCCTGGAAGAGTTAATGCTCCTACCTGCTAAAGTTGAATGAACATTATAATACAAGGGAGCATCAGCTAGAGTACTCTAAGTATCACCTGAGCACTGGGGCAGAATTAGCCTTTGACTGAAGTCCTCTGATACCACCTTAAAATCAAGCCTTGAGAGGATCAATTTCCAAGTAACTTAATTGTGCCCCAGAACAAAGATCTAGAATATTTAAAGGTACACAAAACTAGCAAACAAGGTAACTTGTACAATGTCAGGCAGCCAATAAAAATTACCAAGCAGGCAAAGAAGCAGGAAAATATGATCCATCATGAGAATAAATATCAATCAGTAAAACAGATTCTTGAAACATGCTAAAAATAGCAGACAACATTGAAATATCTCTTATAACTATATTGCAGATAATCAGAAAGGTAGAATAATTATGAGGATATTAAACAGAGACATGGGAGGTATAAAAAGGCCCAGTGTAAACTTCTAGAGATGAAAAAAAAAATGTCTGAAATGAAGACTGAGATGAATAGCAGATAAACAATGGAGGAAAAATGTTAATAAATACACAATTAAAACTGCATGTGAATGTTCACTGCAGCACTACTCACAATAGTAAAGACATGGAATCAACCTAAAAGCCCATCAATGACAGATTGGATAAAGAAAATGTGGTTGATACACCATGGGATACTATGCAGCCATAAAAAAGAATGAGATCATGTCTTTTGTGGGAACATGGGTGGAGCTGGAGGCTGTTATCCATAGCAAACTAACTGAGGAACGGAAAACCAAATACTGCATGTTTTCACTTATAAGTGGGACCTAAATGATAAGAACACATGGACACAAAGAAGGAAACAATAGACATTAGGGTCTACTTGAGTGGGGACGGTAGTAGGAGGGAGAAGAGCAGGAAGATAACTGGGCTTACTACATGGGTAGTGGGCTACTAGTATGTACTGGGCTTACTACATGGGTGATGAAATAGTATGTGCAAAAAACATACATGACACGTGTTTACTTCTGTAACAAACCTTCACTTGTACCCTCAAACCTAAAATAAAAGAAAAAATAAACTGCTCGAAATTAAATAGACAAAAATGACTTTAAAAATATAGTAAAGCAAGGTGAACTGTGGCCAGCTTTAAGATGCCTAATATGTATGTAATTGAAATCTCTGACATGGGAATGATTACCACAAAAAGTATTGGAAGAAATGCCAATTTTTCTTCTAAATTGGATGAAAACTACAAACCCAGAGATACAGGAAACCCAGTATACACTCTGAGCACAATAAAACTACTCCAAGGTACATCCTAAGAAAATTATTAAAACCAATCATCAATGGGAGCCTTAAAAACAGAGAGAATACAGACATTTGAAGCAGAAAAACAAAACACACAAACAAAAAACAGAAAAAAAATGACTACAGATTTCTTGTTGGAAAAAAATGTAAACCTGACAGTAGTGGGGCAATATTTTTAAAGACCTCCAAAAGTTTTGACTTAGAGCTCTATTTCCGGTTGTGTTAGTCCATTTCCGTGCTGCTAATAAAGACATACCCGAGACTGGGCAGTATACAAAAGAAAGAGGTTTAATGGACTTACAATTCCATGTGGCTGGGAAGCCCTCACAATCGTGGTGGAAGGCAAGGAGGAGCAAGTCATGTCTTACATGGATGGCGGCAGACAAAGAGAGCTTGGGCAGGGAAACTTCCATTTTTAAAACCATCAGATGGGCTCCTCTCATGACATGTGGGAAGTGTGGGAGTTACAATTCAAGATGAGATTTGGGGGGGATACAGCCAAACCATATCACCAGTGAAAATACCTTTTAAAACTAATGGTGAAATAAAGACTTTGCGAGACATATGAAAGCAGAAAGCGTTCATTATCAATAAACCTCAAGTATATGAAATGTTAAAGGAAATCCCTTAAAAGGAAGAAGAGTGATATCAGATGAAAATCTGGATTTACACAAAGATGAAGAAAACTAGCATATATTAAAAACATAGGTAAAGATAAAACATTCTTTTTAATTTTATGATAATTTACTACTTAAATAAAAATAATAAATTGTGGGTTATAAAGAGAAACAAATCATTCTACTAAAAAGACACTTGCATTTATATGTTGAAAACAGTGCTATTCATAATAGCAAAGACATGGAATCAACCAAGATGCCCAATAATGGACTGGATAAAGAAAATGTGGTACATATACACCACAAAATACTACACTGCCATTAAAATGAGCTCATGTCCTTTACAACAACATGGATGCAGCTGGAGGCCATTATCCTAAGTGCACTAATGTGGGACCAGAAAACCAAATACTGCATGTTGTCACTTATAACTGGGCACTATATATACATATATACATATATACACACACATAATATATATACACAAATATATATATATACATATGTGTGTGTATATATACACGTGTGTGTGTGTGTGTGTGTGTATATATATATTTGAGACAGAGTCTTGCTCTGTCACCCAGGCTGTAGTGCAGTGGCATGATCTTGACTCACTGCAACCTCTGCCTCCCAGATTCAAGTGATTTTCCTGCCTCAGTCTTCTGAGTTGCTGGGATTACAGGCACGTGCCACCACACACAGCTAATTTTTGTATTTTTAGTAGAGCTGGGGCTTCTCCATGTTCCCCTGGCTGATACTGAACTCCTGACTTCACATGATCCACCTGCCTCAGCCTCCCACAGTGCTGGGATTACAGGCGTGATCCACGGCACCCAGCCAGGGCGTTACATATTGAATACACAGGGAAGCAAAGATAAGAACAATAGAACTGGAGACTACTTGAGAGGGGAGGGTGACAAAGGGACATGGGTTGGAAAGTTTCATACTGGGTACTATGATCACTACCTTGGTGATGGGATCATTTGCACACGAAGTCTCAGTGACACACAATTTACCCCCTGGACCTAAAATAAAAGTAGAAAAAAAAAAATCATGGGCTAGAGAAAATGTAGAAGTAAAATGCATATCAAATACTGCACAAAAGTCTATTTAAAAGGGGAAAATTGAAACAAACTGTCTTAAGTTTCTTTTACTATATAGAAAGTTATATAATATTACTGGAACACAGAAAAGTTTATGGAATAAACCCTAAAGCAACCATTATAAGAACAAAACTGTTCACCTGGTAAGCCAAGAAAGGAGAGAAGGTAAGACCATAAAATAGACTCAATTATTCTAACAGAAAGCAAAAAGAGGACAAAGGGACCAAAAAACAGATTAGAAAAATATAAAACTAATAGCAAAATGTTATAAATTTAATCAATAATCACATTAAATGTAAATCATTTAAATCTGCCAATTATAGGGCAGAGATGGTCATATTGAATAAAAAGTCAAGACCCAACAATGTGCTACCTCTAAGTCATACTCTAAAGAAAATGACACAAATAGGTTGAAAGGAAGTAAAAAGATATTCTAATGTAAGTTTGGTTCAACAGCTGAAAAATAATTCAATGTATTTCACCATATTAACAAACTAAGAAAGAAAAAATGATAATTTCAATCAATGTTAACAAAACAAAATGTTCACAGCAGATTCATTTGTAATAGAAAAAAACTGGGAGAATCCCATTCATTTGAATGCATAATCAAATTGTAACATATCTGTGTAATAGAATATTACTTAATGTATTAGGATTCTCTAGAGAGGCAGAAAACATAATATATGTATTTATGAGAATATTTATTATAGGAATTGATTCACATGATTATGGAGACTGAGAAGTCCCACAATCTGCCATCTGCAACCCGGAGGAAAAAGTAATTATATAGGTAAATGTAAAAACAGTATAGTGTATTTTTTTGTGTTTTTAACTCTTTCTTTTGTTTCAATTGAAAGAGAATTACATAAAAGCAGTACTTACACAATATATAAACATATAGTTTTTGTGACTAACAACACAAAGGCAGAAAGGGGGACAGAGCTATAATGGAGGAAAGATTTTGCATACTGTTGAAATCATGATGGTATTAATCCAAATTAGATTATTATAAACTAAATTATTAATTGTAATCCTCAAGAAAATCACTAAGAAAATAACCCAAAATACATAATAAAAGAAATAACATTGGCATTAAATGGTGCAACAATGGAATTAAGTTGAATAGTACACAACAATGAAATTAAAAGAAAACTATCTATTTAACATAAGTTCATAATGGAAGAATAGAGGGAAAAAATAAGACATATAAAATACAAATAGCAAAATGACAGACATAAATCTTATCACTTCAGTAATACATTAAGTGTAAATTGATTAAATACTCTAATCCAAAAGTAGAGATTGGTAGAATGAATAAAGAAAAAACAATTCTATTTCTAACATATGTAAAAAGATAAAATGCTTAAGAATAAATGTAACAAAAGAAGTGCACAACTTGTGTATTGATAAATGCTCCAACACAGATGAACCTTGAAAATGTTATGCCAAGTGAAAGAAGCCAGACACAGAAGGCCAGATATTATATGATTCCACTTACAGTAAATGTTCAAAATAGGCAAATCCCTAAAGACAGAAAGTAGATTAGTAATTTCTAGGGAGTGGTAGGAAGGGAAAGATTGAGGATTAACAGCCAATGGGCATCAGATTTCATTTGGAGGTAAGTAAAATATTGCAGAATTAGATAGTCATATGGTTTTACATTGTAAAACTCTGTGAATATACTAAAAACCACTGAAACGTACACTTTAAAAGGATGAATTTCATGGTATGCAAAGCAAACAAATTAATTATTAATGAAAAATAATCAGCTGTTTTAAAGTAGATTTATAGGGGAATAGTGAAAATATAGAGATCAAGTGTTTTATAGAGTTGGAAAGGCTAACTTTCTGGATTCCCGATAGTAAGATTCCAAATTGAAAAAAGTCTTAAGTATAAGAAGCTCAATATGATTCTCAGCTAATAACTCCCTCTGAGACAAAGACCAGTTAAAAGAGTTACTCCCTCACCAAATCTCATGTTTTGGGTAGCTAACAAGCGGTTTCCACTAAGATGAGAGAAAATAAGAAAGCATGGGAAAGAGAAAAAGGCATTGGGGTAAAGGAGAAATAAGGCAGGACTAAGAATTGTATCTAGAAAAAAGAAGATTTGACTGTGATTATTGATAAATAAAAGTAAATGGAAACATTTAGATTAGAAACTGCTAAGTTTTGGAGAATCTTTTATTGCAGAAGAATCCCAAGCCAAATCTAATAATCTTGTGATTATTTGCTAGGCTTTAAAACTGCCATGGTAGATCCAAACTAGCATGGGCAGGAACACCAGCTTCAAGTATGAATAAAGAAGAAATTTGTAAAGGGTGGAGCCAGGAGCGCCAGGAAAGTTTACACTGTAGTTATCCTATACAATCTTCATTATTTTATATTTGAGTGTTTTGGAGCAGAAGTGTATAGGGTAACTTATCTCTAGTTTTACAGGTTGCTGGGCCAAAAGGAACCACATCTGTGCATAGTAGAATGACTGTACATCACCTATAGATCCTGGTCATGGAGTGCATTGAATGGATGGGACTTAAAATGTTTACCTTGATAGAAAGTCTGTTCTGTTTCTTGGAGAAAGAATGTGGCAATAAAAGTCAGCGATTGCTATGTTCATCTAAGCCAATTTTCGTTTCCTCCTAAGTTAGACTACATTTTCAAATCTTCCTTACAGTTAGGTGTGGCCAAATATCTCATGGAATGTGGGCAGGCATGATAAGTGCTTTCCATATGCTTTCTAAAAAACTCCTCATTGTCCTCCACTCTTTTTTTTTTTTTTTTCCATCATCTGCCCACTGAAGGGAGAGACCAAGGACCTACAGGAGGGCAGAGCAATAAGACTGAAAGAGCCTGGGTCTGTGAGTCACCACATGGAGGAGAGTAGATCAGAAGATCTCCCAGACTAGGGGGGACCTCATCAGGTTGCTGCATGAGAAAGACATTTTATTGTGTTAAGTGACTGACATTTGGGGTTCTTTGTGATAACACATGGTATTGCCTTAACTAACACAGTTTTATAGGTTAATACATTTAGAAAATGCTAGTCTTACAAAGAAAAATTGATTTGCATCAGCCTTTCATTTGCTGCTGGGTATGATAATGTTTTCACAACAAAGAGGTCATAGAAAGTATTTTCCTAGCTATATGATCACAAGACCCATTTTTCACTTAGCCTCCAGAATGACCAAGAAATTTCTCCTCAAGAGAGAAAGGGGAAATGGACTGGGTTCAAATTTTTAGAAAATACACACATTTAGGAAATAGAAGGAAATAAAGTACTGAAAAAATAAAGAAAAGAAACAGAGAGGAAGAAGAAGTACGAGTGTTAGTACAAAGGTTCTGTAGTGGGAGAGTTTTAAAGGGAAGCAAACATTACTTAACAATGCCAAATGTTAACAGAGATCAAGACCGACGGGAGGTCACTCAGACCCTGTGAGTGAACAGAAATACCTACCTGCATTTCAGGTTTAATTCAGAACCCAGAGCATACAACGACAATGAACTCTAGATAAGATTTTGCCTGAACTAACAGCTGGCTCCTTTGAACTTGGACATCTCTTAATTTATTCACATTTGTTTCTAATATCTATAAGAACAGAGACAAGTCCTTAAACTCTCTGAGCTTCAGTTTCCCCATCCATGAAACAGAGAAAATATTAATATTCTGCTTCCTGACTTCATAAAAAAGCTTGTAAGAGATCTTTGAAAGCTATTTAATCCACACCTGCCATTCTTACCCACAGCATATACACAGGCTCACATTGGTGCACAGGCACACACACACACACAGCCCAGATTCCATAAATTGTAACACATATTATAACATTTTTCTTTTTATCAGAAACAGCCAAGCATTTCTCATCTTTAACAGATTAAAGAAATTTTTATTGGTTACAATGTCATTTCTGAAGCTTGAAATTAACATCAGCCCACTGTCAGTTTAATCCCTTTCCATTTGTCAGATGTTCAATACCATTCCAGTTTCAAAGGGAAGTGAAAATAAAACTAGCTGAACGTGTGTGGCCCTATTGTGCGTGGTTATTGAAACACTGAGACCACATCGGGCTGACAAGCAGCTGCCTCGGCTGCTGGTAAGATTATTGGAGCAGCTTATAGATTGCTTGTAAGCATCTCTCCAACATGCATGCTCATCTGGGATTTAACTTCTTAAAAAATTTCTGGGAATATATTGAAGTAGAGCTGGGGATGGGGAAAGTGGTAGTTTGGAAAATGAAGAAACAAACACTCGACTGTGATTAGAGATTTGTTTTCAAGTCAAAATTATACGACACTCAAGCCAATTTTAACAAAATAAACATCTGCTCTTTAAGGAATCCAGGGAAAAAGTTGCCATTAAATTTTACTCCTGCTGCCCTGGTTTCTCAGGCATTGCTATATCCTTGTAGTAGAGAGATTTTGTTGGCTCAAATTCCTACCCTCTGTAGTTAAAACAAAGGTATTCTCTATAACTTAGCCAAACTACGAATGCCCTTTGTCTTCTGTGATGATTTCCACAAGGAATTAAAAATATCTGAGGTTCCTCTAAGGTCAGACTGGACTGAAGTTGCGTTAGGAAGCAGAATGATGATCAATATTTGTCTGGAATCTGGATCCAGAAATTTGTCTGTTTCCTTCTTATAATAAAGAGGTGCTAAATGTTTTACCCATGTTATCTCCAGATTATCAAAAAGCCCTCTGTGGCTGGTAATATTGCTCCAATTTTACAAACACGATTCATATTATTTTACAATTTGTCCATATTTATATAGCTAGTAAGTAGCTAAGCTGAGATCTGAAGTATTTCATCTGATTCTGAGTGACCTTAGATACTCTGCCACTTGCTCCAAGATGACATATGAGCATCCATTTTCCATATGAACATATGTTAAATGAAGATAAAGGCTCTGACTTATCTCATGTTACTTACAATTATTTAAAAAATATTGTTTACTGTTCAAAAATAAGACACATCGCTTCAAGACCATTCACTAGAAATGTAGAACCAGAAAAATGTTATTAACCTCTTTCACACACAAAAAGCGTTCTCTCCAAAGATTTCTAAACACTACTTGCTTCCATGGGACAGTAACTCATCCCAAAAAGCGACTACATTGTGACAATAAATGTTTTTGAACTTGATAAACAGATCTGGAAAATACAACCTATTAAGAACAACTACATTATTGGTTTACAAATCTTTCAGTTGCAGGGCATCTAACAAAGAAAAAGTCGACAATTCTGTTTTCTGATTTTAAAAAAGAAGAAAATTCATAAATAGGCCAAGTAAATTTGACCATGAAGCAACAGCTCCTCCTACAGCATCTGAGAATGTAGCATTTCAAAGATTTCTTGTTAGGTTCGTTTCTAGAAAATTAACTAGGCAAAAATGAGGTGCTCTGTTTTCCTGGTCTACTTTCATGCCTCTATCCCAGTTCAAACACGTTGATTCTTCTTCCCCTATTTCCCAGGAATCTCCTCGTTTTATCAGAAACTCTGTCAGGACTGGATTTTAAGCTCACTCACACTAAGTGGAAGGAAGGTGGCTTTTAAAAGCCTAATGACAAGGTAAGGGGATTGAGGCCAGGAGTTCAACAAATGCCTGGACAACATAGAGAGACCCTGTCTCTACAAAAAATAAACTTAGCCATGCATAGTGGCACTCACCTGTAGCCCCAGCTACTTAGGAGGCTGAGGTGGGAGGATCACTTGAGGCCAGGAGTTGGAGGCTACAGTGAGCTATGATCATGCCACTGCACTTTTGCCTGGGCAACAAAGCGAGACCCTGTCTTGAAACAAACAAACAAAAAACTTACACGAATCTGCATAAGTGAAAAGCTAGCCTCAGGTATTAGTGAGAGGGATCTGATCCCCCCACCCCATCCCTGCCTAAGAGAGGCTTGGGGATTCTAACTCAACTGATTCTGCCCAACTACTTGGAAATCCCAGACCAGACACTTCAAATGTTGGCCGTTTTGTCGGCTGTTTATTTCTAGACTTAATTTCCAGAGTGGCCACAAGATGGCGCTACTCTCCAACGGTTACCATACTGCACCAGGCAGGACCCCAGGGAGCATCGACACACAGTAGGCGAAAACCAAACCTTGGAAAAACATAAGGAGCATTCCCTCACATCCCCATCCCCTTCCACCACCATCCTTTGTGTGTGTGTGTGTGTGTGTGTGTGTGTGTGTGTGTGTGTGTGGCCAAAGATATATTAAGTCAGCAAACTCTGCTTTTAAAGGAAGCTACAGATGTAAGTAGAATTAAATACCCGAATTAGGAGCAACTTCATCCTAAACTTTAGTCAATATTTAGGCATAGATCTTTTAATACATGGCAACAGAAACTATCACTACTTAAAAAAATAATACTGCGAGCCATTTTTAAAAAGCTTTTATTCTTTCGGTTTTACTGTATCAAAAATGATGAAAAAATAATAAAGCTTTTTCTCTTAAAAAATATCTCCATGCTTGTGATGTTTTTACTTATTTGTTTTTTCTTACAGGTCGTCTGAAGCGATTGGCAGAATTTCTGCTATGGATTTGTAGCTGATCTCAGTCACTGATGCAGAGCACACACACTCAGTACGCACACACATACAATTCTCACATGAGCACAGAGATGCAGAGATGCACACGCGAACACATGTGCACGTGCATGACTACTCTCCCAGTAACATCAATTGTAACACGCTGTGCTCCGTTTCCCGTGGCAGGGCCTGATGAAGGCCTCCGTCTAACCCCTCTCTCCTGAAACTGCTCGCAGGCAAAGCCTCCGTCTTCATCAAAGCCTCCGTCTTCATCAAAGCCAATGCTCATGCTGCTTTCTTAGCTGTCTCCCACCCTCTTTAGCACATGAGGTTAAAGTTACCAGGCCAATACTTCGAACATCACTGGTAAATGTCACAAGGAAACTTGTTTCTCATACACACAGTTCAGAAAATCATGTAACTCCAGCAAAAAACGCACTTTCCCCAGAAAAAAAGCTTTCTCATGTGTGGAAAACAAATGATAGAAAGGAATGCACGTTGCATAGTTATGAACTTACTCTAGACAACCCACATTTTCTATCTTTCAAAAGACAGTTGGCCAAAGTGATGTCATTTGAAAGAAATATGTGTTTTTGTTTAGTTTTGTTTAATCTCCCTCCCACGCCCAAATCTGCATCTTCTCTCTTCCTCCCCTTACACACCTCAGCCTTCTTCATCTGATTTGTGTCTCCAGCAAGCAGACAGGCTCCAGCTGTGCATGAAGCGTGAGCTCCCCCTACCGACAGCTGGGAAGAAAGACAGGCTCTCTCGAACCCAGTCTGAGATTTTTCTCCTAAGCTTAAGTCCAAGTTGTGCAAAACTGCTTAAACGTGCACACTCACACACACACACACACACACGCACACACGCACACATGTACACATGTAAACAAAGTGATACTTGAAACCTTGTGTATTTGGAGGAAGCATTTGGTTTAATTTGCTGCAAAAGTATTTTCGCCAGTGGATCGATAATGCAAATGTATGCTATGGTAAGATCAGCTTTCTATTCAGCTGTGCTGGGGTCTTGTTGGGTGGGTTTTTAAAAGCGTTGAAAGACTATCCTGCAACCTACTTATCTCTGCTGGTTCTGATAAGGTGCATGAAATTTCCTAATCCATTCCCTAACAAGGCAGTAAGCATTTCCTTTTTCTTATGTCTGCTGTACTGGACCTCGGAGATTAAAGAATAGGTCCCAGGCAGAGACACAGGAGGCAATTTGTGAGTGGCTGGCACCTGAACGGAACCACACACTACAGTAGGTCAAAAATTGGATTTTTTTTTTCTCTTGTTCTATATTGAGCTGACTCTGAGATGGTTACTCTCCCTTTTTTTTCTTTAATCTTACTATGAATCGATGGTTTTGTCCAAATTCTTACAATTTGCGAGACATTGTTCAGAATTACTCCAGCATTCTCTTATTGTTTGGCACATTCATTTGACAAATGCTTATGTGCTCTGATACTGTTCTTAGACTCTCAGTTATAAAGATAAAGAAAACACAGTTGCCACCCTCAAGAATCAAAGCCTCGGCCAGGAAACAAGCAAAGAATAGAGGATAGTGTGTAGCTTGTGTTCCACTTCTCCGAACATGGGGATTTTAAAGGCATTTCAGAACAACTTAAAACACAGAAAGGTGCCACGCTGACTTTACCCAGAGTAGCAAGGTTTTAGGGAAAGCCTGAGCATGCCTCAAACGATTACAGCCCACAGCAGCATTGGGTAAAGAGAACATCAGCTGGACTGATGCACCAAAAGGCCAGGGAAATAAGGCTGCACAGGTAAGGGCCTTGTAGCTGGAGCTGATGGCAGAATGCCTGGCTACCAGCAATGGATGTCAGCATAGCATCCAACAGACAGCTGGGCCAGTGGCTTCTTAGGGACACCAATCTAGATGCTAGGAATCAAAAAAGGACTTGGGACTTCTCACCGGGGCCACAGATGAGCTAGAGGCAGTCTCAGCCCTGGAGCCCACGTATCTTCTTTGCTGATTTACGCATACCCAGGTGATGGCTTCAAAAGGTGGAAGCGGAATGAGAAGCCCTGAAAGACTGAAACTGTTCTGTTAGGGACGTTCAACCTTAGATTGAATATATATAATCTCTCTATATGTTTCATGTGTGGAAAAGAAATTATAGAAATGATGCATGTTGTATAGCTATAGACTCACCCTAGACAGCACATATTTTCTCCCTCTCTCTCTCCGTCTCCTGAGAGATTCCTGGAAACCTAGGATGCCTCAAAAAGGACTTGGGACTTTTTGATTCATGGTACCCTAGGTTGGTGTCCCTAAAGAGCCACTGGCCCACCTGTCTGTTGAATCTTACGCTCCTGAGAAGGAGAGTGGTGTGATGGGCTGGCTTGCTTTGCTAGTGAAGGCCAATTGCGTGATCTCCTCCCAGTTGCACATTCAGTATAATCACGCTGGCAACTTGAAATTGACCATAGTGAGAATATTTACATCATAGAAATTGAAAAGTGCTGCAAACTAGGAGTTCCCTGTCCCAGAAAGCTGATTGTGAAACACTGACCAACACACCACTAAATTTATATACGTATGTATGTGTGTATACACATATACATTATGTACACATATACACATAGATATACATATATGGTATATGTTTATATTGAGAGTATATTAAACTAAGAGAGACTAAGTTACTTTTATTAAACATCTTTCCTATGTCTCAGTCTCCAAACACACACACACACACACACACACACACAATCATCAGGAATAAGAATTTTAAAGCAAGATAAGACCTGTTATTTAAAAGGAAAAGTTACAGTTCTTGCACATCTGAGCAGTGAAGAGTAAATTTCAACCCTATGCTTAATAAGGAGAAATCTCTCCTTTGGGTCATTATTGGAAATGTCAGCTGCTCCTGTCTCTGTCATCATACAGTTGACAGAGCAGATGCTTTGGATTCAAGTAAATTTGCATTGGACTTTCAGCTCAACCACTGACTATGTGATTCTGGGTAAGTTATTCGACCTCGGAGTTTCCATTTCCTCATCTGCAAAACTTGGAGACAAAATATCCCTACCTAGTATAGTAGTTCAGAAGAGTAGAGAGATGCAAAGTGCCTGTCAACATTCGGCTTAATAAACAATGACTACTGATAAAGGAAAATTAACCCAGTTAATTAGAACAGATACTTTCTCTCATTGATCTGCTGATCGACTGGAGAGAACCCACTGGGAATGGGTGAGGGGGAATCACCCTCTGCAACAAAAGTAAATCATTGCTTATGAGTTTGCAGGTGATTAGGTGGCAAAGGGTGGTCCCCTAGAGAACGTGGGAAAGGGAGCCTCACTGCGGAGGTGCAGCAGGACATATGAGAGCTGATTAAATGTGTGTTTTCTCCACTCATTAGGCATAAACTGCTAAGGCTGAGCACGGAGGCTGGTTTTCACTTTCTTGAAACAAAAGCAAAAGAGCTTAGAACAAGCTTGCTTGCACATACAGCTCCTTGAATGCAAAATATTTATAGGGCCAAATGGTAGAACAACGCCAGCTGGTACTGAGCGGGGAGCAAGGGCTGAAACGGTATAAGGCTGAATTCGTTCACACGCCTCCCCCCAGGAAACAGAAAGGGAGGTGAAAAAAATCCTGGAGAGGTGAACAAGAGCATGAAAGGCCTTTTTTATTCCCAATTAAGTGTGGCATGAAAGGATACGATCCGTGTGAAAGGGAACAAGTCTGCTGATGGCAGAGAGGCAAATACGGAGCAGCGTTTTAATATTTGCTGTCTGCCACTAGGAAGGAAGAGGCTGGATAATTGCCCAAATCTCATAACCTTTAATTACCCACCTTCCTGAGGACAAATTAAAGAATGTGCCAATAATACCTGAAACAAAGGTTAGAGGTTCTAGAAGCTGTCAGACACCAGCTCTGTAGGAACGGAAGAATTTTCTTTGATATTTTCACCCCCTGTGGAGTAGTGGAGAAAGGATTTGAGGGTCGTGGTGGGCTTGCCACGCTCTGTCTAGCCTCTTTCTTCACACATCCCTCCTCCCCATCTTCCCCCACCAAGTCCCTCCAGCCTGCCACCTACTTCCCCAAAACAGCCCCAAACACACAAACACATGTGAGGCTGTGAAGTAACTGGCATAACATTACAAAAATAGTGAGGGGTCTCGAGGGAAAGATTCTGAGCAGTCACACTTACAATGTAGTTTAGAGGATCAAAGGGAAGAATAGTTGCCATGGCCTGGCTTTCCTACCCTTCACAGTCTTCTTTGTTAGAATTCTTTGAAGATGTGACATGGTTCTCCTGGGGCAGGCCTTCTTTAGTTAAGGTTTCAAGAGGTGCTTGATAAGTCTTCAATGCCCGAAAAGGATGTATAAAACATGAGGAATCGGAGTAAGTAGATAAGATGGAAGCTGAAATTGATGGCAGAGAGGGAGCTGGTACAATGGAGAATCTGAGCACTGTGAGGATGCGCTAGAACAAGAGAGGAGGAAGCCACTTTCCGTTATCTGCCCAAGATCTGCATAAACAAGCTGCATTGAAAGCTACAGATCTGCAGTGGAAAGTGCCTCAGTGTCTCCTGTGGGAACCAAGCAAGCCTTCATTTGCATTAGGGAATTAGGGAAATGGAGTTAGAGAAACTGCTCGGCATGTTAAAAGTCCCAAAGCAGGACTTCCCTACTGTCACATACACAAACACATGTCATTGTTGTTGTCCTTTAGTTGATCAATCAACTCATGCATATTTATGAGCACCTGCCTTATTTCATCACTATGCTGGGCATAAGGGTTATAGGAGATGGTCCCTGGACTCGAGACACACGAAGCTGGATGGCAAAGGTGAGTCCAGCATCAACAGCAAAATCCCACACAGGATGAAATGTTACATAAATAAACAAATTCATGGAACCTAAAAAGAAGTAGCCACTTGTTCTTCTAAAAATTCCCTAAGAGCAAGGAAGATAATCTTACTCTTCAATTTATCTTTAGCACGGTATTAGGGTTCTCCAGAGAAACAGAACCAATAGCATCTAGATATTTACAAATATATATAAGAAGAGAATTATTATAAGTGTTGGCTCATACAGTGATGGAGGCTGAGAAGTCCCACAATCTGCTGCCTGCAAGCTGGAGAACCAGTAAAACCAGTGGTATTATATAGTGCCAGTCTGAAGGCCTGAGAATCGATGTGCCAATGTAAGTCCCACTCTGGGTCCAAAAGTCTAAAAACCAGGAACACCAATGTCCAAGGTCAAGGAGAATATGAATGTCTCAGCTCCAGCAGAGAGACTGAATTTATCCTTCATCAGCATTTTTGTTCTATTTGGGTCTTTAACAGATTGGATGATGCCCACCCACCTTGGTGAGGGTGGATCTTTTTTACTTAGTCTCCTGATTGAAATGCTAATTTCTTCCAGCAACACCCTCACAGACACACCCAGAAATAATGTCTTACTAGTCATGTGGGCATCATTTAGTCAAGTTGACGTACAAAATTAACCATCAAAAGCACCTATCATTATACCGGGCACAAAATAACCCTACAAATGTTGCTGTAATCAACTTACATCTCCCATTTGTGGGAGATAAAGGACACCTGGAAAGTTTATGCTAGAAATGCTCTTTCCTGATGGTGCAGGAGGCAGTACTCAGTGGTGGAAAGAGAATGAATTTTAGCTCGGAACACTTTGTTCAGGGTCTTCCTCCACTAGTGCTTACTGTGTGTCCTTAGGCAAGCTGCTTTAACTCTCTCTGCTTTAGTTTTGTCATTTGTACAATTGGGATAAATACAATTTTTATCAGGCTCTATTTTGAGGATAAGATGAGAGTATACAAATAAAGTGCTTTGCAAAATCAAAACAAGGCATGAGTAATGAGTTATAGTAATGATGATAGTATCTATAGTAAGCTTTCCCAACTCTGGGCTAATCATTGCTTTCTTTAACTGTAAATCACCTTGGGAAATGGTAGCAGCAGTGTTTCCGTCCCCTCTGTGTGAATGAGGACAGCATATTCCTCTGGAAATTGATCAGGTATAGTGCCTGGGCAACAATGCCTTCCCTCGCTGGATTGAGATTCACAGGAGGAGAAGGTCGTAAGAAGGAAATAGAAGGAAGAAATGTTTCAGTGCTTGTTGCAAACCTAAATCTTCATATCACATGGGAGAGAAGTGTCCTGGAGATGCTGCTTCAAATCAATGACAGCCAAGGTCAAGTGTGAGACCAGCATCAATCAAATTTCTGGTGTCTTCCACCTCAGCATCTTTACAGGTCTTCTTGTGGTGGGAGTGCCCAAGCATTGTAGGAGAAACAAGGGAGACAGTCCTCTCTTCAGTGAACACACAACTGTCCTTTGGAAACCTTTGCTATAGGGTAGCAGACAGCAAGTCCTCCTTTCTTTCTTTTCCTCTCTAGCCCTTTAACTCTAGGCTGGGTCAGGACTAGGTAAGGCAAATGAGGCAACTAGGACCAGAGTTTAAGGAGGCAATCACCCTCAAGGTTGTGCATTCCCAGGGTGACATTTGCTAGAAAGGAACATCAAAGCCTTCCTTAAATAGGGAATGAAATGAGAAGAGCCAACAATTAGCCTGAGGATAACTATGAAGAAAAAGGGGGTCAGGGAAGCCACTTTCTCTTGAACAGGTGTGCTTTATATATAAGACTCAGATACCTGTAATACTGACTAATAGAGCTACTACCCCTATTCTTGCTGCCTTCCCTGATTCACTAACCATCTGTCGCTGCAGACTCACAGGACCTCAGAAGTGCTAAGGAAATTTTTCACTTTGCTTTGTTTCACTCTGGAGGTGCTAAGGAGGGAATCTTGTTAGTTGTTCCATCCTCAGTATCCCCAAAGTACTCTTTGCCAGCATCTCATTTATCAGTGAGATTCGGCCTCTTTGATTGGCACTTTGATAGTGTTTAATATGTTTCATGAAATAAAACAAATGTTCAAATTCATTTCCAAACAACACCTATTATGGCTGTACAATTATCCTAGTCTTCAGTGGAGGGACTCATTGGCTGCTGTTCTTGGGGCAAAGTTTCCTGATAAACATGGAGTGTATTTAGGAACACAGACTAGAAAGCCTTTGTATTAAAAAATAATAGGCCGGGCGCGGTGGCTCAAGCCTGTAATCCCAGTACTTTGGGAGGCCGAGACGGGCGGATCACGAGGTCAGGAGATCGAGACCATCCTGGCTAACACGCTGAAACCCTGTCTCTACTAAAAAATACAAAAAAACTAGCCGGGCGGGGTGGCGGGCGCCTGTAGTCCCAGCTACTCGGGAGGCTGAGGCAGGAGAATGGCGTGAACCTGCCTCTGAACCCGGGAGGCGGAGCTTGCAGTGAGCCGAGATCCGGCCACTGCACTCCAGCCTGGGCGACAGAGTGAAACTCCGTCTCAAAAAAATAATAATAATAATAATAATAATAAAGGAGGCCGAGATGGGCGGATCACGAGGTCAGGAGATCGAGACCATCCTGGCTAACACGGTGAAACCCCGTCTCTACTAAAAAATGCAAAAAACTAGCCGGGCGAAGTGGCGGGCACCTGTAGTCCCAGCTACTCGGGAGGCTGAGGCAGGAGAATGGCGTGAATCCGGGAGGCGGAGCTTGCAGTGAGCCGAGATCCCGCCACTGCACTCCAGCCTGGGTGACAGAGCGAGACTCCGTCTCAGGAAAAAAAAAAATAAAAAAAAATAAAAATAATAATAATAATACAGGAAGAAATGGGGGAATAAAAGTGTTACTACAAAAGAGCCAGCAAAGGTGTGAAAAAAAAAGTCTGCAATGTGGTATTTGATTTAAGCCAGGAATTGTCTTGACACCATTTGGCTGGCTGATTTTTCTAGGCTGGATTAATTTTAAGAAATTGGTTGAAGTTAAGACAGCAAGCAAAAATATTTTTGCCTTATTGGGTGGAAAATTTGCCTGGACCCTAAGGTGACAGTATTGGGGGGAAAACAAAGAAAAAAGAAACAAACAAACAAATAAAAAAAAAATTTCTACCAGTATTTGAAGAAAGGCAATGCTAAAATATTTGATATTGTTCCTGCACTGAGCCTATACCTACAACAGAAGTTCTTAATGAGGGATCCAAAAATGGGCGGTAAGACCCCAGAACTCCCTGAAAATATATGCAAAATGTTCTAAGGAAACATACATGTCCTTGTGCGCATGTGGGTGCACATACGAGCACTGCCAAAATTTAAAAACACTTATGCCATAGTCAGGATTTTTTTAATCTGTTAAATAAATATCACAATTTTATAGTGGAAAGAATATCACCTGAGAGCTAAAAGGTCCAGTGACCTACAAATATCCAAATAAAAGACCATAAACAAAGTCATTTAACTACATTGCAGTTCAGTTTCTGGGTTTTTTTTGTTTTTTTGTTTTTGAGGCAGGGTCTTGCTCTGTTGCCAGACTGGAGTGCAGTGGCTCAATCTCAGCTCACTGCAACCTCTGCCTCCTGGGTTCAAGTGATTCTCCTGCCTCAGTCCCCTGAGTAGCTGGGACTACAGATACGCACCACCACACCCAGCTAATTTTTGTGTGTGTGTGTGTGTATATATATATACATTTTTAGTACAGACAGGGTTTCACCATGTTGGCCAGGATGCTCTTGTTATCTTGATCTCGTGATCCACCGGCCTTGCCCTCCAAAAGTGCTGGAATTACAGGCATGAGCCACTGCGCCCAGCCTGAAGCTAAGTATTACTATCAAGTGATACAATAAAGGCCTCCCAATTTAAGATGAATATTAACAACAATCAACAACATCTCCCTTAATCTCTGATGATGAAATAGTAAATGTACTAGGGCTTAATTCCAGGGTCCAAGTAGTCTCTTCTCATAGATGAAATGGAGTGAAGAAATTGCACATTCTTTGGTATAAATCCTAGGAATGTTTTATCTACTGTTGCCAACACTGACCATTTCTCCAAGGAGCCTTTAAAATAGTGCAAAAATTTGACAAGACAGATACCTGGACAGTTTCTTCTCTAAGAAATAAAATAAGACATCTAGATAAAGAAAATTAAGGGTCAAGGTTTAGAATTCATACCCCATGAATTTCATACCCCACCCTCAAAAAAGAAAAAAAGACTCCAAGAATGTGGCCAAGAAATGTGTGTTAGTCTGTTTGTGCTGCTGTAACAAAATGGTGGAGACTGGGTAATTCACAAAGAATACAAATTTATTCCTCACAGTTCTGGAGGCTGAAAAGTCCAAGATCAATGTGCCAGGAAATTCAGTATGTGATGAAGGACTGTTTCTTGTAGATGGGCCACCTACGTGTCATCACTTGGCAAAAGGGATGGAAAGAACAAAAGGGGATAAGCATTGTGTTCTCACCTGGCAGAAGAGTGGAAGACAGTGCATCTACTCCCTCAACTCCTTTAAAATGGTGCTAATCCCATCCTTGAGAGCTGCACCCTCATGATATAATTACCTCAAAAAGGCCCTATCTCTTAATACTATCACATTGGTCATTATGCTTCATTTATTTATTTATTTATTTATTTTTATTATACTTTAAGTTCTAGGGTACATGTGCACAACGTGCAGGTTTGTTACATATGTATACATGTGCCATGTTGGTGTGCTGTACCCATTAACTCGTCATTTACATTAGGTATGTTGGTATTTACATTAGGTATATTAGTTATATCTCCTAATGTTAATGAGTTAATGGGTGCAGCACACCAACATGGCACATGTATACATATGTAACAAACCTGCACGTTGTGCACATGTACCCTAGAACTTAAAGTATAATAAAAATAAATAAATAAATTAGGACATTATGTTTCAACATATAAATTTTTGGCGACATGTTCAGACCATAGCAAATATAGGTAATTAAAACAGAGACATGGATACTCCCTCTATGAATCTGGATAAAACCAAGGGTTAGTCTGGACTGATAACAATTTAACCTTGATCACTTGCACAAATTATACACTTTTACACTCCCCACCTCACAATTTGTTTTTGATGACATATTTTGTATATTTTATAGGTTGTGTCCCTTAACAAATTATTGTAGCTATAGTTGTTTTTAATAATTCTATCTTTTAATTTTTATAGAGATATAATTGATGTTCACATCACCACTACAGTATAGGAGTGTTTTCAGTTTGGCTATATGCTTACTTTTAAGTGACCTTGTCCCTCAGCTTGAAGGACTACTTTTAGTATTTCTTGTAAGGCAAGTATAGTGGTAGTAGATTCCCCTCAACTTCTGTGTGTCTGAGAAAGGTTTTATCTCCCCTTGATTTTTAAAGCATAGGACTGTTACGTATTGTATTCCTGCTTGGCAGAACTTTTTTCTTTCAGCTTTATGAATATCTTATCCCATTCCCTCTGACATGCAGATTTTCTGTTAGAAACTCTAATTTTTGCATGTAACTTGTATGTAACATGATTCTGTATGTAACTTGTATCTAACAAGTTGCTTTTCCCATGCAACTTTCAATATCCTTTTGTTTTTAACTTTTGACAATTTGATTTTAATGTGTTTTGGCGTAAGTCTGTTTAAATTTATCCTTACCAGGTGTCCATTGAAATTCCTGGATCCAGATTTCTATTTTCTTCAGACTTCAAAAGTTGTCTGTTATTATTTCTTTGAATACATTTTCCATCTCTTTCTCTCTCTCCTCTTCTGGTGTAAATTTGATGGTGTACCATAAGTACTTTAGGTTGCCTTTACTTTTTTATTCTTTTGACTTTTTATTCCTCAGATTGTATTATTCCTGTGACCTATTTTCAAATTAGCTAAATTTTTCTCCTGCTTAATCTAGTCTGCTGTCAAATCCCTCTATTGAATTTTTGAGTTCAATTATTGTATTATTCAGCTCAGTGATTTATGTTTGGTACTTTTATATATTTTCTATTTCTTTGTTGAAATTCTCAGTTTGTTCACACATTGCTTTCCTTACCTCAGTAAATATATTTATGACTATCATTTTGGATTTCCTGTCAGGTAAATTGCATATCTCTATTGCATATTTATCTTGTTCTTTTATTTGGAACATATTTCCATTTCTTTATTTTCTTTGACTCTATGTTGGCTTCTTCACATAAGATAAAAAAACACCTCTTCCACTCTTGTCAGACTGGTCTTGTACAGAAGATGTTTCTCTCAAATCAGCTCAGCCAAAGATTCTAGATGCCTCTAAATTCTTTGTCCTTGTCCAGTCTCCTGTGTTTGTTCTTACTGCCTCTCAAGAAATTATGAAGTATTGAGTTATGTTATTGCCTCAAGAGAGATGGGATAGAAGCCAGTCCCTTGGGGTATAGCTAGGGAGGTTGGGGTTACAGATGTGTGTTACAGTTACTTCTTTCCTTGGTGAGAAGATGAGAGCCAGAGTTTATCTCCCAAACATTCTACCCTACACCAAGAAGAGAGTGTGAGGCATATGCCTGTACTCTATTTCAGACTGCTCACTTTAAACCTGAGGACACAGCTGATGAAAGTTTGCAACTTTAAATGTCACTTTTTTATTCTGTGTGGTCTAGCAGACTCAAGAGGACAGAGCCCCATCAACTCCTAGAGTTAGGTAATTTAAGAGTCACTTCCTCAGGTGAAGACTGTAGAAGTTGAGGGTGCGCAATGCATGTGGAAACAACATCCGGGGAATGTCTACAGATTTGGACTTATTGCTGCAGCATGCCAGCGAAGAAGGCACAGGGAGGGCCTTCTCTCTTGTTTGAGCAAGCAGAAGTCTCACACCCTCCTAGCAGAAGACTTCTGTCTGGTTATATCCCTAAAGCAAGCCAGGGAGGAAGTCATAGAAAGCACCCACTTTCCTTTCAGGCAAGGAGAGATCCCCCAGCCTCCTTCTAATGAGAGATTGTAGGAGTTTATCTCAAGAGAATGCCAAGGATGAGGGTGCAAAGAGTGTTATCCCTTCTATTCTTGCAGGCAGAGGTCTTCAACCTCTTTTCCTAAAGAGATTTCAGGGCTGGAATTATCACCAGAGCAAGCTGGGGAAGGGGGCACAGGGAGTACATGTTTTCCTATTTAAGCAAGCAGAACTTTTACACCCTCTTTGTAAGGGGAGCACTCTAGTCTGAAGGCAATGCTGAAGCAAGCCATGGATGAAGGCAGAGGGAATGCCTCCTTTCTCTCATAAGCATGAGTGGTCCCCTAGCTTCTCTCTAATGAGAGATTGCAAGAATTTATTGGGGGAATGTAAAAATGTAAATTAGCAGAGCTATTTTGGAAAATAGTTTGAAGGTTCCTCAAAAACCTAAAAATAGAACTATCATATGATCCAATGATCCCACTTCTCAGTATATATTCAAAGGAAATGAAATTGGTATGTTAAAGAGATACCTGCACTCCCATGTTCGTTGCAGCATTATTAACAATAGTCAAGATATAGAATCAACCAATGTATCCATCAATAGGTGAATGGATAAAGAAAAGGTGGTATATATACAATGAAATACTATATAGCCTTTAAAAAAGAAGGAAATTCTGTCACTCATGTCGATATGGATAGAAATGGAGGATACTATGCTAAGTGAAATGAACCAAAAGACAAATTCTGTGTGATCTCACTTATATGTGGAATCTTTAAAAAGTTGATCTCGTATAAACAGAGAATAGAAAGGTGGTTACCGGAGGCTAGGAGGAAGGAGGAGGGACTGAGGAAGGGAAGATGTTGATCAAAGATTATGAAATTTCAATTACATCACAGAATAAGTTTTAGTGATCTATTGCACTGCATAGTGACCACTGTTAATTATAATATATTGTATATTTCAAATTGCTAATAGATTTTTAACATTCTCACCACAAAAAAAAATGACAAGTTGTGAGGTGATGGATATGTTAATTAACTTGATTAAATCTTTCTACATTGTATACATAGATCAAAACATCACATTGAATGCCATAAATATGCACAATTATTATTTGTCAATTTATAAATTACATTAAAATATCCAAGGATTAGTCAACTTCAGAAAATTTCACCTTGAGACAATAACATCAACTTCTTTTACAGACTAGGTATGAC
This sequence comes from Macaca mulatta, assembly GCF_049350105.2. Taxonomy (NCBI): domain Eukaryota; kingdom Metazoa; phylum Chordata; class Mammalia; order Primates; family Cercopithecidae; genus Macaca; species Macaca mulatta. The sequence goes on from NC_133413.1 coordinate 127,754,516, forward strand.
CAAAAACTGTCAGAATTTGAGTTATTAAAACTCAATCTGTTTAAATTTTTAAGTGCATCAAACATTAAAAGATATGAAGATTATAAGGATAAGAAAATCATGACTTAATAGTCTTAGCTCTGGAAAGAAAGAAATTTTCCTAATCCCTCTCTCTCATTTTGAGAATACTGCAAAGATAAGCTTAAATATATAATCTGAGACAAAGGAAGGGTGAAAAAAATCATAATATCAAAACTTGTTCTGAATTCTTATGCTCTCTAGGCAGGAAAGTTAACATAATGGTCATTTTGTTAATGAAAATACCTGACAGGATCTTTCCAGCTGAGAAAAGCAAGCTCCATGGGCCAAATTTCCAGAAGTGGTTCCCAGTTGAGTGCGTATTAAAATTAGTGGGGAATTTTAAAAAATAGAAATAGAGGTTCCCAATTTCACCAGGAAATTCTGATCTTGTTGGGTTTAGTTGAGGCCCAGGAAGTAGAATTTATATAAAAGTTTCTTTTGGTGATTCTAATGAGCAGCCAGAATTTAAAAACCACTGTTCTAGAAGGATAAGACTGAGGAGAAAAATCTAAGTTGATCTGGTTAGTCAAGTTATGCTGGAGTGCAGTGGCGTGATCTCCGCTCACTGCAACCTCTGCCTCCCAGGTTCAAGTGATTCTCCTGCCTCAGCCTCCCGAGTAGCTGGGATTATAGGCACCCACCACCATGCCTGGCTAATTTTTGCATTTTTAGTAGAGATGGGGTTTCGTCATGTTGGCCAGACTGGTCTTAAACTCCTTACCTAAGGTGATCTGCCCACCTCGGCCTCCCAAAGTACTGGGATTACAGGCATGAGCCACTGCACTCTGCCAAGAATTCTTAATTTGTAGTTGATAGCTTAAGGAAGAGGGATTGGGGATTACACAATTGGATGAAGAATGGAAATAGGAAAAGGGATAAGAAAAGGAGAATGAATGAATCCCAAAGGATGGCTCACACTTGGGCCTCTGTAGGACAGATGTATAGTAAAAAATTCCCTGCCAGGAATAGTCCAGTATCTTTAAGGCTGTTGATGTCAAGTCTTCTATTTTATGTCCCTACTTGTCATCTGATATGGTGTAATGTTACTTAAACTGACAACATATTACCAATTTTTAGTAATATGCTGTCACACAAAATACATTGCCTTGCTGATTTTGTGGAGAATGGATGAAAGAAATAACAGTAATTCAGACCAAGATGTACCTTAGGAGTGGAGATAGGTGAAGAAAAAAATCAAGAAAATATAAGTATACCCCACAGAAAATTTGGATAAACTTAAGGGAAACTCTTGAAAGATCGTGGAATGAGAATTTCTGATTCTTTGTTCAACAATTACTCTTTTTTCTGACCATAATGAAAACTTGGTACTTTAATACCCATTTCACATCAATAGCTAGAAAACTGGACAAAATTTATTTGAAAGAAATTCAGTCGTTAGATAAAGAACAGCAAAGGAGTGTAATTCCCAATAAAGGAAAACAAAAGCGGTAAGCTCTAGATTCTTTCCAACTTTCCAGCTGAATAATATAAAGGACTCTGGAGTGGGGAGAGTTAATTCAAGCAGTGGTAGTCTCTCTGAACTTACATAACAGAGATCAAGTTTGGAAAAACTGAGGTACCTGAATGTTTTAGGGTAACATACCAGAAATGGGTAACATACCAGAAATAAGTAACAGAGGAAAATAGCTCTGTAAAACTGTAGATATTTGTTTAAATATTAAGCTGCACGTGCATAGGTTGAAGCTCTATGAGACCAGGGTTTCAGGGTTTTCAATGAAGACAATAAAGATGGAAAGAACTATTAGGGACTTATAAGCAAAACAACAAATCTGGCTTATACGAGGTTAAAAAAATTTTGAGTTTTTACCAACAAGAGTTGGGAGACCTCATTGAACACCCAGGGCATTTAGCAGAGATGTTATAATGACTATACAATGAGAACAGTGCTATAGGGAGTGACACCAGAAAGATAGCGAAATAGGAGTTTTCTGTCATCATCTCCATGTAGAAGCATGGATGCTGACAACCATCCATGGATGAGAGTACCTTTGTGGGGGCACAAGAATCCAGCAGGGAAGTTTGAGCACATCACTGGAGCAAAAAATCTGACATATTGGAGAAAGTAAGAGGAGTAGCTTTACTTTACCTATATCAGCCCTCCCACAAGGTGGCAAAGCTCAGTGCCAAGACAGACACCATGGGCCTGTGATTTCTCCTACAGGGAAAAGTGAGAGTGTAGTAAGTGAGCACCTGACTCCCTCAGCCATGTGGGACGCTGCTCACAAGACCCACGTCTTTCTCATCCCACCCAGGATACTGGTGACTGGCACAGTCAAGTGGTTGAAGGGGACTGGGATCAGCAAAGTTAGGGGGGTACTCAAAGCAACCAGAGCTCAGAAAACAAGGGATCATGAATCCTACTAATTTGTGGATTTCATCAGGACGTCCATCCAAGAAGCTCTTGGAACGCCTTGCCTATGGAACACTGTAACTGAACCAAAAGCACCCATGACATTTGACACACCTTGCCAAATCCCTCTTTCCCCACCCCACATTTGGCTCTGTGAATGACAAGTATGAGACTCTGCAGATGGCTCATGAGCAGATGCAGACAGCTGGCCCAACTCTGCAGGATTGGGAGACAGCACACAAGCAAGGATTGTAGGAAACCAGCCTAGGAAAAACAAACGGGAGCTCCCAGTACCCAGCTTGGTTTTCAGCATCAAGAGAAGGTGTGTAATCACAATTGCTCCCCAAGAGGGAACACAAAGTGTAGTGTGCATGCACCCAGAGAAAAGATCTAAGAGAGAGTCAGAATTCCTATCCAGGCTAACAGGTGAAGGTGTTTATCCCCTGCAGCTATTCAGTAAGTACTGTAGAAGTTGATTGTATCTCCAAATGCAGCAATTTAAGATTTTTTAAAAACATGAAAAATCAACTAAACATGACATCAACAAAAAATACAATTATTCTAGTGACCAATCCCAAAGAAACAGGCATCAATAAGTTGCCTGATAAAGAATTCAAAACAATTGTCTTAAAGAAGCTCAGTGAGCTAAAAGAGAACATAGACAACTCAATGAAGTCAGGCAAAAAATACACGAACAAAAGAAGAAGTTGCACAAAGGGATAAACATTTTTATAAAAATAGAAACTCTGGAGCTGAAATACGCAATGAAAAAAATGAAAAATGTAGTAGAGTGTCAACAGCAGATTTGATCAAGCAAAACCAAAGAGTCTGTGAACTCAAAGATGGGTCACTTGATACTATCCAGTAAGAGGAGAAAAAAAAGATTAAAAAGGAATGAGGAAAGCCTACAGGATATATGAGAAGCTGCTTTAAATGAAACTCTATCAGCTTAGCTGGTAACTACTCTTCTCAGCAACTGAGAGGTTCAGACAAAAGAGCACCAGCAGGGGATCCACCTGCATGGGTCCCTTTGGGGCAGCCTCACCATCAGGGATTTGGGTTGGACTGTGGGAGCAACTTCAATGACACAACCACAATGTGAAAATTTAAGAGTTTTAGTATTTATAGATCCTGGAGGACACACAGCACCCCTGAAGCCCACACGTACACAGAAGCCGTGGAGCACAAGCAGAAAGAGAGAAGGGACCCATGAGTCAATGCATTTATTGAGTCCAGGGTGTTATAGAAACATGTTTCCCCTAGGATGCCATAATTTGTGGGTTAAAGCAAGCAGGCACTAGTTCCAGGAGGTCGTGCTGTAACCAAGAAGTGGTCCCTTTAAGTTCATTGGAAAATGTCTGAATGGTCCATTTAAGGACGCAGCAGGAGAGTAGGGAGATCAGCCTGTGAAGCAAGAAAGATGCCTCTGAATGGTCCATTTAAAGGAGGCAGCAGGAAAGTAGGGAGATCAACCTGTGAGGCAAGAAAGATGCCTCTAAGATTTATCTCTGTCTACTACCTGAAACCATCTGAGTGGGGTATATAGTATTAGAAACTGCAAGGCTGGTTGAGCCCTGCTTCTGATGTGAGAAAATTACACATACTTTAAAATGGATGCTGAGGCAACATAAAATTACAAGCACTAATTACAAACACCATTCAGAGAAATGATATAAAATTAGGAGTATCCCACAAGAAGAATGGAGAAAGAAATAGAAAACTTGTTTAAATAAATAATGGCTGAAAACATCTCAAAGCTGGGGAGAGAGATAGACATCCAGATATGTGAAGTACAAAAATTTCCAGAGTTTCAACCCAAAAAGGACTTCAGTAAGACACATTATAATCAATTGTCAAAAATCAAAGAGAATTTTTGAAAGTAGCAAGAAAGATTTATTGCTTACAACAAAACCCTCATAAGATTTTCAACAGATTTTTTTTTTTTAGCAAAACCTTATAGGTTAGGAGAAAGTGAGATAATATGTTCAAAGTGCCGAAGGGGGAAAAAAAAACCAATAAGAATAATTTATCTGGTAAAGCTGTCTTTCAGAAATGAAGGAGCAATAATGAATTTCTCAGACAAATAAAAATTGAGGAAGTTCATCACCACTAGACCTTTTTTAATAAGAAATAATGAAGTGAGCTTTTTAAGCTGAAATGAAAGAAGGCTAATTAGTAATATAAAACATATGAAATAATAAAACTTGCTGGTAAAGTTAAGTATCCCTTTACCCTATTACTGTAATGGTGGTGAGTGACTCACCTTCAACTTTAGTAGAAATGTTAAAAGACAAAATTATTGAAAATCTATAGTTAAAGTAACTTGTTAATGGATTCACAAGATTCACAATGTAAAAATATATGAACTGTGAATCAACAACAGAGAATTTGGGGGAGCAAAAGTTTACAGTTTTCATATGCAAGTAAAGTTATTATGAGCTTAAAATAGACTGTTAGAAGATCTTTTATGTAAACCTCATGGTAACCATAAAGCCAAAATCCTATAGGAGATACACAAAAGATAAGGAGGAAGAAAACAAAGCATGCCATTCCAAAAAATCATCAAATCTACAAAAGAAGACAGAAAGGGAAGAAGAAACAAAGGAACAACAAAACAGCCAAAAAACAATTAATAAAATATCAGTAAGTTCCTGCCTATCAATAATCACTTTAAATGTAAATGGGTTAAATTCTCCAATCAAAAGACATAGGGTGGTTAAATTGATTTTTTAAAAAAAAGCTCCAAGTATATTTTGTTTACATGAGACTCAATTCAACTTTCAAGACATACATTGGCTGAAAATGAAGAAATACAAAAAGATTTTCTATGCAAATGTAAACCAAGAGAGGATAAGTAGCTGTATTAACACCAGAGAAAATAGACTTTAGGTCAAAAACTGTAACAAAAGACAATAAAAGTCATTATATAATAATTGTGGGATCAGTTTATCAAGATGATAAAACAATTGTAAACATACATTCATTTAACCTCGGAAGAAAAGAATTCCTAACCAATGATTCCTTACCCAAATACATAAAGCATACAACAGATCTGAAAGGAGAAATACATAGCAATACAATACTACAAGGGGATTTCAATGCCCCAGTTTTAATGAATACATCATTCAGACAGAAAATTTATAAGAAAACAGTGGTGGTGACATGGTTTGGCTGTGTCCCCACCGAAATCTCATCTTGAATTGTAGTTCTCATAATCCCCACATGTTGTGGGAGGGAACCGACAGGAGGTAATCGAATCATGGAAATTGTTTTCTCCATGCTATTCTCATGATACTAAGTAAGTTCTCATGAGATCTGATGGTTTTATAAAGGGTTTCACCCTTCACACAGCTCTCATTCTTCTCTTTCCTGCTGCCATGTGAAGACAGACTTGTTTGTTTCCCCTTCTGCCATGACTGTAAGTCTCATGAGGCCTTCCAACCCTGCAGAACTCTGAATCAATTAAACCTCTTACCTTTATAATTTGCCCAGTCTCAGGCAGTTCTTAATAGCAGCCTGAGAACGGACTAATACAGGTGGTATGAAACTAGATGTGAATGACAGAAGAAAAACTGTAAAATTCACAAAAATGATATACTTCTGAATAACTATAAGGTTAAAGAAGAAATAAAAAAGGAAATCAAAAATATCTTGGGACAAACAAAAATGCAAACCCAACATACCAAAACTTAAGATATAAAGAAAAAGCAGTTAAGTTTATAGTGATAAATGCCTACATTAAGAAAAAAGAAAAATCTCAAATAAACAAGCTAACTTTACATGTAAGGAGCTAGAGAAAGGCAGACAAATGAAGTACAAAATTAGCAGAAAGAAGGAAAACAAAGACCAGAGAATGAATAAATAAAACAGAAAGTAGAAAAACAATAGATAAGATCACTGAAACTGAGTTGATATTTTGAAAAGATAAAAATTTTAAAATCTTTAGACTAAAGAAAAAAGAAAAAAGTCAAACATTGTAAATGAAAAGGAGATATTACAACTGGTGCTACAGAAATACAAAGGACCATAAGAGACTATTATGAACAATTATATGTCAACAAATTGGATAAACTAGAAGAAATGAACAAATTTCTATAAACATACAACCTTCTAATACTAAATCATGAAGAATTAGAAAATCTGAATGTATCAATAATGAATAAGGAGATTAAAGTATGAATAAAAAACCTGAACAAAGCTAAGCATAGGACCTAATAGCTTCACTGCTGAATTCTATCAAACATTTAAAGAGGAATTAATATCAATCCTTATGAAACTCTTCTCAAAAAGCAAAGAGGAGAAAATACTTCCAAACTCATTTTACAAGCATAGCATTAACCTAATATCAAAGCCAGATTTGGACACTACAAGAAAAGAAAATTACAGGCCAATATCCCTGATAAACATATGTACAAAAATTCTCAACAAAATACTAGCAATTGAAACAATACCACATTAAAAGTATTGTGTACCATGATCAAGTGTGATTTATCCCTGGGACGCAAAAATGGTTCAACACATAGAAATCAATAAATGATATGCCACATTAACAGAATGAAGAATAAATATGATACAATCATCTCCATAGATGAAGAAGAAGCATTTTACATTTTCAACATACTTTCATGATAAAAACTATCAAGATATTAGATATAGAAGGAATATATCTGAATATAATAAAGGTCACATATGACAAGCTCTCAGCTAACATCATACTCAATGATGAAAAGGTGAAAGCTTTTCTTCTCAGATAAGGAGCAAGTGAAGGATGTCCATCTCATCACTTCTGCTCAACATAGTACTAGAAGTCCTAGCCAGAAAAATTAGAAAAAAAAAAAAAAAAAAGACATTCAAATAATAAAAGTGGAAGGTAGGCCGGGTGTGGTGGCTTATGCTGGTAATTCCAGCACTTTGGGTGGCCAACTTGGGTGGATCACTTGAGGTTAGGAGTTCGTGACCAGCTTGGCCAACATGGTGAAACCCTATTTCTACTAAAAATACAAAAATTAGCTGGGCGTGGTGGCATGTCTGTAATACCAGCTACTTGGGAGGCTGAGGCAGAAGAATCGCTTGAACCTGGGAGGCTGAGGTTGCAGTGAATTGAGATGGCACCACTGCACTCCAGCCTGGGCAACAAAGAAAGAACTTGTCTCAAAAAAAAAAAAAAAAAAAAAACCTAGAAGGTAACTTGTCTGTTTGCAGATGGCATAATATTATATATAGAAAATCCTAAAGACTCAACCAAAAAAAATGCTGTTAGAACTAGTAAATTCAGTGATGTTTCCAGATAAAAAAAAAATCAACGTACAAAAATCAGTCTTATTTCTGTACACTAACAACAAACCATCTGAAAAAAAATAAGAAAACAATGTCATTTACAATAGCATCAAAAAATATCTAAGAATAAATTAACCAAGGAGATGAAAGATTGGTACACTGAAAACTATAAAACACTGACAAAAGATGAAAGAAGACACAAATCAGTGAAAAAATACTCCTTGTTCATGGATTGAAAGAATTATTATTAAAATGTTCATGATACTTAAAGCAATCTCTAGATTCAATGCAATCCCCATCAAAATTACAGTAGCATTTTTCACAGAAATAGAAAAAAAATTCTAAAATTTGCATGGTACCACCAAAGACCCTGAATAACAAAAGAAATCTTGGGCAAGAAGATGAGAGCTGAAAGCACCATACTTTCTGATTTCGATTTCTATTACAAAACTATAAAACTTAAAATAGCATGGTATTGACATATAAACAGATGCATAAACCAGTGGAACAGAATCGAGAGCCCAGAAATAAGCCCATGGATATCTTGGCAAAGAGGCCATGAATACAAAATGGGAAATGGATAGTTCTTATTAAATGGTGGTGGGAAAACTGAATAGCCACATACAAAAGAATGAAATTGGACCCTTATCTTACACCAGACACAAAAAACAACTATGAATGGATTAAATATGTAAATGTAAGACATAAAACCATAAAACTCATAAAAGAAGAAAGCACGGAGAAAAAGACCTTGATATTGTTCTTGGCAATGATTTTTTGGACATGCCCCCAAAAGCTCAGGTAACAGAAGCAAAAATAAACAAGTAGGTCATACAACTCAAAAGTGGAAAAACAAATACCTGATTTAAAAATGGGCAAAGGATCTGAATAGACATTTTTCCAAAGAAAATGCCAACAGGTAAATGAAAAGTTTCACATAACCATTCAACAGGGAAATGCAAATCAAAACCACAGGGAGATATCACTTCATACCTGCTAAGATGGCTTTATCAGAAAAACAAAAGACAAGTGTTGGTGAGATTGTAGAGAAATAAGAACCCTTGTACACTGTTGGTGGGAATGTAAAATGGTGCAGACAACATGCAAAACAGTATAAAAGTATTCCAAAATATGAAAAATAGAACTACCATGTAACAATCTCACTTCTGCATATACATCTAAAGGAAGTGAAATAAGTATGTTGAGGTATTTGCACTCCCATGTTCATACAGCATTATTTACAATATAATTGTTTGTGTATATATATACAGACACACACAATGGATTATTATTCAACCTTAAGAAAGAAGCTGGAGAAATGGCTGAGTGTAGTGGCTCATGCCTGTCATTCTAGTTGTGATTAGTTTGGAGGCCAAGGCAGGAGGATTGCTTGAGACAAGCCTTGGCAACATAGCGCAACCCCTGTATCTACCAAAAATTAAAAAATTAGCCAGGCATGGTGGCATGTACCTGTCGTTCCAGCTACCTGTAGTCCCAGCTACTTGGGAGACTGAGGTGAGAGAATCGCTTGAGCCCAGGAGTGAGGCTGTGGTAAGTTATGATTATGCTGCTGTACTCCAGCCCGAGTGACAGCAAGACCCTGTCTCAAGAAAAAAGGAAAGAGCCTGGAAGACATTATACTATGTGAGATAAAACAGACACTGAAAGTCAAACTTTGCATGATCTCACATATGTTGAAATTTGAAAAGTTGAACTCACAGAAACGGAGTATAATGGTGGTTGCTTGGGTTGGGGGTATGGGTAAGGGGGTCATGTTGGTCAAAGGGTGCAAACTGTCAGTTACAAGTTGAATAAGTTCTGGAGGTCTAATGTATAACATGGTGACTAGGATTCATATTAAGTTAAAATATACTTAAAATTTTCTAAGGGAGGAAATCTCAAGTATTCTTACCACACACACACAAATAACTGTTAGGTGATTGATATGTTAATTAGCTTTATTGTGGTAAACATTTCACAATGTATACACATGTCAAAACATCACATTGTACCCCTTAAATATGTAGGATTTTTATTCAATAGTGATAGCCCAGTAAAGCTCGAATTAACACAAAACAGTGTTGCACCAGTTGAAGAGTTTACACTTCTCTATACAAGCTTATACAAAGCTTTAACACAAGACTGGAAGGGTGATGTCAGCCTAGATGCAAACTAATTGACTCTCAGAAAAAAGAAAAAAAATATGACACTGTTTTTAGGAAGAAAACAAAATCCAGATACTCACCCAGGTAACAGTTACAATACTGAACATCCGATCTAAAATTACAAGGCATGTAAAGAGATAGAGTCAAGATCTAAAAATGGGGTAAAGTTTGTGAATACAAAGCTTAAAAAATGACAGATGGCTGGGCATGGTGGCTCACACCTGTAATCCCAGCACTTTGGGAGGCCAAGTCAGGTGGATCACTTGAGGCCAGGAGTTCGAGACCAGCCCGGCCAACATGGCAAAACCCCATCTCTACTAAAAATATAAAAATTAGCTGGGCATGGTGGTACACACCTGTAGTCCCAGCTACTCAAGAGGCTGAGGCACAAGAATTGCCTGAATCTGGGAGGTGGAGGTCACGATTAGCAGATATTGTGCCACTGCACTCCAGCCTGGCCAGCAGAGCAAGACTCTGTTTCAAAACAAACAAAAAAATAAAGAATTGAAGAAATGACTAATATTATAGAATAGAAAGGATTTAAAAAATGTTATTTTAAATATGTTCAATGGCGTAAAAGAAAAATGAACATAAGAGCTTGGCGTGCGACTGTGCGCTCAATCCAGCACCATGGGGAAGCGGGACAATCGGGTGGCCTATATGAACCCAATAGCAATGGCGAGATCAAGGGGTCCAGTCCAGTCTTCAGGGCCAACAATACAAGATTATCTGAATCGACCAAGGCCTACCTGGGAAGAAGTAAAAGAGCAACTAGAAAAGAAAAAGAAAGGCTCCAAGGCTTTGGCTGAATTTGAAGAAAAAATGAATGAGAACTGGAAGAAAGAACTGGAAAAACACAGGGAGAAATTATTAAGTGGAAGTGAGAGCTCATCCAAAAAAAGACAGAGAAAGAAAAAAGAAAAGAAGAAATCTGGTAGGTATTCATCTTCTTCTTCATCAAGCTCTGATTCTTCCAGCAGTTCTTCTGATTCCGAAGATGTGGATAAGAAACAAGGAAAACGGAGAAAGAAAAAGAAGAACCGTTCACATAAATCTTCTGAAAGCTCCATGTCAGAAACTGAATCAGACAGTAAGGATAGTTTAAAAAAGAAAAAGAAGTCAAAAGATGGAACTGAGAAAGAAAAGGATATTAAAGGACTCAGTAAAAAGAGAAAGATGTATTCTGAAGATAAACCTTTATCATCTGAGTCCTTGTCAGAATCAGAGTATATTGAGGAGGTGCGAGCAAAAAAGAAGAAAAGCAGTGAAGAACGAGAAAAAGCAACAGAAAAAACGAAAAAGAAAAAGAAGCATAAGAAACACAGTAAGCTTGGACTCAGGAAGGGGAACATCACACACAGGGGCCTATCATGGGGAGGGGGGAGGGGGGAGGGATTGCATTGGGAGTTATACCTGATGTAAATGACGAGTTGATGGGTGCAGCACACCAACATGGCACAAGTATACATATGTAACAAACCTGCACGTTATGCACATGTACCCTACAACTTAAAGTATAATAATAATAAATAAATTAAAAAAAAAAAAAGAAACACAGTAAGAAGAAGAAAAAGAAGGCTGCTAGTTCAAGTCCTGACTCACCATAACATTAAGAAAAATCAGGATTCCCTTCTAAAGAAAGTGCAATGTCTGAGGAAATTTCAACTGTGAAAACTACAACATATTTACTAAAATGCATGAATTTTCTTGTTTTTAGAATTATTCCTGGACTATTCAGTAGCCACTCAGATGCCACTGTGTGAAAGGGCCATAAATGTTGCCTGCTGCTTGAACATCTTTTTTTTTTTTCTTCCAGTGCTTGATAACTCTGGGAGATAAGACACTGCAGTCATACTAGTGGTTAAGATATTTGGGAATAAAATTAATACTTTTGACTAGAAGTGTCTAAGGATAAACCAACAGAAATTGAATCTGGATGTATCTTTAAGATGTAATCAGAAATGACCAGATGACTCTAGTTAAAATTTTTGGAGGAGGGATTACATTAATGTAATTAATTAATTACATTTTAAAACCCTTACTCTGTAGATAAGTGTATTTTAATTTTTTCCCCTTGTATACTTTTATTTACCTGGGGAAGGAGCTTTTAGGGTTGGGGGGGGTGGTTTGCTATCTCTTTAGCTAGCAGAATAGTGTGCCTTTGATCCTCACACATCCTATATTCTGGACACAGTAGCCATGCTTCACAGGGAGGTCAGAGCTGGCTACCAGCAGTCTTGCCCTTTACTGAGCTTAGTGTCATCCTTGGATGCTGTCATATGCTGCTTTCAGTGAACCAGAGAAACAGCCATTTGCAGCATGAGAAAGCCCCAAAAGCTCTGAGATTTACCTCCACTTCAGTAATAATGAAAATTTTTTAGCATTAGAATGTGTTATGTCATTTGAATTAATTTTGATTACACTTTGGCTTGGGAGAGGAATTATTTTAAATAGACACTGGTACTTTTTGAACTTGATAGCTAAAGATTCTAAAATGCATGTTTTATACTAAGTTTTAACCAGTCAGGAAAATTTTATGTAACCAGTGATAGTTTATTTTTTGTATGAATTTTGTTTAGGCTGCAATGTTTAGCTTTTGTTAACTCCTCACTCTTGCTGTTCATTACTATGTTTAATGGCCTACTTGCCAAGATATTTAGCATGTAAAAAGCAGGATTTTGATTAAAAAAAAAAAAGGCTTCATATTGAAGCTGAGACTTACAATAACAAGTTGAGTGGCAAGCCTGGTATGCTGTGTCTTATTGCCAGAATCTTAGTAAATGTAATGTTTTAAAAGTTTGTTGTCTTTGTATATTAATAGCAAATTATGACAAGTTAAGTTTAAATAAGAGTTACATTATTGCTCTCCCTGTGTCATATTTTACTAAGATTTTGTGCCTCATATCTACTGCTGACTTGTTTACTAGGAATGTTAAAAGGAACTGATAATTCATTTTCATTTTACATTTTTATATAATCAGGTAACATGAAATACAACTTGATGTACAATTTTGCCTGTTACAAAGGATGTGCTAATTATAGTGGTATATGCACAGAACATGTTGGCATGACAACAGGCTGAATAAATAGCTATTTTACTTTAAAAATGCTATTGTGAATAGTGCTGCAATAAACATACGTGTGCATGTGTCTTTATAGCAGCATAATAAAATGTGGCACATATACACCATGGAATACTATGCAGCCATCAAAAAGGATGAGTTTGCGTCCTTTGTAGGGACATGGATGCAGCTGGAAACCATCATTCTTAGCAAACTATCACAAGAACAGAAAACCAAACACCGCATGTTCTCATTCATAGGTGGGAACTGAACAATAAGATCACTTGGACTCAGGAAGGGGAACATCACACACAGGGGCCTATCATGGGGAGGGGGGAGGGGGGAGGGATTTCATTGGGAGTTATACCTGATGTAAATGATGAGTTGATGGGTGCAGCACACCAACATGGCACAAGTATACATATGTAACAAACCTGCACGTTATGCACATGTACCCTACAACTTAAAGTATAATAATAATAAATAAAAAAAAATGAACATAAGAAAGAGAAAAACGAAAAGTATAAAAAGAATGAAATGACATTTCTGGAGTTGAAAAATATAACACCAAATTGAAAAACTAACCAGATGCACTTAACAAGGGACTAGACACCACAGAAGAAAAGATCAGAAAACTGAAAGCAGAACAGAAGAAATTATTAAAACTAAAGCACAGAGATATGAAAGACAGAATACATTTAATATAGCCTCACTGACCATGGGACAATAGCAAGTGATCTAACATAAGTATAATTGGAATCCACTATTCAGCATTGTACTGGTGGTCCTAATCAGTCTAATAAGGCAAGACAAAGAAACAAAAGGCATACAGATTGGAAAGAAATAAGTAAAAACGTCTTTATTCACAGAGAGCAGAAAATTCCAAGAATCTACCAAAAGTTACTAGAACTACTTCATGAGTTTAGCAACTAAATAAAAGGTAACCAGATGTACAAAAATCAATTGTATTTCCATATCCTATGAAGAGATAATTGAAATACTATGAAACACTTAAGGATAAGTTTAACAAAAATTACCCAAGATTCATAAACTGAATACAACAGAATACTGCTAGAAGAAATTAAAGAATACTTAAATAAAGGAAGAAATATATGATGTATATGGATCATAAAATACAATATGTTAAAAGGTCAATTCTACTCAAACTGCTATATCAATAACAATTTCAGCAGACTTTTTTTGTTTAGAAATTAACTAGTCAATTAGAAAATTTGATTAGATTTGCAAAAGACCATAGAAAAGTCAAAAGAATATTGAGAAAGAACAATGTAGGAGGACTTACACTTCCTAATTTTAAGACTTATTATAAAACTACAGTAGTTAAAAGACTGTGGTAGGGACACAAGCATAGTAATACAGATCAGTAGAAAAGAAAACTGATTTTGGAGACAGTTTCAGATAATTTAATGGAAAAAATACTCCTTTCAACAAGTTGGGCTGGGGGCAGCCGAATAACAATATAAAAAAAAGTGAACCACGATTTTTACTTCAAACTATAGACAAAAAATAACTCAAAATTGATTAACTCTAAATTTAAAAATATAAAACTACATTATTTCTAAAAGAAAGCATAGAAGATAAAAATCTTCATAATCTTTGGGCAGGCAAGATTTATTTGATAACAAAAATCACTCACCATAGAAGAAGATAACCAACAAATTAAAACTTTATGAAAATTAAATCCTCCTCTTTAAAATACACTATTTAGAAAATGAGGAGGGAAGCTGCAGACTGATAAAGAATATTTACAAACTATATTGAGCTATCTAACAAAGAACATTTTGAAAATATGTAAATTAAATTTTACATCTCATTAATTAGAGAAATAAGCCAATAAAAAGTTGGCAAAAAATTGAACAAATATTTCACAGAAGAGATATTCAAATGGCCAATAGGCATAAGAAGAAATGTTCTACATCATTATGCATCAAATAAGGCAAATAAAGTTATGATGAGATACCACTATACACTACACTATTTAGTTTAGCTAAAATTTAAAAAGAATGGCAATACCATGTGTAGGTAGAGATGTAAAGTTACTTGAACTTTCAGCCTGCCAGTGGGAGTGTTAAATGGGACAACTATTTTGAGAAACAACCCGGAAGTTTCTTCTATAGTTAAACATACACTTACCGTATTACCCAGAAATTTCATTCCAAGAGAAAAGCAAACATAGGTCCACACAAAGGTTTGTACACAAATGCTCACAGCAGCTTCATTTATAATAACCACAAACTGGGAACAACACACATATGCATCAAGAGGCTAACAGATCAACAGATTGTGATGTATTCATATAACAGATATTAATCATCAATATTAATACATCCAACATGACTTAATCACAAACACAGCATACTGAGGCAGGTACAACATCATTGTGTGATTCTACCTATTAAAAAAATAATCCTTACATATAGAAAATAGTTTAGTGGTTGTCTGGATTGGAATTTGAGAAGGGGATTGGTTGCAAAGAAACATGAGGGAAAAATTAAGGATAATGAAAATATTTTTTGTTTTTATTGCACTGAAATAACCAAACACATATCTCAAACCCCATTAAACTGTATGAATAAATTTGTATCATTGTATTGTATACAAATTTTACCTCAATAAAACTGATAACCAATTATGCAGAGAGAGGTTGTCTATAAACAGCACAAAATGCAATAGACGATCTGGTAGCTTCAGATTCTTAAAAATTCAATCAGTGAGATAATTTGCATCAGAAACAAAACAGATATTTATTAGCCTGGCTGTGACTTTGTTTTCTCATGGTAAAATCAGAATCATACAAGTATCTCTTACCTAGGATGACACTCAAGATCAAATTAATAAATATATGTAAAGCATGTAGAATAAATCCTGGCAGATATTAAGAATTCAGTAAAGGCTGGCTATAGTTATCATTGTTACCACCAAGAGTTGAAGGCTATATCAAACCTGGGGAGGGCTACAATGATAAGCAATGTTGCCCTCTGGGGAGGCTTAGGTTTTTGTGAGAAACAAGGCCAGTCAATTCTCCTCAATCTACAAAAGGGTGTTGTATTAGTTGGTTCTCATGCTGCTCATAAAGACATACCCAAGACTCAGTAATTTAGAAAGGAAAGAAGTTTTATGGACTCACAGTTCCATATGGTTACGGAGGCCTCATAATTATGGTGGAAGATGAAGGAAGAGCAAAGGGATGTCTTACATGGCAGCAGGCAAGAGGATATGTGCAGGAGAACTCCCCTCTATAAAACCATCAGATCTTAATGAGTCATATTCACTATCATGGGAAAAACCCATCCCCATAATTCAATTACCTCCCACTGGGTCCCCCCTACAACACGTGGGGATTATTACAATTCAAGGTGAGATTTGGGTGGGGACACAGAGCCAAACCATATCAGGCGTTCTGGCAGACCTGTGGACAAGTTACACCTCACTGATATGGAATTTCCCTAACATGTCATCTAGCTATTTATTTTCTGCCTTCTCTTTAAAAATCCAGGAGTGGGACTGGCAAATTGTGGCTGCTTCCTTATTGTTACATAATGTATTCTATTATCTGCATGCACATTTCTCAGAAAACAATTTATACAGGCTGAAAAAAATGTATTTCTTGACAACTTTGTTTGAAATATTACTTGTTTGGTACTTTTATGTTGATCTTAGAGAAAAATGAGGGAATGTTTCTTAAAGGAGGTAACAAAATTACAATTGGATTAGAGCATGAGTTATCACCTGAGCCTGAGGAGGTATATTAAAAAGACCAGGACTCGGACTTAGAAGAAGTCACTTGGACATACACATTGGTCATGAGCTGATGGTAACCATTCCTGCCACCACCTTCTAAGACCAATGTGCCATAGGTATTAGCTTCCAGTGGCACCTGTAACAAATTGCCATAAGCTAGGTGGCAGAAAGCAACAGAAATGTATTCTCTCAGCATTCAGGAGGCCAGAAATCCTAAATCCAGGTGTTAGCAGGACTACACTCTTCCTAGAGGCTCTGGGAAGAAAATCTATTTCATTTTCTTCTCTTAGCTTTTGATGGCTGCTGCTAATCCTTGGAACTCCTTGGCTTAGAGCTGCATCACTCCAATCTCTGCCTCTGTGTTCACATGGTCTCTGTCTCTTCTGTGTCTTCTTTTTTGTCTCTTATAAGGACACTTGTCATTGGAGTTGGAGCCCACTTGGGTAATCCAGGATGATCTCATCTTAAGACCCTTAACTATACCTGCAAGGACTACTTTTTCCAAATGAGGTCATATTCATAGGTTCCAGGAATTTGGATGTGGACGTATTTTCTTTTTTTGGTAGAATCAGGGAGAGTCACCATTCCACCCACTACACATGCCACCTTCCTACTGTGCTTGGACTTTGGAGGTAATCCCACCTTCAACAGAGGGCAGAAAAGCAGTTCAGGGAGTGCTGAATATTACTTGGTATTGCCCGAATGAGGGAATGAAGGAAAGAGAGAAAGAATTAAATTTAAGATTCATGAGGGCAGAAACTGTGTATATTATTTATTCTTGTTCCACAGCACTATAACAGTGCTTGGCATACAGAGATTTTTGATAGATGTTTATTAATTTTATGAATGAATGAATAACTCATAAATTAGTATTCATCTCTCAGTGTCCTGAAAGAATCAAATTTGGCCTCACTTAATCACTTTGGTATCCCCAATCAAAAAGGCTATCACCAGAGAAACCTGATGTGAGTCCTGGAAACGGGTTGGTGAAAATGTTCCTGGGAAGCTGAGTTGGGCTAGGTTTGGTAGAAGAACGGGTCCTGGAGTGTGAGTACAGCTGAAGGGGCCAGAAGGGAAGCCAAGCTTCATTGTGGGTACTAGAGAATGAGCATCTCTCTTTTGGCAATTATAAATATCTCCTCTTCCCATGATTGTTTAGCATCTTCATTTACAATAAAACAGCAATTAAGAATGTGACTATATCCTTCTTGAACCTTCCAATGACAGAAGGCCATAAATTTTAAAAAACAAAAACAACAACAAATACTCTTAATTCACGTGTTTTCCTGTAGACAGAAGGGGAATAAAGGACTTCTAGGAGCATCCATTCTTTAAATTCTCTTCTACTGGGTTTCCTCAAAGAATCTAATTAGCAGCCTTTCACCCAGAAACGATGAGCTGCAGGGAAGCTCAGTGATTAGAGCAAACAGATAGCAGTCAGGAAATTCTCCGAGTGGCTCTCCATGGCCTTCCAAAAGATACTTGACAACCCTGTGTCTCAATTATTGGCTAACTGGGGACAGTGGTAGCAACACTTGCTTAAACTTCAGGGATGCTGTAAGAGCCAATTAATCATGGGCGATGTCAGTGTAGATTGAGGAATGAGCACCATTAAATAGTTACAAAGCATTATTACTGAAGTGTGAGTGGTGAATGGAAAGTAGAGGCTGAGCAAGGAAATTCATAGGTTTGCCTTGCAGCAGCTTCCTGATAAATTGCCAGTAGAGTCTTCCTAATTTATCTCATTCTGCCTGCATGGGGATTTGTATCTAACAGTCCCTACAGATGACAGAGAGAAAAAGTGAGGAAGCCAGGTCAGGCACAAAACATTGACAACATGAAAGAAGCCACTGCAGAAGGGGTTTTTCTAAAGCTGAATTTTAATCATCCTTTTAAATTATATCTAGAATGTGGACTGAGGAAGGGGCATGAGACGAGTTTGACATGAAGTTGTAGAGGAAGCGATCAATTTTGAAGATGCATTTCATGTGGAATCTAGGGAGCCAAGATCCTAAGCAGTGACCTTCAGCATTTAAACTGGTGTTTACCAGATTGACTTGAGATCCTCTAGTAAGACATGGAACTTTGCAAACTGAGCTGCAAGCCAAATAGTGCAGGCTGATATTCTGTATAACATGCTAGCAATGTGTGAATCCCATTTGTGCAATACCAAAAAACTGCTTTAAAAATTGAAATAAAAATATATAAGCACTTACAAGGCTGCCGCGTTGATGATTTGGGGAGAGAGTCTGGAAAAATTAAAGATTGCCTTAAAATCGAAGCCAATATACCAATCTCCACCTGGGAACTTTGGCTCAATGCCAGCTTCGATGTGTTTATTACTAGCTCCTTGTGGTGAGCAAAAGAAAAAAAATCAATTTGCATAAGGAAAGAAGAAGAGGTCTTAAAACACTGAAACCTAGGCAGCTAGGGAAAAAAAATTCCTCAAAAGAAATGTAATCTGATTCTGCCAGTTGACCAAGAAGGAAATTTGGGAATTTAGGAGAAAATCCATAAATCTGGATTACCTTGGAGGGCTAACATATGTTGAAGCTGTTTAGAGATTGAGTAATCTTTTGGCCATGGGGTTTTAGGGATATTGGGAGTGGGAAGTGTTAATCTCACCATTGTTTGAATCCCACGAATTCCTTCTGCCTTTATATGGTTATCATTACTGTGCTCTTACTATATAGCAGACATTGTGCTAAATGGTTTAGATATATTAATATATTTAATTGTTGCAACATTCCCATAGAGACTGAAATTACTTTCATTTTAGACATGAGCAATCTGAGACACAAGAGAGTTTACAAAATTTTCCCACAACCACACAGTTAACAAGCAGTGATCTAGGACTCAAACCCTGAGATTCTGACTCCAAAGCCCTTGTTCTACTATTACTGTTGTTCCCTCTTACAAAACACCTGGAAGATATATACACATATGCAAACACACACACACACAATTTTTTTATATATATATGCACATATACATATACATGTATATATGTATACATATACATATCTGTCTGAGATAGATAAAATTTAAATTCTTATCCAGGCTTATAGCTTAGATGAAATGGTATAAGTGCCCTAAAAATGCTCTTGAGAAGATGTTATGGGAGGTTGGTGAGGTAAGAGAGTAATTCTACTGAGCTTAGGGAAATAGGTGAATTGAAACACTAGAGAGAGGGGGCAGTAAACTAATAAAGACCAAAATTCTTGCTGGCTTTATTACATATTAAGTAGTTGTTGTCTCATGAAATCCCATAGCAGACCTATGAAGTATGTAGTATCTTATCTGTTTTACAAATGGGGGAATTATAGCAGAGAAATGTGAAATAAACAATCGATAGTCACACATGGAATGGAAAGAATAATGGCTAGCATGTCAAGTTGGAGTTTCTGAATACAAAAGCCCTCGTCCTTTACAAGAGTCTTGCTCTGTTGCCTAGGCTGGAGTGCAGTGATATGATCTCTGCTCACTGCCAACCTCCATCTCCCAGGTTCAAATGATTCTCCTGCCTCAGCCTCCCGAGTAGCTGGGACTACAGGCGTGCACCACCATGCCTGGCCAATTTGTGTGTGTGTGTGTGTGTGTGTGTTTTAGTAGAGACAGGGTTTCTCTATGCTGACCAGGTTGGTCTCAAACTCCTGACCTCGTGATCTGCCTGCTTTGGACTCCCAAAGTGCTGAGATTACAGGCGTGAGCCACCGCGCCTGGCCAGCCTTCATCCTTTCTATTAAATTACGTTGTTTCATGAAGTGCCAGTCAAGGTGGGAGATGCACAATGTCTCGGGTTTCCATAGCAGAATGGGAAAGATTTTCAAGATTAAAAAAAAATGATGCATTTGAAAATGCAGAGGTGGAAAAGTACAGTGAAGTTTTGCAAAAGTGTAAGTAGTCTAATTTAAATGAATATGAAAAATGAAAAATCAGAAGAGGCTGGGAAAGAACGGCTTACCAAATCTTGGATTTTGCCTTGTCTGAAGAGAATAAACCTCTATTCTGAAGGCAGCGAGAGTTACTGCAGGTGTTTTAGCTGAAGGGAAGGTGATCAGGGCGGTGCAATAACATCAATGTACAGACTGCATTCCTCCCCATGAATACAGCCCTGGAGGTTCCATGAAAGCAAAAAGAAGATTGAGGAACCTATTGAAATAAGAAATACAGCAACATCAGGGCAAGGAAAAGCAATGGGTTAGGTCCTTGCGTAGCCTTTCGGTGGAATAAGGTGGAATAATCAACCCAGACATCTGATATGGAGCAGGGAAGCAATTTTCCACCTCTGGTGGCTATTTTCTCTCCTTGATATAGTCTTGAGATGATAATAATCTATGCAAATAAATAAATAAATATAAATAAATAAACAAACTACAAAGCAGAACAAGAGCAACCAGCCTACACCCTATAGTGACAGCAGGGAAGTCCTGGGGTGCTGCTGAGTCCACCTGGGGTGGATAACGGCTTACCGTAAGTGCAATGGGCCTGGTTAGCCTTTCAGTGTTCCCTCTGCTTCCTGCATATACATCAAGTGCTATGTGATTACAACTCACGTTAAGAATTCTTGATCAAGAGCAGTGCCAATGTTGACATGTAAGTAGTAATTTCAGAGGTTCCCTGCTACAAAGTGTTTACCCTCACACACACACACACACACACACACGCACACACGCACACACACACCTAACTCCTTATATTTACTAGCAGGGGCACATGCTAGCTTCTGGCTTTTTCCCCTTCCTGGCAATGTCACATTTCCATAGAAGTAAATCAAGTTCCTAAAGGAATATAAATTTATGGAAAAAGATAAAGATAATTTCAGAGCATACTGCAATGAAAGAAAGAAAACACATGGATTCAGTTATATCAAATAAAATCAAAAGTAATGTATCAGAGTAAGAATTTAAAATAAATATGTTAGATTTTCTAAAACATGTAAGAAAAAATATTGGATCTGTGCAGCAAACATGAAAAATCATAAGGAAGAATCAACTGAAGATATTAAGTAAGAAAAAATGTTATGGTTGAGATAAATAACTGGACTGAATAGCAGAAGAATACATGTAAAAATCATTTTGTGAAATTCTCTCAGAAGACATCAGGATAGGATAAAGAGACAGAAATTTTTAAATTAACAGACAAGGAGAGTAGAATCGGAAGTGTCAAAGTTCATATCAATGAAGTCCCAGATGGAGAGAGAGAGAAACCTATGAGAAAAAACAAAAACGATGAAAACTATTGATCAATAATGTTGATATTACTTTTAAAAAATCAAGAATCGACCGTGCGTGGTGGCTCATGCCTGTAATCCTAGCACTTTGGGAGGCCAACGTAGGTGGATCACCTGAGGTTAGGAGTTCGAGACAAGCCTGGCCAACATGGCAAACCCCCATCTCTAGCAAAAATACAAAAATTAGCTGGGCACCGTGGTACGTGCCTGTAATCCCAGCTACTCAGAAGGCTGAGGTAGGAGAATCGCTTGAAGTCGGGAAGCAGAGGCTGCAGTAAGCTGAGATCACGCCACTTCACTGCAGCCTGGGTGAAAGAGCGAGACTCTGTCTCAAATTTAAAAAAAAAAAAAAAAAAAAAGAGAGAGAGAGAGAACAAAAAGAAAAGTCAAGACTCAGATTGATGCTAAAATTTTTAATAACATAAAATATATAGAGCAAAATTTTAAAACTTATAAAAAACACTAGCATTTAATCTAGAGATGTACATCCAGGTAATCCATCATTAAAATCCAAGAGTTAAATAACGATATTCTCAGCTTATCACAAAAACTTCCTCTGAAAAAATATTGTTGGATAAGTTATTTCTACAAAAAATGAAATCAGACTAAGGGGATATAATAAGGCATGGGGAAATTGTGACTAAAGGAGTTAGTAAAACTTATTACTGAGTACAATTTGGTGAGAAAGGAGGTACCAGAGGGAGAATTTGCTTATGTATTTGTCCAGAAAGGGAGTTGTGGGGTGTGGGGGTGGGTGTGTGTGTGTGTGAGTGAGTGAGTTTGACAGGAAAAATATGCATAAATATGGCTCTCAACAAGTTAGGGGTAAACTTGAAAACTCTCCAAATAGACTGTGACCCTTAAAAAGCAGGAAAATAAAATTTGATATATCCAATGAAAATTAAGACGGTGGTAAGGAAAATGAAAATAAAGTATGTAACATGGAAATTGTTAAATATTTAGATAAGAAATAATGATATTTGAAATAAATAAAAATCAAAGACACTTACATTGGATTTAAAAAAAAACAAAGTAAAACAGTATGCTGTTTACTGGAAATACTCAAAAGAATGTATTTTGAACAGAATGAAATGTAAGAATGTGTATCAGGCAAAATAATGCAAAAGACAGCCATGACAGCAATTTTAATATCTGTCAAAATACATTTCTGCATCTGAATATCTGTAAAGATATACTTTAAAAAGCAATCATATACTGGTAACAGAAATAATATATCAAAAAGTTGTAACAACCATGAACATATGTGTAACAGACAATAGAGCCTCAAAATATATAAAGCAACAACTAAGAGTCAAATGAACACTAGATAAATTAATAATTTAGATATTTCAGCATGAACTTTTCAGAAACTGGTGGATTAAGATCATTAACATAGGTTGGAAAGGGAGAGAAGCTGGAGGAGAAATAATAATTAGGATATGATTGAACTAATTTAGATTACAGTTATGATGATTCTGTGGTAGGGTGGGGATAGAGAGAGACTGTAGTTGTAGGACCAATGAGGACGAGTACATTTTGAAATTGTGGGGTGCCATTATCAGATGAAAATAAGTTAAAGGAAGTGGGTTTGGGGGATGTAAGATAAATGCGTTTAAGATGTATCAATTATAATCCACTTCTTTAGAAGTTACAGATTGCCATTAGATCTCTGTGAGATATAACCTTATGCAGAAGACTGGAGTAGGATAACTTCCATCATCAGGGTTCCCAAGCCTCTTTAGAAATAGTCTTTCCTTTGGAGAAAGGCACTGAAGCCTTCTCAAATATTTTATCTGGAAGGGATTCATGCATTAGGCTCTCACTAGCCAGTAACTCCTTAGCATAGGTAATTTTATCAGATTAGCCCTGGTAAAGAGAATGGAGCATTTCTATGACATGGACATGATACAGGAACATTCTGATGGGAGAGGAAAATGAAATAAGAAAAAGAAGGTAGACTCTTCTAAATGTTTTTAAAATACCATTCTCTCAATCAATCTTTATCTTCATTATCAAAAATGCAAATTTGTGGTTCCCTCCTTTATGCTCCCATAGCTCCTTTTCCAACAATTTATTGCAAAAAAAAAAAAAAAGTCAAACACACAGCAAAGTTGAAATATTTTTTTCAGTAAATAATTCTGTATATCTACCACCTAGATTCTATCATGAGCATTTTACTCTTTATTTGCTTGATCACATATCTAGCCATCTTTCTAGTCATTCATATATCCTTCTCATTTTTAATGCATTTAAATGATAGACAATGGTATACTTTATATTTTTCAGTATTTTCTTATAAAATTTACATACAATGAAAGGCATATATATAATAAATGCATATATACATTTTCCGAGTTTCAACAAAGGCATACACCTCTATAAACCCAATAAGACATTATTATCATCACAAAAATGTCCCTTCATGCCTCTTCCCAGTCCAACTCAGCCCTTGCTTCCCAGAGGAGATTGTTCTAGAATATCTTATATATGAAATTATGCATGCAGTATGTACTCTTTTTGGCTAGTTTCCACTCAGTCTAACATGTTTTGGATTCATCTGTATTGTTGCATGTCACAGCTGTATATGAGTATAGTGCATACATTCACTTCCATTTGTTTCTTCATTCTCCAATTGGTGGACACCTGGATTATTTCTACTGCCTACTCAGTTCTTTCACAATGTCTTGTGAGTGGGAGTTTTTGCTGTTGTCATTTGTTTGCTTATGAAGTCTAATTTATTATTTTTTTCTTTAATGGTTTTTCTGCAATCTAAGAAAGCTTTGCCTGCTGCCAAGTTATTAAGGGAGATGGTTCCTGTTTTCCTCCAAAAGCTTTATGGTTGGGTTTGGTAATCCTTTTGTTTTATTTTGAGACAAGGTCTCTCTCTATTGACCAGGCTGGAATGCAGCGGTGCCATTGAGGCTCACTTTAACCTCCGTCTCCTAGGCTCAAGTGATCCTCCCATCTCAGCCTCCCGAGTAGCTAGTACTACAGGAGAGCCGCCACACTAGGCTAATTTTTTTTTTAAAGTTTTTTTGTAGAGACAAGGTCTCACTGTATTAGTCAGGCTGTTCTCAAACTCCTGGGCACAAATGATCTTCTTGCCTTGGTCTCTCAAAGTTCTGGGATTATAGACGTGAGCTATGTGCCCAGCCTGGTGACCCATTTTTAATTTGTGCATATATGTGTATGATATGAGAATCATCACAGCAAGGTTCATTTTTTTCCCACATGAATATCCTGTTTTTCCAGAAATATTTGTGGAAAAAATTTTCCTTTTCCATTAGATTGTTTTGATGCTTCTGTCGAAAATTATATGACCATGTAAGTGTCTATGTCTGGACTTTTTACTGCCAATGGTGTTGATCGAATAATGAATCCTGGATGCTAGTACCATATTTTCTTGATTATTTCAGCGGTACAATAAGTCTTAAAGATGGATTATGAAAGGTCCTCCAATTTTGTTCTTCCAAGATTTCCTTGGATATTCTAGGTCCTTTACCTATATATTTCAGGATGAGCTGGCGTCAATTTCTAATAGAATAACTTCATGAATCTTGAGATTCATTGATTCTATAGACCATTCTGGGGAATATTGCCAACTTTAAAACACTGAATCTTCCAGTTCAGTAATACAGAATACCTATCCACTAACTTAGCAGCTTTGCAATTTCACTCAGCAAATTTTTTGCAGTTTTAAAAATATAGGTCTACATCATTCAGCTTTAAAAAGGAAGAAAATTTTGACATATGCTGCAATATGAATGAACCTTGAAGACATTATGCTAAGTGAAATAAATTAGTCATGAAAGGGCAAATCAATGGGTAGCAGTAATAGCAAGATCACTGCTGTTCAATCCAAGATTATCTTAACAGTCAGACTTGAGAGTAGTGGGATGGCTGTCTTGGAGAGTAGAGAATACCACATTTTTTTCTGCATGGTTCCAGTGGAGGTGATAAAGCATCACTCATATGGAATATTATTTAGCCTTGAAAAGAAAGGAAATTCTGACACATGCTACACATGGATGAACCTTGAGGACATTATGCCAAGTGAAATAAACCAGTCACAAAAGGGCAAATGTTATACGATTCCACTTTTATGAGGTACCTAAAGCACCCAAATTTATAGAGACAGAAAATCAAACAATGGTTTTCAGGGAGTAGTGGGAGGGAGAAAATGAGGAGCTATTGTCTAATTGGTACAGAGTTTGAAGTTCTAGAGACGAATTGTGAAGATGGTTGCACAACAGTGTGAATGCACTTAATGCCAATAAACGATACACATACAATGATTAAGACTGAAAATTTTTCATTATGTCTGTTTGACCACACTTAAAAGTAGAAAATTTTTTTCATTAGGTATACTTAACCACAGTAATAAAGTAGAAGTCTTCATTTTTTAAAAGAAAACTTTTTCCTAAGTGGGAAAAAGTTTTAGATACTATTTTGAAAAAAATTTTTATGTTTTCTAATTTTGTTCTAGTATATAAAACCCACATTTTTATTTATACTAACATTGAATGCAGTGACCTTGCTAAATTTACTTATTAATTCTATTATTTTTCAAAGTCCTTAGACTATTACATGTAGGCAACGATATCAGCAGCAAATAGAGGGTTGTATTTCTTGTTCTAAAATTTATTTTTCTGATTTCAGTGCTTATTAACACCAGCAGGGAGCTGGAAATTCCTTGCCTTATTCCTGATTTTGGAAAGAAATCATTCAATATTTCACTGCTAAGTGATATGTTAGCTGTAGGTGTTTTTTGATGCCCCTTATCAGAATGAGGAACTTTTCATTTATTTCTAGTTTAAATTTTTAAAATCATAAACAATGTCGTTAAATCAAGTTTAGCCTAAAGTTGCCACCACCTTACATATTTTAAGTTCACTCTACAAGTTTCTCCATACATAATGAATGGTGACCTCACCATATGTGTAAACAGACTATAGCCTACTCTTACACCAATCTCTGAGCTTCATTCAATCAAAGGCGACCAACTTTTCAAACCCTGTTTAAATAAGGCAAACACTGACCTGTAACCAATTCAGCAGTTTCTGTACCACATGTCCATTTTTTGTACATCACTTTGCGTTTTCGATCCATAAATGCTCTCTGGCTATGTGGCAGTGCAGAATCTCTCTGAAACTATTCTAGTTTCAAGGGCTGCCTGATTTGTCAATTGTTCTTTGTTCAATTAAACTCTGTTAAATATAACCTGTCTAAAGTTGTTCTTTTAACAGTGTTAAATTTCATCAAATACTTTTTTCTGCATCAATTAAAATTGTCACATGATTTTTTTTCTTTTATTCTATTGTTATGGTGAATTAAACTGACTGACGTTGAAATGTTATACTAACTTTGCATTTCTAGGATAAACCCCACTTGGTCATGATATAAAATCCTCTTTATATGGGGCTAGAATTGATATTTTCTAAGGATTTCTGTATCCATGTTCAAGAGAGATACTGATCTGTAGTTTCATTTATTTATTTGTTTTGTAATTTCTTTGCTGGGTTTTGTATTAGAGTTTTGAAGGCCTCAAAATAAGTTTGGAAGTATTCTCTCTTTTTCTGCTTTCTGGAAGTGACTGCATAAAATTGGTAATAATTATTTCTTAAATATTTGATAGCATTCACTAGAAACCCCCCTGGGCCAGGAATTTTCTTCATGGGAAGATTGTTAACATTAAGTTCAACTTCTTTAACAGAGGTAGAACTATTGATATTTTCTGTTTTATCTTGTGTCAGTTTTGGTAAACTTTATTTTCAAGGAATATGTTTGTTTTAATTAAATTTTGACCTAAGTTTGTTTATAATATTCTTACTGTTCACTTAATAGCTATAGAATCTGTAATGATAATCCCTCTTTCATTCCTGATATTACTATTTTACGTTCTTAATTTTTTTTCTCTATCAGTCTAGCGAGGGGCTTGTCAATTTTGCTAATCTTTTCAAAGAATCATCTTTTCATTTAATTTTTCCTCATTTGTCTGATTTCTCTTTCATGGACATTTAATCTATATTTATTAGAAAATCTTTGTGATTACTTTCCTTTTCTTTTTGTTGTTTCTTAAAACAATGGATTTTAGACCTTTAGTTTCTAATATAGGCATTACACATCTAAAAAATTTTAATTTGTTGTATTTTTATTATCCAGTTCAAAATAATTTTTATTTTAGATTTTATTGACCTGTATTACTTAGGTGTGTGTTTAATTTTCAAATATTTAGAGTTTTCTAGATTGTTATATTTCAATTGCATAATCAGATAAGTTACTCTGTATAATTTACCTAACTATAGATTTGTTGAAATTGTTTTTACGGTCTATCTTGTTGATTTGAAATTGTTTTCATGGTCTATCTTGTTGAATGTGCCACATGCACTTGGAAGAGAATGTGTATTCTGTATATCTTAGGTGTGTTGTACTATAAACATAAATTGGACCAAGGTAGTTGATAGTGTTTGTCAGATTATCTATATCTTTACTAATATGTTTTGTTTAGTTGTTTTAATCAATTGCTAAGAGACAAGTGTTAACATTTCTCAATATTATTTGAAATTTATTTCTCCCTTTAATTTTGTTAATTTTTGCTTCATTTATTGTGAAGTTGTTATTAAGTGAAACCTCATTTAGAGTTGCTGTGTCTTCATGATAAATTGACTCTTAATAACGTGAAATGTGTTTATTTCTGGCAACACCATTTATCTTGAAGTTTTTCTTTTATTTGACATTAATATGGCAATCAACACTCCTTAAGTTTGCTGTTTGTACATTATTTTTTCTACTCATTTATTTTCAACTTATCATCATATATATAAATTGTGTTATTATATAATATGTAGCTGGGGGTGTGAAATTGTTTTTATTCCTATTTTGATAATTTCTGCTTTTGAGTTGTTTACTTCATACAAATTAATTATTAATGTTATCTTATTTAGGCCTACCATTCTATTATTTGTTCACCTCCATTTTATTTCTGTTATTTATTTCTTGACTTCTTTTGGATTAATTAATATTTTATAAAAGTTCATTTCAATTTTGTTGCTAGCTTTTTGGTTATGTCTCTTTGTAATTTCTTAAAGTTGGTACTCTAGTGGATTACAATAAATAACCTTGACTTTTCACAGTCTATTTTAGTTAATATTGTACCCTTCATGTAAAATGTGAAAATCTTACAATTGTATAGACCTATTTATCCCCAAGCCTGTTTCTTATGCTACAGTAATCATATGTACTGCATATACTTCTATCATAAAACTAAGAAAGTGTTATAATTTCTGCTTTCAACAGTCAAATGTACTTTAAAGAAATTAATATGAAGAATATACTTTGCAATATTTATCATTTCCAGTGCTTTTTGTTTTCAAAAGACCTCAGCTGTTTTCAAGTATCATTTTCGTACAGCCTGAAGAATTTCTTTTAGCATTCCTTGTAATCTCCATCTACTGTCAACGAATATTCTTCGTTTTGTTTCATCTGAAAGGAGTTTTACTTTGCCTTCATTCTTGAAGGTTATTTTCATGGGATATAAATTTCTGGGTTGAAAGTTTTGTTTTTCTCTTAGCTTTAAAGATGTTTATCTTCTGTCTTATGGCCTCACTAGTTTCTGATGAGTATTCAGAAGTCTTTTGAATTATTGTTTCCCTATACGTTACATGTTGTTTTTCTCTAGCTGTTTTTTAGATTTTCCTTTCATTTTTGTTTTTAACACTTTATTTATTTATTTTTCAAGTTTCCATCATTTCATGTTTTTAGCACTTTGTATATAATGTTCTTAGGTATGGTTTTCTTTATAATTATTCTGCCAAGGGCTCACTAACCTTCTTTAGTTACCATATTTATGTCTATGGCCAAATTTGAAAAAAATGTCCTCCATCCATTCTTCAAAATGCTATCAAGGCATTATTTATACAACAAAAATTAACTATTTTTAAAAATACACAATTATTTTAAAGCATATTGTGTATTTTAAAGTATACAATTTGGTGGTATCTAATACATTCAAAAGGTTGTACAACCGTGGTCTCTAGCTCCAAAATGTTTTCATTACCCCAAAGAAGAGCCAGTACCCATTAAGTAACTACTCTCCCACCCTCTCTCCACCCAACCCCTGACAACCACCAGTCTGCTTTCTGTCTCTATGGGTTTATCTATTTCAGATATTTTATATAAATAAAATTGTACAATATATGACCTTTTGTGCTTGTCTTCTTTTGCTTAGCATAATGTTTCCAAGGTTAATCCGTGTTGTATTTAATAGTATGTGTCAGTACTTAGTTCTTTTTGCCGAATAATATTCCGTTATATGACTATATCACATTTTGCTTGCTCATCCATCCGCTGGTGGACATTTGCCTTGTTTTCACTTTTGGGCTATTGTGACTAGTGCTTCTGTGAGCATTTATGTGAAAGTATCTGTTTAAATACCTCTTTTTAATTATTTTCCTCAGTGGCTGCACCATTTGACATTCCCACCAGCAATATATAAGGTACCAATTTTTCCACATCCTAACCAACATATTTTTTTGTTTTCTTTTAAATAGCCATCTTAGTGAGTGTGAAATTGTATCTTTTTGAAGTTTTAATTTGTATTTCTCTTATAACTAATGATACCGAGCATTATTTTTCATGTGCTTCTTGGCCATTTGAATACCTTTTTAGAGAAATATCTTTCAAGTATCTTGCCCATTTTAAATTGGATTATTTGTCTTTTTGTTGTTGAGTTGTAAGAATACCTTATATATTCTGGATATTATACCTTTAATAGATGTATTATTTGCAAACATTTCTCCCATTCTATTGGTTGCCTTTTCACTATCTTTATAAGGTCCTTTGATGTACAAGAGTTTTTAATTTTGATGAAGTCTTATTTGTTTTTGTGTTTGTTCCTTGTGCTTTTGTGATCTCAATTTCTTCTGTTCCACTGTTTATCTTTTATCCTCAGCAATTACAATTATATACACATTAGACTTTAGACATTGTCTTACAGTTTTATCAGGCTCTCTTATCTTCAGACTCTTTCCTTTGCCATTTCCATTCAGTTTTTAAGTCCACCCAAAAAATATTTTTTCTTTTATATCATCATACATAGCTGCTTTAAAACCCGTATGTTCTAACTCCAGTTGTTCTTAGTAGATTGTCTATTCTCTTGAGAGTGGATCACATTTTCCTAGTTCTTCAAATGTCAAATAACTTTTCATTATATCCTGGAAGGCAATATTATAGATTCTGTTATATTCCTCCAAAGAATGAGCTTTCTAGTAGAGAGTTAATGTGGTTAGATTCAAGTTACAAAAAAAAAAAATCTTTTTGGGAACAGCTCATATCTCAATTCAGTGCCCTTATCTTTAGCTGGACTGCTTTGATTCTGCCCCACGTATGTGTGGTTCCATGGTTAGCTAGACGTTTGGGCATTATTTATTTCCAAAATGTGGGGCTCACTCTCTTGCTCTTTTTTTTTTCCTTTGAATCCTTACCCACCTCACTTTTCAGCAGTGGCAGTTTCCCTGAACTCTGTCCTCTGGTTCTTTAGGTTAGAAAGTCTGTCTCTTTTCTGTTGGAGTTTTAGGCTTTAGCCTACTCTCAGACTAATACCTGCAATAATGAAAAAATTCACCGCATTCTTTTTCCTTCTGGCAAGTTTTGGCACTTATTTAGAGCCTGTCTCATTTTATTCACTCCCTATTGTCTACAAATATTTTTATGTTTTGTTCAGAGTTTAAAATTTCTATTCATAGGAACGTAGACCATGATGGGGCTTAATCTGCCATACCAGATACAGAATTGCCTCTGGTTTGTTGAAAATATTTCTATCACAACATTATATTTGATTATATAATAGCTATTTATGCTTTATTTTTTCTGTCAGACTATATTCTTGTTGTGCATAAAGAAGAGTCATCTTTTAAAGTTGTGAAAATATATAATCTTTTCCTTTTTTTTTTTTTTTACTGTTTAATGATTTCCTTTTGGAAACTCCTGCTACCTCTTCTGAGATAGTATCTTTATCACACAGACTCTATTTCCCTGTTTAAGGGATTTGGCCACTTGGAGACAGTTTATCGCTTTATGTTATTAAAATTTGAATGGCCCACGTAAGCCAGAGACTGCTATGAGTCTCCTTTGCCAACATGTAGAGAGAGGTTTCCCGAAATGAAAACCTGTAAGGAGTAAGACAACCTGAGAGAAAGAGAAAGGAAGAGAGGATCTTGGTGGCATAATTTAACCTTGGAATTCCCTCTTGCTTAAAACCAATTTCATTCCTTTGCCCTCCAAGTTACAAGAGTCATAAACATCTATGAGAAAAGAGTTTGCATTCATTTTCTGACACTGACAACCTCTATAATACTAAATCCTCTATACCTGGAAAAGATAGATAATGAATGCTTGGATAATAACTGAATGACTGATGATAGGGACATATACAATATTACTGGAAAGGTGGAGCCTTTGAGTGAGCATGGCATAGGCATCCCTAATTATCAAAGAGGTCACTTGTAGAGAAATCAAGCCAACTTAGTTCATCTTCCAAAGCTGTTCAGGACGGACCTGGCCTCGATCTGGAATCTGTGTATCCCTTTTTACCTCTGCCAATATCTAGCAAGCAATGAAATAGACATTTGATTGTTGTGGACAGCCTTCTTATACATTTCCTCATTTTCAATAATAAGAACAAACTGGTGACATGCATGTTTGCTAATTTTTTTATTGCTTGTGCTAAGTGTTCCATTTTGAAAAGAAAGCAATTTGTCAGTGTTTAATGACCCTCTTTCCTAGTATCTTCACCTTGGCATGTTTTCCTGTCTCTGTCAGACCTGTGAGAAGATAGTTGTTGCTCAGTGATATGTTGTTCACAGCGTGGAAAGCCTTAGTCACAGGGTCTGTCTCCAGTAACATTTACCACACAGGGAGTACCATAACCAGCGGAGTTTGTGAAACCTCTTTCTTATAGCGTGCCAAGAATTCAATCTGTTTCTGGTTCCTGCAAACTAACAAAAGCTGTTGCTATGTTATCACTCTAAAAGATGAAGCCATATAGTCATATGTAGGCTTCCCTTTATAGAGTAAATACTACCCACTGATAGACCAAAAGCTTAGAAAACTGTATCTCAAAGGTTAACGTGTCTATTAGCAGCATGCTGACAATCGTCAGCACAAGGTACCTTGTTGATAATGTCTAAACTATTCTACATCTTTCCATTGATATCAGCAATAGCTTAAAATTCCAACTACTTTGACTGACTCAAGATTTAAATTTAATAGCAGAAACATAATTAAAAGAGAAATAAAATTTGTGGGGGAAATTACAACTGTGATATAATTAATATGTTTCTGATACATAACTAATAAAAATTATAACAAAAATCCATCGAGGATCTCAGAAGAAGATGACAAAATAAAGGTTAAGAAGATAAAAAAAATTTCTTAGGAGAGGAAAAAATAGATTCTATGTGAAAAAGTGTTTAACTTACTAATCAAATACTATAAATTAGGAGATATTATTTCTTTACCCATCGTAGAAGCAAAGATGTAAAAACAATGTTATTGATGCAAGTAGAGTGAGGCAAACATTTTTTATATTAGTTGGTAAGCATGCAAACATAGAACCTTTATGGGAAAAATGGAAAAACCTTTGTTTTCTATATCCATACATTAACTTTTTTTAGAAAATAATTTCAAGGTTATTAAAAGGATACACAAATATAAAAAGAGGGATATTTGAAAAAATAAAGAAACAAGGAAAGAAGGAAGGATCAGAATAAAGGGGAGAGGGGAGGGTGGAGAGAAGAGAGAAGAGGACAAGAGAGGAAAGAAAAGGAAAAGAAAGGAGAGAAGAGAGAAGAGAAAGGGGGAGGGGAAGGGAAAATAAACTAGTGTTGGAGGCAACATGGAGCTGAAAATAAGTTTGAAAATCAATACCTTGAGAACTTCACCAAGCTTTTAAAGCCATCTAGCAGTCAATGGGATAAGAAGAATCACTGTGAAGAAAAACTTTCCTTTCTATCATAGTCCCCTAAATCTTTTTAAATTACATGTGGATGCTTCCACACAAACCAATGGAAGTTACATTGCTTGCTTTTCACAACCTCAGAGATGGATACTGTAACTGTCTTCCAGAGATGCACACTATAACTTTTGGAACTTCTCCTCTCCCCACTTTGGAGAGAGGAG
This sequence comes from Macaca mulatta, assembly GCF_049350105.2. Taxonomy (NCBI): domain Eukaryota; kingdom Metazoa; phylum Chordata; class Mammalia; order Primates; family Cercopithecidae; genus Macaca; species Macaca mulatta. The sequence continues at coordinate 127,788,623 of NC_133413.1, forward strand.
GAGATTATCTTCGTACAAAAAATATTATTGTCGTTTTATTGAAATTTAAGTATGTGTAGAAGGGTGTATATACATTATGAATAGCCAAAGGGGTAGACGGTGTTGGTTATTAAGATACTATATCTCAGCATCAAACCTATGTTTCTCTGCTGTTTTCTGATGCTGGAGTTGGATGTCTGTAAAATACATTTCTCCTTTACCAGCTGCATGTTGCTTAGGATCTGCTCATAGGGATGCTAGAAAGAAGACTTGAAGGCTGGAAGAGGAAGAAGCACTCATTTCTGTTTTGCTTCTTGTTCCCACCATGTCACTGTAGCAATGGTTTGTTAGTTATAGCTTGTGCCAGCATCATTGCTTCCAGCGTGCAGTTCTCTCTAACCCTAGAACCAGCATCACTGCATGTGCTCAGGAATGCAAATACAGCTGCAAGCAGCACCCCTTCCTCAGGGGTCAGAGTCCCAAATCCACAAGGTTCCTCCTTCATGGTCTTAGGTTTCTATAATCCCAACTTCTTCCCTTTTCTCTGCAGGCTTAGAGGTGCAGTTACTTCTTCTGGGATACTTCTTTGTCATCTTTTTGCCTTGATATCTTATATTAAATTTTCTCTGTAGAATAACTCTCCTGACTGAACCTGGACTGATACAACGGAAATAATATCTGCATTATAAAGCTGTGTGTGTTGTGTGTATTATATATTCTAATTCTCTAAACAAGTCTATGTATTAGTATATGTTTTGTGTGTACTACGTATAAATATATTTTGTACATAATATACTTAGAACAGTATGTAGCACATAATTTATTCTCAGTAAATATTAGTGTTACTACTAATAAAAATTAATTGCATTGCCTTGAGAACTGGCATCTTGATGTATAAAAGTTCTGATTTCAGCTAATAGAGTTCATGTTAACTGCAAACTTCAAGACACTTTCAAAAAAGTGAAAAACACATGTGGAGAAGGCAACGGAGTTTACCTAAGGTTTCTGAAAAGAGAAATAACAGTCTTTTTTTTTTTTTTTTAACTGAAATAGCCTTGGAATCTTGATTTCCTTTCCTTTCTATTCTTTTTGGATATCACATGGAATATGGAATATGGTGGTCCTGAATCTTGATATGCCAAGAAATATATGAAGCAAGAAGATAAACTATTATGCATTAACCTCTTGCTATGTACCAGCTAATTTTCAATATTATCCCATGAACCTTCACCATAAATCTAGTGGGTTAGGTATTATCATTCTCATTTTATAAATAAGGGAACACAGATTTGGAGAGCCTAAATAGCCAGTCTTGTGTTACATATATTGGCAGAGGCAGAGCTACGATATGAAACAAGATTTGTGTCTACAAATACATAAATATCATTAGAAAGGAAATGTCAGGGTATGTGCACATGTATGCGGAAGATTGCAACAAATATAAGAGGTAAAGAGTTAAAGTCCACACAATGTTGAAAACTTTTTATAATCCAATGAGAAAAAACTCCAGGCAGCTCAAAGAAGAAACTTGAGCAGAGTCACACAGCAAGGGTGTACTACAATCAGACTTACAACTTGAGACTGATCAGTAGACAGTAGTCTTCCCTCTAAACCTCATTTATCATAGAATTAACACAACCTACTGCTCATTTGAAAGAATAACTGAACTCCAGTCATGAAATCCATTGGCTTATAAGAATTGTGAACTCTATGAGATTTAAAAAAAATCCCTTTCATCTATTAGAGGAATAAAACACATTATTTACTAAAGTTTAATTAGACACATAATGACTTCTTCATAGGGAGAAAGAAGAAATAAAAAACTACATTTCCAAGTGCATGGAATGATACAAGAGATCTGGTAAAGAGGGCCATTAGTGGTCATTAGCCTTTGTCTGCCAGGAAAATTTAACTTTTGTCTTCTTTCGAAAAGGCTTACCCTGAAAGGTTTCTATTTATGTTACTGAAGTAAAGAAATTCTCTGCAGGTAAATTTTACATGGGAATATGTTATTTAATGCTAATGGGCTATAATAGGGAGAATTTTCATGGAAGCATGCCAATGCTAAACATGAAGAAATATTTTCATGTGGGACTGGCTTGAATCCCATTAACGTAGGTAATTCGCAATCTAGGAGTCCCAGGAAATGCAAATTATCCATTTAAAAAAGTATCAATTTTTAAGTGTTTTAAGTTTACTCTGTCATAGGCTCCATTAAGCACTGTATTAGTCATAGAATAGGTTATGCTGTGATAATATAAACTCATAATATCAGAAGCTAAAGACAACAAAGGCTTTATTTTCTGCTCATTATGGAGTCTCTTCCAGGCATGGCTGACTCTCCAGAGCAGCTGCCCATGTGATGACTTTGTCCTCCAGGCTTCTTTAACTTCATGGCACCATCACACCAACATGAGACCCCACAATCATTGTGTGATGAAGGGCAGACTGCAAAGTCCAGCACCACAATGAAATATTTCTACTTAGAAGTGACACAGATTATCTACACTCATATTCCATTGGCTGTGTCATGTGACCAGACCTGGCCTCAAGGACATGGGGAAAGCAAACCAGATAATGGCAAAGTATGGCAAGCCTACCCAGTGTCTCATTTACACTTCCTACAACCCTGTGATGTAAATACAATATTATCTTCTTTTTACAAATAAGAAACCTGACTCATAGAGTCATTAATACATTTCCCAGGGTCAAAGAGATATACAGTGACAGAACTAGGATTCAAACATCAGTTGGCTAACCCCCAAAAATGTGTTCTAACCACCGTGCCTGCCTATGTTCCTGGATGTATTATACATGGGCTCCGGAATGGATGTCTACTTTCTGACATGATTATTACTCTCAGGGAACACTCCCCTAAGAACAGGGTTGAGAAAAGTTTAAAGTAACTTTGAGTCTCTATCTCAGCAAGAGAGAGGAACAACCCACCAGGGATCGCACTAATTATGTTGCAACAGACTACTTAAGCTTTTTAATTTGTTCAAGTATTTTTCTTTTATCTCCTGTATTCTCCAGACCAATGAGTAGGAAAACCTCTACAGGGAAAAGAATCCTGTGAGCTTGTCTTTGGGTGAAGGAAAGAAGACAATGTCTAGGGAGATGACACTCCTTCTCTACAGTCTTTTGTGCAGAAGATCCACCCTCCTATAGCCACCAACAGATAGAAAGACTGGCGGCAACCTTAAAGAGAAGAGAGTAGACTATGTCCCTGAGGTCTGCTGTAGGAAACAGAAACAACCCTCCCTGGACTGAGAAATGCACCTGAACAAAAGCAAGGCTCTGCTGCTCTGACCTATCCACATTAGGATGTGGTTTTGTTTCTCTGGCATTGAAATGGGAGGGCAAGGTTATCTGCTGTTCTCTTATGACCTCTGTCACATTTATTGTGACACACACCTAGTATGTCTAAGGGATACTACTAGCATTAAAGAATTTATAATCTGGTAAAGCACATAATACAGGAGCACAAATAAGCACAAATGGCAGATGTAAGGAGGCCCAAGCAAAGAGGAGAAATTGATTTCATCTGGAAGGAGAGACCCAAAAAGAGTTTATGGGAGTGAGCATCCATACCTAGAATGGGCTTAGAGATAAGGACTGAAGCTGGTACAGACAAAAGGCAACAATACAAAAAGAGAGCAAAACAATTAGAAAAGGAATGAATACAAAAAGGCCTAGGACTGATTTGAGAAAAAGTCAGCAACCCAATTAGGATAAAGCATCCAATTTGTAAAAGATTTATATCAAGATACATAGGGAAAGCTATGTTGGAACTAAGTCATAGAGATGTTGAAGGATTTTTTCTTGTGAGGGTCTACTGGATGGCTTAAGTTAGCACATTAAGACCAAGACCCCTACAGTAAAAAATATAGAGTATTTGATGTTGCCAAAGAAAAGAAGTTAGACTGTGTACTCAGGTTTCAATGATAACTCCACCACTTAATCACTATGAAACATTGAGAAAATTATTTAGATTCTCTGTTCTTCATTTTCTCACATTTGAAATGGAAATAATGTTAATTAGGGGTTGCTGGGGATTCAGTTATATAAGAGATGTGAAGAGATCAAAATCATACCTGGCACATGGTAATCAGTCAATTAATGCTAATTTTTATTAGCTGCTCTTATTTCTTGACACATACTATCTCCTTCTTCATTTAGGATATGGCAATAACTGACACAATATTAATTTCCCTGTAGGAAGGGTTGGCACTCAGCATAAATGTTAAGTTCACTTACAAGTCCCTGAACTTGAAGTAAATTCTCAAGGTAACTCAAATCTGCTAAAAACATAGAACTCATCTGATGGCTAGAAAAGAGCAAAGATGGGCTCCCCCCTCAAAAAAATAAACCAATGTAGAGACTACCCACACAATACTATTCACTAAAGTGTTGTGTCTCAGTGTGATTCCCTCTTATTTTATGACACACCAAGAAATGTAGAGATAAACTGAATGTGCCTGTTGACAGCCCATCTACGGAGCTGTCGACTGAATGGAGCATCTTTAAGGTAGAATAAGGTGTTAAACCATTATCGTTGTCACTGGTGGTTTGATTGGGTTAAAGGGCTGGTTGTAGATTTGGTCTCTACACACATTCTTATGCCCCCTCCATTATAAGCCAGAGGCTAAGGAGATGATCTTTTTTCTAGGCTTGCCTCAACAGTTCTAGACCCTCTGCTTACTTCAAATTTAGGGGGAGGCATAAAAAGTTACCAAAATGACTTGAATGTAAAACTTACGCAATACATTTTTCTGTTATTGTTGTTTAGAAAAAAAAAAAAAAAAAGGTAGTTTTCTCAGTTCTCCCAAATGCAGTACCTGCAGCCAACACTAATTAACTTGCTTAAAATGTGACCAACTGTGCCATTTATTTTATTTAAATTATGGTCATAAGAAGCTGAGTCATTATAAAGACTGAAAACTCTGCCTTAATTTCTTTCTGATCATGCAATTTCACAGTGACTAGGAAAAAACATAGTTCAAGACAGAATAGCATAATAAGAATGATAGTTGTGGAGATTTAGAATATTTAAAAGGAATTGTTTGGCCAAAAGGGTGAAGGCTGAGAGGTGACATAGTAATCATCTCAAGTATTTTTTCTTCTTATGAGAGAGAAAGTAGCACTGACTGAGTTTCTAATATATTTTTATGTACTTATGCCATGGATTTATATATGCTTTTGTGTCATCACATAAGAATTTCATATAGGCCGGGCGCGGTGGCTCAAGCCTGTAATCCCAGCACTTTGGGAGGCCGAGACGGGCGGATCACGAGGTCAGGAGATCGAGACCATCCTGGCTAACACGGTGAAACCCCATCTCTACTAAAAAATACAAAAAACTAGCTGGGCGAAGTGGCGGGCGCCTGTGGTCCCAGCTACTCGGGAGGCTGAGGCAGGAGAATGGCGTAAACCCGGGAGGCGGAGCTTGCAGTGAGCTGAGATCCGGCCACTGCACTCCAGCCTGGGCGACAGAGCCAGACTCAGTCTCAAAAAAAAAAAAAAAAAGAATCTCATATAATAAACAAGGGAACAGGGGCTTGGAGAGGTTAAATTACTTACCTGAGATTAATCAATTAGTGGATCACAGAGACAGAACTTAGTTGATTAAACAGGTAGTTAATCAAAAGAAAATATATTTGATAACAAAGCTATGTGACTTCAGAAAAATTGGTCGCGTCCTGATATTTATTGTAATAGCATTTGAAATTTACAAAACAAAGCAGAAGAGAAAACTTCTTTTTCCTGACATGTAGATTAGCTTCAAATATGTCACTAGGTAATATAAAGCCTGGAAAATATTTCTTAACTAATGTTTTATGATATAAAGCTGCACATGTGAGACATGAATTCCAAGTCCTGAAATGACAAGGAGGGAGAGGGTGCATATTTGTTCTTAAGGTCATTCACAACACAATGCTGAAAGAATTGCTTTGAATTAAAAATTTCAAAATCAGTGTTGCTTGGCTCACTCTCTTGAATCTTTTCAATTCTGTACTAACTAGCCAAACATATCTCTTCAAACAAAGATAACAAAAATCCATTCTTTCCATATTTATATGAAATTTAATTTCTTCTGCTCCTACCCCCATATTTCCAAAATGCCTGAACCACAAAATGAAGGGAATGAGTAACAACAGTGGTTTGGACAATGCGTTCATGAGCTTTCCTATCAGGAAAATGGTTTATAAATAAAGTCTAGCTAAACAAGATAATCCATTGATTTAAATATAGTCATTCTTTCCTATTCGGTTCCTAGGATTAGTTCTGAATTCTGAATGATGGCCACACCATTGCTTACATGTTATTCTGCCCTTTCTCATCGTGGAGGCAAGGTCTGAACCCAGAATCATTTCCATGTAACAAACAACAGTGAAGCACTTTCTCCATACCAGGTTCGGGGCTGGACACTCAGGATAGAGAGATGAACAAGCAGACCCTCTTCTAAGGAGTTCACTGTCCCTGTGTAGTGAAACAAATCATCACCATATCTTGTGTAACAATAGAAAGGGGCCCAGACAAGGGAGAAAAGCTGGATTTGTGGGAGATCGTCTTGGGGCTGTGGAATCTTAAAAGAAGAAAACAAGTTATGGGATTAACAGGAGAGAAAGAGACTTGCTGCTGTACCAAAGGAAATGCTTAAATGTCCATCTCTGGGGAAGATTTAGGTCTTATTGTCTGTAGAATCTTACCTGGGAAGCTTTTTAAACTTCCACATGAGAGGACTAATTTAATCACAATTTGAAGCAGCAGCAACACAGGACATATTTATTTATAAAATCTCTCTGTAGACATTGATTTTGTGAGAGTGTGAAAAATCAGACAGATTTTCAACTTATAAAAGGAACAGCCCTTTGTGTGTGTTATTTTAATCGTGTAATTTGGCATCTATACCTGAGAAACAGCAGATGGACCTTACAGGATAGAGCAAACAACATGGATAATTTTTTTCCTTCTTCTTTTAAAATAGCTTCCAATAATAAATATTAATAAATTCTAAAAGGACCATTTAGCCATCAACAAGATCTTCTTTATTTTTTTGTTGGCTGGAAGACCATTAAGCAAACTCATTTATTTTCTTTAACTATCACAAAGTAGTCACAATTCTTTAGGGATTTCTTGCTTAGCATTCTAACCATGTGTGTGCCTCAAGGTATTCCTTTCAATGGAATGAACTTAGACTACTTACCAGAGGAAACAAGGAGGCAGAGGCAAACAACGTAATAAATTACATTTTTAGGAAGGAAGGAATAAATGTAATAAAAAAGAATCTAGGCTGGGTGCAGTGATTCATGCATATAATCCAAGCACTTTGGAAGACCAACATGGGAGGATTGCTTAATCCCAGGGGTTTGAGAAGAGCCTAGGCAACATAGTGAGACCCAGTCTCTACAAAAAATAAAAATAAATAAAAAATTAGCTGGATGTGGTGGCATACAGCTGTAATCCCAGCTACTTGGGAAGCTGAGGCAGCAAGATCGTTTGAGCCCAGGGGGTTGAGATTGTGGTGAGCCGTATTTGTGCCACTGCACTTCAGCCTGGGCAACAAAGCAAGGTCCTGTCTCTTTAAAAAAAAATGTAAACCACAAAGTCATTCTGAGTTGAAGCCATCCTCTGGGGTCAGGGTCCCTGAATGTGAATCTCACCTTTACTATGTATTACTTAACAGAGCTTGAGCTACCCCTAGGAAGTTGCCATTTGAAATAAAGAGAAAAGCCACATCATACAATTTAGCACAGTGCCTGCCATAAAATACATAATATTAATTTATCTTCTATTATTTCAAAAAAGCCCAAAGTTCAAATTGAGTGTCTTTGGAATAACAAATGTTATTCCTTCTGAAATGGATGGGTTGATGTTTGTTCAAGATTCTCCACACCGTTAGGTTCCTTCTGCCACCTGCTAATATCCCTGCTGTCATTTCCTGTAATTATTCATTCTTTATCTCTTTTTTTCTATTTAATTTGAATTTATTTAGAAAAACATAGGTTTTGCTATAAAGGAGGCACAACTTTTCTCAGATTAAAGTACTGAAAATATCCAAGAAAACAAAACAAAATAAAAAAAAAACATTTCCTAGAATCACTAGATTGATACAGAGCACCAGGCTATTTATCAAAAGCAGAGTTTACATATGTAAATTTTGCAAAGGTAAAAATATTCCTTGAGCAGGATTTATGGCATAAGCAAAAGTGTAGAGTCATAGTTGTAGAATTTTAGGATTCAAAGTGATCTTAAAGAATGTCAAGTCCAGGGGCCGGGCGCGGTGGCTCAAGCCTGTAATCCCAGCACTTTGGGAGGCCGAGACGGGCAGATCACGAGGTCAGGAGATCGAGACCATCCTGGCTAACACAATGAAACCCCGTCTCTACTAAAAAATACAAAAAACTAGCCGGGCGAAGTGGCGGGCGCCTGTAGTCCCAGCTACTCGGGAGGCTGAGGCAGGAAAATGGCGTGAACCCGGGAGGCGGAGCTTGCAGTGAGCTGAGATCCGGCCACTGCACTCCAGCCTGGGCAAGAGAGCCAGACTCCGCCTCAAAAAAAAAAAAAAAAAAAAAAAAGAATGTCAAGTCCAATGTCTTCATTTTACAGTGCAGAAAGCTAAAATCCAGAAACAATGAGTAACTTTTTAAGAATACAAAGCCAGTTCACGAGCTATAGGACTCTCTCACAAGTCCTCTGAAGTGCAGTCAAGAGGTCTTCTGCTGGACCTAGAATAGGCTAATAAAACCCCACATAGCTCCAGCATCCTAAGGAAAACAGAGAAGACCAGAGAGACAAGTACCTTTTCTCAAGCTCTGCCCCAGAATAGACCCCTGCCACAGTGGAGAAGTTGGGACTGCTCTAGCTTTGCCTCACCCGCCATGGTTTTGGGATGACAGTAAATCAGAACTGATAGGCATGGTGACCCAAAACTGTTCACACTGAATAGTGAGAAGCAGATTCAATGTGCACTGGCTATCAGCATTTCTGAGTCAAGTGAGAGAGAAGCCCATACACAAAACAAGTTACCTGAAATGCATTTATTACACATAGGCAGCAAGGGACAACAGAAGCCTAGGGTTCATCATGAGGCATTCCTCAAAGGCTCGGGAGAGCTGCCTGGTGCAGATAGAGTCTTTTCTACATATGTCCCACTTGCACCACAGCTGAGGGGCCCCAAAAGGTAGCCTGCCCCTGGATTATATATCTCAGGGTCACACGACCCACTGGGCTAAGGAACTGAATGACATTCTTTTTCTAAAGACGGACTGGAACAGAGACCAGGCTCTTCTAGCCAGTCCTTCTTCATTTCAGGCTGTTGAATTTCCAACACATTCTACAATTATTCTTAAAAACTAAAAGTAGAATAGGGGAGAACTGGGGAATCTAGGGCCACCCAAAGAACTCTCCTGCAATTAGTCCAAGATTATAGGACCTATTCAGACCAATTAAACCTGGGAGAGAAATCCTCTTCCCTTGGTAACATGAGTGACAATGAGGCCTGTTTCCAGCTGCCTACAGTCAATTTGTCCATCATACAGAGAAAGCCTTTCTGTAGTAAGATAGAATGAAGTCAACAAGTTTAAAGAAAAACAGAAAAAAAGCCAACAAAAACAACAATGAGTGAGCTGGAAAATGATGACAATATATGACATAGTTAAGCCACCCAAATCCCACCATGCAGAAAGGCCATTCTTCCTTGGACTTCCTGGCCACATGAGCCAATAAATTACCTTTTCAGCTTAAATGGATCTAAGATAGGTTATTTGTATTTGCAATGGAAAAGGTCCTAACACAAATACTTATAAGTTGTTTTACCACTATATACGTAGTATCATTACCCACTTAATTTGACAGCATTTGTTTAGTGATTCACCTTTATTTAATCTTTTCAGAAAATTCAGCTTAATTTTTACACAAATATGTCCATTTCTTTGTACACTCATATTTTATTGGTTTTATAATAATTATATAATTGCAATAATAAATGCAACTGGCATAATTAGGCTTGTGAACTTTTAGGAAGCTTAAAACCCAACCTGTGGGAGCAGAAGTACTTGGCACAGTAGAGAGTAGTCTACTGTTTGGGAGTACATGGAGTGCCAAGGGCATCCGATGCTTATGCTTTTTATAGGAGAAAAGAAGAACATTGGTTAACCCATCATGATGGTTAAGTAGAGATTGGTTAAAAGACCTTTTGTTTAACATTCTTTCATTTCACACTCTTAGCACATTACCAGGTAAATATTAGGAGCTCAATAGATGTTTGTTAAAGAAAATAATTCTATAAATACTTCTAGAGCTCCTACTCCGGGCAAAGCTTTGTGCTAATCACTGAGCAGGAAACAAAGAAGTATAAATTTTCTTTTCAGTTTTCACAGAGCTTATGTGTAACAAGGGAGTATGTTAATTAAAAATTGCATCTGGCTGCCAGTAACAGAAAGCTGAAATAACAGTGTTTAAACGAATTAGGTGCTTATTTGCTCACATAATGTGAAGTCCCAAAGTTTAGCAGCCCAGGACTAGTATAATCATTCAATGAAATTGTCAGAAGTCAAGGCTCCGTCTATCTTCCTGCTTTATCATCCTACAGCACATTTCTGCCTTCAAAGCCACCTTATGGATTGTATTAATCAGAGTTCTCCAGAGTAACAGAACTAATAGGATATGTATACATATAGAAAGAGATTTATTATAAGAAACTGGTTCATGGGATTATGGAGGCTGAGAAGTCCCAAGATTTGTAGTCACGAAGCCCAGGAGAGCTGATGGCGTAGTCTTAGTTCAAAAGTCAGCAGGCTCCAAACCCCAAAAGAGCTGATGTTTCAGTTTGAATCCAAAAGGAGGAAAAGGTCAGTCTTTTGTTCTATTCTGGCCTTTAGCTGATGGGAGGAGGCCCACACACAGCCTACCAATTTAAATGTTTGTCTCACCCAGAAACACCATCACAGACACACCCAGAATAATGTCCAACTGAATGCGTGGGCACCCTGTGGTCCAGTCAAGTTGACAAAACATTAACCATCACATCAATCCAGTTGGTTGCTAGAGCTCCAAACCTCAGAACCAATGATCAGATTTCAGGGAGGAGAAATGTATACTAAGGGACACATTTGTCAGTGAGTTAATACACTTTTGAAACCTTATTCTACTTTTCATGTAACTTCTTGTTGACATATCATTGGCAAGAACCAATTATAATTTCATGGGCACACTTAGCTGAAAAAGAAAGAGCCGGGGAAATATCTTCTTTAAACTGAAATCACTGTCACCCAAATATGAGGTTGGTGCAAAAGTAATTGCGGTTTTTGCCATCCCTTTTAATGAAAAAGTTGCAATTACTTTTGTGCCAACCTAATAAAACTGGGGTTCTGTGACTAATGAAAAAGAGCAAACTGACATTGAAGGGCTACCAGCAATCTCTTCTACAGGGAGCTAAATTGTGTGAAACTCCAAATTCTTCATGAGGACTTCAGACTAAGAGCAGACATGAAGGTTTCCTTAAAAATAATTAAATGCAAGTTCATGCAGAGGAAATTTAATAGAGAAGAACATTTACTGCCCCTCAACATGAAGCAGAGAGTCAAATGGGCACAGAATAATAAATGATTTGACTCCTAAAAACCCCATTATTGCCTTATGTATTTCAAAAGCATCTTCATTGATAAAGGGCTTTCATTCAATTTCCAAATAAAATTCTAACGTTCAGAAGCCACTTTAGTCTGAAAGGCAAAGCACAAATGGTTTGGGATAAAAAGATGCCCCATGTCATGCCACATTTCTCAAGAATGACTACAACAGCATCCCCCTGAAGTGTGAATGTGACTTTAGTCTTACCACATGCATGGCCCAAAGAGTAGAATTCCAAAGCATCTAAGTAAATTGGACCGCCCAGGAGTGATAAGTACTACATTTATCTCACTGCCTTCCTCCCTTTGACAGCCCTTCTCCTTGTTAATAAGCATTTTTTAGGTTCTTAACCTCGCAACAAGCCCTGTTTCTCAGATCACTAATGATTACCCCCACTCTGCAGTGACATGCTCAACAAACACTCCATTTCGGATCCTGAAAAACTTGTGAAAACGAAACAACACCAGATTTTCTCACTGACATCACCCTGCTTCTAGTGACAGATCTGAAATGCCTGTGCATGCTAAATTTGGTGTTAAAAAAACTTTAGCTGGTGTTCAAACTGTCAGAAACACTGTGGAGGGCCCTGACTTGTAACAAGATGTGGCTTATTGTTTTGACAATTCTAGATTTTCCTCCTTCTACGTCCTGCAAAATTTTAAAAACATGGGTGAGATTAGAGTAAAAGATTTTCCATCTTCCCTTTGGATCAACAATTCTCATCCTTTGGGGAACTGACCTTTTGCTTTATTCTATTATACACCCTTCCTTTCACTTTCTGAAGACATTTTATGGCAGGAATTTATTGTTTCAATTTCAATTAATTTTGTTTTGACAATCTCTTGACACAATTTTATGGTTGAAGACACCCTGGGGTGTGGCAAAACCAAGATTGTGAATTACTGCTCCCTTTGTTCAAAGAAAACCGAGTTGCCCCTTTATGAGAAGGCCAACATAAAAAAGACTAGAAGGCAGTAATTTGAGACTGCAAATTCTCTAAAAGGACTCCAAATTTGTTATTAACTCTGCTTTCCTTAATGGAAAATATAGAAGAGAAAATTGCAACTGATGAAGAATAGTTTAAATTCCTGAAAACACTTGAAAGGATACTGGATTTTTTTTTATTTTTAAGGGAAATTTTATTCCTTTTTTCATGACAAAAATAAAAGAGAGGAAAAGGAATGTCTCTAAAATTTTTGAAGCATCATGACAAGGAGATGCTTATATCATTAATCTCAAGGCTCTATGGTGTAGTAAAATTATTTTCAGACTGCCTCTTGGAACCCTTTAGACAAGAAGAATATGTTAGGGGATTTAAGGGAGGGGTCACTATCCTGGAGGCTTGAATGAGAGAATATACACACCCAGAGACACACAGAAACAGAAGGAACACAAAACTGAGTCAAGAAACTTATTTTATTACTTATTCTTCCATTAACCAGCTTAATAATTATGGGCAAGTCAGTGTTTGTCTGTCAAATGAGAAGGTTAGATGATAATAAAGTCCCTTCAAGTCCTAAGTTCCATGCTTTTAAGACTTTTATAGTTTCAGGTCTACAGAGAAGAGGGGAAAAACAGGCTTTGGAATTGCAAGAATTATAATGATCTTGGATGAAAGCAGGTCATCCTCCATTATAAAACCCTCTTCTGGAATACAGTTAAAGATCAGGTGAGGGGAGGAAAGAAATGAGGATAACTAAATTTATTCTGCCTGTACCTGAAGAGAATATTGTGACTTTGGAGATGGATGCACTCTTCCTATTTAGCTACATATTGAGATAATATATTCATTTTTGTGTCCCCAATGGAACATGCCTGGAGACAAGAATAGAAAGGAGATGACCCAAAAGCATACTCAGCAAAATGCTCCATGCTTCCAGGCCCTGGGGGAAGTCTGGTTAATATTCATGTCCAAGTGGCCCTGGAATCAGGGACACAAGCATAGAAAATTGTCTGTAGAAACCAGTGACCCTCTAACCATAACCAAGCAAAAGAGTTAGGAAGACATTTTCCCCATAGGCTGGGACAATGCAGAGTACAGGCATTTCTAGAGCAGTTACGTTGCTTTCTTTATTCATCCATTCATTCTACCAGTGAGCATTTGTTAAATGTCATGCTCTGTGAGAGACACTAAGGAAATGCAAAAAGGAAGAAGGAATCATGAAGTATCCACACTTTATAGGTGGAGGCATTTTCACAAGCAGAATAACATGTCAAGTGCAGGGATAGGGAGGAATATGGTTTCCTGGAGTTGCACAAAGAGAATATTCACCATCCAGTTTGCAGTAGGTCATCAGAAGGCTTCCTGAAACAGCTGATATTTAAAGAAAATCTTAAAGTGAGTAAAAATTAGCTATTGAAAAGACCTGAGAAACTGGAGGCAATATTATCCCAGGAAGAAGAAAAGTGTACAGGTGAGAATCTGCATAGCCAGGCCCGAGGACAGTGGAAGGACTGTTAGTCACGAAACTCCTCCCAGTGATTCATTCTCTGCCTCACCCTCAGTGAGCCAGGGTGAGGTTAGGATGAATGTGGTGAGTAAAATTGGGTGCCCTGGAGGATTGCTTGCACCTGAACAAGGCAGAAAGTATCTTACCCTTTTCTTTCTCTACCTGAGGAGTGAAAGTGAATAGGCAAACACATTTCTGAGTGCTGTCACAGCTTTATTTTTCTAAATCCTACTTCTGACAGTCTTCTGCTTAAAACCTAATCATCTGGTTTTTCTAGATTTACATAGAATAATGGCTGCCTCTTAACTCAAATTTTTTCTAAATATTCACCCAAAACCCACCTGGATAAATAAAAGCAGCAAATAAAATGACCCATAATCTATGCTTTCTACATATCTAAGGAACAGAAAATACAATCATGTGAGCTTAAAACATTGGCAAGTAGGGAAATTTTTTAAAAATCCAGTTTAGGGGAAGAGTAAGGCTGAGACATGAAAGAGTCCAAAAGAAAGAGGAAAGAGGAGCAGGGGCCACCACAGAAATAGGGTAACAGAATCCAAATAGAATTCCCTCAAAAAGCTAAATCCCCACCATGCAGTGGAAAATACCAGGAACAAATGTAGAATCTGGTATATCTGAGTACTGGCTAGAAAGAAAAGAAAAGAAGAAACAAAGGAGAAAAATGAAAGGATTTGCATGTAATCAGGACCCAAAGCAGCAATATTAGAAACCAACACTTCTCGCATGGGAATGAAGTAACTTGAGAAGGAAACATGCCCCATGGGCACTTACTTGGTAGCGAAGGTAAAAATATATATAAAAACAAGAAATTGAGATTTCTGGTGTGTGTGCATGTGCGTGTGTGTGTGTGTGTGTGTGTATGAGAGAGAGAGAGAGAGAGAGAAAGTGAGAGAGAATAACAAAACAGAATACACAAAAATTTTCCACACACAAAAATAGCTAAATTAATTAGAGAAACTGCACTTCACCATACTAAATGGAGAGGGTAGTCTTGAACTAAGGAGCTTGACAAGCCTGTCAAAACTTTCACTTTTGTGTTCATACAACTGCTATTGCTGGTCCAGAAAATTAGACATTCAAAATAAGTATGAAAAGTAGATAATATCCATACAAAGTTAGACAAAAAAGAAACAAAGTAAGAATTAAAATGTACCAGCTGTTAAAAATATTCCCCAAAATGTCAACCATGAAGTAGAACAAAACTGCAACATAAGAGCTCCATTTGAATTAAATATCTGAAAACAAGAATTTGTATATGTAAAATAAGTATTTCAAATCAGAAAGGTAAAACTCATAGCAAATATGAACAAAAATTAGGAAGATGTAAAATGACTGAACACAGGAAAGAAACAGTAGAAAAAATCAAATTCATCCTAGAAGTGAAGACAACATTACAAATTGCCCGAATGAGAAAATATTGGATTGAAATTCAGTAGGAACTATCGAATAGTCAAGAAAATAAAAATAGGGCAAAGAATAAAAATAATGAAAACGAAAAAAGGATCAAGGGAAAGTATTTGGCATAGGCAAAGCAGATGCAATACACATATAATTGGAGTCTCTGGGGGACCAAAAACAAGAAAACAACAACACAACAGAACAACGTTTTAGATCATAATCCATTTTTTTTCAGAAATAGAAGACCTATTTGCATAAATTAAAAGGACCTATGGTGTATAATGTGTAGTGAAAATTGTCCTTATGGTCTGCAAAGCAAAACAACAAAAAAAGCACCACATTATTTATAAAGGAAATCAAGTTGGCATAAGATTTCCCTACTGCAACATGCAAAGACAGATAACAGTGGAGAAACATTTTCAAAAAACTCAAACAAAGAAAGCTCAAGCCAAGGATTTCATATCCAGCTAAGCTGTCCTTCAAGTATCAAGGTTATAGAAACACATTTTTAAGATATGCAAGAATCTAGGGATACTGCACATGTGCCCTTTACAAGAAAATCTACTAGAGGACAAATTTGTGCAAAGTGGAGATAACTGAGGAAGCTTTTCTAAAGGCAGAGAAATGAAAAAGAAAGGTGAGAGTCAAAGTATGTAAGTTAAATCTCAGAAACCAAATAGTCAAACACCAACTAAGAAAAAGGAGAATGAAGAACATTTTTCACCTGCTAGTGTATAGATAACTACAAGAACACAAATAAAAGTATTTCTAAGTACAAAATGATGTAAGAAAAAGTAAAACAAAGAAAAGAATAGACATCAACTGACATGTTGTGGAATACCACCCAAGTCCTCCTTTACTGTTTGAAAGAAAAGTATAAAAGCCCAGCTCCCCTTTTTACTCCAACTCAGGATGACTGTGAAAGGCCATCTCAGCTCCAGAGATTTCTACGGTTTTGGCTGAGGCCTTTATTGGGTTTGTATCACTGCAAAATTTCACTTTCTTCCTTATCCCACTTCCTTTACCTTCCTTCTACAGGTGTTCATCAAAGAGGATCTACTAAGATACACCTAGCATGCTAACCTGCATCTCATAGTTTACTTCCTAGAGAATGTAACCAGTGATGGTTGACAAGAAGTGGTCTTGCAGATGCTAAAATTGAATTTTGGAGCTGGATCTCTTACCGGCTAGCTGGCTGGCAATGAGAACCCCATTACTGATGGTTAATCAAGCATAAAGTAGCAGTGAAAAACTTTCACTGGAGCAATCTGGGATGGTGTATTGTTTAATGGGAATGCACTAATTGCGCAAGGTACCAGCCATTGGAAAAAAATGAAGGAAATAGAAGCTCTAAGGACAGTGGAATTGGGAGACCTATTGCTAAACTATTGCTAAGCTTGATGGATGCCCTGGGGAAAGATAACAACATCATCAAATCATAATCAATAATCACCAAATAAAATCTAATGTGAAAGGCAGAAAGCCTCCTTGGTAGCATAACAAAGACTTTCTAATCACTTGCGTCAGAAAGGTAGTGAAAGATAAGGATTGGTTTTAAGATTTAATAATAAGAGTAACTGGGTTCCAAAGAAGGTTAATCTCTATCATGACAGATGAGATGGCAAAATCTGAGCTGATGAACCTGAAAACCTTGAATGCCCTAATTCCACTGAATCCTTTGAGACTACGAAAGTAGCCTACTCCTCCTACTGACCATCAGTACATTCCCTCAACTCTTGGGTAACGGAGTGAGAAAATCACATTAAACAGAATACACACAACTCCTCCCCCACATAAAGAGAACAATTGATTAGAGAAACCACTTCACCATTCCAACAGAGGAGGGCAGCCTCTTCCTGATGTAGGTGTCTCTCCTTTAAACAATCAGCACCCACTCATCTTTCATTATCTCATTTCTTTGCTTTTAAATCCAAACCTAGAGTTAAGACATAGC
This sequence comes from Macaca mulatta, assembly GCF_049350105.2. Classification (NCBI taxonomy): domain Eukaryota; kingdom Metazoa; phylum Chordata; class Mammalia; order Primates; family Cercopithecidae; genus Macaca; species Macaca mulatta. The sequence goes on from NC_133413.1 coordinate 127,806,056, forward strand.
CTAACCCAGCCAGGAGTGTGTTCAGCCTGGAAAAAGGTGGAAGGTGACTGCACAGCTGCATGACCTAGTCAACATGTACCAGAAGGAGCTGGAAGAGCACACATGAGACTGATTACAAAAAATATTTTGCCAAGGGCAAAAGAAAAAAAAAACTTGGATAAGAGGAATTTATCAGTATGGGAGTATTTAACAGCCTGGCAAAAAGCCCTGGGAAGATGGTGCAAACACACTGTAAGGATGGCCACTAGAAGTATGAAGAAAGCAATGGCCCCCAATGCCACTCTTTATTATATTACTCTTGGGTAAAGGGAAAATGAAAACCAGAATAACAAGTTTTGTAAAAATTAATGATAAAAACGCTCATTATGTCAAAATGAGTGAGAAAGAAATTCCAAAATTTTTGTGGCAGGTAGTAGAATAAGCAATTAAAATAATCAAAGAAGTGGGCATGTTAGAGTGGATATACTAGAGTGGATATACTAAATAAAGTTAGAAAACTCACCAGATAGTGATATTCCATCAGTGAGTCCAGGGGATACACTATTTGTCAAAGGGCTAAGGAAGGAGCTGGTGAGAGGGACATCAGTGTCATTGAGATGTTCATTAATGCTTGTTAGTCTAGGGCTGACAGCAGAAGATGCCATTCCCAACCTATAGCTCTCTAATAATAATGAGAATGATAAAACTTCAAAACAAAAGACTAAATAGCAATGTGTGGGCTTTGTAAGCAGCCTGAAGGATGAAGCTATTGTAACAAGTGGTAAGATTGAAGCAGCAGCCAAGAAGAGCTGACATGCAGAGGGTTATGAGATGGTATTCCTAGGGGAAAAATGGAAGAGTAGCCAATTAGGGAACTGCTCAATGTGTGCAAGCCAAAGAATTTAGTGACAGATCATCACAAGACAGATCAGGGGTAAGTTCCCAGTCCCCAATTCCAAACATAAAAGTCATGATTCCATGCCAGTTTCTTGTCCGAATGAGGTTACAAACACAGATCCCATAGACTGGAAGGGAGGATAGGTCCCCGGGAGAAAGGACCCATCAAAACCATGGCAAGGAAAAATGGTAATGATTTCTTCAAATAGTTCTCTTTCCTTCAAATAGGGATCTATTCCTGGGGAATAGCAAACACTCACACGTTTCAAGGACCGTTGCATGTAGGGACCAAGTAATTATTAATACCCAAAGTGTTATTATGCCACCTCCACATTAGAGTCCTGGCCCAGGTCCAGCTCACAATGGGTCCACAGGATTCATGGAACCACTTAGCAGTCATTTCTCTAATCTCTGAATGTGTGATTAAAATAGACATAGTTGGTAGTTTCCACAACCTCCAGATTAGGTCATTGTCCTAGAGCGTTAGAGTTATCGTAGTGCAGAAAATAAGTGAAATAGAATAGAAATACCTGAAAACAAAATGATTCAGAAAGGCAAAAAAGAAATGAGTGGAGCAGATGGACAAAAGTAACTAGCCAAAGGAAATCAAGGAAAAGAGAGGGTGCATCCTTCTATCATATAAGAATTCATGCTGTAAAGCAAAAACCAAAAAAAAAGAGAGGCTTTCTTGTACTAAAGGCCATACTTTTCAATGAAGACATGACACATATAAATATTTTTATATCAAAAACACAGAAACCACCATCATAAAGCAAAAATTACAACTGATATAGAGAGAAATGAACAGAAGCACACTACTTTCAGGAGAATTTAAGCCAGCACTTTCAGTCCAAGACAAAGATCAAGTGAAAAGAAAATAATATATTGATTATATATTCTTTACATATTTATATTTCTATAAATATATATATTTATATATGTATGTATCATTTGCTCCTTGATTAAAAAATGTAGAACTTCTCAAATGCACCTAAAACATTTATAAACATTGACAATATAGTCATGACTCAAAGAAAGCATAAAATACATTCCACAAAGTAGAAATAATATTAACAACAATCTCTGATCACAAAGTAATAAAACTAGAAATTAATAACAAAACCACAAAACAAAACAAAAATTATACCTGGAAATTAGAAAAAAAGAAACTCTATTATATTACTCTTGGGTAAAGGGAAAATGAAAACCAGAATAATAAGTTTTGTAAAAATTAATGATAAAAACACTCATTATGTCAAAATGTATGGAATACATTTAAATAGTAATAAAAGGGAAAAATTTATAATTGTAGATATTTTTGTTAATAAAATAAAAAAGAAGAATTACATCCAAAGGAAAAAGGAAAAAATGAAAACAGTTAAGCCAAAGAAAATTAAAGGAAGGAAATAAAAATAAAACTGAAATACTAATGAAAGAGAAAACAATAATCAGTAAAAACAATTAATAAAATGCTGAATCTATGAAAATTAAAACAAAAAAATGGACAAGTCAACTGTATTAGTCAGGGATAAACCAAAGAAACAAACTAGTAGGTGATAACATATTAAGAGATTTATTTCAGAGAGTTGGCCTATGTAATTGTGGTAGCTGGGTAGGGATATCCAAAACTCACAGGGCAGGCTGTTAAGAAGGACAGGATGGAATTCTCTTTCAGAGTTGCTATCTGTAGGAAAAATTTTCTCTTCCTTAGGGAAGCCTCAGTTCTGCTCTTAAGATCTTTGAACTGACTGAATTGAGCCAAAAGATTACTGAGGATAACCTCTCTTACTTAAAGTCAACTGTATTAGTCTTCTCAGGCTGCCATTAAAAATATATTTTTATACCAGAGGCTATATGGCTTAAAGAACAGAATTTTATTTTCTCACTGCTCTGGAGGCTGGAAAGTCGAAGGACAAGGTCCAACAGAGCTTGGTTTCTGGTAAGGGCTCTCTTCCTGGCTTTCAGATGGCTGCCTTCTTGCTGTGTCTTCACATGGCAGGGAAAGAGAGAGACAGTGAGAGGGGATAGAAAAAGAGAGTCTCTTTGGTGTTTCTTCTTATAAGGACATTGATCCTGTAGAATCAGGGGCCCACCCTTATGACCTCACATAGCCTTAATTACTTCCTCAGAGGCCCCATCTCCAAACACAGGCACTCGGTGTTATGGCTTCAACATATGAATTTTGGTGAGATGCAATTCAGTCCATACCATCAGTTAATCCTGGACCTCAATCACATCTACAAGTTATCTTCACAGCAATACCTAGGTTGATGTTTGATTGAATAACAGAAAAACTAAAACTATAAACCTAAACTAAGTTGACACATAAAACGGACAATCACACCAGTAGATAACCAAATTTGATTCCTAAAAACAGAAATAACAGTGAGATTGTAATGTAGCTAGGAAGTCTTGATGTACCCCATTCAATTTACCAGAATAAACTTCCCACCTAGCCCCTGACAGCCAATAGTTATTTCTACACCAGAGCCATTCTAACTTCAAGGTGCCTAAGAATCACCTGGGGATCTTGCTAAAATATAGATTCTGATTTAGCAGGTGGGATGGTTTGGAGCCTGAGATGCTGCATTTCTAACATGTTGGCAGGTAAAGCTGATGCTACTGGTCTAAGGACTCAAGTTTGAAGAGCAAGAGTACAATTAGACTCCCGAATGTCCAGTTTAGTCTTACTCTACCTTTTCACAAATATTTCATTTCTATTATATGTCTAAGGATATATTGGAGTGCTCATTTGTGCCTAGGAACCAACTCCTGGAGGTTGTTGCTACTGGACATGAAACATGGAAGCATCAATATTACACGCAGACATTAGCAGCTCATGCCAGATTTAGTCTGGCCTCACAGCTTCTTGCCTTTTAAATTTACTTGAATAGCTATTTTCTTAGGTCATGAACCTACTACCTGGATGGCTGGGTCAGAACCTCATGGACCCAGAACTACTCTTCCCCTTTTATCTACCCATCTTGGTTTAGGGCACACTGATCTCATTCTTTCCTACTGCAATGAGCATAACTCAGAGACCCATTGCTCTTCCATGTCATAAGATCTGGTCTGGGCCACCTGTGTCCACTACAAGAGATTTTAATAACTTTTAATATTGGAGAAAAAGAGTTAGGAACTCTCTATTTTTATGCCCAGAAGTCACCTTATCTCTTTGGAGAAATCTGTCTATATTTTTATCTATCTCTATTTTACCTATATTTTTTATCTCTTTCTGCATAAGAAAGAATATAAAATCTCAGAGGCATTTTGTATTGTTATGGGCTCAATTGTTGCTTATGTTCATAGTCATGAAGCACTAACTCACAGTACCTCAGGATGTGACTGTTTTTTGGAGATAAGAGTCTTTAAAGAGATAATGAATAGAAAATAAGGTCATGATTTTGGTCAATGGCACGTTGGTAGAAGAGACAGCATGACACTTCTGACCCTAGGGCATAAGGGTGAGGTCTAATGCAATATGACTGATATCCTTATAAGAAGAGCAGGCGAGGACACAGATGAGTACACACACAGGAAATACACTATGAGTATGCATTGAGAAGGCAGTCCTCTGCAAGCAAAGGGGAGAGGCCCCAGACAAAATGAAATCGGCCAACACCTTAGTCTTGGACATCTAGCATCCAGAACAATGAAAATATGGATTTCTATTGCGTAAGCCACCAAGTCTGTGGTATTTTGTATGGGAGCCTGAGCAAACTAACACGTATTATGATAAGTGTTTGTTTCTTATGTATCTCCAAGTTGGCTGGGATAGTTTTACCGTTTAAGTATTTGTGCATAGCCCAGGGGTCAAATGATCTAGGCTAGAAGAGCCTAGATCTAGGTATCTCTGCATCAAACTGTAAGCCTGCTGGTCAGCCAGGTAGTTCACTATGGACCAGGGGGCTAGCCAAGACATGTCCTTTGCATGAAGATGTCAGTGGGTTGAGACAACAGCAGAAATCTGTGATGCTTAAGGCCTAGGATCAGAAGTATCATGCTGCCTCTTCCACCAACGTGCCACTGGCCAAAGCAAGTCAAGGCAAAGTCAAGTTGTGGGGAAATATATTCAGCTCACACGAAAGCCATGGTAAAAGTGTGAATATAGAGGCCAGTAATTCAGTCTAACCCAGACACCAGGTACTCTTTGAGTTCAGAATAGTTTCTCTTGGAAAAAATAAAGCATAGCTTAGCAACGTATCCTTCTTGATAATAATGTTTCTACATTTATCTTCTAAATTTGATTTTGAGCTCATCAAGAATGGAGGCCATATTTTATCTGTTTTTGAATCCAAAGAGACTAGCACAGTTCCCAAACACTATTACACTGAGAGAGATAGTATGACATGGTGATAAGACCATACATTATCACATCAGACTCCCTGGATACAAATTCTACTACTTATTGGCTGGGTGATTTCAGGAGACTTACTTAACTTCTCTGTGTCCCTTTTAATTGTCTGTAGAATGGCAATAAAATATTTCTTCCCCCAAAGATTGTTCTAAGACTTTAAAAAGTTATTATGAAGAAAGCCCTTCAAACAGTACTTGGACCATAGGAAGGACTTGCTAAGTGTTAAATATATTGTAATATGTGGTTACTTACTTGCCACTCCTCTCCTACTCTTTACTCATCTCTAGATTGTGAGCTCCTTGAGGTCAAATATTCTGCCTAAAATTGTTTTATATGAGGAGCATAGAGTTGGAGCCACTCAAATCTGGGCATGAATCTTAATTCTGTTACTAATCAGAAATTATTTAACTTCTCTTAACCTTGGCCTCTGCATTCACTTATTCATTCATCGAACATTTATTATTACCCCTGCTAGAGTATAGGCTCTATAAAGGCAGGGATGGATGTTTACCTTGCACTTAGCTTTATTCTCAGGGGCAACATAGTGTCCAATCCACTGTGGGCTTGATAATTGATAAATTGTTTTAAAATGTCTTCATGAACGAATATACCAGGCACTAGGTGTAGCAATCAAGAACAGGATGAGATATAAGGCTTGATGTTATCCTTGCCAGAATTTGTAATCAGGAAACAAAAAATAATATAGCTTCTCATAGGGTTATACTGAAACTCAAGGAGATACTGTATGAAAAATGAAGCAGAGTACCTGGCACTTAGTAACATGCTTCATGGTTGTGACCCCAGCAACGACTCAATTAAAAGTATGCATATCTCATATTTTAATAAGACATATTGCTAGAGTAATGTATCAAAAAGATGTTAGAGATAGAAATGCATTATTTAGTTTGTGTACCCAATTGTAAGCAAAATAGTAAATCAAGTAACATTTGTTCAACTTAAGTGAAATTTCCAGGAGTTGGTTAATGTTGAATTACAATTGAAAGAGTAAATGAGCAGGGAGAAGATGAATTAAAGAATGAATGAAGGAATAAATGCAAACTCACAATAGCCAAACAGAAGAGCAAAGAAAGAGATGGTGTTAAATTTTGGGTAGTGCTGTTTCAGCTAAAGCTAAATCATTTTCATGATTTGCACAGCCTGCACCTCAGCCAGAAACAACCTTCCCTGGAGGGTTCACAGCCACTGAGAGCAAATATTCTCAGAGGAAGTTAGATGATTCATGAGATGACTCCTAGGGAGACTGTCAGAAATAAAATCTCTCATGAAAAAAAAGTCTGACAGAGAGAGAGAGAGATCAAGGTGACTCATCAGATTTATTTTCTGTTGATCATTCATTTGGTGCTATTTCTAGGCAATATACAGTGTAAAGAGAGGTAAAGTGATGTTGAAACGGGAAGTTTACAAAACAGGTTGGCTGAGCATACTAAAAGGGAGTTTGTCTCAAGATGGTACGGGAGAAGTAAGTTTGGCTTCAATAATCTCTGAGACTTTGGGCCTTCTAGATTCTTCCTCTTGGCAAAATTGCCATAGCTGCATATTTTAAGGAGCTCTGTGGCATCTCTTATTGAATCACCCAATAGATTTTTAACAGCATCACAAGTTACTCCTGAATGGTTAAGATCACTTCTTTTATCCTGGTGTGAACCATTAAAACTAATAAAATTTCATCTGGCTGAGGGAATCACAGAATTATAACATTTCAGAGTTGGAAAGGTCTTAAAGGTCACAGAGTTTTCATTCTTCACTGAGCGTTGGGAGGAGTGAGAAATTTTATGCATTTCTGAACCTATGAGACTATTACGACAGTCCAAGAGAACAGATTTAAGATGAAGACGACGTTTACTAGCCAGGCGATTAATTGATTAAATTAAATATTAAGAGCATTATCATGAGTGAGCTATGAGCTGACTTTAGCAACAGACATTTTGGAAAATGCTTGTCTTAGTTATATACTGGAATTATTGGCACTTTTCCTGCAACTGCTTTTTCAGATCTCAAGCAGAAGCACTTACTAAGAGTGAATCTAAGATCCTGCCTTTAGTTCCAAGGCCAGTCTTTTTCAAAATATGTTAGCAAAGTTAAGACTTTGATTTTTTTTATTTTTTTATTTTTATTTTTTTTTTATTTTTTATTTTTTTTTTTTTTAGGGTTGAACACTGAGATCTCTTCCCACCCATAAAAAACCCAGAGAACAAAAAAAGTTGGCCCAGGCATTGAATGCGAAGGCATTTCTGTATGTTTCTGGCTCCTGTAAAACAGTAGTTTCTCTAACAGTTTAAAGCTTCAGAAATCTCACTTTGCAATCAGCCACTGCTGGAGTCAGGTGAGGTCAAGGTTAATGCACAGAGGGTATGCATTTATTCAATCTGGATTTATTGAATAACTAGCATAGGTTAGTCCCTGTAATACAGAAGTGAATAATAATACCATCACTGGTATAGAAATATGGACAATAGAGTCTCAGCAAGGAAGATGACTAAGGCTACCCATGGGGGAATCAGAGAAAAGCAATCTTGAACAATCTTGAAGGATGAAAGAAAGATTTCCTGATGGGGAAGTAGGGAAAGATACTCCAAGCAGATTTTTATTGTTATCATTAACAGCTAACATTTATCGAGTGCTTTCTATGGGCCACATGCTATGCTAAAGGCTTTATGTGCATTTGTTTGGTTCAGCCTACAACCCATGAGGTAAATACTATTTTTTACATGTTTTAAATAAATGATGGAATTGAAAATTCATAAGTTCGAGTCCTGTACTCAAGCTCTTATAGCTAGTGGTCCTCTGACCCCATATAAAATGTACCCCTGACTATCATATTCCATGTTTTGATATGAAGTTTGCTCAACAATAAAATGATCATTCAGCTTCCCAAGTTTATTATTAATTTATTATTGAGATTGTCTCAATACTTAATATTTTAATTTGTGTTACAAATTTAAAATATACATCAATGAATCAGTTAGTCTCTTCTGGACAAACTACATTTCTGGTCTATAAAGCAAAGTATCAGAAGCTGGACTGGGATTGCAGCTAGATAGTGAGACCTGAAATAACTCTTAATTGAAAGACTTCAGTGGAATTTCAGAGGCAGTCATGAAGCATATGGTCTGGAACCAAGTTCTAAATCAAGTCAAGGCAAGAATTGAAAAGAAAGCCAATGTAGAAAGCTACAAGTCCAATAATTTCAAACAAGAAATGTCAAAGGAGGTGTGAGTGATTTAAAAAAGTAAAGTACGAAAGAATACCTTGAATCTCTTAGTGTGCAACTCAGTTTTGTATCTCATTCCTATGGCCAAGGACAAAGATGTCTGTCACCTGTTAATGGACAACATCACCTCAATGCTTTTCCAGAGGAGAGAATAGATAAGGAGTTGGCACCTTATCTCTGAGGCTCTTGTTAAGTATCTAAATTTTTGTCTGCACATTTGGTAATATGACTGGTCTAATTGCTCAATATTTTGTCATGTTTAGATAGAAGTGCATGAGGAAGATAATAATGTCTATTTTGTGTTCCGCGCAGTGCATTGGTGATACTGGCCCCCCCTTACTAAGGAAATCTCCACTGATACTCACCTCCCATGGTCTCTAAGTGATTTGGTAATTACTGGAAAGCCATACATAGGCATTGGGCACAAACCGATTGTTTAATGGCTTTCATTTATTCATCCAGCAAATATTTCTGGAGTGTCTTCTATCCACCTGGCACTATTTAAGGACAAGGGACACAGTGATAAAGGGAATAGAAAAATGGCTTATTCCTTTTTTTTTTTTTTTTAGAGAGAGAGTTTTGCTCTGTCTTCCAGGCCGGAATGCAGTGCAGTGGTGCAATCTTGGCTCACTGCAGCCTCTGCCTCCCGGGTTCCAGCAATTCTCCTGCCTCGGTCTCCCAGGTAGCTGGGATTACAGGCACACACCACCATGCCCGGCTAATTTTTGTATTTTTAGTAGAGACGGGGTTTCACCATGTTGACCAGCCTGGTCTCAAACTCCTGACCTCAGGTGATCCACTCGCCTTGACCTCCCAAAGTGCTAGAATTACAGGCATGAGCCACGGCACCCAGCCAAATGGCCTATTCTTAAGCAATCTGTTTTCATTCTAGTGAAGGAATCAAACAGTAGCCTTATACACAAATACAAGATAGTTGAAGCATAAGATGGTACAGTAAAGAGCATTACCAGGATAATGGTGTAGAGGGTTATTAAGGAGAGGGCTGGCATGTGCTTCTGTGGATGAGGTAGTCAGAGACAACCTCTCATGGCACTTCAACTGATCCTGGAAGCATGAAAGCCTGACCACCATGTAAAAGGACAGGGAAAGAAAGTTCCTGACAGAAGTAACAGAAAGAACAAAGGTTTTGGAGTGGTAGAAAGCTTAGTGTTCAAAGAACTTAGACTTGATTAGGGGAAGTTGCAAAGACCATGGAGCTCCTTAGGGAATTTCACCATATCGATAGTGAAAGGAATTACCAGGCTTGCAGTTTACAGAAGGCACTGAGACTTTGGATCAGAAACTTTCTAGGCAGCTAGACTCTTTTGCAAGCTAAGGCGAAGTATTCAGAAGGCTGCTGAGCTACGCTCTGCCCACCCACTTCAGTGTTAAAATGTTCATTCCTGTAAAATGTGTTTGATTTTCCTAAATAAAGAGTAGCAGTGGTTAAGAGATGGTGTCTGGAATCAGATAGCCTAGCTTTTTATTCCAGCTCTAGACTAGGCATAAATGTATCATCTTGGATAACTTAGTTAACACAGATGAGTCTTCTTCCTATTTATTCCAGAGACTTCTGTAAACTGCCTTGTATTGCCTTGGCTTCACCTCTGACTCCAGCTCTAGTTATAGCAAACAGTACTTATGGTCTGTGACTCACTGGCAGCTTCCGGCCTTAAGCAAGAACCACCTCTTCTTCATTTGCAGCCTCAGGTCTTATCTAGCACAGTGGCATGGTGACGTGAGAAAAGGATGCTTTGCCCTCATGTGCAGCCTCAAAGTGAGGAAAAGTTAATGTCCCCAGGGCATGTCTCAACCAATGAGTGGAGGAACCTGAGAATCCTAAACCCCCAGATCCTCCCGAACACTCCAGGGTGACAAAAGGACACCACTGTCTCCTTATCCAAAGAAAAACTTCCAGTTGCCTAGACACCTTGAAAAACCCTCACCTGAAGAAGATGCCTTACAAAGTGATACTTTTTCTTCTCAAGATCCACCACCACTCATTCCTTTTTGCCAATACCAATAACTTGGGTCTCTTCTCAGCACAGTCTGAACAAGGATCCAGGATGTACTGTCCTGGCTAAGAGATTCTGGAACCAGTCCTAACCTACTGCTGGGATGGTTCCTTGAAGGCTGTACACAATAACAGTGCAGAGTAAATGAGGTGGAGATGCCAGAACTGCTTAGACAGAAAATTGAGGGAGCCAAAAGGCTAAAGGAAGTGAAAATGTTGGAATGGGTTTATTATGCAAGAGCAGAAAACCCCACTAACTGCCTGTTCACTAGAAGGACCCATAGAGACTCCTCTACTAAGGCCATGAAGGCTCTGCTGAAGAGGAACAGATTTGAGAAGCCCAGTGGAGGCTTCCATCTGTTGGTGTGATAGTAGAGTCTGCTACCTTGGCACTGGGCTGCTTTGTATTGGCGTGTTTATAAAATGATCCCAGAATAACAAAGGCCCACGGGCAGAACTTAATTTTCAGAAGCAAAGTAGATGTGACTATCATAATGGAAAGAGCTGGGTAGAAATCAAGATGCCTTTACCTGAAGAGATCTATGGTAATGAATCATAGATTAGAATATTCCAGAGGACAAGATAGATGGACAGCCCACAGGAGTGCTATTTAATTTGAATTAACGTAATTCCCTCCCTTCCCTGGCATGCCCAAAATTGAGAACTGGCCGATGTCAGCTAACACAATGAAAAACTAGTCCTTCACCAAATTTCCGGATCTAAATTAGTTTACAGACCCAGAGGTTATTGATCAAAGGGCCAGCTTGTTTTCCTTGAGGAAGGACTCATAATATCCTCATTTGTATATGTAAGAAATATCTCCCCAAATAAATTTTCCAGAATAGCTGTGAAGAGGAAAATAGAACATCTAGACCTTTCAAGGACAGTTGAATACAGGGTCTGAGATGACACTATCCAGGGTCCCAAAATACCATCCAGGAGCTCCAGTGGAGTGGAGGCTCACAGAATCCAAGTAATAAACAGATTTCTGATACAAGTTCATTCTACAGTGAGTTCATTGAGTCCACAGACATATTTCCCAATTCTCAAGTATATAATTGGGATAGATATATTAAATAACTGGCAGATGTTATTATTCCCTGACCTATGGAATATAAGTCAAAATTATAGGAAACTCCTAAGATTGCCTCCACCCTTGCCAAGATAATAAAGTATAGATAATAATGTATCCCAGAAGGAATTCTGTAGATAGCCCTACCACCAGATATGCAGGATGCAGGGAAGATAGTTCCTAAATATTCTTATTCAATTCACTTGTATGGGACCAGAAATAATAAAACCTATTAGTTGTGGTAGAAGACAGTGGACTCTTGTAAACTTCACCAAGTGTTATGATCACCCTCACAGCTCCTCTGCTGGATGTAAAATCCTTTTGAAACAGATCAACAGAGACTTTGGTACTGGTTCTGAGGCTACCAACTTGGTGAATTCTCTAATTGTATCACGAAGGAGGATCAAAGGCAGTTTTCTCTTTCATAGGAAGAACATTACACGCTCACTTTATTTTTCCAGGGCTATATAAGTCTCCTGCTCTCAGACACAATGTAGTCAGCAGGAACCTTCATCACATTAGCATTCCTCAGAACATCATATTGGTCTACAATATTGATGATATCATGTTAATAAGATCTGGTGAAAAGGAAGTAGTAAGTACTCTAGATCTCCGGCAGGATAAATACATGTCAGAGGACTGGAGACAAACCACATGAAAAATTAGCTGCTCACCATGTCAGTGATGTTTTTAAGGGTCCAGTGGTCTAAGACAGGCTGGGACATCCCTTCTAAGGATGAGCAGTTTTTATATCTTGTACCTTTTACTATCAAGAAGGAGCCATGGCACTTAGTGTGTCATTGTGGATTTCGAAGGCAACATACTGACTACATTTGGGAATAATTCTCCTTTGTGTTTATCTGGAGACTGAAAAGACTGAGTTTTGAATGTGGCCCAGAGCAAGAGAAAACTCTGCAGCAGGTCTTGTTTGCAGTATCAACTCCCCTGCAACCTGGATCACATGACCTCACAGAGCCAATGATGCCCTCTGATATATAAGTACGCCATTTGGAATCTCTGACAAACCTCAATAGAAGAGACACACAGATGCCTTCCATGGCAGAGAGAATGACTTACTATTTAAAAGACACCACCTGGAGTGCTGTTGGATCCTGGTAAAGACTGAGTACCTAACAACAGGCAACCTGGTAAGTGAAGCCGTGAAACATGAGCTAGGTATTATCATATTCTCCTAATTGCAACATCAGGTGGGTGCAGCAGCAACCCACTAGACACTGGACAATCAAAATGATCTATTCCGGATCAGGCCCAAGCAGGAGATATAAGTAAATTACATGAAGATGTGCCTCAACATATTAGTGATGTTTTTGTGAAGTTCATGACTATGGCCCTGTATGATGAGAGTTTTCCTACGACTACATGATGAAGGCAGAAAAAACCTGAGAGCTGGTTCACAATATGTTGTTTTTTACCTCCTGCTATGCTGATTTGAGCTGAAAATGGACTGCTATGTCAATATGGCCCCATCTAGACTTGGCACTAAAGGACAGTAGTGAGGGTGAATCCTCTACACTGGAAGTGTGAGCAGTACACTGGATCATTCCCTTTGCAGGAATGGAGAAGTACCTCAAAGTAACGACAGACACAGATCTTTGAGTATTCCTAAAAGGCATGGATGCTTGGTCATCGGCTAGGAAAAAGAAAGATTAGATCAGCGACAAGGGGATCTGGGAAAGAAGTACGTAGATGTACCCATGGAAGTGGTCAAAAACCATGGTGATCTTTTTATCTAATGTTAATAATGTCCACCAGAGACCATGCATTGCAGAGGCAGCACTTACCTGGGTGGACAAGATGATGCATCCACTGGTTGTCAGCAAGCCTCTACCCTTAGCCACCCTTGTGACTGTGCAATAGGGCCATGAACTGAGTAGCCATGGTGACAGGTGAAGGCTCTGCATAGGTTGTAAGTTTGGGGTCCCTCTGATCAAGGCTAGACTATCTCTTGATACTGTTCAATGTCCAAACTGCCAGCAAAAGACCAACACTATGTCCCTTTATATAGCACCAATGCCCAAAAAGATCTTCCATCACTTTGTGGCAACTTGATTACATCACATTTTTCATTTCATTTTAGAAGGGGTATCAGTTCACCCTTAAATAAACTGACACTTATTCCAGATATATCTTAACCTTCCCTGCCTGCTGTATGTCTCTCAGGACCATCACCCAGGGACTTTCTGCATGCCTGATTTATGGACATGGGATTCCGTTCAGCATTGTCCATTAAAGGGATGCATTTTACAGCATAGAAGTTATAATAGTGGACCACTGGCAATGAAATCTTACCATATGCCACATCACTCAGAAGCAACCAGACCAATAAAATGATGGGAAGACCTGTTAAAGGCTCAGCTAAGCCATCTGCTTGGGGACAATACTTTGTCCTCAAGGAGGAGATAAATGTTTTAAACTGATGGCCGGTATATCTCTGCTCTTCACAACTGAAAATGGGATCACTGTTAACATTGCTTTCATGTGTAGCCAAATATATTTGTTTTTATACCAGAAGAAAATGCCATGTCTGTTTTGGCTATTCATACTGAATCCTTAGTGTCTAGAAGAATGTGTGGCAACTAGAAGACACTTAAAAAATACTGCTGATGCAATGTATACACAACATTTAGTACATTAAATGCTTAATAAAAGGTTATTATCACAATTATGATTATTCATGCATTGTATGCCATAGATAAAGACATCTTTAGTCTGGTTGTCTCTGTTTTAACCATGATACCACCTTAAAAGCCTCCTTGTTCATACATTTGTTTAAAGTAAATTAGCCTAGGAAAGATGGCTGCTGCTGCTCTTCCCAGCCTCTCACAGCTGCACTGATCAATATGGAACTGGGCTTGGGAAGGCCATTATGGGGCCTCCTATATTTCACCCTGTTTGTGGTCTCAACACTTGGATTCACCAGTCAGCCCTTGCCTGGGCACCCTGCTGACATCCAAACTTGAGAGAATCCTCAATATGCATGAACACTGCAATTACACAGACTTAAACTTCTCCATTCTGAGATAATTACAGAAATGAACTATGTTTCTCAAGCAAATCAGACTGTACAGATACAGGGAAGGGTGTCTTGGTGGGCATAAGGGATCTCAGACTTATTCTGGCTACATGCCCCAAATCAGCAATACAAGGAGCCCTCTGCCTTAGCAGAGAGAAGCTTCCTGCCAGAATCCTTACAGGAAATGCATACGAGCAATCCCTACCCTCAGAAACAGGAATCCTGCTGGCAGTTTGTTCTGTTTAAAAGAAAAACAGAAAACAGAAAAAGAGCTGATGTGGCTTCATCAAGACCTATATCCCAGACTTCATAAAAAAAAAAAAAAGTAATTGAAACAATTCCTGATTTGTGCCCTGAAGGAGTTTTGCAATTTTCTTATTCCATCTTGCACAGAAGTTCTGAGCTCAGAAAAAAATAAGGAAAATAAATCTAATGAATAAAATATTGAAGGGGTTGCAATTCTTGAAAACCAAAAACAAAAGAAAAATCACTTCCTCAGCTGGTTTGGGTTTGAGGGACTGGGATTCGATTTACAAACATCTTTTGAGTGATGCAGCTCATGACCTTCTTTCTTTCTACTCTAATCCCACAGTTTGTACTTAGAGATCAGTCCATTTGCAGCCTAGTCTGGAAAATCAGTGTTGTCATAGAAAAGGTGAGGTAAGATGCAAGTTGGGACAGTAAGCCATCTTTTGTAGGGAGGTGAGAAAACATTTCAATAGCATCAGTGTCACCAAGATGTAGGAGGACATGAGTGGGGGCATCTCAGACACAGAAGCTCCAAAGAGCCTCAAGACCTGAGGTGATTCAGGCAATTGCCAGTGTCTATCTGAACTGTGGCACACAGGGATGAAGATCCCAGTGGTGAATGATATCTGGAAGAGGTGAAGAGCAATTAACACTAGGTTTGTCCATGTGGATCTCTCATAATTAAGTAGAAACAGGGGAGCAGAATTCAGCTTTGGAATAGAAACCTTGTAAGAACCAGGCATTCAGGGCAATACCCTAAGCTGGACTTGGGGTTTAACCAGGGAGACTAAGGAGAAACTATGAAGGTCGAAATAAAAACAAAGAAGTTCTTACCCTTGGCTGGGACCCATATATAAGTGGAAGGAAAAAGGCTGTTGTTTAGGGCTCCACAGATGCTCACTCCTGGTACATGAGGTCCTGAGCCAGGTTGGCATTAAGGTAGCTCAGAGGGCATGTGGCATCCCATCAATCATAGCTCAGACACTGGACTTGGGGTCTGAGACATGATACTTACTTCCAAGGGCCACTGGATGGGGGTAGAGAGGGTGAGGCTTCCTGCATACTTCTTGTTCTCATCAGGAGTGTCTTAGGATCTGAGATGAGCATTGATTCACAAATGGGGCCTGGCTGCTCTTGTTTACGGAGGGCATAGTATATACCAGGCATTAGATGAGATAAATCCATTATCTCACCTTTTTCCAGGAAATGCAAGTGGGAAGCTGAAGAAAATTATAGTATTTCTGGCAGTCAAGATTTGGAAAGTTACCTACTAAAAGGCTACAATATGCTCAAGATACTACTATATCAGAATAATTTTCACCTAATTAAGAGAATGAAGATTTTATTTACTCAACCAAATAGTGAGTTAATATACAGGAAATATACGTTCTGGATCAAACAGAATAGAAAACAATGACATTGAGATGTGTACCAGTGCTCTCATGACAGACCTGTCATGTGTAATCGTCTGTTATTTTCTATGTACACTCCATCTGAATGAGCAATAAAACTAGCTTGGGGAAGAATAGTTTCTTCTCTGATCATTGTATTTCTTCAGGACTTCTTATTGCTCTCAGATATGCTACTTGTGATTTTCAGTTACACTTGACACATTAGCTTTGCTAATATTTTAAACTTACTAAATTTGTTCATGTCCTCTTTCCTGCATATCCTCCCTCACTTTTACCTTGTGTATTAAGTACCACAAAAGAATATTGTCTGAAACAAATGGCATGCAATCCTTGGAGGATAGATTTCCATGCTACTATAGAGTGAATGCTTTCCATAGTGAAAGGCTTATATTTAATATGTGAATTGTGCTAGAGGTGATTCAGCCAGGTAAAATGCTGGTATTACCTAGAAAACATGGGCATATTCATCTTCCATTGAGTTGTGTGTTCCGGTTTGGGCTTTTGTTGGTATGGTTTTGATGCCAAAGCAGCAAAAACTGTTTCCTGATAAAGAGCAGAAACCAGACTCCTTGGTGCCATTGTTCATTACTGCCTGATCAGACAGGGAGAGTATGATATAATCTGACAGTTGAGAAAGTTGTGCACTCCTCACCCACTAAGCACATGTATCTTTCTGAAGGACCCTGCTGAAAACTTGCACTCTGAACCCCAGAGCCAAATTTTGCTAAAGTTCTATGATTCCACCATAGTTCCCTGATGAAGTAAAACATACTGTGTATAGACTGCAAGCTAGGATTCTACTGCTGAAATTTGAGGTCTAAATACAAGTGATCTACATTACAAGTAATCTACATTGCTGTACCTGTAAAAGTTTACCCTGTGACACCTGGATTTAATATATCCTGACAACAGGTGCATTTGGTTCACAGAATGACCTTCAACTTTACCTAGAAGATAAATGCCTGATTGTAGGTCATCTACATGCATCTTTGGATGGAGAGGGCAGAGGCAGGAATGCCAATGCAAATGTTAAACATACCCTTTCTATTGTTTTATTAGGACTATGCATTATTAAATGGAACCTTCTTTACTCTTCGTGTTTCTATTAGAGTAACATTCTTGGCTTCCTCTGCATCCTCACTAATGTTTCCTAATGGGAGGAGGATTAAAGTATCTGAATAGTAAACTTAGGAACAAAAGCTCGTCATGTTTGACTGAGTCTCTTCCCTTTGCCTTTCTTCTTTGGATCTACCTGATTTTAGGAAATTATACTCTACTTTGTTCTTGGTCATACAAACAGAGGTCATACACAGTAGCAACCTTGTCCTTTTGTTGTGGAAAATCAGTGGTTGACCAGTGCCACTTGACATTGAGTGAATAAGTCTGTATTAATGTGGCTACATATTAGGAAGCCCATTGTTTTCTCATGCCTAAGCCTCAATTTCCAGTAATTCCATCAGTAATGAAGTAGGAATTTTAATGTTCGTCTGCTTAAACTTTTGTCTCTCTCAGTGAAATCAGAACTCAGGCAAGAAAGAGGATCATATACTCTATTAGGTTGCCTAAAATCCCAACATATTCCATCAGTAATTTTCATGTTGTACAGGCTTGTTAAGCTAATGTCCTTTAGTTAACCTCCAAAGAGCACCATAAAGATGATTTTAAAGGGTGATAATTACATTTCTAATGATATAGTCCTATTATGATCTCTCCCCTCATAATATGCCCTTATTTTTATCTAGCTATAAGAGATCTCTTATAGACACTTTTGAGTTACAGTTGATGTATGATCAAGGAGTAACTCTAAGATTATAGAGTTTGGCCAAGGGAAAATTTTTAGAAAATAATTAGAGAGTTTTCCACTTCATTTCAAAGTAAAATTTAGACACATTTTTAAGCAGTGAAGTTTTTATAAAATGAAAGGTAAAACTTCTAAAAAGCAATTAGATATTTTATCTCAGAAACTAGAAGCCTTGGGGCAGCGTTAGGGAGGGAAGCTGAAACATAAAGTAAGCATTCTGGAGTGAAAACCCTCCCACACCTAATTTGACAAGGCTTGGAAATACACACATTTGGCACTCAGTGTGTATGGACAAAAGCAAAATCAGGCTTTCACCCAGGTTTGAGGTAGATAAAGCAGCAAAGATCAGGAATCTAAAAGTAGATCACCAAGTTTTCAGAGGCTTGATTTTTCTCAGCAGTATTTTTAATGGCTCCTTGCCTCTTTCTTTAGAATAATCAAAAGCCGGGTAACTAAAATGACATGTTTTGAGGGTCTATTTCAAAGAAAGCTTTCAGCTCCCCATTTATATGGATTTAAGACATGTCGTTAACATTTATACTAAAATATATCCCATTAGGATAGAAATCACACAGCTTTTATGGGTAAACTTTTAATGAGGTTTTCTCACATGCATTGTAGTTTTTTTAAAAGAGTTTATAATTAAATTACTGGTCTCCCATGTTTGAGTCCAAATCATTTTCCAAAAGTAGTTTATCTTGATAAACATCCTTTAAAATATTTCCTGATGAAAGGTCTAATATCCAGAATCTATAAAAAACTTGAACAATTGAAAAAGCAAAAAATGAACAACCCCATTATAAAATGGCCAAAGGACATGAAGAGACACTTCTCAAAAGAAGACATACAAGTAGCCAACAAATCAAAAATAAAAAAAAAGCTCTGCATCATTATCATCAGAGAAATGCAAAATCACAAAGTGCTATCATGTCATACTGGTCATAATGGCATTATTAAAAAAACAATAGATGATGGCAAGGCTGTACAGAAAAGGGAAAACTTATACACCATTGGTGGGAATGTAAATTAGTTCAGCCTCTGTGGAAAGTAGTTTAGAGATATCTCAAAGTATTTAAAACAGAACTACTATTTGACTGAAGAGTCCCATTACTGGGTACATAACCAAAAGAAAACAAATCATTCTACCAAAAACACACAGTCTATGTTCATTGCAACACTGTTCACAACAGCAAAGACATAGGATCAACCTGGGTTCTCATCAATAGTGGACTGGATGAAGAAAGTGTGGTTCATACACATTATGGAATACTACACAGCCATAAAAAAGAATGAAATCATGTCCTTAACAGCAACATAGATGTAACTAGAGGCCATTATTTTAAGCAAATTAATGAAGAAACAGGAAACCAAATACTGTATGGTCTCACTTATAAGTGGGAGCTAAACATTGAGTACTCATGGACATAAAGATGACAACAACAGAAACTGGGGACCACTAGAGAGTGGAGAGAGGAAGAGGGGAAAAGGCTGTAAAACTGCCTACGGTGTACTATATATACTCAGTACCTGGGTGACAGGATCATTCGTAATCCAAACTTCAGTATCACTCAATATACCCAGGTAATATACCTGCACATATATCCCCTGAATTTAAAATAGAAGTTGAGAAATCAATATTTCCTCAAGGTTAAACACAAATTTAAAATATTACTTTAATATCACATGTAATTTACAATATGTAATGTTAACAATATAATCAGTTCTCAAAATGAAGAAAAGCTTTTGTGAATAAGACAAAATTTGTGATTCAGGGTAGTATATCTCACTTTAAGAAACAGTGCATTTTTAAAACAAAACCTTTTCAATAAAGACATTCTTTTCATCTTCTAAAAGTTTTTAAAACATATTTTGTGTTATAAAAGGATACATGCCAAAGTGTTCCTATTAATTGTTACATCAATGAGCTGAAACTGAAACAAAATGGTGGGGAAATTTTTGGAATTTTTCTTTTAGTTAAAAATGTATAGAATCAAATTTTTTTCTAAAATTCACACACTGGAGTGTGTTTATTCAAAGTTTCCTAAGAATTTAAGAATTTTAAATGTGCTTTTGTTGTAGGCTGGATAAAAGAAATCAGTGTTAATCCCTATATTGTCATTTCACACCTCTAACTAACACAGGTAACACAATCTCTTACCTGAAATTCTTGGGCAATTGTATTTCACAGAATTTGGAAATTTGGGGCTTTTTGACTAGTACATTAGTCCATTTTCACATTGCTATAAAGATACTACCTGAGACTGGGTAATTTATAAGCAAAAGAGTTTTAATTGACTCACAGTTCCACATGGCTGGAGAGGCCTCCGGAAATTTACAATCATGGCAGAAGGTAAAGGGGAAGAAAGGCACGTTTTACATGGCATCAGGAGAGAGAGAGCCAGTGAAGGGGAAGTGCCACACTTTTAAACATCTCTCATGAGAACTCACTTGCTATCATGAGAACTGCATTGGAGAAACCACCCCCATAATCTACCTCCCACCAAGTCCCTCTCTCAACACATAAGGATTACAATTTGAGATGAGATTTGGGTGGGGACAGAGCCAAACTATATCAACTAGGAATATGGTACATGGACCAAATGATATAAAACTATTCCATCAGAGTCTAGAATAAAACCCTATAATTAAACACATTCAAATTTCTACAGAGAAACATATAAAATTCATAATGCTTGCAATTAAGATGATAATATTCATACTATGTGTGATACATAAAGGGTCTAAATAACCTCAGGTGAGGTGTTAACCAAATGAGTTACAAAACAACTGAGTTTTCCATAGTTTGGGGATTTCAGAATTATAAAGAAGAGATTATTGTCTTGTAATAATAATAAGTGTTAACAATAATTATGCCAAGCACTTATATATATTATTTCATTTCATCCTCTCAGCAACTCTCTTAGGATGCAGCTATCATAGTTTTGACTTACATATAAAAAAAACAGAGATATGCTAGCTATTAAGGACAGAACCAGGATTTGAATTCAGGCATTCTGTATCCAGAGCCCATGGTTTTCACTACTGCACTTTACCATCTTCCTTTCTAAAGGAAGTGCTGGCCTCAACAAAGAAAGAATCTGACCCCACATATCATTGGTGTTGTCATTATGAATGGCCAAAGCCAATGGCTGTGACCTTGAACAATAAATACATCACATTTTTTCCCAAGACAAAGTCTCCTGCCAACTCTGCCTTCCTCTCCCCTGTGCCTAGTGCAAAGCTTGGCATCCAGTACACCCTGACTACTGTTGATAGCCTGACTGATGCTTTCTTTGGGACCCTCACACAGAAGTGAGGCCATGATAGGAAGAAGAAAGTGCAGAGTCCATTTATGCTCAATTGCAGAATTGCTTCCTTCTCTCCCACCCACCTGTATAGTTCAAAATCCCATCATGGGTGGAAGATGTGTTTGAGCCTTTGCCTCTTCAGTCTCTACATCAAGAGATAAGAATTGTGTTTATTTATCTATACAGGAATAGTCTAAATCATGAGCATCTATTTACTGTGATCTTCAAAATGAAAACACATCAATGTATAAGCATGTAAAATCCACGTTTCTTAGAAATGAACACTACTGAGGATCATTTTGTCTCCTAAAGCAAGATATATGTATCTATTCAACCTCCTTTACGAAGGAAGATAATTCATATGGAAAGCTGAGAGAGGCCTCTTTAAAGAGTTCAAAGGCCCATTCTAAAGGTGTAGAAACAAGCAGCTTGATCCTTTTTGCCAAAACTCTTTGTAACTCACAAATAGTCCTTCTTCCAATTTCTATACTCTATAAATCCCCTTTATGTACCACTTCCATATTAACCCCCACAAAATAACACTTTTGATCACGCCGTCTTCTAGAAAAGCTTTAGCTACCTCTTATTTGCTAATATATTACATGATCCCCATCCAACAACAATGTCTCCCATAAGACATACCAAATTCTCATGTCTTCTGTCCCATGAGGTCCCTACTCTATATTCCAGACAAGCAATGTATTGCTCCCTCTATTGGCCTTATATGTAACACCTTGCTTGCTTTCTGACGGGAATGGTCCTAGCAAAGGTTTGCACTATCCCCCGATCATGGAGGCAGGTCATTGTCACTCCTACTACCACTACAGACTGAAGAGCCCTACTTATGGCACTGGCTGGCAAAGAGAGATAGGCATGCATGCTCCCTGGCCAGACTGAAGGCATGGAGGCTCTTACTTTCCCAGCAATGACTCGAGACGCTGGGGTGACACAACTCAGAAGTGCACGGGAGTTAATGCCCAAGGAATGAATTGGTCAGCAGAACAAAAGTGAAGGCAGTTAGTAGATTTATCCCCCTTCTTCATCCTTCCCTACCATGTAAACCATTCTGAGACATGGAAATTCATAGAGGCTCCAGGAAAATGCCACACTAGATGCAGGAGCCAGCTGTCCTTGTTATACAACTTGGGCCAGCCTGGGACATGGCCCCCTCATATGTGTACACCTTCCATCTCTGCCTCATGCCTTTTTCTCCCTCTTTTCTCCTTCCCTGATATTGCACCACCCAATGAAGTATTAGCACACATTTTTTTTTTCTCCAATTCTGTTGTGTAGGGAAACTGGGCTATGACATACTCCAAATTTCTTAGCATTCTTTTTTGTGCCTGGTCTCTATACTGTTTTCCTGCTGGTGCCCATGTGCCCCATCACTACCCTCAACAAAATACAGCCTTCCTTCAAGATATATTATTGACATCAACATAAATTAATTTTGTGATCTTCCAATCAGATATGATTTCTTCTTACTAAAAAATCCCCACTATATTTTGTTTGGACTTTTCTATAATATGTATATGTATCTCATTCTGTCATGTGCATTATTTAATGTCTTATTCCTCCTTTTGGTGGTTGAGCTTCATGAAGGCAGATATTATGTGCTATTAATTTTGGGCATCTTGCCATGCTGTGTCTGCATATGAAGTTCTCAGTACAAGTCCCTTTCAAGTATGATCTGTGTTCTACCGGCTGGTCTAGCTTCAACCCTTCATTCTTAGTCACAGACCCAAAGCTAAGCTTTAGCAAGCACAAACAATGAGCAGATTCCTAAAATTCACATAATATTTCACACTACTATCTTTGTCACTGCCATTCCCAAAGCACTACTCTAATTTCTTCATGCCCAGAAATTCCTTTAAATCTTTCAAAACTGAAATCAAGTGTCACACATCAACTCTTCTTTGAAGCTTTCACTACCACCCAGGTTTCTCCTCCTAGAACTTATTAAATGCCAATATAACTCCATTATGACCATTTATTTATTTAGTGGTCAGAAAACTATTTTTGGAAAGGATCAAATAAAATATTTTATATTTTCCTACACATTATTTAATCAGTTCAACTATTAATTACTACTAATTGCCACTGGTACTTTATGTTATTACTGTTTTGTTTAAATGCTGAAATAATAGCATTTATGTAACAGAACATTGAATAACAGAATAATACGTAATTTCAAATACCTGTTTTTAACATTTGTATGTTAAAGTCATAAGAGTGGATAATTATATAATATATACTATAATAATAAATATTTTTACTTGCCCAGACTATGCCATCCTTGTTCCATCTACTCAACTCTGCCATTTTAACACAAAAAGACAGACAATACATAAATAAATGGGTCAATAAACTACAAAAACAGGCAGTGGGTAGATTTGGTCCACAGGCCATAATCTGCCAACTCCTGGAATAATCCACTGCAATTCCTTAAATATCAATAAGCTTTTAATTCTTGGAATCTACAATAATGTTTGGCACTTATTAGGTGTTCAATGAGTATTTGTTGCATGAGTGAATTAAATAACAAATAAAAACGAGTCCTTAAATCTTGATTCTCTTATTACTCCCTCTCCGTTTCCAATGTGAACATCCCTTCCTGGGTAAGCAGTAGTTTCTTGCATCTCTTTCTAAGTGTGGAATTGGCCTGGCAAGATATAACAGACAGAATTGCATGCCAAGCCCAAAGAACTCTTGTTTTTTTTTTTTTTTTTCCAACTATTTTCTGCCAAAATCTGGAAACAATCTTTTCATTAAAGAGCCTTAGTAGCTATTGGAATTGTAGCATTTATCTGGTCAGTAAACAATTTTGTTCCTGACTCACTTCCTCTCTGCCTAATAGTTTTCTGGCTGTGAAAGCTATTGTTAAAGTACAAAGCACTATTGAAAGCAGGGGTAGAGTTTAGAGGCTGAAGAGGTGTAAAGCCTCCTCTTTAAATTCTGTATTTTTGTTCTTCATCTGTTACTGATTTTTCATTCTGGAGTTGACCTTCATCTTTGCCAACTGTTTCACCATCATCCGTTTTTCCCATCAGCTCTTCTGAATTTTTCCAGTGTCTTTAATGCTCCTTTTTCATTTTTGGCTCGTCTAGTACTCAGCCCCTCACTACTAGGGCTGCCCTTGCTTCTTTCATTTCCACTATGCTAAGATTGTCATAAACCAGAAGTACCCAGGCTTCAGATTCTCCTTTCCTTCTTCTCTCTAATTTTAAATCCTCTAGCCCACTT
The DNA here is from genome assembly GCF_049350105.2 of Macaca mulatta. Taxonomy (NCBI): domain Eukaryota; kingdom Metazoa; phylum Chordata; class Mammalia; order Primates; family Cercopithecidae; genus Macaca; species Macaca mulatta. The sequence continues at coordinate 127,830,654 of NC_133413.1, forward strand.
CTGCTGATTGTTGTACCTACCAACCTCCAGAGTTCACAAGTTCTGCATTAAATAATTTCCCTAAGTGCAGACCTCAAAAGGCAAAAACAGAAAATTATAAAAGATCAACAGAAAAAACGACAAATATTACAGAAAAAATAGAAAAATATTACAAAAGATCAGCTGTATCAACACATTTAATGGCAAATGGAATATTTCTGTGTGTGGTTTTAAAACATATGTACTTGATTTATTAGGGCATATTAATATGCCAAAGGATTCTTATTTAAAAAATCTGTGTTGATACCAAGAAGAAAAAAACATATGGTCATCTGTAAAACTCAAACTATGCTAAAAATAACATTTAGATGAACTGCAATGGAAACTGATGGGATAACCAGATATATCAGCCTCACTGGAGGACTGGGGCATGCAACTGAAACAAGCTTTCATTATCTGGCAGTATTTTTTTCAACTATGGGAAATTCAGTAATTTATGTTGATCAAAGATAGTAGTGATCAAGAGTCCTATAGATTGCCAGGAAAACCAGTTAATTACAAGCTCCCTAAACCATTCCCATGGCAAGATGTTCTGAACTCACCCATAGGATTCTGAAAGCCTCAGTTAGAACTGTGATGGAGGTGGGGAACAGAAACCAAACAGTTCTTTTTGTAGGATGATATGAGAAAAATCAATGATCCTTGAACTTTCTTTCAAAATATCATGATGGCTGAAGCCACACAGCTCCACTCAGACAGATGCCTGGAAACAGGATAATTTGTTGGCCCATCCCTGAATGCTTGAGAAAGTTTTGAGTGCTTCTAGTGAGCCATCTCCATAAAGCTTGGAGAACAGGGACAAGTGCCCAGTCTTAAAATAAGTTTAGGGTGAGAAGGGAAGAAAAAATAAGTATAAGGAATAAAACGGCTTTAAGATTATTAAAGATTCAATAAAGAAATTATGTAGTGAAATAGTACAAAATCTACCGTCATAATATATATATTATAAACAGTCAATCCTTTAGGAGGGTTAGGAAGGAGACAGTTTAGCCCTGGAGGGGAAGATGGTAAAAGCAAAGACTTCACGGTGGAGATAGTATTTGATATGTATTTGGAGAGCTGGGAATTAGGTTGTGAGAAAGAACAAGGTAGGGAGGGCACACAGAGGGTGAGTAGGGGATCAGAAAGTTTACAGCTGAAGCTCCATAATATGGAAATGTGGGGAATGGAGAGGAAAGCGAAGTGACATGTAATTGTGTATGGCAAACTAGCACCCGAAACTGTACATCATAGTGCTTTTAAAAAAAAGAGGCTGAAGAGGGGCCAAGATGGTTGACTAGAAACAGCTGCAGTCAGAGGCTCCCACGGAGAAGAAGGAAGCCGAAAAGTGAATTCTGCACCAGCAACTGAGGTACCCAGGTTCTCTCACTGGGACTGACTATGCAGTTGATGCAATCCACGGAGAGGAAAAGCAGGATGGTGCATTGGCCTACCTGGGAGTCACACAAGGCAAGGGGAACTCCCATCCCCAGCCAAGGGAAGTGGTGAGTGATTGTGCTACCCCACCCAGGGAACCACAATTTTTCCAGGAATCTGTGTAACCCTTGGATCAGAAGATCCCCTTGTGAGGCCATGCCACCAGGGCCTTGCGTCCCAAGCACAGAGCTGTGCAGATTCTCAGTGGCCACATGGCTGGAGACTGTCTAAGACTACTGAGTTCCCAAGGGGAAGGGCAACCATCATCACTGCAGCTGCATGCTCCCTAAGACAACTGAGCTCCTGGGGTGTAAGAGAGGCAACAATCCTCACTGCTGCTGCCTAAGATGACTGAGCTTCTGGGGGAAGGTTGGCAGACATCACTGCAGCTTCAGTCTGCCATATTTGCCCTGCCAGTGTTGGGGAGACTGAATGGTTCGGACCCAGGAGTAATTCCCCACAGCACAGTGGCTATGGCAGATCATGGGCAGACTGCCTCTTTAGGCTGGACCCTGACCCATCCCTCCTCACTGGGTAGAGCCTCCCTGTGGAAATTTCAGCAACTCTAGCCAGGGATTTAGAGACAGAACTCTGATCTTCCTGGGACTGAGCGCCTGTGGGGAGGAGCAGTCATGGTCTCCATGGATCAGCAGACTTAACTTTTCCCCTGTGGGCTCTGAGGAATCCGGGCAGTCTAGACAAGTGGGATTCCCCCCAGTACAGCACACCCTCCAGTGCAGCACACCTTCTCTGCCAAGGGGCAGCCAGAGTCCTTTGTTAAATGGGTCCCAGATCCTGTGCCTCCTGACTGGGTGAGACTCCCCAGCAGGGGTCATAAGACACCTTATACAGGAATATTCCCATAGGCAGCAGGTCGGTGTCCCTCTGGGACAGAGATCCCAGAGGAAGGAGCAGACAGCTATCTTTGCTATTCTACACTCACCACTGGTGACACCTCCAGGTATGGGAAAGGCCCAGGCAAATAGGGTCTGGAGTGGACCCCCAGCAAATCATAGCAGCCCTACAGAAGAGGGACCTGACTGTTAAAAACAAACAAATAGAATATAACAACAACAGCATCAACAAAACCATTTTCACGAAAACCCCATCCGAAGGTCAGCAGCCTCAAAGATTGAAGCTAGATAAACTCACAAGGTGAGAAAGAATCAATGAAAAACTGCTGAAAACTCAAAAAGGCAGAGTGCCTATCCTCCTTCAAATGATCACAACACCTCTCCAGAAAGGGCACAGAACTAAGTGAAGGCTGAGATGGATGAATTGACAGAAGTAGGATCCCGAAGGTGGGTAATAACAAACTTCAGTAAGCTAAAGGAATATGTTCTAACTCATTGCAAAGAAGCTAAGAACCACGATAAAACAATACACAAGCTGTTAACCAGAATAACCAGTTTAGAGAGGAACATAAATGACACAGCACAAGAACTTCACAATGCAACCACAAGTATCAATAGTTGAATTGACCAAGCAGAGGAAAGGATTTCAGTGCTTGAAGACTATCTTGTTGAAATAAGACAGGCAGACAACATTAGAGAAAAAAAATGAAAAGGAATGAACGACACCTCTGAGGACTACGGCATTATGCATAAAGACCAAATCTACAACTGATTTGGGCACCTGAAAGAGACAGGGAGAATGGAACCAAGCTGGAAAACGTACTTCAGGATATCATCCCGGAGAACTTTCCCAACCTAATAAGACAGGCCAAGATTCAAATTCAGGAAATCCAGAGAATGCCAGTAACATATTCCATGAGAAGAACAACCCCAAGACACATAATCATCAGATTCTCGAAGGTCAAAATGAAGAAAAAAAATGTTAAGGGCAGCCAGGGGAAAAGACCATGCCACCTACAAAGGGAATCCCATAAGACTAACAACAGACCTCCCAGCAGAAACTCTACAAGGAAGAAGAGATTGGGGGCCAATATTCAACATTCTTAAAGAAAAGGATTTCCAAACCCGAATTTTATAACTGGCCAAACTAAGCCTCAAAAGTGAAGGAGGAAAAAAACCCTCTTCAGACAAGCAAATGCTGAGGGAGTTTATCACCACCAGGTCTGCCTTGCAAGAGCTCCTGAAGGAAACACTAAATATGGAATAGAAAAACCATTGCCAGCCAGTGCAAAAACACACTGAAGTACAAAGACCAATGATACTATGAAGCAACTACATCAACAAGTCTGCAAAATAACCAGCTAGCATCATGATGACAGGATCAAATTCACACATAACAATATTAACCTTAAATATAAATGTGCTAAGTGCCCCAATTAAAAGACACAGAATGACAAGCTGGATAAAGAGTCAAGATCCATCAGCATGCTGTATTCAAGAGACCAATCTCACATGTAAAGACTCACCTAAACTCAAAATAAAAGGATGGAAAAATATTTACCAAGGAAATGGAAAACAAAAAAAGCAGGGGTTGCAATCCTAGTCTTTGACAAAACAGACTTTAAACCAATAAAGATCAAAAAAGACAAAGAAGGGCATTACCTAATGGTAAACAGGTCAATTCAAGAAGAAGAGCTAACTATCCTAAATATATATGTTCCCAATACAAGAGCACCCAGATTCATAAAACAAGTTCTTAGATGCCTGCAAAGAGACTTAGAGTCCTACACAATAATGGTGGGAGACTTTAACACCCCACTGTCAATATTAAACAGATCAGTGAGACAGAAAATTAACAAAGATATTCTGTACTTGAACTCAGATCTGGGTCAAGTGAACCTGATAGATATCTACATAACTCTTCACCCCAAAACAACAGAATATACATTCTTCTCAGCACTACATAGCACTTACTCTAAAACTGATAACATATTTGGAAATAAATCACTCCTCAGCAAATGCAAAAGAACTGATATCACAACAGTCTCTCAGACCACAGTACAATTGAATTAGAACTCAAGATAAAGAAGCTCACTCAAAACCACACAACTACATGAAAATTGAGCAACCTGCTCCTGAATGACTTCTGGGTAAATAATGAAATTAAGGCAGAAATCAAGGAGTTCTTTGAAACCAGTAAGAAAAAAAGAGAGACAACCAACAGAATCTCTGTGATACAGCTAAAGCTGTGTTAAGAGGATAATTTATAGCACTAAATGCCCACATCAAAAAGCTAGAAAGATCTCAAATCGACACCCTAACATCACAGCTAAAAGAATGAGAGAACCAAAAGCAAACAAAGCCCAAAGCTAGCAGAAGACAAGAAATAGCCAAGATCAGAGTGGAATGCAAGGAGACAGAGACAGAAAAAAAATCTAAAAAAAAAAAAAAAAAAAAAAAAAAAAAAAAAAAACAAGAATGAATCCAAGAACTGGTTTTTTGAAAAAATAAAACAGACCACTAGCTAGACTAATAAAGAAGAAAAGAGAGAAGAAGAATCAAATAGACACAATAAAAAATGACCACTTACCCCCAGAGAAATATAAACAACCATCAGAGAATACTATAAACACCTCTGTGCAAACAAACTAGAAAATCTAGAAGAAATGGATAAATTCCTGGACACATACACCCTCCCAAGACTAAATCAGGAAGAAGCTGAATCCCTGAATAGACCAATAACAAGTTCTGAAATTGAAGCACTAATTAATACCCTACCAACCCAAAAAAGCCCAGGACTAGATGGATTCACAGCCAAATTCTACCAGAGGTACAAAGAGGAGCTGATGCCATTTCTTCTGAAACTATTCCAAATAATTGAAAGAGAGAAACTTCTCCCTAACTCATTTTATGAGTCCAACATCATCCTGATACCAAAACCTGGCAGAGATACAACAACAACAAAAAAACACTTCAGGCCAATATCCCTGATGAACATTGAAGCAAAAATCCTCAATAAAATACTGGAAAATGGAATCCAGCAACACATCAAAAAGCTTATCCACTACAATCAAGCTGGCTTCATCCCTGGGATACAAGATTGGTTCAACATACACAAATGAATAAATGTAACTTATCATGTAAACAGAACTGAAGACAAAAACCACATGATTATCTCTATAGACACAGAAAAGGCCTATAATAAAATTCAACATCCCTTCATGTTAAAAACACTCAACAAACTAGGTATTGATGGAACATATCTTAAAATAATAAGAGCCATTTATGACAAATGCATAGCCAATATTATACCGAATGGGCAAAAGCTGGAAGCATTCCCCTTAAGAACCGGCACAAGACAAGGATGCCCTCTATCACTACTCCTATTCAACATAGTTTTGGAAGTTCTGGCCAGGGCAATCAGGCAAGAGAAAAAAATAAAGCATATTCAAATAGGGAGACACGAGGTCAAACTGTCTCTGTTTGCAGATTCATGATCCTATATCTAGAAAACCTCATCGTCTCATCCCAAAAGCTTCTTAAGCTGATAAGCAACTTTAGCAAAGTCTCAGGATAAAAAATCAATGTGCAAAAACACAAGCATTCCTATACACCAACAATAGACAAGCAGAGCACCAAATCATGAATGAACTTTCATTCACAATTGCTACAAAGAGAATAAAATACCTAGGAATACAGCTAACAAGAGAAGTAAAAGATCTCTACAAGAAAAACTATAAACCACTGCTCAAAGAAATCAGAGGTGACACGACAAATGGAAAAACATTCCATGCTCATTGATAGAAAGTATACATATCATTAAAATGGCCATACTGCCAAAATAATTTATAGATTCAATGCTATTCCCATTAAACTACCGTTGACATTTGTATTAGTTTATTTTCACAATGTTGATAAAGACATGGGAATTGTGGGAGTTACAATTCAAGATGAGATTTGGGTGGGGACACAGCCAAACCATATCATTTAGCTTCCGGCCCCTCCCAACTCTCATATACTCACATTTCCAAACCAATCATGCCTTCTCAACAGTCCCCCAAGGTCTTAACTCATTTCAGCATTAACTCAAAAGTTAACAGTCCAAACTCTTATCTGAGACAAGGCAAGTCCCTTCTGCCTATGAGCCTGTAAAATCAAAAGCAAGTTGGTTACTTCCTAGATACAACAGGGACACAGGCATTGGGTAAACACAGCCATTCCAAGTGGGAGAATTGGCCAAAACAAGGGGTTACAGGCCCCATGTAAGTCTGAAACCCAGCAGGGCAGTCAAATCTTAAAGTTCCCAAATGATCTCCTTTGATTCCATGTCTTACATCTGAATCATGCTGATCCAAGAGGTGGGTTCCCATGGTGTTTCACAGCTCTGTCACTGTGGTTTTTCAGGATATAGCCTCCTCCCTGGATGCTTTCATGGGTTGGTGCTGTCTGTGGCTTTTCCAGGTGCACAGTTACCATTCTGGGGTCCGGAGGACAGTGGACCTCTTCTCATAGCTCCACTAGGTAGTGTTCCAGTAGGGACTCTGTGTGGGGGCTCCAACCCCACATTTCCCTTCCACACTGCCCTAGCAGAGGTTCTCCATGAGGGCCCTGCCCCTGCAGCAAAAACTTCTTCCTGGACTTCTAGGCATTCCCTTACATCCTCTTAAATCTAGGCAGAGGTTCCTAAACCCCAGTTCTTGACTTAAGTGTACTTGCAGACTCAACTCTATGTGGAAGCTGCCAAGGCTTGGGGCTTGCACCCTCTGAAGCCACGGGCTGAGCTCTATGTTGGTCTCCTTCAGTCATGGGCAGAGTGGCTGGGATTCAGGGCACCAAGTCTCTAGGCTGCAAACAGCATGGGGACCCTGGTCCTGACCCCCAAATTATTTTTTCCTCCTATGTCTCCTGGCCTGTGATGGGAGGGACTGCTGTGAAGACCTCTGATATGTCCTGGAGACATTTTTCCCATTGTCTTAGGGATTAACATTTGAATCCTCATTACTTATGCAAATATCTGCAGCTGGTTTGAATTTCTCCTCAGAAAATTGGATTGTCTTTTCTGTCACATTGTCAGGCTGCAAATTTTCTGAACTTTTATGCTCTGCTTCCATTATAAAACTAAATGCCTTTAACAGCACTCAAGTCACATCTTGAATGCTTAACTGCTTAAAAATTTCTTCTGCCAGATACCCCAAATCATCTCTCTCAAGTTCAAGTTTCCATAAATCTCTAGGGCAGAGCAAAGTGCTGCTGGTCTCTTTGCTAAAACATAGCAAGAGACATCTTTGCTCCAGTTCCCAACAAGTTCTTCATTTCCATCTGAGACCACTTTGGCCTGGATTTTTTTTTTTAATTTAAAAAGATATTTAGTACCACAAGATACGCACCTTCAAAATGGAACACAGGAACATGTAGGAAACAATTACATTGAAACAAGCAAATGCAGAGCCTACACAAAATAAATGCTAGTTCACAGAAAGTTTCTCAGGGAGCTTGGCACATGACCTCCATCTTCATAATGGTTAAAATAGGGCTGGCTAGAAATGAATGTGCAAGGAAATTCTAGGAGGGAGACTAATATCAGAAAAGCAAGTTGGGAGGGAGGAAAGCTTAACGTGCATTTGGGAATAACGAATTGGCTCTATAAGTAACTCGGCCTGGATTTTATATCATCATCAGCATTTTGGTGAAAGACATTCAACAAGTCTCTAGGGGGTTCCAAACATTCCCATATTATCCTGTCTTCCTCTGAGGCTTCCAAATTGTTGCGATCTCTTCCTGTTACCTAGTTCCAAAGTTGCTTCCACATTTTTGGGTATCTTTTCAGCTATGTCTCACTCTACTAGTACCAATTTACTGTATTTGTTTGTTTTCATGCTGCTAAAAATTACATACCCAAGGCTGGGCAATTTACAAAAGAAAGAGATTTATTGGACTCACAGTTCTATGTAGCTGGGGAGACCTCACAGTCATGGTTGAAGGTGAAAGGCATGTCTCATATGGTGGCAGACAAAAGGAGAGCTTGTGCAGGGAAATTTCCATTTTTAAAACCATCAGATCTCATGAGACTTATTCACTATCACAAGAACTGTGCAGGAAAGACCTGTCCCCATAATTCAATCACCTCCCACCAGGTTCCTCCCACAACACATGGGAATTGTGGGAGTTACAATTCAAGATGAGATTTGGGTTGGGACAAAGCCAAACCATATCAACATTCTTCACAAAATTAGAAAAAAAATCTACTTTAAAATTCATATAGAAGAAAAAAGGAGCCCGGATAGCCAAAACAATCCTAAATAAAAAGAACAAAGGTGGAGGCATCGTGCAACCTGACTTCAAGCCATAAGGCTACCATAACCAAAACAGCATGGTACTGATATAAAAACAGACACACAGACCAATGGAACAGAATAGAGACCCAAGAAATAAGACCGTACATCTACAACCATCTGGTCTTCGACAAACCTTACAAAAACAAGCAGCGAGAAAGGATTCCCTATTTAATAAATAGTGCTTGGAAAACTGGCTAGCCATATGCAGAAAACTGAAACTGGACCCCTTCCTTATACCTTATACAAAAATTAACTCAAGATGGATTAAAGACTTAAATGTAAACCCTAAAACTATACAAACCCTGGAAGAAAATCTAGGCAATATCATTCAGCACATAGGCATAGGCAAAGATTTCATGACGAAAACATCAAAAGCAATGACAACAAAAGCAAAAATTGACAAATGGGATCTAATTAAACTAAGGAGCTTCTGCACAGCAAAAGAAACTATCATCAAAGTAAACACACAACCTATAGAATGAGTAAAAATTTTTGCAATCCATCCATCTGACAAAGGTCTAATATCCAGAATCTACAAGAAACTTAAACAAATTTACAAGAAAAAACAAACAACACCATTAAAAAGTGGGCAAAGGATATGAACAAACATTTTCAAAAGAAGACATTTATGTAGCCAACAAACATATGAAAAACAGTTCAACATCACTAATCATTAGAGAAATGCAAATCAACACCACAATGAGATACCATCTCACATCAGTCAGAATGGCTACTATTAAAAAGTCAAGACAAAACAGATGCTGGCAAGGCTATGGAGAAAAATAAATGCTTTACACTGCTGGTGGGAATGTAAATTCGTTCAGCCATTGTGGAAGATAATATGGCAATTCATCAAAGACCTAGAACCAGAAATACCATTTGACTGAGCAATTCCATTACTGGGTATATACCCAAAGAAATATAAATCATTCTATTATAAAGATGCATGCACACAAATGTTCACTGCATCACTATTCACAATAGCAAAGATATAGAACCAACCCAAATACCTATACACCATGGAATACTATGCAGTCATAAAAAGGAACATAATCATGTCCTTTGCAGGGACATGGATGAAGCTGAAAGCCATTATCCTCAGCAAACTAACACAGGAACAGAAAACCAACTACCAAATGTTCTCACTTATAAGTGGGAGCTGAACAATTATGTCATATGTTTCACATGACACAGGGAGGGGAACAACACACACTGGGGCCTGTTGGAGGCGGGGATGTGGGGGAGAACATCAGGATAAATGGCCAATGCACGCTGGGCTTAATACCTAGGTGATTGGTTGATAGGTGCAGCAAACCACCATGGCACACGTTTACCTATGAAACAAACCTGCCCATCTTACACATGTATCCCAGAACTTAAGATTAAATTAAAGCAAAACAAAAGAAAACAAAAAACAGAGGTCATGCTGAGAGTTTGCTGTATATCTGGCACAGTGGTAGGCATTGCGAATTAAAAGAAATACAAGACTCAGTCTTGCTCCCAAAGATTTCATAGTATAACAAAATACACTAAATTATAAATAAGCAAATAGAATGTGATTGATGTTAAAGTACTGTTGTTAGAATACAAGGTTATACGTTGACATGTATGACTTAACTAAGGATGTCTCTCTCAGGGAAAGGGAGCAGGCCCCTATACTACATTTATTGAGTATAAATCAACATAATTTTTTGGAAAAGAGCAATTTGATAATAGAAGGTTTCTTAACACCCTTTGATTCAGTACTTACACTGTTACTATTTTTTTCACTGGAAAGTGTTAGAGATGTGGACAAAGAATTCTGTATTAGAAGAATTTCTCATGATTGTACGTATACTAATTAGCACAGATTCCTGTGCCAAGTCTTCTGAGTGAGAATTCTGGCTTTATCACTTAACAGCCATGAACTTGGATGAGGGACCTAATCTCTACAGTAAGCTTGTTCATCTGAAAAACGGGTATAATCAAAGCACCATCTCCAAAGGATTGTTATGGATATTTAACTGCCACTAAAGATAAAGGACTCAGCAGAATGCTTGGCTCATAGTAAATACTCAATAATTTTTAGCTTATTTATTTGTAATAGTGAAAAACTGGAAATACCTAAATGTTCCATTATAGGTGATTGGAGAAATTATGAAACGGCTCAAGTAATAGAATATTATGTAGCCATTAAAAAGCCTTTTTATCGACCATTAAATGAAAAAAAGTGTGATATTAATTGTAAAAAGCAAAATATAAAACTGCATTTTCTGATTCTTCTGGATTATCCTATAAATAAGCAAATAAACAGAGATGAATAACTTGAGGGGGGAAATGAAAAAACTGAATACCCTTAGAAGTTATCTCTGAGTGCTGGAATTAGAAATCATTTTTATTTTCTTTTTGTATTTTCCAAAAAGTCTATAATGAACAAATATTACATTTATTTTGAAGAAAATAAATTATTTAAAATAGTGCATTTTTCAAAATGCCAAGTTATTGGCCAGATTCTGGTACTGTTGACAAATTAACATCTCAGTTTTTTGCAAACATTCCATATATAAGGCTTTATACTTCCTTAGTGCCTTTTCCACCCAATAGTTGCTCACTCACACAATGAGACGCAGGATTACATTAGGTTCTCAGTACTATGGTAGATGTGCAGAAGAGAGGGCAAGTGAAGGTCATGGCCTTTATCTTTAGAGCATCTGGGAGAAAAGCAAGAGGTGTGTTATTTATACAGCAATATAAGGTAAGTACCACAGGAATGAAGAGAAAAGAGGGCACTATGGACAGGAATAGTTGGGGCAGGCTTCAGGGAAAGGGAGGAATTGAACTGGGTCCTGGGGATGGGTAGAGTACATGAGGCAGGAGATGCCAGATGATAAAAATGAAGCAACTGTAACAACTAAGTGATATATACAAATCACTATCTGCAGGGAACCACGAGTGTGTGGCCTAGAAACAGCCAGTTTCATAGTGATGATGACAAATAGGTCCCATCTGACTTGTTAATTTAAATTCTTATAGGGCAGTGTGGAGAAAGATCAATATTATTATTGATAATAATGATTATCAATTATTATGTTGATAATTCTGAGGCAACATTTGAAGAGAAAACAGTGCCATTGTAGAGTAGTCTTATCTGTCATGGGCAAGTGAAAGGGAAATTGGTTTTTACCATTATAAAGCCTGTGTTATAGACTAATGGTTTACATTATAGAGCAGTGGTTCTGAGTGGACCAAGGTGGAAGAGAGAAATTTAGATCATATATGGGTCTCTGAAGATGTCTCGGGGTGCCATAAATGAAAAAAGGAGGACAGGCTGGGGGAGGGAAGAAGCTAAGGATGTCTCAAAGAATTCTAACATGAAAGATGGCAAGGAAGGTGGTCCGCGTAACAAAGATAGAGAGCACAAACCATCAATTGTCATTTTGTAATATAGGTGTGAAATCATTAAATTCTTCACATCAATTCCTTGAAAGAAAAAAGATAAACCTGGGGATTGCTGATATTTCTTTTAATTTATTTTAATTCTATTAATCTATGGCTCTAGGACTTCTAACATGTTTACTGTAAAATTAAATAATTGAAATCTAAATCTTTATCTTCCACAGGCCATAATTCCAAATGACAGGCTATGACCTTTCAGGCTTTCCTGGTTTGTGCTTTTTTCTTTTCTTTTCTTTTTTTTTTTTTTTTTTGAGTGATTAAAAAATATTGAATGTTGAATGCATAAATGTAATTAGCTTTAATAGTGAATACTGAAAGCAAATGAAATGTATATCAAAAGAGAAATGACTAAATAAAATAGAGAAATAAGATGTGGTCTATTTGGATTATGGAATATCATACATTAATTGAAAGGAAAGATTTGGATCTGTGTATCAATATGTAAACATCATAAAAACATGTAGAGTAAAAGTAAATTGTAGAGCAATAGGTATAGTATGATACCTCTTACCTAGTAAAGAAAAACCTACAAGTAATACTATATGTGTTCTATGAAAAGTACACACAAACATGGATATTAAAGGACATGAATACTCAACTCATAAAGGATTATTCGTGACAACAGGAGTAAAGAACTAAAATTAGCAGTGCAAATTATTACTAGTAGATATAGTAAAGATACAGTACTTTCTCTCTAATGTAATAGTTTAAGAAATAATAAACACATATATTATTTAGGTTATTAAAAATAGAAATAAGGGGAAAATCAAACAGAAAAGCGTAACATGCAGAATAGTAGAGTAGCTATCAGGGCTGAAACTCCAAATGTGACATCGTCAATAACAAACCATTTAGCATGTAAACTCATTTATTCTCTGAGAACCAGTTTCCTACCTCAGCTAAAGCATAAGGACATCAGCCAAGAGGATCACCAAAGTTCGAAGTTTTCAGACATTGAGATGTTTTTGAATTGTTGATATTTCATAGGATAGTGAGCAAATAACCAATGATATTTAGCACAAATGTCAGAACGTCAGTGGGTGAGAAAGCACAGTGACCTAAACTGCCAGGACACTTCAATACTGTTTAGAGATTTACAAAGGTTAAGCTCCCCAAGTAGCACATTTTGTTGGAATTCCAGAATAGAGAGCCTACCTGAGTTTTCCCGCTCAGGGCTCCTGAATCTGATATCTAACTGCATGATCTAATTCCTCTAAATATCTTTGTGTGACAACACCCACGTTGGTATTTAACTCAAGATTTTCATGAAGATGACCACAGGATTTGTTGAAAATGAAAAAAAAAAATCTACAATTTAGTCTCCAGATTTAAACATCAATCTAAAAACAATACACAATAGATTCTGGCAAGAGTCTCTGGTTTCTCCTCACCAGGAGGATTGATGGTAACTCTTGATGATAATGGCTAAGAAAAGAGCCTCTAGGCTGGTCTTATCTAGAGCTTCCTTCATATTTTCCATGTTGTTCTCCTATCTCCAAATCTACTCTGGGATATCCACTTTTGATGTAAAAGGTTTCCACTAAATCTTAGCCTTACATGAGAGTTTTGCTTGATTTCAACACTCATTTGCCAATGAACCATTGCAACCCTCAGTCTCTTACTTGAACATTCTATACCTAAAACATTCTTGCAAGAATGCTGATTCTGTGATGACCCCATTCCACTCCAGTGTCCATGGGAAGAATTTTAAAGTCACTTTGCTGGGATAAGTGTTTTTCCTATCTTGGGGTGAATATTGAAATACATTTTATCTTTGAACAATGAAATTGTTACCTCCTGTATGTAGCAGGCATTGATATCTCCATTCACCTCCTTTTAGGAATAGGCCTTCAGTTCAGCATATGGCCACCAAATTAGAAGTTACACATGGTGTCTTCCCTTGCAGCTAAATACAGCATGTGACTAATTTCAGGCCAATGGAATGCAAGTGTGATGTGTGCAGCTTCCAAGTTATTGCCCTAAAGGGAAGGTGTGTGCCCTTCGCTTCCTAATTCTTCATTCCAGTAACTAAAATATGATGATGAATCTTCTTCAGCCACATGGATGGAAGCAATACTTAGGGATGTCAGAGGAACAAGAGAGAGGTCGAATTACCAACACTTGGAACAACCCTGGTCTGCTTCTCTTCAGACTTACGTAAAATAGATTCATGGTCTATCTTGCTTAAGCCAGAGTTATTTTGGGTCTTGTCAGAGCTATGAAACAATGTACTAATGAATAGAATCTGGTACTTATAGTGGAATAACGGCATAACACAACTGAACAAATATGACACTGGCTTAATGATTAGGCAGTGAGTGGCAAGGACAAAAAAAATTCAGGCTAAAAATTGAATTGCAAAACATTTGATAAAAAATGCTTCTTTCATTTCCTATGGCTGTTCTATAACACTACCACAAATTTAATGGCTTAAACCAATGAAATTTATTACCTTACAGTTCTGGAGGTCAGAAACCCTACATGGCTCTTATGGAACTAAAGATTAAGTTGTTATCATGGCTAAGCTCTGTTCAGCAGGCTCTAGGAGAGACTTATTTCCTTCCTTTTTCCAGCTTCTAGGGATGCCTGCATTTCTTTGATCAGGGCCCCCTTCTCCATCTGCAAAGCCAGCAAGAGCAGGTCAAATCCTTCTCACTACAAATCACTTTGACCTCTTCTTTTGCCTCTTTCAACTACCTTTAATAATCAATGAAATTTTGATGCATCCACTTAGATAGTCCAGGATAAAGTCAACCATTCGATCTTAAAGTCAGCTGATGGTTAACCTTAATTGCATCTGCTACCTTAATTCCTCTTTGCCACATAAGGTATATATTCACAGGTTCTGGTGATTAGGGCATGGACATCTTTGGGCAAGTGTGGTAGGGGTTATTATTCTGCTTATCACAATGTCTCCTGTGATAACCTGGACATCAGAACCCGTGCTAACTGAGCCCACTTTAGGAATGTGTTGAATTTTTTCAGAATATCAGTGCAGGGTATTGTTGACCGCTTCTTGTCATTTTTAGCAAAGTCCTGTAAGAATGGGCTGAATCCCAGCTAGAGTCAGCCTACTTAAAAGTAGAGATGGAAGGAAATTCAGTTGCATCTTGGTAGGCATGTTTTTTTTTTTCTTTTACTTTTGGGGGTGGGGTGGGGTAGGGAAGGGTCTCGACAGTTGGAACCCTACAGGGTTGGAAAGTTAATAGCTTCTCTCTTCTGGTTATTCTGAAGAAGCAGCCTTAGCTGGAGAAAAGCCTATAGGCTAGGCTTTGCTCAAGTACTTCCCAGTAAGCGCTCTCTGCCAGACACAGAGCACGGAGGCACAAATTGGACTTAAGATCTTTTCTTCCCAACCAAATACATTTTTTAATGACCTCAGCTATCTTCAAAAAAAAAAAAAAAAAAAAAAAAAAAAAAAAAAGGTCAGAGTGAAAATGGGCAGCACACAGAGGACAGAAAACAAAAGATTGAAATATTCATGCTTAAGAAGTATGTTGGATGAGACCATTGGCTGTTATTACTGACCTATAGAATTGATTAGAAATAAATAGACCAGAAATTGACTAGGTTTTTAAGGAAATTATATATATACTGAATGAATGGGAAACCTAGCTGACCAAAGCCTGGTGTTGCTACACACCTAAAACACCTATAGGTCTTTGAACTTGCACCAACATAATGTGGTTTGGTCACCAGGAAGGATATCCTCTCCTGTGTCCACTTTAGATGTAATGAAGGGGGGATGGACAAGAAAAAATTTCCAGAGGGAGAAGCAAAGGGTTGGAGGAGGAGGGAGCAAGAGATGAGAGTAAGGCAAGTTAAGGCCCTGGCCTCAAGTACAAAATTTAAAGTAGTGCAAAAACAGTCCATAATCAAAATACTATTTTAATACAATATAGAATCAGAATCAGTACAAAACATCATGGATGAACAAAATAGCAAAATTTTTAATACTAACATGATCTATAGCAGTGCCATAGAAGTCATATCAGATCCTGAGACAAAAAGGAAAATCATCAATACAATCCTATCTTTATTAAACAGTGTTATATTGTTCACCATAGATTTATAGATCCTTTACATTCATTTTGTTTGTTTAAAATATATCATTAAATTTTTTTTTTTATTATCAAGTCTTTTTGTGCCCCCTCAACTTTTATGCCTGAGGCAAGAAACTCTCTGACCTCACTTGATGCTCTATGATCTGGGTCCTAGAGCAGACACAGACACGAATTCCAAAAGTTCTGCCCAGAGAATAACGACAGGGATGCCAGGTGAGCTAAAGAAGGGATTTACTCCATTGCTAAAGAAAGGAGTTGTTATGGGCTGAATTGTTCTCCTCACCCTCCGCCAAATTCCTATGTGGAAGCCTTAACCCCTAGTATCTCAGAATGGGACTCTGTATTTGGAGATAAGGCCCTTAAAGAGGTGGATAAGTTAAAATGAGGCCACTAGGGTAGGTCCTAATCCAAAGCGTCTGGTCTCCTTATTAGAAGAGGGAGAGACATTAGGGCCGTGCACAGAGGAAAAACCACAGGAGGACACAGCGAGTAGGTACCAAGCAGAGGCCACACCTGCTGCCACTGGGATTGTAGACTTCTAGCCTCCAGAACTGTGAGAAAGTTAAGTTATGTTGTTGAAGCCAGACAGTTTGTAGTATTTTGTTACGGCAGCTCTGGCAGACCTTGTACAGGAGCCTTTGTTATTCCTGTACATGAGCACTTGATCATTGTTATAAAGTGAGTGCTGCCTCTTCAGACCCTTCTTTCTAACTTGGAGGCTTTTTGACTTTTGTTTGTGTGTTTTAATTGCAACTATACAGCTCCTACTCTGCTGTTTTACACTGGGGAGAAGTCAAATAACTAGTTTTTTAGGTTATAGTTCCCTGAACTACAAGCAGCCACACCTAGTTCTAGTGAAAGTCTATGCGTCACCTGCAGATCTGGGCTTTGAGTTGGATGTAGTACCTGGCATGCGACCCTTGAGGAAGGGTAAGTGTGTTCTAAGGGCAAAAAGAAGGATACATAAGATTACTAGGGTAGCCAAAGGAACTGACTGGGACAGAATTACTATTGTCTCCAACATCTACTTTCTCTTTGTTCATTAGTAATTGAACCCCAAAATCTCAGCTGCACAGACGGCCATCCAGACAAAAACAAAACAAACAACAACAAAAACAAAAATCTTCAATGGGACTATATATTATTTTTGAGCCAGAGGAAATTAGTGGAAGAAATGTGTGCACCTGCAGATTCATGCCCTCAAAGGGAAGTGGTACATCCTCCCCTCTCTTTCTTCATCAGGCTGTTCCAAATGACGAGCCATTTTCAACCACAGATAAAGGCTGCACCCACTGAAACCACAGTTGTTTTTGTCACCCAATTTGCCCCAGCAAGTTTAGATAAGAACACATCATCAGGAAATATTCATGACTATGTCCCTAAATCTGCAACAAAATAAGCTAGATACTACTGTTCTCTGGATTTAATTTGAGCAATTTTGGAAATTCAAATTTTGTTGAATATAAAGTGATTAAACAGTTTGGGGGATTAGTTAGATTATCAGCTTAGTAACTGTAAGACAGCAAATAATAAGGGCTTCAGAAATCCAAAATCATTCTTTCTTCTCACATAGCATTTCAAGTATAAGTAGTGGGGTTTTGAGGGTGGCATCATAATATCTAGGGCAAAAGCCTCTCCCATTTTGTAACTTTGCCATACTAAATTTATATTTCTAGTCCTGACCCATCTCCTGAGCTTCAGGATCATTTATCCCGTTGCCTAATCAACGTCTCCACTTGCGTATCTGAAAAAGATCTCAAACTAATTTCTAAAACAGAATTCTTTCTTTTCTCCTCTAAACCATAGCTCCCCTGTCTTTCCCATGTCAGTAAATGCACTACTACTCATCTAGTTCATCAAACTCAATGGCTTAGACCAAAATTCTGGGAATTATGCAAGACAATTTTTTTGTCAGCTTGAAAATGTATCCCAAATCTGACCACTTCCCACCACCTTCACTGTTGTCCCTATTCTCTAGACCATTTTCCCCAAATTCTAAATTCAATTAGGAACAACCTAATTGTACTCCCTTTACTTTTAGATGGTACAGTTCATCCCCCACACAGAGGCTACAGTGTATTAATATTTTATTGCTCCTGTAACAAACTGCCACAAACTTTGTGGTTTAAACAATATAAATTCATCATCTTACTTTTTTGTAGGTCAGAAGTCCAACTTGACTCTCACTGGGCGAAAGCCTAAGGACTGGTTGGCTGCATTATTTTCTAGAGGTGCCAGTGTGGAATCCCTGCCCCAGCTTCTGCAGGCTGCCCACACTCCAGGGCTCATAGCCCCGTTCTTCCATCTTCAAAGCCAGTAATGGTGGACTGAGTTCTCCTCATATCACTCTGACCTCTCCCACCTTCTTCCACTTTTAAGGATCTTTGTGATTGCATTGGGAGCACCTGCAAAATCCAAAACAATCTCTTTAAGACTAGCTGATTAGCAACCTTACTTCCATCTGAAAGTTTCATTCCCCTTTGACATGTAATGTGATGCATTCACAGTTCCAGAGATTAGGGCATGGACATTTTTGAAGGAATATTATTCTGCCTGTCATGCAGTGTAATTTTTTTTTTTTTTTTTTTGAGATGGAGTTTTGCTCTGTCACCCAGGCTGGCATGTAATGGTGCGATCTTGGCTCACCGCAACCTCCACCTCCCTGGTTCAAGTGATTCTCCTGCCTCAGCCTCCTGAGTAGCTGGGATTTCAGACATCCCCCCCCATGCCCAGCTAATTTTTTGTATTTTTAGTAGAGAGGGGTTTCACCATATTGACCAGGTTGGTCTTGAGCTCCTGACCTCAGGTGATCCACCCCCCTCAGCCTCCCAAAGTGCTGGGATTACAGGCGTGAGCCACCGCGCCTGGCCACGCAGTGTAATTTTTAAACATGTAAATCAGATCTTATTTCCCCCTCTCTTTTAGATCCTCCATTGCCTTTTCATCCACACCTGGAACAAAATCCAAAATCCCAGCAAATAGGCCTTTCACGAGCTGCCCACTTCTACTCTCTCATTCTATTCCCCATCACTGTCTCCCCATTCATTTCTATGCAGTCTCACCAATTTGATTGCTATTTCCCAGAATGCCAAGTTCATTCCCACCTCAGAGCCCTTGAATATTCTCTTTTTTCTGCCAGGAGCCTTTCCCCTAGATATCTCCATATGGTCCCCATCCTCACTTCATTCATGTCTCTACCCAAAGGGTCCTTCCTCAAAAATACCATCCCTGATCATTTTCTGTCACTGTCACTCATCATGTCTGGTGTCAGGCATTATGGTACCACCATATCAATCTTACTGTGAGTTATTGTTATTCAGTGATGGCATTATGAATTTATTTGTCCATTTATTCATTGTCTGTCTCTATCACCAGAATGTAAGCTCCATGAGGATAGGAAATTTGTTTTGTCTTTTTCTCTGTTTCATCTGCAGCACACAATGGGCATCCACACCAAATGAGTGAATAAAATGGTTGAATGTAAGGAAAAGTAGCCTATATACTCAACATTTTTACCTGGTCTCAAACATTGAAATAACCCAACACTCTTCTGCAAGAGATGAACCATTTAGATTCAGAACAATCTAGGCAGAATTCCACACTTAAGCCTCACTCTGTCCTATTTGCAATGCAATTGAAAGCCAGGGATTTGTTCCATTTTCTTCTTTGTGTGTCTTGGTTTTCAAATGAGGTGTTTAATTCCAGCCAGCATGCTCAGCATGTTCAGACTCTGTATTGAGCCTCCCGTTCCACCTTGGGGATTCTCACACAAAACAGGACAGCATTATTAATCCATTCTCTACAGATGCTGCAGTCGCACCTTGCAGATTGTCAAAGAGAAGTGACAGATGTGCAGTGCCTAGCAGCCTTGAAAGTCAACTTATGGGGTTCTGGAATTATGGCTTTCAGAAAAGTCATTATTGATCAAGTAAAGTTTCTAACTCAGAGAAAGTGATGGCTTGAGGAAAACAACATTGTTTCAGAATACAGCTGGCTTGATCTGGATTGTTCTTAACATTCTGAACCTAAGCTTCTCAAATGAAAATAAGTGTGTATGGAGAATCTGCCATGAACCAGAACTTAAGCCATGGACCACAGCATTCAAAACAGAAGGAAACACTGTCTTTGTTCTCTGGATTCTCACAGCCATGGCAGTGAAATTGTGGTTCACACTAAAGTCCACAGATGTGTCAAGAATGTGTCTCTTTAAAACTCAGAAAAATGGCCGTCTTCCAATCACCACTTAAAATATTACAGGTGGACTTTGACATTTGCTATAGAAAACAAGCAGAAAAAACAGCCACTATCAGAATTACTATTTTTTGTTCCATGATTATGGAGTAGGTTTGTGGAATGGGATTAAATTCCCTGATCATGTAAGCAACAAAGAAAATAATTGCAAAGGTTGTTGTCATCTGTACCTAGATTTAAAAAAAGCTTTCCATTCATACTAGTTTGATATTCTGTATTCTGGTCACTGAGTCTTGACTGAATGTATCTAAAACTCACCTCCTTTCCATTTTGACCTCTTCTCCTGGCACTTATCTTCCTCTTCAATCCTTAATGCCAACCTCAAGTCTTGGCCACTTTAGGGTTTCTGGTCACTTACAAATGACCACTATTTGAAACCTTGAACACAAGGTTTCTAAACCACTCAGCTGGCACACCAGTGGTGTAACTCCTGCCTGGCTTTCTGCCCACATCCTGCATAGAGAACCCTCTTCTGTTTCTCTCAGAATCACAGAATGACAGTCATAGAGATGGTGAAGTGAAACTGGGCATTCTTAGAGATTAGGCTAGCTTCAGATTCCTTCTGCTAGACACACTGACATTTTCTGAATAGCTAAAATTTGAGTTTTGAAGATAGGAAGAATTTTGTCTGAATCTTTTCAAAAGAAATCATGTGCTACTGCACATGGTAGGAGCTTGTTTTATTAAAGAAAATGTGATTAAGATACTTTGGAAGATAACTAAATTAAATGACAAAAGCAATTGATTCATTTTTCACCCTGGAAACCTATTTCTGAGTATTCTATGTAGGTCTCAAATCAAGAAAAATATATTTGACATCAGTGTTTCCACAGGATAGATGAAAAACATAGATGAATAGATAGATGATGTTGTTGATGATGAAGATAGATTAGATAGATAGATAGATAGACAGACAGACAGACAGACAGACAGATAGATAGATAGATAGATAGATAGATAGATAGATAACTGAACTCTATAAGAAAGTCTGTAAGAAGACAGGAACGTTAACCAAGAGGACATATATCCAGTCCACCTAAGGCAATTCTCAGTTTGCCTTCTCTGAAAGAAATGAGATAGTAAAACACTAAGAAAATCTTTAAAAGGAAGAGCTGATCCTTTAAATTGTTTTTGGCAATAAAAACAGTGAGCTTTCAGAGATTAACAAGAAAGCCAAGCAATGCCCTGAAGTTCCAGGTCACTAGAAGATGCTGACTTAGACATGATCATATTAGTGCTTTGTTCAGGGACTTCCAAGTGAGTGCACATACAACTGATATCTTCAAAATTCAGTCTTTTAAATAAGCATTGCTTAAAAGCAATATCTTAACCCATTTTAATTTTTTTTTCTTAATCATTTGCATCTCTATGTTCTCCTGGTAAAAGAAGTGTGGTGGCCCTAAAGCAAATATGTTTTGCAGCTTTTGTGTTTGGAGAAGGTGGAAGGAGAGCAAGGAAGCTGGTGTTTACTAAGTTTTTCCTATGTACCAATTATTTCACATATATTAATAGATTTCATCCTTACTAGTATCCAGTGTTTGTCTAATAATCTAACTGTAGAAATAAGAAGCCTGAAACTCAGTGAGTTTTCAAATCACATGGCTGGGGTTTGAACTCAGGTATGTCTGACTCTTGAGGTCACACTCTTACTAATATACTGGCTGCTGAAGAACTTTAGGTTTAAAGAAAGGGAAAAGGAAAATTACAGGGAGAGGGAAAGAATAGAGCTTCAGTCAAACTCCATGTGTGCCAGGTCTCATAGTTCAAAGGCATAGCAGCATAAGACCACCTGCCTGGCCTGTAGTGGAGTGCAGGTAGTAGGTAGACATAAGGAATCTTGACATACAAAGGGCTTTGGTGATCAGTGAGCTCAGAACCTTTATCTTAGAGTTAAGGAAACTGAAACTGAGAAAGCTCCTTGTCCAAGGTTATACTTGACTTTTGACAATTTGTCAACATCAGAGCTAAGCCTAGAACCCATAAATCTTCATTCTTAGCTAAACTCATTCCATTATTCCATTCATTCTACTTGAGAAGGAATTCTTAGACATGGGACCTGCAATAATTTCCTACGGAGATCAAAATCAAGTGCAGAAGAAAAGACCTGAGCCTGTGACCTGAGACTACTCAGAAATCCTAACATTTATTCAAAGTAATGAGTCCTTTGAAGAGACTCTTTCTTATTACAGTAAAGCATAAATTTAAATTGCAACCAAAAGAAAATAATTTCACCCTTAATCCCAAATTTATCTTCTTTGCATAAAGAGCATGGATTAAGAAACAGTATTTACTTGCTGTGTTGCCTTAAGTCACTAAACTTCTCTGAGTTGCATTTTAATTATCTATAAAACGAAGATAGTAATAATACAGAGGTTCCTCATTATATCAATTTTATTATCTGAGTCTGCACCATAATGAGACTGCACAAGAAATCAAAAGCCATCATAACATGAAAATATCCTCTAATGCTCTAATGAGTTGCTCATTTATGAAATTAGTCTGCTCTCCACATCCCTTCTCTTTTAAGATTTGTATTTATCTCTAACCATTAAATCAATGCCTTTGATCATTAGTCTATAAATATCTTGCAAATCCTTTGGCAAGCAAAACCGTAAATCTCAGAAAAGTTTCAGACTCTCAAGCAGTGAATGAGAGCAGTGCTGGAGAACAGTGCAAAGTCACACACAAAGCAACGGACATGGAAGGATATCTGGCCTAGTTAGCACCTCAAAACCACAGAAGAGAGAAAAGGTAAGGTTGGTGACAGGGCAGGAATTTTAAAGAAAAAATATTTGAATATCAACATAACAATAAAAGTCTTTGGAAAAGCTGATTAAACCTTGACTATTTCTCAAAAGTGACCTTTGATGATTCTTTGCAAGTTAATAACATAAAAGGATGTTGCATTTTGTTCTCATTTATAGGTTTTGCCAGAAATCATGGTTTTTTTAAAAAAATGAACTCCATTATTTTCAGTAAATGTGTCTCATTGTCATTATAACCAAAATTATTACATTTATGAAAAATGTAGTATTTTTATTGCCTTTACTTTTTAAAGATCAAGTCTCAATTGAATCCTTTTTCCCTTATATACTATGAAATTTTTGTTGCAGCTTTAAGTGACTTTTTGTAGTGAATAATTACCCTTGCATAATAAGGCTCTCTTTTATCTGTACCATCTTCTATTGTTACAGTAAACAAATGAGATAAAACTTGCAAATGCAATTTACAGATTCTAAAGTGCTACATTAATGTTAGAATTTACTTTGTTTCCAAAAAAAGTTTGTTTATTATGTGCAAGTTACCTCCACATACATTATTTATTTTATTCTCAAAACAACTCTTGGAAGTAGGTATATATCATCTCCAAACTATACATTAGCAAAATGAAAATCTTGTTCAAGGTCACATAGCTATTAGGTGGCTTAGTTATACTGAGAGCCCAAATTGGCTGTCCTCAAGTCTAAGGTATTCATTCTATTAATTTGAACCATATAAGCCACCATTTTTCAGTTCAATAATGGTTGAACATCTGCATTTCATATGATTCTACCTTTCACATTCATTCAAGAAGTATTACTATCTATTCCTCATCAGATACTAATCTGAATTCTAGGGATACAGTAGTGACCAATACAAGCAAAGTCACAGTTCTCATGAAAGTTACATTCTAGTATAGACCATAACATATAAACAATGAAGCAAGTAATTTAAATAAACAGAACAAATGGCTTACTGCTGTTATGTCCTATGCAGAGGATTAATAACAAGTAGCATATAGAAAGTGTCTGCTATAGGCCAGATAATGTAGCACTTTGCATAGATTAAGTTATTTAATTCTTGTAACTCTATGAAGTAGGGAATATTACTATCCTCATTTTTTGGACGAAAATGTTGAAGTACAGAGAGATCAAGTTACTTGTCCTGAGTCATGTAGCTGGTAGTAAAGGAGCCAAGCTTCAAACCTAACCAATCTGACCCTTAGAGGCACTCTTAAGCACCATGCTGTACATCAAGTCGATGAGATAAAAAGTAACTGATATCTAACAGATAACTAGAATTGCTTCTCAACATCATTTTTTTTATTAGTAATAGTACAGTGTTCAGTCTTCCTACACAAATACAAAATATAATGGATTATCTCAAACGACAAATTCTTCCCTTTAGTTCTTTTGCTAAATGGGGATTCTAGGAATCGGAGCACATCAGCCAAGAACAGTTTCACTCAAAGTCTACAGCAACTGCTTAGGCTCTCAACATCTCCATGTGGACCCCCTGCAAGATTGTATTAACATGCACAGTGTACTCATAGTCTTGAGGACAACAGTTTACCACTCAATAATACTGGAACCGCACCATGCAGTCCTACAATTACTCCTTCCAGGAAGGTGCAAAATTGGAAAGAAGTGTTGAGTGAACTGGAAATAGCTGACTTGAGGATGATTTCATCTCTCTTGTTGCCTCTTTACTTACTGTTCAGCTGTGATCCTTGCTCATCCCCAGATCCGAAGATCAGAGGAAATGATGATCGTATTTCCAATTAGAACAAATCGTAGCTATCTTGAGCTGTATCATTAATCCTTTCAGGGACATTTGTATTGTGTTACTCATTCTGTAGCCTAATGAGGCATAAAAGAAGAATCTCTTTCCTTTTCCTGTATCCAAATGTAGGTCCAAATAATTGCTCCTGCTGCTAGAGACTAAGGTTAATTTAAAGTAAAGACACAGCTGGGGAAATGTTCATTGTTTAAGCAATGGAATCAAATGTGGACAGGCACTGTCATAAAACTATCACCTCGTGACTTTCCTTTTTGCAGTCTGATCCTCAATTTTTTAATGCCTATTTGCCTACTGTTTATGAATGTAAGAATTTTCCATTCCTTATGCACCAATGATTTTTTTCAATAAAATTATTTAACATAGTTCCCTATAGTGAGGACATTTTCACAGGCTTGCACTGAGCTCCATGAGCATAAGGAATTCTGAGGAAATAAAAAAGTGAACAATAATTATAGTAATAACAACAATAAAAAACTGCTTAACATAACACTTTTAGTATTTATTAAGTCACTCTCTTATTTAAAAACACGTGCTGAACCATGCATTATGGCTGGGGATACACAGATGACTAAGGAACCATTTCCACTTTTAAAGAGTTTGGAATGTAATGGGAAAAGCAAAGAAGAGGTGCTACATTTAATAGCGATATTTCAGCATAAACATTATAAAAAACAAAAATATGGCAGATTATTTTTCTCACTAGTCTCTAGTGTTTCTTTTTAGCTCTTTTGAATACTAATCTTATTCAAGAGAGGCTGACCCTGTAGATTTATCTCCCAAAACACCTGACGAATGTGACATGTCCAATTAGTAATAGTGGTTTGGGCAAGTTAGGTATGCTCCCTTGGGGGAATATGTATCAGTATGTCAGTTTGAAGAGCAAACTGTTTTGAGAGAAAATACACCCAAGACATTTCATTTTCTCCTCCCCTCTCCTTCCTCTCTCTTCACCTTTAAACTTTATTAAAATTGTGTCTTGTAAGAATCAACTGGAGTGCTTGTTAAACATCCAGACCCTTTCACTGGAGAGTCCTACTGAGTGAATGCTATAAACTCACTCATTTCTTCTTCTGCAGTCAAAAGAAATATATATTTTTTCCACTCTGTTTAGAATAGGATTAGAAAAGAATCCTCTCTTTGGCATTCTCAGAAACAGGAAGTGTTTTCTGGGCTGTTGCTAGGTGCTTTAGCAGATTACTTTGCCAGTCTCCTTAGGAACTCTGTCAGTTAGCTAGTTTGCTATTTGTGTATCCAAATTATTGATTTTGGATCAAACTGTAAGATGCAATAATAAGAACATATTTACCAAAAGTAAGTGAGTTGAAAACCTAACCCAGATTTATGTTTGAAAACTACTGTTATCAGAAATGAAGGGACCAGAGTTAAACCTACCCAAGAAATGCTACCAAATTGAAAGCCAAATTGTATGTTAGGAGAAATTTGGTTTATTACTCCAAACTTCTTTATTAATTAACTTCTTGCTTGATGACATCATTCCCTTTTAAGTATTCAAAGTGTCTATAGTATGTTCACCCATTTCCTAATCAAAACCTGCTCTTAGAAAAAGAACAGATACTTTACTTGTGTTAGAGATGTATATTTGAAAATCAATTCCTTGTGAAATAAGTAATTCTAGTTGTAGAGTCAATAATTATAAAGCAGGCTAAGGAAATTTTGTTGTTTTGTCCTATGAATGAGGCATCTTGATACACTGAAATCACACAATGCAGGCTAGGAATATAATTGCAACTTGGTAAACAATCAAATTCTTGAAGACTTTAGAGATTTGTAGTTACATTTTTTGAATTACAGAGCCAGTACTGATTGTGCAAGTGAAAACTAACTCTTTTATAATGTATAGAAGACAGATAGATAATTAACATACTGAGATGAAAAAAACTAATTAATATTTAAAATCAAAACAGAGTCTGTTTTTAACTACTGATAGTATATTTCTCATTGGAGAAATAAATACTTATGCAGCTCCTCTGCTCTCATACCCTTGCAGAAACTGGGGAGGGAGAGTAAGACCACAAGGGAGGGGCCTGTGGCTTTGACTTTGAAGCCCTAGGATGAATTTCAGAATAAGAGCTGGAGAAAACTTCATGAAAAAAAATAAAAATAATTTGAGGAGGGCTAGAGTTTCTTCTCAGCAGAAGGACATTGAGAAGAGAGAAGAGAGCAGAAGAGAAAGGATAGAAAGTAACATAGTGTTGATAATAAGTCTTCCTCAAAGAATAGCAAATATTGGTTTATTTTTGTGACTTCACTGAAACCATCTCCATCTTTACAAACAGGAAAGTATCCAAGATTGAATTCGCCAAAATGCCTCATGGGAGCATTGTTTTTCTTTTTTGTCATTTTTGAAGGAAATGGAAGAAAGGCTTTGTGTTCA
Source organism: Macaca mulatta (assembly GCF_049350105.2). Lineage (NCBI taxonomy): Eukaryota > Metazoa > Chordata > Mammalia > Primates > Cercopithecidae > Macaca > Macaca mulatta. Next base: position 127,858,003 of record NC_133413.1, read on the forward strand.
ATGAATACATCATGGAATGAGGACAGCACAGTTAGTAGAAGAGGATAATTCAGACACTGTCTTGTTTGATCAGAAGCCAGATCTCAGCCCCAAAAACGACCAGGATGATGCAGTCATCACTCCCATCACCACTCCCACAACTGCACAATCATATGTACACACATGAACTATCTCTGCCACTGTCCATAGGAAGGAGTTTGAGCCAACTTTCTTTGAAACTCAAAGGGCAACTCGCATCTCAGCCACACATACAATATGTAGTTAATACGCAGTATTTATAAAAGAGCTTTAGAAATATATTTAAATCAATCTAAATATGGGATGTAACATAGACATTAGCATTTATGTATTTCGATGGTAGCATTTGGTTGTTATCCATTTAAGTTCCCTTAATTGTTTTGAATTTTACTAGGCGGTAGCATGGGCAGATATATGGGAAAGAGGGAGGTAGAAAGGGACATACAGTACTCAACCCTAAAAAGAACTTCCGGTTCAACCCTAAGGTATTATAAATGGAAGCATCCTGCACTGCAACTTTCTACCTTGACCCTAATGTGAAGGAACCAAACATGTATGAATCAGTTGCTACCTTATTCTTTTTATTCAAACCCCCACCAATTGTTCATCCCTGAGATGAGGACACATAGATCGAAATCAAAATATTTTTTCTAGATGTTGGTCTGCAGGCCTGTTTCTCTCAGTCACCACTAATAGACTTCAACAGATGTGGGGCAATAATTTTAGATAAGTGATTCTACTTGGCAGACCCAACTTCTTCAGCTATGCTGTTTATATTGGGATAAAGGTAGCAGAAAGCCCAATGGTGACCATAGATCCCAGTAAATTTCCCAATCTATATTTACAAATAATTCTAGTATTTTGATCCCTGTTCATCCTAGCAATTTTCTCACTGATTTCAGGCTTGAACTGGGCTCAGGAGATGGATGATTAATTAACACCCTAAAACCCCAACAATATAATTAATTTCCAGTGAAAATTATGCTATAACTAAAACAGAAGTAACCTGGTAATTGATGTTGATTGCCTTGCAACTATGTCTTGGATGCCATCTCTAAAAAGGAAGCCAATTTGCCAAAAATGCATGTTAAATGCTGTACGCAATTGATTCTGCATGTTATTAAGTGAAGGAGGATATTACTTACAGGGTTATTCATTTTTACTTTACTTTCATGAATGTTTAAAACCTGTAAATCACTTATAACAATTAAGACAACTTTGTGGGGAACTGTGGATTTGGAACCTCATAACACTCTTTAAAATCTCCGATATTTTCTTCTTTTACTGGAATTCACTTTGATAAACCACAAGTCAGAATAGCAATGTATTTGGCTCCCTTTTTAAACACACTGTGTATGTTCCTATTGAATTTTAGTTTCCTTTTTAGCGGGGAAAAAAAGAAATAGTAACCCTTCCACATATTTTACGAGGCTGAAATATTTTGACAGATCCTGATTACTGAAAGATTTTAAGTTATATATTTCACATCAAATTTACAGCTGAACTTGTTTTTTATTGAGTGTTCTAATAAATAACAAAAAAAGCCTGGATCATGTGGTATTTTAGTTAATAGCAGCACTACATAATAGATGTGTGTGTGTGTTTGTGTGTGTGTGTGTGTGTGTGTACTGCATCTAATTGTAATATCCGAATAGGATCAAAATATTTCACATATTGGCATATTTATTTAACATATCTTTCTAAAATATATGGAATAGAAAATAGTGAAATAAATACCAGCACTTATTAAGCACTTACATTTCAGGTGCTTCATAGAATATGGCTCATTTAATCTTCATGATGGCCTTATTACAGTGTTTTCAAACTTCAGTCTACACAAGGGTCCTCTGCGCAACTTGGTAAAAATGCAGATCCCCAGAGTCCATTCAACCAAGATTCTGATTAAGTGGATCTGGAAGGATTTAAAGGATCTCTATTTTTAACAAACCTCTCCAGATTACTCTGACACTGTTAACCTGTGGAACACACTGCAAGTACCAATGCTTATTAAATACTGCCTAACAAAATTTGACCATAATCTTAGATAAATAAACTAAGAATCAAGAAACTTAAATGTCTTGTTTAAGTTCTCCCATTCATGAAAAATAATGCTTTTGCTCTTGAGATTAAGCATTTAATTCTCATGAGGAATGGGGAAAAGTTAAGAAATAGGAACAAAAACATGAGACAGTGGCATTGGAAAGTGATGACTATAAAAATAAGGAATAGTGGTAAGGTCTTTGGTTCTGGTCATGGCTGAGTATCTGGTATCAAACCTATCGTCTTCTTATCATAAATTGGTATAAAAGGTGGATAAAATATATCAAGTAAGTGTTTTCACACACTGTTTAGCAATTAATACTAGGCTCTGGCCATTGAAAGGAAGGAAACATGAAGATGAGTACTACATTTACCCTGACTTTCACCCTGAGAGTATTTTCTAATCTAGGGCAAAGAGAAATAAAGTCCAAAAAGAGAGTGGCAGTCTTGCTGGATCAAATAAACCATTTAGGGCTTCCAAGACATTTGGATTTCGAGATATGGTATTATATAAGAAGGACCCAAAAGCAAGGGGCACCAAAATGTTTGTAGCCATTTCCCCTAGGACATTTGGCCAACTTCTAAAATACACACTTGTAAGGCAAGATTTCAAATGGCCTACCAGAGAAAAACCACTAGGAGGCTAAAGAGCTTAGCAAAGATTTCAAGCCTACAGAGCAATAAGAAAATGTTGGAGGCTGGGCGTGGTGGCTCACACCTGTAATCGCAGCACTTTGGGAGGCTGAGGAGAATGGACCACAAGGTCAGGAGTTGGAGACCAGCCTGTCCAACACAGGAAAACCCCATCCCTACTAAAAATACACAAAATTAGTCAGGCGTGGTGGCGTACACTTGTAATCCTACCTACTCAGGAGGCTGAGGCAGGAGAAACACTTGAACCCAGGAGGTGGAGGTTGCAGTGAGCTGAGATGGCACAACTGCACACCAGCCTCGATGACAGTGCAAGACTCTGTCTCAAAAAAAAAACCCAAAAGGAAGGAAGGAGGGAAGGAGAGAAGGAAGGAAAGAAGGAGAGAAGGAGAGAAGGAGAGAAGGAAGGAAGGAAGGAAGGAAGGAAGGAAGGAAGGAAGGAAGGAAGGAAAGAGAAAGAAAGAAAAAGAAAGAAAGAAAGAAAGAAAGAAAGAGAGAGAGAAAGAGAAAGAAAGAAGGAAGGAAAGAAGGAAAGAAAAGAAAGAAAGAAAGAAAGAAAGAAAGAAAGAGAAAAAGAGAGAGAGAGAGGGAGGGAGGGAGGGAAAGGAAAGGAAAGGAAGGGAGGAAGGGAGGAAGCGGGGAAGGGGGGAAGGGAAAAGAAAAGAAAAGAAAATGTTGGATCTGAGGCCCAACGAGAGTAGAGAGACCTTTGTGAACATCTCAGGCTTTCAGCTGAGACCTTGAAATGGCCATACTCTAGAAGTAATGACCATGTGCCAGCAGTAGGGGACACTCTCAGACACTAAGGGCAAAAGTGCAATAGTTCCATCCTAATAAACTCTGGAAGCAAGCCTCATCAGAATCAACCTCCAGTAATGTAAATATGTACCAGAACAAACTTTAACTCCATTAACTCTCACTAGAGGATAACAACAAAATCTAGAGCCTTTATTACCCACAGTGTCCAGCACATAAAATAAAACTTACCAGACAACAAAGGAGGATGACACAATGACTAGTAATCAAGAGATTAAATAATTAATGGAAGAGACTGAGAGATATTGTAGATATTGAAGTTAGTGAACAAGGTCTTCAAAATAACTATGATTAACATCTTAAATAATATAGAAGAAGAGATGGACAAAGTGGAGTATTTCAGTGGGGTATTAGACAAAAAGGACTCAAACTGGTATTAAAGATCTGTAAAATAAAATATATGAAATTTAAAACTCATTGGATAAATAAAGAGTGGACTGGACACAGTGGAAGACAGTATTAGTGAATTAGAAAACTGTTCAATAGAAAAATATCCAAGCAGAGGAATAGAGAGGAAAAAAAGAACCAGAAGACTGCATAAGACACATGTGGGACACATTCAAAAGGCCTAACACATGTGTAAGTAGAGTCCTAGAAGAAGAAGAAAACATATCCTCTATTTGAATAAAAGTTGGATGAGGATTTTTCAAATCTCGAACTGGTATTAAGGACAATAACCCATAAATTCAAGGTATTTAGCAAACTTCATGCAGGATTTAACAAGTAAAAATAAAAATCTAGGCACAATGTAGTCAAATTAATTTATGAACAAAAACAAATAACAAATTTAGCCAGAACAAAAAGGATACGAGCTTCAAAGGATCAATAGTAAAAATAAAGTATATTTTTGCATAGAAACTTGGAAATTTCTTTAAACAGCAGAAAGAAAAAGTGCTGCCAATTTAAAAGTCTGTACCCATAAAATACCCTTCAAAAATAAAGTCAAAGACAATAGAAAGTAAGAATGGAAAAAAGCTAAAAGAAAGATAAAAGTAATTTTATCTTGAAAGAAATTTATTCTCAGTAGACTTCTAAAAATAAATGGAGAACAACAGAAAAGGATGAAGATTTACACTATTCTGCAAGTTTATTAAATAAAGAAGAATTCAATGAAGGGCTCCATTTTCTCAAAGAATTGTTATATCACTGAAGCATGAGGAATATTATTGAATTAAACTCAGAAATTTTAATTCAAGTCTTCCTATAAACTTTAAAATGTGTTAATTTTATTATGACAATTTGTTAGTAACAAGATGAAGTATAGCAATGAAACTGACCCAATACAACATAATAATCATAAGTCATATACACCAGAATCTGGTCTGCTAAATTTCTAGTTTTCATTTTCACGACCTCAGGAACTGCTACATAAATCAGCATGTTCTCACAACAGACATTTCGTGACATGTTGTTTGAGATTAACAGAGAAAGAAATTCAATGTGCAATTGTGGTTTCATTCTGTAGACTGTAAGCTTTCATTGTGTGCCCACTGAGGGCAAAGAATCAGAAGTAGCTCCCTCTAAATACAGATACAAGGAGCAGATGACAATATCCAGGATGGATCAGCTCTAACTGCATGGAAAATAATGCATAGCAAAGAAGGAGAGTAGTTGAGGGTTGTTATGGAATTTTACCTTCTAAATTTCCTATTCATGTATCATTTATTGATGATTGACTTTGTACTTGATGCTGTCCTAACTACCAGGGAAACAAATATTAAGTCAACAAAATCCCTCTCAAGAATTTATAGTCTAACAGGAAAAGAGATAAACACAAAAACAAATAAATGTGATGAAGTGTCCTAGGTAGCATAATAGAAATCTAGAAGGTTACAGTGTGACACAAAGGAGAAAATAAGCAATTCATCCTGGGATGTGTCAGAAAAGTGTTCATAGGGGAGGTGACATGAGTTCTAAATTCTGAAAGATGAGAGGCCATCTGCCAATGGCCATGAAGGAGAAAAACATGTCAGACAGAAGAGGAAGGGCATGGGTTAGTATTACCATGTAATACTGTAATACTAGTAATGTAGTACTAGTATTACTAGTACTAATAGTATTACTAGTAATACTAGTAATAGTATTACTAACTTGGGGGTGAGTCTGACACTCTGTGAGGTGAGGCATGGTGAAAAGGGATGCTGCAGAAGTTCACAGAGGAGGGATTATTGAGTATATCCTATGTCATGTATAAAATATAGGGTCTTATTTTGATGGCAAAAATGCTATTACACAGTCCAAACCCTCCTCAAAAGAAGTAAATGTAACTGAGCTCTGTTAAAACTGCACTGTCTAATATGGTAGCCAGGAGCCACATGTGGCTATTTAAATTTAACAAAATTAAAATTTTAGTTTGGTTGCACTAGACAAATCTTTAGTAACTATAAGGTGCATTTAGCTAGTGGCTACTGGATTCTACAGCACACTCAGCAGCTTCATAAACCTAACGTTGTCTTTCACTCAAGTAAAGGCCAAAACAGAAGTTCCAGATTAGAGGCAATGGAAGTTTGATTATCACAGTATTCAGAAATTCAAACTGACAGAATCTTTGCTGTCTTCAAATCATGGCTTCCCAAATCACCCTAAACATCAACACCCAGACAAGAGATTGGAGAAGACTATTGAGGGTTACTTGTAAGTGATTTTATAACCAGAACTCCAGGTGACATAAATCTTTTCTGCTAACATCTCATTGACTAGAACTCAGTCTCACGGACACAAGAAGGCTGGAAAACGTAGTGTAGTTGAAAGTCCAGAAAGAATAGAAAACATGTGAAGATGGTCCTACAATCTTACCCACCCCTTGATAATTGGAAGTCTTCGTTATTAAACTTAATCATTATACTGTGTCTTTATGGTACCTGGAGCCATCTTCACCAAAGGCTGTTTGCCCTTCTGCTAAATGCTCCCAGGCTTGAGTTTTATTTATTTATTAATTTTTATTTTTTAAATCATACTTTAAGTTCTAGGGTACATGTGCACAATGTGTGGGTTTGTTACATAGGTATACATGTGCCATGTTGGTTTGCTGTACCCATCAACTCATCATTTACATTAGATAGTTCTCCTAATGCTATCCCTCCCCCAATTCCCCACCCCCTGACAGGCTCCAGTGTGTGATGTTCCCCCCCTGTGTCAATATGTTCTCATTGTTCATCTCCCACCTACGAATGAGAACATGTGGTGTTGGGTTTTCTGTCCTTGTGATAGTTTGCTTACAATGATGGTTTCCAGTTTCATCCATGTCCCTGCAAAGGACATTAACTCATCCATTTTTATGGCTCCATAATATTCCATGGTGTATATGTGTCACATATTCTTAATCCAGTCTATCGTTGATGGACATTTGGGTTGGTTCCAAGTCTTTGCTATTGTGAATAGTGTCTCAATAAACATACATGTGCATGTGTCTTTATATAGCATGATTTATAATCCTTTGGGTATATACCCTGTAATGGGATGGCTGGGTCAAATGGCATTTCTAGCTCTAGATCCTTAAGGAATCACCACACTGTCTTCCACAATGGTTGAACTAGTTTACACTCCCACCAACAGTGTAAAATCATTCCTATTTCTCCACATCCTCTCCAGTATCTGTTGTTTCCTGACTTTTTCTTGATCACCATTCTAACTAGTGTGAGAAGGTATCTCACTGTGGTTTTGATTTGCATTTATCTGATGACCAGTGATGATGAGCATTTTTTCATGTGTTTGTTGGCTGCATAAATGTCTTCTTTTGAGGAGTGTCTGTTCATATCCTTTGCCCACTTTTCGATGGGGTTGTTTGTCTTTTTTCTTGTAAATTTGTTTAAGTTCTTTGTAGATTCTGGATATTAGTTTTGTCAGATGAGTAGATTGCAAAAATTTTCTACCATTCTGTAGGTTGCCAGTTCACTCTGATGATAGTTTCTTTTGCTGTGCAGAAGCTCTTTAGTTTCATTAGATCCCATTTGTCTATTTTGGCTTCTGTTGCCGTTGCTTTTGGTATTTTAGTCATGAAGTCTTTGCCCTTGCCTATATCCTGAATGGTATTGCCTAGGTTTTCTTCTAGGGTTATTATGGTTTTAGGTCTTACATTTAAATCTTTAATTTATCTTGAGTTAATTTTTGTATAAGGTGTAAGGAAGGGATCCAGTTTCAGCTTTCTACATATGGCTAGCCAGTTTTCCCAGCACCATTTATTAAATAGGGAATCCTTTCCCCATTTCTTGTTTTTGTCAGGTTTATTGAAGATCAGATGGTTGTAAATGTGTGCTGTTATTTCCGAGGGCTCTCTTCTGTTCCATTGGTCTATATATCTGTTTTAGTACCAGTACCATGCTGTTTTGGTTAATGTAGCCTTGTAGAATAGTTTGAAGTCAGGTAGCATGTTGCCTCCAGCTTTGTTCTTTTTGCTTAGGATTTTCTTGGCTATGCGGGCTCTTTTTTGGTTCCATGTGAACTTTAAAGTAGTTTTTTCCAATTCTGTGAAGAAAGTAATTGGTAGCTTAATGGGGATGGCATTGAATCTATAAATTACCTTGGGCAGTATGGCCATTTTCATGATATTGATTCTTCCTATCCATGAACATGGAATGTTCTTTCATTTGTTTGTGTCCTCTTTTATTTTGTTGAGCAGTGGTTTGTAGTTCTCCTTGAAGAGGTCCTTCACAGCCCTTGTAAATTGGATTCCCAGGTATGTTATCCTCTTTGTAGCAATTGTAAATGAGAGTTCACCAGACTTGAGTTTTAAATAGTTTTCCGATTTTCCACCTTCTGTTTCACTGTTAACTATAGTAGTAGTAACAGTGGTGGTAGTACTTGTCATTGTTGTTGTTTTAGTTTCCCCACTAAACTAAACTTAAATGAAACAAAAAAGTCTATAAAAATAGATATATAAACTTGTTTTATAAGTAACCCAAGTTTTCACCCTTTCATGCCACTTGGATACCATATATTTCATTCTCAGAATAAAGTGCAGTAGATTTGTGTTTTCTTCTTTTCTCCCTACTTATAGATTACTTCATTTATTTTAGAAATATATAAAAGTTTTTTTTTTTTTTTTTTTTTTTTTTTTGAGACAGAGTTTCCCTCTTTCACCCAGGCTGGAGTGAAATGGTATGATCTCGGCTCACTGCAACCTCTGCCTCCCGGCTTCAAGCGATTCCCCTGCCTCAGCCTCCCAAGGAGCTGGGATTATAGGTGCCCGCCACCATGCCTGGCTAATTTTTGTATTTTTAGTAGAGATGGGGTTTTGCCACGTCAGCCAGGCTGGTCTCAAACTGCTGACCTCAGGTTATCCACCCACCTCGGCCTCCCAAAGTGCTAGGATTAAAGGCGTTAGCCACCACGCCCAGCCAAAAGTTTTGAGATGGCTAGAAATCTGGCAACTTTAAGTTAGCCATTATTCTTTACATCTCTGTTATAAAATACTTATTTTTATAGATCATCTATTTTTTCTGGCCTAGTAACTGGTAACATTTGCTCTATTGCATAGGAATTTCTATGTAATAAATGCCACCTGTAGCCAAGAGAGAAAAAACATCGTTTATAAAGTAACTTTTAGACTTTCTGCAATGTTAATATATATGATATCCAGAAGCCTTTGGCAAACATAATTTTAAAATATTTCAGTTTATAAAATACCTCTCTGGAAGGAGAGAATATGCAATACTGACATATAATTAATATTTTGAAACACATCTTTATTATTGACTTATTGAACAGGCATTTATTGATCATCTACTATATACCAAAAACTGTTCTAAGCACTAAGGAAATAGTGGTGAAGAATCCAGACATGATCTCAGCTCACAGGAATGTATATATCTAGGAAGAATTATAGGCCTCAGTTCACAAAAGAGTTTACAGAAAAGTGTGCCAAAAAAATTGTTATGCAAGTAAGCATTAAAACAGATGAAAAGAGGTAAGTGAATTAATATTTTACCTTGGGCTTTGATTAGTAAGGCATAGATTTCACAAACCTATAGCTATGTTTGGAAATGGACTTGGAAGAAGGAAAACTCAATAAGTACATAGGTATGATATTGATAACCATGTGTACTTAAGATTAAGATCATTGTCCTTAGCAGGTAAATACTTGCATCTAAGTTAACAGAACTCATATATCCTTATCTCAGAGTTTGAAATATTCAACTTGCTTGGACATATTTTGTGGCAAATTCATCCTAATAAGAGGCCAATCCAAATACAGTACTATTCAAAACCACAGTCATACACACAGGCTCAAATTCTGTTTTTGAGGTGGACAGTTGGTAATGGTCTTATTTTGTTCCTGTGGCTATAACAAAAACACTTTAGATTGGGTAATTTATAAAGAGTAGAAATTTACTTCTCACAGTTCCAGAGGCTGGGAAATCCAAGATCAAGTTGCCAGCAGATTCAGCATCTGGTGAGGGCCCATGCTCTGCTTCCAAGATGGCACCTTGTTGCTGCATCCTCATCAGAAGCAGCAGACAGGGAAAAAGGGACAAAGTCGCTCCCTAAAGCTCTCTTATCAGGCATTAATCCCATTCATAAGGGTGGAGCTCTTATGGTCTCATCACCTCCTAAAGGCCACACCTCTTAATACTGGTGCATTGAGAATTAAGATTCAACATGAATTTTGTAGGGACAAAAACCTTCAAACCATAGCAGTAGCATTTGCACTGAAAGGTTGGTGAGGAACCACAAAGTCTAGGTGGTGTCCTCACTGAAGAGCTTTTGCAGTTTCAAACCACCTCTCAAGCCTCTCCACATGTAACATCAGAAATATTTCCTGTTTGGGGAAAGATGCATGTCAGAGTATCAACACTTCTTACACATCAGGTGACTAAATCAGGTAGGTAGATTTTTTCAATTGTTTATGAAGATTCTCATACATATGGCAAAGTTGAAAATATTTTACATGAAACATCCTCATTCTCATCACCTAGATTCTAGCTTAATATTTTACTACACCTGTTGCACCACTTATCACTCTACCTATCTTTCTATCCATTTATCAATTTTACTTTTGACAAATTCCAAAGCAAATTGCAGGCATCCAAACAATATGCACATTAACAAAAATTCAGTATTTTTAGTAGTTTCCTTTTCTTGAATTTACGTGCCATGAAATGCTCAAATTTTAAGTGTATAGTTAGTGAATTTTGACAAATGAATATGTCTGTGTTATCCAAACCCCTAGTAAGATATAGAACATCATTATCACACAAAGAAGTTCTCTCAGACCCTTTGCCAGTTGATTCTTAAACACTAGAGTCCACCAGAGACAAACATTGTTCTGATATTATTTTACTGTAAATTAGATTTTCTTGCTTTAACATTTAATATAAATGACATCATAGAGCATATATCCATATTCATTATACAGTATACAATATAAGACTTCTTTCACTTGGTATAATGATTTTGACATACTACCCGTATTATATAAATATTGTCCATACAGGAAGGCGAACGTTACACACTGGGGCCTGTTGTGGGGTGGGGGGAGGGGGGAGGGATAGCATTAGGAGATACACCTAATGTAAACGACAAGTTAATGGGTGCAGCACACCAACATGGCACATGTATACATATGTAACAAACCTGCACGTTGTTCACATGTACCCTAGAACATGAAGTATAATAGAAAATAAATAAGTATTGTCTGTATTACATAAATATTCTACTGCTTGTTTATTCATTCTTATATTGGTGGACACTTGGGTCAATTTGTAGTTAATATGAGAACATTATGCTAAGTGAAATAAACCAGGCACAGAAGGACAAATATTGTGTAACTCAACCTATATGAGGTATCTAAAATAGTCAAACTCATAAGGGAATAAAATGGTGGTTGCCAGGGACTTGGAGGGAGGAGAAAATGGAGAACTGTTTTTCAATGGATATAAAATTTGTGTCATGCAAGATGAATACATCCTAGAAATCTGCTATACACAAGTAGTACCTAGAGTTACCAAGGTAGTATTGTACACTTTAAAATACGTTAAGAGGATAAATCTTATGTGAAGTGTTTTTATCCCCCTCCAAAAAACCCCACAAGGAGCAAGAAAATATTTGGTGATGATGAATGTTTAGTACCCTGACTGTGGTGATGATTTCACAGGTGTATGCTTATGTCCAAACTCGTCAAGGTGAATACATTAAATGTATACAATTTTTGTACGTCAACTGTACCCCAATAAAGCTAAAATATTTAATTAACTAAGTAATTTTAATAAAAATATGGCAGGCCATTTTCTGAAGTGGTTGTAAAATTTTAGAATCCCACCAACAATGTATGAGAGTTTTCTTTGTTCCACAAGCTAACCAACATTTGGTGTTTTCAGTCCGTTTAATTTTAGCCATTTAGGTAACTGCAGTAGTTTCTTGTGAATTTAATTTGCATTAGGTAACAAATTATGTTAAATTCATTTTCATATAATTATAGACCATTCATATACTCTCTTTTATGAAATGTCTTTTAAACCTTTTGTTTATTTTACATTAAGTTAGTTGTCCTTTTATTGTTGAGTTCTATATATCTTGAATTTCAGCCCTTTGTTAAACTGATACTTTCAATTTTGATGAATTCTAATTGACTGATACTTTCTTTTATGGTTAGTTCTTTCTGGGACTGAATAAGAAGTCTTTATCTGCTCATAAGTCATGGGGAAGTTCCACTATGTTTTTCTACAAAAGCTTTGTGGTTTTAGCTTTTACACTTCGATCTATGATTCATCTCTAATTAATTTTTTGTATGGTGTAAAATAAAGAGTATAGCTCATTTTTCCAATATAGTATCTACTTATGCTAGCACCATTTGTTGAGAAGACTTTTCTTTCAATACTAGATTGCCTTGGAAACACTCTCAAAAACCAAATAACCACATAAGAGGGGTGTTATTCCTGGACCATCTATTTTGTTCCATGTATCTATTTGTAGATCTTAATGCCTGCACTATAGTTTCTCAATTATTGTAGTTTTAGGGTGCCTGTAAATCTGAAAGTCAGATAATGTAAATCTTTCATCTTTGTTCATTTCAGTTATGTATTGGATATTCTTTATTGTTTGCATTTACATATACATTTTTGAATCAGCTTAAAAATAGGTGGCACTATAATTTAGACAAGATTCAATCTATAAATAAATTGAAATCTTAAATCTATTGGGTTTTACAATCAGTGAACATGGTGTATGTCTCCATTTATTTAGATCTTTTTCTCAAGAACATTTTGGTAGTTTTCACTATAAAATTATTTTTTGTTTAAAAATATTTATTAAACTTGTTCAAATTTATTCTTTCATATTTATGTTTTAATGCTAAAATACATGGAATTTTTAACATTCAATTTTCCAATTGTTTCCTGCCACTGTATAAAATATAACTGCTTTTAAAATATTACCTCACATTCTGTGTTCATGCAAAGCAGACATACTAGTTCTAATAGGTGTTTGGCAAATTCTTTAGGATTTTCTAATTAAAGAAACATGTAATGTGCAAACAGAGATGGTTTTAATCTTTGCTTCGCCTTTTTATGCTTTTCTTTCTAGCTTTATTGTGATGACTAAGACCGCCAATACAATGAAGACCCCCCAGTACAATAGAAATTATTCCTAATCTTACTAAGAAAGTGTTAAATAGCTTCCAGATAGAAGAATATCCCTCCATTCCTAAATTGCTAAGAACCTTAATAATAAATTGGTATTAAATTTTCTCAGTGTCTTTTCCACATCTATTAATTATATATGTGTCCTATTTTATTCCATTGATGTGATAAATTATATTAATTTTTAAAATTAGACAAATTGTGTATTTCTAAAATAAACTACCCAAATGATACTATAATATTGCTGATTTAAATTTGTTATACTTTTAAATATTTTTAGTATATTTTTATGAGGGATATTGTTCTGTAACTTTATTTTGTAACATCATTGTCAAGTTTTGTTACCAGGGTAACTCTAGCATCACAAAACAAGTTGGGAAGTGTTCCTTCTATTATCAGAAAACATTTTCTAATATTGAAAATATTTCATCCTTAAATACTTTATAAAATTCACACGTGAAAAGTTTTGAATAATAAATTCAATTTCTCAAAAGAAAATTAAGAAAACAATCCCATTTATAATAGTATCAAAAATTGTAAAAGACCTAAGAATAAACTTAACCAAGGAGGTGAAAGACTTACAGTGAAAACTACAATACGCTAATGAAAGAAATTAAAGAAGACACAAATAAATAGAAAGACATCCCATGTACACAAATTGGAAGACCTACTATGGTTAAAATGTCTGTATTACCCACAGATATATACAGATTCTATCCTATTTCCATCAAAATCCCAGTGACACTTTTTATAGAAATAGAACAACAACAACAACAAAAAACAAAATGTATATGAAACAACAAAAGACCCAGAATAGCCAAAGCAATCTTGACAAAGAACAAAGATGGAAGCATCACACTAATTGATTTCAAAATATATTACAAAGCTACAGTAATAAAAACATTATGGTACTGGTATAAAGACATATATAAACCAATGGAACAGAAGAGAGAGCCCAGAAATATACCCACACATATATGGTCCATTGATCTACAAAGTACACAATGGGAAAAGGAGAGTCCCTTGCAAAAAAAGTGCTGAGAAAATTGAATATTGACATGCAAACAAATGAACTTGGACCCTTATCTTATACCACACACAAAAAACTAAGTTAGAATACATTAAAGACTTAAATATAAGATCTGAGAGTACAGAATTCCTAGAAGAAAACAAAGGGGAAATCTTTATGACATTGGTCTTGGCAATGATTTCTTGGATATGATGCCAAAAGCATTTAGTTTTATAAACAGCAAATTTAAATGGTTCTGCATAACAAAGGAAGCAATCAACAGAGTGAAAAGGCAACCCACTGAATGGGAGGAAAATATTTGCCAACAATATATATGAAAAAGAATTAATGTACAAAATACGTGAGCAACTTATATAACTTAATAGCAAAACACAGAAGAAATATTTTTATTAAAAAATGGGCAAAGGACTTCAATAAACATTTTTTACAAAGAAGATACACAAATATCCAGCATTTGTAAGTGAAAAGGTAGTCAATATCACTAATCAGTAGAGAAATGTAAATCAAAACCACAATGAGATATCACCTTGTACCTGTTAGGATGCTACTATCAAAAAGACAAGGGCTAACAAGGGTTAGTGAGAGTGTAGAAAAAAGAAAACCCTGGTACACTGTTGGTGTGAATGTAAATCAGCACAGTCATTATGAAACAGTATGGAGGCTTCTCATAAAATTATAAATAGAACTACCATATTATCCAGCAATCTAACTTCTGGATATATGTCCAAAAGAAATGAAGTCAACATCTTGAAGAGATATCTGCACTCCCATGTTCATTGCAGCATTAGTCACAATAGCTAAGATACAGAAACAACATAAGTGTCCATTGGTGGATGAAGAAAATGTGATGCATAGATATCATATATTTATATATGTATGTGTGTGTGATGAACCATTATTCAGCCATTAAAAAGGAGGAAACTCCACCATTTGCAATGACATGAATGAACCTGGAGGACATTATGCTAAATGAAATCAGGGGAGACAGAAAGATAAATATTGTATAATATCATTTATATGTGAAATCTAAAAAAGTCAAACTCATAGAAGCAAAGTTTAGAATGGTGGTTGCCAAAAGCCAGGTGGGAGGTGCATGGAATAGGGTGATATTGGTCAAAAAGTACAAACTTTCGGTTATAAGATGACAAAGTTCTGAGGATCTCATATATAGCATGGTGGCTATAGTTGACAATTCTGTATAGTATACCTGAAAGTTGCTCAAGATTAGATCTTAAATGTTCTCACCACACACAAAAAGGAAACCACATGAAATGATGAATGTTTTAATTAGCTTTAATGTGATCATTTCATTTGGTGAATATATGTATGTATATCAAATCATCACATTGTACAACTTAAATATGTACAATTTTTATTTTTCTATTATATCTCAATAAGGCTGTTCATAGTTAATTCTGAGGCAATCCAAGAGGTAAAATCACTGATTTAATAGTTTACATTTTGCTTTTTTAAAGAAGCAGATGGAATTGGATTAGGGGTCAGAAGTCCTGAGTTCTAGTATATTGTCCATCAATTTTACTAATAGCATTTTCTTTTCAAGCTTTTAATTTTAATCTGTTATGTGATCATTGTATGTGCCTTTTCTATGTCATAGAATTATCTAGGAGGCTGAAGTGAAATAATTAAAGTAAAAGTATGGGATATATTACAAACCATTACATAAATATTAAATACTGTTATAAGAACTTTCCTTCCTTCCTTTCTTCCTTCCTTCCTTCCTTCCTTCCATCTTTCCTTTTTTTTGGGAAATCACAATAAAAAAATTTTCCATTATTTTATCTCTTGCATACATATAGTTGTTTTTAGTGCCAGAAGAAAAGGTGTTAATGTTCTTGAAAAAATTTTAAGATGCTTACTGTTGTTGTTGTTGCTCTTGTTTTAATTTGACAATACTAGATGACCTCCCACTTTGCTGTTTATAACACGGAGTCCAAAGCTAAATACATAGTTCATAATAGGAAGCTCACCCAAATGCCTCCTTTCACATCCCTTTATTTTTTTAACATCTTATTTTTATTCACTCTATTTTTTCATGTAGTTTAACATCATAAGTCATTTCTGGTTCTGTTTTTAATTATCTACTTACACCTCATCTAATTCTAGAAAGGATTAAAACATTCATATTTAGAAGTAGATTAAAAATAATATGCCACAAATAAGGATAATGTATTCAGCCTCTAGTGTAATAAACACTCCTAGTTGATTCCCTGTCCAGAAATCTTCCATGGTCTCAACCTCTCACCCTCTCTTAGCTGCCTTAAGAAGCATCCCTTTAATATGTTTCCTCTTGTTCTCTCTCTCCCTCTTTCTCTATTTCTCATTTTTTTCTTTTTTGGACTTTCTCTTGCTGTTCTGCCTTCAACTAATCTTCTTTTCTCTATTCTGCCTTTCTTCATTCTGTCTCTATTACCAGGTCATTGGATGCCTTAGTGGAGGAGATAAAACTTTTCAAAATTTCTCCACCCAGGTCAGTTCATTACTTGTTGCTTAGTGAACATTTCAGTTTTAGAATTATGCTAGGAATGCACATTTGTGTGCAGTACAGAAATGTCTTAGCCCTGCCCTGGTAAATTCTGTGTGTGTGTGTGTGTGTATGTGTGTGTGTGTGTGTGTGTGTGTTTAAATCATGAGATGATCTGTGATTACACTTCAGATTCAAAGTGATTGGGCCCTAGATACATTTCCATGATGCCCATTTATCATCTGGGAGTTTTGAAGATTTGATTATGACAAAAGACTAGGGAGAATTCTGGCTTCACACTTTTTTGTGATAATGAAATTCTTCCCCACCAGCTACTTCACCTCGGGTCCCTAAAAATACAGCCCATTCGACAAGTGAAAAATTTATAGCTGATGCCCTCTTCTTCAATTTCTTGCTTCTGGTGCAGGCCCCACCTCTCATAATTTCACCTCAAGCCGTATTGCTGGCAGCCAGAACTTACAAAGTGGCCTGTTATCATTAGATGTACAGAAACCACTGGTTGTTAAGATTATGCCATCAAAGCAACTCTACTTTCTAAAAGGAAAGAATATGTTGTTAAAGGAGGTACAGAGCAGAGGCTTAGGTGGCAAACTGGACATAAAATTTACTGAGAAGCATCCAGTGTTTCCTTTAAATTCCGCACAAAACCTAATAAATTTCTGGAGTTCTTAATCTCACAGTGTAATAGTTTGAGTGAAGGAGGAGGAGCCACAGGGAGTGTGGCTTCCTTAACTAAATACCCCTAAATACTGTGCCGTTGCCTCCCTAAGTGGGATTATAGAGAGTGCAAATGGAAGACTTGAATTATTTATGAAAATTGTTAATCACAGGCATGGTTGCCAGGGGAATGAGGCAATGTGTCCTCAGGTAGATAGTCTCCTGCCAAAAATCTGACTTCTTTTTCTTTTGTTCTTTTGCTAATTCCAGTGATCTTTTCAAACTTTTCAATGGTAGATTCTGGAGATGTACATGTTTAATGCGGCAGAAAAACCTAGAAACACCTCCAACAAAACTGAGACAGAAATAGCTTACAAATGAGAGTTCACGTGGGACTAGAAGCTGTTTTCAAGATAGAGAGTACAAAAAAAAAAAAAAAAAATTACGGACTGAGGCCCCTCTATTCAAAGAAATGTGGTTATTTTACCTGTATTTTTTGTTTCACAGCTATGATGTCATTTCGTGTGATATTGATATCCCTCAGAGGAAGGATGAGGAACAAAACAGACTTGATCAAGCAGAGGATAATTTTCATTCTCATAAGCCTCATTCTATTTACAAAATGGAAAAAGAAATGCAGATATCAGTGTTGCTCTTTCCTTGCAGGGATACCTTAAAGATGTAAAGTTGCAATAAGCACAAAATTATGTATCGATCTTGTTATACTGTGGACAGAGACACATTTGCAAAATGCAAATCTGATCATATCACAGATCCCCTGGTTTAAAACATTTCAATGATTTCTGTCTCTCTAGAGTTAAAGATGAGAATCTTTATCCCATCCCAGGCAAGCTATGCCCTGCATTATCTGGCTCTATGCCAAAACCCTTCCTAGCTCCGTCATCCAACCACACTGGTCTTCCTTCAGTCTTTCGTTTTGTGGTCACTTGAGCTGCATGGTTTTTGCAGAAGCAATTCTCCCTGTCAGGAATGATCTTCCCTCCTATCTTCACCTAGTTAACCCACTCATTCTTCTGAGTTTATTTCCTGAGTAAAGCCTGAGCAACATATCTGACTAAGATATATTCCCCTCTTAGGTGCTTGTATAGCTCCTCTCCTTGGTAATACTGGACTTATGTCCTGTTTACTAACATGTATTTGTGGGATTGTATGTTTAATGCCTATCTCTCAACAATACTCCAAACTCTGCTTTTGTTCACCATTTTATCTCTGGAATCTAACAGTTAGATAGTAGATAACTAACGTATAGTGAACAAAGAAGAAAACAGATAAAATATGAGTGAGAAAATTTAAAAGCGAAGGAGACAAAACAAGGAAAAAGAGAAGGAAAGAGGAAAAGAAAAAGAAGGAAGACCATCTAATTGAAACAGAAACATTGAAGTCAATGATTATTTGATGTAAAACAAATCTTGCAGCACAGTTAAAACTATTTATTAGACTAAAAAAGTTATTTTTTGTTTCTTTTTACTTTCCCAAGGTACCATTTCATCTTTTCTTAAAATCCACCCCCACCACACATGGCTACTCTATACTGCTAGTCTATAAGCAAAATCTTGTTTACTGTGTTATTATCGTAGAACACTGGCATGGATTAAGATGAAGCAGGCTCTGAAAATAGTCAATGAGTCAGAGTTTTATATAGATGAATATAGCATTCATTATACGATGTTGGAACCTTACATATCACATGAATTAGGAAAATTTTTTTCTTATAAAAAGGCCAATTTTTATGTAAATTTCTCCATATATGACTGGTAAATAGGGAAAGATGTTCTTATAACACAGAAGTATTGTTGGTTCTTATATATTGTTTCCCAGTAGCTTAACATTTTTAAGTTATCCAGGGCAAACTTTGTCACAAATAAAGAAAAACATAGCAGCCCATGGCGATCTTAAAAAAATGCTAAGAAATCTACAAAAGCACTTTTCTTTAGTGCTTCAAGCACACGTCTACATATTCAATTATGTTAAACTTGCCGGTGAAAGTGCCAATACAGATTCAGAAGCTGCAAAGACATGAATCCCCATATTAAAATAATGGATTAACAAAATAGGCTACACATTGGATCTGATTTTTAGTTTTAATAAAAATGGTCCATATTGGAAGGACGAGTTTTACATTTCAAAGGACAAGTAAAAGTCACAGGTTTTGAAATTGCTAATGACCAATCATCTCTGAAGCCATGTGCCAATGCTATTAGAGGTTTATCTATGCCAGCTTTTCTTTAACAGTAATTGTCTTAGTGTTTTTAGTGATCTACTTTCCGAATTTCACAGTCCTGAGTCTTCTCCCCACACCTTATTTTTCCCATAGGCCTTATTATTTTCAGTGTCCAATTTTGCAGAACGTAAGGTTATTCAATAGTGCAAACATTGGCATTAGAGTAGAAATGCCCATATCTCTGTTTTACACCACTGTGTCTGGCTAAAAAGAGCTAAGATTTTTTCTAGCTACCTGATTATGTTCAAGAACTTTTGAAATTAAGAAAAATATGTATTGTTTCAATATTTGAGCTGCCCTCTATAGAATCTAGTCAAGTGAAACTTAGGACTTTTGATTTTAAGTGAAGGTATGATTTTACTCTAGTCAGCAGAAAACATTCCCCAACTACCTCCATACATTTTGTAGGGGTATTACTCATCTCCCAAATTCTGTATTTGGGTCTTTTACAATTACAAATCTTTTCTTTAAAATGATATAACTCTATGTCTCTTTATAATCCTAATACCCCCAAGGTCCTGGATAGCTAGATGCCTTCTCTGTTTCTCCATAATGTCCTAGGAGATTTTATATACAAACTTTTCCTGATAAGCTATATACATATATCTCTATCATTCATATATACATATAAAACAGAGGTATGCAGATTAGGCCCTACCATAACCTTGCTTCAGAGAGATAACTATGCATAGACATCTGTTCACTTGAAGAAGCTCAATGTTTCTCCCACAATTGAGCCAAAATACCCAAGGATAGATTTACACCAGTTTATACAAATATGGCACAAAAATCATTAGCCTTGAGTTTCATCTTAGAGAAGGTGATCTTCTTTACAACCACTTCCTCTTGAACATGCACATAAACATGCACGTTACCTTGAGAAAATTACCAAGCTTCTGTGAATCTTCATTTCTCCATCTCTAAAGGGGATAGGAATACTACACACACCATAACAAAGAGTGTTGCAAAAGTTAAAGCAAATAAGGTGGTGGAAGTGAATCCCTTCTTAGTGCCTGGCACATAGTAGATGTTCAATAAATGTTTGATATTCATATAATCCACAAATATTTATAGAACGTTTGCTGTATACCAAACATTAGACTGTGTTCTGGGAATAAAGAAATAAAAGATCGAATTCCTGCATGGTATGAGTTTACATCCTAACAATAGTACTGGTAAGCAAATAAAGTCAAGCTACTATTGTTGAAGAATGCATATAAGGGCCAGAGGTACTCAAGGAGGGCCACACAAACCAGACTCAAAGAGTTAACAAAGGTTTTCCTGAGAAGTAATACTTGATGTGAACCTTGAGGACTAAGTAGACATTAGCTAGGTAAAGAATATAGTAAGTACTATTCTAGGCAGAGGGAACATGTTTATAAAGACATGGAGGCAATGAAGACTGCATGACAAATTCAAAGAAATGCAAATAATTGGCAATCCATCTAGAGGATGGATAAAGTTGACAGCCCATTATCTTGGAACTTATGCTTTCACTGGTATTGTTTATTTCACTGTTTTATAATTGTCTGGTTATTTATCTTTGTCATCTACACTATGGCCCATGAAGACAGGAACACTATCTTGTGCAATGTTGTAACTCAAGCAAAAAGAGCAGTAGCTAGAACACAGAAGGAATGCAATAAATGTTTGAAGAAGTAAATGAATGCTACCTGTCCCAAAGTGTTCATTTTTAAATACGGAAACATAGACTCAGAGAGGTTAATTCACTTATCTAAAGACACATGGTAAACCTAATATCAAACTCTGAACTACCACTCTTCTGTCAAGTCTGCATGATACCACTTCCATTGTAAGTGGGCAAAAATTGCCATTGAATTGTATCAGAGAAGCATGAGAAGAAGTCATATGATAGCATTCAATACAGCTTTCGGCATTTAACCAACCTGAAATTTCTGCATTAGAAATGCGATTTACTCTTTTCTGAGATCGTTTGGTAACTGAGGATTGAAGCACAGAGACACACAAATTATAAACTTTATAAATTCTACTCTGGTAATTGGGAAGAAACAATATACTTTTGAGAATTAAACAGACTTTTTTTCTCTTCTAGGAAGATCCAAGACTTGTCATTGTAAAACTTCATTAGATGAGAGTTACAATAATAATATTTAGGAATGAGAGGCATTTCCATAATAAAAGTTTACAGGAAAGCAGTGTTAAGTCAATAAGCCTGAGACTGTTTTCAGAGACTCGGAGCAGAGGATTAAGAAAGTCTTAAGTAGCCCATAGAACTTCCAAATTCATCCAGAAAGAAATAAGATTTTCTTACACAGAAATCTGTAAGAATACTATTTATATGGCCCGCTGGTCTAAGTGTCTTCACTTTAGCAGCCTGTTGGAGGCAAGCCTCTTAAAGATCTTTGTGTACAACAATTCCTGAAGAGGTTCTCTAATGCACCTTTATTAAGATTAACAAGGATTGTTTGAGAATTGAACTCACATGCAAGAATGAGAACTAATATACTTTACTATAGAATTAACCTAAACATAACTATGCAATAAGCGATACATAATATTCGGAATCCCAAGTCTTCCTCATTAGAAACAAGCCCACCATGACCAAAGGAAATACTTTTCTTCTTGTTTTGTCAGGATTTCTTACCTTTCATTGACCCTCTTCCCTGTCTTTAGAACTACTTTACTTTCATTTCTTCGTATGCCTAAATGGCTGTTTGGAATTACAAAAGGACTGCTTTGATTCCACTTCTCATAGTTCAGATCTTAAGTGGAGAATGCTCATCAAGTCTATTCTCAGTCTGGCAGAATCCTTGGCTCTTTGAAGATCCCAGGCCCTCACAATTTCATGAGATATTAGCTTCCCTTAAAAGCTGGATGAAAGCTTGGATTCAGTAGTTGAGACAGAGGCAGAAGTAAGATAAAAGAAGGAGAAAAGATCATAATTAATACTGGCACAAGTTAAGAGGGGAAGGCAAAGATATCTTGAGGGACTGAAATAGGAAAACAAAAAAGTACATGCACAGTGAGCACAACACAGCGCATGGCAATCAAAGGGATGCCTGCACATGGTACATGGTTTAAAAAGAAAAAACATAGGGCTTATATTTGCTGGTTGTTTCTAAAAGAAGGGCCTGGATAGTTTGGTAATGGCTTCCCATTTTGCATAATCAAACTCATGTTAGACACACATCAATACTCTTTAAGCACTTTAATAAACTTGATTCTAATACTTCAGAATCTCTTCACATAATGAGGATAGTATGTGGGAATATTAAAATTATGAAAAAAAATGTTTGCTTCATCCAATATGATTCAAAATGCAAGGCAACTTAGCGTGTTGATCAAGATCTTTGATTGTGTACAAATCCAGATATCTTTTGTTATTGCCTTTGTGAATGGGCAAAGTAATTAACCTTTCTAATTCTTAGTTCCCTCAACTACAAAAATGAAACAATCAGACCTACCTAATTTATTTACTTACTTAGCAAATATTTATTAAGGGTCTATAACCTGCCAATCACCATCATAGGCACTGGGAAATGCTGCAAAGAGCAATATGTAGAAAAATCCTAGCTTTCATGGGGCTTCTATTCTAGTGTGCTATGGGGATTGAGCTATTGCAGATAAAGAAATTAGCACCTCCCTGGCACATTTGGTATCCAGCATGACTAATGAGTCCTGCAGAATGCCTTTCACCGGCTACTTTCTCATGGATGGTGTGTGTGTGTGTGTGTGTGTGTGTGTGTGTGTGTGTATGTGTGTGCGCACATGCGTGCCTTTGGGCCTTTGAGATTTTCTTGTGCCTCTGGCATCTGTGCTTTCTCCTGCCTAGCTGCCTCTGTGCTTTCTCCACACTGTGGTAATATCCTTAAATTCTTGCTACCTTCTGGATGCTTACCATAAGCATTCAGTAATGCTACAGTCTCTCCATTTTAGGAAAATCAACATAACAACAATTATATTCTCCCTGAATCATGCATGCCTCTCAAGCTACTGACACTTCCCTCTATCCCTCTAATAGCAACTTTTATCCAAAGAGTATCTGAGCAAGCAGCCTTTATTTCCACACTGTATTCACTCTCTTGTGATTCCACTCTGGCTTCTGTTGCTACTACTCAACTAAGTGTGCCCTTCCTTAAGTCACAAATGATCTCCCCCCATGTTGTTAAGCCCAATGTACATTTTCCAATTCTCATGATAAATGATGCCTCAACTTCTGCCTGTTAGAAATATTCTCTTTCCTGAAATTCCACAATGATATGCTCTCCTGAGTTTTCTCCTACCTTCCCAACTCCTCCATATTAGTCTGCTGTGGAAATTTCTCACACTCAGTCTATCTTCTAAACATTGAAACTGTTTGAGGTTAGATCTTAGGCCTCTTGTGTCTTCACTTTTGCTCATGATCACTTACTTTTGTCTCACTTCACTCTCATTCATCATCTCTATCACTCTCATGGCTTCAAAGACCATTTAATTTACTTTGTGTTTCCTTCCAAGACCTTCTTCTGAGCACTAGATGTATACAACCAACTTCTCATTCTAGATATTCACTGATCTTATAAATATCTCAAATTGAACGTGCTGCAACCTGAACTCATTTTCTTTCTAAACAACCTCCTCTGTTAGAACAGAGGATGTTGCTCCTTCTTCATTGCAAAACACAATTCGCCCAGTTGCTCATCCCAGAAACCTAGGAGCCTTGCTTGATACCTTTCTGTTCCTTAGCTCCACATCCAATCCAGCATGGAGTCCTACCAATTCTACCTCTTAATTGCATCCCATCTTTGTCCATTTCTCAGATCTCTGCTCCCATCACTCAAGATCAAGCCACTTTCATCTCCAAAAGACCTCCTAATAGTTCTATCTCATTTATCATTTTCCTCTTCTATTTTCTGCTTAGAAGTCAGCATGT
Source organism: Macaca mulatta (assembly GCF_049350105.2). Classification (NCBI taxonomy): domain Eukaryota; kingdom Metazoa; phylum Chordata; class Mammalia; order Primates; family Cercopithecidae; genus Macaca; species Macaca mulatta. Next base: position 127,882,429 of record NC_133413.1, read on the forward strand.
GAAATTAAAATAAATATCTCATTATTTCACTCCCCTACTTAAATCTTTAAAGACACTGTATGTCCTTTATGAAGACCAAACTTTTTGATATGATTCTTGAAGCCCTAAACAGTTCAACTTACTAAATTTACTAAACTGACAAAGGGCATTTTTTTTTTTGTATATGAAACAGATAAAAATTATTTTCCTTCCATGTTAAGAATGTTTAAATCCATAGGGAAGTAACCAAATGCACACACATTATCATTCATATGCACGCATGTGAGCACACACATACATATGCACCACAACTTGAATCCTAACCCCTGTACAATTCATAGTTTTTATTTATTGAGTATTCATCTTTATTTTAGGTTTTAACATGTATTTGAGTAAAGTCTCAAAAACTCTCACCCAAAAAAGTCCAAAGTACTTTCTCCAGATAGGACTATCCAGATAGACCATGATGGCAGAGAACATTAAGGGATTCCTTCTTCTTCCCTCTCCTCTTCCCTCCTCACTTCTGTTTCTCTCACAAAAACCATGTTGTGTGACATGAGACAAATGAGCCCCTCCAGAAGTTATTACAGAAATTGTCTGGGCTCCACTTTTCCTGGATATACAGATCAATCTAGGTGGAAAAATGTCCTTTGCATCTTCACCAATAGAATCTTGATCAAAGGAGCCACATCTACTAAAACAAGCATATGTAAAAGGTTGCCCTGTATTTGTGTTGTTTTTCTTGTTGTTTGTCTACGTGTCCGATGAGACACACATAAATTCCCCTTTTTCCCCCTTCCACACCATTATCCTGTTTGTCTAAAATAAATATTGTGATAGTTGGATCATCCACTGAATGCCAGTCTCTGTCTTTTGTAGCTGACTGTTGGACAGAACAACCAGTCTCTGGCTCACCAGGAAACAAGGGACAGGAACGAGTCCACTTTATAAAGAAGTCTTTGCACTGCCTTGCCTGAGGATATGTTTCAGTTGTATAAAATTTAAGTAAATCACTTTCTGAAGAGTGGTAAGCCACTGACACCATTTATCCCGCATGATGTTTCTTCCCAATGGGCCAGAAAGGTTTCAATTATCTTGGAGAAGAACCACTTCAAAAGTGACATGATCTATATTAAGTTAGCCTTCATTGTCTTTATAGCCATCTTAATGGGGCCATGTCTCAGTGTAATAGAAAGGGAAAGTGGCTAGCATTAAAATGACTTGTTTGTGCAAACACCATCCCTAACAACTCCTGAGATCAACAGGCACAGAATTTGTCCTAGAACATCACCAATTAGACCAAGAGATACACACTACAATGCACTGTGCATGCAAGCACACATAAACACATGCACAAACATGCAAACATTTTCCCATTATGGCAAAAATTCATGAGCACTCTCACTATATCAGATAATAGTGATATGACTAACAACAAGAAACTATTGGCTGGGCATGGTGGTTCATACCTGTAATCCCAATACTTTAGGAGGCTGAGGCAGGAGGATCACTTGAAACCAGGAATTTGAGAACAGCTTGGATAATAAAACAAGACCTCCATTTCTACAAAAAAACAAAAATCAGCTGGGCGCAGTGGCATGCACTTATAGTCCCAGCTACTTGGGAGTCTGAGGTAGGAATACTGCTTGAGCTCAGAAGTTTGAGGCTACAGTGAGCTATGATGATTCTGCTGAACCACAGCCTGGGCAATAGAGTAAGATCCTATCTCAAAAGAAAAAAAAAAAAAAAACAGAAAAGAAACAATTTCATTTTATAGTAAGTGTCACCACATTTAGTTACAGATTGGTTGGGCAGTGAGCAGATTACTTTCTATTGATGGTCAAGAGAAAGTTAAAGAAAGATCCAAGTGAAGTGGTGGATGGGAGCATTAAAGAAGAGCCAGATAGAATAATATCCAGAGTTAACAATAGACTGACAAATTAATAAGGGGGATTTAGAATGCAGTGGTAACCACAAGAGAACATATTTACTTAACAAGATATCTAGATATGGATGAAGTTTAAAAATAGGAAGGAAGGACTCACATTGCCTATTTAATTTGAAATTATGTAATATTGGGGAATCCCAATTGTAAGCATATGTAATCGAATTGATGTGCCTTAGAGAGTCTAGGTGCAATTGACATTTTAATAACCTGATTGTAAGAAATGTGATGGGTATGATAATGTTGTTGTCTTGATCTTATGAATGGTGCACTCACTGAACTCTGGGCTTACTCTTGAGCTACTAATATTAGTCATGCACATGTAATAAACAAAAGGAGAGAGACTCAGAGGATATACAGGAGCATGGCCTCACATGGGCTGTCAGCCAGAAAACCCCTCCTGAAGAACAACATGGACAAGGTATCCTGCTGAACTGCCTCTGGAATAGAGAGGCCTGGAAAAACTCAATCAGGGGAATTACAGTTTAAGCAAAGGTGAGAGTTTTAAGTCAGCAGATAAAGTAAAAAGCATATGTAGACAAAATTACACTTGAGAAAATCTCTTTCTTATGAATATCAAAATTAGAAAATGACTGACCTACAGTAAAGAAAGAAAGAACTCTCAATCCGGACATCAAGGATGAAAGTAATCTTGTTTTTAAGATAATTATGAAATATCTTATGGTAAATGAGAGAGCAGGGGAAATTTTAAAAACATTCCACTTTCCTAAATGATTTGCCCCTTCTGTTTTAAAAATAAGTCTCTACAACTTTAATATACGAGAGTAGATCTGTGAATTTGTTTGTTGCTATGAAGACTTGGGTCGGGGGGTTGCACGTTAAATGCAAGTAAGAGGGGACACCACTGGAAGGAGGAAGATGGCAAGATTGACTTAATATCCCCTATTTCTCCAATGGATACAACCATGGTGCCCAAAGGACCATGAGGAAACCATTTTTGATTCCCTTTATTCCTTCCATGATTTTTTTGCTCTGTTTTGCTTGAGTCAAAAAGAACAAACAAATTACAAAATTAAAGTCAGTAGACTTATGTCCATTACTGGAGAGAAAGCTTCTGGTTCCAGAAGACTTGTTTAGCTATTTCCTCAGTGAAGAGGACATTCAGAGTCACACAGGACTTCTTAAGTGCTTTATCTTCTTCCCATCTGCTTCTGGAATCCCCTCTCCCCCACCCCACTACACACACACACACTTTAGATGATGGGAGCAAGGGCCAATTTCAAGGTTCTAAGGAGTCAAATGACGTCCTTTTTGTCCTTAAATGAATCCACATTGGTTGCTGTGTAGAGATTAACCACTGACCTGTAACTGGAGACTAGAATTGAGTAAATGCTATATGATGATGATGGTGATCATGTTCTCACTTGCAAGAGTTCATTCAGAACACTATTCCCTCATAAAACTCAAGGAGGGATATCAGTTCCAGATGTTAAGTTATAATCATGGGCTTATTTATCATGACATCTCAGATTGAATTTTTTTTCTTTGTCATTGTTAAATTTGCCATTTAAGAAGAGATCAATATTCCCCAATTAACTTTCAATAAGGAAAAGAACTTTTATATAAACAATTGTTTCTCTCCATCATTAATTTAATGGAAATAGTGCAATTATGGTAAGAGAGGAAATTGCAATCACAAACTCTTCTCTGCTACTCACTCTTCCTGTGTTTAAAAATAAAATTTATCCTTCCAGCAAATGTTCTCTACAAAAATACAAGTTGCAGGATAGGATTATTTCATGACTTCAAATAAGTTTTCTTATTCCAAGAAAACACTTCCCAAAGTTTCCAAAACTTTAACTTTAACAAGATACATAAGCCGTTTAGATACGACCAAGACAGTGTCTTCCCCTCCCAGCTAACCTTTTATTAAAAGCCACACACTTTATTTCAACATTCTGAGCAGATCCTAGACAACTCTGTGCATACAAGTCCCAGAGCAGACATAAAAACCAGATGGGAAAGAGATTTACAAGAACCAATCTCAAAAGAATATTTGCAAGCAGAATGTCAACTCAACATTGATTTCAGCAATGTATTTTGATTTACAATACAGATGTCTTTTCAGAATTTTCATTTCTCCTTATGTATGAACAAAGCACAAGGAGGATATAGTCCCAGCTGCTCACTTCGAATGTTCCAACCCTAAACAAATAGAAAAAATTTTATCATTTACTTTTATCCTCTGTGAAGTTCAGACATTTTAGTAGACTTTATAGGCAAATTGTTAAATCAAGCAGTTGCCCTTATGCTTAAGAATATTTTCCTGACGATACAACTTTGTCACATCTCAAGGACCTCAACAAGGCAGAGAGAAAATGAAAGTATTTTTTGTCAATCTCTCATTATACAACACCAATATACTGAGATTCTTTATGATGGTGACAAAGGGCACTGTGCTGGATACTGAAGATATAAAAAAAACACCTTCAAGTAGTTCATAGTCTCCTTGAAAAAGAGGTTAATAAATGCAATGTGTTGTAGAATACACAAAGAATTAATTGAACATTGGGAAGGAACTACATCACTCTACTGGGAAAAACAAGGTAAGGAAAAAATAGAGGCTACAAGATCAAGCTGTCATAAACATGTAAATAAAATGACGATTGAACCTCTAAGGATAGATCATTTGCTTCTCATCTTCTTTGGTCATAGGAAACAAAATAAATTCTGAAAGAATTAAATATCAGAATCATCAGCAAATATTTACTAGACCAATTATATAATGATTTCCGGTTGATAAAGAGTACCCACTCCATGGAAGATCTGAACTATACTTTGATAATCCATGTGCAAAATGCCTCTGAATTTTTTAGTGTTTGAAAAATTGCAATATTTAAGTTGAACATTCTTCCAGGAAGCTTGATGTTTCTACCATACGTAAATATAATGAGTACTTTCATCCAAGATTTATTGAGCTCCTACTGATGTGATTGGAATTGTAACACTGGGGAAAAGAGAAACGTGGTAGAAAGTCAATAATAGGAAAACTGAACATAGAGAATAGGTGTATATTCATACAGCGCTATGATCACACAACCTAAGTTATTTTTGGAGGACTGTATGTATCAGTTGGTTTATGTTGATTTTGATAACGCAACTTACGCAAAAATACTCAAATTTTACTGACCCTATCAATCTATGTTAAGTTAGAAAGATTTGCTCACTCAAAAAATAAATCTACAATAAACCTTCCAAGATAAAATTTCAGGTTTTTTTCCTTTGTTTTCAAATGAAAAAGAACAGGATTTAGAGAATAACATCAACTTTTAAAAATCCTTAGTATACTATCTACTATATGAAGAGATAATGCTCTCTGTTGGGCCAAATGTTATTCAGTTAGCCATCTCTCTCTATTAACCTGTACTTGTACATCTTTTGGTATGCAATGTATCTCTGAAGTAATGGTATTAATTCCACACACCACGCTGACTGACAAATTTTACCAGAAAGCTCAGCTGGTCACTCTGAAAGCACCTATCTCACTGTTTCATGGCCATTATTTTCATCACCAATAAGTTTTTATGGTTTGCAAAGTACTTTCACATTCATTATTTTATTTAATCTTTGAAGCAACACTTTGAGGTAAGTAAAGTGTTAATAGGCCCATTTTTAGATAAGAAAACATTTCCAAAGTGCTTATGTAACTTAGTAAAGGTTACACAGCTAGTAATGAATATTCATAGTGGTGAATTATAGACCTCACAAGAATGGTTGAACATGACCTATATCACTTGTGTTAATTATCTGGTCTTCTTTTATTCCAATTCGCTGAAAATATGCAATTCAAGTATGATAAAAGGGGTCACCCAGGATTCGCCAGAATATTTTATTAACTTAAATGCCCTAAAAATATATTCAATCTGATGTTTCTGTTTTTTAGAAATGCAGCTCAAACTGGTAAACTTCTTAAAGAAAGCAGAATAACCCTGGGATAGAGTTTTTGGGTGTAAATTTCCTACTTTTCCTTGAAAGCAATAATTCATCAAAATGTGCATTTGATGAAAAACTGGGCTGAAACCTTGAAGGCGTATGATTACAGTCAGTTTATCTTCTAAGCTTCCAAGAACATATTCTGTGCAGCTGATGTGATTCAAGAACGACAGGAAGAACTGTTTACGTTTTTGTTTGTTTGTTTGTTTCTCTTCAGTTCAGACTCCGTGGATTGATAAATGCGCTTTGTTGCATCTTTCCTGAAGGACATTATTTAATGTTTTGTTCGTTTAATCTCCCAGTAGTGGTGGGGTCCAGGAAGGGCAGCTTTTTGAAGGAAGGTAAATAGTAGGCAAAAGGAGTTTTAAAGCTCAGACTCCAGTGGAGGGAGCTCTTACTCAAGTGCTAACTTGCCTTAAAAGAAATACACTGAAACCTATGAGGAAATTCCTGACTTTAACTACCTGCACTTAAGAAAAATACAAAGCACCAACCTATAAGAGCACCTCTAGGACTGTGTTTATACATTGTTCAATACAATACGAGTTTACTAAAATGAAAAGGAGAGTCTGAAGAGCGAAAAGTATTTTTCTCTCTTTTTTGCCTCAACTAAGTATTATTTGGCACACTGTGCTACTGTTTTCTAAACTGGATCATATGACGAATATATTAATTCCACAAATATTGTTTATTACAAGTGCACTAAAGAATTAACTCAATTATCATGATCATGAAAACAAAATTTTGTATTAAAAGGCCTCTTTTGCTTTGATTGTCTTGATAATTACAAGTAAAAATGTTACCATGGTCTATCTGAATTTTTAAGGTTTGTCTAGAAACAGTTTCACTACTTTACTGCTAGAAAGTGTTTTCAGTCTGTTGGAAGTCAAAAACTTTCAAGATACTCTAAAACATCTGCAAAGAATAACATTATTCTCCAAGGAACTCAAAAGTCCTTTACAGGCAATATAGTACTTATACAGGTGAAAGCTCAGTGCAATGAATTCCGGAAGACATTAACTTGCTTGTAGTGGATCTGGGTAGTAATGAAGGCATTGACAGAAATGACTACACCAGTCTTCTGGAGGAGGGAATGAAACTGCCACTCTGTAGCAAACTAAGAAGTTGGAGAAAAAATAATAGCTCTGAATCAAACAGGGACAAAATGAAATGCATTATGCACACAACCTCACTGAGTCCTCTCCTCCCAAGCCCTACTTTAGTTCGGTAAATGTTTTGGATGAAGACAATTGAGGCAAGATGGGGAAGGAATGACAAAAGGCAAAAGGCTAAATTATTTTCTTGATAGTACCTAGCATCGTTTTTCTGTCCTGCACACGGGATCTTACCAATGTTTCTATAAAAATTTCACTTGCTAAGTTATTCTTTAAAAATCAAACAAACAAAAACGGAAACTGATGGCTCTCTAGTGCCTTCAAGAGGATGAACATATTCTAGAGGGTTGCACTGCAAGTTCTCAATTCTGACTATGGCCCGTTCACCTGCCTCTTTCACGCTTTGTTTTCCTTCCTCACCCCATGCGCTCTCTGCCTGGACCAGATTGTTGCCCAAGTGGCTAAAACCAGGACCTGCTACAGAGCCCTTTCCTATTCTAGGTCTTGTTTGGAGTGGTAATTTTTTGGTCACCTGATATAAGAACCAGAGGCATTGCCTCCAGACCTCAAAGTGGCTGACCAGGCATTGTGCTTCTTTCTTTATGGTAGAAAGTAGATGCAACAATTTACTTGAGAGAAGATGATGCGGCACATCCTTAGGCTCTGGACCTCTAAAATCTTCAGTGAATGGCAGGTCCTTGAGTCTTCAAAGGATTTTCTCCTATGCTCAGGAGGGCTAGTCCCCTTCCAAGGCCTCCAGTGTGCTGGGTTCCCTCTAGCTCATTCCTTCTGATCAAATGACATCATCAACATAAAAGATCAATGTGATGTTCTGTAGAATATCTGCACGATCCACAGTTCTTCTGACGATAAGATGACAGGGGGTGAGAAAGCTTTTTCTTGGGGGCAAAATGATAATATAGCTTTTGGTTTTTGCATATGAAGAACTGTTTCTGATCTTTTCTGATTGAAACAGAAAATAAAATATATTCACCAAATCAATGGTTCCATATCATGTACCTGAGTCCTTACTAATCTGCTGCAGCAATAAACAACATCATGCATAGCAGCTATGATCAATGCTACAACTTGGTTGATATAGTGGTTGTCTATAGTGATTTTCCAGGATCCATCTGGTTTCTGCATGGCACAAATTGGATTAAATTGAGCTATGATAGGGACCACTACCATTGAATCCTTTATTTTTAAGATTAATATTTCTAACATTTTCCCCCATACCCACCTACTGGATGTGATCCTGGTTTTGATTTATGATCCTGGTCAAGGCAATGGGCAGACAGTTTCAGAAGTTTTCACTTGACCTTCTCAGTAGGATAGCTATTATCCCATAGGACCAGGATACAACGTAGGAGTTACTCCAAAAGTCAAGTACATCAATCCCAGTTATACTTTTAGGAATTGAGGAAACGATTATTGGGTGTGTCTGCAGACCCACTGGACTCACCACAGTCAGAATTTGGCCAGGACCCTTTTTATCACCTGCTTCCCTTATACCCCATTATAACAGAGGAGGCATAAAGATGTTTCAGATTACTAAGTAGAAGTGTCAATACAGACCCTATGGGCATCTGTCTTCTGAATATTTGGGTATTACTTTTTTCTAGTACATAGTCACTCAAGCAGACCGTTGGCTCTTTTGGAGAAGGATTGAGAGGATCTTTACAGTGTGTAATAAGGTCCTTCCCCTGAGGTCCTCACTCTTCTTGAGTCAGTAGATCCCAGTCTGAAAATTGGCTCAAGTCCAAAACTGGGCAAGGGAATGTGACTTTATTTGAGCAACAGGCCTCAGTGTTGTCAAATAGTATCAATTATCGTTTTCTATTAGGTTGGAAATCCATCTATTTTACCCAAAGGGATACACCATGTTACATTAAACCATCTCTATAGTTCTCTGCAGGTCAGGCTTCCTTGGCTGCTACTCTGATCTTGTCTGTTCTATGAAAATAATAATCTCCTAGCTTTTGGTGTTAAAATCTGTTTACTTGCCTCCATTGCTTTGGGGTCCTAGTATCCCCATTGCTGTTAGTGAGCCAAGTTCTCTGGTGGTTCTTCTACCTCCAGCCTTGGTCTACAGAAGACAGCAAGCAGTGAACTCCATAGTGAGGCTCATGTGCCTCTTTTTTTTTTTTTTTTTTTTTAATTATTATTATACTTTAAGTTGTAGGGTACATGTGCATAACGTGCAGGTTTGTTACATATGTATACTTGTGCCATGTTGGTGTGCTGCACCCATCAACTCATCATTTACATCAGGTATAACTCCCAATGCAATCCCTCCCCCCTCCCCCCTCCCCATGATAGGCCCCTGTGTGTGATGTTCCCCTTCCTGAGTCCAAGTGATCTTATTGTTCAGTTCCCACCCATGAGTGAGAACATGCGGTGTTTGGTTTTCTGTTCTTGTGATAGTTTGAACACTGTTTTCTTGATGGTCTAGGTTGAAGTGTGATTTGGGGGACTTTCCTGTGGAACATAATCCTCTGGTAGTTCTGGTTTTACTTAATATACTTATTCCAGCATGTCTCCTTTGCACAACCTTTTGATTCCACTTGTACATTCCACAAGGTAATGTAAGTATTTCAGCCTCACTCTTTGTGGGCCACAGCTTTATCCAGGACCCAGAAACCACCCTAGATGCAAGTTTGAAACATCCTCTGAACCCCGGTCCAGGATATTGAATCTTATACCCCAAAAGAGTACCCCCAAGCCAATAAATTTTCTTCAATAACCAGTCATAGGTCCAGGCCCCCTTGATTGTGTACCCTCGGCCTTCAGAATATGGGTCCTGCTGCTCCATATGGCTAGGTCTTGTAGCTCCTTTGGCCAGGTCCTTGTAGTCCAAGTCCTCCCTTATCAGGTGCTGCTCAACCCTGGCTGGGTTATGCTTCCACTTAACTCTGGTTATAGGCCTGGAAGCAGGAAGGCAGCGGGGGCAGCTTCTGAGGTAAGACGCCTGTTGTCTTATATTTTGGCTGTGGGGAGTGGGATACTCTTAGGGGTGGAGTGAGCAACTTTTGCAGGCTCAGAAGATCAGATAAGTCTCGGAAATAAAATCTTTGGACCAAATGTCTCCATCCCATGTGTCAGGGTCCCTAAGTTTTTCCAGCTTGAGTCTTGACCTTGACAGATCTTCCTCATTTGGACATTCAACTATCTGTATTCAGCCACTCTGACTGTCAAATCCTGTGCTTAATCTTCAGCTTTTCCTGCTCCTTCATTGCATAAGATAAGGGCTTCTTTATAAGTTAGCATAGTGATTCAATGCAACTTAGTAATAACCACCCAATTCCATTATTTTGATCTTTATTATTCCTCTGTACATTTCAAACCCTGGACCATGGCATCTACCAGTATACACCCCTTCTCTAGGACATCATACCAGCTCACCATGGGAGAACATTTTAACAATTGAACAACCACTTTGTGCTAGGGGCTTTCTATGAGGGATGGAATCCTCATAATCAGACAGTCAGTGATTGGTGCAGTTCTAAAATATAAACTTATCATTCCTGGTACCAAGTAGGCTATTTTAGACTCTCTAGCAGGGGAGGCTGAGATGGAATTTGGAATACAAGGAGCTTCTTGGGGAGTAACTCCTGTAAAAGGAAAAGGAAAGGAGAAGGATGGGGCAGGTGGTGCCATTAGACTGTGATGCAGATCTCACAAATTTCTACCCACCCAAAGGAAAATTCCAGAGCAAAGATTGTTCTTTAGAGGAGGCCTGCATTGGATGGAAACGGCCAGGCCCTTGTACCACCACCTGGTTTAGTTATTCATCAGAGACTGACCTAAGAATAGCAAGATCTTGATTCAAAAGGCTGGGTTGGATCACAATGAAGCAAACAGCTGGAGACTGTCATCTAAGTGCACCCTTTGTAGCTGGGTAGGGAATCCTTCTTGAAAGGGTATCTGACTAGTGGATCTCCGTATCTGTTACACCTGGGTTCTCTCATACAAATGCCTTGGGAGGTGGGTGGACTAAGCTCTAAATCACAAGATAATTAGCGAACTGCATTTTGAGTAGATTAACAAAAAACTTTGACTTTTCGGTCAAAAGAATCTCACTCAATAACTATTTTAAAATGGAGATGGAGGCCGGGTGTGGTGACTCATGCCTGTAATCCCAGCATTTTGGGAAGCTGAGGCAGGCAGATCATTTGAGGCCAGGAGTTGGAGACCAGCCTGCCCAACATGGCGAAACCCCATCTCTACTAAAAATACAAAAATTAGCTGGGCATGGTGGCACGCACCTGTAATCCCAGCTACTCAGAAGGCTGAGGCAGAAGAATCACTTGAACCCAGGAGGTGGAGGTTGTAGTGAGCCAAGATCACGCCACTGCACTCCAGCCTGGGTGACAGAGTGAGACTCCATCTCAAAAACTAAAAAAAATAAATAAATAAAATGGAGTGGGAGGAAAAGTTTGGATTACTTAATTATAAGGCAGCTTTTCTCAGCAGGGCTTCTGTGGAATCCCAGGGCTCTCAAATTTGTGGCTAGGGGTTCCAAAACAGAGTATGACCGAAAAAGAAAAAAGAAAACAACTTAATGTGCCACACAATGCTAGTGCTTGCAGAGGTAAACAGTGACTGATCAGTCCATTTAGCTATTTTGAGAGAGGCTCTTCAGTTCTGTATACCAGTAGGACCGTGTTCATCTGATTAAGTCAATTTTCGGGTTTTGATGTGGAAAGAAGAAGGTCATTGATAATTTGTGAGTATTTTATTACACAATAGAGAGGACAGGAGGCTGATGATATCAGCATAACTACTTCAACCTCCCATCATGCACCACCAACTGATTTACGAGAAATGTGTTTCAAAAAAAAATTATGTGCCATAGTTGAGCTGCTTTTGGTACTTTGCTGTTGTGAAAGTTGCAAAATGAGAGTTGTACAAATTCACACTATATTGTGCTTGAAGTTTTCATATTTGGGAGAGTTTTCTTGTTCAGTTATTTTTATGCCTTTGTGATTTTTATGTTTTTGAACTTTTTGAGACTTGTTTTGTGAACTGACATATGGACTAGACTTGAGAATGATCCACGTGCTGAGGAGAAGGAATGTGTATTTTGCAGCTGTTGAATAAAATGTTCTGTAAATGTCTATTAGGTTCATTTTGTCTACAACATCTCTGTTTAACTCTAATATTATTTGCTTTATATATCTGGGTGCTCCATTGTTGGGTGCATATATATTTACAATTGTTATACCCTCTTGCTGAACTGATCCCTTTTATCATGTTCTCTTATATTTTACACACTGTTAATGTTCATGTTTTCAAAACATATTTGCTGATACAATGTGGGGAGTTTTTAAGGCAGGTATAAGATGGACAGAAAGATTCTAGGCCTAGACCTAGAAACTCATAATAAAGACTACTCATGTCTATTTATAAAGAGTTACAACTTGTAGGTCATTTATCTGCACTGGTGAGAAAGACACACACACACAAAGTCTGGCATGACAATGAAAGCTACTTGTCAATTATTTTAAATGATCTGGTAATACAAGTTGTCCAATTTTTTTGTGCATTATCTGTGGCCAAGAAGAGTTGAGGCAAAATTGAAAAGACACATCTACAAATCATATCCATTTGGCAAGTTAAAGGGACAATTCTTTCAAAGGGTTACTGGACAAACACAGTAAAAATTTTGTTAAGAATAATAAAATTCAGTGAAAGGACTCAGGAGCCTAGTTATTTAGTAGAAGAACTTACTGCCCAAAAAAGTAAAAATACCACAATTGATAAGAACCTAGTAGTGTCAGTGCATAATACTCAAGTTAGTGAAATGCAAGGACAGATTTAGTATCAGAAGCTGAAAAGCCTCCACTGTCACTACAACACAGCAACGTATTAATGACATAGTCAATACTTTTCATATTGCAAATAATATTTGCAATTTCTACTTAAATGTAAAAAGCCTATCTTTAGAGAAAATTATTTTATACCAAAGTCAAAATTATTTTCTTACCTAAGTCAGTTATTTAACAGAAATTTGTTATTTTTGCCTTCTGGGCTTTAAAACAAAAAAGGAATTAAAAACAAAAAAGGAATTAATTTCAAAAAAAGGTGAACTGAGTTTACTTACCTAATCCTTTATTTTTATTTGAGAAAGTCTGGCAACAAATATTTTTTGAGTTTTAAATAGGCACAAAAACTACATTTGTACATATCATCTACTATATTTCACAGCTTTTTAGCAACTGTGAGGTAGAAATTAGTAATAAGATTTTCAAATCTATTTGATTTTGGGATTTTTTGTTTTTTTTTAAATTTTACTATGATTTTCAAATGTGAATTGAATACTACAGTAGCAATCAAAACTGTTCCCACTTTAAAATAATATTTTATCTCTTGTGATAAATCAGAATATTTTATCTCTTGTGATAAGTCAAAATTTTTTGACTTACACTTTTTTTTAAAAAAAGTGATGATTAAAACTGATGACTGGATGATTATAAAAGTTTTAGGTTGTACATTTTTATTATACTTATTTTTGATTTATTTATTTTTTAACAGTATCAACTTGTATTTTAAATTCAGGGGGTACATGTGGATTTGTTACCTGGGCATATTATGTGATGCCAAGGTTTGGAGTACAGATGAACCTGTCACCCAGGTACTGAACACAGTACCGAATAGGTAGCTTTTCAACATTTGCCTCCTTGCCCTCATAGTCCCCAGTGTCTATTATTGCTATCTTTATGTTCATAAGTATCCACTGTTTAGCTCCCACCTGTAAGTGAGAATAAGCCATATTTGTTTTTTTGTTCTTGTGCTAACTCACTTAGGATAATGGCCTTCAGCTACATCCATGTTGCTGCAAAGGACATGATTTCACTCTTTTTACGGTTGTGTAGTATTCCATGATTTCTAGGTACCACATTTTCTTTACCCATTCCACCACTGATGGGCACCTAGGTTGATTGCCTGTCTTTGGTACTGTGAATAGTGCTGTGATAAACACATTAAGTGCATGTGTCTTTTTGGTAGAATGATGTATTTTCTTTTGGATATATATCCAGTTATGGAATGGCTGGGTCAAATGGTAGTTCTGTTTTAAGTTCTTTGAAAAATCTCCATGCTTCCCATAGTGGTTTAAGTAATTTACATTCCCAACATCAGTGTATCTGTATTCCCTTTTCCCTATGGTCTTGCCAGTGTCTGCTTTTTTGTTGTTGTTTTGACTTTTTAATAATAGCCATCTGACTGGTGTGAGATGGTATCTCATTGTGGTTTTGATTTGCATTTTTCTGGTGATTAGTGATGTGTTTGTTGGCTGCTTATATGTCTTCTTTTGAGAAATGTCTGTTCATGTCCTTTGCCAATTTTTTTGAGAGGTTATTTTTTGCTTGTTCAAAGATTTAAGTTCCTTATAGATTCAGGATATTAAACCTTCATTGGATGCATGGTTTGCCAATATTTTCTCCCATTCTGTAGGTTGTCTGTTGATATTTTTTTCTGTGCAGAAGCTCTTTAATTAGTTTAATTAGGTCAACATTTGTTTAACTTGTCAATTTTTGCTTTTTAGAACCTAGGCATAAATTCTTTCCCAAGGCTGATGTCCGGAATGGTGTTTCTTAAGTTTTCTTTCAGTATTCTTATAGTTTGAGATCTTACATTTAAATATTCAATCCATCTGAAGTTCATTTTTGTATTTGGTAAAAGGTAGGGGTACAGTTTTACTCTTCTGTTTATGACTACTCAGCTATCCCTGCACTATGTATTGAACAGGGAGTCCTTTTTCCATTGCCTTTTTTTTTTTTTTTTTTTTGGCCAACCTTGTTGAAGATCAGATGGTTGTAGGTCTGTGGCTTTATTTCTGAGTTCTCTATTCTGTTCCATTAGCCTGTATGTCTGTTTTTGTACCAGTACCATGCTGTTTTTGTTGCTGTAGCCTTATAGTTTGAAATCAAATAAGGTAATGAGTATAGCTTTGTTCTTTTTGCTTAAAATTGCTTTGGCCATTCAGTCTCCTTTCCGGTTCCAAAAAATTTTACAATTTTTTCTAGTTCTATGAAAAATACAAATTTTGGTAGCTTGATAGGAATTGCACTAAACCTGTATATTACTTTGGGCAATATGTCTATTTTAATGATAATGATTCTTCCAATCCACGAGCATGGGATGTTTTTCCATTTGTTTGTGTCACCTATGATTTTTTTCAGCAGTGTTTTATAGTTCTCCTTGTAGAGATCTTTCACCTCTTCGGTTAGATGAATTTCTTGTTTTGTTTTGGTGGGGTTTTTTTTTTTTTTTCAGTGATTATAAATGGGATTGTGTTCTTGATTTGGCTCTCAGTTGGAACATTATTGGTATATATAAAGGCTACTGATTTTTATACATCATTTTTTTTTATCCTGAAACTTTACTGAAATCATTTATCAGTTCCAAGAGCCTTTTTCTGCAGTCTTTAGGGCTTTCTAGGTGTAGATTATATCACCAATGAAGACAGTCTGACTTCTCTTCCTACTTGGATGTCTTTTATTTCTTTCTCTTGCCTAATTGCTCTAGCTAGCACTTCCAGTACTATGTTGAATAGGTGTAGTGAAAGTAGACAGACATTCTTTTCTTGTTCTAGCTCTCATAGGGAATGCTTCCATTTTTTGCCCATTCAGTAAGATGTTAGCTGTGGGTTTGTCATAGATGGCTCTTATTATTTTGAGGTATGCTCCTTTGATGCCTAGTCTCTTGTGAGTTTTTGTCATGAAAGAATGTTAATTTTATCAAAAGCATTTTCTGCACCTATTGAGATAATCATATGGTTTTCGTTTTTAATTCTGTTTATGTAATGAATCACATTTATTGATTTGCTTGCATATGTTGAACCAATCTTTCATCCTGGAAATGAAGCCTACTTGATCATGATGAATTAACTTTTTAATGTGCTGCTGGATTCAATTTGCTAGCATTCCATTAAGGATTTTTGCATCTCTGTTCAGCATGAATATTGACCTGAAATTTTCTTTTTTCATTGTGTCTTTGTCAGGTTTGGTATCAAGTTAATGTTGGTTTCATAGAATGAATTAGGGAGTTCTTCTTCATAGCTTTTTTTGAAATCGTTTCAGTAGAATTGGTATCAGATCTTCTTTGTATATCTAATAGAATTTTGCTGTGAGTTCATCTGATCTGGGATTTTTGGGTTGGTAGGTTTTTTATTACTCATTTAATTTTGGAACATGATATTGGTCTGTAAAGGATTTAAATTTCTTCCCCGTTCAATCTTGGGAGGCTGTGTGTTTCCAGGAATTTATCCATTTCTTCTAGATTTTATGGTTTGTGTGCATAGAGATCTTCAAATAGTCTCTGATGATCTTTTGTATTTCTGTAGAATTGGTTATAATGTCACCTTTGTCATTTCTGATTGGTTTATTTGAATCTTCTTTCCTGTTTTCTTTGTTAATTTAGCTAGTGGTCTATCAATCTTATTTCTTGTTTCAAAGAACCAGCTTTAGGTTTTGTTGATTCTTTGCATAGATTTTGGGGTCTTAATTTCATTCAGTTCTTCATTGAGTTTAGCTATTTATTTTTTTCTGTTCACTTTGGGCCTAGGTCATTCTTATTTTTCTGGTTCCTCTAGGTGTGATGTTAGATCATTAATTTGAGATTGTAACTTTTTGAGGTAGGTTTTAAGTAGTGTAAATTTTCCTTTTAACACTGTTTTTGCTGCATACCAGAGATTTCGGTATGTTTTCTCTCTATTTTCACTTATTTCAAAGAATATTTTGATTTCTGCTTTAATTTCGTTGTTTTCCCAAAAGTCACTGTGGAGCAAGTTGTATTTGTGTGGTGTTGAGAAATCTTATTGGTATTGATTTCTATTTTTTCCACTTTAGTCTAAGAGTATTGTTTGGTATGACTTTGATTTCTTTGAATTTATTGATATTTGCTTTATGGCTGAGTATGTGATCAATCACAGAGTATGTTGTGTGTGCAGATGAGAAAAATGTATATTCTGTGGTTGATGAGTGGAGTAGTCTATAGATGTCTGTTAGGCCCAATTGGTCAAATGCCAAATTTAATTCCATAATTTCTTTGTTAGCTTTCTGTATTGATCATCTAATGCTGTCAGTGGGGTGTCAAAGTCCCCCACTATTATTGTGTGTGGTCTAAATCTTTTCATAGTTTTAGAAGTACTCGTTTTATGAATCTGTGTGTTTCAATATTGGGTGCATAAATATTTAAGATAGTTAAGCTTTCTTATTGAAGTGAACCCTTCATCATTGCTCTTTTTTGCCCTTTTATCCTGTTATTGGTTTAAGGTCTGTTTTGGGGGTGGAGCCAAGATGGCCAACTAGAAGCAGCTGGGATCAGAGGTTCCCATTGAAAAGATTCAAAACAGCATGGGAACCCTGCACTGGCAAGTAAGGTATCCAGGTTCTGTCATTAGGACTGATTAGGTGGCTGGCATGACCCAGGAAGAGGAAGGAAGAGCAGTAGTCCCATCTGAGAGCCACATGGGGCATGGGAGCCCCACCGTCAGCCAAGAGAGACGATGAGTGAGTGTGCTACCCAGCCTGCTGAGTTCCTGGGGATAGGAGTGGCCATAACCACTACTGCAGCTGCCATTTAAGCCATCTGAGCTCCTTGGCAGTGGGGTGGGGGAGGGGGTACCATTGCGGGGCAGCAGCCAACACTGAGGCTGCAGGACCTCCCTGCATAACTCCAACTCCAGCCAGAGGCTCAAGGACAGAACTCTGATTTCCCTGAGCCTGAGCCTCTAGGGGGAGGGGTGGCCATAGTCCCCATGGGCCAGCAGTCTTACTCTTTCCTCCTGCTAGCTCTGAGGAATCTGGGCAGCCCAGATGAGTGGGTTTCCCCTGAGTGCAGCACACTCCCTCCACCAATGGACAACCAAAGTGCCTCATTAAATGGGTCCTGCTTCCCAGCTGGGTGAGATGCCCAACAGGGGTTATCAAACATCCTATACATTAGCATTCCTACTGGCATCAGGTTGGTGCCTCTCGAAGCCAGAGATCCCAGAGGAATGAGCAGGCACCCATTTTTGCTGTCCTCCAGCCTGATCGAGTGACATCTCCAGGCATGGGAGTGAACCAGAAGAATAGGGCCTGAAGTGAATCCCCAGCAAACCACAGCAGTCCTACAGAAGAGGGACCTGAGTATTTGAAAGAATCACAAACAAATAGAAAGCAACAACAACATCAACATAAAAAGGTTCCCACAAAAACCTTATCCAGGGGTCAGCAGCCTCAAAGATAGAAACTAGACAAACTCGTGGAGATGAGAAAGATTCAACAAAAAATACTGAAAAATCAAAAGGCCACAGTGCCTCTTCTCCACCAAATGATTGCAACACCTCTCCAGCAAGGGTGCAGAACTGGATGGAAGATGAGATGGACAAATTGACAGAAGTAGGCTTCAGTAGGTGGTTAATAACAAACTACACTAGCTAAAGGAACATGTTCTAACCCAATGCAAAGAAGGTAAGAACCTTAACAAAAGGTTAGAGGAACTGCCAACTAGAATAACCAGTTTAGAGAGGAACATAAATGACCTGATGGAGCTGAAAAACGCAGCATAAGAACTTCGTGAAGCATACACAAGTATCAATAGTCAAATCAATCAAGCAGAAGAAAGAACATCAGAGATGGAAGACTATTCTGCTGAAATAAGGCAAACAGACACGATTAGAGAAAAAAGAATGAAAAGGAATGAACAAAACCTCCGAGGAATGGGACTATGTAAAAAGACCAAACCTATGACTGATTAAAGTATCTGAAAGAGACAGGGAGAATGGGACCAAGATAGAAAAGTATCGAGAAGAACTTCTCCAACCTAGCAGGACAGGCCAACATTCAAATTCGAGAACTACAAAGAACCCCATTAAGATACTCCATGAGAAGATCAACCCCAAGACACATAATCATGAGATTCCCCAAGGTCAAAACGATGAAAAAAATGTTAAGGGCAGCCAGAAAAGCCAGGTCATCTATAAAGGGAAGCCCATCAGACTAACAGCAGATCTCTCAGCAGAAACCCTACAAACCAGGAGAGAGTGGAGGCCAATATTCAACATTCTAAAAGAAATTAATTTTCAACCCAGAATTTCATATCCAGCCAAACTAAGCTTTGTAAGTGAAGGAGAAATAAAATCCTTTCAGACAACAAATGTGGAGGGAATTTATCACCACTAGGCCTACCTTGCAAGAGGTCCTGAAGGAAACACTAAATGAGAAAAGAAAAAAATGGTACCAGCCACTGCAAAACACATGAAAACATAAAGACCCATGACACTATGAAGAAACGGCATCAACTAGTGTACAAAATAACCAGCTAGCATTATGATGACAGGATTAAATTCATACATAACAACATTAACCTTAAATGTAAATGGGCTGAATGCCCCAATTAAAAGATACAGACTGACAAATCAGATAGAGTCAAGAATCATCAGTGTGCTGTATTCAAGAGACCCCTCTCACATGCAATGACACACATAGGCTCAAAATAAAAGATGGAGGAAACTTTACCAAGCAAATGGAAAGCAGAATAAAGAGGGGTTGCAATCCTAGTCTCTGATAAAACAGACTTTAACCCAACAAAGATCAAAAAAGACAAAGAAGGGCATTATCTAATGGTAAAGGGATCAATTCAACAAGAAGAGCTAACTATCCAAGATATATATGTACCCAATACAGGAGCACCCAGATTTATAAAACAAGTTCTTAGAGACCTACAAAGAGACTTAGACTCCCATACAATAATAGTGGGAGACTTTAACAACCCACTCAATATTAGACAGATTAATGAGACAGAAAATTAACAAGGATATTCAGTACTTGAGGTCACCTCTGGATCAAGTGAACCTGGTAGATATCTACAGAACTCTCCACCCCAAAACAACAGAATATACATTCTTCTCAGTGCTACATGGCACTTACTGTAAAATCAACCACATAATTAAAAGTAAAACACTCCTCAGCAATTGCAAAGGAACTGAAATCATAACAAACAGTCTCTCAGACCACAGTGCAATCAAATTAGAACTCAGGATTAAGAAACACCCCAAACCACACAACTACATGGAAACTGAACAACCTGCTCCTGAAAGACCCCGGGTAAATAATGAAATTAAGGCAGAAATCAAGAAGTTCTTTGAAACCAATGAGAACAAAGAGACAATGTACCAGAATTTCTGGGATACAGCTAAAGCAGTGTTAAGAGGGAAATTTATAGCACTAAATGCCCACATCAGAAAGCTAAAAAGACCTCAAATTGACACCCTAACATCACAACTAAGAGAACTAGAGAACCAAGGGCAAAAAAACCCCAAAGCTAGCAGAAGAATAGAAATAACCAAGATCAGAGTGGAATGCAAGGAGATAAAAACAGGAAAAACTCTTCAAAAAAATCAATGAATCCAGGAGCTGATTGTTTGAAAAAATTAATAAAGTAGATAGACTACTAGCTAGACTAATAAAAAAGAAAAGAGAGAATAATCAAATACGCACAACAAAAAATGATAAAGGGGATACCACCAGTGACCCCCAAAGAAATACAAACAACTATCAGAGAATACCATAAGCACCTCTATGCAAATAAACTAGAAAATATAGAAGAAATGGATAAATTCCTGGACACATACACCCTACCAGGACTAAACAAGGAAGAAGTCAAATCCCTGAATAGACCAATAACAAATTCTAAAATTGAGGCAGTAACAAATAGCCTACCAACCAAAAAAAACCCAGGACCAGATAGATTCACAACCAAATTCTACCAGAGGTACAAAGGGGAGCTGATACCACTCCTTCAGAAACCATTCCAAACAAATGAAAAGGAGGGACTCCTCCCTAACTCATTTTATGAGGCCAGCATCATCCTGATACCAAAACCTGGCAGAGACACAAAAAAGAAAACTTCAGGCTAACATCCCTGGTGAACATTGATGTGAAAATCCTCAATAAAATAATAGCAAACTGAATCCAGCAGTGCATCCAAAAGCTTATCTACCACAATCAAGTCAGTTTCATCCTTGGGATGCAAGGCTGGTTCAATATACACAAATCAATAAATGTAATCCATCATATAAACAGAACCGGTGACAAAAACCACATAATTATCTCAATAGATGCAGAAAAGTCCTTCGATAAAATTCAACATCTCTTCATACTAAAAACTCTCAATAAACTAGGAATTGATGGAACATATCTCAAAATAATAAAAGTTATTTATGACAAACAGTCGATATCATACTGAATGGGCGAAAGCTGGAAGCATTCCCCTTGAAAACTGGCATAAGACAAGGATGCCCTCTCTCGCCACTTCTATTCAACATAGTGTTGGAAGTTCTCGCCAGGGAAATCGGGTAAGAGAAAGAAACAAAGTGTAGTGAAATATGAAAAGAAGAAGTTAAATTATCTCTGTTGGCAGATGACATGATCCTACATTTAGAAAACCCCATTATCTCACTCCAAGAACTCCGTAAGCTGATAAGCAACTTCAGCAAAGTCTCAGGATACAAAATCAATGTGCAAAAATCACAAGGATTTTTGTGAGCCAAATCATGAATGAACTCCCATTGACAATTGCTACAAAGAGAATAAAATACCTAGGAATACAGTTAACAAGGAACGTGAAGGCTCTGCTTAAGGAGAACTACAAACCACTGCTCAAAAAAATAAGAGAGGACAAAAACAAATGGTAAAACATTCCATCCTCATGGATAGGAAGAATCAATATCATGAAAATGGTCATATAGGAAGAATCAATATCATGAAAATGGTCATACTGCCCAAAGTAACTTATAGATTCAATGTTATTCCCATTAAACTACCACTGACGTTCTTCATGGAATTAGAAAAAACTACTTTAAAATTCATATGGAACCAAAAAAGAGCCTGCATAGCTAGGAAAATCCTAAGAAAAAAAGAACAAAGCCAGAGGCATCACACGACCTAACTCCAAACTATATTACAAGGCTACAGTAACCAAAACAGCATGGTACTGGTACCAAAATAGATATATAGACCACGGAACGCAATAGAGATCTCAGAAATAAGACCACACATTTACAACCATCTGATCTTCAACAAACCTAACCAAAACAAGCAATAGGGAAAGAATTCACTATTTGATTAATGGTGCTGGGAAAACTGGCTAGCCATATGCAGAAAACTGAAACTGGACCCCTTCCTTATACCTTATAAGGAAATTAACTCAAGATGAATTGAAGACTTAAATGTAAAACCCAAAACCATAAAAACCCTAGAAGGAAACCTAGGCAATACTATTCAGGACATGGGCATGGGCAAAGATTTTATGATTAAATCACCAAAAGCAATTGCAACAAAAGCTAAAATTGACAAAAGGGAGCTAATTAAACTAAGGAACTGCACAGAAAAATAAATTACCATCAGAGTGAATAGGCAACCTACAGAATGGGGAAAATTTTTGCAATCTTTCCATCTGACAAAGGTCTAATATTCAGAATTTACAAGGAACTTAAACAAATTTACAAGAAAAAAAAAACCATCAAAAAGTGGGCAAAGTATATAAACAGACACTTCTAAAAAGCAGACATTAATGAGGCCAACAATCTTATGAAAATAAGCTCAATATCACTGATCATTAGAGAAATGCACATCAAAACCACAATGAGATACCATCTCATGTCAGTCAGAATGGAGATTATTAAAAAGTCTGGAAACCAGATGCTGGTGAGGCTGTGGAGAAATAGGAACATTTTTACCTTGTTGGTGAGAATGCAAATTAGTTCAACCATTGTGGAGGACAATGTGGTGATTCCTCAATGATCTAGAACCAGAAATACCATTTGACCCAGCAATCCCATTACTGGGTGTATACTCAAAGGAATATAAATCATTCTATTATAAAGATACATGCATACGTATGTTTATTGCAGTCCTACTCACAATAGCAAAAACATACAGCCAACCCAAATGACCATCAGTGATAGACTGGATAAAGAAAATGTGGTACATATATACCATGGAATATTGTGCAACCACAAAAAAGAATGAGATCATGTTCTTTCCAGGGGCATGGATGAAGTTGGACGCCATAATCATCAGGAAACTAATTCAGGAACAGAAAGCCAAATGCTGCATGTTCTCACTCATAAGTGGGAGTTGAACAGAGAACACATGGACACAGGGAGGGGAACAACACTCCTGTTGTGGTGGGGGGAGAGGGAGGGGGAGCATCAGCACAAATAGCTAATGTATGTAGGGCTTAAAATGTAGGTGATGGGTTGATAGGTGCAGCAAACCATTATGGCACATGCATACCTATATAACAAACCTGCACGTTCTGTACATGTATCCCGGAACTTAAAGTAAAAAAAAAATAATAAAATAAATAAATAAAACATCTTAGAAATAAATAAAATCTATTTTACCTAATACAAGAATACTAACTCCTGTTCCTTTCTGTGTTCTGTTTGCATAATAGAACTTTCTCTAAACTTTTTTTAACTTTTATTAATATTTTAGATTTGGAGCACATGTCAAGGTTTATTACATAGGTAAACTCATGTCATGGGGTTTGAAGTACAGATTATTTCATCACCTAGGTCTTAAGCTCAGTACCCAATAGTTATTTTTTCTACTCCTCTCCCTCCTTCTACTCTCTGTACTCAAGTAGACCCCAGTATCTGTTGTTTCCTTCTTTGTGTTCATAAGTTCTCATCATTTAGCTCCCACTTACAAGTGAGAATATACGGTATTTGGTTTTCTGCTCATGCATTAGTTTCCTAAAGGTAACAGCCTCCAGCGGCATCCATGTTCCTGCAAAAGACATGATCTTGTTCCTTTTTGTGGTTGCATAGTATTCCATGGTATAGATGTATCACATTTTCTTTATCCAGTCTTTCATTGATGGGCCTTTAGGTTGTCCATGTCTTTGCTATTATGAATAGTGCTGCAATGAACATTCACATGCATGTGTCTTTATAGTAGAATGATTTATATTCCTGTGGGTATATACCCAGTAATGGGATTGCTGGGTCAAATGGTATTTCCGATTTTAGCTCTTTGAAGAATTACCATACTTCTTTCCACAATGGTTGAACTAATTTACACTCTCACTAATGGTATATAATCGTTCCTTTTTCTCCTCAACCTTGCCAGCATCTGTTAATTTTTGACTGTTTAATAATAGCTATTCTGGCTTGTGTGGCTTGTGTGAGTTGGTATCTCTTTGTAATTCCGATTTGCATTTCTCTAATGATCAGTTATGTTGAGCTTTTTTTTTCACATGATTGTTGGCCGTAGGTATGTCTTCTTTTGAGAAGTGTCTGTTCATGTCCTTTGCCCACTTTTTAATGGGGTCGTTTGTTTTTCTATTGTAAATTTGTGTAAGTTCCTTATAGATGCTGGATATTGCACCTTTGACAGATGCATAGTTTGCAAGTGTTTTCTCCCATTCCATAGGTTTTCTGTTTACTCTATTGATAGTGTCTTTTGCTCTGCAGAAGCTCTTCAGTTTAATTAGATCCCATTTGTCAAATGTTGCTTCTGTTGCAATTGCTTTTGACATTTTCATCATGAAATATTTGCCTGTTCCTATGTTCAGGGTTGTATTGCCTAGTTGTCTTCCAGAGTTTTTATAATTTTGGGTTTTACATTTAAGTCATTAATCCATATTAAGTTGACCTTTGTATACAGTGTTAAGAAAGGGGTCAAACTTCAGTCTTCTGCATATGGCTAGTCAGTTATCCCAACACCATTTATTGAATAGGGAGTACTGTCCCCATTGCTGGTTTTTGTCAGCTTTGTCAAAGATCAGATGATCACAAGTGTGCAGCCTTATTTCTGGGCTCTCTATTCTCTTCCATTGGTCTATATGCCTGTTTTTCTACCTACGTACCATGATGTTTTGGTTACTGTAGCTATAGTATATTTTAAAGTTGGGTAATGTAATGCCTCCAGCTTTGTTCTTTTTGCTTAGGATTGCCTTGGCTATTTGGGCTCTTTTTTGGTTCCATATAAATTTTTAAATAATTTTTTCTAATTCTATGAAGAATGTCATTGGTAGTTTGATTGGAATAGCACTGAATCTGTAAATTGCTTTGGGAGGTATGACCATTTTAATGATATTGACTCTTCTTATCCATGAGCAGGTGATGTTTTTCCATTTGTTTGTGTCTTCTCTGATTTTTTTGAGCGGTGTTCTGTAGCTCTCATTGTAGAGATGTTTCACTTCCCCGGTTAGCTGTATTCCTAGGCATTTTATTCTTTTTGTGGCAATTGTGAATGGGATTGTGTTCCTGCTTTGGCTCTTAGCTTGACTGCTTTTGGTGTATAGAAATGCTACTGATTTTTGTACATTGAATTTTGTATCCTGAAACTTTGCTGAAATTGTTTATCAGTTGAAGGAGCATTTGTTTCAAGACTATGAGGATTTCTAGATATAGAATCATGTCGTGTGAAAACAGGGACAGTTTAACTTCCTCTCAATCTATTTGGATGCCACTTATCTCTTTCTCTTGCCTTATTGCTATGTCTATATTTCTCTCACCCTTTACTTTGTGTCTATAGGTGTCATTATATGTGAGACGGGTTTCTTGAAGATGGCAGACAAATAGACTTTGTTTTTGCTTTTTTTATATCCAACTTGCCACTCTGTGCCTTTTAAGTGGGTCAGTTAGACCACTTACTTTCAAGGTTTATATTTTTATGTGAAGTTTTGATGCTATCATGAAGTTGTTAGTTGGTTCCTTTGCAGTTTCCATTGTGGTTGCTTTATAGTGTCTATGAGCTAAGTACTTGGGTGTGTTTTTGTGGTAGGAGGTATTGTTCTTTCATTTCCATGTTTAGAAACCCTTAAAGATCTCTTGCAATGTTGGTCAAGTGGTAGCCAACTCCCTTAGAGTTTGGTTGTTGAAATATTTTATTTCTCCTTCACTTATGAAGCTTAGTTCGGCAGGATTTGAAATTCTTGGTTGGAATTTCTTAAAAAAAAAAAAAAATGCTTAAAAAAGGCCTCCAGTCTCTCTTGGCTTACAAGGTTTCTGCTAAGAAGTGTGCTGTAAGCCTAATGGGATTCCCTTTGTACATAATGTGACCTTTTCTCTAGCTGCCTTTAAGATTTTTTCTTAGTTTTGATCTTGAACAGTCTGTTGACTATATGCCTTAGTGATGGTCTTTTTTTATAGTATCTCACAGGAGTTATCCAGATTTCTCATATCTGGATGTCTCCCTTTAGCAAGATTAGAGCAATTTTCTTGCATTATTTTATTAAATATATTTTCCAAGTTGTGTTATTTCTCCTCATTTCTCTCAGAAATGCCAGCATTTGAAGGTTTGGTCACTTTACATAATCCCATATTTCTCAAAGACTTCACTCATTTTTTAAAATTCTTTTTTTTCATTATTTTTTTCTGACTGGGTTAGTTCAAAGGATCAGTTTTCAAGCTCTGGAATTCTTTTTTTCTGCTTGTTCCAGTTTATTGATAAAGCTTTCTATTGTATTTTCAAGTCCTTTAAGTGAGATTTTCAATTCCAGAAGCTCTGATTGAGTTCTTTTTAAGATGTTTATCTCTTCTTTCATTTCCTGAATTGCTTTAGAAGTTTCTTTGTGTGGATTTTCAACCTTTCCTTTGATCTTGTTGAGTTTCCTTTCAAACCATGCTTGACTTCTTTACCTGTCATTTCTGAGTTTCCATTTTGGTTAGGAACAATTGCTGGAGAGTTACTGCAATCCTTTGGAGGTGGTGTCACTACATTCAGATTTTTCATGGTTCCTGAATTCTTGCTCTGGTACCTTCTCCTCTGGAGATGCTGGCACTAACTTTTGTAATTATTTTTTGTGAACAGGATTTCTGCACAGGAAGGATGGGGAAACCCAATCTGCTAACCCATGTGAGTGGTGCTCCAAATGCCTGGAGATCTGCCTATGTGTAAAGCAGAGAGGGCCCTACTGCACCACAATCTATGTCCATGAAGGGTGGAATGGCTCAGGCTGCTGGTCCAGGCAAGTGGGTGTCTTAATGCCTCATTTTCTGCCTGTGGGTAGAGTAGAGGGACCCACTGTACCAAAATATCAGGGGAGCAGGCTGGAACTCCCAGCAATGACACATACAGACCCATTCCAGATTTCCAAGTTGGCTCTAGCTATAAGTCTCATCATCCAGGAGAAACTGCAGCTATAGAAATTCTCCTCCCACCCCAGGCTTGTGATGGGGGACAGCACAATTCCGGCACCTACTGCTAAGGCACTTTCCACAGTTCTGGCTGTGGAGGCCCCTATGATCCAGAGCAGGAACTTCAATCTGTGGCCCAAGACTTAAATGATTGTGCATCCATGCTGCCTGTTGCCAAAGAATGGCTTTGTATCTTCAAGTCTTTTTGAATGAGATTTTTAAAAGATCAAACAGGAATATAAAAACCAAAAGAATTAAGGTTCCCTCTGCCTTCACCACTGACTAGTATTAGAGTATGAGAAATGCAAACTATACAAATAGAATATTTTATAAGTCAGTCAAATAAATTGATCTACAGGAAAATATACTTGTACACTCAAAACAGGATTGAGATTACTACTGGATTATTATGTCCACAAATTGCTGATAACACTAATGTATAGAGAGGTGTTGATATAATAATTTTATGCAGGACATCTCTGAGATCTGAAGATAATTTCAAGAGTTCTAGGGTAAAAAGTTTAAGGAAGGCTGCTTTAAGTTTTTTCTCACCCTTCCTCCACCCCATCATGCACAACTTCTAAATCAGGGTAGAAATTTCTTAAAAACAAAAACAAAAACAAAACAAACAAAAAAAACCCCAGCTACTAAAGCTTTTTAAATGATTTGAGAACTCTCTTCTTGATGCTTTGCTGAACTAACCAACATTGTTTATTTTTAACTATATTGAGGCTTAGTCTGAGACACAAACTACTAACTCAAATACTGGGAAGATAGGAAATATGAATGGTTAATGGTTAAAATGCACAGTTCTCCAGTGAAAGAGACCAAAATACCCTCAGGAGAAGGATCTCTGAATAAAATTTAAGTCTAAACTTGGAAAAATAAATTTGGAGGAAAGCCATGGCAGATTTAGAGGCAGGCAAATTAAACTTAGTGAATTTCAAATTAATTTCACAGATGGTATCCAATTCTAGTGTTGCTGGCAGGGTTCCAGGTTATATTGGAAACATAAAGAAAAAGCAAAAATCTTACTTTGATTTTCTCTGGAGATGTGAGATGTCTGATCTTTACAATTGTGTGTTTATAAGTATGTTTATGTATGTTTGTACATATGAGTATATGTGTTTTGTGTGTATGTAGTCAATACCATATAAAGATTAACAAAACGAAACAGTATCCCAGCCTACAAATCTTGTAAGAAACAAATTCTCAGACACTTGTGAAGGGAAGTATCAACTAAATATTTATTGGGTCTATTTTTAAGAACTGCCAGATACATCTTTTTATAACATTGAAAATAAACTTAATCTTTACTTAAGGGATAGGATTATATATTAGTGATGTGTATATTATAGCCAAAGTATTGATTCTATACTTCTTCTTGTGTAGAAATAGAAACAAGAGCTACAGCTGCCTGAAAAAAAAATGTATATATTAAATATTTAATATCCAATGTTCATATATATATGTACATTTTACTATTCCAGGGAATTACAGGATATTATTTTACTGATAGTTATATACATTAAAGATTATTCACCTTTTCAATTATTCTTGTCTGCTGAGACACTCTGCTCTTTTTAGATATTAGCAAGCAGATTCATGGCAGTTTTGGGACTTCTTAGTCCCCCAACTTTCTAAGTTTAGAGACTTCTATCCCATATCATTTCAAACATATAAAAATACACCCACAGCAGATGTTAAATATAACTTCCCTAAAATTTTTTCAAAAGATTTTTAAAAAATGGTTATACATTTGAGTTTTCTTAAAGATAAATGGTTTATTTTGTTCTTGTGGATTACATTTATATTTAAGTTTATATTTAAGTAGAGTTGGATTGAATTATGCTTAACATTATATTCTTTAGATATTTAACTATACTTTTGTTCATTTTTATTTTTCAGGGTTTTTTTTTCTTAGTTTGAAGCCAATAATTTTTCTTCCAGATTTAAACAATGTCATTGACAAGCTCCTAGACTAGTCTAGACACCAAGCCTATAGTACCAAATTGATAAAACTATTTTTTAGTTACCACTAATGATGCTGTACTTGCTATAAAACCAAGTTTTTTACTGTGGCTTATAATGTCTTATATGTATTTTTCTATGCCTTCTTCTATGGCCCTTGCTCATGCACTTGTCTTGTTTTCAGTCTGTTCATATAAGCAGTCTTTTGTTCTAAGAATCTATCATTGCTTGAGAAGATAAAGTAGCAATAGCAGTTTGAGGGAGTATCAGGGTTAAGGGAATACTTTTTAGGGTTTTCGCTTTGATTTGTATAGGATAGAAAAGACCTGGGCAAGCTTGTAGGCAGACAAGAAGTAGCTGAGCGAAAAACATCCAGCAGAAGAACAAATGTCCTTCATCTTTTTTATAATTGAGCTACTGCCTTAGCTTAGTGCCTGGACAGGGCATAGTGGTGATAGAGAAATTCTAGGCAGACAGGCGTGTGTCCCTGGCAAAACCCAGCTTCCAACTGAAAAGCCTGAGACCTGCAGCCCAAAGTGAGAACTTCTATCCCAGTGTGCCTGCTCTCTCCCAGTTGGTTCTTTCTGAATAATGTCATTTCACCAATTGAATGTTGCCTCTTCCAAAACTACCTATTGCCCACTCTGCCCCATCCTGTGCCTATAAAGACCCCAGATTCAGCTGGCAGAGGAAAGAAGTGGCTGGACCACAGGGAGAGGTGGCTTTGGCTTCAAAAACAGTGGCTGGATGGGCAACTTGACTTCAAAAGAGAGAAGCAGAGAGGCCATTTGACTTCAGGGGAGTACAACCTGCTTTTCCCGTCCCCTTTCCACTCTCCCTCACTGCTGAGAGCCACTTTCATCACTCAATAAAATTCTCCACATTCACCATCCTTCAGTTCGTCCACATGACCTCATTCCTCTTGGAAATGGGACAAGAATCTGGGATGCACCAAGTGCAGGTACTCAAAAGGCTGTCACGCTGGCCCTTTACCCTCACTGGTAGAGGGCAGCCACCCCATGCAATGAGGCAAAGGTCCCACTGAGCTGATATCCAAAAACTGCTGTCCAAAAATGACGGTGCTAAGAGAGCACCTTAACACACTCTCTGAAGCCTTGGGGTCGCAGGCACCCCTGCCTGGATGCTGCAATGGGGCCTGCACAAAGTTTACTTCTGCCAGCACTGAAGTGGCCGGCCAGTTCCTGCACTCTCCTGCCTGTGTGCTCCCTCCCAGGAGGGGTGGAGTCCAGCGGACCTGAGTGAATTAAGTTTGCTTCTGCTGGGCTGCTGGCTGGTTCCTGCACTCACTTGCTCCGGTTCCCATACTCGTTCACTCACATGCTCTGTCCCACAAGGAGTTGAGTGGAGTGGGCTGAGTAAATGGGGCACCCCATCACAAGTCCCGTGAAGAGGTCAAGAAAATATCCTGCATCAGTAGGAGGTCTAAAACCAATCTTTTTTGAAGGACAGTGTCATGCAATAGATGCTTTATTTTTTTTTTTTTTTTATTTTTTTTTGGAGACGGAGTCTCACTCTGTCGTCCAGGCTGGAGTACAGTGATGTGATCTTGGCTCACTGCAAGCTCTGCCTCCCGGGTTCACGCCATTCTCCTGTCTCAGCCTCCCCAGTAGATGGGACTACAGGCGCCTGCCACCGCGCCCGGCTAAATTTTTTTGTGTGTTTTTAGTAAAGACGGATTTTCACCATGTTAGCCAGGATGGTCTCGATCTTCTGACCTCATGATCCACCCTCCTCGGCCTCCCAAAGTGTTGTGATTACAGGCGTGAGCCACGGCGCCCGGCCAATAGATGCCTTATTATAAGAGAGTATGGTTTTCTATGACTGAGAAAGAATATTCTTCCAAGCTCTCTCATGCAGTTGTAGACAGGATTGTTTCTCATAGGATATTGGACTAGAAGGTCTTACTTCCTCATTGCCTCTTTGCCAAGGGCTTCCCTCAGTTCCTTGCCACATGGACCTCTCCATAGGGTGACTCACAACATGGCAGTTGTCTTCCTTCAAAGCAGGTGAGAGAGCAAAAGAGGCTGAGTACCCAAGACAAAAACCAAAGTCTTCTTTTATAACCAAAGCTTGGAAGTGGTATTCCATTACTTCTGCTGTATTCTACGCATTGGAAATAAGTCAGTAAGTCTAGCCCACACTCAAGGAGAGGAGTGACATGAGGACATGAATATCTGGTGGTAAAGATCTTAGGAAGTCATCTTAGAGCCACATTCACTATGTAGCAGAAGATTCAGACTTCTAAACAAATAACAGTTTAAGATGTTGAGTAATATTTTTAAAAGCAGATAACTTAGAATATTTATTCCTATCTGGATCAGAGATGAAAATCTCAGAGAAAGTGACATTTGAACTAAGAACTGATTTTAAGGAAAATAGTCACCAGGCAGAGAAAACATTATGAGCAGAAAAACAGATGCACAGATGTTTATGGCATGTTTCTGGGACTTCAAAGACTTCCGTGAACTTGAAAGATATGTTGGGGAAAATGGCTGATAATAAGACTGCAACAGACTACTGTAGCCTATGGAGTTTCTCGTTTGTTATGCTGAAGAGCTTAAATTCCATCTTATACTTGAAGAGAAGTTAATGAAGGGATGAAAATCATATTTCAGAAAGATAATCCTGCTAACAGAGTGCAGAATAAGTGAAAACAAAAAAGAAAGAACTAGGCCATTCAGGAGCACGCTGTGACAGCATAAACAAAGATACAGTACACTACACTAAGCCAGTGGTCATGAGTATGGAGAAGTAGAGACATATAGGACAGATATGGTCAGGGGTTGAAAGAGAGCAAGACATTAATAACTTCAAGGCTCCTGGCTTGCATGACTAAGCAGATGTTGATGATTGAATCATAGATGGGTGGATGAAAGAGAATGAATTTCTTTCTGGATATGTTGAGTTTTAAGAACCCCACAAGACATCATACATACAGTATGGATAGGCTTTACTTCATAGACAGGGAAAGGGGGAGGAAATATAAAGCAACCATCACTTGGATGGAGACAAGCAGGAATGAATTTAGTTTAACAAATATTTGTTGAATGTTTGCTACAGTCTTGGCACTATCTTAAATATGGTATCATAATGCATTTCACCAAAGTACGAACATGTAGATTACATTCTAAAGAAAAATAAAGAACTTCTAAATTATCCTTAAATTCAGATGCACCATTTTAAATAAACTATCATCAGAATTAATTCTAGACTTCGCCAGAATAAACACAGAAATCAAGATGAACATGGAGAAGAAAGGATATTATCAAAATATACACCAAGCAACTATATTCAACCATATTTGAATCATGTATACTGTTTCATTTCCCAGAGTTTGCCTTTTATTGTGATTTATTTTCTCTTGATTCAATTAGGAATACAGTCTGCAATTTGAAAGCAATTCTACATGTTATGTGACTGAGTTTCACACAAACCACTAATAAAATGTAGTAAAGGACAATACTCAATGAATCTCTTATGTATTAACTTGATTACTAGAATTAAGTCAGCTAGTTCCATTCCGTAGTGTTTAGCACATAATGCTCATGTAGCTTAGGACAGTTTGCAATTCAGAGCTTAGTTAATTAAAGTTTGTAGTTACTTGTTAAAATTGTAATTGCACCATGCCATGATTGAGGGTCTTTTAAAAATTAAATTGTTATTTACCCAAGTGGTGCTGAGTTTTTAGTGGGTATGTGTATGTGCACACAACACAATTACACATATATTTTAACCAGACAATATTTAAGACATTTTTCCTCATTAATGTGATCAGAGAAAAAAAGATATGTGCTGCAGCTGCTTAGTTTTGGTGGCAGGTCTGTGTGTTCTGGCCCTAGATGTTCCCCTGTTTGCTTTCTTGCACACTCTTCAGAAGCATTTGCTTCTCTTCTCGAGGCCTCTGCTTCTCTTCTCGAGGTCCAAAACATCACACATTTTATAGAAAATGATGCATATGCCATTGATTTCAATGTTGTCTGTTCACGTTAACCTCACAGTTTGAACCAAAGATATTAAATTCCTAAAAAGCCCCTTCTTGATACATTAATACTCAGTCCTGATTTCTGTGTCCAAGCAGTCATCATCACAAATCATTGATGGTTCTAATGATGACCATAATCAGGGAAAGGGGAAGTGTAAAGTCTTTTATTAATTGCTCTCAACATATACAGAACTCCTCTTTCTACAGAGTGAAAGAAAGGGTTATGTTTTCAACCATACAGAAATTAACACCTCCAAAACCAAGAAAATGTCTTCAATTTTGTGGAGTAGGATGAACATTGGATGTGGTCGATATTGAATTAAAGCAGTTCCCTCAGTTTTACACTTTGTTCAAAATAGCTATAAAAATTTATACCTTTCCTTATATTTAGACCTGAAAAAAATACTATAATAGACTTAAATAGATTTATTCAATTAGCTTTGTCTTTCCTTTAATTCCAATTTAGTTGGCTCTTTATAGAAATGTGCTTACAAGTGAATTTTGATTTCTTAAGCTTTTCTATTAATTCTTGAAGTGCCCCAGTGTATATTTTCATTTTTACATGCAACCTGATAGAAAATCTATAGAACTCAGAGACTTAGAAAAAAATGTAAGCACATTAGTAAATAAATTTCTCAAAATTGGAAAGAATTGTGTCTAATATACTGTTGATTTAAATACAGGAAGAGTGATTGAACAAATAAATGAATGATTGGGCTGCATAAATGAAACATGGCCCTGTATTCAAAACAAGAGATTCAAGGAAGGGAGAATGGGTAGACACTGGAATTAGATAGATCTATCCACTCTGGCATGGCTCTGGGCAGATGGGAGGGCAAGCCAAAATGAAGTGATTTCAGTGTTGAGATGTGCCAGTGTAGAGAATCCAACCTGACAATGCTCAGAATCCAAGTTAGATCAAGGCCCCTTGGAATAAACTTCAAGATATGATAAGCAAAAGCAAGACAAGGCTACAGTGTCAAGGGACAAGAAACGGGTTCTCAGAGGCAGTAGGTGTGAATGGGAAGCAAACACATGGCTCAAAGGTTTCACTTTGAGTGAGCTGGAGTATGCAAAGTCAGGAAAACCAACACAATCAATGTTTTTGTTGTTGTTGTTGAAGAAGAAGATAGAAGAAGAGGAAGAAGAAGAAGAGGAAGAAGAAGAAGAGGAAGAAGAACGAGGAGGAGGAGGAGGAGGAGAAGGAGAAGAAGGAGAAGGAGAAGAAGAAGAAGAAGAAGAAGAAGAAGAAGAAGAAGAAGAAGAAGAAGAAGAAGAAGAAGAAGAAGGAGGAGGAGGAGGAGGAGGAGGAGGAGGGGGAGGAGGGGCAGGAGGAGGGAGGGGGAGAGGGGGAGGAGGAGGAGGAAAAGATGAAGAAGAAGAAGGAGGAGGAGGGGGAGAAAAAGAAGAAGAACAAGAAGGAGAAGGAGAAGGTAGTGCAGGAGGAGGAGGAGGAGGAGGAGGAGGAGGAGGAGGAAAACTACCTATATAAGATTATTGATAGAATAAAAATGAGTGCAAACAGTTTTAAAGTGTTTTTGCACAATGACTGCCATCTGGTAAATACTTCATAAATTGTCATTATTGTTATTACCTTTTAAAAAATCATTTCACTATAGTAAACAGCTGCTAAAAACTCAAGACAAGAGAGTAGATAAGAGATGCATTTCTACCAATGAGATGGTAAAGCTTAAGTCTCAGTCAGAAAACTGATTGACTCAAAAGACAACAAGAATTCTATGTAGAGAATTAAGGAAGCAGCATAGCACTCAAACCGAGATAAGTTGGTCCAGGGATAATATTATTAGTATGTTTCTCAAGGATAAACTGGAGAAAGTGAGGCAATGTTATCCAGTGAAGTTTTTACTTATACGATTCTAGCTTCACCTCCCATTAGTTGGTTCATGGGTGTCAGGCACAAAAAAAAACTATAAACATTTTGATTTTAAAATATTTGAATTTTTGGCTCATTGGGTTGCAAGAGATCTTCTCGACCAGCCTGACCAATGTGGAGAAACCCCATCTCTACTAAAAGTACAAAATTAGCTGGGTGTGGTGGCACATGCCTGTAATCCTAGCTACTCAGGAGGCTGAGGCAGAATTGCTTGAGCCAGGGAGGCGGAGGCTGCAGTGAGCCAAGATCATGCCATTGCACTTCAGCCTGGGCAACAAAAGCGAAACTCCATATCAAAAAAATATATATATATATATATTTTTTAAAAAAAGCATGACTCTCAAATATCAACTATTCTTTACCAATGATCTCAAGGTTTAAGAAAAATGAAAAAACATTTTCATACCTCAAAGGATTAGTGACTCTTAAATTAGCTTACCTGAGTTTTATTATTTAAATTAGCTTACCTGAGTTTTTTGAGTTTTTAACTTTTGCAATGGGTTCCACACAGTTTATTCCATGCAATTCCAATTTATTTTTATGAACTGCCACCTAACATCAGTATCTTTGGGGTTTGGACATCTCATTTATCATTGGTAACCAAGGCGTTCTGGATGAGTGACATTTTTCAGAAAGTTGAAACTTATTCCATAAAAATGTGAAAACATTTATTTTAATTGCTTTGACTTACATATTTTTCTACCTTAATAGAAGACATTAAAAATAATTTAACCTCTTGGATAACCCAAGAGCATGATTTGAGATTTCATTACTAGAAGTAATAAGATAAATAGATTTGAGTCAGCAAACCTGGAATTAAGATCTGGATCTGCCATCTATGTCCATGTAACTTTGGACAAGTAACTTAACTAATTTGAGATACCAATGTTTTCATCTGCAAAGCTGGTAGCAATAATACATAACTCGTGTTATGTTGTTGTCATGGTTGGGTGAAATAATATGAAATATATAAAAGACTACCATTTATGATTTCCTATTGCTATAGGCTTACTGGGTAATACGCTTTTTCTTGATACAAATTTTTTTTCCCAGAAAGATATTCCATTTGAAATATTATGTTTACCAATTGAGATGTGATATGGTTTAGCTGTGCCCCCACTGAAATCTCATCTTGAATTGTAGCTCCTATAGTTCCCACCTGTTGTGGGAGAGATCAGGTGGGAGGTAATTGAATCATGGGGGTGGGTCTTTCCCGTGCTGTTCTCATGATAGCGAATAAGTCTCACTAGATCTCATGGTTTTATAAAGGGGAGTTTCCCTACACAAACTCTCTTGCCTGCTATCATGTAAGATGTGACTTTGCTCCTCATTCACCTTCCGCCATGATTGTGAGGCCTCCCCAACCATGTAGAACTATGAGTCCATTAAACTGCTTTCCTTTATAAATTGCCCAGTCTTGGGTATGTCTTTATTAACAGTGTGAGAACAGACTAATACAAGATGATAACTTTTTCTTTTCTTTTTTTTTTTGAGACAGAGCCTGAGCCTTGCTCTGTCGCCCAGACTGGAGTGCAGTGGCGTGATCTCGGCTCACTGCAAGCTCTGCCTCCCAGGTTCACACCATTCTCCTGCCTCAGACTCCCGAGTAGCTGGGACTACAGGTGTGAGCCACCATTCCCAGCTAATTTTTCTACTTTTTGGTAGACATGGAGTTTTACCATGTTGCTCAGGCTGGTCTTGAACACCTGAGCTCAGAGCTCAAGTGATTCACTCACCTTGTCTTCCCAAGGTGCTGGGGTTACAGTGTAAGCCACCGGACCTGGCCTCAGTCTTACCATTTTTAATCTTCCTTTTGCCAACTAAAAGTTTTGGCAATTGGCAGGAAAAGTCCACAAGCACCTGTCTCTCTGGCAGTGTATTCAGCCATCCCTCCTATGACTCTCGACGTACTGTCCATCCCCTTACCTTCTATCCCTGCTCACTGTTTTGTCCAGTAATTCTCCACCCTCTCTCCTGCATCATCATTTCCCATTTTCATTGAATAAATCTCAAGAGCATACAAACACGTTGTGATTTCTCCCATCTTATTAAATAAAAAAAAACTCTCTTGACCTTCCATCACCTACAGCTACTCCCTATTTCTCTCTCTTTTCGGCAAAAATTTTTTAAAATGTTTTTAATATATAGAGAATATAGAGCATTCTCTGTGTTCATTTTCTGCAGTTCCTCTTTTCCAATTATCTCCAAAATTTCTTGCAACTAGTGTTTTGACCAATCCACTCTCATAAAACTTTTTCAACATGACCATGACCTCCAATGGCTTGCACGTTGTTGTTCCTCACCTTATTTGACCCTGTTAGCAGCATTTAACACATTGATTGCTGGCTTCCTTGAAACATTTCTTTAATTTGGGTTCTAGGACACTGTGCTCTTCTCCTTTGCCTCTTGCAACTCACTGACCACACCTTCTCAGTCTGTTGTTCGTTATTCCTCAGCTCCTAAATCTCATTATTTTATAGCACTCCGGGGATTCATGGTAATCTTAACCACACACATGGTAGTAAATATCATCTATATTCTGAAAACTCCCACAGTTACACCTCTAGCCTGAACCTCACCCCTAAACTCCAGATTCTTGTATCTGGTTGCCAACCTGACCCCTTTCTTGGCTGACTGATGGGTGTGTCACAACTCCCATGTAAAAACTATGTTCTTATTCTTCTATCCCTGGCATATTCCTTCCACAGCCTTACCTCTCTGTTAACGACAACTACATTTTTCCTGTTGCTTAGGCCACAATTCATTCTTGACTTCTCTTTCTCTCTTGTGTTCCACTCAGCAAATCTTTTTGGCTCTCCCTTCAAAATATATCCAGGGTATGACCACTTCTCACCTCTTCCTTTGTCACTCCCGTGGTCCAAGCCTTCAAGATCTCTCCTTTGAACTACTTCAATAGCATCAACTGCTTTTTCCCTCTGATCTTAGTCTCCTAGAGACTATTCTATCCAGAGCAACCCTGCTAAAATAGTCAGACCGTTTATCTCCTCTGTGCAATCCAACCCTCCACCTCAGCGTCTTACTCAAAATACACGCTCTCCCTGATGTAGTAACCTCACGCCGCCTGCCCCTCCTGCCCCCTTCCTTCTGGTGTGCTAGCCCCATTGGCCTGTTTGCTGAGTCTTGAACATGGCAGGTAGCTCCCTGCTCAAGGCCTCCCTATTCGTGGTCTCTATAATTGCTGTTCCTTCAAGTAATTGATCACATTAAGACAGATAACAAGCCGTTAATGACTTTCAAGTTGTCTGGAATGTTTTTTACTCAAATACTCCAAAGCATAATACCTCATCTTCTTTTAAGTCTTTACTTAAAGATTATGTACCATGTGAGATCTTCTCTGATTACCTTATGTAAAACAGCACTGTCTATTCCCTTTCTCTGATTTATTTATCTCCATAGCCCTTCTCACCACTGACATAGGATATATTTTGCTTTCTTGTTAAATTATTTTATTTATTTAATGTTTATTGTCTTTCTCCCCCATTCATATGAGCAGCAGTTTTTTCTTTATTTTCTTTACTGCTTTAGCTCCAAGGCCTCGAACAGTGCCTGGCACATATTAGGTATTAAATAAATATTTGCTAAAAGAACACTGAGTGAGAAAGAAAAATAAAAGAAAGAAAAATAAACTAGCTATTTCAGGAATAATCGAGTTCACTGACACGAACAACTCATATTCTGTTCATAAAAATATTATTAATAATATTCTTAATATTTTCTATGACAAATAGAAAAAGAATTCATGGACCAAAAAATCCATATTTTTAACTCTGAAAAGATAGTCTTCTTAAGAATGTATAAAATGTCTCTGAATTTGGTATGTTTGTCAATTAGTCTTCATCTCTTTTGTGAAACAGTGAGAAAAAAAATCTAAGTGAAAGCAAACCATTGATCATAGGAGACAGAGAACATGTTGTTAATGAGTTTCAAGTTGTTACAATGTATACGTTAAGGCACAATTGAAGGTGCTAATAGATCTCTTAAGTTCTGTGTGATTTTGAACAGGCACAGCTATTTCAATGATTCACTTGATCTCACTGAACACTTTCCCAAGGACTCAATTCATTTATAAGAGCTTTTATTGAAGGCTTTTGTAGCCAATACCTGGAGTGTACTTTTAGATGAAAGAGGAGAACTATCTAGGGAAACCAGGCTGGGCTTCCTTTTGCAATGCAAATAAAATTCTTCAGTCCCCAGTTTTTGTGCATTGTAGAAATACATTACATAGATAGTCACTCCTTAGGGAGAGATCAACAGCCCCTTATGTTAACAAAAGTAAATGATTTTACATCAGAATAATATGGAGAGACACCAGGGTAGAACTGGAGCCTGAGAGATTGAGTGATCAAGGGAAAAGGAATTGGGCTCTGGTGACACACACACACATACACACACACACACACAGATTTGTGTCCCAAACTTCACTACTTTTAAACTAGGTGACATTGCACAATGTGTTTAACCTTTCTAAGCCCCGTTCCATAACATATGAAATAGAGTTGAGAAAAATCTTTAGCTCTTGTAGACATATAGATTAAAGAGAATGTATGGAAAGCACCAATTACAACATCTGCACATAGTAGATGTTCAGTAATGGTAGAGATCATAAACAAGCAGGAAAAACAAGCAGGAAGACTAACATTTATTGGCAACCCGCTTAAGACACAAAATATCTATTCTGTGATACTTAAGAAAACTTTGACAATTTGATCTCTTCTCCAAACACATTCCCAAACTCCTCACTTTCGTTTGCTTCCTCTATGTCCTCGCATTTGTCTTGGCACCATATATTTATAAAGAAGCAGAAAGAAAAATGATGACCGGCTAGCTCCACCCCGGCTCAGGCCCTAAGAGACTGTAGGGAAGGATAAAAGAAATAACAGAATACACGGTGAAATTTTAGTTCCTGTATAGTGGCATAACTCCCTTACGGAACCATCTGCCCACCCATAACAACTACAGACCCTGGGGAAAAAATTCAAACCTAATAATCTTGACAAGTAAACAAAAGCAGGCAGATTATGGAGGTAATTGGAACCTCGGAGCAGCAACAAGAATGGGGGTGGGTTTTGTGTTCCTCTATGGCTTTGACTCAAAGTTGGGCTACGGTTGCAGAATCTTGCTGCAGTACAGGAAGCTAAAACTATGTGGGAAGTCCCGTCGTCTTTCTGGCTGCAGGAACCAAGGAAAGAGGCTAGGACAACAGCCACCATGGGAAAATGAGAAGGGAATCCCAGAAAGTAGAGAAGCAGATGAACAGATTCCCTAACCATATGTACAAAAACCAAAAATAATTCAGGTTGACCCCTTAACCATGCACATGTGAGACAGATACCAGGTTAGTTGGTATTTAAAAAAGGAAAACATTAGCAAAATTCCTCAGAGGAATATCAAATAACCTAAAGTCTATATACCAAAACATTGAGAATATCCAGATGGAATCCAAAATAAAATATAAAGAATGAGAAAAATACAACAAATTCTCAATGACTTAAAGTTCTACATCAAGAAGCTATATTTAAAATTTAAAACTCATATCAGACAAAGGACTTGAAACCAGAATACATCAAGTATTCTTATCATATACCAATTTAAAACTGGGCAAAAGCTTTGACAGACATTTCACAAAAAAAAGATATACACATGAATAATAAGTGCATTAAAATGTCTATCACCATTTGTCATCACGAAGAAAAATTAAAACAATGAGATACCATTAAACATCATGTATTTATTTATTTATTTATTTATTTATTTATTTATTTAAATTTGAGGCTGCAACTTCAAACTCCTGGGCTCGAGCAATCCTTCTGCCTTGGCCTCCCAACTAGCTAGGACCACAGGTGCAAACCACTATGCCCAGGTAATTTTAACTCTTTTGTAGAGAAAGAGGGGTTTCACAGTGTTGCTCGGGTTGGTCCTGAACTCCTGGCCTCAAGTGATCCACCTTGGCCTCCCAAAGTGCTGGAATTATAGACAGTCACCGCACCCAGCCTGAACATCTTTTAAAATAGCTAAAATGTTTTTAAAAATTGGCGATATCAGGTGTTGAGGGTATTCTGTCCTCGTAAGTCACTTGTGGGAATGTAAAAGCATACAACCACCTTAGAGAACACTTTTGCAGACTTTTGGAAAGTTAAACATATGACATTCATAACCCAGCCATCCCACCTCTAGAATCTACCTACTAGAAATGAAAACATATGTGCACATAAAGACCTGCACACAAATATTCATAGCAGTTTCATTTGCAATGATCTCAAACTGGAAATAATCCAAATGTTCATCAGCAGAGAATAAAGAAAATACGGTATAACCATATAATGGAATAGTATTCAGCTACCAAAAAGTACTTCCCTACTAATATATGCATCAATGTGGAGTTACTCCGGAAATTATTATACCGAATAAAAGAATCCCTTATATCTTTAAGAATAGTGCCTACTGTATATTTCCATTTTTATAGAAGTTTAGAAAATCTAAGTTTACCTATAATCGACCAGTGGTAAGAAATGCAGTGAAAGATGAAGTGTAAACGACACATAGAAACTTGGAGGTGATAGAAATATTTGGTACCTTAGTTGTGGTAATAGATTTTTAGTGTAATATGTGTCAAAACTTATCAAATTATTCACTTTATATATGTGCAGTTTTATTTTATATAAATTTTACTTTAGCAAGAAATAAAACATTAAGATAATAAATGCTACTTGTGTTTTAAAAAGAAGATATGGTACCTACTTTCAAAGATTTTTATAATCTGGAAGTAGAGTGAGATGAAACAATAATTTAAAAAAAGTAAGGGGTCTGGTGTAGTGGCTTATCCCAGTAATCCCAGCACTTTGGGAGGCCAAAGTGGGAAAACTGCTTGAGGCCATGGAATTCAGGGCCTATCTGGGCAACATAGTGAGACCCCTGTCTCTACAAAAATAAAAAATAAAAAAAATTACCAGGGTGTGGTGGTGGACACCTGTGGTCCCAGCTACTCAGGAGGCTGAGGTGGGAGGATTGCTTGAGCCTGGGTGGTCAAAGCTGCATTAAGCTGACTGCACCACTGCACTCCAGCCTGGGTGACTAAGACCCTGTCTCAAAAAATAAAATAAAATAAGATACAATAGCTCTCAAAAGTGAAAATAAATATAATAATTTTGAATTTGGAAATGTAAGCTAATAAATCTTAAAGTCTAATTTTTGAATGAATAAGCAAGGCTTACTCACCATTTATGACTTTGTTCATACAAAGGTAACTTGTGAATCTAATTATTAGTATTCAAAGAACAAAGGAGGTCCTGGTTGTCTGTTTAAGCTTTAATTGAAAAACACATTAGAACTATGTTTGAAAACAGACCTTAAAACGTCTCCAATGCTTATTCCAGAGCTCTGCATCTGTGGACCTTCCATTTTTGATCATTAGGACAATGATGGTAGAAACCAGAGTTTTTTCCTCTAAAGACATTTTTTCCTAATGTACAAGCCTTAAAAAGTAAGTCTGCAGGATTGCATGGCACGTTGAACCTCCATCTTTTGGCTCACTCACTGAAAGGGACTTTGTTATAGGCCACCAAGCATTTATCAAATATTCATGACAGGTCTGGTACTGTGCTAGGCATTTTGGAGCAGGAAGGCGTACATGGAAAGAGTCACTATACCTGCTTTCATTCATGTAAAAATTAACTTTGAATACGTACAACAATTAAGGAATAACAGTAGTATAATAAATACCTTGTAGTGGTTAAACTATAAATGCAATTAAAAGAGCAAAGAAGGGAATACTGAGACAGAGAAATAAGCAAGACTTTCTCAAGTCTTGAGTCTGGACTTGAAAAAGGTAGAGGGAAATCAGCAGAAGTGGAGACAAATTCACTATCATTCATTCATTCAATGAATATTAAGAATCTACCATGCCAAGGCACTGAGCAAAATGCTAAGAACACAGCGGTGAACAAAAACACACTAGTCCTTGCCCCCACATGTTGCTCCCAGCCTACTAGAAGAAGCAGTTACTGAATAGATATGCAAATAAAAATAGAATTGCAAAAGATTACTAGTGCTGTGAAGGAACAGTGCACGGGTGGAAAAGATGCAAGAGCTGAGGAAAGAGGACATGCACAGAAAACACAAGGCCGCCAGGGGATGTTCCGAATTCCAGATTTTAAGTGCAACATTGTGACCAGCTGGTGAAGAAAGCATGCCCTCTAAGGTCAAATAAAGTCAACTAAATAGAGGGTACACTAGGCTGCTACCAAAGAACAACTTCACTCAAGTCTTCTTGCCTGATACCACTAGCCTCTCTCTCAGGCCCTGCTTCTCTTTGGGTTCACTTCTCCTCTGGCACCTTTCCCTTTGTCTAAGTCACTCTTTATTTCCCTGTTCAAAGTCCTGAGAAAGACAATCTGATTGGTCCAGGTTATTACCTTCAGTCCTGCTTGGGTAAAGTCTTTTGTACCAGAGCAGGTTACACATCACTGGCCAGCCTAGAAATTGGTTGCCCTTGGGTCACATGGTCATCCTAATCCAATCATCTGTGACCAGGAGTCATATGGCACAGAAACGGCTAAGAAAGAAGAACCTAAGGTGGAAATGAAGATGGCAAATGCCATTGTCAATGGTATTTGTCAACCTCCTTAATATAGCCAGAAAAAAAAAAAAAAGGTTTCTCTAGTAGAGTGGAAGTAAGCAATAGAAGGCTTTGAAAATTAGAGAACTGAGCCTTTTTATGGAAACCATTGAAATCTTACAAAGGAAATATGCAGAGACTGATATGATGAAAGTGGAATTTCAGGAAGACAAGTGAATTTGTCTTAGTTTTCTGTTTCTTTTTCTACTAAACCATACATTGAGATTTAAAGGTCATAATATTT
The DNA here is from genome assembly GCF_049350105.2 of Macaca mulatta. Taxonomy (NCBI): domain Eukaryota; kingdom Metazoa; phylum Chordata; class Mammalia; order Primates; family Cercopithecidae; genus Macaca; species Macaca mulatta. Next base: position 127,926,312 of record NC_133413.1, read on the forward strand.
TCTCTTACCTTCTCAGATCAAATGTGATGAGAAATGGGTACAGAGAGAGATGAAGGTAAAATAGCAGGCTAATTATTGATAAAGCTAGATTACAGAATATGGCTTAGCATTGACTTCCTCTTGAATTGACTGCCAGTCACTGGCAGGGTAGGGACAGAGCCCAAGGAGTGGAGGAGAAGGCACTATTCTGTTCAGAGGGCCAGTCTTAGGAAGAGAGAGAAAAGGTGGGGACACCCAGATCCCAACTCACCACACAATCACCTCTTTGATCTTGTCAAAGAGTAAAAGAAATACAGGAGCTATTTGTCACACAACTGCTGTTTTCTGAAAACCTGGCAAGTGGCAAGTCCTTTCCTGCAACATTTCTGTATCCTGAAGGCCGGTTATTCCTCACCCCTGATTTGCCTGTTTCATCCCCTATCAATACACAAGAGGGTCCCTCCTCTTCCTCACCATTCTGTTTCTCCTCATTCAAAAATCTGCTCAGAATTCAGCCTTTATATAGGGTTCCCATAAGAGAAATATCTTATCATATCTTTTCTTTTTATCACTCAGAATGTATAAAATATTTTATCATATAGGTGTTTTTCACTTAACATCATTACCCTAACTCACCAAAATTGGTTGTAAAACAATTCTTTCTGAAGCAAGAGAACTTTGCACTTTTTTAAAACAAACAGCCTACTCTGTTTTTTCAAATGTCACCCATTAGAAAATGAAGCAGGCACTATAGGTATTGTTGAACATGAATTCAGTCATTCTAATACAGTACAAAATCTGAAGACTACTCTTTAGGCCATTAACAATAATTCAAAAGATATTTGCATGGAGTACCCTAAGAAAAAATATGAAAACAGAGAAGTTCAAGAGAAGTTATAGAAGAAAACAGTACTGGAAATTCTGGCAGGTGAATTATTTGCTTTATTCTCTCACTTACTACTCACCTTGAAATATCAACAATCACAAAGATCTTAATAATTTTTATCAGTTTGATGACTATAAAACTTTAAAAGAGGGAGAATATTTACTTCTAGCAAAACAAAGAAGCACCCATTATGTGGTAGCACATGTGGTTGTAAGACAATCAACCACAAACAACTGGTAACTTCATACATAACTTGACTCCTTTTATCCCAAACCATGTTTATTTAATTACAGCCTTGTGCCTTCATTAACGATGTTTCCAAATATCTCTTGATCCTGGCTAAGTGTTTCTAAATATTGATCTTGGGTTAGCAATAACTGTGACATGTATAAAAAGGAGATATTAGGCAATTAAACTGTCCAAAACAGTTGACCAAGTCATGCAAATTCTCTAAACCTAGAGGAGGATCAATCTTGAAAGTGAAGTTGTGATTTAATTCATGTACTTCTTAAGTATGAGATTCTAAGTGAGCATTGGGAAGCATAGGAAACCTTTACTAATGAATCTTCAGGGACCAGTTAGCACAGTTTGTTAAATTGGAATACTAATTAGGTGTAGGCAATAGTTTAAATCAACCTAAATGCTTGTTAGTTTGACCGATTACAGGTGCCCAATAAGTGTTTGTTTGAATTCAATAATTCTCTGTCCAGAGGGAATATTCTGGTTCATGAGTGGCTGAATTGAAAAACATAAGCTATTAGTCATGAATAAATTGCATATCAACTGGTGCATTTCAGCATTACTACTGGAAGTCAAAGGTTGCAGCAGTGATGGCTCAGTCAGGTCCCTTTCCTTTGGTAGGTCCTATGCAGTGACATTTCCAAATGGACCTAGATTATTTTGAAGCTTTTTCATGGCATGTGTAATATTGTGGAAAGTACAAGAGTGAAACACCTGGGTTATAAGTCAGTCCAGAACTACCAAACTATTTAATGACAAAGCAAGTCTAGAACCCACTGTGCTGACTTGTGGGGAGTCTTCCTTCCATTGTGGCCCCTCAAATCTTTCTTGAGTCTACATTTCTCCCTTTCCTACCCCCAAAACCTGCTGATTTCCCTTCAGTGTATTCCCAAATATTGAGTGTTAGGTTCAGATTAAATACTGTAGCCTGTATGTAGCCTTTTGATTCAACGACTGGTGTCCTGACTCCACAAAACCATCCCAGAATTGTTCCTGTCTCCTAGGTGCTAGAAACTGCATAGCCCAACACTTCCCATAACAACATACACAAAGCTAGCTCCAATCCTGCAATTACACAAGAGCCAGGGACACTGCTGCAGGTAATGAGTCAGGTCAAGAAGGATTCCAGTTTGTCTTTTGGGTAATTTAACCCAAAAGCAGAGGCAATGAATCATTGTGTTAGAAGAAACTACTTTGGTATCAGACAAAACCACATGGGGCTTAGGGCAAATTTCAAATTTGGCACTTCAGCAGTAGCAAATTAGTATTAAATTCAGTTGTATGTGTCAGAAAACCCCCAAATAAGCACTTAGCTAAGCTGTAGCTATGATTTCTGCATCCCAGCTAGTAGGAAGAAGGAATTGGAGGCCCCATTCTTCTAAGGACAACAGCCAGTAGTCTCCCATGTCATGCATACTTACAGGTGATGGGCCAGAACGTAGTGAAATGCCCCTGTCAAGGCTCAAGGAAGGCTGGGACATACAGCTTCCACCCTGGGTGCCCTGCTAAAAACCAGATATTCTCTTGCTTTAAAAAAAAAAAAAAAAAAAAAAAAAGCCGAACATGGTGGCTCACGCCTGTAATCCCAGCACTTTGGGAGGCCTAGGTGGGCGGATCATGAGTTCAAGAGTTCAAGACCAGACTGACCAACAGGGTGAAACCCCATCTCTACTAAAAACACAAAAATTAGCCAGGCGTGGTGGCACACGCCTGTAATCCCAGCTACTTGAGAGGCTGAGGCAGGAGAATCGCTTGAACCTGGAAGGCAGAGGTTGCAGTGAGCCAAGATTGCACCACACCACTGTACTCCAGCCTGAGCAACAGAGCAAGACTCTGTCTCAAAAAAAAAAAAAAAAAAAAAAAAGGCAGAGCAGATATTGTATAGAAATTAAGTCTCTGTTTCATTCCCTTCCTAACTATGGGACTATGGGTAATAATTTTGAGCTAAAATCTTCTGTGATTTAACATAATACTTCCTTTGTGTGGATTATTTTGCTTAACCTCTCAGCGGTACCTGACACTGTTCAGCACAAGCTCCTTGCTGAAACAATCTATTCTTCCTGTGACTTCCATGGCAGGATAGTCTCCTGACTTTCCTCTGACCTTTCTATTTCTTCCCAATTTTTGTTGTTAATAGTGTTGCCTCCTCTTCTTCTTTCTGTTCCTTAGTGTTCCCATTGGCTCTGTCCTGGAGCAGTTTCTTCCTCACTTCTCACTTTACCCATTTTCCTCACTGTTATCCATGATGGAAGGAAGTATAGTGCACATTTATTGAATGCTTACTATACACTAGGAACTATAAGTGTGTTATATATAGCATCTCACTTAATCCTATCAACAATCCCAAAGCTAAATACCATTGTTATTATGGAGGTTGGTGTGATCTGTCCACTGTTGAGCAATGTCAGGTTTGGATTTTAGTCCAGGACCATCTGACTCCCACAGATTTTGAGCTTACTACTACACCCACCCACCTTTCTCCAACCATGTAAAAGGAAAACCCTACCAGGCCTCAGCACATACTCAGTCGCTTACTGGATACATCCACTGATGATCATGTACACATTTCAAACCCAGGATGCCACTGAGTAAACTCCTGGTTCTTTCATCAACTATTTATTGAGCACTTATTATGTGCCAGGCACTGCCGTAGGTGCTGAATCTACTGAAGCAACCAAAAGAGACAATCTCTAATTTCATGAAATTTACTGAAGGCACAAACAGTGAAAGAAACAACATCAGTTTGTGAGAAACACTACAAAAAATGAAGCAGGCTAAATGGATAGAGAGATGGAGAGGGCTGTACAGTAGGTGGAATAATGGCCCCACAAAAGATACCAACCCTCTAATCCCTAGAAGCTATGACTATGTTGCATTACATGGAACACGGAATTTTACAGATGTGGTTAAGGTTAAGGGTCTTGAGGTGGGGAGATTTTCTAGAATAATGTAGATGAACCCAGTATCATCACATGGACCCTCAAAAGTGAAAAGTTAGAGGTATGTGACAATGACAATGGAAGAAGATGCAGGAGAAATGTAAAGCATGAGAGGGAATTGACTGCCATAGCTGGCTTTGAAGATGGAGGAAGGGGCCACAAGCCAAGGAATGTGGTCATGGAAGCTAGGAATGGCTGTCAGTTTACAATCAGTAAGAAAATGGGGACATAAATTTCTGCTGCTTTAAGACACTAAATTCTGATCTTTTTTTCCAGCAGCAACAGAAGACTAATGCAGGCTGTTTTAAGTAAGGTGGCCAGAAAAGGCCACTGAAAACAAAGACCTGGAGAGATAGCTGAGAGAAGAGTTTCCCAGCCAAAAGAAATGAGTCTGGAGTGAGATGAACTTGGAATGTACAAGGAATAGTAAGGAGGTGAATGTATCTGGAGTGAGGGGAGAACTGTCGGAGCTGAGAGAGCAGGAACAGCCTAGGCCAGCACATGTGGAGATGTGCAGGTCATGCAGCTTTGGATTTTATTCTAAGTACGATGAGAGGACTGGTCAGCAGGGGAGAATCACAACCTGACTTAGCTTGTAAGTTTGCCTGTGGGTGCTGTAATAAGAGTGGACTGGATGGGGCAAGTGTAGCAGGAAGGAGTCCAATTAGGAGACTCTTGATTGTTATCCAACATTCCAAATAAGAGAAGAAGACAGCTTGGACTAGGGTGAAAGAGGTGAAGTAATTGGTCACACATAGGATATATTTGAAAGTCAGAGTGCATTCTATTTTCTGATGACTTGGAAGTAGGGTGGGAAAGAGAGAAGCCAGGATGGGCAACTAAATGACTAAATGCATGGTGGTGCCAGACAATGACATGGAAAAAAGTGTGGTAGAAGAAGGTTGGGAGGGATCAAGAGTCAGGTTTTTTTAGACGTAAGTTTTAGATGCCAAATAGCCATCCAAGTCAAGATGTCAGGTTTTTAGGTATGTGAGTCTGAATTTAGGGACAGTTTGGATTGGAGGCATGTGGTAGGCAGATTTTAGTTACTCCCCAAAGACGTCCACATCCTAATTCCCAGAATCTGTATGTCATGTTACATGGCAAGGGGGGATTAAGGGGTAATATATGGAACTGAAGTTGCAAAACAGCTGACCTTAAAATAAAGAGATATCCTGGATTATCTAGTTGGACCCGATGTAATCTAAAGGATACTTAAATGAAAAAGAGAGAGGCAGAGGACTCAGAACCAGTGATACGGCACATTTAACTAGCCAATTCTGGCTTTGAAAAGGATGAAGCTGGTTTTTGAAGTTGGTGGAAGTGGTCATGAGCCAAGGAATTGGGACATCCTTCTAAACACTGGAAAAGACAAGGAAACGGATTCCTTCTGAGAGCCTCCAGAAAGGAACACAGCCCTGCCAACACCTTGAGCTTAGTTCAGCGATAACCATTTCAGACTTCTGAGCTAAAAAGCTGTAAAATAATAAAAGGTGTGTTGTTTTAAGCCACAAAGTTTGTGGTAATTTGTTACATGTGCAATAGGAAATTAACATAAGGCATAATTTCTCTGAAACGTCAGTGTATCCTCTCTTGGTAAATGACATAAACTTCACCTGAAGCTTCACATGAAAGCAGAAATACGTGCCATCCTTAATTCTTTCCTCTCCTTCATGCTCCTAATCCAGTCACAACGAAGTTCTCTAGATTCTACTTACTAAATATTTATTCAAAGTTACCCTCTGTCTCCTTTCTCTACACAGGTCATGATCATCATCATCATTCCCCTTTGGAAAAGAAGACAATAGAAACCCACCATCTATTCCCCATTTAGCAACCAGAATAAGTCCTCTAAAATGAGTATTTCAAATTATTCCTCTCACCTTGAAACTTTTCAATGGCTTGCTGTTTCACTCTATAAATTCTCAACTGCTTGACATGGGTTAGAAGATCCTTCAAGGTTGCCTCTGCCTTCAGCCTTATTTCCTCACACTTGTCCTCACACTGAACTTCTTCCAGATCCTGGAAAGCATTAGGAGGCCTCTTCACTTCAGGTGTTGGCACTGGCCTTCCTCATCCTCCTAGAAAAGACTCTATCATTCGTTACTCCCTTCCCTATCTACCTTCAGGTTCCACACTGCTCCCTTCAGGTCGTTCTCAATCTCCTAAATTGTTAGCACCCTGGTATCAGGAACTTTTCTTTCAAGACGCTCATCACAATAGTGTTCTGTTTGTCTCCATGACAAACACGCTGCAGGGCTTTTGCCTGATTTGTTCAGTACTCTATCTTCATTCCTAGCCCCCAGCACATAGTAGGTGCTCAGCCAATATTTGTCAAATGGTAATTACTCACTGAAGACCTGCGAATTACTATGTTTAATTCTAACACGGTTCCTATGACATATTTAGTAACCATTTCCCGGAAAGTCCGTATAATGGAGCATTCAGATACTTCTAAACAATGCAACATTTGTGCCTATCACCAATTTTACATTCTTGACTTCTTCCTACCTTGGAGATGAACAGTAAGAGGTGAGAGGCATTTTACTTTAATTTTTCTTGCATTTATCATGTCACTCAACAATCATTCAATAAGTATTTATTGATACTTGTGCCAATCACTAGGTGTTGGGAATACAGCAAGTGAATAAAATCGTCTGTTTTCATGGAGTTTGCAGTGTGTGTGTAGATAGGGTGAGAAAAAGTCTGAAAGTAAGCCAGCCGAAAGCTATATAAAATATCAGACAGTAGGCCAAGCGCGGTGGCTCACGCCTGTAATCCCAGCACTTTGGGAGGCCGAGACGGGTGGATCACGAGGTCAGGAGATAGAGACCATCCTGGCTAACACGGTGAAACCCCGTCTCTACTGAAAATACAAAAAAATTAGCCAAGCGTGGTGGCGGGAGCCTGTAGTCCCAGCTACTCGGGAGGCTGAGGCAGGAGAATGGCGTGAACCCGGAAGGCGGAACTTGCAGTGAGCCGGGATCTCGCCACTGCACTCCAGCCTGGGCGACAGAGCGAGACTCCGTCTCAAAAAAAAGTACCAGAGTCAGAAAGAAGTGTGCGTTGATCATTTTTTTGCTTAGAGAGATTGGGAAAACTCAAGAGAGTAAAACATCTGAGCAGGGACCAAGAGCAATCGGGGAGTCAGTATCATGTCACAGAGAAGCGTACAAGCTTAGGAATCTTGCTTTCTAAATTCGAACCGCAGGTTGCCAGTTACACCTGTATGCGACTGAACAAGTACTTTAACCTGTCTCTTAGCTGTAATACTACAAACCTCAGGCTTGTTAAGAGAAAATGCTCCGCAAGGAATTAAACACACAAAGTTCTAACGCTGGGCCAAGACTGGGAAACGAACTCTGGAAACTCACCCTCTGCTCTCCAAGAACGTCTCCCCTCTGGCTGGATCGCAATTGGTGATTGGCTACTTAACCCGTCCGTCCTTTCCCGCCCAGCGTCCAATCCAATCCCACCCGGCTCCGCTCGGAGACAGTTCGCCGAGTGGGCGGTGTCCATGACGTTTTATGACGTGTTGCGTCACGGTGGGCGGAAGTCGCGGCCGCTGTTTTGAAATCGGGCCGCGGAGGGTCTCTCAAGCTGGTTCCAACTCTGAGGCCCCACAGCCTCCCAATTCCGGGCGGACCCCTGACGGGCCTGAAGCTGCAGCCGCGCCATGTCCACCCCTCCGTTGGCCGCGTCGGGGATGGCGCCCGGGCCCTTCGCCGGGCCCCAGGCCCAGCAGGCCGCCCGGGAGGTCAACACGGCGTCGCTGTGCCGCATCGGGCAGGAGACGGTGCAGGACATCGTGTACCGCACCATGGAGATCTTCCAGCTCCTGAGGAACATGCAGGTAGGAAGGCGGGCGCGCAGGGCCAGCGAGATGCAGCTGGGAGGGAAAGGGGCGCTGGTTTCCTGGTTACCTCGGGCCCGTGGATGTCAACTGGGCTGCCCTGGGCAAACCTTAGGTGTAGGGTCACCCCCATTCATACTCAGGAGTGTCCCCAAAAGTCGGAGCTGTAGAGGTGATGTTTTTCCAGACCAGATTTCTGCATAATTGAAGCCAATTTTTTTTTATTCGATCGAGCTGTTTAGTTACCATGTAAACTCTTGCACCTTTCAAGGTAAAGATGGGGTCGCACTCCACTTCCCTCTTTAGGTTGCTTTAAATGTTTTTTCCAGCATTTCTTCTGGGGAGGTCCAAGGAGTTGAAGAATTTACATTATATTTTTAAAAAACAGTCCTCCTTTTTTTTTTTGGCATAGTTAATATACAGTAAACTACACTCACCTAAAGTTTTAACATATATATGTACTGTACTGTGTATACTTGTGAAATTATCATCACAATCAAAATAGTGAACATACACATCACCCCAGAAAGTTTCTTCATACCCCTCTGACATCTTCGCCTCCCACCTTCCATCGCTAAGCAACCATTGATCTGCTTTCTGTAATCATAAATTAATTTGCATTTGCTAGAGTTTTATATAAATGGAGTCTACAGTATGTGAGCTTTTTTGGTCTGAGATCCTTCACTAAGCATGCATCAATAATTTCCTTTTTATTGCTGAGTAATGTTCCATTGTATCAATATATCACCATTTGCTTACCTTTTCTTCTGTTGATGGACATTTGGGTTGTTTCCACTTTCTGGTTGTTATAAATAATGCTATGAACTTTTGCTGACAAATTTTTGTGTGAACATATGTGTCATTTCTCTTGGACAGATTCAGGAGTGGAATTGCTGGATCATGCGATACATGTCTGTTTAATACTTTAAGAAACTTTTCCAAAGTGGCCTGAGCCATTTTACCTCCCAATTATTGCTAGTGGGAATGTAAACATTGCTGTTTAACGGTTCTCGTTTCTCCTCATCCTCATCAACACCTGTTGTGTCTTGATGCTTTCCAAATACTTCTCCCAGTCTATCCTGCCTTTTTGCTCTCTTAATATTATCTTTTGAAGAACAGACATTTTTAATTTTGATGAAATCCAGCTTACTGATACATTCTTTTATAGATTTTGCTTTTGGTGTCATACCTAAGAAATCTTTGCCTAACCCAGGGTGACAAAGGGTTTCTGTTTTCTTCTATAAGTTTTGTAGTTTCAGGTTTTATATTTAGGTCTACAACCTATATTTAGTTTTGTGAGTTTTTAAATATATATACATAGTGGCAGATACGGATCCAAATTCATTGTTTTGCATTTGGATATCCAATTGTTCCAGCACTATTTTGCTGACCCATTTTTAATGCTTGTTTATGTTACCCACTACATGTAGTAGATATTATTCTTGTTTTAAGAAGAAGATTCTGTACTTCAGAGAAGTAAAGTGACTTGCCCAAACCTAGTCAGTGGTAGGGTAGATTTGACACCCAGGTTTTCAAAATCTTACAGCTCTTATTTCTGTGGTTGTCCAAAAATGTGTTTTATTGCTTTTTTTTTTTTTAAACTGGTCAAGATTTTTTTTTTTTCCTCCTGATTATAAGAGTAATTCAGTTTTGTGGAAATTTTTAAGACTATGTGAAATATAGTACAAAGGAAATCCAGGAGAAATTATGACATTCTTTGGCAATAATTAAAAAAATGAATAGATTCATATCTAGAATGAATAAGGTGCGGATTAAATAATGTCTCAGAATTTAGCATATTTAAAAAAATTTTTGTCCTGTTATATGCAAAGCACTGAATAATACCTAACACTTATGAAGTACTTTCCTTGGTCAGGTACACTGTTATAGGAGCAGTTTTAAGGAGTATTTTTATCCCTATTTTACAGTGAAGGAAACTGAGGCTTAACAAGAGGAAAAAATAAATTACCCAACATCACACATGACTAATAGCTCTTCCTAGTAACCTCTTTTTAATACTAACTTGCTGTCAATGTGCATTATTAAAAGATATAATACAGGTTCATGTTCTACACAGAAAGAACTAAGCTTTTTCAAAAAAAGTATTTTATCAATAACTAGATTACATGTGGACCTGCATTCAAAGCCAACTTTTTTTTTTTTTTTTTCAGTTTTTTTGTCTGTAAGTTTATTCAATGCAAAATAATCCTCTCCAATTTTACTGAGGTGGCTGACCACGTCCACGACCAAATCCGCCTCTAAACTGGAATTCGGTTACTGACCCAGCCCCAGTCTCGGCTTTCTTGCCGGCACGAGGCGACACGGGCACTCCGTCTGTAGGTATGTCTGTCGGCGTCCCCTCTTGTGAGTTTGCAGGTTGCTCACCCTCCAGACCTTTAGGCCGAGGCCTGCCAGTCTCTGGACGACTGCCGCACAGGGTGGCAGGAGCAATCTCCCAGGGCAGATGAAGGTAATCACGGAGATACTGGATTCCCTCATTGGTAAGGTACCAGTAGAAATGTCTCCAGGCAAACTGTTCCTTCACGTAGCCTCAGGACTTGAGAGACTGCAGGGCCTTCATGACATGAAGGTTGGACACATTCTTGTTTGCCAGCTCCGGATGCTTAGGCATGTGGAATCCTTCTTGGCCACCATGACTCCCTCCTTAAAAAGGAGTTCATAGGCTGGGCGCAGCGGCTCACTCATGTAAGCCTAGCACTTTGAGAGGCGAAAGTGGGCGGATCACGAGGTGAGGAATTCGAGACCAGCTTAGCCAACAAGGTGAAACCCCATCTCTACTAAAAATACAAAAATTAGCTGGGCGTGGAGGCACGCGCCTATAATCCCAGCTACTCAGGAGGCTGGGGCAGGAGAATCGCTTGAACCCGGGAGGCAGAGGTTGCAGTGAGCCAAGATCACGCCATTGCACTCCAGCCTGGGCGACAGAGTGAGACTCCGTCTCAATACATTTCTTCTTAAGCTTCAACATTTCGGCGGCTGTAGGGTCTGGGGCCCAAAGCCAGCTTTTGAGGGACTATGATAATTATATGTGTGCTTTTCATTTTGTGAAATTCTGTGGTCACTCATCTAAGACCCTTTGGGGCCTATCATAATTGGCTGAAAAGATAACAATGGGCTCCTTCATTTCCAAAAAACTAGAAGAGGTGATAGAAACAGGATATTCTTAACTACATATAACCTAGTGATTTGTTAATACATTTTTAGCATTCACATTTTTAAATAATCCTCTGTATTATTGATCTATGAGAGTAAACTGCTGTGAATACAGACTGCTAAGAATTTTTCTAAGCGTTTGTTTTAAAGAAGTGGTTCCTGGTACACACTAGATGTCTGTTAGCCACTTGAGAGTCTGATGAAAACTGTAAACTCTCTTCAGAGAAAAATACACATACACATGCATTTTGAAAATTTCAGGGGTTAAAGGAAGATTTAGGGATACTCCCCAAGTATCCTTAAATCTCAGATTAAGAGTCCTTGTGGAAGATACTATTGCTTTTGTTTTGTTTGTTATTCTTTGAATCTTTAATTTTTTAAATACATAGTACATTCAGAACTCAGGAATAGAAAAGGACAGTGCAATGAACATTTTCCCTCCCATTCCTCTCTCTTATACTATGTACCTAACTCCTTTCCACAGGCAGTGGCTGTGAGTGATTCTTCCTATTTTTGTGTATCTTTCCAGATATTCTCTGCGTGTTAAGCAAATGTTTATGTATATTATTTCATTTTTCCCTTTTTTGCACAGATAATAGCATATTATACATAACCATTTTGTATCTTGCTTTTTTCAGTTGATATATTCTGGAATTTATTCATATCCGTACAGCAAATACTCCCTTTTCCTTTTTATAGTGTATAGTTCACACTGTGTGGAAATACAATAATTTGTTAAACCAGTTCTCTAGTGAGGGCATTTGGCTGTTTTTCATCTTTCCCTGTTAGGCTGCAGCAAATAACCTCCTACACAAATTTGCACTTATACCTGTAGGATACGTTTTTAGAAATAGCTATGTGCTTTTGTAATTAGACATATTTCGATGAATTGTCCTCCACAGAGATTGTACTAATTTATGCTATGGCCTAAGACCAGCACAGTGAGTTGTATCTTTTTTGGATCTTTGATCACTCGATAGGTGAAAATTCTACTTCACATTTCTCCTAGTTTGACTGAGTTTGAACATCCTTTAAAATATTTGAATCATTTATATTTTTTTCCTGCTAAATCACTTACTGTTTACCCATTTGTTTGTCTTTTTTACCTATCATAATTGTAGGATTTAGCTATTTACATACTAGAGAAACCTGCTCTGTGTGATACAACTTGCAGTTATTTTTTTCCCCCAGTCTTTTACCTTTGGCTCTGCTACTGGTAGTTTTGCCATGCTTTTTTTTTTTTTTTTTTTTTAAGAAGTTGAATGTATTAGTCTTTTAGGACTTCTAGGCTTTATGCCTAGTTAGAAAGGTCTTCCCCACTCAAATTAGAATTCTATAATTTTTAAAATTTCAGTCTTTACATTTAAAACTCTGATCCTTATGGAATTTATCCTATAAAATGTGAGGTCTGGGCCTAGCCCTAACTTTTTCAAAGGGTTCACTGAATAATTCACTTGCTTCTTCCAGTGATTTCAGGTAGCTTTTATATAAGTGAATTTGTTTCTGGATGTTCTATTCCACGTAGCTGCCTATCTTTTATGTATTAATGCAAAACATTCTTATAATTTGTCAGGATGTATAATGTGTTTACACTTACTTTTTCAGAATTTCCCTGGCTATTCTTGCTTATTTTTCCACATGTATTTTAGAATCAGTTTATTCTAAGAAAAAACCTGTTAGCATTTTTATTAGGATCATTCAGCCTAGAAAGACTTGACATCGCTATGATGTTGACTTTTAGTTCTTTACTAACCAAGAACATGGAGTATTCTTATTCTGTTTTCCTATAAGGTATCTTAAGTTTTCATTTTTATCTTGAGATTTTAAAAGTTTTCTTCCAGATATTTTATCTTTTCTGTTGCCATTGTAAATGGGGTCTTCTTTTCCCATGTTTTTGTTTGTGTTATAGATGAAAGCAGAGCTATTGCTTTCTCTTTGGACCTACTTCCTTATGGAATTCTTTTATTTTTAGTAGCACTTTATCATATTATTTGTAGATAGATTATGATGCTTTCTTTTTAATATTTCAACATTTTTTTTCTCTTTCTTCTCTAATTGCATCGGCTAGTGCTTCCAGAACAGTGTTCACTTACTTATAGAATTAGCATCTTAGTAGACATCCTTTTCTGTTTCTGACCTTAGGTGGAATGCTTCTAATGATTCCACGTTAATCATGGTGCTGACTTTTTAACTGAAATAAATGTATGTTATCACACATTGAGGATTTTTTATTGAGTTTTATATTGATTTTTAAAATGGATGTTGAATTTAGTTGAATGCCTTCTTAGTGTCTATGAATATGGATCATGTATTTATGGGTTTTCATCCACACTCATGAGTGAGATGGTTATTGATGAGCTTTTCAGCTGAACAGCTACACCACGGTATATACCAAGGGATCTTAGACATTTTTACCGTGTATACTCTGTGCTATGGGAACCTTCTCTCTCTCATGTTTACTGCTGTATCCCAGCTTCTAGAACAGTGCTGACACATTAAAGGTGTGTGGTATTTTTTTTTAATGATTTAGTAAATTAAGTTGGTAAGTTTGGATATTAGATTTAACATCTAATATCTTTCTAAGTCAGCAAATTTGGGAAGCGTGATTCTTTGCATTTCAAAAGGATTTTTGTTTTCTTTATGACAGTATTTATTAAGAGTTATTTTATATAATACATCTTAATAAATTTTAAGTATAGATTTATGGGTAAAATAACTCACTAAAGTAAAATAATTCACACTGTACTTTAAAGCCTTCTGTGTGTGTGTACTATGCGAAATATGGTAATATAAACTTAAGTTCCAGTCTTTACTAAGTAGAAAATATGGGCAAAGTATTAAACCTCATAATGCCATAATAAAGATACAGAATGCTGTTCTAGGCAAGACATAATCATCACGCTCCTTTTTGTCACCTAAACAAGAAAGCAAGGATCCACTTAAACTTTTATCTGAATTTCTAGTTAGTGTCTGTGGAATTTCATAAACTGAGAGTTCATGAGGAGAAAGCTTATATTGTACTGAGAAATGAACCCTTAATGTCTTTCTCCTTTAAAATGTTTTGACTAGTTCAGCCTTTGATATTTTATCACATTTCTTTGAGACATTGTAGAGTGTTTTAATGCTTGAGAATTTCTGAAAATCCCAATAATATCACACCTCAAATAATTTGAGGAGATCCATCTCCTTAACTCATATACCATAACATTACAGGAAATTTAGAAGTATGAGAAAAGAAGAAAATAAATTATTCAAGCCTATTTATCTTACACATCTTTTATCAACTACATATAGGGCTTTTCAGTCTTTTTTCATGTTTCTGGTTTTAATCATTATATGTCCTGTGTTTTTTTTTTTCACTCCAAACATTGTATCATGCTTTTCTTTTTCTTTTTCTTTTTTTTTGGCATTCCTACCTCATGTGTTTAAAAAAGAAAAAAAAAATGCAAACTGAGGCTTAGAAAGACTGGACTGATTGCCTAGCTATTAGATAGTAGATAGTTCCTTTGTTTTTAAATCACCTGATTCAAATCCTCAAATAGGTATACATGTGAATTCCTACAATTAAAATGCCTGAATACTAGAAAATGTGGTACTCTATAAATATTATTGATTCAAGTATTAGGGTGATGCCACAGATCAAATTGTGGGAATAAAATATTCTACGGCTGTACAGAGAAAGATTTTGTTCATGAGTTTCAGCAATGCACAAGTACATATTTAGTTATAAATTCTAAATAGTCGATTTTTGTTTACCTGTCTTTTTTTTTATTATTTAAATATATACTTTTCTTCTCTTGATAAAATTCCTGAATTAAAATTATATCAATATCTAAGACCGAGTTATGATCATAGCAGTTACTTTTAATAATTTATTAATGGTGTTCAAGTACAGGTGGCACCCATATCTCCTGCTATTGATTTTTTTAAGTAAAATTTTAAATGACAGGTTTATATTTTAATGTGTGCTTTAAGCATCTGAATTATCTTGTCAGAGTTAAGGTATTTTGAGAATATTTTTGCAATACCTGCCATATGTTTTTCATTTTCTTCCACTAGAATATCGTAAGATTCACTTTTGTGTGTGTGTTTTTAACTGTACTTTGTTTTTAACTTCTTGGTTGAGGTCAGCAGCATGCTGCATTTATATAATAGTAACATTAAAATTGTACACTCTTTTTAAAGTTACACTTCAAAAATTAAAGGGGAAAAAGTATTCCAAGTCAGGGTTTATTACAGAGTTTTTCTAGGTCTGTTTTATAGCAGTGAAAGAGTATGCCAAGTTGTTAATAAATGGGTGTGCATTACTCTTACATTCTTAAAATTGAACTTGATCAGTTGTGAGGGACAGCTTACATCTATGCATTGCCTAAAAATTGTTTCTGTTTATTGGCTTTACTTATAGAAAATCTTGATTTTTTTTTCATTACTTTATATTTTTATTCTTTATTTTTCCTGATAAGCTGCCAAATGGTGTCACTTACCACACTGGAACATATCAAGACCGGTTAACAAAGCTACAGGATAATCTTCGCCAACTTTCAGTTCTCTTCAGGAAGCTGAGATTGGTATATGACAAATGCAATGAAAACTGTGGTGGGATGGATCCCATTCCAGTCGAGGTAATTTTTTGTGATAGAGGGAGGATGAATATAAGGTGTGAATTAGTGTCAAGACAGTTGTTACTCTTTTGCCTCTCTCTCTTAGCAATATTTCCAGGTTTTGAATTTTATTGGTTTTACTTTTGACCACAGAAGATGAAAATGTGATATATATGCATAAAATACTACTATATTTTTACATTAATAATTTCTTGTAGACTTTGACAGGCTTGTAGTAATTTTTGTTGTTAGGAAGAAATGGTTTTCTGTGGCAATTTTTATTGCTATCAGTGTCTCCTTTTAAATAAGTCAGGAATATTTTTAGTAGGAATTTTAATAGTATCATATACTTTTAAGGTGGTTTTCATGAAGTACTTTACAGATAAAATATTATTTTTATTATTATTAATTTAGATTTTATATTTGGCCCAGTGGAATCACTGTATTTTAAAAAATGTACTCTCTAAATTTCATCTTGGGTCCCACCTATTTGGTTAATTAGGCATACATTTCTATAAGTGACCCTTTCCTGTTAACAAATTATTTCTCTACCACCAAAGGAAGCTGGTAAAGATGACCAGAGAAAAATTAAACTGCAAAAATGCCTAAAAAGAAGGGGTCAGAGATGTGGGAGAAAGATCAGAAATGTGGCCTGCATTGTCAGATGCTGCAGAAAGGTCAAGGAAAATCAGGAATGAAAACTGTCCAGTAGATTTTGCTAGATGAAAATTGTTAGGATATTTGAGTAGAGCTTCAGTGAAATCGTAGCAGCACGAAGTCTGATCACAGTCAGGTGAAGATTAAACAGGAAATAAGAAGCTGGAGCCAGCAAGTGGGTATCAGTCTTTCAAGAAGCTTTGAAAAAAATAAGAGAGGAAAGCAGCAGATGGAAGGAGAGATGGAATCGAAGGTTTGCAGGGGGAAGAGGAGCTTCTCCCCAAATAGAAGAGACAGGAACATGTTAGAATAATAAAGGAAGAAAGCTGTAGGGAGAGGTTGGGAGAAGGGTGTATAAATAATGAAGACAGGAAGGCAATCAGGCCACAGGGATGGAGACTAATCGTCTTCAGGAGGAAGGACAGCTCTGCATTGAGAGAGAGAAAACAAAGAAAAGGAGAATGTAGACATGGGTGAATTTATATATGTCTCAAGAATTTTAAGAAGTTTTATCAGGTGAATCCTAGTTTTTACCAGTCATTTACCTTTGGCCTATTCCTGCATTTTTAATACACAGTAGTAGAGGCTAGGTGATTCCTGAAGTCTGTCACTTATGAGGTAAATTCCATCACTAACCGTGCATACTTAATTATGATTCTGCTGGAAGTTTCATTGCTATATAAATTTGTTTCTCCTACAAAAAAAAAGTTCTCACAACTGAAAAAACTTAAGACATCTAGAAGTTTGCATAGACTCTGAAGTTTTAGTTTGCAAGTTAATGACATTTATATAATACAGATCCGTGAAGTTCTTTTCTTTTTATTACAGATGAAGGAAAGCCTGTTTTATCTATCTCAATAGACTACAAATCTCTTAGGGGCAAGAATCACATCTTGTTTGGCATTAGTTTTATAGTGTTTCATAATTAAATATTTGCTAATTGAATGAGTAGGGTTTTAATTTTAATTTTATTTTATTTTATTTTATTTTTTGTTACTTCTCCCATCTTCCTGCTGGAAGTATTGTTTAGTTATACATGACAACCAATGTTATAAAGGCTGTTTTGCAAAAGAAACCTGAAAGGGTATTGTGTAGAATGCATTGAAATGGTCAACTATTAAAGCTCTTATTTCAGGCTATCACCTGAATTGAAATTTATTTTTATACAAATAAAACTATAAAAATTGACTTTAATCTGATATATTCTCTATACCAGTGATTAGAAAACTTGAATTATATTTTTGACTTTTAATTTTTGTTAATCATTCCCAGCAACTTATTCCATATGTGGAAGAAGATGGCTCAAAGAATGATGATCGGGCTGGCCCACCTCGTTTTGCTAGTGAAGAGAGGCGAGAAATTGCTGAAGTAAATAAAGTGAGTTGTTAGTTTTTACATTTTACGTTTTAGAGTTATTGATAAAAATTACTAGGGAGTCTGATGTAACTCCAAAACATAATTTGAATTATCAAATTACATGAAGTCGTTTCTGTGGCAAACTTAACCTATTGAGAATACAGCCAAGAACTGAAAGGTAAGCAGAAATGCTGTCTGAATAGTCAGAAGAGAAATTGCAAAATTCATTCGATAAAGCTCTTAGAAGAGCTCTTTAGACACTTAGTCACAATCCATTTACTTTTTTCTTTTCTGGGCAGAATTCTATCTTTCTAGCTTATAGCATTTTTGGAGCAGCAAATGATAAAAATTTACAAATATGAAATGTGAATGTCTCAACACCTGAATAAAAAATTTAGAGAACTATCCCAGCATTATTCTACTCCAACCCCACCAAAAACTTCTAACTGGAATTATTTATCGCTGAATACTTTCAGAAGTTCGGAAGATAATGTTCAAATAGTTCTTGTGAAACAGAGAGAAATAGGGAAAGGTGTCTGTTCATTCTGTGGTGGAAATGTGGCCCCAGCTTAGCAAAATCTACTGGACATAGCACAGTGAATACAACTATCAGCTTCACTCTTTCAGTGACAAATATAGATTGCCCCTTCCTGAAATTCTTAATTCTAATTAATAGAACTCGCCAGTGTATTAATAATCCACCACAGCCAAAGAGTCTTCTGAGGTATATAAGATTTTATAGTTCAATTTGTATGTATAATACATGATGTCAGTAGACTACCTTGGAAAAAGATTTTCTCACATGTCAAAAAGACATCAGATAAAATTCAATACTGTTGCTGATTCAAAGGACACTTAAAACTATTAGCAAGACAGTGTTTTTTTTTTTTTTTATCTTTTTCTTTTAGATAAATAGCCAACATTTTTCATAAGGTGAAATATAGAAATATCCTTATTAAAAACAAGCATGAAATAAGATGCTTTATACCACTATGTTTAATATTATTTTAGAAGTTATAGCCAGTACAAAAAGACAGTGAATAAATGACAGCTGGGAAACAGGAGTTACTATGTATGAGCTTGTTAGAATGATCAAAGAAACTCAACTGATGAACAACTAGTCTATAAGAGTTCCGTAAAAGGGTCTAAGACAAGACTGATACCATGCTCTTATAATGCTGTAAACCTGTTAGAGTATAAGATTCTATTGACTCTTATAACAATTCATATTTAGTAGATAGGAATTATGTCAATCATGTGTGTGAATAAACTTATTAAGATACGTAAAGGAAGCTTTGAATGATTAAAAGAACATATAAAGTTCTTGGATGAGCAATACATATTATAAAAACACCAGTCTTGATTACTTCACAGTTTTAATACAGTAACAATCCAAATCCTAATAATAAAGCATGCAAAAATAATAGGATTGTAGTGCAATACCAATCAATAAACAGATCCAGATAAAACCCAAATGGGATTTTTTTCTTGAAAGTATACAAAAATATCAAAGAAAATGTTGATAAGTATGACTAATAAAGCAGAATTCTTAGCTTCAAAAATTAAACTGTAATATGAGGCATATTATACAAATGGTAATTAGGTGTGTAATACTGGCACAAGAATAGGCAGATTAGTAAAATAATCTAGCCAGAAAAACAGCCTTCTCATTGTACATGAGAATTTAATATGACAGAAGAGGGCTTGTGTGAAAAATTAGTCTTTAGAAATAGAAACTTTGGGGGCGAAATTAAGCTAGCTTTTTACATTACACCATATATCAAAATGAATTTCAGAGTTGAAAATAAGACCTGCAAAACAAAATATTGGATAATTTTTTAAGTATTTTAAAACTCGGAAGAAAGGAAAAAGATGGATAGATTTTATAAAATAAAATTTTGCAACTTCTTTAGAAGGTGAAATACCTATTTAGAAAACTATTTCCAAAAAATCTGATTGTAATGAATGACAATCATAATAAAAAACTCACAGTAAAAAATTGGTAGAGGGTGAGGAAGAGACTGGGGACTTTTAGTTTAGATCTTGAAAAATAACTGGTATTTGATAGTCTAGATATATGAGACATTCATTTATTAAGACGTGTTATATGTTTCTGTTGATAAAATATGTATTACCTCAATAAATGTGTTCTGCTTATTTTTCTCTAATACGGATTTTTTTTATAAAATATAATTAAATATGTATATAAATAAAACACCATTATAATAATAACTTTGGTTTCAGAGTACCACATGTGTAACTAATGTAAATATAGTTTGTTCTGTACCATAGAGGATTTTATAATATTTTGTAAAAAATAAAGTTGTATAAATTCAGAAAGATACTTTTTCTAAATTTACATTTCTCTTCAATTTTCATGAAGTTTCTCTTTTTTCCCAATTTGATAACTTAGAAATAACGTGTCTTTGACTTTTAAAAGTTCTTGTTTATAATCAAAATATGGTAATTCTTTGGCAGCATGTAACCGAAAAAATTCTTACTAGCTACTGACATAGAGTTTTGTGGATTTTAAGTAAAGGATATAATTGAAACAAGGATATGATGTATACAAGGACTTCTTTCTCCACGTGAGGATTTAGCTCTCTACAGCCTCTCTCTCCTGGACCCACCTACATAATTGTTTCCCTCAAACCTTTCAGTGCAGTTATATCATATTTGGGGTTCAGTAAATAACCTGTGTCATATAATTATGGCTTCGTAAGTATTGTTTATTGCTAAACCACATAGTAAACTAGGGTCACATTTCCTTGGTTGAATAGTTTTTTGTTTTTCTGAAGTTAATTCTTACCTCTTTAATTTTCTAAAATTTTAGTTAGTTTTTTGTGCATCTATGATAGCATCTCAGTACTATTTTCTAATTTTCCACAGAGTCAGAATCATTAGACAGTTTCGTGGTTCTCATCCCACCCTCCCAAGTTTTCTTTGGTCTTATAGGTCTGGATGAAATGCTGGTTAGGCCTGCTTTTTAGCTCTGGGACTTTCCTTCACCTCTTCTGTTGGTTTCATTATTTCTTCAGCTCATGTCTTCCTCTTTCTTGGTTTTCTTCCTTGTTGGTAATGTGCATACATCAGTGACTTCTTTAGAAGGAATGCAGACACTTAAATTTTGAGTCCTTACGTATTTGTCCAGTTCATAGTTTGGCTGGCTATAAAATTCTATGTTGTAAGTTACGTTTCCTCAGAAATTTGAAGGCATTCCATAATCTAATGTAGGGTTTGGCAGACTTTTTCTTTAAATGACTAGATAGTCAATCTTTTAACCATTCCTCTAGTTTTCATCCCCAGGGCTCAGCTAGTGCCTCTGAGATGGTCTCTGTCTGTGGTTCTCCATGGTGGATCAGGCCTATTCTCAGTGGCATCCCTCTTGCATGCCCAGGCCTTCTCTGAGTCACTGACCACTCCCTCTTTACTTTTCATCTTAAAATTTACCTTGCATCTGCTGTTGTGTCCTTTCTAATCACTTTTCCTTGCATCAGTTCATAGCTTTTTTTATTCCTCTCCTGCCACACACTCAATAGATACACAAAGTTTCTGAAAGTTTGTGTATGCTTATGGAATGAAAGTGTTTTAAATTTTTTTCCCCATTTTTACTTCTGACATTGAGATCTCTTCCTTTGATTAAATGACTTGGATCTGTTCTAAGTGCTTTTAACTTCAGTATAAAACATATTTTAGTTAACGTGATATCAAACTGATGGGTTGTTACAAAGAGAAAAGAATCAGTTTAGGTATTTTAAATAAACCAGGTTTAAAGCTAAACTCTATTTCTGTGGGAATTGCTTTTTAAAGGACAAGTTAGAGGGAAAGTACCTTCTTGAGTATCATGGGGAAGAACTCATTTGATGACCTCATAACTCTCTTTGTATGAATTCTTCTATCTATATTTTGAGAAAGCACTGAAGGATTAGGTGGTGGGCAGAGGGAAAAGATGGAAGAGGGCTAACATTTGGTTAACTTAAATTTAAATCGCAAATAAAGAAGGAAGAAGAGAATAAAATTAACTGCTAAAAAGCAAACAAGTATTTTGTTGTTGTTGTTGTTGTTTACCAAAAGGGGTTTTTAATTCATTCCTTTAAAAAAATTATAAATGTGAATTAAATGTAGCATATTCTGTTAATGGAATAATCTTATGTACAGTTAACACTAGCTACTGACATAGAGTTTTGTGGATTTTAAGTAAAGGACATAATTGATACAAGGATATGAAGTATAAAAGGACTTTCTCCACATGAGAATTTAGCTCTCTACAGCCTCTCTCTTCTGGACCCACCTATGTAATTGTTTCCCTCAAACAGTTGTATTTCATTCTTTTCCTTCAACTTATTTAAGCTCTGTGTCTCCATTCTAGAATATAAGATTAAAATATATGATTAAAATGTTTAATTTTTAAAATATTGAGCTCATGATCCATATATATATATATATATATATATATTTTTTTTTTTTTTTTTTTTTTGGAGACAAAGTCTCTCTCTGTCACCCAGGCTGGAGTGCAGTGGCACGATCTTGGCTCACTGCAACCTCTGCCTCCTGAGTTCAAGCGATTCTCCTGCCTCAGCCTCCTGAGTAGCTGGGATTACAGGCATCCATCACCATGCCTAGCTAATTTTTTTGTGTTTTTAGTGGTAATGGGATTTCACCGTGTTGGTCAGGCGCTGTTGAACTCTTGACATCGTGATCCACCCACCTCAGCCTCCCAAAGTGCTGGGATTACAGGCCTGAACCACTGCACCCGGCTGATACATCTTTTTTTTTTCTTAATGGCATACACACCTGAGGGTGTTTCTCATAGTGAAAACTGGCTATAGATGATAATGTCCTGATCTGATTATTTAACCACATAGATGCTATTAAAAATAAACAGTTCATTGATTTGACAACTATTTATAAATAACTACATTCATAAACTTAAGTTTTTGTCTCTGTCAATTATGTTAATCCATATTCTTATGTAAACATAGGTTTGCTTTTTTTTAGTTCATGCAGTTAGTAGGTGATAGATTTTTAAAGTTCACAGAATCTTAGCTAGTAACACTAAAACACTGAAAATACTTCTTACCTATTATGGTATGGAGTATAAAAATGCATAGTTTTTAATAATGGCCATTATTAAATATCTTTTTTTATACTAAGAGGAGTTATTTAAACAAAAAAAAGTTTTGAAATGATTGCCAATAATTTTTGTTTACTTGCATATTTTTTTTCCATTCTTGTAGGTTTTGGGAGAAGCTTTTTGATTTGGCTTTTGTTATTTTTTCTTCAAACATGAAAATATTTAAATACTTGTGTGCCTGCTCTCTGCCAGGCATTGTGCTCAGTACCAGAATTTCTTCCATGAACCAGCTGGATGTGTTATCTGCTATATACTCATTTCACATGAGTGGACAAGTTTCTTCTTGGAGAACATAAGACTCCAGTGGAAACAAAGCAGCACCTGTTTCATGTTCCCATTTCATGTTTTAATGAATATTTACAGAAACAAAAGCATTGTGCCATATTTTTAATACATTGGCATTTGGTCGTATTAAATAACTAAGTTGCTTTATAGAGCTGTGTAATCTGTAATAAAATTATATTCTTTGCATTCAATTAAAAATATTCAGAATTTTACTACAATGCATATCTTCTTTTTGTTCTAAATAAGCTACATAAAATAAGTAAATTTATATACCCCTCAGTTGACCCTCACTTAGTCGTTTTCAAAACATTATCATATCATTGTGTACTTGAAATTGTGCAGAAGAGCATACTGATGGTGTGTTTACTATTTGGTCCTTACGGTCTGTCTGGTTTCTAACAATGCAAAAACCACCAATAACTATCCTAATGCCATGAAACTTTGAGGCACACGATTTGTAGTCAGTATTTGATGTAAATCATCATAAGACAATATGGCTGGTTTTAATAGTCAAATTCGTGGTTTATTTAAATACTTTCATTTTCTCTTAATATATCCTGGAATCCTTAAGCCGAATACCCAAGTAAAGGATGGATACTTGTTTGAGACCACATTTTTTAGGTGCGGGGGTGGCCAATCTTTTGACTTCCCTGGGCCACATTGTAAGAATTGTTTTGGGCCACACATAAACTATACTAACGTTAATGATAGCTGATAAGCCCCCCCAAAAAATCTCATAATGTTTTAAGAAAGCTTACGAATTTGTATTGGGCTACACTCACAGACGATCGGGGCCACATGCGGCCTGCAGGCCACAGTTGGACAAGCTTGCTTTGGGGGCATCAGAATGAGTTTTATTTTGCTTAAGGCTATTTTCTTGATGGGAAAATGAAATTGAAAAAGATAGTAGGTAGTATTTACTACAAGATTGACATAATTGAGTCCATGCATTTAGAAAGTAAAGCATTTTTTGTCAAGTGTCACAGCTTTTGTGTGAATATTAAATTACATGGTATGAGTTAGCAGAAACATTTTTTAAGTATTTAGTCTACTTACACATTCACCTGTTAATGTACGAAATTGGGCACAGCTGATGGATTTTGAAAATAGCAGCTGTCAACCTCTGTTAAAATCAATCAGTGGCAAGATACATATATTAAATCCTATATCGTGTCATGAAAATTTATTTACAGTTTAGCCACTAATAAGCATAAGTGTCAGCTTTGCTGTTGATCATTTTTATGACATGTTTTGACTCTGGATATTTTATTTGTATGCTAATTTTTTATATTTAAAACTTTGTGGCATCTTTGAGAAATGCTATCCCAAGAGCCTTATATGTTAATTATTTAAAAATTTTCTATTCCCTAGTTTTGAATATTATCTTGAAAATACCCTACACATTCTAGTTCTTTTTCTTTTTAAAAAAAATTATGAGGCTTAAATTAAAAAGAGTACCAGAATGTATATTTCCAAATGAGGATTCTTGAAAGTAGTCTTATTGGTAGGTTATACATTTATTTCAATGGTGAAACCATTGTGATAGCCAGCTGCAAGCCCTGAGTTGATATTGATTATAAAGTCTCTTTTTAACCACCCAGATGACCAATTGTCATCTTACGTATGGGTATGCAGAAAGTACAACTGGCAGAGACCTTAGATTTTATAATCCAATTACATAAACGAGAAAACCGAGGAGAATGAATTTGTCTAAGATCAAATACCAAGTTAGAGGCAAAGTTGGAACTGGGACCGAGATTGCTAGCCTCCCAATATAGCACTTTTATATTCCTCTGTTTTGCTGCTACTCTTGATTGCTGGCAGAAGTGTTGGTTTCTTGGTCTCTGTGATGAAAAAGACTTTACAGGCTTGGTTATTCTTCATCTTTCCCAGCAATTTGAATCAATTTTGTTAGATATATACAACCACTTAAATAGCAGACTATCACATACTCATGATAACAGAATATAGAAGATAGGTCATCTGAAAACTTGTACAAGGGAGATTCACTAAAAATACCAGCAGTTTCTGTTTCCTGAAGACTGTGTTAGAGTGAGCTTTAGAGTCAAGCCCTGTGTACTGTATAGTCATGTTTTTCTCTGACTGCATCGTGCTAGTTCTCTTTTCAAATGTGAATTAAATTTAGTTATGAAAGATTATTAGAGTCTCTGTAAATTGATTTTCTATTTTCCAGTAAGAGTTTCTTGGGCTTTCCTTTTAGCCACCTCTTTCTTGTTACTTCCCTAACTCTGAATAGAAGCAATACAAGCAACTTCATTTTAATTTGCTTTTTAATGAAATCAAAATTAAGATTTTTAGGCCTCTTTTTAATAAGCATACACTAATTTATCTGGAGGTTGTTTAATATAGTGTCTTAAAATTAAATATATTATCTCCAAATGTAATGTTTCCAAGGGGTTATTGAATAATAATGATTATTATTATAACCAGTAAACACTCTGACCAGAAGTTCTCTATTTCTATCTTGTTTTATCTAAGCAGACATTTACCACATAGGATTTGAAGAAAGAATGTTTAAAAAGAAGTTTACAAATCTTAGTCAAGTATAATTCAAGTATAGAGATACAGAGACACATGCCGTGCACATTTCAGGCATTCAGCAAATCTTAGTAGAAAAGATTGCTTTGGTTGCTCTGCCATTTGTCTTCAGTTTTTAGAATTAGAAGGAGATTGCAATTCATGCTACAGGCAAACAGTGATTTCTGCCACACTTTTGAAACACCAATTGCATGAGGCATTGTATTTTTATTATATTTTATTTTCTATATCAACAGTTTACATTTTGTGCCTACCAGTAACATTTGTTGAATGTTTACTTATGTGTCAGGCACAATTCTAATACTTGACATGAATCAGATCATTTAATCCTCATAACAACTCTTAGGAGGTAGGTTCAATTATTATTTCCATTTTTCTGATGTAGAAACTAAAGTACAGGGAGGTTAAAAAAGTAGGTCAGTGTTATAAGTTTCATAGTGAAGGATCTGGCCGGGTGTGGTGGCTCAAGACTGTAATCCCAGCACTTTGGGAGGCCAAGACGGGCAGATCACTTGAAGTCAGAAGACCAGCCTGGCCAACATGGCAAAACTTTGTCTCTACTAAAAATACAGAAACACTAGCTGGGCGTGGTGGTGGGCGCCTGTAATTCCAGCTACTCAGGAGGCTGAGGCAGGAGAATTGCTGGAATCCAGGAGGCTGAGGTTGCAATGAGCCAAGATTGTGCCACTGCACTGCAGCCTGGGGGAAAAAAAAATCACAGTGAAGGATCTGAACGACGTCCAGAGATCTGGCTCTAGAGTATGGGCTCTTGACCGTTAGGTTATACTGCCCCTTAGAAAACCTGTATGCTTATGTTTTAAAACAAATAAATGTTTAGCTGATTTATTTATTTATATATGGTGGAGGTGGAAGAGTAAGCAGGGCCTGGGGTGGGCCTGGAGCCATAGACCTCTGCAGGCTGAATTTTTAGAATTCAGGATCCCTGTCAGCGAATATTTAACGCCAGAAGAGGGTTGAGACCATCTGCCTTATAGGGTTATTTAGCTCAATTTCTGTCTGGATCATTACAGTCCTAACTTACGACATTTTAATCTTCTAACTTCATGGTCTATATTTCCTGAAACATTTTTGATAAATTCTTTTGTTTCTACAGAAACTCAAACAGAAGAATCAACAGCTGAAGCAAATTATGGATCAATTACGAAATCTCATCTGGGATATAAATGCCATGTTGGCAATGAGGAACTAAGCTGATATTTAAATTTCCTGCTTTACACATGTTATACCGTTGTTTTTTTCCCTCAAGTATTTTTTTCCCTGTGAAGAAGGTTATTTATCTGCTTTTATTTTAGTCACTAAAACTAAAGTTTGTATTTTTACATTGTGATTTTTACTTAAAATATTCATTAACTTTTTTTTAATGCTATTGATCTTATGAAAGATTATTGTAATAAATTTTGATGGGGTTTGTATTTTGGTTAATCTTCATGAATTGAATAATTGTTTTTTTAAAGCAAAATAAAGTTTTTTAAATAAGTTTTTAAATTTGATTAATGGATTTACTCATTCCAATAAACCTTTTAGAAGAAAACTAAATATTTAAATATTTCTGCAGATAAAAGTATCAAATACAGTCAGTCTGTATACAAATTAAAATTAAAGATATGTTACGATTTCAGCTCAAGTTTTTAAATTCAATTTTATTGCCAAGCCAATTAAAATGTATATTTCTATGAATAGATGAAAATTTATCTTTAACATATTCTTCAAGTGTTTGGTCTTAAATGATCTGTCTCTAAAAGGAGAGAAACTAATGATCTAAGGACAACACAAATTGAAATCACAACTGTGTGCTTATCTGCTCTGCTTTAAGCTAAGAAGCAATCACCTAATTTTTTAGGTATACCCTAAAATAATCATAAGTGTGTTTTGGAAATAGTACATTTGTAGGGATTTTAAATGAGATACTTCTATATGACAGGTGTTTTTTTTGGGGTTTTTTTGGTTTTTTTTGTTTTTTTGGCCTGTAGTCAATCCTGTTTAGGTCTCCCTGTGGGAGCTGATCTCTCATATTACAAATAATATATTCTCAAATAAAGAGTTGAAGTCTTCTCAGAAAGGACTTTTCCAGCTTGATTCAGAAGGCTTTTCCTATCTGGCCTCAGTTCTAACTCTATGAAAAATATTGTTTGGGCTTTTCTTATAAAAGTTTCTCTAGAAGCTAACACAGGAAACCGTAATAGGCATCCTCTGGGGAGGGGAAGTGGGTGGTTGAGGATCAGAATTAAGAAGGCGATGACTTTTCGTTGTATATAATTTTGTACCTTTTGAATTTTACAGCATGTGCAAATATTGGCTATTCAGAAAATTGGAAAATATTTTTCATTTTAAGTTATGCAGATTCCCACCTAGACAGAGTGCAAGAAGACAAGACAAACCATGCAAGCATCTTTAGACCCTCCAACTTTACATTTGTCAGAGCAGGTCTGAGCAAGCCCAGTGTTAGATGGGGCGCTGACTCTGCCTACAGTGGGAAGCTCTTCAGAGTTAAAGGGCAGAAGGAAAAGGTGTATGAAGCTGTGGCAAGGAGAAGAAAAAGGACTAATAGTCTGACCTACTGTGGTACTTTGTAATATCTAAGTATATTCTAGTTTATTTGGACATGCAGGGTTTTTATAGGTTTTCACTGTATATTCTTTGCACTATTATGAATTTAGTGCACTATTGCTGGCTACTCTTGTCAATTTAGTATTTTGGTATTGGTGACTTCTAAGACAGTTCTAAAATGTTCTAACCTAATGTTTTTGTTTTAACTATTACACTCAACTACTTCGATTATTCAGGGTGCCACAAACAACTCTTGGAGGGAATGTGGAAATTGCGTTCTTTTGCCTTGGTTCTATAAGGAATATTTCTACTGTAGAACAGTAATCAATGCAACTACACACTGCTACAAAGCTATAGCAAGTTCTGAAAGGATATACTCGCAAGTCAGAACTGACATGGGTTTACCCAGTTATTCACAAATCTACTTGGGACCAATTTGAATGTGGCAGGGGTTATTAAATACATGAACCCTACAAATTCTCAAAGTTTCAACTTTTTCTTGAGGGGGAGCATACTAATAGATTGAGGAGCAAAGAAAGGTGAATTCAATTGTAATATGTTCCCTTGGGCAAGAAAATCTCTGTTTTCTCATCTGTAAAATGATGGGTGAGACTAGATAATCTCATATTCTATGTTAGAATTTTGGTTGCAAATATTAGAACCCAATTCTAAATGGCTTAAGCCCAAAGGGATTTCTCAGTCCCTGCAGTGAGAAAAGATGCTAGAGAAGAGCTCTCAGAATAAAAGAAAATGGCAGGAAAGAGGGCTTCAGGAATTGGAATCAAGTTTCAGTGCCCTCAGGATTCTGTGTCCACCTCTAATTTTAGTCTGTCTCTGTTCCATTCTCTCTCACTGTAGGTCAGCTTTCTCCAAGTGATGGGGAAAATGGCCTTCCACTGTCCATTCACCTTGCTGTATCCTGAGCCCAGAGCTAGGTTGCTTCTCCAACTCTAAATTGAGAAATCCTAGAATGAACTCTAAAAAGTTTACATAATATAACCAACCCATGGACCAATGACAGTATAAATGAGTACTATGATTAGACTAATCCAGGTTATAAGCCCATTCCTGTGGCCAGGAATTGGCTATGGGAGTTATGGAAGAGTGTACTGTGCAAGGAACAAATATTAGAAAAAGGGGGGCCAACCAGGAAAATTTGCAAAATAAAATCCACAAACAATGGCAACCACAGTCCACTGTTGTTCTTTCTTGGTTATAATACTATCTCAGACATAATACTAGTTATCCAACCTTTCAGAAGCCCAAGAAAAGTTTACAGAAAATCAAATGCATCATTGACTATCATGGGAATTACTAGTCTTAATATTTTTTTCTGAATTTGTGAACTTCTGTACTAACATTTTTATTTGCAGCTGTTTCTTGCCAGCTGTTTCAGTTAATTGCTATGTGATCTTGTCAGGTCTTGGTTAGCCTGGGTAAAAGCATAGAGAGGAAAAATAAAATGCTAAGGGAAAATAAAATGAAAGATCCAGCATCCTGGTAAGGACATTATCTTTAAAATGATTTAGAGATCTACAGCTCTGATTATTCAGGCATTAGATCCCTTGGCACTGTTACAAGCCAAAATGTGTTAACTTGACATTTTGATGTAGTTTCAACTTGAGTAATTCATTTTCTTTCCCTAAATTCCCACTGAAGCTTAAGCTAGATAGAAGAGTTTTTCAGCTTTAAACTAAAATATGTACTTGTCCTAAAACCTCAAAGAGTCTGTTATCCTCAATGTTCTTAAATTTGTTCAACAAAACTAGATGTCTTAAATTTTTGTCTAATGCTTTGAAACACTCATTCATCAAAGACTAATTTTAAGTCTAAATTTAAAGATATTCTAGGTGGGTTTAAACACGAAAGCGTCTTGAATTACTTCATGCCTTTTTAAACTAAAGAATTAAAGTTATTAGAGTTACTTAAATTAATATTTGTTAAGCTTATATTTTTACATTAAATAGAAATTGTGCACTGATGCAAAAGAATTAATACGTTTTTTCAAAATTTCTTACTGTTGCTGGTATGTAATTGGCATTCCAAAAACTGCTAGAAAATGTACAAAGAAAGGGTAAACCTTTATTTTCTCTGTTTTGAGATCTTTATTATTCTTCTATGACACTGAACCACAAGACTACCAAGTGGCATGCTCTCTGTTATAATTGCTTAAAGCTGTTTTAATGCTTTTAGATATCTTTTTGAGGCAATACTTCCAGATTTAATGTCTACGAGAATCATCTGGGCGTGTGTTTAAAAATGACGGTTTTTATATTTACCACAAAGGTACTGAGACAGAATTTCTAAGGTGAGGATCTAAAAATCTGCATACTTAACAAGTTTTTCAGGTGATCTGTCACTGACATTTTGAAAAATCTTGTTCTAAACAATTTAGTGAGAATTGTTGAGTATTTCAAAAAATGGCAGATATAAAATAAAACACATTATGCCATAGAGTTCTGGCCTTTTGAGTATTTAACAATAATATTCTGTATCAGCAGTTCTTAACCCGGGCAGCACATTAGAATCAACTGGAAAAAATGTTAACATTCCCTAGGCCAAAACCACACCCCAGACCAATTAAATCAGAATTCTAAGGTGAGATCCAGACATCAATGTGTTTTAAGCTTCCCAGTTGATTCCAACCTAGAGCCAAGGTAGAAACCATAGCTCTATATAAATTTATAGGCATGGAAAGAATCTTGAAGGATTGTGTTTTCAAGTAATAGTTAAATATCTGGAGCAAAGAACTTCCTCAAGAAGGCAGAAGTCTAAAACCTATGCACAACTAATCTTACAGTCTTGGATGTCAGAGGCAAAGGACCCTCACCCTTGTCATCCACAATCACACCACTCATGAAAATGTAAGAGAGATAATGTCATACAGCTGGCAACTCATACAAGTGAAGACAAAGGAGGGGACCGTTGTGTGCTCTCCCAGCCTTGTAGGTCATAACACTTTGAAGACACTGCAGAGGTAGAGTGAAGTCAAAAGGAAGACTACATTTATCTGTGTTCTCTGTTCCATGCTAAACATGGCCAGCCACATCTTGTTTTAGACTGCTAATAGAACTAATCTGTATTTGTAATTTACTCAGTATACAGCCATTTACTGATCACCTACAGGCTTCAGGCACCAGGCTAGGAGCTGGGCCTACCATGCTGGAAACCTCTGCTCAAAGGTTATGGAATATAATATAGTTTTCAAGGTGATCTGTCACTGACATTTTGAAAAATCGTGTTCTGAGCAGTTTCCATACCATGCTGGAAACCTTTGCTCAAAGGCTATGGAAAATAAGCTAGAAGAGAGCTATTCATACATATAAATCCTAGGATAATCAGAGGCCCTCTCCACATTCACAAATTGGACATCCATCAACCAACTCCCCAAAACAATGAACTGCTTTTACTCTATTGATACTTAGGTTTTCATGGTGCCTATAAAGCGACCACAGAGCCCACTGGAGGGCTCCTTCCCATGGGATACCACACAAAGAGAGTATCTACATGGTTTAAAAGTTACTGTATATGCCCAGACCTGTACAGTCTAACTTAGGATAAAGATACAAGAAGGTAACGCTATAAAAATGTTCAACTTTGGAAGATGAGAATGTAGCACAGCTTTAATTGCGATAAGGTGAGGGAAATAATTTTCAAAACAGCTTTGAGAAGGGGGAAAAAGTCATTTGCAAAAGCTCAGTACTTAAAATCTACAGATGGCATAGCCAACAAATAAATCAATTAAAGGATGCAAAGTGTGAACAGAAACATAAATGTGAATTAAAGCCATACAAACTTCAAGTTATGTATGAAGTAAGTATTTTAACCACTGGCACTAAAATTTTAAATTGAATTCTCTGATGAAACAGAAAACTGGCATAATTGCCTCAGTAAAGAGTGGTTTGAGAGTTACAGCTGGTGGGGAAAAAATAAATGTGTTTCTGTGTTTTGAATAGAGAGTAAAGCATGACAGATGAATAGAAAGGGCTTGCCAAGGTACCGACAATAGTCCAGGTGAGAAATAACTAAAGCATCAAACAGTCTCAGAGGCAGAATTTGAATTAAATAGTAGCATGTTTTTGTCCTACAATGCTCACATGCGGCTAGTTCTTACCAATCCTTCCAATGTTGTAGCCATTGGCGTAGCAAGGTCAAAGAGTTTGGGGTGCTTCCTGAAGCTACTGGCCTCTGTTTGGAGAATTATTTTTTCCTTGACCTTTAAAGGATTTTGTAACAAGTGTTTTGCACCAGTCTTGTGTCCTTTCTTGCTTGTTTACAACTCTTTCTGTGTTTATGGGGGAGAGGGAGAGGAGTCGTGGGAGAAGGGTCTTTTTCTTTCAGATGGTGGAGGGCAATACCATCTTAGAGCATTCTCACCCTCTTCCATGGCTGCGTCCTGAATAGAGGGTGAGAATGTGGACCCTGGAGACAAACTGCCTGAATCCCAGCTCTGCCGCTTACCAGCTGTTCCTTTGAGCAGAATTTTCGAGTTGCTTATGACTTGATTTTCTCTTCTATAAAAGGGACAAATAGTATGTTCTCACACAAGTTTTATTTTTAAACAGCTCTGAGGAACGTTTATATTTACAGGAGCCAAATACTTTAAAAATCTACCAGTGCCTTACCTAGCAAACAACTCCATCATTTGCAAGGATGAAATGTGTTAAGGAGTTAGCACTGTGCCTCCACGAAAAGGGGAGGGGATCTGTAGATGTCAGATATCATCCCTATTTAGATAAAAACTAAAGATTTTAAAAGTAAATTCATAATCATTTATTTCCCCCTCCCCATAAGCCAGCACTTTCTCCAACTGCTTTCAGCAAAGCATTGGAATTTCAACAACTCAGTTAGAAAATGGCATCACCACTGCCATTTTCCAAATGTGTGTCTCCCTTGGACACACTGAGGAAACTGCAATAATTGCCTTTCAGGATGCTTTACCTCTCACCTCAATCACATGTGTGGGCAAAGCCAGCCTTCGTGTGACCTCTTCTTCAGTCTGGATACCCTACTGTCTCCTCTTTCTTCTTTCTGGCTAAATCCTGAACCATCCTTCAAGATTCATCTCAAAGCCCACTGCTGCCCCTGAGAACTTTCCACACTGATTTCTGTCATCCCTGAACTCCGAGGGCTCGTGGATTCATCACACCTGCCTTCTGCTCTAATGTTTTAGTTTCATGTGTGTGAAGCTTTGCCTACCCAAGTAAATGAAAAGCTCCTGGGAATGGGATTAATTCTCCCTCTTTCCCCACCCAGCACAGTGCTATGACACTCACAGATATCCAATTATAGTGGTTGACCTTGCTTGAATCAGAATTCATTGTAGTTTGCAAGTTCCCACAGATTAGGAAATAATCTTTTTACTTTGTACATTGCCTCAAGCAGTTACTTCTTTTTTAAAAAAACAACACTTGATGCAAGAAATAATACTTTTGAAGTCAAAATAATTATATGTTAATGATTAAATTTATATATGAATGCTTTCATTGTGACACCCATAAAATTAAAGATAAAGCCAAATCTTAGAATAAGCTTCTATACTACGGTATCAACAGTAGTTCAAACTCACTGATTGACAGCCTGTTACGAAGAGGTAGTAATATAAAGTATATCACTAAATCATGAAAACAATCATATGAGATAGATATTAAATTATTCCCTTTTTACAGATCAGGAACCTTAAGCACATGTTAGAAAAAAAGGTGAAGACTGAAAGCAAGGCACACGTTTTTCCTTGAGAAGTTACAGAGAATCAACAAAGACGGTAGATTTTTTTTTTTTCTGCCAGACCCTGTTCTAAATGTAGTAACTCATTTAATCCACACAACTTCCTAAAATAAAAACTATAGTATTCCTTCCATTTTACAGACCAGAAAACATAAACCCAGAGAGGTTAAATCACTTGCCCAAGGTCACACAGCTAGAAAGTAGCGAACTGGCTTCAAATCCTCAGTCAGTCTGGCTCCAGAGTACTGATACCTTTTTTTTATTCTTTGTTTGAGACAAGGTCTTGCTCTGTCACCCAGATTGGAGTGCAGTGGCACAATCATGGCTCACTGTAGCCTCAACCTCCCAGGCTCAAGCAATCCTCCCACTTCAGCTCCCCAATTATTCAGGTGCAGCAGCCCACACCTGTAATCCCAAGCAGGCGGAAGTGGGAGGATTGTTTAAGCCCATGAGTTCAGGACCAGCCTGGGCAATATAAGTGAGATCTCCATCTCCACAAAAAATAAAGAGTCCTCATTTTTAACCAATATACTTACTACACAAGTCAAAAACATGGTTATAACACTGACGATTGTGTAGTATTAAAATGTCAATGTCTCTGGAAGAGTTAGACTCTTCAGACCTTGAACTTCTCCCAGCAATCAGCAAAACCCTTGCCCTAAAAAACAACAACAACAAAAGATAATCATATTTGCTCAGACTTGGCATGGATCTGATTCATAGCAAGCACTTGGTAAATGTTACGTACTCCTGTCCACACAACTGCTACCACCACATGTGCCCTTCTACTATGGCTAGATGACCAACAGCACTTAAGAATCATAGCTTCCTGGAACATACGAACAGCATCTTGCTTTTTTTCTTGGAGTCTTTTCTCACAGAACCCTTTATCTTATTTTCTGCTTCTTCAGGGTTGTAAAGGTCTTTCTGAATAGGTCGTGGAAAAGAAAAAGGGCATATTATCTGAGAATGGTGCTAACATCATCTCCCTTTATATTTCCCATGCCCAGATGTCCTTTGCACTTTCATCTATTTTCCTTGTCTCTAGGTACATACTTGCTCAGAAGCCACCAGGCAAACTCAAGGCTTTTCACCATCAGTGGATCCAAAGGCAGCTAGCAAATCAAAGCAATGCTTTGGCCTTTCGCTACGTGAAGCTCGTTAGCTGTAAATTCAGGAAGACCTGTGCTCCAAGGACCCTCACAGGGAATTGAAATTCTCTCACAAACCAGGTTCGGTAACAGAGCACAAAATCTGGGTGAGAAGAGGTTTGACTTCCTGCTAGGGGGTGGACTGCCTTCTTTAGGTGGGGCAGTGTTTTCTAAGGGAAAGTGCTGATTAAACAGCACCTGCATAGAGATCTATAGCTGACTGGGATGGGGGTTGTAAGCCACGTGCTCTTCAAGGTGGATGAAGCATCTTGAACATTAGCAAAAAGAGAATATTTCCTGGCACAAGAACAATACCTGGCACATAACAGGCACTCAATAAATATTTGTTGTATGAATGAGTGATCCATAGGAGAACATAAAGTATTTATAAAAATAAATACTGACCCTTGAACAACACAGATTTGAACTATACAGGTCCACTTATATGTGGATTTCTTTTAACAAAACACAGATTAAAAATAGAGCATTCATGGGATATGAAGCCCATGTATCTGCAGGGCCTGCTTCAGGACTTGGGTACATGCAGATTCCGGTAAACTTAGGGATTTTGGTGTACAGGCAGGTTTTATTAAAACCCTTGTTTTACAAATGAGGACACTGAGGTTAAATAATTTGCCTTCAGGACATGCAACTAGTAGGTGACAGAAGCAAGATTCAAATTCAGATCACTCTTATTGTAAAAATCTATGCTCATACGTACTATGTTTCACTCTTGAAGGATGGCTTGCTTGACTAGGGATGTTCCAGAATGTTCTAAAAGTATTGAATCTTTGCCTCCAGGAGTTAATAAGACTTATGAAAGCTGTATTTTGCGTAATATTTTGGCTCTGAATTCAGCGAGATGTCACCATCGTATGACCTTAACCTGTATGACCAGTGTGGATGTGTGTGCCAGCTCCCTTCCCCAGTAGCTTGTCAATTCAGCACCAGCTAATGCCAAACCAGCTGCCACAGCCATTTTTACCAAAGAAGCAGGTCTCTGCATCTTGAAGTGTAGTGTATTGCAAAAAATAGATAAGAGGAAAATATTATATAAGAAGTTGTCAATTCTGCCCCTCTTGAAAAGTATCCAGTGAGGGAGGGCCATTTTGTACACTTTGCGGCAAAGGAAGGAAGGCACAGGAGTACTTTACTCAGGCACTTCAGGAGCAGAGCCTCGGCTCTTTCTTCCCCTTTGGAGTTGGAAGAGACCAATGCCTTTTCAATTCCACTCAAGACAGAGAGGAGACTGTAAGGGCCATTGTTAGCCTGACAATGGAAGATGATTTTCATAGACAAGTTGATTGCTTTCTGAGAAGCAGAAAAATAAAGCTGAATTCAGCAGCTACCCAAGAGTCTGTGAGAGCAGCCACTTCTGAAGGGACAGAAGAAGGCAGCTTTGCCAGCAAGCTCGTTTCCCTCATCTGGGAGGAAAATGGGTTTCACAATATTTTCATATTAGAGCAGTGAACATCCTATCCAAGATCTGGTAACGTCTGTGGCCTGCTGAAGCTAATGAAAACTTGGGAAATGTTACCAGGAAAATCTGATATCACGAGGCTTAAACTAGCCTAGACATATGTAGAGAGATCTTTTGAATGGATAGATAATGTAAGTAAACAGACCATTTTCTGAGCCTTTAAACTCTATTGTGATAAACCTGCCTTCTCAGAGAAGGGAAAAATAGTCAGCTCCCTAACAAAGCATTGAAAAGGATGGTTGAAAAAAAATACTTAAATGTAGGTATGAATGTTGCTGTACACATGACATTTATATAGAAAGTAATAATATAAAGCAGCGTAAAGCAAAAAAAAATTGTGCTGTCTATTCATGCTCTACATCAGAAGGTTCATCAAGCAGCTGTAGCAATATTCATATCAGCCAAAAGAACTTCTTAACACTATGAATTTTTCTTCACATTTAGCTAAAATGTACTGAATACCTGCATTGAGTACGCACATTACATCAGGTAACCCTATGTGAACCAAATTCTCTAATTGCCAGTAACTCTCCTGGGTGATGTTAGCCTCGCTTTTTAGATGAGGAAGTTTAGGCTCAGAGAGATTACATAACTTGGGTATCACTGAGGGTGCTTTAAACCACAGGTAACCATACCTAACAATGGCTTAAACACAAATCATTTCAAGTTATCCCCCATAACAAAGAGTTTGAAAGTGTCAGTCTCACGGCTGATTCAGCAGCTTAATAATAACACCAAGGACCCTGGCTCTATCCATCCTTCCACACATCCTTTCTTGGTGTGTTGGCTTTTAGTTTGCAGGCTTCTAGTCCCGTGGTTATATGATGGCTGCAGCAGCTCCAGACATTACTTGTTTACTCAGCTAAGACCACAGGTCAAATAAAAGGGTGCAAAGGCTTCTCTTCCTGCAACGTCCTTTCCATCATAACAGAAAATTACCCAGGGTCCCCTAACAAAATCTAATTTGACAAAATGGATCACATGGCCATCTATAGCTGTAAGGGATGACGGGAAAGTGAGTATATAGCATTTTCACCATTACTGGAAGATGGTTTTGTCAGGAAGGAAGGAAGGAATAGAGGAAGAAAGGGAGGAAGAGGAGAGAAAGGGACGGAGGGGAGAGAAGTGGTAACTGAACCAGCACCAACAGTGTCTGGCATATTATCAAACTTAGAAGTTGATATAGCTAGAACTGAGTCTCCTTTCAAAAAGCATGTACCAGGGCCGGGCACGATGGCTCACGCCTGTAATCCCAGCACTTTGGGAGGCCAAGGCAGACGGATCACAAGGTCAGGAGATCGAGACCACGGTGAAATCCCGTCTCTACTAAAAATACAAAAAATTAGCCGGGCGTGGTGGCGGGCACCTGTAGTCCCAGCTACTCGGGAGGCTGAGGCAGGAGAATGGCCTGATCCCAGGAGGCGGAGCTTGCAGTGAGCTGAGATCGCGCCACTGCACTCCAGCCAGGGGCACAGAGCAAGACTCCGTCTCAAAAAAAAAAAAAAAAAAAAAAAAAAAGCATGTACCAACACAAACAACTTCATAGCAGAAAAACAAATAACCTGATTTTAAAATGTGCAAATGACCTAAATAATTTATCAAAAGAAAATATACAAATGGCCAAACAGGCATATGAAAAGGTGGTCAACATTACTAATCATCAGGGAATTGCAAATCAAAATCTCAGTGAGATATTACTTCACTTGTTAGAATGGCCATTATCAAAAAGACAAAAGATAATGTGTGTTGGTGAGGACGTGGAGAAAAGGTAACCAGTCCTTGCACACTATGAATGGGATTGTTGATGAGTACAGCCATTTTTCAAAACAATATAGAAGTTTGTCAAAAAATTAAAAATAGATCTGTTAGAAATCCCACTTTTGGGTCTATATCCACAGGAAATGCAATTAGCATGTTGAGAAGATATTTGCACCCCTATATTCATTGCAGCATTATTCACAATAGCCCATATACGGAATCAACCTAGGGGTCTGTCCATGGATATATGGATGAAAAAAAATGCTTTATAAACATAATGGGAATACTATTCAGCCATAAAAAATGAAGAAAATCCTGTCATTTGTGACAACGTGGATGAACCTGGAGGACATTATGCTAAGTGAAATAAGGCAGTTGCAGAAAGACAAATACTGCATGATCTCACATATGTATGGTATCTAAAACAATTGGACTCATAAAAGCAGAGAATAGAATAGTGGTTACCAGGGGTTGGGGATGAGGAGAGGAATGTGGGGAGATGTTGGTGAAAGGGTATAAAGCTTCAGTTAGACAAGACGAATAACTTCTAGACATCTATTGTACAGCATGGTGACTATAGTTAATAATAGTGTAATGTACACTTGAAAATTGCTGAGAGTAGATCTTAAATCTTCTCCATATGTGAGGTGATGGATATGTTAATTAAGTTGATTTAATAATTTCAAAATGTGTATATACCTGAAAACATGTTGCACACCATAAATATGTACAACTTTTGTCAATTAAAATTGAATAAATAAATATTTTTAAGTAAGACAAAACAAAAACCCACATACTTTTTACCCCACACCAAGCAGAAGAGGTAGGGAAATCCTTTCTCAGGTAGTTGCAGCCCACAACTTTTCACATCAGTGCCATGTCCTTGAAGGGGTTGCTGAAAGGTCATCAGGAAGACTGTT
Source organism: Macaca mulatta (assembly GCF_049350105.2). NCBI lineage: Eukaryota > Metazoa > Chordata > Mammalia > Primates > Cercopithecidae > Macaca > Macaca mulatta. The sequence goes on from NC_133413.1 coordinate 127,965,579, forward strand.
GGTGATGATAGAGCTGAGATGCTCCCTTTAAAGCATGGGGAATCTGACATCCTTTCCTGAGTGTCCTTGAGTTTGAGGTCTCTAGGGAGCCAAGCTGACTTCCCTTTGGGGAATAGAAAGTCATCCAGATTTTGCGTGGACTGAACTCACACTCCTGGAGTCTGAGGAGGGCTTCTTATACCTAGCTTGACTCTAACTTGCCACTGAGTCAAGACACTTGTCAAGTCTTTAAATGTCCTTCAGTCCTGTGACAATTGCAATGTACAAAACATCTCCAACTCCATTCTTCTGTTGGGTTTGTTGATTTCTCTCTGAGTGGTCCAGATGCATTCTCATACTATACCACATATACATTTTCTTGTGTGTCATTAATAGATTCCAACAGTTGCATATTGAAAATTATATGCAAAAGTTATAAAATGGCCAGGCGCAGTGGTTCCTGCCTATAATCCCAGCACTTTGGGAGGCCGAGGCTGGCAGATCATGAGATCAAGAGATCGAGACCAGCCTGGCCAACATGGCGAAACCCCATATCTACTAAAACTACAAAAATTAGCCAGGCGTGGTGGCGGACAACTGTAGTCCCAGCTACTTGGGAGGCTGAAGCAGGAGAATCACTTGAATGCAGGAGGCGGAGGTTGCAGTGAGTCGAGATCGCGCCACTGCACTTCAACCTGGAGACAGAGCAAGACTCCATCTCAAAACAAAAAAAAATTATCAAATAATATTGGAATTATTTACATCATATTGACCTATATGAACATATAAATAATATAAATATGTATGTAATATGGATTTAAGACTTTTATTTCCATTTGCAAAGTTATTCTCTGAGAGCCCAACAAACAAAGTTGAGTATACACTTTTTATATATATAAACACATGCACACACATGCATGCACACACACACACACCCATACCTGGGTAGTCAATGGTGAAATAAAGAAGAGAGAAACTGTAATCCGTAGCCTCAAAAGTTTTATATACAAGAAGAAGCAAACACACACACACACACACACACACACACACACACACACAATTCAGAAGCAGACTTGGGTTGGAATTCTGGCTCTGTCACTTGCACCTTGGTGTTAGGCACATTATGTCATCTCACTGAGACTCAATTTCTCATTTGAGAATGGGGACAATAATACCCACTCCTCACAATTGGTGGGGAATTTGGAGGAAAAGTAAATGAAACATCTAGCACAATGCTTAGCATTATCCATAAACACTCACAAACACTGTATTGTTCAGCCAAAAAGAGGAAAGATTTATTATGTCACTAACACATTTGAATTTCTTGGCTCTCAACTCTTCAAAACTCTTCAGAAATGTTTTAGGAGCTCTAAAGTGGTACATCTAAAGGAGTGACATCAGGCAGAACCCCTAATTTCAGTGGATGTTCCTAGAACTCCCATGTCCCATGTGGCAGCTACAGGCAATTGATTTATCATGTATGCGATGGGCAATTGATTTATCATGTCTATAATCATCTCTAGTAAATCATTTTATCATGTCTATAGTCATCTCTAGTAAAGCAGATTTCACAGTCAGCTTTTTTCATCATCCCCATTTTCAGTCACTCAGACAGGGAATGGCCCTTTATTTTGGTCTCTATGCCAAAGTTTTTCCTCCTATTCCAGTTACCACATCCTTGGGGAAGAATTCTGTTAAACTGATCAGCCAAATGCCAGCACAGTTCTTCCAGTGTTTAGAGCTCTCTGTGTCCATTTCCTCCCAAGCTAATTAGGTAGGGTACAGCTTTTTAGCCCCTTAGAGTGGTAACTTTTGAGGCTTTGGTTAGGATTCCAGGGAAAAGGCACAGTGAGTCGCTTTGAGTCTAGGCTGAGCTTCTCCAAATGTGGACCATGGACCAGCATCATCAGCCTCACCTGGAAGCTTCTTAGAAACACCAAATCTCAGGTCACCCCTCAGAGCCTACTGAACCAGAAGTTGCATTTTAACAAGATCCACAGGAGATTCAGACACTCAGTTTTGAGAAATCCATCCCAGATCTAAAAATTAACTTCATTTAAGTAAAGGAAGTTTCTGCCTAGTTCGACCTAGCCATCTGAAACACGACACTGGGATTTGATATAAATTTCCAGTTGGTTAAAATTATTCCTTCTCATAAGATTGCCATTGTTCCCTGAACTTAAATTTATTTCTGGGTCTGCTTTGTGAGGGCCTCCTCTGTGATGAGCTGGAATGAGCAGGCACAGGCTCTTGAGAGCCCATTCTGCCCATCCCTTCCCAAGTTTGTGTTCAGAAACATCATGTTGGTAACATGAAATTGACAATGGCAGGAGTATTTACACCACTGAAATAGGAAAATACAACAAGTCAGAACATTCTTTCCCCCTAAAGAACTGGCTTATAGCCCAGACATACCTGACATAAATCAGGGGTGTTGGCTCCCTGGCATAATAACATCATAGGGGCATACTAATACTATTGTTACTTCCTCCACACTCTAATTCTTGCAACAGAGAAAGTGCATTACTTTTCATCCTATCCTTGGCAGAAACGGGGATCAATTGGCTACTACCAAACATCATCTCATGGAAATGCTATAGCTCAAAAATTTTAATATACATACAATCATTTGGGGTGTCTGTTAAAATGCTCTTTTATAAATTTACTCCCAGGATTTTTATTTAGTAGATTCGTATTTAGACCTGTGATTCTGCATTTTACAAAATAAAGAAATTCTAATGCTGGTAGTCTTTAGACAATGCATTTAAAATATTCAAGTGTCGGGCATATTGATAGGGAAGCAGTTCATTGCATTTACCTGGAGGTTCTAAGAGTTTCCACCACCCAATGCCCTGTGTCTCTGCAGAGAAATAAAACTCTACTAAACACACTAACTCTGAACTCAATTGTATGTTGCCAACTTGCAAAGTTTATAGTAGCTACCTGTTCAGATAGCCATGAAGTAGTGTGATCTTCAAGCTCTCAGATTTCCTGTCAAAAAATTGAAACCCCATTGGCAAGCTGCAGGTTGCCGGCTGTCCAAGGATATTATCTCCAATTGAAATCAGCAATGCAGGCTCAGAGTCTTTGGCTCAGGTCTCCCAAGCATATCATTATTATTCTAATGAATTTGGAAAATTACATGTTCTCTAATAATAGCCCATGAAAGGAATACACAAATAGAAATACAGAAAGAAGTGACTTGCTGTGGGCCCTTTGAAGAACTTGGTGACTGAGTTTGTTCAGTTGTGTTTAGATAATAGAATTAGGCTTAGTCTACTGGGCCTCATTGAATAAAAGGGAATTTTTCATTAAAATGTATATTCTGGGCTTCTGAAACAAAATCATAAGTTCAGGCATCACCAGGCCCACATTCTGTGTGGCACCAATCCAGAGCTGGGTAATGGTAGCTGTTTATGGAAGAGGCATGAATTCTCCAGTTGCGGTAGTTTCCATCATTCTCACTTTGTTTTCCTAACTGGCCTTGTCTGTGTCATATCTGAGTTTGCAGCCCCTGCTAAGCTTTGTTTTCTTTCTGGTTTTCTTTTACCCTACTTCCAAGTTCCCTTCAGAAGGCTCACAACATATAATCCCGGGAAGTTGTTCTTCTTGCTATCTGTTGCAAATTAGTGTAAGGTAATCTTGTGTTTGGTGATTATCGGATTATTAGATAGATATCAATAACTATCTAGAGTTAGTAGTTGAAGTCTGTAACAGAACTCATCAAACTTTAACTTGGCTATGAATTGCCTGGGGTCCTATTAGAATACATTTGTTAATTCAGTAGGTGTAGAGTGGCTGGCCCTGCTTATGGTTGCATGCACCATACATTGAGTAGAAAAGGTATAAGTTTCCACCTCTAAAACTTTGTTCCCAGGTTCTATCAGAAGCAAGATGCAAAACAAAGTTTGCCATTCATACAAGTGTTTATTAGAAGCACAATTTAAAAAGACATATATAATCTGCTTAATAAACTGGATAAATCTCAAATCTTTGCCCTGTTAATTATCCTGACCATGACTTGCATAAAGCAAAAGAAACAGTGTTCAGTGTTCTGGAAGCAGGGATTCGTTAATTTTTTTTTTTTTTTTTTTTTTTTTTGAGAACGAGTCTCACCTTATCACCAGGCTGGAGTTCAGTGGCACAATCTTGGCTCACTGCAAGAGCTGTCTCCTGGGTTCGAGCAATTCTCATGCCTCAGCCTCCCAAGTAGCTGGGATTACAGGCACCTGCCACCACACCCAGCTGAGTTTTGTATTTTTAGTAGAAATGGGGTTTCACCATTTCACCAGCCAGGCTGGTTTCAAACTCCTGACCTCAGGTGATCCGGCTGCATCGGCCTCCCAAAGTGCTGGGATTACAGGCATGAGCCTCCGTTAATCTTTGAGGATGAATCCAGCAATCTCAGAATCAGTTGCTAGGCAAAGGACAGTTTCAGAATCAAGTTTTGGTACCACTGCAAAGAATATGGACTACTGAGTTCCCTGGATTATTTTGCCTTAAACAAGTGCAGAAGGGTTTCTATAACATTTATCATAGTTCTAGCCAAGCCACATATTTTGAACACCAGCAATTTTATCAGTGTAAACCCATTTATAAAAACATGCTAATGTCTAAATTTCTGGGGTCAATTGTAGATAAAGACAGCTAGATGCTTGCAGTAACTTTCCTTGCAGTATAGCTCTTTGATTAAACACTGTGAACCATTTCCTGTAACATGTATCCCAATTAGGGCAACCAGTAGAACCTATTTTTATTATACTATTTTTGATAATATATTTTAAATTAAATTACACACCACAGGACAGACTCTTCACAAGAAATGGATGCTTCAAACTGGATTTGGCCCAATTCTGAGGTGAGAAGGATCGGTTTTCCATTTGAGAGAGATCAATGTGAAGGAGGCAGGAAGAAACAGCCCCTTCCAGTGAGGTGTGGAATTTTCCACTACCACCTTCTAAGCAAGACCTGAGGGTCCCCTCACCCAAAACCCTCCTATTCTTGGCACACTCATCTTTTAGATTAATTTCTGCTTGGGACCCTTTCCCATCATGTCTTCAGACAACATTCTCTCATGTGACTTCATGACAAACAGAAACAGAAAATAAGTAGAAGCAACCCTAGAGATTGCCAAAGCCAGTGGGTTTCCCATCTTAGCTTTGAAGTCCTTTGTTCAGACTTAAGATCACGCTGGGATGCAGACACATAATCTGCATAGGAAAGAGAAATGTTCTGGATGAAGCAGTGGGTGGATGCAGGGAAAGCAAAAACACCGCTCTTTTCCACGCTCCCAGTCCCTTCATCTGTTTGTGCTTGAGTGACTTCCAATGGACACCGTTAACCTGATCATTCTTCTATCACCCATTTTGCAGATTAGGAAACTAAGTCCTTGAGGGGATAAGTAAATTGCTTGAGTACACATAGTGAGATGGGGGCAGAACAGTAACTCTCTTTCTGTTGTGGGTCAGAGGACAGGCTTTAAGGGAATGAGGTAAAGGCACTCGCTCTTGTCCTGAGACTGACGGCTCAGTGGGATAACGACTCAGACTCCAAGCTGGTTGTCCATGCCCCTAAGCCTCCCCAGCCAATTAGCTCATTCCTTCAGTTCCGGGTAATGACTCAACTTTTTCCTTTCTGGGTTCCAGATGAATACCTCTCTCTGCAGTTCCTGGTATCACCTGAAAAGCAAAAAATAAGGATTTTCTTCCTTCTCAATGCCATCTAGCACTTGAAGAAAAACTGCCAGCAAGCCAGATGGTAAGTTGTCATGGGGAAGATGACGTGGCCGCTCCCCACAGGGAGAGCCTTTTCTGACTTTCCTCAAGTGAGTTATGCTCTTTTTAATCTGCTTCGTAGACAGCCCATTTGCTAACATTGCATCAATATGTGCTCATCTCATTTCCCTAAAGGCTTCTGTTTCTCTCTAGGTCTCCTTTTCCACCCCATTTTTATATCTTCCTATCCTTTCCAGTGCCCTACAACAATTTCATTCATACAAAAGCAAGCCTTCCCAAAACACAGAGTTACATTTGGAGTTATCAACCACAGTAGTGGTTATGATTGAGGATACGTTCTCCCCATCCTAAGACGGTAAAGCGCTCAAGGAGATAACTTCCTGCTCATACCCTTTACACTGTGGGTATGTCACCCTGAGGATTCTCTGGGGCTCCTCTTTACCCACATCTCTTTCCATCTTCCCCCTCTTTTCTCCTTTGTTCACAAGACCCTCCCTATTGCCCCTTTCTCTACCTACCTGCCTTCTAAGACAGGAGTTGTAAGAAGGGGTGTTCAGTCTCATAAAGTAATGACATTGACAGCCTGGATCCTACTCACCACCATGCCACATTATTTACCAAAATCACATGGGTCTATAGTCTATTCTCAGAATATTATGATAATATTAGGTTGGTGCAAAGGTAACTGTGGTTTTCACCATTAAAAGTAATGATGATGAGAAAAAAAAAGAAACAAGAAAAAAGAAATCTTAAGAGGAAGAAGGAAGAAAAGAAAGAAAAATAAGAGAACTATGCACCAATATTTCTAGTAATACTAGTAACTGACATTGACTAAGGAAGTCTTTTATCCTGCACTACTGTGTGTGTGTGTGTTACATTAAGGCCTCATGAGTACTGTATAATTTCCTCTTATTTTACAAAAGTAGAAATCTAGGGACATTTAAGTCCAATGAGCAAATAGGAAGCCAAGATTCAATGCCTGGCGAATCTGATTGCAGAGTCTGAGCTCTGTGGACTGCTGACCAAAGCGCGGCACAGCGCCCAGCTTTCAGGGTTGGGAATTACTATGGTAGCACCCATGTTTGGGGATTACACATATTGGTGGCTCCATGATTCAAAGGGCCGAGGATGTCACAAAGCCAGGGATTCCCATATCAAGGACATAGTATGGGAGAGGATTCTGAGGTGTTAAAGACAAAAGTGTTTTATATCAACAATCCAGAGAATATGCTTTTATAACAGGTGAAGTGATGCGGAAAGAAAGGCTGAAGCCCTGCTGTGTTTGTCTTCCTAAGATCATTATATTGATATTTTCTAGACTCTTGTCTATTTGAGGAGGCTTAAGCTAATTTTTTTAAATTTTACTTTAAGTTCTGGGATACATGTGCTGAACGTGTAGGCTACACTGGCATACATGGGCCATTGTGGTTTACTGCACCTATCAACCCGTCATCTAGGTTTTAAGCTCTGCATGCATTAGGCATTTGTCCTAATGCTCTCCCTCCCCATTCCCCCCACCTCCCAATAGACCCCAGTGTGTGATGTTGCCCTCCCTGTGTCCATGTGTTCTCATTGTTCAGCTCCCACTTATGAGTGAGAACATGCGGTGTCTGGTTTTTTGTTCCTGTGTTAGCTTGCTGAGAATGATGGTTTCCAGCTTCATCCATGTTCCTGCAAAGGATATGAACTCATTCTTTTTTATGGCTGCCTAGTATTCCGTGGTATATATGTGCCACATTTTCTTCATCCAGTTCATCATTGATGGGCATTTGCATTCTTTTTAAAATCACTTTGTGAGTTCTGGAGTTTCTTCCATCTTAAATGCTGTCTTGCTATTGTGTTTCAGTCACCTGTTACTCACATGTGGATTATTCACTTTGGAGACCATTTCTGGAAAGTTTCAAATACTAAGATGGTTTTTCCATGCCAACCCCTGGGCTCTTGCCTCCTTTTTCCATTGCCTGGCCATAACACAAATTAATTTCTGTATTCACTTCTTCCAAATGGTTTCCTCAGATGTTCTTTAAATGAATCCCTGCTTATTTTTGAATTTTCTACATCACAACCCCCTGCTCTTTTACTCCATCCCACAGCAGAGAGGAATTGATAGATGTTTATCCTACTGTGCTTTAAAGCAGACTCTACAAGTGTAGGAGTTATGTTCATTTAAAATTTGAAGGAATGTTAATACAACCTCTCCTTCCTTGCAAGGTGCCCTCTACTTTAGTTTTTCCTTTTCAAAACTGACAGACTCTTCTTTGGGCAACACTTAGGAACCAAACATTTTGGCCTTTGTCTTAGATGAAATAATCCTATTAAAACACAAATGAGAAGTGACACTTCCCATTTCAGAATGCAAATCGTGCTTCTCTGCCATCAAGACCCTGCGTGCTCTGCTTCCTGCTACTCATCTGACTTCCTCCCCTACACTTTCCTCTTGTACCCTCTGCCCTGACTCCACCCCATTTTCTTGCTCCATCCCTTTTGTGACCAGACACACATATGTGCCTCAGGCCTTTTGAACTTGCCATTCCCTCTCTCTGCCTCTGACTGAAATTCTCTTTCCCCAAATAGCTGCTTGTTCATTCTTATTATTCTCTGCTCAGATGTCATCCATCAGAAAGCCCTTCTCTGCCAGCTCAGTTTATAATAGCTAACCCCAAACATTTTCTATTTTTTACCCTGCTTATTTTTTTCACACCATAGCTCAGCACTTTGTTATATATTTCTTCACTTGTTTGTTGTCTGTCTTCCCCATTAAAATGTAAGACCCATGAGCTGTGTTCACATTTTAAACAAAACAAAACAGAAACAACAGCAGCAGCAGCCACAACAACAGCAACACTATCACATCCTCAGCACCTAGAACAGCACTTGGCCGGTAGTAGCATTTGTTGAATGAACAAAGGCTGAGCTATGGTGGGAGAGAGGGCTATGCACTGGTGGGAAAGGCACCAGATCCCCAGAATCACATATTACAAGTTTCTGGATCTAACTTTGTTCCTAAGATATAAATTGCTTAATTGCTCACGGGAGTTCTGTTTACCTGTTCAAAGCCCTAGTTCTGCAGCAATGACTATTACCAGGCCTTGTTTTCTCTTCTATTCTTCAGCTGCCTTCTTTCCAGAGAGGTTGCTCCCACTCATCTTCCCCAAGGAAGACACTGGCCAAGCAGACCTTGACTTTCACATGCTAAGTGACTGCCTGAGGCAGCATCCTTAAAAGTAAGGGTCCAGTTCTTGCTTTCCACTTCCCTAGGTGCCTGGGCCAAGTCTCACTCTTAGCTTCTCCCTTGGGCTCCCATGTGCACAGAGCAAGAGAATTCTGGCAATTCAGGGGACCTGTCCATATGGGGCCCAAGGGACTTGGCAACACATTTTGTGTCTCATTCCAACCACAGTGCCAAGTTTAGATTTAAATTTACTTCCTTAAGTTTGGAGTCTAACGTGAGCCTTTGAGCAGTACGTGAGACACAAGGCTACAAACGTTTCCCTTTCTTTCCACCTCAGTTCTGCTTTGCCCTGCAGTTGCCTGAATTAAGTATACGTGTCAGAAGGCTTTAGTTGGTTCCCAAGAGCCTTGTGTTCAAATCATGGCTCTGACAATTATTATTCATGTTTCTCAGACACTGGAAGGAATCCCTCTTAGGAGATAACACTTATTGAACAGTTACCTAGATCTGGGTCAAGCACCTTCTACACTCTGTCTTAGTCCTCAGAATTCTATAAGGTAGATACCATAATTAACCAGGTTTTACACGTTTTAAAAACATCAGGCCAGGTGTGGTGGCTCAGGCCTGTAATCCTAGCACTTTGGGAGACTGAGGCAGGAGGATCACTTGAGGTCCAGAGTTTGAAAATAGCCTGGCCAATATGGCGAAACCCCATCTCTAATAAAATTACAAAAATTAGCTGGGAGTGGTGGTGCACACCTATAATTTCAGCTACTCAGGAGGTGGAGGCACAAGAACCTCTTGAACCCGGGAGGCAGAGGTTGCAGTGAACCAAGATTGCATCACTACACTCCAGCCTGGTTGACAGAATGACACTGTGCCCCCCCACAAAATTCAAGAGCTAGATAAGCAAGGATTTGAACCAGAGCCCTAGCTCATCACCACTTCACTGCATCATCACTACCATCACTACTATGATTAGTTATCATTTGTGATATGACATGGAAACCCTGGTCCATGTGCCCAGGGCCACCTGCTCCCCTTCTCAAGTACTTCAGACTTGTCCTATTGGTATACCTGGAAAGGCTCAAAACTGGGTACCACCTCAGGAAGAGTAGGTCTTCCATTTTGGATATCCTCCTTTCGTAGTAGGAGACGATGTGTTACAATGGACAAAGGCTTTCTTGGCGACTCCCACTAACTGTGTGTCTTTTGAGAAGTCGGTGTAACCTCCTGGCCACCCAACTTTCTCAACTATAAAAGAAAGGCTTGAACCAAAGACTCAAAAATATTAATGAATGAATAATGAATAACATTTATTCTCCAACGTCCAATGATTCTGTAGCCAATATCCAACTCCTAATAGTTTTGGTTTCCATAACCTCTCTGGGCTTCCTTTGCAGGGCTCTGTGCACATTGATCCATTTCCCCCAGCACAGAAATCCTTATTCAGAGGATCTGTGATGCTTTGTATCAACCAGATAATACAAAGTAGTCCAGTTACCCAGCTGCCTCCTTGGGAGAACCATGAGTTCATTTCTTACAACCTGCAACAACTATTGCTAATAATGATAGCTAACATTTGTTGTACTACAGATTCTTCTAATCATCTTACATTTAATTAATAACTTAATATAATTAATTGTTATGATTAATTAGTAATTTAATTTTCATAACAATCCCATGAAGTAGTTACTAGTATTAATACCCATCAGTCAGCTAGGCGTGGTGGCTCACGCCTGTAATCCCAGCACTCTGGGAGGCCGAGGCAGGTGAATCACAAAGTCGGGAGTTCAAGACCAGCCTGACCAACATGGCGAAACCCCGTCTCTACTAAAAATACAAAAAATTAGCTGGGCGTAGTGGTGGGCACCTGTAATCCCAGCTACTCAGGAGGCTTAGGTGGGAGAATCACTTCGACCCAGGGGGCGGAGGTTGCAGTGAGCGCCAAGATTGCGCCACTGCACTCCAGCCCGGGTGACGGAGCCTCAAAAAAAAAAAAAAAAATACCCATCAGTCAATAAAGAAGGAATCAGCATCCTAAATTATTTGAGCTCTTCTCTTCTGAAGTTTCACAGCAGCCTAAGGCATTCGCCAGGGTCTCTGGAATAAACAAGGGGGAATCAGGGCCTGCCTAAGTTCACAATGAAGGAGAGGCAGAAAGAACTTTCCGTAGGTTCCCTGCAAGAAGATGCTGCCCAGCTGGTGCTCAGGGTTCATGTGTCATTTCAGCACTGGCAGCAGCTGTTCCTCACCAGCCCTGTATAAATCGGGAAACTGGAGAACATTGTCAACCTCTGTCCTGTTGCACTGGTATCTTCTCTCCCCAGTGAGACGCCTTGGAGACTGAAATGTCCCTGTTTGGAAATGTCAACAGAAGAGACTGCTGCTTCGGTTTCCTTGTCCTTCTTTTCTATTAACACTCTGGAGAGTATGATGCAGCTGATCTCACCTTACAGGGGCTACCTTGAGTAGTCATTAGGAGAAAGTAGAGGTACTGAAGGTGGAGGAGGTGGCTTTCTGGAAGTCAGCAAAGATGATAAAATGCACCAAACAGGAGCTGCCATCAGCCTTGCTCTTTGACCAGCTCTGTCATTTTATAACTTGGGGGTGAATTACAGGTTCGAGTGATAGAGAAGGGGCCATGGCATGTCACCATCTATTTAAAGAGCCATGAAAACACTGTCAGCAAGCTTTGCCTAACGAGGATGCAGGATAACCTGCCCTTTATGTTTACTCCTTCAAGATTGAATGTGTGTTGCTGCTTTTCTGCCAGTAAAGGCAACAGTTGCAGTTACCTTATTTTTGCAACAAAAGAGTCAGAAATTTTTCAAAAGTGACACAAATTCACTTTTAACTTTGTTCAAGGAGATTGATTTTTTTCTTTCTTTAAAAAGTGTTAAATATTTAGGTAGTTTGGAAGTTTTTTAAATTTAGCAGTTTCCAACCCATGCTGAAAGAGTTTGTGGATTTGGTCATTCCACTTAGCAGTCGTAAATATGCACCTTGCTTAACAACACAGTGGTTACGCTCCTCAAAAGTAGCGTAGGCTGGGTGTGGTGGCTCACGCCTATAATCCCAGCAATTTGGGAGGCTGGGGCGGGCGGATCACTTGAGGCCAGGGGGTCGAGACCAGCCTGGGCAACATGGTGAAACCCGTCTCTACTAAACATACAAAAATTAGCCTGGTGTGATGGTTCATGCCTGTAATCCCAGCTACTCAGGGGGGTGAGGCATGAGAATCACTTGAACTTAGGAGGCAGTGGTTGCAGTGAGCTGAGATTGCGCCACTGCACTCCAGCCTGAGCAACAGAGTAAGGCCCTGTCTCAAAAAAAGAAAAAGTAGCATAGATGGCAATGTTTGGTGAAGGAATTCATCCTGTTAATTCACGGTGCAGTGCCTGAGCTTCTTTATCTGATCTACTTAGAAATTATCAAGGAGATAATTACCCTAATTTGATCATCATGCACGTAGAAAAACATCACACTCTACCCCATAAATATATACATTATTATGTGTCAATTAAAAATAAAACAAAAAAAGAAATCCTCAAGACACGGAAGCAACACCTAGCTCTTTGACTTTGGTACCTTGTCTCTTGATCTTCCCCGTATTTTTCACTAGAAGTTGATATCTACAAACACTTAAATGGACCAGAGGAAGCTTCTATCCAAAGGAATCCTCCAAAATATCTCAGTGAAGTATGGACTTCTTCCAATGTCAGAAATAGCTTCGAAATTTAGTTGCTTTGTTAGTATTTAGTTTAATACATCTTTGATGTTCATAGGAATGTAATCAAAGGTCTTCAAGAATTTCCAAATGTAAAAAGATAATTATAAATTATTCTCTTCTCCCCCCAAAATTCAATAAGTATAATTGAATATTTAGGCAATATCTTCAGATGCTTTTTATTTTAATACAGCATAGTTTACTTTTTAATTTGTCCCAGACTTCTATTTTCTGGATAAGAACCTGCCATCAGTTGCACAGATCTATTCAATATCTTTTTAAAAAAATTTATCCATGCTCCTTATTTTTCAAACCAACTTTGATTTTTATCAAAGTAATGCACAAAGTTGTTGAAAAATCAAATAGCAGTGAAAGGTTTATAGTAGAAAACAGCAGTTATATTTCCCACTATCAACAACTTTTGCCTCTCTTAGTTGTTTCTTTCAGAATATACCTCCATAATTTTATAATGTATTTATTATTATATTTTTATGTATTTGTTTAATAGCATTGTCCACTTATACTTTGCTAGAAAAAGGTTAGCTTTCCTCCTCACATACACTGACACACATACTCTCACCCATATGACTATCCTTTAAGACTATTACTCTTCACACTTCTGGTTAAATAGTACTGTTTGTTTATATTTTATGACTATAGGAATAGTATACTCTGCTGAGCAAAACATCTTTTCCTGTAGAAATTTTTGTTTTTCCTAGAGTTTACAGTGTCCTGCTTTTTTCATTTGATTAATTTTTGTGTGTGTCCAATCACTGACTCTTTCCTACACCTGTGGCAGACCTACACTCTTCCACCATCACCACTGCCACCTCTGTGCTGACAGTATTCTCCATGTGGTCAAATGCATCCAATAGTTTATCTTTACATTGTCATTCTCAATCCAGCATCATGAAATGGCATCCATTCCAGGATATTTTTAAACAAAGAAATAAAATCATTATTCTCTTAAGAGTTGTTATTCTTCTGTGACAAAACTTCACTGCAATGTGCTTGCTGAGTTAGCAGCAATTCAGTTCACTCCATATATAAATAGCTCAAACCTTGCAGGAAAAAATTTAAATTTGTGCCTCAGCAAAAAGACAGATCATAACATCAGGAACTTTTAGGGATTGTGTGACTGGTAAACACCTCCAGGTTTAATATCCCAAACCATTCTATAGGCCCACTTTGGATGTGGAGAAGCCCTAGGCAGCTTATGGAGAGCTTGCAGTACGTAACACACCACACACACACACACACACACACACACACACACACACACACACGAATGCACACATTTGCCCTAGGCCCCAATAAGTAAAGCATACCTGGGTGCACAAGGAAGTTGTTAATTTTCATTATGTCTGAGAGAGGGAGGTTCTTTTTTAAAAGACAAGACACTTCTTATCTATCCTAGGACTGTCAGTTCTGTCTCTGTGACTGGTAACCTTGCCTCTAGGCATCTTTCCTAACTGTTGTTCACCTGGAATGTGTCCTTGCCAAATGGGACTACATTTGCTTTCTACACCCATTTTCATCTGCCAAACAAGGATGCAGCTGCAATCAATAACAGTCTGCTTCCAACTTCTGATGTAGTGCAAGCTTTCAGATGATGAGGGTCTTCAAAATTCAGGTTCCATAAAGAAAAGTGAAAGCCCTAGCCGAGAATAAAGACTTCATATTGCTCAACCATCGGAAACCCTCACCTCTTCTGATTCCTTCTCTGGCTCTGTTCCAGGATTATGGATATACCTGGAGCCAAGGGCAGCTAGACAGCCTGGCAGAGAAATGCACAAAGCAGCCCATGACTATCCACGGGGTGTTTAGGAAGATCACCTTGACTGCTGCTTACAAGTAGCACCTTCCTGTTACAATGAATCTTGCCTCTTTATTCTAATGAGCATTTTTTCCTCTTGTGAAAAGAAATTAGTGATTTTTTTATAGTTATTAAAGCAGAGGATGATGGGCATGGCCCAGTGGTGAGGTTGAAAGCAGCATTCAAGTGGACACCAGAGTTGAGACAGAATCTCCTGGCAACCAGGAGTTCAGGAAGAAGCTAGAAAGAGACATTTTCACTCCCCCAAATGTCCAAAATGTAGGTGTGTTTTACAGAACAACCATCATAGAGAGCTTCCTCTCTTTATGTAAAGAGCTTTCCAATCTGATAATTTTTTTTCCTGATATGATTGGTTATTTAGCCTCATGTTCATGTCTCTAATACCACATTTTGGTGAAATATATCCTTTTTTAAATAATAATTTTAGCTGTCAGTCTTTTCAATGGAGATGATCCATTCTTACACCATCCCATTAACAATTCTGACTGAGTCAACAACAGCTTAATGGGGCACCTGATTTTGCATAAAGAACACAACACATCGAACTCTCTGTTCCTTGCACAGGGGGAGGAATCTGTTCTTTTGTTTATCAACATTAGGTCATTCTGAGGTGCAGTATCAAGGGCTCTATTTTAGTAGCTCCTGAGACAGCCTGGAAATTAACTGGTCAATTAGACATACAGCCTGGATGTACCTCTAATTGACAATGAATACATTTTGATACTATATCTGTTTAGGAGATTATCTACAAATTGCTTTAGGCATTAGATGGCTCCAAATGGTTATATGGACATCTGTTTTTGTTGGCCACAAACATGCTATTCACAATGACGATTTTATCATTAACTGAAATCGTGGCTTCATCTACTATATTATTCTGAAAATTTCTAACTTTCTTATAATGATCAGTGGGGGAATGTGTCTGTGATATTTCTGTGGTGAAGGATTTCTAAAGAAATGTGTTCTTTTATTCATTCATTCAAAAGAACATATCTGTCCTTGATGTACATATGTACACTTTTCCTAAGTAACTCATTTAGTACTGTCCCTGGAGTAGCATAGAGGAATTGCTGTTCTCATCTGCATGCCTAGGCTCTGGCAATACAAAGCTTATTCTAGATATTCTGATGAAGCATCATGCATTTGTTTAATAGTCAAAATAGATCCCAGAGAAAGCCATCTGAGAGACCCACATTGAAGATTATGCTATAAGTTATCTGATTGTTACTCTTCAAAACTGTCAAGGTCATCAAAACCGAGGAAAGTCTGAGAAATTGTCACTGTCTAGAGGAGGCCGTATTGGTTTGTTCTTGCATTGCTATAAAGAAATAACTGAGACTGGGTAATTTCTTCAAGACTGGGTAACTTGATAAAGAAAATACTTTTTATTGGCTCATGTTTCCACAGGCTGTACAGGAAGCATGGCTGGGGACGCCTCAGGGAGCTTTCACTTATGGTAGAAGGCAAAGCCAGAGCAGGCATCTTCACATGGCCGAAGCAGAAGAAAGAGAGGCGGTGCTACACACTTTAAAACAACCAGATCTCACGAGAACTCTATCATGGGAACAGCATTAGGGGGATGGTGCTAAACCATTAGAGACCAGCCCCATAATATAATCACCTCCCGCCAGGCTCCACCTCTAGCACTGGGGATTACACTTCAACATGAGATTTGGGCAGGAATACAAATCTAAACCCTATCAGATGCTAAGGAGATACGATAATTCAATGAAATGTGGTATTCTAGATGGGATTCTGGGACATAAAAAAAAGCATCAGGCAAAAACTAAATAAATTATGGAAATTTAGTGAGTAATAATATAGCAATATTTCATTAATTGTGGTAAGTGTATCATACTAATGTAAAATATTAACAATGGGGAAACTGGGTTCAGAATATATGGGAACTCTGTACTCATCTTTGCAACTTTTCTTTAAATCTAAAACTATGCTAATTTTTTAAAATCTTGTTTTAAAAACAAATTTTTCAAAAAGATCATATTGAGGATTTTCCGATTTGCTTCTGATGGGGACATTGGACTCCAGTTGAAAATTATTTGTTAGTTTCTGATTTTTATGCAGTAGCTAAGAGTACAGATCTGGTCTTAAATCACTTTGGATAGGTTAGGTAATTTCTCTGAGGCTCTGCCTCCCTATCTGTAAAATGGGAGTAATAATGTCAATCTCACAGCTACCTCCAGAGAATCATATGAAATAAGGTTCAAAAACGCTACCACAGTGCCTGCAAATAGGAAGTGTTCACAGAAACGGTGACTGTTATTATAAACAATAATAAAGGAAATTTGAATTTTTCTATTGTGCAGCTCCCAGCTCCCAGTAGAACATCTTAAAGAACAGCATTTCATTTTCTTGCCAACAGAGTTTCAGGGTTACAGAAGCTGAGGCATGAGGATATAAGGCATATTCTGTATTAACAAGGATAGCAGGTGGGATCTCAGTGAAGGGAGGAAAGTTGTTGAATGCAGAAGCCTCTGTTAAATTGAAATGGGGGAAATGGCTTAGAGCTGCATATAGATTAGTCACAGATTATTACTTGACTTAAATTCACGGGCACATTTCAGTGGTAAATTGGGGTGGTGGGAGCAGAAAGCAGAGAGAAGAAGAAGAAGTGGCTAAATAAAGCTGCCCTTGCCTGTTCTTCATCAGGCATGTCCTTCCCTGCAATGGTCTACTAAACATGGCATGGCTATCTACATGCTTGTAACTATGATGGGTCATTGATTTTCACATTCAGTTTGATGCTTGCCTTGTGGTTTGTGATTTGAAAATCTATTCTACTCAGAAGGAAGCTACAAATGACCGTCAAACATAACAAATCTTGAACTCTAACTACCCAGAAAACAACAGTCTCTTAAATTGATGACCTGAGAGTCAAGGGCATTTTGTCTTCTGTTTCCAGAGCTCTGAGAAACATCAACTGTATTAAAGGAAGAGCGGACGCATCTTCCATTTTTCTAACCAATTGATAAATGTAAGTTCTTACTGAAAACCTTTTGCCTACTTTCTCTAAAAGTCTTAGGAGGGACAAAATCACTTTAACATACTCATTACAAGGTGATTATCTGTTTAGATTACAACATTACATTTGATGATTGGCTTATTGCACATCAAATGGTCAGTTGTATCAATAGCCATATGAAAATAAGTTCCTGGAAGCATTATTTCAAGGAATAGGTCAAAGCCAATGGGTATCTAACAATCTACTTCTCCTCACTTTTCCATTGTTAACTGGTAGAGAGGCTCAGTAATTGGCCAGTTCAAGACAAAGGTGTCACCTGGGTTCACAGAACCTACTCAGAAATAGCATTACATTGATCAATCTTCATTCCAAGCTCGTTTTAGTAAAAGCATCACAGGAATATAAGTGACCCTTACAAATAGGCTAGGAAGAAAATCAGAATATTTCCCAGCTAATGAAAATTATTTTAAAATCCACCAAAAAATGCTGCAAATCTACACTCTTCCTTTAGAGTAAATTAGAGGGCAGCTGATTCTATAAGCACACGAGCACAGTAGTGATACATGATGGTGTCAACTTCTCAATTAGAATGAGCTAGAGGGCTTATAGGTGATAATCCATTTTAACAAGCACCCATCAAAGCAGAACTCACCATCTCATAAAAAGATTCCCAAGTTCCAACTCAAGTCCAATTATTTTAAGTCATCATCCATTCAAGAAAATTTCAGGACAATGAAAGAGCCTATGATACCCACTGCGTGTTTTGTTTTTTTTTTTAATTACACTTTAAGTTCTGGGATACATGTGCAGAACGTGCAGGTTTGTTACACAGGTATATATGTGTCATGATGGTTTGCTGCACCCATCAACCCATCATCTACATTAGGTATTTCTCCTAATACTATCCCTTCCCTACCCCCCTCACCCCCTTGGAGGCCCCAGTGTGTGATGTTCCCCTCCCTGTGTCCTTATGTTCTCATTGTTCAACTCCCACTTATGAGTGAGAACGTGTGGTGCTTGGTTTTCTGTTCCTGTGTTAGTTTGCTGAGAATGATGGTTCCCAGCTTCAACTATGTCCCTGCAAAGGACATGAACTCAACTTTTTTTATGGCTACATAGTATTCCATGGTGTATATGTGCCACATTTTATATTTATCCAGTCTATCATTGATGGGCATTTGGGTTGGTTCCAAGTCTTTGCTATTGTGAATAGTGCTGCAATAAACATATGTGTGCATATGTCTTTAAAACAGAATGATTTATATTCTTTGGGTATATACCCAGTAATGGGGTTGCTGAGTAAATGGTATTTCTGGTTCTAGATCCTGAGGAATCACCACACTGTCTTCCACAATGGTTGAACTAATTTATACTCTCACCAACAGTGTAAAAGTATTCCTATTTCTCCACATCCTCTCCAGCATCTGTTGTTTTCTGACTTTTTAATGATCACCATTCTAACTGGTGTGAGGTGGTATCTCATTGTGGTTTTGATTTGCAGTTCTCTAATGACCAGTGATGGTGAGCTTTTTTGTGTGTGTGTGTTGGCCATGTAAATGTCTTCTTTTGAAAAGTGTCTGTTCATATCCTTCACCCACTTTTTGATGGGGCTTTTTTTTTTTTTTGTAAACTAGTTTCAGTTCTTTATAGATTCTGGATATTAGCCCTTTGTCAGATGGATAGATTGCAAAAATTTTCTTCCATTCTCTAGGTTGCCTGTTCACACTGATGCTAGTGTCTTTTGCTGTGCAGAAGCTCTTTAGTTTAATTAGGTCCCATTTGTCAATTTTGGTTTTTGTTGCCATTGCTTTTAGTGTTTTAGTCATGAAGTCTTTGCCCATGCCTATGTCAAGAATGGTACTGCTTAGGTTTTCTTCTAGGGTTTTTATGGTTTTAGGTCTTATGTTTAAGTCTTTAATCCATTTTGACTTAATTTTTGTATAAGGAGTAAGGAAGGGGTCCAGTTTCAATTTTCTGCATATGGCTAGCTAGTTTTCCCAGCACCATTTATTAAATAGGGAATCCTCTCCCCATTGCTTGTTTTTGTCAGTTTTGTCAAAGATCAGATGGCTGTAGATGTGTGGTGTTATAATCCCATCACCTCAGCCCCAAATCTCCTTAAGCTGATAAGCAACTTAGCAAAGTCTCAGGATACAAAATCAACGTGCAAAAATCACAAGCATTCCTATACACTAACAATAGACAGAGAGAGACAAATCGTGAGTGAACTCCCATTCACAATTACTTCAAAGAGAATAAAATACCTAGAAATACAACTTACAAAGGATGTGAAGGATCTCTTCAAGGAGAGCTACAAACCACAGCTCAAGGAAATAAAGAGGACAAACAAATGGAAAAACATTCCATGGATAGGAAAAATCAATATTGTGAAAATGGCCACACTGCCTAAAGTAATTTAGAGATTCAATGCTATCCCCATCAAGCTACCACTGAATTTCTTCACAGAATTAGAAAAAACTATTTTAAATTTCATATGGAACAAAAAAAAATAGCCCATGTAGCCAAGACAACCCTATGCAAAAAGAACAAAGCTGGAGGCATCACACTACCTGACTTCAAATTATACTACAAGGCTACAGTAACCAAAACAGCATGATACTGGTACCAAAACAGATATATAGACCAATGGAGCAGAACAGAGGCCTCATTGGGTGTTTTATTGAAGACTACAAAATGAAAAGAGGAGTTGATTTGAACAAGGAAGATTTTAAAACATATTTCAGAAACATAGGTATTACATGAAGTGAAATACACCTCATGAAGTTGCTTCTTAGAAAGCGATGTCCTTCTCTTTCCTCTAAACTCTTTCTAGGTCACCTTCTCTCCTTGCTTTGAGAAAAGAATTGGATGGGGAAACAGAGTAATAACTGCCAAGTTGTTCTCAATAAGTTGTAGCCTCACAGTTCCTTACAGCCTGGGTACTATGGCAATATTCTTTACCTCTCTGTAGCTCAGTTTGTTCATCCTTAAAATGGGCAGCATAAGTAGTATGTAACCGAACTCTTGAATTCTAACTACCTAGAAAACAGCCTCTTAAACTGATGACCTGATAGTCAAGGAGTATGGGTTTTAGTGTGGATTCCATGAGTTAATGCATGCAAAGTCATTCATAGAGCACTTGCTATCATTGTTATTACAACTGTTGCTCAAGCTGGAGAAGAGGTGATGATGACAGAAAAAGAAAGCATTATTGTTCAGTTCCCACCTATGAGTGAGAACATACGGTGTTTGGTTTTCTGTTCTTGTGATAGTTTGCTAAGAATGATGGTTTCCAGCTGCATCCATGTCCCTACAAAGGACACAAACTCATCCTTTTTTATGGCTGCATAGTATTCCATGATGTATGTGTGCCACATTTTCTTAATCCAGCAGCACAGCAACTTGGCACAAGTATACATATGTAACAAACCTGCACGTTATGCACATGTACCCTAGAACTTAAAGTATAATAATAATAATAAATAAATAAAAAAAGAAAGCATTATTTAGGTAGTGAGATATTGGGGATGATGGAGAGTTTCCTCCAAAATATCAGCTTCCCTGAATGGTAACAGTAGACACTCCAGGCTAAGGCCTGGCAGTATAGCATTCCCTAGTCTTCTAAAGCCAACAATTGATTCAGTGATAGACACTTAACCTAAGTTACTCTCATGAAGTGCCAATTTAAAAGGGCAGAGGCTTCACCTGCTTTGCTCTCTGCTCTGTTTCCTGCCACTTGTTTGAAGAATGTTAAATAAATTTGGGACTTAAGAAAAAAAAATCCCTTTCCACTAGGCTTGCTCAACTGATAGAATAAAAGCCTTGAGCAACTGACAGCCATTTATTTTAGTCTCATGAAAGGAGCTCCTCTTTGAGAATGAAGCCAAACCAGAGGACAAAAGAACCAAGAGAAAAAAGATAGGTTCCTGAAGACATTTGAGCACCTGGTTACAGCTCTGCCTGAAGGAAACATACTCTTGATCCTACTAGGTAAAGAGAGCAATAAAATCAATCTCTTCCTCTCTGTGTTATCATACTTTATTGTTATTATTGTTCTTTTTAAATCCATTTGAGTAGGGTTTCTGTAACTTGTAACTCACAGAGTCTTGACTTTACTGTCCTTGTACTTGTGTTTACTCAAACATCTCTAGGTTAGATTAAATTGAGAAGCAGAGAACACAGTCCCAAGGGAGATGTAGATAGGACAGGATGTAGAAGAGACAAGTGAGATTCCCCAGAGCCCTGCTTTAGATGGAGTCAGGAGACTCCACCTTTTCCTGTCCTAACAGAAACCTCAAGCAGGAGAGCAGGGGAGGTAATCTCACTCCATATTGTTTCTACTACAGTTCTTGTGGCCAGGACGATTTCTAGATAATCCGATCCTACTCGGACTATAGAGGATTGGAGAAAGAAGAACTCAGAGCTCCCAAATTTACCTGGTCTGGAAGTCTTCACACCTGAAAGTTTTCATTTCATTCCCTGAAAAGTTGATGTATTGGAAACACACATTTGTTTCATAGTTACACCCTTGTGAAAAGCTTTTAATTTAATTAATTTATTTTTTAACTAAGGCTCTCCTTTCGAACGACCCTCAGCCACTTCCACTTTAGTGGGAGGAAAACCTCTCAGTCCAAATTACCGAAGGTAAGGACAGCATCTTGTTTGTATTTTAATTCCTGTTTGGCAGAGTACCAGGAAATATGCAAGAGCCTCCTTTAATCAATTCCTGCCGTGGACAAGCCAGACATATTTCATCTTCTGATTGGACCCTCAGGGCTGAATTTGCAAAGAATGCATTCTAAGCCATTAAGCCAATAAATGAACCTATATTCAAAAAAGACTGTTTAAGTAGTTAGTTTACTTATAGGGGATTTAAAGGTATAAAATCACTGGTTTAGGAATGGACGGGCTGCAGATCAGAGCTTATCTCCCACTTGGCTGAGCTGTCATGGAGGAAGCTGGCAGCCACTCAGAACAGACAGTCACCTGACCAGTCGCTGTCACCATTTGCAACTAGAGGCACACACACAAAAAGATGACCATATGGCACCTGCCTCAACAACAACTGTATCTAAGTAGACAGTGAAGTTGTATGTCCTTTAGCTGTCATGAAGTTGAATTTCAACAGAAAGTGAGTGGTAGTTAAACAATTTCTGCCAGAAAGATTAAAATTGAAAGGCTTAATTTCATCCCTATCTTGTATAAACAGTATAAATGTCTTCTCTTTATCATGGTCAGATCTTTCCAACTCTACATTAATTATGATCCAATTAACAAATTGAACATGATAGCCCATCTTCTCTCTTGCAGTTTGTAAAAAAAAAATCAGGATTTCTTCACTTGGCTTTCTCTTGGCTCACATTCTACATATGTCTCCTAAAGATCTTGGGTAAAGTTAAGCTTTTATCCATAGATTTGCTCCTATACAAAAGTCATGTTTAATGTGCATGTTTCTCACACAGGGGCAATCATATTAATATATACTTCTCTTTATTGTTTTCTAAAATGTGATCCATAGAAAACTACTCTTAGAGGTCCCCTTAAAAAAAAAAAAGGAGGGTGCTCCATGGTTAAATAAGTTTGGGAAACATCAGATGTGACATTCTTCCTTCTGAGATTCACAATGCATGACATTGCATGCAAAAGGCTATGAGAAGTTATGTAGAAAACAAAACATTTTCTTCTATGGTTTTTATAGTTTGGGGTTTTACGTTTAAGTTTTTAATCCATCTTGAGTTAATTTTTGTATGAGGTGTAAGGAAAGGGTCTAGTTTCAATTTTCTGCATATGGCTAACCAGTTCTCCCAGCATCATTTATTAAACAGGAAATCCCTTCCTCATTGCTTGTTTTTGTTAGATTTGTTTAATATCAGATGATTGTAGATGTGCGGTCTTATTTCTGAGTTCTCTATGCAACAAAGTTGCACATCCTACACATGTACCCCAGAACTTAAAATAAAAATTTAAAAAATAAATTTACATTTCTCTAATTACTAAAAAATAAAAGAAGGAAAGAAATTGTGGTAGATATACCATGGAATATTACTCAGCCATAAAAAAGAAATGAAATAATAACATTTGTAGGAACCTAGATGGACTTGGAGACTATTATTCCAAGTGAAGAAACTCAGGAATGGAAAACAAAACATCGTATGTTGTCACTTATAAATGAAAGCTAAGCTATGCAGATGCAAAGGCATAATAATAATATAATGGACTTTGGGAACTCAGGGGAAAGGGTGGAAGTGGGGTAAGGGATAAAAGACTACAAACTGGGTACAGTGTATACTGTTTGGGTGATGGGTGCACCAAAATCTCATAAGTCACCACTAAATAACTTATTCATGTAATAAAACACCATCTGGTTCCCCCAAAAACCTATGGAAATAAAACATTTTTAAAATGAAAACGAAACAAAACAAAAAAACCTGTTTAACTGTCTTTCATCCAGCATTTAAAGAATCAATTTGTCTAATAGAGAAACCCCATCTCTACTAAAAATACGAAATTAGCTGGATATGGTGGCACATGCCTGTAATCCCAGCTACTTGGAAGGCTGTGGCAGGAGAATTGCTTGAACCCCAGAGGCGGACATTGCAGTGAGCCAAGATCGCGCCATTGCTCTCCAGCCTGGGCAACAAGAGTGAAACTCTGTCAAAAAAAACAAAACAAAAAAAAAAAAGAAAAAGAAAAAGAAAAGACAGGAAACTTTTCTTCGTAGACCTCTGTTAACAGTCTACAAAGCCAGCAGCTTGGGGAACTAAGTGTGGGTCTGGCTTCAGAGACAAACACTAGACCTTCCTTTATGCCCAGAGCTGAGGTAAGACAATTTTTAATATGTATTAATGGTGTGTATGTGTTTATGCTTAAGATAAGATTCCATGTCTTTAATTAATTCCCTTGGCTTTATTCAGAAGTATTTCAGGATGGGAAAATGACTGGTCATCATGGTTTTCTAGTCTAAAGTCCAGGATTTTGCTAAGATATTTTTAAATGCACATCTTGATTAGACAATATTTTAATACAAAGCAAATAGTAATATAATTCATGGAAGTTCATATCATTGATTTTATATGTCACCTAGACAGGATCTGGGGTGGGCTTCCTGAAAGCCTAAGTCTAACTCTAACTTAGGTGCTCCCTACCTCCCAGCCAAACTAGCACCTCCTCCACCCCCATTTGCTATCCTCCTTAGTCTGTGATCCTGGCTTTGACTGAGAGGCAAGGAGGCAACAGGCCAAAGGTGGGAAGGCAGGAAAAGGAAGGCACTGAAGGACAAGTGGAAACAACTTGGGAGGGGTAGAATTAAAGCTCCTATGCTGCTCTCCACGCACTTCCCAGTCTCAAGTACCTCACCCAGGAGAGTCATTAAATCACTTACTTAAATTAATTAATCAAAGGTGCAAGCAATACCTCCGAGGGAAAAATACTACATTTGAATTCTTAAAATATTTCTGATGCTAAAAACTTAAAATGTTTTATATGTGTTTTATATAGAGATATACATATGTAAAATTACTTATATTCTAAAAAGATGTCTGTGCCATTGAATGAGGATGTTAGCACCCTCACTTGACCAATGAGATCGCAAAGCTTGTACAATGAGTCAACCGCCCCAGGTTACAGAAAGAATCACCAGGAACAGTGGGCCTCCCAATTATTTCTTCTTACCCAACATATTGAATTCCATTGTCATATGAGAATTAAAGATGTACTCTTGGCTTGTGGCCACATTCTTATTTGCTAGTATATGAAATATTGTTAGATGTATATCTTCTTTTAAAATGTCCTCCTTTTCTCTTGCTCCTCATCCTCCATCTCAAACTGTCAAGTGATTGTGTATTTCTGAAATAATTAATGTCTATAGAGCAACTGAAATGTCTAAGGGCATTTTATATAACAGCAAAAGAAAAACACCAAAAAACAAAAAAAACCCACCATATAAAGCAGAAGAAATTCAATCTACTTGTTGTTTTGTCTACAAATGTCAAACAACCAAACACCTGGTTTGATTGATTTTCTAAATTGTGCTGATTGAGTGGACTGGTAGTTTTCATGTAATAAACATGTAACTCAATCCTTCCTTTTCCTAAATGTAGCTTTGTGTTCAGCATCAAACCCCATTGTCACTGATTATTAAGATGTCCACATTATGAAATATTTTACTTGGAAATAAGTCACTCCATTTTATTAAGTGGCATCTATGTGTTCATTAGGCAGCTTTTTGTTTGTTTTTTAGTAGAGCCTTTACACAGCATTGTGAAAAAGAGCAAAGTCAAACAGACCTCGCCTGTACCTTAAGAATTCTAGAAAAGAGGATGATCCTTGTGTGC
Source organism: Macaca mulatta (assembly GCF_049350105.2). Classification (NCBI taxonomy): domain Eukaryota; kingdom Metazoa; phylum Chordata; class Mammalia; order Primates; family Cercopithecidae; genus Macaca; species Macaca mulatta. Next base: position 127,991,345 of record NC_133413.1, read on the forward strand.
AACTATCAGGAACGGCAGAAGTAAGGACCAAGAAAGAGAGCTTCATGGAGATGTGGCATTTGAGCTTAGAAATATAGAAAGGGGCCAGGCACAGTGGCTCATGCCTGTAATCCCAACACTTTGGGAGGCCAAGGTGGGTGGATCACTTGAGATTAGTAGTTTAAGACCAGCATGGCCAACATCATGAAACCCTGTCTCTACTAAAAATACAAAAACTAGCCAAGAGTGGTGGTGGGTGCCTGTAATCTCAGCTACTTGGGAGGCTAAGGTGGGAGAATCGCTTGAACCTGAAAGGCAGAGGTTGCAGTGAGCTGAGATCGCACGGCTGTACTCCAGCCTGGGCAACAGAGCAAGATTCCATCTCAAAGAAAAAAAAAGAAAAGAAAACAAAAGAAAGAAAAGAAATATAGAATGAATTTGAACAAATCCAAATGGAAGGAAAGAGTATAAGCAAAATTACAGAGTTGGCAACATCATTGTCTGTTTGGGTATGGCCAAGGTGTGATAGCTGAGGGTGGCCACGTTGTTTGCAGAGTGAGGTTTTACCAGCTCACAGTGGACTTAGATGTTTGGCTACAAAGACTCAACCTCACTAGGTGTGCACAGAGAGTTTGTTATCTCACAGCCCTCTCAGAGGGATGGAGCCGAGTGGCCAAGAGCAGGGGCTCAAATCCGAGCCCCCTTGCTTCCTGGGAAGATTATTTAATCCCTCCCAAGTTTAAGTTGCCTCATCTGAAAAATGAAGAAAACAATAGCTCCTTCCTCCTGGGTCTGATGCAAGTTAGGTGAGTTTATTCATTTTTGCACAAGTATTTACTGAGCACCTATTATTTTCCAGGCACTCTTCCAAGTATTGACAATACAGCTGTGATGAAAAAAGGCAAACTTCTTAGGGGGGTTACATTCTAATGGAGGAGACAGACGGAACACTAGATAAATTAAGCTTCATGATCATGATGAGTGCTATGAAGAAAAAATAAATCAGAAAAGGAAGATTGAAAGCAACAGGTTGATATTGGTCAGAGAAGACCTCACTGAGAAAGTGACTTGTGAGTAAAGACTTTTGGGCATGTAATGATAAATATCTGTCGTCAAAACATTCCAGGCAAAGGAAGAAACACATGCAAAGGTCCTGGGGCAGGAGTGTGGCTGGAGCAGAGTAAGAGATAAGTCCATGTAAGTTACAGTGGGGTTGGGGCTAGGGCTGGTGAGAGATGAAGGTCATGTAGGTCCTTCGACTTTCAGAATAAGGACTTCGCCTGTTACTTTCAGTGATACAGGCAGCTGTTGAAGCTCTTCAGGAAAAGGGGGACATGATTTATACTTTAACAGGATCCTTCAGGCTGTTCAATAATGCATATAACATGCTTAGCACGGGCTGGGGACATGGTATGGCCTCAATAAATGTTAGCTATTATCCTTGGTTGTTTTTTTTTTTTTAGTGTTGGCATGACAGGGTCTGGGGGATACCAGGATGTCTAATACTATCTAGGATCCACAGGATACTACAGTCTGTTCAAACCCTCTTCCCAGTCCTATTTTAGCAGTAAGACTTGCATGACTGTGACAAATGGGCCACTCACTTCCATGAAAGGATCAGACAGACCTGGCTGTTGGCTATGCTTTTCTTGTGATAAGATGCCCTGCATTTGCGAGGTGAGGTGATTGCACGTGTACATATCAGGCTATTGTCAAGCTGCCCTGCACAGACGTGGTTAAAGTGTGAAGGCAAGAATTGGCCAGGAAAACAGTTTTCTGGAAGTGCCAGAAGCTCTTGGATGCTGCACTGGGTTATTCCCAAGCCAGCTGACAACATGCTGTCATTGCAGACAGCCCCACAACACTGAAAGCCCAGTTACCTGGGGGTTGGGAAGTGGAAGCTTCTAGTGTATGTTAAGGATCTATTTGTTCCTCCCTTGTTCTCAGGAGCTAATGATCATATAGTGAGTATAAAATAATAGTAACTATAATGTAGGTAAGGGGACACTCCACCAACCGAGAATCACTTTCAAACACAGCCAGTTAAGCATAAGTTGATAAAACTTTTGTGAAAGGTAATTTGGGTAATAGTTATCAAAATTATTCATAAAACCCATACCCATTTACCTAGTAATTCCACATATGGACAAAAATATAGTTGTGAAGTGATAGATGCATGTAAAAAAGTCACTTAAAATATCTACTCTGGTTCTCAACTACTTAAAACACAGGGGCTGGATTTTGTGTTTTTCTTTCTTTTTCTTTCTTTCTTTCTTTTTTTTTTTTTTTTTTTTTTTTTTTGAGAGAGTTTCACCCTTGTCGCCCAGGCTGGAGTGCAGTGGTGCGATCTCAGGTCATTGCAACCTCCACCTCCCGGATTCAAGAAATTCTCCTGCCTCAGCCTCTGGAGTAGCTGGGATTACAGGTACCTGCCACCAGGCCTGGCTAATTTTGTATTTTTAGTAGAGATGGGGTTTCACCATGTTGGCCAAGCTGGTTTTGAACTCCTGGCCTCAAGCAATCCACCTGTCTTGGCTTCCCAAATTGCTAGGATTACAGGCATGAGCTACCGCGCCCAGCTGATTTTGTGTTTTTCGAGGTCACTTCAATACTTACCCATCACAATTATAGAATTCAGTGTAGTATAGTCACGTAGCCAATAAGTGGCATGGGTAGGAAGCAGACGTTCTCTGTGGTGGGGTCACTAGAGAACATATGATTGTCAGGAAGACTCTGAGCTGAGCCTTGCAAACTGGATGCACGATCTTTCAAACACCAGCTATTCTTTCACTGGTTAACAAGGCCCTGCCTGTGTTTTTTCAGGCAACCCACATCTGTCTCCTCTCTTCCCACAATTAAAGTTACTGGGTCACATTTGGAAAAATTATGTTTCAGGGAATGAAGACCTTTTCCCTATGCTAATTTTTTTCAAAATGTGTTCCACACAAGCTGAATAGTGTCAAAGCCAAAATAATATATGGAGATAAATCTCTATATTAAACATCTTATTTGGGAATCATGGAATTGCAATTCGAGGCATAAACAGGGTTGGTCTAGGCTAAGTCCAAAGAGCAAAGAGAAGGTTGGCACTTTTATTAGAAAGAGAAATATTACATATTGTTTTGAAACAAAACTCATTGGTACAGTAAAGAAAGCTTTTGGGAGCTAACAAGCTCTGATTGGTGAGGGATAGTGGTAGATAAAGCTAATCTTTGAGTCACAGCAGGTCGATGCAGCAGTTACCAGGTAAATCTGGTTTTAGGGTTATAGAAGTTGGTCTTGTGGAAAAATGTTTGGAGCTGGTGGTATGTGCTCCAACCGCTTTTTCCCCAGCCCTTCAAGTATCATTTAGTTAGGTATGACAAAAATGACCCAAATTGTATAATTAACTTTAAAACCACAGTAGGCATTAATAGATATGAATAGGTGCTATTGGAAAGTGTCTCACAATTAATTACTTGAGGTGATGTGGTTGAAGTTATTCAAGCATCCTGACTGAAGAGCTTCTCAGAACGCTTATTATGTACCAAGAAACTCCAAGAGTGAGGCATTGTGGTCAAAAGAACACTCCAGGCCGGGCGCGGTGGCTCAAGCCTGTAATCCCAGCACTTTGGGAGGCCGAGACGGGCGGATCACTAGGTCAGGAGATCGAGACCATCCTGGCGAACACGGTGAAACCCCGTCTCTACTAAAAAATACAAAAAACTAGCCGGGCGAGGCGGCGGGCGCCTGTAGTCCCAGCTACTCGGGAGGCTGAGGCAGGAGAATGGCGTAAACCCGGGGGGCGGAGCTTGCAGTGAGCTGAGATCCGGCCACTGCACTCCAGCCCGGGCGACAGAGCCAGACTCTGTCTCAAAAAAAAAAAAAAAAAAAAAAAAAAAAAAAGAACACTCCAGATTTATTTGGCTATGGAGGTCGTTTGTTTGTTTTGCATCTCTTAACATTCTGCAAGCCAAATGTCTTGAAGAATACAACTTTGGAAACTTCCAGATTGGTCAGAATATTGGGCCTTGCCAAGGTAGGAAAAAACAAACAAACAAACAAACAAACAAAAAACCTTCTCCAGAGCAGACTTTGTTACCATAACTTCAGGAATGTGACTTCTAGTTGGTGCCCTTCTCTCAGAAAACACCCATCAGTCAAAGAACCCAAACTTACAAAAAAAAAAAACATGGTGGTATAAGGAACCAACAAATATAAAGAGCCATCACATTCACGATTTTAAGCCCCTTCAATAAACAATGCATATGCAGTTGCCAGAAAATTTACATCTTTAGATGACAAGACTTCAGTCCCAGCTGTCAGTCAAGAGAAGCCTGGGGAATTCTCAAGAGGGTTTTTAAAAAAAATACCCAGGCAGATGTGCATCTGGAAGGCAATCCCACATTCCATCTCAGCCTGAACGTTGTCTTTAGGCAAAAGACCACATATCTAAGAGGATGGCAAGATTCACCTTGTGTTGTCAACAATAAATATGTCAATCATACTCAGGGAAGGCTTGACAGACTGTGATTCACATTTGCATCAATTCAGGATAACTGCCTACAGCTTCTGTGGATTGGTGGCAATCTCAGGACCCAAAGAGGAGTCTCTCCAGATCACGGAGTCACTTCCTCTTCACTGACATCTTGAAGATGGTATGTTGGGCAACCTCAACATGGGGACGTTGGGCCTGGTTGTCTCTTCCCATGTCACAGCACCACACTGTGGGATATGGTACCCCAACATGACAAGACAAAATAAAAATAACGTAGGCCAGCCCAGTCAGCCCCTTTTTCAACTTTAAGTAAGCAAAGCTGAGCAGACCAGCTCTGCCTGCTGGCACACTGTCAGATCTCTTCAGATGAGTACCCATAGGCCTTACTGCCTAGCCAAGACCTGCTGAGAGGATTTGAATTTACAGCTAGAGTGACAGCAGTCTTTTAAGTAAAATGCAAGCTTACATCAGAAAGTGTAAGCCTAGGAACACTGTCAAGACTTGCAGAGAGTTAGAAAGACACGTTCTGGAAGCCAAATGTTGGGATTTGAATCTTCACTACATCACCCATGACCATTGTCCACTTAAGTGTGTTTAATTTACCTCTTTGTGCCTCAGTTGCCTCATCAGAAAGTAAAAATAATAAAGATCCCTAACCCTCATTCTAATTTCGGTGAATACTAAATTAGATTACTATATAAATAGATAAATAGATTTGGGGTAAGTACCAGGTACATAATACATGCTCAATATGTTATTAGGTTTTATTATTATTCACTTGCTTTCTTCTATTAATACTAGGCTTAGGTCAATAGGGAGTATGTATATATGTCTCTTATTTGAAAGTACGTAAAGTCAAAACACTGAGTACTTTCTCCAAAGCTGAGAAATTCCATTTTTTGAGCAAGAGTCAAATGGAGGATGCTTGCATTTTTCCTTTCAAATATTTTCTCTACCTCTGTTTCTTCCTCTTACCCCAGGTATACTGTTGGAAAAACAAAAATGGTTCTCTGTGAACAAAACAACTATACTCAGATATCCCTTTTTGTGTCCCAAATGTGTTTCAAAAACCATACAGAATGGATAAGAAAGGATTATAAGTATGAAGGGCTTTATGCTCTTGCTGCTTCTGGCCTGCCTGGATTCTTTGATTTCTGTCAGCCTTTTTCAGGGAGTCATTGAAAGGCTGTCATGGGCATCTCATGTAAAGTATGTGCTTTGGTTTGGTAAGGGTTTACTTGGGAAACTATTTCTAGGAAACTAGTTTATTCCATCCCAAAAAATAACCCCACCCTGTTAAGACAAAGGAGTACATGCAAACAGAAGTTACCCAAAGACTTGGTCACCAGGGCATGGTTTAGCTGTGAAGCCAGTGATATATGTCTTGTCCTTGGGGGACAAACGACCACTAAAGAGATAGCCTTTGTGCCAAGCAGGACCTCAGAGAAGGTTGGAAACTAAGCTGTGTCATAGGCATCAAGCCTAGAATCACAAAGCAAACCAGAAGGAAATGAGGAGGTAAAAGGAATCAAAAGCAGCAAAGCAAAGCTGAACCAAGAAGTCAACGCACAGGGAATGCAGGGGCTGGAGAGGGACAAAGGTTGGGAAAGGCCAAGGACAGGAGGGACAAGAAAGCACACATGTAAAAGGAAAGTGAACGCCTGAAGATAGGCAATTAGGAGAGCAAAATCTGCGTACTGGATAAACCCAGAAGGAAATAAGAAGTATCTGTCTTATACATGTGGAGAAAAAACAAAAGAAAAGAAACTCAAGATCAAGAAGTCACAGGAACAAGGATAAGACCCTGACTTGGTGAGGAGGGATTGGCAGCCTGCTGGTAACTGGTCATAATGGTAAATTTAACTATTTAGCAATCTGGAAAATATGTAACTTATAGGAGGAAATGCATTATTTTCAGTCTCTTGTGGAAACTTGCAGTTCAAGGAATTGAGATAGGACACATGAGCATGGGCACTTCCTACATGGAGCCTGAAAGGCTATCACCCACATGAGGCCGACTGAACTTTCTCTTCACCACTGCCTCCCTGGCCGGAAGAAGCAAAGGCAGGACAGGAACTCAGAAGCAGTTGGATATACCTTCGTGTCTACTATTACTTGGGTTTCACAGGAAGGTCAGCTGTTTTATCTCCATTTTAGGAAACTGAGGCTGGTAGAGGTTAACTGAAGAGTCTCAGGATATAGAAGATTCAGAGAAAATCAAACTAGAATTCAGAGCTCAATCCTTTTGTAAGAAGCCAATATTCAAACGAGTGCAAAATTTAACAGCCAATTTCACACACACTTTGGGATTGGGAAAGGAAAAGAATACCAAGTCTGAATAAGGCTCTAATAATGCTTTTGGCATCTCCCCTGTTCCACTGGAGAGCCATTATGTAATGGGAAACTTTGTGCAAGCATAATTTGATACTAATAACAATAGTATGATCTACTGAGAACTTTCGTTAGGCCAGGCATTGTTCTAAGCACTTGATATAAATTAATTCACTTGACACTCACAATAATGCTGTGAAGTAGGTGCTATTATTGTCTCTATTTTATAGATGAAGATACTGAGGCACAGAGAGGTTATATAACATGCCTGAGGTCACACAGCAGTCAAAGTCAGGGCCAGGCCTGGTACTCAGACAGTCTGACTGCAGAGTTTGTGATCTTAACCATTATGTTCTCCTGTGAGTTATATAAATAACATTGCAACATTTCAGATCTTTGGGCAAGATCTGAAAACTATACTAAATCTGTTCCTTTCACATTCATAACCCAAGCCTCTAGATTAGAAATTTTTGCATTCAGAGATTCATGTGCCATGTAACCAAGGCTCATCCAAGTCTCTAAAAAGACACTGAGCTGCAAAGATGGAGCCCTCATTCTACCTGTCTCTGTATTCTTATGGTCTAACCAAATACCTGGCATAAAACACATGCCCATTATGCATTTGGTAAATGGATGAAACAGGCACTAGCCAGCTTGCACCATCAACAACACTCACTTATAAAGGAAGAACCCTAATTCTGCACACAGTGTAGTGAATCATAACAATTGTAATTAGTTGTCTTAACGTCTGTCTCTCCCACTAGGCCCACAGACTCTATGAGCACAAGAATTGTGTTTTATTTTTCTTTATATCCCAAATGAAAGTCAATATGCCTGGGGCACAGCTGTACTCAGTAATTTTTTGGTGAATAGGTAAACTCAGTTTATAGAACCTCATACCTATGTGCTGAGAAAGCGGAATTCAATGCCACCAGTTATCAGATGAGTGTTGCTTGGATTGCCAGGACTCTACTGTGGTCTCAATCTGACTGTAGGAAGGGATTTACTGGGTCAAGTCAACCAATGCCCATTGAAATGACAAAAGGCATCATTTTCTGAGCACTGAGAATGCATGTGGCATAGGAGGAAGGGGTGACAAAAGCTGCTGACCTGGGAACGATGGCCTGGGAGGAGAGGGAGGTTTAGATATCAGTGAAATTACCAAGTGCTACTCATAGGCACATCTCTGTCCTGGGCAAAGCTATGCAACTCAGAATGTTCCCTGGATGTGCCGAGAAATGGCAAAAATTAAAGTTGGAAAGAAATGGTGCATCCATCTGTAGAAGGCCATTAAACAAGGCAGATGTGGTAGGTCATCAGGAGCCTTGGTTAAGAGGGGGAGTAATGAAGGGAAGCAGCAGAATTTCAGGAACAGTATACAGGTTCTTATTGAATGAGAAGAGATTAAAGTAGGGACCCTTGTGTATAAAGGTCTGGAATAGAACAGAATCTTTTTTACTGGTGGACTATCTGGCAGCATGGCTAGATAAAAAGAAAACAGTTTTGAACAAAGGAGGGGCTTCTCAGTGCCACAAATCACACCTTCCTACTAGTAATGCCAATTCTAATGTACAACATGAGATCTTAAAACAGCTTTGCCAATTTCTCATAAACACAACAGGGTTCCCTGAACCACCAATGATTCTCATTGTTTCTTGTTCAGTTTCTTGGGAGAATTCTAGTTTAGCCTCTTCCCACAAGTCCCACAGCTATGAAATCAGATATAGATTATCCTAAATGTATTCCTAAAAGTATTGGTATTCTGAGAAAAGTGGTGCAATGGTCAAATAAGATTGGGAATCAGAGTCTCCCTGAAAAGAGCTCTGGATAGGGAATCAGGAAATCGGAGCTATAGTCCTGACATAGTTTGCCTGTGTCCCCACCCAAATCTCATCTCAAATTATAATCCCCATAATCCCCATGTGCTGAGGGTGGGATCTGGTGGGAGGTGATTGGATCATGGGGGCAGTTTCCCCCATGCTGTTCTCGATATGGAGTGAGTTCTCATGAGATCTGATGGTTTTATAAGAGGCTCACCCGCCTTTGCTCATTCACTCTCTCTCACCTGCCACCATGTAAGACGTGCCTTTGCTTCTCTCTCACCTTTTGCCATGATTGTAAGTATCCTGAGGCCTCCCCAGCCATGTGGAACTGTGAGCCAATTAAACTTCTTTTATAAATTACCTAGTCTTAGGTATGTCTTCACAGCAGTGTGAAAATGGACTAATACAAGTCCCTGCCTTGCAACTTCTTTGTCTTATGACATTGAAAAGTCACTTTATCTCATGTAATTCTAAGTGTTTTGAAATCTGAAATGCATAAACATCAATCTCTAATCAGATAAAATAGTGTATTTGAATCCTTTGGAAATATATAATGGAGTAAAACCATATAAAGAATGTAGTGAGGCCAGGCACAGTGGCTCATGCCTATAATCCCAGCACTTTGGGAGGTTGAGGCAGGCGGATCACTTGAGGTCAGGAGTTCAAGACCAGCTTGGCCAATATGGGAAAACTCCATCTCTACTAAAAATACAAAAATTAGCCAGGCGTGGTGGCTGGCGTCTGTAATCCCGGCTACTTGGGAAGCTGAGGCAGGAGAATTGCTTGAACCTGGGTGGCAGAGGTTGCAGTGAGCCAAGATGGCGCCACTGCACTCCAGCCTGGGTGACAAAGTGAGACTCCATCTCAAAAAAATAAAAAAGAATGTAATGAGAATTTGTTATTAAACTTCAAATACTTATCCATTGCTATGGATCAAATTTGTCTCCACCCCCAAATTCATATGTTAACGTCCTAACTCACTGTGACTGTATTTGCAGATAGGGCTTTTAGGAAGTTAATTAGAAGGTTAAATAAAGTCATAAGGGAGAAGTCCTAACCTGATAGGGTGGTAGGCTTAGAAGAAGAAGAGAGAGAGATTTCTTGCTATGTTTACATGTGCGCACGTGTGCACAGGCACACACACATACACACCAGGGAAACGCTGGGTGAGCACACAGTGAGAAGGTGAGTGTCTGGAAGCCAGGAAGAGAGTGTTCACTAGAACCTGACCGTGCTGGCACCCTGATCTTGGACTTTCAGCCTCTGGCACTGTGAGAAAATAAATTTCTGTTGTTTAAGCCACCCAGTCTATGGCATTTTGTTATGGTAGCCTGAACAGGCTAAGACATTCATATATGTTAATATTATTATTCATGTTTCTATTTATATTTTTACACTTCATATGAGGCATTCAGAAAGAAAAACTGGCACAAACATGCAACAGAACCCATTCTTGTCAGAAAAATCCTCTGTGGGAGCAGAACTGGATTTCTGAGACTTGAGAAGATAAAACACCTAGAAGTTTTTAAAAAAAAAAAAAAAACAAGGCCCTCAGTGACACATGTGACCTTGTACAGAACTCAGTGCAGGATTTCTAAGATGCAAAATGAGGCTTGAAAGAAGGCAAGTGACACCAGGGAGAAACAAGTATGTCAGGTTATGGAATTTAGTGAATAATTTTTTTATGTAAGTGCCAGTTCAAAAAAATATATTTTATATTTTTATATATGATAAGCATTATATTTTTTCACTCAAAGTGCAAATAACTCTACTAAACTCACATCAAAAAGTTATATTCCTACACCTGAGATTTTTCTTTTACAGAGTAGGGAATTAAAAGTGAGAATATTGCTCACCCCATTTAACTCAGGCTAGGAGCTCTGGAATCATGAAGAGGTGGCTTAAAATGATAGCTTGCATTTTCCTTTTCTTCATTCTCCCTTAAAATTTTAGGTTTACTTCATCTCCAGCAATCTATAATAGCATGAGGCATCTACTGTTTTCATGGCCTCTATCGCTGGTAAAGATTCTGGGGAAGCCTTTTAACTTCTCTGTGTGTAGCTGACTCCATAGCTTAAGAGGAGGCATGAGGTATTGCTTTGGAGGTCATTACCCACCTCCTCCCACCCTCTTTCTTAATCCATGATATTAACTCATTGGTTCATTCATTGATTCATTTTTTCAGCAAATATTTGTACTAATGCCACGGAATTTCATAGAGCCTACAGAATACAGAAGAAGGCAAACAATAAACAGTGAATTATATAATTCATTTTGTTTAAATACATTTATGATAATAGAAAAGAATTATCAAGTACTCTGAGGGTATAAAATAGGGTATCCTAGGAAAGTATTTTCTGACAACTTGGTATTATAGCTGGATTCTGAGAAGGTGGTAAGAAGGGAAGGACAAGGAAGAAGGACACGCCTGGGAAAGGGCCCGTATGTGGGAAGGGACAAGGAGAATGTGGGGAGCCAGAAAAGATCAACATGACGAGAGTATAGAAGACAATGGGGGCCGGGCGCGGTGGCTCAAGCCTGTAATCCCAGCACTTTGGGAGGCCGAGGCAGGCGGATCACGAGGTCAGGAGATGGAGACCATCCTGGCTAGCACGGTGAAACGCCGTCTCTACTAAAAATACAAAAATTAGCCGGGCACAGTGGCGGGCACCTGTAGTCCCAGCTACTCGGAGGCTGAGGCAGCAGAATGGCGTGAACCCGGGAGGCGGAGCTTGCAGTGAGCCAAGATCGCACCACTGCACTCCAGCCTGGGCGACAGAGCGAGACTCCCTGTCAAAGAAGAAGAAAGAAGAGAGGAGGAGGAGGAGGAGGAGGGGGAAGGGAAGGGGGAGGGGAGGCGGGGAGGAGGAGGAGGAGGGGGAGGAAGGAGAGGCTTTGCTCTACAAAGAAACATAATCCTGGTTAGAGGAAAATGGAAAGTGCTATCTGGTATTTGATGATGTCATGCACTCACCTGGACAATTAGTGGGGTTTTTTTTGGTTTATTTATTTATTTATTTATTTTTGTCCTTTTCTGAACACAGTTAAATATTTAAAGGCAGCACACTGGACAGCTATCGACTCTGATCAGAAAAGAGTAATTAGTTAATGGCGGTGAAGTGTTTTGTGGATGGAAAGTAAACTGGAAATTATTATTAAAATGACCATGCACAGGCAGTGGCAGTTAATGAAACCTCAGGGCAAGCTTTCCCTCTGTGGTGTTCTCCCCACATCAGGGCAGCTGGTCCTGCTGCCATGGAGAAGCACAGACCATTCTAGGGGGAAGAGAAAATCTACAGCGTGAGCGAGGCTTCATTTGCTTCACTTTAATCTCAGATAAATGTTGTCCCGTGGAGAACAGTCAGAGTGGGCAGTCATTTCAGTTTAATACACAGTCATTAGACACTGAGTAACTGATCTGCCTTCCTAATGTAGTCATCTCCTAGGGAGCAGGGGGTACCAGCAAATTCTGCAGCCACCACTAACTGTGTGAACTTAGGCAAGTGGCCTTAACTAATTTTAATTAATTGACCTTAATTAATTAAGCCAAGCCTTAGATTGCTCAAAAACAGATTTGTCTATTTATTTATTCATGTAGCTGTTTGCACGAGTGTTCATTAAATAATCTGAAAACCACTTGCTGAACGCCAAGACTAGACCTGGAGACATAATGGTAAGCAAATCTGGATTCCTCAAGAGAGAAAGATATGCAAATAGTAGGTTAAGGATACTGAATTGGTAACAGCAGTTGCTAGAAGAACACATAAATAATATGAATACATCTTTTTGTAACTTTTTATTCTAAAATAGTTATAGACTCAAAGGAAATTTCAAAAATAATACAGAGAGAATTGGTGTACCCTTTCCTTAGCATCCTCCAATGGGAATATCTTATAGAACTATGGTGAAATATTAAAGCCAGGACACTGATGTTAGTACCATTTACAGAACTTGCTCAGACTGTACCAGTTTTTACATACTTGCCTGGATATGTGTGTGTGCTTCTGTATTGTTTTGTCACATGTATAAGTTTGTGTAACCTCAACCACGATCAAGATAAAAAATCATTCCATCACCACAAAGGAACTTTTTTATACAATCTCTTTAGAATAATACATCTTTTAAAAAATATATGTGTATATATGTGAAACAGATGTTAATAACACTCAGGAGAAAAATTAAAGTTTTTGCCCTCAAGGGGTTCACAATTATTTGAGTAATTGGGTACTTTTTAACTTTGAATTATTATATTAGAATGTTAATAATAAAGTTGACATTCCTGAGCCTCAGCTGAGGCCATTACAAGAAAGAAGAGAGCTAGTGTTTTGAAGACCTACCGTGTCCTAGGCACCTTGTTAGGAACTTTACCCTGTTAACTCATGTTCGTCAGACCATCTCCTGTTCCACCTCTGTGGCTCTGCCCATTGCTGAACCCATGAAGTGGCTTGGCCAGTTCTTAGTGTGGGATATTTTCTTCTCTAGGCAATCAGGTTCTTAGAGAAGGTCATGAAAAAGTCAGAGAATAGGGACGGAGCACTGGATTCATTAGCCAGAGGAGCAAGTTCCCGGTCTCACTCCTAAGTACCACTAGATCATAAATTCCTTGCTGGCAGGGACCATTCCATAGACATATTTATATCCTCAATGACCAATAAACACGGTGTCTTCCAATTGGGAGATACCCAGTTTAGGTTTGCTGCTCTCTCTTACCCTGGCTTACCTCTCTTACGCTTAGCTAGAGCAGTGGAGTCAGTCCTTCACATCAAGCCAAAGATAGAGGATCATATGAGATGGGGTGATATAGGAATGAACTTTGCTATGAATCTGCTTTTTTCCAGACACAGCAAAGAGTCTGTTACATTACCTTATTGAATTTTACATGAAGCCTTAATGCATATATTATTATTCCTATTTTATTGATAGTGACTCAGAGAGGTTAAGTAAATTGCCAAAACCTATGTAGCTACTGAGCAGTTTAGCCTCATTTGAGCTCAGATTTCTGGCAGCACAGCCCTGCCCCTCTACAGGGAGGCAAGTCCAGAAAAAGGACACTTCCTGCCCAGCACCAGCTTATTGTCCAGTTCCTAAAACTCTACCCCTGTCACTCGATTCCTTTTGGTTCACACTATGAAAAAGCACAGTGAGACTCAACGCACTTCGTCTTTATCCATCATTTATACCCCAGTGAGAAATAACTTATAAGCTTCTTTCCTAAAAACAGCTGGAGAGCAGGTATGAAAAGTGGAAAATAACTGAAGGATAGATCAAAGAGGAGCAACCAGGATACCAAAGACAAATTATGACTGTGTCAGAGGGTGGCCACTCTATAAAATCAGTTCAGGAAGGACTGACACAGAAATACTGATTCCTCTCACATAGGTCTAGTCTAGCTTTGAAGGTTCAGCATGAACCACTCAGTGATAAATTGTCCTTTAACCTGGAACTTTTATGCACAAGTGGGTATGGTAAATTGATTGCAAAAATGGCTCTACTTCTTCACTCCTTCTTGAATTTGTGCCATATATATATATATATATATATATATATATATATATACTTTTTTTTTTTTTTTTGATGGCGTCTCGCTCTGTCACCAAGGCCGGAGTACAGTGGCATGATCTCAGCTCACTGCAACCTCTGCCTCCCAGGTTCAAAAGATTCTCCTGCCTTAGCCTCCCAAGTAGCTGGGACTACAGGCACGAACCACCATGCCTGGCTAATTTTTGTATTTTTAGTAGAGACAGGGTTTCGCCATTTTGGCCAGGCTGGTCTCCAACTCCTGACCCTCAAGTGATTTGACTGCCTCAGCCTCCCAAAGTGCTGGGATTACAGGCATGAGACACTGCACCTGGCCTGTATGTGATTTTGAAGCTCTTCCTACGACCTTGAACCTAGGTTGCCCTTGTGGTTTGCTTCAGCTGATAGAATGCAGAGAAAGTGAAGCCCTATCAGTTTCAAGCCTAGGCCTCAACAGGCCTTGGATGCTCTTAGAGCCCAACCTCACTATGTGGACAATCCTAGATTAGTTTGCTGGAGGATGAGAGGCTGCATGAAACAAGCCAAAGGATCTCGGCCAAGGCTATCATAGACATCCCGGCCCCAGCTGATCTGACAGCTGACCACAAACACATGAGTGAACCTAGATGAGGTCAGCTAGGCCTGACCCATATTAGCAACAGCACCTCACCAATCCATAGATGCATGAGCAAAACTAAGTGTTTTTTAATATATGCCACTGAGGTTTGTGGTTGTTTTTATACAGCATTATTGTGGCAATGGATAACAGATATAGCAAGAATCTTAATCCCTTCCCTATCTTGGGAATTTCATTTTCTCCACCTAGCTACAATGGATCTAGAGCTTTTTCTGAGTTATGCTGGATTTCTACCTTGTGAGAGCAAGCAGCTCCCCTCTAGTAGAAAGACAGTGATGTGTTTTGCTCCTGTGTACAATACAGCCCACAAATCTCTTGTAGGCTGCTCTCTGGCAGGGCTGGAGGCAGGCTGCTAGCATCATCCTTCAGCATGAAAGAAGTTAAATCGAACACTAGCTCCTGGGCCCAACCACTTCCCATCCAATCTCCAGCAAGAGTGAGAGCTGACTAGGGAACTTCAGGCACTATGTTTTCAGTTTCACAGACCAGAGCCACAATATTTCCACATGCAGATATTTGTTACAAGTATTTATAGGTGGGGGAGATAATCTCTCAGTGCAGCCTGAATTGTGATATTCTCTACCGTCAGTAGATGTCATGTAACTCCATAGTTTCTCTGACCCTGATGGATTTTTTGTAAAAATATGCTTCAAACAGAATATTGATCTTCCTAAATTCCTTTTCAAAGGCTGAAATATTCTCCAATAGACAAGGAAATAATGCATTATTATGATCTATTAACAAGCATTTCACCAATTAATTCTTATTTATACTTTATGGCTAAATCTAGCAAATCAACTAGCCCCGTGTACCCTAGTTACTGATTCAAAACACAAAGACATCAATAACTTCGATGACTACTTGCTTTCATTACCCATTCTCACAATAATACAATAAAAAGCTTTCATTTCTAGGCAAGCCACAAATACAACTCAACAACTCAATACTGCCATTGCTGCATATCAGTTGGCTCAAGCTCGTCCTTAACCAATCAATATAAAGACTGAGCTCTCTTCCTTCAGTGGAAAACAGAAGCCAAGGACCCAGAATCAGCAAATCAGTCTGGGCTTGGATAAACCTAAGAAGGGTTATTTGTATCCTGTCTCTTAAAGAAACTAGCATTTCCCCTACTCAAGGTCTGCCTACTTCAGGGCTTAAATTGCTTCACATAAGCTATTCTTAACAAAAAATGCAGGTTAATGCAATAATACTCTGGGGCTTGCAGGCACCTATAAAAAGTAGATAAATTATGGAAACCTAGATCCAGATGACATTTTACATCAAACTACACACATTGTATATACTCAAAAGCTTCTAGAACTGAGTACCCCTCCAATCACTGTCTGTATTCTTATTTTTTAGAAACAGTAGTTGGAATAATCCAACTTTAATAATTAAACTGAAAAAAATTATTTCAATAGAGTTGTATCTACTGAAGTGGTTAGGTTCTGATTAGGTTAGGTTCAGATTGAGAAAATAGCTATTTCACATCTCCCATTTTCTACTGCGTTCAGAGAATGGATTCACTGAGTTGATGTAGGACAAAAGAGCTCACCCCATTTAAATGGTTAAATTTTTTTCTTTCTGAGTGCATATTATTTAATAGGCAATTGCTAAAACATACACAGTGCAACACCATTGGTGCTGCAATTATTTCCCTCACTAGGCTGTAAGCCCTTTAAAGTCAGGAACCCTGTCTTCCTGTTTCATTGCTGTCTACACAGTACCTAGAAGGGCAGTGTCTGGTACATAATAGGCATGCAAAACATATTTGCTGAATAAATGCATAAACTAATGCATCAACAAACTAATTGATACACCGAAGACCATGGTCACAACACTCACTCTTCTCAGGCAGCATTTAAGACTCTCTAAAATTATGGAAGCTTTTTCTTGACCATTCAGCCTATAGAGACCTATTTTGTTATAATAGAACTAGTGGCATCTTGCCCGGATCCCTTTATAAGGCTGCTGCACTCATCCTCCAGCTTTAGTAAGTGTTAACTTCTAAGGGCACATGGCTGTACCATTGTTTTGAAAACTGCCCTAGCCCCCAGAAGCTACCTCACCTGTGGAAGCTACCTCACCTCTGGAAGGTTACATAACTCCTCCTTGTGGGTAGCCAATAGCCAATGACATAATGATCCAAACATACAAAAGTCTGGACCCCTTGGCTCAAAGTGGAGCAATTCTGTGTTGTCAGTGACCAGAGCTCCCTGTGTGAATAGGAGTAGACTAGATTTCAGCTAGTGCTGTCTTTGCTTAATTTCTTACCCTGTCGTATCCTGCATCCTCACTTCTTTAAAGGTTTCTCCTGAGAGCACTCTCTTAATAAATTAATTGCACAGGAGTCCCCATCATCAGCTCTGTATGGTAATGAAAGCGCCATTCCCAGAGGCAGATGGATTACTGAGAGTCCCTGGCATGTGTAGCTGCACCTGAATTTTTCACCTACAATGAAATGGGTAGAATATAAGTAGAAGGGCATCCACTGGCTTCTGTGCATTATCCCTGGACTTTGAGAAGTATTGAGGAGTGGTAATTATAAGGACTATATAATTGGGTAGCTACTTTTCAAAGAGAGAAAATGCAGACTTGGGTAGATTGATCACCAATGTGACACAAGATGTGAATTTCAGAAAGTCTCCTTGATGCTGCTTAAAAAGACCTTCACCTCCTGTGGCTGGAGAGAGAGTTATGCTGAAAATCAAGCCCAGAGTATAATTGTAAGAGTCAGAAAACTTCAGGAGGGGATGGGATTCTCAGTTTTGGCAAGACTCTTCATGCAAAATCAGGGCATCAGTAGGAGAAACTTTAAGCCTGGGAGAGGATCTTGAGGGTATTATCAGGGATAATAAGCTGGAAAGGAATAATTTATGGATATGGCAACACCTTCCCTGACACAGGACTTTACCTCTTGGTAAGGGCCCAAGAACTGTACCTGATACACTGCTGGGGTGGTTCTCAAAGACAGGAAAAAGTAATGGTCATGTTAAATGCAGTAGAGTTGCTAGAATTTTAGGCATAGAGTATGGAGAAAAGAATCAAAAGTCTCAGAGAAGTAAGCATGCAAAACTGGGTATGACCAGAATCCATCATCATCTGCCTTTGCTCCTTTAGAGGGCCCAAGGAACAATTTGTTTTCTCAAGGTTCTGGTGTTGGTGACAGCAGCATTGTTGTCTCCAATGTTGAAAAGCTCATTCATGTCTATCCTCCGCAAATCAGGACTGACAATGGGCAATGCTGTTATAAAACTGGCCTTTCTGCCAGCAATGTGGGTGATGATGGTCCAGAGTGAAAGAAGCCAGGTGGCATCACTCAACCAACAGAAAGAAGATGGGCGCAACTACCTTACTAGCATCCAGGTTGAAATTGCTGCCACATGGCCTTAAACCATGGGGATTTATAGGTATGGTTAATAGATAATGGTATTTTAAAGAGCAAAAAAAAAAAAAAAAAAAGGGCAACCAACGAGGGTATTCCTTAATGTAGATAATCGAAAGGAATCAAGGATGGATAAAAAGAATGCTGCAGTCAGCTGCCCCAGAGGAAATTTATGATCCTTTGCCTATTTTCTAGAGCTGAGCTGATTCTCAAATCTAGAACCTATCAGCTGAAGGACAAGAATGATTCTATAACACCACAGCAAATATATGCAGCCCTTCCCCAAAATGACCTATAGCTGTTTCCTTGAGTAACAATATACTGGGGAAATGGACATATCCAGATCTTTTGAGGGTTGTTGTATACTGCGTTTAACACTGAACCTGGAGAACCAAAGTGCCATAAAGTTTCACGGGGAACCAATAATGAGTAAACTTCTAGTTCAGGGTAATCTCAGTATGTCCGACAGGAAGCCTGGAACTGAGTATTTGCTCAGTTCACAAATGTATCATCAGAATGGGCATGTTTCGAA
Organism: Macaca mulatta; assembly: GCF_049350105.2. Classification (NCBI taxonomy): domain Eukaryota; kingdom Metazoa; phylum Chordata; class Mammalia; order Primates; family Cercopithecidae; genus Macaca; species Macaca mulatta. Next base: position 128,010,026 of record NC_133413.1, read on the forward strand.
GTAGGCAGAACTCTTTTGGCCAAGACAGTAACTAAAAAGCAATATCAAATTCCAGGGCAAAGGCACAGAGTGCCATGGTCCTATGTGCTCAACAAGTAGCATATACGCAGGTCCAGGAACCAAGGGGTGAAGTAGAAATGGTCATGCTCTCCATCACTCCATCAGTGTCTCCATCACTCTTCAGACACCTAGATGGGAATTTGTGCTTCTCATCTCTGTAACTTTAGCTTGTATGGTTACAGAGTTCCTTGTTCCCAGAGATAATGTTTCCATCAGGGATTCACTAAGACTCCACTAAACTTAAGACTATTGCTTCTGTCAGATCACTTTGGGCTCCTTGTATGAGTAGACCAACCAGCAATAGAAAGGGGTTAACATGTGGACAAAGGTAACTGACTTGGATTATCATGAGGATATGGAGCTTTCTGCTAGTGAGAAATATGTTTAGAACTCAGGAATTCACTAGGTACCCCTTTGTACTCCTATCCTCAGTTTTAGTTGTACACAGGTAGGGACCGGCTGCTTCTTGATAAAGGACCTGGGAGCCAGGGGCTTAAACTCCTCAAGAATGAAGGTCTGGGTCACCCTACCAGGCAAACCATCTTGCTCAACAGAGGTGGTAGCCTAGAGGAAAGGGGATCCAGAAGGGGTGGTGAAGGAGGGAGATAATGGGTACCAATTATAGCCTTGGGATATAAGCTTCACTAATGCCTAGCATTAAGTTTCCCCAGACACTGTAATCAATTAGAATCCTAGAGAAGCTTTGCATGAATGGGCTAAACATACTATGAAAAGCAAGCAGATATGAGCAATGCAAGCAGGAGACTGGAGCAGATGATTGGGGCCCCATCCACATCCCCTTTACAGGGGCACTGCACCCATCTCCCAGACATAGTGAGTTTTGGCAACTAATAATTCCTAGCTTTATCCTTCTCTGGAGAATTGCCATTGGTCCGTGGGCATCGCCTTGCACAGAAATGTCTGGGAATTATACACTCCATCTTGAACAACGATCTACAGGAAATGACAGACTGATGCGTCAAGGTGAGACAACCCTGTGGTACCATTCATGCCTCAGAGCTCTACAGGAGATCAGGATGTAGCTAGACTTCCCTCAAAACCATATCTTTCCTTTACTTCTTCCCCTGCCTTCTTTCTTTGCTTCTTCCAGTTCCCCACAGATTTCTTGGGGAGAACAGCTTCAATAACTCACTTGCACAAGAATCCCTATCTCAGGCTCAGCTTTCAAGGAACCTGACCACTCATCAAGAACATCCATTGCTAAGACTTCTTTGACATTAGCCCTTCCCTCCTGTGCAAGATGAGTTAAATCTGTTCTGAGCAGGCTCCTTTATCAGCCTGTTTTCCCCTATCTTAGCACTGACCCTTCCGCACTGAATGGAAGACTTGTGTAAGTGTAAAACTATCCCTGAATCTCAGATTCAATGCAACTCTAATTTTTCATATAAACAAGGGTATGAAATATTATTACTGATTAGCCTGTGACCAAATATTGTAAAATGTGTACATTTTAACCAAACTAGTGGTTTGGCCTCTTTCTCTCTTTCTCTCACACACACATACCTACACACACACACACGCGCGTGCGCACGCACACACACGTGCACACGCATGCACATACACACATAAAACCATGAGTTACCTGCTGATAGTGTTAAAGTGTGAATTGCCTCTTTTCACTCTCTTAGGTTAAGGTATTTTCTGTTTGTAAATATAACCTGGAGGTCATCCTGCAGTGAGTTCCTGTGTTCAAGGCAACGAAGCATGTCCTCAGAGCCATCAGATATATTGGAAAATCCTTGATTTCGGACCTTGTCTTGTAGAACCATGGCTATATTAGTTAGAGGAGATTAACTACTGCAAATATTATCCCCCCAAATCTCCATGGATGAGCATGATAACAGTTTGTTTCTCATTCACATCACAGGCCAATGAAGGATCTACTGTGCATGGTCTTCCATGGGCCAGTGTTCGATTCTATGGGCCAGTCCAGGAAGAGGCTACCCTCCCTTCTGCCCACACTATGGCATATATCTCTACCTAAATGAGAAGGTTTTGGGAAATATCATTCAGTACAGTTTCTGGGAAGAAAGGGAGAAACAAGATATTGATGGGCACCAGCTCTCTCTCTCTCTGCCATTGTGAAATTTCCACTTAAGTGTTAGGCTGTTTAGCACTTCCTAGGACATTCAAATAGATCCTTCTGGGAAGAGCCTCTAATGAAATTGAATCACCTTCTCTAAGATACACAACTATATGCTCTTTAGCAGTGGCAATGACACTGGTAAATGCTGGTTCACCACCTCTTCCTGGGACAAAAGGATCTCAGCAGTAGGAGTTTCTAACAAATACCACTTAAGAAACAATACTACAGGTTAACTTTTTAGGATCTTGAGTTTTGCAGTGCATTAGATTTTTTGCCACTGATTATAGTAAAGTATTGCTAAACACACTTGACAACTGCCAACACTTGAAAGTGCCTCTGCTATTCCCAACACCTGTTTCAACGTAGCTTGATACAAAACTAGTTTCTGCTGCTTGTGGATAATTTAATTTAACTGAATTGTCATTTGTTTTTCTCCCACTTTCCCTTTACATGAACTTATCACAATCATGCCTGCCACCATGGGAAGTCAAGGCCAGAGCCCTCCATTTTGGCTCGTGAAATATCTTAAACAATGAATGTCCAGCCTGATCTTTCACTGGTTCCCCCCATCTGTTTCTCTTCGGTTTTATACCTTCTTACCATTTCATTGTGCATCTACACTGGGATACACAGCTCACTTGTAGGTTATCTACCTGTCTCTGACTCTTCAGCCCTTGCATGTGGGAAGAATGGAAACTTTGCAAAACTCTTAAGAATGTACTTAGTTTATTTGTTGAATCCTTAACATATGTCACAATACAGTAATGAGCAAGAGGCTCATGGTCCTACCCACACAGAGTTTACAGCCTATGAAGAAAGAACTCCTTCCTCCCTCCCCCACAAAACGTAAGCACTTGAACAAAAACATTGCAAGTAGTGATAAAGACTATGAGAGAAACAAATGATGGAATATCATATGAGATGTTCCAACTCAGAGGTTGGAAAAAGCGTGGCATGTCTGAGAAACTAAGAGAGAGGAGTTGGGACATAATGTACCAGAGTAGGGGAGGAGCGGTTGATGTGCTTGGAGAGATAAATAGGGGTTGGTTGTACCCCACCCATCACCACCTGGGATAGTGGACAATGGCTGGTATCAGGCATTTACATGTTCTCACATGCACACACACATTTAAGCATACAATTTATCATCACCACCATGATACTTCTGGCTTCCTTCCACCAAGATCACTATAATAAATCCAGTACTTCGGGCAACACTCATTTCTGTGAAAATTCACTAGCCATTCCTCAATGTTTACTACTCCAAAGCAAGCTGTTCAGAGTTCGGATATGCTCTGGGTTCACAAAATAAGCTGAGGCTATCACAGTGTTGATTTGGCACCTTGTAGGATAGAGAGTTGTACAGAGCTTTACCCATGGAGTACTCACATTGTGAGGCTGGCTTGTAGGGACAGCCCAAATACTCTATTAGCAGCCCATTGGTGTGGCACATAACTACCAGACGTCCATCTAGCCTACCAGTGTCAGGATAGCTTTTCCAGTTCTCAACTTGAACTCAATACTGGCCATAGCAAAGGGTGTTTTTCGTCTCAGTGGAACCTAGAGGAGAAGGTTCTTGCCTGTAAGACTGTGAGGCCTTAGATGTTTCTCACTTGGTAAAGTAGAAAACTGCCAGGCTTCCTGGGGTGGATACCAGTACCCATGAGGACAATCCCAGCAAACAAAGCATAGAGATGTACTCGTGTTGGGTATCCCCACCCTGGTCCTAGCCTCCCTAATGTGGAAAGGCACAATTAGGCATATCCTGAAATAGATATCCATAATATCTAGTCCTTATATCAAGGCCTTTACTACTATTTGCAAGAAATCTTTGGTATTTGCTTATGAGTTTGCTGGTGTCCCTCTTTGTATAGTCTTTGACATTGTTATTTCCCCGGAGACTGGCTTCTTTTAAAAGACTGAAAAATATCAATTGATTGCCTCAGTTACTAACCTCAGAATTTTAACTCAATGCTAAAACTATCACAGTCTTCTCCTAATATGATCACTGTATGTGTTCTATCATTTCTCTTTACTGTGACATAAAGAAAGATATTTTTAACATGCTCTTGTGATATACAACCTCTAAGATGGGGCCCAGCGATCCCTGCCTCCTGATGTTTATGCCTTTGTGTGATCCTCTCCCCTTGAATGTTGGCTAAGCTTTTTGCCTCACTTGTAATAAGAAGAATATAACAGAAATAATGAAATGTTATCTCCAAGTTTAGGTTCTAAAAGACTGTGGCTGCCATTTGGGTGCTTGCCTTCTGTCTCTTACTTGTTTTAAGAAAAGCCAGATGTCAAGTTGTGAGCTAACTTTTGAGGAGGCTCAAGTGGCAACTGAGGGACAGCTCCAGTCAGCAACCAGTGAGGATCTGAGGTTCTCAATTTAACAACCTGTGAGGAGCTCTGTCCTTCCAAGAATAAGCTTGCAAGCAGATTATCTTCCAATTGAGTCTTTGGATGAGACCACAGTACCAGCCCACAGCTTCACTAAAACCTCATGAGTGACCTTGAGCCAGAGGCACCCATTACTGCATTTCTGATAATGAAGATTGACAATGAGATAATAATTGTTGAGTTTTTATTTTAAAATAATTATAGATTCACAGGGAATTTTAGCAATAGTACAGATGGGTCACACATACACTTCACCCAGTTTTTCCCAATGGTTATACCTTACATAACTGTAGTAAAAAATCAAAACTATGAATAAAACCAGTTACCACATTTGTGTAGAGTTCCATGCCATTTTACTCAGTATATAGATTTGTGTAAAACACAGCAATAAAGACTCAAAATTTTTCCATCACCACGAAAAATCTTACTTGCACTACCCCTTTGTAGCCATATCCCTCCAGTACACCATCCCTCATTCTTGGTAACCACTAATCTGTTCTCCAGCTCCATAATTTTGTTATTTTAAGAATGTTATATGAATGGAATCATACAGTATATGACCTTTTGAGGTTGACTTTTTCATTCAGCACAGTTGCCCTTCATATACATCTGTTTTTTGTTTTAAGCCATTAAGTTTTTGTAGTGATTTGTTACATGGCAATAGATAATTAATACCCTACTCTTGTGGGAAAAATTACTTTCTGATTAGAGTGTGAGCTGAAAATAGATTTACCATTGGGTACAGAAACAGTGAGCTGAAAATAGATTTACCTTTGGGTACAGAAACATGAATGCTGACTGAACGCCTCTTGTAAGTGTTCGTCATACCATAGAAAAGAAATTTGCAATGACCTTAAACTCATGTTCCTAGGGTTCATCTATTCACACAACGGATGAGTTCGACAGGAATAAAATTGCATACATATAAACCAACATTTTTCAAAATATACTTCACCAAACAAAGTGCCATGAGAGGTATCTCTTTGGGCAACACTCCCGTACAGTTAAGCACAGAAAACAAAGTATAACACATTGGTGATCATACATGGTCACTAGGTATGTATAAGAATTACTTTAGTTTCTTGGGGAAAAATGTATATTCTTATATCCTTGAGATTCACACCAAGAGACTCTGATTCCATAGTCTAAAGTGGGACGAGTTGAGGTTTTTTTTGCACTTTTAATAAGCTTTCGAGGTGATTCTGAGGTAGGTGTCTTAGGATCATATTTGAGAAAAATACCATTTTACAGCTTTCTTCTCTTTTATTTTGCCAGTCTCGGAACACTTCCTCATTTCCTTTGGTCTTTGATAGCTTAAATTACTATCTTAATATTGTTAATTCAATAGTAGGCAGCAAACAGGAATGAGAATCACAGGTAGGAAACATGATGCTAGATCTGCCATCTTCTACCTGTGCTACCTTAAGATAGTTCCTTAAGCTGCCTCAGCCTCAGTTACACAGTCATCTCACACAGCTGGTGTGAGGCTTTCAAAATAGTGTTTAAATCATGCTGGTACATGGTAGGAGCACTGTAAATCCTAGCTAGCTTTATAGTACTATTCCCCTCCTTCCTTTCATTTAATTATTTGGAAGCCTGGCTGCTCCATTTCATGGTTCTCCAGCAAACTTGTCTCTTTCTTTTTAGCTGCTGGTAGCCTTGTGCTTTGCCATTGTGTCTGGGATCTTGATAATCACAATGCGTTTTGTCATTGCTTTTGCCACTGTTGTTCATGCAGCAGCTCCATGGCGGGACATTCCTCTGTATAAATCATTATTTATGGGCCAACTGCCAATAAAAATAACCACAGGAAATATCTAAACCCTGATTTTGTTTTCTAATACATTTTTCCCCTTTGTAAAGGACACCATTATTAAGACATTTTTAAACAATTTCTGGAACCAGTTACCTCTTTACAAGAGTCTCTAGTTGGTAATGAAAGAACGAACATTAAATGCTTTCACAAAAGTGGCTGAGGGAAAAATAGGAATAGTTGTGTTAAGAAGAACAGTTATTTAATTATGAGCATTTTATGGTGCCGTTAAGGTATCAGAACCCCACAGCTTGCTTTACTAACGCTGCATTTCTAAACCTAGCTGGTGCTGGTTTCCTTCCATTTTCAACATTTCGTTTCCTGGGCAATTTAAAAACAGCAGGCCAGTTTGGGGATAAACATTAAAATACAAATACTTCAGCTCTAGTGATTTTGCAAAGCAGCCACACAAAGCACTTGCAGTTTTAAGCATATTTTTAAAAACACACATTGCTTGGGGACTGCTGTGCCATAATATGTTACCCTGAATAGGTTGTTGATTCGTGGCAATGCATTTAATGTCAGTGATTTTATTATTTAACATAAAATTTGGGCAACAAAACTGGCCCAGATTCAGAGGGAGGGAAAGCTGACAAGTTTCTCTTGTTGATGTGCTATTTAGCAGAGAATCTGGGTTTGCAAAACACATTGACCTGCTGCTTCAGGAGTCTTCCAGGGGGCCTTCTTTTAGGACCAGCAGTGGCGAGTGCTGGTTTTTAAAAAATCATTATCATTGTGGTTATTACTTTTTCAAATACAGTTGTAGCCAAGTATACTAATAAGCAGCTTTCCTTTAATGCTTGCAGTTTACGAAAGGTTTCCTCCTCATAGACTGACTCTATTCTCACAACAGCTCAGTAGGGGTGAATGTTACCACTTCCACTATATAGATGTGGAAGCTGAGGCCCAAATGAGTTAAGCGATGCATGCAAAGCTCCTAATTGGCAGAAATAGAAGTTGAACTCAGGTGTTTGACCCAGTTCTAGAACTCAGCTTATCTTGTTTAGTCAACATCTCTCCAAAATGTCAGAACAATTACACATTTCAGGTAAACAATAGGACCCTTTGGTAGGAACAAATCAGGCAGGTTAACTATTTGGGCATGTTCCCTTGGTTTTAAATGTTCAAATGTGCATTTCCCCCACTGAACTCCTGTATACCCTTCAAAACCCAGTTACTTCTACACATTCCTTTTCCCAGTTCTACCAGACATCATCCTCTACTTACATCTTTCTAAAATATTTGTAAAGTACTTCTGTGCTTGGCCCTGTGCTAGGCATTGAGGATTTAGCAGTAAGAAGTACAGACACTGTCTTGAGTATCAGGAAATTACAAGTGGGACAGGTATTAAACTCAAAACTGCAAACATGATTTTTAAATTACAGTGGTGATAAAGGCTACAAAAGATTAGAACATGGAGTTTTGAGGATGCACAGTCAGGATGCCTAAGCTAGGTGGAAAGAGAGGAGAGAGGATAGAGAGGGTGGGGAGGGGACATAAAAGAACCAAGGGCAGGTTCCTCTGAGAAAACTATATGGCTCTTCTTCTTCAGATTGCAGCTAGTGGTTTACATTTCTTTCCCCCATTATTCTATATAGGTCTTGATGATATGAATAATATTTTATCTATATTTCATTCATCTCTGAGCTTAGGGTACCCCTACTGAGTCAGCAAGGCAACAACCCTCTTCCTAAGCCCCAAGATAAAAGCTAGATGATGCATAGTTTCAAGCTGATTGTTACCTGGTGTTTTAGGGAGATTAAATCACACACAAGGGTTGCTTACTAGTATTTCCTCTATCACTGCCTCTATTACTATTACTGCTAATAATCTTATATTTATATGTTCCTGTACATGTGTTGAAAGTATACATGTCCATCCATCATGTTCTTGTGTTTACAGGCCTCTATATACGTCATAATATTAAGCATTATGAACTAATATTAATGAGATTCATACTATCAATATTTAGAGTACTTACTTTGTGCTACACCCTTTTCTAGGCCCTTCATAAATATTTCCCAATTTAATCTTCACAGTATTCCAATAAGAGAGGAATTGTTGTTTTACAGATGAGGAAACTGATACAGCAAAGGGCTCCATAACTTGTTCATGGACCAAGTAAAAGGCAGTGGCACGATTTGAACTAAGTAGTCTGCATCTGGAGCCTGTGATCTAGGCACTATCCTTAAATACTTTTTATTTTTGAGACAGGGCCTCACCATGTTGCCTAGGCTGGTCTCAAACTCCTGGCCTCAAGCAATCCTGTTGCTTCAGCCTTCCAAGGAGCTGTGATTACAAGCGCACCCCACCATGCTCAGTTACTTTAAAGTACATTTTTTTCCATGATTTGCCTAGTCTAGGACCCACCTAGTCCAATCGTCTTCCTCATTCAGTACTGACTTGCTGCAGAATTTTACTGTTTTATCTAAAAAATAGTCATTGGGTAGGTGTACAACATGAATCAGTGCATCCAAATGCCATAATTCACAGGGATATTCATCCGTGAGGAGAAGATGGCATTGCCCTGAATTTGAGGACAAGGCAATGCAATGCCTATATTCATCATATCCCATCAGTTAACATTTGAACTGAGTTGACCCATTAAGAGGGTGACTGACCTGTTGACTATTTGATTTAATAGGTTTCATAGACAACCAGAAGGCTTCAGATGTAGCAACTGATCAGCCTGTCCCAAAGGATTCAAAACTATCATATAGTTCAAATCTTCAGCAATTCTTCATAAGCACAAACTGAAATAGTCATTTTCTTTTCAGTTCCATTGATTTTTCCCCTTTCTATCTGAGAAGCCCTATGTAGGCAGAACAGAATCCTTGGATCCAGCTTAACTGCTCCCTAGAGTGGCGCCTGTTTCCTAATGAAGCAAGTTCATGGAGAGGAGAGGACCACACAGACTTTCAATGTCTCTCCTTTACTCTTTTTTTTCTCCCTAACTAGTTGTGTTAGATTTTTGTATCAGTCTGTTCTCAGGCTGCTAATAAAGACATACCTGACGCTGGGTAATTTATAAAGAAAAAGAGGTTTAATGGACTCACAATTTCATATGGCTGGGAAGTCTCACAATCAGGGTGGAAGGCGAAGGAGTAGCAAAGGCACATCTTACATGACGGCTGGCAAGAATGCTTGTGCAGGGAAACTCCCATTTATAAAACCATCAGATCTCGTGAGACTTTTTCACTGCCACGAGAACAGCAGGGAAACTGCCCCTGTGATTCAATGATCTCCACCTGGGCTTTCCCTTGACATGTGGGGAGTATTACAATTCAAGTTGAGATTTCGGTGTGGTGGGGGGTACAGACAAGCCATATCAATTTTCTGGGACAAGAAACATCAAGACAAAGAAATCTATGGTCCATTCATCTCCTTTGAGAGCAATCAGTGCTCTCTCCTTTTAATATCATTTCAACATTTACAGAACCCTTTCATTTTCACATTATACTCGTGCACAACAAATTTATTTGCTGTCTTAGAATTTTGCTCTTTTTGAAAATGTCCCTTGTTCAGGCTTTTTTTTAATGTAGATTTTTCCTAGTTTCCTTTATTTCCTGCTACTCAGCCTGTCATATTCAGAGCATCCTACTTCTCAAGCTATGAAGGTTGGAAAGTGCTTTGGCCTGGTGGTCAAGTTTGGAGTTCTAGTTTGCGTTCTCCTCTTAAGCCAATCATGTGATTACATTCTTTCTATAGTCCCACTCTTTTTCCTCTGTAAAATTATGTGTGGGGGTTAATGATTGGATCATTGTAAAGAACTGTGCCAGCTGTAATTTTTTTTGTTCCTATTTTTCTGATTTTTGTTAAGAGTTAAGTGCTAGAGTTACTTATGATCAGAGTAGGTGGAGGGAGACCTGGAGATAAGTCAGTCAGGTATTTCCTTGTGCAACTTGACCAAATTGCATTAATGAGGAGAGAGGAAGAAATTGCCATTTCTAGCTCACAATGAGAGTGTCTGAGAAAACAAATCACCCTTCCCTCCTGGATTCCTTAAATGACAGCACACTGGTGGAGAAGATAAACTGGAACTCAACTTTTGCCTTGACCACACTTGACCCAATTGCCATGTCTTATCCAAGTGACTGTGTCTTATCCAAGTGACTCTTGACCAAACACAGGCAGAAGAAGAATTTTGTATATCTCTGGATTTTGGTGGTGTTTTTTTTTTTCCTTTATATTAATCACTTGTCAGTGGATTTGTCCCTGAGCTCAGAGCTAGCACTGTACATAGTATAAGAAACTACAAGGACTAGTTTATTTTATTTAGTATTTCTAAAACTTTAGATATCATTCTGCACAGCTATAACCCCTGAAGGTTTGCAAGCCACCCTTCATGCACTTTCCAGAGTCTCCTGGTCTGTTAGCTCTGACAAAGCTTCTTATTTCCTTCCATTTCTGACTCGCCAGAAGATCCATCCTGGAGCTCAGAAAGAGGCAGCATATTAAAAATGGACACTAATGTCTGGACTTTCTGCTGCAAACATAGATGTCTATTACAGCAATTGGTTCCACGTGTTTAAACCCTTCCTGGTAATATAAACCAGGCTTTGGAGTTGACAGCCACAGCCCTTCAACAGCTAGTCTATAACCAATTAATGTTCTTAACATGTCTTGAATTTTAAGTTGTTTGAGTTTTTAATTAAATACTGAATAATTTTTGTGGCACAACATGACAGCCTATTGCCAAATCATTTACCCGATCATGTTACATTATTTTTAAAGTACTTGCCCTAGTATGCAAAATCCTGTAAGACATACAACCAACCAAAATCACTAGGGTTTTCCATAAATTACATTTTAAGGGAAGATACTCATAATTTTGGTTAGCATTTCTCCTTCTAGAAGATTCCAGAGAAAAAATCTTTCCTTTGCAGAGTTATTAACATTTAACAGTTCAACATATTTTAGGAATTTCATTCATTCATTCTTTTTTTCTTTTTTTTTTTTAAGAGATGAGGTCTCACTATGTTGCCCAGGCTGGCTCCAATTCCTGTCCTCAAGGTATCTTCCCACTTAAGCTTCCCAAATAGCTGGGATTATGGGCCTCAGCTACCATGCTCGGCTGGAATTTCTTTCTTTATAAAAGCATTTATGAGGCATTGTGCATACTTTAATATACTATCTTATTTAATATTTATAAAAATTCTGTAGCATAATAATTTCTTACTCCCCTTGAAAAGATTGGAAAACTGAGGCCCAACTAGTAGAACAGCTTGTACAAAGTCACAGAAGGAGAAATTGGCAAAGCCTGGATTTAAACTGATTTGAGTTCAGAACCCTTTTTCAAACTCTAGCCCTTTGCTTCTGTCTATTAGACTCACTAATACCTTTTTCTTGTGGATTAAGGGAATGGCTGATAACCTCACAAATTTTCTTCCAGACCTATGATCCTATGATATTAACTAATTCCTTCCTTCCTTCCTTCCTTCCTTCCTTCCTTCCTTCCTTCCTTCCTTCCTTCCTTCCTTCCTCCCTCCCTCCCTCTCTTCCTTTCTTCCTTTCCTTTCCTTTCTTCCTCCTCCCTCCCTCCCCACTCCCTCTTTCTTTCTTCCTTCCTTCCTTCCTTCTTCCCTCCCTCCCTTCCTTTCTTCCTTTCCTTTCCTTTCCTTTCCTTTCCTTTCCTTCCTTCCTCCCTCCCTCCCTTTCTTCCTTTCCTTTCCTTTCCTTTCTTTTCCTTCCTTCCTCCCTCCCTCCCTCCCTCCCTTCCTTCCTTTCTTCCTTTCCTTTCCTTTCCTTTCCTTCCTTCCTCCCTCCCTCTCTTCCTTTCTTCCTTTCCCTTCCTTTCCTCATCCTCCCTCCCTCCCCATTCCCTCTTTCTTTCTTCCTTCCTTCCTTCTTCCCTCCCTCCCTCCCTCCCTCCTTTCCTTCCTTCCTTCCTTCCTTCCTTCCTTCCTTCCTTCCTTCCTTCCTTCCTTCCTTCCTTCCTTCCTTCCTTCCTTCCTTCCTTCCCTCCATGTTTACTGAACACCTATTATGTACTACAGGCCAAGCATACAAAAGAGATGATGCAACCACCTCAGAGCATGTTATAACATGCTTTTCCAGTCCTAGGATAGTCTCTGGCCTTCATCTATGCATCCACTCATGCATTAACTGAGCAAATATTTATTGAACACATAGTAATGAATTATACTAAGCTCTAGGAATTCAGCAAATAATTCAGGCTGTGTCCCTGATCACATGGAGCTTCTGCTCTGGTGTCTCTACCTGGCTCTCTCTTCATTTTCTTGTTTCCTTCCACATGCTTATTCATAAGGGCTTTGCTAAGTCGGGAGGGATTGGCAGGCTCATGAATTCAGGGTGCATATTTTCAAGTGGGAATTGAGGTTACGAGATGTTGTATCGGCCAGTCATTTCCACTTATTTGATAGTCAATCAAGGCACCAAAATATATTTTCATTTATCTTATTTCTTCTCCTCTTCATTTTGTTTTTATTTAACCTTTTCTATGTGCGGTTCTCACCTCCCCCAATTTGTCTGTAAGCTCTTTGAGTCACTCCATGGTGACTCTACATAGAGTATAGGCTATAAAAATATTCACTGAATAAATTCCAAGTCCATTTCTCTGTCCCTTGTTGTTGCTATGTGTCTATAAACATGAGGTAGCAACTCTAAAGTCTTGCTATAACAGGCTAGCCTGTAACTATGAATAATACATATATCTCAAGCAAACTCCCCACCCTGGCTAGCAGGCGCTGCCAGTGAATGATACTACCAGTGACTATAACTTCTTGATGAATATAGCGAGTGCTCTCCTAAAAGTTATGCAACTCCCCAAAGTGGATTTAGACTTTTCTTTCCTTCTCAATAACACCATTACAGAGCTGGGTGTGGAGGGTGGTGTGGGAGGGACAATAAAACAAAAGTTGTCACATTGGTCTTAATCTGTACCTTGGTTTCCTTATCTTGGATTTAATCTTAACAATAAAAGATGCTCTATCTGTAGCTCTATCACGTGAAAGTGTTTTTATAAGCAATAAACATATTATTTATATTGTGACCAAAGTTTAAACCATATATTGTATTGCAGGTCAATTTAATTTTTGTTCTTTCATTTTCCATTTTGTGCTTTTACCTTACCAGGTTTGTGACCCATTTTTCAGGTCCGTCCTCCCAGCTTTATACTTTCATTTATGCCAAGATGTTTGTGCTTGATAATAGCTTAATTATCAAACATCTTCAGATACTAATAACATGTAAATACTGAGTATCACGACTTTTCCAAGTAAGAAAATATGGTAGAATAAAGAGACCTTGACACTATTCATCCTACAACATATAGAAATGTGTCTGATCCACTAATCTACCCCCAAGGCCAATGTTGCTAGAAGATCAAATGTTGAAATGTTGCAGAACATTCCTTTTATTGATGTTTGAAAGGGACATTTATAAGAGTTAATAGTTTTTGCACTGTAATACCTGTGTCAGGTACAATTCTAAATGTCTTACATGGGTTAATGCAACCCTGCAAAGGGGATGCTATTATCTCCCTCTCCACCTCTTTTTTTTTTTTTTTTGAGATGGAGTCTTACTCTGTCAGCCAGGCTGGAGTGCAGTGATGCGATCTTGTCTTACTGCAACCTCTTCCTCCCAGATTCAAGTGATCCTTCTGCCTCACCTCCAGAGTATCTGGGACCACAGGCACGCACCACCACACCCAGCTAATTTTTGTGTTTTTAGTAGAGATGGGGTTTCACTATATTGGCCAGGCTAATCTCTAACTCCTGACCTCAAGTGATCCACCCCCTTTCAGCCTCCCAAAATACTACAATTATAGGCACGAGCCACTGTGCCCGGCCTGTTCCCATTTTATAGAAGAAAAAATTGATAAAGGGCGGCCTATCTCCATTTTATAGAAGAAATTGATGAAGGGAGAAGCCAGGTAAACAAACTGTGCAATGGCACTCTAATAGCAAGAAGAGAAAGGTTTAAACTCAGGCAGTCTGACCTCTGAGCTGACCCGGTTAGTCACCATGCCACACTGAGAACCACTGCAGTAGTAGCAATAGAAGAGTGATTCGAAGTTTCAGAATACTTCATGGGAAAACAAAGATCCCTTACTGTGCAAACTCAAACTACCTAGCCAGTCACATTTCGTTTTAATTCCCAGTCCCCCATCTCCATGTTTCATACCTTCTCACACTGTCTCATGCCTTTACTTGTTTGTGCACTGTGTGACCTCCGTGTGACTTGCTGTCTCACCTTTGCCTAAGGCTTATTCATTTTCTGAGTTAGCTTAAGGCTCATCTCCTGTAGGCAAATGTGGATGCGTCCTTCTTATAAAATAAAAACTTCAGCTGAATTAAATTTAAAGGAGCTTGATTGAGCAATGAACGATTCGCGAATTGGGCAGTCTTCTGAGCCAGAATAGGCTCAGAGACTTCAGTGCGGCCACATGGTGGAAGAAGATATGTGGACAGAAAAAGGAAGGTGACATACAGAACACGGAAATGAGGTACAGAAACAGCTGAATTGGTTATACAGCTCAGCACTTGCCTTATTTGAACACAGTTCGAACAGTTGGCTACATTTGATTGCCCCACACTCTGTGACTGGCACAAGCGTAGGCTACGGTCTCTTTACACCTCCACTTGTTACAGGTCACGATGTACAGTAAAACCGTTAGGCTGAACTTAAATATATATGGAGGCAGCTTTAGGCTAAACTTGATTTAACACTTCTATGAGTTCCCACTGCCCAATATACATGCCCCCCGTGGTGCATTTATCTTCATGTACTGTAACCATCTGTTTACCTCTCTGTCCACTAGATAGTCAGTTCTTGAGAGCTGGGACGAGCCTTTTCATCTCCATTTCACCATCATCTAGCATACTATCTGATGCATGTAGAAAGATTCATACGAGCCCATCATCTGTGAGTGGAGCTGGGAGGAAACTGACTTTATATTAATGAAAACTACGCAAAGTCTGATTCACTTAAAAATGTATTTCCACTATTTGAAGCAGAATTCCTTTTCTAAAACATTCTGGAAGGCATAAAACATTTCAGTTTTCTTTTGTGGTTTTCCAAATCACAAAACTACCTAGAAGGCATATTATATGTTTTAAAATTAAGAAACAAAATAAATCACTTATATTATTATTATTATTGTTATATGAGATGGAATCTCGCTCTGTCGCCAGGCTGGAGTGCTCTGGTGCCATCTCGGCTCACTGCAACCTCTGCCTTTCAGGTTCAAGTGATTCTCCTCCCTCAGCCACTGCAGTGCCTGGGACTACAGGTGCGTACATCACACAGACTAATTTTTGTATTTTCAGAAGGGATGGAGTTTGGCCATGTTGGCCAGGCTGGTCTCGAACTCCTGACCTCAGGTGATCCACCTGCCTTGACTCGCAAAATGTTGGGATTACAGGCATAAACCACCACACCCAGCCCCCAAACAAGATGTAGGATTGTATGTTCCCTGTTTCCCTGGTTTCTTCACCTCTTCTGCTTCTTAAAGGCAGTCTTTGTCCCTAGAATATTGTGATGCAGCCTCTGGAAAATAAGAGGAGAGGAGTAGATCCAGAAACAGAAGACAGAAGGAAGGACTGAGCCAAAACAACTAAATCGATCTACACGATAAAGAGCAAAGCAACAAGGGGAAGTCCAGAGAAGAGAAAATAAGCAACCTGGACTGGAATAGAGAACATGAAGGGTAACAACGTGAAGGGTAACCACGTGAAGGACTCTGGATGAAACAGTTGTAAGAGGAAACTGGGGGGTGTACTGGCAGCTATAAGAAATAAGATAGGACATGGATATTCTTTTATTTTTATGAGAGACATGAGCAAAAACATTTTAAAAATTATTTGTGGCTAATCAACTGTAATTCTTTTTTTTGTTTGGTTTTGTTTTTGTTGTTGTTGTGTTTTTGTTTTGTTTTGTTCTGTTTGAGATGGAATCTCTCTCTGTCATCCAGGCCGGAGTGCAATGGTGCTATCTAGGCTCACTCCAACCTCCCAACCTCTGCCTCTCAGGTTTAAGCGACTGTCCTGCCTCAGCCTCCAGAGTAGCTGGGATTACTGGTGCCCGCCACCATGCCCGGCTAATTTTTTTTTTTTTTTTTGTATTTTTACTGGAGACGGGATTTCACCATGTTGGCCAGGCTGGTCTCAAACTCCTGACCTCAAGTGATCCACCTGCTTGGGCCTCCCAAATTGTTTGGATTACAGGCGTGAGCCACCACACCTGGCCAACTGCAATTCTGTAAATATGACTCCTTTAAGAAACAGAGCCAATGAGGTCTTCAGGATACCTAAGGCTATATGTATCATTTTATTCCAGAATTTTGTCCATAGCTACATGGGTATTTTACAAAAATGCGCAAAAGATATGTCAAAAATTTTTCAGTTTTTAATTTCGCTCAAGGGCAGTGTCTAGTAGGAGTGAGATGAATTTATACTTTATCAACTTACTCTAGTAATGTTTTCTTTTTCCTTATATAGAGGGCACTCCAGAGGCTGACTCTGTTCTGTCCTTTAACCTAGCTTTGCCTAAGGCTAGAGATATCCTTGATTCAGAGAGATTTGTGCCATTTACTATGGAACAGTATTTCAAAAAGTTTTCAGGTCCTGAATCCCTTTGAGAATCCAATGGAAAGTATGGGCATGCTTCAAAATAAATAAATAAATAAATAAATGCACTGTATTAGCCCATTTTCACACTGCTGATAAAGACATATTTGAGACCAGCTAATTTACAAAAGAAAGAAGTTCAGTTGGCCTCACAGTTCCATGTGGCTGGGGAGGCCTCACAATCATGGTGGAAGGCAAAGAGGAACAAGTCACATCTTACGTGGAGGAAGCAGGTAAAAAGAGGGCTTCTGCAAAGAAACTCCTGTTGTTAAAACCATCAGATATCGTGAGACTCATTCACTATCACAAGAACAGCACTGGAAAGACCTACTCCCATAACCAATCACCTCCCACCAAGTTCCTTCCACGACTTGTGGGAATTGTGGGAGTTACAATTCGAGCTGAGATTTGGGTGGGGACACAGTCAAACCATATCATGCACATAAGAAAATACACACAAAATTTTGCTTACACTTTGAAGAGACTGAGGAATTCCTGAAGTCTTTCTGTGAGCCTTCCAGGCATCCATAGACACACATTACCAATCCCTACTGTCCCTAGATGGGCTCATTTGCCTATCAAGTTCCACCATGTTAGAACATTTCATCTTACTTCTCATCTCACATAAGCAACATTTCTGGCTAAAGTTTCTCTGGGAAAATATGGAGTTTTGCTTAACCCTAATGTATTCTGGTATCTAGAAATCTCAAAGCTGATCCTTTCACCTGTGACTAGAGACCACAGAATCACTCAGCATGTTAACAAAGACAAATGTTGGTCTTTATCATTTCCAAGATAATTTAAAGTCAGTGTCCTGCATGGGACATTGTTTAATAATTGACATGCAGTTCTGAGTGGCAGGTTTTTGATGAACAGTTGAGGTCTTTGGCTAAGAAGGGTCACCCATGAAGGAAGAGGTCGGAGATAACAGGTTTCTCCTAGACGAAAGCCTACAAGGGTATTCCTGCTGCTATACTGGGTACCATCTGTAATTGATGAGTGGTTTTCAAAGCCATCCCCAGCTAAAGCATTTTGCAGTAATCTACTCAGACAATACTTACTTGCTGCCAATAAATCCCATAATTCAGACTGTCCACCTGAATCACTCCTCAAGGAGTGTGAGTAAAGGCTTCTTCCTCCTCTCCACTTCCTCCCTCTCAATCATCTCTCTCTCAGGAGCAGGCCAGCACTACTGAAGGCAGTTAAATTCATCTCAGATCTCACTGTCAAATGAAATGTTAAAATTCCCTCAACCACTCAGAAGAAACTTTTGACAATCAAGTAATATAAAAATTCCAACCAGACGTCAAATACTTTTAGAATACAATTTTTCATATCTCACTTTTTTCTTCTAATCATTTTATGGCAAACATTAATAAAAATAAAATACTATGTTCTTAAGAATTATGACACAGATGCTTTTTCAAAGGAAGTATGAGCCTTCCTTTTTCAATGAGATACTAAGGACAAACCACAAACAGCATTTATACTTCTGGGCCAGAGTAGGACTTCAATAATTGTATTTACGTTATAAATACAATTTATAAATATAAATACAAATAAATGTAAATTGTATTTACATTATAAATACAATTTATAAATGTAAATAATTGTATTTACATTATATAACAAAACAAGATTTGAATAGAAAACGAAAGTTTGTGAGCCCCTGCTATGCACTAGGTACTATACCAGAGCTGAGGGCTGGGTTTTCTTCTTGAAAAATAGGAGTTGAAAACCTTCTGAAACAAAAAATGTCAACCTCATGTAAAATAATGGTTTTTACAAAAAGAAATACAAGAGGAAAAAACCTTTAAAAGCATGGGAGAAAACAAAACAAGATATCAATGTCCAGAATAAGGGATATTCTGAATAAAATTAATCCAATTGAAAACAAAGTGTTCCCATTTTCCATGTAATGTCAGAAGTGGTTAAACCTCATCAGGAATAATGTCTTCCATATTAATCCCACTATGAGTATATGTGAGAGTAGGACTCAACATCTGTAAATACTTTATTCCTCTCAAATTGAGGGAAATACGTTTTCTTTCACTTCTGCCTTTGACAGAGCAAAGCCCAGAGTGTATTACGACATCCTAAGGGAGAGAACTGCAAAAACTATTCTGTAACGAACATTTGTCATTCTTGTGTCATTCTTGTCATTCATGTGTCGTTCTTACAAAATACCTGAAACCCATTCCTCCTTGGAGAATCCCTTCTTTTGTGGGCAAAGCACAATTTGTGTGTCCCTGTGGAGACTGAAAATGTCTGATACTCATCCTACTAGCCTTACCTTGCACCTAGAGATAGCCCCACAACTTAGGTTCTATCAATCTGATTTCTGCACCCGGACCTTGAATTTAATGTGAATCTAAAAAGCAAAGGCCCTAGAGATAAGTCTATGGCATGGGTGGTGGTTATAAAAAGATGACTCATCCAGAGCAGCCATAGCAACTGTGCTGGTGGTGGTATAAAGTGTGGAGTGCCAGCTACAGCAGCAGGGTAAGTTGCAATGTGTGGCACATCGTAGTGGTGGCAGTATTGCCCACAGGGTTCAGCTCTGTGGTGTGAATTGAACCATGGTTTCCGGTTATGAAATCTTTCAGCCAGGATCTCTCGCAATCTAGTCTGCTCTTAAGCGTTCACTAAGAATCCTCCTCATTGTCTTTAGAGGTGTATTAAAGGTGTATTAAAGCAATTTTTTGCCTCGCTGCAATCTTACCTTTCATCTTTTTGTATCACTAAACATTTTTTTTTTAAATTTGAACATAATTTAAACTTATACAAAAGTTGCAAGACTAATTCAAAGAATTCCTGGATATATCTTCAGCCAGATTTCTAATGTTAATATTTTTCTACATTGACCTCCTCCCCGTCCTCCTCTTTCTTCTCTCTCCCCCTCCTCCCTCTCCTCTCTCCGCCTCTTCCCCTCTTTCTCTCTGTGTAGTTTTTTCTAAACTGTTTAATAGTAAATTGTAGACATGATGCTTTTTCCCTAAAAGGGCATTGTGTTTTTACTAAAAAGTAATTATCTTACATAATCACAGACTACTTCTCAAAATCAGATTACATAAAACACTATGATCTGATCTGCAGACCTTATTCTGAATTTGCCAATTGTCCTAATAATGTCTTGTCTAGCAAAAGAAAATTCAAGATCATTCTGGAACTAGTTTAGTACATTTGAAATAAATGTATCTCTTGTTTAAATCAGCCAGAATTGTTTTCTGCTGCTTGTGACAGATAACTAAAATTGATTAAAAAAAAAAATGGAAGCAGGAATGAAGTTCTGCAAGTAACACATTTTGAAATGTCTAATTGCCTATATGGAAAAAGTAGGGACAAAGGGGAGAGAGGACCTCAGTGTGCTGGGCTGACATGTTGTTAAACAATTGTGTGCTGAAGCTTTGAGACCATTTACATCCTAAGGAAGCTGCCCTGTGAATGAAAATTGTAGGAATTGTTCAGAAGGCTGGCAAATGCCAGCAATTTCTTCTGATCATCAGTAGGCTCCTATAAGAAAGAGACCTAAGGAAAACATGGCCCTTCTTCTTTCTCTAGATAGAATCATGTCTGAACATGATGCCTGGGGCTCTAATATTCATTTTGTGACTAGAGGGAGAAGACTAAAGACAAGCACGAGTCTCTGAGGAAGGGATGGCGTAGATGTGGAAACAATGGGCACTTTGGAATACGGCCAAGCAATCCTACCTCTGGACTTTGAGCATTCTGAGATACAGTTTCTTATTATTTAAGCCAGTTTCTGTCACTGTTTCCTACTACACAGAGCCAAAAACACCCTAAAGATAAACATACTCAGTTAAATAACTCCAGCTCTGTGTTGACACTTTGTTTGATGTGTTAGATGTTCTCATAAATATAAAACTAGAGGAGGTGTCATTATCCTCTATTATATCATACAGCTAGATTGCTTGATCCTCCTAACATGGTATTTCTTTTTTTAAAGCATCAGAGAGGATGGAATAAAGTTTTAAAACCAACAATGATCTATAAAATAACACTGGTGAAAACAACAATATGAAAACGCCTCCTAAAAATGAGCTTCTTTGTGTTCTTGCGTAACAGACAAAATATTTCAGCTTTTATTTATTTATTTATTGTTTGTTTGTTTATTTTAGATGCAGGATCTTGCTCTGTTTCCCAGGTTAGAATGCAGTGGGATGACCATGGCTTGCTGCAACCTCGAACTCCTTGGCTCAAACAATCCAACAATATTGTGATGGTTAATACTGAGTGTCAACTTGATTGGACTAAAGGATACAGAGTATTGATCCTGGGTGTGTCTGTGAGAGTGTTGCCAAAGGAGATTAACATTTGAGTCAGTGGGCTGGGAAAGCAGACCCACCCTTAATGGTAGGCACCACCTCATTAGCTGCCATAGAATCTAGACTAAAAAGCAGGCAGAAAAATGTGAAAAAATAGACTGGCCTAGCCTCCAGCCTACATCTTTCTCCCATGCTGGATTCTTCCTGCCCTTGAAGAGCAGACTCCAACTTCTTCAGTTTTGGTACTCGGGCTGGCTCTCCTTGCTCCTCAGCCTGCAGATGGCCTATTGTGGGGCTTGTGATCATATGAGTTAATACTTAATAAATACATATATATATTCCATTAGTTCTGTCCCTCTAGAGAACCCTAATACAAATATTTATTAAGGAGCTAATAGTACTAAGTTGATAGTGCTAAGTAGTCCTTTGTATGAATTAATGTATTAATTTATACAGTATACTATGCAACAGTCATTAGTTCCATTTTATAGATGAGGAAACTGAGGATTAGAGAGCTAAACCAACGTTATCAATTTCACAGAGATCATAAATAATGCAATCAAGATTCAGGATTCAATAATGCAATCTATTCCACAGGCGATGTGCTACTTTTTTTTTTCCTTTTTCTTTCTTTTTTTTTTATAATTAGACCAAAGTGATAACTCTCCTCGAGGGAAAATGAAATTAAAAGTTCCATTTTAACTGAAAATAGGTATGTGTGTTGGGTGAAGGATGTTATATGGGTATAATTTCCAAACCCTTATGGATGCCTTTGAAGAGATGGAGGTGTTAGTTTGAAGGAAGGGAATTGATATATTTCCATCATCAATGATCCCCTACCCTACTCCAGAGCAGCCACAGTCACCCAACTCCCTCCACAAATAAAGAAGTGGCTGGAACAGAGGGACCATAGCAGAATTGTAACATTTTCAGAGGAATCGTCATGTTTAACAAAGAACTTTCACAGAGCAGCTAGAGCTTCATTTCCTGGAAAATGAATCTGAGATACTTGCTCAATTATATCCCTGACCCCACTCTCTTGTGCTTCAGAGGGAAAGATAGGCTTGTGAGCTGCCCCAAAGTGGGGAAATTCCTGCTTATTTTTACAGCAGTCATGACCCATTTCGGTTGTGCAAGGATTTCTATCTTCACTATATCTGCTTACTAGCAGCCTGAAACTTCAGTTTCAAAGACAGGCCTGGATCATTCTTCACCAGAGAAGCACAGAAGTATGTTTCTATCACTGATGCTCCATCTTTAAAACATCACTGATCTGAGTTTCACACATCTTGTCTCTGAAAGAGACAAGATATAGGGTGTTTGTTAGAGGATACAGGGGCAATAGCAGGGTTTTATTTACAGGTTGAGTGTTTAACTTCTATCCTGTAGCAATAATATGTAGATATTATCTCTCCTACATAGTTCTAAACAATTAACTATGTTTAGGGCCAAAACACTAGGAATAACCCTTATTTTCTCATTTTTCTTCACATCTCTCATCCAATCTAGCTGCAAATCTTGCCTACTCATCTTTCCAGAATTACTTGATAGTGATCCATTTCCATAATTAGCCAATCATCATCTGGGAAAAAATAATAAAAGCTACCATTTGTGATCTACTTAGCTTCTGCCAGACACTGACCTACCATTTTGTATGCATTATATTAATGAATCCCCACAACAAATCTGTCATCTGATAGTGTCATCTCCACATAACGAATGAGGAAACCAAGGCTCTGAGTGGTTAAATAATCTTCCTACATCCCCACAGCTAATGAGTAGTAGTGCTCTAATATCAGTAATGCCAATGTTGAAAGGTAGATCTAAGACCCTCCAGATCTGTCAATATGCCATTTTATCTACTTCCTAAAATAGCAGACCGAAAAAGAAAAATAATACAAACAATTATTGTTCTGTAATTAACCTCCTTTCTAGTAGAATCAAATGCTAAGGAGAGGGGCATGGTATTGTGGGTGTTTGGGAGAAATATAAAGCAGAAATGGGATAGAGCATTAGTCAGTTTTCAGCACATGGCTTTCTTCTTGCAAAAATATCTCCATTCGGTGTTCACAACACTACTCACACCTGATTTTCTTCTAACCTGGAACTTGTGCCTTCTTGGACTCCATTTCTGGTTCCTCCGCCTCTGCTAACCCTTAACTCTGTCCTCCCCCCTCTTTTCTCTCCAAATTCCTTCTCTAGGTGATCTCATCCTCTTCTATGGCTTAAAATAACATTTTTGTACTGATGACTCATAAATCTCTATCTCCAGCTCTTACCACTCCCCTGGGCTCTAGATTTATATACCCAACTGCCTACTTGACATCACCTCTGAGCTGTCTAATAGACATCTCTAATTTAGTATTTTCAAAATAAAATTCTTGATTTACCCACAGCCGTCTTCCCCATCTCTCAGTTGCTGGTATCACCACCGATCAAGTTTCTCGGGCCAAAACACTAGCAATAACCCTTATTTTCTCACTTTTCTTCACATCTCTCATCTAATCTATCTGCAAATCTTGTCTACTCTTATTTCCAAAATACATTCAAGATCTCACCACTTATCACCATCTCTATTGCTACAACCCCAATCCAAATGACTAATATCTCACAGCTGGGCTGCAATGGGCTGCTTCCACTCTTCCCCTGCCAGAATTCATTCTCCATGCAGTAGCCAGCCACAGTGATCTTTTTAAAGCATAAAACAGATCAAATGGATCCACTGCTTAAAAGCTTTCAATAGTTCCACTGGGTTTCGAGTAAAACAGAAACTTCCCAACATGACCAGCAAAACTGTACACAATGCACTCCTTGCCATCCTCTCGGACATGACCTAATACTTCTCTCCTTACCATTCTCCCAACTCCCCAGCCCTCTTTCTGTCCTTCCAACACGCTGAGCTCCTTCACATCTCTGGCCTTTTTCACCTGCTATTCCTTCTGCATAGAATGTTCTTTCCTCAGACCTTTTATGATTGCCTCTTCCCCTCCTGTGAGTCTCAGCTCAAATGTCCCCCGCTTACAATGGTTTTGCTGGCCATTCCAGTAAAAACAATTTCTTCCATTCTCTCCTCCAAGTTTCACTATATACCACTACCCAGTTTCATTATTTTAAAAACACATTATATGAAAACTGTTTTTTGCTTGTTTGTTTTTGTTTTTAATTGAGACGGTCTTGCTCTGTCATCCAGGCTGAAGTGCAGTGGTGCAATCTCGGCTCACCGCAACCTCCACCTCTCAGGTTTGAGCGATTCCCATGCCTCAGCTTTCCTAGTAGCTTTCCTAGTAACTACAGGCATGCGCCATCACGCCCGGCTAATTTTTGTATTTTTACCAGAGACTGGGTTCCGCCATGTTGCCTACGCTGGCCTCAAACTCCTGGCTTCAAGTAATCTGCCTGACTCGGCCTTGCCAAGTGTTGGGATTACAGGTGTAAACCACTGCACCCGGCCCAAAAAGCATTTCTTCATGTTCATCATTTGTTATCTTTCTCTGCCCCCCTAGAAAATGAGATGCAAAAAGACAACCCTATCCAAAAGAAAGGCTTGCACTTTGGGAGGCCAAGGCGGGCAGATCACGAAGTCAGGAGTTCGACACTATCCTGGCTAACACGGTGAAACCCCATCTCTACTAAACATACAAAAAATTAGCTGGGCGTTGTGGCACGCGCCTGTAGTCCCACCTACTCGGAAGGCTGAGGCAGGAGAATCGCTTAAACCCGGGAGGCAGAGGTTGCAGCGAGCCGAGATCCTGCCACTGCCCTCCGGCCTGGGCGTCAGAGAAAAACTCCATCTCAAAAAAAAAAAAAGAGAAAATCTCCTGGTCAATGAAAGCTGAGCTTTATGGTACCGAAAGGGAGGCCAATATTCTACAAAGATTAGATGAATTATCCCACAATAGTATCCACTTATGATCAAGGAATTCATTAAAAGTCATCAAGAAGGAGTCAGGCTGGGTTCAGTGACTCACATCTGAAATCCCAGCACTTTGGGAGGGCAAGGTAGGAGGACTGCTTCAGGCCAGGAATTCAAGACCAACCTGGGCAGCATAGTAAGATCACATCTTTACAAAAATTAGAAAATTAGCTAGGCATGGTGGTGCATGCCTGTAGTCCTAGCTACTTGGGAGGCTGAGTCTGAAGAGTTGCTTTAACCCAGGAGTTCCAGTCTCAGTAAGCCATTATTGTTCCACTGCACTCCAGCCTAGTTACAAAGCAAGACTCTATCTCCAAAAATAAAAAATAAGAAAACAAAAAGAAGAAACATTCAGATTAAAACACTGGTTTCTGGAATCCCTTGACCCAGGGAATATGTTCTAGTTAGAAAATACAGATATTCTAGTCATTTAGGTAGACTTCCAATTTTAAATAAACAAATCATCACGTTTTTTCTGTAATCTCTTAGAAGTTTGAATGTGTAGTCCAGTTGCCTGGGACAAAATCATTTAATAACAATCAAGTTTCAGGGGTCTACAAAACTGAAAACTAGATTTCTCTTATTCTGGTCAATTTTTTAAAGTATCTTTTTAGAAAAAGAATTGGAGTAATACATCAATATTAAAAACATAAAGTCTGTGGCATTGGCTCAGTGATCAGGTGGCAGGCAGCAACGAATCTTCGGTTGCAGCTGGAATGACAGCAATCTATGTTATATGCACAAATGAGCTATTTTGTAAAATTGTCACCTGTGAAAACTTAAAAGGAAGGTAATGTACTTTGTGAACTTGTAGCTATGGGCGAAATGATTGAAAAATAGAACTTTTCTAGCAAGTGTCAATCACTGTTGGCTTCATTTGACAAAATACTGCAATAAAGCAATGAGCTAAGAACAGAATTTTAACAAGCAGGCAAGTATGAAAGACAACAGAGATGGTCAAGAAAATTTGAAGACTTGGAGAGTTGGACAAGGCAATTGTTTCTTATCACTAATTAGAGATAGACTGGTAAGAATACAGTCTTGATCAAGGAATAAATCAAGAATATGGTTTCCACACAAGTTTTTAAACTTCTGAATGGGTTAACATAACAACCCAATTAGTCTTTCATATGGACAAAATGACCCATTTTTTTTTAAAGACTGAAGCTGTGGCTCTTCTGCTGAAATTTAGTTGGCTTAAGATATGTACAGTTCAGAGAAAACACAGAGAAGCATGTATCAAAAAAGCTGTGTATGGGGCTATTGGCACAAGAAGTTGACCATAAACAACTACAAGAAAGAAGCTGATTACTTTTTTGAGAAACTTGTATGGCCAAAGAAATAATGAACCTTCTAAAACTTTTGTGTAAAGACAAAAACATTAACAATGGTTAGGTATGTGACCTTCTATGAGCAAGTATCAGACTAAGAAAGCTTCTCATCCTTGAAGGAGTGTACATTCTATAATGCACTCTGCAGATGTAGCCAAGGCAACAATAGAAAAGAAAGAACTTCCAAAGAACAAAATTAAGGGCCGTGGACTGCAGAACCCCTCCCCAGGAACCAAATCAGAACCTAATTAAGAGCTTTCCTCATCCCAGGGAATGCTGACTGGCAGTAAAATATCAGAATCTGTAAGAACCAGCCTTGGCAATATTATAGACACCTCACCCCTAATCTGCTGTTTTGTCCTAAGTGTCAGGGGGGAGAGATTATCTTTTTTGTGTTTTTTGTTTTGTTTTGTTTTTCAGTTGATTTTATAATCAGAAGGAGCCACATCCAGACCTGATAAAGAGACTACTTGGTTACCACCCAGAAACTATAGACATAATAGTCTTATGCCATAAAACTGGATAAGTTTATTCTGTAAGACTGGATAAGGCTTTGGGGTTGTTTCCATAGGGACACACTGAGTGAGCTGAATACTGATGACCATAAGTGATATCCTTAGTACTGCTCACAAAATATTTCTAATTCTCTCATACTCATTTATGTGGAGGATTATAATGTCTTGCTCTCTTTTTCATGGATGGGACACGTGACTGGATCTGACCAATGAGTTTGAGTAGAAGCAACATTTTACTTCCAGGTTAGAGCCATTAATTCCCAGTGTGAAACCTTCCAGGGCTCCTTTCTGTATGACATTGTGAACACCATTTGTTTCAATGCTATCTTCAGTCCGGGATCCTGAGCGACTGATGAGCCAAGCTTCCCTGCTGATTCACAATAGCCATATAGCACAAGTATTGTTGTTTTAAGTCATGAAAATTTCAGAGTTTTTGTTCTTTGAGACTGTGCCTGAGTCTCTGGTAAAGTTCCTTCTTTGACAACATTTGAAAAGTTTTTTATTTTATCATTTTATAGCAATGGATTAATACTCTGTGTACTGTTTTACAACCTACTCATAAAAATAGTCGCATGTATCTTTCTGTATCCTTTATATATTTTTATGCAACATCAGCATTCATAGCTGCCTAATAATCCATAATAGAGATGTTATATAATTTTTACTCAATTCCACATTGATAAAACTAAATGAGACATTTCAAGCATTTAGTATTATAAATAATAATACAATGTGTATTCCTACAGCTAAATTTTAATAGTAGATTCAAGATGACTTCCAATTCTTAGGATTTGTGCATCAAAGCATATGTAAAATTTTAAAGATTTTGACATTTATTCATTTATTCAGGTTTCATTCTAGGCATGAGGGATAGTAATAAATAAGATGCACAAAGCCTTCACAGAGCATATTTCCAAGTTGTTTTCAGACAGTCTATTCATGTCCTCTAATCCACCCTACTACCAAAAAAGTGAATGCCCACATTCCCACACTGTTGGCCACATTGCTTATGAGCATGTAAAAATTGTCTCTCTTGTTAGCCATAACATCATCTGTCCAGAATGTCTCACCTATATTTGAAGATGACAAGAATGATAG
Organism: Macaca mulatta; assembly: GCF_049350105.2. NCBI lineage: Eukaryota > Metazoa > Chordata > Mammalia > Primates > Cercopithecidae > Macaca > Macaca mulatta. Next base: position 128,038,138 of record NC_133413.1, read on the forward strand.
TTACCCCACAACCACAGGCCAACCAAAAGATGCTTGTTTATTCTCAGAAGAGTGAACATCACAAACTACAACGAGTAGTCAACCTTCTCTATCAACTTGGGAAGAGGGGCAAATCCTGCATGACCATTATCTACTTTGTAGCATTTCTTCCATTGTACATGTTGTTTGCATCTCTTTTTCTCAATAGACTATCAGGTCCTTGAAAAGAACAAGGAAGAATGCTTAAAGAGGTGTTAAGGCAGTCAGTTACTCAAGCCAAGCTGCAGGAGATAGGGGATGAATCACAACTCTGCTTATACCTTGCAGCTTCACTATGTCAGTGGCAACAAACAGTGAGTGCCTGTGCTTACCTCTGCTCACATCATCTCCCTCCACCGACAGGCAAGTTAATTATACAAATAAAGGCAGCAACTGTTGTGCAGTTGAAAGAGCCTGGTCACAGAAACTGGTAATCTTTTGCAGAAAAATGGAGTTGGAGAAACAGCTGTAAGTGGGCACGATTTATGTAGATAAAAGTTTCCTACTTACATTATAAGAAAAACCAAAATAAATGAAAGTAGATGGCTATAGATTCTTTTTTCACACTAATTCCACATGCACAGCAATGGTGGTGTGGAGAACAGAATTTCATACCCCAAATCCATGGAACTTAAAATTCAAACTCAAAACAACTGTTCACTGAAATTTCACTGGCAAGTTTGTATGATGAAGCTTTAAGGATGATTATTTTTTAAGTCTCTCAAGGGAGGATTTGGGGAAGAGCCTAAAAGGAATATGATTTTGATATTTTATAAGGAGAATATTATTTTTCAATAAGATATGAAATATTTACTGTCAGTGATGGTGTGCTGAGTGATTTGTAGATATTACAGAGACAACATAGCATTTAAGCATGCACTTCCTCACACATAAGCAATAATTTAAGCTATATATCAAAACCTTAAAAAAAATTCCAAACCCTAGTGGAATAGAAATTGGCTATCTCCAAAAATAAGTGTGTGTATATCCTTAACATTATTAGTTCTCTGTGGGTTTTCTCCAAATATTCCCACTTAGATTTTCCCACCAAACTTGTAAATTTTGGTCAAACACCGTGAAGTGGTGTGCAATATAGAGATGGAAAAGGAAACCTGATAGACTTACTGCCCTATTTAATTTGCCAGAATGATTTTCTTTCCTTTTGGGTTTCTTTCTGGGTCCTTGAAAAATGTTTTGTCTTTCTCTAGAGTGGGAGTGCAATGTATAAATCTTCCAAAAGCTTGGCTTACACTTAGTCTCTTACTCATAGAAAAAATTTTCCAGCAGGCTTTGAGCTTTCTTACATCAACTGCTCTCACCTCACTGACCCAACCTAGTTCCTCCACCGCTTCCACAGAGGCCCTCTGTGCAACTCAGGGCCGTCTTCACTACTTTTGTTGATTTTTTTAAAAATCTGATTGTATCTCTTTTTCCATATCTCTAATGTCTGCTTATTTCCATTGCCCTGCATTTATTTATTTTGTTTGTCACACCTAAAATGTCTTCTCTCCAGTATTTATGACCTCAGGCTCTGTATTTCCTTAAAGTCCAGCTCCAGGCTCACCTCTACCTTTAATCCTTCACTGAATTCTCTTGCTCAGTGATGAATATTCTTGGATGTCCCATAGATCAGGCATACAGGATGATCCCACATTTGCTTACATAATAACTTGGGATTACTTATTTTCCAACTTTTTAGGCAGATAAGCATATCTGACTTACCCAGTAAATATAGTAGAAAACTTATTGGACTAGGAATTAGAGCCCTGTGGCCCACCACATAAATTTTTAAATATTACCTTAAGCAAAGTACCTAACAACTGTGTCTTTGTCTTGAAAAGAGAACATAGAATTACAATAACATCATTTTTAAAAGTACTTTCAGTTTTAACATTAGGTGAGTCTTCAAGAAAAAAGATGATATTTTGTTTCCCTTGTGTCTTTCACAACATCCACCACAGAGCTGGACAAATAGTAATTTAATAGATGTAATTTGACAAATTTAATAAGTAACTGTTGGGAAATGGATAGATGGGTGGATGGGTGGGTGATCACTCACTCTGTGATCTTATCAACTTTATAATCCTTCATTTCTTTGAACCAGCCTAAAGCAAAAATCACCAGATACTTCATTGTTCTCTTTCTATATTGATCACATATGAATATTACTTTTTGCCTTTTCTTGTTTGCTTCCCAAATTGACTTCAGTAAAGGAAAATGCTCTGCTTCCCATTGTTTCTTCAGAAAAGCCCTGTGGAATCTACCTGTTGAAATAAGGATATCTAGCTGCTTCTACAACTTTAATTACTAAAAAAAGAAAAGATCCAGTGCAACACTGAGAAATGTTATATATATATATTTTTAAATGACTGCTTCTTATGAGAGAAGATAATGTTGCATAACCAAGACCTGAAATTCAATTCTCATCTATGATAACTCTGGCTGTTTCAGTTATGTGAAATCATGTTCATCAACAATTTGACAGAGAAAAGCAAAAGAAAATTATTTCATGTCTTCTAACAGCTGCAGATATGTGAGCAGAGAGCAAATGACAGGAGTATATTTGGATCAAAGTGTGAAGATGTGCTTAATTCTATTCCAACACTCATTCTCAGCCCCATTTTTAACATATAAGAATTCATTCTCATGTACATCAACCAGATCCAGACTTCCATGGGATTTACTAACATGAGGGATGGTGGAAGTTGTTATGACATAAACCCTTACTCCAAATATCCAACCTACAAGATAAGTTTTCTAATTTATACAACACTCTATCCTATTTCAAGCATAAATAAAATATCTTTCTTTATTCCAAAATCAAGATGTTCCATGGTGATAAGAATGAGAACCACCCATTCTGGTTTGGACGGTCTCCATTTTAAATGTTGTATAGGAAGATTATCCAAGTATACACCTACTTGTCAGGTTGTACTTCAATTTTTAATTTTGATCCCATGGTCAGCATAGCTGTGGGTCATAAACTAATTTTACCGATGATCCTGGCAATATCCTTCTCAATTTATATTTACTCAATAATCATATATCAATTAAAGATTTATTCATTCAGCCAATATTGCAAATATTTATTGTGTGCTTATTAGGTATCAGGTACTGTGCCATGATTTGGAGACACAGTGAAAAACAAAATACAGTGTCAACCCTCTAGAAAAGAGGTCAACTAACTTTTCTGCAAAGGGCCAAGTAGTAAATCTTTTAGGCTTGTGGGCCATATTGTTTCTATCACAGCTATTCAACTGTGTCATTGTAATGGGAAAGCAGCCATAGGAATACAAACAAATGTGCCTGGTTGTGTTCCAATAAAACTTTATTTCAAAAAGCAGGTGGCAAGACGAGATGTGGCCCATCCATCATAGTTTTCCAACCCCTGTTGTAATTGCCTAGGGTCTACAGCAGTACCATCTAATAAGAATATAATGCAAGGCATAAATATGAGCCATATATATACTTTTAAACTTTCAATTAGACACACGTTGAAAAGTAAAAAGCAATAAGTGGGGTTAATTTTAATAACATGCTTTATTTGACTGGGTATATCCCAAATATTATCATGACAACATGTAAACAAGTACTTAAAAATTACGAGGCAACATACTAGATTTTTGAAATCTGATGTTTATTTTATATGCACAGCACCTTTCAACTCGTCCCAGTCACATTTCAAGTGCTCAGTAGCCACCACAGTGGTTAGTGGCCACCATGTTACACAGCCCAGGTCTAAACAGATGCGTAATTGGTAGGGATAAGCATGAAGCATTTAGAGTGAACATGAAGGAGGAAAAGCCAACCTTATATCCATGGTGGTTACGGCTGGTGGTCAGGGAGAGTTTTTATAGAAAAGGCATCCAGCGTGAAGAACAGGAATTCCCTAGTTGAGGATAAAATGATGATTTTGAACAGAGGGGAAAATATGCACCAAAACCCTGAGAGGGGAAAAGGTGCAGCTTCTTAAAACAATTTAAAGCAGCTCCATATGTATAGTCAGGGTGGGTGGTGTGGACCCTGAGCTAAGGTAGTGGCATTGGGAATGGAGGGAGGTGACTTAGATGTGAAAGATATTAATGAGACAGAATGGACACAGCTTGGAGATGGATTGGACCTAGATCAGATGAGGAAGAAGGAAGTAGAAAGGATGATGTGGAGGGTTTTATCTTACACAGAATGCAAAGATGAAGCTATCATTTGTTGAGATGGGACATGCAGAAGCAGGAGCAGAATTGGGGAAAGGTGAAGAGTTCAGCCTTTGAGGCCTCAGGGAGATAGGCACAAAGATAACAAAAGACGTGCAAAAGCCACATCCATGTGCAGAACATGACTTCATGCTCAGGAACGCCTTTTATGGCAAGAGTTGCCCTCATGCTGCGAGCAAAAGTCTCTCTCCACACTCCCTCCAACCTAAATTTTTCTCTAGTAGCTCTGCTACCACATGAAGGGCTAAAATCCTGATTCTGTTGGCCTAGAATGCTTGTTCATTCCCTTCTGTTTTACCTACATAGCTCCTGTTCATTTTCAGGTCTCAGTTTAAATGCCACTTCTCAGGGAGACTTCTCAGATCCCCCAGATGATCCCCTTGCCACATAAATTCATGTATCTTTCCTCGGTGGCAGTTTTCACACTTGTAATTTCACAAGCATTTGTGTAATTATTTGATTATTGACTTTCTGTCTTGAAAATAAAGTTTAGTAAGCAAGAACTGTGTTTATTCTTGCTTGACACTGTGATACTACCCTCTGCCATTTACCTAGCACATCATAGAGGTTCAATAAATATTTGTGGAATGAATGAATATAATATTAAAAGTCACTGTTGAGATTCAAACTTATCTGAAAAAGACAGTGAACCTTAGCATGAATCAATACAATGGATTCCAATATTCATCCACAAATACAATCTGGCAAGACATATTAATTCTCTTTATTTTTCCATTGTTGAATCTAATTTTTATTTTTAATTCTTCATTTATAGCTGAGGTGGCAAAAAATTAATCTCAGACATTTTATGTTTCCTAACATTACTGGAGGCATTCAAAGTCCAGGAATCTTTTTCCTACTGAACATAGAAATTAGATCCCTAATTTCTCATAAGTTTTTTCTATAACTGTGGTTATGCCAAGAGTCTTCACCCTTTCTTTGAGGGGATCGGCTTTTAAAAACCACAGCCAAACTGGGTGATTTCTCCCCCAGTTTTCTGCCCTATAATGGCCATTTCCTTAGGTAATGAATGTACAAAGCTTTAGCTGTATGACTGGAAGTAAAGGGTGGAGAAGAGGGATAAAAGCCAAATTTTGGAGAAAAAAATGGTCAATAACTAAAAAAAGCTGTTGTCCTATCACACTTACTTAAAACATAAGAGGTATTTCTTCTCATCCTTTTGGGTAAGATCAAGTGTGAAAACTAAGGGGTCATAAATGATTTTGCATGAACAGATTTAACATCACAGAAATTTTAACTGCAACAAGACGATGAGGAAAAACAAACAATACTTTCCAGGTAAGGTCTGTCCCTGTGAAATGTAGCACAATCTGGGATAGAGTAAGCTCACAGCTCTTAGTTCCTGAATTGAATAGCATCCTAAATTTCTCTTCTGTAATTACTCATTACGTGCCTGTTAAATTATCATCTCCATCTCTGGATCGTAAGTTCCATGAAGGGATGAACTTTGAATCAGGGACCTTGTGTCATGCTGCCAGCACCTACTACAATGCCTGGCACAAAATAAGTGCTGGACCAGTATTTATTAAATAAATAAATGTAGTGAACAGGAAGAAGGAAGATGAGAATGTACAGAGCCAAAATTCCTCATTCTTCAAATCCCAGCTCAAATTTTAAGCATTCATCTTCTTAGAAGCTCCCCTTAGAAGTTTTTGCTCACACCTCTGACCTCCCCCAAATGCTTTGTTTAGTCCTCTTAGAGCATTTATTAGGAAACAGTATACACAATAGTAAGGATACAAACTCAGGAACCAGAATTTGTTTAAATACCAGCTCCCGCTATTTGCAAGCTGCATTATCTTGAGCAAATTACTTAAGGTCCCTGAGCCCTGCTTTCTTATCTACAAAATTGAGAAAATTATATGATCAATTTCTTTAGGCTTGTTGTAAGGATTAAACTAGGTAATAAATGAAAAACATTTAGTCCAATATCCAACACATAGTAAGCACTCAACAATTATCTATTACATGTATCACTCTCCACTTTGACAATGATAGTTTAAAACTGCTGTGTTTATTAAACATATACTATATTCCAAGTACTATGGAAAGCCCAGAATATGTTTTAAATAATATGGGCTTATATGGCTTTTCACAATGCAGCCATAGTTGATTCTATGGGTTATAATTTTCCCTATCAGCCATTATGAAACTGAAGCTGAAAGGGATTACATAAACTATCTGAGTTCTCATAAGTAGTAATTAGATTTACTGTCATTTGAGCCCAGCTGATATTGCAGGAGCCCCACGCACTGTCTCCATGGATGTACACATCTTATGCCTTGTACTGAATTGTAAATTCCATTGCAGGCAAGGATTTGATGTGTTTTATCTTTGTATCCTCTGAAGTATACAGCTTAATACCTTATATGCCAACGATGAGTAAATATTTATTAAATGATTAAATACAAAGTGAAGGGACCCCAAAGTCAAACTTTATCAATGTCACAATTCTGTCCTAGCATTAACTCTGCAGAAGTTGTTCACATGCATTTTAAGTAGAGGGAATCCTTTCTAGCAGCACCCACACTAACAGTCACATTCTAAAGGGCAGTGCTGCCCCAACAAAAATGTCATATAAATAGGTCCTTTGTGTCACCAAGTCTATCTGCACATTGGCTGGGCTCATCCAATACTTAGTATGCTAGAAAGTTGGTATTTATACTATGGCAGCAGCATGGACTCTACATATTTGAAATTCTAAAAATCCTTTATGATGGATGCAGTAATCTTCCTCAGAAAATACTAATAGCAACCATTACTCAGAATCATGAATCAAGAACTTAAGCATCAGAAACAAAACAGGAGCAGCTAGGAAGTGAATCGCCAGCTCCAGAGAGGAAAGGACTTAAGTGGGAAAGAGTACAAGAATTCACAGTAAAATAGAGCTACCATTCAACCCAGCAACCCCATTATTGGATATATACCCAAAGGAATATACCATAAAGACTCATGCACATGTATGTTCACTGCAGCCCTGTTCACAGTAGCAAAGACATGGAATCAACCTAGATGCCCATCAATGTGGTCTGTATAAAGAAAATGTGGTACATATAAACTTTGGAATGCAGCCATTTAAAAAAAAGGAATGTAATCATATCCTCTTCAGCAACACAGATGGTGCTGGAGGTCATTGTCCTAAGTGAATTAATGCAGAAACAGAAAACCAAGTATTGCATGTTCTGACTTACACATGGGAGCTAAACATTGAGTACACATGTACACAAGGGAGGGAACAACAGACACTGGGGCCTACTTGAGGATGGAGGGTAAGAGGAGGGTGAGGATTTAAAAACTACCTATCAAGTACTATGCTTATTACCTGGGTGACAAAATTATCTGTACACCAAAACCCCAAGAGACACAATTTACCCTTGAAACAAACCTGCTCATATATTCCTTGAATCCAAAATAAAAGTTGGAAAGAAAAAACACAAAAATAATACAAATTTTACAAAGAGTTCACAGGATTCCAAAAATGCTAGAGCAGCAGTTCTTTAAGTTTGCTCCATGGACCATCAGCACTGGCATCACCTGGGAACTCAATGTTAACCTACAGGCCCCACCCAGACTTTTGAAATAAGAAACTTTAATATGAGACCCAACAAACTGTGTTACAAGAAGCCCTCAGGATGATTGTAGAGCATAGATCTTGACAATGTATAACTTCATTTTCCAGATATGAATTCTGAGACACATAAATTTTCCATGACCACACAGCTAGTTAGTAAAGACCAGAATATGTACCTCCTGGTTCAGAGTAAGGAGGGCTGGGAGAGGTAAAGGCAGATGTAAGGAAACTTTATGTTCCTGTTGCCTAAGTCTCATTTTTAATCTGTGGATTGTGAGAACGGCAGTTATTTCTGGATGAAGACTGCAGGGACAGACTCTGAAGACCACTGGATTAATGGTTGAATGTCCTAGAGTAAAAAGAGTTAAACCAGTGTTCTTTACTGAAGAATGCTTAACATAAGGATATGGAATATTAATCTTCCAGAGGATAACAGGGTACATAGCATTAAAAAAATTTTTTTGACTATAAACTGTATTAGGTTATAAAAACAAAAAATCGAAATGCCACAGAAACTGCCCAAATTGCCACGTGACCACCATACATTTCCATTTCTGGTTCTTAATTCCAGAAGTTTCTTTCTAAGGCAGCATTCAGAGGAAAAAAAAGATGGGAAATGCTGGTCTACATTATGTCAAAATAGTAAGTAATTTTTGTTTTATAAATGATTTTTTAACTGTCAATCAAAAAGGGTTCATGGTTCCAAGGTTCTATAAGCTCCTTGAAATTGTAAGCAACATTTTGAGTATGTATAAATGTGGTATTTTTCTGGGGGACTTCCAGAGATTTTTTCATTAATTTTTCTAAGGGATCTATGGCTTATGCAATCACTAGATCCGTTAGCTCCCTGAAAATGCAGCTAGTGACATCTGGATTTTCCCTTTATTAGCTTGGAGTCTCACAATTTTTCACTTAATTCTACTACAAAATTCTCTTGATTGCTCATGTTACTTCCACTCCAGTCTTTCTTGGGTCTGTACTCTAATTTCCTTAAATTTCTAATCTATTACATTCATTTCTAAAAACCTTTAATGGCTCCACTGTTGACTGCCAATTCAAGTACCAATGCTGTAGACCTCCCACAATAAGACTCTTATTATCTTTTCTTTCTCTCATTCTTGTGTATTCTACAGTCAAACAGACAACTTTCTCCAAAGATACACTTACCCATACTACCTCTATATTTGGACTGCCTAGGTCTATTTCCTTCTTCAACATTCTTTACATGCTTCTAAAAAGCCTTCTCTTCCATGAAGTCTTCTTGATTCCCCAAATATTTTTTTTATGATTTTCCCCTTCCATCATGAACCCAATGTAAATATGTGCCAATCTCTTATGAAACGAATCCTACTTGGAATTCATATAATCATTACTGATGTGCTTCCTACCCATCCTGTGCCAGGGCACAGGAACTGTTATTCCCCTTGTTTTAAATTTGTCATTGGGTCCCTTTTCTGGATCACCCCATTCAATGCTTTCACCAAAAAAGCAGTATTGGCCCATATCACGTTTTAATCTGAAATGCTCAGATTTTGATTTTTAAAAAGATTTTTTTTTTTTCTAGCTCAGAAATCGAACCACAGATAGCGGCTTCTATGCAAGCTCATCTTATTTCTAAGATGAAAGAATACAATTAAGGCAGATCAATAAAACAACAAAGATTTCCCCTTTCTCTTTGTTCTTTTGTTCCTTGTGTTGAAGAACCCTCAAATATATTTTCAAAACTCAGGAGTCAAAAATAATCATTTTTGTGTTTAATAGATCAGTTGACCTCTAGTATTTATCATTTCCTATTCCTACTTTTTTTTCCTCTTCAGTTGAAATGTCTAGCCTGGAGAAAGATGCCCCCTACCTCAACCCAAGGCCCTAAGCAGTCTGCTTCAGTCTGACATATGGACAAAATCACAGTGAAGTTCAAGTAGGAACAGAGTAGTAGGTAGCCACAACCATGGAAACAGCAGAGTTCAGAGCCAGCTCTATTTGTATGTGTTAGGAGGATGGGGAGTTTTCCAACGCTAAAATCTTCTGATGGTCTATGATCCCCTTTTATTCATTGCCATCATGAAAGAGGGTTTTAAATAAACCCATTGGCTGTGTATCTATTGACACAACAAAATGTTTCTTGAAAGAAAACTTAGGCACAGAACTTTGAGTTTCCACATAGAGAAAAATTCTACCATAGCCATCAATTTATATACTTATAAAAGATAATCGAGGCTCACTCTCCTTTCCCTAGCTCTCATTTCTCTCATTGGATAATGACTGATGCCAACTGGCAGAGACTGATTGGCACATACAAACAGAATGATGGATAAGTCAACACAGGTACTTACCTACCACCCCCTCCATGTGTTTATGCTTAAGCATCTCAATTAACTGTTCATATTCAGTATACTTTCCTTATTCCTGAGATTTATTTTTCTGGCAAACTCAGCTATGTATAAGTGAAAAGAGCAATCTACCAAAAATAACCTAAGTGGGTCTTAATCTCCTCTCAACATTTTCTGACTTTGCGCAAGTCTTCCTTCTACCCGTTTGCCTTGGTTACTCTCTCTATAAAACAGGAATAATGTCTTGCTTTTCTCATTAAGTCTTGTGTCTGCTCTAAGTTATGTGGATGCTATAATTCAATAAATGTTAAATGATGCTAACAGCTTGCCTCATATCCTTCAAAAGTACCTTGAATGCTTAGGATGAATCCAATAAATAAACTAACATAAGTTCGATATCAAGGAGGACTGCTTAATGAAAGAGTAACTGAAGTATTCCCAAGTTAATTATTACCAATCAGGGTGGGTGTGAGAGATGATTTGCTTTTTTCAACTTCAATTTGAGAGATTGATTTTATGGCTTCTCAGGTCTCCTTCACTGTTAAAATCCTACAAAACAAATGGAGAATCAATAAAAGAAAAGTGTGCTATGGCTTAAGCCTGAGTTCCTGTTCCCTCCATCTTTCCAGTTTTTCCAAAATCAGTGTTGCTATCATGGTTCTGTTTTGATTAAAAATCTAGATATGCATACAGTTTTCTTAATAATTCAAATATGTGTGGGCAATGATATTCTTTATGGTCTTTTCCATGTGCCATGTGCTATCCCAGACCATTGGAAAATTCTACATTCAAATATTAAAACAGAAGACCTGCATGAAATGTACATTTACTTTCATTTGAGCTTATCTATTTAATAAGGCATTTGGTCTAGAACCTCTTTCTGTTACCGTGTTTGAAATTTAACTAACTTTCTTCTTAGGAACGACTATAAAGGGTGTGATATTGCAAAAAAATCACACTTTATAATTTTATAATAATATAGAAAACATGGTCTGCACCACACAATGGCAGGCTTAGTGAGAGTCAGTCTTCATTTGTCCAGGATGATTGGGAAATGAGGTGTCTCTGCTGCGATTTGTCCTGATAACTGAGGCTTATTCCCTTTGCATGCCAAAAGGTTTTATTTAAACTAATTTCAGTGGAAAGATTTCTCAAATGTATCACACAGTTTTCAGCCTAATTAAATATATACTGAAGCTATTAACCTGTTGTTAATGATAAAGTCAGCACATGGCTATCAGCCATCATACAGGGCCACATCGTGGTCAGAGGGGAGCCTGAGAGGGGAAAGCTTGCTTGCTCCTTTGCTCAGCACCCCCAACTTGTTCTGCTTTCTGAGTCGTGTCTGTAACAGGCTTTCCATTCCCTTTCTCACTATTAGTGGCTTTTTATCAGTTTTCAATACTCTCACTCCAAGCAATTTTTTATTCCTTTAAATTCCTGTTTTTAATTTGTGAAAAGCCCAATAATAAATCTCTGTTAGGACTAGATGGTAAACAAGAGTCATTCAAATTGGGGTACAACTAGGAGTCAGTGAGGATCAATGAGGGTTCGTGTGCAGACAAGTAGATGTTCCAGCTGCCTAGTTTTCTACCAGGACCCAGAGAGTGAGGTTGCTGAGAGCCTTCCATCCCAGCAGCAAACACTCTTATTATTTTTCTTTGTATTTTTATCTCATTATTTCACTCTGATAGCTTATATTACTTATGTTATATATAAAGTCCTTACCTACATTATATATAAAGTCCTTGAGGGCAGGAAACATATTTTATTGTTCATCTGTTTTGCCACACTACCTAAAATAGTGCTGAGTACATTAAAAAAAAAAAAAAAGTCCGGGCACAGTGGCTCATGCTTGTAATCCCAGCACTTTAGAGGGCCAAGGGGGGTGGATCACTTGTGGACAGGAGTTAAAGACCAGCCTGGCCAACATGGTGAAACCCCATCTCTACTAAAAATACAAAACAATTAGCTGGGCATGATGGCTGGCACCTGTAATCCCAGCTACTCAAGAGGCTGAGGCAGCAGAATCACTCGAACCCAGAAGGTGGAGGTTGCAGTGAGCCGAGATCACACCATTGAATCCAGCCTGGGCAATGAGTGAAACTCTGTCTCAGAAGAAAAAAGAATGCTCATATAATTTGGCTATGTAATTTGGCTATGCTATACCTTCCCCCAGAACCCTAGAGAAATCCACATTGAAACATTAATCCAATATAATACCTATTTCTGTCATTTGGCATTATTTGTGCCATACTTTTCCTCCAGTAGCATTGACTGACTTGCCCTAGGCATTGCTGTAAATAAATATAAAGATTTTTAGTTTAATTTGTGGCACTGTAATTGGAAACTAGTCTCCACCTCAGCTATTCTCTTTTTTGATTAGCAATCCTTTCATAGAGAATCTCTAGCTCGACCCTAAAGCCCAACTATAGTCCTTAGTTTTTATACCTTGAAGGCCCAGTAACTCATCAATATTTCTTAAGCTGTGCCTAACTTAAACTTTTTGGCTTATCAAAGGATCTTTCTTGTTTAGGATCTCTCTCTCTCTCTTTCTTTTTTTTTGTTGTTGTGAGTAGAAAATGGTCCTCAGATACAAAAGCAAAGACACCTTGAATATCTGACCCATTTAATATTTATTCTGAATTTTTTATGTAATACCGTATGTTATTTCAATTCTTTTCATCCTGCAAGTTACTACAGGAAGTCATCTTTCCTTATGGCATCAACTTTCTGAGCATCACCTTCTTAATTTTCCCGGAATGTGAAAGTGCCTTCACTGTCTTCCATGTAGCAAACATTTCTTGCTTCTGTCTGTAATGTTTTGGTTGCTTTTGAAGTCATTCTCTAAACCTGTAATGTGTCCAAGTCACTTGTCTGTAGACACTTGGAAAGTGGGGTCACTGATCTAAGTACAATATGCTAATACCAAGCTCTGCTTTATACATGGTACCTGTAACCAAATCCTCTTGAAAATCCATGATACCTTAAGTTTTATTTCAAGAAACATTTTGTTTGTGTCAATAGATCCAGAGCCAACGGGTTTATTTAAAAACCTCTCTTATGATGGCAATGAATAAAAGGGGATCCTAGACCATCAGAGGATTTTAGCCTCAGAACTCCCCACCTCCTGGGAATGGTAAGGTCTATTCAGTTTCTGATCTTATTGCAGTCATTCACTGGATATCTCCTCTGACATGACCTTCTTTTCTCAAAGCGAACTCTTTAAAACCCCATCTCATTTACTTGTGAGAAAGAAGATGCGAAAGTCACCTTTGTGCTTATTGCAGACATTCATTTTTCTTCATGATGCTCTTGAAAATCCAGAATGACCACAGCTTATCCTGATCCTCCAGCTGTACACTTCGTAAGCAGAACGTAGGATTCATACAATATAGTCCCATAGGTGGCTAAATAGATTTTACAGTAAAATATGTGTGTTAGGGAGTGAATAAAAAATGTTTATTGTATGTACATCTTAGAGGGCAATAATAAAATACTCATGTACTCACCAAAGATTTGAGACATTCAGCATTACATCCTCGTTAGCACGCTGTATACCTCTCCCAACTTGTCACCCTTTCTCTTTTCCTAGAGGCAAAGACAGTCCTGAATCTTGTCTCTGTCTCTCCTTCTCTTTTGCTATCTCCCTCTCCCTCTCTCTGTCTCTCAATCTCTCTTTCTCTCACAGTTTATCATCTTTATGTGGTTTCTTAAATAATATTTCATTTGGTTCTTGCCTTCTGTACTTACACAAGTGAAATTCAATATGTAATTTTTTTGTGATAGGCTTATCACATTCCATACTGTAAGATTTATCCATGTTGAAGAAAATGGCTCTACCTTGCTTTCTTTCTCTTTCTTTTCTTTCTCTTTTCTTTCTTTTCTTTCCTTTCTTTCCTTCCTTCCTCTCCTTCCTTTCCTCTTTCTCTTTCTTCCTTCCTTCCTTCCTTTCTTTCTTTCTTTCTCTCTTTCTTTCTTTCTCTTTCTCTCTTTTCTTTCTCTCTTTCCTTCTTTCTTTCTTTCTTTCTTTCCTTTCTTTCTTTCTTTCCTTCTTTCTTTCCTTCTTTCTTTCTTTCCTTCCTTCCTTCTTTCTTTCTTTCTTTCTTTCTTTCTTTCTTTCTTTCTTTCTTTCTTTCTTTCTTTCTTTCTTTCTTTCTTTCTTTCTTTCTTTCTTCCCTTCCTTCCTTCCTTCCTTCCTTCCTTCCTTCCTTCCTTCTTTCTTTCTTTCTTTCTTTCTCTCTCTTTTTTGAGATGCAGTCTTATTCTGTTACCCAGGCTGGAGTACAGTGGTGTAATCTTAGCTCACTGCAACCTCCACCTCCCAGGCTCAAGCGATCCTCCTGCCTCAGCCTCCCAAGTAGCGGGGACTACAGGCACATATCATCATGCCCAGCTAATTTTCGTATTTTTGTAGAGACTGAGTTTCGCCATGTTGCCCAAGTTAATCTTTGAACTCCTGGGCTCAAGCGATCCTCCCACCTCTGCCTCCCAAAGTGCTAGGATAACAGGCGTGAGTCACTACACCCAACCAATAGCTATATTTCATTCTTTTTAACTATGGTATAGTATTCTAGTCTATGAACACACTACAACTTAGGAATCTATTAAACTGTTGGTAGACAATTTGAATAGTTTCCTATTTTCTGCTAGTATGAACAATGCTACTTGAACAATCTTGAATTTTCTGGTGTATTCATGCTAGAATTCCTCAAGGGCATGTATCTAGGAGTGTAGGTATGATTGTAGGGAATTTTCATCCACATCTCTACTCTATAATGACACACTGCTTTCTGGTTCTACTAGTTTATACTCTTGTCCACAAGAGATGACTATTCCTATTGTCCATATCCTCAATATACTTGATATTAATGACCTTTTAATTTTTTCATAAACTGGTAGGCATGAAATGATACCCCATTGAGATTTTATTTAGCATTTCCCTGCTTAACAATAAGGTTGAGCATTTTGTCTTATGTTTATGGTAATTTGTATTTCCTCCTCTATAAAATATATGGGGTTTTTTTGCTCTTAGTTTCATTGCGGTGTTCATCTTTTCGAACACAAATCTTTAGTCATTGACGTGGATTGCAAATTACTTATTTCAGTATAAGTCTTTCTCTTCATTGCCTATAAGGTGTTTTTACTCTATAAATGAAAGCTTTAAATTGAAATATACATACATTTTATCATCAATTTCCCTTGGACTCTGTAATTTGCTTAAGAAACAATTTTACTTCAAATGCATATGACTATTCCAAATATTCTTAGAAGTTTTGAAAAACTGCCTTTTACATCTTTCATCTGGTTGGAATTGTAGTTTATAGTTTGTAATACAGAACTGCTTTTTTAATTTTTCATTTGTATAATCAATAGTGCAAGCACCATTTATTAAATAGTTGATTCTTTCCTCACTGATCTACAATTGCTGAACTGACATAATTTAAGTTTCATGTATGCTGTGAGCCTGTTTCTGAGGTCCCTGTTTAGTTGAATTTGTCACTGACTAAATCCCTGTAGCAATAACACGTTGTTATAATTACAATAGCTTTAAACTAAAATTAAATCTGGTAGAACAAGTCCCTTTCCTTATATGAAAACATTGTTCTTCAGAAATGTTTGAACTAACTTTTGTCTAGGTAATTAATTTGAGATGTTTCCTCCTTTTAGTACAGGTGTTCAGAGCTATAAATTTCCCCTTAAGCATTTCTTATGCAACATGAACACTTTAGATTCGAAGACACAAATAGGTTGAAAGTAAAATAATGCGGAAAGATATACCATTCCAACAGTAATCAAAAAAGAAGTGAAGTCACTATGTTTATATAAGACAAAATAGATTTCAAGGCAAAAATTATTACTATAGACAAGGATATTTTATAATGATGAAAGGGCCAATCCACCAAGAAGATAAAACAATTATAAACCTATATGCACTTAACAGAAGGGTCTGGGAAAACATGAAGCAAAATTGACAGAATTGAAGGGAGAAATACATTAATTCAGTACTCTAATCTCAGTAATGGATAGAACAACTAGACAGAAGATCAACACGAAATAGAAGACTTGAGCAACAGTATAAACAAACTGGGCCTTGCAGCAGCTGCAGAACACTCCATGAAACAACAGAATACGTGTCCATCTCAAGTGCACATTGAACCTTCCCCAGCATGGAACATAGGTTAGGCCATAAAAGACATCTCAGTAAATTTAAAAGGACTAAAATTGTACAAGTATGTTCCTAGACCATAATGGGAAAAGATCAATAACACAAGGAAATTTAGGAAATAGGTAATTCACAGATATGTGGAAATTAAACACACAATATTAAATAACCACTGGGCCAAAAAAAGAACTCACAAAGAAAATTTAAAAATACATCGAGTTTTTTAAAAAGTGCTATGGCAACTTAAGTTTCACATGCAAAAGAGTGAAGTTGGATCCCTATGTCATATTATGTGCAAAAATTAACTCAAAATCGATAAAATATCTAAATATAAAGACTGAGATTATGAAACTCTTAGAAGAAAACACAGGTGTAAAATCTTCATGACTTTGGATTAGGCGATGGTTCTTAAATATGACATCAAAAGCACAAGCAATAAAATTTTTAAAAAGTACATTGGACTTCATTAAAATTAAAACTTCTGTGCTGCAGATGAATACAGTAAAAAAAGAAACCTAAAGAATAGGAGAGCTTATCTGCAAATCATATATCTTGTTCAGCTCTCATATCCAGAATATATAAAGGATTCTTATAATTCAATAATAAAAATACAAATAACACAATTTTAAAAATGGGCAAAAGATTTGAACAGACATTTCTACAAATACATATATGAATATGTACATGGGCCAATAAGTACATGAAATGGTGTTGAACATCAATTGTCCTTAGAGAAATGAAAAGCTACAGTGACATACTACTTCACACTCACAAGCCTGGCTACAATAAAAAAAGACAGGAAAACAAACCACAGGTGTTGTTGAAGATGTGAAGAAACTGGGACCCTCATACATTGTTCAGGGGGAATGTAAAATGGCGCAACTGCTTTGGAAAACATTTCAGCAGTTTCTAAAAAAGTTAAACATAAAATTACCTTTAAGATTCAGCAGTTCTACTCCTAGATATACACCCAAGACGACTAGGTATATATAAACATATATTTCCTTTATGCCTGCATACACCCTTAGATATATGTAGATATAAATATATGCCCAAACAAAATCTTGTGTATGGATGTTGCTAAAAGCATTATTCACAGTAGCCAAAAAATAGAAACAATCCAAATATCCAGCTGATGAATAAAGAAAATGTGGTATATTTATATGATAAATATTATTTGAACATAAAAAAGAATGAAGGACTGATACATGCTATAATATGGATGAAGCTTGAAGACATTATACCAAGTAATGAAATTCATCCCAAAAGGCCACATATTATATAATTCCACTTGTATGAAATGAGAAATTTCTATGGATCTTTTATGTTTCCTTGAAAATTATATATATTCTACAACTGTTGGATACAGTGTACTATATATGTCTATCAGGTTCCATTCAATTCTTCTTCAGTCTTACTCAGTTTTTAATGTGCTTGATCTACCAATGAAAGACAAATGTTTAAATCTCCCACTTTGATAGTGAAATTGTCACTTTCTCCTTGTAGTCTTATTAATTTTCATTGTATATGCTTGAGGCTATTGGTTCCATACGAGTTTAGAATTATTACATCTTCTTAGCAAATAGAATATTTTATCATTATTTAATTGGCATCTTTATTTCTAGTAATATTTCTTTCCTTAAAATATATTTTGCCAGATATTAACATAATTACATTAACTAGCTGTAATTATATATATTTTCAACTAACACTGTAAGCTTATTAAAGGATTCTTTTACATTCAATGTGCCATAATTGATTACATTAATAAGAACAATTTGAAGGATTTTAAATTTTATAAAGTACCTTTTCATGTGGTCTTTTACTTTTTCATTAAGGTATTTCATTCAAAAGCATCTGATGTTACTGTCAGTTTCTCAAAACATCTGAAAGTTTTAAATTGCTAACCAACATACAATCATGTCCATGTCATGAGTTATATCAAATGATACCAAAATATGCTGGCTTAATTACTACCACACAAAGGACCTTCTTAATTAATCAGCTGATATGATGGACAATTAAACTGTTTTCGAAGTTAGAATTACATAGACATAAAACTAGGTGTAAATACTTTCTCTGCTCTGTAATATATAAAATGGGCTTTGACATGACATTAAAGTAAGTCTTTTTTTAACCAATGCTTGCTCTGGATTATATTTACTCTGCAAAATATAAACCTTCTTTATCAATAACTTCAATCCGTCAATTTATCTCACTACTTTTCTTTTCATTGCTGCTCTCATTGACCTGTATTTTCTCTGCAATTTCAAGGACAGTGCCATAACAACAGCAATAATACCTTTCATCTCATATAGCTCTTTGAAGTGTAAAAAGCACTTGTAGGCATATTAGTAGGTGCTCAATAACTAGTTGTTGAACTGAATTATCCTGCTTCTTCATGATTACCAAATAGG
Source organism: Macaca mulatta (assembly GCF_049350105.2). Taxonomy (NCBI): domain Eukaryota; kingdom Metazoa; phylum Chordata; class Mammalia; order Primates; family Cercopithecidae; genus Macaca; species Macaca mulatta. The sequence goes on from NC_133413.1 coordinate 128,056,872, forward strand.
AATTTAACAATGACACAATCAAGAATGTTCTGTGTGTGGTGCTGAATGTCCCGGAAGCTGAGTCTGTTCCCAATCTCTATGTCTGTGTCTCCAGCCTTATGCACTTGAAATGTCTACTGCAATTTCCTTCATTATTATGTGCTAAGAGTGCAGCCAAGAAAGACTGCTCACCTCTATGAAGTATACCTAAGCCAAGGATGCTAAATTCCATCCTTACCATCGAATATAGATTTTCTATGAAAAGGTCAATCCATTTTTTAAAAGCTGAATGGAGAACTGGAAAGTAATTTACTGCTGATTAATATTTAGGGACCAAAAAATCCAATACGAGAATATTTCCCAGATTTATTGAACTTTGATTATGACTTGATTGAATTTTCATTTTTTCATTCACTCAGTTCTTACCTCTTTTTGGTTCTGAACCAGTCAGTGGGATGTCACTGGCCATGTTGAGCTTTGTAATTCTGCTACCTTTATTGAATTAATCTATTTCTATGGCAAGACTGCCAGCTTGAGATAGTCTTTTGCCTGCTGAGCCATTTGCAGTGATGGATGACACGAGGAATAGTAACACTTTCCAATTTGGCATCTTTTAGGCATTAACTGGGTCCTTTATTACACATCCTTTCAGTCTTACTCTTATTTTTCTTTGAACTCATTGACTTCTAGACAGGAAAATGACACATTTCCTTAAGGAATCCCCTTTAGCTAGCAGTTGATGTCATTTTAAAAGGAACTTTTCAGAAAAGACAGAAGTGACTCTTAAAACTTAATGTTCTTCCTTTGGAGATAAGGTGAAAATACTGTTAAAATACGTGAACAAGTATTGGTTTACCTAATAAAAGAATATATTGTATAGAGAGAACTGAAGCTTGAAATTGGCATTTTATGAAAATTAAGATATTTAATAATTTACAGCATTTGTAGTAACTTTATGTGTAAGCAATGATTATTGCTGTTTGAATGATATTTTCATTTCTCTCCTTCCATATGTAGGACAGATTTGCAGTTCCTGACCCCCTTATGGTTGAGTGGGGTTATTCAGCTAGTTCCACCTACTGAATTGTCTGCTTATATGAGTGTGTCATTTCTGAGCTGTGTCACGCAACGTGAGGTCCTCAAGGGTTCTCTTTTCCCTCTGGCTGGCAACTGACAATGTTTGAGACAATGACTATCTTGTCAGTCAGTCTGATTCACCAAGGCACTACTTCAAGGAATCAGCCTTTGCTGATTTGCAATGGACAGGTAGCATGACCAAGGAACAATCCTTTGTTACCTAAACTACTGAGATTTGGGGTTTGTTACTGCAGCATAAACAAGTTTTATGCTTTATTTTAAAGATATTATGGAACTTGCTAGTACCAATAGGTACAAACTATAAATTAGCCCAGGATACTGTTCAGTTAGAGATGAACCATCCATGATAGGCTCTTAAAGATTTCTAACTTTTTAAGGTTGTTAATAAATTCTTTAAGTTTGAGGTTGTTAACAAGGACCACCATATTTCCTCACAAATTCTGCCTAGCGTTGCTGAACAGAGTCATACATTAAACATTCCGGATGTAAGTAAACCATGAACATTTTGAACTTTTGAAAAGCAATGCAGCCAGATTTGTTAAGTCATGGATTTAAGAACATCAGTTTTTTTTTCTGACTGCATTCCTTATCAGCACTTTTGTAACTGCTTGAAGCCTTGGTTTTCTCAACTGTAATATGAAAATGATAATATTTCTATGTGATGGTTGTGGAAAAAACATCAGTGAGAACAATATAACCCTCTTATAAAAAAGGAGTAAGTGTTTGTTCCAGTGCTGGGCCTGAAGGAAGTGCTCAGTAAATCCTGCCTTTCCTCCTGTTTTGAAGGGATAATGACACAAATTCAAACCTCTTACCAATATTGTAGGAATGCTACTCCACACACCACCCACTTTTCCTCTCTTTTCTGTTCTGATTCTTTCTGGTTCTGCTTTATGTTTCATGAGAAAAATCAGCCTGAGTTACAAAGTATGGCTTTTGTGCCACCAAGTCACTGGTAAAAGCAGCATGGTGATAATGACAGCAGCCCTGTCTCATATGTTGTGTGCCTGGTCCTCTCTGCAGGCACTTTCCACAAGTTTTTCTCCTTACAACGGCCCAGTAAGGTGGACATTTTTTCCCTCATTTTGCAAATGAGAGGATTAAGGGTAGATATTTGGATAAGGTTATGTATCTATTAATTGATACTACCAGAATTTGATCCAAGATGTCTGAAGACTGTGCTGTTCACCACCAAATAGGGGAAGCATATACCCAGGTTTGCCTCCAGCAGTCTCTATGTATAACAAGTATCCTGGCATTCTATCTGGTTTAGCATTTGTCTTAGATTTTTCATCTTTACAAATGTATTATTATTAATAGTTGCATTAAAACATGCCAGGTGATACAGTTTGGCTGTTTCCCCACCCAAATCCCATCTTGAATTCCCATGTATTGTGGGAGGGACCTGGTGGGAGGTAATTGAATCATAGGGACAGGTCTTTCCCTGTTCTCGTGATAGTGAGTAAGTCGCACGAGATCTGATGATTCTATTAGGGGGAGTTTCCCTGCACAAGCTCTCTTTCTTTGCCTGATGCCATCCATGTAAGACATGCCGTTTGCCTTCTGCCGTGATTGTGAGGTTTCCCCAACCACGTGGAATTGCAAGTCCATTAAACCTCTTTATTTTGTAAATTGCCCAGTCTCTGGTATGTCTTTATCAGCAGCATGAAAACAGATGATACACCAGATTTGCTAGGCTTCCACTTCACTGCCAGCCTCTGCCATGGTTTCATCTAGTCTCAGTGCAAAATGCATAGGCCATAAACACAGTTCTTAATTTAACATGTGGTTATATTCGAAAAACAACCAAAGATTACCTTTCTTTCTTCTCCTGACTTTTTCTGGATGCAATGTAACTAGTACCTTTTTTAAGGAAATGAAGAGACTTTGTACACTAGGGTCTGGGAAGAAGCTAAATCCTGGTAATGGTGGCAGAAGTATCCAACAGGCCTACTCCTATCAAGCAAATGGAGCTAGCATGCACATGGTAGCATGGCCTGTGCTACAGCCTACAAGATGCATGAAACATCAAACCAGGCTGTAAAGTTAGGAAAGCTTGGAAATGGTAGGTTAGGTATATATAAAGCACATGGGAATAAAAACAGAGAGTTCTTTCACAGAGCATATACAGAGTACTTCCTAGTACAGTGGTTTTATCATTTATTATATGCTATAAATCAGTAACTTTTTATTTATGCTCTTATTTGGTAGCTTTTTAAAAACTTTATAACTCTTTTCAGGAGCAATAAATTCTAAGGGGAGGGGAAGCACATGTTTAATAAAATTTTAAGTACAGAATTTCTACTTTTTAAGAAAATTGACAAATATGTAACTTACACAAAATGTTTGCTGGCATTTGACATCTAACTTGGGGACCATAATGATATTAGTTATCATTTGAAAAGGTGCAAGTCTACCAAAGAAACATCAGCATCGATTTCAAAAGCTAGTAGTTACTTTGTGCAGGTTTTCTTGAAAGTAATGATTTAGTGAAACTTATCACTAAACATATTAAAACACCAAAAGAGGAAGGAACAAATAGAAGGATGAACCCTCAAGGGAGTGCTGTGTTTAATATTTAAATTTAGAATACTATAAATGCACTTTAGAGTATCTCAACTTGTGGTGTAACACTTTTTTGAGGGAACTTCTATTTTTAATCAGGCGAACTTATATTCTGACCAGAAAGGAGTGAAAATAAGAATGCTTATGAGTCTCCAGCATCTGAATTTAGAGAAACAGTCAAAGGAATCATAGATACAACTTAGTTGAAAAACTTCGATTAAAATATTTTTCAAAGAAAGATATGGAGGTAAAAAGAGAGTATGTGTGAAAAGTATTTGAGCTATGTACACATTTTTATTTTAAAAATGGAATTAGATTTGAAACGATTAGCATATTTAATTTACTCATCCATGCACCATAACTTTTTAGTTAAGCAAGTACACTCTTTTCAGATACTAAAGTACCTGAAAAACTAAAAACAAAAAAATGCTACTACATGGTGGATATTTTAATTAGCCATAAACTACTTAGAGTAAGACTGCAGGCAATTTTGTGGAAAAAAAATTTAATGATACCATGTTGAAAAAAAAACAGACAAATGGCATTAGAAACAAATAGAGCAAAGAAATTGATTAACATATGTGAAGTGTATCAAATCTAGTTATTGCTTATGTTATTTTAAATGTTTCAGATAATTGATGTAATAAAGTGAAGATTTTTATTTTGCTTAAATGTAAATGCATATGTGCTATTTTTATTTTTAGAAAAAAATTATTTTTGAAAATCGTTTTAACAGAACTAGTTTATAAATACAAATGTATTTTATAAAAACAACTGTATTCATTAACAAATGAGTATTCAAAAAATGCTAAAATTTTAATTTTCAAGTGTGGCCTTGCAGTCTAACAATTATTTAGCTACTTGTCCCAAACAGGGAGTCTGTATGCACAGCCTGCAGCGTATGGTAAGTGACAGTCTTTGTTTTCATCTCAGCTCCCCGGATGTAGAAGGCCAGCTTCATCCAAGGCATCATGGTGAATTCTTTGGACAGTTGTTTTAAGTAAAAAATTGAACATCATCATTCTGCTGCCTCTCCTAATTTTAAAGGGAAGTGTCTTTCTTTTGGGTTCTTTTTGATTCACCAGCATCAAGGATTCCAGGACACAGCAGTCACCTGAGAGTTATGGCTGATAAATGTCTTCATTGCCTCAAAGAATTGTTCCGGGGCCATGAGACGCTCTCCAGCATTGCCTGAATTCCAAACGGAACTACATGCCTTTGTGACTTTGAAGATTAATCTCTGTCACTCACAGCTCGTTGGCTTCCCTTGCTCATTTCTGCAATGTCTGCAGATGGTGTGGTGCTCTGCGCCAGAGTTATTTACCCACAAGTTCCTTCACACATAGCTCCCTCTTTGAGCCATTCCAGGGAGAGTTAAATACTGAACAATTACGCAACTCTTTTGTCAGCCCGTGGGCCTTTCCAGCTCTGGTCCAAAAGAAAGTCTCTGCAGCAATACCTGCTATTCCTGGAGGCTGCTGCTGTCTCTCAACTGAATGCAGCCGAGACATTGCCTTCAAGAAGCCTCTCAACCCACAAAAATAAACATTTTCAAAATACACACAGACAACACATTTTTCATTGGTAAACATTCCTTAACACACTTCCCAGGCTGCCTGCTGCTTCACTGCATTTTTCTCCCAGAAGTCAAATTGCAGAATTCATCATCCTCTAGCTTTTTATTAATTTACAAGTCAGCAAATATTTTGGCACTGAGTACCACAGCTTTGTCAGAAAGATGTAAGGTAGAAGGGAAAGATGGAAAAGGAACAAGGAAAAATAGTAATTGTGGAGGTAAGTTCTTTACATTCATTTTTAAATTTTCCATAACCACTATGAGTATCTTTATTATCCTATTTTACATATGTAGGAAACTGAGACTCAAAGTGATGAAATAATTTGCCCAAAGTCACACTCCCAATAATGATGGAACAAGGACTTGAATCCAGGCAGTTTACTTTTAAAGCCTACAGTTATAACCCCTAAGCTATATCTCTTCACACTGTAGAGAAAGTAGGAGCAGAAGAAAGAGGAGAAAAAAGAAAACATGGGGAAAGGGATGGGAAAGAGAAGATACGTGGAAAGAAGAAAAGTGGAAAGTGGTGATCAGAGGAGTGAGGAGGAATAAAGAAAAAAACACTGGCAAGAGGGAGGAAAAGAGAGCTGAGAGAGAGAAGATGGGAACAGGGAGAGGAAGAGGGGAAGGGGGAGAGAAAGGGGACAGAGGGAGAAACAGAGAGGAGAGAGAGAGGAAAAAAGAGAGAAGGGACTGCGAGAGGAGCATGTAAAGTGAGTAATAATCCCAAGACCTTCTATGGTTCATATCTTGGGTAATTTGTGCCTTGATATATCTGAAATAAATACAACAATTTTTTAAAAGCCATCATATTTTTTAACAACTTTATTTATTTATTTATTTATTTTTGTACTTTAAGAGTCGTTACCATTGATTCACTAGAGGAACCTTCAAGTATTAGAAGGACACTGACTTTCAAATCAGTAAGGTTCAATTTCCTCTTCTGGAAATTAGAAATAAATACTTAGCGACCTCATATATCATTATAAATAAGTTCTGTCAGTAAAGCATTGGAAATTGCAAATCAACTTCCTTTGCGCTGAGTACCATCACTTTGGTCATGGAACTAAGGCACAGAAAGGGAGAACTGGGAAAACGAAGAAGAAATAGTAACAACAAATAGCTGGCATTGAGCACTTGTTATGTGTCAAGGACTGTGTGTACTACCATGGTGCACTCAGGAAGTTTAAGTTCTCTTGCTCTCTCCTCTCAAATAAAAGCAAGTGCTGGCTGGTACTTCTAGACCTAGACCTCCTAAACCCTAGCCAAGAGGTAGAATATAAAGTAGCGGTTATGAGAATAGGCCCAGAGCAATATTGTGCTTAATTGCTGCTCCTCCATCGAGCCCCTTATTCTCATGGCCCCCTAGATGCATTCTCTGCTTTGCGCTGAACTCTATGAACTGCACCTCTCGACTGCTTCCTCTTCCTAGATGGCTGGGGGACACAAGCTCTCCTCTCTCCTCTTTACCTCCCAAATACCCAAGACATGGTTGATTTGGACAGGAAAGGACTTCCTCTCCTTAAAGCTATAGCTCCCATCAAGGGATTTCTCTCACACAGTTAGTTGTTACCATTTCAGTAACACTGTTTCTAGGGATACTAAAGGATTCTAATTGTTGCTCATCTTTGGAGATTTTGGAACTATGTCTTGTGGGTTCCCTTAATGCTACCCTCGTCTCCATAAATAATTCTATCATTAAACTGTTTCAATTATCTTTTAAGAATTTGCCATCTGTTTCTATCACCACTCCGACACAGATGTGAACCGTCTGTGGGATCTTAGATAAGTTCCCTAGCATCACCAGCCTCAGTTTCGTCATCTATAAAACTGGGGTGTTGTATTTCATGGGGAAGATCTGAAGAGTGAATAAAAGTGGGTGTGCTTTGTTGCTTAACTTCTTGCCAGGCACATACACAGTAGTAGTATTTACAACCTACTTAGAAAATATGAATGCCTATAAGGTCAGACTTAAATATGAATTACCCCCATCTCCTGCCACTACACATACAGACCTTTACCCCAGGAAGTTCTCTGTGGTATCCAAAATGCAAGTGATTATCTTCATTTCATGGTCTCTGGTAGTTTCTGCCTTATTCTATTTCTAGTGGGTCTAGGATTTTCAGCATTTTCATGGAGTTTGTGAAACTCAGAGGATAAAACAGAAAGCCATGTAAGTATATGTGGGATCAGTCTGCCTGCCTGGAAGACAGAAGACTGACCCTTTATACAACTAGACGGAAGCTAATCTAAATCCTAGTGGGTTCTGCCAGAACCCAAGAACCCCCAAAACCATCCTTTTAATTTAAGGAATAAATCCTAACAGTATCCAATGGTCTGGTCCTCATAATTATCACAGTTCTTAGACATATCAGATACGGGAACACCCCACTGCTCTACCATTGCTCTGTGTCTGGGGATTGCAAATAGGTTTCTTGTTAAGTGCCAACTTGGATCAATTGGCAGTGTTGCCTGAAGTGCTGGGTGAAGAAAACTTCTCAGGCCAAGTGCAGGCTCAGCAGTAAAAATAAGCATTGTGATTGATTAACAATGTCTGCTATGGACCCGGGGTGAGGGGGAGAACTCCCACACTTGCTGTGTGTTTGCTGACCATGCATTATAATGTGAAGGGATTTTCTGGAAGAAAGTAGAATGGGGTGGTGGCATCCCAGTGACTTTCAGCCTTCATGGCTGAAAATATTCTTTTTGCACTCTTCTCTTGCAGAACCTATTTCAAATAAAAGGTAATGACTGAGATTACAGATACATTTTATCATTTAAACCTTTCATTTTTATGCGCATTTGCATTCAGCAGTAAAATTATAACACATATTTGGTATCTGTTGTAAGCATCTGGGGATGGTTTATATTATAGAGATTCAAGAAATAGAACTCTCTACTGGACAGTGATTCAGTCAGATATGTTCAACATAGCTCACTGAGCTCATCTCATCAATGATACGTTCATGCAGCTAAAGGCAAATGTTTAAACATTTAGTTAATCCACCATATGTCTTAAATGTTTTAGTTCCATCTGACATTTTAAAAAATCCATTTTAGTGGAAACCCGCCAAGTAAATTTACTTCTCTGGAAGATGATTATTCTATTCATCTTAAATCCAATTCTCTGGACCTCTCAAACACAATGAACTCTTAATTTGTAGGCTTCCAATCCAAAGACAGGGCTGTCTTCATGTTCTGCCTCCTGAAGTGCGGGGAAATGCCTGATCAGGTGGTTCCATGTAATATAGTTTATATCCTGAGGTCCACACAGCTAGGTGTAGGCAAAGGTGGCTCCAGAAGAACTAATTATCATCTCTGGGGGCTCAGCAGGGTGGTAAGTGAAAGGCAAAACGGAGGACTATGAAAATAAAAGGAACAAAGTCAGAGAAATATGAGAATCAGAGTAGGAAAAACAAGAACAAAAGACAAAGGTAAATAAAGAACATTTACAACAGGATGTGGTTATAACTCTTATGTTTCAAGTCACACACTCCTAGCAATTAAAAACAATACTGAAGGTAAAAATAATAACCATAGAACTGTGAGGCTTAGGCATAGTGGTTAAAAACACAAACCTTGATATCAAATAAATTAAAGTCTCAAATCTTGGCTCTACCAATTACTAGCTGTGACCTTAGGCAAATTATTTCATCACTCTGAGCCTAGTTTCCTCACAGGGTTGATTAAAATATTAAACATGTATAGTGGGTGAGTATAAAACTCAGATTTGCAAAAAAAGTAACTTAATTTTTAATAAGTAAATTCAACTTCATGTATAAACTCCTAGTCTGCCCATAACTTAAAATATATTTTATCACATTGCAGTATACTCAATTTGTATTCAGTGATTTTTATAAAGCCACTTAAAGTATCACTCTATCAGTCTTTATCCCATTCCAATCTTAGACATTTTTGGGTAAGAATTAATCATTTCTAAGGCTTCCCCTACTACACCTCACCATCTACCTGATGGTAAGTTAGTAGAGAGGAGAGGAGTGTCATATAATGTCCTAGCCTCTAACCCTTGCTGGTCTTCAGTTGAGAGAACTCATTCTGCTTGGCCTTTGGCCACCAGCCTTTGTCCTTTTTCATCTCTTCTGGTGAAGTTACTCTCACCAAGCCCTGGACATCTTGAGTTGGCATCCATTCAAATCAAGCAGGTCCCACTTGACCTTTGTGATGGTTTGCTGCCACTCCTAGCTAATGCCTCTGGTCCAAAGGTCCTTGCCTTCCGCAGCTTTGCTGTCCTTATCTCAGACCTCTTGCTGTCCATCAGTCCTCTCTATAATTCTGTGAACTTTGATTTTCAGAATCCAGGATTTTGATGAGGTATGTTATTTGAACTAGAAAAGCTGAGCTTTACAAATTAAGAGCCAAGGGGTTTTATTTAGCGTGAGTCTTGATGTGGGGAAGAGTGAGAATTTGACCGAAGGGCAGTTTTTGTCTCTGGGGCTAGAATGGAAGATCAGCAGATGGAGCCTAATATGGGGAGAAGCAAAATTGAGGTGCAGAAAAGTGAACTTATTTTCCCATCCCCTTCAAGTTAATGTTGGGGGTTGGCAGGGACTGGATCTAGACACTGATAGTTAGGGTCAGGGGATATCAAAACTAGGTGCTTATTCCTTGCCTCCCCAGAGTTCATGCCTTTCAGAGATGACCTGAGCCTCCATGGCAGCAAGGTCAACATGGTGTAGATGCTGGAATAGAAATGAATGAGGATTGTTCCAGAGGGAAGGGCTTGAGAGAGCATTCTCCCACCCCCTGCCCTCCACTCAGCCCTTGTCCCATTCCCTGTGATCCTTGGGGAATTTGAAGTTTCCAGGAGCCTAGAAATGGAACAGGAGATACACCCAGCCCCAAAGAATCAGCAGCTCCAGGGATAGCAAAGGTGAGACTCAAGTCCACCATAGAGAAATCACCAGGCCTTAAATGAGATGTGCAAACAAGTGATCCTGCTGTAGACACGTTAGAAAGGGCTACAGCTTGAACCCTTTCCGAGGAGAAGGCCAGAGGGACCTCAGGCCCTAACACCTCAAGAAGTAAGTATTCCTCCGCTCCCAGGCCCTGTCTGGGAAAGGAAGAGAGGGGAATTAACTATCCAAACAGCCCTCCATTTTAAACCAGAAAGCTGAGAACACTTTAATTGGTGAGAACAAACATTTTCCCCATCAATAGGGTAGGAGAGCAAGAGGTAAAGTCAGAGAAAATAATTGACTGACTTATGGAAAATAAAGGAAGACTGGGGGAGGAATTAGTTCTTATATTTGTTTTTACTGTATGTACTAGTCTGCTCAGGCTGCCGTGACAGAATACCACAGACTTTTCGAAGGTGGCTTAGAAAACAGAATTTTATCTTCTCTCAGCTATAGAGGCTCAAAGTTCCAGATCAAAGTGACGTCAGGACTGGTTTCTGATGAAGCCTTTCTCCTTGGTTTGGAGATGGTGCCTTATTTCTGTGTCCTCACATGGCCTTCTATGTGCACAGAGAAACACAGCTCTGGTGTCCCTTCCTCTTCTCATAAGGACACCTGTCCTCTTGGATTAGGGCCCTACCCTTATGACCCCTTTTAATTTCAAATACAGTCACATGGAGGGTTAGGGCTATAACATGTACATTACGGAGGGAAAAAATTCTAGCCATAACAGTATATGAACTTAACTTGTAACATACATTTTTTGTCTATATTATGCATGTAAACACCCTAGTCCAGCACTTTGATTTAATAAGTGATTAACAAGAGGGAAATATAATATTACTGTTATATTATAATAATAAAATTAGCTAATTTGCAATATGTGCCAGACATTTTTTATGTGCTTTGTGTATGCTATTGCATTGACCCTAACAACAGTTTATAAGAAATACACTATTACTCTCTGCCTTTACTCCTCTCAGTTCTCCTAGAAAAATAACCTCCCACCCTATACCCAAGGCTTGGCCTTATAGTTTTAATAATCCAAAATTGGGTGTCTTTCTTGGGATAGTAGCTTAATTGGAAACCATGAGGATTCAGCTTTCTTCCTCTTCACTTTCTCTGGCTAAGTAAGGTGATATCTTCAGTCACTTCTGACACCAAAAAATGTCAGTCATGCTTCTGGTACTCACTGAAGGCACCATAACAATGGCTTGGACCAATGAAGGCCCTGCCACTGATTCCACCACACTGAGGATACAGAGCAACAAGGTCACTGAGGCAGCCATGTTCCTGTCATCACCAGTGTTACTGTAGCTATGCCAATCCTGCTGCTTGTCCAAGCCATGCCATCCTGTTAGCACCCAAGCCAATGACCCTCCAGATCAGACCACTGCTGGGGCTTCATTCACTGTGCTCTGCCCGGAAATATCCATCCCTCCTAAACTTCTGCATCTCTCCTACCCTTAGATCTCCCCATCCTCAATGTTTATGTTGATTTTCCGAATCTTATGACGAATATAACTTGGGTTCCGCATAAAGAAAACAAATGGAGACCCAGAAAATACAAGAATAAGAACAACGTCCAAAATGGATTAGGTGAGGACTAAGGTTGGAGGTGCAAAACATAAAATAAAAAACAATTTGGATTAAGGGATATGTTGTAGATGAAATCACCCAGCACCGTGAATGTTTTTCTTGAAACTTAATCCCAATGTACATCATCTCTTTTGTGTTCAGTGGGTAATACCTCTAGAGAGTTTTCCTGCCATTCTCACAAAATTTTTCAGGAAAAATATACCTCAAGTATTAAGTAAAAGTAATCCTATGCACAGATTCCACTACCTTTATTTTTTAGCTTTATTTGATATAAAGCTGCCATTTTTCTCTGAACACAACAAAGCCTTGAGTTTAGGGAGAGAAATAAGTCTTCAGTTCATCTTCCCGAAATGTTATTTTGGAGCGACTCCATTTGATGCTTCCTAGATAAAGCAATCAACCTGGAGAGGATTGAGGGGCCCATACACTAAAAAGTGACATATAATTATTACCATACCTATTAAGTGAATAAACCAGCCAGAGCCCAATTACATCGTTGCAACATCCAATGAAATATCTCTTAAACAATTCTTCAATGAAGAAATAAACCTGTCATGGAAGAAAAATGTGCTGTACATCAAGGCTATGTATTGAGGAAGTAATGTTGCTGTCAGGGTCGCGCTGGCTGTAACTCAATGTGCAATTAAAGGAAATTAGAGGCAATCCTTATTACATACATTTTACACTTTGTTTACTATGCTACAAATTCTGTAGTGGAACCACTGACTTGTAGCAACAATAGCTCATTTAGTGGAAAATGAGAATGTTTAATAAAGGATATTTGATGGCTGAGGAGCAGAGTATGCCAATTTACATTTCTTGCCATGTGTCCCTTCTTAAAACCACATCTTTGGATAGAGCTGGGCATAATGTAGCCACAACCAAAGCCAATATGACATATCTGAAATTCTGCTTGATATTCAAGAGAAAAAAAAAAAACATTAAACAGGAAACAAAAGTGTATTGTATTAGTCCGTTTTTACACTGCTATAAAGAACTACCTGAGACTGGGTAATTTATAAAGAAAAGAGGATTAATTGATTTACAGTTCTGCATGGCTGGGGAGGCCTCCAGGAAACTTATAATCATGGCAGAAGTCAAAGGGAAAGCAAGGCACGTCTTACATGGTAGCAGGAGCGGCGGGGGGGGCGGGGGTGCGGGAGGAAGTGCCACACACTTTCAAACAACCAGATTTCCTGAGCGCTCACCATAAGGAGAACAGCAAGGGGGAAGTCCACCCCCATGATTCAGTCACCTAACACCAGGCCTCTCCCCTGATGTGAGAATTACAATTCGAGGTGAGATTTGGGTAGGAACACAAAGCCAAACCATATCATGTATCAATGATTTTTAGCTCAAAGAATAAATTTTCAATCAATCATTTTACAAAGAATCGGGAAGACAGGAGGGAAAAAAAGGCACTAACAAGACAGTAACCTTGGGCTGAAACTCTTTAAGAAGCAAATGCTGGTCCATAAAGATTACTTTTGAAAGCTCCCCAGTCTCCTCAGAAAATATTTGTTGAAAATTTGCTAAATCTTAAATTTCTGACATATTCAGTCTGAAAACCCCATATTTGCTTGTAAGTATTATTTCTACAAACTTCCATCATTCATTTGCAGGCAATACTAGAAGGTGGGACTATGAAAGGATGAATTGCAGGGCAATAGTGTGGTAATCAGATGGCCTCCCTGATGGGAATTTCTGCTTGGGTGAAGGAGTGGCAACTGGCCACAGAGTCACTAGCTGGTAAGCATTTTAGCCTGGCTCTTGGTTACTCGGTCACTTTGTGGACCTCCAACAGAAAGCAAGTGTTGGATTTGACAAATTAGAGATTATTCATGGCTTCTTTTAAACTCATTTTGACTTTGGAGGGGACTTCAGTTGTGTGGCAGTAGCGACAGTATTGGCATCAGAGAAATGGGACCACGTGGGCTTTGGAGAGCCTCTTACAAGAAGGGAGAGCCTCTTACAAGGAGTAAGATCCGGGAATATTGTTGCATGAAGGCTCTGCCTCAGAATCATTTGAGTTATTTTCCTCCTTGGAGCTTTTATAATCCCTGACATCTTGACCACTAATTCTCCCCAAATGAAACAGACATTTGCATATTTGATGCTAATTATCCATGTAATCAGAGTACAGTTAATATTACTTTAAGAAAAATTAAGAATGGCCCAATGACATTGAAACATCTTTTGATCATTCGCTGTAGAATCTTTTCAAAAAAGGGTGACTGGAGTCTGAAGTTTGGCAGATGTTTATTGTTGGGAGGGTCGTCAGGAGGACAGGAAAGGCTGCAGAGAAAGAGTAAAATGCCTAAATCATTTGCCAGGATTCTTAAGGAGGGCAGGTTGTGCTTCTGAGCAATTAGAGGCATCCTCTGAAGTCAGAGCTCTGCCAAGCTGGAAAGGAAGAGCTATTTAAAATTCTGCTTCTCTTCCATAGGGAGAAAAGAGACTGTTGCATCCTTAACCCATCCCAGATGTCACAAAAATATTTATAAAGTAATAATTTTTAAATTGTGTGTTCTCAGACTTCTCTTATGCTCCTTTCCTAAGAGTGGTTTTGCATTGCTGGGAAACATTTTCTGTTGTTACTTCCATGTCTAATCTTAAATGGGTCTTTGATTCATTAAACATTATAAGGAAAAGTTGGTGCCTAAGGTTGCTGAAAGGACTAAGTTGATGAAGGTTTCAGGAATTTGGTATCAAACTTACTTATGCTTTTTGGGGGAAAGGATTTAGTAAACGTTGTCTACAATTATTATTCTGAAATTTTTTTCCCATAGTCCCTCAAGGTGGTTGTGGCATAGACCCAAGACCTGTGAGAGGAAAAACTCATTTACCTATTCAACGCCATGCATTTATTCATTTATTCAACAAGTGATTATAAATGATTGGTAAGCATCTACTATGAATGCAACACAGGCTGCAGTTGGTAGAGAATTTGTCAAACCTGTAGGAGACTTATGGTCTCCTAGCTGGTATTATTGCCATATAGTCACATTATATCTATTTTAGGAGGATTTCCTAAAATGAAGTAAAAAATTCTTAGGTTTACTACCACCTGCATTGTCAAATCAAAACACAAAGATTGCCCAAGCTGATAAAACACATAAACAAAGCTGAGTTTATTGCTTGCCAAGCAAGAGAGAGCCAATTCACTCAAAAGCCAGTGCAGCCAATTACTCTGAATTAAAAGCAGAAGGGCAGGAAAATTGGGTAAAAACAGGGAGTTTTAGGCAAATAAGGCTGAATCCTCTTTGCATGGTTAAGAAGAGGGTAGCGAGGTTTCCTTGAGATTGAGCATGTATGTATAAAAGCTCAGGCATGGTTTACAGGCAGGTTAGGAATGAGCTCACAACGCTCTAGTGGGCTCAGGATCACAGAGCAAGCAAATTCTTATGTATATTCTCACAGTTTGGTGTAACTTTTCTTTAACGGGGTCATATTTTTGTCCTAACTGTATCTTACCTTAACCTATCTGAAGCTTCTGGGAAATGTTACTAGCTCTTGTGTGGTCAGACACATGCGCACATCCGGGCAGAGCTGGAGGCCATTTTTCAAAGTCAATTTTAATTGCTATGGTCTAAATGTTTGTGTTCCCTCAGAGTTTACATGTTGAAATCCTTAGCCCCAAGGTGATAGCATTAGGAAGTGGGTCCTTTGGGAATCTCTGCCACAATGAATGAGTGGGGTTAGTATCCTTATCAAAGAGACCTCAGAACACTGGCTAGCATCTTCGACCATATGAGGACACAGCTAGAAGCTGCCATCTGTGAACTGGAAAGCTACCCTCACCAAATACCAAATCAGCTAGCACCTTGATCTTGGACTTCCCATCCTCCAGAACTATGAGAAATAAATTTGTTTTTTATAAAATACCCAGTTTATGGCACTTTGTCATAGCAGGCTGAACATATTAAAACACCAATTTTTCTTCCAGAGTGAGAATTCTTTTCACATCTTTCTGTAAAATGCTCATCTGCTCTTCAATGGTTAAGTAAGGCTCCATTTAAACTCTAACAACTCATTGTCAGAGATCTTCTTTATAATGAACTGATATCATCTTTCCTTAATAAGCCATTAGAACAACTGGAATGCACTTTGTATGCTGTGCTTTCTGCTAAGAGTTTTACGTGCATTTAATCATCACAATAACCAAGCACTATAGGTCTTATTATTATCCCCATTTCTAAATAATAATGGTAACTGACATTTATTGAGCCCTTACTATGTGCCGAATACTTTATGGTTGAATCACACTTTGTTCTCACATGGATACAAGCTTTATCCAAGGAGAGTATCAAGTTTTTTCTTCTATTCATATTACCTTTGTTGACCTCTTTGCCTTCAGCAACACATGAAGCTTCATTCTTTGGGGAATATGTTTTTAGGAACAACTGGTTTCCATCCCTAAATTATAACTACTAACTCAGAGACCATCGTCTTAAAAGTACTATTTGATACTCTATACCATACACAAATATCTTTACCTTATAGTTCCCCTTAGCTAATGTAACAGAAAGGCAAAAACCAATCCCACTGCTACTCCATGAAGAGTCCCACTGTTCCTTCCTAAGATGTTCAATCTGAACATCCCTTGTTCCCTATTTTCAATCCAATCCTTACATGAGTATCAAATTCTAGATTCATCTTTTCCTTACTTACAAAATAATTACTTCTAGTGCTGGGCATAGTGACTCATGCCTGTAATTCCAGCATTTTGGGAGGCTGGGGTGACAGGATTACTTGAGGCCAGGAGTTTGAGACTAGCCTCGGCAACATAATGAGATGCTGCCTCCACAAATAATAATAATTAATTAGCCAGGCATGGTGGTGCATGCCTGTAGTCCTATCTTCTCAGGAGGCTGAGGCACGAGGATCACCTGAGCCCAGGAATTTGAGGCTGCAATGAGCTACGATCATGTCACTGTACTCCAGTCTAGGCAAAAGAGTGGGACCTCATCTCTAATCATAATAATAATAACAGTTTCTGATTTTTTAAGGATGCTACCATTGACACCACAATTTTTCCCAGGAAAATATTTTTAAAATGCATGTATGTACATGCTAAATAAATTAGATACCAGCATCATTAAATACCCTGCAAGAGGAAATAAATCTAATTAAATTCTTTCTGCTGTTTCTCACAGTTCTGGAGGCTGTGAAGTCCAAGATCAAGGTGCTGGAAGATTTGTTGTCTGGTGAGGGCACATTCCTCATCGACAATGCCTTCTAGCTGTGTCCTCACATATTAAAGAGCTAGCTAGCTAGCTCTCTGAGGTCTCTTTTATAAGGGCACCAATCCCAATCATGAGGGTGAAGCCTCCCAAAGGCTTCATGTCCTCATACCATCACTTTGGGGATTAAGATTTCAACACAGGAATTTTGAAGGGACACAAACATTCAGACCATAGCAATCACCCTCTAAAGATGTAAGTGAATAAACCTCCAGATGATTTCAACCTTCATCTGTCATGTCACTCCCAGTCTTCAGGTCTTCCCAAGTGAGGGGCCAAACATCACGGAGCAGTGACCAGCTACCCCTGCTTTGTCCTGCCTTAATTCCTGATCCACAGAATCCATGAACAAAATAAAATGGTCACCTTTTTCCATTAGGTTTTGAAGTGCTTTGCATTGCTCTATTACTGTAGTTCAATAATAGTAGCTAGGAAAGGAACTTCTCTTTCTGTGGGGACAGATGTTGCCTGACATATCATCATTCATGGTTACTGCTCCCATTCTAGAAAGTCATCCCTACCCAGAGCCACTGGAGAAGCCAACAAAGTCAGGCATCATAGTAACCCCTAGAATAAGAGGCTTACCCAGGTTATAACACTGAGAGCAAACCTAAGGTGAGGGTAGGGAAAGGATGAATGGATGGGCTCACAGCCAATCCTTGATGCCACTCCTTGCCTCCTTCTCTCTCTGTTCCACTGCCTTGCATTCACACTGCTTTTCTTAACACCTTATTAGGGGAGTCCAAATAATTATCTTTTTAACATGTTTCATTTTTTAAAAAAGTTTTAAACATTTCCCTTTTGTAGAATATGCTTCTACCTGGAAGCACAGCACCTTGGTGTTCCTCCCAGGGATGCTCTTAAAAGCCTCTCCCAGTGGACGGAAATGAGGAAAGTCATGGATTCAGCTGCCTGCTCTGTGCCCACTCCCATGGAGAACACATGGCTGAGAGTAGGTGCTCAATCAATATTTGCTGACTGGATGAATGGTCAAGGCATTTCTTTGTTTACAGTGATGTTCTCTTTCTGGATCTTCTTAAAAGCACAGAGAAAAGAGAGAGACTGGAGAGGTCAATGCTTTCACCAAGCCACAGTCTGGAGAATGCTCCTTGTTGGTGTCATCTGTGCTTCCAGAGAAGACTTTGGTGTTGGAGGCTGAGCTGTCGGGGCAGGGATCTGGTTGGCGCTCAGCTGTCTTCTGGGAGAGCCCTTTCTGCTCTGACACAGCTGGAGCGCAGCTGCTAGCCAGAGAGCTGATCTCCTGACAGCACTGGGATTTGGAAATCCCTGCATTTCACATCTGTGCCCGCCAGCTGGCCTTATCCAACCCTTTCCCCTTTGGAAGGAAGCTGTTTGACTTCCGGTAGAAACCTGCAGACTTGACAAAGACAAGAGTTTGTTGCCTGACTTTAGCATATACATTCCTCAGAGGACTTTTTGAGGTAGGTTTACATAGATGTCCTTGACTGCTAGACAGAATGAATCACTTGTAACTCAGTATGCTAAACAGTCTTGAAACTTTTCTCTCTCTCATCACCACTACTGGCATGAAAGTCTCCGATTAGAAAGCAACATTCACTCCATAATATTCCTATCACTATAAAAACAGCCATAGTCCCTGCCCTTTAAGTATTGCACAATAGGTACTTAATAAGTTCCTCATGTTGATTGACAATCTTCCATTGACACGGCAGAAAAGGATAGAAGATTTTAATCAATACCTTTAATTTTTTCATTGACAAACTATGTGAGTTATAAATGAAGATGTGATAGTTCCCTGAGAGGTGGAAGAAATGGAAATATTGGCAATACCATGTTAATTGTGGTATTATTTTCAGTGAGAAGAGGATGATACCATTTGTCTTGATTTGTGTACAATGAGGACTAGTGGTTTTTATGTGATTGACCTCAAAGTAGAGTGACCAACCATCCCAATTTGCTCAGAACGGTCCTCATGTAAGCACTGAAAGTCCCACATCTCAAGTAACCCCTGAGTTCCAGACAAATCAAGACACTCAGCCACCCTATACATCAGGAAACTCCCCTGGCAAAAATAAGTACCCCACCAGCCTGTTAATGGAAAAATCTTCTAAAATTTATTCACTTTGCTATTAAAAGGCAAAAATTTCTAAAAGAAGGGACATTAAAATCTAAGTACAAATACTTATCAAATCAGCACACTTTATTCGTTGATTCAACAAATATTTATCAAGCACCTATTTACACAGAATGAAGTACTAAGGATGTGAACATAAATAAGCCACAGTGCCAGACCTTAAAGCATTTACAGTCTAGTGGGCAAGAAAAACAAATAAATGGGCATTAACAGCAGAGCATGATAGTTTCATACATTTGTAATAGACACAACCATGCTGGAGCAATACAGAAGGGCAGTTATCTGGCCTTGGGGAACAGGTGTCTGGATGAGGTGACATCTGAGACCTGGGTTAACCAGAAATTAATGAGGTGAAAGGCAGGGTCAGGGAAGAGATACTCCCTGGAGAGGGAAGAGTAGGAACAACAGCCTCAAGGGAAAAAGAGATCATTGTTTTTCCATCATAGGAATCACAAGTTAATAGGACAAAGGAAACACTGGTTTTCTTGGCTTGGGGTACAACAGAAACCAGTGTAGGGGCCAACAGAAAACTCCCTGCCTTCAACATCTGAAGGTACATTGAAAATCAACTAATCAAAGGCAGATTCATAGCAAAAAATAGAATACAAATGTATTAGTGTACATGGGGGAGAATTATAGAGTGACTGCCCCACCAAAGAATGGGGTTATATACTTTTATTCTAGGGGGCAAGAAATGGGGACGTTTCGATAATTTTAGGGGGACAGTAAATGATTTTTAGGGAAATTCAATGGGTTTAAAGAACATACAATGTCCTGGAACAAAGCTTGTTGGACCCACAGAGCAGATAATGGCTGTGACAAAAAAATTTGTTCGGGTGTGTTGACGGACAGTCTTTCTTCCTGTGAAGTGAGTTCAGTTAATGGAAACTCCAAGAGACCAAAAATAATTGTTCAAAATTTCTTCTTTGGGGGTTCTGGACTTCTATCTGGGAACTTCAGAGAACAATTTTATCCTGTGTTTTGGGAGAGACAGAAGACTGAGAGGCAGGGTGGTGGAAGTGGAGGCCCAAAAGCCCTTGAGACTTCATTACAGCAGGTCAAAGTACCACATTTTGGGGTATTGATTTCTGAGCTCCAATACCATTTTGCATAGGATCAGACTTTTTGATTATTTTTTAAATTATCAGTATGTTGGCTGGGTACAGTGGCTTACACCTGTAATCCCATCACTTTGGGAGGCCAAGACAGGAGGGTCACTTGAGCCCAGGAGTTTGAGACCAGCCTGGACAACATAGTAAGACCCCATCTCTACAAAAACTAAAAACATTAGCCTGGTGTGGTGGCTTGCACCTATAGTCCCAGCTACTTGGAAGTCCTGAGTCAAGGAGATCAGGGCTGCAATTAGCTACAGTTGTGCCACTCCACTTTCACTTGGGCAATAGAGCAAGATGCCATTTCAATCAATCAGTCAATAAGTTAAACACTCCATGAATATGATTCCTGGTTTTTCCTGGAGGAAAAGTCAATATTGGTCTTGAGAGAAAGAGAGTATTTGCCACTCAACATTCAAATTTCTCAACTTTTGTCTTTGTCCTGTTGACTCAGGAAGGTAAACTGAGGCAGCAACTCATCATTGCCACCTCGCCTCATTCTCCTCCTACTTCCTCAGTATTTGGGAACAGTCTCTGGAGTTAAGTCTTGGGTTAGGTCTCTAGGGAATGAATAAAGAACTCGTCTGTGTTTTATCAGAGCCTTAGCATTTATTAAATACTTTTTCTTTCTACTAGGACTCACAGTACTTTAAAGGTATAATAATAAAATAAAAATCAATTATCAAAATTAGAACAAATATTCGAGCTAGCAAACACTAAAATGAGACTTTTCTTAATATTTTATTCTTAAAAGTAACACATTGTTATGAAAAATTTAAACAGTAAAGAAGAAAATTAATTAATACCAAGTCTCTCTTCTCTCCATCCCTCCTATGCCCAAACACTCCCAAGAATTCCATTTGTTGACAGTTTTCTATATATCTTTCTATATATCTTTTTTTTTTTTTTTTTTTTTGAGACAGAGTCTTGCTCTGTCGCCCAGGCTGGAGTGCAGTGGCATGATCTTGGCTCACTGCAACTTCCGCCTCCTGGGTTCACGCCATTCTCCTGCCTCAGCCTCCCGAGCAGCTGGGACTACAGGTGGCCACCATCACACCCGGCTAATTTTTTGTATTTTTAGTAGAGACAGGGTTTCACCATGTTAGCCAGGATGGTCTTGATCTCCTGACCTCGTGATCCGCCCGCCTCGGCCTCCCAAAGTGCTGGGATTACAGGCATGAGCCACCACACCTGGCCTGTTCAGTTTTCTATATATCTTTTCAGATATTTTCTATACAAATACAAGCAAAGATGGATGGATGGATAAACAGGTTTTTTAATGCCAGCTATATTGATAATGTTGTCATGGAATTTGCATTTTTCAGTTAACATACTCCTGACATTTTCTGTAAATTAGACCTATCAGTCAGGTGTTGCTACAGTAATGTTACGCAACAAACAACCTTAAAATCTCAGTGCCTCACAATAAGCATTTATTTATTGCTTATGTCACATGAGAGTTGCAGATCATCTGTTTTTCTGTAGGTTTTGTTTAGCTGGGCTCATATGGCTCTGCCCTGGTAAGCTCTGTCCAACTCATTTTTCTCATTTTGGAATCCAAGCTGACAAAGTAGCCACTGTGTGACATTATGCCCTTGTGATAGAGGGTAGAACAAAGGGCCTCAGCCAAGCTAGGCAATCTTTTTTTTTTTTTTTTTTTTTTTGAGACAGGGTCTCACCCTATTGTCTAGGCTAGAGTGCAGGGGCATAATCTTGGCTGACTGCAACCTCTGCCTCCCGGGCTCAAATGATCCTCCCAGTCTCCTGAGTAGCTGAGACCACAGGCATTGGAACCATGTCCAGCTAATTTTTGTATTGTTTTGTAGAGACAAGCTTTTTCCATGTTGCCCAGGCTGGTCTCTAACTCCTGAACTCAAGCAATCTTCCTGCCTCAGCCTCCCAAAGTGCTGGAATTACAGGCATGAGCCACTGTGTCGGGTGGCAGTCAAATTTTAGAATGTGGCAAACATCACACCCATTCATATCCCATGGTCAAGGCATTTTATATGGCCAAGAATGAAGTCAATGGGGGCAGAAAAGCATGGCAAGGATGAGAAGGAATTAAATAATTGTAAAGAAACAACATCAGCCAGGTGTGGTGGCTCATGCCTGTAATCCTAGCATTTTGCAGGGCTAAGGCAGAAGGTTCACTTGGCCCAGGAGTTTGAGTCCAGCCTGGGAAACACAGTGAGACCTCATCTCTACTGAAAATAAAAAATTAGGCAGGTGTAATGGCATGCATTTGTGGTCCCATCTACTCAGGAGGCTGAGGCAGGAGGATCACTTGAGTGGGGGAAGTTAAGGCTGCAGTGAGCTGTGATTGATTGTGCCACTGCATTCCAGCCTGGGAAAGAGAGCAAGACCCTGTCTCAAAACAAACAAACAAACAAAAACAAGAAACAATATGTCCTGCTACATTCGTACTTACGCCCCATTCTTCTGATTGTCTGCATAGTATTTTATTAAGAGACACATCAAATGTGTTCTTTATTTTTGCAATCAATGCTGTAATAGGTATACTTAGAACTTTAAGGATATCTTTAAATACTTGTGGAGACATATTTGTAGAAGTACTTGAACTAATGGTTTATGAGTTTAATTTTTTAAATATTCCTAAATTGCTCTCCAAAAGTATGATATCCCTTAATTCTATTCCAAGATATATGAGATGCATGTCCACAAACCCTCTCCAAACTTTGTATTATCAAACTTTTAATTCAAAAGGTAAAACATTAATGTTTTTAACTGCATTCTTTTGTTAACAGTGCAGTATTTTTAAGTGTCCTAAATTTGGAGATAATTCTATCATAGTCCCAGAATTTGGATTCACCCAGATCTCTTAGAAAATAGCTTAACGACATTAACACCAACCCAACATACTCACCACCCACACTATGTTTCTCTGTATCTTTGGTTTTATTCTGGAGAAAAGCAGAGCAAATCAGCTTGCTCTATGATATGGTTTGTTTCTGTGTCCCCACCCAAATCTCATCTCAAATTGTGATCCCCACATACTGAGGAAGTGGCCTAGTGGAAGGTGACTGAATCAGGGGGTGGACTTCCCCTTGCTGTTCTAGTGATACAATTCTCAAGAGATCTGGTTGTTTGATACATGTGAATTCCTCCCCTTTGTTCTTTCTCTCCTGCTGCCATGTAAGACATCCCTTGCTTCTCTTTCACCTTCTGCCATCACTGTAAGTTTCCTGAGGTCTCCCCAGCCATGCAGGACTGTGAGTCAATTAAACCTCTTTCTAAATTAGCCAGTCTCAGGTAGCATCTTTAAAGCAGTATGAGAATGGACTAAAACATCTGTAAAACAGAGACATTATAAAAGGTTTTCAAGTTATAGGACTGGAGAACCAAGTCCTATAACTTGATCATGGCTACGTTTAGTGCCTTGATGAGAAAGACTGTGAAACTGAGGACAGGCTCAGCAGGGAAGAGGGATGTGATCCATTCGTGATGTCTGCTTTGAACTCAGGAAAGGCGGCAGCATCATGTGTAGTATCTATTTACCTTCCCCACCCTTGGAGCTGCTAGAATTCTATCAGCATTTTCATCTTCCTTTCTACCATTTAGTCTGTCCCAGATCACAGAAGATAAGTATTGAGCAAACAGATGAGAAGAAAAACGACTTGGGCTCTTTCCCATGCCTCTACTACCTGTCTGTATCACATGAAGCTTTTTGAAAAAGGTCACAGAAAATGATTTTGAAAAGAGGCCCAGTAAATATTTTGGTAATGTTTTGGTGTGGGCTTTGTTTGGCCTTTTTGTCTTTGCTGAGCTCCGTGGCTTAGGCTTTTAAGATACTTTTACCATCAGAGTAATATTATTTTGATAACCCACTTCCTCGTGATGTTTGAAAGATGGTTAATTATTGTAGGGGGTTTAAATACAGTGTCAAAGTAAATCATAACAGGATTCTTTGGTCAGGTTCAAGGTTAAAGGCAACCACATTTCCCAACTACAGAGCAACATAATCACTCCTTTTCCCACAGATAACTATGGTCTTCCTGCCAGCCTACAGGAATCCCATCCCCTTTCCCCAAGTGTAACCGGACTCCCTGCCACAGAGAAACAACACTCTCCCCTGCAGCTTTGCCACAGGGTAATCAGTCATTGGTACACCAGCCTGATCCCCAAGTACTGCAGTAACCACAGAAACCACACAGAATGTGGACTCACCACGTGGTTGTGGACATAGTCATCATTTTTAACACAGAGAGATGAAGTCACTCCATCTTTTCTCTGATGAAATAAAACATTAAAATACAACATTGGAAACAGATGCTTTCCCAATGGAGAGATGTATGCTGTAAAGGCAAGGCTCCACTCTACATCCCTGAGTAAGGGAAGGAAAGACCAATGAGACAAATTCCTGAGAACCTGTTAAAAATTGGAGTAATCCAGTCTCAGAGAAGGTAATGGGGAGGTGACACTAAGGGGGTACAGAAGATTGTCATCGGCAGAAAAGTCAGGCATGTTTTCCCAGAAGAGAGAAAGATTGAACTACCTCAGTTGCAAAAATGTGGGAACCCCAAAGAAAGAGATACAGCAAATTCAAAAGCATTGAAAAATAACAAAGAAAAGAAAATCTTGGCTTTAAAGTGGCAATTTTTTTTCTAGTGACTGAACAGTAATCTTCTAAGGAGAATAGCAAGAGCCCCTTCCCAATAGAGTTTTAAGCTTTCACTGTGAAAAGGCTATTCTTGGCTCAGCAACCCAGCTGATTTATTCTCACCTTGAGGCAGTTCTGTAACCTTGCCTTCTACCTCAGCTTCCCAGTCAGCCAAGTGGGACTTCCGACTTGCAATCTGCTTCATTTGCTAGGATGTCATGAAGATTAATTAACAACATTAATACACTAAATGTTCTTTGGGATGGGCAGAGAGAAAATGTAATTATGACCATTATTGCCATGGGTTACTAGGCAGAGTATTGAGATGGTTGCAGGGACTGTGCTTGGAAGTAGAAAAACAGGCCAAACGGTGATCTTTGCATGATTTCAAATGCCCCCTGACCTGAAAGAATTTCCTCTACATTCTTGCCCAGGGACTTAAAATGTTCACAGTTATGCTAACATAGCAGAAAGTGCATTGGACTTGGAGTCAGAAAACTTGTATCCCATTCTATCTTTGCCACTTATTGGCTGTGTGATCTTGTGCAAACTAATTGTTCCAAGTCTCAGTTTCTTCATCTGTGAAAAAGGCATAATGATACCACCAATGTCTAGGTGCCTTACAGTGTTCCCGAAAAATCTAAATGAAATGTGAATATTTCTACAAATTGGACTGACTATATAAAGATAAAATATTATTATCTCCTAGAAAAAAATGCTGTAAACATTATAGGCTATTTCATCCCCTACTACAAGTTAGTTTATGAGACACAATGCACCAACATAAGTACATCTAAGACAGACAATTTTTGGCTCTAGAGAAAGATCAGAAAGGGTAATATGGTTGTAAAACTGAGGACCTCAGTTAGCCAGGCATCTACTTGGGGTGCTTGGGTGTCACTGAGAAGTCAGGGAGACATCAAATAGGAGCTGTACCTTTTGTTTTTCCTGATGTGAGGCCTCCCTACAGGGAATGGAGGGCAAACTTGTAATGCCTTCAAATCTTTGTATCTTAAAATGTTAGTCCTGGAAAGGAGTTAGAGATCATTCTAGTTCAATTCTTTTATTTTATGAAATAGAAAACTAAGCCTCCACCTTACCTTGAAAAATTCCCTTCTTCCTGATGCTTAGACCAGGATTATTTCCATTGCACACCATCTCCAATATACAACTAGTTATTAAGTTATGTGGGTACACTTGCATTGAATTATTACTCATACCCACATCTTCCTGACCTGGGTCCAAACCCCTCAACATTATAAGTTTGGACTAGTACAACAATCTCATAGTCTATCTTCCTCTATTTTTTTTCTGACCCCTAATCGTCTCTAAACACCGATCCCAGATTAGCCTTCTAAAAGTGTCCACTGAATAATGCCTTATTTGCTCAAAACCCATTAATGGCTGCTGAGTACAGAAGAGTGGCAGCAATATCTGCCTGCCTTATCTGAGTTATGGTATATTCTCTATTCCTAAGGGGGTGACACTGTGTGCCATCATCCCTAGTGTTCCAGTTCTAGAAAGGGATTGACAAAAATGATAAATGCACCACTTTCCTGGGTTTGCTGTTCATCTTAAAAAGAAATCCAATTACAGTTTGCAATTGCATTTTGGTAAAACATAATGAGCTCTCCTTGGAGTTGCCTTATTCAGATCAAATTACTTCTTGGTAATTTAAAGTACATTACAACTCCCAGATACCTCTCAATACACCCACACTGTTTGAGGCCTTGTGTAACTATTGCACAAACATTGGCCAGTCAACTCTAGATGAGTTCATGACCAAAGGATTATTACGTGGTTACCCACAGACAAGTCACTCTTCATTTCCCTCATGCAGGGAGGTCAAAGGTCATGTAACTTTGCCAGAGCAAGTTACTTCTCAGGGGCTGAAAATAAGACTTAAGGAGAGCTTTCTTCTAAAAACATGACTGCAGAGAGGTCTGTCTAAACATGTGTGTATGAATGATCAACATTATCAGTCAATGAACTTTCTTGGTCAGCTACTCTCATATATTGACATAAATGACACTGACTCATCTGGTGACTAACAAAAATGACAAACCCTGAAACACTGACCAAAACTCACAAGAATGACATTTTCTAAAGCATTTCCATTTATAGAAAAAATTAAAAAAGAAACAGCAAAGAGGGGAAAAAAGCATATGATCAGAAGCTGTAACAGTAAGAGAAAAGAAGTAGACCTGAAACTTTATAAAATGGTACATTGTCCCCTGATTTCTCCAAGAAAATTCAATATGTAAAATGCCAACAGATCTGCGTATCATTAAAATTTTCTCCACTAATTTCTACAGGCCAGAAAGTTCATCTAAGACTTTAAAAGTGCAGAATGCTTAATTTTTCGGGAGTATTATTCAGCCAAGAGTCTCATAAAGATAGTTTCCCCCCTCCCCATACAATGAGAACGATAGCCCTCAAGAGCTTTTACGCTTGACATTTGTACGTTTATTTACAAGATGGTGTGTCATTTGGGCTTTATCAACTCTTACATTTATCTTCTTTTTGTTTGTTTTTACATTTTTCTCTTTATACACAATATATCAATGTATATATTTAGAATCGTTTTTCTTTTTCTTTTTTTATTATTATACCTTAAGTTCTGGGACACATGTGCAGAACGTGCAGGTTTGTTACATAGGTATACATGTGCCATGGTGGTTTGCTGCACCCATCAACCCGTCTTTTACATTAGGTATCTCTGCTAATGCTATCCCTCCCCTAGTCCCCCATCCCACTACAGACCCCAGAGTGTGATGTTCCTCTCCCTGTGTCCATGAGTTCTCATTGTTCAACTCCCACTTATGAGTGAGAACATGCAGTGTTTGGTTATCTGTTCCTGTGTTAGTTTGCTGAGAATGATGGTTTCCAGTTTCATCCATTTCCCTGCAAAAGACACGAACTCATCCTTTTTGGAGGCTTCATCGTATTCCATGGTGTATATGTGCCACATTTTCTTTATCCAGTCTATCATTGATGCACATTTGGGTTGTGGAATTTAATTAAACTAAAGTGCTTCTGCACAGCAAAAGAAACTATCATCAGAGTGAACAGGCAACCTACAGAATGGGAAAAAAATTTGCAATCTATTCATCTGACAAAGGTCTAATATCCAGAGTCTACAAGAAACTTAAACGAATGTATACCAAAAAACAAAAAACAAACAAACAAAAAAAACAAAAAAACATCAAAAAGTGGGCAAAGGATATGAACAGACACTTCTCAAAAGAAGACATTTATGTGGCCAAGAAACATATGAAAAAAAGCTCATCATCACTGGTCATTAGAGAAATGCAAATCAAAACCATAATGAGATACCATCTCATGCCAGGTAGAATGGTGATCATTAAAAAGTCAGGAAACAACAGATGCTGGAGAGGATGTGGAGAAATAGGAATGCTTTTACACTGTTGGTGGGAGAGTAAATTTGTTCAACCATTGTGGAAGACACTGTGACAATTCCTCAAGGATCTAGAACCAGAAATACCACTTGACCCAGCAATCCCATTACTGGGTATATACCCAAAGGATTATAAACCATTCTACTATAAAGACATATGCACATGTATTTTTACTGCAGCACTATTCACAATAGAAGTTTTTATTAAGGGGGGAAAAAAGAGCCTCTCCACAAAATTAAACCTTAGTTCTGACATTAGCTAGGTGTTCGTTCTTTTATTTATTTATTTTTTTTTTAGGTTTTGTGAGGGTCTTGTTTTCTTTAACTTCCATAGGCTATTGGGGAACAGGTAGTGCTTGGTTACATGAGTAAGTTCTTTAGTGGTGATTTGTGAGATTTTGGTGCACCCATCTCCTGAGTAGTATACACTGCACCCTATTTGTAATCTTTTATCCCTCACATTTATCTTCTGATGACTACCTCTATCTCTGCTAGTTTTAAGAAGAAACCTAGGGGTTGGGCACGATGGCTCACACCTGTAATCCCAGCACTTTGGGGGGCTGAGGCAAGCGGATCACCCGAGGTCAAGAGTTTGAGACTAGTTTGGCCAACATTATAAAACCCCTCGTCTACTAGAACTACAAAACTTAGCCAGGCAAGGTGGCAATTGCCTGCAATCCAAGCTACTTAGGAGGCTGAGGCAGGAGAATGCATTACTTGAACCCAGGAGGCGGAGGTTGCAGTGAGCTGAGATCATGCCACTGTACTCCAGCCTGGGCAAGAAAGCAAGAGTCTGTCTCAAAAAAAATAAAAACAAAAATAATTAGCCTGGTGTGGTGGCGGGCACCTGTAATCCCAACTAGTCAAGAGGCTGGGGCAGGAGAATTGCTTGAACCTGGGAGGTGGAGGTTGCAGTGAGCAGAGATCATGCCACTGCACTCCAGCCTGGGTGACAGAGGGAGACTCTATCTCTAAATAAATAAATAAATAAATGAAGGAGTCTAGGGTGTGAAGGATCTTTGGACAACAGAGTCAATTTCCCTTGTACTGCTGGAATCACATATTTCCGATAGATAATCCCCAAATGATGCTTTAACATTTCCAATGATTGGCAACATCCATTGCAAGGCAGCGGCCTTTTGGGAAGAAGATCAATTTGATTCCAAATTAAATTTGCGCTCTTTTCTGACTACAGAAAAGAAAGTAAAAAATAAGTTAGCAATACAAGAAGTTAGAGAGTCACAATTAGGTGACTCCTAGAAACAGAAAAATAAATTGCCTTCTATGACTCGGAATGCGAAATAGAAACTATAGGTCAGAACACACATGTATAGAGACCCTTGATGGAGACAGGATGGTTTCTAGGCCAAAAGAATGTTGCAGGAACCTATTTGAATGTATCATTACAGTTTTTAGATTATGTCAGTCTTGGGATTGGGGGTAAAGAAAGAGATACATAAGTTGGTACACAAGTCATTCAATTATGAAAACAAGCAAAAAAAAGGAGGTCACCAGGGCCAACACTGTCACTGCCGAGCCAAACACTGTCCAGGGAGAAGAGGGCCTTTGCTATTAGGGCATTCTAATCTGTAGGGTAATATAATTCTAGTGGAGATGGATAGAGACAGTGGATTTTAGATGGCTCTCTGATTCAATTAATTTATGATAAAATAGAGGGCTAAAGTTAACATACCTTGATGATACAGAATATCTGTATTATCTTGTTCCCTCTGCCAGGATCATCAGTCAGACCCATCTCTATCTCCTTTTTGACTAGCTCATGATGTTTTCATGCTCAGATCTTAGATGTGAAGTCGTTTCCTCCCTGGAAGTCTTCTCCAATACACCTAATCCAGATTTGCTGATCTTCTATATATTTGCATTGCATTCTGCGCTACCTTTATCATAGCCCTTCGTATCTAGTAGGCCATTATCTGTTTTTAGGCAGTTAAGTATCTCCTTAAGATTCTTAATATCAGGGCCTACATATTGCAGAAGTCTGGTCCATATTTGTATCTCTCAATTTTATAATTTTCATGACAAATAACTTGATTCTTCCCAATTCTATTTGCAAGCTTTACAGAGTTTCTTGGGGAAAAGAAGAGGTGGGATGGGCATTTGAAGTTGTGAGTTTATCTGCTCATTAAAATTGCAAATATAAAAAAAAATATTTTAGCAACTTTCAAAGGTTCTGTTAAAGACTTAACTGCTTTTGCTGCTTATACAACCTGTTAGAAAATAAAATGAATGAAAGAGCTGTAAAATACTCTCCCACATTACCCTATAGGAAAGGATGATAAATTTTAAAATGAGATGGTAGAAATAATGCAATCAGAAAGCAATAAAGGAGGTTCCAGTGGTAAGGAATAGAGAAATGAATGGTAAGATTTAGAAGTGGAGAAGGTAACACTGGAGGAAAGATGGGTAGGGAAAGCACAGCAGTGTGCCTTCTGGCAAAGAAGCACCAAACTTTCTGATGATGTAGGACCATCTTATGCTGACTGCTAAGAATTTAAAAGATCATACTTTAGGGAAGAATGATGCTAGTTCCTCAAAAAGGAAGAAACTCATCAAGGTAGTTGGTAAAGTCTAATGGGCTCAGACCTGGCCAGGCAACTGGGTGGGTTTGTGGTCTTGAAATATACATCCAGGATGTGGCAAAGAGTCTGACAAGACTCACCAAGCCCACAAATTGCTACTCACTTTTGATGATTAACCGTGGAAAAATGACAAAGTTGGGGGAAAAACTGAAATGTGTCTCTCAAAATTCTATGGTTTTGGTTAGAAATCTCAAGATGAGATTGCCTTTATCCTTCTTTATCCCTTCTTCCAGTTATTTTTGAGACTGAAGAAAGAAAAGAAGACTTTAAAGTTTAAGCTACATAGGACAAAGACTGTGTCCATTTTGCTCATCACCATAAGCCCAGAGCCTAGTATGGAACCTGGAAAACAAGTACTTCTCTGATTGAATGACTGCAGACAGTGAATAAATGGCTACATAGATTATATAAAAGAGTTTGTTTACTGGTTTAACTACGGTTTACGTTTTTAAAGTAGAAAGGCAGAACACAAATGGGGTAAAAACTGCAACTCCAGATTTCAGTGAGGACAGGGTTTAAAGAGAACCTCATTCATTTAATAAAATTTAATCAATAATATAAAGAGAATTGCATTCTGGCATACTAAAGAAACTCACAGGTATAATCTCAGTATGACTGGTAACATTCAAGAAATTATGAAAAATGAAAGAGGCTTCAAAAATATAGAGATAGGAAAATATTACTCAGAATATTAGAAGTGGGGAAGGTAATTTGGATATTAGAAATGACAAATAGAGAAGTTTTATGTTCATCTATACCAAATTAACAATTAGCTGTTTTCTGAACATCCAGAAAAGACGGTGGTGATTATGAGGAGTCAACAGTAAAGACCACCCCAAACAATTCTAAAATTAGCTTGAAAGTATATGTGTAGCATTATTAATGAATATTCTTAAAATAACTATGAGGAGAAATTAAATTTATGAGACCTGTTTTAAAACTTTTTTAAGCAATAATAATGAAACCCATATGGTAATATTTCAAAATTAAGAAACTCAATCCAGGGAACAGGATAATTTAACATATGATTTAAAAGATACTTGCTATAAAAAATGGAAGTAGGAAACACCATATGATATATGGGGTTGAGATAATAGTAACAAGAGAAAATAACATAGATATGTTTCAGTAAATTCCAAGAATCTTAAGTGTTTTAATTAGTCAAATAAATCAAGAAGACACAGATTAAACATTTATACCATTAAGAAGAGATGATCACTTTGGAGAGTTTGAGTAATCAAATATACACTTTATTTAATAAATATTTATTAAGCAACTACTCTTTGGCAAGTACTATTCTAGGTATTAAGGAATCACTGGTGAACAGGATATCCACAGTCCATGCTGCCAAGAAGCCTATATTCTAGAAGGAAAAGACTATATAGTCTTTTCTATAAGCAATACTAGGTAATTGGATTAGGAAAGAAAACAATTCTGGAGAGTGATCACATTTTGGAGAAGCCATTATAAAATGTACATAAAATAAAAAAGAAATGTAACCAAATAAGAACATATTTGCATCAAAAATAACAGAAAAGAATAATTCCTTAATAACCTCCAAACACATACCTATATTTTTAGAAACTACCCTTAGGATTCCAATAACTAAGCGATCAAGTCTCAAACAAACAAAATTTACACAAGAGAAAATACAAATAGGAAACAAATGTCTGGGAAAATGTTCCAACTAACATGTAATCAAGAAATGCAAATTTAAGCAACTTTTTAACATCTGCTAAGTTTTTTTTTAAAAAAAAGTTTGAAAAAATAAAAACCAGACTTACAGGAAGAATGACAACATAAACGTAGTCTCTACTCCCCTCCAGGAAAATGACTGAAATTACCAAAGTGGAGGGAGATCGGGTAGGGGTAGGACATCAGCAGTGACCCAGGAATGGTGCCAACCACATGTCAAGTACAAAGTGAGGAATTCCTGCCAATTTCAGCACTAACTGTAAAAGAAGAAATAACTACCTTTTCTCAATGGCAGTTGCAAGAAGGGAGAGAAGGAAACTATGATGAAACTCATCAGCAGGTCACAATCAGCTGAGAGATGGCCATATGTGAAGTCCTTTTCCCTATGCTTGGGGACAATCCACAGCTCTGGTGGGAAAGAGAAAGCAATGAGCCACTCCCAGCCATTTTTCACACATGTGGCAACTTACTAGTGGAGCTTGTCAGTTGAATATGGGCTTGGTGTGGGGTGTGGAGTGGAATTTCTGTAAGGTCTAGGCATCCTGTGGGAGAGATAAGGACTGATCAAATATAAATAACAGAAGAAAGGCAGGTGTTTGGGAGAATACACTTGTGGCCACATCAATCAGGAAGCCCATAGGCCAAAGGGCTTTTCTCATAAATGAATTACTTCTAGCAGTGCTTCTTTGCCCTAAGCCTAAGGCTCAATACAGGTCTGGAAAGACCTTCTCCAAGTGACTGGATACACCTCCAGCTCAGTGAGGTCATCCCTTCTGCACAAGTTTCAACAGAGAAAAAATATGCCAAGTACCCAGGTCTTCAATGCCCATGGCTCAAGAAGCTCTATCATTTGTTAGGTTTGCTGAAGACACATTTGCTCATATGATGTTGCCTCATCCATCCCTCCACTTACTTTCTATGAGGAGGAGCCCAGTGGTACCCAAATAACTAAAGAAAGCTTACCTATTTGCATTATTTAGGAACAAATAGCAAGCCTGAATAGAACTTCTCACATTCAGAGATGAATAAAGAGAAAAGTGCCAGTATGGATCTAAAAAGACATCACAAAGTAAGGGGGGACTATTAAAGCATGCAGCCTCTAGAATCAGAATCCCAACTCTACCATTTACTAGCCATGCAACTTTAGGCAAGATAATTAACCTTTCTATGCCTCATTTATAAAACAAGGGTCATCATCACAAAGATTAAATCGGTATGTAAAATACTTTCCCAAATATCCACATGGTAAATGTTAGGTATTGCTATCATTGTCCCTATTTTATTATGTCTAAGCAAAAAAAAATTGCAATTAATAAAGACAACAAACTTTGGATACATCATTAATGCTTTTTTTTTTTTAAACCAAATATTTCTGGCTATTCATCCAGACACATGTACTTTCTGCCTCCTTTAAGTTAGACAGGATGGTATAACTTGTTTTGATCATTAAAATGGGAATGAAAGTCATATGTTTAACTTCTGGGAGCCAAATCATCTGAGGTCAGGAGCTCAAGACCAGCCTGACCAACATGGTGAAACTCCATCTTTACTAAAAATACAAACATTAGAATTAGCCAGGCATGGTGGCATACACCTGTGGTTCCAGCTACTCAGGAGGCTGAGGCAGGAGAATTGCTTGAACCCAGGAGATGGAGGTTGCAGTGAGCCACGATCACACCATTGCACTCCAGCCAGGGAGACAAGAGTGAAACTTCATCTCCAAAAGAAAGAAAAGGTTGGTGTGTGAATTCATCAAGTGATTTCTTTCTCAACCATAGCAACCCTCTACATGGTGGCAGCCCCATCAGCCTGTATGCTGAAGTGAAGATAACTTGAAGCAGACCCCCAACCAATAGCTACAGCATCAGTGAGGAAAAAAAAGCTCTATTATACTAAGCCACTAAGAAGCCAAGGTTATTTGTTACTGCAGCACACTGTAGCCTTTACTGACTGATACAGAAGTAAAAGGTTAAAAAAGGAAAATGTTTTCAAAAACTTACTTCCAGAAAAGAGTAGAATGTTTTGGACAATAATTGCTGTATAATCCTAGAGACAGTAATGATAAAATAGCCAGATGAAGCAACAGTTGAAACATGACAAGTCAAGACATCCAAATGAGATTAACAGGGAGGTAGCAAAATGAAAGAAAAAACAATCGAGAAATAACTGTGGCAATAGCTTGGGCAGAACCAGAGGACCATGTACCATCATGTAGAAGTTAGGCTGTACCTCACAGTTTAGAAAGGATCACAGAGCTTTTATAGCCCAGGAATTGCTACAAAAATGTTCACTGAAGTGTTTCTTAATTAAAAAAAAAAAAACTGAAGGAAACCTAACATCTAAGAAGAGAGAATTTGTTCAATATACCTGCACAAATCTTTGTACCTTTATAACATTGCTGTCCAACAGACCTTTCCACAGTAATGGAAATGTTCTATGTCTGTGTTGTATTGTGCAACACAGTAGCCAGTAATCACATGTGGCTATTGAACATTTGAAATGTGACTGGCATGACTGAGGAAACTGAATTTTTAATGGTATTTAATTTAATTTTAATTTTTAATTTAATTTTAATTAATTTTAATTTAATTTAAATAGCCACATTGGCTGGTAGCTTCCAAATTGGACAACCCATATTTATTTTTTGTCTTCAACTTTTAAGTTCTGGGGTACATGTGTAGAATGTGCAGGTTTGTTACATAGGTAAACATGTGCCATGGTAGTTTGCTGTACAGATCAAGCCACAACATAAGTATGAAGCCCAGCAACCATTAGCTACTCTTCTTGATGCTCTCCCTCCCCCACACCACCCTGACATGCCCCAGGTGTTTTATTACCCCTAATGTGTTCATGTGTTCACATCGTTCTGCTCCCACTTATAAGGGAGAACATGCGGTGTTTGGTTTTCTGTTCCTGCGTTGGTTTGCAGAGGATAACAGAACAGCCCATATTTAAAATGATGGCATAGATCTGTATTTGCTAGCGATAAAAATGTTCATAATTTACACTGCACTCCAGCCCGGGTGAGAGAGCGAGACTCCATCTCAAAAAAAAAAAAAAAGTTCATAATTTATTTCTAAGATAGTTTAGAGAGCAGTTAAAATTAACTTCTTTGTGTATGTGCATGAGTGTAGTTGTGCACATACATATTAACTGAGGACTCCACACCAAAATGTCATCATTGGGTACTGGATAATGGCAATATGGATGATTTTTGCTTTCCTCTTTAAATCTTTTTGAACTATCTACAGTTTTCAAATAAGATTGCAATACTCTTATATACAGAAAAGTAAAACTATTTTTCTTTCTTTTTCTCTTTTTGAGACAGAGTATCCCTCTGCTGCCCAGACTGAAGAGGTATGATCATAGCTCACTGCAGCCTCGAACTCCTGGGTTCGAGTCATTCTCCTGCCTCAGTCTCCCAAATAACTGGGACTACAGGCACGTGACACCCTGCCTGGCTATTTTATTTATTTTTATTTTTTGTCTCCCTATGTTGCCCAGGCTGGTCTCAAACTCCTAAGCTCAAGTGATCCTCTCATCTTGGCCTCCCAAAGCATTGGGATTACAGGCATGAGACACTGAGCCCATGCCCCTATTTTTATTTAAAAAAAATAAAATTATTAAAAGCTAATGTTTATAATGCTGCAGGAAAACTGCTGATGTTATTACAAATTGATATAATTATTTTGAAAAATATTGAACAGATTTCCACTTCAAGAAGGCATTTTAAGATAACTCTCAAAAGAAGGAAAAAAGATTTACTCAAAAATCCTGTCCCTAGGGAATAATTATTTCAATTATTTTGCAACAAATTAATTAAAGCTCTCTTAAAATGTGTCTGCAGATTATAACAGAAAGTGAAAAGGGAATCATGTTAAAAGCTGATTTAAGACAGTAGAAAGTTATCTGTTTTTATTTTCCTTTAATATTTTAATACTACTCTCAATAAATAAATCTCTGTACAAGAGCCAGTACATCAGAAAAATAAGCAGCGCTAACCACTAAAACGTAATTCCCTGGTTCTCAGTGACTCAATGCAATCAAGGTTTAGCAGTTGTTTACATTATATTCTGATGCAGTGAAGCCGATGTCCCGGACAGCCGTCTTCTGAATGGTAACTCTTTTCATCCCTTGGCCTCCACAGTAATCATGAAAGAGAGGAAAAAGCATGGAGGATTGTGCAGGGAGTCTGATGGCCAGGTCTCAAAGTGGCTTCTGTCACTGTTCACATTTCACAGACCAGCATCTAGTCATGTAGCCCAGACTAAACTGCAAGGATTGTTGCAAAACATAACCGTTCTCTATGCCCAAGAAGAAGAATGGCATCGGGGAGCATTCTAGCCAGTCTCCGCAAAACTTGTCATATCAAACCAAATTCATTTGCTTTCTTGATAAGTTTATTAAGCAGGTTGATGGATGCTGCTATTAGAGGGCCCAATATTAGATTTTGGAATTTAAAAAAATACAATGACCAATAGGTATATTAAAGCATGTTCAACATCACCAATCATCAGGGAAATGCAAATCAAACCACTATGAGATATTATCTCATACTTGTTAGGATGGCCACTATATAAAAATAGAAGAGAACAAGGATGCGGGGCAATTGGAACCCTGTGCACTGCTGGTGGGAATGTAAAATGGGGCAGCCATTATGGAACACAGTATGGAAGTTCTTCAAAAAATTAAAAATAGAACGATCATGTGATCATTCATCTTTTCTGCTTCTGCATATTTGTCAAAAGGAATTGAAATAAGGATCTCAAAGAGATATCTGCACTCCCGTGTCCATTGCAACATTACTCACAATAGCCAAGATGTGAAAACAACCTCATTGTTTATCAAACAGATGAACAGATAAAGAAAATGTGACATGATATCCACACATATTATTCAGCCTTAGAAAAAGAAGGCAATCCTGTCATTTGTGCAATACGGATGAAACTTGTGGGCACTATGTTAAGTGAAATAGGCTAGTCATGGAACAACAAACACTATGTGATTCCACTTACATGAAGTACCTAAAATAGTAAGACTTATAGAAGGAGAAAATAGAATATTGGTTTCCAGGGTCTTCAAGACGAGGGAAATGGGGAATTGCTCAGCAGGTATAAAGTTTCAGTTATGTAAGGTGAATAAATTCTAAAGATCTCCTGTAAAACATTGTGCTTATAGTTAACAATGTTGTACTGTATACTTCAAAATTGTTGTGTTCTTACCACAATAAAATGTTTAAAAATCCCTTCATATCACTCTCATTCAGCATCATACTTCAAGTCCTAGCTAGTGCAATGAGACGCTAAGAACCATAGATAATCAAAAGCATAACACAATAATGGCATAAGCTCGTACCACTCAGAATCAACCATTTTTAACATTTTATCATATAACATTTTTGCTATAATATCATATTGCATTGTATATATCACTCCGCACATTGCTTTTGTCATCAATGTGTTTTAAGAGTCAGTATTCCTATTTAGCATTCCAACTCATTTCTTTTACTTACAGTAATATGGTTCATTGTATAAGTACATCACATGTATCTATTTACATGTTACTGTATATCGTGGTTAGTCCCATTTTTCTCTATAACCATTCTGCAAGGAACATCCTTCAGCATGTCTTTTTATGCAGATGTGAAACGATATATCCTTAGAAGGGAAATTGCAAGATCAAAAACACTCATTTTTTTTGAACATTATAAACATGTATAACTTGTAGACATGAATGAAAATATAAAACACATGTATATCAAATTTGTAGATGACACAAACTCAGAAGGGAGAGATTATATGATAAATGACAAAAATCAGTGTTCAAACTTTTCATAAGTGAGAATACTGGGCCATAACTAAGAAGATGGAATTTAAGAAAGATAAAGATAAAATCTTGCATTTAGCTGAAAGAATTAAATGCTCATTGCAAAAAGGCAGCGATATTACTTGACAGCAACTTATTTGAAAAATGTCTTGGATGTTAGTTGGCCTCTTCTTTGCTGTGAGCTAACAGTGTGACACAATTTAGACCTAAAAAAATGTAGAAAGACAATCCCCGATTTGGCCGGGTGCGGTGGCTCATGCCTGTAATCCCAGCACTTTGGGAGGCCAAGGAGGGTGGATCACGAGGTCAGGAGATCAAGACCATCCTGGCTAACACTGTGAAACCCTGTCTCTACTAAAAATACAAAAAATTAGCCTGGCGTGGTGGCAGGCACCTGTAGTCCCAGCTACTCGGGAGGCTGAGGCAGGAGAATGGTGTGAACCTGGGAGGCAGAGCTTGCAGTGAACCGAGATCCTGCCACTGTACTCCAGCCTAGACGATAGTGAGACTCTGTAGTTCCACTTAACTATTTTTCAGCTTTATGATGGTGCAAAAGTGAGACACACTCAGGGGAAACCATACTTCGAGTACCCATAGAATCACTGTTTTTCCTTTCCAGTAAAATATTCAATAAGTTACATAAGACGTTCAACATGTTATTAAAAATAGGCTTTGTGTTAGATGATTTTGCCAAGATATATGTTAATATAAGTGTCCTGAGAATGTTAAGTTAGGCTAGGCTAAGTCAAGATGTTTGGTAGGTTAGGTGTATTAAACACATTTTCTGCTTGCAACACTTTCAACTTACAATGGGTTTATCAGGATATAACCCCTCCATAA
The DNA here is from genome assembly GCF_049350105.2 of Macaca mulatta. Classification (NCBI taxonomy): domain Eukaryota; kingdom Metazoa; phylum Chordata; class Mammalia; order Primates; family Cercopithecidae; genus Macaca; species Macaca mulatta. The sequence goes on from NC_133413.1 coordinate 128,096,073, forward strand.
GTTAAGAAGCATCTGTATTTACACAGCTATATTCATAGAAGAAAGTTTTGGAGGGTCTCAACATTAACCTTAATTTTATTCTACCAAGTCATAACTCTATAGTGTTCAAATGAAGTCAACTATATTAACAAAAGGAAAAAGAGAAAGCAGTCATTTCACATACTACACTGCAGAGAGGATGGGCCTGGAGTAAGACTAGAACTAAAACCAGAACCGCAGATGCTGCTGCAACTCATCCCTTTTACTGCCTCTCATCAATGTACCTCTCTGCCTACTGTATGTATTCTCTAAGCTACCAAACACATGAAGCTGGCCATGGCCTAAAGAAGATCTAGATCAGGGGGGTCCAATCTTTTGGCTTCTCTAGGCCACATTGGAAGAAGAATTGTTTGGGGCCACACATAAAATACACTAACACTAATGATAGCTGATGAGCTAAAAATAAAGAAAAATATCACAAAAGTATCTCATAATATTTTAAGAAAGTTTACAAATTTGTGTTAGGCCACATTCAAAGCTGTCCTGGGCTGCGGGTTGGACAAGCTTGACGTAGGTGATCCTCAACTGCAGCTTCAATTCAGGAACTCCCAGGAGGGGTCTCTGCTTGGCCCAGCACAGGTCTTTTGTCAACTCCTTTGACAAATCAGGATGGCAGCCAACTTCAGAATCAATGGTTGGAACAGGAGAGGTACAACCTATAGATAGCCTTAGGAGGATTGTAGTTGACCAGGAAGTCCAATTTCTATCTTCCAATGTTACTGTCCTTCATCTTGGAGTCACTGGGTATGCAGTTATCTGCAGACATGCTTAAACACTTAACTTCCTTTGCTTAGAAACTTCTCCTGATTCTGTTACTCTTAGGCTGTGTGGTCAACGCCACATATACAGTGAGTCCTCGATATTTAACAGACAAATAAACCCAAATACATATTTTATTCACAATGTGATATTTTTCCTCGTGGGTTTTATGATTTTAAGATTCATAAAAATAAAATAGTTACTTATTTATCATGGCAGATATCAAGAAATGTACTCCCATCAGCTGAACGGGGCCCTTGTAATAATTGCAGCAGATATAATCCATATGCCTGCCTCAACTGTGAGTCTGGATCATTACCAAACTTGACAGTTACTGAGCTCTGACTGTGTGCAACACTAGAGGTGTGGATCTACACTAGAGGATTTAAAACCTCACAGAGCCAACCAAACTACAAACAACTGGGGAAGATGGATCACATGCAGGAGAAACTTAATCAGTTGCAGTTTCTGAGTAGTAGTCCCTGATTATCATCACATCTTAAGACGGGGCCACAATAGAATCCAGACAAGAAAAAGATATTCGGAATAAGTGAGATTTCCAATAGGACATAAAGGAGAAAAAGCAATTTGGCTAAAAAGAGAAAGAGACGTAGGACACAGATTCCCATTTGGAGTATCCTGCTGGACACTTTATACCAGGGGTCAAAAAACCAGACCCAGAGGCAGAATCACATGGAAAACCGAAAAGATCAGGATCTTGGGTCCCAACTTAAAAGCTTTGTATCCAATTCAGCTGAGTGGAGTTTTGGGATTTGTGCTTTTAATAATAATTGTAGCTGATAATCTATAGCACTTACTATGTGGTAGACCCTTCATCTAAATGTTTTATATATAATATTAACACTCTAAATCCTCATTTTAGCTGATGTGTTAGGAACTGTTATTATCATCCTTAATGATGTGAAAACTGAAACCCAGAGAAGCAAAGTAACTTGACTAAGGCCGTGCAGTGCTGGGATTTGAACCCATGTAGTTGGGCTTCAGAACCTGCTAATCACTTTGTTCTGCAGATTCTCAAAAAATAAAATAAAATAATGACTATGAAACGTGCAGACGATCGTGATGAATTCAGTGTTGAAACGACTGCATTATAACACATTTGGAAATTATCATGTACTGAGCACTGCTTCAGGATAGAGGCTCTATTATTCAAAGCCTGGCACATAGTAGATACAGAATATTGTTGGATATATTCCAAGCAGAAGGAGTCCTTAGAAGCAAATTTTTGTATAGGGAAATCTGTTGGGCCTGCTACCGCAGAAAGGAAGTAGGGCAAACTGAATGAATCATATCGTGTTTTCTGTCCCCATTATAAGAAAGTACCAAGAATCAGAGTAAGAGACACATCATTCTGACCCTACCTTTAATGCTGTGCCCAGCCCCTTAAATCTGTGCCTGCTTATGCTCACACACTACCTAAATTATTTGGAGAAATAAGGCTTTCAACTCTTCTTTCAGCTCATCCTTTTCTTCAGTTCCATCCTTTTTTTTTTTTTTTTTTTTTTAAAGTGGCATGATCGTGGCTTACTGCAACCTCAGTCTCCTGAGTTCAAGTGATTCTCCTGCCTCAGCCTCCCGAGTAGCTGGGATTACAGGCACATGCCACCACACCCAATTAATTTTGTATTTTTAGTAGAGATGGGGTTTCACCATGTTGGTCAATCTGGTCTCCAACTCCTGACCTCAGGTGATCCACCCACCTTGGCCTCCCAAAGTGTTGTGATTACAGGTGTGAGGCACCGTGCCCAGCCAGTTCCATCCTTTTTAGAAACATCATGCAATATTAAGACGATGTGAAACTCCAAGCAGTTGATTTCTCTGCTTATTTAAAGTGAGGGTAAATGACTTGTACATGATAAATACTTTTGGATGGATTCACAGGAGAACTAAACAAAGAATTAAACATTGAATAGATATCCAATGGTAGACCACTGTCCATGTCTCCTATGGGTCTGTCAGGACTAGCTCTCCTACTGGTAACATGCAATACAGTGTTATAATTGAGCACACTGTCTTTGGATTAGGAGGCTTAGGCTCAGTCCTCCTTCTACCACTTACTAGTTCTGTGATCTTGGGTAAGTGACTTGTCCTCTCTAAACTTCAGTGTATTCTTTTTTAAACTAGAAATAATAATAGCACTTCAACTGGGGGGAGTAACAGCATCTACCTACAAAGGTGTTGTGAAGTAATGTACATGCTAAGTACAATGTTCAACACATAAAAATGCCCAATTAATGGCAATTATTTCACAGGAAATGATACCAAGTTTGGTGACTTGAAACTTGCCTTCTAATATCTTTTGAGGTAAAACTTGACAGGCATCTTTTTCTTCCAAAAGGCAAGACTCTGGGGAACATGAGAGGCAAATGGCAGATTTTACTTAGATTGGCAAGGAAGAAAGAAAGGGAGAGAGGGAGGAAATACCAAAAGACAATCTTTCCTCTTCTGAAAATCACACGTCAATTTTTCTTTTTTTAAACAAAATAGGGTCCTTCTCTATCATCCAGGCTGGGGTACAGTGGTGTGATCATAGCTCACTATAACCTCAAGCTCCTGGGCTCAAGCGATCCTCCTGCCTTGGTCTCCCAAAGTGCTGGAATTACAGGTATGAGTCACCACACTGGGTCATAACATTTCTTTATATTTATGTGACTCCAAAGGTTTAGCTGCCAGTGACAGGAGAGGAAATGCAGTCAACTTCTGAGAAAATGGTTTGGTTCCCTAGGAAGTCTAGAGGGTATAAATGGCCCACGTTCTGAAGAGGGAACATTTCAAGCTTATGTGCTAAGCTCACCTCAACCAAAGAGCTCAGCTAATGCAATGTATCCTTAGAGCTTAGTTTGTTTCTGGACATTCAGATTATTTATTTATTTAAGTATTTATTTTAGTGCATCAGAATCAACGTAGTACATCAGAATCAACGAATTGAACTGAAATGAAAATCAAAGAATTTTAGTGCATCGGAATTAGTATAGCACTTTGAAGTCAGACAAACCTTAATTTGAATCCCAGCTCTAACATTGAATAGTTACGTGACCTTGGGCAAACTGTTGACAGCTGTACACTTCAGGGTCTTTGTGTGTAAAGGGGAGGTGCTGCTGTTACCTTTTACATCCACATGTTGGGATGATTAAACAAGGTCATATATATAAAGCACTCTATTCAAGACCTGGCATATAGTAAGCACTCTATAAATATTGGCTATACGTATGTCTCATTGATATTGTTACTTTCATAATGTTTCTTGTCCACTTCCTTAATGAAGTACTCTTGGGCATCAACACAGGCTCCACCTGGCCTATAAGTGGAACAGAGAGAGCCCCAGTCTTTTGCTTTGTTTTGCACAGAGCCTACACAGAGCCCACCAAAGTCAAGTAAACAAAATCTCCACTTCTTTCTCTCCATTTTAATTTTTCTTTTATTCCACACACTATGAATAGATTATTTTCTTTCTCTCTCTGCCAAAACGCCTTCACGCCTCCTCTCCTCCCTTCAGGCAAAAGTCCTTAAAGCCTCTACTTTCCCCCAGTAATATTTTTCTCCAACCAACTGGAAGTGGAGAAAGATTTTCCTCTTTGTCTAGCACTGATTTTTGACTTGTAATTCAATTTCAACAAAACCACTTGCACTAAAGCTTACACACAATGTAAATAATTCATTAGAAATATATATTTGCTTGATGCTTATATACTTGCAGTGTATCTGCAGAGTCTATTATATCAATCAAGGAAATAACAAGACTGCCAGTCACCACGGTGAATGGAAAATTTTCCTCTTTAAATAGGTAAAAATTTAAGGTGCATGCAAATTAATCTTGGAAATACAGAATGCTAACATAGCAGGGGACTTTAAAATGTATATATTCTAACACTCTCTATAAATGTGGAAAATAAGTCCCAGGGCATTGTAACATAGCCATAACAGGCCTTGCAGCATTCTGGAATTTAAAAGGGTAGATGCATAGCAGGGAAAAAAGATACAAACGGCAAAGGCAGGTACCTAATGGCTAAAACCTAGGATGTGGTATAGCAGTTACCATCGTCATCATCATCATCATCACAATGACAATCAATGGTAATGGCTACAGTTTGGGAATTATGATCTTGGCACTAAGCAGAGGCCTTTACATTTATCTAGAAAGATGACCATGGGTAACACTGCACAAAACTAACTAATTCAGACATTGAGAATTGTGCCAGTGTTAGATGGCTGTGAGATATCTTGTCTGACCACAGGGCTAGATCATACTGCTACGAGAGAAGGTGGAATTTCTTCAGAAGGGAGTGGACTGTAGATCATCCCAGGCATTTTTCACCCTGGAAAGGAAATAGCTACATTCCAGTCAGAGGTCCTAGGCCAAGGCAAAGGAGAAGCTCCTGCCCCACTCTGGCACCGAGAACCAGTTTGGTTTCTACTCCAAGGACGGGCGATATCTAAATTCCTCCCTGTGTGGTGGGAACCTACCCTGGGCTCCATGGGAGCAGGCCAGGAATAAGGCTCATCAAGGGATGCCAAATAAAAAATCTTGTGGCATGTATAAGTTGTCCTCTATGATGTATTTCAGTTCCATGCCCCAGGCCTTCAAGACGCCAATCTGCAATTGTGCCAGAGGATGCTAGAGAGGCAACCATGCCCTTTCTTGGGAGAAAACAACATGAGGAGACCATGTCTTTTCATGCAAAGCCAGAGGAGAGGAAGCAGAAGTCACATTTCCCGGTATCTGATTGTTCCTTCCTCCAGGGCTTATGGTTGCCATTTTGGGCCATCTCACACAGAAGAGGTATCCAAATGTTTGTCATCCCTGCCTAAAAGTGTGTCTAGTCCTCAAACAGAGCAAAGCCATCACTATCTCTCTGCCTTCTCCATCAAGACCAAGAAGGAAGATACAAGCTGGGAAGTAGATTTGAATATTTCTTGAAACTAGAGAGGGACAGGGTGATGTGAAGTCTGGTGAGTTTCCTCACCAAGCAGGGGTGCTGGTAGCCTGGGTTTCCTGGGCCGAGATTTCAAACCTGTGTCAGCTATGGTTGCACACAGAGTGCCCACAGCTGCTGGGTGCAGCTTAGGTATGATAGCATCAGTCATCTCCATACCTGCTGCAGAAAGTCTCAGGACAGCACTGTGAGTGGGGCTAGGGGATGTGGAGAAGAAAGTTCTACAAGCATAACACAGTTTACCTTACAGACAGCTTGCCACCACATAAGGATTTGGATACAATCCATGAAAGGAACCCCATGGGTGTAGAAAAGGGTATCTCCATGTCTCTCTAGGAGACGAACAAGCAACATTAATTGGAATCCAGAGGCTAAAAATTGTTATGTCCCAGGCCTAAGCTAGACAGAGTGGAGAAGGGGCAGGACTTGCCTATGAAGTGTGGGCAGTTAAAGAGGAGGAGGAAAGAAGAAAAAAAGAAAAGATAGGAAAATCTAGGCCCGAATTGATTTACTGGTGAATTCTACCAAATATTTAAAGAAGAATTTAAACCAACTCTATGTTGCTTACCAACTCTTTCTATGAGGCCACATTATTCTGATAAAGCCAGACAAAGACATTTCAAGAAAAAAAAAAACTATAGACCCATATTTCCCTTGAAAATAGATCCAAAAATTCTTAAAATATTTAGCAACAAAATGTTATGGTCCAACAGGGCTTTGATACAAAGAAGTCCAGGAGAAAGAGAAAATTCAGGAAAGAGGCAGCAAAAGGAAATATGGGAAACTTGGCCCAAAGAAGGTTTGAAGCAGACGATGGATGGCATTGCCTGGAAAAATTGCCGGACTGTCTGATCCTAGGGGCCAGGATTCCTACAGCTTCCCTAAAGGATTCCTACAGCTGAGTTCATGAAAATTCTTAGGTTGGGATACCTAGAAGCAAAAACTGAGACAGAGATTCCAGCATGCATGATTTACAGGGGACTGCTGTCCAGAAGAAACAGCTAAGGGAGTGAGGGAAGAATAAAGAAGGGGGTGAAACATGGCAAGGATGTGGACCCAGATAAAGTCAGCCCTTGACCTGACCCACAGGGTGCTCTGGAGTATAAATTTCATGACGCAATTATCTCACCTGGAGCATCACTTGCACGCTGTGTCAGTCAGTTATTGTATGCCTCCGGGGAGTAGGAGATGTCAGGTCCCAGCATCCCTGAGTGAGGCAGACCCCGTCAGCCTAGGGTAATGCTCTGCAGAAGTCTGCAGGTGGATGCTGTTGACTGTGGCACTCACTGCACCTGGAGAAATGGGTGTAGCAGTTGTAAAGGGGTTTGGGGTGTGGCACCAACAGCATCTACCGCAGAGGACTTCATACAGCCACTCTCCTCCCCTTGGACAGTTGGAGTCTGAAGCAGGCAATGATAACGGAGGTAGTTAGGAGAGGAGGTACTCAGGAACTATTTAGATGGTAGAATTGGGAGGACACGCAGCTAATTGTATATGGGAGACAGTGGGGGAGGGGCAGTGTTTAGCTGATGGACATAAGAAGTATAAGATCATACTCATGCCCTGGGGAACTGGAGGAACGGTGGGGCCATTGTCAAAGGTAAGGAACATGAGGAAAGGAGCAGGACTTGGAAAGGAGCATAAATTCAGTCTCGAGTATTTTCATTTTGAAAAGGGAATCAATGGCTTATGAATAACATACCTGGAGCTCCATAGGGGTTTCAGGGACCAATTATACGAGGAAAATGGGGCCAGAGAGAGGGGGAAAAGGAAAACCAAATAGTGTAGTGCTGGCCCTCACCCATCCTACACTGGAGCACTTCTGCTATCTTGGTTTGATTCCCACAAATGCAGACTTTGAGGCAAGGAATAAGACACATTGAAAGACGATCTCAGGGGTTAGGTACAGTGACTCATGCCTGTAATCCCAGCATTTTGGAAGGCCAAGGCAGGTGGATCACTTGAGGTCAGGAGTTTGAGACCAGCCTGGCCAACATGGTGAAACCCCATCTCCACTAAAAATACAAAAATTAGGTGGGTGTTGTGGCAGGTACCCATAATCCCGGCTACTTTGGAGGCTGAGGCAGAAGAATCACTTGAGATCCAAGTTTTAGTGAGTCTATATTGTGCCACTGCACTCCAGCCTAGGCAACAGAGCAAGATTCTGTTTTTTAATTTTTTTTTATTTTTTTATTTTTATTTTTTTTTATTATTATTATTATACTTTAAGTTCTAGGGTACATGTGCATAATGTGCAGGTTTGTTACATATGTATACTTGTGCCATGTTGGTGTGCTGCACCAATCAACTTGTCAGCACCCATCAACTCGTCATTTACATCACAAGCATTCTTATACACCAGTAACAGACAAACAGAGAACCAAATCATGAATGAACTTCCATTCACAATTGCTTCAAAGAGAATAAAATACCTAGGAATCCAACTGACAAGGGATGTAAAGGACCTCTTCAAGGAGAACTACAAACCACTGCTCAGTGAAATAAAAGAGGACACAAACAAATGGAAGAACATACCATGCTCATGGATAGGAAGAATCAATATCGTGAAAATGGCCATACTGCCCAAGGTTATTTATAGATTCAATGCCATCCCCATCAAGCTACCAATGAGTTTCTTCACAGAATTGGAAAAAACTGCTTTAAAGTTCATATGGAACCAAAAAAGAGCCCGCATTGCCAAGACAATCCTAAGTCAAAAGAACAAAGCTGGAGGCATCACGCTACCTGACTTCAAACTATACTACAAGGCTACAGTAACCAAAACAGCATGGTACTGGTACCAAAACAGAGATATAGACCAATGGAACAGAACAGAGTCCTCAGAAATAATACCACACATCTACAGCCATCTGATCTTTGACAAACCTGAGAGAAACAAGAAATGGGGAAAGGATTCCCTATTTAATAAATGGTGCTGGGAAAATTGGCTAGCCATAAGTAGAAAGCTGAAACTGGATCCTTTCCTTACTCCTTATATGAAAATTAATTCAAGATGGATTCGAGACTTAAATGTTAGACCTAAAACCATAAAAACCCTAGAAGAAAACCTAGGTAGTACCATTCAGGACATAGGCATGGGCAAGGACTTCAAAAACACCAAAAGCAACGGCAGCAAAAGCCAAAATTGACAAATGGGATCTAATTAAAGATTCTGTTTTTAAAAAAGAAAGTGACCTCAGGAAGCATAGGTGAGGATAGAGAAAACGAAAGAAAGAGCCACCAAGGGTATATTCATGAATAGATTATCTCTGAAGACCACAGGGGCATGATCTGTTGGAAACTCTCCGACCATCCATGTATCCCACATGTTTCCCACTGAGGGATAAGAAGCTGTTTTCCCACTGTGACTGGAACCTCATTAGTTGAGGGTATAAGAAACCCCTCAATGCCATGCTACCTTGAAGACCAGTCGAGAGCCTGTGTAGAGGTTGCAGAAGAAAACTGGTGGGTAGAGAAGCACTCACGCCTCAGCTGGGCCACATAACCTGGAGCAAGGGACCAATGGCTTCTACCACACTTGCTCCACTCTGTTTTTCCATATAGGAATTTCTGAATTTCCATATAGGATTTGTTTTTTGCTTTGTTTTTCTTTTTTAAGAGAAAATCTCCTGTCTAGAAAAACAGGCTGGTCAGTGTCCTAAAATCAAAAGTCCACAGCAGAAGGCCCTTTGAACGAGCAACTATTGCCTCCTCTGGTCTCACCTCCAATTCTCCATGTAAAATTCATAGTGTACTCTGGGGACATCCCTTCCATTATCTAGTCTTGGTGAAAAGGGACAATGGTAGAAGCAGGGTAATCTCTGCCATATCGATTTTCTGTGTGAGCTTCTTTGTGCCTCCAGGGAGACACCACTGCTTTCAGTGCCTATTAGCAGTTGTGTCTTTTAACCTCCCGGTCAGGCTGGCAGTGTGAGTCCAACAGAGGCTCCGGCTCCAATTACTTCGCCAGTACATAGCCTGGCTGAACCGGAGCTTGCAGCTCCACATGCTGGAAATTGCACTTTCCACCAACACAGAGATCAGAGATAAGAAAAGAGGGGCATTCAACAAAATCCCAGCTACAGCTCAGCGTGGCAGGGAGGCAGAAAGGACCTATACACCAATTAGCCAGGCAGCTATGGCCATCAATCATGGGTGACCTGGACACCCAGCATGTATGTCCGTCCTGGACCCCACCATGGAAATCCACCAGCACTGAAAACTTGTATCCAGAGGAGGCTTGAGACAGCCAAAGCTACAGGTGGCAAAAGCTTTCATTCCAGAAAGCATTTCAATACCACAACCTGGAGAGGAAGGCCCATATGACCAGCATAGTATTAAAGATGTGTAGTACTTATAGGAAATAATTCTATGATTGCATGCATGTCTCAGAAAATTTTGGCAAAGACTGCTACCTTCTGAGCAAAATTGGACATAGAAATGACAATAACACATACTGGGTATTTATCACCTTCTTAAGAGATGCATAGCCATTTTCCTGTGGCTGAGACAGGGATCTCTTTTAATGTTTAACATTTCCTTTAGGTTGGCCTAATGTCCAAAGGGAAGCTGTAATAATCTGCCACATTTGTGTCTGGTAAAAAATTTCACAATGGCAATTTAGTTCAGTACTTACTGTAGTCCTTATTATGGTCTTTGTACAACAGGTAATATCCCTGTTAATTTGAGAATTACTGTTAACCTGAACCTTTCCCATTGTTTTCAATGCTTTCTCTTAAGTGTCAGAAACACACCCAAACACACATTTTCCTAGACTTGTATTTTAGCCCTTCAATTGTGAATATTCATTAGGGGTGGTGTGACATAGTGCTTCTGGAGCCAGCCCGCCTGGGTTTGATTCCTGCTCTGTAATTTATTGACCTTGCAATATTGAGCAATTTACTTAACCTCTCTGAGCCTCAGTTTCACTATCTGTTAGATGAGGACAACAGTGTCTACTGAAGAGGGTTGTCCCGAGAGCACTTAGAACCATGGTTGGTACAAATGCTGAGGCTACATAATGTTCAGTTCTTTATTTCCTGCTTCTCCAGTCATAGGTGTTATTGTAAAAGTGCCCTTCCAGGAATTTGAGACCAGCCTGGGCAATATAGCAAGACCCCATCTCTAAAAAAAAAAAAAAAAAATTATTAGCCCAGTGTGGTGGTGTGTGCTTGCAGTCCTAGCTACTTAGGAGACTGAGGCAGGGAGATTGTTTGAGCCCAGGAATGCTAAGTTGCAATGAGCTAAGATCATTCCAATGCACTCCAGCCTGGGCAACAGAGCAAGACCCTGTCTCTTAATTTGTTTTTTAAAGTGCCCGTGAATTTTGTTAAGACCTCAGAAGCTGCTCCATGAGTGGGTTGTGCCGTGTTGTTGGAGCATGGGGGGCAGTAAGGAGAGTTAAGATTTCTGGGAGGCCAGGAAAAGGGCTAGAATGTGCTTCAAAGTTTAGTTGGGCATGGTGGTAGACACCTGTAGTTTCAGCTACTTAGAAGGCTGTGGTGGGAGGATCACTTTAGTCGAGTATGGTGGTCCAGTTCTGTAGTTTCAGCTACTTAGGAGGCTGAGGTAGGATCAAGGGAGGATTACTTGAGCCCAGGAGCTTGAAGCTGCAGTGAGCTATGAACGTGTCACTGCACTCCAGCCTGGGTGACACACTGAGACCCCCGACTCTAAAACATATAAGTTCCTAACAGTCTATAATAGAGGACACACAAAACACATGCCAGTGAAGCAAATGAACTCTTACTTCTGGAGAGAGAGAATTTCAGTGTCAACAGGTGGCTGCAAAGGTGGTGAGCATGACCCTGGATCAGGGAGGTTAGGCAGGGTCCCAGCCCAGCTAAGACTTCTTTTTGGAAACCAACATGGGGTCTGACAAGCTGTCTCAGTAACGAGGCTCTGTACTTTCTTCATTCTCCCCTTGCCAGATGGAGGCACTCCTGTGTAGCCGTGCTGCTCCCAGGCCCTGCTCTCTGAGAAGAACTTGGTCAAACACTGGATCTCTGGATCCTGGGAAGACAGACCGGTTATTTCAGTGCCTGGACCCTTCCTCTTTTCTGACCCAATATTTCCAAAAGCAAGTCCACTGTTCAGCCTTGAAAACAGCTGATTGTGAGAGGGAGCTTATCACAGCCCAACAGACTAAGAAAACACTTCAGAGAAAGAACATTTGGCAGGTGCATTAAAATGCGGAAAAAAGAGCCCCCATTTTGGGGTACCCTCAGGACTTTCTAAGCTTTTTGGCTAAGTGAGTTGTTTTTTTGCAAATAAAACCCTCCATAGGGCCCAAGGTATAAAATCAAGTGCAGGGCTGCTCTATTGAAGGGGAGTCTATAGACGCTTCCACCTCTCAAGTGCAGGCTTTGGAGGAAACAGTTCTAGTGCATGTGTGACAAACAGAGGAAGCAGAGGCTACCTTCCCAAGGGTCCTCTCTTGGATGCATGCCCTGCATTTCTGCAGCCTCTCTTTCCCTTTTCTTAAGCTTTCCTCTCATTCCATCTGAAAAGTCACTACAAGCACTAGAAGTTAGGTCAGAGGATAAAGACCTTGAAGAAAACTGAGCCTGACACCTAATATGGGATTGAGGAATAGAATGGAAAGGGGGGGAAATACAGTGGGGAGGTGAAAATAACACCCTTAGCTGAGAAATGACAGGATGAACACGTCAAGGCAGTCTCAACACTTTAAACGTTTTCCAAGAAGAGAGTAAGCAGTGGCTCTTGCTAAAGGAAGTAAACGGTGTCATGGCTGAGTTCTCTGCACCGGTGGTACACCTAGGAAGGCTGGCACTTGAAATGCTCCTCCCTGCATGTACCAGATAGCCCCTGGTTACGGAGGCTTGTGCCTCCATGCACCCTTCTCAAACTGGCTACCCCATCCTAATAGGCTACAAGATTACTGGCAGGGAGGGACTGCAGATTCTACACTGGTTTGGAGTCCTGCTACTTTAGCCAGCCAGGTAAGGAGATGTTTCACTGTCCTGCCTTTATCATGAAGAAGCATGAGATCAAGGAAAATCTGCATATATGAAAACTGAGGAATCCAGAAAGACACCACAGGATTCTTTCCGCATGGGGTAAAACAAACCTCTCTGTCATTTTACAGAAAGTCTCCCCTAAGAGAAGAGAAAGGTCATTATCAGGACTGGATTTGAAAAACTGTGATGTCAGGTTATATTCAAACCACCTGAAGCAGAATCTCTGGGGGCAGTATCTAGGTACCAGTGCCAGGGCACTACCAAGCTGTAGAGTCACTGCTTTAGAAGTTGTTATGGAGGGAGGGAGGGAAGGGAGGGAGAAAGGGAGAGAGAGAGAGAAAGAAAGAGAGGGAGGGAGAGAGTTAGTTCAAAACTTGGAAAGAAGAAAGAGGACTGCATGTCTTTTTTTTTTTTTTGTCATACTGTCACATCGTTTTCCAGGTCCACACAAAGATTACTGAACTACCTAGAAGAATATACCTCTGTTTGACTTTTTCCTTTCTATTGATTAGAACTCAGACACTGTTCAAAGTTAACCTGTACATTTGTATCCAGTACACATGCAAATGATTTATGTCCAGTAATAAAGAAAGCCCCTAAGGTTACAGTTATATCACCCTATAGGATATTATGCAGCTTTGTATCTTATTTAGAAGTCTATCTCTAATTGACAAAGTTCATCTAACATTCTTTTTTATTGTCTGTCAATACGTAGTTCCTTTATTTTTCTTTGAATTCGCTTTACCATATTTTGGTTCCCTCATTGATAAACTGAATACATTTTCACATGAATTCATCCTATTTTGTATAAAAGTCTTTTTTTAACTTTTTGAAAATTTTACTTTGAAAGTAGGCAACCACTTTTATATTCTTCATCAGTTCCCTTAACTTGCTCCAGTACCTGCACTCTGTCCCATATTGGTAACTCACTGCTGAGTTAACTCTGCCATATCATGATACCTCAGATGAGTGGTGAACCAGATCATCCAGTCAGTCACTCATCTCTGACTCTGTGGGAATAGAACCATGGAGGAGTATGTTTTGAAGAAATAGCATGAGTTGAGTAAAGCAATAACATGTATGTAGGATGGTGAGGAGAATAATCTAGGAAGGGTGAGAGCAAATATGACAGCCTCTGAGGATGGAGGGGGAGAAGCAGAGTGCCCAACTGAAAAGGAGGTGATGGACACAAAGAAAATTAAATACCTTCTTCAAAATTTTGAACTGGGGTAAGCCTGCTCCTGTTATATAAAGATGAATGAATGAGGGAGTAAGAGAGGTTTAATCGGTTAGAGGCTGGATCAAATAGGCTCTATTGGTCTCATCTTTTGAGCATGCCTAACCTATTGGAGCAGCATTACAGGCAGCTTCAGGAGGAGTGACTGCCACCCAGTGTGTGCACCACCACATTCAGGGTCGAAAGTTGGACCTGATGATCATTGACCATGTCTTTTGCATTGACTATGACCTTGACAAAGTCATATGCAGGCTGGTTCAAAGGAATCACTGCATCTATTTGAAAATTCACTGGCTTCCCTGATCATTGTCCTACTTAATGACCATATGCTATAATGTACTGTGGAAAGTCACCCTACTTCCTTCTTTGCTATAGTTGGGAGACCACATTTCCTGTTACATTAGCTTCTGAGAGACTCGAGTGAGCAATCAAATTACAGATCTGAAGACAGGGATGCATCCCATTCCCATCCCTGACATGGGTCACACACCAGGCTAAAGTCAGCATTTTTCAGATAGTTCATCAGCAATACTAGGAGACCTTTCCAGCAAGGTCACTATACCACTAAGGCAATCATGTGTGTGAGTGCCCCCAGCCAGACTGAGCTAATTCAAAATGAGGTAATCAGAGATAAGAAAAAGCCACTAGAATTATAAAAATATACACATCAGGTACTTTACCCAAGAGGAAGGGGACGTTTACTGGGAGGTGAAGGGAGTGCTCCAAAATGATAAGAAAAGTGAACTAGAGAATAAATGAAGATTTTATTAGAAGTTAGGACAGATAATAGAACAACTTTTTTCTACTATAAAAGGAGTAAGAGGCCAACTAAGGACTCATCAGGGTTTTGCCAAGATTGGAAGAGCAGTCACTTGCCAGAGGAGTTGGACATTACAGAAAAGATGGAAGAATGTGTTTTTTTCAGTACTCACCAGGGAGGAAAACACACTGTGTGCCAAGGCAGAAGTGCTTACCTTACAGAAGAAAATGCAATCAGGAAAACCACTGGGGCAAAAACATCTCCAGGAGGAAGAGGACTTGGAAGTCCATTTGGAAATACTCGAGCCAGGAATTTCCAGTGCTCCTGAAAAGAAGAGAAGTTTTGAGCACATGGGGCAAGAACGACTTCTATCTTTTTAGAGTCTCGATTCTTAGGGGTCAGGGACCAGGCACTGTCCCTAAGAACAAACCTTCTCATAATGATGGTAGGGCCTCATTGGCAGAGCTGAATGTCAGTGCTGGGTATAAGTTCTCTTTCTTACTGCCAAGTTTCATCATTTCTCTCCCTATTACTTGCTCCTTAAGCGAGTAGAATTGTGTTGAAAATTTGGTCTCAGACCAAGCAGAACTATTCAGAAAGCTGGGAATAAAGGCTTTTGCCAAAAGCCCATGTTCTCAGCCTCTACACCCAGCTTGGCACTAAGCAGAAATTTCCTGTTTAATCTGGCCCTATTAGGCCCCAGTACTCTGTTTCAGTGATTGGTGTTGAGGAAACTCATTAGTCATTGGGAAAATATTGTATTATATCTCTACCTCACACCGTATAGAAAAATATTGCAAGTAGATTTTTTAACCATAAAAACACGGGAAGAAAATATGATCAAACATTGGGGCCTATTCTTCTACCTATGAACTAAGTCTCAGCAAGAATAATGCACAAAGTGATGCTGTAGATGCTGCAGATGCCTGGTTCAAGTACCGAGGGTCTTTTTCTTCTCTTAGCAGTGTGATATGCCAGTTTCTGCAAGTACTGCCACAAAACACTCTCTGGAGGTCTGTCCTTTGGCAGCTTATGCCTCCTGAGCTGGAAGTCTCTGTGAGCTCTTCTCCCTAGCCTCGCGAAGCTGAAGCTAGACCTAATCCAAACCCACATCCTTGCTTCTTCCCCTCTTGCATCCTAATTCTCTCACTTTACTTACAGTTTACTTGAAACTGAATCCTAATTCCCTTATTTCACATACAGTTTTCAGGAAAAACTAATAAATCTCTTGGCAGGCAGATCACTTGAGCCCAGGAGTTTGAGACCAGCCTGGGCAACATGGCAAAACGTAATGTCTACAAAAAAATACAGAAAATTAGCCAGGCATGGTGATGTGTACCTGTAATCTCTGCTATTTGGGAGGCTGAGATGGGAAAATCACCTGAGCCTGGAAAGTCAAGGCTGCAGTGAGCCATGATTGTGCCACTGCACTCCAGCCTGCGTGACAGGGTCCCTGTCTCAAAACAAAACAAAACAAGCAAACAAACAGACATCTCCGCTTCGGTGTCTGTGTCTAGGAAACTCAACTCCTGATACCAGTCTTAACTAAATAAAAATGTAAATAATTATGTGGAACTATAGATACATTTAAAAAGTTATATCTGTATGTATGCATATATATGTGTATAAATCTATTTTGGTGTCGTGGGTTGATTTACGTCTTTCCCCAAATTCATATGTTGAAGTCCCAGTACCTGGTTATGTGATTATATTTGGAGATAAGGCCTTTAAAAAGGTAATTAAGTTAAAATAATGTCCTTCATGTAGGCCCGAATCCCATTTGAGTGGTTGGTGTCCTTATAAGAAGGGGAAATTAGACACAGAGGGAGACATTAAGGCACCAGTTCACAGAAGGAAAAGCAGTGGTCACAGTGAGAAGGGGACCATTTATATGACAACAAGAGAGACTCCAGGAGAAACCGAACTTGCTGACACATTGATCTTGGACTTCTAGCCTCCAGAACTGTGAGAAGATCAATGCCTGATGTTTAAAACACTCAGACCGGGCGCAGTGGCTCACGCCTGTAATCCCAGCACTTTGGGAAGCCAAGTGGGCGGATCACTTGAAGTCAGGAGTTCCAGACTAGTCTGACCAACATGGTGAAACCCCATCTCTACTGAAAATACAAAAATTAGCTGGGCATGGTGGCAGGCACCTGTAATCACAGTTACTGTGGAGGGAGAATCGCTTGTACCCAGGAGGCAAAGGTTGCAGTGAACCAAGATGGTGCCGCTGCACTCCAGCCTGGGCAACAGAGTGAGACTCCATCTTAAATAAATAAAATAAATAAAATAAAATGCCCATTCTATGGAATTTTCTTATGGCAACCTGAGCAAACTAATACAATTCATATAGAGATATATAGATATCATTAGCTCTCTCCCTCTTTCACACTCACACACACAGACACACGTGACATTTCAAAACATTATCAAAATATACAAAGAGCACCCATAAATCTTCAAAAAATAAAACAGAAAAAATGAACAAGTGTCTCAACTAGATAATTCAAAGAAGAATAAATCAAATGCCAATAAATACCTGAGAAGATGTTCAGTTTCATTGTGTTCTTTTGGGCGGCATCTGCTGTACTGGCTAAGCCCTATCTCCCTATCACTCCTTTGCATGTGATTGTCGAATCCAGCTCTCCTGCATTAGCAAGCCCACACCAAGTGCCTGGACAGTTCTGTACACAAGGTAAGCACTAAATAACTATTGGTGACAATGTAATAGTGTTCTGAGGTACACAGAAAACCATTTTTAAGGTAATTCAATTCAAGAAGCTATCATAATGGTTTTGAAAAATCATAAAAGAGGAAGAACAACTAGCTCCAGTAAGTAAGAGAGAAAACCGTTCATCACAAGTAATGAAAGAAATGCAAATCAAAAGGCAATGGGGTTACTTTTTGCAAGTTTGCATATTATATATAACCAAAAGCTAGAAAGCTTTGCTACTTTGGGTGCAATAAAATGTATTTTTGGTCTGCTGATGGCATTGTCAATTGGCAAATACAATTTGGCAATGCATTGCTGGCCATAAACTTTAAGGAGAAAGTCAAACTACGAAAAACACCATGTGAAAGACAATGTCTACAATCATGCTACTTATGATAACAAAAAATTAGAAATACCCCCAAATGTCCAATAATAAAGGAATCATCACAGAAATTTCAGGACATTCACTCAAGGGAGTAATAAGCAGACACCAAAAATGGCAAATATAAAGACCAAATACCAATATAAGAATTAACATAAATGCACAACTTAGAATATAAAATTACATATGCACAATCATTATAGCTATGCAAACACATGCAAATAAAGAAAGACAAGGATGAATACAGGAAAACTTGTATTGTCAGGACTTTTTTTCTTTTTTTTTCTCTATTTCAAACTTGCTCAATCTTTGCACTGTTCATTTCTTGAAAAACTAATGTTTTGTTCAGGAAAACAAGACATTCATATGCACCTGGATAAATGAAGTACAAACAATGCCGGCCATTTTAAAAAAGTAAATTGTAATGTCAGAATCCCAAAATAAAGACTTAGATATTAATAATAGCTGCTGACACTTCCTGAAATCTAAGTGCCAATAATGTGTTCAATGCATTATATGAACTGTCTCACTTAGTCTTCCAGTAAGCCAATGAGGGAGATACGATTATCTTTCCTGACTTAACTTTTGAGAAGATGAGACCTAGAGAAGAGAAGTAACCCATCCAAGTGCATGTAAGCTCTGCAGTTACCAAACAGTTGTCACAAGCTGGCTAGCTGCCCCCAAAAGCATGCATGCCTCCTCTTCTACACTGCAGAATTGTGGCTGAGAAAAAGCTGCCTGCAGAGCCAGGGACATTTCCCAGGGCTGCCCACTCCTTCCCCCAACCCATCGTCTCTTTTGCATCCAGATGGAGCCACCTTCCTAGAAGGCAGACAGCATATCTTGTAGCCTGTTCTTAGCAGGGCACACGCTGCTCTAGGGAGGAGAAACAGATCTATAAATCAGTCAGAAGTCTGAAACTAATATCAGCAACAGAAATAATTGCCCTTTTTTAAAAAAAATTGTATTAAAACATGGCAATACCATTCTTCACCAATTCAACTGCCAGCATTGAAAATACGTTACTTCCCAGAACTGAAGAGAGCATCAGGAAATGGGTAATTTCCTAACTTGCTGGTGAAGAGTAAGTTGATGATTCTACCTTTCGTTGGGACAGTTTATTAACATGTATCAAGACTTCAAGAACTTTAGAATTCTTTAAGACTTTTGACCCAGGAGTTATTTTGGAAATGATCTTAATGAAATAATAAGTAATGTGAGTAAAGATATATAGCAATTGTATTGTTTCATCTCAGAAATTTGTATAATAGAGACTAGGAGAAACCACTTAAATATCTAGTTATAGGGAAGTAGAAAAATTATACTTTGGCTACACAATGAGTTACTATGTAGCTATTTTAAATTATGTTGCAAGAGAATATTTAATACCAGGGAATGATTATGATACATTATACAGTGTGATTCCATTCTTATTGCATTTGTAAAAGCACAGCTATATCAGGCATAAATTTGCTCTTTCTGTGCAGGTGCAAGAACTATCACATTTCTTTTTCTAATTCGAATGAAATCTGGCTTAGAACTCCCATCCTACATCCTACGTGGCTGAAAGAGCCTTATTAAAGACAATTGGGGCTCCCTCTCCCCATACCACACTCTGTACACATAGACATCTTCCTGTAGATCTTCTGACTCTCCCAATGCTTCTGGTGGTACCAAGAAATAAAAATGTGCAGGTTTTCAGGCCATGGTTGTTGCCTCCGCTGCCACAATGCCTCAAAATATACCTCGTATTGACAAGGGCTACAGTTCTGGAAGGAAGGTGGAAAGAGAAATGCCTTTCACAGTACTGGACTTGTCACAGGCTTGACTACAGGAAGCTTCTGCCGTTGTACTCAAAGTAGTGGGATTGGTGTTCTGTCCTTAGAGATGCACCATCAGAGGTTTTGCCACTGTTGGCATGTGGGGAGGGGATGCAGGTCTTAGATGCAGGTCATCATTTTCTCTTCTCAATCTCCCCTGGATACTTCACCTCTTTTCTAGGACCACTTTATTTTATTTTATTTTTGAGACAGAGTCTTGTTCTGTTGCCCAGGCTGGGGTACAATCACGGCTCACTGCAACCTCTGCCTCCCGGGTTCAAGCGATTCTCCCGCCTCAGCTTCCAGAGTAGCTGGGATTACAGGCATGTGCCACCATGCCCAGCTAATTTTTGTATTTTTAGTAGAGACAGGGTTTCTCCATGTTGGCCAGGCTGGTCTCAAACTCCTGACCTCAGGTGATCCCACCTCAGCCTCCCAAAGTGCTGGGATTACAGGCATGAGCCACCGTGCCCGGGCCACTTTACCTTTTATATTTAAACTCCAGTTTAATCTCTCTCCTCTTCTTGTAGGACAATTCTGCCTTAATTCTATGACTAACCTAATGTTCCAAACTAAGGCCTTGCCTGATTATTTCTTTGATGACCCCAAGACCCAAATAAATTGTCGGTCTCCATCCTTTAAATCCAGTCCACATACATTTGCCCACTTACACTCAGAGGCACACACAAACCCACCCATAGATGAGCTTAAACCTTAGAATTCAAAGGCATGAGTGGCTTTTTAATTTTTTTTTTCCCAGAGGTGTGTGCATGCGTTGAGAGAAGAGAATAGAAAAGGAAAGGGTGAAATGAGGGAAGTAGGGAAATTAATTATCGTTTTATTCTCTCTCACTTAAGCAGTGAAAACAAGTCAGCAAATCTGCCACATATGTGTGCATTATAAAGCCTTGAAGATGTTACCAGTGTTTTTCTTTGTGTGGTGGGGTTATAGGAAAATTCTTATTTTCTTCTTTGTGCTAATTATTATTTTCTGAATTTTCTACAAAAACTATCCTACAATTTAAAAGAATGCAATTTTTTCCATGTTAAGAGATCAACTATTTTTTTTTCTAATTCTTTTACCACCTTTTGTATTTCTAAAACAAAGAACAACTGAAAAGCAATGAGAAGTACTTTGTTGAAGGACACAGACCATGACTATAAAGGCATTTTGCAAAACAAATGAGAAAGAAAGTCCAAAAATGTTTCTTACGTGGTAGCTCCACTGGAATTAGTGTGCAGCTTTCTAAGGTAATGAAGTAAATAGTAACATTGATTTTGGATGTAAATACTGGAATTGATTACTTTCCTTGTCTTGGTTTTAATCTTTTTCTCTCCTCCTAAAGATGTTCCATACATGATGCCACTATAGGGGTGTGTACTCACACTCTGACTAAAAGTACTTACACTTAATATTTTGCTATTCCCCAATCCAATATACAATCCCATTAGAGGGTAGGTTAATAGATAGCCCCAGTTCAAAAAAGAATTGCTAGTACCTTCTATTTTTCCTCTCTCTGAATCAGAGATTCTCTTGACAACTATCAACAGCCCAGCCATAAAATACGAATAGAGACGGTAATCATTCCACACAAAAAAACCCAGCAGCCCCATGGGGGTGCCTGGAATGGTGAGATTCCCATCTACCCTTCCAGGTCATTTTTCAGTCTAGAAACATTCTATTTCAGCAATCTCTCCTTTCAGACCTTTTTCCATCTGGGCACCTATCCAGACATTAAAATTCATATCTTCCTTTAAGAAATCTCCATCACAAAGCCATCATCACCCTTGGCTCCAGCATAGATAAGTCTTACATGTGTGATCAAAAGTACCCTGGAGGGAGATAGGAGGTGGGGGAGAAACTAAAAGGGTAATAAACAGAAAGTGTTCATCAACATTTTCCCCCATGCTGAGTTCATCTGATTCAGAAACACCTTGAGTTCATTACCAAATCCAGAAATTATTTAACACAGATGTGTTTAAGGAGTTCTTGCCTTTTTGTCTGTTTCTCAAGTTGCCCTTCCTCACCCTGAAATCATGACCACGTTTTTTAGCAGAAAAAGGCAACACCTGCAGCAGGCTTGGCCAAGGACTGAGCTCATCTTCTAGTCACTGGCTCCAGGTTCAGGTGCTGCTTCCTCCCTTTCCGCTGCATGTCTTTGGTTTACAAAGCAGATCCTACTCACAGGGAGCTCAGGGAAGAACAGTTCCTTCATATTCAGCTCTTCCAAAGACAGTCTTTGGATTGGTGGCTGTAGCCAATATAGCACACTATTCAAACCATCCTCTCCCAAATTCACATTGTTCTACGTCCCACAACTAACAGACTGTGGTGTTCCTAAAGGCTATGTTTTTAATTAACTCAATACTTATGGATTTCTACTATATGCCAATCATTATACTTTTTCGTCTTTGTAATACCAGTCTCGGCCATAAGAAGCATACAATAAGTGTTTTTCAATAAATCAATATTTCCCCACCTAAAAGTGGGCTCTAACAGGTCAGAAACTTGTACCTGACACTTCCTGGATGCTTAAAAATTATTTGTTAAAATTAATTAATTAATTAACTCGTGAGTAAATAAAATAACCCATACCAAAAATCTTTGTAGCTGACAGTAGCGAGAAGTAATACACCTGTACAATGAAAATATTTTGACTTTTGGAATTAGACCCAGATCCAAATTCTAGGTTTATCTTCCCAGTTTTGGTGTCCCCATATATAGAAGGAAATAGTATTCATCTGATTGAATCATGAGGATTTAATGAGTTATTAAACATAAAATGCTTGGCATATTTAATGAATGTAAAGTGCCTGGCTTTTCCAATGGGTCAAGGAATGCTAGTTCCTCACCTTTATCTCCTGTTTCTGAATCTCGGTTCATTATCCTTAAAACGACAATAATAATGGCTACTTCATCATGATGTTGTGAAGATTAAATTGCTGTGGAAAGTTCTTGAAACAGTGCTCAGCAAAATTATCTCTATTTTTCTTACATTTTCCCTAATTTCATTATGTAGCTAATGTGTGAAGCTGGAAGAAAGAAGTAGATTAGCCATTCTTAAAAGTCTTGGGGCATGTGTTTCTTAGTCTTTAACCCTTCAACAGCTCCCTGGAAGAAGAGTTTGTAACTGAGACTGGTTGTGTCTTGAAATTTATGCCTCTCTTTTTCTCCAGTCTAGAAATCCCTGGGATTTAATACAAGGATGCTCAGAATAAAACTACATTCCCTAGCCCCTCTTGCCATTAGCTGTGGCCATGTGACTGAGTTCTAGCTGATGGATTATGAACAGTAGTGATGAATGTACATCTAAGTCCCGCCTTTATAGGGGAGGAATGTGTGTCTTTCTCTTTCCCATTTCCTGTATCTGAAACGCAGACATAGTAGTTAATCATCTTAGACAATGTGGACAAGGGCACTGACCTCTGGAAAGCAGACAGCAAGATAATAGTAGCTTAGTCCTTCCTGCTGCTATAGCCAATGTCTCAGGAATTTGACAGGAATTGGAGCAGGAATGTCTCAGTCTATTACTGAGTATTAGTAATACTCAATATTGTTGCTGCTATTACCCCAGACTAGGTCATTCATAAACAACAAAAGTGTATTTCTCATGGTTCCGGAGGCAGGGAAGTCCAATACCAAGATGCAAACAGGTCCAGTGTCTCGTGAAGGCTTTCTATTTCCCTCATGGGTGACATCTTCATCCTGTGTCCTCATGTGGTGAAAGAGGTAAAGGAAGCTCATTCCAGTCTCTTTGATAAAAGCACTAATCCTATTCATGAGGATGAAGCCCTCACGACTTAATCATTTCCCAAAGTCCTGACCACTTAATACTATCACCTGGGGTATTGGGTTCCAACATATAAATTTTGGGGGTATACCAACATTCAGATAATAGAAGTAACCTAACTGCCCGAACCATGGAGAAATCATGTGAGCCCCTGAATGCTTACGATCAGCTCTCTGAGGGAGAAAGAAATGTTTCTCTTGCTTAAACTACAGATACTTGAGTCTTTGCTGTTTCAGATGAAACTAAATCTGATCTAATACAGAGGCATTAGGAGATCTTCGAATATCCAGGCATTGTTAATGACAAATCCTTACCTTAGGCACTTTTTAAGCCTCCCCCATAGGGATCCCAGCCACCAGGCAAGGCTAATCTGCTTGGTCGGTCCTGTCTGCTCACCCTCTTACTGGCCCGCCTACCCAGAGATTTAAAGTCCCCACCTGGGCAACCAACCAGAATCCAATCTAGCCTTGAAAGCCCCTTCCACAGCCAATCTTGTCAATGAAGCTTTCCCTGCTGAATGATAGCTCTCTGGGATCTCTCCCTTGTCTGAGTTCCACAGCAGCTGACTATACCATCTGTCGTTTGGTTCCAACCTTATTCTGTTTTCTAGCCCACGGGTTTTCATCCCTATGCCCTTCCTCTTTATAGTAACAAACTCATTAAGAACAAGATCCATGTTTTGGCATTTTTATCAGATGTTTGTATCTTTATCTGATTTTGGAAGTCATTTCTAACCATGAAGCGTCATACTCTGTACTCTCGAAGTAATGTGGACTTTAGAGATTGGTTTCTATATCTTCCTAAATTGTGATGTCTTCAAAGGCAAACAAACAAACAAACAAACAAACAAAAAACACCACTGTCACAATGATCTCTGTGTCCACAGTACCTGATTCATGCACATACCTCAGTCAATGCGTATAGATTGATGGATAGATAAATCTTAGGCCTCCAACATCTAGAATAATGTCTTGTCCTTAATGCCTACATGTCTCTATTAATGTGGGTGTTGCCAAGGAAAGAAACTGTGAAAGGAAAATAAATCTTGAGCCCCCAAATCACTAAGCTAAAGGGAAAATCAAGCTGGGAACTGCTCAGGACTAACCTGCCTCCCATTCTATTCAGTCACCCCTCTGCTCACTGAGATAAATGTGTATCTGATTTTCTCGTTTGGAGAGGCAAATCAGAAACTCAAAGGAACACAACCATTTGTCTCTTATCTACCTATGACGTCCCACCTTTGCTTTGAGTTGTCTGCCTTTTCCAGAATGAACTAATGTTCATCTTACATATGTTGATTGATGTCTCATGTCTCCCTAAAACATATAAAACCAAGCTGTGCTCTGACTGCCTTGGGCACATGTCATCAGTACCTCCTGAGGCTGTGTCACGGGTGCACATCCTCAGTCTTGGCAAAATAAACTTTCTAAATTAAATGAGACCTGTCTCCGATATTTAGGATTCACGAAGCTTTTTGAGCTTTAGATTTGGAACTTACATTTCCTAAAACACTTTCATTTGTAGGCAATAGAGGCTTGACAAACTGATTTAGGCAAAAAGTAATTTTAGTTTCATACAACAGGAAAGTCAAATGAGTACCTTCAGGTATTACTTGATATGGACATTCAAAAAAAGTCAACAGGGTTCTGTTTCTTTCTCTCTCCATATCTTAGACATGTCTCTCTACAGTTCCTCTCTGTGACAGCTTCCAGTAGCCCAAGACTTAGCATAGCAAACTCAGCAGCCCAACAACAACAAAAAAAAGTTCCCTAATATTTGTATAAAACATGTATCAGGGAGTATTTTGATTGCTTGACCCAGTCTGGACATGTGTCTATCTTGAATCACTATGGCCAAGAATTTGGGGTATTTTACTAGACACATCTAGGTCACATGTTCACCTGTGAGACTAGAGGAGAGGGCCAGCTGGGTTAACCCCACACAGGCTCCAGAATGGAGAAGAGTTATGTTCCAGAAGAGGGACAAACCAACATATGCCCATCACTGTTCTGTAGCTGACACCTCCTTCTAGATTCAGTCAGCTCAAAGGTTTTGCCTGGGATCCACATGATTCTAGATTTCTTCTTGGCCTGGCGCAGTGGCTCATGCCTGTAATCCTAGCACTTTGGAAGGCTGAGGCAGAGAGATTGCCTGAGCTCAGGAGTTTGAGACTACCCTGGGCAACATGGTGAAACCCCGTCTCTACTAAAATACAAAAATTTAGGCAGGCGTGGTGGCAGGCACCTGTAATCCCAGCTACTCAGGAGGCTGAGGCAGGAGAATCACTTGAACCCAGGAGGTGGAGGTTGCAGTGAGCCGAGATCGCGCCACTGCACTTCAGTTGGGGCAACAGAAAGAGACTCTATTTCAAAATAAATACATACATTAATTAATTAAATAGATTTCTTCTTGCGGTCTTCTTGCCACCGTTATCATCCTGCAGTCACCTCAGTGTGTTTCTTCAGTGTCTCCCCTTGGCTCCACCCCTTCCTGCACTGCCAAAATATAATTGATAGTTTAGTAGGCAGAAAGGAGTGGGCCTCCCAGGATTGGGGAAGTTGCTTTACCTTCTGACTAATTCAAACCTAGGGTCTAAGGTAACTGGAGCAAGTCCCTGGTGATGCCACACAAGAGGATTCTGCTTCTAGGCATTCCTTTCTGACAGGAAAGAAATTCATGTTGACCTTATTAATTGGCTCCATCAGCCTGTCAAGAAAGCACTTCGTAGTTACTCTAATCAAGCCATTTGTTTTTTCTAGTTGAGATCAGAGTTATTCTCCAAAATCTTCAGAAGGCACTGGATTCCTCCAGCCGCTGAAAAGATGGGTTCCTTGAACAATACAAGTATCTAAAAGTCTCTGCCAAATTTGCCAGCACCTGTTGAATGTAGTTTTTCTCCCAATAGAACAAAAGCGTCTCAAGATTGTACACCTAGAGGTTCAAAAATAAATTCTAGATATAATACAGCCCTAGAGCCACCTACCCCTTTCCAGACCCTTACCTCCTCCTACCAAGCCGCACAAGAGCTTCTCTGAAATCTCAACCCAAGCCAGACTTTGTGGAAGACTTCCTAAAGCACTTTGGCCTGCCTGAGCATTCGTGAGGTCAGTGTCTTCTGCTTTTCTCTCTAGCACTTCCTAGGATATATTTAACACTCCCATGATCTCATTTATTAATAATGTGGACTGACAACTTTACAGTTTGCAAATAACCTTTTTCAAGCATTATTGTGGATAACTTTCCCAACAGCATGGAGAGATAAATAGAATTACTGTGCTCAAAGAGCAGAGAATACTGAGATTCAAAGAGTATTATGTAATAGTTTAAGGTCACATGGCTAGT
This sequence comes from Macaca mulatta, assembly GCF_049350105.2. NCBI lineage: Eukaryota > Metazoa > Chordata > Mammalia > Primates > Cercopithecidae > Macaca > Macaca mulatta. The sequence goes on from NC_133413.1 coordinate 128,122,853, forward strand.
AAGTGGCAGAGTCAGGTCTCAAACTTATGTCTTTTCATTACAAATTCCTTAACTTTTTGTTCCATAATACAGTCTCTAACTATATCCTGTTGGATGATTTTGACTCCCAATAAGTCTGCAACCTTGAGGATACGAGGCAGGCTTTTGTTTTGTTTGCCTCTGAGTTCTACCTGTAGAAAGCCTAGTGTAACTCTGTGTGTCGGATTGGTATTCCAAAATAGTTTGCTGTCTGAGGGAATAAACCATTTGCCACTGCGTTCCTGGTGAACTGAGTTGTCTTGGGGATTCAGCTTTGTAGGCAGGGTCTTACTGTCAACTCTAAGAAAGGGAGGCCATACGTTCACTAGCGTCTGGAGGATGTGCAAAGTGAAGCCTTCCTGTGCTACTGGTGAGAATTGATCATTCACACATCCATTCATTCAACCAACACTATTTTCTGTCTTCTATGTACCAGGCAGAGTGATAGGTGCTGACTATACATTGGTAGATAATATACAGACACACCCAACCCAGAAGAGCTTACACCTCTTCGAGGGTCTTGGACTCTAATAGGAGTCATCTAATGATGATGTCTTCATTATTCTCACCTGTATTCATTCTCTACTGATGAATAACACATGACCACAAAATTTGCAAACTAAAACAATACCAAATTATTAACTCACACTATGAAAACTCACCTGGGTTATCTGCTAAAGGTCTCACAAAACCAAAATCAAAGGTCAGCCAGGTGGAGTTCTTATCTGAAGCTTCTGAAGAAGAATCTCCCTTGCAGCTCATTCTGGTTGCAGACAGGGTCCAGTTCCTTGTGCTTGTAAGATTAAGGTTCCTGTTTTTTTGCTGGCTGTCATCTGGGGTTTTCTCTCAGTTCCCACAGGCTACCCTTAGGTCTTTTCCATGGGGCCACCTCCATCTTTAAGTCTCATACTTCCCCTTTTCCTACCAGCTGGAGAAAACTCTGCTCTTAAAGGATTCATGTCATTAGGCCAGGACCACACAGATAGTCTCCCTTTCTTATAGTCAATCTCACCATATAACATCACCTACTCACCAAGTAACAGGTCATGATACCCACAGGTTCCACCCACACTCACAGGGAAGAAGATTGTACAAGGCATGGATCACTGGGGTCAGCTTAGAATCTACCTGCACACCACCTCTGCCCAACTTCAGTCACTTAATCACTTCACATGGGCATTTGCCACAATCTAACAAGTGTTTTTTTCCCTGTCCTGTCTCATCCATATTTAATCAGAGGTCACAACACCATACCTTTGCATGTGCCAGTCTCTCTTTTTGGAATGCTTTCCCTGATGCTTATCCTCCAACAAAATCCCCCTTAAACTTAATCTTCCTTAAGGCTCAAAGGTTACACCCTCTGAGGGTCTTCTCAGTACCCAGCCACCCATCAGAGTTAAATAATCCCTTCCCTGTTTTTTTTTTATGAGACAATCCATCTCATCACACCAGAATCTAACCCAGACTATTACTGTCTTAAACACCAGACTGTGAGGTCTCTGACATCAGAGTTTGTGTTTCATTCATCTTTGGTTTCCCAGGGCCTCCCACAGATCTTGGCACATAGTAAGTGCTTGGAAAGTGTTTGTCAAATTTGAATTGACCTGAACTTTCTATCCTCTGTTCTGCAGATTTATGATTGGAAGAGCAGCACAGATTTGAAATCTAGTTTGGGGCATAAAGTAGAACATCTGTAATTTTTACCTCCCAGCGTGGATTATTTGGTGTTCTGATTATTGAACTCTAACAAGCCATTATGAAACCACCATACCCCCACTTTCCATCCCTGTAATCAACATGGGATTTCCTTACTGCCCCATCCAAGTATAGACTCACCTATGACTCAGGCTTTGCTAATAAGAGGCACCGTAATTGATTCCAAGATGGGCATCTGATGCAATTCAGCTGATAACATGCCTTCCATCTTCTTACACCCTTTGGGAAAGCAGTTTCCTCTTTCCACTGGACTTGTGGAGCTGGTAGAATAACGGCTTGGAGCAACTAGTGGCTTTCTCTGCCACCCTCTAAAGGAAAGCTCACAATGAACCAATACAGAAAAAGTATAGAACTAAGAGATGACAATAGAGAAACACTGAGTCCTGAAGACATCATGAGCCACTGGACTGAGCCACGCCCAAAGCTTGTCATCTTTTGAACTGGCCAATAAATGAAATGTCTTCTTACATTTCCACTGACACACTTTCCCATTTATTAATTGAGTTGGGTTTCTGTTACTTGCAACCAAAACCAAAACCCTGAAAAACACAAGACGGTAATCTCCAATTATGGGCAAAAAATCCAAAAATAACTAACCCCTTCTTATCTCATGAAAGTCTTAATGAAAACTGAACAAATGGGGTCACTGGAAATGCCACTGCTTCCAACCTCTTCAATACTAACCTGCTGAATCCTTTTTACTTTGTGTTGGAATGCAGAGACCAAGGATTTAGGGACTGATACTGTAATGAACAACAGGACAGAGTATTATTCATTATCTTCAGAAGCAGCAACTTAAGTCTTGCAGCCAAGTTTTTCCGAAGGGACCCCAGGTGTGCAATTTGCAAGCAAATGACAATCGACATGACTATTGATTGCTTTGACCAGCTAATTATGAGTGTGTAATTTCCTGGGCCCTAGGATTTCTCTCCCATTTCCTATATTGGAACTCCCCTTGGATCTCATTTGTTTACCCTCAAATCATCCCTAGAGAGGATGATTCTTCTCTCATCAGCCTTCCCCACATCCTTCTCCATCCTGCTGGCCTCTCAATAGCTGTGTCACCAGATTTCGAAGGGACTTTCAACTTATTGCATAATCAGCTCTTCCTCTGAGACATCCCCCACCACCATCATTACCTCAGGGTGTTGGAACTTTGCTGTAAGCTGCTGACAGATCATTAAAGATCCCAGCTGTTCCTGGTCCATAACAACCCCTTTCAACTGGGTCTCCTTCCAGGAACAGCTGCAAAAGCTCCAGAAAGGAAGGGAGGAGACACATTTAGCATGATAACAAATCAGTAGGGAGTGGCCAGTTTACCCAGAAAGGCTGCAATGCAGTTACACCCACCCAGCAACTCTCCCCACCCCTACTAGGAGAGCTACAAATTCGTGCTACCTCTGTGTGAAAACTCTTCAAAACCAAAGGAATGAAATCAAGAATCACAACCCACTCCTGCTCCCTGGAGAGGAGGCTGGACAAAGTTCTTGCTTTTTCCATCATGATTCACAAAAAGGCCTGTCAGTGGTTACAAGATTATTATCTTGCATACACATACATGTAACATACTCACACCAAATTAACAACATGGAAGAAGTAGCTGTCATCTATCTCATGCAGGGCACTGGGCAAAGGGTTCAACATATGTTTGCAGGCTGAGCGTGGCGGCTCATACCTGTAATCCCAGCACTTTGTGAGGCCTAGGCAAGTGGATCACCTGAGATCAAGGGTTCAAGACCAGCCTGGACAACATGGCAAAACTATCTCTACTAAAAATACAAAAAATGTAGCTTGATGTGGTGGCACACGCCTGCAGTCCCAGCTACTCAGGAGACTGAGACAGGAGAATTGCTTGAACTCCTGGGAGGCGGAGGTTGTGTTATCAGGGGGTTCCTTGCTCCCAGAGCTCCCAAGATGGTGGCAGGCCACTTCCAAAATGGTGGTGGGCCAATTCCAAGATGGTGGCAAGCCTCGTGTTCTCTGACCTGGGGTTCTTGGCCTCACAGATTCCAAGGAATGGAATCTTGGGCCATGGTGTGAGTGTTACAGCTCTATTAGAAGCAGTGGGTCACGGAAGAGAACCGTGGAACCCAGTGACTAGTGTTCAGCTCGATTAGGATGAGCCCAGGCACTTAGCTGTGCAGGAACAATGGCAAGCCTTTAGCCCGATAGGGAGTGGCAGTGGGCACCTCGCTGGATCAGGAGCACAGCAGACACCCTGATGGATCCGGAGGGATGGAAGTCAGCGGCGGGTCTGCGACTGCAGCAAACAGCAGTGGTGGACGGTGAGCAAAAGCTCAACTCCAGCCCTAACAAAACACGGACCAGAGGAGTGCAGTTACAAGATTTAATAGAGTGAAATAGAGTAAAGACAGAGCTCCCATATAAGGGGAGGGGACACAAAGGGGGTTGCCTGCAGGCTTGAATGCCTGGGTTTATATCCTGATCCTTGTCCCTCCCGCTGTGCTCTCAGGCAGTAGATGATTGGCTATTTCTTTACCTCCTGTTTTTACCTAATTAGCATTTTAGTGAGCTCTCTGATTGGTCGGGTGTGGGCTAAGTTGCAAGCCCTGTGTTTAAAGGTGGATGTGGTCACCTTCTCAGCTAGGCTTAGGGATTCTTAGTCCGCCTAGGAAATTCAGCTAGTCCTGTCCCTCAATTGCAGTGAGTCAAGATCGCATCACTGCACTCCAGCCTGGACAACAGAGCGAGACTCTGTCTCAGAAAAAAAAAGATATGTTTGCTTATGAATCCTTCCTTAAAAACAAATCATTGATTGATAAGGAAACCAAGGCACAAAGAGATTGAATAACTTGCCCAAGTTTGCACAACTCAGAAGTAGTGGAGCTGGGATTTGAACTCAAGTCTATCTGACTCAAGCCTATACTGTCAACTCTAATCCCATTCCAATATAAGCCCCATTCAATTGCCTAATTGGTACAGAGTCTGGGATTTAGTGGGCACCATTAAAGTTTGGTTTAATGAATTTATTTTAATGAAGGCAAATTCATGCCACTATTCTTTTACACATATTGCTTTCTCTTCTGAAATGCGCTTTACCCCAACCACTTTATCCACCTGGAAAACATTGAATGATTATGCAAGATATATCTTAATTCTCATGTACAATATACAAAGACTTTACAAGGAAGCCCCCTTCCCTTGTTCAGTGGACAGTCTTAGTCATTCCCTCCACATTGTCTCTATTATTGCCTACGTGGCACAATTCTGTATGTATCAAAAACTTTAGTTGTCTGCCTACCCCATGAGAGCTAAGCAACATTGCCTTGAACTTTCTCTTTTCATGGCTTCAGGAAATGCTGCCTCAATATTTCTGCTAATTCCCAAGGGTTTTACATTTCCTCCTCTGTTCTATCTCTCAAGCTCCAGTTTCCTCTATTATTGCTTTTGTCTATCACTACGCCACTTGGGAATAAAATTTAACACCTTTAATTTCTATTATACATCAATGTCAGTTTTTCATGAGCCTAGTAATTTGGGAGGGAGGGCAGCAAAAGGAGTCAAGTAGTGTAGCACTTCACTTTCTACCATCTTGTTTGCTCCTACCCTTATCCCTCTCCCCACTTCTCTTATAAGCAATGTAATTCCTCAATTTCTTCACACAATGTATACAGAGCAATTTTCCCCCAAATCCTGGTACCAACTAACATCAAGGCCTTGGAAGTAAGGAACAGCAAGGGATGAGAGTGGAGTATAGGAAAAGGGGTGGGGACTCAAATCATAACCAAATCCCTCATGTATTTAATAATTATTTCTTGAGTATCCCCTATCTGTGAGGTAATTAGGACACAGAGATGAAGAAAAACCAGATGTCTATTGTTATGAAGGTTAATTCCTAGTAGAAGGAACACAAAGCAAATGAATAAACACAGTGCTTTCCAACTGTGATGATGTGAAAGTAGCCTGTGGGGTGGATGGTGACTAATTAAGGTAGAGTGGCCAGGCATGGCCTTTCCTTAGAGGTGATATTTAAGCTGAGAGTTGGAGAGGTGAAAAATCAGCCATGTCATGAACTTGAGACAAGGGTTATAAACTGAAAGAACTATTAGGACAGAAACTCTGAGCAGCAAGCTTTTGTGTGTTCTGGAAAAAGAAAAATGAGAAAGTAGCCATAAAATATGAAGACAGAGACAGATGGTGGCAGAACACATAAAAGGCTTTTTTCTTAATTTCAGTGGAAATCTATGGGATATTTTTGACATATGAGTGACCCAATCTAATCGCCAAAACACTTTTGTCCAAACAAAATAAACACTTCTTCCTTTTTATGCATATAATTTCCTTACCAGACTATGAGTTCCTTGAAACAGATAGGCATTGGACAAGTTGCCTTATATAAAATGATGAAATTACATAGAAATATTTTTATGTTTTTTATTCTTCTCATTTCATGTTTTACAAATGAATGAAAAATGCTTGAACCAATGAATACATTATTATTAAAAATACATGCTTAACATGCATTTCAATATTTAAATGTCTATGTAAAGCAAAGTTGACAGAAATAAAAGGAGAAGTAAACAAATCTGCAATCATCATCTAAGGGTTAAAGAAAAGTCATGAGAAAAATTAAAAATTATTTAAACTGAATGGCAATGAGAATACTGTATGTCAAAACTTGAGATATAAAGCAAAAATAGTGCATATATTAGAACAAAAGATTTAAAATTAATGTTCTAAACTTTCATTTTAAGAGGATAAGCAAAATTAAATCTAAAGTAAGTAGAAAAAAGGAAATAATAATAAAAGTAGATATCAATGAGCTAAAAAACAGAAAAGCAATCAAAAAATCAACAAAGGCAATAAAACACATGTTTTTAAAATATTAACAAATTGTTAAACCCCAAACAACACTGATCAGGAAAAATAAGATAGAAGACGTAATATCAAGGGAAAAAAAAGAAAGACATTATTGCAATTTCTATAGAAATTGTAAGGATAGTGCAATAAATATATCTTACAAAATGCTCTTAGCCAGAATATATAAATATGTAAAGAATTACTACAAATTAATAAAAAGGAAAACAAATAATCCAACTTTTTTCAAAAGTAAAAACATTAAAAGGTAATTCACATAAAAGAATATACAAATGTAAATTAACAAATAAATGTATTAGTCATCAAGAAAATGCAAAGTAATGACAAAAACTGCAATTACTTTTGCACCAACCTAATACTACCACATCTACATAAGGATAACTAAAATTTTAAAACTAACAAAGTTAAGTTTGGGTAAAGATAAAGAACAACCAGAATTTGCGAACACTGCTAGAGGAACCACAAATTAATACCCTTTTAACACTGTTTATTAGTATCTATTAAAGCAAACATATGTGTCTCTATAACTCATCAATTCCAATCTTGTGGATACATCCCTCCAAAAGGTCTGCTTATGTGTAACAAATGCAGGTATGAGAATTTTCACAGCAGCTCTATCATCATATCCCCAAACTAGAAATACCAAGAGCAGGATGGATGAATCTCACAGAGAGTATTACACAAAAGAAGCTAGACACAATCAGCTTCATGCTGTATGAGTCCATTTCTATGAAATTCAAAATCACAAAACTAACCCATAGTGCTAGAGATGTCCTGCCAGGTGGTGTGTATTGGTAGTAAGAGTCATGAACAAGCCTTCTGGGGCACTGGAAATGTTCTATGTCTTGAGCTGCATGATAATCCCATAGGTGTGCGTAGATGTAAGAGTTTATTGAACCCTATGCCTGAAATCTGTTTACTTCATTGTTTGTGAATCAGGCCTCAGTTAAAAGGTACAAAACAAAAGTTATGTATTATTTAAACATTCCTTAAACAAACAAAAACAAGTTATTCATTAAAGCAATAGTCATGCTGCATGCAGTGGTTCATGCCTTTAATCCCAACACTTTGAGAGGCCAAGGAGGGTGGATCACTTGAGCCCAGGAGTTCAAGGCCAGCCTGAGCAACATGGTGAAATCCCATCTCTACAAAAATTGCAAAACTTAGCCAGGTGTGGTAGCGTGCATTTGTAGTGCCACCTACTTGGGATACCAAGGCAGGAGAATTGCTTGAGCCACAGAGGTTGAGGCTGCACTGATCATGCCACTGCCCTCTAGCCTGGGCAACAGAGTGAGACCCTGTCTCAAAAGAAAAAGAAAAAATCGTGTAATAATAATATGGCTGTTTTCTCCCCACAGGCAATGTGCTCACCCAGCATAGAACTATGACCAATTCATAATTACACTCTTACTTCTTGGAACCTAGTAGATGTTCAATATGTAATTGTTGAGTTTACAGAATTATAGTAATGGAAGGGCATAAGTTTATCTGTTTCTCCTTTTAGAGAGCTCTCTCTAACTCATCTGATGGTGCAGTCCAGATGGTATATCTCTAGGAATTCATTGTTTCCACTATGTTGGGCCAATAAATTATGCCAGCTACCACATGGAGATGTTTAAGCTTCTGAAAGTATCAACCTCACATGAGCTTAGGAGCTGGCAGACACCTGGGAATGCTGAGATGTAACAGAATGTCCAATAATGTCAAGTGACCTCAGTGAATGCTTGGGAAGGTGCAAAACATAAATAGAATTCAAAACAGTAAGACAATAGTATAGCAAAAGTGACTTGTCTTTAGGAACTTCAAAATGAGGTTAATCTCTGAAGATAAAACTGCTAAAATCTATCCCTGAAATATGAGCCATCTATCAATGTTGACCAATCAGTTGTTAGAATTTGAGGAAATGCTCAAATTTTAATCAAAGTAGTTAGGGAATAGCCTCAAGGAAGCACAGATGATACTAGCCTACCTCAAACTGCATGCACACAGCATCAGCTTGGTACATCAGCGTGAGCTAACTTATCAGAGAAAAACAAATTGATTTTTGGTAACTTGGCCAGAGCTGACACTTCATCAACTGCATTGACTCTTGTTGGAAGGAAAGGATGCGCAAGCACGACGGGAATGATGGGCATGCCGGGGGATGAAGGGCAGGACATCCTAAAGGGAAATAGTGTATCAGCATTTACCAGCCCTGTCTTGACTTTGGATCAGAAAGCAGAAGTATTCCAGTTAATAGAAAAAGTTGACTGTTGAGGGATAAGTGGAGTTTTCTGTATCATTCTTGACTAGCTACAATCGCTTTGTTTTAGAACTATCTCCCTTTGCTCTGATCCCTTTACTCAGAAATGTCCTGGCAAATGTACAGAGGCCTTATTTAATTTCCCATAGGGAGCCACATATGAGGAAGGAATGTGACCCTGAGCATCGAAGTCTAGCTGCTCATTATGGTTATCAAGTAACATTTGTTAGTCATTCTGAGCAGTCACTTACTGACATATATTACTCAGGATAGGCTGAAAGTGCTGTTTCAAAAACCCTAAATCTCAGTGGCTTAACTCAAGAAAAGTTTAGTGTTTTCCCTCACTTATGGTCATGCATGAGTCTTGGGTGGGAACAGACAAGGAGACCCTAATCCATATGTTCAGTGAGGAACCTAGGCCTCTCTTATCCTTGACACCACCGTCCCCCAGGTCCTCAGAGATCTCTTATTTCAATTGATGGATTAACAAAGAGAGCAAGAACTGCGCATAGAAGATTTATTGGACTAGTTTGAATGGACACAAAACACATATTCACATTCCAATGGTGGGAACTCATTCACATGATCGCATCTAACTGCAAGGGAAACTGAAAAATACTTTCTGAGCACTCAGAAAGGAGAGCATAGAAATTGTCATGCCCTAATAATCTCTGCCTCTTGTACTAAATGTTTTATATTAATTATATTATGTAATCCTTATCACATTCCTTAAACGGTGGTAGAATCAGAGTATCATAGTCTTACAGGAGAGGAAACAGAAATATAGCTGGGATAAGTAATTCACTGAAGAACAGGGAACTAATTGTATTTGAGCCAAAGCAAGGTTAGAACACATCTCTGGAGTTCCTGCTTTTAACCACTAAGACAAACAATATTTATTGTGGCAAATTAATATTAAAATATTAGCCTTCAGATTTATAAGTTTCAGGGCACTTACAAGATGGTGAGTTTGAACTGGAAGACTAGATTCTAGAACACAGTGACCCTCCAAGGCACTTCCTTCTCTGAGGCCCTGATGAATGTCCAGCCAAGCCCACAGTACATCCTGTCTGGACAAACTGAAACAAATAAGGATATGAGTTAAGAGTAAATGAGCACTTATCACCAAGCCAAGCGGAATTCTTCAAATCTTACATGAGTTGAACTTTTTAAATCCCTACCACAACTCAATGAAATAGGTAGTATTACGAAGATATTGCAACACAGAGAGATTAAGAAACTTGCCCAAGACCACACAGTCAGAAAGACCCAGAGGCAGCTTTAGATCCAAGGCAACTTCAGTTCTAGAATACATTCTCTGGGCTGCTATGTTAAAGAAAAGTCCAATAAGGATGACATCAACTCTGTTGGTATACTGTTTTCATCCACGGTGATTCCCATAATCATCCACATAGAGTGAAAACTTGATGTAACTCATGTATCATCTCCTCTTCTGAGGAGGGCAGGGCACTTCTTTACACAAAAAGGTACACAGGAAGTATTTATGAAACTAAAATTATTTGAGTTGTATTAAATTGAAGGTTGTAACATGGCACCCTTTTTCCCTTCATCTATATCCATAAAATTAAAGATGGCTAAGTATTTTATATAAATTATCTCATTTAATCCTCATAAAACTCTCCAAGGATATAATTTTACTTCCATTTAAGAGGTCATAACACCAGGTTTCATCATAAAGAAACAAAGTCTGATAATATCTGACTTACATATGAGAATAAGCTTCCTGGTAACACTTTTATAATGATTTCTGAACATCTCTCTAAATGATGAGAAATATCCTCCTCTGGCATTCCAAGAATACAGGCGGTTGAAAATTCAGGACTTTGCTTTCACAATTCTATCTTTTTTACTTCCAGGGAAGTCATTTCCGTGAAGCACTGGTGTGAACAACAGTCACAAGTGGGAAGAGCAATGGAACAAGGAGGAGGAGGAATGAAATGGTCCTATAATTTTAGAAAGAGTGTGAAAAAAAGAAGTTAGACTTCTAGGTTCTATTTCTGGCTCTGCTACTGTTTTCAAGCCAGCCAGCCATCTTTCTACCTTTTTCTCCATTAATTGCCAAAGGTGGGGAAGAATATAGACTGAGTATAAAGCACCTTGTCATGCTTGGATGAAAGATCCTGTATTATGACCAGCGTAAAACCAGAATTGATCATGTTGTGAAATCCACACTGTGTTGTAATATATTGGTTTCAAGCTTTTCAGGAATACTTTTACTCTGAATTCATGAGGTCAGAGAAGGCAAAACTGCATTTTAAGATGGGAATGCCAAAGATGGATGTAGCACATTGAAAACAGGCAATGGTTTTGAGTAAAGCTAGCCGCACAACAACTTGTAATGGTAGTGAAGCTTGTGATCCATTATATGCTTTTCTTCCTTTTTTCTTCCTCATTAAATGACCTACTTCCCTAAGTACCAGTTTGTATATATTATCTTTATTATTATTTGAATATGTGTAAGGAGCACAAATGCAATTTTATTACATGGATATATTGTGTAGTGGTGAAGTCTTAGTTTTTAGTATATCCATCACCCAAATAATGTACATTGTACCCCATTAAGTAATCTTTTATCATCCACCCCCTACTCACTCCCCAACCCTTCTGAGTCTCCGACGTCTATCATTCCACACTCTACATCCCTGTGTACACATTATATAGCTCCCACTTATAAGTAAGACTATGTAGTACTTGTCTTTCTGTTTCTCAATGGTTTTACTTAAGATAATGGCCCCCAGTTCCCTCCATGTTTCTGCAAAAGACATGATTTCATTTTTTATGTCCAAATAGTATTCTATTGTGTATATATACCACATCCAATCATCCACTGATGGACACTTAGATTGATTCCTTATCTTTGCTATTGTGAATAGTGCTGCAGTAAACATATGACAACTGTAGGTATCTTTTTGACATAATAATGATTTCTTTTCATTTGGGTATATACCCAGTAGTGAGATTGAAGGATAGAGTGGTAATTCTATTTTTGGTTATTTGAGAAATCTCCATACTGTTTCCATAAAGGTTGCGCTAATTTACATTCCAAACAACAGTGTGTAAGTGTTCCCTTTTCTCCTCATCCTCCCCAACGTCTGTTATTCTTTGTCTTTTCAGTAATAACCATTCTGACTGCTATAAGATGATATCCCATTGTGGTTTTAATTTGCATTTATCTGATGATTAGTGATGTTGAGCATTTTTTCATATGCTTGTTGGCCATTTGTATGTTTTCTTTTAAAAGTGTCTATTCATGTTTTTTCCCACTTTTTAATGGGATTATTTGGGGTTGTTTTGTTGAGTTGCTTGAGTTCCTTGTAAATTCTGGACATGGACCCCTATCAGATGCATAGTTTGCAAATATCTTTGCCTATTCTATAGGTTATCTGTTCACTCTGAAAATTATTTATTTTACGGTCCAGAAGATTTTTAGTTCAATTAAGTCCCATTTGTTTATATTTGTTTTCGTGGCATTTGCTTTTGAGGTCTTAGTCATTGAATTCTTTGCCTAGACTAATGTCCAGAAGAGTTTTCCCTAGGTTTTCTTCTAGTATTTTTATAGTTTCAGCTCTTACAATTAAGTTTTTAATCTATCTTGAGTTGATTTTTGTATATGGTGAGTGATAGGTTATCCCTCTCAAGAATATTGCATATTCGAGGAAAAAGAATTCCAAGAAAGAAAGAAACTGTGTGTACAGCATTGTGGTCCATTAACTATCCTTCCACTTTTATATTCACATAAATATCATCCTGTTGGGGAAGGACGGTGAAGGAGAAGCAGCACTGAAGAATTCTGAGGTCCTTCTCAATACTGTGAAGTATTCTTAATCAATGTAGGACAGTTGTTGTTGCATTTAAATGATTAGTGCTTTCCCAATAGCCATCCTAAATTACTAGCAATAGCCATCCTAAATTACTAGCAATAGCCATCCTAAATTGCATAGGTTGTGGTAGTTTTCAGCCTGAGCGCTGAAATTTCCAGAGACATACTGCAAGTTTTTATGGAGAAGAGTGTGATCATGGCGACATGCTTAGTGTGGGCGTAGGTCCATATGGTCTTGATCCAGGGATGTAGTTTTGACTATAGGCCATTTATTTGTCACAGAGTTCTAAGAATATCAGGTCTCTCTTCAACTCCTCCTTTCTCCAACTTAAACAAGTGATCCAGGGCCATGTCAATACTGATGTCAATGTCAAGCATGAATTACTTGTGATCTGTAAATAAATCTTTACAATGCCACCAAAGCAGTGTCTTTCAGAAGTAGGAAGATATCTCTTTTTCACAATCTCTGTCATATATTGTCTCATATTTTTCCCAAACAGGACTTTCTCCTCAGGTCTCAGTGGTGGAAGTGGGTCCTTCAACCTCTACCAGACCCCTTTCCGTCGGGCATCAGTATGAATTTTTTGGTTTGTGTTCAGATAGTCTGATGTTCTCCTCACGCCTTTCAACCCTTTTGCCTTTTATGAAAGGAGGCACATCAATCCTTTCTTAGAAGAAGTCCTCTTAATCTGATGTAAAGCACCTCAGATAAATAGAAGGCTAAAGGCTATTGTCTCTACCACTTCACAGATATGTCCAGGCATCCTGAATTTCTTTTACGCTCACCTGAGACCTCCCTCCTTCATCCTAGTCACAAAAGTACAGATGACAGGCTCATACAGCTCAGCATCACAATGTCTTCCCAATCCTATTTCATTAATTTCTAAAGAATTACACTAAAATAATAATCTTCAAAAAGTGCCTATAGCTAAGAACCTCTTTTAAAGTAACTTAATGTTTCTTTCTCTCTTTCCTCTACATGCAACAGGTCTCTACTTTTAAAACGTATATATGTGGCCGGGCGTGGTGGCTCACACCTGTAATTCCAGCACTTTGGGAGGACGAGGTATGTGAATCGCGAGGTCAGGAGTTCAAGACCAGCCTGGCCAACATGATGAAACCCTGTCTTTACTAAAAATACAAAAATTAGCGAGGCATGGTGGCAGGTGCCTGTAATCCCAGCTACTCAGGATGCTGAGGCAGGAGAATCACTTGAAACCAGAAGGTGGGGGTTGCAGTGATGAGCCGAGATCGCACCACTGCACTCCAGCCTGGGCAACAAGAGCAAAACTCCATCTCAAAAAAAAACAAAAAACAAAACAAAACAAAACAAAGTATGTATGTGACTCTCTTAACAATTAAACCTCTTCTATTAGGAATCTTACCACTGTGTTACTTCATCTCAAATCTTTTAATAGTCTCCTGGTGACTTTAAGAAGTATCATGCAGAAAACTACTGCATTTTCACTCCATTTTGAAACTGGTCATGTCTTGGGAACTGATTCATTCTACTAATCATATAGCAAAGAGAAAAACATAGTTCTTAGTTTAAAACATGAGCAATTGTGTCACACATTGTGGTAAATTCATCATTAGAGAGAGAAAAAAACATCAATGGAGTTTAAACTCTTTGTCTTGTTAAGTCACAAAAAAAAATTCTTGGGTTAAATAAACCATGCAGTGTCAAGTTCATGCTGTTTCTATAATCTCGTTATTTCTGATTCCTCAATAAAAGCAGGGTACCAGTTATTCTAATTTCAAAGTGCCTCCCCACACTCTCACACAGAAAACCTTGGTTAAGAAATAAAAAGCATACTCTCATTCAGGCACACATGAGGAGATTAGTCATTTTGGTTCATTATTTATAAATAATGCAACAAGCCCCTGAAATTTGTGTAGGCTTCAAAAGGTCCTGCAAATCGATGTCGACCTTGCATGTTAGAATCATGATTGCCTGTTGTGTCTCTTTGATTATTTAGGGGAAAAAAGGTATTGAAATATATACTCATGGATTATTTAGGGAATCAGAGTGTAATGAACATGGGTTAACTTTAGTGCTTCAGAGCAGTATGGGAGCTACACAGTTACCATCAAAGGCTGGGAGCCTCCTGAAAGCTGGAATGCTGCAAATATATCTCATCACCTTCAAATCCTGACCACTTTTTTCTTCATATGTATTAATTTAACAAATATTATGAGTATTTAAAATGTGCCATATTCTGCCTACATCTAATGGCAACAACAATAAAAAAAATTTGGTCCTTCCTACAAAGCTCAAAAGCAACTAGAGACACTGATTTATAAAGAGATCATAACACTCGAATAATATAAAGGATATAAAGAATGTAGATACAAAGTGCAATGGGAAGTCACCATATTAACAGATTAAAGAGAAAATTCTTAGCATCCTCTTCATGGGTGGTAATAAGTCATGTGATGGCATTCAATCTCCTGGCCACAAGAGAAACCTTATTTCTCCTCATGAAATACAAGAAAACAAGCAGAGGAGCTTGTTTCCTTCCAGTAAGGTGGGCATATGACAATGAGTGCTTATCCCTTTGTTTCATCATCTCCTGATTTACTCTCTTCCCAGGACAGAGGGAGTAGCAAAGCTAATTGGTCAATTGCCATTCAAGGAGCCTTGTCAAGGTAACCTCTTGCTTCCAGGCAGAAATGGTTCTTCTTTCTTCCCTGCTTCTTGTTTTAGCATGGGAAACTTTTCCAAAGAAGGCCTTCCCTAATCCCATGGGCTAAAATTGTCTACTCAACGACATATAGCTCTATGGGCTATATCATAGAGGGTGTTTCAGGTCTTTTAAACTTGATCTTAAAAGCAATAGGAAATCATTGAAGGATATTAAGCAGGGAAGAGACATGATCAGTTCTGTGTTTTCAAAAGTTCACCCTATATGACTAACCACCATATAGAATCTTTCTCTACCTCCTGTCTCTAAATCTCTCATTTTCTCCCCTTTTCTATTTTTTTTCTCCTCCTCCCTCTCCAACTCTATCTCAATCTCAATCACTATCTTATACCAGAAACTGGGTGTGTGAATCAGGCCCAGGATTCTAGGTGGATAAGCTTTTCCAAGAAGGTTAATCACGAGTCCTGCAGCACTATCATTTGACCCAGAAATCCCATTACTGGGTATATACCCAAAGAAATATAAATTGTTCCACCATAAAGACACATATACATGTTCACTGCAGTACTATTCACAATAACAAAGATATGGAATCAACCTAAATGCCCAAAAATGGTAGACTGAATTTTTAAAATGTGGTACACATATACCATAGAATACTATGCAGCCATAAAAAAGAAAAAGATTATGTCCTTTGCAGGAACATGGATGGAGCTAGAGGCCATTATCCTTAGCAAACTAACACAGAAACAGAAAACAAAATACTGCATGTAGGAACTCAGAGGGGAACAAGAGACACTGGGGCCTACTTGAGGGTGGAGGGTAGGAGAAGGGAGAGGATCCAAAAAAATAGCTTATGGGTACTAGGCTTAACAGCTGGGTGATGAAATAATCTTTACATCATCTTCCAAGACATGAGTTTACCACAAACTTGCACATGTACCCCTGAGCCTAAAATAAAAGTGTTTTGTTTGGTTTTGTTTTTTAAATCAGGAGTTCTGGATTATGGGGGATGATCAACTCTTCCTCAGCAATATTAAGTGGGCATTTTGGTTCTATTTGGTTGGTTATCCACAGATCTCTTCTCCATAGTTTAGAACACAGAGGAAAAGCGGGAAAAGTATTAGCCCATCTGCCTCCAACCTCCCACCCCGGCTCACTATGCCAGGCTTCTCTCCTGAGTCTTTCTGGACACTAATTATCTGGCTACCATTAACACCAGATTTTAACTATTGCCAGCATCATTCATTCATTCACTCACTTATTCATTCAATAAATACTTGAGCACTCATTTCGGGTCTAGCTCTGTAAAATGTCCTACAAATTTAGTGGGAAAAAAAAAACAGTTATGGTCTCTGTCCTTGAGAACTTGTAGCCTAGTCTGAGCAATAGATAGTAAGTAAATAATTATGCATATATTTATAATTGCACTTTTGATACATGCTGTGAAAGAGAAGTTGAGTGAACAATAGATCATGGGAAGACAATTTTAACCCATGAGATTAGGGAAGGCCTTCTTTGGAAACATCACATTTTGGGTGAGATATAAATTACCTAGATTGGCACTAAGAAAAATAAAAACCTCAAATCAGGAAATAATTTGAGTAAGAGAGACACAGGAAATGAACTGGAGAGCTATATTACAGAGGGTCTTTCAGGTCTTTTGAACTCGATCCTAAGAGCAATAGGAAAACATTGAACAATATTAAGCAGGGAAGAGACATGATCAGTTTTGTGTTTTCAAAAATTCACCATAGCTGCCACATAATGAATGGTTTGCTAAGAGACCAGTTCAGAGGCCTCTGCTGGGCCTTTTGCAGGAGCAATGGATGGAGAAACGAGGATGGATTCAGGATACAGTTTAGAGTCTGAATGCACAGCTCTAAGTAATTGAAGAGTTGCAGAGGACAAGGGAAAGGAAACTGACAAGGATAATTTCCGAGTTTCTGGCTTGAGCAACTGCATGTATGGAGGTATCCTTTTTTTGATGGGAAATTCTGCAGAAGGAGTGCATTCAGGAACCTGGAGGAGGATCAGGAACTCCCTTCTAGACAAGTTGAGATTTAGGAGATATATACAGAAGCTGCTAGCAGTCCAGTTGGATATTCGAGTCTGTAACGCGCGCACACACACATACACACACACACACACACACACTCTCACGAGATGCCTGAGATGAAAATATAAATTTCGAATTTGTCAACATATATAGATGATATTTAAAGCCCTGAGTGTGAGGTGATCCCCTAGAGAGAAGAATAAAATGAAAGGAGAGAAGAAAGAGATTGAGAGAATGAGATGTGGTTACTGCTATAATTAACTACTGTTAATTGTCACTGGGAAGGGCTTGTCTTTGAGTACACAGAGAATAATGGGCAGATTTACTTTCCAATAAAATGATAGGATTAGGATGTCAGGAATGTTTTCTGATTTTTTCCAGGCCACCCTAGTAGTTGGCACATCCTCCCCTCTCCCAATCCCAAATTTCATCCTCAAAGGTACAACACTATAGGATATAAGAAGCCTTGTTAAGTGAGGGTAGAGGAATACTCTTTCTGATGTGTGTTATTTACTTTTAGGTATTAAGTTTTCTCCCCCAAGAGTGCCATCTGCGAATCTGTAGTGTTTGTATTCTCACTAGCTCTGTTAGCTCTGTTAACCAAGTGAAATCTCCATGTGAGAAGCCAGAGGGTAGCTATCAAATCCTACCACTCAGACACTTTATGGAAATGAACTGAGTAGATTACAAAAGGAAGAGCCAAATGCCAAATAGCATCCTCCCCACATCAGTCTCTAGGTTGACATTTAGGCAACAGCCTCTGAGTCTATGAGGTTTTCTGAGATTGTTCAGAAATCTAGCCAAGGTTACTAAAAACTTCAAGAGCCAGTGGGTCTTTGCCACTTACTTAGTGCTTCATAAATATGCACTTTAGCATGTACCCCTTCCTGTTCTTTTTTTTTCTGTTTCCTTTTCTCTGTGATTTTTATACTTGATGCCCAGCTCACTATGGGTCAAGCACAAGGAAAAGAGGTATCAAGTGTGAGAAGAATATGTGACAGCTGATGCCATAGAGCCCCCATCAAGGGGAAAAAAAAAACAGAATAAAACCAATTTCAATTTTTCCTACAGTGCTTTGAAAATATTACCTCACTTGTAAGCCAAATTTGTGTGTAATGATAGAAGGCATTTCATGGCACAGAATTATTATTTAGCTAAATGTGCCAAGTCAATTCACTCAAGGTTACAGTATAACTATCCATTTCTTATTTACTTTTTCCTTTTATGTTTAATGACCCCTCTCAAAATGGAAACTGGTGGAAAAATACACCCAATTTTCGGCTGTTCATGGTGCTGATACTCAGGGAGTCTTCCATGACAGTGGTCCTAAAATTTTGATAAGTGTAAGAATCACCTGGAGCATTTGTTAAGATAGTTTTATGCAGCCCTTCTGATTCAGCAGGTCAGATGAACTTGCATTTCTAAAATGTCCTCAGGTGGTGCTGATGCTGCTGCCCCTACAACCATATTTTGAGAACCAATTTGTACTTGATCTCCCAGAGGTCCCAGTGGAAATGAGTCCCAGTTGCTTACAGTAGTAACCTACTCAATAACCCACTCTTTCTTAACTTCTTTCCCTTCCCCGTGTGATGTTCCTGTTTCCTCTAACCAGTGTTCTCTGGGATCATCTCCCTAATAAACTATTTTCACTCAAATCTCAGGCTCAGTGACCATTTCTGAAATTAATTCAAACCAAGATAAAGACGGGGCCACAGGGCAAATAAGCAAAAAGGAAAGCAATGGGAAATGTCTCAAAAGGAGGCTGACCTTGCTGCTGTGAGAGCACTGCTGCAGCCTCAGGGCTCCCGGACGTTTCAGCGGTATGCTCTCCGCAAGCCTCCCTCCAGACTCAGTCTCAGGCCAGAGCATAAGGTGGACTAAGCCTTGGAGTAATGCCGCTTTTTTGGCTGCCGAAATGCCCAAGTCCAAAATCTTGATATAATCTTGGATTTCTCACTCTCCATTTCCCTTTCTCATCCAATTGATCATCACATTTTGCCACTTCAGCCTCTTTACTTCAAAGACATTTCTTCATCCACATCCTCTACATCCAGTTCAGGCCCTCCCTCATCCTTTTTCCCTTGGCAAACAAGAGCGAAGTGACTGATATCTCTGTCCTTAGTCTGGTCTCTTTCTTTTTTGAGACAGAGTCGCTCACTCTGTCGCCCAGGCTGGAGTGCAGTGGCGCAACCTTCAATCACTGCAACGTCCGCCTCCCGGGTTCAAGTGGTTCTCCTCTCTCGGCCTTCTGAGTAGCTGGGACTACAGGCGTGTGCCATCATGCCCAGTTAATTCTTGTATTTTTAGTAGAGACGGGGTTTCACCGTGTTGGCCAGGCTGGTCTCGAACTCCTTACCTCAGGTGATCCGCCCACCTTGACCTCCCAAAGTGCTGAGATTACAGGCATGAGGCACCGTTCCCGGCCCCCTCTTCTTTACATCTGTAATACTGATGCTAGTATAAACTTTCTAGAATGAAAATATGACCAGTCCCTGAAAACCTTCTGGTGGTTCCTTGGATAAAGGCCAAGATCAAAGAAGGCCATCTATAACCAAATCCCTGCTTAGTTCTCCAGTCTAATCTCTCATTTCTGCCAGGCATACACTACATTTAAGTCACGTCAGTTTACTTCCATTTCCATATACAGATGCTCTCTTTCACCTCCACGCTTCTGCTGACATGCCTGGAATTCACTTATTCAACAAATATTACACTGAACTCCAAAACTATGCCAGATACTGTTCTAGATGGTAGTTATATAGCTGAGAACAAACATGATAAAGATTCTGCCCTCAGGGAGCCTCACTTCTCATAAGGTGAGATAGGCAATACACAAAATCAATAAGAAGAATGTCAGATAGAGACATGCGCCAAGGAGAAAGAAGATACAGTGTGATAGAAGAAGTTCAATTTTAAATGGGATGTGATGGGGGCCCTCAATTAAAAAGAAGACGACATTTGAGCAAAATCCTCCTGGAGAGAGGCAGTGAGTCTTTGCAGATATCTGAGATAGGTTGTTTCAGCAGAGGGTACAGCAAGGCTGAAAACCCATCCTTGTTCTCCTTTTCCTGCCTGGATTCCCTTATCTAATTCATCCTCCATGTTGGATCTCTCCTGCTACCTGGAGCCTTGCCTAACTCCCATTGTTCATTCTCAACTAAACATCCCATCTCAATACTCTAAGAACATCTGGCCATGTGCTTATTACAGCATTTAAAATATTGATGATGATAAAATGCAGTTAACATGTATAATGTACTTACTGAAGGCCAGGCATTGTGCTGGTGATTCACTTGGATGACCTGCTTTCAATACTCATGTCACTGTAAGAAGTTGTGTATTTACATTATCTCATTTTATTATCTCATCCCTGTCTCCTTTACACCAAGAATGAAATTGACACACAGAGAAGTTAAGTAACCTGTTTAAGATCACCAAGAATTCTAGACTGGGATTTGGATAACAGGGACAATGTAGCTCTCATATGGGTGCCCTTCACAATGGTCTGGCTCTCAAAAAGGATCACTAGCTCAATGCTTCAAATAGACCTTAACATATTCATATAGTAAAATGGAACTTCTTGCTGTATCTTACCAAATCATGATCACATGAATTCATACATGTTTTATGAGTATGTTTGTGATGGTATAACTTGAAAGTTAAATTTATTTGCTGAGACTCTGGGGTCACCTCACAAAGAAAGACTGGCATCTTTTAGAGAAGCTGGTATGGAGATGCAACGCAAAGCTGTTTGGCTGCAAATTGGGAGAGATCTGCTATATGAATTAAGACTCCATAGACTGAGGGAAACAGTAGTGGTTTCAATTATAAGCTCCAAATGGAAAGTCATTTGGACAGATGTTCAGAATCACAGATGTTGATATATCATCAAGCCGCTTCTCACATGAGCACCTCCACATTGCTCTCCAGGTGAGTAGCAAGTCTCCGGGTGAGTAACTCCCGGGAGTTATTTATATAATTATGGTCAAGAATTCTCCCAAGCAACTCCATGTGGGCTTGCAAGTCCCTACTATTCCTGAAGTTCTGCCAGCTTATCTTACCATTTCTCAGCTCCAGAATTGTACTACCTGTCTTTCTGCATAGTGTTTCCTAATGATTTTGCCCTTTGGGGGATATTCAGCAATATCTGGAGATGTTTTTGGTTGTCACAACTGCTGGGGTCAGGTGCTACTGGCATCTAGTGGGTAGAGTTCCAGGGATGCTGCTAAACATCTTACACCGTACAAGACAGTCTCCCACAACAGAGCGTTATCCAGTCCAAAATGTCAACAGTGCCACAGGCCTGTCTTGTTGCCTTTTATAAACCAAAGTAGCTCCCTTTTGTTCCCATCCAATGATGTGTCAAGAGTATAAGCACTGTCCTTGCTGTTGTTTATTGGGGAGAATTATTGTTGCATTACATACACTTCCTGAGGTTGAATTGGGATGAATCATTGGAGCAAAAATGATTCTCAGGTTGCTGCTTCAGCCTGGCATGCCCTTCCTACCCAATCCATGGGGTGAACACTAATTCCTCTTTAAACTCAGAAGTGCCACTTCCAACATGAAGACTTCTCTAACACCCCACAGGGAGAAATAATCACCTTTTCCTTTGTAGCCCAACCATATCTCGTACATAATTCCAGAATAGAAACCACAACACTTCATTGTCATTATTGTTACAAGCCTGTCTCCTTTACCACATCCCCGTTAGCCCTTCACTGGAGCTAAGAGATCACATCTTACTATTTTTCATTTCCCATGCCCATAGCACAGCATTTGGCCCTTAGTAGACATTTAATGCATGTATTTGAAATGAATGCATTTTCAGGGGGAAATTTGGTTCTAGAAGTTGTTCTACATTCAGCTACTCTAATTTTTACCAAAAATGTGACTTTCTTCTCCAGTTTCCAAATAGAATAAAATCCAAGCAAACTACACGGCCCATCCCTTTGCCCTCAGCCTCATGGCCCACATTACTAACGTTCGAGTTCAGAAGACATTTCTCCAAAGCCCCAAAACAGCAATATGAAAGTCCTAGTGATGGTGGGAAAGGATGATAAAAATAGGCTGCTTAAAAATCAAGCACTTTTGCACAGCAAAAAAAGGAGAGGCAAACAGCCACTGGCACCTTCCTGTGAGTAACAGAAGTTTCTATTTTAAAAGAAAGGCAGTCAAATAACAAGGAACTTTATCACAATGCTGCTTTCCCAGATTTTTTGGCCAAGGCAACACATCAGCCTGGATCAGGCTCTTGGCATTCCATGATGGACCCCGCTCCAATGATGATTCATAGCAGCCATGTGAGGAATGCAGACTTTCACACGAACTCGCCTCTAAAAAAAAAAAAAAAAAAGCCAGCTATTGCTGATATCTCCAGACATCAGCCAGTAAATGCAGCTCTGTCAAGCCTGCATGTGGCACTCAACTTTTTTCCTTGGTAAATGACAAGGTAAGTGATGAGGTGGCCAAAGGCCTGGACTCTCGGTGGTTCTCCATCATTTTACTCTCAGGTAGCCTGGATGTTTCCTCTCTTGGTTCAGTGTTCAAGTATCCCAAAAGTTTCATGAACACAGTGGAAAACCTGGGTTCTAATCCTTGTCTTCTTTCTTCACTCTTAAACTTTCTTTGGTTTTGAGTTATCTATGTAGCTTTTGGATGACTTTCATGTTAGGAATTAAAAAAAAAAAAAAAAACCCAGCTCCCCTTACATCATTTTGACTTCCAGGTATTAAATAGTTGAGATGTCTAAGTTTGTTTGTGTTTTCATTAAGTTAACGTTTCTATCACCATCAGCCCCTGATAGGCTTCAAGAAAACAATGCTGACCATTTAAGAATAAAACAACACAGTTCATTGGAAGGAAACAGAAGGGATGAATGCTCCTCGTAGCCTAAACTGAGTTGATTATCATTTTTGGGCACAATGTTGGTTTCAAGTTTTCCTGAAGCTAAGCCAGAAAAAAGAACAGATTGCAAGTGTGTGCATGTCAACACTGAGGAATTCGGATATTGAAAAGTGGGGAGGCAGGCCCCCACATCTCTTTTCTGAGAGAGGCTCAGGAGCAGGGGGAGCAGCCTCCTGTCCCTCCTGAGAGTGGGCGGTCCCGCCCTACACAAAGTCTGGCGAGAGGAGGAAGTCACCCTGGGACTTTCCCAGTGATAATGGCAACATGTCTCTGGACTTCTGTCTAAATGACGTGCTCAGGGGTACAGATCCAAGAGAGAAGGTCTAGAACCCAAATTGGGAGCCTCCTAGGCAGGACAAGCAGGGTGCTTTTTAGGTCTGTGATGCCTGACTTTTAAAAAGCAGTCCCACCATGGAATTTCTAAAATTCAGTTGATTCTTTTAAAATAGCAAAACCAGGTTGGTCTCAAACTCCTGACCTCAAACCCCGTCTCTACTAAAAATACAAACAGTTAGCCGGGCATGGTGATGGGCGCCATTGCACTCCAGCCTGAGTGAGAAGAGTGAAACTCTGTCTCCATAAATAAATTAATTAATTTAATTTAATAGCAAAGCCCTAATAACCCAGTTGCTATTACAAGTATCTGCCACTTATGAAGCATTTTTTCAGTCAATCCTCACAATAACACAATAAGAGTAAAGACACTTACTAAGAGCTTCCGGGTAGCAGGCACTGTTCCAGGCTCTTTATGTACTTACATACTTTAATACATTAAATTATCTCAACAACTCCATGGAGTATGCACCATGATCCCAGTCTTGCTGGTGAGGAAGTTGAGGCACAGAGTTATTTAATAGTGTCACCATCACAAGAGTCCTGACTGTGGGAGGTCCAGTATGAACCTAGAGTTCTATCTCCTAGATCATGCCTTTATTTATTTTTAAATAATAGCTTTATTATTATTTATATATTTATTTATTTATTTTGAGATGGAGTCTTGCCCTGTCACCAGGCTGGAGTGCAGTGGCACCATCTCAGCTCACTGCAACCTTGGCCTCCCGGGTTCAAACGATTCCCCTACCTCAGCCTCCTGAGTAGCTGGGACTACAGGCGTGCCCCACCAGGCCCAGCTAATTTTTTGTATTTTAGTAAAGATAGGGTTTTACCATGTTGGCCAGGATGGTCTCAATTTCCTGACCTTGTGATCCACCCACCTCGGCCTCTCAAAGTGCTGAGATTACAGGCGTGAGCCACCACGCCCTGCCAACAACAGCTTTATTGAGATATAATTCATATATGCTATAATTTATTCTTTTAAAGCATACAATTCAATGATTTTTTAGTATATTCAGAGTTGCACAGCCATCACCATGATGAATTTTAGAGCATTTTCATCACCCCCAAAAGAAACCCTCTACGCATTACCAGTAACTCCCATACTCCTTCGTTAGACCTTGGCAACCACTAATCTACTCTCTGTCTCTGTAGATTTGCCTCTTCTGGACATTTTCTCTAAATGGGGTCATGTAATATGTGGTCTTTTATGACTGGCTTCTTTCACTTAACATAATGTTTTCAAGGTTCACCCGTGTTGTAACATGTTTTAGTACTTCATTACTTTTTATTGCCAGATAGGTCACAGGCTTAACTGCTACACTGTGCTTCTCTCTGAGGCTGGTATTATTATTCTCATTTTACAATGAGAAAACTGAGGCTCCAAGAAATAAAATAAATGACCTAAAGTCACACATATAGCCAAAGGTGGATCTGGCATCTGCTGACCCCAATGTCATGCCTCAAAACCCTCCCCCTTTGCCTCCACAGCCTGTCATTCCTTGGAGAAGTTACCTGCGCAAGGGAATTTAGTCTCACATGTCCTGGTAACTTTCTTTTTACTTCCACAAAAGGTAATAAAGAAATGATTGAGAAAATGAACTTCAGAATTAAGCTCAGGACCAAGCTGTGTGGCTTCAGACAAATCATTTAACCTTTCTACACCTCGATTTCCTCATTTATAAAAGAAGAATAATGACATCCACATCTTAGAGTTCGAAAACACTGATTGTAAATAGTGTGGTCCAGTGCCAGGCACAAGGTAAGAGCTCAGTAAATCCTAATTCAATTAATTAGAACACTGTTCTGGGGCGGGGGGTAGGCATTGAGGCAAGTCTAGGACAAAGAAGGAGGTTCAGGTGCAGGAAAAAGGAGGAAAAGAGAGAGCGATACAATTATGTTGTATGAGAATGTTGTGGTTGTTTTCATGCCTGTGTCTCTAAGAGAAATCAGCAACATGGAACATTTGCAAGTACTTGATCCACACCAAGACATCTGGAGAAGGCCCCAAGGGAGAGCTGCTCCATTCTGCCCTCCCTTCAGGCCAGCTGGGGGTCCCTCACTTGTTTCCACCCCTAAATAATTTGATGCCAAAGAATTCAAAAACTTTGAGTCGGGGTGGAGATTTCAGTTTTCATTCTCTGGGAAGCCAAAATAGTCTAAAACAGTACCCTCAACACAAGCATGCCAATTACATATTCAACCACATTTATTTCTGCATTCCACTTCATGCAATTAGAGAAGATAAGTACTAGGTTCAAGATACACAGTAGGTTTCTGAGTTTTTAAATGAAATCATTTATAATTAATTGAAAATTGTCTTTCTCAAAAGCAATGCAAGCCTACTTTCGAGATCTTACTAGCAGGCCCTGTATCAATTTGGAAACTGCAGACATAAAACAAGGGATATGGAAAAGATAACAACTAAAATATGCCCTTTTCAAAACAGAAGAGAAAGAGGCAGGCTAATTAATGTTACAAGCTATGAAAGAGCAAGTTGTTTCAATCACTAAATGGATTTAATTTTTGGTTTTTTGCTTGCAAATAAAGCCTTCTATTCGCTTATTCAGGTAATGTGCACCTATTGGTAACATACCGATTCTACTGCAGGTTTCAGAGAATTCATTCTTTGTCAACAAAATTTTTTAAAAAATAGTTGTTTATGCAGGGGGAACAGGAGGAGGTCAGCTGATTTCCGGGCATTTTTAGATGGTTCCGTTCATGCTCAAGAAAACTACATTTTAGACCTAAATCATTGATCTACCCAGACCTGGACTCTGCACATTAATCTAAAATGTTTATATTTTGGAAAGCTGAGGGTGAGGGAAGAAGCACATTAGCAAAGGTTGCTTGGCACCATCCTGGGCTATTTAAACATCATGTGTGAATTGATTCAAAATAATTTATAAGCATCTATTACAATAGAGACCAGAAGCTGGTGGCTGGAGAATTTTTGTTGTAGTAAACCTTACTTCAGTGGCCACTAATAAACCATGCATGCCATTACCCATGACTGGTGTCATCCCCTCCCCCACAGCCCATCCAATGGATCTGGGCTTGCCTGTGGGACTGGCTTTGGCCAACGGGACATTAGCAAATACTTTGTAAGGGAGGTTTGTCTTCTTGGAAAGCTTGTTTTAGGAACAAACACTCTTAAAACCTAGACTCCATGCTGTGAGAAGCCCAAATTAACCATAAGAGGGAGATTTGAGGCCTTCGCTGAGAGCCTCAGCTGAGTTCTCCACCAACGGCCAACATCAACTTGCCCGCCATCTTAGAAGAATATCCTCCAGTGCCTATTGATCCTCCCCTCATGGGTCATACTAGCCAATGCCACATTGAGAGAGATGAGCTGATCCTGCTAACCTGTTCAAATTTCAGAATAATGAATAGAAGAATAAATGTTGTTTTAAGCCATCATTTAGTTTTGCAGCTTTAGATAACCAAAATAGTGGTCTGAGCATAGCACCAAGCACAGATGTGAAGTGAATTCTGCTCTTCCAGCCCAATATGCACCTTCCTGAACCATCAAGAGGAAGAGAGCCTGCCTCTGACCTGCACTGAGAGTTTGAGAAGGCTGGCTCATGCCCTGATGTTCCTAACAATATTCTCTTTAAATATCAACAGCAAAAGCATCATTTATTCTGCTCTTTGTAAGTGCCAGAGACTGCCAAAAGCTATCAATGTATACATATGTAGCAAATCATTTTGCCCATATAAAGCCTGTGAGAAAAGAAATATCTGTATATGAAGGATGAGGAAACTGAGACTTAACAAAGGTGAATAATTTGCCCAAGAGGTTCCGGGCGATGTTCCAGGAATAAAATTAAGATTCTAACCAGTCCTTTACTGCTAAAGCCAGCTTTCACCCAGGATATGCCTCCTTTACACTGGGAAGGCATTGCTGACCCACTTCCATAGCCTGAGCCTGGCATTCTGTTACCAGCAGAGGGGTAACTACTAAGGGGGTTCTACTAATCTTACAACACTCTCTAGCCATTATCTTCCCAAGCATACTTTTTTTGAGTAGTTGCCAAACATCAGGCAACTTCTCCCTTCTAGGAGGCTGGGCGGGGTGGGAAGGAACCCATTTTCTGCAACATCCCACTCCTCATAGGAGTTCTCATCCCTGGTTCATCTCCAGCCACCAGTCACCCACCTCAGCTTCATTAAAGAGCTTGAATCACCAATAGGAAAACATCCACCCCTGGCCTGACCTGTCACAGCCACACCCCTGGATGTTCTCTCGGGAAATATGCACACAGGGGACACGGCCAGGAAAAGAAAGTGTTGTTGCTGGTTGAAGGCTGGACCCCAGATGTTTGTACATGCCAGTATTGTATAATCATAACTTTAATTTGCACTAGGAAACCAAAAAACAATTGTGTGACTTGGTTTATTGCAACATTTGCTTTATTGTGGCTGTCTGGAACCAAACCTGCAATATCTCTGAGGTATGCCTGCATATTTCAAATGTTAATAATAATAATTACAAAGAGACATAAGACAGAAAGATGGGAAGAGGAGAAGAATGAAGATGGGTTTATGGGTGAGAAAGACAGGAGTTCTACGGTTGCAATCTACTGTTAAAACTCCTTATCAATACAGCATGCCTCCCACTAATAGTAATTATTCATTTTTAAGTCTATTTGCCTTGCTAAATAGTGAGTTCATTGACAACAGGGATCCTGTCTTAGGTAAATTTGTAATTCTATCATATACAGCACTGACATATACATTTTTAGAATGATGGAGACTGAATGAATAATTTTCCTTGATTTCTATGGTTTTCCTAGTTGCTGGCACCTTGGCCCTGTGTCCCAACTACTTGTTCCACCTTTTCAGCTTCTGTGGGCCATAAATCATGATATGACATGAAGACATTGAGAAAATTGTATTTGGCCAAGATGCAGAATCCCAAAGTCTTGAATTATGCCCTCCCACAGACTCCCTTTTCAAGGACCCAAGAAGATATATGCAGAGAAGAACGGTAAAAAACATACAGTCATTGCATGAGGATTTAGCTCCAGTGAACAAAGCTGGATGATGTGAAGGCTCTGCCCAGCCTAAAAGCAGACCTAAGAAGGCCTTGCTTCTTTTCCCTCTGAATTCATAGCCACAACAAGGGAGAATGAGTCCATGGAGAATCCCACCAAGGTCAAGCAAGCCAGAGAGCACTTGCCCTTTTTAGCTGGTCTAGCGGGCAACTTCAGAGCATCCCTAAAGCAGAGTAACTATCAAGCAGGTGCAGCATGGAGCCTATTTCTGCATCTGTCACAAGGAAGAAAGAGAGAAGGAGAAAGAACGCTCCATCAACCCCACCTCCCAGATTTATTCCAGAGAAACTGTTACCACTTGGGACCCAGGGCTGATGCCCCTTACTGATTAGCAAAGATGTTCAAGCCTCTAGCATTATGGCACAGTAAATGTCCTTGACCTTAATCCATTATCAACATTTATCCTTGAGGATACAATTTGGAGATGGATGTAGAAGAGGAGCTTCCCTCAGAGGCCAGGATAGCTCTGAAGATATGGTGATTTGTTTTTCCTCAGATTTGCTACCTTACTTTGAGCTGTGGTACTTTTACCTTACTGTTTCTTGTTTTTCTACCACATCTTTGCATCTTTGTTCCCATCTCTCTTGACCTTGAACTCAATGTACATGCCTTATCTCTCATGAGTTCTCTGTGTTCAGTCCTGGGAAAAGAGAACAGGAATTTTCTTCCAGTGAATTCTGGAATCTTCATTTGTCACCTTTCTCCTCATGTTTTCCTTGCTGGAAGCTGCACGTACATACACACACAACATGCATGCATCCCTTTGCTTCCTATGGATAAATAAGATTTTGCATCTCAGAGCACGATGTTCTCTTGGGCTCTACCTTTTTGTGATATTTTTGAAATCAATTTAAAATACCCTTGATATCCCTTGAAAGTTTTGTAAGATTTAACCCCTTAGGGGAAAAGTCAGAGGGCCTCTCTTTACACCTCATATCCCTCACCCTTTCAATCTCTTGGGTAAGGAGAGACATCTAAAATGTTGAGATGCAGTCTTTACTGTGAGAACCTCCCTCTGAAACTGCTTCAACTGCTGACAGCTCACAAGACAGAGCATAAGTTAATGTCTAATATTAAACAAAGTCAAAAATCAAATACACCAATCACCTAACTAAAAGCACATTTCAAAGGAGGACATAGCCAACTGGATGGCAATCCTGAGCAACACTTGCCTTGGCAGGTGTCTGGTGAAGACACTGCTCTGTCTTGCTTCCAAAGTCCAGAAGCAGGCAGCTTGGCGGGCCAATCTTGGATGGAGAGAGATGCCTCCAGTTTCAGGAGCCAGAGCTGAGGAAGGAGAAAGTAGACCACCTGCAGGCAGTACAACACCACCTATTTCCCTAATGCCTCACTCACATTAGCACACTGATCTCACCTGTGACCTTCACTGAGCTAGATCCCCAGGCTGCAGTGAGAAAACAAATTTCCATTGTCTACTGATGCCCACTGGGTGACCTTTGCTTTTGAATTCTTGAAATCTAGATTCCCTCTCAGTGTCCTCTAGGTTACCAGTACACTTATCCCCTCCAAATCAGGGCATAATTGCAACTAAGCAATTAAGAGAAGACTGGAGACCAGTGGGATTGGAAGGTAATAGTGTCACTGGAGTTTCTAGGCTTTTATCCATCCAGACCTCTCCAGTGTCTTGTCGTGCATCGATTCTCTCATCAGATCTTTTTGGGAATGCCCTCATCCTGGGTTGCCAAGAAGCACCTGAAGCAGAGGATAAGTGAATGCCTTTCTCAAGGCACAGGGAAAGACATTGGTGGTCTTGATTTGCTCCATCAACCCCACCTCCCAGATTTATGTTTGAACTGTTGATCGTGGTGCTCACATGGAGGAACAGGACACTGGAGTGTGAAATGACAAAATACACCTCTTTCCTAAAGCAAAGCAATCTACCTTGATCACAAAGCTTGTCATGACACTAAAACACATCAGTATAAACAAGGGCAGAGATGAGAACCATAATGAAGAGTTTGAGAAACTGTAAAGTGGTCCTGAAAGGAAGTGGTACCTCTTGAGAATAGTCCTATAAAGTATATGCCTGTCACTAAAAGATGCCCAAGTCACTGACCTTAAGTCATTACCATGTGTAGATCTGCTATAACCAGTGAAGGTCACAGATATTCGATTCTGTAAAAAGCAGCTTTTAAAAATAAAATTCAATTCTTGGCATGTGTTGCAATACTTCCCCTGTTCCAAACATAATACTGAAGCCACCCACAGGACCGCTGTCTTAGCCAAATACAATAAAGAAACAAGACTTCTCAGGAAAGGCCCACACGAATAGTATCCAAGGGCCAGGGTCAGGTAACAACGCAAACAGGCTGCAAAGTCTCCTCTTCTAGCACCACTGGACATACTGTAGCTGAGTAAGCCAAGGATGCTCTGTCCAGCTTTCTCAAAGTGCTGCTCATGAAGACAATTCCATAGACTACAGGGACAGATGTCCCCTGTTACTCAGAACTTCAGACTGTGGAGAAGGCCCTGCCCAGTTTTTGCCTGTGAACTCAATTTCTATAAAACAGAGTTATGGCAACTGAGAAAACCACCTCTCATACAGTCTCCATGTAATTTGTTTGTTTGTTTGTAGACAGGATCTCACTCTGTTATCCAGGCTGGAGTTCAGTGGCGTGATCATGGCTCCCTGCAGCCTCAACCTCCCAGGACCAAGCAATCCTTCTACCTCATTCTCTCAAGTAGCTAGGACCACAGGCATGCACCACCATCCCCAGTGAACTTTTTTATTTTTTGTAGGGAAGAGTTCTCCCCGAGGCTTGTCTCAAACTCTTAGGCATAAATGATCATCCCACCTTGGCCTCCCAAAATGCTTGGATTATAGGCATGAGCCACAACGCCCAGCCCTATAATTCTTATTGTCATAGCTAGATCATTATTTGCAGGAAGGCAGAGACTATCCAGCTCTAGAAGCAACTTTAAGCCATTAGGATTGACTGCTTCCCTCCAAACTTACTACACACTTGGGTTCAAAAAAACAGGACCATATTTCAATGTTTTGCATTATTCATGCCATAGTCCTGAACCATTCACTCTAATTCATCTCATTTCTTACTTCCTGCACTATTTTTCCTGGCTTTTTACCTTCTAGTCTGTCTTTTGACAGATGATCTCTCCTTGCTTCTTGAATTGGGTCCTGAACCTGAAACGTTCTTCAGCAGTGGGTAAGAGAACTGGCTTTGAAGCCGGTTTTTCTCAATTCAAATCCTGATACTGTCATTTATTAACAGTATGATCCTGGACAAGTTATTTTAATTTTCTAAACCTTAATTTTCTTAACTATAAAGTGGTGCTCATAATAGCACCTACCTCTTGGTCTGCAGTCCAATGCTCCTGGCTGGATGCGGTGGCTTATGCTTGTAATCCCAGCACTTTAGGGGGTGGAGTTGGGTGGATGAACTGAGGTTAGGAGTTCGAGACCAGCCTGGCCAACATGGCAAAACCACATCTCTACTAAAAATACAACAAAAAGAAAAAAATAGCCATGTGTGGTGGTACACATCTGTAGTCCCAGCTACTGGGGAGGCTGAGGTGGGAGAATCACTTGAATCCAGGAGGTAGAGGTTGCAGTGAGTCAAGATTATGCCACTGCACTCTAGCCTGGGTGACAGAGCAAGACTCCCTCTCAATAATAATAATAATAATAATAATAACAACAACAATAATAGCACCTACCTCTTGGAATTCTTGAGAAGATAAAAAGGTTTATATCCAAAACAATTAGAACAACAACCCAGCACAGCTGAATTGCTCAATAAATGCTAGCAGTTGTAGGGCATTTTTCAGCCACCCCTATAGCCATGTGGACACTTTAGTCAACCTGGGAAAATACCCAGTACAGGTCATCTCCCAGATACTTTATACCTGGTAATCCATGCCAGGTTCTCTCCAGCAAACAGAGAAGAAAGCATTTATTTCTGTTTGCTCTAACACAGAGCAAAGCATTATGATAAGAGCTAAGATTTTCTTATCCAGTGATTAATTTCTTATTGGATCCAGCTTATTTAAATGGAGCTCCACAGAGAGTTAGTTAAATTAAACACAAAAGTTTTTTCTTGTTGGGTTTTTTTTTCAAACACTTGCTTGCTGTTCATGATATAGTAAAACTCATTAATAAACCACAACATGTCTTACATGTCCATTCCTGATCTCCATACTTGAGTGGTCACCAAGAAAGTATTGTACGTTCAATCCATAGCATTTAATTGCCATGGACCCTACCTTTAACTGGTTATTATCTGGTGGTTAAGAGAATACTAATACATAAGACATTATCAAAAAACAATAGAAGGTATATAATTAAGCACTGAGCCAAGTAAATGGTGCCAATTATAAATTCAGTAGTTCTGGAAAGGACGTATCGGGTAATGGGTTATAGTAACTCACTTATTCACTCAACAAATACTCACTGAGTACCATCCAAGTGCCAGTTTCTGTGCTAGGCTCTGAACATAGGTGGAGGACATTGGGATCTTTCTTCCCTGCAGTCTTCCAATCTTTCCTATGGCCCCCCGCCCCATGGTATAACCATCATGCAGCTGGGTCATTCATTCTTCTGAGCCAAGCATGGTAAATTCATTCACCTTGCCAGTGAGTGGTTCCTAAATGACCACTGACGTTGAGAAGAGTTGGCTTGAAGCTTCTGGGAAAGTTCCTCCTTGGTCTGAAGAAACTATCCCAGGAAAACATACACCTTTTCCCTTCGTTGATGCCAAGCATGGATGTGAAGTCCTTAACTACCACATATCTTGCCACCAGCTGGAAAATAGAGAAGCAAGAGCCAAAAAAAAAAAAAAAAAAAAAAAAAAAAAAAAAAACCACAGTCAGTGCCATTACATTAGACTAAGTCAAGTTTTCATAGAGCCCTACTTTTCGGCATCCAGTAAAGGAATCCAGTACATTTCCTTATTCACATTAGCTTAAGTTTTGCTTTTTTTTCCCCTGTTATTTGCAATCATACACATTCTAACTTACAGAACACATGAAGAAGACAAATGAAATACAAACAGTTCTCAAGGTGCTCACAGACTAGTGTTGACAAACATGTAATCATGCAGCATTGTAATTTGTTAGTTAAGTACAATAGAATAGTGGTTCAGGAATAAAAGTATATCAAAGGAAGGAAGAGTTGGCAAGATCTAAGAGAGGTAGTTTTATCAACTTTAATTAGTCCTTGAAGGGCAGTCAGTGAATAATGATAAAACAGTGAGTAATTGGCAATACTCCAGCTTATCACTGCAAAAATTGGCTTAATTCCTATTACTTTGCCAATTTCAGTTGTTATTACTAATGTCTTAAGATAAGCAAAGGATAATCTCTTCCTAGAATTATAAGCTAAAGAATACGTTCCTTTAGTTTGATTCCTGTTTCTGGATTCAGTCTGAAAGTTTCTGTCTTCAAGGCTTTTCTTTTCTTTTCTTTTTTTCTTTTTATTTTGAGACAGAGTCTCTCTCTGTTGCCCAGACTGGAGTGTAGTGGTGCAATCACGGTTCACCGAAACTTCTGCCTTCTGAGCTCAAGCAATTCTCATGCCTTGGCTTCCTGAGTAGCTGGGATTACAGATGCCTGCCACTGTGTCCAGCTAATTTTTGTATTTTTAGTAGAAACAGGGTTCCAATATGTTACCCAGGCTAGACTTGAACTCCTGACTTCAATTGATCCACCTGTCTCAAACTCCCAAATTTCTGGGATTACAGGCGTGAGCCACCATACCCAGCCTAAAGGCTATTTTTTTATCTCTAAAGATTAAACTGGCTTCAGAATTATAGAAAATCAGAACACTTTACCCAGTGTGCATAAGTTTTGGTAATTATGTGCATGTAAGGAAAAAAACACTTTTTCTGTTTGATATCATTAGATGGTTGAAATTACACTTTCATCTGTCTTTCTCTACAGAAAGAGATTTTTTCTGCTAGCTAAAAAAAATCCAGATATTCATTGACTAGACTTGTGATTATCTATTTTACATAAGACTTGGGCTTCATTGTATAACTATAATATTGAAGATTTCAAAATTAAATTTGGGAAACAATGTTAAAGCCTTGCTAAGATTGTGGTTAGGATAAGCCGTAGTATAGAAGCTTTATTTAGTTGAGCTTCAGATACTCAAATTAATTTCCAGCATTTTCCAGTGTTTATAAATAAAATCATTGCTTGTGGCAATGTTTCCGTGATGAGACTTTTTGCGGAAGTCTCTCAGTAGACCACTCAGGTCCCCAGAGTTGGCTAGCAGCTCCCTTCATGCTGTCTGGTATGCTAGGAAGTACATTTACAGATATTAAAAACCTAGATTTTAGAATCTGACTGACCTGGGTTCAAATCCTGGTTCTGTACCTTATTAGCTGTGTTATTTTGAGCAAGTTACTTAGTCTCCCTGTGTCACTGTGGGAAAATAAAACAAACCTATTATTTTGAGAATTAAATGAAATAATATAGTCAAGTTTCTTAAAAGAGTATCTGACATTCATTGTCTTTTAACAAATGTATTGAACTAGAGACATAAGGCAGACAAAATTAATCCCCATGAGGGCTCTGTAACAAATGCCCAACAGATAATATCCAAATAGCCATTATAATTTTTAATAAGATCTGTTTATTTCCCAGGACATAACCATTATCAAGTGCTCGGAGAGAAAAATCAAAGAATGATCATAGATTCCTCTGTTGCCTCCCGCCTCCCAGCCCCTATCCATTCTATCATGTCATGCTTTGAGAGTGTGCCTTCTTCTCCACTTCACCTACTGCCATGACAGTCCAGGACTATTATGCAAATCATAACCTTTTTGTGAACTTCTTATGACCGTCTTGGCCATCCATTCTTCTTACATCCATTCTGCACATACTGGTTGCTGATTTTTTTACCATTATCATCGTTGATTTTATTTACCCCAGACCCTCAAATGGCAAACCATTTCACATGAAATTAATCTCAACTCTTCCCATGCTTCTTGAGTTGAGTGCTGCCTTACCTCTTCCTAGCATCATGCACCCTATGTAGCACTATTTTCTAGACATCCTGGCCTTCTTGATGCTCCTTCAGCAAACCAAGAGCTGTTGCTCTCACTCTTCTCTCTCTTGTATCTTCATAGAACTGGCCATTTGTCATGATTCGAAAGTCAGCTCAAATGGACTTCCTTACGTTGTTCTTGACTTCTGCAGTCGGTCTCAGAATAACACCCTATTTTGTCTTCTTCATAATATGAAATCAGTTTGTCTACTTACTTATCTTTCTACAACTTCTATAGCTTTCTAGAATTTAAGATGCTATAAAAGCAAGAACCTCATCTACCCTGCCAGCTGCTAGATCCCTTGTGCCTTAAAAGAGTACATGGCACATAATAAGTACATAATGAATGTTTGTTGAATAGTATCACACTGAGACTCCAAATGCTGCTTCAGCTTATTCACAAGTTTCCCAAGTCATTTAACTTCCTACTTGAGGGGAGTTTAGGCCCTTAGAGTCATGAGTTCAAAGAACAGAGACCCAGGGAGGTGATGAGTCTTACAGAATTAGTTAGTGTTAGAGCCTAGAGAAGATCCCTGGGACTTTGAAGGTCTAGACGAGTGTCCTGCCATAACATTGGCTTGCTAGGCAGGAGTCCTCTGACCCTCTAGATTGTCCAGAAGAAGGCAATGAAGTTTGAAATCATATCAATCACTTTCAATGGAATTAAGGCCTGGACTGGGTGGAGGAGGAGAAGTATGCTACTGAAACTAAATAAAGATGGGACAAGGGCAGAGAAGGCACTAGCACACAGAATCCCCCACCCAACACACACACACAAAAATTACCTCTTTATCACTATGAGTGAAAGGACCTCAGATTCGTAGCTACAAGTTGTCAACATTCAAAGCATGTATCGAACACTGTTCTAATTAATAGAATTATAGAGTCTCAGCATGGAAAGATATCAATTCTTCTCAGATGCTTTACACCATTTACAATATGTCTGCCTAGAAGTCATCCACCTCACTTTTAAGTATCTACAGTAAGGAAGAACTTATTGAGTCCCAAGGGGGCTCATTCTGTCTTTCAACAGCTCTGAGTATAAGAACATTCTTCATTAAACTGGGCTAAAAGCCACTCTTGCATATTTTATTGATTCTAGTTTTGCCATGTTGCGTTATCTAAAAGCAGCTATCATGTCACCCCCTAGTTTTCCTTTGTCCGGGTTTTTCTAATACTTTTTCTATGGAATGATCTTTCATTGACAAAAGGTTCATTTTTGCTGGTCTTTCCCTCTCTACATGGTTAGATATGTCAGCATTCCTCATGAAGTAGGTCTTCAGGTATAAGAAGAACAGTTAGAAGCCAGAAATTTCCTTGCACTGGAAATTATATTTATGTAATGTAACTAAAGTTATTAGTCTATATGAGTACTCGCAACCACCCCCAACCCACCTCCAGCCCATTAAAAATAATCCTGCATTGACTTCTAGGTTCCCACTCCTTCCCAGTCCTACTAAAGAAGGATTTTTGCTTGCTGAGAGAGAAGCTAAGTTGACCTACATAATAAAGTGATAAAGGGGTTGTGGCCTGGTTATCAAGGAAGAGTTTTTTTAGAGCTCAAGTTTATAAGAAGGAAACACTAGAACAACTGCAGGGTGTAAGGGAATTGGAGAGAAAAAGAAAAGGTGGCATTATGAAGCACCAATGTGGCTTAGTAATGGAATTCTCTTAGATATTCTCCAAGAAATTCAAGTAGAAATTTCTAGTTGCTTTTAGCTGCCTTTAGTTGTTAGACTATGTTCCCTTGAATGTGACACACCACTCTATGACAACAGGGACCACTGAATTTATAAAGTTATGCACATTAACAATTAATTCCATAGCAATGATAATGATTTGTATTTATAATGATTTCACTGTACTAAGGACTTTACATTTATTATCTCATTTAATTCTTAGAGCAACCCTTTGAGATATATGCTATTATAATCCCCGTTTTTCAGATGAGGAGACTGTAAAACATAGAGGTAAAAGAAGTTGTTTACAGATAAGCAATGGTATAGTTCTCAGACCCGTGTCTGTCTAACTCTAAATCCCATACATTATGTCTTACTGTAGTCCTTGAGCAGAATGGCCTCGGTGCTTGTCCAGTAAGAAAAAGAGAAACAGCCAGAGGGATGAGCCTGGAATCCAGGAATTATCTGCTGCTCTAGGGAGAACATACTACCTAAAGCGTGTCTAAAAGCTGACAGTCCAGCACTGAGATCATTGAGATCAAAAACAAAATCAAAGTGATATTGAGGTTTCTGGAACATTCCTTAGAAAAAGATCGAAACTTTCAAAAACTACAATCTTATTTTCCACAGTATTGATTGCACAATTTTAGCCCACGGCTATTTTTTTCCTTCTTGAACACATCAATTCAGAAACTTTAAAGAACAAAATTGTGTTCACAAAAATGTAATTGATAAAACTAACTCTTTCCTAGCTGACTTTTTATGGTTTCAGCTAAAATGCAAGCTAAACTGAATTCCATAATGGACTATACTTCATAATAATTGTAGTCTATTTGTATGCAAATAGCTGAATGACATCTCTCTATTTCAGACTCTGGCGGTAAACTCACATCAGTTTTGGGTAGATTCTAATTATGAATCTGATATAATAGGTATTGAATTAATGAGAATCTCTTACACCAGTTTTGAGAGTTAACACTCTTTATTCACTATTTGAATCTTAAAAATGGAGTATGTTTATGATAAAATGTATTAGGTGGTACCATTATTTTAGTAACTATTTGATCTGAAATGGTTATTTAATTTCTCCCAGACCACAGCGTTAGAAAAATGAGAATAATAATGACTCCATGATAGGATTATTGGATAATGAAGTAAGATAATGTATACAAAGTACTTAGGAAAATGTTTGTGGATCAATAAATTACAGTTTTTTCTATTCTCTGTTGCTAGATCACCCTGAAGGTCCCTCCAAGTGGCCAAAACTTAGTAACTCCTTTGCAAGGCATTGCCTTGCTACAGATGTCCTAGAAAAAGTTCCCTCCATGACGAGAGCCCAACTTTAATGTGAAGACAGAGACAATCTTTAGTAAGAACTGAGGAAGCAGGAATCAAACTCATAAGACAGGGCCAAGTAGACACATACATAAGGTCTGCTCTAGGTCAAAAACTTGCCCACCTAGTGTCACATAACACCCTCTGGCATGAATGATGCCCACGCTGCCTTGCATTTCTGAGAACAAGGGCCATAGAAGGAAGACAACATTCTTTACAGGAGATGTTTATTTTCCCATTAATAAAGGGAAATTACTTTGTTGGTTAGGAGCCCAGAT
This sequence comes from Macaca mulatta, assembly GCF_049350105.2. Classification (NCBI taxonomy): domain Eukaryota; kingdom Metazoa; phylum Chordata; class Mammalia; order Primates; family Cercopithecidae; genus Macaca; species Macaca mulatta. Next base: position 128,161,829 of record NC_133413.1, read on the forward strand.
TTTAAAATTACTCCCATGGCTGTATCTAAAACCAATTCAATGTTTTAAAACTCAAATTTGTTTGGCATAATAGAGTTGAGGCTATCAGATCTTGTGACATGGCCAGTCATAAAATGTTCCCTGGGAACAAGAATGGGGCATACTGGGGGGAGTGGGAAGAGAAAAATCATAATCACTTATGTTCAGACGGGCATAGTGAATGCCTGGGTCAAACCTAGCTTCTGAGAACAGGAAAAAAATCCATCCAAATGGGTGGAATATGGTTATCCTACTTGTTGGCAGTATAGTGTGATTAAAGGACACCAGGCTTTAGAGTTGGACAAAAAGATCTTGGCTCAAATCCGGGTTCTGCCCTTTATTCTCTGGGTGACATTGGGTAAGTTACTGACTTTGCCAAGCCTCAGTTTCTTCAGCTGTGAAATGAGGATCATAATATTAATTTTGTTATGGGGGCTAGGATAATGTAAGTAAAACACTTGGCTCAATGCCTCATGGATTATAAGTGCTCAACAAATGCTAGCTGTTGTTATCGTCATTTTGTTATTGCTGTTTGTGTGTTAGCAGCTGTTATGTGCTAGTTAATCCACCTATTTTCCTCTTTTAGGATAAAACACCCTGTCATGTTACTATTAACATCCCCATTTTATAGAGGAGAAAACTGACTCATATATCCAATACACATAGTTAAGAGAAAGCAGAGCTGAAATTAGAACCTAGGTCTGGCTGATTTCAAAGCCCATGGTATCTCCGTTGCTTCCATCACCACTGTGGAAGTGAAAAGCTTCACTTGTAAGACGTGGGCTGTAATCTAAGAAAAGCTTTGATATGTGAAAGTAAGTGATAACAGGACATCCTGACAGGTGAGTATGTAGAATCCTGGGGAAAATTTATTTCAGAGATCTAGACAAACAGGCCTGTGTTCAGGGATATCAGCAAGGTCGATCCCAAGGGTGAATTCCAGGGCTCAAGGTTACAAGACCAGACTTAGAACAGAGCTGGCTCAGATACCAGGGTAGATGGCTCCAGGTTACCCAGAAACCCACTAGGGTTTTTAAAACCCCTGTTGGCAGCAGGAAGAACTAGGTTCAGTATATGGGGTGGCACCAGCCACGCTACAAGTAGGTTTCAAGTAGATCCAGATGTGGGGAGGAACAGAGGAGAAGCAGGAAATCAGGCAAGTCCTGACATCACCAACAACCAGTCGATTTACACTTTTTTTTTTTAACTTTGCAAACAGTTTCCCTGAAATTGTGCAGACACAGTCTTAAACCTGTCAATTCTGGAGGCTCCAGATTTATATATGAACACTGCACTGTCATTCTCCAAGTGCAAAACTACAAAATGCAATGTTTCTTTCTCTTTATAGCTATCCATTCTTCCATGACCTTGAGGTTGATGACAGCTGCTTCTCTAGTTTTTCCAATTATTAGGGACCTTCTCCATGAGCATTGGCAATTCTAGAAATTAGGTAACACTCCCTGGCCTATGACTTGCACCTGTGACCCATGACAGAGGCAGCGTTCGTCTATTGCAGAGTTAGCACATATGGAAAAATAGATGAAGTCACTGCCTTATCCATGTCCATGACAGACATTATTAATCAATCACAGCACTCTTTGTAATTTGGCATAGAATATCCTTGCAGTTATGCTCCAAATCTAATCAATGGATTAGATTTAGCGCATGATAAAACTTACTGACCAGTGAAGCCTAGTGGTTTACCTTTCAATAAATCACTGAATTAAAAATAAAGCTAATAATGGCAGTTTTAAATGGACTTCCTGGTTAATTGTACAAATAAATGCCTAAGTACATTGGAATCTCGACAGAATAGGAAAAGCAAAAACAAATTTTAAAAATCCTCATTATAGAAGAAGGAATAAGGAACTCCGAATTCTTTTATTAGCTATCTGACTTAATTCAGCTATGTGAGCTTCTACTATGTGTCAAGCTGTATTCTAAGAACTTTATAGTTATCTCATTTAATACTCATAAAATATTAGATATTTTCATTTTTTTTTAAAAGATGAAGAATATAATATTAAAGAGGCTAAATAACTTCATAAAGATCATGCAAGGTCATCAGAGGTAGCAATGAGATTTAAATCCAGTCACCTAATTTTGCAACCAGTGCCCTTAACCTCTACATTTTATATTGTCTAACCAGATATATAAAGGCCAAAAGAAAAAAGAAAAAGCTAAGTTGGCAAACAATGGGTATGCCCTAGATTCAGAATATTCTTAAGGTGGTGAGAGTTGCTAATACAGCAGCAGTTCTTTCAAGGCTTCACATCAGTCTGCCCCATTGGGGACCAAAGAGAATCAGGAGCCATGGCAGTGCAGGACAATCACACTCCACAATTCCAATGGATTGGGACATCGGGAAATTTCCCTTTGGGAAATTCTGTTACAGCAGTTAACTAGGACATGAAAGAAAGACTATGTGGGCACATGGCCCATGATCCTTTCTGCTCTATCAGGTTCACTGACTTAACAGAATCTCTCTTCTCTCTAGGGCCACGTGCATAGCCCCAACAGATGCCCTTGCCATGCACAGGAGGATAAACAATGACAGTCAATGTCAACCCATCAATTACAATGTAGGGATCAATCCTAAAGGCCTTGACATTCCTGAAGTCTGTTGTAGCTACCACCTCTCATTTCCTTGGCTTATGAGTAGTTCCAAGGGAGATGGGAGCACAGCTGGGAGCTAGAGGACCCCACCCCTGTTCAAATAGCAATTAAATCCCTCAAATCTTCTCTTGCAGGAAGAAAATTGTGGCCATTCTAGCACGAGCTTCCTCAACTTGTCTCCATCTCTCTTTTTCTCTATTATCACTTTTTCTTCCTTTTTTGTGCTTTCAGAAGAGAAGCATCTCCTTATTGACCAATGCTGCTGCAGGTCCTTCTGGTGCTCTGTTCTGCAGTTTCCCCGGGACATTGTTCCATTGATTCTCTCCTCCCTATCTTAGAGAGAAGAGAGGTAGCCCAGGCAGTCAAAATTTTCCTCTAGCCTGTAAAACATTCTTTCCTGGCCGGGCGCGGTGGCTCACGCCTGTAATCCCTGCACTTTGGGAGGCCGAGGCGGGCGGATCACGAGGTCAGTAGATCGAGACCATCCTGGCTAACACGGTGAAACCCTGTCTCTACTAAAATACAAAAAATTAGCCGGGCGCAGTGGCGGGCGCCTGTAGTCCCAGCTACTCCGGAGGCTGAGGCAGGAGAATGGCGCGAACCCGGGAGGCGGAGCTTGCAGTGAGCCGAGATGGTGCCACTGCACTCCAGCCTGGGCGACAGAGTGAAGACTCCGCCTCAAAAAAAAAAAAAACAACAAAAACAAAACAACAACAACAACAAAAAACAAAACATTCTTTCCTTTGAGCCTGCTACCCTGATGTTGCCTGATCTCTTTCTTTTCTCACTGTCCACCAAGATTCTTGCAAAAGTAATGTGCACCCACCAGCCTCTACTTAATCACGACCTCTCACTGTATTACCCCCAGAATAGCACATCTGTCCCCACAACTCCAAGAGAAATGACTTCTTTTTGGTCAACCACATGGATATTTGTATCAGATTGTGCAGTGAAGACTTCCGTTTATAAATGAAAGAAACTAAGTCACCCTATTCAAGACTAAAGGGGGAAGGGAGTGTTTGTTTACTGCTTCACATTCCCAAACCTTGAGAAGGGCAGGAATGGACCTGGCCAGAGAACATCATCAGGATGCTCTGTGTGACTGCCCATCTGTCTCTCATTTCTATCGTTATGTGCCAACAGGGAAATGGGGCCATAGACCATTTTGGTCTCACATTTTTCATTGTGTTCCCCAGTTTGTTGGGAAAATCCAGAGAAAGGAATCAATTAGCTTGCCTTGATTGTATGGCCACTTCTTGAAACATTCACTGTGACCAGAGGAAAGCCATGGCAATTGGATCAGCCTAGGTCCTCTGTCTATAAGGCTGGCTAGAAATGGGCAGCATCTGGTACTAGAAGCAGCTGGGGAACCACATACATGCCTGCTGGGGAAATCATAAACTGTACAGCCACCATGATTTATGTCTACTAAACAGACTTATGTGTACAGTTGAGGATTGTGCAGAATAAAATAATAGATGGTGGAATGGTGGTCATCATCAAAATCACACAGCTATGAAGGCTGAGCAAAACTATTAAGATATATTTGCAATTGTAGCCAAACATATATTTAAGATCTTGTGTCAAGTAGACCTAACGGCTCTATGGGACCTGAGGTCTCTGACTTGAAGGGACATCCAGTAGGGCCAGATGTCCCAAAATATGAGCTCCATCTGCCTGCTGCTTTTTTGCCCCTGGAAACCCCTTTTAGTTTCAAATTTTCACAATACAAGTGCAAGCCCCTATGAGAGGGTTCCTGTCATAGTTACAAATTAACAGCCCTGGAAAGAGTAGTTCACAGACAAATCTGAACAAAAAGACCCTGCAGCAACAGAACCAGAAAACTCCTGAGAATTTTGGGACAGTGGAAAAAGGACGTGGAGCTGCAGGAGTAACAAGTCTTTTCCAGCTTGAATTTAGCAGACAGTAATATCACATGTCAGGACAGTGCTCTGACATTTTGTAAACATTATTATCCCCCTCAACAGAAGAAAACAGTGAGGCTAAGAAAGATTTGTTGAAGACTTGTCTTGTGTCAGGTGAACTAAATACTGGCCAGGATTCAGCTCAACCCCATTCTCCAGATGAGAAAACTAAAGCTCCAGGAACCTGACCACATTTACACAGCTACATAGTGGCAGGTTCGGAATTCTCACTCAGATCTATTTACCTGGCTCCAAAAGATTGCAGATGGGGCAGTGAACAAATACGATAATTTGTTTCAGAAAGTAGGTTTTTTGACTTCCAAGTTAGTGCTTTTTCTGAGGAGTACACCACCTTTCTTATTTAAACCATAATGTTGAACAAAGCATTTCCACGAGAGCAATGTCCTTTTTTCTCTTTACATCTGGGAGGTAGGCAGGAGGTGGGTGATTTTCCCTACTCAACAGCTAAAGGGACCAAGGCTCTGATGATAAACTTAGCCCAGTCAGGATGTCATTCTAAACCCAGCAGGGCTGGGAGCCCTGCAGGCACTTTGCTTTTGCTTTCTATAGTCATCTTCCCCCCAATTCAGCCAATCCTGGAAACCAGGGCCAGGCTGGCTGTGTTTGAGTGAGCTCATCTCTCCTCGTTTTTCAGCTTCAATTCCTCATGACTGTTTTACATTCTGAGCCTTTGCTCTTATTTTCAGTCTTTCATAAAGAAAAGTTGTTACATTAGAATTGAGTGACTGTCTGCCTCGTTCCTCATCTCGAATTGTATTTTTACATTATCAAGTAAATTAAAAGCCATACATTACAGAAACTCATTTAAAATTCCGTTTAGCGCACATTTGCAGAACTTTTGCTGATTCAATGAATGCCCCACTTACCAATCATGTGTAAATCAGCGTTTTGCTGTGGGGAATACTTTAGGGCCAGCTGAACTGACAATGTCCAGTTGATACTTTTTCAAGTTTCAGGTTCTCTCTAGCCCTCCTCACCTGAGCCTGGGAACAAGCGGGGAGCTAAGCCCAGGAAGGCAACGTGACTTGTGGGGCATGTGCCCACGACTTTACACCTCAAGAAGAAGGGGGAAATGACCCATCCTCGGTAGTGGCAACATCTCTGGCAGAATCACCACTAGTATAGTAATAGCCAATAGCTAGAACTGGCTTCCGGGGCACGCTACCTGTGCAGTTATAAAAGGCACAGTGTTGAAAGAGTCCCGTGCTTAGTTTAGTTATCTGCTATTGCCAAATGAAATTCTTTATCATTTTTTAGCAAAAGTCTCTCATTTTCATTTTTGCAGTACACATTACACAGTCAATTTTGTTGACAGATGTCATTTAGTGAACACTTTTCTCCAAGTTAGACCTTGAGCTTCTCTTGCATCATCTAATTTAGTATTTACAGTATTCAGTTATTCAACAAATATTGATCCACTCATTAGGTACCAGGCACTGTGCTAAGCCCCAAGGATGCTAGAAGAAATAAGACAGGCGTGGTCTCTGCCTTCATGGAACTTACACTCAAACAGTATAATCAAAAGTAAATCAAAACTGTAATAACTCTTCTCAAGGAAAAAACAATAATAAAAGACCAAGGTAAATATATTAGAAAGGATTCATTTAAAATAAAGTGACAAGGAAGGGCATTTCTGAAAGCCTGAGAGGTAACAATTCTTGTACTCATTTTACAGATAAAGAAATTGAATCTCAGATAAGTTAGGTGACTTAGCCAAAGTCATAGAGCCAGACAATGGCAGTGGCAAGCTCTGAAATCAAGTCTTTCTGACCCAGGCGACAGTGTGTTATAACAAATCTTTTCAAACTTCAAATAATAGTAATCACTGGGGCTTGTATTAAACTATAGATTCTGATTCTTGGATGGTGCTGATGCTGCTGGGCCCAGAACCCCACTCTGAGTACAAGGCCCTAACCCCCTGTGTTAGTGGACATGGTTGGGTGACTGCAGACAGAAGTCCTGGGCACTAAGTCCTGGAAAGGTGGTTCTTGCCATCAGAAGTGATGGGTAGTGCCAGGGGGGCGGAGTGGAAGCTCAAGGGCTGTAACTCCTCAAGGATTTCATGAATCTGCAAAACCCCTGGGGGAAAGAATGAAAAAATCACCCTAACAGTTCTGACCAAGAACTTGGAGAAGGGCTCACCTACAAGAGGAGTTTTGTCCACCTCTAAAGATCCAAAGGTCTAGGTATATCACCTTGAGTGCTAAGAAATGTTTCTTTCTTATGTCCAATTACAATCTCTCTTATTGTATCTTAAGCTCATTTTCTTTTGCAAATTTCTTTATGAAGAAAGAACACAAGCAGTTAGCATTTCCACATATTGAAGTTAGTTTCAAGTCATCTCTTCTGTTTCTAAGTCCAAATCTAAATACCTCATTGCATTTTATTTTTGTCTTTATAGGAGTATGGGAGTCATTTTTAAAAATCTCTACAATAATCTTTTTTCTGATTCTTCTGCAGTTTTTATGAGCCAAATATGACATTATGAGATCTGACTAATTCATAGCAAAAATAACCACTTCCCAGCCCTCATAGAACACACTTCTTTTTTCCCCACAATATATTAAACTTATGGTCAACTATGAATGCCAGGTCTCTTTCTACTGTTTATGTATATGTTGAGTCTCTGTTCTCCGTGTTTGTCTTTTTTGTTAAGTACTAAAACTATGGCAATTAACACAGTAGCTGCCGCATAGTAGATAATTAATAAATATCAGTGAAATAAACACATAAACAATCTTGAACTAGTTTTTGCTGAATTAGAACTTGTTTTTAAAGTGTATTTCTGTGCTTAAATCATTAGGAACCTCCCTGAAGGGGGAAGTGACCTCACTTAGAGCAAAGACATGAGTATAGAATTACCTGGAGGCATCTAATAAATATTTTCCATGAGTGATGGTTGACCAAAGAAAGAGCAGAGTCTAATTTTTGAGATGATATAGAGAAAAGAAGGACTAAGAAAGACTATAGGACTGGGAATCAACCAGCCAAGCTTCTAGCATTGGCCATACCCCAAACTGGCTGTGTGACCTTGAGGAATTCATTAGACTTCTCTGGGCTTCAAGTATCCTAGCCAAGATACGGATGGGTGGAATGAGATGATCTCTAAGTTTCTCTTTAGCACTAACAATCTGTGGATCCATATGAACACTTGTATCAGGGTTTAGAAAATATAAACCAGTTGCCAAAAGACAAAGATTTGTTTAGAAATGCAAGTATCTGTCAGAGAGGATCCTTGGACAAAAACAGCTCTTGCTTTCTCCTTTGGAGTCATATTTTCCACTCTTGTGGCTTATTGCAATGGTCTTTAATGAATGCAGTTTTCTCTGTGACCCCTTTCTGTTTGTCATGCCTAGCTAGATTTGTGTGGTGCCTTATCACACCATTTGGCTCTGCATCTGCCCATGTTTGGTTGCAAAGTTCACAGTACTCCTCGTGGTGTGTTTGATCTGCCCTCGAAACTCCCATTGACTTTGTGTACTCATTGCCTGATAAGGCCCATTTAATCTGCACAACTATTCAACACAAAGATGGATAATTAAACATTCTGTGGATTTCAGTCTCATTCTCCAAGATGTAGGGGGTTTCCTGGCAGCACTGTCTGCCTGAATCCCTCGGAGCTTCCTGAGAACTCTCCCTTCATAACCTACAGATAAATCACTCTTCTTCCCCCAGAAACATAGCCACTCTCTCTTTCCTAAGGGCATCTACTTCATTTGTACCTGGGCCATGGTTAGAATATTTCAGGTAATTTCAGCTCCAGGAGGGCAACACTGCAATATCAGTTGGCCTCCATTTACCTCTGTTCCTTCCTGCCTGCCCTCTACTGAGAGCCTGTTTTTGCCAGGAAATTTTGTTTTTGTTTGTTTCCAATCCAATACACAAGCTTCCCACAGGTACCTAATGTGCCATCTGCATTTTAGCAAATATTATCTCCTCATTCAGCCTAAATCAAGGGCTTTTCTCTTAGCATCTGGAATTTGTAGGTATGCTGCATGCATTGGCAGAGCTAACCATGAGTGGAAACAAAACAGCATCTGTGAAATGGGATAATATAGGGACAGAGGCCAAGGAACTTTGGAGTAAGCAAAAGAGAAAACTCCAGCTGTATTCAAGGGAAAATAATCAAAGCAACATGTGTTGTGTATTTTAGACCTACTATGTGCCTAGCAATGTGCTGAATGCTTTTAATAATGCCAACTACTCATCTCAGTATCTCCATGTAGTATTAGTTTCAACTTAGAAGGAGTAAGGCTAGAAGAGAAAAAAAATAACTTTCTCAAAGTCAAGCAACTAATAAGTGGGTTCAAACCTAGGCTTTCTTTTTATTAATTTGTGTAAATTTATGGGGTAGAACTGTAATTTTGTTACATGCATAGATTGCATAGTGGTGAAGTCAGGGCTTTTAGGGTATCCATCACTCAAATAACATACATTATAATCACTAAGTAATCTCTCATTATTCATATCCCTCACATCCTCTCACTTTTCTGGATCTCTATTGTCCATTCCACAGTCTATGCCCATGTGGACATATTATTTAGCTCTCATTTGTAAGTGAGCACATGCAGTAGTTGCTCTTCCATGTCTGAGTGGTTTCACCTAAGACAATGACCTTCAGTTCCATCCATGTTGCTGCAAAAGACATGATTTTAATTTTCTATGGCTGAATAGTATTCCATTGTGTATATGTAACACATATTCTTTATCCAGTCTTTCAGTGATGGGCACTTAAGTTGATTCCATATTTTTGCTATTGTCAATAGTGTTGTGATCAACTTACCCAGATACCTGGGTGCAGGTATCTTTTTTATATAGTGATTTATTTTCCTTTCAAACCTAGGCCTTCTTAACTTTAAAATTTATGTTCCTTCCCTATTTTATCAAACTTCTGTGAGAGGGAAGAGTAAATGTGAGGACAAGTGCAGGAGAGGAGAGGGAGATACAGGAAAGGAAAGGATGTAGGTACATTCACAGCTGCCTCAAGTGGCACTCAGAGTGTGTCATCAATGCCAGTGATCTGTCATCAATACCAGAAACTACACTTTACAATTTGGTTCCAGCACAACAAAAGTCAGTACATATAACTCTCTTCTGAATCTTTCATCATCAGGCTTCTTATTGGGGAATTCTCCAAGTGTGCGCCAGTGTCCACACATCCCCATGACCTATTTAGTAGTCAATGTTTGGGGTGCAGGCCACCCATTCTTAGTTTCTAGCCTTGCCCACCCATGTATATGCACTATGATCTCTGACTGTAAGCAAGCATGCTAAAAATGTAGTAGCCTACAACAATATCATCACTTTATTATTACCTCTCATGGTTCTGAGGGATAACTGGGCTCAGCTGGACAGTTCTTGCTCAAGGTCTCTCATGTGGCTGCAGCCAGACAGTGGCCTATACTGAAGACATCTCAAACACTTCTTCATTTGCATGTGTGGTGGTTGGTTCTGTCATTTAATGGCTCACTTGTGGCCTCTCCATGTGACTGGAGCTTTCTCACAGCACAAGGCTGGGTTCTAAGAGAAGCAGCTTGAGCGACCCTTGGGAAGCTGGGTCAAGTTTTAGGCCTTGGATGTCTCACAGCATCACTTTGCCACACCCATAGCTCTGTCTAGATTCAAGGGGAGGGAACATAGACCTCACTTCTTGATGAAAGGAGTGTCACTGTCACATAGTAAGAGGAGTGTGTGCGATGGATCTTATCATGACCATCTTGGAAACTATATTTTGCCAGAATCCTCCCATTTTACTTATGTCTCATATGTGACATATAATCATCTTTTCTCCCAAGATCACCATATCCCATACCACTACAGCATCATCTCAAAGTCAAGATCTCAAGCACTAAGTAAGATACACTGTGGGTGAGGCTCCTTGGATACCACTCCTTGACTAATGTTTCTCTATCTGAAGATGTGTGAACTAAAGAAACAAGTTATCTGCCCCCTAAAGACATCACTTTCTAAGCATTCACTCTGAATTGGGCCCCGAATCTGGCATTTAGATGAGTTACTTATCAACAGTCCTGAGAAGTAAGTAATATTATTTCTAATTCCAGGCATATCAAAGTAGTACGTATTATTTCTAATTCCAGGCATATCAAAGTAAGTACCCAAGATCTTATAGCTACTAAGAGTCTTTAGCTCCCCAATGAGGCTAGTTGAGCACACATTATGCAAGACAAATTATAAACACCTTACCATGCAGCTAACTTATATTCAGTAGTATTAATTTATATTCAGTAGTAATTCTGAAAGTGTCCACAGACCACAAGGAGTCCCTGAAATATTTGCAGGAAACCCAAGAAGTTAAAACTGTTTTCATAATAAAATTAAGACTTTACATGCCCTTTTCACTTGACATTTGCACTGATGGTACAAAAGCATGAGAGTTAAAAGGAACCAGGCCTCCTCAAAGAAATAGCTGAGCCAGGGACTGGAGCAAAGTCGGTACAAAGATGAGCCAGTAACAACTTATTAGGCCAGAAAGTAAGAAGGTGGTCAAGGAAAAAAATGATTGGGCCACATCACAAACATAGGAGACAGCTTGGAAGGCTCCTCCTGGCTAGATCTGGGACAATTTTAGGACCAAAATAATTAAGTTCTGGGAAATACTATAAACGATTAAAAAAAAAAAACAGAAAGTCATGAGTTTAGACCAATAAAAGATAAATAGATAATAGATAGATACATCATAGGAGAATAAAAGAGGGCTCTTGCTTACTGTATAATGCTAAGGCTAATTGGCACATATGGAGGGGATACTGAAACTGGAGAATCATCATTTTGCAATCTCCATAGTTGTAATCTCCAAAGATTGGATCAGGCAAGAGCCATCAATGGATGCTAAATCTAGGAGATTTTTATGAGAAGCTGAATTTGCATGGTCTTGAAGGATCTCACCACACACTACTTATTGCGGTAAAAGAGAAAAAGAAAATAAATTAAAAATTAAAAGAGTGGAAAATTAAAGAGTGGAAAACTCGAACCACACCTGGACGAATGATCGTAGTTAATGTTACTAATGAAAGGCATATGGTGATCGTGTGACTTCACATGTGGCTTCTGAGAAAGACACTCATGCAGTATTCTGGCATAGGATGCATAATGTGAACCTAATCACAATGCAACATCAGAAAAACACAAAACGAAGGATGTTCTATTTTTTTCTTTTTATAAGTGGATGCATGGAGGAACATGGCCTCTACTCTTTAAAAAGTGTCATAAAAAAAGATTGTGGAAATGTTTCAGATTAAAGGAGGCTGAAAAGACAAGATAACTAAATGCAATACTACCTGATACTGGATCTTGTACTTGTAAATTATCACATTAGGTCAACAGACAAAACTGGAATGCAGACAATAAAAATGTTATCAGTGTAACTTTATAAAGTTGATAACTCTACTGTGGTTATTGAAGAGAAAATTCCTTCTCTTAGCAAACAAACATTGAAATATTTAAGGGTAAATGGCCATGATGTATGTAACTTAAACTGAAATGATTGAGGGGAAGAAAAGAGGTGGGGAAAGAGGGTAAACGATAAGGCAAAAGGAGAAAAGTTTTTAAATGGTGAATCAAAATAAAGAGTGTCTGCGTGTTCCTTGAATTATTTTTATTTTTGAAAATTTTTAAGGCAAATGTGTCTCCAAACAGAAAATTTAAAATAACAAAAGCAATGGTGGAGCAAAGCACTGGTGTTTTACACAAATTGAGGCAGTGCCCCAAAAGGTAGTAGGTGTTGTGGTGTGTTCTTCACCACCACATGCTCACAATGAAAGAAAGAAAAGGAAGGAAGGAAGGAAGGAAGGAAGGAAGGAAGGAAGGAAGGAAGGAAGGAAGAAAGAAAGAAAGAAAGAAAGAAGGAAGGAAAGAAAGAGAAAGAAAGAGAATGAAAGAAGAAAAAGAAAGAAAAAAGAAAGAAGAAAGAAAGAAAGAACAAAAGAAAGAAAGAGAGAAAGAGAAAGAAAGAAAGAAGGAAAGAAAGAAAGAGAGAAAGAAAGAAAGAAAGAGGGAGAGAGAGAGAGAAAGAAAGAAAGAAAGAAAGAAAGAAAGAAAGAAAGAAAGAAAGAAAGAAAGAAAGAAAGAGAAAGGAAGGAAGAATTACTAACTTTATTGTGCTCTGTGCCCTGAGTACATGTCATTTTAATATTGGGAAGACCCAAATATTGGGAAATGGGAAGCATACATATAGCACTCCTGCTGTGTGCTGAAGTGTGATGTTGTCTCAGGGAAAAGCAGGAAGGTGTGCACGTGCTTGAGGGCTGAGTTGCAGTTGCTGCTTTTGTCCATGGGATTCCATTTTGAGTTGAAAGGACAATTGGCAGGCAAACTACGGTTACTCAGACAAATGATGGTTATCAAGCAGACACCCTCTCAAATATGAAGGAAATGCTCCTATCACTTCAAGGAAAACAACTGACAAGATTTGTTGCTAATAATAAACTTTGAGATTTCATGTTAAAATTAGAAAACTTAGTATCTGACACTATGAGCTTGACAGATTCCCAATATTTAAATATGCTTCTGATGAGACTGGTAGTGATATTAAGTACTATGATTTTGTATATTGTAAATGAAATGGATCAACATTTGGAAGATCTGCATTACTCAGTGAACCAATATTTTCTGAATGACCAATGCATGATGATACAAAATTATGCCTGGGCAAGCCTCATTCAAAGTGCAAGAAACACTAATGGATTTTAATGTAACTAAGTATAAAAAGTTTATTAATAAGGTTTCAAAGTTTTAAGAAACTACTACTTATCAAGTTTTGGTATAGTATCAAAAAAGAATCTCCATAATTATCTGAAAGGCTATTAAAATACTCCTTCCCTTTTCTACCACACATCTGTGTGAGGCAAGCTTTTTTTCGTATACTTTAACCAAAATAAAATATCACAGCAAAGTAAATCCAAAAGCAGATAGGAGAATTTCTATGTTTTCTATGAAGCCAGACATTAAGAGATTTGCAAAAACAGAAAACAACATTGCTCTTCCCACTAATGTTTTTTATTTTAGAAAATATAGTAATTTTCATTTTTAAAATATATAATTTATGTTCATATGAATGAGTATACTGTTGTTACTTATAGATGAATTAATAAATAAATATATTTAAAATGCTAATTTTTAGTATCTAACATGGAATCCACACACACAAAAAAGCTCCTTGGGATCCTCAGTAATTAAGAGTATAAAGGGGTCCTGAGATCATTTTGTGTTCTTAATGGAAAGGGTGGTAAACCCAGGTGCCTGTGCTCCCATTATGGCAGCTGAAGCTGTACTGGGATGCTGCCTCTACACGTGCTTGCGTTAACCACACAGTATAGTCAAGGGCAGGCAAGTAACCTAAGCTTGGGCAATTGGACTTTTTCTTCTGGCATTTTAGTTCTTGAATGAAATGAAACTACAGTAGAAGATATAGTGTATGTTCATTCATTCTAGTTTTTGAGACCATATGGAGGTTCCTCGTTCCTCTCTGTTACAAGCCCAGTTTCTTCAGCTTTCCTTTCATTCTAGCATGACAATACATTTCTCCACACGCATCACTCCCCTCATCTCCATATTTTAGCCACCAGAGGATTATGTTGCTTGCTACCAAAAAATCTTAATAATACATTAATCTCTTGCTTTGCCCTGGAAATGATTTCTCCTTGAATTTCCTTCATGCTGCAATTCTGCTCTTTACCTTGAGTGTCTCATGTCCTGATTCTGAAAGCTTTTTGCTCATGCCTGTGGGTGACGCCTAAGAGTTATAGCCTACTCATTCTAGTCAATCCATTAATGGCTGGAATTCAGGCTTAAAACAACTCACATTGGTGGGAAACATGGCTTCTAAGACATTTTTTGTTTCTCATGAATAAATTTCAGTTTGTCTGGAGGAGCCCAGGCAATTTCCTGTTTAACCAATTAAAGCCCATTTTGTTTGTTTGTTTTTAAGTAGGTAAAGATATTTAGAGATCTAATAGGCTCTGTAGAAATAATTTATTATGTTTTTTCATCATGGTTATTGTTATATGATAAATGAAGAATCAAAGGGACCTCCTGGTGATAAAAACACCAGATTTGGAATCAGAAAACCAGAATTACAGCTGTAACCTTTTTTAAAAACGTATTTTCTGCTTATGTGTATGGCTATAACTTTTTTTTTTTTTTTTTTTTTTTTTTGAGATGGAGTCTAGCTCTGTCGCCCAGGCTGGAGTTCAGTGACGCAATCTCGGCTCACTGCAAGCTCCGCCTCCCGGGTTCACACCGTTCTCCTGCCTCGCCTCCTGAGTAGCTGGGTCTTCAGGTGTCCGCCACCACGCCCGGCTAATTTTTTTGTGTTTTTAGTAGAGCCGGGATTTCACCGTGTGTTAGCCAGGATGGTCTTGATCTCCTGACCTCGTGATTTGCCTGCCTCAGCCTCCCAAGTATATAGCTATAACTTTTAAACTCACCTAAAGGTATGTCCTTGAGCAAGGACTAAATGATCTCATCAGGCCCTTCCAGTTCTAGAGTTATATAATTTAAAGTTCAGCAAAGCTTCACCAACTATCACTTCCTACTCTATCCCTCCCTAGACAAGAATTGACGCCTACCTCTTATGAGCAGTGCCGTTGGCAGGTAATAACACAGGCTCTGGATGCAAGTAGACAGGTGCCCAAAACTGGGCTAAGTGACCTCATCTCATCTGAAAAATGGGAATGATGATATTAAGGTATTGTTTTGTGGATTAATGAGGTAATGTGCATAACACATTTAGCACAAAGCCTGTAATAGAACAAATGCTTGGTGAAAGCAAGCCATAATGCTATTATAGCTATAGCTGAACACACTCTTCACAGATTATAGTCATCCCGCCACTAAATACATTTTTGCAGACAGCTTGCTATTTCTTCTTCTGTAATTCTAAATGTGTTTTACCTACAACTCAGTAGGAGTTAGGCTAAATTTATCGCTTTGCATGGAATCAGCAAAAACAGTAATAGGGTATACTGTCAGTGAGTAATGGCATATATTTGTAAAGGATCAGTGTTTCCTGCAAAGGAGAGGAAGGATTCAGCACCCCATCTAGAAAAGCTCCTTTGCTGCTGAAATTGAATCTGTATGCTGCTCTTCAGTGCATTACTTTATTGTGAGGTGACTCAGGAGATAAGACAACAGAGCATTGTGGGCAAATAGATCACATTCAGAAGAAGCTGCTTCTCAGCACTTGTTTTTCTTGTGCTCTGCTATGTCCCTTCTATGGCCTGAATTGTGTTCACCCAAAACTCATATGTTAAAGAACTTTAGGATGATTCCCTAATCCAATATGATGTCCCCATGAGAAGAAGAAATTTGGACACAGACATGCATGAGCAGAGGGAAGACCATGTAAAAACATAGAAAAAAAGATGGTCACCAGAAGCCAGGGAGAGAGGCCTCAGAATAAACCAACCCTGCTGACATCTGGATTTTGGATTTCCACTCTCCAAAGCTGTGAGAAAATAAATTTCTGTTGTTTAAGCCTCTCAGTCTGTGCTCCCTTTTATGGAAGCTTGGGCAAACTAATACAATCCCCCAAGCCTAAAAAAGTGTCTGGCACACAGTAGGTATTGAATAAATACTTGTTGGATGAATACAAGAAGAAATGGAGCAGTTGGCAGCTGACACCCAGTTTTAATGAAAGCAAGTCTCAGTTCACCCAGTACAAAACAGTCATTTACTGACAGGTGGCTGAAAACAGTCACATAAGCATGTCTGGAAGCTCAGAGGACTCTCAGTTCTCTATCCTTTTTGAAACTCAGAAGATGCTTTGGACAAAAGGTCAGTGGGGCAAAGGCAAAACTATTCCAACATCAGAATTTGCCTAACAACCACTGTACAATCTTTACATCCAGGGACACTCTGTTATGTTCATTCCATGCAGGTCCCATTCCTGTTCTTTGAGCACACCAGGCAAGCTTCTGCTCCAAGGCCTTCACATTTTCTGTTTCCCTTGCCTTGAGTACTCTTACCTCAAGATATCTGCGTGGTTGGCTCTCTCACCTCTTTCACAATTTCACTTCAAATCATCTTTTCAATGGGTGCTTTCCTGACCACTGCATCTAAAATGTCAACCCCCTTGTGCTAACACTTCCTTTCCCTTTCTCAGCTTTTTCTTTCCTCTCTTGTATTCACCACTACCTAATATATTACAGATTTTTCTTCTTAATCTTATTGTTTTCTCCTCTAATAAAATATAAACTCTAAGATAGTGGGGGTTTGGGTCTGTTTTATAAATCCATTATGATGTCTCTACTGCCTGTAACAGTAATAATGCCCCACTCAATAAATATTTGTGTAATTAATGGATAACATGAATTGAATACAGTGGGAAAGCTATGGTTTATACTTGAAAAATAGAGATGTTTGTGCAACAGCAGAAAGGTAATGCTTATTGGATTTTCAGAAGATGGATAGATCACAACTGTTGAGTGTGTCCTCCAAGGCTGTAACGTAACAGCGGGATCTAAGAGGATAAATGGTAGTTGGAAATGGAGATTTGAGGGATTCCAGATACAGAGTGACTCTTAGACAGGAATCAGAGAGGGAAATGTGGGATATACTTGGGAAATTTTGAGAAGCCTTGTGTGAAGGAGAATATTCAGGGGAGAGTTAGAAGATAAGGCTGGGGATATCAGAATATCAAAGTTCTTAAATCTAAGATAGGGATTGTGATGTGTTTTTGTAGGGAAAGTGGACTTTTAAGTTTTTCAGTAAGCAGAAAGTGATAGAATTGGAGCTGTGCTTTATGAAAATCAATTCAGCAGGCCAGGCATGGTGGCTTATGCCTGTAATCCCAGCACTTTGGGAGGCTGAGGCGGGTGGATCACGAGGTCAGGAGATGGAGACCATCCTGGCTAACATGATGAAACCCCATCTCTACTAAAAATACAAAAACTTAGCTGGGCATGGTGTTGAGCACCTGTAGTCTCAACTACTCGGGAGGCTGAGGCAGGAGAATGGCGTGAACCCGGGAGGCAAGCTTGTAGTGAACTGAGATAGCACCACTGCACTCCAGCCTGGGTGACAGAGCGAGACTCCGTCTCAAAACAAAAAAAAAGAAAAGAAAAGAAAAAGAAAAAGAAAAAAAAAGAAAAAAAAAAAAAAAGAAAATCAATTCAGCAATTAATAGAGTGGTTGGACAGCAGAGGGGTGGGAGATGAATAGGCCAGTGATGAAGCCATGTTAATAATCCAACAAGAGTTAATGAGGTTCTGAATTAGGCTGACAGCAAATAGAATGGAGAGGAAGAGGCAGAAAGAAGAGGAGTCAAGGAGATAGAACTGACATCTCTTGACAGCTGATCAGAAATGGGGGATAAGGGAGAAGAAGTCAGATGTAACCGTGAGGTTTCAAGCTTGAGTAACTGACAGATGATGCAGACATTAACAAAATAAAAGAATTGAGGGGGAGAAATTGCATGGAGGTTGGAGTTGGGATTTAGGTTCTTGACTGGATCTGGGATCCCTTATAGCATACTTTATCTTTGAGGGAGGCTTCACCCCTTCTTCCTGGGCCATGTTCCTCTGCCCTGTGGAAGCCCACACTTTCTAGTCTAACCTGATATAGTCAGTGCCTAAGTGCTGCGGAGTCTCTATGGAACGTTCCCAGTGGGCTTTTCTGGGCACTGCTGCAAGACTTGGTGAAGCCTGAGTATGGTTCTAATTTCTTCATTTGTCTTGATTGCTCTTCTGCTGCAAAGCTAAAAACAATAATGATTCTCTGAGCCAAAGGATCAGGATCAATTGCCTGGAGGGCTAGGCTCAAAGAAAGCAGCCTCCGGTGCCAAGACATCTGTAGGTAGAAGCTCCAGCTTCCCCCGCACGCCTCCATCTAGCCCCTGAGGATGCTCCACAGCTGAAAGCACCAGGTTGGCAGTCATGATGACTTCCTCCTGAGAATGCTTGCTTATAACTTACTGAGCTTTCATTACGTGTAATGTATCTACTTTAATGAGCAGCAAAATACCGTTTGTAATAAAGCAGTGGCTTTTAGTGTTCCTGGAGTGGTCCCAGTTACATTTAATGTCCTGAAAGTTAGAATGAGGGAGGGGACGATTTTCACACAGGAAGACATGGCTTAATGTTAGTAACTTATTATCGAAAGTCATAGGAAAATCAGATCCTTCTATATTATAGCCTCTTTTAATTACTGGTAAGAAGTTCACTATTTAAAGAAAACATATTGTCCTTTTGTAAGGAAAACAGCTATTTAACAACATGACTAACCATTTTCTCAATTACTTGTAAGTTGTAAAGATTTTTCAGATGAGAAATGACATGGTAGACAGGAAGGACCTGGCTCGTGTTTCAGTTGAACCACCATGGTAGACAATGCTGATTTCCTATCTCACATGTATTTTGCCGTCCTCCTTAAGGGAGCCATATTTTTTTGTGGTTCAGGAGTGTGCCTGATTGACTTAAGAGAATCTTCTCCCTGCTTTGGCAATGATTGGTTCCTTGATGGATGTGTGAATCCAAATTGGGCCACTGGCAAATGAGAAGGGATATGGCTGAGGGATTCTGAGAAAGTTCTTGCTCACCCTTCAGGTACATCTTCTTTAAGTGATCCTCTTTGTCTACTATATTCTCACACTGCTAATAAAGACAAACCCCAGACTGGGTAATTTATAAAGGAAAGAGGCTTAATGGACTCACAGTTTCATATGGCTGGAGAGGCCTCACAATCATGGTGGAGGGCGAAGGAGAAGAAAAGTCGCGTCTTACACGGCAGCAGGCAAGAGAGCCTGTGCAGGGGAACTCCCGTTTATAAAACCATCAGATCTCATGAGACTCACTATCATGAGAACAGCACGTGAAAGACCCACCCCCCGTGATTCAATTATTTCCCACTGGGTCCCGCCCACAACACGTGGGAATTATGGGAGCTACAATTCAAGATGAGATTTGGGTGAGGACACAGCCAAACCATCTTACCTACTGAGTGTGAAAGAAAAAGCCTCCATTCTATGACCATTAAAGGAGCTGTTTTTAGGACAACACTAAAACTGTGAATATCAGAGGGAATCTGAGCTCTGGAGCACACTATGGAGCTTCTAGATTAAAAAAATCTTGAATTATGTACCACTCCTGGATTGCAGTTACGTGAATCAGTAAATTTCTTAATTGTTTACAGCTGTTGAGTTGTTACTGCTAGCACTTGTCTCTGAAATCAGCTTAATTGATACAGCCACTGACTAATTTGAGACCTTAAGCAGATTGCTTCACCACAATAACCTCAGAGAAAAATGAAAAGGAAAGGAGAAATTTGTAAAATATGGAATTTTACAAGTGCTGCATGGGGATCATCAAAGTTGACCTCTCTGATGTTGTACTAATATTTCCACTAATGGCCACGGATTCTTCTAAACAGGTTGAGAGGTTTCTGTGTTAGCCAGGACTCAGTGACATAGCTATATAATTTGAATCTTCTGCTTCAGAGATGAGAAGCAGCTGCTTCTTTTTATTATTATTATTATTCTTGATTCCTAAATGGCCCAAATACAAGAAAAGCACATTGAAATGAGATTTGGGCAGGGACATAAACCCAAACCATATCAACATAAAAGTGCAGAAATACATTTAAAATGTTTATATTTCAATAGATACTATTTTATCCCTGCTTTTGGGGATATTCTACTCCACGTCCCTCATTGTCTTTAATTACAATCTTTATTTGTTTTGCTTGAAATTCATGTGGATTTGTGTATGTATGTTTTGATATCATTTATCAATTTGGGGAAATTCTCAGTGATTTTCTATTCATATATTCTTTGTCCACTTTTTTTTCTTTTCTTATAAAACTATAATTCTACATATGTTTGGTGTTTTTATTGCCTCATAAATTGTTTATGCCCACTCCTTCCTTCTTTCTTCTCTTTCTCTTTCTTTCTTTCTCTTTTTCTTTCTTTCTTTTCTTCTTTCTCTTTCTTTCTTCTTTCTTTCTTTCTTTCCTTCTTTCTTTCTTTCTTTCTTTCTTTCTTTTCTTTCTTTCTTTCTTTCTTTCTTTCTTTCTTTCCTTCTTGGTTTCTTTATTTCTTCTTTGTTTTTATCTCTCTCTCTTCCTTCCTTCCTTTACCTTTCCTTTCTTCCTTCCTTCTTTCTTTCCTTTCCTCTCTCCTCCTTCTTTCCTTCCTATCTTTTTTGTTTATTTGTCTCTATGCTTAATCTGGATTTTTCTACTTTAGATTTTCAAGTTTAGTAATGATCTCTTCACCTATGCTCAATCTGTTACAGTTTCCATTTAATTCTTTGTTTTTCAAATAGATCTCAGGTTTGGTGAAAGTTCCCATATTGTCATCTATTTTCTTTAACATATTAATCACAGTGACTTTAAAGCTTATATCTGACTAACTCCAATTTTGTATCACCTGTAGTTTTGTTCCTATGATTTATCTTTCTCTTTGTCTTATTTTTGATAGAAATTATACTTTTTGATTGAAGGCTGGATATTATATATGAAAAACTATAAGCACTTCCACTGATGTTGTTTTCCCTCAGAGAAGATTCACTCAATCATATACGGCAGATAGCCAAAATAGGACGTTTCCATTAATTATTGCTATGTAACAACATTACCCAGAGAGTTAGTTGCATTAAAAAAAAGTCATAATCCCAGCACTTTGGGAGGCCAAGGTGGGAGGATCACTTGAGCCCAGGAGTTCAAGACCAGCCTGGACAACGTAGTGAAACTCCATCTCTATTTAAAATATGCAAAAATTAGCCAGGAGTGGTGGCACATGCCTGTACTTCCAGTTACTTGGGGCTGAGGTGAGAGGATCACTTGAGTCTAGGCTGTCAAGTCTGCAGTGAGCCTATATAGTGCCACTGCACTCCAGCCTGGGTGACAAGAGTGAAACTCTGTCTCAAAAACAATAGAAAACTAAGCACTTATCAAGCTTGTGATACTGTGGGTTAGGAATTCAGGCAGGATCCAGCAGGGATACCTCATCTCTGCTCCATGTTGTTTATAGTCACAGCTGGGGTGATTCAAATGGCTGAAGATAATTGGGACAAATTAAATAAAGCCATATGTATGGAGCCTCTGTTTTTGTCCACATGGTGTCTCCTGTGGAGCTAGCTCCTTTACTCACATATTTATTCCCTGGGCTGGGATGGCTGGAACAGATGAGAGCTGGCTAGATTCACTTTCAACACATTGTGGTCTTAAGGTAGTATGACTTCTTCATGACATCTGGCTTCCCACAGAGTGGACATGTCAATAGAGAACTTTCCAAAAGGCCTAAGTGAAAGCAGCAAGGCTTCTTTTAGTCTTAGTCTCAGAAATTCTACAAGGTCACTTTCGGGGCATATTCATACATATGGCAGATTCGGGGAATGAACATCAAAAGAGGAAAAAGCATGTTGAAGTAGATCATGTCATTCTAATTAACATATTCAAGGCGGCATTTCAGACTTTGAAAGTTTAGGCAATTTCTGTTTGCCTCCAGTCCTAGAGTTAGCCCTTCAAGGATCATGACTGAGTCCAAGGTACTTAGAACTTTTCTTCCTTTGTGGCTCTTAGATTACCATTTGTGTCTCCTTACTACTGGAAAGCTGATGAAACTCCTCTTGATTTTTATCCCATGACTTTTACTGAAAATCTCAGACATTTTCTGTTCTCTCCAAAATATTCTTTCCAGAATCTTGATTTCTCAAGTCATGGCTGCCTTTGTGGTCACAAATCTAATTTTTATCTCTTCAGCATCATGAGATTCCCAAGGGCTCTGCTGGATTCCCTGCCTCTTGTGGCCTTTTTCTGTCCAACTTCTCAGCCACTCATCTAACAAAGCTTATCAATAGGCAAATACCCCATGGATAAATTAGGGGACAGAACATTGTGCTTGCCTCATTAAGTTCCCCTTTCCTCTCAGCATAAGTGCCTCAAGAGTCCTGCATGCATACCTTGAAAGTTTCCCCACTTATTCAAACATATTTTCTGTGCCTTTCTAGTTGTTCTTGATGGTAGGTTTGGTCTGCTACAAGTAACACCACCATCGTCAGAAGTAGAAGTCCATAGCCTTTCATTTGAATGATTTTCACTGGCTCACTACTCACAATACCTCATGTACTGTTTCTGATTATCATATTCTCTAACTGTGACATATTTTCACCATATAGAATCTTCTTGTTTTTTTTTTTTACCCAGCTTTCATGGGGATGATGATACCCCTGATCCCCCAGGACAATGTCCTTGATGCAGACACTGTCTATACTTCTTTTAGATTCCCCCAGATAAATACCCTGTCAGGAGACATCTAGTCACAAGCCTTTGGTTAAGCTAGAGCTAGATCCGCCCCCCCACTTTTTTTTTTTGAGATGGAGTCTTGCTCTGTCACACAGGCTGGAGTGCAGTGGCGTAATCTCAGGTCACTGCAAACTCCATTTCCCAGGTTGTTCAAGCAATTTGCTGCCTCAGCCTCCCCAGTAGCTTGACACCATGCCCAGCTAATTTTTGTATTTTTAGTAGAGACTAGGTTTCACCATCTTGACCAGGATGATCTTGAACTTCTGATCTTGTGATCCACCCACCTCGGCCTCCCAAAGTGTTGGGATTACAGGCATGAGCCACTGCACCTGGCCAAGCTAGACCTTAATAGCCTACCCTAGTCTATACAGCAGAACCAGGGTATAAGACACATCATGTTTTTCACATCCCACTTATGGTAGAATACTATAGTGAAACATGTTCCAGACCTATTTACAAAGCTGTTGTGTGTTCTCATACTCTGATTCATAATGTATGACATGGCTTTAAGGTTACTGCTTTGCCCACCAATTACCAAAAGAGAAAAAATCTAACTTAATAATAATGAATTGGTTTTTAAAAAATATCATCTATACTCATTCCTTCTTCCTTCCAGAGTACAGTAATTTTTATAGCAGGTTGCTAAATATATCAAGGGATAAACCACCACCCATCTGGTGGTATAAAGAAGAAAGTGAATATTAAAAACAAAAACGGCAAAAAGGGCCTCAGCTTCCTGCTCCACCTGTTAATTTTCTTTCCTGAGCACTGAGCTTGCCAAGATTGATGTCAGATGCAGCCTTAGAACTCCCCTACATTGACAGAAAGCATTAGGGTCTCAGATGAGAAAGTTTTTCTTTAGTGACAACTCTTGCAGACAAATCCAGTTAATATGCATGTGTGTATGTGCACATACACATGCATGCATGTATACCAACAGCTTGATAGATGAAAAATGGCTTTCTGATGATTTTTAAATCAATTTTTATAGTTTAAGGGCTTTTTTTTCAAGAAAAGGAGAAAACTTTAGTAAGGTAGTCAAGCATTTGACTTTGCTGACAGGCACTTCACAAATAATTTTTGAGTGAATGAATGAATGTGAATAATTGAATGACTAGTGGACTCTTGCACACCTTCTTCAATAAAAACCGAAAGGAAACCAAAGCAAAACAAAACAAACACACACAGAAATCCAGTTCTAAGACTAGCACAAAAGAAGATCCGCTACTTGGGGAGCATGATAGGGTAGAGTATCCATTTTAACCTTCTGCTCTATATTTCTCACAGCACAGGAAAAATAAGGTCCTGTAGGTTAAAAAGTTATTTTACTAATATTGGGGGATAACAAAAAGAAAAACAAAAGAAGCATGAGATCACTTATTCTGTTTGGTAAGACACAATGTTCTCTCTCTGCGTTCAAAAATTGAGTTCTTAAGAATCAATAAAATGATATGGGAGCTGACAGATAAAATGGCCTGTATAAAAAAGAACCTCATGAAACTGACAGAGCTGAAAAACACACTACAAGAATTTCACAATGCAATCACAAGTATTAACAGCAGAATAGACCAAGCTGAAGAAAGAATCTTGGAACTCGAAGACTGACTCTAAAATGAGGCAGTCAGATAAAAATAAAGAAAAAAGAATGGAAAGGAATGAACAAAACCTCAAGAAACATGGGATTATATAGACATCAAATCAACAAATCATTGGCATCCCTGAAAGGAACAGGGAAAAACCAAACAATTTGGAAAATATATTTCAGTATATCATCTGTGAAAACTTCTTCAACCTCACTGGAGTGGCCAACAGTCAAATTCAGGAAATTCAGAGAACCCCTGCAAGATTCTATACAAGAAGATCATCCCCAAGACACAAATTCGTCAGATTTTCCAAGGTCAAAATGAAAGAAAGAATGTTAAAGGCAGCCAGAGAGAATGCACAGGTCACCTACAAACAGAATCCCATCAGGCTAACAGCAGACCTCTCAGCAGGGAACCTACAAGCCAGAAGAGATGGGGGATCTATATTCAACATTCTTCAGGGAAAAAAAAAAAATCTTTAACCAAGAATTTCATATCTAGCCAAACTCAGATTCCATAGCAAAGGTGGAATAAGATTCTTTTCAAATAAGCAAATGCTGAGGGAGTTCATTAACCCCACACCCGCCTTACAAAAGATCTTGAAAGGAGCACTAAATATGGAAAGGAAAGATCATTAACAGCCAATACAAAAACACACTTAAGTATACAGACCAGTGATACTATAAAGCAACCACACAATAATAACCAGCTAACAACACAATGACAGGATAAAATTCTCACATGTCAATGCTAACTTTGCAAATGGGTTAAATGCCCCATTAAAAAAAACACAGAGTGGCAAGCTGAATAAAGAAGCAAGATCGAATGGTATGCTGTCCTCAAGAGATTCACCTTACATGCAATGACAGCCATAGGTTCAAAATAAATGGATGAAGGAAAATCTACCAAGCAAATGGAAATCAGAACAAAAGCAAGGGTTGTACTCTTAATTTCAGACCAAACAGACTTTAAACCAACAAAGGTCAAAAAAGACAAGGGCATTACATAATGGAAAAGGTTAAATTCAATGAAAAGAACTAACTATCCTAAATATATATGCACCCACCAGGGAGCACCCAGATGCATAAAGCAAGTTCTTAAAGACCTACAAAGAGACTTAGATTCCCACACAGTAATAGCGAGAAACTTTAACCCTCCACTGACAGTATAGACAGTATCAGACAGTATTAAGCAGATCATCAAGGCAGAAAATTAACAAAGATATTCTGGACCTGACATCAACATTGGATCAAATGTATCTGATAGATGTCTACCAAACTCTGCACCCCAAAACAACAAAATATACATTCTTCTCATCACCACATGGCACATACCCTAAAATTGACAACACAATCAAACATAAAACAATCCTCAGCAAATGCAAAATAACTGAAATTATACTAAGCACACGCTCAGACTACAGCATAATAAAAATAGAAGTTAAGTCTAAAAAAAAATCACTCAAAGCCATGCAATTACAGGGAAATTAAACAACTTGCTCCAGAATAACTTTTGGGTTGATAATTAAATTAAGGAAGAAATCAAGAAGTTCTTTGAAACTACTGAGAATAAAGATACAACATAACAAAATCTCCAGAACACAGTTAAAGCAGTGTTAAGAGGGAAATGTATAGCACTAAATGGCTCCATCAAAAAGTTAGAAAGATCTCAAATTAATGACCTAATATCACGACTAAAAGAACTAGAGAAGCAAGAGCAAACCAACTCCAAAGCTAGCAGAAGACAAGAAACCACCAAAATCAGCACTGAACTGAAGGAGATTGAGACACAAAAAACCATTCAAAAGATCAATGAATCCAGGATTTAATTTTTTTGGGGGGGAAAAAAAAAGGATAGGCGACTAGCTAGACTAATAAAGAAGAAAAGAGAGAAGATTCGAGTAAACTCAGTTAGAAAAGGCCAAGAGCAGTTACCACTGACCCCACAGAAATACAAACAACCATAAGAGACTACTACAAACACCTCTATACACACAAACTATTAATAGAAAACCTAGAAGAGATAGATAAATTCCTGGACACATACACCTCCCAAAACTGAATCAGGGAGGAATTGGTTCCCTGAAAAGGCCAATAATGAGCCCTGAAATTGAATCAGTAATGAATACCTTACCAATCAAAAACAGCCCAGAGTCATAAGGATTCACAGCTGAATTCTACCAGATGTACAAAGAAAAGCTGTTATCATTCCTACTGAAACTCTTCCAAAAGAATTGAGGAAGAAGGACTCTTCCCCTACCCATTCTATGAGGCCAGCATCATCCTGATACCAAAACCTGGCAGAGACACAACAAAAAAATAAAACTTCAGGCCAATACAATATCCTTGATGAACATTGATGCAAAAATCCTTAACAAAATCTTGTAAACCAAATCCAGCAGCACCTCAAAAAGCTAACCCACCACAATCAAGTAGGTTTTATTCCTGGGATGCAAGGTTGATTCAACACACACACATATCAATACATGTGATTCATCACATAAACAGAACAAAAGACAAAAACCACATGATTATCTTAATAGATGCAGAAAAGGCTTTTGATAAAATTCAACATACCTTTATGTTAAAAACTCAATAGATTGGGTACTAAAGGAACATACCTCAAAATAATAAGAGGCATCTATGACAAATCCAGGCTGGGCACAGTGGCTCACACCTGTAATCTCAACACTTTGGGAGCTCAAGGCGGGCAGATCACTTGAAGTCAAGAGTTTGAGAGCAGTATAGTCAACATGTTGAAACCCAATCTATACTGAAAATACAAAAATTAACCAGGTGTGATGGTGTGTCCCTGTAATCCCAGCTAGTCGGGAGACTGAGGCAGGAGAATCACTTGAACCCAGGAGGTGGAGGTTGGGGTGAGCCATGATTGTGCCACTGCACTCCAAAATTGGGCGACAGAGTGAGACTACATAAAAAAAAAAAAAAAAAAGTCCAAAAACAAACCCACAGCCAACATCATGCTGAATGGGCAAAGGATGCAAGCATTCCCCTTGAAAACAAGCACAAGACAAGGATGTCCTCTCTCACCACTCCTATTTAACATAGTATTGAAGTCCAGGCCAGAACAATCAGACAAGAGAAAGAAATAAAGAATATTCAAATAGGATGAGAAGAAGTCAAAGTATGCCTGTTTTCATTCAACATGATCTCCCATAGTCTCAGCCCAAAAGCTTGTTCCGCTGATAAACAACTGCAGCGAAGTTTGAGGATATAAAATCAGTGTATAAAAATCACTAGCATTTATGTATACCAACAACAGCCAATCTGAGAGCCAAATCAAGAACGCAATCCCATTCACAATTGCCACAAAAAGAATAAAATACCTAGGAATACAGCTAACCAGGGAGATGAAAGATCTCTATAAGGAGAACTACAAAACACTGCTCAAAGAAATCAGAGATGACATAAACAAATGGGAAAACACTCCATGCTCATGGATAGGAAGAACCAATAGCATTACAATGACCATACTTCCCAAAGCAATTTACAGATTCCATGCTATTCCTATCAAACTACCAATGACATTCTTTACAGAACTTGAAGAAACTACTTAAAAATTCATCTGAAACCAAAAAGAGCCCAAATAGCCAAGGCAATCCTAAGCAAAAGGAATACCAAGTTAACTGGCTTTAAACTATACTACAGGGCTACAGTAACCAAAATCACGGTACTGGTACAAAAACAGACACACAGACCAATGGAACAGAATAGAGAATGCAGAAATAATGCCACATACCTACAACCATCTGATCTCTAGCAAAGCTGACAAAGGCAAGCAATGGGGAAAGGACTCTGTAGTCAATAAGTGGTGCTGGGATAACAAGCTAGTCATATATAGAAGATTGAAACTAAAACCCTACTTTCCACCATATACAAAAATCAACTCAAGCTGTATTAAAGACTTAAATTTAAAATGCAAAACTATAAAAACCCTAGAAGAAAACCTAGGAAATAGCATTCTGGACATCAGCCCTGGAAAAGACTTCATGACAAAAACTCCAAAAGCACTCACAACAAAAGCAAAAATTGACAAATTGGATCTAATTAAACTAAAGAGCTTCTGCAGAGCAAAATAAACTATCAATATAGTAAACAACCTACAGAATGGGAGAAAATATTTGCAGATTTTATATCTGACAAAGGTCTAATATCTACCATCTATACAGAATTTAACAAATTTTCCAGAAAAAAACAACCCCATTAAAAAGTGGGCCAAGGGCCAGGGGCAGTGGCTAACGCCTATAATCCCAGAACTTTGGGGAGGCCGAGGTGGGTGGATCACCTGAGATCAGGAATTGGAGACCAGCCTGGCCAACATGGTGAAACCCCATCTCTACTAAAAATACAAAAATTAGTCAGGTGTGGTGGCTGGCACCTGTAATTCCAACTACTAGGGAGGCTGAGGCAGGAGACTCACTTGAAACCGGGAGAGCGGAGGTTGCAGTGAGCCAAGATCACACCACTTCACTTCAGCCTGAACGAAAGAGTGAGATTCCAACTAAAAAGAAAAAAAAAAAAAGTGGGCGAAGTATATGAACAGATACTTTCCAAAAGAAGACATATGTATGGTCAACAAGCATGTGAAAAGGAGCTCGATATCACTGATCATTCTTAGAGAAGTGCAAATCAAACCACAATGAGATACCATCTCACACTATTCAGAATGGCTATTATTAAAAAGTCAAAAAATAACAGATGCTGGTGAGGTTGTGGAGAAAAGGGAATGCTTATACACTGTTAGTGGGAGTTTAAATTAGTTTAAATTAGTGGGAGTTTAAAACCATTGTGGAAAGCAGTGTGGTGATTCCTGAAAGAGATAAAAACAGAATTACCATTCGAGCCAGCAATCCTGTTACTGGATATATACCCAAAATAATATAAATCATTTTACGATAAACTCACAAGCATGCATATGTTCACTGCGTTACTATTCATAATAGCAAAGACATGGAATCAACTAAAATCTCATCAATGACAGACTGAATAAAGAAAATTTGGTACATATACATCATGGAATATCATACAGCCTTAAAAAAGAATGAGATCATATATTTTGCAGGAACGTGAATAGAGCTTAAGGCCATTATCCTTAGCATACTAACACAGAAACAGAAAACAAAATACTGCATGTTCTCACTTATAAGTGGGAGCTAAATGATGAGAACACATGGATACATAGATGGGAACAACAGACCCTGGGGCCTACTTGAGGGTGAAGGGTAGGAGGAGGGAGATGATAAGAAAAAATAACAAGTGACTTAGCATCTGCATGATGAAATAATCTGTACAACAAACTCCTGTGACATGAGTTTCTCTATATTACAAACCTGCACATAGTACCCCTGAACCTAAAATAAAAGTTTTAAAAATTCAGTTCTATTAACACATAACCCTCTGAACAAAGTACTTCCAGCTACCTACTCTGTTTCCATGTCTTAGAGGACGTATTCAACCATTCCTATCTGAATGTGCCTTCCCATGCCTTCGAAATTCTTCCAAGTTATTCAACAAACAATCATTGAGTACTAACTCTGGATCAGGCACTATATAATCACTGGTGCTCGAAAATGACTAAGATACTATGCTTGCCCTCACATATCTTCTAGTGTTGTGCCAGAAAGGCACCTAAACAGAAACCCCCACTATAATGTGGTATATGCTGTGAAATATGCACAGGATGCTATGGTAGAACAGGTAAAGGATATCTGATCTAGCATACCCTGAGACGGCTACTGGGAAAAATAGACCAGAAATTCTGGAGGAAGTATTGACTGAATTCACTCTTAAAGAATCAGTGAAAAATCAGCTGGGGTAGGTCTGGGAAATGAAGATAATAGAATTCTAGGCAGTAGGGACAACATTGCTTGAAGGGACGACAAAATGCATGAAGGCTAAAAACAATAAAATATGTGTAGGTAACCATAAATAGTTCACTATTGCTGAAAAAAAAGTGACACTTGGAAGAATAGCAAGAGGCATCAGGGTTGCGATTATGAGACCTAGACAACCATGTAAAGGAGTTTGAACGCCATCTCCTAGGTAATGCAGAATCATTGAGTGCTTATAAGTAGCAGAGGGATGTGGTTAGACTTGTTATTTAAACCATTCCCTATACTTTGTTTTCTATATGTACATTTGCTATGGTCTGAATTTTTTTGTCTCCCCAGATTTCCTATGTTGAAACTTAATCCCCAATGTGAGAGGATTAAGAGGTAGGGTTTAAGGGAGGTGATTAGGTTATGAGGAGTCTGCTCTCATAAATGGGATTAATGTCTTCATAAAAGAAGTTTGAAGAAAACTTTTTGCCCTTTCCACCATAAGAGGACACATAGAAGGTGTCTTCTATGAGGAAGCCCCCCACCCCACCCAAACACCAAATCTGCTGGAGCCTTGATCTTAGACTTTCCAGCCCTCAGAACTGTGAGCAATAAATTTCTGTTGTTCATAAATTACCCCGTCTAAGGTATTTTGTTGGGGCAATTTGAATGGACTAATACAGCATTCATCTAAAAAATTGGCCCATAGCTTTCATCAGATTCTAAAAGGTACCCATGACCCAAAAGGATCATGGACCTTGGTATGACAATAATTCTAAATGTGACCATTGATCAGAAGTATCTGTTCATATGTTAAAATAGTCAGATGATAGGACATACCCCATGCCTATTGAATCAGACTTTGGATGTGGGCATAGAAATCTATATGTTTTTTAAAGCACCTTTAGTGGTACTGATAGGCATACAAATTCAGGAGCCATTGATCAGGACCAAGAGAGCTAGATCTCAACTCTTAACTACCAAGGATTCATCCACATAGATTCTGTCTCTTTTTGTTTACTTGCATTATCAATGACCTTGTCCCTTGAATGAGGTCTTGACTTCACGTGAGAATGTGTCCTTACTTTAGAAAACTACAGTAGGATAATCATTAAATTGCTAGATAAGGCAACCCCAATTTTCTTGCAAAAGCCATGGCCCACCATTAGTAATGTAGTTGGGTGATTCTCTTAGAAAATCTGTGATCCAGGCTAACTCAAAAAGGTAATTAGCTTTTGCATGGCTATTTAAGGAGTGGTTTTGTAGCATTCATGTAGGATGCATAAGGTATTCACCTAAATAACATGAGGACAGTTGTTTCCGTAATTAAAGATTAAGTGATATATTGCAGAGTTGTTGCCTTTAAGCAGTTTGAGGCTTTATTTTTATAGAAACTACAAGATGATGGACGAGGAAAAAAGGGGGCCTCAAAATAAAGTATTTAGACAATGTTATGCAAAAAATAGCTAAAGGAATTTGTTCCTGCCAATTTCTACAAGCTATAAATAAAGAGTTAGGGAGTGAAAAGGAATAAACCAACATGTAATGCTTCTGAGATATGCTTGGCTTAAAGATACTTTATTCTTCAAAAAGGTTGGAAACAGATTGGCCATAGATATAATATTCAGTGAAAAATCTGAATGTTCTCTTTCTTACCTAAGGAAGGGGGTGGAATATCATGCCCATTTGTTGGAAAAACTAGGTCAGATTATATCCATTCATAGATGCTCTAAGTCAGAGCTAGATCAAGGGTTTGGGATCATGAAGAATAACAAAACATATTAGTCACCTGATACAGATAATTTCCCATATCTGTTAAAAATGCAAAATGTCTATCACTCTTAGCCCTCTCCTCCCCTCCCAACTTCAGAAGCCTATCATGATCATTGTTTCTACATGGTTGGATTGTGTTCTTGATAATGTCAACACGCTGGTTGATCCTCTGACTCAAGGCGACTTGGTTTGGAGGTGGGTTCATTTTCCCATTGAGAATCTTCAGGCCAATGATTTCAATCTTATTTGGAAACCACAGGTAATTATTTTTTGTTAACCTTGAGCACTCCCACAAGATAGGATAGCAAAAAATAAAAGATTTGGTGGGATTTCACATGCTATATTTAGTGGAAATGTCATATAAACTGGAGGATGAAATCTTCCTACAAAATCAAAATCCAATATATGGAAAGGCTGCCTAAGAAACAGGACTGTCTTACTTAGTAAGAGATAGGCCGTTTCTGCTGTAACTTTCTATGATTTTAAGCATTTAGGAAGGCATTCCTTACCCCAGTATTAGTAGAATCTAAGGAGTCCATGGCTAACCTTTAGGGAGTCCATGAAACTCTTTAATGATGTCATATTATGAAATGTCAAATATTGTGTGCATGTGCTTATGTGTATCCCTGAGCCAGAAGTCGTAACTTTAATTGAATCTCAAAGAAGTGTGGGACCCAACAAGCTTGAAAACCAATTGCTCTAGCATTTCACAGTAGCACAAAGCCTACTTTCCTAAGTCCTGGATATCTCCCTGTGGTGTAGCCACTACTTTTAGGAAAGGTGCTGTGTTGTCTTCTTATTGGCTAATATTTGTTTTCAAAAATGCATTTCATTTATTGCCTGTGAATTTGCATATTCATAACACATCTTAAATTGAAGTATAAATAACATAGTAAAGTGCATAGAGAGAGGTTAAGTATAAAATTCCTTGAGTTATGACAGTTATATGTACAATTGTAACCACCTCCCAAATCAAGATATAAAAGATTTAAATTACCCTAGGCACTTCTCTCATGCTTTCCAGTTACT
Organism: Macaca mulatta; assembly: GCF_049350105.2. Classification (NCBI taxonomy): domain Eukaryota; kingdom Metazoa; phylum Chordata; class Mammalia; order Primates; family Cercopithecidae; genus Macaca; species Macaca mulatta. Next base: position 128,194,891 of record NC_133413.1, read on the forward strand.
TCTCATCTCCTTCCCAATGCAGAGATAACCACTGTTCTTATTATTATCATCACAAATTATTTTTGCCAATTTCAAAACTTCATAACAGTATTTTCTTAATGGCATCTTTTAATGAACTTTTCATTGAAATAAACTTTTCATCAAAATTGTTTATTTTTATTTTTATTCCTTTATTTCATATTTTTTTCTTTATGATTACTTTTTGTTTGTACTAAGAAATGTTTTCTTATGCCAAGGTCAGAAGAATAGTCTCCAACCTTTTCTTAAATACCACTGCTTTTGATATGTTGATCTTGTATAGTAAGACCTTCATATATTCATTTATTTCTATTTTGTAGTTTTTTGTAAATTCTTTGGGGTTTCTAAATAGTTCTAAATAGAATTAAAATAGCTTTACTTCCTCGTTTTCAATCTTTATGACTTTAATTTTCTGTTATTTGTATCACTCCACTGGCTGGAATTCCAGTACAATGTTGAATTGAAATGATGAGAGTGGACTTTTAATTGTTTCAGATCTTAGAAGGAAAGTACTCAATGATTCACAATTGATTGTGATGTTAACTGTAGGGTTAACAGGTCGAGAAAGTTAATCAGGTTGATAAAGTTCCTTTCTGTTTCTATTTTACTGAGACTATAATAAATAATGGTTGCTTTTACTGTATTTTTTGAAATGATCATATTATTTTTCTATTTGGTAACAATGTGAGTAACATTGAATTGACTTTCTGTGTAAATCAACCTTGCGTCCCTGGAAAAAATTCCAATTGATCATGATGTGTTATCCTTTTCATACATTGCTGTATTAAATATGGTAATATATTTATTTTTTGTGTCTATTTCATGAGGGATATCATTATGTAATTGTTTTTTCTTCTCATATCTTTGTTGGTTTTATTAATCAACATTACGCTAACTTCATACAATATATTGGAACATGTTTCCTCACCTTTTATTTTCTGGAAGGCTTCATTTAACATTGAAATTATTTCATTTTTAAACATTTGATATAATTCATTAAAAATCCAATTGTTTCTTGATATTTTCTAAAGAAAAGGTCATTGTTACAAATTCAAAACCTTAATAAATATAAGGCCATTCAAATTTTCTGTTTCTTTTTGTGTTGGTTTTGGTAAATTTGTATTTTTCAAAAAGTTTTTCACTTTATCTAACTTGTTAAATTTATTGGTATTAATTTTTCATAATGTTCTCTTTTTGATCTTTTTTAAGAGTTAATTTAATGAGTATATATTATTTTTAAAATAAAAAAGAAAAACTTGAAAATGCAAATTAACAAACACATCCCCATTTGCCCCAACACACTGTAGACCCCACCACAAACACAATACAGATGAGTGAATCAACCGTAACATGCTCAGAGATGGTGCACGTGAGTGTTCTGACCGAGTTCCGTATTATTGTCTACACCTCATGCAATGGTGCACTAGAGATCCATGTGATGTGGCACTTCACCATGGAAGGTTTTGGAGACTGTTGAATCGAGACAGGCAGTGGAATATAATAGAAAGCACACTCAGAAATAGATTGGTTGATTTGTAGATTTACTAGTAACTATTATGTTACCAGGGACAATCTCTTAACTTCCTTATGCCTCGTGGTGCAGCAAAATATCACAAATCACCACTAAAGAACTTACTGATATAACCAAACACCACTTGTTCCCTCAAAACCTATGGAAATAAAAATAAACAAATAAATAAACCAAAAAAAAAAAAAACCCTCCATATTGACCAGATAAGGAAACCGAGACATAAGGAAGTTAAGAGGTTGTCACTTTTTGGTCTTCTAATACCTGGAAATATATAGTAATGTTCTCTCTTTTGTTCCTCATATTGGTAATTTGCATGGTTAAGGTTTGCTGGAGATGAAATTTCTCAGCTATTGTCTGTCTGAAAATATTCTTGCCATTCTTTTGAAGGATATTTTTAGAGGATACTTTTTATCTTTGATTCTCAATAACTTGACTATTTTGTGCTCAGGTATATTTTTCTTCATATTTATCCTGCTTGGAATTGAGTTTCTTGGATTTGTAAGTTCATCTCCTTCATCTGTTTTTGAAAAGTTCTCAACCATTGTCTCGTCAAATACTTTTTTCTTCCCTAGTCACTCTAACCTCTTTTGTGGAGGACTCTAATTACTTAAAGTTAGACTGTTAGATATTATCCTTCTCTTGTGGAAGCTCTGTTTGTGTTTTAAATGATTTTTTTCTTTTTACATTTCAGTTTGGATAATTTTTATTGATATGTCTTTTAAGTTCACTGATTCTTTTTTTTTTTCTTTTGAGATGGAGTCTCGCTCTGTCTCCTGGGCTGGAATGCAGTGGCTTGATCTCGGCTCACTGCAAGCTTCGCTTCCTGGGTTCACGCCATTCTCCTGCCTCGGCCTCCCAAGTAGCTGGGACTACAGGCACCCACCACCATGCCCAGCTAATTTTTTGTATTTTTAGTAGAGACGGGTTTTCACCATGTTAGCCAGGATGGTCTTGATCTCCCGACCTTGTGATCTGCCCTCCTCAGCCTCCCAAAGTGCTGGGATTACAGACAAGTTCACTGATTCTTTAGTCTGCTACATTCAGTCTGTTGTTAAACTCATCAAACAAATTATTTCTGATTATTTATATGGAATTTCCATTTAGTTTTTTTTCTATCTTTTCATGTTTTTGCTTAAACTTCTCAGCTTTTCAATAATGTGCGTTGTTCTCACTAGATTATTTAACATATTTATAACAATTATCTTAAAGTTATTTTCTGCTAATTCCAACAGTTGGGTTATATGTGGATCTTCTCTATTAATGTTTTCTTCTTTATCATAGGTATATTTTTCTGTTTCTTTGTATGTCTTGTAATTTTGTATTATATGCTAGAAATTGTGTGTGTATAAAAATGATAGTTATTACTGCAGTAATACTGTCCTCAGAAAATATCATGCCTCTTCTTCTGTTAGGCTGCTGGTGAGAGATCTCAATCTGATTTGTAATTGAGCAGGGTCTGGGCTTCATTGCAGCTTTAGTTAGATTCTGTTCACCACTGGCTTCAAATGTTTGAGGATGGGGTTGAGACTTTCCCTTCAGTGGGCTTTGGATCTGAGCACTACCACCACCAGACTCTAAAGGTCTCTATAACTTACAGTTCAGCTTCTAGAATTCCAAGTACCATGAAAAATGCTCTGTGCTTTATAGTTCAGCTGCCAGTTTTTTGGGGAACAGAGGAATTCCCTTTGCTTTTCATCTCTACCCCTAGGTCTCCTTCCTTACCTTGGGAGATCTATTTCTCCTCAGGCTGTTACACACTGCTCCCAGCCTTCAGCAAGAATTGCATTGCACTTGATGACAGCACCTCAGGGCATCTATCTCAGCAATCCTGCCCCTTCCCCAGCTTTCATTAAGTCACTACTTTGCATTTGATTAAGGTCCTATGTACCTTAAAAAGAGACTATTTCAGCCTTCATGCCTTGCTCCCAGGCTTGGGAGAATTGCTGACTTATACTTGGTGAAGGTCCTGTAAACCTCAGGGTTATTTTTCTTAACTTCCCCATCCTTGCCCTCAGTCTTTGGTTGGCCAGTGCCATGTACATGGTGGAAGTTCAATATACCTGGGTGGGAACATCTTTCCTGTGTGCTTCAGGGCAATCTCTCTCAACTTTCTTGCTCTTCCCCTGGTCTTTAGTGGACCACTGCCTTGCACTGTTATGGTCCTCTGCATCTTGGAATGGAGGGGATCTTTCTCAGTGTTCTTGTCCTGCCCTCAGTCATTGATGGGCCACTGCATTTTACCTGGTGAAGATCCAGTGTGCCTCAGGGGGATTTCTCTCAGACCTCCTATCCTGCATCTAGCATTGAGTATCCTGCTACTTCCACTTGAGGAATGCCCCATGGGAAAAAAATGGGCAGGTGAGCACAGATCAATATTTGACTGGATCACCTTGGAATTTGAATTTCTCATGCCAACCCACTCGTGGCTACCAAAATTTTGTTAGCAGTTTACTTGATTTCTCCTTACCCCAGTCTATGATGGAGTAACACCCTGGAGTTACTAGGAATGAAAGCAGTCATAGGACACTTTTCTCCTAGGAATGCATTGTGTCTTCCTAAGATTTGGTTTATTTAAATTTCTTTGCATCTTCTGCTCTCTGCTAGGCTTTAAGTGATCACAATATTGTAGCCTATTGAACTTGTACTCATTGTACTCATTATAAGGATGAGAGTGCAACTCCTGTAACTTTCTACATTGTAACCAAAAATTTGGAAGTCAATTATTTCATGCCCAAAGTCTTCAGAGCCAGATCTTCTCTAACGATTTTGAAAATAATATGCTTTCTACTATCCTCCACGTGCTTTCTCTGGCAAGTGCAATAGAATCAGATATGACCCACACTTCAGTGTTTTGCACTGAAACTTTTTCATTAGGGGGAAGGAAGATGAGATTCAAGAGAACTATTATTATTATTACTTACATTTTTTTCTGGGAGTACCTACTGTTAGCCAAGCAGTCATCCTGAGCCCTGTCAAACTGAACCTACTAAATCTTTGTGTTATGACGATGTCTTTCACACAGATTTAGACCCTCACTTTTCTCTCTGCCACGTACTTCTGGTGGAAGGTGTCCATTAGGTTCTGTTGTGAGACAAAGGTTTACTTCATACCCTTTTCAGCTAGTTAAATCCCTACTAATTTTTTAAGATGTCAGTTAAATGCATATTTCCCATGAAGTCTGCCCCAGCACATCTTACAGCCTTGCTACACTGCTAGTGTAATCCTCACCATTTTCTATTGTGTACCTAACGCTAGGGGAAATATGAGACCTCCTTCTTAAAAGTGCCCACAGGGCTGGGTGTGGTGGCTCACGTCTTTAATCCCAGCACTTTGGGAGGCCAAGGCAGGCAGATCACCTGAAGTCAGGAGTTCAAGACCAGCCTGGACAACATGGCAAAACCCTGTCTCTACTAAAAATGCAAAAATTAGTTGGGCATGGTGTCCCATGCCTATAATCCCTGCTACTCAGGAGGCTGAAGCAGGATAATCACTTGAACCTGGGAGGCAGAGGTTGCAGTGCCTGCCGAGATGGCACCGCCACTGCACTCCAGCCTGGGCAACAAGAGTGAAACTCTGTCTCAAACAAGAACAACAACAAAAAAGTGCTCACAGATGATCTAGAATTGGGCTTCCTTGACCTGACAGGTTATTATTTCCCCTGGAGTCAGGATGATGGGCTTGACCAGCATCTTCCAAATGATAGGTGCTATGAGGGAAAGAGAGGTGGGTTCCCCTAAGAGAAAACAGGCTGCTATTGGTAGAAAAGGGCACTAGCTGCCAAGGGGGTGATACTTAAAATGCTTTAATTAAAAATTAGTTGATATGGATATTACCAAAAGAAAAAGAAAAACATTTGAGAGGAATGCTTCATTTTTACTGTGTTTCAACCTAGAAAGAAGACACAAGTGACATGGTACCCAGGAAAAATGTTCCAACATCCAATAAGAAGGCTAATACCAGTAAATTGGTCTCTGCAAGGAAATGACAGTCACCTTTTTTTCTTTCTTAACCACTGAGGACCCCTTTGTTAATTTTGCCTCCCTGGACCCCAATTTATTTCAAACACTTTGGCTGCCAAACTGCAATTATCAAAAAATATTAAACCATAGACTCTTAGCAATTATAGCTCAGCATTATTTTCCCTTCGTTTTAACTACGTGGCAATTAACCTGGTGGCCAACCAAAAACAAATACACTAATTTCCTTATTTAAATTCTATATAGCTTTTTATTGGATAGGTTTAGATTTTCTACTCGTAGACTTTATATTGAAATATATTGTGAATATGCAGTGAAGATCTTTAAAATAGTTTTAACATTTGACCTACCAATTTCATGTTTGTTATTTATCCTAAAACAGTGGTCACAGATATGAACAAAGATTTATCTTGAGGAATATTTACCACTGTATTCATTACATTAAATTGTTGTTTAAATATTTACCACATAATAGTAAGAAATTATAAAACACCTAAATTTCCAAGAGCAGAAGTTGAGTGAAAAAATTATGAAATATAGGAAACGGACCAGACAATGGAGCACTATGCAGCATTAACATTTGATTAGATGAGATGATTTAATGACATGGAAATATGTTCCCTATATATAAGTTTAAAAAAATATGTTCTAAAATGACATATTTGGGGAGCAGCCAAAATAGCCTCCAAGTCTCCCTCTTCATAGCTTAACATTTTTTCTACTCTAAGATGGGATGATATGATCCCGTCTGATTAAAGACACATTTTAGGCCTGTTTTACCAGCATATTTGGTCAAGGAAACCAAGTTATTTACAGTTTAGTTTGTAACACAAATTCAAACTTGGCAAATAATTTGCATATTGACAGGAGCATGCTTTCTTTCTTTATAAAATGTAAGTCACCAAGAAAGAAACAATAATTGGCACCTAAACTTCATTTCAGTCTGGAGCTACCTCAATTACATTCCACTGAGTAGAATGAAAAACAGACCATCCCTCAAAGGCAGACCAAAAAAAAAACCAAAAAAATGTGACTTAGCACAATTTCTGCTGATGGATTGCTGATGATTCCTGAATGTTATGATGATTTCATGTTAAGAGGCATTAAAATGTGATTATAATTGAAAACCAGAGGTGCCTGTGAACTAGAGGGACCACAGTTTAATTTGGGTCAGTATTAAGGTCCTAAACATTAAACTAAGAATATTTCCTCTTCAACAGGTTAAAATAAACTATTTTGGCAAAATATTAACTAATAGGTAAAAACTACATACTGCTTATACCAGGTGCTACTTTAAGAACTTTACATTTATTAACTCATTTAATCCTCAGGAGAGCTTTATAAAGTATAGACTACTACTTACCTGAAGAAACTGAGGCACAGAGAGATCAGGTAATTTCAATGAGGTCACAAAACTACGAAGACAAAGAGTCAAGATTCGACCCCAGGTGTTTGGGCTCCAAAGACCGTAATTTTAACCTGTAAACTTGGACAGTTTCATGTGTCTGAGGTCAAAAGCTAATAAAAACCTTGAATCCACTCTAGTAGGTGAGTACCTCTACTGTATCCTCTAAAGCATATTTGAGCCTAGAGGAGTACCCAGCGTAGTCTAATTTCTCCCCCAGTATTTTGAGTTCCTGCAAACCACAGAGGCTGCACAAAGTCAGGGGAGGCTAACGTAGAAGGACGCAGGCATCTACACATAACTTCTAGTTTTCTCATCTCACGAGTGGACTCAGTGGAAATGCTCAGACCATAAAGCAACATCATCTGTAATTGAGGATCGCTCAAGGTATCTTTGCACGCTATAGCATTCATTGAAACATCTGTGAGGTAGGTTGGAACCAAATTTAAAAGTTACTTCTCCAACCAGCCTCCTCATTTGTCCTCCAACTTGGAAATGATTCTACTGTTAGGCACACCCTGGGGCCAGATTTTACAAGTGGCACTATCATAACAGTGTGCCAGCTTAGGACCTGTGTTCACCACATTCCTTTCCGAGCCTGCTCTGATGACTTGCCTTGGAGTGGCCTTGTCCAAGCTCACCTTTTCATCTTCCTTGTTCAGTGCTCAGTAGGCAGTTGTTGTTCAGAAAGTCTTTGTAAGTAACTATTTTAAAGTCACCATTTTACAAATGGACAAAGTGAAATCCAGAACACAAAATGTGATTGATGTCATAAAGCAAATCGATGCTCCCAAATGCAATTTGCCATTTGCTCTCCTGTAAATATGTGAAATTGGTGACTTAATGTTCTTACTGTAAAAATGTCCAAAGAAAGAAAAGAGAGAAGAAGAAGAGTAACAGAGCTGGGGGAGAGCTACCACTGGGATGGAAGGAGCGAGGGAGGAAAACAGGAGAGAAGGAAGGAGTATTGCAAGAACATAAAACCTTACTACAGTGGCCTTGAATCATGGAGCTGCAACACACCTGAAGCACTTAAAAATTCTTTTGAGAAATGCCAGTGTGATATACGCCTCGCAAGCCAGCAATTCATGAGCTCGATGCAGTAGTTGAAACCAAAGGGGTAATGGCCACAGCTGTCAGGATCCAGATGCTCTGGGGCTCGGCCCTGCCACTTTGTCCCAGCATTCATGCGAAGGAATGTTGTGAACTGGGCATATCACCACTGTTCACCCTGGCCTGCTTCCAACAGCACCAGCTGCATCTGGTCTGGAAGATGGCTGTGGCTGGCAGCCCCATGTTCCCCATAAGGCTGGGCGCTGGGCTGCAGCCAGGCTGGGAGTGCTGGCCCTACACCCAGCACACTCTCTGTCCAACCTCATCTGCCTATCTACCCCAGAACCCCCAAGGAAGCTTGGCCTTTCCTGGCACACAGAATCCTCCTGAGAACTGGCGTCTTTCTGCAGTCAACAGAAAAGATGGAATGAAAACCACACAGATGAAAAGTCATGTCATTTATTAATAATTTCTTTTTTTCTTCTATAAATTGGAAGGAAAAAGTCTTTGGTGACACTCTCTATAAAACAATCTATCTTGGATGGCGAAACCCAGACATAAAGTTACACAGGTCAGTGAAGTAAATCAAGATCTATGGCTTTGTATTTTCTCACACGCGCTCTCACACATACTTGAGGGCTTAATTATGCTAAGTCATTAATACTCTATAACAAATGGGAAAAACACTTCAGAAAAGACCTGTGGTGACACTACAAAAACATTGGCAACATATTAGAAAACTCTGTCCCAAATGTACATCGTATACAAAATAAGGTATACTTCTGTTTTTTGCGTTACAATTTGCCACCTAAAATAGTTCCAGTTTTTGATGTCTTTCTTTCTGCCCCTCAACATATCCTATACATATTGTTCTCTCAAAATAAGTACACAAGGTTCATTACATGGTAACCAGGTCATTTGCATGGCCCTAGTTTTAGTAATAGTTACAACCGAAAGGACGGGGATGTATTCCTGTAGGAGAAGAACAGAAAACTATTGCAGAAATCAAATGGCCTGAGGCCTAAAAGGCAAATCATTACAAAACCAGAGTGACTGAAAGGCTAGCCTGACTTGATTTTAAACAAGGGTGAGACTGTGCTATCCTGAGGGCTCAGCTTTCTCAAGAGTTGCCTTCTTCTCCTAGTTACTGGGCCATGTAAGTTCCAATTCTGGGTAGCTCATTGAGGTTCCTGATATAAAATGTATTGGAACTCTAGACCAGTGACAACTACAATCCCTACTAGGTAAAACTCATGGAGACAAAAGCCTTTGATTTTTGGAAAAGGCAAAAAGGGGGTTTTGAGGAGTCACGTCCATCATTACAATTATGGTGTAAATAACAGCTTTTTTATCCAGAGGTTCTGTACAGCATTATTGAACTGATGGGAGAAACCACTATCTTAGGGTACTTAATCCCCCAAGCTTTTTTTTTTTTTTTTTTTTTTTTTTGAGACTGAGTCTGGCTCTGTCGCCCAGGCTGGAGTGCAGTGGCCGGATCTCAGCTCACTGCAAGCTCCGCCTCCCGGGTTTACGCCATTCTCCTGCCTCAGCCTCCGGAGTAGCTGGGACCACAGGCGCCCGCCACCTCGCCCGGCTAGTTTTTTGTATTTTTTAGTAGAGACGGGGTTTCACCGTGTTAGCCAGGATGGTCTCGATCTCCTGACCTTGTGATCCGCCCGTCTCAGCCTCCCAAAGTGCTGGGATTACAGGCTTGAGCCACCGTGCCCGGCTAATCCCCCAAGCTTTTAAAAAAAAAAAAGACGTGGGGCCAAGCGTGGTGGCTTACACTTGTAATCTCAGCACTTTGGGAGGCAGAGGCAGGTGGGTCACCTGAGGTCAGGAGTTCAAGACCAGCCTGGCCAACATAGTGAAACCCTGTCTCTGCTAAATATACAAAAATTTGCCCAGTATGGTGGTGCACGCTGGTAATACCAACTACTAGGCAGGCTGAGGCAGGAGAATTGCTTGAACCCAGGAGGTGGAGGTTGCAGTAAGCTAAGATTGCACTACTGCACTCCAGCCTGGGTGACAGGGCAAGGCTCTGTCCTAAAGCAAAAAAAAAAAAAAAAACAGACTTGGTGTCAAAGAATAAACTAATCTCTTTATGCTGAAGTTCTAATACCAAGTGAGACAAGTTTAACACAGTGTGATATTAATGCTTATTTGCTGAGAATTTAACTCAAAACAACTTTGTCCCTGTAGCATGCCTGAGAAAATGAGGCTGGTGGCGAAAGAAATTTCTTGGTTAAATCTGGCCAAGAATGACAAAACCATCTGAAAGGTTCTTGTCCGTAGTCGCTGTAAATGGGAACTAGGTAAATGAATTCAGCAACTGGGGTCCTGATGTACTGGCTGCATGCTGATTATATTCACAATTAAAAGGCAGGAGCATTTTTATTTGAGAGTTCATGGCAATAACTGCTACTTTTAAATACTGGAGCTCTCAGAGACCCAAGGGAACACAAGACACTTCCAGGTCTGGGAAGTTTGCTTGGCTTTTGCATCCACAATTCAGCCTTGTCCAGCAAGAATCTCATTCAGATTCCAACCTAGTAAGGCTGTCTTTTCCCTGATCCTGCCCTCTAAACAGGTTTGTTCTTAAATCAAGTGCCCTGTTTTTTTTTTTTTAATTAAAAAAAAAATAGTATATAGGCCTATTCACATTCATTCATCTCACCCCTGATTAAAGTTCAGTAACCTTTATGAAAGGCCACCAGCATAATATTCTTTCAAGTCACCAGGTATTTGAGAACCACCAAAATAAAGGCTAACATAGCCTACTGTAATGAAAATCAAAAGTCATTCTAAAAGGGAAATTGAAGGATGCAACTGGATTGATCCTTCTTTGAGCACCATTGGTAACAAGAAGAAATTAAAGTGTAATGCACATAAGATTCCAGTAACAAGCTTTCCCTTTTTTTCTGAAGCATCTATCTGAAAATGTGTTGATACGACCGGGTAGGCCCAACTAGCTATGCTATCTTTTGTGGTATGACTATTGTGATCATTTCATGGATTTTTCTCTACAGTCTCAAGTTTGAGCCACTTTGCTAGCTTGAACAAAGGTGATCCGTATTAATGTGTTGGTAAGCTTTGATATTTATAACCCTTTCATATAAATAAATAAATACATAGCCAGCTTTACAAAAATTACTTTTAAGATCCTGTGTCTTAATGTGGAGCTGGGAAAAGATGCTGTGTGGAAATCCATAAGTGGCTGAGTCCTCTAGAATTTCTGTAAGCAATTCATTATGTGGTTGGCACTGAACTCTTGCTTGGACCTTGGCTTCTCTCCAATGCAGCACATGTTAGCCCACTTTGGGACCCCTAGTTATCATTAAAGTTGACCAGGAGATAACTCCTGACACCCTACAGAGATGGCTATGATTTGTCAACTTGCTGCAATGCAGTACAACTCTTTCCTAACTGAATTAAAATTACATATTACTGTTGAGCTTCACTGATTTGTTAAGCATTGTTCTATTTCCAGTCTTATATTCCAAATGGGAGAAGAACACGCTAGCTCACATCCCAAAGAGATTTGCTCAGAGAATGACATAAAATGGAACTGTGGAGACTTAAAGTGGACGAAAGGTGTGTCATATCCTGTTCTTATTTATAATTACCATTATTCTTCACATGACACACGTTGTTTGTGGAAGATATGTGTCCTGTGAGCTTGGTGACAGGTCAGTCTGGCAAAGCAGGTCCTTGAATCCACTTGTGTGACTGACTGGTACAATTAGGGACATTGCTTTGCAAGCCAACATGACCACCTAAGTTTCAAGTTAGTTTTGGGGTCACTGAACAAAATATTGCATTTATTTTTTTGTAAAGGAGAAAGACACAAGAATAATTTGCCAATCCTGAAAAAAATAATTTAAATACACATTCGCAAACGCCAAATGAATAAAGATTAACTGCTAATCTTTTACTGAGAAGTGCAGCTTAAATGACACAAAACCTATAAGACCAAACGTTTTATAGAAAGACACAAGTGCAAGTACCATGGACTTAATAATTATTTTTCAACAAATGCATAAAAGATAATCACATCTACTTAAGGGAAAATGTCACATGTTTGAGAATGGACTACGGATGGGTCTAATTAGATGAGAGAGGTATTTAGGGAGCTGTTCTGAGTCATGAGGCTGCAGAGAAAAGCCTCTCTTCAATTGAACTTCACTGTCTATGTACGTCTCAAAACACCATCTGGATATGTGGGCCCTACTCCTTGTTCTGCAGCTAGGTAGCCTGTTGAGTCACCTCTCTGGACTTCTGCGAACACTTTCATTCCTGTTTACAGCATCATCCCCAAGCTATCATTGCAAGTTCCTCTTCCTCTCCCAGATGTTTACAAAGAAAGGATGAGGTAAAGTCCACTGGACTTACGGTTTCCACTGACCTAAGATGGCCACTTGAAGCTATCAGAACAAAATTATCTGATGAACTTTTCTTCTAAAACAAAACTGAAAATAAATGGTAAAGAAATATGAAATGTATGAGAGTTTGAGGGAGGGACTCTCAAGTGCTTATTGTTTATTCTGCATAACAAGTGGTAAAACTCAATAATATCTTTCTCTTCCCTGTTTTCTCTGGCCTCTTCCAAGTAGAAGAAAGCATTTAATACCAGAAGTCTCCATTTTTCATAACAGAGTTAGGGATATGTTTTTTTTTCAGCGTATACTTGGAATTTAACAATAATTATAAGCCCAAGATAGCATTTTCAGGGACAGAAATGTTCTTTTCAGCAAGAAGCATAACTAAACTTCTCCACAGATTTAAAAATTAAAAGTACAAGAAACTGTATTCACATTTGTTGTTATTTTGTTTGCCAGATTCTTGCTCAAAACAATGTTTGACCAAAAATGGCATCAGGGTCCCAATGGCTAGACACCTCCTCAGTTACTCTGCAGCAATCCTCTCGTTCATTGGTGTGCATTTCCACCTTATTACCCCTGTTTCTTTCTCGATAGAGAAACTCTGAAACTTGAGATTTTCACAAACATTAAAGAGTTCATTTTGTAAATAATCTGTTCTCCCCAATATATGCATTCTTCCTTGGCTTCTAAACCAAAGCCTTTTCCCAGTGCTACACAGACTTAGGTCAATGGTTGAATCTATAACCGTGCCCACACCCCTGCAAGTATTGGGTTACTGTTGTGGGTCTGTATTTCCATCTCACTAACATGCTGGTGGGTTATCCAGATGAATCTTTGTGCAAACTGAACATTTCTTAATTATACTAGTGTTTTCTTGGTACTAATACTAATTCCCCCCACCCCCCAATGAAAAATGATTATCATATGTATCTACCTCAAACATAGAGTTTTCAGTTAGAACTGCCTACCTGGAAGTCGTCATACTTTCTTTCATGCAGCGACATTTTAGAGATAAAAGTTCAAGTGGATTTGAAGATTCGAAGTGGAAAACAATTTGCACTGGCAAAGTTGAATAATGACGTTACAACTTATGCTCAGCTATTTCTTGATAATGGGTAGAGTGACTTATTGTGTTTTCCATGAAGTCTGAACTTTTGAAACTGCAGGACACCCTACATGGCCATGACAATGATGTCTGTGGGAAAAGGAATAGCAGCTTTGAAATATTCACAACCAACACAATTTTGATTAAACAAAGAACTCTGGTTTTTAATAGTTTTGATCATTAAAAAAGTTTAAACCTGCATAGCAATCATTTCAAAAATAATTATTTAATGTTCCATAATTAAACTGTACACAACCTAGTCTTGGGACACAGAAGCCAGTGAGGTGAGTTTGGAGCAGTCCGGTGCAGTCCCAGGAGCCAGGAGTCGAGTTCTCATTGGCCTTTTTTTTTTTTTTTTGTCGTTCGGCTCATCTAAGTTTTTGGATAGTTGGCACAATCTGGCTCTGCTGATGAGTGGATCTGCACTGGGAAGAGAAAGCAGCTTGACCCCCGTCCCTTCTCGCTTCCCCTCCCCCACTTGGCCGGATTCCTCAAAGTCGCTCAATGTCTCGGTATTTCTTCCTCAAAATAGAGACCTGGTCTTTAAAGAGGACGGGGTCGAGCCTCATCTGAGAGTGGATCAGCGGCATGTAGCCAAACCAGCTGGCAAACGTATTCATGCAGCTCTGTCGCTGGGCAAAGTGGTCAGGGTCAGCCCAACGGGAAGCCCGAGAAGTCTAGGGAGAAGGAGAGAAACAAGGATGATGATGAGAGAAATGCAAAGTGAGATGGAAACACTGCAGAAAATGAAGTCAGGCAAATGAGCGAGCAGCAGAGCTCGAGGTCTGCCCCGGCCACCAAGTCTCACCATCTATGCACCTGCTGAAAATGCAATCGCTGATGCTGGTTTTTCCCAAGGTATGCTACGTTCCTCAGCGTTAAAAACACAGTAACAAAGATTCATGTTGACTTTAACTCTCTAAAATTTATTGACTAATCCTCTGGTCAGTCCATGACTTAGCAGCTGAAGCTCAAGTACTACAATGACTCAATTTAAAAATTCTCTTTGCTCTTGGGACCAGGTACTAAGATTAACGATGTGTTTATGCTTTCAAAGATAGTTTTCCAAATCCTTCCTGTTTACATAGTTGATTTAGAAATACCAACCAACTTTGAGAAGTCTACTTTGAGAAGTCTATCTTTCTATCCATCACTTCCTCCCTTCTACTATCTCTTTACGTTTATAAGGGTCCTACTAAATCCTTTGTTAAAAGTTCACGTATATAGTTGAAGAACAAAATAGCACCTTTTACATGTCAGTCAAGGCTAGTGTTAGGCAGCATCTAAAATTCCATTTTCTCTTCTGTAGCCTTCCCATTGACGTGACTCCATGAGGATGAGAAGGGGAGATTCAGTGGTAAATAGGGCATGTTGCTGTAAAACTAACTTTATACTAAAATCTCAAAATTCTGTTCTTCTCTTAACCCAAGAATTGTTGGCTTTCCTATTCAACTAAAACTCCCAAAGGTTACTTTTTAAAGGGCAATCAGCCCTCCAAAGAATCACTGCTCACCCAGAATAGAAAAAAGATTAACTTTCGACGAACAGAAAAGATGGCTACCATCTTTTTAGCTCTCTGTGTTGCCCCTAAAGTTGGTTAAATATTTTTAGATCATGCAAATGATTGACATTGATTTAAAAAGAATGCCTTAAATGACTGGAGTGCTGAAATTTAAATAGAATGACTAAGCACATTGTCTTTAAATCCTTGTTTTTATGAAATATGGAAAAGATGGGCTGCCCAATTATGGGGGAAAAACCCACAAGCCCATTTATGCCAATAGGCAACTCTTTAATGATGTATATGTATGCATGTGTGTCCAATGTGTTTGCTGTGCTCACATTGTTAGAAAAACACTTTCATGGGAAGATACATTTTAGTGCGAGAATCAGTAAGAGTCACTTTAAAATCCCAGTGTCAACATGCTCAAAATAACATTGAAGATAAACACAAATGTCAAGTTTTCTCTGAACAGCAGAATAACAAACAAAACACTATTTGTAAAGTGTTTTCATGGAGTTCATTTGAATTTCACAACAATCTGGTGAAGTATCTACCCAGGTAATAATATCCCCATTTTATAGCTGAGGAAGCAAGTTCAAGGAAGTGAGAGTTATTTGTTCAAGGCTAGAGAGGGGCAGAACTCAAGCTTCATTCTTCAGCCTTTATATGAGGAGAACTCGATAAATCAGAGAAAGATATCAAATGGAGCTGACTGGTTAAGTTCATATCAGAGTAGACAGTCCTAAATGTAACTTGTGTTGACCCTAAATGGATATGGGTTTGTGGGCCTTTTTTTTTTTTTTTTTTTTTTAAGGCAGGATCTCACTCTGTCACCCAGGCTGGAGTGCGGTGGCGTGATCTCAGCTCACTGCAACCTCCACCACCCGGGTTCAAGTGATTCTTGTGCCTCAGCCTCCCGAGTAGCTGGGATTACAGGTGCACACCACCACGCACGGCTAATTTTTGTATTTTTAGTAGAGATGTGGTTTTGCCATTTTGCCCAGGCTGGTCCTGAACTCCTGAGCTCAAGCAATCCGCCTGCCTTGGCCTCCCAAAATGCTAGGATTATAGGCATGAGCCACTGTACCCGGCCTGTGGGCCATTTTTGATTGGCCCACTCATTCCCAAAGGGTGCCGTACTCAGGCAAAAATACTCATGTATGCAACTAGAAATACTTTCTAGAGTTTACGCTCATTCTTATTAAAAAAAAAATTTTTTTTTAAAGTTTCGTTGAATCATTCAGGTTATCATTTTGCTTCTAGATGTTAACATTTATTCTGAGTCAACCAACATCTATTAGAAAAGATGTTTTTCTTATGTAATAAAAGCCTAATCTTAGAGGATGATATCCATTTACTTTACTGGTCATACAAACATTAAATAAATTACTGTGTATGATGGAAAGAAGGGGGGCAAATATAGTATCTGAATACACCTAGTTAGACCTAAGGTTAAATTTAGATTTTTCTGTAAAGATGTAAGAAATTACTAGAAATACTGTTTGGTAGAATTAGAATAATCTATTAAAACAGCACAAATCCACCCCATAAGAAGCCTTGTATGACTAGAGTTGCCTACTTACTGAGTGTTCTGAAGAACTCTGAGTAAAAAATATTTTTAAAATGTCATGTCTTTAAATAAGATAATATACAGTCATGCACCACATAATGACATTTCAATCAATGTTGGACCACATAGATGACTATGGTCCCATATAACTGTAATACTCTATTTTTATTGTACCTATTCTGTATTTAGAAATATTTACATACAAAATATTGATCACTGTGTTACAGCTGCCTACAGTATTCAGTACAGTGACATGCTATACATGTTGTAGCCTAGGAGCAATAGGCTACACCATATAGCGCAGACGTGGAGTAGCCCTACACCATATAGCGCAGGTGTGGAGTAGCCCTACTACACCATATGGCGCAGGTGTGGAGTAGCCCTACTACACCATATGGCGCAGGTGTGGAATAGCCCTACTACACCATATAGCGCAGATGTGCAGTAGCCCTACACATATGGCACAGGTGTGCAGTAGCCCTACACCAATGGGGCAGGTGTGGAGTAGCCCTACACCATATGGCGCAGGTGTGGAGTAGCCCTATACCATATGGCGCAGGTGTGCAGTAGCCCTACTACACCATATAGCGCAGGTGTGGAGTAGCCCTACACCATATGGCGCAGGTGTGCAGTAGCCCTACACCATATGGCGCAGGTGTGCAGTAGCCCTACACCATATGGCGCAGGTGTGCAGTAGCCCTACACCATATGGCGCAGGTGTGGAGTAGCCCTACACCATATGGCGCAGGTGTGGAGTAGCCCTACACCATATGGCCCAGGTGTGGAGTAGCCCTACACCATATGGCGCAGGTGTGCAGTAGCCCTACACCATATGGCGCAGGTGTGCAGTAGCCCTACACCATATGGCGCAGGTGTGGAGTAGCCCTACACCATATGGCGCAGGTGTGGAGTAGCCCTACACCATATGGCGCAGGTGTGGAGTAGCCCTATACCATATGGCGCAGGTGTGCAGTAGCCCTACACCACCATATGGCGCAGGTGTGGAGTAGCCCTACACCATATGGCGCAGGTGTGGAGTAGCCCTACACCATATGGCGCAGGTGTGGAGTAGCTCTATACCATATGGCACAGGTGTGGAGTAGGCTGTCCCATATAGGGCTGTGTAAGTACGCTTGATAATGTTCGGAGGGTGACAAGATCGCCAAATGATGCGTTCCTCAGAATGTATCCTCATTCTTAAGAGATAAATAAAAATGTAAATAAAAATGTTTGGGCACATAATAGACGATACATCTTGCCTGAATTCGAATAGTCTCTCAGCCTTAAACATTCTTACAAATCCTCTTATCTGTTCTTTCCATAATTAGAAGGAAACAGAATTTTCCACCAGACTCTTGCTAAGGACAGCTCTTTCGTCATAACCAATACCTAGAACAGTACCTGATAACATACTAAGTACTAAATAACTTTTTATAAGCTTTAAATTATTTATGAACTTTACATTTTTGCTTACTAAATTTAGTGAATGAAAAACTGTCAGCTTAACTGAGGCCTAGCTAAGATTTCCTTTGCAAAAGCTATATTTGTATATGTTTTCCAATGCCTGCAAACAATACTCTCTTTAACATTCGTATATGTTTTCCAAGGCATATGCAAATCCCCTCAAAATTGAACTAATATAACCAGGTTAAAGTATGTTCATTCAGATTAACCTCAATCCTGTTGGATACTCCATGATTTAACATGGGTGAATCTTAATGCTGTTTCTTAAGGTTTTTTATCTGTTTTTTCTTTTTCTTTTCTTTCTTTTTTTTTTTTTTGAGACAGAGCCTTGTTCTGTCACCCAGGCTGGAGTGCAGTTGCATGATCTCAACTCACTGCAGCCTCTGCCTCCCGGGTTCAAGCGATTCTCGTGCCTCAGCCACCCGAGTAAGCTGGGATTACAAGCATGCACCACCATGCCCGGCTAATTTTTTGTATTTTTAGTAGAGATGGGGTTTCGACATGTTGGCAAGGCTGGTCTCAAACTCCTGGCCTCAGGTGATCCGCCTGCCTCGGCCTCCCAAAGTGCTGGGATTATAGGTATGAGCCACTGTGCCTGGCCAAGGTTTTTTATTTCTTACATATAGTAGGGGCTCTGCTCAAGATGA
Source organism: Macaca mulatta (assembly GCF_049350105.2). Taxonomy (NCBI): domain Eukaryota; kingdom Metazoa; phylum Chordata; class Mammalia; order Primates; family Cercopithecidae; genus Macaca; species Macaca mulatta. The sequence goes on from NC_133413.1 coordinate 128,213,547, forward strand.
ATAAAGATAGATGAAATTCAGCATATCCAGATGGACCTGATACCAAGACACCGGGGTGTACAAGGACAAGCAGTGGAATCCACAGACCCTGGGATTCAATTCCCAGTGACAACTTGTGGCAATATGCTTAAATTCACTAGATACTAGTTTTCTTATTTGTAAAAAGAAAATGTTGGATTCTATTTCCTTGAAAATATCTTTAATACTACAATTTTATAACTCAACACAATATTTTACTTCACTTTTATTTCACATATTATTTCAACTGTGTGAGGTAGAGTTCACCATTTCCATGTTAAAGATGAGTCAACTGAGTTTCAGAAGAAAACTGACTTGTCTACAGCTTATAAACGCTGATTCTAGAACTGAAAATTGAATATTGTGACTCCTGCTATGTCACCAAGACACAATTCAACTCAACTGCAAGCACCAGAAAACTGTGTTAAAGAGAGTATTGTTTGCTAGACATTAAATAAGGTACCTACAATCAACTTCATAGGTTATTTGTAGGGCTTTAATTCTGCAGAGGGCCGAATGTTTGTGCCCCCTAAAATTTATATGTTGAAGCTTAATTTTCAATGTGATATTTGCAGGTGACACCTCTGTGGGATGATTAGGTCATGAGGGTGGAGTCCTCACAAATGGGAGCAGTGCTCTTATAAAAGGGACTCCAGAGAACTCTCTTGCCCTTGTTTCTACCATGTGAAGACACAATGAGCAGAGGGCTGTCTATGAATCAGGAAACGGTCTCTTGCCAGACATGAAATCTGCTGGTGTCTTGATCTGGGACTTTCCAGCCTCTAGAACTATGAAAAATAAACGTCTGTCATTTAAGCCACCCAGTCAATGGTATTTTTGTCATAGTAGCCCAAATGGACTAAGACAAACTCTAAAGACATATCTTTCTCATGTCACCTTAAAGATTATAGGACAGCTTTATATTCTTGGCATAAAGATACTCTTAACCTGTGTCTTCCTAATTATCCCTGCACCAATCATACACTCTTTCCTAGCTTTCCAATGTGGTTCATTTCTGGTTTCTCCTCATTATATGCTCCTGGGTGGAACATCTAGAGGTGCATGAGTCCTCATTACCTGGGGCTGAACCACCAGTGAGTGAAGCAAGGGAAGAGGGCTCTTCTACACTCACTTACCTGTCCCATCATTGTCTCCTTATACTGCTTCTTCTGGGTCACTTTGATTGGAGGCAATTTTGTCACAGCAGACACCAGGAAGTTCATGAGAATGTCCTCACAATTGGCCAATTGGTCCACCATGTTCTTCAGGCTGGCTGGCAGGTAATGGGAGTACAGGTAGTGATAATATCTGTAAAAATCAAAGATGGGTTTCACAGGGGGCCATTATCACATGATGACAAGTGGACTTCTGAGACAGAAAACACATACCCATTCTTTGAATCCCTAAACATGTCATGAATGGTGATGACAATGATAATGATGATGATGATAACTATCACTTCTACATTACTTGTTATATACCAGATAGTGTTCTAAAGTGTTTTACAAGAAATGCTTCATCTAGTCTTCAGAAGGAGCCTACAAGGCAGGCTCTATTATTACTCCCATTTTACAGATGAGGAAACAAGGCACAGAGATACAGACATACAGACATTGCTTGCCCAGTCTAACTCTAATATCAGACTGGTGAGTTAGAAAGAAAAACTAAATACTTAGATGGCAAGAGAAGTTATTTACACATGATCTATATATTATAAAGCTGCTTAACAATTTTAATCATTGGCTTAATCAGAACTGTATTCAATATTATCCCTTGACTCTGAGTCCAACAATAGACTGTTCTATATTTGTGCCCTTAAACCATACATATTTCAATCCTGTTAGAGCAAAATCTGAATTAATGGGGTGGCCAATCGTAATAGAAAACCCATAATTAATTTGAATTATTTCTCATCTTACTGTTTTTAAAATGTATTTATATACATATAGCATATATTTATAGGAAAAATCATTTGGGTGAATCAGATTCTTTTGAGTGGTGGTGGCAGAAGCAATAGGAACAATGAACTTTCAAGAAGTGAAATCTTGAGACCAAGAATCAGTCAGCCTAAATGTTTGTGCCTTGAGCATTTCCAAGCTATCCCTGAGATAGCAAAATTCCCTATTCTTTACTAAAAAAGACTAAGGCAAGATTGGTGTGTTCACCTTTACTATGACAGAAGAGCGGGGATTTTGTTACTGGTTGAGTGGGGAATGTTATCTATCTACACTCGCTACTTTGGTAATCTTACTCCAGTCCCCTGGCTTTAAAGATCAAATATATGCAAACAACTGCCAAATTTGTATCTCTACCTGTGAGCTTTTTCTGTATATCCTTTTGGATGTCTTAACATATCCAAGACTGAACTCCTATATTTTCTCTGATATTTGTTCCATCTGTAGCTTTCCTCATCGAATCTTCCAGTGCTTCAGGTCAAAAGACTTGGAGTCATCAACTGTACATCCAGACTGTCTAGACATCATGCTAAATCATCTTCAAAACAATCTGATCACTACTTACCACAGCCACCATTCACTTCCTGGTCCCAGGATCTCACCGTCTCTTGCCTAGATAATGTCAATCACCTCCTAATAGGGCTTCCTGCTTCAACTCTAGGTCTCTTATAGCCTCTTCTCAACATAGCATCCACAGTGGATGCATAAAAGAAAAGGTGGATTTCTCCTCCCTGTTCAAACCCTGTCCTCCTCCCCTGTCACTTAGAGAAAAAGTCAAGTCCTCATGATGGACATCAAGGTCCTGCCGGATTTATCACTGTGTTAAAACTGCCTATAGCATTCAGAGTACAGTGACATGCTGTACATGTCGAACCCTGTTCAAACCCTGCCCTCCTCCCATATCACTTAGAGAAAAAGTCAAGTCCTCATGATCAAGGACATCAAGGTCATGCATCCATGCCCCCTGACTTTTCGGACTTCCTGTCACCCATTCCACCCAGTCACAGTGGTCTCCTTGATGGTTCTCCAGTATTCTGCCTCAGGGCATTTATTCTCACTGTTCTCCTGGCAGAACACTCTTCCTGCACATATCCTCTTGACTAACTTCCTGTCCTTCAAGTCTGCTCAAATCTCACCTGCTCAATTAGAATCACCCTGGACACCCCCAACCTGCCCCATCTCCACCTTCAGAACTCCTGATCCTTTTCTATACTTTGTCTTTTGTTATATCACTTATTTCCTTAATAAACTATGGAATTATTATGTAGACTGTCTTCCTTTGTTAGAATGTAAGACCTGCATTGGCAAGGAATTTTTTCTACTTTACTCAATGATGAATCCCAAGCACCTAGAACAGTGCCCTTGGGTGCTGACTTAGGTATTTCCTTTTGTTGTTGTTATTCTAAATATTCAGCTACCTAATATGCCCTGAGTGTATTTTCACACTTCAGACCAACTGAAAATGTGACTCTACCATAATTTCTGGAAATGAAATATGCCAAGAGCTTTCGGTTTCAAAAACACACATTTGACACATTAGCAAAACTTAAGTGGGGATACAGACTAATTTTCCCTGATGTTGTTAACAAGATTTGGCCTTGGTTCCTATTTATGCGGCAGCCAATATAAAAAGCTACGTAAAGTCTGTAAGAGACATGTCCAGATTCCTCACTTGTGGTAAATAGCAGCTCCTGTCAACACCATGGAGTAGTCGTTCGTCCACTTTGACGTGTATCCCCACCGCTCCTTAGAGTTATCCCAGAAGTGGCTACGTGCGGGGTACCCCACAATCCTCTCGGGGAAGCTCTGCCACACTGTGAAGGCAAAATCCACCTGCAGGCAGAACACAAGCCAAACAAGCAATCAACAGCGTTAACAAATGTCAACAAAACATGACCTTCCCCCCACTAATTCATAATGCAAAATCCTGGGACTGTGGCGAAACATTAATTCTATGTATTCATCACCAAATTAAACTGACTGCTTGACATTTTGCCCCATAATTATGCACATTTTAATGTTTTCTGTTAAAGAAACTTCAGATTAGTGTGGAAATGAAAGGAAGAAAAAACATTTGCTGATATGCCCTTTAAAAATCCAGTCTGTTCAAGCTAAAACATAAGTCGAAAAAGCAGTTGCTTCTTTTCCCCCTCCCTCAAAGGTGCATGTGACCTGATTCACATGAGACACAAACACATCTGTTTTATAAATGAGACACTTCCCATGTATATCCAAAGAATGAATATACAACATATATCACACCCAGCATATATCAAAGCCAAAGTGCCTAAAATAAAAGCACCCTCTTAAGAGTAAGAGAAATGACATTTGAAAACACAACAAGTTCTAACAGGAATACAGAGCAGATATCATAAAGAAAACATAATTCAGGCCTCTTAGGTTTGAAGATGCACAGTTTAAGAGAAACGAGAAGAAAGCATCCACAGCGAAAATCACTAAGAATAAGTGGGGACAAGGCCAACTGAAGCCACAGGATTATTTTAAAGGAAATGCAGCTAAATGTCTTTCCAGTGCTTATAGTAGCCCAAAGCAGGTACTTCTGAACCTGCTATAAACCAGCACTTACAGTTAGCAAATGCTCTGTTTTCAAATGCATAAACTCACTTCTGATTTCTATGCTCATTTGATGAATGGTAAGTCAAAATAATAAACAGAAAATAAAAATAACAAAAATAGTGCCAGCAAACCATCATATAATGCTCATAATTGTGAAAAGCTTATAATACAACAGGCATAGCTATAGGTGCTTATCCATTTTAACTCATTCCATCCTCACAATACCCCTGGGGCTTTTACATTCTTCAGTTTACAGAAAGGGAAACTAAGATATTATAAGTTCAAGTAATTTGCTGCACTAATAAGTGGCAGAGCCAAGATTCAAACTCAGGCAGTCTGGTTTCAAATGTGCTATGTACTATATCATAACTTCTCTTTTGGCTCTGTTACTCTAGTGTTAAAAGCAACTTGTCTCTTTTTTTTTTTTTTTTTTTTTGAGACGGAGTCTGGCTCTGTCGCCCAGGCTGGAGTGCAGTGGCCAGATCTCAGCTCACTGCAAGCTCCGCCTCCCAGGTTTACGCCATTCTCCTGCCTCAGCCTCCCGAGTAGCTGGGACTACAGGCGCCTGCCACCTCGCCCAGCTAGTTTTTTGTATTTTTTTTTTTAGTAGAGATGGGGTTTCACCGTGTTAGCCAGGATAGCAATTTGTCTCTTATACAGGTTATGATTCACCTCATAATCTTTGCCCTATCTCTTCTTGATAAGCAATACAAATGGAAATTTCATCTGTTCTGCAAATATTTTGAGTCCTGGCACTGTGATGGTAGCTGGGGAAGTGAGTGATGCTGCTAAGTCCAGGTCCTACCCTCTCAGAGGTTCAAAAGCAGGACCTGTGATGGTTAATTGTACAATGTGACTATACCGTGAGGTGTCCAGGTGAAAGATGATTTCTGGGTGTGTCTGTGAGGGTGTGTCTGGATGAGATTAACATTGGAATCTGTGGGTTCAGTAAAGCACACTGTCCTCACCAATGCAGATGGTCAGTACCCAGTCATCTCAGAGTGTGAATACAAAACAAAGGTGAAGGAAGGAGGAATTCACCCCCTTTTTCTTTTTGCCTGCCCGATGAGCGGGGACATCTAACTTCTGTTGCCCTTGGGCCGGGATTTACATCATTGGTTCCCTGATTCTCAGGCTGTAGGATTCTGTCTAGAATTACACCAGTAGCTTTCCTGGGTCTCCAGCCTGCAGATGGCAGATCGTGAGATTTCCCGGCCCCCAGGATTGTGTGAGCCAATTCCTCATAATAAATCTCTCTGTCAGAGTATGTATGTATGTATGTGCATGTGTGTGTATATATATATGTATATATATAATATATATATTCTATTGATTCTGTTTGCCTGAAAAATCCTAATACACTGCCTTATCTTTAGATAAAGAAGACTTAAAAATATGGCCTGTTCCCCAAAACTATAACATCCAGAGGGGGCCAGGCATGGTAGCTCATGGCTACAATCCCAGCACTTTGGGAGGCTGAGGTGGGCGGATCATTTGAGGTCAGGAGTTTGAGACGAGCTTGGCCAACATGGTGAAACCCTGTCTCTACTAAAAATATAGAAATTGGCTGGGCGTGGTGTTGCATGCCTGTAATTCCAGCTAATGGGGAGGCTGAGGCACAAGAATTACGTGAATCCAGGAGGTGGAGGTTGCAGTGAGCTGAGATGGTGCCACTGCCCTCTTATCCTGGGCGGCAGAGCGAGATTCCATCTAAAAAAAAAAAAAAAAATCCAGAGTTGGGGGGGTGGGGAAAAAATCCAGAGTGGGGGAAAAAACAGGGTGGTGGAACCGACATTAAGAAAGTTTGGTAGGGAGCGTGTTATCTCAAAGTTAAAAGATAGCAGAGGATGGGGAACATCTGCCAGAAAATTGAAATTGGGTTGTGATAACCTGTACCTTTTCACTAGTGGTCAATACTAATGGCGCCAACTGATGGGATAGTATACTATGTTGCCTGTTGTCAAAGGATCAGCCTGCCTGACAGCACTCTTTGGGGTTTTCTATTATTCTTTGAAAAGGAAACACATGCACCAGCAACTACTACAGAACCCAATGGGGTGTTCTCATCACATGAATTTCTTACTATCTTAAAGCTGTTTCAAGTCATTTCAAAGGAACTCAAAAGTAAATTCAGATAAAACTATGATTCTTGTGATAGCGCTGCTTTCAGGCAGATTATTAACACATCAAAGAAGGCAAAGGTCAGTTTAAGGCCCTTTCTCTGAAAAACCAACATCTGTTTTCTTTTGAGCAGCGTTTGCAGCAATCCAGATAAATGTAAATAACTATAAACCAACTATAATGCCCTTTATAGGATGCTGCTTAAAAATCTATCCTCAATGCTGCAGAGAGACATTTAAACAATCTGAGATCCTTAGAGAGGAAAAAAAAGTGAACCAACATCTATTCACCTAAAAAAAGAGAAAAGAGAAATCCTTGCCCAGGACCATTTTAGGCAACAGAACCACTCCACTGATCAGCAGGCGAAAGCAAACCAGACTGCCAGCCTCTTAGATTTACATATCATTTTCAACCCACGTTGACTTCTAATTACTTCACATACAACACATGTTCCTCCCAGCATGCACTGAGTGGTTGGAATTGCTATTCTTTGAAAAGAAATTCACCAGCATGAGGATGCATCACAGCAGTTGAAAGTTATTTCACCATGGGATAGGGAAAAACAAATCCTAGAGTGAGACTAATTGCCTTGTGCCCAGGGGAAGATAGAAGATGAATCAATACTTCAGGTCATAGGATGATTAAGGTACATGCTGTAGTTGTCTTGACCATTTGTTGCCCCATGGCAGTGTGCTGCTTTGCCTGTGTTTTCCCTCCAAAATCCACTGTCCACTCTTCTTGTCTTGCCCTGTGCCCTCGGATAACGGACCCCTAATGACTGCATCACCTGGTTGGGTTAGGTCAATGGGAGTCACCAGCAGGAAAATCGAGACAGGACAGAGAGAGAGGTCAGTGTATCTCTTCACTGCTCCCTCTCTCCTTTGCCATTAGAGTTCTGGCAGTAGCCATGTCCTTCCATGATCATAGCACTTGTAGAGCAGACTCTTCTTCCTAGTGCCATCTCCCAGGGCCTTTGAAAGAAGGAATTCCTTCTCTCACTCCTTCAGGCCAAAGGGAAGAGCTGCTTCCTGCTGTCATTACTTACCAGGTGCCTCATTCTCTCTTATGGGATCTTTTAACCCCATCTACATCTCCCTAAGGAATCCAAAGTTCCTTCATTTGAATCATCTGATTTGAATTCAGTTTGTTGCCAGGATTCAGATGCATATAGCCTGAAACTGTGTAACTGAAGTACCTGGCATGGAGACCAGGATAAAGAAATCTCTCAATAAATACTTGTTGAATGAATGTGTTCCAGTTTCCCTTGCAGAAAGTGGCAGAAAAATGCAAGCCGGAGAGACCTGTACCCTGTATTCCATAGCTATCTTTCCCTTTGAATGTTAAGCTTATCAACATCTCTTCCTCCTGCCAACCTACACATGACACAGTTGGCGGTGTGCCCACCTTGAATCCCCAAAGCATGCATCCCCCACCCTGCCCAACTACTCATTCAACAAGTACTTATAGAGCTTTGGCTGCACAGAAAGCATTTTAACAAGGTGAGGCCCAGGACATTTTGTCCTGGGATTATTTAGGTTGCCCTTTGACATGACATCTATGCAATGCCATCTAATGGCACCTCGAAAGCATCTGTGGAATTTCTTTTCTTGTTTGTTTGTTTGAGACGAAGTCTCGCTCTGTTGCCCAGGCTGGATGGAGTGCAATGGTGCGATCTCGGCTCACTGCAAGCTCTGCCTCTTGGGTTCAAGCGATTCTCCTGCCTCAGCTTCCTGAGTTGGTGGGACTACAGGTGTCTGGACCACGTCCGGCTAATTTTTGTATTTTTAATAGAGACGGGGTTTCACCATATTGGCCAGGCTGGTCTCGAACTCCTGACCTTGTGATCCACCCGCCTCAGCCTCCCAAAGTGCTGGGATTACAGGCGTGAGCCACAGCACCCGGCCTCATCTGTGGAATTTCGAGAAGGAGACACTGAGTCCACCTGCCTAGGGCCAACACTGAGTCCTGGCTCTGTGGGCAGCAGGCCATTAGAACTAGACTGGTGTCCAGGAAAGCGCAGGTTACACTGATGTTTACATTAAAAGGAAAATGATTGTGAACAAAAAGGAAAAAAAAAAAAGGAAGGGGAAAGGCATAAGTAGTTGCGTCTCCATGCTTTTTAGTAGTTGCCATTAATAATGTATTTCTCACATACTCCATTTTTATATAGCTGTCTTTTGTCCCCTGCATGGTTTAAAGGAAGGTTTCAGAGATCAATACTCATTCGAGTTGTAAAAATTGGTTTTCTACCATATCTATCTTTCCTCCTCTCTCTCTCCTCCGCACGCATTCTTTAGGCAATCTTATTTTTGGCACAAATACCTGAACATCTGAAATAGGAATCTCCATCACAGCCTTAAAGTGAAACCGTTTGCTCTTGTATAGGTGAAAGAAAATGAGCTCTTTAAACCAAGACAGAAAAGCTGCCTTTAGAGCCCCAAATAGAGTCTCCCAATTGAGACAATAGGACACGTGGAGAGGAATGGGATTGTCGCCTCTGGACAGCATGGTTTCAACATAATGCAGAACAGGCACCCTCCCCCTTCCCCTTGGTTCTGCACGCCTGCCCACAACTGTGCTGTTTAAAAACAAAAAAGGAGGGCAGGCCTGGAAGGAGAGGTGAGGCCCAGTTATGCAAATGAGGATCCAATTAGCAGAGACAATGAAGGGGAGATGCCCTCCTCAGAGTGCCAGGTGGCCGCAAGGTGCTAACAGGAATCGGGCTGATTACAACCACTGCTGTAGGAAGTTTTGAAAAATGTTTTCTAGTTCTGCCAAGGCACGGCTAAGAGAAGCACTAGTATTGTGCAACATGAGGTGACCGTCTGAACAGCCCACCTGCCGCTCCTTAGGCATGGGTTCTTACCTCTGTTGTTGAAAGCACGGTGTCCTCATCAAGGCTGAGCACGGCGTCTGTGATGATGTTGTCGTAGGGTAGAAAACGGCTGCTCATAACCTGGGAGGAAGTAGAAGTAGGCAGTGGGGAGGGAATGAGGGAAAGAGGTAACTTCAGAGTCTTGTTTTCAGGACAATTCTCCCATCCTCACCTGCATAAAGAATGTGCTACTACCATGTCACCCCTCAACACTGAAGGAATCTCATTTCTCATCAATGCAGATTTATTTGTTCAACAATTATTGGGCACCTACTGTGTACCAGGCATCTTGCTGGTCAAAGAGAGTACAAAGATAATTCAGATATATTCCCTGTCTTTGAAGAGTTCATGGTCTGTAGAGGAGACCAAGAAGCAGATGACCAGCCTTTGCTTGATACAAAAAAATGCCAGGAGACCACAGGATGGAGCAACTAGCTGTCTGGAAGAGAGATGAAGGCCTCGTAGAAGAAGTGACATTTAAGCAGGACCCTGATGGGCAGAAAGAATTCACCAGGTATAGATAGTAATGAAGCATTAAAGACAAGACTCGGCAGATGCAGAGGCATTGAGGAGAGAACTCGCATCCTGACACCCACTCTTCCTGACCGACAGAATGAATGGATGGAGAGGTGATTCCAAGTGTGGATGCAAACCATGGGGAGAGTAGATCATAGTAGATGGTGCTGCTTTTACAAATTACAAACATTTACAAATTAAAATATGTATTAGCACAGATTAAATATATACACATATATGAGCAGCTACAGCAATCAAAGGTAATATTAAAGTTACAAATAACTTCATTAAAATGAAAAGTATACTGATTTAAAGAAATATATTAGGCCAGGCGTGGTGGCTCATGACTATAATCCCAGCATTTTGGGAGGCTGAGGTGGGTGGATCACTTGAGTCCAGGAGTTCAAGACCAGCCTGACCAACGTGGTGAAACCTTGACTCTACTAAAAATACAAAAATTAGCCGGGCATGGTAGTGCATGCCTGTGGTCTCGGCTACTCTGGAGGCTGAGGCAGAAGAATCACTTGAACCTGGGAGGCAGAGGTTGCAGTGAGCTGAGATTGCGCCACTACACTCCAGCCTGGGTGACAGAGCAAGACTCTGTCACAAAAAAAAAAAAAAAAGAAGAAGAAAAATATTAAATAATAGCACACATGATCCATGGATTTAGAAAAATTGTGAAGGTGGTGTATGCATAAAGTTTGGGCAGTTCTAGAATAAGGAAAGGTTCCCTTTGTCTCCAGTGTTAAGTTGCTTCTTTCCCTGGCCTTTGTCCCTTCAAAGTTGATGGTGGGTGTGAATTCAGAGAGGATGTCATCATCATTACTCTAACTTCTGGAAGAAGGTGGTGAGCATGTTACTACGTGTGCACACACAGTTGTGTGTGTGTGTGTAGTGGGGGCTTTGGAGATTATGGCATCAGCTGGAAAAATTGAGGGTGGAGAGGTTACCCTGTGATAGTCATAACTTAATCTTTGTGTTGAATGTACCATAGAAGAACTAACCGTAAGAATGCTGATACCATAAGAATAACATTTTTTGAACATTTACTATGTGCCAGAATATGTTCCACATCCTTCATATATATCACTGGGTTTCATCTTTATAAGAATGCCATTTTACAGGGAAGGAAACTGAGATACGCAGGTTAAGAATCTTGCCCAAAACAAACCCAGGATTTTCCCCCAGATGGTGTGACTCTATAGAGCACCTTGGCCACTGGTCCTGGGAAGGACCTCACAAGTGAATTTTAGGAACACATATGCCAATCACGTGCTCACCACCTTGTTCCAGAAGTTATAGTAATAATGATGACATCCTCTCTGAATTCACACCTGCCATCAACTTTGAAGAGACAAAGGCCAGGGAAAGAAGCAACTTAACACTAGAGACAAAGGGAAGGAGGAAAAGGGCGGTAGCTAGCCAGCTGCCAAAGCTGCAGTCTCCCCAAATCTGAATACTCCTAGGGGCCAGCTCAACTGCAGGCCTCATCTCAAACTCGGTTTATTTGCCTGCAAAGCTACCAGAGCACCTAGGACTTCAATGAATGGACAGTGCCCACTCTAAGTCATTTCTGAGAGCTCAAGGGACATATCTGTAGCATACACGGCTTCAGGGGTTGCTCCTACACATCTGTCAACTTGGTCAGGTTATTCTGCTGTTGTTGTTTTCTCAGGCTTTTAAAATAAAACACAAAGTGATCAGCAACCCCATAGACACAGTGCTCAGAATTCTCAGCCTGAAGCAATCCTCCTGATACTCTTTACATGTCCACCGACTAACGCAGAAACTATTAGCTGCCAGCTTAGCACTGCCCTGACCTTTCCCTTGTTAAGCCTACAGGGGAAAACTGCAAAGACAAGGCCTATAAATTCAAAACAGAATTTTGCAGCCAAAGCAGCAAACATATTAATTTTAAATTCATGGAGATAGAGATTTTAAAATGGAGAATGAGGAAGATGTAGGGCTTCTTCCCCATCATCTGCCCAACTCTAGGTCTTAAAGGGATCTGTTTCCTTTTTTTCTGAACCTGTCTCATCAACAGAGGTAAAAAGCCCAAAAGCCATCCACTTTCGAATTCTCATGCAGAAATGAGAGGCTTTTTTTCAAATATGTTGCCTCAGCAACCTTCTTAAATGGATTAGCATGAGAGAAACCAATGTACTTACAAAGTCAATCCCGAGTGAACCGAGTTTTCCTTGTTAGTTCATTTAAGAAAGATTTAGCTACCATGTGAAAGCCCAACTCTTTTAAAATGAACAAACATGCTGGCTTTGGGCAGTGGCTCACACCTGTAACCCCAGCACTTTGGGAGGTCGAGGTGGGCGGATCACCTGAGGTTGGGAGTTTGAGATCAGCCTGACTAACCCCATCTCTACTAAAAACACAGAATCAGCCAAGCGTGGTGGCGCATGCCTGTAGTTTCAGCTACTCGGGAGGCTAAGGCAGGAGAATCGTTTGAACCCGGGTGGCGGAGGTTGCAGTGAGCTGAGATCACGCCATTGCACTCTAGCCTGGGCAACAAGAGTGAAACTCTGCCTCAAAAAATAAACAAACAAACAAACAAACAAACAAACAAACAACATGCCTAGGAAATGACCAAGACTCAAGAAGTTTACTGTCTTGCGGTGTGTGTGTGTGGCGGGGGGTTGCGGGGGCACATAAGAAATATACACAAGTAATTATATAAAACACAATAATAGTTAAGATTTATTGAGCATCCACAGTGTACCCACACTTTTCAGTACATTTATTTATGTAGTCTGACATAATCTGATCTTTTTGGCGACCTTATTAGTTACATATTATGACTCTTTCCATTTATTGAAAGGGGGCATGGAGACACAGAGGATTAAGAACTTGCTTTAAGTCACACAAAAGTAAGTTTGACTTTAGAGCCCATAACACAAATCCTAACGTTATGATGTCTCCCAGAAGAGGAGCTAACATTTATTGAACCCTTGGTGCATGTATAATAGGCACAGGAGTAAGCATCTGATATGCAACGATCTCATTTAATCCTCAAAATGGGTCCATGTCATAGCCCAGGTTTCCTAAAATACTGAGCCTGAAGCAAGACTTAAGTGCAAAAGCTTTACTCTGAGGTGCAATCCCAGGGCACTGAGAGTCAGGGAAAAGACATAGGAAGCACCCAGCCCACTAGATTCAGTGCCCAAGGTGGAGGCAAGGACTGAACAAATGCCAGGAGCCTGAATATAGATGCAGCGGGGAGGATCTGAGGCATCTTGTAAGAGACATCTGATAAAGCCCACGAGAAAGGTACTATTATTATCACCACCATTTTATAAATAAACGGGGAGTTTCTTTTCACTGAGAACGAAAATATAAAATCAATCAGTGAGTCAGAGCATGAAAATGCTATACTACCTAAAGAAATCAGAATGGCTCCCAGACAGACTGGATTGTGTCTGAATATCCTGACATATCCAAAGAAAGACATTATCCACCAGAAGCAGAGCTGGTCTCCTTGACCCATGGAAGCATACCAAACAAAGAATCCCAAAGTTCAACCTTAACTGCCTGCCTCTGAGCACTGTTCATGGCTTCAGGCATTGGAATTGGAACACTGCCATTCCTATGATGGGTTATTCTATGGGGGGATGGATATAAGGGGTTGCATGAAACCATGCTTATGGTGAGATGGATTCACGAGAGAGGCACGTGATTATTCCAACATCCACCTTCTCTCATAAATGCTTACCAAGCAGCTCTTTAATAAACAGCTTGCCTGACTCCAGCCTTATGAGGGCCATGGCTACATTTGTCACATTCCCCACTGTGTTCCACGCCTGTTACACAGTGCTCAGCACACAGTAGGCACTAATAAATGGGAAACGAATGGATAATGCACTGATCATCTTGTCCATGTGACAGTTACAATTGCATTATGTCAAACTATATGAAATTGCCACTTTTGGTGAGTCGATGATGATATCAAATGGTGCAGCCTAATAAACTTAATTTTGTCATTCTGGCGCAAAGGTGTGAGCCACTCTCTTATGACCTGACCCCTTGGGAACTGATAAGGAAAGTGTTTTAGATGGCACTGCTTCACCAATCTCAATTTCATTTAGTAGTGAGTATTTCCTTCACAATGGGTAAGATCTGTAAGAAAGCAACAAGCAAAAGCTAGAGAAAAAAGAGCTGGGTGCTCTTTAGTAGAAGAAATTTCAAGGAGGAGGTAGCATGCAAACAGGGGCTTAAAGAATATATGGGAATGTTGACAAGCAGAGATGATGAGTTAAGGAGGGGTGGTCAAGACTTACAAATGGCAAAGTCAAAATTAGAGGTAGGAAGAGACACAGCACAATTCAGCTAATTAGAAATGATCAAATGTGGTAGGGGACAGGGTCTGTAGGGAAAGCAATGAGAGAAAAGATTGGAAGGCTGGCTAGGGCCAGATTATACATGGCCTCAAGTGTTAATTGGAAGCACTAGCAAATGGAGACCTTCAAGGGCCGGGAGATGATTAGAAAGATAGTTCAGCTCTAGGCAAAGTGAACTGGAGAACAGAAGAAAGGCCAGCTATGCAGCACTTGTGAGAATCTTTACAGGCAGATGCCAAACAAAACTAAGGTGAAAATGTCCTTTTTAAAGGGAATGGGAGAAAGAGCCACTATTCTGATAGACATAGCTCATTCAGATTAATCAGCCAAGCAAACCTCATGCATCCAGACATAGCTCATTCAGATTAATCAGCCAAGCAAACTTCATGCATCACCACCACCATCAGCTTTATCTTCATCCTTGTCATTTATAGAAAGATAACTATTGCCAGTTCCTGACTTTACTTAATCCTAACAGCAACCCTGCAAGGTATACATTATTGTTTCCTTTTTGTAGATGAGGAAACTGAGGCTCATAGAGGTTAAGTATACACACAAGGTCACAAAGCTACAGAAGAGTTGGTAGCAAGACCCAGGTTTCCCTGATTTGAAAGCCTATTGCGGTCAAAGCTGAGAACATTCTGAGAAAAGTACAGTTTTAGAAAAAATAATCCAGGAACAGGGAGAAGACTTCTAGGGCCAAGACTCAAAGTGCCCCATGGAGAAACCAAGGCTCCACAGTGGTTCCACACGTAGGTTCCCCTTCAAGTCTTACCTTGCTCTCTCCTTCAATGACGATGACAGGCACAGCAGTGGCAGGCCAGCGGTGTTTGGCTGGTAGGGGCTTGTCACAATTCCATAGAACTATGATCTGAAAGGGATGGGGCTCATTAGATGGCTGGAGTAGGATGTATTTATGTAGGCCTCCAACCCAAAGCCTCTTCTCAGAGTCAGAAAGAGAAAAAGGAGCTGGAGATCTCAGCAAGACAGAACGGCAGACATCAAAACTGAGTATTAAAGTGAGTCCATTCCCACACAACCTCAGAACATTATCACCCCAACAACTGGAGAGAGGACAGAAAGAGTAAACAAACAAACAAAGAGACAAACAAACAAAACCAACTGTGTCCGGGAATAGGGGAAAGCTGCGGGAAAAAGAATTTCAGGGTGGCTGGAGCTTAATAAAGTGGTTTCCTAAATTCTGATATCTTATGATGGTGTGTGAGATAACAACTCTGATCAAATTAAATAAAAATGTATACTGAGCATCTGAACATCTGCTCTGAACTTGCACTACACCAGGCAATGTGGGAGAAATAAAAAAATTCAAGCTAGAACTAAGATGAGCTCATGTTTTGCATGCTCTAGAATGGTTGCTGATTTTATGTGACTTTATAATTTCCAATAAAGGCATTTAGTTCAAAAATGCATACTTCCTTATTGAATTCTTTCCTTGTTTGTAAACCTTCTTGTATAAACTAATTCACAAATCAGAAAAACCACTGTTCAAGTATCGGCGCAACACTGATTTGGAAAATATTGTTACCATAGACATAATCGTCTGCTCCCAATTTTATAATTAGTCATGGTTGCTATGAAAAGAAAAGTTGACGCTTCATGACACCAACAAGTCTGCTTCTTCTAGTGAAGCTTAGTTGCCTGGGTCCTCCCAGAGGCTTTTTGGATGTTACTTTGTCATTTTGACATTTAAAAACAAAATTATGTGCTTATATCTTCTCTAGAGAATGTGTTGGTGTCTGTATATATACTTTTTAACCCTATACCCGTGCTAAGGTCTCTCCGTAACCCACCCCTTCCCTGTGCCAGATTTCACTTCCAAGAATTTCTAAGTGGATGAAAAGGGTGTAATGAGGCAGGATGAATGAAAGGGAGTAAGAGGGTATGATGTTAGAGGAGTCCTAGGGAGCCCAGGGAGCCTGGGGGAGAACAGGTAAGCAGGGAGGAATCTCTGGTCTGGAGCTGGAGCAGGCAGGGGCTGCTCTGCCAACTTCCCACTCACCTGGGCACAGTACTGGGACTTGGCTGCAGCCACAAGAAGCTTCAACACTGGCTGAGACTGAGAGACCAGCGGGGTCACCGCATGGATGACTGCAGTGAATTTGGAGGGGGGCTTTAAACCTGAAAAAAAAAGGAGAGCAGAGCCTAATGAAGCGCTGGAAAACAAGACTTAGAAAATCACTCCTCCTTGCTCCACTGCCTCACGCTGAAGCAAATGTTCCCTCCTGGATGATTTCTCCTTTGCTTCTTATGTCCTGACAGGACAGAAACAAGATGAGAAGTTGCTGGTTAGCTACTGCCTGAGTCTAGAGACCTCAATAAATTCCAGATCAACGTCCACTTCTAGGTTCTTGCTTTAATATCCTTTGTCCCTCTTGGTGATGTTTCTGTGATGTTCCTTTGGCTTTTTAGGTACCCAGTGTCTAAATACACACACCATTCACCACCCTTCATGTGTTGTCTCTCCCACAGTGTTTGCAGGTGTCTGATTTTTAATTATGTAATGAAAGGGTTCTACCTGACTTAGTACTTCAAACAGCTAGCTAGTGGGAAAAAAGGTGAAAGGAACAGCATCCAGGGCCTGACTGTCTAGGTCTGAATCCCAGATCTACCACTTACTGGTGGTGGGACCTTGGAAAGAATACTTAACCCTCTGAGTTTCTACAGCTGGGAAACAGACCTGATAATAGTGCCAAACGTATAGGGTTATCTCGAAAATTCAGTAAGTTTGTCCCCGTGCGGTGGCTCACACTTGTGATCCCAGCACTTTGGGAGGCCGAGGCGGGTGGATCACTTGAGGCCAGCAGTTCAAGACCGGCCTGGCCAACATGGTGAAATCCCATCTCTACTAAAAATACAAAAATTAGCTGGGCACGATGGCGTGTGCCTGTAGTCGCAGTTACTCCGGAGGCTGAAGCAGGAGAATTGCTTGAACTCTGAAGGCAGAGGTTGCAGTGAGCCAAGATGGTGCCACTGCACTCCAGCCTGGGCAACATAGCAAGACTCTTAGAAAAAAAAAAAAAAAAAAGTTAATGCATACAGAGCACTTAGAATAGGACTTAGAAAATAACAAGTACTCAATATATGTCAGCAGCTATCATTATCATCACCCTCACCAACATCGTTATTATTTCGGAGAAGAAGCCTCCATATTCCCAGAATCTCTTCTTTGTGTAACAGTGACATAGCTGAGAAAAAAGTATGTGATGCAGACTTTTGCCAATTGCGAGCTCTGAAGTCCTAGGTTAAAAAGGATCATAGATATGCAAAACAACCACTGTCACCAAAGACACAGAAGTGAGATGGCTTCCCCCCAAGGAGTTTTCCCATAAGAACTCACTAAGAAATTAGAGACAGGTTAAGAGCCTTTTAAAACTTCATTAGTTTAGACCCACTAATTTGGCACTTTAGTGGCTTAACTGCGAGCAACACAGTGCAGGGACATTCAAGTTACGCTTTGATACTGATGGGATAAAGGCTAGAATCAGACTCTCTGTGTATTAGAGGATTATACAAAGGTTTTGTAGAGAAAATTATATCATCCAGTAGCACTTTAATTGTATGTTAAAAAGAAGTTAATCTTCCCAATATCTAGATACACATTCGAAGTTTTGCCAAGCAAGAAGAATAAGCGTGATTGAGGGTCTGCCTTTTAAACAGGAATGACAAGTCATTGCCTTTAAATTTTCCTGCAATAATTTAAGAAGCATCATTTACACACCTCTAATGTGATAACTCCAAATGAAGATCTAAATACTGTACAATAAATATACAGAAATTTTCGTCAACCGGTGTCTTAATCTGACCATTTCTAAATTCTAATTACGTTACCCAAATGTCAACCATACACTGAATTAGAGATGGTTCCCATAACAGGTTTGGTTTGGATTAAAAGGTTCTTTGTCACTGGTTGATGCTTCAGGCCAGGAATTTCTTTAGGTTTCATCTCATCAGTTTCAAGCTAAACATGTACAACTTAGAAGGGTGAGGGTGTTATGGAGAACAATGGCATTGAGTGGAAAATCTTGTCTTTTTGCTGTATCAGCTTGGAAGATGCTTTCCTGTCCTAGGCTTTCTCAAGTTTAGAACTGTAACTGAGGGGAAATGTTCATGATGTTTCTAACATGAGAGCAACTGGGGCTCCAAATACATAAATGTCTAAGGCAATAACAGTAGCCGGTGGTAGAGATTTATCCCTCTGCCATTCCCTTTTCCTACTGTGATTAGACTGAAAACTGCTTGAAAGCAGAGATTGTATCTTATTTGACTTTTTATTTCTAGTACCCAGCAATACATTAGCATAGCACATAAAAGGAGTATAAAAAACCTTGGAAAAATTAATAAATTTGTGCTTGTCATATATTCTTAGTTATTTCTCCTTTCCTCTTATTCAGTTTTTCTTTGGTACGGAATAGAGATGTTGGGATTGTGAAAAAAAAAAAAACAAAAAAACAGGGGAGAGCTCTCCTAACTCCATTTTATATATGATGAGGCATAAAATGATAGCTAACCCATTGCCATGTTCAAAATGATCCATAATTTGGGGAGCCTATTTCGCAAAAAGAAATTACTAAATATGAAGTAGAGCTGCACAGATAAGAAGTTTTTCTTTTTTTCCATTTTGCAATGCTCTGTTCTGTTTTTGAACTTGATATGTCACTTATAACAAGACTCTAGAAAAAGCAATCTTCAGTGCAGGGTGTTAGATGGACCCCATTAGAATAGAAGAACAAAGGCCCTTAGTTCTGTATGACATCTTCAGGGTAAACAAGGGCAACTCCCTGGAGGAAATTCACTTACCTAAATTAGCATAGTAGTAAGGAAAATCTCCCAGATAAGATGAATACTGTGGTAGTACGAACAATCCTCCAGGATGTTTGTTCCATATTAAACTGTTACGTGATATGTGCTTGAATATTCTGTCCTGAATAATCTAGAAAACAAAACATAGCACACAGTGAGGATGAGATCCTGATGATATGTGGAAGGAATGATGCCCAATCCAAATTTGAAAGATGGCGGCAGTCAGAGTGGCGACTCTACCTTCCCTCCCACTCTAATTCTCCAGATAAAAATGTCTGCAAGACAGAGAGAGTAATGGAGCAATGAAAAAGAGTAACAGAAAGATATGAATTATAGCCAATCAAATTTCCTAATTAAACTTCAGTTAAACCATAAATTCTATCCTGTCTTTGTATAATAATGAGTCCATGCTCATTCCAAAATGGACTGTGTGGAGCAGTTAGTCTGATGGTTAAACTTCTAAGAACTAAGATACGTTCCAGGCCCCTATAAAGATCTGTTCTCAGAGAACAGAGAGGTCAATGTATACTCGTAGACACTGAACGGAAAGCATATTCAAGACATGACACATTCTAGAAGCTATTGAGGTTTTCAGCTGTTCCTTTAATTCAAGAGGTAGATGTGTTTGCTTGTCATATTTCATTTTCCTTTCAAAGTCAATTGTAGGACTTTGGGTACTGGTTACTAAGTTTTTCTATATTTCATCTCGAAAAGTAGTGAGTTAACGATTGCTTAAAACATCCTACATAATAGGACAAGAACCATGGCATATGAAGACTAATAATAGCCAAGCTAGTTCATTAGTTTCTTTGGACTTTGGGACCTTGCAGATCATTAAATTCTACATTTAGAGTCAAACATCCTCCCATCCCGAATCATTTGTCAGTTGAATGTGATTAGTCCATTTTATAGCTTTCTCTCTGTGACTTTCAAACTCTTATAATTATACCATCCACTCATTAGAATATGATTTGGCAAATAATTAACTTGGTACGGAATTTTATGTTTTCAGCAATTTTTTTTTTTACATTTAAAAGAAAAGAAAAAAATCCTGCCGTAAGTCTTGAGATTTAAGACCCAAATCACCATTTTCCAGGTCTCCATTTAATGCAATGTGATTTTAAGTACAGAATATTTTAAATGGAGTTTTATTATTTGCTAAGGTTATTAACACCCTCATCTCATTCCACATGGTGACTAGATAAGTAATAAAGTGGGCTACATTTATCTTTGCAAATCTTATGTTTATTTTCCTAATGACAGAGAAGCGAGGAAGCAAGGAGGAAATTCAGAAGAACCCAAATATCTTAGTTAAATGACTTCTGCATCTTATCTTTCACCCAGATCAAAATTGCTAATTTTATATGGCTGGATAGAGGTTTCTAATTTGGTGGAGATTTTAGGAACCTAGTGAAAATATTTATTTTTACTTTTTGTGTAACAGGGATGTGTTAAAATGCTGTTGTCTTGGCATTAATTATGAGAAAATTGTCATGGTTGTGAAGGATTTTTTTTTACATGGTTAGCAATTTCACTTTGTACAACATTTATTCCTGTTTTTTATTATTTGTACTTTCCAAATGTACTGTCTATTTATTTCCTTTTTCTAGTTTCTCTTTAGATCCTCCTTTTTTTTTCTTTTCAAATTTATGTACCTCTTATGATGTGGTCACTTAAATAAGTTTGGATATCAAGATAGAAAATAAATTGACAATAGACAGCATTATAAATCGAACCTACAGACAAATGGCATGGAACTCAGAGCTGTCACAAAATGGGTCATCATTCACATCAGGTCTTTGGATGTTATGCTTGTCACTGTCATAGACTTTGGTTTAGTATCACAACATTGCTATCTTTTGAAATTCAAGGATATGATAATAAGATATAGCACTCTTCTGAAATAACAAGCATTTTATACTGTCTTCCAATGGATCTTGACAGAAAGATATAGGACAGGTATGAAAGCAGTAGCAAATGTTGAATTTAACCTGGGTCAAGCAATTTGCCACCTTTGTGTATTATTTTCCTCATCTGTAATAAAGCAATAAAATACCACATTAATTATAACAATGTCTCAGAATTTAAGAATAGCTGCCTAAGTTGTTATACTTAAGACTTCATTTTTGCCTTTAAGAAGAAACTCACTCCTGTGTTTGTTTTCTAGGCATTGGTTTTTCCATTTATTACATAGTGGCAATAGTATAGATATTATATATTACAGATATGTTTCCATATTAATAGTATTCATGAATCATTTTTCTTAATCAGTTCAGCATTTTTTCCATGCAAAGCAATGAACATATTTATGAACATGAATAAAATTTTCCACATTTAAGACTGATTCTTCTTCTTCTTTTTTTTTTTTTTTTGAGACAGGGTCTCATACAGTTACCCAGGCCAGAGTACAGTGGTGTGGTCACGGCTCTCCGCAGCCTCAAACTTCTGGGCTCAAAGGATACTCTCACCTCAGCCTCCTGAGTAGTTGGGACCACAGGGGAGGGTCACCACACCCAGCTAACTTTTTTATTTTTATTTTTTGTAGAGATGGGGTCTCACTATGTTGCTCAGGCTGGTCTCAAACTCCTGAGCTCAAGCAATCCTTTCTCCCCGGCCTCACAAAGGGTTGGGACTACAGGTGTGAGCCACCGTTCCAGACCAGAATTGATTCTGTAGGACCTTGTCAAAGGGTGTAAGTACTTTTAAGGCTACTCATAAGTATTGCCAAGTGTCTTTCTAAAAGGTTTATATCAACTTGCCTTCTAAAAGCATAAAGAAATATGGATTTCATTTCACCATACAGAAAGATCATTTTTATCCCTCTGCAATTCTTCCTATCACTACCCTGGAGAGCTCCCAGAATCTTTTCATGGCACTTACTGCTTACTCTTTATTGTTGTGGAAGAAGACATCAGATTTAGAGGTTGGATGCTTCTTTGGCTATAAACAAAATCAATACACACACACACACACACACAAACACATAATACAAGACTTTTTTTGTTATGGTCCCAGATGGCCCCCTTGATAAGGACAATATTTCTAATTGATGTGAATTCAAAGGGAAGAATGACAGTCTCCTTATTTTTCTTTTTATGTATCCTCTGTTTTCCAAATAATGGACGATTGGTTACAGGTTAAAGTCATTCTATGTAGCCCCTCATCTTGTAACCAAAGCACTGTAGCCTAAGACACACGATGCCACCATATGCCACTTTACTTGAAGCCAGATCAATTATCTATTTCCATTATCCCACTGATTTTCAAATATCATTGTATGATAGCATCAGCAATACTATGGTTCGGATGTGCATGGCTAGATAACTGAAGAGGAAAATGGAGCATACTTCATAAAACTCCACTAACTATATACCTTCCTAGCTACCACTGGCTCTTTTCATATATTATTATAATCTCAAGCACTTTCTTTCACTCATCTTGATTACGATTAAGCTCCAATGATTCAATCCTTAGTGCCAGGTTATTGTGCAATATTCTGACAAATAATGGAATCCATGAAGGAGCACTGTTTTTCCAGTGTTTTATCATTGGCCTCATTGTTACTTCTCAATTTACACAAAAAACTGAGCTCTACAGAGCCTAGTTTGATTAAATAGCTCCTTACTACGAAGATGCAGCATTAGAAAATTTCAATCAAACTGGAAAAACTAACAGAATGCTAGACAGAGCTCTGTACAATGAAATGTACTAACAACTTGACCCTGGCATTGAAGAGAAAATGATATGTCCTGTTTTCAACTGAGTCTAAGCACTCTACCTACAACTCTAGGGCTCACAATGTTTGAAGACTTCAGAATCCCATTCCCATGGCCTAGAATATAGCAAGCAAAGAGAAAGACCTAGAGTCTGAGTACAGAACATCCTTAGGCCAGGATCTTCAAGTCTATGCCGTAACTGTGAGTAACTGAATTATTCTCATGCCTTAGTAGCTCCAGCAGTGACTAAATGAAGTATATTATCTGAGTTCTAAGCCAAGTTCACATTTTTGATATGTGATACTTAAACTGTTCTTATAACCACATTCGCTGTGTTATTTGTATCTGTGGATGGCATTTTCTTCTATTTCCCCTGATTTTCTGATTATGTTGAATTCTGGGGTACTCTGAGTTATGAAGTATTTTGGAAAACTAGGTAGTACCTGTCATAAATTTAGTTGAGAGGTCAAACTTACAATCCAATCTTGGAACTATATAAAGAGATTTGACAGTTGCTATAAATTCGAATGAAGTATATCATTTTTAGTGTTTTAAAAAAACCCAAAACTGTGTTGCTAAAAAAAAAAAAAGAAAAAAAAATTGCATGGTTTAAATACAAAGGGGAAAAGGCCTTTTCAGGTTCAGAGATGAGAACAGCTTGATCTTATTTTGATCCTATTCTGACGAATGTAAGACATTCAACTGTTACAATACAAAAATTGAGCACTGCTAACTTAATAGGTGAGAGACCAGATCCATGCAATAAACCATATGCAAAAGACATGTAATTAATGAGATACCATCTTTCATCTGGCAAATCAGCAAAGTGGTAGATGTGTGTGTTTTAATTACGGATCTGTGAGGCTGACAAGAGCACAGCAAAAGAGAGTCACGCCCAGACAGCTTGTGAGACTTTGGGTGGATATAATGTTTTCGGATAACAATTTGGCAAAATATATTATAAGCCTTAGAAATGCCTAGACTCTTTGGCTTATTAAGATCACTTCAGGCATTCCATCCTAAAGAAATAGAGATGTAGTTTAAGATACATGTAGAAAGTCATTGCTTGGATACAGATATAGTTAGCTATAAAAAATAAATAATTACAAAGAACATTAATAGTAAATAATGGCATATTGGTTTAAATAAATAGAAGTTCACGACAGGATGTATAATAGAGTAAAAAAAGTTAAAACACTGAAACGTGGTCTGAATGTATTAGAGGTAAACAACTAATAGGATAGAATTAAAAGGCCAGAAACAACCCAAAGATACATAAAAATGGCAGAGAAAACACTGAAGAAAGAAATGTATTGGGGCTAGGCACGGTGGCTCATGCCTGTAGTCCCAGCACTTTTGGAGGCCGAGGCAGGCAGATCACTTGAGGTCAGGAGTTGGAGAGCAGCCTGGCCAACATGGTGAAACCCCATCTCCATGGCACAGGCTTGTAATCCTAGCTACTTGGGAGGCTGAGGCCTGAGAAAGCGCTTCAACCCAGGAGGCGGAGGCTGCAGTGAGCTGAGATGGTGCCACTGTACTCCAGCCCGGGGGACAGGGTGAGACTCTGTCTCAAAAACAAACAAACAAACAAAAAAAACAAAAAAACTTAGCATTTGGCATATTATTTGGAACAGGACTTCAAATTCAAGGAATTTATCCTAAGGAAGTAATATTGAATCTGCACAATAATTTGACCTTGAGATGATTTACTGCAATGATGTACATAAAGATAAAAAGCCAGAAACAACCGGAATCTACCCAAATTGGGGATTAATTTAAATAATTAGATGATATCATAAATGGAATATCATATAGTAATTATAGAAAAATCTAATAACATGAGAAAATATTAACATTAAGCAGAAAAACAGGTTATAATGCAAGTATATGAAGACTCCTTTTTAAAACTAAAACTACCACAAATTTTAAATTTACATATAAAAACGAATATATATGTTTGTGTGGATATATATGTCAATAGTGGTTTTGCATGAAGGAATTATTTTATATTTTATGCTTTAAGTGTTTTCTATTAGTTTCTAAAATGAATGTGTCCTTATTTAATAATCACTCCTGTAATCCCACCACTTGGGTAGTCGAGGCAGGAGGATTGCTTGAGCCAGGAGTTCAAGACCAGTCTGGGCCACATAACGAGACCTCGTCTGCACAAAAAATAAAAAATTAGCCAGGCATAGTAACTTGCACCCATGGTCCCAGCTACTCAGAAGGCTGAGGTGGGAGGATTGCTTAAGGTCATTCCAGCCTGGTGACAGAGAGAGACCCTGTCTCAAAAAAAAAAAAAAAAAAAAAAAAAAAAAGGCACTCTGCACTCCAAAAAGGGAGAAAAAATAACATTCAACATTCTTTAAGAATGGCCTATGAAGGATCTTAGATGGAGGACAGGATTAAAAAAGCAAAGGATAACTCTATTAAATACTCAAATCTGCTACTGTGAACAGAGGTAACGACTCAATTGATTTTAATTGAGGAGATTGCTTTTGGAGGGATAAAAGTTTGCTTGCAGGAAGAAAGCCCTTGGAAGTCATTATGATCCTGTCCCCTTCATGGGAATGGGCCTGGGTCCTAAACAGCCCTTTTTACCCAGTTCCAGGATGAAAAAAATATACACTATGCCTAAGAGGACACTGACCAGAGTTTGCCCTAGGGTAGGAGCAGGAGCCCAAGCTCAGCCTGGGGTGGATAAATGCCCTGGTGTGCCTGGAGCATGACCAGCACTGGCTCTGACAGTCAGGATGGCAAGAAAACAGTGATGTGGACCAAGTAGGGTAACTTCAGTTTCTTGGTATTACTCAGACTTCTCAATGTAGGTTCCACATCACATTAGCTTTTAGAGCAGTCATCACTTTTCCTGAGTGAATTCTCCAAAAGGAAGACCACGATGCCCCCACTTCATTTTGGGAACACCTCAGAATCACCTCAGTGAATATCTCTGCTCTCCTTCCTTCAAGCCTGTAACGCATGCGTGTGCAGCTTCCTGAATCTTTTCCTAGCTCTTTGTGCTACTTTGGTGTAGCCTCAGGCCAATGCTATCTGCTCTATTTCCAAAGGTTTTAATCATCTCCATGCTTCCTTTTTCTTTTTCCGTCCTGCCTTAAAAAAAAGCAACTTGAGGATGGGCACCCATCTGCCTAAAAGATTTTCTGCTTTCACAAATTTAACAGTTTCTGTGCCACATGGGTATGATCCTGACTCTCCTCTTAACACAACTTCGCCACACTGACGCTGGTTGGCTGGCTTGCATAAGACTTGAGAATTAATTCTGCTGTCCCCCAATGCCATTGGACTGTGGTGTCCAGAAAACTACTCATATTTTTAGAACGGTAGAGGATTTGCCCTTACTTGGCCATTATATATATTTTTCTTTCTTTCTTTCTTTTTTTTTTTTTTTGAGATGGAGTTTTGCTCTTGATGCCCAGGCTGGAGTATAATGGTGCGATCTCAGCTCACTGCAACCTCCGCCTCCCAGGTTCAAGCTATTCTCCTGCCTCAGCCTTCTGAGTAGCTGGGATTACAAGTGTGTGCCACTATGCCTGGCTAATTTTTTGTATTTTTAGTAGAGATGAGGTTTCACCTTGTTGGCCAGGTCTTGAACTCCTGCTCTCAGGTGATCCACCTGCCTCAGTCTCCCAAAGTGCTGGGATTACAGGAGTGAGCCGCTGAGCCAAGCCATTAAATATTTTTTTCTAAATGAACTCCAGAAACATGTCTTCAAAGGATGCCATTGAGTGTAAATGACAAGACAGTCATGACCCACATATCCCTGAAATGATGTAAGACAGAGTCAATCTCTGTGTCATTGAGTATAATTTCTCCCCATGTAGGTTTTCCTTGTAGAGTTTGTCAGGAATGAGAGTATTTTCTTGGGTATGGCAAAGCAGATAAAAGAGGTTAACCAATATATCCGAGTACAGGAATCTGGTTTTGCCCCATTGGACCAATCACACATCACTAATAGCAAAACAGAAGGCTGAGAGAAGTGTATAAAGGACCATTATTCAAGCCCAAGAGCCAAGCGGTCTCACTTACCTCTAGTGTAGTTAATACAATCTTCTCAACTGAAGAAAAATAAGCCTCCCACAAGAATTGTGTCTGCTGTCTAAGTGCTAGGATTTTATCCTGATGAATAGACCTGATTGTAGAAGGAATCTGTAACACAAGGTGAACACATAGGAATTATAACCGTAAAACCAAGAGATGTACTTGATCAAAATAACCCAACTGGGTTAGGCTTTTATTCTTCATAGCATTCGACTTCTAGCATAGATCTACTAAAAATCATCAACTCTTAAGTTGAAATGACCTTAAGAAGTGTCAGCTACAAAGAGCACTTACTGGGAATCCGCCCCAGTGGCCTTTGATGTATGAAAGTTACAGTTCACCTCTAAGATTCAGAAGCAGCTTATCAGTTGCTTAGGTAAGTCTATAGTCACAATTGCTGCTTCCAGAAATCCTCGACCTTGCACAAGGTAACAACCAAATTTTATAGAGGAGTAACTGTAGGTCTTGGGGAAAGGCCAGAAGACTTTATCTCCCAAGCACTTCTATGATCGGTCACTCCAGGAACTATAAAATATCTATAAAAGGACTTTTTAGAGAATGCCTGTGAGCTTTCCCATCCAACCTGAAGCTAGGGTCAGTCACTTTTATGTGCACATACCTTCTACCTCACCTTTGAGCCTTTCTGCTTCCCATATCTCTCTTTCCGCCTTCAGCCCTTACCCAAGTCTAACTGGATCTCTCAACTGTTCATATATGTTTAGTCATCACTGCTCTCTTCCAGGGTATACAGTTTTAAAGGAAGGACCTATATCTTGTTATCCTGCTACACATTTTCAGGTTAGCAGAGTGGCTTTTATATAGTAGTTATTAAGAAATAGGAGGTGAATTAACCACCTGAAGCCACCACAGGGACATCATTATTTTTAATGGTAGTATAGCTGCTGAATGGCTAGGCCCAGGGGCACGGGAGTCAGAAGGATCAAGGAAGGATTCTTCCCTCTACCATTTACTACCTGTGCTTTCTTGAACGAGTTAGCTGATTTCTCAAAGACTCCACTTCCTTACTCATGAAGTGGGGATAAAGTACTAAGGTTTTAATGACGATTATACAAGTGCTTAGCACAGTGCCTAAAACATGGAAAACTTAATTAATATAACTTACAATCACTACTATCATTATTGGTATCAGAGTGATGCTATTAAAAGTTGGACCAGTTGCTTAATGTCTGCAAGGGAAACTGCTTGGGTCTGGAGTTCTGAAATGTACTTCCTGAGTCTGGTAAGTGTTCTGGGCTTGTTCCCTATTTTCACCTACAGTTCAAGGTCTATTTCATTTACGGAGTCTACAGTCTTAAGGGAAGATTCCTTGTGATTAGCAATTGCCCTTTTGTGCTCACCTCTTTCTGCATGCTTGCCTCCATAACATATGACTAATCTGACAGATATGGGAGTCTGGGCAAGAAGGAGAAATGCTCCGTTAGCTGCTTTAATAGGAAAGTTACCCATGGCATTTGACTAAGACTGTAACAGAGTTTCCATTGGAGGGGAAGGAAGTGGTAGCGCATTTTTTAATTCAACACTCCCCTTAGGAGGAGCAATAAAACAGCTTCACAGTAAGAAGAGAAGGAAAAGCTCACTTGGTTTGGCAATGTCCAAAACCAGACACTAAATCTGTGTCCCAAAGTGTATACCTGGATTTGCAACACTGAAGAAACAGAGGCAACAGGTAAAGGAGAAACACTGGCAGGCAAACATTAGCCTGTAATCAGAGCTCAAGGTCAAATGGAAATAAAACATTCTTTGAGAAGGTAGAGAAATCATTCATATCATAGAACGTTTATAAGTCCAAGGAAACTGATTTTTATTTACTTACTGAGAAAGTCATCTAGATGGCCAAAGAAAGATTAGAAAAAAATTATCCTGTTCAATTTTCATAATCATACCCTCTTCTAAATGTCAAGAAGTAACTACTGAGTGATATAGGTTGGCATCACTGTTTTATCGTGGCCACGAGGAAACAGTCTACTAGAAAAATGCCTAAGGCTGGGTGCGATGGCTCACGCCTGTAATCCCAGCACTTTTGGAGGCCGAGGCAGGTGGATCACAAGTTCTGGAGTTCGAGACCAGCCTGGTCAATATGGTGAAACCCTGTCTCTACTAAAAACACAAAAATTAGCTGGGCATGGTGGTGCGCACCTGTAGTCCCAGGTACTCGGGAGGCTGAGGCAGAAGAATCACTTGAACCCAGGAGGCAGAGGTTGCAATGAGCCTAGACTGCACCACTGCACTCCAGCCTGGGTGAGAGAATGAGACTATCTCAAAAAAGAAAGAAAGAAAGAAAGAAAAAGAAAGAAAGAAAGAGAGAAAAGAAAAGAGAAAAAAGAAAAGAAAGAAAAGGAAAGAAAGAAAAGAAAGGAAAGAAAGAAAGAAAGAAAGAAAAGAAAAGAAAAGAAAAGAAAAATGCCTAAAGCTATCATTGCTATATAGTCTCCAGAAAATTGAGTCTGCTGTGGTTATGAAAGGAGAAAAAGAATATCACAGACTCACCTACCAATGCTGTCCTCCTCTCTTAAATAAGATGCATCTTCATCTTACTACATCAAGTGCAATGTATTCTACCGGTTTGTGATACGATACAAGTGTCTGACGGCACTATGCAAAGTGCTCTGGAAGACAACTCCAATTGATTGAAAAGACAGAGTTCCAAGTTTTAATGGCATTTGGCTATTGGTTATTAATCTGCTTGTCCTGAGAGACAGGTATGGGAAAGTGATAAATTAATTCCAGTTTGGCTGGATTGTTTTGGAAGTTGCCGAGCTCAATGAAGTCTTAATAAAAGGTCATGTATGGTAGCAAAACAAATGGAATGCACCAGAATAGATACAAGAAAGTCACATTAAGCTCTCTTGGTGACATGATGACAAGAATATATGCAAATAAAAACATCCGAGCTATTCTAAAACAGGAAATGAAAAATTGTAACATAACAAAAAAACATTTCCCAGAGCAGACATTTGGGCTGGGTGCCAACTCTTTAAAACCATTGTTAATGATAGTGCACAGTTGCTGTTCAATATGGAGGCAGCTGTGCAAAGACAGACTGCATATGAGAGGGGAAAAACACCAGCAAGTCTGGGTGGGTGGGAGTGCTAAAAATCAAAATCTTCAGAGTCAAGCCAAAAAGTTGCTTCAGAAGATGAAATGCCCATCAACTTTGGTGAAATGGTAGAAACTGGAGAAGCAGCTGGGCACAGTGGCTCACCCGTGTAATCCCAGCACTTTGGGAGGCTGAGGCAGGTGGATCACAAGGTCAGGAGTTCAAGACCACCCTGGCCAACATGGTGAAACCCCATTTCTACTAAAAATACAAAAATTAGCTGAGTGTGGTGGCAGGCACTTGTAATCCCAGCTACTCGGGAGGCTGAGGCAGAAGAATCGCTTAAACCTGGGAGGCAGAGGTTGCAGTGAGCTCAGACCACGCCATTGCACTCCAGCCTGAGTGACAGAGAGATTCTGTCTCAAAACAAAAAAAGGAAAAGAAAAGAAAAGAAAAGAAAAGAAAAGAAACCAACAACCACAATTAAGTATACTAAAATGCGCTCCATACCAAAGACAACTTTTCAACTTGTTCACATCAAACTCACGGGAGCATTGGTATATAAAAGGAAAATTATGAGTGGTGCTTTTTATTCCCTTTATTTCTCAAAGTTCTTTTAATGATCAAGTATTAGTTTTAAAATCACATTTAAAAAAGGAAGAAAAAAGACAACATGGACAAGCATGACACGCATCACGCTTGTTTGGCTTTTCATGAATAAATGATTTTGGCATACACTATCTCTGCATGGGGACAACTCTTCCTTGGTGTTTCTGCCAGGACTTCCTTTCCTTAAGGAATCACAGTGGGAAATCATTGGCATAAAAGTGGCGCTTTCACAAAAAGTCCAGACCCCTTTCTCAATGAACACCTAAAAAATGAAGTTGTATTCAGGGCAGAATAACTTATCCCCCCAAAAAACAGATTCTGCTATATTCCTACCTTTGTTTCTGAGATCCTAGGTACCATGGAGATCACAAACTGAGTACCAGACAGAAGTAATGTTTCAGGAGCTGTGGTCACTTTCGTTTGCTTAACCCATAGTTAGTTCATCTGTTATTTTAGGGAAAGTGCTGCATTACTTCATCAGTCAGCTAGCAGACTGGGCAGCAGCACAGAAGGAGAATCAACAACAGACTTAGAGGGTGGGCATGGTGGCTCACGCTTGTAATGACAGCACTTTGGGAGGCTGAGACGGGTGGATCACCTAAGGTAAGGAGTTCAAGACCAGCCTGGCCAACATGGTGAAACCCCATCTCTACTAAAAATACAAAAATTAGCCAGGCATGGTGGTGAGCTCCTGTATTCCCAGCTACTCGAGAGGCTGAGGCAGGAGAATCTCTTGAACCTGGGAGGTGGAGGTTGCGGTGAGCTGAGATCGCACCACTGCACTTCCAGCCTGGGCGACACAATAAAACTCCATTTCAACAACAACAACAACAACAACAACAAAAGACCAAAAAAACAAACAAAAACAAAACAAAACAAAACAAAAAAACAGACTTAGAAACTCAATTTAATGGATATTCAAAAAATAAAAGGGCAAAAACATTAAAAAAAATTCTACAAATATTTATAGTAATTCAAAGATAAAGTGTATGGTGCAATAAAATCCTTAGTAATTAAAAAAAATCCATGATCGTTCCTGCCTTCAGATTTCTCTGTGAGTATTGTATCCCCCTCCCTAGGCAGCTCTTGAGCAGTTCAAACTTTTATTAGGGGCTGCTCATTTAAATATACATCCTGAAGATAACACTCGCTCAGACACCCAGACTGGATCATTTGAGGAATGATAACACTAATTACAAGAACAAGCCCTAGAGACCTCTCTCTTTCTGAAAATTAATCTGAAGGCAAGTGCAGAAACAGCGGAAAAGAATATGAAACAGTAGGGTAGAATACAAACTCTCTGGTAATGTATCTAAAAATTCTGGCTATTGAAAGGGGTGGAGGTCCACTTCTTCTTGAAAATCAAAGCTCCCATTCTTTACCTGCAACTTCTTTTCGGAATATATTCTGGGGACCTGGGCAGATTTTGCTGGAAAGTGAACAATGTCATATTAAATGACTTCATATTCACCATGACACAGGTAATTTTCTCCTGATAAAATTTCTTTTATAGAGCTGACCTTTTGGATTCATCTTCTTTGAAAGTTTGGACGGGGGCAGCAATAATCTGCTGACGTGTTGAAGGCCACAGCCCCTTCCTTACCTGTAATAACAATCTCTCATCGCCTATGACGGCAGCTTGGTTCCAATTAATCACTTCAGAGAACGGCAACTCCCATCCATTGCTGAGCATCACAGGGACGCAGGCAGCCTGAGCAAAAAAGGGGACTTCGTGAATGTGAGGAAAACAACAGCAGAAACTGTTCCAATCAGAGGTGAAATCAGTACAAATTCAATGACTGGCATTTTTGATATTGCGTGAATCCTGGACTGCCTAGGCCAGGAGGAAAGGAAGCTTTTATGAGTTATCAAGTCACACGAAGTTTGTACGTATCCAGATTAGATGTTAATATTTGCAAGTCTTGCCCTAGAATGCTAAAACCCCATTTCTATTCTAGTGCATGATCTGGCTGACCTTACTTCCATAGAGATGACTGGCCTTGCCTGAGAAGTTTTTACGGACGTAACAAAAGCTCACACCAACAAAATCTCAGTATAGAACCAACCTTGAATATAAACAGTCTTGTCAATGTAACTCCCACAAGTCCACGTGCAAAGTGATTTACCCGAATGTCATGAGCAACAAAGAGCAGAATGGAGCTCAGCATTCCTATGTAGCAGTTCGTGGACTTAACAGTATAGAGTGTTCACATTTCCCTTGTTCTGCAAACACCTAAACCAGAACTTTGTTCCCTTCAGTGTGGAGTGATCTAAACCACAGTCATACCAATTTACAGTCTGTGCCAGGAAATAAACAGCCAAGAAACACTAGGTTAATGACAAAATACTGATTCCAAATAACTCATAATCCAAATCAGAGAACAATTTTTCTTTATGCAACATCCCAGGAGGCTACAAGAACATGAGTGATGGCATGCTATGCAGAACACACACGGAGAGCAACTTGGAAAAGACATTCCAGAGAAGGAAGCTCTTCTGTTGGAGGGCATGACAGAATGATTTGCAGTTAAGATGGCAGAGATAAGAAGTTATGAAGCACTGTAGCAAAAGCACAGATTTAGGCATGGTGCAGGGAATAGAGGAGGAAAGAACACAGCAGCAAAGGGTTAAGGAATGGAGGATGAGAGAGGTTGAGGGCATGCTTTCTCTTGCAATCAAAGAAGGCTGGTTGCAACTTCCAGGTGGGAAATGTGGATGACTGTCTCAAGAGGACATTTCTGCAGAGTGAGGTTGATAAGCTGAGAAATTCCTACCACAAAGGCTCCAGGGGTGGAGCCAGGACCTCTGAACTGCAGAGCCTTGGAAGAGCTGGCCATCTGAGTAGTAACACCATGCTAGGGATCATTCTCAAAATTTAAAGGAACTGAGAGACAATTAAGATGCAGGCATAAAAGACAATTTTGCTTTTCGGGAATAAAGGGAAAGAGTAGGGCTGCTTTTTAGAGTCCAGCTAGGCTGGAACATTCAGTTACCCAGGAAAAATATTCCTGTTTAAGAATGGTTGACATAACTTACAGGAGAAAGAGGAGGTGACAGAGATTGTCCAAGTTGGCAATCAGATTTGCCTTCTGTTTCTAAACATGACCCAGAAGAATCCACAATTTAATTTCTTACATCTAAAATTACTGAGTAAATCCTCCCTCCACCCCCCACTTTTCAAAAATGTTTTAGATTTTCTTGAAAATATTTTCAGACCCTCAAGGGAAACCACACCTTCTCTTTAGCTATCGCAGGAGAGGTGATAATGTTAAACCCGCTTAGTCTGGCTTCGGTCCTCAGCCCTATTCTGGGAAGGCTCCAGGGCCTCTTACCTGCAAAGCCTCCAGGAATCTGAAGGACCCAAGCCTGCGACCACGAGGAACCAGACAGAAAGTGGCATTGTGCAGCATTTCCCGATAATCATACCTAGAAAGAGAAGAGGAGTAATCAGCAAATGAAGACCCATTGCAAATGTGGGATGTTGACCATAGGTGGGCGTCCATGTGCGTGAATTTACGCAAAGCAACTCGGGAAAGTCACCAGCAGGCAGCTCTCGCTTTTTCATTTTGAGGAAGGAGGTTGGGTTGCTGCATGAAGAACAAACATGAATCACCATGTTGGACAAAGCAATTAGGATCCCTTTTGCAAGCAGTATATATAAAGACGAGTCTGATCATTCTGGCAACAATTTGGTTTGCCCAGTCTTTGCTTCCAAAATCAGATTTTTGAGTCTTGATAAAATATGTTGCCCCATAGGCTTAAAAAGAAGAAGAAAAAATTACTGGTGCTTCTCCTTCTCCTTTAACAATATGGCATTCAGCAAAACTAAGACTGTTCTTGTTCCCTACCCCTTCAAAATCATGCTATTAAAAACTATTCAGAAAACCTCAGTCACAAGCACAAGACAATGTTTGTCTTCTTCTTCAAGATGGAGTTTCTACACTTAACCAAGAACAATCAGTTACCCAGGAAAAATGTTCCTGTTTAAGAATGGCTGACATAACTTATAGGAGAAAGAGGAGGTGAGAGAGAGGGATGCTAGCCTAAGAAAGGGAAAAAAAGAATAACGAGAAAAGAAAAGGAAAAAAAAAAAAGCCTGAAATAGTAGGGGGTACTGGAAACTGGTCTACAGAAGAGATGAGTTTATGTTACTCAAATACCATTTAATGACATTACATTGTTTTTGTATTTTGAAAAAAAATATATACAAAATATGAGTGTTACCTGACTGTTTAAGCTAGGGAAGTTTAAGAAAAATAAAAAGCATTTCATGTTGTTTAGGACTGTCACTTTTAAAATGATTGCCACAAACACATTCCAACATAGGCAGTTTCAAGTACATTATGAGTTTAAGAAAACTTGGGAAGGTAGAGATGGCTCATGTCCTGTAAAGGCCCCGATTCTTACAGCCAAGATGAAATCACTCTCATTTTTCAAGAGCTTCCAATGCTGAGCAGACAGGTGTGACTTTGACAGTAGCATATGTCACCACCATTTTCTGACTCTAATAGTCTAATTTAATCATAGCCTAAAGGCACTGAATTCTTCCCTCTTCTTTTTGGGATATTGGTATATACATTTATATTTTTAAAGTCCACATCTATTTTTATATTCTCATACAAACTAGGCATACGAGAGTAAGCCAATTTTCAATTATAAACCCGTCATTAAGAAGAGGCATCATGCAAAGGACCATTTGCTTAAACAAGCGTGTACAACTAATTTGCACAAGAAAAGGTCACCGTGAATGGATTAAGATTATCTCCATTGAGAGTAAAAATTTTCTAAAACCTTTGCTGCATTAATTAAATTGCAAAATAGACTTCAAAGTAAAAAAGATTTTTAGGAAGGCTTGAATTTAGTTAAATATAAAAATAATAATAAATTAGATGGTAGTGATTTCTTCTTCCTCATCAAACACAGGAAAATGGTTGACAAATATATTCAAGTTCAAATGTTGATAATGTCTGAATCTCTGCCTAATAGATGGAGAAGAGAGAAATGTGTACACACACACACACTCACAAAAATATATGAATAAAGTTTAAGCTGATTTTTTTTTTTAATTCAGAAAGGTCAAATATACTTCAGACTACAGCAAGATTTAATAAGTGCCCAGAATAGAAACCCCTGAGGGACTAGCACAGAAGGTCCTACATCCTCATCATTAGCCTACTAAAAATGTAAAATCCTATTAATGTTCTGCATTGTAACAAGTTTCAAAGTTGCTAGTTGCAGAATTTACTTTAGGGAATGTGTGGAGGAAGAGGAAGGGCAGAAAACTTATAGGAAAAATTAAAATGACAGTTATAGTAGGTTGCTTAAATGGCTATATAGAAGGACTATTTGCTGATATAGCAAGTAAGGTTGACATGATCGAAGCTTGTATTCCTTCACATAATAGGTAATTTGAGCTGTGGGAAGAATACCCTTGCAGGAATTAGGAAACCACTAGGTAGCTGTGAAACTTAATAAAACCCATGAGTTTTCTATCTGTTTCCTCATCTGCAAAATGAAATAATTGGGCTAGATGACCACAGATTCAGTTTTAGTATTCGATTATTCTTTATCTTATCATTTTTACAGAAGAAAGAGGAATGTCCTTTAAGAATATCCCACTGCTTGGGTTTCCATACCCATTATATGTATATGTATATGTACACAATTCCATACCCATATATGTATGTATATGTATGCTGTGCATGTCTAACATATGTGTATATTCACATAGAGGCTCATACAGAACACATACACTCCTACCTTAGAACAATGATTTTCATTCAGATTTCTAAGCATGCTCAGCCCGTGAACCAGCCTCTCTCTTCTGCTCTCTGGACAGTGAGTCTATGAATAACTAACATGTTCTACCTGAAGGAAGAATGATGCCCCACAAGTGGGCAGACAATGATTCTAGTTTGACCGCATGCTTGGTCCTCTCCCACTCAGTCCATTGTGATGCTCTTTCACACTGCACATCAACCTCCTTGTAGATGCTTAAATCCACTCATTTATTCATTCATTCTTTCAAGAAATATTATGTTTCAGACACTATCCCATGTGAACAGATGGAGTCCAGAGAAGGTCTTCTCTAGTTGCCGGAGCTACCAAAGAAGCACCTGACAATGAGAAAATGCTGATGAGATGAGAATTGAAGATATAAACATCTCTTGGGAGTATTTGCATGACAAGAGGAGATTATAGAAGGCCCACCTTCCAGAAGAAACACAAAGAACTCTGTGGACACTCTCCCCAGCAAAACAACAATTTAGTAACAATCATAAAAACATTTTAAGTCTCTGAGAATTGTCCTAAGGGGATAACGACAAATAGAGAAACAGTCATCCAAGAAAATCTACCAAATCTTGGCAAGAACCATGAGAGTCTGTGGCAACTGGTCCCTGACCTGTTCCATGACCAACCCCTACTAGCTCCGCCTTACAGGAGCTTTACTCTGGGGCAGTGCAGTCAGGGAGGCTGGGCTTTCAGTCCCCCCAGGTCCCATCAAGAAAGTGAAAAAGAGTCTACAGAAAGAGAGAATGGGCCAGGCACAGTGGTTCACATGTGTAATCCTAGCACTTTGGGAGGCCGAGGCAGGCAGATCACCTGAGGTTAGGAGATTGAAACCAGCCTGGCCAACATGGTGAAACCACGTCTCTACTGAAAATACAAAATTAGCCGGGCATGGTGGCACATGCCTGTAATCCCAGCTACTTGGGAGGCTGAGAAAGAAGAATCACTTGAATTTGGGAGGTGGAGGCTGCAGTGAGCCGAGATAGTGCCATTGCACTCCAGCCAGGGCAACAAGAGCGAAACTCTATCTCAAAAAAAAAAAAAAGGTGGGGGGGAACATATTTGCCAATCATATATATGATAAGGGACTTTCATCTAGAATACATAAAGAACTCTTCTGACTCAACAATAAAAAGACAAATAATCCAATTTTAAAAGAGGCTAAGGATTTGAATAAACTTTTTTCCAAAGAAGACACATAAAGTGCCGATAAACACATGAAAAGATATTCAACATCAATAGTCTTTAGGGAAAAGCAAATCAAAACTACAATGAGATACCACTTTGCACCCACTAGGATGGCTATAAGCAAAAGGACAGATGAGAGCAAGTGCTGATGAGGATGTAAAGAGACTAGAACCCTTCATACACTTCTAGCAGGAAGGTAAAATGGTGCAGCCACTTCAGAAAATAGTTTGGCAGTTCCTTTTCAAACTAAAAATGGACTTACCATATGACCCAGTAATTGCACTCTTGGGCACGTATCCCAGAGAAATGGAAACTTATTTTCACGCAGAAACTTGTCCACAAATGTTCACAGCAGTTTTGTCTGTAATAACCTCAAACCTGGAAACTACCCAAATGTCCTTCAATGTGTGAATGATTCAACAAATTGTGGTACATCCATAGCCTACAATACTTCTCAGCAATGAAGTGGGACAGACTATTGATATACACGACAACTTCAAGGAAATTATGCTGCATGAAAATGTCACCCTGAAAAGCGTACATACTATAGAATCTCTTCTATATGACATTCATGAAATCACATAGTTACAGGGATAAAGAACACTTAGAGGTTGTCATTGGTTGGGGGAGGGGGAAAGACAGGGAGACTTGAAGGTCAAATGGGGGGACATAATGTTTTAAGATGGACTAATTCTCCCTCATTTCTGATGTTTAGAAATGTGAATCACGGCCGGGCGCAGTGGCTCAGGCCTGTAATCCCAGCACTTTGGGAGGCCGAGACGGGCGGATCACGAGGTCAGGAGATCGAGACCATCTTGGCTAACACGATGAAACCCCATCTCTACTAAAAAATACAAAAAAAAACAAAACAAAACAAAACAAAAAACTAGCCGGGCGCGGTGGTGGGCGCCTGTAGTCCCAGCTACTAGGGAGGCTGAGGCAGGAGAATGGTGGGAACCCGGGAGGCGGAGCTTGCAGTGAGCTGAGATCCGGCCACTGCACTCCAGCCTGGCGACAGAGCGAGACTCCGTCTCAAAACAAAAACAAAAACAAAACAAAAACAAACAAACAAAAAAAAGAAATGTGAATCACGTAATCACACACTACTTAAAAGAAACATATGATATCCTAAGCAAGAAGGTAAGTGGGTGAGGGAGACAACTAACCCCAGATAATTCGCCGCTCTAATAAATGGTTTTGTTACCCTTTTTGGATGGGCATTAGGTTCCCCACTGTGCAGGTAAAGAAGGACAGAAGGTAGAAGAGTTTTCACAAATGACTACAAAGAAAAGTGCAATAAAAATTACATGACTTTGAATTTAACCTAGAAACCAGTACCACTCTATGGCCATAATAATTTTATACTTAAAGTTGTATTGAACAATGTATGGGATGCACCCCATTTAAAATGGACTATGCAGTAATGCACAGTCAAAGTCCTGCCCCTCTGTAGGAAACACATTTTTGCTGGCAGCCATTCTGTGCAACCGGGAAAGATGGGGGAGTGTGGCATAGAGCAGGGGTTCTCAAAGTGTGTTCTTCCAACCAGTGGCAACATCTGCATCATCTGGGAACTTGGTAGAAATGCAAATTCTCAGCCTCACCCAAACCTGCTGAATCAGAAACTCCAGGGGAAGAGCCCAGAATTCTGTGTTTTAACAAGCCCTCCAGATAATTACGATGCACCCTGAATTTTGAGAACCACTGGTACCATAGTTAAGAGCTTAGTAATTAAAAGCTTAGTGGTTGGGCAGCTTTAGACACAGCCAAACCTGGGTTCGAATTCCAGCTTTTCGATTTATAAACTGAGTAACCTTGAGAAAGTTATTTAACTTGTTTAATCCTAGTTTCTTGGTTGGCAAAATGGGAATAATACTTACACTGTGAGGATTAAGTGGTACATTTTAACCAAAGCACGAGCAAATTATAAGCAAACCATAAAAGGCAGCTGTTCTCATTAGGACTGAAGGAAGATAACAGAACATAATGGAAAACATAGCCAGCTTCAAGCTGGAAAATCTGGGCTGAGGAATTTGGGTTCTTGATCTACCACTTCCTGTGTAACCCCAGCAAATCATTCAACTTCTCCAAACCTCAAAGTTGTGAAGATCAAATGAAATCATGTACAATGAATATAAATGGCAAAGCACTATGCAATTCCAAGTTATTATGATAAATTATATCAGAATAAGAGGGATATAAACATTTTTTAAAACCCTAGTAACAATGAAAAAGAATGAAAACTACACCAGATTCCCAAAGACAGAGCCAAGAGACAAATGTGGAACAGACCCTTTAAAGTAAAATGGAAATAGAAGCTGTGAATCACAATAGAACAGCAGCTTCTAATTGAAGGCTTTTGTCTTATTATCAAAAGCTACGTAGACAAGGTTGTTGCTGGTGCACTGTGCTCACAGGTCCTCCTGTGGCTCCCACAATCTCTCTGTAGCACGCGTATTTGCCAAGTGAACCTGCTTTTTGCTAACCAAGGACGATAGGAAAGAAACAAGTGATCCAGCCTCTCATCTCTGTACTCACACAATTCTAGTCTCCCCATGATGTTTTCACAGTTTGTCTCAAGTATTTATTCATAAAGTAACTTAACATCTACAGCTGATCTATTCCCTCCAGTCCGCATCCTCATAAGTAATTAATCTTTGCTTATACCCAAGTTTGAATCACATCCCTTAAGAAAAAAAGAAAGAAAGAAAATAAAAATAATTTATGACTGTTGTAGTTCTCTAAAGTGCATGGGGATGAGAGAAATAAAATTAACATCCTTTGAGCACCTCTGGAGGTGCCTTTTTCATTCATTCACCAAGCATTAGCTGAATGTCTACCCTGTGTAAAACAACATGTGTTATCAAATGATGGTTAGTCAGTGAGAGGAGTGCTAGGATTAGACATGAGGTAGAGGTGGGGGGTATAGAGAGACGTGTGGTAATGGCCGCATGTAGGCAGGGAGGCTTCCTGGAGGAAGTGAGACCCTGAGCTAAATCTTAAAGGATGAACAAGAAGCAACCAGGCACAGCGGTAAGAGGAGGCGATGGGAATTTCTGGGGGTAGAGACAGCATAGCAGGAACAAAGGCACCAAGGTGAGAGAAACCACCCAGTTTGGGGAGAGGAAGGCATGGGGGTGCGGGCTGCTGTTACTGGTGGGTTCCCACTAGGAAGCCTTTGTTTGACATCTCCTAGAGCTCAGAGATGATCCCTTGCAGGTGATCAGGGTGTCACTGAAGGGCTTAAGCAGAAGAATGACATGTTACCAAAGGTGTGCTCAGGACTTTATATAACCCAACTTCACAGAGAAGCAGTTAAGTTCAGAGACCTCGAAAACCCTTCCAACGCAGGTCACAGCTAGGACCAACCAGCCTGTGTTCCAACTCCTGGATTTCTGATTCTAAATCCCATTTTCTTTTCATCACATCATATTGCCTTCTCGGTCAGCCCATACAACATGCAGTGTCTAAAACTGACATTTCTTATGAAGCCAGGTCCTAAGCAGTTCACCTAGTTTCAAGCATGGGCTATTCTATTTGTTGCCAATTTAAAAGGGCTGTTTCTCTCCCACTCAAAACTTCACCCCAGATCACTACCAGGAGTTCAGTTTAAGAAGGTACTCTGTCATTTATTTACTAACCATGTTGCCTTAGACCCTTCCTTGGCCTTTACAGGTTTAACAGTTTAAAATTTCAATTACTACTATTATTATTTTGAGATAAGATCTTGTTCTGTCACCTAGGCTGCAGTGCAGTGGTGAGATCACAGTTCACTGCAGCCCCGACCTCCTGGGCTCAGGGAATCCTCCTGTCTCAGCCTCCTGAGTAGCTGGAACTACAGGCATGTGCCACCATGTCAAGCTAATTATTAAACTTTTTGTACAGATGGGGTCTCACTTTGTTGCCCAGGCTGGTCTTGACCTCCTGGGCTCAAGCGATCCTCCTGCCTCAGTCTCTCAAAGTGGTGGGATTACAGGAGTGAGCCACCATACCTGGCCTCAAATTTCAGCTATTTTTGAGAAAACTCTGAAGTTTACAGCATGCAATAGTATGAGATTGGCCCAAGGCAAAGATTTGAACTGAGAAACATATATAAGTGGGAGCTAATCTTTTAGCTGGAAAATGGGTCCAACTGGCCACTGTTCCATCTCAATTAGGTCACTTGAAAACACGGAATATGGAAAAGTATAGGTCCCTGGGGTATTTGAGAATTCTCTGGACTTAAGGAGCCATAGTTTCTCCATGACACCTACTTACACAGAGTCTTTGTGCACATAAATGAGCTGCTATATATGCTAGTGTCAGGCAAGTACAAACGAGCTATGCAAACGTGCAGTGCTGGGCTCTGGGCCTGGCTGACCAGGTTGGCTGCAGCTTCAGGGATGCTCGGCGTCCCCCAGTAGGAAGGAACTCGCTATTTGGAGGTGGTGCAATTCCTTACTCAAGACAGTTTTTTGCTTTGAGCATTGCCTGCTGTTAGAACTGCCACACCGCTCCCCTCCTCCCCAGTCATGCCAAGGATTAAGAATGTATTTCCTTGTGACACTTCTCAGTCTGAGGCTGCTGATCCCAAGCTGTCGACTGCAGAGAGCAACACACGGCTAAAACCAGGGCCAGGAATTTATATTCACCCGTTCACACTTCTTGGCTTTCCACAGAAGACAGTCTCCTTTTCATGTCCACTTAAAATCCATTTCAACATAGGGAAGGTAGGCAGGTAACATTTTGTGGGCTGAGGCTGAGGCGTGAAATCCCTACGGGAGGCATTCGCTCTCTTACCCAGGATCTCATGACAGCCTCACAACCACTGGGGACGTGTGGAAAGATACACCTGCCTTTCACAGGGAAGAGGGAGTCTGAAGAGTCCTTGGACTCAAACATCTTGTCTGAACACACTGGGGTATAATCTCTTATCAACTCTAAACTCCACCCCTCATCCTTAGGCTAAATGTCTACTGACAGTTCAGAACCTTAAACTTAGCCCAAGTGGTAATCGCTACCTGTGTCTATTAATGAACACAACATGTACCAGGTGTACCTCATACTTCAAGAGGGGTAAAAGATGACCATCTCAATTCCTGCTCATTAAATAACAGCTCAGCGGCTAATATATAAAGGTAAGTTAAAAAAAAAAAAAGATAGCTATTAGTAACAACATTTTTAAAACTTTTTTTACATTTTAATTTTTTGTAGAGACAGAGTCTTTCTATGTTGCCCAGGCTGGTCTTGAACCCCCGGCCTCAAGTGATCCTCCCACATCCTTCCCAGTCCCCAAAGTATTGAGACGACAGGCGTGAGCCACCATGCCTGGCCAGATGTAAATTATAATAACAACAGTACCCCCACTTTTTAAATATTTCCTGTGGGTGGGGCACTGAGCTGCCCAATCTGAATTCTTTTTTTTTTTTGAGGCGGAGTCTCGTGCTGTCCCCCAGGCTGGAGTGCAATGGCGCGTTCTTGGCTCACTGCAAGCTCCACCTC
Source organism: Macaca mulatta (assembly GCF_049350105.2). Classification (NCBI taxonomy): domain Eukaryota; kingdom Metazoa; phylum Chordata; class Mammalia; order Primates; family Cercopithecidae; genus Macaca; species Macaca mulatta. The sequence continues at coordinate 128,256,677 of NC_133413.1, forward strand.
CAGGGTTAATGCCATTCTCCTGCCTCAGCTTCCTGAGTAGCTGAGACTACAGGCGCCCGCCACCACGCCCGGTTAATTTTTTTGTATTTTTAGTAGAGAAAGGGTTTCACTGTGTTCACCAGGATGGTCTCGATCTCCTGACCTCGTGATCCACCCGCCTCGGCCTCCCAAAGTGCTGGGATTACAGGCGTGAGCCACCGCACCCAGCCCAATCTGTATCCTTTATTGTGCCTTATTTTTACAACCATCGTGGAGAATAGGTGCTATTGGCCCCAGTTTACAGATGATGAAGTGTCAAAGGTTTTGTTCAGTTTGTGCAAGGAGGACAGGATCCACGACCGGCTGTCATCTCTCAACCTGCCCAGGAGGAAAGAGAAACGAGGCGCCAGCAAAGGTGAAAATAAGACACATTTAATACATCGTGCCTGTGATATTAATCTCAGGTAGCTTTCTGAAAGAGGCGAGGTTTTGCAGCACCAGTTTTTTCTTTTTTTTCCCCCTTTGAGCAGAGTCTTGCTCTGTTGCTCGGGCTGGAGTACAGTGGCATGATCTCAGCTTACTGCAACCTCCACCTCCTGGGTTCAAGCGATTCTTGTGCCTCAGACTCCCAAGTAGGTGGGACTACAGGTGTGTGCCACCATGCTCAGTTAATTTTTGTATTTTTAGTAGAGATGGGGTTTCACCATGTTGGTCAGGCTGGTCTTGAACTCCTGGCCTCAAGTGATACACCTGCCTTGGCCTCCCAAAGTGCTGGGATTATAGGCGTGAGCCACTGTGCCTGCCCAGCACCAGCTTTTATACTCAGCAATACCCACTTCCAAAATTCTTCTCAAGAGAAATGCAATTCCAAGACACATGGGCCTAAATTCTCTGGTTAGAAACAAAATGTTTTTGAAAATGCTAAATAAAGGGTTACCTGAGTAAAGTGGCAGGGAGGGGGTGCAGGGGGGAAAGAGGGGATTAACAATAAAAGAGCCAACAGCAACAGTGACCTCAGATGGATAAATGGGTCCAGAAGGGGCACGCACAGGCCCAGTGGTGATGGGGAAGCCTGAGGTCATTATCTTACCATTAACTCCTTTCACGAGGCTCTAAGCCAACGGGACTGGTTAAGTGGAATGGGGCCAGGAAGTATGGACTGCAGCCTGAGAAGACCAGGATAGGGGTAGACAGTGCAGTGTGTCTGTTCTAAGGGTGTCAGCTCCCCACCTAGGACAATCTGAGTCCCAGGAGGCTGGCTGTGGAGGGACCACTTCTTCCCTACATGCCTCTCTTTCCTTCTTTTTCTTAACTTCTCCTCCTGTTGCCTAGAGGAAGCCTTCCCTGATCCCTGAAGTTTGGGCACCCTGTGCTAACTCTCTATTGCTCACTCTGTATTAAGTTGCGCATTTTTCTCATCTTCCTTCCCCTGGATTCCAGGACACAGGACCTTGGTCCTACTTTCTGTTGACCCAACAACTACCTTAAGGCCTGGCCTACCGTAACCACTCAGAAAAAGAGTTGTTAAATTAATGTAAGGTGCTCAGTGTCTACCAATTTGCATTAAAGTGTACAGGGGCTGTGGAAGCAACAAGATAACAAAGATAAGATGCAAGCCCTTCATTACAACAATCTTCACTTTAACAAACACATGCCCAACTCTTGATTATGCTGGGTTCTTCCAAGGATGAGTTCATTCCTATGCTTACACCAAGCCCAATTTACTTGGGGAATGAAAAATCGTGTTATTTATTTAGTCTTCCTATTGTACATTTTAAAATCCCTTCTCTGTTTTTATTTCTGCAGGTCTGGCAGCTTGTTAAAAATGTCATCTTCTCCCTGCACGGTGAGGAGGGTGGAAAATTTGTGTTTCACCAGCCCTGATAAATAGCGTTATTTGTAAATCAAAGTTAAATGCATGCACAGTGCTGTTCAAACTGAACCTTCTCCTGGCCTTCCTCCATGTCTGAACTGAAGAAAAAAAATTGTAGAATATCCTCATGGCTTCTGCAATGACAAACCCTGCACCAGTCCAAAAAGCAATGACTCCCTCTCCCTGCACAGAAAATTGAGCTCAAACCAATGTTCTGACCACTTCCCTTCTTGATCCAAGATATCCTTTCCAGCAAGACCAGCCTGGATCAGGTCTTGGATTAGAGGGATATTTCGCATTCCTACTATTCTCACCCCCAGGGCAGGCACTGTGCAGAGCCTGTCCTGTGTCCTGCATTCTTGTCAGTGCTTAATCCTTTTGTCTGGCCCCTGCACTTAATTGATTATAAAATATCTTGAGAATCCAATGACAGTTTACGGAATGTCAGCTGGTGCCACCAACCTCACCTTCCCATTTCCTCTCCCACTGTTGCATCACTAGCCTCTGCCTTGTGACTTTGACAGTCAGGGCTGCCACCTCACTCCTGAGCCGCTGGTACCGAATACACAAACAAGACCTCAGAACTCTGTGTAGGCTGACATAGCACATTCTCAAAAAATTCTAGAACACCCAACTTACTATGAATGCTGCATGAAGCTAGTTGTCTATGCAAAGTTTAATCATTCCCATCCGGGTATGTGAATGCATAAATGTATAGATACATGGGTATATCCATGGGACATAAAATTTGGGTTACGGTTGAAGATTTGATGCCACATGTTACCGATTTACAGATTATCTTTGCATGAAGGTTGGGTCCTAAGGGATTGGAGAGGCCCACAAGTCTAGATTCTGCCATTTCCTTTGGCAGAAGTACAACAGTGCCCTGGGGAAGATGGTCTGTGGAGCTGAGTCACCTCTCCCTCCTCCTCCTCCAGCTGGCCATGCTTCCCACAGTTCCTTTGAGAAGCAGATAGAGCTAGCTAGCTCCCTGGCACTCTCATTCTGGAAAGAGGCTATGGGACAGAAAGAAAATTTAAGCACTGGATTGAGGAGAGGTGGACCAGATGGCCCAAAGGATGCCTTCATGCCCTGACATTTACTCACTGGACAAAGGAGTACTGAGCAGGCCCTACATGTCAGGTAGCACTCTGAGCACTGGGATGCCATGAAGCAAGAGTCCTCCAGGAGCTGCTCATTCATGGATTTTGCAATTCAGTGGCAACTAGAGTCTCCTCACACCCCTCTTCCTATACCTCCTTAAACCCTTTTCTCCTTCAGCTCAAGCATGCATGAACAGAGCAACAGAAACCATACTCCGCTTCTTACTAGTTTTAAACAGAATGAGTTCAATCGTATCTTCCTACAGTCCATAGTCTATAAAGCAGCCAAACACACCTTTCAAATGTCACCCCCAGTCTGAACACCCTCCAAGGGCTCCTCCTGGCATGCAGAATAATATTCATGCCCTACACCCTGGCCGACTGGGTCCAATGAGAACTGGCCTCTGCCCACATCTCTGACTGCCCCATCGTCAGTCACCATCTACAGCTACAAAGTCCTGCTCTCAATTTCTTGGCAGAGAATGCTAACTTCCACCTCCTGCACTTGCACTTGCTGTGCCCTCTGCCTGGAATTCCTCTCCAGGATCTCTCTCAAGCTGCCTATAAGCATTCAAATAGCCCCTTCTCAGAGAGGCCAGCACAGACCAACTGGTGCTACTTCCACTCCCTTTCTGTTGCCCTGTTTCATCTCTGTCCTGGCATTTACCAAGGTCAGAATTCATACGTGTTTGTTTTACTGGCTTACCTTCTTTCTCCCCAAATGTAATATATACTTCATGAGAGAAGGAGCTTTCCTGTTCTTATTCACCACTGTGACCCCAGACCCTGTACTATGCCTGGCCCACAGTAATCTTTCAGGAAATATTTGTTGAACCTATGTCAGATTATTCAACACTCACCCCATTCCTCATGGGTTTATAAAGCCCAGGTCATAAAGTGTCCGAACTGCTGGCAATGTTTGCAGGGATAATTCATGTGACAATTTTCTAAAAGGATATGGAGAAGTTTTCTTTCATCTTTGTTTTATACAACGCTAGCCTTCTCTCTCTAGTTAATGGTATGATTCTTCAAGTTCTCTAAATGCCACCTGCTATGAAAGCAAGAGCCCATTAAAAATGCCTGTAGAAGAAATTTCTTAAAGAAAGAGCATCTTTAGAGATGTTTATGTAAAGTGATACAATGAAACCCTGCACAAATTAATAACTAAAGCATTTATGAATATTAGGAAGGATGAGGCAAAAATTTTCTTGGAACAGTTTTTTGTACATATGAGGTAAAACGTAGAAGATGTCAAAGGCCTGGCATTGTTATGCTTCTTTCGCCTCTTCTTTGAGTCCCAAATTGTTATGGCATATACCCAAAATCCATCTATTGCTTCAGAAGTATAGATCGTTTTCCAAAAGAAGCATCTGGAATAACTAATTTGTTACCAAAGCCAGTGATTTAACACACATGATACCATGGGGCTGAACGGCCGGCCATGAGTCCCAGTTTTCCATTGTATTAGGTTTCAGCTATTAACCAATCAGTCTGCTTTTAGAGTATGAATTTGTGTAATGTAGATGGCTCAGAACTCTTGGCTATGGGGCTCTTAATAGGAGAGCATTTCTGTCACATGGAATGTCTTGTTGCTTGGTTTCCATTAAGGTATCTTGGCTTTTAAATAAACTGTCAAGTAAAACTTGGCATCAAAACACAAAGTGAGTAACTTCCTTTGTTGAGTCGCTGACAGCTCCGCTGTGTGTCAGATAGATAGCTGCTAAGAGTCAGCTCCAAAGGCGACTGCAGCCTCTTTGGAAGGATGCTGGTATCACAAACTGCCTTCCTCAGGATTAAGGCTAAGCAAAATTTAGGGATAATCTTTATGGAAAGGTAACCCAGCAACAGCCAGTCGGCCATATCCCTCTCCACAAGTGTTGGTTTTGGAATTAGAAAAGTTTTGGAGGTGCGAAAACATAATTGGAAAACTTTTTTTCCCTGCTTAAAGGGCTAATTGATTTCACAGGTGTTTAATTATCATTTGCTGTGAGATAATACCTTGTAGTGCCATAAAAAATGGATTTAATTTTCGAGTGCTTGCAAAACCATTTCCAAAGCCAAGTCAGAGCTAAAGCTAGATAACTATTCTATAAATCAAACACACTGCCTCTTTTCTTTGAAATTTTTAATACTTGGGGATAATGATATCTGACAACCTTGAAACTAACATGAAAAGGATTTTTCTGCCAAGTGCCAAAAGTCAACCATTGGAGCATTTCAGGCAGTTTGGTTCATTAACAGTGACTCAGGCAGCCTCAGGACCCTGCCTGCAGGCTTCCAAAACACCCCAAAGGTAAGAGCATTGGTGTGTGTCAAGACACAATATTATCTACCAAGATCAAATGGTCATATATCCAATAAGGTCTACAGAAAAACAGAAAGAAACCCCAAACCACCCTTCGCACAAAAAACTGCCTGGAAACAACAGTAACTCTCTAAGCTCAAACTAAGAGTCCTGGAACTTAGAAAGTAGAGATGTTTCAACTTGATCAAGGGATGCTTTCCTATCTTATGCTTAAGGCACAACACTTGTGCTTTCTGTAATAACAAGGGAGGGAATCATAAAATCAAACAAATGTTAACAGCTGGAAGGCACCACAAAGATCATCCAGTCCAAATATCCAGATGAAAAAAAGCAGCCAGGAGAGGTCAAGTAACTTACCCAAGATATCACCAGGGGCAGAACCAAGATAAAAAGAATAATTCTGAGTGAGCAGAGAAAGGAAAAGAAAGCTTGAAAATAGATTTAGAGTCCCATTCTCACCCAAAATCTAAAAATATAAGGAAGAATTTTTAAAAAGACAAAAAAAAAAAAAGTGAGGTTTCATTCTGTAAGAGTGGCGGCTATTTCTTCAACAGAGCCCAGTTTCCACAGAAGTGCTTAAGCAGCCTTAAATAACTGCTTGGGGGTTTTAGTTAGTGCCACGTTTTGGATTTTTTTTTTCTCTCCAACTTCTATTCAGAAGCTGCTGAAATCCTACCATGTTCCATTAGATTAAGTGTGCTTAAATGATTTAAGAAAGCAGCGTAACTTAGCTGGACACACGCACGCACGCATGCACGTGCACACACACACACACACACCCCATTATTTAATTTATTTAACGCCTGTGTATGGAGGGTGCATGCACCCCAAACCACTGTATAACAAAGATTTCTGGGCAGTTCAGGTTGGCCTTCGCAGTGCTGGATAAAATAATATACGGCAATATGCAGTATAATTGGTGCCATTCTTGGACACTGTGTTTGGGTCCTGGTAGTAAAAGTCTGGGCCAAAGTCATGTGGGCTGAAAGGGCAGAGGACAATGTGGGCCCCAGTATAGTCTGAAAAGAGTTGGAATGGAAGGGCATCCCTAGGGACTGGCTTAGGATTGCAATGAAACTCCTTCAATGAATAAAAATGGTGGCAATAACTCTAGCTAACATTTATTGAGAACTTATTACATGCCCAACTCTCTGCAAAGCACTGTATGTCCATTTGGCCATTTGCTCTTCCAACAATCCTATGAAGTAAGTAGCGTTATAGCTCCCATTTTGTAGAAGAGGAAATTGAGGATCACCCCTAATTTGTCTAAATTCACTTAATACACAGGTGGGTAGAATTTGAACTGAGGCATTGTGACTTCAGGTCCTAAGTTATTGTACACAATTGCACACTGCCTCCTTTCCATAATGCTTTTTGGAGATGTCCCATTGGCTAGCTAAATGAGCTGTGTCATCAGGGACACCATGAGAACCACTATGAAATGCACTGGACTAAGTTATGTCTTCTAACCAAAGACGTGCCTGGCATGGGGAAAGAGCTTTTATGTGGCTCTGAATAAGAGATAATATCTTTCCCAGGGTCCGCCCCATCTCACACATTACTTCCAGGTCTTGGGGACTTGATAGAGCAGGTGAGAAATAAATTCCTGTTCATTTGCTATATTTATCTCAGCCAGGACCAGCAATGGAACATAGAAACTTCAAGACCTCTTCCTAAGACTTTATATGATTCTTAGTTTCCCAATCCATCGTGAGGCTTTGGTGCCAAGACCCATAACATGACTTTTAGTTCCCTAATAAGCTTGTGGAGTCTCTACTATGTGTGCAGATCTTTAAGGTCACATGGACAAAATTGGGAAGATACATAAAACAAATACTGTAGGAGACAATGAGATTTCATTCATTCATCCATCCATCCATCCATTTACCAATAGCACTTATTATGTACCTACTAAGCACCAGGCATTCTATTGTCAGGATACAATGGTGGGCCAAATAAAAAATCCTTGCTGTGATGTAGACTAAATCCATAGAATGGTTTGCAAAACAAAGGTTAGGACTCCATGCTGCCTGGAAAAATGAGTGTGATTAAAGACTGGATGTCTGAGGCCGGGCGTGGTGGCTCACATCTGTGATCCCAGCACTTGGGGAGGCTGATGAAGGCAGATCATCTGAGGTCAGGAGTTCAAGACTGGCCTGGCTAACATGGTGAAACCCTCTCTCTATTAAAAATACAAAAATTAGCTGGGTATAGTGGTGTGCACCTGTAATCCCAGCTACTCGGAAGGCTGAGGCAGGAGAATCATGTGTCTGGATGGATAAGCACTGTCATTCAGTTAAACACGTTGATCATATCAGAGCATTCCATATTCCACATACCTGCTAAGCAATAACTAAGGCAACAGACGTTGATCCACGTTACAGACAGTAAAGTTGCATCAGAAAAGAGCCTTAACAACTTGATTAGAGTTAATGAAAGATACTTAAAGTTGTTCTAGTTCATCTTATCTGCTCTTCCCTGGAGACCTGGCAACTCACCTTTTTAGCACTTATTTATAAGCCCCTCTCCTATTACCGCAAAATTCTACAGACTCTGTAGAAATGGTGCTGAGTCTCTAAATAATCACATTTTCATGGTAATTAAAAGCCAAATTCCCTAACTCCCTAAATGCTATGAGCAGCTTGAATGCCTGTGTTTTGTCCTAACATTGAGCATCTCTAGGGTGAAGGAAAACCATGATAGAAAATACTGAAATGACTTAATTGCAGAAAAAGGCAGCCTTATGATGAAGTAGCAGTGAGCTTCTGCCGGGATGGCACAGCCAGGGGAGGAAGCTGCTCACAGGAGGAACGCCCAGGAGCCCTGGCCTCTGCCCTTCTTCAAGTACTGACTACTGTGAGGCCTGGGCCGAGGTCCTGCAGGCCAGGAGAAGCCCTGAGATGACATCTTTCTGCTATGGTGACAAGTCCTTCCCATTGATTCTAATAGTTGTTAAGGTAAGAGAGGTAAACAAGGGAATTTAAGTTATTAATGCATTAGTTTGAATTGGAGCTGGGAACAAAGGAAAAGCCACAACTTGGCTTCATCCAGCAAAGACACTATTTTCATCCATCTGTCTCCTAGACTAATTTAGGGATTACAGGACCTACCCAGGAAGCTCCGATGCAGCAAAGTAAAGATCATATTGTGAGGGCAGACGAGGCCAAACCATTGCCACCTCTGTCTTTAAGGCTGCTAATCTCTTAGAAAAAACTGGAAGAAAAAGTTGGAAAGGGCAGTAGGGGGAGAAGACACACACACACACACACACACACACACACACACACACACACACACACACACATATACCTATTTAAAGACCACCAAATACGTTTTTCATCTTTAAATCAAAGTCCTGCATAGAAAAAGAAAGCTGCTGGTAAGCATTAAAGGAAAGACTTGTGGCCAATAATACGAAACATGTTTCTAAAACAATACCTTAACATGTAGAAATAACAATGATAATGATGATATAACAGCCACACTGTTGAGAGCACACTCATGCGCCGAGCACCATGCTAATTACATACAGTATCGCGTTCTAAGTGTCACAATCTGTAACACTAATACTATGGTCCCATTTCACCGCTGCACACCAAGGTTGACAGAAGTGTGATAATTTTCCCAGAGTTATATAGCCAGAGAAGCATAACTAGAACCTGAACATAGCCCTCTGAATGTGAAGTAGATGCTGCTGAACTTCACTTGCATTGTTTACCAGTAGTTTTGATGTCATACAGAGAAATAGGTATAAACGAAATCTTTCAAAGTAATGAGCACTGAAAATATTTTGGTTCCCACTGCAATGAGTAATTCAAATAATGAACCACTAACCCTTAAAACACAGAACTTATATGTATGCTATGCTGATATTAAAATGGCTTGTTTATAGGTTTTCTGATTACTGCATTCTGGGTAAGATAAAGCAGTTATATCCTCTCTCTCCTTTGCTTTGACAGGATGCTAAGCACATGTAAAGTTGTTGGAAATCATCTTGAACCTTAAAAACCAAACTAAGTGGCAGGTCTGCTCAGCTAGTTGTAAATATGGGCATAGTTTCACTTTACTGCACTTTGCAGATCTTGAGTTTTTGTTTTTGTTTTTAACAAATTGAAGGTCTATGGCAACCCTAAGCAAGTCTGTCGGCATCATTTTTCCAACAACATGTGCTCAGTTTCTGTCTCTGTATCACATTTTGGTAATTCTCATAATATTTCAAAACTTTTATTGTTATTGTATCGGTTAGGGTGATTTGTGATCAATGCTCTTTGATATGTTACTACTGTAATTGTTTTGGGATGTCACAAAACTCACCCATATTAAGATGGTGAACTTGAAAAATGTGTGTGTTCTGACTACGCTACCAACCAGCCATTTCCCCTCTCTCTCTCTCTTTGGGCCTCCTTGTTCCCTGAGACACAAAAATATTGAAATTAGGCCAATTAATAACCCTACAATGGCCTATAAGTGTGCAAGTGAAAGGAAGAGTCACATATCTCTCACTTTATTTACTTAGAGACGGAGTCTTGCACTGTCACTCTGGCTGTAGTACAATGATGTGATCTCGGCTCACTGCAACCTCCGCCTCCCAAGTTCAAGCGATTCTCCTGCCTCAGCCTCCTGAGTAGTTGGGATTCCAGGCACCCAGCACCATGCCTGGATAATTTTTTGTATTTTTAGTAGAGATGGCGTTTCACTATGTTGGCCAGGCTGGTCTCGAACGACTGACCTCAGGTGATCCACCTGCTTCAGCCTCCCAAAGTGCTGGGATTACAGGCTTGAGCCACCGCACCTGGCCACATCTCTCACTTGAAATCAAAGGCTAGAGGTTATTAAGCTTAGTGAAGAAGGAATGTTGAAAGGCACAACACGTTGAAAGCTATGCCTCTCATGCCAAACAGCCAAGTCATGAATGCAAAGGAAAAGTTCTTGAAGGAAATTAAAAGGGTTACTCCAGTGAACACATGAATGATAAGAGGGAGAAACAGCTATATTACTGGTTTGGAAAAAGTTTTAGTGGTCTGCCTAGAAGAGCAAACCATACACAACATTCCCTTAAGTCAAAGCATAATCCAGAGTAAGGCTTTTTCGATTTTATGATGACTGAGAGAAATGTGGAAGATGCAGAAGAAAAGTTTGAACCTAGCAGAGGTTGGTTCATGAGGCTTTAAAAAAAGAAGCTGTTTCCGTATCATAATAGTGCAAGGTGAAGCAGCGAGTACTGATCTAAAAGCTGCAGCAAGTTATCCATCAGATCATTGATGAGGTGGCTATATGAAACAACAGACATGCAATGTGAATGAAACAGCCTTATACTGGAAGAAGATGCCTTCTATGACTTTCACAGCTAGGGAAGAGAAGTCGATGACTGGTATAAAAGTTTGGAAGGACAGGCTGACTCTCTTGTAAGAGGCTAATGCAGTTGGTGACTTGAAGTTGAGGCCAATGCTCATTTACCATTCCAAAAATCCTAGGACCCTTGAGAATTAACTTAAAAGCTGTATCTTTAGCTTTAAAGCTAAATCTACTCTGCCTGTGCTCTATAAATAGATGGAACAACAAAGCCTAGATGACAGCACATCTGTTTACAGCATGGTTAACTGAATATTTTAAGCCTACTGTTGAGACCTATAGCTTAGAAAGAAAAATTTCTTTCAAAATATTGCTGTTCATTGACGAGGCACCTAGTTACCCAAGAGCTCTAATGGAGATGTGTAAGATTAATGTTGTTTTCATGCCTGCTAACACAACATCCATTCTGCAGCCAATAGATCAAGAAGTAATTTGGGGCCTAGGCACAGTGGCTAATGCCCGTAATCCTGGCAATTTGAGAGGTCAAAGTGGGAGCACTGCTTGAGGCCAGGAGTTCAAGACCAACCTGGGCAATGTAAGACCTCATCTCTACAATCAAAAAATTCAGCCAGACTAGGCATGGTGGCTCACACCTATAATCCTATATAATTCTAGCACTTTGAAAGTCCATGGCAGGAGGATTGCTTGAGCCCAGGAATTCGAGACCAGCTTGGGCAACATGGCAAGACTCCCCACCGCCAAAAAAAAAAAAAAAAAACTCCCACATGGCAGCATGCTCCTGTAGTCCCAGATATTCAGGAAGCTGAGGCAGGAGGGTCACTTGAGACCAGGAGTTTGTGGTTACAGTGACCTATGACAGCACCACTGCACTCCAGCTTGGTCAATAGAACAAAACTGACTCAAAAAAAAAAAAAACCAGTAATTTTATCAAGTATTGTTATTTTAAAAATATATTTTATAAGGCTATAGTTGACAGAGATAGTGATTCCTCTGATGGATCTGGACAAAGTTAATTGAAAACCTTTTGGAAAGGATCCTAGACGCCATAAAGAACGTTCATGATTCATGGGAGAAGGTCAAAATATCAACATTATTGGGAGTTTGGAAGAAGTTGATTCCAACCTTCATAGATGACTCTGTGGGGTTCGGGACTTCAGAAGAAGTCACTGCAGATATGGTAGGACTAGCAAGAGATCTAGAATTAGAAGTGGAGCCTGAAGATGTGACTGAATTGCAGCAATCTGATAAAACTTGAATGGATGAGGAATTGCTTCTTATGGATGAGCAAATAAAGTGGTTTCTTGAGATGGAATCTACTCCTGATGAAGATGCTTTGAACATTGTTGGAATGATAACAAAGGACTTGGAATATTACATAAACTTAGTTGACAAAGCAGTGGCAGGGGTTGAGAGGATTGAGTCCAACTTTGAAGGAAGATCTACTGTAGGTAAAATGCTATCAAACAGCATTGAATTCTACAGAGAAGTCTTTCATGAAAGGTTAGAGTCAATTGTTGCCGCAAACTCCACTGTTGCCTTATTTTAAGAAACTGCCAGCCAGGCACAGTAGCTCATGTCTGTAATCCCAGCACTTTGGGAGGCTGAGGCAGGCAGATCATTTGAGGTCAGGAGTTCGAGATCAGCCTGGCCAGCATGGTGAAACCCCATCTCTTCTGAAACAAACAAACAAACAAAAATTATCTGGACATGATGGCATATGCCTGTAGTCCCAGCTACCTTGGAGGCTGAGGCAGGAGAATGACTTGAACCTGGGAGGCAGAAGTTGCAGTAAGCTGAGATTGCGCCATTGCACTCCAGCCTGGGTGACAGGGCAAGACAAAAAAAAAAAAAAAAAAGAAAAGAACAGAAGAAAGAGAGAGAGAGAGAGAGAGAGAGAGAGAGAAAGAAAGAAATTGCCACAGCTACTCTCACTTTCAGCAACCACCACTTGATCAGCCAGCAGCCATCAACAAGGCAACACCCTTCACCAGCAAAATGATTATGACTCACCAAAGGCTCAGATGATCACAAGTACTTTTTAAGCAGTATTTTTAAATTAAGGTATATATATTGAGGTTTTTAAAGACATGTTATTGCATGCCTAATAGACTACAGTATAGTGTAAATATGACTTTTATATGTACTGGAAAACTGGAAAAAAATCATGTGATTTGCTTTATTGTGCTCTTTGTTTTATTTTCACGGTCTGGAAGCAAACACACATCTCTGAGGTGTGTCTTATAACTTAAGTGTTCAAAAACAGAGGCACAAAACCCAGCCACTAGTTCAAAACCTTCCCTTTGGGAGGCTAAGTGGAGACTGTAGCAACTACACAATATAAATGTATTTTTAAAAGAAGAAAACAGTAATTGAGAGATGATTTCATGATCTTCTCACTACTCCTGATTTGGAAATCTGGAGTGTGTGGTATGGGCATGAGGGAGATTCTTCTAAATGGGTATGTTAGGTGAATCCTTGTAGGGTAGTACAAGTTAAAGATATAAAACACCCAACTGAATGCATGTTCATGATGTATACACATATATTGTTTGTGGGTTTTTCCATCATAAGCAAGAGCCAGAAGAAAAATACTAAACAGTGAAATGTGTCTAGTAACCTTATTCTTCTGAGATATTACTGTCTATTGTGTTACTTTCGAAGCTTTTTGGTTTTACTGAACATATATTTTGATTATATGCATATACATACTACTTAACATCTTTTCAACATGAAAAGTGTCCATCAATGGATGACTGGATTAAATAAATTGTGGTATGTATGTATATACCATGGGATACTAACTCAGCCATGCACACACACAGAATGAAAATGAGGCTGGGCACAGTGGCTCACGCCTGTAATCCCAGCACTTTGGGAGGCTGAGGTGGGCAGATCACTTGAGGTCAGGAGTTCGGGAACAGCCTGGCCAACATGATGAAACCCCGACTCTACTAAAAATACAAAAATTAGCCGGACATTGTGGTGGGCACCTGTAATCCCAGCTATCCGGGAGGCTGAGGCAGGAGAATCGCTTGAACCTGGGAGGCGGAGGTTGCAGTGAGCCAAGATCATGCTACTGCACTCCAGACTGGTCAACAGAGCAAGACTCTTGTCTCAAAAAATAAATGAAAGAAAATGAAATCATGCCTTTTGTAGCAACATGGGTGCCACTGGAGGCCATTATTCTAAGTGAAATTACTCAGAAAGAGAAAACCAAAAACTGCATGTTCTCACTTAGAAGTGGGAGCTCAACAGTGGGTACACATGGACATACAGAGTGAAAGAACAGACACTGGAGACTCCTCAAGGTGGGAGGGTGGAAGGGGGATGAGAGAAGAAATCTACCTATTGGGTACAATGTCCACTATTCAGATGATGGGCAAACTGAAAGCTCAGCCTCCGCCACTATGCAATATGTCCATGTAGGACAACTGCACTTGTGCCCCCTAAATCTATTTCAAATAATTGGTGATTCAGTATGTCCTTTGTAAAGGAAAGATTATCTATTAGATAGATAATCTTTGCCAGGGACTATCTGCAGCTACAAATCGGAGAATCACAAGCAGTATCCTTGTGGCAGATATATTTGGTTTAGTCCCTACTAAATCTAAACATTTTTCTTAACTCAATTGGCAACATTTTCAAATCATGATATTTCATGCCAAAATCCAGATTTCAGGCATCTCATGAAAAATGAGAAGATCTGGTAGCACTGGACCTGCTGGACTCCCTTATGGCAAATTAGCAGAAGCTGAGTTGGCTTGATTCATTTATTACATCACTTACCTGGCCCCTGTAGGCATCTGAGTTAGTAACCCCTGGTCTACAGGTAAAGAGGCTAAAGGTCAGATACAACTCATCTCAGATGCTGGAAGCAGCTTTCTTAGTCCAAATAAGCAGCTGTCATTAGTCCAAATAGGGACTAACAATTTGACTTCAATATGAAATGTTTTATATGGGCTATAAAATTATCCAAACTTGACACAGGACACTTTGAGCTTCTTTCCAAATCATCTGGCCTTCATCTACCCACTGGAAGAACTATTACTCTGCTGAGTCCTCAGGGAAACATACCTTTCAGCCCTAACAATGAGACCACAGACATCTATATCCCCAATGCAACAACAGCTAAAAAGCAGCAGAATGTCAGAAACGCTACCCACTTAGCTCTTGGCTGACAGGCCCCACTGAGCATCCTTTGTGAAGTTCGTTTACTAGCTAATTCATAATTTACACAGGGCATTCAGACATAGAAGCTAAGATATAAAACATTTATCAACACAGGAACCAGTTTATCATTTTAAAATAATTATGTTTCTTTAAGTAAACTGATCAAGTCTATCTTCTCCAATTTACTTACTGAGCCTTATAGGCAATTTAAGTCCCGATTTCAGGGGGCATGTATGAAAGGAGAGCATGGAAATGCCATCTGCTCCCTAAAGTTTCTTTTTTTTCCTTTTTTCCTTTTTTTCTTTTTGAGACAGAGTCTTGCTCTTTCACCCAGGCTGGAGGGCAGTGGTACGATCTTGGCTCACTGCAACCTCTGCCTCCCAGGTTTAGGTTGTTCTTGTGCCCCAGCCTCCTGAGTAGCTGGGATTACAGATACATGCCACCACACTCAGCTACTTTTTGTACTTTTTAGTAGAGACAGGGTTTCACCATGCTGGCCAGGTTGTCCTCGAACTCCTGACCTTAAGTGATCCACCCACCTCAGCCTCCCAAAGTGCTGGGATTAGAGATGGGAGCCACTGCACCCGGCCTTGAAGTTTTTGTCTTAAAAACCCAGATCCTTAAGAGAAGACCAAAAAATGGTTGTGGTGCTCATATCTCTGAGACATCTTGCAGAGAAGGTAATCTCTAAATGATGCAAATCTGGTGAACATAATGTACACAGCAGACAAACCAAATGGTGAAAACTGATGTTAAACTATAAATTTCAAGCCGCGGACATTAGTGTGAAACTTTACAGCTTCAAACTTTCAAAACCCACACAACAGAATTTGTACAATACTGATGAAAATTTAGACACTAGAGATGTTCAATCATGCGCTCTGTAAACAAATCACACTTTATGGTTAATTTTGTTGCCAGCAGGATAATAAAGTATGATACAAACTCTAGCACAGTCTCAGCTGCTATTCACCAGTCTGAATGGACAGTGTTAATTGCACAGGGCATTGTGATCATTAAGAATGCAACCATGCAATTCAACCAGTAGATGGGGCACATCCACATGGCAAACGTCCTCACTGAACCAGCCAGTTGGGAAAGAATAGGCCCTGCTTCCTCCTCTATAGCCCCCTACCAAAGAGTTAAAGAGATACCCAAATGCGGAAGTTGAGGCTGCACCTCATCTCTAAAAGAGGTATTTGATTATTTCCTTAGCTTCTCTTTCATTCCTATGACAATGTAAATAAAAGGGGTGGAGACTGGTGGGATTAGGAGGGATCAGGGTTGACCACCTCAGAAGGGAGAAATATATTGAATCCACTCTATAAAAGCACCTCCTTCAGTAGTCAGTGAGTCACTCATTCTTACTGTGGACCAATGTTTACTGAGTGTTCACTCCATCCAGGCACTGCTGGAATTGGATGTTAGATCTACAGTGGGGAATCAGACAGGAATGGGATGTGGTCCGTGGAGACTGTGGCTTGCAAATGCAAGTCATCTGTGGCTACAAATCGTGACACGGAACTAAACAGGTGGGCGTGAGAATGCTTATGGGTGGACAGTGGCATCTCAGTGAAGATGGGGTACTCAGAAATGCCCTCTCTGAAGAAGTGACATTGAAACTGAGGGCTGAGGACAGAAGAGAAGCCAGCTCCCTAAAAGGGGCTGTGGGAAGAATAATTCGGGAAATGGAAAGCGTATATGCAGGGCCCCAAGTTGCAACATTCTGGACACACTCAAGGAACAATGGAAACTAAGCCAGTCCAGGTGGGAGTGGTGGAGGTGTTGGCAGAGGAAGGAAGGGAAGTGATATGGTCAAAGGTATTTGACTGACAGGGCAGTGGGCGTTGTTAGCTTTGATGCATACTCATGTACTCCACAGAAAACACAAACACAAAATTATATGGTGCTTATTTTTCCAGATGCTATTTTAAACTTTTTACATATACAATCTTCACTTATTTCTCACAGTAACTCTAAAAGGCAAGTCCTATTAGTATCATCCTCTTTTTACAGAGCAGAAAACAAGTACACAGAGAGGATAAGTGACTTGCCCCCAGACACACAGCTACTATGCACTAGAGCCCAGATTGGAACCGTAGTGGTCTGACTCCGAAGTGCATGCTCTTAACTTCTATATTCTCAGAAGCACTGTTTTATTTCAAAGTGACTCTGTATATTTTGATATCACTATGTTAAGTCTAGGGCTTTTTTTTTTTTTTTTTTTTTTTTTTTTTTGCATTTTGGTTGTTTGTTGTTGCGACACTTTTGTATTGCTTTGGTTTTGCTGGCAGATGGCTGATGTGGGCCAAATAAGAAATCTACAATTTGGCACAGAGTACATGACTAGACAGACTTATCATATGTCTTGATAATCAAGCACAATTGTGTACCCCCACCTTTGCCAGATGCCAGTTTCCTCATGAGTCTGGGTTCTGTACATGGACTCCCCAAAGGACAGTAAATCAGCACACTAGATATCTCTGCAAAGTTTCCAGCAGATGCTTGCCCTGTGCTTACCCTGCCCGGCTCCAGATGGCTCCACATCCGGCTCCTTCCTCTCGCGGGCACTTCAGATATGTCAGTAACACAGGCTGAGGAAGAAGGTGGAAGGGGCAGAGCTAACGTAGTTCTTTAAGAAGCCCCGCAGAGCCCAGCGGTATTTTATATATGCATATGAGGAGCCCTAAGCCCAGTCAGCATAAATCACTGCCAGCTTTTACTACCTGGACCCAATTTTCAAAAGGATGAAGTTGTTTACATGTTGCAGAAAAGGTTTCTGCTACCAGTTAACCCATCACCTGCTGCAATTCATTCCAACCTCTTCCATAGGCAACAGGTTGTATGGAATTTTCCTGCACTGACATATTAGCAAGACAATTCTATACCTACTCTCTCCTCTCAAAAGGGAGAGGAGCAATGCTGAGAAATAGGTACCAGCAAAAAGATGTTAAGAAAAATTTTTAAAGCGCGTATTGCAAATCAACAACAAAAACACAAAAATTGGAAAAATTTTTTAAAAGACTTAATTCTTTCCCAGACTAAGGAACAAGTTTACACACTTTTCTTTCTCCCTAAATTAAAAGTATCCTTGACCTTATCCAGTGATTTACACACACAGCACTGTCACTAAGTTTTGCATGCCTTTTATTGGGACAGTCTAGACCAGGGTATCCAATCTTTTGGCTTCCCTCGGCCAGAATGGAAGAAGATGGATTGTCTTGGGCCACACATAAAATACACTAACACTAACGATAGCTGATGATCTTTAAAAAAAACAATTGCCGGCCCCAGTGGCTCACACCTGTAATCCCAGCACTTTGGGAGGCCAAGGCGGGCGGATCACAAGGTCAGGAGATCAAGACCATCCTGGCTAACATGGTGAAATCCCATCTCTACTAAAAATACAAAAAAACTAGCCAGGCGTGGTGGTGGGCGCCTGTAGTCCCAGCTACTCGGGAGGCTGAGGCAGTTGGTTGGCGTGAACCCAGGAGGTGGAGCTTGCACTGAGTCGAGATTGCGCCACTGCACTCCAGCCGGGGCGACAGAGCGAGACTCTGCCTCAAAAAAAAAAAAAAAAAAAAAAAAAAAAAAAATCTCATAATGCTTCAGGAAAGTTGTGAATTTGTGTTGGGCCACATTCAAAATTGTCCTGGGCTGCATGTGGCACAAGGGCTGTGGGATGGACAAGCTTGGTCTAGATAATCTCTACTTTCTTCTTCTTCTCCAAAGATACACAGATTGTTCAAAAAAGTAGAAGCTGTTTTTTTAAAAAATAGAGTTCATAACACTAGTATTCATTTATCTGCATCAAAAATTAATTACCATGACAGAAGCCCAAATGAACATCTCAGAGCCAGGAGTGTTTGAGATGAGCTGACTGACTCCATACAAACACTTACTGATTTTGCTTGAATCCTCTGTAAATTTCACTTCCCACTTACTAGACTTTTCACAGAGGCCAGAAGACCCAAACAAAACCTCCTTTACTTTTCTGAGACAGGGTCTTGCTTTGTTGCTCAGGCTGGCATGCAGTGGTGTAATTATGGCTCACTGCAGCCTTGATCTCTCAGGCTCAAGCAATCCTCGCACCTCAGCCTCCAGAGTAGCTGGGACTACAGGTGTGCACCACCAAACCTGGCTAAGTTTTTTAAGGTTTTTTGAAGAGATGAGGTATCACTATGTTGCCCAGGTTGGTCTCCCTTACTTTTAACCAGTGGTAAAGAGGAGCCTATGAGATCATCTTCCATTCAGTGGTATCTAGACTTTGTGATTACAGAGCGAGAAAAACATTCAGTGGGCTTACTTAGAAATGACTTCCTTTTGTCTTATACTTACTGAGAGCTTTATTTCCTTCATCCTTCTTGTAACCTGTGGGGGCTGGAGAATTTCACACGCATTGTTCCCTATCTTCCTCATTCTACAGACAAATGTAGTTATAGATAAGATTATTTATTTATGATTGTCAAGACTCGTAGCATAACTTGCTTGTGTTACAATATTCATCCTGTCTGAAGATGACGGCACTAATCGTATAAATCGTGTAAATAAACAGGTGTCTTCACCCACTGAACGTCTAGAAATGCATCTAGGGTTGACAAATATTTACACTGAGTTATATTGCTTTAATTTACTATCAGTTGAAGGGAGAAGGGGGTGAGCAATATCACATTAATAAAGGAAGAGGATATTAGAGCTTATCATTTCATGGAGGCTTGTCTTTCTTACGTAAATTCTCAACATACAAGAAGTGAGGCCAAGAGTGGTGGCTCACACCTGCAATCTCAGTACTTTGGGAGGTCAAGGTGGGTAGATCACTTGAGGTCAGGAGTTTGAGACCAGCCTGGCCAACATGGTGAAACCCCATCTCCACTAAAACTACAAAAATTAGCCGGGCATGGTGGCACGTGCCTGTGATCCCAGCTACTTGGGAGGCTGAGGCAGGAGAATCGCTTGAACCCGGGAGGTGGAGGTTGCAGTGAGCTGAGACTGCGGCACTGCACTCCAGCCTGGGCAACAGAGACTCAGTCTCAAACAAACAAACAAAAAGTTAAATTATTAAAATCTAAAAAATATTAAAAATATTTTTAATTCAAAATATAATTTTCAATTAAGCAGAGACTTCATCTCAGAGATAACTGATAAAAACTGAGGCACAGAGAAGTTAAGCGGCTGACCAAGGTGCCACAGCTGGTGAAGAACACAGCCAGGACTCTAACCAGCTCCACAACCCAAACGTGCTGTAATGAGCTACTGGCTGCCCAGCCAGTCAACTGAACAGGTTGTTTATAAAATGGAGCAAACGCTATCAATCCCACTTGCCCTTAGAAACGCCCAGAGAATTAACCAAGCTCAGGGACAGTGGGGGATGGCACAGAACTGACTGTACAGGTGTAAAGTGTAATGATTTATGCAGGAACCAGCTATCAAAGTTACAGAAACCTAAAATTTTATCCATTGTTGGTAGCTCCCAGTAGTGCATCATTAGCCATTCTTGGCGATGATTCTGTGAGCTGTTAGAAGTTTTTGTGTGTCAGTAGATCTGTCTGAAATTATTTTCAGGTTGTATGAATCTTTGTCTAGGAATTTGCTTCCCTGGCCTTCCAACAACAACAACAACAAAAATGAAGTGCATTTGGTTCTGTTCACAGATACCTTTCTTTCTTGCTACTCTTGGCCATAAGACCAACTCTAAAAACATCGGTGACTCTGAAAATGTCTCAAGGACATTCAGTTTACTTTCCTTGCCTCTAAGCCACTCCATCTTTTAAAAACAAAGCTTGAGGAGGCTGCGTGCAGTGGCTCACACCTGTAATCCCAGCACTTTGGGAGGCCGAGGTGGGTGGATCACGAGTTCAGGAGTTGAAGACCAGCCTGGCCAACATAGTGAAACCTCGTCTCTACTAAAAATACAAAAATTAGCCGGACATGGTTGTGTGTGCCTGTAGTCCCAGCTACTCAGGAAGTGAGGCAAGAGAATTGCTTGAGCCCGGGAGGCAGAGGTTGCAGTAAGCCGAGATTGCACCACTGCACTCCAGCCTGGGCAACAGAGCGAGACTCCATCTTAGGAAAAAAAAAAAAAAAGCTTGAAGAAATTTATAGCCCAGGAAAATGAGGGGGAAAAGGATGCTATTTAAATGCAAAATCACTCCTGCTAGAGGTAGTGGTAGGAGTGGGGAGAGGAGAGATGAAAGAACGGGGTGGGTAGAAGAAAACGTCCATCCATGGGCAATTCCATTTTTGGCTATTCCATGGAGACAAACCAATTAGTGTGGATTTTCAAGGTGGTTTGTGTGAACTGGCTACCAGCCCATTATGAATTGGACTGGGATTAACTAGCTCATTCCAAACACTCCACCAAACAGCAAATGGTCACAGAAAATGATTTTTAGTCATCAACAACCTGGCTGGATTGGAAACTTGGAGATGAAAGCCTTGATAACCTCCTACCAATTTTCAAAGAGACTGTGACTCCTTCAGATCTACCCACTTCTAAATACCTTTTTGTCTCCACCCTCTCCGTTCCTTGCTTTTATTCCTTAAAAAGCTCTTTTGCAGTTCGGAGGCTGTTTGTTTTTCTGAACATAAGCATACCTATCAACCAACCAATCTGGTAATGGTCAATGTGTATGAACACCACCATTTATGTGTTTCATCATATGAGCTTGCATGACCGCCTCATCCATAAGTTTAATTCAACCCCCGGTTCTAGAAACCAGCTTACTTCTAATAGAGAAGCCATGAGAAACTTGGGCTCAATATTGAGGCCTTCAGCACATGACTAATGCCATAAGCCCTTTTAATTATTTGTCTCAGCTTCTTACAGCTGGAGTTTCCCTTGTTCCAGATACCACGTCCTTACTTTATATTCTAGGCTCAGGAACTCGGCTCCAGGGATCACCACCAGCCACCAGCATGTTCATTCATTCTTTTCTCCAAGTAAACCCCTACACCGGGGTAAACAACCTCATCAAGAGAGGCTAAGGCGATTTCAGCTGCAACCCTCTGTATGTGGCATCCCTGTGGCTTCCTACCTTAGGTCATTGCTATCCTCCTTTCTCTCACCCATTCCCCTATGGGGACCCACTCAGTTCATTTGGCTTAGGTGGGTTGATCACCACTCCTGGGGGCAGCATGTGATCTAAGTATAAGCCCCAAGCACATCATCATATTTCCCAGGCCACAGTTTTTCAGGGATGGTGTGGGAATCATTGAAGCCAATATGGCTGGTCAGGTTCTTTTTTTAATTTTAATTTTTTTTTTTTTTTTTTTGAGACAAGGTCTCATTCTGTCACCCAAGCCAGAGTGCAGTGGCACAATCATAGCTTACCACAGCCTCAACCTACCAGGCTCAAGAAATCCTTCTACCTCAGCCTCCTGAGTAGCTGGGACTGCAGTACATGCCACCATGCCTGGCTACTTTTTAATTTTTCGTACAGACGAGGTCCCACTATGTTGCCCAGGATGGTCTTGAGGTCCTGGGCTCAAGCAATCCTCTCACCTCGGCCTCCCAAAGTGCTGGGATTAGAGGCATGAGACAAGTCAGCGCCGGCAGTATCTGCAGTAGAGGTAGGAAGAGGCTATATATATTCTTCCACGCATCCTCACTACCAAGGGGTATGTTACGATGAAAACACGTTACGGAACAAACGTTGAAGTCCTGCCAAAATTCCAGCCCAGAGAGCAGGGCCTGATACCCACTGCCAGGCCACATTAATGCTGACATGGAGTAGCCAGTCCTCAACAGGTTGCCTCCTGGACCTCCTCCACTCACCTGGCCTGGGGCCTCTAGGACCTCCCCAGAGCCAAGTGCTTGCCAAAAATCTCACTTTTTGCACAACTCTATGTTCCGTGCTGCGTGTGTTCTGCCTGGCGGGCTGGACTTCCCGCCAGCACCCACAGGCCCCCACCCAGTGTCTGCCCCGCTTTAGCAGATGAGGCTTCTCTCCAGACCCACGTCCTCCAGTTTGCTCTGTGAACCCCAACGAGCCTGCCCAAGCCTGCCTCCATATTCACAATGAGGAAGAATTTAATGAAAGAAAACCAATGTGCCAATCTCTAACACTGGAACAGAAATTCCAATAGGTGGTGAAGCTTGATCTTGCCCATAAATAGTGATGTGTTTCTTTGGCGCGCAGGATTGGAAGGACAAACTGTAAGCTCAGCTCCAACTCAGAGCTGGCTAAGGGGCTGGCAGACAGGTCAACTCTCTGACTCCAGGATGCACAGGAATGTTCTGGTCTCGAGCGCATGATGAAGTCAATTACCAGAAGTTTTTTAAATCCTCCAAAGTATCCACCTCCTTGTCCTAAACTATGCCTGGAAATTCAAATAAAACACACTTAGTAAATTTCCTTCTTTTTCTGGCAATACTAGCTTTTACTGAAGGATGATGTAGCAGGAACAAAGCCCATTCTCAATATAACATATCACTTTATACTATCTACATCTTAATGTCAAACACAATAACCACTAGCATATAAATGCTATTCCTGATTTTTAAATAATCCTATTGAACTAAGCTAAATTTTAATAGATTCTATTTGAAAAGGAAGGATGGAGCTCAAATTCTTTAGCCATAAACATTCATTTTCCCTCATATTTATATTTACACACACATACACACTCACACATATATATCTCTCTGAAATAAGGTAATGTCAGGTAAGTAGTACTTTTAATAATGTAGTTCCAAAAAATCAAACCTAATAGTCCTTTGGATCATGAATTACTTTGTAAGATTCAGAAAAATACTCATTTTATTATGAGAGACAAAGGAAGAAAACAATGAGGTGATGTTGCTACCCCTGTTGCAAGAAACAATGTCCCCCAACCTTGAAGCACTACTGATTTCAAATGAAAATGTTGTTCCTGTGCTTTTAAGGCTTTGCTCCTTACTTTAAAAAAAAATTAGGAAAATTAAAAAACTTCATCGAAAGATGATCAAACTATTTAGCAATTATTTCGGCAATGGCTCATTTCTCTTAACACATAAACAAAACTAAAACTGAAGGAATTAAATGTGATAATGACATATCTCTCAAATCTCATGGTAAAATTGGATGTTCAGTGGCATTAAAACACATTTCCCACCAATAACTTTGCTCTGTGATTGCCAAGGTGTAGGTCTCTCTTATTCAAACATCTGAGAATTGTTACCTCTGAGCATCTGCTGACATTCAACATTTGCTGCCAGTGTGTTATTTGCTAGGGACTTTCCTAGGCACAGGGGATACCAAGGTGATCCTGTGAAAGCTAAAAATCAGTGTATCAATGGGCATTAAGTAGAAGGAGCAAGGAGGGGTCTGATGTTGATCTTAGGGTCTGATGTTTATCTTGGGTGCACCATTTGTTTCCAAATTCTAGCAAGTGGTCCATCAGTCTGTACTATTTACCCTAGAGTGAATTGTGGACACATGGTTCATCCATAATCAGTCCTTAGCTCCATCCACATTTATTTTACTGTCATGCAACTTGCTCCAGAGTAGGAGGCCTCTTCCTACTCCAAGTGTTAGAAAATACAGATGAACTTTACCATTCCACAAAGCATAAAGGGATTGAGAGCTTATTGAAAGCAGGGACAGTATCACTCCACTTGGTGTCCTGTATCCACATTAGGCCTCAGTGGGTATACCATAAATGCTTTGTCACACATACACAAAAAAAAAAGATTGAATGAATAAAAAAATAAATATTTTAATGATCCAATTTAAAAAATCATCTTAGTATTATAAACAACATTCAGGGGAATACCAACTGAGTTTCCATTCTGCAGAAGGGTAAAGCAATAGAGAGAAAAAAGATTAAAAGGCAAATCTCTAGCCGATGTTACTGGGAAACAAATGTAAACAGGGCTCATCTCTAACTCCAAGTCCTGAGCACAAGCTTTGGCTGTTGTATAGAATTTTCATATGCACTGCCTGCATCTTACACAAGTATTTAAAAGCATTCCCTAATCTGCTCCTCTTTAGTTTTAGCTGTATTCTCATATGGTTTTCTGATATAATCAAGAAAAATATCCACCCTAATAGTGCTTTGATTATTTTACAGTACAATTATTTTGAGAGTATGGAACCTTCTGAGTACGTTTCTAAAACAACTTCAAGGCAAAAATGCAGTTCTATTGCTTTCGACATAAATGCATATATTGGAATACTCTGGCACCAACAATAGGATCAAATGATAGAACTCTTCCTTCAGAAAGCCTGTAAGAAGCCTTTATCCTCACCCATGAGGGGCTTTTGCACACATCTGTTTCAGCTCAGTCCCCTAGAGATATCTAAAATCTAATTAACCAATTAAGTTGCAAATATATTCTAATATATGCAAGGCAGATTTTCTTGGGTGTTAAATTATGTGACACTGAACCATATACAGTACACAAGAGTGGGACCTCACTGAAACACCACAAGTTACCCCAATGCAAGAACAGCTAGGTGGGCTCTGGTCCACAAGCACTTCTATCCGCTAATGAGAAAATGAGTTACCATTGTCAGGTTAGGTTGTGTGTGCTTTGGTAAGGTACTGCTAAAGGCACTGATGAGACGGAGGGGTCATCAGGCACTCTGAGTTTTGTCTTCTAAAACTGCTTCCACAGTATCCCCTAGGGTACGGCTGGGGTGGGCACAGTTGCCTATGGCCGAGGAATTCGAGAAAAAATAAGCCAGCTCAGTGGCTCATGGCTGTAATCCTAACACTGTGGGAGGCTGAGGCAAGAGGATCACTGGAGTCCAGAAGTTTGAGACCAGCCTAGGCAACATAGCGAGACCTTGTCTCTGCTACAAATAAAAAATAATAATAATTAGCTGCATGGGGTGGCGTGTACCTGTAGTCCCAGCTACTTGGGAGGTTGGGGTGGAAGGATCTCCTGGACTCAGTAGATAGATAGAGGCTGCAGTGAGCTATATCACACCACTACACTGCAGCCTGGGCAACAGAGTGAGACCCTGTTTCAAAAGAAAGAAAGAAAAGAAGGAAAAGGAAGAAAGGGAGGGAGGGAAAGAAAAAATAAGAGGATGATATGTATTCCACTTAGTCTGTTTTCCTAGGGTGGATGAAGGGAAGTTTAAGTTATGGGACGAGTATGCTCTATGATACTGGGAATTACTAACTGCTATTATTAATTTGCATGCAGAACTCTGTTCTTTAAGAAAGCAGCCATAGCAGGTAACATTGTTTATTCAGACAATCAAGTTGTAATTTACTGAACTTGTGGATTAAAAAAAAAAAAAAAAAAGGATGGTCTTAATTGCTACATTGCAACACTTTATCCAGCTCAATGACTGTATAGCTACAGATAAGAACTGAGAATAACACTATCGAATGTTAGGGGGATTACCTAATTTACAAAATGAAGAGTATCTCAATGCACAGTGTGTTGTTACCTAAAAATACGGAATGTGGATTTTAATATGTTTCTGATAACATGTTTGGATAGCTAATTGTGCAGCATTAAAGCAAAGCTGATTTTGTTGTTTATCTTTTATTCAAAAGACAAATTATTGTTTTTATTATTCACAAAATGGAAAAGAAAGAAGTGGCAATATTATACAATGTGTTTTGGTATCTTATGTCTATAATGTGAATTTTTCTATATTCAATCATTTCAAAGATCTCCAAACACATATAAATCAAATACCGAAGCAGAGAAGAAAAAAAAAAAGAAAGAAAGAAAAGAAAGAAATGCATGTTCAGTTTAGGGCTGAGGAAGCCAAGATGGGATTTTACATAATAAATAGATTCTAATTTTCTTCAAGGGTTAGGGAGAAGTTAAAGAGAAAGTGTGTTAGTATTTGCTATGGTCTGAATGTGTGTCTCCCACAAATTTCATATGTTGAAATTCTAACCCAAAGAGTGATGGGATGATGATGTGGAGCTTTTGGGAAGTGATTAGGTCAAGAGGGTGGAAATCTTTTTTATAAAAGAAACTGCAGAACAATTTCTCACCATCTCAGCCACATGAAAATACGATGACAAGCCCACAGTTTGCAACCTGAAAGAGGGCCCTCACCAGACGCTGACCATGTTAGCACCCTGATCTCAGACTCCCAGTCTCCACAACTGTGAGAAATAAATTTCTATTGTTCACTAGCAGCCCAAATAGACTGAGTTCTTACAGTTAAAACTTGGATTGGTCAATTCACAATAGTTGCCTAAAAGGGTAATCTATACATGCAAACTTCTTTCTGACCACAAAACTACAATTTCCCATGAAGTTGAGAGGGGTTAAGAAAATGGAGAAAATGCGCAAGTATGGTTAAGACCAACGTTGTCCTCTCACCCTTTTTTTTTTTTTTTTTTTTTTTTTTTTTTTTTTTTTTGAGACAGGGTATCGCTTTGTCAACCAGGCCGGAGTGCAGTAATGTGATCTCAGTTCACTACAACCTCTGCCTCCCGGGTACAAGTGACTCTTGTGCCTCAGCCTCCTGAGTAGCTAGGATTACAGGCACCCACCACCACGCCTGGCTAATTTTTGTATGTTTAGTAGAGACAGAGTTTCGCCAGGTTGGCCAGGCTGGTCTTGAAATCCTGGCCTTGTGTGATCTGCCCACCTTGGACTCCCAAAGTGTTGGGATTACAAGCATGAGTCACTGCGTCCAGTCTCACTTTTAAGGAGAGCATTGGAAGTGGCATCTAAAGATATGCATCCCAATAGGATTGGGGTGATTTTCAACATTCATATAAAAAACGAGTTTATCAACACTCACCGACGATTTATTTGGTATTTCTGGTTTGTTTGTTTGAAATGCCACCCAAACATAACATACTATGGCTATCTTCGTCCATTGGAAAAGACAAGTAATGTGGTCAATATGCTACAAAGTGGCCCCGGAGAATTTCTTAGGTATCTCCTTTGACTAACATCCTTTAATCCTTTTCACTCTTGTTAGCCTCAGCATTAGTTTAGGTGCAAAGCAGCTGGTAAGTAAATTTGAGTATAATGAGCCAGTCCAATTCATTCTAACAATGAGAAATTCCTAATTTTAAATAGTCATTTCTTTTTAACATGGAAATGAACAGCGGGGTACAAAAAGGCTTTGGTAGATTATGTCATAATGCATAATTATGAATATATATTGTCAAGTTTGCATGATAATTTAGATCTTTAGTGTTTTTTCCATTATATTTTTTAAAAAGGAACAATCCTGGCTGGACGTGGTGGCTATAATCCCAGCACTTCGGGGAGGCTGAGGCGGGCAGATCACCCGAGGTCAGGAGTTCGAGATCAGCCTGGCCAATATGGTGAAACTCAGTCTCTACTAAAAATACAAAAATTAGCTGGGTGTGTTAGCACATGCCTGTAATCCCAGCTACTTGGGAGGCTGAGGCAGAAGAATCGCTTGAACCTGGCAGGTGGAGGTTGCAGTGAGATGAGATTGCGCCACTGCACTCCAGCCTGGGCAACAGAGTGCGACTCCGCCTGAAAAAAAAAAAAAAAAAAAAAGAACAATCCTTCCTCCTTTTCCTCATTTATCCCGGGTAATTTGATAGATGAGCTATCATATAGTCCCCTCAGTTGATCTACTCTGTTACTCATTGCCCATAAAAATCTAGGCAGCATACTACTGACAATATGAGCTTCAGAAAGTCTTTCATCCAAATGGATTCCAATACCAACGATGGAAGAAACTAGTAAATATATTCCTTTTCCATCTTCTTTAGTGTCAAAGCACAGATACAGGTGACTGCATCTTAAACACTGCCCAGTTTTCAGCGCTGTTTCATTTCCTGAATTCCTTCTTCCTAACTGTCCATTAGCGGTTTTGACAGTCGTGTTAGCTAGATAGTCCCCTTTCTACATATATAAGGTGCAAAAATAAAAGATTTTAAACTGCAGCTTGAAGGAGCAAAGTATTGTTATGTTGGTCAGGTTTTCTATGAATGAGACGTTAAAAAACAGTGGCAATAGAAATACTGGTACTCTTCTCTGTGAGTTGACATGAAGGCTGGAAATCAACTGCCTAAGATGATCATTTCAAGGTAGGCGATGGCGCTGGGAGCATTGGCTCACGCCTGTAATCCCAGCACTTTGAGGGGCTGAGGAGGGCAGACCACCTGAGGTCAGAAGTACGAGACCAGCCTGGCCAACATGGTGAAACCCCATCTCTACTAAAAATATCAAAAAAAAAAAAAAATTAGCCAGGCATGGTGGTGTGCCCTTGTAATCCCAGTTACTCGGGAGGCCGAGGCAGGAGAATTGCTTGAACCTGGGAGGTGGAGGTTGCAGTGAGCTGAGATCGCACCACTACACTACAGCCTGGGTGACAGAGTGAGACTACGTCTCTAAATAAATAAATAAATAAATAAATAAATAAATAAATAAAGTAGGGGATGGCAAAGAAGCCTTAGCATTTGCCCCTTCTAGCCTCTTGTTTCTAAAATAACAGGTGTAATTTCAGAACCCCAACTGCTAATTCCACATGCAACACTGTTTTAGGCAATCCTCCCAATGTATTCTAGAGAC
The DNA here is from genome assembly GCF_049350105.2 of Macaca mulatta. Taxonomy (NCBI): domain Eukaryota; kingdom Metazoa; phylum Chordata; class Mammalia; order Primates; family Cercopithecidae; genus Macaca; species Macaca mulatta. Next base: position 128,285,884 of record NC_133413.1, read on the forward strand.
TTTTCAGGGTCAATTTTTATTTGCTAGATTTCCATGATATTCAAGTTTCTAAGTAAGCAAAAATTATCATTTGCCAAGTACCATATTTGGGGGAGAGGAGTTGAGGGAAGGAGAAAAAAAGGAAAGAGAAGAATATAAAGAAAAGCTGAAAAAACACAGATCGGGACCCAAGATTTCGGGTTTCCAGATCAGCAGATGCCCATCTGGCCCTTCTCCCCATGCAAGCAGTGGGCAGTGACTGTGGGTGCTTACTGCAGTGGGTAGAACCAAGTTCTACATTCAAACCTTCCAGGCAGGAAAGGGGGCAACTGGCTAGTGAAAAGAGAAATGCTGAAGACTGAAAGCTGAACTGAAGCTTTCTTTAGAAACTAAAGAACACAAATGAATTCATGCAACAAATATTCTGAGCACCTATTGGTGCCAGAAACTATAAGAGATGCCCACTATGTAGAGACAAATAATATTTAGGTCTTGGCCTAGGGGCACTGAGAGTGTAATAGTCTAACCATTAATCAAACAGCAACAATCAAGGCTGATAAATAGTCTATGTGGAAGTGTATTCGGAGTGTATCAGGGTATACTGGGACAGAGAAGCATCTAACTCACAAGCAATGTAACCAGAGGAAATGACACTTGAAATGAATTTTAAATGACAGGACTTAGACGAACAAGGAGTACTTGTGTCAAAAGACAGAATGCAAAAGAACACACCATATTTGAGAACTTTGCAACAGAAAAGGCAGAAACACAGAGCAATATATTTCAGAAACACCCAAATTTATTTTAAAACATACTAGACTGAAGACCCAGAGAGTAAGGATGGATGCTTATAAAACTGCTTTTTAAAAATGTTCCACATATGTGGTCCAATGGGAATTTTAAGAAATGCATTCCATTCCTTGTCGATAAAATAGAATTTGGGCTATTTGCTATTTTTAAAAAAGAATTTTCTACCTGCTAGAATTAAGGACATAGGATAAAATAAATAACAACAACAATAATAATAATAATAAATGGGAGACGTGGGGCATGGCATAGCATCTTTTTGTAAAAGATCTTACCATTTTGTGTTTTCTCTCTGAATCTTTTTTCCCGATAAGGTACCTATCAGGCAGGAAAGTACTGAAGACTGAGACAAAATTAAACAATTGCTAGTCACTAGTGACTGGAGATTTATTTGTTTACCATTCATTCTTCCACAAATATTTATGGAGCACATATTAAGTCGGAGGCATTTTTCCAAGGTATTAGAATTACAACAGTAAACAACAACAAAATTGTAAAAGAATGTCACAACTAAGCATTCGTAGACATTTCAGCTCCCAGGCTGTGGGAAAAAGGATGACATTAAAATAAAAAAAGATATGGCCAGTCAGGAACCCACTTTTCTAATAGAGAACTCCTGGATGTGCCTCAAAGCTCACCGAGGCTCTGCTCATGTCACAGAGGCGTGATTAAACCAGCCCTAATGACTAAGTACCTTGAAGACTGTGGATGTTAATGACAGAGTATCTTTTGCACGCTGCTGTCCTTTCAGTCAGTTCACCTTTACCCAGCGTAGACTTTAATGTTTGCGAAACCCGGAGGCCGGTGCAACTGAAATGGTCAGGCCTTCCCTAGCCTCATAAGAGAAGGTCGCCAAATTAATGAGGAACCAGATGTGGGCTCTTCATAGTTGGAGAAAAGCTCCAGGGAGGAGAAAAGAAGTAAGCAATGGCCAACCCAATAGGAAACCTTCACAGGGAGCGGAGAGCACTTGTTGGCCAGATTCTGTAACACTGAGACTTGTTGTCTCCACTGTAGCACAACTACAGCCAAGCTGAGGTGAGAAAAAATAATTAGGTCCCAAATCTGCATTAAAACATTTTTGCAGGATTTTGTTCTTGAAGTGGAAAACTGTTCCCACAAGGTCTATTTTTAACCATTTTATTTTAAAGAGATCAGAAAACCACTTCATGTTGAAATTTCTCAGTGGGAAATTTTACAGTAATGCTACTTAAATCCAACCTAATGATGACAAAGTAGAGGAAATGAGTGAATGGGCTAAGTCTATGGAAATAGAGCAGCCTCTCCCGCTCAAATCAGTGTCATGGCTCAGAGAGGCCGTGAGTACAATATGGTGGTATATGCTTCCTTTCTGACCCAATTCAAAAGTCAAGCAGAATCTCGAATTTTAGGAAAGTACTAGTACACAATCAACTTTTTCTGTTAAACAACAAGTTTTAATGTTTTTTCTCCCTAAAATGATGCAAAGACAATATTTCAAGTAATTGATGACACTTTGGTTATAATAAACTGAGGCTATGCCCCTTGGCGATTTAACTTGTGGTGTCAATTTATTTAGAGAAATAAATATTTGATTGGGTGTGGTGGCTCAAACCTATAATCCCAGCACTTTAGGAGGCCGAGGTGGGCGGATCGCTTGAGGTCAGGAGTTCGAGACCAGCCTGGCCAACATGGTGAAACCCCCATCTCTACTAAAAGTACAAAAATTAACCAGGCATGGTGGTGGGCGCCTGTAGTCTCAGCTACTAGGAAGGCTGATGCAAGAGAATCACTTGAGCCCGGGAGGTGGAGGTTATAGTGAATAGAGATCACGCCATTGCACTCCAGCTTGGACGACAGAGTGTGAGACTCCACCTCTAAATAAATAAACAAATATACATTCAACCTACTATCCAGTGTTAGATTTTCTATTAGAGGCAGAAAAAGGAATGTGATTATCCTGAGTATACACTTCACTAAAATCAAATCAAAGGGAAAACTCATTGAAAATAAATGACATAGCACATTCATCGACCACGTATTTGGTGGTCATCTACTGTGCGCCAGGCACTTGAGATACGCCATCAAGAACAAGCCTCTGCCTTCATGGAGCTGTTATTTTATCATTAAACACACAAACCATGTTGTAGAAATTAGATGACCGGGCATAAGGATGGCCAAGTTGCTTGTGATTCAGCTTAAAATCTCTCAAAGGGCTGAAGTGAGGAGCATTAAAGAAGCAGAAGGATTTCTAGAACAACCAGTCTCTGCAGATAAGAATATCCAGTGATGTAAATGCAACTGCCTCAATGCCCTTTCTTATTCTCATCATCACACAAGTCCAGGTTTAGAATCTTCCAATGATTCCATTCTAGAACATGAGAACTATAAACAGGCACAACAGAATGATGAGGATGTCATGCCAGTGGGCTGTGTTGCAGTAACAAATGACCCCATCATTTCAATGGCTTTCAACAACACGTCCATGGAGGGTTGGCTATGGGCTATGCTCCACATCTTCATGGTGAGACCCATGCTGTAGAGCACCTGGCCTCTGAGACATTACTGTTTTCATGGCAGAAGGAACCGTGAAAGTGGTGAAGCCATAAAATGGCCCTTAAAGCTTTTCCTCCTAGGTGGCACAGGTGACTTGAGATCTCATTTCATTGGCCAAAGCAGATAACACAGCTAGAGGTCAACAGCTCAAGAATATATCATCCTACAGGCAGCAATAGCAAACAAAACACTCAATGATGGATAGGTTGTAGCATTTATCAGAATGCAGCTGACTACCAAAAAAGATGTTGAAAATATTTCTAACCCTTCCATTTTCCCAGACATGTGATTACTATTAAATTGTGAGCGAATCTTCTGAAGGGAAATGACTCCCTTTCATGTCATAATTTCTCCCCAGACCAGCAGCACACAGGATGTAAAGTGAAACAAAAACAGAGCCTGGAGAAGTTAGAGAAAACTAATTTTTCTTTCTGTGGTTAGATGTCAAACAATTCATTTCCCCCCTCAATCATTCCTTTCCACATGGAAAAAAAAAAAAAAAAAGAAACAAAGGAACTCAAGAAAGTACAGTGTGGAAGACTACATTCTATATTTTATTTTGCAGCTAGTAAATTCTTCCCGAGATCCATATGGTACTTTACCTGGGCAGGAGGAAGGAGACTGGCTATGGTGACACTAACCTCTTGAATTTTTGTTATGCATCAATTAAATGAAATTAGAATACAGGAAAGACATACCTTAGCAATTGGAATGGGCATCACTGGCCTTTGTTTCCAAAGTGTGACCAGGCTAATACAAGAACATGCACAATCCAGAGATAAGAAGTATTTTATGCATTTTCCCCAAAAAACACAAAAGAGAACTAGAAATAGTTCAGATCAGATCAGTCTCTGGTCACTCCTAAAAAGATGTGGTCCTAAAATAGATTTGAGTTGGTATTATTTCAGCCACTTTGGAAACAGAGAGCCTACCACTTATGATTCAAAATCCATACACCATATAAGGTGTGCTTTGGATGAGTCTTTCAACTTTTCTACATGTTTAAACATTTATGTTAATTTATAAATAAAATATTTATAAATGACAGGTTTTCCTACTGCCTTCATAGTATTAAAGGAATGGTCAATTCATCAAAATCTAAAGATGATTTTGTTTTCTTATGAATGTTTAAAATCTAGAAAAATGTATCCATAATTGGTAACCAATGAGTCACCAGAAAGTTCTAAAATATATATTGTTTTGTTTGGACTTTTTTTTTTTTTTTTTTTTTTTTTGAGACAGAGTGTTGCTCTGTCACCCAGGCTGAAGTGCAGTGGTGCAATCTCGGCTCACTGCAACCTCCGCCTCCCAGGTTCAAGCAATTCTCCCACCTCAGCCTCCCCGAGTAGGTGGGACTACAGGTGCAAGCCACCACACCCAGCTGATTTTTGTATTTTTAGTAGAGATGGGGTTTCACCATATTGGTCAGGCTGGTCTTGGAACTCCTGACCTCAGGCTGTCCACCCACCTCCACTTCCCAAAGTGCTGGGATTACAGATGTGAGCCACCGCACCCGGCCTGTTTTGACTCTTTTATGAGCTCTTTTGTTTGTTGGGTTTATTAAAGTTTTAACCTTTTTAGGATTCTTTTTTACCTTATGCATCTTTGAACAGTTTTGCATTACTCTTGTTTTGGATTAGGCGTAGTATTTAGGAACGTATCTTCCTTATACAATAAAGTCACCTAGTAGAAATCAAGTGCAGGTGACTGGAACATATGCTCAACAAGGGCAAGTTATGGTCTAGTTCAGAGGTGGTAAACTATTGTTCATGCATTGCCTGTTTTCATAAATCAAGTTTTTTTTTAAAAAAAAACACAGCTTGCACTTGTTTCACGTACTTCTGTGGCTGCTACTGCACAAAAAGAAAAAAAGGTCACCGTTTAATGGTTGCAATAGAAATGGTGAGGCCTACAAAGTCTAATGTATTTACTATCTGGCACTTCAAAAAAAAAGAATATTTGGGATCAGGGATCTATTTTATGACAGTATCCACAGCTCCTGGAGCAATGCCTGACTCATTTAGGAGGGCTACATAAATGCTAGTTGAATGAATGAATAAATGCGTCCTGGTTTTTAACAAATGGCTGTCCCACATTCATCAGTCATTTCAATGCTCACTGTCTTGTAACTCATGAGAGGTGTTGGTTCTTCCTAGTGACACAGAAATTAGGCAACTTGAGTCAACGGGTAAAGCAAGCCACCTCTGTGGTTCCAGGACTAAGGCCAATTGTAATGCAGACGATTGGTTTGTAACAATGTAAAAACCAACTCACATTTCTGCAAAGACTCTATTGGGAAACTCCAAACACAACTAAGCTGGCTGGTCTGTAAAAACTCAAGTCAGTGTTTGTCCCTAAAGAGAAAAGAAAATGTAGGTTGGCCAATCCTTCTTCCTTCTTCTGAAGGTTGGCAGTGATTTTGTGGTCGAAGTGATGAGCTACCCTGAAAAGTCAGAAGGAAACCACAAAACCCACGCCCATTGCGCCTCCTAAGCTACAATTGCCGCTGCACACAGCAGAAACATTTGTATTCTGCCAGAGATCCCCCAGGACTATCCTGGATAGAGTCGCTTCTGCAACATTATTCCGATGGGAAATACTATGAAAAAGTCAAGTGGTGATCAATCTATTGGGAATTTTCTGCCATGTAACACTTGTAAAGGAACCTGTAACCAGACAAAACCAAGTGAGTTAGAATTTTGTTGTTGTTAATTTAATTTATTCAATTAGACAGGTTCTCACTGTGTCACCCAGACTGGAGTGCAGTGGCGTGATCTCAGCTCACTGCAGCCTCCGCCGCCCGATTTCAAGCAATTCTCCCACCTCAGCTTCTTGAGTAGTTGGGACTACAGGCATGCACCACCATGCCCAGCTAATTTTTTGTATTTTTTGGTAGAGAAAGGGTTTTACCATGTTGGCCAGGCTGGTCTCGAACTGCTGACCTCAAGTGATCTGCCCACCTTGGCCTCCCAAAGTGCTGGGATTACAGGTGTGAGCCACCATGTCCAGCTTGTTTAGTTAATTTTAAATGGCAAGTGGCAGGATGGTTGATTGGTTGGTTGAGAGGTGTCTAGCAGTCCTACTTTAATTTCCTCTTGCCTGTTAATGACACTATGATTAAGGCTCCTCTCCTCCCCATCCCCATACTAATTCCTAATTAGTCTCAGTAAAATTCCCCAGGGTAGAACAAGGACACAAATCATTACTATGAAGCTGTAGGGATACCCTAAGTCAACTCATTTTCTCCAAAGCAGGAACACTAAATCAGTCCTTGGTGCCTATCACTGTTTTCAGTACTCTGGGTATAAAAATAAGACATGGTGGCCAGGCACAGTGGCTCATGCCTGTAATCCCAGCACTTCGGGAGGCTGAGGCAGGTGGATCACTTGAGGACAGGAGTCTGAGACCAGACCAGCCAACATGGTGAAACCCTGTCTCTACTAAAAATACAAAAAGTTGCCAGGCGTGGTGGCGGGCGCCTGTAATCCCAGCTCCTCGGGAGGCTGAGGCAGGAGGATCGCTTGAACTGGGGAGGCAGAGGTTGCAGCAAGCCGAGATCATGCCACTGCACCCCAGCCTGGGCAACAGAGTTAGACTCTGTCCTAAAAAAAAAAGGAAAGAAAACAAAAAAGAAAAAAAATATATAGCATCATACTTTTGTTCAAAGAGAATTTGTTGTCTAGGAGAAAGAAAGGCCTAAGCCCATGTAATATTAAGGTTGAAAAAAAATGAAAGAAATTATGTTCGAATACTAATGCATACTCAATATTCAGTGAAGGGTTCTAAGCCAGTTAGCACACCCCAGAGGTATAAGTCTTGTCTGACATCACCAATAAATAAGAGGGTTCACTTATGTGATTTGAATTTTTCTTTTAAGTACTGGAACATTTAAAACTAGTCCTGGGCACCCAGCCTTTGAAGAGGAAAAAATCAACTTTTAAGGTTCCATTTGTTTGACATCATCCCCTGGTCAACATCTTGTAAAACTTCTTTGGCCTCTACGCTGCAATTCTTCAGATTACAACTTATTTCCAAGTAATTTCAGGAACCATCCAACAAGGCTTATCCTTATTGCCCCGGATGGTGCTGCCAGGAAAAGCACTAATAAAAGCTCATCAAAATCATCACAGCTATGAAACAGCCACAGACAATTCCAAAAGGCTGGGACTAATCCTTGAGTCCACTCAGTCTCTCTCCTAAAGGCACATCTGTTGATAATTCTTTTCTCTCTTGGCTTTCTAAGATCCCTCAGTACCTTCATAGCCGGCAAACAGACAAACCCAAACTAGAGCTAATGTCAGCAAAGTCCACTAGCAAAGCAATCCTTGTAACGAAGTGCACCTGGAGAGGCCTTTGGAGGGGTAGGGAGCTATGCAAGCAGCTTTGTGTGGCTGTCTTTTCAGAGACCACAGATCAGCTGGAGCTTAGAGCAGGCAGCCGTCTAACAGCTTTAGCAGGTAAACTGCAGTCAGACTTGAATGTACATTTTAAAAATTTGAATTACACAGTGTAGTTCTTCTGTAAGAAGACTTCAAAGTCTTCGTGCCAGAAAGGTGCAAAGTGACTTCTGCCTAAACATTTGTGAGCTTTTCACCCTCTCAACCAGCTTATGAGTGTCACTTGGGGATTTGGAGAGAGTTGGAGGGAGGAAGGAAATCTTTTCTCTTTGTGTCTTCAAAGAGACTCAGGAGATTCTGCTCTTGTAAGTAGAGGTTAATATGTTACTTTAATTGAAAAATGGCCATATACTTGAAACAAGATTTTGCTCTGAAAATGCCTTCAATCTGTTTAAGCACGAAAAGAAGAAAACTAAATATTATCATACCTTCCTCTCCTTTCTCCACCCCATTCCTTGGCATCTGCTACTCCATCCCAGACAGCAGGAAAACAAGGAAGAGTCTTCCATTCCCAAAAGCCCCCAAAGAAAAATGAAGGGGGAAAGCAACTGGCAAATATCCCTTTAGTGTCATTGCTTGGTAGAGAGTAGCAATCTGTGACAAGTCAAGTCTACCTTCAGGCTGTCCAGCTGTTGGAGGTGATGGAGGTAAGTAAGCTTTTTCTTAGATGCAGTCATTAGTGCCAAATGTAGAAGGTGGACAGTCGGCTTCATACCACCCGAGGATAAACAGTCACTGATTAGAGTAAACACACACAGCAAATGCACATCAAACACATCCTGCTTCAAATTATCATTGTATATCATTAGTGTGCAACAGTCTCTATACTTTTCTTAACAGCATGCTAGAAAAACACCTCCCGCCCCTCAAATTCTCTTCTATTCTGTCCATTGCACTGAAATGAAACTGTGTGAATCCCACTAACACTTAAATATTCACCTGCTGTGCTGCTTTATTAAACAAGCACTTAGGAGAGTGGTTTGTTGGGGAAGGGGTGGGTATAGCACCCGGCTACATGCTGCATGATGAACGAAAAAGGAACTTGCCATCACATCCTTTCTTCTCTCCAGCTTTCTGTAACAGCAACCTGGCTCAATTTTCCTTGATTAGCACAAGGATTTAGAATCACTTTTCAAAAAGTGCTAATCAGCTTTAGTTTAAATGGATCGAAATACAACATAAAAGTGGTTTTCTAGTTAATACAGTCCTGCTGATTTTTCCCGAGTGCAGCATTAGAGATGAATCTAAAAACACAACTACAAATAGGTGTTTATTTTGAAAACATCCAAAACATCCAGCTACCCTACACCGTAGAAGGTGAGAAAATGGTGTCAAGGTACAGCCTACCTACCAATATACTCTTCAAGATAAATAATTACTTATATAATAACTTCCTTCTAACTCATTTCAGGACCGAAAGTATTAGGTACTAAAGAATAAAGTAAATAAATCAACACTCATCCGAATGCATTCCTACCAAGTGCCAGGCATACATGTGAAAGTAAATATTTTAAGTAAATATTAAAAGATGGGAACTTGCCTAGACATTTACATGTAAATTTAATAGCAAAATCAAATTGTCATATTAAGCCAATGTTTCTTAATATCTAAAGTCTAAAGTTGTTCTGACAATATTAACTGTACTGGCAGGGGAGAAGAAGGAAACCCTAAAATAGATTTTTTTTTTTCCTGAAAATGGAAAGTAACAGACAAAAAAAAAAAAATCTAGAATGTCATCTTTGAGACACATTGATGAAGACACATGTCAGTGCCTACTACAGGTACAAAATGGTAACATACCATTAGAGGAGGGGAAACTATTTCTTGGCTTAAAATGTGATACTGAAGTTCTTCAAGAGACTCCTACCAACTTGTCCCATCAAGACTTTTCTTTCTGTCCTGTCTCTGTATTTTTGATAGTCATTCACATATTCTGAGGAAATTTAGAGCTTCTCCCTAGTAGATATCCTATGAAAGAATTCATTCATGTTTTTGCTTCTCTCATATGTCACTGTAATCCACGTGTACACTTAGGGCCTTCCCAACTCCATTATCTCTGTAAAAGCCAGCATTTCTGTGGACTTCTCCAGTGGACATTGTCCCTTTGACCTTTAATCAAGGGCTGGTAGGAGATCCTAGAGTATGGTGGAATGAGCTTAGAATTTTGAGACTATTGAACCTGGTTTCAAATACCAGTTAAAAGTTGCATGACTGTGTGCAAGCCAGTTGTGTGACCTCTCCCTGAATCTCAGTTTTAAAATATATATGATGGATCTAATAATAAACACTTCATGAATGAGATGGATATATTTACTAAATACCTGACATATAAAGACCAAAAAACAGCAACTGCAGTATATATAAAATTGTACCTTGTAAATGACCTGGCTTCAGAATAAAGTTTTTTTGTTTTGTTTTGTTTTTTTGGTTTTTTTGGTTGGTTTGTTTTGTTTTTTGGCATTTCAGAAATTAAATCCTCTTTGATGTAGTACAAAATGGAAACCACCTTATCCTGCACTGAATTCAGTCTCGTGGTGAATGCTATTCACTAGGGTTCCAGTGTTCTGTTAAGTTTCTTTCCATTTCAGTGGAAGCTCTACTAGAAATACTACTACACAAGTGGCATGCCAGTCAATATGATTCCACAAATACTTGGTGCTACCTGCTATGTCCCCCAAATATAAATGAGCATAAATACTCCTACTTTCAAAGACAAACCAGCTAGGTTGTTGACTTAGTAAATAGCTACTAAAACAAACTGCCACACTACTCAGCTTATGTGACTGATGATTCTCCTGCAAGTTGGCTAAGCATCAAAATGTCAAATTCCAAAGAAAAGCTACACTTTGGAGATAAAAACTAGGTATTTACACAGTCATCAGCCACCACTGGGCAAAACCCTGCAGAAACTCCTAGATCTCTGCCATCTGCCTGTTGGTCTTGTTCTATGCTCAAGGCAATTATGTCCATTCCCATTTGTCAATTTCAGAACAGGTAGTTCCCACCTGCTATGAAGTGGTGTTTAAGTGGGCAAAATTATTCAAGGGCTTCAATCTTCCTAGCTGGAAAACCCAAATAATATAGGACAGAGGTTAAAAGCTTAAGATTTTAAAAAAGAAAAAAAGCATAGAATCTGAAGTCAGATGGCCAGAGTTTGAATCCCAGTTTTATGAGTTCCCAGCTATGTGACTTTTGGCAGGATAATTGATCTCTCTGTACCTTAACTATGCATCTAGATAACATGAATGAAATAGATCATAGTAAGCATGCCATTGATAATACAGCCTCTGTTTAACAGTTCAACCAAGAAAGCTTTGTCATAAAATGTGATCACTTTTGTCTTTTCTTTGTAATATATAACAAATATTGTTATGTTTATGTTCTAGAGCATACCTTAATTTTCTAAGATATCTATTGGCCAATTATTTTTTAGGTAGGTCTTTCAGAATAGTATTTATATGACTCTGAGATATTTCCTTCTCCTCGACTAAGGCAGGAGAAATTTTCCAAAAATATTTTGTAAGGACTTTGCATCAGGCAAAACATATTTCCAGGAACATGTTCAATCCTTTTTTCTTTTGTTTTGAGATGGAGTCTCACTCTGTCGCCAGGCTGGAGTGCAGTGGCGCGATCTCATTTCACTGCAACCTCTGCTTCCTGGGTTCAAGCGATTCTCCTGCCTCAGCCCCCCGAGTAGCTGGGACTACAGGTGCACGCCACCATGCCCAGCTAATTTTTGTATTTTTAATAGAGAAAGGGTTTCACCATGTTGGCCAGGATGGTCTCGATCTCTCAACCTCGTGATCTGCCCACCTTGGCCTCCCAAAGTGCTGGGATTACAGGCGTGAGACAACGTGCCCGGCCCCCTTTCTTACTCTTTCTATTCAATTAGTTTATCTCTTTCGCATTGCTTATCTGACCTCTCTTTTTGATCAAATATCCATAATTTAAAGGATTATTATCAACAAACTGATAAAATACAATAAGACTATTATATTTAAATATAATGCCTCTTCTCGGGCCTGGCACGGTGGCTCAGGCCTGCAATCCCAGCACTTTGGGAGGCCAAGGTGGGTGTATCACCTGAGCTTGGGAGTTTGAGACCTGCCTGACCAACATGGAAAAGTCCCGTCTCTACTAAAAATACAAAATTAGCTGGGTGTGATGGTGCATTCCTGTAATCCCAGCTACTCCGGAGGCTGAGGCAGAAGAATTGCTTGAACCTGGGAGGTGGAGGTTGCTATGAGCAGAAATTGCGCCTTTGCACTGCAGTCTGGGCAACAAGAGTGAAACTCCATCTCAAAATAATAATAATAATAATAATAAATAAATATAATGCCTCTTCTCAGACCACTTATTTTTAAGAACATAGTAAAAGCAAAAAGTCTGCAGACTTGCAGAACTCAGACAAACACATGCAGTTCATAGAAATACACATAAAGTCATCTTCACAGAGGCTACCATTTTATGCTGTAATGAACTATCTCAAGATTATGGTGATAATAAAAATAATAGATGATATAATAATAGATTAAATAAAACAATTACATTCATATAGATTCATGGTCCTTGTGGATGGAGAGAGCATGAGTTTCAGACCTTCAAAATTGGTTGCTTAACAGCTTGGGAAATCGGCTGAATAAAGTAATATAATAGTTCTCATTCTGCAAAACCCCAAAGGCCATTGCCACATAGAGTCACACCACTATATATATATATATATATATATATATATATATATATGTATGTAAATATCCTAGAAAGGGCAAAAGGGCAACGTGGGTTAGTTAAGTGTTCTATAAATGGCCTAGAGAAACCTGAATGCTTGCTGGACACCCAGGAACCTAATCATTGTCTGATCTCAGATTTTAGCTAAATGCCCTTAAAATGTGGCATCTAAGGAAGCCAGAGCTGATGTTTCTCTTTACAGTGGACTCTCTTGGGATTCCCAGTTTCTCTGCTTATCCAAGATCTGTTCGAGTTCCACCTCCTCCCCATTTGACTTCCTTATCGTCTCCAGCCCCTGCTATCATCCTTTGTCTGAATTCTGCTAATACATGTTGTCATTTAGCACTTACCTTCTGCTGCCTTAACTATTATAGTAAGTAATGCTGCCTGTCTTCAAACCTCAGCCTGCTCATGCCTGTGCTCCTTCTGCTATTAATGACCCAATCTTTTTTCCCTGAGGCAAAAAGCTAATCTGATGATATTCCTATGGTCAACCAAGCACATTCCGAGCCCTAATGGTGGTTCACCAGGAGCTCCTGCAGCCATATAAGAAGAGGGTATAGAAAGTGTTATTTCCAAAGGAGAGGCCCTTCTCCATTCCTTTGCTATGAGATGGAATACAGTTGTGATAGCTGGAGCTAGGGCAGCTATCTTGGACTCCAGCATGGAAGATACGTGTTTAAAATGGTGAAGCAACAAAGCAGAAGGAGTCTGGGTCCCTGATGATCACGGAGCCTCCTTACAAGACCTGAGCTACCTAAATTCAGGTGAGTAAAAAATAAATTTCTATTTTGTTTGAGCCACTGTTTCCTTGAGTTTTCTGTCACTCCTAGCTATTTATTACCCTAACCCACACTGTAACTAATTTGAGTTTTTAAAATATACACTGTGAGTTGAAACACATTCAATAAATTTAGCTCAGGGGCTCTCTCTGCTCTATAGCCTGCATTGGTGTTAGCATTTTTTATCTATAAGAACTAGACCATATTTTCCTTAAAGAGCTGGAGTTGTTTCTCATGTGATTTCATATCCTAGGGGACTTGTACAGAGCCTGGCTCAGGGGAGCCCAATAAGTCTTTGATGACTATAGAAGGATGTGTGTTTTACCTCCACAATGATATGCAAGTACCTAAAGGTCAGCAATTTTAGTCATCACCATGAGTATACGCAGAAAAAGTGCTTCATATACCTGTTTTGATATTGCTGGCAGATTAGATGTGTTCATCCTACCTCTATCCTCAGAAAACAGTATCCAAAAATTATTTTGCATACAATTGCACTATATTATGGAAGGAAAGCAATGTGCCAAAGTTATAAAATCATTGTGAGATCTAACTACATAGGAAAGTTCGAACATCTCCATTATTTCACTTTACAGCATATAATAACCATGCTATTTAATTACTCTGCCAACTCTGAAAAACCTATAGTTGGGTTCTGGCACACAATGTACAGTTTTGATATGAAAGCATAATAATTTCCCTGACAAAACCACTTAGAATAGCTTTCAGAAAATATATGATCAAAATGCATTAAAAATTTGTCCCCCCAAATTTACTATAAAATTTGCAATGTATCTCTTACATCAACATGCAATACATAGTGTCTACGCTAGACAAAAATAGTAAGAATAGTAACTTGTTTCAGTGGTTTCTGTGCTGACTTACATATAGCAGAGATTCACTAAATATTTTTTAACATATACCAAAAGTCTGCATGATTCAAAAAGTTATTTAAATAATATCAAAAGTTATTTACAAGTGATAATGTAAAGTTTGGATCGTTCAATAGTAGTGGTCCTCAACCAAGAGCAATTTTGCTTCCCAAGAAACCTTTGGCAGCTTCCAGAGATATTTTCAGTTGTCACAACTGGGGAATGGGTGGGTGCTTCTGGCATCTAGTGGGTAGAGGCCAGGGATGCTGCTTAACACCCTACAATGCACAGAAGAGCCCCCACAACAAAGAATTTTCTGGCCCAATATGTCAACAGTGTCAAGGCTGAGAAACTCTGGTCTTACATTGGCTTGAAGCGATGCATATTAAACTCATAGTAGGCAGGGCAATGATGACTTTCCAAATGACATAGCAACTTGAGAGTTCAATAAAGATGAAGAGAGTCTGTAGTTGTCGACAATGACAGTATTCTTAGCTTCTTAGCATAGAGAAGCAAAGAATAAACTGAGTATTCCCAGGTTCAGGTCTCTTGATCATTCAATGAATAACAACAGTCCTTCATTTCCACCAGTGAAGGTAAAGGTGTGAGCAAGTTCAAGGTAGCAGGTCCTCCAATATCTCATCCCATCTTATAAGATCTAAAGATTCCATAAAAGCACCCAACTTTTCTTTTTAGAGATTTTCTTTTCGTTTCAATGCAGCCGCTACTACAATAACTATCATCCTTAGCTTGAAAGAGAACCAGACATAATGGAGGACAATTATTTTCTCCTCTTTTATCCATAGCTCTCCTTCTTCCAAAATACTCCCAGTGCCATGCTATACACACACACCCACCCTGTGACCAGGCCTGCAGGCCCTTCTGTTTCCTCAGACTCTACCAAGTTTCTCAGGGCATTTATGGTGACTGATTTAAATGCAATTTATTTGCCCACAAGGGCCAACCCAAGTAAAATAACTTCCATCAGCCCTATCTTTCCTGAGCTTTGTACACAAGAACACCAAAAGGCCTTTCTTTCTTTGGAAAATAAGTTCCTTTTCCTAATTGGAGTCAGTTTTGCTAATCAAGATTACAACGTGACTTTACAAGCAACGTTGAAGAAGGGAACATTTATGCAGGTCAGTAGGGGTTTTCCTAAACATTTTGATTACAACTTTAACTGCTCTAAAACACATGTAAAACTCCTATCATTAAATTTAAGCAGCCTGATGATATGCCAAACAAGACTATAAGAATGGCAAATAAATTGCTGTAATCTGCCATACTGTCACTTACCCTGCTCTCGAGCAGCTGTAATTGACTAATAGGATAATAAGGTGGCAGTTTACAAATCTGAAAGCTATACTCTTTTGTTGGGAATGCCCTTGAGCGGAAAAAAAAAGGCTCTAAGTCAGCAAGACAGAGTGGGTGTGATCAAAATCATGGCCCTGGATTCAATATATGTAAATATACTTTTCCTATGAACTCAAAAGAAGTCATTGAACACTGTTGTCGGCAGGGGCAGCACCACTTGCTGTTGTGTTTATTGAACCTTTTTATCCCTCCTCACATCAAAAATATTCAGAAGAGCTTTCCCCACTCTAAGGACCAAGGTTAAAGGCAGCATCCTAAGCAGAAGTGAGAGCAAGAAAGGTTTTCTTTTTCTTTGTCTCTTTTTTTTTGAGACACAGTCTCGCTCTGTCGCCCGGGCTGGAGTGCAGTGGCACGATCTCAACTCACTGCAACCTCTGCCTCCTGGGTTCAAGTGATTCTCTTGCTTTCAGCCTCCCGAGTAGCTGGGATTACAGGCACAGGCTGCCACACCCGGCTAATTTTTGTATTTTTAGTAGAGACAGGGTTTCACCATGTTGGTCAGGCTGGTCTCGAACTCCTGACCTCATGATCCACCCACCTCAGCCTCCCAAAGTGCTGGGATTACAGGTGTGAGCCGCCGCGCCCAGTCAAGAAAGGTTTTCTTAGCACCAGTCCACTGATGGTACAGGTTGGCTCCATCCTTCTGCTGACAGTGGTTTCTGTTTCCAGTTTAACTACCTCCTGAGCATTAAACATGCAGAGGAAGATTCCAACCACCCCAGAACTACACAGGCCACTGCTAAGTGTTGCTTAAGGATTTGTCAGCAAAGGCTCCAATGCATTCACCTAGGACAATGCCCAAAGTCAATGATCTCACAAGGATACATATGACATGAGGATTCTTGCCAGCAAAAGCCAGCTTGAATCTGGTAAGAAAACTGCTGCTACTACTTCTACTTCTACTACTACTACTGCTGCTACTTCGGCTGCTGCTGCTGCTGCTGCTGCTGCTGTTTAGAGAATACGTGTCAACTGGGAGACTTTTGGGGAAGAAGAGGGTTGAGAGGTCGCATCAAATTACAGAACCTTGTATGTCACAGTGAGGAATATGGACAATACTGCAAGTGAGATGGAAAGCCACAGAGGATTTTGAGCAGAGGAGAGGTATAAGCTGACTTATCTTTTAAAAGGATTCCCCTGGTGGCTGCTGTGTGGAGAAGAGTTTGTAGTAGGGTCAAGGTGGGAAATGGAAGCAGGGAAGAGAGTGAGAGGCTATTGCCATGGTCTGGTGAGAGAGCAGGGAAGAGAGTGAGAGGCTATTGCCAAGGAACACCACAGAAGCAGCAGTGGAGGTGGTAAGAACCGGTTGAATGCTGGATACATCTTAGAGCTACGATGAAGAGGATGTGCAGATGAATTGGCTGTATATGAGAGAAAGAAAAGCGTCAAGGACAACTGTAAGGTTTCGGCCTCAGCAACCCAGAGAAAAGGCTCGCTTTTTACTAAGGGGGAAAACTGCAGAAGCAACATATTGGGGAGGGTGAAGAGACAGAAATCAAGAACTTGGTTTTGAATGTTATTCCAAAATATCAGCACGATCTTCTACATTTAAAATTATGTTCACTGTTTCATTTCTAAACATTCCTGACACAGTAGCTGACACATTACAGTACACATTATATACGTTATATATGAATGTATAGGTATATGTGCATGTGCACCGAAGGCAAGAATGGATTGATGGATGAATAAATGGTATACTCTTCTTTCTCTTTCCTTGAACTTATTTCTTTCAGAACAGAAATATCCATGATATGCCATCATCTTCCTCTTGCAAGTGAACTCTCTGCTAAGTAAATAACTAAAATATTCTAAGTACAATCAAGTAAAAGGAAAAACATGAGCATTTTCTAATCTATCAACAGATGAGGCACTGAAAAGCCATTTGGACGGAAGCAAAGGTCTCCAAGAACAACCAAAGCCACACTGTTAATACCACAGGGTTGGATAAACCTGTTCCATGCCAAGGCCATATGGAAAGCTTACAGGGAGAATGGCACGAAGAAACAAAAGGCCTTTGGAAACCTCTGAGGATTTCTGGGTGAAAATGGAATTTGGGCAGTGAGGCAAGAAGGATCCAGGCTGACCTCTGTAGGGCACAGTAACATCAATTCAAGATATTTACACTCAAGCAGGCTGCTAAACCCCCTGTGATGCTGAACACTTGAGCTTGCCCCAGTCCCTGGTGCCTTCCACCTCTTACTGCAGCCGGGTCTAATCATGCTTTGAGCAAGTGAAACACTCGCCACTGTTGCTGTACTTCTGAGTCATTGAGATGAGATAGTGACCAGTAACAAGACTCCCTCCTTGATCAAATGAAATCAGGTTCCTCTAAGTCCTCAAGGCCTCGATCTTCCAAGTCCATCCTTGCCAGACCCGTATCACCTAGTTATGGCAAAAATCTTGTTACGTCAGATTCTAAAGAATCCCCACCCTGGTTATCTCACCGAATTCATCATCTCTCACCATTCCCCAGATGATATCTGATCACCCTGGCCTGCCTTCAGCATGACTCCTGTTAGGTTTGTTTAACAAGAATCCTCCTTACTCCTGATGCTTTCTTTTAGGGCTCTCCACCCACTGACCCCCAACCCTGCCTTTTGGCTATATATCCCCACTCGCTCAAGTGTGTTCAGAATTGGGCCCCTACTGCAATAGTTCCTGACTAAAATCTGTTTTTACTACTCTAATCACTGTCTGGCTTTGGTTTTTCTTTCTTTTCTTTTCCCTTTTCTTTTACTTTTGTTGTTGTTGTTGTTGAGATGAGGTCTCGCTATATTGTCCAGGCTGGTCTTGAACAACTGAGCTCAAGCGATCCTCCTGCCGCAGCCTCCTGAGTGGCGGGGATTACAGGTGTGTTTTTCTTTGAGACCAGCAGAGTAAATACCCCTTGGAATATTCCCGTCCATGCTGGTCCTGTTAGTGTTGTGCATGAGGCTGGTGTCTGGGCAGCAAGGGGGTTGATTATAGCACAATGTTCCTGATCCCACCTCTACTTCACAATGCTGTTAAAATGAACAGAGTCAGTCCAAGGAGAAAACAATGAAAAAGACAGTCTTACTTGTACCTATATTCCTAGTATCACTTGCTCCCCCCAACACCACCATCATCATCCTTTGCCTTTAATTCCTTTTTAAGTAATCCAGGAGAAATATGTCCCTTTGGGGACTGAATTTAAAGTGACTATGAATTAGTTATGCCACATCCTTCCAGCTGCAACCAGGCCCTGTTTAAAAGCAGAGAATGGACAGTGTAAGTGCCTCTTCCCAAGACAGCCACCTCTGCCACTTGTAGTTAGAGAGGCTGCGAATGATCTGGACTGTGGCAAATTAAATGTGTTATAGGCAACGCACTCTAAATAAGGCCACCTCCCTTCTCACAATGTCCAGTTTAATCCTGGCACCTCATTTGAGGAGGTGAGGGGCAGCAAAAGGAAACGACTGGAAGTGATAAAGGAGCTAAAAATAAACGTGGAAATGTGGAGATATGAGAGTTTCACTGAATACAAATAGGCTGATTAGATTAAGCATCAACTGGCAAATACAATATCTATAAGCTTCTGGGTTTGCTGTATCAAATTGTCACAACCTCTGATGGGTAAACTAATAATCCACTGTCAATGTGATCATGATGTCATCTTAGATGACATGATCAAAATGGTTGTGAACCAGGGAAGGCTGTGAAGTTACAGTGAGTGATTTGATAACATCTGGCTTGCTTGGGCTCCACTCTAATAGGGTCTCTGTGGGGTTTACCTCTGATTTGGTAAAAGCATTCAACAATCCAAAAATATCAGGCATTGTCTATGGACATAAACCAGTCATGACCATAGGAATTATAAACAGGTTTCCATGTTTTAGTTGACAAATGCTGCAATAACTGCTACGCTTTATTGGGCACCTGTTCTGGCTAGGCATTAGGCTAGGACAGAAAGAACGAAGACAATTTGACTGGCATGGTCAATGCAATTATACTATAAAACATAGCAGGGCCGGTGGAGTTCACTCACAGCCAGAACCCTAAGTAGTTTCAAGTACTCAAAAATCAAACAGTAAACAACTTCACGCAAGACTGAAGGGAAGTCATTAAGACCCATCCAGGTCTGAGTGTTATACGAAAATGTTACTGTTGTTAATTACCTTCCAATAATAATGCCAATTACAGAAAATAATGAGAATGTTTACCCACCAAACTAATAGGGACTGGCATTTCAAAGTCTACCAGAATAACCTAGGCAACAAGAAATGTTCTGATTCTCCCATGTCTGGCTGCTTTGCTTTTTCTTCTTTCCTGCTGACCCACTTCAAAGGTTTCACACTGGAAACACTAATCATGTCCTCCTTTGCTGGAGTGAGTTACCCTCCTTTTTGCTTCCTGCCTAGTGCCTCTGTTCGCATTCAAAGTAACGCTCATTACCTACACACTCAAACTTCCAGCAGCCCACATGCAGATCCCAGCACACAGATACATAATTCCACATTGGTTTACATGCTTTACAGATCACATGGATTTCTGAAAGACGGATAAATGGGCACTTGGGGAAGGCAGTAGTGTTGTAAAACGTAAAGAAGATCATGCATGTATATTTTACCTGGAACCTCAAAAGAATTGATAACATTTGTTGGATTTCATTTCTACCTACACAGAAAACACATATTCCAAGGGTTTAAACTTGAAAACTCACATTCAGGCACACATGCTTATGCCTGTCTATGCATGTGTGTGCATGTGTGCACATGCATGCACAAATCAAGAAGAGTTTCTATTTAAAGACAACTTGTACCAAAAAACCCAGATTACTTTATAATGCAAATCATCATCTTTTGTATTTTATTACAAGGCTTCCTTCAGTATATTAATTTCTAAGCATCTTTAACACAAATCATCCTATACATACAACTCTCTCTTTCAGATTCAGAGGAGTTAAAAATCAGCCAAAAAAGTCGGCAAAAAACAATGAAGATGGGGTGGGGAGTGTACATGGAGCAAAAGGAGGAAGCCAGCTGGTTAGCTGGCCTTTTAAAAGGTATCAGGGAATTAGGCCCAAGGCCATTAATCCTACAGTTTTCACTCCTCTGCCAAGTGTCACAGCTTACATTACCGAGCCATCAACCAGATTAAAAATGGGTTTCCATAGGGTTTCTGCTTCCCCAGGAACCCTCCTCTTACCCTCCCCACCCGCCACCCCTTCGCACAGCAGCAAAGTGAAATGCAAAAGAAAAATACTAAAATCAAACAAGGCTTTAGGGATTTGGGGAGGTGGATGGAGAGCAGGTTCTTATCTAGGCTTTAGCACAATATTCCTTCTTCAAAGTCTTCTTAATGACATTGAGAAAAAGAACAAGCGACAAACTGAAGAGCTGCCTTCTAAGTTCAGTGCCCTTCAATGAAGGGTTCAGGTTCACAGGTTCTAGCCCTAAGGGAGAACGATGATCTGTGCCCGGCTTCTTGCCACCCAGGGTCCCAGCCCCCCAGCCTCTGCCTCCATGTTTCCCTTCACCCCCACTTGCTCAGCATCCTCCCTGCTCTAAGAGTGCCCCCACTTGCCAGCTATTCTGTCCATGGAAGTTCCCTGCTGGGCACCTACATTTTATTTTTCAAGTGGAAAGAATGCAAGGCTAAGGGCTGTGTTTCTAAGATCCCAAAGTTGCAGACAGTTAAGAACTGAATAATTCAACCAGAACTAGTTGTTCTGTCCATACTAGCTGCATGTGGCTTTATCCCCTGTAACCTAGAGCTTGTAAAAATGAGAAAATTAAACCATATCCAGCAGGGCACAGAGTGCGCACACTGTCCTTCTGAGTAGATTCAAAAGGAGCTGGTAGTGATGCATCAGATGGTGTGGCAGTCTTACTGCTAAGGGACAAGCTAAGGGCTGACTGCTCTCCCCCATGAGCGGAAGTGCCAAAGTGGGTTTATCTTTACTGCAGGTCTCCTGTGTGCCGGAATCTGTGCTAGGCACCGTTCCTGAATTATTTCAATGAACACTTGTAGCAATCTGAAAGGTCATGTAGGCTAAGGACTTGAGCTCTGGATCTAAAGCAGGCCTTGCTTTCAGTCTCAGATTCAGCACTTTTCAAGAGTGTCTTTGTAGCCCATTGCCTGGCTTTTTTTCCTCTTTTCCTTTTTTCCTCTATTTTTTTTTTTTTTTTTTTTGGAGACAGAGTCTCACTCTATCGACCCAGGCTGGAGTCCAATGGCCCGATCCCAGCTCACTTCAACCTCCGCCTCCCAGGTTCAAGCAATTCTCCTGCCTCAGTCTTCCAAGTAGCTGGGATTACAGGCACGCACAACCACACCCAGCTAATTTTTGTATTTTTAGTAGAGACGAGGTTTCCAGGTTTTACCATGTTGCCAAGGCTGGTTTTGGACTCCTGGCCTCAAGTGATCTGCCTTCCTCGGCCTCCCAAAGTGGTGGGATTATAGGCGTGAGCCACTGCACCCAGCCACCTGGCATTTTTAAGTCTCAAGTTTGCTCCACTTTGAATGCAAGAACCTACCTCATAGGTAAGAATATTATTGAACATAAGGCTTGGCACAAAATACTTTCTAAGTGATTATTGTTCTTGTTATACCCATTTTATAGATAAAAGATAAAGTCATTTGTCCAGAAGGGAAAGCCAGGAGTGGCTCCTTAATTTTTCTTGACCCCAAAGTGTACACTCTTTCCATAATTTCCTGTTGTCTCCCATGGACCCACCTCAAAATCAGAGGTATCACAGTGGTTTTTTAACAACCAAAGCTTCAAATTAGCCATATACATTCTGGGGGCTTCCAAGATCACATACTGGGGTCTCCACCCTTATTTCCTTGCTCTCAGAAGTAATGTGTGATGCACCTGTTCCTGTGGGCTGGCTGGCACACTGTCCCAGGCAAGGCCAGCCTGGGGATGTTCTAGACGTTCACCCTTTTTCCTAGTTTCAATCTTGCGTACTCGGTAGATAGAAGGAACTAGGGACTTGAAAGCATGAAAGCACTGGATTAGACAGAAAACTACAAATGCAGTCTGCATAAAAGAATCGTGGTATTTTCACAGTGTGAAGGCTCTTTTTGATTCAGCCATTGTTTACTTAGACCTGTACAACAAGTTGAATTCGAACTTATTTTCCCACTGCCACTTTTCTAGGTTTGGTAAAATGTGTGAATGGCTGTGGATTCCATGAAGGTTTTTAAGTTAGGGCACGAAACGTCCTAAAAAGCACGTGACTAGCCTTGCCAGGCAGAGCAGGATGTAAGGAAATAAAAAAACAGAAACTCAGGCAAATGCAAGCATAGATTCCAATTCTATTTGTTATCTTGCAGCAATTTATTTATGGTAGATGGTTTCCACATTACCTACTAAACTCAGACTGCAGGGAAGAAAAAAAAAAATGAATGAACACAGCTCTTCCAAGGTAAGAAAATGACTCCAATCAAGTCAGCAAATAGTCAGGAAACTATGGTTTTATCAATTCCTGATTTGTTTTGATTCAAAACGCTGACCCCCAAATGCTTCCTTTTTTTACCCTCTAAATCTGAAGCTGGTAAAAAATGAAGTGATTGATAATAAAGCTTTCACTATTTCCAAAAGAAAAAAAAAATAAAAGCAATTTGAATAAAAGGCCATTTACTCTCCTATTCTTTGAATACATTTATTTTATACTGATAAGCACACATTTACACTGGAGAGATGGTCTTCAGAATAAGCACTTACTAGGATTAAATTTACATTCTCTGTCTAAACACACACACAGTTTACACTGGCAGTAGTATATGTTGTGCTCACATTTTGCAAACACTGGAAAGGTGAGTTTTTAAAAATACAGTTTTACAACTCTAGAAGTTAGGAGAAATATAATTTCCTAATATTAGCTATAGGAGGAAAACAGAAAAGTGACCGATTTTGACAAAGTGTTCATAATATATCTTCCCCATACTTAAGAACCAGCTTAATCTCAGCCCATCACCAGAAAGGAGAGAAATCTGCGTATATAAATAATTAGGCAATCTCAAAATGAGTCTGCAGATGCTCTGAGATGAGCCTGCTGACAAAGTTACAATGACAGCTTGCTAACATGTTCACAGGACATCAGCTTCTCTTAAAAGTTGCTTTTGAAAGGATCAGCTGGGGTTCCTACTGAGTTAAAACATGAGCATTCTGAGGCAGCTTGTGTTCAACAACTACGTCAATCTATTAATCCAACTAGAGGGGTGGGGGAAACTGAAGATTACGTCTCAAAGGCCCTCAAGGCCTGTATTTCAAGGAGCAGCAAGATAAATGCAACCAATATAAAATCAAAGCTTATCAGTTGTCGGTGTTTTAGATGATGCCACCTTTCAGGACTGGGAAGTCGGGAAAGTACATGTCTGAGAAAAATGACCATATGTGGCAACTTGAGCACTGTTTGCCACTGGGCGTCAAAATATCTTACCGTGGGCTCATAAGAGTGGATCTAAACTCAAACTAGTCACGTGAGCAAGAGAGCCCCCTGATGAGCTGGTGAGGTTCTCCGTTCAACTACAGCAAAATGGACTGAGCTCCCACCACATGCCAGGTGTTGTGCTAAGAGACGGATTTGCCGAGGTGACTACGGGGAGGTCCTTGCCTTCAAGGGGCATGTGTCACAGTGGAGAATCCAATAAGAAAACGGTTCGCTTCCACACAATGTGGTGGGTACTTAAACAGAAGTGTTCCGTGGGAGCCCAGAGCAGAAAAGTCCTGCCTAGAGGTCAGGAAAGATGACGAGAAATGACACCTGAGCTGACTGGTGGTCTGGAAGCACCCAGCTAAGAAGAGCAATGATGTTTGCTATGGCAACGACAGCACTGTTTCTCCCCAAAGGCATGGGATTTCATACACACCACGTGCTTTTCATATAGAAAAATCATATGAGGAAGCTCCTCACATTGTTTTTAACAGCAAGTTCAAAACAATCTTATTGTATGATTACTGTCTGCCAGAGAACACCTGGACGTGAATGCTTCCTGAGTTCACTCCAATTCATGACTAAGAATGGTGGGATACAGTGCAGAGCCTCAGGGCTGATGTCATGAAATAAATTCATTGTTGGAGGCTGCTGACCACCCCAAGTCTAATTCTGGGGTAGGTCTCCATTCTACCCTGCAATCACTCCCCTCACTGACAAATGGGCTAAGCCGCTACATTTGCCAAGTTGCAGCTACCAAAGTAAGTGAACTCAATCCTTCGGCTTGGAGTCGGCAGAGGCCTGAGGCCAGCCAGAGACCCAGCTTCCATAGCACAGGCTGCTGTTCCAAAGTCCTCTGCTCTCAAAAGCCTGAGTGCCACATGTTCAGCAACAGGAAATTTGGTGGCTCCTGGGACTAAGGGTAAAAAAAGGCTGAAGGAAAGGGAAAATTAATATTAGCAAACCAGTAGCTACCAGTTACTGGTACTCATCGATGTGAAGTGTTTTACATTCTTTTCCTCAAGTAATCTTGGCACATCTAGGGTTCAAGCACAGGTCTGCCTGCCCCAAAAGCCTGCTATACTAAGAGCATTCTCCGATTCCTACCAAGGTAGATACTTGGGTAAACCCTGTACAAAGTCTCAGTCTTATATGAAGCAGACAGGACTCAGTAAAAAGCTCCAGTAAAGTCAGCTTTCTGGTCTGCAAGAAATGAGATCTAGAGTATCAAATCCATTGTTTTTCAGGGACCAGAGCAGTCTTTAAAATACAGTCATGCATTACCTAACAATGCGGTTATGTTCTAAGAAGTGCGGTATAAGGAGATTTTGTTGTTGAGTGAACATCATAGAATATACTCACGCAGACCTGGATGGTATAGCCTACTACACACCTAGAATATATGGTGTAGCCTGTATCTCCTAGACTACAGATCTGTATATCACGTTACTGTAGGCAGTTGTAACACCATGGTAAGTATTTGTGTATCAAAACATATCTAAACATACAATAGTACAGTAAAAATATGATATAAAACATAAAAAAAGGATACACCTCTGTGGGCCACTTAAAATGAATACAGCTTGCAAGACTGGGCACTGCTCTGGGTGAGTGAGTGGTGAGTAAATGCAAAGGCCTAGGGCATGACTGTACACTGTTATAGACTTTATATACACTGTATGCTAAGGCTACACTACATTTATTTTTATTTTTATTTTTTTTCTTTTTTCCATAATAATTTAGCTTACTATAACTTTTTTACTTTAGAAACTTTTTAACTTTTTGACTCTTTTGTAATAACACTTAGCTTAAAACACAACCATATAGCTATACAAAAATATTTTCCTTCCTTTCTCCTTTTTTTTTTCTTCTGAGACAGGATATCACTCTGTCTCCTAGGCTGGAGTGCAGTAGCACAATCACAGCCTCACTGCAGCCTCGACCTCCCAGGCTCAGGTGATCCTCCTACCTCAGCCTCCCAGGGAGCTTGGACTACAGGCATGCACCACCACACCTGGCTAATTTTTTGCATTTTTGATACACATTAGGTTTCGCCATGTTATTCAGGCTGGTCTCAAAATCCTAGGCTCAAGCAATCCACCTGCTTCGGCCTTTCAAAGTGCTGGGATTATAGGTGTGAGCCACTGTGCCCAGCCTATAAACTTTTTTCAATTTTTTTTACTTGTTCAACTTTTTTGTTAAAAGCCAAAACACAAACACACACATTAGCCTACAGCTACACAGGGTCAGAATCATCAGTATCACTGTCTTCCATCTCCACATCTTGTCCCACTGGAAGGTCTTTAGGGACAATAACACACATGGAGCTGTCATCTCCTGTGACAACAGTGCCTTCTTCTGAAATATCTCCTGCAGGACCTGTCTAAGGCTGTTTTACAGGTAACTCAAAAAAAAAAAAAAAAAAAAAAAGAATGAGTTCACTCTAAAAATAAAAATAAAAAACTATAGTATAGTAAATACGTAAACCAGTAACATGGTCATTTATTGTCATTAGCAAGCATTAGGTACTGTACATAATTGTATGTGCTGTACTTTCATAAAACTGGCAATACAGTAGATTTGTTTATACCAGCATCATCAAAAATACGTGAGTAATGCATTGTGCCAAGACAGTATAACAGCTATGATGCCACTAGGTAATAGGAATTTTTAGTTCCATTAAGATCTTCTGAGCCCAGCATCTGCTATGACGTCATTGTTGACTTGGCCATGCATTGTTATGATAATTAGCTCACGCCAGCACTTTTATGGCTTCCCAGGCAAACAAAATAAATGGCAAAACATATTAGGAAAACAATATAATGAGCTGCTACAACCTCCAGTAACCCTGTGCAAAGAGGAAAGAGGATCCAAGGGTGAAACATCAACATATTAGGCATCTTCTTCCATTCATTTTTTTCCCTTTCTCCTCTATGTCTGCCAAGGAAAACCTCAGGTTCTTGATTTAACACACATTATCTTCAAACAGAATCCTTATCGTTGTCAGACAATGACAGGAATGTTGCAAATAGACCCAACAATCTGGGTATAAGGAATTTCTTTCTCTAGCCCCTCAGGTGTTCTTGATTTTCCCATCAAATCTCTAACCTTACAAAGAGAAGTTGTTTTCTTTTTATTCCACGGACAGGTACGATTCTGAGATTTCTGTGTATTACTACCAAGCTCCACAACCTGCGCTGTCATAAATCATTCATTCACTCCATCTGTATTTATTAAGCTCTTAATATGGACACAACATCGTTTTGGTCCAGATCTGTGCCCAGCACAAGGGAAGCATGAGACCATGCATCTGGTCTTTCTGGTACTTCCCCATTTGAGGAGCATTTTATTACATCCAGCTATATTTGAAGGTTCAAACTAAGAAGATGAAATAGCAAGTTGCTAAGGCAAAACCCCCAATGCCTTTGATGATTTTAAGGAAAAGAACAGGGAAAGAGGAGGGGTGTTACTTGAATCCAGTGTAGCTCCATGGATTGCACAGACATTTGCAGAACACACGTCTTTGGTTAAGCCAAAACGCCCAGGTAAATGAAGGGAGAAAAGAAAACACTCTCATTTTCCACTTCAAAACTCTATGTTTATTGTTAATGTACTAGAACATTTTATAAGTTTCCCAAAGTGGCAGATCACCCCTGAGTTAGAATCAACTCTTAAAATAAAACACACGCACATTTAAAGATTGATCATGGATTCAACTAAACATGAATTAATATGGCATTCCAGAAAGGAGTCAGACAGTATTAAAAATTATTTTCAGTCTCCAGTGATTAAACCCTCATTTTCCTCCTTTTTCTTCAGACTCTTGCTTGCCCAGAGAAATCAGTCCTACAACAACTTGCCAAAGACAGTCTTTATCAAAATATCAAATTAAATGGCGCCTCTAATCAGGAACGTACGGACAGGCTCAATACCAACATGTTAGTGTTACTGAGTTTGAAAAAGCATGAGAAAGAACTAAAAATAATGAATTAGGCCTTCAGCCAAAAAAATCCGAACTATAAAAGATGTTCTAATGGCAGAAGCTGGGAACAGGCAAATTCTTAGATGCACTTCTCTTGAACTTCATTTGTACCAATTCTCAAAGAGTTTGTAAAGTATTTCTTAGGAACATGGTTTACCCAAGGGACAGTAACTGACCTGAAGTTCTTAAAATGTGTTCTTTAATTAACTAGAACATGAAGGATGTGACTTATTGTTCAGTGTCTCTTCAGGAACTTCTGGTTCTGCTAAGAAAATCAGTTGCAACAGCTTCAAGCTAACAGTGATACTAAACATGGCTGCACAGACCAGCTCTTAAGGATAACTGGAAACGTGAGAATAACTTTTCAAATATGAAACTTTGTCCTATTTCCAGGACTACAATTATCTGGAATCCGAGTTCTTTTTCTAAAAAAGAAAGGGAAATAAAAAGCAGTTCCTATAACAAACCTGGTGTGCCTATGTCCTCTTGGTTTAGTTTTATTTTTAAGCATGCAAACTTATGTTTAACAAAGAATGAAGGTAAAAGTAGGCAGCTATGGTGTATTTTAAGGAAAAATTGATGAGTATAAGGAAGTCTACCATTTACTAGATTGTATATTACTTTAGGTAAATCACTTTAACGCATAAACATACCCATTGCTTTATGTGTAAAATGAGAATATTTGTGAAGATTGAAATGGGTGTGTTTTTTAAAATATCATAGGAGCTGGTACATTCTACTTGTGTATTATAAATGTTAGGATGTGATTTAACATAGAATTAAATTGACACTCATGATTCATGTCACTCCTACATTTACTCTCTTATAACTCAAGTGATTCCCAGAAGAGGAGTACCTCGGGGTACTACCTGCCCCCCAACACCAGGTGGCTTCATCAAAATTCTTGGGACTAAATTCTATTATCAAGAAGTCCAAGAGAATGCTTCAGCTGGAAAAAATGGGGTGGCGGGGAGAAAGTGGGGGAGAGGGAAGTAGGCAAGAGAGAGAAAGAAGGGGAGAAAAATAGGAAAAAAAGAAGTGTGAAGAAAAAAAAATTACCCTGTGGTTAGTTTCTACTCACTTTAAGAAAGTGAAGAATTTACTCTAGGAAATGGTAACAAAGGGTGTGCTCGCTTTGTGAAAACTGGTCAAGCTGGACATTTAAGATTTGTGGACATTTTTTTGGGATATATATTATGCCTCAATTAAAAAAGCTGACTTTAAATGTATCTTTCAAAAAAGAACTAAAAGAACATTCCATTTCTAGCTCTGAGCAAAGAAAAAAATTAAATCAAAAAAGGCCTATAAATATACCACTTGATCAAAGTGTACTTATAGGAACTCCGGTGAAAAGAAGCCAGAATTCCAAGTGGGAGAGACCTACATTCAAATCTAGCTCTGTTGGCTGACCGTGGGCAAGCTGACATTCCCAAGCCTTCGTTTTTCTCTTCTGTAGAATGGAGTAAAGAGTAACTTCCTTCAAGAGGCACGTCGGTACCAACAAGTATTATTTCCTTCCCCATTCCTGTTCTGCTCTGAAAAATCATCAAGGTGAGAGTCCACATCAAGTCCTGTCATTTTAATATGGTGCCTGGCACATGGGAGGCAGCTTGATAAACCTTTCTGGAAGGGGGAGGTGGAGGTTGCAATGACCTGAAATCGTACCACTGCACTCCAGCCTGGCGACAGAGCAAGACTCCGTCTAAAACAAAACAAAACAAAACAAAACAAACAAAAAAATATTTTGTGGAATGAAAAACCAGATTTTTACTTTCCAGGGACCTATAATCTCGAACAGAGTCAGAAGACAAAGGCCATGAAAAAAATCCATCACTTCCAAGCCCCTCCGCTTGCTGGTGGCTCCCATTTCTCCAAATTGCAGTCTCTCCCAACAGGTTGTGGTACTGAGATTTCTTTAAAAAGGCTACCTGCTATTTGCTTTTGCTTACATAAAACCAACTCTGCTTTGTCATTCTTTAATATCCCTGATTTGCATGATGCTTGGCTTGGCATTCTCTCCCTGGTAATTCTTACAGCAGTTGTTTGACCATTCCTCACAATTCAAGGTCTTATTCCACTTAACACTTCCATTTAACTTTGAACATGTGTTACTTTCACAGCATCTCTCACAAGGCAAGTGCTCAAATTTAATTTTGATTAATTTAATTCTTGGAACACAAGTTCGGAACCCACCTAAATACTAGCTTATGTTAAGTCTCTACTCAACTAGTTTCATGTAAGAAAAATATACAAACCAGGAATAGCAATAATGATAATAAGACTGATGCCTGTGACAGACTAAGGTAATATATTTATTTCCCATTCAATTTAGGAACCCTTAGAATTCTTGGAACACAGCAGTCCAGGAAGCCACTGCCAATCAATCTAAGTTGCCATCAGTTGAAATCGATTAGTCATTCCCAGGAATAAATATCCTCCAGTATGACAGCTCTCCAACACCTTATGACCTCAGAAAACGTATCCAAAATCTGTCTTAACACATGCAATGTTTCCTATGAAATTTCTTAAAGCACAGAATTCATATCTTGTATGTTAAACTTCTAGCACACAACTAGTGTACTCAAAACCAAAAGATGATGTACATCATGAGCACTTGAAAAATTCATCAATTAAAAATGTCTTACAGGGAAAGCAGTTGTCTCCTTGGGAAAGAATGGTGTATGGTTTACACCTATTTTAAGGAGAATGATGGTGACCACAGCAGGTGTCAGATCTCAGGGCAGAAGGCAGAGGTCTTGTCATACAGGTCTTTCAAACAAACTCCATCCAATATTGCTTGACTAATTTGGAACGGCTATTATTCAACATTTGGAGAATCAGAATTCCAAGCACAGAAAGCAAACAAGAGAAAAGGAACAGCTTGCTGTAGCATATTTCCCTCACCCCACAATATTAAGATGGCCCAGACCATGGTTGACCATGCACATTCACTCACAAACAGCCCTGAATTCTCTATAAAGGATGTAGCCTTCCTCAAGGAATCTCTTCTTCCTTTTCTCCATCCCCCAAACAATTCTCAGATCAAACAACAAAGCTGCCTCTGAAAAGCCTACTAATATCCTGATTATTCTTCAAACATAAAAAGGTGAAAATAAATTGTTAGTCTTTTAATAACAATTGCAATCAGTCCATCTAAGAGTTTAGCAATGTTCCCTGTCAATATACTTCTCTCCACCCTCACCCTTACTTTTCTGAGCTTTCAAACACTGTGAAACATTTGCTCTAGGTACCTAGCATCAGAGCCTTGCACAAAGGGTTGGAAAGAACAATCCACAAAGCCTCTGTTTCATCATGAAGATTCCCCTTTCTAATAGGAAGTGTGCTTCCTGTCCATCCTTTGACTTTTGTCATCTGTGAGAACCCTATTACCTTAATATAACATTCTGAACGCACCTGCTTACGCTGAGCATGTTAGCACTTTCAGTAGTGACACTTAAAAATGAAAAGCTCCATTAATTATTAATAATGGAAAATGAGACACTCTGAATTAGGAATATACTCTCACTTTGCTGTTTATTGTAGCCATCAGTTCTGCCATATTGTGTATGAATTCATAAATTATGCTGTGAGATTTACTGTCATACCTCATTGAACTTGGTAAGAATCTATTCTAGGTCTTCCTGATTAAATTCATGTTTTTTAAAAAATGAATGGGTAAGTATTTATCCACTGCTAGGAAGCTCTCACTTTTTGAAGCGAACCATAAAGTCTAGTAATCAGCCTGTGAGCAAGTTCTGGTATTTATAAGCCTATAAAATACACCTGCCACATGTGGGTTTTTACACTTGAACAGTAAGATGGCATTGGCTCTGCAATAGTTTTGAAAAAGTCAAATATCTACTTCTTCATCACTTGTAAAATCAAAGGGCAATCGTAAACATGGGATGCATTTCTATTTCTTAAATAGGAGCTAAAATTTAAAGAAACAGCTTTCTGGCTCATTTTAGCCAAACATTAAAGTTTCACTAATTTAGGTAACATTTATTTGGTAACCAAAAATGAGCATAAATACTACGTGCTGGAGAAAAACTCTTTGAGCAAACAAATGCTATTAGTAATACAGGATTAAGGGGAATTATTTTCTGAAACTGGATTTACAAAGAATAAATAAAACTTAAAACTATTCTGTATCTGTTACAAATCAGTCACTTAAAAACTCATTTTACAATAGGGTCAGACAATGATAAAAACTTAGAACTGCCGGGCATGGTGGCTCACACCTGTAATCCCACCACTTTGGGAGGCTGAGGCAGGCAGATCATCTGAGGATAGGAGTTCAAGACCAGCCTGGGCAACATGGTGAAACCCCACCTCTACTAAAAATACAAAAATTAGTTGGGCATGGTGGTACATGCCTGTAGTCCCAGCTACTCAGGAGGCTGAGGCAGGAGAATCGCTTGAACCTGGGAGGCGGAGGTTGCAGTGAATCGAGATCGTGTCACTGCACTCCAGCCCGGGCAATAGAGCGAGACACCATCTCAAAAAAAGAAAAAAGGAAAAAAACACAAAAACAAAAAAAACAAAAACAAAAACAAAACACACACACACAAAAAAACTTAGAACTAGTTGGGTAAAGAATATAGTGGCCTAAGGAAATAGTTACTAGTCCCAATTTATAAATAATTAAGTTGATGACAGAAAGAGGAGCAGGTAATTCCCAGCTTTCAGATCCATATCTGGTCCTCCTTCTCAAGGAACCCTTGCTCAGTTTAAATCTGCTTGTATTGTAAACTTGAAATAAATATAAAACAACATGGGAACAAAAAAATACATATTTTTTGAATTTATTTATTATTCACACAGTTTACTAAATCAAACTAGTATAATCCCTGCTGGTCCACAAACAGGATCACATACATTTATAGTTTTTAAAGATGTTGGGTCTCCTTTTATTACACACTATCTGATCTCTTTAAACTCCAGTGTTGTCATCTACAATATGGCCTAATATGATGATAAAGATAACATGCTAGAAGTGAATTTTCTTTCTTGTAAATGAAAAAGATAGTTTTAAATTTCCAATTGCAACTGAATGGCCTGATCTGGCATTTCTCAATGTCTTACTTTTAGTTTAGAATAGGTTACAATTACCATGTACATGTTCTTTTTTAGCTATGACACCAAGTTATTCATCCATAGCTTCAGGAAATCATGCCAAATGGGTTGGCTAAGTAAACTTTGTAAAAAAATACATTAAACAATTAAAGCCTGACCAAGTCTCAAATACAACAGGCTGCCTGCCATCCAGGTCTAACAATACAAAGTGTTGCCTGGGATGGGACATATGCCTAAAAGGAAGCTCGCTGCCCAGTACTTCTGGCTGGCCGGTCCTCAGGAGCCCTTCTTCCTTTCTTTTGATCTGTTGGTAAAGGCCCTTTCACTGTCCCTCAATTGCCCCTCCTATGACAATGGATTAATAATGGGCCTGTCAAAACTACTAGAAATGTGTTTAAATCATGGCATTTTATTATCCTTTAAAGAAACTAATTCGACCCCAAACTTTTGGCCAAGAGGTGTCCTACCATAGCACCTTTAAGAGAAAGAAAGTTGGGGAAGAATTTCTCAATGAACAAGACACACCAAAGTCCTAGTGGCAGAGCTGAAATTAATTTAAATGCCTTTGAAATGCTAATCCTTGAGTTCATGCCCTTTGCAGGGACATGGATGAAGCTGGAAACCATCATTCTCAGCAAACTATCACAAGGACAGAAAACCAAACACCGCATGTTCTCACTCATAGGTGTGAACTGAACAATGAGATCACTTGGACACAGGGCAGGGAACATCACACACCAGGGCCTGTCGGGGCGTGGTGGGCTGCGGGAGGGATAGCATTAGGAGAAATATGTAATGTAAATGAGTTGATGGGTGCAGCAAACCAACATGGCATATGTATACCTATGTATCAAACCTGCACATTATGTACATGTATCCTAGAACTTAAAGTCTAATGATTAAAAAAAAAAAGAAATGCTCATCCTTTTTTGCTCTCTGTCCCTTATACTATTCAAATGTGATAGAGTATGGATATGTGTACCCTCTGAACTCATGTTGAATTGCAATCCCCAGTGTCGGAAGTGAGGCCTGAGGGGAGGTAACTGGGTCATGGGACAGATTTCTCATGAATGGTTTAGCTCCATCCTCTTGTGCTGTCCTGGTGATAGTGAGTTCTTGTGAGATCTGGACATTTAAGAGTATGTGGCACCACCTCCTCCACCACTCTCTCCCTCTTGAGCCTGCTTTTGTCATGTGATGTGCCTGCTCCGCCTTAGTCTTCCACCATGATTGGAAGCTTCCTGAGGCCTCCCCAGAAGCAGATACCAGTGCTATGCTTCCTGTATAGCCTGCAGAACTGTAAACCAATTAAACCTCTTTTCTTGGGAATTATCCAATCTAGGGTATTTCTTTATAGCAGTACAAGAACAGCCTAACACAAAGTTAAAAAGAGAGAAAAAAGGAGGGAGGATAGCTTTAACAAAAGGGCTATTATGATGCCAAGTCCCAAAGGCACCTCCAATAAATTCTTGTTGAGTTGGTGTTGCAGAGCAGATTTCTTCTCAAATGCTTCAGAAGAAAGGTAAAGGAAGCTTTCCTTTTCCTCTAACCAACTTTCTCAGAAAATGTACTTACTCAGTCAACACATATTTATCAAGCTAACTCTCTGGGGTCAGGCATGGTTCTGGGACTTTGGGATGCAGTTATGAGCAAGAGGAGGTTCCTACTCTCATGGAGCTCACACTCTATTGGGAGAGTGAGACTAGAAACAAGTGAGAGGTAACGAAGAAAACAAATCAGTGTGGCTAGCAAATACCCAGCCAATAACAAGAGAAACAGACAATGGTGGAGACACAGTGGTGGTAGGGTTGGGTCAGACTAAGCCTGGATCTCCAAGGGTCTTGTAGACTATGGTAAGGTGCGATGAATGGATTTAATTTCAAGTGTGATGGGAAAATTTTGAAGGTTTTAATGAAGGTCTTTAACCAAACTAACCAAACTCTGAAATTTACTGCAGACAGAAATTCCAGCCATTTAATATAGCATACATTAAAAATTTCTTATGATGGGAGGCTAAGCGAAAAAAATGTAACTACAGGCTGGGTGTGGTGGCTGACACCTGTAATCCCAGCAATTTGGGAGGCTGAAGTGGGTGGATCACCTGAGGTCAGGAGTTTGAGACCAGCCTGGCTAACACGGTGAAATCCCATCTCTACTAAAAACATAAAAATAGCCAGCCATGGTGGCATGCAACTGTAGTCCCAGCTACTCTGGAGGCTGAGACACGAGAATCCCTTGAACCTGGGAGGCAGAGGCTGTGGTGAGCCAACATTGCGCCATGACACTCCAGCCTGGGTGACAAGGTGAGACTCTGTGTCAAAAAATAATAATAATAATTAACTATAGTATAGTAATAATGACTGTAAAAGAAATATAAGAACTGAATAGAGCATCAAATTAGTGATCAGTGTCAATGTCATGAGCTAAGGAAAGACTGAGGACTGTCAAAAATTGGTGCATACTAAGGAGACACGAGGAGGAAATGCAATGTGGGATCCTGAGGTAGATGCTGGAACAGAAGGGCAGTCAAACAACTGGTGGAATCTAAATAAAGTCTGTAGCTTAATCAGTAGTATTACACCAATGCTAATGTCTTAGCTTGAATAACTATACTATGGTTATATAATATGTTAACTGCAGGGGAAGCTGGGTGAAGGGTGCCAGAGAACTCTCTGTACTATTTTTGCAGCTTTTCTATACTTATAAAATTATTTCATATTAAAAAAATGAAAGACTGATTTGCAGTCATATAATTGCTGGTGATTTATGCCTCTTAAAAGTTTATTTTTATTTCTGATTTTTTTTTTTTTTACTTTATGCTATTAATAATTTGAAAAGAAACAAAATCAGAGTTGGATGTTACATGCATTTGCCATCAGTCATTGCCATCATTCATTGCCACCATTTCCCAGTTCATTTCCTGGAAAACTTGCAGCAGAAAACGTTGTAAATTTATTATTATTATTATTATTATCATTATTATTTTTTTTTTTGAGATGGAGTCTTGCTCTGTCACCAGGCGGGAGTACAATGATGCAATCTCAGCTCACTGCAAACTCTGACTCCCAGGTTCAATTGATTCTCCTGCCTCAGCCTCCTGAGTAGCTGAGATTACTGTTGTGTACTGCCATGCCCGGCAAATTTTTGTATTTTCAGTAGAGACAGGGTTTCAGCGTGTTGGCCAAGCTGGCCTCGAACTCCTGACCTCAAGTGGTCCACCCGTGTTGGCCTCTCAAAGTGCTGGGATTATAGGCATGAGCCACTGCACCAGCATTAATTCTTTTACAAGCTGTCCAGGATGGGCCCTCATATGCTGTCCCTATGGTAAGCATACCTTGCATTCCATTTCCTCTAATAAGGGTGTCTCCACAGTGGATTAAATGCCTCAGCCAGATGCACAATAGACTAGTCATCATTTTCACAAGCTCCAGTTAAACCACATGAGTAAGGGCACAGGAGGTCACAGGGGGCTGCTGATGATGAAGAAAGCGGGCTGCCAGGAGGAAGGGAAATAAGAGCAAGAGTGTTTTCCACTAGTAGGTCACCTTACAGATACTGGCACATTTGTCTCCTGGGTAGGCACTCCTTCCTCTCCACCACTCCTGCAAAGATGGTCCACCTGGTGTGGGATCCAACCACAGCTTACAGACACAACAAAAGCTCCCCCTGAAAGCTTGAGACTGCCGAAAACACATCTAGGTTTGCTTTATTCTTGCTACTTGGAACTACAGCCTGGGAACAGATACACTGAATTACTGCAACAGCGAGATACAAAATCAGGAAATAGGAGGAGGGAGGAAGAAGAGTCAATTGGGAAAAGGGAAAGGAAATTAAATGAACAGAGAATCAATTATATGTGAGCCTGTCTCTGCTTCGTCTGTTATACAATTTAAGCACCAAGTGTCACTGTCCTCATTTCACATATGAGTTGACCGAAGCTTAGAAAAGCCTAGCAATAGGACCAAATGCTTTGACTCTACTTTGAGAACTCTTTCCACATAATCATGGCAGGATCCGCATGATTCTGAACAAGAGAAACAATATAGTCAACTAATGCTCTGTGTGTGTCTCAGAAATAGCTTTGCTGCTGGGTACCACTGGTGCATGCAATGTAACCGCAGACAGGTCCATGAGGCCTAAATCTGTTAGATGTCAGGCTGCAGAGATGGATGATGCCAGAAGGATCAAGGTGAAAGGTGTGAGCTCTAGAGTCGAGCTGTCCAAGGCTGATTTCTGACTGCAAGACTCACTGGCGAAGTGACCCTGACAATCACATGTGCTCTCCAACTTTCAGCATCCTCAGCTGTAAATGGACTAACAGCACTTGCCTCAGGTGCCAGTGGGTATTTAGCCCAGTGCCTGGCACATGGCAAGTTCTTTAGTGTTATTAAATAAGTTCTTTGATAATTAAATGTCCCCAGTTGTGTAATTAAGCCAATGGCAGGAAAAGATCATAAATATAGATGAGCTCCAAATAAACCTTGGCACAAGAAGAGGCCTCCTGTCTCTTGGTATGCTATAGGGTGGCAGGAATTATGGTACTCTCACCATCACAAAAAAGCAGAGGCTCGGATAAGTGATTACTCCAACCACAATAACCCAAGAGATAAAACTCCCTCATTCTGAATGGCCTGTTCAGATTCCCTATCCAACGAGCAACTGAGTCTAAATCCCATCAATGCAGCCTATAAAAGTGACAAAAGTCAGCAACCAACATCACGGCCCACTCAAGCTCAGAGAGCTGCCCTGGTCACCAAGAGAAGGCAAGTCAAGAGCTAAGGATAAATGGGGAACCCTTAGGGAGTGGCCTTGAGAGAAGGCCAACAGTGGACCTAAATCTACATTTCTCATACACTTATCCTGGGAGCTTATAAAAAGCAGTCTCTTCAACATCTGGGTCTTCTGAGCTCAGCAAAAAGTGCCAGGTTCAAGGATACCCAGAATTCTCCCTCATCTTTCACTTTGAACTGAGCTGGCCTGCTGCAAATATTGCTTCAATATCACATCATGACACTTTATTCTAGTACTTAGCTTGATGCCTTCTGCAGAGCAGGCGCTCAGTAAATATTTGTTGATTACACCAACAGAATTATTTTATTTTTAAAAAACACTGACAAAATCTGCAACATGAATCTTCTCTCTCATGGGAGCTATGTTTAGTTATTTTTAGGATATCCCTGCAGAAATGCAGAAAAAGAGGGAGAAAAATAAGAGAAGGAGGAAAAGGAAGAAGAAGAAGAGTAGAAGAGAGAGAGAAGATAATAGAGCTAATTTTTAGGCACCTGAACAATTAAAAAAAAAAAGACTATTCAAGACAAGGTGTCAGAAACGAGACACAATGGCTCTGAGATCAACAATGGTACCATATTGCAAGAGGGAGACAGAGACCCAAACTAACATCCCTTCCCTACAAGTGGTTCTGTCCCATAGCGGAGTACACTAGAGAATACTGCTTATAAAACCTAACAGGGCTAGATCTTGCCATCATTAAGAGATTGCCTCAGCAATTTTCAAGCCCTGAGATTTACCCTTTACAATTTTATATTTTAGGACCTAAGGGGCAGGTAAGAGAACTTTCACTTTTTACTTTATCCCTTTCCTTATTCTTTTATTTATTACAATGGGTAGGTACCAATTTTGTATTTTAAAAATAATTACCTCCCTTCAGAACTAGAAGATATCTTGAAAATAATTAATTTCAGTGGTCTTGTTTTTTGGAGAGAAAAACGCAGGCTTACAAAAGATCAAGCTGAGTCTGGGATGCAGGCATCCTAACCTGGGAGCCAGTGTTCACTCAGCTTCCTGGACCACATCAACACGCTCAGAGTACTGGATGGCAGAGGCCAAGGAGGAGCAACAAAGTGTGATGAGTTTATTCTGGCTAGACTGGATCCTGACCCCCAATAGTGAATCATATACAATTTTACAACATGACCACCGAAAAGCATATACATATAATGCCCCAAAGTCAAGAGCAATCTGAAGAAAAATTTCTTCCCACAACTTATAAATTATTTCTCCTAACAGTGGAGCGGGTATTGTGGAAACCATGAGCTAGGTTCCAGGTAATTGC
Organism: Macaca mulatta; assembly: GCF_049350105.2. Lineage (NCBI taxonomy): Eukaryota > Metazoa > Chordata > Mammalia > Primates > Cercopithecidae > Macaca > Macaca mulatta. The sequence continues at coordinate 128,324,894 of NC_133413.1, forward strand.
TGCGTAAGAACCAAAGAAGACAAGAATAAATGTATGTGATAGAGCTAACAATGGGACAACTGAGCATTTGTTAAAAGGTGGTCAGGCACAGTGGCTCATGCCTATAATCCCAGGACTTTGGGATGCCGAGACAGGCGAATCACTGAAGTTTGGGAGTTCGGGACCAGCCTGGCCAACATGTTAAAACCCTGTCTCTACTAAAAACACAAAAATTAGTTGGGTGTGGTGGTGGGTACCTGTAATCTCAGCTATTTGAGAGGCTGAGGCAGGAGAATCACTTGAACCTGGGAGGTGGAGGTTGCAGTGAGCCAAGACTGTACCACTGTCCCCCAGGCTGGGTGACAGAACGAGACTCCATTTTTTTAAAAAGGTGTCAGATCGTCCAAGAGAACACAACACATGCCAGGGTCCTGGTCCCCCTAGCTTGCCTGTCCCCTTCACTAGAAATTAACATCAAACCACAGAAAATGCCTCAGTAACTACTTCTTCAGTTCATGTGCAGTCTCGGGGCCCCAGTGTATAGTGGCAGTTCAGGGTATCCTTCTCTTTCTCAGGCAGTTCAATTATTCCAAGGACCTGGGCAAAATCTCCCTTTTTTAAACCATATGGAGAATCTTCTTTCCTATTGTCATTAGTTAAGTATAAAATCAAAAGCAGAGACTCTCTTTACCCAGTACAGCCTATTTTCCAGAGAATGCCAAGGAGAAGCTAACCTAGTTTGGTCCTGAGCTGGTTTCCATCTCCATGATTCATGCCATAAATGTCATCCTCAGCAAAGAGGGAATCCGGTGGCCTGCTACTCTCAGCTTCTTACTCTGGGAGGGAAGCAGGAAGTGATAAGGATAATTCCTTGGATTTACTTCATCAATGACTCTATAATAAGTAATATGGATAGAATGCATCACAATTCACAAAATAATTCCACAAACATTATCTCACTTGCTTTTCACAACAACATTGGAAGAATGAACAATTCATTCCAGTGAGGAATTTAAGACTCAGGGGTTAAATAAAGCTGAATATGGGAGAGATTAAGCAATTTGCCCACCTCAGGACTTGAACCTTGGTGGACAGGCTTTAGCTCTAAAGTTCTTCTGTACCAAAGCTGTGTCAACATTAAAGCTGGGACTGGACTTTCAACCTAAGGATCCAGAAGAGTCAGCATATCCTACTTACCTTCTAAGGATGGGGTGGTGGGGTATGATTTATTTATCTTGAACCATCATTTACATGGTGTCTCCTAGAAGTTTATGGTCCACACAGGGATCTTCCACTAAGACACAGAGACTATTTCAACATGGTTTTATTATGCTGACTAATTATTACAAGTTGATCAGTCCTCTTCTGCTGATAGTGTTTGAACAGAATCATTCTACATAGAATGTTCAAATTTTTGTTTTTTGCTTAATAGATATGAACATTTTATATAGATACCTGAATAAATAGGCATTTGTTTAGATCGCCCTCATTCTTTTAGAATTTTGCCTAATATTCTACTACACAGATGTACCACAATGCTTTTAATCAATCTCCTACTTATTTCAAATTTTTCATTCTTATAAAAAAATCAAAATATTTATTTCAAAAACCAAATAAACAAATAATATATTAAATCACTATTTGAGGTCAGGCACAGTGGCTCACGCCAGTAATCCCAGCACTTTGGGAGACCAAGGCAGGCAGATCACCTGCGGTCAGGAGTTCGAGACCAGCCTGACCAACATGGCAAAACCCTGCCTCTACTAAAAATACAGAAAGCTAGCTGGGCATGGTGGCGCGTGCCTGTGGTCCTAGCTACTCGGGAGGCTGAGGCATGAGATTCTCTTAAACCCAAGAGGCGGACGTTGCAGTGAGCCAAGATCATGCCACTGCATTCCAGCGTAGGCAACAGAGCGAGACTCTGTCTCAAAAAAACAAAACAAAACAAAACAAAAGTCATTCTTTGTGATAAACTTTGAAATATTCTGTTTCGGCTGAATGTCAGAACTTAAAACTATAAAGCAGAGGTGCTGTGGGCTCTGTCAAAGTCAGTTTTATCACAGGAAACCGTTGTCTTTTGTGGATTTCTTTGATAGAAACCGCTTTTTTTGGCATTTCACTTTTTTTATAGAAAAAATACTATTCTGTTGGGACTGAATGATACTACGTCTTGACACAGAAAAGTTATTTATATATAAATTACGGTAATTCTACCCATGTTAACGAAGCTGTCATCCTCTTGTGTGATTTACTGCAATCTTGTAATAGAAAAGTTTCATTTCCTTGACACCTGGGTGGTAATGGGACCGATAATTCCATGCTGCAAATGTTTCCTCCTCTCTTCTACCAGAGGTGTGTTAAAATCTAGAGTGCATTTTTAGGTCAGAGTAATTCAGATACCAGTCTCCAGGGCCCAGAGCGCCAGCGCAGACACACACAGGTGTGCACACCCACACAGTCACATCCATTACCCAGAAAACCCAGCAAGGCCTCCTCTTTCTTCAAGAGATTTATAGTTCTCAGGAATATAGGCCTGTACTTGTTCTGCAACTGTGTTTGAGAATAGCAACATATAACATAATGAGAGAGAATAATAGAAAGGCATTAAAAATGACTGGGAATTAAAGTTGGAAAAGGCAGTTTAACAAAGAGTTCAGATTTCAGTTTAAAGTTTAACAATACTGTTTAAGGATGGGTGCAGCAGCTCACGCCTGTAATCCCAGCACTTTCGGAGGCAGGAGGATCACTTGAAGTGAGGAGTTTGAGACCAGTTTGGCCAACATGGTGAAACTCCGTCTCTACTAAAAATAGAAAAATTAGCTGGGTGTGGTGGCCTGTAATCCCAGCTACTCGGGAGACTGAGGCACAAGAATCGCTTGAATCCGAAGAGGTTGCCATAAGCCAAGATAGCACTACTGCACTCCGGCCTGGGGGATGGAGTGAGACTCTGTCTCAAAAAGTAATAATAATTAATAAAATAAAAAATAAAGTTTAACCATACTGTTTAAGAAAAAGCTAGTTCAGAAGGTAATAGATAAGAAGAAATATATAGGTAATTCAAGACAGCCTATCACAATCAATTTTTCTCTCTAGATCTTACCAAAATTGTAATATCAGTAATAGTACTGATAGAAAGAAAATTAAAGGAGATGAGAAAAAGGATTTTCATAAGCTACCACAATGTAAAGATGTTTTTAATAAATAGCTTCTTATAACTGCAGACTTTTTAAAAAAATCTTCATCCTGGCTGGGTGCTATGGCTCACACCTGTAATCTTGGCACTCTGGGTGGCCGAGGCGGGCGGATCATTTGAGGTCAGAAGTTAGAGACTAGCTTGGCCAACACGGCTTAATCCCGTCTCTACCAAAAATAGCCAGGTATAGTGGTGCGTGCCTGTAATCCCAGCTACTTGGTGGGCTGAGGCAGGAGAATCACTTGAACCCGGGAGGTGGAGGTTGCAGTTAGCTGAGATTGCGCCACTGCACTCCAGCCTAGGTGACAGAGTGAGATGCCATCTCAAAAAATAAAACTAAAAAATCTTCATCCTAACACATCCTAACACATATACACTCCTTTAATATTTTCATTGATAATATGCTTTCGTAAAATTCTCACGAGCATTTTTGAGGTGCAATATTCATTTAGCTAAGCTAATGGTTTCACCTCAAAGATGCAAAGTTCTGCCTGGACCTGGTGTGATTAGCACACTCACACTTTCTGATGTGCGTATGGTACCACTGCCTTTTCTGTCTGTCAGTAGAATGGTCTCCGCCGTAGAGAAGACAGAACAGCAGATGAAGGTGTGCCTAGACAAGCAACCACAGGTTCCATCCCAGAGGTACCTGGCAGGTGATGCTGTTAGTACACAGGACCTACATTCATTTTCTGCTTGTCACTCATTCAGGCACTGCTGACCACCACTCACTAACCTGGCATTCACTGAATCCCTAACATGTGCCTTGGGTGGTACGCGTTACATTCCAGAAATACACAGACAACCAAAACTTGGTCAGCACACTGTTAGGCACCTGGCAGCAAGGATCCTGACATAATGAACACTAATGCGGGGAGTCCTGTGCCTTTTCCAGGGATAAGCCTCCATTAAGCACTGCTATCTGCCAAATGGCTTCCTTGCTGAGCTTCAAAGTCTCCCAAAATGCAGCTTTAAACAGCATGAGATGCTGTAACAAAAGAGACATGACTACACTGAATGTGAAGTTGGTATTTCCTATTTCCCAGCAATGTTACTTCGTAGGATTTCTATTACATTCAACTTTCTAGAATTTCACAGCATGTTCTTTGATTCAACAATAGTGAGCTTCTGCCCTGCACCCAACACAGTGCCAGGTCCTATGGTATCATTAGGAGTATTATAGATCCTGCCCCAAAGGAGCTCCACAGATCACCTCTAGTTGGAAATAAGGCTCAATGTGGACAGTAACAATCATGCCGCACAGATATCATGCATGTGCTAGTCTCCCAAGACGGCCTCATCAATTCCTCCCTTCCCTGATTGCATTTGCTGCTTCTTCCTTCCAGAAGTAAGTCTATTTCCCCTCCTCTCGAATCTAGGCTGGCTTTGTGTTTTGCTCTGATGAGCAGAATGCTGCAGAGTTGACACTGTGTTTTAAGTGTGGCCCATAAGTGGCCTGAAACTTCTGCTTTTGCTCTTTAGGAATCTGCCTCTTGGGACCCAGTTGCCACACCGTAAGGAAGTTCAGAGCTGGCATGAGAGGCTGCATGGAGGCGAACTGAGCGTCCCACTGAGCTACCAGCCGAATGCAGCCACAGGAGTGACCCTACCAGATGCCACGTGGAATGGAAGAACAACCCAGTCAAGGCACTGGATCTTGAGGAACTATAAAAGTTGTTGTTTTAAGGCACTATTTTGTGGGTGTCTTATTACATATGTGAATATCCACTGACATGATGCATTAGTCACACTGTTGGAGGAGAATATGAGAAATATCCATGGATCAGTTTCCCTAAGTGAACCCTCTAATATTCCTGAGGGGAAAAAAAGTCTACTGTTAGCTGAATTCAATACAGCTTACCTGTCCTGTGGAGACGTTTGTTTCAGCCTCACACACTTTTGGAGAAAAAAAGAATTCAACTTTATAGAAAAATAGTAAAACAGGAGAACTCTTCTTAAGTTTAATGCTCATTAAAGTGAAAATTAATTAAGAAGACATCTGAGTTTTTTTTTTTTTTTTTTTTTGAGACAAGGTGTCATTTTGTCACCCAGGCTGGAGTGGTGGTGTGATCACATCCCACTGCAGCCTCGACCTCCTGGGCTCAAGCGATCCTCCCACCTCAGCCTCCAGAGTAGCTGGCACTACAGGCATTGCACCACCACACCAGGCTATTTTTGTTGTTGCGTTTGGTAGAGATGGGGTCTCTCTATGTTGCCCAGGCTGGTCTCAAACTCCTGGGCTTGTCAAGCAGTCCTCCCACCTTGGCCTCCCAAAGTGCAGGAATTAGAGCCATAAGCCACCATGCTTGGCCAACACCTGAGTTAAAACCTTTTTTTTTTTTTTTTTTTTTTTTGAGAGACAAGGTTTTGCTCAGTTGCTGAGGCTGGAGTGTAGTGGTGCAAACACGGCTAACTGCAGCTTCAAACTCCTGGGCTCAAGCAATCATCCTGCCTCACCCTCCCAAGTAGCTGGGACCACAGGCATGTGATACTACACTTGGCTAATTTTTAAAATTTCTGTAGAGATAGGATCTTGCCATGTTGCCCAAGCTGGTCTTAATTCCTGGGTTCAAGTGATCCTTCCATTTCAGCCTCCCAAAGTGCTGCAATTACAGCCATGAGTTACCACACCTGACCAAGAGCTAACCATTAAATAAACATTCCTGCTTTAAATTCCAAATTATATTACATGAATCAACTATATATTATTTAGAAGGTCAGATAATATATTACAAACAGTGAATGCGGAATTTATGTATTAACTGCGTGTTAAGAAGAGTTTTGAATCCTGATTTCTTTCTCTCGGGTTTAATGGGAAGCAAGAGCACTCCATATCATGTTGATAGTTGACATAGTGGAGCTGATGAGAAGGAAAAGGAACAGGAGTTTGAAGTTAAAGAGAGAAGAAAGGAGAGAGAGGCAACAGAAATGGGAAAAATCAAATTTTAATTTTTTTTTTTTTTTTTTTTGAGATGGAGTCCCGCTCTGTCACCCAGGCTGGAGTGCAGAGGCACGATCTCGGCTCACTGCAACCTCCACTTCCCAGGTTCAGGCAATTCTCCTGCCTCAGCCTCCTGAGTCTGGGATTACAGGCATATGGCACCACACTGGCTGATTTTTATATTTTTAGTAGAGATGGGGTTTCACCATATTGGCCAGACTGGCCTCAAACTCCTGATCTCAGGTGATCCACATGCCTTGGCCTCCAAGTGTTAGGATTACAGGCGTGAGCCACCACACCTGGCCCAATTTTTAAATTTTTTAACAGTATCTGCAGTGTGACTTCAAGAGTAAAATCACTTACCAATAAGTAAAACATTTCTAAATCCCTCCTGTGTTCTTTCCCTGCATTATCTCCTAAGCATGGGCAACATTTTCATTTAACAAAGAAAACACCACAGACAATAATCATCATGCAAAATCTCCTGGGAAGGAAGAGGGACTGCTGCTTTCTTATTAGTTATTGCAATCAGTGTTTACAGCATGCCTTTATACGACCAGTATGCCTTACAATCACTCATTAGTTACTCTTTCCAAATTCCTGGAGAAGTAGGGCAGCATTATCATCTTCAGGATTACTGAGGGAGGAGGAACCTGACCATCCCCTGTGAAGATAACTTAGCCACAGTTGTGCTGGGATAATAGGAGTGGCTGCTTCAGAACAGAGCCCTGGGTGCCACCAGTTTGCTCCTCCAACACATCATCAAGGAGGACCCCACCACCAGCATGGATTTACAAGACTCCCCTCATCCCTTCCTCAACATACAGGATGTACATTTTGGAACAAGTTTGTATCTGCAAATTTGTAAAATACATCATCACAGTAACAGGTCATCCTTTAACGTTTTACATCGAAAAGGTGGTTTTTATTTTCCTTTCTCTGTTTGAAAAATGCATTACAGCTTACAAAGTAACATCCTGGTGAGGATGCATTTCCTGAGGGTAATGACTAATAAAGGCTTTGGGCAAAGTCCCGCCTGCAACTCCTCCAGCCAGCATTATTAACAACAAGGGCACAGCTTTTCAAGAGGCCCCGCTACTTCCATAATAAATGCTAACAGGTGGCTCCTTTTATCTGGGGATCCTCAAGCACCTTACAGATACTACTCATTAAGTCTCATGAGGCCTCTAGGAGACAGACCCAGTGAGACACATAAAAGGGAATCCTGTCACTCATCAAAGAGAGAAAACAGCAACCAGCTCATATACTTGATAGAGCAACAACAATTTTACTGAAGGAAACATTAGAAACATTACCTAGAAATCTCTAACCTAGATGCTTTCTTCTGAGACTCATTCATTCATTGGCAAAATGAGAATAATAACGCTAGTTCAGCCAACTTCATGAGGTTAGAGAGTGCAGATCAAATGAAGTGGGCAGAGGGAAAGGGGCTGAGTAAACTCTGATGTCCATACAGATAAAAGGCATTATTTCCATGATCTAAATCAAACCGAGATTTGAGGCAGAAAATGCCATCTCTAAATCATGTGCCCAATACAGGGAGCCTTTTTTCCAAACAGCTTGGGCATTATTTATACAAATGCAAATTCTATTTCTACGTCTATGATCACATTCCTATAGGGTACAGGAGAAGATGAAGGAAGAGAAAGCAAAATGAGAGTCAAAGCACACAGACACAATTATCCTTGATTGTAATGTTTGCATATATTCAACATTCAAAACATTTTTTCATCTGCCTGGAAAACATTCATGATAGAAGAAATAGAACTGTACAGACTCTGCAATGGATTATGTCGCTTTATTCAGATTTGTTTTCCTTTTTTATTTTTTTTTAACTCCAGTTACAAAAATTACAGCTTTAAAAGTTTCACTGAAATTCCCATAAAACTGCAGGAATTCAACTGCCAACTGGATTTGCTGCTGCAGGAAATAATCCAGTTTGGTTCAGAGGTGGCCCCTTTTGCTTGAAAGGAAACCAGGGTCTTCCTGAAACTGTCATGGGCTATCTAAACCATGCCAGCCTTTAGAACTTACACCCCCAATTTCTGAAATTCCCGTGTCTCCCTTCAAAAACGAGACAGGGGGCACCTCCATGTATTTAAAGAGGTCCATTAATTTTATCTCCCTAGGTCTAAGTAAAAAACAAAGCAAACAAACAAAAAAACCTGGCAATCTGCTTTAAAACATACAGAGTACTGGACAGGCGTGGTGGCTCACGCCTATAATCCCAGCACTCTGGGAGGCCGAGGCGGGCGGATCATGAGGTCAGGAGATCAAGACCATCCTGGCTAACACGGTGAAACCCTACCTCTACTAAAAATACAAAAAATTAGCCGGGCGTGGTGGCAGGCGCCTGTAGTCCCAGCAACTCGGGAGGCTGAGGCAGGAGAATGGCGTGAACCCGGGAGGCGGAGCTTGCAGTGAGCCAAGATCGCGCCACTGCACTCCAGCCTGGGCGACAGAGCGAGACTCCATCTCAAACAAACAAACAAAAAAACACATACAGATTACTTTCCCAAGGAGTTGACAATGTGGTGAGAAACAATCAGAAGCCAGAACTCAAAAGAACAGAGGGGCAAGTTGTCCTGTTACTAGAGTAGGTTGGTAGCCAAGTTTTAGTTTCATTTAGAAACTTTTATAAAGAACTTTCCATGAACATGAAAGTTATGGCAGTCATCTGTCACAGTCAGTAACCAATCCACCTTTCTTAGGATTGAGGAATTCCCCATTGTGAGTGTCTAAGAGGGGCGTGGTTTGTCATTACGGAAGGAGAAAAAGGCCAACTTCTCTCTCCCCTTGCCTCCTTAGGGATATAATTGGAAACTAAGTTAGCCAATCAGATGCGGCATTTCAAGGTCCAGCCAAAGCACTGCCCAACATCTAGTGTATCTCGGTTGTCTGGACAGGGTTTAGGCAGCAGCTCCAGTCCAGTCCTAACCATTCTGTCTATACTGCGAACTGTCCAATATTCCTTAATAACTTCTTTTTCTGGTTAAGTTAACCAGTTTCCATTGTTTTCTGCAAAGAGCCCACAATGGACTAATCATGGGCTAAAGAGGCAACCCTTTCTAATGTTAATACTGGGGGGATCCTGAGCAACTGTCCACGGGCAGTTCATTTTATAGATATAAGCAGCAGGAGGATGCAAGAGGAAAAAGTGATTTAGCAAAAGTCATTTAACAATAGTCATTTAGCCCAAAATTTAAAACTGCCAGGCACGGGAGCTTGTGCCTGTAATCCCAGCACTTTGGGAGGCCGAGGCGGGTGGATCACTTGAGGTCAGGAGTTCGAGACCAGCCTGGCCAACATGGTGAAACCCCGTCTCTACTAAAAATACAAAAATTAGCTGGGCGTGGTGGTGGGTGCCTGTAATCCCTGAGTAGCTGGCTGAGGCAGGAGAATCACTTGAACCCGGGAGGTGGAGGTTGCAGTGAGCCGAGATTGTGCCACTGCACTCCAGCCTGGGCAATGGAGACCCTGTTTCAAAAAACCAAAAAGAAGGAAGGAAAAAGGACAGTGAGCAGGGGGTTGTGGGTGGCTTGAGGAGACTGGGGGAAGAACAGGGCTTTGATTCTCAGCATGTTTACTTGACTTAAAGAAGCGGCCAGGCTCGGTGGCTCATGCCTGTAATCCCAGCACTTTGGGAGGTCGAGGCGGGTGGATCACGAGGTCAGGAGATCGAGACCATCCTGGCTAACACAGTGAAACCCCGTTCCTACTAAAATACTAAAAATTAGCCGGACGTAGTGGCGGGTGCCTGTAGTCCCAGCTACTTGGGAGGCTGAGGCAGGAGAATGGCGTGAATTCGGGAGGCAGAGCTTGCAGTGAGCCAAGATCGCGCCACTGCACTCCAGCCGGGGTGACAGAGCGAGACTCTGTCTCAAAAAAAAAAAAAAAAAAAAAAAAAAAAAAAAAAAGAAGCAACATGGAGTATAAAGATGACCCAACTTTCCACCCATCCCCAAAGCGTGATCTGGAATGACACTCTCTGAATCGGCACTTGCTGCATGGAGCACCACATTGAGAACAGTTCCAAAGCTGCATCTTGGCTCAGTGGGAATGAGTTCACCAATCAATGTTATGGGTCTAGTAAGAGTGAGAAGGAAAACACAGAGACGTGTATTCACCATCGTTGATATACTGGGAATAAATCCCAGACTAGGAGTTAAAACAGGTGCGTTTTGGCCTTAGCTCTGTCTGGCTAGTAGACTCTTGGATTAGAGGAATTCATATCACGTGGGAGCATGCTAGAACTGGAGAATCTCCTTAGATATACTGAATCACAATCTGCATTTTAAGAAAATAACTGGGTGATTCACATAGCCACCTCTAAAATTGCCTGATTTGGGAAAATTCCCTTCTCTGTCTCCACTGTACGAGGGAAATATTTATTGAATGCCCACCATATGTAGGGTGCTGGGCCAGGACTATTAGAATATACAAGGAACTGACCAATCTGGTCTAGAGTTCACATACAATTAAGAGATTTACTTTATATGTCATCAGCTACCCTCCAGAGTAGTACTTAGGGGGTTTTATTTTTGGCTGCTATAAAAGCCAACGGGAGCAATGCTAAATGAATGGGAATCCCTTTGGACTGCACTACTAACAAAACCTAAAAGAAAATCTGTTTACACCTTTATGCTACATTCTTCCAAACCTTCTGAGTACAAAAGCAATCAGCAGTTGCCTGTAATTACTGTGTCATGTGGATACTACTGACTTCACATTGTCCTCCTTGCTTATATCATCGTGTGACTTCAGAGAAAAATAATTATCACTACAGGCCAACACAGGTAAGTAGGAAATCCAGAGGAACAGTGCTTTCTACACTCCAGCAGATCTGGAGGGCAGAAAAGCAGGAGGAAGGAGAAATCTGGTCCAGTATAGTTTGGAAAGGCATGAAACCTAACTAAATTTTATAAAGATTAGGCAAAACGAGCATCACTTCATTCCCCATATTGGAGTCTGCCAGTTCAAAAGGAATCTTACGTTCCAGATGAGTTATTAGTAGAGTATACAGGCAAATGGCTCTTGAAATGTATACACGAATGATACAATTTTGATATGTAATGGGCTCCCTGTAGAATGTCCCAAACCCTGCAGCCTATTTCTCCAACAACCTAAAACTCACAGGTATGTGTTCTGTTAAGTTTGGCTCTAAAATGACTTTTATTATAAACTTAGTGACATGTTTCCGTGGGGAAAAAAAATTCTAAAACACAGAACTGTAATTTTTTAGGTAAGAAGAAACTATGATACTGCTATCCCAATCCCACAGTGGGTATCTTTAGGCTGGAAATGGGAATGCATTTGAAGTGCTTTCATAAATATGTTGTCACTGTCCCTCACCTGGATTATATTCTATGGCTTTCCTTATATGACAGGAAAAGGCTCCAAGATCTGTGACAACAGGAGCTGTGTCCCTCTTATTCATCTCTCTTTTTACAGCATTTAGTATGGTCTTTGGCACACATATAATTGTTGAAAGAATGAGTGAATCAATGCAACCACCTCAAAAAAAAAAAAAAAAAAAAAAACCTTATGGTTATTACAGGAGGAAATCTGGCAGCATATTTCAAAGATGAAGCAGAAGTACATGGAGAAAAGTATCTTGCTCTCAAAAAGCCTACAGAGAAAGAGTGCCATCACCTCACAGCACTTCTAAGCCTTTTCCAGTTATGGAAGCCACATGACCCCAGGTTTATGAGAACAGATCTGAAGTAGTTTTGACATAAAAACAAGAAATTGGCCAGGTGTGGTGGCTCACACCTGTAATCCCAGCACCTTGGGAAGCAAAGGTGGGGGGATCACTTGAGCCCAGGAATTCAAGACCAGCCTAAGCAACACAGGGAGACCTTGTCTCTACAAAAAAAAAAAAAAAAAAGAAAAAGAAAGAAAGAAAAGAAAATCAGCCATGTGTGGTGGCACACACCTATATTCCCAGTTACTCTGGAGGCTGAGGTGGGAGGATCGCTTGAGCCCAGGAGGTTGAGGCTGCAGTGAGCCAAGATGGTGCCACCGCACTCCAGTCTGGGCAACAGAGGGAGATCTTGTCTCAAAAACAAATGAACAAACAAAAAAACAAGAAATTGTTTTCATCCCTCATATCCTGCAATAGCTGTTTCACATGTTATCTCTTATAGCTTCTCAATTTTAAAGTTAAGAAAACAGAGACTCAAAGGGTTAAGCAATTTGCCTCTAGTCTAAAATAAAGTTCATAGAAGAGGCTGCACCGGCCTAAGATCTGCTAGCTGTAGCATGGTGATATGTATGCTCTAAAAAGAACTGTGATCTCCATAAAGAACATAGTGGCTATAATCAAAGTAAAATCCCAGTGCAAGTGTCATGGGGAACTTTGATATTATTCTCTAGATCATTTGAGTCGTAAAACTTCTTTGCTTCTCTATCCTTCCTCTCCTCTTGTATTCAAAATATTTTAGACAGATGTATTCCCCCTGAAATGGATCTAAGCTGACCATTGCTTTACAGCCTATAATCCTAGGGATTAAAATTTAGGTGAGTGCCTTTTAAGATAGACCAGGTAAAACCCCCGAGAGGGCCTCTTCCATGTCCATCTAACTGACTGCTCTTCAGATAAATTTCTCCTACATTTTAAATAAGCCATTTTTTCATTTAGGCTGAATCACTAATGCAGGGAGTCATGGCTAGAAGCGGGAAGCTGTGGAGGTGCCCAAGAATTGAATCTGCAAAAAGTCATTAATTGCCAGAATTACTGAGCAAATTCAAAGGACCCAAATGCATTTGCTCATGAGGGCAATTTGCTTCTAGGAAATTGGGAGGAGAGAGGGGTCACTGAAGCCAAAGCCACATAGAGGATGACAAACAGGATAAGGAAAAGCAAGAAGGCAGATCTTTCAACTCTGTCAGCATCAAAGATTCAGACCCAAGAAAAACACTTATAGAAAAGGCTTTGCCTATAAACATGTTGATTTACCTTCTATTTGGATGGATTTCTAAATTTTCCTGGAAAGTCCAGGTTATTGAAAATAACTGCACTGCCAGTGTCTCTTGGTTTAAAGGTCTGCTAAAAATTCTACAAAAAACCTAGCAACAAAAGCCTTGAATGTCCCAACATATTTCATCCGTCTCATCTTAGAGGTTTCACCAACACCCAAATGTCCAGCTGTTTACATGTGCAATTTATGACTCCTTCAGTGTGTCGTCCTCTTTTGGGTTCTCTGCAATGTGGGATAGGCACCAGTAATAGCTGTCCCCTACATAAGAAAACCATTTATTTAAAATATCACACAGGATAAAGGCAGAGTTACAAACACTGCAAGTCTGTCAATTCCACTCACTGATTTTCTTAGCTCTCTCCAGCCGGCTATCATCTTTCATGAAGTGCCAACTAGCAACAAAAATACTGACTTGTGTTACATCAAAAAGGTTTTTTTTGGGGGGAAAAAAAAGGCAAAAACCCACTGTGTTAGTCTTTCTTTTTACACTGCATAGGCCTAGTTCTATTTCAGAGCATTTCATCCAATGGCCCATCTCTGTTCCCACAAACACCTTATTAAGTATTATTTTGACTTCTTTAAGCTGGATTTTTAAAACTCATGTCCCTGGAAGAAGTGGTCCCTCTGGGGGGGAAAAAAAATCACAATTTCTCCTTGTGATAAATGATTATTACATTCACTGCATTTAACAAACACATCATGTCAGTAGTCTAGCTCAGGGGAAAATCACAAATTAGGTAAGCTGTAGTCCTTGTCTCAAGGGATTCAGACTCTCAAAAGAGAAGATGGGCATAGGGGTACTGTCACTTAATAATCTTAGTCATAACAGCAAAAATAACAACACATTGTGAGACAGTAAAATACCACTCAATCTGCTTACAAAATAGAAAGATACTTCTGCCTTTAATCAGATCCATTTACAGGTGGGGCTGACTTTGTTCGCCTGTGACCCATACAGTGACACTGGAGCCCTGTCTTCTCAGAATGGTGCCATGCTTGGTTCAATGCTCTGCTGTGCCTTGAAATCCTGAACAATTTTTGAACAAAGGGTCCACATTTTAATTTTGTGCTAGTTCCTGTAAATTGGTAGTTGGTCCTGCTTGCAGGTTAAAAACCTGCAAATCTTAGTCTCACTGGCTTAGGAACACCTTCCTTTCATATTAGCTCCCATGGTTAAATGAGAAACCCTGGAGGCAGAATAGTGAATGTTATTCGTCCAGTACAGCCTCCAGTTGAGATGGCAACTTCCTCCTTATTGAACAGGCCTGCTGTGAATGATACTGTTGATCTTCCCTGGATGGCATACCCCTTATCACACATATCTTAGACCTTTGGAGTGGATAGAGAACATCTAGGCCAAAGGACCCATTTTGCAGGTGAAGAGCCAGGACATTTGGGTGACTCACCAGAGAATGAACAGTTAGTTCCTGACAAAGAGGGTAAAACCAAGGCCAGTGCTCTTTCAACCACTGGAAATTCTATTTGAATGAGTCTGACAAACTAGGGCGGGAGTCTGTCTGCCCAGGCTATTACCCTAAGTAGGCACCTGTTCACAATGCCTGGCATGTAACAAATATTTGGTTTAATGCAGGCACGGACATATGCATGAGCAAATACAAAAGGTAATAAAACAACAAATTATGTTCCACCAGGCACAGAATCTTAAACTTTTTAGTTGTTAGTTTACTTAACGAGCTTCAAACTTTCTCAAAATCTTTAATATTTTTTATCTTTCAAGGAAAGAATGCTGTTCTGAAAAAAATACCAAACAGAGAATGCAAAATAATTATGATGATGATAATCACAGCAGTAACATTTACCTGGAACACAGCAATCGAAGAAGGCTGAGAGATCTTGCTTGCAACTGGTCCAGATATCACATCCAATAATTTCTACTGGATGTGATATCTGAAGCAATGACTGGAAAAGTGTATGTGCAAAGCCTGTAGGGTTTTTGACATGTCAGTCACTATTTTAAGAAATAAAAAATAAAAAAGATTAAAACACTACACTGCAGAATAGGATTGTTTTTACTTGTAGAGAAAAGTAAAATTAAAACCATTTCCTTACGGACCAAGTACTTAAGACACCAATGAAAAAGGGCATGAAAAGGCCAAGGATCTTGAGTTCTGTGCCCACTAAAACAAACAACCCAAAAGCCCACGGCCAAATAGAAAACAGAAATAACTGAGCCCAGGTTGATTAAATAGCTTCCCAGAGAGTGGATCATTTGCATTAAATCGGAATCCTTTCCGATCCTTAGTTTCTTCAATTGGGGTGATAATGAAGACACACATCTCCTAAGTTGCTGGAAAGAGCAAGTGAGTTCATTCATGTACAGTGAATGGAAGAGTGCTGGATATACAGTAAGTGCTCAATAAGTATTTTCTGTCTATGCGCTAAGCCTGACCAAGCAGTGCCTGCAACACTGAGCTCAAGGAAGAAATACTACAAGGAAGGTAAAGAAACAGGTAGTAGAGAAACTAACATGAGCTCAAAAAAGATGAAAAGATGATCCACAGGCAAAAGGCTAAATCATAGGAAGTGTCACTTCTGAGTGCTTTCCTCCTCCTCCTCACTCTGGCACAAATATGATACGAGCACTTCCTCCATGCTCTTCAATGTGAAAGACATCAGAGACACAACAGAAAACAACAGATATCATCTACCCATTGCCATGCTCACAGACTAGCCAGAAAGGCAGTTATTAGACATGGATTGGGAGCTTAACATTTTTTGAATGAATGAACCAATGAAAAATAGTGCCCTCCTCTTCCAAAATCAAAGAATTATAAGCAGGCTCAATAGATTTTTCTAGTAAGTCATCATGCCAGATTCCCCATTACTGCTTCTATTAGGGACACAGGGGATGAGACTGAAGGAGTGTGTCAAAGGTGAAGATCTTCCCAGAAATTCCTACCTATAAAGCTTTTACATCCGGATTAACATGCTTCTCTCAACATGCATATCTATCTGTATCTGGGTATGTATCTCAAAAGGGGTATCTATCTGTAATATGTTTCATAGAAAAGTGTAAGAGCAGTCGGGTGCGGTGCCTCATGCCTGTATAATCCCAGCACTTTGGGAGGCCGAGGCAGGCGGATCACCTGAGGTCAGGAGATTGAGACCACCCTGGCCAACATAGTGAAACCCCATCTCTACTAAAAATACAAAAATTAGCTGGGCATAGTGGCAGGTGCCTGTAATCCCAGCTACTTGGGAGGCTGAGGCAGGAGAATTGCTTGAACCTGCGAGGCGGAGGTATACTGCAGCCTGGGTGACAGAGAGAGACTCCATCTGAAAAAAACAAAACAAAATAAAAAAGAAGGGAAGGGAAGGGGAGGGGAGGGGAGGGGAGGGGAGGGGAGGGGAGGGGAGGGAAGAAAAGAAAGGAGAAGAGGAAGAGCTTGCCAAATGGGTGATCTTGTCATTGATCAAAAGTGCAAGACTACCTATCACTCACTGTCATCCCAACCAGTGGGACCAGTCAACATCTTTCTTTAGATATTCAGACCTCAAGAAGAAGAAATGAAGTACCAAATGAAATGTGGGGGGCAGAGGGGTGGAGATGACAAGTGTCAGCCATCATTTCTCCCCAGGCTATGAAGACAGGCTTAAGCAACCAAATGCAAATTAATTACTTTATTCATATATCAAAAAAAAAAAAATTAGGACATTTACACACATAAGCAAGATTCAAAGACATAAAGGCTTCTCCAGTTGGAAGACTGTAGCTTATCTCTAAATATCCACATCTGGTCAACCCCCATCCCCAAAAAAATCATTTCCAAAAATGGATCAGTGCTAGAGTGATGTGGGAGAGGAGAAGAGAGTGTGATGGTGAAGCGTCCATCAAGTTTTAAATATATATTTCCATATTTATATAAGCAACATGACAAGTTGACAAAGTCCTTTCCAACAGGCAGACAGATTTGTCAGAGGCGTTTGAACCACAGTGACTCCATCTTGAGTGGGGGCTGGGTAAAATAAGGCAGAGACCTACTAGGAGGCTGCATTCCTGGAAGGTTAGTTGTGCTTAGTCATAGTGCAAGATAGGAGGTCAGCACAAGATACAGGTCACAAAGACCTTGCTGATAAAACAGCATGCGGCAAAGATGCCAGCCACATCCCTCCAAAACCAAGATGGCAACAAAAGTGACCTCTGGTCATCCTCACTGCTCAATTATGCACCAATTATATTGCATTAGCATGCTAAAAGACACTTCCTCCAACGCCATGACAGTTTACAGATGCCACAGCAATGCCCAGAAGTTATCCTATATGGTCTAAAAAGGGGAAGAACCCTCAGTTCCAGGAACTGCCCACGTCTTTCCTGGAAAACTCATGAATAATCCACCCCTTGTTTAGCACATAATCAAGAAATAACCATAAAAATAGGCAACCAGCAGCCCTCAGGGCTGCTCTGCCTATGGAGTAGCCATTCTTTATTCCTTTACTTTCCTAATAAACTTGCTTTCACTTTACTCTGTGGAGTCGCCCTGAATTCTTTATCGCACAAGATCCAAGAACTCTCACTTGGGGTCTAGATGGAGGCCCCTTTCCAGACATGGATACGTTTCCTGTATGTACTCAGACACACATGCATATGCCCTGCAAAGGAGGGATGCTTAGAAACAAACAAACAAAACTGACATATTAGCAATTGACAAATCTTTATAAATTATACACTACAATAACATAGATGATGTGTGTGGGGTGGGTGGGTGTATAAGAGAGGGAGGGAAGGAGGAAGAGAAGGAGATGGAAAAGGGGAAGGTGGAAATAAGAGAGGGGAAAACCAAACACCTAGGCATGGTTATTGGCTACACATTGAGCTGGCTGTTTTACCAAGGTTATCAGTCTTTCAGAGATCAATAATAAAATGATATGGAGAGAATGAGGATATCTATTTTCAAATATATGCTTCCAAAGATGCCTGATGCCGGGCATGCCGGTGGAGAATAGCTGCATGATGCAAAATCCCATTACTTTATCATATCCATCTATGTTTTAGGTATATTCCTTTCCCGGAACATCATAGCCCTAAAAGTCACTCAAGGTTTCTATTGCAGCTAAGGTCAGAATCCTAAAGTTGTGCATTCACTCCCTCTGGGTCCTAGATTTTTGATTACTTGAAATGTTTTGTTTGCAAGTCGAAGCGGTGAGTCTCAAACTTAAGTAACTATGGACCATATATGAAGAAGAAAATGCCCATGTGAAAAATAAGTCAAGTGAATGCATTTACTTTATTTTTATTGAAATGTAATTTATTATGCACAAATACAAAATTTTTAAAACAAAAGCAATTTAAATTATTTCAATTTGAAATTACGTAGTTTTACTGAAACTCAATTGTCCATATTGAGTTTTGCAGTAGAAAAATAACATCTGAGGCCAAGTTATGTATTTGAGGGTTTTGGGGGTGCTTTAACTTCTAAGTGTTACAGAGTGTCTATTTACATAAGCATGAAAACTATTGAACAGAAAAGTTATTAGGAACTTCAAAGCTTTGCTTGCAGGTTAAGGATAATCAGAATTCAACTTAACCAAATGCCGGCCGGGGAGCAATCCCTTCATACTAATTTTACAGACTGACTCGGTAAATCTGAAAAGATATTTTGTTCACAGGAAGACTAGTTTTGAGGAATTAAAAACTGCATTAAATGGCATCTAAACCAATTACTGAGTCTGGGGGCAGGAAGGGAAATGCTATACCATACAACTGCTAAGACTACTTCTAACAAATGTAGGAGGCTGTTATGTAAAAATGGGAATCCCACTCAAAACATAAACATAGTACTGCCTGCTTGCCAGGGTTCTTGAGTCTGCCCACACCTCACTGTCCCACACTCACTTCCCTCCACCCCTCTTTCTTCTATTCAAATACTGCAAAAATCTTTTGGATTTCCTGAGCCTTCATTTTAGCACGTGCCAATAATAGGAACATACATGCACAAAGTTAAGAAATCCATAGCTTTGCTTAGTGCTAGGTTCATCGAGATGACCCAGAAAATACTTGTATGACTGTTCTTAATTTGATTATAATCAAAATGAAAATGTAAACTAAAAGAGAGCTTAAATTTCCATCCATGGACAGCCAAACTCCAGTCAGTGAAGACTAGAGCTGGCTGCCAGGGCAGCACTCAGAGTGGCTGAGTAACCTGTCCAAGGACACCCAGAGGGGATGCAAAGCTAACATGCTCCTAACATCTTCCCCATGCTCACTCCATCCTAGCCATACTGGCCTTCTTCTGTTCCTTGAAGAAAGCTCTCACCTGCCTCAGGGCCTTGGTACTGGCTGCTCTCTCTCAGTGGTATGTTCTTCCCCAAACCTCCCAAGACTGGCTCTATGCTACACTCACTTTTTGCCTCCAAAGTCTCTCTTGAAGAGGCCTTCTCATCTTTTAGAACCAGTCACTTTCTAGCATTCATGGAACTATCTTAAATCTCTGCCATAGCTCTTATCAGTCTCAAGATGTTCTGCTGGGGTGTTTTTTTGTTTTGTTTTTTTGATTTTGTTTTTTGTTTTTTTTTTTTTTTTTTGGTTTATTTGAGATGGAGTCTTGCTCTGTCGCCCAGGCTGGAGTGCAGTGGTGCGATTTCAGCTCACTACAACCTCTGCCTCTCGGGTTCAAGTGATTCTCCTGTCTCAGCCTCCTGAGTAGCTGGATTACAGGCGCATGCCATCACGCCCAGCTAATTTTTGTATTTTTAGTAGAAACGGGGTTTCACCGTATTAGGCAGGCTGTTCTCCAAATCCTGACCTCAAGGGATCCACCGGCCTTGGCCTCCCAAAATGCTGGGGTTACAGACACTCTCAGATGTTTTAATCTACGTCTGCAAGTGATGACAGCTATGGCAGAGATTTGATTGGCAAGTTTATTTATTCTCTGTCTACTCGAATATAAAGCCCCATGAGTGCTGGGACCTTCTTGGTCTTACTTACTGCTATGTCCCATGTACCTAGGCAAGTCTGGCCCATTATAAATAATCAACAAACATTTGTTTAATGAACAAATGAAGGAAGAAATAGGCGGCACAGGGCACAGAAAGATGATACAAGTGCCCCTCTATTTAATCCAGTCCACTACCCTTCCTCTGAATGCTTCATATCATGTTGCTTGTTTTGCTTTGTTTTCAAACAAACAAGTCCAGACGCCTGCTCACAGGGGCCGCTGCTGGGCTCCTGCTGCCCAGCCTTGCTCCAGGTGAAGACGCCCTCTTCACAGAGCAGCGGATCCTCCCCTCCTGGCTCCAGCTCTAGGAGTCTCACCACAATCCCACAAGCAAAACCTCTATCTCCTGCCTCAAACGCTCGACACAGGTTCTCTCTCCCATCCGGAACCCTCCGGTGCCTTCTCCCTCAACACGCACTGCTTCCGCACAATGTTCTGAAACCCTTTAGTCTGAGACACCCCTGGAAATTTTCAGAACTTCCCCTTTTCCCCACCCCACAGACACAGGAAGAGCAGCACCAGGCTTGTCGGGTTTTGTTCTCCTCCGTGTGTTTCCCAGCAGCGCTTAGCAGAAAAAGTATTAAAAAAAAAAAAAAAAAAAAAAGGACTGTTTCTTGCTTTCAGGAACAGCATGGAAGAAGCATCCACGGAGGCAGAGGGATAGAACGGCCCATAGCTGGCTTTATAAGAGAAGTGGGAAGCAGGCGCAGTCCGCACACTTCTGGTAGAGAAAGAGGGTTGAGTCTGGGGAGCCTGCTTGCATGTTGCAACAGGCCCCCAGGGCTTCGGCGCAGACCAGGACATGCTGTCCCATTGATGTGCCCTGTGGAAGCTCCTCTGCAGGCAGTTCCCACTGGGGAAATTCCCTCCAAGGAACTGTCACGCCCCCTTTCCCTTCCTTCTCATCTGGATAACCCTCTTTGCTTCCCTGTATCTCTTCAAAGGGCTCCTGCCTTTCAGGTTCCGGCTAGAGAATGAAATCTGAAATGCAGCCAGTTCACAGGAAGCCAGCCAGCTGGGTGCCCAAAGAACCCAGAACTGTTCCACACCTCAGGCTCCTTTTACAATGCAAATGGATACCTGACTCAGGCACTGTGGTACAGGACAGCAGTGTGCACGCTTCTTTTATGTATGTATTTTCTTTTTTTAAGCACAGAATCTCTTCTTCCAAGAAAATGGTATGCAGAAACTCAGGATAGAAAACCGGTTAGGAGCAGAGGTTGGGAATCTCAAAGCCACTCCAGCCCTTTCTCCCTGAATTGATCCTACACATACATCTATCCTAGAGAATCTTAGGAATTCAGCAGAATACAGCTTCAACAGTGTCTTAAGAAAGAAAGCATGTGAGCTTTCTTATCAAGACAGACCTGGCTTGAAAATCCATTCTGTTACTTACTAAACTCCCTTGGCCTTAATGTCCTCCTTATCTCTAAAATGAGGACGTATACATCTCCTAGGATTATGGTGAGAATTAAGTGATAATGGAGGTTAAAGAGGCCTACTACCCATCTTGGGCTCTCAAGAAACAACACAGCAGCTGTAGGGACAGGAGCTAATAGTGTAATGTCCATGGTTCGGTTTGTCACACACACAGGCATTCCTCCATTTCCCAAACCCAAATCCAGAAATTCCTGGTTAGTCACCTATCACACTGGATTTTTTTTTGTTTTTTGTTTTTGTTTTTGTTTTTTTTGAGACAGGATCTCGCTGTTGCCCAAGCTGGAGTGCAGTGACATCATCATGATTCACTGCAGCCTTGACCTCCCAGGTTCACAGAATCCTCCTGCCTCAGC
Organism: Macaca mulatta; assembly: GCF_049350105.2. NCBI lineage: Eukaryota > Metazoa > Chordata > Mammalia > Primates > Cercopithecidae > Macaca > Macaca mulatta. Next base: position 128,346,757 of record NC_133413.1, read on the forward strand.
CTCCCAAGTAGTTGGGAGGTGTGCACCAACATGCGTAGTACACAGGTATGCACCAACATGTCAAAAGCACCAACAGCTAATTCTTTTTAAATTTATTTTATGTAGAGACAGGATCTTCATATGTTGCCCAGGCTGGTCTCAAACTCCTGGCTCCAACAATCCTATTGCCTCACTGCCTCAACCTCCCAAAGTGCTGAGATTACAAGTGTGAGCCACTGTGCCCAGCTTCCTATTACTCCTATAATCTTGTAGCATCCAAACTCGACTTTCTTAAATATTCCAATGCAAATATGTATTTCTGTAAAATTATTATTTTTATATTAATTTTTAGGTCTCTGTAATCTCTGTAATAGTCTCAACACAGACAATCACACGTACAGAGAGAACCAGGGTTGTCAATATAGTGGAATATAAACACTAAGGGCAGGTATAATATTTAATGAAACCAAATTATATAATATATTGCTACATTCAAAGCTCCCTGGTCCTGGTTTACAAAGAAGGAACACCAGGCAGAGGCGAATGAATGAAGTCGCTTTCATAAAATCTTGCCTTCATCTGTGGAAGGGTGTATGGTTGTTCCTCTTTCTATTCAGTCCATCAGCCCACAAAAAGCTCTGCATTTGGAAAACTGGACAAATCCCATATTCACGCAAGTAGAATGGCAATCTGACTTGGCAACATGTTTCCACTGAAATTTGTGCAAAGAAAACAAAAGGGAAGGACATTATATTCATATCCATGTTCTCCTCACCAGCAAAACCCTTGAAGACTGGAATTTCCCAGCCTGTCTTCTGAGCAGGTGAGGACCTGAGCCTATTTCAACAGCCTGTGGATCTACACTCCACAAACCCCACCATCACAGACCCCACGAGTCCACTGGAGATATCTCCCATCCTATATACTTTATGAGTCAAATAAATTTCCATTGGTCAAGAAGTGTGAGTGCAGCTGCCATTTTTACCTATTAAGTTAAATATCACTATAAATGACGAATTAGAGAAGACCAAGAGAATCAGAGAGAGTCAACTGAGAACCCTGATATCACCAAGCTGCTGATGAACTTACAAGCAAAATACACCACCACCACCACTTGGGAACTGTCTATCTTCTCTATTTTTAAGAAGATAAGTTTTCCTTGTTTAAACTGTGTTGAGGGGCCAGGCACGGTGGCTCATCCCTGTAATCCCAGCACTTGGGGATGCCGAGGCGGGCAGATCACCTGAGGTCAGGAGTTTGAGACCAGCCTGGCCAACATAGTGAAATGCTGTCTCTACTAAAAATACAAAAATTAGCCAGGTGTGGTCACATGCACCTGTAATCCCAGCTACTTGGGAGGCTAAGGCTGGAGAATCACTTGAAACCAGGAGGTGGAGGTTGCAGTGAGTCGAGATCATGCCACTGCACTCCAGCCTGGGCAACAGAGTGAGACTCCGTCTCAAAAAATAAATAAATAAATAATAATAATAATAAAATAAACTGTGTTGAGTTGGAATGTCTTCTAGATGCAGCCCAGAGCATTCTGATTAACCCATTCAACCCAGCATCCGCCACACAGGAGACTGAAAACACCATCATTGTACCTATTATGACTCTCTTCTTCCATCTCTACATCCCTTTGCTCCCTCCGTTATAAATTCCCCTGCCCAGTATGCCCTCAAAACCCACCATTTAGCTCATTCAAATACCTTTTTTAGATTTATGCTTGTTTGGCATTTTTTCCCAGAGTGGCTGTATGTATTTAATATGATTAACAGCTTTAGTCATTAAACAGCGTTTCTTTAAGAGGATTGCACGAGATTACCCTTAGGGTCTTGGGCTGAAACCATTGCACTTGTACACAGCCAATGTAGGTAATGGAAGTTCATCATAATGTAACAAGTTCACTCAGTACTTCATATAATCGACGACACAACCCATAAAAATATTCTTCCTAAACTAATCAAATCATTAAAATGTCAGCTTCTACACAGACGCTCCATGGCACTCCTGCCCCTGGCCCAGATTCAATTCAAATGGAATTTTGCTGAATCGCCCTGATTTATGAAGTCTGTGTTTCTTCATCCTGCCCCCTCCCTGTTGCTCAACTCTGCTGCCTGAATATAGTTGTCCCAGCAAGCAAATAAACTGGCTGGAAGCCAGAAGCCATGACACAAAGCAAGCTCTTGTCAAACGGTTTCCTTATTAGCTGACCGTAAGGTTTTCCCCTGTACCCAACGTGTTCAGAGCATTTTCCCATTTGTTGGAAATCTGAGATCAGGAAGAAAAATAAATCTTACACACTACATGCCAGAGAGAGAGCACTGGATTCAGTGAAGAGAAGAATAAAAAGAGTGTGTGAATGTGCATGTATACACACATTGCAGCCTATGGTTTATTAACAGGGAGTAATTATGACAATTGCTTCCTGTGGGTCTGTAATCAGCCTGGTATTTCTCAAGGCACTCTATTGGAACACTGCTTACTCTAGTCACAGATTGCCTGAATATTCTCCAAAACAAAACTGATAAAAATAAACAGCTAATTTTGAGGGTATTCACTTTTGAAACTGCAGTACCAGACACCTCAACAGGAAATATCTCGTTTGTCCCACACTATTCCAAACCCAATGCTTCACATTCGCACACTTCCTCTACAGAGATCCAAAACAGTTTCTAGACTGCCGTGCTATCCACTATGGTAGCCTTTATCTAGCCCCATGGGGTGACTTCAATTTAATTAAAATTAAACAGGCCGGGCATGGTGGCTCACGCCTGTAATCCAAGCACTTTGGGCGGCAAAGGCAGGAGGATCATTTGAGGTCAGGAGTTTGAAACCAGCCTGGCCAACATAGTGAAACTCTGTCTCCACTGAAAATACAAAAATTAGCTGGGCATGGTGGTGGGGACCAGTAATCCTAGCTACTCAGAAGGCTGAGGCAGGAGAATTGCTTGAGCCTAGGAGGCGAAGGTTGCAGTGAGCAGAGATCACACCATTGCACTCCAGCCTAGGTGACAAACCGAGACTTCATCTCAAATAAATAAATAAATAAATAAACAAACAAAATTTAAAAGTCAGTTTCTTAGTCAAACTAGCCACACTTTGAGTGCTCCGTAGTCCCATGTGGCTTATGGCTGGAACACTGGACAATAAAGATAAAGAATATTTCTGGCATCACAGAAAGTTCTACTGAACAGCTGTATAACCTATAGCATAACATATCTTCAAATGGAAGGGTCAAAAATAGCTGAGAATGAGCAGTCATTTTTCTTTACAATGGTGAAAAGGAGTGTGCCAATCTCTACAACTGTTAAAGGAGGCATACTCTAATTTTTATTTTCCAATAAGATAAATTTGGACCCAATGCCCATGCCCACTGGCATTTTTATCATAAATAAGTGTTACCACATAAGCATAAAATAATCAAAGAAATTCAGGAAATATTTATTGAATAATCACTATTTAAAAAGCACGCCATCCTAGCACATATTCACTGCCTCAGCTCCCACGGAAACCCTTCGGGCATCCATCAGTACATCCCAGGCAGTCACGGCCGTTTGCCATTCCCAAATAAGTTATACAGTCTCATGTCCCTTCCTTTTATGTTTCAAGCTGTTTTTTTTTTCCCCCATTGGAAGCCTCCCTTGCCTGTAAAAATTCAAAGCCTCACTCAAATGCCACCTATTCCATGGACTGTCCCCCAGCCCCGTAAGAACTGGCCCATCAATAATAGCATTCATAACAACAGCTAACATCTGTGAATGTGTGTCAATTTATACTTTACACAGACAGTATCTTATTTAATCCTCACAGACAACCCTATGAAGCAGGTACCACTGTTGTTTCCATTTGAAGATGAAAAATAGTGACCGGACACGGTGGCTCATGCCTGTAATCCCAGCACTTTGGGAGGACAAGGCAGGTGGACCACCTGAGGTCAGGAGTTTGAGACCAGCCTGACCAACATGGCGAAACCCTGTCTCTACCAAAAACACAAAGTTAGCCGGGCATGGCAGTGCACACCTGTAATCCCAGCTGCTGGGGGGACTGAAGCAGGAGAATCACTTGAACCCAGGAAGCGGAGGTTGCAGCAAGCTAAGATTGCACCACTGCACTCCAGACTGGGCAACAAGAAGGAAACTCCATCTCAGAAAAAAAAAAAGAAAAAGAAAAATAGTGAAGGTGAGAAAATTATATTACTTGCCTGAAGTCCCACAACTAATAACTAATGGATCTGGAATTTGACCTCAAGGCCCTCTAACTTCAGATACCATATTCTTAACTCATGTCCTGTGCACTTCTTTTCTTGTGGTGCATATCCTTTATTCCTTTCATTATTGTGAGTTGTGCACACATCTGTCTCAATCTCATCTCCTTCCCTTGTCAATTCCTTGAATTCAAAAACCACATCTTATTCGCTTTTGTCCTCACCCAGCACACAATAAATAGAAAAGAAACAGAAGATTATTGAGAAAATGAATGAATGAATGAGTGCTTCTATTTGGCTATTGGATTGTGACTGTAACTTGCAGAATCTAGTTCTAGAACAAACTGGCACATGGTGGCCCTTTTCCATCCCCTGGCATGATTCTTGGGTCCACCATTGATGTACCTGTTTTCCTCCGAACAATTTTCACCATTACACCAGTAAGTCATGGCATTCAATGGCACAGGCCAGGATTTACCAACTGTCAGATTCTGAGTGGCAGCCAGAATGTCATCCAAGAAGTAACACTTGTTCCAAGTCATCTAACCTAGGACCCAGCCCATGTGGACAGCAGATGACAGCAGGCTACCTGCCCGGGCTGGTGGGTGAGATGATGTAGAGACTGGCATCCAGGGGAGCGGGTGGAAGAAAATGCTTGCACAGGGAACCTGTGGTGTAATCTCAATGGCTATGGAATTCTGGGGGGTGGGGAAAGGGTGGCAAGCTGAGCTAGCATTCCTGGAAGAGCCCTCCATATCTGGAAGGCTTGAAGAAACATTCCCACAGGGCTAAAAGCACTAGGCATCAATGAAGTATGTTCCAGCTCATTTCAATTCAAACGACCTTTACTAAATAGCTACACAGGGAGAGCCCTGGGGTCTGGGGAGTAGCTATTTAAAGGTGAATTAAAACACTCTGTACCCTCAAGAAACTCATTAGTCTAGCAGGAAGCCAGACATTAAGCCAATCCACAGTGATACAAGGTGATCTTGATAAGGCCTACAATGAGGCACAAGAAGACTCAGGAGATGATAACATCATTAGTTCAGAATGAGAATTTCTGGTCTGGGAAAAACTTTATAAAATTGAAATCTGCCTGGGTCTTGAAGGATCAGTAGGAGTTTGACCTGTGGGTACAATGGAAGCTGCTGGCATCCTGTGCCTATTCCTTTTATTGATCAGTGCAGTCACCCCCAGGTTGCTGGGATTCTTGCAGGGGACATGCCTGGGTAATTACCTAGCCCCCCCCCAAGGCAGCCTACAGCCAATTATTGACTGATATAAGGGTCTCCATGGGGCCACATATGCCATTCATGTTGCAGATTCTCCAGGGGTTAAGGCTGAGGTTGGACTTCAACTAGACCCACATCCTTCCCCAGCTTCCTGCCCTGCCCTAGCCTGCTTCTCACATTCCTTTACTGGTTTCTATAAAGAAATCTCTCAATAAGTCACTTGCATGAGAATCCCTGTCTCAGGACTCCTCTAGGGAACCCTACCTAAGTCAGAGGCAAGTGGGGAAGCAGCAACCAAACTAGAGAGATTGTCATGTGCAAGCGATCCAGGCATGGATATCTGATGAATGCCAGCAGTCTACCAAGTATCATGTTAAGAAGTTCAGATCTTTATTATGCAGGCAATACACAGCCACTGGACAGTTCAGAAGAAGATAAGAAAATCAGAGTTCCTAAGCTGCAAAATTTTAAAGCAGGGACTTTGCTACTATAACATATGGAGGGGAGAATAGGCTAGGCCCACAGTTCAGAAAGCTGGTGGTCTGTGCAGCCTCCAGTAAGGCTGGATCTAAGGTAGTGAGAGTGGAACCTGGAAAAAGGGTAAATTCAACAGGGGCAGAAAAAGCAACACACTTTGCAAAGTAGTCAGGAAGGCAAACCCAGGCATTTACCACACACAGCGCAGAAAGGGTTGATCATGAATGAACATTTTTTCAGCCCAAACCACATCCAGTCTTCTTAAGAGACCTGGCACAGAAGAGCTCTGTTCGTATACATAGCACATCCTCATGTTAAATCCTTGGTTATTCCAGAATGGATCCTTCAAAAAGTTTCAAACACAAAATTCACTGTCACTGTTCTTCAAGTGACCACTCATTTTATAATAAAAACATGAGGCAGAAATCACAACTTCAAGCCTCCTGCCATCCAATTTAAGATCTACAGGCAAAACGTACAAATGGCTGGGCAGCCTCACCCCTCTTGCTGTGTCACTCCACACTGTGAATGCCATCACTGTCTCTGCCTGTACTAATGCTACACTCCTAGTTCTACAAGTGGAATGCACAGCATCATCCTATTTTCAGATGGGACAACTGAGGATCAAAGTAAGTTGTTCAAGGAGTTATAGGTCTAATGGGCTCCAACACCTATGACCTTCTCATCACCTGCTGCTACCGTCTTAGCCAGAGTAATGTCCAACCTCATTAATTTTAACATGGAGGATCCATGCATATATTAAAATCCAATTCTTCAACTCTTTAAACTCAGCTCAAGCTTCATTCCTTCTATTAAGTCGGTATCCCAGATGAATCAGACCTTTTGCTGCATCCTCATTGTACCTGCGTACACAGACCACAATTGCACCACCTATATACTTGAGGCATACATTTATCATAACTCCTCTGGGTTTCTTCCTTATGGGACTATAATGATATAGGGGAAAGGCAGACCTGGCCCCTGTCTTTATATCCCCAGAACCTAGCACAGAGGCTGGTAGGAGTAAATGATAAGAAAACTATACTCAAGGCCAGGCACAGTGGCTCACACCTGTAATCCCAACACTTTGGGAGGCTGAGGCGGGTGGATCACCTGAGGTCAGGAGTTCAAGACCAGCCTGGCCAACATGGTGAAACCCTGACTCTACTAAAAATACAAAACATTCGCCGGGCGTGGTGGCAGGTGCCTGTAGTCCCAGCGACTCAGGAGGCTGAGGCAAGGGAATCACTTGAACCCGGGAGGCAGGCGGAGGTTGCAGTGAGCCAAGATCACACCATGGCACTCCAGCCTGGGCAACAAGAGCGAAACTCCATAAAAGAAAGAAAGAAGGAAGGAAGGGAGTGAGGGAGGGAGGGAGGAAATAATACTCAAATATCCAACAAGTTCCGTTGAATTTTTTTTAACATTCTTATGTAATAAAAATTACACTTGATATATACTAATGCTACAATCCTAATTCTACAAGCTGAATAAATTGGATGGCCCAGGGTCTACTCCCAGCCCTGACACGTAGCAGTCAAAGTGATCCTGGGGAAATACGGAGCTTCTTGGTCCCATAGATTATTGGCACATGAAGTCACTGGGCGAGAAACTCTCAAACAACTTTTTGAATACAAAGCATCTTGTTGCTACTTATATTTATACTAAAACAAAATAGTCCATATCCAATTTGCTAGTAGCTCTTTCAAATGGATGTTTGTGAAAACATTCATGTAGAAGCCTTAAGAAGTTTAGCCAGAAAGCCTAACTACTTTCTTCTTTATAGAGTATTTGCTAAGGAAGCATTTATTTAGGCATTTTTAAAAAATGGTTTTAAGTCTTTAATGTAAACATTGCCTGATAATGGCAAGAGTAGGGGTAAACAGACACTACTACAAACTGCTAGTAAGAAAATAAATTGGGAGGTCTTTTGTGGAAGGCAATTTGACAACTTATCCTATGGAAATACCTGAGGAGGCCTGTAAAGAAATGCTATGATTATAATAGTCACAGCACTGGTTATAACAATGCATATTGCAACCAAATGACATACAATTATTTGATAAATTACAGTACATTTATGCAAAGAAATACTATATAGTCACATACAAAAAAATGTATTTATACAAGTATATTCAGTAGAATGGAAACTGCCTAGCGTAGACTGCTGGGTGAAAGAAGCACTTTAGGAGGTAATGATGATATTCTTGCAAAAGAAAGTACGTGTGTGTGTTTGCCTGTGGTGTACATATCAGCATATGAGCATATAGATCACAATCACCAGGAATATCTGAGAGGTAAAATTATGAGTGATTTTAAATTTTGCCATTGATATTACATGTGTAATAATGTACATGCATATTTTGTTTCTAGCTTGTCATATGAAATAACCTTTAGATATTGGGGCAGGAAGTAGGTAGCTAGGATGTGATATTCCCACCTCCTTTGACAGTGTGCTGGTTACTTAGGCCTCATTCTTCTAGTGTCATTCCTCCTTTGGTTGCAGGGTAACCTATGCCAGGGCCCCAGCAGGTACTCCTGGCAAACCTCACCAAGCTATATGGTTTCACCCTCCCACCCCCCACCGTCTGCTCCATAGGCTGCTATCTGCTGTCTAGTTTCAACTGCCTTTCTCAGAAACTCTCATTTCTGTATGAAAGACACAAGAGAGATCAAAAGTGTGTGGCGGGTTTTATCTGTTGTCTCTCTCCTAATTCTACTTTTAACTACTGTAAAAGAAATGGAATCTGGCGGGGCATGGTAGCTCATGCCTGTAACCCCAGCACTTTGGGAGGCCCAAACAGGCAGATCACTTGAAGTCAGGAGACCAGCCTGGCCAACAGGGCGAAACCCCTTCTCTACAAAAAATACAAAAAAAAAAAAAACTAGCTGGGCATGGTGGCAGGCACCTGTAATTCCAGCTACTCAGGAAGCTGAGGCAGGAGAATGGCTTGAACCCAGGAGGCAGAGGTTGCAGTGAGCAAGACTGTGCTACTGTACTCCAGCCTGAGCCACAGAGCGTCTCCAAAAAAACAAATAAGCAAAAAGTGAAATCAGTGAGTTAATGCCCCAGAGGCGGTATATATTGTCCCAGTGCTCTATTAATTTTAACTTAATTGTTCTGGTGCTACTCTTTAGAGCCACTGATTTAGTATTTGTTTCTGATTGATGAATGTGAAAGAGTGAACATTCTTATTAGATAACAGGTTTGCCCGGCTATGACCATACTCTGCACAGAAGACTCTACGTAGGCATGACACACACACAACAGGTTTTAAGACAGAACAATTCCATTAAAATTGGAAAAACTCAATGGTTGAAATGTTTATTAAGGAAGAATACACATATTAGAAGACCAGGGAATTTTCATTACTGATGCTACTTCTAAGCCTATCCCCCAAATTCAAAGCACAGCAATTATTATTGACATTGTTATACTAAGAATGAAAATAATATCACCATTTCTGAGAACCTCTATGGACCAGGTCTATGTGCAGTGCTAAAAACATAGATCATCTCATTTATGGTCCCCATTTTATTGATGAGGAGACTGAGGCCTAGAGAAGTTAAGAACTAACATCGCACAGCAAGTTGGTAAAGCTGGGTGTTGACGCCCACACTTGCAACCCCTGTACATCACCCTTCCCAATCAAATCATCAGGGCCCCTCTCTGAGGCTCCATTTTAGCACTTAGAGACCCTGGTGATTTTTTTAGTATAGTTCTTTTCAAGCGGGACTCCACGGAGCCCTTGATGGCCATTTGGGCAAAGGGGGGGCAAGTTTAAGGATCAGGGGACTCCACTTTCCTCTTCCAGTTGAAGTGCTCTGTGGTTTTTATTTTATTTTATTTTGAGATGGAGTCTCATTCTGTTGCCCAGACTGGAGGGCAGTGGTGTGATCTCGGCTCACTGTAACTTCCGCCTCCCAGGTTCAAGCAATTCTCCATCCTCAGTCTCCCAAGTAGCTGGGATTATAGGCGCCCGTCACTGTGCCCAGCTAATTTTTGTAGTTTTTAGTAGAGATGGGGTTTTACCATGTTGGCCAGGCTGGTCTCAAACTGCTGACCTCAAATGATCTGTCCGTCTCAGCCCCCCAAAGTGCTGGGATTATAGGTGTGAGCCACCGCGCCTGGTCTGTGGTTATTTATTTCAGATGTTAGACTTGCCCATGAAATTCTACATCTACAGAATATTTGAAAACTGTCGATATACAAGATTACTGTATTATGTTTTGTTTTTGTTTTGTTTTGTTTTAGAGATGGGAGTTTCACTCCTTTTGCCCAGGCTGGAGTGCAATGGTGCGATCTCAGCTCACTGCAACCTTCGCCTCCTGGGTTCAAGTGATTCTCCTGCCTCAGTCTCCTAAGTAGCTGGGATTACAGGCACATGCTACCACGCCCGGCTAATCTTGTATTTTTAGTAGAGACGGGATTTCACCATGTTGGCCAGGCTGGTCTCGAATTTCTGACCTCAGGTAATCTGCTCGCCTCGGCCTTCCAAAGTGCAGGGATTACAGGTATGAGCCACCACGCCTGGCCTAGATTACGTTATTACTGATGAGGAAACTGTAATATCAAAAGTTAGACCGGGGTTTACAGGGTCTCCATTTTAATCTGGATTTGTTAATGAGGCATATTTGACTGTGTCTAACTCAGTTTCCCCCTTGGCATAAAGACTTGAGTAATGGTTTTTTGTTTTTGTTTTACTTTATGTCAACGCTCTAAGAGAGAACGAATAAAAGGGATTGCAAAGCACTTAGCGCACAGTAAAGTCCTACATAAGCGTTTGTGGTGCCTAATCCCAGCATCCTCCAGGGCCTGTTCCTGAAGCTGGTCACGGAGAAGGAAGGTACAGACAGGCCAGGGCCTGCCAAGACACAACCAGAGCGCTGAGCAACCTACAGGAGCACGCACGTAGCTTGGGCAAGCAAGGAAAACAGACAAAAGCGCCATCCACAAACGGAGCCAATCCTGTACAGGAGGACCAGTCGTGGGCACCTAGCTTGTTTCAGCAAACAGCAGGCATTGATCCAGGGCAGGGTGGGAGGGCCCACGGCCTCTGAATTATTAACTTTTCCTGTTCCCACGTGGACTTCACTATCAGTGCTTACCGCCATCTGGCACTGTTGGGAGGGATTTTCCACCTTCCTGCTTGGGGAAAGTGAAACTTACATGGAGGAATGAAACAGGATTGACTTATGGCTTCTCTTTGAAAAGGATTCCTTCTTCCACAATTGCTTCATCTTCATTTTACAGAGGAAAACGTGGATGACTTTGAGGCCAGTTTTATGATATTTATGGGGTGGATTTTTGAGAAGTATATGGGCTACCTGAGCCAAGAATTATTATAAAGGAGCCTCCTAAGCCTGAGGCAGAGAGCTCTGTTCTGTCTTGTTAAAAGGGACCACAGTAAGTTATTAATTCCACTTAGGATTTGAGGCAGAGGAAAGGGCAGACATGATTATATACAGATGTGTGTAATCCACATAAACTAGGAAATCAGCCACTCTTCTGGGTAAATACACTTGGTTCCCAGCTACAGACAGGTAAAATGTTCTGTCTCTGCAACCATGGCCAAACCATCAAGCAGTTTGTTCAGAGCTCAAACACATAAATTATATATACTTGTCATTATCCAAAGTCACTTCTTTCTTTCTTTCCTTTAATTTCTTTTGAGGTAATGTTTACATGAAAAATATACAACTGCATCCTATAATTTTTAGGCATCAATTACTATGAATTAAACTTGATCAGCTCTATTTAAAGGGGGATGTTTATCGCTTAAGTGCTGGCACCCCAAATTGTCCTGAAAAAGCACAAATCATCGCTAAGTTCTAAAACTTTCTAAAAGTTGATGACACTTTCACCACAATCTCGTGAGGCTCACTGTAGGGTCCTTCACAGTGAGGATAATTTGGGGTTCCTAGAAAGGATGGTCAAAAGTTGCCTAACTTGCAACAATGGGAGATTAGTGTCTTAATCATTAACTTAAATGGCATTCCTGACTATTCTGTGAAGAGCATTGCCTCAAGAACAAATGATGAATAGAAAGGAAGTGATAGTCTTAATTCTTAAGGAGCTCAAAGTCTAATGGGGGATACAAGATAAACAAAAGCAAGGACACAACCCTATTGGAAGCAAAAACACAGAGTGCAAGTAATTATATCTGAGTAATTAGCCTCAAGTAATACTGGGAAGGCAGGCATTATCTTAGTTTCCCTTTGGAGGTCAGCCAAAATCCCTATTCATCCCTTCCTGGGCCTCTCATTTAAGAAGGACTTTTCCCAACTGCTATCAGAGAACAAATATTTGGAGGTGATTTTTCTGCCTCCAGTGGTGATTGAGGAAATACCTGCTCCCCGTCTCTGTAATCAGTCCATTAACACCCTAGATCTTGGGGAGGTGTCTGTTTAATTTATATCCTACTTCTTTCCAAAAAAGATTTAAGGTAGCTTACAGTAAATGCTCATATGCCTAGGGCAATTAAAAAAATAAGAAATATCTAAATACATTACGGTAAGAAGAGAGAGAGAAGGGTGCTCTGAAGTAGCAGCAGGTTGGTCTTGCAAGGAAGCACCAAGTTTGGTTGGAAGTATCTGGCCTGCACAGTGAGGTGAGGGGGGAAAGAAGTCATTTTGACTGCCTTTGCCAAAAAAAAAAAAAAAAAAAAAGGAGTAGTAACAGTTTATGAGACGCTATCTTTATCTTAAATGACAGAGAACAAGGTCAACAAATGTTCACACTGCTCAAGTAGCAGGTTGTATTCTTACACTTTAGGATCATGGACCCATTCAGAATCTAAAAATGTTCTGGACCTACTTCCCCCAAAGTATACATAACCATACAACTTTACACATACCACCAGGGTTCCATGAACCTAGACTGAATACTTGCTGTGGGAGTTCTCTGTAAAGTTGAAATTTGTATAGGAAATGCTCAATATTCATTTTCACTGAATGCATAAAAGGCCTCTAGTTGAAGCCAGACAACTCAAAGTAACCCTTTGAGTGTGGTTTCTTCCTCCTGCCACATATAGCCAACAATGGCTTGCAGCCATAAATCGGAATCATTCCACTTGAAAGGAACTTCACCAAAACCCTAGTAATTTGTCTTGGTCTTCATTTTTTCCCCCTCTTTATCTTGGGACCTGCTTGCATTCTTATGCTGAGATATTTTTCCTGTTTATCTACTTATGTTTTGAGTTGTTGGTTTTGAATTCTTGGCTTTCACATATTCTGCATCTTAAATTCTCCTAATTTACTGTGTAATTAAAACACCCATGCACATTTGTTCTCAATTAATAGAGACAAATTATTCCCCAGTGGAAGACAACTCTATTCCAACTTGAAACTGGAAGGGTGGATAGGCCTGAATTTTAAATGTTGTCTAATGACTCTAATATTCTTTGTTGAGAGTATTTAGGAGATAGGTTAATGTATCCTTGGGAGACAAATATTCCAAAAATCTCATGCTCACCCTCAGAACCAGATGATTCTGCAAATTCCCAATCAATTTTCTAATCCTTATTGTCTTAAGTATATTAGGAATTTGTTTATAAAATTATCCTCAGAAGGAAGATAAAATTAAGCTGGATAAAATAAAAGGCAGTTGAAACCAGTTAAATAGCATTTAGTTTGAATACCAAATATTCATGTAAAATCGATGCATTCATCATAAGCCTACGTACTTATAGCTTTAGAAATATTTGAGAGCATTAAAAAATCATAGTGGACCAGAAAGTTGACATATTTATAATCTACAGGTAAGTCTAATATCAGCACCTAGTTTGTGTGTGTATATATACACACACACATACACACATATACATATATACATGTATATATTATATATAAATATACTGTATATGCATATTACATATTATATTTATGCAAACATTTGGACGTTATTCATTTAAGCTTCATTGTGAATTATTTGCAAAAAAATTACAAAATAGATTGTAATTAGAGCTCAACTATTTTATACATAAGTAATAATATGATAGAAAATACTCAACAATATAAAACCTGGTAATAAAGAGACATCTTACTAATTAAGATTTCAAAGGAATATTTAGAAAAGGAAAGAGAGAAAAAGAATCATTCTTGAGGATCTGCTTATCTGAGAAACTATCCTAAGTACTTTATTTAAGATACTTCTTTTAAGCCCAATATCAGTCTTATTTATCAAATGACATTATGCCCATTTTTAAGACAAGATAACTGGGACTTAGGAAGGATCAGATGGCATCAAAACATTCTTCTAAAATTACTAACAAGGAGGCCAGATGTGGTGACTCACACCTGTAATCCCAGCACTATGGGAGGCCAAGGTGGGCAGATCACTTGAGGTCAGGAGTTTGAGACCAGCCTGGCCAACACGGTGAAACCCCGACTCTACTAAATAAACAAACAAATAATAATAATAATAAAAACAAAAACAAAAATTAGCTGGGCATCGTGGCGTGAGCCTGTAGTCCCAGCTACTGGGGAGGCTGAGGCATGAGAATCGCTTGAACTTGGGAAGTGGAGGTTGCAGTGAGCTGAGATAGCACCCCTGGACTCCAGCTTGGGTGACAGAGCAAGACCCCATCACAAATAATATGAAATAAAATAAAATAAAATAACTAACAAGGAAAGTTCTAGTAGGCTTACCATAAAGTCGACAACATATCTTTGGAAAGGCCACAGACCTTTTGACCAGCAGCTATTTCAAGTAACTGATTCTCAGCTGGCTGGTTGTAAGAGCCAAATGCGGATTTACACTGAGTACTTCGTTCAGGGTTCAACACACTTTACATCAGATAATGCCTGCTGTCCCCATTTTTCCTAGAAATGGGGTATGAGTCCAATCCCTGCTTATGTAAGCTCCTGCCACAATGAACCCTTACTTGGTCAAGATAGGATAACACGAGGACTAAAGGAAAGCGGCCACAATAGGAAAAATGCTATCTTCTGCCAGTATCAGGGTCGAGTCCAAATTGTTCCTTTAGGGCTTACCCTGATAGAACCAGGGATAAACACACTGGGAGAAGAAATGAGTTAAAAAACAGGCACAGAAAGAGATTTTCAAAAATTGGTATATTGGACCATTAGAACAGATGGACTATGAATTGTACACAAAGATGTTATTCAAGTTCACCTTGATTGTTTTACTGGGTACTCACCAGGAGCTTTCTGTAACTAGGCTGGGCATATCACCCTATCACATGTTTAACAGGTAGATTGTACTGGCTCTCCACATTGTACTCCATGGAGAAACAAAAAATTTAAAAGGAAAAGTTATAAGTTTCTATACTTATAACTAAAGAGGCAAATTACATTTTGGAGGGAGCCTTATTGAATTTTGGACCCCAAATAAGGATTAAATCAATGTCAGAA
Source organism: Macaca mulatta (assembly GCF_049350105.2). Lineage (NCBI taxonomy): Eukaryota > Metazoa > Chordata > Mammalia > Primates > Cercopithecidae > Macaca > Macaca mulatta. Next base: position 128,362,027 of record NC_133413.1, read on the forward strand.
ATAATAATATAAAAACATATTAATTAAAAAATCTAATTGTATTTGAGATCATTTCCTTACGGAAACCTTTTCTGAGAGCTAATCAGTCCCTCTGTAAAAGCAGAAAGTGACAGAAGAGGTAATGTTTTAGAGTATTATCGTGACTGGTTATTTTAAGGGAAGAACAGAAATAACTTGGCAACCGGGAGTCAATAGGAATGGAAGTCTTTCTCAAATGATCTGTATATTTTCCTACCTAAATTGGCCTCTTTTACTCCCCTATCTTTCACATGTTATACAAAGCCTGCTTACGAAAGTGAGAATATAGGTTCAGGGGGTCTCACAGCAAATGGGATAATGGCATAAGCAGACTCCTGTTTTTGTGTTTTTCTCAAAAGACATTTCATATTTTGTAATTCAGTAACCACAGCACCAATTTCTGGGATGTAAACTTGATTCATGTATTCATTCATGCATTCATACAAACTTGACCCTTGGAACACAGGGAAGAATGAGCCATGGCTCTGCCCTCATGGAGGACACCTGCTGCCTATGGAAAAAGACAAATAACAAGAACCAAAGGAATTATGACTGTGATAGAAATATAGACAAATGACTACATACAAGCCACTCTTCTGGCTACTCTTGATTTAGAAATTATCCTCTTTATATAGACCACTTCCTCTGCTGGTAGCATGCTTAGTAGACGACATGGACTACATCAGGTCTACAAGCTACAACCCAGGGCCAAATCTGGCCTGCCACCTGTTTGGGTACAGCCTGCAAGCTAAGAGTGATTTTTGCACTTTTAAAGCATTGGGGGAAAAAAAATCAACAGAAGAATAATATATGAAATTCAAATTTCAGGTTCTTAAATAGTTGTATTGGAACACAGCCACACTCACTCATTTATGTAAGATCTATGGCTATTTTCAAGCTACCATGGCAGAACTGAAGAGTTGTGAAAGAGACCATATGGCTCACAAGACCAAAAATATTTACTATTTTGCTGACCCCTGGTTTAGATGGTTTGGACCTTATCTAACATAAGAGTAAAGTAAACCAATGTCAGAAATTATTTGTATCAGAACACATGAAAACATGGCTCCTAGTGGCTTCTAAAATAACTAATTCGGTGATCACCCTAGGACAATCACCCAGCACACATCAGTCATGAAGAATCCTGTTTTTAAATACACATCACCACATTCTGTCTTTATTAAATAGCATACACATTACTTGTATAGGTAATAAATTATGAAATACTACAAGGTTATTTGAATACAAAATTAGTATCAAATTACTTTTAAAATACAGTTGGTTTATACTTGTTCAAAAACTATTAGGCAAACATTTAGAGAGTAGTACTGCCTTCCAGGTAGCCTGCTAAACAGCAGAAAAGGGAAGATGAGAGTGACAGTCATTTAAGGAATCTATATTTAGCAGGAAAATAGAATCCATCCTCAAAAAATGTGGTGAGACACTAGACATGGTGGCTCACACCTACAATCCCAGCACTTTAGGAGACCAAGGTGGGCAGATCACTTGAAGTCGAGAGTTCAGCTTGGCCAACATGATGAAATCCCGTCTCTACTAAAAACACAAAAATTAGCTGGGTGTGGCAGTTCATGCCTGTAATCCCAGCCACGTGGGAGGCTGAGGCACAAGAATTGCTTGAACCAGGAGGCGGAGGTTACAGTGAGCCAAGATCGTGCCAGTGCACTCCAGCCTGAGCAACAGAGTGAGACTGGAAAAAAAAAAAAAAGTGGATGAGAAGGCATTTCATAATAAAGCCTCAATATTCTTTTCCCCACTTTCAGTTTTGCATTGGCTTAAATGAGGTAAGCCATGGAAAATGGAAGATGGATTTGTGTAGACCAAAGTAGTTCATGAATTTTATAGTAAAATAAAGGTTATTCATCAACTGACATGCTATAAGCCATATTTTGTAAATGACTGAGCAGTAGAGTTAGAAAGCCAAATATTAAATAGCTTTTAATATTGCCAAGAATGTCTGTGTTTTAATTATCTTAATTAATTTGCCTTTCTTTTCATTCACTTGCCCCACTGTGCCCAAATAACGATTCCCTCTTTTGTTGCTCAAGTCTTCCAGGGATTTGTAGACTGTTACCTTATTTTGAACTCTGACCCAGCTGGCTCCTCAGCTGTCACTCAGCCAACTATACAAATTATATATAAATATATAGTTAGATAGATATACATATATATACATATATCTGCTATAATCTTTCCCTATAAAACCATTCAGCTAGAATAACCATGCTAGGCTGCCATTCACTGAATAAAACCTAGTGTTTTACACTGAGTAGGGATATATCCTAAAGGCTGTGACCCCAGATTATAGGAGAAATGATCATTCTGCTCCCGTGATTCTGTGAATGGTTTTACTCAGTACTGTGAGCCCCAGTGAAGAAAACAGCCTAATCAAGTTCCTCTCAGCTATTCTGCTTTCTCCACTCCACCTATCTCATATCTAATCTGTGGGTCACACTTATGGTGACAGTGCCACCCTGGAAGCCTCAGATGCTTATGACTCAATGTGCCAAATGACCAGCCCCAAATTATCGAGAGTGAATGATGCCTCTGCTCCCACTTCAGATTAGAGTGTGTTATGCAGCCATGTAGTTGGATCATCCCTGCAACTGTTTATCACCTCTCCCATTCTTTAACATTTCTTATAAAACCAATAGATTATAATGCCTTCAGTATTGTCATAATAATAACACATACGATGTATTAACAAATAAACTCGCCTGTAGTCCCAGCTACTCAGGATGCTGAAGCACAAGAATCACTTGAACCCGGGAGGCAGAGGTTGCAGTGAGCCAAGACCGCGCCACTGCACTCCAGCCTGGGGGACAGAGCAAGACTCCATCTCAACAACAACAACGAAACAAAAACAAAACAAACAAACCAAAAACTGTTATTTACTGAAAGTTTATTATGTGCCTGGCACTGTCTTGCATGCTTTATATGTATTTACTCATATAGTTCTCACAATAATCTTATTAAGTGCTATTATTATCTCCACCTTACAACTAATAAAACAGGCTGCAGTAATCCATTTCTGGTCTTGTTCTTCCTTTCTAGAAGAATCTCCCCTGTATATCTCCTCCCCTCCCAGGGGCTGTTTGCTTGGGCAACTAATGGAAGCACAGCTCTGACTGCCCCTCTGGATGGCTCCTGACTGCCCTGGCCATCCAGGGTACTGCTCTTCTGCCAGTGAATGATTTAAACAGAGAGGCAGAGAGGAAGTCCGCTAAGGGGTTCCAAGAAAGTCTTCTTGCTCCTAAGAGAAGACCCAAGGAGGAGACTAGAAGTTGCCATGCTCTGATGTGATGTCTACAGCTGTCTTGCCCCCATAAGAAGTCCATTTGTGACCCCAACTGGCATGGTGAGATGGCAAAGTGAAGAAAAGTAAAGTCCCTAAAACTCTGGGGATATGACTGAGCCATGGACTGAGCCAACTCTGAAGCTCCCCTCCTACTCTATTCATTGTTATATAGATTATATATGTCCTTGCTAAGTGATGCAAACAATGAATACAACTGAGGTTCAAACCAGGCCTATATTTGGAGTCTTATTTGTAATCCCACCTATGCAAGGATATAATTCAGAACTCCATTATGGTTCTGCAAATGCTCTGCATCTGTGAATTATTTAAAACAAATGCCCTACCAATAGCATATCACCATCCAACTCATACAGGGCTGGGGGAGTGGGGGCGGGCGGGGCGGAGAGAACCTGTTCCTCTACTGGCAATGCTCTGACACCAAATTTGTGGGTTTCTTCCCCTCACACCAACAACAAGTTCTCCAACTTTCTGGAAACCTACTTGGTATCTAATGATTAAATTCAACTCTGACAGTAATTACCCAGAGTTAGTGCAGACCCCACAAGTTAGGGGCTCAGTCCCACAAGATTGTACCCCACTTCAAATGCCAGTCACAAGTCTGGATCTCCTATACTTCTCACCAACTGCCTACAAGTCAGGGGATCCCATGACTCCCTCCTCTAGTTCAATCGTTTGCTAGAAGGGGTCACAGAACTCAAGAAAACAGCTTACTATTACTGATTTATTTAAAAGGACATTATAATGGATACATATGAACAGCCAGATGAAGAGGTACACTGTGTGATGTCCAGAAAAGTCCCAAGCACAGAGGCTTCTATCCCCATGGAGTCTGTGTGCACCATCCTTCCGGCATGTGGATATGGTTACCAACCTGGAGGCTCTCCAAACCTCAGAGTTTAGAAATTCTGAGGGGGTTTCATCACATAGGCATGATAGATTATTAAACAATTTCCAGCCCCTCTCTCCTCCCTGGAGAACAGGGGTAGGGTGGGTAAGAAGTTCCAAGCTTCTAATGACAGCTTGGTCTTTCTGATGACATCACCACCTTGAAGCTATCCAGGAACCCACTAAGAATCACCTCATTAGAACAAAAGACGGTCTATCACCCAGGAAATTCCAAGGGATTTGGGAATTCTGTGGAAGACATTCTTAACCACCTCTATCACTCAGGAAATTACAAGGGTTTTAGCAGTTGGGTGTCGGGGGGTAGAGACCAAATATATATGTCTTTTTCTTTTTTCTTCTTTTTTTTTTTTTGAGACAGAGTCTCACTCTGTCGCCCAGGCTGGAATGCAGTGGTGTGATCTCAGCTCACTGCAACCTCCACCTCCCAGGTTCAAGTCATTCTCATGCCTCAACCTCCCAAGTAGCTGGGACTACAGGCATGAGTCACCACGCCCAGCTAAGTCTTTGTATTTTTAGTTGAGAGGGGGTTTCACCATGTTAGCCAGGCTGGTCTCTAACTCCCGGCCTCAAGCGATTTGCCCGCCTTGGCCTCCCGAAGTGCTGGGACTACAGGTGCAGGCCAACGTGTCTGGCCCAAATATATATTTCTTATCATGTCACATTTACCAAGCGCATACCACCATTCACCCCAGCCTACCCTTATGGCAAGGATCCGGCTCGAGTGTACCCCAGGCACAACTAGTTCTTATATTACAATAAACAATACTCAAAAAGATGGAACGTTAACATAACGACAAAAGCAGCAGCAGATTTAAAAGTTAAGTCAAAGTGATTTTAGAGTATTTGCTGTTTACAGATAATCTGAGCCTCTGGCATCTATTTTAAGCATTATTAATGAATGACAACAACACACACAGGAAAAGGAGTGAAAGTGATAACTACGGTTTGTTTGTTTGTTTGTTTTACCAGCAAAATAGGAAGCAAAAATTGAATTTCCTGACTACCGGTGGAAGACTCTAACTACCATTCTATGAGAATCTACCAAATGATATCGACTCACTGGAACCTCCACCTCTGGGGTTCAAGCAATTCTCCTGCCTCAGCCTCCCAAGTAGCTGGGACTACGGGCACACACCACCAAGCCCGGCTAATTTTTTTTTGTATTTTTAGTAGAGACGGGGTTTCACCATGTGAGCCAGGCTCCTCTCGAACTCCTGACCTCAGGTGATCCACCTGCCTTGACTTCCCAAACTGCTGAGATTATAGGCATGAGCCACTGCGTCCAGTCTTAAAATTCTAAATTAAATGGGCTTATAGTCTAAGGAAATCCAAGCTAGGTTTCCTTAACCAAGGGCATATATTCCTGATGGGGGAAGAGGAGAGAGAAAGAAGGAGGTTCTGGGAGTGCAGATACACCAGAGTGGGCACAAGATACCCACCTCCGGGAAGGAGGCACCACCAGCTGGGACCTGGAAAATGTTCTGCTCAATTCAATCCCATGACCATGAAGTGGTAAGTCTGAAACATGTTGTTTCACTTTTCCCAGGCTGTAACAACAGAGTCATAATTTCCTTCTTAACTGGAACCATCTGATAGTTCCGGGGAAGCAGTTCATGGCACGTTCTGTTTGCTTCGTGTCTTGGCGACAACACTGTGTTAACAGTCACCAAGAGTTACACACACATCGAGGAGAAGAGCCTCAAAAGTGCAGAGAAACCGCAGCAAATATTAAAAGCAGAAGATCTCATGTGTGTGTTTTAAGGGTTTTTTACATCACCTTCTTATTGCTGATATTTTTAGAAGACTGCTAAAACAAGATGAAAGCTGAGGATTGGTTAAATTCATTACTTTTGACTAAGTTGCAAACTATGCAACCAGCAAAACAGTGCTACTAAATTAATGCCTCTAAAGAGATGCTAGGGCCTCTAATAAGCATCCAATAATTCCCTGAATGGCAATGAGTTCATAATGCCCCTTCCCCCGGCCTCCCAGCCCGGAACAAACAGGTTGCAGGTCTTACGGAGGGGGCCCAACAAGAGACAGACACTGAAACAGGAAGCCCTTGGCACTGGCCTGGCTCTGCCCAGAAGTAATCACTTCCACTCACTGGACCTCAATTTCCTCACCTAGAAGATCAGAGGGGTTTATAAAAAGGCAAACTCCTCAAGGTTCCCCCAAGTGCAGTTTTAAAACAGTAAAACCCTGCCCCGCTGACACATCCAGCACAATCATTTGAGATGTTTTCACCGGGCATTCAAATTTTTTGTACTTTAAGAAAAATTTTTAATGGAGGGTTTGGGGTGGAAGGAGTAAACAAAGTTTATTCTTTTCCTTCTCTGGGTTCAGCTCCCAAAGAAGATAAAAATGCTAATTCCAGCTCAAAGCTGAAAGCGTATCTGTGCAGTTCAAGATACTTAACTATGTTTCAGTTGAAATGGACTTCCTTAAAGACACATTTGAGATAAAGTTATCACCAGTAGATGTTGAGGTGATCTTATGTTAAACAACTCAAACAATCAGCTCATTCTAAAAACACAGTTAATAACACTGGTAAAGGTGGAACCTAATGGTTATTTTGTAAAAAGTGGGAAGAGAACAGTCTTTAATGCCATTAACAAACTGAATACCCACCTCTAGAGTTCCTGTTAACAAGTCTTTTTTTTTTTTTTTTTTAATAAGTGCACTTTCTCTTCAAAGGTTTAGAGACTTATTTAAATGGAGACTAACATAAAGTAGGGGAGAATCCCTTGGGACTTTCCTCAAGCATAAATTTCTTTGTGAACAACATTCATCTCATAGGAAAGCATCCAGATGTTGAAAGTTCACAGGAGAAAGAAAAATACAATGTACGGATAGAGCCCAGAAAATGAAATCTACAGAGCTAATCACACTTCCATATATGACCCTAAACCTCCTAAAATGACCTTGACTTCCCAAAAGAGCCAAACATGTGTCTTGTCTCACATTTTAATTAAACGTAAATCCCTTCTCCCTTCTCCCCTCCAACACCAAAAACAAATTGGATAATGAAGAAACATTGACACTGAATCCAAGAACAATTGGGTAATGAAGAAACACTGACACTGAATCCACATAGAAATGAAAACAAGACTGGGTCATCAAAATATTTATCTGAATCACATCTAAACTAAAAATAATCTTTCTTTCTATTTAAATCATTCTACTATAATTAGGTTGCTTACTTGCTTTCCAAATTAAAGCAATAATAATAGTGAACTAGAGTCTAAAAATTTCATATCAGAGAAACACAATAATCAAATCTATTAAATATTTATTGACCATTTACTATGTACCGAAAGGCACTAATTTTACTACCTGCACGTAGAACTAGAGCATTCTTTTCAACTAGCCTAAGCAAAACTATGTAATTTATTAAAGTTAAAATATTCCATTGAAAACAGATTCAAGGTCTTTTTTTCTTTCCTAAATACACCATTTCTCTCACAATTCTTGCACTTCCCATCTCTGGCTCCTCTACTAAACATTCCCATTTTACTCTACATGCAAAATCTCCTTTCTCAGGCTACCGAGAACAAGCAATAGGTTGGGTTTTTCTACACTGATTCCTAGTTACTTCCCTTGACCAAACAGTCTAGGTTCTAACTGCAGTCACTAAGGGGCCCCTGTTTGAACGCTGAGGAGGTCCAACTCCACACTTCCTCCAATTAGCATCACATTGGACCTGAGAAATTCCAGCAGGTTGTGCACCTGCTGGAGTGAAGTGAAGGAAAGAGAAAATGGCTTAAGAATGGTTAGTGCCTGTGAAAGCTGCATGCCTTAGGGAAAGCTGGCCAAGGGACAGGCAGCCTCTTCCTGTAGCAGACAGAACTCTCCTGCCTACCACACAAGGCTGGCCCTGATCAAGCTTTAGCCTGTTCCCCTGGTCTCACCTCTGTTCATCGCTCGCTTCTGCTTCATGTTTCCCACAAACAAAGCTGTTTCATTCTTCCGTGCCCTTGCTAGCTAGCACTATACTTGAAGGCCAGAAGTGCCTACAAATTAAAACCATGGGAAGCATACCACTAAGGAAGAGGGCAATGTAACTGAGGCAGTTCTCAGCACGGTCCTTACCACTGTCATCATGATCACCTGCTTGAGGCAGATGCTGGACAAGCACCTTCCATTACCTTATTTAACCTCCCCAGTTCACAGATGAGGACACTGGAGATCACAGACAGGGAGATAATTATATTGGACACACGTTTGTGTGATTACACAGCCCAAGCTCATATTAAATGCAATGTAATGTTTCTTCGTAATACAGCTGCTCAAACCACAGTGAATCAGGCACTTGAGCCAGGTGTCAGCATCTAGGAACCCAAGCTAAGGAGGGTGACTGCCTAAGTTCATAATCCACTTCTGCCGCTACTTTCTCTAAAAGATAGTAAAGTTACTTATCATCTCAAAGCTTCACTGTGACTTCACAGAGTTGTCATGAACATTAGATAGAACAACAGATTAGCACATAATAAATACCCAGGCCGGACGCGGTTGCTCACGCCTGTAATCCCAGCACTTTGGGAGGCTGAGGCAGGAAGATCATAAGGTCAGGAATCAAGACCAGCCCGACCGACATGATGAAACCCCGTCTTTTGTAAAAATACAAAAATTAGCTGGGTATGGTGGCAGGCACCTGTAATCCCAGCTACTCAGGACACTGAGGCAGTAGAATCATTCGAACCTGGGAGGCAGAGGTTGCGGTGAGCCAAGATTGTGCCACTGCACTCCAGTCTGGGTGACAGAGCGAGACTCTATCTCAAAAATAAATAAATAAATAATAAAAATAAATACCCAATAAAATATACAAAGTTGTGAATTTGTCTTCAAATTTAGTGCAATTTGTACTTTTCATGGTAAAACTTGAAACTATTTTGTATAAGTAACCTAAATGTAACCCTTCCCAACATTTTAACTCCACCTCGACTTTGCTTTCTTTAAAAGCTTATGAAAAGCTCCAACCTTAATGGACTCTTCCAGGTTTTATTTATCTAAACCAAACACAAACAATTCACCACCACCATCACGCTTAGAGGAACTCAACTGAGATCGGATAGAGAAACAAATCAGGTAAGTGAATACAGCTTGGCAAACAGTTTCACTTCTTTTATACATAATTATAAGTACCTGGATCTGTGTAGTAAGGAACTTTCACCATGCATAATAAATAGAGAAAAATGTTGTAATCAGTGCTTAAAATTAAAATAGTTTAATTACAATTTGGTTCTAACGGAATCTACTGCCTAAGGCGGCCATCTTGAGGAAGTGATAAGAACATCCCGGACACAGCGCCAACAAAGGATGTTTAAGCAGCAAAATTAGACATTTAATTTTGGAACTTCCTACTTACGAGAAGCCTGGGGCAATTTGTGTGAGTGTTAGTGCACTAAAGAGCTACAAGAAATCCTTTGTTTTTCAAATAATAACGGGGAAAAACACGACAGCAATGAAATATGCCTGAGATGCTCTACACTACACCCTTATCCTGGTGATTCTAGTATCAAAAAAAGAAGAAAAAGGTGCAATACTCTGCCCAAGAGTCATAAACTTTTATTGTGGGGAGTAGAGGGTAAACGGGCAATGGTCGTTTACTTTGGCATTGAGGAGACTCCAACTTTGACCAAATTTCAGGGCATTTTCTTATCCAAAGCATTTCTTTTTTCTCTTCTCTTTTCTTTTCTTTCTCTTTCTCTCTCTGTCTCTCTCTCTTTTTTTTTTTTTTTTTAAACAGGCAAGGTCTTGCTATGTTGCCCAGTCTGAACTTGAACTCCTGGGCTCAAGGAGTGATCCTCCTGCCTCAGCCTCCAGAGTAGCTGGGACTACAGGTGCATGTGACTGCACCCAGATTCCAATCATTTCTTGATTTTGAAGCAGATATGAGGAAGAAGCATACAGATTGGTGGACAGGGGTGTTCTGGCATATAGGCTTTAGGATAAAAAAAGTTATCTTTGATATTATTGACTTGAATATGCTTTTCAATTAAGATTTATAGTGAATTTAAGCAAAACCAGCACCTAGAAATCTAAATGTACCAAAAGGAATAATAGGGGATAAGTTGATATTTTATGAGTCTATACTTCTGAATTCTCTAAAACAGCTTTTAAAATAAGCTATTCTAATTGGATGCAATTTGCAAGCATGCAACATACGTGCACTTATTTCAAGAATTCACATATAAAGTGAGATTCAGCTATATGCTGTTGAAGATAAATACTCTTGCAGCAAATAAGAATTGCTCTTGCATCCTAACGATGGATCTTTCTTAAGAAAACACTCAAGCAAAACTTCAAGTGCTTACAAGATGCACAAGGAACAAACTTAATGGCGGGCTGAGCTCCTGCTGCTGGCCTGAAACATGGGGTTTAAACAACTCCTTCCTTCATGGTTGCCTTGCATAGAACCACAGATCTCAAAGTTGACAGGAGTCTTTACCTCCCAGCTTGCTGCCTGAACTATGAACTCGTCACTTAGTGTCCTCCATAACCGAGTGCTGAAAAATCTGTTTGGGTAAATGGTACCTCATATATTAATTAAGAATGGTCAGTGCAGGGGAAAAAAAATTAGCAAGGCGATCAATTCCTTCTTTCCACTGCCTCAGATTTTGTGCATTGAAACAACGCCACCTCAGTGGGCTCATTTGTCAGTTTAGGTTACTATTTTCTTCTTCATTCAGTTACCAGGTAATATGCAAAACTACCACTTCCTGGTAGAAGAATATGCTGCAGACTTCCCAGTCGCTCTAGTAAACAAACCATTATCTATTTGGAATACTCTTCTTTCTACGAATCTATGCTATGAAAAGCAGAAACTGCTTATGTTGCTTCTGAAAGTGTGGCAAACCAAATTTAGCCAAGGGGGCCTGGTGCTGTGCCTCACACCTGTAATCCCAGTACTTCAGGAGGCTAAGGTGGAAGAATGCTAGCATTTTGAGACCCGGGGTTTGAGACCAGCCTGGGCAACATAGCAAGACCTCATCTCAAAAAAGAAAAAAAAAAAAATTAGTCAAGAATGGCTCAGCACAGTGGCTCATATCTGTAATCCCAGCACTTTTGGAGGCCAAAGCGGGCAGATCACTTGAGGTCAGGAGTTTGAGACCAACCTGGCCAACATGGTGGAATCCCCATCTCTACTAAAAATGCAAAAATTAGCTGGGTTTTGTGGTGCATGCCTATAATTCCAGCTCCTCGGGAGGCTGAGGCAGGAGGATTGCTTGGGGCTGGGAGACAGAGGTTACAGTGAGCCCAGATCATGCCACTGCACTCCAGCCTGGGCAACAGGGCAAGACTCCATCTCAAAAAAAAAAAAAAAGAAAGAAAGAAAAAGAAAAAAAAAAAAAGGTGGCACACATGTGTAGTCCCATTTAATCTAAAGGCTGAGGCAGGAGGATACCTTGAGCCCAGGAGTTCAAGGCTGCAGTGGGCTGTAATTGCACCACTGCACTCCAGCCTAGGTGACTGTAGGGTACACACTCTGATAGCAATAATGTAAGCATACCCTTAGAATGACCCTCTAGGGCAGATGCACCTGAATGTGTGTTCCAAGGTAGGAAACTGGACATGACGAATCTAGAGAGTCCTTCCTTATCTATGAGGAACATCTGAACTGTTCTCCCACCATACCATACCATCCCATCTCATCCCATACAGCAGTCTTGTTCCTTCCCTTCCTGTTCCCTGGAACACAGGCTGTATAGGGGATTGAGGTGCTGGCTTTCAGGTTAAATGAAGGTTACCAGCGGGAGGTTGTTAGGGCAGGTGTTAAGTGAAAGGTCATAGAAAGTGCATGATGTCTGCAGGCACCTGTGGTTTTCCCGACCAGCTTGCTGCCACTGAGCCTGTGGTTACCTTGTCCAACTAGCTGCCACTGGACCATTTCTGTACCTAAGGTGGTTCTCCTGTCCAGCCAACCACCACTGAACTCTCTCCCCCGTATTAAGCCCTTAATAAAACTCCATGTCTCGTTTGCTGGCTCTAAGTCTCTTCTTTGGCCTTTTGAACCCGGCGCCTTCTCTATTGGAGTTTTGTTGTGGTGGTGGTGGTGTTCATTTTTTTTATTTTCTTTTTGAGACAGGGTCTCACTCCATCACCCAGGCTGGACTGCAGTGGCAGGATAGCTCACTGCAACCTCTACCTCCCGGGTTCAAGTGATTCTCTTGCCTCAGCCTCCTTAACAGCTGGGATTACAGGAACACACCACACGCCTGGCTATTTTTTGTATTTTTAGCGGAGATGGGGTTTCACCACGTTGGGAAGGCTGGCCTCAAACTTCTGACCTCAGATGATCTGCCCACTTCTGCCTCCCAAAGTGCTTGAAGTACAGGCATGAGCCACTGCGCCCAGCCCCTACTGAGGTTAATTGGAGTTTGGCACAACAGCGAAAGAGTGAGGCCCTATCTCTAAAAAAGCTCCTGCTATTTTATTCCCAAGAGGATGATATGTGTGTTTGTTTATGCCAAATATATGGAGATTTTATTACATGCAACCCACATCCCCTCCCAACCCTTTCATCATGAGGTTCGTTTGATGAAAGTCACCATAATTTTAGCTAAATGGTTATGTTGATTAAAGTTAGTGAAAACTATAAAATATGCAGTATTAAGTAGAAACCATTGTGCACTGTCAAAGAAACTGCTTTGGGGAATTACAGTGCTTTGTATCATTTGTTTACTTATACACTTTACCTATTTTCCCTCCATTTTTTTAATTTACACTATCTTTAAAGATAACAATGTAAAGCTTCAGTCTAGACAACCCTCCCAGCTGATCTGAAATCTGGAATTAGTGGAATTCCAATGAAGTGCATATAATTCTTGTCTGCTACGTTTTTATAAGGATCCCCTTAGGTCAACTCCACATTGGCTCTTAAGATTACTGCATATACAGCAAATTCTGACTTGTCTTCCCTTCCTCCTCCACTCAAGGTATGTGTGTAAGCATGGTATTTATTGATGGTAGCAGTGAAGGGGTGGGGAGTGAGGATAGTGGACAGAGGTTAATTAAATCACCCAAATATGATTTGTAGAATATCTCCTCTTCTGGTTTAATTCTTCTTTCCAAGTACAACCACAGGAGTCAAGAGACCAACAACCTCCATTTGGGAGGAATGTGATTTTCACAGAAAGAGAAATCTTTGTGTGTTTTGTTGTTGTTGTTGTTTTTGTTTTTGTTTTGAGACAGGTCCAGGTGGCTGGAGTGTAGTGGCATGATCTCAGCTCACTTCAACCTCTGCCTCCTGGATTCAAGCGATTCTCCTGTCTCAGCCCCCCGAGTAGCTAGGATTACAGGCGTGTGCCACCATGCCTGGCTAATTTTTGTATTTTTAGTAGAGACAGGGTTTCCCTATAGTGGCCAGGCTGGTGTTGAACTCCTGACCTCAGGTGATCGACCCGCCTTGGCCTCCCAAAGTGCTGGGATTACAGGCATGAGCCACCACGCTCAGCCAGAAATCTTTCTTTTACTCACTGTTACAAGTTCAGGTGTCTAGAAGGATGTCTCCTGACACACAGTATGCATTCAAAAAATGTTTGTTGAAAAAATGAATACACAAAAATGAAAAGTCAGAAATAAATGACTGAACTATAATTTACTCTCAATACCCTTCATGTTGGGCTTGAGATATGTAGTGTCTTGTTTTTTTTGTTTTATTTTGGTTTTGTTTTGTTTTTGAGACAGAGTCTCGCTCTGTGACCCAGGCTGGAGTGCAGTGGCGAGATCTTGGCTCACTGCAAGCTCCGCCTCCCGGGTTCATGCCGTTCTCCTGCCTGACCCTCCCTAGTAGCTGGGACTACAGGCACCCGCCACCACGCCTGGCTAATTTTTTTATATTTTTAGTAGAGACGGGGTTTCACCCTGTGAGCCAGGATGGTCTCGATCTCCTGATCTCATGATCTGCCCATCTCAGCCTCCCAAAGTGCTGGGATTACAGATGTGAGTCACCCTGTCTGGCCTGTTTTTGTTTTGTTTTGTTTTGTTTTAAGTTAATCATAGAAAGATACAACCAGAATATCCTCTGGAACTTGAAAATAAAGACAAAACATAGTATAAATTATGTGTTGTTTTTCTTCAGTCTTAAGCACAGAGCAATTTTGTATTAGATTACAAAATGTCTGATGTCTGGACATCAGTCAGCAGCAATAGAACATTAAAGATCAGATGGGCTGATTGCTACTGTTTAATTAATAACCTGGAGTGGAATCAGTGCTGCCAGTTGGAATATTCCCTTAGCATCAGGGCACTAAATATTTCCATTTAGTGTTTCAATGGATACATTAAAAACAAGGGGGAATTACCTTGCAAGACCACCAAGAGTAATGTCGGCATTTTGGGGTCAGAGGTCTCTGATTAAGTAGTTTCAAGGTTCTGCGGATAAATATTGTGCAATTCAGGAGATCATAAGCCAACTTTAGAACTTAAAGGATAGTCTGCTGATACATATGGAATAGAATATTTTTCTTCCTCTTTCAGTTATTTTGTAAGTTAGATAGAAACTGTGAAAACACTAGCACATTGTCAGCTATGCAATAGGCTCAATACATATTAACCAGTGAATCTCTTGAGCTTTTCTCTAATACCCAAAATGAAGCTACTTTCTTAGAATTAGAAAAAATAACAAGTTTTCTGCAACTAGTTACTTTTTAATCCTAAGTATGTGCTAACTATTCACGTAGATAATTCTGATATGTGGAGTAACTAAAAATCTTCCCCGCCATGAACAAAGGGTAATGTCCAAATTTCCACTTAGAGGAATAACCAAGCAAAGTATTTCTTTTTCATCAAGGGCATGTCCATGGTTAAATAAATAAATAAATACACACACACACACACACACACACACACACGCACACATATATACATATATTCACAGAAATCACCTGTTTTGTTAGCCAAATATCATGAAATGATTCAAAGTGTAATGCTTTCCAAAAAGTAAAAATATAATAATCCAATATAGAGAAAAACCTCCACATATTCTTCAAAGGACCACCATCACAGCTTTATGTAACTTCATATCCTTGTCACGGCAGTTCCACAAGGCAGCATCCCATTCCAAAATGAGGATTCTTTCACATGGAATGAGATCTCTGTGTGTATTATGACAGGATTCCAAAGTTTAGAACTTTCTCCCCTTGCTATTCAACATATTGACAGGATAACAACATCTAATTTAGCACAGCCACGTGACAGACATGTCTTCCTAAAGTGCTTTACATACACTGTCTTGTTTCATCTTTTCAACAAGGTCTGTTATATTAATAATAACATTTCCATTTTGCTGATAAAGAAACTGGGAGGTCGGAAAGGTTAAGTAACATGGAGGAGGTCACACAGCTAGTTAGCATAGGGACCAGGTGTCAACTTTGGGGTTTCTTTGACTTTTAAAGCCAGGCTTTTGACTACTCTCATATACTAAGACTAGCATACCCCCCTTTTCCTGAGGGATTTATTCTGTTCTGCATTTCATTAACTCTGAAACATACCAACTCCACCACTATCTAGATGCAAACAAATAATTCTCCATTCTAATGAAGGGAAAGACTAAAACTAATTCTTTAAGACTGAGAACAATATCTACTGACAACTTTGATGATCAAATCTATTTTTCATTTCCCCCTTTTTCATTTTTCAGCCTAATGCAGTTCACTTTGTCCCTTAAACAAGGTGTTCTACTGCTATTGAGAAACCAATTTTCTCTCAATACTTTATTGCAATATTATCAAGAAACTAGCTACTTAAACAGCAGGTGATCTTTTATTTCATGTGTAATTACCATGCACTATATTTTGATGTGATCCTAATGGCCCTAAGTACGTGTTAAACAAACCCTCAACCTGCCCAAATGAAAAACATTTTGCTTCCTCTGTTGCACTTGTGTGGCGATGATAATTAACAGATCTTGGGAAATTTGGGCTACATCTGATTAAATCATAACACACCATAAAGGTCTTTACAAATAATCCTTTGAAGAATCCAGCTGAGAAAATCATGAAAAGAAGAATTATGAGAAAGGAAGCTCATTATAGTGTGGCGCCTGGCACTTGAAGGTGAGCATTTTGAAATCAGTCAACTTACCCAGAATGCACCTGAATGTCTGAGGAAGGACGGCTGTCTGTATGACCCACTCTTCACTCACAGACTCCAAATTTCTGTTCAGTTTCCAATACCTGTGTTATGTCTTTATTTCAGTCAATGGCCAAGGTCATGCTGCTCTTTCCTCAGACTACAAACTTAAAAAAGCAGTCATTAAATATTTTTAAAAGTTCCCTTCATAAGAGGAGATATCTTCTAACTTTCGTGCTTAAAATTTCAGCACTTGGGAGAATGTGTTTAAAATGGAAACATCATAAAATATGGTTCCAACTAAAGAAAACAAATTTTGGCGGAGAAAAGAAAACCAAACCCAGGAACTAAGCCTACTTTATTAATTCCAAAGGCCCAAAGTCAAATGAGATGAGCACTTGGATAACAAGGGCAATCATCCCCTTTAATAATGGAACTATGGCTATTATTATGGTTGTTGCTAATAATGATCGCACTTGCCATTTACTGAGTGCTTACTCATGGATTCTGCTACTTAATCTTTGCAACAGTGCTGAGAGTTACTTTTAACTCACAGAACAGAAATCTAAAGGTGGAGTGGTCATCAATCCACTTGTGCAAGATCATACAAGGGAGTAAGAACAAAGTGGCAGATATGTAAAATAAACGAGTCTAGAGATCTGAAGTACATGAGGACTATAGTTAATAATATTGTATTCCATATTTCTGCTAAATGAATAGATTTTAGCTGCTCTTGCCATACATACAAAAACATGGGTAGCCATGCAAGATGTTAACTTGCTTCATTATCGTAACCGTTTTACTATCTACATATATATCTCTCTTAACAGCATGTTGTATGCCTTAAATATACACAATAAAATATACTTTTTTTTGAGATAGGGTCTGTCACTCAGGCTGTAATACTGGGGTATGATCATAGCTGACTGCAGCCTCCATCTTGGGGGCCCAAGCAATCCTCCCACCCCAGCCTCTCCAGTAGCTGTGACTACAGACACATGACACCATGGCCAGCTAATTTTTTGAAATTTTTAATAATTTTTTGAAATTTTAGGTCTCGTTGTATTGCACAGCATGGTCTTGAACTCCTGGGCTCAAGCAACCCTCCCTCCTCGGCCTCCTAAAGTTCTGGGATTATTGATAAGAGTCACCATGCCCGCCAAAATTTACTTTTTTCAAATGAGGCAGTAAGTATCACAGCTGAGGTTCAAACTCAGGCCTGCCTTACCACAAAGTCTGTGCTCTAATTAAACACTACTTATTCTGGCTTATTTAAAGCAGTAAATATTTGACTGTAAACTACCTATTGTATACGGCCCTGTCTCTTCCTGATGTCCAAAACTATTTATTAAGCAAAAATAAGTTCTATACCATGGTGGTATATAAAAGAAGGAAAATGTGAAAAGCAGACCCAGTCCAGAGGAGTTACCATCTTTATTGGGAAGATAAGACTTTGACGAATGAAATAATTAGGGAACAAAACAAAGCAGCCACATTTATTACCAAAAGGCTGGGGGCAGGGTCCAAATCTTTTATGAGAGGCCCCATTATTTGGAATCCAAACTAAGTAAAAATGTGAACAAGTGAGATTTGGTCCCTTCCTTGTCACCCCCGTACTCCCACCCAAGAAGATCCTTTTATACTATTTTAAAAGAAATTGAAAATCATAAACAAGTAGATTGTCCTCAGGAATTTAATATTTCTTAACTGAATTGAACAAAGTTTTCCAGGGCAATCTCTTCCACCATTCATTTCCACAGTGTTGTATAGCAATCGGTTGCTCAGCCCAACGAACTAAAAATGTCAACCAGAGCCCGAGACCCTCTAAATTCTATAAAGTGAAATGTCCCACTTTGAAATATGCACATTGATCCCAGAGACGCAAATTCTCTTACTTTTAAGGCTACTGTGAAACTAACTCCAGCTTCATCTTTATGGAGCTGTTTCAATGTATAATTTAAGAAATCACTTCCAAATACTGAAAAATCCATGAAAATCCTGCATAAATTATGCATGTTTGCGAGTCCCCTCCCTCATGTTGTGACAGATATGTGCTATGTGGTGTTGGTGGTGTGTGTGTGTGCGCGCGCACTCACGCGTGTGTGTGCACGCACACGCACACACAGTGTGGGTGAGATGGAAACCTTTCTCACAAGCTTATTGAATCTTTCCACCTCCTACAGAGAACTCTGAAGAAATGCACTGTTTTTTTCAACATTCAAATGAATGTGAATCAGAATGGCAGTTCTCCCAGGACTCATCTTTTATATCGAACGTAGGGTCACTGACAGGATTGAAATGGATCCAAGTTGCCTTGATTAGCTGATTTTTAAAAGATTAGAAGCAGCCAGCTATGGAGCGGAGGGAGGAGAACTGGTTCTAGTGTCTGCTCTACCACAAAAAAAAAAGCCATGAGAATTTTAACGTGTTACTTCAACCCTGTAAACCACAGTTTCCTTTTGGGTAAAATGAGGGACAAACCAGATAGTCTTTAGGTGGAATTCATGAACTGCCAGCCTGCAGACATATTTGTTTAGCCAAGCTTAACCCCAAGATCTTTTTTATACTGGAGCACTATAAAAAGGTTTTATGGCATGACAGTCAAATTTTAGTGTATGATAGAAACTCCCAGAGAACCTACACCTGGGCTCTACCCCCAGAGATTCTGACCTAGTTGGTTTGAGGCAGGGCTCAGGAACCTGCCTTTTTTTTTTTGATGGAGTCTTGCTCTGTCACCCAGGCTGGAGTGCAGTGGTG
The DNA here is from genome assembly GCF_049350105.2 of Macaca mulatta. Lineage (NCBI taxonomy): Eukaryota > Metazoa > Chordata > Mammalia > Primates > Cercopithecidae > Macaca > Macaca mulatta. The sequence continues at coordinate 128,381,120 of NC_133413.1, forward strand.
TGATCTCCGCTCAGTGCAACTTCCGCCTCCCAGCTTCAAGTGATTCTCCTGACTCAGCCTCCTGAGTAGCTGGGATTACAGATGTGCACCACCACGCCCAGCTAAATTTTTGTATTTTTAGTAGAGATGGGGTTTCACCATATTGGTCAGGCTAGTCTCAAACTCCTGACCTCGTGATCCACCCGCTTCGGCCTCCCAAAATGCTGGGATTACAGGCGTGAGCCACCGTGCCCGGCCAGGAATCTGAATTTTCAACAGGGGCTTTCAAGGGATTCCAAGGTACTTGGTCCATGGACTACACTTTGAGAATAGTGGTTTCATTGAAATTCTCAGTGATCTAAGCACTCACATCACAACTTAGCAATTACAAACTTCATTGAGTGGAATCCAAAATCTGAAATGAACCGGAATCACACACTAGAGGAGAGCACATGCGCTGGGTGTATCCATGGAGTGCAGCAGTTCTAATGCTGCCACTTTCTGCCACTCACAAGCAGTGAATCCTGGGTAATCTGTTTTTCCATCTGGAAAAATAAGGGCAGTAGGATCATCTCACAGGATTCTCAAGAGGATGAGAAATCTCAGGGGGGTTACCTAGCATGATTCTTGGTACAGAGAAGATCCTCATGCCCTGTTATGCCTTCTGGCCCCATTCCCTTCAGGGGCAATGTACTGCATGGAGCTGACCTGCCCAAGAAGCACCAGGACACCAGGTGTGCACATGGCTTGCCTCTCATGCCCTCACCTGTGCAGGCTTGCCCTCAGCTTCCCGAAAGAGCAAAATGATCTTAATTTGTCCTGTTTGGGGAGGGAGTGGACTGCAACCACCTGCACTCATTTCAAACCAGACCACTCACTATAGAAACTGAAAAGAAAACACACATATTGCTCCTCTCCCACAATACTACTTCACCTCCCCTGCCCTCAAAGCCTCAGTAACTGGGGCAAATTCCTAAAGTGGAAATTATATGATAAACTTTGGCCAAGCCATAAAACATAGCCAGGACTAAGGTCACAAAACAGTTACTGATGTATGTTCCCTGATCAAAGTCACTCCATGGCACTCACTTTTAGGAGTTAAGGGGACTACAGAAACCTACAGGAAGAAAAAAAAGCAACTTTGAAGATAAATTAGAGAAGCAGTCTATTCACGGTCAAAAGACATTACTCTTTGAGCTTTATGTATTAATGAAGATTAAATTCAAAGTTTATAAGCTCTTCATGATTATTAATAATTCAATTACAAGGAAGTACAGAAGCCATTCAATTTTTTTTTTTTTTTTTTTTGAGCTGGAGTCTCGCTTTGTCACCCAGGCTGGAGTGCAGTGGCACCATCTCAGCTCACTGCAACCTCTGCCTACAGGATTCAAGCAATTCTCCTGCCTCAGCCTCCCGAGTAGCTGGAATTACAGGCATGTGCCACCATGCCCAGCTAATTTTTTTTGTAGTTTTAGTAGAGACGGGGTTTCATCATATTGGCCAGGCTGGTCTCCAACTCCTGACCTTGTGATCCACCCACCTCGACCTCCCACAGTGCTGGGATTACAGGCTTGAGCCACTGCACCTGACCAAAGCCATTCAAATTAATATTGGTGATGAAGAGCTAAAGAATGCTCAGTACCCCTGCTCTCCACCAAAAAAACCACTCCATGAATTAATTGTGGTCATGTAAATGATAGATGCTTAATCATCATCTGGGTTGAACTCTTTGCAAATTATATCCCCTTTCTTGGCATTTTTCCAAAAGGAAATTTTTCAGTTACATGCCAGTGTGTTCAAGATCACCAAAAGCGCTGTTAATAATATACAGAAGGCCGGGTGTGGTGGCTCATGCCTGTAATCCCAACACTTTGAGAGGCCAAGGCGGGTGGGTCACCTGAGGTCCGGAGTTCGAGACCAGCGTGACCAACATGGAAAAATCCTGTCTCTTCTAAAAATACAAAATCAGCTGAGAGTGGTGGCGCATGCCTGTAATCCCAGTTACTCAGAAGGCTAAGCCAAGAGAATTGCTTGAACCTGGGAGGCTGAGGTTGTGGTGAGCCGAGATTGTACCATTGCAGTCCAGCCCGGGCAACAAGAGCGAAACTCCATCAAAAAAAGAAAAATGAACAGAAAAACAAAATGGAATTGGGACCAGAATAGGCTTCAGTATTTCCAGAGTGCAGTGAAAGGATCTGCTGTGTAGCATGCAAAATTTTATGACTTCTGCCTATGCATTTTTCAGGGCAATAAATATTGTTGAGGTATATTTACTGTTTTCTACTTGAAAAGCAAATTTGTGGCAAGGGTGCTGGGCACAAATAAAATTAGTAAGTGATAGATAGACACAGGAAAGGTCAATTGCTAGACAACAGTATATGAAAACACTCTTGCTCAAATGGTAGAAGAGGTGAAGCGGTGTCAGGAGAGCAACTTCATTATCCTCTAAGTGCCTTTTTCCATCCCAGTGGGAAAAAAATGCACACACTCACACAACACACTCATGCACACATACTATGGTGGCAAATGCAAAATCTAATACCAATTGCTTTCTTTTGATAGTTTTGATACGTGTATTAGTCTGTTCTCACACTGCTAATAAAAATGGGTAATTTATGAAGGAAAAGGGTTTAATTGACTCACAGTTTGGCATAGCTGGGGAGGCCTCAGGAAGCTTAAAATCATGGCAGAAAGGGAAGCAAACAGGTCCTTCTCACATAGTGGCGGTAAGAAGTGCAGAGTGAAGAGGGGCAAAAGTCCCTTATAAAACCATCAGATCTCTTGAGAACTCACTCGCTATCATGATAACAGCATGGAGGCAACCACCCCCATGATTCAATATTCCCTCCCACCAGGTCCCTCCCATGACACATGGAGATTATGGGAACTACAGTTCAAGATGAGATTTGGGTGGGGACACTGCCAAATCGTATCAATATGTTTCACTAGAAACCAAAGAAAGGCTCAGAAAACCAAGAACAGACACATATTGACCTTACCTTAAGCCTGAATGCTAATTTTCAAACACAAACCATGTAGTGTTTCAGAACCAATGTAAAATATTTGATTTTGTGAGAAATTAAGTGCTGGTGCTTCTGTGTGGAAGTGAAATCTCTCTGGATACCCCTCCTTGATTCAATGTGGGCATCCTCATGAAACAATAAACTGATAGTAGCACGTGATACAAGACAAAATGATAGGAGAGTGGAAACTGCAGTTAAGTCCCTCCTTTTCCACTGTAACTGCTAGTGGAAACCCTCTTGGTTTGAGGTTGATCCTCAGTATGGTTGATCCTCAGTATGGTTCTAACCAATGCTGTGTGTGAATATATAATCTGTGTGAACGAACAGATGAAAACTCTGACAACCTTCAGGTATTGATATCCAAAGGTATTGATGGCTATTTGCAAATTAACAGCTTGTTACACTTGTTTAATGTAGGGCCTCTACACCTTTCTTAAAAAGTCACATTGGGAGGCTGAAGCGGGAGGACTGCATGAGCCTAGGAGTTCAAGATCAGCCTGGGCAATATAATGAGTCCCTGACTTCAAAATAATTTAAACATTACCTGGGCATGGTGGTGTCTGCCTGTAGTCCTAGCTACTCAGGAGACTGAGCGGGGAGGATTGCTTGAGCCTAGTGGGTCAAGACTGCAGTAAGCCGTAATCACGCCACTGCACTCCAGGCTGAGTGACAGAGCAAGACCCTATCTCAAAAGGAGAGATGAAAGAAGAGGAAAGGAGAGGGGAGGGGAGGGGAGGGGAGGGGAGGGGAGGGGGAAAGGAAAGGAAAGGAAAGGGAAAGGGAAAGGAGGGAAGAAAGAGAAAAAAGGAAGGAAGGAAGGAAGGAAGGAAGGAAGGAAGGAAGGAAGGAAGGAAGGAAGGAAGGAGGAAGGAAGGAAGGAAGGAAGGAAGGAAGGAAGGAAGGAAGGAAGGAAGGAAGGAAGGAAGGAAGGAAATGTCTTTTGGACCAGTGTAGACCAGCCCAGTGGTTTAGTGCCTCATCAGGAAAGTTTTAAGGTGAAAAGGTCATCATTCTTCTCATCCCCTCCCACCCAGCTGGGTCACAAAACTATTTCTCATCTTCAAAAATAACTAGGTTTGATTAATTAAATACATGGAACATAACAGGTAAGACCTATACTGATCTTAGGAGATTGTAGAAGAGGTTTCGGGTTATTTTTGTTTAAAAGTCATGGTAGTGGATGAACTAAGAAGAGATCAATTCAAAATATACAGCCGGAGGCAAAAGAATTAACTGATTGTTGTCTGAGCTGGCCCAGGTTCCCTGACTCTCTGGGATCCCCCTCCTGCCTTCCCAAGCTTTCTTCCCTTCTGTAGTATCTCCTCCATCCTTCCTCATCTGCTCCACGGCTTCACAAAGCTGCTTTACAGTTAGGTCAAATCAGCCTGACACCACAGATTCTCACCACCTGGAATTTTTGTTTGTTTGAGACAAGATCTTGCTCTGTTGCCCAGGCCAGAGTGCAGTGGTGAGATCACGGCTCCCAGCCGTGACCTCCCAGGCTCAATCAATCCTCCCACCTCAGCTTCCTAAGCAGCTGGGACCACAGCCCATGTCACCATGCCCAGCTAATTTTTGTATTTTTTGTAGAGACAGGCTTTCACTGTGTTGCCCAGGCTGGTCTCAAACTCCTGGCCTCAAGTGATTCACCTGTCTTGGCCTCCCAAAGTATTGGGATTACAAGCATGAGCCACCACACCCAGCCCTCACTACCTGAATTTGGCTTTCATTGCCACCTCTCAGATAACCGTTGTTTCCATGACCTACAAGCCAGTTTAACCAAACCCAGAGATAGTTATCATATCCTAAGACAACTAATAGAAAGCACTGGGCTTAGTATAAAGCACACCCACTCACTCCCCACCCTCTCTTTCCCCTGGCCCTCAACACATAAAATGATCCAATTTTGACATAAAATTTCTAAAATAAAAACTTGGTTGAAAGCCGAGTCTTTGGGAAACTGAACCTTCACGTTGGGAGGTTATAGACTTATTCCAATGATAAGTGCTTTTTGTACACAAGTGGCCTTTTGGAATTGATTTCTGAGTTCTGGGACACACACAGGCTTTTGAATGTTCTCAATAGTGGTAAGCCTTAAACCTTCTGAAGACAGATTGTATTTCTTTGGAACGAGCCAAAAGTGTTTAGGAGACAAATCTGGTGAGTGTCCAGCTGGGAAATACCATTCGGGTCAAAGCTATAAAGTATCAAGAGTGATTTTCTGGTGTGGTTTGAAAATTAGCTCTAAAAGTCACTCCAAAAGAGGCATTCCAGAAATGTATATAGCAATAACACCATCAATGGAATAAAAAATGTTTTATCCCCTAAATTGACTACTAGATGGATAATGCTATTTCATGCCTCCATTCCTTTAAATATGCTATTTGGTCCCTTCCCCTAGAGTGCAAAGTCCTCACTCTCACTCTATCTCCCCAAATATCTAATTTGTTTTCTTCCATCAAAATATATTTTTCTAGGAAGCCTTCTTTGAATCTCCAATCTGATTCTGATGTCCTCATTCATGCTCTCTCATCACCGCCCCCCACTCCCTTCCTCCCTTCTAACATGCGGGGCAATGCTTGCTTAAAGAACATTGCAAACAATGGTTTTCATTTTCTGCCCCCACCACCAAACTGTCAGGTACTTGAATATAATGGCTATATTTTACTTTACTTGACAGAGCAATGGCTTTATACAGTGCTTCATAAATGCTTGTTGCTCAAATAAATCCATTTGAAAAATTAACCTCCTTGCTCTGTAGTTTTACCTCACACGATCTGACATACTTGTCATCTGTAGTTCAATGTCAACCCAGGAGTAATTTTACAAGAAAGATTCTGACAGTGTTGACCCTGGACCCTCATATTATTTTTTCAACAATAATCTAAATGCTGGTAGAGAAAGAAGGCTAATACAGAAAACAGTAACATGAGCTACGGAAGTGGGCCAGGACTTTAACAAGAAAACATACCTGAATTTGTGTTCAAAATGATATTGGTAACTTAAAGAAATCATTTATCTCAGACTGAAGAACTTAAGCAATATGTCTATATGAGCTATTAGGTCCATATTAGAGCTATTTCTCAATCAATGAAAAATACACCCAAAACAGCTTACTATGAAGCACAATTCTCAGTATGTAAATCTATTATCTCGCATTAAAAATATCACACAAATAGCCTACCACCCAGCAATTCCTTTGAGGCTATATAGCCAACAGAAGTAAGTGTTTGTTTCCATCAAAATACATATGTATAAGAATGTTCGTAGAAGCTTTATTCATAAATAGTCCCAAACTGGAGACACGCATAATGTTCACCCATGGGAGAATGTGGAAACACATGGCCGGGCACGGTGGCTCACACCTGTAATCCCAGCACTTTGGGAGGCCGAGGCGGGTGGATCACAAGGTCAGGAGATCGAGACCATCCTGGCTAACATGGTGAAACCCCGTCTCTACTAAAAATACAAAAAAATTAGCCAGGTGTGGTGGCGGGCGCCTGTAGTCCCAGCTACTCGGGAGGCTGAGGCAGGAGAATGGCGCAAACCCGGGAGGCAGAGCTTGCAGTGAGCCAAGATCGCGCCACTGCACTCCAGCCTGGGCAACAGAGCGAGACTCCGTCTTCAAAAAAAAAAAAAAAGAATGTGTAAACACACCTTGGCATATTCATAAAACAAATACTGCTAGCAAGAGCAAAGAATGAGCCACAGATAACCACAACCTCATGGATCCTCACAGACATAATGGCAAGTTACAGAAGTTACAGACAAAAGACTATATACAGTAGGATTCCATGTGTATGAAATCAAAAAACATGCAAAAGAAATTACTGACTGAGATAATGTATGAGGGGTATTATTGGGTGCTAGAAATGTTCTATATTTTGAATGAACCTGGTGGTAATTACATGGATATAGACATACACAAAAATTCATAAGGTTGCACATTTAACAGTTCGCATTTTATGTAAGCTTACACTTTAATGAAATTTTAAATAAATATAAATTTGTTTAGATATTTCAGTCTCATAGGAGATTTAATCCTAACATAGTAGCAGAGGGGCTTGGAGGTGAAGAAGGAGTTAATGAGCAATCCTGGTGGGGTTATGCAGAGAGGGGTAGAGACCCTTTTGGATAAGCTGAGTAGCTACAGCAAAAAAGATAATGTCAGGGTGTTGGTATCCCAAGTTTGACCCCTGAAAGGAGAGTGGCCCTGAATACTGAGGTTCTAGTGTTTGCATCCTGGGACACAGTAGCAAAATCTTTGGAACTGATCATTCAGGGAAGCAGTTACTACATAGTATGTTAAGGCTTATATGAGGACACTTAATCCTGATTTTTTTTAAAAAAGATGATCGTATATCTGGCCAGGCATGGTGGCTTGCGCCTGTAGTCCCAGCACTTTGGGAGGCTGAGGCGGGTGGATCACCTGAGGTCAGGAGTTTGAGACCCGCCTGGCCAACATGGTGAAACCCGGTCTCTACTAAAAATACAAAATTTAGCTGGGTGTGGTGGCAGATGACTGTAATCCCAGCTACTCAGGAGGCTTAGGCGGGAGAATCGCTTGAACCCGGGAGATATAGGCTGCAGTGAGCCGAGACTGTGCCAGTGCACTCCAGCCCGGGCAATGGAGCAAGACTCCGTCTCAAAAAGAAAAAAAAGAAAAAAAAAGACCATATATCCAAGGGCCTACTCAGCAGGAACATCAGGTATATCAAAAGTAGTAAAAGAAAGTGTAAATAGGAAAAGAAGTTGCCAGATGTTAAATGAAGTTAGAATGAGTCAATAAATTTAGAGGTAAATATGATGTGGGGCTCACAGTAGACCACAAGCAATTTTAAATATGTCAGCTGGATACAAAGAACATATATAAAAGGGGAGAATAATGTAGATACTAGACAGGGCCAATTAATCCTTGCATGAAAGAAAATGCTGGTTTGTCCCCCAGTTGGGCTTTGAGGTCCTCCTAATCATTGCCTGGCCTGGCTATCTAATCCATGGAGGGTCAGATGAAACAGGGTGAGATCCACATAAATGTCTCCATACCCACTACCCAGGACCAGTGGCCTGGTGGGTACATAATAAAGAACTTAAATTTAAGGACTAAACACTGAAGTTAGCCACTAGGGTTTCTTTCTCCACCAAACTTAGAAAGGTCCCTAAGGGGAGCTATGTATTATCTGGAAATTTAACAAAAGTAAATAAGGAAACACTCGGTGCTAATGCAGGTTTCATTTCAAAGAAAAGAATTCCTGAACACAATAATTAAGAGTGATGTTGCCTTAACTCAGGGCTTAAAATCTTTTGAAAACTATCTATTTGAATGAAGGCAATGGAATGTGTGTCTTCTATCTGCTCTGTCCCCAGGATGTATAGGTGTCCCTTTGCTGATGAAAGGTATAGGTGGCATGCAATAAATGGAAATGTTATATACCTTGCTCCCTGGGTAGGGTGGCCAGATTTAGTATACAGCAATACAGGGTGCCCAGTGAAATGTGAATGTCTGGCAAACTTTTGCTCAGTTATTTCTGAACAACCACATTCTGGCTTTAACTAAAACCACATCGTTACACTCATATTTTACACAAATATTTATTCCAAGTGGTTACAAAATAAAAAACTGAGTAATAAGTTCATGACTTTCTCCCCATCCTCCATCTGTAGGCTTTCTTCAGCCAGTAAGCACATCATCTCTTTGGAATCCAGAGGCCACATTCAACTATGTAAAAGTAATTCTAATCTGAACTTTTCTCCCTAAAATTCACAATTTATCTAAATTAATTAAAAAAAAAAAAAGACTGGGTCATATTTCTGTTTTAGGATTATGAGGTGGAGTAGGGAAGAGATGGCCTTCTCTGGATGACATATACAGGAACAACAAACTAAACACTCCCAGGAAAGCCCAGAAAGGTTTCTTTACAAATATATCACAGCTGCATGACTCACACTTTTAGTTTTGACCTAACGGTACTTGTTTGAAAGCAGTGATCATCACCAGAACACAGACTCTGCAAAGGCTAGCTTTGGTTTGGGGTATCCCCGTTCACTCTCATGAACAGTCCAGAAATAACGCTAACAACCACCCGTGGCAGCAGTGTGCTGTACCACAATGATAATGCCAACTAATGTTTAATTTTCCCTCTGACCTTGTAATGGAGGCAGGACGGGTGTTGTTATTACATTAAACATGAAGAAACAGAAGACACCAGCAGAGCTCAGAGTGGATCCCTAGAAATGATTCCAAGTGACATGCCTATCCCACCATCCCATGCTACAGTTTCCAGGCCATGGCCCCAAGAAGAAGAAGATATTACTATGTTGAGTTAAAAAACAAATGATCAGCCAGGCACGGTGGCTCATGCCTGTAATCCTAGCACCTTGGGAGGCCAAGGCAGACAGATCATGAGGTCAAGAGTTCGAGACTAGCCTGGCCAATATGGTGAAATCCCATCTCTACTAAAAATACAAAAATTGGCCAGGTGTCGGGGGGTGCACCTATAGTCCCAGCTACTCAGGAGGCTGAGGCAGAAGAATCACTTAAACCCAGGAGGTGGAAGTTGCACCGAGCTGAGATCGCACCATTGCACTGCAGCCTGGGCGACAGAGCGAGACTCCATTTCAAAAACACAAACAAAACAAAACAAAACAAAACAAAATCCTTATCCATTATTTATTTCCATCTTCATTACTGATTACAGGGGCATATTTTAATGATTGTTTCGCAGAGGGTGATCAACTAGCAAAAGTTCTGGAACTCAGTCAGATACCTAACTCAAAACCAAACATCAAAAATGAAAAAAAAATCTAGACAGTGGAGCAACCAGGAGTATCATGGTAGACAGTTACAAAAGAAAAGGGTAACAAGATCATGAAAAAGTCAGTTCCCCTCCACATTTTAGTAACTAGACCGGGCAAAACACCATTTATCCTAGATGCATAATCTCTACAACAAAACGTTCTACATTTTGGCCCCTAATCTCTACCCCTGAATGGGTAGAATTACTCTTCGTCTTTCCAAAGCACTGCAGTAGAACAGAATGCCAGGGGAAACATCCATACAAGACAGCATTTATTTGGACCATTGTACCTTTAGTGAGTGACAGAGAAAAGCTAGAAAATAAATTACCACTTAAACAAATTGTTTTGTTTACATGTCTGCTCCCCCAATATCTCTCCCAGAGCCCCGTGGGTGACTGTAGGTGTTATCAATGATGAACTGGGACAGGAGTCGTTAATGTGACCATGAACAAGGTAGCAAAGCTGTAATGAAGAGATCTCCATGGTGTAATGACTGTGGTTTCCTGTCTAAGATAGCTAGAGGTGTGTTATTAACACAGAGAGGGTCAACACTGCCCATCAACACCCAGAGGCTTCAAGACACCCTGCAGAGAATGCCACATTGCTGGATGCTGGCACTGACTAATCAAAGCAAATATCTCCCATGCCCACTCCCATTTTCCCTGAGTGATAATACGAGAAAAGAACAAAGGATAAGAGGGGAAAGAAATGACGTGAGAGTCATCCTCGTCCTTCCCCCTCCCTTCTCCCCTTTTGTACCCCTCAGGATGCAATCCATCCCCAACCCCAGCTGAGACTTCCTCCAAAGTATTGCTTCTAATCCATACACATCCGCCATCGCCACTGTCACCTCCACATTCAAATCAGCATGAGCACCCATTTCATTTGGAAGGAGACCTCCAGTGATGGGGATCCTTTATCCAACACACACTATTAATCTCACTGCTAAAATCTTCATTACAAACTACACTAACAGCCCTTCAGTTAGTTTCCTGTTTTTCAACACTGGGCTCTCTTCCAACTTAATATATGGAAATCCCACTCGGAAAGTTTGCTAAAGAACAACTATTCTCATTACCATCTGGGTTCTGACCCAGTGGTCTGTACTTTAACCCAGATGGTCTTTTATGAGGGAAGGTTTGTTTGTTCGGGTGTTTTTTTTTTTTTTTTTTTTTTTTTTTTTTTTTTTTTTCAGGGTGAGTTCTTCAGTGGAAACTTCGCTCTGGTTTTCCAACACTGTTTTCACAGCAGCTGGAGGGCAGAGGCTGCTGTCCTCTCTCTTGTAAACAAAAAGGCCAAGCCGCAGTCCCCGGCCACCAGGACAAACACACACTCCTGCTGCGAGGGCAGCCCCGTGCTGTGTACGCACGGCAGGGCGGTGGTGGCGGAGGAAGCTGTTGTCTGCTTTCTTATTACTGCGCTGTCATTCATGCAAAAGTCAGTCCACAAATGCATCAGTGGCTTCCTTTCAAAAGGGCCATTTTATTGAATTTATTGACTGTGCTTATAAGCTTCTTGTGTAAAGACACTTTGCTCAAGCTTCAAGAAAGAGAACTTATTTATACAAACCCATTTCAATATTGCCTCTGTAAAAAAATGTGTACGGGCATCAAAATATTCAAAAATGACTATCTCTTTACATGAAGTCAGCAACACTAGGGAGGGTTTAAATGCTTTATTTACTGTTTTTATTTCTAAGATTACCAGTGCCAACTCTACTAATTCAGAAAGTACAGTAATTCAGACAGTAGGAGGGCTATAACTAATCTTTGCACTGCCTATGAAGAAAGGATTGCTAAGCAAATTATAATGCATGAGTAAGGTTGTTCCAAGAATAGATAAATATTTGGCAAGAACTATTTTAGGTCTCTTCTAGTACTTTGGAGCTACCCACTAATTTATAAATACTTGATCTACTAATTCCAAAACTTCTTATCTATTCATTTAACTAGGTCTCGAAGGGGCAAGGCAAGCAGCATGGATCCCATTGGTGATGTATGTTGTTCATTTGTTCTTGAAAAAGTACTTTCTGCTGGGCATGGTGGCTCATGGCTGTAATTCCAGTACTTTGGGAGGCTGAGGCAGGCAGATCACTTGAGGTCAGGAGTTCGAGACCAGCCTGGCCAACATGGCGAAACCCCATTTCTACTAATAAATAAATAAATAAATAAATAAATAAATAAATAAATAAAACGAAAATTAGCCAGGCATGGTGGCGGGCACCTATAATCCCAGCTACTCCGAAGGCTGAGGCACAAGAATCACTTGAATCTGGGAGGCGGAGGTTGCAGTCGGCTGAGATCACACCACTGCACTCCAGCCTGGGTGTCAGAGCAAGACTTTGAAAAAAAAAAAAAAAGGGAGAAAGAAACAGAGAGGGAGGGAGGGAGGGAAGGAAAGAAGGAAGGAAGGAAGGAAGGAAGGAAGGAAGGAAGGAAGGAAGGAAGGAAGGAAGGAAGGAAGGAAGAAAGGAAGGAAGGAGAAAAATTACTTTCTTTCAGAAAACAAACTAAATTTCATTTTTTAAAGTTTAGATTTTTTTTTCCAGATTTTGTCAGAATGAGATTTCCCTCAATGATTAGTTTTCTATTGCTGCTGTAATAAATTCCCATAAACCCAGCAACTTAAAACAACACCCCTGTTTTAGGTCACAAGTCTGGGGACACAGTATGGTTGGTTTCTCTGCTCAGTGTCTCACAAGGTGTCAGTCGGCCATGTCCTTGTCTACAACCCTAGGTCTTCTTAGGAGCACACGTTTGTGGCAGAATTCAGTTCCTTGCAGGTGTAGAACTGACATCTCTGTTTCCTTCCTGCGTATCAGTCAGGGTCACTCACAGCTACCACAGGACACTTGCATCCTTGCCTACGCTCCCTTCCCCCATTCGTCAAAGCCATGAAAGAAGATGCTTCCTCATGGACTGACTCTTTAGCTGGAGAAAAAAGTGCCTAGTCTAGTCCCTTTTAAGGGCTCATCAGATTATGGCAGTTCCAGCTAAGATAATCTCCCTATTTTAACGCCAACTATTTAGGGCTTTAATTATTATTACTATTTTTTTTTTAGATGGAGTCTAGCTCTATCACCCAGCCTGGAGTGCAGTGGCACAATCTCGGCTCACTGCAGCCCCTGCCTCCTGGGTTCAAGTGATTCTCCTGCCTCAGCCTCCCAAGTACCTAGGATTACAGGCATGCGCCACCACATCCAGTTAATTTTTTAAAAATATTTTTGGTAGAGACGTGGTTTCACCATGTTGGCCAGACTGGTCTTGAACTCCTGACCTCAAGTGATCTGCTGACCTCAGTCTCCTAAAGTGCTGGGATTACAGGCGTGAGCCACCACGCCTGGCTAGGGCTTTAATTACATCTGCAAAAATATTTTCAGAGCAGCACCTACATTAATGTTTGTTTAGATAAACAGATGTATATATACCATGATATGAAAATCTTAGGGACTATAGAGTTCTGCCTACCATTCCTTCCCAGTATTCAAAATTAATATTTTTTACAAGATAAAAAACAAATTTAAATTTGTTCCCCAGCACCATTCTCCTGGTCTTGACTTAAATGTTCTTGACACTTCACCAAGGCCAATAAATTAGTTTCATTTTATGACTTCTCTCTCCCAAACAAGACTTTGTCTTCCTGAAGGCAACTAACAAGACCCATCTTCCTTTTCTACATAAGTAACACCAGCCAGGGAAGGTTAGAAGAAGGACTCATGAATAACAGTGTAAAATATTAGAATAAAAACTATGAGGCCAGGCATCGTGACTCACACCTGTAATTCCAACACTTTGGGAGGCTGAGGTGGGAGGATTGTCCGAGTCCAGGAGTTTGAGACCAGCCTGGGCAACATGGTGAGACCCCACCTCTATAAAAAATATTAAAGTTAGATGGGTTTGGTGGCCTATGTCTGTGGTCCCACCTACTCCAGAGGCTGAGGGGAGAAGATTGCTTGAGCCCAGGAGGTTGGCACTACAGGGAGCAGTGTTCACACCACTGCACTCCAGCCTGGGAGACAGAGAGATATGTTTTCTTAAATAATATTTTTAAAAAGAGAGAGAGAAAATCCACATGTCAACATGGATGCTCAGTAGTAACAGCCCAATGTCACAGGTATGTTCTAAACATCACCCAACACTTACAATACCCTACCTGACCTTCAACAGCAACAAAAAATAGAGGCAGTCCTACAAAGAAGATCTTACATTACCAGCATTAAAAAGTTAAACACCATTTTAATAGACTCTTTTAGGGGAATCTAATGAATTAATGTATAGTGTTTACCACAAAGGGCTACTACACAAATAGATATGTCATTGTTTCCAGAGCTAACAATAACTTTTAAGCAGAGGCAGTGTTCTTAAGTATGATGACACATCCTCCCTGGTCCTCCATACTCTGAATTTATCTATGTTGGCTGATTTTATTATCCCTCTGACTACCCTGGTTCTCCCTCCCATTGAAATCTGCTGAGAGTTGTAGTTGAGAAATGGAAAACTCACAAACCCACTATTTACAATGCAACAAATATTGACTGAGCCCCCATGGTATGCCAGGCACTGTTCTGGGCGCTAAAGCTAGATAAATTAACAAGACAGAGAACTATCCTGCTTTCAGGAAGCCCACATTCTAGAGGGAAAGACAAATGACAACCCAGTGACAATGTGGGATAGAGATGTGGCAACTGGCAGAGCACGGGGGCTCATGCCTGTCATCCCAGCACTTTGGGAGACTGAGGCAGGTGGATCACCTGAGGTCAGGAGCTCGAGACCAGCCTGGCCAACATGACGAAACCTTGTCTCTACTAAAAACACAAAAATTAGCCGGGTGTGGTAGTGGGTGCCTATAATCCCAGCTACTCGGGAGGCTGAGGCAGGAGAATCGCCTGAACCTGGGGTGCAGGGGGAAGCGGAGGCTGAAGTGAGTCGAGCTCATGCCACTGCACTCCAGCCTGGGTGACAGAGCCAAACTCCGTCTCAAAAACAAAAAAAGAAAGAAAAGAAAAGAGAAAAAGAAGATGTGGCAATTAAGGAATGCCTCGCTCATGACTGACTTTGAGCAAAAGGGGAAGATACCTTGGGAAAAGTGGTCCAGACAAAAGCCCTGAGGCCAGAGTGTTGGGAGAGGGTGGGAAGCCAGCAGGAAGCCTGGAGGACTGAAGCGGGTTGAATAAGCATCTGGTGAACATGGTGTGGATTTTTTCCTTGTGTAGAGAGGAAGCCGAGTGCCATGATCTGACTGGACACGCCAAAAAGCACATTCTGAAGGCCTGATGGAGAACGACTAGAGGAAGGAGTGGAGGGAGAGAGACTGGACGGGATTGGAAAGAGTCTCTGATTAGAAGTTGGCTGGGCAAATCTCTCCTGAACTCAAAATGAAGTTTCCAACACCTCAAAAATGATCAACAACCCGAAAAGCCTGGAGCCGGGTGCAGACAGACTACCAGAGTTGTAACAGAGTCAGGAAAGCCAGGGACGGGCAGGCATCTCACAGCTCTGACTCTCCACGTGTAATCTTGAGGTAGGGTCTTTCAGATGGCTGCTTAAGAGAAAGAGTTGCCCACCTGCCTGGCTCCCCAAGAATGATGAAGAAGCTCTGTAGCAACTCTTCGAAACTTTTGAACATTGAACCTCTAACAAAGGAAGTAATAAAAAGAGCCCATGCATCCCAAACCATATCTCAGGAGACAGAGCGGGATCTCTGAATAAATCTGGAACACTCACCAAGCCTGTGCTGCTCATTCATTCTGCCAACTCTCAAAGGCGCAAGCCACAGACCTCTTTCCACGACTTCCCTCTTGCTATGCACACATTTGCCCTTTGAGTTTGTTTGTTTTCCCTGATGATTTCAGAGAGAAAACCTCTAGCGGCACCGATCCTGCCTGTTCATGCCTTATAGTTCACTCTCTAACGGAGGACTTCACAGCACTGAGCATAGACAGTAGAATATTTGCATATCGGGACCTCTGGAATGGGACTCCTGGAATGTAAAGAGTTCCCAGTGTGGCAAAATAGCCACAAGGAAAAGTGCATTACCACTGTGTCTACACGTTCAGGGTGCTCTAAGTAGAAGGAGATGCTGAGCCCAAGAGATGAGGAACTGGGAGGAAAAAATGAAGAGATTATTAAAAGACACATATTAGAGAAATCTCAGAAAAAAGCTTAAAAACAAAAACTGTTCATTTGAGCTACTTTTTCTTAGCTTTATAAACTGTACAAAGATGATGCAATGGGAAGGGAGTAACTACATTGATTTCATTTGCTTCAGTTAAATCAAAATTTATGTGAACTTAAGATAATGTCAATTGTTAGCTCTATGGCTAATTTATCACTTTTATAGTTTAAACAAATCTGAAATGTTAAAGTGACTCACAAATCACTTTTCTACAGCACTGAATTAAGTTATCACTTTGAGTGTTTTCTCCCTGTGCACTGTTCTTCAACTTCAATAATATAATTTGATGCTGTATTCTTATTTCACTGATTCTGGACTGCAGATTTCTTCTTTTACATAAACCCGAGTGTACTCTTGACTTTTTTATTAAGGAAAGTGGTGGCTCCTGAGAGTTAGGCAATTCTTTTAATAGAGTTACTAAAAATTTTATTACTATATGTAACCCTAAGTATTCTGAGTGAAAATATAAAGAAACTTTCTGAGTGAAAAGAAAAAGCACCTTTCTTAACTATTCTTTCTTTCTTTTCTTTTTTGTTCTGAGACGGAGTCTCGCTCTGTCGCCCAGGCTGGAGTGCAGTGACGTGATTTCAGCTCACTGCAACCTCCGCCTCCTGGGTTCAAGCGATTCTCCTGCCTCAGCCTCCCGAGTAGCTGGGATTACAGGTGTGCACAACCACACCTGGCTAAGTTTTTGTATTTTTAGTAGAGAGGGGTTTTGCCATGTTGACCAACTGAGGAGTTGGTCTCAAACTCCTGATCTCGAGTGATCCACCTGCCTCAGGCTCCCAAAGTGCTGGGATTACAGGCGTGAGCCACCGCACCTGGCCTTTTTACTCTTCTTTAAGTGGAAAATAAATTTAGGCCTAAAAAATAAGACCAAAGCCCATTAATCCAGACTATCTCTATGTGCCACATCTCCCAGTAGGTGTATTTAACACCCAGCTTTCAAAAAAGAGAGGAACTTCAAATTAACAATGAGATTTAAATTCTAGAGAAAGCTGTACATTGGTGCTAGGCTCATTTTTTAAAAACTTACCTGACCACTTCATGGGTTCTTATTAAACGGCCTGTAAAATGCATCCCCATAGCATGGAAACATTTGCCAAGTGTTGATGGGATAGTCAGTCATAAATCTTAAGGTTGCTGCAACCAAATAGAACCTGCTCATGTTGAGTGTAAGACACCATTACATCTCAAAATGACTTTTTAAAAATAACAGTTAGGCTTTGGATTTTCAATGTGATCACAACTCCAGTGAAATTAATGCAAACCAAACTAGTTTCAGAAATGCAAATTTGAGCCAGTGTAGGGCACAAGCAGCACTTTTTGGAAGATTCAGGACCTGAGCTGCAAGGAGAAAATGTTAGTAGAAACCTCTTCCCACTCACCCTACTTGAATTCATATTCTCCAAGGAACTTATGGTCGAAAATTTCTCTCCACCTTAAGCTATCTGTGAGGTTGTATCTTTAGCAAATTCCTTATGGGAGTTGGAAGCAATATGAACATGAAATAAGAAAGTACTGTGAACGGAATGATTGATTTTTATCTTCAAACCTGCTCGGGCTGGTGCTGTTTTGATGGCCAACTTTTCTCAGACACTAACCTGGAGTCACTAAAAAGAAAAAATTTCTTTCAGTGACCAGACACTGGGAAAACCCCAGATCCTCCAACTCCTTGCACAGCCTCCCAAGATGCATATCAATGGCAAGGGTTGGGAAGAACTGGCATTCTACCCGCATTCTATCTGTGCGGGCACTGGCCAATTACTTGGAGAATGTTCCAAATGCTGGCACAGGGCAGTGCAGGCACTTAGTGGCTCATAGCCTAGCACAGCAGATAAACGTTTACGAGAAGAGCATGGCTGCACAGCTCATTTACCAAAGTGAATGAAGGAGAACAGTGCTTAAGTTTACTTAGGATGTCAAAATCAGAGTCAAATCTTAGGCTTTGATGTAAGTTAAAGCTCAATTTTAAAATGCTCTATGTTTAAGTTGCTACCTCTTAACATAACAGGAAGCTGTCCAGTACTCAGTTTAAACTAAGAAGACTCATTCATGTAACATCACCACATGAGGGAAGTTGGAAGAGAATACGTGAAGGATAAGGCTGGGGACCTGGGTTTAAATACTGGCTGTTGGTCAGGTGTGGTGGCTCACGCTTGTAATCCTAGCACTTTGAGAGGCCTAGGCGGAAGGATCGCTTGGGCCCAGAAGTTTGAGATAAGCCTGGGCAACATAGCAAAATCTTGTCTCTACAAAAAATACCAAAATTAGCTGGGCTTGGTGGCAGGTGCCTGTAGTTCCAGCTACTCAGGAGACTGAGGTAGGAGGATCACCTAAGCCTGTGAAGTTGAGGCTGTGGTGAGCCATAATGGTGCCATTGCACTCCAGCCTGAGCAACAGAGGGAGATCCTGTCTCAAATACATACATACATACATACATACAGGCTCTTCAATCAACATTTCAGCAAATACTCTTTGCCTCAATTTTCCCACCAGCAAAACAAGGATAATATTAGTTTCTCTTTCACGTTATTATTTTTGAGGAATAATTCAGTTATTGAATATAAAACACTGAGTAGCATCACATAATTAACCTCTAACAAATATTATTTGTTATTAGTACTCCAAAAGGAAAATCAAATTTTCTAAATAAGAGATTCTCAAAATTTAGAGCACACAAGGCTCACTAAATTAGGGAGCTCATTAAAAAGTGTAGATTTCTGGGCCCAGTCCCAGTGATTCTGAGTAAGTCTAGAGTAAGGCCCAGAGCCTGCAGTTTTAATAATTAGCTCAGCTGATTCTGATGCAAAAGATGCTCAGACCACACTTTGAGAACCACTGCTGTACAGGTAACCACAGCATCAGCGAAGACAGTGGCAGCTGCTAAGAACAGAGAGGGGTCAGGATCGGCCGGGCAGAGAGGAAAATAGCGCAGGCCTGAGGTTCCCACCTCCCTACCCTTAGCCTCTCTGCTTCCAGCACCCTCCAACCCCGATGTCAAGAGAGGCCTGTAAGGTGCAGCAGGAACCACTTCCTATGCTGCCCCCAGGGATGTCTACTCCAATGCAAAGAAGGGGATAGAAGAGGCAATGGGCGCAATCGCTGTCTCGTAATGCCAAACACTGAGGTGGTCCCTGTGGACAGATGAGCACAGGCTCCCGCTGGTCCAACCCAGAGTCGGACAAGTGGCCACACGGAGAGAGTCTAGGGGGCTCTCCTCTAAAAACCAGTCTGAGGTGCTCATTCTTATATAACTACTTATATAACAACTAAAAATAAAAAAATCTGCCAGGTACAGTGGCTGGTGCCTGTCATCCCAGCTACTCAGGAAGCTGAGGCAGGAGGATCAATGGGGCCAGGAGTTTGAGACCAGCCTGGGCCACACAGTTAGACCCCTCCTCTCAAAAAACAAACAAACAAACAAAACAGAACAAAACAAAAAAAAAACAAACCAGACAACTATTTTATTTTAACCACAACTCTGTTAAGTATCTCCCTTTTTCAGAGGAAACAAATGAAAGTTTTAAAAAGAAGTTAAGTAACATACCTAAGCCATAGCAGAGGCAAGACCTAGCAAGTCCCATTGGCTCTGCCTCTAAAATACAAAAGGAATTCCTCCCCCGACCCCCCCACCTACTGCCTCACCTGGCTCCCGCGTTGGCTAAGCCACATTATGGTCTGGAGTACATCAAAAGCCAGCGAAGGGGTCTCCTTGCTTCCGCTCCTCTGCCCCTGCCCCCCACTATTTGTGTTTATTTCTGCTTCCATGTTTGTTGTCTGTCTGCCTCCACTCAATTACACGCTCCTTGAGAACAAAGACCCTAAAGTGTTCAGTTCATTCCTGTGGCCCCAGACCTCATAATGGAGTCTACAGTACTCAATAGCTCTTTTAAACTGACCAACTCCAAAGTCCATTCTGTTTGCTAACTGTTCCTCTCATGGGGAAGAACAGCTTGGGGGAAGCCCTGTTGAGCAGTCATTCGCAAACAGCCAAGTCACACTGGAATCTTAGGACAGTCACCCACTCAGCCACTCAAAAGAGAAAAGTTCAGAACAGGAAGTCAGCTTTCAGCATCAACATGTATACCAAAGAGATCCATCTGGGCCAGATGTTAGCTACTCACATTTGCTGTCCATGCCTAAGAACCACAGGTGCCATGCCCTGCCAGAAAAGCCCCACTGCTTTCTCACCTACACGGTCATGTGGCAGCAACTATGCCAAAAAACAAACGCACTTGTTTATGTGGAGAATGGGAAAAAGCAAATGATCCCTTAGAACCCAGACTAGAGGCAGGCACAGTGGCTCACGCCTATAATTCCAGCACTTTGAGAGGCCAAGGGTTTGCGACCAGCCTGGCCAACATGGTGAAACACCGTGTCTGCTAAAAATGCAAAAAAATTAGCGGGGTGTGGTGGTATGAGCCTGTAATCCCAGCTACTTCGGAGGCTGAGACACAAGAATCACTTGAGCCCGGGAGGCAGAGGCTGTTATGAGCAGAGATCGCGCCACTGCGCTCCAGCCTGGGCGACAGAGCGAGATTCCATCTGAAAAAAAAAAAAAAGAAAGAAAAGAAAAGAAAAAAAGAACCCAGATTGGGTCTCCCTCTCTTCCTATAGAGAAAGTTATCATTTCCTGCCCTTGAAGACAGAAGCAATTAAGAAAAGGAGGGTAATTCTGTTTGCAGAATTGTCTATAGCAGACAAGGAAAAACTCATTTTAAACTAATTCCAGAGAACTGAGACAATCTGACAGCTGAGCACAGGATCTATGGAACCAGATTTCACAAAAAAAGTTGGAGAAGGAAAAGCCGACTCAGCTGAAGCGACATCTTGACACATTCCAGCATCCTAGAAGATGAGTGCTTACACATATTCACCTGAACCTATGCCTTCCCTGACGGCAAAATGCTTAGGAACCACTTGTGCCTCTCCAGTGGCTGGTGCTATAATGCTGAGGCTGGCAAGCCTAAGAGTTAGATCCACAGATCTGGTGCTGGGGAATGCAGTTCCCATTTGTGTAAACACTGCCCACAACCTGACTTCCTTGAAGTCTTGGGCACGGTCACATGCTTCCTCACCTTGCTTGCATTTGACAGGATCTCTCCTTTTTCATCCTTTATTTTGTAGAGAGATCGGAACCCCAGGTGACTGCCCAGTTTGCATCATTCTAGGCACCGTGCATGGAGGAAAATCTCTGGAAATCACTACTGAGGACCCTTCCATGCAAATTGCAAAATTAAGGTGGCCTTCGAGTGTCAACAGGCCCTACAGGTGATGACAACTAATAACCACCGCTGCTCCAACACAAGAGTCTATGCAGCCTTTCTAATCTTCGTACCAACCATGTGCAAATGGTATTCATTATGCCTACTTTACAGATGAGAAAAACAAGGCCCCAGGAGGCTAAACAGCCTTCCCAAGGTCCATACACGGAATGGAAGAAGGTTTCAAACTCAGTTCTCCAGACCTCAATGTCTTTTTTTTTTTTTTTTTTTTTTTTTTTTAAGATGGAGCCTCGCTCTGTCACCCAGGCTGGAGTGCAGTAGCACAGTCTTGACTCACCGCAACCTCCACCTCCCAGGTTCAAGCAATTCTTGTGTCTCAGCCTCCTAAGTAGCTGGGACCACAGGTACACGCCATCATGCCCAGCTAATTTTTGTATTTGTGAAATGCCATAGAAAGTGCATGATGTCTGCAGGTAGCCGTGGTTTTCCCGACCAGCTTGCTGCCACTGAGCCGGTGGGTACCTTGTCCAGCTCACTGCCACTGGACCATTTCTGTACCTAAGGTGGTTCTCCTGTCCAGCCAACCACCACTGGACTCTCTCCCCTGTATTAAGCCCTTAATAAAACCCCATGTATCGTTTGCTGGTTCTGAGTCTCTTCTTTGGTCTTTTGAACCTGGCAGCTTCACTACTGGAGTCATTTTCCTTTTCCTTTTTTTTTTTTTCTTTTGAGATGGAGTGAGACTCCGTCACCTAGGCTGGAGTACAGTGGCATGATCTCAGCTCACTGCAACCTCCACTTCCCGGGTTCAAGTGATTCTCCTGCCTCAGCCTCCCGAGTAGTTGGGATTACAGGCACATACCACCACACCCAACTAATTTTTGTATTTTTAGTGGACACGAGGTTTCATCATGTTGGCCAGGCTGATCTTGAACTCCTGACATCAAGTGATCCACCCTCCTTGGCCTCCCAAAGTGCTGGGATTACTGGCATGAGTCACCACACCCAGCCTCCAAATATCTTTTTAAGACTCACTAAGTTTTTAGTCTAATAAGGGAATGTGTCTGGCTTGCACACAGCAGGGTACTGAGTGAGAAGTCCACCACCATCAGGGTCAACAACCCAGCATGGCACCCCTGTGACACTCTCCGTGTTCATATCAGAAGGCAATTGTAAGCACAGGCTTGCATGCTATTCCTGATCAGAAAGAAAGGTTTGTGGCTGGCACACAACTTTTGGCAAAGACAAGTGTCTCACCTATGAAACATGCTGGCAGCTGCCCACAGGGGCTCCTCCTTTCTCTGGAGTTTTCATCTCCCTCCCTCACTTCACTTCATCTCAATGTGCACAGTGGCTAAGGTAAATATGGCTCAGGTCTCTTAGGAAGAAAAGTCTTACATAAGTGCAAAGAAGAATTATTGCCCCAACTTCGGAAGCCTCCCAAACACATTATAAACTCTTCCTTATGCTATTGTAAATATTAAGGTTTGCATTAAACATTCAGGAGAGCAGCTCTGGATATATAATTAAGGAGAGCAAATATTTGTTCAAATAAGCCTCAATGGGACCTCCTCTTTTCAACTAGCTAAAAAAAAAATGTTCAAGCAGATGGATATAGGATACGAAGGCTTGGCCCAACATCTTCTCCTAGCCCTGATTACTCCACTCCTCAGAGACCCATGAATCTTCTTAACAAAGAAGAGTCTTCCAGGCCTCATACATTAGCCAGGCATTTTCTCCCAGGCCTTCCAAGCTTCCAGCTCCCCACAGAGACTCAGCTGACACTCTTCACAGGCACCTACTTTGCAAGGCCCCTGGTCTCCTGACAAGATAAGCAGCACGAGCCAGATAACCACTCAAAGGGAGGCAATGGAGATGGCTCTCATTCCCTGCCAATAGGACCGCCATAACAAGGTGGCTGGAAGAGCCCACCGTGGCATGGGAACAGACAGCTATAGACCCTGTATCTAGGTCTCTTCTTCTCGGAATTCTTTCTTATTCCACAGTGGTGACAGTGTCAAGCAGAAAAACACCACTTTTCACTATTTTACTGTCATCTTATAAAGCTCAATATTTCAGCTTCACAGACAGCCTCTTAGCTGATTTCACTTCATGTGCAAAAAAACTCTTCCTTCCAACCAGAGAGGGACATATGAGTTTAGAACCCAAATTACATTTATTCTTTGAGAGGCAGATGTTTTCTGCAGATAACTTGTTGAACAATTTTTAAAAACAGAGAGAGAGAAAAAGAAAGGGGAGGAGACATTTCTCCATTTTTATATTTCTTTCTTTTTCCCTCCTTTAGTAACTCATTTGATTAAATGAACAGGGAGCTGTGATCTGCTCTATTTCATCTCCTGCTGGCTGATCAAGTTTTTTTTTTTTTTTTTAAAGGAGAAATATATATGCATTCATACTCACAGCTGCATGGGGATCAACAGAGAAAAAAATTACCGATGGAGGAAACACTAGCATTTCTCCAACTATAAGAACTAAACTTGACACAAGTCTCTGGCCCTGCAGGATACAGCCAGGCCAGCCTGGATATTTATGTACTTGAAGAGTTAACTAAAAATGCAAACACAGTGACAGATGAACAGAGTCAAACTATAAATGCAGATTTCAAGTTCCACCAAAGTCCAGAAAAGGGATATGTTAATTCCCTATAATATGCCTTAAGTTTATCATCTATTGTAGCAGGAAGTCTCATTGCTTAAACCAGCATTTCCCAAAGCATATTATTACATAGAACAACACCAGAAAGAGAAAAGGGTTCTGTTCATATCAAATATGTTTGGCACTGATACCATAGCCTCATCTGGAGACTCACAATCCATGAGTATAGGTAAGGCTTAGAAAATCTTCAGGAAGGAAACCCATACAACTATAATTAACCAGGCCTTCCCAAACACCTTTGGTTAGGCTGTGGAACCTACTAACAATGTCCTGGTTATCTTGCAGAGAATACTTCAGGAAAATGAGTAAAGAAGCCAAAGTGACAGGTTTTATGGCTGACCTAGTGGCCCTTGCTCAAGTCCCCATCCCAGCCCTTAGTTGGCCAATGGCATCCCCAAATGGCCACTGGCTTCTTTTCCTAGATTGTTGTTAGAGAAGAGATGACTCAAATTAAGATACCCTAAAAAGTTACAGAGCTAGCAAAGTTCTTACTCTTCTCTAAGCAAATACCATCTCTAAAAGCAGATGCTAGAACTGCACTGCCCAATGGCATAGCCACTAGCCACATATGGCTATTTAAATTTAAATTTAATTGAATTTTAAACAGCTCCCCATTTGCCCAAGCCACATTTCAAGTACTTAATATCTACATGTGGCTAATGCTTACCACTCACATTTAGAACATGTCATCATCATAACAAGTTCTATTGGGAGGACTGCTCTAGAAAGACAAACACATCTTGGGTTTAAAAGTAAAGGCAGCAGATTTGGAAAATCTTCATTAAAAGACTTGGATCAGGCTGGGCACAGTTGCTCACACCTGTAATCCCAGCACTTTGGGAGGCCGAGCCAGAGGGACTTGAGTCTAGGAGTTTGAGAAAAGCCTGAGCAACATGGCAAAACCCATCTCTACAAAAAAATACAAAAATTAGCTGGTCATGGTGATACACGTCTGTAGTCCCAGCTACTAGGGAGAGTGAGGTTGGAGGATCACGAGCCTGAGAGGTTGAGACTGCAATGAGCCATGATCATGCCACTAGACCCCAGCCCGGGCAACAGAGCAAGATCCTGTCTCCAAAAGAAAAGGACTCTAGATCAGATTTCTGAAGTCCTGTATTTAAAAGAAATGACCGAGCCAAATCCAGCTACATCCCTGGGGCAACAAGCTGTTTTAGTCAATCTAGATCCATGGAGCTAGCAAGTCTAATTTGCTAGAGAAAATGCTCCTTTTACAGTATCTTGTACATCTGGCAGTGACAGAAATATATCTAACTGTCGGATGCAATCAGATACAGCCAGAGCATTTTTCTACCAGTGTAATAAGAACACCCAGCAGACGGTCTGAATCCTAAATCTGAACACCACAGAACATCAGCTCTTTGGACGTTAATTTGCAATTGAGTAAATTTTGTGCAGCATTAATAAATAGTCACAAGTCCAGAAAATGCTATACAGAATAGAAGATAGGTACAAATGGCCTTAGACCTGTGTCCAGAGTCACGAAGACAAACTGAGAGAGCGTTTTTGCCTAACTATGGGTTCTCACCATCAATTCTGCCCTTCCGTTCACTTAAAGATTTCACCCTCATTTTTTTAAGATCTTAAAAATAGATGGAGCTTTTATTCTGGTCAATCAGCAGAGTTAATGGTTTTCCACACACCAGCACTTTTTGACATCAGATTCTAACCCACTCTAGCTCAGCAACACAGCAGGGGCCAATCAATATTTGTTTTCAATGCAGACCATGTGTTCAGGCATCTTTGTTCCTCTCTGGGAGCCAGATCTTCTTTAGAAAAGCCAGCATGGTATGAGGATTCTCTAATCCAATCCAGGATTCCTGCTGATAGGCAACTTGTCTGTAATTCATCAATGATATCCCCTTGGGCTATGGATTTTTCTGGATTGGTGACCTGCTGGGTATACGGCTGGTTTTCAATATGCATGGTGTGGGTGGGGACACACATTGAAAATGAAGGACGTGGTTGGCAGCGTAGCTCTACAGTGCTCTTTTCTGAACAAGCAATGTAGAGTTGAGGTGTTCCCAGGAAAAGCTTACCATTTTGCCTCTCCGCCTTTGTGTAGGCTTAACTTTTTGCCTAAATAACGTCCTTTCTCTCTCTCTGGCAAACTCCTTAGTCAGTTTAGTGCAAATTTAAGATCCAGTTTTCATGTTGCTTTTTCACAGATGCCCCATGTGTCTAAGCTAATCATCCATTCTCTGCTTACCAGGTATTATCATGGCATATACCATACGGCTTTGGAGATACATATGCATGTCTTCCCAACCACCTCCTCCACATTTTTATAAGCTTCATTATCATCAACTGTCATTCTCTAAGTAACCTGATGCCAGGTAACCAAGTAGGGACTCACTGTCTGCTGAATTAATAAATGAACGAATGGACTGGGTACCTGGAACAACTGTGGCAGATTATTTCCAGATATGATTATAGCAATATTTCTTGTTCTGGTGCTCTCCCAGAACCTTGCCACTTCTCATCAAGAAATGGGGTCTATTGCCCTTGCCTCTGAATCTAGACAGGATAAATATAATACAGTGGAAGCAAGATTGCTGGCTCCAAGGCTACTTCCCTTGGTTCCTTCTCTTAAGACGCTCGCCCTTGGAACCCAGCCGCCATATGATGAGGAACAGCCGACTACAGGAAGAGGTCACAGAGAGGTGTTCCAATGGAGAGAGCCCCAACTAAAGTCTACTGTCACCTAGCACCAACTGCTAGATATGGGTGAGCAAGACTTCAGATCTGTGCTGTCCAATAGGGTGGCCACTTGTGGGTATTTATATCTAAATTAATTAAATAAAAACTTCAATTCTATAATGGCACTAGTTACATTACAGTTGCTCTATGGCCATGTATGGCTAGTGGCTGTCATATGGGTCAGTACAGATATAGAATATTTTCATCACACAGTTCTACCAGACAACGCTGCTTCAGATGGTTTCAGCCACAGCCTTTGAGCTCTTCAGCAGAGGCCCTACACATCGTGGAACAAAGACAAGTCATCTGTGCTCCATCCTATCTTAATGCTTGGCCCCAGAATCCATCAACTTAATAAACGGCTGTTTATGCCAGTAAATTTTGGAGTAATTTGTAATGCAGACCCGGTAACCAGAAAAATAATCTGTCATATTAGAATTGCTGAGATCCTTTGCAAAACTGTTATTCCTACATTTCTTAAAGCAAGATTGGAAAGGGGAAAGAGAAAAGTGATGATAGGCAAAGGACAAACAGAAATTGTTCAAATGGCTCATTGTAACACAATTGAACACTCAGTCTCTGTCAATGAACCCCTTAGCCCATTCTGGGCCAAGCAGCTAACATTTTTATAGGAGAAACAACTAAAATTTCCATCACTACCTCTTGTAGGTGCAGGCCAGCAGAGCACTACTTTACTTCTGGAACACTTCTCTATAATGTTACCCAGCTCCTGCACACAATGAGAGATAAAGTGCCAGATGCCTTGGGTTCCTTCTCCATGTTACACCCACACTACCTTCAGCAGTAGCAGTCATTAAACAGGGAATACCATTTGAGCGAAGTGGCACCCCTCTCAAAATCCTCAATTGCAATGAAGCTCATTAGCTAGGGAAGAGGGAGAGTCTTCTACATGTCTGTACAATTTAAAGTGGAGATGCTCAAATTTAGGCATTCATTGGCCATTCCCTGTGTGGTATGGTTGTCATACTTTATATATATATATACACACATATATTTTTTTTACTATTTTTTTTTTTTGACATGGAGTTTCGCTCTTGTTGCCCAAGCTGGAGTGCAATGGCAAGATCTCGGCTCACTGCAACCTCCACCTCCCTGATTCAAGCAATTCTCCTGCCTCAGCCTCCTGAGTAGCTGGGATTACAGGCATATGCCACCATGCCTGGCTAATTTTGTATTTTTAGTAGAGACAGGGTTTCTCCACATTGGTCAGGCTGGTCTCGAACCCCCGACCTCAGGTGATCTGCCAGCCTCGGCCTCCCAAAGTGCTGGGATTACAGGCACGAGCCACCGCGCCAGGTCCTATTTCTTTTTTTTCTCTTTTTAACAAATCATCATAACACACCAAAAAGGGGTAATTTCCAGCTTTCAGTCTGACCAACTTGGATATGTTGATGGATGTATATTTAGAGTTCTACCCCCACCTACTTTTAGAAATAATTTATATTTATTTACAATAAGTACATAAGGTACAATAAACCCTCAAAATCATGAATATAGACCAGGGTTGACAACCTCTGTCTCTAAGCGGCCAGATTTGGCTGGTGGTCCATAGTTTACCAATCCTGATATATACCTAGGGATAAGTAGTTAATGTCACTAACTCAAACAGAAATTGCTTTGAGGAAGAGATCAAGAAAGATAAAAACAAACTGGCTAAACCAAGAAATACAATTTCCATTATCCAGTAGAGGTATAGAATAGTAAACAGCCTCCTCTGTGCTTAGTCTGAAACATTAGCTCAGATGAGCTTATTCTGATGATATTTTATAAGTTAATAAGTACTCTGAACCCCTATGGTTTTAATACAAAGCTGTCTTTCATTGGGGCTCACCTCTGCTCCCCAAGGAACCCCCAAGATGCCTCATCCCCCGTGAATCACCCTGATTGAGCAGCCTTTCCTTCCCTGTAACATCCTTCATGGTTCAGTTTTATGCTTTTGCAAAGGATCTTTGAGAGAGGAAACCCACTGCCATTCACGCATATGGAGAAATTATGCATTTTATTTTATTTTTTTTTCTTTTATTTTATTTTTATTTTTTTTTTTTGAGACAGAGTCTTGCTCCATCAGGCTAGAGTGCAGTGGCGAGATCTCGGCTCACTGCAACCTCTGCCTCCTGAGTTCAAGCAATTCTCCTGCCTCAGCCTCCTGAGTAACTGGGATTAAAGGCGCCCACCACCATGCCTGGCTAATTTTTGTATTTTTAATAGAGACAGGGTTTCACCATGTTGCTGAGGCTGCTCTTGAACTCCTGACCTCGTGATCTGCCCGCCTCGGCCTCCCAAAGTGCTGGGATTACAGGTGTCAGCCACCACACCCGGCCTATTTTACATTTTTAAGGGACAAGATCTCACTCTGTTACCCAGGCTGGAGTACAGTGGCGCAATCACAGCTCATTGTAGCCTTGAATTCCTGGGTTCAAGCAACTTTCCCACCTCAGGCTCCCGAGTACACTAGGACAACAGGTATGTGCCACTATGCCTGGCTAATTTCTTTAATTTTTTGTAGAGACTAGGTCTCGAACTCTTAACCTCAAGTGATGCTCCCTCCTTACCTCCCAAAGTGCTAGGATTACAGGTATGAACTATCATGCCCAGCCTAAAATTCTGCATTTTTGAGGAGGAATTTGCCTCTCTGGGTAGATTCATGCCTCTGTTGGCTGATCATGAGGATAAGAAAGCATAAATATGAAGGTGTTCTGTGCCCATCACACAAATATAGAAGAGCTGAATACAGGTGAGGCTGCTGGGCACTTGTCACCAAAGGCTAACTTGTAAAACCCCCAAATGAGTCAGAATGAGTCCATTTTGGTAAAACTGAAACAGAAAGATGACAGAAGTCAGCACTGCATTCCTATTTCAGCTCAATTACTCACTGAGTAACCCTGCCCAAATTAGCTAACAGTTCTTCACTTGTAAAAGCAAGGTAATACCACTAACCCTCCAGAGTTCTGAGAAGGGAGGGAACGTAAGTCATGTATAAACACAATGCCAGGGATGGAGTAGGCCTGTGATCAATGTTAATTTACTTTTCTTCTTCCTTTCAGAAATTCTGGGATGAGAGGCTGGCACACAGAAAACTAGTAATGCCATCATTTATAAAGTTGGTGGTTTTGATTTTTTAATTCAGTGCTTTATACGATTATTTAGAAATAATGCAGTGTCTTACTTCAGAGCTGAAAACAACTAGATTCTGCACAAAACATCTCTCACTGCCTAAACCAAGAAAAATATAATCAAATAATGCCTGACTAACACGTCAATATTTGATTTCGATTTTAAAAGGGGATGATTCTGGTTAAATTTATGAGATGCACCACAACTTAACTCCTACACTTCAATCATTATAGAGGCTAGAATTGCAGAAAGGACAAATCGTCTCGAAGATGGCCCCTAGCCCACACACCTAACTCAGCCACATACTATTGATTACCTTTGTAGATGCTCTCAATGTGATGAAGCAGTATGATCCGAAATATAGCTGTGCTTTAGTTTTACATATTCTTTTGAACTCCTAGTGCCATTCTGATCAGCTCCCACAAAAACATATCCTCTAATATGCTTAAAATTTCTACTAGAAGTCAAGTGGTCAGAAAAGCACATGAATTTTGAATTTTGTGGGGCTTACACACTTTTAATCCTCAATGCTATTTCAATGCAAGGAGCTAAAAGGAAAGGACAATCTCACTGCAGGGGAGGGGGTGTTAGTTTTTAATCTGTAGGCCTTTCAGCCTGATTTGTATTGTTTTCTTCCTCCTGCCTCTCCTTCCTCACCTCTTCATTCAATAGTTGACAAAAAAGTTATTTTTACACCTAGAGAGAAAGATTCTTTAAAAACTTAGGAAAATCGTTTTATTTTTCATAGAACATAAACCTCAGAGCTGAGCTCAGAACATCTCATAAAGCTAAAAGGAGATTTTTCACTACGTATTTCTGTGTGTGTATATATATACACACATATGTGTGTGCGTGAATATATATGTGTGTGTGCATACATATATATCTATACTTCACACACACACACACACACACACACAGAGTTTATTTTCTCCTGAATACCGCTCCTTTTGGATTCCTTATTCATCCAAGCACATGCAAAGTAAAGTGTTGTTTGCGTTTCATCAAATGTGATCTTGTCCCTCCTTTATCCAAAGCTAAGTTATACTTTTCAAAGAAAAGAAACTAAAAAATAGATCTGTGCATATATATAAAAGATAGATGGAAGGGAGGGAGGGGCATCAGCATTAGGAAACATGAGCCAGTCCATCTCACCTAGACAAAAAGTTTGCAGCAAACATGCAGATACCTACAGAGGTTTCAAAAGGAACAATCCCTGACTACCTTGACAAAGGCTGAGTTTAGAAAAACGCGGCCGGGCGCGGTGGCTCAATCCTGTAATCCCAGCACTTTGGGAGGCTGAGACGGGCGGATCACGACGTCAGGAGATCGAGACCATCCTGGCTAACATGGTGAAACCCCTTCTCTACTAAAAAATACAAAAAACTAGCCGGGCGTGGTGGCGGCGCCTGTAGTCCCAGCTACTCGGGAGGCTGAGGCAGGAGAATGGCGGGAACCCGGGAGGCGGAGCTTGCAGTGAGCTGAGATCCGGCCACTGCACTCCAGCCTGGGAAACAGAGCGAGACTCCGTCTCAAAAAAAAAAAGAAAAAAGAAAAAGAAAAATGCATAGCATTATGGGCATGTCTCAAAGCCTTGCAACCACCCAAATAAGCTGAAATCCTGACAAACACAAGGGATGCCTAGAGCTCCAAGCCTTGGTTCCACTTTACACACCTTTCTGTGTAAACGAAAGTTGCCCGAGGTGATTTCTTGTCTTCTTGCCTAAGAGGCAATGTCTTAGCTTTAGCTAGTAACTGTTTAACTTCTTATTGGTCAATAACATGACCCAGCAAGCAATAAATAAGCCCTGACCTCGCAGCCGCCCTTTAGCACTGCACGCATCATTGATCCTGTGGGTCCCTGGGAAACAAGCCAATCTGAATAAAGCTAGGTGGAGGCCAAGTACCATTTCCCAATGTCTTCTTGCAATTCCCTAGTAACTGTAACTAGAAACAGAGCACTTGGCAAATCGTCACATCATGGATGTCAGAGTTAGATTATTATCTCCATGAGAGAAAGAAAAGAGAGAGATTGAGATTCTATCTACACAAAGAAAGCGATGTGACCCATATTGTAGCAAAATCTTCCAGTCTGCACAATTAAAACTGGAAGCCCAACATATGCTAGACGAGGAGAGCTGAAAAGATAGATTGAGAGAAAAATCATTCCCCATTGTCCTGTACGCTTTCTTCATTCGATAATAAAAATGCATTTCATTCATAAAACACGTACAAAAAAATAGACAATCAACCCATTCCTGGAAGGTTCCTGACAGGTGAGTAATACACAAAGACAGATGAGTATTATTAACCCTTCAGTATCAACAGAATATCATCTTATTTGGTGATTTTCTCAATTTTCTACTCTACACTACTCCATCATTTTTTGTTTGTTTTTGTTTTCTGAGACAGTCTTGCTCTGTCGCTCAGGCTGGAGTGTAATGGCTCACTGCAACCTCCGCCTTCTGAGTTCAAGCAGTTCTCGTGCCTCAGCCTCCCGTGCAGCTGGGATTACAGGCGTGCACCACTATGCCTGGCTAATTTTTGTATTTTCAGTAGAGACAGGGTTTCGTC
The DNA here is from genome assembly GCF_049350105.2 of Macaca mulatta. NCBI lineage: Eukaryota > Metazoa > Chordata > Mammalia > Primates > Cercopithecidae > Macaca > Macaca mulatta. Next base: position 128,413,425 of record NC_133413.1, read on the forward strand.
ACGTTAGCCAGACTAGTCTCGGACTCCTGACCTCAAGTGATCTGTCTGCCTCAGCTTCCCAAAGTGCTGGGATTACAGGCATGAGCCACCGCACCCGGCCTCCATCTTTTTTATTTTTTTTTTAATTGAACATGCAGTATCTACTGGTTTATTTTTAGGTAACATACATGCTCTGCTTTACTGACATAAAATGTATATTATGAAATGTACAAAAATAAAAAGAATAAGATATATTTTAAAATAATTTTTATCTTATTTATTAATTGTAAGAAAAAATGTAGTAAAACCAACATAATAGGTCAGGTTTTGTTATTTTTCAACCCAGTCTATATTTTATAAACCAGTGATTCCAAGAACAGGTTTGAAATTCAGGATTTTTTTCTTCCAACACTTGGAATTAATGAGGGTTACGACGACGTAAGAAAGCTAACAAAGTTATGTGAATCCAAATAGAAGTGCATTTGGGGCTACACTTAGAAAACCACGACCAAGCTTTTAAATCCCATTGGCCAATTTCATAAGAAAAGGTTTTATTAAAATTTACTAGTGCATCGCAGCTATCTTAATGTCTATCAGTTGTTCTTGCAAACCTATCAAAAGAAATTAAACCAATGAATTTAAAAACTATTGAGGCCCTTGCTGAAAGACTTTTTTAGACAAAGTAAAATAGTCATTTTTCAATGCTGTTTTAAGCCGAGAAGATAGGAGAGTTTTTATGGTGAGCATTTACTAGTTTTAGCAACAAAAATCTAACAATGGAAATCTTTCCAAATAAATTATTTTCAAAATAATTCTTCCTCAGCATTAACTCCATTAAAAAATATGTTTAACACATTAGTTGTCATCTTTACACTAAGAAGATTTAAGTTAAAAATGGGTTGTGGGAGGCTGAGACAGCAGAATTGCTTGAGCCCGGGAGGCGGAGGTTGCAGTGAGCCGAGATTGCGCCATTGCACTCCAGCCTGGGTGACACAGGAAGACTCCATCTCCAAAAAAAAAAACTTTGCCTGTTTCCTGATGTCTCTTTAACTTCCAATAAGCCATTAAGAAATGAGATTTTTCCATCCAAAAATAATAGATGTTGGTGTGGATGTAGTGAAAAGGGAACACTTTACACTGTTGGTGGGCATGTAAACTAGTACAACCACTATGGAAAACGGTGTGGAGATTTTTTTTTTTTTTTGAGACGGAGTCTTGCTCTGTCGCCCAGGCTGGAGTGCAGTGGCAGGATCTCGGCTCACTGCAAGCTCCGCCTCCTGGGTTCACGCCATTCTCCTGCCTCAGCCTCCGAGTAGCTGGGACTGCAGGTGCCCGCCACCACGTCCCCCTAATTTTTCTGTGTTTTTAATAGAGACGGGGTTTCACCGTGTTAGCCAGGATGTTCTCGATTTCCTGACCTCGTGATCCACCACCTCAGCCCCCCAAAGTGCTGGGATTACAGCAGTGAGCTACTGCGCCAGGCCTGGAGATTTCTAAAAATAGAACTACTATTTGATCCAGCAATCCCACTCCTGGTATCTACCTAGAGGAAAAGAAGTCATATGAAAAAAATATTTGCACACACATTTATCGATGCACAATTCCCAACTGCAAAAATATGGAACCAGCACAAATGCCCATCAGTCAACGAGTGGATAAAGAAAATCATATATATACATACACACCATGGAATACCAGTCAGCCATAATAAGGAATGAAATAATGGCATTCAAGGAACCTGGATGAAATTGGAGGCCATTATTCTAAGTGAAGAAACTCAGGAATGGAAAACCAAACATCGTTATGTTCTCATTCGTAAGTGGGAGCTAAGCTATGAGGTTCCAACGGCCTAAGAATGAGAAATGCACTTTGGGGACCAGGGGAAAGAGTGGGAGAGGAGTGAGGGATAAAAGACTACATTTTGGGTACAGTTACACTGCTCGGATGACGGGTGCACTGAAATCTCAGAAATCGCCACTAAAAAACTTATTCATGTAACCAAATACCTCCTGATCCCCAAAAACCTATTGAAATAAAAAAAAAAATTTAAAAAGTAAATGAGATTTTTCTAATTCCTGGCACCATTAGAATTTTCTGTATAATGTTTACGGGAATCTGGATTCTTTAAGTCAAGATCCAAAATCAAAGAAGGGAAATTTTAAAAATCAGTTTCCCTTAAAAGCCAACTAGATGTATAGCAAGCTCAGATTCTGCCAACTGTATTTCAAACTCAAAAAATGTTCATAGTTTTTTTAATTTCATTGCTATAAAATTTTACTTGCCCCAAAACCAGACATACCTGTTTTAGTTAAAATATATACTTACTCTACTTTGGTTCCAATTTAAATATTGCTTAACATAAAACATAGCAACCCACTAGTTACTAAGTTTTCTTTTTAAGCCCAGAGAAAAACAGATTCATTTAAAATTGACCTCCAGCATGATTAAATAATATACTTCATTTTGATATTTATTTACTTCAAACAAGGTATATTTTCATGGTTTCTGTACTTTGCTACACTTTTGCTTTTAGCACAATAAACAGAAAAACCAAATTACCACCACATTCTAATGTTTATAAATTTTTTCATAAAATTGTGAATCAAAACATATTCAATAACTAGAACCCCTTAAGAAACAGTTTGAGGAGATTCTGTGAAGCTTAACCAATTAGGCTAGAAGTTCTTCAAAGAATAAAAATAGTTGAACACACAACCTCCCAAACAGCAGAGGCAGGAAAAAAAAATGTGGGGAAACTTACAATAATCATCAAGTGAAATAAACTACATATTTTACTTCCTACTATTTTTTAAATTTTCTGCCCTCCTCAACTAGAATGTCAATTCCAAGAAGAGAGGGATTCACGTGGCCATGTGTGCATCTATGTAGATGCACTGTGTATATGTAGGTATGTGTGCAAATTGTACATGTATGTGCATGTGTGTATATGCATATGTGTATTTTACTGTTGCATCTCCAGGACCTGGCACATTTCACTCCTCAGTGAATATTTTGGAGCTAGATGAATCTTTATTGAATAAACAGACAAATACAGGTAAGAAAAGAAGGTGGGCAGAATACAGAAAAATTGAAACTGTTTCTGGCTGAGGGGAGAAGCACTGATACGGCAAACCTCTCAGTCATGAAAGGGAGGAAACCAAAGAGGGAGCACAGTGCAGACGTCCCACTAAACTCAGTCCCACTGATCAATCTTTCTATCACCTTTTCTGCCAGTTGAATGATTATTTTCAGTCCCTGTATCTGGGATTTTGCTTCCTGAGTATTCCAAACCGTCTCTTGAGCTTCCCTTACATCACAAACTCAGGAAATTCCTTTTGATTTAATCTCAAGCTAGTCACCCCATGCCTGGATGCAATTAGTCCACCCACATTCTCCATGTAATATGCACACTGCATTATTGGTCTTCAAATATGCTGATGATTCTAGGCAACAATACTGCCTCAGGAGTTAGGGTGAAGTATTTTGATTGACAGGACATGAGGCCAGAATTTTTCATTCACAGCAATACTGAGAGCTGCAGCCACTTTCTAAGCACCTACTTGGCCACCACACTCTGTAGGGCATTTAGTAAACATGGTCTATTTATTCCCCACCCTAATCCAGGGAAATGATATTATTATCCCACTTTTACATGGGGGTGAGGGAGATAGAGTCCTGAGACAAAAGTGATTCACATGAGATCACAGGGCTGAAGAGTGGCAGTCAGGACTCCGGGTCCAAAGCTCACTACCTAACTTTTGACAGCTGGGGTTTCTCATACAAGTGAAGGGCCCAGCCTCAGAGACCATCATGTGCTTAACGATGCTTCTCATGACTGACAAATATCCCAGGCTTGTTTGCAGCTAGGCAGACTATTAGGGATTAGTCTAAACCCCTCACATTATAGTGCTCAGCGTTTGCAACTTCCATGCCTAGGTTCCTACCAGTTTCTTAGCTCTAGTTACAAAGCTCGATTTGCTACAGCATAGCAAGTCAGGAATAGGCACCTCAACAATGATTAAAAACAGCAAAACAAAACAGCAGCAGCAGCTAATACCTATGCACTATTTAGTATATGCCAGGCTCTGTCCTAAGAATGTTTCACACGCAATTGGCTGACTTTCACAGCAACTCTATCAGATATGAATTGTCTAATCTTTTCATTTTACAGAGAAGAAAACCGAGGCAACAAAGGGTCACATAAATTAATGATCTAAAGTCACATAAACTGGTGATAGGGCCAGGATTTAAAGCTGGCAGACAGGCTACAAGTCCAGCATTTCACCTTTTTATGATAATTGGCCCTCTCTGTACTTTTTCTTCTACATTACATGTAAGTGAAGATTACAGAATGATTGCAAACTCTGCAATGGGAAAAGGACCATCCAGGAAAATAACACACCCTATGTATGATTCTTCATTCATTACAGAGAGTCTTCACTTTACAAATTTGGCCACCAATACACAGCCCTAATAAATACGCATCAAATATACTACGGCTTATAAGAGGTGCCCATCAAAGCAGCCATCTCTACTGTTATACAAAAGGACAGCTCTAATGCTATAAAATAGGACAATTCTTGTTATTCTACAGGTAAGAACACAGGTAAAATAATGTTAACATGAACTTGAGGTGTGGCCTTTATAAAGGTATTAAGTCCTCTCAGGTATACTCAGCTAGGCTTCCTATTTAAGTGTATAGGGCTCTGGAAAGCAATTCCTTATTCCTCTTAACATCTCTCCAACTTTGCAGCCCATGCTCCCAGACCAGTCAGTGCTTTGCAAGGAGTGAGTCTACTACAAGCTGTTGTCTGATTGACCCCAGGAACTTTCTTCCAGTTCTGAGACAACATCAACAACGGGGGTCCCTCCACCTTTCCTGCTTCTGTTTGGAGTCAAATATGTTAGAATCATTAATATCACCGCTGTAAAAAATGTCAGAATTACATGGATCTCTGAGGTTTTTGAGTACTACTAAAGGAGTATAGTGTTTCAGTCAAAAAACCTGGGACCAGATATGAGCTCTGCCCTTTTAGTACATAACTTTCCCTTTTCAGAGCTGAACCAAGTTTCATCTTACTCATCCGTAAAATGCCTGTAATACTCGACCTACCTCTAGTAATGCCTTGAAGGTCAAAACTCATAATAATAATGGGAGACAACTGTGGTTCAGTGGAAAGAATATTAGAATAAAGTTAGATGATTTGGGTTCAAGTTTCACATTATCCTAACTCACTTCAATGAACAACGGACGCTGTCTGAATCTCATTTTTATCATCTGAAAAAAAATTCACATTTTTAAAGAGGTGCTTTAGGAAGAAAAGAGAATAGGACCCACTTCTCCTCAAGCCAAGCCAGTGTCATTTAGACTACAACAGGTTGTAAGAATGGCCTGAGGCAAAAAAGAGAACACTCTCTCCATGAAAGAGGCATCCTCTACCTAGCTCTGGGGGACTGTGGCCATGTAGAAATGCAAGCCTAGGGCCGCCAAATCTTACATTTTCCTCCCTAAGCACTGAATCCACATTTCTATGTGAAATCCTTCAACTGTTAGAGTTGGCAATTAATTCAATTTTTTAACAGCGTTTGATGGCCCTAGAAAACATGCCTACAGACAGGTTACCTAAGAACATCTGCATCCTTCCTAAGGCAACAAGGAACAGTTACCACCATCCTAAGTAACCTAAGGGGATCTTGAATATTTTTGATAACTTGGTGAAAACTAGAGGGCCCCTTTCAAGGAAAATACATCAGGACAAATAGTTAATGCAGGTGGGGCTTCATATCTAGGTGATACATTGAGAGGTGCAGCAAACCACCATGGCACACGTTTACCTAGGTACCAAACCTACATGTTCTGCACATTTATCCAGGAACTTAAAGTAAAATAAAATTAAATTAAAAACAAAAGAAGAAGATAGGTCTAAGGTGATTCCAGAGCTTCAAGCCCAGGTAACTTGCAAGACTGTAGTTTCATTCACATAACCAGATGAGAGAAATCTTGTTTGGGAAGATAAGGAAGGAACAGGGAGATGACACAGAGCTGGAAGACAGAAAGAAAAAAATAAAATAAAGTGTAATATGCTTCAGTTGTGTAAGGGGTTTGACAGAGGACAATTTTGCCCTATACCTTCTAGAACATTACCCAAGGGACTAATGACAGTGAGTATCTATCTATGGTGGAGAGGGGCAGTGCTGGCAGAGGAGGCATGCGGGTGGAAGGGAGATTGTTTTCACTATATTGTGATACTTGTTTTAAACCATGTGAATTACTGTCTAGTCATGACAACCAAAACAAATTAACTAATAATCAAAATCTGATGCTCTCCCTCCCTTTGCCCCCTAACCCCCGACAGGCCCGGGGATGTGTGACGTTCCCCTCCCTGTGTCCATGTGTTCTCATTGCTCAGCTCCCACTTGTGAGTGAGAACATGCAGTGTTTGGTTTGCTGTTCCTGTGTTAGTTTGCTGAAGATGATGGCCACACTGTCTTCCACAATGGTTGAGCTAATTTATGCATATTATACTTTCTTTCCTTTTTTTTTTTTTTTTTTTTTTTGAGATGGAGTTTTGCTCTTGTTGCCCAGGCTGGAATGCAGTGAGGTGATCTGATCTCAGCTCCCTGCAACCTCCACCTCCCTGGTTCAAGCGATTCTCCTGCCTCAGCCTTCCAAGTAGCTGGGATTACAGATGCCCACCACCATGCCTGGCTAATTTTTTGTATTTTTAGTAGAGACAGGGTTTCAGCAGGTTGGCCAGGCTGGTCTTGAACTAGGTGATCCACCCGCCTCAGCCTCCAAAAGTGGTGGGATTACAGGCCTGAGCTACCACGCCCAGTCTGCATATTATACTTTATATACAGACTTCCTTGTTCTCACTTCATGTATTATGGAGGGATTTTCACACTAATATACAAAGATATTCAATACTGTTTTCCTGTGGCTGCACGGTATCCCATGGTATTGGCAGTAAAGCATTCTGTATTTAATTAGACACACATTGACTGCATTGTTTCTAATATTTTCTTATTAAAACCACAGCTGCAATTAAAAAAAAAAAAATACACCTTTGGTCACATTTTACTTTCTTCCTGCTTAAATTGCCTTATCTGAAAACGAAGATATTATCAGTCCTACCTCACAGAGATTTTTAAAGAATGAAATACATGGAAAATATATAAAATTCTTAGTTTCAGAAACCAAGCAAATGCTCAGCAAGTGTTAGATGTGATTGCTATTAATGACATGGGTCATCTCTTATCTACACAAGTACATCGGTAGGATGCATTCCAAGCAGTAGAAGTGCCAGGAGATCTAAAAGGAAATGGGAAAGTAGGTATTAATGTGGAGGTCCCAGAAAATTAGGGGAAACCAACGTGTAAAATGAAGCAGTCATTGGCTTACCAGGGACAGAGGTTGAAGATGTCCCAGAAGCCACATTGCAATAGTGACTTGAAAAGTCTGTGAGTCTTTTCTGGTGAAACGGCCCCCTGAGCTACACTGGGAATGTGACCACGCCTCCCAGACTAACATTCTCCTCTGTTGTTCTAATCAACCAGCAATGTGCCTAGGAAAGGCCAAATTCTTGGCAGCCAAACTACATTTCCCAGATTACTTCAGTCCTGGAAGAAACAACAAAAACTATGCCAGGTCACTTGTCTCCATTTTCAGGACTGGAAAATGAGGGCATAAATTTGTGGCTCTAATCCACAGAGGGAAAGTTGAGAAAAGGACGTGGAGAAAGGGTGAGTCAAAGCAAGTGAATGACCAGACAGTGGCCAACATTTCCAGACTCCAAAAGGGCAAGCAATATTTGCATATACCAACACTGGGTCTGCAGCAGGGGTCCCCAACCCTTGGGCAGCAGACCGATGCTGGTCCGTGGCCTGTTAGGAACCGGGCTGCAAAGCAGGAGGTGAGTGACAGGCAGGCGAGGATTACCACCTGAGTTCTGCCTCCTGTCAGATCACTGGTGGCATTAGAATCTCACAGGAGAGTGAACCCTATCGTGAACTGTGCATGTGAGGGATCTGGGTTGCACGCTCCTTATGAGAGTCTACTGCCTGATGATCTGAGGTGGAACAGTTTCATCCTGAAACCATCCCCACACCATCCTCCTGGTCCATGAAAAAACTGTCTTCCACAAAACCGGTCCCTGGTGCCAAAAAGGTTGGGAACCGCTGGTCTACACTTACCTGGACCAAAAGCGTATTTAGTGCAAAACAAGGAGGTCTTCAACTGCTGAGGGAATCGGGTTCTAAGAAGTGGCTAAGAGCTAACAGGTAGGCTAAAGAGCTAATAAAACCAAATCCCTGAGCTCAGATAAAAAGTAAGAATAACCTTTGTCCATCAGTGTCTTCATTTGCCTGTTGCAAGATGGATGTTGGTACTTAGAGTTGGCAGGATATATTTTCAAATTTTTTGGCCTACTTTCACCCCCCATCTCTATTTCACCTCTATCCAAATCTCATCAAAACAAGCAAAAAAGAGCACTTTGACCACTCACTGGGAAGAATTCCAACTGCAACAGTTTACAAAGAAAACCAACATAAATTTCACTTGAATGTATTACAATGACCTCCCAAAAACCATCTCAGCTACGTAGAAGAAGCTGCAGAGCAGTTCCTATGGATATTAGCATTCACGTCCTTCAGGGGCATGTTTATACGGCACATCACCTTGCTGGGAGGCTCCCAGCACCCTGGGCTGAAGGCATCAATTCTCACTGGCAACAGCGCGGCCACAAGGGTGTGATCGCAGGCTCTGTGGAACCTCATGAAATGTTTAAGGACTCTCTTGGCTCACATCTCACTCTTCCTCACTCTATCCCATCTCAGGCTTCACCTTCTCCCCTTACTAGAAGCTACTTCCGTGGCAGACGCTCTGGGTGCCAAGGTTTACAGTAACACCCCAATGGGACAGCAAGATTAATGAAAGCTTTCTGTGGGTAATTCAACTCTGTTAGGTAACATGACACTGAGAGGACAAAAGGAGCTTGCAAGGAAGAAGAGGGGTAAGAAATGGGAGAGCCATCAAGATGCACACATGAAAATCTGTTTGCAACACGGGAAGGACTCATCTGGTCAGCAATGGCTATTTGTCAGCATAGCGCAGCAGCCGCCTCACCATAATAAAGTGTTATGTGCAAACAACACCTCCTCAAAGAGGCCCTCACAGACTACCACAGCCAAATCCTCTCATCTCTCTTTTCCCTGCCTGACATTAAAAGTGTACTCTGTCTGCTGCTTTGTCTGTTACCGACCTCCCTGTCCAGAATGGAAGCTGCAAAGAGGCAGGACTCGTGTCTGTCTCATAATACTCCATTCCCCAGCCACTTAAAATGAGCCTAGAACGTAGTAGGCACCCACTAACCTTACGAACACCAGTGAATGACTAGCTGGAATTCTGCAATAGCTTTTAATTTTAAAATGTGCCTACAAAATCCATCAAAATCCATTTTCCATTACCATATTAGGGTATGAAGAGGGAAAAAAGTATCGAGTAAATACTGGATCTGAGTCACCATGCCTGGCATTTTATACATAATAGTCACTTAATTTCTAGGACTCTCTGAGGTCAGCATGACTAATGCTATTTCAGATTAGGAAAACTGAGTTTCACAGATAACTAACACAACTCCCCCAAAGTCACATATGTGGAAAGTGATCATTTCTGGTTTGTCTGATCCAAAATTCCCTGCATCTGTCAGTCCCCACCCTGATCGCTCTCTGGCTCCTAAGGCTTTCGTTTGGTTTTCCCAAGATCGGGCTCCCCTGTGACACGTCTCCATGACAAGCAGTTCGTATTCACTCAGAGACAAATTCCAAACTGCATCTTTGATCTCACGACTTCAAGGAATCCCTTTAGTCACTTAGAAATGGAAACAGTCTGTTTTTATAAATGGCTCGGGAAGGGAGGACAGTCATCGCAGGCAGAGTCCCACAGAGAGCGCGAGAGAACATGGGAAGCAGTCGACCCCTGGTGCAAGGAAAGGGCTCCCAGCAGCAGCAGCAGGAGCCCCAGGGACCAACTTGGGAGAGGTCTGTTCTCAGATCCAGTGCTCCCTTTCTTCACACAGCAAGAACTACCACCACGGGCGTGTTTCCTTTCTTTAAAGTGCTTTGTTAGCATTTACTAATAAAGGAAAACTCACAGTCCCAGGCCTTCAAAAGCTCTCACCAAAAGTAGGGAACCTTCAATGAAGCGCAGGCCAGATACCAGTTTTCAGTGCAAAGCGATCCTGTGATCAAGAATTTAGAAGGCTTGCTGAAAGTTTCCACTGCACATAGAAAACCACACAGGACAGAGCTTCTTCCACTGGGCTAAGCCTAATTCCTAAAGAAGCAGCTATAGCTTCCTAGTTTGACACAGGTGTCAAAAGCCACTTTTGGACCCGGGAAGGTGAAGCTTCCTAAGGCTAGATGGAATAAGCTGCCGGTGCAGTGTCTGTCTCTCCAAGCCAAAGAGCAGATTTCCAGAAGGCCACCCGACAAGGCAGTGTCTAGGACACAGACCGTGCCCAGACAGAAGGCTTCAGCCTTGGCAGCACAGGGCACTAAGAACGGGCCTCCAGGGTAAAGACACCTGGCTGAAATTCCAGCTCTGCATCTCACTGCTGTTTGACCTGGGGCTGTGCACATCACATCTCTATCAGTTTCCACATCTCTAAAATGGAGCAGATAAAAATAACTACCTCTCATGGTAGCCTGCAACAATGATGCATGTAAATTGCCTGGTACATAATGGGCATTCAATCTCACATTAACCAAAACATTATTTTTCTCACAAAAAAGGCTGACCCCCAGGAGGTTCTGTTGTTGTTCCATTTTCTAACTCACCCTTATTACTGTGACTACAATCATACCCAAAATAAAAGCCTTTTCCTAAACTTGTTGTAGCAGAATGGTGGCCTGATTCTATCGCTAGTAAGGCAACTAACTGGTTCTCACTCCTTCATCTCTAAAATCAAGCAAATGAAAACATCCATAATGTGGGTGAAGAAAGGGTGAACTACTTCTATGTGTTCACTGATTTTTTTTTTTTTCTTTGAGACAGAATTTCTCTCTGTTGCCCAGGCTGGAGTATAATGGCACAATCATAGCTCAATGCCCCTCAACATCCCAGGCTCAGGTGATCCTCCCACCTCATCCTCTCTAGTAGCTGGGATTACAAGCATGCGCCACCACGCCTGGCTACTTTTGTTGTTGTTGTTGTTGTTGAGACAGAGTCTCACTCTGTCACCAGGCTGGAGTGCAGCGGTGCGATCTCGGCTCACTGCAATCTTCATTTCCTAGGTTCAAGCGATTCTCCAGCCTCAGCCTCCTCTGAGTAGCTGAGATTACAGGCGCCTTCCAACACGCTCAGCTAATTTTTGCATTTGTAGTAGAGATGGGGTTTCACCACGTTGGCCAGGCTGGTCTCAAACTCCTGACCTCAGGTGATCCGCTCGCCTCGGTCTCCCAAAGTGCTGGGATTACAGGCATGAGCTACCGGGCCCCTTAGTACAGGGGCTAGAGTAGGTAAGCCATTCACTCTCTTCCCCAAGAGGACAGCAGAGACCCAACAATGAGACAGGGCAGAATGTGCCACATGGAAAGGATGGATGGACTTGGAGTCAGAAGTCAGAAAGTATGATCATACAACCTACAACCTGAAACCCACTACCCACATATAGGGTTGCTTGATTTTAGCAAATGAAAATACAGGATACCTGGTTAACCTTGAATGTCAGATAAACAACAAATTTTCTAGTATAATATAGTCTACTATTTTTAAATGTAAGTATGTTCAAATATTTCATGGGATATACTTATACTAGTCATTATTTATATGACAATCAAATTTAACTGGGCCTCCTATATTTTACCTGGCAACTCCCATCATGTAAATATCTTAAATCCACCTTGATGTAGTAAAAAGAATATGGATTTTAGAGTTAGTTGAACTGCGTTTGAATCATGGCTCACTACAAGCTGAATGTGTAATCCTAGCAAGTTACCTGAACTGCCTGAATCTCGCTTTACATATCTGTAAATGGCAATGATAACACCTCACAGGGCTGTTCTATAGGTTAAATAAAGATAACAACGATGGCAATAATAATTACTAATATTGACAGCTTCATTTATTAAGTGCTCAACAAATGTTAGCCTTCTTTGCTCTTTGAGCCTCAAAGATTTACCATCTGTAAATTGGGGTTAAAGATATTGGTAATAAAATTCAAATATGTTTTCTGATAAGAATAAGGATACTTCAGCCTTCCTCCCATGGATTTCTGGGAGAAAAAATCTCAAGAATTTATTTTCTTTGGGTCTGCAAAATACCCCCTTTACCCCACCCAAAAAGGTCATTTTTGGTCCTCCTGGTTATGATAAATGTATTTTATGGAAAATAGTCTTGAATTTTCTCTCAGGAGTTCACATACTCTCCTTCTCATGTCCTTGCATCCCCTCAACCAGTTGTTTCTTTAAAATGCGGTCTGAGAATGTCCGTATTAGAACCACCTGTAATGCCAAAGGGCTTCCCTGAGCCCAATTACAGAACAACCAAATTAGAATTTCTGGAGCTGGACCCAGAAAGCATCCTTCTTTTTTTTTTTTTTTTTTTCTTTTTAATTTATTTTAAATTTAAATAGAGATGGAGTCTTGCTATGTTGCCCAATCTGGTCTTAAATGCCTGGGCTCAAGTGATCCCCTCACCTCAGCCCCCAAAGTGCTTGGATTATAGGCAGGGGCCACCATGCCCAGCCAAGCATCCTTCCTAACAAACTCCTTGGGTGGTTCTTAAACCCACTCAAGTTTGGGTACCATTACCCTAAAACCTCAACCCCAGGCCCAAGAGTTACACAGGCAGACTCACCTTCCCTAAAGTTAACATTAATAATCTGCAAGGGATGGGAACGGTGAATTCTAGAGTGATACAAGAATGGAAGTTTCAAAGCTTTTATATGAGGAACAGATCAGCTCATCTAACACTCTGTTTTGGAGCATTTGTGTCAAATTGACATTCCAATTTAAAGACCATACATAAAACCCCATTCAATTATTTAGCACTGTACAGATTTTACATAACTCTTGAAGTTACTGACTCAATTCATTTTCCTTCGAACTGCAAGACAGATTAATCTAAAATGAATTAAGACAGGCAACCAGAAGTAATGTTGCCACTGCCAGTAAACAGTCTTTAAACTGCTGGATCAGTAAGCTGCTTACAACCTCGCGGACGCTGACGCCACATCTGCTCGGCAATTTGTGTGCTCTCAAGCCAAGGATTTAGAATCTGTGTTTGTCATGATCACAGAAACTCGAGCGAGGGGGTAACATTTAACCCAAGCCTTTTCTTTTACCAATAGGTATCACTTCTTCCCCGCAAAATGAACATGAAGACCATGGCTCGGTTACAAATACTTCAAGTTACATCAAAATGCATAAATGTGTCCAAAATTCCATAATCTAAGGGTCCTAATAATTTGGAAAAAAAATTCTAAAATACCCTAAGTTATTCCTGACATCAAATTGCTCAGAGTCTGGCAGAGAAGAAAAACAACAACAACAACAACAAAACGATTTTTAGAGATGCTAGAAAGTATGACAATAGAGGGAGTTCCAGTGTCAAGAGGGACATCAAAGCCAGATGTTGGGGGAAGGAACATTGCAGGACAGTTCCCAGAAAAGATGGCATCTAAACTAAGAAGGGGGTAACACAGATGTTATGGGTGAACTGTGTCTCCCAAAAAGATATGCCAAATTCCTAACCCCTAGCACCCCAGCGTATGACTTTATTGAAAAAGGGATTGGTGCAGCTGTCACCCCAGTCTAGAGTGGGGAGGGCCCTAAATTCAGTTGACTGCTGTCCTTATAAAAAGAGGAAAGAGACACAAAGAGGAGAATGCCATGTGAAGACATAGATGCACAGACATAGAGGGAAGATGGCCAAGTGAAGGTGGCAGCAAAGACTGGAGTTACGCTGTGCCACAAACCAAGGAATGCCTGGGGCTACCGGAAGCTGCCAGCGGCAAGGAAGGAAACCTAGAGGCTTCCAAGGGAGCAGGGATCTGCTAACACCTTGATTCTGGACTTCTAGCCTTCCAATCTGTGAGAGAAAAGATTTCTGTTGTTTAAAGCCACTCCAGGCCAGGCGTGGTGGCTCATACCTATAATCTCAGCACTTTGGGAAGCCGAGGCAGGCAGATCACTGGAGGCCAGGAGTTTGAGACCAGCCTGGCCAACAGGGAGAAACACCATCTCTACCAAAAAAAAAAAAAAAAAAAAAATTAGCCAGGCATGGTGGTGTGCACCTGTAATCCCAGCTACTTGGGTGGGAGAGGCATGAGAATCTCTTGAAACTGGGAGGCAGAGGTTGCAGTGAGCCGAGATCGCGCCACCACACTCCAGTCTGGGTGACTGAGCGACACTCTGTCTCAAAAATAAATAAATGAATAAATAAAGCCACTCCATTTGTGGTACTTTGTTACAGCAGCCTTGGGAAATGAATGCAATAGGACAGAGCCAGAGGGGATGGGATCCTGACATAGGAAAGCCACAGGACCAAGACCTGGAGGTAAAGGGGAAGGCCACCTTCGTTTCAAGGAACCACAAAGAATTTAGTCTGGTGGGAAGACAGGAAGGCAGGCAGTGCCTGGAAGACTTTGTACCGGCTGCAGTAAAGGCCATCTTCTGTTCTGCATCATGCTCACCAAAAAGCTCAACTCTAAGGAGCTAAACCCAATCTCTAGCAGAATGAACAAGCAGCATGAAAATGCTCCCAGTAAAAACTAACCTACAACTGAAAATGCACTGTGAATAGAAACGTGTCCCCAAAATCATCAATACTCACTGCTGGCAGAAAACAAGCCAAGCTTTCCACGCCATCACAAAATTCTGAGTTAGTGACTGGAACAGACAAAAGCAGCCTTCTGGGGTTCTGGTGACAATCGACTTCTTGATCTCGGTGCTGGTTATAGATGTATTCGCTTTGCGAAAAATTATCCAGTTGAATCTTTGTGACGGGTGAACTTCCCTGTATGCATGGTACGTTTATGAAATTTCCAACGAACTTCCAATGAAAGAAGGAAGGAATATGTAACATTTAGCATCTTGTTCTCCCAGACGGACTGGTATAATCCTTTATAAAGATAAGATGTCCATCATCTTGAACGGAAAATACTGTTATCCGTTAGTCTGCTTGAATCTGAATCTGATCACCATAGGGTAAGTTTTTAAATCTCCAAGACATTACTAAGTAAAACCTACCTCATTCTCCTTATACATTATCCTCTCTTTTTAGGCTAATTAAAAAGCTTGTCTCAGCTGGCCTGGGTTAATAATAGAACACTATTTCTTATTTAAACAACAAATTTCACTTTTGAGAGGTTTTGTTTCTTGCAAAACCTCAGGTTTTATATGAAACAAAAGAGTTATTTGATGCATGTTTTTACCTGAGTTGCTAAAGTAAACAGTAACAAAGTCAGCATTGGGTCCTAAAGAAAGCTAAGTCCGATTCAGGGAGTCGGCCGCTGTGTGTCCCCTCACCAGGCTGGTATGCAGACACTCTTGCCATTGGTTTACAAATCAGATGATAAATATTTAAAATGGGTCCATAGCCCAGTGAACAAAACAGGTATCAGATAGAAAATCGCCTAATTGGCAGATTACATTTTTAGTTATAACCCCAAAATGGCTTTTGCAAATTATCAAAGCAACTCAAATCTGCACAATCTTAATTTAAAGCAACATAATTTGAGACTGTGAGGAATCTAATTGCCAGCTAAACAACTGTTTCCAACTGTAATTGGCTTCCCACAACCCTGCACACGATCATGTACACACATGCTTAAACCACCTGATGTGGAAGGCATCTGGACTGAGCCCAGCACTGCCAAAAGAATCTCTGAAAAAATGCAACAAAAGAAATGAGCTCTTGCACAGAATTTTCCATGCATTGGCTCAGAGCAATTTCACTTTCCAGAATGATTCCTTTACCTGTCAAGAAGGGGATTATAGTGCTATTCATTGCCCAAGCAATTTTTTCTTACAATTAATTTTCACACTTCTCCACAACACATAGCAGAACAGTGTGATATATACATATCCAATAAAGACAAATCTATAGGTGTATGTTACGAGTTGAGCTGTGTCCTCGGCAAAATTCATAAGTTGAAGACCCAGCCTCCAAGTACCTCCAAATATAACCTTATTTGGAAATAGGGTCATTGCAGATATAATTAGTTAATTAGGATGAGGTCACACCAGAGTAGGGTGGGCGCCTAAGCCAATATGAATGGTGTCCTTATAAGAAGGGGAAAATTGGAAACGCACACCCACGTGTGCACATACACACATGGGAAAAAAGCATGTGAAGATGAAAGCAGGGATCACGGCGATGTTTCTATAGAGCCAGAAACACCAAAGATTGCCAGAAAACCCCCAGAAAATAGGCAAGAGATATGGAACAGACTCCCTCTAACAGCCCGCAGAGGAAAACAGCCCTGGCAACACCTTGATCTTGACTTCTGGCCTCCAGAACTGGGAGGTTTGGGTTATTTAATCCACCAAGTTTATAGACTTTGTTACAGCAGACCTAGGAAACTAACACAGTGTATAACAACAATCTTTAAGTAAAAATCTGTGTGTGCCGCTCTGTCTTATTTTTATATGCACATACATTGAGAGTTATCTTCCAGGAAATAATAAATTTCGTTATTACTAAGCCCTTGGTTGTTTGATTTGCAACAGGTGTGGGTGCATGAGGTTAATCACAGGACTGGGGAAATTCTGACTCACAATCCCAAAAGGCTGAAGTTCCAAATTTTGTCATGCAACCCTGAATTCACTCCAGCTCTGGGAAACTTCAAATCCCAAAGAAAACACAACCTGGTTTTCTCTCTCTTTTTTCCAATATAGACACAGGTATAATTTAATAATAGTACCCTGCTTCCCAAATGCAATTAAAAATGGCCTTCATTACTCCTCTGAATGAGTGTGTTTTATAATGCTGCAATCTATGGTTCAATAAAAAAGCAACTACTGCACCTATCATGGCAAAGCTGTAAAAAGTGATCAATGTGCTTTCGGTAGCTCTAGAGGCAGAGGATAAAAAGAAAAAAGAAAAAAAAAAACTTAAAGAAACAGGCACAAAATAACTTGGTACAATGTGAGTGCTTTAGAAATCTGGTTTTTCATTTCTGAAACCTTTGATTTCCCTAACTTTAATTGATTCTTTTCCCCATTCACTTAGGAAGTAGTAAGACATAGCAATACAAAGAAAGAAAAGGAAAGGAAAGGAAAGGAAAGGAAAGGAAAGGAAAGGAAAGGAAAGGAAAGGAAAGGAAAGGAAAGGAAAGGAAAGGAAAGGAGGAAGGAAGGAAGGAAGGAAGGAAGGAAGGAAGGAAGGAAGGAAGGAAGGAAGGAAGGAAGGAAGGAAGGAAGGAAGGAAGGGAGGGAGGGAGGGAGGGAAGAAGGGAGGGAGGAAGTAAAGAAAGAAAGAAAGGAGGGAGGGAGGGAGGGAAAAAAGAGAAGAGGAGAGAAGAGAAGAGAAGAGAAGAGAAGAGAAGAGAAGAGAAGAGAAGAGAAGAGAAGAGAAGGAAGGAAATGGGAGAAACAGATTCAAACTTTTATACAGAGGGAGGTAAGTCTTGAGCACAGGCATCTCTAAATCGTCTTCTGTGCTGTTGTACTCAAAAAGTATGTGTGTGTGGAGAGACAGAAAGACAGGCAGAGAGAGAGGATACGATTCAGAACCATGCTTGTTAGAACAGGAAGAATCATTAATATTAGTAACTCAGCACTAAACAGTGAGCAGAACCACAGGGTAAATGGTGGGTCCAGATTCTATCGCAGGAAAGAGTCATTTCCTGTGACTATTCATCGTACATCATCTTGGACCAGAAAAGGAACCTTGAAGTCATTTCTAAGATCTTAGTGTCTTTCTTTTCCCACCGTCCCCAAAAATTCTCACAGGGTGATCTGAACAGAATGAAGTTTTCTGTGTGTCACACACAATTTTAAGCACCCACTATGTATTAAATATTGTCAGCATCCCCTTTTCATTGTTGGAGGAACTGAGACAAAACTTAAATAACTCTGACCAAAGTTACCCACTTGGTAAGTGGTGGTGGCAGATTCCAGACTCTGCCCTGTTAGCCACCAGGAATGCTGCCTTTCAATAAATGGTGCTTGATGAAATAACCAAGCAATAAACCCATTGCATGAGGAATGCTTCTTTCATAGTCTCATGTTTCAGAGCCCTGAGCAGTTCAATGTGCAAAGATACCCAGCAATGTTGCTCACCCCTGGTTATTTTGGGGTTGCTCAAAGTCTCTGCTCTTCTTCCATCTTTACTGACATTTATTATTTTACTGGTCTTCCAATAACTTCAGAAGCAACTTGTACTGTTTTTATAAAATAAGAGAACCTAAAATTTATGTTTGAGGTTTTATTAGTCATTCTTATAAAAATGCTTGTCTGGAAAGGATTTTAATAAAACTTCATTTGGAAATTACTGGAGGATACAATCGACCCATCTGGCCTCAGTTCCTATAGACACATAAAATGCAAACAGTTCACTCTAACACTACTAAAGATTCTATTTACAAGTTTTCACCCTTGCTAGAATTAGAAAGAACTACTAATTCTAATAGTCTAGGGAAAAGACTCTGGTCTTTACATACCTTCACTTTCAGCTGTTGTACTACATTACGATCTTGTCCTATCATGTAAAATCAGAACTGTTTTAATTGTGTTATTTGAAACACATTATAGATGCTATGATAATCCTCTATAAATCAATGTTTAGTGCAGTATCCGATCAAAGACACAAATACTGAATTTTTTTTCAAATATTCAGCTAACCAACATTTGACAAAGGGGCTAGTGCAGTTAATTCTTGCTGTCATAGTCTTCTTTGATTAAAACACAGAATATGCCCTTCAGCATTAAGCACTCCGAGGTTATTTCAGGACTGTGCCTGATCGAATAGTATTACATTATGGGTTAGCACGGATGAAGGAGAGGAGATCTGAATTTGTGAGTCACAGAGTATGTGTGTTCTTCAGCCCTCACTCTGCTATATCAGTGACCTTCCAGCAAGTCACTTAGCCTCCTTTGACCATAGCTTCCTTGGCTATAAAACCAGGATAATAATATCCGCCCCCCTTCTGACTTTACTGGGTAGTTACACAGATCAAATAAAACAATACACATAAAAAGTATTTTGCAAATTCTTCAGCATCACGTAGGGAAGATAGAGTTAAACCAAATCTACATTCTTTAATGCAGCTTAACTTTCCAATGATAAACTGTTTTACATTTTACAGCTTCCAGTGTATTTTGTATGTAAGAACAATATTTATGAGTTCATTTCAAAGCTTTCTAATTTCAGTTAGAGTCAGTGGAAAGCTTACACATTAAAATTTCTCAATAAATCATTTATTGTGCAAATATGAACTCTGATTTAAAAAATTTTTTAAGAGGGAGGCTTTAATTGGTAAGGACTGCCTAACTGTGTACTTTGAGTTGCTTCTATGAATACACTTTTCATATGGCAGACAGCTGATCATGTATTACAAAGGTTTTTATTCTGACCACTAATGTATCAGATCTTCAGGTATCTCTCCCCAAAGCCTTATGAAACTACTCCAAACATGAAAATTCTCTCTAGGTTAACTCATTGGGTAGCTAGGTTACAAGATATATGTTTTTAATCTCTCTTTTGGGCTAAACATTTAGCTAATAATTGTCAGGAAGGTTTTGACATTAGAAATTTATTACTCAAATAAAACTTTTCTGCAGTTCAGGTACTGAGATATAAGCACGGTAAAATGAACACTTCTGGAAGATGGCCAATTTTAAAAACACAAAAATTGTCACCCTGGGTCAGAGTAGAAGTTCAGTTCCCACCAGACTTTATGTCTGACAGTGGCATCTAAACATATTCTGTACAACGGAATTGTTTCCCTGTGTGATGGTTCACTCAAAGGTTAGGGATATTGTCTGAAGGTTTCAAACTTACCCTTGAGAAGCTATCATTGGGTTTTGCCTAAATTTTTCTTGAACACACATCCCTGACACCCCAGACGACACAGGTGCTTGGGAAAATGAGTTCTATTTGCTTGTTATCCTCGGGGCAAAGATATTCCATTTCCCTTTATTTAAAGTGAAACTATCTCCTTCTAGCATAAAGAAGCGCCCTTTTGTTACAGCATTCTGGGATTTTGTGAGCAAGTCCAAATTCCACCTGACTATATCCTACATGACTCCCTTCATCCTCCAACTTTCAAATCCTAATCTTTTTGCTCTTTATCCAAATCTGCACTATCCTCTTAATCATTTCAGTTGCCCTGATCAACCTACTTTAGTCATGCGTAAAGAGAGAGTCGGGTCATACATAAGCATTTTCCTTCTTGGCTAGAAGCCAAGAATTTTAGTAAGCCTTCTGACTCACAAAATTCCAGGTAAACCAACCATCAGTGAGACCTCAGTTGCAGCCTTTACATCAGGTACAAATTATAGTACCTATGAGCAATAACCTATTTGGTATCTGTGAAGTTTATATATATGTATATATAATTGGGAAGCCAAGAAGGAAAAGAACACAGGGGGACACAATATATTAAAAAAGATACACTTGCCTGGGCGCGGTGGCTCAAGCCTGTAATCCCAGCACTTTGGGAGGCCAAGACGGGCAGATCACGACGTCAGGAGATCGAGACCATCCTGGCTAACACGGTGAAACCCCGTTTCTAATAAAAAATACAAAAAACTAGCCGGGCGAGGTGGCGGGCGCCTGTAGTCCCAGCGACTCGGGAGGCTGAGGCAGGAGAATGGCGTAAACCTGGGAGGAGGAGCTTGCAGTGAGCTGAGATCCAGCCACTGCACTCCAGCCTGGGCGACAGAGCGAGACTCCGTCTCAATAAAAAGATACACTTGGCCAGGTGCATATATATTCTTTTTTTTATTATTTTATTTTATTTTTTTCTTAGACAGAGTCTTGCTCTGTCACCCAGGCTGGAGTGCAGTGACGTGATCTCGGTTCACTGCAACCTCCGCCTCCCAGGTTCAAGCGATTCTCCTGCCTCTGCCCCTTGAGTAGCTGGGATTACAGGCGTGCGCCACCACGTGAGGCTAATTTTTGTATTTTTAGTAGAGATGGGGTTTTACCATGTTGGTCAGGCTAGTCTCGAACTCCTGACCTCAGATGATTCACCTGCCTTGGCCTTCCGAAGTGCTAGGATTACAGGCATGAGCTACCATGCTCGCCCAAAAAAAAGATATATTCTTAATTCCCCTTAGGATGACCTTTGGACTCCCAAGGTTAACCCAACAATGTCTATAACTATTGCTCATTATTTTAATAATTTTAAAGATTTATTATTTTTCTGGAATGCAACTGGACAGATTAAAAGAAACAACCAATTACTTCTCATGACAAAAAGAAAGTATGTTCTATCATTTATGGAGGTAACGCCTGGGGAAGGCAGTGAAAATAAAATATTTGAACCCTGGAACATTCACAGTATAAGGCTTAGCACCCAGGTATGTTTTAATATGTGATAACTTTATCAAAAGTCAAAAGTCAAATGAATGAAGGGTAGGAAAATAGGAACAGGTGGTTAGAGGATTCATATCTGTAGCTTCTGTCTAGTGTCATCAACCAAGTCATAAACCACACTAAATTTCAAGGCAAGGTCCCAATATTTCCTGGAAAATAACCAATTGTAAGTATTCGAAATGTTTCATAAATGGTCAAAATAGTTTCATCACTTAGGATGAAATAGAATAAAGTTTACTTTTGTATTATAAGGAAAAAGGAAGTTTGCTGGGAATAAGGTAAACAAGGAGAAATTATTCACTTAAGAGAGTTTAAGCTATTTTCAATCACTTCAAATATAATAACATTACTAGGATATAAACAATGGGTTAATTATAAATAACTCAGGAATTCTTATTAAGAAAGACCGTTCCTGACCATCGGCAATTAGCGTGGTGTTAGCACATTTAAAACAATGGATAAAAGCAAATACTTCTTCCTGGCTTTGGCTAAGAAGAAAGCTGTCAGCAGAAGGGGAGCTTTAAAATAGGAATGGCTTCATTCTCTGAGCCATTTTAAGTGCAAGAAGTGGACCAATAGAAATATAAACTGAGAGCCTTCCTAGCAGGCTCCCAGGCTACTAGGAAAATGTAGTCATCATAAACTAAACCCTCAGCCTTCACAAATAAATGAGGACCACGTCCAGATGCAGAGATGTACCTAGAAATTAATCTATCTCTCCTTGCTCCAAACTCTGTTTTCTTTCTTTTTTTTGGACACAAAGATTAACACTAAAGAGGTAGATGAAGAAACTAAAAAGGGGGAAAGCAATGGTAAATTTGAAAGAAATAGCAGCTGCAACAGCAGGTAATACATATCTCCAGCAGCTTATTAGGAGCAAGACTTAAGCACAGATACAGAGCCGCTCATTAACGAAAATGCCAGTTCCAGAATTAGCAGTGCCATTTCTTCCTTTCTTCCTGCATATTTGTTCACCCTCACATTGTGCCTCCACACTGCATGCAAAGCTCCTACCTTGTGACACATGCTGGGAATACGAAGATGTGGGACCCTAATCTTACCTTCAGAGGACTATAAGTCTAGAGTGGACATTGCTCACTTTCTCTTTCCCCCTATCTCCCATCCACCCCTTATTATCTCCTGGATGCCCCAGTAAGCAATTAAAATGTGAGAGAAATTTTCGAAGAAAAACAGGGACTACTTATGTTTCAAAAAATAAACCATAGTAGAAACAAAAGAGATCAAGAAAAGTGAGAAAGTGTAAACCCTGTAAGCTAATACCCTTAATAGCTGCCAAGATTTTCCTTGACGGGGCCTATGATCAGCCTTTCTAGAATAACTGACTTCTTAGGAAGGGGTTAGAAACAACAAAAAGAAAATACCTAAGGTCTACAGAGAAAAAATGTGTTTGGATACTAAAACACAACTGTTTTCCAAAAGGTAGCATTTCCTCCCTACCCAAAGGAAGCTTCCACATCATACATTCATTCATCCATCCAGCCAGTCATTTGTTTTTCATTCATTCAACTACGACCTACGGAGATCCTATTATATTGCAGGCAATGCACAGACTCTAGGCATAAAATGGCTTAAAAAATAAAAAAATAAACAGCTACATTTCTGTCTTCATGGAACTTGCAGTTCAGTAGAGGCAGAAAGATGCTATTTAAATACTCACACAAATATGGAACTTACAAACTGTGCTAAATGCCCTAAATGAACAGTCAAGAAGCTACAGAATGTAGCAGAGTGACAGCTAATATAAGGAACAAGAGAAGGCTTGTTTGAGAAATTAACAGAAGAACAGGAAGTGGGCAGCCTGGAGGTCTGAGAAAGAGAAGAAAAGTGCTGGATCAGGCTGGAGAGTTGGAGGGAAATCAGATCACAGGAGGTATGATCCTTCTAGGGCATGATAAGATGGTCATCTTTCATTCAACTAGCAGCAGTGAGATATTACATATTGATGTGCTTTAAACACTCGAGTGCCTTCTAGGGCATGATAAGATGGTCATCTTTTATTCAACTAGCAGCAGTGAGATATTACATATTGATGTGCTTTAAACACTCGAGTGAAAGTTCAGAATTATGAGTTCAAACTGTATCTTGATATTCGCATGTCTGTGTTTGTATGTGTGTTTCTATGTACGTGTATGTGTGAATCCTTATCTATGCATGAAGTATATCTAGAAAGATACAAAAGGCACTGCAGATAGTGGTTGCTTCTGAGGAAAGAAACTGAGAAAGCACAAGCTAGGAGAAGGAATTCCCTGTCACTGTACTGGGGGTCAGAGTGGGAAGGGACAGGAGTCATTTGCTATAAGAAGTTTTCTCTGACCGAGAAAGAGACACAGGACTAAGGTAGGTAAAGAAACAAAAACAAAACTCTACAGATGAAGGAACCAGATCCATTCCTGGCTCATCGCTGTGGGCTTCACCATGAGGAGAACTCCAAAGTACAAGAGCAGATTTCTAAGTTTTGACATCAGCCAAAGACCTGGAGAGCCAACATTCCAGCCAAAGAATGTTGGCTCATGGAATAAAAACAAAAACAAAACAAACCGCACTAGGTCTAAGATAACAAAATGAGTGAAGAGCTTGCTACTATCTATTCACACCCCACCGGATATACCTTGAAAGATGGCTGAAGGGAAAGCTTCGAAACTTTCTCCAAAGGGCTACTTTCAACAGCTTTTATCATCTGGACTAGAAAAGGCCCAAACAAGCAAAAGACAAGCCCCTGTAAATGCAGACACAAGACAGTAAAAGGAGAGTGAGGAGACTGACTTGCCAGGCCAGCAAGTAGCTGAGAGGCTAAATGATGGGACTGCGAACTTCCGCAAAGTAGTTTTAGGCATAGGAGAAAAAAATGTGATGAAGGAGTCTTGTTTTCTTTTTTTCTCTTCCATAATTTTTTTTTCAGAAATACCACTTCAATCAAAGTTTTGACAATTATGAAACATGTCAGCTGATAGTGAGAATTCATCAAATGTGCCATAAATGACAAGAAATGAGAACCCGAATCCTGAAATTGGATGGGCTTCAAAAGTTTCTGACAATCACTGCCATAAATCATCCAGGCACATCAATCTCCGGCTGGAGGAGGGTTTGCAAGCGGTGAAAATGCAGACAAAGGCTCACGCAGAAAAGGAGTGCCACACTCTGGATGGGAAAGAGTGTATTCTATTGTGAGGGCTGTTTCTTGAGTTACAGAGGTTGGCGATCAGTTACCCAGCGGTCACCACAAAGAAAACACACAGATGTTTCCACCTGTACAGCAAGAGACACAAGACGCAATGGCAAGACCTATAGTCTTCTTAGGAACCACATGGCTACCGAGCCAGTCATCGAGCTCACAAATAATGACATCACTCCTCTGTCCACAATGTAGGGGCTGGCTAAGGTGAGGGCTACGGGGGGAAACAGCAAAGCCACCACATTTATTTCATTAGATTCCCAAGATGAAAAGCTCAGGCTAATGTTTTTTATTTATGCAAAGTTTGTGGCATGCTGTTGCTTGATAAAAAGGTAACAATCTCTGGGCTCTTTTTCCTTTCAGTTTCTCTACTTCTTTTTTCTTTTAATGCAATTAAATATAACGAACCTGCCTCTTGGTTATAGGTTAATATAAACTGTGAAATTTCCAAAAGGGCAACACAAACTTTTGAGATTTCTCCCTGAGATAGCAATCAATATATTCATCATCAACATCTGGGGTATGACCTACACTAAGCCTCTAGAGAAAAAGAAAAAATCTCTTGAAGAGTAGTACTAAGTTGATTTTCATTTGGTACCCACTTCTGTCACAAATGCTGCTATAGTCAAATCAAGCCACTTAATGGTTTTTTGGTTCTTTTATCTTTGGGAGGGGCGGGAAACAGCATTAGCTACTACAAACAACAGTCAGTCACTGATTCACCGGACTGCCTGGGCCACGTCCAGCTCCTTCAACAATCCATTAGGCACATATTCTGGACAGTGCCTTTTCCAAGCAAAGACAGTCCATTTGGAAATACAAAACAGAGTCATCTCAGGCATCAGATTGTCCAAGGTAATGACCCAATGCACAGCTACAGGAATCTGGGTACCAAAAATGGTACTTCCAGCTGGACTCAGTGGCATGTGCCTGTAGTCTCAGTTACTTTGGAGCCTGAGGCAGGACGATTGCCTGAGCCTAGGAGTTTGAGTCCAGCCTGGGCAACAGAGTGAGACCCCATCCCCAAAAAGAAAGGTACTTCTAGCCCCAGAAAATGGGTCATAAACTGACCTTCTATGATAATTTCCTTTTTAGAGAAACTGCAAGCACTACTCAGGGTTGGTGTTTTGAAAGAAACTCAAGTACACAGGATAGTTTTACAATGATATATCTATCTGTATCATCAGAAAATTAAGAAAGGGCAAGCAGGCTTCCAAGTTCCTGTTTAGAAGGGTTTTCAAGTTTCCAAATCAGTTTCTTTCTTTCTCTCTCTCTCTCTCTCTCTCTCTCTCTCTCACACACACACACTCTCTCTCTCTCTCTCTCTCTCTCTCTCTCTCTCTCTCTCTCTCTCATTTAATGCTATCAACAGCTTTACAGGAATAACTATATTATACAAGTGTGGAAGAAACTGAGGCTCAATGAATTTAACAGATCTGGCTCAAGGGCATTCCCCTAAATGGCAGAGCCAGACTCAAGCTCAAGTCTTTGGGCCATCTTCACCCCTCCCTCTCTCTACAAGTGCTTGCTCTCAGTATCAGCTTACACAAAATGTGGGTCCAAAAAGCAAGCAGATTACTTTCTGACCACACAAGCTCGTGCTAAGTTGCAACTTTCTTGCACGCACTCTTAGCAATTGTCTAGAGAAACCACCTGCCCCAGCATCAGCCGCTTCCCATGCCCCCATATCGACACATTACCAATCTCCAATTACTCTTAGGTAGCCCAGAAAAAAATCTTCCAGTGCATTATCACCACTAGAATTCCCACCAATTTAAATGACACTAAACAACTGGCAAAATGGCAAAGACTAAATTTGCAGTCGCTCCCCAGTTCCCTTCCTGGCTGTCTTGGGAATTATTACCTTTTATTAGTGCAATCTCAGAGTTTACAGTTATCAACAATATGCAATTATCAACACATATTAGTCATGCTGCTTGATGCTTGAGCTTACTTTCCCATTAATAGAAGCACTGCAGTTACTAAATGAATTACAGTGGGAATTAATGGTTGCCAAAATGAGTTTTCACCTACAAGTAAAAGTTTTACAACTAATTATGCAGCTGTAATGGGAGAATAGGAGGCAGAGTTGTGGTCCCAGCCCCTAAAGGCCCTTGTGTTGAGGATAACAACTAAAGCAATGAAAGCACCCATGCCCGGACGTCTGCAGCAGCCACACTCTTCCCAAAGCTCCCAGCACTCCACTGGTGGCCGAGGGCCATGCTGGGGAAAGGGCAAGGACACATCTGGCCTCTAGGAAAAATAAATTCTTTACAAAACGTATTTCCAGGTTAACTGGGAAAACACCAGATACCTCCAGAAAATTGATGTATAAAAGAATTCTTGATAGAAATTCCAACATGTTCTATCACCAGATGCTATGTTTTTTACAGAATATAAGAATCTGCCTGTTTTATTTAGGTGGGTGTCTGAGAGCCTGGTATTTTCTAATTTTTCCAAATGAAATAAGATATATGTAGAGAGATAGATAGATATTTGACACTGGTACATATAAATTATATACATATAACTAATATATATTTATATATGACTAGTTGCCAAATGAGTCAACTATAAAAAGGGAAAAAAAAAAAAAAGTAAGCCAGCCGGGCATGGTGGCTCACGCCTATAATCCTAGCACTTTGGGAGGCTGAGGCGGAAGGAGCACACCTGATGTCAGGAGTTCGAGACCAGCCTGACCAACAACCCCGTCTCTACTAAAAATACAAAATTAGCCGGGTGTGGTGGTGCATGCCTATAATCCCAGCTACTCAGGAGGCTGAGGTTGGAGAATCGCTTGAACCCAGGAGGCAGAAGTTGCACTGAGCCGAGATCGCGCCATTGCACTCCAGCCTGGGCAACAAGAGCGAAACTCCATCTCAAAGAAAAAAAAAAGAGTAAGCCATAAAGCAATATGTAATACTGTAAGATATATTCACCATAAATATATATCAATATACATTAAAATCAAAATATATTATTTTCTAGTTAGGCAGTATGTTCTAGGCAATAAACAAGGACTACATCTACCCAGATTAGGAGTTTAAAATAAGACCGATTTACAGAGATACATTTGTAGATTCAACATTGATGAACATACAAAATAATGTGCCAGGCTCACGCTTGTAATCCCAGCACTTTGGGAGGCCATGGCAGGAGGATCGCTTGAAGCCAGGAGTTCAAGACCAGCATGGGCAACATAGCAAGACCCAGTCTCTACAAAATATAAAAATAGCCAGACATGGTGGTGTGCACCTGTAGTCGCAGCTAATTGGGAGGCTGAGGTGGGAGAATCATTTGAGCCCAGGAGTTCAAGGCTGCAATGAGGCATCATGCTACTGTACTCCAGCCTGGATGACAGTGAGACCTCATCTCTTTAATAAATAAATAAATAAATAAAAAGTTACAAGTAATCTTCTTTTAATGGCCATGGCATACACAGATAATAAGTCATCTGAAATGTGGGGTCAGGTAGATCTGAAACTAAATTATAGCCCCCTTTGAGCTGTGAGACCACCACAAAGTAACTAACTTCTCCAAGAGTCAATTTCCCCATCTCACAGGTCAGGGTCTTATAGTGCTAAACTTCTGTGTTGTACTATGTGGCACAAAGTAAACGCTTAACAAATCTTAGTGATTATTCATCTGCAGATGAACTTGATCTGAATGCGATAAGCCAAGCAGCCAATAGTGGCATTCCTTAAGCAAGTCAGTGTACCCAGCCAATAATGTCGAAGTCTTACCACCCATCCACTTTGCTCTTTTTACTTACTACTGACAAATGCCACTTTGTACTAGCTTCAGCTGCAAACTACAGCTCTCAGAGTGAAGGCATCCTACTTGCACATTCCTTATTGATTTTGAGCACAAATATTTTCCCACAAGTATTTGCTTTCCTCAAGGTTAAATTACAAGTTCAACTAAACTCTTGCAACACATTATTTGAACGTCACTAAACAGTTTTATGTCCCACACGATGTGGGTGGCCTAAATTCTGCACACTGCCAAAACTTAAGAATGATATTTATCCAGAAAATTCCCAGGGATATCTCCTCATGAAAGTTGCAAAAGTATTTAGCTCTCAATCTGATAATGATTAGATTTAAAACCGTGCTTTTCTCTCTGAGGCTCTTCAAACATCTCCCTCCTTCCACCACCCTCAAATAAAATAACCACAGAGTGGTTGAGAGAGGTGATTTTGTGAGAAGGGATTTCTTCTAAACTATGTTTTCCCATACTTAGGAAAAAAAAAAAAAAGGCTAAGGATATAAAAGCCAACCTGGGCAGGGCTGACACAAGAGGCTGAGAGAAGAGCAATGGGAAAAGAAACACTGAAGTGACAAATAAATAACAGTATTCTGAAAAGAAAAGTGTGTACACCATATAAATAGTAATTAAACCTCCTAGGGGCATGTATGCTTTTATCAGGAATATCCTCATCTAGATCCCAGGTCTACAGTTTAGAAAGAGAAATTAGAGGATTTTTTTTTTTTTGAGATGGAGTTTCACTCTGTTGCCCAGGCTGCAGTGCAGTGGCACAATCTCGGCTCACTGCAACCACCGCCTCCTGGATTCAAGTGATTCCCCTGCCTCAGCCGCCCGAGCAGCTGGGATTATTACAGGGGTGTGCCACCATGCCCAGCTAATTTTTTGTGTACTTAGTAGACACGGGGTTTCACCATGTTGGTCAGGCTGGTCTCAAACTCCTGACCTCAAATGATCCACCTGCCTCCGCCTCCCAAAGTGCTAGGATTATAGGCGTGAGCCACCGTGCCTGGCCAGTTAGAAGCTTCTTGAGGTCTTGGCTTCTGTTTCTAGAAAATGTAATTCCTCTTTCCTGCTTTTCCCCTTCCAAAGGAAAGAGGAGGAGGAATGAAAACAGTGAAGAAGAAACAAAAAGGGATACCTGGTTCACTTTCACTCTTCCATTTCTAAAAGTCCTTTTAAGGTGATCAAATGCTTCCCTTCCCCCTTCTGAAACATGCATCTAAGAAGGAGCATACAAATTCTCGAAGGCATGAGTATCAATGATGAAGCAGGTCCTATGTGTACCCTAGTTGAGAGCCTGAGTATGGATGGCCTAGAAATGGCCTCTCCAGTCTAAACAAAGTACAGACAGGGTGTGGGGAGAACAGCTGCTCCTGAGCTCCAGCTAAGTGCTGTTGAGTAAGAAACTGGGCTGGAGTTGCTGCACTTTCTGATTCTTCATTCAATAAAATATACAAATCCTAGTATTTTGGCCGGTGCGATGATTCATACCTGTAATCCCAGCATTTTAGGAGGCCGAGGTGAGCAGATCACCTGAGGTCAGGAGTTTGTTCCAGACCAGCCTGGCCAACATGGCGAAACCCCATCTCTACTACAACTATAAAATTTAGCCAGGCAGGGTGGCCCGCGCCTGTAATCCCAGCCACTAGGGAGGCCGAAGCAGGAGAATCGCTCGAACCTGCGAGGCGGAGGTTGCAGTGAGCTAAGATCGAGTCACTGGACTCTAGTTGGGCAGAGTGAGGCTCCATCTCAAAAAAATAATAATATTTTTTTTTTCAAGGGAAAAATCTCAGTTAAAGTCAGTGACTAATTTAAAGTTAAACGGCTTTTGAGTCAATAAAACTCTCTGTGAGCAGCCAGGCTTTGACTTTCGAACTATAGTGTCTCCTTCCCCTCGAAGACACACCTCTCTATCCTACCCCTGAGGAGTAAACAAGAGCTGCTTCTTCATCTCCCTCCATACCTGCCCCTTAAAGAGACAGTAAGGGTCCATTCAACCTGAGATTAAATTCAGCCTGACCTTTAACGCCTCCTTATGACTCAGTGGTGTACTTAAGATAACTGTTAAATTTTCAGGAATTTTACAAGCCAGTGTCAGATTGATAGCTTTTAATTGGCTATGATGAGAGTGTTAATATCGCAGAAACTGGCAACACTACAAATCAAGGCTGCTCCTCAACCCTAAAGCCAATTGTCAAGCATTAACCAGCAAACCACTGATTATATAATGTGCTATCTGAAGTGCCATACCTTTGCAGTGACTGGCTGAGCAATTGGGTTAATAAAAAAAAAAAAAATGCCAAGCTGTTAAGGTTGGTGCAAAAGTCATTGAGATTTTGGCCATTCAAAATAATGACTTTTGCACCGACCTAATAAATGCGATACTTGTATTAAATTAAGTTGGATTTCTTTTAATGCAGTGACCCTCAATCAGTAGTCTCCGGAGCAGAAACTGCAGCAGCAACTCCCTGGAACTTGTTAGAAACGTGAATTATCAGGTCCCCTCCTACATGTGGTGAACCAGAAATTTTAGAGTGAGGTCCAGCAATCTGTGCTCCAGAGTCCCCCAGGGGATTCCGAGGCATTTGAGAACCACTGCTTTAGGACAATAAAGATTTTTTTCAGTGTCTGTGCTAATTTTCATGACTCTCTAATATAATCTGGTGTTTTTAAAATCCCATCAAAGCTTCACAGTGTCTTTCACAGAGGGTAACAATGTAACTTTTTGTTTGTTTGTTTTTTTCTGAGACAGTTTCACTCTTGTTGCCCAGGCTGGAGTGCAATGGCACCATCTTGGCTGAACTGCAACCTATTCCTCCCGGGTTCAAACAATTCTCCTGCCTCAGCCTCCCGAGTAGCTGAGATTACAGGCATGTGCCACCACGCCCAGCTAATTTTGTATTTTTAGTAGAGACGGTGTTTCTCCATATTGGTCAGGCTGGTCTCGAACTCCCGTGATCTGCCCGCTCAGCCTCCCAAAGTGCTGGGATTACAGGCATGAGCCACTGCACCCGGCCAACAATTTAACTTTTAAGCTAAACTGAAATTTTTATCCCCAAGTATATAATTTTGTAGATAACCAAGATTCAGGAATAAAATTTTCTCCCAGGTGAAAATTCTAGGTACATTCTTTTCACTTCAACCTCTTATGACATGTACCACTTAAAAAAATGCAGCACAATTTCAGTTTACAGTGTATGACAATAAAGACTAGGAAAGGGGCTGCTACCTATCTGGCCGTCAAGGGCTCTTCCACAGGTCAAGTAACTTCAGGTACTTGCCCACTGCAATGCACCAAATATGTGCCCACTCCCTGTTCTCTTATACTAGGCCAGTCTACATATTTGCAAAGCCTGTCTGGCCATCGTCACATTTGCTGTTGAGACCCTTGCTTTCAGAAGGACTGTCCTAATCCTTTTGTTGTTTGTAGGTTCAGTACTGTATTTCTTTCCTGTTGTCCAGCATGCAGAAGTCTTTTGTAACATAAATGTTAAAACAGTGTTGGTAATAGTACTACACGATCTGTACCAATGCTCAGCTCTCTGTGTCAAGAACATTACTAAAATGTATATACTGTGTTCAGATTTAAGCCAGACTCTGACTCAAGTCTGACTTCTCTGACTCTAAAGATTCAGTTTCTTATTCATTCTTCATTCCTTCATTTGAGACAGGGTCTTACTCCGTTGCCCAAGCCGGAGTGCAGTGGCATGATCATAACTCACTGTAGCCTTGACGTCCTGGGCTCAAGCAATCCACCCAACCCAGCCTCTGAAGTAGCAGGAACTACAGGTGTCCACCACCACACCTGGCTAACTTTTTGGTTTTTGTAGAGACAGGGGTCTCACTATGTTGCCCTGATTGGTCTCAAATTCCTGGGCTCAAGAAATCCTTCTGCTTTGGCCTCTGAAAGTGCTGGGATTACAGGTGTGAGCCATCACACTCAGCAGCAGTTTCTCATTTACTAAATGAGAAGTTTGGATATGATTACCTTCTAAGTCAACTCCAGTTTCTATCATTCTACATATGATGGATGTATTAGCAAAATCTGTTTGCAAAGTACAGGTAGTAGCTGCGTTAACCATCACTATATAATTTTAATAAACTGTTAGAAAAGAGATGACGAGAAGCAAAGGATTAATTTGGAATAGGAGGCAAACTAAGAATAAAAATAATACAAATAATAAGGCAGAAGCAGAGGAAAATTTAATCCAGGTAAGATTTATTAAACATCCATTATAAGCAAGACTTAGATTATTCAGATGGTAGCATATTGTATCCACAATGTGTTGGGTTCCTCTTCTAAACAGTACATTTTTTAAGAGGTGATTCTTCACTTTTAAAGAGGTGATTCTCTGTTAACTCTTGATATAGCTGCTGGAAGTGACCTGCTTTAATTTTAACTCCCTTTGGAATCTTGCTGTGGGTGATTCTGAGGCAATCCCAGAAGGGTACCATCATTTTTTAAAGGAAGCTTTGTATCAGGGATGCGTTCCCTTGGTTACCAAAATCACAAGCACATGTGTTATTTCAAACGCTTCCTTCCAGCCACCTTAAGACAACATTTCTGCAACCTGTACAGAATCTAATGTCTTCTGAAAGAGAAAACTGTTAAAGGTTGATAACATCTCTCAGAGCTCTGGAATGCGAGCTGCCTGTTGGAAGCAGCTTTTAGGCACAGAGAGCACAGCAGCCCTGACAATGATGGAAAAGCGCAATGCCACCGAGATCACACAGGTATTAATGTGACAGTGCCTTGGCCTCACTCTCACATCTGAAGTCACAGAGCTTCTGATGACCTGCAGCATCTCAGAAGTGGAGTAGCACATGACAGAATTTTTGCTTCTACTTTCCTGGTATGGTCTACAAGTCTAGGCTGCTGTGACATTCAAGATGACCACCAATTCAAAAGGGGGACCACGGCTAGGGACCACTCTGATTCTAACCTCACCGCAGTCTGCAGAGGTAGCAGAAATAATTATACCAATGGCCCAAGCATGGCAGTCATGATGTTCCTACTTGTACACAGAAAGTTACACTCATCACTGGGAGAACAGAGATTCAGTTACCACCAGAAAAGCAGACTTGGAAACCAACCCCTACAGGTATTAGGAGCAAAAGGTGAGTTTTTAATTAAAAAGCTAAATTA
Organism: Macaca mulatta; assembly: GCF_049350105.2. Lineage (NCBI taxonomy): Eukaryota > Metazoa > Chordata > Mammalia > Primates > Cercopithecidae > Macaca > Macaca mulatta. Next base: position 128,447,055 of record NC_133413.1, read on the forward strand.
GAAATTATAAACTGCACCATATGCACTGGAAAATGTGGTTTCTGACACTATATTAAGCACCATGTTAAAACACAGTGTTGCAAAAGGGTCTTAACAGAAACAGAGTATTAGGCTTTTTGGAAAAGAGAGAAAATGGAAAAGGAATGGACATTTTTTGAATACCAAGCCTGGGCAGGTTAGAACCGTGCTTCAGCTTTTCATCCATGGTGTAACTTAACCCTCAGGCTGTCCTCCTCAGTGTGGTTTGCTAGCCTCACTTGCGCACAGGAAACTTGAAATTTGGAGGCTTTAAGTCACTCTCCAGAATCGGTGTGCGGTAGGCCTGGAATTCCAAACCAAGGTCTGAAGCCACCGGAAGTCACTGTGCTTTCCAAAACCACCCTCTTGGAATCTGCCACAAATCCAATTACTAATAATAGTTATTTAAAGTCTTAAAAACAAAACTGCCTTTTGAAAAGTTCAGCATTTTAAAACTAGGATGCAATCCTTGCCATTTCCTTCTAACCTATAATAATTAAAGGAATAAATAGAAAAAAAAGGTATTTCAAAAAAAGACTTTTCCCCATAAGTCAGATGAATACTTTTACATGTAACTTCTATAACTCAGTGCAAACACAGACACAAACAGACACACACACACACACACACACCCCCCACACTATCCAATGTCAAAACTGTGAAACTCACAATAGTCATAGTTTCCCAGTGGCACCTTTAAAAACATAGCCTCTTCAGAAACACGATTTTCGGAAACACAGTTTCTTTCACCACATAGCTATGGAAATGACCACACTTGAAATCTAAACTGAACATTTTTCTTCAATCTCTAAGTATTCTGTATTTCGACTTCTTCCAAGTTAAAAAAAAAAAAGTTTACATGATAGCTCCTTTATGAGTTGTCTACTTTTCAATATGAGAAGTTAAATTTGATTAATTCATATGAGAACAGATTCTATAACCTCTTTGACCTGTAGAGATAATTCACTCATCTCTCCTCCACTATTTTAACCTAAGAGTGAGCCCTTAGCTCATTAAGCCTCACAAACAAAAACACTTAGGCAGTAATGACCCATTTTACTGTCGTGTCTCTTGCCTCCCTTTCTCTGTATCTCGGTCTTTTATTTTGTATGATTCTGTGGTTTCCAAATCTACATTCCTAAATTCCAACTCACTCCTAGATTCCACTTTTAAATTTCCAGCAGCTTTACAGACATCCTCACACAGTTCAAAGTTGACATGTCCTTAACCATATGATCTTCCCACCAAATTCCTACAGGCTTAATGACACCAGTATTTAGGATGATAGCCATTCCAGAAACCTCGGAGCCCCTTAGAATCCCCCTATCTCTTTCCCTCTACCATACCCTGATCTATTCTATAGTCTCCATATCTCTCAGTGGCCACCCCTTCTCCATCTCCTCCTAGGCCTTATTCAAAGCCCCATTCATCTCTCGCCGGGATAGTAAATTGCATGATAACTTACCTCTGGGACTGAGCTTCTCATTCCATCTTATCCACTGCTTTACAATAGTAATTTCAGTTGAGTCACAAACACTTGAGGATAGTAATTTCAATTGAGTTGAGCAGAGCAGAATTATGCGAGAATTTCCCTTTGGGGGTCATTTATTCTAGTAATGTTTCCATTTTTAATAGAAAATGTTACTTCTGTGATCATCAATAAAGACATTTAGTAAGGTCACAGCACTGGGTCCATGATGGAGTTGAAACCTTTAGCCTTGAACAGGAGGCCCTTCATTGTGTGTCTCTTAACCACCTTTCAGGTTTTGTTCTCTCTACCCCCACCATCTACTCCCCTTTCTCCATTGTTCTTTTGAGCCTCTATGACCTTGCAAACTCTGCTCCCCATTCTTGGAATATCCTTTCAGATGAACTTTATCTTATTCTCTTTTTCTTATCTTCCCCAGTGTCCCAAATTTGCTTTGTCCTAAGAATCTCCAGGGTCCAGGGGCACACAGAAGACCAAATCAATCAGAATCTCCAGGACAGAAACCTTGGAATCTGGATTTTGTTCCCCAGGTATATTCAAGCAAGAGTAAGAAACACCGGCCTCAAAAACACTCAAGAGACAATGAGAAAGAAAATTTCAATTCCTATGTCCATGTTGTTTTAAACATCAGATCTTCTAACTTTATGATCAATGCTTGTGATTATCTTCAGAATGCTTTCCAGAATAATCTAAGTAAAATGTCTGTGTGAAACAAAACAGCTCCCACTGACCCTCAACATGTATCTGTATGCATTATTGTCAGGGCGTGGGAGGGGGATGTACTCGTGCACAGAAATTCACACAAACAAACAGGGTCACATGTATCTGAAGACGCCAATGTCTGCCCTCGAGTACCTTACAATTTGCAGGTAATAAGATTCTTTATTTATTTATTTATTTTTGAGACAGGGTCTTGTTCTGTCATTCAGGCAGGAGTGCAGTGGTGCAATCACAGCTCACTGCAGCCTTGGTCTCCCCAAGTTCTGGGACTACAGGCTTGAGCCACCACACCCAGCCAGAAGATTCTTTATAGCACTCCCCTCTTATGACAAACTGAGAAAGAGAAATTAATGTGTTTTCTCTTGCGCACACACACACTTCGATAATGTGACTGCTTCCAGGCAGCAGGAATATATATTATAGAGTGTGCTTTATACAGTTTCACACATTAGGCAAAATCAAATATAAAGTTCTCCATTGAAAACCGAAAGACTCAAAATCTATTATTTATGATTAACTTGCTAAATATTTTGGGTGAGTTAGTTTTCAGCCTTTCCAGTTTCCTCCTATAAAGCAACTCAAGATCTCTCTTTGTATCAAGAAGATATTTTTTTTTTTTTTTTTTTTTTTGAGATGGAGTTTCACTCTTGTTGCCCAGACTGGAGTGCAATGGCAAGATCTCGGCTCACTGCAACCCAGCCTCCCGAGTTCAAGTGATTATCCTGCCTCAGCCTCCCGAGTAGCTGAGATTACGGGCATGTGCCACCATGCCCAGCTAACTTTTTTGTATTATTAGTAGAGATGAGGTTTCACCATGTTGGCCAGGGTAGTCTCGAACTCCTGACCTCAGGTGATCCACCCACCTCAGCCTCCCAAAGTGCTGGGATTATAGACGTGAGCCACCACACCTGGCCGAGATTTTTGAAAAAGTGAAAATAAGTTCAAAAGTAAGGATTTTAGTTCTGAGTTCCAAAAGTATTTTGCTTTGAAGTGGGAGAGGGGGTAGATATTCTAATGGTATTTAAAACACAAAATACATGAAAAGGCAAAAATGTTGAATAGTGGGTAAATGACTAAAATAACAACTAACACTAGAGGCATATTTGCTCCCTTAATGGATAAAATATAAATTCAATTTAAGTCAAAGGATATTTGCATGTTTGTGGGGCACTTCCTCTGTCTCAGCGACTGTGCAGAACCCCTGTGGAGTCCAACGACCTCCAAGCGTCTGACTCTGGTTCCGCATGGTCGCCCAGGCCTCCCCTCTGCTAGCAGACTAATGAAACCTAGGTGGCTTTAATTTTAATTTAAAAACAGCTCAGGTCAGCTGCATCTCCTACTTCCAAAGTTGTTATCTGTTGAGGACCTGTGACTAACAATAGCACTTACCATTTCCCAAGCACTTGGACCCCATGTTTATCTTGTCTCCTTGTAACAACTCCGAAGGGCAGACATTGCTTCTCCCATTTGCAGAGAAAATCCAAGGACAGAAGCTGAGATTTGAAGTTAATACTGTCTCATTTTAAGTCATAAACTCTTCATTAAACTACATCTAAAAGATCCTAATACACCTGGACACTCGCTGCCCACACTGATTTCAGAAAAAGGTCTTTTGTACATGCACCATGGCCTGAACATGGCATCTGTTCCCCTTTTCATCTGGATGCAACATCTCACAATGTCTGTTCCTCTTATCATATGGACTATTCGTTTCTGATATAGAATTCACTATGGTCTGAAACAATTTCTTGAATTTCCTAAATTATTTGTCTACCTTATCCCACATAGATGCTCTCCAACAAGAAGAATGTAGGCCCCTTCAGGGCAATAATTTCAAATTTCTAATTCACTCCACTGTATCCCATCACCTGGGACACTTAGCATAATAAACATTTGTAAGGATGAATGAAGACCTCAACAAGTTTTGTGCCATCATCTAACTCTGAGCAGTGGAAGTAATACAATATACCATTAAGATACCATTAGGGTATCATAATATACCATTAATATACCATTAGGATATCTACCCCCTCTCCCACTTCAAAACAAAATACTTTTGGAACTCAGAACTAAAATCCTTACTTTTGAACTTATTTTCACTTTTTCAAAAATCTCGGCCAGGTGTGGTGGCTCACGTCTATAATCCCAGCACTTTGGGAGGCTGAGGCGGGTGGATCACCTGAGGTCAGGAGTTCGAGACTACCCTGGCCAACATGGTGAAACCTCATCTCTTTTCTATTTCAACATTAATGCCAGGCGCAGTGGCTCACGCCTGTAATCCCAGCACTTTGGGAGGCCAAGGTGGGCAGATCACCTGAGGTTGGGAGTTCGAGACCAGCCTGGTCAACATGGTGAAACCCCGTCTCTATTAAAAATTCAAAAATTAGCTGGGCCTAAGGGTGCATGCCTATAATCCCAGTTACTTGGGAGGCTGACTCAGAAGAATCGCTTGAACCTGGGAGGTGGAGGTTGCAGTAAGCCGAGATGGCGCCACTTCCGTCAAGCCTGGACAAGAGCGAGACTCCATCTCAAAAAACAAAAAAGAGTAAGATTCAGAAGGTACAATGAAAAGACCACCGACTGGTACTATCAACATGCCAGAAGAGTGAAAATTTTTGAAGAAAATGCTGATGAATTATTTTTACTGATCACCCAAGCAGGCACCAATAATTCATGAATTCATAATTCATGAGACATGAATTATGAGTGAAGCTGAAAGGGTTTAAAAAAATCTCTTCCAGTTGAACTGGCGGGATGAACTACTGACTGAGCAGGCCTGATGATTTCTTCCAAAAATAAATAAATAAACAAGCACACAAACAAAATAAAGCGGAAAGGCAGAGAATAGCACTTCTCTTAAGTTCATCGAAGCATTTTGACTTCGAATTTTCATTCTGAAGTGTGGCTACAATTCAAAAATTCTGTGAAAGCGTAACAACCCAAAAAACATACAGTCCTGCAATGTTGAAACTGCTGTTTAATGAAGAAGCTTTCTGACTCATAAAATCTCAAATGAGGAGGAGAAAGACCCAATGTTTGACCTCTGGAACTTTCCTTCTCATTATGGTGTGAAACCTGATTTTGGTGTATTTCTTTTTTTAACATTATTTTTAACAAATTGCTCTGTAGTTCAAAAAAGCCTGCTGGCCTAATTACCAGTCCTCAAACCACAGATTCATACTAACCCCTTTTGCAATTCTCTCTTCCTCTGTCTTTGTTTCTCAGAAATGAGAATCCCAAGTGTATTTAAAGTGATGAAAGGTTGTAAAAAACCAGGTAGCTATTTTGCTTACCTGGGAGATGGGGTGGGAAGAAATTCAAAGTATTTGTTTGGGTTCTTGATTATTTTGAACAGGTTTCACACCTTCATTATCTCCTGTGCTTTGTCTATGTTTTTGCCTCGCTTCCATAAATTGGATAGCAAACCTACTGGGCCAGTGTCATGTTCAACTCTGTCAGCGGACATTTCCTTTGTGCTTACTTCAAGAATGCCCATGCTACAACTGCAACAAGGCAGAGAACAGTGGGGTCCTTCCAGATCCAAAGACCACCGATATGTCTGTGGGACACCATCCAAAGATCATCTCCTCCCTCAGCTAAGCTCCTGCAGCTTCTATTAAAGCACTTACCACATTCTACCCCATTTCCAAAAGTTTTATCTCCTCCAGCAGGCAATAAGCTCCCTGGGCAGGGAACTTTCTTGTTTCTTATCATTTGGAGCACAAGGCCTTAGAAAATGTTTGTGAATCAGATGAACTGCCCTTGTTTAATAAAGAGCAACGATTGTTCACGTCAGTTCTGTCAGTTAAGCCACTACATTTCCAACTCCAGGGTCAGTCTAGACTCAGGTCCAACCCAAGAGACAAGGTTCATGCCTGAACCGCAAGCTCTCTAATCCGTCAGCTTCAGAGTCACATTACTGCAGGGGACCCAATTCTCATGCAAATCAAGCATTGCCAGTAGATGGAATTAGGAGAGGTTAATACACACGTTGTTGCAAGTGTAAAAAATACAAAGCCACTTTTAAATATTACCTAATTTATTATAAAATTTTTATCCACAACAAAGTAGAGAATGACCAAAAGGATCTGGGTGGAATAGTCTACAACTTTAAAAAGGAGTCCTCAAGTCTGAAAAAGTCGTTAAAAAGAAGTCCTCAAGTCCAAAACAGATAGGAATTTCTTTCTCTAACTAGGCATCAGAAAGCAGAGATGGTGCAGGGTAACGAGTCTAAACTTTGAAACCCTACAGTCTTGATCTCCAACTCCCATATACAACCAGTATGACAGTATCACTCTGCATGTGATTAATCCACTTAAAATCCAGCACCTAGTAAGTGCCAGGCACCTTTTGAGGCATGGGAGATAGAGCAGCAAACAAATGGATAAGGTGCCTGCCCCAAAACAATAGGAGTAGGGATAATAATAGTATCTTACCCATAGGATATTATAAGAAGTCCATACCGAGGATTACAGGTGAAGCCCTTAGCACAGTGTCTGGCTCATGCATCGTGTTCCTCAATAGCTAATACTTAAAGGAGAGGTCAGTTTATATACAAGCTGGAGGAAATATAGATGTATTTTTAAACAGGAAGGAAGGAAGGAAGGAAGGAAGGAAGGAAGGAAGGAAGGAAGGAAGGAAGGAAGGAAGGAAGGAGGGAGGGAGGGAGGGAGGGAGGGAGGGAGGGAGGGAAGGAGGGAAGGAAGGAAGGAAGGAAGGAAGGAAGGAAGGAAGGAAGGAAGGAAGGAAGGAAGGAAGGAAGGAAGGAAGGGAGTTTGAGATCAGCCTGGCCAACATAGTGAAACCCTGTCTCTACTAAAAAATACATAAATTAGCTGAGCGTGGTAGCACATGCCTGTAATCCCAGCTACTCGGGAGGCTGAGGCTGAGGAATCGCTAGAACCCAGGAGACGGAGGCTGCAGTGAGCTGAGATCGTGCCACTGCATTCCAGCCTGGGTGACAGAGCGAGACTCCGCCTCAGAAAGAAAGAAAGAAAAGGAAGGAAGGGAGGGAGGGAGGGAGGGAGGGAGGGAAAGAGAAAGAAAGAAAGAAAGAGAGAGAGAGAGAGAGAGAAAGAAAGAAGAAAGAAAGAAAGAAAGGAAGGAAGGAAGGAAGGAAGGAAGGAAGGAAGGAAGGAAGGAAGGAAGGAAGGAAGGAAGGAAGGAAGAAAGAAAAGACTACATTGGGCAACATCACATCTGTCGCCTCACTAAGCCCAGGGTTGGATGAGGAGCTCTGGCCAGCTGCATAAATGAGGACCCCCTCGTATCCCCATCTCTGCTCTTGCTCTGTTGTCTGCCCTGTTAAAGGAATATACTTTCTCCATTGTGATTGGGGAGCCTCATAAGGTCTTTGATACTTGGAGCACAAAGAAGGATTCTAAGAAATGTAACTGTGATTCCTGAATTAAAGAGGATCTAGAAGTCAACAACAAAGGAGCTCAATCAGAGGGCTTGTAAGTCTTTCCCAAATCCACCTTGGTTTAGTTTTGGTTTTTGTTGTGATGTTTTGTTTTATTTTTTGGTTTGATGGAGTCTTGCCCTGTTGCCCAGGCTGGAGTGCAATGATGCCATCTCAGCTCACTGTAACCTCCACCTCCTGATTTCAAGTGATTTTCCTGCCTCTGCCTCCTGAGTAGCTGCAATTACAGGCACACGCTACCACACCTGGCTAGTTTATGTATTTTTAGTAGAGATGGAGTTTCACCATGTTGGCCAGGCTAGTCTTGAACTCCTGACCTCAAGTGATCCGCCCACCTCAGCCTCCCAAAGTGCTGGGATTACAGGCATGAGCCTCTGCGCCTGGCCCCCACCTTGTTTTTTAATTCCAGTATGCCTTTGCCCTGTCATTCCTATTATTAGGTATATTCTCCTCTGTTCTCTTGGTCCTGAAATACCTGGTATATTTCCATTCAACTTACGTCTCCATTCATACTTAAGTTCTTAAGTGTGAACTTAAAGACCAAGTTCATACAATACCACGTCCAAAACCTTCCTGAACTCCAAGAAGGACAGTTGCTCCCTCTCACCTCTGCCCACCTACACGTTCAACACAGTCTCATCTGTTGAATCAGTCTCACTTGTTTTATGTTCATTCTGTCATTAGCCTACCCTGCTTGTATGCCTAACACCAAATTAAGAGCAGAAGGCATAGCTCAATTATTATCTCACTCGCTTATTCAGAAACTTTTGAGTCCTGACTCTATGGCGCACTCTGTTTAATGTGCTAGCATATGGCGACGAACTCAGCAGTCTCAAATGTGTGCTCTATGGGACTTCCATCCTAGGGAGGAAACGTTCCTCTCCTCTTTCCACTACTGTTCTCACCAGATCAGCCTGCCCACCCACAACAAGAATTCCAGGCACAAGGAGCAGTTGTGCGGGGCATGTTTTCATGAATAAATAAATCGCCCTCACTTTTCGGTTCTTTGAAGTGTGAAGCAGAACCAAATGCCTGAAGCCATTACAGTCCACCTGGGCCATCGCCACGAAGTTCTACCCTGTATGCCACTGCCTTGGCGATTCAGTGCCCTATTTTTAAAATGAAGAGACACTTTATTCACCAAAATCCAAGCTTGATACGTGCAGAGGACGGAACAGAATTATTTCCTAGGAAAGAGATCTACTCAGCCAAGAAAAACTACACTCACAAAGTCCCTATCCAGAGTTTTCTCCATGAAGCTTCCACAGACTAACGCCATCAGATATGACTTTTTTTCTCACACTGAAGTACCTTGGCACCTTTCCAGAGCCCACATCACATGAGCTCTCATTTATTTATATGCTGCCTTAGCATCACGTCCACTAAGGGTAACCTCATTAGAACAAAAGGTAGTTGATCACCCAGGAAATTGCAAGGGATTTGGGAGCTCTGTGTAAGATATTCTCCTCTAACTCCAATGCAGACACTGTGATTATGGAAAACTCATTCTACAGTCATAACACCTCACACAATGTGAACACACATCAGGCTCTCAATAAGTGCTTGTTATGTTTCATTTCTAGGAAAAGTTTTTACTCCTTACACCTCCAGTATTGGGAGGAGAGACCAAATCCATGCCAAAAAATAGGTAAAAATCCAACTGACTTCCAGAAAGGCAATGAAACAAAATTCCCAAGAAATACCATCTACAGAATAATAAACAGTATTGGCCACGTGGAGCTTTCCGTAGTCTCATCAACTCTTTTTAAGTCCATTAAAAGTCAATATACACCTTGTTTACATCAGCTCATTGTGCAGAGTTGTGATTTAACTGGCCCTTCAAAAATTCTGCTTTGCCAGTCTCTCCTTCTTACCTTAAAATAATTGCAATTAAACATCAGGGTTACATATACCGCCGACTGACATGGATTTTTTGTTCCCCTTTAGCTAACATTTTCTGTACCTTACTATGTTCTAGCAACTACACAAAACTAGTATTGTGATCTCTTTCAGTGTCAAAATAACACCACAAACTTGTTCTTCTATTGATCCCATTTACAGTTGATAAAATGGAGAGTCAGAGAAGGTAAGTCAGACAGTTAACAGTTGATCAAACCAGAACTGATGCCCCCATGGCTCATATAGTGAACCAAGGGTCAGAAAACCTAGACCTGTGGGCCAAATCCAGCCTGCAATGTTTTTGGTCTTCTTTATAATTTTTCCTTTTTTTTTTTTTTGAGGTGGAGTTTTACTCTTGTTGCCCAGGCTGGAGTACAATGGCATGATCACAGCTCACTATAACCTCCACCTCCCGGGTTCAAGCGATTCTCCTGCCTCAACCTCCTGAGTAGCTGGGATTACAGGCATGCGCCACCACGCCTGGCTATTTTTGTATTTTTAGTAGAGACAGGGTTTCTCCATGTTGGTCAGGCTGGTCTCGAACTCCCGACCTCAGGTGATCTGCCTGCCTCAGCCTCCCAAAGTGCTGGGATTGCAGGTGTGAGCCACCGCACCTGGCTGATTTTATTTTTTATAGAGACAGGGTCTCACTCTATTACCTAGGCTGGTCAAAAACCTGTGGGCTCAAGCCGTTCTCCGTTCTCAGTCTCCTGAGTAGCTGGGACTATGGGCGCCCCACCGCATGCTTTTATAAACACAGTTTTATTGGAACATAGCTCATTTGTTTATATATTGTCTATGGCTGCTATCCTCTTACAAGAGTTGACTAGCTGTGACAGAACGTATGTGCAAAACCTAAAGCATTTACTATCTGGCACTTCACAGAAAAAGTTTGCCAACCCCTAGTCAATACTTTATAAGCAAAGATAAGATGTAAGTGTTAGCAATCTTCTAAAAGGCTCGATCATATTGTACACAAAGTACAGTGTTTTCAACAAAAACAAAAGCTTTCTAACAACCTTAAAACTCTAGAGTGGGAACAGTCCTTGCCAGTCATCTACCTTCTGTTTCTGAATTCTGAGTTGAGCCCAGCATTAGTAAATGCCTCATTACTCTAACTCCCATTTAGAAAGAAATACACTCAGGATAGTAGAAGTATTTATTGCTCGCAGAACTGTCTGGTAATAAAGAAATTGCCCCATCACTCAAACAGCAATAGAAGATTTATCGATTTCCTATGCAAAGTATTCTACTTAGACCTAAACAAACTAGGGGAAGAAAGCACAAGTTCAACATAAAAGACAGATGGGATGGTAGGAGTGGTGTGATCCTTTCTTCATTCATGCTCTCAAACCAGTAAAACTTAGATATAGAGAGGTAACTCATCCCCAGATGTGCAATCTGGGGCATGTGCTTATTAACAACATAGAATGTGGCACTGCATTGCTTACAATGAAGGATGCAGTATAACTTTACCCAAAACCTAATTCATCACCCTTTTCCCTTTAACAATCAGCCTCTTCTCCTGTGTTGTCCATCTGTGAATGTCATCACCAAGACTAGAAGCTTCCATCACCACCCTCCTCCCAGCCGCCACCACATAAACATAATATGTATCTGAGTCCTTACACCAAATGCCTTCCTCTCTTTCTACTGCAGCTGCCTTCTTGCTGTAGCTAAGGGTCTCATGCTCTCTGGATGGACTGGCTGTCTTTTTTGGTTTTTTTCTTTTCTCTTTTGAAACAGAGTCTCACTCCATCACGCAGGCTGGAGTGCAGTGGCACGATCTCGGCTCACTGCAACCTTCACCTCCCAGGTTGAAGCGATTCTCGTGCCTCAGTCTCCTGAGTAGCTGAAATTAGAGGCATATGTCACCACACCCAGCTAATTTTTGTATTTTTAGTAGAGACAGGGTTTCACCATGTTGGCCAGGCTGGTCTCAAACTCCTGACCTCAAGTGATCCCCCAGCCTCGGCCTCTCAAAGTGATGGGATTACAGGCATGAGCCAGTGCGCCCAGCCTAGATGTCTTTTTTTTTTTTTCTTTGGCCTAACTAGGGTCTTGGGGTATCAGTGTCTCCCACTCCATTTCCTGCTGCTCATCTTCCAGGACTGTGTCTAGTTTCCATTTACACACCTCTGTGGCTCCTCCCTGGTTACCAAATTCAGGATAATTCTTGACTCTGTCAATTTAAGGAGCAGCAGATAAGCCTTATTAATTTACTATGGATGCTTTGGACCCATCAGCATCAGCTAAGACCTGCTGGAAAGCTTCAGGCAATGCACAGAATGCAGCAGCTCACCAGGACTGACCCTCACCCTGGGCCCGCTGGTGTGCACTCCACCAGCACTAACTCGTCATGTCTGCCATTAAAAAAATTTGGCAGGTCGACTGTGCCAACAAGGTCCTGGAGACCAGGAGGGCTCAAGCATTGGCCAGAGTTCTGTGGGTAGGAAACGGTGGGGCAGGAACTCAAATCAAGGCAGTGACTGCAGAGCTCACACTCCACCCCACCTCCCTCTGCCTCTGCTGCCTCTGAATTCCTTAATACTTTGTATTCCTCTGAAATGACTTTTTGAAAATTAAACCTAGAATTACATTTATATACTTCCCTTCTAAAATTGAAAACCCCTGGAGGGTAGTGGTCTAGTTTTATTATTAATCTGTAAACCTCCCCAAATACCCAACCTGATACCCAGCTGGAACTAAATGAAGAACAAAGGGGTAGTCCCTCCTCCAGGAAGTATAATGGAAGAATGAAAAAGAAAAGATCGCCCAGAAAATCCATCAACAGAATACCCCCATGGGGTCTTTCTTTGTGGTCTGTTTATACCCCAACATATATTCACCAAGACTTCCTGAAAATAATTTTGAAGAAACAAAGACCATGAAAAATTAGCTGCCAGATTTGGAATGGTGTGTTTCTGTGGAGGAGGGGTAGGAACTAAAGGAATGGCCACATAGAGTGACCAGATTTCCTAAGAAGGGTAATTCATTTTACTCCAAAAGTGGGATAAAGCAGTGGTTCTCAGTCTGGCTGTGCATTAAAATCGCCTGGGGAAGTTTTAAAAATCGCCATCCCCAAGCCAACTAAATCCAGCTCCAGGGGAGGGCCCAGGCATGTGTGTTTTCTGAAGTAAGAAGAGCTGGAGTGAAGGGACCCGCATTGGAATTCTGACTCCACTAATTACTAATAACATGACCTTGGGCAAGATACTCCCGCCATGCATCCTTTTTCTTCAGCCCAGAACAATCCCTTACTAGCTATGTGACCTTGCAGCTCAGTTTCCTTTTGTGTAAAATGGAAATCATAATAGTACTTAACCCTCTTAGGGTTATTTTAAGCACTAAATAAGGATACATCAAAGTTCTTAGAACAGGGCCCAGGACATAGAAAGCACTAAATCACCGTTAGCTACTTTTATCATCAAAGGTACAGTGAGTTTACAATACTTGCCTCCCAAGCTGAGGACTAAATACAAAGTACTTGATATAAAAAGTACCTAATAAATGGCACTCTCTTTCCCATCCATACATCTCACTCACAATTATCTCTGAATATGTGATCTAACCTGAGGGCCCTCAGGATAGAGAAACCTAATTCCCCAACGCTCCCTTGGGGTTGCCAGATAAAATACAGAGCATACTTAACATGAAAAATATCTGCTATTTATCTGAAATTGAAATTTAACTGGATGCCCTATAGTTCTCTTTGCTAAATCTGGCAACCCTACATTCACCTGTCACCTACATTTAGGCTAAAAGTGAAGTGGGAGGCAGAGTCCAGTCCATGGAAGCACCACAATCAATCGATCAATCAATCAATACCTAGCATGGTGGTGCATGCCTGTAATCCCAGCTACCTGGGAGGCTGGAGAATTTCTTGAACCCGGGAGGCGGAGGTTGCAGTGAGCAGAGATCGCGCCACTACACTCCGGCCTGGACAACAGAACAAGAATTCATATTTAAAAAAAAAACAAAAATCAGTACCTGGGATCTCCCTAGCTTTGCTCCCTGGAAGCCATAAGACATCTTACTACAATTCATAAGCAGCTCTCCAGCTTTCCTACATAGGGCAAGTCAATGCATTGTTCAGATGAACAAAACATAGGAGGAACCTACTCAAAGGCAAAGGAGGGCAAGAAGAGAGAAAGCTTTCCTAAAGTGACCTCCCCATTTTGCAGTCACTTATCAAATACCTAAATCAAGTGAACAGGAAGATTTCAACAGAAACCTTTGCCTCCTGGTGGAACACACACTCCAACCATGCCATAAGGCAAAAGCTTGGCTATAAATTATTTAGCCCTATAAAAGATGAATACCAAAACCCAAAGCCATGTTATGGGCTTCAAGAGTCCTATGCCAGATAGGTCTCTAAGGTATCACCTATTTATTTGTTGTTGTTGTTGTTGTTGTTGTCAATTTTATCTTAACCCTCCCTTTCCAAAACAGCTAAGTTTATTCTACCCTTTCAAATCAATGTTTTTCCCATTAGAAGAAAGGCAGAAATAACAGACCCTTTAGAAAAATAACATTCCAGAAACCTATTTTAGAGGGTATTTATTTTGCATTCCCAGAACAAGCTCCCTGGAGAAATGTTAAGTTTTGAACTATGTCTACTATAATATTGGTATATGTGTAAAAAACTAAAGATTAAAAACACAGAAGTTAAGAAGCCTTAACAGCCAATGAGTCAGCCAGGTCTATAAGAGTGGAATTAAATTAGCACTAGATTGTTCATTGATTATCACAAACACTGAAAGCTCTGCTGCAAAGACATGTTTTCCAGTTCACTTGGTTAATCCCTTCTGAACAAGGATCCAAGGAATGAATATGATTTATCCAATGGCAAGCTACACAAATTAATCACACCCAAGCACCATGCTGACAGCCAAACACAATCTATAAAATTCCAGACTACCGTCATAAGCCAATAACAAGAACTAAAGCTCTGATACCCACTCCCCCCAGAAGAAATCCCAAATTATAAAAGGTTTGAAATGACACTCCCACATCCATTTACAGCCAACTAATTCAGACTTGTAGATCACATAAAAATACTTTTAAAAGAAAAAAAAAAAGAGTTAGGTAGAAGCTAATTTTTTCTTTATATATATTTCAACAGCTATAATAAATAAGCTGATTTTTTACCAGCAAGAAAAGTAAAAAGGCAAATAGGCATATCATTCATGGATTTGTGCAAAATTCACATTAAAACCCACACTGTAATAATAAGCACATAGCATCAGCATAATCTCCAGTTTATTTAGGTTTGCTACCACATATATTAGTAACCTAAATGTAACCTATAAGTGGGTTTGTTGGTTTTTTTCCCCACAAACAGCAGAAACTAACTCATTTTCCTGAATAAGCAGCAGATTCAGACAGCAACCCACAGAACCCAGAATTTGTTGGCAAAGCTCCGACTTTGCAAGGAGGCTAATAACACATGGAAAAGAGACAGCACAAAGGAAAAGGGGGCCAGGAGGACAAGAAATGCTCCATTCATGATGCCCCGCATCCCTGGCACGGTCTATCTGAATGCTGCTCTTATGAGGCTGCCAGCTTTGAAAGTAAAAAAGAGAAAAAAAATATGTGTAACTTAAGTCGGAAAGAAGGGAGTTCTCTGTTTGCTGTTCTTGCTAAGAGACTAAAGAAGACATTGCCAATAAACCTTCATCTTCACGCAGGGAAGCTTTTTCTTTCTTTCTGGCCAAGGGAAGATGCAGTTTAGAAAGCAACCACATCAGCTTAACAAGAAGTGTGTTAATGGGGAAAAACCACAGTTCTGAAGCTGGCGAAGGCAGCCCCATGACCGCCAGGGCTCCCTCGCTGACTGTGTCGGAGGCACAGACTGCACAGGGCTCAGAATGTCACCTGTGAACCCCTCCAGCAGAAGTCACTGCTCTATGTTACCCTCACGGAGCAATTTCTCTGAAGTTCCCCCAAACGATGATTGCCTGGTGTGTCTTTCTTTTATTCAAGGTCAAGACCAATTCCATATACCCATTCACCTTAAGGTAAAATGACATTTCACAGGGCTAAACGCCACCTGCTTATGGAGGAAAAGACACTAAATAAAGGAAAGTGGAGAGGGAGACATGAGTTTCTGTCTCCCCAGCTATTGTCAGACTCACAAAAGGTATTTTTTGTTCCAGTTGTGTGTGAACAGAGGACCTGAGGTAAGACAATGAACTTGAAACATTGGTAACAGGGAGACGGAAAGATGCCAGCACTGGCTGAATATCTGTGAGGTATTTGGCCGCACGCTATACACGTATAGATGCTTTACATTCATTATCTCATTTCATCCTCACCTTTACATTCATTATCTCATTTCATCCTCACCTTATTCTTCTAAGGTAGAATAATGTGTAATGGTTGTAGCTCTGAGGAAACCAAGACATAACAAGGACCCTGTACTGCCTGATTCTAAAGGCTGTGCTCTTTCTGTTACTGATGGTTATTCATTTCCGATCTGCCTCCCACCAGGCTTTGGCAAACTTTTCTGTGTAGAGTCAGAGAGTAAACGTTTTGGGCTTTACAAGCCATATGATCTCTCTTGCAAGTACTGAGTTCTGCCATTGTAGCAGGAGAGTGGCCAGAGACAGGAAGTAAATGAATGAGTGTGGCTGGGTTCCAATAAAACTTTATTTATGAACACTGACATTTGATTTTCGTATAATTTTCACATGTCATACAGTACTATTCTTCTTTTGAATTTTTTTAACAGTTTAAAAATGTGAAAGCCATTCTTAGCCCACAGGCTCTAATTTGCCACACTAGGTCTACATCATCCATAAATAACATCTTGATTAATCTTGGAGGGAACTAAAGAAGAAGAAAGATGGTATTGCTCTAAGAATTAGAAGGGAAAATGGCGGGGGGCGGGGGGAGGGCATTCAGGGAGGTGTTCTGTGCTATTTAGTGTTTTTTAAATCCTCATTCCCACTTCACTATAGGACATAAGTTTTCTCCATCACACCTGACAGAAAGAATGGGAAAAAAAGAATCCCTGCTATTAACATCAGCAGAGAAGGGATAATCTACACACACAAATATAGTGATGTTTTGGCCAGTAGTGACTCATGTCTATAATCCCAGCACTTTGGGAAGCCGAGGTGGGTGGATCACTTGAGTCCAGGAGTTTGAGACCAGCCTGGCCAACATGGCAAAACTCCATCTCTACCAAAAAATACAAAAAATTGATAGGGCATAGTGGCACGCCTATGTAGCCCCAGCTAATCGGGAGGCTAAGAGGTGGCTGGATCACAGAAGCCCAGAGGTCGAGGCTACAGTGAGCCACGATGGTGCCACTGCATACCAGCCTGGGTGACAGAGCAAGATCTTATCTCAAAACAACAACAACAACAACAAAAGGAATGTTTTGAGTAAATTCAGTTTACATATTAGCATATGATTTTGAAATTTATCCTTTTATTCTCTCTATAAAACATCCTATAAATTCAGTTTGCATCGTTACCTTTCAGTTAAACAAAAACTGAAGAAAGCCAGTTAAAAAAAAAAATCACAAAAGTTGAAGAAGAATTGATGGGCCAGGGAAAACACAAAGTAAAGAGAAGGTCCTGGCAACCCTGGCCAGGGATCTCTGAGACACAAGAACGTCTTTCCAAGCTGTCAATGACAGACTGATTTACTAATTTTAGAGAATGGAAGTACAGAGTTAACTTACCAACTAATCAATGTGTTTTCTCCCTTGACTGTTTCCAAACACAGAGTGCTGGCCAGTTGCTTCAGGTAAACCCAGTCAGCTATAAACACTATACTAACAATATCAGTAAGATCAAGCATGCACTAAATTGCTCCTGAAAATATACTGTCTCTTCTGGCTTTATTTCCCCATTTGGCTGGCCTACTGTTTTCTGCTATACATCCCCAGCATAAAGCATAATCTCATTTTGAAGTCAGGCGTGGCCTCGCTACTGGCCTTTGGAAAGGGGGTTACCAAACGGCATGCTTCCTAAAAAGTAAAAGTAGGCAAGGGTGTGGGAGTGTGTCTAAGTATCAAAGACAGCTTTGAGGGTAACAGATGAACTAGACTTAGAAGCTGGGAGTCTTTGCCCTCTTCACGTCCTTTTACATTAAGGTCATCATGTCAACTAAACCTTAGCATTTTCCAATCTTTAATAAATGGGAAGGGGAGCTGCATGCAAACATGATTAAAACAACCTCCTAGAACTCAGAGGTGAAGGCACCACAAAACATTGCCCAGTAGGCAATATGATGGATTTTTATCTTTTGTCAATCAACTTGAAATATTTAGGAAAGACTGTCAAAAAATTCCTAAAACATTTCCTCATAATACTTACAGTTGGATTTTTAAAATCTCTGTACTCTTTTATTTCAATGAATAGGCCTGGATGACAAAATATGGATAAACATTTTGTTTTTATTTCAGTGTCTGTTATTCTATTCTAGTTTTGTTTTATGGTTACTTGTATTTCTATCATTTTTCTCATTCCAGTCCTAACCCGAGTACATTTAATAAGAATGCCAAATGAACCTGAACTGCTGGAAGGATTTTACATACTTGTAAGACAACTGGGCTAATGTGGGCATTATAGTCACAGAATGATATGCGCAAAGCCATAGAAGAAGCTCCAAATTTAAGAGGGAAGAAAACAAACAAATGAAAAACTTTAAACGCCATTTAATAGCCACCTCTCCAAAACCAGTACTAGTCCAAATGATTCTTGCTTTGTTTTGAAACATTTCCAGTGATGTTCCAAAGCACCGTAGGTTCATTAAATCAGGTGAGTAAGGAAAGTTAATGAGAAGAAGCAAACGTTATCAAATAGCCTCTGTTTAGGATAGAGGAGGCCCATCTGTCTGCAGTGAAGGCAACACAAGAGCTTACAAATAATCTGCCTTCCCCCGGTACATGGCTCCAGGACACCTCCTTTGTGTGCTTGGAATCTGAGGAATTTAGGAGACAATCCTAGACTGTTGCAGTGTTGGGGGATCCTTGTTTAAATTGGGGACACAATGCAGCCAGCTGCCACTCATGACCTTGATAAGCCAATGCATCCATCACTCTACCAGTCTCCATGCTGGTCTCACCATCATCAGAGTGGTGGGGAGGAAATCCTAATTTGTTGAAGCCTTCACATCCCTGGTAGCATCTCCTAAGCAGCTTCTGAAATAGTCTGTTGTAAAAGCAGCAGAAAGCTTGGGTTGGAGAATGGTCACAATCTGGCTATGACACAAGGTCTCAAGTGTCACTGAAAAGTCACATTGAAACGGAGGTCGGTTCTACGTCCTTTTGTGGTCTGTGGTGGTCATTCAGTGCCAAGACGAGGGAGATGACCCTTCGGCCAATGTCACTCTCAGGAGTTCCTTCACAGTACACCACCACTCCCTTCAGTAACAGCCACTTCATGCCCTTGATATCCTTTTCTTCTGCTCTGTTCAAGGCGACTTTACTTGTACCTTATAATTCAAAGATCTTTCAGTAGGCCCAGAGAAAAAGAATCAACTCAGGGACAAAGTACATTTTCCACATTGATCTTTCGATAGCCTCATGTCTGAAGCAGGTCTTTTCAAAAGATGGGCCCTTTAAAAATTAACTCAAGAGAACTAGAGACAGGAAGATCCCCTTTTCTTCAAAGTCTTTCCAATAAAGGAAGAGTAATGCTGTTTTCTTTAAGCAAATAATCAATGGCTTCCTTTACAATTAACTTACTGATTTAAGGCAGGTGCGATTACTGCCCCCATTTTACACATAAGGGGGCTGAAATACAACAGGTCATTTGCCAAAGACCATATAGCTTATAAGTGGCCTTGCTGTCAACGCACTGAACCATGATACTTCTGCTAAACCTCTATAATGAGAGCAGTTCATTCCATTATTTTAAATGAACTCCACTCCTTTCTCCCTTCCAACACTGAAATGAAAATCTCATCTTCACTGATGCTTAGTCTAATCACTAAAGCAGTGGTCTTCAGTGACCCCCACAAGGCACATCTGGCAGTCAGGAGATATTTTTGATTGTCATGTATATGGGGGTGAAGAATACTACCTAGTGGCATCCAGTGGGTAGAGGCCAGGGATACTGCTAAACATCCTATAATGTACAAGGCAAGTCCCCGTGACACAGAATCATCCAGATCACAGTATCAATAATGCTGAACAGTCAGATAAGTATTTTCATGACACAGGTCTTCCCCCCTCCATCGCTTTTCTCATTTCTGCCATTTTCCCCATAGCAATGGTCGGTTGAGTATTTGTGCCCCGAACTAGCTAGGAAGCCACCTTTCCTAGTAAGTAGGATTTCTTCCCCTTCCCCTACCTGATCTCCCCTACTTCCCCCAAGAAACCTAACAGATTTATGTAGTCCCATTTCTGCACTTTGAGTCAGACCATCCCACTTCATGGAACTCCTATATAGTCTTCCAAGCCTATTTCAAGTGAAGTTTTGCCTGAGAAGGCCAGCCTACAGCAACTACATCCTCCTCCTGGAATCTGAACTTCCAGTTTTGCAATTAAAGTGATAATAATAATTGCTGTCACTGTATTCCTACCATGTGCCCCACACTTTGGCCAAACATTTGATACATGTTACTGCTAATCCTTCAAATGACTCTAAAATAAAGATACTGCCATTTCCATTTTTCCCTAGGACTAAAGAGAAGCTAAAAGAAGGTAAAGGAGTTCAAAAGTTTTAACCCAAGGAATGAGAGAACCAGGATTGAAACCCACATCAGACTAACTCCAGAGCCCAGTTCTTTCCAAACGGGTCACACGACCAGGCACAGTCAAGATCACATACATCTCTCATTCTCTCAAAGTACCTGGAAGAATCTCAATAAATACCTGTTGACTGACTGATCAAACAATAATAACCTCTCTGGGGTTCCAAGGCCGCTCTGAGAGTGATCCTCCCATTGTACAATTTCTCTTTTATTACTCCCACACATTAATGGGTCATTCTTCTTGCCTTCCCTTACTGCATATATATATATATATATATATACACACACACACACATACAGCTTTATGGAGCTATAATTGATATGCGATAAATTGCACATTGGTAAATGTATATTTTGATAAGTTTCACATGCATATGCACTCATGCATCCACTTCCAATATTAAGTTAATAAAATACCCATCACCCTTTAAAGTTTTTGCACTCTCTTATCCTTACCACCCACTCCAACCATTGTACTGCAACCACTAATCTGTCTCCTGTCATTGTATATTAATTTGCATCTCCTAGAAGTTTGTATAAATGGCATCCTATAACATATACATTCTTTCTTCTCTGGCTTCTTCACTCAGCATATTTTGGGATCATCCATGTCAGCATGTATCAATAGTTTGTCCTCTCTTATTGCTGAATATTACTCCTGTATGGATATACCACAGTCTACTCATCCATTCACCTAACAGACATCTGCATTGTTTCCAGTTTGTGGCTGCTGTAAATAAAGCTGCTGTGAACATGTGTGGACAAAACACCATTCTCTTTAAAATCCACCTCTATCTCAAGAAGAATTTTGCCAGATCATACAATTGTATTAAATTTTGAACTGTTTTTCCAGTGTACAGAAATGGAGATGAGAAACAAAACCTTGTTCTCTTGAATGCCTACCAGAGCATGATTTTCCAGGACAGATGGCTGGTCTTGTCATTTGGACCCATCCCTTCATAATAACTTAGTCTAATTTCAGTTTCCTTATGTATAAAATCAATATAATAGAGCCTCCTTCACAGGGCTGTCGGGAAGATTAAATGATGATGATTATTCTCACAAAATCTTAACCCCGAACCAATGTGTGGCGAGTAATTAATAAATATGGGCTGTGATTATCTTAACATCTATTATGAAAAATGATTAACCCTCATTATGCCTTCAAATAGAAATTCCTATGATTTCTGCCAAATTTATCTATTCAAATTTTACCTTAAGTGACCATTCTACCATTATGAAATCATATAGCAAACAAATGATGGTCTAACACAGGGGTGTCCAATCTTTTGGCTTCCCTGGGCCACATTGGAAGAACTGCCTTGGGCTACATATAAAATACACTAACACTAGTGATAGCTGAAGAGCTACAGAAAAAAAAAAATCACAAAAAATATCATAATGTTTTTTAAAAGTGTACAAATTTGTGTTGGGTTGCATTCAAAGCCATCCTGTGCCGCAGGTGGCCCACAGGCCACAGGTTGGACAAACTTGGTCTAACACAATGCTTCTCAAACCTTTTTAAAACCCTGCCCCCTTCAGAAAAACAAAAATATATATAAATCTTAGAAGAATTGACACATGGTGCCTAAAAACACACCAATACAACCTTTCCCCTGGATGTAACAGGACAGCACTAGTGAGAACATGCTGTGGTCTTCTAACTAGTAGCTCCCTGTGAATCATCTGATTACTCATTCATCAGGGAGAAGGAAATGAATGGACTCAGTGAAACCCAACTAGCTTCCAGGAAGCCTGTGATAAACATCCCCTCTACACCGGCTTACGTACCATCTTACCACTCACTATCTATCAGGCCTCCAAGATCTATCCCTTGTATTTTCACATATGTGGGCAAGTCTGAAAAGGGACAGTTGGAAAGGGAAGTAATTGGCCCTGGGTGAAGGAGAGACAGGTCTGTAATTCGAGCCTGGGTGATCATCCATGAGGAAGGCTAGGAAGGAGTCTAGTGCTGGGGGGTGATCTGGCCTAGACAGTAAGCTTCCCACAAAAAGATGGCAGGTGTGATAACCAGACACACACATAATCAGAAGAACCCTTTGACAAGGCAAATTGTAAGGAGTTCTACCAGAGAAGAGAGCCTGGAGGAGAACTTTATGTATCTTTCCAACCGCGGCTGGGAATGAAGTGCCTGGTGGGCTTGGCAAGCATAGCTTAAGAGCACAGGATGATGACTCAGTCAGACTTAGGAGAACAACTCCTCATAGCCAACTATGCCATTACCAAAAAGCCATGGAGGTGTGACTTGGTTTCCCAAAAATAGGCCCTGGGATGCAGGACAGGAACATCCTCCAGGATGCTCTTCTTTATGATGATCACAGGTGAACGCAGACACGAAGGACAGGACTGCTCTCCTCCTCCACCCCACATCACTGCTCTCTCTAAAGAGCCTTTCCTAATCCCCATCACATAATAGATGCTGAATAGTTATGTGCTGAATTGCTGAAAGTGATTGGTTAATTCGTGAATGTTCAACTTCCATTTTTATGTTCTACACCTGGGCCATGACAACTCTCCTAAGGCCCTTGAAAAGGCAGTCTTGGCCAGGCACGGTGGCTCACACCTGTAATCCTAACACTTGGGGGGCCAAGGCAGGTGGATCACCTGAGGTCAGGAGTTCAAGACCAGCCTGGTCAACATGGTGAAACCCCGACTCTACTAAAAATACAAAAATTTAGCTGGGCGTGGTGGCGGGTGCCTGTAATCCCAGTGACTCAGGAGGCTGAGGCAGGAGAATCACTTGAACCCGGGAGGGAGGCAGAGGTTACAGTGAGCCAAGATCACATCACAACACTCCAGCCTGGGCAACAAGAGCGAAACTCCGTCTTAATTTAAAAAAACAAAAAGAAAAAGAAAAAAGAAAAGGCAGTCTTCCCACTAAGTAGCTAGGATTGTTAAGCACTCCGGTCCGTGCCTAGCATATTGAGGGGTTCAAAAAATGTCTGGTCTCTTTTAAAAAATCTAAAGTGAGGCCAGGTGCGGTGGCTCACGCCTGTAATCCCAGCGCTTTCGGAGGCTGAGGCAGGTGGATCACGAGTCAGAAGATCGCGACCATCATGGCCAACATGGTGAAACCCCATCTCTACTAAAAATAAAAAATTAGCCAGGCACGGTGGCAGGCACCTGTAATCCCAGCTATTCGGGAGGCTAATGAGGAGAATTGCTTGAACCTGGGAGTCGGAGGTTGCCGTGAGCCGAGATTGCGCCACTGCACTCCAGCGTGGCGACAGAGTGAGACTCCATCTCAAAAAAAATTAAAAAGGAAAAGAAAAAAAAAAAATTGAAAGTGATCTGCACCAGAGCAAACCACTGTCGCTACCTGGAATGTTTAGTGGCTTCAGAATATTCCCAAACGACAATGTACCTCCCCACACTTCTACATCAAATAACTTCCCTACCTACACACAGACAGACACAAATACACAACACACACATACAACCTAAGGAGGGAAAGTATTTGGTCATTTTCATGGCAAGAAAACTTACTAAAATACATCTACCAAATTAGGAGTAGGTGATAAGCAAGAGTTTAGTCTTAGCAGCAGGAAAAACCTGTTTCTGTGCTTTAGGAGTTCTGAATTAATTTTCGAAGGTTTGAAAGTAATACACTTGGGTAGGCACGGTAGCTCATGCCTGTAATCCCAGCGCTCTGGGAGGCCAAGGCGGGCGGATCACGGGGTCAGGAGATCGAGACCATCCTGGCCAACATGGTGAAACACCGACTCTACTAAAAATACAAAAATTAGCCGGGGATGGTGGTGTGTGTCTGTAATCCCAGCTACTCGGGAGGCTGATGCAGGAGAATCGCTTGAACCTGGGAGGCAGAGGTTGCAGTGAACCAACATCGCGCCACTGTACTCCAGCCTGGGCGACAGAGGCAAGACTCCGTCTCCAAAAAAAAAAAAAAAAAAAAGAAAAGAAAAAAGAAAGTAACATACTTTATATTGTTTAGTAGCCACACTACCAGCAAGAAGTAGAAGTAGCCAATACCTCAATAAAAAGTTGAAGTATCACTTAAAAAGCAGCTCACACTTTGGCAAAGACAGCAAAATTACAAATATGTTTCCTTTTACTGCAAAGACTGAACTCTAATAACTCTGTAGTCAAGTAATAGACAGACGAGTTAAGTAGCAGGATTTCTTACTTATCCTAACACCTCCTCATATGAAGAGGAACCAATTATTTCACTAAATGAGTAAAAAGAGGCAGACATCTAAGACTGTCTGGAGTTCATTTTGTTAGAAAGCTTACACATATCTTTCACAATTGAGAAGAACTAGAACTTTTTTCCAAAGGAGGATTACTAATCCACCTTATATAGAATACTTTTTCCGTAAAATTTTCCATTCAAAAATTTTTCATGTATATGTGTATAACATGATATAGATTAAATAGATTAGATAAATATAATATAAACATATGGATAGATATGATAGGTATAGATCTTCAGAAAAATATCAATAGATATTGATATACATAACTGATAACTGATTAATGAATGAATGGACTGATTGATTGACTGGTAGACAGGCAGGCAGACAAAATTAAAAGTAAAGGATTTACATGGACTGGACCCAAGTTAAAATTGAGTTCAGCTTCCCTCAATCCAACCTCCAAAATTTCCCTTGTTCTCCCCTTCTGCTTCTCTGTATGATGGTCTTGAGTACCTCTCTCTCCTCCAACCCACCTGACCAAACATTTCCACAAAGAAAGATCAGATAAAATCATTAATCTAATGTGCATGTAAATGGCCGGTACTATGCTGGGAGGATCCTAAACAGAAATATACCTACTTTGGCCTGGCCAAGGCAGAGGTTCCAAATCCTGTTATTTCAACACTATGTTTCAGAGCAGGTAGAAGCCTTTTAGGGCAACAGGGGAGAGTAGCCAGCAGCTCACAGTAGCCAGCAGCTCACAGTAGCCAGCAGCTCACTTAGTATAGTCCTAAGGATGTTGTCCTTATTCGTAGAGAACACTGAATCATACAACTGTCAACTTGGTAAGCCAGGAACTCTCGTTTAATGGAATACATTCCCACTATGGTCCAGTGGTACAGCTAGCCATATGAGGAGCTTAATGAGACTTGGAAACTGGAAGTGAAAACAGGCCTTCACTCTCATACAGTTGATGGACAATGGAAGTGCCCAATCGGGTCGAACTTGTCTGTGCTTTCTTCTGCTCTCATCCCTGTTTCTTCCTAACAAGTGGCCCTGTTGAACAGCAAGGGCTCCACCCAGCACCAGATATCTGGCTGCAGACCATGGGATTTAGAACTCCACAGACACAGAGGCAGCAGCAGCTTTTAGAAGCATCTGCTCCCTGTGGTCATCAGCATCCTGCAGTTCTGACCTGCCCAGCCCTACACAAGAGCTTCTGGCGAAACTTTCTCTAATCCTCTCACTTTCCTTCAAGACCTCTACATCCGCCAGCTCCTCTACTATTTGAGGAAGGACCAATTTCTATAATAAATCCCTTAATCCCATAATACTCACCATGTTTGTGTTTCTTTGACTGACAGCTGGTTGATAAATAGGATAATACAGAGAAAAGACCTCAATGCCTAGCCTCTGTGTATTCTAGTCATCCATTTATGAAACAACCTGCAATTCCATGTAGGTGAACACAGAGATGCAAAAACTGTTCATCAAAGAACACGCTTCTATACTGCCACACATAGGACCCATATACACACACTTCGAACCACACTGAACCTCTGAAGATCTTCTCTAAAAATACCACCACCATCACAAATCGCTTGCTACCATATGAAGAGTGCTCAGTGAGTGCTAAGGTATGAGTATTTTACAAGACAACTCTCAGGTAAAAATGACTAAGTGACTTCTTTCTTGTGTGTTACGTTCTTACCCCTCAAAAATAAAACAAATCTTTCCTAGATTCCCTTTAGTCAACGACCAATAGATCCATTTATCAACATGTCTTAAGCCAATGGTCACAAACTGGGTTCCTGCAAGCTGATTCTGGCCCACAGGCGTGTTTGATTTGGACCTCCGACTTTTTCGAATGTTTGAACTGATCCCAATTTTTGGAAATTGGGAGGTTTTCCCTAAAATTCCACATTTCCAACTTCTGAAAGACCCGCAGGTCTAGTCCCCTGGCCCCACTTTCTTGCGTGACAAGCATCTCAGTTGCCACTCTGCATTCCACTCATAACATCTACCTGGGCCCTAAAAACAACTAAGATGGCAACCATCAACTTGTACATTCTCAGGAAGCCAATCCCCAGGTGCCTCAGAGGATCGACGAGGTTCTCTTCATGTGACGTCTGCATTTCCTCAGCTGGTGACCTGCTGGTAAGGGCAATTTACATTTGGGTTGCTTTTAATGCCCAGGTCATAATGTAGCACAGCTCTCCAGTTAGAGGAGAGATGATTAAGAAGAGGCACATACCTTAAGCAATTAGGGCTGTATCAACATGTCCAGGAACAAGCTGGAACACCACCTGGCTCAGCTGCTTCATGTAAAAATCACATCACCAAAGCCTTTGGAGCACAATCATTATTCTTCACCAAGAAGAGCAATTTGAGGAAGATTTATTTGCCTTTTATTAGTAAAAAGACACTGCCTGGTATCACTTTCCCTTTCTTTACATCATGAGAAGGTGAAACCAAAAACAGAAATGGCTACACAATGGATGTTCTCAAGTGAAAGTGATTTGCAGGCAAAATGCCTGAGACTGAAATGAGGAAGCATCACAGAGACAAAAACTCCACGAAAAGTCTGTTTCTGCAAACTGTGGCTGAGGCACTTGGGGTTAAATTACTTCCCTTCTCCCTGTACTGGTTTTCTCATCTAAAATCCATTCTTATTAGGGCACCATAGTGAAGTGAACTAAACACTGCACACAAAACACTTGGCTCGGTGGCTGGCACACCCATTCAATAAAGGCTGAAATTACTGTTATCATTTTATTATTATCAACAAAGACAGCTCATGCAAAATTAAAAACACATTCAACCAAAATAGGGAAGGGGATTCCCTAGGCAGCCATTTCAGTCACAGAGAGACATTTGTAAATCAAGAGTCTCCAAGCTGGGGGTTATGTGTGTTACAATTTGGAGACTGTGTTTGGTTTGGTTCAAGTACAACCAGCAAACACATTCAATAGAAAATGTGCTAATAAAATTGTCTATCACTGTAGAATTATGGGATGGCTCGTTACATTCCTAAAACCATTTCATAACCCATTGATTCAACACCACAAGCTTTTTACAAAAATGTCCAAACATAAAAAGGTAAATTCTCGCATGATGGCCTCCACACATCTGGAGCTAAGTGGTAAAACTGGTGAGGTCCTGCGGTAATTTGAAAAGTACTTTGTTCAGCTTGCACCTCATTATTCTGCAGCAAGTCATCTGAAAGGGGGCATGCTAAGCAAAATATGAATATGTTTAGTTGGCCAATCAATAACATTCCAAGATTTTAAGAGCAACAGGCTGACTTCTAGTAAAATGTTCAGTAAACAGAGTTATTCATCTTTGCAAAAGATTTGTAGATCAAAGACTATTTGGATTCTGTCTCCCTTAAGAAAAATTAATAGCAAAGACACCATCTCCATTTTACAGATTAAGAAGTGGAGCAACTGGATAAAATGACAAAATGCTTTGGCTGAATCTCTTAAAAATTCAAAACTCCAAAGTATTACTATCTTGATAAGGAAAGATATTCCACAGGTAACTTACAGAGAGAAAATGGCTTGCAATGGTAGAGTTTCATAAAAAAAAAAAAAAAAAAAAAAAAAAAAAAAAAAAAAAAACAAGAGACACCAATTGTCAGGTGACATTCACTCCTTTCTAAAAATTAACTGAAGAAATACGGACGTGTGTTCCATGACTTCCAGCTTCCTGGTCATTATGGTTTCTGCCTCTCAGCAGTCCTTCCCCGTTGACACAAACTCCATGAAACAACCATCAGAATGTCTGCTAAACTACATGGAGAGCTCATTGACGTGCTCAAGAAATGTTTAGGTAGAGGCCAAGTAAGTTTCAATCCCTGGTTAGCCTAGAGGTCCAAAGATGAAAAAGTTGTATCCTAGTGAAGGCGACGGGCTTGCAGACAGAGACTTCCCAATGCTGTGCGCTTCATGCTATACACAAAGAAAACTCAAGGACTCAGGAAGCAGAGAAGAAACTAACCAGTCCAGTCTTACATGGACACTATTCCAAGCCTCCACAAAGTAAGAGGATTTGGTCTAAGTCTACATGACTGAAAAAAATATCACCAGCTTGTGAAAAGGAGGGGATTTTCAGGCCATTCAAAGCAGAAGGAATCATATGTTAACAGCCCAGAGATGTGAAATATTCACAAGGAACAGTAGTGGCAGTAAAGATGACCTGGGAAGAATAATTAGGGTCAGTTTAGAAAGAACTAAGTCTCAAAGCCTGGGGTTTTGCCAGCAGGAAAAGGGAGGGTCCAGAAAGCTTTTAAACAGGAAATTGGCCTAATTGGATCACTGTTTTAGACAGGGTTGTTCTATATGTGGACTGAAGAAAGCAAGGAAACTGCATGCTAGACTAGTTGCCAAAACCAAGACTATATAATTTATTCTGCTTAATGTGTCTTTGTTACTCATCCTTCCCTTCATTTCCCTCAAACACCTCATAACTATGACTAGGTCACTATAAATTCCTAAACTCAAAATAATATGGATGCCCAGCTTTCTGGAACATTAAGCGTATAAATCTGGAAAGCAGAAGGAGAAAACGTCTCATTTCTACCTGAAAGAAAACATTAAATGTGAACTTTTTGACAGATGATGGTTTCTGGAGATTTTTTTTTTTTTTTTAACTTGAGTTACTTTTAAAACTTGTCATCACTGACAAGTACAAATTAGGTGGAAATTCATTTTTTTAAAAAATTGACAAAGTGGTAGAAATTAAGCAACTGGCAGTTACAGTAAAAAAAAAATTCAAGTTCTCTTTTAAAACAAAGAAGTGAATATCTGCTTAGTAACTATAGTGCTAATCAAGGCAATCACACATCATTCAAAGTTATCACAAACCCGTATTTTCCACTGCCATTCATCCAGGAGTTTCTGTATGAAAGGTATACACTTTAACAAGGCTTTCAGTGTTCACTGAAAGCAGTTACTTATTTTTCCACCGCCCACAAAGCAAATGAGGCATTTTCCTAAGTTTTGCTGAAGTGCCAACTGCAAGTAACACAATCACAGTCTGGACAGAGGTGAACCACAATTGATGGGACCGCCAACTTCACAACATTCACTAACATGCCTGCTACATGCATGCAGATGCTGTGCTCTTGTTAGTGTTGAAAACGAATTGCTTTAGTTCTCTGTGAGACTGCTGAGGGGTCTGTTTAAGCGTGACAAACTAAAAATCCTCTTACAAACACTGCTGTGATATTAGCTACATGTCCTTGCTTTGCTTTACAACTAGACTCTCCTGTGAGATCCCAGACAAATTCAGCAGATTGTTTTGCTGTAGGTTTTACTTTAAGTATTAACTTCTCAGATCTTACATTATTATTATTTCATGAAGACAAACATCATACACTTAGTAAGACCAGATCTACACTCTACTTATTTATTTATGTATTTATTTATTTACTTACTTACTTACTTATTGAGACAGAGTCTCACTCTGTGGCCCAGGCTGGAGTGCAATGGTACAATCTCAGCTCACTGCAAATTCAATTTCCCAGGTTCAAGCGATTCCCCTGCCTCAGTCGCCCGAGTAGCTGGTATTACAGACATGTGGCAGCACACCCAGCTAATTTTTGTATTTTAGTAGAGATGGAGTTTCACTGTTGGCCAGGCTGGTCTCAAACTCCTGACCTTAGGTGATTCATCCACCTCAGCCTCCCAAAGTGCTGGGATTACAGGCATGAGCCACTGCTCCAAGCTGCTACACACTTTTTTCTATTTTTTTTTTTTAATATTTTAAGTTCTGACATACATGTGCAGAATGTGCAGGTTTGTTACATAGGTATACACATGCCATGGTGGTTTGCTGCGCTCATCAACCCATCATCTACATTAGGTATTTCTCCTAATGCTACCCCTCCCCTAGCCCCCCACCCCTCGACAGGCCCTGGTGTGTGATGTTCCCCTCCCTTTGTCCATGTGTTCTCAATGTTCAGCTCCCACTTATGAGTGAGAACTTGCGGTGTTTGGTTTTCTGTTCCTGTGTTAGTTTGATGAAAATGATGGTTTCCAGCTTCATCCACGTCCCTGCAAAGGACATGAACTCATCCTTTTTTATAGCTGCATAGCATTCCATGGTGTATATGTGCCATATTTTCTTTATCCAGTCTATCATTGATGGGCATTTGGGTTGGTTCCAAGTCTTTGCTATTGTGAACAGTGCTGCAATAAGCATACGTGTGCATGTGTCTTTATAGTAGAATAATTTATAATCCTTTGGGATTATACCCAGTAATGGGATTACTGAGTAAAATGGTACTTCTGGTTCCAGATCCTTGAAGAATCACCACATCGTTTTCCACAATGGTTGAACTAATTTACACTCCCAATAGTGTAAAAGTGTTTGTATTTCTCCACATCCTCTTTAGCATCTGTTGTTTCCTGACTTTTTTTTTTTTTTTTTTTTTTTTTGAGATGGAGTCTCGCTCTGTCCCCAGGCTGGAGTCCAGTGGCATGATCTCGGCTCACTGCAACCTCTGCCTCCCAGGTTCAAGCGATTCTCCTGCCTCAGCCTCCCGAGTAGCTGGGATTACAGGTGCCCGCCACCACACCTAGCTAATTTTTGTATTTTTAGTAGAGATGGGGTTTCACTATGTTGGCCAGGCTGGTCTTGAACTCCTGACCTCAGGTGATCCACCCACCTCAGCCTCCCAAAGTGCTAGGATTACAGGCATGAGTCACCGCCCCTGGCCTTTCCTGACTTTTTAATGATCACCATTCTAACTGGCATGAGATGGTATCTCATTGTGGTTTTGATGTGCATTTCTCTAATGGTCAGTGATGATGAGCTTTTTTTCATGTTTGTTGGCCGCATAAATGTCTTCTTTCACACTTTTAAATATGTCTCTAGATGGAGTCTTTGAATAGGCTCCCAATTCCTCAGGAATCAACAAACAGATAACATTTCAGAGACTCTGAAGTGGATACAAGGAAAGATCAGGTGAGGAACTAAACTGTGGCAAAACAAAACAAAACAACAACAACAAAAACCAGACCAGAAAAACCAGGAACACCATGATTTCACAAAGTTGCATCAACAAAAGTTGTCAATTTTCTTCTTTTTCCTCTGGTTGCAAATCAGAAATATTTAAAGGTTTTAATTCAGAGACTTACTTCACCGAATGAATCTAAGAATCTGGTACGTGTTGTAAAACTGCATACTGTGTTGGGCATTCAGGAAAAAAAATTCTCTGTACATTTGAACTTACACTTTGGGAAACTGCTAAAGGTAGTTTTAGTCATTCACATTCCAAACCAAGCACAACCAAAAACGAGCTTTTAAAAGTTCAAGTATATTTGTGTATTGGGAAAAGCTAGGAATATAACATTTAGTGGGTGGGCATTTTTAAATAATGTACTTGTCCCAAATCTTCCAGCTACACAGTGGAGCTGCATAAATGGGCTGGAGTCCTCACTCTCCCACTAAGTATCTGCCTGACCTTGGACATGGGACTGAAGTCTCTCTTGGTTTCAGTTGCCACAACTGAAGAGAAAGAGGAGGTGAGAAGAAACTGGACACCAAAAGTCTAAAGGCCACTCCAGTTCCAATAAGGCGACCGACTGTCCAGCACTGTCTTAAAAGTTCTCATTCAGCTATCACATCTGTTTGAAAATTAACTTTAGAGATATGAGTTAATCAACTATAGTTGGCCCTTGAACAACACAGGTTTGAACTGCTCATTTCCACTTACATGAGGATTTACTTTCAAGTCTGTCGCCCCCAAGACAGCAAGACTAATCCCTCATCTTCCTCCTCCTCAACCCTACTCAATATGAAGACGATGAGGAAGAAGCCCTTCATGATGATCCACTAGCACTTAATGAATGGTAAATATATTTTCTCTTCCTTATGATTTTCTTAATAACATTTTCTTTTCTCTAGCTTTATTTGTTTGTTTATTTATTTATTTGACAGAGTCTCGCTCTGTTGCCCAGAGCTGGAGTGCAGTGGCTTGATCTCGGCTCAAGTAGCCTCCGGTTCAAGCAATTCTCCTGCCTCAGCCTCCTGAGTAACTGGAATTACAGGTGCGCACCACCCACACCCAAAATAGTTTTTGTATTCTTAGTAGAGATGGGGTTTCACCATGTTGGCCAGGCTGGTCTTGAACAACTGGCCTCAAGTGATCTGCCCGCCTCGGCCTCTTAAATTGCTGGGATTACACATGTGAACCACAGCGCCAGGCCCAGCTTGCTTTATTGTAAGACTACAGCATATAATATATAGAACAAACAGATACGTGTTAGTTGACTGTTTATGTCATCAGCAACGCTTCCAGTGAACAACAGGCTATTCGTTGTTATGTTTTCAGGGAGTCAAAAATTATATGTGGATTTTCAGCTTCACACAGGGTCAGCACCCCCTAATCTACACATTGTTCAAGGGCCAACTGTACTTGTAGATAAAGCTAAGCTTTCTGGAAATAAAAGTTTTTTTAAAAATTAAAAGCTAGTAATACAGATGTTTTGCTACCCAATATGTGTTCGACAAATGTCTGCTCATAAATGATAAAGTCAAATGGGGAATAGACAGCTGCCGTCCCTACGTCTCTGGTAGATTGTTTGTGACATAGCCACAATTCTCTCCCTAAATGCACCCTGTTGAACAGTCCCCTCTCTCATTGATTCTAGGTTTAGTCAGGTAACTTGTTTTAACCAAAAGAATGTAGCAGAAATGACACTGGGAGAGTCTCAAGTCTAAACCTCAAGAAGCCTGGCATTTTTTAACATTGTCGTCTTGGGGCACTGGCACCATACAAACACACCTGAGCTAACTGGCTGGAGACATCTTCCTCCTGGAGTACCTGTATACCACCTCCAACACTAAGTCTGGCTCACAGCAAGTGTCATTAAACTGCAGTTCTTATTTATACAGGCATAGCTTGGACTAGCTGAAGGAAGAATGTGGTGTGAAGTAACAAAGAAGAATGAGGGGAAGGAATACAAGGGCTGGATGGAAGAAGGTGCTATAGTATTCACCGGATGATTGACTGCTTGAGAGAACCAGTGTTCTGTTTCTTGTCCAATGAACTTTCAGGATGGACAGAGTACATAACAGAGCCCAGTTTTAAACTAGACTATACACACCATAGCTGAGGAAATCAGACCAACACGAAGGGGTTTCATCCAAGATCAAAGCAGTGGTCAAGTCAATACTAATTGGAAGTTACAAGAATTATCCTCCCCCAATTATTAAAGTAACTATCCAGCAATCTTATCTTAGCAAAGATAAGACCAGTTACATGCTACTTGGTTTTTAGAAACTGCACATTAAATCAGAAACCTAATCTTAACACAGGCTACTTCTGCTAACTCTCTTTTAGCTTGGTGGCATTTGTGTTGATTCATGATTCATAAGCCCCACGCTGTAAGCTTTGCAGGGCTGGATCAACAGAGTGACAGCTATTAAAGGGAAATAAATCATTTATTTTCCCACTGGGGAAGGTGAGCTTAAGTCACCATCTACAAGACGTAGCCATGGTGGCATGTTTTCAGAGCATTTGCAATATTAGTAACAGTAACAATAACTGCAACTACAACCTTCTGATTACTTGAGAAGGGCCCCCACTATATATCTAGAGCTTTAGAAAAACACTTTCATTTAATCTTTATAGCACCTTTCAATGGAAATGTTATTATTCTTATTTTTACTGCTAAGCAGGTTGGTTCAGCGAAGTTGTGTGGCCACAGAGCTTACAGTGCCAGAGCTAAGCCTGGAATGCAAGTCCGGCAAACTCCAAAGTTCAAGTTCTTAACCATTCTTCAAACAATGTGGTCAGCCTCTTCTTGGCACCTTGAAAGAAAACTCAAAAATGTAGACACGCTTTTAAAATCCTGTCTTACAGAGAGATCACACCAGTTTTTGTTTGTTTTAGGTGTCAAGGTACTTGTGCAGGACCCTGGACAGGTTTGTTACATAGGTAATAATGTGCCACAGTGGTTTGCTGCACCTATCCACCCATCACCTAGGTATTAAGCCCATCATGCACTAGCTCTTTTCCCTAATGTTCTCCCCAGCCCGCTCCCCGCCGACAGACCCCAGTGTGTGTGTGTTGTTCCCCTCCCTGTGTCCATGTGTTCTAATTGTTCACCTCCCACTTCTAAGTGAGAGCATGCACAGCAGTTTTTTTTAATCCCCATGTTAAATAGTGTGGCTGACGCAGTAACATTCAAGATAAACAGAAACCAGAAGTGAAAAACTTGCCTAACACCTAAACCTGGATATATATTTCCTATTTTTAGGTGGCAAAATATATTACAAAAAACACATTCCAAGTGCACATGCCTGATAGAAACAAACACTCAAAACAAATTTTAAAATAATCTTTAATGGTAAATATTTTTTATATTCCATAGACAAGAGACTTTCCTCAAATTTTTTAGAAGAGCTGTTCTCATTATTACTATTACCATTGCTGTTGTGTTACTGTTGTTATTTTTTCAGTCCCAGCCTAAGCTCCAAGAAGCTTTCGAACTTCCACTATTGCCCTTTTGGGACTCTACTATCATGTGAACAAGCTAATCTGCTGGAGAGGCCTTTCCCCTGGAGTACCTACACCCCCTTCTAGCACAGTATCTGGTTCATAGCAAGTGTTCATTAAATGGCAGTTCTTATTTACACAAACACAGTTTGGACTAGCCGGAAGCAAGTCATATGAAATAACAAGAAAGACCGAGAAGGAACATACTAGTGTATAAAGTAAACCACTTAGCTCTTTGCACGTGCCCATGACTTATCTTGATCAGTATCACCCATGACTTGTCTTGATCAGTATCCTGTAGCAGAGATTAAATTCCCGTCTGTAACACTTTACATAAAGAGAGGCAACAACCTGTCACTTTGAGCTTAAAATTTCTACAAACAGAATCAAAGAGTGGTCTCACTCTAGCAGTGTGAATCACTAATAGCACCCTCCCACAGTGCTCATCAGCTCAGTACCCCGTCTGTTCCTCTCTGTTTCTGATTCCATTTCCTCCTCCCTGGGCTGGTAACCTCAACTCGTGCTAAGCACTCCCTTCCACTTACAAATCACGAAACTAAAAACATTCTCTTATGAAGCAGATAAGGGAACAAAAATTACACTTTGGCAAAGTGTAAGTGGTAGGTAGCAGGTTTGGAAGGACTACAGATCTAGAATTAGTGGAGACAGAAAAAGAGGTGTTACAGAAATCAAAAGAACACCAGGAAATGGTATTTGAATGGCAGCCTTCATCTTTGGAAATAACTTTACACCACAGGTTAAAAGATACTTGTAGCAACGTCGTAGGCATTGGCTTGGGTTTTTGTTTTTCTTTTTTTTTTTAATCTACTATTGGACATCATGGACAGTACAACCAAATTATTTATGTAAGGCCCAGGGTGAAAATCTACCGGTAGTAATAATGTAATAATACAATGGTCTTTTCAGAAAGATTAGCTATGATCCAGGCCACTGATCCAGGCCATAAGAATTTCAGCATCCACATATGTAAAAGGTTTTCTACAACAATCCTGTGAACTAGTTAATATCCTCATATACACGTTTTACTTCTGAGAATGAGGCTTTAAGCAAAAAAGGTGATCATTTTTATATTAAGAGTCATGTTGTCAACAGCAGATATATCTGATTATGTTCAAGTTTAATGTAGACATAAAAATGTATATAAACTTCAGCAAATTTGATTTATACAGTCATGTAACACCAATGGTGCATTTTTACTACAAAAATGTATTTTTGAAAATTGTTATTCCACTTTACTTTTTTTCTGATAGTCCCAAGATTCTTAAAGGACATCATAAATTTCTCTGTGTGTGTGTGTGTGTGTGTGTGTGCATATCGTAAGTGAATGCGTGCATACACATACCTACTTAGAGTAAACATACAGTTATTTTAAAAAACGCTCTCCCAAAATATTGAAAGTTCCCTATATCTGCTATGGTTTGTTTCGATCTCCTCAAAATAACTAGTGTGTGGCACAAAAATATTTTAAAGTTAATGTAAATTAAAATTACTTCTCTTTTAAAAATATCAGAAGGTGAGATAAATTGGATCTCACCCAAGTGTTTGAAAAATCCACACTGAAAATAACTGATTTGGGGAAAATTGGAACTGATCTCTAAAGAAAGCCATAATTTTTGAACTCCAGTATTAATACAAATGTAAATAATCTTTTAAACTTTAGGAGTTAAGACCAAACAAATTCTTTTATGACTACTAGTGTGAATTAATGGGAATTGTATTTTATCATGTACAAATAATATATTAGAACCACAAGAATAGCAGACAGAAGCGGGAACCTTCTGGAAATCTCCCCTGACATAAATTAAGTTGAAATTACTTACTGCAAATGGAAGCTATGTGTAACTGTTCCCTCTATCCTGGCTAGAAAAGGGATCTCAAGAGGTATGAGCATTAAAAAGGGAAAAAAGACTTTACATAAAATAGCCAATCTAAATATAAAATCATATGAAATATTAAGGATGCGATTTGAATGTTCCTGAGGCCGTTTTAAAGCCTCCATTTGTGATCTGACCCTTTCAGAATAAATATTAATTTATTTGTTTTGAAGTAGCTTTTATGAACAAAACAGCCTCTCATTTCTATCATGTAAGTGGGTGTAGTAAACATAGTTAAGCTGTGAAAGTGAGAATTTAAATAAATAAAAATAGGGTCAATAAAAAGCTACTTCAGTCCACAAATGATTCCGTCACTCAATTTCTGTAAATTGGTAGGTAGAGCATTTTGCAGTGTCTGTCAGCATTTCCATCCTTAGGACTGAATAAATAATTGAAGAATAAATAATTGTGCCAGTGCTTGGTCTCAGGGGCCATTTTTATAGATTGCCATCTAATGATAGTACCTTCTGCGCGACACTGTATTAATATGGGATAAAATTACATAGTTCTTTGTTTGCGCTGACACAGTGATGTTACAACGTCCTTTACTATTGTCTGGAATACAAGGCAGAGGTAATGATGCAGTGAGTTTTTACTGTTAAAATCTCCATGACAGGAAGAGACAGCTCTGTTTGTGTATTCCAAAGAAAGTAAGTTGGCAATGACCATTACCATGGCAAAAATAGGAGGGCGGGGAAGGGTAGGGGAGGAGTAAGGCTACGAAAAGGATTGTTTTGATTACAAATGATGAGTAAGGCTAAAAATAGCTCAATCGGAAGATGATACCTCTTCAGCTTGTTACAGGAATTCTTCAGACCCCTCTCCTCTCCCATCCTTCTATCCACCCATTCTACAAATATTTCACAAAAAACTAATGCTGCCCTTGGTACTGGGGTTTTAAGACTTATCAAGACAGAAACATTCCTTTTCTGTCCAATTCCAACAGGTCTCTTTGGGTAGAGAATATGACAATGATATTATTACTTTTAACAAACAACAGCTCCCATCCTTTGAGCTCCTATTGCATAAGCAGCACTTAAATCTTAAAACAGCATCCTGTCCCATTTTACAAAGGAAAAGTTCTATAAGATGATGCACCTTGCCCAAGGTCCTAATTACACAGGTAAGCAGGTTAAAAGAAGCCAGGATGAAAATCCAGGTTCACCTCCCAGAATGCAACACTGCCTCTCCTAGTCTACCCTCACCACAGAGCCACCAAATCAAAAAGAGGAAGGAATTTATCAGAACCCACTTTGGGCAGGTATTAGACTTCCCGCCTTGGTTCCCTCATTTGCAAAATGGAGAAAGGAATACCTATCTCAGAGGTATACCATGAGGATGAAACTGGTTGATATCTGTAAAGTTCTTAGACCAGTTCCCTGCCCTACAGTAGGGACTTAGAAAATGTTTACTATCACCATTGCTTCAAAAAAGCAGGAAAGGATCAATGATACTGAGCATGCTTGAAGTACATATGGATGTATGAAAACATTCGGAAACTGATTTAGGACATTAGAAGTGTTGTGAGAGCCATTTTCTCCATTCCATAGCACATAATCTGCTCTACATAATTTAGCATTTAATTATATACTGCATTATTTAGGCAGGTTGCCTAATTGTCTGACCCAGCAAGACTCTAGCTTACTCTAAGGGGGAGACCCTTTTCGCTTCTCTCATTTCTCCCTAAGCCCCTGTGACCAGACCCTCAGTACTTCTGACTTAACATCAATTAATATTTGCAGTGGAAGTTTTACTTACAGAAAACATAATGGGATGAGATTGAAAGCAATGTGGAAATTGGTTGATTCTGGAGATGGATCTGGTTGTACATTTTTTTCTGTTCATCCAACTTAATCATACCAACATCTTATCTTGGCCATGTCATTTTTCTGTTCCTCCATCATACCAACATCTGTTCACAAGTGTGTTGGGATTTTAGCAAGGCATTTAACAAAATATCTCAAGTCAGTTTCAAGGCATGATAAAGAAATTGAGAGGAAAACATTATTAGTGGGAACCCTTACCCAAAGGGACTTACTAATGGGTTATGGGAAGCCAAGGCAGGTAGGTCTACAGACATAAAGGGTTCTCACTTGCCAACATAGCCATCTAAGACATGAGGAGCATGATTACCAAATTTCAGAGAAACCTGAAGTGGAGCAAGAATGACTTGATACTGGACTTCAGGGGCAGATGCCAAAATTATCTCATCAGGCTGGAATTTGAAGCCAAATCTATTAAGAATTTCAGTATCGAAATATGTAAACGTTGTAGTGAAGTCCACCAGAGGATAGAGGAAAATACATTCACTTAGTAGCCCATCTAGGAGTCTTTACAAATTTTTAGTTGATTATAACTATGCTGTACATTAGTGACATATGCTAACTGATTCAATTTTAGGTTACTCAAAGAGAAATGAAATGACACCTCCATTACTGAAGCATGCTGTGGAAGGCATTCATCAGAAATAGATGAGCTCTGGCAGGGTGCAGTGGCTCACGCCTGTAATCCCAGCACTTTGGGAGGCCAAGGTGGGCAGATCACTTGAGGCCAGGAGTTCAAGACCAGCCTGGTCAACATGGCAAAACCCCATCTCTACAAAAAATACAAAAATTAGTTGGGCATGGTGACACGCGCCTGTAATTCCAGCTACTCAGGAGTTTCTGAGGCACAAGAATTGCTTGACCCTGGAAAGCAGAGGTTGCAGTGAACTGAGATCATGCCACTGCACTCCAGCCTGGGCTACAGAGAAAGGAAAGAGGAGAAGAGAGGAGAAGAGAGGAGAAGAGGGGAGAAGAGGGGAGGAGAGGAGAGAAGAGAGGAGGGGAGGAGAGGGGAGGGGCTCTTAAAAAGGATCCAGCACAAATAATTCCTTATGCAGAGAGGGAAGCATTCATGCCCACTCATTTCAGAAGAATGACTGTGTATCATATTAATAATAACATAAAGCTATGACTTACTGAGCAATTACTAAAGTCAAATACTGTGTTAAGTATTTTATATGGATTTCCTTCTCTCATCCTTCCATCAGTCCCTTGGGGCAGGCACACTCCAGCAGGTTTGACTTCATTAGAGAGGGGAGCAGGGTTCTCCTGGAACCTTCCTTCTCAGTTAACACAAACTATTCAGGCCCTCTCCCGGCCTCACCTTTTGGACCCCTCCACTCCCGCAGCACAAGAGCGGACAAAGAATTAAGGAAAAGGCAAAACCGGAATGGGGGTGGGGTGGGGGTGGGG
The DNA here is from genome assembly GCF_049350105.2 of Macaca mulatta. NCBI lineage: Eukaryota > Metazoa > Chordata > Mammalia > Primates > Cercopithecidae > Macaca > Macaca mulatta. The sequence goes on from NC_133413.1 coordinate 128,487,129, forward strand.
GTGGGGGTGAGAGTGAGGTATGACAGAAATGGATAAATGAGATAAATAACTGCGGGGACGGGGAGGGGGGAGGGAAGAAGGATAGGAGATGATCTAAGCAACCAATAGGAAAATATGCATTTTTCTGAGATCACCACCACAAAAGTTCAGAGGTTGCTCCAGACACGGTAAATCTTTTCGTGTCTTCAGAAGTCATTTTCTGTCCCAGACATTCACCCCTTTTCCTGTTGCAAAGAGAAAGGGGCCAGCGACCCGTGAAGTGCCAGGAATGCATCCGAGGGAGCTCCAGCTAAGTTGCAGGGAAGCTATTGTGCTCCCGCGAAGTTCAAAGGAAAGGACCGTCTGTCTGGGCCACGGAGCTGCCGTACAGGCAGAGGGCGCGGGGGCCCGGGTCAGGCAGAGCCCCACGCGTGTCCGGCCCTGCGCACCGCTGCCACCACCCTGGCTGCCTCGTGGGGGGCTACGAGAGAGAGAGAGGAGAGGGGAAAAAAAAAAAAAAGTCCCCACCAGACGGGTCAGAACATTGAACTGAGCGAGCCCAGCGCTTTGGGACCCGGCCAAGGGGTGAGGGGCGAGATATTTACATTTCTCCAGGCAAAAGAAGGGAGAGCTGGGGGCTGGAGGGAAGGCTGGGAAAGAGTAAAAGAAAACAAACTGCTCTTGCCATTAAATATTCATGACAGCAGCTTTGCTAAGGCTAATGGAAAGCATATAAATCCCTTTACAACTTTGTTAAATGCAAAACGAAAAGAAAAAAAAAGAAAACAAGATGGATGAGGGTCACAGCTTGCTCTGGGCAAATTGGAAGGAATATGAAAATCTGGACCACAGAAGGCTGGAAGCTCAGGGAGAGGAGAGCGGGCTGTGGGTTTTATTCAGACCCGTGCCAGTAGGTGTAGATACCAGTCTCATTCATTTCCCATCACTACAATAAAACACTAGTCAAAAAGCCGGTTTTCAGTAACCCCATGTTCCTAACAGGCATTTTTCCTCCTATAATTTTTTTGCTTCTGATATAGTGCCATGGTTACATCTGACAGATGTTACTGCTTTAAATCCTACTTAAACACTGGTCTGATTTCCAGGAGCACCTGCAAAGGAATCTTTGAGCAAGTGCCCAAATTCCTGGGCCCAGAGAGACCAGGCTGCGCACAGTGTTGGAGTCTGACAAAGGACAGTATCGGGGAAGATCAAGGCTAGACTCACCCCAGGGCTCTAGTTTTAGGCACCTTGACCGTGTTGTGTTTCCATTCCCGATACTGCAGCTGGACAAAAGGAAGAGAGGCTGATCTATGTGTTCCTCCTAAGGATACATATCAGGAGGGGTGTCCTCTAAGGCACAGAAATGTTTGTAATGAGGGGACGCTGCACCCTACTCGGTGTTTCTAACGACACAAGTTTCTCACTATTTAAACAATGAAAGAAGTTCCTTTGGAAGAAAGAGTTGTTATTTGTACTGCAGAGGGTAATTGTTCTGGGTTTTGGTTTTTGTTTTTGTTTTATAGTTTATATATGGTGTGTTAGGCCATTCTTGCGTTGCTATACAGAAATACTGGAGACTGGGTAATTTATAAAGAAAAGAGGTTTAATTGGCTCACGGTTCTGCAGACTGTACAGGAAGCATGGCAGTGGCATCTACTCGGGTTCTCCTGAGGCCTCAGGAAGCTTACAGTCATGGCAGAAGGGGGAATAGCCATCTCACATGGTAAGAGAAGGAGCAAGAGAGCGTTGGGGAGAGGTGTCACACAGTTTTAAACAATGGGATCTCATGGGAAACCACTGTGTCATGAGGACAGCACCAAGCCATGACGGATCAGCCCACATGACCCAAACACCTCCCATTGGACCCCACCTTCAACAGTGGGGATTACATCTCAACATGAGATTTAAGGGGGACAAATATCCAAACTATATCATATGATAAAGAGAAAATGAACATATGCATGGTTATGCTTTGGGTAGGGGTAGAGGGTGGATTTATATATCCCCACTGTGATAATTCAGAGGAGAGGGAAATACATTCCTGAAACAAAACATAAAGCAATATTCCAAAAGAACCTCCCAGAAAATTTACAAGTTGCTTTATAAGAGTTATATGATCTCCAAGGCCACAGAACACAAAGTCAGCTGTTTTTACATGTACACATAAGGTATCAACCCGATAAGCCTTTGAGAAAGAATTTCACTTTCCCCATTAGATTCCCATTCCAGTAGGAAAAGGGAATTGTGTCAACTGTGGTGTTTAGAACATCCACTGTAATCATTTTGTACTTTCATTCTAGAGAACATAAATGTAATTGGCTGGTTTGGATGAATTTTAACAACAGCTGTAAACGTTAATAAGTTTTCAATGGGCCCCTCCGTCACTGTTACTCCCAAAGTCTTCGTATATATTTCCACTATCACTCAGTAATTATTCCTTTCAGGAATATGTCTGTTTCAGTCCTTCTCCCCATAGAGCACCTCCTCAAAGTCCTTGAAGGCCAATGGCTGCATTATTCACCTTCATGCCCCAAAGCAATGCAAGTGTCTTATGGATTCCTCAAGAAACCCAATCCCTGCCACAAGTGCTCACACCGTCAGTGCTCACAAGAGTAAGTGAGCTCCTATTATAAAGAAAGGTCTGCTGAGTGAATATTTGATGAAATTTTTAGGAGGTCCAGATGCCTTTCTTTCTTAAGTAAATCAGTTACTTAATTTTTATCTTGTATTTCAGTTATAGAATTGACTGTGCAACTGGATGAAAATTATACAGTAATTTTTCTTTGATTTCATATAGACAGAAAATCAAGAATTATTAATGAGCAAATAAAAATAGAGTAATAGGCCGGGCGCGGTGGCTCAAGCCTGTAATCCCAGCACTTTGGGAGGCCGAGACGGGTGGATCACGAGGTCAGGAGATCGAGACCATCCTGGCTAACACGGTGAAAACCCGTCTCTACTAAAAAAAAAAAAAATGCAAAAAACTAGCCGGGCGAGGTGGTGGGTGCCTGTAGTCCCAGCTACTCGGGAGGCTGAGGCTGGAGAATGGCGTGAACCCAGGAGGCGGAGCTTGCAGTGAGCTGAGATCCGGCCACTGCACTCCAGCCCGGGCAACAGAGCGAGACTCCGTCTCAAAAAAATAAATAAATAAATAAAAATAAAAATAGAGTAATAATAAAATATTTCATTTTTTTTGTTGTTTTTTTTGAAATGCTTGGAAAGCAATGTTCCAATTTAAAACTAGAGGGAAGGGAAGGGGGTTGAAAATCGGTCTCCAGACAGAATTTTCAATTAAAGAAAAAAACACACAGAAAAGTCCAAAAATAAGTTCATTTTTCTTCCAAAAAGTACACTTTAGATTTTTTTTCTTTTTAAAATAACATAAACAAATGATTCCTACCAAGTCCAGAATTTCTAGGAGGCAAGACACAGTCCTTTCAAGGCAGTATGCTAGGAATGTCAAGAGCTCTGCTGTATATGAAAAAGGTCACCAATGAGCAAGGAGCTTCCAGCTCCAGGTATTCTCAAGCCTTCCAGGACCACCACCAGGCTTTCCATAGACTCCTAAGATCCAAATCCAAAGCCTTCTTCCTTGCTGAGGCGTATGTAGCCAGGATTCAACTGAGACCACCCTGCTCAAATTCCCACCAAAGGAGGACTCAATGCATAACGGAATCAAATAGAATAAAAACTGTATTTCCCCAGTTATTGCACCATAGATAGCTCTCCATACACTTCTATAGCAAAAATGCTAAGTCCTTACTGCTACAAGATCCTATCCTGAAGGATCCTTAAAAGCTGCATTACCTTATTGCATTTATCATCAAAGCAGTAAGCACAAAGCTTGGTACACTGGAAGTGCTCAATAACATTTGTGGAATGAAAGAACACGGCAAAAGAAATAACGAAACCAAAAAGAATTCAGCAGAAGATTTAGGTCTTAATTATTCTGAAAAGCAATAAAAACAGAATTAACCTAGGGACTGTAGTAATAAATATCAAACAAAGTGACAATAAATTTACCTCACAATTAAATAAAAAATGTTTTAAAGAGCTACCTTTTCTACCTAGTACTCCTGGCTAGGTCCACACTTTAACAAATATTCTTTATATTTTCATTAACAACACTTTCACATTCACTACAATTAAAATCAGTACTTACAGCCTATATTATAATTTCGATTTTTTTTTAAAAAAAGAACATTTATGAATACCAAAATGCTTCTGTTATAATTTGAGTGCTCATTCTATATACTACTGGCAACAGACTATTCTTAGTAGTAATCATATTTTGTATTTCTTTATAGTTTTATTATTCAGGTGTACCTCCCTAGACACTATGATTTAGTCTTGGCCATTTTTTAAAACAAATTTTTTTTCTATTCTTTCAGTCACTTTGAATCTACAGATTCCTTTTCCAACTCCTTTTTTACACAACTCACTATGTATCTGTTGAAGAAGAACAAGGGGCATTTGACCAGACTTCTCTTTTTTATTTTTATTTTATTTTTGAGATGAAGTCTCGCTCTGTCACCCAGGTTGGTGTGCAGTGGCACAATCTCCACTCACTGCAACCTCCACCTCCTAGGTTCAAGCGATTCTCATACCTCTGCCTCCCAAGTAGCTGGGATTACAGGCACAGGTCACCATGCCCAGCCAATTTTTGTATTTTTAGTAGAGATGGGGTTTCACCATGTTGCCCAGGCTGGTTTCGAACTCCTGACCTCAAGTGACACACCTGCCTTGGCCTCCCAAAGTGCTGGGATTATAGGCGTGAGCCAGCACGCCCGGACCACTTTTCATCTTTAAATTTCACTAACAAGGCTTCCTAGGTCATGACCATTTTTTTGGGGGAGCGGGGGGAGGGGAAGCTTAGTCCCAAAGGTCATTCTGAAAGACATTTACATCATAAATACATACATCATCTTTCCGCAAATGAAGGGTAAAGAAGGGTAAACATGTAGCCTTTAGTTATGTTATATCACATACCACCATGTTGGGAAATTTTAAATTGCTCCTATTCATAAATAGGGAAATATGAGTTACAGATGTGTTTAGTTAAAAAAGATTAAGGAAAATGAAGAGTGATCTGTGTACATATGCAAAGAAAAAAGAGTCTCAAGTGAAAGACAAATTGTTACAAAGATCAGACTTTTGAGAACACAAAGAACAGTCAGGCTGAATTCCATTCAAATATTAAGAACCTACCATGTGCAAAAAAAAGTGCTGCAAAAACACAAGATTTTAAGTTCCATTGAAAGAGAAGTTATGATAAAAGCACACACACTTAATGATTCCTGTTTTTGCCATAAAAGTTCTTATATGCTATAAAAATGTTACTAAAAATATGTCCCTTATAGACAAGATTTTTCATGACTAAGATGAACACAATTAGATATACTGATGAATCAGGAAAATAGTCATCAAAAACATTTTTTAATCAAAGTCAATTCTGCATAGGAAAAAAATAATTTTAAGGGTACAAAAAGCAACATACTGATATATTAAGGAAATTTGATCTTCTTATCTTTAAAAATAATCAACTATAGTTCAAACCAGCCGAGCAAATAGGAAGATACTAATTTTTCACTATGTCCGCAAGTTGGAGGCTAATTTCCCTCTGTGCATGAAAAGTGTTAATTACTTGAATAAAACCTTTTTAGTAAAGCTCAGGGTTCCTTTTGATGTCAAAAACACAGAAAGTTCAAAGGTTAGACAGCCACTCAACAGTATGACAGGCCTAAAACCTGAACAGGAAACTCATTTCTAAACTTCCCCGTAAGGTATTGCAATCCTAAGCCCAGAGTGGCCAGGCATTGTTTAGCCTGCTGGTGTTTTTGTACTTTGCCTAAGGATTTATTCAGAGGGGTGACAATACCTACCTCATCACCAAGGAGAAACATTCTTTCGGATACAAAGAATCCCAGCCATTTCTTCTAACACTGCCCCCACCCCCACCCCACCCACTAATTACTTTCTCAACATTCTGGAAGGCTAAAGACCCTAGTCAAGTTGAATAGCCCCGGATTTAGCCCACATTATGTTCTATCTTGTACTTCACACCCCTCCCAAAATTAAAAAGAAAAGAAAAAACATTAACCACATTGGATGTAGTCAGGAGGAGGATGGCTGCAACAAGATCAACTCGGAAATAAGAAATAACTTCAATAGAAAGAAAGAATAGAAGTGGCTAATCATATAGAAAAGGTGTCATTTACAAAAGGTTACCAGAGGCATATAAACTCAGGGAAGCCAGATTTTGGCATACAGTGTGATTCATTCCCTTATTCGATAAGCATTCCCTAATGCCTCCATGCACCCTGCTAGGCACTGGTTGAAAAGGCAAACGTGGTCCCTGTTCCCAAAGAGTTCACAGTGCAGCAGGGAAGAGACCACTAAACGTATGATTATAGTACGCACATTTGAGCCTTGAAAGAGATAAAGGAGAGTCAAAAATTAGGTGAGGGTGAGGTTGGCGGCAGATGATGCAATGGGTCGTGGCAATAGCAACACTATGATTTGAACTGGAAATACGAATATGACGAATATGAGTATCTGTTTAGTAGAGACCTCAGATAATCATCAAAGCAATGGAGAAAATGGTATGGAGGACGCCTCCACGAATTCAAATCATCTGTGTTTTCTGAGTTGTTCAGCTGATAAATATGACTTGCCTTTTATCATCAACAAGAACTTCGTACCACCCTGAAATCTGATCAAATACTGTTTCCTTGAAATAGGAGATGTTATCCATTTTTTAACCACTCAAACTTCTTCTCTTATCTATTAATTTCACAATTCTTTAGATTCAATATATCAAGTTTGGAAACTAATAGATGAATTAAGTAAATAATGGCTTCTTTTTTTTTTTTTTACCTCTCATAAATTGGATCCGGTTATCAGCACAACACTGAAGTTCCCTGAAGAAGTTCTGGTGGAGACTGAAACATTAGTTTTTAAAGGAGATTAGTTTTTTAATCAAATACTTAACCTTTTATATCACTTGTAGTTTAAATGGTATTCTGCAGGCCTTGGGCATAATCAAAATGAAATGCATTTTTCTCTGAAGGTAGTTCTTTTAAAACTCAGCCAATAATAATGCCTTTTAAAGTGTAAGGATTTTTGCCACCAAAAGAACCTGAGCAATGAACTTAAAACTACATTTTTAAGTATATAGACAAAAAGCATACCTCATCTATTATAATAGGTGGAGCAAGTGTTGGCCCTCCTTTACTAAATACAGAAGTCTCATACTATGAGAGGCACTTCAATGCCATGGGAAGTCATAAAATGTGGTTCCAATTCTGGCTCCTTCACTAATTAACACATCATCTCTCCACGTCTCAGCTTCCTCATAACCCTACTCTTCAGCAGGCAGATAAGACCATTAAGTCTTTTGGGGGGATTGGGGGGAGGGTGGAGTCCTAAAATTCAATGGATAATAAAACTAGTTAATATTTAGGGAGCACTATCTTATGCCAGGCACTGAGCAGAATGCTTTTCATTCAGTATCTCATTTAATTTTACAAAGCAACACTAAAAAGACAGATACCAGAATCACCATCTTACCAATGAGGAAATGGGGGTTTAGACAACTAAATGACATACAAAAGGATATCAAACACTCATAACCACTAACTTCAACCATTTTCCCAAGCCTTTAAGTTCTCACTAGGTCATGCAGGTAACCAGATTCCAACTGATTTTTAAAATACACAGTTTTCCAGAAAATGAAACATTTTGCAGTATTTTTACACAACATTGCTGAATGTCAATTCTGCATACTTTTGCAATAAGAAGGTTTCAAACAATTTCTCTCTTTGTTTTATCTCCAGGTAGATTTACTATACATAGATATCTGCTTTTAAAGTCCGAGCAGTGTTCTGGAATGCAGAACCAGATCATCTGCTAGGATGCACATTTTCATCCCCAATGTCTACAGAACAGGTATTTTGGGTTCTTTCTTACCTTTCATAAAGTGTTTTCATCACAGAAGCTGCCTCAAAGAAGATGAGGAAGCAGATATCTAAATAACTGTACCTCTTTCTCGGTAGTCTTTCTGATCCTTGCCCATCTGCCTTTCATCCCTGCATATACTGAGTCCGAGGAGGAGAAGGGGAAAAGGGGATTACAAAGAAATTGCCACTGTCATTTAATGAATTGATGTTGGCGTGCTTTTAATAGCCCCATTTAATTGTACGGTCGTATTTTCTGCAGAAGCTCTCCTACCACTAATGTATTAACAGTCTCTTGCCCTACCCAGGGGAATTACAACTGCTCCATTTTCTCCTCTTTCAACCCAGCCTGTACATTACTTGTCTTCCTCTTAAAATTGTCACAAAAACCAAGAGCAAAACAAAAAATTGCTAGGTTTTAGCCAGGTATAAGGTAAGTATATGAAAATACGACATTTAACTGCTGGGAAAAACAAGAGTTGGGGAGTTCTTGTGAAAGAGGAGTGTAATTAACCGTATAAAAATGATGAAGTCTTGTGGCCACAATCATGGGGACAAGAAATGTTAATTTCCCCTTATTTTAAAACCGTAACATCATTAAGTCCGTTATAGAGAACTGATGGCAACATGTGACCTCAGACTAAGGGAAGGGGATGGATTTTCTCATCCTAAGATACTATGCCAGGCCAAAAATAGCAAAATGCATTAAAAATAGCTGATGTCTTAACTGAGGCCTGTTGTATCCAGGTATATATTTATTTCTAAACTTTCGCATCATGCACCATAACACAATGCAAAAAGAGCACTTCTCATGTAAGTCTCACTATTGTCCTAAAAAGCATTGTTCTTCGCATCTGAGAGGAAAAAAAGTTTCTAAAACTAGACATCATGAAAAGACATCTTAAGATTACATCTGGAAATCTTTTGATTTTGTTATTTGGAAAATTCTAAATTTATTTTCCAATAAGATCTTTCTGTTCTTTCTCAATCACACTAATACGAATAAACCTCCCCCAAAATAAAACCATTATAAGGTGACAATAAGATTGAGTAACCTAAAACAATGATATTTCAGCAGATGCCCAGTTTCTTTTAACAAGAAACAGATGGGCAAAGTTTAAGTAAACGTGCGGTATGAATTTCTATACAACAAATAAGTTCCAAACTTACAGATAATGTAACCCCAAACACCAGGTCAAGCTAACTATAATTATATAGTGAGCTGAACACATTTTCTTTTAATTAAGTTTCAAATGGTTTTCTCACAAGTCATTCCTATCCACAGGCCCAGTGAAATCTCTGCTGGTCTTCTGGACTTCATTTTAATTTCCCTCACTCATTCTAAACTTCTTCTGAAATTGAAAACAGAGAAGAAAGAATTAAGTTTGGGGCGAGAGAAAGACACCTGAAATTTCAGAACGGTAAGGCCAGCACTAGTGATTACACATCTCTTCCAATCAGTTGCTCAATCTCTGCCACCACGATACACTCTGAAGTATGTACTCATGGCCCAAGACATTCTTACAGCTCTTATAGTTGATTGAGAAGACCAACTGACAGACAGTTAAACTGGTGGGGCTTGCAAGATGGAGAAACAGACATTTCTCCTCATTTTTAGCATATAATTTGATAAAATTCCATCTCAGGATATAATACTTTTAGCTAAACTCTGATCTTGAGGAATTTAAGAACCAAATTTGAAATTTAAACTTGAGAATAAGCCTAGGACACAAAAAGCACTTAATAAATGCATATTCAATGCCTGAGTGAATAATCTACAGAACAATAATCTCCACAATTAAAGAACATTTATGGAAAACACTGTACTATTTAACACTCTCCATCAAGTCCCCATTGCTCCTATTATATCTGTTATGAATATATCTTCTTCTTATGTGGTTAATCACCCACCAGTCACCATAAGCGTTTAATGATTCAGGCTGTCAGGGCCAGCCTGGCCCTAATCCGTATTCTGAATATAAAGAAATCAAGAACTAAACCCAGTATCATTAGGCAGACAGGTTCTCTGCCTATGCCCTAAGTGACACCTCAACACTTCTCTTCCTAATCTAGTTTAATTGGCTCCTAAAATGCCACACCCTTTCTGGTGTTCTTACTGCCCAGCACAGTCCCCAGGACACAGTAAGAAACTCAATAGAAGTTTTCTAAACTCAAGAATCAAGCATTATTGACCAAGCTATTGGTCAATAGGTCTCAATAAGAAAAGAGGGAGGCGGGGCACAGTGGCTCACACCTGTAATCCTAGCACTTTGGGAGGCAGAGGCGAGTAATCACTTGGGTTCAGGAGTTCAAGACCAGCCTGGCCAACATGGTGAAACCCCGTCTCTACCAAAAATATAAAAAATTAGCCAGGCGTGGTGGTGGACACCTGTAATCCCAGTTACTCCGAAGGTTGAGGCAGGAGAATTGCTTGAACCCAAGAGGCAGAGGCTGTAGTAAGCCAAGATCATGCTACTGCACTCCAGCCTGGGTGACACTATCAACCAGTCTGGTAATGATTTATCTTTGACCTAGTAATCCTACTGGAGTGGATCCTCAGGAACATATCGATTAGTTTGGAAGACAAATGAGGAAATATACAAACCACTGATCTAATCACCAAGCTCTCTCAGTCAAACTGAATGGGAGAGACTCAAGATCCTCAACTGGGACTTTTATAAGAACCTAGACCAAGACTGGTCATCACAGAGTATACAGAGTAAAGATGCAAGGAACTCTTCCAAGGTAGAATAAATAGGACTTGCTGAAGTGACTGTGTCCCAGATGCCACCTCCTGGGATCCAATGCAAGTCCTGTCATGAGAATTATCACAGCGCACAAAGTCTGTACTACCACAGTCCTTGTCAAAATGCATCTTGCTCATGCTTGGTTATGTGTGCATCCATCTCGCTCACTGCGCTGCAGGCTCAAAGACTGCGGGGATCAGATTTTCATGCAGCAATTCAACCACCAAGCAAGAAACTAAGCTGGGCATGGCATATAATTCAGTCGTTATTAAGCCTGCCTGGCAGAGCATCAGGGTCACTTGTAAAACCTTCGAAACCCAAAGGCCCAGAGCTCAGCTCCTCGAGATGCTGGGTCCACGTATGTCAGTGTTTTGAAAAGTCCTTAAGTGACTCGGAGCACAGTCCAGGCTGAGACCTAGAGCATGGCATTAGGGAAGCATTTGATTCTAGAGCCCAGTTCACGCTGGGTTCAAATCCTAACTCCGCCCCTTATGCTTTGCACGACTCTGGGCAAGTCATTGAGTAAGTCTCGGTCTCACTTTCCTCATATGTATTAATAAAATGGAGACTGAACTAATATACTCAACGAGCTTTTGCAAAAATTAGATGAAATCGTGTGTGTTAAGTATAGTGCCTTCCTTGTCCACAGTAAGTACTTAATAGATGACAGATATTTGGGCTGGGGGCCTAAAGCCCAGTGCCTTACACAATCCATATTGTATTACAATAGATGTTTATGGAAGGAAATGGGATGAGCCTTTATGGCTAACAAGGTACGATTGTTAAGCATCACACATCATCAGGTAGCATTCTTCATCCAAAGATGGTGTGACAAATAGACAAAGGGTTAGGAAAAAATGTTTAGAGAGAGATGAGTAAATTCAACTTGGATGTCAAATGTATATCGTATGGAAACAAGGATGCTGAGGTTATTAAAATAACCTGTTTGCTACAGCCTTGGTGTCTGTCCTCTCTCCCATGGGAACAATGGGAAGAAGGGTGAGGAGAAGAAAGAGTAACGCCCTCCAGGTTGTGGTACTATTGTGTGTTGCCATTTTGTTATTAAAGCCATATACCATAGCTTAGGGGTGGGGGGCAACAATGAGTGGCATCTGGCCGGCTTCATCACAAGGTTAGTGTTTCCTATAGGTTTATGGTACCTAAAAGGTTGTTTTGTTTGTTTGTTATTGGGGCCGGGTTTTTTTGGTTGGTTGGTTGGTCATCTAACCAAAGAATATGGGAACACACTATATTCAGAGCCTACTGGAAGACAATGCCGTTTTTACAGTAGAAGTCACTGGGGAAAACAATTCGCTTAATAAACATTCACTTTACTGCAAACTTTAATGGAATGCATCCATTACATAACTGGGAACAAGAGCCACATGTTCACATATACATATCTATCCTATGTTAACCGTGTGTGTGATGGAGGCAAAACAACAGTGTTTTTACTGAAATAAAAATGTACCTGTTTCATTGCAGAGCTTTGAAAAAGAAAAGCTTAATCCATTCTGCATTTTCACAAGCAACAAATTTTGTGTCACTGTGTATCCTCTGATAATCTATTTTAAAGGAACATTTCAAGCACCAGAAAAATAAAAGAAAAATATCCCTTAGATGAATCTGACTTGTAAATAAGGAAAGCTATTAAGTGCTTACTTGTTTTTGGTCTCTCATAAACACTGTAAATAATCTCAGATACACAGCTCATCTGGCTCTACTCAGCGAGGCTTCATTTTTCAGTAAGGAAAAGCACACAATATTGGCTAATTTTCTGGTACCCAATCCTCATCTTTTAAAAATAAATAAATGAATAAAAAGGCGGGAAGAGGAAGACTGTCAATCAGATAAAATAGAAAGTCTAGCAATACAAGCAAGTCTTGTGTATTGCCTATCACTTACATGGCTAGTTATATTTATCAGCTGCCTAAAATTTGTGAAAGGCCACCTCCAAAATTTCTTGACACTACCAGTATTTTTATGGACTTGGGAGCCTCTTTAGGTAAACCATTTTAGGAGCAAGAGTATAGAAATAATCCATCCTGAAAATGCCTTCTATTCTAAGCACCTGGCGTAAACCTATTGTGACCTGCGATTTCATATTATGGCCTTCCACACATAAAGGAAATGCTCTGAATCCTAAGGACTAATTGCACATCCACAGACTTCCTTGTTCAAAAGAGCTTTTAATTGGGCACGTTAAGTTGCCAAGTATGTTCAAAAATGGTATTTCCAGTAAGCACGCAAAGTGACTGCTGATCTCGAATTGGAATATTCAGCTTCCCTTTGGATGGGGAACGGATGCACTTATTTTAAGCTGTTCATTCTCTAGTAGATGACAACATGAAGGGAGAAACTGAGAATCTTGGTCTATTTAATTCAGCTTGCATTCATAATAATATGAATGTTTCAGTATAATTTCAATGCAAAAAGATAATGTAAAAAGGGGTTAGAAATCTAAAATTAGAAACCACTACTCACACAAGATATAAATATTAGATATGTGTACTTCTACCTCCTGTAAGCAATTAGTTTTGTAGTAGACAGAATGGGATAACTATTTAGCAGCTTAATTTTGTGTTAGACTAGGTTGTTTTTGAAACTTCCCTTCTCCAGTAAAACCCTGTGTTTCGATTCAAAAGAAAAGGGTAGATATCACCTACAAGACTCTGCAACATCACACAACCACATAAAACTGTCACCATGAAATACTGCGCTGCATGATTCTGTTACTGCTTCTTTTATCCTTGCAGCAATGGACATACAATTTCAGAGGATGAATTCGCCACTTCAAGGCTCGTGCCCAGCGCTGGACAGAAACAATGAAAACAGTCTTGGGAACAGGAGCCCCTAGGGATGTAGGCACTGCCACCCAATCTGACAGCAAATACACCTTTGAATTAATAATTTTCATACTTCCCACACTCTGAACTTTTTTTCCTGAAATAAGAATATTCCTCCATTCCTAGAAAGGAGCCCAACCCTGAAATTAAACCCAATGCTACAAAACCATTGAATTGTTTCATCAGATATTCACATACTAAAACTAAAACTAAAACCTTAGCTTCAGATTGGAGGTACAGTTTTCAAAATAGTTATTAGACATTGTCAGGGATCTTGAACCAAGGATCAGAGGTCTACAAACCCTATAAAAACCTACGTAGAACTTTGATGTGTACTTTTCTGAAAGGAGATTTTAGAATCCAGAGTGCTCTCTGACCTAAAAAAGTCAATAACCAACCATAAAGTTGTTTCTTTATGCTGGGGAGAAAAACATCATAAAGTTATGCCAATTGAACAGAATATTGAAGGAAAACATTTTCCTCCAATCTAATGTGTTTACACAGAAAGAATTTAATGACAAACTTTTATCATGTAGACTACAACAGAAAAAAATTGTTTAATAAAAGATAAGTTTGATTCATGCATGTAATTGGGAAGCATTTGTTCTTATTGTTTTTACATATTAATGTACAAAGAGATTCTTTCTCCTGTGAGTAGAATATAAAAACCTGGTAAAAACAAGCCCATTCTCAGGCTTATAAAACAAGCCTTTACAGATAATTATGTTTTATTACTCTTCATTTTATGGGGATTGTGTTATACAAAACAAATACCAGATGCCTATTTGTTTTATTCATTTCAGGGCAAAAAAAAAAAAAAAAAAAAAAAATCCTACAAGTGCCTCTGCGAAGAGAACTGCTTTTAATTAAACACAATGCACAATGAGCACATAAAGTTAATACTGTTTGAAGCCAGCAGGTAGAGTAAATGCATTGAACAGCAACTGCTGAATCCCCCTTCTTCTCCCGGCTGCTGCACTGAAAACATTCCCAGGCTTATTACTTGGGAACGCAAATCAGCAAGGGATACTTGAACAAGGTCATTCATGGACTCGTCTTGGGGAAACTAAGGCCAACATCCATGGACATATTAAACTTGGAGGTGAGAAAACAAAACAAAACAAAATGCATTTTAAGGGCACCTGTATTAAACCAGACTGCACATTAACCCTTCTTTATGAAATTGGGTAGATCCCTTCTGAGCCATTTGGCTAAAGCTGTTGAGATGGAATGAACCAGGTTCATTTCTGCTACGTCAAAAAATGCAGAGATTTCTGGCATGGTTCAGACTTAATCTGCAAACACCACAGAAGGACGTGTCAAACGGTGGCTGCTATCTGATTAATATAGTAATGCTTAAAAAAAAAAAAAAAAAGTAGGAGAAGAAGAAGCCCTAAAGAAAAGAACAGTCGAACTAAAATTTGACAGTTTCTTCCTGACCCCCCAAAAATAAATCAGATCTGTTCAACTGTCAGTTCTAATCAGAAAGTGAAAACTCAACATGCCGCATTTTAGTCCCACAATGAGAAAAATGTGATTCCTTCTCTTACTTTTTTTTTTCCCCTCTGCTTTTGTTTTCTTGTTTACTTTTGATCAAATCATGGTAAAACCCACTCACTGCCCTGGTTCCAGACATAGATATTATCTGGCCAGTTATGAGTTGTACTCACTAGTGCCAAGAGAGAAAATAAACAGTTTGAAAGCACCGTGTGAAGTAATATGAAACAGCCTGAAATTATATCTGGCAGCCCACTTTCCACAAAGAATATCCATACACTTTTAACTAGTCACGCTTACTTAAGGGGTCACACCCCACCTTCCGCTATTGGCATTTCTGAATCTCAGGGTAGTCTTGATTCAAGGAGAACGTGTATTTATTCTTTTACATGAGACTGATCATTTCTCGCCTAGTGTAATTTGGTGTTTTGACTAAATGGAAAAAATAAATTGTATGTTATTTTTATACTGAAAAAAAGGCCTTAACATCATAAGACTTTCTTATAACCCTTAAAACTGATTTTTAAATGGAGGTAGGCAACTGAGAAAATAAGCATTTAAATTAGTTTTCAGCCAAAAGCCCCCCAAAATTTTGCTTAAAAATTAGGGTACTCCTCATTCTCAAAGATTTGGGGGTGAATATACAGAAAAATACTATAATCAAGAGTGAAATGCCAAATTTTACACTCAGTTATAAACTAATCAAAGGAGCATTTTCACAGTAGACTCCCATATAGCTGTAAAAACAGAATGAGGGAGAGATCTATATGGACTGACACGGAATAGTGTTTGATGTAGGATTAATCTTATTTTCTAATAAGAGAAATTACAAAAAAGTATATGTATGCAATGATCCTGTTTTCAAGAAGATAAACAGCATATGCTTAGAATAAAATATATCCACTAAACTATTCAAGGTGGTTATGGGAAACAAATGATAGGGAACGTTCACTTTCTATAATGTCTGAATTCAACAATGCTACAGTATTACTTCTGCAATCTAGATTTTAAAAAATGTGTCCTTTTTTAAAACATTCGCCAGATTATTAAAACCCTTGGATGTTCTCTATCTGAAAAGTGAAAGGTAAAATTGAGCTTCTGAGATGAAAACTCTTAGGAGGTTTTACATAGGATACGGGAAAGCCAGAGGACATGAAGCATGGGTGGTGTGCACATGCATGAGTATGTGTGCCTGTGTGCGCGAGCACAAGCATTCAGAGGAAAGAGGGAGGATTACTGAAAAAAAGAGGAGCTAAAAGGAAGAAGCAGAGGGTAGGGTGTGGTGACTCAGACTGGAGGGAAGGCCTTTTGTAAACAGCCACAATAAGTACCTCCGATGGTCCCTTGGTAACTGCTAGAGAGAACCTAGGAAAAAGAGGTGTATAAAATTCCATCCTTTTCAGTGGTGGTGAGAGGTGCCAGGTGCTATTCTGCAGAGAAGTGTCAACCAAACACCTGTAAAAAAAAGCAAAGCAGCCCAGGCGTAGTGGCTCATACCTGTAACCCCAACACTTTGGGAGGCCAAGGCAGGAATATCACTTAAGACCAGGAGTTTGAGACCAGCCCAGGCAACATAGGGAGATACCATCTCTAAAAAAATAAAATAAAAAATTAGCAGGGTATGGTGGCACACGCCCTGGTGGTACTCCAGAGGCTGAGGTGGGAGGATTGCTTGACCCTGGGAAGTCGAGACTGCAGTAAGCCATGATAGTGCCTCCATCCTCCAGCCTGGGCAACAGAGCAAGACCATGTCTCGGGGAAAAAAAAAAAAAAAGCAAAATGGTCTTGGGATGAACCATGGAAGCTGAAGTCACTCTGTAGAAAACCATGCATGTCCCTGGCCAGGTGCAGTGGCTCATGTCTGTAATCCCAGCACTTTGGGAGGCTGAGGCGGGCGGAACACCAGAGGTCAGGAGTTCAAGACTAGCCTGGCCAACATGGTGAAACCCCATCTCTACTAAAACTACAAAAAATTAACTGGGCATGGTGGCAGGCGCCTGTAATCCCAGTTACTCGGGAAGCTGATGCAGGAGAATTGCTTGAGCCTAGGAGACAGAGGTTGTAGTGGGTCAAGATAGCACCACTCCACTCCAGCCTGGGTGACAGAGCGAGACTCTATCTCATTTAAAAAAAAAAAAAAAAAATGCACGTGCCTGATAGATGACACCACAGAATTATATCCTTGTGAATCCTGTAACCCTGCATACACAGGTTTATGCTAAGGCATCACAGTCCAAGAAAGCTGTTTTGCACCACAGGTGGTTGGCTAAGCATGGCATGCTGGCGCCTCATTCATCTGAAGACAGTTAGGAAGGAGGCTCTGGTCCCAAGGGCACAGTCTGTCCCTTCCTTTAATGGGGCAGCTGAAACGCCGAAGAAGTCAATGGGGGGACATCTTCTATTAGAAAGTTGCTAGAGAGTTCTGCTACAATTCTCTTCAATGAGTCCACTATCTCTCAGCCTGCTCCCCAAAAGGAGACAGTTTCAAAGAACATAAACCGCACCTGGCCAAGAACTGAGGCCTATGTTAGACAATACCATGTAGCTCAAGTTCCATACAGCAGGCTTGTAGGGATATTATAGTTATGACCAGGAACCTACTTGTAGCTAAAGTGACAATCAAAGGCATGAATTATTTCAAAGGTGCAAATCAGCATCCGATTTTGGTAAATCTCTAATTTCACTCCTACTATTTCGAACCTCAAGGAGGGTAAAATATATAGAGATGTAGCATATCTTCTAAAATTACTTTTTCTATTCAACAGTCTCTGTGTTATTACAAAAAAATAAATAAGTCAGCCGGGCACAGGCTTGTAATCCCAACACTTTGGGAGGCCAAGGCGGGCGGATCACGAAGTCAGGAGATAGAGACCATCCTGGCTAACACGGTGAAACCTCATCTCTACTAAAAAAAAAATTAGCCGGGCGTGGTGGCGGGTGCCTGTAGTCCCAGCTACTCGGGAGGCTGAGGCAGAAGAATGGTATGAACCTGGGAAGCGGAGCTTGCAGTGAGCCGAGATCCGCCACTGCACTCCGGCCTGGGCGACAGAGTGAGATTCCGTCTCAAAAATAAAATAAATAAATAAGTCTAACTCTCTCTCTCTCTCTCTCTCTATATATATATATATATGTGTGTGTGTGTGTGTGTGTGTGTGTGTGTGTGTGTGTATGCATACATATATATCTCTCTCTCTTCTAAACTTACTTTTTCTATTCAACATTCTCTGTGTTACTACAAAAAAATTAAGTCTAACAATTCAGATCCAAAAGTTTTTCTGCACTAAAAGTCTACCACGACCAAAAGACACTCATTCAACAAGTATTTCTTGGAGATCCACTATAAACTTAGCACTGTGTTAAGTGCTGGGAAACAGATTAAAAACAAATATATACCGTCCCTGTTCTCATGAACCTAATTGATAGTCAAGGTTATAACTAACACAAGACTTAATCTGAGCCCAAGTCGAGTATAAAGTGTGAAATAACCAAATAACTGTGATTAAAGTATATCTGGAGGCAAATAATGCAGAGAAAACATTTATCAGGCACATTTTTCCACCATGAAAGGAAATGCTGTATACTTTGATCACAATTATTTTTTTGGTCTGGCACCCTAGGTCCATATTTGAAAAGGAGATATACTACAGAAAACTAAAAGTCCAGAATATACCATATCTTACCTTCTGTTTGGGATCTAGAATTTCTAGACTAAAGACAAGGCTACAAAAAGCTAATCAAATATGACATTTACTAAGCACCTATCAAGCAACCTACCACCTTGAAGGTGGACTCTGGGATACAGAGGAGAATGAATCAGCTTTACCCCTGAAAGTACAGAAACCTAGACAGATAAAAACTAAATAATTATAATGCAAGGTAGAACAAGTTAAGGTCCCAAATGGGATTCAAGGGCTACAGCCACTCACTTACTGCCCTGTCTAAATTCCAGGATTTTCCAAGGCCCTAAAAGACATAAGGAGGACCATCCAAGCCTGAATGACTGGACCCCTAAAATTATACAGGGCAAGAGAATACTGGGGTTGGGGGGACTTTTGAAAGTTCCTCCGCACGTGTTGGAAATCAACTCTTAGATTACCATCTCACCTGCTTGTGTGGACAGAGGAATGTGTAATACAAGCATCTGATGATGAGGCTGGTGATAACCAGGTAATGCCCTAGGCTGAAGGGCAGGCCAAATCACTGCTGATTTATTCTTTGCTATCTGAAAAATCACTAGGCCATTTGTAAACCCCCAAGGGGGACTAAAATGACAGGCTTCAAATGACAGTTCTTACACCATGTCCTGAATAGGAGCAAACCGAGAAAGCTCCCAGGCCACACCACGCCTGGGAGTTCCAAAAGTGAGTATCTTATACTTTCAGAGACATGTCCCAAAAATCCAATTAATTCATCTCATCTAATGAAACAAGTTCATTGGAAATGCATTATCGTATTTTTATCGCACTGCTGCTTGAATCTCCAAGTCAGTGAACTAGAAGAAAGAAACGTTTATTTTGTGGAGAAGATACAAGAAAACTTTGGGAAAAGAGAGGATCCACTCCCCCTACCCCGCAAAAAAGGAGTCCTTTATAAAACAGCCCCTTGATGCTTGGCAGAAAACAATATACACCACATGCTCCGGAAAAATTCCCAGCAAAAAAAAAAAAAAAAAAAAGATTTGAAACTTGAATAAATGTTCCGCATACAAATACAGGCCTATAATCATCATTGTGCATAAAATACATACCCTGCTTCCTGTCTTGAGCCAAGCAGTATCAAATTTGGGACGAGACATTCCATCTCACTGTACTTATACTTAGTGAACCATTCGCCAGAGTCTCTTTTTGAACAGTGGATGTTAGAGAACCCTCCGTATAATTCTGTAATGTATAAGAAGAATTTAATCCTGTTCTAACATGCTTTTTTTTTGGATATGGTGAAGTTTCAAGGAACACAGATGACCCAACGACAGCAAAGCCTGCTATAACGTGGAACTGGATAGGACTCAGATCACATTTGGATTTGGTGGCCAACACGGTATCACAGAAAAGTTCTTACGATGTGTGTATTCATAATTGCAGGTTTGTCTCCTGAGAAAAAGAATGAAAACATAAGTTCCAATGTGTCTGAATGCTCCCAGATCTTCGAATCACAGGCCAGAATTTCTTCCCTAACTTTTACCTTGGTCCCTGTTATAAGTTTATCCTCAAGGATAGGCATACACTGCTTAAATTTAACATGCAGAAATGGTGCAGAGGTCTCGGTCCTGCTGCTGCCGATAATGCCATCCTCAGGAAAAAGCCATCAGTCGTTAGCAGCCCCGCAAATTGTTGAAAGCAGAAAGTCATTCGCTGTTATCGCGCTTCCTGATTTGCGAAGTGCCCCCTGCACGGTGGGATCACTCGCCTGGCTACCTGGAGTGCTAGAAAAGAAAAAAATGGCTTTCCCTTCTCCATCTCGCACAGGCTTATCTCTGAAAGTCATCTCAGGCGACCGACCCCCAGCACATTTGCTACCCATTGTAATGTTTTTTCAAGAGGCAGGAACAAGACCTCTCTGACTGCTCAGCTGCACAGAACTAGTGGGAAACATAATACTTTCGTAATAGGAGAAAGAATTTTTTTAAAGACACAAGGTAATATTAATGATTTGCACTCTTGGTTGAACAACTTCTGGGAAATAAAAATCTACTGTATTTTGGCAACAGTTCCAACAGGTGGTTGGAATTCTGGGCACTTGCCAAGCCACCAGGAGCTTCTATATGATTGGAAAGTTATTGTACAATATTGCACACTACAATTATAATGAGCTGTAAACAGATAGGTCAAGTGAAAGAAATGAAATTAAAACCATGATAAACATACACAAATGGTAAGCCTGAAGTTACAGGCATCAAATGTGCTTTAATGGAACAGACAGATTAATAATGACAGTAACAATAGTTTCTTATTGAGTGTTTACTATGTTCCATGCACTATTCTAAGCATATTACATGTATTATTACTCATTTAGTCCCTATAATAGCAACCCTATGAGAATGAAATTGCTATCTCCATTTTACAAGTGAAGAACAAAAACAGAGAAGCTGAACAAGGTCTGGTAGCTAGTGTCAGAGTCACCATCTGAATTCAAACCAGAACCCTTATGTGTAACCTCGAAGCAATCCTCAGCTGGAAGTCAAGAGATGTGTGTCCCATCTCTGATTCGGTCATAACTGCATGACCTTGGGCAAATTGCTCAACCTCCCTGAATCTCTACTTTTTGTCTACACTACATAAGAGTTAAACTAGATTTTAAGATCACTTCCATAATCTTACTGCTCTTCTCTCCAGACAAAACTATCTGATACCAAATATTTGGAGTCAGTTGAACACCACGCTCTCCTCCCTGAGCAAACATACAACACACCTGCAGATATACATGTGCATGTACAGATGTAACAGCCCCAATCGGAGGTCTCTGTGCAGGAAAATCAGATGAGGAAAACTAAGGCCCAAAGAGGCTCAAACCTCACCAACACTCCCTACATTCTCACTTCATATTTTTCATCCAAAGGTGCTCGTTTCTTAGCTTATTTTTATAGAAACCTAAGATTTGTTTTGACATCTAATCCTTTTTGCCCTCTGTTATCCCTACTTGAGTTACTGCTTAGATACAGCTCAGTCTAAAATAAGTGCAGGAAAATACTACTCCACCTTTTAACCGTACTAAGCATTGAGGTACTTAAATTTTATCTTATCATAAAATACTCTTCTTTTTAAAAAATGTGTAACTCTATAATCTAAACACAAAAAATATTATACATTTCCACTCTGAATCAATAGAAGACTGACTGCCCTGCATTTACAGGTTTGCAACACTGCACTTGCATACTTAAAAATACAGTTATCATACAAAGTGTTGCTTAAAGGTAGCTTTTTCCATGCAGGGGTGAATTTTAAAGACACATGCAGCATAGAAGAAATGGTGTTTTCAAGAAAAATGTACTCTCTGTCAGTAAAGCAAAAGCATCTCAGTATTACATACCCTCTGATTGGATTTTCAGATTGCTTCAGATATACAGACCTAGGAATAATTTTGGAAAGTGGCCTTCCTAATCTTTGTAAAAACATAAAACATAATTTCTACTTAATCAAGTGTCATATGGTTGTCACCAAATCTGAATCAATTGTTAAGGCCCACTATGAAGTCAAATCATTGCAATACAGGACACCTGCTCTTTTACCTATGCATCTTCAGTACTTCTACGCAATATCCCATAGGATTCTACAAACTAAACAAGCCACGATTTTAAATGGAGAAAACGGAGGCCAGTGGGAGGAACAATTGTACACCTTCCCTTTGCTTTTCCCCACTTTGCTTTTTAATAAATGATAAATCTCAACAGGAATTAATTAGCAGCCTGATAGCTCAATTAAGCCCTGTGTTACTATATACTCTGGGGCAATGCTTCAATATCAGTTAGCAGAGTTTGAATGTAACCTGAGCAAAAAGTGTAGGCCAAAAGTTTTATTCTATCAATCCTTTGGGAGAAAAACTACAATTAAAGGGGGGAAAAGGTTCAATATCTACGGACTGTTAAATGATAAAAAGATCATAATGTTTTTTCCTGTACCAATAAATTATTTGGATTTGTATTATGCAGCAAAACCCTTTGGTTCTTTTTAATTTGGCTTCAGTGATACTCATATCAAACACAATAATAAAAGCAGAAAAAGAAAGAAAAGAGGCCAGCAGCAGTGGCTCATGCCTATAATCCCAGCACTTTGGGAGGCTGAGGCAGGCGGATCACGAGGTCAGGAGATCGAGACCATTCTGGCCAACATGGTGAAACCCCATCTCTACTAAAAATACAAAAATCAGCTGGACGTAGTGGTGTGTGCCTGTAATCCCAGCTACTCTGGAGGCTGAGGCAGGAGAATCACTTGAACCAGGGAGCGGGAGGTTACAGTGAGCCGAGATCATGCCACTGCAGCCTGGTGACAGAGCAAGACTCTGTTTCAAAAAAAGAAAAAAGAAAAAGAAAATACCTTGGGAAAAAAAGGTTCATTGGAAGAAACTTCCCATTTGAACATGACAAGAAACTCTGGGTGAACCAGCAAATGAACACAATGAACTTGGAGTACGAACAGGAATGCCTGAGCTATAAAACAAAAAGAATAACATTTAGAGACTCCATACTTTGAATATACCACATCAACAGTAGTAACATTCCCTTCGGTTAAATAAATGTAAATTTTTTTCATTTATGCAACAAACACTGAGCACTTCCTGTGAGTCAGTCAGGCATGGTGCTGAGACTCTGAAGGTATAATGGTACGAGAGCTCAATGTCATTTTCCCAAGGAGGCCTTTCTTTCCCTCGATATTTAAAGCTGCAAAACTCTTCCTCATCCCCACTCTCACTTTTGCATCCAAACTACCTGGTGAGCTTTTTAAAAACTTGGAACTTTGGCCAGCTGGGCGCGGTGGCTCACACCTGTAATCCCAGCATTTTGGGAGGCCAAGGCAGGCAGATCACTTGAGGTCAGGAGTTCAAGATCAGCCTGGCCAACATGACAAAACCTCACCTCTACTAAAAATATAAAAAATTAGCTGGGCATGGTGGTACATGCCTGTAATTCCAGATACTCGGGAGGCTGAGGCAGGAGAATTGCTCAAACCTGGGAGGCGGGGGTTGCAGTGAGCCCAGATCACGCCACTGCACTCCAGCCTGGGCAGCAGAGCAAGACTCCTTCTCAAAAAATAAAAATAAATACAAACCTGGAACTTCATCCCTAATTGGCCTGGACTAAGGCCTGGCTTCTTCAGAAGCTCCCCAGGAGAGTCTACTGTACAGTTAAGGTTGAGATCCATGGCCTTAACCCCCTTCCATATGTTGCTTTACTTCACAACACCCAGCACCTTCTAATATATGCCAAAGTGTATGCCATGAGCCTCAGCCTCCAGTCACTAGGCTGTGAGCATCTAGAGGGCAAGTATGTACACCTTCTTCACTGTTGAATCCCCAGTGCCTGCACACCGTAGGCACTCAATAAGTATCTGTTGAGTAAATTAATGAAAAACCAACATGAATCCTTCCCTCAGGTTCTGTGCAATCTACTGGAGAGAGAAAAACAAACAGCCAACTGAATGGAAAACCACAGCTGGGTGTTAAAAGTTCTATATGAGCACATACCAGGAGAATTTGGCCTTCTCTGAGGCATCAAGGAAGTGACTCTGAAAGAAGTCAGATGCAGCTGGGTGCTGGCATTCCAGAAAGTGGAAAGAAGGTGTATGGGGAAAGCGGGGAGAAGGAAGAGGAGTGTGGCTCTGCCCTGGGGCTGGGGATGAGGAGGCAGGCAGAGCTTACCTGCCTTAGTAACATGTGAATTAACTACGAGACACCCCCAAGGCCCATTCAAGCAGGGTGGTGATCATATTTTCTATCAGTGGCACTGTGGATGATTTCTACCAATCCGTCAGGACGCTGAAATGTGTGCAGGAAGTGTGCCTGCTACACCTCCAAGCTGGGCCCCCACTAGGAGTGTGAAATGCCCAACATACCTGCCAGGGCAACCATAGGGCAAGAGATGAGATGTCCCTTGTCCCCTCCTGGGCCCCTCCCTTCTCCAAACCCTAACATTCATATGCCACACCTTAGGCAGGCAGGGCCAGCCCTAGCCCTAGGCTAGCTCCTCTCTTCACCTGAGCCCACAGCCCAAGTCATTCTAGATACTAGTCCATCAAGAATAGCTCGCACTACAGGCCTACACCACAGGATCAGAAAATTTATCATTTCACCTAGGTTTAACACACCTAGGATATGCATTATGAAAACCCAGAAATCAGAGTTAGCAACAAATAGCAAAAATCAAATGCTAATCCAAAGGAGACCCTGTCTCTCTGGAGCCCTGGTGGAAATTGCTAAAGTTGGTAGACAAGTTTTCAAATGGACATCTTACTCTTAAGACCACCAACACACTTTATTAACCATACGGTTTTCAAACAAGTTATAAAACACATTGCTTCTTTTTCTACATTCTTAAACAAAGGACAGTGAACACAAATGATGTATCAGAGTCAATACTGTACCATGCTATAGTTCAACAAATATCCACAGAAGCTGTGCTTGGTGACAGGCAGGGCAGTAGGTGTTGGACTTGGAAGCACATTCATTCCTGAGGAGCGTGTAGAACACATTCTTGGGCATTGAGCCAGCTGTTCTTAAATTGCCATGGTTCTTTACTTCTTCTGGGCATTACAGTTTATAATTTCTTGGCCCACTTCCTTATATTTGGGTTACCAGCTGTCCTTTCTTCCCAGTACTATCTGCAAGAATCCCTCTTTCATTTTTAAATGTACTGCTTCTAATCTACTGTAGGTTGAGAAACCAGATTACCTAACAGGTTAGAATTGTCTCTCTAAAGTAAGATTAAATAAATTCTAGGTGAGAGACCCAAGTGATCCTCTATAAATCAATCATACTATTGTTTGTAAGTGTGTGGTCTTTATGACATCAGTTCCAGCTGTTCAAAAGCAGTACAGTGCTGTGGTTAAGGACACAGGTTCAAAAGTCAGAGGGCCTCAGTTCATCTGCTACGTGGATGCTCTTAGGCAAACCACTATGAAAGACTGTCTGCTTCAGTTTCTTCATCTGTAAAATGGAGATAAAAGGGGTATCTTCCCGCTAGGTGGACATAAAGATTAAAGAAGATACTTCCCATTATCCTGCACATAGGATGCCCTCAGATATAAGTTGCTGTTGCTGTTATCCTCGTCATCAACTGGGGTCAAATATGTGCATGCCAACAGGATATGGCTTCAACAGCGCCTGCCACAGCCAACTTCCCCTAACCACAGTCCTCTGTTCCAGGAAGCAACTTTTTTTTTTTTTTTTTTTTTGGCAAAAGGATGACCACCAATTAAATCGAGAGTGGCAATGTGACAGGGCAGTCATTTCACTGACCGGGTCACCACCATACCCAAGACGTAGGCTAATATGAATGGCTCTCCCCAGCAGGAGCAATGCTTACTGGTAAAGTCAATCCGACTGGTCTCCTCCAGGCCCTGGATGAGAGAATTCAGAGACTGGCCAGTGGTTGAAAGACACACACAGGGCCAGAGACACACACAGGGCTAGCCAAGCAAGACATGAAGGCAAAGAGTAGGGACAAAGGAGCCTGGCCCAGGTATTGTGGTGGGTCCTGGGAACTTACTAGAGCAGTTTCAGTTCAGTTCCTGTCCCATGTCCCCTCACAATAAATCCCAAAACTTAAGGTAGCCCAAGTGATTTTCTGCCCTTTGCAACCTAAGGGCCTGCTGAATTGGCCGAGGGAGACTACCCAGTAGCTGAGCTCCACTCACACAAGGTGTCCCTCCAAATGTTACCCTCAACTGTTGAGGGCTGAAAAGTCAACTGGAGGCCGGGTGCAGAGGCTCACGCCTGTAATCCCAGCACATTGGGAGGCTGAGGCTGGTGGATCACGAGGTCAGGAGATCGAGACCATCCTGGCTAACATGGTGAAACCATGTATTCTATTCAAAATACAAAAATTAGCTGGGCATGGTGGCATGCACCTGTAGTCCCAGCTACTCGGGAGGCTGAGGCAAGAGAATCGCTTGAACCTGGGAGGCAGAGGTTGCAGTGAGTTGAGATCGTGCCACTGCACTCCAGCCTGGCAACAGAGCAAGACACCGTTTCAAAAAAAAAAAAAAAAAGTCAACTGCAAAAGAGATCACTTGCATTAATAGAGCAGTCAACCAGGGAACCTGAAGGCCATGGAGTCAAGGAAGGGTCTGACTGCCCCAGGGATCCCCCTCAACTGCTTCCACCCCTACGCCACAACACATGCAAGCCCCAGCTTCAAGACCCCTATAGGTCTTTATAGAAACAATGGCTGGACTTCCAGGGCACCTACCACAATTTCCTGAGGACTTAAGTATCAAAGTAGAGATAAGTTATTGCTGTGGCTTAGTTAAGAAGAGCTAAGTTTCGAAACTAAATGAACCTCTGTAGGTGATTAGAAAATAGCAGGGGCCAGGCGCGGTGGCTCAAGCCTGTGATCCCAGCACTTTGGGAGGCCGAGGCGGGTGGATCACGAGGTCAGGAGATCGAGACTATCCTGGCTAACATGGTGAAACCCCGTCTCTACTAAAAATACAAAAAACTAGCCGGGCGTGGTGGCGGGCGCCTGTAGTCTCAGCTACTTGGGAGGCTGAGGCGGGAGAATGGCGTGAACCCGGGAGGCGGAGCTTGCAGTGAGCCGAGATCACGCCACTGCACTCCAGCCTGGGAGACACAGCGAGACTCCGTCTCAAAAAAAAAAAAAAAAAAAAAAAGAAAATAGCAGGAAGATGAGTTTAATAATACCACTGCCCCATAGAGCACATTAACCTTTACAAGGTACAGTCTCACACACTCCACCTCATTTGATCTTAACAACCCTATGGGACCAGTATTATGATCTCCATTTCCAGATGTGGAAACTGAGGCTGAGAAGTTAAAAACCTAGTCCAGGAATTTTTGGGGATCAGCTACTGTTTCGGTGCAGGGCCGCAGGCTCTCCCTTCTAAAGGGCTTCACAGAAGACAAAAGGGTACACAAAAAGAGGCTGTGCATCCTCACAAATTTCTCCTTTTCTGTCTGTTTTTAAATCACTTAGAATAGTGCCTCCTTTACATTTAAAATCCCAGGCCTTACTTAGATGCTCAGAGGTCAAAGCAACCTGTCCAAATTTACCTCCTGTGGTCCATGGAGTCAGCAACCAAAGAGAAAATGGAAACAAATGCCTTGATAAACTGAATACAATTAGCTAGAAGAGTAACAGCTACCTAGGTAAGGCCTGCACCTTCTGAAATCCCAGGCAAGGGTATGTGCACAGTGCTTGGAGAGAAGTCTAGGGATGTCTGCTCAGTAAGAGAACAGGGAGGATTCTGGCTGGAGAAAAACAAAACTTCAAAGGGAAGAGAGCAGTGGAGCTTCAAAGGCCCCCTGGCAGGACCAATTAACACCTACAAATGTTTATCTAGGCAGTCATTTAATGATGGCTACTTCACTAAATGGGTGTTCACCTTAAAAACAGCTATAGCCCAGAATGGGATTGGAGTGGGGAGTTAGCGGGGACAGGACAGGAAGTTCTGTATTGTGTTTTGAGAGACAGACCCTAGTCAAGAGGAAAACACTCAACAAGGTGAAACTCATCACAGACTATTTCTAATGAGGAAAAAAAAACAAGTTAAATATGTAAGAAGGCTGGGTGCTGTAGCTCACGCCTGTAATCCATCTGAGGTCAGGAGCTAGCCAGGCGTGGTGGTAGGTGCCTGTAATCCCATCTACTCTGGAGGCTGAGGCAAGAGAATCTCTTGAACTCAGGAAGGGAAGGTTGCGGTAAGCCAATATCGCACCACTGCACTCCAGCCTGGGTGACAGAGTGAGACTCTGTCTCAAAATAATAATAAATAAGTAAAATATATGTAAGAAAATGTAAATGGTTAGACAAACTCTGGTCCAACCATGGGTTAGAAAAAAAAAAATCACACCTTAAAAATCCTATTTTCAAAACAATTTAGCAGAACAGAAAAATGTCCTTGGATAATGTTAAGAAGAAAACAACATCCAAAAATACATTTGAAGTCTGACCACTTTAGAAAACTGACAGACTAGAATGGTAAGGTGAACGGGTAGGAGTTTGTTTTGTTTGCCGAAGTAGCCCCAGCGCCAACACATATGTGTCTGGAACAAACAAGACACTTAAGAAAAATGTGTTGAATTCATTATTTACTCACCATTAATTAAATAATAATTAACCTATCTATCCGGGGTACTTGGATATGCAGAGACAGAGCTATATAAACATATAGGTATATAGATATGTGCTAGAATAGACTGACTACATCAAAGTTTACAAACAGTGGCTAACAGAATTAGGAAAGAAATTTAATTACGTATTCCAATCTTCTGTATTTTCCCAATCTTCCACAAAGGCTATGCATACTTTTTCTTTCTTTCTTTCTTTTCTTCCTTTCTTCCTTTCTTCCTTTCTTCCTTTCTTTCTTTCTTTCTTTCTTTCTTTGAAAGACAAGGTCAGCTGGGCTCAGTGGCTCATGCCTGTAATCTCAGCACTTTGGGAGGTCGAGGTGGCCAGATCACCTGAGGTCGGGAGTTCAAGACCAGCCTGACCACATGGAGAAACCCCATCTCTACTAAAAATACAAAATTAGCCGGGAGTGGTGGCACATGCCTCTAATCCTAGCTAACCAGGAGGCTGAGGCAGTAGAATCACTTGAAGCCGGGAGGAAGAGGTTGTGGTGAGCTGAGATCGTGCCATTGCACTCTAGCCTGGGCAACAAGAGGGAAACCGTCTCAAAAAAAAGAAAAGTAAAAAAGGAAAGGAAAGGAAAGGAAGAAAGGAAGGAAGGAAGAAAGAAAGAAAGAAAGACAGAAAGACAAGGTCTTGTCTGTTGTCCAGGGTGGAGTGCAGTGGTGCCATCATCGGTCACTGCAGCCTCAATGTCCCAGACTCAAGCAATCCTCCTACCTCAGTCACCCAAGCAGCTGGGACTACAAGTGTGCACCACCATGCCCAGCTCATTTGTTGATCTTTAGTAAAGATAAGATCTCACTGTGTTACCCAGGCTAGTATGATCTAGAACTCCTGGGCTCAAGCAATCCTCCCGCCTTGGCCTCCCAAAGTGCTGGGATTACCGGTATGAGCCACTGTGCTCTGTGTATAACGTTTATCATTTTTTAAGCACTGTTTTTCTTTTAAAGAGCCTTAGGTCCTGGAGGTGCTGGGTGTGGTATGTTCCAGAACCAGAATATTCCCATAGGCCTTTCATTTCTATTCTACTGGATCACAATATCTACCTAGGGCAGCAGTCACTCTGATCCCCATCCACCTGCAGTGACATCTCCAGGGTTCACTTTCACTTAGAATCACAGAGGGACACCCTGCAGGATGCTAGCAGTAGGGGAAAGGTCATGCAGACAGATGGCTAATCAGCTTCCTCACTTTTCTCAGAAGAACCCTAGGAGAGAATTACAAGCAGAAGCTACACAGAAACAATTCCAATGCCCCTTGAACAGAAGAGTTCAAGGAGTTCAGTGCTTAAATGTCAGATTTAGGGGCCATCTTTATGACATCTCTGAGCCAAACTTTTTCCTCGGGAAACATGTTCATAAAGTAAAGCAATGGAAAAAAGATCCATATACAAACACCTGACTCACGCTTCCCTTGTTAAAAGTTAATATGTAACAGGTAGAAACTGTTTGATTCTTTAAGGTGGTAACATTTTGTAGAAGAGAAGGGACTTTGGAATCTAAGTACCCTGGTAGGAACCCTGTCATTTACTCACTAGATGTGACATTGAGCTTGTTACTTTACTCTCTCAGGGGCCTACATTCTAATCTGTAAAATGGGGCTATAACCTAACTCATGCTGTTGTTGAAAGGTTATATGAACTAATAAGGGTAAATTCAAATAACAGGTACTTAGCAAATCTTCTAGTGTGGAGGGAATCCCTGTTTATTACAGTAACCTGGTCAAGGTGGAAGAGCTTTTAAATAAAAACAATTACAGGTTGAATATATGTTATCCGAAATGAATGTTGGTTATCTCTTATCTAAAGAAAATTAATTCCACACAACCTGAAGCATGTACATGTTCCATGCAGGGGGTTGGCACACCTGTTCTGATGACGTGGCCACTGCATACGACATTCACATCATGACCGAGAAAAAAAAAATGCACTATTTTTTTCTTCCAGAGCATGAAGGAAGCGCTAGGTAATTATTACATGGCAATAGCTACTTCTCCAACACCTTGTTCAGAAAATATCTTGTTTCAAATACACAATTTAGGCTGAGAAGGACTTGGCCTAAAATGCTTGAAATGCTTGAGACCAAAAGTGTTTCAAATCTTGGATTCTTTTAAACTTTTGAGATATCTGCATTGTATACTTAAGAGTTGGACATCCCTACTTCAAAAATACGAAATCCAAAATGCTCATGTCAGTGGTCAAAAGTTTCAGATTTTGGAGCATTTTGGACCTTTCGATTAGGGAAGCTCAACCTGTAGTTATTAACCTCATGGAAACATAAGCTTCCGTGTTCGTGTTTGAACATGAAACATGCCCAGGAGCCTGCAGAAGCCAATGGCCACTTTGTCTCACCTGGTTCATTCTGAATACGCAGTGCTACAAAGCCAATGCAGTGAGGTAGCAATGAATGTTCTTTTCTCGGTAAAAAGAACAGAGAACTTGGGCCAGAAAACCTGGGTTTTAGCCTCAGTTCAGCCACTTACAGGCTGTGTAACCTCAGGCGAGCCACCTTACCACTGTTTGCCTCCGTTTACACACCAGCAACATAGCCTGAGAAGATACCTTCAAGACGGTTGTGAGCAAAGCAGCCAGGCCCTACCAAGCACAACTTCTGCTGTGACACTGGCATATTAAAGGTCATTATTGGCAGGTGTTTCTATCACTGTGTTCTGGGAAGGCAGATCCTCAAGCCTTCTGACAGAAAGAACTAATACCACCTGCAGGTGTAGCATCTCCCCTTTTGCCATCCAAAGCTGCCATCACAGTTGGGGGACCAAAGGTGGCCTCCAATAGGCAGGACCTGCCCAAACCTTAGTAGCAAGCCATTATTTGTAGAGTAAAATCCTGCAGGCCCCTAGCTTAGGTCACAGACTCCACGGAAACCTGCATTTGCTAGGCCAAATCCGGTAATAATACAAATGTCCCTAAAAGTAACAAATAACACCCCAACCTGTACTCCGGGATTCCTTGTGATTGAGGTTCTCAGGTGCTCTCCAGAAAGCAGGTTTAGAAAGAGGTGAGAAAGGAAGGAGAGGAGAGAACCAGAATCTCAGTGTCAGAAGACAAACTTGCCAACTTCATAATTTTCCATAGGGCTGGCTCTACCTTATTTTTTAACTGTGCTAATTGGGTTTATTTTAGAAATGCTTTTGTGCTATTGTACAACTGTGGGGAGAAAGGCGGTAAGTTTTACATTTAAAACCTGAGAATCGCAATTCCCACCTTTCATTTTGGAGAAGGAAAACATTCATCTAAGGTTGACTGCTGGATCATGAACTTGCTCAAGGTGTCTGTTAATACAGTTTGGGATAAGGAGGAAGAAAAGAAAAAAGCATTTAGCATTTTTACTTGCCTTGCACATATTTTCTTTTTGCTGTAAGTGCATGTAATTCAACTTATTATTCAGTCAATGCACGGTCTATTCCCTAAACCCCTTAGGGCCAAATTGAAAGGTTCAAAAAACTCCTACTTAGACTAAACAGCTCCACAGACCTACCCAACTAAACAAACAGGCAAAATGTAAACTCCCAGAGCAAGAGTTTGTAAGTCTGAGGATGCCCTCAGTGGGAGGTGTGTGTCAGTCCCTGAAACCTTATGACAAATTGTGTACGTGCTTTTATTTATTCACTTATCATTTATTTTTGCAAAAGTTGTCCTCCAAGTTTTCATCAGATTACTGGAGAATTCTAAGAGAAATCCCATAAGAAACACCATTAATAAGGATCTCCTCGTGGCTGGTGAACTTTCAAGGGTGCCTGAGAGTAGAAATGAAAGACTGCAGATCAAGGCAAAATTCAGGGGGCCTGCATTCTAGTGCTACCCTTGTCACTAAACAGTTTTCTTGCCTTAAGTAAATCCCTGAAACATTCAGTCCCTCAGTTTCTACATCTGTAAAAATCAGGATGTTGGAAGTTGAATTATCACTTACCTCCAAGACACTTAAAGATACCAGGATGGTGAGGTACAATGTTAGCAAACACAGAAAAAGGAAAATGTCAAAAAGAATTGCACACAATCTTGCCTGTTCCCAGAGAAGCTTTAAATATTCACCCTTGCTTTCCTTGGAGGGGGTCAAAGACAGAAGCCACCTCTCCTTTCCCTCTCTTTCTTCTATTTCAAACAGCTGAATCTAAAGTTTCACAATAATGCCCTTTGTCAGGATACGAACTATGAAGTTCATGTAAAAATACAATAATTCTATAAGGAGGCATAAGCAGCTGAAAGAACATAAAATACAAAGCATTTCTCTAAAGCATCATTACAACTCATCTAATTACTGCAGTGACTTACTTTAGCTGGCATTATCCACATGTGTTAAAATATATAACTGATAAAAATAATTACAGATATCACAAAAATTGATATTTTAATACAATCCTGGACATCTGGGTCAAAAAATGACAAAAGAAATTTATTTTCTCTCTTTTACAAGAGAAAAGTATTTTCTTTCATTCCTTGTAGCTAGCTCTTCTATACCTTTGTAATCAACGTCTAATTTTCGCAAAGGCACAGGTGAGACAGAAGTCATTGCTCATTCAGCACTAAATTCTTTACCGACACATAATATTCTATTTCACCAAAAGCAACCTTTTTTTAGTTGATACATTTGTACATACTCTATATTTGTATATACTGTAACTTGACCATAATACCATACATTTTCAATCTAGTCATCAGACCCCATAAAGTTTACTCTAAAGGAAACTTACAGGTGATTGCTTGAGGGAGCAAACTAAATGGAAGCTTTTTTTTCCATGGACACTTGCTAATAAGCTAGATGAAAATTGATTGTTTTTACAAGCCATTACCAAATGAGTGCTTACAACACCCCTGAAGCAGTCTAAAACCCAGTCTACAGAACCCAAACTCATGCTCAAAGTGACTAATCAAAAGTCACAACATGAGTGAGTATGAGCAGCCAGACTTACACAGATCACATCTACAGACCTAACTTCAATATCACCTCCGCCTAAAGCACTAGAGAGATTGGCCTATCTTGACTTGAGGAGTTCTGCATCTCACATATGTAAGGCTATCTTCCAGAAAGCATCAATATAAGTAACACAGTAGTTGCTCTCACGCCAGAGCACAACACACGTTGCTTGCTCTGCTAGCGTATCTCCAAATTTAAGAGTTCTTGCTTCATCTCCATGTGTTCCAAAATCAAGAATAAAAGGCAATAAAGTTTGTAAGCACCATTTCTCAAAGACAAATAATTCTGCTAACCCACTGAGAGTAATGAGTCAAAACTCCAGGTGTAGCAGGCGAGTGAATGTAAACCTTTTGCAGCACCATCCCGGGCTATCACGCAAGTTTAGGGCTGGAAAGTATGCAAAAGGGGAACATAATGAAAATCCAGAAGTGTCCCTGCCAAAGAGATCCCTGCTTGGGAGAAAGAGCAAACTTGCTTTTCTACTAAATGCCACTTTTCTGATCACACCCAATCCTGAGGTCCTGACCCCTTGTGGTCTTTAAACATAAACCAAAGTGTGTGTGTCATATTTCTTGGCCTGATCACAAAGAGGTCAAAAATTAGTTAAATTTAGTAAAAATTAAAGTTTTAAAGAAACCAACCCCTCCCTCCATTGCTGATCTCTGGAAAATGCTTCCATTCCGCAGAAAATGTAGAAATGTAATATTTATTTTGGGAATAAAAGAGTAAGAAAGATACTGTTCACTTGGATTAAGGGTATTTTCCAATATATATAATTCAAATTTCCTAAGCTGAAATCTCAGCTTTAGCCCTTTTAGAAGGATGAAGAACAGAATCCTTCCATAGAATTCTGTGAGACTGTTTTAGAAGACACTGAAAGGTTAGACTTCATCTCGAGTTACTCCACCATAAACCAGACAAAGAAATTCCTGAAAGGCTATAAGCATTTTTTTCTTACAAGCACCCACAGGAATAGGTCAATGTAAATGTCGTATAAACAAAGCAGTTCATTACCAACCATAGTTTAAATGTCTTTTATGAGAAAACTGTAATCCATTGCAATTGCACATTCACACATAACTGCCCCTGGATGAGAGGAAAATATGGATTCATAATTGATCTTAGTCTCCGGCTTTTCTTATGCCTGAAAAGCAAAAGGTATTGAGGGTTGGAAAGCTGAATCTGAGTGCTTGATACTTTCTCCTTCACTCTCTATGATCAAGTCTTGGAGGACTTTAATTTCCCTTCCAATCACTCCTATAGAGGCCCTAGTGTCTGAAAAAATGCACAGACAACAATCAAACCTTTCATTTCAAGGCCAGTTTCCCACCATACCCCTTCCTGTTCCAATCAGGTTTGCGAAGCATTTCCCCTATTCTGCATTTCATGAATCAATTGCAAAATCTGCCAACCTCTGCCAGTTCCTCTTGTACTCAGCTGAGAGGTTCCCCTTCCTTCCCTGGGTAGCACAAGGCTGCTCTGGTTTTTAACTGGCGTAACGTGGAAATGCACTGTAGGAACTCACTAACTCTTTCAGAGCCAGATACAAGTGAGAGTCTGGGCGGCAACCCCACCTACTAGGAAACTGGCTCACCAAGCTCAGGGTAAAGCAGATTTGTGGAATCTAGCTTTGACTCCAAATCCCCTGTCAGTTACTGTCACTGGGAAGGAAAAAGGAAGACTGAAAAGGTCTACAAAGTAACCAATTCAGTTACTTAGCAACTAGACAAAACTTGCCTCACTACAGAGGGTAGGGAGGCATCTCACACCCATTCAAAGAGTAACTGTCTACAATTTATATGCAAATAGATAAAGACAAAAGGGAACGCGAAATCTAAATTAGCAACTGGAGTTTAGACAGTGGGACTGAGGCCCAGATTTAAAAAAAAAAAAAAAAAAAAACCGTTTATCCTAGGAAAGAGACACGACATGTACAGAAATGAAGGAATGAATGAATGAATGCATGCATGCAAAGCCACAGGCCCAACAAGTTTACAGTCTCCCTTCGTAAAAGTCAATGCCATCGGGGAGAGAGGAAAGGGCCACGCAAAGTTCGATAAAATTTAAACACTTCTACTGCTAACATGAATTACAGGGTTACAGAAAATGTGAAGTTGGGAAAACTCCTGGGAAAGTGGGTACCCCCGCTAATGAGAAAAGCAAACAAAAGCAGCACTCTGGTGGAAGGTCTCTGGACTTTGGGTAGATCACAGCCTCTCCGGGTCTCTAGACACTCTCAGAAACACCACAGCACCCATGCCTGAAGTGCAGTTACTAAACTTGGATCAAACCACGACTCTTAACAGGAGACACGCCGCCCTGCAGGTTTCCTAAGCAAGAGGGAGATACGGTCAC
Source organism: Macaca mulatta (assembly GCF_049350105.2). Taxonomy (NCBI): domain Eukaryota; kingdom Metazoa; phylum Chordata; class Mammalia; order Primates; family Cercopithecidae; genus Macaca; species Macaca mulatta. Next base: position 128,523,243 of record NC_133413.1, read on the forward strand.
CTACTTGGCTCGGGAAGGTGCTCCAGGCTTTTCGGTTTGCCCGAGGAGCTCCAACTCTCTGTCCCCGGCCTCTAGCTGCACACCTTGAGCCGGATTTGCTCAGTTCCAGGCTCAAAGAGGGAAGAGGACTGAGGGCTCATCCGCCCCCACCCCATCCCCCAACTCCACACCTGGACCAAGGCCGGTAGGGCCCAAGGCTGACTCCCAAAGACACGCCAGCCCAGACACTTACTTCTCATACTCGGTGTTGTCTCTGTCACAGCGAGAATCCTTGTGCTTTTGCCAGTCTTTGCCATGCTTGCAGGTGGTGAGGAGCACAACGTCCTCCCCGTTATGGACGTGATATAAGGCATTCCTGGTGTCTGACCCTATCCCTGTCAGGTACCTCTTCCCCTTGAATACCAGCATGTACTTCCTGAGAGGAGGGATGGTGTTGAACTTCAAAAACCCCCTCTCCCCTCCTGTCCTGGGATGATCCTTAGAAAATAGGGGAATAGAAACATCAAAGTTGGGTCGGAAGTTTTCAGTACTGATGCTGGCTTTGGCCAGCATCGCCTGGCCGATGTCAAACCCCACGTCCTCGGTGTAGTCAGGCCAAGTGCCGGAATATAAATTAAAAATTAAATGATTCCTACCATTGTTCCACAAGTGGAGACTCTGCACTTTGGATCTCAAATTGTGCACATACTGAGGTGACAACTGGTCTCTGTCTAAAGTATCCAGACTCAGGACAAAGAGGCACGCCTGGCTGGGGTCCGAGGTGTAGAACCTGGAGCCCTCGATGGCCGCTAGAATGTTTTGGTAACTTTCGGCGATTTTCTCCCCTTTTTGCTGCGGGTATACGTAGACTTTGAAGCCGTTTTTCTTGCAAAGGGTGAAATCGAAGCAGGACTCCATGCGGCACTTCTTGCCTTTGTAGATGCTCGAGTTGGCATCTCGCTTCTGCCGGGGGGAAATGTGCACGCTAGAATCCTCGTTTTCCAATTGATCCCAAGGAACGAAGGGGCGCAGAGCGTCCGGGAAGCGGGGCCAGAAATGATCCGGACTGGGGTGGTGCAAGCCATTCCGACCGCTGTGCTCTTCTCTCCGGCTGTGGCTCCTCGATGCCCTAAACTGCAAGCCTCCGAAATAAAACAAAAGGGCGAGACAAGAGCCAGCTGAGAGCAGGATGAAATAGCGTTTTTTGGCCTGCATGTGTCCTGCCTGGGTCAAGAGGATTGTAAATAAACACAAGAATCACCCAAGTTTCCCAATCAACACTTTCAGCTCCAGTCCGCCATCTTCCCGCCTGTAAAGACTTCAAACTCTCCGCTCCCACCTTCTCTGGATGCCTTTCCCCAAGCCGTGGACTGATCCAGCGCATGTGGGCGATTTCTTTAACTTTCTCCCCTTCGGTCTTTCATCTTTGGGTTGCACAATGCACGGGAGAGAGCGGGGCTGAATATCTCGCACCCAGGGCGGGCGAGCAGCGGACTGTAATTTTCTTGCATGCAACAAGACGGAGGAAAAGAAAGAGAGAGGGGAGAAAAAAAAAAGCTCCCGATACCCAATCAATGGCAAGACGAAGTGATTGCCTTGCCTCTCGGATTCCTCTCGGCAGCGTGGAAAATGAGCCCCGGGAAGGCAACTTCAACTCATCCACCACTCTCCGTGCAGAGCACTCCGGTTCCAACAAGTCAGCCGATCCCGGGTTCAGCCGGCTAGTGCATCTTGCAGCTGGGGCGCCGTAACCTCACAAATCCCTGCATCTCTCTTTATTCCCTTCTGCAGCGGCTCCAAGACTCCGGCGGTGTTTACTCCTGCGCTCGCGGGGCCGGCCCCCGGGACGCGCGGCGGCCCGGCTGGAGGCGGCGGTGGCGGCGGCGCTGGGTGGCGGCGGCGGCGCGTCCTCCCCGCGGGCAGTGCCGGCCCAGAGCGGCGCTTCGCAGGCCCCCGCGCGACCGCTGCCGACCGCCGCGTTCGGTCGCCGAATGTTACCCGGTTCTGAATGTTACACTTACACATTCCATTCCCGACACGACAGCGCTGACCTCATCCATCCACGCAGCCCGCGCTGCCATTGGCCGAGCGTCACGTCCGGGGGGGGCGGTGCTTCCGCTGCGCCCATTCATAACCCCCGGCCGCGGGCCGAGGCGCCGGCGCGGCGTTGGGGGCGCTGGGGGCGCGGAGAGCCGAGGTTGCCAGGTTGCGTGCGGCCGGCGGGCTGCGGGGCAGGTGGAGAGCTGGGCGGCCCGGTGTGAGCCCCACGGCCCCTCGGCGCGCCCAGGCCCGGATCTCGGCCTGCGCCGTGCCGGGGACCAGAGGCGCCTGCGGAAACGCGGCGTTCGGGGAAGGAGGCACCGGCAGGGGCCCCGTGCCGCGCGGCCCCGGGCGCCCTGGAGAATCCGGTCTCCTGGGCTGCCTGCCGGAACGCCTCGAGAAAGATGCTTTGAAAGAGGGAAGCATGGAGGAAAGGAAGACTTCATAGAAAGCGACAGCCGATCCGAAAGCTGCCTCTCCCAGCACTCCTTCCACAATCCAAGATCCAATATTTCAATTCTCTGCTAAGTATTAAAACAGTATCCCGTTACTCCTCCCCTACATAGCACATCTTTTTTTAAAACCAAGGAAACACCCTAAACCCCAACAATAAAGAGGAATTATTACAATCAAGAGGAATTGTTGCAATTCTTCATGCCTGCCTCTGTGCTAAGAGTATAAGACAGCTATCCTAAATCCTCATTATCTACTTAGGCAGCCTTGCCTGAACCCCCTCTGTCTATTATGAAGAAGGCTTCCAAGAGATCTGTTCACAGAAAAAAAAATTTTCTAATGGCTGCAGAGAAACCAGTTAATTTAAGCTTGCCCCAGCCCTCAAAGTGATGTTATTCTCTTGGTGGTGGTGGTGGTGGTGGTGGTGGTGGCGGCGGCGGTTTTCAAGATACCTCTTAAGGACATAAGACTGGTAGAACTGCCAACTGTCCCAGCTATAGAAGGGAAACTTGCATCAGGAAAACGACCTTATTTACAATTAGTGCCAGTTGGTCCTTCCTTCATTGACCTCCCACTCCTTGGCCCAAGCTCCTGCCACCCCCAGTGGAAGAACTTCATTGGATAACTCAGGTAACCGACTAGCAGTCCCACTAAAGATCTTCCAGGTCCACAAAAGATGTACTAGGCTCGCAAACAGTATCTCTGGTCAAAGTCAAACTCCCTGGTCTCAAATCCCGAACACTGCTTTACAAAGAACACCTCCCACCCTCTGGCCTAGCTAAAGTCTCAGGGCTCAGGCAAGCTGGACAGTTGCCTAGGGCAGCCGGCTGTTTAGTGATTATTATGGGAGTGACTGAAAGCTAGGAGCAGACACTTCCCGGCTTCCCTCAGGCTGCAAAAACCCCAGCGGGGTGTGGATGAAGGGCAGGGTTATAACAAGGCAGTGTGAAATGATACAGTGTGGAAAGTTTCAGACTTCTGTTGTTTCAGATTTGTTTTAATAAAGCGGGGAAGGGGCATGGGTAGGACATTACTGTACATTCCTGAAGCCTCTCCCTATTCCTGACCTGCCAAAGATGAGACAGCTTTTCCAGATTTGACTTGTACGCCCTGCACAATGTAGAGAGGCCTGGGATAGGAATGAGGATTCAGTCATCTTCCAAATACAGTGATAATGATGCAGATAAAGGCAGTGATTGAAACCACATGTGACCCAAAGCTCCCCCCAGCCCAAGTTGCTAAGAACAACCGTTCAAGGCAGGAGGCCTTCTCTTCTGATCAGGGTGCAGATTATCTCAGCCCTGTGAAGTGGGGCTGTGGGACTGGAGGCTCTCTCTCTCTCTCTCTCCATATATATATGTGTGTGTGTGTGTGTATATATATGTATATATATATATATATATATATTTTTTTTTTTAAACAGAGTCTCACCCTGTCGCCCAGGCTGGAGTGCAGTGGCAGGATCTTGGCTCACTAGAACCTCCGCCTCCCAGGTTCAAGTGATTCACCTCCCTCAGCCTCCGGAGTAGCTGGGATTACAGGTGTGCACCACCAGCCCTGGTTAATTTTTTGTACTTTTGGTAGAGATGGGGTTTTGCCATATTGGCCAGGCAGGTCTCAAATTCCTGACCTCAAGTGATCTGCCCACCTTGGCCTCCCAAAGTGCTGGGATTACAGCGTGAGCCACCTAGCCAGGTCCCTCTATATCTTACCAGTTGTTTTGCATGACCTTAGGGGGAGTTAGTTACCCTCCTTGCTTTTTTGTGTTCTGTTTATGTTTTGGCATGTGCTTCCTGCCTTTCTTGCCTAATTATGGCTAATTTCCTTATCCCAGGCCCCAGTGTTACCCATCTCTACCTGTACATTCCAAAGTATTGCATACTGTGAGAAAAACTTTGGTACTGACAATTAGAGAAAACTTGTATTCAGACCCCAGATCTGCCATTTACTAGTGCCTTGGGCATGTGGCTTAATTTCAGTGGACCTCCAGTTTCTCATCTGAAAAGTCAGGATAATAATATCTTTCTTGCCAGCATTTATTTTATTTTATTTTATTTTGTTTATTTTTTTTTTTTAGCAGAGTCTTGTTCTGTCACCCAGGCTGGAAGGTGCAGCAGTGTGGTCTCAGCTTACTACAACCTCCGCCTCCCGGGTTCAAGTGATTCTCCTGCCTCAGCCTCCCAAATTGCTGGGATTACAGGCAACCGCCACCATGCACGGCTAATTTTTGTATTTTTAGTAGAGACGGGGTTTTGCCATGTTGGCCATGGCTGGTCTCGAACTCCTGACCTCAAGTGATCTGTCTGCCTCAGCCTCCCAAAGTGCTAGGATTACAGGCATGAGCTGCCGCACCTGGCCTCAATTTGTAAACTGTAAATTGCTCTACATGTGTAACAACATTAGCCTAAGTTCTACTTTTCAAAATCCAACTGGTATCTTAAAAGTAGCCCCTGCAATGGCATCATCATTTTGTCTCCTCTGTTTTATTTTTTCCTAACCCTTATTAGCTGAAATCTCCTCTATTTCTTTGCTTGTTAACTGTTTCTTCACAGTAAGGAAGCTCCTGACAGGAGGAGCCCTCACTCCTTTATCCCAAATGCCAAGGGCAGTACCTGGCACTTAGGTGGAGCTCAATCACTGATTCAAATGAATGAATGACTTACTAAAATTCAGCTTCACCATAGCACTCGTACAAACTTCAAAAGAAAGAGCTCATAAGTACAGGCAACAAAAGCAAAAGTAAACAAGTGGAATACATCAAACTAACAATCTTCTGCAGTCAGTAAAGGAAACAAGCAACAAATGAAAAGGCAGCCAACAGAAGGAAAGGAAATATTTGCAAACCAAACATCTGATATAAGGTTAATATCCAAAATATACAAAGAACTCACACAACTCAATAGCAAAAAAAAAAAAAAAAAAAAAAATTTAAAAATGGGCAAAGGACCTAAATAGACATTTTTCAAAAAAGACATTCAAATGGCCAATGGATATATGAAAAGGTGTTCAACATCATTAATTATCAGGGGAACACAAATTAAAACCACCGTGAGATACTACCTCACACCTATTAGAATGGCTATTGTCAGAAAGGCAAAAGATAACAAGTGTTTGGGACAATATGAAGAAAAGAGAACCCTTGCACAGTGTTGGTGGGACTGTAAATTCATAAGGACATTGTAGAAAATGATAGGGAAATTCTCAAAAAATTAAAAGTGTAATTACCATATCATCCAGCAATCTTGCTTCTGGGTATATATCCAAAGGAAATGAAATCAACATGTTAAAGAGATATCTGCACTCCCATGTTCACTACAGTGTTATTCACGACAACCAGTACATGGTAACAACCTAAACGTCTGTTGACTGATGAATGAACAAAGAAAATGTGGTACATATATGCAATGGGATATTATTCAGCCTAAGAAGCAGGAAATCCTACCATCTGAGACAACAGGGATGAACCTTATGCTGAGTGGAAGAAGCAAGATACCGAAAGACAAGTACTGCACTTCTGTGTGAATCTGATGTATATGTGGAACCTAAAAAAGTCGAACTCACAGAAGCAGAGAGTGTAATGGTGGTTGCCATGGTCTGGGAGTTTGGGACAATCGGGAGATGTTAGTCAAAGAATATAAACATTCAGTTATAAGATGAGTAAGTTCTGGGGATCTAACATACGGCATGGTGACTGTGGTTAATAATGCTGTACTATATACTTGGAATTTGCTAAGACAGTAGATCTGAAGTACTCTCACCACACACACACACACACACATAACTATGTGCCATGACAAATGGGTTAATTAGCTTGATAATAGTAATCATTTCACAATGTATACATACATCAAATCATGTTGAACATCGTAAATGTATATAGAATTTTTATTTGTCAATCATATCCCAATACATCTGAGGAAAAATCTTTTTTAAAGGCCCCTTGGTAGTCCTCAAAGCAAGACTCAGTCTGTGGTTTGAAGTGGAAATATTACTAACCAGGAGTATCTTCACAGAGGGCAACTTGGTCCATTGTAAATCCTTTAACAATGATGTGTTTCAAACCATGTAACTCCTCTGGTCAAAACCCTCAAGGGATCCCTGTCTCTCTCTCCACTAAGAGATAAAGCCCTTTCAATTACCTACAAGGTCCTGCAGGATTCTTCTTAACCGTCCCTCACCTCCGCTCACCACATCCTCTCACCCCGTTTCCTGCCCATATCTCTCTCCCTCCCTCCTGATCTACTCACTGTGCTCCAGCCAGGCTGGTGACCTTGTTATTTCTCATGCATGGCAAACATGTCCCTGCCTCAGGGCCCCTGCACACACTTGTCTCCACCAGTCTGCATCCCAATCCACCTAGCACGCTCCCTCACTTCCTTCAAGTCTCTCCTCAGACGCCACCTTACTATTAAGGCCTTCTCTAACCACCCTAAATAAAACAGCAGCACTCCTCCTTTTCCCCGATCCCCTCACCCTCCTTTATTTTTCTTCTTAGCATTAATCAGCACCTGACTGTCTATATATTGGCTTGTTCATTTATTATTGATCTGTTGCATCTAGAATGTGGGTTCCATGGGGCAAGGACTTGGTCTTTTTGTTCGGTGTTATATCCTCAATAATAACAACAGTGTCCGTCACTAAATAAACACTTGTGGAACTAATTAATTAATCTGATCTTATTGTCTGTAGGACAAATAAGAGAATATTCAAGGCTAGAGTTCTATCATTACACACACACACACACACACACACACACACACACACGAAGCTAAAGGAGCCCAAGCATCCGAGCCTTGCTTAATTTCCTTTTCCAGGTGTACTTTTTCCCCAGGGCTGTCTAAAGACCGGAAAACAGTGTGGCACAAAAGGACCCTGAAAATGTAACCTTGAACAAGTCAATTCACTTCCCTAAGCTTTGGTTTCTCCTTGGTTAAGTCAAGAGTAACTGTAATATAGCATGCTTAGCTCATTTGAGTTACTGTAAGAATCAAATGAAAACAAAATCATAATATAGGAAAAAAATTTTGCAATCCTCAATGCACATGGCAGGGGCAAGATTTCATCATCACACTCCTGGACAAATGTGGACACAAGTACATGATGAGATCATGTTTGCAAGTCGACAGCATTAAATACGTGGAATATCGCCCATCAAACACACATTAGTTTCCAGACTCTTTGCAGACTCTGAAATGGTCATTGACTGTTATAAACCAACAGGAAAACGGAAAACGGAAAAATAGCCAATGGAAGCAAAGCAAAGGAGACTATTTTTCTTTTTAATGTAGAAAGCACTGCAGGAACATATGTTTATCAATGGTCTACAATTCTATTTGCTATAGAAAAAAATAATTTATTGGCTCTAAAATATGAAAACAAGTTGAAGTATTGGAATTAGTAAATGTTTAAATTCCCTAAAATGTAACCCTACGTCAACTGGCAAGGCAATCCAATCTTCATAAATACATACAAAATTTGTATTTGATGTGGGCACATTGTAAGGTTTTGGTAATGTCTGATGGAACCTCTAGCAGTAAGCATTTCCAGCTTCTAGAAAGAACAGGAAACTCTGATGGGTTTATACTGATAGGATATAGAAGGTGGGAAAAGACAATGAGGTCAAGAAAAGTTCAGGCATTGTGGAATAGTAATGATGAATCTAGAGATTCCCAGCCAGAAAACAGGAGCCTAGTTTCTAGTTCCTTCTCTTCTAGGAACCTGAGGAAACCTGTAACATCGTTTCTGAATGCTAGGACGTAAGAGGTTCATCCAAAAAAAAATGCAGGCTACGATGTGGTGATATCTTGCCAGCTGAAATAGTCAAGGATGCCCTGTGTAGATCAAGTGGGTCCAGGAGGGGAAGAGCTTGGGAAAGAGGAAGATGGAACTCCGCTGAGAAGGAAGCAAACAAGTGGAAGGAAAACAAGTAGAAGTAGGAGGCCCCACCAGGCCTCCCAAGATAGCCAAGCAGGAAGCTAACCAGGAGCAAAAAAGGGAAATTCACCCATGTATGTGTCAAATTCTGCGCCAGGTGCTCTACCGGTGTTATCTCTTTGATCCTTGCAAGGTTCCTAAGACACAGGTACTCTCCTTATCAGTTGTCACAAATGAGGAAACTGAGACTCAATCCTAGGAGGGGGCTCTTGGCAATTCATTCACATAGTCCTTGAACAAATATTCATCGAGCAGATAGTCTGTACCAGGGGGTATCTGTCTAGAGTCTTTTGTCATTTACAAAACACTTTCAGAAGAATTTTTGCTTGAATATCACTGGAACTCTGCGAAGCAGGAAAATAACATCATCCATGTTTTACAAAAAATTAAGAATCTGGTTCGGAGTTTTTTTCTTCTTCTTCTTCTTCCCAAGATGGAGTCTTGCTCTATCGCCCAGGCTGGAGTGCAGCAGCACAGTCTGAGCTCACTGAAACTTCCATCTCCCAGGTGCAAGTGATTCTTCTGCCTCAGCCTCCTGAGTAGCTGGGACTACAGGTACATGCCACCATGCCCGGCTAATTTTTGTATTTTTAGTAGAGATGGGGTTTCACCACGTTGACCAGGCTGGTCTCATCCTGACCTCGTGATCTGCCCACCTCGGCCTCCCAAAGTGCTGGGATTACAGGTGTGAGCCACCGCGCCTGGCCTGGTTCAGGATTTCTAGCCTGGGCACTGTTGATATTTTGCTCCACATAACTCTCTGTTGGAAGAGGCTGTCCTGTGCATTGTGGGATCCACATCCCTTGCCTCTACCCACTAGGTGCCCAACAGCACTCCCACCTGCGTCACAAGTTGGGATGCCAAAAATGTCTCCAGACACTGTCAAATGTCTGGAAGCAAAATGACCTCCAGTTGAGAACCACTAATCTAGTTGAATAACTTACTTAAGGTCAACTGATTTTAACATAGAGAATTTAGAATTTGACCCTCATTTTCTGGCTTCGTGCCAGGGCTCTGCCACAAAACTGTAGCTTCCTTTAGAGAATCTAAATTTATCTCCTTTCTTCTAGGCAAGCTGATCAGAAAAATCTCATAGACATCAATTTGAGAAATTTTTATTGAGAACCTACTATGTGCCTGTGTTCTAGGAACTCAGGGCACAAGGTATAAAAGACAAACAAGGTGTCTACTCTCCTTCTAATTGGAGAAATAGATAATAAAATAATAAGTATGTCAGGCGGGGTGGCTGTAATTCCAGAACTTTGGGAGACTCAGGCAGGCAGATCACTTGAGGTCAAGAGTTTGAGACCAGCCTGGCCAACATAGTGAAACCCCATCTCTACTAAAAATACAAAAATTAACCAGGCACGGTGGCATCCAGTTGCATTGGAGGCTGTAGTGATTTGAAATCATGCCACTGCACTCCAGCCTGGGTGACAGAAGGAGACTACATCTCAAAAATAAAATAATAAGTAAATACATTAGCAAGATCATTTCAGGTAGTTCTATGGGGAAATTAAAAGGATAATGGCATAGATTGGGATGAGGAAGAGTAAGGAGGCTCACTTTAAACAGGATGGTCAATGAAGGTCTCTAACGTTTCAGCAGCTGCCATAAGACTGATGCGGAAAGAGCCTTGGGAAGAGTGTACCAGGCCCAGGATCTGGTCAGTGCAAAGATCTTAAGGCAGGAAGGAGTTTGAAGAATTAGAACAGTGTTTTTCAAACTTCAGCATGTAACTAATCACCTGATGGACTGGTTAAAACACAGACTGCCAAATCCCACCCCTAGGATTTCTGATTCAGTAGACCTGGTGTGGCCCAAGAATTTGCATTTCTAACAACTTCCCAGGCAAGGCTGATGCTGCAGATCCAGGGACCATTGTCTGATACCCACTGAGTTAAAGCATCAGCAAATAAAGTTAATCGTGTCTAGAGTATAATGAGTGCAGGAACAAGGGGCAAGAGATGAGATCAGAGAAGTTGCAGGAACCTTGGCATGCCCTGGCACCACAGGCCAGGTGATGTGTTGGATTTTATTTTAGGAGTGGGAAGGCCTTGGAGGATTTCAAGGAGGGGAATGATATGATCTCATTGCAATTTTCAACAGCTCACCCCTAGCTGTTGCTAGGGTAGGGAGTCAAGTTTATTTATCTAGTACATATCTTCAAAAGTCTTTATTTCTAATAAATTCCATCTACATTCCTGTATAATGTTACAATAAGGACTTTTGCAAACCTGGATAGCAAGTCAGACGGAGAAGGGAAACTTCAAATCTTATTTTTAATGATACCGACACCATGACAACCAGAGTCAAGATAATTAGCCCTCGTCACTGGACAATTAGCCAGTGATTGCTCATTAGCAAGACAGCGCGTTTAGTATTTATCAAAACTGTGCATTTAAGCTGAGACTTTTGTCTCTGATGTTAATTCTGATGTTTGACATACTGACATGCTATTCTAATGCATATTTGGCTGTGCTTTTCATGTGTGTTTAACAACTTGGAATGAGCTACTTTTTCCAGTGATAGGACAGCCTCTTGTGGGTGTTTTCTGAGGGACAAATGGTGACAAGAAATTACCCTTCTCATCTAAGTCAGGATGCCATCATAGGATTCTCATAAAAGTTTTACTGACCCCTAGTGGAAGATACAGAAGCTCTACCCTGCTTGCTTATCTTGTTACCTTCTGTTTTCTCTAAAGATTTTCCTAAAGAATGTGTGTGCCACAGAGCCCCTGCCTTGTAGGGACTCACACTCCAGGAGGAGAAACAGACATGGAAAGAAATAATCACCATAAAACTGGCTCTGTGCTGTAATTTACAAGGGAAGGAAGTGGCTACATTTGTGCGGGTCCTTATTAACATTTGTAGATCCATTTATAGATGGAGTCACTGGAAGAAAATGAGAAATGAAAATGTCAACTATTGAAGGTGATGAAATCAGGAAGTCACCCACAACTCATATACATTTTCCTCGTTGGATTTTAACACTTTTTATTATGCAATTGTCTGCCAACAGTGCCTTGACTTCTTTTTTCTTCTTTTTAAACTTCTGATACCTCACAGAATGAAGCTTCTCTTACTTGATGTCAACTGAATATTTTTTATCATCTGGCACTTCTGTGCAACTATGGTACAATAATTATTGGTGCTTACAATGATAATCATGAGACCCTGGAAGGTCTTAAAGTACCTGCCAACTCACTCAAGTGAGGTTAAATCACGTCCAGTCCTACTTCAGTGAGTTAAGTGCGTTTTATGATAGTCTAAATCATTTATAGTTGGTGATCTGTGTATAGTATATGGGCTAACTTGTTATTAGCACACGAATAAGAGGGACCATAGAGCTAGTTATCCAAATGATCCCTGAATGCTCCAAGGTTGTTTCTTTGGTTGAATTTCCTCTATTTCTCTGAATCCTGGTTTCTTGAGATGTTTAGAACAAGTTTCCAGGTCATTTTCACCATGCTTGTAGCCTTTCTAAATAGGTAAAAGTGTATACATATATCTACAAAAGTCTGCATGGCTGGGAACTCTCGTCTACGTAAGCCATTATTCTGAAAACTTGCAGTCTATACAAACTAAGCTATTCCTCCGATTATACACTCTGCATGACATTAGGCCAGCCCCAGAATACTAACCTCCCAGCTATTCTAAGTCAACTTCTGCCACTTCAGACACTTGCATTCTTCATTTCCCAGCCATTGATCACATTGTAAAAGTGCAGGCGACTCAGGAACTGTAAAGAGAAAGGTATAAAGAAGACTAAATATATTTTGACATATTTATATGTAAATTTCATCATAGGCCTTGTCTCTTTGAAAATCTGAATATTTAAACTTCACTAAAGCAGACCAGAAATATACATTCTGCCTTTAAGTAAGCCCTGAGAAGGGAATTGTCCTCAGAAGCATAATTCATCGTTCTCTAATTGTTCTCTCCTACTGAGGATTTTAACCTATGATAGCCTACCCTGGCTGCTGGCCCAATAATTCCTCATGACACGGGGAAAATGCAGACTTTAGTCCTGTTTAAGACTGGATAAGCCTGGTTCCTTTCTTGTTCATTTTGGCCTGTGGAGACTTGTTGCTAATGGGAACTGTCCATCAAAGACTGCTCTAGGCTCAACACGGACAGTCCCCACTGCTTTGTAAAGCTTCCCCTTCCCCTGCTTCTTGACCCTCTCCACCTCTACCCCCGACCAACTTCTCTCCCTAAGCTCTGATCTGACCTGTCACCGCCCCTTCCCCAACTTTGACTAGTCTGATCTTGGAATTCCTTGCAACAGGAACTGTCAGTTGCTGTAAATTACATGCCACCTTGACAAGGAGAATGCTAATCTTTGAAGGGTTTAGGAAGAGACTACCAAACTTGTTTTGTAGGTGAGAACAAGCTCCCTAGTCAATTGGAGGAGATGTGACTTTCTACCGCGCTATGGACTCCCTTTCTCCCAAACAACGTGGGACCCCTGGGCAGGGGAAGGGCCCACAATGAATAAACTACCACTTGCTTGACCACAGCCCACTTCCTATGCTCATGGACGAGATCTCCTGCCTGCAGCCTTGAAAAACCTTTCAGATATTTCTCAACCTGGTCTGGTGTTATAGTGTCAGAGAGTTGTTCAACTGCGTACACTTTAATTTGTGCAGAATATTTACTTAATGAACTGGATTTCTTTGGAGACAGGAGAGAATAGTGGTTAAACACAACAGTATTGGAGTCTGACTGCCTGCATTCAGTTGTGGCTCTATGCCACACTGGCTCTGACTTTAGGCAAGTTACTTAAGAGCTCTAAGCCTCAGTTTCTTCATTTGCCCCTACCCGAAAAAGAATAATGATGACTACTTCAGATGCATATGAGATAATGCATATAAAACATTTAACACCTTGCCCGCATCCTGGAGGAGGTACTCAGTAAATGTGGGTGTTTTTTTTAATTTAATTTTTTTTTTTTTGAGATGGAATCTCACTTTGTCACCCAGGCTGGAGTGTAGTGGCACGATCTCAGTTCACTACAACCTCCGCCTCCTGGGTTCAAGCAATTCTCCTGCCTCAGCCTCCTGAGTAGCTGAAATGACAGGTTCCTGTCACCATGCCGAGATAATTTTTGTATTTTTAGTAGAGGCAGGGTTTCACTATGTGGCCAGGCTGGTCTCAAACTCCTGACCTCAAGTAATCCACCTGCCTAGGCCTCTCAATGTGCTGGGATTACAGGCGTGAGCCACCGTGCCTGGCCAGTAAATGTTAACTATTATGATGTCCTCTCACTCTCCCATCCCTTCCCAAATCTCTGGCAGACCCTTAAAGTGACTGGGTTTCACATACTGGTTTTTCAGCAGTTACATCTTCCAGAATTTGAATTAATGTCTGTCATAATTAAGACGGACATTTCAGCAAATCATGCTGAAGTGCTGCAGTGGCTGTGAAAGGACATGTTCATTCATCCATTTACCCATTCAGTAACAAATATTTATTGAATACCTACTGTGTCCCCTGGTATGCATCATGGTGCGTGAAAGACCAAGTCTGAGTCCTTAGAGACTGTGAAGTCTACCCAGGGAGACAATGGTGAACAGAGAAATGAACAAGTAAGTGCTAAATGCTAGTACTGCTCAGGAAATGAAACGGGCTCTGAAATGGAGATACTATTTAAACACAGTAAACAGGAAGACTTCTCTGAGGAGGCATTTAGGCAGGGACATGAAGGATAAGAAGGAGCCAACATTGAAAGGATTAGGGGGAAGAATCTTTCAGAGAAAGGGAAAAGCAGATGCAAACACCCTAAGGTGAGCTGAACTGAGCTGAGCTGCCTGGTCTAGAAGCAGAAAACAGAACCAAGTGGCTAGAGCCTTGTGAATGAGATACCCAGGCCCTGCATTTGTGCAGCTCCTGTCTGAAGAGGCTGTTCGTGGTAGTAGGTTTGTCCGTTGTCCAGATGAAAAGGAAGCTCTAGAGATTCAGAAAGACTGAGGTGAGGGGCTTGGGGGATGCAAACCCAAATCTTCTATTCTTTTCCAACCCCTAACTACCCGATTTACTGAGCTTTGCATTAATGCTTTCATCCAGGATAAAATTGACCTCTTCTGGGCTCCACTTCACTCTGTGGGCAACTCAACTGTAGCATCTTTAAACCATTACTGTGTCCATTCTTTTATATGGCCGTCTACCTATAGGACACACAGTGCCAAGAGAAGTGGATTATGTCTACTGAATCCCTGTAACTCCAGCATCTAGCACAATACCTACCCTTAGTTGGGGGCCTTATAAATGTTTGTTGAATGAATGAATCATCACTGAATTTATTGTGCTTGCTGTTGCCAGGCAATATGCTAAATGCTTTAAATATATTAACCCAATTAATTCTCTTTACAACTCAGAAGGTATGTACTGTTCTTAGCAACATTTTACAGAAGAAATTAAAGCCCAGAGTGGTATGTAATTCACTTGAGCTCTTACAGCTGAGAAGTACTCGAGCTGGGATTTGAACTTAGTCAGTCTGGCTCAAAAGCCCTTGCTCTTAACTTTGTCCCAGCAGTGCTTCTCAAACTACTGTCCATGAGAATCACCTGCAGGACCTGTTAAAATACACTTTCCAGGGACTCACTTTGCTTTGCAGAATTTCCTTTTTTTTTTTTTTGAGACAGAGTTTTGCTCTTGTCACCCAAGCTGGAGTGTAATGGCGCAATCTCAGCTCACTGCAACCTCCACCTCCCAAGTTCAAGCGATTCTCCTGCCTCAGCCTCCGGAGTAACCAGAACTACAGGCACGTGCCATCACACCTGGCTAATTTTTTGTATGTTTAGTAGAGATGGGGTTTCACCATGTTGGCCAGTGTGGTCTTGAACTCCTGACTTCAGGTGGTCCGCCTGCCTCGACCTCTTAAAGTGCTGGGATTACAGGCATGAGCCACCATGCCCGGCCACTTTGCAGAATTTCTGATTCAGTAGTTGTATTAGTTACCTAGTTATCACCTCACAGTTTCTGTGGGTCAGGAATCTGGACACTGCTTAGCTGGGCACTCTAGTGCAGAGTCTTTCACAAGGCTGCAGTCTACATGTTAGGTGCTGCAGTCACCTCACGGCTTGACTCCGGGAGGAACCAATTCCAAGCTCATGCCCACGGCTGTTGGTGGACTTCGGGTTCTCACTGGCTGTTGGCAGGAGATGTCAGCTTTTTGCCACATGGGCCTCCCCAAAAGGCTGTTCCCAATGTAGCAGATGGTTTCCCTCACAGCAAGTGAGGGAGAGTGTGGGACCAAGACGGCAGCCAAATCCTTTTGTAACCTCATCTTAAAAATGACATCTCGGCCAGGCGCAGTGGCTCACATCTGTAATTCCAACATTTTAGTAGGCCTAGCGGGGACAGGTCACTTGAGGTCAGCAGTTTGAGACCAGCCTGGCCAATATCGCAAAACCCTGTCTCTACTGAAAATACAAAAATTAACTGGGTGTGGTGGCGTGTGCCTGTAATCCCACCTACTTGGGAGACTGAGGCAGGAGAATCGCTTGAACCCTGGAGGTGGAGGTTGCGGTGAGCCGAGATCGCACCACTGCACTCTAGCCTGGGCGACAGAGTGAGACTCCATCTCATTAAAAAAAAAAAAAAAGAAAAAAGACATTTCATCACACTTGCCTAGTCTTAGAAACTTCCCACCACCCTAGGTATGGGGTGGACCTGAGAATGTGTATTTTCTTAAATGTATTAAATAAATTCAAAAATTTATAAAACTATAGTCCAGGGTGGGGGGCTGGATCCTCCACATCTACGGGTTTTATCTGGAGTACTTTATGCAGTGGCTAGGAATGTGTATTTCGACAAGCCCTCAAGTCATGATGATCCCGACAGTGGAGGACTGCTTTGAGCAGCACCAGCATACTACACTGACTATGTCAATGAGTGAAGGAACAAATGAAACAAATGAATCAAGGATCCTTGGCTGGGCGCAGTGGCTCACACATGCAATCCCAACACTTTGGAAGGCTGAGACCAGAGGATTGCTTGAGCCCAGGAGTTTGAGACTAACCTGGGCAACACAGTGAGACCTCGTGTCTAAAAAGTAATTTAAAAATTAGCTGGATGTGGCGGCACACACCTGTGGTCCTAGCTACTCTGGAGACAGAGGCGAGAGGATCACTCAAGTCCAGGAGGTCCAGGCTGCACTGAGCTGTGATCTCACCAGTGCACTCCAGCCCGGGCAACAGAGGGAGACCCTGTCTCTAAATAAATAAATAAAATAAAAATGAAAACAAAAAGCCTATTATTGACTGGATCATATATCACATTGTCACAGGGTCTTTCTTCTCCTTGACTGTTTTCACTGCCACTTGCATTCCCACAGGCACCTGTCAAGATTTGTCAAGAAGGTGACTATGACCCTAGGAAACCAGGTGTTCACTAGGTCATGAAAATGGTGGGCTCACCTGAAATGGATACATCCTGTCTTCCATTTCTCACAAGTCTTACCTCCAGGAGCCATAAAACCTTTCCCTGACAGCCAAACCTTGCCTGGTGAGTTATAGACTCACAGAGCAGGGAGGAATAACTTCAAGAGGTTCCCTTTCCTGCTTCCTGCTTTTAAGAAGGTATAATAAGACAAGCAAATTTTCATTCTACTGGGGTCCTTAAGAGCCTGACCAGAGAGTGGCTTCCAAATTAAAGCAGATTTGTTCTTCCTGCCTAAATCAGACAGGACTCCCCAGTTGGTCTTCCCTTGAAGCAACTTCTCTGACCTGGCTTCCTAAACACCGGCTGTGTTTGACCCCCTGCTGCCTGATGAGAAGTGGATGGGCTCTGGAATGCTGGTCCCAGCTCTTACTGAGGACTCAAGAGACAAGCAGCATACACTTCCCCTGCCCTGCCTGAAAGGAAGAGTGTTTGCTGGAGCTGAACAGCTGCTTGGGGTGCAGGGAGGCGAATGTTACTAAATATATGTTCTTATTGTACATTGGTGTGTCAAGAAAAATTATATCTCCTTGTTCTCCACTTGGGTGTTCTTAAAAAAAAAATTCCATACACAAGCACAGGGCACCTCTCAACTCCTGGCCCCTGCATGAAGAATCTGATTGCAGCCTAATTTGTTTTTCTTCCCACACCCTTAAAATAAAAGCCCTCTTCCTCTTGTCACATTCTGACAGCTTCCAGTGCATTCTACCACTCCCGTTACACACAAGGCTTGGGTCTCTGAGTCTCTTTGCCTCCCAGGCTTGCTTTCAACACCAGCCTTTCTTAGGGTGGGACTCAGGGTAGCAAGCTTGAGACGGCCAGGGGAGTCTTTAAAATGTGTCCATGAAGCCAGGTGCAGTGGCTCATGCCTGTAATCCCAGCACATTGGGAGGCTAAGGATGGTGGATTACCTGAGGTCAGGAGTTTGAGACTAGCCTGGTCAACATGGTGAGACCCAATCTCTACTAAAGTAAATAAATAAATAAATAAATAAATAAATAAAAATTAGCTGGGCATGGTGGTGCATGCCTGTAATCCCAGCTACTCAGGAGGCAAGGCTGGAGAATCGGTTAAACCTGGGAGGCAGAGATTGCAGTGAGTTGAGATTGCTTCATTGCACTCCAGTCTCGGCAACAAGAATGAAACTTCATTTCAAAAAAACAAAAAAGAAAAGAAAAAAAGTGTGCGCATGAGTCTCTTTAAATTGCATGGATAAGGCCAGGCGCGGTAGCTCACACCTGTAATCCCAGCACTTTTGGAGGCAGAGGCAGGCGGATCACCTGAGGTCAGGAGTTCGAGATCAGCCTAGCCAACATGGTAAAACCTCATCTCTACCAAAAATACAAAAATTAGCTGGGCATGGTGGCACATGCCTGTAATCCCAGCTACTTGGGAGACTGAGGCATGAGAATCACTTAACCTGGGAGGCAGAGGATGCAGTGCATCGAGATTGTGCCACTGCACTCCAACCTGGGTGACAGAGCGACTCTCTGTCTCGAAAAAAAAGAAAAGTGCGTGGATATGATTATATGTGTATGTGTGCAAATGTGTGGCCCTAAGTCAGATCATTATTATTATATTGATTGGAATGTTTCCATCAGGAACTCAGTTACTGATTTGAATGTAGCACTGAGATTCTTCCCTTAATTGAAAAGAAAGTGGCTTGTTCCAGTTGGTCTTTTAATCCAAGGTAGAAAATTGATTTTCAGATTTATGAGGACCAGGCTCCTGAGTATTCTCTTAGCCACCAATATGGAATTGACAAGGCTCCACGACCATTACTTTCATTCCCTTCAAGCCCATTCTAGTTTCTTCTTTTTTGTTTTTAACTTACACTGGGAACCAGAATTGCCCTACCTACTTGCCACATAATGGTAGGCAATAAAATTTTTTTTTTGACTGAACAGCTAAGTGAATAAACCCATATTCTCAAGAAAAGCTAATTAAAATAAAATAGGGTAGATATATTGCCTAAGCCAAGTCCTGCTTTAAGACAAACTGGCCTATTAAAATATGACAAAATGAATCGATCTTGGCAATGGTTATTAATGCTGTAAAGGAATCTGTATTGAATGAAAAGCTTCCTTTCCGTGTGAAGTTCCTTCTTCTTCAGGTGGAGTTGATTATTTTGACTGATATGGCTCATCCTGGGACCTTGTTCATCCTCTGTAGTAATGCTGCTCCCATCTGTGCTTATGTGTGGACACTTATTTATTTATTTATTTATTTATTTATTTTTGAGACAGGGTCTCACTCTGTCCCTCAGGCTTGAGTGCAGTGACACAACTATGGCTCACTGCAGTCTCAACCTTCCAGGCTCAAGCGATCCTCCCACCTCAGCCTCTCAAGTGGCTGGGACTACAGGTGTACCACTAACGCCTGGTTAATTTTTGTGTTTTTTGTAGAGACAGGGTTTTGCCATGTTACCAAGGCTGGTCTTCAGCTCCTGGGTTCAAGCGATCCTCCTGCCTCAGCCTCCCAGCGTTGAGATTACAGGCGGGAGCCACGTTTTTTTCCAATTACTGATTTGCATACTAGAAGTCTCATAAGGAGCATTAACTTTGTGAGAACCAGGATGATCTGTTTTTTACCCCAGTTTCCTGGATACTTAGCAAGTGCTCATTAAATGTGTATTGAATGAATGAGTGAAGGATGAGCGAATTCCTCTAGTAATGCAATGTAATATACTGTAATGCAATTTAATTTCGAGAGGAAAGTTTGGGAAAGGAGAAGAAAAATTTTAAATTAAACTAAAGGGTTGGAAACAAATACAACCTGAAAATTAATCCTTTTGATAAATCATCTTTGAAATATGCAGGCCAATAGGAAAATGGAATTTTCTTTACAATAGATTTATTTCTGTTCATATTTCAGTGCTGCTTGTAATCTGGAAAGGTAGGCACACATTTAGAATTACCACATGGTTTCTATAAGCCCATTTGCCTTATTCTCAGTAGGTTTACCACTGGCTGGAACTCATTTTCAAGGCTAAATCCTTCACCCAAGTATTCAATTTATTTGGCTCTAGAGAGAGGTCATTAGCTTTCCCGGGATACATGTCCCTGCAGTAATGAAGTAGCCTCATGGCCAAGAAACCAAAATCCAGTCCTGCATCACAGCCATCTCCCTGGCCCTGCCCTGCCCTGCTGAAGTGGCGGGACTTAGAGGCAAGCTGCCAAGGCTCAAGGCTGGATGTGTGCACGTGTCTCCTCCGGCTTCATGGCCAATATCATCAATAAAGTGCTTCCCACTTTAAACCTTTTAAAATAAAAGTTTCTCTTGGAGATGAGAAAAGATGAAATTTGCTATAAAACTATATGGTCAAAGAATACCAGCTTTACCCTTCAGAAGCTGGAATTTTTTGCCTCCATTACCTCTGAAGTCTAAGAGTGATTAAGCAGCATTGCTACCACTCGTGGTAAACAGAAAAATGTCTTCTGCCTCTTCCTCTTCCAAATGCAGGTACGTGTCTAGCCAACCATGATGTGAATAAAACGTCCTTGCTGGAAGGGATCTGCATTTCTTTATATGTCTTGCCTTCCTGCAGGGGTGACTTTCAGTGTCCGGCAGGTAAACAGTAAATTACACATTTTCAAAAGTTTCTAATTTAATATCTGAAATGATTATGAAGAGCAAACTTTAAAAAACAGATCAAAATAGGATACTAAAGAGAGTTGTAACATTTTCTTTCTCTGGCTTGTTTCTGATGCGAGTAACAGCATATCCAAACTAAGAGTGGCTTAAACAAAAGGTCTGATCAGTAGCTTCTCACTTAACAGGTGGTCTAGAGATTGGCATTGGTTGGGGAAGCAGATTGGAAATATCATAAAGAGTATAGAGTTTTTCAGATTTCCCATTTTGTATCTTTAATGTGTCAGTGATGTCTGCACTAATGCTACCCCATCTCCAAGCATCTTTGTTACCCCAACTAAAAGCAAGAAGAAAGGGAAGTGACAGCAGCTTCTGTTTGTGCTTTCTTATCAAAGACAAAATTGTTTCAGAATACTCACCCTTCCAGCATTGCCCAAAAACAGATCACACGCCTAACTACCACCAGCAAAAGAGAATGCAATGACCACGACTTCGATGGTCAATAATCCACCAGAGCAAAGCCTGCTTTCCCCAGCAGATTACTGCTCAATACCCAAACACAATTAGTATTGTGTTAGCAAGGAAGAAGGGTGGGATATTGAATAGGCCACGGATGGTTTCTTCTGTGCAGGTTTGTTACAAAGGTATATTGTGTGATGCTGAGGTTTTGGGTACAATTGAGCCTGGCACCCCTGTACTAAGCATAGTACCCAATAGGTAGTTTTTCAGTCCTTGTCCTGCTCTCTCTCTCTTCCCTCAAGTAGTCCCTAGTGTCTCCTGTTGCTGTCTTTATGTCCATGTGTGCCCAATGCATAGCTCCCAGTCATAAGTGAGAACACGCAGTATTTGGTTTTCTGTTTTTGCATTAGTTCACTTAGGATAATGGCCTCCAGCTGCATCCATGTTGCTGCAAAGAACATGATTTTTCTCTTTTTTATGGCTGTGCAGTATTCCATGGTATGTATGTACCACATTTTCTTTATCCAATGCACTGTTGATGGGCACCTAGATTGATACAATGTCTTTGCTACCAATTCAGCTTTTAAACATTGGTTAACAAGAAACCAAAACCAAATTTGGATGAGAGTCATACCATTGTCCCCTAGTGCATCATAAAACAGGAGCAGATGCCATTTTGTGGGGGAGCTTTTGGGTAGACATAATTATCTTGTAAGATCTATTATTCTGAGGTCTAGTTGCTTCTTAGGTCTACAGGGTGTCTAGTTTTTGAGTATACTGTATTTCTTCCCTTTTTGTAAATTTAAATTAAAATGAATGTATTTTTTTTTTCCCTGCCTCAGGTTTATTTGTACAAATAGCACAGGAGGACCCCAGCCCCATGCAGATGGCAGCCCAGAGGTGGGGGTGGGGGGGTCGCACCAGTCCTTCTGTCCTCACGTTGGCAGACAGAGATACCTACTCTGTAGCCTTTGTAGTGGCCTGGGCACCTTTGGGAGCCTGAGCTGGAATTGAAGCTGGAGCTGCAGCCTGGGCCTTGGTTTGATCCTTGGCCTTGGCCTTTGGCCAGCACAGCCGGAGCCCCTTGGCAATGCGAGCACGAGCACGCTTCCCAAGCTTGGGGTGGGCAATGTAGGCAAGTCAATCAAGCTTGCCGCTGACACCCTTTGGGATCTTGGGCTTAACCTCCTTGGGCTTTACGAGGGCCTTGACAGCCTCGGCACGTGCACTCATGGCCTTGGCATTGTTGGCCTGCATCTTCTTTAGGCCCTTCTTGTTGTGCTTCTTGGCAAAGCGCATGTTCCTCAGGAACTTGGGGTCCACCCCCTTAAGAGATTCGTATCTTTGTGATCGGGGTTTCTTGATGCCATTTCTGTGCCATTTTCGGGACTGGTTGTGTGTGGTATGGTTCTTGGACTTGGCCATGTCTGCACCTTCAGCCGCGGCTCCCCGAATGTATTTTTTGAAAGCCATTTTAGTATTACCCATATAGCTTCCATTCATCTTCATTCAAGAAAAGCTTTTTTGACCAAGGTAATCCAGACTCAGGAACAGACATGAACTTATACCTGTATCTCTATCTATAGTCATGACATTATCAATACCAGTATCTTTCCCCTCAGCTCATCCTCTTCCTAATTTTATTGCGTGCTTCCAAAATGAAGGCTATACGTAGAAGTCAGGAAGAGCTGAATTTCCAGATGACTAGGAGTAGTAGAAAGAACACATGAAATTCTACAATTAATGTTGATTTGTTTGCTTCCTTGGAGTAACACCTCCTCTCATTAAAGAACAGCCTTATTACCCATTGTGAGAAGAAAATGGCCTCACAAAGGTGAGACACTATGTGGTATGGTCAGCTTCCAACAAGTTTTATTTATTGCTATCTTGATAACAAAAATAATTCCAGTTCTGAAAATTTATATTTTTAAAAGTTACATAGTACTGTAGAAAATTCAGGAAACATAAATAAGTGAAGAGAAGATAACCATTATCCCATTATAATGGATATGGGTATACTCCTATACCCATTATCAAGTGATAATGTCAATATTTCCACATATACACTTACAATATTTTTCCATTCAAATCTTTGCATTTTTAAATAAAAGTGAGATCATATAAAATAATACTGTTTGCAATCAAAATTCTCTCTCTACAATATATTTCACACATTACCATATTGATATATACCGTTGTACTGAGTGGTTCGGTGTGTTCATAGTTGCTCTACATTTTACTCAAGCTATTCCCCTATGGATACATACATTATGAAGGTATTTCTACATGAAAAAGAACCCTGTGGTTCAGAACTTTGCAACATTCAAAGTTTTTCATTCTCTGGTGAGTACTCCCCATTTACAGCAGGGCCCCCAATTCTGCAATGGGGAATGCACAACCCCAGAGCATTCTTTCAATTTCTTCCAACCCCTTCTTTGTTAGTGTGAGTCTTGGTACTAGTTCCATGCTGAACTGCTCTTATCCTCAATTCAAGTTTCCAGAGCATTTTGAGCATTGGAAGATCCACTCCCCACAACTGCTTCATAGTAGCTCGGGCAGAACCTGAAGGAGTATCTAGCAAATGTGACAATATCGGCACTGTTCATAGGGATTTTCTAGAACAAGTGCTCCTGTAAACCTGGGTGGAATTCCCTGGGCCCTGAATTACAAACCGTGAATTCAAAGCCACAGCAACACCTGCTGCATCCAACAGCTCTTAGGAGCTACTTCCTAGAGCCACTCTGAATTCTCCAGAGCCTTTCCATCCATATTCCACCATCCCAAACATTGGAGCTGAGTGCAGGTTTTAATTCCAGGAGCTTTAGTAGATTTACTTACATATGTTTTTATTACCCAAACTGTAGTATATGCTTGAATGATTTCAGCATGTGGCTACCTATCAGGTAAACAAATATTTATTGTGGTGAAAGAATATTTATTCTGGCCGTGAGAGATGATTCTTATGGTAGCTAATATGTATATATCTTATTACTTAATATGAGTCAAACATTTTATCTGAATAATTTCCACATTGAAAAAATTGGATTTTATCTGAATCATTTCCATGTTGACAAAACTGGCATTTCACTATTATATTTTCTCCGTTTTATGTTTTCCTTTCGTTCTAGAGATCCTTATGAGTTTTAAAATATGACTATGTAAGTCAAGTACCTAGCTCAGTGCCTCATGTAGAAGGCATTCAATAAATGATATGTCCCTTTTCTCTTCTGTTTTTTTTAGGGTGTTATGGCTTTTAAAGCATTTTGATGTCCATCATTCATTTGATCTTTTTTTTTTTCTTCAACTTTTAAGTTCAGGGATACATGTGCAGGATGTGCAGATTTGTTACATAGGTAAACATGTGCCATGGTGGTTTGCTGCACAGATCAATTCATCATCCAGGTATTTTTTTTGTTTCTGTTTTTTGAGACGGAATCTCGCTCAGTTGCCCAGGCTGGAGTGCAGTGGCGTGATCTCGGCTCACTTCAAGCTCTGTCTCCTGGGTTCACTCCATTCTCCTGCCTCGGCCTCCCGAGTAGCTGGGACTACAGGCGCCTGCCACCATGCCCAGCTAATTTTTTGTATTTTTAGTAGAGATGGGGGTTTCACCTTGTTAGCCAGGATGGTCTCGATCTCCTGACCTCGTGATCCACCTGCCTCGGCCTCCCAAAGTGCTGAGATTAGAGGCGTGAATTAGCATCTATTAGCTATTCTTCCGGATGCTCTTCCCATGTCCTCATTTGATCTTCTTAACCCCGAGATGGAGGCAACACTCTCTTCATATATGTTTTATATATAAGAAAGTACTCAAATTTAGCTGTTGGTACTACTTCCTTTTTTGGATTACGAATTCTTAAAGGACAAATACCTTCCCTATGTTTCTTTTTACCAAACAGCTCAACATGTCAGGTTGAACAACTGATACATAGCAACAGTAAGATTTTATTTTTTATATTGAAGTCTACCTTAAAAGGGAGTGGTGGTTGATTTTTGCTTCCAGAAGTTTTGTTGCTGATAATATAAGACAAAGTACTCTTTCTAATGTGAATTTATGGAATGATTGCCCATAAAAAATTATTCTCCAGCTTGGAGCAATTAAAGTGGTCCCTCTTCTCTCCAAATTAATGTAATTAATACTGTAGTCCTGGTTGTTTATCATGTCTTGATAATATCACGAGGGAATGAAAATATTGGCTCTTTTATCCCCTTAAATAGCTGAGATGAAACTGTTCGAGCTCTAATGTTACAACAGCTGTTTCTCATGTCCCGGGAATATAATTGGTTGGTACTGAGGTTACTAAATTGTAAGAAATTGGCTTTGGTTTTATGCTTGCCTACTTTTGGTGGAAGGAAAGATGGGAAATGTTAGCTTTCTCTTGTAATGAAAAGGCAAAATCTTCCCCCAATGAAATGGCAGCTTCCAGGTCTCATCTGTATAATTTTCTTCAACAACCCACTGTCTCTGGGTTTGCTGGATGGCACGCCTGGGAAAGCAAGACCATTCTAGCTTCCCTGTTAATTAGCTCTCAACCCCATGCAGCTGGCTGAAATACATGCGGGTTTTCCCATGAGGGGCTTTTTCTGGAAGTCACTATAAAGTGGTCTAGTCTCCAGTGACAAATTCGATAGGGGATTTGAGACCTTAATTATCCCAAATAATTTATAGGAGCAAGATTCTTTTATCTAAATGTCTTTATCGCTTAGGACAGTTGTTCTCAATGTGTTGTTCCTAGAGCAGCACTGTCAGCATCACCTAGCAACTGGTGAAACATTCAGGCCCACTCTAGACCTACTGAACCAGAAACTCTGGAGCGGGGAGGGTCGAGCAATAGAGTCCAGCAATCTACGGTTTAATGAGCTCTCCAGGTGATTCTGATGCACAATAAACTTTGAGAACCACTAGCTTCTGGTATAACCAGGTTTTCCTGGTTTGTGGTCAGGCAATACTCATTAGTCTACTATCAGCTTGTCCACTGCTTAATCTTCATTAGTCTTCCAAGGAATCGAGTGTTCAGCAAAGGGCATACTCGCCTTCATACCAGCCTCCTCAGAGCAAACTCATTCCCTCACTCATTGTCACTCTCTTGCTCATTCTTGTCTGAGGTTGTAGGGCAGTGCCTATCAGTCTTTACTGTGCTCATGAATCATATGAAAAACTTGTTGAAAGGCAGATTCTCATCTAGGATGGCCAGAGCAGGGTCTGAGAGTGTGCATTGCTAACAAGCTTGCAGGTGCTGCTGCTGGTCCAGAAACCACACAGAGGTGACTGGTGGAGCTCATATATGTGACACCATGTATACGCTAGAGAAAATGACAACTGTAAAGGACACGTACTAGTTAATTGGTACAATATGGGAGATCTAAATAATGATGAATATTGTAACAGTTTTTCTGGTAGTTTTATTTTTATTTTTTGTTTTTTTTTTGAGACGGAGTCTTGCTTTATCACTCAGGCTAGAGTACAGTGGCACTATTTCGGCTCACTGAAACCTCCATCTCCCGGGTTCAAGCATTTCTCCTGCCTCAGCCTCCCCAGTAGCTGGGATTACAGGCACGCATCACCATGCCTGGCTAATCTTTGTATTTTTAGTAGAGATGTGGTTTCACCATGTTGGCCAGGCTGGTCTCAAACTCCTGACCTCGTGATCTGCCTGCCTCAGCCTCCCAAAGTGCTGGGATTACAGGCGTGAGTCACCATGCCTGGCCTATCAGGTAGATTCTTAAACGAGAGACTTGAATGAGGAATTTTTCCATTGCAGAAATTTTCTTCTTCTTCTTCTTTTTTTTTTTTTTGAGACAGGTTCTTGCTCTGTCACCCAGGCTGGAGTGCAGTGGTGCGATCATAGCTCACTGCAGCCTCAGCCTCCCATGCTCAAGCAATCCTCTCACCTCAGCCTCCTGAGTAGCTGGGACGATAGGCATGCACTAGCATGCCCAGCTAATTTTTTTACTTTTTTTTTTTTTTTTTTTTTTGAGACGGAGTCTCGCTCTTTCGCCCAGGCTGGAGTGCAGTGGCCAGATCTCAGCTCACTGCAAGCTCCGCCTCCTGGGTTCCCGCCATTCTCCTGCCTCAGCCTCCCGAGTAGCTGGGACCACAGGCGCCACCACCTCGCCCGGCTAATTTTTTGTGTTTTTAGTAGAGACGGGGTTTCGCTGTGTTAGCCAGGATGGTCTCGATCTCCTGACCTTGTGATCTGCCCGTCTCGGCCTCCCAAAGTGCTGGGATTAGGGGCTTGAGCCACCACGCCCGGCCAATTTTTTTACTTTTTGTAGAAAGAGGGTTTTGCCATGTCACCCAGGCTGGTCTCCAACTCTTGAGCTCAAGCAGTGGGAGGCCTGCTGCCTTAGCCTCCCAAAGTGCTGGGATTACAGGCGTAAGCCACCATGCCCAGCCCAGAAATGTTCTTTAGCTCTGCTTTTCTACTCCTTGGGTTCCTTGTGCTCCCACTCTCCTTTCTTCAACTCCTTCCCACACAACATCCTCATCCTTCCTTCCCACTCCCCCACTTTGTCCCTACTTTGTCTCCTCTCTGGTTCTTTCCTTCTGAAGCTTTATCTGGCTTCTTTGTTTTTCTTTCTTTCTTTCTTTTTTTTAGACAGAGTCTTGCTTTTGTCTCCCAGGTTAGAGTGCAGTGGCACAATCTCAGCTTACTGCAACCGCTGTCCCCTGGGTTCAAGTGATTCTCCTGCCTCAGCCTCCTGAGTAGCTGGGATTACAGGTGTGTGCCACCATGCCTGGCTGATTTTTGTATTTTTAGTAGATACAGGGTTTCACCGTGTTGGCCAGGCTCGTCTCAAACTCCTGACTTCAAGTGATCCCCCCGCCTTGGCTTCCCAAAGTGCTAGGATTACAGGAGTGAGCCACCATGCCTGGCCTATCTGACTTCTTTGTTGATACTTACATCAATTCTCATGAACTGAAAAGCCAGAGCCAAAATTTTGGAAGA
Organism: Macaca mulatta; assembly: GCF_049350105.2. Taxonomy (NCBI): domain Eukaryota; kingdom Metazoa; phylum Chordata; class Mammalia; order Primates; family Cercopithecidae; genus Macaca; species Macaca mulatta. Next base: position 128,551,090 of record NC_133413.1, read on the forward strand.
GATCAAGTGGGAAAGTCATAAGGAAAACTTAAGAAGGCCTAACTTTACCACCTAAAACAGTTTATCAAGTTGTAAATCCAGATACTCACCACTGAATTCTGATTTCCCTGGTGTTCAGCATCCAATAAGCTATAGTTTTATTATCCTTTGGGCTCACCTCCTTAGATGGGAAAGAAGTCAAATATGGGCTGGGTTTTCCCATGAGCTTCCAGACTGGCAAGTTTCCTTTAACCTTTGAAAATTACTTCAAAGTTTCCCTTTGAGGAAAGCTGGTGGTATACACAGCTGATGTCTTTGCTGCTGGATCTGACTCCTTGGCTGAGCTGTAGATGTGGAAACCAGGGGAGTCACTTTAATGTTTGCTGTAAGAAAATGGCAGAAGGGGACTGTAGAAGATGTGAGGAAATAAAGCAAAAGGGTAAACAATCTGCAAGGAAGAAAACCCAGGGCTTCCTGTGTGAGTAGATTCCTAGACAGTTTCTTTCTGCCTCTTCTTCTTCCTCCATTTCTTTGGCAATAGAGGTTCCTCTGTTACTGGTAGAGGGTTTGACTGCTAGTTGTCCAGGTTCTCGGTGTTTTGAACAAAGAATTGGACAAAATGCACATCAAAGCAAGGAAGAATGAAGCAACAAAAGCAGAGTTATTGAAAATGAAAGTATACGCCACAGAGTGGGAGTGGGTTGAGCAGTGGCTCAAGGGCCCCAGTTACAGAATCTTCTGGGGTCCAAATACCCCCTAGAGGTTTCCCATTGGCCAGCTGGTGTTTACACCATGCAAATGAAGTAGTGGCCCGCAGTCAGTCCGATTGGTTGTGGAAAGCAACCGATCAGAGGCTGAAGTGAAGTTACAAAGGTTAGGCTTCTATGCAAAGCAAGACTTAGCTCCCAGTCAGAGGCTGAAAGGAAATTACAAAGTTACACTCCCATGTAAGTGTCTGATTGGTTTCCATGATTTTCCATCTGCCTTGCAAAAAAAGTTGGGAGTAGGGGGCTTTGCAAAGGGAGTAGCCTCTGGTTCTTTTGTTACTTAGGCATGGAAAGTTGGGGTTTTCCTTTCGATTCAGTTATATGAAGTCAGCGTGAAATCGGCCTCAGGTTCCCTCCCTCTGGACCCTGTTCTCCTGCCTCACTTCCTCCACCAGAATGTGCATCCCTCAGAAGTTCTTATAACTGTCCTACAGTTCTTGAGTTATATGGTTTGGAGGAGGAGTATCAGCTTAAATTAAAGAGCAGAGGTTTTCCTTCTGTGCTGTGTTTTTATGCACTTTTGACATCCCTGGACCACATTGGAAGAAGAAGAATTGTCTTAGGTCACGCATAAAGTACACTAACACTAATGACAGCTGATGAGCTGAAAAAACAAAATCGTCACAAAAACATCTCATAATGTTTTAAGAAAGTTTACAAATTTTTGTTGGGCCACATTCAAAGCCATCCAGGGCCACATACGGCTGTGGGTTGGACAAGCTTGCTAGCATGGTGCCATCCGACAAACATTAAAAATACACATGAGAAAGCATTTTTTTTTTTTTTTTTTTTTTTTTTGCTTATGAGCTAGCTTGTTCTTCCTTAACTTTTTTTTTTTTTCTTTTCATGGGACTAACATTAGAGAGGAAAATTAAATATCAATGTTAGGCAGAATGAGCCAGTAAGAAGAGGTGTGGGACAGACATGTCCTGGGAATGGAGGAATAAGGCAGAGGCTGAGACTGAAAGTAAAATCTAATTTGGGTCTTGAAGGCTAAGGAGGAGGCAGCATGGAACAGCGATAAGAACATGGATCTTAGAATGTGTATCCTGACTCTAACCTTTACTGAGTGAGTGACTCTAAGCAGGCTGAATATCTCAGTAAGATAATGTATAGAAGCACTGCTTCTATACATTCTATACATTATTATAAGTCAGAAAATACATGCAGGAAATAGAAGCCACTCTAGCGATGGTCTGGATGTTTATATGCACCCCAAATTCATATGTTTAAATCTTCACTCTCAAGGTGACAGAGTTAGTAGGTGAGGCCATTGGGAAGTGATTTGTTCAAGGGGACAGAGCCCTGATATGTGGGATTAGCGCCTTTATAAGGGAGGCTCGAGTGAGACCCCTCACCACTCCCACCATTTGAGGACACTCCTGGGAGGTGCAACCTATGAACAAGGAAGTGGGCCCCCAATAGACACCAAATATGTTGGAGCCTTGCTCTTGGACTTCCCAGCCTCCAGATGTATGAGAAATAAATTTCTCTTGTTTGTAAGTCACCTAATCTATGATATTTTGTTAAAGCAGCCTGAATGGACTAAGATGGTATTTCAATCAGAAGAGGGTTTAAAATAGAAAAATAAGTGGTTACAAAATGTAGGTGAGATGGCAGGAACTGAAGACACAGGGCCACTGATAAGCTTCAAGGCTTCTCTTGCAGCTGACACCCAGTTCAGGAGGTTGCAGGAAACCACATTCACCATCATAGCTGCCCCAGAGCCTCAAATTGGTTTTCACACCAGCTTTCTGGTGACTGCACAAGCTCCCATTTGATGAGCATGTGCATCAGCCAATACTGACACTAAGGAGAATGACCCTCTTCCATTACACTTTCTAATCTCATTAGCGTACAACTCATCGCTGGACTCTAAATTGTATCAAACTTAACAGTCAAGGAAACTGAGAATATAATTTTTAGCTTTCTGGCCCATGTGATACAAGACCAAGTGGAGGTAGAGGTGGTGGAAATGGATATTAACAACACGTAGTATAGGTATTAAGTGCAGAGATTCAAGAAATGCTAGTCTGCATAGGAGGAGCAAGTAATGTTCAGTGAAGTCAGCCCAGAGATTGGTATCAGGGTTTTGGAAGGCATTAAAATATATATCTTCCCTTTACACTGGAGAGAAGCCCAATGATAAAGGGAAATGGAAAAGAAGGAAACATAACTGGATATATTTCTCATTCACTCAATGAAAATTAACAATAAGTTTCTATTCTTTATTTTTTTTAGTTTTAGTTTACTTTTTGTAGACATTCTTGCTCTGTCACCCAGTCTGGAGGGCAGTGGCATGATCATAGCTCTCTGCAGACTGGAACTCCTAGCTTGAAGCCCTCTTCCTGCCTCAGAATCCTGAGAAGCTGTGACAACAGATACGTGCCACTGTGCCTGACTATATCTATATATTTTTAGAGATGGGAATCTCACTGTCCTGCCCAGGCTGCTCTTGAACTCCTGGTCTCAAGTGATCTTCCTGACTCAGCCTCCCAAGTAGTTGGGATGACATGCGTGAGCCACTGCACCAGGATTCCATTCTAGGATTCCATTCTATCTGGCTAAGATTCTATCCGTCTTAGGATTTCATTCTATCTGGCTACAATAATAAAGATAATATCACAGCTTGCTCACACCCTGTGGCTGGAGCCCATATCTTCTTCCCACCCACCTACCAAAAGACTGAGGCTCATTTTCCATTGGCTTTCATTCAGACTCTGTCAGTTAGGATCTTCCCTTTCCCACTCAATCCTCTAGGGTGATAAGCACATTTTCCAGCAGCTCTGGAGTCACGACTGCTTACAAAAACTGTGCCAATCCAAACAAGTCCAGCTGGAAGGTGCTGGACTTCCTTTCCTCTGCCATCTTCCCAGCTGAAATCACAGGGAGTTTTGAACCTCATGACCAGCAGACAGGAGCTGAAGCAAGAGACACAAGTCTCATTTCCCTAGGGAGAAGCACAGAGCTGTTAGAATGGTCCCTGCCTTATTCTTTCAAAAAATTTTGACACCCTCAAAAACGGCACAATTGAAGTAGAAGGTCAAACAATAATTGAAATGGAAGGATAAACAGTACACGATATTATGAAACTAAAATGAAGCCAAAATGTTCTCACTCTTTCACCTCAATATAACCTCCAGAAAATCAGGGAATTTTTCTTTTATTTTTTTGAGACAGTGTCTCATTCTGTTGCCCAGACTGGAGTAGAGTGACACGATCACAGCTCAATGCAGCCTTCACCTCCTGGTGATCACCTCAGGTGATCCTCCCACCTCAGTCTCCTGAGCAGCTGGGACTACAGGCACGTGCCACCATGCCTAGCTAATTTTTGATTTTTTTGTAGAGATAGGCTCTTGCTATGTTGCTCACGCTAGCCTCAAACTCGTAGACACCAGCAATCCTCCTACCTTGGTCTCCCAAAGTGCTGAGATTAAAGGTGTGAGCCACTGCACCTGGCCTTTGTCTGTCTTACGTATTGTTATATTTCCCTGCAATCTGTATTGGGGGTAAGAGACAATGACTCCTATTGAGGTGGAGGGCATCGTGTTTCAGAGAAGTTGGCACTCAACAACTATTTCATTTGCTCTTCTACATTTTCTAGCCTCTTTTGCAGTTTGGGGGGCTGTACAATTAGTTCTGGCCAATTAGTGAGTGAAAATGACATTTGTAGGCTATGGTAGTTAAAAGTCTAGAGCTTTCTCCATCTTTCTCTTCCTTCCCTGAAGCAACTTTGGGAACCATTGTCTTGATTCATAATACAGAAGAACCCTGGCCCTCTGAGTCATTAAGAGCGTACCCCTGTCCCATGACCTGCATCAGGTTTTACATGAATAAAAGATAAAGTTTTGTTGGGCTGAGTCACTGAGATTTCAGGGATTATCTGTTATTGCAGCATAGCTTAGACTATCTTGACTAATAAACACTGCATTATTCATATATTAATTCAACTGACATTTATTGAGTGCTCCAGAGTGTTAGTCACAAGAGCATTTAGGAACTGGCAAAAAGATAAGCAGCTATAGAAGCAAATTCTAAGAGATATGAAATTCAAAGGAAATTGTCAACACTTTTCTGGCTCAGCTTTTATGAAAATCTTCGGAGTTCAGTAGCTCTTTGTTCAATGGAACAGAAGTGCTAAGTAATTTGAGACTGCCATATGTGTAGAGAAGATGCAAAAAATGAAAATAATTATTCCTTACATGTTTATGTGCTTCACATTTACAAAGCCTGTTAGAAATGCATGGTCTCATGAGAAGTTTATCAATAAGTTTGTGAGGATGATATGTGAGGTATGATTGCTCTCATTTCACCCTGGTGGAAAATGAAACTTGGTCAGGGGAGAGCCACATTGCTGATAAATAACAGAATCAAATCTGAAGCTGTTTTGAGCCAATGTCCCATACACCAAGCTTCCTGCTAATAGACAGCCTGATACATTGAGGCGTAAGTTAAGGAGGGAGAAATGGAGTAGCCCAAAGAACTCTGGTGAATAGTTTTGACGTAAAGAGTAAAAATGTTAGTTCTGACTCAGTGAGTAATAGAAGCCACATAGGTCTTAAACAGAGCATCTTTGTATTTAATGTACCTTTTGCTGTGCCACCTGACTCCATGGCAATTGTTAGGAAGTAAGCAAAGAAGCAAGACCAGATTTGGACATTTAAATCTTCAGAATCAAATGCAGGGAGAAGAATTACAGAGCGCTAGGAAGGGCTAGGATCTCACCTTAGTCCTGGCCATCCCCTGTGATAGTTTCTGGAAAATTTTGGAAAATGGCTTCTCCTTGGGACAGTTATCAAAGGCATATGTTCTAGGATTATAGGCCCAGTTCATAGTAACATGAAATGATACCTTCTAGACTCAGTAGCTAATAACCACACAAATGTTGTGGTCCCAACTACAGATTACCACTACATAACTGGAGGTATTAGAGCCACATAGAGACTTTGGCACCTGATTGGAAAAGTTGTTGCAAGTCGGCCTCAGAGGGAGGCTGTGCATCTCTCCCAGGTCCTTGAACCTCTTGTTTCCAGTGCCAAAATTAACAAATGTTAGAAGCAGACTCTTACTATTCAACAATGTGTAAGCCATAAACTGAAACAACATTAACCTTTTAAGAATCAATCTCAGCATTAATCTAGCATCCACATTCTCCCTTTACCTCTACAAAAAGTCTATTTCTGCAACTTGGCTTATAGCATCTCTAGAAGTTCCCTCTTGCCTTCTATCACCTAATGTCTCTCAATTCTTCAAACCCTAACTCAGGGTTTCTCTTCTTCTGGGAACCTTCCCCTGTCCATCCCTTCCAAGTTCAGACCATACATTTAACCATTCAATTCACATCTATTGAATGCTTGCTTTATTGCAGAAACTGTCTTAGGCATTGGGGACACAATGGTGAACTGGAAAGCTCAGATCAATGGGCTAACTTCCAGTCTAGCAGACCACAGTATTTGCTTCCTGCTATCTGCTTCTATAACAAATTCAAGTACTCCTACATTGGCCCTCACAATATGCTGCTGACATGAATCCTTGGCTATCTTTGTGCAGATAAGCTCTTTGATGTCGACAGCCATTTGTGTGTCACACATTTCTGATCTCTGCAGTGCCAAGCAAAGGAGTGGGCTAATTGATGAATATCTACTAGTTTATGTAAGTGACTAATATTATCTTGTGTCATAGAACTAATGGGGGTGAGGAGGAAGAGTGAGGGAAGGGATGTGTTTAGACTTGGTTTGCCTAGAGCACAGACCCAGAGATGTGTTAGAATAATGAGTAATAATAATAATAATGAATAAACCACAGGCACCGGCCAGGGCCTGTTTATTACCAAACTCATCAAGAAAGTATAACGGTAAACCTCTTCTGGTTGAATAACTTAGCTTATACTACTTGTTTAAGCTTACCAAGTGAAATTCCGTCATGAAACATAACTTTTTTTTTTTTTTTAAAGGATTCCTAAAGGTTGACTTTTGAGTTGTGATTTCTGGGGACACAGTCAAGACTTGTGATTACCTGTACATCTGATTTATGGGGAATGATTTGTGCAAAACCAAGAGAGGCACAGTATCGAAGAGTATAGATTCTCCTCCTTTTAGATAATATGTACTGCAGAACTTTTTACTTACTGAATTCGTTATATAGGACCCCAAGTCAATTTACATAAATGTTTTTGCACAAATGTAAAAAAAATTGACTATGGAATTATGGTTATTTTTAAAGCCAGAGAAATCCTGATTTCACATGAAGAAATTGAAGCATAAATACCCTAAATGACTTGTCAAAGATCAGGCAATCAGTGAGTGTCAGAAGCTGAGCTGAAATGCAGAACTCATGGCGTCTGCCTGTGTACTTTACGCCACATCACAGTAAAGTGTAAAAGCATGTTAGAGAGTTGCAAGCGTGCCTTTGAAGCCGTTCTCTATCTGTCATTATAAATACCCAGCCTGATAGAGCTCAGTGGTGTTCTTCCAAGAATGTGAAGCATAGACTGCAGAGAATCCACAGCAAGAGGGGTTAAAATTAAACCTGCGGGAATTAATCTCCAACTTTCTAGGCACGGGCAAAGTGAGAGTATATCAATCAGGGAAGAAAAAATGCAAAGTCCAGAAAATGAGACAATATCTTAACATGCCATAGAATATGGAAAGCAGGAAAACATGGCGAGGACTGAGGCCTATGCACAGTCATTTCCCAGACCCCCAGATCCTTGTTTATTTACTCCTTTGTGTTAGTTTCTCGTGGCTGTTATAACAAATTATCACAAACTTCCTAGCTCAAAACAACAGAAATATATTTTATTGCAGTTCTGGAGACCAGAAATCCAAAATAAAGGTGTTGGCGGGGTCATGTTCCCTCCTAAAACTCTAGGAGAGAATCCCTCCTTCCCTCTTCCAGCTTCTGGTAGCTCCAGGCATTCCTTGGTCTGTGGCTGCATTTCTCCAGTTTCTGCCTCCGTGGTCATGTTGCCTCCTCCCTTTCTGTGTGTTTTCTCCCCTGTGTGTCTTATAAGGATTCGGGTGAGGATCTCTGGACAGCATTTAGGCCCCACCCAGATAAGCCACGATTGTCTCTTCATCTTTGATTACATTTTCCAAGACTCTTTTCCCAAATAAAATCACATCACAAGTTCCAGTGTTTGACATGAATATTCTTTGGAGGCATTATTTTTTAGCCACTCTCCCACTTCTATTATTGCACATATTCATTATTTGGGTAATTATTTTTGACAACCCTCATCCACACTGAGAGAGTTCATGGGGGCCATAAGCCTTGTCTGTTTCACTCACTGCTGCTCCCAAAGCACCTAGCACAGTGCCTGGGACATAGTAGATGTTTAATGATATTTGGTAGGTTAATAAAAATTTATTAATTTCTTATTATATATTATTAATTTATTGATGAAAATGGGTTTTAATTTTATTAAATTAGTAGTTTGCTTGCCTCAAGGAGTTTATGATCTAGTGGGGGAGTTAGCTAGCTAGATATTTCACATACATAATAGTGTGGCAAGTGCCAAATAAATAGAGCCTAGATTTTGAAAAGCTTTTAACGCTTTTGGATTTTACTCTATAAAACAACATTTAGATGGGATTTCCAGGCATAAGCAGTAATATTTAAAATTTGCTATTTTGATAGTAAATAGCAGTTTTATAGCTGTTGTGTAATTTCAAGTACAAATATCTATTATGATTCATGCTCAACTACATTAGCCCACGGGATTATCCTAAGGGGTAAATTATATATTTGGCATAAATCCAACCGCTGGAAAATACTCACTTGAAAAATGCACAATTATGTCATTTTTGCGGTGCATTTTATAAATAAATCTGAGTCTTCAAATCAGAATGTTCTTGAATGTTGACCAGCACCTGTGAATTATATAAGATCAAAACGTCATTCAATGTTGAATACTATTTTGAATGTTCATTCATTCATTCATTCATTCAATCCTTTCATAGATATTTATTGAGATCCTACTGTGTGTTGTTCTGGGAGCTGGAGGTGCAATTTGAATAAGAATGTAGTCCCTACTTTTAAAGGGCTCATTGTCTATGTTACCCAGATTCTCCAGAAAGCAGATGCATATGACAAAGTAAGAATTTCAGGAGGCTTATTGGAGAGTAAGCTGTGAATGTGAAAGGGTGAGGAAGCAGGATTGGACAAGGGAATCCTTTATGCCAAAAAGCGGATATGACAAAGGAAAGAGGGAGGAGGCAGGATGAGGAAGACAGAGCATCAGACTACAATGCAGATCTGATGAAGTCTTAGCCAACCCAAAGATTCCCTACTAAAGGAGTCCTGAGTTGGCCCTGGTGCCACTGTTATACTCAGTCATTGGCTGGGGCTGCCCGAAAAGATCATGGCCTCAGCTTCAAAGCTCAGGCAGAACTCGAAGGCATTAACAGCTGGAGGCTGTCAGCTAACTGCACTCCTTGCAGCTAAATAGCCAGTTCTTTCTTGAAGGGAGATCACAGCGACGCAACCCCATGGCTGCCACATAGTGTGATCAGGATGAAGGCAAATAAACAGGCAATTTAGATCCAGTAAGGGTAGTGACAGAGTGCCATGGGAGCTTAGCCATGGAGCACCAAACTCCAACTTCAGGACAGGAAAACTTCCAGGAAGAAGTAGGGTTTAAGAGGATGCCTGGATTGTAAGTAGGAGTTAGCCAAATGAAGGAGGCAGGAGTAGGCAGAGAGTGTTCAAGGTTGGAGAACATGATATACAAAGCCTTGTGGGAGAGAAAGCATGGCACATTTGAGAAAATAGCAAGACCTGCTGTATGATTTTAGTATCACATTGCAGGGAGGTGATAGCAAGGGACAAACTGGAGAAGTACATGGAGGTAAAGAACGGAGGGCCTTGTCCACCCCATTAAGAAATGCAGGCAGCATAACCACATACAACACGGCCTGTAGATATGAAAATACAAATACCAACAATTTTTCCCCATTGGACTTTGTAGAGAATCCTGAAGACCCCATATCCCAATTCTCTGTTTAGATACTAGTGATCCATAGGAAAAGGCAGCTATGTTACCTATGAGGAATAATAACATTCATGATTACCCATTGCTCTTTTGTCCACTCTTTTTATTCAAGGTTACACAGTCCATCTCCCAGTAGGAGAGAAATCACAAGACTGATCGGTTTGGTTGGAGAGAATGGGAAGCACAGAGCCAGGGAGCTCTCAGAAGCATCAGGCCAAGGTAACAGAGCAAAAAGCTGGCGAACCACACTGGGTTCCGAGTATCAGAATAGGGACCGGAAAAGAGCCGAGAATGTTTTGTGCTACTTCTAACTTAGAGAGAAGGATTTTTAGAATGAGCCCTGGGATTTCACTTATATGATCCTATTCTGAGAAAATAGTCATAAATTTGAAGATTTATAATGATTGCTGAGGGCAGTAATGATGGCTAAAATCGAATTGGTGATTGCCATTTTCATGCGAAATGGTTCACATTTGATTTTAGATAATGCTTAGAACAGCCATGTTATACCTAAGAGGCAGGAACTCCTTTTTTTTTTTTTGACACAGAGTCTCATTCTGTTGCCCAGGCTGGAGTGCAGTGGCACGATCGCAGCTCACTGCAAACTCCGCCTCCTGGGTTCAAGTGATTCTCATGCCTCAGCCTCCTGAGTAGCTGGGATTACAGGCACACACCACCATACCTGGCTAATTTTTGTATTTTTAGCAGAGATGGGGTTTCACCATGTTGGCCCAGCTGGTCTAGAACACCTGACCTCATATGATCCGCCCACCTCGGCTTCCCAAAGTTTTGGGATTACAGACGTGAACCACCATGCCCAGCCAACAGGAACTATTAATCGTGCCCATTTTTCCTATTAGATTTTTTTCTTTTTTGTTTTGTTTTTTGAGATGGAGTTTCATTCTTGTTGCCCAGGCTGGAGTGCAATAGCACAACCCCGGCTCATTGCAACCTCTGCCTCCCTGGTTCAAGTGATTCTCCTTGTCTCAGTCTCCCGAATAGCTGGGATTACAGGCCTGTGACACCATGCCCCGCTAATTTTTTGTCTTTTTAGTAGAAACAGGGCTTCACCATGTTGGTCAGGCTGGTCTCAAACTCCTGACCTCTTGATCCGCCCGCCTCGGCCTCCCAATGTGCTGGGATTACAGGCATGAGCCACCACGCCCGGCCCCTAAGAGAAAATTAAAGCTAAGAGAGGTTAAAGAACGTGTCCAAGGTCACATAGTTAATATGCACAGAAAGGTTAAACAAAGCATTGTTTTAATTTCAATTTTATTGTAGAGACAGTGTCTTGCTCTGTTGCCCAAGCTGGAGTGCAGTGGTGCAATAAGCTCACTGTAACCTCAAACTCCTAGACTCAAGAGATCCTCCTGACTTAGCCTCCTAAGTAGCTAGGATTACTCCTTGCTGATTTTTTTCGCCGTGTGTGTGTGTGTGTGTGTGTGTTTGTGTGTGTGTGTGTGTGTGTGTGTGTGTGTTGGTAGAGATTTTTTTTTTCTTTCTTTTTGAGATGGAGTCCATCCAAGCTGGAGTGCAGTGGTGTGATTTTTTCTCACTGCAACCTCCGCCACCAGGTACAAGTGATTCTCCTGCCTCAGTCTCCGGAGTAGCTGGCATCACAGGCACGCACCACCATGCCCGGCTAATTTTTGTATTTTTTTGATAGAGACGGGGTTTCACCATGTTGGCCACGCTGGTCTTGACCTCCTGACCTCAAGTGATCCACCCGCCTGGGCCTGGGATTACAGGCATGAACCACCTCATGCTGGGATTACAGGCATGAGCCACCCTGCCCGGTTGAGATGGAGTCTTTCTATGCTGCTCAGGCTGGTCTCAAACTCATGGGTTCAAGAGATCCTCCTGCCTCAGCATTATTTTTTAAAATTACAAATGACCTAGAGGGAAACTATTAATTTTGGGTATGTATATATTCAGGAATATTAAGTGGTTATTAGAAAAATGTTTTCAAGTTGTCGTTAATGACATTAACAAATATATATGTTATGATTTTTAGTGAAAAAAGTGGAATGTAAAATCTTACAAGCATCATGATCTCCTTTTAAAAAAACTGCTTCATTGAGGTATAATATATACACCATAAAATTTACCCACTTCAAGTGTATAATTTAATGATTTTTGGAAAATTTACAGAATACAACCATTACCACAATCCAGTTCTAGAATATTTCCATCATCTTCCCCCCTCAAAAAACCATTCATACCTTTGTGCAGTTAATCCCTATTTCCATCTCCAGTCACAGACAATCCTAACATACTTTCTTGCTAACAGATTTGCCTTTCTGGACATTCTGTACAGCGTGTAATCATGTCACAGGTGGTTATTTACATCTTTCTTCTTTCACTTAGCATAATGTTTTTGAGCTTTACTCACGTTACAGCATGTTCAATGGTTTGTTATTTTTAACTGCTGAATAGTAGTTCTATTGTATGGTTATATGACATTTCGCTTATCCATTTACCAGTTGATGGACATTTGGGTTGTTTCTACTTTTTGGTAATTATGAGTAAGGCTGCTATAAACATTGCCTGCAAATCTTTGTGTGGACATACATACAATTTTATTTTTCTTGAGTATATGTGTAAGTGTATAATTGCTGGGTCATATGGTAAATGTGTGCTTAACTTTTTTTTTTTTTTTGAGACAAAGTCTTATTCGGCAGCCCAGGCTGAGGGGTGCAGTGGCACCATTACAGCTCACTGCAACCTTGAGCTCCCAGGCTCAATCAATCCTCCCACCTAAGCCTCCCAAAATGTTGGGATGACAGGCATGAGCCCATCAGCAGTTCACAAGGATTCCAGCTTTTCCACATTCTCACCAACACTTGAAGTTATACATGTTTTTATTCTAGCCATTCTGGTAGATGTGAGGTGATGGCTCATTGTGGTTTTATGTATTTACATAAAGACCAATAACGTTCAATGTTTGTAAATAAGCTTATTTTCCATCTGTATATTCAAATATTTTGCCCATTTTTATTGGGTTATTTTCTTACAACTGAATTTTGAGTATTCTTTATATCTTCTGGGCTCAAGTCCTTTCTCCCAGTTTCTTTCTCTTAACAGAGTCTTCCAAAGAACAGGAATTTTTAATTTTGATGAAAAATATAACTTTTTTCTTTTATGGGTTGTGTTCTTTTGTGGGTGCGTTGTCTAAGACGTCACTGCCTAATCCATGGTTCCAAAAATTTTCTCCTATATTTTCTTCTAGAAGTTTTACAGTTTCAAGTTTTGCATTTATGCCCATGATCCATTTTTAGTTACTTTACCATAATGTGAGTTATGAAGTTTTTACTTTTTTATTTTTTTTGCATATGGACAGCAAATTGTTCCAGAATTGTTTGTTAAAAAGACCATCATTATCAACTGAATCACCTTTGTTCCTTTATTGAAAATTAGTTGACCATATACATACAGGTCTATTTTTGGACTCTATTCTGTAACACTGACCTATTTGTTCATCTTGCAACCAATACCACATTGTCTTGAATTCTTTAATTCCAGCGATTCTCAACTGAGAGTGATTTTGCCCCCCTCCCTTCCCATCACCAGGGGATATTTAATAAAGTCTGAAGACATTTTTATTGTTCTAACGGAAGAGGTGCTACTGCTATATGGTGAGAAGAGGCCAAGGATGCTACTAAATATCCTTCTAAATACAGGACAGTCCCCAAAACAAAGAGTTATCTAGTTCCAAATGTCAATACTGCCTCTATTGAGAAACTCTGCTTTTGAATTTATGATATAAATCTTTAACTCATCACATGCCTTCAAGTGTATTATATTATTTCACCTGTAGTATAAGAATCTTACTTCAGTATATTCTCCCTGCCTTTATACTATTGTTGCAATTTTACTTCTACATGTTATAAATATTACAATACATCATTATTATTGTTTTTTCCCTTTTTTTAAGAGACAGGGTCTTGTTTTGTCCCCCAGCCTGGAGTGTAGTGGTGCAGTCACATCTCACTGCAGCCTTGAACTCCTGGGCTTAAGTGATACTCTTGCTTCAGCCTCCCGAGTAGCTAGTACTACAGGCACATGCCTCTGCACCCAGCTATTTTTTTTTTTAAATTTTTTGTAGAGATGGGTTCTTGCTATGTTGCCCAGGCTGGTCTCAGACTCCCTGCCTCAAGCAGTCCTCCTGTCTTGGCCTCCCAAAGTACTGAAATTATAGGCATGAGTCACCACTCCTGGACATTATTATTGTTGCTTTAAATAATTGATCATCTCTTTAAAAATTAAAATAGGAAGAAGAGTATTTATATTTACCAATTCCAAGGTTCTTCTTTTCTTTGTGTAGATCCAAATTTCCACGTGTTTATTTTCCTTGTGTTTTAAGTGAAAGTCTGTTTCTGATGAATTCTTTTAGCTCTATATACATCTGAAAAAAATTTTATTTTGCCTTCAGGTTGAAAGGTAGTTTTCTGGAGTATTTTTTCAAATTGTTGGAAAGCCAGGGATAGTGACACACACCTGTAGTCCCAGCCTCTTGGGAGGAGGTGGGGGAATCACTTGAGCCCAGGAGTTCAAGAACAGCCTGTGCAACATAGTGAGACCAATCTCTAAAACATTTTTTTAAATTCTAGTTTGACGGATTTTTTCTTACAGTATCTTAAAATGTTTCTCCACTGTTTTCTAGCTCACGTTATTTCTAATGAGAAATCTGTTATCATCCTTATCTTTGCTCTTTTGTATGAGTCTTTTTTTCTCTAGCTGCTTTAAAAATTGTTCTCTTTATTACTAGTTTTAATAACATTGGTTACAATGTACACCATTGGCGGCTCTTTCTTATGTTTCTTGTACTTGAGTTTTATTGAGCTTCTTGGATGTATAAGTTTATACTTTTTATCAAGTTTGGAAAATATTTAACCATTACTTTTTCAAATGTTTTTTAGCCCCTCCTGTTTGGGCCTCCAATTACATTTATATTTAACTTATGATGTTGTCCCACAGCTCAGTAATACTCTATTTGTTTTTAAAGAAGAAGAAATTTAAAAAGTAAACAGCAATCATCAAAAACCTGGAGTGATCATAGCAGGAACCAAAGACAGATTAAGATACTGAAGTACCAAAAATCAATGCAAAAGATATAACATGGGGAGCTCTAGTGGGAGCTGGGAAATCCACGGGGCGTACAGACTCTGTAACAATGAAATGGAAGCCAGACCAACCTTAAGACATCTGACCTGCCATCTTCCTAAAGACCCAAGAGTGAAGAGATTAGATTTAGCACCAACTCAGATATAAAAAGCATGTCCAATTTTGGTCTTTACAACTTAGAAGACATATAACAAAGCAGAAAAGGGTTCAGAAAAGAGCAGAAAGATGGCCAAATAATTTTCAAATAGAACCTCTGAAGAAAGGATAAATGAATTTGGGTTGTTTACCCAGAAAAAGAAAGGCCAAAGTTCTACTTAATACTTGTTTTCAAGAATTTAAAGTTGGAATCTGACTAGATTCTACATCCCCAGAACACAGAACTAGCTGCCACCACCCCCACCAAAAAAGTAAAACATTTAAGATTTAGGATTGAAATAACCAACTGAGATTCAAAATAGCAAGAATTTTGTTTGTTTTGTGTTTTTCCCTTTCTTTCTTTTTTCTGCCTTTCTGCCTTCCTTCCTTTCTTCCTTTCTCTTTCTTTCTTTCTTTCTTTCTTTCTTTCTTTCTTTCTTTCTTTCTTTCTTTCTTTCTTTCTTTCTTTCTTTCTTTCTTTCTGACTTTCTTTCTGACTTTCTTTCTCTTTCTTTCTTTCTTTCTTTCTTTCTTTCTTTCTTTCTTTCTTTCTTTCTTTCTTTCTTTTTCTTTCTTTCTTTCTTTCCTTCTTCCTTCCTGCCTTCCTTCCTTCCTTCGTTCCTGCCTGCCTGCCTTCCTTTCTTTCCTTTCCTTTCCCTTCCCTTCCCTTCCTTTCCTTTCCCTTTCCCTTTCTCCTTCCTTCCCTCCCTCCCTCCCTCCCTCCCTCCCTCCCTCCCTCCCTCCTTCCTTCCTTCCTTCCTTCCTTCCTTCCTTCCTTCCTTCCTTCCTTCCTTCCTTCCTTCCTTCCTTCCTTCTTTTTTGACAGAGTTGCTCTCGTGCCCAGGCTAGAGTGCAATGGCAGAAGATTAGCTCACTGCAACCTTTGCTCACCAGTCTCAAACAATCCTCCTGCCTCAGCCTCCTGAGTAGCTGGGACTACAGGTGTGCACCATCAAACCTGGCTAATTATTTTTGCATTTTTTGTAGAGACAGGATTTCATCATGTCACCCAGTCTGGTCTTAACTCCTGGCCTCAAGCAATTCACCCCCCTCAGCCTCCCACAGTGCTGGGATTACAAGCGTAAGCCACTGTGCCTGGGCAAGAATTTCTTGATTCAGGAGACATGAAGGTTTGGAAAAGTCCACCACTGGTAGTGGAATTTGTTCCCAGTGCTTTATGCAACACAAGTACAACACCATTCATAATCAGAAGTGAATGTTTTAAAATGGTGACTGAAAGTCTATGAAATGTTACATAATTACTGTGAATAGATCCATTTAATACCTGCACATTTGATAAGCTGTGGGTTATGCCAGACATTCCTAACCCCTTGGCTGGCTAAAGAGAGCTGGCAAGGGAAGCCAGAGAATCACTGCTCATAAGCATGTTTTTCTCCTGGTCTTCGTGTCAGTTAGTTTTCACTGCATAACAAAACATCCCACAACTCAGTGCCATAAAATAATTATTTATTTTTCCTCATGTAGGGTTGGGTGGCTTGGGTTCAAGTGGTAGCTGCTGAATTGGCTCTGTGTCTGAGTGTTTGCTGTAGAACCTGGGTAAAGGGGAAACAGCTACCTGAAGGAAAGTAGTCGTAATAGGGATGAGTGAAGAGCCAGAGGGCAAGCCCCACTGCACAAGCACAATTCAGCCCTTTGCTCATGTCAAACCCACTAGCATCTCATTAGTCAAGCTCAAAGTCAAGGGAAAGGAAAATACACTCTATTTTGTGGAAGGAACTGCAAAATATACTCAAAGCATGTGGACAGAGAGGGGCAGAAAAAAAAATGAGGTCAAACATACAATCTACTTCCCTCTGCAAAGAGAGAAAAAGCCAACTTACACAGGTAGCCAAAACCCAAGTGGCTCGGTATTAAGGTGCCAGTTATGAGACTGGTCCATGCTCCAGGCACATTCTTCTTTGCATTGGCTGTCTTAAGCTTCATTTCCCTCGTTGGTCTTATAACTGAACTTGCCCTTTGATACTGCTGTAGACGGGAGATGACCAGAGGCTACACCATGGGTTGAGGGTTACTCTAGGTTGGAGTGGTATCTCCACCTTTCTCCTTCCTCTATATCCTTCAAAAGCAAAAACCTATCTACCTTCTATGTTTCATATCTGAACTAATGGTTTTACAATCTATCCAGTCATTCAATTTGGAAACCTGGGCTTCATCTTTAATTCCTCTTTTTCTTCATCCCGTCATCCAATTGTTTTAAATCTCTTTAATCTACATCTGAGATGAATTTCTCTCCAAGTATCTCTGCTACCTTCCCCGTTTAGATCCCTTTTGTCTTTTATTTGGATTACTACTGTGACCCTAACTGGTCTCCTGTCACTATCCTTGATCTCCCCAGTCCATCCACTACACTGCAGCCAATTACCTTTGGAAAAAGCAAACTAGATCATGTCAATGCCTGCTTAAGCAAAAGTCAAAGAATACACAGACACAAGTGCACACAAACACACGTAAACACACACACACACACACACAAAATAAAGAATAATACCAAAATCTTTATCATGACACTCAAGGGTCTCCAAAATCTGGCTCCCTTTTCAGCTTTATTTCATTTCACCCCACCTGTACTCTAATCACACTGAGCTACCTATTCTTTAAACATGCCATCCACTTCAATACGTTCTTGTATGTGTAGCTGATATTCACCATGCATGGGATGCCCTTCCAGACAGCCTCTGTCAGACCAAAATTTCTAATCAAACATCACTGTTCTTTCAGAATTAATCATTCTTTCCTTTGTGTTCCCATGACACGCTGTTCATAATGTTATCATAATGCGGATCTCACATAAATGTGCATGTATCAATTATTCACAGAAGCCCCAGGAAGAAAGAAGAGCATAAATAACTTTTTGTACAATGCAGAAAACTTTTCAGGAAGCACTTAGCCTGGAAGTTGTTCTTTCTCTTTCAGAGGTCCAGGGTGTTCTATAGAGCTCATACCATTAAATTTTAGTATACACCAGCAATCTATATAGCTGTAATAGGCAGTACTGCAGAATAGGCATTGTGCATCCTACGGCCCAGCAGTGCAAACATTTGTGCAATAGAAAATTAGGAATAATAATAGCATGAGTTACAGTAAAATATCCAATAAACACTTAAAACCTGAACCTTGAGAGCAATGACAGAAAAAGAAAATGACAATCCTTTGTAACACTATGCCAGCTTTGGTATAAAAAAGTAAGCAAACAGCAAAAGGGACCAGTTTGGGGCAGCAAATGGATGGAGCAAATAGGCATAAAACCAGGAGGTAAACTAGAAGAATTAGGTCCCACCATGATGGCGACATTCCCTTGGGTGACACTGTTAGCAAGACTGCTCACACTGTAATTAAATTTTAGTTATATCTGCATATTGGTTATGGCTTCATTATTAAACTTTAATTCTGTATATATATGTTTGTGTAATGAATACACATATATGTATTTATTTGTATCTATTTAGTATATTATATCTAATGAATTATAAAGTGTGGGTTCAATCAAGCTGTTTAATCTTTTTTCTTATTTCTATTAAGTCCTGGGGAGGAAATGCTATTGCGTTTTGCCAAAGTTAGAATGGACTCAACCCTAAATTAAAATAACTATCTAATGCTCAGAACACACAGACCAGATACATCACTGAAGAATGTGGTCGATTAGCGGTGTTTTTGGGGGGATGGGCCATATCTAACAATAGTTTATAATACAGTATCTTAAAGTTCTTTATGGTTTTATTCAGTTATGAGAGGATCAAGGCAGGAGCTCATATTGTATCCAGTGTAAAACTCATCACTGTCTCTGGTATATCACAGGTGCCCAATCAGTGCTCACCGATATAAATTTCATGGGCACCAGAAGGATGCCTATTGATGTAACCTGGACTGTATTGGAAATTGATGTGCTCCAAGGAAGGAGAATGCTAGGGTGCTCCTAGCATTCTGGACAAGAGCCTCAGTGCATTACTGTGTTGTTGCTAAATCAGGTGAATAGAATGCGAGGTGAGGAGGGTGCCTATGGCAGAGATTTCATTACTTTTTCACAACACACCTTAGCACAGGTCTAGTCTGTCCAGCTTCTAGGAAGATGAATAATTAAAAGGAAATGGTACGTGTCTGAATCAGCAGTGTCCATGCACACAGAGTTGAATAAGGTGAAGCAGCCTGGAATTTTTATTCTGGTTTTATATTTTTTTGCTTTCTCATTTTTTTGTTAATCCACCTAGCTTAGTGAAATTAAGTGTCACAGGCATAGAAGTAAATCCAAGCATTTCTATCCAGCATTAAATTCTTTCTGTATCATAAAGCATACCTTTTTTCATAATATGTAGCATTATTGCATGATTTATTTTCAGTCTTTTGCAATGAATAATCTCAAAGTCACTATCCTGTTTTAGTTGAAGGCAAGGGAAACTATAAAATGGCACCAAACTCACATGGAATTAGCTGGGGAATCTGCTGTATCTATTATTCCAGCTCAAGCAGAATTGCTCTGCAGCTCAATAACTGTAAAAAGACCCATTGATAGCAACCCCTTTCATTGCAGTGGCACTTTACATGGCAATGATAATACATGATAACTCAAGCCAACACAGAACAAAATATCTGTGGTATAAGATAACATCGGATTTTATCAGTGTGAAAATTTGGCCTAATATTGCTTGCTTGGATCCAAATGTCTTTCAGCCAACTTGATTTAAGATGTTAATGCCATTTTCTGTGGGTGGAAGGATGGAATTGTGATTTTCTTTTGTGTTTCAGAGGTTTGTTGGAGAAACATTAGATATCAAGGCTCCATGTGGGCCAGACCCTGCATGTTTTGAAAGGGCTCTATGTAGGTACTCATTACTCATCTAAGAAAACCTTTGTACTCAGTATGTTTTAACTGGCTGAATGTAAATTAAAAACAAATACTACTATATTTGCCAATTCTTATATGTCCCAGGATATCCATTTTTAAATGCATAATTCGGTTTAGTAAGTGTTCAATGGGCATCTATTATACACTGTGCTAGACATTCATGATAATACAAGGACAAAGTTATCATGAAAAGGGAGAAAAAGCATACAAATGCTATACAATGTGGCAAAATGTTGGAAGAATATATACAAAATGCTTTGCTAAAGGGTTCTGAGTAGAGTGACATTCCAAGATGGAAGGAAGGAAGAAAGATTCAAACAGCCATTGGTCAGATGCTCTTTGCAGTTATCAATGTTTGACATGAGAAAGTGAATGAATGAATGATGTATTTTGTCAGATAAATTATGCAGGGTCAGTATGATGTTTGCCCTATGGAAATTAGAAGGGTTGGATATTCAAGACAGAGGAAAAAACACAGGCAATAATACAACAGCTAGTAAAAACACAGCAATACTGGGGAGGAAAAAAACACCAAATGGTTTTGTTGGATGTGAAGAGATTTACATAGAATTGGAGTCACTAAAGTACACTGAAGTCATGCTTTTTTAGAACTATAAAGTTAAGATGAGAAACTTATATTTAATTCAGGGGTAGCAATCAAAACTGGGAAATGATATGATTTAAATAGGACTTCAGGAAGATGGATGTAATCTTGGCCACATGACTTTGAACCAGAGAGACCTAGGCATGAATGTTAGTGCCACCAGTTAGCTCTCTGTGGGTAACTTAATCTCTCCAAGCCTCAGACTCTTCATCAGTAAAATGAAGATAATAAACCCACCATGAATGTATAAATCCATGGAACACCAATACCAGGATAATTGTTATCTCCAGGGACAGAAGGTCAGGAATGGGATTGGTGAAGTGAGGACAAAGGAGATTTCAGCTGTTGCTGAAGCAAAAATGGCAAAAGGTGAGCATTGTCCATACTCCATGTGAAAAACATTTATATTATTTTAAGCGTATCTAAATGTTTGAAATATTTCATAAATACATATTTTTAAAAGCCTAAGTTGTAGCCATGGTTGCAGGACATACTATTTATCAACTCCATGTAAAAACATTTATATTATTTTAAGCGTATCTAAATGTTTGAAATATTTCATAAATATATATTTTAAAAAGCCTAAGTTGTAGCCATGGTTGCAGGACATACTATTTATCAAGTGTGAGAAAGCCCTGGCACGTGGCTGTATCTCATAAATAGGAGCTATTTCGTTATTGTTTTTACAATGTTGCAATTAGGGCAGTGAAACAGAAAATAAAGGATGAAAGAGAAGTGGTGGAATAAAATTGTAGGGCATGGGCCGGGCGCGGTGGCTCAAGCCTGTAATCCCAGCACTTTGGGAGGCTGAGACGGGCGGATCACAAGGTCAGGAGATCGAGACCATCCTGGCTAACACGGTGAAACCCCGTCTCTACTAAAAAATACAAAAACTAGCCGGGCAAGGTGGCGGACGCCTGTAGTCCCAGCTACTCGGGAGGCTGAGGCAGGAGAATGGCGTAAACCCGGGAGGCGGAGCTTGCAGTGAGCTGAGATCCGGCCACTGCACTCCAGTCTGGGCGACAAAGCGAGACTCTGTCTCAACAACAACAACAAAAAAAATAAAATTGTAGGGCATGGAGTACTTCCACTTATAGCCAAAATAGAATAACAGAGACTGAGCTTGCCTTCTTTCTTAAAACCACCTAAAACATGGACAAAGTGTATGAAACAAAGTTTTTCAAGATTGTGGACATCAGACAATGAAGAGCGGTGTTCCCAGAGAGATGAGAAACAAATTACGTGAGTCTTATAAATGCTCCAGCTTACTGACTGAAGAGTTTCCTGGGCTTGGAGCAGGAGAGGGAAGTCAGGTGGATCCCAGTGGTCTCTGTAAGTTGAGGAGACAAGGGTGAGAGTCCAGGGAGGCCAAGCTTTCAAGCACCTAGAGTTTGCAGGACAGAATATAGGAGAAGTGAGAGCTGCCCAGACAGAGGACTCTAGGAGACAGAGGACTCTAGGAGATTTTTAGAAAGTACATCTTGCATATTCACCTGAGTAATAATCAGCATATGCATGTAAGGACATTACCTAATGCCAGAAAAACAACCATCCAAAAGGATTAGAGGAAACAGCCCTTAAGATTTCACACAAAGCCATGAAGATTGCCTGCTTACACCAGCAAGAACAGAAAATAGTACTGATGGCAGCAGTGGCCTATCTGGAATGGCTGCTGCAAAGACACCAACTGCAGTGGTGGAGGTACTGCCAGGATGGCATGTTCCGTGGAGCTGGTGGAAGCTGGGGACAGGTGGAAGTCCCCCGTCCTTCTGAGTTGGAGGGGTAGGACCCCTGCTCTCCCAGGCACAGCTGCAGCAGGCATTGGCTTGCAGGTGCCCCTTGGCAGAAACAGCATGGGCACCATGAACGGAGGTAGAAAGTGGACAGGCTCCTGGACAGAAAGCGGTGGGTCCCTGGTGAAGCCCCAACTTCAAACCAGGGATTGTCTAAGCCGGGGGGCTGGGTCTCCAGTTCTGTGGACCAGAGTGAGAACTTACGGTGCATTTTCCAGGCCTGCCCATGGCTGCCCATGGACCAATCAGCATGCCTCTGAACTTCCTCCCCTCTGAAGCCCATAAAACCACTAGACTTAGCCAGACTAGGGCAGATGATGGGATGACCTACCTGTGGAGAGGAGCTACGCACTGTGGGTCTCCTCCCAGTTGAGAGCTGAACAGACATTGAGACAACCTGCCTGCAGAAAGGAGCTACCCACTTCAGGTCTCAATAAAGCACCTCTGCCTTGCTCACCCTCTGGTTGTCCATGTACCTCACTCTTCCTGGATGCGGGACAAGAACTTGGGACCTGCCGAATGGTGGGACTGAAAGAGTTGTAACACAAACAGGTCTGAAATACGCTCTCCTCCCCACCCCCACCCCACTTGCCACATTTCAGGCATGAGAAGGAGAGAAGAGAGAAGAACTGTGGCCCTTCGGGGAGCCCAGACCTAGAAACTCCCTGAGCCAGGGCTATGACTTCATCTTTGGGGCTCTGTGGTTCCTAATGTCTCCAAGCTCCCAGGTGCCACCACATTCCCCAGTGCCCACAGTGGAAGCTGCTTGTGGTACGCCCAGTCCAGCTGCAGCCTCACAAAGAGCTGGCACCTGTGCCAGTGCCTGGAGCTGCCTGCCCCACTACAGTCAGCGTGCCTGGCTGTGCACAGTGGCCGGACACCATGCTTGCCACTCTGAGCCTGGTTTGCCCTTGGCAAACATGGGATCAGGGCTGGAAGTATGAGCCAAGTGCAGCCTCCAGGCTGAGTGAGCGGAATAAGCTCAGTGGGCCCGAGCAAAACTTGGGCAAAGGCGCCAATTGCCACAGAGGTTTCCAGCTGGCAGAGCAACACCCCAAGGATCCTGTGACAGTATAATTCATAAAGCATCAATAAAGTACTCAGAAGGGCTTTATTTTACTAGTGGAGAAAAATTAATCCTAGATAAAGTGCTTCTCTGATCCTACATAACAAAACTTTTTTTTTTTTTTGAGAGGGCGTGTCACTCTTGTCGCCCAGGCTGGAGTGCAATGGTGCGATCTCGGCTCACTGCAACCTTCACCTCCTGGGTTCAAGCGATTCTCCTGCCTCAGTCTCCCCAGTAGCTGGGATTACAGGTGCTTGCCACTATGCCCGGCTAATTTTTGTATTTTTAGTAGAGATAGGGTTTCACCATGTTGGCCAGGCTGGTCTCGAACTCCTGACTTCAGGGGATTTGCCCGCCTCAGCCTCCCAAAGTGCTGGGATTACAGGCATGAACCACTGCTCCTGGCCCATAACAAAACTTTATAACAAGACCCAAAAGAATCAAATTTTTTAATTTCCAAGTAATTTAAATATATTGTGGAACAAATCTCAAAATATTTCTAAGAATGTAAAAATATATAGCATCCAACAAAGTACAACTCATAATATTTAAAGACTAATTTGACAAAAGATATATAATACCTGTACACTGAAAACTATAAAACATTGCTGAAGTTAATTTAAACAAACTTCAACAAATGGAGAGATAGATATATTATGTCCATGGATCTGAAGACTAAATATTTTTAATTTTTTCCAAGTTGATCTATAGATTCGATGCAATACCAGTGAAAATTCATAAAATTTGTAGGGAAATACAATGGACCTATACTAGCCAAATCAATTTTCAAAATGAAAAACAAAAGTTATACTGTCTGATTTTAAGACTTATCATGAGGTTATAGTAGTCAACCCAGTGTCAGACTTATGTTAATATAGGGAAATAGATCAATGGTACAAAACAGATAATCCAGAAACCAAAGTAGAGAGACCAACACACATATATGATCAACTGATTTTTCACAAAGTGAAGAAAGAGTTTCATTCAAGTTTCTAACAAATGGTGCCAAACAATTTGCAAATACAAATAAGAAGAAATTTTGGTCTACCTTGAGCCACATACAAAAGTTGAGTGAAAATGGATCATAGATCTAAATGTGAAACATATAAATATACAACTTATAAAAGAAACATAAGAGAAAAATCTTTATAACCTTGGATTGGGCAAATATTTCTCATTTATGACACCAAAAGCATGATATATAAAAGAAGAAAGTGAACTTTATCAGTATTATAAACTCTTCTTCAAAAGACACTGTGTGTTAGCTTGTGCCTATAATCCCAGCACTTTGGGAGGCTAAGGTGGGAGAATCGCTTGAACCCAGGGCTTTGAGACCAGCCTGGACAACATGGTGAGACCCTGTCTCTACAAAAAAAAAAAAAAAAAAAAAAAAAAAAAAATTAGTTGGGTGTGGTGGCAAATGCACCTTGTGGAGGCAAAAGTCCTCCCCAAGTGAGTGGGAGGACTACTTGAGCCCAGGAGCTCAAGGCTGCAGTGAGCCATGTCTCCAAGCGGCAAATGGCATATAAGCAAAGGAAAGGATCAACATCATTCTGAAAAATGCAAAGTAACCTATGGTGATAGAAAAAAAGCAAATAGTGGCCTGGGCGTGGTGGCTTACACCTATAATCCCAGCACTTTGGGAGGCCAAGGCGGGTGGATTACCTGAGGTCAGGAGTTCAAGACCAGCCTGGACAACATGGTGAAACCCCATCTCTACTAAAAATACAAAAATGAGCTTGGTATGGTGACATGTGCCTGTAGTACCAGCTACTCAGGAGGCTGAGGCAGGGAATCACTTGAACCTGGAAGGTGGAGGTTGCAGTGAGCTGAGATCACACCACTGCACTCCAGCCTGGGCAGCAGAGCAAGACTCTGTCTCAAAAAAAAAAAAAAAAGAAGAAAGCAAATAGTAGTTGCTTGGGAATAGGGAGGACAAGGGGACAAAGTTGCCTGAGGCAACTTTTAAGGGTTATGGCTATGTTTTCTATCTCGTGTGCTTCATAGATGTATCCATGTCAAAATTTATCAAATTACATACTTTAAGTGCAGTTTATTGTAATGTAAATTGTACCTCAATAAAGACATTAACATGATTATAGAGAATGTAATCTTATTGGCAGGAAAGAAAGGAAGAAATCAAAGATGACAAGAGACTGTCAAGATTTCAACTTTGAGTGACTGATGAA
Organism: Macaca mulatta; assembly: GCF_049350105.2. NCBI lineage: Eukaryota > Metazoa > Chordata > Mammalia > Primates > Cercopithecidae > Macaca > Macaca mulatta. Next base: position 128,576,600 of record NC_133413.1, read on the forward strand.
TGTGGTGTTTCTGTAAATGAGAAGGAGAACAAACAGACTGGTAGAGATAATGATGAGTTCATTGGAGACATATTGAATTTGAGATCCTGATGAGTTATTCAGGTAGAGATGTCCAACAGACAGATGAAATCTAGGTCTAGACTTCTCAAGAGGCATGGGCTGCAGATTTTAAAAAGGGTAGAGACCACGTCACAAAAGTGATTACTGAATTGCTGGAAACAGGTGAGCTTGCTAAAGGGAAATAGAAGTGTGTGGAACTTCGAGTAATATCTACACCTGCAGGCGTAGAGAACAAGAAAAGAGTGAAAATGGAGGCAATGGTTGGTAAATTATGAAATGCAGAATTGAGCATGGTCACAAACTGAAGGCCGTGACAGTGTTTCAAAGACTAAACAATCTCTAGTATCAAACACAGCATTAAAGTTGAGGAAAATGAAGACTGGGCAAACAAGTGGCAGGATATCAGTAATCTGGGTAAAAACAAAAATAAAACAAACAAACAAAACAACTTTGGAAGGATATTAGAGACCAAAACCTGATTTTGAGGGGCTAAGTATTGCATGGATTTGAATAAACAGAGGCACATAACCTCCTGCCATTTTTTTAAAGAATACAGATGGAAAGGTAGTTTGTGAAGACTCATGGTCAATAAAAGTATTTTCTTTTTTTGAAGCAGGGACCCACTTTGTTGCCCAGGCAGGAGTGCAGCGGCATGATCACAGCTCACTGTAGCCTTGACCCAAGCAGCTGGGACGACAGGAACACACCACCACACCTGGCTAACTTTTATATGTTTTGTGGAGATGGGGACTCCCTCTGTTGCCCAGTTTGGTCTCAAAATCCTGGGCTCAAGCAATCCTCCTGCTTCAGCCTCCCAAAGTGTTGGGATTACAGGTGTGAGCCTGCAACTGGCCAAAAGTGTTTTCTATTAGAGTTTGGGTAATAGGAACGTGATTTGAGGTAAGGAGGAGAAAGGCAGCAGGAGGGATTGTAGATAAAAGCCACGTTAAGTTATTGCACAGTGGTATTCATACTGGCTACACATTAGAACCACCTGCGGGAGGCTTAGGCAATACCCATGCCTTGGGGAGTCAAAGCAGAACCTGAGGTTGGAGCAAAACCTGGGGAGCTTCAATCTTTTCCAAGTAGGGAGGAAAAACATTGCTAGGAGCAAGAGTATCGGTAGGAGCGAGATTTCTCCTCCAACGTTACACACTTGCTTTTGGCATAGGAACCAAATGGCTCTTCCTTGTAAGAGGAAGAAGAGGAGGAGGACAACCAGGAGGAGCAGGAGGGAGGAGTAGGAAGAGGAGGGAGAGCAGCATCAGGAGGAAGGGGAGGCAGAACTCCTTCCTTGATGTTTTGTTGTTTGTTGCTGTCAGGAGACACTTTCTATGACTTTTACCCCCTTGGCTTCCACATGTAATTATTATTTGGAGTCAAAGTCAGTGAGAGAAATGTGAGCACTTCAAAGAGAAAATGTAATTTTGAAGCATCTCCTCTTGCCTTCTCTGGATTTTGAAGGTCACGCCAGGCAGTTTGTGCTTCAGCTGTAACTGAGTTAGCCACCCACACCACTGTCAAGGGTTGCCCCAAGCAATAAAATGGTGCCATCCAACACTCGTGCTCTGTCTCCAGCCTGCAGGGGGTCAGGCTATACTGTCTTTTTTAAACGACCTCAGGCTGCTGTGCATTTGAGTTCTTTCTGGTTTTAGTTTATTTGCAAGCTCTTCCAACGTAAGCTGTTATTTATTTTATTTTATTTTTTGCTATTAGTAGGTGACTAACTCTCTAGCAGAGATGGATAATGATATGGTGGGAAAGACATGGGCTTTGATGGAGACTGACGAGGGCTCATGTCTCTGCTTTGGCCTTTACAGCTATAGGCAAGTTTTTTTTTTTTTTTTTAAACTTCATCAAGCCTAATTTTAGTTTTTTAATCTATAACAAAGAAATAAATAATGTATGTTTTTTGGTCATGCATGCATGAAAATTAGAGCTGTTCTCTCTCTCTCTCTGTAAATATATACACATATATATATGCACACACACACATACATATGCATATATGGAATGTAGTAGAAAACCACCTGTTTTCTCCTACTCTAAACTCATACTCACAGTCAATATTTTGCTTCTGACACTAGATGTGTGTTTTCCATACATTGATTCTCTGCAGACAGCAAGGGGTATCCTATAATTTAACTCAATTCTCACGCTGTCTGTCTGGAGATAGCATTAGATCCCACAGGTTAAGGGCTCACAACCAAGACTGACCTCACTTCAGATGTTAACTGCAAGTCTCAGGTTGTGGCTTGTGCTTCTGACTGATGGGCTATAAATTGAAGGTTCCCATGCACCTTTTCTTGGGTATGATCATTTGTTAGAATGTCTCACAGAACTCAGAGAACCACTTTACCTGTTTGCCCATTTATTATAAAAGAATACAACTCGGGAACAGCCAGACAGAAGAGATGCATTGGGAGAGGTATGGAGACAGGGATGCAGAGCTTGCATGTCCTCCTGGGGCAAGCCACCTTCCACATGTTCAGCAAACTGGGAGCACCTGGAACCCCACAGTGCAGGGATTTTTATGGAGGCTTCATCACATAGGCGTCATCAGTTGTTAACTCTATCTGCAGCTCCTTTCCCTTTCTCAAAGAGTGGCAGATGGGGCTGAAAGTTCCAAGCTTCTAATTACAGCTTGGTCTTTCTGATGACCAGCCCCCACTCCTAATGTCACCTAATTACAACAAAAGATATTCATATTACCCAGGAAATTCCAATAGATTAAAATATCTTTGTCAGGAAGCAGGGTCAAAGAACAAATATCAGAACAAGAAATTCTCCTATTACTCCCTATTGCTCAGTAAATTACAGGATTTTAGGAGCTCTGTGCCAGGAATGGGGGCCAAAGACCAAAATCTATCTTTCCTTTCCTTCCTTCCTTCCTTCCTTCCTTCCTTCCTTCTTTCCTTCCTTTTTTTTTCTTTTTTTTTTTTTTTTTTTTTTTTTTTTTTTTTTTTTTTTTGAGACAGAGTCTTACTTTGTCACCCAGGCTGGAGTGTAATGGCACAATCATGGCTCACTGCAACCTCCACCTCCCAGGTTCAAGTGATTCTTATGCCTCAGCCCCCTGATTAGCTGGGATTACAGGCACCCACCACCATGCCGGGCTAATTTTTGTATTTTTAGTAGAGACAGGGTTTCACTATGTTGGCCAGACTGGTCTCAAACTCCTGGCCTCAAGTTATCCACCTGCCTCAGCCTCCCAAAATGCTGGGATTACAGGCATGGGCCACTATGCCCAGCCCTCAAAATATATATTTCTTATTACAAATCACTATATATATACACACATATATATGATATATACATATATATATAACCTAACAGTGGCATAGCAGTGAAAAGTAAATGCTAGCTGTTATTAGTGTCCTTTCTCATGCTTTTACATTTACTTGTTAGAATCCTTAGACCAGTGGTTCGCAAAATGTTCTCTTCAGATCCACAATGTCTGATCTGACACATGATAATAAGTAACATGGTTGAGTCCAGTTTTTCCCAACCTTTTATCCTCTTCACCTGCCTCCTAAACCCTTGGTTTCTATTTGCCTTTGCATTTGTCCTTGAGAAAGGTCTGCTTTTGTATGGCATCTTGGCTTCTAGGTTGGTACACTGGGTTTCTCAACTTCATCTGATTTCAGTTCCGTGTAATAAATAATAGCCATTTTAGCTAGAGTTTTAGCTATGAATAGCTTCTTTCCTCATAACTTCATCTTATATTTATTGCCTAAAATGATAGATTGAAAGTCATCACCTAGCAACTGGCACATTTTTTTCTTGTGGTCTAGTTACTTGTAATGATTGACTATTGCTGTAGCTTCAGTCGCTCGTCTTGGTCAAAAATGGATATAAGGGGTCTATAAATAGATACCATTTACATACTCTCAAGATTATCAGTGCAACTTACTGAAATGAGTTCATTTGTACAGAACACTTTGTCTATCAATTTATTTCTCACATCTTCAAAAGGAGTAGCTGATTCAAGCCTATCTAGGATTTTATACTTACAGTACCTTTATTAGTTCTGTTATCTCAAACCCCAGATCTCCTGTTGGAGACTGGCTTTTTGTGGCTCTGTAAAAACAGCGACTAAAATCTTAAAGCAAGAAAGAACACAAAAATTTTTATATCGCTTCATGTTCATTTCCCATATATTGCTCTGTCACAAAAAATTAATGCTTTGTACTTTAAAAGAGCCTTTCATCCAAAAACCTCAAAGAACTTTATAAATAAGTAAGCATGATTATTCACCTTTACAGGGTGGGAATGATGCACAAAGCTGTTAAAAGTGTATTGTGCATTATTTCCAAGCTCAGGAAAAAGTTCATTTTAATTTAATGCATGTAAAATTAGTAGATTTGGTGTTTAAAGAGTGTGCACACTATGTTTCTCTAGGCCTCAACAGACTACAGATATTAACAAAGGTACAACAATGGTAAACCCAAATTTCCCTGGCTTTTCTCTCCTTGTGCGTGACGTAAGACCTCAGCTTCCTGCAAAGCCCCTTATGTATATCTGGGTGTCCCTAGGAGGCATCTCTCCCATGCTCAAGAGCTGTCCATCCCTGCTGGGCCTCCTCTGCTTCATTGAGCGGCAGAGTTTCCAATCAGGAGCTGGAATGCAGTTTCCCTCCATTGCACAGCCAGACACTCTCACAAAGTTAATCATGCCCCTTAGGTGCTTACCGACCTGTAGTGATGTGGGAGAGTGGATACTCTTCCCTGCCTGTAATCTTCTATGATGAGGCAGTCCAAGGCGAAGCATCTTGAACTCCACCGTTTTGCAAGTGGCGTTTCCTCTCAAGGAAGATAGTTCTGTCACTTCTTACTTCGCGCCCCGCTCCCCGCCCCACCACCACCACAATGGAGAGCTGGGCTCAGAGATGTGGTCTGATGTTGAACATTATGTCAGACTCAGAGCTTAGTGGCTTTTGTGTGCTCAACACCATGGCCTGCTCCACCATATGCCCCCTGGTGTGCACTCCAGGAGGCTGACCTGTAAGCAAGAGGAACGCAGACTGTATACTCCTGGACCTGGTCTGTTACAATCAGGAGGTTCTCCTGATGAACATGGAACTGCCACAGAACTTCAATGTCATAAAAGACTCCTCCATGAGCAGAATGGATCAAGACAACAATACCCATCAGTGTCATATTGGAACACAGACAAAAACATGAACGTTGTCCAAGCCACAAAAATGGACAACTAGTTAACTAGAAGTGGAAAATGATATTGGGAAGTGGGGAAATTCTATAAGCAGGTATCTTAGTAAATCTTATCTAGAATGAGGGAGCAATGCAATGAGATTAAAGAAGCTGCTTTGGCCTCCCTTTGCTGACAGCAGTCAATCCAGGATGAAGCCCCTTCCTTCCTTCAGCCTTTCCCCAGATTACCCTCCACCATCCCAATTTAAGAAAGACTAAGTCCTAACACCCCCTCATGGAGACTCCCCACGGTTCTCTATGGTGAGCATTCTGGCCCGCTATAATGAGCAACAAACCCAACATGTTCAACTACAGGTGTGTTCTTGGGGGTTGTTGGCTGGGGAGCATTGAAATCCAACTGGACGTAACAATGTGATATGATTTGACTGTGCCACACCCAAATCTCAACTTGAATTGTATCTCCCAGAATTCCCACATGTTGTGGGAAGTACCCAGTGGGAGGTAATTGAATCACAGGGGCTGGTCTTTCCCATGCTATTCTCATGATAGGGAATAAGTCTCATGAGATCTGATGGGTTTATCAGGGGTTTCTGTTTTTGCTTCCTCCTCATTTTCTCATGCTGCTGCCATGTGGAACTGTAAGTCAAATTAAACCTCTTTTTCTTCCCAGTCTCAGGTATGTCTTTATCAGCAGCATGAAAACAGACTAATACACAATGGCTCTATTGCCCTCTGATGTTTGCTGGGTTTGGCCAATGGAAGGACGATTGGAGTGTAAGAGGAGAATGGGGTCAGGGTGCTATTCCCCCGTCTCCCTCCCTCCTGCAACATGTGTCCTCTCTTTCCACATACCAGTGACCACACAGATCCCACTGTGTCATTAGCCCTGAGACACTTCATCAGCTCTTGTTGGTTTCCCTGCATTCTGACCACATGTATAGCATCTGTTTATTAAAAGTTTAGTGAACCAATATGAGAGTGCTGACAATTTATAGCAACAACCAAAGCTTCCTTATTAGATTCTCCTCATTACATTCTGACCCTTTTCTCTTAGGCTGTGTTCTTCCCAGAATATTTTTCAGTCCTCATGCAAACAGGCCTCTGGCTTGTCTGCCTCACTGGTTTGCCAGGCACAATCCAGATAGGGCAGAATTATGCTTGGACAAGTTATCCTTTTTTGCTGCCCTAACCTAAGTGATAAGCTTAGGAAAGAAATCTTCAGAAATTATTAAATTTCAAGATCAACTGATTGGTAGGACTTTTCTTTCTGACTACCATGTCAGAAAATTGCAATTGCATACGAGTTATGGAAATCAAATCCCAGAGGAAAAAAAAAATTAGGGGTATGAAGATGTATATATTCAAGAATAAACTCATTTTCACTATAAAGAAAGAACAAAGAATATTAATCAAACACATCAATGACCCTAACAATAAATTACCTAAGAGATCACCCTTAACACATTAAAAGATGTTTAGCATTTTAATGCTTATTTTTTCTTTTAAAACCAACCACACAGCAATAGAAAATGGGGAATACTATAGTGGGGAGGGAAGGAGGCGGGAAAGGGTTGAAAAGTCTACCTAGCGGGTATTATGCTCACTACCTGGGTGACAGGCTCAATTGTACCTCAAACCATAGCACCATGCAATATAGTCATGTAACAATCCTGTACATATACCCCCTGAATCTAAAATAAAAGTTGAAATTATAAAAATTAAAATAAAACAAAACTAACCACAGACAGATTAAAGTCCAAGAGACACAGTAGACAAATTTCCTTCCGTGGAAGCTACTCTGCAAGGAAATGCCGATCCTAACATCATGTTTTAAGTTTTAGCAAACTATTTGTTCTTCTCCTGGCTTAAGTTTGGTGCTATTATTGTTTTACCACATATTCTTTTTAAATATGTGATTTTGAAAAACTTTCCCTACAGATGCAATTGTTTCAAAACTGCATGTTGGGGCTACATTTCTTTGTTCCTGTGGGAATACATTTTTACTTGTATAATGTAAGTCAGTATGAAAATAAGATTTGCTTGAAGAAAATCGTTTTCCAGCCATGCTTCAGGACCACTTGTAGTCTATCAGGCAGCTGTACCAATGTTATGTACAGAAATTCACTGACCCCAATGTTTCTTTCAGGGAGACTTATGGATAGTTCTAGAGATATTTACAAGAGGCAATGTGTACAGTTTCTAAAACATTTTAATTGTAATTGAAAAATAAAAAAGATGAAGGACAACAAAAGAATCTCCTGCTTTTAAAGTGCTACCTCCAGGAGTCGGCAAAGCTACCTGGAGGCTCTTCTTTGGGGTTAATTTTTCTCAAAGACTGAGGAAAGCTGTTTTTCCCCTACTTGTGGTTAAGTGTTTTCATATGAAGTATTATTTTATATAATGTGTTTATATAAAATACACACATTATGGGGGCTGGAAAATTTTGCATGAATTTGAAGATTAGACATGGTACATTCAAGGAAATTTCAGGTTTGTGGTGGGCTGCATTGAATCATTGTCTCAGACCCTACGGGAACGCTAAGACTTTTACATTTGCTATTAGGCAATATCTATAAATTATATACATCATACATAGGGTGATCAGTTTATTATAGACTTGGAAATGCACAAGTGACTACTAGCTGTGTGAGGCAAGTTACTTAATCTCTCTAAGTCTCAGTTTCTCATTTGGGGAAACGATTGTACACTAAACTCAGAGTGCTTGTGAAGATTAAATGCCATTCATACTTAAAGAGTTTGTCAAAGTTCCAGGCCCAATATGTATTAGTTATTATTATTATTGTAGATATATTAGTTTAATATTTTGACTTGAAAACTGATACTTCTTATAAAATGTGGAGGGGACTTAAAGTGATCTTTAAGATGTCATGCTCTATACTATATGCATACTTTACAAATTATCTTCTTTGCAAATTTCTGGGAACACATAATTCTCAACCAATAACACAGATCAATTTTATTTACTGTAACTTTTGAGAAGTATGTAAAGCATGCTACTGTAAAAATAAATCCAACTCTTGCATCTGTGATTAATTGATTTTGACGAGAGTGCCAACACAATTTAATGGGGAAAAGGAGTCTTTTCATCAAATGGTGCTGGGATAGTTAAACATTTATATGCAAAACAATAACATTGGACTCCTAGCTTAAATCATACACAAAAATTAACACAGAATGGATTAAAGACCTAGATGTAGAAGCTAAAATGGTAAAAGTCTTCGAAGATAAAATAAGAGTAAACCTTTGTGACTTTGGCTAGGCAATGGTTTCTTGACTAGAACAATAAAAGTACAAATGATAAAAGAAAAAAATAGATTGGACTACACTAAAATTAAAAATTTTACACTGCAAATGATAACATCAAAAAATGAAAGGACAAGATGGAATGAGAGAAAATATCTGCAAATCTTATATCTGATAAGGGACTCATATTCAAAATACATGAAGAATTCTGACTACTCAATAAAAAGACAAATAACTAAATTTAAAATTGGTCAAAAGATATGAATAGACATTTCTCCAAGGAAAATATACAAATGACCAAGAAGTACATATAAAAATGCTCAGCATTATTAGTCATTCTGCAAATGTAAACCAAAATCACGTTGAGATACCATCTCATAAACACTAGGATTTTATGAAAAGGTTGCAAAATGGCAAATGTTGGCAAGGATGTGGAGAAGTTGCAACTTTCACACATTGCTGGTGGGAATGTAAAATGGTTCAGCCATTTTGGAAAACACTCTGGCAGGTCCTTAAAATGATTAACATATACTGTGTTAATCATGTGACCCAGTGATTAGACTGCTTAGTATACTCCTTAGTATATATCCAAGAGAAATAAAAACATTTGCACACACAAAAATGTGTAGATGAGTATTTATGGCAGTGTTACCAATAACATAGAAGTAGAAACAACCCAAAAGTCCATCAACTGATGCGTGACTAAACAAAATGTGGTATATCCATACAGTGAAATATTATTTGGCAATAAAAAGAAATGAAGTACTGATACATGAATCAACATGAATGAACCCTGAAAAACATGCTAAGTGAAAGAAGTTGGTAGCAAAAGACCATATATTGTGTGACTGTATTTGTACAAAATGTCTGGGATAGGCAGATCTACAAAGACAGAAAGAAGGTCAGTGGTTGCCAGGGACTGGGAGGAAAGGAGGCTTGGAGAGAATGGGGAGTGGCTGCTAATGGGTACAGGATTTTTTTTTTTGGTCAGGTCGTGAAATTGTTCTAAAATCAGACTGATTATTGCTTGGCCCCTCGAATATATTTCAAACATTGAATTGTGCATTTAAAAATGGGTGAATTGCAATAGCAAAGACTTGAAACCAATCCAAATGTCCATCAGTGATAGACTGGATTAAGAAAATGTGGCACATACACACCATGGAATACTATGCAGCCATAAAAAAGGATGAGTTCCTGTCCTTTGTAGGGACATGGATGAAGCTGGAAACCATCATTCTGAGCAAACTATTGCAAGGACAAAAAACCAAACACCACATGTTCTCACTCATACGTGGGAATTGAACAATGAGAACACTTGGACACAGGAAGGGGAACATCACACACCAGGGCCTATCATGGGGTGGGGGAAGTGAGGAGGGATAGCATTAGGAGACTTACCTAATGTAAATGATGAGTTAATGGGTGCAGCACACCAACATGGCACATATATACATATGTTACAAACCCGCATGTTGTGTACATGTGCCCTAGAACGTAAAGTAACATTTAAAAAAGAATAAAATAAAATAAAATAAAACGGATGAATTGTGTGTATTGTTTAATCTCAATATAGTTGTTTTTTAAAAAAGAAAGAAAAAGAAACCTGAAACATGTCTTGAATGTTAGACCTCATAGTCAGTTTCCTCAGTATAGGTTTTTAACATATAGGATATCTATTTGATCTTTGCTTTGGTTCTGCTTAACACTATATTTTACAGCAGTTGAAGTCTGCATGCCTGTTTGAGCAAATTGGAGACCATTGGAAATTTGGATGGGAAAGTAATTAGCTGAGTTGAACCTTGGCCAAAAGGCACTGTGTTCTAACTGGAAGGTACTATTGGATTTTTAAAACAGTTTTATTGAGGTGTAATTGATATACAAAAAAATCTGCATATATTTAATGTATACAACTTGATGAGCTTGAACATGCACACACATGCATGAAACCGTCACCACAGAGTAATAAATATATCCATCACCTCCAAAAGTTTGCTTCTGCCTCTCTTTCCTTTTTTTTGTGATAAGAACACTTGAGAGCTCCTTTTAAACAATTTTTCTGTATACAATATAGTTTTGCTAACTATAGGCACTGCTGTACAACAGACCTCTCCTATTCATCTTGCAGAATTGAAACTTTATACCATTTGAACAACAACTCCCCATTTACCCCTCCCTCCAGCCCCTGGTAACCAGAATTCTACTCTCTGCTTCTAGGAATTTGACGGTATTTGTCCTCATGCTGGTGGAATATTTGTCCTTCTGCGACTGGCTTATTTCACTTACCATAATGTGTCAGCTCCTAGGAATAGGGTTTTCTGTCCCTTGCATAAGATAGGAATCATACTTTTCAACCAGCTCCCCTTTCCTGTTGGACAAGTGGTACAGTATTGATGCACAGTTTAGAGTGCAACCTCCTGAGTGAACAACACTATTCCTTGCCATGCCTGAAATTTCTTTTTGTTTCTTTGCCTTCCATCCAACTATTGATCGAGTCAGGGTTCTGTGTAACTTACAAGGTGTTAGGTGTTGTCAGACTGTCACGTTAGAGCTCTAAGACCCGCCGCTGTAATGGGCTGACTGTCTTTATGGAGGTGGAGAGCAGAAGGGCAAGCTGGTGGATTAAGGAACAGAAGCACTTGCCTTAAGGGACCCAGAAGCTTAGCTCAAAATCAGTGCCCTTGGAACCTCCATCTTATTGACAAAGCAAGTAGCTGTCATTGTACATTACAAGGCCCTGTCTTTTAGACAAGCAGTCTCTGTTTTCTTTTATGTGATGGACTATTTTTGGATGTGTTCTTGACCATTATCTAATAATACATATATATATTTAACTATAGATTACATATTTATATTTATTGTGTTATATAATATACATATCCATAACTTTTTTTTTTTTTTTTTTTTTTTGAGATGGAGTCTTGCTCTGTTGCTCAGGCTGGAATACAGTGGTGCAATCTCACTGCAACCTCTGCCTCCTGGGTTCAAGTGATTCTTGTGCCTCAGCCTCCCATGTAGCTGGGACTACAGGCACATGCCATCACACCTGGCTAATTTTTGTATTTTTAGTAGAGACAGGGTTTCACCATGTTGGTTGTGCTAGTCTTGAACTCCTGACCTCAGATGATCTGCCTGCCTCAGCCTCCCAAAGTGCTGGGATTACAGGCATGAGCCACCATATCCAGCCTACATATATATATATATATATTCATAACTTATTTGGCAATTAAAAATACTGCCTGTTAGCAATTGTAAATAATATTTTAGATGGGCTGATGTATAGTAAAAAGAAAAAATTGTTCTGAGTCAGAAAGATTCAAATCTTGGTCCTACCAGTTAAAAGTGCTGGACCTCGGGAAAATCATGCAAGCTCCTTCTGGGTTTTGGCCCCCTCCTCTGTTAATAGGCTAATAATGTTACCTATCCTGTGGGATTGATCTGAGGATTCAATGGGGCAATGTTTGCCAAAGTGCTTTTGTAAAGTTAAAAGGGCTCTCATAGTCATCTTGTTGTATGTGGACCGTTTAACGTCCCCAGTGAGACTGAAGGCTCCCTGGTTTTGCAGATCCTCAGGATGAGTGAGGACACTCAGTTCAGATTTGCTGATTTTTTTGGTTGTTTTGAGGGCCTTCTGGTTGTTGGGAGACAAGAGGTGTTCAAGGCCCTTTTTCTGACTCACTTCTAAGGAGACTGGGACATGGCATGGGTCGAGTGTACTGGGTGGGCCATTCATTCATTCACTTATTCAATAACCAATAATTGAGTATTGCTTGGGTCTAGGTGCTTGGGAAAAAGTGGTTCATTATAGTATACTGGCAAATGCTCCACTTCCAGGAGCTGACATTCCAGTGGAATAAGATGATCCAAATAATCAATGAAATAAAGAAATACACAATTTCAGAGAATTTTAGTCCCACTGCACAAAATAAAGCAAGACAAAAGGGTAAAAAGTGGGGATGAAGACATTCTTTATTTTTTCCCCATTTTATATTGATGTTTCAAATCTACAGAAAAGTTAAAATAATAATATGCAACGAATATGCATTTTCTCATTACCCAAATCCATCAGTTATTAACATAACGCCACACTTGCTTTCTTTCTCCCCTGTATGTGTGCATGTCTTTATGTACTTCTTTGTGTACACATGTGTGGGTTTTTGTTGTTGTATCATTTAGAATAAGTTATAAATATCACGGAATTTTAACTCTAAATAGTTCAGCAAATATTTCCAAAGAATAGGATATTTACCTGTGTGACCACAATGCCATATGACTTTCAAAAAATTTAGTAGTAAAGCAAAACAAAAACAGAAAAAACTGGGAGGCATCATATTACCTGACTTCAAACTATACTACAAGGCTAACCAGCTGGGTTCTGGTACAAAAACAGACACATAGACCCATGGAACAGATTAGAGACCTCAGAAATAAAGCTGCACACCTACAACCATCTGATCTTCAACAAAGCCAACAACAACAAGCAACAGGGAAAGGACTCCCTATTTAATAAATGGTGCTGGGATAAGTATAATTGGATAGCCATAGGCAGAAGATTGACACTGGACCCCTAGTTTTACCATATATGAAAATCAACTCAAGATGGATTAAAGAATTAAATGTAAAACCTAAAACTATAAACCCTAGGAGAAAACATAGGAAATACCATTCTGGACATTGCCCTGGGCAAAGACTTCATGACAAAGACTCCAAAAGCGATTGCAACAAAAATAAAATTTGACAAGTGGGAGCTTATTAAACTAAAGAGCTCTTGTGCAGCAAAAGGAACTATCCCCACCGTAAACAGAGAACTTACAGAATGGGAGAAAATATTTACGAACTATGCATTCAGCAAAGATCTAATATCCGGAATCTATAAGGGATCTAAACAAATCAACAAGCCAAATCAAATGACCCCATTAAAAATGGGTGAAGGACATGAAAAGATGCTTCTCAAAAGAAGACTTACATATAGCCAACAAACACGAAAAAATGCTTAATATCACTAATCATTAGGGAAATGCAAATCAAAACCACAATGACATATCATATCACACCAGTCAGAATGGCTATTATTAAAAAGTCAAGAAGTAACAGATGCCGGCAAGATATTGGAGAAAAGGGAACTTATATATATTGTTGATGGGAATGTAAATTAGTTCAGCCACTGTGGAAAGCAGTTCAGAGATTTTTTCAAAGAACTTAATAGAATTACCATTTGACCCTGCAATCCCATCACTTGGTATATACCCAACAGGCACAGTGGCTCATGCCTGTAATCCCAGCACTCTGGGAGGCCGAGGCAGGCGGATCACAAGGTCAGGAGATCAAGACCATCCTGACTAATACGGTGAAACCCCATCTCTAATAAAAATACAAAATATCAGCTGGGCATGGTGGCATGCGACTGTAGTCCCAGCTACTCAGGAGACTGAGGCAGGAGAATTGCTTGAACCCGGGAGGCGGAGGTTTCAGTGAGCCGAGATCGTGCCACTGCACTCCAGCCTGGGAGACAGAGTGAGACTCCATCTAAAAAAAGTAAAAAGACAACAGGTGCTGGAGAGGATGTGGAGAAATAGGAACACTTTTACACTGTTGGTGGGATTGTAAACTAGTTCAACCATTATGGAAAACAGTATGGCGATTCCTCAAGGATCTAGAACTAGATGTACCATATGACCCAGCCATCCCATTACTGGGTATATACCCAAAGGATTATAAATCATGCTGCTATAAAGACACATGCACACGTATGTTTATTGCGGCACTATTCACAATAGCAAAGACTTGGAATCAACCCAAATGTCCATCAGTGACAGACTGGATTAAGAAAATGTGGCACATATACACCATGGAATACTACGCAGCCATAAAAAAGGATGAGTTTGAGTCCTTTGTAGGGACATGGATGCAGCTGGAAACCATCATTCTTAGCGAACTATCACAAGAACAGAAAACCAAACACCACATGTTCTCACTCATAGGTGGGAACTGAACAATGAGATCAGTTGCACTCGGGAAGGGGAACATCACACACCGGGGCCTATCATGGGGAGGGGGGAGGGGGGAGGGATTGCACTGGGAGTTATACCTGATGTAAATGACGAGTTGATGGGTGCCGACGAGTTGATGGGTGCAGCACAGCAACATGGCACAAGTATACATATGTAACAAACCTGCACGTTATGCACATGTACCCTAGAACTTAAAGTATAATAATAAAAAATAATTAAAAAAAAAGTAAAAAGAAAAAAGAATATAAAAAAGAATATAAATTGTTCTATCATAAAGACACGTGCATGTGTATGTTAATCACAGCACTATTCACTATGGCAAAGATATAGAATGAATCTAGATGTTCATCAATGGTGCACTGGATAAAGAAAATGTGGTACATATACACCATAGACTACTACACAGCCATAAAAAAGAATGACATCATGGCCTTTGCAGCAACATGCATGGAGCCGGAGGCCATTATCCTAAGTGAATTAACGTAAGAACAGAAAACCAAATGCTGCATGTTCCCACTTATAAGTGAGAGCTAAACAATGAGGACACATGGACACAAAGAAAGGAGCATGGGGTCTATTCAAGGATGGGAGAAGGGTGAGAACTGAAAAATTACCCATCCTATTGGGTATTATCCTGATTATCTGGGTGACAAAATTACTGGTACACCAAACCCCTGTGACACACAATTTACACATGTAACAAATCTGCACATGTACCCCTTAAACCTAAAATTTAAAAAAAAATACCACTATTGTATGTAACAACATTATTTAACATGGAGTGAAATTTGATTTTTCCTCAATTTTCCCATAAATGTCCTTCATAGTTGTTTTTGCTATTGTTTGTGTGGGAAAGTGGTTATTTGGGTGATGAAAAAAAGTTTCTCTACAGATGTGGCTTTTGAGAAAAGACAAGAGCGTTGAGAAAGAAACAGTTGTGTGGTGATGTAGTACATAAGCCTAGACATGGAGGAGAGTAAGGTCCCAAGGTGGGAATGACAGGATGCGTTTCAGATATCACAAAATTGCGCATGAACAAGAGGGAGCGTGTTGGTCAGAGAAGTTGGAGAGGCAGTTGGTAGCAGACGATGCAGAGCTTATGGAGCTGCTCATGAGTTGAGTTGAGTTTTGTATTAAGTCTACAGGGGAAGACACAGAGGATTTTTTTTTTTTTTTTTTTTTTTTTTTTGAGACAAGATCTCATTCTGTCACCCAGGCTAAAGTGCAGTGGTGCAATCAGAGCTCACTGCAGCCTCTACTTCCTGGACTCAAGCCACCATCCTGTTTCAGCCTTCTGAGTAGCTGGGATGATGGGCATGCACCATGTCCAGCTAATTTTTTTTTTAAATCTTTTGTAGATACAGGATTTCACTGTGTTGCTCAAGCTGGTCTCAAACTCCAGGGCTCAAGCAATTCTTGTGCCTCAGCCTCCCAAAGTGCTGAGATTATAGGCATGAGCCATTGTGCCCAGCCACCACTAAGGATTAATACCTGGGAAGGAAGCTAGGCACGGTGGCTCATAAATGGATGTAATCCCAGCATTTTGGGAGGCCGAGGCAGGATTGCTCAATCCCAGGAGCTTGAAGCTGCAGTAAGCTATGATCACACCTCTGCATTTCAGCCTGGCTGACAGAGTGAGATCCTGTTTTTGAAAACATAAAATAAAATAAAAAATAAACATAAAGGAGATGCCATTAGAAATTAAAAACTGAGAAGCAATGTGGTCTGACTGATGTTTTGAATAGATCATTCTCTGTGCCATGTGGAGAAAAAACTGAGTTGGGCAAGTGTGTGGTAGGAAGAGGCCCTTTCAGAATCCCAGGTGGCTGATACACATACAGGTTTATCTGCTCCCATCTGGTCTAACCACACTGCCATACACTTCTCTTGAAACTTTTCAACCACTGTTCCTATGCTGAATTGAAACGTCCATAAATCTGAAAACCTGAAGCCGTCACACGGTGGCCCAATTTGTCAAACAGCAGTTTAGTTTTGCTATCCAGGTATGTTTGGGTAATTCTGAGTACAGTATTTTTTAAATGTTTTTCTTATCTTACTATTTTATAAGAACAAATGGAAAATAAAACACTAAATGTTTGAGACTAGAGTTAAGAAGCATAAGCCAAATACGTTTAGTATAGTTAAAACCTAAATTGAGGTTATTAATCAGTCGAAAGTGGTAAATCTTATTTTAAGCCAAGCAACGTTTTGTTCAATTGCAAAGGAAAAGGAGCTTAAAGACCATAGTCACACTTATGGAAATGCATACAAGAAACATCTGAAAAAAGTGAGGGACAGTTAGGAATTACATACTAAGTTTTGGCTCTTTTGGACAAAGTACTTTCTGTAAAGCATAAAAACCTATTGCATGATTTTTCAAACACTAGGTTTTTAAAATTAAAAAATTTTTTTTTTTTAGACAGTCTCCCTCAGACTGGAGTGTAGTGGGATAATCTCAGCTCACAGCAACCTCCGCCCCCTGGGTTCAAGTGATTCTCCTGCCTCAGCCTCCCTAGTATCTGGGATTACAGGCGAGCACCACCATGCCCAGCTAATTTTTGTATTTTTAGTAGAGACGGATTTCACCATGTTGGCCAGGCTGGTCTTGAACTCCTGACCTCGGGTGATCCGCCTGCTTCAGCCTCCCAAAGCTCTGGTTTTATAGGCGTGAGCCACCATGCCTGGCCACACATTTCTTATATTGAATTAGTTAGAATAATTAATGTTAACTGCCACAGCAAACAAATCCTGAAAGCTCGACAGCTTACACACACAAAAAGCTATTTCTTGCACATGCAAAGTCTAATGTACGTGGGACACCTCTTTCTTTGTAGCCTCACCATCTGGCAAGTGTGGCTCTGAAAGTAGCCTTGGATACTCAGAAGAGAAGCACAGAATGAGGCCGTCTGCCTGTTCATGCTTCTGCCCAGGGGGTTGGGAGGGCATCATCACTTCAGTTTATAGTCCATAGGACTCGCTCCTCCCCATGGCTGGCAATGGATGCAAGCATTTGGAATTCTTGGGGACTGTCAGTAATTTCTTTACAGTTATCATACATGAAGGCAAAGAATTCTAAACAAGGGGCCAGGCGGGATGGCTCAGGCCTCTAATCCCTACACTTCGGGAGACCGAGGCGGGCAGATCAACTGAGGTCGGGAGTTTAAGACCAGCCTGACCGACATGGAGAAATCCCATCTCTACTAAAAACACAAAATTAGCCAGACTTGGTGGTGCATGCCTGTAATCCCAGCTACTCAGGAGGCTGAGGCAAGAGAATCGCTTGAACCTGGGAGGCAGAGGTTGCAGTGAGCAGAAATCGCACCATTGCACTCCAGCCTGGTCAACAAGAGTGAAACTCCGTCTCCCCGCCCCAAAAAAGCAGAAGAATTCTAAACAAGGAAGTCTTCATGGATGCTTGATGTGGCTGGCCAGGTACGAAGGGTAGTATTTGGAGTAGGAGATGCAGAGGAGTTAAGAGCACTATCTTCTTTTAGAGCTCTCTTTCGGAAAACTTCCTTTTCTCTTCCTCCTGGCCTCACGTTTTCTCCCTTACCTTTTAAAGATGAAGTCATTACTAGAGTCAGGCCCAGGTGAAAGAGGCCTAATGCCAACCAAGCACTTAGGTCATATTCTGGCTTAGGCCAGAAGAGGCAAAAGCGGGTGTTTGCGGTTCACTATCTGGCTCATGCAGGTACGGGACTAGGCAGGATTTTTGGATCAAAACTGTGGGTACTTAAAAAGCCCGGATTAATCTGGATTACCCCTCATACTATCAGATATTTGCAACAGCAAAAGGCCATGAGGCAGCATTCAGAGTCCAGACCAGCATCTACTATCACAGCTTAGCGTGGCCACTGAAGGTGACAATTTAAATCATGTGAAGAACTAAATTCAGAAACAACACTCGGCATCAAAGTACAGTTGCTTTAGAAGTTTAGCCCAGTTGCCGGCTCCCTCGGCTGGACTCAGTGCCCAGTAGACGGGGTTGAATTAACAATATGTCAGCTCCCTTCTCTGTGGCTCCTGAGGGGGCTGAAATGACACCTGCACAGGGCTAGCCAGCTTTGGAAGCCTGCTGTGTTCTGAATCCTTTATCTTTTCTCCTAGGATCAGCTGGAGAACTAGAATATCTGTCCCTGTCTCATCCACTGTGGCCAAGCGAGAGGAGAGGCTGACCAGAAATTCTGATTACTCACATTTGCTTCTGTGGCACTTAAGGAATATGGGTCTGACAAACAATTGATGAGAGCCAAAGGTTTGGGATTATAGACACTTATATGCCAAAAATATGTAATACTCACAAATATCCATGTACACACCACGACCCTTCTCTTCTACCTCCTTCCTGCCCACAACCCACTGACCCCGGGTCATTTCCTAAGTATCTTGCAGTTAGGCAGAGCCACGTGGCTCATTCTGTCTAGCGGGCGATAGCTGTGAGTGTTTCGTGCCTTTCTCTCTCTCTCTCTCTCTCTCTCTCTCTCTCTCTCTATATATATATATATATATATATATATATATATTTTTTTTTTTTTTTTTTTTTTTTTTTTTGAGGCAGTGTCTCACTCTGTTGACGAGGTTGGAGAGCAGTGGTGTGATAGTGGCTCACTGCAACCTCCGCCTCCCAGGCTCAAGCAATCCTCCCACTTCAGGCTGCCAAGTAGCTGGGATTACTGGCACGTGTCACCACATGCAGCTATTTGGTAGAGTCAGAGTTTCATCAAGTTGCCCCGACTCACTCAAAATCCTGGGCTCATGTAATCCTCCTGCTTTGACCTCCCAAGGTACTGGGATTATAGGCACGAACCACTGCACCCAACATCATGCCCTTCTCTTCCTTTGCTTATGGGCCTGGAATCCAGGTTTTCCAGATGCTTAGAGCCTCCACTGTCAGTCTGAGTACTGTGGGGAACAGATTCCCCTACACCCTTACCTGAGTCAGGCATGTAAGATAAACCAGAATAAATGGTTTAGTGTACTAAGCTATTAAAACGTTTTAAATTTTGTATTAATTTTTTGTTTGTTTGTTTTAGAGATGGGGGTCTTGCTATGTTGCCCAGGCTGGACTTGAACAACCTTGATCAAGAAATTCTACTGCTTCAGCCTCTGGAGTAGCTGGGACTACAGGTGCATACCACCACATTCAGCTAAACTATTGAAATTTTAAGTTTTATTTCTGGTTACCATAGCACAATCTAACCTATTATGACTAATGTCAGATTCACAATAACATCTTGGCTCTGCCACTTGCTATTTTGGGCCTCTATTTTGTCATCTATAAAATGGAGATCATAAGACTTACTGCAAGGACTGTCATATTTTTGTCTGCCTTGCATCCATTCCTTCTGAGCACTGCTCCTACCTCAAAATTCCATGAGATCCTTTTGCTGTCAATCTGGGGATCCACTTTGCCCACAACAGGGCAGCCAATTAGAGAGCCACATCTTCTTGGACACCCTGATTTGGCCAAGGTGTAGCATGTGACCCCAAAATGGCCAATCAGAGGTCCATTTTCAGGACAGGTGGATGTCATGAGAGAGGGTCCCTTTCTGCATAAGCCTGGGGCTGTGAGACGTCATCTTTGCTATTCATGGAAGAAAGCAGCACTTGTGAATACTAAGAGACTGAGCTAAACAGCCCATCCAGTCCCGGTTTTTCTCTATTACATCATCAAATCTTTCTCTTTCTGTCTCTCTGCTTAAGGTAGTTTGAGTTGGGCTTTAGTCACTAGCAGCTGAAAGAGTCCTGTCCAATGCCCCTGCCTTGGAGTTATTCGAAGGATTAAATAAAACAGTATATTAAAGTACCTGCCAAATTACAAATGCTCTAAACGTAATTGCTATTCTAGCTGAGGTTGGTTGCTAGAGGGCTTTAGTCATGAGCATGTTATCTTGCTTATTCCTTATTCTCAATCCTTTAGGTAACCTTAAGATTTGATGAGCTCATAAACTGAGATCACATTATTTTGGACCCCACAGATTTTTTTTTCCACTTGGCTGCAATAATCTCTGTCCTTTGCTGCCTTGGAGGGGCATCATAAGAAACAGATATTTGAAAACCTTTATTGCATATGCTGCAGGGAAATTGTCTACTGCTTTACTCGGGGTTCCACCTATAAAGAGACATTAAGAAAATTTTCTCAGACTTACATGGGAAGGAAAGCTTGATGTCTCCTAAGGTGATACTTCTCCAACTTTTTCACCCCCATCATCAGAGAAGACTGAGCTTATATTCTTAGGTATTGAAGGCATAACCCTCAGCACAGTTCTTAAACATTCACATGACTTTTGCATTATTCTCCATTATACATTCATGTTTATTTTTATGGATGTTGTAAATCCTGTATCAAATCACTATGATGGCCTCAAGGTTGGCATGAAATTTATGGCTTCTTTTTAATAATGATGACCAAAGTGTATAGGCTATGGCTACACCCTTGTCTTAATCTTCTAATGGTACTACATTTTCTCTGATCCTGAATTTTATTTATTTATAACTTTATATTTTATAGTATATGTTCTTATGAATTGCCACAGCTACTTGGTGGAAATAAATGAGTTGTGAATAAAAAAGGTCTTGAATAAACATAAAAAAACACTTGACGAGCCTGAAATTATACCATATGAGGGCACTGGGTATTTGCTTGGTTTCCTACTAAAGCCATCTCACCCCAATTTAAGTTAAATTGAATAACACATTGAACAAAAAAGAATGTTTAAAATTTTGAGATGAACAGCACAAAAAGATGTAGCATACATTAATACCAATTTTGGAAGATGGATGTTGGAACAGTGTTTGAAAGAACAGGTCTATTTGCTTCCTTTTCACCAAAGGGAATAGGAAAAATATTTTTGTTAACAGAAATGTTCATTATATCTTTAGCTTCACACATGAGGACAGAAATTATGCAATAGCAATATCTGTACTTTAAAAATAAACACCCAATATCGAATTAGCTGGTCTTTTGGATACCCTTACAAGCATCAAAGAATAGAAAAATGCAGAATGCGGACTACAAATCAAATGCCTGCTCACTTACCTATGTCCTTTCCTGGGCAGTATTCTCCGTGAAGACTGGACTTTGTACAATCTCCTGTTGTATTCCCAGGGCCTCACATTGGGGGGCACCTAGTAAGTACTTGTAGAATGAATCACGACCACCTCCCCTTTTCCTGTGAGAGGAACTTTGCTGCATCTTGACAGCTAAGTCATTGCTGGCTATGTGTCTTCTTCTATCATATCTTCTTCACCAACTGAATTCTGTGCAATTCTTTAAAGCAGGAGTTCTTAAGATGAGATGGGTTCAGAAAGTTCTTGAATCCACTGAAAAGGTATGCCGAAGTTTGTGCACTGGGTACATTTTTTGAAAAGAGCATGCATAGCTTTCAGCAGTGGTTTTTCAAAGAACTTGTGATCCTGAAGAGTTTAAGGACCACTTAGGCAAGGGATTAATTGTCTAGTGTAGTGCTTTGTGTATAGTGGGTGCCCAGTACATGGATATACAGTTTAATGGTTGAGATTTTTATGTTTCCCAGTCAGAAATAACTGGGTTAGCTCTGTGATATAGCCTAATAACCGAGTCCCTGTAAGCCTTAATTTCTTTATGTGTGAAATGGGAAATACAATATCTTACTGTTATTATTATTTTTAATTTTAGTAGCTTTAGGGGTACAAGCGGGTTTTGGTTACCTGGATAAACTGTATCATGGGGAAGTCTGGAATTTCAATGTACTCATCACCCAAGTAGTGTACATTGTACCCAGTAGGGAGTTTTTCATCTCTCACCCCTCTCCCACCCTCCCGCCTTCTGAATCTCCAGTGTCCATTACCACTCTGTGTGCCTTTGCATACCCATAGCTTAGCTCTCACTCATGAGAACATGCGATATTTGTTTTTCAATTTCTGAATTACTTCACTTAGAATAATGGCCTCCAGGGAAACGATAATATCCAACAGAATATTGTTACAATTAAATGAGGTGATGTAAAGAATATTTGACCCATAGTAAGCACTCAATTAATGGAGCTACTATCTTTGGTAGAGGAATTAAATCGTATTTCAGAGACCAATATCACATACTCACCAGGACTGATTCTCATTATAACAACCTTTGTTTTTCAAAATGAAATAAAATCTATCTATCATCTATCTACCTATCTATCTATCTATCTATCTATCTATCTATCTATCTATCATCTATCTATCATCTCTCTCTCTCTATCTATCTATCTATCTACCTATCATCTACTTTAAAAAAGGATTTTATTTTCACAGAGCAGCATCATTTAATGATTTTGCAATGTGATAGAAATGAATGCAAGAGGAAAACAAAGGCAGGGATGTATCTGTCTTGTCCAGGTTCAGAGACAAAGTATACCTGACCAAAGGGGAATTAGGTCTTTGAAACTCTCCCAGTCTCTTCCCTCTTCCCTCCTGCCTCCACCTCCACCTCCATCACTGTGTGTATGTACACACATGTGCATACAAACACAAAAACACACTCTCAGAAATTTCATTATTTAAGAGTTAGGCAGAAGATCTTTCTGAATCTTTTTTTTTTTTTTTTTTTTTCTGAGACAGAGTCTCACTCTATCACCCAGGCTGGAGTGCAGTGGCACAATCTCTGCTCACTGCAACCTCCGGCTCCCCGGTTTAAGAAATTCTTGTGCCTCAGCCTCTGGAGTAGCTGGGATTATAAGCACCCACCACCATGCCTGGCTAATTTTTTGTAGTTTTAGTAGAGACAGGGTTTCACTATCTTGCCCAGGCTCATCTTGAACTCCTGACCTCAGGTAATCCACCCGCCTTGGGCTCCCAAAGTGCTGGGATTACAGGCATGAGCCTGCTGCGCCGGGCTCCTTCTTTAAAATATAGTTCTGAATTCACCCTCTCTCTAACTCCCCTAATTTAATTTTTGAATAGAGTGTCTTCAAAGGGAGTGTCAAGTTTGATAGCATTTGTTCTTTTTGTTGAAGTCTTTGAAAGACTTCTTTTTTCCTGATTCCATTGTATCCAAGAATAATCTTTAAAGATTTTTGGCTTAACCAATAAAAATCAATACCTGTTTGTGTTGATGAAGTTACCAACTGCGGACTTGTGTGCTTGTGTCATTGCTCAAATTCTAGTCCAAATTTTTGTTTTCTTTGAAAAACTGCTTCTATAACACCTGGGAGACAAAAATATTTGTAAAATGAAAGCATTCTCTTTAGTATTAAGAAGGAAAGTGAACTATGGTGTATTAGAAGCTTCTAGATTTTCTAATTATGTGCTTACTTTATTTTAAATTATGTTTAATTTGTTGTTTCAAAAGTTTTTGGGGTACAGGTCATTTCTGATTACACGGATAAGTTATTTAGTGGTGATTTCTTCGATTTTGGTGCACCCATCAACCGAGCAGTGTAAACTGTACCCAGTATGTAGTCTTTTATCCTTCACCCCCTTCTCCCTCCCCACTGAAAGTCCCCAAAGTCCATTATATATTCTTATGGCTTTGCATCCTCATAGCTTAGCTCCCACTTATAAGTGAGAACATATGATATTTGGTTTTCCATTCCTGAGTTACTTCACTCAGAATAATGGCCTCCAGCTCCATCCGAGTTGCTGCAAAAGAATTATGTGCTTACTTTAAAAGCAAAGCTGAGGATAAGATTGTACAAAATTAGAACTGAACTGAAGTAGTGTGCTGCAAAGGGATTACAGGAGTCCGTCTATTCCAAACCCCTAATATTCCAGAAGAGAATGTTAAAATATAGAGAGATGTGAGCCTTGGCCAAGGTTATGCACTTGTTCCCCCTTCTCCATTCATGGCTGGTGAAAGGGCTTGGATGTGATAGGCTAATTGGGTTGAACATGTAGTGACTGGTTTGTAATTATTTTCATTAATAGAAAGTGGCAGGTTTGTTTTTAGCCCACTTTTTTATACCCCAGGTGTCTATCTCTCTCTCAGGGGATCCATCTGTGGCACCACCTCTTTCCTGAGGGTCTGCACACTCACCTGCTTGAAAGAACATTGCCATGAAGCACTGG
Organism: Macaca mulatta; assembly: GCF_049350105.2. Classification (NCBI taxonomy): domain Eukaryota; kingdom Metazoa; phylum Chordata; class Mammalia; order Primates; family Cercopithecidae; genus Macaca; species Macaca mulatta. Next base: position 128,601,132 of record NC_133413.1, read on the forward strand.
TTGGCTTAGAACGGTATTTCCAAAAGTGTTTGTTCTATGGGCTGTAAATTGGTATTCTCTTGGGGAAAACAGTTGATGCTTGAATGAATTTTGAAAGTGCTACACTGAACAAATGTGTATGATTATTTCCTGCAAGACTTCTCAGAGCCTTTAATGTGCTAATAGGCATCCCAAGTCTCTAGGACAAGGGTAAAGTACATCTATCTTTTTTTCTTTTTTTGATACGGAGTCTCGCTCTGTCGCCCAGGCTGGAGTGCAGTGGCGCGATCTCGGCTCATTGCAAGCTCCACCTCCCGGGTTCACGCCATTCTCCTGCCTCAACCTCCCGAGTAGCTGGGACTACAGGCGCCTGCCACCACGCTCGGATCATTTTTTGTATTTTTAGTAGAGACGGGGTTTCACTATGTTAGCCAGGATGGTCTCAATCTCCTGACCTCATGATCCGCCCACCTTGGCCTCCCAAAGTGCTGGGATTACAGGCGTGACCCACCGCGCCCGGCCCATCTATCATATTTTTAGAGCTGACTTGATTATGGAACATTCTTGCATCTCTCCCCAACCCCAGCATCTCGGAACAAATGGGTATTAAGTTATCCTTCCAGAGATATTTTCCTTTTAATATAGGCTACTTAAGAAGAAGTTATTTGTTGAGCTGCTTATTTCTCTTAGTGTGTAAGACCTCTAAGCTCAGGAAAAATGTCATTCATCTCTGAATCAATAATACTTAGACCAGTACCATGAACAGTTCTTGGCACATAGGACAAATGGCACAAGATCCACCTATGTTTGTTAAAACATGAAAAGATTTCAAGTCCCACAAGGAGTACTTACTGGAACTAGAATTTAAACCATCAACGGCAACCAAATTAATCTTCTGTTACTCTCCTTTTTTTGTTTTTTGAGTCATCAATTTCACAGCTCTGGGGCAAGAATTACTAAAAAAAAATCAAGAAAAATTGATTTTCTTAAAGAAAATCATTAAGAAAAATATTGTATTATCATATCCCTTTTTCTTCTTTTCTTACTAAAGAAAAATTCAACGTTTACTAGTTTTGTTTTAATGATTTTGAAAGGGAGAATCACGACAAGGATAGAAAAGCTGAGCTGGAGAGGCAGAAGTGGGAAAGTTATATGGAAAAGGGTTGAGATTTAGAAGCGTTCTTCCCGAGAGAGAGAGAAGAGTTAAAATGGAAGGAAGCAGCTGCCTTTGGGTGGAGGATAATGAGGGTAGCATAGATGGGAAGTAGGATTTTAAGATACTTTCTGAGTAACTCATACCCACACCTCCACCCACACACTCAGTTTTGGAAGTATCATGAAGGACAAAGTAAAATCTCACAATGTTTTCATATGCATTCCTATTCCCTTCTTGAACTTTCCTGCAGAGACTGGACCATGGGAACCTAATTAATATTTGGGTTACACTACTAAAAGGAGAGAAATATGACAGAAAAATAGAACCCTGTCAACTTTTCCACTTCTCATGAGAAAGGGAACATCATCACTTGTAAAACAACTATATAACATTTCTCATGATCTAGTACCACTTTGTATTTCTCCAGTGCTACACAAAAATGTGATCGTAGTTGTCTTTATTAAAGCTTGTTTTTAGCTAATTTTTCAATATTTGCACAATGTCTGTGAAAAATAAGGGAAAGCTATTTTACAATGTACATACATCTATATGCTTTACAAATAGAAATTGGAGAAAGTTTTAACAATTCTAATGATTTCATCATCAACAGAGAAAACCTCAACCAAAGCCAGCTCTTGGCAAAAAAGATAAATAGGAAACTAAAATGCATTTAAGGATTCCTCTAGCACAAGATACCCAGTACTGCACTTCACGTTTGCTGGTCTCACAAAAAAGTTTTATAAGATTCTGAATAATCTTAGGTTGAAAAATTATCTTGGTGGTCTCAACTGAACTTCTCACAGACATCACTGTCCTTGATCCAAATATAGCTACCATGTTTGCCCCAGGTATCATGAGTTACCCAAATGCTGAGATGGCAGGAAGGCTTTTCTTTGTATTGGCAAAGTGGTATATAGGAGAATCTGCCTACTCCTCGTTTGGGGAGAACCTGTTAACTAAAGCTTTCACCTACCTCAGAAAACACATCTGGTGTAGTCTTTATTACTATGAGTTAATTTGTGTAATGAAGTGTTTGTAGAGGTTGCTAGGCTCAGTAGGCAGGAAGAAAATAAGCCAGGAAAAACAGGTCACCAAGTTTAATTCAGTTCACCTAACATTTGTTGAGTAACTATGATGTTGAGCAACTATAATGTGCCAAGAGATGGGGATACAAAGACAGATAACTGCTCTACCCTAAAAAGAAGAAAGGAGAAGGGTAAATGGGTTGGGGGAGAGAGAGAGAGAGAGAGAGAGAGAGAGAGATGGGAGAGAAAAAGGGAGGGTAGAGATGAGATAGAGGAAGAGGAAGGCACATGGAGAAAGGTTTTAAGACAAGCCTACAAAAGAGAGAGGTAAGTTAAAGGCAGAGGACTAACAAAGGAAAAGGAAGAAAATAATAAGAGAAAGAGACAGGAAGAGAAGAAATAGTTAGAAATGATCCCAAAAGGTAAAGACAAAGAGAATGTTTTGTTTGGGGGCTCTGGCTTTAACATCTTCTAAAAAGGTTAACCGACAACGAGGTGGTTCCATTTTCTGTGTTCAAAATCTTTAAGCAGAGAAAGTAGGAGAAAATTGTGCTTTTAGGGTTGCAAGGTATATCAAAAGATTTAGGTTTATACGTTGAGTCAGTAAGCTAACCTAAAAGGTTATCACAGGTTTTACGTTTGAAAACCTTTTTCAGAAAACCAAACAAACACTAGATTTACAGTAAGCATGTAATAAAAAAGACAATGGGTGCCTCCTTTCTTTTTAATGCAGTTTCTAAGTGCTTTTTCCTTTCTGGGAAAGAAGTGTTTCTCCTGTACTGGTTGAGGCAATTCATCATATTAAGTAAAGTCAGAGTGTCTATAAGTACTCATTATGATGTCTCCTTGAGAAAAGGAAGGCTGAAAATGGTAGTTTAGAGCAGGAAAATGGTCAATTGTTTATATCTGGTGTATCATATTATTCAGGGGATTTTTTTTAAGTTTGAGGAAAATGTCCCTTTAAAAATATATGGAGGTGTGTGGAGGGTATTGCAGATGTTTGCCGCACTAGAGGCTGGCTATGCCAAATCTGTTTGGAAGCACTGGTTTCTAATCCAAGTCTCTTGGGTAGATGTTATTTGAAGGTCAGTCTTTCTATTGATAAAATACAGATAGCTTACATTTGGTTACCACCTCAGAGAGATGGATGAAGCAGGAGGTGCTGGGAAATACCATCAATCATACTATTATTAGTACATAAGACCCTCTCTGGGGTGAGAGGAAATCGGTGGGCCAAGATCTGTTGCCCCATCTCTTCCTAGTGTGTTACCATGTCTGAGGGATGAAGAGAATTGTGTCTCCTGCCCAGCTGTGCTCGACACTAAAGAGTTCACCAGTCACTGCAATTACGCTGGTGGGATTTGGTGCTGGGGGAATTCTGTGTGCTGGGAGCCATAGGGAGGCCATCAGTTCATTTCACACATATTATTTCTCTAGGAAACACAGCATAATTGAGGACAATTTTCCACCATGAATTGCATCATTAGCTAACACAGGGAAAGTGAAATGCTGTTAACTTTTCTTTTTCTTCTGCAAAGCTGATGAGCTGAAGAAAATAGAAAAGTTTAATGTAATTTTTTTTCCAAGGATATATGTTGAAAATCAGAATCAAAACGCTTTTACACGGTAATAGAAATCCCACATTTTAATACATTGCCATGCACATAAGGAGTCAAGTAATGCTGAATACAAAATAGTCAAATATACAAAATGATAAAGCAGATTTTCAAGCCTGATAGAGATCATGCTCACAGATACAAGGGGGGCAAACATCTGTACAGTTTCATTTTTATCCATTTTATAAGAGTTATGCCCCCCTCAACTCTTTTTGAGGACAACTGGAAACAGAAGGGAACATAAGAATATACAAAGGAGACCCAAAGGGAATTGGCGAGTTGATAGCTGCTGAAGATATGGAAATCGGTGGTTCAAAATTGTGGTACACAATAATTCTTATGTTTAGAGAAAAAACGTTTCTAAACATCTTATGCCCTGGGAAGGCAGGAAACTAAAGTGGACATCCAACAGAAAAGGCACTCTTGTTTTACTACATAACTTGACTGCCTCCCGCTAAGTCTAGTCGGGGGAGTTTTTCTAGGATGCATAGAGAGAAAAAATGAAAGAAAGAAAAACCCAACAGTTGTGGGAAATGAATATGGGTAATACTTATGTAATTAAACACTCTTGGGAGACCAACAGAATTCAGATTGCTGGTTTAACTATTCACTTAAGGAAGTTATAAAAATGTTGATCATCTACCTAGGCTTCTGTGTTCTGACATGTGCTTTTTAGCCATGTTTGTTAGTGTTTGTGAAGGAATGAATCATTTTTTAAATCAGATTCTCCCCCATGCTCCCTTTTCATCCTCTATAAAGAGCACTGCTCTTATGTTCAGTTCACATTGTGTAATTTTTCTTCCTCTTTCTTTCCTAGAACAAACACCAGTATGCAGTAGTTCATCCAGAAAGTTTGATGTGGCTGTCTGCTTCCTGTGCCTCTCAGTTTGGCACCTCCACGCTCTGATGGGTCTTCTCCAACCTGGGATTGGCAGTCTTAACCTTGGTAGGTCATGGAGCTCTAAATCTTTGGGAGGTGAAGAAGTGGAAATAAATGGACACCTGGGCTGTGGACTCTGCAGACTAACCTCACATATTAGAAAAAGTTGTGTGTGTGTGTGTGTGTGTGTGTGTGTACAATGCTGATTGTTACTTCTTCATCATTCTGTTTCCTTTGTAAATCCCAGAATGGAGGCTCAGAAATAACAGCTCCATGGAGAAAGCCTCAAGTAAGGGAAAGGAATCATTGAATAAAGCCTGCAACCCAGATCAGCACTCTAATTACACATAAGGGATATTGGAGGCACAGGATAGCTTCTTCCCTTAGCTCATTTTAGCCTCCAAACAACCCCATCTGCTAAGGAGGGACAGAGAGCGCCCCATACTGAAGAGCAGTGGCCCAGAGATACTGGGAGATTTCTAGTAGTCTAGCATTCTTGAATTCAAAACATTTTCTTCCTTTTTATCAGAGCAGTGTCAATCTCCACAAAGTTCTAAGAATAACTCAAGTATATAAACCACAACAGATCGATATTTTCTTTTCTCAGGTGCTTTTTACTGTTCATATTAAATTTTGTTACAAGATTGATCTTTTCTAAAATTTTGTGCAAAGCTATTTAATTTAGTGCCTAATTATATTAAATAATTACTTTAACTGAAACTACAGTAGTATGATTTAATGATACAAGAGTTTCAGTGGAATTAGTTTCCAAATATTTGTGGTGGCTTGGCTTTTCAGCAGACTGGCTCCTTCTGTCCCAATCATGACTGCGACACACAGTGCAAAGTCAAGAGCCTGGTATTACTCAACTCTCTGCAATGTGAGCTTCTTTTACTAGCTAAAACCTGGTCTTCTCAGACATGGCCTTGTAAGGACAGCATCTTTCTATTGGTGGAAGAAAGGTAGTGGTGGAGAAACCATTCAGAGAACCAGAGAGCCCTAAAATTGCCTACGAGTATGAGTTTAAGCAAATAGAACCCCTTTTGCCCGCAGTGGGGGCCAACACCCACCAAAGAGGCTTCCCTTTCTGGTGATCTGAGGTGGGTATTGAATAAAAATAAAAAACACAAGTGTTTCAGCATTCAAACATGAATTTCCTCCCCCACTTTACATTCATATTTGAGGTTGCCATCTGTAACCGAAGGCCTTTTTGATGTGAAAAAGAACTGGGTCAGGCACTTCGAAACCTCTGCAGCAGCTGGTATGTGGGGAAACATAACCTTAGTCCTCTCTCAAATGCACTGTATGGTATCTGGACATAGGCATTGTCAAAAGTAGACATAGAGCCAGCAGGCAGTTCCCAATGTAAACACGCTAAATGCACTTAATTGTGGTTAAAAAAAAAATACTGGGGGGAGAGGGAGAGAGAAAGAGAAAGAGAGAGAGAGAGAGAGACAGAGAGAGAAGTAGAACTGATTTAGGGATCATAGAATCAAGGACCACAGGCATGCTCAAACTCAAATCATATTTTTGGAATTATACTTGGATAGGAAGTCTCTATATGGCTTAGAAAGATATTTTCATGGCATTTGTGCTATTTTAGAGGCCAGGCTAACTCCTCTGAGGAGATGGGAGAAGACCATGATCAGTCTGTGGAATAGGACAGCACCAATTCCCAGGTGCTTGGGGCATTCCAGCCAGCAATTTTTCTACAAGGTTATCTTCAAGATCAGTTATCCTACCCTAAGTGAAAGCATGATCCAGTAAGAGTCTCCTGTTTTGAAGTTTTGTTTAGCATTAAGTATTTGAATATACTTTTACAGAATTTGGGCGGTGGTGGTGATTAAGTGCAATCATATAAAACAGATCTGTTTGCTCTCATGCATCCACTCAGTCTAGACGTCCACATTTGGTAGCTGTGTCTGTGCTAATCTGGCAAAAGCCCCGTGAAACCAACCGTTTATTTCTCTTGATCCAAATGACTGAATTTAAAAGGGCTGTAAACAATGTGGAAGGCGACCAGCAGAGTCTTCAGTGTTTTAATTGTTTGAGGTATTAGTATCTCCAGTGTTGGATTAATTTAATAGCCTCCTTCCTTGAGGTTCACATCAGCAGGGCTGTTCTTAATACTCTGCACATGAGGCAAAAAGGCCTGGGCTTAAGAGCCTTTCTAAGGCTCCTCAAAATATCTGAGGTTTGGAAAACAACAACACAACAAATAACTAAACAAACAAACAAAAAACCTCCCAAACCGTTGGCTCCAAATTATGAAAAGAATTTTGTACGATCAGAAATAATGTCTAAATATCTATGACACTTATTAATATCATGTCAACCAGCCAATGGTAATTCAACACAAGTCATATGGTTACTTTTACATTACATTAAGTATGTGCTGTTGGTGTATTCTTGTGCTTGATATAATGGTAGGAGGAAAGCTCTGAAGGAAGAATTCTTGGAGTGCATCAGAGTTTTTAAATAGCCTTATGTGGCAAATTGAACTTCAGTTTTATGATATCTTTGGCATCCATTTTCTGCTGTTCCATAGAAGTCATGTCTCAGTCATTTTGCCGTTGGGCAGGAAGTATAAAACCAGCCCTATGCCTGATGGCACTTCCCTTTTACATTTGGTGCTGGTAAATTTCACCCTAAAAAATTTAGATTTTAGAAACAGTGCTTGCTCTTACCCAGAATTTTCCCTGTGGAGCTAAGTTGATGGCCAGAAGGCCGTCAGTACTGTTACTGTCCCTTTAGCTATGTTCCCCAGATGAGTAGCATCTATTTTGTTCCTTATACTAAGGTGTGGTAGAACTTTCCTGTGCACTTGGCCAACTTTTCCTCAAGTTTCCCGCTTTCAAAAGAATGCTGTCTGTCTTCCCAAAAATCACCATAGCAAAATAATGGAAACACGGCTCTCTTTTACCTTGAAGCCATGCAATGGTGCCAGGAATCATGTGCGTTGATAAACCAGAATTCATAGGATAATTTTCTGGATTCAGGATTAGATTCAGATCTAAGGAGCAGGATCTGCCTTTGGAAAAGAGTCCTTAATGGTGCCCGGAGTAGAAACATCTCCTGGCCTGTCCTCCTTCCTGATCTCAGGGCTGCATTGGCATTAATCTTCCAGGTGACTGGTCAGCGTTATTAATCCCTACCTCACTGCCTTTTGGGCAACACGTTTTCACCAAGATCAAGCTTAAGAAGAAATATTAGGACTGGGGAAAAAAGGTAACGACTACGTTTTTTGTTGAGTTCTTTATAGAATTCTTGAAATCAACCCACAGCATCATGTTAAAAGAAAGAGAGATGAAAGAAAAAAAAAAACCCAAAAACAAAAAAGTGCAGTGGAGGGGGCTGTGGGAGGGGTGAATAAAAACAGCCTTAAAGCAATAAAGGAATTTGTGTCATTTTCAAAAGATTAGATTTTTAAAAAGAGTCTAAGGCGATTGACAAGTCTAGTTGTCAAGTAATACAATTATTCTAAAGAATGTAGAGGAAAACATCACAAAGAACAAAACTGCTAATGTACTGGAAAGAGGAGGTTTTGGTGAAAGTAAAGTGCCAAGGGGGGTCTTAAAAACTTCACTTCCTTGAGACTTTTGTTGTTCCTATCTAAAATCAATTATGTGACATTTGCAGACAAAGAAAGCTTTTGCAAGTAACAAGGGGGATCCATTAGAGGTTTTTAGCCTTAGTTGATATTCTCAGGTACAGCTGATACTCCTTTTCTCCTTGAATGTTAAAAATGGCAGAATTTCCTCAGGACTAAGGACTGTTGGCCTCTATCTGAGCAACTGCGAAGTGACTCTGGAGAGATTCCTGGCTTGTTTGCCAGGATTCCGGAGGTAGAAGTGAAATCTGCGGGTGCACACCTCACAGAGCCTGAGCAGGGATTTGAAGGTACGCCACTACCCACAAAGAAAGTTGATAGGATCTCTCTTCCCCTAGGTACGTCTCAAACTATTGAAGTGATTTGCTTTTCACACTAGCAGGACTGGCAATGCTCTGCCTATTCAGTTCTGGAGTGGAAATAAGCGAATTCCCTTGGCACCACAGAAAGAAAGTCTCATAATTATTCATTTCTGTTCATTCCCAAGAGTGCCTTTCCTGCACAAGTCTGGGTGTCAGCCTTTTAATAAAGGTGTAGCACAGGTGTAGGTAAAAGGAAAAGTCAAGCATCAACAGCTTACAGTCCTTAGACATAAAAATATGTATCCTTTACTTCCCCACCTCTTGCTTCCGACTAAACAAAACTCACCACAGCCATTTCTGGATTTCTAGGAGGTAACATTCCAAACATGCATCTTGGGAAGAAAGTACAGCACAGTTGAAGGTAACCATGGGAGATCACAGAGGACCACCAGGTAATAAAGAAGCCAAAGCCTGCGAATGAAGTAATTCCTCTTTTTTTGCTGGTTTAGCTCTTGACTGCTCGGATTTTATGCCACCATGCTTCCAAAACTATCCCCCCAAATAATTTCAAACAGAGGTTGACAGTTTGGAAAAGAGTAGTAGTTCGTATGCAGACATGGAGTATGTGCCAGGCATTAAGGCATCTTTAGAGATACAGTCTTCAACGGGGCTCTTTAATGGTCTTCATTTTGCCTTCTGCTAGGTCCCTCTTCACCCATCATCTTTCAAAAATTTTACAGCACTCCTTTGACTTAACAAAACAAACAAACTAGGAAACTCTACTTATTGAATTGTTCAGAATATTTTGCGAAGGTCAAAGTAAGTAACAATGAACCACCATCATTTAGTGAACATCTGCACTACAAAGCATGTCCAGTTTTCCAAGAGAGTCAGCAGTAGCCTCACGATGTCTTTGGCTAAATCTTAATTCCCAGTTACAATATCTCAGCACATGGCAGTTCTTAGGCTTCATCAGACTCAACTGTGTGTCCCCTGGATTAGTTATAGAACTGGAGTGTTAGATAATTCAGTGTAGAGGTGAATGGTTGTGCCTGTATAAAGAAAGGGAACATAGGTAGCCAGGGTGGATATCAAGGAAAAGCAATTGAATGCTGCTTTGGGGAGCTCCAACCAGCTCAATCTGGGCCCTCAAAGAGTTGGCTGTAACTGAAAGGTGCAAATATGTGGTCTGATGCGGTTTACTATCTCTCAGTCTGCTGTCTGCTCCCTGAGGATCCGTCTGCTGCCATGTTCTTCTTCCTAGGTTACTCTGGCAGAATGGAGAATGCTGTCTGAATTAAGTATTCATTGTGGAAAAGGTGGGGGTAGTGATAATGTTTGGAAGGAGGAGATACAGTTTCCTAAGGGCAGGTGGGGAGTCTGCTTTGTGGACTGTTGTTGCCCAAGCACAATGCTTGGCACACAATAGATGCTCAACAAATGCTTGCTGAATAAAGGAAGGAATGAAAGGAAGAAGAAGACCTGCTATTAGAACTGAACCACATGAGATGGGCAGTGGAGACGGGAATATTGTGTCCAAGGGTGTTGGCAGCCAGAGTTTGGTCTCCTAATTATAGATGTGAGGAGAATTATGTCTGCAGAGGGCCTGGCAGTCCTGGTGCTGACCTGTCGAAGGGCCAGATTTTGGTGGCGACTGAAACTTCTCTGAGTTCCTTGTTGTAAGCCCCCTTCTCTGGCTCTGAAGCCTGCCAGGCTTGTGGTGAGTCATCCTGCTGCTGACTCATTTGGACCTTCCTCCCTTTCCCTGTCAGGTTTCCAAATTTCAGGCAGGGGTGGTTTCCAATGGGCTGTGTATTTCCTGAGACCCTGAGTGGAGGCAGACAATGCTTATGTATCTGGAGATACCCTAAAACACTAAGCTTGCTTGCATTGGAAGTCTTCCAGAAGTGGTTACACTATATTTTAAAGCAAAGCCTCTGATGCCCGTCAGTCCCAGGCTGGGACAGTGGGCACACAGAACATACTTTGCTGAGCTTTCCATTCAGTCAACTTGATATTTTCAGGAAAAAACATGCTACACTGTTATGTAGCAAGTCAATATGAACATGTCTCTAATGCTCAAAGACAAGCAATAATTAAGTTGACTGGTTTCCCAGGACTGTGCTTTGTTGTAAGACGTAGTTAAAAAAAAAAAAACCAAAAAACAAAAAACAATTAGTCACAGGTATAATCCCAGAAAGGATTAACAAGGGACTGGTAGGTTCTACACTAAGTAAGGGAACTTAGTATAGGACTTGACACTTTTTCTTCTCTAGGCACATAGTAGGGTCACTTGATGTTTCTCTCTTGAAAGAATGGCGATTTCAACTTGACTTAGGATGTTTTTCTGAAGTGTTAAAGTCAGACCACACAAAAGAATTGCATTCTGTTGCCTTTACCATCCATCTACCATGGTCTTTGATTAAAAGAATACCATCCCCTTTTTTCCTTTGGAAGAACTCTTCTACAGAATAAAGGAATATCTACATTAGCCAAATAGAAGCCTCCTGTATTTGAGTGCCTGTATGTGCATGTGGTCAATTGTGCCTGCGAACAAAGAAGCAAGCTAAGTTAACACAATCACTAGACCCCCTAGGGCTTCCCTTTGGCGCTACAAGTAAACCAGTTGTTCAGTAAAGTATCCGGAGGTGAAGTCTAACAGTATTGTGGCCATATTTACATCAACCTACCACAAACAACTGGGGTTATGCTAGTAGTGGAGTTTGTCTTGGACAGTCTGAGCCAGAAAAAAAAAACCCACCAAGATTTATAAAAATAAAAATACTTGATTTCTCACATGTGCTGAACGTGCTGATTCATCTTGGTGTAGTGTTCTCATATAAAGTGCTTAAGAGTTGGACGGAATACCTTTAGACGTCATAACTAACATAATCGAGACATGTTTACATTCCTACCAGGGCATAATATTGTGAACACTTCCACTGAGATTGCAGAACTGCTGTAATTTTTTTTTTCTAAAACATCATGCCATCTGCACACATAATAAAATAATCCAGTAGTTGCCATGCTAAAACAGGACTTCTAGTGAAGGGCACAGACAGCTCCCCAAAGGGAACTTGAGTTATGCACAGTGATGAAAACTGGAAGCAATTTTCCAGCTAATGGTCTGCCCATGACCACTTGGAACGAGTTGGCACTATATTATGCACCTCATTTTAAATCCACAGCAAAGTAAGATTTTTTCCAAAGCCCATAATCTTGACTGAATGGGTGTTTTTTTTCCAGTTAATCCAGTTAATCTGTCCATGCTCCAAGGATATCTTCTGGCAGTGCCATGGGTTAGTCTTTCTGTGAGGAACGGGCCATGTTCATATCAACTGGCAGGACAGCAGCTTGGAAGGCTAACCGTGTTTATGGAGAACCCTCGGCTGATGCTGCAAGAAGAAAAAGGGGGAAATATGGTAAGTTCTTTCCTTTATGTTCCCAGGCACTGATATGTAGCAATTATCTTATTCAAACAAACCCTAAAACCCCTAGGCCAAAGAGAAAGCTCTAGTCAGAATGGTTATTCAATGCCAGGATGGATTTACAGTGGCTTATATTCATAAAATTTTTTTTTCTACCATTTGGTAAGGCATGGAAGACACCCAACTGAGAAATAGGTGAAGTTGCCCGGAAGGGAGGGCAAAACCAGATCTCTGGAATTGGCATCCAGTCCTAGGATGGGGCTGCAGTTTGGGAAACCATTTCATGTATTATGAAGGTTCATGCATTTGCTTGGTCTGGTGCAAGGTAAGATTGGGGATGGTGTGAAGCATTTTATTGTGGGAGAGAGATGGGGGTTTCATTTATCAGAAAGATTTCTTGGGATGAAATCTAGAAAAAAATATTGGAAGTGGAATGGCTGGAGCTCTTGGGTTTGTCAGTTGCGAAGTCAGATTAGCTGGGAAGGTTAGACAGAAAATGTGTGACCTTGTCTAGACTAGATAGAGAAAGTCATTAAATCGGACCAGAGATTAAACTACTTGAATTGCAACCCCTCTTTTGGGCTTGGGAGTGCTGGTATAAAAATATTAATGTATTTTCCTGAGTTTTCTAATTAAATTGTCTAATGTTCCCGTTATTTTATTTGGGTACTCCCTACAGTTCCTTATACATGGGTCTTCAATAATTAATTATTATATGAGTACAAGGGAATGTTTTGCTCAGAAAAATATCAGTATTAGTTTCTAATACACAAAACTATCAGACAATGGGAGAGAAGCACAGCAGGCATTCTTGATGCAGAAGAAAAAAAATCTACCTCAGTTTTCAAACCTGGCTCTCAAATCTAACTAACTGGCTTTTCAAAACATGACAGAACACATAATTTGTAAGCAAGTGTTTGATTAACATTTGCTATTTTTGAGAAAATGAAAAAACAAAAGGTACTATGTAAGTGTATTAAATATCAAATAATAATACTTCTGACAGGTTGTATTGAAAGCAGAATATTAATTATTGCTGATGGCACTGTCAACTGGAAAAATAATGTCAATTTATTCAAAAATTATTAAAAATGCATATTCCTAAACTTAGTAATTCCATTCCTAGGAGTATATCCTAAGGAAATAATCTAAAAAAAAATGAAAGAAGCTATATGCACAAATATGTAAACTAGAAGTTATTTATCATAGAGGAAAAATTGGAAGCACTCTCTTACTGTTGAAGATTTAGGTTAAGTAAATTATGGTACATTAACAAGATGGATAATTACATGGCTATTAAAACAATACTAATTATGATGATTATGATTATGTAGCAACATGGAAACAGTTATGATATACTACAATATAAAGCTTACATATATGCATAGAAAAGAACTGTATGTGAAAATGAAGGCCCTAGAATTTTTATTACTGTCATCATAATATTTTGCAAAACAACAACAACAATTAGGCTCACAAGGTTGCAGGATTGCCCCATGACTAACTAAAGCATCATGATTGTTTTCACTCACTAATACTACTGTGAAAACAAATACTTTGTAATTTCATTAAGAGAAACACTTCAGTATTTTGAAAGAGGGATAAAAACCAATGCGGGTAAAATCCTGTCCAGGTTGACCTGCGAGGAGGGCAGTACAGCCTGAAAGAATAACATTGATTTCTAGGAACGTAACACAGTGTACCATCCTTGATACTTGGCTAAAATCAGATCCAGAAAATGTGTGATCTTGGAAAATAATTAATAATCTATAAAATACAATTTAAGAAAAGAATAATGATAATAAAGAGTAAGCCCTAATTAATTATTATACTTTGGAACCTGAGTCATGAGTTGATAAGTAGGTTTATCATAGTTACTGCTTCTTTAAATAACCGTGTTTCCTACAATGGTCTCTAGTAGCTGAGAGAAAGCAGATATATCTAATCTTAGCATATTAAAAAAGCACTTATAACCATGGATGTAAGTGGAGTGCAGTATACTTTAGAGCGCTTTCCCTTATGGTTGCCCACTCCTCTTCTTAGGAGATGTAGAATTATTCCCATTTTATAGATAAGGAAATTGAAGCCCAGAAGTATTATTAACCCAAGGTCACACAGCTAGTAAGGATCAAAGCTATATCCATGTGATATGGTTTGGCTGTGTCCCCACCCAAATCTAATCTTGAATTGCAGCTCCCATAATTCCCAAGTGTTGTGGGGAGAACCCAGTGGTTTCCTCTTTTGCTTGGCTCTCATTCTGTCTTGCCTGCCACCATGTAAGACATGACTCTCACCTTCTGCCATGATTGTGAGGTCTCCCCAGCCACGTGGAACTGTGAGTTCATTAAACCTGTTTTTCTTTATAATGTACCCAGTCTGGTATGTCTTTATCAGCAGCATGACAACAAACTAATACACCAGACTTAGGTGTGTAACCCTCTAGTGACATACAGGAGTGATAGGGAGGAACATAGAAATATTCTGAGCCTTTCCCATCCCATCTTCTGAGCAGGCCTCTGTGTTTATCCAAAAGCCCAATCAGCACGACAAGGGTCCCTGTTAGAGCACCAAAAAAAAAAAAAAAAAAAAAAAAAAAAAAAAAAAATTCAGAGGCTAAAATGAATTTATATTGGAGCAACAAGATACTCCTGCAAGACATGAATACAAATAGAACTAGAGGCCACAGAGAGACAAGTCGAAGGTTTAGATGGTGACATAGGAGGTTTGGGACAGTGGTGGCCATAATGAGTAGGGCATTGGGAAAAGGGATGGTCAAAGAAAAGAGTGTGCTATGGCAGAGTGTCATCTTTGAAATCTTTCCATGGTAGTCAGTGATCTTTCATTGCTCTTTGCTGTTTTTGCAGTTAGTATTGTGTTCCTTTTGAATGGGTCACCAGGCTGAGATGGGCTTTATATGAGTACAAGAGGTCCCCATTTGCTCAGGCTGTATGTGTAAGACACATGGTGAAAGTAGGCCTTGAACCTTAGTCTTTCTTCTTCCCATTATGGAGACAGGGTCTAGCTCTCGTCGCCCAGTCTGGGGTGCAGTGGCACCATATCGGCTTATTGTAGCCTCGATCTCCCAGGCTTAAGTGATCCCCTCACTTCTCAGCCACCCAAGTAGCTGGGACCACAGGTGCAGCGTGCACCACTACACCGGGCTACACACACCTGGACCCTTGAACCTTAATTGTTCTATCACATATGTATAGTGATGGGTTCTGTCATCATCACTTTGCTAGAGACTTATGTGCAACAGGAATCATGTCTTCGGGTATGTAAATCTACCTGAGGTCAAAATGCAAAATGGAAGTTTGCATTAGACAGCCCTGGCTCTGAAAAGGGGGAAACATGTGGTCTTTGATATAGAAGGCTCTTTGGGCTCCATCCGCTGTGCTTCAGCTATCCCAGCCTCTTTCTGGCTCTGCATATGCATGGGGTTGTTCCTGGTCTTGCTGATCCTTTCTTTTTTCCAGGGTGTCTTCTTTATATACCCTCTAGCATTAGTGAACACCAACGCCTCCCTCTTTCACAACCACCAAGAGTGTCACATCCTTTATGAAGTATTCTTTCCTTCTAGACACAGCTAACAACTCTCTCCTGTGTGCGAGTGTGGCATCTCAAATTTTTACCAACAAACCCGCAATGAACACTTCCGTTTAATGTATCCATTGCTCCTCCTAATTTTTTTGTGGGTGATGCCATGTCTTATTATTGTGGATTCTCCTAATGCAACGTGCAATGTCAGGTATACAGAAAGTGCTTATTAAATAGTTGTAAAGTTCATAAAGAAAGGAATGATGTTGGAGGAGAATCTGTTTCTCTGTTTAATTTGGTAACTGATGTTGCATGAGATTCAATCCTGGTCTGCATGTGGAGAGTGGGATTGCTGTGGTTTCTTTCTCTGCTTTATCAACTACTTACTCAAGGAAGATGTACCTCCTGGGGGCTGTCCATGTATCAATTTTGCAGCTAACAAATAGTAAAAGCCTATTTTTCAAATCTCTGTTTGATGGGCCACCATTACTATTAAGAGTTTAGACATTCTTGGAATTCTCGGAATCAAGAATTCTTGGAATCAGTTCTTGGAATCAACCATCATACTTAGCCCTATGGCTTCAGAGTCTGGGATGAGGAGGGAAGCACTGGAGTCCAGTGGTCAGGAGCATGGGCTCTGGCAGATATGGGTTCACATCCTAGGCTCACCACTTCCCAACTATGTGATGTTGAACACAATCTCCTTTTCTTCACCTTTAAAATAGCAGTCAAAATTCCTGCCTCACAAGGCTGTTGTGATGTTAAAAAGGGCTCATAGGAAAAGCATTTTGCGTGGTGTTCAGTAAACAGCAAATAACTAAATGATAGCTACTATTGTTTTATTATTATTGCTATCATGAATTCCTAAAATTCCTTTGAGAAATCAAAGTCAAAACTCTAATGCTAAATATCAGTGTTTTAATGCTAAATGTCAATGTTCTAATGCTATAGCTGGGGGCCAGGAAAAGAAACAAAATACCCAGACGTCAAGCCTTTGCAACGCCCAGGAGGCAGATAACTGTCTTCCTGCTTGCCAAGGCCACTTTGGGCACACTCTTGGCTTCTGCTCTCTCCCAGATTAGCGCAGCCCTTAACAGACAGTTCCATGAGAAAGGGAGTCTGAAATACTTCAAAGGCAGGAAGTGACTGGCCCAGGAGGCAGTGGCCAGCTTGGCAAAAGGTTCAATAACAGATATAGGACAGATTATGTCCCGCCCCACCTTTCCTAACTCCAGCAGCAGAGGGCTGAAGGATTGTTGTGTGTGGAGAAGAAGAAAAGATATTATATCTAGGCAGCCCCACATCTCATGGGTCCAAGGGGGAAATAAGACTTCATCCTTTAAAAGGGCTGTTTAGTGTCTTCCCTTCAGAAAGAAGGGTCCATATCTTCTATATGAAAGTGTCTTTCATGTAATGACTTCAAGGACTTTGGGGGTGGGTCTGAACTGCAACTTCAATATGGGACAATTTATTTCTGGTGTGAAATGCATATTCCAAAAAAGTGAGATCCATGGTTGCCCCAGCAGAATAGCCAATAAGCAGAGCTCACATTTATTGAACAACTACAATATGCCTACAAAGCTTTTATAGGCAGTTACTCATTGAATCTGTACTGCCATTTTTGAGGTTTGGATTCATTATTCCTGTAATTCACACAGAGAAAATGACAGCAGGGTCATTAGCTGTCACAGCCACAGTGCTAGAATGCATAGAGCTCAGACTAGAACCCAGATCTGTTCTCACCACAGTGCTTTCCTGACTCAATAAAACATGTTTATTGGGAAAAGAAATTCTCCAACAAGAATGGAGGAGAGAAATCAAGTAACTCTGTTTGCATAAAATAATTCTCATCAAACATGAATCTTATACATGGAGTGCCATAAATAAGAGGTTTGACCTAGAGAAAACCAGTACATTTTTATTTTAACAGTCTAAGATCTTTCCTATGTTTAGAGCAGTGGTTCTCAATTGAGTATAATTTTGCCCCCTACGGCACAACTGGCAATGTCTAGAGACACTGGTGGTAACAACTTGTGTGTGTTTGTGTGTGGGGGGGACAGGTACTACTGGCATCTAATGGGTAGAGACCCATTAAACTGCTGAACATTTTAGAATGTATAGGACAGCCCTCACAACAGAAAATTATCCGGCTCAAAATGTCAGTGGTACTGAGGTTGGTTTGGAAGATACAGGTCCTTGTTTCTATTTTCTACTCCTGGTTGTGAGCCAAATATATCACTCCCAAAATAGGCCAAGATAAAAACCAACGTAAGTGTGCCTCGTGTATGTACAGGAAATAAGGCTAATTTCAAACCTCACTCCCCTCTTCTTCTCATCATTTGCTCATTTTATGTGATTTTATATTCAGTGTAATCAAAACCTCTAGTATTAAATCATTTCTAACTTTTAGAACCCTCATAGGCATTACCATTATAAGAATCAAGATTGGATGATTTAGAGAGGTATGCTTAATTAATTAATTAATTAATATGTATGGGAGAGGTAAAAGATAAAAGAAGGACAAAGGAGGATTTATGTGGCCATAAAGCTAAACTTTGCTTCTACTTCATGGTTGGAGAAGTCATATGTATTCTCAGCAGCACTGGTCCCATATCTGCCACTCTCTGCCCCACAAGAGTTTGACGAAGGGAAGGGGGCGTGGGGAGAGGGAGTTTCCCACTGAGAGCATGATTAAGGAATCAACTCTCTGACTGCATGAAGATGAAAGCCAGAATCTCCAACGAGGCCGGACGTGGTGGCTCACATCTGTAATAACAGCACTTTGGGAGGCTGAGCCGGGTGGATCACGAGGTCAGGAGACAGAGACCATCCTGGCTGACATGGTGAAACCCTGTCTCTACTAAATATACAAAAAACTAGCTGGATGTGGTGGCGGGCGCCTGTAGTCCCTGCTACTTGGGAGGCTGAGGCAGGAGAATGGTGTGAACCCAGGAGGCAGAGCTTGCAGTGAGCAGAGATAGCGTCACTGCACTCCAGCCTGGGCGACAGAGCGAGACTCCATCTCAAAAAAAAAAATAAATAAATAAAAATAAAAATAAAAATAAAAAAATAAAAAAATAAAAAAATAAAAAATAAAAGAATCTCCAACGAGATAGGTATCAGGATGGCAGAGAACTTGGGTTAAGTGTAATAAAACAGAGATGCATATATACTGGCTGGTAACTTCCCATTATCCTTAGTAAACTGGAAACCACAATAAGTCTCTGATGGTTAATTTCATGTGTGAACTTGATTGGGCCACTGGGGGTCCAGATATTTGGTTAAACATTATTCTGGGTTTGTCTATAAAGGTATTTGTAGATGAGATGAACATTTGAATTGGTAGACTTCATAAAGCAGATAGCCCTCCCTAATGCAAGTGGACCCCATTCAATCCATCCAAGGCCTGAAGAGAATAGGCTGGGTAAGGGATAATTCACTCTTTCTGCCTGACTGCCATCTCCTGCCTTTGGACTCAGATTCAGACTGGAACTATACTATTGGCTCTCCTGGCTCTCCAGTTTGCAGATCTTGGGACTTCTCCACCTTCATAATTGAGTAAACCAATTCCTTATAATACATCTCTCTATATACGTTTATGCATCTTTTTTTTTTTTTTTTTTTTTTTTTTTTTTTTTTTTTTTTTGAGACGGAGTCTCTCTCTGTCGCCCAGGCTGGAGTGCAGTGGCCGGATATCAGCTCACTGCAAGCTCCGCCTCCTGGGTTTACGTCATTCTCCTGCCTCAGGCTCCCGAGTAGCTGGGACTACGGGCGTCCGCCACCTCCCCCGGCTAGTTTTTTTTTTTGTATTTTTTAGTAGAGACGGGGTTTCACCGTGTTAGCCAGGATGGTCTTGATCTCCTGACCTCGTGATCTGCCCGCCTCGGCCTCCCAAAGTGCTGGGATTACAGGCTTTAGCCACCGCGCCAGGCCTATGCATCTTATTAGTTCTTTTTATGAAGAACCTTGAGGAACAGAGCCTACAGACAACATAATGACCATAACACTCAGCACTATCATTCACCAAGTACTTCCTAGGTGCCTAGCATCATGCTAAGAACCTGTGTTCACTTTGCAGCAACCAAAGTAGGTAGGTACCATGACCTTTACTCCACAAGTGCAGAAAGCCACACTTGGAGGGGTGAGTGATCCAACACAGGCTGTGGTCTTAGGCTAGGCTATGATCTTTGATCTGACTATGAAATATCAGGGGCTTGTTAATTCCAGAAATGTTAAGTGAGAAATACAAGGTCTCAAGGCCCCATGGCAACGTTTTTAGACGAATACCTAGATGGGATAGGAAGGCCTTGACCTCCACCCTCACCCTCTCACCCCTTGGTGTTATTGTTTCTATTAAAATGTAACTGGCTGCTGACACTATCAGAGGAGTAGTTCTGCTGCCTGGCTTTGCAGTCCTCATTGCTTGGATGGTCACCTTTCTCTGGGGAGTTTTGAAGGGTTCTCGTGACGCGCGAAGGTCCCAACCAACACACACATTGAGAAAATGAGAGAAAAAGAATGCCCTTGGGTGCAAACTGTCTCTCTCCTTTTCCTCACCCCTGGGGGGAAAAGAAGGACATCGTATTTGCTCACTTACTGTTATTCTACAAGTAAAGCTGCTAGTCTACTACACTATGAGCCTGAAAAACCTCTCAGAAACTGACTCTGAAACCTGGAGGTTAAATTAAATCTCTAGATTCCGAGGTTTAAGAACCCTGACATTTCGACCAGAGACTCTCAAACTTGACTGCCTCAAACTCATCTGAGGGAGCTTCTTAACATTTTTATTTTGTCCAACCTGTCTCCGTTTCGGATTCAGAATGTTCAGGGGAGGACTTGCAAACTCTGTTTAACCATAGCCTTGAGAATTCACTCGAAAGCAACTTGGCAAAAGTCCTTGAACACACCTACATCTTTCCCCCAGTACTTAAATAGTAGTTATTTGTCCTTCAGACAGAGAAAAGTGGTATATACCACAGGAAAATTTGGTTTATAGCCTTGTTTGTTTCATATAATAAAATACCACAAATCCTGGATATAATACAGTGCAGTGATCCAAATATTTAGAGTGAGTCAGACAGGAGAAGCTATTCAACCCATTCAAAGTCCTGGGAATACAGGCATGGTCCATCATTCCTGGATTGTTTACAGGTTTCTCATACATCAATCAAACAACATGTATTCTATTAAACACTAAAATATCCTGCACTGCCTTGGGGGCTTCAGGGGTTGAAGAGTCTCAAATCTGTATAATTACACATTACTATATTATTACATAGAGTCTGTATCATAATCTATTAGAATCACTGATGTGCTATCTGTCTCTACATGAGTGTTTCTCAAACTTTACTGTGCTTAGAAATGCCCTGGAGAGCTTGGTAAAATGCTGTTTTCTGGGCACCAAATGAAAAGAATCTGATTCAGTAGATCTGGGAGAACCCCATGACTTTGAATTCATAATAATGTTGCAGGGACACTGATACTGCCAGTCTGAGGACCTCTCTTTAAGCACTACTGCTGTGAACCTTAAGTTCCTTCAGGCAAGAAGTATGTCTTATTCTTTTCTTTCTGTTGTGTGTTGTCTTATTCTTTTCTTTCTGTTGTGGGTGGTAGAATGTCTGGACTATTAAAGGTGCTCTTGAAATGTTTGTCAAATGAGTGAGTGAATGAATGAATGAATGTATGAAGAAAGTCACATGAATGAAATGAGCAGTTTTCAAGTATGGGCAGAATTTCCTGGGAGGCCGGGGTATTGTTCTCTAATGAGAACTGGTTTAGAAATTTCAGTATATGCAAGTATCTGAAACTCTATACATTCAGTGTGATCATTTAGGATATCTATTAACTCTAGTCTCTGGGGAAGATTTCCCCAGAAATATGGCAAGGCCTCACCCAGCTTTATAGCTCTCTTGAACAAGAAGCCTGGTGACAACAGTGGACTGTCATCTTGTACCACATGAATATGGGATGATGCATTTCTGGGAGAAGTATCATCAGGCCAGATGCTCTCAGCAGGGATGCATTTGTACAGCCAATTAGTCAGTGGTAACCTCAGTGATTCCATTTTTTTTTTTTTTTTTTTTGCACTGGACAGAGGCAAGTATCTCAAGCCATTACATTCTGACAGCCAGCTAAAAGCCCATAGAACCTTCCAGAAGAAAACTCTGTCCACTGGCACAAACAACAGTGAATCTCACAAGACAGCATAAGAACATATTATTGAAGAATAATCTAAGATACCACTGAAATTTCCCTCCATCTCCACAATGTTAGACTGAGTGGCAGATTATACTCTGAGGGATTGTTTTCTAATTTCTCTCATTGCTTCTATACCCCATCTCTCTTAGTCACAGAGCACAGAGCCCTGTGCGTTTGTCAACTGTATGAATAAGTGAAGTTCCTTTCTTCTTCTTCTTCTTCTTTTTTAAAAAATTATCTTTTCTCCTCTTTGTCTTTTGCTTTAATCTTATTTTAATTTCAAGAGCTTCTCTGTTGACTGATCCAACAGATTCTTCATTGGAACAATGTTCTCTAAGATTTGCTACTGTAGATAAAATCTTTTTTAAAAATCTCCAGATCCTGCAGCTTTTCCAAGAGAAAAAGAAAAGCATACTTTTAAAGGAGAATACAAGGTCTGTCTAAACACTCCTTTTTTTGGTCACCTCTCAAGGAGATAGAAATATCTCTTTTGCAAACAAAGCTATGCAAGATAAAAATGTATTAATGACACTTTGGGAGGCTGAGGTAGTCGGATCACCTGAGGTCGGGAGTTCGAGACCAGCCTGACCAACATGGAGAAACCCCATCTCTACTAAAAATACAAAATTACTTGGGCATGGTAGTGCATGCCTGTAATTCCAGCTACTCAGGAGGCTGAGGCAGGAGACTCTCTTGAACCCGCGAGGCAGAAGTTGCGGTGAGCTGAGATTGTGCTATTGCACTCCAGCCTGGGCAACAAGAGCAAAACTGTCTCAAAAATGAAATAAAATAAAAATAAAGGATTAATGAATAATACTTATAACAGTGATGACATTTTATCATAAGGAATCTTAGAGTGGAAGGTATCTTTAAACAATGCTTCTCAAATTTTAAGATGTATGTATGTATCACCTGGGTATCTTGTTAAAATGCAGATCACATAGTTCTACAAGTTGTCAGGTGATACCAGTGCTGCTGGTGTGTGGACCATACTTTGAGTAGGAAGGCAACTGAGTTCCTTAATCTATAGCAACACAGTCCAGTGGAACTATGTGCAATGATGGAAATGTTCTAGATCTGGTCTAACATGGCAGGCATTAGCCACATGTGGCTACTGAGCACTTGAAATGTAGCTGGTGCATGGAGGAAATTACTTTTAAATTTTATTTAATTTCAATTCGTATATCTTTAAGTGGTCATGTATGCCTGGTGGCTACCATATTTGACAGCACCACTCTGTAGTGGAGAAGAGAGAGACAGCGATATAGTTAAAAAAAAAAGTTAAGAGAGAAGAAACCTAAACAGCAAGGTGAAGCTCCAAATCCTCTCACCCATATTGTAAATATATTCTTGTTCTCACTCTCCTTCCTGCTGTATGCAGGGAGGGCTCAAGGCTTCCCCTCTGTTCTCCATCATGTTCCCAGAATCACTCTATATACAAAATAGTAATTAGAAAAGGCTTTATAAACATTCTGAAGTGCGGACAATTATCTCGTTTACATAAACCTCTTTGAATTGGCAAAATCAAGCAAGAAATCTTATGAGAAATAGTTCCTTTGTTACGAGCTCTTTCCCTTTGGGTCATATCAGGGCAGGATTCTGAAGACAGGCTCCAAGGTTATTATATTGTGGGTTCTTGCCCTTTGGCCTGGAACACAGAGGGAAATGCAAACATTTCTGGAATGTCTGGACATTCCAGAAAAGTTTAAAAGAAAAAACAGCTCAAGTTGAGTTCCCCCAAATGAGAAAGTGCTGAGGGTGGTGATGGGGTAGGGCTTGGTTTTATATGAACTACAGCTGTCAGCTCTCAGCAGGTTAAAATCTATATTGCAGTTAGCGAGGTTTGGAGATCTTCCCTGGGTTGGTGAGTACTAATTTCCATCGAGGAAAGAGTTATGAGATGTCTTAATGATAAAAGATAATTTCTCTGTGTGGGCAGAGCCACAAAGCATGTTGCTATAAAACTGTGAATTGGGCTATTTCTTTTGTGTACACACTTTCCCCTTAAAGAATCCACTTGGCATAAGTAATGAACCTGCTTGGGGACCCTTGTGATTAACTGCTTGAACTGGCTGGTGGCCATCAGCAGGATCCTGCAATTTACCAGGTTCTACACAGAATTATGAAACTGAAGGTTTAATGAGATTTTAGGTAATAGAGCCCAGATGTCCAAGACTACGATGTTTGAAATTACACTGCTTACAAGGCTGTGGGGCTTAAACCTTATTTATTTCTTTCTTAGTTGATTTTCTTATTCCCATCTTTATGTAATCTTGGACCAGTCAAATAAGGTCTTCACCTTGACATACTGTATCTAGAGAAGCTATTCACAAACACACACCTGTGGCCAATACCTTGGAGAACCCAGAGAGCCAACACCCCCCTACCTTTCAGCCCAACCTCTTGGGATCACCCCTCAGCCAAGGATATGGTAATTACCAAACCTCTCAGCCAAGGA
Source organism: Macaca mulatta (assembly GCF_049350105.2). Classification (NCBI taxonomy): domain Eukaryota; kingdom Metazoa; phylum Chordata; class Mammalia; order Primates; family Cercopithecidae; genus Macaca; species Macaca mulatta. Next base: position 128,625,321 of record NC_133413.1, read on the forward strand.
TATGGTAATTAACAGTCCTACCACCACCTTGCTGCTATGCAGCACTGAACTTCCAGATTGCTTTCACACATTTAATTGCATTTTATTTTGTCAGGGTCCAGGAGAAATGGGCTGGGACAGGTATTATCTCTATTTGGATGAGGAAACCAAGGTACACAGAAGACAAGGGATAATAATAGCTAACATTTGTGAAACCCTCATGTGCCAAGAAGTACTGTTCCCTGGGGTTTATGTGCATTATTACTTTTAAGCCTCATAACAGCTTTGAAGTTGATATGATTATCAGTTCCACTTTGAAATGGGAGAACTAGAGCACAAAGAGGTTGGGTCACACCACTAAGAACTGATGGAGCCAGGATGAAACCTGCTGTGGCTCGTAGTTATATGCACTTCCACCTACCTAAGGAAGTGTCGTCTGCATCACAGCCAAGACCTAGAATCATTGTTGTTAAAGCAGGATTCTTTGTACATCATTTGCAAGGAGGAAGACAAATCCCAGGTACATTTTCTAATGAGAAGCTACCTATACCATTTTCCCCTGCTCTCCTCCAGAGCAGTACAGCCTGGAGAGGGATTCTATTTATTGTTGTCTCATTTGAAAAGAAAAAAAGAAAAAAGAAAAACACTTGACCTAATATTCCAGGACATTCACGATGGCAACCTCAACCTCTCCTTCCATCCTTATCCACAATGCATTCCAGACACAGTAACTGATTAAATTTGTCCTACATGGCCCTACCCTTGTTTATGGTCTCTACTTCTTTCCTCATCCTCTTGCCCAAATTCTACCCCTTTCTGTAAGAGTGAGTGCTACTGGCACCGGCTACTCCTGAAAGAAGGTCTCACATATTCTCTCAAAGCCTATCTTTCCCTGCTCTGAACCTCCATATGATTTTGTTGAATGAATGAACAAACGGAATAACCACCATCTCCTGATTGCCATCCTAGGCACTGTGCTAAACATCAGGGATATAAAAATGAATAACAAATAACTCCTGCCCTCGCCTTCAGAAAGCTCCCAGTCTAATGAGAGATTTGCACACAGAAAAACCACTACTGCACGATGTCCTGCATGCTATTATAGAAGGGCAAGATTCCAGGGGAGCAGAAGGGAGCGGGAGGAGCTCTCCTTGCTGTTTACAGATATGGCTGGGAATTCTGCCCAAGCCTTATCCCCCCTTCTAGTTATGGAAACTTCACGTGGGAAGGGATTGTGTTTTATGCATCTTTGCACAACTCCCAAGTAATCAGCATAGTCTCCTAAACTAAACAAATGTTAAGATAAATAATGAAGGACTGTATTAGAAGTGATGGAATCTCCCTCATTATGGTAGGGGCAGTCTACAAGCCTCTCCTCTCATCTTTGCAGTGGAAATAAAGAAGAGGAAAGCAGGCCCTTGCTGCTGTCCACAGTGGCCCTCCAATGGAGCTGGCCCAGAAAGGGAGAGGAGGAGGAAGCGCCTGGCATTTCCTTAGGGTGAGCGAATAGCAATGACCTAAACCACAGCTTTCTTTTGCAAGGGGCCAGGAAATGTTTAATGTCCTGCTTTAAAATAACAATTTGGGCAAGTCTTCCTCAAACCTACTTCTGTTCTGAAGAGTTGGAAAATATTTCTTATTTTAAATTATTTCCATTTCAGAGCAGTGATTCTGATTTTATAAAATTATGAGGCCCTTATAAAACGGTCTACATGTAAGCTGGCTTTTTTTTTTTTTTTTAATTTGCTATTCTTCTGAACAGGATTGCGAGGGAGTCCTGGGCAGTGGCCCAGCCCCATGAAAAGCTTTCCCTCCAGACGGTTAGCGTGTGGTTTGGGGGGACTACAACAGCACTTCATTCATATTTTTGAAGTTCGCTGGAGACAGGAGGTGGAATGGCTGTCACTACACAACATTCATATCTTTCCAGAACCACCAACCTGTGTTGCCCTACCATTTTAAGGAACCAGTGTGGGATCAGGAAGATAACAAATTCTTCCATTTGGCAGCTTTGAGACTGGTCAAGTTGTTTAAGTTCTATGAGCCATCTGAACCATAGCTTCTTCATGTATAAAAGGAGAAGATTTGTGTGTTTGTTGCAGATTTTTTTTTTTAATTTGGTGAGAACTACTATATTTCATCAAATCCGAGATATATTTTTTTTCAAAAAACTTTAGAGATGGAGGTCTCACTATGTGGCCCAGAATGGAGTGCAGTGGCCCTTTGTAGGCAAGATCATAGTGTACTATATTCCCAAACTCCTGGGCTCAAGTGATCCTCCTGCCTCAGCCTCCCGAGTGGCTGGGACTACAGGTGTGTGCCACCATGTCTGACCCAAAGTACATTTTTGAAAAATGTGCCACTGAGAAAGAAGGAAAGAAAAATGCTGGTTAAACTATGATACAATGCTTTTTACAGTCCTGCATCAGGCATAATTATTAGCCTTTTATAGCTTAGAGATTTCTTTAACCTGTTCTAAGGAACTTGACAATGTCTATGCCTTCTGGTATAAACTTCATGTGTGATAAGTAATCATTTTGGATGTATCTCCATAATAAAACACAACACACCTTTATCTACTTGTAATATCTTTCTCTCTTAGTGCAAAGCTCAGTTCGCTGCTTTGCAAAAATATAGGAAGTTGTAATTACACCTCCAATGTCAAAAGTTTGCCTCACTAATAGCACTGTTCCTTTGACTTTTGGCATACAAGACACATTTTTCCTTCAATGCCAAATTATAGTATAATATTTCTGAAGATGTTTTTCAATAGTGATTAAACTCAACAGGTGAACTTGAGTGAAGTAATGAAAATATGCACAATCACAGATCACTTATATGTGCATGACTGCCATGTGACCTACAGTGATTATAAGACTTCCTAGATTGTAAGAGGTACAATTCAGAAATGTTAAAATATGAGACAAGTTGGATCTCAGATGCAATGTAATATGGTAAATGAAAGAGCATATATCATGGATCTTGTATCCTGCAGATGCCTAACAAACCTCAAATCCCTTCCCTTTTAATAAAGAATGAGAATACAATGAAGCATAAAAGGGTGGAGGGAGACTGGACCTCATCTTTTGGCAAAGATATAAAATACTGAATTTAAATCTGAATCTTGTTGGGTAAAATTTAGATTACAGGAAATAAAAAACCGTCAATGATCTCCATATCCTATGTCAGATGGCTGCAAATATTTTGTCATAGCCTTTCTCCCTACCTCTCATTGAGAGATGGGGTCTTTTTCCCCCTCCTGCTTCCTTGAATCTGGGACAGGCCTGAGACTTCTTGGACCAACAGCATATGATAGAAATTTCTTTGTGCCCGTTCTGAGCTTAATCTTTAGGACTGGAAACTTCTGTTTCTTCTTCCTTTGAACCCAGTTGCCATGCTGTGAATAAGCCATGAAGCTACACAGAGAGGCCCACATGGAGGGGAACTGAGGTTATTCCAAATATCAGCTGCCACCGCAGCTGAACAAGCAGCCAAATGCCTGTGCTAACATGCTAGCCATTTCAGTGAAACATCTTGGATGTGGATCTTCAGTCCCCAATGATAGTATGAACAGAAAAAAATAAGAGGTCCCTGCTAAGCCTTGCCCAAATTGCAAAATCATGAGCAAATAATAATTGTTTTGAGCCTCTCCAGTATGGGGTGGCTTGCCATGCAGCAGATCATCAAAATTCACTCCCTTGTTAATTTTCACAGATGCTCTGAGCAAGACTTGTTCTAGAATCTCAAAGAGCAGAACCTGGAAGACAGCCTAGATCTGCTGACTCCTGAATTGAAACTCTTGCATAATTATTCTACACACTGAAGTTATTAAGGGCTAAGCAAGGCTTATGGAGCTCCTAAAGTCTTATTCCTTAGCCCTCATAGGACTATATCATGAGATGAGTCTAGGTCAATTCTGGTGGTTTCAGGAAAGCTAGAGAATTAAAAAAACATTCAAGAGAAAAAAAGTTTCAGCATAGCACACCCACCTATTGACCACACCCCAACTCCCCATAAACACACAAGGTCTTGTACCCTACTTGGAAACTGAGAGTAGAGTTCATGAGTTTGGAAATATATTTGTGATACTGTCAAGCTTTGTTAGATATCTATTGGTGGTCTCAAGGAATAATATCATAGTGGAAACAAGCAAGAATCACTGTGGATTGATTGATCTCAGTCATAGGTTATTCAGAATGGCATCTGAAGAAGAAACAGAATATCTTGTCAATGGAATAAAATACAGGGACTAGAATCGATCCTTTTCTTCTGAGAGGAAGGCTCCATATGGAGGCACAAATCTATCTGGTTAACTACAATGTCACTTTAGACAGACACCAAGTGTATTTCACACTGTTGTTCACCTTCTATGTCAGGATGCCAAGACCTTTTGTTTCAACATGCAGCAGCCTGCATGCCCAGGTTATGGTTTCTGCAGCACATTAGCTGATGGTCATAGTATGTGCCCTTGGTAGTGTTATCTACACCAAAACAGGCAACAGTGTGAAGCTTTTCTTCTTGTAGTGCAATGTTCAGCTGAAGAGGCTTAAGGAAATATATCCATGTCTTCTTTGTCTCAAGAAAATTCCTAATATCACTGAAGAGGGAAGCATTCTCATAGGCATGTATGCAAGGTGCTATTTACTGTGGGTATAGATGTTAGAAACTCAGTGTTTAATTTAATTTGGAAATCAGAAGGTAGGGGAAAGTCATTTAAGTTAACTTAGTGTTGAATTCAATACAAATAACTGTTGTTATCTCTGCTCTAAAGAAATTGTAATTCTTTCCCAGGACTTGCTGACTGATGACAAAGCTCTTGCTTTCTACAGAAATCAGGGGCTTAGGAGAGGGTAGCACATGGATGTAACAAATTAGAAAGGAGAATAAAGTGCAGTGGCACAATGGCTGGAGGTGAAGGCAGAGGTTAGATAGGACCAATCCTCAGACCGAAGGTTAAACAAGGGGGCCAGGCTGCTACTGCAGTTGTTACATGTTAGGAGAATTTATTTGCAGCACTATTTAAAAATCTGAATAAGAATATTTAAGCTAGAGGAATATAGACATGAAAAAAAATCTATTATTTTCTTTATAAATCAAGTTAAGGACAAATCCCTCTATTTCAAAAGTCAGGCTCTGGCAATTTTAATAATCTAAAACAAGTATTGGCAAACTATAGCCCCTGTAGGACAAATCCAGCTCACTCTTGTTTCTGAAAATAAAGTTTTATTGGATCACAGCCACACCCATTTGTTTATGTATTGTCTTACGGCTGCTTTCAAAACAACGGAAGAGCCGAGCAGTTATAGAGATCATATAACTCACAAACTCCAAAATATTTACCATCTGGTTATTTACAAAAACATTTGCCAACCCCTATAAAATAAATGTAATATCAAAAATAAATCTAAATATTAGTGAAAAAACTTTGAGAAGTTTATTATGCATTGCAAGAAAAATAGCTGTCATTGAGTGCTTTCTACTCCAGAGATCTACATTTTAATCTTCACTCAGAACAAGTTCTATGAAGTAAGTAGCAGCATAGAAGCAGCTAAGACCTACAGATAATATCAATTACCAGTAGTTGGTAGAGAAGTGAAGAAACAGAAAAAACACAACATTACAACAGTCTAGGGCTATTTAGGGTAGGGATATGTGTATCACAGCATAATAAATAACTGATGCACATAATGATTGATTTTGAAAATCTAGGTGCTTAAAACAGTAAGTTTCAGAAATCTGGAAAACTCTTAAGTAGTGAAGCTTATTCTCAACATTTCTTGACAAAGAAAATGTTAGCCATGTATGAATGTGGTGTGAGATTTCAGGAAACTGCTAATGTGACTTTGTGTGCATAACACGTTTCTGAAAATATTCATTCCCTATATCCACCCTCTATATCAGCTTTTCCTTGCCAGTCCCTGGTCTCTGCATTCATTGTTTAGGCCCCTGTGGTATCTTCATCTGGTCTCTAACTTTTCTTTTTTTTTTTTTGAGATGGAGTCTCGCTCTGTCACCAGGCTGAAGTGCAGCGGTGTGATCTCGGCTCACTGCAATCTCTGCCTCCTAGGTTCAAGTGATTCTTTTGCCTCAGCCTCCCAAGTAGCTGGGACAGCAGGCACGCACCACTACGCCCAGCTAATTTTTGCATTTTTTGTAGAGAGAGGGTTTCACCATGTTGGCCAAGATGGTCTCGATCTCTTGACCTTGTGGTCTGTCCACCTCGGCCTTCCAAAGTGCTGGGATTACAGGCGTAAGCCACCGCACCCGGCCCTGGTCTCTAACTTTCTACTTTCTGCTCCCATCTATTCAAAACACTTTTACCGATCAGTATCCCTACAAAACCTCTCTTGCTCATTAGCACATACCAAATGAATATCAGTATGGGTGACGGATTGTGCTAGATTCTGAGGAAGATTCAGAACTGGGTAAGGGAGTTTTTGTCCACAGAGTGCTTAAAATATTTGGAAGAAAAGACAGTATCTTTACAGAAAAATAATTAACAGTATAAGGTATCTGTTGATTCAGAAGAAAAAAAAAAAGGTTTACTAGATTTTATAAAGGGAGTGATTGCTATTGCATGAACTGGTCCTGGAGAGGGTGGAATTTGAATCAGGCCTTGAAAGAGAGGAGGAAAAAAGGAGAAAGAGTATTTTAGAAAGTTAGTGATGCCCATCTGTATTCAAAAACCTCCTGTGGCTCCACATTTCTTAGAGGATAAATTCAATTTTACAAGGCTAAGTCCAAGGATCTCCATAATCTCCATCTGCACCCTCCATAATGCGCTTCACAAATCAGCTCTCCCCTGATTTTCCTTAGTGCCTTATTGACTCTGATTTCTGGGTGTGCTGTTCCTAATACTTAGAAAAGCTTTCTGTCCTCTGTGCTAATCCCAATCCTGCCTGTTATTTAAGGTCCAAATTCTCCATGGTGCCTCACCATGGGCCTCTCTATTCCAGTGCTTGGTCACATGTGGTCCTACTGCACCTGACTAGCATGCAGCTCACACCAAATATAGCTCACAGCCCAAGTTCTGCAACACCCAAGTTGGTCTGTACTCAAGAAGACAAGTACACTGATTACAGCCTTGGATATTAAATTGCTACGAGGGCTTAAACTCTTATTATCAAGTTATTTACTTATCCATTGCGGATAATAAACAATTCACATCATGGTACTGGTGCTCAGATCATACTTTATTATTATTTTCCATTTTTATTTTTAATCGACAAATAATTGTATATATTTATGGGAATACAATGTAATATTTTGATATATGTATAATGGTGGGATGAGTAAATCAAGCTAATTAACATATCCATCACCTTACACATTTTTTGTGTGTGTTAAGAACATTTAAAATCTATTCTTTTATACATTTTGGATATGCAACCATCTATTATTAACTCTAATCACTATGCTGTACAATAGATTTCAAAAACTTATTCCTCTTAACTTTATATCCTTTGACCAACATCTCCCCACTCCCACCCCTGCCATCCCCAGCCCCTAGCAACCACCATTCTACTCTCTGCTATGAGTTCAACATTTTTAGATTCCACTTACAAGCAAGAACATGTGGTATTTGTCTTTCAGTGCCTGGCTTATTTCACTTAGCATAACGTACTCCAGGTTCATCCTTGTTGTTGCAAATGACAGTGTCTCCTTTTTTGTGGCTCAGTAGTATCCCATTGTGTATATATACCACATTTTTAAAACCAATTTTCCCATTGGTGGACACTTAGCTTGATTCCATATCTTGTCAGCCCACACTGTAAATAGTGTTATTCTAGTTGACCTTCATCTCCTCTTTCCATGAATCCTAAAGCACTTACTGTCTATTTTAGGGGCTGAAAACTGGTGGTCAGTAGGCCAAATCTGAATAATTACCAACATTTGATAATTGGGAGATTTATAGTTCTCTGAAAAATTGGTAGTTGTAACATCATTGTCTCACATTCTCTAAAGCGACAAAAGGCTGGAGCTGAGCAAAGCTGCCCCTTTAGATGTGGCATGAACTGTCTGGGTCTCCACTGCCCCCAACACCCTTTCTACTGTTCACAGGCCAGCTCACTTCACTTCACTCTTTTTTTATGTTTGCCTGAACGTTGTAGGCATCTGTGTTGCCCATACACGTCTATGACGTGCATTTTGCCACTGTAGTTATATTATTATATACTAGAATTGCTTGCTGGGTGGTTTGTCTTGTGTTCACATCTAGATGCAAATTCCTACAGGGGAGAGACTGTACCCTGTGTGTTTTCCTGGTTTATTTCAGTAGACAGCACAGAGCTATATCAACAATTATCAAATGCTTGATAAATACCTTTTAAATAATGGAATGAACAAATGATCTATTCCATCTAGGTTATAAATCTAAAGTACAAATCCTAAATCAAACATACGAGGTAATTTTATGAACACACTTGGGTGGATTAAAGGCAGCTACAAATTCTTTCATATCATGTCCCAGTGAGAGATGGAGGTCTATTATCCCTCCCTTTGAGTGGAGGTTGGCCTCTGACTGCTTTGACCAGGAGAATGAGGGAATGATGCTATGCCAGTTCTCGGCCTGGCCTGTCAGAAAATTGTCAGCTAGGATTTGATCTGTTGAGAAGCCTTACTGCCCTTCTGGAAAGACCACATGGAGACATCCTGACAATACATGGAGATGGGGAGAGCCCAGCTGAGCCAAGTCTTCCAGCCATCCCTGCCAAGGCAATAGGAATGTGAGTAGAGTTTTTTTGGACCAGCCCTGACACCAGCTTAATATCACATAGGAGCCACAGGCAATGCCATGTGAAGCTGGAGAGTTGCTTAGCCGAGCTCTGCCCTAACGTGCAACTCTCAACATTGTGAGATATAATAAAACAGTTGTTATGTTAAGCCACTAAGTTTTTGAGGGAGTTCATTACACAGTAATGAATGAGACAGAATTCATCCCTGAGTTTCCACTGTTTACCCAAATGATATCCTTATTATCAACATTCAAGTACTTATTACTCTTGTTAAAGCTATGGCTTACATTGAAAATGATAACGCTCACCTGGAGTTCTGGATAAATGGTTGAGGCTGCTCTTGAATGGTGGGACCAACCTGGGAGTCCTGCGTCTCGGACTGAGACACAGTCTGCTGGGTTATTCGTTTACTATATACTTTACAAAGATATATCTATCCACTATTTAAATCTACATAAATAATCTGGCCATGATTCTGTATTTCATGACTTCTGTGACTGTTAGGTTGTAGAATAGGAAATGTGATCATCTCTAAGAAATGATCATTTCAGTTGCCAGATCCTAGGAATCTATAGGCCCTTAAGAAGTGTACATTCTAAGTAACAGCTTACCTCCTTCCCAAGAATTTAGTTAATCACTACATTTTTCTTCTACCATTTCTATCATGTTATAAAATCAGTTTCTCAAAAGCTGTTCTCACTATTCTCATGTGTTTCGCAATTTCTTGTTACAAACCCCAGGAGCTAGTTGCTAAAAATCATGATTCAAGCCACTTTAGCAGAGAAACAAGATCTAGACTTGGCCAAGCTTGGAAAGGCAATGGAAACAGACTTGACAGTTGCTTCATTAATTCCTGATGCTTTGCAAACATTAAAACAAAAACAAAAATAAAAAAACAAACACATCAAATCTTTCCCAAAGAACACATTTTCCATATTTTGATACGGTCACTTTGTAATCATTGAACCAGTGATTATGCAAATATGCAAAACCTGTCCTTGTGCCAACGGCCTGAGAGATTTAAAAAGCAGGAGGGGTGGGGGACATATTATGCATTGAGCTGAGAAGACCTGTGGTGGAATACGAAGATAGGAAGGTCTCTGGAATTATTTTCATATGATTTCTAAAAAAAAAAAAAAGGTAACTAAAGGGAAAACGTCTTGATGTTCAATTAGGATGAAAGGAGTGCCTATGAGAAATCAGAGACTCATAGTGAAAAGAAATAAGGGATCAAAATATTTTTGTCTCATCTATTATGTATTTATGGTCTGGCTCTATGCAATAAAATAAATATAAATTCAAACTTCTATTAATTAAAATGATTTCTCCCCAAAAGTGGTTCAAAATCTGGGGGATGGGGGTGGGGTGAATGGAAAAAGTAAGTAATTAGATTACAATGGGAGAAGTGCTACGTTAGTAGTGTGGAAAACGTGTTGGAAACCGTGAAGAATAATTAATCACATCCAGAGAGTGAGTGGGAGGGGTCATTTCAGCTCAGCCTGAAGTGTGAGTAGGCTATTTCCTTGTATTGCTAGAGGGACTGCATTTCTGGAAGAGAGTTTTGCTTAAGCCAAGATGTGGAAAAATGAAAGAACAGATCTGTTTCTGGAATGGTAAGAAGTAAAACAAACACACAAACAAAAAGGATTACATGTGGCTTAGTCATAGGATGAGTTAATTGAGTGAGGGGTGGGAGAGAAATGGGGTTGTAGTGGCTTGCAACCTAATCTAGTGTTTGGAGCCATATCATGAAGAGACATGTATATCAGGCTAATGGGTTTGGATTTTATCATGCAGGCAGTGGGCATTTAGGAAAGTTTTATAGCAGAGGGTGTGCCATGGTCATAGTTATGGTTTAGAAATCTTAGTCCATACTGGTTCTGCAGGTAGGGGATTATATGGCTTGCCTCGTGGCAATTGTCAGAGCTGCCGTTTTTACATTTGTTGGAGTGATTATTTGATTACTACTTGAGACCAGAGCACCATGAAAATAAGATCCATGTTTTGCTTTTTGCTCAGAACAGTCTCCCTCGCACCAAGCACAGTTCCTGGAGCAGAGAAGAGCTTCATTGATGATTTGGTGAATGAGTTAAACTACTGAATATTCATGTGGACCATGTAAGTGGTAATGAAGGCCCGAATCATGGCAGTACCAGTGACAACAATTAAGAGGGAAGACATTTTTGTTTGACATCTAAAAAAGAAAATCCTGGGTTGACTCTAAGACATGTGGCAGGAGAAACGACAGAAGGACCTCAAGGTTCTAAAGTAGGTAATTAAGGGAAGGGCAGTTATTAAATCAGCAGGGAAAGCAAGAGGAGGAGGACTGGGTTTTCTTCAAGAGCAGAAGATAAAGATTTGGTGACAGATATGTATTATAGATGCCTGCAGGACATCCATGTGGGCAGGAGACAGAATGTCATAGCAGAAAGAACAAAGCGGCAGAGGACCTTGGATTTGGGCTTTGTCATTTACCAGCTATGTGACCTAGAGTGTCATGAACCTCTGGGAAGTCAGATTTCTAATTTAGAAGTGGAAATAAGAACCTCTGCCATAATTATGTCAGGATGATTTTATAATAATCTAAAATTTCAAAATGTGTGAGGAAGTGCTTTTTATTTTTATTTTATTTTTTTGAGACAGAGTTTTGCTCCTGTTGCCCAGGCTGGAGTGCAATGCTTCAATCTCAGCTTGCTGTAACCTCCACCTCTAGGGTTCAAGTGATTCTCCTGTCTCAGCCTCCCGAGTAGCTGGGATTACAGGCGTGCACCACCATGCCAGGCTAATTTTGTATTTTTAATAGACACGGGGTTTCACCATATTGGACAGGCTGGTTTCGAACTCCTGACCTCAAGTGATCCACCCACCTCAGCCTCCCAAAATCCTGGAATTACAGGTGTGAGCCATGGCTCCCGGCCAAGGAAGTGCATTTTAAAGTGCACAGAGCTCTTGGTGGACTCCCAGTTATGATCATCATCACTGCACTGAATGTGATGCATCCCTCAACAGAGCGTGGGACAGGTCAAATCCAGATCACAAGTTTAATGCACAGGGGCCATCTGACTTGTTAAAACTACAGGTAAGTCCCCACGAGTAAGTCTCGAGGCCAACAGCCTCGAGAATACGTATGACAGCAGAGTAGACTACACTTACCATCAGAAGTAGAAAAATCTCTCTACCTAAGTCTTCTACTAAGAGTGATATATTCCAACTTAAGCAGAATGAGAGATATTAATATGAGGGTTAGGAGGTATGCTCTGTTGCTGGTGATGTAAAAACAACTTATGCTCAAAAAAATATCTTCTCTTGACAGCCTCTGGAGTGTTCTTTTCTGAAAGCCAAACACAAACTCTTTTATCTTAATACACTCTTACTTCTAGAATTGTCACTTTCTTTTTCAGATTTCATCCAAGACTTGCCTCCTATACATTAGGCCCATGGATTCAATGTCTCTTTCAAAGTCACACTAAGTCACTCCCATGCTATCTCCTGTAGCTTCTGGGTTTTCCCTAGAAGACACTGACTCACTGAGCAACCATGAGCCAAAAACATCTTAGCATTTTGACATTTGGTCAGTTCTAAGGTTCTGTAGGAGTCTGGTGGATAGAAACAGAAAACTTCAGATGATTGATTTCAATATTTCTAAAACCAGTCACCACACTGACCCTGCCCTGATAGGGAGGTAGACTTTTTGGAGACAGTCTTCTGTTAGAGACTGGCTCCTGTCCTCAAAATGAGCCTTAAGCAAGGATTCCTTGTGGGATGGAAAAGTTGAGTTTCTGAGAACAATCAATAGGGCTATATCTTTTGCCCATCTCAAGTTCTTTGATGTAATATAAAAGCAATAATGTGCCTGAGAATGAACTCATAAACAGTTATTCATTTTAAAGCATAATAAAAGTAGGGCAAGACAGTGTTGGGATTTAGGCAAAGAATTGGGCTGGCAGTTAGGAGATCTTGTTTTACTTGCAAAGCTGCTCATGGTGTCATCTTTAGTAAGTCACCAGGTGGCTCTTGGCCTCAGTTTTTCCACCAGTGAAACACAGAGTGGCATGGGACCATCAATAAACAAGTAAGGGTAACAATTGCAATATATGTGCAATTGACATGTCAGGCTCTATTCTTGAGCTTGGGATAGATCCATGAATAGAACAGAAAAAAGTAATTCTTGTGTTCATAGAACTCAGATTCTAGTGAGGGAAGAGACAATAAACAAAACACACAATAAATAAGGAAATTGTACGTTGGAAGTTGATAGGTGCTGTGGTAAGACACACAGAACAGGTAAAGTGGATTTGGATCATGAGAGTGGCTGAGGACTACATTGGTTGCAGGCTTTGGAGAGGTCTGGGTTCTAACTTTGACTAGTGGCTCCTTTCCCTCATTACAATAAAATAATAGTACCCTCAGGTCACATAGGAATTGTAAGGGTTCAATGAAGTAACGAAAGAAAATCCACTTAGCATGCAAATATTACCATTATTATCCTTATTTTCTAATTCCAAATACCTTGACTCCAAAATCATGAATCTCAAATAACGAATACTGGAATGGCAAAGGACAATTTTATTTTAATATCACAAAGAAAACTAAAGATGTAGTTTTGGTCACATGGTTCGTTTAAAGATGGGGCCAATTACGTGAACAACAGTGATGTTTGCTGAAGCAGGAGTACCTAGACATCCACAGGCTGTATTTTTAGTTCAAGGATTTACAAAAATGAAAGAAAAGAAAACAAATAAAAGGGATTTATAAATTTTAAAACAAAGCTTTTACATTTTATATATTTCAAGAAGCTTCCAGAGGCTGGCTTTTGGAGAATGAAGCACCTGAACAATAATCAGAAAAGGCAAAATTGCCTCCTCAGGATATTGACATTAACAGATGTGATTTTTTCTTTTTCATGCCAGGAACAGAGCGCTTCTGGCAGAGGTGTGAATTTCAGTGCATCACTTGCAGAATTGCTGACCTCTGTGGGAAATGTTTAAGTCCTTTGATGTAACTTATTGTTGAGCAAACAGTATTTCTGGCACTAAAAATGTTTTGGGTTTATATCTGTTTCCATCAATCTTTATTCAATGACATTATCATTGCTCACCTATTACGATATTTCTCAACTGGGAATTCATGAAAAGGGCAAAGAGTTGGAGAGAGTGTTTATTGAAATGACCAAAAGCTTTTGTTGCATCCTCTCCTGCCCTATGCTTATAGAGGTCATAAAATCACTCATGGGACAAGACTTTTTTATTACAAAGTAGTAAAAGTAGTTCTCCCTAGACTTCTTCCTGTATTAAATGCTACACATCTTGAAGTTGGTACTACCAAAAAACTATGCCCCATTCATTCATTCACTTATTCCTCCTATGTTGAAAGTTTGTTATGTGCCAGGTGCAGTGCTATTTAGGCACAGGTGTAAAAAAGCTTACAACTCCAAGGACAGCCTTCTGCCTCTGAATACAATGCTGTTGTCTGGAACCTAAAAAAAAAGGCCACTCCATTAAGTTTGCAGAGGACATGGCCTCACTTCCCAAATGCTGCCAGCAAAGTTGTGCTGCAGGGCTTTCGGAGGCTGGCTCCTAGAAAGGATCTGAGAGTGATCTGCAAAGGGGTGAGCTCTGTACCATGCTGGGGGCAGCAGGATCATTAAGTTCCCAACTGTTTGCAGGGGAATAGGGTTAATGGGCCAGAACCTTTCTGGAGCTTAGCGTTCAGGAGTTCAACTAAGTCCCCAAAAGAGCATGTTAAGCGATTTAGGGAAGTTGATTCCAACTCAGCAAAACTTTATCAAGGGTCTTCTAAAGAGCAAGTTGGGATCAGAAGTGAAAAGGTGAGGATAAAACAGTCCCCCTATTCAAAGAGCTTACAGTCCAATTCATACACAGGGACAGACCAAGCACAGTGAGGATACTCAGCGTATGACCTTGAGCTTACAAAATCATCCAAGTAACTCTCCAAGGACAGATAATGAGATTGAGGTTCAGAGATGGGAAGTAACTTGTCTAAGAATTACACCTGGTTCAGTCTCCAGAGCAGCTTCAATCACCTCCTCCGGCTCTGTAGGAAGTGAGTCTCAAGATACAGAGCTGACTCAGCTAGACTTTCTGGGTCACAGAGCTACATATGCACACAGTAGGAAGACAAAAGGACTCAGGCACATTGAGTGCTTACTCTGTGTCAGGCACTGTCCAAAGTGCTGGTGCATACTAAGTGTTTTATATTTATTTTATCATTTAATCCTCACAAACCATTTGTATACGAGGTACCAACGTTGTCCCCATTTAACACATGAGGACATGGAGGAATGAGGAAGCTAAATTGCTAGCAAGAAGTCATACACTCAATAACTCAGGATTAAAATTCTCACCATCTGGAGACTACACTACTCATATTACACTATTGCCTGGGACAAGATACTTCTTTCTGTGGAGTATTGAAGCCTCATACCAAACACATATTTCAGCAATGAAATTTCTAGCAGAACATGGATAAGTAATTATGGTGTTAGTTCTAGACCAAAAGCATCAGATGGATCCTATCTTTATCAGAAAGTCAGGAAAATCCTCCTTTCATAGCAAGCTGGCTTCTCATATATTTCTTTAAAACTCACCCTGAAAGAACTTCTGTCCATCTATCTGACCATCCATCCATCCATCCATCCATCCATCCATCCATCCATCCATTTGTCCAACTATTCAACAAACATTTATGGAGGATCCCCTATATGCTGTGCACTTTGTAAGAAGCCGGGAATACAAAGATAAGTATATACATATTCCTGCCCTGGAGAAAGTCATGATGAGGAGAGAGTATTGTAAAGAAAAAATAATTAGAATCCAGTAAGCTCTGTGTAGCAACTGAGATAGGAGCAAATTTCCATGGGTGCACGGAGAAGGTATTAAGGCAGCTTGGGGGAGTCAAGAATTTCCAAAGGGGCCATCTGGCTAGGATGAGAGCTGCTTAGAAGAACATGGTAGCTTTGGATGTGTGTGTGTGGAAAACTGAGGAACAGTGAGAGGGTGCATGAGTAGAACATTCCATAAACCTTTGATAGCATCAGATGTGGTGGACACTGGACCAGGAATTAGAGGACATAGGCTTTCAGGGCTACTATTTGACCCAGCAGTCCAATTACTGGGTATATACCCAGAAGACTATAGATAATTCTGCCATAGAGACACATTCACGTGAATGTTCACTGCAGCGCAATTCACAATAGCAAAGACATGGAATCAACCTAAATGCCCATCAGTGGTAGGCTGGGTAAAGAATATGTGGTACATACACACCATGAAATACTATGCAGTCATAAAACAGAATGAGATCGTGTCTTTTGTGAGAACACAGATGGAGCTGGAGGCCATTATCCTTAACAAACTAATGCAGGAACAGAAAACCAAATATCATATATTCTCACTTATAAGTGTGAGCCAAATGATGAGAATTCATGGACATAAAGAAGGGAACAACAGACATTGGGGCCTACTTGAGGGTGGAGGATGAAAGGAGGGAAAGGAGCAGAAAAAATAACTATTGAGTACTAGGCTTAGTACCTAGGTGATGAAATAATCTACATAACAAACCCTCATGACACGAGTGTACCTATGTAACAAACCTGCACATGTACCCAGAAACCTAAAATAAAAGTTTTTTAAAAAGATGACATGGGTTTTCCTCCTTGGCCTGGTATAACATGGAATATGATACTGGATGAATCACTTTCCTCATTGCTTAGGCAAGAATATTGATATATGGTTTACTTCTTACTCATAGGGATGTGATGGAGCATGTTATAGAGCTTGAAGAATATTCAACTAATACAAAATATTATGATTATCTATGATCCCATCTTCCCCATTCCCCAAATGTACCTCACCACACAAAAGCAGATCTCAACCTTAAGAGAAAGCAAAGTGACCTATGACTAAGAAATAAGACTTAGACATAGCCAAAGCAAGACTAAACAAAAATAACAAATCTGGAGACATCCCACTACCTGATTTCAAACTATACTATAAGGCCATTGTCAGCAAAACAGCATGGTACTATTATAAAAATAGGCACACAGACCAATGGAACAGAATAGAGAACTCAGAAATAAACCCAAATGCTTATAGGCAACTGATCTTTGATAAAGCAAACAAAAACATAAAGTGGGGAAAGGACACCCTTTTCAACAAATGGTACTTAGATAAGTGGTTAGCCACATGTAGGAGAATGAAACTGGATCCTCATCTCTCACCTTATACAAAAATCAACTCAAGATGGATTAAAGACTTAAACCTAAGACCTGAAGCTATAAAAATTCTAGAAGATAACATTGGAAAAACCCTTGTGGATATTGGCTTAGGCAAGGATTTCATAACCAAGAACCTAAAAGCAAATGCAATAAAAACAAAGATAAATAGCTGGGACCTAGTTAAACTAAAGAGCTTTTGCATGGAAAAGGACCAGTCAGCAGAGTACACAGACAATCCACAGAGTAGGAGAAGATCTTCACAATCTATACATCTGACAAAGGACTAATATCCAGAATCTACAATGAACTCAAACAAGTCTGTAAGAAAAAAAACCAAACAAACAATTCCATCAAAAAGTGGGCTAAGGACATGAATAGACAATTCTCAAAAGAAGATACACAAATGGCCAACAAACATATGAAAAAATGCTCAACATTACTAATGATCAGGGAAATGCAAATCAAAACCACAATGCAATAGCACCTTACTCCTGAAAGAACGGCCATAATAAAAAAATCAAAAACAGTAGATGTTGGCATGGATGCAGTGATCAGGGAACACTTCTACACTGCTGGTGGGAATGTAAACTAGTACAGCCATTATGGAAAACAGTGTGGAGATTCCTTAAAGAACTAAAAGTAGAATTACCATTTGATCTAGCACTCCCATGACTGGGTATCTACCCAGAGGAAAAGAAGTCATTACTCAAAAACGATACTTGCAAATGCATGTTTATAGCAGCACAATTCACAATTGCTAAATCGTGGAACCAATCCAAATGCCCATCAGTCAATGAGTAGTTAAAGAAGCTGTGGTACGTATGTATGAAGGAATACTACTCAGCCATAAAAAGGAATGAATTAACAGCATTTGTAGTGACCTGGATAAGATTGGAGACTATTATTCTAAGTGACGTAACTCAGAAATGGAAAACCAAACATCATGTGTTCTCACTGATATGTGGAAGCTAAGCTATGAGAACGCAAAGGCATAAGAACGATGCAATGGACTTCAGGGACTTGAGGGGAAGAGTGGGAGGGGGCAAGGGATAAAAGACTACAAATATGGTGCAGTGTGCACTGCTTGGGTGACGGGTGCACCAAAATCACAAATCACCACTGAATAACTTACTCATGTAACCAAATACCACCTGTACCCCAATAACTTATGGAAAAATAAAATAATAAAAATTTTAAAATATATAAATAAATAAAAATATCAAACTTATTTATCTTGCCTTTGCAAGGTAAACAGCAATTAAAAAAAGAAAGAAGACTTAGGAAAATTGTATCTCCTGTACAATGTCTAGAATGCTTTCTCCCTGACTTATTTACGTGTTCCCCCAAGTCCACACTATGCCTTATTACTAACTGATGCACACTTTGCTTTTTACATTTAGCCTTCTCTCCTTCTCCTTTCTAACTTCACTATGGACACTGAGACCTGCTTTTCCCACTTCATCAAACACTATTTTTATTATTTTTGCTCCTATGGTGTTGACTATAATGAAAAAGGCTGAAAATCTACAACAAACTCCAGGAACTCAATGAGTTAATGTGGGCTGGGCTCTGACTCTCAACTAAGCATGTCAGGATGAAAAGCATTCAGGTAACGAAACTCCCAAACCCTCTCTCCCCCTTCATTACAGACACTCTCACATAGAGTTCCCCTATAAGAAGACTTCCCCGGAATGAGAGGCCACACACAGCTGCCCCACTAGGGCCAGTAATGAGTGCCATCCGAAGTTCAGAGCTGGAGCCCAATTATCTACATTTATTGCATCAGAGGCTTCAACCCCTATGAGTTCTGGGGTGCAGAAATATTACACCTCCTCCTGGGATGTGATCTGTCTATGAGAGAAGAAATATGAATCTGCCATGTGGAAAAGGATTAAAAAAAAGAAAACTGAGGGTAACTGGCCTGGAAGAGAGGTATTTTGTGATGGTTGCCTTGACATCCCTGAAGAGCTGCCAAGGAGAAGGAGGAGAGGGAGTAAAAGGAGTAGGAGTGTAACAATGATAATAGCAGCCAATGTTTAATGAGGGCTTGCGGTGGGCCAGGCACCATGCTAAGCATTTCACTTGAAATGCTCCTCCAGTGCTCACAATAACCCTGTGACATAGATACTATTCTTGTCACAATTTTAGATATGAGGATTAAACAGGCTAAGTGGCTTGCACAAGGTGCAGAGCTAATCAGATATTGAAACAGGGTCTATCCCAGACAGAAATATCAGATACATGGTTTTCTAGACTGACTACACGTCAGGATCATTCAGGAGAGCTATTCGAACTACTGATTCCTAAACAATCCAGAGGACATATGAAATCAGAATTTCTAGGGAAGCTTCCCGGGATAATGATGTTTCTTGGAAGCTTCCCTGGTAGGTCTGATGTATGCAGTCAGGTTTGAGCTCCTTTGGAGAACACACAATTTGTGTGACCTATAGGGACAGAAGGACAAGTTGAGAATGGAGAACTATTCTACATTCTATGATCGGAGGTTTCACTGAGAAAAATGCATTTATACAGAAAACTGAATGGCAACAAGGAGCCAGTCCAAGAAAGAATTGGGGGCAGAGGGCTCCAGGCAGAAAAAAATAGCAAGTACAAAGGTCCTGGAGTGCAAATAAACTTGAGGTATTCAAGAAAGGAAAGAAGGCTGGTGTGCCTGCAGCACAGTGAGCGAGCGGGAGAGTGGCTGAGACCAAATCAGAGGGGCAGGAAGGAGCCCAATCGAGTGGGCTTGTGGGTGATGACAAACAATTTGGATTTTATTCCAAGTGCAATGGAAAGCCAGTGTGGGGTTTTTAAGCAGGGAAGCGATGACTTTTGATTTACAATGTAAAAAGATAATCTTAGGTTCAGAGTTATCATAGGAGGGCAACAGTGAAAGCAAGGAGCACAATTAGAAACTTATTAATAATAATGCAGCAACCCAGGCTGGGAAGAGGGTGGACTGAGCCACAGCAGTAATTTCCTTCTCTGAGCTGTCATGGGGAATAAATGAAATAACATAAATGCACCCAGGACAATGCCTGGCACAGAGCGGATGACAAAATATTTGAATTTCTTTCTTTCAACTCTGTGCTACAGCAGGGAGCCAGGTTTTAGATCAAAGGAAGAAAGCAGTTTCCTAGAGTCAGGGCTGACCTAAGATGGCAGGTGCTAACTCTGGGAGTGATGCACTTCCTAGGATGGGGGAACTGAAAGATCACTTGGCAAGCATAATATAACCATGGTTATGTTCAGGTCACTTCTAATCTCAATAACCTATGATTTCCAATAATTCATTCATTTGACCCATATTCATTGAGCAGAACCTATATCCTGGGTATTGTGCCAGGCACTGTCATTCGACTAGTGAACATTAAAAGTGGCTAAGGAAATTGAGATTTTTACTGCCTGTCTGACCTTTGGTAGTTTGCAGTTTTTTATTCAAAGCAGTTGTGAGAATGTGGTCCTGTATCCCAGCTTGGAGTATATTAAGGTGATGTTCTTTGCCCTAAGTTTTTTTTTTTTTTAAACTCCTTAGTCTATTGATTTATTTAACAACTGTTTATTCTTTGGCTACTGTGTGTCAGGCACTGGGGATAGAAGGATGTAGCAAAGAGGCTACCTGTCCACCAACATTTATGCTCCTCCTTCCACATACCTTTTACTAGGAGTAGTTGCCAGATGCTACATGCCCCAGCATCGCTTGCAATTAGGTATGGCCATGTGATTGAGTTCTTGCCATGAGAATGTGATGTGAACAACAGTGATGAACACACTTCTAGTCCTGGTCTTAAAAAAAAGCCTTCCACAAGGCACTCCTTCATACTCTTACTTTCTGGCTGGATTGAATGGGGAAAGCCTCTGGGAAGCCTTTGAAAGCCACTTATTGATGGTGGCAGAAGTTCAGACCATCCTGCCTACCTGTTAACTTGCCTAGTAATGTTATCTATGCAAGAAATAAAAGTATAGTGTATTAGAGCTTTCATATATCTTTTTAGTCTATCTGTTATAGCATTTAGCCCACTGTTCTACATGAGGAGGATAAGACAGGCCTCCTCCTGAGTCTTAGAGCTGGTGGTTGTGTTCAGGAGACCATTTACTTAAAATCAAGGCTGTGATTAGATGAGATAAGCTTAAGCCCCCAATAAAAGCACATAACAGGGGCATCTAAACCATCCTGGGGGATCAGAGGGATGTTGCCCAAGTTGCAACCTAGAGGGTAAACTGGAGTTTATCAGAAGGGGGGAGAGGAAATGTATTCCCATCAGAGGATCAGCAGAAGTAAGGCACAGGGCAGGAAAGAACATGGGGTATCTGAGGACATGGAACAGGTTCAGTTGGGCTGAAGTGAGGGTAGAGGGCAAAGCTGGGGAATGGTAAGGGAGGTTGTTGGAGGGTAATAGTATCTGCCATATCAGCAGAGGAAAAGACTTCTCATGTCCCTGTTAGAACATCAGGCTGAGAGGCTCCAGCTTCAGTAGAGTTAACACCTTCCCAGACAGAGGCACTGTTCTGCATAGCTCCTTTCTTTCCTGCTGCAAGTGAAGGGCCAGAGTGTGCATGTGCACGTGTGTGTGTGTGTGTATGTGTGTGTGTGGTGTGCTGAGGGTGAGAAGGGAGGCAAAGAGAAAGGGGAGGAAGGTTGATTCAGTCATTCTTGACCTGAGTCACGTCAGAAAGCCAACAGAGGGTGTAGGCTCTCAGGGTGTCGCCAGCCTTGCTAGATGAAGGCTGTGGCGCCGGGAGATTTGTGCAGTGGGATCACCAGCTTTGGCAGGTTTAACAGAAATGAAGAGTACCAGCCCAATTCCAGTTTAAATAGACAATATTGAAACTCTGCCAGAAAGAATCTGAGCAATATTTTGCAAACTTTAATAACAGCTCAGAGAAACCGATCAGAGCATTTGGCTTCGCAGTGCATTATTGCTCAGCTGGACCCATGTAATAGCAGAGAGGAATGAATCTATTTTTTTTCCATTCCCAGAGAATAATATTTTTCTTCCTCCCAAACTGCGAGGAATTCAGTGAAGTCTAAATGTATTTGTCTTGTTTCTTATTTCAACTTCTCAATAAATCCCTCATAGGGTTTTGGCACCCACTGTTAAGGCAGTCAGTTTACTGCCTGAAATATCTTCTCCTATTGGAAATTATATTTCTAGACACTGTAACTTTCTTTGGTGGAGACTTTAATTTGTAGCTTTGATGTCCCACATGCAAGGCACTGAGCATGAGATTTAGGTAAGTTTTTGGATATGTTGAGCAGTGGAGAGTTCCATATATTATTTGGAATTCAAAAGTAATTGACATCTTCCTGGACCTCTGTAGTAGAAAGAAGAGAGATGGTTTTGGAACCTGAAATGGACGATCAAATCTCAGGTCTACCACTTATGAACTGGGTAATTTAAAAGAAGTGGCTTAAGCACTGTGGGCCTCAGTTTTCTCTCACCTGTAAAGTGAGGACATTCCTGAGCTCCCAGGTAGATTAGACAAAATAAAGGGTATCAAGTGCTTGGGACAGTGTCTGACTTTTAGGAGAATCCCATTCAATGGCATTTCCCTGCCTTCTCCTCCTCTCCCTAAAGGCTGGGAAAAGAGGTTGTGAAGCCCGAGATAGCAGCACAAGGTATTATTTCTAGGTTAGCATATAAACTCCTCACTCCCAGTGTGGAGAATGGGAAAGGCCCACATAACACTTTTATCATTCTGGTAAAACAGTGGGGTTAGGGAATCATGTAGATTTGAGAAATGGTAAGTTGTTTCCCATGAGAACAGGGGTCTCTGATGAGTCCAAAGGATGGGGCAACCCAACTCAAATAGGAGCCTTCAAAAACAGAGGCTGCTAGCTAGTTGTGAGTAGAACAGGTTCTCACAGCAGAGCCGCTCAAATTTGGCTCACCTTTGGGACAAATGAAATGGTTTGACCTCACTTTGGGAGTAACGTTAAAGGAAAGATGAACTGAGATCTTTTTATCTTAGACAGAGAATTGTTTTCCAAAGAAAAACAAACTAGAAAAACCATGGCAAGGCAGAAATTAGGAGATAATTATTTTCCTTTAGAAAAGACTGGTGGTTTCCCAATGTTTTTTGGTGAAGACTATGCATGAAAAAGATAAAAACACTCTCTCTCATTTGTTAGTCTCTGCTTGGATTCTGCCTCCCTAAAAGGCCTTCCTTGACAACTTTTCTCCTTGAAGGAGGTATTGTCTATTTCCTAACTTTGCTTTATGTTTGTCATAATATTTACCATCATCTGAAATTACACATACTGATTTGGTTTTGTGTTTAGAACTTGTCTTCCCCAGTGGAATGTACTCAGCTACTGCGTCTCACTTGCTGCTGTCTCCTTGATGTGGCATTTGAGAAATACTTTTCACTTTGGGAGGCTGAAGTGGGTGGATCACTTGAGGTCAGGAGATCAAGACTAGCCTGGCCAACATGGTGAAACCCCATCTTTACTAAAAAATACAAAAATTAGTCACGCGTGGTGGCAGGTGGCTATAGTCCCAGCTACTTGGGAAGCTGGGGCAGGAGAATCGCTTGGACCCAGGAGACAGAGGTTGCCATGAGCCAAGATCAAGCCACTGCACTCCTACCTGGGTGACAGAGGAGACTCCATCTCAAAAAAAAAAAAAAAAAGAAATATTTGTTGAAGGAAGCAATAAATAATACATATTATATATAGTGATTATTTTTGTTGTTTTTTAGAGATAAGGATAAGTAAGTCATAATAAAATTTAATTATTTTCATAAAATGAAATATTAAAAATGAATAATTTCTCAGCAGCTATGCTCAAGTTTTTTGGATTTGTAAATATTTTTAGAAGCAGAATTGATTTTTATCCACTTTTTCTTACATAAGTACTCTCAAAATGTTCATTGTTTGGCTGATGAATTCTAAGTTATGTTTAGATAAGTATGCTTACATTTTAGAATTTTTATCCACTTCCTGGTAATCAGAAGGTATAATCCAAATAAACTGTCAATTCTGCGTCATTATTTTGAAAACTGCTCTGTTGTCTCAGATGTGTACATCTCAAATTTTGGGTAAGATGCCATTCTCAGTCCATTAACAAATAACATATATTTATATGGTCTTTAAATACATATGATTATTATAAGTCTTTTTTTTTTTTAGACGAAGTCTTGCTCTGTCACCAGGCTGCAGTACAGTGGCATGATCTCAGCTCACTGCAACTTGTGCCTCATGGGTTCAAGCAATTCTCCTGCCTCAGCCTCTCACGTAGCTGGGACTACAGGCGTAAGCCACCATGCCCAGCTAATTTTTGTATTTTTAGTAGAGATGGGGTTTCACTATGTTGGCCAGGATGGTCTTGATCTCTTGACCTTGTGATCCGCCCACCTTGGCCTCCCAAAGTGCTGGGATTACAAGCGTGGTAAGTCTATTTTTAAAAACATGTATATTGGTGCCCTCAGAGCTTAAATATTTTGATAAAGGAGGAG
The DNA here is from genome assembly GCF_049350105.2 of Macaca mulatta. Lineage (NCBI taxonomy): Eukaryota > Metazoa > Chordata > Mammalia > Primates > Cercopithecidae > Macaca > Macaca mulatta. Next base: position 128,649,729 of record NC_133413.1, read on the forward strand.
TCGTTTTCATCATGCAATCAAATGTCAGTCTTACTACAAAGTGAAAGAGATCTTAGCAGTGGGAATACATAAAGCTTCATAAGATACTTTATACTTCAGAGTGAAATTCATTTTGTTCTCAGTTGTTGAGATCATATTTGAAGAGTGGATGGGGCACAAGAAACAAGGACCACCATGACTGGTGATTAGTGTCATGACAGTCCACCTGGGAAACAGGCAAATAGACATCCAGAATTCACAACTCACTTGGGACTTTCTTTATTCTTCATAAGAACATGTGGAGCTTTCTCATTCTTTCCTTAATGCTCTGCAGAAATAACTGAAAGTAGTCCTGGGAAGACAACGCAATAGTGTTTGCAAAGTTTGATCCTGGAGCAGGGATTCTCTGCCACGGACTATGTGATATGCTATAAACGAATCTCTTTAAGCCTCTATAAATGAGGTAGTAATAGTACCCACCTTCTATGGTTGTTGTGAGATTAAATAAGCTAATATACAGTGTCAAGCACTCAGGAATTCCTCAATCAACGAATATTCACCATTATGAGCAGCTCTTAACAGATTCTTCTACAAATGCCACACTGCAATGCTATTTGTTTTCTTAAAATACTGAAGTAGAGAAGAAGCCCCACTAAGCAGCAACATCTCATTTGCCAGCGAGGCCTAGTGAAGACTGAGGAAATCAGCAGCCATGTGCCTTCATAGCATTAGAGCAATTACACCCTGCATTATTAAACTCCATGGTATACAGTTCAACTTGCTAAACATTAAGAATTAAATAAAGCCCAAATAGTAGCACTTTCCCTCAACCGTGAAAGAGTGGCACTCACCAGTGAAACTCTCTAGCTAAATTACCAAGTGTGAAACCTAAATTTAGGATGGGGCAATTCAGAAACAGTTGATTACTGGATCTAAGATTATATATGTTCTTGTGAACTGCTGAAACTGATGAAATAAACATAAAATAATGGATTATTACAGACACAATTATGAAAAAAACCTCACCTGGGCTGGCTGGAATTGTTTTGCGTTGTTATAAGAAATGATTGCTGAAAAGCAATTGCAACCTGTGCCTACAAAAGGCAGCACAAATGATATCCACCTTCTGTAAGAAATTTGATATGGAGACTGAATAGAACAATATATTTTATTATCAAATTTGGCCCTTAAGATGTGATGTTATGCTTTAGGAGCTTGGAACTTTCTCTTATGTTTTATTTGGATGAAAACAGAAACAACAGAAACTCGCAGCACAGAACCATTAACGAGACCAGGTAAAGTGATGTTGCAAAAAGTTGGAAATCTACTTTCTTGTTTTCTAATCAGTCCCTGAGAAGACCAAAGGGCAGAAGGGACATTGTTGGTGCTTTGGCACAACACTGACCCCATGGCTCTGCCACCTCTGAGCTGTGTAATAGCAGTCAGTTCCTTGACTTCCCTAAGTCTTGCCTTTCCCATCTGTAAGTTGAGGATGGTGGTTAGGATACCATGTCCACAGGATTGGTGTGAGGGTCTGGGTTAGACGGTTATGTGAATTATTCCATTCAATTCTTGCAACAATCTCATTGTAAATGCTCCATAAATGGTTGACATTGTCCATGATTACATTCCACCTCTGTGTCTTAAAAATTTTGTAACCTTCGACAAATTACTCTAGGTGTCCCTGTCTCTTAGAGAAAAAAGATGGAAAAAAAAGGACTAATGATTGTACCTACCTTACCAAATTGTTGGGATAAACAAATGAGTTATGTAGAGCACATTTATCAGCTCTCTATGTATTAGCTGCTGCTATTGTTATAACTATGACTACTGCAACTATTTCAAGAATCAGTCAAGTCCATGGGAGAGGATTCGGGGGAGTAACCCTTCCTGGGTTGTGGTCCTAATAGCTATGTCTTGTCAAACCAATAATATGATGGGAGCCTTGGATTTTCTGTTCCTCTCTTCAGCTATAAGAAGAGAAGCCTGGAAGCCCTGTCTATGGGGATGCCAAGAGCCAGCTGAGGTTATATCACAATGCCACCCAGGGCCTCTTACTATGAGAGGAATTGGAAGGTGGGAAGCTGGAGGCAGAAGGCTGGAAAGCCATTAGCCCAGGCTTTCTAATCTTGTAGGAACTTGACTGGGACTTTTGATTTCTTTGCCCAATAAAGTATTTTTTGTTATTAAAATCATGCAAATATAAGAATCAAATGTAAACATTAAAAATATTCAGAAATATATTGGTAACTGCAGCTTGGCATTGTTTTCTTCTGTTGCCTCTCTTCCATCTCCTCCTTCCTTTTCTGCCTCCCCAGTGTTCCAAGACACTGGGAGCTTCAAAGAATGGAAGTAGACAAGGCCTTTCTCAACTGTATCAGGTCTCCGTACCACCTTCTCTATCAAAGCTCATATGACCAAGTTTGAGCTGCCTACATTTGTGATTTGGTTATTTGTCAAACAAACAAACAAACAAACAATCTTCAGAAAAGTAAGTAGGAAAGCACAAGAGCTCTCTAAAGAGACACACATGGCTTTAAACTCCAGCTCTAGAAATACTTCATTAAGCTTCTGTTTCCTCATCTATAAAATGGGAGTAGTAATAATATCTCACTCATAGGACCACTGAGAGGGTTACATGAGATCATGCATCTGACGTTTTAGCAGTGTTTGGCATAAGTAAAGTATTATACATGCCAGCCAATAGTTTTGGTCTCAAGTCTTAGGATCCAGAAAGCTAGTAGTACTCTAGCTAGCCAGAATTTTCCTCTTTTTCTTATTGTGATAAAATCAATTAAAATTTATCATTGTAATCGTTTTTAAGTGTACAGTTTAGTGGCAGTAAGTACATTCTCGTTGTTGTGCAAACAGAATTTCCTCCTATTATGTGCAAAAGACCCTTGAGACCCTGAATCACATCTCAGGACTTGCCCAAAGTCACGGTGAGTCTTGGAACTTACATCTTCCACCCCTTCAGAGTTCCCTAGAATTTCAAAGGCTATCTTCTTGTGCTGACTCAGCTGCTGGAATGAGTAGTGAAGCTATAGACATAAATTATATCATTCATCTAGTCAACACATTCATTCTATGAATACTTATTGAGCATCTACCATGGAAAGGACACATGCAAGAGATTAGACAAAAAGCATCTGTTATTTCTTACAACAGCCTTATTGGTATTTTGGGTAGTTTTTACTTTTGTCCTTCTAGAAATGAGGCCATGAAGATCCAGAGAGGTTTGGTACCTCTTCCAAGGCCACATAGAAAATAGTGAAGATGGGATTCACCTCCAGTGGACCATCACTCCAAGAGATTTGTGGTGAATCTGATTACAGGGCTTGTTAAGATTTTTTAGGAATATAATTTTTTTCCTCAAGTCATAACATCATTATACCAATATGGTGGAGCAGGTCTTTTGTCACCATGGGAAAAAAGAAAACACCCAGATTCTTCTGTGAACTAAAAGAACCTGAAGCGGAAAAGGAAATTAGGTCTCATTGTCATAACACTGAGAACACTGTTGAAATATCACACCAGGGTATTCTTACGCCATGAGGTGGGGGTGGTGGTGGTGGTGGTGGTGATGATGATGATGGTAATGGGGATGGTATGGTGATGATGATGATGGTAATGAGAATGGTATGGTGATGATTATAATGCTGATAATTATCAAACATGGATCACCTAGTGCATACAAGGCTCTACATTTAGATATATTCATACATGTAATATTTGCTGAGTATCTTCTCTTTGTTAGGCACTAGGAATACAGTAGTAAACAGGACAGATATACAAGGTTCCTGTTCTCATGGAATTTACAATCTAATGAATGATAAGGTTTTAAACAAATAATTGCATATAGCAATCCTCAAAACAGCCATATGAAGTTGGAATGATGACAATAATAATAAAACTACCAAGACTCTTCCACTAGTGAGCACCTATTGTGTGCCAGACACTCTTCTAGGTGCTTTACATACAAAATATTTTGTTCTGAAGGTTACAGAATCTTAGTGGGCACCAGTTTCCTCCCAGCAAATATGAGCACAGATGGGTTTGTCTTACACCAAACCTTTCCATCATACTCTGCTCTTAGGCTAGCCCTGGATTTATTTTCTACCCAGATGATTTGTTCTTCCCATCAAGGGTTGGGATCTCGATATGTGGGCTAGGACACCAAAGGGTTTGGGTGCTCACCTTCTAATGGCCACCAGGTCTCTGTAAGCAAAAACACTCTTTTTTCATGTAGCCAGCATAAAGGGAGACAGAGATTCCCAGCCACAACACTGGAATCTTCATGGGGGCTGTGTGCAGATTTCTTCATCTTCTCCACCCTATAGAGCACTGGAGAAGATGTCATCTCCATTAGAGCAGGGCTTTCCCAGGACATGGAGTTAATTAGGCATGATCTTGGCCATTCTTTTGGAGGAGTCAGGGATATCTCCATATTCCTGAATATCCTATGCAAGATGGCAATGAATTCATTTATTAATAATATTATCCCAAATTCATGCAGCCTGCTTCAGCTTACCTCTCACTAGCTCATAGGTTATCTCAGGTGATCCTCATTAAAATCCCTGTAGGATATCTTTATTTATAGATAAAACTCAGGCAGCCCTGTAGAGAAGCCCACATGATGAGGAGCTAAGGCTTCTTGCCAACAGCCACGTGAGTGATGTTGGAAGCAAATGTTCTACCCCTGGTGGAATCTTCAGATGACTGCAGCCCTGATTGACACATTGACTGTAACGTCAAGAACGACTGCATCAGAAACACCCAGTTAAGCCACTCCTAGATTTGTGACTCTCAGAAACCATGAGATATAATAACGTTTGTTGTTTTAAGTGGCTAAATTTTCAAGTACCTTGTTAAGCAGCAGTGGATAATTCATACAAAATTTAAGAATATAGAAATTCATCTTTGGAGTCAGACAGTTCTGGATTTGCATTCTGGTTTTGCCAGTTATTAGCTTTGTAACCTCGGGCAACTCATTCCACATCTCTAAGCCTCAATTTCCTCATCTGCAAAATGGAGGTAATAATGGTATTTGTACCCTAGGGTTTTTCCCCCTGAGTAAATGAAATGGTGCTTGTTAAACACAATGCTTGGCACCTAGTACGCAGTCAGTAAGTGGAAACTATAATTATTGTTATTATAATCTTTTGAGCTCATTTGGCAACTGTTTAAAATACTGATTCTTCTTAAAGTGCCGACTGCTAGCCTTGCTCAATTGGATTATGCAAAAGGATTTTTTACGAGGGAGACATGCACAGTCAGAGAACACAGGTCTTGCTTGTGATTGCTCGTGGTGCTGAAGGACAAGCCAAGATTAAAGAGTCAACCAGCAGTTGACTGAGCTTTTTTCTCCTTGTCCACAAAATGCTGATGAACAGCATTTTGAAATGTAATTAAGATTACACTGAAAAATCAGCCCTCTATCACCCCGTCATTCAATCACCTTTTCCTTTACCAGCAGGAGCCAAGAGCTTGGCTTTACCTTCCCCTACAAACAACCACCTGACCCCTGGCTCATTAGTCCCATCCCTGGGATAGTATTCATTGATTTTAGGGGCCAGAGTCCAATATTTCTCTCCCATCTGTCTTTATGGTCTGCACCGAGGTCAAAGTTAACCACATACTAATTTTCCTGGAGGATATTTCCTGATGCGAGAGTGATTAGAAACTTCTTACTTCCCATTCTTCATATTCAAGTTTCTGTTCTTCTTTGCCCAATGGTTCGTTCTATCTCTGTAATCTGAGGGCAGGTGTAGAAAATGGCTTACCTTGAAAACCATAAATTATCTGTACTCATCACTTTCAGAACAGGACTCATTAAAAAAAACTTATTTCCCACAACAGTGTTCAAAGAGGTGAGTTGTCTTTTAGCACACTAACACCTCTGCCTCTTTTAAGACCATTGAGCTTACTTCTTAAAGACCATTGAGCTTACTTCTTAGACCAATGTAGTAAGTCAATCCATACTTATCAAAACAAACATTTTGGTGTGACTATCTTCTTAGGTGGTAAGTGACGTTTTCATGGAGAAGTTTGAGATGATTATACCTTTTTGGAAATAATCCTGACTCTTGATAAGCCCCATAGGTATTCTGCTGGCCTGGGGGACAAGGGATTTGCCTGTTGCTCCTGGCGTGGCAACGGATGAGCTATGTGAACCTGGGAGGGTCACTCCATCTAAGTCAAATCAGTTTCTTCATCCATGAAATGGGGATACCTGCTCACCTACTCTTCAGAGTTTTCATAAAAATCAAATGGTATGGTATCAACAAAGTACTCTGAAAATAATTTAAATAACTTCAATGTATATAAACATTCCAGTTATATGAAATTCTGTAAAAAATAAACCAGGTTTTACTAGTATTTCTCCAACACACAAAACAAAACGATTACATTTGAGTGATATAAGCTGTAAGTATAATTATTTATTTATTTCTTTCTTTAGAGACTGGTCTCGCCCTGTTGCCTAAGCTGGAGAGCAGTGGCACGCTCATGCCTCACTGAAGCCTTGACCTCCCCGGGCTCAGGCTATCCTCCCACCTTAGCCTCCCTAGAAGCTGGGACCACAGGCACATGCCACCACACCTGGCTAACTTTTGTATTTTTTTTGTAGAGACAGGGTTTCATCATGTTGTTCAGTCTAGTCTCGAACTCCTACGCTCAAGTGATCCACCCTCCTTGGCCACCCAAAATGCTGGAATTACAGGCATGAGCCACCACGCTTGGCCCCATAAGTGTAAATAATAAAAATGTATGGATAAAAGAAAAATTAAGAATTTACATTTGGCAAAAGACACTAAAGAAAGTTAACACAAAGATGACAGTTTGTCAAAAGATAGGCCAGAAAAACTGAAAGTAGGTATCTTGAATCTGCAAGAAAATCAGACAAATAGCAGAGGTCTCCCATTATCGGAGGCCTTGTTTTCCATGGTTTCAGTTAACCTTGGTACAGCACAATAAGATATTTTCAGAGAAAGAGAGAGAGAGATTCCCATTACTCTTATAACAGCATATGGCTATAATTATCCTATTTTATTATTATTAGTCGTTGTTAATCTTTTATTATGCTAAACTTATAAATTAACTTTATTATAGGTAGGTATGCCTAGGAACAAACATAGGGTTTGATATTCTCTGTGATTTCAGGCCTCCACTGGGGGGTCTTGGAACATATTTCCCACAGACAAATGAGGACTGCTATAAACAGAAAAAAAAAGGCATGACCCCCCTCCCTGCGCCTGCCACATCCCCACTCCTGCCACCAAATCTAAGGGTTTAAACAAGTTACTCTCAAACTGAGAAATCTAACTGGCTAAGGAGTATGAAGCTATGCTCAAAGTCCCTAATTATCAGAAAATGCACATTAAAACAGTCAGATCCAACTTTACATCCATCAGATGAGCCAAAATTAGAAATCTGGATAATGCCATGCACTCTACAGAGAGTAGACAATGGTTTTCCCATCTGGGCTACAATCTGGCAGCATGGAGTAAAATGAGGCCTTCAGGTGTTCTATGATCCAGGAAGCTCCATCCTTGGTCTAAAGCAGATAAATTCTTCCCAGTTATTCATATGAGGCAACCCACATGTATTTCACTAGGGTAGTAGGTAAGTAAAATGTGATGGAATGCTAGGCATCAAGTAGAACCTTGAGCTAGATGTACACATAGCAACATGGTTAGATTTCAGAAGCAGTGTTGGATAAGAATGAAAAACGATGAGGTCTTAGAGCACAATATCATTTGTATGGATTACAAATATATCCACACTCAAAAGAACAGTATATATTAAAATATATCAAATGTATTAGCACTTTTGCATTAGTGGGTAGGGAACAGATGTGAAATTTGAAAACAAGGAGGGGAAAAATCCACAAGAGTCCCTTGAAAGAGATGAAAAAATGGTATGCCATGAATCAAGCAGCACTGCTAACTCAACTCTGTGCACCTGAGGTACAGAAAGATAACTTGCATGCACTGTACCATTCCATTTTTGAAAAAAATCTATATACTCAGGGGCACATATACATTTGAAAGATCAAAGGCATTTGCAATGAAATATTAACAGTTGTTATTTCTGAGTGCTGGCCTGTGGTATGACTGTTATTTTCTTATTTTGCTTATCTGCATATTCTAGACTTTCTACAGTGGACCTGCATTCCACTTATATGAAGGAAACAACTTCATATAAAATTACTTAAAAACCCTGGAGATATGTGTCATGTTTTCCTGTCTCAGTAATCTGCACACATACCCGGAGTGTGAAACTTTGAAGGATTATGTCCCTGAAAGATGACACAAGCCTTCTGGTTGTTCTTCTCATGGAAATGGAGAGGTGTAAAACTTTAAAGAGCTGAGCTTTTGGCAGTTGTATTTACCAAAAGAAAGAAATCTGCACGAAGAGAGAGAAAATGGCACATCGGGACAATGATTTTCTTTCATTGGCTCCCACAAGATGCACAACTTCTCTTCCCTGGCACACATTTTCAGCAAGGTTTATTTTTGGAAATAAGAGATGAAGCCGAGTTTTATGTCTCGGAGTTAAGGGAACCCTGAGAATACCTAAGGGTTCTTAGAATCCACAGCAATCCTGACTTTCACATCCATCTTATCCAGGTCTTCATCATGACCACATCATGACTTTTTGATGCCTGATTTACTTCAACCAGCAGCCATTGTTGGAGTACATACTGCGCATATATAAAGGTACTAATTCATTTAACTTCCCAAAAAACCCTTTGAGATGGGTATTCTTGTTATCAATATTTGCAGGTTAGAAAATTAAAGCACAGAGAGTTTAAAATTTTGCCCAAATTCACATAGTTAGTAAGGAGCAGATTGAAGATTTAACCCAGCCTGGCTTCAGAACCTAGTCGTAGTGGGTGGCTAAAGACCATTGTCTCTAGGAACTGCCAGATCTTTTTTCCCCTGCTAGAAATCCATTTGCAAGGAACACTTAAATATCTGTCTTCTTCCATTCAGGTGTCAAATAATGCCATTGGCTTTTTTAATCACTGGGATTTTGAAACATTTGCAGTCCTTTCCATGGTGCGGCCCTTTCTGTAAATTTGTTTTTACAAGGAATAAAATCTAATCACATTGATAGATGAAATACATATGTTGTTAATAATGATTATCATAGCTAAAATTAAAATTCCTCTGAAAGAGGGAACCATCTTTGTTGGATAAAATTTTGTGATGAGCTCTACAGGGTAGAATGAGGACTAGTGGTCAAAATCATAAAAGTTGATGATAAAATGCCCTGAGTGAGATAGTAAGAGGAATTTTGTTTTGTGCCCAGAAGGAAAGTAGAGTAAAAACTAGGAAAGGAGAAGGAGGAGAATTTATAGAGATAAACCAAAAGAAGGCATAAATATCTAAAGGAATACCAGATACTAGCCCTGTGTAGGCTTTTATAAACAGGGATGTCCAATGATAAATCTGAAGGTTTACAGACAAATTCTCTTCCTGGCACACATTCTCAATAGGGTCTATTTTTGGAAATAGGAGAGGAGGGTGAGTTTTATATCACAGAGGCAGCATGTGTGGAAGCCCAGAGTTAAGGGAACTCTGAGAATACTTAAGGCTTCTTTGAATCCACAGGAATCCTGACTTTCACACCCATCTTATTTAATATCTAGGTCTGCATCATGACCACAGCTGGCAAGCCATTTATTTTCTGCTTCACCAGGCAAACAAAACCAGGGCATGCCAAGGTAGGCAGATAATTACGTTTTTTGGAGACAAGATATCAAAGATTACTAAGAAGCCTCAAGTTTCTGTGATTAGACACTGAGGCCAGAGCAGTTTTCAAAAGAGCTTCTCCAGTAACAGTGAACTTCTTCAACAGCCAAGATCACCTAAAGTTGGTAATTACGGAACCAAAAACATTAGGCCTACCAGTAATACACTCTGGATGCTGCAAAGGGAGGAAGGGAGTGTATCAGTTTGGCCATAAACTGTCCCAGCCACGTTACACAGTCCATTTTATGTAACTCTTATAATCCTGGGATGTGGGGATTATTATTCCTGTTTATACAGGAGGAATCTGAGCTCAGAGAGATTAAATCATTTGGCCAACATTTAATAGAGTGAAGAAGTAGTGATACCAGAATTTGACCCAGACCTGTTTCCAAAGTCTAGTCTCTTTCTACTTGGTTATATTCTATCTTTTATATAGGAACAATCAAAAGATATATAGTAGCTGCCTTCAGGGAATATTTAATAAAAAGGGACTAACTGGCAAACCATTCTCTTTTGATGTTCGCATCATTTCTGGTGATAGCTTCTTGCATTTATCACAGAATTTTCCAGTTGTAAGGGAAGCCTCAGAGTGCCTCTAAACAGGCAGATCTTTCTGGGATTGGAAAGGGAGGGGGTAAGTTGAATTTTGATTGAGAAAAATGTAACCTAGTCTAAGAGAAATGGAAACCCATTTTAGGCAGAAGGATTCATTTAGAAGGTTGAGAAGCAGCTGCAGGAGGTAGGCAGCATGGTGGTAGCACCTTAGAGCTAAAGTGGAGAGGGGAACATGGATATAGAATGTGTTTTTCAGTTCCAGGCAGGCTCAATTCTCATCAGCTAAGCAGATGTGCATGGATTATCTACTATGCAGGTATCAAACACTGTGCTACATGCTGGGAACCCATAGATGAATATGGCAGGAAATGCATGATCATTAGGGCCTAGTCTAATGGGAGAGTTGTCAGTAGCCTCCAAAGTATCTTTTCTTCTTTTCCCCATCCTGCAAGGACTTGAACTTTCCAGCCATAAAGTCTGAGGCAATCATCGCACGCCTATCTCTTTTGCATCAGTGATTGGTTAAGGAATGGGCACCAGTCTTTCATTGATCTTGTGAGAGGAAGTGTGGAACTTTTGTCTGCTTGTAAGAGAAAGAGACATTCTTTCTTTTCATTAAGACATCAGTGAAGAAACTTGTGCAGGAACTGTAGGAATCATTTTGATACCAAGAAGGCATTAATCTAAGTTAGCCAGGAAGACAGGGTCAAGAGAAACACAGAAAAATGAGACCCCAATAATCTAGGAAAATTTAAATCAAACTGTACTTTAAGCCTGCATTATCTCTTTTCATTTATGTAACTCATATATTCCAGTTTGAGTTGGATTTTCTGTAACATGCAGAAAAAACATCATATCATTTCAAGGAGTTTTAAAAATAGATCATTCTAATATTTGGTAAGTGCTATGATATAAATATGAGTAGAGTGATATCAGATTTTAGAGAAGAGGCATTGACCCTCAACTCTGGGATACAGGGAAGGATTTCTAAGTAAATGATGATTTATCTGAGTTTTGAAAGATGAACTAGAGTTCGGTGAGGAAGGATTTCCAGGTAGAAGGAACAGCACGCGTAGAAGTTCAAAGGCAGGAACTACATGTTTATGAGAAATTTTAACAAATGTGTTGTTACTAGATAGTAATGTGCAATGCTTTGCTGGCTGGCAATGTGACTAAAGAGGAGCCTAGGTTTCCCTCAGTAGGCGAAAAGGAGACAAAGTTTTAGGCAGGAGAGTGATGTGTCTAGATTTGCATATGGCTGAATGTGGAGGATAAGATTACAGGAAGCAAGACTGGAGGCAGGCTTTAAAAAGTAGGACATTGTCATTTGCACCAACATGGATGGACCCAGAGAACATATGCTAGGTGAAATAAGCCAGGCATAGGGAGATAAATATTGTGTGATCTCACTTATATGTGAAATCTAAAAAAGCTGAACTCATAGAAGCAGAGAGTAGAATGATGGCTACCAGAGGCTGGGGAGGAGGAGGGGTATGGATGGGGAAAGGAGAGACATTGATCAAAAGATACAGAGTTTCAGTTAGATAGGAGGATTAGGTTCTGGTGATCTGTTATACAGCATAGTGACTATAGTTAATAATAATGTATTATGTATTTCAGAGTAGCTAAAAGAATGGATTTTAAATGTTCTCACTATAAAGAAACGATAAGTATTTGAAGTGATGGATATGTTAATTAGCCTGATTTACTCATTCCACAATGTATACATGTATCGGAACATCACATTGTTTTATATAAATATATACAATTACTATCAATTAAAAATAAAATGAAACTTTTAAAATTTTATTTATTTACTTATTTATTTTTCTTTTTTTGAGATGGAATCTCACTCTGTAGCCCAAGCTGGAGTGAAGTGGCACGATCTCAGCTCACTGCAACCTCCGCCTCCTGGGCTCAAGCAATTCTCATGCCTTAGCTTCCTGAGTAGCTGGGACTAGAGGCATGCACCACCACTCCTGGTTAATCTTTTTGTATTTTAGTAGAGATGGGGTTTCTACATGTTGTCCAGGATAAATTCAAACTTCTGAGTTCAGGCATTCTGCCTGCCTCGGCCTTCCAAAGTGCTCGGATTAAAAATGAAGAAAAGATTTATTAATCTTATAAATTAAGACAGATTAAAATGGGAAAAAGACACTAGAAGCAGGAAACTTATTGGGGGTATTAATTCATTCATGCTCAGTCACTATGCCAAATGGTGCCAGGCATTCACATACAACAGGGATAAAGAAAACAGACACAGATCCTGCTCTCAAAGAGTTCACTGTTAATTGGGATTGCTGTAAAAGTTCAGATAAGAGATAAAGACACTACAGAAAGGGACAGGGTCTTTGGAAATGGACTGGTAGGGTCATTTAACCAGCAGAAGATATGACCTTCTTCCACTGTAGGAACTGTGCGTTGCTTACCCCAAATATAGCCTGATTTCAAATACTTAATCATTTTCTTACACCAAACACTACTATTCCACTTCTGTTCCCAATATAGGGATCATGTGGTGTGATTTCCACAGCAAATAATTCTATCTTCATTATGCCACATTACACGTGGAGTCCTGCTCTTACTCTTGGCTACTCTCATACAAACATTGGCACTGACTGTGGAGAGACAAAAGGATTGTTAGTCCTTTTCCAAATTCCAGCAGTCAAGCTGGTGGTCAACACTGATGGATTGGAGGAGGTTAGATGGAGGATGGTGTTGAGAAGAATGCTAATGTTGCTCAGATTGATGTCTGATGTCTGACATGGGCACAGGAAGGATATTCTGGCAATCATGAGTATATATTTGCTCATCAGGCATTAGCTCACTGTCTGTTTTGGCCACTATCTAAAAAAATGATTACTGAGTAGATGACTTTATTTTTTTATACATCAGAAGATGTACACCCTCTTCTGAAAACAAACGGAACAAATGGAAGCCAATTAAAATATGGTCAGCGCTAACTGACAAAAAGCCCCAGAAAGCATTCTTATAAAAGCACTCTTTCAATTTGTTAACATACACCACCTTAAAATACTCAACTTTCTAAAACAAATGCAGTGTAAGATCAATACAGCCATGAGCTCTTTTTATTTATGAGAATCTGTTCATGCTTAAGGACCATCAGCTGAACAGAACTGCTGCCATTGCCAAAATACTACATAAACTAACAGTGATTTCATTTTATAAAATAAAAGGCGTGTGTGTGTGTGTATGTGTAGAGTCATTCCTTGATCCCCCATGGATCCCAAAATCTGTGAATGCTCAAGTCCCTGAAATAAAACAATGCAGTATTTGTATATAACCCACTCACATCCTTTTGTATACTTTAAATCATCTCAAGATTACTTATGATATCTAATACAATGCTTACATATCACTTCATTTATGTGGATTCAATGTAGTACTTGGAAATGAAAGGCATGAAATGTATATATTATAGCAACTGTGCTTGCTTACCCCAAATATGGCCTAATTCCAAATGATTAATTATTTTCTTACACTAAAAACTACTATTCCATTACTGCTCACTGTGATCTTTATGTTATGCACATCCTCCAGTATATGCACATCCTTCCATATACTTTAAGTCATCTCTAGATTATAATAAATACCTAATCCAATACCTACACGACTTCATTCACCTGGATTCCACCTAGTATTTGGCACACAGCATATTCAAGTTTTGCTGTTTGGAAATTTGTGGAAGTTTTCCCAAATATTTTTGATTCATGGTTGGTTGAAGCCACAGATGCAGAAGCCACGAATTTGAAGAGCTGACTTTATGTATGTATGTATCACACACAATTTTCTTCAGCTGTGGTTTCTGGTCACGTAAGTTATTTTAGATACCCTATACAATAGTATCTTCTAAAAGATTTTGTATTTTAGGAAGTAAGAAGGGTAATTCTAATGGCAGGCAGCTTCTTACTAATGAAAGACATGCAATAATTCCAGGATTCCTGTGTATTGTCTGTAAGAAAACAGGCCTCCTTTGCTTTTGCTCTAAGCAGCAGCCACAGGCCCTTAGAATGATTTTAGATGCAATGTAAACTGTAAATGGGATTATTTTTCAACAACATCACGAACTTCTCATGGAGTCATAGGTGGATGTTCCTGGAGAAGGCATGAAGCAAGATCCAGAGTGCTATTGGCCTAATCACTATTTGGGTGACTGTGAGCAGGCAGCAGCCTCTGAGTGAATGCAGGTGAATCCACACCCCAGGTGTGGTGTGGGGGAATGCACGGGAGGCTGGAGATCAGGCTGAGCAGATCTCACTTGGGTCTTCACTTAGCCCGAGTTTCTGGCCTTTGGGATGGGAGGCTCAGCCAGTCAGGCTAATTAGGAATTTCCCTGATCATGTGAGAGTGGTCTGCGTGGGTAGGCTGAGCCAGGCAGGGCACACCAACACATCATTGAATTACCAGATCCCTGGTTTGTTCAGGGGCCCCATGGAATAGAGATAAGACGCCCTGTGTTTGAATCCTGGCTCATCAAATACCAGCTTACCAGCCTTAGGCAAGTTCCTTAAACTCTCAGAGCCTCACTTTCCTAATATTAAGAATGGGAAAAATAAGGGAGTGATGTAAGAATGAAATAGAATATTTTATACAAAGCACCTGAAAGAGTATTTGGCTTGCAGCATGGACACTCAAATAGGACCAATCTAAACTTGTTAATTGTGGTGAATACCCCTAAATACACAAAGGATTAAAATATAAAATGCCAGGAAGGCAAAAATGGATTTTTTTTTTTTTTTTGAGGCAAGGTCTCACTCCGTCACCAAGGCTGGAGAGCAATCTTGTCTCACTGCAACCTCCACCTCATATGTTCAAGCGATTCAGCCTCCCGAATAACTAGGACCACAGGTTCCTGCCACCATGTCTGGCTAATTTCTTTTACTTCTTAAAAAAATTTTTAGTATTTCTTGCCATATTGTCCAGGCTGATCTTGAATTCCTAGCCTCAAGTAATCTGCCTGCTTCAGCCTCCCAAAGTGCTGGGATTACAGGCGTGAGCCACCACGTCTCACCAAAAAATGGAGATCAAAAGTCAGTCAATAAATGTTTTCCTCTAAGCTGTGAAACATGCTAGGTGCTGGGGTAAATCCTAGGGAGTCAAAGAGAGTCTGTCCTACACAGGCCTGCCATATTTACTAGTTACCTTGTTCTATAGTGTTCTAAGTCCTTCACACCCACTCCTCACCACCCTATTACTACTGTCATTTAAAATGCAAAAACCACGATGCACAGATGTAACTTGCCCAAGGTTGCACAGCTTAATCCTGGGGCAACACTAGCCCTTCATATCGTTGTGGTCATAGATATGTGCATAGGGGGTCGTGAGTGAGAAACAGGAGGAGTGGTCAAGTGGTAGTGGGTGAGGGGTAGAAATCAAGAAAGGCTTTTTGAGGGAAGTGATCTATGATTACTACTAAGAACCCTTGAGTTTAGTCTTAGAATTAAACCTTATTCAGGTACATTTTCTAGTGGTGGTTGTAGAATTGGGCAGCCAAGCTTCAGTCCACACATAACACAGAGAAGCACCAGGCATCTCAAATGATAGCAGAATCCCGCTGCTGCAATCAGGGCATCAAAGCCCACCCTGCTTTGGTTATAAATAAGGTGATTATCTGGTTTGAAATGAGGTGACAAAGGTAATCTTGCACCTGAAGTTTTCTATACCATCTAGTGCTCACTAGATCTTTTTACGCCCCCACCTTTGCTGCGTGCACTGTAAACCTTTTGCTTTTTGGTTACACGTGCTTTAGAAGTTCTATCCCCGACTACTTCTTTCTGGGAATGGAAATTTAATCTGCAAAACTGTTCTGCATTGCTGGCCCCAGAATTAAAAGCAAGCACCTTAAATGGGGAAATTAAATTTATTTGATATACCTGTACAAAATTGGATCCAGCAACCATTTGGTTTGCAGGCTCGCACAAAATGGTTTTAGCTGTACTCTGTACCTAATACTTAATTCACAGCTGAAAGGGGGCCAGCCTCAAAGACCTTGTCTCTCACTGATACCAAGCAAGGTGATCATTAGCCAAGAGCGGGCGTCATCTTCTGTTAGAGCTGTTCCCGTGTGCTCAGCGTAATCGACAGCTGAGGAGTCTTCCTTGGGGAATCAAAATATTCAGTTGACTAAATTTTCATTAAAAAAAGAAATACCCAAGGGGAAAGATACTTCAATTATAAATATCTACATTTCCTTTTACATTCTCCTCGCTGAAGTTTCCTAGTCAGGCTCTGCCTGGGTGCTGCAGAGGGCAGAACCTAAGGTTTGCATTTGCAGGTATCTTAGCTTTAAGAAGAAGCTAAATGAAATAAGATTTGTCCTTCTAGAATCCTTTCTGTGTTCTGCAGTTTAGCTCCTATAAAACCGTAGTTGTGTTTTCTTCCTTATGTTCATTTAGAGTACTTCTATGCCTGATAAGAAATGAAGGCTGGGGAAAATGCAGAGGGTCTGGGCCAGAGTGCTGAATCCAAGGTAATTTTGCTAATGCTTGGAGGACCAGGATGGAGACAGGGACGCTCATGTAGAGAAGGGTCTGTCCAAAGATCTGGTCTGATCCCTTGTGTTACAAATGAGGTCTTACTCTGGGGTCCAGAAAGGATGAGTGACTTGTCCGAGGTCCCACAGCTTGTCATTGGCAGAGCCAGGAGAAGCACCTTATCATCTTTCTCCTGTTGTGGTAGTGCTCTCTTATCTTGACTAGCAGTCATCTCTGCTCCGCATCCAGCTCAGCACTTCCTGCTAGCTGCCTTTGTTTGCTTGTTTCATTTTCTTGCTCCCTTCTTTTTTTCTCCTCTTGTTTTTCCCATTTCTCTTTCTTCCTCCCTCTCTTCTTTCTCTCCCTCATTCCCTCTTTTCCTTCCCTCTTTCTCTTTCTCCCACTTTATCTCCTTCTCCCACTCTTTCCTGTCTTCCCTAACTTTCATTTACCAAACACAGATTTACTGCCTATTATGGGCAGTGAGTGTAGAAGGCGCTGGGAGCTCACTGGTGGCCCAAGCAGTCTGTCCTCCCTCCAAAGAGCTGAAATGTAAGTCGACGGTGGGGGATAAGGCAAGTCTGACCTTTTATCCTTTGTAAGAACCTGGCTTCTCTGCCAGTCCCAGCAGCAGTCCCAGGCTTGTGGGCATTCCTACTGAGTATGGCAGTGAGATGAGTGGAGTGTGGTACCATTGCTGAGAAGTGGTGAGGGAGCCCATGTAGAGAGAATCTGAGCTGATCCAGGGTCCACCACAGCCAGCCTTGGTTGGGGATACCTGAAGCCCCTTAAAGAGGCAGGAGAATGTCTCGGCCAATGTGGTTGCTTTAGTGAGAGATGGAACACTGTCTGGATATTTCTTCATGAGCCAGCTAGAGATCACACACATCCAATGTATGCACTCTTTGTGTCTAGCAAAACTAAGTAGAGTAGGTATGGTTGGTATTTCAATGAGAAACTTGCAGAAAGGCAGTGTACTATTAGCTCTCTCTTTGCATGAAGGTGAAGTGCTAGAGTAAGTATGTTCCTAAGTTCTGAGTTGTAGAATTTGGGTTTCTTACTACCAAAATGGGAATAGCGGCAATACATATTCTGTACAATTTCTGTACCATGATTAAATAATCTACAGTAAACTATCTTAAACTATAATATTGTGTGCTATGTACTGTTATGTTTAAATAGAATGTCCTACCTTTTTTTATTTATGAGGATATATTATAAACTCTTTGTATCTCAGGGCCTAGTGAGCTGCCTTGTAAACAGCAGGTCATCCGTGTGTCTTTAGTATCAATGCTGACAATGGCAGGCATTTTAGGAAACTGTGTTCCTGATGTTGCTGCTGTTAAGATGAGGGCATGTCAGAGTGGTGCATTTTCAGTGCTCAGTACGATCTCTGAAGTTTAGCATGTGTTCAGTTAGTTATGTAAATGTGAGTTAACCAACTAAACTATCCTTTAACCAAGGTCAGGTCCCAGAAAAGAAAGACAATCTTATCAATGGATATAACACTGAAAGGCAACACACAGGTGATTTCTGCGAAATCAAAACCCACTTATTCTTAATTCCAACATATTTACTGAGTGCCTGCTAAGCACTAGGAAGAAAATGCCCAGAATGAGAAATGTAACACTTGGGCTTTCAATTTATAACTATCTCTTCTGTTAAAAAGTTCTTACATTTCACTCTTGTTGAAAGGGTCTATTGTATCCAAGAAAATTGTCTCCAACACTTTTTAGACACGGGTGAACTCTAAATGACACTAGCAACCACCACTATAACAATAATAATACTTAAACCATAGGCTCCTTCAAGCAAAGCAGATTTCATCCATGTGAAAATTGGCCACATCTGTTGTGCACAAAAGATGAAAGACGTAGAGGAGGGTGATGGGAATGGGTCCATTAACCACTTATTTCAGAATATAACTTAAGTTTTGAAAAATCATTCTAGAGTCAATTCCCTATCTGTCAAGTATTAGGCTGCAGTGAACGTTTCCACCCTGGGGTCTTTCAGCCGGGGGTTGACAGGAGGGTGAAGAACAGTTGCAAAAATGGCAGTGATGTAACACTTAATCTTCCCAATAGCCTTTATCAGTGCTGCAGCCTCCTTGCTGGAAACGAGAAAGTTCCAGAGATTTTGATTGATGCCGCGTAGAAAGACACAACGAGCTATGCTGGAAGTGATCTTAAGTCATATCTCCCGTGTCATCATCCATCTCACCACACCAGGCTTTTTGGAGATAATAATTAATAACATGCATCTAAATTGTTTCCATTCCCTCTGTCCTGGGGCCTCACTCCTTCCTCCCACACAAACTTCCCCCTTCCTCACCCCATTTCTTCCCATGACAAATGAGTCATGAGAGTCCCTCTGCTTCCTATATGGCCACACCACATGACAGGCCTTTCTAACACTCCGGGGCCCACTGCACGGCCGTGCTGTTCCTCCAGCTTTCCACCATTCAGTTCAGGACATGTCCCTCCTTGGTCTCCTTGGCCTGTGACTTTCCATCTTTCTCTGGGCCCTCTCATGCTCTGAAATTTGCCCTTTGTTCCTCTCCCACATTGATTTCACCTCTCTACTTGCTCACCCTCTCCCTAACACCAATGCCTCCTGCTTGAGGGTCTTACAGATCAGGCGTTTCTATTCCTTACATTTGGTTTCCCTTATTTCTTTCCCCATTGCCTTTCCCAAATGTTCCCTCAATCCTAATTATCATGATGTGGCTTGATTCAGTTGAGTCGATGCCTTGGAATCCTGACACCTGCACAGACTTTAAATTAATAAGCTCACAGAATCACCTTCAAATCATAGCTTAAGCTGCATCACTGTGATGAAACCAATACAGATCGCGGGGGCAGACTACAGAGGGAGGGAAAAATCAAATACATCTCTGAATCTAAAAAGAGCCAGGTGTGGACCTTATCCTTTATTTCTTGTCTTTCTAAAAAAACATAACTTATGCTCCATTCCCTCCAAATTTAGATGAACAAAAACAACAACAACAAAAAATAAAGTTACCCTGAATTCTTCTGGAGACAGCTGCTATTAACATTCTAATATTTATTCTTTCACAAAATTTTTCTGGGTATGGTGGATAAATAGTACATAAATAAACTATATACCTAGATATGTGCACATATATTTACTTATTACAGAGCTCATTCTTTATAACTAGTGTAAATACATGTGATTAGTCTACAAGTTACAAATGGGTTATATTTTAATGACTCCTTTTCACACTGCTGTGAGAACATATTTCCTCATTGAAGCAGTGTTAGTCCTGGTATTTAGTTTCCCAGGCTACCCCTCAAAAATTAATTTAACCTATAAAATGTGAGAACTTTAGGATAAAACGAACAAAAGAGAATCAGAAAAACCATTCTCCAATTTTAGTTCTGCCACTCTCAAATAAAGCCTCAGTATAGGTCAAGTTTCAGTTCAAAGTGCGTAAAGTACTAATGGGGAAGAAGTTCCCATTTTACCATCTTTAAAATAAAGATAATAATTCAGATCTTAAAAGAGTGTAAAAAAACTCTTAAATCACATATATGTAAATGGCCAGCTCCTAGCAGTACTTGATAAATGATTATAAAATGGGCAGCAGGACCTTCTTAATGTAATATATCTGCATAAGACACACACACATACACACACACACACACACACACACACACATTCTTTTTAGCTACGGAATTCTTGGTTCATAGAGTCTTTTAGGATACCTTGGATTCAAGCAGATTGTAAGAATTCAGTCCAGAATTTAGTAGCTGTAACACTCTTGCTTTTGCTAAACTTCTGCATCCCTCATTTCCTACTAGGTTACTAATCGTGAGCTCTACTTGAACCCAAGTCATCTTATTACACTCTACTGCTTGCTCATGCTGCAAACACACTGGCCTCAAGACATTGTAGGCATCCCAGACCCTGTAGGCATCCAATTAAAAAAGACATTCAGAACCACTGATGGCTGCTCTCTGTTATGAATGTATACAAAACAAAGCTAAATACCCACCATGTTCCAAAGTCACTCCTTGTCATTCTTGCTCTGTTTGAAGGGGAACTAAATGCTAGAGAAGTGATATCTTTCACCCACAGCTGTCCATGATTTAATCAGACACCTTCTGCCAGAAAGGTGGTTAAAAGTCACCATAATAAAAAAGAACCATTAACCCAGCCCAATTAACCAGTGACCTCTCTGAAATGTTGAGGTGGCAGAATCCAAGAGATACACAGAGATCTTTTGCGACTAATGTTGCCTTTTCCAAAATACCAATAGAGGGTTACTGTGTTCTAAGAATTTCTTTATCTTTAGGGACTGGCTATTTTCTTGACTCTGGTCAGGTCAGATTGCCTCGATTTCTCTTCAACAGAACTCCTCCCTGAAATGACCATACGGAATCCACAAGTACAACTTACAGCATCCCTGGTTCATTCAATTCAGGGGACACTCACAGGTTAGCCTGCATTCTGGGCCCAGCTCTGAGGATCATCTGCTACCAAGATGGTCTCAGGCTTCATACTGCTGGGTGGTGGAAACTGATCAGTCTTAGCCTCCTTTCTCCAGAGGAAGGCCTGGCTGATCCAGAATCACCATCTGGAAGTCTGTCACCAATAGGGACTGTCAAGAACAGTCACAACCTTGAAAAAATGCAGCAAATCAAATGCTGTTCTTCTCCCGATGTTCAGAGTCATATTAGACACTGATCCCTTTTTTATTATGTACAGAGCCATTTTTAAATAAAATGCTTTCTCCTGACCTTGCTCACCATTCAGGTAAGCGTTCCACTACAGGTTGCTTTATTATGGCATGAGGGAATATTCCTTGCTACGGCAGACAGAAATAGCCTAACAACCTGGTTAAGCAGACCATTAGCGATACCGGAGATTCTATCCACCGGTGTCAGGCAGATGCTGAGAGTCTTGACCTTTCTCTCTGTCCATTGAAAGGCACAAGCATTTGCAATGGAGAAAATAAAAGGAGGTGAATATGTGCTAAGAGCTGGAATGTACTGGGCCATTCCCAATCTGTGAACTTAAAAGAGAACTGCAGCAGAACAGGAAATGGGCTGAAGTTTAGTCATTTCATTTTCCCTCCCTCTGAGACTATTACATTTCTCTCTCTATCTGTAACATGAAAGATTAGCCTGTGCTTTCATTATAAACCACTTTCCTCATCTGGATTTTTGAAGTCCTTATCTGTGGCTTGCCACACCTTACATGAGTTTATTCATATTGGTGACAATCTGACTATATTTCTGTCATTCATTCATATGTTTCTTTCACAATTATTGTTATTATTTGAGTGCCTACTATGTGCCTGGCACCATGCCACTACGTTAGGTGCTAATACACTGAATTTTACTTAACATATCAAAGAATATCTTATTGGCCTGGATTATACCAGACTCTGTGTAGCCTCATAGATCATATACATGATCTATTACCCCCCCCCCCCGATATGATTTCTAAATGGAAGCAGGAGTAAAAAGGATGGTGGCAAAACAAGACTAATTACTCCCTGAAAGGTCTGTTTACAAATGATGTGAATGTTTGAACTATTATCAGACGTTCCATCCCTCCCTTACTCTAAATTGAGGATATGGGAAAGTTGATATAGGTAACATCATAAAGTGACATTAATAGTAATCACAGTGATACCAGCCTTGCCTGGCAGAAGCCAGAGGAAAGGAGTTGAGAATTGAGGAATGAGAAGGCCTCTGCTTGACTCAAGTAAACCAAGCTCGTCTGCCAGGCTCCTGCCCACCCAGGCCCAAACTCAGGGACTGTGGATTCTCATTTTAGATGTGTTCTATGAAAAGCTGGCTGACCACTTTAAAAATCCTCAGCAGACTAGAAATAGCAAATTAGTACACTGTGATACTTATAGGGAAATGACAGCTATCAGCCATAGAGGGTGAGTGAGAGCGAAAACAAAAAACCAGGAACACAGACACAAGGTCTACAGAAGCACAGTGGACTAGAGATGTAGGCAAATCATTCTAACATGTCTTAAAGATGTTATAAGTGTTACAGCCAGTATTCTAGCTTAACAATCCAGGAACCCATGTCTAACAGGCCAGAAATGTGACCAACATATTCTAGAAAGATTTCCATAGAACGGTTAAGATTGAAAAAGAATGCTTAATGTAGTGGTTTGACAATTTTACCCTCCGAGGGACATGTGGTAATGCCTGGGGACATGGTTGCTTGTCACAACTGGGAATGGCAGTGGTGGTAGTGCCAATGGCATCTTGTGGGTGGAGGCTAGGGATGCTGTAAGACATCCTACAGTGCACAGGACAGGTCCTCATAACACAGAAGTCTCTGACCCTAAGTGCGCACAGTGACGAGATTGAGAAACCCTGGTTGAGTGGAACACAATTTAATCATTTGAAAAATGCGCTTATGTGGCCCCTCTCCGTTTCTATTGTTGCAGGAGGAGGAGGCATCTCTGCATCCTATCTCTCCAGCACTTTTTACCCGTCAAGGTCCCTTTGATCTCATTTGATCTTCATGATTACCTCAGGAGATAGCTGAGGGAGAGAGCACAATTTTACTGTATGAGGATAGCTGAGAAACAGAAGGCTAAATGATGTTTCCAGTGAAGAAGGGATGTCCTTACTCCCCCCTTTGTGCCTGTTTCACAAAACCACTGTTCTTTAGACATGCTTATTTCTAGAACAAAAAAGGAAGGATCAAAGTAGTACTGTGTGCTAGTACATTTCAAGTTTAATGTTAATACATTAAAATAAATACATAGGACTTAGGTTCAGATAGAGGAGTTCTTTTGTTTGCCAGTTCGTCTATTTTCCAAGTAGCTATTGACCTCCTAACATATGCCAAATGTTATTCTAGGTACTGCATGCACAGTGGTGGTCAAAACGGATGTCTCCTCTCAGGAAGCTGGCAGGTCAGAAGTATCTTATACTTGCTTATTAAACATGTGGTGGTGGTTCTGGGTAATATTCTCCAACAATCAGAACAAAGTCTCACAAAATCCCAAACCCATATACCTGTGTCCCATATACCTTATGCTTTGGTCATGCTGATGATTTCTAAATAAGCTTTATATATTTATGTGATTTATGTATATGCCTTTTTTTTGGTCCCTTATGATATTCTTCCTTCTCCCATCAGCAGAAAAACTCATACTCATCTTTTGAGATGCAGAATAAAAGCCCTCTAATACTGAAGCTAGTAGCTTTATTATCTGGGCTCTTACATTATTTTGTAAATATCAGTATGTTAATTATTATTGATTATTAAAAGGTATCTGCTTGTGTGTCAGTCTTCTACCATTGCACCAAGTATAGAGTACCCTGAGGGAGTTCCTAGTTGTGCTGGATTCTTCCCTTTGCTCTTTCCAGTTCCCTTCCCCAGCTTTTCCACCTTGCTCCATGCCCTGGAGGCCTGATCTCTGTGAAATGTACTAATGATTACCCTTTCCTTCTACCTCCCAGTGGGGATTTGCTGATGGGCAGTACCAGCAGGAGTTTCAGAAGGCAGGAGAAGAGTGACATTGGAGTCTATCCTCTTTGGTCACCTCGTTGGCAGGATATCCTGTGTTGCCTGCATCTCCCAGAGGCGACTTTCTTCATATTGGTCTCTCTCCAGGTTTAATGACATACCTCTTCCCTTTGTTTAGTTAGACCAAGGAGTGGTAACAGCTCCCTGCTGTTGTGACCCCTGAGGTACTGCACCATCTTTTGTGACTTCACCTAAATCCAGTCTCCACATTTGCAATTAGCCCCTTTCTGAAACTCTTATCAAATTATAGAATTAAATTGAGACTTCTCTTTCCTTTCACAATAGTCTTACTCATTTTAGTATTCCAGTCTCTAACAAAGTGCCTGGCCAAGGGAAGATGCTCAACAAATGTTTGTTAAAAGTGTAAATGACTGAATACAGATGTTACAATAAAATTTTAGTCTTAAAATTTTTCATTTGTCCAAAAGCTGTTTTCATCAAAGGCTCCAATTTCCTCAGAAGTAGCGAATTATTATTATTTTTTTAGCTCAACTAGACACAGTACCACTTATTAGCACTGCTGTACTTTGTCATTTTCAATTTTACAGACAACAGAAATAAAGTGACGTCTATACTTTTCCCTAGAGCATCCCACAGTTCTTCTCCTGAATTCTTCATTGCTAACCTCAAACACAGAGCAAAATCAAAGCATGAAATTTCTGTCCCCACCAAGCCCCAGTCAGAAAACTTCTACCTCTGAGGATACACATAATGACACTCGGGGAGACAAGAAAGGAAAAATTAAATTCAACAAGACTCTCACATTTCAGCAAAAGTTTCCACCCAAAGTGGATATGACACATTAAATGATCGTCAGACTCAAAGACCATCTTTTAGAACATCGTTGGTAGCTGTGTTTTCTAAGTTAGCAAATGCCTGCTGTTACTGTGAAAATTGGTTTCAACTTAATTTGGCAACCAAGAAAACACATGATTTTTTTTTTTTTGTACTTTCCCATGCTCTCAGTGATTGGCAGAGTTAATAGTAATGATAGCTACTGACCATTTATAAAGTTTTTGAAATAGGTGACAAGTCCTATACTGGAACCTTTTCAAAGGATGTCTTTACAACAATACTGCAAAGCAGGTATTAGTCCTGCCATTTTACGGAGCACAGAGCTGAACCTGGTAGAGTCTAGTGGCAGAGGCAGGATTTGTAATTTATTTTGTTTTCTAAATTGACATCTTTTTTTCTTTTTTTCTCCAATAGTCAAGATAGGGGATCAACCTAAGTATCTAACAATAGATGAATGGATAAAGAGAATGTGGTATATATACATAATAGAATACTACTCAGCCTTAAAAAATAGTGCACTCCTGTCATTTGCAACAACATGGACAAATCTGGAGGATATAAAATTAAGTGAATACAGACAGAGGCAGGATTTGAATCTCAGTGTGCTGACTCAGAAGTCACAGGCTGGAACTGTCCTTCATCTGATCAACAGCCACTTACTACTAGTCTCAAAGGGAGGCAGGTGAATCCATAGGAACTTTTCAATGTTCAACCCACTATATACCAGTTATTTTAGCATGGAGGTGTTTGACTTTCTACAGTCTGTCCAGGGAGACCAAGTCACTTAGTTTTGACATGACACCAAGGGCAAGAATAAAAGATTAAAAGAGAAACGATTTCACAAATTTTCAAATACAAAGTGATTTCAGCATGGAAACAGAACACCATTTACATTTCTGTTAACGGTCTAGGAAACTTCCCCATAAGAGATAGAAAGCTCAAGGACCACGCTAACTTGACTGTCTCTTTAAATGTTACCCTGTACCTAATGTATTACAAAGAAACTACAATGCAGAACAGATGGAACAGTATAAAGCAGATGCCCATCTGAAGTCTAAATAAAGTCGAGCAATTCTTCAGTTAACAACAAGAAAATGAGGTGGTGGCACAGACAACATAGAAAACAAGCAGTTTACAATGAAAAAAATTTACTGGAAAAACACACACAACTGAAAAATCACAACTGAACAGAACACAAAGATTATTTTATGGCATTTGAAATGACATCCCCTTGTGTCTTTCTGGGGTACAAAATAGGCTTCTGTGGAATACTCAGGAGGAAAAGTAAGGGAGATCTGAAGACTTTAGGGCCATGGTAGGTAATAATCATTGGAAACATGCTACCCAAGGTTTTAATAGGCTTCTAGAATAGAGCTCAGTTGTTATGAGTATTTTCCATACTAGGGGGAGGCACTCAAATAACTTTAACCCAAGATTAGGCACAGAAGAGGTTTATTTCTTCTGAAAAGTTTTCTTTAATTCATTAGTTTTATTTTTATCATTTTAAAACTTCGGCTTTATAGACACTTCCAAACATACACAAAATTAGAATAGTACTATGAACCCACACTGCCCATTGCCCAGCTTCAACAGCCATCAGTGTCTGCCATCCTTGTTTTATCTCTTATTCTCTCTCCAGCTATATTTTTTGATATTTTTAAGCAGTTCAGGTGAAATGCCCTTTCTTAGTTTTCCTGTTTGCAAAATGTCTCCACTTCCTTTAGGCGACAGTTAAAATAAAAGTTGTAAAGTTTTAAGACTAGAACCCCACAAAAGTGAAGTATTCAAATAAATGTTCATTTTAATCCTTATGTGTGGACACATAAAAACAATAACAGAGGGTATAGAAAGATGAGATTTTTCACTGTCAAATGTAGTAGAACAAAACTAGAACAAGAAAATCAGGTGCTTTTAGGGGTCTGGCATTGTTTTAAGTATTGGATATTGGGAAATGTGAAACTCTTCAGACACACGTGTTACTGAAGTTAAATAACAGATTTCGGTTTAGAGGCACAGATACACGTACCCCAGAAAAAAATCTATTAGTGAGTCAATATCTATATTTACAGGCTGGCTTTTTACTCACACTACTGCCCTAAATGTCACTGAAAGATGGGGAATTAAAAAAATGAAAAAAAAAAAAAAAAAAAAAGACATTGCTGCTAGCTTCTAGAACGTTAAGAATTCCATGGCGAAGGCAGAGCAATTACAGAAGAAAGACTCCAACAAACATGAGAGGAGCCTATGTAAAAATACAATGGAAGAATTGTATATGTAAGTGCCCAGAAGATGCTGAATAATCACTCTTGTTCACATATAGGCAGCACTAGTGATGTGGACAGCAATTGGCCCTATGGTCAGGCAGTGGAGATGGAAACGGTATTCTCAGTCAAGGTGCTGACAGTAAACACATAAACAGTCCTTAAAAAGCTTCCACAAACTGCAAATGCACCCAACGCTCCTCTTCTTAGCCATGGGATGATGGTTTTCATCATACAATTTGAGACCTCCTTTACTTCGTGAAAGCACAGTTGTATTCCATTGCAATTGAAATAGTACAACATTCTGTTGTTTCTAAACATAAGTTTTAGGTTTATTTTTGGTCTCATGTCCAACTTTCTTACTTTTTTTCTTAAGAACACTTGCAAGCATCAACACAATCTTCTAGTTAACTCTCTAAAGATAAGGCAAATTGTTCCTGGGTAACCATCCCTGTAGCTTTTGTTGTATTGGCATCTTTACTACCCTCTGATGTGTTTATGAAGTACAAATACTCATACATCCTCCTCTACCTCTCTCTGTCCTTCCCAAGTCCCACTAAAGGATATTCTCAAATCCTGGACTGCTAGCCATGTTTTACAAAAATTTTCGCACTAAAGAATGTTCTCATGTTCCACTTTAATGACATGAATAATCATGTACTGGAGTAGTGTTTTTGATTTTAAAGCCAAAAAGGGAAGACAAAATTGTTTTTATAGAAAACATTCTGCAAGCCCTGGTAAACTGTTACAGAGTCTTTGGGATACTCAGAGCTGACTGCTCTCTAAAGCTGGCTGGGAAAACCACTAGAGAGAAAAGTAATATTGCTGCCATATGCACAAGAGTGAAACGGGTGAAGGTGAAATGCCAGGGGAAAACAGAACATGGAATAAATGTGCTAGAATGAGGATGTAAGTCTCTGGGAATGGGACCAGGTATCTGCATTGTCTTACACATGCTCCCAGAGGCAAGGCACAGCAAAGGTTACATATCCCTCAGTGGCTCCTACCTGGCTGGAGAATTGATGGACAAGGGAGTGACAATGACATTTTGTGGACGTGACAGCATAGCGAGCAGAGAACCTAAACTGAGACATGATTGTCCTTTATAGAAAGGAAGAGATCACTGAGAGAGCAAGGTGAATTCATCAAGCACCTTCTCATGACCTCTACCTGCTCTGTTGCTCCTTACATGGTCAGTGCGAGTTCTCTTATCCTGCGAAGGGGAGGGCTCAGGTAATGTTGCTCAGGTACTTCCAATAGATGGTGATTTCCTGAGGGAGTGGAACTGCACTGCAATGAGGCATTTTCATAATGAGAACATCCTGAATTCAGTTATCTTAGCACTATCATTGCTACTAAGCTTGCTAAGTATTCCCAACTCTCCTTAGGACTTGTACATCTTCAAAACACCCACAACCGGCTAATTGATTAGGACTTGGTCAGACAGCTCCAGGTGGCTAATTGGTAAAGCAATATCTCAAAGAGGATTCATCTTTAATTATGGGCATTTGACATCTTTATGTAGGTTTTATGAGATATTAGATATATTTTCACTTGACATCCATTGAAGCCATATGGCAGTCTTGAATATGTAGAACAAATGAGGCATAATATAGCATTATTTCTTTCTTTCTTTATTTTAGAATGGCCAGACATACTGTTGAGGGTGTTTTTTTTACAAGTTGAGGATGGAAATTTAGAAGTTTGAACAGTAGAAAAGACATACTTTATGTATGGCTTCAGGATGAATAGAGGTGAATACAAGGACAGACACAATCCAAAATGCAAGAAAGGAAAGTGATCCAGAACGAGTTACCCTTATTCCAAGAGGAATATCAAAGATGTAAGATAAAATAGTGTATTGGCTATGTGTCCTTCTTGTTTTCATCAAATAAATCAGTTTGAAGTAGAGTCCCTCTCTTTGGATCATTCGGTTATTTATTTCAGCACTAATTTAGAATCTAGTACAATAAATAATATGGATCAGACTCATAATAGACTCATGGATACTTAAGTGGTCCATATATGGACATCAAGAGAACCTGTGATCCTCTTAAAGTATATGTAAAATTTGTATGTAGGAATTTTTCTGAAGGGAAGGTTTACAGGTTTAATGACATTAAAAGTCACATGATTGAAAAAAAGGTTAAGAACCATAGGGCTGCATATCCAAGACTGTATGACATCATGCAATATAAGACAATAAGATACATTGATATCACCTTTTATTAGTCCATTTTCACACCACTATAAAGACATACCTGAGACTGGGCAATTTATAAAGAAAGGAGGTTTAATTGACTCACAATTCCAAAGGGCTGAGGAGGCCTCAGGGAACTTACAATCATGGCAGAGGGGAAAGAGGCATGTCTTACATGGTGGCAGGCAAGACAGAATGGTGAGTGAAGGGAAAAGAGCCCCTTAAAAAGCCATCAGATCTTGTGAGAACTCACTCACTATCACAAGAAGAGTATGGGGTAAACTGCCCGATGATCCAATCCCTTCCCATCAGGTCTCTCTCTTGACACATGGGGATTACAATTCAAATGAAATTTGGGTGGGGACACAAAGCCAAACCATATCACACCTCATGTCTGTTAGAATGACTATTATTAAAAAGACAAAAGATAAATATTGGTGAGAATGTGGAGAAAGGAAAACCCTTGCACACTGTTGGTGGGATGTAAATTAGTACAGCCAGCATGGAAAACGGTATGGAACTTCCTTGAAATCTAAAGTAGAATTACCATATAATCTAGCAATCCCACTTCTGGGCATGTATTCAAAGGATATTAAACCAGTATGTTGAAGAGATATTTGCACTCCCATGTTCATTGCAGCATTATTCACAAAAGGCAAGATAAGGAATCAAACCAAGTGTTGGTCAGTGAGGAATGAATAAAGAAAATGTGGTATATATACACAACACAATCCTATTCATCTTTAAAAAAGGAGAAAATTCTGTCATTTGCAATAATGTGGATGAACTCGGAAGACATTGCATTAAGTAAAATAAGCCAGCCACAGAAAGATAAATATTGCATGATCTCTCTTATTTGTGGAATTAAAAAAATGGAAATTCATAGAAGTAGAGAGTAAAAAGCTAACAGTTACCAGAGGTTGGGGGTGGAGGGCTTGAGGAGATATTGGTCAAATGATAAAAAAATTTAATTTAACAGGAGAAATGAATCTAACAGATCCATTGTACAACATGGTAACTACAGTTAATAACAATACATTGTATCCTTGGGAATTGCTAAGAAAGTATATTTTAAGCATTCTCACCATAAAAAATGGTAACTGTAAGATAATACATGTTAGTTCACTTGACTTAGCCATTCTATTATGCATACATATATCAAAATATCATGCTGTACATAACATATACATCTTGTATTTGTCAATTAAAATGCCAAAACCCATAGAGCTCCATACTGAAGACCATAAAATCATATAATATAAGATACCAGGGTACATGAGCAATTGACTCTTCCCTACTCCACCTCAGCCTTTTTAAGAAAAAGGCATATATATATACCCTATTCATTTTGAAGAAGGTAGGTTACTGGACTTCATAAACACCCAAGAATTTCTCAAGTCTTTATGATGCCATGATTCTCAGAATATAATTTTGCTACCAGCAAGTTCAAAAATTAACCTAAAGAAATAAAACCAAGAGTGGAGGATAAATAAAACCTGTTAAAAAAAAAAAGATGCTCTAAGAAGGCCAAAGGTATATGGTTCCTACCATTCCCAAGTTGGGGTACATCATTTCGTCAGCTCAACATGAAGGCATCACCTCAACAGCATGTGGACAGAGTGAGTTTGCTAGGAAAGATGAGATGGGGAGAAAAAAATTCTTGGTTCCTCCTCACCTCTGGCTGTTGAGTCAAATATTCTCACTGATTTGGCTTTTTAGCACATATTTCCATCTTATTTTTATTAATAAGTTTGAAAACCTTTATTATGTTATACAGTTTGCCAGCATTTCCCATCTATTGTGTGTGTGTGTGTGTATTTAAAGATATACAGACCATAGTTTAAAAGAATCAAATTTCTCTACAAGGTTTGCTATAAAGAAATCCTAAAGGCTGGGCGTGGTTGTTCACACCTGTAATCCCAGCACTTTGGGAGGCTGAGGCTGGTGGATCACCTAAGGTCAGGAGTTCGAGACCAGCCTGGCCAACATGGCAAAACCCTGTCTCTACTAAAAATACAAAAATTAGCCGGGTGTGGTGGCGAGTGCCTGTAATCTGAGCTATTTGGGAGGCTGAGGCAGAAGAATAGCTTGAATCAAGGAGGCAGAGGTGGCAGTGAGCTGAGATCATGCCATTGCACTCCAGCCTGAGCAACAGAGCAAGGCTTCATTTCAAACAAACAAACAAAAAACAAAACAACAACAACAAAAAGAAAGAAATCCTGTAACATCCCTCCTTCTGCTCCCTAACCTAGTTAACTGATTATTTTGGCATTATCTCTCCACATCTCTAAATGATTGCTACTTCCCACTATGAAAGCAGAGGATTTAACTTTCCTCCCTCCACTTCTATCACACATGTTCTCCTTCCCACCCCCTTCTTTCATCTCAATACAGTAATTTTCATTATAACAATATTTAGTGTTTACTCTTCAGCGTTGACTATTTAAATGTTATCCAAGGCTGAGAATGAAGTAAACTATCATCACAATTCCTTTCCTGCATGACTATTGTTTTCCTGGGAAGCAATGACAATATTGTTCTTTAATTTGTTTGGTTTCTAGATACTTATCACCAACCCAGCCTCAAACTCTATACCAGTTGTCTAAATTCTCTCTCAACATGTTCCATAATTCAGGGCCTGGCGTGGTGGCTCACACCTGTAATCCCAGCACTTTGGGATGTTAAGGCAGGCAGATCACCTGAGGTTGGGAGTTCAAGACCAGCCTGGTCAACATAGCAAAACCCAATCTCTACTAAAAATACAAAATTAGCTGAGCGTGGTGGCACTCGCCTGTAATCCCAGCTACTTGGGAGGCTGAGGCATGAGAATCACTTGAACCTTGGAGGTGGAGATTGCAGTGAGCTGAAATCGTGCCACTGCACTCCAGCCTAAGCAACAAAGCCAGACTCTGTCTCAAAAAAAAAAAAAAAAAAAAAAAAAGAACATGCTCCATGCTCCATAATTCGGGTATTCTATCAATTTTATCTTCCTGGGGAAGTCTCTCCAGGAGCCTTGCTCTCAGATATGACTGGTGAATTCCATTCTCAGAGACTCTACTCTACCTTCTTTAGGATAAATATTCAGCCACCAACCCGAGTGTCAGCGTGGCAGTCTCCTGAATATAGGGAGTAAAAGAAAGGATGTGGGGATCTGATTGTTTCTCAAACTTTCCAACAATCTTCTTTATTTTAGCTCAGATATCATTATCTTGCTAATGTATTAACCATGGATCTATTTCCTTCCAGCTCTCCAAATTTTTGTACTGTCCTCTTTCCTATTATTTTCCATGTCTTGGTGAATTTATGCCTTTCACATTTGTCTTTGCTTTTGTTCTGTGTGTGTGTGTGTGCTTCAGCAGGAAACAAATGTAGAAGTATGCATTCGATCTGCTTTCACTGTTTTTGAGAGTGTTTTAGAAATCAATATCATAGAAACCTAGGCAAATACTTTAAGCAGGCATTTTATCAACAGCTATTTATAAGACAATAACCAATATATGTTTATTTGTAGCTTATATGTGAAGAAAATGAGGCCTATTCTGCTTCAAGTAAGTCATCTGCCAGATTGATGTAGACATTGAACACCTTATGCCCAGGCTCCCTTTTCGCTTAACCTTTCTAATTTTAGGCTTCCATAGAGCATTGCTTTCTTGATAGTCTACGGCTGCTTTCAGGTTCCAAATACCTGAGAACTGCCTCAGTCAATCAATACCTTCTGTCATGCTCTATTACAGCTGATCAATATGGACAAGGATGCAATGAGGTGGAAGCAAGATGTTTTATTCAATCAAGTTTTTGGTCTCTTTTATTGACCCCAATACTTTGGTAGTGTTTACAAAACTTCTGTATTCCTCTCATCTAATTTGTTTTATTCCAGTTAGCAAGAATTATTTGCATAAAACACCTGCACACCCCTTACTTACTAGTTGCAGATGGAATCCATCTTTGTGTACAGATCTGGATCCAAGACTCATCTCCACCCAGTGTGTGCAACCCTGGCTGGGTAAGTCATCACTACTATAGGCATATCTCATCTGTGCAATGGGAGTTGTTAGGCTTGCAAACTGGGGTCAGCAGACATATTTAGTGCCTGCCACGATAAATTTTATTTTTTGAAGGTGATTGCTTTTAATGATGGTGGAAGAGGAGAAAATAAGCTAGAGTTTTCTGCAGTAATTGTTACTTCCTATTATAGAACCATGGCTGGGCTGCTTCACAATTCCTATGAACTGTCTGTTCCCTAAATGTATTTGAGGTTTCTTGCACAATAACTGGAGGTTCTTTCATATCCCCGTTAATACTAACTTCTTCTGAGTTTATGGACGTTGCAAATAACATTAACCAAAATACCCCAGAATCTTGGGGGTGGAAGAGTAGACTAGTTATATAATCACCTAGAATCAGAAGGAAAATGTTATAAGATAAAATGACCTTTCTTTCCTTCTGTATGTTTGTGTATTTTTCTTTGATCAGTGCCCAAGAAGTAGCTGACTCCTCTTGCTATATATTTCCATTTCCTGAATAGACTTTAGTACCAGCAATATCATTACCATCCCGTTTCTTTTCTCCTGTCTCACTCTACATGTTTGTTATATTTAGATTGTAAATTCCCCACAGGGTATGATAGTCTTGAGTTTTCAGCCTTCTCTTCTAAATGTTTATTTGGATTTTACTTTTGCTGTACACATAGCACATTGAATGAAAACATTCCTCATTTTTATTTAGGCTATTTTGGGGGGAGTTGGGGAGTCACAGAACATACTGTGTGCTGACGTTTAGTGCTTTTCAGTGATTGGATATTAAAGGGGATATTAATGACACAGTCATAAGACAATCTTTCCTAGTGATCTCATCTACACATCTATGACCATATTCTAGATCACACATTTGATCTTATAATCCAAAAGACGACAACACATATATCCTAAATCACAGTGAGAAGGAATGTATAGCAAATGAACAGAGAACAAACAAGCATAAAGAAGAGATAAGATAAAATATTTATACCATGAGAAGTCCAAGGGGTTACTGCATCATTTAAATATAATTATTGGGTAAATAGGGTCACAGGAGCTCCAAGTTTAAACCAAATGGAGGATGGGGAAGTTATTACATCTCTTCTTACAGAATTCATTGCTGGAATTCTGCAAACTGCTTGAATGCATAGAAAGAATGTGAGGCTAAGAGGGGGTGTATTAGTCCATTCTCATGCTGCCAATAAAGACATACCTGACACTGGGTAATTTATAAAGGAAAGAGGTTTAACTGACTCACAGTTCAGCATGGCTGAGGAGGCCTCAGGAAACTTATAATCATGGCAGACAGGGAAGCAAACATGTTCTTCTTCACATGGTAGCAGGAGAGAGAAGTGCTGAGCAAAATCCCCTTATAAAACCATCTGTTCTCATGATAACTCACTCACTATCATGACAATAGCATAAGGGTAACTGCCCCCATGATTAAATTACCTCCCACAAGATCACTCCCCTGACACGCAGGGATTATGGGGACTACAATTCAAGATGAGATTTGGATGGGGACACTCCCAAACCATATCATTCCACCCCGGCTCCTCCCAAATCTCATGTCCTCACATTTGAAAATACAAACATATCCTTTCAACAATACTCCAAAGTCTTAATTCATTTCAGCATTAACTCAAAAGTTCAAGTCCAAAATCTCATCTGAGACAAGGCAATTCCCTTCTACCTATGAGCCTGTAAACTCAAAAGCAAGCTAGTTACTTCCTAGATACAATGGGGGTACAGGCATTGGGTAAATACAACCTCCAAATGGGAGAAATTGGCCAAAACAAAGGGGCTACAGGCCTCATGCAAGTCTGAAATCCAATAGGGCAGTCATTAAACCTTAAAGTTCCAAAGTGATCTCCTTTGACTCCTTGTCTCATATACAGGTCACACTGATGCAAGAAGTGGCTCCCACAGCCTTGGGCAGCTCTGCCCCCGTAGCTTTGCAGAGTACAGCCCACACTCCTGGCTGCTTTCATGGGCTGGCATTGAGTGCCTGTGGCTTTTCCAGACTCACAGCGCAAGCTGTCAGTGGAGCCACCATTCTGGGGTCTGTAGGACAGTGCCCCTCTACTCATAGCACCACTAGGCAGTGCTCCAGTGGGGACTCTGTGGGGACTCTGATCCCATATTTCCCTTCCACACTGCCCTAGCAGAGGTTCTATATGAGGTCTCTGCCCCTGTAGCAAACCTCTGCCTGGACATCCAGGCATTTCCATACATCCTCTGAAATCTAGGCAGAGGTTCCCAAACCTCAGTTCTTGATCTCGGTGTACCCACAGGCTCAACACCATGTAGAAGCTGCCAAGGCTTGGGGCTTACACCCTCTGAAGCAACAGCCTGAGCTGTACCTTGGCCCCTTTTAGCCATAGCTGGAGTAGCTAGAAAACAAGGTACCAAGTCTTAAGACTGCACACAGCAGTGGGGGCCCTGAGCCTAGCCTACCAAACCATTTTTCCCTCCTACGCCTCTGGGCCTGGGGCCTGTGATGGGAGGGGCTGACTGCAGTGAAGGTCTCTGACTTACCCTGGAGACATATTACCCATTGTCTGGGTGATAAACATTTGGTGCCTTGTTACTTATGCAAATTTCTGCAGCTGGTTTGAATTTATCCCCAGAAAATGGGGTTTTCTTTTCTGTTGCATCATCATGCTGCAAAATTTCCAAACTTTTATGCTCTGCTTTCTCTTGAATGCTTTGTTGCTTAGAAATTTCTTCTGCCAGATACCCTAAATCATCTCTCTTAAATTCAAAGTTCCACAGATCTCTAGGCCAGATGTAAAATGCTGCCAGTCCATTTACATAGGAAGAGTCACCTTTACTCCAGTTCCCAACAAGTTCCTCATCTCCACCTAAGACCATCTCAGCCTGGAATTCATTGTCCATATTACTATTAGCATTTTGGTTAAAGCCATTCAACAAGTCTCCAGGAAGTTCCAAATTTTCCCGCATCTTCCTGTCTCCTGAGCCCTCCAAGTATTCACTTGGTGTTCACACATTTTCCTGTCTTCTTCTGAGTCCTCCAAATTGATCCAGCCTCTGCCTGTTAACCAGCTCCAAAGTTGCTTCCACATTTTCAAGTATCCTCATAGCAGCACCCCACTCTACTAGTACTAATTTACTGTATTAGTTTGTTCTCACGCTGCTAGTAAAGACATACCTAAAACTGGGTAATTTATAAAGAAAAGAGGTGTAATTGACTCACAGTTCAGCATACTGGGGAGGCCTCAGGAAACTTACAATCATGGCAGAAGGGGAAGCAAACACGTCCTTCTTCACACGGTGGTAGCAACGAGAAGTGCTGCACAAAGTTCCTTATAAAACCATCAACCCTCATGAGAACTCAGTCACTATTATGAGAACAGCATGAGGGTAAACACTCCCATGATTAAATTACCTCCCACCACATCCTTTCTATGGCACATGGAGATTATGGGAGCAACAATTCAAGATGAGATTTGGATGGGGACACAGCCAAAGCGTATCAGGGAGTGAAACAAAAATAATTTTTGAAGATCTCTCATATGTGACTTGTGTAATAACAGCTTTTATATAAGTTTCCCCAGTGAATTTTATTTAAGAGAAGGATCCATAATAACAGACTGGACAAAGTAGCTGGTTAAACAGCTTGAGAGATGGAGGAGGGTACAGCTCAGGGGTCAGGAGACCCTCTCAGAGTGGCCCCATGATGAACTCTGAGACATTGGATAAGGATTGTTTTGAAACAGACTGTCAATACATGACCTTAAAGGAAGATGGGACGCGGGGTGGGGGTTGATTCAATCCAGTGAATGTTCTGAACCCCAGCAACAGTGAGTTGTATTAGTGAGTACAGGCACACAGATGGGAAACTAGAGAACCTGCCTCAAGGAATGTGTCCTATGGAAATAGCATCATGGAAACAAGTACAGTCCTCAGGTAGGAACAGTTGTCTCCAGGAGATCACGATAAAAGTAAAACAAGCAAGGCCTGGATCCATGACACTAAGAGTGACTGTGATCTATCCAGTGTCTACTTTGCGCCCATAATTGTGCTGTACTCTACATAAGCTATTGCATTTCTTATTATTAGTTAACGTTTATTTGGTGGTCACTAAATTACAGGCCGATATCATTTTGTTTAATTTTCACTCCCGTAGTATGGGGCAGGTATTACATTTTCTGCCTTATAGATGAGGAAGTGGCTCAGGGAAGAAATTTGTAAATGACCAAGTTGAGCATAAGAGTGCTGCATGACATGAACCTATGATTCCATTATAGGTGAAAGTGTGAACACAGAACAATGTGAAGAAAAATAAAATAGGAGAACTTGGCCCTAGACCAAATAAGTACAAAAGGAAAATACTTAAGTCATTACTCTGTGAGGTTTCCTTCATATGGCTTTGGCAATTTTCTAGAAATGATGCTTTTGACAGAGAAACACGACAGCATATCAAGGAAAAATGTGTATTCCATCCACATTCATAATGATGTTTTGTTTTATACATTATGAAATGATAGACAATACAAAATGTAGAGTGTAGAGTCTAACTAAGAATAATAAATGCCTGTGTGTCTATTATTAGCTTAACATAGAGAAAACTGTATATGAGCCCTTCCCTGATTTCATCCCCTCAATGCTCTCCTTAGATGTAACCAAGATTTTGTATTTTGTGTTAATGATTTACTTTTCTTTACAATTTACATATGTATATATTTCCAAATATACATTAAAATGTTCCTGCTTGTAAACTTTGTATATAAACTGCATATAAATGGAATGTTACTGTATGTGTATTCTGTGATTAGCTTTTTTGCTCCACAGTATTCATCCATGTGGACACACACATAGATATGGTCCATTTGCTTTCCTGCTGTATAGGAGGCCATTTCATAAAGACAACACAATTGATTTATCTATTCTAAGTCAAAGGGTAATTGGGTAATTTTCAGTTTACAGCTATGAAAATCAGAGTTGCTATGGATATTCTTGTGCATGTCTCCTGGTATACAAGTTATGCTCTATCCCATGTTTCTATAGGCTAGAACTTTCAAAATTACATTGATATTATGCTATGTTGTGATAGCAAGCATCCTTGTTTTGTTCCTAATTTTGAAGGGGCTTTTAAAAATATTTCACCATTGAGAGTGATGTTTGCTATATGCTTATTGTAGACATACTTTATCAGGTTAAGGAAGTTCCAATCTATTCATAGTTTTGCTAAAAATTTATCATGAATGGTTGTAGAACTTTATAGAATTCTTTTTATGTTTATTGAGATGACACAGTTTTTCTCCTTTAGTAAGTTGATACGATGAACAATTTTCTAATTTTGTTTTCAGGGATAACCCCAAATTTAGCTCTATCATTAAAAAAACCAATTTTTAGGATGGTTTGTTAACATTCTGTTTACTTGTTAATGTTCTAAGTATTTGAATAATATGTGATTTTATTTTCTTACACTGCTTGTGTTAAGTTTTGGATCCAAGGTTAATACTGCCCTTGTTTAAGGTAAGTTTGGGAAAATTCTCTCTTTTTCTATTATCTAAAATAATTTATGTGCTTTGGAATGGAATACTTGATAAAACTCACTCACATGCAAAAAATGGCTTTTTTAAAAAAGGAATTTCAACTTTTATTTTAGATTCAGGAGGTACATGTGCAGATTTGTTACACAGATATGTTATGTGATACTGAGTTTTGAGATGCAAATGATCTCATTACTCAGGTAGTGAATATAGTATCCAACAGTTAATTTTTCAGTCTTTGACCCCATCCCTCTCTCTCCTCTCTAGTAATCCCCAATGTCCATTGTAGCCATTTCTATGTTCATGAGTACCCAGTCTTTAGCTCCCACTTGCAAGTGAGAGCATGTGATATTTGGTTCTGTTTCTGAATTAATTTGCTTAGGATAATGGCCTCTAGCTACATCCATGTTGCTGCAAAAGACATGATTTCATTCTTTTTAATGGATGTATAGTATTCCATGGTATATATGTAACACATTTTCTTTATCCAATCCACTGTTGATGGGCACCTAGGTTGATGCCATGTCTTCACTATTGTAAATAGTACTGTGATAAAAATGTGAGTACATGTGTATATAAAATAGATTCTTCAACATTTGTTGAAACTTAATGCTCCAGAACATGATTAATTTTTATAAAATTTCTGCATCCCCCTCAGAGAAATAACTATACTCCAGTTGTTGGAATAGTGTTCCATATAAGGCCAACCCTCTTCATTGCATTGTTCTGGATTTCTATATCCTACTAAAAATAAAAATTTCCTACTATATTTTAGAATTGTGCATTTATTTACATGTTGTAATTTTGTTAATTTGCCTTAAATATTTGGAGCTATGTGATTCACTACACATAAATTCAACATTATAGTTTCCTGAAGAATGTTAACTTTGAAGAAAATACAGTACACTTCTTTTTCTCTAGTATACTACTTGCTGCCTTTAATTCTGTCTTTTGATATTATTATATTAAGGAAGGTTCTTTATTTGTTGGAAAACAAAATTTCTACCCTTTGCTTTCAACCATTTTGTGTGTCCCATAAACAACATTTGGCTGGATATTGTCTGATTGTGCATATGTGGGTTAATCTGGTTTGACAACTTTTGTCTTTTAATGGGAGAGGATAATAACAGTTGGATTGATTTTATTGACTGAAATATCTGGATTTGTTTTTATAACTTTGTTTTGTAGTATTTGTTTCATTTTTCTATATTTCTTCTATTGCCACCTTTCTTTCTTGACTTCTTTTGAGACAGAGTCTCGCTTTGTCAACCATGCTGGAGTGCAGTGGTGTGATCTTGGCTTACTGCAACCTCTGCCTCCCAGGTTCAAGTGAGTTTCCTGCCTCAACCTCTTGATTAACTGGGATTACAAGCATGTGACAGCACGCCTGGCTAAGTTTTGTATTTTTAGTAGAGACAGGGTTTCACCATGTTGACCAGGCTGATCTCGAACTCCTGACCTCAGGTGATCACTTCGGCCTCCCAAAGTGCTAAGATTACAGGTGTGTGCCACTTGCACCCGGCTTCTTTCATGACTTTTTGAGCGTTGTTTTTGAAGTTTCCCTTTCTCCAGTTTTTTTCCCACAAAGTTTAGTAATTAGACTACACGCACCCTCCACATCTGGCATCATGACAAACAAGCATTCTGTGTTTTGTTTTGTTTTCCTAATTCACCTACTATATGTCACCCTTTGGACTCCAAGCTTTCTGGCTTTCATGAAGGACAGCTGATTCAACCTGCTATTCCACTCACCACTCAGGCCTTAACTCTGGTTCATCTCTCTCCCACATGGTGCCTAGTTCAAGTTCAAAAACCTCGGTCACAAAATGCTATTTCCAGTGTTTGTTATCTCTGTGAAGTAGAAATTTATGGATGCTTCTTGACTTGACTGTTCTATCTATCATCTATCTATCTGCCATCTATCTTTTATCATCATAGTCATCTTATCTATGGTCTAGCATATTTAAGTGCATACTGGAAAGGTTTTCTGTAAACATCTCGTTATTCATCTCTAGAAACAGAAGACTATACTTTGGTTTTGATGCAATTATTTCCTTATGTAGTTTTAACAGGTTTATGCAGGTCTGGGAGAAAGAGGAAAAAGTAATATATTTGATTTGTACATCTCCTGAGTAAAACAAACAAACAAACAAACAAAAAACAAAAACAGAATTCTACTCTCAAATGATATTATTTAGGAATCATGGAAACAAAAGGAATTAATCCTAAAAAATACTTTCCGTCCATCATGTATATAGTTTTCATATACTGACTTTATTTAATCCTTATAATAACTCCATGAAAGAGTTATTATTACTGCCATTTTATGGATGAGGTACCTGAGACTACATGTTGAGGTTATTGCATTGCCCATCTAATTCCATAGTCCATGCCCTCTCTCCTAAATCAGGCTGTTGTTCCCCAGATAGAGAGCTCTGAGTAATTCTTCTCAGAGCTGGGAAAGACAATCCTGGTTACTCTTTCAGGGTAATTTCCACAGCAAACAATGCAGTTATTTACCCAGCATTGGTTAGAATTCTGCTAATTGGTAGCACACATTCTGTTAGCAAACATGGTATTTATTGACTCCAGAAAGGGTCCAGATTGTGGGAAAACATAAACAGTGATAACACAAATGCTTTCAAAGCAAGTCTTTGTTGGGTTCTAGTGGCAAGTAATTTTTATTAATTGTCATTTTTACTTTTGACCAAATATCTCAGATTTAACAGTCTTTAAACATGTGAGAGTAATTAAGCCTTTCATAAAAATCTCCTAATGTTGGTTCACATAATAAATCTCATGAAGTTCACCTATTTATCCAAGAGCCCATGTAGCCCTGCAGGCTGGGCCTAAACTGTTATTGAAGGCAACTACCTTGCCAATTCTCATGAATAACCCAAGAGTGCCATGGATAAGCTAACCTCATTTTATCACTGTGCTTTATCACTGACAAAGGGTTAAGAAAACGGCTCTCTTTTCTTCTATTTCCATATGTCCTCCTTTCTCTAGCTGAATGTGAATGTTTAAAGTGGATTCAAGAAAGCTTCAGCATCTGGGAAGCCTAGAGAACAAACCATAACCATGGACACGGGCCAGTTTTCATTGGTCATTGTCTATCTGTTGCAGTTAAGTGCAGATTGGCCAGTTTCATTGGTCTTTGACTATTTGCTGCTTTTAAGTGCTCACCAGTGGAACATAACCATTTCTGCTCAAAACCAGGTTGGAAGCCACATACCTAGAGCCAGCTCACTCTCAAGCCATATGAGAAGGGGTTAGAGTTTGCATGACTAAAATTAAAGGGTCAGTGAAGAAACATGCAAAACTAAGTATGGCAAGTTTTCTATTTTGAGGCTTCATACATGATCAAAGAGACCAATACGGCAGTACATAGTGAAGGGAAGTAAAGGTGCCTTGTTTCCATTATATGTAGCCATGTGTATTTGCAAAGTGGCTCATATAAGATGTTGTTATGTTCGAGGTTATAGAAGGCTCTAAATCCTTCTTTGTGTAAGGTTTGCCCCAAAATACAATTTAGAGAAAAAAAGATTAACATGCTTTCCCAATGGGCTTCCCTAGCTCTGCTATTAAAAATGAAATGGATGTGTTTACATAATCTGGGCATTCAGGAAAAAAATTACACAATTCAGTGTAATTTCCCCAAAGGAGTTGAAGTTGAACAGAAACCAACTGCACATCTGGGTCTGGGCTTGCTTCAGTCTCCGATGCAAAAATGAAGATGAATTCCAAGTGGTCAAAAAGCTCAATTGCTCACCCCTGACAATTTTTCCCTTTGCTAGAGTAGAAAGCATAACAATTATTTTTCTGAAATATAAATTACAATCAGCTGGTGTTTAGTTCTGCTGTTTTAAAAACTTTCTACTGGTCAGAAAAATAGTCTTTTATTATTAATTGAGTACACATGAAAAAAAGAATACCCTAACACCTTCCCATGCTTTTTACTGGAATGGAAATCTAGATCAAACTTGGGTGTGCCTGGGTGTCTTTTAATATGAGGTAATGATCAGATATCACCATATTCTCATTAATGTTTGCGATTAACATTAAGAAGACATGGTTACGTGAGAAGTGATGCAAATGCTGTATCTTTTAAAACTTTATTTGAATCACTCATTCCTGGCCCACATTTGAATTATGCTTTGAACTGTAGCCAGGAATACAGCTGTCACATACAGAACTGAAATCGTGAATATGCCCACCACTTCCTTGTTTTGACATTGTGGTGTGCATTGTCAGTGCTTTATATGCATAAGAGGAAATGAGTGAGAAGTCTATTTTCATGTTATAATCTGGACATGCATATTTGATGCATTGTTGCTGATTTCCATGCAGCACAATCTTGTTTCCCATGCATCTGAGATTTCAATGTTTCTTTACGGGGCAAATTATGGGAGATGAAAAGCCTGGCCCTGTGGGATTCACTTTACCGAAGAGGTAGAAGGTGAAGTAGGTTACCCAAGTTCAGACAACACACAAAAACACAAGGACACATATGCCCCATGTTGGCAAGTTTCTTGGTCTGCAAATGATTCCCTTCTAAAGAACACTACTGAGATTCAGAGTTGACTATTGCACATTCTCTCCACTTACAAATGGGACTGGCAATTGTGTTCTTTTGGTGGTGGTGATGGGTGGGGAATTGGGAGACAGAGTCCAATAAATGCTTTTAAGCTTTGTTCTACTGCAATTGCTCAGATAAAAGAACACCAGTAGCCATAACATTTTCTTTAGCTGAACAAGGAATTCCAAAATCAAACCCCTATGTAAATTATAGCATAATGTCCTTGTTCTTAGTCAAAATATTCTTTTTAGTCCAGTTGTTACTGTGTCACAGTAAATACACAACATTCCCTTAGTGCCATTTTGTTGCCAAGCAATTTGGAGAGGAGCACAGTCACTCAAAGTGCACTGAACTTATCTGCAATCAGCT
This sequence comes from Macaca mulatta, assembly GCF_049350105.2. Classification (NCBI taxonomy): domain Eukaryota; kingdom Metazoa; phylum Chordata; class Mammalia; order Primates; family Cercopithecidae; genus Macaca; species Macaca mulatta. The sequence continues at coordinate 128,693,784 of NC_133413.1, forward strand.
GCCTTGACCACTCTGTGCTACATGGGCAAGAATAAGCTTGAATGTGAGATAGAATCAAGGACAAAATTATCATCACTGATGCCTACAGAGAGACTCTGTATTAATAGAAATATGGTGAAGGTGGCCTGAATGTTGCTGATAGTATTTAGTGAGCCATTAAATACTATCATACATGATACATGATAGTCCGGAGCCATGACTCTGGACTATCAAACTTAGGAGAAATAAAACGATGGGACATTACCCTCCAAAAGCAAGCTCCAAGCAGCAGCAAAAGGGAAGGAGAAAAGCATTCTTCAGAAATGAGAAACTGGTTTGAGTCTAGCTTCCAGGGAACACATATAGATGGTAATGATTTTCTCATTAGGCAACTGAGACTTTTCTCAACTGTATTCCTATATATACACTGGGCCTCCAGCACTTTGGTGGGGGAGGTTCCCTAGAAGAAAGAGTTATTAATAATTGCAGGCTATGTCAGCCACCTGCACAGGGGCAAGTATCTCCATGGTTTCAGTTTAAATGGCCAGAGTGTTTTGTGCATCCTCAAGCAGAAATGGCAAGGCTGCCCTTGTTTGTCCCATATTAATGATGACATCCTAATCATAGCCTTAGTAGAATCTTAAGTTTACATGGACTCTTTATATAGTTAAAACTCATTCACATGTTATCTGAATTCAATTTCAGAAACAGCTAGTTGTACTAGCAAGGAAAATATCATCATTTCTCTTTTAGAAATACGGAAACCGAGAAACATTTTCCTAAAGTCAAAAAATTATGTTATTCTGGAATTCAAAGGATCCTTAGATAACTCATTTTTGCCTTTAAAGTTACAGATTATGAACTAGAAAATGAGAACAATCACATGACGAGTAGTAAGAAGGAAAGAACTGAGATGCCATGAAGTCTAGAACCCAGCGTTCTTTGAAATTGTAGCAGTGTATGCGTCTAGTGGGGAGGAGATCCCCTTCCTTTGATGGGGATCAAAGGAAGTGATTCCGTGTGCAGTGGCTCCGAGGCCTGGAATGCAGATGCTGTGAGGCAGTGACTGTTTCCATGTGGCTCACCCTGACTTGTCGTCTAACACAGTGCTGACTCCAGATCAGGTATACAATCAATATTTGCTGAATGAATGGATGACTTTTAATAGATATTAGGCATTTTAGGAATAGGTCTGCTGACATTTGGCATAAAGTGACAATCCCTAGACCAGAAAGTAGTGAGAATGTGTCATCTACATGCCAGTCTTCCCTTTAAATTGCACGATAAATCCAGAAGTTGCTCAAAACCTGCTTCGGTGTGGGTGTGGGGAACAGTTCTAAACCAGGCTGAGACAAGCTGGTAGAGTGCTGAGTAGCCTCAGTCATGGTCAAGTTAAATGCAGGTCCTCTACCAAGTATGATTCCAGGAATGGTTAAAAGCCCTTCTCCAAGTCCTAAACTAATATGTCCTTTACCCTGTCCAAAATTTGCTCATTTACTTTCTTTACATTAAGATCTCTGGTTCTTACCAGAGGGTCATTTCAAACTCTATCTCTGCTTCCCCCAGCTAGGGATAGAAAGCCACTATTACGGACAGGGGTTGCATCCCTCAGGTGCTTTCTGCAGAAATGAGCTCGATAACTACTGAAGACAGACATTAATGATCTCTGTTTTAAGGCAAATTATTTGGAGAAGAGGGTAAGCAAGTGGAGCTGAATGACATTGGATGGTAATAACTTAATTTGCCTCAGTGACAGTTCATCAGGTCCTTTCACTTCCATTTTCTCATCTGACCATCATGACCTTATGGTGTGAGTAAAAATGATTATTTCCCTTTTTTATTTTCTTCAGAGGGGGAAATCTGGGTTTGGAGCAGCTATACCATATATCTAAGGTCAAATATCTAAGAGGAACTTTGAACTCAGGTCATCTAAGTGCAAGTCCCTTGTTTTTGCCATTTTGCCAAGGACATGGGGCTCAAGGTAGGTAAAGGCTTTCTCCTTCTCAACACTCCTGTATAGGCTGCTGTTGGTTGAAAGCTAAGCTCCAGCACCTGCCTATTCCTTCTGCAGTCCAAAGGAAGGGTAGCTTCTGTGTAAACCCTACCTTCTGGTCTCCTGTAATTTATTTCTCTTGCTTTTCAAACACACAATATCTTGCTTTAAGCTTCAAGAAATTGTTGAAGTTGAAATTGCAATTAACCTCAGCAGTGACTGCTGTAACTATAGGGGGTTTGGGGGTGGTGGTGGTGGTTATTCTTTTTGAAATGAGAATGAACCTCAAATGTGATCAGAATTTGGTAAAACTGGACAGGGATCAGGATACAGCTGCTTAAGTTGACACCATCCAGTTGTTCAGACTGGAAATACAGGGAAGACGTACAGGTTGTAAAGCAATTATGGCTTTTTATCACAGAGACTGTTTTTATTAGCTGTGGTTCCCTGCAATCTTTTCATTTTATTTTTATATCAGCCATATATATATATATATAGACACATACATGTTTGTGTGTGTAGCTGTATGTATACGTATTTATTTATATTTTATTTTATTCATTTAAATACATCATTTAAACCCAAATTAGACATTGGTAGAATGAAGTTTACAATTGCTTTCATGGATTAAATACAGAAATAAGAAAAATTCCAATGGGCCTAGACATATCACAAATAAAATCTAGTTGTAAGTATAATGGCACGTGGAATTTCACATGATTTCAATATTTGACCAGGACTCACCAAGGCAAATACATAGGGCTTCTCTGGCACTTTACTCTTAAAAGAAATATTGTTTCTTAACAGAACCAAGACACTGCTTTCCAGACTCATTTAGATCTTACTCCTCATGCATTAATGGCACCTTTTGGTCATATTCATCAATCAATGAATATGATCTGAACCTCCACTATGAGGTCAGAACAATTAGGCATGCATGAGATATAAAACCCAAGGCGAGAGATTCTTATTTTCTAGGCACTTCTGAGCTACTTTTAGAAGGGAGTACATAGCCTTAATATTCCATTCCTTGCTGCCATGCCCAAGAGAGACATGACTAATCCATCACAGCATTCTTCCACAAACTCTGTAAGTGGCCTTGTAAACCTCCTCTAATTGGCCATTCCCAATCTGAATTGGCACATAAGATGAAGCCATTCCTGAACTAATTTGCAAAATAAAGCTAAATACAAGAGTGAGAACAAGCAAGTGCTGAATCCAGGGAAGGGAGATCCATCCTGGGCTCTGGTGATGAAGCTTCTGTAAAGAGGAAGGGCTTCCACTGTGGCTTGTACCATGGCTAGAACTTAAGCAGATGGAGGGAAACAGAATGAGCGAAGACTTCAAAGAGCAAATGTATGCATAGAGGAGATTGAGCAGATGAATACAGCATTAAACAGAGGACCTTGGGCTTGAAGAGTAAGGTTCTATTCTCATTATTTGGGAGCTTCATTCAGAAACTTCACCTATTACAGCATGTCCCATTCAAAAATACTAAGAGTGAAGAAATAATGGTTTCTGGCTTATAGAAGTCCTCTGGCACCCTAAAGTAAACTGTATCACATTCTAGAAGGTGTGTGAACTCATTTTCAAAGAACAAAGATGAGTCTGAGTCATGGCTTTCGCAATAATAAAATGGGTAAAATGGTAAAATAAAGGTAACTTCCAAAGACTGCCAAATGTTCCTTCCTCCAATTCCATTAAATAATGCCCTTCCATGAATATTCTTGTGGATTCATTATGAGTAGACCGGATGGTCACTTTTTTGCCCCCTTTAATGATAAAATGAAGAAAGCTCCAGGTTTCTTGCACTTTTTAAAGGCAGATGAAACAATTGGCCAATCCCTTTGTCTTTTACAGTTTGGGTGTGCACCTGGCTTGCAGCAGAACTGGCTGGGATGGCTTCATAACTTCCCTTCCAACAATATAACAATATGTTTCTGTACATTTTCACACTGAATTGGACAAGAATCAGAATACCCTGTTTTGAACATCTGCACAGATTGACAAGTGAGTGATTCTGACTGCCTGATATATCCCTGTCCCCATTAATCTTCCTACACAAAGAATCTGAAATAGTCCCTCTTACTCTTTCCATCTAGACAAAATGGAACATCGAGACTGACTGGAAATGATGATGTGAAATTCATTAAATGCTCTTGCAATTGCCAGAGGTGACATATATACATACAGCATCATTGTTTTCTGGAAAATGGACTACAGGAGAATCTTAAAGAAGCAGTGAATGAAAATTCATCTGTTGTTGGAAACTATATGGTCCCAGGCAGACAAATGACCTGGCCAAAGTTCCCTCTCATTTTTATACTCTGTTATATCCAGGCAGGCTCCTCTTGAGTCCCTATTCAACTTTTTTTTTTCTGCTGTTGGCCACGTTTTCTTTCTTTCTTTCTTTCTAGCCAGAAGAAAAAGCCTAGATTATGCGTTGCATGGGTGGAATTCTGGGTTGGATTACCTAACTCTGAATGGTTTGTAAATCCATTTTACCCACATTGCACAGTGGGTACTCATGAGTCTGAAATCAACTTTCTATGAGAGATCCAATAGTCCCTATGTTATAGTGATCATATAAACTTTGGAGACTACATAGGAATCTTTTTTTAATAAGAAATAGGTAAACAGAAAAAGCTAAATAATGCATATAACAGCTTGAAGCTTTGTTATATTTAATAAAATATGAATGTTGTCATTAAAAAATAAGGAACCAATGCCATTTTCTCAGGTCACTGTGGCATCAACAGTCTTCCTTAAAATGACCTCTTTCCCGCCTCACTGCCATCCCTTCAATGAAGTCCCACTATTGTGCAACAGCATGCTTGAAAAACTGTCTCGCTTCAGATAGTTTTTGTGGCATAGCAGAAATGGACATGGTCTTTGGAAATAACAGGGTTCAGTTTCGATACCAGATCTGTCCTTTTCTAACTGTGCAACTTGGTTTTCTTTTCTGTAAGTTGGGGAAAATAATTTACCAATCTCATGGAGCTATTGAACAGAGAGAATAGGAGACTATATGTCCTGGACTTAGTCCAATAGCTGGTGCATGACGGGTCTACAGTAATTGGTAGCTATTAGTATTATAAAAGTCTGACCCTGTGAGAACCTTTGATACTTAGAGAAGGACTGAAGAGTTAGCTGGCTATCTAAGTGCCTTGCTGAGCCTGGACAGGGAGAAGGGGTGAACATAGGTTAAAAAGCTGTGTTGGGCCCTTCTCTTTGAGATGCAGTTAGGCAATGCTTGTTTCTTTGTTGGGTCTTGTTCATCTCTCAGCATGGTTTGTTTCCTGTTTCTCAGCAATCTCTCTTCCTTCTTTCTTCTGAAATCCTTCCAACCTCTTTTTCTTTCCAGCATCTTAATAAAGCTAAAAAAGGCTAATACTACCACTCCCTTAGCCTATTGAGATGAGAACATTTTCTTCCGTTACCCCTGTGGCGATGTGTCATAAACTGGCAGGGTTCTCCATGCTCCCTTTAGCTGGGAAGCCAGCATGGTGGGACCATGAAGCTTTGAGTAGGAGGAGGATTGATCAGGGGAGGAAGAAAACAAGCATGAGAGGTAGATGGATTTGTGTCTCTTGATCAACACCTATGCGCTAATAGGACAAGGTAGATTCCATTGAGAATGGTAAAGGAGGTTTGGAGAAGTCAGGTTAAGGAAACACAGTTTAAAGGCCCACCACAGCATTCTACATTTAGGATCAAAATTTGGTTTCTGTAATAGGAATTTCATCTGAAATCACAAATCTGTACCCATCACGTTGACTACATCTAGGAAGGTAGCCCGCTCTCATGTGCCTGAAGGCGCACTGAAGCACCTCACTTATTCCTGCCTTGTTCTAGCATGTACTATTCCTGTGGCCCTACACATTTTTTCTCAGCTGTAAAATTAAGTTGTTTTAAGATTATATATGATTATATATACATATATATATACACACACACACATATATATATATATATATATAGTGCCTGGAATGTAAGAAACAACAAACTTATTACCTAGAACCAAAACACTGAGTAAGGAAGAATATTATTTAAACCAACAGCAAAATGAAAAATAAGAAGTCCGAGCAAAGAGCTAGGGAGAGTAAAAGAAAATCTTTTAATGATAAAAATAGTTGGGATAGTGCTGGGACTTAAAAAGAAATTCTGAACATGGTATTCATCATCTCTGCCTCCTGACAGAAGCACGTGGTGCCCAGTTTTTACTCACCTGTATAACTCGTGATATCAATTTGTAATAAAGAGAAAAGAAAGAAAGGACTAGGGGAAAGGGACATTTAGGAGGCTCATCTCGAGGGTTTTCCTTGTTATTTCATGGTTTGGTTTTCTGTGATTGTTGTTTACCTCGTTTGTTTTCCTTGTTGCCCCAGGGAGATATTGGCAAAGTGTGGACCTTCATGAATTTATGAGTGCTTGGGCTCTTGAGAGCTTGCTGGTTCATGGGAAAGCCCCTAATAAATATGTGGCCTAAACAGTCATACTTTCTACCCATGCTTAACCTGACGGCTGCCCCTAAGGATAGGAAAATGACATGGAAAGCTTCTGCTTTTCTGGATTGTTTAATTTAAATCCCGTGTTCTTGATAGATACAAACTTGCCATTGGAAAAAAGAACCTTGGTACAAGAGGTCATGGACTGACCGTCCTGAAGACCAAGTGTGGGCCTATGAGCAGTAAATTTTTATATCATAAAATTACAATGGTGGTGAAAAGAAGTGATAATACTAGTTATTAACTATGATGATGGACTCCGTGCTAAAGATTTTGTAGATATTATCTTTAATTCTCAAAACGATACTGCAATATACATATTTATCATCCCCATTTTACAGGTGTCAAGACTGAGGCTCAGAGAAATTAAATAACATGCCAAAGATCACAGTGTCTAGTGGAGTTGGGGTCAAATACAGGTTCATGTGGTAATAAAGCTTTTTTTATGCCATCACCCTGCACAGCTGTCTGTTATGATCTTTGAAAAGTTAGATTTCTTTCAAAATCACAAAAATTCTAATTTTGATTGCCTTACACACTCTTCCTCATCATTTTATTTTTCTATTGGAATTACAGTTTGAAAGCTTTGGAGACTAGAAATCTAAGGCAGCAATTTCAGATTTTTTGAAGACCCTCATAGACTACAATTAGTCCACAATAACTAGCAAGAAACAAACACTTCTAAAAAAAGCATCTAGTCATTTAAAATGATTTTTAATTTCATAATGACTAGTATATAATTATACAAGAACAGAGCTATTTAGTTAGAAAAAATAACTTTGAAGATGAGAGTCCATTTAGTATTTATTTGCTCTGAGGTTCTAATTACTTCAAAAACTACTGAAATTTCATATATGATTACTAACAGCATTCAATAGCAGCTCTGATGGAAGTCGAACCAATCTTTTTAAAATGTTTTAACCCCATTAACATGAGAGAAATAAAAAATAATAAATACCAGGGGTACATATACATGATGCCATTATTACTTTCCTACTTTGTTGTCAGTTCAGGTCTCCCATGCTAGAAAAATGAAAAATAAAACCCAACATGTCTTCCTGGTTATTTTTGAATTGAGGCCAACAAAATAAGACCAGCAAAGAACAATAAACACAGTATTGTTTTTCTGTAATATATTAGCAAATCCTGGTAACTTCAATTTGGTTTCATTACATTTCCAATATGTGCATGCATCAATTCCTCTTCTTTTCTTCCCATAGTTAAGATTTATGCACTTTATTAATCACCTCAAGACAGTCATCTCAGCAGTTTCATTTAGTGGAGTAAACCAGTCAAACCCCATCAGACTTCTGGGGATGTCACACAGCAAACTTTGGATTCCAGGCAACTTGAATCACCCTTGCCAATATGAGATTTTTCAGAGCAATCCATCTTAGGGCCAACTAATATATCACATCTGCCTCTGCTCTTTTCCTAATTAATAGGTTGAAAGAGAGACACCCGCTAGATCACACAAACATCCCCCTGAAGCAGCCTCAGCATATAGGTTCCTTGGCAGCAGCAGATCCAAATGGCAGGCAGTTAAATGTTCTATTTTCCAAATGCAATTTGAATGATATGAAGGGTCTACATTCTCCAAAGGACTTTTAAAAACAAAGGTAACACATTCTTCACATTCACTGCATGCTCAGGTGGTTTAAAAATATGATGTTGCCATGTGTGATGGACCAATCATTCATGCTGGCTTCTAGCTTACAGCGCTGCTAACCAGAATCAGGGCTGCTGACACTCTACTTAAGTTGTTGTCACCTGTTCTAATTGTTAGTAACTGCATTTTTTGTTATCACTTTTTTGATGCCAACTGCATTCTCCCTAAAGTTCTGAAAGGACATAGTTCTAAAGTTAGTGTGCTCTTAATTAAAAAATATGCTTTATTAAGTCCCCAACTGTGCATTTGAGTTACCTGCCAGCTTCTTTTGAGATACAGAGAGTAAAGACTTGGGTTCCAAATGTAACTGGATCAGAAAGATCTAACTACATTTCCAAATCAGAAAGAAGCAAATTTACAAAACTATTCATTTAAGAGAGATATCTTCTGAGCCTTTTTAGGTCTTGTCTGTTTCTATGATCAAACAGAAGGGTTTGGGTGTGCACTTTTCACACTAAAAGACTCAAATAAGAAAGATTCAATGACTTGAAAGTTTGCAAAGGATCAGCTAAGTAAAAATTATAACCCTTATATAACAGCACTGCATATAAGACCAAAAATAAAAAATACCCAATTTGATATTAAGAAAATGTAATGAGAAATCCAGAGGGGAAAATGGGTTACCACAGTGCTATGTCTATGGTCTTTCAAAGGGAGTCACACTTCCAAAATCTTGGAATTAATGGCATTAAAAACTCCCCAGCCTCACAAGTTTATTAAGTAGCAGTGTAGTTAAACAAAAAGAGTGCTAGACTAGACATTGAGAGATATATACTCTAGCCTTGACTGTGTCCTAAACTGTAGTGTCTTAGTCTTGAACCATGGAACCCACCATACAGTAAGTGGGCTAGAATAAACAATGGCAACCCACTGGTCACCCTCAAAGGTAGCAGTGGGTCTCCTCGCACTATTTTTGCTTCTTAGAAAAACCCAAGATACCATATTTACCCACAATATGATTCACAAATTAGTCAAAACATCACATTTATTTGCTTTTTGTTTAAATTACACTAACTGAAAGAGGTAACACTAGTTATTTCATGCTAATCCAGTGCTCCCATTTGGGGATCATATTTCTACTTAGTGAGAAATCAAGTTAATTACTACTTAAGTTCAAATTGTAAAGAGAATCTTTCAAAAAGTGAAACTCATAAGGAGAACTTGGTAGTGACCAGTTAGGAAAGGGTTTTACTAAAATCCCTTCCATTTCAGGATTTCTATGACTGCAAATATACAAACATAAAAAATAATTAGTCTTTTTCCAGTGTCTTTTCAATTTCAGTGCAGAACTGTTTTGTTTACTAAACCTATGCCTTTACAACTCTTATAGAGAGAACAGACACTTGCAGAGAGAACATTCTAACCAAACCCACCATTTCCTTGGCGGGCTTGCTCCTCGCTTCACTGGCCTAATTATTTTCATAAGCAGCTTAACTGAAATGTTGGCTTACAAATTTATATTTCAATTTAATTGTGTACAGTTCCTAGTACAATGAAAACGTTAAAAGTCTTTTCCTATTTTGACAGTGTTTCACTGTGTTTATTTTTAGGGACACTAACAAATAAACTTCACTTTATCTGTATACATACACCTTTTCTTTTTTCTTTAGATTAACAACACACAGGAAAAACCCTCAGCTTCTTTCATTTGGCTCTTGAGATAAAGGGAAAAGAGAGAGTCCCCGTCCATGCCTGCAGGAGAGGGAGAACTGGTGGATGTAAACGAAAAAGCAGAGGCATTCCTCAGGTCAGTCCTATGGCCCAGGCTGTCTGGGTGCCCCCATTCTATTCTTTTCCATCATTTAGTAAACAATGTTCTCAAAGGGGGAAAAAACAGGAAGTGGAAAAAAGAATGACATGGAAAGTCAGTAATCATTGTCCTTGGGGAATGGAACACAGAATTCCCCTTATGGTCTAATTATTCTTTCGTATCTTTACTGAGTCCCAATCAGGCGAGTTTCCAGGGTCTGGCTGATGTTTCAAGGCCCTGATTTCTGCCTGTCCTCAGCTCTGAAGGGAAATATTTGCTAACTTCCTGAAGGTTCCCTATTATCATCTATTATTATTTAGTTCACAGAAAAATCTCTGTCATTTTTCTAACACAGACGAAAAAAGCTAGAGGAACATGAAAGACCCGTGTAAACTGTCATGTGTTTTCTTGGTTGAAACCACAAGCTGCTTCTTGTTGCCCTGATACCTCCTTCCAAAGTTACTTTCATAGAGTGACTTCCATAAAGTGACTTTGGAAGGAGGTATCAGGGTAACAAGCAGCAGCTGACTCATTGCTGACAACCTGTTAGGCACTCAGTAATGGATCCTAAGCATGCTTCTGTTTCACCTGGTGAAAGCAAATATATGTTTCTTTTCTTATCTGTGCTTCTCCTTGTGAATATATAAAAGAGGAAAAGTGCTACAAGGCGATGCTTTAGAAATTGAATTCTATTGCCCATTATAAACAGCTGCATGCTAGAATCAGGGGATCTTGGTAAGCCTACTAAAATGCATTCTGTGATACAATGGACTTTAGGAACTTGCGGGAAAGGGTGGGAGGGGGTTGGGGCGAGGGATAAAAGACTGCAAATACGGTGCTGTGTATACTGCTTGGGTGATGGGTGCACCAAAATCTCACAAATCACCACTAAAGAACTTACTCATAAAAAAAAGGACTTACTCATGTAACCAAACACCACCTGTACCCCAATAACCTATGAAAAAATAAACAATATAATAATAATGTCCAAAACTGCAAAAACAAACAAACAAACAAAAAACCACACACATTCTGGAGACCTTGGATCAAAGGCAGTGTTCACAGATTCATAGAAAGAACAATATAATAATAGCTACCTCTATTTAGTACTACTTCTTGGCTAGTCTTGACTTTATTTAGTCTTCGTTCCATGAAAAAAACATCATCAACAATAAACCTTGCAAACTGGGCATTATCTTTTTCCTATGCTGTGTTTGAAGCTCAGAAACGTTAAACAACACCTCTAAGACCACATAGGTGCTAATGGCAGAAACAAGCTAAATGTTTTCCAGATACATTAAGGACTACCCAGACCCATTCCCCTAATTTTATACAAGAGATGCTGAAATTTAGAGCAGGGAGATTTAGACAAGATAAAATAGCGAGTGTGAAGTGTTAAGCTGTGGATTTTTAATACAACCAACTCTGATGATTCATGATGCCTGAAGGAAAAGTTACTTTGATGGTTACCGTCTTGAGGGCCAGAAAAATGTCTTTTTTTGGCTCACATTAGTGGTGACACAGGCTAGGCATTTAATCAATATTTGTGAATGAAAAGACAATATATAACATTGAAAACAGAACAATGAAGTCAATTTTTATTTGGTTTAAAAGTACATGGTCTTCCTCAGCAATTTATGTTCTTAGGAAATTGTATCTTCTTTAGGATTACCACAGCCAATTTGCCTTTATTCATTTATTTTTAAAAAATTTAACACTATGGCGAAAATTGGAGCCAGATGTATGTTGCTGGAAGCCAGTTGAAGATGCAAAATGCCAAATACTCCCAATGTACAGGCAGGTCATAGATCTCAAAGTGATATTCCCTACTCTTGGGGCTCAAAGCCCACTTCTTCAAGGAATCCCAACTCCTTTCATAACCAGTTTGTTGGCAAATCCTGATTCCCATTGGTGGATAAGATGTGGCAGGAAGAGATGAAGGGGTTGAAATGCCAGTGGGAAAAATGTGGTACCCCTTACCAGTCATCAGACAGAAGCCAGCTCCAGTGAACCATTCTCCACTGGATCTCTAAGGCACTAAAGGCATATCTCAAAGCTAATGATACACCCAAATTGAAGTAACATTTAGCAAAACTGACTTATCTTAGCAGACTGGCCCCAAGTTTGGGGTATCCTTGCTCCCCAGTGTGACGGCAGTCTGCTTTCATGTCAGACACATCTACCTGTCAGGTTAGGTGGGGAAAAAACTTACTTAGCAATGAGGCATAAGCTGACATTCAGGGACAAGAGCAGAGAGTCTGCCATGCCACACTGGAGAGAAAAGCCCTTCCTTCCACACTGACAGCCAGCAATGCCATTTTCTTGTTCGATGAGTGCAAATCTTTTCACTCCTCCCCAAAAGCACTGGAGCCTGAATGTACAGCTTGCCTTTCCCCTGAGCTGAGCACGCTGAAAAGACTGGCATGGGTTTAACAAACATGATCAATTTAGGCATGCGGCATCATCAGCAAACGGAACAGAAAGTGAATTGTTTTACCAGAGATAGAAGAGCTTCAGCAGCTTCCTTCACCAGTAGGGTTGGGCGTGCTTCGTGTGCCCTGAATCTCTTCAATCACCAAGAATTATATGTCAGGGGTTCTGTTTCTAAAAGGTATTTTTCAGTGTGACATTAATAATTTATGAATAGGCCAGCACACAAAACTGTATTTGAAAGAGGGACTGAGTGGTGGGATAAACAGGAACTTAACTTCTTAGTAAAAGCAGAAGGATGAAAACATACATAGTAAAATATTTTTTTAAATTCCTGTAATTACAGAGTATAAATATTATCTCACATCTACTGTCAATAATCAGAAAATAAAAAAGAATCATGTAGGGTCATGCAACGAAAAGTGATACTTTGTACATTCTTTTTTTTTTTTTTTTTTTTTTTTTTGAGACGGAGTCTCGCTCTGTCGCCCAGGCTGGAGTGCAGTGGCCGGATCTCGGCTCACTGCAAGCTCCGCCTCCCGGGTTTACGCCATTCTCCTGCCTCAGCCTCCCGAGTAGCTGGGACTACAGGCGCCCACCACCTCGCCCGGCTAGTTTTTTGTATTTTTAGTAGAGACGGGGTTTCACCATATTAGCCAGGATGGTCTCGATCTCCTGACCTCGTGATCCGCCCGTCTCAGCCTCCCAAAGTGCGATACTTTGTACATTCTTCTGTGATGTGCTCTCTGAGCATCTGCTTGGATCTGGGGACATTAACCTGATTAACGGGAATGTTTACAAGTGATTAGGCTCATCTAGTTAAGGAAGACTGGGATGCATTTTACTCTGTTATGTGTACTGTCAACAGAATTGTCCACAAAGTTTAGAAAGCAGGAACTGTATTATATAATTATGTGAGAAGGAAATGGGGAGGATCCCGCTTTAGTTCACAGTGCTGGCAGTTAGAAAGAAGAAAACAAACTTCTTATTTTTTTTTACGTGAAAATTGGGAAAACAGGACATACAAGTCATCTAGATACAAAGGGATTGGAACTCGTCCATTTTTGGCATACAATTCACTTAGAATTCTCCATCAATTAACGACAACACAACATGAACTAAAAAGAATTGGTTTCTTCTAATCAGCTGAATTACAAGGTCAGAACTCTAAATTATTGCTTTGTTGCTTGAGCTGCAAATTATTGATGAAAGGCTACTTTTATGCATTTATTTAATCTCTGTATATACTTTTCTCATTGCTATCAAAAAATGCTGTCATGCAAATATTTATTGCAATCCAATATGTATAGATTACATTTTTTAAATCATTCTAAAGCTTAGAGATGCTTTGAACCTCTGAACTAACCAATATTCTGCCACTATGAAAATAGAATCATGTCCAAACTGCACATTCAAATCTGAAACATCAATGTATAATAAATATGCATAATTCTACATATGAAAGTATCAAATACTGGAAACTCAATTTAGTTTTGTAAATCCACAGCAATTTTTATTAAATAAAAGCCCGGGTAAGAAAAATAAGTTATATCCTAGCATACAGAAGACTGCTTAATAAGTGCAATGATAACCCCAGCTGTCACTGATTTTTTTTTTTGTTTGTTTGTTTGTTTTTTTTGAGACAGGGTCTTGCTCTGTCACCCAGGGCTGCAATGCAGTGGTGTGATCATGGCTCACTGCAGTCTCAACCTCCTGGGCTCAAGCAATCCTCCCACCTCAGCCTCCCCAGTATCTGGGACTACAGGTGTGTTACCAAATCATGTTAATTTTTTCTTTTGTAGAGATGAAGTTTCACAATATAGACCAGGCTGATTTTGAACTCCCGGCCTCAAGTGTACATCTCACCTTGGCCTCCCAAAGCACTGGGATTACAGGCATGACCCACTGCGCCTGGTCAATTGAGCATTTTCTAACCAATTCACACTGGGATGGCAAGTAAGGCAATTCATTAAAATATAGGACCTAGATCTTGCTTTTATGAAGTCAAAATATAGGTAACAGAAGAAATAGTAAAATGACCCTAACTGAGCATTTCCTGTGGGTATGCATTTAGCAAGGAACTACACATGTAGGTTTGACATTCACAATAAACCTGCCAGGTAAGCGTAACCATGCCCACATCACTGGTAAGAAGACTGAAGGCCAGTGGGACCATCACAAAACAAAAAGCTACAACAACCTTCTCTCCAGCTTTATCTCACTGCTCTCCAAACCCTCTCTGTGATGCCCTACATTTGTTTGTTCTTAATTTCTTCAATGCACAATGCTTTCAGTTTTTGCTTGAACTTGTGTTCAAAATGTTCTCTCTGCCTCCAGATGCAGCTGAAATATCCCCTCCTCAGAAAAGGAAGACTTTCTTGATCATTCATGCCAGGTTGGCCTCTTCTCGTATATGCTTAGCACTTAACAAAATCTGTAATTCCTTATTTATTTCCAGTAATATTTGATTAATGTCTTTTTCTCCCACTGGATTGTAAATTCTCTGAAGGCACAGCCTGCATGTGTTACACTCTTCACGTATCTCCAGCACTTGGTGAAGTGCAAGGCATATAGTAGGTACCCAGTCAACATTGGTGGAAAGAATGACATAGTAGCTATTTGCTGACACAGCCAAGATTGGAATAGAAACATGCCTTTCCACCATGCCAATTTATCTTTATTGTGTATTCATCAACTATTATCCAAAGGCATTTGCCATCTTGTGTTATCCTACAAAATAAGGCAAACTAAGCTCTGGTCTTGATGCCTAATCATTAAATGTTGGTTCATTCACTCACTCATTCATTCATTTGTTCATCATATTCAACAACCATCTGTTGACCACCTACTCTGTACTAGGTACTGTTCTAAGTGCCTGGGATACAACAGTGTACAAAACAGATACAAGTTCTTAGAATGAATGACATTCTGGTCTAAAACATGCTAGTTGAACATCTTGATCCGATTTCTAAGTGTCTGATGTATATGGCTGCATATTTAAGGTTGCATGGCATATTGACGTGCAGACTGACAGACAACTATTAATTAATACAGATATATTAAATATGGAGCCTGTCTATGAAATGATGAGGTGAGTGTAGAGATAAGCCCTCCATGATGGATGTATTCAAATGAGTGGTACTTTTCAGGAGCCAGGCATTTATTTCATTCATATTCACCATGGCTCACTATGTAACTAGAACACCGTTTTGACATTGATTTCATGACTGGTTTATGTGCCACAGAAGAAAACAGGTTATCACTACGCAGTTGCTCTGTATTTTTGTCCCCAACTTGATGATATAACTGATCCTAAGACTATCCAAAAGAATGTCACTAAAGCCCTGATGGCCACTCAAAAAGAAGAGTTACCCAAATGTTTAAGAGAAGGTCATGTCACTAGAATAGAGACACCACCTTCCAAAGGGACTAATTTCACAGGAGCAGCATACATTGGATAAACACACTTTGGTATGTTCATTTAAAAGATACATATATGCCAGTAAATAAGATGTGAAAACAATTTGCCATTATTAGTAAAATGAATGCCAATTAAAATTGTATTCTCTAATAGAAAAGATTAAAAAAATTTTTTTTGTAGAGGCTGTCACAGGAATGGCAATGTTATATACTCCTGAGGGGAGAGATTCGTAAATTATTATAAATTTTCAGAAGGGCAGTTTGTTCATGTGTATAGAATATGGATTCTCTAAAATGTTCATATACTTTTTTTTACATGTGTAATTGTGCCTTGGGAAAACAATCACATAATTTTCACAAATAATTTTTGAAAAAAATTAATTTTGAAAATAATGTAATATTTATTTTTATCATAATACAGAAACAGAACAAGCCAAATGCAGTGGTAATAATAGAAAACAGCATTATGCATTGTAGAAGTAGAAAAAACGAATGTGGGAAAGCCCAAATGCAGTGGAAAGCAGTGAGATGACGCTGGAGAGAAGGTTCTTTCAGCTCCCTGCCTTGTGATACTCCCATTGGCCCTCAGCCTTCTTACCCAAGAGGTGGGGTGTGGTCACACCTACCTGGTTGTGAATGTCAAACATACATGCATAGTTCCTCGCTGAATGCATGGCTCATAGGAAATGGGCAAATCGTTCATTTGTTACTAGACATCTTCAAACCTTTTAACGTTTAAGAAATACAAGTACATAAAATTGATTCCATAAATAAATGCTCAAAAATGCACGCACTTCTTATAAACAACTTTATGCATTGTGTTTATATCAAAATAGGTAAGATGTGTTTACCTTTGCACATTATAGAAATTGTAGGCTGAATTTCCAGTAGAATAAGTATGTACATGCTCAGAGGCATATACAATGTTATGAACATGTACTACCTATCAGTAATCTGTAACATTTAAGAATTTTTTTTTAAAAGGATGTGAGACTGGCTAGATAATCCCAGTTGATTCTGATCCCCCATTTCTGCCTATCCTAGTGAACTGCTACCCAGACATAACCATTTCTAACTATTTTAGCTACTTCTTGCAGCATTTACATGAATTGTTTATATACTTTTATCAAGGAATTTACCTGCTAAGAATCTACCTAAAAATATAAGGTATGTGCACAAAGATTTAGGCATAGAGATGTTCATCCCATTGTCATTTATAATAACAAAAATTGCAAGCAACACTTGCTTGAATTGTTTCAATAAATGAACCATAAATGTACAATAGAGTAAGCAGGCAAATATTAACATATTTAAATAACTATAAATTGATATGTAATATTGAGATGATATTTGAACAGTAGTTGGTATTTTGAAACATTTTGTTGGTATATTCTTTTTAACATTGAAATTCTCTTTTACGTGTTTGCTTATAAACAGAATAATAAGCACTGTTTTGTCTATTTTAATATATTCTTTGGGCTTTGGTTTCATATAAGGTAGTGTGGAGCAGTAAAGGGGTTAAAGGAAGTACATGTTCTTATATTTGGGAAAAATCATTGCCTTTTGTCCACATCTGTGAGTGGGAGACATCAAAAGAGGTGATGATAATGTATTTGCATAACAGAAGGAAGTTTGACTAGTGACTCCTGTAATCATAGGGTATGATACATGGGAAGGTCTAGAGGGAACTGATAAATTAACAGGGTACCAGAGCCCGGGAGCTCAGAGTCCCCAGGTAGGCTAGTGGTCAGATTTAGCCAGGTTGGTGGAGGCAGGGAAGAGGAGCATGCACATTTAGGCAGGGTTCAGAGAAAGCAGAGGGGTAAGAGATTCAGCAAAAGCAGTACTTGCTATAGGGTTAAGAAACAGGGATTATGTGGCAGGCTCTCTGCTCTCAACAACATATGACTGTGATGAAAGATGCGGTTCTCTATACGTCCACTGGTTTTACTTTGAAGATGCCTAAGGGGAAATTCTGTCCCAATCAAGATAGGGTCAGAAGTTCTGGGATGACCTTATTGGCAGAACAAGGTAAAGGGGGAATAGAGGGCAGCAAGGCAGAGCTGTCTGGTAATGAATGGATTTTGAATGAGAGGAAAAGTGTCTGGGTCTCTTTTCCAACATGGAGCAAAGATGTGAGTAGCACCAGTTTGAGAAAATAATATAGGAATCTAAGGAGCAGGCAGTTGGAAAAGTTCAGATGAAAGATGATCCAAAAATATACTAAGATGGATTTAGGAGATCTTAGCAAGAATTGGCAAAAATCTCTTCATGACCTACAGACATATGGCTGTAGGCTGAGTCTATCTAAACCAACTTAGTGTTTTTTTGTTGTTGTTGTTGTAGGGTAGTGAATGGTAGATTGATTCATTCTCGTCTCAAATTTTCATCATAAAAGTTTCCTCAAAGCTGGGCATGGTTCGTCTCATTACAACATGAAAATCATGTGTATTGGGATAAGTCTGGCAATGCTGCCCCTACACCTCAGTTCCTTGTTATACAAAGGCTTATTCCTTGTTTTCCTTCTTTATTTTTTTAAATTGACATATAATACCTGTACATATTTATGGGGTACACAGAGATGATGCAATACATGATTAGCATATCCATTATCTCAATCATTCATAATTTCTTCGTGTTAGGAACATTCAATATCCTCCTTGTAGCTATTTGAAACTATATATTATTGTTTACTACAGTCATTCCATAGTGCTATAGAACACTAGAACTTATTCATCCCATCTACCTGTAATTTTGTATCCTTTAACAAATCTCTCCCTATCCCTCCCTTCTTCTACCATTCGTAGTTTCTCATATTCTCTGTTCTAATATTTGTTTCTCTGAAATCAACTTAAGACATCTTTAGACCCCTTCCGTCTTGACAAGTTGCCATCTTCAATACATGGCCTTCGGAAGTGCCCAAGAAAGGGGCAACAGAGAGTGAAGGACCATGCAGGGAATTTTATGGTCAGGTTGAGAAGTGGTGAATGCATACCACTGGCTAGAACCCAGTGACTTGGTGAGGCTGGGAAATGTAGTCTTTCTGAGTGCTCAGGATGAGAAATAGGATGGCAGTGGTTTTCAGTGTGTGATCCCAGATCAATAGCATTGGAAACTACTGGGATCTTGTTAGGAATAAAATTCATACGCTCCAATGAATACCTACCAGATCAGTGGCTCAGCAATCAGTGTTCCAACAGGCCCTTCAGGCAATTCCAGTGTACATTAGAGTTGGAGAACTACCAGCATAAGTGATTATCTAGCCAGTCTCTTTCACATCTTTTTTGTTAATTCTTAAATGTTACACATTACTGATAGGTAGTGCATGTTCATAAAATTGTATATTCTTCTGAGTATGTATGCATTTAGTCTACCGGGAATTAAACCTTCAATTTCTACAATGTGCAAATGTAAATACATCTTACCTATTTTAACATGATGCATAAAGATGGTTATAAAAAGTGTATGCATTTTTGAGCATTCATTTATGGAGTCAAATAATTTTATGTACTTGTAAGCATTTCTTAAAGGTTAAAAGGTTTAAAGATGACTGGCAATAGTTGAACCATTTGCAGAAACTCGAAACAAGCCAGAGCAGAAATGCTAACAACAAATTAGAAGCAGGATTATATAGACTAAGATGGGAATAAAACCCTGGGACAAAAACTACGTAAAAACCTTAAGGAGAAAGAAAAACTTTTTGAAAATGTAAAGAGCAAAACGTGGTGGGGTCACTAGATGCGAATAATTAGCAAGCTATAGTCAATATGGGGACCTATAATATGCAATGTGTGTTATTATACAACCGTGAACACCATATAGAATAAAAAGTGACGGAAAAATCAAAAAGCTGTCATGATGGAAATGGTTCTCTTAACCCATTGACTGAAACAGTTTCTTTCTTACTAAAATGCTCACTGAGGGTGGGTCATTCAAAGGCAAAAGGTACAGATACAAAAGCAGCTCAGCTATCATATGCCCATAAATAGATGTCAGGATGAATCACTAAGCAGTACTTAATCACGGACACCCACAAGTTGCTTTGAAACCTGGAGGACTAGATTCATTAAATGTTGTCTCTTAAAACAATCAAGTCGTACTTCTGTTTACGGTAAACGTATGCATAGGCAAACTGTCTAATAGTTCATGAATTATTCTTCAGACCTGCTAAAATGGCATCTGTCATGATGGATATATTTTATTTTTCATTAGTTTTTAAATTATGAAAGTCTTACAGGCTCCTGAACAAAAGTGATCCATATGGATACATACAGAATAAAAGTAAACTCTTCTGCATTTCCACACTTCTCAGATGGAATCACTGCTACTAATTCTGTATGGTATTCTTACAGGTAGAGTCCACAACCGGTATTTTAGAAACATCTCATTTCCAACAGGTATCTTAATAGGCTGTCACAAAGAAGGCAAAGATAATACACTGAGAAGATGACAGTGAAAACTGAGAAAATTTAAAAAGCTCAGGCTAGGGCTAAGAATAAGACCAGTATATAAATACACAGATACTAGATTCAGGTAAAACTCATCACAACATTTTCTAGCACCAGATCTTTGAGATTTGTTTGAGAGGTTTGTTTTTGTTTTTGTTTCTGTTTTTCTGGAGCAGATTAAAGGAGCAGAGGACCAGAGAGAGAAAAATTAAACCTCCATCTTATTCATGGGAGCTTCAGGAGAATTTGGATGCCTTTCAGGGAACAACAAGGAAACCCCCTCCCCTCAAGTTGTTTACTTTTCTTGAATTTTTAAGGTCACATCTTGTATTGTGAACAGTAGCATCCCGAATCTGTAGCCACATTCATTTAGTCCTTTGCTCATAAATTCATTTATAATGTGTTTATTGAGTATGTGCTGTGTGACATTAGCTCTGATCTCAAAGAGCTTACAACAGAGCTAGAGAAAACAAGACCAGCATATTTAAAACATCTGGAGAATAACAAGAGATGATATATAATAAAGGGCTAAACCGAATATAATTAAATGTCAGCCTGCATGGTGCCATGAGCAACACTTAACTAAATCCAGGCCGAAATCCATGTCCCGGTTCTAAGAAAAGAGTCTCCTACAATCTCTCACTTTCCTCTGTAACTAATACCTGGAGTTCAGTCCAGTAATGTAATTTAGCAATGGCTGTATTTCCACGCTCAAAAGGGAATTCTGTTATCTTGAAATGTGTATGTGTGTTTAAAAATGTCTATTTAATTTTGGGGGGAGGAAAAGTAGCTTTGATTGCACTTGGTGATTGAGCCTTCAAACTTAATACTTCTGGGAAAAAGATAGCATAGACTCATAAAATCCAGAGAGAAGTCTGAGAAATCAGTAAGACCAATCCTTTACCTCCAGGTGGGATAGAGTCTCTGACCTATTATCTAGGCAAAAAGTTATAGTGAAATTCTCATATATCTTTTCTCCCAGCATATATTAAATCAAAGTGCAACTAGGCATCTGGTATTGGAGCATTATAAAGCCATATGTGATATTCACTAATATAAAATGCCTGGAAGGAAACTAAGTTAATACATATGGCTTTAAATTTACAAATGAAGACTCAACCATCATCAAAGACCCAGAATGCTCACTGCCATCACATTAAAAATAACTTACAAAAGATATCTGTTTTCATTTGTGTATCATCCCTTTCAACACAGGAAAGCAAGAGAAGGATATGTGTGCATTTCCTAGACTTGATCTGGAGCATGCAACACATTCTACAAAGGGATTAAAGGGCCTGAGGTCTCTTAGACATGTGCCAATTTCATGTCAGAGACAACTTAAGTTGTGGAGTCTTCAGATGAATGGTACTTATGCATCCTGCCAAAGTCATAAGCATTACTGGAGGCTTTTATAAACAAGATCAACAACTGTACATTAGGGACAAATAGAAGACGGTTCTGGAATGGAATCCTGTGGTGATATCCCAAATACTGTATGGTTTCATTTACTGAAAGAAAGAACATGCTGCCCATATTCTACTTTACGTATCTGATTAGAGAAGGCATTACCAAGAACATTTGTTTTAGAATTCTGATTGACAAAAGAGAAAGAGGAAACAAAATCCTCTTCTGTCTTCATTGTTGGCAGGGCGTTCTTAGGATCTCAAAAACAAAATTTCTTTCTTTTCTAATTTTGACCTTTTCTGTTTGGCAGACGTCGACTTTTTTTTTTTTTTTTTTTCCTGACTGTGTTTCTAATGGAGCCTGAAATTAACATGGCGTTTTGTTTACCTCCTAATTTGTGTGCCGCCATCATCAATGTTGTCAGCATAGTTCTGGGAATAGGGTTTGTTTACAGCTTCTCTTGAGCCAGCAAAGGAAGAAATGCAGAAAAGACTGCTCTACTCATCCCATTCCAGTTTAAATTCCTCTTCCTTTCACAGAAATCGCCTTAGCAGGCAATGACCTTCAGCATTGTTGACTATAAAAGCCAACAACCAAGTTCAAGTGCTTATCCTTGATGACATTTATGGGCTGCTTTTGACACAACTGAGTATTTCCTGACTCCCCTCTATTCCCTGTTCACACGGTACCCAGAAATCGAGCCTTCCTAGTTGTCTCCATCCTTCAAAGGACGCCTTGTGGGCCCGGGTTCTCTGCTCTTCTCCTGTTCTTTGGTGAAGCTACGTATTCCAAGTCTTCAGGTGCTCCCTATAAAGACAGGACACTAGATTCTTCCTGAATTTTTTATTTTGCCTTTGCTTTTTCACAGTAAGTTATGCTTATGCTTCATGGTCATATCAAGCTCAATTTGGGAGAGGGGGAGGTAATATTTCGTCTGTGAGAAAGTGTTTTGAAACGTCACAACAATTTTTAGAAACAGAGATGGGTTTTGCTTTGGTCTTTAAGTCTTCCTAGTCTTTTGATCCCACTGTTTTGTCCGTTAGTCAGCTTCTATTATTTCATTACCAATATTCATCTTCTCCAGAAGCATTTTTCAATCAGTAAATACATTTGAAAAGAGTAAGAACCTCTTTTTAAAAATGACTTATCCGGTGGCTTACGCCTGTAATCCCAGCACTTTGGGAGGCTGAGGAGGGCGGATCATGAGGTCAGGAGATCAAGACCATCCTGGCTAACACAGTGAAACCCCGTCTCTACTGAAAAATACAAAAAAATTAGCCGGGCGTGGTGGAATGAGCCTGTAGTCCCAGCTACTCGAGAGGCTGAGACAGGAGAATGGTATGAACCTGGGAGGTGGAGGTTGCAGTGAGCTGAGATTGCACCACTGCACTCTAGCCTGGGCAACAGAATGAGACTCTGTCTCAAAAAAAAAAAAAAAAAAAGTAAATAAATTTAAAAAAATATAAATAAGACATCTTTTAGAACTTAAAAAATACTACTTTAACCTTTCAAAAATGTACAGCTCAGGCCAAGTGCAGTGGCTTATGTCTGTAATCCCAGCACTTTGGAAGGCTGAGGTGGGTGCATCACTTGAAGTCAGGAATTCGAGACCAGCATTGCCAACATTATAAAACCCTGTCTCTATTAAAAATACAAAAATTAGACAGGCGTGGTGGCGGGTGCCCATCATCTTAGCTACTCGAGAGGCTGAGGCACAAAAATTGCTTGAACCTGGGAGGTGGAGGTTGCAGTGTGCCGAGATCGCACCACTGCACTACAACCTGGGCAAGGGTGACTCCACCTCAAGAAAAAAAAAAGTACAGTTCAGTGGCATTAAGTACGTTCACACTGTTGTGTAACCATCACTGCTATCCCTTTTCAGGACTTTTTCATCCCAAGTAGAAACTCTGAACCTGTTAAATAATTATTCTCCATTGCTCTCTACCCTTCAGCCCCAGACAAGCTGTATTCTACCTTCTGTTTCCATCAATTTGCCTAACTTAG
Source organism: Macaca mulatta (assembly GCF_049350105.2). Taxonomy (NCBI): domain Eukaryota; kingdom Metazoa; phylum Chordata; class Mammalia; order Primates; family Cercopithecidae; genus Macaca; species Macaca mulatta. Next base: position 128,717,389 of record NC_133413.1, read on the forward strand.
GTACCTCATATAAGTGGAATCATATTTGTCCTTTTGTGTGTGGCTTATTTCACGTAGCATGTTTTCAAGATGTATCTGTGTTATAGCACGAATCAGACTTTTATTTCATTGCATGTATATACCACATATTGTTTACCCATTTGTCTGTTGATGGACATTTGGACTGTTTCCACCTTTTGTCTATTGTGAATAATACTGCTGTGAACATTGGTGTACAAGTTTGAGTCCCTGCTTTCCATAGAAGGACCCTCTTTTGTTTACAAATGTATCAACTTCATCCAGAAATAATGTCTAGAAAGGTCCCAGTGATTACTAATCTATCCAGGTCCACAACGTAGGTTTGGGTGTTGCTCCAGTCACTTACCTGTTTGGTTTTAGATCCGTGCTTTTTCCTTCTTTGCCTACTATGTCTGCACGGGATGACACTGCCTAGACTCCCTTGTGCTACACCTTCCGGGTAGTTTTAGCCAATGTGAAGCACTGGAAGGAAGCCAAGGAGCAGAACAGGGAATATCCCTCTCTATATGTCACTTTGCTTCTGGTGGCGTCTTCGGCAGTGGCTGCATCTCCTCCTGGTTCCAGCTCCTACTGCAATAGTTCACTGGGTTCCAAGTTCTGCCAGGCAGCCTGTTACTTCGAGCTTCTGCCTTGTCCTTTGTCCTTCTAGCTTCAGGGAAGGTAGAAACTTCCTACTGTTGCTAATTTCTGGGCTGCCTCATTTTCGCAGTTTCAATATTCAGCTCTTTTATCATTTGTGCTGTCAATTCCCTGCATTATGTTCCTTCATTTAAAAACACCTGGAGTGGCATCTGTGTTCCTGACTAGAACCTCACTGATGAATCTTCTACTGGAAAGAGAAGGTTCAAAGTTTCTTAGGCCATAGAACCTGTGGTAGTAACTCCTGGTTGTCCTCAATATATAATCCATCTAATAATAATATTTAGCTGTGATTCTGCCTCTCAGCCTCTTTTATAGTTTAGCATGGCCATGTGAACAAGTTCTGGCAAAAGTGATGGAATCAGATGTGCTGGATGGACGACTCTAAACCTTCTTTAAAAGTTAGCTGTTCCATACCCTCTGTACCTTCTTCCCCTCTTCTTCCTGTGGCTTGGAGCATAAATGTGACCACTGGAGCTCCATCCTGGAACATGAGAACAAGGACCTCATTCTAGGGAGGGCAGGACCAAAAGCTAGAAGGAACCTGAGTCCTTGAGAACTCTGTGGAGTAAAGCCACCACCCCAGCCCTGCTCTTCCTACCTTTGCAATTTTACATGAGCAGCAAATAAAATTCTCTTTTGTCTAAGTTGCTGCTATTTTGAGTCTGTGCTTATTGCAGCTGAATCCTAACCAATTCAGGATCCAAATCATGAGCTCTGTGTCTGTCCTAGACTGCTGATGAACTTTCTTGTACCTTTCCTTACTTCATTAAAGCAAGGTCCTTGATCTTCCGATCTTATGCTAAGTTTTTGCCTTCTCCTGTTTATATTTGGAATCGATGTATGCTCATCTGTGAAGCTTTCAAAAAGCTTTAATCCTTTTAACAGCTTCTGCTTTACCTACTAAGTTTTCTCTGAAAGCAGGGTAAGATCTGGCCACTGACCAAGCTGATATCCAACCTAGAAAATGATTAAAGCCTGAATGTTAGGGAATTTTTAATTAAAAGCCTGGGAACATTGTTCCTTGGGTATTAATAAAGTCAGTAAAATGGAGAACCAGCATGACCTAACATCACAAAACAGGCCATTAGTGTCCTAGTCTGCTAGCCCCTCTTCATAGAGCTGATGGGCTGTCACTGCACCTAATGACTGCCAAGCATACATAAATCTCACCTATATTTTACTCAAGTGGGCATCAATTAGAAATGTGGACTTCTGGAATGGTGGCTCCCAAATGTTATTGTGTGTGAAAATCATTTGGGGAAGTTTGTCTGAAATGAAGATTCATATCCTTCCACTCATGATTTAGTAGGATGGGGTGGGGGCCATAAGCTGTCTGTTCAAAAGGACCCCAGATGCCTCTAAAGCACATGGTCTATGGACCACATGATGAGAAACATTGCTTCTGGGGAGCTCATAAAGGCTATAAAGCAGCCACAAGTGAAGAGAGCTGTCATCAGCTGGGGGTGGGATTAGAGAACATTAATTGATGTCTACCACATGCCTGGGGCTCTGCTAGGTATAATTCAGACATCATCTTAGTTTCTGCTTACAATAAACCTGCATAATTATTATTGTTACCCTTGTTTTACAGTGAGCAACCTGAGGCTCAGAGAAATTAAGCAATTTGCCTAAAGTTACAATGCAGTTTCAAAGCTGGGGGTGTGTGTGCTAAATACATTCTGTTTTTCTCTGTAGAGTTTGGCTCTATACCCTTCTTCATCATGCTTTGCACTCCTAGATGCTGACCTGTACAGAATGCCTCAAGGGATGCTCTGCCTCTGGCTTTTGTTTGGGTTGGGTTCTGCCAATGTGAAGTGCTGGGAGAAGACTGGAAAGGAGGAGAAAGGCAAGGTCAGGGTATTTCTTCCCCCAGACTCCTTCACTGCAGGTGGCCATGGCTGCTGTCCTTGACCAAATGTCACAGCCCTTGTGACAGTCCTCTTTCCATATGACTGTCTTCTTCCAAGTTCCTGTAACTGTTCCCCTTCTGCTAGAGAGAACATCAGGCCTCATGCTGATAACTGGTAATTCCTGTTTTCCTCTCTAGCTAGGATGAGGTAGTATGCTAACCTTTTGTTTCTCTATAGGGCTTGTCCTTAATTTTGTAAACGCAACCATTTCTTCATTAAATTCTCCAAATCACTCAGTCATTTGAGCATTCCATTTGTTTCTTGCCAGGAACCTAGTACAGGCTGTTTGGCTCTGAGTCTTCCTCTTTCCACTCTTCTACACCCCCTCACTTCACCTTCCTCACATAATAATTGTGATGATGGTGATGATGACAATGGCAATGATACCAGGACGCTTACTGTATGAGCGCAAGGTATTGTGCTGAGAACTTTACATGAATACTCTTAATTTCCACAACTACCCTATATATTAGGCACTGCTTCACATTAGGCACTGCTTCACTCCCATTTTGCAGAGGAGGAAAATGAGTTTCAGAAATTAAGTAATTGACCCCAGCAGAACTGGTAAATGTTGGTGCTGAGATATGAGCAATACTCACTCCTTCTACCAGGCATCAGGGCCATCATCACACAGTATATTCCCAGCTAAATGTGTGAGTAAAATTCTTGAAAATAAAGATGTTGAAAAGTCGATGTCACTTATTTTTCAGGCTTGAATAGGAAAAAAAGTCTTCCATTTCAAAAAGGAATATGTTGTACACATATTTTTTTTCTACTTTCTCCATCACAACTCAGTTCAGACCTCTCTACTGCACAGATGGCAAGTTCTAATAGCTGCTTAACACGCCTCCAGCCTCTCCCCATTTTATTCTGTATCCTGCTAGTCACACCATCCTATAAATGTTCTTAAAATTTATTTTGATTATGGTCATGCTTGTGGAAATAATCAATATAATTCAAGTGATTACTTCTAGGAAAAACCCAAATTTTAAGTAATACAAAGACCTCAAGGATAAGATCTTTCTTGATTCCTAAATCTTTTATTATAATTATTTCAATAGGTTTTTGGGGAACAGGTGGTGCTTCTTTACATGAATAAGTTCTTTAGTAGAGATTTCTGAGATTTGGCGCACCCATCACCTGAGCAGTGTACACTATACCCAACGTGTAGTCTTGTATCCCTCACCCCCTTCCCACCCTTTCTCCCGAGCCCCCAAAGTCCATTGTATGCCTTTGTATCTTCATAACTTAACTCCCACTTATGAGTGAGAACATACAATGTTTGGTTTTCCATTCCTGAGTTACTTCACTTAGAATAATGGTCTCTAATTCCATCCAGGTTGCTGCAAACGCCATTATTTCGTCCTTTCTTATGGCTGAGTAGTATTCAATGGTATATATATACACACACACACACACACAAATATATATATATATATATATATATATATATATATATATATATATGACCATTGAAGGTACTTAATAATTATTAAAGGAAAGAAAGCTTTAAAGCTTCCCCTACTTTCCTTATAGAACAAGAAATTTACACCCAAGATGTTTGTTGTCACTTTCAAGAATAAGCACAGGAAGAGGCACTAACATTTTTGCCGATGCTGTTTTTCCTGCTCAGGATATTTTTCTACTATGTGCTCTTGAGACTCTATTTATCCTTCAACCCCAGATATTGCCTCTGTAATTACAAAAAAAATCACTCCTTCCTTTGTGCTGTTTCCTTTGGTCTCCTTTTTTTCCCACTCATGCCTCAGACCTAATATTGTTGGTTTATCTGCTTGTTTTTCTACCTTGATGAGTATGTGGTGTTCAATAGCTGTTCTAGTCTGTCTCTAGTGTGCCTCATTGTACTGAAGAGGCTGTAAAGCCAAAAACTAAATTCGCAAGACTCCCTTGCAGCTAGATTGTAGGTTCAGCAAATTAGATCGTCTTTTTTGATATTTGGATAGAGAAAGTGAGGTGGAGGCTGCACATCCACAGCTGTGAAGACACTAAGTTTTCTGTGGCAGAGCTCTGAGGAACAGCCAGGACTACATGAGTATCCAGAGGCAGTTGCAATAGTGGTGGTTTTCTGATCCCTGGATTACTGCTTAGGTGGGTATGCTCTTGACTTCAATGATTTCCCTAGTACTCTCTTGAATTCTTACCTTCCCTTGTTGAGGCAGAGAGAGAGTTGCTGTCCTCACAATGCCAGATGGGTGGTCTTGTTCAGAAGTCATTTCTAGAATGCCAGAAAAGAACCTGGACCTCCTCTAGCCCTTCCAACAATTTTGTAAGCATCTAATTCCCTATATTATCTACTTTCTGTTGAAAATAACTCACGTGGTTTCTATTTCCTTCACCTGAGCCCTGACTGATATTCCTACCAGATACAAAGTTTGTTGAGGGCAGGGTCTGTATCTTTTTATCTTTGTATCCTCTGTCTTGAATGGCATCTATGACATAGCAGAAATATTTTAATGCATGTTTATAGGAATAAGCATTTGGCTAGTCTCCACCATGCCCTAAATGTTGTCTGTTACCTCATTAATTCTCACAACAGCTCTATGAAGTCAGGATAATTAGTCTCATTTTACAAGTACAAAGGCGAGGCTCAGAAAGATTTAGCAAACTGCTCAAAGCATCTGATACAGGATCTAGTAGCTGTTATCAGATTGCAGGGAAAATCTGCAGCCTTCGAAATCCTTACCCTTTTTAATATAGCACTGCTTCCTTATATGATAAAAGGATTTCAGAAGAAAAAAAATGAAACTTGGGTTAGGGTCATATACATTTGAGAGCAAGGGCTAGCAAACTATGGCCTGTGGCCAAATCTAGCCCACTACGTTTTTTGATGAATAAAGTTTTATTAGAACACAGCCAAACACATATTCATCTACATATGTCTACGGTTGCTTTTGTGCTACCACAGCAGAGTTGAGTGGTGGCAACAGAAACTCTCTGGCCCACAAAGCATGAAACACTTACTATCTAACCCTTTATAGAAAGTTTGCTGATCCCTGTTTAGAGCATCTCTGTAAGATATACTTATGCTAGGCTTATCCAAAGTTTCAGACTAATTTTGAAGCAGGCCTAGGTGATTGAAAAAACAAGACATAAATTCTGAGGCTCATGTGCACTTGGATTCTATATAGTGTCCTTGGCCTTATTAAGTCTCTCAGAAAAGAATGTTCTTTTTGGTTTTCTTAGTTGGCTTATTTTTCTTCTTCCGTCTCTGCACCATACCCATCCTTCTCAGAAACTCTGTTTTCCTCAGCTCTTTATTTTCTCTCCCTGGAAAAGCTACTTTTTCACTTGATTTCAATAATCACCATCCTTTTTTTGACCACAAAGGCTTTTTCTCTAATTAATTCCCTTAAACACCTCCAATCATATCTCCAACAGTGTGTCAATTACTTCTGGTTTTATATTTTACTATGACCTCACACTCAATAGGTCCAAAAGGCAGTTAATTATGTATCTTCTCTTCAGTGTTCTGTCTTTACTGCCATCCTATGATTCTTCTCATATTTGGGCTTGACATCAGTTGGCCTCCTCCATCTTATTTTGCCTTAGAAATGTGCCTGCATCTTGCTATTTCCTCTTCATTCCTGGGATCACTACACCTTTACACATTTTCACCATCTCATATCTGGATTATTTTCATCACCATGTAGAGGTCTCTCCCTTTTCCTACACACCCTGCAGTGCCCTCTTAATCTTTAGCAATTGCTACTTTTATCATGTTATATGGCTTTGCAGAGCTTTTGGCTGTTTATCTGTTCTTGCATCAAATATAAATACCCTCTGACTGCTGCTCTACACTATGCCTGTCTCTGAATGCTTCAGAAGTTCATAGACAAAATCTGTCAGTTCCAGCCTCTGTTGCCGATTTTTACTTGAAAGGCCATCCTCATCCCCTCCGTGCCTCTGATCTTCACATCCTTCCAGGCCCAGATCACGTCCCATCTTATGAGTATTTACAGGACCTCTTCCTCTTCTCTTTTGTTCTGTTGTCTAAACTCTTATAGCCTTTACAACATTTATTTATATATTGTCTTAGAATATCATTTGATATGGGGTAGTCTTTTCTCCTCCTCGTTTAAATATGCTTCTACCATCCCCACCATGACCATCGGCAACTACAGCTTTTATTAAACCACTTGTAGAGTGAATATCCATGCAGGACATGCTCTGTGTATTTTTAATGTGTTATATCTAATACAACAACCTTTTTGATAATGATTTTATCTAAAGTGTGCAATTGGGGAAATTGAGGTTTAGAAAGGTTAATAGTGAGTCCAAGTAAGAATCATCTAGTAAGAATCAGAGCTGGGTCCAAAGGGCTAACTTCAAAATCCCTGATCTTTCCAGACTAAACTCACAGATAACATAGAGACTGAGCAAGGGAAACTTAGTTACCTTGACTTGGTATTAAATGAAATAACAGTATTCCCATAGCTACTACTAAGGAATCTTGTCCTTTCTTAAGATGACAAAACCACATTGGTAGGGAGACAACCATAGAAAAAAACTGAGAATTTGCATCCACAAAGAGGAGATTATATTATATAGGTCTCAAAATGGGAGTTTTCCCTCCATCAAGAGCCACTGGTACAAAACCATGAATGGAAGTATTTAAGAGATGCCCTCTCTGTCACATGTCTGCTGTGGGATTTAAGGAAGGTATTTTCTCTTCAAAACACTCACACATCCAAACTAGAAATCCATGTGGAATATAAGCCACTTTATGCCCCTGTATTGACATATTAGTTCAAAACTCTGATGGCATGCAGTTGTGAGAGCATCAGGCAGGAAAATTAGATCATCTGATGGCAACTTGCTAATTTATAATTTGAGAGAACTTATTCTGGATTTTCTTCACTTTTATGTGTCCACTTGGCCAAGTACAAAGCAACAGCTGCAGTGGTCATTTTGGAGTTCCTCCAGGATGTGAATGTGAGACCTGCCAATCTTCCCTACTCCTTTCCTGCAGGTACCTGCCTGCAGTGACTCTACTGGCAACACCAAAGTGCTAAAGTTTATCAAGAAGTATGTGGAAATTAACAAAGAATTCTCTCTGTCTATAGAAAGCATGCTATATTGGGACCTTTTGGTACAGCAGACAGAATGTATAACAAGAGACTAAAAAAAGCAATATGGTTCCTCCAAGCAGATAGTGGTGACTGGGGGTAGAAGTGAACCAGAGATAGTTAGTTTATACACCTCTGAAGAGAACATCTCCTGTGATCCCATTTTTGCATTTTTTCCTAAGTCTTAAATATTTACCCTGGTTTCTATGATTTAATGGAAAGAACAAACATTGAAATGTATAAAGGTTTTCATTTCTGATAGAAATTTAGTGATTATCTAGTATTGAAATTTGGCTATTTTTTGACATGTGCGTGTGTGTGTGTGTGTGTGTGTGTGTGTAGAGGAGAGAGAGGAGACAGAGGGGGATCTCATGCTGATGAATAATTCTGAATTTTTACTTGAAAGAGATTTAAAGTGAAGGTTCTTGAGGAGGTGATTTGTGTCTTTAATCTTGCTCAAATGTAAAATAAAGTGTAATTCTAAACGTCTTTAAATGTTCCTAATTCCAGATCTCACTATCCTCATTAATTTAAAATCAAGGAACAAATATAGGCTTGGCATTTTCTATATATTTTTTCTGTATCTGCTAAACTATTTTAATTCATAAATTCTATAGCATAAAATAAAATTGAAATACCATTTGTTAAGCAGGGTAATGTGACTCAGTGGTTGCCAGTGGAAACCTGAAGATATAAAATACACCAGCTTTCTTCTTTTTTTAACTTTTTATTTTGAAATAATTATAGATTCACAGGAAGTTGCAGATAAATGTACAGGGAGGTCCTGTGTATATGAAATGAAGAAACTCACATTTGTATAATCAATCAATTTTACAAGCACTTGTGTGTGTGTGTTTGTGTACGTGTGTGTATTTCTATGAAATTTTATCACATATGTGGTTTTGTGCAATCAAGATACACAGCTGTTCCATTACCTACAGGATTTCCTTGTGCTATATTTTCATAGCCACATCCATCACTCACTCACCATCCCCAACCCTTGGCAACCAATAATATTTTTTTGCCATCTCTATAATTTTGTTATTTCAAGAATGTTATATACATAGAATCATAGAGTATATAACCTTTTGAAATTGGCTTTTTCTCCACTCAGCATAGTTCTTGTGAGATTTTTCCAGTTTGTTGCCATGTTTCAGTAGTTTGTTCCTTTCTGTTGCAAAATCGTACACCATGGTATGGATGTACCACTGTTTATTTAACCTTACACCCACTGAAGGAGATTGAATTGTTTCCAGTCTTTGGCTATTACAAATAAAGCAGCTATGAACATTATTATACAGGTTTTTGTATGAACATAGGTTTTTATTTTTCTGGGACAAATGCCCAACAGCATTCTTTTTAAAGAAAAGAAACTTCTTAAAAACTTTATTTCTGCCTTATGCAGTAAGTAGATTAATAAAACTAATTTCATGTACATATTTACCAAGTGTCTTCCTACCCATGCTTAGTTGATAACTATGTTATCTCGCCTCTCGGAAAGATTCTTGTCCTCTGTTTTCTGACCAAAATCTTTAGAAGACTGATTTGGTGTTTCATTCTTATGGAGACATGCTCACATGGAACCACTGCCATTTACTCTTGGTGAATTTCTCAACTGCTTTTTGTATCTCATCTGAAACAACAATAACAAGACTCCCAAAAAGTGGAAAGTCTTATTCCTGTGTTCGAGTTTTAAAACTCTGAAACCTAAAGATAAACTTAACCACACATAATCAAAATATCAGGTCAATATAGATATTCACCTTGAAATTATAGGCTATTACCCTAATTTGCATGAACAGCTTCCCCCAGATCTCCTACATTCCTGAGTTTAGATTTTCCCAGGAGAGAGTGAAAGATCCATCACCTTACCCTTTGTAAGGCATCTGTTGGGTGAAGAAGTTTCTCTGAGCCAAGAGAGAGCCATGGATTCTGTCATGAATTAGGCACTGGGAATGGGATCATGGGAAGTGAGAGTGATGAACCATAGACTTGTAACTCATATGTGGTTCCTTGAGGACTCGGGATAAGTGTCCTAAAATAGTTCTTTTGGAATAAACCTCACAGCATTTTAGATGCCATCAGAAGGTTAGAAAAAAAAAACCTTCCAGAAGCCTCCCATTAGGGACAGTGCAGGGAACCCAAAGCTGATCTACCCACCTAGGAAGGGGCTGAGGAAGGAAAAACTGCTGCAGGCTGAAAAAGCGTCCACCACTGTGGGACTGTTAGAAACTCCTAGGGGGTGCCGGTTGTTGGGGGCAGCATCTGCTGAATGGAGTTATTACCAGCTTTCCCCCTGAGAGCTGCAGTCCTAACATCCGAATGAAGAGATCTAACTGCTTACAGATTTCTGTTACCATCTTCTTTTTGATGTGAGTTACTCTTGAAATGCTGGAGAAGGGACAAATTTCAAAAATAAAATGAACGATACAAACATTGTCAGCTTATTTTTCTGTCTAATGGCATTAAAAACAAGCAAAAATTCTAGAACTATCTCACGTGCTGGTTCAAAGGGAAGTTTCCCTGATACTTGAAGGCAACAGATACCACATACTGAAAGGAGGTAGATGACTACCACACAAGGTTTGTAAGGGAGGTGTGAAAACCAGTTCCATTATCTTGACCCTCAGCCATATCAAGAGCATATAAAAGTTCGGAGGTTGGCCGGGTGAGGTGACTCATGCCTGTAATCCCAGCACTTTGGGAGGCCGAGGCAGGTAGATCACGAGGTCAGAAGATCGAGACCATCCTAGCTAACATGGTGAAATCCTGCATCTAGGAAAATAAAAAAAAAATTAGCCGGGGGTGGTGGCGCACACCTGTAGTCCCAGCTACTTGGGAGGCTGAGGCAGGGGAATTGCTTGAATCCAGGAGGCGGAGGTTGCAGTGAGCTGAGATCGTGCCACTTCACTCCAGCCTGGTGACAGAGCAAGACTCTGTCTCAAAACAAACAAACAAACAAACAAACAAAAAACACAAAATATCAAGTATTTGGGGAGGATGTGGAACTATTAGAACTCCCTTTGACTCCTGGAAGGAGTATTAATTGGTACAACCACTTGGAGGCACTGGAAGAATCCACTAAAGCTGAACATATGTGTTATGGAATGAATTGTGTCCACTCCCTGCAAAATTCATACATTGAAATCCTAACCCCCACAGGGTCTCGCTCTGTCCACCATGCCTGGCTAATTAAAAAAAATTTTTTTTTATTGTAAAGATGGAGTCTCACTCTGTTGCCCAGGCTGGTTTTGAACTCCTGGCCTCAAGTGATCCTCCTGCCTTGGCCTCCCAAAGCATTGGGATTACGGGTGTTAGCCACCATGCCTGGCGGAGACAGGAACTTTAAAGAGGTAATTAAATTAAAATGAGGTGATTAGGATAGGCACTAATCCAATATGACTGATGTTCTTATAAGAAGAGGAAATTTGTACACAAACATCCACAGAGGGAAGGCCATATAAGGATACAAGGAGAAGACGGCCATCTACAAGCAAAGGAGAGAGGCCTCAGGAGAGACCACCTCTACAGACACCTAGATCTCAGATTTCCAATTCCCAGAATTGTAAGAAAATCAATGTCTCTTGTTATCCAGTCTAGGGTACTCTGTTGTGGTAGCCCAAGCAAATTAGCATTAATACAATCTACCTGACCTGTGGCCCAGCAAACCCACCCTGAGTATGTGCCACCAGAGATGCATAAATGTGTTCACCCAAAGACATGTCCAGTTATAGTCGAGTAGTCCTAAACCGGAAACTACTTAAATATCAGAATTATGGAATGCATAAATTATGGGATGCTCACATGTTGAATAATTTTGAGTAACGAATAAATGATCTAGAACTTCAGACAACATAAATGAATCTCATGATGAAATTGTTGAAGAAGGAAGATACAAAGAGTACATAATGTACAATTCTGTTTATATAAAGTACAAAAGCAGTTGAAGCTACTCTTATTATTAGAATCTGGCATTTATCTTTGGGGGATAATAGCTGGAAGGGTACAACAAGAAAGGCTTCTGGTGTGCTAGTAATGTTCTATTTCATGATCTGGGTGCTTGTTGCGTAGGTATTCAAATTGTAAATGTTTGGTGAACTGTACAATTAATATAGGTGTACTTTCCTGTGTTATACTTCAATGAAGAAGTTTTAGAGGGAGATTTTCAATAAAGAAAAGTAGGCAAGAGTCCTTCATCTCTTAAGTTGCTTGCATTAAATCAGTAAGAAGAAAACAAATAATCTCATCAAAAAGCAGGCAAATGACACGAACAGATACTTCTCAAAAGAAGATGTACCAATGGCCAAAAAATGTATTAAAAAAAAGTTCAACATGACTAAATTTCAGGAAAATGCAAATTAAAATTACAATGAGATACTACCTTGCTCCTGTAAGAATGGTCATTATTAAAAAGTCAAAAAACAATAGATGTTGGTATGGTTGTGGTGAAAGGGGAATATTTACACACTGCTGGTGGGAATGTAATTTAGTACAACCTCTATGGAAAACAGTATAAAGATATCTTAAAGAACTAAAAGTGGATATACCATTTGATCCAGCAATCTCACCACTGGGTATCTACCCAAAGGAAGTTATTATATGAAAAAGACACAGGCACACATGTTTATTGCAGCCCAATTCACAATTGCCAATGAGTAGATTAAAAAAATATGGGACGTGTATGTGTATCTATCTACCTATACACACACACACACACACACACACACACACACACACACACACACACACCATGGAATACTACTCGGCCATAAAAAGGAATGACATAATGTCTTTTGTAGCGACTTGGATGGAGCTGGAGGCCATGATTCTAAGTGAAGTAACTCAGAAATGGAAAACCAAATACCCATATGTTCTCACTTATAAGTGGGAACTAAGCTATGAATACACAGAGGCACACAGAGTGATATAAAGAACTTTGGAGACTCGGGATAGTGGGAGGTGGGTGAAGGATATAAAACTACATATTGGATACCGTGTAGTCTACTTGGGTGATGGGTGCATTAAAGTCTCAGAATTCACCTCTATATAAGTCATCCATATAACCAAAAACCACTTGTATTCCTAAAGCTATTGAAATAAAAAAATATTAAATTGCTTGTATTTGCTTGAGGGAGAGAAGGCGGCACTCCTTTCTGACCCCAACTCTGGGGAGGGGGCTTCAAAGGACCCTCAAACAAGGTGATATGTGTCTCCAGGAGCTTGAGGGAGAAAGTGAGAAATCTAAAGAGCCTGAAGCTGTGGTTAGCTAACTGCTCTGTTGGCTGACTAAATGAGAGATTTTGATGCTGGGGACAGTTTGCCCCCAAGTGTGTCAGGGCAAGGGCTACAGTAGCATTTCTTGTGGGTAAGAGCTGGGCCATCTTGCATGAGAAAGTTAGTATGGAGAAGTGAAGGGCTATCCAGGGAGGCCCCTTAAAAGTAAAAACACACCTCAGTCATAAAGCTGGAGCACTGCTGGAATACTATGAGTATAAACCATAAAGCATAATTCAAAAATATATACCATGAGTATTCCAGAAACATAAACTTGTACAAAGGCACAGATGCATTTGCCATAGGTGAGTCACCTCCAGTAATGGGGATGGTGGGAGGGTGGCAGTGTCTAAAGAAACATCAAAGAGCAAACGGTTGCCAGCCCTCAAGAGCAAGGGTCAGCTTATGACTGTATTCATCAAGTAAGAACTTTCCTGACCCACTTCCCTCCCTTCACCCTGTTCCAATCATGAAAAGGTCAGAAACTCCTAGTCAGCAAGGGAAGGAGTTCTGTGTGACACTGGCTGAAAAACGTGGATTGTTTTTCAACATGTTGCACTCTGAGAAAGAGAGGAAACCACTAACATTTGAATTTTCATTCATAACTGAGCTATCAAATTCCTAGCAGAAGTTGTGGCCCAGATAATTAAAACTACAGAGAAAATTCAAGGGGTTATAAATTGATATTATGCTCCAACCCTTATACTTAGAATATTTGCTTCTCTCCCAGGGCCAGATCAGCCCCCCTTCTGGCATTCTCAGGCCAGATCAGCCCCCCTTCCTCCATAATGGAGACCAATAAGAGGTGTGAGTTCAGCAGAAGTAGGAGTGAGAAAGAGGGAGCAATTGAGGGTAATCCTGAGTGATCAGGAAGAGGCTGATGGCAATAATCAAAACACAGATGCAGGAGAAAAGAGCAGGCTTGGTGGTTGAGATAATATATAAGTTCAACTTTGGTGTCTGAGTTTGAGATGCCTCTGGGATAGAAAAGTGAAACTCTTCATTGGACAGCTTGGCATCAGGAAGAAAGCTTAGAACTCGCTAGGGTTAGAATCATCAGCATATTGGTGCACTTGATGTCTTAGGAGTAGGTGTGGTTTACCAAGGAGAACACTGGATCATTACTTTTAAAAGAGAGATTAGTGGAGGAGCCTGTAAAGGAACTGCAGAGTAGGTAAGGAAAAGAAAAGAGTGAATTTCCTGAAGCTGAAGCAGGAGAGTCCTTTGAAGAAAAAAAGTGATCAACTGTGGCAAAATTCTACAGATGTCATGGAAAGGAAATACTGAGCAGTATTGATTTAACTTCAGAGAACTACAGTGATATTAGAATGGCTATCTTGTGAAAAGAAGCTGGGATTGAAAGTCCAAAAACAGCAGACTATGGAACAAATGGGACATGACAGAGTACAGGCAATTCACGTGGACGACTCTAGAAATCTAGCATTGTGAGAAAGGAGGGCAAAAGCTTAAATATAGAAAGGGTTAAGGGAAGGGATCCTAATGTTTTCTTGTGTCATGAACTCCAGTGGCAGCCTGTTGAACCCTCTGGGTCTCTTTTCAAGAATGTTTTTATTTTTTGTTTCTTTCAAGAATGTTTTTAAATGCAAAAAGGAAAATAGAAAATTACAAAAATCAACTCGTTACATTGAAAAATCATTAGCCAAAATAGTTTTAAAAAATCTATGACAGAACAATGCATGTGTGTCTTTGTCAATGTATTAATTATTGGCAGAAATAATACCATATTTGGAAGTAGTGATGAGCGCAAACAAATAATATTTCTAGATATCTTCAGCAACCTTTATGTGATAAAAAAATCACCTGTGACTTGGTGACAAAGTCACATGTATTGCTAAGAGTATTGAGTTTTGTACCCTACATTTATAATAGAAAAAAGTTGAATTTCAGCAAGAAGCTTATGAATACATATATCATATATATAACATATATATCATATATAAGAAATACATATATATATAGTTTTATATTTCTTATCTGAATTCATCAGCTCTCCTGAATTCTTTCCATGGTTCCTTAAGAAAGAAAGGGATCCCGGAATCTCAGGTTAAGAATCCCTTCTAAGAGAGGTGTTTTTTTGTTTGTTGTTTTTTTTTTTTTTTTTTTTTTTGAGAGAAAAGGTAGGCCTGGCATAGTAGCTCATGCCTGTAATCTCAGCACTTTGGGAAGCTGAGGTGGGCGGATCATTTGAGGTCAGGAGTTCAAGACCAGTCTGGCCAATATGGTGAAACCCCATCTCTACTAAAAATACAACAATTAGTGGGACATGGGTGGCACATGCCTGTAATCCCAGCCACTGGGGAGGATGAGGCAGGAGAATTGCTTGAGCCTGGGAGATGGAAGTTGCATTGAGCAGAGATCGCACCACTGCACTCCAGCCTGGGCAACAGTGTGACTCTGTCTCAAAAGGAAAAATGAAAAGAAAGAAAAAAGTTGTTCGTGGATAGTGGAAAGTTTTGTCTTCCTACGGCAGTACGACAGCATAATGCAGTGTGTAGGGGTAAACTTTGGAGCTATACTCCTTGGGTTTAAATCTTGGCCTTCCTATTTATAAGCTATGTGACATTAGGCAAGCTATTTAACCATTTAATTTCCTTATGCCTCAATTTCCTTCTCTGTAAAATGACGATGATAATAATAAGCCATCTCATAGGTGATTGTGAGGTTTAAATATAAATAGTTATTATCTTGACCATTTTCCACTCACTCAATACCCTTGGCCACACAGAATGCCTTCAGTTCCTCAATGTGCCACATTCTTCTTCCCCGAGAGCTGCCATTCAAACTGTCTTTCAATATGGAAGATTCTCCCTCCTGTTCACCTGACTGACTCCTCGACTCTTTGGGACTCAGCTTAAAAACCCCCTCCTTTGCCTTCTCAGAGGTGTCTCTGAAATAGGCCTCCCACAATTACTCTCTCTCTCAGCATTCTTTGTCACAATTTGTGATCATTTTATTAGTTCTTATGTCTGTAGTGGGCTCCATAGTGATGGGGGCTGTGTCTGTCTGGGTCCCCTCTGTTGCTGCGTGCCCACCACATAATAAGTTCTTCATAAAGATTCATTAAAGGGACCATTGAATAGGGAGCAACTGAAGTTATAAGGGAGATCCCTGGCTACACGCTTGTGGGCAGTGCATCAGCTTTTGACGTGGGTATGGATTTCATTAGTCTGTTCTCAGTCATGTTCTGGAGCTGGTGGAAAGCCAAACACATTGCTTACATTAAAATGTTTACAAGATAGCATTTAGCTTTTCTTCATGTACTAAAAGGATCCTTCTCTCTGTCCTAGGCTGAACCAAGTAAAGCGAGACCTGAATATAAAATCCTGGACTGTGGTATAACCGTTCACATTTGTGTAGGCAGTACACATGGTAT
The DNA here is from genome assembly GCF_049350105.2 of Macaca mulatta. Classification (NCBI taxonomy): domain Eukaryota; kingdom Metazoa; phylum Chordata; class Mammalia; order Primates; family Cercopithecidae; genus Macaca; species Macaca mulatta. Next base: position 128,733,714 of record NC_133413.1, read on the forward strand.
CCATGCGTAAAGTTTCCACCAAGCCAGTATTTTACTATCCAAGTGATAGAAGAGACATTGATCTAGCATTCAGGAACCACACTTTCCGTTCTTGTTTAACTGTTCATGTTTAGCTGGGTGATTTTATGCAAGTCAATCTCTCTGAGCCTCAGGTTTGCCATCTTACAGATGGCAATTTAAAAATACTTGTTATGGCAGAGACTGCTAGCTATTCACCAAAATCCATTCTTTCCTTCATAAGAGAAGACCATAATTCGAGACTTCCCTTGAGGCAGGTGTGATTCAGGTCTTGCCAACAGAATATAAACACAAGTGATGTTTATAACCTGTATTTACTTGTTCAAGGCCTTTTAGTCAGGCTGGAGCAGCAAGGACTGGAGCAATCTCAAAAATGGTGCCTTAAAGATGGTAGAGCTGCTGTCAGACTGGAGTCCTAAATTACTGTGTGGAACAGAGTCACCCACTGACCTGCAACCTTTGATTAGGACTGTTAAATGAGAAAGAACTAAGCCATTAACTTTTTGAAATATATTTGTTACAGCAGCTAGTGTTTGTTTAACAAATACAAATGCCCTATCTATATTATAAATTGTGAGAGATAGATCTAATGTATGGGAATGAACAGTTTTGGGAGGTGACAAGTGCTGCATGCATTTGTCATCATATTATTAATACAGAGAAAACAAGTGTCAGGTAGAATGTCTGACATGTTTAATATCTGTTGAATGAATGCACGGATATCTTGCTGAAAAAAGTCCTGAGATTTAAAAAAATCTACACCGAACATGGTGGCTGATTCCTGTAATCCCAGCACTTGGGGAGGCCGAGTTGGGTGGATTGCTTGATGCCAGGAGTTTGAAATGAGCCTGAGCAACATAGCGAAACTCCATCTCTACTAAAAATAATTATAAAAATTAGCTGGGTGTGGTGGCACACACCTGTAGTCCCAGCTACTCAAGAGGCTGAGGTGGGAGGATCACCTGAACCTGGGAGACAGAGGTTGCAATGAGCTGAGATCACACCACTGCACTCCAGCCTGGGCGGCAGAGTGAGACCCTGTCTTCTTTATGCCTCAGTTTCCTTCTCTGTAAAATGAGGATAATAGTAGTGAGATCCTATCTCAAAAAAAAAAATCTGTACAACACAACACCACTGGCAATATTTGCACAGTAGAAACATTTAATTAATTCACTTAGACTCACATGAGTAAAATAAAAACCTCCTATACATATAGGTTTCTTTCAAGAAGATTATTGTTTTCTTTTTAATACTTTTTCCTTAAAAATTACAAAATACTAAAGAATATTTTGACAAAAGGAAAATGTACCCTTAATCCCACTACCCAAAGAAAGCTCATTCATTTTTGCCCATTCCTTCTAACTTTTATCTATGTGCATGTCTATTTTTGATAGTTATAAGTCTGTTTCTTCTTCTCCTTATTTTAAAATAAATTTTAATTTGTATTCGGTAAGGAAGGCACAGGCTTAGTAATTCTCCAGAAGAGATTTCAACAAAGAACCACCTAATATTTCTAACAGTTCCAATTTAATTTTGCCAAGGGGTTCCATTCTTATTACAAAGCATGCCAGGGAGGAAAGGTGATTTTCATAAGAAAATACATGGAGTCGTTAATTCTGACTACAATTAAGGTGATCAAGATTATAAATGTCACAATTTTCCTGCTTTCTATTTAAGAGTTATCTTGTGGGTCTTCCAAGGATTACCTGGAGGGCAGATGAGTGCATGTGGACTGTATTCAAGGATATAAATGAATTTAATAATTAATTCAACAAATATTTATTGAGTACCCACTATATCTCAAACAGAAGGTGAACTATAATGAATAAGACACCATGCCTACCCTTGAAAAGGTTATAGTAGGGATGAAAAACAAGAAGATATTGCTGTGAACTTAAAGTAGGGGTAAGCCCAGGGAAGGCATGTGGAGGAAGTGACACCTGACATTTGGCTTGAAGTTAGACAGACAAAGGGGTAGAAGGGAGGTTGCCCAGTCACATGGGCCAGAATAAACAGAAGCAGGAAAGAGCATGGTGCTCATGGGACTGCAAGTGATTCTATGCGCCTGGATGTTAACAGAGTCCACTGGGGGAGAAGATGAGAATGGCGCAGTAAGCGGAGGTCGTGTCATAGACAGTGATAAACTTCATCAGAGTAGTGATATCATGTATGTTCAGTGCTGCCTAGAACAGTACCTGGCACACGGGTATTCAATCTGTATTTGTGGAACGAATTAACCTACACCATGCTATGCAGTTGACTCGCAACTGGTCGTAGGGATTTGTCTCTTGTTGCAAAGGAAGAGCAAACCTGGCTGGGAAGGGATGGCTATACTCTTCTCTCCAGAGCCTGCATCTGTGCCAGTGCTTATTGCTTTGCTGGGTATGCAAGTGACCACTGCCTGCTTTTCAACACAGGGATGCTGCTTTAGTCTCATGAGCCCAAGCTATTTGCTGGTAAACAGCAGAGATGCGGCAATGGAACCCTAATCTAAGAATTGCCTCCTTACCCTGATTTCATTTTTTAAATAGCATCGGGAATGCCACAAAGGTAGCTTCTTGGGACATGCTTGCAAAGGAAAAGTATTAATGCCATTTCTAACTCCTAATCCTAGAAGCAGAGTTGGGGTGGAAAGAGAACTGCAGAAGAAACAAGAGCAGAGAGTGAGAGGGAAGCTGTGAAGACTTCTAATTATTTCTTTGCTCCCCCAGGTTTACTGAGGTACAATTGACAAGTAAAAATGGAATACATTTAAGGTATAAAATGTGATGTTTTGACATATGTGTACCTTGTAAAATGCTTGCCACAATCAAATTAGTTAGCATATCTATCAACTCACACAGTTATCTTTTTGTGTGTGTGTGGTAAGAACATTTAAGATCTCTCTTAGCAAATTTCAAGTACACCATGCAGTGTTATTAACTATAGTTATGATGCTGTGCATTTGGTCTCCAGATCTTATCATGACTGAAAGCATGTGCCCTTTGACCAGCGTTTCTTCATTGCTACCAACTCAAGGCCCTTGGAAACCTAACTGTTTCTTTATCTTTGATTGTAGTCCTATTTTTGAAAGTATTTTTAGCTGAAATTGAACATCAATGATGCAAAAGTAGCAGAAGTCTTACTCTCTAGGGAGATGAACGGATTAATAAACCGGGTCTAGCAATACTGAATAATTTGGAGGCAAAAACCAAATTTGACTCACAACAGCCCAGCAGGGTGACTTACTTTGGAAACATTTTGCCAGCGCTCTGCTGAGCATACTAAAAATGCATGGTGCTGGCTGACTTCATGCCGGGAGCCCATGGATTCAGCTACTGAAGACTGATGTGAAATTAAAGAGAGAATGAAATGTGTGATCTTACTTAATCACACCTGGTGCTTCAATTTCTTAATAATAGCGCCCTATTCCACTGTTGAATTGGATGGATATATGTATATATTTATGAATTATCGCTAGAGGATGGATTAACTCTCTAATGCCTGCCAATCCATTGCAGGAATCTAAAATGCAAATGACAACTAAGTTTTCTCATAAGGAACTCAGGAGCAACTGTTCCAGGACCAGGATTGACATAAAATTACCATGACTTAGGGGAAAAAAGTGAAATGTCACCTCCTAAAAGAAGCCAAAAACTCAGGGTCCCAAGTTAGGGGGAGGCTTGGGGAAGATTATCTATTTTTACACCCAAAGTATATCCCAGGTTATACTGTATGTCTGCTCTGATGATGGAGTGACTTACATTGCTTTAGATTTCCAGGAGGATGACAAGTACCAAGAATAGGGAAAGAGAGTCATTTCAGCTTATTTAGGAATGTGTATCTGTGAGGAATGTAAAAGTTTATCAATCTGTATACAAATTGATGCTTAGTAGAGATCACCATCCTCTCTCTAGTTCCCCAACGAAGGAGTTGTTACTTTAAGGTATCTGGGGGTTAATCCTGAGTATTAAACACAATTTAATCCTGCAGGACCCACATATGTTTCCCTGGTTAGTGAGATACTTTATGGCAATGGGGTGCAAAATTGGACTAATAAATCACTCTCCATAAAAGGCAGCAAGGTGCTTCATCTAATTAAAAAATGCTTATTATGGTTACATGTTCCATTCTTTTGGGGCAGGGGGATGCCTCCTACATGATTCCATTTAGCAGCAGAATATAAATGCTTGGGTATAATTAGCTTAACATAGCCAGCTTTATATCCCATTTACAGTGAAGCGAATCAACAATGAAAGCAACTAGAAAATAGCTACTTTGGTCCCTTCTGTAAAGTAACCATGCAGTGGCCTGCTGACATGCACATGAATGATTCCCCACAGATGCACTGCTACTTCAGAGATTTGTTCAAAAAGATGGACTCAGTGAGGGAATTACATAGGGAATACAAGAATGGACTGCCCAGAATTCTGATGTGATTGATTTTTCAGGAGCATGGGCTTGCAGCTTTTTGTTTCTCTCTCTCTCTCTCTCTCTCTCTCTCTCTCTCTCTCTCTCTCTGTGTGTGTGTGTGTGTGCGTGTGTAAACGACCTCCTGAAAAAATAATTCCTACTGACAGAGATCCAAATAATTGAAAGTGCTCCTGGCTTCTTTCTTGCTTCTGAAAATCCAGAATGTGTTTTCCATCTTTGTGGCCCTTCATCACAGTGTTTTCGGATGCTCTGATCTCCTCTTCTGAGGCTTGAGGTCTCTTGAAAGCAGAAAATCTGACTCATCTGTCTTTGTCATTCACATCCAAAGCATAAGACATGGATAGTATCCCCATGCCATAGATACCCCATACACAGGTGCCAATTAAACCATTAGTTACTCCATGTGGGATTGTTCTGGAAAATAATCAGCAGTCTCCCAGTATATGGAAGAACAATGGATAAATGTCAGAGGAAGAGGGGAAACATGGTGGGAAATCAAGTGAAGTTTCATTGAAATTAATCCTCTGATACTTAAAAATAACTTCTAAATGGATCCTTCTAAAATCATGGAATAAGACTCTATAATAATAAAACGTTGATTTAAAATAAAAGCCCACTTATTTTGCCATATGGTACATATCTCTGGCCCCTTGAAGATCTTAAGTAATATTCAGGGTTCAAAGCCCAACCGTTTATTGGCAGGAGGGCAGGAAAGTCTGACTGGCAAAGATGGCCTGATTGATGGGGCTTGCACCAAGGTCCTGACATCTCCCATTCAGAAGAGAAATCTTCAGCTTGAAAAGTTGTGAATGCCAGGGATTGCTTTTAAGGTTTGCCAGATCTGTTTTCGATCTTCAAAATGCAGACTGTGGGTGACATATTTTCATCTGTTTTAAAGAGTCTTACTATAGATACTATATATTTATAAACAAATATATAATAATGTAACAAATAGTTCATATATGTCAGTAATTCCTGATTATATTTTGGCTCAGGAATAACATGGTCTGCTCTCTTCACCTCTTCTAGTAGACAACCAATAGACATGACCATGCCTCCTCCCTTCTTTAAACCCCACAGAAACTTGCCCTTACTTTTAGGATGAAACCAAAATCCTAATTGTAGCTTTAGGAGATGTTACAAATTATATTACTTCACATCTTGGGCCTTCCTTACTATGTGCTTCTGCTAATTTCTTCATACCAACTTATTTCTAGTCTCTGGGTTCTTCCTATGGGTTGTACCCTCTATTACGTTGCTATTCTCCCTGCTTCTCTGCTTTCCTGGTTTTTCAATTATTTCAGATTATTGGCAACTTCATTAATAAATCCTTTCCATAACCTGGTAATCTAGGTTCCTCCCTTATGTACAATTATAAAGCAATTTATTCACAACTGTTACTTAATAATTATTTGTGCAATTCTTTCTTTAATGCCCGTGTTCTATTCTATATTTTAAGTGTGATGATAATCTGGCCCAGAACATAGGAGGTACTCAACAAATACATGCTGAATGACTGAAAGTGGCCTCAACTTCAGTTGACCACAGACTTAAAGTATCAGGCAGTGCGATGTAGTGCACAGCAGGTGGATCTCGGGCTGTGTTTGAATTTAGCTTTTGCCCTTGACATCAAGAGTGAGAAGTCATAGAACTCACTGAGCCTCACTGTTCTCATCTGTAGGTACGATGGTATGCACACAGTGCTGCCTGAAATGATGCTCTTCCTTGTTCATAGTCATATCACTGGTCATATTGTCCTATGTGTAACTCTAACCATCTTTTTTGTTTCTAGGGGAAGGTCTCACATGAAAGCAAGCATCCCATCTTCCTCCCTTCAGTAATCCAAAGAGGAGAAGGAATAAGAAAAAGCTTCTCCTCAGTGCTGAAGTAGGTTGCTCAACAAAGGCATTTTATAAGCATCTAGAAACCTGCATCAGATGCCACGTAAACAGCCTCAAATTGAGGAAAGGCACGTACATCACCTCCTAAGAGTACAGCACAGTTGTTTGCTAAAGGTTAAAAGGAAGAAATTTTGGAAAAGCAAACAAAAAATCACTAAATTAGGAAGTTGGGCAACATAGATGGGTGGAAGGAACATGGTACTCTGCAGAAACCCCTTCCCTATCTTAGACATAAGATCATCTAAGGCCACAGTGGAGGGGCCCACAGAAGGGACAGTGAGTGGCCAGCCTTGGCAAATTCTTACATGGTTTATTTTTACTTTTAGTTTTTTTTCGTATTATAAATGATCATATATATATAAAGGAGTTATTAAAATTATTGATTAAAATTATAAATAAAATTAAGTGACATCAAAACGTAAAAATCATTTTAAAAATTAGTATTACTATGAAAAGTTGCAAGAAAACAAACACCTGTGCATTAGCTCCTGACCTTAAGAAGTAGAACACAGTGGCATCTTCAAAGGTCTAGAGTGCATCTCCTTGATCCCCGCCCTTCACTCTCCACCTACGATAATCACTATGCTATACTTGTGTTCATTATCCACTTGAAAAACAAACACTTCTGCCACCTATGTATATATCTCTAGTGTAAACAATGTACTGTGTAGCTTTGCCTGTGAAATTCAAGTGAATGGGTCATTGCTGCATGTTTTCCATTATTTGACCCTTTTGCTCAACTTTCTTTTTAACATTTATTCATATTGATTCATGTGGCTACTTAGGGCTTATATTCCATTGCACAGATATAGAACAATTTATGTCATCGTAACTGCAGATGAATGATGGGTTTATGTATAGTTTTGGCTATTACTTGACTTTTTTTGCGAACCTCCTCCAACATCTATGGGACAGGTTCATTTTAAGAATTTCTCTCATACTAAGAATATTCACAAGGGCTAAGATGGAGGGGTAACGGCAGTTTGTAGGAGGAGGAAGAACTCACTACAACATGGAACATGTAGTGTAGGGAATAAAATGCACATGGCTCAACCACACAAAATTCCAATGAAAATGGGGATTTTTTTCTCTAACCCCACTGTCACCAATGTGGCCATTCCAAAAGAAATAAACCACCATTCTGGAACTAGACAGGATATCGTCCCAACTCATGCAAGTTCTAGCTAATTTGCATGGGTAGACATTTCATGTAAGACACAAGACGTAGCTACATTGGATTAAGTATACAGAAGACATGGAGATACAGGCCCTGATGCAAGAGTTCCCGGATATGTAGAAAAACGCGAAGGCAAAGTTCTACTGCTGGGGCTGCTCACAGACTTGGCTCTTCTCCATGTTCCTTGGGCTGAATGACAAAACTTATTGTGTGAATACATATCATGCAGGTCACAGCTTAAGAGAGCCTGGGAATGCAGAGACGTTACCTAAGATACCACTGAAGAGTGAGTTATAAAGTAGGTCCCAAACATGGAATGAAGAAAGTTCCTCAACACAAAAGGAGGAAATAAACATAACATACAAAAGATTAAAGAATCATATACTTTGGAAGAGATTGATCACAAGAGAAATACAAAAGTTTAATGTATCCTCAAAGTAATTATTCAAACCACAAACTTGCTGAAAGGCAGGTAATGAGGCAACAGATTGAGAAAAAAAGGTACCTTATAAAAGGAATATAAGTAAGCAAATAATTTCATTGCAGAATTTAAAACTGAATGAAAAGCAGTAAAGAAGAGAATCATCCCTTAATGAAGCAGATTAAACTAGAAAAGTGGGACAGTGGTTCCCTAAGCGACATGATCATGACAAATATGAAGGAGACGGTTGAAAAATTACCTATTGGGTACAGTGTTCGCTATTTGGGGGACAAGTATACTAAAAGCCCTGACTCCACCACTACACAACTCATGTGTGTAAGAAATCTGCACGTGTACCTGCCAACTCTATAAAAATAGAAAAAAAAGAAGAAATACAAAGGTAGGGAAAGATGCATAAAATATACATTCCCAGGGTCAAATGTAGGAAATTTTGATGCAGTGGGTCTTGGGTCAGGCTAAGAAATCTGTAATTGCAAATATATCCTGAGATGATGCTGAAACTCATAAGGCCATAAACTCGTAAGATGGTTTAGAAACTCATAAGATCAGCACAAACTTGAGATATTCACCAGAGTTCAGAGGGACTCTGAAAAAGGCAACTGATAGCGATTAAAGAAAAAAAGATGGACTAAGAACACGGACGTAGTATACACAGCAGATGCACAAGGGGAAGCAGATGAGGAAGAAATTAGAACCAAGGCAACAGAAACCATTTCGAAAATTTATATGGAAGAAAATTTCCCTTAAATGAAAAAAAAAAAAAAGTCTCCAGTTTCAAAGGCTTTTACTATGGACTTAATGAAAAGAGAAGAACACTTGGATCTACTGAATATTAACTCTAAGAAAAAGACACTTCTCAAAATCTTGGACAAAGAAATGGAACCCCTGGAAAACAAAGGTACCAATGACATTTGTCTACGTGGTTTTCAGGGAGAACGGTGATTTTATGATTCCTAAATCTTGTATCAGCCCAGCTGTCCATAGTAAGTGAAGGCAGCAAGAAGGTATTTTCAGCCGGGGAAGGACTCTAGAGTGCCGATGTCCTCCGTGACAACTGAGATTAATCAAGAGTGTGGAAATGGAGGAACATAAACATTTTAAAACAACAATTTCTAAGAAGAATGTAAATATTAATCTTGAAACAAGAGGTCCACATATGAGAATTAATAACTCAATTACACTAGACTGGGACAACAATCTTAAACTAGAATAACAAAAACTGGGAGGTTGGGGTGGTATGTGTGGGAAGCTGGAGGAGGAAAGTATGGTAATTTCTTATTTGGACACAGGGGTGAATGAATGGATTGTTTGTCCTCAATATTCATAACTAGGGAAGCCCGAGGTTTAGAACATAGATTTTAAACATGTATTAGTATTACTTAAACATCTGATAGTAACTATCAGAGGAACTTAAGACAGGTACCACACCTTCAAAATCCCCTGGGTGGGGTGGGGAAAAGGAATCAAACAAAAACTCAGGCCATATAGCAAAACTAGCTCCCCCTTCAAAAAAAGGGGGACAAAGGGAAAAAACTTAAAAAGTCAAATGTAAACGAAGAGAAGAAATAATAGCTTTTGTAAATATATGTACTTCTGAAAGCCTGAAAGTGTATAACACCAAAATATTAATGATCGTTTCTACATTTAGAGTAACTTTAGGTTTTTTATTTTTGCAAAACTATTTAATTCCCTGACAATGATGATGTATTACATGTGTGACTGAAAATAAAACACGAACCTAAAATTCTCCTTCACTCATATGAATGAACATTGATCACGAAGCCACTCATTAAAACTAGAAATGACCAGTGTCCCTGCAGTGGCTGAGATTGGCATTGGCAGTGATTATTCAACTTGTTTCACTAATTTGACTCATTTCCCAAAACAGGATGTGCAGGTGTCGTTCGTTTATTTAGTCACAACACTGATTACTCTTTACAATTGTGCTCATCCCTGCTTTTTTCAGCATAAGCATTGCAGTGATAGGAAGGAGCCCTGGGATGATGCCCTGCATGTGTATGCAGAGGACGTGGGACCTCGACTCACAGCTGCATGACACCGGGTGCTCTGCCATAGCGTCAACCATTACAGGGCCGTGAGGGTTTACTGTTGACATTCCAATACCATTGTAACATGCTTTTCTGCTTTTCTCTCTACTTTGGTCTTAGCCCTCATACTTGCCCCATTACAAACAACAAACTCCAGTCATACCAAACGAGTCCATTTCTTGAATCTCACCACCATCTTTGGAATGCTTTCCCTTGTTAAGTCTCAGCTCTGGAGTCCCCTGCTTCTTGACCTCTGAACCTCTCCCTTTTAAGGGAAGTTAGGGGCCCTTCTAGTGACCTCATATTTATCTCATGCTTAGTAATTTGTCTCCCCGAGGAAATGTCTGCCTCATGAGGAAAACATGGGACTCTTGCGGGCAGGGAATGTGTGATATTTGTCTTCCAGCATTAGCATGGTGCCTGAAAAACAGAAGGTACTCACACACAGTTATCGCAGGGAAGGCTTTTCTGAGTTGATTTACTCCAGCTCCCAGCCTCTTCTTCTCTCACTCATATCTTTTCCTGGTGGGAGAGAACCTAAGCTCTAAAAGCCAGTGTTTGCCAGAGGCTTGTTCCCTGAACTTCTGATTTCCAACAGTCACCTCCTCCCTGTGCACAGTTGAGATTTTTATGCAACAAAGTAAGTTGACAGGGGCTCAGTGACAAGTTTGTTGTGTTATGGGACTCCAACCTCACTGAAAATCCTTCTCATCTACCTCCTACACCAAGTTCCACCACTCTCTGGGTAGAAGCCTATGCCAGGCTTGCTCAGCGTTCTGTATCATGCTCCCAAGTGCATCACTTCTGAAAAAGAAGGGATGTTCATGAATAGCTGCTGTTGATGTTAAAAATATTCCCTAGTTGAAGAATTTCCTCACCCACACCTATCTTTTAGAATAAGTTATGATTCTTTTGTTTTTTTTAAACTTACAAGTTAGGACCAAGAAGGAGTGTCCCATTTTCAGGACAGATCAAGGGAGTATTAAATACAGAAGGACTTGACTTATAGTAAAGTGTTAGTCACTAGGAGTTCAAGAGATACTTTAAAGGACCAGGGTTTATGTACTCCATTCTCCTCTAACCTCCCCTTTGATCACTGACCTTCTTAACCTTTACCATATAACCTGTAATCCAATTACCCTGTACTCAGTGACCAAACAGCCCAGGCACCATGCCTCTGGTGTGTGTGTGTGTATGTGTGTGTTTGTGTGTGGCGGGGCGGTTGTGTGTCCCATCCCTTCAGTGCCCATTCTGCAAACCAATAATCTTTCAAGACGCAGCCCAAACAGCACATCTTCTGCAAAGCACTCTCATAGTTAGAAATATAAACAAAGTACTATGGAAGAAGCTATTAATACTTATGTCATTGTATTCTCATTTATCTGTTTACACATCTCTATTTACATATTTATTCAACAACCAGTTATTGAGCATCAGGCACCAGTCAGTGAGCTCTTTGAGTACCTGGCCTGTGTCTGTATCCTATCATGCTAGACCTCAACACCGTACCTGGCATAAGCTATGTACACAATATCTCTTTGGTGCATGAAACAATGATGGAAAGATAAAACCCAGCTCTTTGATATTCAGAAATGACTATGCTCATTTTATAGTAAAGAGATACCTGCCTTTGTATCTAAGATATGTAGGAAATTCACCACAATTTCTTCTTCCTCTTCCTGTTCCTTCCCCTTCTCCTCCCTTCCCCTCCTCTTTATTTTTAATAAATTACTCTTACTGTCAGGAAGTTCTTCTCAAATCAAATCGGAATCACGCCTCCCATAATTTGAGCATCACTTGGAATCTCTCTATTTCGTTTTTGAGACAGGGTATCGTTCTGTTACCCAGGCTGGAGTGCAGTGGAGCGATCATGGCTCACTGCAGCCTCAACCTCCCAGGCTCAAGTGATCCTCCCACTTCAGCCTCCAGAATAGCTGGGGCTACTGGCATGCACCACCACACCCAGCTAATTTTTGTATTTTTGGCAGAGATTGGGATTCACCATGTTGCCCAGGTTGGTTTCGAACTGGTCTCAAGCCATCCTCCTGCCTCTGCCTCTCAAAGTGCTGGATTTTGAGCATGAGCCACCATGCTCGGCTCTCCCTTTCTTTGAAGTTGCAAACATTGTTCTTTGTAATTCTTTATATATTTGGAAATTATTCGAACATTTTCTCAGCCAGTCCCACTTCCCAAAAATGTGGTGTGAGAGTTCAAGTTAACTTTACTGTGCTCATGGAGACCAGTTTTCAAGTCTAGATCTCTTTTTAAAATATGTTCTCCTGTGTCATGTTGAAGGTCTTTTCATCACACTGCAGTTGTGGGTCCAGAAACATCCTAGCCCTAATGAAGGTACAGCCACCACTAAAGGAGGAACTTCCTGCATCTGTTGGTAGTACATAGCCAAGACCTCAAAGCTCCTCTACCTACTGTGCAATGCTCCCAATGTGGCTCATCCAGGACTGTTATCGTTGTCTCACCCACAAATCCAGACTTTCCCTCCTCTTCCATTTGTGTATGTAACTTGCAGCTTTCCACCAGGATCATGTTTCCCGCCCTCTCACCCAATACTGCAAAGTAGTTGAGGTTGATTTTCCAAGAAATTGTCTTTCCTCACTATTTAGGGGAGTTGACATAAAGCTACTTTGTCCAAAGTCCTAAGTACAATGTCAAATTTTCAGGGACAAAGAATTTTCAGGAACTACTGAGTCTCCCACAACCTGGTGTGACACACTAAATGCTTACCCCTTTTATCTTGCTATTCTGAGGGTGGCAAGCCAGTTTATCATTAAAGTGTACGCCAACTCTTTCAGTTTTGCCATGCTATCTACCACCCTAGGGAGTGGTTAGCCATTGAACATTCTTATTCTGGCACTAGGAACGCAATATGAGATGTCAGGTTAGGTAAATAGGAACAGGGAAGTAACATGCTTTGAGGACCTTTTCTATGGCAGGTACTGCACTTGTATTTTGTTTTGGGACAGGGTCACCCAGGCTACAGTGCAGTGGCATGATCATGGCTCACCGCAGCCTCGACCTGCTTGGCTCAAGCAATCACCTCAGCCTCCCTAGTAGCTAGGGCGACAGGTGCACACCACCAGCCCAGCTAAGTTTTGTACTTTTGTAAAGATGGGGTTGCCCAGGCTGGTCTTGAACTCCTGGGCTCAAGCAATCCGCTTGCTTCAGCCTCTGGAAGTGCTGGGATTACAGGCATAAGCCACTGCGCCCAGGCCACATGTTTTTCTTTACTCCTTAAAACCACCTCATGATTTAAGGAGATGTTATTTCCATGCTGCAAATTAGTTCATTAAGATTTGGCATCAGTAATCTGATGATAATCACATGATCAGAGAGTGATGGCGCAGATATTTGAACCCAGCACTGACTAACTCTAAAACAATACCAGGATTTTCCTTCTAGAAAAGGTAATTAAACCTCAGGATATGTTATCAGAGAGGGCTCAATATGATCATTTCCTCAAAAGCTTAAAAACAAGCACAGTTTCTCTCTTCTATGGATAGGTCATACATGGTTTTACCTAAAATCAGGAGCATGGACAATACAACCTTTCAAAGTTTCTTTTGAGTCTATGATTTTTATCATGATAGAATTATCTTCATGAATTGAGGAAGAAAGGGCCTTATGCTTCAGGAATTCTACCCATACTGTCTCCATTTGAAATTCTCAGCGCTCTAGATTAAGGGACAAGATTATGCAAACCAAGCAGGTCCTAGTAATTGCTGGCTTGGAACCAGTAATCCATGTCGCATGCCAGCTCTGCTTTTGCACATCACTGTCCCTGTACATGCCCTGGGTTTTAAGGTATTGATTGATTCAAACCCCTCCAAAGCAGGAAGACCAAGCATGCTGTCTTGACATGCTTTCTTTATTTCACCTTCTAGTCATGTCCTGCAGGGCGAGCAATACAGTAGTGCCCCCTTATCCACATTTTCGCTTTCTACCATTTTAGTTACCTAGGGTCAACTTCAGTCTAAAAATATCACATGAAAAATTCAGGAAATAAACAATTTTAAGTTGCATACCATTCTAAAGGACATGATAAAATCTCATGCCCTCCCACATGCTGTCCCAAAGAGGGACATAAATTCAGCGTGTATCCACACTGCAGACACTCCCTCCTTACTCGCCATCTTGGTTCTCAGATGGACTGTCCTGACATTGCAGTGTTTCTATTAAAGTAACTCTTATTTTACTTAGTAATTGATCCAAAGCTCAAGAGTAGTGATGCTGGCAATCAGGATATGCCAAAGAGAAGCTGTAAATTGATTCCTTTAAGTGAAATACTGAAAGTTCTCAACTTAATAAGGAAACAACAACAACAAAAATGTGTGCTGAGGTTGCTAAGATCTATGGTAAGAACGAATCTTCTATCCATTGAATTGTGAAGAAACAAAAAGAAATTCATGCATACTTTACATAGGATGCCAGTTTAAGGCTTCCACCAGGGGTCTTGGAAGGTATCTCCTACAGATAAGGGGAGACTACTGTGCAGCTTTTACTCACTTAACATTGTAGCACGTGTCTAAAGACAGAAGTCTTGGGCCATGAGATTCTAGATTTAAATGTACTGAAATCATCAGGATAGCAGATCACACAGAAAACACTCAACAGCTAAGCATATTGTATAACTACTCTACAGATCCAAGAAAGGTTGTGAAACTTAAAAGGACAGAAACAAAGATTAGCAAGCAAGTTATGTTTTCCCAAAGACATAGATTCTTCCCTTTTAGAAAGTGTATCTCTTCAGCTAGAATTGGATGAAGCATGCAGTCAGTACATAAGATGTGCAAGTTAATAACCACTTGTTATTAATAGTTTCTGCAGCTGCTATTTAATTTTAATAATATTTGATATCAATTCTTATCCTTTTGCCTAATTACCAAGACAGTGAGTTTGTGTCTACTTTTTGAATTCCAATGTGGAAATGGACTAAAAAACAACATATTAAAGAAGAAAATTAACTCTGATAAAGATAATGTTATTTCCTCAAAATGTTAAGATGCTGATAAACTTTTAGACTATGAGGAAGAGAGGAGTTTGGTTGCCATTGCTGTTGTTTTTACCTTTTGGGATTTCTATTTGAAGGCATTCAGAATCTATTGAGCAAAGGCAGCAACTACTGGTTAAGTATTTCATCAAGTTCTGTTTTGCACACGGAAAGTCATTTCTGCCTATAGCTCAGCCTCCCTGTTGCTTGGAAATTGACAGGACAGCAAAGGCATCCCTCCCTAACAATTTCCTGACAACCTCATGTTTTTGTTATTTAACATAAACAAATAGAAACCTTCAAAACCCAAATGAATGTTAATCAATACTCTGTAAAATGTTGATCATATCAATATATTGACATTGATACCCTAACTCACTGGGAGAATCAAGAATGAGCCACCACCTATCTCTAAGATTAAACAAAGATCTTTGCTTCCCCTCTGTCCTACTTTACTAACAACCTCATAAAGAAAGAAAGGGGGCCAGGCACAGTGGCTCACACCTGTAATCCCAGCATTTTGGGAAGCTGAGGTATGAGGATTGTTTGAGCCCAGCCAGGAGTTTGAGACCAGCCTGGGCAACATAGGGAGACCCTGTCTCTACAGAAACTAAAAAATTAGCCAGGCTTAGTAGTGCATGCCTGTAGTCCCAGCTACTTGGGAGTCTGAGGCAGTAGGATCACTTGAGGCTGGGGAGGTGAGGGCTGTAGTGAGCTGTGACTGCGCCACTGCACTCCAGCCTGAGCCACAGAGTGAGACCCTGTCTTAAAAAATAAAGAGAAAATAAAGAAAAGGAAAGAGAAAATAAAGGAAAGGAAAGAGAAAGAGAGAAAGAAAAATGCACAAGCTGACACTCTGCCAGCTCTACTAGAGAAGGAAAAAAGACAATTCCTTGAAATGCATGGGAAGGGTAGCTGGGAGGGGAGCAGGCTGATTATAATCAGGGCCTTCCTCACATCTCTTTTAAGAAATGAAGCAAAACTCTGGTGTCTGTCCTGAATCTTTTGGCTGTAGCCGCAGCTTTGAGGAGTGGTGCTGATCAAGTAGCCTCGCTGCATTTCTGTGGTCTGTGCAAGTACAGCCTGATGGAATGATGCGGCAGTGATTTTGTTCTTGCTTTTCTGATGGGTCCCTGAGGGTGATTCTGAGTAATTGTGTCTCTGTTCCTGCAGCTGCTATGGGTGGGTCCTCTCTTTGTCCTCCCCATGCACTCACTTCAACACTGAGAGGCTGTCTCTTCAGAGCAGGTGGTTTGCAGCCCCTTGCCCCAGTCGGGGCTCCGCCAGGGCACGTTTTCACACATCTTGTAGTTTCATCTGGATATGGGTGTGAACAGAGGCCAAGCACAGATGAAATGGTGTTTCTGAATAAAAGAATGTGCTACCCAGGAGGCATGACCAGCATTTAATTTGCTGCCTGTGTTCAATAGACTGTGAGCTCCTCAAGGGCAGGGATTGTGTCTCATTTGTCTTTGTACCCTCAGTGACTAACACACATTCATTTGTTCATTCATTTATTCAACAAACATTTACTGAGAGCTGGAGGAACAAGATGAATAAGGCACAGGCTTCAACAAAGAAGACATTTCACTTGCCCCACAGGCTGTATTGCCTTGGAATAAATTTCAAGAACATTACAAGATACATAAATATACACCCAAAAGAAAAAACACAAAAGCTGGGCTGTCTTATTGATAGACTGACCCATGTCAAAGACGAATGGGAGCTGCCTTTATATAGATAAGAAAACCAATTGCCAGGGATGACCAATTCTTGACCTTATGGTCTCTTTACCTTGAGCAAGAGGGCTCATGGAGGTAAAGTATTTCAAGTAGACATTTTATTTGCTCTCTGTATCATTCTTGACCTTACAACTTAATTTTGTCATGTATATACTCATACACATACACATACGTATATATGTATATTATTATTTTAAATATTTTAATTTCCTGCTAGGCATGATGGCTCATGCCTATAATCCCAGCACTTTGGGAGGCCAAGGTGGGTGGATCACCTGAGACCAGGAGCTGGAAACCAGCCTGGCCAACACGGCAAAACCCTGTCTTTACTAAAAATACAAAAATTAGCTGGGTATAGTGGTGCATGCCTGTAGTCCCAGCTGCTTGGGAGGCTGAGGCAGAAGAGTCACTTGAACCCAGGAGGCGGAGGTTACAGTGAGCCAAGATTGTGTCATTGCACTCCAGCCTGGGCGACAGAGTGAGACTCTGTCTCAAAAAAATTTTAATTTCCAAAAGTTTACATAATTCAAGGCTCTCCAGACTGAAATTTAAATAAAGATTATGACCCAAATTCCTATAGGAGCGAGGATGTAAAACAATTGAAGTAAAGCCAGAGGAAGGAACGGGGGTCAGAACAGAGCGCACTGGAAAGACATCTCTTGTTTCAGTTGTCCATTCTAAATTTGTGGCTTAAAACAATCATTTTAATTTGGTCATACTTTTGTGGGGGAGGCAATCCTGAAGGGCTCAGCTGGGTGGTTTATCTCTGATCCTTATGACATCACCTCATGGGGATGAAAAATGAATGGCTTCTTCATTTCTGTATCTGGCACCTTAGAGCTCCTTGACCTTTTTGTCTTTCTCTACATGGTGTTTCTTTCTCTAGGGCGTCTTCACGTGGCTTGGTCTTCTCACAGCATGGTCTTGGTCTTCTCATGTCACATACCCTTCTCAGGGTAGCTGGCCTTGGTGTGACATGGTGCCTCACTGCCCTGAACACGTGTCCCAACAGATAGAAAATGAGCCAGTGTATGCCTAGCTTAGCCTCGCCTCTTGTGTTTCACTGATAAGAGCAGTCACTAAGACTTCCCAGATCCAAGAGGAGCATACCTAGACCCCACCTCTCAGAAAAGAAATGTTAAATAGGCCGGACGTGGTGGCTCACGCCTGTAATCCCAGCACTTTGGGAGGCTGAGATGGGCGGATCATGAGGTCAGGAGATCGAGACTATCCTGGCTAACAGGTGAAACCCCATCTCCACTAAAAATACAAAAAATTAGCTGGGTGTGGTGCCGGGCACCTGTAGTCCCAGCTACTCGTGAGGCTGAGGCAGGAGAATGGCATGAACCCGGGAGGCAGAGCTTGCAGTGGGTCGAGATGACGCCACTGTACTCCAGCCTGGGCGAAGAGTGAGACTCTGTCTCAAAAAAAAAAAAAAAAAAAAGAAATGTTAAATATTTTACAAACATCTTTAATATGCCATAGCCTAAGAGAGCACCTCTATGCACCAGATTATTGCATTGTGTGGCTGTGGCCCGGTCTGAATCTGTTCAGGCTGCACCGTAGACAGACTGGGTGGTTTATAAACCACAGAAATTTATCTCTCATGGTTCTAGAGGCTGAACATCTGGTGTCAGGATGCCACCATGGTCAGTTTCTGGTGCCGGCTGCAGATGCCAACCTCTCCTTGTGTCTTTGCATAGTGGAAAGCAAGTGAGAGAGCTCTCTGGGACCCCTTTTATAAGGGCACTGATCCCATTCATGACGGCTCCACTTTCAAGACCTAATCACCTCCCAAAAGCCGCACCCCAAATGCCATCACATTGGGATTGGTGTTTCGACGTATCAATTTCAGGAGGGCACAAACAGGCAGTATGTGACAGGCCCAGTGTGAAAATAGCTTAAATGTTTAAAATAGAAGATAAACATTTATATTTTAAATTGTTGAAATCTGATTTTAAATATTGGCAACTAATTCAAATTTTCTGAAACCCTCTGAGTGGCAGACATGCATATTCACAGAAATGGCCCATGCCCACCATTATGTACCCTTTGCTTAAAGCACTAAACAAAATTCTCATGAAAAAGTTTTAAGAGGCCTGGTGTGGTGGCTCATACCTGTAATCCCAGCACTCTGGGAGGCTGAGGTGGGCGGATTACCTGAAGTCAGGAGTTTGAGACTAGCCCAGCCAACATGGCAAAACCCCGTCTCTACTAAAAATACAAAAAAATTAGCCAGACTTGGTGGCAGGCGTCTATAATCCCAACTACTCAGGAAGCTGAGGCATGAGAATCGTTTGAACCCAGGAGGTGGAGGTTGCAGTGAGTCGAGATCATGCCGCTGCACTCCAGCCTGGGCGACAGAGCAAGACTCTGTCTCAAAAAAAAAAAAAAAAAAAAAAAGTTTTAAAGAGACTACTGAAATACATTTGGAAATAATTTGGCTACAACTTAAAATAACAATCTTAAAAGTGTTTCACTGTCTTTGAGAAGAGACTTGAAACCCACCAATCGTAGAAAAGGGATCTTTCTACATAACTCTATCATGCCCGATTTAGTAGGAGAAAATCGAGTATCTCCTACTTTGAAATTTCCCTTTTCCCATTTCTATCTTGGCCGAATTATAGTCTGATGAAGAATATAGTGAGTTTCCTTTCTTGTTGAATTTGACTGAGAACTAGAAATACAAGATGATGATACAATACTGACTTAATGCCCCAAAGGAAAGAAAAACAAAAGGAATCCCAGAAACGGAATAAGTCACTGATATAAATAGCCCCAAATCCAGATCAGTAGTTCCCAAATGCTAGTGATAGAATCACCTTCTGACTCAGAAGAACTAGGAAATGTCCCAAGAATCTTCATTTTCAATTAATTACTCTAAAGGATTCTGATGTAGGTGGTCCATGTACTGCACTGCTGGTATTCAATTACATCAACAGGCTTTTGACAGAGAGAAAAATGGGCACAGCTATAGTCAGGATGGTGCCTCCTTTGAGGAGTTGGTGGTGGAGGTGGTAGCAATGCAGTCAAGATAAGGATGTACATGGTGGACCCCATTTCCCTGACTCAGTGTGGAAAAAGTGCTAGGAGTAGGAAATAGGGGTTCTAGCTCTAATTGAGTATTGGCCAACTAAGTGAGCTCACAGAAGTCATTTACCCTCTCAAGACTTCAGTTTCCTCATCTGTAAGATAAGGAGGGTTGGCCTGGGCTCCAACGATGGCAAGTGCAATTCCCCACATCTCAAGAAGGAGGTAGGTCCTGCTCATCCCATGCACCAATCTTTCCCCAATTCTCCTCTACTCAGACACTTCCAACAGAGTGGAGTTAGCAAATTGGTTAAAACCAATTTTCTAGCCTTGATGGAGGATCTCAGTGATCTCTTTCTCTTCTTGTTTGTATGGCTACATGGTAGTTTTGGAGAGAAAATCTGGTGGAAAAAATAATAAAAAGTAGTTTTGTGGGCGGGGGGGGGGGGGGCGGGAATCATTTTGGGGACAGACGCTAACCAGAAATGGCAACATGCAAAAATTGACAGGGGAGTATTATAAAACACCCTGCAAGCCAGTCCCAGCCTTATTTTGGTTAACATGGTGATGAAGATCTTTGTGGTTTCCTCTAGAGTATCCCATTAGCCACATCCCAGGACAATCAACAGGAGGGGCTAGGTTGGGATTAGGGTGAGCAAATTTGTGGTCTTGTACGCATATGAACTTGAGAGTAAGTGCCTCTACATTTTGTGCCAAGCACTTTGCTTGCCTTACCTCATCCTGGACCTGAAGAGGTGTATTAGAACAATAGAGTTGCAAGCTCACTGAAGTTTCCATCTCTACCATAGACCCCTTGGGCCAAGGAGTGTATTGTGTAGAGGGGGAAATGCAAACAGATCAGGCTGGACTAGGTCAGGACTTCCATGGATTTGATTTACTAAGGGGCACTCAATATAATGGACACAAGCTTTGGAGCTGCATTGGGTTAGCCGTGCAACTTTGGTTAAGTTACTTAACCTCTTAGTCTCAGCTTTCTGATTTGTAAAGTGAGAATAAAAATATCTTCTTGGCAGAGATGTTGTAAAGAGAATGTGCATACATATACGGCACTTGGCACATAGTATGTGGTCATTACATGGAAATTCCTTCCTGACTTCCAGCTTCTATTCTGCCTCTAGTGACTGCCAGGAAATGAAGCAAACTAGAGACAGCAAACTTCAAGCCAAACATGGATGTGGAAATCCATATCCTTGTGCAGAGGAAGCCCTGTACGTATTTGCATTCATTGTTGACTTTCTGACTCACTGTTGCTTTCTGTTTTAACTCCCCCTATCCTGCTCAGGTTAAACTAATGTGGGAAGGTTGACAGTACAATGCTGGGACCTTGCCCACTAGGAAACATCTCCCAGGGCTGCTCTGAGGTCAGAGTTCCAGGGAAAAATACCACAAAGGCTTGTGTCATAGGCCAACTTGGTAAGAATTATAGCAACCTTTTCCTTATGTGATTAGTATATGCTTGACCCAGTTCTGAGCACTTTATAAACTTTATCAAAGTCAGCCCTTGCAACATTGTAAGAGGTAGATATAACTATTCCCACTTTAAAGATGAGGAAATAGAGGCTAAAATGGCTAGTAAACTGCAGAAGTGGGATATGAACTGGGTTTGTTCCTGAGCTCTTAACCATTGTGTCCTATTGATCATTCATCACTCTGGAAATGGAAACAACACAAGAAGAGTTCCAAGCTCTCATGTAGAATAGCACTAGCATGTGATAAAGAACAGGATAACACACCATGTCATAGCTCAACTAGACAATAAACTCCTTGAGGGCAGGGACGTGTTTTATTCTCTTTGGTATCTCCATTTTTTAGTGTAATGAAAGGCTCTCAGCAGGAGCTCAATCACTGAGTCTTGGATGTACGGTCACATGCCACATAATGACATTTTAGTAAAAAATGAATCGATATACAATGGTGGTCCCATAAGATTATGAAGGAGCTGAAATATTCCTATCATCTAGTAACATCATAACCATTGTAACATTACAGTATAATTATTATATTTTTATAAATTTAGTGTAGCCTAAGTGTGCAGTGTTTATAAAGTCGACAGTAGTGTTCAATAATGTCTTAGATCTTCACATTCACTCACCACTCACTCAATGACCAGCTGACTCACCCAGAGCAACCTCCAGTCTTGCAGGTTTCATTCACGGTAAATGCCCTATACGAGGGTACCATTTTTTATTTTTTATCCTGCACTTATACTCTACCTTTTCTAGGTTTAAACATGTTTTGATATATAAATACTAACTATTGTGTTGAAAGTACCTGCAGTATTCAGTACAGTGACATCCTGTACAGGTTTGTAGCCTACAGCAATAGATTATACCACATATCCTAGGGCTGTAATAGGCTATACCATCTAGGTTTCTGTAAGCGCACACTGCGATGCTCACACAATGAAATTATCTAATGATGCATATCCGAGAACATATTCCTGTCACTAAGCGATGTATGACTATATAAGCAAATAAAGTGACACATGCTAAGGTGTATGGTAGAGACAGAGATGTTGGTGAGAATTCACAGGTCCAGAAAGGTTGGTAGTGGTACAATGAGGAGGGCCAATTTCTCTGAGGACAGAGTGGAACCTGAGCTGGGATTTGGAGAGGTCAAACAGGACAAAGATGTAGAAGAAAGACATAAATGAAGGCATGATGCAGCATAAGCGTGGGGTGTAGACAGTGAGGAAAACAAACTGCTTAGAGAATTATCTGTCCAACTAGCCAGTAGCGCAAGGAGCCAGTTAAACCAATCCTCCCTGGTGGCTTGTTGGAGTAAGATTGTATGAACTGGAAACAGGTCAAGAGCAGTGAAAACAAGGTCAAAGGACAGGGTAGGTGGTTCTAGGCATATAAAGTAGGGGAGAAAACTGGAGCCGCTGGACTGCAGGAGACACAGTTCCCCACCCATGGTAGAGGATATGCAAATATAACTTTTGGCATCTGGCAAACATATAAAAGGAAGACAAGTCAGCCATGAAGAATGTGGAGGAGGAGGAGCACCAGGAAAGGTGCTGAGAGAAGGGACGCTGGGGCTAACCACTCTACATTCAGCTTGTCCTGCACCACAGCAGCCTACCTGCTCTCCAGAGACCCTTGGTGCATCTGTTTATTCTGTAATATGAACTCAGGGAAATCATAATTATCGAGGGATGTCACAGGCTCCTGCATGAGGTCCCAAAAGCCATATAATCCCTTTAGTAGGGTTTTCTGATTAGATGTAGTAAACAAACTTTATAAAACCATATAAATATATATATATGTAATTCTATTACAGTTTCATACACATGCTAATATAGATTTATACAAATAATTTTAATATGGGCTAAAGAGCTAAATCTAAAAATGGAAGAACATAAAGGATGGTTATGTCTTGAGGCTACTGTTTCCATGCTTATCCTTCTCAACTGAATATTCCAGAAAGATGGTAGAAATGTACTAGTCAGTTTGCTCTCTCAATATATATTCAATCTATGTGTCCCAGGCAGGAAGAAAGTGCTACTCCACACGAGCCTTCAGAACCCCAACATTTTTCACCAAAAGTCCAGAATAATTATGTGGGCTAATCTCTGCCTCTAACTCATGGGATTGAACAGCTAGCTCCTCCAGGCTGCGTGCTGTAGAACCAATGACCCATGAGATGTGAGAAGGCATTGAGAGGGAAATAATTTTCTGGATGTGACAGGGGGTCTCTAAGAGCAGCCCCAGGTTCTGTGATTCACTAAGAGAACTCTCAGGACTCAGCATATAGTTGTACTCATGGCTAAGATTTACAATAGCAAAAGAATACAAAGTAAAATCAACAAAGGGAAAAGGCACCTTGGGCAGAGTCCAGAGAAAACTAGGCATGAGCCAACAAAAGTCCTTCCTTTAGTAGAGTCATACAGGATGTGTTGAATTCCTCCAACAAGGATTTGTGACAACACATGTGAAATGTCTACCAGGCAAGCTCATCAGAGACTCAGTGGCCAAGGCTGCTATTGTTGTTGTCAAAGACAGGGTCTTGCTCTGCTGCTCAGGCTGGAGTACAGTGGTGCAGTGACAGCTCACTGCAGCCCCGAATTCCCGGGCTCATGGGATTCTCCTGCCTCAGTACCCTTTTACCCCCATGGCCCACCTTGAATAGCTGGAACTACAGGCACACGTCACCATGCCTGGTTAATTTTCTAAAACTATTTTGTAGAGACAGGGTCTCGCTGTGTAGCTCAGGCTGGTCTTGAACTCCTGGGCTCAAGTGATCTTCCTACCTTGGCCTACCAAAGTGCTGGGATTACAGGCATGAGCCACTGGGCCCAGTCTCAGTGCCCCAGGTTTTTACTGGGGATCCTTCCTAGCACGTACCAAACTTCTAGGCTCCCAGAAGAAAAGCAGGTGTTCAGCATAAATGACACTGTTTATACAAACAGTTCAGGCACCATGAACAATTCTGGTCAGGGAGTGTGGGAACCCTCCTGAAACCCAAGTTTCTAGACACCAGCCGGGGCCAACCTTGCAAACAGAACTTTCTAAGGAAAACAATCTAAGGCCTGCTACGTTAACTGCTTTCTCCACAATGGTCTCAAATATGTGTAAAATGTGGGGAAAGGTGAGAAAAGTCTGGATACTATGGCTACTTTTTGAAGCTTAATAATGCACACTAGCATGTTAAAGGATTTGAGAAGTACTACACTATAAAAGGCTGTTTTTTAAACGTACATTTTCCAAACCTATTTGACTATAATAATATATTTTTTAAAAAGAACACCTATAACATCCTATTGATACAAATGTCCTATAGAATACAATTTGGGAAATCCTGGACTAAATGGATAAGCTTCCATCACTTGTCTGGTTTCAGTTTTCACCATCATCAAACACACTAGTAATAATAACTAGCTCTTACATAACTCTTACTGTGTGTTAAGAGCTTTTTTATACAATAACTCATCTAATTAAGAGGTTGAACTAGGTTACCTCAAAGCAGGGCAAAGTGGCACAGTCAGGGGTTAACAGTGCACGCACTGAATCTGACTGCTGGGGCTAGTTTCCAGTTGTGCCAGTGATTAGCTGTGTAGCAAGCTGCTTAACCTTAGTGTGTCTCAGTTTCCTCACCTGTAAAACGAGAATAGTGCTTAGTACACACTAACTGCTATAAATGTGTTTATTACTCATTTTTATTTCTTATATTTTTTGAGACAATGTCTCAATCTGTTGCCCAGGCTGGAGTGCAATGGTGCCATCTCAGCTCACTGCAGCCTCTGCCTCCCAATCTCAAGTGATCCTCCCACCTCAGCCTCGCAAGTAGCTGGCACTACAGGCATGTGCTACCATGCCCAGCTAAATTTTTGGAGAGACAGGGTTTTGCCATGTTGCCCAGGCTGGTCTCAAACTCCTGGCCTCAAGTGATCCACATGCCTCGGCCTCCCAAAGTGCTGGGGTTATGGGCATGAGCCACTGTGCCTGACTGCTTATTACTTTTTAAAAAAGTAAATGAAGTTCTTTCCAGCACAAGCCGTTTTGATCCTTTGTTCCACACTACGAATCACAGGAAGGCACAGACAACAATCTTGTGGCTTCAGAGACTATAGGGTGAGCTGGTCAGACAAGGGTGGCCTGAGGGAACCAGAATAGCACCAGGTGGAGTTGGCCCACCTGGGCCAAGGAAGCCCTGACACCCAAGGCCAGTCAAAGCCAGAAGCCAATTCCAGGAACTAAACACAGACTGTCACAGGCCAAGAGGCACCATTAATTTCCTGGGAGTCTAGGACCAAGGCCAAGAACAGAAGTGATCTGCTTTTGACTGTAAATAGAGCAAGACTCTAAACAGCCTTCAATTAAACCTGGCAATTTTATCCATATGCTTGGAGAAATGTACCTCACAAGAAAATCCCCTCTGAATCAAGAGTCATACAGATCTTCCTGGTAGAAAAAAGAATAGGGAAAGATGCCAAATTGAAAAATGACAAACTGCCACTAGAATAAGCCAATTTTTAATATGCCTTAACACTTTTTTTTTTTACCCCTTCTCAAGCTATCTCCAGTTGAAGAATGTTCTGTATAACTGAATAATCCTTCATCGAGATATATGAAAAGTCAGCTGTGTCATCCTGAAAAATGAAGGACAGTGATTTATTTTGTAGTATGTAGACACAGGTAGGTGCAAAAAATATGGGGGGGGGAACCCCTCAGTGCACAAAGTATGATAAAACAGTTGTCGAATACAGAACTTTGAAACGGCTTGGTGAAGAAATTGGTTCGCTGTCTCCTTGAGACAATCTTAGGTTTGTCATGTCCATAACTGTTCTCCCAGATATTTCCTGGTGGCAACTTTCCTCAGGTTCTTCTATTGTTTAAAGTCAGGATCTAGAACATTCTACAAGCTTCCATGGTGCTGTGCTTATCCACCCCTAACTAACACACTGAGCTCAGTGCTTGGCACATAGTATATGCTCAATAAATGTGTATTGAATAAATGAAGAGCCTTCATTTACAGATTCTTCTACATCGAATATCCAACCTTTGTCTCTTTACCTAGCAACATCAGATGCATCAAAGCTTGTTTCCTCCCTGAGTCCTCGGGGACTCGGGCAGTACCTGTTTTCAGAGTACAGAGCACTGGGTAGTAACAAGAGCCACCTACTGGGCATTGTTCCTCACACCTGTAATCCCAGTACCTTGGGAAGCTAAACTGGGAGAATTGCTTCAGCCCAGGAGTTTGAGGCCAGCTTGGGCAACATAGTGAGATCTCATCTCTACTAAAAATTGAAAAGCTAGCCTGGTGTGGTGATGCATGCTTGTAGTCCCAGCTTCTCAAGGGGCTGGGGTAGGAGGATTGCTTGAGACCAGGAGGTCAAGACTGCAAGTGAGCTGTTACTCAGCCTGAGCAAGAGAGTGAGACTTTGGCTCAAAAACAAAAGCTACCATTGTGGGAGCGCTTCATCTATTATCAGCTCTCTTACTCCACACAATCACCTGTAAGATTAGTCCTTTACTCGTTTTACTTTACAGGTCAGTGAGGCTAAGAGAGGAATTTGCCCAAGGTGTCATAATAGGGAGTGGCAGAACTTCCTCTTCTAGCTGCTTCAATCACAGCATTTACCTCATCATGCTGTGGTTTGTCATGGTTTAACCATTCACTAATGTATGTCAAGCCTAACTTGATAGCAATGTTAACTAAATCAATACAACCAAGGGTTTTATAGTCAGATAGATCTGACGTCAGGCTCCAGCCCCTGTCGTTCCTGTGTCTTGGTGCCTTGCTTCTTCTCGATACAATGGAAATTACAGAAAAATCTACTTCCCGGTGTGTGTTCTGAGAATAATGAGTTAAAAGAATGTGAAGTGCTGACCTAAGTGCCTGCCACAGAGCTGAATTAATACTAATACTCATTTAAAGGTCTGTTTGATAACCACAGTGCCTAGGATTTGCCTGAGGCTTAGCAATGTTGGACAAATGTCTATTAAGTGAATGACTACCTATATGTCTTTATTTGGGAATACAAAGCAATAAGGCCCACACAGAAAGGCTAATCATATTTTAGTTGCTTCAAAACAGATATTCTCATGTCCAGGAGTCAAGCTTCATAAAATATGTGTGGTTTGGTGTATAGACCACAGCATAGTAGATTCTTAATAAATGTGGTACCCAAACAGCCATATTCATAATGGGAAACCTGCCTGTCTCTTACGAGCTAACCCTTTTCTATTTTACTTTTCTCAGTATCATTCCTAGTTCTGATATTTTACTTCAGTTCTTTAGATCACATCCCATCATCTCCCTGAAATATCTCTATGACAATCTCTTAAGTGAAGAATGCAAAATCTACTCTTTCTCACCACGTGGGACATGAGTCTCCAAAATCTACTTCTTCTCTGGTTACATCTTTACGAGCTATATGGTTCATCTTATTCTAAATATTAATGCAAAAAAGATGTTTACTTTGGCAAATCTGTATCTCTGTAATTTATTAAATACAATGAAGGCATCAACTACGCATTAATTATGGTCGACACTTCGTAAAATGGTCTGATCCTCTCAAAATGATCACAGGGGATACGGGATGTCTGCCGGTAGTGAGGGACGTACCTCTCAACTCTGCCTCCAGTTGTTGCTGATTGGATCAAAGCTGGGTCAATTACAGTTCCTGTCCAGGGAATTTGGAATTGGGATGGGAATTGGGATGGAATTGGGGCAGAACATACTCCTTTTATTTTACGGGAGAGTGACACTAGGAAAAGAAAGGAACTTGTCCAAGGTCCTATAGTAGGGAGTGGCAGAACTTCCTCTCCAGCTACCTCAATCACAGCATTTACCTCACCGTGCTGTGATTTGTGATGGTTTAACCATTCACTAGTGTATGTCAACCCTAACCCGATAGCAAGGCTATCAGGTTATGTATGTGTATGAAGGATTGACATACACTAGCAAGACTAAGAAAAGAAAGGAACTTGCCCAAGTTCTTTTTCTGGGAGCAGAAAGTTGAGAAATTGAGAGAGAACTTAAGCAAGTTCTGAGGGTTCTAGCCATAGCCAGTCAACTTGAAAAGAGTAGGAAGTCATCTTCTGCCATTCTGTGAATCAACCTGCAGAGTGTGTCTAAAAAATGAAGAAGTAGATTGTGAGAAAAGCAGAAACAAGAGAAAATGAGAGCAGATTGTCTGAATTCTTGTTGGTTTTCCAGTTCGCAGTTCTCATTCTTCTGGAAGCCTTGCTGGCTCTTTGACTTGAAGCCCTGGTGAAGATTCCTTCTGTATGTGTATTAGGTTTATCCAACCAATGTATTTGGCCCATTGTTTTGCTGAAGCTACCTTAAGTTGATTTCTGCTCCTTGCAACCACAAGTATCCTAACTTACGAGTAGCAAAACTATAATTAGAGTTATCAAAAATAATCCTTATATGCATTTAACACTGTGCACATTTACAAACTGCTTAGTATTATTAATATCTGCTACAAGGAAGTACTACAGTAATGCTGTTGAAGCAGTCATCCAAGAACTAATAATTGGGTAGCAGCTGGAGGTTAAAAAGCAAGCCAGGAAGAGGGAGTGGATTTACTGAAATGAAAAGTAATATGAGAAGTCATCAAATCACTTGAGATAATTCCATTTACAAGAGTCCATCATGGTCAAATGGTTGTAGATCAGTAAGACGGTAAGGGGAAATTCTTTCTATTAGGAAAGAATAAAACCATGAAACAGATGGATTGCTGTTTTAAAGATTAAAATTACAAGAGCACACACAACCGGCTATGCTTAGGTGGTTCAGAAAAAAAAAAAAAAAAGCCTACCATCTCCATGGTTCCTAAGAAATATGTACCATTCTTAGAGATGTCAATAAAGCATTATGCAACTGTCAATTTGGTAATGGAAGTGTCACCAAAGATTCATATTTAACAGAGACCAAATGTAATAGACAATGGGGAAAAGTGGTTGGTGGGGATCTGAATTAACTAACCGTGTTTGAGAAAATAATTGAGGCAATAAAAAGATCAATAGGAAATCAGGCCACTCTCCAGTACCTCAGGGTTTCTCAAAGGAATATTTTTAAAGAAGAGCATTTTATTGACTTGTCTCATTTTTAATGCACTAAGAAATGCAGCTAAGGTGCCTGGTCATTGTAGAAAGGGGTACACACAAAGAGCTATGCTAACCGTAGGGCCAGCAAATGACTGTTCAAAAGGAACTTGGCCACATACCTCTCTCTACTCAATACAGCCCTGCAGGTATATCAAAAAACAACAGGAACATTGTTCCGGATCATAAAAATAATTATGTTGCTTTAGAAAATTGGGAAAACCTGAGAGAATACAAAGAAAATAAAAATTACCTTAAACCACCATCCAGATACACCACTGTTAAAATATTGCTGTATCTTTTCAGATTTTTTTGTGTGAAAATAATATATATTTATATTTTATTGTATATATACTACTAACTACAATATTTTGATCTTTTTGTATGTGATGTTTCCATATTCTTTTCACTTAATATCTAGTGAGCATGTTCTCTTGTTATTACATGTAATTTCAATGCTGTATCTCAAACCATTATATGGTTTTGTCATAATTTAACCAACATACTATATATTAAACTGGTTTTCCTTTTAGTATTTGCTATGAACTTAATGTTTGTGCCCCACCAAAAGAAAAATTTATATGTTGAAGCCTTAATTCCCAAAGTGATGGTATCTGGAAATGGGGCTTTAGGGAGGTAATAAGGTCACAAAGGTGGAGTCTCTAGGATGAGATTAACACCCTTGTAAGAAGAGACAGGAGAGAAATTCCTTTCCCACTCTCCTCCGCACGAGCCAACTGTCTACAAATGAGGAAGAGGGGTCTCACCAAACACCAGATCTGCAGGCAACTTGATCTTGGACTTTCCAGCCTCTGGAACCATCAGAAATAGATTTCTGTGGTTTAAGTTACCCAGAAAATGGTAGATTTGTTATAGCTGCTGAAACTAAGACATTAAGGGTGGGAAATAACAGTGCTGTTTATTTCCATTTCCCTTCCCTGCCCCCCCCCCACTATCCATTCTTGTCTCTTCAGTCCAGCTCTGTGCCAATGAAGTGCTGGGCTCTGTGGACTATGCAGCCTGCCATCCCTCGCCCTCTAGTTTCTGGATGCATTTAGCCAGTGAGTGGTATCAGTGGGAGGCAGGAGGCGAGAGGTGAGGCTATCCTTTCCTCTCCCCACCCCGCTTGTACCTGATGGTTTTGGCTTTGGCTGCCCGCTCTGAAATGGTTCCTTCCTCCCTGCAGACATCTGATCCTTCCTCCAAGGCTCCAGCTCTTCTCAGAGCTCTTTAACACATTCCCACACTTTTGCCACTTAGGCTTCTGCCTTGCTTGTTCCTGGGTGACTTAACAACCCTTGTGAGTTCCTTTAACCTCTGCTAAGTAATGGCTTCTTTGAATTCTCTTTAGATTCCCATCTGACTGATATTAAAACATTCAATGAACAACTTGTATATTGCAAATGATGACTCTGTGGAAAACATTCATTTATAAAAGGCATAAAAAAGTTAAACACTATGCAACCCCTATTCCAAATAATGAGAGGTTTGGTCCTAGCAAAATATAACACACATGTAAAGTAGAGGAATGGTCTAGATTCTAGAACCTTCTTCCTGAATATCTTCAGAAAGCCTCTCTCATCTTGTTTCCCTCAATTCCCTTTCCTCCATAATTTTCATAAACCATAGACCTTTTCCTTCCTCCCAGCCTTTGCTCATGCTACTACCGTAAACGGAGTTTTCTTCCAGTTTCCTCCTTATTTCCAAGCTCAGGTTTCTTCCTTCCTGAATTCTTGGAGTCCACACCATCTCTCCTCAGAATTACTGATGCTATGCTGTTCAGTATGGCAGCTGGAAGCCACCTGTGGTTATTCAAATTAAAATAAATTGTAAAGTCAGTTCCTAGTCACACTGACCACAACTCAAGTGTGCAATAGCCACATGTCGTTAGTGGCTGCTGTGCTGAACAGTGCAGAACTAGAACCTTTCCATCATTTCAGAAGTTTTACTGGTCAGAGGTATTCCAGAGCACTTAATTATATATGGCTCAAATGAGAATTAAATCATAGATATCCTTGTATTGCTCTCTAGTTAAATCACATTTGCAGAGTCCAGAAATAACAGGAGTCTGCTCTGCTTTGTTCATTTGAGTCCAAAGAGTGCTTGGCACCCAGCAGGTACTTAGTAAAAATACTGACCTGGATAATAACCATGCATATTTCTCAGTAGAACATTGAAAAATACCACTATGGAAAACAGTGTGGAGATTCCTTAAAGAACTAAAAGTAGATCTACCATTTGATCCAGCAATCCCACTACTGAGTATCTACCCAGAGGAAAAGAAGTCATTATATGAAAAAGATACTTGCGCATGCATGCATATAGCAGTGTAATTTGCAATTGCAGAAATATAGAAGCAGCCCAAATCCCCATCAGTCAACAAGAGGATAAAGAAACTGTGGTGTATACACATACAATGGAATACTACTCTGCCATAAAAAGGAATGAATTAATGGCATTTGCAGCAAGATGGAACTGGAGACTATTATTCTAAGTGAAGTAACTCAGGAATGGAAAACCAAACATTGTATGTTCTCACTCATAAGTGGCAGCTAAGTTATGAGGATGCAAATGCGTAAGAATGACACAATAGACTTTGGGGACTTGGGGGAAAGGGTAGGAGGCACGAGGGATAAAAGACTGGGTTAAGTGTACACTGCTCGGGTTATGGGTGGACCAAAATCTCACAAATAACTACTAAAAAACTTACTCATGTAACCAAATACGAGCTGTTCTCCAAAAGCTTATAGAAATAAAAATTATTTAAAAATTAAGGAACTATTAATAATTAATGCAAAGGTATACAGCAAGGGGATAGACTAGACAGTTTGGAGGTAGTAGTGGTGGGGATTCTTCCAGTCCCAGAAAAAAACTAAAAAACTTCTGTATCCTGTAAAACATCCTCTTTATGTACACAGAAAGAAATTTTCTAAAACATTAGAAATGATTCTCCAACAAGCTATACAGTCTGATCAAAGGAAATTATTAAAAAGATGCAAATGCATATCTCTATATAGAAGCTTACATATACCATCCACTAGACTTGTTCACAAAAGCTGAAAACTGTCTTTAGATATTGGTACACCTTTGACTGTGATTCTGGTTGACAAAAAAACTACCCTGTGTCTGAAGCAATTTAATGGAAGTGATAAAGCTATATATCCTAAACGGTCCCCTCTCTTATCTTGCTGGTTTGAGAATTTTCACAAAATTTCAGTGTTTGATTTATTGGAATAGCCTTATAAAATATGTTCTCCATCCTTAACATTAATCTCTGCAAAGAACGTGTTCTTAGAAGTAGAACCATTTACTATATGCTATTTATTGAGATCTGTGCTAATAATTACTTTGCAAAAATATCCCTTTTAATCCTGATAGCAACTCTCTGAGCTAGGTATATGTGCTCTCATTTTACTTAAAAGAAAACTTACTTTCAGAGAGATCTGTCATTTGCCTAAGGTTATACAGGCAGTGAGGGACACAGCTGGGAGGCCAACTTAGATTCTTGGACTCCCAAGACCATGGTGAGCCACTCTGTGATAGTTTATTCCACTGTTGACAAAAGTAATGCTGGAAATGGGAGCCGGTGTAGGGCACCACCTGGCCCTGCAATGCTGTTTTGTAGTCTTTCTCAGCACAGCTTCTTGTCCCTCTCAAGCCCTTTTCTGATATTCATGCGAACAAACCTTCATGAGAAGAGATCCATGATATATATATATGCCCACCTGCAGCTCAGGGAGGGAAGCAACTACAGGACACTTTGAACCTGCACCTTCAGCTCTCTTCCTTGATGATAAACAAAACCTAATGTGAGTGAAGGGAGGAAATGTCTAGTGATCAAGTGACTGCACCACTCCGATGGCATACTTGACACATAAATTCTAATGATTCCTCAGTTTCTATTTTCATACAGGTCCCTCACTGGAGCGTCATAGTCAGACATCTGACTGCTTTATTGGGTGTTTCAAAGGGACCTCAAACTTCACATGTCCCAAACCAACCTCTCTCATTTCCAGGACAACTCTCTGCTTCATGCTTCTTCTTCCTCAGCACAGGTACCTCCACATTTGTGGCTGCTCAGGCCAACCAACTGCATTCACTCTTAAAGCCCCCTTCTCCTCCCAAATCCAGTCCAGTACCAAGTTCTATTGATCCTATCACAAACAGATCCACTCCCATTCCCTCTGACTATGACCTCAGTTCTAACTATCGCCTGTTCTCTTCTGCATTTCTGCAAAATTGGACTATCTGACCTCCTTGGTTTCATTTCTGCTCTTATCCAATCCATCTCCACAAAGCTGTCAGCATAATCTTTTGAAAATGTAAATGGGATCTCATCACTCCCTTGTTTAAATTGAAAGGGGAAGTAATCAAAGGGTTCCCACTAAGCAGAAGGAATAAATTGTTGTGATCTATTGCACAGCTTGGTAACTATAGTTAATAATGATGTATACTTCAAGTTGCTAAAAGTGTAGATTTTATTTATATTTTTGGAGACAGGGTCTTGCTCTGTTGCCCAGACTGGAGTGCAGTGGCACAATCAAGGCTCACTGCAACCTCTGCCTCTTGGATTCAAGGGATTCTTGTGCCTCAGCCTCCCGAGTAGCTGGGATTACAGGTATGCACCACCATGTCCAGCTAATTTTTATAGTTTTAGTACAGACAAGGTTTACTATATTACTTTAGGTGAACTCCTGACCTCAAGTGATTCTCCTTCCTTGGCCTCCCAAAGTGCTGGGAGCATAGGTGTAAGCCACTGCACCTGGCCTAAAAGTGTAGATTTTAAATGTTCTCATCACAAATAAACCATTAGTATGTGACATGGATATGTTAATTAGCCTAATTAATCATTCCACAATCTATACATGGATATCACATTGTACTCCCAAAATAAATATTATTGTCAAAAATAATGAAACTGAAAAAAATTCTTTAATGGCTTCTCATTGCACTTCTTGGATCCTATTCTAAATCCTTAATGTAGCTTTGAGGCTCCACGGTACCTGGCCTTTGCCAGTGTCCCAGCCACATGATTCTCTCTCGAGCTCTGTGATTCAACTTGTGGCCTTCATTCAGTTCCTAGGAAATGCTAAACTCAGGCCAGGCACAGTGGCTCACACCTGTAATCCCAGCACTTTGGGAGACCAAGGTGGGAGGATCCCTTAAACCCATGTTTGAGACCAGTCTGGACAATGTAGTGAGATACCATCTCTACAAAACAAAAAAACAAAACAAAAAAAAAACTCAGCCAGGTGTGGTGGTGCACATCTCTAGTCCCAACTACTCAGGGGGCTCAGGTGGGAGGATTGCTTGAGCCCAGGAGGTTGTGATTGCAGTGAGCTGTGATTGCATTATTGCACTCCAGCCTGGGCAATGGAGCAAGGCCCTATCTTTTGAAAACAAAACAAAACAAAACAAAACAAAACTCTTCTGCCTTAGAGCTTAGTATGTGTTTTTCCAACTATGTGCTTGCTCTTCTCCTATACTTCATCTGGCTAGCCCACATTTCTCCTTCTTACTACCACTTAAAGCTAACTATTACTCCCCAGTCTAACTTAGAGCCTC
Organism: Macaca mulatta; assembly: GCF_049350105.2. Classification (NCBI taxonomy): domain Eukaryota; kingdom Metazoa; phylum Chordata; class Mammalia; order Primates; family Cercopithecidae; genus Macaca; species Macaca mulatta. The sequence goes on from NC_133413.1 coordinate 128,768,633, forward strand.
TCTTTGCATTTTATACATTTCCTGTATTGCCCTTAATACAACTTAGCAGTATGTGGGTTGTATTAACACAACCTGGCACTGGACAATGGTAACCACTCTTTGAAATCCCATTAAGTCTCACACCCCTCTCACCATAGGTTTTTTTCCAACAACCAGTGGCCAATTTCAGATGGTAGTGATACTCATCTTGCCTTTCATGAAGTCCAGATCATTCCTAACTTCCTACTTATCATTATCTTCTGCTTCTTTAGTCATTACCTTAAAAGCAAATTTGAGTCTCTATAAGCCTTGAATTTTAACATCCCATAATTATGCATATTTTTTGGTTTCTTTACTGTAGTTTTAGCACTATCCCCTGCACACCTTTTCTGTCATTATGTGTCAAAACCAATCACCAGATGACAAAATAAATGACAGGAAGAGAGGCCAAAGCAGAATAAATATAACCTGGGAGTACACAGTCGAGTATTAAGAAAGACTGCTAATTGGCTGAGCATGTTCAGAGTAGTACATGGATGCTCCACGGATGAAAGTATATCCAAATCATTGGATGAGAGAGAATGGTAGTATTCAGAGAAGGAAAATGTGTTAACACATCCCATGTTAGACCATTATAGATATAAAACAAGTCTTTAAAGAAAACACTTAAGAAAGAAGTAGTTATAATGGATCATTAATCAGGGTATGGCATTAAACTCTGTGTGTGTGTGTGTGTGTGTGTGTGTGTGTGTGTGTGTATTTGCCTTCTTTAACAACTATCTCTGTTATGGGCTGAATTATTCCCTGCCCCCTCCCCAATTCATATGTTAAAGCATTAATCCCTAGTATGTTAAAATGTAACATATTTGGAGATAGGGTCTTTAAAGAGGGAATTAAGTTAAAATTAGGTGATTAGGATAAGTTCTAATCCAATATGACTTGGGTCTAACACAGAGAGTGACAACCTTGTGAAGACACAGGGATAAGTTGGACATAGACAAGCCAAGGAGTGAGGTCTCAGAAGAAACCAACTTTGCCAACACCGTGACCTTGGACTTCTAGCCTCCAGGACAGTGAGCAAATAAATTTCTGTTGTTTAAGCCACCCAGTCTGTGATACTTTGTTACCGCAGCCCTAGCCAACTAATACTATCTTCCACCAGGTTCCAAACCCAGTTAGGACAGGGACCATTTATATTGTGTTCCCAGTTGTAACTCTAGCACCTGGCACAAAGCAATGATGAGATATTATATTCCCAATGTATGTAGTTATAGCAACAAACGTAGCATGGTATCTAAGAGTATCACGCTCCTGGAGAGAGCTTGTGTTTAAATCCTTGCTTCATCACTTCTTATACTGTGACTTGGTTCAAATAATTTAATTTCTCTGTGGCTCAGTTGCTTGATCTGCAGAGGAAAAGGGATAATAACAGCTCCCATCTCATAGAGTTGTAGGGATAAAATGACAGTGCTAAAAAAGCGCTTAGAACAGTGCTAACACATAATAAGCATATAATAAATGATAGTGATTATCACTGATGTTGCTATTTGCCCTGGCCTCATGTGTGGCTAAGTATCCTGGGGTATGGACCAATTCTGATAAAAACTGGGGAAGTTAAAGCTCTAAGGTTTTGCAATACTTACTGGGCTGAAGGGTCCTATATTTGGCATACAATAAGTGTTCAGGAAATGTTTATTCAACTGAATACTCTATGAGCTGACCTTATAGGGTCTGCGATGGAGCTCTGGGTCAAAGTCATTCTCCTACCCTGCGCAGGAGATCACTTTTTGCTCCACCTGGGCAGTGGTCATCTTTATCAATACGCAATGAAGTCCACTGATAAATAGGGACTTCCTCAACTCTTTCTCACTCTTTTCCTTCTAAGACCAAGGCTTGAATAGGATGGGCTCCCTGGAGCCTAAGTAATAAGTATTTCAAATGTCTTTAGTGTAACAAATCTTAGTATCTACCAGAAGCTATTCTGAAGATGAGGAAACAAAAGTACTGGCAATTCCTGACCCAAATGCCAGGTTAACCCAAGGGACCAATCGACTCCCAGTACTATGGAAGCTGCAAAGCCATAATTTTAATTCTTATTAGGATACAGAAAGGAAAACAAAAGGATGGTTTATTTAAAGATTAAAACTGCCTATTTTATGAAGTCACTCTTTACATTGTTGGAAACTCAATTTTACAGTCCTTTAAAACAAGTTTTGTCTCCAGACCACTTGAGGTAAAAGAAAAGAAAAAAAAAAAAGAAACAAACAAAACAAAACACAAAACAAGGTAGAGTTGAAAGTGTGCTTTTTATAGGAAGAAAAATGGTAATGTGTATACAAGGGACCTCCAAGGTGCCGTGGGTATCCACGGGGATTTTGCCACAAAGGGTGGATGATTAAGGAGTTCACATTTATGGTTGTGAGATGGCCGGAAAGTCTAAAGCAAACTCTAGCTGTGCTAGGGAGTCATCAGTGCCGGTTTCTACCATTTCAGTAAGAATTTCTTTAATTGCATTTGTTTTTTTCTTACATAATTCAAGGTAATATTACCCCTTTCAGTATGTGTTCTCGAGAAACAGAGCAGAAAGCTTAAAAGAACTAGTGTGCTGGCCTTCTGGAAGTATTTAGGGCTCAAAATGAAACCTGATCATGTCACATCTCTGCTTAAAGCTCTTCCATGAGTGTCTAAATTTCTTAGGGTTAAGGCCCACATGTTTAATATGACCTAAATGTTCTGGCGGTCTAGCTTTGGCATAATTCTCCAGTGTCACCTCACAACTACCCCCTGTTCGAGCAAAATATCTTAACAACATTGTTTCCTCTTTGTAAATACTCTCCCTAATTCCAAACCCGACTTTGTTAGTCCCAACTATACAATCCCAAGTCCGTACATTCTCCTTTGAGGACTTAATGCAATTCGTAACTTAATAATTATCAGTCTGCTATCTCTTTCTCTTGCAAGATTAATTAATTCACTTATTTGCTAATACTTTGCCAAGTACCTACTATGAGCTAGATACTGTAAGCTCCATAAAAGCATGGATTCAGGATGTACTGTTCATCACTGATTCCCACTACCTCATCGGACACATAGTAGGTAACTCAAAAAAACTTGTTCAATGGTGAATGAATATGTTTATTCCATTTTAATTTTTTTAAGTACCTATTACAATGTTAGATACAAAGACCATACTCCATAAGCAATCCTTTAATATTTTGGAGGGAAAGACTGGGTAGCATTTAAACTTTGCATCATCAATTAGCATTTTGAAAAGGCAAATAAAAACACACAGGTGGCTAAAATATTACCTTTGACAGTTTCTTAAAGTAATAAGGGACCGTAGTAACGGATATTCATGACTTTCCTGCCCTAACACACACAGATGCATGTGTGTGCACCAACATAACCAAATATATATATTTATATGCACCTAGATAGCATCTACACAAGAATATCATTCACACATTTGTTAATCACAGATTTGTTTATATAGTACTTCTACAGGGTGGAGTAATAATTTGTGAGTCTTTTAAACTGACGTAAGAGACATTTTTCAGCTTATTCTGTGAGCAAATGTGATGAGACCAAGTCCCTACTAAGAAATTCAAGCCTAGAGAACTGGATTAATAAATATAAATGAATTCATTTGACAGAGTGACATTTTCATTTAATTAAGGCAGAAAATCAGCTCTAAAACAAATGATTGTCCCTGACAAAGAAGCAGAAAGTGGTTCTTAATAAATTTCTAATAGCTCTTCCATGGGCTGAGGAAGGTCTTCAGTGATAGAGTACTTCGGTGGGGGTGGGGAGTGGGATGAAGGGAGGGAGGGTGAAGAGAAATTGGAAAGAAAGGAAGAGAAGGAATGGGGAAGCACAAAAGGTAGTGCATATTAAAAAATTTAAAAATAGCAAGAAAATTAGAGACCATTTATTTGTGCTTTAATACATGTCAAATCCTGATAGACCAAAATTATTATAGTAAAACTCTTTCTGTAACAAAACAAATATCCAAGTCTTAGGAGAGAATGAATTTAAAAAATATATAAAACAAAGGTCAATACAATTTGCTCTATTATTTCATCTCTTCCTCCTTTCTGTGGTGTGGTCTGAATTTTAGGGACACAAATGACAAAAGAAAAATCAAATTTTCTGATACATAGACATAAGGATAAATGCACACATATGTAGTTTATAAAAGTAACTGAATTATAACAACCAATCACATGATAGAAATGAGATAAACTGAAAGGCATACCCAAATACTGATGTTTTCAGAATCTCCATATACTACCTTCACGAACATTTGATAGTTTTTAGCACTAAACATTAGGTTTGTTTCTCTAATAGAACTTGGAAAGAGGGAATCTTTAGATGTATAAATCAAAGCCACATCACTTCTTACATAGCAGATACTTCAAACCATCACAGTCACTGTTAATAAATTTCTGTCCACTCATTTATGCCAAATCAATTTCAATTAAATCAATTAAAATGATAACTAGCAAAATTTCACATTATTGATCTAACAACGTTAAGATTACTCAAGATATTGGCAGCACTAAGAAATGCTATGCTGACAGCTCTCCTTCATTATGATGCCAAGTTGAAAAACAAATTTGATTTCTTAGGGACCCAATAGCTCAGGTATGCAGGAAGCATCTCAGCAAAACCACACACCATGTGTTCCTAGCAGCCCAAAAAATGCAAAATGGAAGATGGAGGGTGATAACTGTGTTTTGATAAGCAAGCTATCAAATCTTTTATTTGAATAGTCTCAAGTGTTAATTTTTTTAAAGTGCATCATGAGTTTCTTGCAAAAGAAAAAAATGTATTTTTGAAATAAGAAATACTTCACAGCAGGCAGATAGGGGAGTGGAAATAACATGGGCTTCGGAGGTAATTAGTCATCTTACTCACTGCAATGGCTAATTTTGTATGTCAGCTTGACTGGGCCATAGGGTGCCCAGATATTTAGTCAAACATTTTTCTGGGTGTATCTGTGAGGGTGTTTATGGATGCAATTAACATTAGAATTGGTAAATAGAGTTAGGCAGACTTCCCTCCCCATGTGGATGGTCTTCAGCCAATCAGTTAAAGGCCTGACTAAAAGAAAAAGGCTGGCCTTCCCAGGAGTAAGAGTAAGAGGGAACTCCTTTTGCCTGACTGCCTTGAGCTGAGACACTGGGTCTTTTTTCCTGTCTTCAGACCTGAACCTAAACATTAGCTTGTCTTGAGTTTTGAGCATGCCAGCTTTTGGAATGAAATTCACACCATCTGCTCTCCTGGTCCTCAGGCCTTTACATTTGAACTGGAACTACACCATTAGCTTTCTCTGGTCTCCAGCTTGCCAACTACAGATCTTGGGACTTGTCAGCTTCCATAATAACATGAGCAGATTTTTTATAATAAATCTTCTCTCTGTATACATACATCTTATTGGCTCTCCAGGAATTCAGACTAATAGAAACATTTTTTACCTGTGTGGATTTGGGCAGGCATTGTGGCTCTTTGGGCCTCCTTTTCTTTATCTGTAGAATGGGGTCCATGACACCTACTTTGCAAAATTACTGTGTGAACTAAATGCAGAGTTTACTAATAAAATGTGAAGTGTGTACACAGGTACACAATCAGTATTAGCTCCAGATTTCCACTGGTGATAAAGTGAAGATTTGGGAAACCTTTATAGAAATAAAAACTAGTATCTAATGCTAATGTTAGACATTAATAATTTAGAAAACTGCTACCTAACTTTGAGACCTTAATGGTTTCCAATATGAATCCCCAAACTGACCTTTTAGAGCTGAAGCAACTATCTTTCTTTCTCTTCTTCCTCTCTTCTATATTCACAGGAGGTGGAACCATGATAACTTTGCCCTTATACCTGCCAAGCACAGGAAATTGTAGAGTCTCTGTATAAAGCAACTTGTTTATTATCCTTTGGGGGCTGCCTAAGAAAACTTATTTCATATTTCTGGGGAAATAGGAGGTGAGATTTCAGCAGTGCTGTCTCCTGAGAACTATGGAGGGTGGGCTACTTTCTTAGGTCTTGAAGACATCACCTGCAAGGTTAGGTGATAGTGTTAGATGGGCTCCATTTTAGTTTGGGTTTTAAGATAGGATACCTTTAAGTACCCCAAGAGCTGAAAACTCCTTCTGAATTCACCTGGTTATGACAAGAGAGCTCCTTAAGGCCAAAGGGAGTTTGACTCAGACACTATTAAAGAGCTGCATGCATGCCTAGAGTGCTATGTGCTCTGAATCTGCATACAGCTTGACAGCAGACCCTCACGCTTTCACATGCACAGGAGTCAACTGCGGTGAAGCTGCGAAAAATACCAATGCCTGGGCCTGAGGGTCTAATTTGTCAGGTTCAAGGTAAGGTCCAGGAATCTCCATTTGGAATAAGTAGAACAAAACAATTCTGCTGCAAGAAGGTCATGAATTTGGGGGAGGAGAATGTGGTGAAGAAGAGTGAAGGACGAATCTTTACAATCCTCTCCTTTACCATTTTTCAATCTATTATCACAGGTTGTCTAGTCTCCTCTTCTCTTGGGGATGAGGATGACTTCCTCATCCTCATTTGCCACCACCCTCATCCAGGTTGTCATCATATTCTGCGTAGATTACCACAACAGCCTCCTAACTAGACGTCTTTCCTCCTGTCTTTGCTTTTCCAGTGCATCCTCTCATCTTTTGTTATGTAAATCTGATTAGGACAGTCTCTGATTCACAACCCTTCTGTAGTTGCCACTGTCTTCAGGATAAATTCTAGATTCCTTGAGAAAAGCAAACATTTAAGGCATTCACTTCACCTTTCCTTACTCTTCCAATCTCACTTTCTGCCATCTCCACCCGCCTTCTGACCAACTCCTAACCCTCTAACTATATTAGGCTTCTTCATGCTCCTTGAACACACCAAACTTCCTCTTCAACCTTCGCCTCTGCGATGGTTAACTTTATGTCTCAACTTGACTGAGATAAGGGATGCCCAGATAGCTGGTGGAATATTATTTCTAAGTGTACCTGCAAGGGTATTTCCAGAAGAGATTAGCATTTAAATCAGCATACTAAATAAAGAAGAGCTGCCCTCACCCATGTAGGTGGAATTGTCCTGTCTGTTGAGAACATGAACAAAACAAAAAAGTGGAGAAGGACAACTTGTTTCTTTCTCTCCTTGAGCTGGGGCATCCATCTCCTTTTGCCCTTGGACACCGTAGCTACTGGTTCTTGGGCCTACAGACTCTGGAACTTACACCAGCAGCTCCCTCTATTCCCAGGCCTTCGGAATTGACTAAATTATACCACCAGCTTTCCCGGTTCTTCCGCTTATAGATGGCAGATCGTGGGACTTCTCAGCCTCCAAAATCATGCGAGCCAATTCCCATAATAAATCTCCTCTTATATGTCTATATATACCCTATTGGTTGTTTCTCTCTGAAGAACCCTAATACAGCCTCAGAACAGTCTGTTCCTTGCAACTGGGACATTTTCTTTCTATAGTCACCAAGCACCACCTAATCTGCCTAACTCTTCCTCCTCTTTTAGATCTCAGCTTCCTGAAGGAGATTTTCCTGATCCCTCAGAGCCAGAGAAGTCCCTCTGCTTACTTGCTCTCCAAAGCACAATTAATGACCCCATTCATATCATCCACCATGTTACTATGATTCCCTGTGGATGAGTGTCTTCTCCACTAAAATATAAAATCCATGTATAAACTAACCATATCTATTTTGCTTATTATATTTTGCCAAAAGCTAGTAAAGGCCTGATACAAAGCAGGCTCTCAGTAAATACAGTTTTATAGTAAATATACTATCACAACATGCTGTACCTCTCTAGAGCTCTTATCACTTTGGTAATTTTATATTTGTTTGATGACTAAAGAGGAAATAAACACAACTTGCTAACTGTATAGCTGGAAAATTTCAGAGGTCACTTTTCCTTGTAACCTTTTCTGACACATTTCTTCTAGATTGGATACCCTTCCTACATGACACTGCAAACATCCACACTTCTGTCACACTGCAGACATTTCTGTGCTATAACATTTTACATATAGGTCTCCTTCACACGACTTCAAGGGCAAGAACTTAATATTCATCCCTGTATCCCTAACATATAGCATATAAACAGTATTTGACACTTGTTAGCTTCTCAATGTTTTTTGAATTACTAAACAAATGATTGTGTAATTGCTACTGTAAAAAGATAAACAAATGAGGGCTGGGCGTGGTGGCTCACGCCTGTAATCTCAGCACTTTGGGAGGCCAAGGTGGGTGGATCACCTGAGGTTGGGAGTTCAAGACTAGCCTGACCAACATGGTGAAACCCCATCTCTACTAAAAATACAAAATTAGCCAGGCGTGGTGACGCATGCCTGTAATCCCAGCTACTCAGAAGGCTGAGGCAGGAGAATTGCTTGAACTCAAGAGGTGAAGGTTGCCGTGAATCAAGATCGCTCCATTGCACTCCAGCCTGGGCAACAAGAGTTAAACTCCACCTCATAAATAAATAAATAACAAAATGAAAAAGGGGATACTAAGAATGGAAGTATTATTTCAGAGAAGGATAAGGAAAGAAGGCTTTATTCTTGTCTGGGGCTCAAGGCTGGACCAATGACTGTACAACTTTAGAGTCCGTTCACAGTGTAGTCTATGCACATGGTACCTTCTAGAATTGGCATGTAGAAATTCTGATGCAATGGGAGGCTTGAACATCTACACTGCACAGGGGTTTATGCCAGATACTGAGAATTGGTGGTCCCCCGCAAAAAGGCCAGAGAAATTAGTTAATATGTAATACAAGTCCTAAAGCACACAGATGGCATATTTTTCTGTTTCTTCTTAGAAAATCCAGAACATCTCAGTGCATCTCTGAAAGTGGCTGTGATTTCCTCTTATCCAGTCCACGTGGCAATGTTCTAATTCAACTGCCTCTCTAAAGAGCCCATAGGACATTTGAACACCACACATATTGGATTGTAGGGTCTAGACTTATCCTCAAGAATAAAACAAATATCAATTGTTGAATGCCCATAACTCATCTTTCTTCAGAGCAATATTAGTAATTTAAGACCCTTCAAATCCACAGTCAAGCCACAAGGTCAAGGCGATATAACAATGCAACCTTATGACCATCTTAAATTGTCCAAACAAGAGATATCACATATATTGTTTCATCTAGTACATTTAAATGCAAAGTGGTCAATGCATTTGAGGTTGGTGAGTTCTGCAGGGGCAGACATGAAACATTTTTGAAGTCTCTGAAATTCCCTAAAAGTTACTCATCACAATGCAAAGAATGACTTAAAACATTGAGCTGTGAAGCAGCAATGACAAGGATCATTCCTGACAGAAAAAGTCCAAATTAGACGAATAATGTGTAGACATGTCTCCCATATGCTGGTTAGAGGAACCATTGGGGTGCTACAATAGGCAGATATTTTTCTATCATGACAATGTAACAGACAAGAATCATGAGTCCATGTCAAGCCTTAAACAAAACTCCTTCTTGGATTAAATGATCATAATGGATTTCCAGAATAAAAATGAAACAGGGATAGATGCTAACCAGGATATACATCTCATAATTCTAACCACTACTGATAAACTGACATATGATTTTAATAATCCCCTCAAAAAATCTGTGTTTCGGCCTTTAAATATAAAGCTCATTCTAAGGAGAATTTCTCTGATGACTTAAAGACTTGATAAAATTAGAAATATTCCTGGCCACAACATTTCTGCAAGAGTGGGAAGATTTTGAAATGTGTCAGGGGAAATCTTAAGGAGGTAGCAGTTTGAGAAAATGTGGACTTGGAGGAAATTGAGAAGGGACACGTGGTTGGTAGATGATAATCAAATAAGGCTGAATGAAGAAATAGTAATAAAAGACCCTAGTTACAGAAGAGTAATCTCTTCAGATTCCTATTAAGTTACTCATCCAAAATCCTTATCTACCATGAGCTGCTGAGCTCATGGTCATAGGAGAAGGTTCACTTAGCAATCACTTGAGAGTGTCACTCAGGAGAACATTTAAGGACCAAAAATATTAGATGAAACAACTCAAAGCAGGTGAGTGGCTTATAAACATAAGAGCCCTTGCCATTGTCTTTACTTGTCGGGTCAATAGAAAAAGATCACAAGGGAATAAAGAAGTTCTTAAAAAAAGAGATTCTAGGTAATGTTGCTCGTGGAGAAAGATGATTCAAAATGGCTTTGTAGCTACGTTTATTTTCTTATGAATCCATAAAAAATTGATACTGCATTCACTGCTTTGAGAAGATTAAGTGGAAAATGAAATAGATGAAGAAAATGAGAGAAAAGGGCAACAATTAAATTTATATTAGAAAAAACATACAGAGAATCCACCTCCTGCTAGCACTATGCAAAGCAAAATTAGAACACAATTGAGGTTTGCTCATAGTCTACAAGGAAGACAAAACACCACCATGCCTTTATACAGGCTTCCCTTTCTGACAGTCTTTGTGCACCTGTTAACATTTTTATCCCTTAAAAGCTAGCTCATTTGTTGTAGCACTGGCAAGTCTTCCTTATCCCACCTATTCCCACGCAAGGCTGAGTTCCAGCTCTGTGCCGTCATTATACTATCAGTGTCTCTATAATGGCATACATCGCTCTGTTCTTATTGCTAGAATGGACACTCCCATTTTATCCCCAGTACCTCACATAAAGCGTGGAGCACACTGGATGGAAGAACAATGGATACTATGTGATGAATACAACATTATTAGTCTGAATAAAGAGAAGAGGGACCAAAAACAAACAGACACATAGACAAATGGAACAGAATAGAGAACTCAGAGATAAGAGTGCACACCTACAACAATCTGATCTTTGACAAACCTGACAAAAACAAGCAGTGGGGAAAGGAGTCCCTATTTAATAAATGGTGCTGGGAAAACTGGCTAGCCATATGCAGAAAATTGAAACTGGACCCCTTCCTTACACTTTATACAAAAATTAACTCAGGATGGATTAAAAACTTAAATGTAGGCTGGGCACAGTGGCTCACTCCTATAATCCCAGCACTTTGGGAGGCTGAGGCGGGAGGAGTGTCTGAGGTCAGGAGTTCAAGACCAGCCTGGCCAACTTGGTGAAACCCCATCTCTACTAAAAATACAAAAATTAGCTGGGCATGGTGGTGGGCACCTATAATCCTAGCTACTCAGGCAGTTGAAACAGGAGAAGTGCTTGAACCAGGGAGGCAGAGGTTGCAGTGAGCCGAGATCATGCCATTGTACTCCAGCCTGGGCAATAAGAGTAAACCTCTGTCTAAAAACAAAACAAAACAAAACAAACAAACAAATAAACTGAAATGTAAAACCCCAAACTATAAAAACCCTAGAAGAAAATCTGAGCAATACCATTGAGGACATAGGCACGGGCAAAAATTTCATGACAAACATGTCAAAAGCAATTGTAACAAAAGTAAAAACTGACAAATGGGATCTAATTAAAGAGCTTCTGTACAGCAAAATAAACTATCATCAGAGTGAACAGAAAATCTACAGAATGGGTGAAAATTTTTGCAACCCATCCATTTGATCAAGGTCTAATATCCAGAGTCTACAAGGAACTTAAACAAATTTACAAGAAGAAAACAAACAACCCCATTAAAAATTGGGCAAAAGACATGAACAGACACTTCTCAAAAGAAGACATTTATGCGGCCAAAAATCTTGAAAAAAAGCTCAACATCACTGATCATTAGAGAAATGCAAATAAAAATCACAGTGAGATACCATCTCATGCCAGTCATAATAGGGATTATTACAAAGTCAAGAAACAACAGATGCTGGTGAGGTTGTGGAGAGATAGGAATGCTTTTACACTGTTGGTGGGAATGCAAATTAGTTGAACCATTGTAGAAGACAATGTGGTGATTCCTCAAAAGACCTAGGAGTGGAAATATCATTTGACTCAACAATCCCATTACCTGGTGTATACCCAAAGGAATATAAATCATTCTGTTTTAAAGACACATGTATGCATATAATCACTGCCACACTACTCACAATATTAAAGAAATGGAGTCAACCCAAATGTCAATCAATGATAGACTGGATAAAGAAAATGTGGTACATATATACCATGGAATACTATGCAGTCATAAAAAGGAATGAGATCATGTCCTTTGCAGGGGCATGGATGGAGCTGGAAGCCATTATCCTCAGCAAACTAATGCAGAAACAGAAAACCAAATACTTCATGTTCTAACTCGTAAGTGGGAGTTGAACAGTGAGAACACATGGACACAGGGAGAGGAACAACACACACTGGGGGCCTGTTGGGGTGGAGGGTAGGGGGAGGGAGAGTATCAGGAAAAATAGCTAATGCATGCCAGGGTTAATACCTAAGTGATGGGTTGATAGGTGCAGCAAACCACCATTGCACACGGTTACCTATGTAACAAACCTGCACATCTTGCACATGTACTCTGGAACTTAAATAAAATTTTTAAAAAAGAAAAAAGAAATGCAAAAGGATGGGAGAATGATTGGTTCTGCCAGAAAGATGAGGTAAGCCTTTTCAGAAGAGTTAATATCTCATCAAGGCTATGTCTTTTCATGAGTTTTATTATACGATGTTCACAACAATCCTGTGAAATAGATCCTATTTCCATTTTTATAATGAAGATATCTTAATTTCTGACAAGCAACTTGCCCAAAGTTAATACATCCATGAAATGTCTAGAATGGCTAGGCGATGCTCAGGAGTTTGATTTTCATTCTGTAGGTAATTGGGAACCATTAAATGTTTTAAGGATGGAAATAATGTTGTCAGAAGTATATTTAACTCTGGCAATAGAAGTGGGAAGTTAACTGAAGTAGAATTGAGGGAGCAGGACAGAGACTTCAGATCAAATGATAACTAGAAGGTTATTCAAATGGCCTGGGAAAGAGCTGAAGAGGAATGAATTAACACAGTGGTTTAGGGTAGAGATAAGGCTGGGAAAGATAGGAAACTCACTTCACAAGCAGAACTCTGAGGATTTGGTCATGGACTCCATGTGAGTGATGAGGAAAATGGAGTAATCACAGGTGGCTCTGAGCCTTCTATGACAGGTGACAGCGTGAGTCATGGAGGTATTAACCTTGAGAACCAACACAGGAGGAAGAACAGACTGGGGAGATGGTAGAAAAGATAATGGGTTAGATTTGGATATTTTAAATTTGAGATGTCAGAGGAATATGCCCGGGTACACATCTTTTAGAGAGAGAAAAATAAGAATCTGTAGTTTCAGAGAGGTGTAAAATGTAAATCTGAGAGTCACTATGATGTAGGGGATGCTGAAGTGGCAGAGGGTGAGATTGTCCAGGCAGCATGCAAAATGCCAACAACTAAAAGGACCTACCCCCAGGAGGAATCAACATCTGGGAAGTGTCAGAAGAGGGCAGTTTGCCAACAGCCTGAGAGAGGCCATTAGAAAGAGAACCAAGAGAATCAATATCATGTACATGGAACATGTGAGCACCAAGGCAAGGAAAAGCTCTTGCTATCCAATGATAAAGGAGAAGAACTGTGTTGAAGAGAACTGGCATGTGAACATCAGATTTGTAACACCAAAGCCTCAACTAAATAAAAGACATGAAAGAGTCTGGAAATTCAAATAGCATAGTTTGAGACATACTAGACAATTAGAACATCAGACATTCTTCACATATGCATAAAAAGGAATCTGACTGGCTCATGGTTTCTTTCTCAGGAGCAAGAAGATTCTTTTCCTCAGAAGAGAGACAAAAGGAAGCGTTTCTCAGTGTCACTTGTAGAGAGACATATCCTATTGCCTGGTCAATAGATACTGAGAAAATTTGTTTTGAATAAATGAGTTAATGGTAAACATGTTTGACTTCAACTTACCTTGAGACAGTTTACAAAAGACTCTCAGGAAATTGGGGCCCTTAACGATACTGGTGGCTCCAGGAAGCACTAGGTAGAACTTCTACAAAGACGCAGTGTTTTGTTTGTTTGTTTGTTTTCCAGAAAACCTCCCATTGTTTTTATATGCATTAAAGCCAGTCTCTAATTCTGTTTTTCTTCTCGTTCCACCATCTTAAGAATACTGATCTGACAGTTTCTTTTGAGGTCGAACATACATTTAAGATACCAATCAGCAATTTCACTTCTAGATACTTACTTTTATAGTGAAATAAAAATCAGCGTTTATAATAACCTGTGTGTGAGTGCTTACGGCAGCTTTGTGTCAAACAAAACAAAACTGCAAACAACTCATATGTCCCACAGCTGAGGAATGGATACACAAACTGTGGTTATATTAGGTTGGTGCAAAAGTAATTGTGGTTTTTGCCATTATTTTTAATGGTAAAAACCGCAATTACTTTTGCACCAATCTAATACATTTAGTGGAATACTCAGCAATGAAAGTGAATGGAACGATGACACATCACAGCTTTGATAAGTCTAAATGCGTCTCCACAAGTGAAAGAAGTCAGACCCTATGACTCCATTTATATAGCATTCTGGAGAAGGCAAAACTGTAGGGATAGGAAACATCATAGGTTGCCAGGGGTTGGTAGTAATAAAAGGAGCTGACAACGAAAGAGCACATGGGAGAGTTTTTTCTGGAGTAAGAGAAATTTTCTATCTTGATTGTTGTGGTAGTTATTCAACTGCGTGCATTTGCCAATACTTGCATAACTGTGCACTAAAATTGGTGAATTTTACTGTACGCAGTACAGTACATACCTTGATGAAAACAATGAGATAAAAAGAATACTGGCATGGGAATTAAGAGAACTGCAACCTAGTTTCAGTTATGCCACTAACAAGCTGTGTAACTATGAACAAACCTCGAATCCTCTTTGGGGTTTGGTGCCCAAATCTGCAAAATGAGACTGGACAATTTATCAACAAGTCTATTGCTCCATTCTACAAAGACTTCCTTCTTTAAGCAAGGTGGTGGACCAGATGGCCTATTTCAGTTCAGATGGCCTACTTGAGTTGCTGAAGTATCATTGCGGAGGTGACTAGACTAAAATAGCTAGTCCGTACATACAGTTCTAAAAAGTCTTCTTGGATTAGAAAGTAGTGTTTCTAATTTTTGTTGTTCCAAAAGACGGAGCTTTGGGAAAGTCCATCTGGTTATGCAATTCCCGAGTAAAATTTGACACACATATTTGGACAATGTGAAAAAAGTTCTTCAGGAAACACTAATGTTTAATGAGCTGTAACTGGCCCTGGTAAACAAACATACACTTCTTTTTTCATCTTATAGGCACTAATTATATGAGGATGGTAGCATCTACTACCCACATCTGCCTTACTCGCAGTTGAGACACTGCTTTCTATTGCCTGAATTTACCCAGCCCTTAGTTGCTGATATTTTTATACTTTCTACGTATTTGCAGCCAAGAAAGTCACTAAAAGGGACACCCCAAAAATAGCTCCACACTACAGCATGAGAAAATAAAAGAATAAAAATAATAATCTTGATGATTTTAAGAGCTTTGCATTTTTTTTACTTTGTAAAGCAGGGGTCCACAAACAATGGGCTAGCATTTTTTTTTTGTTTGTTTTTACTGTGGTAAAAACTACATAGTATTAAATTTACTATCTTAACCATTTTTAAGTATACAGTTCAGTCATGTTAAGTATATCTAAGTTGTTGTGCAACAGATCTCTATAAGGTTTCATCTTGTAAAACTGAAATTTGTACATGAAACACAAATTCCTCCTCCCCCAAGCCCTTGTAGCCACTTCTCTACTTTGTTTCTATGATTTTGACTACTTTAGATACTCCATATGAGTAGAATCATGCATTATTTGTCCTTTTGTGACTCGCTTATTTTGTTTAGCATGATGTCTTTGAGGTTTATCATGCAGCAGGTGGTAGGATTTCCTTCTTTTTAAAGGCTGAATAATATTGCATTGTGTATATATACCATGTTTTCTTTATCCATTCATCCGTTGTTAGACATTTGGGTCACTTTTATCTCTTGCCTATTGTGAATAATGCTGCACTGAACATGGGTGTACAATTATTTCTAGATCCTGCTTTGAATTCTTTTGGATATGTACCCAGAAATGAGATGGCTGTATCATATGGTAACTCTATTTTTAGTTTTTTGAGGAACCTCAATACTGTTTTCCATAATGGCTATACAATTTTATATTCCCACTAACAGTATACAAGGGATCTGATTTCTCTACATTCTTGCCAACACTAGTTATTTTCTGTGGGTAGTGTCCATTCTAATGGGTGTGAGATGATATGTGGCTTTGATTTGCATTTCTCTAATGATTAGTGATGTTGAGCATCATTTCCTACGCCTATTGGCCATTTGTATACCTTTTTTGGAGAACTATCTATTTGAATTCTTTGCTTATTTTATTATTTGGTTTGTTTTTTTTTTCCCTTGTGTTGAGTTGTAGATGTTTCTTATCTATTCTGGATATTAACCCCTTTTCAGATAGGTGATTTATATATATGTTCTATTCTGTGTTATATATATATATATTTATATATATGTTCTATTCTATTATATATATATTATATACATATTCTATTCTGTGTTGTCTTTTCACTCTGTTGTTTCATTTGATGTGTATCAGTAATTCTTTTTGTAAATAAAATTGTATTGGAACACTGCTATGCCTAATTCATTTAAGTATTGTCTATGGTTGGGTTTTGCCTAGTGGGGGTAGTTGCAACAGATACCATATGGCTGGCAAAAACTAAAATACTTACTAACTGGTCCTTTACAGAAAATGCTTGCCAACCTCTGTCATAGAATATGCAATGAACTCTATTATATGGTTTCTACATAAAATCTCATTTAACCACCACCTGGAGATGGAAATTATTAGCCCATTTGACATAATAAAGGCAATAAAGCAGAGTGGGTAAAAGTTTGCGGTGGAGTCAGACAGACCTGTGCTATGCTTTTTACTAGTTGTCTGACTATGAGTATGTTACTTAACCTCTTCATCCTCTCTTATACCCATATTAAAATTGGGGCTAACAAACAGGACTGAACATGGTAGCATAAATGTCAGAAGCTGATGTGACAATTAGTGCATGCTTTGTATACAGTAAACATTTATCACTCGTTAGCTATATGAGAGTCACATAGCTGATACTGAACATTCAGCATTCAATATTCCTGGAAGGGTTTTCCTACCAGAAACATTGTCCACTATTAAAAAGCTAAGGATACCCCTTGTGTCCTTGATTGTGGATTAATTTGAAGGATCCCAAAATATAATTTGCACCACTGCCATATATTACATAAGGCACCTTCCCCCATTTCTCATGAACCAAACAGAAGGAAAGCATAATGATGTTTTCAGTTCTATTCCATGTTTCCCAAGAGACAACTAGAAGTACTCTGACATAGCTGAGTTTCCAGCAGGTACATGCAAGCAAAAAAAAAAAAAAACACCAAAAACAAAACAACCAACCAGATTGACATCCTGGCCACTCCATGGACAGAACACAGAACACTAAAAGGCTACACAGAGGAGAGAATCACCTTAAAGGCACCAAAGGGATGACAAGAAAGCAGGTCCAAGCATTGACTTGCAAATATCACATAGTAAGCAGGCCATTGAGAATAAGAGCAGGGGAATCAGAGGTCAGGATTTCAATTTAAGGATGGCTCTGGATTTAGATGATGATCTGTTTCAGGAATTTTTGTCATGATTCAGTGCTAGTGCTTATATACTGATATATCAACTATGCATGCAACATACAAAAATTTTCAAATGCCTTAGTTTTTGTCAGCAGCCAGAACGAGGAAAGCAAGAAAAAAGGGGGCAAAGAATTCCTCTTTTCCGTGTTCAAATAACCCACGGTGGCTAGGTAGAGCTCTTTCGGTGCATTTGTGACCATTTTGGCCACTGTCATGGAGCTCCTGGCCAACTGTGTAAAAACAATTAGTGTGGAATCGAAGGCTTAAGACACATTTTAAAACAGCAATTGAAAGACAGAAAAGTAGGCTTAATTATCTGTCATTTTATTGCCTCTAGAAATACTACGGCATGAGCGTTCAGATGATCATATGTAATTTCAAGTTCTGATTACAAACCGATGCAATTAATTTGATGTGTTTGTGTGTGTGTACGTTTAATTTCTACATCCCAAAGAGTGTTGTTTCCTTGAGAGAAAATCTTGGCGTGCATTCATTTGTTCATTTTGGGATTGATTTCCAACTCTGTGGCAGGTTGCTTTGAATGTCTTCAGTATGGGAATTACTGCATCCTTTAAGGATGTAGTTCTTCCTTGGAAATGGTAACCAAACATTTAACTCCAGATCTTGTATTTAAGGTGGACAATCAAGCACTGAAACACTGTGGATAAAAAATAAAGTTTGGAAAAAACAAATTCCCCATTTAAAAAACAAGCCAAGAATCGGAATAGATATTTTTCTAAAGCATATACACAAAGAAGCAGTAAGTACACGCAAAAGTGTGCAGTATCATTAGTCATCAGGGGAATGAAAATCAAAACAATAATGAGATACCACTTTACACATACTGGAATGGCTATAATAAAGATAGGCAATAACCAGTGTTGGCAAGGATGTGTTGAAATTGATTTCTCATACACCGTGGGTGGGAATGTAAAACGGTGAAGTCACCTTGGCTTTCATACACATGGAGTTGTTACCATACGACCCAGAAGCTTAACTCCTCCATATCTATCTCTGGGAAATGAAAACATGGGTCCATGCAAAAACTTGCACAAAAATGTTCAAAGCCCCATTACTAATAACCAAAATTCAGAAACAATCCATCAACCGATGGATCAATAAAATGTGGTATAGTAATACAATGGGATATTATTCAGCAATAAAAAGAAAATAAATACTGACACATGCTTACTACATGGGTGCATCTTAAAATCATTATCCTAACTGAAATTAGCCAATTACAGAAGACCACATATTGTATGACTCCATTTATAGAAAATGCCCCGAATAGGCAGATGGACAGAAAGTAGATTATAGGCACACATCACATAATGTTTCAGTCAATGACAAACCACATATACGACGGTGGTCCTATAAGATGATTATACCAAAGTTTTATTGTACATTTTGTATGTTTAGGTAAGTCTAGATACACAAATACTGTTGTGTTACAATTGCCTACAGTAGTTAGTACAGTAACATGCTGCGGCCTAAGAGCAACAGGCTATACCAATTAGCCTAGGTGTGTGGCAGGCTATACCATCTCGGTTTGTCTAAATACACTCCATCATGTTCCCATAATGATGGAATCACATAACAATGTATTTCTCAGCACATATCCCTGTTGTTAAGCAATTAGGATTCCAGGAGCTGGTGTTGGCGGCATTGGGAAGAAATGGGGAATGACTGTTAATGGGTACAGAATTTCTTTTTGGGTTAATGAAAATGTTTTAACAATTATTGTGATGGTTGCACCACTCTCTTTACATACTATACATCACTGAATTTTAAGCTTTAAGTGGGTAAGTTGTACGTCATATGAATTATATCTCTATAAAGATGTTATAAAAATAAGGATTATTATAAATATATGAGGTTGATTAAATTGCATGGCTTCTATCACTGATAACCAACAATATTCTGTATTTACTATCATACTGTATCAAGTGATTTATGTATCTTAGCTCCCTTAATTCTTACAACATCCCTATTTGGTGAGCACAGCAAAATGTGTTAGGTACAGGATTTAAAATTTGGGCCTGATGCCAAAATTCACCCTTTTTCTTTCTTGTTTCTTTTAAAAAACTGTATTCCTTTAAATAGTTAATGTACTCATACATTTCATAAAACAAAGTGACATAAAAGGCACACACCCTCTCTCCATCCACCATCTTCCCTCTCCCACAGGTGCAGCTTGTATTAGCTTCTTGTACATCATTCAGCATTTCCTTAAAACAAAGCACATATGGATATACATTTTTATTTCCCCCTCTTTGGCAAATGTAGTATACTATACGCATTGTTCAAATATAGTACACATTGTTCTGCACCTTGCTTTTTCACATCTCATAGTATCCCAGAGATCCTGCCATATTAGTATTCTTCATTCTCGTATTTATAGCTAAGAGTACACCAGTGCCTGGATGTACCAAAATTTAATTTGCTATTCCCCTAGAGATGGACAGTTAAGTTGTTTCCAAGAAACTATATTTTGAAATTGCCTCCAAAGGCAAGAAGAAAACTCCTAAGAAATGCAATCATTTTTAAAATAAATTCCTTTCCTCAAAAATGGACTACTTTGAAAGTGTTAACTCTTCTTAAAATGTGTTGGTTAGTAAATATTTGTTAAATATCAATGCAATGGTCTAAATGTTATGCCTCCTCAAAATTTATGTATTGAAATCCTAACCCCCAAGGTGATGGTATTGGACGGCGGGCCCTTGCGTGGTGATCAGGTCATGGGGGTACAGCCCTCATGTATGGGATTGGTGCTCTTGTAAAAGCGGCCCCACAGAGATCCCTCCCCACATGACGTTACAATGATTAGAAGGCCAACTGTGAGGAAGTGGGCCCTCATCAGACACTGAATCTGCTGATGCCCTGATCTTGGACTTCTCAGCCTTCAGAATTGTGAGAGAGAAATTTTTGTTGTTTATAAGCTACCTAGGTAATGGTATTTTGTTACCGCAGCCTGAACATGTTAGATAATCATCAGCAACAAAAAATTAAATGCATTACACCAGAGTGACAGCCCCACATGAGCCATGGAAGGATACTCCATCTCTATGGATAAGAACTGTGATTCACCCTCTTGAAGAGGGAAGCCCAAGGATTTCCAAAAACATTCCAAAGTCTTTGTTTGTACTTATTCACCGTATTATTTCTGCTGAATAATATTTACAGAGATGAAGAATCAAATATTCATTACTGAATTATCTATTACCTCTATGGTGAATTTCTATATGATATATATTTTAAACTTATCAGTTCACCTGAGTGGAATGAAATTCTAATATTTTTATTATAGCAAACCTAGACCCAAAATATTTTACACTTATCCGACTGTCTTTAGAACTTCTATTATCAGTCATAAGACATAAAAACAACTTGTCAATTTTGTTTCCTGTTTTTTTTTTTTCTTAAAGAAACTAATGCTTCAATAAGGCTATGTATTTTCTGAAGGATGCCTGACATAACATGAATTTGAATATTAACATGTGAAGAACTGGCTCATGCCTGAAATCCCAGCACTTTGGGAGGCCGAGGTGGGCGGATCACTTGAGTCCAGAAGTTTGAGACCAACCCGGCCAACATGGCAAAACCTCATCTGTACTGAAAATACAAAAAATTAGCCTGGTGTGGTGGTGCATGCCTGTAATCCCAGCTACTTGGGAGGCTGAGTCATGAGAATCACTTCAACCTGGGAGGCAGAGGTTAAAGTGAGTCAAGATTGTGCCACTGCACTCCAGCCTGGGCAACAGAGTGAGACTCTGTCTCGAAAAAACCAAAACCAAAAAGAAAACATGTGAAGAACAAGCAATAAGAAAGGTAATGTCAGCACAGACAAAATTTCCAAGAGGTAGAGAACAATGCGGTCTTCCAAAGGGAACTGAATGGAAGAATTTAAAATGTACAGCTTTTCAAAGCTAAAGAAAGTGACAACAACTGAATTGAAAGGGCCGAACTGGGCATTAACTTCCCAGAACACATATGTATATTTAGTTTAATAAACCTGAGTACTATCTTAGGAAAAATCTTATATATTATGCATCTAGGGCAATGAGAGCTGTAGAAAATGATTCTCCAAAGCAAACACACTACAAGCTGACACTAGAAGAGGAAAAGAGTCAAAGGTACACACAAAACATCACATGTGAGTTTAGGTCTCATTCTATAGATCATCACCAGAGGGAGAAAAAAAAATGAGCTGTGAAAACCATAGACACTAAACAGAAGCTGGGCAGCTATGCTTGTGGTTGAAGCTTAAAAAAATGCATGTTTGTATTTTCTGATTGTAATTGTAATATGAATTTGCAGAAGATTTGGAAAATATAGAAAAAATAAGAATTTAAACCACCCACTTATCCCACAATCCAGAGAGATCCCTTATTAAAATGGTTGGCATATTTACTTGCAGTCTTTTTTTTCTGTAGATATAAGAATATATGGTTTTTACAAAATTGGGCTTATATTATGCATTCGATTTTACACATGACCTTTTCCCCCACCTTGTATGACTTCAGTAATTTCCCATGTTGTCGTGTATTCTTTAAAGATGTAATTTTCATAACTGGGCATTATACTGAATCTTATGAATTTAAGCAGAATTACATGATTATTTTCATATTGCTGGACCTCTACGTCTCTTGTAAATTTTCCGTTTTCCAAATAGCACTGTGATAAACTTTCTTATCATAATCTTCATATTTCTATCTACTTCTTAAAAGAAACTTAAAAGCATATCAGTACTTCACATTCAAATTTAAATCACTTAGTATACCAGTAAATTCACCATTGGAAGTCTCTGGGGACAAAATGCAAATAATGCATATGAAACAAACAATACTATTTTATGCTCACTTGAAGTCTATATTTATCCTTCTAGAATAGTCATCTTTCAGGGAGCACATTATTTCCTCTAGGCAAATGGACTATTACTAGGTTAATCTAAATGCAATAACATGAAACTTGGCTGACCCAGATTTCTCCAATATCAGTACGCATGCAATTACAATATTCTGCAGAATGACAAATACTCAAGGCTCTCAAAAACACATATTTTATCATCCTTTCATTTAAAACGGTGTACAATCGACACTAAAATAAAACAAATAAAGTTTATAGCCAATGAAGGTTGATAGTATCCAAATCTTATGTAGACATATAAGTTACATATAGTGTAACTTACGGCTTTCTTAGAATTCTAGTTTTATTTTGTTACTTCCACAGTTATTGAGATCTTAAGTGCTCTCATCATATTGAAGTTATTTATAATTCCTGTTAAGAATTATATACGCTTAACAGTCTGGTCCTAGATTCACTATAGTCTATTTTAAAAATTATTCTTTCAAGAAGCTAAATGGGGTTCTTACAATCTCTAAAGTGTGTGTGTATAATACATTCACATATAGTTATACATATCTAAAATGTTTTTCTCCCAGTAACTAGTGAAAAGCAAAATAAAAATACAACAAAAACTCCACTTATATCACTGGTCATCATAACTATAGAATCACTCGAATTCTAAAGCACCCTCACAACTGGTGCAGGTGAAGATAGCTAGAGCTGGACTGTACAGTTGTGCAGGCTGCATACTATACAACTCTAGTGAGTGCAATCGTACCCCGATTGATGTGACTGGTATTCTTTGGGGTTGTGCAGTATACAATCCATACAACTGTATGTGACGACCTTGAAGTTAGCTCAGGTAATTCTGTTTGCTCATCCATTACTTATCTGTGCATCCTTTTCTCTAGAGAGCTATGAAAAATGTTTTCAAAGGGAAGTAATCTTTAAATCTGTGTACTATTTTCTAGGAAGGAAATTCTGCGAAGAAATAGAACAAATTCTCCCCGGCTTCCATCTGTCCTAATAGTAAGGTTTTCTTTCTTCCCATCTCCCCTTCCATCAACCCATCAGGAAGCAACAGGGTACCTTGTGTGAGTAACTGTAGATTTCTGACTTCTTCTCGCACCTTCAGCTGGAGCACCTGTTGTAAGATGTGCTGCCGGAGGTTCTCCTGGGCAATCCCCATTCGCTCAAGCTTTTTGTCAGTAAGTCTCAGCAGGGCTCGCCCTGCAAGGTTTTAAGAAATAAAAGGAAAAGCAAATGAACTACTTGCTGAAGAAAGATGTCCATTTTGGTCTTGACTAACCCTGCCATCACAGAAGTTTCTACCTAAACACAGACTTTTAGAATAAAAGTCCTCCATTATTATTGCTGACACAAATGGATTATCTGGGTGAAAAAAATATATACATATTTAAAAGAGAACCCTAACTTTTAATTGAACATTGGGAAACCCCACTGACTCACACATTCAGTTAGAATGTGTGACTCATACACTCAGTTAGATAAAATAGGAAAACCTTAACCTGGATATTTGGGTCACAAATTGCAGGTTTCCATAGAAACAATGCTCTTCATCGGGGGATGGATTCTCAGGCTGGCCCACAGGAGCCCAAGTCACTGACAACTCACTTACAACCCAGCTGAAGAACTGGATGCTCTAACAGTGGTACATATATTAACTCTAGTAATGTGTAACACAGGGTATAATAACATTTCTGTGAAACATGCATTTAGAGTCCAGTTTTAATCTGCAGGCAATTGACACTCCTGCTGTACCCCTGATGGGCTGGAGGTTCCATCTCTAGCTGGTGGGAGCTATGCCTTAATCCCAATTACTGGCCTAATGCAAGGGTTCTAGCAGGGCTGAGAGGGAGAAGAGCAGGGTAAAAGAGTATCCAAAGAGTTGAAAAACAAGGCACCTCAAGGTGTGAATGCCTACAATGTGCAGACACCCTGGGCTATGGTCAGCTGGCATGGCCTCTCTTCAATCTTTCTTTCCCTGTATACTTCTCTTCCTACTGTGATTTCCATCAAATTCTCCTCCACTCTGTGCTTGCCCTAAAATAAGTATATTTCCATTTTGAGGGTTTACTGCAAGAAATAAAGAGTGATCATTGCTAAATGCCCATAGCACCACCTCTACTCTTCTCCAACATTCTTACTCATCACATCTGCAGATCTTTTCTCATTTCTACAGATGAAGAAGAGATAGAGTCAACTACATGTGATGAATGATGTCTTCAGGTATATTATCATATACATCTCACGAGGAGACAGGTGAATGGAGAAAACCAGTTAGCAGCAGTTTGTGTTGTTTATGCTTCTAGTTTCCTTCCTTTTAACCTTTGCTAAGTGCATCAGTCAGGATAAGTTAGTTTATATGCTGTTGTAAAAACAATTCCAACATATCAGTGGCTACAACAAACTTTACTTCCAGTTTATTCTGCATGCCAAACTACAAGTCTACCCATCTTGAACACTGCTGATCAATGTAACAAGAGGGAGGAGAGAAGGTTCTAGAAGATCTTCATGCTATCAATGAAATGCTCAGCTTAGAGTCATTTATATATCATTGGCCAGAACTAGTTGCATGAACATTTCCACCCACAAAAGGGCCACTAGTTGTACTCCCAACATGTGCCCAAAAGTGAGATGCTTAATAAGCAGCACTAGTGAGAATTATGCTAATATAGATGTGGCCCTGGACAAAAGGCTAGACAGAAAGTGAGTTCTTCGACGTGTGCATGTTTGCAGTGGTTGGGGGTGGAGGTCTGAAGCTTCAGTGGAACCTGCATTTGTGAGAGGAATCCTACATAACTACAGCTCAGGCTTGGCAACACCAGGCAGATGGTGGTGGTCATGAGAAAAGGAAGGAAAGGACAAAATTGGACTCCAGTAATTTCCATTGCATTCTGTGGCTGGTGGATTAATGGGCCCCTAAAGATGTCCTTGTTCTTATCTCTGGAACCTGTTAATTTCTTACCTTACATGACAAAAGGGACTTTGCAAATGTGATTAAGGTAAGGAGGATCTTGAGATGGGAGAGTACCTTCATTATCCAGGTGAGTCCAATCTAATCACAAGGGTCCTTAGAAGTGAAAGAGGGAGATGGGAGAGCCAGAGAAAGATGTGACAATGGAAGCAGAGGTCAAAGTGAAGTGGCCAAGAGCCAAGGAATTCAGGCAGCCTCTAAAAGCTGGAAAAGGCAAGGAAATGAGTTATCTCCCACACCCTCTGGAAAACAGCTCCACTAACATGCTGAGTTTAGCCTTATGAGACCCATTTTTGGACTTCTGATCCCTGTAAGTGTAAGACAATAAATTTGTGTTGTTTTAAGCCATGGGAGTTTGTGATAATCTGTTATAGCAGCAGTTGGCCTTGTGACTGGAATTTACATGTTTTTAAGAAGTCAAACAGATGGCTTTAGATTTCCTTTCCTTTCCCCATTTCTGGTTGCTGGCACACACAAAGGTAAAAAGCAGAGGAGTGCTAAGGAGAGGTGAGCCTGAGTGCCGGGCTTCCAGGACAGCCCTGCAGTCCAATGCTGTGCTCACTGTCAGACCTTAGTCCAGAAGTTTCACTCAGAAAACAAAGAATAGGGCTTAAATATCATTTATATGGATAATTGGCCTCCAAATAACAGACATCTACATCTTTATACATGTCATAAACTTACAAATACTGCATAAAACACTCCCTGAAGCTCTGATGATCTTAATCCTTCCCAACATAAAAATGTAGATCACCCTCCCTCATTTCTGTTCCCAATTATTTGGGCTGTGGTTTCGCAAGCTGTGGCATTTCCTAGCAAGAGCTGCCGAGGCACTGATAAGACACGCGGCTGCTTTTGTCTTAAGCTGGCTGGGCCATCGTTAGAACACAGTGTTAAGGCATCAGAGGCAGGGTTTTATTCCAGCGCATACAGCTCAACTTTCCTTTGTTTGATGCCTTCCTGTAAACCTGTAGTCCCAGCCTTTTCATAAATGCATCTGATTGGTCAAAGTAAAGATACATAGCCCTACTAGAATGTTATTTCTACTTTGGTGGGTTAATTGCATTGGGTTTAAATATACGAGTCAGAAAATTCTGTCAGTTATAGAAGTCTATTCATTTTCTGACTGTGTGATACAAACAATCATGCTTATGAACATTTCACATATTAAATGTCCAACTGTTCAAATTATTTAATCCAAATCCTGAGAATTATTTCTACTCTGTTGGAAGAGAAATTGAGAAGTTAAAGAATATCTAAAACATGAGCGCTCGTCCTAATTTTCCCCACTCTACATTCAGTCGTGCTTTATCTTCCTTGGTAGGATAATGAAAGGGTTAGTTTTCAAGAAAGATTAAGGATAAAATTTCTTTTAAAATTTCCTGATAGAATCACTTCTAGAGAAGAGCATGATCTGTACACCAAAAATCTTATTAACAAAATCTGATTCATGGTCTTCTTTGGATGGTTTCTATGGATTGATGGTTCTGGAAAATTTCTGTAATAATTAAATTATTTCTAGGAGTAAATATCCCATCAATCTCCTAGTCCACCACCTCCTGATGAATACAAAATAAACAAATGTCCAAATAAGTGAGGTACTATTTTGATGAGGTATCAAGAAAGTGGTAAGTAAGCAATCATCAAATTATTTTATCATTTATGTTAATTTTTGTTGTTTATCATAAAATTCAATTGTTAGTTCAACAAACACTTATTGAGCACTCACTATGCCTCTGTTACTTTGTGACTCCCCCTGGATACAGCGATGAACACAGCAGACAGAGTCACTTTTGAAGCCTTCAGGCTGACAAGGAAGGTAACTCATGGCAAACGTCTATGAGTATGTGATGAATGCTAAGAAATGCTAGGACTGAAGGAGGAAGCAAGAGTTAGACAAAACCTACTGATAGAGCAAATATATATATATATATATATTTTTTTTTTTTTTTTTTTTTGAGACTGAGTGGCTCTGTCGCCCAGGCTGGAGTGCAGTGGCCGGATCTCAGCTCACTGCAAGCTCCGCCTCCCGGGTTCCCGCCATTCTCCTGCCTCAGCCTCCGGAGTAGCTGGGACCACAGGCACCCGCCACCTTGCCCGGCTAGTTTTTTGTATTTTTTAGTAGAGACGGGGTTTCACCGTGTTAGCCAGGATGGTCTCGATCTCCTGACCTTGTGATCCGCCCATCTCAGCCTCCCAAAGTGCTGGGATTACAGGCTTGAGCCACCGCGCCCGGCATATATTTTTTAAAGTTGCCACATGAATGAAGAGGGGGGCTGCCATTGTAGACAGACAACACAGGAGTACCGTCCCAACTTGAACATTCCCTGCCTCTGCTCACAGGGGTCTCTTGGTCACCTTGCTCTGCAGTCCTCTGACAATACAGAGAAGGGCCAAGGAGTGAAAAATCAACTCAATCTCAAACAAGAAGCACCAACTGAATTGCCTGATACAATCAAACTTGTTATAACAGTAATTAGGTGACTTGGGCTGGTGGGCCCTTTACCAACTCACAGACCCTTGGGGTTAGAAGAAGCTTAAAGTTTTTCACTTGCTCTTACTCCCCGCTTTTTACTCTTTTCCTTTAACAAGTATTTATTGATCACCATTACGTGCCTGCCACTATTCGGGGTGCTGTGGATATGGAGATGAGTAGTGTCTTCTGCCTGCAGGGAGCTCACCATTTAGCGTAGGAGGAAGGTGACATACAAATAAACCGACTAGATTTAGATCTAGAGATAGATGTATGATCCCAGATAGTCGTAAGTGCTCTGAAGAGAAAGCAGAATGAAGGGGCAGACAGGGACCCCTATTAAAAATATGGGGCTATCGTAGTTGGGGTGGTTAGGATAGGAAAGGTCTCTCTGAAGGGATGAGGCTGGAACCAGAAAGGAGAATGAGGGAATAGAAGTGTCAACGCAAGTAGAGGAATGACAGGGAGACTAGTGTCACTAGGGCAGAGCAGGTGAGATAAGAGAATGGTCAGAAATGAGGTCTCAGAGAAGACAGGGTCAGATCAAACAGGGCCTCGGAAGCCCTGGAGAGGACTCTGGATTTTATTCTTCTGAATATGAAAAGTTCTGAGCAAGGGTAACTTGGGCATGATATCAGGTATTAAAAAGAATCCCTCTGGTCACTATGTGGAGAATGGATTCGGGGCAGAGGCATGTGTAGGAGCAAGGAGGAGTCTGTGGACTACCAAAATGATCTAAACAGGAGGTAACAATGTCTTTGTACTGGGGTGGTGGGGAAGAAGTAATAAGAAATAGTAAATTCTGGATATATTTTTAACAGCTTTACAATGCCCAGAAGTGGGGTCTGAGGGAAAGACAGACATCAGAGATGACTCACATTTTCAACCTGAGCCACCAATGTCTGGGGGCACCATTTCCGAGCAAGAATTGAGTCACTGCTCAAGAGAGGATGCATTGGAAGGAGGAAATCCTGGCAGTATTACTGCTATTTTTTTCTTTAGAGAGCACTTGGGATATGGAGAAGAATAAACACGACAGTATTAAACAAAGAAAAACAATTAAAATATTCTTCTTTTCTTGAATGCTCTTATTCCTTCAATACTCTCCTCGAACCCCAAAGCTCTGAGTTGACTGGGGGTAACGTAAGCATAGGCATATCCTGGCGGAACTTAACAGAGGGACCTCTTACAACCCAGCTCTGTATTGTTTAACCTTATTAGGTGCCCTCAGAGCTAAAAACATTCCCCAGAACTCCTTGTAGAGGCTTGGGCCAGGGAATATTCAGTGAGGATGTTCCCGCAGCAGGAACATGGTACTCTGCTAGCAATCTTGGAAAATTAGAGTTTTGCTGCAATTGGAAGCTTGAGCATACATAGAAAAACATGACTGTGTGTGTTCCACTAGAATGCCAGCAACACAAGAGCAAGTGTGACAGTTATTTTTGTAAGCCAGCTTGACTTGGTTATGAAGTACCCAGGTACTTAGTCAAACATTATTCTGGGTGTTTGGGGATCGGATTAACATTTCAGTTGGTGAAGTGGATAATGCAGGCTGCCCTCCATAATGTGGGTGGGCCTCATCTAAGCAGTTGAAGGCCTGAGTAGAACAAAATGCTGACCCTTCCTAGACGAAGAGAGAATTCTCCTGCCTGATGGTCTTTGCACTGGGACGTTGGTTCTTAATTTTATAGCAGCCTGCCAGCCTTTGGACTCAAACTAGGATGTTAGCTCTTCCTGGTTCTACAGCAGCTTCTGGCCTTTCAACTCCAACTGGGACACTGGTTCTGCAGATTCTGGATTTGCCAGCCTCCATAATTAAATAGGCCAATTTCTTAAATAAATCTCCTGCTGTAGATACATGTATATGTATATATGTGTATACATATGCTCATACTGTGTATATACCCTCTTGGTTTTCTCTGGAGAACCCTATCATTCTGAGGGGGGTCTCTCCTGTCAGGTGCCCTGCTACCCCCGGGATTCCCTAGT
The DNA here is from genome assembly GCF_049350105.2 of Macaca mulatta. Classification (NCBI taxonomy): domain Eukaryota; kingdom Metazoa; phylum Chordata; class Mammalia; order Primates; family Cercopithecidae; genus Macaca; species Macaca mulatta. The sequence goes on from NC_133413.1 coordinate 128,798,591, forward strand.
GCTGCCTGTGTGCTGGCATACAGTAGTGCTCATAAGTATTTATTGAGTACATATCCTTAGTGCTGTTAAATTAACATAAAGGTTATCTTCTTTACCACTTGATGCTCTCAAGACTATTAAATTACTTATATCAGAAAAGATGTAAAAGACTTGATTAGAAGCTGTCTGGTAAAACAACAAGAAACTGAACAAATAGAGGGAAGATGCTCCATTTTGTTGTGGTGACCACAGAAACACATACATGCCAATTGAAAGCAATAGAGAACAGGAGACTAAATGAGGCCTAAAGAAAGACGAGAGCCTTTTTCTATTTTTGAACACACACCAACTGAGACTACAAACCCTTGCTGAGCAGATGAGCAGCAAGGAAAGGTGAGGGATAATTGAGTCACAGCGCAGTGTATTCATTTCCTATGGTTGCCATAACAAACTATCACAAACACAGGCACTTTAAACAATAGAAATCTAGTCCTCAGAGTTCTGGAAGTCAGTTCAGCATCTGTTCCATTGGGCTAACATCAATGTGTCGGAAGGGCCCACACTCCTGTAGGGCACAATACATTCTCTGATATGCCTGTTTCTGCCAGCTGCCAGCACCCCTTTGCACGTGGCCACAAATCTCTGCCTCCATTCTATCACCTTCTCCTCTTGTGTGTGTATAATCTCACTCTGCCTTTGTCTTACAAGGGCACTTGGGATTGGATTTGGGGCCCATCTGAATAACCGGGGATAATCTTCCCTTGTGAAGATCCTCAACTTAATACATCTGCAAAGACCCTTTGTCCTTGTAACATTTTCAGGTTTCAGGGATTAGGACCTGATGCTGTTGGGTGGATATTATTCAGCCTATCATAGCTGAAAGGGACATTTGAGTTTCTGACTACCGCACAGGATTCATTGTGCTCCACATGGAGAAGTGAGGCACAGAGAAAGTGTCCTTCCTGCCTAAGAAGATGAGGTAGAGACTTAGGTCTAGATCATGTCTCTGACTTTCAAGGCCAGCCTGGTCGCTGGTCTCTATTCCAGGTGCCCTTCATCTTCTGCTCAGAAAATTGCAACAGACAGCCTGGCACAACTTTTCAAGATAAATGACTGCATGTCATAAGACATGATTGGAAATGACAGGGGAAGGTGGAGGTGAGCCAAGAGTGGCTTCAGACCCTGTTCTATTGGGAAATCTCAGTGCCACTGCATGTGGTTGGGGGGGTGCCACTTTTCCCAGAATAGGATGAATTATAAGGCCTCTTTTCTGCCAGAAATAGATCACTGGACAGTTCCCCAAATAAATGGCCCTTTGTGCACTGGGTTAGCTCCCAAACTGCTCTCAGGTAAAGGCCTGGGTCATGCACTATGCAAATGCCTCTGGCTCCACCCCAGTCCTGGCTGGGCCAGGGTAACAGGCACGGGGCATACAAGCAGGGTCCCATAGACCAAATTGGTGTTTCTCCAATCATGCCATTACTCCAAAATTGGAATTTTGGGAACAAAGAAACAAAGAGGCAAAATCACGAAAGCATGGGATCACAGCTAAAAGGTGTAGATAAATGCCTAGGAAAGCACAATCTGAGTCTTAATTTACTCAACTCTACAATGGGGATGAAAACTACACTATCTCATAGAACGACCATGAGAGTCAAGTGAAATAATACATACACAGGACTTTTGCAACTTGGAACCACAATAACACAATTTGGATACTACTGTTCCTTGACTGGCCACCACCTCTTCTTACTCTTCCTCCTCCTCCTCCTCATAACTGTAATAATAATACCAAATGCCTATGGTGCAGTTACTCTGTTAAATACTATCCTAGTAGCTTTACATAGATTATCTCATTTTCAACAGTTTTCTAAAGGTACTATTATTATCTATTATTATTATCTATTATCTATTATTAAGAGCTATAAAACAGCTAAAGGCCTTATACCTACTAACCTGCAGTTCTGGGATACAAATATAGGCAGAAACCATGCTCTCAACCACCTCCCTAAACTGCCACCCAGAGATTCTTTACACAAACCTACGTGCTCCTCAAGGCCACTTCTTGCATAGGGAACAGAACTCATGAGCAAATGAGAGGCTGAGGGTCAGGAAAACGTCTTCATCTCTGAGGGCTTAAATGCAAGCTGTGGGAACATTGTCATGGCATCACTATGCACAAAGGCGTAATGGTTCACTTGGTGGAGAATGACAGGGAAATGATGGGTCTCTGAAAGCAGCCATCAAACAGATTCATAGACTGTTTGTATGCGTACCATGGACTGAACCTGCTCTACTCCTGGAAACTAGTAGACAAGGATAAACAAGATAATTTCCCTGCCAGAGGGACAAACATAGGTTCTTTGCAATCCCATAAGAGGGGCATTTAACTCATCTGGGGACCTTCAACAAAAACAAAAAATCAAGATGAAGGGCATTCAAGGCACAGGAAACAGCACAGGCAAAGACGGAGACCAAAGAAACAGAAGCTCTATATGGCTGTGTGTGAAACATGCAGCAAGGAGTTATTGCAGGGCTATACTTGCCATTTCATGCTTGGTGTTAGTCTCTTCCTTTATTTTTACCTTCCAAAGCTGCAGACGTGAGATACAAGTGATGATATTCCCAACAGTAAAACTAATTTGTAGAACTAATATTATACACACTTTATTTTTGCCTATACTACATCTCTGCTTATTCTGCTTATTCCTGATAAAAGCAGCTCTCTTTTGTCTTTTGAGAGCTGCTTTTTCTCACCCGGTGGGGTTTTTAACAGTTAAAAGCAATGTCCTTGTAGTACTTTTTACTTCTAAAATACTATATAATTTTCTTGCTTTTTATGTTTATCTTTGGATTCACTCCCACCCCTTCCCATAATGTAAGTAAGCTCCATGAAAGCAGGGCTTCCTTGAGGTTCTCAAGCATCTCGCAAGAGTCTTACTCAATGTAGGCAGCAAAAAGATACTTGTTAAATTATTCCTGGGTATGTGACCCAGACCAGAATGTATACATTTCTTTGCTGGGATCGTTATGGCCACTAAGAAGAAAATTCTTTCTTTCTTCAACTATGTCCCAAGGGACAATATAATGCTAGCCTTGCTGTTAATGGATGTCTTTACCACCCTATGGAGGAAATTTCCTAGAGAATTAAGCCAACAGAGAGACCAGAGCTGGGAAAGAGAAAAGTGGGGTGAGAGGAGAAAGGCAGAGAAAAAGAGAGAAAGAACATTATTTGGTTTCTCAAATACAGTCTGGCCTGAAGTCAGATACCCCTGCACTCTTGGTTATGTAAGTCAATATATGGCAGCGGATGGGGATAAGCTAGTTGAGCTCATTTGTACCACTTGCACCAAGAGAATCTTGACTTAAACATCCTAGTTTATGAGGGATTCTCAGTTAAGTTACAGTACTGCCATCCCTCTCCCCATTTCACAAAAGTCTATCATGGTATAAGTGGGTAAGAATGATATGAACTTATAGTAATTGGTTCTCAAAAAGTTAATCATCGGTAAATGTATTTTAGTTAGAATTTCTTACAAATTATTTGAAGTGTACCTTAATCTGACTGCATATTTACGTGTGCTTGATGCATCAGGGCAACCTCCTTATCAAATTATACCAGAGGTTATAAACTCAGATGCTCTTGTAAGGAAATATAATTGTGTAAAGAGAACTGCTCTAAGGGATGACTAAGAAAAGGTAGACTGAAGCCGGGTGCGGTGGCCTATGCCTGTAATTCTAGCACTTTGGGAGGCTGAGGCGGGCAGATCACCTGCGGTCAGGAGTTTGAGGCCAGTCTGGCCAATGTGGTGAAATCCTGTCTCTACTAAAAATATAAAAAAAGAAAAAAGAAAAAAAATAGCCAGACATGGTGGTACACAACTGTAGTTCCAGCTACTGGGGAAGCTGAGGCAGGAGAATCACTTGAACCCGGGAGGAGGAGGTAATAGTGAGCTGAGATCATGCCACTGCACTCTAACCTGGGTGACAGAGCAAGACTCCAACTCAAAAAAGAAAAAAAAAATAGAAAAGATAGACGGTAGTGGACTGGACAATTTTTTTCCCCTAAAATGGGCAATTCCAATCCATTCTTGCTATGCTAGAACACAAGCTAAGTATTGCTACTTCTTTTAAGTTAGGTACAAGTGAAAATCCAGAAGTTCTATGAAATCTTCCAATTTAAAATTGGCTAATTTTTTCCATACTATGAGAGCCAAACAAATTACGTATATATGGGTCATAGTTGGCTTACAAGTTGCTATTTCAAATTTAACTTTTTTTTTTTTGAGACAGAGTCTCACTCTGTCACCCAGGCTGGAGTGCAGTGGCACAATCTCAGCTCACTGCAAGCTCTGCCTTCTGGGTTCATGCCATTCTCCTGCCTCAGCCTCCCGAGTAGCTGGGACAATGGGTGCCCGCCACCACGCCCAGATAATTTTTTTTTAAATTTTTTAGTAGAGACAGGGTTTCACCGTGTTAGCCAGGATGGTCTCCATCTCCTGACCTCATGATCTGCCTGCCTTGGCCTCCCAAAGTGCTGGGATTACAGGCATGAGCCACCGTGCCTGGCCCAAATTTAACTTTTAACCCTCCTTCTTCCATGTCCCTCCAACTTTCAGTGCAAAGGAATTCAGGCAGCCTTGTTCGCAGGGTTTTGACTGACTTTAGGAATGGACTCCAAGTTCTGTGATTCCATTCTGTGCAGCCTATTCTAAATCAATAGCCAACCAACACCAAGACTGAGCTAGCCCTTCATTTTTCATAACCTAGAGATGCATTGCAAATCCAGCTTCTTAAGTAACCCCCATCCCAAAGTCTGATTTCCTGAAGGTGACTACGAATCACCCAATACCAGAGCTAGCGAGGATTCAAAGGTCAGCCAACACATTGCCTCATTTCCTGGCAAGAATACACACAAAACCTTCCAAGACCAATAAGTCTCCTCTCACTTCTACCTGAGAGCACAGCCCACCGTCAAGCCTGGTCACTCACTTGGTTACATTTAGATGATTAGCAGTTAATTGAAGGCCCCTTCTCTAGGCCAAGGAAGAGAAGGGTTAATGGAAATTTGCACTGCGGTTACTGTAATTTACCGTACTGATGGGAACTGTATATTGATTTTTTTTTTTACCTGTCTTGGGTAAAAAGACTATTTTAGACAATCTATTATTTTGACTGAATATATTCAGGTGCTGATGTTAATAGGAGAAAATTGGAATAACATTAATTCCCACCTGAAATATAAATTCAGAAAGAAATATATTATAGTGCTTTTCAAACAGAAAATGTGACCCTGCATTGCTTTTAGCTCTCCAAGAAGGAATACACAGCTCACAAACAGTAAGTTAAAGGTTAAATATTCTACAGTGTTTGTTAGTACATGTAATTACCACATCCCATCCAAAAATTAATTTTTAAAAACCCTAAAACATTTTGTTTGGGAATTTTGTCTTAGTCCCTGGGAAGACTCAGTAATTACTTGCCTTGTACCTCCGAGCAGATTTTTTCAAGCAAGGAAGTCTAGTACCAACATAATAGAGACTATAAGGGAAGATTTATGATAAAATAAACAACCTTCAAGGTCTTTTCTGTTTTTGATAGGTAGAGCAAACCTCTTGGTACTTTTATTTGTCAGCATTTGTACACACTGGTTTGGGATTCTCTATTAAGTGTCACTAGGTGGTGAGAAACCCACTGGGCATGTGGTATCTTTTAAAATTAATTGCCAAGAAGCATGTAAAGTATCTATTAACAAGCATCTTCTTGCCCCTCAATATTCTACTTCGTGGTCATAACAACCAAACACATAAGCATACTGTTCACATGCCAAAGAGAACAGGCACTGGGGCATGCTGGTTCCTACATGTGAATTAATTTGAGCCAGTACATACAGCCAAAGTACTGCTCAAAAAAGTTTTAAGTCTACTTTGACATTCTTTTTCTAATACTGAGGGATTTGTATTTCCTTGAACTTTTAAATGATAAATGTTAAAAGTATCAGGGATTTCTTAGGTAGAAAAATTAACAAGTACTGTCACAGCTTCAGATATATTCAATAGAAGAGACGGTAACAGTACTCTTGCCTTCATGGAGCTTAAAAATTACCTGGAAATGTAAGACCAGCAGGCATTACACAGCTACAAAAACAGTAATGTGATAAAACTCTGTAGCCATGGCCATGAAGACCATGAGATAATTAGGAAAGTTCTGGGTTTTTTTTTTTTTTTTTTTTTTAAAAAAGAGGTCTTGGGTTTGGAGTTGAATGCCCAGGGCTGGATTAGCCAGTCATTAACTACGTGGTCATTGTTATGATAATTTACCTCTCTGGATTGCTTTTCTTCACTGGCAAAATGGAAATAATATGACACCCTCTCTCCCCATGTTGTGCTGAGTAACTACTCACAGCGGTAAGCACGATAAAAAGTACTGCCAGCCAGGCGCGATGGCTCACGCCTGTAATCCCAACACTTTGGGAGGTCGAGGTGGGCGGATCACGAGGTCAGGAGATCGAGACCATCCTGGCCAAAATGGTGAAACCCCGTCTCTACTAAAATACATGCAAAAAAATTAGCATGTATTTTTTTTGGTGGCACGCGTGGTGGTGCGTGCCTGTAGTCCCAGCTACTCGGGAGGCTGAGACAGGAGAATTGCTTGAACTTGGGAGGCAGAGCTCACTTGCGGTGAGCAGAGATTGCACCACTGCACTCCAGCCTGGCCACAGAGCAAGGCTGCATTCTCAAAAAAATAAAAAATAAAAAAAAAATAAAAAAATAAAAAAAAAATACCATCACTGTCTTCAGGAAGCAGACTAAAGAAAAGAGGTCACCCCAAGACCCTATAGAGAGTGGTATACCTCTCTCGAAAACTATGATAGGAGCACCCGAAAGGATGGGATACTGATGGTGACCCTGGGAAATCTTTCTAACAATAGAGGGGTAAAAAGAAAATGGAAATTCTATTTATTACATGCCAAATTTCAAAAGTCATCAACATGATATGCAAATAGACAAACTTTTCTGCTTCACTTTCTCTAGAACAGAGGATTATTGACATTTGGGGCTCACTCTCGACTTATGCTTGAAGGCCCAGGCCACTTAGAAGTCCTTCTTTCCCTTTTCATAATTCTATTATTACAGAACGTGTATATCAGACATGTAGAGTAATTCTCAAATTGAGCTGTCTCTTAAGAACTCCAAGATGCCACTAAAAATTTCATGTACTTAAAAAGAAAGTAAAAGCAATGTTCACTCAGGTTTTCTTTAGCCAACACCCTGAGGCCAGTGTTCAGGGACCAATATGTCATGTACGAGGTTCTCCCACATTAAAGAGTTTAAGTCATTGTTTTAGGTAACACTTTGTTTACTGTGGGTACCAATAAGTACATACTGTAATCAATAAGACTCTTCCTATTGATCATAAATAATAATAAAAATAGACCCAGAAAAAGTTAGAAAAAAAGAAAAAGTTGAAGAAAAAAGTGAGTTTTTTTTTGTATAATTTTCTCTTCTGATTTAGATTTGGTTATAAAATGCTTCAGTTCAGTGTCCATTCATTCTTCTTCCAGCAATAATGTGTTCAATAACTTATATTTTAAGGAAGGCTGAGGCAGGAGAATCGCTTCAACCCGGCCAATGAAGGTTGCAGTGAGTCGAGATGGTGCCACTGCACTCCAGCCTGGGCAACAGAATGAGAATCTGTCTCAATCAACCAATCAATCAATCAATAAAATGCCTATGATCATATAGGTAGCAAAGGACAGAAGAATTTTGGATTACAGTTTTTCCAAATCCAAAGCTTATCTTCTCCACCCCCTCTGCTCCCCGGTCTTTCTCTGCTTATATGAAGAGAACTTTTGGAAAGAAAGAGAATCTTTCCTTATCTTCTTATTTCGAGCCCTCATTAAAGTACCATCACTTCCACTTATACACAGTTCTAGAAAAACCGAACTTAACTGCTTGACAAAGTAGATCATGGGAATTGGGGGAGAAAGGTTGTGAAGAGAGAGTTGGATTAAAAATAAAATGAGGAAACTTTGGGAAGTGATAGACATGCTCATTACCTTGATTGTAGTAATCGTTTCACAGGTATATTCATAGGTCAAAACTCATCATACACTTTAAGTATGTGCAGTTTATTGTGTATCAGTTACACTTCAATAAAGGTGTGTGTGTGTGTGTGTGTGTGTGTGTGTGTGTGTGTGTTTTGAGACAGGGTCTCACTCTGTCATTCAGGCTGGATTACAGTGGCACAATCACAGCTCACTGCAGCCTTGACCTCCTGGTCTCAAGTGATTCTCCCACCTCAGCCTCCCGAGTAGCTGAGAATACAGGCACAGGCCACAACACCTGCTAATTTTTAAAGTTTTTAGTAGAGATGAGGTCTCACTATGTTGTCCAGGCTGGTCTCGAACTCCTGGCCTTAAGCAATCCTCCTGCTTCTACCTCCCAAAGTGTTGGGATTACAGGTGTGAGCCATCACACCGGGCCCAGTAAATTTTTCTTTCTTTCTTTTGTTTAATGAATGGCTGTGGAAGGCTGGAAAAGAATGCAAAAGTGTGAAAGACAAGAGAAAAGTAGAATTCTGATAACTTAGGCTGAATCAAACCACAATTCCCAACAATAATTAGTTCTAATGATTGGTATGGACTTCATGCACTGCCACTTAGGAACTCCCCAGCTGCTTGCTGCTGACAGCTGACAGTCCTTCTGGGAATTTCCCGGATCTAAGAAGAGCCACTTTGCTCAAGGTCATGCCTCTTTTTCTGCGAGTAGCCTGCATCCAACGACTGGTAGATGAGGGAGGCAGGAGGTATGAAGGTACCTGCCCCAGATACCTGGTTCCAACTCAGGATAACTTTGAAGGGCGATCTTAGCTTCAGAGCTCCCTATGGGGTTGGCAGAGGTCTCGTTGTGGCTGAATCATAGCCCAACTTCTTCTGCCCAGTCCTGCTTCCTTCATTTCCCTCACAAGTATTGAACATGAGGACACCACCCAACAAACTTCTGAAAGGTAGATTTCCTTCTCTGAGCCTGCTTCATGGGGAACCAAAGCTCTGGTAGGGTTTCACTGCGTCAAGGGGTACCCAATCAATTATCTGACACAAACATTCCATGTTGACTGTGATGGTTTTAAATCAGCCCAGGTGGCTTCACTGTACCCTTTAGCAGGCTTCTAGGTTACCTATCTCTATAGTTACTAGGTGTGTGTGAGAGGAATGAAAGACTTTGAATAGTGGCCTCTGCAATACATAATTAGAAAGATAAATCTGCTGCTAAAAATTCTGTGTGTATCATCTATTGATTTTATGTGTGCCTCATTTTCCATAAAACACTATGAGCACTGTATAATCACAGTGCATGATGTACTTGAGCATCATGTAAATCATAAATAAATACATATGTATGCATACGCGTGCATATATTTTCACACACACAAACATTTATGTATAATCTATTTTACAGAGGGCTTGTTCTATACCAGGCACTGTGATAAGTGCTCGACACGAATTATCCCATCAGATTCTCATAGGTAGGCACAATCACTTTCTTCTCACTTTTCAGATGAGCAAACAAAAGCACAGACGGGTTAAAGATCCTGATAAAGACTTCGCAGCCAAAAGAAGCGATACCTTGGGTCAAATCTAGGACCACCAGATTTCAAACCTTATACTTCTAATCACTATATGACACATAACATGATTTTAAGAAATTTTCTTACAAAAATGTGTGAATTGGACAAGAGAGTAACAAAAACAAAGTAATTCACTGATCTCTCATTTTGTAGATGGAGGTTGTGTGTAATGAGTTTCTGTAAATCAGGAGACACTTGGAAATATAAATAAGTCAAAGTTAGACAATAAAGTCACAGAGAATTGTATTGTTGTCCTCTGACCTTTGCAGAAACTACATTTTCTCAACAATTGAAGTGAGCTTGCTTTTTACAATTGAAATGTTTTCCTTTGCATGCAGAGTAATGGAGCATAGCAGGATACATGCCTTCAGCTACAACAATCTGTAAATCAACACACACTCCACCATGTTGTGACTGTGAGAACACATACCCTCACACGCCAGGAGACAGCCTTTGTCAAAAGAATGGCCAATTCCAATGAATACTGATCAGCCATTAAAAACAGAACTGAGATTGGAAAAAAAAAATCTTATAATTGGTAAATGTATTGCTATCATAACATCAACAGCTTGAATTCAATGAAAACTATATTGGTTAAATTAAGTCTTCCACATAAAGATGTCAAATGTTACAACTTCACTATTACAGTGAAGAATAGCTTCAAAATGTGCCTAAACTGAACAATTAGATGGCACTATCCTTAAAATGATGTTATAGAATTGTTAGGTCTAAAATCACAAATTTCTAATTGAATATCAAATTTTGTTTGGTTTGAGTTGTATTTTCCAGTGCCAAATCATCCCAGTACAAAGCATCCAGATCATTTTTGTATCTTGCCTCTAACGAAACGAAAATGTGTTTGCAGAAAATAGTCCTAGAGTTCTCCCTTATTCATAGAGTACTTTGAAAACTGAACATGGCTGAAAGTGTGAATTTATAACATTTCAGATTTTCTTTGATAGTAAAGCAATAGCCTTACTGGTTCCTTTTTGCCTCAGGTCCTACAGATTTCTGCATTGGATTGTGACAGATCTGGGCTTTATTTATTTTAGAGACAGGGTTTGGCTCTGTCACTCAGACTGGAGTGCAATCATAGCTCACCATAGCCTTGAACTCATAGGCTCAATTGATCCTCCTGCCTCTGCCTCTCAAGTAACTGGAACTACAGGTGTGTGCCACAAACTCCCTTCTTCTTCTTCCTTTTTATTTTTTATTTTTTATATAAACAGGGTCTCACTATGTTTCGCTGGCTGGTCTCGAACTTTGGCCTCAAGCAATCCTCTCACCTCTGCCTCCCAAAATGCTGGGATTACAGGTGTGAGCCACCGTGTCCAGCCAAGGGCTTCATGTAAAAGATCAAAACATTAAAAACTCATGAGGAGTTTTGAGATCTATGAGAACTCACTTTTAAAATGAGTAAAGTTATAGAATGCATTGCTGGGATTGCACACAAACACACACACAACCTTTTAAGATACTGGAGATTGCTCAAATATCTACTAAATATGCTTCTACAATTAACCTTGAGATTTTATTTTCAGAATGTCTTCTCATCACTTACAAATGTACCCACATAATTTTCAATCTAATTTTTAAGATGAAAGTGAGCCTTTCTTGAGGGAGATTTACATGTCCTTCATTTCTTCCTTATAAATTATATGTTAAGCTTAATATTCTGATTTACAGAGCTCAATTTCCTTGTCTTTCCATAAGAAAAAGGCATGTTTCCAAGGTTTGGTTCTAAACAATCCACTGCATTTAATTATGAAAACCTATTGAACTTAGGGAAGTTAGACGAGAAGAAAAAAATCACACACGACAAAAGGAAATAATTTGGTATTACAAAATCATTGAAATTAGAGATAGAAAAGACTTATTAGGTCATATATCAAAGAAAGTACATGCATTTGATACTCAGATTTAATATGCCAGAGAGGTTGGGTCACCGGAGGTACTTCTAAGCTTTTGATAAAGTACAGAAACTAAAAAAGAACATTTAAGGAGCAGAGCCCTTAATAAAAGGCAAGATCGAAATATGAGAGAGAAATACGTAAGATGCAAAGAAAAGGTAGATGCAGAAATAACACTGAAACATCTTGGAGAAAACACTGTTTCCAAGTTTTCTGCATAGAAATGTAAACATTGACAAAATGTCCAGGGACTGAGGCTTATAAGGGAACTGCTATAGCCAGAAAAGCCCCTTAGAGGGGTCAAAGGCTGAAGGCTGTTACTGTGTGGGTAACATCCCAACCTTTTATCTATGGAATGTCATTTAACCCTTAGAGATTTCTGGCCTTGTTTTTCTTCCAGTTAAGAGCAATGGGCAGTCATAAATATTCCCCTGTGTGTCTTGGGAGAAAGCAAGGGGAGAGATATGGCAGAAGGGGCTCTGGTCTGATAATGCAAAAGCATGAAAGAGCAGATGCTGGCATTTACTAAGATAATCAGAGCAGAATTACCCCTAAACATTAAGCATCTTCAGATTCTACCATATGACCTCTGATAACACAAATCCTTGGTAAGGATTTTGATCTTTTATTGTTTTTCTTTACACACACACACAAAAGTCTGATGCTAAAAACTAGTTGCTACATGTTGCCCAAAATAGCCAGAATACATAGTGAAGTTGGGTAAAAACTTGCTGATAAGCAATATCTAAAACTTACCCAAATCCCTGTCAAGAGTACCTACACAGCCTGCACTATGAATTGGGTACTAAGCTCTCGTGATTTATCACATATCTTCACACAAACAAGGCGTCACAAACATCTGTCTGTGTAGGGAATGCTGCATCTTCATGACAGCCTCCCAGTTCAGTTTCTTCAAATTCAAGAGTATTTCCTAATTTCAACCAGGTCACTGTTGCAACTGGGCTAATAAAAACAAAGATAAAGGAATAAAAATATGTCCTAACTTGCACAAATTGGGCTAATTCTCAGTGAAACGGGGGAATGAAGTCTGTTATACTTTTATAAATATTATGTATAGTCTGTGTGTGTGTGGTGTATTTTTTTTTTAATAAGAGGCAGTATGGCAGAGTGGGTAAGAGTAGGATTCAGGAATAAGAATCCCTGGATTTAAATTCTACCTGTTTCACTTATTAGCTTGGTAAATTGGAACAATATCTTAAGCTCCTTTATCCTTAGTTTCTAAAATAAAAAAATTATAGTAGTATTTCTTTAACAAGGTAGTCATGAAAATAAGGATTCAATTCGATGATCCATATACACTTAGAACTTGCCACACAGGAAGGCCCTAGTAAGAACTGCACTAAACTAAAAACAAAAACAAAACCAAACCCTAGTTTCTTAAAATAGATTGTGAATATCTGGAGAACACGACCTTACAGGGTCAACTTTAAAGAATGGGATTTGTCAGGTCTATCATGACATAATACAATGAAGTGCACCAGAGAAATAAATCAGAGGGAGAGGAAGCTCTGGCGAGGCAGAGAAACAACACTGTCATCCTTGTACAAAGAAGAGCGATTAACTTGAATCTAGATGGCCATAGAATTCTTGATGACAAAGATATTTCCATATCTTTGGAATAGAGACAATATATTGCCTTTTGTTTCCAGCAATATAGGTTTCAGTGTCACGTGTTTTGTTTGATAGATTTTTGGTACCTTTATTTTTTCTTGAGACAGGGTTTTGCTTTGTCCCCAGGCTGGAGTGCAGTGGTACGACTGATTCTGGCTCACTGCAGCCTCAACCTGCAGGGCACAAGCAGTGCTTCCATCTCAACCTCCCGAGTAGCTGGGACGACGGGCATGTGCCACAATGCCCAGCTAATTTTTAAAACTTTTTGTAGAGATGCAGTCTCACTACATTGCCTAGGCTGGTCTAGAACTCCTGGGCTCAAGCGATTATCTCACCTTAGCCTCCCAAAGTGCTAGGATTACATGCATGTGCCACTATGCCCAGCTGAGTTTTGATACTTATCTTGTTTGGTATTCTCTGAGTTTCTTGGATTTGTGCTTTGGTAACTGCAATAATTTTGCAAAATTCTTGGCCTCCTGAAGAAAGTTCAAATACTTTTTTGGTCTCATTCTTTCTTTTTTCCATCTGGAATTCCAATTACCCATATGCTAGATCATTTGATGTGATAAGTGGCTGAGATGGTCTGAGACAGTCCTGATTTCAAAGCACCTCGATTGTTTGTCTGAAAATTCGGTCATCATAGATTGAACCCACTTTTTCTTAATTGCCATTTGGAGTTTCTGTTATTAAAAAGTTTAAGTAGTGGCATACAAACATTAATGCCATGAGTTAACAAAGGAGTGTTATATATACAGATTTCATGGGCCAGAATTCTGACTAAGTGACTCTAGTGTGAGGCCTGAGAAAATGTATCTTTAACAAGCACCATAAATGAGGCTGAGAAAGGGTCATCTGGGGATTTTACTTAGAGAAATGTCAGCTCTACAAATCCATTATTTTTTTTTCTACTTGTAATACGTTTTGTATGTTTTTATTATTTTTAAGAGACAGGGTCTTGCCATGTGAGGCCAGGCCTGGTCTTGAACTCCTGGGCTCAAGTAATTCTCCTACCATAACCTCCCAAAGTGTTGGGGCTACAGGCATGAGTCACCATGCCCAGCCTACTAATGGTACCCTTATAAACTCTTCCTGAACCTGTACTTTTTTTCATTCATCTTAAAACTTTATTATTTAATTCATGAATGGATTATTCTTACAACTGCACCAGAATGGCTAAAATTAAAAACACTGACAATCCCAAGTGTTGGCAAGGATGTAGAGAAACTGGAACTATCCTACACTACTGGTCAAAGTATAAACTGAAATAATCTCTTTTGAAAACTCTGGAGTATCTATTAAGTTAAATATACACAAGACCTGACAATTCCATTTCTAAAATGAGTGCTCATTTTCACCAAAAGTCATGTACAAGAAAGTTCATGACAGCTTTACTGGAAATAATCCAATGTCCCTCAGCAATAGAATGGAGAAATTAAAATATAATTACACAATGGAATATGGTTCAACAATGAACAACAAAAACTACAGCTATACTCAACACTGATAAATCTGACAGACGAAATGTTGAGTAAAAAAAAACAGGTATAAAAAAGTTAATAAAAAAGCAAAAGTGATCTACAGTGGCAGAGGTTAGAACAGTGGTTACCTTGGAAGACGTCAACTGGGAGGATGCACAAGGGAGCCACTAGGGTTCTAGAAATACTCTTATGTCTTGATCTGAGTAAGGTTTACATAAGTGTATGCACATCTGTAAAAATTTATTGAGCTGCACCTAAGATTTGTATACTTTACTATTTATAAGTTATACCAGGAAACAAAGAAAGAAAAGGAAGGGAGGGAGAGAGAAAGGAGGGAGAAAAATAGAAAGGAAAGATAAAGAATATTTTCCTAGAATTTGAAAACGTGAAAAAGTTTAAAACCCCTTTGGGTCCTTGCCCCTAATGGCATCACAGACTTTATGATGTCCCTTCTCAGCTATCATATTTCCAGGCTATAAAGAAAGCCTAGGTGGAGATAATACTTTCTGTAAATAAATGTTAACAGTAGATGGAAATCATATGTGCAAACAGATAACAAGAAAAATCTTGTTTACTTTTTTTTTGGTTTTCTGTCTATGGCCAGTTATAAAAAATATTTATAGGAATATAAATATTCCAGGAATATGACAAGGTTCAATGACAACAGGAGGCTGAGGAATGTTGGTTTAACCAGGTTATATAAGCTGGATTGAACCGAATCTAAGTATTTTCCTCCGACTACAAAAGAGAAGAGTCTTAAACAGGATAAATACATAGGACCTTCCCTGCCATGCCTGTCTCTAATATTTCTTATCAGGAAATTAGATTCAAACACTATGATTTTTTTTTAATATGGTAAAAAAAAACATAATTTACCATCTTAACCATTTTATTTTTATTTTTTAAAATTTATTTTTTGAGATGGAGTCTTGCTGTGTCACCCAGGTTGGAGTGCAGTAGCATGAGCTCAGCTCACTGCAACTTCCACCTCCCGGGTTCAAGCGATTCTCCTGTCTCAGCCTCCTGAGTAGCTGGGATTACAGGTGTCCACCACCACATCTGTCTAATTTTTGTATTTTTAGTAGAGTCAGGGTTTTGCCATGTTTGCCAGGCTGGTCTCAAACACCTGACATCGGGTGATCCACCCGCCTCGGCCTCCCAATGTGCTAGGATTACAGGCATGAGCTACTATGCCCAACCTCTTAACCATTTTAAAGTGGACAACTCAGTAGTGTTGACTATATTCACGTTATTGTACAACAAATACCCAAAATTTTTCCATGTTGCAAAACTGAAACTCTATGCCCATTGGATAACAACTCCCTAGGCCCTGGCAACTACCATTGTACTTTCTGTTTATTTAAGTTGGATTACACTAGGTCCCTCATATAAGTGAAATCATGCAGTATGTGTCTTTTTGTGACTGGCTTATTTGACTTAGCATAATGTCCTCAAGGTTCATCCATGTTGTAGCATGTAACAGAATTTCCTTCATTTTAAAGCTTAACAATATTCCTGTGTGTGTGTGTGTGTGTGTGTGTGTGTGTGTGTGTCCACATTTTCTTTATCTAGTCATCTGTTGATGGACATTTGGGTTACTTCTACATCTTGGCTATTGTGAATAATGCTGAAATAAACATGGCAAAATCTCAGAAATTACCACTAAAGAACTTATCCAAGTAACAAAAAACCACTTGTCCCCCAAAAACTATTGAAATTTAGAAAAAAAACTATTAAGTAACAACAACAACAGCAACAATAACAAAACCATGGCTGTACAAATATTTCTTCAAGGTTCTGGTTTCAATTCTTTTAAATATTTATTCAAGAATGGGATAGATGGATCATATGGTAATTCTATTTTTAATTTTTTGAGGAATCGCCTGTTGATTTCTATAGCAGCTGTACTGTTTTACATTCTCAACAATAGAAAAAGTTTCCAATTTCTCCACATCCTTGTTGACACTTGTAATTTTCTGTTTTTCAATAGTGGCCATCCCGATGGCTATGAAGTGATATATCATCAATGTTTTGATTATTATTTCTCTAATGATTAGTGTTATATAGAGAGCATCTTTTCATATGCTGGTAACACTATGCATTCTTAAGGAAAATAAATCACACAATGATCAAGTAAACCCAGAGGGGAAAATGTTGGTAGAAGAAGTAGGTTAGCCCTATTTTTGCATTCATTAAGCTAGGAAGAACTATGTATGGACAAATGCCTCAGCCTTTATCTATTTATTTTCACCCTAACCAACTAGGAATCTCCTCCTCTTTGACAAATGTCATTTGGAAGGACAGTCAGTGAAGTGGGTCATGGGTAATTTTTGGTGACAGTTTCCCATTGCTGCTTCCAGATTATTACCCCATTATCATAAAAGACATCCTTTCCCTTTGGTGTTACGCCTTCCTCCAATTGCACCTTTGCTCCTTTTTTCAGTTGCCAGCTTTTCAGTTAGTCACTCACATTCCCTGAGGAACATGGATCACAGACTTATTTTAATCTAAAATCCTGCTCTCTATCATACAAATGAACCTACTATATCACTATTACCCCTCTTCAACCACCCACCTCCATAGCCATACTCTGGACTTTGCTCTCACTGTGAATTATTTGAGCTCTTAAAGTTGAAACTTTATCACAACCTCCTATGTGCCCAGCTGTTCTCACTCCAGCTAATCCCGTCCTTTGACTGTATCCATGCTCAAGTTCCTTGTACCTCCTCTTTACCCAAGTTTATACACTTCCTCCCGAGTTCACTTTTTCACTCCAGTCCTACACCTAACTCCATACCAGACTCCCTTGATAGTATCCTTAAATTCAGTGCCCCTTGTATGCATACTACAAAAGACCAGCTAAACCAGATGGTCAAAGATTACACCATCTGCTTTCTCAATCTACACACGACTGGAGAGAAATTTCACTAGTGTGCAGACTGTTGCCAGTACAAGTTAAGTCATGGTCTCTATCTTTACCTAGATGTCAAACCTGCTCAGCAGTTCTCTGTGAGTGTCTTCCCAACTCTGCAACATTATTCCAGATTCTACAGGATCATCAACCTCCCTATGTAACCACTATCCGACATCGCTTTCAGAGAGAAGTGTTCTGCTTTGGGACAGAGGTAGACAGAATAGTCAAGTTTTCACCTTCTTAATAAGGATTCTGGAAGAAGCAAGGTAGCCTGCTATCTTGGTTCTTCCAACTTGTTTAGCAACTGTATTCCATAAAACATCATTCTTAATAATTTGCTATACTAACTGCTTTTAGTTTTAAAAGCTCCATTATTTGCTGATTTAAAAAACAGTCCACTCAGTTAACATCAAGAATTATTTTACTTCAAACAAAGATCAAAAGGCCATAGTGGCTCAAAGGAACACAGGAAAAGCCTCTGCGTCAGAATTTTTAAATTTAATCCCAGTATAGTTATGTCTTCTCCATGTGGTCTTTAGCTCACTTTGCCTTCGCTCTCCCACTAAAAAGAGCAAAGAAGATATTAATCCTGCTAACTCAACTTAGCTAATTGTTGAAAAAATATATATATATTTTTTTGAGACAGAGTCCTGCCGTGTCGCCCAGGCTGGAGTACAGTGGCGCGATCTTGGCTCACTCCAACCTCTTCCTCCCGGGTTCAAGCAATTCTCCTGTCTCAGCCTCCTGAGTTGCTGGGACTACAGGTGCAAGCCACCATGCCTGGCTAAGAAAAAAATTAAATTATTTATGGGGCTGTTATGAAATGTAATACCCAAGAAATCAAGATGAAGTTACAAATGGGAACGGTGTGGTGGGAGGAAAAACTGTTAATCTTCACTGATACAGAAAGTTAATTTTTCAAATCAGCCTCCAGTGGAAATGCAATTTATAGGAAAATAAGTCCTAATCTTCCACAATGTTTTGATTAGATCATTGACGGGATGAGTTGTTGAGAACAACTGTGTTTCTACAATTTTCTTTTTGCTATAGATGGAGCAATTTCATTGTTCATTCAGCAAATACTGAATACCTACTTGTGTCATTCTGGTTTTTAAAGATTTATTGGCCCAACATATGTTTATTGAATGTCCCCTATGTCAACTGCTTCACTGCTTTCATTATGGTGTGTATTTGCACCCTGGAGTTAGGGGTCAGGGGCGAGAGTGCCAGATGATTCATTAGGATATGACAAGGAAATAGACTGTATATTAAAATTTATTTACTTTTATCTAAAGAAATAAGATTAGTTGGAAGGTCAGGATGTATTTAAAGTATTCCCAAGAGAGGTGATAAATCCATAGGCTTGAGGCAAAGGCAGTGTTGGCCACACACACTGGCTCCTGATCAGTACTGGGATACACTACTTACATGTACCTGGCTAAATGGCTTATAATATCTAGTTTTGACTAAATTGGCTCACATAAAATAGACTCAAAGTTAAAAGAGTTCTTGAAAACCAATAAGATAATGAAGCTGGCACATTTCACTACAAAGTAAAACATTTAATTAGCTGTACTAATGAGGTAAAAGAAACAATAATGTTCCACTCTTTAAGAAGATGGCCTCTGCATTCAAAATCATCAAGAAAGACTAATTTATATATTTATTTTATCCATCATCGTTAACTATGGATGTCACCTTAAAGTACACGTATATCTTTTTGGCTTAAAACATTAGCTGGTAATAATATAAAGCCATCACAATTTGCAAGATATTTAAGAATATTTTCTATTTAGAAATATGTTTTTCCATGAACATAATAATGAGGTTATTTATTGATAAAGAGTATATCTAAGGCTATTTACACATATTAAGGGAACACGTTCAAAACTGTTTACACACTGGAATATGTGATAAACAAATGAAAATGCTTGAAAGAGAGACTGTAGGAAATGAAGATTGAAAGGGAGAGAGTTGTCCTATTTCTCACTGACTGCAAAGGGTCAGTTTAAGCTCAAATCCAGATATTTTTCCAAGGCTATGAAAAATTTCTCATATGGAATATTACCTGCATTAATGGTCCATACAGTGGTTTTAAAACACAGACCTGAATACTTTGACATTTCTCTCATCAAGAGGAAGGGACGATATCTCCTGTCTCTTGGATCTGAGTGGGTTTGTGTTTTTACTATTAGACTTTGTTGTCCACAAAAGCCAATCACCATCTTCCTGTTACTTGCAGGTGTTTGCAATGCTAGGAGGAAGCTACCCACTATGGAAGAAGCTCAATTATCCTGAAACAGCCACGTGTGAGAGGCCATGTGCAGGTAAATGTTTCTGGCTAAGTCAAATCTTCTGAGCCATATAGCTAACTCAGGCCTTAGTCCGTCAGCTGGGTGAATACCGGCTTCAGTTAAAATTACAAGGTTCAGAAGAATCACTCAGAGGAGCCTATCTGAAGTTCCTTACTGATAAAAATCTCTGCAATATGAAAATATGGCTTTTTTTCAAGGCTACAACATTTTGGGGTTCCCTGTTAAATAGCAATAAATAACTTTGACAGAATTTGTTATCAGAAGTGATGTGTTAATAAAACTAAACAGGTGGCATTAACTTTGACACAAGGCAGTGGATAAAAGATGAGAAAACTTGAGGAATCTTTCAGTGAGAAAAGTGAGGGAAATGTCCTTAGAAAGTAAGAAAAATATTATTGGAGGCTAGAGGAAAGAAGACTCATACTATAAATGGTAGACATTTTAGAAACACTGTTGTGTATAGTATTGTGGAAAACATAAAATGTGCTAATGATTTGAAGAATCTAAATACATTTCCAGAAGAATATCAAAAGTTTCTTTTAACTGTGGTTTGTACATTACAGGAAAAGATAGATGAGTTAAAAAAGGAAAATTTGCAATTTGCAAGCCTAATTTAGACAAAAAAATAAAGGAGCCATTTACTCCTTGCTTAGTTCAAAAATAAAAATATTTCTTAACTCCACGGCTTCCCAGCAAACATTATCAAAGTAAGAAAGGGTTTAATTAAGGGCATGAAGATCAAATCCAGGATGTTGTGAGAATGATGTAGGGTCACAGCGAGTGTGGACTCAGGTTGTGACTATGAAACTACTTTTGAACATGGCAGAAGATTTAAGGTAGTATGTCACTGATCATTCTAGTAAAAATAAAAGCATCGCAGGCATCGAAAAGAGTGTGCCTTATAAATTATGTTTTAAAAGTAGGGCTTTGAAAAATCTTAAGGGCATTGTCCCACAGCAGTCTCACAGGGGACCCACAATAGTTATAGGAATACATATTTTGAAGATTTTTATGCATGTTTCTTTGTCTAATAGAGTGAATTCCAATAAGATTCCTAGAAAATCCACTGAGTTTTAAGGAGAACTGTATTTGAAAGAGTATACTGACAGCTTGGACTAAAAGGGTTAGATACAGAATAAAAGAGGGCTTTGAACTCCTGAAATCCTATGGGGAGGGCTAAAAACACTCTGCGACAATTACTCAGCTGTAAACATGGGCTATTTCTTGTGAAAAAGGAAAAATGACTCAAATGGTAGAACCACAAGTCTACCACAAGAGTTGGTTAACTACAGCCTATGGGCCCTTTTGGGCAGTGTTCTGGTTGTACGTGTCCAGTGGTCCAAGGATGTTTGTATACTTTTAAAGAATTGTTTTAAAAAGAATAAATTTCAACAAAGACCATATGTGGCAAACAAAGCCTAAACATTTACTATCTGGCACTTCATAGAAAAAGTTGACTAGCCCTCACCTAAAGAGTAAAACCAAGAAGCACAGAGAATCATTCCCAGGAAGCAGTAATGGGCCCTGATCATCGCTGGTAGCCTGGGCCTGGCTAGGCTTCAGAATTAACACAGACCTGTGTCTTTTGTGGTTAACCTATGCCTATTCCTTCTTTATATGTTGGAGGACAGATAACTAATCTCTTTAGTTCACTGATATTCAGATCGAGAGGAACTATATCTAAGGAATGGCATCTTATGAGAAATTTCATCTCAACCTGTACCTGATTTAGATAACAAGCCTGGACCTTGTGTCTGAACTTGATACACTAATAAGCTGGGTCTTTGGGTGGGTGGGTCTTCCCAGGAGCTGAGAATAATTTATACATAAAATAGAAACAGTTTGTTGCTTGAGCAATGATTTGAAAACGTCTTAAAATTCTTTTATATTCCTTCTATGGAGAAGTGGTGTCTGTGTCCCTTCTCCTGGAAGCAGGGAGGATTTGTGTCTGCTCTAACATATGGGGTATAGCAAAGGTTACTGCATACGTTCCCAGACGAGGTCAGAAAAGGCCTTGCAGTTTCTCTCTAATTCTGCTCTGGATGCTGTCTTGGACCTTCCAGGGCAGCCCATCTACCAGCTGAGGTACCACTGATATCATCAGGATGAGAAAATTCCTCAGCCAAATCCTTCCTGAAATCTTAACTCACAGAATGTAGGAAATATAATTAAATGGTTGTCATTATAAGCTACTAAGTTTTGGAGTGTTTTGTTTTGCAGCAATAGGTAGGTGAAACAGTTCACTATGGATGTACAGAATATACTCAGCAGTGAGGTGGTACTGGGGCCCTAGTTATGTGACATGCTTTGGCCAATGGAATGCTAGCAAATGTGACACAAGTAGAGGCTTGAAAAGGATATGCAAGATTGGGGTTCTCTTCTCTGGCACCTCTACACCATTGGTATGAGAAGTTATACCTAGGCTGGCCTGCTGGAGGGTAAGAAGCAAAGCAGAGGACCCCAGTTGTTCCCAACACACTGGTGGAGTCTGTCCTACATAAATCAACAGCCAGCTGCCTCACAGACAAGTGAGCCCAGCCAAGATCAGAAGGTCCACTCAGCAAATGTAGCCTAAATCACCAGAAGGCAAACTTGTGAGCTAACTAATTATTTATTGTTTTAAGCCATTCATTGTGGAGGGTGTGTACATGTTATGTACCATGTCAGTAGCAGTAGCAATAGATAGTACAATAAAGATTTTTATTGCAAGGCGCTTTCCTCATAAAAAACACTTTGTTTCTAATCATAGAGTTTCATGGACTATCTCTAATACACTTTGCATATTTAATCTGCTATTTTATCTTAGCATGCCTTTTCCTTCTAGAATGTCCTTTACCTTCTTTCTGCCTTTCCTAATCTTACATAGAGTCTTGATGGCCTAGTTTAAATTCTGCAACCCTAGAATCAGCCTAGAGCACTCCATCCACAATGGTCTTACCTCTGGATTCTTGTAGAATTCATTTTATATATAATTTATATATGACAATTAACTGTAGACTGCTTTGAGATCTATTTAACTTACTTCTGGGTTTCATTTCTCCCTACCTATATTTTGAGATCCCTAAAGACAAGTGTCTTGTGTCATACTACTTCTCACCCTTCATCCCAGGCTCCATGGCATGTAGCCCAGTTTAGAGCACATAATAGGTGTTCAGTAAACATAGAAAGAAGGCAAAGAATAAGCTATAGCTTTTGAAAGGAGCTTAGACAGGGAGAGACCACAAAATACACATTTTATAACATTCTTTATAGTCATTTTCTATTACTTCAAATTTGAAAGAATAATAGAACCCGTTATGAAAGATAATTGAGCAATTTGCTACAGGGTCAGGGGGTGGGAGGAAAATCTGCTGAAATCTCGAATATTTTCAGTGAATCACAGTGTTTATGGGTAAAAAGGTATTAAACAATTGCTGTCAGGCTTGACTATCTGCCAAATGACTGATCATAATGGCATAGCTGTATTTCCCAACTTGGAGATTTTGCAAGTTATTAATAAACTGTGCAACATTTACCAGGTGTTTGGTTAACACATGCTTATATAAAGAGTTAGCAAATATTTATAGTCCACAGAAATCCTCCCACTATATTTAGACATTTGAAAAAGAAGAATCATTTTCCTTTAAATGATTGTATTTCTCATGAAAGGGCATTGCATTTCCAAGAATCATAAGAAGTGTTACTCTGCATCTTTTTGTCTCATCTTTCCTTCCATGGAAATTACCTCTGAGGATAATGGGGAAGCTGAATTAGAGCAGTCACCTGCCAAAAATTATGTTTTAGTGACAATGTACCTCGTCTAATTTTTTTAAAAAAGGAGAAATAGGAAATGATCTTTTAGCATCTGTTGAGAAAAAAAGAGAGTTTTCTTTATACCAAATCTACTTTAATTTTACCTTCAAGGAACGGTAAGCACATTTATTAATTTATCTTTCCTCTTCATTTTGAGTAGGATTTAGTCAGTCCTTATATCCAGAAATTTAAAATGAGGCTAAATATGTATTCCATCATTGTAATAGACTTGTGATGAAGGGGAAGAGTTTGGTGGTAGGGTAGGGATTATCTTCTGAAGCCTAGTAAAGGATGGCAGTAATCCCTTTCATATTAGTCATAAAAAATTGGCATTGCTTGTATGGCAGTATGAGATAGGTTTGAATAACCCTATCCAAAGAATTGTCTAATTAAAAGTGCATGTCTAAAGCCCAGCTTCTGGTGTTCTCCTGACCTGGTGGTGACACTAACCAGAAGGACCCCTCCCTTTGCACAGAGTGGGACACTTAATACTGAAGCTGATTAATTTACATTCACATACAAACTGATATAATTTTTCAAAAGATTGTGATTAGTCATCTGTCACCTCCTCCTCGTGACAATTAAAATAGTAAAGCTTGCCCATCAAAAGGAGAATTCTCCCAGGGATAACTGGGTGGATAAGGGATACCCACTGAAATCCCAAGTCATGCCTCCAAGGAGAGTATCCTACATTTAGCCTGTGTGAAGGCTCCCCCTAGAGGAGCTCAAAACAACTGCACAACACAACTGAAAGGTTCCATCACCAGCTCCTGTCCTTCAGAAGAAAAGGCAAATGGAACAAACTCTTCATAAACATTTCTGCCAAAAATTGTTTTACAAAAGTATTTTTTGCTTTCATCCAAGATCTTTTCTTATTCAACTGGCACCTCCAATATGAAATAAGACACAGATAATGAACCACACCACCATGCGAGCCCTGTTGTAGTTAGGACTTACCGCCTTCAACCAACTGGAGGAAATGCCAGTGTAAAAAAACTAAATAAATAACCTTATTCTAAGGGGTGTGTGTGTGTGTGTGTGTGTGTGTGTGTGTGTAGACTACTGCCAACAATTAGTTGCTTTATATTCCAAAAATGACATGAAGGAGAAAAAGATACTTCTTGACAAAACCTTGTAATTAATTGAAAAAGATTTATTTGACTACATGAGAATCTGGAGATTCTAGTGTTTATTCAAGACAAGCATACCATGCAGCTGACTCTTACTGAGGTTTTGAAAGAATTAGGAGATTTCCTTGTAGTCTATGGTCTTAAGTAACCATTCTCCTCTAAGATAAACAGGCTCCTTTTCCGAGTATGTTTTAAGAATGAGCTATCTAATCTGCCCACGTAAGTCAAATAAGCAAACCTCCGGGGCACATTCCACAGGCAGAAGTGGCAACTCACAGGTTGGGATCTGCCTGTTAGGTGCTAAACTGAAGAGAGGGTTTCAACAGACTAATAGAGCCTGAGGCCTCAGATGATGACTCATATGGATCTTCCATTAAAATTGTCTAAACAAAAGTGTTTTGATGTTCTCATTTATCTAGTGTGGCTTTCCCCCTTTTTTTTCTTTAAAGTGTTTGGAGACATTTCCCACAGCACAGCAAATAACAGACATCAGTGCCCAGTGTTATAAAAGGAGAATAGAGTTTTTATCAGATTAGGGAAGCTGGGTTCCAATAATAGTTTAACAGTTCCTACTGAAGCAGAATCAAGGAGGCATCTGGCAGTATATACCACCCATCTAAATCACAGCGTAACATTAAATGCTGGATGTAGAGGAAAACAGAGAATATGTTATATGAAGTGATAAACTTCATAATTAACATTATCCTTAACCATATTAACTATTGTTATTATTATTAATATTACTACAATAAGTTAATTGGACCTGGGAAAGAATTTAGGCTAACAGGCAACTCTTTTTTTCAGGGCATATTACCCAAATTCTGGCAAAGGATAATCCATAACAGTACACTTCTACTTAGTATATCTCTAACATGCCCTAGGGAGTCAGGTGGAATCAAGAAAATCTTCAAACTTGAGCAAAACCAAATAATAAAGACTAGTTTCATCTGAAATAACACTTTGCTAGTTGAAATAAATATTGCCGCTGCCAAAATTCCAGATTGAAGGAATTGTCCTATGTGAAAATCAAACCATTCAGTGGTATACAATTTCATTCATTTGGGCTTGATTAGCCTGACCAGTATTACTCATGATAACCAGCACAATGGAACCCAAGTATAATCCCTGAACCCCATTTAACCTTATTCAGGGCATCCAAGCTTGTTTTCCTCCAGTATTTTCATCCAGCTCTCTTCTACCCCATAAATCCTTAGCATCTATATGTATTTGAAGAGTAATCTACCATATGTTATTTGTGATTTTGCAATAATCTGATTTTGATGATTCAGTTAACTTTTTGCATTTTCGTTTCTCAAAGTGTTTCCAGATATTCCAGAGGGTTTTTTTTCCATGTGACCAAACTTAGAGAAAAAAATGCAGCAGACAAAAATTTCTGAACATCACCCCCTTTTTAAATTTTTATAAATGGAGCTAAGTGAAACTAGGTTAATGAAGAAATGTAGTGAACATATGTGTTTGTGCTAAAGAATACTGTTTCCAGAAGAATAGTTTTGTTTTTTGTCGTTTTGAGACAAGGTCTCTATTGCTGGAGTGCAGTGGTACAATCATAACTCACCGTAACCTCAAACTCCTAAGCTCAAGTGATCCTTCCACTTCAGCCTCCAGAGTAGCTAGGACAACAGGTGTGCACCACTATGCCAAGTTAATTTTTAAAAATTATTTTGTAGAAACAGGGTCTCATTATGTTGCTCAGGGAGGTCTTGAACTCCCAGTCTCAGGTGATCCTCCCACCTTGGCCTCCCAAAGTGCTGAGATTACAGTTGTGAGCCACTGTGCCCAGAAAGAGTTGCTTTTTGAAAGAAGGAGCCCAAATTCCTTCTCAGGCTTCTTTGTGTTTCCATTCTAGTAGATAGAGCTGGCCATCTAGTAATAGCGCAGCAAATGTTTATTGAGTAAATTAACACTAATTTAAAGATAATTGAACAATTAGTAGGTAATGAATGATCTGTAAATTAGCAACTTATAATAAATTACAAATTATTTAGCTAATCAGTAAATAATTAAACTTCAATAGAGATAATGATAAAATATTCAGTAAGTAAACACATGCCCAGAATAAAAAAAGAAAATCCCCTAAAAATTAAAGATCCAAACCACAGAACAATTGCAATGGAAAGAAATGTTATTATTTTCAAACACTGTAAGATATAAAAGGGCACTGAAACAAAATTAGATCAATTACTGAGTAGGGCAATTCACCATGCCATCTTGTATAATAATCTATTATTAACAACAGTTTCTTTAATATTCAATTCCTAAATGCCCAATTTAGAATCTTAGTGTTAAAACATACTTGAGAGGTTGGTTTTCCATTAAAACTCCATTGTTTTGGACATGAGGCCTTTGAGCCCCATTTCAGATGCATAACCTGATAGAATATTCTTGGCTGGTGCACACCTGACTTCCAGTTGGCTCGTTCTTTCTTTTCTTATATTCTTTCTGCCCATCATCAACTTCATCCCTATTCTTTCGTGCCTACCCTCTGTGTGGTTTCTGTGGAATAGGACAATTTTTGTAAAATCTGAGGTAGTGCATCCAAATAAACGAGTGCATACTTGTAACATTTATCTTTTTAAACTATGAAGTTTCAAAGCATTATACTATTGATTACCTTCTGAGCCCGACCTGGTTTCACCCTTAGTGGTTTATGCAGCAGTCTTTTCTACTGATTCCTTTTACAAGAAACAGAGTAGACCTGTTTGTAGATTCAATTTATTCCCTAGCCCTTCTTTTTAAATGTACCAAAAACATCCAACTCAAATGTGTGCAGCCAGAGGTGATAAAGAAGGGATATAGACTGCAAAAGCTCCCCAAAAGAAAAGCCAACCAGTTTCTTAAATAAAAAGCAGAAGAAAGGACAAGAATAATTTTTCCAACCAGGAAATGCTTTTGCCACTATAGCATCCAATACATGATCAAAGAGAAACATCAGTAAAACATATGTTTCTCCATTGTTTCTAGTCCATTTGTCCCTGACATTTTGCTAATTATCTCAAAAAAGGATTACTATATAATTTTCCTTGCCCTTCTATTTCTAATTAAAGGTAACAATTTCTCTTGGTGATTAATATCTTCCAGGTTAATAACGAATGACTATGCCTGAGATAATTTACATCATTCTAGATTCCTGGTTCTCCTAGGACAATCTCCTTCTTGGTGTCAAAAGTCTTCCCCTCTAGTTTGCATGTTAACAGCACAGAAGGCTCTATTCTAGTCAAATGTGAATGTCCTGAGTATTTAATTAACAAAGCAAAAATGATGGAAGTAAGGACTTTTCCTTGAACTGGAGGGGGAAAAAGAAAAGCCTTAGGTGTCAGAGGAGCTGAGTACTGCCATCTGCTGGCTATGGTGTCTGGGTCAATTTTTTGTTCTTTAATATTTCTGAGCTTCTAGATTTCTCATTTGAAAAGAGTTTCACACTAATAT
Organism: Macaca mulatta; assembly: GCF_049350105.2. Lineage (NCBI taxonomy): Eukaryota > Metazoa > Chordata > Mammalia > Primates > Cercopithecidae > Macaca > Macaca mulatta. Next base: position 128,826,818 of record NC_133413.1, read on the forward strand.
TCTATCAACAGGGTTCTGAGGTTGGAAAATGTGTGTGAAATATAACTTTATAAATTTCAAGTGTGATACAAATATCAGTGGGAAATTTTTTGTGAACAAAACCTGTAAGATTCTGGGGACTTCCTCAGAATAGTTAACTGAGTATGTTCAGGAAATTGTTTAGAGACACTAAGTGGTTTCCCCTTTATAGTCTATAGCCGTACCGTTTTTCAGCCCCAACCATCACTTCATCCTTTGCTCTGTAGCTTTCTTCATTTGTTGGGAGAGAGGCTATTCTTTTACTTGAACTAGTGGGAGCTCATTTTGCAAAGGCAAGCATATCTTGTCCCCATTTTTCTATGTGCTGAACTGATCATCACTGTGAATGCATCACTAAGTGGAAGTTTTAGGGTTAAGATCCTTATGGAATAACTACAGAAGTCCTATCTTCCCCCACTAGATACACGCTTCACCATCCCCTGAAAGATTTATAAAGAAGGACACCGTAGCAACATGTGACCTTTTGAAACCGCTCCCTTGGAAGGAATTCTAATGTCCTCCTGTCTATGTTACCTGCTACGTACCTACCACCGAGGAAAGATGCTGAAAATTTAATGAATTGAAGAAAAGCTGTGCAAGCTTCTCTTTTGGAAGAACCTTGGAGAAGAGGGAGGCAGACAGAAAGAAAACTTTCAAAGAAATTCCACTGCCCTCAAGGGTGGCATCTACAGAGGACAGTGACAGGGCCTTGGAGATGTATGATTTCTTCTGCTGCTCATTTACCTAGGTCTGTTTTCACTCTGGTGACTGGCCACAATCATGGGAAAAGTAAAGAAATTTGATAAATATCAAGGTACAAATGCTAGAGAAAGAAAATTGGGACTCTTACAACTAAGGGCTAATTGATGTAGAGATGGAAGGTTTGTGGTGCTATGTTTTGCATGTGCCTGTGTGTGTGTGTGTGTGTGTGTGTGTGTGTGTGTGTGTGTGTATGTAGGAGAGTAGGAAGTAGAAGAATTCACAATACAAGCTAAGAACCTGGGCCATGGACGCAGCCAAAGAAGGGGGGACATGGGTTGAATGGAGAAGCATATGGGACTAGATATACAATGTATCTGGAAAACAGACACATATACAACATCCAGAGAATAACTGACAACATCCAGAGAATAACTGCAAACAGTCAAATAACATATTTTGTATTCAACCACTGACACAGAAATTCATTCACAATATACTTTTTAGTGGAAGAGAGAAGGCTATGCCACCCCTATAAGGTATGATGCCATTCTTAGAAATAAATATGCATATAGAGAAAACTATCTGAAAGGATACATGTCAAAATGTTTACATAAGAGATTATTTCTGGACGTAAGAATTAGAGGGGAATTTTATATATTTTTTCTTTTTTGTGTATGTACAGTTTCTCATTTTCCTACATTTAGTATGTAAAAAGGAAAAAAAGTAGCACATTTTTAGAAAAGAATTCTAAATTTCTTTTATAAATATCACTGAAGAAACAGACTTGATTTGGGCAAAGGGAAGAAAAGGTTAGAATAGGGGTTGGCAAACTACAACCCTCTGAGCTAAATCTGGTCTGCCACCTGCTTTTGTAAATAAAGTTTTATTGGAACACAGCCACCTCTTTCATTGACATACTACAAATATGGAGTTTAGCAATTGTGACAAAGATCCTATGACCTACAGAGCCAAACGGCTCTCCTATCTGGTCCTTTACAAAATACGTTTGCAAAAACCCAGTTTAGATGAATCCTCCTAATATGGTCTTATCTATTTTACCTTACTAGCTGTGTGAGCTTAGGGAAGTCATAACTTTCACCCGTCAGGTTCCTCATGTGTAATGAGATGGATAACACGTCTTAGAGATTTTATCAAAATTAAATGATTCAATACATAAAAGGTGCTAAACATCGTGTTTGGAACATAGTAGATGCTCAATAAATATTATGCTCCTACTTATTTTCTACTTACTATAAATAAAATGCATTATTCTGCTATCATGGCAAACTAATGAAACTGCCACTTTTGTTAGTAAAAATTGTTCAATATTGGCAATTTTATATGGCTTAATGGAATCATACTTTAGCCAGTTACTATTCTCATTGCTCCTGTTTAAGCTGTAATTGCTGAGCTTGTATCTATCAATGTCACCAAGGTAGTTTTAGGGTTAGCTAAATTGCCACAAAGGACTGGAAACCCAAATCTATTAATAGCATTATTCTATCCAAATTTGGACACTTTGGGTGTCTGAAACAAAACACTGTATTTGTATTGCACTTTGTTACTTGTGAAGCACATGGAAATTTGCATTCAATGCACCTATGGTGTGACAGATTAGGGCCTCTCTCCTGCTGCCCTAAATAGAAGCTTTTTAGATAAAGGATATTTGCTTCTACCCTACAAAGTAGCACCTGACTTAAATTTCAGCAGACTCAGTGAGCTTCCACAGCACTGCGACAATCACTCTTGGCACTGAGCAAAGTTCTGACACAGTCTACCACAACATCCTGGGAAGACCTGCCGAAAGGAACGTGGGGCTCAGAATTTGGAGAGTGTCATTCAGCCGCACTTGAAGATGACATTCTGGGGCTTAGTACAGATCCAAAATAGGAGTTCTCTAAAAAAGTAAAATGGGGCTTCTCCAAGAATGAGACAGGAAGACCCACTGGAACATCAATGTAATGTAATTACAAGAAGCTGCAGATAGGGAAGTATAGGATGAGCTTCATGAAAAGGATGCAAAATCAGGAAACCGAAAGACGAATCAAAGTATTCTTATCAACAGAAATGAAGAAAGGCTTTAAGTTCAATGCTATAACTATCAAAGGAAGAACAAACCCAATTTAATCCAATCAACACTTATTAAATGCCTACTTTATGCCAGGCGCTGGGTTAACACAGCTAGAGATAGTAAGATAAATCAGACATAATTTCTACCTTAGAGAAGTTTCTGGGCTGGTGGGAGGGAGATGAACATGGAACCAAATAACTTTAATATCATGTGAGAAGTGTTATAATCCTAACAATAATAGCTTTCATTTATTAATTGTGTAAAATGTAAAGCAAACACAGAATGGAAAAATTAGTTTTGCTTGGAGAGGTCCAGAGAGGGTAGGGAGGAGGGGGGGTAATTACAGTCAGGACCTGAAAATGACCAAAAGTTCACCAAGCAAATACTGAGGCAAGAATGAGAGTGATGTACTGTGGTTTCAGGACAGGATGGATTGGTGTAATGGTTAAAATGAAGCTGACAAAAATCCTCATAAGCCAAACTTAGGAACTGTGACTTTATTCAGTAGGCATTAATTCTCAATAATCAGGAAGCAGCTTGGTTCAGTCTGGTTTAAAAAGACTGGAGAATACTTTCATAGAGAGCCATGAGGCAGGATCATAGGAAGAAGAGAGACTAAATGGTTCTGTTTTTGAAAATTTAGACCAGAAAAGTGGCAGCCAGAAGAGAGAAGAGGAGATGGATACAGGATGCAGCATGTCTTCAAACTGAAATGCAAAAGTGGAGGGAGACATTCTGAAGACCCGGAAGAGACACAGCTGAAAACAGTACTGGTGTGGGAGGAGCAAGGGATGGTAGGCAAGGAGAAGACCACAATTAGGTCACTGGCCTTGGGAAAGGGAGCATCTTTTTTTCCTCGACCAGCCTGAGCAACATGGTGAAAATCTGTCTCTACAGAAAAATACAAAAAAAAAATAGGCCAAGTGTGGTGGTATGTACCTGTAGTCCCAGCTACTCGGGAGGCTGTGTGTGGAGGCTCTGGGGCTTCAGCCCAGGGGATCGAGGCTGCAGAAAGCCATGATGTCACATGTCACGTCATTAAAGGGTAATGAATGATACCCAAGAGAGCAAAAATCTGATTTCCTTAGCCTGGCCCTCAAAGCATTCTGTAATGTAGCTTATAACCTATACTTCTGATCCATCTTCACCTCCTTTATTCTTCCCTCCTGAGGGTTTACAAACCCAAACAGCTTCGGGACTCAGGTGGCTAACACACAAGGGGGTGAAGTGGCAGGGTCTGAGGCCCTGAAGTGGTGAGTCCATGGCTCACAGGCTGTTATATTTTCTTTTTAAATTCACTGAGAGGTAAACAAAATACATACACACAACTTGAGATTTTAGATGTTTTACATTTATCTTGAGAGGCTTTACCTTCTAAAATGTTCACAGCATCAATCCAGCCTTCTCTAAGCAGACTTCCCAGTCAACCAGGCTTATAGACAAGAGTTCCTTCTCATGTCTTACTAGGGTTATAAGCATGTCCACCCCAATGCTTATATTCTGTATCACTTACCTGCACGTATAAGATACCATCTCTCAGAGTGTACAGGTCAAAGCATGAGCTTTGGATTCAGACAGCCCTGGGTTAAAATACTGGTTTTGCCACCTCTGGGCTTGTATGACATGTGAAAAGCTATCTAAGGTCTTGGAACCTCACTTTCCTCATCTGTTAAATGATAATAATATTAATAGTAACACCAACCTTAAAGGGTTATTGTGAAGATAAAATTAAACAACATATGAAAAACACTTCCTGGATTGCCTGGCATATAAACCTTCAATACATATTTTTTAAGATATATGGTTTTCCCCAACATGGTGATAATTTAAGGAAGGGAAAGAAGCACATTTCTGAATTCTTTATACCTTGAATTACTAGATAAATATTTTGGGAGTATTCGATGCTAAGTATATGTTTAGGAAATGGGTTGATATTTACAATAATCATTATTACTGAAAAACACACTGGGCAAGGAGAAGTTTTCATGGGCTGGAGAAATTACCACTAATTGCTAGGTTTCAGGGCCTTAACTAGATTACTGAGATGCTTCTAAACAATAAAAAACAAAAATTACACATGTAAGTATATGTGTATATAGATGCATTTATATAATTCTTTACATACAAATGTATATCTGTAACACATATATGTTTATAATTCTTTACCACTTGCAAAGTGCTGTCTCACAAACTTTGATGTGGGGTCCCTACAACTACAGATCAATAATAATAGCCAATACTAACTGTATAAGATACCTATTATCATAATTTTATTTTAGGGAAAGGGAAACTGAGGCTCAGTGAGGTTAAACATACTTGGCCAAGGTCACACACCGTGAATAATGAATGGAATGTACTCTATTGCAGGTCACCACAGTCCAATCTTTCTCTAATCTTTCATAGGTATCAAAGATACGAAGCTTGCCAAGAGTATTCTAAACATCTAAGAGTAACATTACCCTACAGTTAATATGAGAATTGAAAAATATCTCTAATAAGAATTTCAACAGGGAACATGGGGGATCAAACACAGTGTCCTAAAAGGATGCTGGCCAAGATCTCTTGAAGATAGTTGTATTTTATTGAAATAGTGCCACAGGATTGTAAATATCATCAATCCCACATGTGTGGGCTTCAGTTTCCTCCAACAATAACGCATGACATCAGACTCCTCACCATAAATGATGTCATCTAAAGGAAAAGAGTCATTGGTCTACTTAGCTGATTGCCTTTAACAGGTCTAATTTTTCATCTCCTAGTAACATGCAGGCTCTGTAAGGATGGGAACTCTGACTTGAGAGGAAGAGAGCATGTGGTATACTAATTTTTTTTTTTGAGATGGAGTCTTGCTCTGTTGCCCAGGCTGGAGTGCAGTGGTGGGATCTTGGCTCATTGCAAGCTCCTCCTCCTGGGTTCACGCCATTCTCCTGCCTCAGCCTCCTGAGTAGCTGGGACTACAGGTGCCTGCCACCATGCCCAGCTAATTTTTTTTGTATTTTTAGTTGAGATGGGGTTTTACCATGTTAGCCAGGATGTTCTTGATTTCCTGACCTTGTGATCTGCCCGCCTCAGCCTCCCAGAGCGCTGGGATTATGGGTGTGAGCCACTGCGCCTGGCTGTGGTATATTAATTTTTAAACAGAAAATGGGAGCAAAACCAAGAGGAGAGGGCGTCTCCAATTTTGCAGTCTGACTCCAGTGCTTGCTTTGATTGCTTTGCAATTGGACTCCAAAACCAAAAAATAAACTTACAGAGTAATTAACAAGTCATCAATAAAAAAGAAATCAGAGCTGGGCATGATGGTGCACACCTATATCCCTGGCTACTCAGGAGGCTGAGGCAGGAGGACTGCTGGAGCCCATGAATTCAAGTCCAGCATGGGCAGCATAGCAGCATAGTGAGACCCTTGCCCTGTCTAAGAAAGAAAGAAATCAAATGGAAACAGGAGTTAATTAAAATGGGGACAACAGAATGGATCATGCTTAATTGACTTAGTTTCTTTGACAGGGTATAAAGCTCAACATTCACAATGGAGGCAGATGTAGATGTTTGATCATATTTGATTTAGTATCGTGATTATCACAGGAGACTAGAGAGTGGAATAAAGACAGGGAAAAAAACAAAAAAAACACACAACTGGATCTGGTCAAAGGTGAGGCAGTAGGAGATCAAGTCCCTTGCTATAAGGGCTTCATTCTGCTCCTCGAATTTGGTTGGAAAAACACACCCATGAAAAGAATGTCTTGTCCATTTCAGAACCCCACCCTGGTTACTTCTAAGTGAAGTAACTTAATGGACTTTTCATAAGAATGAGTCTCCTGTTCTTCCACAGCCGTGTCACCAAGCTTTGAACATTTTCTGGTGCCCCTGTACAAATCAGTTTAGTCTCTGGGTTTCTGTTTATTCATGTGAAAAGAAGGAGACAGGAGGTCCCTTGCAACATGACATCATGATGCCCTGCTTTTCTATATAATATTTCACAGCAATGGGATACGGTTTATCTCTCTCAGCACACTGTTTGGCTCATAGTGGTGTCATTAAATGATTATCAATTCACTAATGATTGACTAGTAATGATAATAGGTAATATTTCTTGATGTCCTTTGATGTGCTAGGCACTGTTCTAAATATTGTCTGGGTTTCAACTCCTTAATCCTCCCAACAAGCCTGTGTGGTGGGTTCTGTTGATGGTAAGTGCTCAGCTCCTCTAATTACCTTGAGTCACCCATTGAACTCTGAGCCTCACTTCTTCACCTGCAATAGCTTGCGAGATTGTTGAAAGCCACTAACTCTTTAGTACTGAGGAGTTCTACACACAGTTCTAGGCACCGGACAGGCATCACATGTACTGGACAGAACTAGAGTCCATGTGGTTCTCAGCAGAGCATCCTGCACATAGAAAACCTCCAAGAAACGATGGGCATTATTAGGGATGTCAGGGATTTTCTAAAGCAAGGCTGCTCCCATAGTAAGAATATTCCTGCTAGTTCTGATCTATGAAACAAATAGTTCATCTAGTGACAATTTCCACTCTTTTCCTGTCAAATATTATCACTAAATACATTTTGAATTTAGAGTATCAGTAAATGTGTCCTTGGAGCAGTGGTTTTCTTATGTGAGCCTACAAATTGGTGCTGTTCTGTGATGAAAATGGGAGAAATAAAAATAATGTATATTTTTTCTTCAAGCAAAAATCTGTCTTGAAACCATGAGTATTTTGTGTTAAAATTCCTTTGGTTTATAAAATGGTGGTGAGGGTACTTTTTAATTAAAAAATATTAATCGGCAAAATACAAAAGGTGGCAACTGTATGTCATTTGCAAAAACGCTTTCTGTAATTTAACTTGTCTATGAAATCCAAAAGTCTTGGATGCACTGATGAAGACTCAGACGAGCAGAATTTCAAGGAGAAGACAAGAGAGTATTGTTCTTTTGTCAGCAGTCATCTCTCAACAACAGGCAACACCATGCCTTTCTTTATAAGAATGCTTTGGTACCTCCAGATTATCCTTTCAGTGAAAAAAAAAAAACGCAAACATGGATTTTCAAACTTTATCTATAATTATCTATATTATGGATAAATATAAAACCATATCCATCCATCCATCTATCCATCCATCTGTCCATCCATCTTTAATATAAACGATCCTATAGACAGAATGGAAAAAATGTAGGATAACACTTTTATCTTTTCATTTTAAGAACGGTATGTAGTTTAAAAAATGTAAAAGTACACAAGTTTTTATAAACTAACTTTACTGAGACATAATTTATATACAATAAATCCCACATATTTGAAATATCAAGTAGATGATGCTTGACAAAAATACAAAACATTTTCACCTCTTTCACTCCCTTTTACAGTCAATCTCCCTTTTACCCCCTACTCTGGGCAACCAATGATTAGACTGCTATCCCTGCAAGTTAATCTTGCAAGCTCTAGAATTCCATATGACTAGAATCACATATTATGTTCCCTTTTGTGTTTAACGTGTTTCACCGAGCACAATGTGAGATTCACTCACGTTGCATGCATCAGTAATAGGTTCCTTTTTATAGCTGAGTAGAGGTTTTGGTATGAACACACAATTCATTTATGCTCCTCTTGATTGATATAAGGGTTGTTTAGAATGTTTGGCTATTCTAATTTCTTTTGAAATTATTGGACTATAATTTTTAAGAACATACTTTCCATTTCTCCTGGGTGGATACTTTTGAAATTATTGGACTATAATTTTTAAGAACATACGTTTCCATTTCTCCTGGGTGGATACCTCAGAGTGGAATTGCAGAATCATCTCATAAGTTTGTGATTAACTTCATAAGAAACTTGACATTTTCAAATCGGGTGACTCCATATTATACTCACATACAACATACATACAAGAGATTCATGTGTGCCACGTCCGCAGCAACAATGGGTATGGCTTAGTATTAGAATTTAAGCCATTCTACTGGGTGAAAAGTATTATCTCATTGTGGTTTTTATTTGCATTTTCTTGATGACTTAATATTTCTGAGCATACTCTCATGTGCCTTTTGGCCATTCTTATATTTTCTTTGTGAAGTATGGTTTCAAATCTTTTGCCCATATTATTGGTTATCTTCTTGAGTTTTAAATGTTCTTTATGTATTTTGTATACAAGTTCTTTTTAGATATATAATAAAAGTACTTTCTTCTTGTCTGTGGCTAGGCTTTTTCATTCCGTTGATGGATTCTTAGAAAAGCAGAAGGCTTTCAATTTTGATAAAGACCCATTTAGAAGCCAATTGTGGTGGTGTGCATCTGTAATCCCAGCTACACGTGAGGCTGGAGCCATGGGATCTCTTGTGCCAAGAGCTCAAGTCCAGCTTGGGCAACAGAGCAAGACCCTGTCTCAAAAACAATAACAAAGAAAGAAAAGAAAAGAAAAGAAATAAAAAGACCAATTTATCAATGTTTTTCTTTTAAACTAAGTGCTTCTGAGGACATGTCTAATAATTCCTTGCCTATCCCTAAGTGTGAAAATGTTCTCTTATGCTTCCTTCTAGAAATTGTATAGGATTAAGTTTTATATTTAGGTCCATTATTTATTTCGAATTAAATGTTGTGTATAGTGTGATGCAGGAGCTGAAGTTCATTTATCCAGTTATTCCAGTACCCTGTAGTGAAGAGACCACCCTTTCTCTCATTGAATTGCTTTGGCACGATTTTTGAAAAACATTTGGCCATATATATATGAGTATATTTATGGCATTTCTATTTTGTTCTACTGTTATAATCTACAAGTTAGTCTTTATTCCAGTATCATATTATCTTAATTATTGTTATTTTATAGTAATTCTTAAAATTAGGTGGGCAAGTCCTCAAAAGTTTGTTCTTTTTTCCATACGAGTTTCACTACTCTAACGTTTTTGCACTTCCATACAAATTTCAGAATCAATGTGTTCACTTTATTTTAAAAAATCTGGTGTTATACATGTATACATATGTAATAAACCTGCATGTTGTACACATGTACCCTAGAACTTAAAGTAAAATTAAAAAAAATCTGGTGTTATATTGATTGTGAATTTTAACATTGAATCTTCTAATCCACAAGTGTGGGATATCTCACCATTTATTTAGATCTTTAAGTTCTCTTAGCAATGTTTTACAGTTTTCTGTGTAGAGTCTTAGATATATTTTGTTTAGCTATTACATAGTAATCTTGTATTTCGTGTAGTAAGTTATATTATTAGTACTTGTAGGATTTTTTTTTTTCTTCGTACAGGTTAAGCATCCCTAATCTGAAAATCCAAGATCTGAAATGCTCCAAAATCCAAAACTTTTTGAACACCAGCATGAAGCTCAAAGGAAATGCTCACTGCAGCACTTCAGATTTTAAATTTTTAGATTAGAGAAGCTCAACTGGTATGTATTCTGCAAATATTCCAAAATCCAAAAAAAAAATACAAAACTGAAAACACTTCTGGTTCCATGTATTTTAGATAACACTCAACCTCTAGATCATACAGTTTTTTATATAAACCATTTGATCTATAAATAAAAATAATTTCACTTCTTCCTTTCTAATCTTTTTGTCTTTAGTTCTTTTTCTTGCTTTATTTCACTGGTCAGGGTCTTCAGAACAATATTTAATAGAAGGTAAGTAGCCAGGTGCGGTGGCTCATGCCTGTAATCCCAGCACTTTGGGAGGCTGAGGCGGGTGGATCACTTGAGGTCAGGAGTTCGAGACCAGCCTGACCCAACATTGTGAAACACTGTCTCTACTAAAAATACAAAAAATTAACTGGGAATGGTGGCAGATGCCTATAATCCCAGCTACTAGGGAGGCTGAGGAACGAGAACCTGGGAGGCAGAGGTTGCAGTGAGCCAAGATCATGCCACTGCACTCCAGCCTGGGTGACAGAGTAAGACACTGTCACACACACATAAAAATAAATTTTAAAAAATAAGGTAAGAAAAGCTAATGTCCTTGTCAAATTCTATAGAGAATTTTTTTTTAAACTATTTAGGGTGATGTTATCTGTAAGTTCACCATAAATGCTGTTTATCAAGATTTCTGTTATTTCTACTTTTCTGGTAATTTTTTTAAAAATTGTAGATCAACACTGAATTTTGTCAAATGCTTTCTCTGCATCTATTGAGAAGAATGTATATTGGACATACATACTATAAAGTGTTCTCTAGATGCCAGTTAGGTCTCGTTGATTGACAATGCTGTTCACATCATCAGAGAGTGATGTTGAAGTTTACAATGGTAATGGTAAATTTATCAATTTCTACCTGAATATTATCAGTGTTTGCCTTATGTATTTTGATGCTCTATGTTAAGAGTGCAAATGTTTAGAATTGTTATGTCTTCGTGGAGAATGTAACCCTATATCATTCTGTAATTGCCTCTTTTTTTTTTTTTTTTTTTTTGATGGAGTCTCGCTCTGTTGCCAGGCTGGAGGGCAGTGGCATGATCTCGGCTCACTACAACCTCTGCCTCCCGGGTTCAAGCGATTCTCCTGCTTCAGCCTCCTGAGTAGCTAGCACTACAGGTGCATGCCATCATGCCCTGCTAATTTTTGTATTTTTAGTAGAGACAGATTTCACCATATTGGCCAGGATGGTCTCAATCTCTTGACCTTGTGATCCACCAGCCTTGGCTTCCTAAAGTGCTGGGATTACAGGCATAAGCCACCACGCTCGGCCTAATTGCCCTCTTTATTCTTTTAACTCTTGTTCTAAAGTCTGCATTGTCTCAACTCAATATAAGTTTCTTGACTGTGTTTGTGTAATACATCTTTCTCCAATACTTTACTTTTAACCTGTGTCCTTAAAGTGTGTTTCTTCTAGAGAGCATATAGTTAGGTTTTTCTGCTCCTAATCTGACAATCTCTGTCTTTTAACTACTGTGTTAAGACTATTCACATTTAAGGTCATTATTGATAGACTTAAAATTTACCATCTTTATACTTTTCTATTCATTGCTCTTGTTTCACTCTTTTTTCTTTGACCTTTTCTGATTTTAACTGAGTATTTGATGCCATTTCATTTTATCTTCTCAACACACCAGTGATCTTTCCTTTATAAAAAAATTTTTAGTATTTGCCTTACAGTTAACAATATACGTAAGTAATCTAAGTCCACTTTCAAATAACACTACTCTTCACATGTATTTGCAGGTACTCATAACAAAGCATTCTCTATTCCTCCCTTCCATCCTTGTGACATTGCTGTTATTCATTTTACTTAACTCTATGGTATAAAATCCAGTGTATTATTGTTGTTATTGCTTTAACCAGTTAGCTTTTAGATCAATTAATAAGAAAAAAAAGGAATTTGTTTTACCTTCATTTATTCATTTTTGACATTCTTCCTTGCTTTCTATTGATTCCAGTTTCTGATCTGTATCATTTTTCTTCTGCCTGAAGAACTTTTATTATTTCTTGCCGGGCAGTTTGCTGACACTGAATTGCTTCAGTTTTTGTTTGTTTGGGCAAGTCTTTCCTTACTTTTCTTTTATGTTTGAAGAATAATTTTATTGGATATAGAATTGGCTAATTTTTTGTTTGTTTGTTTCAACCCTTTAAAGTTTTCACTCATTTTCTTCTTGCTTAAGAGGTTCTCATTAGAAGTGTCCTGTAATTCTTATCTCTTTTTCTCTGTAACTAAGGTATGTGATGTTTGTTTGTTTTTAAAATCTGACTCCTTTCAAAATTTTACCTTTGGGGTGTGTGTGTGTGTGTGTGTGTGTGTGTGTGTGTGTGTAAAGCAGTTCAAATATTTATCTTGTTTGGTGTTATCTGAAATTCTTGGATATGTGCTTTGATGTTTGTGATTAATTTTGGAAATTTGTTGTCATTACTATTTGAACTATTCTGTCTTCTCTTCTTCTTCTGACATTCTAGTAATGCATATGTTACATCTTTTAATATAATCCCACAATTCCTGGACGTTCTGCTCTGCTGTTTTCATTCATTTTACTCTTTGCATTTTAGTGTTGGTGGTTTCTATTGATTTACCTCCAAGTTCACTGATTCTTTTCATGGCTGTGTTGAGTCTACGGATGATCCCATTGAAGGCACTCTTATTCGCTGTCACCGTGTTTTTTATTTCCAGTATTTTCTTCTGATTGTCTATTAGTTCCACTTCTCTGTTACATTAGTCATCTGTTCTGGTATATAGTTTACATTTTGCATTACTGCCTTTAACATATTAATCATATTTACTTTAAATTTCCTATTTGATAAACCTAACATCTGTGTCATATCTGAATCTGGTTCTGATGATTACTTTGTCTCTTCAGTTTGTTATTTTCTTACCTCTTGGCATGCTTTGTAATTTTTTGTGTGTGTCTGAAACCTGGACATGTTGTATTTGGTAATAGGAACTTGGGAGGAGGCGTTTGGGGATATCCAATAAATAGTCCACTAGAACGAAGGAAGGGACTGGAAGATAGCATTATGCTTCATTGATGCCAGGAAGCAAGAATCTAATGGGGGCAGTCATCAGGAGCTTTCTTCAGCAAGAGTTTCTAACCTGGGAACCTAAGCAGGACCTAGGGGTGTGTTTCAGTCAAACTTCAACATAAACTTTCTTATTAAACTTTTCAACTACCAACTTACTGTGATAAGTCTTACCATAAAGCCTTACCCTGGGAACTAGAGATGAGATACCTAACCCAGATGAAGAGAACTAAGGAGGGCTTTCTATAGGAGGTGGTATCTAAAACTCAAGCCAGAAGGAAAACTGAATTATTCAGGTGAATGGGTGGGTGTCAGGATGGTAGTGAGTATGACATTTGCGAACCCTTCAAAGTAGTTCAGTGGGCCTTCAGCTTGAAGGAGGAGGGAGTACAGGCAATACCAAACACCATCACCATCACCCCTATCACCACCACCACTGACAACAGCCACCACTACCACCACTGCCACTGCCACTGCCACCATCACCGCCACAATAATCCAACATCTTGAACAGAAAAACAGACTGCTTTTTAAAACTATAAAATGCTCATCCCTGGAGGTGTTGAAGCAAAGGCTGTCCAAACACACAGTAGGGATGTCAGAAAGGGTACACAGGGGGACATGCGGCTATATTGTAAGGGGGACACTCAGCCTCCATTCTTCCTATTCCCTTGTGGAGGGACTTCCTGACTAATGCTCTTGGCCTCTCTCCTGCCCTCCATTTGGTACTCATTCAGCCCAGTCCCATGTTCTGTCCTCACTTGAGACATGTGTTCTGACCTAGTCTGCTTTCTGCCAAGCCTTAAAAGAGGCAGTGCTCAGTTGTGGTGGTGACTGGGATGATCCATTTAGAGAGGAAACATTCTTAGTAAATAAATTTGTCTACAGATATAAATTACACTCTCCGAAGACTTTTATCAGGAATGGAGCTGGTATTTTGAGGTCCATTGACCTACCACTTGTGTTTATTTCTCATTGAAAGGGTTTTTTTTTTTTCTTAAATTGACCCCATAAATCTTTGGATGACATCTAAAGTTGTTTCCAACACTCAGAGGTCTTTTCCCCTGGATCATCAAGAAAACAAAGTTCAGTACCCTTGGTTTAAGAATGCTGAGAAATAAATTATATATTTTAAAGTTAGTAAGTTTATAATTTGGAAAGCTAGTAAGTGTTCCATTAAAAGGGGTTAAAATGAAAAATCAATGGCTCTATTGGAAAACTAGGAGAAACAACTTATGCTCTAATCATATCAGAAACTTTACTATGTAAATATAAAATTATGCTCAAGTTTCAATAAGAGTATAGAGCAGTTGTTCTCACCCATAGGTGGGAACTGAACAATGAGATCACTTGGACTCGGGAAGGGGAACATCACATACCGGGGCCTATAATGGGGAGGGGGGAGGGGGGAGGGATTGCATTGGGAGTTATACCTGATGTAAATGACGAGTTGATGGGTGCTGACGAGTTGATAGGTGCAGCACAGCAACATGGCACAAGTATACATATGTAACAAACCTGCATGTTATGCACATGTACCCTAGAACTTAAAGTATATATATATATATAAAAAAAGTATAGAGCAGTTCACACAAAAAAGAAATGTGAAAAAACAAATACAAAGATATAGGAAAGCAGAACACAATATCCAGACGGGAAGTGATAAAGATGAGAAAATGTGTAGATAATGCACTGGATAGTTAAATATGTCTACATTTTGTTTGGTTATACTGGATTCTACTAAGTAGTATTCTCCTAAGTGCATTACAGAAAGTAATTATTCTAGTTCTTTTGACATTTGTTAACTACAGACCCCATTGGTCTCTACAGGGAACTCTAACCATAATAAAAGACTTGGAAGACAATCGCAGAAGGATCAAGGAATAGAACAGCTCAGAAAAATCAGCACTGAAGAGAACAGTGTAAGCAAATGCATGGAGCCACATTCCAAGGGTCCTAAAATGATAGTGATTTTTCCCTTTACTCAATAGCATATGCAGAACTGTCCAATTTCAAGGTGCTACATCTCAGAATATTTTTTAAAAGGAAAAGAAGTACAAGTGGGTGATAGTTGCAGCATAAAAAATGGACCAGAGGCATACATCTATTTTGCAGGTGATCATTTAGAAATATGATAAATCAATAGGAATCATTTGTAAGCGATACTCATATGACAACTATTTATTCTTGCAGACATCTAAAGGATACCCATGTTTTGTCCATGAAGTAGACCAAGGAAACCCTTTATACATTCAAAGCAGCTTTTAAAAAATATTTTATATTCTGGGGAGCTCTGAGTGCTTCACCTCTGAAAACAAGTCTTTAAAGTTGGCAGGGGAAGGAACCCTTCACAGACAGAGGATTTGAAGCCGAACGAGATGAGGTGATGTTAGCAACCACCACAGGAAGAAACTTCAAACCTGAAGAGATGCTCGACTGTGCATAAAAGAATCTGAAAGTGCCTGTGAGCTTACACCTGGCCCCAGTAGAGTCTCCTCATCAGCATTTCAAGCCAGGCCTCAGAAAACTAGGGACAGAATCTTGCAAGCACAGAAACATACACAAATTTCTTTGCTTCAAACCTAATCTCATGATTTCAGTCTATATATCCTAATGCTTCTCCAGTGTTCTAACCATCTTGTTCTTTTTAAAGTGTGCTTCTGCAGGGAGTTCATGCTACTAGTACAGCAGCACCCCCCTTAGCTAAGGTTTCGCTTCGTGCAGTTTCAGTTACTAGTGGTCAACTGTGGTCTGAAAATAGATGAGTACAGTACAATAAGATATTTCAAGAGACAGAGAGAGATATTTATCTAATTATTATTGTGGTATATTATTATTAATTGTTCTATTTTATCATTAGTTCTTGTTAATCTCTTATCGTACCTAATTTAAAAAATTATCATAGGTATGTATGTGTACACTATATAAATAGTGTTTGGTAATATCTATGGTTTCAGACATCCACTGGGCGTCCTGCTATGTCTCCCTTGCAGATAAGGGGGGTCTACTGTAGCTTCTCTTCTGATTAAACACATCTGCCGCCAAAGAGCAGGTATCTCCTGGGCACAATAAAATTACCAAAAATTTTGATATTGCAAAAGATTTTGAACACTGATAGGTTAAAATATGTCTAAAGTTTTCTTAGACTTTGAAGCACCTAAGGGAAAATTTTGTTTAGAATTTAAGGTTCTTCAAATAAACACAGAAACAAATGTTAATATAGTAGAACTCTTTGTACAAACAAATACAGACAATTTAAACAACTGAGGTTAAAGGGTAATTTTCAGAAAAGGTTAAAATCATGACTGTCATACAAATACGGAAGTGAACACATCTTTAAGATTTTAATTTAACTTATTAATGAGGAAACTGGCAAGATGTTAAAACCAGCTCAAAGGAGAATCTGAACAGCACACACAATTATAGATCAGGAAGACTGAAATAAATGTGTAAATGGGAGGTAAAACTCACCTTTTCCACAGTGGCTAGGGAAGTCAACTGAACCTCTATGGAACAGAATTTACATGTCAATGGACAAAAATTATATTGTATTACTCTCTGTTATCTATAACTCACAGAGTTATAAAGTTGCTCCCTAGAATCAAAGAATTAGATAACCCAAATGTTGTGCTATAGATGACAATGCATAGCTTTCCGTGGAAGCACAATTTTTTCCCTACATGGATCATGATTATTTTATTTACCACTATATTCTGAAAACCTGGTATATGGTAGATAGTCCATAAATACTTGCTAAAAGGATGAATGAATGTCCACTATATGAGTCATTAAGCTAGTCATTAAGTTAGGCCCTTCACATTCATCATCCCATTTAATCTTCCCCCAAATTCTTTAAGATAAATATTATCATTTTACTGACAAGAAACTAACGTGTGGCATCATGTGGCATCATGTTTCTATTACATGTCAAAGGCTGGGGTAGAGGGCAGGCAGGATTTGACTCAGACCTATGTGCAGAAAACCTCTCTCTGTTTTCTTCTTCTTTTTCTCTCCATTTAATATATGTCTTTTTTATTTACCATCACTGGACCACGTGCCTCTAAATCAAGAGATGTTTGTATACAACACTGATATAACATGCTTCCTCAATGAGCATGATATAGGAGATCCTTGCTTTAAGAAAAATAAAAGAACAGCAGCACTCAAGAGAATCTAAGCATAAATAAGAGACACATGAACAATCTTTTCTTCAGCCTTAAAGAGTAGCACAGGACATTTACCAGCCCAGAATGTTTTGTTTCCCATAGATGCTCCTTTCCCTCCTTTCCCAGGATAATGAAGCTGGATGAATTCAACATTGTGTGTATCGTTTTGTGATCACAGATACCATCAGGACAACACTTGGAAAAGAGCAGCAGCTCACATGCATTGTATGCTCATTGTGACTGTGGACTACCTTCACAGCAACACTATGAGGTAGATACTATTAGCATCTCCTCCTCTGCAGGTGAAGAAAGCTGACGTGCACCCAGCAACCTTTACAAAATCACAAGGCTATGATGCAGCTCTGGGCTGCGACCTGGTACTTGTAACCATTCCCCTGTCCTCTCTAAAGCCACTCTCTTGTCTGCATAGCCTGGTGAGGTTTGCTCTGTCATCACATCTTGAGTTTTACAAACCTCTTTGCCCTTTTCATCACAGCCTCCAAGAGTACTGGGATTCCCACAGCTTCTAGCATCATAGGGCTGGTAAATGCACACTGGCTGAAGTCCTGAAAGCTATTTTCTGGCCACTTGGCACTTGTGATCATTTGGGTATTTTGCATTCACTCTTAGAGAGGCAGGGGCCAGAGAACAGGGGAAGAGAGTGGTCTTCTGAGGTTTCAAACAGGTGAATGTCAAAAAGATGTAGACCAAAAGTTAATCTGAAATCATTCTCTCTGTTCCCTAAGTCCCCAAATAATTCCCTGCTTTCTTCTTCTTGCCAGAAAATAGGCTGCCCTTAAAAGGAAATAACAGCATGTTTTTCGACACCTCCAGGTGAGTCCTGACATGAATAATAGCACAATGCCAGCATGGAAAAGGAGTCAATCAACGGTTAGCTTAGTGGTTTACCTATATTATTTCATTTAATGTTCACAATGTCTCTCTGAGCCAGGTACTATCATCTTTATTTTGGAGATGAGGAAGTGAGGTTAAGTAACTTGCCCAGGTTAAGCAGCTTGCCAAGATCCCAAGAAAGTTATGATTTCCCAATACCAGGTGTGTTTCATGAAGACCAAGTCTGCCACCAAAAACATATGACAACTGTTTGAAATACATACCTCATTTCCACACTCCTGTCCTCATGTCACTTAGCAGAAAACCTTGGGAAGTGGGACCATTTATTCCATACGCACTGAAGCATGAATCTTTATTTCTGAGGACTGTAAGGCTCATCCTCTTCAAACCATTATAAATGCTTATCCTTCCCTCAAGGGGACCTCATAATTCTCACCCCTAATAAAAGATAACACTGCTTTCAAATAAGATCATGAAAAAGGCTTTGCCATTACTATCGCACAGGCATTAAGAAACATTAAGCAGCCATTATCTGATGAAGGCTACCATAATCAGGCAAATGGTTACTAACTGATTGATTACGTTTAGGAGTAGAATAACTGACCCTAGATGGGCTTTTCTTATACTCTTAAGGGAGGAACTAAGAAAATGAAATGTAGACACTTGGAATCGAAACTAAGTACCCACGCTGCCTTCCGAATTTCATAGATTTCATCCAAAAGGGCCATTGGCTCTAGTTGGGAGTGGCAGAGAAGAAATGCATAAAGGACCCTTTTTATATTTAAAATAGAAGGATTTTACTCTCTTGTTTGTTAACTCAGCTTCAGCTACAATTGGGTGTTTTCCCTATATATTTAGACATATCAATGTGGTCGGCAGGAATCTAGGATCATCTAGCTCAGCATTTTTTTAAACATTTAGTGCTTAAATGTTTTAAAAAAGTTTTTTTTTTTTAAATCAAGTTTTCAAAATCAATCAAGTTTTCTGTGTGTTTCAAATATATACAACAGACATAAAGGGAGCGGCTTTGGTTCACACACCCGCCTCTACCCAAAGCACACCCATGTCCCTTTGGCCACGTCCATGAAACACACTTAGAAGACCACCGACTAAGACCTCTTCTAAGAAGGTGAACTGACCTGCCCTAGATCTCACAGATACAGCCTAAGAGCGGAACTGCAAAAATAAATACTTTCTGCTTAACAAGTCCCTTTTCATAGTAATGGGGTGAACAGACCAAGAGAGATTAGGATTTGTCATGATAGAACGTATGGGTTTGGAAAGAGGTTTGTCATCTAGAGTGTTCAGCTATTTCATGACAAGTCACTTTACCACCAGAGTGAAATCATTTTCCCAGAAAAAAAGATCTGGACTAGAAACGACTTCTTAACATTAGTTCCCCCTTGAAGCTATACAGTTTTGGTTTACAGAGTGTATCCTCAGTCCTATCTTTCACTGCACCATTTGTGAAAGGAAAAGAGAAGTGTTGGCCACATACAAATAGAATCTTAGGGTGAAAGGGCAGGCAAGGTCTGGAAAAGCCCCCTTACTCTGATGGGCTACCACAGTGGGCATATTTGCTCCATCTTGCTCACTCTGTCCCCCAATTGAGAGACTTGATCTGAAGGTCCTTTATGGTTCACTATCCTGTTCTATTTTCTGCTTTCAAGTACTTATTGACCTCCACATGTAATATTTGAACACCCTTGATCTAAATGGAATCGTAATCTGTGCCTTGAAAGTATTCATCCCAAGGGCAGAGAGTTAGTATTATTATATTCCATTTCGGAAACTTGCAACATTGCTAGGTGCAGATACTAGAAGATGGTCAACAGGGAAACAGATGCCCAGAGGACAGGAGTGTCAGGGAAACTGACTTTTCCCCTGGACTCTTTCACGTGATTGGATACAGGTATATAGCTCACCCAGTCAAAGAAGTCAATATACATTAAACATTTTTTCTTAAACATTTTTTAAAAAGCATTTTCCTACTTAGAATCCTTTTCTCCTTAGAAGATCTACATAGTGATTCCATAGCCAAGTTCATGTGAAAGACTTCCTTCTTTCCTTTCTCTCTGATTGGTGTGCTCTTATTTCCTCTAGGATCCCCCAATCCTGCACCCTGATTCTCATATACTTTTACAATGGATGCTCAAAATTCACAGTTTTCTATAATAACCATGTATGTTTGTTAAATAGCATGGCTCACATGGATCTGGAATTTATCACCCCTTTGAAAGTAAACCCATGTCAGAAAATTTCAGCAAGAAGATATTGTTTCATTGGTAAGGGTATGGGAAAGGCCATCATGACTGGGAGAAAGAAAGGGAGTGAAATATCTGGGATACTGCATACTTTACCAGTTATGTCATGCTGTTTGAATGACTCACTGTAGATCTGATACTGATTCGGACAATGTTTCTTCAACCACTTGCAGACATCCTGCTGGGTCCATAGAGCCACCGGTTTAGACAGCTTCACTGTAGCTGACTATAAATAAAGAAGGAAAAGAAGATCTGTCAATGCTGGCCTCATGCCTAGGAAGACACTCTAGTTAAAAGTCTTAAGAATGTGTTAAAGGCTACAGACTGGATTCCCCAAAGATAAATATCTAGTTCTTGTCTTCCTCCTAACCTCTGCAGACCTTCTCAATACTGCTGTAAAGTACAAAGAAAAGGTCCAGGTGGAGAAGCTGTGAAAATGATCTAACCATCTCTGCTGAGAAAAAATGCCAAGGAATCCCTAGGAAGTAGTGTTTTTTAATGAATACTCTAGCAGAAAACAAGGGGTTGCTAAGCAATTAATTACATTATAGGGGAGAAATAGCTGTGGCCCCAAGTGCGTTTCTTTGTATTCCAAGAAGGTATTTATCTCTTGCTGTCCCTGACTTTTCTAGAGCCTAGTACAACACTGGTTCCAGGAAGTGCTAATAATAATTTTAGGAATGAATGTTATTGGATTTAGATAACTGCATACTAAGAACTGCAAGTCTGCCTGGGGGCTCTGGACTTAGGGTGGCCCTGAAATGGTCAGGAGCATTAGTTATACCAAAGTGGGGAAGCAAAAAGTCAATTCCACCAGGATGTGGAGAGCAGTAATAAGATAATGGGGGCAGTTAGGCTTTATACAGAAGCCAACTAGTCAAGGTCTTTTTTTTGTTCATTGGATTTTTCAGGGAAGTATTAATGAGGAAAACACACACACACACACACACACACACACACACACACACACACACACACAGAGGGAGTGAGAAGAGCTTAGCCTTTGACAAATGATGGATTACAAATACATTTATTAGTGAATAAGCATCAATTTCATGCCAGATGATGGTCTCCCTCAGAGATCCCAGGAATTTGGTTTTGGACAGATTAATGCTTCACTATCTGGAATTTTTATCATGCTGGATCAGTGTTTGCCAAGAAAGTAAAGCCATCCTATCGGAAGCTGTTTGAAGGCTCCTGGGTGGTACAAGGACGTGGCCATTATTATCCCTGCACTTCACCATAGGCATCATTTCCTTCCACTTCTCTATCAAATCTTTCAGATTAAGGCAAGGGGAGAGCCTTCATTTGGTAGGAGTGTGATTGTAACACCTGCTGACATGTTTGTTGTTGTTGTTTCCTTGGCAAAGAAATGGCTTGCTTCAGTCTCAGAATCTTAAAAAAAAAAAAAAAGAAGTATATCTAGCATCTAATAACTTTTAAAAACTTTTTAGTACATTTAAAGTTACCCTTTATTTGATGGCAAATAAATTATGGCAAAATAAATTTTATTTTCTGTAGCAATATCTTCTTAGCTTTCTAAACAAATTTGAGTTTAAAGAAACAACTATCCCAGAGGCCAATTTTTAGTAAAAAAAAGAAACAATGGTGCAGATGATGAGAGAGTCATAGTGAAAACAGTGGAAGCAATATGGAAGCGATTCAAGGTTGGAAAGCACAACGCTCATGTGTTTTTTTTTATTTGTATATTTCCAGTCATATGAGTCCTTAGGTCATAGCTTTCACAATAATCACAATGCAGATCACTTTTTATTTTGTACTGTGATATTTTTCTTTTATTAATTGTGGTAGATTGTGTTTTCCAAAGATGATTTTATATATGTCCATATATTCATATATGTATGTTTTCATATAGACATATATACACATACATATGTATCTGCTTTTCATTCAACGGGACTGACATTTATTTCTTCCACTAACATGTGGGGTTGATGCTCCCTCTGATTCCATTTCAGCAGGGTATGTGACCTTCCTGACCAATGTAGTACAGTGGAATTGATGCTATGTGACTTCTGAGGCTAGGTCATAAAAAAGACACAGTTTCTGCCTGATTCGCTCTCTGGCACTGACCTTTGGAAACCCACCTTCATGCTGTGGGGAAGCCCAGGCCACATGGAGAGACCATGTGTAGGAGTTTTGGCCAATTTGCCAGCTAAGGTCTCAGTTGACAGTCATCACCAATGACCAGACAAATGAATGAACAAGCCTCGGATGATTCCAGCCACCAGCCTTCAAATCTTCCAGCCGAGGCCCCCAGATACCACAATAGAGAGTCAAGCCATCTTTGCAGTGCCCTGAGTAAATCCCTGACCCACATAATCCATGAGCATCGTAAACAGTTGTCTAATGCCACTAAGTTCTGGGGTAAATTGTTTTGCAATCCTAGTAAATGGAATACGTGGTGATGTTGGGAGGGTGAGCTCTGTTATAATTTTGTGTTCCCCAGAGTGTTTTGCTTTCAGCAGATGTCGTGTATATCCACAAGGATTAAGTGAATGAATTAATGAATGAAACAGCATTCACAGACATAGCTTGCTATTTAATCAGCAGTGACTTTCACGTTCAGCCCTTGCTTCTCTACACTGCTGTGTGTTGTGCCTACATGGCTCCTAATGAAACATGCCTGCAGCCCTTCATACTAGGGTAATGGGCTGCAGCCATTTTCCCTCTAACCTCTGTGGGAAACCATACTGACTTTGCCTAATTTTGATGAGAGAGGAAGACGTTGGGCATGGAGGGTATAAATGAATAAATATTTTTATCGTTGATGATGTTTAGGTTTTCTTTTTCTCTTTGCTCATCATCACGTCCTTTCCTTTGCACGATTAGGAAACTAGAATTTTAGATCTTTTAGCTAGAAATCACTTACCACCAGGTTTCACAAGTCAGCACCTCTGAATCTAGTTCTTTCCTGCTCTACAAATGTTCCTTCAGATTAGCTGAATGAGTTTATAGCTGACACATCATTACCCTGAAACTCTTGCAAGTAAAGCTAATCACATCTTTTGAAAATTCCTGTCAACCAGTCACAGAAGGCTATAAGCAAGGAAGGGAAAGGCAGAAGGATAAAGTTGCTTACACATTAATATACTAAACTTTTTCCTTCTTGGAAGGTCATGCTTTAAGTTGCTCATTTCCTGGGAAAGGGAGGACACTCAGCCTCAACTGGGCTTCAGGTGGAGATTTACCCAAACACACCAAGCTGACTCAGAATGCATCCTCACGAGCCCACCCTGTATGCTTTTTGTCATGCGCATCCCTGTGAAGAGACCACCAAACAGGCTTTGTGTGAGTAATAAAGCTCTTTAATCACCTGGGTGCAGGCGGGCTGAGTCCGAAAAGAGAGTCAGCGAAAGGAGATAAGGGTGGGCCAGTTTTATAGGATTTGGGTAGGTAAAGGAAAATTACAGTCAAAGGGTGGGCAGGAGTGGGGGTCACAAAGTGCTCAGTGGGGGAGCTTTTTGAGCCAGGATGAGCCAGGAAAAGAACTTTCACAAGGTAATGTCATCACTTAAGGCAAGGACGGGCCATTTGCACTTCTTTTGTGGTAGAATGTCATCAGTTAAGGCGGGCCAGGGCATTTTCACTTCTGTTGTGATTCTTCAGTTACTTCAGGCCATCTGGGCAGACGTGCAAGTCACGGGGGATGCGATGGCTTGGCTTGGGCTCAGAGGCCTGACACTTTTGTTCTAAGTTTTCCTTTTATCATGAATTCAGAGCTTCTGAGGCTAACACTCAAGGAGCTGCTTTGCTTTATCCTTCAGCATATGCTCTTAGTAGGCATATACTAGTAAGAGCATATACTCAAAACTTTAGGCATAGATTTTTAAGACTGTATGAGGCTGGGCACAGTGGCTCATGCCTGTAATCTCAGCACTTTGGGAGGCTGAGGCAGGCAGATCACCTGAGGTCAGGAGTTCAAGACCAGCCTGGTCAACATGGTGAAATCCTATCTCTACTAAAAATACAAAAATTAGCCAGGCATGGTGGCATGCACCTGTAATCCCAGCTACTTGGGAGGCAGGAGGATTGCTTGAACCTGGGAGGTGGAGATTGCCTTGAGCAGAGATTGTGCCATTTTACACCAGCCTGGGTGATAGAGCGACACTGTCTCATAAAATAAAAATCACTGTCTCAAAAAAAAAAAAAAAAAAGTTAAGATGGTATGAACCTACAGAAACGACTCCATGTAAACAGGCATAATAAGTAAAATGAGGGGAATAAAGATTCCTACCTTTTGTCTCTTCTTAATCAGATGGTAATAAAAGTATTGATACCATTTATCAGGTGATTCTTAGCCTTGGTATTTTAATAAAATTACTGTTAGTTTGCCACACCTTAAGAGCTGTAATGACTCCAGTTACCCCAGTCTGCTTCTTCTTTTGGGATTCTCAGAGCTGACTTTGATTTGTTCTGCCTGAACTTCTTTTTGTAGCATCCAGGGTCAACCTCAGTTACTCCCCCTTCCATCAACATTTCCTCCATCCCCAACAGCTACCAAATGTTGGGAGTGAATGTCATAATCTGATTCATTTAAAGAGCTTACACTTTACTTCCATGTGCAATTAGAACAACAAGAAGTACATGTTAAACCATGCCAGTTGAATTCAACATATTGTCCCACTGAAGGTGGGAAAGGAGAGGCAGAGCTGTCAACGCCTTCAACCGCCTCCTTTCCTCAACATCCAACCCCTACACTCTATTCACAGCCATCCCTAGACAATGACTTTCTCTGATATGCTGCTGGGTTTTTTTTCCCCGCTGTAGGGGCCTAAGCCTAAATAATAATAGTTCATAAAGCAAAGAAATAAAGCATTTCACATTTACTAGAAACAGTAAACTCATAAGAAAAAAACATCTTGCCCAACGGCAAACATTAAAAAAACATTTGCCCCAGTTCTCTTTCTCCATGTTCATGTCTACCACATCATTCTCTGAATTTACAACCCTGGAGACAACTTTGGTTTATTTTGCTGCCCTGAAACAGGCCCGAGGCAATTTGTTATCTTAACCCCTATGCATAGTGACACCAAGCAGAATTCCAGACATTTCCTTTCTGAATTGGTCCTGGCCTTGCTACAGACAAACTGAAAGTGCATTTCAGATGCTTTTCCTTTCTGATGCCTTTCTGTTTTACAGGAAGAACTCACTTTATGCAAAATACACATTCCTGAG
This sequence comes from Macaca mulatta, assembly GCF_049350105.2. Lineage (NCBI taxonomy): Eukaryota > Metazoa > Chordata > Mammalia > Primates > Cercopithecidae > Macaca > Macaca mulatta. The sequence continues at coordinate 128,852,533 of NC_133413.1, forward strand.
AGAAAGGTTGTTTGCAAATTACTTTTTTCTGGCAAATGATTTCTATTTTAATTTACTCTTATATAATAAATTCAGTTATGTTTTACAGTAATTCTGATTTGTATTTAACTGGAAAGGACTCTGAAACATGAAGTTTTAAGTTCTCCAAGGTAAACTTGAAGCTTTTCTGCTAAGTAACAGAATAATTAAATGCTTTAAAGAAGTTTGAAATTGAAAGAACTATTGCAAAATGCCTTTAAAGTTAAATTTTTATTTTGTGATTCAATTATCCCTTAGCTTATCTGCTTTACAATATAAATTCTCTTTTAATTTACTGGGCTTTGATTTATAAGAGAACACTACAATTGTAAGATCCCAATGGTTGTACAAACTCTTAACTAGGTGAGCCCAGTTGGTTGATTATAAAATAGAGAATGCTTAGACTGTTTACCTTCATTGGCAGGACAAAGTAAGCTTTATGGCCAAATTTCAAAAAGTATAAACATATTTTTAGTATCTCATTATAAGCAAGTGTTTGCAAGCTCTAAGTGTCAGGTCTCTGAGCCTAAGCCAAGCCATCGCATCCCCTGTGACTTGCACGTATATGCCCAGATGGCCTGAAGTAACCGAAGAATCACAACAGAAGTGAAAATGCCCTGTCCTTGCCTTAACTGATGACATTCCACCACAAAAGAAGTGCAAATGGCCCGTCCTTGCCTTAAGTGATGACATTACCTTGTGAAATTCCTTTTCCTGGCTCAAAAAAACTCCCCCACTGAGCACCTTGGGACTCCCACTCCTACTCGCCAGAGAGCAACCCCCCTTTGACTGTAATTTTCTTTTACTTACCCAAATCCTATAAAATGGCCCCACCCCTACCTCCCGTTGCTGACTCTCTTTTCGGACTCAGCCAACCTGCACCCAGGTGATTAAAAAGCTTTATTGCTCACACAAAGCCCGTTTAGCCCGTTTGGTGGTCTCTTCACAGGAACGCGCATGACATTTTGGTGCCAAAACCCGGGATAAGATTTTGGTGCTGTGACTTGGATTGGGGGACTTCCCTTGGGACATCAATCCCCTGTCCTCCTGCTCTTTGCTCCATGAGAAAGATCCACCTACGACCTCATGTCCTCAGACTGACCAGCCCAAGGAACATCTCACCAATTTTAAATCTGATAAGTGGCCTCTTTTTACTCTCTTCTCCAACCTCTCTCACTATCCCTCTACCTCTTTCTCCTTTCAATCTTGACGCCACACTTCAATCTTTTCCTTCTCTTAATTTCAGTTCCTTTCCTTTTGTGGTAGAGACAAAGGAGATGCGTTTTATCCGTGGACCCAAAACTCCGGCGCCGGTCACAGACTTGGGAAGACAGTCTTCCCTTGGTGTTTAATCACGTGGAGATTCCTGCCTGATAATTCACCCATGTTTCAGAGGTGTCTGACCATGCAGGGACGCCTGTCTTCGTCCTTCACCCTTAGCAGCAAGCACCACTTTTCTTGGGGGGGCAAGAACCCCCGACCCCTTTTCTCCCTGTCTCTACCCCTTCTCTGCTTTTCTGGGGGGAAAGAACCCCCCAACCCCTTATCTCCATGCCCCGACCCTTATCTCCGTGCCCTGACCCCTTATCTCCGTGCCCTGACCCCTTATTTCCGTGCCCCAACCCCTTATGTCTGCACTCTTTCCTGCTTTTCTGGAGGGCAAGAACCCCCTGACCCCTTATCTCCATGCCCCGACTCCTTATCTCTGCGTCCCGACCCCTTTCCCACTTTTCTAGAGGGCAAGAACCCCCCAACCCCTTCTCTCCATGTCTCTACTCTCCTTTTTCTCTGGGCTTGCCTCCTTCACTATGGGCAACCTTCCACCCTCCATTCCTCCTTCTTCTCCCTTAGCCTGTGTTCTCAAGAACTGAAAACCTCTTCAACTCACACCTGACCTAAAACCTAAATGCCTTATTTTCTTCTATAATGCTGCTTGACCCCAATACAAACTCGACAGTAGTTCCAAATAGCCAGAAAATGGCACTTTCAATTTTTCCATCCTACAAGATCTAAATAATTCTTGTCGTAAAATAGGCGTGCCTAAAATAGGAGGTGCCTGACGTCCATGCATTCTTTTACACATTGGTCCCTCCCTAGTCTCTGTTGCCAATGCAACTTGTCCCTAATCTTCCTTCTTTCCCTCCCGCCTGTCCCCTCAGTCCCAACCCCAAGTGTCGCTGAGTCTTTCTAATCTTCCTTTTCTACAGACCCATCTGACCTCTCCCCTCCTCGCTAGGCTAAGCTAGGTCCCAATTTTCCTCAGCCTCTGCTCCCCCACCCTATAATCCTTTCATCACCTCCCCTCCTCACACCCGGTCCAGCTTACACTTTCATTCCGTGACTAGCCCTCCCCTACCTGCCCAGACATTTCCTCTTAAAAAGGTGGCTGCAGCTAAAGGCATGGTCAAGTATAATGCTCCTTTTTCTTTATCCGACCTCTCCCAAATCAGTTAGTGTTTAGGCTCTTTTTCATCAGATATGAAAAACCCAGCCCAGTTCATGGCCCGTTTAGCAGCAACCCTGAGACGCTTTTCAGCCCTAGACCCTGAAACATCAGAAGGCCATCTTATTCTTAATATACATTTTATTTTATTACCCAATCTGCTCCCAACATTAAATAAAGCTCCAAAAATTTAATTCTGGCACTCAAGATCCGCAACAGGACTTAATGCACTTCGCCTTCAAGGTGTACAATAATAGAGGCAGCCAAGGAGCAACTTATTTCTGAGTTGCAATTCCTTACCTCCACTGTGAGACAAACACCAGCCACATCTCCAGCACACAACTCCAAATGCCTGAAACGCAGCTACCAGGGGTTCCTCCAGAACCTCCTCCCCAAGGAGCCTGCTACAAGTGCCAGAAATCTGGCCACTGGGCCAAGGAATGCCCACAGCCTGGGATTCCTCCTAAGCTGTGTCCCATCTGTGCAGGATCCCACTGGAAATCAGACTCTCCAAATAACCGGGCAGCCACTCCCAGAGCCCCTGGAACTCTGGCCCAAGGCTCTCTGACTGACTCCTTCCCAGACCTTCTCGGCTTAGTGGCTGAAGATTGATGCTACCCCATCACCCTGGAAGCCTCCTGGACCATCACAGATGCCTAGGGTAACTCTTACAGTGGAGGGTAAGTCTGTCCCCTTCTTAATCAATATGGAGGCTACCCATTCCACATTACCTGCTTTTCAAAGGCCTGTTTCCCTTGCCTCCATAACTGTTGTGGGTATTGACGGCTTGGCTTCTAAACCTCTTAAAACTCCCCAACTTTGGTGCCAACTTGGACAATATTCTTTTATGCACTCCTTTTTAGTTATCCCCACCTGCCCAGTTCCCTTATTAGGTCAAGATATTTTAACTAAATTATCTGCTTCCCTGACTATTCCTGGGCTACAGCCACACCTCATTGCTCCCTTTTCCCCAGTTCAAAGCCTCCTTCGCATCCTCCTCTCATATCCCCCCACCTTAACCCACAAGTATAGGATACCTCTACTCCCTCCTTGGCGACTGATCATGTACCTCTTACCATCTCATTAAAACCTAATCACCCTTACCCCACTCAATGCCAATATCCCATCCCGCAGCACACTTTAAAAGGATTCAAGCCTGTTACTCACTTGCTACAGCATGGCCTTTTAAAGCCTGTAAACTCCCCTTACAATTCCCCCATTTTGCCTGTCCTAAAACCAGACAAGGCTTACAGGTTAGTTCAGGATCTGTACCTTATCAACCAAATTGTTTTGCCTATCCACCCCATGGTGTCAAAGCCATATACTCTCCTATCCTCGATACCTCCCTCCACAACCCATTATTCAAACATACTTTCTTTACTATTCATTTACACCCTTCATCCCAGCCTCTCTTCGCTTTCACTTGGACTGACCCTGACACCCATCGGGGTCAGCAAATTACCTAGGCTGTACTGCTGCAAGGCTTCACAGACAGCCCCCATTACTTCAGTCAAGCCTAAATTTCTTCCTCATCTATCACCTATCTCAGCATAATTCTCATAAAAACACACGTGCTCTCCCTGCTGATCATGTCCGGCTAATCTCCCAAATCCCAATCACTTCTACAAAACAACTCCTTTCCTTCCTAAGCATGGTTAGTGCAGTTGGAATTCTCACACAAGAGCCAGGACCACGTCCTGTAGCCCTTCTGTCCAAACAACTTGACCTTACTCTTTTAGCCTAGCCCTCATGTCTGCGTGCAGCAGCTGCCACTGCTTTAACACTGTTAGAGGCCCCAAAAATCACAAACTATGCTCAACTCACTCTCTACAGTTCTCATAACTTCTGAAATCTATTTTCTTCCCCCCATCATCACTCAAGACAATGCTTATGCTGATAAGGCAGCCAAAAAAGCAGCTAGCATTCCAACTTCTATCCCTCATGGCAGTTTTCCTCCTTCACATCGGTCACTCCCACCTACTCCCCTGCTGAAACTTCCACCTATCAATCTCTTCCCACACAAGGCAAATGGTTCTCAGACCAAGGAAAATATCTCCTTCCAGCCTCACAGGCCCATTCTATTCTATCGTCATTTCGTAACCTCTTCCATCTAGGTTACAAGCCACTAGCCTATCTCTTAGAACCTCTCATTTCCTTTCCATCCTAGAAATCTATCCTCAAGGAAATCACTTCTCAGTATTCCATCTGCCATTCTACTATTCCTCAGGAATTTCTCAGGCCCCCTCCCTTCCCTATACATCAAACTCAGAGATTTGCCCCCGCCCAGGATGGGCAAATTGACTTTACTCACGTGCCTTGAGTCAGGAAACTAAAATACCTCTTGGTCTAGGTAGACACTTTCACTGGATATGTAGAGGCCTTTCCTACAGGGTCCGAGAAGCAAACCACGGTCATTTCTTCCCTTCTGTCAGACATAATTCCTCAGTTTGGCCTTCCCACCTCTATACAGTCCGATAGCAGACCGGCCTTTATTAGTCAAATCACCCAAGCAGTTTTTCAGGCTCTTGGTAGTCAGTGAAACCTTTGTATCCTTTACCTTCCTCAATCTTCAGGAAAGGTAGAACGGACTAATGGTCTTTTGGAAGCACACCTCACCAGGCTCAGTCACCAACTTGAAAAGGACTAGACAGTGCTTTTGCCACCTTCCCCTCTCAGAATTCAGGCCTGTCCTTGGAATGCTACAGGGTACAGCCCATTTGAGCTCCTGTGTGGACACAGGTCCACACAGTGGACCTTTTATTAGGTCCTAGTCTCATTCCAGACACCAGCCCAACTTGAACTGCACCCCAAAAACCTGGATGGAGCCTGGAAAGTCACCAACCAAGAAAGTGATTGCACTGAACCCCCTTAGGCTCTCTCTAATTAGATGTCCTAGGTCCTCCCAAATCTTAGTCCTTTAATACCTGCTTTTTCTCCTTCTCTTATTCAGACCTTGTGTCTTCCATTTAGTTTTTCAATTCATACAAAATTGCATCCAGGCCATCACCAATCATTCTATACGACAAATGCTCCTTCTAACAACCCCACAATATCACCTCTTCACCACAAAATCTTCCTTCAGCTTAATCTCTCCCACTCTAGGTTCCCACACCACCCCTAATCCCGCTTGAAGCAGCCCTGAGAAACACTGCCCTTTATCTCTCCATACCACTGCCGCAAAATTTTCACTGCCCCAACACTTCAATACTATTTTATGTTATTTTTCTTATTAATATAAGAAGGCAGGAATGTCAGGCCTCTGAGCCCAAGCCAAGCCATTGCATCCCCTGTGACTTGCATTTATATGCCCAGATGGCCCAAAGTAGCTGAAGAATCACAAAAGAAGTGAAAATGCCCTGTGCTTGCCTTAACTGATGACATTCCACCACAAAAGAAGTGAAAATGGCTGGTCCTTGCCTTAACTGATGACATTACCTTGTGAAATTCCTTTTCCTGGCTCATCCTGGCTCAAAAAAGCTACCCCACTGAGCACCTTGTGATCCCCACTCCTACCGGCCAGAGAACCCCCCTTTGACTGTAATTTTCCTTTACCTACTCAAATCCTATAAAACGGCCCCACCCCTATCTCCCTTAGCTGATTCTCTTTTGGACTCAGCCCGCCTGCACCCAGGTGATTAACAAGCTCCATCGCTCACACAAAGCCTGTTTGGTGGTCTCTTCACACGGACTCTCATGACACTAAGAACTGCCTATTTCTTCCCTTACTGTCTTGCAATGTCCTTTCTTTAGTTCCCAGTCCTCTGTTTTATTGACTTCTATTGTGTCATTTTACTCAAGATTACAGAGAGGAAGAAGAAAAAGGAGGAAACGCATATATACACAACAAACCATTAATGTCTACTTTAGCAGTTTTTAATGTTCATTCACCCAAAAAAGGTCACTAAATATCAGGAAAAATGGTTAGCTCATAGAATACTTGATATTTGAATTAATTAAAGTACTAATAATGTCTTCTTCTGTCACCTTATTCCTTTCATGGAAAGAGGTGGTTAGAAATTTTTAAAAGCATATCTTGTCTTTTGCATGCTGTTTCCAGAATGGTCTATAAAATCCACATATGAGTGATTATTCATGGGTTTGGACCTACATATTTTATGACAGAGAAGACTCTTAAACTTCATGCCTCCTAAGGGGAAGACATCTCATTGCCAGAAAGTTTCCACGTAAAAGAAGAATACACATCCCCTTAGGTGAAAGAAAGATAAATATACACAGTGCATTTGTATTTAATTGAAAAGAACTCTTAAACATTAAGTTTTAAGTTCTCCAAAATAAACTTAAACCTTTTCTGCTAAGCAGTAGAATGATTAAATGCACATAGTGTTATTTCACATTCTTCTATCTTTAACCACTGCTTTAATGTCACCTGGATTATTTCTTACTTTTTAAATTTGATGCTAATCTCTTCTGATAGTGTAAGAGCCCCTAAAGACCAGTAATGTATAAGGAACTTAGATAACTTTTCCAAACATATAGAGAGGCATTATTAGTTTTTTCATCTCTTCTGCACAGGGGATCTATTTTAGACCCTTCATTTCCTAGTCTTCTTCACTGGGAATTATAGCTTATTCATATTTCCTTCAAAAGGCAGTGTCCTCAATGTGTTGACAACGAAAATGGAATAGATGATCAAAGCTTAAACTTTTATTATTAACAAGTAACAGGTGTCAGTTCATCATTTGAAATACTTATTAACCAATGTATTAGTTATTCTCCCATATTTGCATCATTTACATAAACAAAAGCTCTTTGAGGTTCTTGAAAACTTTTAAGAGTGCGACAAAGTCCTGGGACTATAAATTTGAGAACCACTGTTTAAAGGCATCACTGTTGTAGTGTCTTTTTTTTTTTTTTTTTTTTAAGGAGATAAGACTAGAGGATTTTTTCTCTTAATTTGCCCATATTGAGTATTATTAATGGACTTTAAAATTTCTACATGCTGTGACCACAGACTCATAAGGTTGTCAAGGACTCTCAGTAGTTAGCGGGTTCAAGTTTAAACCTAATGCAAGAGTCCAATCCACTTTAAGACATCTAAGATGGTGGTTAGTAAACCTAAACTATGATGAATATATCAAGGCTTGTGTGTGTAAACAACTTTACTTGGGTAAAGACAAAATGTCAATCTCCTAATTGAAAATGATTATTTTTTTTTTTCTTCTCTTTTTTTTTTTTTGAGCTACACGAAATTTGGAAAAGTGCTGATCTAGATTCGGCACTTTCCCTGAAAATCCACAGCATCCTAGAATGTATCCTATGAAATAGGCCATACCATTGTTAATAAACATTAATGCTTTAAAACGTACTTTCAAATGGAAGCCAAAGTCAGATCTTCATCATCTTTTTACTAATTCTTGAGTTTTGGCTTTGGATAAATGTAAGACAAATCTCAGTGCCCACTGTACTGATCTCCTTTTCACACATCGTATCAGGGCTCTCCATTGAGTCTCGTGGCTTGCTTTTTTGTTTTCTTTTATCATGATGAAGGCTGATGAATCCAAAACTGTATCTCCAGCTCAGTTTTCTTCCTGAACTACAGAATCATATATGCCGATGCAACTGATGACTTCAGTTTCATTTGTACATAAAATAAATATATCAAACTCAACATGTCCAAAATTGAGCTCCCTAAAAATGCCTCATTTGTAGCCTACATTTCATATCATAGAAACTCCCACTGTGGAGGCCCTGAATCCTGGATTTATCATAGACTTTCCTCTTTCTCTTGTATTCTACATGTAATCTATTAGGGAAACCTGATGATTCTACTCTCAAATGTATCCAGATGTCAATCTCTTCATCACCAACATTGCTACAATCCTGATTGGAAAAACTATCATGCCACACCTAGATTCCTGCATCTATGTACTAATACAACAAACGGGTCATCCTGTTCTTTCCTTCCCCTCAATTGAAATCTCTTTTTTTCTTCTTTTTTGAGACTGACTCTCACTCTGTCACCCAGGCAGTGGCGCGATTACGGCTCACTACAACCGCCACTTCCCGGGTTCAAGCGATTCTCCTGCCTCGGCCTCCCGAGTAGCTGGGATTACAGGTGCCTGCCACTATGCCCAGCTAATTTTTTTGTATTTTTAGTAGAGATGGGGTTTCACCATGTTGGCCAGGTTGGTCTTGAACTCCTGATCTCGTGATTTGCCTGCTGGCCTCCCAAAGTGCTGGGATTACAGGCATGAGCCACTGTGCCTGGCCTTCAATTGAAATATTGAAAATGACTTACAAAGGCTCACATGATCTAGCTGCCCAGCTCTTTGATGTCATATTTATTCCTCTTTCCCTAATACATTCTGTTCCCACTATACCAGTCTTCTTGCTATTGCTCAAAAATGCCAACTATGCCTGCATTTTGCTTTGCTGGAATACCCTTCTCCCAGATACCTATGTGGCTAATTCCCTCACTTCTTTCAAAGCCTTTGAGAATTGTTCAAATGCTCCATTTTCAATAAGTCCTATCCTGATCTCCCTGTTTAAAAATGCAAGACTCCCTTCTGGAGCTTCCTATACTCATTTCCCTGCTCCACTATTTATCTCTCCATCATAAGTATCATCTAACACACTATACAGTTATTTTTTCTACTGTTTATTATATGTCTCTTCCCTTGACCTGCACAAGGACAAGGGTCTTTCTTAATTTGCAAAGAATCTCAAACTTTAGAACAGTACCTGGCACAAAGCAGGAACTCAATAATTATCTGTTGAACAAATGAAAGAACTGTCTGTTCTGCCATCATATATCACAGATCCTACATCTTTGAGTGTCAGAAAACTGGTTCAGGTCCCAGCTGCGCTCTTGACATTCCCAGGTTGGGACTAAAACAGCCTTTCCTCCGATTAGATTTCTCTTATATTGAGCCAAAAATGCAGAGCCAGTCTAGCACTATAATTCTTAGCAAGACAGCTCACATCTCTGATCCTCAATTTTTTTCTTTTTCAACTGACACAGAGAGTGATGTGATGAAACAGACTTGGCATTTGGAATCATGCAGACCTGGGTTGAAGGCTCTGGCATTCACTAGCACTGTGGGCCTTGGGCTGGTCACTGAACCTTTCTAAACATATTTCTAAATTCACTCCAAATAATACCTATCTTATAGTTTGTGGAAGGATTAGAAATGGTTTAACTAAAGCACTTTAAATAGTGCCTCCTACATATTATGTTTCCAGAAGGCGTATCTTAATATCTCCTGAATAGCACTGGCATCCTCCTCTACTGGATTCTCAAGCCTGGCGTGGGGAAGCAGTGGGGCATCACCATGGACACAGGCAGTCTTTTTTTTTTTTTTCTTTTTTGAGATGGAGTCTTGCCCTGTCATCCAGGCTGGGAGTCAATGGCGTGAGCTCGGCTTACTGCAACCACCACATCCTGGGTTCAAATGATTCTCCTGCCTCCCGAGTAGCTGGGATTACAGGCACCTGCCACTACCCCTGCCCAGTTATTTTATGTATTTTTAGTAGACATGCGGTTTCTCCATGTTGGCCAGGCTGGTCTCGAACTCCTGACCTCGTGATCCACCCGCCTCGGCCTCCCAAAGTCCTGGGATTACAGGTGTGAGCCACCACGTCGGCCTACAGAGGCAGAGTCTTTGGAGTCCAGCTGACTTGAGCTGTAGGCATTGTGAGATGGCGTTAGGTATACTCAGCTAAGATTCAAAGAAAAACAGTTGTTAAGAAAGGAAGAGGATTAAAAGGTACCAGTGAAAACCACAGGCATAGGAAGAGGACAAAAGTGAGAAAATATAGAAAAAGGGGGAAAATGGAAAAACAAAGATACCAAATTAAGAGGGGAAAAGGTATGTTTCTCTTTATTCAGGCCCGGGTTTGCTGCAATGACGGTATCACCTCGTGTTTTCCAGTCATAAGTCCTGTCATTTATTTCCCTCTGAAACTCAGAATCAGCAGTCCTCTATTTCCAGGGACAGTCATGTACAAAGTGTCCCAATTCCATGCCAAAGATATAGCCCAGCTTCCCCAGGCACCTCATGGAGCTATTTATAAAAGCACACTATCCAGATGTGTAAACGCCACTGCTCACAAGTTGTGAAGCGGATGCTCGTATGCAATGCTGGTAAGATCTGCTGGCCCCTAAACACAGGCTGCTGTGCATCAGGGTGTCTACAATAAAAACTCATAGAGGGAATAAGCAGATGTGCTCAGGCACTCAACAGGAAACAAGACATCCTGGCAGCCTGGATGGCTCTGGTTATCAAGGCCTGTTCTTCCTATCAGCCCAGATTGCACAGCCTGTCAAGAGAAATATGGAGGGAGAGGATCACACTGTACTTTGTGTCTGCTCTGTCTTAGTACAGCAGGAAAACCTATCACTCATCCACATAGATAAGCACACTCTATGGGAGGTGCTGTGACACAAAGGCATATGTATGCCCTGAGCACGTACCTATGGGCAGATCTCTCTGTGAATGTTCGATGAATGAAAGCATGACAAAAGCAAAATTGAAAACAAAAATGAACCATAGAAATTGTTATTGATCATCACCATCATGTCATTTCTACAACAATTACTTTGGAATAACAATGTGGTAGATTGATGACAAAAATGTCCTCAGTGCAAATATGCCCCTGTGTAATATGACTAGAGGTCCTCTGCCGTAAGATGGCATCTATTTTTCCACCTCTTGAGTCTGGGGGGTAGAAGAGAGCCATGTGGCTTGCTTTGACTAAAGAATGTGGCAGAGGTGGTGATGGGCCAGGTTTCTGAGATGTGTTTCCAAGAGGGTTGGCATGCATTTGCGCTCTTCTCTTGCTTTTCTGAAATCATTCTGAGAATGTGTGTGGTCAAGCCTGACCAAATTAGCTTCAGGGATGTGGCTTAAAAGTATACTGATGCCATTCCAGACATCATGTTCGGTTCGGTATCATTCTAATGATATTCTTCCCACAAAACATGGGAAGAGTTGTCTTAAGAACTTTAGATAAATCATCTTGAATTTTCCTGACAACCTGCAAAGTAGGTATTACTGATAGAGAAACCTGCTTAGAAAGGTAAAGTAACTTATCCAAGGTCACACCGCTAGCGAATTTCAGAACTGCATTCAGTCCAGGTCTGCAGTAATTTCAAACTTCTTGCTTACTTCATGGTATCACTCTAATTTGATGGATACAGGAGGGAACAATGAGGATTAGAGATGTGAGCTATCTTACTGAGGTTTCCAGGGCTAGTTCGCTTCCTTAATGAATTAAGATAAACCTGATCAAAGATGACTCTGACTTTGTCCTAATCTGGGTATGCCAAAGGCAGAGCTGGACCGGCCACATGACTCCTACTCAAGGACTTTTTCTACTCACCTTACTGTGGAAGGAGGGGTATTTTCTATACCACACAATAGGGCAATGCTAATCTCTGTCTCTCAATTATATCACTAGTAAAATGAGAAAACACATACTCTGCCCATTTTACAAAGTTGTTGTGAAGATCAGATCAAATAATAGAAAGTCTTAAGTGTTTTATTTGGATCATTTTATAGAAAAGAGAGGGCTGATGGGCCCAAGGGATGTTACGGTCACCATGCTGTTGGCACTGTGTTAAAAACAGAAACACTACAAAATATTGCTGCAATTGTATTTAGTAGGGCAGAGTAGGGATTTGGGGGCTTGGAGAGCCTATGTACTCTGGAATCCATTAGGGTAGGGTGGTCTATATAAAGTTTCCAATACTAGCGTTCTTGGGCTTTAAAAGTTAGCCACCCCCAACCCCAGGTTTAACACCATGATTTCTTGGTGTTAAAACAATTTATCTATCTGTTAATTCAGTCAAATGATGAATAAATTGACGGGGCTGGTATGGACTGAATATCTGTGTTTCCCCAAAATTAATATGTTGAAGTCCTAATTCCCAACTTGTATTCCAATACAGAGCCTTTAGGGAAGTAATTAAGGTTAAATGAATTCATAAAGGGTAGTTCCCTGATAAATAGGATTAGTGTTCTCATAAGAAGAGACCCCAGAGAGCTCACTCTCTCTCCACCACACGGAGGGAGGGTGGCCCCTGTGCAAGAGAGGACAGGATGAGACCCTCAACAAAATTGAACCACATTGGCACCATGATCTCAGACTGCCAGACATTTGAACTGGGAGAAAATATGTTTTTGTTGTTTAAGGCACCCAGTCTGTGGTACTTCATCATGAGCCAGAGGTGATTAACACAGGAGCAAACTCCAGTTCAGATGGATTGTTCAATTCAGACAAAACAGTCTGACAATCTAAGATTGACAGAGCTTTGAAAATCTCACTACCAACATATAAGTGGGAAGAACATCAGCTAGAGGTTAAATGAATTAGAATAGATTTTTTACTTTATACATATTCTCATACATTTGCATTTACTCTTCAAATACAAGATTTTATACAATTAGAAAAAAATTTTGCTGAGAATTTGCCTCATTAACATAATTACTTTTATTTGTATAAACTTTTTTCAGAATCCGTGTCCATGCACATATCTTTACAACCACATTCCCACTAAATAATAATGGGCCCTCATTTGATTAATAATTTAAGTAATTTTTATAGAGTCATTCTATTATTTATTTTTTATCCTGTTTATTTCTGACCCTTTTGTTGCTATAAAAGAAAGTATGCACATGGTTTTAAAAAAAGTTATCCCAAAGGGCTCAGGGTAAAAAACACAAACTTCTTGTCCCATGTCTTCTGACTGGAAGCTATCTTGTTTTCAAATTATAACCTGAACATGGTCCTAACTCAAACATCTCTCTTCTCCAACTTCAGGTGCAATTTCCATGGGTAATCTCTTAGTGGTTTATCTTATTAGTCTCTGATTTATCAGACTCAGAGGATTATCCATTGATATCACAATGAGAAAGATCAAGAATTAGCAGACACGTGCTAGCTTCCTCCTCTTGTCTCTTCTTCTGAATGTCTGTGACAGTATTACTAATTTTAGTTCATCTATTATTTTTTAACCTTAAATGATATATTTAAATCTATATGATTTTCCAAATAAGGTTTTAAAATTTTTTTCCTATAATTGTTCCTTGCCTTGAAAGTCTGACCTTCTGTCATCTACAATATTACTTTTATTATATATTGTCAAGGTTAACAGCAATATTTTCTATTCTAAGAGCTCTATTTGGTCTGCTATGCTAAGTATGATTGTAAATTGAGTCACAGATAAACAAATTAATAAGCAGCATTTAGATTATATTACATATACTATTCCAATGCTGGGCTAATTAGTCTGGTTTGGATGATTTTTTATTCTATCACATTCTCAGTGGTCCAATGTCATATCTACTAATAATCACAAACAAGTTTCCCAGCATTAAAAGTAAATAGACTTTCTTTTCTTATACGCCAGCAGTTGCTTAAATTCATGCCACAGTTTAGTTTAATTCATATTTGGAGCAAATATTCTTATGCAATGTTAGAGTCTTTGGGGATATTTATTTATTTATCTTTGGTACAGAGTCTTGCTCTGTCACTCAGGCTGGAGTGCAGTGGTGTGATCCTGGCTCACTGCAGCCTTAACCTCTCAGGTTCAAATGGTCCCCCTATCTCAGCTCCACAAGCAGCTGTGACTACAGGTGCATGCCCCTATGGAGCTAATGTTTTTATTTTTTTGTAGAGATGAGGGTCTCACTATGTTGTCCAGGCTGGTCTCAAACTCCTGGGCTCAAAAAATTCTCCTGCCTTGGCCTCCCAAAGTGCTGGGATGACAGACATGAGCCACCATGCCTGGCCACTTTGGAGTATTTGATTTCCTTTCTTTTTCTCTTGTTTTGTTGGTATCAATTTTTTCAAAGATTTTAATCATATTATCTATTTACCAAATTCCCTGTTTTTCCCAAAGATCTACGTTCTCCTGACCCCGGATTATACTGGCTGCTCCCCAAACCTGCTACAAAGGGGCCATTTGGTATTTCCCTCTATTACCACCCTGGATAGATGCATGGATGGATAAACTGTTCCCTGGATCCCAATCTTCCTTTTTCTTAGTTTACGTCTTCTCTTTGCTGGAACATATTCATAAGCAACTTCCTAAGAAATGGCTTTGGGGGTAAACATTCTCAGTCCCTGCATGTCAGAAAAAGTCTTTATTCTACCTTCACGTTTGATTGATAAAATGGCTAGCTCTAGAGTTCTAAGCTGAAAAAGCAATCCCTCACAATTTTGAAGGCATTGCTCCACAGTTTTCTACCTCCAAATGTTGCTGTGAGAAATCTAGTAGCTTCTCATTCTTTTGATATCTTATATTTTTCCCCTAGAAGTCTTTAAGGACCTTTTTATTCTTGATATTCTGAAATTTCATGAGAATGTACTTAGATATGGGTCTTCTTTCACTCTCTCTGAGAGGCAGTCAGTAGTCCCTTTCAATTTAAAGATCAAGCCTTGGCAAATCATGCATTATTAGTTTTTAAAGTATATTCCCTACTCTGTTTACTCTGCTCTCTTTTCTAGAATGCCTGTTACTAAATGTTGGATCTTTTGGATTAAATATCTACATTTAGTTTTTATTTTTAGTTTGGTAAAATACACATAACACAAAATTTACCATCTTATTAATTTTTAATTGTACAGTTCAGTAGTATTAACTACATACTGTTGTATGACCATCACCACCATTGATCTCCAGGACTCTTTCCATTGTGCAAAACAGACTCTGCACCCATTAAACAACAACTCCCTATCCCCTCTTCTCCCTATTCCCTCTGGCAATTATCATTCTACTTTCTGCTTCTGTGAGTTTGCCTACTCTGTCCTCATATAAGTGGATTCATGCTGTGTCTTTTTGTGACTGGCTCATTTCACTTAGCCTATTGTCCTAGAGGTTTATTTATGTTGGAAAAAGTGTCAGCATTTCCCTCCTTTTTGAGGATGAATAACATTGTCTGGTTTCTCCATAGGAAAGCATCTTGGAAGAGTTGTATGAGCTAACCGAATCTGTTTCAGTACCTCACTCTGTCTCCCCACACTCTAGTTGGCTTCCTTCCTCATCCTCCCACTGGACATGCTCTTGTCATGGCCACTGAGACATGCAGGTTGCTAATTCCAGTGTTACTTCTTCCAAGACCACACCTTCCTTCCTGTGGCCTCTTGGTAGCCTCTGACACAATGGAACACACTTTCTTGAGATACTTTCTTCTCCTAGCTTCCACACCTCTCTCTCTCTACTGTTTACTCTGTTCTCTTTTCTAGAATGCCTATTACTAAATATTGGACCTTCCAGATTAGATATCTTCATTTAAAAAAGTTTTTATTTTTAGTTTGATAAACTACACACAACATAAAATGGTTTTCTCTCTACTGCACTAGTTAGTCCTTCTTTCTTTGTCCCACCTTCCTCTTTGACCTAAATGGTGTGCCTTGGGGTTTGGTTTGGGAATCCCTTTTACTTCCTATCTGTACTCTCTCCTGGGGTAGTTTCAAGTCCCACTGGATTTAAATATTGTCAATAAATCAAATGACTCTCAAGTTGATTATTCTTTCTCAATATCTCTGTTTAACTCCCTCTCCATCTTTAGCAGCTGCCTACTTTATATCACAGTTGGCTGTCCAACAAACAGAACTTTCAAACGTAACATGCTCAAAACAGAATTCATGACTTCCCTCAAATCTGCTCTCCCACCAGTTTCTACATCCTGGTAGATCCTGACCAAAAGCCCAGTAATCATCCTCATACATACATACATACATCACACATATATACATACATACATGTATATACAAGACTGTGGGGTCTACCCAGAAAATATCTTTAGGATGCATACATTCATTTCTACCTTTACTCCTTCCACCCCTATTCAAAGGCAACTGTTTCTCACCTAGACTCTGGCAATAACCTCCTATTTCCCAAGTTCCATACTTTCCACCTAGAGTCTATTGTTCACAGCACAGTCAGAGTAAACTTATAAAAATGTAAACCTATTGGGTCCTTCAGTGGCTTTCCCTTGCACTTATAATAAAATCCAAACTCCAAGCCTGCAAGGCCCTCTCTCCTAATGCTTCTTTTACTCTTCTTTGTCTTGGTCTTGATGTTCCAAGAATAAGACAGTCCTGTTCTTTCTGTTCCTCCAACATATGCAGCCCACCCTTACTTTAGGGTGAGTAATGAAAGGTAGCTCTTCTCTCAGATGTTCTCATGGCTAGCTTCAGCTCATCATTCAGATCTCAACTTAAACATCATTTCTTCAGGGTTGTCTTCCTTGACCATGTGATCTTAAGTAATCCCCAAGATGTTTTTAACACATCCCATCTTCACTATATCCCTTACGGTGATCTGATATTTTCCTACACCTATTTACTACAATATTCTCTGCACTTAGCATGTAGGCACTCAATGAATATTCTTCAAATGAATGAATTACACAATAAGTATGGCGCTCTCTCCATTGTCCATAATGTTTCCTTAATGATATATAAATTCTAGAAGTGAGAGTACAGAATAAAACCTTTTCTGCATGTATCTGTTCGTGTCCCAATTTGATAGTAGAGCAGGGTTTTCATGTTAAGACAAAGGCGAGCAACTTGAAAAGCCCAGGAGTGGCCTTGTGGATCTGTATTAAAATATAGGAATATGTCTGCTCTGTCTCCATTCATTCATTCATTTGTTCATTCAAATACATTTACTGGATACTTGTTCAAAGCCTAGCATTGTATTAGGTATGGAGTTTTGTGTGAATAATACAAAAGGCGGCTTTCTGTCACTGTATACTTTTTATTCACAAGTGTGAGCTAAACAGACCAATAAATCTAATAAGGAAGGCTTTGTGACATTGCATACTCAGTCTGACTCTGCTCAAATGGCATTCTATGGATCTGGGTTTGCAGCTTGGTTTTTCCATTCACTAGCTGTGTTACTCACAAGCAGGTAGCTTAACTTCTCTGAGCCTCTGCTTCACCACCAAGATAAAGGGGATAAATATATTTATCTCACATTTGCTATGAGAATTCACTTAGACAATAAATGTAAAACATGCTGTTTAATTCCTGATACTACTGACAATTAAAGATAATTAATAAATAGTATTCTCTGCTATTACTATTATATTATTAGTCCTCCATCTGGTACAGCTGCCACTTCCACTACTGCTATTAACTCTCTCTCTCTCTTTTTTTTTTTTTTTTTTTTTTAAGAGACAGGGCTCACTCTGCTGCTCATGCTGGAGTGCAGTGGCATGATCATAGCTCACTGCAGCCTCAAATTCCTGGGCTCAGGGAATCTTCACACCCCAGCGTGCTGAATAGCTAGGACTATAGATTCACACCACAACACCCAGCTTTTTTTTTTTTTTTTTTTTTTTTTTTTAATAGTGACAGGGTCTCACTATGTTGCCCAGGCTAGGCTTGAACCCCTTGTCTGAAGCAATCATCCCCACTGCTAACATTCTTTTATTGAAGACATATGGGGCAGGTGGAAATCAGAATTAAAATGTATTTTTAGAAATATTATGTCGGCAGTTACACAACTCAGACTGGTTATTTCCCTGGGGCCTAATTCACTCAGACCCACAGGAAGGCAAAAATGTGTAGGATTTGATGGTTCCCACTTGATAGCTCCTTTCCAGAAAACAGTATGAAAAGATAAGAAACACTGTACAATATCCTGGTCATTTCTTTGACCTGGGCATGAAACTGGCTCTTATTATTAGAAAGAGAAATGTCAGCATCCATGCTGATGGGGCACAAATATCCAATTAAACATGAATCTCAGCTCCCAATCAGCACATACATGCCTTGGCCAAGTGGAAGCATTTTCATTTGCTCAGCCTTTTCTTCCAATGTGACTCGTCCTTTGGGTCTTTGAGGGTGACCGGCCTCCTCCAGGGAGGATCATTCAGGACCATAAATAGAAATCTGGAATCTCACTGAGCAATGTTCACTTGGCTCTTGAATTCTATTTGTGGAAATGAAATCTTGAATCCCATGGAAGTGCTTAACAAACCCAGAAGGAGAAAAACTCTCCCGCTTGACAAACATCACCCAGAGTCCATGTGAATGAACAATGACACTAAAAGGCACACCACAAATGCAGTTTTCCTACTTAACTAAATCACATTTCTCCACAAAACACCATCTAAAATCCTCTTTCACATTTTCATCCTTTCTAGCTCCCGTTTTTTCTTTTTAATAAGCTTCCCTTTTCATTTTTTAATTCCATTTCCATTTTCCCCTTGAATGTAGCCAGGTTGTTAAATTAAAAACGCTCATCTTCTGTCTTTGCATGCACATTATTTTCCATTTCTATTCTGGGGCCTAATTCTTATCCTTTGGCCATTTGACATTCTGAGCAGGTGCAAAAGAAGACTGCAGGTTCAAACGTGCATCTTCTGCACTTCTTGACCCCTTTGATTTGAAAGCACATTACCTTAATAATAAAAATATCTGGGTTACACATTGATATACAGACCAGAAAGAACCAAGTGCAGGACATTTTTCTGATGCTTTACGGAAATGCTCAGAAAAAGATTCCAAACTAATTTTCCACCGATTCTCTGTTCCTCCATTACATTATTTTTCTGTACCTTTTATACATCAGCGAAGTCATTTGGGATTTCAGAGCCATTTGGGATTATTGATTATGAAGCAGCAAAAATCTTTCACACTGCAAGCAAGGTGATGCCAGCCTCTATTTTAGCTAGCTTTTCAATCATATTATTTCTACTTATCAAATGTATTTTAGGCCATAATTCGTTTTAGAGTCAAACTAGTTTTCAAGTTACTGTTATTCGTTCTAAAGTGACCATATAAAAAGTTTAAAATCTGTAGATTTAAAGTGCTTGACACTTAATTTCATGCTCTGTTTGCACCATTGTTCAAAGCAAATAGTAAAGTCTTCAGCTATATACGTGTGTGTGTGTGCATGTGTGTTTATTCAGTTCATGACTTCAGTTTTTATAATGTTAATATATTGCTTTTTTAAAAAAAAAATCTGCTACACAGGAAAGGTGTCAAACAATTTTTTTTTTTGGAGACCGAGTCTCACTCTGTTGCCCAGGCTGGAGTGCAGTGGCATGATTTGGCTCACTACAACCTCTGCCTCCCAGGTTCAAGTGATTCTCCTGCCTCAACCTCCTGAGTAGCAGGGATTACAGGTGTCTGCTACCACACCTGGCTACTTTTCGTATTTTTAGTGGAAACGGAGTTTTACCACATCGGCCAGGCTGTTCTCAAATTCCTGACCTCAAGTGGGGATCTGCCTGCCTCAGCCTCCCAAAGTGCTGGGATTACAGATGTGAGCCATCACACTTGGCCTCAAAGAATAATTTCTAATCCATCACATTAACTTTGCAGTTCTTACTTGCAATGCATTCTGATTTACAGGGTTAACATATTCAGTGGCACTTCTACATTTTCTTCATTTTCTACTTTAAAAAACTACTTCCAAGTGAAGGAATGGATAGAAGGGTAGCATTAAAAGCAGGTAATATGCTGCTGCATATTATAATTCAAATGATTTAAAAGCCACTTAAAACAAGCAAACAATTACTAATAACTATGGGTGACTATTTGGGGTCAGGTACATGCAAAGACTTTTGAATTTGTTTAATAAGTGGCCCCTACTAACTCCTAAGAAATTTAAAGGAAGCAAACTTTAAAATGATGACATTTTATTATCAGTCAGAAGACAAATGGTTAGGTAGCTTTCCCTATAGAATAACTAGAAGATTCATTCACTTATGTAATATTTAATCGAGTCTCTACTACATGCAAGGCACCTTGGGATACACTGGTAAGAAACACAGACAAGACACTTGCTCACACATGACTTATATTCTAACACAAGAGCAGACACTAAGGAGCCAACAACCCAATGGTGACAAGTGCCATGGAAGGCAATAAAATTGGGTGATGAGAAATCCCAGGACCAGGACCAATGGGAGAGGCACTGTGAGGGGCTATTTTTAAATGAAGTGGTTAAGGTTGCTTCCTATCACAACTACACATTTCTATTGAAAAGCTTCTACTTCCAAGGATAACATGGCCTCTGATCTGTTCTGAATTCTAATATAATATTGTCCCTCACAAATGATCCATTCCCCCTCCCACTATTCTTTTTCTTCTATGAATTACTATAATTCACATGGTCCTATAACCACATAATTGTCATGTCCTATGATCACACGTGGCATTGTACTGTTTGATGGGTAAAGTATAAAAATCCACCATTAAATGGAAGGAAGTTTCATTTATTCAATTTAATTCATTTATTTAACATTTATTAAGCACTTACTGTTTGCCATGAACTATGCAATTTGCTGGGACACAAAGATGAAAAATCAAGGCTTGGGGCTTAGAGTCTCAGAGAGACAGGAGGAGAGAGAAACATAATTAGTTAAGAGTAGTGAGTATATAGTAGAATTGCAAGGATGGTGAAAAGCATCAGATGATTTGGGCACCCAACCTGCTGTCTGCACAAGCGAATGTGAAGTGCAGACATGGAATTAGGGAGGAGGTAGACAAACAGGGTATCTTTAGGACAGAGGTGCATGAGAATATCAATGCAATAAAAATAAGAAACCACAAAATTGAGAGAGTTGGAAGATGGTGAGAAGGGAACATTATTGGAGGGAGAAGTGTAGAGGAGGCGGGGGAAAAAAGCTGGAGTAGAGCAGAGATGATGAGGCCATGAATAGTGAGACTGTTTGGCTCACATATAACAAAGCTGCCCACATGCACACACACAGGCGTTCTCTCAAACTGTGCTTGGCTGGGTACTGGTGATGCAAGGATGAAAGGGACCCATTTCTATGGTCCCATCTGGCAAACTTGACATAACGGCACCAACTTACCTTCTCAGCTACGTGACTCATCACTTTCCTAGAACCGTTTCTCTAGCCACAAAAACGCCTGCCCCTTTTCTGCCTTTGCACATAATGGTTTACCTGACTAGGATGTCACTTCCACCTTCTTTATCTGGAGAATTCCTGCACACTTTTCAAGCTCCAAATTAAATAACACCTCTATTAGAGGATTTCCCCAGCTCCCTCTGCCTTGTTCTCACAGTTCTTGGTAAAAATCTCCAATTAGAGTGCCCTTCCCAGTTAGACTTAATTATCTGTATAACTGTCTGCTCCAACACAGAACCCTGAGCATTTTGTGCGTACAGACAGTTCTATCCATCATTTCTACACTTCACATGGTCTGCCAAATAGCAGTTGCTGATTATATAAATGTTTGCTTTATATAATTGGTTATTCCGGCAGTCCTTTAACACAAGTTCAGAGAGCCAAGAC
Organism: Macaca mulatta; assembly: GCF_049350105.2. Lineage (NCBI taxonomy): Eukaryota > Metazoa > Chordata > Mammalia > Primates > Cercopithecidae > Macaca > Macaca mulatta. The sequence goes on from NC_133413.1 coordinate 128,874,241, forward strand.
AGAAAACATTATACTATGGATGTTTCAATTAGTATTTTAAAAATTATACATAGTAATTCTTGAATGTATTCTCACTGTCACAATGTAAACAACAAAGATGTACAAAGAACCTCAACACTCTTTTCATGCTGTACTCCCAATTCCATTCTTCTCAGCAGAGGTAGCATCTATCATGACTTTGAGGTACACATTTATGCACATTTTCTTTCCTTTGTATTTTACACATGTACATAGGTAAAATAGCAATGTACAGTTTTCTATGAGTCCAGGCCATCTATAAATATGGGATAGTACTTTTCAACTTGTTGTTACTTAATAAGTTTTAGATATATTTTATATCTTGAAACATATAGATTCACCTCCTTATTTTCAATCGATGTACAATGTTCACTAGTAAACAGAAACGTGCAAAGAAAAACAATCACTGAGTTTTCACCTAAGAAATATGCAAGCACTGAGAAGACTGAGAATACCCAGTGGGGAAACACGCTCTCTGTTAGGGCTAGTTTTGCTTTATTGAAGGGCAAATTAGTGTTTTTCTAAAAGTTTATAATGTGCAATTCTACTTCAAGGCCTCTATACTGTAGAAACACAGGCACATATATTTAAAAGCACACTACAGGTGTTCATTGCTATGGTATTTTCAATAGCAAAAACTTGGAAACATCCTACATGTCCATAAGGACTTACTAAATGGTGGAATACCTGCATTTGATTTTGTCAGTCTTGGGTACACGGTATTAAGTGATTATAATTTTACTATAGTCCCATATGTCTGTTCCTTCCTAAGCCTCCTTTATTTCAAATCTCTCTCATTTCTAGTATTTTCAAATACTGCAATTCAGAATTACATGCACATCTGATAATATGATTCCTTTAAAGATGTTACTTATTTCCAGAGATTTTTAATAGCCTGTTTTGCTTCTCTTCCTGCACAAAGTAAATGATATGGTTATTCTGTTAAACTTGTACACATCCTGTCCTTCATTTTGACACCAAACTTGAATTCCACATGACAACAGTAGTTTTTGCTTTATTACTAATAATAGGCATGTGCTGAATGTCAATTATATTTAAGGGATTGTGGAGGGGATAGTGGTAACATACACAGATACACCATTCAGTTTCACACAAGCCAGATATATTCTAATTCTGGCAACCATGGATCATTAAAAAGGAAATAAGCAGAATGTTTGTGTGTTTGTTTGTCTGTCTGTTCATATATCCATCCATCTGCTGGCTAGATCAATGCAGTGAAAGATGGATCAAACAGAATCTTCTACAAAATCAAACTAGGAAAAAAAGCAAGGATGCAAGCAAGCAAACCTGACACCACAGCTGAAAGTAAGGACAAAAAATGAGGACCATTTTCAAAATCCAAAGTACAGAGGCCAAGGACCACATGGGAAGACAAAAAGGCAATTTCTGGTTATCCCCAGGTGCTAGGATAAAAAAGTTAAGTTGTATAAGAAACAGATAAAAAGTGAAGGAAAGTGCTGAACCCAAATAGAATCTTCAACTGGTGTGGGGAATGGATGGCTTCTTTCCAGACCAAGAAACTAGAACTTCCCAGGTGGTGGAGCTAGAACCCTGAACTCGGTGGTGCGGGGCTGACCCAGCAGTAGGGAATGGGGAGAAGTCCAGGCAGGCAGGTGCAGCATAGGTGCTAGGAGCATGGTGAGATGCCATGGCTCAGGCAGGCGTTAGATTAGGAGGTCTAGGATCAAGACAAGGACTCATCCAGGAATCACAGAGAGCACAGCAGTGGCACATGTGACATTCAGCATCGTGTGGGAAATTGAGCAGATGGCGAGTGGGCAGGAGAAAACCCAGCTCCCACTGCTTGGCACAGGCTTGGGGAAAGGACATGGGCTCTGGGAAGGTAGGACAGGCACCAAGCCAGGGCACTCCCAGCCTTGCAGGAACTGGAAGATGAATGGGAGAATCCCAGCGAAGGGGAACAGAAAAGTGATCTTACTCATTACAAGTACCATGTTACAAAATGGGGCTGGGCTGCTCCAACAAAGGCTAAGCCCAAAGAAACCCAGGTGGCAAGATGTGACTCCTGATGAGGGTCCCTTAAATTCTCTCTGATTAACGACCAACATCCCACACCCTTAGCCTGGGTGGAACCTTTAAATGTGGTCAAATGGCTTCAGCTGGGGGGATCAGAGGGCCTCCAGCACAAGGGGGCAGGCAGGTCATCATACTCAATTACTGGGTTTGGCAGGAGGAGGAGGGAAAAGTATGGTTTTGGCAACACTGCTGGAATTATAAGGCCTTAATTAGATTACTGGATCAACCTCTGACTCGCAATGAACGTCCTTAGGGAGGTCGTTTAATCTCTTTGTGAGACTATGTTTGAGTTTCCACAACTGAAAAATGAAAATAATATTTCAGAAGCAGCTTACAGGAGAAGCTCATAAGAGCAACAGTGTTGCTAAAAGGATTAGGATTTCAGCTGATCCTTCAATTATATACTGTCCTTCACCCTCTGGTCTTGTAATAAATAAACAAACAAACAAACAAACAAAGGCTGGGAGAAGTCTCCTCAGATAACCATTGTAAATAAATGCGCTTGCTTTATATTTATATAGGTGATGGGGCTAACTTTGCTAAACCTAAACTGGTTGTGTTGCAAAACAGTGTAACATGACTGAGTCATTCACTTTCAAGAATCTTGTAAATGAGCAATGGCAGGGGCAGAGTGACTCTATTTCCACTCGCCCACGACAGTTGGACCAGAACCACTACAGAGAACACTTTAGAGAAAAGATGGGTCCAGGAAAAGCGTATTATAGGTTGACTATAGTCAGAACCTTATTTCCCATAGTCAGGGAAATAATTCGGTTAACTAAAGAGAGCTATTTATACTTGGGAAAATGGTACTAATTTAAACCTAACCAGTGGAATGCTGACTACTTTACTAAGAACAATACGCTTCTTCCAAAAGTCAAGAAGGTAAAGAGAAAGCCTTTGAAAGTAGCATAAAGAATACACAGGAAAAACTCTATTTGCTATTATTTGGTTTATTTTCAGCAAACATAGTTCCTGTTAAAGGCTCCTAATGGGCCGTCCCTTTAAAATTCAACTCTTTTTTTTTTTTTATAGAGACTAAAATATTCAGGCAAGATTTCCCAATGAAATTATCTAAAATTGGGGTTAATAATCAATTATAAATGGAGGATATTAGCCACTCAAAGATTTATCCCACCATAAGAAATAGTTTGGAACTCCTCCCAAGTCCTATTGAAATGGTCTGGGTTATCCTCATGAGATTGCAAACATAAATTAATAGATGCTATACTCTGCTGTGTTGTCTTCACTAAATGGTTTGGTCTTTGTGGAGTTGAAGCAGAGGCAATGTGCCTGGTTTTCAGTGCCTGGTCCAGTGGAGGTTCTCCATGCCTGCAGGGTGAGTGATCCCTAAGGCCTTAGTTGCAACCCTGGCTGAAAATTAGGATAATCTGAAGGGTTTCTTAAAAGGAGCAAATCTACCTCAATCTTAAAATATACCCCAACCAAATTAAATCAGAATCCTGGGTAGGGTGGGGGAAGAGGGAAGGGAGGAGCTGACCCAGGAGTAATGATTACACTTCACAGCCAAGGGTGAGAACCACTGAACTGGGAAGTACCTTCAGATGGGTGAGTGGAACTCATAAAACTTGATGTCTTCCTAATATGATTACTCAACTTTTTTTGCTCTGGTACCATGATGAACAAGCAACATTTATTTTATTTTCTAGGTTGAAACTTTTTATAGGGGCTAAAAGAAGGTGATTAGCTAACCGAAGGCATCTGTCTGCTTGCCAGTTATGCTTCTCATTTTAAATCAATAAAAGGGACTTCTCATTTGTCAGTTGTCTTCTTGTTATTCTCAAACAGTCCTGCAGAGTCTCTAGATCTGTTTAATTATACATGACTTCGGACATACACACAGCAAAGGATAAGACACAGATTTCTCATGACCCTGTCAAGGGCTGCCCTTATGAGAAGCTATGTAACAGCTTCATCTCTTTTACCAAACTTTAAAGGCAGTTATTGTATGTTAAATGGAATAGTTTTTTTTTTTTTTTTTTAATTATGGCAAACAGTTACATACAAACAAGATGTGAGGGTCACATTCTTGACTGCCTTAGTATTCCACGCATATGATAACCATCCATCCTGGCTTGCCCAGGACCAAGGACATTCTTGGAATCTAGGACTTTCAGTTTTAAAAGTGAGACAGTCCTGGGGATACCTTAGGGAGCTTCTGGGATTCAAAACTTTCAACGCAAAATCCATCTGGGATTAGCTGGTCATCCTACGTACAGCCCTAGTTTCTAAGATGGATCGTTATTATTTTTTTAAGAGAGGCTTCATTGATCACTTAGTGGTACCTAAAAGGAAATAAGCATATTAGATGAGGAACTGAAGATATTCTCCATCTCACATCTCACATCTCCATCTCATATCTCATCTCAAACAAATACTCTATTACACTCATAACTAACACCTAGCATAGTGCTATCACAGATGAAATCTCAGTATAGGACTGAAAACAGTCACAGTTCAGGCATGGGCAATGTAAAAGAGAAAAAGGAAATCTCCATGCAGGTCCAATAGCCGATAGAACAAGGAGAGGCCTTGAACCAGGTCAGTCAGCTGGATCCAGTGTATGGGATCAGGAGCCAAGACAAACTCGAAGTCATGTGGCCACAGCTAACATTTGTTGAGTACTTAGCACATGCACTAGACTCAGACATTTACAAAGATTATATGATTTAACCAGAACTCTATGAAATAAATATAATTACTATATTCATTTTATTACATTACATAATTATATGTAGTTATTCTATTCATTTTACATAGGAGAAAACTCAAAGCTGTTTAGGGTTTTTATTCATCCTTATTCACTTCCTCCATGTCCAGCCTATAGTAGGCATACCATAAATAACACAAAAGTATTAACTACAAAAAACCTCAAGTGGGGTAAGTATAAATATCTTAAAAGACAATTTAATTAAAATCCTTTGCTTTTTCAGGTATTCTACAAAATGGCTGACGTCTATTTAAGCAGGTCTGTAACTGACCATCCTTTACAAATTACTTAAAATAAAGATAAGACGAGAGAAGGATTCATATTAATATTATTAGTCTAACACTCAAGTAAAGTGAAACTACAAATGATGTGTTCTGGCTAGCAGTAATAGGGAGAGAGAAAAAAAATGTGTTGTGTGTTAAGAAGGAAAATTAAACTGAAAATTAGATTCCCTGCCCACAAATTTTGACAAATCTTAAAGGAAATTAATCAACCACTTTTCACTTGCTTTGCTGATCACAGAAAGCCTCTGACTCCACTTGACATAAGCAAATAAAGATGGTAACACTTGACATGTAATTCTTGGCTCACTTAATTGGATTGCTTCACAAACCATTTTCGGTAATCAATGATTACTAGTAGTAGTCACAAAAGAGGATACCAGGCAGTTGGGAACAGAAAAAAAATGACAGGACAGCATTTTCTTGAATATCTATTCAGAGGCAGTGGTCCAACCATGAAATGATTCTGCCTCCTGCCTGAATTTCTCATTTCTACAACTACTTCTGGGCCCCCTCAGACTCTCACGACCAATTATAGCTTGGGGATGTTAAAGTCAAACTACCTGGGCTCAAATCCCAGCTTGACATCTATATGACTCAGAACAAATCTTCTTAGTAGTATGCCTCTGTTACCTTTGTAAAATAGGAACAACTGTGCTACCTCATAGGATTGTTGAGGAACTAAGTGATATAATCCACATACAGTGCTTGGATTGATGCCTACCACACAGAAAATTTTACATGAATGTTTATTTTTATTATTGCTTTTGTTTCATATTTCAAAAGCTGGGCTACCTCTACTTTAAAGTTAAGCCCTCTGATCCAGGTTCTGTTAGAAAAGCCATCTTTTGTGCTCCCCTGTAGAACATGTGGCCACGATCTTTGCCACAATGGAGACTCAGCGTAAAATACACAATAGCAAGATGTCTAGACAGCAGCCATTTACCTTACAAGCTTGTTAGATATCCACTCTAGGAAAGCCTTGGACTTGGCACCTCCTAATCAATCTGGAGCCTGGCACAGGTCAAACATGCTAGTTAGTAAGGATCTGTTTGAATCCTTCTCTGTCAATTATGGTCTAAGACAAAAATGTAGAGTAGATGGTTCCCAATATGTTGATGACAGGGCCAATCCATTTACGACTTAGGGTTGCTCTTCAGATTACACATTGAAATCGCCAAGACACTCTGTCAATTCAAGAGCCTAAAAGACTTTGACAAGATCAAAAGACTCACGGCATTATGGACCATGAGTGCATAAAGATGGGGACAATGTGGCACCATGCCACAGATCATTTTATCCATCCAGTGGGAGATTGAGACCTGCTACAAGACACCACCTCTTTTCCCTTCAGTAATCTCATTCTTGCAAACCACACATCTTACTTTGTAGCAAGTAACAAGAGAGTCTGTCAACAGTACAAATGTGGAAATCAGTGAACTGTAACACACAGCAGAGTACCCTAGCACAGGAAGTGTATATGCAGATACACATCACAGGCCCACTCCTAACAATATGAACAACATGAATGGTGGAAAAACAGCTGCAGCAAGCTGGCCAAAAAGTGTATCACCATAATCTTTGGCAGATTCACCAGGTGGTAACATGAACTAGCAAGGAGAGATGGGTTGTTTGCCAACTGCCTCTGTAAACCAACCAGTCTTCTTATATTCACAAAAAACCCACTCCTCTTGGCAGCAGCATCCTCTCTAAAAATGCCAAAGTGTCTTTCAACTACCCTGCTCTTATTGCCATTGGCTCAGGAATGCCTCTAGTAGATAACCCAATGCAAAGAGAGAGCCAGTAAGGCACACGGTTTTTCATAGAGCTCTGTTGATATGAAGCCATGTTCTATTTTTAATATGAAAGTTTTCAGTGAGCTGGGAGTTGATCTTATAACCTTATCGTCCCCTTCACTCTTTTCTCTCCTTGACGCAAGCACCTGGCAGAATGCTGGGCACATAGCTGTTCGAATGAGTTCAACTGAAATGTGGCTTCCTTGGGGCAACATACTACATTTTTCACCTCCATTACAACTTTATCACTGACCTTTTTATGAATACTATGCCCTGCTAGAGGAATATGCACAACTTTTGGTAGTTTATCCATGGGTGTATTAATTCTTGTCACTGTGCAGAGAAGGGAGGTACAAAAAGCAATTGCCAAGCTGAGGAGATACAGCATGGTGGCTTATTTTGCTGATGACTAATGAGATGCAAAGGCAAATTTTTAATCCAAAAGTATTAAGCTGTAGTGAGAGGCTACTGCTTCATCTTATCACACAGAATTCTGTTGTATTTTACTCTTTTCCCATCACATTCATCTCCTTTCTCTGCCTTGGTCTGCACTATTCTTTCTGCCTGGAAGGCAGTCCAGCACATTTCTGCCTGTCCACTAGTAAGTCAAGGTTCAGTCTTCTGCCCTTCCTCCACACAGAGCCAGAAGTCCTCTTGTCGTCTCTGACCTTTAAAAACTACCCACGCCATTCAGATGCCCCTTAGCCTTTACTGCCTAGTTGTGTACTTTTTTTGTGGACCTATCTTATCCATAGAAGAGGATGAAATGCTCTAGTAGAGCTACCATAGCTCTACTCTGCAGGATTTTCAGCAGAACTGTGAGGTAGGTGTTATTTCATTCATTTTATAAATGGAGTTCATGGAGATTCTAGGTGCCTAGCCTGACACACAATTGGTTCAGTTTCCTTTGCAGAGTTAAGCAAAAACAACTAAAATTTAAGCACACCTGTCTTTAACCTTCCCATCTAGGGATCTGGCCCACAAGTATACACATTTACACAGACGAGCATGTATTTTTATATATACATATATATATATATATTTATATTTATATTTATATATATATATTTTTTGAGGCAGAGTCTCACTCTGTCACCCAGGCTAGAGTGTAGTGGCATGATCTCAGCTCACTGCAACCTCTGCCTCCCGGGTTCAAGCGATTCTCCTGCCTCAGCCTCCTAAGTAGCTGGGATTACAGGTGTGTACCACCATGACTGGCTAATTTTTGTATTTTTGGTAGAGACAGGGTTTTGCCATTTTGGCCAGACTGGTCTCAATCTCCTGACCTCAGGTGATCCACCTGCTTCCACCTCCCAAAGTGCTGGGATTAGAGGCGTGAGCCACCGAGCCCGGCCTGTACTATAATTTTTATGTAGTTATTTCATTATTAATTGTAATGAAATTACATTCAAAAGAAGCCACATGTCTAATGACAGAGAAGTGTTTTAATAAATTATGATATGGATACCATAATTTTACACACATACACACACACACACACACACGTATATAATGGAATATTCCTCATCTTTTGGAGAGTAAGACAGAAAAAGAAAGCTACACATGAATATCTCTCAGTGCTAAGAGTAAATACTTGTTGAATGAATGAATAGATCATGAAGATATAGTGTAAATAAGAAAAGCAAATCTCTAAACACTATTATATGACTCCACTTATGCTATAAGGCTATTTGCACATGCACATACACACAGAGTGTGTTGTCACTCAATATGTTATCTTTTTTTAAAAAAACAGGAGATTTATGTTCATGTATTACTTATGTAATAAAAACAAATAACATGGAAAGAGATAGATAACCTGGTCTGGGTGGCTTAGGTATTAGGTTGTGAAGTAGAAGGTGGACTAAACCTAGCTGCTTCGGAAGCCCCTTCCCTTTCACTTGTACTTTCCTCTCTTTTTATGGAGGAAAGAGCAGACCTGCAGTTGCAAGACTCTTGTTCTGGCTCTGTCAACACTGACCCAAATGACTTTAGCGGAGTCACCCAACCTGCAGAAGGGTTGTCACTTATTCTTTAGCCAGAGAATAGAAATAATGTCTATCTTCCAAGGTTAACTCTGAGAATAAGTAACATGATGCATGTAATAGTTCCTGATCAACTATAAAGCACTATCCAAATGCAGTAGGGGATATTATTTATCATTGTGATTATTACTCCCATAAAATGCTAACACAGTGTCTCATATAGATAAGGCACATAATATAAATTAGGGAAATAAATGACCATATTAGAATATGTGAATTCACTCTTCTGTATTCATTCAGCATTAGCTCCCTCTAAAGAGTTCTTTTAGTCTTTTAGGGATATCTTATTTGGGAAAAAATAAAAAGATCTGAATCCTGTATTTCATCTGACTTAAGATAGCAATGATTTTAAGACTTGCATTAATTTTATATACAACTAAGACAGAAAAAGAATGATGCTAAATAAACTATGTCACACAATGATGCCTGATTTAGAAAATGTGAAAGAATATGTGCATTTAAAAATCTGTGAAATACAGTATTTAAATGAAAGGCTTCGGGCAAATTAGCTGATCAATTATACATTATGTCTCTCAAATGAAATTACTAATTTAATAATAAAGCATGATTTTCTCATACCAATGGTGTTTTACAGTGCCTTTTCCCCTTTGGATGTGCTGGTCACAGCATTTTTTTTCATGTTTTAAAAATTATAGAGAATAGATAATTACTAGTGAATGCTGACCTTTTCCTTATGATGAGTAATTATGCTATTAAAAGCATCATTTGGACCTTAATTTGATATACAAATTATTCAATTACCTAGTCTGCAGTTGTAAGGACTTTTAGCAGCCACCATTATTTGGTGAGGGGGAAGGATAGCATGAAGCAATTTCATCGTGTACTCTATTGCAGAAATTTTAGTTGTACCAAAACAGTATTAAAGTAGTGGGTAAGCCAATAACGCCATTGAAATGTTTGATGGCACCAAATTATAACCAATGTCACCACTGAACACATTAGCAGAATAGGCCAAATAAGCTTGATAAAAATCCCTTTGCAAAGCCAAAATGAAAACATGTTGTTAAAACGTAAAACTACAGTTCAGCAAAAATAACTCATCTTTAGGATGTTTGGGTGCAGTGTCCATGAAACTTGCTCTTGGTCTTAGGTATTTATTTACTGTTTTTGCTTTGGTGGTGGTGATGGCAATAGTAATGGCAGTGGTGTTGGTGACCGTGGTGGTGATGGTGATGACAATGGAGATCCAGCTACCCGATACCGTCCACAAAGCAGAGTGGTAGATCTACCTGAAGAAAATCTACTGCCTAAAGGCAGTGGGATATAGACAAAAAACAAAACTGAGACTGAATCCCAGTTTCATTACTTACTAGCTGTAGTGTCATCAGAAAATTACTGCTTCAATTTCCTCATCTGTAAAAAGGATGCAGTAATACCAAGCACCTTTCAGATCGTTGTCAGGTGTGGTGATGGGTCTCGAAAGCCTGTCACGCAGCTGAGTTCAGTGAGTAGAAAGAGGCTTGGTGCGGTGGCTCATGCCTCTAAACCCTTCGCTTTGGGAGGCTGAGATGGGAGGATTGCTTGAGTCCAAAACAAGCCTGGGCAACACAGCAAGACCTCATCTCTAAAAAGAAAAAAAATAGCCGGGCATGGCAGCATGCACCTGTATTCCCAGCTACTTGGGAGGCTGAGGTGGGAGGATCCCTTTACCCCAGGAGTCTGAGGATTCAGTGAGTGATGATTGCACCACTGCACTCCAGTCTGGGCAACAGAATGAGGCCCTTTCTATAATAAATGTAAAAAAAATTAAAAAGGAAGAAGAGCAGGAGGGATTCTAGTTATTCAGTGGTTTTCCACTGGAATATCCTAATAGAAGAAAGTGGCTGGTTACACTAAAAAAAAAAAAAAAGCCTGGTATACGCTGCTGACTCAGAATAGAAGGTAATTTGAAAAATTCCACAAATGCCAATCTTATCCACAGCTATTGCCTTGCTGTAGATATTGACAGGCAAAAAAAAAAAAAAAAAAAAAAAAGGCTTAAAATTGTCTCAAAATGGTCTGTCCTAAGAGTGCTAGGTTTTCCCAGTATTTCCCATTTGCTCACCTGATATATTTTCAGTCCCTCTCTGAGTCCCCAGGAGGCTGACCTCTACATATTGCCCTCCTGCTTCCAGTGGGGGTCAACCAATGGAAAGCACTGGCAGGAGGTAAGACAGTGGGGAGAAGGGAGAGGCCAAGGTATGTCACTCTCTGCCTGCTTCAAAGCAGTTCTGGCAGTGGCTCCTCCCTCCAGCTTCTGTCCTCTATCAGGCGGCACCTCCTCCTGGCATCAGCTCTGAGCCAGGCTCTGTCACACTGTTCCCTCCTCTATAGCTACCTCCTGGGTCCCGCTCTGTGCCCTGGTGGTTTTCTAAACCTTCCCTTTACCTCTAAGTAGTCGCTTTCTTAACATTTATTTTAAAAAAAATCCTAGTGAGTATGCCATCTGTTTCCTGCCTTAGTAATAGAGAATCTAAAGAAAATGTTCTGGCCGGGCGCGGTGGCTCAAGCCTGTAATCCCAGCACTTTGGGAGGCCGAGACGGGCGGATCACGAGGTCAGGAGATCGAGACCATCCTGGCTAACACGGTGAAACCCCGTCTCTACTAAAAAATACAAAAAACTAGCCGGGCGCGGTGGCGGGCGCCTGTAGTCCCAACTACTCGGGAGGCTGAGGCAGGAGAATGGCGGGAACCCGGGAGGCGGAGCTTGCAGTGAGCTGAGATCCGGCCACTGCACTCCAGCCTGGGCGGCAGAGCGAGACTCCGTCTCAAAAAAAAAAAAAAAAAAAAAAAAAAAAAAAGAAAATGTTCTGTGCACTCCTGGACTTAAAAACACGGCACAGTCCCTGATCCTGTAGTCCCACAACCACATCTTTATAGAGAAAATCCAAATGCTTTACGAATCAATGGTGTTTTCACCAATCTTCATTTTTTGGATTTTCTGCCACCCTGACTCTGTTATTTCCATGCTTTGGGCTTTCCAGACAAAATCCAAAGTGCCCACCCAGGCATATGAGAACTTTCGTGCTCTTTTTCCTCCAGGGTAATCCCTCACCCTCCTCACTTGCACTCCACATGCTTGCTAATTGTGACTCTCCGACTTATCATGCACCTTCACGCACAGGTCTCCATACATACCGTTTCCTCAGCCTGGGACGCATTGCTCTCACTGCTCTCTCTAGATAACCTGCTTATTCCATGAGATGCAGCTGGCATGGCACGCTCTCTAGAATTCTTCCCATCATCCCACACCAAGTCTCCTCCATCCTCCTATAGTACTGCACAGGTCTATCCAAACAACAAATCTGGGATGAAACTTTCGCTGACTTGGTTACATCCCCACCCAGTATTACTAGCCACTTGATAGTAGAGCGATATTTTGTTTGTTTTTTTGAGACGCAGTCTCATTCTATAACCCAGGCTGGAATTCAGTCACGTGATCCTGGGTCACTGCAACCTCTGCCTCCTGGGTTCAAGTGATTCTCCTGCCTTAGTCTCCCGAGTAGCTGGGATTATAGGCACGCACCACCATGCTTGGCTAATTTTTGTATTTTTAGTAGAAACAAGGTTTCTCCATGTTGGCCAGGCTGGTGTCGAACTCCTGACCTCAAGTTATCCTCCCACTTCGGCCTCCCAAAGTGCTGGGGTTATCGGCATGAGCAGCTGTACCCGGTCTAGAGCTATTTCTATTCAAAGCCCAACATAATTATCATCATCATCAATATTGTAAGTGTCATCATCCTCATCAGCTAATGAATATCTAAACGAGTGCTTATTATGAGACAAACAATAAAACAATGTTTTTTTGTTTGTTTTGAGACAGAGTTTTTGCTCTTGTTGCCCAGGCTGGAGTGCAATGGTGCAATCTCGGCTCACTGAAACCTCCACCTCGTGAGTTCAAATGATTCTCCTGCCTCAGCCTCCCAAGTAGCTGGGATTACAGGTGCCTGCCACCATGCCCAGCTTTTTTTTTTTTTTTTTTTTTTTTTTTTTTGTATTTTTAGTAGAAACGGGGTTTCACCATGTTGGTCAGCCTGGTCTTGGACTCGTGACCTTAGGTGATCCACTTGCCTTGGTCTCCCAAAGTGCTGACTGAGATTACAGGCATGAGCCACCATGCCCAGCTGTCAAACAATGTTTTAAGTGTTTTTCCATGTATTAATTCATTTACTATTCCCATCAACCCAATAAGACAGATAAATTGCTGTAGTTTGGATATCTAGCACTCTAAACCTCGTGCTAAAATTTGATCCCCAGTGTTCTAGGTAGAGACTAGTGGGAGGCATTTAGGTCATGGGTGGATTCCCCATGAATGGCTTGATGCTGTCTTTGCAGTAATGAGTGAGTTCTCACTTTATTAGTTCCTGCAAGAGCTAGTTGTTGAAAAGAACCTGCTGGCTGGGCACAGTGGCTCACGCCTGTAATCCCAGCAATTTGGGAGGCTGAGGTGGGTAGATCACTTGAGGTCAGGAGTTTGAGATCAGCCTGGCCAACATGGCGAAACCCCGCTCTACTAAAAATACAAAAAATTAGCCAGGCATGGTGATGCATGCCGGTAGTCCCAGCTACTCAGGAGGCTGAGGCAGGAGAATCACTTGACCCTGGGAGGTGGAGGTTGCAGCGAGCTGAGATCATGCTCCTGCACTCCAGCCTGGGTGACAGAGTGAGACTCCATCTCAAAAAAGTACAAAATAGAAATAAAAAGAACCTGGTACCTCCCTCCCCTCTCTTGCTGTCTCTCTCACGATGTAATCTCTGCACACGCTGCCTCCCCTTTGCCATTCTCCATGAGTGGAAGCAGCTTGGGGCCCCTCACTAGATGCAGATACCAGGGCCATACTTCTTGTACAGCCTGCAGAACTGTGAGCCAAATAAACCTCTTTCTTTATAAATTACCCAGCCTTAGGTATCCATTTATAGCATTGCAAACAGACTAAGACACTAATATTACCCCCATTTTACAGGTGTTGACATGGAGGCATAGTATGCTTAAGAAGATTGACTGGATCATAAGGCTAATAAATTGCAGAGCCAGGATTGAAATCCAAGCAGTCTACCTCCAGAGTCTGTATTCCGTGGTCTACTGCCCCTCAAAGGGACTTAAATAACATTTGTTGGATTATTTAATAAATGTTAGTGAGGTTTACTACACACAAAATTGGAATAAAAAAATAGGAAAGTATGGCTAGATTTAGTTACAGAAGACTTTTGCGAAAATCCCCTTTTGGGCTTAAGATCCATTAGCATCACCATGCAATTTTTTCCTTCTTTGCAGGAGAAGCAGATGGGATCAACAGATTAACAAATTATTCACTGTTTCCAAGCAAGGCACTGCTAGGATCTCAATGTCCCTTCCCAGAAGACTAACTGTATCTGCAACAAGATAGGTAGGGGCAATGTCAGGTTTGTAAATTTCCTGTGAAAATCCCTCTTTTTCATAGGAATCATTTCTTTAAATAATAGTATAAAACATCTGCTACATGGTATCCTAAATACCACGCGTTTGTAAAGGCTGTGCTTGGGTGTCGTTATTAAATCTGTTCCCCAAACATCAAGAGAATTATGACTTGTCACCAGAGTCCACACTTCCTGACCTGAATGAAAAGAGGAGTCAAAACACTTCCCCAGACCAGACTGACCACCCACTAGGAAAGACACAATCTTAGCTGCATGTTACAGGTATGTCCTCTGCCATCCCCCTCAAAACCTGGGTAAACTGAGCCAGTTCTCACATCCTGGACCATGCGATTAAGAGAAGAGACTCATCTTTAGACAGAGGATAGGAGTAGCGTGGGCAGAGTCTGGGTTTTGCTAGGGACTCTCCATTTTTTTAGGGAAGGAGGGATTAATACATTTATTTTCGATGGCTCCTGTCCTTTGGTGCCTGAAATTTTTCTTTTGCTGAGATAAATAAAGAATCCAAGTAGAGTCTAGTCCAGAAAGATGAGACATCTTTAATTCTGCCAAAGCCCCCAACAGTTCCAAAGCTTCCAGATTCCAGTTTCAAAATATCACATGGCTGACATCATCACAAGAATATAAGAGAAACGACAGAAATCACATGGAGGGTCTTACAGTGATAGAGGAGACTAAAGATGCCTGTGTTGCTACCATCTCAATTCAACGAATTTGAACAGGTGGCTCTAGGAACATGACAATAGTAGGCATGTTCTTAAAATTACTAAAAATAAATACCAAAATTATTTCATGCCCTCATTTGCATTCTGGCAGCCTGAATATCAAAGATTTCTGCCAAGTAACCTTAATGCTCAGAAAATGGCATTTGTTTCTTTAGCTCAAGTAGTTCTCTGCCAGCTCTGGAGCAATGCCCACTGTCTCTTCCCAACTGTTAGCAACGGTACAAACGCAGTCCTCTAGAGAGCCTATCATGAACTGTTTCCAATCCAGACACATCACTTCCTGTACCTGCATACTTCAGCAGGCCTCTCTATTCACCGGGGTGAATTATAGCACCAAGAGGGAGCACTGGCTGATTCTGAGGCCTTTTTTTTTTTTTTTTTTTTTTTTTGAGGTGGAGTCTTGCTCTGTTGCTCAGGCTGGAGTGCAGCGGTGCGATCTTGGCTCACTGCAACCTCCACCTCCTGAGTTCAAGCAATTCTCATGCCTCAGCCTCCTGAGTAGTTGGGATTACAGGCACCCACCACCATGCCTGACTAATTTTTATATTTTTACTAGAGACAGGGTTTTGCCATGTTGGCCAGGCTGGTCTTGAACTCCTGACCTCAAGTGATCCTCCCACCTTGCCCTTCCAAAGTGCTAGATTACAGGTGAGAGCCACCACGCTCGACCTCTGCGGCTGGTTTGATGTTCAATTCAGAATGGCTGTTTCACAAGTCCTTAGACAGCAACTCCTGCTTGTTCCCTGAGACAGTGACACATAATTAGGTGAAGATAAAAGATCCTTTGTTTTAACACAACCCAGATACATTTGGCTCAAATTATTTACTTTTTCCATTTTCCTATTTTGAGCTGGTGGCTCTCCCATTTTTCTAATCATTTGAATTTATATGTATGGCTCAAATGATACTTTGATTTGAATGCCAGTTGAACGTTTGTAAGTCTCAATGGACATTGGGAACAGGATATGCACAGGGACTTTTTTCCAAGTGGATTCTACAATATTGGCCGTGGGGACCTAAAAGGATGACAGGGAACTGGTCGGGCGCGGTGGTTCACACTTGTAACCCCAGCACTTTGGGAGGCCGAGGCGGGCGGATCACGAGGTGAGGAGATCGAGACCATCCTGGCTAACAGGGTGAAACTCCGTCTCTACTAAAAACACAAAAAATTATCCGGACGTGGTGGCAGGCACCTGTAGTCCCAGCTACTCAGGAGGCTGAGGCAGGAGAATGGCATGAACCCAGGAGGCAGAGCTTGCAGTGAGCCGAGATTGCACCACTGCACTCCAGCCTGGGGGACAGAGCGAGACTCCACCTCAAAAAAAAAAAAAAAAAAAAAAAAAAAAGAATTAATATATTGCCTGCCTAACTCTGCACCTCTAGTTCTCAATATGCCTTCATTCATATTCTAATCACCATCCAATTACCTAAATATAAATCCTTTTATATCAAATTAATTTAATAAACTATTTATAAAAAGGCAGTGAGCTCAACAACTACCAGAAATTTAATTCCTTTGAGCCTTAGATAATTAGCAAGATGGCTTGGCCAAAATATTTTCTTCCCTCAGGGTGTTCCCATTAAGGGAAAGCTGCTGTTCACTTTTCAGTCAGGACTAGAGGAGAGACCTGAATTATCAGGCTTAACTGCAGAGCCCCCGACCACCCAAAGACAAAGAGGAAAATATCAGGAACCAGGGAAGAGCCAACAGGGCTGTGTGGAGAGCCATCTCATTTTCTTAGGCCACGAAGTAATGAACCTGCTGTATAAACCTAAGGAAAGGGAGGGAGTGTATGTAGATTTTATTTAAAACATTTCTAAAGCACATTAGATACAGTAACTAGTTACGACAACTCATAATTGTTCCCCTTTCAGGGTTGTGGCAAGCGAGGTGCAAATAAGTTAACTTAGCAAACATCATACAGCTTGCAAATGGCCGAACTGACCAGGCAGTCTGGCCCAAGATTCTCT
The DNA here is from genome assembly GCF_049350105.2 of Macaca mulatta. Classification (NCBI taxonomy): domain Eukaryota; kingdom Metazoa; phylum Chordata; class Mammalia; order Primates; family Cercopithecidae; genus Macaca; species Macaca mulatta. The sequence continues at coordinate 128,891,282 of NC_133413.1, forward strand.
GCTATTAACCACCACTCTGGGCTGCCTCTCTATGTCAGTTATGGTTGAGTCTCTTCCTAATGACCAGCTGCTTGGGGCAGTTTCTGTCATCGCAGTCTCCACCGCATTGATCTGCTTTTCATGATCTGCGCGGTTTCTCTCCAGCAGTGAGTGGGAGCTCCAGGAACTCATTAGAGAAGAGCTGACACTCCATTATTTGACATTAAGCTACCCAAGTAATGAAAATATGCCATAGTTACTCAAGGCCAGTGTCAGAATTTTCTATTCCACACCTGGGCCACCATTTTCAAGACAAATGGATTTGGTAGGTTGTTTTCCCTCTGTCATTTGATGAAGAGTTAGCAGTCAATACATTTGTAACTCTTTTGCACAAAACGTGGCATTGGCTCCCCATTTCTCTCAAAGTAAAAGTCAAGTCCTTACAGCAAACTACAATGTCTTTCCCAATCTGTGTCTCAATTGCTGTCTCTGATCACATCTCCTACCACTGTACCTTAGTTCACTACCCTGTAACCACACTGGCCTCTCTGCTCTTTCTGTGATTTGCCACGCACACTGTGCCTCAGGACCTCTGCACTGGCTGTTCCCCTCACCTGGATCACTGTATTAGTCCATTTTCTCACTGCTGATAAAAGACATACCTGAGACTCAGAAGAAAAATAGGTTTGATGGACTCACAGTTCCACATGTCTGGGGAGGCCTCACAATCATGGCGGAAGGTGAAAGCCCCTTCTTACACGGCAGCGGCAAGAGAGAATGAGAAGTGAAAGTGGAAACCCCTTATAAAACTGTCAGGTCTTGTGAGATTTATTCACTACCACGAGAACAGCATGGGGGGAACCAACCCCATGATTCAATTATCTCCCACCGGGTCCCTCCCACAACACATGGGAATTATGGGAGCTACAACTCAGAATGAGATTTGGGTGGGGACCAAGAACCAAACCATATCATCACAGTTTCCTCCAAAATCCTCATAGCTAATTCTTTTTCAAGTATTTACTAAAATGTCACCTTTTCAGCAAAGCCTTCTCTGACCATCACCGCATCCACCAGCACCAGCAATCCTTCCCTTACTCTTTCCCCACCATGATACCTCCTTTTTTTTTTCTTTTTTAAATATAATTGCTTCTAGAAAGTAAATTCTGCAAAAGTGGGTATGTTTGTCATTTGTGATCACTGCTACATCCCTGGACACTATCAGAGGCCCTCTTAGTTCACAGCTGCACATATTATCTCTTGAAAACAATGTAAGAGGGAAGGAGGGCAGAGGGAGAAAACTATATATAAACAGAATACCAGCATCATATTTAGATTCAATAGGCAAGGTCTTTGCAGAATCTAAATAACACCAAAAGCCAAGCATATAAAATGAAGAAAACATTAGGCCTGAACTTTTGGAAAACTTCAGCATTAGGTAATTTAATGATTTTCTAGGCAAGGAGAAGCAAATGGTTTTCTCTTCCATTCCAGCTTCAGTAGCAGGGACGTTGTACTTGATTACTGATGCCTGTGGAGAGAGGCAGCATCATACCACATGTCCTAAGTGAAAGATAGCAGTGGGTGACCAGAGTATGGTGAGCAAATTATAAGTTTACAGGAAGAGAAGCAATCCTCCTGAATCGCACAAGGGGCAGCATGCATCTCCCCAACACTCCTTAGCACTCCTTGCACTCCTGAGTATCCTGTACTACCATATCTCACACCACATGTATTAAAAATTACAGATTTATCATCAAATATTGTGGTGTAAGTTGATTATGCAATTTCTGAATTGTACTGCAAAGTTATAAAACTCTTAACTGAAGTAAGTGCAGTTGCAAAGGTCAGGCACTATGTTTGGACCCAGTAATGCAAACAACGGGGTCAAGTAAATTAATCTTTAAGTAACCCAATGTGTTCAATACCATGACAGAGGTATAAACTGCTGCAATAGTCTCTTAACTGGTCCCCCTTCACTGACTTGGGTCTCCTCAAAAGCACTCTCCTGGAAACAACCAGAATGATTTTAAAAATGCACATCAGAAACTGCAGCCCTTCAGATGTCTCCCTGGCTTCCCATCATGCTTCAGATCCTGCCCCTTAATGAGGCCTGCAAAGTTGCATGTGATGACCTTCACCTCTGGACTTGGCTCCAGCGGCACTGGCATCTCAAGTTCCCTGAAGGCCCCTTCCTGCCACCTTCTCCATACAATTCCCTCTATCTGCCCGGGCCTTTCTCAACCTCTCCATTGATCTTGGCAAAATAATTAATTCTCATCTTTCAAATCTCAGTTTATTTTACTTTATTTTATTTTGAGACAGGGTTTCACTCTGTTGCCCAGGCTGGAGTGCAGTGGCATGATCTTGGCTCACCGCAACCTCTGCTTCCCTGGTTCAAGTGATTCTCCTGCCTCAGCCTCCTGAGTAGCTGGGATTACAGGTATGTGCCACCAAGCCTGACTATTTTTTATTTTTTATTTTTCGTACTTTTAGTAGAGAGATGGAGTCTCACCATGTTGGCCAGGCTGGTCTCGAACTCCTGACATCAAGTGATCCACCTGCCTTAGCCTCCCAAAGTGCTAGGATTATAGGCGTGAGTCACTGCACCCGGCCATTCTACAGCAATTTCTAATTTCGTACTCAACTATTTGTTTACAGCATATAAATTACATGAAAACACAGGCCATGTCTTTTTATGTCACTATTTGAATACTTAACACCTAGCAGTGTTCTTAGCACATAGTAGGAGCTAAAACAATATTTGCTGAATAGCAGGTTAGGTGGTTGGTAAACTGGTAGGAAGAAGGAAAAGAGGGAGGAAGGAAAGGAGAAAGGGAGGGAGGAGTTCAGGGGACAAAGGAAGACTAAGAAAGAACCAGTTAATTTTCTACAAGGAATAAGAAAGTAAGATCCTAACAGGCTTTGCAGAGGAGGCCATTTTGATCTATTTTTACCAATGATTTGAAGTCAAAGACTTAACCAGCCCTGTGCTAGATGATTTGGGGACACAGGAGGGATTTAAAAATGGTTGATCATAATCCCTTCCCTCAATGATATTATCAATGTGTGGGCACAACTGACTTACCTAAATGAAAAAAAAAAAATAGTAGAGGCACAAAAAAGAGTTCCATTAAAAATAATAAAACTCCAAAATACAGGGCTTGGACAATAAATCACTTAAGGGAGAGACAGGAAGCTTCCATAGAGGAAGTGAGACCTGCAGTTCGCCTTGGAAAACACTCACAGAAGCACTTACTCTGAGTCTGGCAAGGTTCCAAGACCTCTACCTATATTAACTCGTTTAATTTCCACAACAGCCCCATGAGGTAGATTACAACAATTACTTCCATTTTACAAATTAGGCAAGATTACACAGCTAATTAATGGAAGAGCAGGGATTCACATCCAGGCAGTACTACCCCTCAAAGTATGACACCCAATGACATCTGTTAAATGACCATCCATTATGTTCATTCCAAAAATAAAGGTCACGAGCATCTTTTTAATTCAATAGGTGCCGAATCCTATAATTTTAAAGACATGAAATGAGCGCTTAATGCAGCAGGTCGGACCCTGGCTATAAGATGACACTTACCTTCCCCAAACGGGCATTATCAGTCATTTCAATCTTTTCTCTAGAGTTACAGAGACTTTTGGAAGAGAAAATCATTTTAACTTGTCCCAACTCACTTCATTTCATACACTTCAACTTTTACCGAATGGTTGCCAAATGGAAAGGAAGGAAAATGGGTACAGTTGACCCTCCATATCAGTGGGTTCTACACCTGTGGGTTCAACCAACCTTGGATGGGAAATATTTTCTTTTTAAATTGTGTCTGTACTAAGTATGTACAGACTTTTTCCCCCTTATCATTATTCCCTAAACAATGCAGTATAGCAACTATTTATATACTATTTACCACTACAGTAATTATTGTAAGTAATCTAGGGATTAAAGTATACAGAAGATGTGCATAGGTTATATGCAAATACTATGCAATTTTATATGAGGAACTTGGGCATCCACAGATTTTGATATCTGTGGGAGGTCCTAGAATCAATCCCTCACAGGTATGGAAGGATGACTGTATTTATTTTATTGCTTGCTTTAAAGCTGTCCATGGATCAGTAATTCGGGGAACCCGAAGAGGTCACCTCACCCTATAATGAGGACATTCGGATGCTTTTGTGATGAAATTCCTCTAGAAAAGGCCCAAAAAGGATCTACCTGGAAGCCTCCTCTGTACTTAAGTGTTTTCATTAGCTTTTTGAGTATTATTCCCAAGGAAGCCACAAGGAAGAGAAAGTAAATACATTTTATATTCAGTAAAATTGGCAATTAGAGGACAGTGCTGCAAAGTATTTTTAAAGTATCTGATCTTTGCCATGCATCTCAATGTAAAAAAATTTCAGGTGCAAATATAATCATGCTAGCTTTATGCAGAATATGATGAGCCTCGTGAATAAATTATTAGAGAGACATGGAAGAGGTATAAGGGCATTAAACAAAATTATTTAATAAAGTAATAACCATGTCAGAAAGCATATCTGCTATTTGTAACAATCAAGACAATAACCGGGAGTGTTCGAGGTTAAAACACAAACCATCAACAGCATCCTAGTAATTTACTGCACTTGACATTTTAAGGAGACACTATTTTGCATTAACATGTACTTTTTATGGAGAAACATACCACTTCGATTTGTACACCAAAAAAGACTGACATTATAAGAACCTCATCTTAAATCACTTTCTACATTTATTGCCCTGCTTGTGTCATCTAATGTGGTCGTTTACAGTTTGCTTTAACAAATAAGAACTTCTGTCAGTCATTCAAGTACTGAGACCAAGGTTGCCATCTAGTGAATTTAATTATGACATTTTATTTAGTAGTCAGTAGCCAACTTTGATTGTGTCAATAAGATGAAATTTAAGTATTACAATGCATATATAGATCACTACTATTAACAAATTTCCTAAATGCCTACTAATACCTTTATATAATCAAAAAATTATTACATGCCTGAAGAAAGTACACAATTAAAATAGACAACAGTACAGAAATTCACATTTGAGGATCTTTGGCATACTATTTGTGATTTAATTTTTTAGAATAACACCATATTGTAATTCTTACCCCCATTTCGCTGACAAGAAAACCAAGGTTCAGAGCGATTAACCTGCAGAAGGTCACCCAGATAGATTCAAAGTCAGATTAATTCAATCAGCAAATATATACCAAGTGCCAACCCTATGTCAAGTAACCCTATGTCAACCCTATGTCATGTTCTCAGTACTAGGCGTACAACAAGAAACTAAACTGAGAGAATGTCTAGCTGTATGGAGTTCATTCTAGTGGAGATAGACAATTAAAAATCATCCTGTGATATGTCATACAGTGATACATGCTACGAGGACAACGGAGTAAGGTAAGGGGAAGGGGTGGGAGACCTTATCTGATAAGGGAACATGTGAGCAGAGACACCAATGAAGTCAATTATGTGGATGAGGTGGTCATGTGCATATCTGAAGAATGAGCTTAGGTGTGCTAGCCAGGTGGAATTCGTAACTGATCTATGATATTCTATTACAAGTAAATTACAAATGTATTATTGATACAGCTTTGCAGTTCAAAATATCACTGTCCCCATGGTTTCAGTTATGTAGGATGAGTAAGTCTTAGAGATCTACTGTACAGCACAGTGCCTAGCTAACAATACTGTACTGTACACTTAAAAATTTGTTAAGAGGGCATATTTTATGTTAAGTATTCTTATCACAAAATAATAAAAATGAGAGAGGGCTGAAGGAAACTGGGAGGTATGTTTATGGCACAGATTGTGGTGATGGTTTCATAGGTATATTCTGCATTTTCGTATCTCCAAACTCATCGAGCTGTACATATTAAACATGTATAGCTTTTTGTATGTCAATAATAGCTCAAAAAAGTGATTAAAAAATACCACTGTCCTCTTATCAAGTAGAACACCAAATCAGTTGAGATTCCCTCACAAAACCAACAGCTACGATTTCCTAAGGAGACTTACCTCTCTCTGTTGCCAGCACATTTCTGTCAATTCTTGGGTGCTTTGCTCTCACAGAAGCAGAAGATGGCCAGAAAACAACAGTCTGCCTTTGTCGCTAGAAGGGTGGTTACAAACTCTAAAATGTCACATGTTTCTCTTCTTTCTCTTTCTTTGATTTATTCATTTAACAAATATTTATGAAATATTTGTTCTGGGCATTGAGAATATGGAGGTCAAGGAACCCAATGATCCTTGAATGTATGCAGCTTTCATGGTAATGGATCTACCCAGTGATGCTTGTGGGTGGTCCTGACCACCCAGCTGGAAATCTGTTCCTGTTTGTCGACAATTGCACCATCATGATCTGCAGTCCCAAGCCCTTCCTCTTCTATGTGCTTTTTCATAGCATACATTTTATTATACATTGGTTAGCCTATGACACAGGATCAGCAATAGGGAGACCCATGACTCCCTATCTGATAGGACTGAAAATGCCTGGGCCAAAGATATCCACTAATATTCTGTAAGCAAACCAGACAGCCTGGTTTGCAAAGACCCCCACCTTCACACTCTACACCTAGGACTTTCTACTTTTTTATTTCACCAAGTCAGTACTCCTGGGAGAGGCAATGTATTAAAACAATTCATGCAAAATCTGCAATGACACATAAATACACTTTTCTCCTGCAAATGACAGAGGTGGAAGAGACGGGGGAAGGAGGAAGAAACACTAAGTAGGCGGACTGGATGATAAGAGAAGGAAGAGAGGATAAAGAAACAAGAATACAATTTTACCCACCTTATTCCATAGCTTTCCTAAATTGAAAGTTCTTGATAGAGATTTTCTCTTTCCTCTTAATCCTTTTTCTTTCTATAAACTTCATTCTGGACTATGACATTTGTGCTATAGAAGTCTACTTGCAAAATGTATATATATACATATTATAAATTAAGTAATTTTGCCTTGAGTTAAGCAACATTTAAAGAATGTTATGGGCAGTTCTAGCAGCTGAAATCCATAAATAATTTTGAATTTTCTGATTTCGATAATATGAATTTTGACAAAGAATAGGGAACTAAAAGTAGTGTTTGAGGATAAAATGGAAAAAAACAAAAACTAACCGAATCATTACAATTACTCAATATTGGTATGGTAAATCCAAACACAGCTGACTGGTTTTTATCCTCAATTTCCTCATGTGTGAAACAACACATATCACAGAGTCACTATGGGATGGAATCGAACAATGTTATATCAATCACGGTCCTGGCAGGAAGCAGATGGCACAGTGAGGTACACGAGAATTTCATGAAGGCAGTTAACAGAACGGCCCCAAAAATGTTCATATCCTTAACCCTCTAACCTGGGAATGTTACTTTGTATGGTAAAAGGCACTTTGCTGGCATGATTAAGATAAAGGACCTCAAGATGAAGAAGTTCTCCTGTTATCGGGGAGGCCCAAACTTAAGAGAGTAGGCCAGGCGCGGTGGCTCTCGCCTGTAATCCTAGCACTTTGGGAGGCCGAAGCAGGCGGATCATGAGGTCAGGAGATAAAGACCATCCTGGCTAACACGGTGAAACTCCGTCTCTACTTAAAAATACAAAAAAATTAACCAGGCGTGGTGGCAGACGCCTGTAGTCTCAGCTACTTGGGTGGTTGAGGCAGGAGAATGGCATGAACCCAGGAGATCGAGCTTGCGGTGAGCCGAGATCGTGCCACTGCACTCCAGCCTGGGTGACAGAGCGAGAATCTGTCAAAAAAGAAAAAAAAAAAAAAAAAGAGAAAGAGTAGCAAAAGATGGGGTCAGAGAGCTGTGATGTGAAGGCTTAACCTGCTATTGCTGGCTTTGAAGACAGAAGAGGGGCCAGGAGCCAAGGAATGCAGGCATTCTCTAGAAACTAGAGAAGGCAAGAGAACAGATTCCTTCCAGTGGCCCTGCTGACACCTTGATTTTAGCCCAAGGAGACCCATGTTGGACTTGCGCACATAGAACTATAATATAACAAATTAGTGTTGCTTTAAGCAACAGAATTTGTGGTAATTTTCTATACAAAGTAAAAAATTAATAAAGTAGGTAGTATTGACCAAGGTACAGTGAGGTTTAAGGAAAGCAACAAGGGGAGGTGAAGCATCTCTGTGCTAGCAATGGTGGGAGGCAGACAACCCATCTAGGCCCGAAGAGCAGGGCTCTGAGAGAAGCATGGCTGGAGCAGAGGTGCCCTCCAACAGGACCCATGGCCACAGGTAGCAGAACACAGCCACTGTCAAACCTCAGCCCAACAGAGGTAGAGTAAGGGAAATAAATATTCCAACCTCTTTCTCCTTCTGCCCATGCTGCTGTTTCCCAATAGGAAGTCAGAGGGCAGGGGAGTGTGGGTGACATGGTCTTAACAGGGTCCAAGTAGGGCAAAGACGGGTGTAGAGTGGCTTCAGGTGGGGCAAACAGAATCTCCAGCACAAGTATTTGTAAAGGACCTAGGGTGGGGCTGGGACATGTTAGCTTTCCCACCAAGGCAGCCCATTCCACCACCTTAGGGTGTCAGTGGCTATAGGTTTTTGTTGTTGTTTTCCAGCAATTTTATACAATCGTGTTATATGTGGCACATAATATAAGACTTGAGCACTCAGCTCCCCTGGGAAATGTATTCAGTTTAAAAGACTATAAGCTATGAAAGGAGTTCAGGGGAAGACACACTAAGACCAGCACCAGGAGGGGCTGGAAGACAAGCCAGGCCACACCCAATGTACATCAGATACCTTAGTTATTTCAGAGTTCCCCTAGTCATATAAGGTTTAAACCAGTCCAGGCTTCTGCTACTTAGACTGGGAGTGGCCAATAACACAGTGGTTTAGCAAAAAGAAGAAATCCACATCTGGATGCCTCATGTTGCTTCTGAAAGGACTGAAAGGAAGGACTGCAGTTTTATTGAGCCTTTAACCTAATAACTATTATGCTTTGTGCTAACTGCTTTCACAAATATTCCTTTGTTTCAGTTTCCCAAATGACCTCTTGAGCTAGGGATTATTGGTTACTTCTTAGAGAAAAGGAAAGTGGAACTCAGGGATGAAAAGTAACTTGCTCAGAGATAATGCATGACAGAATTGGGATTTGACCTCTATCCTTTCAATTCTAGGTCTACTTTTCTCTCTATCACAATATGGTCCAGCATGGCTGGATAAATCATGGCTTCATAACTTGAAAGACAGACCGACAAAATTCACTATGATTTTCAATTCCTGCAATCTGATTAATTCCACCAGTGACATATACTTAATATAATCCATTGTTCCCAACAGCAACTTATGCACTGTGCAGTCTGACACACAGCTGGTGAATTTAAATGGAAGTATGCTTACTTCCATAAGTATGTGAAAGCAGGTCTCTGGATTCTCAGATACCCAGTTAGTACAGAAAAGTAAAAAAAAAAAATCAAGACTATCAAACGTGGGTTTATAATCATTACCAATAACGATGAGCCTTACCCCAAACACATTTTGTTCTTTGGGACACAGTCAATAAGACATGTATTGTGTATACCCCACCCATTCATTAATTTTACTATTTTTTTTTAAATGACAAGGTGCATCATCTGAAGTGCTCAAAGAAAAATATTTTACAGAGTATGTCTAATGGAAATACTGGACAACACTCCAGAGAGACTCAGAACCACCATATACAATTTATTTTAATTTATTGTTGCTTTTACTTTTTTGAGGTATGAAAACTGGAAGGTACACTAATCTTTAAACGTACAGTGCAATAATATTTTGCATATGTATACACCATGCAATCACAACCTCCATCAAGACCTTGGGAATTTCCATCATGCCAGGTTTCCTCTCATGTTTCTTGGCACCCAATCCCCTCCCACCAACCCCCATTTCCAGGGTAACTGCTATTCTGGTACCTCTCTTAGTTTTTGCCTTCTGTTGAATCTTACAAAAATGGGATGATACAGTATAAACTCTTTTGTGTCTGGCTCCTTTTGTTCTGCACAACATCCATATCATTACATGCACAAGTAATTCATTCTTACTGTGCAAAGACTACACCAAAGTTGGTTTTAGTTTTTTCCTCCCTTCTCCTATTGATGGACACCTGTGTTATTTCTAGTTTGTAGCTATTTTGAGTAAAGCTACTGTGACATTCTTGTACAAGTCTTTGAATACATTTTCATTTCTCTTGGGTAAATACCTAGGAGCAGAATGCTTAGTCATAAGATAAGTGTTTACCTGTATAAAAACAAAAACCAAAATCTTGTCAAACAGTTTTCTGGAGAGGTTGTACCAGTTTACACTTTAGCAAAAATGTGTGAAAGTTCCAGTTGGTTCTGGTCAAACCCTGGTATTGGCATTTGTTTCCATACAGACATTCTGGTGAGGAGGTTGTGGTATCTCTTTCTGTTTTTAATTTGCTTTTCTGTGATAAGTAACGATTATGTGTTTATTGGCCATTTCAATACCCCCCTTTTGTGAAGTGCCTGTTCAAATCTTTTGACCATTCTTAATTGGGGGGTTTGTATTTTCTCTCACTGATTTATAGAACTTCTTTATATACTCTGGATATAAGTCTTTGCTGGATTTATATATTGCAAATATCTTCAGCTAGCCTGTGGCTCGCCTTTTTATTCTGTCATGTTTTCTGATGATCAGAAGTTTTTAATTTTAATACATCTACTTTATCATTTTTTCTTGTGGTTAGTCATTTCTGTGCTTGGTTTCAGGAATTTTTGCCTAATCTGAGGTCATGAAGTTATTCCCTTTGTAAGCAACTTTAAAAACATTCTAGTATAAGGAATCTGCAAAGGCCAAGAATTTCAGCCTCTAGCCTCCTCCTAAGTTTCCTCTAAACAAACTAAAATAGATAAGCTTCCTTCCCCCTTTAAAGACCTCTAGAGAAACCACCTTGATAAATTTCTTTCAGTAGCCTGTTCCGGTGCTTTAAAATCCTTCCTATCAGGATGTTTTTTATGTCGACTGGAAATTATAACCTGTTCATGTGATGGATTTATAATGCCTCCAATTTTCACATTAAAAACTAATTTAAAACATTTTTAGCTCGTAATGTCCTTCTGTTCTAAGCCCAGTTGTTACAATGGCTTCTGTTTTACTGTTTCTTATGTTGGCTTTTCCTTTTGTTTAACTGAAAGGGAGTAGCATGATTTAATTGTTCAAAACAACTACACAAATTATTCATTATTACTAGGATATTGAGATCCTGGTGGACTCTGGGGTGGGGGGTAAAAAAAGGAAAGGAAGCAGCTCTGCTCTCCTGAAACATCCTAGAAAATTCAGATTAATACGAGGGAGGAATGTTTCTCTTTACATACCACTTCCCTGCACAGCCCATGCCTATAGAAAAAGGCAGATAGGAAAGGTCTTTATTGAGTAAAATGTGTTAAATTCTTACTATCACAGCATTAAAAAAAATAAGAAGTCTGATATGTTGATGTAGCAAATCATTATCATATGTTAACATTTTTCAGCTGTTTAGATATGAGAGTCATGTAATTTTCCTATTTAAGATGCTAATCAATTTTTCTCAATACAAGTTAAAAGGGAGGGAACCTATTTATTGAGATGTAGTTCCCATGTTGTTGGCAATTAGTTTATAACAATGGGTCATGTCTATCATTTTCCTATACTTCAAACCAGCCACTAGCAGGAACTGAAAGTGAAAACTACCAAGTGTTATTCCCGTTGATAAAGGATTGCTTCATTTTTATCATCTTCATCCCTAATGACAAAGAAAAGAGAAAGCAAAATATCATGGAAATGTGAATAAAGTTTTTGTGTTCAGGGATAATAATAAAGCCAGGATAGTCATTTAAAAATGCAAATCTGACCATGTTAGTTAGTATTAGGTTCAGCTAAGAGTAACAACAACAACAAAAAAATCCAAAGGTAATTTTCTCTTTTCTTCTCTTTCTCCCTCTCGGATCTCAGGAATACCATGTCAGTTCCTTTCCATGAAGTCCAAAGGATCTGACCTCAGGTATGACCAGCATCTTCAAGGCCCAAGGCCACATCTAAGTTTCTGGAAGCAGGAAGAAGCAGGAAATAAAGAAGAAAATGGGCATACGCCAGTTCTTTCCTAGAGAAGGCCTCCAGAAATTGCCAAAGAACACTTTCATCTGCATCCTCTTGGCCAGAGTTTATCTGCATGGTTACACAGAGCTGCAAGTTAGGCTGGGAAATGAAGCCTTTTGTTTGGGTTGCTATGTCCAGCTAAAAATTTTATTACAATTAAAGAAGGAAAAAAAAGAACCCTGATGGAATACTGGCAAGCTCTGCTACACCAGTTATATAATTCTACAAAGTAAAACCAAACACTGTCTTCCCATTGCCCAGGGAAAAATATAAAGCTCTTAATGGAATGAACATGACTATTCCCAGATTGGCACCTGTCCACCTGTCCAATGCATCATCTCTGTCATTCTTCCCAGCCTTCCCTGTGCTCCAGTTATACTGGACTTCTTCACCTCCTTGAAGAAAGTGAATTCTTTCTCACTTTCCAAATCCTTAGGAAACTTTTTCCCTCTTTGCTCTTTTATCTAAGTCATTCTTCCTCATCTTGAAACAATCTGCTTAAATGCCACCTCTCTCAGGAGGTCTAACATCCCTTAGGTGTTTCCCCTTGCTTTATGCATCTGTGGCATCATAAGACCCATGCCACAAGGGATTTCTTATTTAATGACTTTCTTACCCATTCAACTAAAAATTTCATGGAAGCAGGCACTTCATCTATTTTATTCATCATTGCATTCTTGGTTATCTCACACAGTATTTTTATTTTTTGGTAAAATTTACCTCGAGTAAAATGCATAGATCCTAAGTGTTTTCTCCTATGCAACCAATATCCTAATCAAATATAAAACATCTCCATCCCCCTGAGGAGTTGCCTTATTTCTTCTAATCAATCCCTACCCCTCATAGTAACTTCTATTTTATTTTCTATCATTATAGAGTGGCTTTGCTTATTTTTGTACATCATATAAATGGAATCATGCAGTAAATACATGCATGTGTCTGGCTTCCTTCACTCAACACAATGTGTATGAGAATCAATCATGTTGTTGTGTATATAACTAATCTTTTCTCTTTTAAGCTGTAGAGAAGCTCATTGTATGAATACACCACAATTTGTTGATCCTTTCTCTTATCGATAGATATGAGTTGTTTACATTTTGGGAGCATTATGAAGAAAGTTGCTGTGAATATTCATGTACAAGTCTTTGTGTGGATGTTTTTATTTCTCTTGGAAATACTTAGTGGTAGAATCACTGAGTCACTTGGCAAGTATCTATTTAAGTTCGATTTACTGTGTGTTTAAGTTTGAGGAATTGCCAAGTTTTCCAAAGTGGTTGTATCATTTTACATTCTTACTCGCATTGTATGAAGTTCTGGTTGCTCCACATCACTGATACTGGTGTTTCCTTTTTTTTTTTTTTTTTTTTAAGTTTTAAGTCATACTAGTTTGTATCAAGTAGTATTTCATTGTGATTCTGATTTGCATTTTCCTGGGGACTAATAACGTTGAGCACATTTTCATACACCTACTGGCCATTTCAATACCTTCTTTTTAGAAGTGTCTGTTTGAATCTTTGCCAGTTGAAAAAAAAGGGTTGTTTCTACTTTTAAAAAATTGATTTGTATGACTTCTTTATATATGCTGAATACAAGTTATTTGACAGATACATGCATTGCACATATTCTTCTCAGGCTGTACAAATAAAGTGTTTAACATAAGAATTTAATAAATATTTAAATTAAGTTAGAAGGGATAAAAGTTACTCGATATGGTAGTGATGGGGGCATTCACTCATTTGAACAAGCCATTTCTTGGCTCATGCTATCTCCATTTGCTGCCATGCTCACTCTGCTGTTTTCACATCTATTCATAGATGACTAATAGTTTTTGTATATCTCTTCAGCTATGTCACTTGTATTATTACAGTGGGCCCAGTATATCCCCCAGTTATTTAAGAAGAGAAACAAACTTCTTTCTTACCCAACAAAAGTATGTAAAATGATACAGGACATAAAGAGGGAACTTGAAAAGTGTTCTTAATTAACTGATTCTGGTAGGCTCTTCAGATCCTAGTATGTTCAAATTATGATATATAAACCATATATGAAAGCTAATATTCTACTGTTAGACAAATTGATTTATTCACATAAAACAAGTACCTATAGAAATTACTTCCCTTAATGTATTAAGAGCCAGAAAACGTGACGTGTGTCAAGCATTATCATACCTTAAAATCTCCAATCAAAGATACTACACTAAAATGCAATTTACTGGAGAAGGCATCTCTGCCTGCTACATACCCAGTATATTAAACAATAGTCTACAACAGGGGAAAGAAAAATATGAAACAAAGAACATGAATAACCAGCTGGATGGCCTAAAACCAGTGATTTGTTAGAAGTCAATACAATTAATGTTGTACTTGTATGAATATTTATGCTGACACCAAAACAGTTCAGAAAACATTATTTTAAGCCAAAAATTAAGAACATTTTATTCCCAGCTGACCAAGTGAAAAACTTCAGGGTCACCCTTGAATTCTCCCTCTTCTTCATCCACTTATCCAGTTAATTGCCAAGTGCTGTATATGCTAAATTTCTCTCAAGTCAATTACCTCTACTGAATACTGCCTTACTCAGACCTCATCAGCTCTCATCAGCACAAAACTCTCAACATTCTTTCCTTTTTCTGGCCTACTTTTGCTTCTGCTCATTTTTCATGATTCTCTTAAATAAAGCCCAGGTTCTCATAAATGAAAGGAAGCTCATCGTCTGCCTCTACCCCTCTTTATAGCTGTGATAGGCAGAATAACAGTCTCTCAAAAATATCCATGTTCTATTCCTTAAAATCTATTAATGTGTTGCCTTCCAGAGCAATAAGGACTTTGCAAGTGTGATCAAGGTGGAAGCATGATTATCCTGGATTATTTACGCATGTCCAATGTGACCGTAGCTGCGCCAGATCATTCTGGTTCATCCCTTACATAACAAAATTGTGAATTGCTTTCAGTTGCCACAGACCCACAAGTTGAAGGTCACATAACCTGAACATGCCCAGATGAACCAGGTGTGCAACCTTGGGTGGAACACTCAGACCAAGGAGGAAGGACTGAAATAGGAGGTGGACATCACATGGCAGAATTCAGGATCTAATCAGACCGAACCCTGGCATCACCCGATGGCAGGAACCAGTTAGATCACGCCTCACTGCCCCATGCCTATAATAAAATCAACCCTAGCCCTCAGCTCAAGGAGACGGATTTGAGTATTTTCTCCTGTCTCCTTGCCAACTACTCACAATAAGCTTTTCTCTTCTCAAAAGCTGGTGCCATGGTATCGTATTGGCCTCTATGTGTATTGGGCAGTGAGCTCGCTGATTGCTTGGTAACATGAGCACAAGGGTCCTTATAAGAAGGAGACAGGAGTGTCAGAGCAGGAGAGATCGGAAGATGCCATGTTGCTGGCTTTGAAGATGTGGAAGGGGCCACAAGCCAAATAATAGAAGTGTCTTTCAGCAGCTGGAAGAGACAAAGCAGTCAATTTTTCTCCAGAGCCTCTAGAAGGAGTGTAGCCTTCTCAACCCCTTGATTTTAGTCTAAAAGACCCATTTTGGACTTCTGATGTCTGTAACTGTAAGATATAAATTTGTGTTGTTTTCAGCCACTATGTGTGTGGCAATTTGTTATAGCAGCAATAGGAAAATATATACAACAGCTTCACCTGTCTTCACTTTACAAACACCAGCAGTAGCTATGTGCTAAATGTATCATGCATTTCATGAAATTACATTCATTGCTGTTACATGTTTGGAGTACGGAGTCCATAAGGGCATTCCCTAGTGTCTTCACTGAAATACTTACCAAAAATATTTGTCAAATTAATCAATCAAGGACATCGTGCCTCTGTACATAGTGCTCCCTCAGTCCCAAACACCTTTCTCTTATTCACCTGTTTAATCACTACTTATTACTGATTAATCATTAAATGTCTTGACTCTTCCTACTTTCTCAAGGAGAATGACAAAACACTGCTGAAAGAAATCAGAGACGACCCAAACAAATGGAAAAACATTCCATGCTCATGGATAGAAATAATCTATATATTAAAATGGCCATACGGCCCAAGGCAATTTACAGATTCAATGATATTCCTATCAAACTACCAATGTCATTTTTCACAGAATTAGAAAAAAAACTATTCTAAAATTCATATGGAACGAAATAATAACCTATAATAGCCTAAGTAGCTAAAGCAATCCTAAGCAAAAAGAACAAAGCTGAAGGCATCACACTACCTGACTTCAAACTACACTACAAGGCTACAGAAACCAAAATAGCGTGGTACTGGCATAAAAACAGACACAGAGACCAACGGAACATGTTAGAGAACCCAGAAATAAAGGTGCTTACCTGTAATCATCTAATCTTTGACAAAGTCAACAATAAAAAGCAATGGAGAAAGGACTCCCTATTCAATAAATGGTGCTGGGGTAACTGGATAGCCATATGCCAAAGATTGAAACTGGAACCCTTTCTTTCATCACATACAGAAATCAACTCAAGATAGATTAAAGGCATAAATATAAAACCTAAAACTATAAAAACCCTAGAAGAAAACCTGGAAAACACCATTCTGGACATAGGCCTTGGCAAAGATTTCATGACAAAGTCTCCAAAAGCAATTGCAACAAAAACAAAAACAGACAAGTGGGACCTAATTGAAGACCTTCTGCACAGCAAAAGAAACAATCAACAGAGCAAACAGACAACCTACAGAATGGGAGAAAATACTGCAAACTATGCATCTGACAGAAGTGTAATATCCAGAGTTTATAAGGAACTTAAACTTAGAAGCCAAAAAACAAATTACCCCATTTAAAAAAATGGGCAGAGGACATGAACACACACTTCTCAAAAGAAGATATACATAGCCAACAAGCATATGAAAACATGTTCAACATCACTAATCATTAGAGAAATGTAAATCAAAACAATGAGATAACATCTCACACTAATCAGAATGGCTATTACTAAAAAGTCAAAAAATAACAGATGTTGGTGACATTGCGGAGAAAAGGGAACACTTACACACTGCTGGTGGAAATGTAAATTAGTTCCGCCACTGTAGAAAGCAATCTGGAGATTTCTGAAAGAACATATAAACAGAACTACCATAGGACCCAGCAATCCCATTGTTGGGTGTGTACGCTAAAGAATATAAATCATTCTACCAAAAAGACACATGCACCCATATGTGCATCACAGCACTATTCACAACAGAAAAGACAAGGAATCAACCTAGATGCCCATCAATGGAGGACTGGATAAAGAAAATGTGGTACATATACACCACAGAATACTATGCAGCCATAAAAAATGAAATAACGTTCTTTGCAGTAACATGAATGCAGTTTCAGGTCATTATCCTAGGCGAATTAATGCAGGAATAGAAAACCAAATGCCTCATGTTCTCACTTATAAGTGGGAGCTAAACATTGACTACATATGGATACAAAAATTGGAACAACAGACACCAGGGTTGACTTGACAGGGGAGTGTGGGAGGATGGGGAGGTTACCTATAGGGTACTATGCTCACTACCTGGGTGACA
Organism: Macaca mulatta; assembly: GCF_049350105.2. Taxonomy (NCBI): domain Eukaryota; kingdom Metazoa; phylum Chordata; class Mammalia; order Primates; family Cercopithecidae; genus Macaca; species Macaca mulatta. The sequence goes on from NC_133413.1 coordinate 128,908,933, forward strand.
AAGTCATTTGTACACCAAACCCCAGTGACACACAATTTACCAATGTAACATACCTGCACATGTACCCCTGGAATCTAAAATAACAGTTGTAGGGGGGAAAAAAAAAAAAAAAAAGAACACCAGCATTTGAGAACATTTATTTACTTTTTTAAAAAAGATGCCATTTTGAGGATGAATACACTTAATCAGGGATTTAGAAGTTTTCAGACATGTAAAAATGGCTAAACTGAATGTAACAAATCTGGTAAGAAATGCTAATGAAATCTGAAATGTCAGAGGAGACATCAATTAAACTTAAAAACCAAAATGAAATTTTCAAAGGCAGAAACAGATGGAGAATATGAAAGAAAGGAAGAAAGTCAGGAAGTGGAAAGAATGAAACAACACAGGACTAATTAAACAGAAGAACAGGAAGCAGATAATTAACGAACTGAAACAAGGCAAGGCATGTGTTATATCAGGATATACTACGTAGACATAGACACCATTCTTAGGCCCAGCTGGCTTCTGATTCCAGCTGAGACAAATTTACCTTCATTTTTAATGATGCTGTTTTGCAACCCATTTAATCCTTTCAATGACAGCCGAGTCACAGAAACAGTCTCTGTTTAAGGGTCCTGTGTACACAACAAGACGTTGTTCCCTTGAAGACAGGTCCATTATTATGGTATAAAAAATATAGAGAAGAATGAGATTGTGTTTGCAATGAAATATAAAATAAAAAACTTAATATACACGAATATATTTTATTTAAGATCTGCTTGTTGGCATGTTATGCCTGTAGCATTTATTACTTTGCAACACTGCTAGAGGCATGTGATAGCTCCAGGCCTATCACCAAATGAGAATGGGAAATCACTGCTCTGAATTTCTAACAACGTCACGACTGCACCCCTTTCTCCTTCCTCTAAAATCTATGATGCTAGCTGTTTAATAATAATGCAGATATACTTTACCCAAACTAAATTCCTGGAAAAGATCAGTGTTCACATCTAGAATTTTCATGGCTTATGGTGTATAGCATAAAAAATATGAAAATTAATAGAAATGATTAGGAAACATGATATTGCCGAGACATGTCTTGATGGAAAGAACATACAGAGTTCACGTTAACATAAAAGTATATGTTTATTCATTCACTCAACAAATACAGACATGGCACCTATTAGGTGTGACATATATCACAGAAATGGTAGATAGGACTAGAGGATGGTCAAAATGCAGAACCTTTCCTCAGACAGTATAGTGTCTTGTGCTATGAAGTATTTTCCATATATGCCTTACCTCCCCACCAAGTTCACTTTACACCCCCTGCACTCTCCAGTGAATACATGCTGGCTTATCTAGATAGAAATTTGATAGAGGCTATTATCTGTCAGAATAGGCTAGGTTCTGCTGCAGTAAGGAACAACCCCCACATATGCATGACTTAACACAAGTTTACTTCCTGCTGACACTACATGTCCAGTGTAGAGGCTCACCTTATCATAGTTACTTGGGGACTTAGACTGCCAGAGGCTCATGCTAACATGGGCTTCCATAATGAACACAAATAGAGAAAGGGGGTACTTGGTCTCAAACTGGTAATTGACTGCTCCAGCCTGAGTGTGGCGCACATCTTATCTCATTTGCCATAACCACCCAACCAGACTGAACAGAAAGTTCAGTTTTCTACAAGCCCAGAAGGAGAGAAGGAGCAAATATTGTTACCTAGAGCTAATGATTACAACAGTGATTTACTGGAAAGAATAAGAGGAAGTGAAAAAATTGTGGCAAGGACAATTAACACAACCTATTTCCAGCTCCAAGACTTATTAGCCACATGCTCACAACGTCATGTAACCTCCTCAAGCCAAAGTTACATGGTAATAATATTTCTCCTGCCTATCTCAGAGAGTGGATCTGCAGCTTCAGTGAAGCAGATATTGTTTAATACTGGTTTACATTTCTAGAGCAAGTGTAGGCTTTCAGAATAGTTTCATGTATCTATGTGTTCAAGGAGAACACAGTCAGCCAGGGCTAGTGAAAAAATTTGGGAAACTGGAGGCTGCTAAAAATAAGAAGCCAGTGTGGATAAAGCACACATAATTTATAAATCTTGGCCATGGACTCCAAGATTACCAAGTTGAAGGCCAAGAGCTTCAAGGATCTCTTTCCTTGAGTAATGAAAAAAATTAAAGCTCACTTCCTCAACTTCTTAATCAGGGGTAGCCAATATCTACAGAAGACTGTCCTTAATATGGCTTCATGGTCCTCTACGCCGGGACAACAAAGTGCCCTTTTATGGTCCCCCCACATGCAATAATATGTTGATCTGTTCCCCAGGATACATGCCTCTGAGTTTTGCACTTGTTTTTTTTTTTTTTTCTTTTGAGACAGAGTTTCACTCTTGTCGCCCAGGCTGGAGAGCAGTGGCGTGATCTCGGCTCACTGCAACCTCTGCCTCCAGGTTCAAGCAATTCTCCTGCCTCAGCCTCCCGAGTAGCTGGGATTACAGGCATGCCCCACCACGCCCAGCTAATTTTGTATTTTTAGTAGAGACGAGGTTTCTCCATGTTGGTCAGGCTGGTCTCAAACTCCCGACCTAAGGTGATCCACCCGCCTTGACATCTCAAAGTGCTGGGATTACAGGCATAAGCCACTGCGCCCGGCCTGCACTTGTTCTTGAATCTCCTCTTCCATCTTTTCCTTCCACATCAATTGTTCTCAAATGTGATTAGAACCATACCTAGGACATAGAGACATGGGTTCCTTTCTGTGAAGCCATTCGTGATTCTTTTGATCAAAATCAATTGCTCCTGCCAGGCGCGGCAGCTCACGCCTGTAATCCTAGCACTTTGGGAGGCTGAGGCAAGCAGATTACCTGAGGTCAGGAGTTCAAGGCCAGCCCGGCTAACATATCAAAACCCCGTCTCTACCAAAAATACAAAAATTAGCTGCACGTGGTGGCAGATGCCTGTACTCCCAGCTACTCAGGAAGCTGAGGTAGAAGAATCGCTTGAACCCAGGAGGTGGAGGTTGCAGTAAGCCGAGATTGCACCACTACACTCCAGCCTGGGTGATAGAAGGAGACTCTGTCTCAAATAAATAAATAAATAAATAAATAAATAATCAATTGTTCCTTCATCTATGATCAGAATACAGTTATTTTACCTTGTATTTATATGTATTTAGTTCTTGCTTGGATTAGAGTTGTTGACATTCTGGTCTCCTCTAGTACATTAGAGAGTGTAAGAGGACAGAGGGTCTGGGTACTCACCTCATTGTCCAGCAATGCCTGGCATGGTGGTCTGTGTGGAAGATGTAGATGTGGAATGGAGGGATGCCTCTCTAGTCACTTTTTTCTGTCATTTCCATTTTCTCTTGTCTTCATACGGCCCCTGACTAGCACTGGGTATTTGCAAGCCAATCTAGCATGAGCTGTTTTACTTAGTGTGAACCTTCCCTTTACCTATTCTCTCTTCACCAAAACTTTAAAAACTGTCAGTTTTATATCCCAATATCTTGCTTTATTCTCTCAATTCTTACTTTCCACAAAACTAGATGTTCATAACAATTGCCTGGGAAGCCTTCTAAAATATATACAAACTCGGAAAGATTTTATTTGTTCTCACCACAGGAAATAAGTCTGTGATGTAATACATATGTTAATTAGCTTGATTTAGCCATTCCATAATGTGTATATATTTCAAAACATTATACTGTATTCCATAAATATATACAAATTTTTTCAACTAAAAAATAAATTAATTAGAATTTTTTTTAAAATGTCTCATCTCCAAGAGACCTATTACATCATTATTTTGTGGATGTGGCCTAGGAATCTCTCCAGCTTGGACATCAGCCCTCTGAGTGGCATTTGGAAAGCACCTTCACCATATGTGACCACATATGATGATGGGTGACTCCCGTAGACTACAAGTGTATTAGCAGAGACTTCTATTGTTTACTGCAGCGCAGTGCTTCTCAAACTTTAATATGCATACAGATTACCTGAGATCCTGTTAAAATGCAGATTCTGATTCAGTAGTGCTAGGGTGAGAGCCAAGCTTGTATATTTCTAACAAGCTTCCAAGCTGCTGGTGTACAGACCTCACTTTCTGTACTAAGATTACATTTTTAACTGTTTGTTAGTGTACTTATTAGGAGGCTATTTTAAAACTATATCTTCCAGGGACTATATTATAACAGAGAGAAGCAATCTTTTAGGTTCAACATATAAATAGAAATTTGAACTTGTAACATCTTTTTATTATTAAAACCAATCAATTCATAAGAACAGTGAGACTTTTGATGAATACAAAATTTGAAATCACAGGTTATGTTAGACAAATGCATATTATCAGCATTAGTAGTTTATTTCTGCATGTTGTTTCCCTGATGAATGTCCTAATTCACAGGACAAAAAAAAAAAAATCATTTACAACTATGTGCCAGCCGGTCTTACAATCTTAGGTTAGGTGTTAATGAAACAGAAATGACAGGAAAATCTTTTTTCTAATAACTGTGTAAAAGTCAGGGCAAGTTAAAGCACTAATGGTCTCCAGTGGATTCAACCCTGGAATATACTGAAGAGCACATTTTCATTACATTTTTCAATGAATAAAAATGTAAAATTAAATTGAAAGCAAACATCTGTTGAACTCCTCAGCCACCGCTATAATTTTGAAGACAACATCTTAAAACCATGCCCTGATCCTAATAAGTAGATTTTGTAGGCTTTTGCAGCACTGAGCTATAGCCTATGCAGAGGATGATTTTGAAAATGGGAGGAATGGCTAAGTGTAGCAAGGCTCTCTCAAATGATAAAATGAGAAGAGTACCTTTGCCCAATTCTCTATGTCAGCCAAGTACCTAGGCTTGGCTTCCAGGAAATTTCAGGATAAGGATTTCTCCCCCTCTTATGGAAGTTCACGCCAAAATAATACATTTGCCAGAAAAAGCCACTAATGTGACAAGTACTATAAATAACATGCAGGCAAAGAATGTCTGTGTATGTGAGGCAGAGATATTAAAAACATCAAGGTAACCATTTTTTATGTTCGATGGTTGATTCTGCCTCAATATTAAAGAGCTTAGTGGCTTTTAATGATGAAAAAATTATGCAAACATTAAAAAACAATTTTATATAATTATTTGGAGTTTACAAACAGCAATTTAAAATAAATCCATTAATGCCGTCTGTAGGGATTTCTTGCAAGTAAAAGGAAATGTATCATGCACTGCAGTTTGGTTTAATACTAGAAAATGAGCTCTCCTACCAGTAGTGCATTATGAAGAGAAATTAAGAAACTTAAGTGATTATTTCTGGGGCTGGGAATGGGTCTTTAATGGGGCAGGTTTTTTAATGGAAAGGCATTAGAGTCATCCATTCACTTAACAAACATTCACAGAGTTGAACAGTGCTCAGGGATCCCTTTTCACGGGCAAGAGCACTTCTAAGGTTCATCCCGCTAAGCCCTTCTGACCCTCTAGAAAACTTCAAGTGAGGCTGAAATGCGTCCCGAAAGCATAAAGAATTCACTCACAGATAGGTGGCCACTTGCTTCAGGATTACGTTGCCTTTCATCCTTTCTACGGAAATTGAGAAAGTGTTTTGAGGCTAAACCTTGGTCAGAAACCAAGCGCCACCTGGAGTCAGGAGAAGGAATTACAACTCTGCCGCCATCTCCCTCCTTGGGTTCTTCCCCTCTCTCTCATTCTCTCTGTCAATCCTCTGTTAGAACCACCGCCCCTTTCTCTGCGCAGGCGAAATCCAGTTAAACACTCAAAGGGGAACTAAAAGAAAAATTAATCCCATCACAAAACGGTTACCAGAGGTGATTTTGCAGAGTTTGAGAACAAGAACACTCATTTTACAAATCAGTCATATTGAGTAGGGTTCATACCTCAAACCTGCTTATTTAAACTCTTTTTGGGGTATCTCATAGGCTAAATTTTGTAACAGTCTTGTAGATTAACCACCCCCTAGTAACAGTCTGTGTCACACGACTTCCTTGCCCTACTCCTATTTCCTGTTTCCTTTAAATCAGGCATCCCCTATTCCCTTACTCTTCCCTCTTTTCCTGCCAGCATATTATGAAATTCATACTCACTGTCACCTATATCCTGAAACCACAGTTGAGTGGGAAGAAAAGGCCAACTGCAAACAACTTTTGCACTATTTTCTTCAGCCCACAGCAACACATCCAACTCTTCTCTGTGACTTCCTCTCCTAGGCCAGGCATCATAAAGAAGCCCAGAGAAAAACAACACAGTAATAATGGATAGGCTCTCTTTAATAAATACATAAAGTACAAGGTCCATCTAATCCTCAAAACAACCCAATACGGTCCTGCCACAAGCCAAGGGGACCCAGCTGTCAATCATTCTCTCACAGATGGTGACACAGTCTGGAGGATGTGTCTTTGACTTGCTATTTCTAAAAGGTTTCGGGTGACCTGGCAAAACTCAGCGCTTAGCAAAGGATGTAGTGGGTTGAATAGTGACCCCCAAAAGCTATGCCCATGTCTTAATCCCTGTTGCCTGCAAGTGTGCCTTTACTTAGAAAAAGTATCTTTGCTGATACAATGAAGTCAAAGACCTTAAGATGATGAGACCATCCTGGATTGTCCTGATGAGCCCTAAATCCAATGACAAGTGTCTCTGTGGGGGAAAGACACAGAGAGGTTTGAGACAGACTAAGGAAGAGAAAACACAAACATATAGAAGAGAAGACAAAGTGAAGACAGAACAGAGAGACACATGGCCACAAGCCAAGGAAGGCCAACAGGGTCTGGAACTAGAAGAGGCAAGAGACAGATTCTCCCCTAGAGCCTCCAGAGACAGTGTAGCCCTACAAGGTCCAGCCACAAGCACAGGGGGCCTGGCTGTTAATCATTCTCTCACAACTGGTGTGACTATCTGGGGCATGTGGCTTTGACTTGCTATTTCTAAAAGTTTTAGGATGATCTGGCCAGACATTGACTTTGGACTTCTGGCCTCCTGAATTGTGAGGTAATGCATTTCTGTTGCTTTAGGCTACCCAATTTGTGATAACTTGATAAGGCAGGCATAGAAAACTTATACAAAGGCATACATGTGCTTCCTCTTTCTGTTTCTGGTTCCAACTTCTGCTGTATCTGGCACTAGTTGGAATAAGATGGCATCATGATGGAATCTGAGATTGGGTTTTGGGAAGCAAGAGCACAGGCTCAGTAAGTCTCAGGGCTGACTTTATTCTGCTGTTACTCAGACTTAACTCACATTGGCAATTGGTGCTGTTGGCTTCTTTAGTATCTATTCTCTCCTTTTTTATGGGCAGAGTTCTTTTTTTTTTTTTTCCGGGCAGTATCATGGAAACTACACATCACAGGGTCCTTTGCAACTAGCCATGTGATTGAGCTCTGGTCTGAGAGACTGAAGTAAAGTTGTTAGGTTGGCTTCCATGAAAACCCTTTGGAAAGCGGGCAGACTCTTCTGACACTCACCTTTGGCCCTTGGGTCTCACCCCTCTCTTCTGACTTGACATGCAAATATGATGAGTTGAACTGAAACCATGGGAATGTAAAAGCCACATGCTAAGGAAGGCAGAGGAGAAAGACAGAAGGAGCCTGTGGCACTGAAGATACTGTGCATTTGTGAGTCAGTCCTGCACTACATACTCTGGGCTTCATATCCCATGAGATGTTTAAGCCACTGTTTAATTGGGTTTTCTGTAACTATACCAGATGTAATTCTAGTATGTCCACCAGCTTTGAAAAGCAGAATGCTTTTTGTGAATTCACTTAATTACTAGAACTCTCCACATCAGGATTTGTGGGGAAGTCACAACCATCAGGGATGTATTACTATGCCTCCCATGTTCTAGTTGCTGAGATATCTTCCTCAGGCCCCAGAACAGAATTTGGGTATTCCTTGGTGCCCTGGGCATCATCCATTATCATCCCAGTCTGATTATCATCCCTAAAATGAACCTTTTAGTAAAGGTTAGCTCCCTTGCTTATTGCTCTAGTCTCTAACAGAACTTAGTACCCATACCTGCGGTCACACTCATTGTCTCTGTTAATTGCTAACAGAACACTGGTCCCTATACACTAGCAGTATGGATCAGGAGGCACTGACATGACAGAGACCAGGTTCCAGCTTTGAAGGTCGGCAGCCTGCTTTTCCTAAACTCCTAACTCCTTATCTACTTTTGGTTATATCTACATGCTAACCAATGGTTTTGCACTGTTATCTTTAGTTTTTGATATCTTATTTATGAAGCCTAATAACTTAATCATTTTCCTATGCTTGAGTACTTCAGAGCTTAGGACTCCTACTTAGCTCTGGTCCTCAGTGAGTAAAACACCTCCTGAATTCTAATTTGGGTAAAACTACGAGCCATTTTGAAGGGGCCCATTCCCTTCTGACAGTCTCTGTCTTGCAAGTATTGGTGCTAATTCCCAATTTTCCATGGGGAAAAGGGAAACTGGGATAGATTAATCTTCCTACTATGTCAACAATGTTTACGAGAACTAGAAAAAGTTACACAACCTTTTAGCCTGAGTTTATCAAATCATAAATGGATAAAAAAAAGTACCTGGTAAATGACTTGAGGCATGAAGAGTCATGTGTATTTGATACCATCACCAACGTTGCCTGACAGGCACCACGGTCACATTCCAATGTTAGTTTCCTAGGCTGACACCGTTTACAAAATAATCAGCCACAGCCAATTTAGAACATGTTAGCCTTTAACTCAGCCTTAAACATAATGGTTTCTCGTACTAGATGACTACATTGGTGTGGTGGAAAGTGTGACTGGCTGGGTGATGTAGAAGTCCACAGCTGATCAAGAACCTTCAACCACTGGATCACGGGCATATACTGTCTGCCATCATGAAGCTGTCTGGGAGTAGTACTGTCACTCATGGGAGGGTATGGTGGTCATAAATAAAGAGGTGATGTACCCCTCCAAATTATTAGAGTGAAAATCTATTTTCCATGGCTTAGAGACCAAACTTTGGAACATAAGACATTCTATGTCTTACATAATCAGTCTAGCTATAACCAACTTCATTTTTCCCGGTCATGACTTACGTCACTGCATTTCATGAATTCTACAATGCAGTCACGCACCGAGCACCTCACCGATACCTTGTACCTTCTCACCTTTCCAGTTCTGCTTGTACAATTTCCTCCACCTAGAAAGTCTCCCCGACTTGTTTAAATATTACTCATTTTATTAAAAGCTCAGGTGAAATGACACATTCTCCTCTAAGTATTTTGGGTTACAGTGATCTTTTCCTCCTCTGAACTTTACCATGCATTAAATTATAACCACCTGAATACATGTCCCATATTAATTACTAGATTCGAAACTCCTTGTAAATTTAACATGACAATATCTACCACAAAGCCCATATTGAGGGTTTATTATGTACCAAGCCTGATACCAAGCATGGTAAGACCTCATCTCACTCCCTATTATTCCTATTTTGTACATGGAAAAAACCCCTGAGGCTCAGAAAGGCTCGGCAATTTGTCCAAGGTCTCAGACTTAATTGGGATTCGAATTCTGAACTACAATATCAATAATAATTAGTGAATTGTACATTAGCTGTTGTACAGAGACCTAGACCCCAAAACAAGTGAAAAACAACCTAAACTTATGAGAGTAGTACAACTGATCCTTGAGCCAAACTGCTCCATTTATATGCAGATTTGTTTTCAACCCAACGCAGGTGAAAAACACAGTATTTGAGGGATGTGAAACTCGGGGCTAAGAAGAGCTGATGCTGACTTTTTGTATATATGGGTTCTACACAGACGACTGCAAGACTTGAGTATGTGTGGGTTTTAGTACACGTGGGGCTCCTGGAACCAATCCCCAGTACACTGATGGGGGAATGGTACTCTTTAAGGCCAGATATTACTTGTTTCAAAGGGAAGGCGATGACTGGTTGAACAAACTCCGAGATAGTACAATCTCCTTTTTTTTCAGACAGGGTCTCGCTCTGTCAACCATGCTGGGGTGCAGTGGTGCAATCATAGCTCACTGCCGCCTTGAATTCCTGGGCTCAAGGGATCTTCCTGCCTCGGCCTCCTGAGTAGCTGCGACTACAGGTGTGAGCCACTGTGCCCGGCTCCCTTTTCTTAAAAATTAAGGAATCAAAAGACTAAAGCAGCCTTTTCTCATAAGTTTCTTTTTTGTTTTGTTTTGTTTCTTTTTTGGTCGTCTAGGAAGTGACCATTTTCACAACTAATAATAAGCCTTAACTTGTTACTGTCATTTCAAATGACCCATGATTTCTGCATGTCTGAGAAGATAAAGAAAGACACCTTCGTGTCATTTTACAGTCTCACCTCCATATCACTTGCATAATTCCTGCTTATTTGTATTAATCTTTCTTAGTTTGAGCAGCAGAGGGGGTGCTTATTTCCATTATTATCAAATATGGGGCAGTTTTGGGCACACGGCAAGAGCTGAATCAATATGCACTGTCTTTTATTTTCAACCGAATTCCCATGAGCAGTCAAAAAGGTAGGCAGAGTATGACGGAGGTGGAGATATGAAAAGGATGAATGAATGCGTTTTCTCAAAACTCATTTTATCCTTTAACTTTGAACATAATTCCAGGCCTAGGCAATGTTAAAAATGGAACTTTAATGTTACAACATGATTGAGAGTCTGGTATCATACCGAAGTGATGGGTCAAATTTCTCACAAAATCTGCTCTATAATAACATTTCATATGCTTAATAACACTCTAGTCTAAATATTGACAGTCAGTTGCCACTTGGGAGGCAAGAGGATGATAAAAAAATATACCAAGAATATTAGCCTTCTTCCCTTAAGGTTCAATAATTGCCTGGTAAAAGAAATGTATCACTTTCTTGGGTGATCCTGAGTTGATCATTCTGAAGAGGGAAAAAGATCATGTGTCTAGTCAAATGTGTGTCTCGGCGTGTGTTTATATCCCATAAGTGCCAAATAATTACATTAAAGCCTTGAAAGTTCTTATGTGAATGAATGTGGCCAACTCTCCAAAATTTAATATTATTTAACTTTCAAGGTATGACTCACAGCCAAAAGAGTTGCCACATCTAAGTTGATTAAACTCACAGGCCAGACCAGGTACAGGTGGGCCAGGAAGTTGGGGTGGGCCTGCCTGGCTGGCAGCAGAAATGCAACAAAATAGCTTGAGGGTTTCATAAACCACTTCCCCGAGAAACATAAATTATGTGTCTTCGTGAAACAGGCTTGACTCTGTGGGCAGGAAGGAACATATCCATACATGTTCTGCTTCTGAAATGGTTCTACTTCTGAAGTGTAGATGTATATGATTTGCTAAAATCCTGGACACTACTTCCCTAAAACTCTAAATGGAGCATCACACACATAATACCCCTTGCTTCATTCCTTTTGTATGGTGGAGTCTAGATTATGATTAGTTTATTTTTCAATGAAAATTTTACATCATTAAGAGCTTTAAGTTGTCTCAACATTTACACACAATTTAGGTGTTTAATTTATTTGATTTGTGTCCTTCACATGTGTCCTAAATATCCAACACTATTGTCTTAGATTATAAATGTTGATGGAAGGGTGATGTCTGTGTAATAAAGCATGATTGTACTCTAAAGCATAACGTTGTAATAGTTAATGTAAAACAGATTTTAGTAATAGTAAAGGATATTGCTATTGATATTTAAAGATAATATTGAGGGTAAGAGTTATCTGTGCATACTTTTGATATTTAAAGATGATAATATTGAGGGTCAGAGTTATCTGTGCACACTAGAGTACACAATCACATGCATACTCTTTCCTTTTTGCACTCCCCTCATTTTAATGGAAAAGCCGCTTTTCCAATGTATGCTGAGCTAATACTTAAGAATCATCAGTAATCTTTTAAAACAGTTGCTCTCAAATTTCATTTTACAAAAAAATCTCTGAGAAGCTTGGTGATCAACACCCCCACCACACACACACACATACACACACACACAAACACACAATCTGCCAAAGTAGGCTCAGCATAGGGTCCAGGAACGATCAGTGACAAGCATCTCAAGTGATTCTGATACAGATCACACTCTGAGAAACAAGGAGGTATTTCATTTAATTGTTCAGGACCACAATAATTTTTAAAAACAGGAAAGGGAACTACACATGTTTTATAGAGGTTTCTTTTATAATGTCCCATTACTGTCCATGAAGTAGGTTTATAATTTCATTTACACAACTCAATCTTGAACTATGAGAACAGGGCTTGGCAACACAATTCCAGGAGGAGCCGCTCCTATCATAAATCAAGTGAAAGCAACACCCTCCCCCAGGGTTATGCAGTGTAAACTTGGCATGGTCATAGTCAGTGAGCAAAGGGGGCATCATCTGTTGGAGAGTGGCACCTACTGGTCATGTTTAGGTATCACAGTCTAGCTCTACTAGGAACCCAATGTCCAGCACCCCTCTACCCAACAAAATGCTGGGGCAAAGAGTACTATTTATTAAACAATTATTCACAGAGTTCCTATCAAGAGCTTGGCTCAACAGTTAAAAGTGCACAATATTAAGTAGAGAGAATGCATTTCCTCCAAGCAAAGAAATTGTGAATGTGGTGACTTTACTACTAAGTTTAACACTATTACAGCTTGAAGTTTCTCAGGAAATTCAAGTTAAAAGGTATAACAACACTGTTGTCATTTAAAAAGTAAACTGACTGTGACAGTCTGGGATATTATATTTTTCTTTACAAAGAACCTCTTGGAATTCAAATATTACTTTGCTTATCATTGACAACTCATCTAGAACGGTAGAAGAAAATTGAACTGTTAACAAAAGGGATGTCAGTGCAATATATTCACCAAATTAGAAAAGAATAAATAAATAAACACAAACTCAAAGCTGCAGAGATTAATTTAATTTGGTTACTTCCCTGGAAAGCACTCAGAATGATGGGAATGGGAAGAGGAAGAAAGATCGATTCTTATTTAGAGGAACTGACAGCAATTGAAATTGAAATGTTCATATGAAAGAGAAAACCATTAAAAACTGTAGGTGATTTGACAATTCCACTTTTTTCACAGTTTATGGTATTATTTTAGGCAACATATTATGCCATGTCTAGCAGGTCAATTGACAAATTTAGTAACCTCTTTTTTTTTTTTCCCCCCCAATATACATGAATAGATGTTTTGTGGATTGGAAAATCTGGGTAGATTTGATAATGCAAACCTCAGAGCTAACTTTGCTGAACCTCTGCTGTCAATTATAATGGCCGGGCCCTAGCAACTCTATGGTTCTGGTTGAAGAGGAGTTTTCTTACATTCAAGCTTCTATAGCAAGCTTTAAAGTAAAGGGGGGAAAAGACCATTTAAAATATTTCTCAACACTATGCAACACAAAATCCACAATGGAATAAAGGTTTGCATGGGGCTTCACAATGGCATATAGATCATTTAGTGGAAAATTCGACAGACACAATGTGATTGTAGTCAAATCATTTCCCATTGGGTTGACATTAAAGGTGCCCATTTATTTTGTAAAAGCACACAAGAGGGACATATACAAATCTGCACTGAACAAAGAACCAGCCTTTTGCAAACACTTGTTGCTACTTTTAGGATGGACAGAAATATCAAACTTGCCCTTTCTGATTGTCAATGAAATCTGCACCTCCAACCCTAAATAAGTAAATCAATCAATCAATCAGTAGTTAGACTTTTCTAAGAAAGGAAACTGGAGCACTATAAAGGACTTTTTTTTTTTTTTTTTTTTTTTTTTTACCTTTCAACTCTGCATCCACTCCTCCTCATCTGGAAATAGAATCTACATTGTTTTTGGTGCACCTATCTAATACTCCCAGGCATGTATATTAATTGGGCAAGTGAATACAATCAGAATGTTTCCTTAACTTTGAAGACTTTGGCAGAACTTCCAGGAAAGAGACATTTTTCTATTGAATTTGTGGCTGGGGACTACCATATGCAGAGATTGCAGCAGAGAGTAAAGCAAAGAAAGACAAAACAGACCTAGGAAATGGGATTCATGACATGGAGTGAGTCCTGAATTCAGCCATGCCTGAGCTCTATTGGCTTTTTCAGTTTTGTGAGCCAATAAATATCTATCTATTTTATGATTGCATAAAGTAGACTGAGTTACTTTTATGACACTTACAGTTGAACAAATTCTGGATAATTTGAACATATATCAGCTTGCATTAAAATACGGTCATGCCAGATACTTAATAAATGATATTTTTATGAAACCACAACAAAGAAAAATAAAATCAGACGGTTGTTAGAAATACTGAGTTTTCCATTTCAGTCCCTAAATCCTTAGCATGGCATTCCGAGTTGTCCATTACTTAGTCCCACTCATTTTTGCAATAATATTACTAAAACACTGTCCCCTTGTTTCTAAGATCAATTCATACTAATCTACTAGCTACACTCAAACATACCTTGCCCTTTTGTGCCTCTTGGACATTGCTCATGTCATTCTTTTGGCTTGAAACGTTACCTCTAACCCTTTTCTCCATTGTTCAGGCTATAGACTATCCTTCAAAGCAAAGTTTAAGTATCATTTTATCTGTGAAGCTTTTCCCAGTCTTCCAGTCAGTTTTAATGATTCCTCTTCTGCAAAGCTCTTGCTTATATCAAGTAACACATGTGAAAGATGTTTTGTGCAGTCTTGGGAGTCATACAAAGGTCAATTACTTTTGGTATTACTGAATTCTTATATTGGCTTTTTTTTTTCTTACAGTTATGTCATATATGTGGATCTTTTTCACTAAACTGGGAAAGCTTTGAGGGCAGGGATCATCTTTATTTTCTCACAGCCCAGTAAATTGTCCTGGCAAAATAAATACTAAATAGTTGATGCATTTCAGACATGTGCTAGTCATTTGATTTTTCTCTTGCAAAACCAGAACCCATACAAATTAAATCACCAGCCCATTCCAAATGCAACTAGCCTAAGAAGAGAGATTTGAGAAATTTTAGAAATAAAATATTTTAAAAACCCAAAAAAGACAAATAGAGTTGAAAACATTTTAAAGGAAATGGTGTTTGAATACATTGATCAAGACATATTAAAAGTTAGAGGATGCAGGAAAAGCTGTGGGGATTGCAAAGGCCAACAGAGTACATCTTAAGCTGTAAACTTATAACTACCCTGTTAAAGAAGATGCTTCCCCAAACAGCCACCTACCCTCCCAAAGAAAAACCAACAAGCCATTAAATACATACATCTTCCTATACACATGTTACAGACCAAATCAAACACAGAGCAGTCTTTAAAGCTGACTCTTTCTGCTTTAAAAAGGAAATAATTTGGTTGTTTCAGAGAGAAAATAAGAAAATGCCCCTAAGGCAAGTATTTCAATCAAGTACAGACAATTGGGGTTGGGAGAATGTGGGGAGGGGTGGATGTAGTGGTGACAGAGACCTTTGGCAGAGGTCACAAACTCTATTGTCTTCTGGGGACTAGACAGATAATGCAAATGAGCAGAGAGGCCAAAAGGAGGGAAAACAAAGCTCCACTATCAACAGCAAATGGCACTTGCCCTCAGTTTTGGGGAAAAATGGGCAGTAGTGGGAATCATTGCTAACCAAAAAGGAATAGTGTTCTACAGGGAGCCATCACTATTCCATCCCAGCCTATTATTTCTTTGTGGGAATTCAGGTCAAATGATTCCAGAAAACCTGATTTTCTAACAAACAGCTAAAATGCATATTTTAAGAGGATTTTTAAATTATTAAATACTGGTAAATAATTTGCATAAAACTTTTAAAGCACTGGGGAGGTCAGGCAAACACACTTATTGCCAAATTTCAAATTTGTAGCCTCTGCTGTGTAAAGTACACGAGATCAGCAACCCTCCCCACTCACACGGCATTTAAAATGGGTTTTTAATTTTCCATACAATTCTCTAATGGGTTAACCATGAAGTTCCCTGAGATGGGCTGAGGGACCACAATAGAAATTTTAAACATTTATATAGTGCCTTACGTTTACAAAATGCTTCCTCTCAATTCCTCCTTAAAGCAGTTTTGGAAGAAAGCTGTTATTATTCCCATTTTCAGATCAGCTTTACAGCAGGCTCTGGAGAAGGCAAAAAGGGGTCCCATAGGCCTTTCATATTCCTACTTCCATTCATTCACAGCAAATATTTATCGAGCACTATCTATAAGTCAGACATTCTCATTCCATTATTCTCTTCACTGCTACAGGATGGGGAAGGCTAACAAATTCTCAAAGATTATTCATTCTCTTTTTATCTATAACGTATTTAAAGTGGTTCACCAATTATTTAGGTTGTATACCATCTGTGAATCCTTATGCTCTTCGCACATGAAATGCTAATTTAGTCCACATAAAATAATTAAATGGAGACAATTATAGGTAATATTAGATGCCTACCTTGAACTAAATTGTAGCATGGACAAGTGGTGGTTAATAACAAAGATTAAAACCAGCTTGTGAGAGAAAAATCTTAACATTGGGAAAACAGTGTTAGTAAATTAGTCTTTTTGTGCACTGAGGAAAGGACATCTGTATTTCGGGTTAGTTGCTGATATGCTTTGGATTTGTGTCCCTGCCCAAATCTCATGTCAAACTGTAATTCCCAGTGTTGGAGGAAAGTCCCGGTGGGAGGTGATTGGATCATGCGAACGAACTTCCCTCTTGCTGTTCTCCTGACAGTGAATTCTCATGATCTGGCTGTTTAAAAGTGTTTAGCACCTCCCCCTTCTCTCTCTTCCTCCTGCTCCAGCCATGTAAGATGTGTCTGCTTCCACTTCACCTTCTGCCATGATTGAAAGTTTCCTGAGGCTTCATTAGCCATGCTTCCCATACAGCCTGTGGAACTGCCAATTAAACTTTTCTTATAAATTACCCAGTTTCAGGTATGTATTTATAGCAATGCAAGAATGGACTAACACAGTTGCTTACATCAGATGAGAGTAGCAAGATATTACAGAGACAACTCCTAAGTCCCAGAGCTTGACATACTCAAGTTGTCCTCACTAAAGGCGAGGGACACTCAACAGTGGTCTTTTGAGGGACCACGGTTTATCTTAGGTCACCCCCACCCCAGACACCTTGCTCACTGACAAATTCCTTTTTCAATCCCAACTTTTCCCATCCTTCATATTCTGGTATATGAAACCTCCATCCCTTTTAACTCACTCTAGCATGGCACCACCAACTGGCAAATCCCAAATCCTGCCCACAGGAGGTTGTGTTTAACTGGCATGGTACTTTGAATACCTTCACTCAAGACTTGGACTCTCTGGTAGACTCCAGTCCCCAGCCCTCTCTGCAGCCTTCAGTCCCATGATCTGCTGAGCCCTGAAGCTATTTAAATGAGGAATCCTTCTCTGGGCACTCTCCTAAGAAAGGACTAGCAGTTCCAAATTCCTGCTCTCCTAGAGGGTAAGCCACGGAGATATATGTGAGAACTGTGGTTTCCAGTGGCCTTCCCAAATTCCCCATTCTCACTGGGACCTGTGAATTTGCTGAGAGAGCTCTCTAGGGAGCCCTGCAGAAAAGCTCAAATGCACAGCAACTCACATCTCCAGAGCCATCTCCTGTTTGATCTTTCATTTTGCCACTGACTTCTTCAACCTTTCCTTACCTGTATCACACACTTATTAGTTACTGCCCCCTACCTTGCGAGTATTACTTATACAGTTTATATCCTAGTATTATGCACTGTCTAAAAACTGCTTTACAATAGTTCACTAGTTGTTTCATTTGTGCTGGCGTTGGTTATTGTGATGATATCTCAATTTTGTATAAATTTTTTGGACAGAAGTTGTATAATGTTTACATTATACAACATTACAATGCATTGTGCATATGAAATGGATATAGTTGCTCAATGCAGGGAAACCTAGGAGCTCTGGGAACATAGATTTCTATCCTGGGTACAGCAGGGCAGACTAGTCCTTAAAAGGGCCCAGAGGTTTCTATTTCTCCTTTCTTAGACTGTAAATGTTCTGTTTCCAGTAATCTTTTCCTGTTGACTCATTTTTCCTCAAATCTAACTTGTGACTCTTTGCTATCATTGATATTTTTCTTTTTTTCTTTTTTTTTTTTTTTTTAAGAAACGGAGTCTCACTCTGTCACCCAGGCTGGAGTGCAGTGGTGCGATCTCGGCTCACTGCAACCTCCGCCTCCTAGGTTCAAGCAATTCTCCTGCCTCAGTCTCCCGAGTAGCTGGGACTATAGGCCCATGCTGCTACAACTGACTAACCTTTTAGTAGAGGTTATTCTAGTAGAGATGGGGTTTCACCGTGTTGCCCAGGCTGGTCTCAAACTCCTGAGCTTAGGCAATCCACCCACCTTGGCCTCCCAAAGTGCTGGGATTACAGGCGTGAGCCATCGCACCCACCCGATATTTTTCTGTTTCAGACAAATCTATTGATTTTCTAACAGGATTTGTGTAGAGGTGCTATTTCTACAAGTTCCATATTCCAAAACAGTTCTAAGAAGATTGAGAATCTTCCTTTTTTTGGCTGACTCTGACTCTCCTTCTAGGGGTAAATAGCCCTCCCTACAAATAATCAGTGGGGAAAAAATCATTTTCATTTCCAAATGGTTCCTAGATCAAAGGGGGCATAAGATATCCTAGTCACCAGGGAGAATAAAGTAGTTAAAAAGCAAAGGGTAAGATTCTTTGAACTGTGTCTGAATAAAGATAAACTGAAACCATTTTGGGTACAGACAGACTACAGCAGTGCTCTGGAGTCGGGTTCAAAGGTCAATCACAGTTGCAGCACTTACCTGCTTAACTGGAAAAATTATCCCACTGCTCTATACCTCAATTTCCTCGTTTATAAAATGCGGATAGTAAAAGTACCATCCCCCGCAGGGCTGGAGACTGCTTTAAAGGTTACGATACCAATGTCTAACAATAGTTCTTGGTGCATAAGTGACTGAGAAATGTTTAAAACAACAATGGAAGGGAAGTATATCACATCCATAAGGGCAACCTGTTGGAATTGCAGATAATGGATCATCCAAGTGCTGACAGAACATGGGATTATTAACAAAACCACAATAGTCCATGCAGTCTGCTAGTGCTGCCCATCAGGAGGATGTGAACTGTCATATAAAAGATCAGAAGCAATCACACACACATTAGGTGGCTTCCAAAGGCAATATGACCTGGAGAGCTGGAGATATTACAAGATTGACCATCGTTTTTTGGTAATGTCTTAGCTTTTGAATAGGTGAGTTTATAAGATATATTTGGGTTGCAACTCAGCCCCCTCTAAATCAACTCCTACTACTTCCAGAATGGGCTGGGGGAGGAGGGTGTTGATTCACACATGTAACTAGAAATGTTGTCTTCATTCACGATTGAATCTGGGACCTTGAACAATGTCATTCAGGTTCTATTTCTCTCTTTCTCTCCAATAGGCAAATAAGACATCCAACAACAGGCTCAGACTCACTCTTTACTGACTTAGAAACCCCAGGAAAAAGGGGCAATTATCTTTCAATAGTTTTGGCAAAAACTCCTATAAAGATTTCTAATTTGCCCAGCTTGTGTCTTATGTCTACCCCAAAAGCAATCACTGTGGACAAAGGGATAGCATTCTTTGAAAAACCAGGCATAAATCATATGCCTACCACTGTAGGTGGGGGGCACTTGACTGCACCAAAATACACAGAATGGGTTTCCTATACGATTGAGGTCCCATGTTACTTAACAAGTGGGAGGATGACAAACAGATAAGCCAAGAGAGGGTTCTTTCGATAGGTAAGACAGAAAAAGCATTATCTGCAAAGCAAGAACCTGTGATAGGAAGTAACAAAGGTGATATCCCTTCACATTAAAATCTACATTCTGTTAGTTATGGGGCCAGTATTTGTATTTTGATAAACTGGATAATAACCTCTTTTATCTCATCTCTTCTTCCAATATTCCCCTATACCCCAATGCCCAAAAGGTTATAAAATGACAAAGATTGTGATTCAGCTCCGTATTTCAAGCATTTAGCACAGTGCCTGCTTAATACTTCCTACATTATCAATAAATGTTTATTGTGTTAAACTGGGAGTAAAGGGGAATTACCTAGCAACATACGAGCCCCAGTCACACTTCTCAGCCCTGACGACATAATACACACCTCGGAATAAGCTTTTCATACCCTACTGCACCACCATCATGCTGAGCATCTCTGACCTCCTGAAGAAAGCATAGGAAGTTTGTTTCAAGCATGTTTAAGTACCACCAGGTCTTTCTGAGACATCCAAACTGAGATGCATGTTCCTGGAACGCACAGCTGTGTCTTCTTTATCTCAATTTCCCCAGTGTCAGGCACCAGGGAAGAATACACAGCATGCATTCAATAAATACTTGTGAAAAAAAGAAAAGTATGAGCTCTTAAAAGAAAACGTGGAAACCAAGGGATTAAGATGGTAGCTTTGCATGATACAGCTAGATTTAAGAGGCAGGGGTCGTGGAAATGCAGATTAAGTATCAGCAGCAGGAGGGAAAAAAATGCCAACAGTTATTGGGGACTGAGGAGCAACCTGATTTATACTCACAAGCAAGCCTTGTGGGAATGAGAGAAACCCAACTGAGGGATAGCATTGGCCTGCTTTCTCCTCAATCACACCCTCAGTGTTCAACACCCTTCTGGAACTTTGGGAGGTCTGTGGTTCTCTACAAATGCCTAAGTTAAATTTCTGCCCTCCCACCTAGGGGGATGTCTTCCAGCTACACTCAACACATAAGATGAACTACCATTTACTGAGCACCTTCTACATTCCAGGCATTTTGTCAGGCACTGGACATCTTAAATTATATTGATTGTTAACAAGGAGGACCCTAAATTGTAAAAGCTTAAGAGTGAGCCTAACTTATACCAGAATTTCAATGCAGGTCTGGCTGACATTCTCACATTTTTTCTCTCTAATAGAAAATTAAAGTCCTCTGAGGCTATTTTGCTAATGAATGTAGTGCAATATATCTACGTCCATTCTAAAGTACATGGATCATAAGTTTACTCTTTTTGGTAACTTATGGAGGTTAAATGACTGTACCTTTGCTTGCAAGTGATATACATCATTGGATGATTGTATCTTTGAGTCGGGGCATGCTGACGCATGACTATGTGTACGACCCTTATAATAACACAGCTCTGCCTAAAGATGATCTGCTTTGTGGTATGGCCTTCAAGAACATGCTGCCATTTTTTAAAACAGAGAACCACAAACTGTCTAAAGCAGTACACTTTTAAAATTAGAACTTGCTTTTACTGGTCACAACTAAATAAAATGACTCAACATCTAGTCTGTGTATTCTAGATAATTTGACTAATAAAGCCACAGCAACATTATGATCAAGCCATAAGAGAACCTTTAAGCTCAGAGCATTGAAAAAAATGTAATAATTATGTTGGTGCTTCCATAAGTTATAATTGCCTCTTCTGTGATTACTGATAATTGCAGGTAATTGTCAGTAACATGAAAGAGCTTTTTGTGGTCCCACACTAGACAATGCCATAAGGAAGGCATCACAGAGCTGAGAGGGGAACTGAGGAAGGAGAGAGTGAGCTCATTCCTACTATAACTTGCTTGGTTTATTCTCTAAAATACATTACTAGAATATGATTTAATTTTCTCATAAAACCGTATGCTGAAGTACAATATCTGCTTTCAGTAAAGAAGAAAAAAACACATATAAAAATATCTTTCCATCTTCAATTTCCTGACTTTTCAGAAAATACAGTCAATTTAAATCATTTAGAAGCCTACCTGAACATTCTAACACTGGGAAGGTCTGAACTGGCAGGCATGGTAAGAGATCATACTGTACGGGTGTGAGATACTTGAAAACATAGCCATTACTTCTGTCGGGGGAAAAATCACTTTCAGAAGTCTGTTTTTCTCCGCACTATTAAGATGAGGATAAAGTGGGTAAAAAAGATAATTTTACAATACAAATGCTCGGTGGAATCTAGATGCTGATACATTTCACCCAAGGAATGTACATGAATTAACTGTTTCTGAAAACATAACACAATTGAGAAGATACAGGCTCTCAATGGCAGAATGTTAAGAGATAAAGGACTGGATGCCCAGGAAAAGTAATCAGAAAATCAGGTGGCTTATGTTTCTCTTCTGGGAGACTCATCAATAAGATGTCTACGGACAATCACTTACATTTTTGCTTTATCCAAATATCAAAGGTCAGAGTGGCTCAATTTACTGTTTCTTATAGAAACTTTTTTTCATTGATTTAGAAAGGAGAAGAGTAAAAAGATAGATAGTAAAACTCCAATCAGCCTGAGAGAAAGGTTAAAGCCATTCTTTTTTATATGTATTCTGGGTAGTGATCCATAAAAAATAATTAGGACAAGGGTAAACCTATTATGTAGCACAGATTTGCCATCAGTCTCGTCAATCTTATTTGCTCAGGCACTAAAGATTTGTTGGACTCTGTGTCGATTTATAATTAAAATGTATATTAAATGCATACATATACATTTCTCTTCCTTCATGCCATCTAGTCCATGTCAGTGAGAATGCCTGTTTCTTGTTTAGTCTAAACTAGCATCCTTGTGCACAGTGATCTAAAAATTGTAGTGTTTTTCCCCTCTCTCCATTCTATTTGTTGCATTGACCAATTCTTCACACATTTCTAAACATCCATCATCCAGCTGTTATCTCTACCCAG
The DNA here is from genome assembly GCF_049350105.2 of Macaca mulatta. NCBI lineage: Eukaryota > Metazoa > Chordata > Mammalia > Primates > Cercopithecidae > Macaca > Macaca mulatta. The sequence continues at coordinate 128,931,600 of NC_133413.1, forward strand.
CACTCACTGTCTGTCACATTTCCCTTGATCCTCCCTTTAAGCTAAGCTCCTTTAACACCAGCTGCCATGTCTATTTCCTTCATCCCTTTGCTAGCAGAGGAGGCTGAGCACAGGGGCTCTCACTCTCAGATGCTGGCTGTGTTATACGTAGGATTTTGTATTAGATACCTGTCAGAGCTGGCCTGAAGGAGGGTACATTTGAAATCATTTCTCTTATTGAGAGATAAGTGCTCACTGTCATTTATTCTTCCATTCTCGCTTTTACCTTTCACACTACTTCCATATTTATCCTCCAGCCGCCTGCATATTTGACAATGCCATTGCTGATAGTGTTATACTACTAGATATGCACATGTATGGCTGAAGTGACTGATGCGTGACCTTCAGCACTTTCTGTGCTTAATACACACATTCGGGCTTCTTCCAAGACTGTTTGGGCTGTGCTGACGATCTCTATCCAGGTCCTTATTCTCCTTAACGGTAATAATAATGCTAAGTGATAAGGCCCAGAATTTATTAAGCTTCTTTCTTCCCAGGTAATTAAATGTCATATCCCTGCAGCCACCTCATTTTGTTGGCATTCAACCAGACTCAGAAGCTATAGAGCAAATGCAAAAGAGAAGCTTTCCACCTTCATTGTGTAGGGAGATTTTTGCCTAGTTTTTCAAATTCACATTGGATTACTCAACAAGGAACCTTACAGTCAGTAAGTATATATATTTGTCAACAGAAAATACAGTGTGCCAAGGAAGTACTGGTTAACTAACAAGGTCTCCATTCTATATGGTAATCACCATACCACAATTTGTCCAGCATTCCCAAAATTGTGAGCTCTTAGGGGTGGAACTATATCTTCCCATAACTTAGCATTGCTTATAGTGTCCAGCACAGTGGTGACAGCTTAAATATCTATGGATTGAGTGAAACACATGCACACACACATACACACACACACACGGTAAAAAGAGAGAGGAAAAAAAATGAGAGCAAGAGATAGGATGAGCCAGAAGGATCCAAGAACATCATCCAACTTGATTTTAGTTCAAGTTGCAGAGGCCACTCCAAATGGCTTTGTGGGCAGGGGAAAAAGGTGTTTTTGGCAGTATTTTGGGAGACCTAAGCATACTGATGCTAGGTTCACAGCCACAGAAACTCACGTACCAAACTGAATTAAGAATGAGTGCCCACACAGAAAGACTGATGCAATGTTCGGTACTAAATAATCACATTCGGTCAGCAAACATGAGCTTTAATGGAGTTGTCAAAGAAAAACAGAAAACAATCATTTCACAAGGAAAGAGACAGTTTTTCCACAAAGTTACTGCGGTTTTAATCTGTTTGGGACAATTCCAGATAAAATAAGTTAATATCCAGTTTAATTGTAAACCTTGTCAGCATGTCTTTCCAGATTTGTTACACTGAGAAACAAATGTATCATCAAGTATGCAATGCATCTGAACAAACTCAACATGGCTTAACGGAGCAAGCAGTTTTTCACTTCTTTTTTCTTATTTACACAAATTATAAAAACAACAACAAAAAACAAGACATCTTGTTGCTTCTTGGGGCATAAACAAATAGCCATAAGAAGGTTATCCCAAAAAGAAACTGCAAGATAGATTATTTTGGTGTAAGGACATTTTATACATATCCACACAATGGCTTTTGTTTAGATCTCTCTACTTAATAAAATACACAATGTTCCAGGCTGCTTTGGTCCTTGGAGATCATTCTGATATTTGATATTTCTCAAGCTGAAAATGCAATTTTATTGGGATTTACAAAATGTACTTTTTAGATATATATCTAACTCATGAAATATATTTTATATCTGAAAATAGGTGGCCCACTTGAACCAAAGGCGTGGCAAAACATGTGTGCACTGTGATGCACAACAGTTTGAAAATTAGCTCTGGGAGTCGCAAACCATTCAGAGACTGTGACTCGGTCCTGGTTTATCGAAGACTGTTGGGAGGAGGGAGGCGGGGGGCACTCCCTCAACCTCCTGCAGAAATGGAAGTTGTTCTTTGCTTGTGGACAAAAGGATACAAGTCTACTGATAGGTCCAGACTTGTAATAGCCCACAAAATTTAAAGTAAGTACCAGTGTCAGAGGGGCTGAAATAGAAGCAATCATGAATCAGCTCCCATAATCTATCATAACAGTGTGTAGTGCTCCCCCCTTTTCATTGCTATCACGCTTATCTCTGTAAATGACATATACAATCAGAGGTAACTCCCAGGGCTTCGGGAATAAAGCTAAACTTATATGGAATACTTTCCTCTCTCATACATGCCTCTTTCATTTTGTAGACATCTACACCTGGCAAAATCCCAATCTTCCATAAACTCAGCTGTCGCTACTCAAAACCTACAGCTACTCAACTGAAAGAGGTCACAGAATAATCCACAACCCTATCGACTGGTCTCCCCTGAAATTCAGAGCCAGTAAGTCAAGGGCACCTTAGTATTCTAGGCATCTCTGATACCTGCCCCTACTGCAATCACTCTTGCTCTCTTCTCTAGCATCTACTCTCCATCCTCACTGCTGAATGGAAACTCATTATATCTGCAAACAGAGAAGCAATCTGAAAAGACTTCCTAACCTTCCACCACCATCTCTACCACTCACCTGTCTTGTCCCTGAACCCACTTACTCTGCCTTTTCTCTTGTAACTGTAGATGCTCCTTTAAGTCAAACTGTCCAGCAACATGTTCACTCTTTCCTCATATCCTCAATTTCTCCCTCTTGATGAGATCATTCCATCAGCATATAAACATCTTTTTATATCTCCCATGTTAAAAGATATACCCTTCACCCCAAATACCCCTCCACCTCCTACCCAATTTTTCTACCCCCACCCCATTTAGAGTAAAAAACTTGGAAAGTGTTGTTCTTGCTGTTGTTCTCCAAATCCACGAGCCCCGCTCCCTTCTGAACCACTCCTATAAGGCTTTTTCCCCTTGACCACTCCACTGAGAGAGCTCTTCATGGTCACCAATGACTCCACATTGCTGAATCCTATGGGCAATTCTCAGGTACTGTAATTAACAAAGCAAGAACATTTGATTCCACCATCCCTCCTTCTAAAAACACTTTCTTGTTTTAGCATCTAGGACATGACTCACCTCCCTTCCCTCCTACCACACTGGTTGCTCCTTCTCTGACTTCTCACTGTTTCTTTCTCATCTCCCTGATTTCTAAATATTGGATGCTGCAGTATTCAGTCCCTGCAGCTCTGCTCTTCCCTCCCGCTAAGAAAACTCGCCCAGTCTCCAGGCTTTAAATACCATTCATGTGCCAATGCCTGCCAAATATATACATGCAGCCTGGACTTCTCCCCTTGAACTTCCGACTTACCCGCTCAGCCACTGGCTCAACATCTCCAACTAAAAACGTCTTAAAGAGAGTTCCTGATATCCATTATCACACAACAACCCTATTCCTCCTGCAGTTCTTTGACAGTTAATAACTGACCTTCCAATTGCTCAGGCCAAAACCTTGAGTCAACTGCTTCTTATTCCTCATGATCCATCATTGAAAAATGTTACTGTATTTTCAAAACATATCAAGTATCTGACCACTTTCTACACTTCCATGCTGGGTCACCACTCTCCTGTAGATAATTCCAACAGTTTCCCTAGTGGAATCCCTACTTCCTGCTTGTCCCCTGATAGTCTGTTCTCAGCACAGCAGCCAGAGTGATCTTTTGTAAATGTTAAATCAAATCATATCGAAACCCAAAGGTGCCTTACTCCCTCACGAGTAAAAGCAAAACTGCTCACAACAGTCTCCCTGGCTTTGCATAAGCTACAGCCCCACCCAGTTCTCTGATCTTGTCTCCGTGTCTCATTTTCTTTTTGCTGAAGCCACACAGGCCCCTCGCTGTTTCTATAGCACATCAAGCATGCTCCGCCTCAAGGTCTTTGTGTTTCCTCTGTGGTGATGATTTTTTTCCGGATAGCTCCTTGGCTACCTCCTGTATTTCCTTCAGATCTCTGATTAAATGTTAGTTTGTTAACCAGGCTTTCCCCGGGGACTCTGTATCATTCCCCCATCCCCAGCCCCATACACCTTTTTCCTCTTACCTTGCTTTATAAGACTTTTCCACAGCAATTATCACCATTTCACATTAGACATTTACATCTTTGTTCATTGACTCAAACCCCTATAGAATGCAAGTGTCAACAGAGCAGACACTATTTTGTACTTGGCCATGTCCCCAGCACCCTGAGCAGTGCCCAGCCCATCATAGAAGCTCAACAAATACTAGTTGAAGGAAAGAAAGGCCCAAAAGTGCATCAGGTGCTGCTAACACTGTGTTCTCCTCATACCAAACTGCCCATTCTCAGTCACTGCATGTTTTCACAATCCAGGGACCTCCATATGCTATTCCCTGGGATTGAAACACTTCCCCCGCCTACTTGTCCAATGGACAGATAAGCTTGAAATGTCTTTGACATTTCACAAATGACCTGCCCTGCTCCTCCCAACCTCTTCTGTACTCCTAAAGCAGCTCATAAGAAAACATGTCTCTCTGAAGTTAGGCTCAGAAATCCATTTGCTTCTATGTTCAAAGCAACACTGTACATGCATCTGCTAACCATACCCCATAGACGGAGGACAGAGTTGGTGCACATCTGTTATGTCACCCAGCTTTGTTGACATCAGTGAAAGTCCGTAAATTAGAAGTTTATAAATACCAAAGGATCTAACTATATTTTATTGTAATTGTTTTACTTCTCTGTGTCCTTCACAAGACTGATTACAGACACCAAGTCTTATTTGTCCTAAAGCTGGAAAAATTTGAGTATGTGAAGAGTAAATGAATTCTACCCATAGATAATAAATAACACTTACGGGAAGCTTATTAGCACCCTGCTGTTCTACATGGATTACCTCATTTAAGCTGTTCTACAATAACATGAGATAGAAACTATTAACTCCCTTTACGTTATGGAACTCAAGGTTTGTACAGGTAAATAATTATGCCGGAGGTCACATAATGGCGAATGGCAGAGCCCCTTCACTTCAACCATCTGGCTCATGATACTAAGAGGTCTCTAAAGAGTCACCAAGAAAACGAGGAACAGCCCCCCAACCTTGCTACAGATCAGAATCACCGGAGCTATTGTACAATTGCAGAGTCTTTGGTTTCACCTCTCTAAATTCTGCTTTGGTAGCTCTGGGATGAAGCCCAGAGATCTGTATTTTTAACAGGCACCCAGGTGATTCTGATGCAGTCAATGCACTGACCAAGTTTAGCAAGCAGGAAACAGCACATCAAATGGAATGATTAGGAGGAATTTAATGAAAAGACTATTTAGAAAGGTGCTGGCAGGGATAAGGTGAAGTGGAGCACCAGCAGAGAGATGTCCATACCACTAGGCTGAAAGGGACAAGGTGAGGGAGCAGTTATCAGAAAGTGCAGAGTACCTATGACTTCAAGATGAGACAGCCTGGCAGGGGCTTTAACATTCAGTCAAGGTCAAAGGCAATCAGAAGCCAGAGGGGGAAGGAGCCTCCATACAGTCCATAGACACAGCCTTCTGAGACATGGAACAGAAAAAGGAAGAGGTATGCTGATCTGCAGGGCTAAAAGGAAAACATTCCACACATCAGGCATTTGAGAGTCAGTTTCCTATGGAAATAGACACTGGTCCAGCAACTGCACTAGGCATATCAAACAAACTCACTGAAGACATCCAAATGTCTTTCAGAATGCATCCTTCATTCTCAGCTCCAAACCATATAATCACCTGCCAGCTGAATACTCATATATCCCCTCTTTTCCAATCAGTTAATCATGAATCCTCTATTTTCTCTATTTCATATTTCTGATCCTTCCCTTCTCTTCATTCTCCCTGTCACTGGCTTGAGGCCACATCGTCTGTCTGGATCATTGCAGGAGCCTCGTAATTGGCCTCTGTGCTTCCTGTATCAACCCTCCAACTATTCTCCTCCGAGCTGCCAAAGCTTTCTTTCAAAATGCAATCCTGATCGTATTTCTCTCAGGCTTAGTACCCCACAGGAGCTCCCCACGCAGCATACAGGTAAAGTGCAGACACCAACTGGGAATGCAATGTGTTTCCTTATTTCCATTTCTATATCATTTCATTAACAGAGAAGAAAAACTACTGGTTTTTGTATATTTACCATGGATCAAGCCTTTGTTAATTCTGCTACTTTGTTTCACCAGCCTGTCTCAGGTCTTCTAGGCATACAACTTTATAATCAGCAATGATGATAAAATTGTATTTTTTCCTACTATTTAAACAAACTATATTTTCTTTCTTTACTACATTACAATCCCCAAAATAATGCTGAATAACAATAGCGATAGTAGCTATCTTTGCCTACTTCTTGATTTTAGCTGAAATGATTTGACTGTTTTGCCACTTAAGACAATATTAGTTACTGGGTTTGTTTGTTTGTTGTTTTTGGTAAGCAGCCTTTATTATATTTTTGAAATTCCCACTTATTCCTACTTAACCTTGAGTTAATTTGTTTAATTAGGGATATCTGCTGAAGCTTAGAAAGTGGATTTTGAGAATGATAATTTGACATTATTTGACATTATTCTTTAAGTAGTTAGAAAAATGAATTATATTGATAATTTTCCTGAAACTGACTGGGATATCTTTCCATTCCTGGAATAAAGTCTACTTAGTCATTGCATCTTATTCACTGACACAATGCTAGATTATATTTTTAATCATGTGATTTTGGCCTACAGTTTTTGTTGTTTATAATACTTTTTTTTTTCTTCCTGAGACGGAGTCTCACTCTGTCGCCCAGGCTGGAATGCAGTGGCGTGATCTCAGTTCACTGCAACCTCTACCTCCTGGGTTCAAGTGATTCTCCTGCCTCAGCCTCCCAAGTAGCTGGAATTACAGGCATTCGCCGCCATAATGGACTAATTTTTTATTTTTATTTTTAGTAGAGATGGGGTTTTACCATGTTAGCCAGGCTGGTCTCTAACTCCTGACCTCAGGTGATCCACCCACCTTGGCCTCCCAAAGTGCTGGGATTACAGGCGTGAGCCACCATGCCCAGGCTTTATAATACTTCTATCATATTTTGTGATTAACATTAGGCTGTCTTCCTCTATAGTCTGAAATAGTAACATGGGGATTAATTTCTTCCTGATATGTAGACAACTTTGTTGTACAACAATCTGGTCCATGTGTTTTTTAAATGGTAAACCTTTAATCATGTTCTAATATCTTCAATGATAATTAGGTTATGCAAACTTTCTTCTTCCTGAATGAATTTTCTTGATACATGTATATTTTTTCTGGTTACCTAATTTTGAATTCATATAGAGCAGATTTCATCCTTTTTGGTGTAGGCATCTATGAGATTTGGCCAATGCCCAGAACCATGTAGCTATCAGGACAGGAGTCTGTCTTCTCATTTCCTCTGCCCAGAAAGATGAGTCTCTCAGACTTTGACATTCTCCTATCTGCACTTCTGTGCAACTGGGGCAGGAAGACCAGAAGAAAGAAATAATGGAGATTACCACCCTCCACTGGCCCCAGTCACTCTGCAGACCACGGGGTCTCCTTTTCCTAATTTCAGAGACAATTTTCTTTCAAAGTTTTAGGTGCTTGCACTGTCTCTGTGACCTCAATATGGTGTCATGAGGGGCCACCCCCCTTGTAAGGCAGAAAGAGAAAAAAGACAAGAAGAAGAAAAATAAAAAGAGATTCCCCCCCACACTTTCCAGCTTGCAAGGGTACCCCTTCCTGGTCCTCTGGGAAGAAATTGGAGATTTCTCCATGAAATTGTGGCCACAGACAACCACTGCACAGTTCAGCAACTAGGGCTGCCCATATGTCACAGCCAAGGTTGAAACAAGAGAAAATCAGGAACTTACCACTATACCAGTACTTTAAGTTTTTGCCTCCCTTTCAATCTGTTTCATTCATTTTTCAGAGGCCTCAGCTGCTTTTCAAAATTTTCTCCAGAACTTTTAGTCATAATCAGGGCAGAAATCCTCTTGGTGGGCCTTTTATCCTGGCCAGCACCAGAAATGACTTATAATTTGCATCCTAAACATTTCCTTTGGGCTTTCAAGTTTATTGTCACAAGGTTTGAGACTGCATTCTCTTATATTTATTTTCTATTTTAATAGATTTAAGGGATATAAGTGCAGTTTTGTTACATGGATATATTGTATACTGGTGAAGCTTTTGGTATAACCATCACCCAAATAGTGTACATTATATTCAGTGGGTAATTTCTCATCCCTCATCCCCCTTCTACCCTCCTACTCCATGGAGTCACCAATGTCTATTATTCTACTCTCTATGTCAATGCATACACATTATTTAGCTCCCATTTATGAGAACATGTGATATTTTGACTTTTTTTCTGAGTTATGTCACTTAGACTATGGCTTCCAGTTCCATTCATCTTGCTGCAAAAGGCATAATTTTATCCTTTTTTATGGCTGAGTAGTATTCCATGATATGTATGTATGTATGCATGTATGTGTGTGTGTGTGTTTGTGTGCATGTGTACAGGGTCTCACTGTGTTGTTAAGGTTGAATAGTGCTGCAATAAACACAAGAATGCAGGTATCTTTTTGCTATAATGATCTCTTTTCTTTTGGGTAGATACCTAGCAGTGGGATTGATGGATCAAATGATAGTTCTATTTTTAGTTCTTTGAGAAATCTCCATACTGTTTTCCATAGAGATTGTACTAATTTACATTTCCACAAACAGCATATAAGTGTTCCCTTTTCTCTGCATCCTCACCAACATCTGTTGTTGACTTTTGAGTAACAGCCATTCTGATGGGTGTAAGATGGTAACTAATTGTGGTTTTAATTTGTATTTCTGTGATGATCAGTGGTGATGAGCATTTTTTTCATATGTTTGTTGGCTGTTTGTCTTCTTTTGAGAAGTGTCTGTTCATGTCCTTTGCCTACTTCATTTTTTCCTTTTCAACTTTTATGTTCGGTTCCAGAGGTACATGTACAGGTTTGTTCCATGAGTAGATTGTGTGTTGCAGGGGTTTGGTGTACAGATAATTTTGTCACTGAGGTAATCAGCATAATATCTGATAGGTAGTTTTTAAGTCCTCACACTCCTCACACCCTCCACCCTCAAGTAGGCCACAGGGTCTATTGCTTTCTTGTGTCCATGTGTACTCAATGTCCAGCTCCCACTGATAAGTGAGAACACGTGGTATTTGGTTTTCCATTCCTGTATTAGATCACTTAGGATAATGCTTTGCCCACTTCTTAATAGGGTTATTTAGGTTTTTTGTTTTGTTTTCTTTTTATTGTTGAGTTGAGTTCCTTGTAAGCTCTGCACATTAGTCTTTTGTCATATGCATACTTTGCAAGTATTTTCTCCCATTCTGTAGGTTGTCTCTTCACTCTGTTGACTATTTATTTTGCTGTGCAGTAGCTTTTTCGTTTAATTAAGTGCCATATGTCTACTTTTGTTTTTGTTGCATTTGTTTTTGGGGTCTTAGTAACAAATTATTTTCCCAGGCCAATATCTAGATGAGCTTTTGCTAGGTTTTCTTGTAGAATTTTTATAGTTTCAGGTCTTACAGGTAAGTCATTTTCCCTAGAGACAGGGACTTACTCTGCAGCCCAGGCTGGAGTGCAGTGCATCCTTGAACTCCTGGGCTCAAGGGATCTTCTGCCTCAGGTTCCCAAGTAGCTAGGACTATAGGCACATGCCACTACACTGGTTATTTTTTTTTTTTCTTTGAGACAGAGTCTTGCTCTGTCACCCAGGCTGAAGCGCAGTGGTGCGATCTTGCTTTACTGCAAACTCTGCCTCTCGGATTCACACCATTCTCCTGCCTCAGCTTCCCGAGTAGCTGGGACTACAGGCGCCTGCCACCATGCCCAGCTAATTTTTTGTATTTTTAGTAGAGATGGGGTTTCACCATGTTCACCAGGATGATGATGATGATGATGATGATTATTATTATTATTATTATTTTTGAGACAGAGTCTTACTATGTTACCTAGGCTGGTCTTAAACTCCTGGGCTCAAATGATCCTCCTACCTCATCCTCCCAAAGCACTGGGATTACAGGTGTGAACCACCATGCTCAACCTTCAGTTAAGTCTTGAATCCATCTAATTTTTGCATATGGTGAAAGACAGTGGTCCAGTTTCATTCTTCTGCATATGGCTATCCAATTTTTCCAGCATCATTTATTGAATAGGAAGTCCTTTCCCCAGTGTATGTTTTTGTCAACTTTGCTGAAGATCATCTGGATGTAGGTATGTGGCATGGGTTCTGTTCCGTTTACTTAGGATTGTTTTGGTTATTCGGGCTTTTTTTGGTTCCATGTGAATACTAGGATTGTTTTTTTCTATTTCTGTGAAAAATGACATTGGTAATTTAATAGAGATTGCATTGAATTTGTAGACTGCTTTGAGCAGTATGATCAGTTTAATGATATTGACTCTTCCAATCCATGAGCATGGGATATTTGTCCATTTGTTTGTATCGTTTATAATTTCTTTCATCAGCGTTTTTCAGTTCTTTACAAGGAGAACTTGTAAAGTTCTTTAAAGGAGAACTTTCATCTCCCTGGTTAAATGTATTCATAGATATTTTACTTTATTTGTAGCTAACAACTATAACAAAACAAAGATGCCCACTTTCACCATTCCTATTCAACATAGTAATGGAAGTTCTAGCAAGAGCAATCAGGCAAGAGAAAAAAATAAACAGCATCCAAATTGGAAAACAGAAATCAAATAATCTCTGCTTGCTGATGATATGATCTTATACCTAAAAAACCCTAAAGACTCCTCTAAAAGACTCTTCATAGAAATCAAAGAAAAATATAGTAAATTTTGTATATTATAGCGCATATTTTGCCTGTATCTGCGAGATATTTACAGATAGATATATAAGGAGATATCACAGTTAAATTTTAATAATATCAATTTTCCTTTGAATTTTAATAGGTTTTGCTTTACATTTTCACTCATTTGATAGGTTTATGCTTATGACTAGTATATCTTGTTTTATATGATGCCTGTTATAATCAAGTAATATCCCTATTTATCCTGTTCATTGTTTTAACCTTAAATTACCATAAGTTTGATCTTTGCATATACCTGTAACTTAAACCATTTTTCATCTCTTTGATTGAAAAGTGCTTCATGGTGTTGGGCTTTGTTAACTGAATTTGTGTAACATAATAAGGAAATGGTGTATTCATAATAATGAAGCAACTTATGTTCTTAATTATATTCTTTGTATCATCATTGTTTTCTGCTTACTTTACTTCGTTGTTTCCTTTTCTCCTTGTTGTTCCTGGCTTGATCAAGCTACCGTTCACTGCCTCCCTCATACCCAAGTTAATTTCTAAGTTCTACTTTTCTTTTTCCATTCCACTAGTGATTATCCTGATAACCATGCTAATTTTCTATTAAATGAAAATAGGATACCAAATATGCCCTTACTCCCTGCCTACACCACCTCTATCTGTTTTCTTTCCCCTTATAGCTTTCCTCCTCTCCCAATATAAGATAAAAACTTTAAAATGCTTCCTTGCCTTTCTCTCTACCTTTAGATTTCGCAGATACTATTTACTATTTTTAGTTACCTCTGTAATATATTTAAAAATACCTGGCATTATATTACAATGTTCCTTCCACTTTATTAACAGTTTAGATTGAGCTATGTAGACTGACACACACATACACACACACATAAATGGATACAGAGGCCCAGACTTTATGTACCTCCTGATGTGTGTTGTATGTTTTTTGACTGGAGGTTATCATGATATTGCCCATTATTTTAAACTGATGACAACTTAACACTCATTGCATAAACAAACAAGCAAAGAGAAAACTAATAAAAACTATAGTTTAACTTGGTTACTCCCCACCCCATTCCCATTTTTAACTTTTTGTTATTTCTATTTGTATCATATTGTACTGTGTATTGAAAAGTTGTTGTAGTTATTTTTGATTGGTTCACCTCTCAGTCTTTCTACTCAAGATAAGAGCTTACATACCACAATTACAGTGTAAAAATATTCTGTGTTTTTCTGTGTACTTACTATTAACAGTGAGTTTCGTATCTTCAGATGGTTTCTTATTCCTCATTAATGTCCTTTTCTTTCAGATTCAAGAGCTTCCCTTAGTTATTTCTTGTAGGACAGGTCTGGTGTTGATGAAATCCCTCAGCTATTGTTTGTCTGGGAAAGTCTTTATTTTGCCTTCATGTTGGAAAGATATTTTTGCTGGATATACTATTCTAGGATACAAGGTTTTCCTCCTTCAGCACTTCAAATAGGTCATGCCCCTCTTTCCTGGCCTGTAAGCTTTCCACTGAAAAGTCTGTTTCCAGATGTGTTGGAGCCCCTTTGTATATTATTTGTTTCTTTTCTCTTGGTGTTTTTAGGATCCTTTCTTTATCCTTGACCTTTGAGACTCTGATTATTAAGTCTTGAGGTAGTCTTTGGGTTAACTCTCTTTGGTGTTCTATAACCTTCTTGTACTTGAATATTGATATCTTTCTGTAGGTTCGGGAAGTTCTCTGTTATTACCCCTTTGAATAATATTTCTCTCCCCTCTCTCTCTACCTTCTCTTTAGGGCTAATAACTCTTAGATTTGCCCTTTTGAGGCATTTTCTAGATCTTGTAGATGTATTTCATTCTTTTTTATTCTTTTTTCTTTTGTATCCTCTGATTGTGTATTTTCCAATAGTCTGTTTGCAGGCTCACGAATTCTTTCTTCTGCTCAAATCAATTCTGCTGCTAAGGGACACTGATGCATTCTTCAGTATGTCAATTGCATTTTTCAGCTCCAAAATTTCTGCTTGATTCTTTCCAATTATTTCAATCTCCTTGTTAAATTTATCTGATAGAATTCTGAATTCCTTCTCTGTGTTATCTTGTATATTGTTGAGTTTCCTCAACACAGCGATTTTGAATTCTCCATCTGAAAGGTCACGTACATGTCTGTTCTTAGTTACCAGGAATCTCTGTTTCTCCAGGATTGGTCCCTGGTTCCTTATTTAGTTCTTTTGTTGAGGTAATGTTTTCCTAGATTACACTGATGCTTGTCAGTGTCTGGGCACTGAAGAGTTACATCTTTGTTGTAGTCTTCACAGTCTGGGCTTGTTTGTACTCATCTTTCTTGGGCAGGTTTTCCATTTATTGGAGGGGACTTAAGTGTTGAATCTAAGTTTTGGATCACTGCAGCCCTATCTGCGCTAGGGAGCACCCCAAGCCCAGTAATGCTGTGTTTGCTGTAGAGGTACCACCTTGGTGGTCTTGAGTAAAATCCAGAAGAATTCCCTGGATTACCAGGTAAAGACTTATTCTCTTCCCTTACTTTCTTACTTTCTCCCAAACAAATGGAGTCCTCTCTCTCTCTCTCTCTCTCTCTCTCTCTCTCTCTCTCTCTCTCTCTCTCTGCTGAGAAGCCTGGAGCTCGGGGAGGGGTAACACAAACACCCCTGTGACTACCACCACTGGGTCTGTACTGGATCAGACCTGAAGCCAGCAATGGGTCTTGCCCAAGGCCCGTGGTAACTACACCCTGACTACCACTTATGTTTGCTCAAGGCCCTAGAACTTTACAGTCAGCAGGTGGTCAAGCTAGCCAGACTTGTGTCCTTCTTCCATCAGGGTGGCAAGTTTCCCTCAGTCTCAGATAGGTCCATAGGTGCTGTCCAGGGCCTAGAATCAAAAATCTTAGGAATATACTTGGTGTTCTATCCTTTTTTTTTTTTTTTTTTTTTTTGAGACCCAGTCTCTCACTTGTCACCCAGGCTGGAGTGCAATGGTACGATCTTGGCTCACTGCAACCTCCGCCTCCCAGTTAAAGCAAGTCTCCTGCCTCAGCCTCCTGAGTAACTGGGATTACAGGCACCTGCCACAACGTCTGGCTAATTTTTTGTATTTTTAGTAGAGACAGGGTTTCACTATGTTGGCCAGGCTCATCTTGAACTCCTGACCTCGTGATCCACTCGCCTTGGCCTCCCAAAGTGCTGGGATTACAGGCGTGAGCCACCATGCCCGGCCTACTTGGTGTTCTATTTTACTGCAGCTCAGCTGGCACCCATGCCACAAGACAATGTCCTTCCCACCCTTCTCTCCCTTTTCTACAATCAGAGGAATCTCACCTCATGGCCACCACCACCCCAGGCCTGTGCAAATACTGTCCATCTACCACAGGGCAGTATGTTCACTCAAGACCCAACGTCTCTTTAGTCAGCTTGTGGCAAATGCTTTCGTGCCTGGGACTCTCCCATCCAGGTAGAGAAGGAACCTGAAGGGTCCTTCTGGCCCAGGGCAGGTTCAGAAATGCCATCCAAGAGCAATCAAGGACCCCAACATTCTGCTTGGTGCTCTATCCCACTGTGGCCAGGCTGGTAACCAAGCAGCATGACGAAGTCACCTTTACTTTTCCCTCACCTTTCCTCAAGAAGGAGTGCTTTCCTGTAATAACCATAGCTGGGAATGTGCATTTTCACATCCAAAGCCTCCTGGGGCCCTGAATAATCAGCAGGTGATAAATCCTGCCAAGACTGGGTCCTTTTCTTCAAGACAGCAGGTTTGCGGGTTCCCTTTTTGCCCAGGTTATATCCAAAAATGTCCATTATTTAGGGCCTGGAATGGGGGCCTGAGGAATCCGCCTGGTGCCCTATCCTATTGTGGCTAAGCTGATATCAATGTTGTAAGACAAAGTCCCCTTTACTACTTCCTTTTCTCTCTTCAAGCAGAGGGGAGGAGTCTCTCTAGGAGCTGCAAGCTGTGCTGTCTGGGGTTGGGGAGGGGTGGTGACTTCCTTGGCTGCTTCAGCTGTTGTCTCCCTAGGTCACATGCCCCTCAAGTCCACTGGCTACCAGCCCAGCACAGCCCTAGGACTTGCCCAAGAACTGTAGTCTTTGTGGCTCAGGCAGCCTTTCAAGTTTATTTGGGACCCCAGAGCCCTTTAGCTCACAGTGTCAGGGCCGGCCAGAACTCAGGCTCTGACCACTGGGATGGGCAATTCCCCTCAACTAGGGCTGGCTTAAATGCTCCCCTATGGGCACTGGTTGAGTCTGCCTGGCATTGCTTTCCACTGTGACAGGGCAGCACTGAGTTCCAATGCTAAGTCCCACAATCACTGCGCTCTCCCTCTCCACAGGGCACAGATTCTCTCTCCCCACCACATGGGCACCTCAGGGGAATGAGAGAGAAGTGGTGTAGGCAATTCAAGACTGTCTTTCCTGCCCACTTCAGAGCCTGTTTCAGTGATAGAAAGTCAAAATCAGGTACTGTCATCAACTCACTTTACTTTTGGTTCCTATGAAGGCGCTTTTTGTGTGGATAGTTCTTCAATTAGGTGTTCCTGAAGGAAGGATAATTGGTGGAAGTCTCTACTCAGCCATCTTGCTCTGCCTCCCCTGGAATTTATCTTTGTGTATAGTATATAAGGCAGCTATTTGAATTTTCTTTTTTCCTCCCAAAATATCATTATATCCATGTTGCAAATAACAAAGCCCATACTCAGAAAGGTTAGGAAATTTGCCTGATATTTCAGAGGTAGCAAATTACCTAACTAGGATATAAACCTATTGACCCTTTCTAGCAATTCAAGCCATCTCCCAAGAGTAATGTGTGATACATTCCACATTAAAACATTATTACATTCAGCACAAACGGCCTAAAAATGTCACTCACGTCTGCTGCATTGCTTTAGCAGCAAGAAATGCCTTGGCATTGCTGATCATATATAGATATACCTGCCAAGATCTGCTTTGCATTTGCTCAGAGATGGAATCACGAAGTCCAGGAATAGAATTCCATTATTATTCAGAACCAAGTAGCTGCTATCATGAAAATTAGGGAGCCTCAAATTGACACTTTCTCTAACGACAATTCTATGTTCTCTTGGCTGGCATAGAACATGAGTAATAATAACCCTAGAAGAAGAGTATGGCTGACTTCTACCCAGGATCAGGAGACTGAACTATTCTGACTCCAGTTTCAATCACCAATCCCCAGAAAATCCTGTCTGGCTGCATGGAGAGTTGGTTTTAGTACTCTTTATGACATCTATCTGATTGGGCTCATAGCGGACACTTTTGGGAGTTTCTTCCTAGTCTGAAATTAATTTCTTTGCATTTGAGAATGCTGCCCATACCCCCACCCCAGAGCCACAGGGTCCTGGGGAAGAGCTGTTGGTCACCATATTTGTGTCATGGGTGATTTTCCAAAGGTGGGCCACTAGTTCTCATCAGGCCATCACATTCTCTCTCTTTCAGAATTTAGAGTTGGGCATGAGGAAGTCAAGTCAGCCTCATTATACAACTAAAACTGAATAGTATAAACTCAGGCACCATGGGTGGCCATGTGCTGCTATGTGGACTGGGAAACAGAGAAGCCAGCGGCAGGGAAGCAAAGGGAAAAGAGATATATGCATGTAAAAGCAGAGGAAAAACCTGGAAACAGAATACTTTCTGGGTTTCTTTTCTAATGACTTTCTGGTTGAGATGATGCATTTATTCAACAAATATTTACTACACATTTAATATGTGCAAGATGTTATTTCAGATGATGAAGTACTATAGGATACCGCTCCATCCTTAAAATAAGTTGTCCCTCTTTGTTTATGTTAACTGGCAGGTGTCTCTACTTCTTATAACAAGAGACCCATAACTAATACAGGCCCAGAAACACATTAATCCTCTATCTATGAGAATCTCACACTTTCGGCTGTTCCAGATGCCAGTTCTATTTCATAGGCACTCAACCTTGTACTGTCACTCATTTTAAAAGTCTCTCTCATCATCCTAAGGTGACTCCAAATTCTTCCAGGGTAGTGGTTCTCAACTGCCATGACACAGGTCCCCAGAGTATTATGATCAGTGATGAGGTATGTCATTAGTAATTTTTTAATTATAATAAAGTGCTAAAGTTGCCTAGCACTTTATGATTGCTTTTTCCTGAGCAGATTCAAGGTCATCTGTAATACTGTCAGTCTCCCTTGCACTCCCATATGCTTTCTTAGTGGAAGAGAGATCTAATATACCAGCATGCAGTGAACTGTGCATAACCCTGGGTGTGTACATACACAGGGGTGTGTTAGCTATGTGAAAATCATCCCTACTGTTTGTCAAGGTTGATGGAAAGTTAAGAATCTCACAGGCTGTGTCTCTTACAGAATTCTAAACATATCACAGGAATTAAATAAACTGTTGCTGTTGCCACTATTGATGCTACATAAAGGGGCCTTTCTGTTCCTTAAGCCTGCACCATTGCAATTGGCCATATAAAAATGCCACATATGTTCTAGGCCTTAGCCCTTGAAAATTTTTATCTCAAGCTGGAATATATGCAAAGATTGGGTAGGAGCCAAATGATAAGATCAAACAAAGCTAAGTACACTGCTGTGAAATGTCATTTTTTTGTCTTCATTCCTTTCTGATGGGACACACCCTTCCATCAGGTCATAGGATCCTGTGACTGGCCCAGAGGTGAACATGAGACCTGAACAGGGTAAATCAGGATCCTTTTCCAGAGGTTGAAATTATGCTGGGAGAGAGAACAAGATTTTCTTAAATCTCAACTGGCAGAATTGCATAAACCTAGAGCTACAAGAACCTATCTTTCCCAGAGAATGAAGCCAGCCAAGGAAAACTACCACATAGTGGTATGTTTAGGTCCTATATTGTACCTATATTGTGTACCTATATTGTGTGTTATTTCCTCAAATCTTTATGACCCAGGAAGTAGATAGCTAGTGAGACCCCTTTTCTGATGAGGCAACTGGGGACTTGAGTTTAAGCCACTGTCCAAAGTCATATAAGAATGAAAGAGAGAGCAGAGATCTCAATCCATGCCTTTCTGGTTCTAAGCCTTACTCTTCCTCAAGTAAGCATACAATAATTTATATATATTTGTAGTTAACCTGAAACTGTCTCTCCACAATACCTTGGGCAAGTCCTTGGCATCAGCTGACTTATACATCAGTGCTTTTAAGCTAAGAGTCAAGAAAACTCTTGTTTATAAAGGACCCAACAGTAAACATTTTAGGCTTTGTGGGATATAGAATCTCCGCCAAAATTACTTAAATGTGCCACTGTAGCATGAAAATAATTATAGACAGTAGGTAAGTGACTGTGTGTGGCTGTATTCCAATAAAACTTTATTTATGGAATAGACAGTGGGAAGAGGCAGAATTTGGCCTTTCAGGAAAAGCTTGCTGTTCTAAGCTATTACTCACCATGTAACTACATTGTCAATTCTTTATAGACAAATTCCAAATGTTAAAACAATTTTACATTATTTTATAATTTACCAATGACCAAGTACATATACATACTTATTTCAGTAATTGACAAACAAAATACACAAAGGTACGAATTGATCAAGGCAAGAAATGTGTTAACTCATGCTGACTTTGAGTATTTTCATCCTTTCTTTTTAAAATTTTTTGAGATGGAGTCTCACTATGTTACCCAGGCTGGTCTTGAAATTCTGGCCTTAAGTGATTCTCCTGTAACAGTCTCCCGAGTAGCTGGGATTACAGTTGCAAGCTATGGTGCCCAGCAATATTTTGATTCTTGAAAAGGACTGTGCCAAACGTCTTAGTGGGGATAGACCAAAGAAAGGTGAGATGAGCAGGCAATCCTAGAGGGTAGGCATATGTCCTTTGAAAAGGGCAGTCTATTTTACTTCATGCAAGGATGAAAAAACTATTAAGCCAGTGAGAAATAGGCCACCCTGGCTGCATAAACAATAAGTAAGTGTCAGGGACTTGCAGATAATAGCAGGATAAGAAACTCAAATAGCAAGATAAGAGCACCAAAAAGATACTCTTTCTTTGAGATCTGTGAAGATAACTAGATCCTCTTATTCTCAGTGAAAAAAAAAAACAGATACATCTATTTCCATTAATTTTCCAAATAGTATTTGGTTTTGAAAATAAAATACCTTTATGATGAAATGTCTTAGATATAATTTAAAATATCCAAAAGATCACAATATTTGCAACAAATGTGAATATTTAAAATAGTGTACTAAAAATGGTATAATCTTAAATATACCTGTTAAAGTCCAGTTTCTAAGGGAATGTGGTTCTAAGGGCATTTGGAGATGGGGAGAGCACTCTGATTTCAATTCCCAACATCACTGTATGGGAATGTGAGAAGCTTTCCCAGGTCTTCCAGAACTAAGAAACTAGAGAACAAGGAAAGGCAATTTTATGACAATCATTTTTATGAGATTACATATAACTAGATCCAAGTGAAAGTTAATTTCCAAACATGTACACATTCAGGTAATTATAAGCTGCCTGTAAAATACCATTTAACAAAATGCATTTTATTTCTATTTTGAGGAATGATTTGCCCTTGAGGGACAAAATAGTCTTGTGCATGTAATATAAAGAACAGAACCACAGACTTCCCAAGGTTGTCTATATTTTCCTTTCTGTCTACACTACCGTCTTACATGCAAGGTTGTCCCTAGCCTACAGCTAAATTCCCAAGCCAACATAGACATAAAAGAGGGAATGGAAGAAGTGAAGGAAAGAGGGAGGGGAGAAAGGAAGGAAAAAGGATGGGAGGATGAAAAAAAGGAAAAAGATGAGAAAAAATAAGAATTAAACACCCTAAAATGAAGGAAAAGCGGGTTATCTTTGAAAGCCTAGTTCTCTCTCCAAAGAAAACTCTAAGAGGATGGGAGGAAATGGACCCTTGAAAGGTCTGTTCCATGTCCAAGGTCCTGCAGACTTGCTGACTCGCCTGTCCCGCCTCACCCTGGACATTCCCCAGAGTCTGTGCACTTAGTCCTAAACCTGCTTCCCACACTCATGATGCCAATTAAACTTCTTTGTGTACAACTTCCAAATCTCTTATCTCAATTACTGATCCATCTATTGGTCACTCATTTTGAGTCTCTAATTTTTGCCTGGTATTTCTCTGTAGAAGAGCTCCCTTCATTTCAAAGCCTAATGTGATCAAACAAAAACGCAGCTTTTAAAGCCAGCTTTTCTTTCTCTACTTCAGTTCACCGTGGAAACCTTAGGAATCTTGAGTCCACATCCTATGACAAGCTTGTCCAATCCGCGGCCCGCGTGTGGTTGAGGACAGCTTTGAATGTGGCCTAACACAAATTCATAAACTTTCTTAAAACATTATGAGATTTTTTTGTGTGATATATATATATATATGTATGTATGTGTGTGTATATATATATATTAGCTTACCAGCTATCGTTAGCATTAATGTATTTTATGTGTGGCCCAAGACAACTCTTCTTCCAATGTGACCCAGGGAAGCCAAAAGTTTAGATACCCCTGTCCTTCACCAATAAAGTCTTTCTTCAGAACATGTATTTGCATTCATTCTTCACTCTCCATTCCTTCTGACACCACTTAAAATCTTAGGCAAGCATAAATTTCTAGAATAGTCTTTATATTCTTTATCTTTCATTCCTTTATCTCCAGGGTCTCCCCATGCCAAATGACCGGGGCTAAACGAATCTTACCCAATTATCCTTTTCATCCCACCATTCTCCTGCTAAAAAAAATCTTTTGACTCTCTCTGCATACAGAACAAAGTATAAGCTCATGGGTCTGGTGTCCTGTCTTTCACCATCTGTTTCCAACCCACCCTACCCATCCCCCCCAAAACTGAAACTCTCCATGGTTTAGGCGAGTCCATCAGCTCTTCTCCAAATGGCAATACTCATTCCAACCTTTTCCCGGTCATACATTCAACTAAATATCATCATTTATGTTCTAGGCATCTGGTAGCACAAAAATGAGTCATATTTCACTTTCACAATACATTGGAATAGTTTAAGTGCAAAATAATAGCTATACAAGGCTCAAAGGGCTTGTTAAAGTGAAGTAGTCTTCCACAAAAACCTTCAGCAAAGGGTGTTGAAGTATTGAAGGATGCACAATAGGGTTAAATGGAAGCAGTAGCTTGGGAAGTGGCGAGAGCACATAAGAAGTGTCTCTAGGGCTTCAGAGGTAAGAGTCACACTTTCCTACAATCAGGAATAGGCCAATCAAAAGGCCTTCTTATAGTCTGGGTATTCCAAGCACAAGATGTTTAGATTTGTGAGGACTGAAAGTCAGTCAAAGAGGGTACACAGTTGCTCCAGGGATTTCACCCCAGGTCACATTCCTTGAAAATCAAACTGAAACTAAAGTACTTGATAGACATTATAGAGACCCAAGGGAAAAACAGCCAAGATTCAGGGATAGCCAAAAACCATTCAAGCAGAGGTGTCTGGCTTCCTGCCTCCTTCTCAACCTTCATTCCCTGCTAATAACTTGGAGAAAGTTCAGTCAGTAGCGCTCATCTCACCACACCACTATTTCTTCAGCACATCCTCCAACTCTTGCCTCCCTACAATTTCAGAAACATTAAGGTAAAAGACTAAGGAAACATGTTAGTTTTCTTGAGAACATTCTATGTGCCAGGCATTGTGCTAGGTGATTCAACATATAAATAAGAGAAGAAGAAACTAAATAGAAAAAGGCAAAGTAGTGACTGGAAGTTAAAGCCAACAGCAAACAAATGAGAGCACTTCTTCTCAAATTGTTGCATGCTAGCTGCAACAGAAACCTCTAGGGTAACTGATAAAATGCCAGTGCCCAGGCTTCAGTCAAATAACTACAAGTCGGTAGACCTTGGATGAGGCCAAAAACTATATAAATGTGTGTGTGTGTGCATGTATACACATACATGTATAAACATATACACATGTATTTTAAAAGAAGAACCCCAGGCCAGGCACAGTGGCTCACACCTGTAATCCCAACACTTTGGGAGAGCCGAAGCAGGTGGATTACCTGAGGTCAGCAAGTCGAGACCAGACTGGCTAACATGGTGAAATCTCATCTCTACTAAAAATACAAAAATTAGCCAGGTGTAGTGGCAGACACCTGTAATCCCAGCTACTTGGGAGGCTGAGGCAGGAGAATCGCTTGAGCCTGGAAGGCAGAGGTTGCAGTGAGCCAAGATCGCACCACTGCACTCTAGCCTGGGCGACAAAAGTGAGACTCCATCTCAAAAACAAAACAAAACAAAACAAAAAACAAGAAGCCCAGGCAATTCTAAACACCACACAGGCATTTATGCATAAGTCATCATTAGGACTCCTGAATTAGGGTGTCTACTTCTTCTTCTAAATACC
Source organism: Macaca mulatta (assembly GCF_049350105.2). Taxonomy (NCBI): domain Eukaryota; kingdom Metazoa; phylum Chordata; class Mammalia; order Primates; family Cercopithecidae; genus Macaca; species Macaca mulatta. The sequence continues at coordinate 128,953,750 of NC_133413.1, forward strand.
ATAGTCTTCGTCCAAAGTGGAGGAAAGAGAAAGAGATACCATACTTTACTGAATCTTGATGAACTCAAGACATCATTATTTTACATTTTCCTTAGGAATAGAAAAAGCAACAACAACAACAAAAAAAAACCACTGGTAATGAAATCATAATATGCAAGCAATTGTAAGATGCCTCCCAATTTCAGAAATGTTAAAAGGCTTAAAAATGATGCATCTTGGTGGCTCAAGCCTGTAATCCCAGCACTTTGGGAGGCCGAGACGGGCGGATCACGAGGTCAGGAGGTCGAGACCATCCTGGCTAACACGGTGAAACCCCGTCTCTACTAAAAAATACAAAAAACTAGCCGGGCGAGGTGGCAGACGCCTGTAGTCCCAGCTACTCGGGAGGCTGAGGCAGGAGAATGGCGTGAACCCGGGAGGCGGAGCTTGCAGTGAGCTGAGATCCGGCCACTGCACTCCAGCCTGGGTGACAGAGCGAGACTCCATCTCAAAAAAAAAAAAAAAAAAAAAAAAAAAAAAAAAAAAGATGCATCTTTGAACAGATGAAATATAGTTAACATGCGTCAAGCTTCCGCTGGAGTCTTGTGGTTACATGCCTGGCAAGTGGGGTGAAATTCCCTGAGTTACACAGCTAGTGAGAGACGGAGCTAAGATTGTTCCCAACTGCAAAGCCAGAGCCCAGGTACTGCCTTCAATTACTCTACAGAGCTTACATGAGTAGTTGAGCTCTGAAACAGGGACTCTTAACCTGTCATATACCTCTCCATGGAGCACACATAAAACATTTAGAACGGTTCTTGGCTCAAAGCAAACTCTAAACAAATGCCATCATTCCTGCCTTCACACAGCTTGCAGTGCAGTGAGAAACCCAGGTGTGATGAGAAGGAAAACACAGGGTAGTATCAGAGAATAGAATAAGGGAACTAAACCAAGCCTTAGGTGGTCAGGCAAGGCTCCTGGACCAATTAACATTTAAGCCAAGACCTGGACAATGTTGAGTAGCACTTAGCATCAAATGAAGAGGTGGAATGGGGAGGGGTTTCTGTAAATCCTAGCCCTGATGTGAAAAGAAGAACATTATTCTGCTCTCAATCAGAGATAACACTGAATCCAACATTTTTTCCTGGCAGCCCACCCGAGCTTTGTCCATAGGATTCTTATCAGCTTCCAAGGTCGAGAAGGGGCCCACTGGGAGGGGAGGCAAACTTGAATCTCACTGGCTGTCAAGGGAACAGATGAACAGATCTGCTTGCAGGGCAGATGGCAATGGAGCAATAAATTAGCCCTATAAATACTTTAAATTTAAATGTTTAATCTCTCCTAATTACAATGAGACATTTCTAGAAGATTATTTTTAATAGCAGGCAAACCACAATTACAATGTTGAACTCATTGGAAAGCCCCACTGCACCTCCCTAACCCCCATTCCTCCATTTAGGCATTTCAACTTGTTACATTTGGGAATAGCTTTATTATTCAAGGTGGTGATGTCAGCCTCCACAGATCTGCGATATGGGGTGGGACAGAAGGAATGCATTACACAGACTCATTGGGAACTGAGCCCAGCAAACACTTGGTGCCTGGAAGAGAACAGAAGGCCACATCAGTTTGCTTTACAGTAGGCTCCTAGCGAACACAAAACCAAACTCAGGCATTTAATTAAGGATACAAAGTTTTCCCTCATCCAAGATCATTAAAAAGCATTTTTCTTTTCTTTCTTAAAAAAATGACAAAAGCCATACTGAAAAAGAATGTTTACAGAATATTCAGACTTTTGCTTGAGACTCATTCAGGAGTAAAGAAATAGAAGGTGCAAGTTAGGTAACAGATTAATGCAGAGATGGCAACTATTCCAGAATCTAACCCGTGAATACTGAAAAGATTAGTGCGAGCTTGCCACTCATGACCAGGGAAAAAGTTTTACAACAGCAAGTTCCACAGGCACTTCCTTTAAAAAAAAAAATGTAGCAGCAAACACCTACGAGTCTGGTGAAATTCTGTGGACATCCTCTTCCCTGTTCCTTGCACCTGAATGTCCATTGCCAATTTGTTGGCCAGATCAAGAATGACTTCAGTGAGGCTTTTTTTTGGTGTCCCTTGAGTAAGGCTAGTCTCTCCCCTCTGTTATCCCCAGCCTGGTCCCTAGAACATACTTCTCTTACTGTAGATAAAGTACTGCGTTGTAATTAATCATTTACACTTCTAATGCCCCACTAGACTAAGTGACCAAGGGCCAAATCCACATCTCATTTACCCAAAGATTCTTGCACCTGGCACAGTACTTAGCACAAGGATGTGCACAATACAGGTTGGGCAAAGTATTGACTGAGCAATGATCTATCTACACTGCTGTCTATTAAGAGAATTCCAGTCTTTATGGGTTTCTTGAAAAGCAGGGTGAGAGCATACTGAATCAGATGCACAGATCACTATAGTGTACATCTCAAACTTTGGTTATTTCCGTTTTTCTACAAAATCTAAAATATGTATTTTCCTAGTATTTTTCTTTAAAGTAATTCCCTTTATTAGTTTTCACCTTGTCCTAAGAAATAACCAGAGTGTTAACTCTATTTTTTTTCAAATATACAAAATATTAAATTACTAAATCAAACATTGTTCATCCTCACACGACCTCCAACCTTCTGGCATATAGTAATAGAGGGGTACATGTAAGACACTTGAGGACATCCTGGATTAATAAAATTTCAAGCTGAAAAGGTCACTTGAGATTACCAAACCCAACTCTTCATAAACAGAGAAGGAAACCACAGCCCAGGAGGACCTTATTTCTTTCTCAACTCATGAAATTAGTAAGAGAATGGACAGAGAATGCAATTACACAGAGAATGGACAAGCATCCAGGGCCTCAAGTTCCCGTGTTAGTGCTTTTGCTTTGACAACTGGGACAAATATAAGCAAGAGACAAAAGCTTTCACACCTGTAACATACAGCAAATATGTTCGAGATATTTTAAAAGATACTCTTTTATAAAAACACTGGAAGAAAATAAAAAAGGCTCTGGTGGAGTAATAGATATATGATTCCTTCTCTTTCCTAGTCTCCTAATAACTTACAATGTGTTCATAATACCCTTTATACTGAAAAGAAAAACACACATACACACACACACACATACACACACACATCCCCCCATCCCATGTGATGGGTAACTTAATGTGTTAACTTGCTTAAGTTATGGTGTCTAGTTGTTTGATCAAATGTGTCTAGATGTCACTCTAAAGGTATTTGTTAACATCTACAACCAATTGACTTTAAAGCAGATTACCCTTTAGGATATGGGTGGGTCTCACCCAATCAGTTGAAGGCCTTAAAAGCAAAAACAAGTTTCCCAAAGAAGGAATTCTGCCTCAAGAATGCAACATAGAAATCTTGCCTCAGTTTCCAGACAGCATGCCTGTCCTATGAATTTCAGACACGTCAGCCACATGAGCCAATTCTTTAAATTAGTCTTTCAATAGAAAGACAGATTTTATTTTATTTATTTTTTATTATACTTTAAGTTCTAGGGTACATGTGCACAACGTGCAGGTTTGTTACATATGTATACATGTGCCATGTTGGTGTGCTGCACCCATTAACTCATCATTTACATTAGGTATATCTCCTAATGTTATCCCTCCCCCCTCCCCCCAGCCCACAACAGGCCCCTGTGTGTGATGTTCCCCTTCCTGTGTCCAAGTGATCTCATTGTTCAATTCCCACCTATGAGTGAGAACATGCAGTGTTTGGTTTTCTGTTCTTGCGACAGTTTGCTGAGAATGATGGTTTCCATCTGCATCCATATCCCTAGAAAGGACGTGCACTCATCCTTGTTTATGGCTGCATAGTATTCCATGGTGTATATGTGCCAGATTTTCTTAATCCAGAGAAAGACAGATTTAGATTTGGATCTCTAACTGCTCTGTTTCTCTGGAGAACCCTGAGTAATATGCCATATTTTTCCATGTTTGTGCATTTGGGAGAAAGGCATTTACACCTAAAGATGACCAGTTAGGGGTTTGGAAAGAAAATTAAGGAAAATAATAATTCAACAACCACAAAAGGGTTAATATTCATCTGTTATTGGTTAGCAGAGCAAATGTGAGAATAAAAGTAAGCCACATACAGCATACCTCTTCAAATCAATTAATTATAAGTTAGTTTTTACAAAAACCTTTTCAGGGAACATACTGAAGAATTCCTTTCCTGATGTTGTTTTTCTTTACACTTGATTTCCATTCTTTGTTTTCTTTAAATCGCTAATAAAACAACTAAAACACTCCTACCCAAGTTTCACAGTTTTCTGATGGTTTTTTCTCTCTTTTTGAGTGGGTGCCAGTAAAAAAGATACTGAATTCATTTCTCTAAAACAACAGTATTCATCCTCTTCATCTCCCCTACAAATGAAGCCAGCAGGATTTCTCCTAGTGCAATACTTTGTGTTACTGATATGCAACAACAGGCTTATCTTCCTCCACACTATCCCAGGGACACTACGTACAAAGCCTTTTATTAATGAATCAAAGAAGCCAATGAATTCTATAGCCCATAGTGACAACCAAATCAATATTTTAAAAATATTCACATCATAAAATTTAAATGAGAGGTCTCTTCCACTCTGCAAATCAGCACATTATAAATCTCCATGTTTCTATTAAATAATCTATAGCGCCAATGAATTGCAGACCAGCTCCTGGCTCTGTTGTATGTTTATCCTTACACTTCCTGAACAGAGAAACAAACCATCAGAAAGTATTTATTATACTGTAGGCAACCCAACCACAACCAGTGAAGCCCCTTTCCAATTGCAATGTAAAATTGGGTAATGGTTACAATTGGATCCTTGAGGAGTGTGTCAATTTGCACTTAGTAAAGTGAATTTTAAGGCACGATTACCAGTTCTTGGTATTTGGTGCTTTTCAGTGACTATCCTAGTTGTTAGTGATGTTCTATTAAACTGGCTTAGAAAAAAGAAGACGAATAAGTCACATCCTGAGAATGGGGAACTGGAGGATGCCAGAGCAAAATACTTATGGACAGAGCACTGGACACAAGGTCTGGAATTTATATTTGGAGTCCTCACTCTTATGCCTCCCCTGTATTCTCATCTTTAAAATGTTAAAGAACAGAAATTTATCAAGCAGTGACCTTAATAAACAAGTGTCAAAGATTTAAATGGAAAACAATCCCACTTAGAGTATGATTCTTCAGTATTCTCAATAATCCAACGTTCATCCTTTCAAATTCTAGAACTGAAAATGCCACCCCTATACTCTCAGCATGGTCTTCTAGAATTGCTAATATGGCCGCGATGTATTGAACAAAGGGTGGCATTATTCATAACTCATGTGACAGAACAGGTCAGGACTCTCTTGTAAATACCACTTATGAATCACAGTATTTTAGACATTTTGACCTACCTTTTCCAACTGGCAAATGACATGTTTATATAAGCCCTTTTGGCTATCGCCAATGAGTAATTTGGGGGCTCCAAGATTCTTTGAATTGCAATTGTCAATATAATTTATATGTTATTTTCAGAATCTAATAAGTGTGAAGGTACTGATAGCCAGAGATGACAAAGCCACACAGAGTTTATGCTCAAGAAACTCACAATCTGGTGATAGAAATAGACATGGGGGCCGGGTATAGTGGCTCATGCCTGTAATCCCAGCACTTTCGGAGGCTGAGGCGGATGAATCACGAATTCAGTAGTTCAAGACCAGCCTGCCCAGCATGGTGAAACCCCGTCTCTACTAAAGATACAAAAAACTAGCTGAGTGTGGTGGTGGTGCCTGTAATCCCAGCTACTTGGGAGGCTGAAGCAGGAGAATCACTTGAGCCTGGGAGGCAGAGGTTGCAGTGAGCCAAGATCACGCCACTGCACTCCAGCCTAGGTGACAGGGCAAGACTCCATCTCAAAAAATAAAAATAAAAATAAAAAAGAAAGAAAGAACTAGACATGGGTCTAGCTACTCATGATATAAGGGCCATAGCAGAGAAACAAGCAAAGAGCGAGGGAATGATACCGCTTGGCTCTAAGTCCCCACTCAATCTCATCTCAAATTGTAATACCCATAATCCCTACATGTCAAGGGAAGGACAGGGTGGGAGATGATTAGATCATGGGGGCATTTTCCCCCATGCTGTTCTAGTGACAGTGAGTTCTCAAGAGACCCATGGTTTATAAGGTAGTTGTCCCTGCTCTTGCTTGTTCTCTCTCTCCTGCTGCCATGTAAGACGTGCTTCTTCCCCTCCTACCATGATTGTAAGTTTCCTGAGGCCTTCACAGCCATGCAGAACTGTGAGTTAATTAAACGTCTTTTCTTTATAAATTACTCAGTCTCAGGTAGTACCTTTATAGCTGTGTGAGAACAAACTAATACAGGGGACATTTAGGAAGGTTCATTTTGATTGGGGTTGCAATAGATCAGAGAAGCTTTCACAAAGAAAAAGAGCATCTGAAATGAGTCTTTAAGGATGATCTCAACTACAGTAGGTAGGGAAGGGCAGAAAGTATATCTGAGTCCAAAGACAGATTGTGACCTGAGTTCTAGTGGCGCACAGACCTTTTCATGTAGCTAATATGTATATTTGCATCTTTGTGGTTTCATTCAAATTTGCCAAATTTTGAGATTATACCTAATGAAATTCAAGATCTTTTAAAAACAGAAATAAAACATTTCAAACACAAGGACCTTTGTAAAGCCTGTGCTCTCCATATTACCCTGCCTCTAGAAATAAAATCCTAATATTGTTGTTTATAAATTCTAGCATGTTCCTGTAACTTCTATTTTCTACCTTTTAAAGCTTGGCATAAATATCATGTTTCATATATTATTCTACAACTAGACTGTCAAAATAGGTTGAGACCAACCTATTTTGAGTCAGATAACTCTAGTTCAATAATTTTAACTAATATTTAGTATTCTTGCATGAATAAAATAATTCACTTATCTGGTCTTCTACTCATGAAAATTTCATTTATTTTTTACTTTTTTTGCCATTACAAATAATTCTCCAATTAACATCTCTATAAATATCTTCTTTCCCATATCAAAAAGGATCTCTATGCAAGTGGAATCTCTAGGTTATGGCATATTTATCTTTAGTTTTGTCACCTGAAATTTATTGCCTTGTATGCACAAGAAGACTGCATATTTTTTAGTTGTTAGTCCAGGGTTTTAACTTTGCCCAATAAATCAAGATTCTTTATTTTCTATTCATATTTTCTATATGTGGTCTACCTAGGTCTCAAATATTAAGGAAGTTAAAACTTTCTTCTATGATTGTAAATTTGTCAATTTTTCCATTCAATTTATTTATACATTTTGAGGTTATTAGGTGCATGGAACTTTAGAACTGTTACATCTTACCAGTAAGATATAACATATTGATAACATCTATTCTTATATATTATCAAGGATGCACTGCTAGACCACATACAATCTTTGGGGTCTGAGACAGTGACACTGAGCTAAGATTTTTGTTTTTGTTTTTTTTTTTTGAGATGGAGTCTCACTCTGTCACCCAGGCTGGAGTGCAATGGTGTGATCCCGGCTCACTGCAAGCTCCGCCTCCCAGGTTTATGTCATTTTCCTGTCTCAGCCTCCTGAGTAGCTGGGACTACAGGTGCGTGCCACCGCGCCCAGCTAATTTTTGGTATTTTTAGTACAGAGAGGGTTTCACCATGTTGGCCAGGATGGTGTCTCGATCTCCCGACCTCGTGATCTGCCTGCCTGGGCCTCCCAAAGTGCTGAGATTACAGGTGTGAGCCACCACACCCGGCCGACACTGAGCTAAGACTTAATGAAGAAGGGGATCAAGCTTGAGGCCCAAGTGCTAGCAAGCTCATGCTGTTCATTGTTCAACCAGGCTTATCAGGAATAGAAATTCTGACTCATATCTGCCTGACTCAACACTTTACATTTTAGTTGGGTCTCAATTCAGGGGGAGAAAAAATGAGATATATTTAATGATTCCCTAATATCCCAAAAGGATCCCCACCAGAGTGGATTTTGGTTCTGGCATCTGTCCCAAGGCTATCACTAGCACAACACAAATTTAGGAATTAATTATTCAGCTTATAGCTCCTGGAGTACATAGGAAGACAGGTGCATGAACTCAAGTTTTTCCAGGAAGACCTTTTTTTCTCCCCCACCTAGAACCCATATTAAGACAGATAAATTTCCTTTTGCTTTCCTGTACTCAAGGGCATTCTCTTGAGACCATTCTTTCCCATAGAATACAGTCCTCTGAGAGTTCCTATTTTATGCAGGGATGGCAGTTCCAACTGTCCCACCTCCAACCGCAAATGAGTATTAACACCTAATATCAGCCCTCTGATATTAGGGCTCCACAGGGGCAGTCCTACATACCTACCTCTCTGATTTGCAGTTTCCCTTTTGTTTTAAGCATCTGTTGATTTGTTTTACTTCCCTACAAGGCTCATCACACACTTATTAGGATTTTTATTTTATCTAGCATTTCTTGAGATTGTAGTGGGAGGGCTTTTCGCTTATCTATTGTGCAATTCTGCCAGAACTAGAGGTGGAGACACATGTGACATGCACTTGGAACAGCACCTGGTCTCTGATAACTGCTACAAGTGTTTGCTGTAATTAAAAACATTCTCTCCTCTTCTCTTCTTTGGGTAGAAGTTAGGTGACATGCATAGAAAGTCTAGTGTGTTACACTCACTGAATGGTTATACAAAACTATGCATTTTAAAATTAAAGTATATTCCTATAGAGAAATCTAGTGGGATGCTGTAAAAATTCAATTTGAAATTGATTATGTGCCCTTTATTGAGAGGAGTGATGCCAATAAACAAAACATTTTTATTTAAAAATACACATTTAAAAATAAAGTTTCAAAAATAATGTAAACTAAAACTATATCAGAAACTGTTAAAGAAGATTCAGAAATCTAACACTTTTTGGGAATCATTATATATATATTTATGATAAAGGGAGCAAATACATGGTGAGGCTCAGGGGAACTTAAGCCTTAAGATCCCTCATTTGCTCAGGGCTGAGAACGGGCCTTGCCAATGGATTCCAAAATTTCTAAAATTTCCAAAAATTTCAAAAGTGAGATATTTCATCCACAGTCAATTAGGATAATTGTTTCTTTCAATTCCCACTTTTCTCAGTCATGCCTTCCTATTGTCAGGCAATGCTAGAGAATCCACAGACATTTTGGGGACCCAGGTAAGGAAAAATTGAGGTAGAATCACATTTAGTTTGAGTTTAGTGAGATGTACTTATATAGTCTTTATCATATGATATAGTTCACTGACACCCATGTAGAGTTATTACTAGCTGTCTGAGTGTATGAATGACTTCCAAGAATACTTCTACACTACCCTTCCACCCATTTGGATTTATTAAGAGTCACGAGACAGTGGATGGAAATGTGTGTAGTGGAGGAAAAAAATCTTTGAAATGTAAGGAAGCAGGAGCTAGGCTTTGAGAGATCCTTCCCCTTTCGACATAAAAAACTGAAAGCTAAAAACCTAGTTCTCATAGATAACAAAACAAAAGAGAAATGTGGAACATACTTGACAAGAGAGCACGTACAATTATAAACATATCTTATTTTTTTATTTTATACAGAATAGTAGGAGGTAGAATGTATGATAATTCCTGTTTTAGGGCTCAAACCTATATCATTATTAAAACCAGTGAATATGTGCATGTGAGATGTCACATTAATCCAAATATCAATAATACCAAGAAATTTTAGTCAAACACAATAGAGGAAAGATTGCATTATCTGTTCTTAATATAGAAAAATAATACAAACTTATTGTTTTAGAAAGAGACAGTTAATGAGCAAACAGTCAAAATATGAAGGCCAAAAAATTTTATAGGGATATATCACTCAGATAATAAAAACTTATTTTTCTGTATTTTGTCAGGTCTCTTAAATGTGTATTTTTTATTATTCTAAAGTAATACTCATAGTATACTTATTTTAATGTTTCAAATTTTGTAGGAAAATTTCCCAAACTATGTAAACTTTAAACCCCCCAAAACCCTCTCCTCAGGGTGCAAAACAAAAACAGAAGAAAACAGACTAAAAAATGAACATATTTAATGATTTAGTAATGCTATTTTGACCACAATATTACAAAAATTTAAACTTTTGATAACGTATAGCAAATAAATCTATTTGGCGAAAACAAATTTTTAGGAAAATCACATCTCTATATTTTAAATTTTATCTGCATTGATCTTCTGTACAGTTAATTTAAAATAGAAATATCTAAAACTTTAATCTTTATCATTATCTTTGTATTTGTCCATTCTTATATTCTCATGCAACAATAAAGACATACCTGAGATTGAGTAATTTAAAAAGGAAAGAAGTTTAATTGACTCACAATTCAGCATGGCTGTGAAGGCCTCAGGAAACTTACAATCATGGTGGAAGGGTAAGCACACATGTCCTTCTTCACATGGCAGCAGCAAGGAGAAGTACAGAGGGAAGTTGGGGAAAAGTCCCTCATAAAACCACCAGATCTTGTGAGAACTCACTCACTATCACAAGAAAAGCATGGATATGACCATCCCCACGATTCAATTACCTCCCACCAGGTCCCTCCCACAACCCATGGGGATTATAGGAACTACAATTCGAGATGAGATTTGGGTGCAGACACTGCCAAACCGTATCAGTCTTAACACTGCCTTCGCCAATAAAAAAGAAGCCAAATGTTAAATTACAACTCTCAACCTGACTAGACGTAAAAGTAATTAGTGTGTTAAAGTTTATGGTTCATGGAATTATCTGATTAATAAATTTTGTTCAGAAAGCTATAAAATATAATAAATCTCTATTGAGTCCACAAATACAGAAACCAATATCCAGTAATTGAGTATAAAAGAAAAAAATTAGAAAAATAATGTTAAATAATTTAGATGTGCAGCATTTTTAAAAAGGACCTTCCCTGAGAATGACAAGATAGATGAGAAATGAGCTTCACTACTGTCTAATACAATACACATTGGATTTTCCTCCTTGATTTTTGTGTCAAAGGCTTATGAGTTCCTGAAGAAGGGATATAACTTTTCCTGTGTTGTGTTCCTTTTATTTTGCCTGTTAACATAATTGCAGCACATCCAAGTGGAAATGTTTACCAGGCAGCTGAAAGTGAAGGAGGAGGACTCAGGAGAGAAGTCAGGCCTGAAGATAAGGATCAGCTGTCACCTGCATGGAGACTGCCAAGGAGGGGATAGTAAGAAACACCAGAAGATGGCTGCTGAAAGGCTCAAAAGTCACTCTATTTGAGAAATAAAGAAAAACAAAAGAGGTCATTAAAAAAAAAAGAGGGAAAAGTCAGAAAGATAGGCAGGAAACCAGGTTACAGCAGCACCTCATAGACGAAGGAAGGCAGCGCACTTCCAAAAACAAACACACAAAACAGGAATTGATCCACAATGTAAAACTCTGCAGAAAAGTGACAAAGAACAAGCACCAAAAAAAGGGGCATGATGGTGAAAAAACATAACTCATTGTTGACTTTACAGACTACAGTTTCAGCAGTGTAGCCACAGATCAAATCACAAGCGTGCACGATACAGTAAATACTGGAAGTATATACAAATTATTCCCTGAAGATATTTATTTAGGATTAAAATGAAGGATGTTTTAAAAATTAGGATGGTGGCCAAAGGAGAAAGCACATTTCTTTTGCTCCTTTTGATGTTGTCCTTTGATGTAACTGGAGTACATTCAAATAAACCTGTCCACTGGGAGGACTCAGGAGAGAAGTCAGGCCTGGAGATAAGGAGCTTGCTGTCATCTTCATGGAGATTGCCAAGGAGGAGAATGATAGAAACATAAGAAAAAGGCTGCTGACAGTCTTATAAATCGCTATATTTAAGGAGTGAAGTGAAAAACAGAAACAAAAGGTTGCCTTTAATTGTGGCTATTTTAAAGATAGAAGACATTGTACATATGTTTAGACAACAACATTTTATAGAAAGACAAAATGCAAACCAAGAAAAGAAAAGGATATAACTGAGTCAGTCAGTCACATCCAGAGAACACACGAGATGATGAATTTAAGAGCAAGCAGCCTACTTCATAAATTTGGTGATGGGTTCACCAGTGTTAATTTTACTATCGGTCATACAAACATATGTTACATTACTGTTATATATAGATCAAATATCACATATACTTTTTGAGTACAAAAATATGTGTGACCCTGGGAATCACTTTCGACAGCAGTCAGAGATGCCAGTTCCCTTCTCATTCCATTGTCAGCAGGAACCATCCATATCCAGAATATAAAGCTAAAGGCCTGTTCTGCCTAATCTTGCGATAGCTCTAAAGAGGACTCCAGGAGGAAGGGTGGGAAACTCTTAGAGCACTGAAAATAACTAAGCAAACACAACTTGAAATTTGTCATATTTTTCTTCCCTAAGTGAAAAAAATACTTAAGAAATAATCTACAAACAAAGCCTTTCCCTCATAAATATCCTGCTTAAAGTACTGAATCAAGTCCCAAGAAACAAAAGACATGGTGGACTGAGAAGGAAACATTCTAGTTTCTATTCGCATCTCTATAACTCACTTTTTGCAGGCTACTGCAAGTCAACTCATTTCTTTGCCTGTCAGTATTCTCAGAAGTAAAATAAGCAGGTTGGATTAGATGATTTCACCTGTAACCGTTCCTTTTCCCTCTATTATCTGTGAGTGTTGATCAATGCACACAAGCCTCTGCTTCCTGATAAGTGACTGCAAATCTTGGGGTTCCACTGGGTGCCATCCTCAACAAAATGGCAGAGTTGGCTAGAAACAGCCATGACTCACAGAAGTGCACTAATAAGCACTGCTGTAAATAACTTCATTGTGCTAAACCCCAGATGTTGCTGATAAATATTAGCCAAGTAAGCTCAAGAGGAGAAGGGGTCATTCAAGGAGAAGCACTTGTGTCTCAGAAAGTTGATGTGTAAATGGTAAGCCATATATACCAGATTTGCATAGAGGAGGTAAAAATAGGTCGGCTTCTTCAAAACAAAATAATTGCTTAAGCAGATTAACCATCCCCCCCACCCCACTGCCACCCGCCCGCTGACTCCTCAACACACACATATACACAAATGGTGCTGGTAAAACAACATTTACCTCTAAGTCTCAAGCCCAGCAACTGAGACCAGGTACAGGTGCTGAGTACCCAGTAACACATGGTAGAAGAAAGCATGAGCCACATGAAAGTAAATGGAAGCAGTGGCTAATTGCTATCACTTACATACAACACAAAATGGGGCACTAGAGAAATGCATGCCCTAGAATGTCCTGACATCAGAACAATTGCTGGGACCCAGGAGAAAAGTTCTAAGATCTTCAAATGGCAATTTAATTTTAGCTCAGTAGTTCAGACTGAAAAGAGCACTGACAGTCTCTCTGTCTGGTAAAAAGAAAGTCATGATCAATACTGACTGGAGAGTAACAGTTAAGCATACCCATCTTTGTTGGGGTTTGCACTTGATCTGAGGTTCAGCAAGATTCCTGCCTATGAAGAGCTTACAGCCTAAGAGTACGCAGCATTGCAGTGTTTCCAGATGCCACTTGGATTAATCTAGTTAGGCTACACTTATGGGGCAGTAACAAACATCCCTTGAAATCTAGGGACACTATGAAAGTGTATTTCTTGCTTAAACAAAGGTTGCTATAAGTCAGCTTCTGAACAGCCATCCTCCATGCAGTGACTTGGTGATTGAAGCTCTTTTGACTTTGGGTTCTGCCATCTTAACATGTGGCCACCATACTCCCCAAAGAGAAAAAGGTAGTTGGAAATTGCACTGGGGTTTTTGCTGCCCCAGCCTGTAAATGCAGCATGCCACTTTCTCTCACAGGCCACTATCTAGAACTAGTCATTCCGGGAGATTGAAAAGTACAGTCTCCCAAGAATCCAGAAGGGGAGGAGAAGGGGATGTTGGTGAACTCCAGTAATAGCTATCATGACAGCGCTGGTGAAAAGCAAATATACCCTCATATTCCTACAGGAAATTAATAAGCCTTAAAGCCAAGACTGTACCAGCTCATCCCAGTAGCCCTATTCTTCCTCTTTTCCAACTGCCTACGAAATGCATTGGTCTCCTTTTACTTGATGTATAAAATGGTTAGCCATAGGTAAACCTGGTTGGGGAGCAGGATCAAAAATTAGACTGAAAAAGAAAGGCCAGGTGACCTATTTCTAGCCAAGTCCTTTCATGTTGTACCATTACCCTTCAAACTGAACAGCTGAGCCCTAAGGCCGCTCACAGTCCAATGATGACAGAGCAAAGATAATAATCATCAAAGAAGTAGCACCAGCAGGGGCAGGGAAACTGAAGGGATACCAACACCTCCTAGAGACAAGGACCAGCAGAAAACTCCTTGGTTTCTACATTCTTCATCACATGCACACATACACACACCTCATGTGACAAGTGTGACCTCTAATCTGTACATCTTTAGTTGAGATCTCTTTGGAAGCCTAGATTTACAAGTTACAGACTACTTGACATCTGTTGGATATAACTAAGAAACTACAAAATTAGCACAGTCAAAATGAAACTTGTGATTCCCCCCACCACCCTGAGGCTTCCCTTATTCTCCCTCTCTCTCTCACCAGTTTTCCCTATTTCACTGAATAATACCAACATCCAGTTAGCTGCTCAAACCAGAAACTTCTGAATGACCCTTTATTCCTCTCTTTGCCTCCATAGGTTACACCTAATCATGTCTTATTAATTCCATCTTGAAAATAGACGTCAAATTTTTCCACTTCTCTCCATTTCGACTGACACCATCCTGGCTCAAGACACCATGATCTCTCAACTGTGTAAGCTACAAAAATCCCTTCCTCATCTCCCTGTTTTGTGCTTGCTAGCTCTTAATCAGCTCTCTGCGGAGCAGCTAGAGTCTTCTTTTTCTAAGTCCCTCCTCTGTGTAAAACCTTTCATTGCTCTTCCATTGCACCAAGTATAAAATTCAGATGAAACCACATGATCTCCCCAACATCATTCTGAACCATTTGGAAACCTGCCACAACGATCTTCTTTCTTTTCTAAGTAGGCTATATTCCTACTTCAGCGTATTTATAAAGGCAGACCATGCGCCCATCTTCCCGCACAGCTGCTCCTTTTTAACATTTCGGTTTCATCTCAGAAAACACCCTTCCTCTTTCATTCCCCTGTCCTCTACTCCATCTTTATTTTCGATCTCAATTTCTCAAACCTCAGTTGGTTTCCTTCCAAATATATATTAGAATTTGCATTATAGTACTTGAGATATGGTTACCCAAATAGAACAGAAACCCCGTGAAGGTAGAACCCACTTCTGTCTTGTTCAATATAGTTATTACCAGAGAAGGGGCCTAATACACACTTTTGAATCTAGAACGGTTTGTGCATTTTCAAGGACATAAAAGCCACTCTCACTAAATAAAAAGGGGTTAAATGATATATTTTATACCACGTCAGGATCCTGCATAACACAGGTCATAAACTAAACTGCCCATAGAAGCTTAGAAAGAAACATGAGTGAAGAGCATCAGACATAGGCAGATCCAAACCAGAGCGACTGTTCAAGAGGGGCAGCTCCTTGACAATTCCAAATTTAGGCTTATCATTTAGGTATATATTTAGGCTTATCATTTCCAGATCTTTTAATTTTTCAAGAGAAGTGAGAAATCTAGAGCTTTTAAAAGAAAAATTTCTGGATTTCTCCACCGTTAAAAAATAAACTTTCAGTTTGGATGAACCAACAAAACTTGGTGGTGGATTCAAGATGGTTACAGGCAGCCAATTTGAATCCTGTGCTAAAAATATATACATGTTTTTTTTCCAAACCGCCTTGCCAAAACATTTCCTGAGGATAATGATGATAGCAAAAATAACAATAGTAAAAATCTTATATAGTGCTTACTGCATGTCAAATGCTATTCTAAGCACTTCACTTATAAACTCCAATGATCCTAATGACATCTCTCTCATGAGGTAGATATTATTATTATTCCTACTGGACAGATGAAGACACTCACTAAAGCAGAGAGAGGTAAGAAATTGACCCTGGGTAAGTGGCAGAGCAGATATCAGACCCCAGAGCCTGTGTTCTTTACTATGGTATTTGAAGATAAGTCAAAAATAATGAAATCACATTTCCTCTACAAACACCTTCTGCTTGATATAAAACGCAAGCTTTGATGTTTTCCTGTCATCCATGTGTTCTAGTTCTGACCTGTTAACTAACAATCTCTAAGGTGTTACTATCACCCAGGCACGTGTAGGGTTAATCCTTCCTCATCTATTCAGTACAACATGAGAAAAGGCTGCTATCAGATTCTTCCCATCTCTCAAAATAGATAAGCTACACAATACACAAGTTAGATATGTGAATATCTACTACCTAAACTGAAGAATTATCTAAGGGACAAAGAGGCACTGAAGTTCAGCTTTAGTTATGGTATTTAGCCAAAAATCTGCTATTAGGATTCGGCTTCAGCCTTGGTTTTTGGCAGGCCAAGTAGCCAGATGCCATTTCAACTATATCTGTGGCAACCCTGAACTTGTGTGCAATTAATTATCATTTGATCATATCTAACTATTGTAATATTATCAATAACAAATAGCAGTGCCCTTTGGTTTTACTGTTGCTTTATGAAAATTCCCTTTCTAATAAATGTAGATATTGTAGGTGTGATTTAAACAGCAAAATCCTTCCAGTTTTTTTATATCTTAAAACCCTACCAGCCAGTTGAAGACTAAATGTATCCTAATTATTATAAGAATTCATTCAAACAAATAGTTGAGTCCTTCCATGTATTAGATATGGCGGTCAGTGTCAAAGACGTGTCACTAAACATGGGGTCCTGCCTCACAGAGTTCATACTCCAGTGGATGATAACCTAAAATAATGATAAACATAAATTACATATGATTTTAGAAAGTGGTGTGTTAGTGGGCTAAAGAAATTACAGGACAGAGTCAGGGGTCAGGGGCCTTGGAAGAGAGGATACTATTGTAGTAGAACTGACCATTTCAGTCTCACTAAGGAGGTGATACTAGAGCGAATATTTGAAGGAAATGAAGGGGTGCACCTTGTGTATCCCAAGGAAAGAAGATTCAAGGCAGAGGCAACAGCCAGTATAAAGGCTTGGAGGTGGGAAGGTACCTGGTTTGAACTGGGAGCAGCATGAGCATAGAAGAGCCTAGTAGCAGACGACAGGAGGGACTTGCCAGGGCACAGATCATGCAGGACGTGGTAGGGCATCAAGAACTTTGGCTTTAATTTGAGGAAAACAGGATGTGATTAGAGGATTATGAGCAGAAGAGGGACATGATCTGACTCACACATTAACAAGATCATTCCGGTTGCTGAATTGAGGGTCATGTTTTACAATGAATATCGTGAAAACATCACTTAAGAAGCAAACCCTCAAGTGAGAAAAGCAAAATTAAGCCTGATTTTGAGAATTTAAAAAAATCATCTTGCACAACCCAAAGCTTTAGTTTATGGGACTGTTTCAATGAAATAGCATCATGACCACCAGCAAGATGACAAGTCCAGAAGTTAAAGACTTTAGTCAGTTATTGTTGGAGAGGAGGAAAGCTTATTGACTTCGGGGGAATATCACCATTAACACTACTACAGTAATGCCAGAGCTTGAAGAAAGCATATTTTGCTCCTTCACTGACCTCAGTTGAAAAAGAGCATATTTTCAGTATCATAAATATGCAATAGAACAACCACAGGAGCTGACAGCTGAGAAATTAATACCACTGCTCTACAATGCCAGTTTTAAAAAATTCTGCTTGGTTTAAGTTTAATTAAGTTGTAGTAAATAGGTATTCTTATTAATATTTCAGATTTATTCTTGTATACTAAGACATTCGTTTTATGATGGTGATATTCAACTTCAGTCAATAGTAATTTAACACTCAGCCATTTGGCATTTGGCCGAAATACAAATTTGGTGCAGGTTCAGCAACCTTAATCTAAAAATCCAAAATCAAAACGCTTTAAAACCCAAAACTTTGAGCAATGACATGATGCCATAAGTAGAAAATTCCACTCTTGACCTCATATTATAGGTCAAAATACAGTCAAAAATTTGTTTCATGCACAAAACTATTTAAAATATTATGTAAAATTGCCTTCAGGCTATATATATATAAGATGTATATGAAACATAAATGAATTTCATGCTTAGACTTGGATCCCATCTCCAAGATATCTCATTTGGATGAGATATTGAACTTGGAATATACAAATACTCCAAAATCTTAAGAAAATCCAAAATCCAAAACATGTCTCATCCCAAGCATTTCGGATACAGGATGCTTAATCTGTACACATTAGACAAAATGTGTGTGCTTCCTAAAATAGATAGGTTGAAGCCCTAACCCCCAATAGGGTGGTGTTTGAAAGTAGGGCCTTTAAGAGGTAATCAGGGTTTTAGATGATGTCAATGAGGGTGGGGGGCCCCATGATGAGAATGGCATCCATACAGAGGAGAAAGAGACACCTGAGCTCGCTCACTCTCTGCCATATGAGAACACAGTGAGAAGGTGATCTCTGCAAGACAGAAAGAGCATCCTCATTGGAATCGACTCAGCTGGCACCTTGATCTTGGATTTCCCAGTCTTCAAAACTGTGAGAAATAAATGTCTGTTGTTTAAGCTACCAAGTCTCCAGTAATTTGTTACAGCAGCTGAGGCTGACTAATACAGCATATATCTAAGAGTATGTGTGATATCAACATTTGAAAACGATTTCTAATCCATACAGCCTTGGAAGTAATATTTCAGGTTTTACTTGGCACCTGGTAATCCAATTTTTCAGTTTAAGTCAGGAGTTCCTAATCACTTAAAAATAAAGAGAAGAAGCTGTTTTCCATTTCCTTCAAGTTTGGGCCAGATCAGGGAGATGAGGTAGAAATCACGGGAGCCAGCTGATGCTTACACCAGGGACCCTGAATAGAGCTGCAGAGAAGGGTGAAAGAGCCACACCATCTGAAATCTTGGCCAATCTTGGCCAATGCTAGAGGGTAGCAGAAGTCATAGGGCCTTATTCAGGCAATTGGAGACTTTTTTAAACTTTTAAGTTCAGGGATACATGTACAGGTTTGTTATATAGGTAAACTTGTATCAGGGGGTTCATTGTACAGATTATTTTGTCACCCAGGTATTAAGCCTAGTACCTATTAGTTATCTTTCCCAATCCTCTACCTCCTCCCATCCTCCATACTCTCACAGGGCCCCGTATGTGTTGTTCCCTTCTATGTGTCCATGTGTTCTCATGATTCAGCTCCCACTTACAAGTGAGAACATGCTATATTTGGTTTTCTGTTCCTGTATTAATTTGCTAAGGATAATAGCCTCCAGCTCCATCCTTGTCCCTGCAGATGACATGATCTCATCCTTTTATATGGCTGTATAGTATTCCATGGGTATATATACCACATTTTATCCAGTCTACCATTGATGGGAATTTAGGTTACTTCCATAACCTTGCTGTTGTGAATAGTGCTGCAATGAACATATGTTTATCTTTATAATAGAATGATTTCTAGTCCTCTGGGTATATTATACCCAGTTATGAGATTCCCAGGTCATATGGTTTGGCTGTGTCCCCACCCAAATCTCATCCTGAATTTCCACATGTTGTGGGAGGGGCCCAGTGGGAGGTAATTGAATCATAGGGGCAAGTCTTTCCCATGCTGTTCTTGTGACAGTGAATAAGTCTCACGAGATCTGATGGTTACAAAAAGAGGAATTCTCCTGCACAAGCTCTCTTTGCCTGCTGCCATTCATGTAAGACATGACTTGTTCCTCCTTGCCTTCCACCATTATCGTGAGGCTTCCCCAGCCATGTGGAAGTGTAAGTCCTATTAAGCCTCTTTCTTTTATAAATTCCACAGTCTCAGGTATGTCTTAATCAGCAACATACAATAATACAGTAAATTGTACTGTATAAATACAATAAATTGTATTGGATAAATACAATACAATAAATTGGTACTAGGAGTGATACAATAAATTGGTAGTAGGAGTGGGGCACTACTGAAAAGATACCCAAATTTGTGGAAGCAGCTTTAGAACTGGGTAACAGGCAGAGGTTAGAACAGGTTGGAGGGCTCAGAAGAAGGCAGGAAAATGTGGGAGTTTGGAACTCCCTAGAGACTTGTTGAATGGCTTTGACAAAAATGTTGATAGTGATCAATAAAGTCATCAAAAAATTTGCAGCCTGACAATGTGATATAAAGAAAAATCCCATTTTCTGGGAAGAAATTCAAGCTGGCTGCAGAAATTTGCATAAATGACAAGGAAAGAAATTTTAATCCCCAAGACAATGGGGAAAATGTCTCCAAGGCATGTCAGAGAGCTTCACAGCAGCCCCTCCCATCACAAGCCCGGAGGTGTAAGAGGAAAAAATGGTTTTGTGGGCCAGCCCCAGGGTTCCCATGCTGTGTGCAGCTTAGGGACTTGGTGCCCTGCATCCCAGCTGCTCTAGCCATAGCTGAAAGGAGCCAACACAGAGCTTGGGCCGTCACTTCAGAGGGTGAAAGTCTCAAGGTTTGGCAGCTTCCATTTGGTTTTGAGCCTGCCAATACACAAGAGTCAAGAATTGGGGTCTGACGACCTCCACCTAGATTCCAGAAGATGTATGGAAATGCCTGGATGTCCAGGCAGAAGTTTGCTGTAGGGGCAGGGTCCTCATGGAGAACGTCTGCTAGGATAGTGAGAAAGCAAAATGTGGGGTCAGAGCCCCAGCACAGAGTCTCTACTGGAGCACTGCCTAGTGGAGCTGTGAGAAGACGGCCACCATCCTCAAGACCCCAGAATGGTAGATCCACTGATAGCTTGCACCATGGGCCTGGAAAAGCCGCAGACACCCAATGCCAGTCCATGAAAGCAGCCAGGAGGGAGGCTGTACCCTACAAACCCACAGGGGTGGAGCTGCCCAAGACCATGGGAACCCACCTCTTGCATCAGTGTGACCTGGATGTGAGACATGGAGTCAAAGGAGAGCGTTTTGGAACTTTAAGATTTGACTGCCCTGCTGGATTTTGGACTTGCATGGGGCCTGCAGCCTCTTTGTTTTGGCCAATTTCTCCCATTTGGAATGGCTGCATTTACCCAGTGCCTGTCCCCCCACTGTATGTAGGAAGTAACTAACCTGCTTTTGATTTTACAGACTCCATAGGTGGAAGAGACTTGCCTTGTCTCTAATGAGACTTTGGACTGTGGACTTTTGAGTTAACGCTGGGATGAGTTAAGACTTTGCGGAACTGTTGGGAAGGCATGATTGGTTTTGAAATGTGAGGACATGAGATTTGGAAGGGGCCAGGGGCAGGATGATATGATTTGGCTGTGTCCTCACCCAATCTCATCTTGAATTCCCATGTGTTGCAGGAGGGACACAGTGGGAGGAAACTGAATCATGGGGGCAAATCTTTCCCATGCTGTTCTCATGATAGAGAATAAGTCTCATGAGACCTGATGGTATTAAAAAAAAGGAGTTCCCCTGTACAAGCTCTCTCTCTTTGCCTGCTGGCAAACATGTAAGGCGTGCCTTGCTCCTCTTTGCCTTCCACCACGATTGGACTTACACTTCCACGTGGCTAGGGAAGTCTCACAATTAAACCTTTCTTTTGTAAATTGTGCAGTCTCAGGAAGGTCTTTATCAGCAGCCTGAAAACAGACCAATACACCAGGTGGTATGGTTTGGCTATGCCCCACCCAAAATCTCATCTTGAATTGTAATCCCCATAATCCCCACATGTTGTGGGAGGAAACTGGTGGGAAGTAATTGAGTCATGGGGGCTGTTTCCCCCATGCTCTTCTCGTGATAATGAGTCGGTTCTCACAAGATCTGATGGTTTTATAAGCAGCTAGCATTTCCCCTTCTGGCATTCATTCTCTCTCCTGCTGCCCTGTGAAGAGGTACCTTCGCCATGACTGTAAGTTTCCTGAATCCTCCCCAGCCAAGCAGAACTGTCGGTCAATTAAACCTCTTTTTTTTTTTTTTTTTTTGAGATAGAATTTCACAATTGTTGCCCAGTCTGGAATATAATGGTATGTTCCTGGCTCATCTCAAGCTCTGCCTCCTTGGTTCAAGTGATTCTCCTGCCTCAGCTTCCTGAGTAGCTGGCACTACAGGCACCTGCCGCCACGCCAGGCTAATTTTTTGTATTTTTAGTAGAGACGGGGTTTCACCATGTTGGCCATGCTGGTCTCGAACTCCTGACCTCAAGTGATCTACCCATGTTGGCCTCCCAAAGTGCTGGGATTACAGGCGTGAGCCACTGCACCCAGCCTAAACCTCTTTTCTTTATAAACTACCCAGTCTTGGGTATTTTCTTATTGCAATGTGAGAACAGACCAACACACTGGGTCAAATGGTATTTGTTTTTTGGTCTTTGAGGAATCCATAATGTCTTCCACAGTGAATCTAAGTGAAGTTTAGAATGACTGCCACAGACTATAATAAGGAATTTTCTTGGTCTCAGTGACAACCTAGAGTGAACTTTTGAAGGGTGAAAGGTAATGGAATGGCTTTGGAAGTATCCCTTGTCCATTGTGTGGATAATATGCCACTTGTACCAACCCAGAAAAGCATTCCCTTGATATCATCAACCACTATAGAACTCAATAAGACATCCTCTGCTCACTTGTGGAGGAGCTAAAGATAATGAAATAACTATGAGGCAACAGACGTAAACCCAGAGGCAAGGAGCTTCTGTATCATATGAACTGACTTATTCATTCATTTATCAAAAATGTAATCTTTTTATTATGTGCTGGACACAGTAGTAGGCATTGATATTGCAGCAGTGAACAAGGCAGACAAGATCATTGCTCTCAAATAGTTTAAATTCTGTGGAGAGACAGAAAACAAACAAGATTACTTCAGACCAGAAAAAGTTAAATGCAGGACATCAAACCAAGTGATGTCAGAGAATGTGACTGGGGACTCATTTAGTTAGGGTGGTCTGGAAAGACCTCTTGGAGAAGCACATTTGAGCTAGGACCTAAATGACAAGGAACTAGCTGAACAATGATCAAGGGGAGAACATTATAGGCAGAAGGGATGGCAAGTACCAATAATCTCCAAAGATAATCACTTTAGTAATTTAGTAGTTTGGGTAGATAAACTCAAATGAATCTGGTGGGCTCTGATACACTCGCCTGAATACTGCCCTCCTTTTACATTTCAGATGGCATATCCTGTACTCTTCGTCCACTAGACAAATACTATTAACTAAGTGGCTCCAAGCACTTGTTATTTCCTATAGATTTGTCAGCACGAAAGAGGGAAAAGCACTGTTCATGTGTTGGAGGAACTGTGTTTTAGGTAGACTGTGTCACTGCTGGCCTCAAGATCTTTGTGAAGTCATTCAGTCTCATCTGAGTCTCATCTCCCTAACCTGTAAAATAAATTAGATGGTCAAATGCTCTCTAGGTTTTCTTCTTTGTTCATCATACAATGAACCTATGGCTTAAATGTATCCTATTAATTGTCATACTTTTCAGAGCTTAACATGTTAGTAATAAAAGCTTACCTCTTCAGATATAAGTTTACTGTAGTTTCATTTGAGCCCTGTCCAAGAACTCAATGTACATGTACTGGGGTCCTGAAACTCACATAGCATGAAGTCATATTTGCTTGTCTCTTGTTCTGACTCACATGAGAATTCTTAAGAAAGTACATGCTCATTATGTTTCGCATGCATTGTGTCCTTTCCTATCATGGGTGACATTATATTGGGTTGGCAGCTTCGTTTGGAGACATTTTTGCTCCTTGAGCCAAGAAATACAGATAGCCAAGAATTAGATCATTCTATCCCTAAATTGCAACAGACCTTCTCAAAGGCAGCTAAGCAATGTAATTTGATCAAGGTTAAGTACAGTCAACCCTTCATCTTTTAACCTAAGTCTAAGTTCTTTTTGCTCTCTGTTTTAATCCCAGATCAATGGTTCCTGCTTACTGTTACAAATGTCCACAAGTTGCCCTTCAGTCAACTCTCATTTATCTGCCTGTGGCTTATCCAAAGCACCCAGCTTTCTCCTCCTCCTGCCTCCAGCACCAAGTTCCAGGCCAGCTCCTTTAACTCTGTGCCAAAGAAATACAAACTAAATCTAATATTAGCCTAATGAGAAAAGGCTATCTCCTGCCAAAGATTCACATAATGCATCCCAAAGCCAACTGCAAGCAATTATTCACTGTTTTAGATGTTGGCATTGCTTCTCCCTTATATAATACAGCAATCGAGATTTGCTGTTTTCTCCCTGAGGAGTAATGAATACATGCAGCATTTTAACCTCTTCTTTTGCCTAGTTGGCAGATTCTCAGTTTAACAGACTATATTTTATTTTGAAATAAATAGATCATTTGTATATTTCCTGTTAGGAGCATTAAAAATCTTGAATTTAGAGCCATTAGACATAGAGAGTTACATCTTCCTCCAGATTTTTAGCCAGAAACTAAGTTTTAGTGAGTCATTTTACATCCTTGGGTTTCTCAGCTGTAAAATGGGGATACATTTTTATAAAGGAAAGGTACAGGGGAGGCATGCAAATATAAGGAACACTCAAAGCTCTGACTCCAGGAATTAGCATTGTGGCAGGAAAAAAAAAAGGGATTATCAACCTTATGAAACCCTTATTTGACAGGCATAAAAACACAGCAAGGTGAAGTTTCCTCATGAACACCTAGAAAATCAAGTCTAGAAGTCAGGAATTCCCAATGTCATGTTTAGGCCACTTGTAAGGACACATTATAGAATTCCAAGATAGGAAACAGATAGGATACTGATAGGCTGATGGGTTGATCTTATTCCACAGCCAGAATTGCCATAGAAACTCAAATTCCAACCATCAGAGCATTTGGGAACATCAATTTCAAAAGAAACTCCTGAGTATTTTGATATTTTTTTAAAATGACTGAAGCACTTGTCCACTCAGGTCCAAGGATGAGGATCAGATAGAATATCAACACAATTCCATTTTTCATCTTATTTCTATACCCAGAGAATTTCAATGGTTTCCCACAGATTAGAGCAGCACTGTCAAATAGGACTTTCTGCCACAATGATCATGTTCCATGTCCACACTGTCCAAAACAGCAGCTCCTGGAAATATGCGATAATGAACACTTGAAATGTGGCTGGCATGACCAAAGAAATCAATTTTTGCATTGTATTCAATTTAAATAACTCTGAATATCCACATGTGCTAGTGGCTATTGTATTGAACAATGGAGGTGGAAAGTAAATCCATGCTACTCACTCCAGCATTCAAATTCCATCACACAGTTTGGCCCCAACCTATTGTTCCAGACTCATTTTCTGACACACAAACTCTGACTCGAAGAGACTGATGGTGAACACACCTGGGCATTTCTGCTACCATACCTTGGCTCACAGTGCTTAAACGTCATGGCTAAAGGCACCCTCCATTCTTAGGGCTACCTATTGGAATTTATCCATACTTCACAGCACAGGTTAAGTTCTTCCTGGGCTAGAGTACGCTCCCTCGCAGTCTTGTTCTGACTGCTCTGTGAGTAAAGGGTTAATGAATCTCAGGGCTGGCCTGTCTGAGAAGGACTTCAGTCTCCCATAGGGCTGGTTTTTTGGAAACTGCTACGTGGAACCACTCCTGGTCTTTAGGAGCTGTGGCTTTGTCTTGAGTCTACATGACTAGAATGGTATAAAAGAACAGTGAAAAAAAGAGGCTGTGCCTTCTCTGTATCAAAAAGACGCATCCTCACCTGGACTCTCAACTGTGACAGCTGTGTGGGTGATGGGTCAAAAGAAGCTGTGTACTTGGATGACTTCTGGACCTCCCAATGAGATGAAAATGCTTTGCCAACTGTATTTCTTGCCTGTACCCTCCTATGAAGCTAAGTAAACAGAGTATTTTACTCTTAAACTGGTAACTATAGCTGTGGCATGGCATGGCATGCATATTCCCTCTGAGTTTCCAAGTACTCACAAGAATTTAGGACTCATATTGGTAAGTATTTTTTGTGGATCCACATTTCAAATGGATTCATTTTTTATTTCCAACTAAACTGTATGCTTCCCAATAAGACTTACAAGTGATCTGGGTACTCTACTGGTTTCTCTTTGGTCTATAAGAGCTGGAGGCAGCTTGCGGCTAGATGACCTTTTTCTGGAATAAGGGTTCTGAGTCTTTTGAGGAATTGGGGCTAAGGGTCCCAAAATGTCACTTTGTAAGATAGAGTATTATTTTGCCCAAAATGAATACAGATACACACACACATTTTAAAATTATGAAAGCATACAAATTTCAGTGTCAACAGGATAGATTAAGCACATGCTACCATCCTCCCCTAATCCACATATACACACAGACTCTAGCACTGCCGATTAAAGATAAGCTCACTAAGCTCCTCTGGAACAGGTGGTGCGCTGAGGGATTGGTTGCAAATCCCAACATGGCAGGACTCAGTGTGGCAGGGCCCAAAGTCACACTAAGGAGCTGCAACCAGGTTCCCAGTAAGAAGTCTGCATATGGAAGAACTTGATTTGCATAATCAGTCAGAAGCAGACAGAGAGAACACCAAATTGAAACATTAGTGTAATACCTGGTCAGAGCTCTCACATCCCAGAGTTTAGGTAAAGGTAGATGCAAAAGCCCTTACCAGAAGGCTCTACAATTCAAGGCACACATGGCCAAAAAGACCCCACGATAATTCACTTAACTGGCAGATAAACCACCAGCAAGAATTAGAAGCCATGTGAGGAAATTCAGCACCCTGAAAGCATAATACTAACCCAGCAAACAGTAACCCAACAATCATGGTTGAGCTACTAAAGTTAATGGGACAATCTGAAAATGGCTTTAAAATAAATGCACTTAAAATAATACACATCTTATTTAAAATTCAAGCAAAGCAGTACAGAGAGTAAACGTTTTCTCCATAATTTTAACTTCAGATAGAAACTGCTGCTCAAACTGTGGAAAACCCTCCCAGACTCAGTGATGCCTTTATACAGAGACAGACATTTTTACATAAATGGAAACAAACTATATCTACTGTGTCATAACCTGCCCTTCTCGTTCCCTTTCTACTTTAAAATATTATCACATACATTTTCCCACATAAATACCTATAGGTCTCCTGCATCCTCACAAAGGAAAAATTATATCCCATTGCATTAATACACAGTTTCTTTAGCCAGTGTCCTGTGAATGAACATGTGGGCTATTTTCAATGTGTTCTCCTGTAGCCATCTTTGTACATATGGATGATTATTTCCTTAGGCAAGTTCCTAGAGAGGAAATTATTGGCTCCCAAATTGCACACATTTAAAATTTTGATAACTATTATCAAGCTTGTCATCCAGAAAAGCTGTACCAATTTACATTACTGAATGGCTTTAGAGGTATGCATTCCTAGCCACAGGTTTTTTAAGGTAGGTTTAGAATGGGTCAGTTTACCAGAGATTCAATTATACACCCAAGAAAAGAGAAGAAGGCTCACAACTCTACTAGTCCTCTAAATGCAACGGAAGGGAAAATGTAAATGTGTGTTTGTACCTGCACAAAACAAATGCCTGTTGTCTAATGTACAAAAGCGTCAGGGTCAGTCATGCTGCTGCCATCCATAGTAATCACACTACAGTAATTTTAACTCTGTTCCCCCAGCAGCCACTGTTGTTCCCTCGTCCTCCGTTTAAACAAGTGGACAAATTCTTTGTCTAAGCTTTACTAAAGCCTCTTGTCTGTTCACCCCTAAATATGATGGTAGTGTGAAAAACCCAGAATCTCCTTTCAACCTCATTTATTGGGGATGGGTATTCACTGTAGATGATTTGCATAAACTCAAATGAATCTGGTTTCCAGTATTAGTTTGTTCCAGAGGAAAGGCTCATTATACACATCCACACTCTCATTGAAGTATGTTTTCAGCAAAGCAACTATAAAATGCTTCAGGGGCAAAGACACAAAATTTCAGGATTCACAACAATATCACATATTCAAGATAATTCAGAAATAAAATCACATCAGATTTGAATCAAATTTTGTATATTACCAATCTCTACGAATATAAGAGATACACACTAGAAATGTTTAAAGTTGAATTTAAATCAGACAAATATCAATAGTTAACTTTTCTTTTATCTCTACTCTAATTTTTA
Source organism: Macaca mulatta (assembly GCF_049350105.2). NCBI lineage: Eukaryota > Metazoa > Chordata > Mammalia > Primates > Cercopithecidae > Macaca > Macaca mulatta. The sequence continues at coordinate 128,981,921 of NC_133413.1, forward strand.
ATATTTTAGGCATCCTTTAGAAAATATCTCACTCATAGAAAGTCTATTTATCTTCCTAAAAAGGACCCTTAGGGCGTTTTTTTCCCGGCTCTTTCAGGATGCCCATGTAGCAACATGGATTGATCAGGTTTAGCTGTCTTAACAGCGTTCACTCATTTCCAATGCTGCTCACAAACCAAACTTCATTGATCATCAGCCAAGAAATATGCTATGTTTTGCCATTTCTCTTAGCTAAAATGTCTAGCATAAAATACCTGCAATATATTTCTTGGTAATCATTCCCCATTCCCTACAACACACACGTACTTAATGTCAACAATTTTTAATTATCCACACTAAAGAAGAGAAGCAATAACAGTAATTATTCCAAACTGTAGATAAAGCAAAAAATTCACGTCTGATTTTGGAAGACCTTATTTGGAGGAGAAGGGAGGTGGTTATTGTACAACAGTAAGGTGACCTTTTTCCTTAAGATTTTTCTTGGGTGCTTACAACATTTGCTTTCCAAGGCATGCATACATTCATTTGCTCAACCAACATTTGAAAGGAAATTGTCTTGCAGGGAATACACAAAGGGAGAAACAAAACTATATGAAGATTAATTTCCTCCATGTCCAAGAGGAAAACAAATATGAGTATCTTCAACAACACTGTGCCCCCAACATGAACATCTGCACTGGTTTCAGACAAATACCCGGATAGTGCCAGTTCCACTGGAGGAAGCCTTTAGAAGAGGCTGTCCTTACTAAAATATTACCTACCCCACAGAACCCAAGTTTCCACACAACTTCACCAATGCCTATTTTGTCAGTTCTCTGGTACCTATGTTTAGGTTAAAGACTGAAAAGAACTAAGTATCCTACAGCAGAATAAAATGATTTTCTCTTTCATTAAGTCCTTCAAATAGTACCTGGGATATACATGCATATTTCATAAAATATCAGCTATTACTAATTAACAATACCTGTAAGCACAAGCCTCTCATACTCATGAAGTACTGGGACTTTTTTTTTTTTTTTTTTTTGAGACCGAGTCTCGCTCTGCCGCCCAGGCTGGAGTGCAGCGGCCGGATCTCAGTTTACCGCAAGCTCCGCCTCCCGGGTTCACGCCATTCTCCTGCCTCAGCCTCCCGAGTAGCTGGGACTACAGGCGCCCACCACCTCGCCTGGCTAGTTTTTTGTATTTGTTTTAGTAGAGACGGGGTTTCACTGTGTTAGCCAGGATGGTCTCGATCTCCTGACCTCGTGATCCGCCCGTCTCGGCCTCCCAAAGTGCTGGGATTACAGGCTTGAGCCACCGCGCCCGGCCAGTACTGGGACTTTTATAAAATGCTTCCAAAAGCATGCAATCATTTGACTTACTCGACCTGATGAGAGAAGTCATTTTATGATTCCCTTGTGTAGATGAAGAATGTGCAACTCAGAAAGTCACATGACTTGCCCAACACCATAGAGTAGTAAGTCTGAGCCTGGCAGGTGAATCTTTTAGCTTTAAGTACAGGGCATTCTTCTCTATAACCTCAGAGCCTCATGCTCTGAGACTGGCCACAAATGGGTTTCAATTTCATTCCAAAGGGAATACAGTTAATATTTTCATTTATAGTTATTTATCAGCAAGATACAGTGCTCATTTGACCACAGATACAACGGTAATTAGTGAAAGCACTCAGCTCTTCTCTGTGGCTGGACTACAACATATCAAGGCTGCAGCTTTCAAATCTCCGTAATTAACTGGAATATTACGCACCTTAGCCGTCTCAGATTCTGCCTGCAGTCGCCTGGGGGTTCCTTTCTGGTCAGGCACCTTCTGGAAATTTTTGTTTTTAATGGATTGAGATTCCACACCTTCACCTTCAATTTGCAGTTTAATACCTTCAGCATGGGCAGGGTGATCAATGCCCCGTGGATTCAAACCACAGTGAAGAGCTAGGAAAAAGCAACAAATAGAACTCAGAAAACAAACCACATAAAGACGGTGTCCATGACAGAAAATATTTCATCAAGCCTAAGTCGGAAAAAAACGAGGCATCTGTGAGTCAAGAAGTGGTGTGATTACTACGATAAATAATATGGTGAGGAGGGAGCATGGTATAGTGGGAAACCCTGAGTTTGAAAATCAGCAAGATTTAGGTGCAAATCCAGAAGCCCTCAATTCCAAGTTGTTTGACTTTTAGCAAGTTACGAATCCCCACATTACAGATGAGAATACCAAATCGGGCAACGTTGTCACTGCTTCTCACACATGCAATTATTTCAACCCTGCAGTTTAGTTTATATCTCTGCTTCCATCTGAAAAGTGCTCACCCTCTCTCCTTCTGGACCTTCTCTATTATTTAAGAATCCACTCAAGTCCACTCTCTTGCATTCATTCAAGCAATATTTCTTAAGCACTTACTATGTGCCATCCCTGGGTTAGATCCTGGAAACATGGATTTACAGATGTTACCTTCAAAGAACTCACAATGTAATAAAGGAGGCAAACAAAAGGACTGGTGATTTTCAAACAGAACTGTCACTTCTACATGACAAAAAAGAAAAACCCAGAGTGAAGGGCTCAAGGGCGTCAAGCCCCTTGGCTTCCAGTTTTTTGCATCTTACTCTCTTCCATGCCCTGTAACATAGATATTCCACACATAAAATCTAAAGCTGATTTTCTGGGGATATTTATTCATCTAACAAACACTTACTGAGTCCCCGCTACGTACTCTGTATTATCAAATAAATAGCAATGAATGTTGTAAGATATGCATTCCAGGCCGGGCGCGGTGGCTCAAGCCTGTAATCCCAGCACTTTGGGAGACCGAGGTGGGCGGATCACGACGTCAGGAGATCGAGACCACCCTGGCTGACACGGTGAAACCCCGTCTCTACTAAAAAATACAAAAAACTAGCCGGGCGAGGTGGCGGGCGCCTGTAGTCCCAGCTACTCGGGAGGCTGAGGCAGGAGAATGGCATGAACCCGGGAGGCGGAGCTTGCAGTGAGCTGAGATCCGGCCACTGCACTCCAGCCTGGGCGGCAGAGCGAGACTCCGTCTCAAAAAAAAAAAAAAAAAAAAAAGATATGCATTCCACTACTACGTGAACTACCATGTATGTCTGTGTGCAGATGGCAGGTATATGTGTTTTGACTTCTCTGGTAGTAAATTATTTCATTTCCCTGTTACCCCAACTCTTCAAATTCAGGTAAACTCCTATCCTCATCCCCTTTCCTTTATTCACAGAGAAGTTAAGGCCAGATACTTAATACCCCCATCTTCCCCAGGTCTCTACTTCATCAATAATCTCCTTTTACCCAACATTTTTAGGCTTTCCCCTTTCTCAGCATTCTTTCCCTCCAACCAGCTTCTGTGACTCAGAAAGCCCAACCCTTCTTTCGGCACTCCATTCAGGCCACAGTTTCCTCTTTGCCTCATCTTTGCCAGGATTCTGATGAGTACTTTAGACCTGAGGGATGAGGTAGGCTTCCCAAAAGAAGTGGTGTTTTCCTCCCACTATCCACTCTCTCCTTAACAGGTACCATCTATTCCCATGTTCCCAATCAACATTCTGGTGACTTCCAAATATTAACTGCAGGCTAGACAGACCTTTCTTATGAATGTCAGACAAGTAAAACTGCAGCAGAAACAATTTGCCTGTTCCAGTCTTCACAAATTACACAGAAACTGATGAGACGTCCATAACATCACTCTATGATTCATCACTTCCCTTCCATCTATCAGCAAATCCAATAGCTCTACACCTAACATACTGCTCAAATATTAAATGATATTTCTTTAAAAAAACAAACTGATTGCACAAAGGTCCAAATGCATGTGATCTTATTTCTACCACTTTATGTGGACACTATTTATGAATTTCTCTTCTCCTAGTCTCTAAGCTTCCTATTTAGTGGTACATTCTGGGCACTTAACATGTATTAGTTCATATCTCCCTTTTGGGCTTTGTTCTGAATCTCAAATGATCTTCATGAAAAACTCTGAGACATAACTATGTTCATTTCACAGATAAGGAAAATGAGGCTCGAAGAGGTTAGGTTCACAAAAGGGCATTCTATACTGGTATATACAGAAAAGTCACAAAAATTATGAATCATTTAGGATACATGATTTCATATCACACATGGAAAAATCCAAACTGGATTAAACGGTAAGGAAAATTATTAGCTGTCAGAATAAGAAGTCCAGTAATGGCACAAGTTCAGAATTAGCTGATTTGCCTATTGGTTGTTTCATCAAGCACTGTGATTTTTATTCTTTCTCCATTCTACTATCCATAGCATCACCTTTATCCTGAACCTGGGTCCCTTTGTAGCATCTAGACTATAAGCTTTTAGTTTTGAAGCAGAAAGGGCTTGGTTGACTACGGCTTTTTCTCCCAAACCACTTTCAAATTTTATTCTCTTTTCTCATTGGCCAGGAGTGAATTACATGCCTATTACTGAACTAACACCCTGGCAGTGGAAATAGGATTACCCTTAAACCAACTGACCAGCTCAGGTCAATTCCCCAAACCACACTGCTGCTACTCTGCAGGGCTATAGCAGAATGGATGCTGGGAAACCAACCACAATGCCCACTTTAGGCAGTGCTGGAAAGAGAACTCATAGCCAAAGCCTCTGAGAGCTTGAAGCTAATTACTGTTAATATCAATCAGCTTCTCCATCTCCAAAGACTAGCCTACTTACAATGACTATTCAATTAAATACACCAGAGTTGTGATTATTTTTAAAAGGTGTGCTTGTGTAGGGAGATGGGGGATTGGCATGGGATGGATTCAGACATTAATGAAGAAAAGAAAAATGTGTAGCTTTGATCTTTCTGTCTAGCTTTATCTTCTGCTGCTTCCTACCTTGAAATTCATGACCTAGGAATACCACTGAGCTGCTGGTAGACCTCCTATTCTCTTCCCCTATCACCTCCCCACCAAATTTGACTCTCATACTTCCTTCACCTCTGATCATGGTGGTCCCACTACCTAGAAATGCTGGTCCTACTCCAACCTAATCCTACCTCCTGCTCTTCGGGAGGCTAACTCCTATTCATCTCATGTCAGCTCAGACCTCTTCTTCAGAAAGTCTTTTAGGAGTCTCTGGCTACCAGAGCAAGAACCCATTCCCTATGCTCCCTCTTGCACACAGTCCCCTGGTGCTTCATTTTCCTCACAGTACTGAGAATGTCCATGTAATTGATCTATCTGCCTTGCCCAGCACAACTGTAAGCTCCTGGAGGGCAGGTACCATCTGCTTTTCATCTCCATGACTTCCATTCCTGAGTCCAGGACCTGGCACATAAGAGACATTAAGGAAACACTTGTTCAGCTGCAGAATGAACCAGCAATTCCCTTCCTTTACACAATCATCCTTAAATCAGAAGGAAGCCTTTCTCTGCTAGTAAATACTTGGCATTCAAAATGTAAGGTATCTATAAACAGGAGGCAGAATACAGTTTTTTGACTTTCCACACACGTAGCCTTATTCTTCACACAAATATTTTAATCCTCCATAGCTGTTCCTTCCTCCACTGCAAACGCAATAGTTGATTTAGGTTTTTGTACTTAGAATTATTTATTTAAAACCATTTTTGACAGACTTTGCTTTGTTTTCCCTGAAATTTCATGTCCCTAATATTTACAAATCAAACACCTCTCCAATGGCTTCCTACAATGCATGACCTCCATCTCCTTGCTTGTGTCAAAGGTGTCCCCATTTGATTTCTCTTTTCTGTGCTCATCATTGCCCTTTCTTGTTTTCACTAAAGTTATTTACTTAATCTAATGGGCTTGGCAACTCACTGGTCAGCTTCGAGGCCCTCTTCTTGTTTCCCTGATCTTCACCACCACTCCTGTGCCTAACAGATTCCTAGTTATTGAATTGACACTGCAGGTAGCTTGTGGTCTTTATGGGAAGTGCTGCTGCTGTCACTTTTACTTAATTTGAATGTCACTAATATTGAATTCTTCAAAATGAGTTAAAAACCAAAATTAATTTCACAAACATTGCTCTTTAAAAAATTTAAGAGAGAAATGTTTCACTGCAAATGCACATATTTTAGCATTGTTTTGAAATGCCCCTTTGAAGGCACCATCTTTTTTTCATATGTAAAAACCTACTTCCCCAGAAAATTGAAAACCAGCTGCATTGCTCGTGGGAATGTCAAGTGATACACCCCCGTGGAAAACTGTATGGTGGTTTCTCAAAAAATTAAACACAGAATTGTCATTTGATCAAACAATTCAACTTCTAGGTATATATACACACAAAAAAATACCTGAAAACAGGAACTCAGATATTTGTATGCTCTTGTACATAACAGCATTATTCATAACAGTCAAGCAGGCATAAACCAAATGCCTGTGGATGCATGAATGGATAAACACAATGTGATACATATAATGAAATATTTTGCAGCCTTTAAAAGGAATGGCATTCTTATCCATGCTACAGCATGCATGAACCTTGAAGACATTATGCTGAATGAAATATGCCAGACAAAAATGGACAACTATTGGACGATTCACTTATATGAGTTAGTCAAATCTACAGAGAAAGAAAATAGAACAATGGCTACACAGGGGCTGTGGGAGAGAAAATGGGAAGTTATCGGTGAGTTGTGGGTATAGTATTTCACTTTGGGATGATGAAAACTCTCTGGAGATGGATGGTGGTGATGGTTATACAATAATGTGAATGTGCCTAATGATATTGAACCATATAATTAAAGATGATTAAAATGATGAATTTAATGTATATTTTGTCACACTAAAAAATAAAAATTTTAAAACCCACTCCCTCTCATTTCAACTCCCTAATACCCTCCCAAAATGGAAAGAGAGGTTCCAAAGATATTTTTATTCAAAGGTGTTTGAGAGTTTACTTATGAATAATATCGTGATTTTCAGCTAGAATGTTATTTGGTTTTATTTTTTAATAAAATTGTAAAAATTATAGCTCAAAAGTATTAGATTAGTTCAGAACTTTCCTGGAAGGGAAATGTTCTCCAAAACAGGTCTTATCCTAATCAGCAGAAGCAGGGCTTGGATTGCTGCTTGCTGGAAATGAGCCTGGACTCTCCAAGGATTGCGGCTGAGGGATGCCATTTTCATGTGATTTAGGTGACACTAACAGGTTATCTGGAATGAAGTGCCAGACCTTGCTTTCTCTCCTCACAGTGATGCAAGAAGAGTTGAGGGATGCATTGGCATCCGCTGTCATTCCCAAGAACAACTGCATCTTACTCTCCAGGAAGCCACCCAACTTCCAGTTCTTCCAATCTCCACCCACGCCAGACACTCTCTGTCATGAAACAAGGGATGGAGACTTATTAAATTTTAATGTTCCTCTATCTGAGTTTGGCCTTGAATAGAGACACTGTGAAAACACTCTGAATTGCCCCTCAGAATGAACTGGCTCCCCAACCAAGGAACCGCCACATAGAAACTGCTAGCAATGCCCTGAAATGTGTTGTGCTTCTCTGCCTTGACAGAACTGACCTTTTAACATCATATGCTCTTCCTTTCCCTTATTTGCATACATAACTGCTTCAGGAAACATAAATTTTCTCTTTTTTCTACTGTAAAGCTTTAACTAGTCTTGTACCCAGTATATCCTCTTAAGCAATAAAGACAATTCCCCTCTTTTTCTTTGTTTCTTTTTTTTTTTTTTTTTTGAGACAGTGTCTTGCACTGTTGCCCAGGCTGGAGTGCGGTGGTGTGATCATGGCTCACTGCAATCTCAAACTCGCAGGCTCAAGTGTTCCTTCCATCTCAGCCACCCAAGTAGCTGGGACTACAGGTGTGCACCACCACACCCAGCTAATTTTTGTATTATTTGTAGAAGCAGGGTTCTGCCATGTTGCCCAGGCTGGTCTTGAACTCCAGGGTTCTTCCATGTTGCCCAGGCTGGTCTTGAACTCCTGCAGCTATATCTGCCCTTGAGAATACAAGGGCAGATACATGCAGAGGTTCTATGATGCTTAGACAAGGGATTCAGGTATCATGCGATCTGCTCAAGCGATTTGCCCACCTCGACCTCCCAAAGTCCTGGGAACACAAGCATCAGCTACAATGCCCAGCCCACCTCTTCTTCTTATATGATCTGCATGTGTGTGTATGTATCATGCATTGCAAATATTTATTGACAGGTCTGCTAAGTCTATGACTGGGAGCCCCTGGAAGAAGTGACTACATCTTATTGAGCTTTACAAATGTAGTGTGTAGCCATATAACAACCTTACAGTAGGTGTTCAATCATTGTTTATAGACTGAGCATAGATATGATGGAAAGATACTGATTCAATCCTACTCACTGCCATTCAGTACAGATGCGTAACATATATTTTTCAAAAAAGCAAATAAAAGTTGCTTCCAATCTAATTATGTAATTCACCAAAAATTTTAAATCACAAAACCATAAAGCTATCCTGAAACTACTGATTTACTTGACTGCCACCTGCAAAGCAGAGGCTATCTTACTCATCTTTGCACGTGCAAAGCCTACACAGTTGTACATACTTAACCCTCAATAAATGTTGCTAAATGAATCAATGACCTTAAAAACAAATATACTCCAATCCCCACCATTAGTTATTAGAATTGAGACAGGTTATTTAAAATTTCATGTTTATATATTGTTTCTAGCTAAAGTTCCTGAAAGATATGTTCCTTCTTTAACACTTCCCTCATATAATATACACATAACACTCTCCAATATGTTTAATTCATTGTTTTAATTATTATAGGTGCTTCACTTATCGTATTCTGGATTCAAATTCAGCAGAGACTACCCTCCAGAAGTAATGTGAACACCACAAAAAGTCTGTAACTCTTTGTAGCAGACACTTCTGATGGGCTACACATTCTCAACACTCTCATTTTTGCCACCTACTGAAGTATGGCTACAAAGCCAAATAGCATATTTCACAGCTTCCCTTGCAGCTACAAGTGAGGTTGATGACAGATTCCTCCCTAGGGCACATAAGCAGAAGTTTGATGGGAAACAAACAGTTCTGGAAATGACAAAAGAGGAAAGATCTTAACACCACTCTTCCCCTTTCTCTCTGCCTTAAATGCATATGTGATATCTAGAACTGCTACAGAACATGCTGTGACCACAGGGCTACAAACATGAAAAAAAGTCAAGAGAATAATAGTCACATTGGCTCTGAAATTATGGGCTACTCGAACTTTGTTCTTCATTGTTCCCCTCTGGACTTGACAGTCTGTGAGAAAAGTAATTCCCTGCTTATTGAGCCATGGTTAGTCAAGTCTTCTACAACTTTCAGATGAACCACTGCAAAATGACACATTTCCATTTTAACCAACAACATAGGATTGTTTAGCTCCTCTTTTAAAAAGAGAAAACTGAAATCCTAGCAAAATTTTCTGGTCTGGGTTTCACAACTCCTATTATGACTTAAAAAGATGATTTAGTATGAATAATTGCTTAGCAAGGAAGATATACATTAGCAATACATGTTGTTATGAGTAAACACTGACATCAGAGGTGGAATCAATCCAGATGACACTGTGAAGTCCTGAGGATGGAACTTTCTTGCTTAGCTGGGGTCCTAAGGTACCCAGAAAAGTGCCCAGATCATTCATGAAAACTTTTGCATCCATGAATGGGGATGGGAATGTGTTCCTGTGTATCTGGTCATTAATGTGTCAACATAAAAATATAACAACTGTACCAGAAAGTATGTCTCAGGAACACAGGCTTGGTTTAGCTAATAGAAAGGGAGCACAATTTATCTCCTTGGGCAAAGGAATCTGCCCAGCAGATATCTTCCAGGATAGGGGTCAGCAAACTATAGCCCATTGACCAAATCCATCCTGCTGCTTGTTTTCGTGTGGTTTGTGACCCCAAAAGAGTTGTTACATTTTAACATGATTGGAAAAAACATTTTATGACACATGGGAATTATATGAAATTCAAAGTTCTATGTCCATAAAGTTTTATTGGAAAATAATAAATAAGGCATGCTCATTTATCTACATAGTGTTCATGTCTGCTTTTGTGCTACAATGGCAGCAGTGAGTAGCTGTGACACAGACCATGTGGCCTGCAAAGACTGAAATATTTGCTGGCTGGCTCTTTGCAGAAACAGTTTGCTGGCCCTTGTTCTAGGGTAGAGTATAACCATAACCTGAAGGGCACTGGGACCTGAAAACCCCAGCCTCCTTTAGCAACATCAAGAAAGAACTTATGGGTCTTTGCAGGACTAGCCTCTGAGTTATTCTGTACTTTCCCACTCCCAGGTAATTTAAATGAGCTAAATTATGCTGAATTTTATCACTTGGGTCAGGCAACGAGGAGACAGAATATGATTTCCAAATTTCTCCTTGGTCAGCTAAATGTGATATTACATATACTTGCTGAAGATGAAAATTTCTATAGAGGTCCTTTTCCCACTATCAAAAACAGGGGTAATATATAAATGTCCAGAAGGGTAATTCAGCAGCATTAAAAGCTGAACATGTCCACCCCCAGCAAGTCTAAGTGGCCAGTAATAGATGGCTCCCCTATTCCATGCAAGAAGAGACTAGAAAGAACGAAGTTATTACAGCAATGAGAAAGACAGGGGAAGAAACTAAATGGAAACTGAAAGACTGAACCCACAAACCTCATGCTATTGTCCTCACAAGTCTGCCCACAGTAGCCTGACAATGATGATGTGGCTGCCCAAGCTGGACCTACGTGACTGTTCAGCAGTGCCAGACGTTCAGACCACATGCAACAGTGTAAGGACATGGTCTTCTCTGGACCCCACGATGCTCACTCACTCCGGTTTACTTGTCTACAGAAACAATTTCATCTTTGCAAAAACAGTTGGCTATAATGGAATCCAGTTTTCCAAAGACTACTTAAGTTTAATCACCACATCAAATATTCACTTGTCCTACACTTGATATCTAGACAACCTAAAACAATGGAAATTAAAATAATGCTTAACTTAGGTATTGCAGCATCAGTAAAGTGGGGACAGACTTTGGAAGATGTCCAAGGCATGAATATTAACTCTTCTTATTCACGAGGAGAATACAAGGGCAGATACATGCAGAGGTTCTATGATGCTTAGACGAGGGATTCAGGTATCATTTTGAGAGACTGATAAGTGGTCTACACTGGTGACTTTAAAAATATTTTTAACTATGATACTACAGAAACAGATTTCACAGTGTGAATCCATGACCAGTCATCTTTATGTATATGAATTGAACCATGTTTTTATGAAACATTATTTTCCTTTACTACATATCATCTACTCTTTATTTTTTTAAATAAAGTAGTTCCTCTTGCATCCTTCGGGGAAAAAGAAATAGACATACTTTTCTCAATTCATCCCAGTTAGTAAAATTAAAAATGATGGACATTATATATGAGACAAACATAAGACAACTGAATGGTAAAGAGAAGGCAGACCATCTAAAGACCTTGAAGGACCTTGAATAACCTGGTGGTGAGTTCTTTCAGCTTCCTTTTGCCTCGTAGATCCCAGACTTAGAACTAAAGAAGCCTGCAATTTGGGAACACCTCTGAGCACAGACAAAAAATAATACACAACAAGAGCTTGCTCTCTTTAGCCAAAGGACCAGGAAAGAGACAGCGTAGCAAGATAGGAAACATGTAGACAATAACTGCTCTACTCGAACATTACAGAAAAGAAATGTGACCCAACCACCACATCAGTACAGGCTGATTGTAAAGCCTAGACTCACACCCTCAGCAGGCTGCACTCAGGTACCCCAATACTCCCAGGAGAATGCCACAGAAGGCCAAGTAGGGAGTCCAGGTTTTCATCTCTGTCAGTTGGTAAAGAGGATACCTCCTCATCTCCAAAATGTCAGTTGAGATGATATGGCAAGGCTAGACTTTCACCTTTACCAGTTTATAAGAGGTGAGCCTTCCTTCCTGGGATTGCGTCAGGTAGACAGTTAGGACTTTCACTATTACCCAGCCATAAGGAAGAAGTCCTGCCTTTCAGGTATCAACTGAGATTGAGCGGGGAACCTGGGTTTATAACTCTACTTGGCAGTAAGTAAGTGGTATCGCCTCTTTTCCCTGGCCAGACTGGCATTTTAAAAAGCAAGCTGAAACAAAAGGTTTAAATAAAATCTAGAATCTCATAACACAACATGTAAATATCCAGGCTTCAATAAAAAATCACTCATAACCAGGAAGATACCAAACTGAAAGACAAAAGACATTCCATAGACACCAACACCCAGATGACAGAGACATCAGAACTATCTGAGAAAACTGTTAAAGCAGCTATGCTAAAAATGCTTCACTAAGCAATTACACTTGACACAAATGGAAAAAAAAATAAGCTTTTTTGAGAAATAAAGTCTCTGCAAAGAAATAGAAGACATGAAGAATAACCAAATGGAAATGTTAGAACTGAAATATACAATAAACAAAATTAAAAGTTCCAGTGGATAGGCTCAAGAGCAGAATGGAAGAAACAAAGGATAATTCAACTGGCAAGGGTAGAGGGCACTTGGAGAACAGTAGCGTTCTCCACCTTGCTTTTGGTTACATGATACAAGTATCAAAACTGATCGAACTTAACACTTATATACTTTTATTGTATATAAAATAATCTCAAAAATATAACAAAGCAGAATTAAATACAGGCACTAGATATATTTTATTTTTCAAAAGATATTATAAATGACCTTTGGCTTACATGTTTTCATTCCTAATTCTATCTTCGGCCAACACACATTAATTGAAATCCAAGCTTTACCATTTTCTTACAATATATTTTCAAGTATGGACAAGTTATATCATCTCTTTTCTGTAAAATGGCAATACTAATATTACCTACTTTTTACATTCACATTATTATTGTGTTGATAAAGAGAAATAACACATATAAAATTCTTGACACCACCAATGTGTTCAGTGAACATAAATCCTCCACTTTTACCCATTGTCCTCGTCCATCACAGTAGACAAATATTACATGCTAACAATTTTAATAACAGTTAAATAAACAAAATAGTACCATGCACTTTTAAAGGATAAATACAACATAGACATAAAAATGCAACCTACCTGGAAAAGACAAACTAAAGTATAATTCAGGAAGAAAACAAGAGGGGGAAAAAAAACAGCTTTTCAAATACATAAAAAAAAAATCTGGGAGCAAATTGGGAAATGAGGTTAAAAATAAGACATAAAAGCAAATATTGCCACCTTATAACAGAGTTTCTACTGACGAGCTGACTGCATTCTCTGTGAAACCAAGCTAATGGAAAAAAAGGTGACGCTAATCATTTAGGAAGTCTTTACATATGACAATTGGGTACTTTGGGAGGGAAGAAGGAAAAAGTACAGAATCAACATATTCAAAGGACTTTTCATCCTCTAACATGAAGGTGGTGATACCTATTTAAAAAAAAAAAAAAAAAGAAGACTAAGAGATGCTAAGCAACATGTTTAAGGCCACCATAAAAATGGCAAATAGAAGGCTGGGTGCAGTGGCTCATGCCTGTAATCACAGCACTTTGGGAGGCCAAGGTGGGCACATCACCTGAGGTCAGGAGTTCGAGACCAGCCTGACCAACATGGAGAAACCCCGTCTCTACTAAAAATACAAAATTAGCCGGGCGTGGTGGTGCATGCCTGTAATCCCAGCTACTCGGGAGGCTGAGGCAGGAGAATCACTCGAACCCAGGAAGCAGAGGTTGTGGTGAGCCAAGCTGGTGCCATTGTACTCCAACCTGAGCAACAAGGGCGAAACTCCATCTCGGGAAAAAAGAAAAAAAAAGAAAGGCAAATAGAGAAAAAAAAATGACAAAGGGGAAATGAATGAAATTCAGACTGTTTGACACCATATAGTTCTCATGCTACTCTGGGGAATAAGATTTTTTTTTCCTCTGCATTTTAATTATTGTTTAGTAGGTAAATCATGGGCTTTGGAGTCAAATCTGGCTGTCCCCACTGACTAGCTGTATGGCCTTGGTCAAGTTACTTCCCTTTAGGTGGGTGTTGTTTTACCTATAAAATTAGAATAATAACTTCTTTATAAGATTTTAGAATAATTAAATAAAAGCATATTAAAAGTGTTTAATCAATACCTGGCACATAGAAAGTCCGCAGCAAACGGTAACCACTGCTGTAATTATTACTTCCTTTACTGTTATTAGTATCATTTTAATGATACTGATTTCTTCAAAAATCAAATACCTAGATCATTTGTACATACATCTGCATATACCTGTACACACAGCTCCACTAACAGAAACAGGTGATTAGTGTTGTTAGGAAAGGTAGAAGGTTACAAAGGTCAGACACAGGCTTCCAGGAAGAAAAAGAGAAACTTAAAATTCTCTTGAAGATTTTGGTCTGGAAATAAAAAAAATGAGAATAAGAAAATTCCAGGCAGAAACATAAGTATCTATCAAACCACAGAAATATGTAAAAGCATGAGAGGTTCTGGTATGACTTAATGAACATGAGCATTTCTCTTCTCAGAGAGGGTGGGGCAAGACAAACTTAGCAGGCAATTTTGTTTGCTTACTCTGTCTATTCATAGTAACATTCAGACTAAAGGAACATTCAAGTTTAACGAACTCCATCCCTTATTGCACTTGATCTTCACAAATGTCTATATATGTGTGTGTATATATGCATAAAACATATATATCTATTTTTATAATCAAAAATCATGTTCTCTAAAATGAGAGAGATAATGATGAAGGAAATGGACAAAGTTTAATTCATGAATTGAGAATTAGCACTTTAAAAATTTGCGGTGGTCCAAAGGCTAAAAGTAGTTCAAAGTTCAATGGAGCCATTGATAAGTATACAAGTTACTAAAGACTCCTTAATTTAAAAAAAAAAAAAAAAAAGTTCCTTTTCACATGTATCAATTTTACCGTGAAAACTGACAAGATACCATCAAAGGTGGTGTTACTAATAATGGTTCAATACTTCTGAACGTACCTTGGTCAATCCTTTGACATAACATTGTCCAATATAGGAGCCAGTAGTCACTATTTTAAATTATGTTTTTTATTTTAAAATTTAGTTCGTCAGTTGTACTAGCCACACTTCTGTAGTCACAGGTGGCTGTGTACAGCATATGTGTACAGCACTGGGAAAACCCAATGTTAAAGTCAATTTGTTTTGTTCTGTAAATGTTAGTTTTAAAAAGAACAGAGAAAAGTAGAATTTGAGGTCAGAAATTACTTCAGAAAATTATTTTCTTTTCTATAGTTATGTAATTGTTTGTAATGATCTAAGTAACCACATCTACACTTTCAGAATTAGGAAAAAAAATGCAATTATTACACATTTTATTCTAAAAATTTAGCTCTTTAATAAACAGTTTCATAACCTGTCTACTGTCCTGACTTTCATATACATTCTAGACATAGTTTTATAAAAACGACTTCCTATTTATTCTAGACAACTCTCAGATCTTTGAATAATCTGTCCCCCAAACTGATTGCTTCTGTGTCACAAATCACAGTTATTTTCTTGTTACAAGCTTTTAGAGACCCCAGATTATCTATGAGGGAGGAAGAGATAAATAGGGATTCAGAGATAAATCAGCTCTGGTAAAGCTCACAGTCTCCTAAAATAGTGGCTCACAAATGTCTTCCCAGAGAAGAAATAATTATGTGAGGAAGCTCTCAGTGGTCCTCAGAAAAATGAAAAAATAAAAAATAAAAAACAGCTCTGTAAGCTTTCTGTTGGCCAAATGTTTTCAGTGTGAAGATCTGTTCTTTATTCTTCTACTGTCTTGTCCGCATTTTTTGGTGATAACCAAATTTTATGAAATTAGATAAGATACATTAAGTGTGTCTGTATCTGTGCACATGAGTTTTAATGTTAGCAAAAGAAAAAAAATCTATAGAAACTCTATGTCCCCTATTTTGAAAACTATGAAAGCTACAGGTTTGAGTACGTCTATGCAACTGACCAAAAAATAAGCTAGCCAATAGTTATGTTTGCAGATGATAATGGCGGTAAGGGAAGGTGGAAATAAAAGCTGCAGAGAAAGTAACAATAAGAGGCTGCAAAATTGAAAAAGGAAATGTTTACCTCCAAGCCAAGAAAATCAGGAAGGACTACAAGAAAAAAATAATACAGGACCCATTACAATGAGTGCATGGAGACTTGGATATTGGAATAAGAAATGTGAAATTTTTTTCACTGAGCAGGTGGAAAGTTAATAGATGTTTAAAGCAGGGAGAAACTTAGCCCATGTGGTTTCAGTAATATAGATGAATAAACACAGGCTGGCAATATTCCTATGTTGATATACAAGCATCCTTCGCGATGCAATTTGTCTCATTAAAACCTTCTCTCCTATTCCAACATAGACCTGTATTCCTTAATCTCCTAAAGTATTTATCTGCACTACCCAGGGCAGTGCATTTCCACTTTTTCAAGTCATTGCCATAAAGTTAGACATTCCATAAATAATGTTGTTGTTCATCAATACCATTACCTACATCCCTTTAGACTCCGGGGCCATCAGAGAAGATACATAATGACTGCTGGTTCAAATCAACACGCATCCCATATCCCTCATGTTCCCACCCATGCATCCTACAGCCCAGCACTGGTGGATGTGCATCCTACAGACCTCTTAATCACATACATCCACACTGCTCTAAGAAACAAGTGAAGAAACAAAACATCAAGCAAATGGCAGACAGTGTGATTGCATATTTAGGGAAGGATTTATATTCCTACTTAGCTTTTCAAATCAGACAATGCTTCTAAAATATTTTACCAGTACTCTCATTGGTCTAGATCTCATTGGCTGGTATATTAAAAAAACAAACAAAAAAGGCTAAAGAATCCACTCGGAAAGATTAGCAATTCATTTTATGGTGGTGTAAATTATTTCTAAAGATGCTTCCAGTCAGTTCTCAATATGACAGTCATTAAAACATTGTAAACACCAACTGTTACAATCTAAGTCTCTCCTTAAGATTAGGGAGAAGGGAAAAAAAGTCAAGTACACAAAGCTCAGATCAGAGAAAGTCTATCAATCCAAGCATTTGCCTCTTTGGCTACTGCTGATAGCAAAAGCCATACGGAAGACAGCAGCACTCTAAGTTCATGTTTCCAAACCTCATCTGAGTTTTTCTGCTTTGCTCTTTTATCTTCACCCAGCCCACTGGCTCCTTCCCATGAGTCAATTAACATGCTCAAGTCTTGCCCTATATAATAATCTCTCCACTTGACTATTAACTTATTTTAAAACTCCTCCCTCTTTTCCTCCTTCCCCATAGTAACACTGTCAGATGGACATTATTTTTTGCAGTGCAGACAGACCTCTATGGGCACTATTTTAAGCATTTTACATTAGTGTTTGATAAATATTCACTACCCTCCCCTTAGGGCAGAGTGTCTGTCCCTATACAATGACTTTGGCCTTGGCCACGTGAATTTGGTCAATGAATGTAAGTGGACAAGATGTGAGCAGGGGAGTTAAACATGCTTAGGTGGTTTGATTCAGCCCCTTACGTAATTCTGATAACCAGAGGAAGAGCATACCCACGATTGTTGTTGAACAACCGCTCTGTAAACCTGGACCCCAGAATAAGACACACACTTTGTTTACAGAGCAGACCCCAGCCAGAAGCCTGGAGTCAAGCTGTGCCCAACTGAAGACTATGAATGAGAAAATACATGTGTCCTTGTTAGCTGCTCAGATTCCACACAATAGCCAATACACCTGCCAGGAATACTTAAATTCTAGGAACTAGATGCATTAGGATCCCATTTTATAGATGAAAAGACTGAGACAAGGAGGTTGAAGTAATTTGTCAACTCACATGCTACAAGTAGCAGAGGCAGGATCTGAAACAAGCAGTGCAACCACATGTGTACTGGTAAGCACTCCATCTTTCCATTCTCAAGAACCCTATCCACCTGTTATATCTAATGCCCACCTCCCACCCAGATCTCAATCCATTATAATCTGGCTCTTCCACCTGCTTCTGATTCTACCAATGACCCCTTAATACTAACTCTGGAGGAAGCGTCAGCCTTTGGCCCGACAACTCAATTACTTTAGGCATTGTTGATCACTGGCAAACTCCATGCTCTCCCTCCCTTGGCATCTGGCACTTTACCTTTCTCAGTTGTCTTCTTCCTCCTCCATCTATTACCTCCCAGATCTCTTTTTCCCTCCTGAATATGCACCTTCTGTTTGCCAGGAAATTTGCCGGACACTGAAGAGTAATTAGTGAGTAAATCGGATGTGGTCCATGCCTATGAAAACTAAGAAACTAGCAGAGAAGACAGATATCACACAAACAGAATGGTTTCAGATACTCTAAATTGTAAAAGTGCACACAGAGCATTGACAGGCTTGTGTGTGGTGAGAAGAGTCTTTGGGAGACAGGAAACCCCCACCTAGTACAGGGGTCTAGAAAAGCTTTACTGATAGTGTGCAGGAATCCACCAGGCAAAGAGGCAGCTAGGTGGATGGAATCACATGTGCAAAGCCGGAGGGACAGTGATACACTGAAGCCCTCAGCATGCATGGGGCACAGAGGGTGTGGGAAGGTAGTACTAGGCAAGGCTGAAGAGGGTGGCAGGCTCCAGATCTGTAGGAGTCTACAGGCCACAAAAGGATTTTGCTTTTTATCCTAAAGCCAATGGGGTCTCCTTAGGGCTCAGCTTCTAGAAGTCTTCCTGTCCTGTCACCTGCTGTTTGGGGTCCCTTTGGATTCTTCAGGGCCCTATCAGACCATTGTAGAAGGATGTACTGCAGTGCAAAATATTCCTTGTGCATTTGCCACACCACAAGTGCTGACGTCCCCTCACCCCCATGGTTGCTTTAATTCAGGCTAAAGACAATAGTGATGAAACTCCGGTAATGTCAGTGAGGATTTAGAGAAACAGATGTTTGAATTGATGGGTCTGGCCCCTTCAAACACAAGCTAGGGATTGCAAGCTAGGGATGCAATCCCCAATAGCCATGCCTATCAGAGCAAACCCTGAAGTCTCACCCTGCAGGCAGCAGAACTGAATCTGGGAAGCAGCTGGTGCGAGAAGAGTTGGCTCTGACAACTGATACTAAAATAAACCAGAGTACCAGGCATTTCACCAGCCATAAACCCTATGCCCTCATTTGCATGGCTGACTCCTTGTCACTCAAGCCTCCACCTAACCATCATCATCTCAGTGAGGATATTTAAGTTGCTTCCCAGGCAAACAGCACTACATCTTTCTGTTTTGATTCTCTACATGGCAGTTGGTACTCTGTTATTTAATGGCATATGTGTTTGTTTCCTGTCTATCTCCCCCAACAAAATTGTAAGACTTAAGAGCAGGGACCTTGCCAGTTTCATAATCTTCACACAATGGCTGGCAAGTGGGCAGCATGCTGTACGTAATTGTTGAATGAAGGAATAAATGAGAATAGGATGCCTCTTCTGTGTTATACATATTCTCTCATCCCTCTGTCTCTCATATTTGTTTCCTTCTGTAAGGCTGCTTTAGCTATTGCTAAAAGGTTCTTTAAGGTCCAGTAAATGTATGCAAGGTCTGATACACATGTGTATCTCTGCATCTTTCTGATTAAAGGAAACCTAGCTTTCATCCAAGAATCAAAGAAGCCACATCTGTTATGAACTGAATTGTGTCTCCCCCCATCCCTACAAATTCATATGCTGAAAGCCTTAACCCCTAATGTCACCACATTTGGAGATACGGCCTTTAAAGGGCTATTTAAAGTTAATAAAGTTATAAGGGTGGGGTCTTAATCCAATATGACTGATGTTCTTACAATAAGGGAAGAGACACCAGAGTGTGCAAGCACAGAACAAAGGCCATCTCCAAGCCAAGTAGAAAGGTTTCAGGAGAAACTAAACCTGCTGACACCTTGATCTTGGACTTCCAGCCTCCAAAACTGTGAGAAATTCAGTTTCTGTTGTTTAAGCCACCCAGTCTGTAATATTTTGTTATGGCAGCTCTAGCAGACTAACACAATATCCCCGTAAAGTTAAGAACCACTGATAAGAAACTACTTATTTATTGGAGCACATAGGTTGGCTGTATACATTACATAAATCACTTCATTTATTCCCCTCAACAGTCCTTCTGGGTGAATAGGATTGTTCCCATTTCACAGATGAAGAAATTGAAGCTCAAAGAGATTAAGTTATTTACCCAAAGTCACTGAACCAGTCAATGAAGTCAGGACCGAATCCAGTCAATAGTTAGTCTTGGCCACACACTAGAATCATCTGAAGAATGTATACAATCACTCTTCCCTGGCCAACCATGAGCAATCCTGAGTCAATTGATCCTCATATAGCCCAGGCATCAGGTGATTATAATAGGCAGCCAGAATTAAGAACCACTGAGTAAGGCACCCACAATCCCCAAACCGTGTGATCTCTGTCTGAAACTGCCATCCATTCTTTACTAAGTCTGATTTTCTTGGACTAAAGTGTTAGCAAAGAAAAGGAGAAAGTACTTGGCAATTCTGCTTTACTTTTAATTATCCCAGGCAAGGCCCTACTGAGCACTCAGGAGGAATGAGGTATACACTAAGCTTCAACCACCTGGCCAGCCGAAGCACCCACCTAATTCTATTTTGAACTCAAAATGGATGGCATGTACTTTGGAGTTTGGCATGGTGTGCATATCTTGCAGCAGAGATGCAATGTGTCCACGTTTCCACTGCCAGAATACAGATACCTACAGTTAGGACCCCTCTTCCTCTCTGCACCACATGTTGTTCTTTCACAAAATAAGGGAGACAAACTTAACGTGTGAACTTCCTTTCAGTTCTACCATTCCGAGTTTAACATTCTCTCACGTGCTCAGAAGAACCAAGTGACAACCATGTGCACATGAGAATGCAGTCAACAAGACCATGGCAGGCAGCCCCAAATACTCACTACTGGTACCGCTTCTGTCAAAAGACTCCCATTCTTGGGATGCTAGGGAATACTGGTAGTTTTGTCCCAGTTCACCTCCAATCACCCCACTTTCACAACAATTCAATGCTCGCTTGGGGATAAAGTCTTTATGGTTCAGGTGGGATCTCCCCTCTAACTCTAGGGCTACAGCACATGCTATCTCTGATCACAAGACCTGGGCAGTCCAATCAGAGAGACCTTACCACTTGTGTAGGAATTAGTGGGAAATAACTGTTCTCTCTCTCACCATATGTAAACCTGGAAAAACCTGAGGCAGGAACTGCTACAGCAATCCATACCTCTCAAGATGAAAGCCTCCATGTGAGCAAAAGGGGAGCCAACAGAAGAAAACAGAGCCCAGGCGACTCAATTAGAAACCCGTAGATCTCTCAGGTATGGGAGACAACAGATCACCTCTTTTGACTTAGGCCTGGTAGAGTTGGATTGGGTTTTCTGAGACTTGCAATTCATATAGCATATGTCATGTGAAAGAAAACCTAGTCTCTCATAATTGTAAGGGTCTTTAGATGTCAGTAAAGTGTGCTAGTTTTCTAGCCTTGTGTGTTAGGTAAGAAACTTAGACTTTATCCTGAGTGCAGCAGGGTGCCCCAAATAATTGAAGCAAGCAAAAATGGTGTTTCAAAATTTTAAAAAATGATACTGTCTCCATACACAATACATTTGAGAGGTTCAAAACTAGTGTCAAAAAAAAAAAAAACTATATTTAGAGTCTCTTGGGTTTTCCAAGTGAGAAGAAATGAAGGCCTAAGTTAGGACAAAGATAATGAGGATGAAAGAAGATAGGTTTTGGGATCATTTAGATCAGGGGTTGGCAAACTTTTTCTATAAAGAATTAGATGGTAAATATTTCAGGCTTTGCAGACCATTTTATTGGTGATGATATTGAGGAAAGGTGTCTTTGAGGTGGCAACTATTAATAGTCAGCAGTGCAGACAAGATCATAATTTCTAATTCTGGTATCACTAGTACCTCTATTGCACTACATTCCCCTCTTCCGTGCTTCTAGACGAAAAGATATTTCTCTCTCAGCCTCGAGACCACTATGTTACATGTAATAATAATTATACATGTAATACATGTTACTAGACATCAGTAATGTGTCCTAGTGCTTCTGAAGGACTGTCTCCCATCTCAAGAGCCTTAAAGTCTTATCTTTGTAATGCACATTTCCCCCAAGCATTTGTGCTTTTTTTTTTAGATCTGATTTTTCTTAAGTGGTTGTGAAACATACATCACACTCCTTTGCTCTAACAATTATTCACTTTTCTAATCTGAACAATGTGTTATGTTAAAAGAAGATAGAGAATTTATTCAAGCCAAGAACTAAGGCACTCCTTATTCAGACTCATGACAAGAAAAGAATAAATCACAGACATGCATTATCAGAACATAACCATAGTCAACTCCAATTGAAGACCCAAAAAATCCCACTAAAAGGCAAGCAAAATGCCTTATGACTGCTATGCAAAACAAAAAACCATACAAAAAGAAAAAGGCTTGAAGAAAATATGCCAAATACTAACAATGGCCGTCTTCTGAAGGTGAATTCATGGAGTTTTTTTTCCCTATTTTCCAAAAGGTATATATAATAGGCATGTAATTATAATCATCTTAAAAGGTTAATTTAAAAGGTAGGGAAATGTTACTATGTTGCATTTAAAAAAAATCTTAAATTTCTAATTGTATCTTACTGTAGGATATTACCAGAATATATTAAATTAGGTTAAAATTAAGTTTACAAACAAACTATGCTTTCAGGTCTAAATATATGATATAGCTTAAAGCAATAAATTATTTTTCTCTCCATGCCTAGACAGTGACTCTTCTTTGTTTAAATATTTCCAGACACCATACCCTCCTCATTATTATTCTATTTTCTACTACAACTCCCTTTTATCCCACTCACTGACAAAAACTTAACATGGCTGGCAGACTGAGTATATTAAGTTCAGACATCGTTACTCATTATGATCAGAAGAGAAACAGTAGAAATACTGTGGTCTTGCCCTCTGCCTGCTTCTTTTGGGGAAGCCTTACTCCACTGACCCCGCCCTAAGAATGGGGACCCAGATGTCAAAAGCAATATCACAGAGCAAATGGCCATGCCAATAGCTGAGCCTGTTTAGTTTGGCAGTTGGCTCCTCTAAAATCCAGGTCATTAACTATCTCTTACCCCCATCCCTACTCCAAAGATGAAGAATTGGTGGGTAGAAGCACAGAGAAAGAGAGGAAAGAAAGCTAATAGGGAAGGAAAGAGACAGCTGTGGAGAGGCCCTTAGGGACATCTCTCCAGTCTAAGTTTAAAAAGACCCATTCAGCAGAAAGGAACAGATGGACAGATGGGAAGGTGTCTGGGAAGCAGTCAGCAGACTGTATGCTTAAATCAAGATCCAGAAGGCTGCAATCTTCACGCCCAAGTACCCCCAGAGTTCTTAAGCAAAATAGTTCTGTACCCCACAAATTCTTTTTCTGCTTGATCCTTTCAGGCGCACTTATGGTTGGTACCACTTCAATAATACCTCCCAATTGCCAAATAGAAAAAAAATATGCTTGCCCCAAGAAGTTCCATACAGAGGAAGCCTCTGTTTCAGGGCTGAAGGTATTTTGGTTTGCACAACTGCCTTTGTCAAATCTGAGTGTGTACACATGCAGTACAGCACTAGAATGGGACTTAGGACTCTTGGGCTTTCTTCTACTTCCTATCATATATGATTCAGAAAGCCCAATGTTGTGTGCAATATCTGAATTCATTTAACAATTATTTTCTGAGTGCCTACTGTGCCCCAGACATTCTTCTAGGTGCTCAAACACAATTTTTAAAAATTACAATTATAGAAGGGAATCCCTGATTAAAGGAATCATCTTCAGAAATGAGAATGCCTAATCTACATTTCAATTGCTAACTTTCTTAGAGACAACACAATAAAATGTACATAGACACTGAAACATATCTGAAAATAAAATGTGTGGACGAAGTACAAACTCTGGAATCAGAAACTGAGAGTTCAAAGACTGACTTTTCTCTGGGTAACTAACCAGTCTATTAAAAAAGACCTAAACAGTCTGATGTAAGAAGACCCTCTCTCTGCCCCTAAATATAATCAGTCAACTCATCTTACAATGAAGACTGTGATCAAAAAGCCCCATTCATACCTAGAGAACTTTCAATGCTTTTTTCAAAGTGGGCCACTCAAATATGAGCAAAGTCTCTAATATTGTCAAATATTCCAGAATGAACAACCAAAACCAATAAACAATTAGGAAGAAAGAACTATGAAGAGAGTACACTTAAGCAAATAAAAATATCATTAATAAATGATAATCAATAAAACATAGAAACATTACATTCACAAAATAGGATGCTGAATTTTTTTCCAAAAACCAAGGTCTTAAAAATTAAAAATTATATAGAAATTGTAAATGCCAGAGAAACATGAAAATAAAATATACCCACAAATAAAAAATAACAGATGAAAAATAGCAAACATATACTTTAAAAAATAAGAACTAGTCCAGCCAATTTATCATCTCAAAAATAAAAGCTGGAGAAAGAAGAAAATACATAAAAGAAAATCAAATAAATAATTCAAAAAAAATCCCAGAAATGAACAACATGAGTTTCCATTCAGAAACACTATGAAATACACTACACAGTAGACAAAAATAGACTCAAACCTAGGCATATTATCATGGAATTTCTGAACACTAAGACTAGAGAAAAGATTCAATAATTTCAAGAAGAATTAAGTGTGTTTTATACAAAGGAGTAAAAATCAGAATGGCTTTAGATTTCCCAAAAACATGACTGGAAACTAGAATATATTAGACACTTCAAAATTGTGGGGAAAGATAATTTCCAACTTTCAAAAAAAAGTTGAAATCCAGTCAACTTATAAATTAAGTACAAGGGTAGAATAAAATCTTTTTCAGATATGCAAGTTCTCAAAACTATGCTTCCCAGGTAGCTTTTCTCAGGAGGATGTACTCCATCAAAACCAAGGTGAAAACAAAGAACACTCAGGATCCTAGAGCGAAACTAACACAAAAGCAAGAAAGGCATCCCATGGACGATAGTGAAAGGAAATCCAAAGGCAACAGCTATGGAGCAAGTCAAGAGAACAGAATGACCTATTTGGAACAAATTTCAGAATTATTTGCGGGGAATTTCTTCAATGAGAAAAAATTGATAGGATCCCTAATATATGAATGTATTGGAAGGAAATTTAACAAACACGGGAACTTTTTATTTAAATTAGTGATAAGTTTATAGAACTCTTAGCATATAACAAAAAATTACTAAGCATAGTTTTAAAAGACAATGACTAATTTTTAAAATTATGTTCACATATAACTTTAATAAAAATAAAATCTAAATTTTACCTATATAAAGTGCTTATTATACTTTCTGGCATAAAGTACTTGATACATTTAGCCACTATTCTAATGATGATTTCAACTATACATACATATCAGGCTTCACTTCCAACTGCTTCTTCCACTAAATGGCACCAGGTAAGTTACCTACCTAGAGCTTGTTTCCTTATATATAAAATGAGAATAACTACAATGTTGTCAGCATCAGAGAGAATGTTTATAAGCCACAATACTTGGTATACACGTAAGCATTTAAGAAATGGTAGAGAATATTTATCTATATTTGTATATGAAATTTATATATAATGTTTGTATATAAAATACTTGTATATAAGATGTTTTATTGCCTAAAATCAGAATCCTAATTTAGAAATAATGACACTAAGAGGTCACAGAAGTATAGTGGTTGAATGTAAGAGCTGCAGTGTTTCTGAATGTTTAATCAAGGATTTTAAAATTTTAAGATAAAAAGAGCTAAACAGCCTCCACAGTATACCAAGAGAAAGAAAAGACCAATGAAACATTAGGGGGATGACTAGACAGACCAGATCAACATGAAATCTCAAAAGAAAATGATGGATGGAAAACCTTGTTAAAAGAATATATTGATGATTACAAGAATAAAATGTCGGCCGGGTGCGGTGGCTCACGCCTGTAATCCCAGCACTTTGGGAGGCCAAGGCGGGCGGATTAGGAGGTCAGGAGATCGAGAGCATCCTGGCTAACTCGGTGAAACCCCGTCTCTACTAAAAATACAAAATAATTAGCCAGGCGACGTGGCGGGCGCCTGTAGTCCCAGCTACTCGGGAGGCTGAGGCAGGAGAATGGCGTGAACCCGGGAGGCGGAGCTTGCAGTGAGCCGAGATTGCGCCACTGCACTCCAGCCTGGGCGACAGAGCGAGACTCCATCTCAATCAATCAATCAATTAATCAATAAAATATCATGAAAATAATCAAGTAAAAGTAATGCATGTGGATAATCAGTAAGCTGTGATAAAGATAGATGAGCATAGGTTAAGAAATATAACAATGAGTTTACAAATAACTTAGATACTGTCTTCATATTGCAAAGGCCCCTCATTTGGTCCAACACAGATATGCCTTTCACTAGAAAAGCTAAGTGTTTTCTAAGTCTCTAGCCTCGACAACAACCATCAAAAAGTCCCAGGTACAGAACAGAAAGGGATGGTACCTTTTCAAACTTGGACAGTAATTTGTTGCTTTCCCAAGTTCCCATCACTGGCCTCATTAAGGGCTGTATCTAAGGAAAATGAGATTACTTACTGTACTTACACACATTTACCAAAAGAAAGTGAAAAAATACATTATTTAAAAAAATATTTTATCAACAACGATTAAGATTTGCTAGAATAGCTTACGTTACTCCAGGTATAGCTAGTCATTTATAGAAAGCCTAGAAGGAAATGTTAATAATCCTTGGGGTAACTATGGGGTATGTCAGAGTAGCAGGCTCGGTTAGTGGCAAGAGATCAAACACTGAAGTTATCTGAACTTGAGTTTGAATTCTTACTCTCTCATTTACCAGCTACTGGCCTTAGAAAAATTATTTAATCTTTTAGGCCTCAATTTTTTCATCTAGAAAGGAGATATTTTCTAAGATGTTGCTATGAAATTTTTTTAAAGGAAATGGAGATAATATTAATAATCATCTCATAGGATTATTGTGAGCAAGTAGGATATTCAAAATACACAACAACCAGTATGGCCTGAAAACAAACAAACCCATCAGAATACATACACACACACACACACACACACACACACACACACACACACACACACACTGACCATCAACAACCAGTATAGCTGTATGTACCAGGGTTCACTGGCTGAAGAGCAATTCTGGCTGCTAATATCAGTGAGTACCTAATAAATGTTAACAATTGGTACTGTTAGTTTCTTATTTGTGTTTTTATGATTTCTTTCTTGCTCTGCTGAATACAAAGGATTTTCATGACCAGATAATAATGTTTTAAAATATTAGCTTAATAGGGAAATTTAGAAGATCTGGTACTGGAGAGTCAATTAACAAAATGCTGGGAAAAACAAAAGGAACTTAAAACTCTCATTACTTGAGTCACGCACTAGGCACCTTGGAGAGCCCCAAGACCTTGGCCCTAGTCTGGCTGCCTTCATCCATAACTTAAGAAAGATTCTCGATCCCTTTTAATATCCCATTTGCAAACCCCTGTAAAGTGGGCTCTGTGCCATCCCTTCCAATCATGGCAGCAATGATAAAAGCCTCAAGAAAAAGACTCAATATATCAAGTTCTAAATCCAAGTTCTGCAACTAATGAATTATGTGACCTTGGGTAAGGGAGTCTTAACATCCTTGTTTGTGAAAGGGGAAGAAGAGCACGTTCCAGCTGCCAGTGCATCAATGGTGGCTCAGATGAGAAACTGTATTTTGGAAAGCACAGAGTATATGTAAAGCCAGGGTGGCATGATCTCAGTGATGATGGCCCTGGGGTGTCCCCAGAAAACATGCAGGTGCCAAAGCCATCAGCTATTGAGTTTCCGTTAAAAACCAACCAACCAACCAAACAAACAAACCCTGGCCAGGCAAAGCAGTCAGAGGAGGCAGGATTCATAAGGCAGTATAGTGGTACTTACCAAGCAATAGACTTGAGCATCAGCCAAGCAGAATCGCTCTCCCTTACCATTAAAATCAGGGACAAAAACCTGAACACCCTAGAAACCTAAATCTTAAAGCCTCTGAGAGCAGGAAGGAGGCAGGAGATAGGAGAAGGAAAGGGAGATCATGTGTCTGTCTTAGCAAAATTGTGAAGTTAACCAGGTTTATTTTCAGCATCTTTTTTACCTTTCCTTTCTGACACTCCCTCTACTTTCTGTTGTTTCACTTAATCCCAACCCCAGGCTGTAGTGTCAGAGCACTCTCATGGTACCACCTGGCTGGCTGGTACACCCAACCCCTACTCCATAGGCAAGCACCTACCAAGGCCTAACCTCTCCAGAATATGACTCATATTCTGAAAATTATATCCTCTCCTGACATTTGAGAATAGAAGTCCTCCTATTCCATTCCTACCCTACCTGGAGTTAGTTATTGTAAAACAAATGAATTCACAAGAAAGAATAAGTCATTCTTTGTTACAATTTTAAAGAAAATGCTGAAGATGATAAAGTCCTGATCCAATATTCCCCAAATATCCTTTTTTTTGAAACGCAATTTCACTCTTGTTGCCCAGGCTGGAGTGCAATGGCGCAATCTCGGTTCTCTGCAACCTCCGCCTCCCGGGTTTGATTCTCCTGCCCCAGCTTCCTGAGTAGCTGAGACTATAGGCATGTGCCACTATGCCCAGCTAATTTTTGTATTTTTAGTAGAGATTGGGTTTCTCTATATTGGTTAGGCTTGTCTTGAACTCCCGACCTCAGGTGATCTGCCCACCTCGATCTCCCAAAGTGCTGGGATTACAGGCATGAGCCACCGCATCTGGCCAAATGTCCTAATTAGGAAATTGGATGAACATTTTGTTAGGCAGCATCTTTATCAAATTTCAACTCTGCTGCTTACTAGCTGTGTGACCATGAGCAAGTTAAGCTTTCTGAGTCTCTTTTGTTATTTGTAAATAGGGATGATAATGATACCTACCTGAAAGGGTTGATTGAAGATTAACAAGTTAATATGACAAGCACCTAGAACAGTGCCTATCATGTAGTACAGGAATTTTTTTCATATTTTGTATTTATAACTCTCCTTATCTGTCCTACCCAGCACCTATATCTTCCAGCAGGAACAGTACCTTCTCTAAGGGCTACTACATCTAAATTCCTGGTGGCCCTTGCTCTATCAGTCATCTCTTCTATCCTTTGTATCTTCAAAATCTTCCTCTCCACTAAGTCAATGTGCATAGTCTATAAACACTCTCAAATATTTTCTACCTTTTACAAAAACTTCCTTTAACATGTTTCTAGCCTAGGTATAACCCTTTATCTTCCTTCTTTCAGCATCTTGCCACATTTACAGCCCCTTTGACCTTGATCTCTCTCTTGCTACAACTATTTCTCCCTTCTTTCCACCTCAATACATTTCCCTCTTTTCATTTCCATAAATTTGCATCAAGAGTAGCTTTCTCATCACCCATTTAATCCTTAAAACATTATGATATGGATTTGCCTCCCCATTTCATCAGAATGCCTTTTACTGATTGCCAAGCCCAGGGGGTACTTCCCAGCACACACCTTGCTGGCTGGCTGTGCATCTTGTCACAATGACACACCCCACTCGGAAATGGGATGTCTACCACCACTGGCTGTCTCTGCTTGTCTCCTTCAGTTTCCTAGTTTCCTCCTCCTGTCCCATTTCTTAAGCACTGCATTGCCTAGCAGCCATGCTTTTCTTACACGAGGGAATCTCCTGCTCTTGCTCACCTTTCTTCTTGCCTTAGATGTGTATGTAGAAGGATAGAAGGATTTGTGTTTTTTGTTTTTTTTGTTTGTTTGTTTTGTTTTGTTTTGTTTTGTTCTGAGATGGAGTCTCACTCTGTAGCCCAGGCCAGAGTGCAGTGGCATGATCTCGGCTCATTGCAACCTCCACCTCTCTGGTTCAAGCAATTCTTCTGCCTCAGCCACCCGAGTAGCTGGGACTACAGGTGCATGCCACCACACCTGGCTAACTTTTGTATTTTTAGTAGAGATGGGGTTTCACCATGCTGGCCAGGCTGATCTCAAACTCCTGACCTCAGGTAATCTGCCCACCTTGGCCTCCCAAAGTGCTGAAAGGATATGAAAGGTACCATGTGTGAGCATGTGGTGGGGAGGCACGAGAGATGGGAAGAACAGCCTAAACAAAGACAGGAGGGATCCAAGGTACAGGAAGTCTCATTTAATGGTCCTCAATAGGTTCCTGGAAATGACACCTTTAAGTGACACAACATATTATGAACCCAATTTTACCGTAAGTTAACTGATATAAACAGGAGTTACATTCCCACAGCATATTTCTGGTCCTAAAAACCTAAACTTCTAAAGATCCCAAACATTTCTAATATAAACATTGAAATCAATGTGAGCTATATTTACATTTTTCCTAGTATGTATACATACATTTTAAAAGATAGAATAAAAACAAGTAAGATAATGACTCACCCAAATTTTCAGTGAATCCGTGAGTGAGGGTGGTCATAATGTGTTGGGCTATATCAAGGAACAAAAGTATACAAAGTGAAAATTGTCAGAAGCACCTCTGGCCACCATGCAGGTCAAACACAAAGGAGAACAAATGAAGTGGGTTCACTGAGCACTTCTGTACCGCAGTTTACTGTTGCACATCTGTTTCATTACGGTCTACTTTACGAATTTTTATTTTACTATCATCTGTAGTCAAATTTACACCAAAAGCCCAGGAAACAGTAGCTGGGCTTGGCTGAAGATCTAGGAAGAGCCCTAAGGGGAAGGAATGGGACATCAGCCTGGAGCAGGAGATCCTGGCAATCTGGGAAGGACCCTGAATGCTAAGAGGTTTGGACTTTATTTTATTGGCAGTGGAGAGTCCTGAAGAGTTGGAAGCAATTATGTGTCTACCGCTCCCTAGAACTAAACAATCCCAAATCGTATCTTCGTATCTTCATTTTCACCTAAGAAACATTTCTAACATCTGCCCACCCTGTCCATTTATTTTCCCTTATCACCCTATTATTACATTGCTTTAGCTTCCCCCTTGCTTTTTCAATCTTTCCAGACTGTGAACAAACTTTCCATTTCAGTTAGTTCATTCTATTTAAAAAACAAAACAATTTGTTTGAGTTCTTTGTAGGTTCTGGATATTAGCCCTTTGTCAGATGTGTAGATTGCAAAAATTTTCTCCCATTCTGTAGGTTGCCTGTTCACTCTGATGGTAGTTTCTTTTGCTGTGCAGAAGCTCTTTAGTTTAATGAGATCCCATTTGTCAATTTTGGCTTTTGCTGCTGTTGCTTTTGGTGTTTTAGACATGAAGTCTTTGCCCATGCCTATGTCCTGAATGGTATTACCTAGGTTTTCCTCTAGGATTTTTATGGTATTAGGTCTAACATTTAAGTCTCTAATCCATCTTGAATTAATTTTCGTATAAGGAGTAAGGAAAGGATCCAGTTTCAGCTTTCTACTTATGGCTAGCCAATTTTCCCAGCACCATTTATTAAATAGGGAATCCTTTCCCCATTTCTTGTTTCTCTCAGGTTTGTCAAAGATCAGATGGCTGTAGATGTGTGGTATTATTTCTGAGGACTCTGTTCTGTTCCATTGGTCTATATCTCTGTTTTGGTACCAGTACCATGCTGTTTTGGTTACTGTAGCCTTGTAGTATAGTTTGAAGTCAGGTAGCATGATGCCTCCAGCTTTGTTCTTTTGACTTAGGATTGTCTTGGCAATGCGGGCTCTTTTTTGGTTCCATATGAACTTTAAAGCAGTTTTTTCCAATTCTGTGAAGAAACTCATTGGTAGCTTGATGGGGATGGCATTGAATCTATAAATTACCTTGGGCAGTATGGCCATTTTCACGATATTGATTCTTCCTATCCATGAGCATGGTATGTTCTTCCATTTGTTTGTGTCCTCTTTTATTTCACTGAGCAGTGGTTTGTAGTTCTCCTTGAAGAGGTCAGAACTCCAACAAATTTACAAGAAAAAAACAAACAACCCCGTGGGCAAAGGATATGAACAGACATTTCTCAAAAGAAGACATTCATACAGCCAACAGATACATGAAAAAATGCTCATCATCACTGGCCATCAGAGAAATGCAAATCAAAACCACAATGAGATACCATCTCACACCAGTTAGAATGGCGATCATTAAAAAGTCAGGAAACAACAGGTGCTGAAGAGGATGTGGAGAAATAGGAACGCTTTTACACTGTTGGTGGGATTGTAAACTAGTTCAACCATTATGGAAAACAGTATGGCGATTCCTCAAGGATCTAGAACTAGATGTACCATATGACCCAGCCATCCCATTACTGGGTATATACCCAAAGGATTATAAATTATGCTGCTATAAAGACACATGCACACGTATGTTTATTGCAGCACTATTCACAATAGCAAAGACTTGGAATCAACCCAAATGTCCATCAGTGACAGATTGGATTAAGAAAATGTGACACATATACACCATGGAATACTATGCAGCCATAAAAAAGGATGAGTTTGTGTCCTTTGTAGGGACATGGATGCAGCTGGAAACCATCATTCTTAGGAAACGATCACAAGAACAGAAAACCAAACACCGCATGTTCTCACTCATAGGTGGGAACTGAACAATGAGATCACTTGGACTCAGGAAGGGGAACATCACACACCGGGGCCTATCATGTTGAGGGGGGAGAGGGGAGGGATTGCATTGGGAGTTATACCTGATGTAAATGACGAGTTGATGGGTGCAGCACACCAACATGGCACAAGTATACATATGTAACAAACCTGCACGTTATGCACATGTACCCTACAACTTAAAGTATAATAATAATAAATAAATTAAAAAAAAATCCATATACAACCTCTCCAGGGGAGTCCAGGGAAGTGGGAGGACCATTGCTGTGGGTATGGCAGCTCCCCTCTGATACAGACAGAGCAGAGCCCCTAGACAGCCTTCCTGCCCACATGCCCTGCCCATGTTCCAACCTTTTTTGCCGTGATATGACAGGAGTCTTGAAGCTCTGGCTGTACTGTAAGTTCCAAGAGCAGCAAGTTCAACATCCATAGATTCTTTTGTATTTCCCAGTGTCATTCACGGTGTTGAGCTTATGGCAAGTGCACAGTGAATACTTACTGTCCAAATAAAATAGCAATTTACACTAATTCTGTGTTGAGGCACAGGTGAATTTGGACGGCAGCATGAGAAAACAACAAAAACCCAAAGACCTAGAGCTCCATAAAAAGAGAGAATGCAAAAGTGGAGAAAGCTAATACCAAGATAAACACTTTACTGAAAATTTGATCTAAAAACTCCAAAGAATTTTCCCCATTGCAGAGCCCAATTAAGCAATTTTTTGTTTTATTATAATGCTGTTTTTCTTAAGTAACCAAGGTTTCCGAAAGACAACCAGTAAATCAGAACCAAATTATCAAACGTGGACAAACCAGAAAGCAACACAATACAGTGAAAACGCAAGGACTCTGGCATATGGCAGACATAGCTACAAAGCCCAGTTCTACCACAAATTAGCAGTGTGGACTCAGGAAAATTACTTATATTCTCTGGACCTAAATTCTCTCAATGATTAGGTGGGAGAAAAACTCATATAGCTCACTGCATTATGAAAACCAAGTTTTAGAGAGTGGGCATAAAGATCCTGGCTCAGAGGGATCACAAAATAACATTATTTCTTGTGTTTACTCAACAGTTGAGTGCCTTCCATGAGCCAGATATGGTTGTAGGCACTGCTGATAGATTAGAGAATAAAAAAGGCAAATACATGTGCTCATGGACCAGAGATTACTATCTTTAGCCCTTGTGACAATAGGATAAAAGCTCCAGTCTCTCTCCCCATGAAAATACACATCATTTCCAAACACAAATTATGCCTGCAGTTGCAAGGCAGTCAAGGATCTCATGAAATCCTGCAGTTCCCTCTTGTGATCTTACTCTATCCCTAGATCAGTCAGGGTCTCCTAAATAAGTTTAGTAAGAATGAATCAGGATGCATATTAGATTCAGGACCCCATTTCTGATTTACCTGAAAAGATTACCCTAAGGTGAGAAGTAGGAATATGGATATTATCAAGTGTCCCAGGAGAATCTTATCAAATAAGGAAACACTGCCTAAGATGTCAGACTCTGGCACACTTGGTTTTCCTAAGCTTATCCACCCTATTATCTAACTATAAATCAAATTTCTTCTAGATCCTGGCATATAGTAGGTACTCAGTGTACTTCTAAGTGATGGGAAGTGAATGCTATACCCACATATACTTCCCTAGATGACTAACACAAAATTATCAGTCCCATAGTTTATCCAGGCCACAATGTAAAATGTATCTACTAAACGACCACAATGTAAAAAGGCTTAGAAAGCAGAAAAAAAATGAAAGGCAAGAGCTAAGGCATCACAAAGCACTGATACATACCTGGTGCTACTCTCAGAGATGGAAAGAGAACAAAAGGATAATGACTCAACTGAGGCTAGGATTTGGATGCCCCATCTCCAGCTCCAACCATCCCTTCCCTGTCCCCATTTCTTGGTTCCTAGTTTCACCTTCTCCTCCACCAAAAACATCACTGGTCATCAAGCAGGAAATAGATAAACTTCAAACAAAATCAAGTACAAAGTACACCTATGGGAGCCTGGTTAATAACATCATGTTTTTCCCTCCATGGACTGCACAGGCATATTCTCCAAAAACAAAAACAAAACCCTCAACTGAAATGTTCACATTTTACAATCTCAGACAACAAGTATTAGGGCAATCATTTGTCTGGGAGTTCTGTGGTAATTCTAAATTCAAATATTCCATTCTATGGTCCCAGAGACCAATGGTAAGCCCTGGAAAATCCCAATACGTCAGTATCCAAATTACATAGTCTTTTCACTTAGAAGCAATCCCACTATCAGGCCCCATACCCAATATGTGGCTGGGTAAAATGTGGCCTTCGCAAGTGAACCAAGCACTGCTCCCATTGTATAAATGGACATCCGATTAGACATCATTAGAACAAGACACTGTTCTAAATCAGAATCACACAGCACAGCAAAATATAAGCCTCATCCCTGCCATCCCCAAAACTTAACCATACCAGAAATGGTGAAATGGTCAACTAACCTTTTCTCAGGCTTCACGAGATGGAGTCCATAACCAACCTTGGCAGGCAAGACCAATTCCTTTCAGGGACAGGTAAGTTTTTCCCTTTCTAGCTAAATTCATCTTGTGTGACCTGTTAGTATTCCCTTTCCTGTCTTGCCTAATTTTCCTCCAAAATAAGCTCTCCTTGACCTGTCTTCCTTATCTGATTGTTTTTCTACAACAGCAGCAAAATCACAAAACAGAACTTGATGACAAATTCTTATTACGAGATAAAATTTAGAAGCCTTCTTTTATATGCCAAAACAAGTGGCATTTGTGGGTTATATCCATGCTTGATGTCTGTACTGAACTGGTAATCAAGGGTAATCTGCCATAGTAATACTGCCCAATCTTGTAGCAGTGTAGCTCAAGAAACTCACCTCTGGAAAACTGTGTCGATCTATTCCCTCCCAACTACCTGCATAGCCCCATTAATCTAACTCTCTTGTCCTTGTGAGGTTGTCATTATCAGAAGATAAGCACAGGGGGAAAAATCCAAATAAAAGAGAACACATATGAGACATTGTCAATCTGGAAAACCATTCAGCAGTTTCTAATAAAGGTAAAACATACTCACTGTATGACTTGAAAATCCCACTCCTAGCTATTTACACAAGAGAAATAAATTTAGGTTTGCACAACCTGTAAGCAACTGCTTTTAGTGTTTTACTCATAATTACCAATTACTGGAAACAACCTAAATGTACTTCAATTGGTGAATAAACTGCTGTATAGATATTCCATGGAATATTAGTGAGCGATGAAAAGAGCTGAACTATTGAATCAGGCAACAACATGGAAGAATTTCAATGCATTACACTCAGTGAAAGAAACCAGACTCAAATGGCAACACAGTGTATGACACCATTTACATGAAATCTAGACAAGGCAAAAGTCTAGGCACAGACTTTAGAGCAGTACTTGTCAGGGGCTGTGAGTGGAGGGAAAGCCTGACCACTGACCACAAAGGGGCATAAGGAAACTTTACAAGGTGTTCAAATTGCTGTCTATCTTGATGGTGGTAGTGGTTACAAGACTACATTTACCAAAACTTAAAGAACTACAATAGTTGATTTTACTGTATGTAAATTGTATCTAAACAACCCAAGGTTTAAAACCAATTTAAATACCAATAAATAAACCATGAAAGAGAAAGGAAGAAAAAGAATATAGTTGAAATGGGGGCTAGAGTTTCAAATTTAATAGTGAGTTTCAATGGTAATTTACCTTGAAAAGAAAAAGGGAGAAGTTTATCTGATATTTACCCAAATTTAGGTTATAATTGAAAATATGTGTTAATTCTTAGAACAAAAAAAGATTCAATTTTTTATTTGTTATATAACTTCAGCAACAGGACTTACATCAGCAGGACAAAATATCTTTCATTTCATACTTGACTTTTCATAGCACGATTATAAAGGAGATCATTTTTCCCCAAAATATTTAGAGCATCTCTTTTCACTAAAGACTTCTCTTAATCCCTAAAAGGTCCTAATATTTCTCTTTAATGCCTATCAAGTCAATATCTTAATCAATTTTCTCTTCTTTAATGGTTATCTGGCCTAACTCAGTCAGATCTTAATTGGGCCATGGCACATGATTCCAGCAGTTTCCCAATGTCACTTTCATAGAGTCCATGAACTATTTTCTCTTTTGCAAGATCTGAAATTTCTCTTTGTAATCAACTTACTTTGCATACATATTGTATGGATGGATGATGATCAGACAATCAGAGAAAGGCCAGCCTACAAAACTGCTGGTGTTAAGTGGCAAGTAAATTTGTGGTAGAGAAAAATTATGTAAGTGATGAGTCTTTAGTGAATATAATCATAACTTTTACTTCCCTCTGTTGCCTCATAACTGCACAGTCAGATAATGAATACATCAAATAATGCATTTTAAGCTGAGGATGCCTTGTATTTTATCAATGACACTTTGTTGGTGTTCTTCCAACTCTGATAACCCACATTCCCTCATTGAGCATGCACTATTATGCCAGACTGTAATATCACAGGACTGTAAAAATGCTATAAAAATGGCTTAGATGCTTTGATAAGTATGGCAGGAAGACAAGGTGAAACAGACAGCATCATCACCATCATCTTGTCTAACATCTTACTCAGTGTTTACTGAGCACCTACCACAAACCAGGTCTTAAGAGCTTCCCTTATACTAATTTAACCTTCTCAACATGCCCATGAGGTCATTACCATTAATATTCTCGTTTGATAGACAGGCAAAGGAGTCTCCGAGCTGTTCAGTGAATTACCCAGGCACCCAGCAGGTCCTGGGAGGAGCTGGGGTTCACATCTAGCCCGGTTGCAGATGTTGCACATGTAAAGCATTTAAAGACAACACTGTGACTGCTATGATCCCCAGGGAAGAGTCGTGCACTGTGGAGGCAGTGACAAACCATGAGCAGGCCTGAGCCCATTCTGTACCCCAGGTCTCCAGGGCAGCTGTAGCTCTGAGAGCCACACCCCATAGACAATCCACAAGCATCTGTCAAATCACTTGAGTCGGGATTTGCAAACAACTTCTGCAGCAGCAAGGGCAGGAAGCAAGGAGGAGCAAAGGAACAAAACCTGCCAATGGGCTCTTCCCAGCCCCAGCGCTCTGGGAAGGAGGCTGCTGAAGGCAGTGAGGTGGGCCACCGCTGTCACCCGACAGCTGCTGTCCTGTCCTGCCCTTCACACGGGAGGCAAGCTGTACAAGCAGATTCTTGCACCCACACTTTAGAAAAATCAGACTAAATATAGCCAAGTTTGCTCTCATGAGCCAGCTCAGAGCGGGTGGTGCTGCTACATTCCACTTCAGAAAACTGGGGAGGAATCAACTTGATTTATAAGAGAGCAGCTTTCCACGCTTGCTCTTGTGGTTTCAAAAGGACCATATGCAAGATCCAACTGGACTGTGGGGAATGTTGCAGGTTTGGCCAGGCAAATAATACAGCCCTTAGGAAAAGGACTTTACCAGACATGAGTTAGGAGGCTCCCCATTCACTTCCCTTCCTATAAAGGACTAAACTACCACATCCCTGGGATGTGGGGGAAATCCATCAGGAAGCACACATTATACATACACTACTCAGTTTTGTGCCTTTTCCCGGATTCCCACCCATCAAAATCCTACTCAAAAGCTCACTCAATGCTATTCCTTTCGTTAGGCTATCCCCATCCAGCTCAGAACTAAATGCTCCATTTGTTCTCAGACCTCCCACGTTATGGTGCTTGTACTTTTATTTAGCACTTATATCATTCAGTCTAATCTGCTTCTCTGTCTCCTTCCCCCAGTGGAGGCTGCAGGGAAGGGCTGGGCTGGCAGAGGGCAGAATGGGCTAAGCGCCCTTCCTTATTACACTCCCCACCACATCTCATAGAGTTCCTTGTACATGGGTGCTACTCTACTGCTTATCAACAGATACACACAATCTGCCTGAATGCCTGTGGATGAGCATTTACAATATCCCCTCTTTCTCATAATTAAATACACAACATCTGACACTCACTCGCCAGAGTTCAAGCGTGGGCTTCAGATCCCCAGTTCCCCCTACCTTTGTAACATGTCACCACATCATCCACTGTGACTCAGCATTACAAAACACAGCTACACCAGCAAAGGTTTCCCAGTTTCTGCTTCTCAGCACCAGCCCTTGTTTCTTCAGGCATGAGAGAACAGCAAGGCAGATGAGAAAGAAAGGGTGGGATAAAAGGAATTAGGAAGGGCTGGGCTAGGCAATACAACAGTACGATTAGACTGAAGCCCTGTCTGAACTAGCTAAGAGGGCTACAAAAGAGATGGGGGTGGCAGGAACCGCTGCCACAGCAAGTTTCAAACTAGGTTGGAGGCCCCAATTCTTGTTCACACAGTCACTGGACAGGAATTTTCAATGACGAACCTCTAGCCGTCAATCTCCTTCCTAAAACAAAGTGATCAACAGAAACTGCTGATGCAGGAAAGTCAAATCTGGTGGTCTAGAGAACATAATAAAAATAAGAAAAAAAGACCCTCAGGAATAAGTGAATGGGAGAGAATCAGGGAGTAATTAGTTTAACAATCACACCATGAAGCTGCCCCAGAGTTAAGTACCTATGAGGGAAACTTGTCCATCATCTCACTGCCTTCACGACATCTGCTCTACAGAAGAACACCGTTGGAAGTTCTCATTAAGTGTGTATGGGAGTTACTGCGGAAATCAAAAGCAGTCATAAACCCACCCATTCCTTCATTTGTCTCTATTCATTCATTCATTCAAGCTTCATGGATGAGGCATGAGACATAGTCCTTGCCCTTAGAAAGTGCCACCAGAAGAGGTACATTCAAATGATGTTCTCAAGAAGAAAAGGTAGTTAGGAAAGCAGAGGTAAGCTAGTTAGCAAAGCATAGGTAAGCTAGTTAGCAAAGCATAGGTAAGCTAGTTAGCAAAGCAGAGGTAAGCTAGTTAGCAAAGCAGAGGTAAGCTAGTTAGCAAAGCATAGGTAAGCTAGTTAGCAAAGCATAGGTAAGCTAGTTAGCAAAGCAGAGGTAAGCTAGTTAGCAAAGCATAGGTAAGCTAGTTAGCAAAGCATAGGTAAGCTAGTTAGCAAAGCAGAGGTAAGCTAGTTAGCAAAGCATAGGTAAGCTAGTTAGCAAAGCATAGGTAAGCTAGCACCAAGAGAGTCACACAGAGGCAGGACAGAGCTGCTTGTGTTCTATGAAGGGAAATCCATCAGAATTACACGTCTGGTCTCCCTCTTCACCCTCCGGGTCCTCCTCAGGAGAGGAGAAGTCAACTCTCTGATGATCAAGTCTGTGAAAAGGCACAAAGCATAGCTTCCCCCCCCCTTCCTTTGGGTCCCACCTGCCTGCTGCAGGAGCCCAAGTTATCTCTGCTCTCCAGCTGTCAGTGGTATAGAGCAGGGGTCTCCAACCCCTGGGTGGTGAACTGGTATCAGTCCATGGCCTATTTAGGAACTGCGCCACACAGCCGCAGGTGAGCAGTGAGCAAGCAAGCGCTACCGCCTGAGCTCTACCTCCTGTCAGATCAGCAGAGGCATTACATTCTCAGAGGAGTGAAAACCCTACTGTGAATTGCACATGCGAGAGATCTAGGTTGCACATTTCTTATGAGAATCTAATACCTGATGATCTGAGGTGGAACAGTTTCATCCCAAAACCATCCCCCATGGAAAAACTGTCTGTCATAAATCTTATCCCTGGTGCCAAAAAGGTTAAGGGCCACTAGTGTAGAGGGAGGCATCCCTGTGACGGGTAAGTTCACTGCTGGGTACGATATTAGCAAGCCCACTTACTCTCCAACCCAAAGTCAGAAAAAATTACCCACTATACCCTTGTGATAAAAATGATGTTTTTATCTCCCATGTGACTCCTTTTACTCTCTGTGATGCAGTTCTGAATTCAAGTTGGGTACAAAGTCATCATTTATGGGGCTGCAAAGCCCAGTGTTTACCATGACTGCTTCTATTTGTCACAAGTGTTTGACGCGATCTCACTTCCCATTTTCCCAGTCACTGTTATTATTACTTAGCCTTACAATATTTTGGCGATGGGTAGTTTCTGCACTCTCCTACAGGATAAAAAACATAGAACCTGAGCACTGAATGACTTATCAGAAGATATTTGGTAAGCTAATGTGTTCACTGATGATGGAAAATTCAGATTTCTTAATATAGATGTCATTCAGAGCATACAGTCTTGCATTTGACATGTTTTTCTTGGGGAGAGAGGTGAGTGCTGAATATTGGAAATCATTTTTCTGCCATGTGAGAGGTGCTATTCTGTTAGACCTGGAATAGAAATTACCATGTACAATGTCCATCCTCCCTACTTTTTTCATAAATCTCTGAGGATGAAGCAAGAAAAGGAATTGGGGATGAGGGGTAAAAAACCCTTCTCTAGATCTAGGGACTCGTGCATTTATATGTCATTCATGAAACAAATGACTGTGGGCCTCCTAAGTGCCAGGCACCATCCCTGGAATACAGAGATGAATACAAAGATGAATACAACACTGTCCCCAATGAATCCACATTTTTCTTCTCCCTGAATAATACTGCAACCCACTTCCGTTAGAAAACATCAATAGGCGCAACCATCTATACATAGTCTGTCCATAGAGAATGGAATAGTTTGGGGTCCCT
Organism: Macaca mulatta; assembly: GCF_049350105.2. NCBI lineage: Eukaryota > Metazoa > Chordata > Mammalia > Primates > Cercopithecidae > Macaca > Macaca mulatta. The sequence goes on from NC_133413.1 coordinate 129,023,160, forward strand.
GCTACCTCCTTCCAAGAGGTCCTAGTTCCTAGTCCTGCTAATTTGTTTCACAAGACACTGCTTTTGTTTTTGTTTTTTAAAAAAGACAATGGATGCCAGTATAATCCTAATCCAAATGCAGACCATAAGATCGTACCCTGTTCTGGGGCTGGAAAGCACACTTGTAAGCTGCCCATAAATGCAAAGCATGGGTCGCAACCAGACTAGGAGACATAGATAGGACGTTGCAATTAAACTAAGAAGAAAACATAACCCAGGGTAGTTACAAAACAATAAACAAAGGGCACCTCTTTTTCACCTTAATCACACAGCTGCAGGTTCAGCAAAATGAATGAGAGAACTACTTGCTATTAACACTTTTACAAATTCAAGTTCAAGTTTACTTAAGAAAAATGTTACACATAGTAAAAAACCTTCTAATTTGTTACTAATTAGAAAAACTGGCTGGCATGAATAAGTGAAAATTCAGGATATAAAACACATGCCAATTAGTATAGCTTTTCTTAAGAGAAGGGATGTGAGTACGAGTGAGATTTACTTAGGATACAGGTTCCAGACACCCTTCCAGAAGCCCCCTCCTTTATTTAATCCTCACAGTGTTCCCAGGAGGTAACCAGTAGTGAGCCCATTTTTTCCAGATGTGGAGACTAAAGCTTAGATGTTAAGTAATTCGAACTGTATTTTCTATTCCAGTTCCTCTGGCAAAACTCCTTATTCTCTGAAGCAGCATTTCACAATGAGTTGGGTAAACTGGTCATTGCTTGACCATGGCTTGGCAACATGATATGGGAAGGCCATGCACTGCAGGCCATGATTATCTCTGGCCATGGGCACAAAATACCAATAGCAGCCCCCAGCCGCAGTTCCTACATATCCCAAATGTGCCCAGAGACAATGTCACTCAGCAGTAGATGTAAACTACTGCTCTAAAAGATTTTTTGGGCATCAAGACAAAAGACTGAAGAGAAGGGCACTTCAAGGTGGGCAGATCACGAGGTCAAGAGACCGAGACCATCCTGGCTAACACGGTGAAACCCCGTCTCTACTAAAAATGCAAAAAAATTAGCCAGGCGTGGTGGCGGGCGCCTGTAGTCCCAGCTACTCGGGAGGCTGAGGCAGGAGATTGGGGTGAACCCAGGAGGCGGAGCTTGCAGTGAACCGAGATTATGCCACTGCACTCTAGCCTGGGTGACAGAGCAAAACACCATCTCAAAAAAAAAAAACCAAAAAAAAAACCTCCCGTCTTCAAATCTGTCAGAAGTCCCTAACTGTAAGGCATTTAGGCTTCCAGGAAAGCCCCATGTACCCTTATAGAACCAGTTACAAAACCTCCATGAATATATTTGCCATGCAATGAATGAGCACTGAGTACCTATTATGGGCCAAGTACTGTGCTATAAGCTGGGAATACAAAGTCCAAGTCTAACCCGCAAGGGGGTTACAGTTTAGTAAGAGGTAGATTAAGTATGATAAGTGTTAAGATAAATGTGAGCAGGAGGCACCTCCCATAGACTGGAAAGAGTGCTGAGAAGGCAGAAGAGAAAGGAGGGCTGGGACAGGTTCCCAGAGCAAGTGACATTTCCCCTGAGGCTTGAAAGACCAGGTAGGAGTAACCAGGAAGAGACTGGTCCAGGCTGACCTCTTTGCAAAGACAAAAGATAAGAATCATATTTGCAGTTAAAGTTAAAAATACTTCCTTCATTCTTTGAGACCTCACTGTGATTCAAACTCAGGATCTCCTGTTTACTAGACAGGTACTTTAACCAAATAAGTCACTAGAAAATAAACTCTCCATAGTCCACATGTACTTCCTTCCTAAGTTCTTGTTTTTGTAAAGTCTGGCTTCACTGGTATAATCACCCATCAGGCAAGAAATAAGACGAATTTATACTTCTTACAGTGGACAAGAAATTGTTTTCGAGAACAGTGTGGACTAGCAACAAGGGGGAGTGTCCCTGTCTTGGGGACACAGGAGTGGTGAAGAGGAGAGATCATAATCAGTGCCACCTGATGGGTGACGTAGAAGGGATATTTAAGGAGTACGTCAACATATCCTTGGTCTCAAGCTCAAGATGAACTTTATCTCGGCTTTTGTTTTGTTTCTTTTGGCATCTTAAGTCTTGACTCACTATCAATCATAACGATACAAAAAAAAAAAAGAGAGAGAGATTCTCACCCTACTGGTACATTTGCACCGACAAGAAAACCTAGAAAAATCTTGGTTGTAAGCGAGAGGACTTCATTTTTGTTAATAAAGTTAGGAAAGCTGGAAGTGGCTGGCTGAGGATCTCTGAACCTGAGATAGCCCAAAGGCAAGAGTTTCCCGAGTTTATGGGCGCTGAGTGTAGGAGCTGGGTTGTTGCTACTTCGGGTTCTTAAGACAGTCGTTATAAGGGGAGCAAGAGTCAGATTAGTTCAGTTTCTTTCTCTTGGGGCAGGGAGCAGAGGGAGGAGCAAGCCAGCCCTTGTGGTTCCTTCTGGTCTCTAGCCTACAAGGAATAGGCTCATTTCCCCTTGGCAAGGCGCCTGAAGCAGCTGGCAAGCATGCCTCCTCTCCCTACCTCAGTACCCCCTCTGACCTGACCGCACTCAGAAACCAAAATTCTGTAGGTGAATGCAGGCTCCCATTTTGTCCCACAATCATTTCATCATTTAGGTACAGCTTGACCTCTAATGTGACATCACAAACGCTTCTGGTCCACAATCTTTTTTTCTTCTTCAGAAACTACCCTAAACAAGGAAGTTTGTGTACCAAGGTAAGAGAATCGGAAATGAAAAACTCAGGATCCCTCACGAACAGCCCGACCCTGCTTTCAACCAGGAAGTTCAAGGGAGGCAGGACTGTACGGTCAAAACTGCAAAGTCGAAGCTCAAGACTGTAAGAAGAAAGTGGTCTTCAAAGAAAAGGATTCACCCAAATCGAAGAGGTTGTTGCACTTCTTTTCCCTGGCTGATTACATTTCATGTCTGTAAACTTTGCTAAGCCCGGGGCGCTGGCTGTATAAGCAGAGACAGGTGTAGGGACACCTCTACCCTCTGGATACATCTGCGGCCGCCGCTGCTGGGTGCACAGGACGAAGGGCCCTCGACCCAATCCCAGTCCAAGCTTCCGGATGACGCACCTGGGCCGGGGACCTCTCCCACGTGAGGGGGCCAACCAAGCATCCCCAGCCCTGCGGCCACCCAGCCCGCTCCGGAGGGAAGGGGCAGGGAAAAAGGGCATCTTGGGGCCAAACCTCATGCCGGATCCTCCGGCTTTCCCCCCATTTCCAGGATATCGTTTCGCATCAGGGACACTCCTCTCCACACCTCCTACCTCAAAGTCTTGCGCACCTACCCTTCACGTCTCTCCAAAGCAACTGAATTAAAGCGCCTACTGGCCTTGGCGGCGCAGGTGAGTGCCAAGAGGTGGAGGAGGAAGGGGCCCGCTCTCCGCCACCCCCTTTCCTCGCCTCCCCACGATCGCCAAGCTTCATCGGGGATGTGTGGCTTGGGGTGCGCGGGTTAAGAAGGAGCTTAAAAATGCCCCAAGCGTCCCTTACCTTCCACAGCCATTCTCTCAGAGCTTCCCTAACGCATGCATAATTTTCTTGGCCGAGGTACTCCTCCTGCCCCGCGCTCCCCCCACTCCTCTCGCTTTCGCCTAAATATTCTGAGCTTATCTGCTCCAGGACCAACCTGCCGCGGTCACGCAAAGCGAGGCAGCCGGCTCCGGGCTTGGCTCGCGCAGGGCGTCCTGGGAAGTGTAGTTCCCTCCCTTCACTTGGACTCGGGAGAGCACCCCGACTCCAACGCGGAGGCGCCGCCTGCCCCCACACTCGGACAGCAGCTCCAGCTTCAGCTGACCAGACCGAGTAATCTCTCCTGGGGAAGTTGTGAGGGGACCCAGGACGCCTGGGGTGTGGGATGGGGGGGGGGGTCCCGGGAAGCGGTGTGGACTACATCTCCCAGGAGGCCGTGCGCTGAGATAGCTTCGGTGCTAAGAGTAGGGACCCGTGATTGAGCCCGTCCCTGTCCATTACAAGGGGGTTGGCACGTAGCAGGTGTGGTGAGGTGGGCAGGTGCCGGTCAGCAGTGTGATGAGCTCCCCCGAGCTCGTCCGCGGGCCTCTGCCGCAGGTACCGCCCCCTGACCTCCTGAACCACCATTTAGTAGGGAGAGCAGAACCACTGTCCGCCTGTGGTTCTCCACCTGGGCCAGAGAGCGCTGCCCAGGCTGAGGTTGAAACTTGTTCCTTCGCACCCTGAGATGTATGGGTTTTGTGAGGGAATTCCGCCGGTTGATACAGCCGTCTTCTGATCCTACAGGGTGGTTCAGGTGGCTAAATACTTGGCATGGGGGTGTAGGGGAGGAGGAGTGGCTTAAACCCCAATAGGCAACATCCCCAAGGGGTTGTTAGGAACAAAGTCGGAACCAGGATTGTACCAGAGGAGGTCAGATGAAAGCCTGCCTGGCTTCCAGGATAGGAGGCTTTCAATTTGGCTAGCCTTGGAGCCTGCTGACAGCCTTTGATAGGGCCTAATAATTAACAGTGCCTGAGAATCACGTTCCTTCAACTTCTGAAAACTACGTCCTAGCTGTAGGTGCTGGGGATGATATAAGCAGACAGGATAAGGGGAATCACGTGGATAGCAATACAATTCGACAGCTGGTAAAAATTAAGTTTCTAAACATTTTTTCCTGCATATGAAAATACGGATACAGTTGTGGCTGTAAAGGGTAAGGGAATAGCCTCAGGAATAAATCTGGCTCAAGACTGGATTGACTTTTAAAGGCCTTCAGTTTGGAAATGCATTTGGTACCACATCCACCCAGTCACCCATATATAATGTTAATCTCTGTAAAATAAGGAAGTGCAAAAATCGGATTCTTCCCATGATGACTACTTAGACATTTTTGTCTGTCTTGGTCATTAGCAAAAAAAAAATCTCAAAACAATTTTGTTTCTGGGCGTATACATGCACACCTGTTGTTCTGGTCACTAATTACATGCCTAGTCCTCCTATTGGGTAATATATAATAATAACACGTGTATAGGCATGTTAAAGAATACTTGCGTATAACCATTAAATGCTCTTGTTGATACTTTAATTCTGAGTCCATGGAGCTGTGTAGAAGTCAAAGCTAAGCCTCCCTTTTAGGTACAGTAGAGAGAGACCCATTCAGTGAGACATAATTTCCATGAGAAAAAGAATTTTCCAACCTTATACACAGCCAAGCATTCTAAAACCTGGAAAAAACTGAAATCCAGGTGCTTACCTACTTTATGTATATAAAATCACCAAAGCATTAAGTATTTTCTTAGATTGAATGAATATGAACGAAAACCATAGGACAGGTAGTATCAATGGTTCTCAACCTTGGCTGTGCATCAGCCTTTTATAAATATTCCTAAGCTTTATCTTAGTCTCACAGAATCAGGGCTTATGGGGGTTTGGGTAGAGGCACTTAGGTTTTAAAAACCTAGAGGTGATTCCAGTCTTCATTGAGGATGAAAACCACTGGTCTGTTTCCAAGCTTTTAAATATGTGGGTGATATTAAAATATAAAAGTCACTGAAATCTGTTGTTAATTTTAAAACTTCAGCTTAGCTCAAGTCTTTAATATTTTTCCCAGTGATGTGCATTCTAGACGAGTTTTATTTTTAGTATAAATAAAATGTGAAGGAGATGTTAGTTTCAACCATATGAAATAGCCAATGTTTGAACATTTTTAAAACCTACAAATAGAGCAGTTTCATGTGGTTCTGCCTAATAAGGGATAAACAATAGTTGTGCAGAGGTTTTCAATTCTGGCTGAATATTAGAATCACCTGGGAAGTGCTAAAGAAAAAAAATTACATTTGTCACGAGAATGTTTGAAAGAAAAAGACACAAAATACCAACTCTTGACAAGATTGTGAAGCAGTAAAGACTCATATATTGCTGGTGGTGTGCAAATTCACAAAACCACTTTGGAAAACCATCTGAAACATTGAGCTGAATATATGCTTATGCTGTGACCCAGTAGTTCTACTCCTAGGTTTACACCAAACAAATATGCATACACATGTTCTCCAAAAGACACATGCAAGAATGTTTGTGGCTGTATTATTTTAATGTTTCCCAAATGGAAAACAGCTCAAATATTTATCAACAACAGATTGGAGAGATGAACTCTGGTATAAACAAATAATTCCATATAGCAGGGGCCAACAAACTAAGAGCAATGAGACATTTATTTTTTATGGCTCACCAGCTAAGTATGATTTTTATGTTTTTAAATGGTTGGGAAAATACAAAAAGGTATAATTTTCAAAACCTGGAAATTATATAGACATACTTACATAATATCCTCAATTTTGCCTCTTGTCCTACAAAGCCTCAAATATTTCCTACCTGATCCTTTACAGGAAAAAAAAAAAAAAAAAAAAAAAAGCTTTCCAAACCCTCCTATAAAGTAATGAGAATGAAGGAATTACAATTGTATACAACAACATGATGAGCCACATATATTAATCGATTGTTGTTAACAGATTATCCCAATGTTTAGTGGTTTATAACAATACCCATGTATTACTTCAGTTTTTGTGGGTCAGTAATTTGGGCACAGCTTAGCTTTTGCTTTAGTATCTTTCACAGACTGCAATCATGTATTGTTTAAATGACTTATTTTTAGTCTTTTTTTTTTTTTTTAATCAACAGCCAAGTACAGTTCCTAACAGTTACACCCAATTTTAGTAAGGGGCAAAGTCCAGACCTCATCCCCTACCTCTCATAAGCCAAATTCTGTGTTCATTATGATACTATTATTTGTTCCTTATAGTATATAAGCACTTCGAGTGCTGGAACTGAGTCTTATGCTTCATATCTTCCAGATTTTTGGTCACAATTGTGGTTACATAGTAAGTATTCAATAAATCATTTATTATTACTATTGTTATGTTTTTAATCATTGTTATAAGTAGCGTTTGTTGGGAAATTGCAAGTGCCAAGCTCTGTCTAAGCACCTTGACATACATCATCTCCTTTAATCACTACAATATTGTCAGATATCACTATTTTCCAGATGAGGAAATTGAGGCTCAGTGAGTGTAGGTAATTTGCCCCATGTCCCAAAACATGAATTGTAGTAAGGGGATTGACGTCTACCTAAGTGTAGAACTTTGTGATATTAGTCTATACAGATTTCAATACTGATTACATGATCACAAATCTGAATTCATAAGCACTTGGCCAAATAGGAATTGTCATTACTAATAAAACGAAGGGTTTAAAATATTTTAATATCAGAAATTGTGATATTTAGAATGATTCAAAAATTTCTGAATATATCAGAGAGCACAGAAAGGGAGGGAAAAGCCCATTACCTTATAGTGAATTAAATAAAAAAAGAAATATTGAGATGAGGCTACAGATTTCACTGGATTCTAAGATTTAAAGTAGTACATATAAGTACTTTACTATATTTGTTGTTCTAACTAGGTTGCTATACTCACAAGCCTCTACAGAAAACATTCATAAATCTCAAAAAGTAAATAGATTATGTTTCTATTCTGTTCAGGGAGATCGTCTAAACTTAACCAAAAGGATTCAAACCCTAAAGACTAAAATTTTTACAGGAAGGAACTGAGAGGAAAAAAAATTTTTTTGTAATTAAGATAAAAAATAATAACTGTAATCCTTGAGTCATGAAAAAAGTGCCAACCATTCAAGTTATATCAGGCTTCCGTTGGAGGAAGTAAGCATATTTCAGGGAACATGATTTAAGCAAAAGCCTCGTTGTTTTTGCTTAAATCACATTGTGTACAATTAAACCACATTGTGTGTTATCTGTATATTGATAAGTTGGTGATATTCTATAGCATCATTCTTCTAAACTATACTTTCAAAATCGGACTTAAATTATGAGTCCAAAATTTGAGCAAAATCTATTTACCTTTGTATTAACTGGTTATCTGAATATTTGGCTTCCATACTCAAGCTTCATAGACATACAGAGCTAGATTGTAATCCTGACTCTCATTTACTCGATGTTGGTTATTAGCAAAGTTCTTTGACAGTTCTGTGTCTTGGTTTTCCCACATGTATCATAATACCCTTAATTGTGTAATGTATATGTTACCTAGCTCGCAGTTTGGTGCTCAGCAGTGACTGAGAGGGTATATACAGTGTTGTGAGCTATCCTGGCATATAATGGACACCCAGTAAGTGTTTGTTCTTTTCATCATCCGTGGAAGCCTGAGAGGCCATTCCAAAAGAACATGAATATAATTCAGTTAAGCAGTAACAAGGGCCTCAGGATACTTGCCAGGTGTGGAGTAAGTCTGCCCAGTTTGACTTGTAGTTAAGTCACAGAATGAACTTGATCAATGCAGAGCCTCCTCTGACAGGCAGGAAAACATGGCTGTACCATGGAAGAGCAGTGTCCTGGATCCTTGTCCCTTTTTAAATAGGTTTTGTTGATAGAAAAGAGTGTGGGATTATTGTGGGCTGTAGCAGCTAGCTGCATACGATCTTTCTGTGTTCTGAATTTCCTACCCTGAAGTATTAGGTTGGTGCAAAAATAATCGCAGTTTTTGCCTTTTTTTTAAAAATGATAAAAACCGCAATTACTTGTGCACCAACCTAATAAATTTGCAGCAGCTCTTCTGAGCAGAGTTGTCCCTACTTCCCCCAACCAGGGGAAATTATAAACTGTGCGTAAAAGCATAGGAATGGTCATCTGGAATTACTTGTCATCAGTACACATCAGCACAAGAGAACACTAGAAGAGATGCTACTTATTTTCACAACTGAACTATTCTATGCCAGGTGGTTAAAAACTTAAGGTGTGATGGGCTCCCTTGTACTACTACTTCCAAAATGACCAGAAATCTTTACTAGGCAGAGATGCTAAAGCTGACCGCTTACTGTAGTTATTTCACCAGTCCTTTCCCTTCCCTTCTGTTCCTCTGTTAATAATTATCTAATATACTTTATATTTTAACCATTATATAGGGTACAATAAGCCTTCACATACATTATTGCATTTTATCTTTATAATGGCTGTGAGTGGATAGTATTTACTTCATTTTATAGGCATGAAACAGAGGCAGGGCAAGGATAGATGATGAGACCAAATTTATACACCCAGACAGCCTGAATTCAACACTTGAGACTTCCGCATTCAGTACTTTTTTCATTCCATCTCAGTGCACTTTCTCATCAGGTGTAAAATTGCAACTTACCCTATTGGCTTCCAAAAATACATTGAAATGCACTCTGACATGAAGAATCTCATTTGATACCAGGCATTTCAACAAAATCCCACCTTAATTGTGCAAAAGAACTCTCTAAGAGTGAAACTTTTCTTGAATGAGCTTAAAGTACAGTGATCTTAATGGAAGAATTTAGCTGGAAGATATTCATCTTCAGTACTCTTTAAGTCTAAGCTACGGTTTTCTCTCACTAAGACCATTTCAGCAGTTTACTAATTAGTCTATCTGCCATACAATTCTTCCCCAGTGCAGCTTTTCTCCACGAGCAAACAGAATGGTATGACCCAAATCTCATCATCTCGCTCCAATTTGAAGTCATTTGATTGCATCCCTTTGCTCTCTGGTTAAAGTCTATAAGCCATAGCAAAGTTTTTCTTAGGCTCCCTTTCTGGGTTAGTTTTCTCCACAACACTCATATCAGTTTGTGGGAATATATTTATTATTTTCATTTAAATAGTGTCAGTACCCCCATTGATTCCATGGGATTAAGAAAGGACTCTGATTTTGCTCCCCTTTGATCTTCCAACCACTAGCACTGTATCTGGCCCACAAACTTAATACATGTATTTTGTGTCTATAAGAACTGTCTGACTGAAGGAGCAAATGAGTAAACTACTTGATCATAAATGTGTTTATTTTTCCCGATTAAACTGTAAGTTAATATTTTGGTTTTGTTTGTGTTAATGTTTTATACTCTTATAAGTAGCCTTCTTTTTTCTAATCTAGAATCTGTTCAGAAAGGACTTAGAGGCAAGTTACTCTAAGTCCTATCATTTCACAGTTGAGGCAGAAAACGAAAAAAGCTTGCCAGAGTCACATCATAGCAGAACAATGTCTAGAATCCAGGTTCAGGCTAAGGTTCTTCGTTGGTGGTTTGATTTTTGTTTTTGTTTTTGGAGGGTGTGGTGGGGAGAGATTTCCGTTGCTCTGGGCTCAGTTTGGCTTGGTGGCTGAACTTTCAGTCAAGGAGGCTGGGGCAGCTCTGCTCCTCACTACAGGTTTTTGAGTAAGCTGGGGAGCTCTGCCCCAGGCTAAAGGGGCAACAACAGCTAATGGCAGAGGAGCAAGAGAGAAAAATGAAATGTACAAGGCTTTTAAGGCCTGCCTCAGAACTGTAGCACTTTCACTGCTCTTACATCACTTATTGAATCAAGTCATGTGGCCAATCCAAAAGTCAAGGTGTATTAGTTCATTCTCATGCTGCTAATAAAGACGTACCTGAGACTGGGAAATTTATAAAGGAAAGAGGCTGGACCAAAAACTTAAAGAACCTTTTCTTTTTAGGAGACCATATGCTTTCTTGTTCTCCCTGTGGGAGAATAAAAAACCCACATGTTGTGGTGTTGCACAAGGGAAGAATGGAGTTGGGCTTTTGTGGGTAGAGATGAGAAAAGTCCATCCGTTGTCAGAAAGTAAGAGTCTGGGGAATTCATGCAGTCAGAGCAAGACGAAAGGCTCTGCAGGTGCTGATGACAGATTACTGTCCTCATAAACCTGAAGGCATGATCTAGGGCTCAATCCTAATGTCTGAAAACTCGAAGAAGTAGAAGAAAAATGAGACCTAGGAGATAATTTAGATTGCAGCTGGGAGAGAAAGGACGCAGCACACCCAAGATGTGCCTTGTGAGATAAGGCAAGCATCAGCATGGTGCAGCCCTGGGTTTCACCTTTGACTGGCCTTTTCTGGCCTGTGATAACTTTTAGTGAAAAATGTGGCATCAAAAGGTATATCTGCAAGGTCTAGTTTTATTCAGGGATCCTAAAAGCTGGAAATATGAACCTTGTGGTGCTGGGGAAAATTATTGGCTAATTTTTGCCCCACAGTTTTCAACGCTAATGGAGTAGTATCTGTTAGGTGTCTTAGGTGATGTGGTGGTTCATTTGTTAAGGTCGTCTCTGCCTTCCTTGGAGAACCCTTCTATGGATGCTTAGAGGTTCCTTATTCTCTTCCTCTGGGCTTGTCTCAAAAAAAAACAACAACAATAGGCCGGGTGCAGTGGCTCACGCCTGTAATCCCAGCACTTTGTGAGGCCGAGGTGGGTGGATCACATGGTCAGGAGACAGAGACCATCTTGACCAACATGGTGAAACCTCATCTCTACTAAAATATAAAAAATTAGCCGGGCATGGTGGCACCAACCTGTAGTCCCAGCTGCTTGGGAGGCTGAGGCAGGGGAATCGCTTGAACCAGGAGGTGGAGGTTGCAGTGAGCCGAGATCACACCACTCCCCTCCAGCCTGGGTGACAGAGTGAGACTCTGTCTCAAAAAAAATAATAAATATATAAATAAATAAAATGAAATGAAAAACAATAACAAACATACAAAAAGCCTCCCCGAAGCTGTGGTTTCTTATGGATGCTGCCTTACATGTGCTGGATATATTAATTGATACCACACAGTGATAGAGTAGAAATACCCTGGACCCTGGAAACATAGATCAGAGTTTAAAATCTGTCTCTTCACAAACCAGCTGGGTGAACTAAAGCAAAAGAATTAACATTTCCGGCCTTGGTTTTCTTATCTATAAAATGGACAATATCCCTCACCAGGTCTTTTTGAGGACAAGTTATCTATCTATCCAATAAATTATGCCAAACTTGGCTGTGGTAGTTCATTTGTGATGTCAACTTGACTGGATTAAGAGATGCACAGATAGCTGCTAAAGCATTATTTATTATCAGGCCTTCAGTAGACACTGAGCCTGTCCATCATCTGCTGAAATGGAAACCCAGGTGGTTTGGGATTTGATTCGAACGATTGGGTTGCCCCAGGTGTGTCTGTGAGGGTGTTTCCAGAAGGGATTGGCATGTGAGCCTGTGGACTGAGTGGGAAAGATCTGTGGGTGGGCACCAATCAATCAGTGGGGTATCTGGATAGAACAAAAAGGTATAGGAAGGGCTAATTCACTTGCTTCTAGAGCTGCCCTTAGAGCTGCCCTCTCTTCTCCTCCTGTCCTTGAACATTTGAACTCCATGTTCTCCAGCTGTTGGACTCCAGGACTTATACCAGTGGACCCATGGGCTCTCCAGCCTTTGGCTTTGGACTGAGAATTACACCATCAGCTTCCCTGGCTCTGAGGCCTTCAGACTAGGACTAAGCCGCACTACCAGCTTTCCTGGTTCTTCAGCTCACAGATGGCCTATCGTGACTTCTCAGCCTCCATAATCTAGTAAACCAATCTTCTAATAAATTTCTTAATTAATTTTCCTCTCTCTCTGCACATATATATATACACATATATATATATATGTGCATGTATGTATGTATGTTTTGGTTATTTTAAAATGTACAATGAATTATTGTTGACTGTAGTCACCTCTGTGTATGTGTATAGATATATATATATACACACACACATACAGAGAGAGATGAAAAGAAATATATATATCCTATTATTTCTGTCTCTCTGGAGAACTCTGACTGATAAACAGTGGCTTAAAATAAACATTTATCATCTCATACAATTTCTGTGGCTCAAGGAGTCTGCGAGCAGCTTAGCTGGGTGGTTCTAGCTCAGTGTCTTTCATAAGGTCACAGTCAAGATGTCACCCAGGGCTGAATTCATCTGAAGGCTTGACTGGGGCTGGAGGATCTGCTCCAAGGTGGCTCTCTCATGCACTTGGAAAGTTAGTGCTGGTTGTTAGCAGGAGGGCTCAGTGCCCCCACAACATGGACCTCTTCATGGAATGGCTGAATTGTCCTCATAGAGGGACAGTTGGCTTGCCCCAGAGAGGGTGACCCAAAGGGGGCAAGAAGGAAGCCACAGTACCTTTTATGACCTGGTCTTGGAAATCATGCATTGTCACCTCTAGCTATTCTACTTGCTACAAGCAAGCCACCAAGTCCAGCCCTCAAGGGAATGGGAATTAAGTTCCACTTTTTAAAAGAAAATTTTTGTGGGTACATAGTAGGTGTTTATGTTCATGGAGTACATGTGATATTTTGATACAGGCATACAATGCATAATAATCATAGGAATATAACTGGGGTATCCATCACCTCAAGCATTCATCATTTCTTTGTGTTACAAACAGTCTAGTAATACTCTTTTAGTTATTTTAAAATGTACAACATTATTGTTGACTGTAGTCACCCTGTTGTGCCATCAAATAATAGATCCTATTGATTCTATCTAACTATATTTTTGTACCCATTAACCATCCACACTTTCCCCTCCTCATCTCACTACCCTTCCCATGCTCTAGTAGCCATCATTCTACTCTCTATTTCCATGAGTTCAATTGTTTTAATATTTAGTTCCCACAAATATGTAGGAATATGAGATGTTTGTCTTTCTGTGCCTGGTTTATTTCACTTAACATAATATTCTCCAGTTCCATCCATGATGTTGCAGATGACAAGAACTCATTCTTTTTTTGTGGCTGAAGAGTACTCCATTGTATGTATGTACCACATGTTCTTTATTCATTCAACTGTTGCTGGATAGACACTTCTAAATCTTGGCTATTGCTAATAGTGCTGGAATAAACATGAGAGTGCAGATATCTCTTCAATATATTGGTTTCCTTTCATTTGGATATACACCTAGCAATGAGATTGCTAGTTTTAGTTCTATTTTTAGTTTTTTAAGGAATCACCATACTGTTCTTCATAGTGGCTGATTTACATTCCCATCAACAGTGGAGAGAGTTCACCTTTCTCTACATCCTTGTCAGCATTTATTATTCCCTTTGTTTTGGGTAAAAGCCATTTTAACTGGGGTGAGATGATATCTTATTATAGTTTTGATTTGCATTTCTGTGATGATCATGATATTGAGCACCTTTTCATATACTTATTTGCCATTTGCACGTCTTCTTTTGAGAAATGTCTATTCAGATCTTTTGCCTGTGTTTTAATTGGATTATAAGATTTTTCCTACAAATTTGTTTGAGCTCCTTATATATTCTGGCTATCAATCTCTTGTCATATGGATAGTATGCAAATATTTTCTCACATTCTGTGGGTTTTCTCTTCACTTTCTTGATTGTTTCCTTTGCTGTGTAGAAGCTTTTTAACTTGATATGATGTCACTTGTCCATTTTGTTTTGGTTGCTGAGGCTTAACTTTTTGAAGAGGGTGTATAGGAATTTGTGGACGTATTTTGAATCAGCACAAGAGGCCACATATGTAAGATTATTGTAACAAAATAAGTGTGGAGTAAATGAATTGATTATTATTTGGAGGTTTAAATAGTATCCTGTTCTACTGTTCCCCTCTAGTAGTAGCAGTGCTTGGTATATAACAGACCTTCTTGCTCTTGTCCCCCAGGCTGGACACAATGGCATTATCTCGGCTCACTGCAACCTCTGCCTCTCGGGTTCAAGCGATTCTCCTGCCTCAGCCTCCTGAGTAGCTGGGATTACAGGCGCCTGACACCATGCCTGGGTAATTTTTTTACTTTTAGTAGAGATGGGGTTTTACCATGTTGGCCAGGCTGGTCTCAAACTCCTGACCTCAGGTGATCCACCCATCTCCGCCTCCCAAAGTGCTGGAATTACAGGCATGAGCCTCTGCGCCCGGCCAACAGCCCTTCTTAAATAATGAACAAAATGTATTGCTTGTTCTTGTGTTAAGCATTGGGCTAAGCATGTTAGATGATATAGCTCATTTCACCTTCACAATAGCCCTGGGAAATGGGTCCCAGTCAATTGGTATCCCAATTTTACAGAGGAGGAAACTGAAATATGCACAGATAAGTTAAATAATTTTTTTTAGATATTAACATGGAGGACTTGATGGAGCCAGGAATTGCTCTCAAGCAATCAACCCTAGGATGCAGCTTTTAACAGCCTTACTCTTGGTGTTTACACCAATCAAGGCCTCCAGAATTATTCATGTGAAATACTCCTGCCTCTGAAACTTACTTGTCTAGGACTACTTTGGAGGTGGGAGAAATAATGCCTGAATGGTTATGCCTATATCTTGAAGCGCTTCTTTCAGATTTAGACTACTTTAATCATTCCCAGCCAAAATTTTACAATGTGAGGGACAGGAATTTCTCCTTCATTCTTTCTTTTTTCCATCATTTGATAAAACACACCCACAGCCCTTCTCCTTTCTTCTGTTCTATACTTTAGGCTTCTCCTTGAAACTTTGTTGTTCTTCCTGTGGCTACATAAGAGTTTGAAAACTGCCAAATTAGATCATCTCTAGAAGTCATTTCCTGCTTTACCGTCTTATGAGCACATGAGTCCTCCCTGTTCCCCATCAGTACAGAAGTTAGTGACCAAATCCAGTCAATTCTGTCATCAACAATTGCTCTCTTGGCTCTCCCTTTCTTGTCCCTTAGCCACTGTCCTCATTCTACGAATCTGATAAGAACCGAAATCGACACAATGTAGCATTCCCTTAACTGGGCCAGTACTCTCACTTCCAAATTATCTTGTGTCCAGTGGCCACATAAATCCTCAAGAATGTCCTCTTTCATTCTGCCACTCCATTGTTCAAACACAACCCTTCAATTGTTTGTGTTGCATTTCTCACATGGGGGTCCCACAGATATGAGTACATATCAATAGACATGATTTGGAGAATACAGTCTAAAAAAAGTTAAGTTTTTTCCTTTACTAATAGAATTTCAAGGTGACTTTGATATGCTAATGTGCAATATGAGTCTTCCTGAAGGAGAGATAATGTAACCAAAAGGTTTTCTCTCTTGGGCTTGTTGTGGGCAAGCACAGGTTTCAGGTCATAAAATTCCCTTGGGTTGTCATTTTAGAAGTTGTTTCTTATCACTAATGTCTCTTCCCTGACACTTCTCACTTGGTGATGAGGCCCCTACTCACTGTATTGTACCTTAACACGTGAAAGTCCAGAAAGTCATTGCTCAATAGGCTGTTGCTCTCTTTCTCTTTGACTGTCTAACCCTCAGTGTCCCAGAACCACCACTTCAGAATATCAACGTATGTTTGTGAGTGTATACATATACATAGCTTTCTTTACTGAAGGACTGGGTGATTTTATTTATTCATTTTTTCTTCTTATTTATTTGTTTTTGTTTGTATATAATCATAGGATAAAAGTACAATTTTGCTACATTGAATTATTGCATTGTGGTGAACTCAGGGCCCTCAGAGCACCTATCACTGGAGCCATTCACATTGCACCCACCAAGCAATCTCCAATCATCTACCCCCATCCCATCCCCTACCCCTCCAAGTCCCCATTGTCCATCATTCCACACTCTGCTTCCATGTATACCATACTATTTAGCTCCCACTTAAGAGTGAGAACACGCAGTATTTGTCTTTCTGTGTCTGAGCTGTTTCACTTAAGATAATGGCTTCCAGTTGCATCTGTGTTGCTGTAAACCTGAAGGACTGGTTAATTTTAAAAGCGTGTTGCTTCACAGGAAAAAAAATGTTAAAAATCATGTACTAAAAATATAACTTCCCCAGGTCCAAAAATGTGTTTGCCTGTGTGTATGTGCGTTGACTGAGAAGTCAACCCTTCACTACATGGGTCCTCTTTGAACACATCCACAGTTTTGGATCTGACTGCACTGCCATTTACTGGTTTTGCCCTTTTATCCCAGAGAGACTTATCTTCTAGACATTCCCAGTAAAACTCTGTTCATATCCTGGAAAATCCCAATACCTACCCACTGAGTCATTCCAGGGCCCATTGTAATTTCCCATATTAAGACAGTTTCCTAAATGCAGATCATTGAGTTTAGAGTAGCATCCTGTGGTTTTTATTTAAATAATTAGTGATTTCTTTTGATAACCCAAGAGTTGCAAAATGGTACAGGATGAAGGTTCTTGGTACTGCAGGTTCTGCAGCAGCATCCAGGTATGCATGTATCACCCAAGGTAGACCTCTTTCTTTCTCTCTTTCTCTCTTTCTCTCTTTCTCTCTTTCTTTCCTTTCTTTCCTTTCTTTCCTTTCTTTCCTTTCTTTCTTTCTTTCTTTCTTTTCTTTCTTTCTTTCTTTCTTTCTTTCTTTCTTTCTTTCTTTCTTTCTTTCTTTCTTTCTTTCTTTCTTTCTTCCTTCCTTCCTTCCTTCCTTCCTTCCTTCCTTCCTTCCTTCCTTCCTTTCCTTCTTTCTTTCTCCTCCCTCCCTCCCTCCCTCCCTCTCTCTCTCTCTCTTTCTTTCTTTTTCTCTCTTTCTTTCCTTCCTTCTTTCTTTCTTTTTTTTTTTTTTTGAGACAGAATCTCATACTATCACCCAGGCTGGTGTGCAGTGGCACGATTATGGCTCATTTCAACCTCTGCCTTCTGGGCTCAAATGATTCTCATTCCTCAGCCTGCCAAATAGCTGGGATTACAGGCATGTGCTACTGCACCCAACTAATTTTTTGTATTTTTAGTAAAGACAGGATTTCACCATGTTGGCCAGGCTGGTCACAACTCCAAGGTAGATTTCTTTGGAGATTTTCTTGAAGATATACCCCCCACCAAAAAAAAAAAAAAAAAAAAAACCCAACCCCAACTATTAGATTGGTTAGAACAGCACATAACTTACTCTAAAATTATTTTAATCCTCAGGGAGAGCACAGTCTCTCTAAACCCTAATGAAAAGCAAAGTATTTTCTAACTACTTGGTAATTTACAACATAACTTTTTCTTCCTTTGAAGGCAGTAGATTTCATTATTATGCAGAGTAATATTACATTCCTTCAGTGCTTTCAGCATGTATCACTTTGGGCCTGATGGTAAAAGAGTCATATGCCTCATAAAGATTGCTTCCTTAGTCATGTGAAGAGAACATTTGAAGGACTATTCAGACAAGTAAGCAGTAGGCACTATGCTGGGCACTAGAAATGAAAATATGAATACTACAAGTTCCCCCAACTGAGAGCTGACCTCAAAAGGCATTTATCCACTTACTTGTTCTACGTCACATATATTCTGAGAACTTACTATATGCCAGAGACTATGTTAAGTGGTAGGGAATGCCTTAGACTGAGTTCCCTGGAATTCAACTCTGAGACTGAGAATTGTGAATTGTGTGTGCAAGGTTTATTGAGGAATATTCTTCAGGAGTGCACCTGAAAAAAAGTGAGGATGACAGAACTGGACAGGGAGAGAACTGATGATTAATGCAGTTACAACTGAGACCTTGTCCAGTCCTAATAGGAGTTGTCCCAAAGAGGGAAGCATGCCAGGCCTTCATACGCCCATGCCATCCAGTCACTGGTGGCACATTCTCCTTGAGAAGGGCTATAGTCCTGAACAAGGCAGGTTTTTGAAGCCTCGGCAATGCTGAGTGAGGGATATGGTTTGAACTATCAGCCATTGATATTCCTAGTAGCTGGGAGATTAGGAGAAATCTGTGTGAGAACACAACATCCACTATTGGGCTATAATAGGGCAAGGATCCATGCATGCCTTAGGAAGCTGAGAGTCCAGCTGAGGAGCCACAGCAACAAATGGGCAAAAGCAAGTGCAGAGAGATAAGTGTAAGAGTGTGGGAAGTGATCTGAAGACACACAGCAAAGACATCTAGCCCAGTCTTAGGGGTCATGAAAAGGATTCCCAGATGAGGCAATGTCAGTAATGAGACTGCAAAGGGGAAGTGGGTATGTGAAGGGAGTTGTGCAAAATGCTAAAGGGAAAGTCTTCCTGATAAAGGGAACAGCATGTGCAACAGGGTAGGCAATGTGAGAACATGGCATAGGAAATTCTTACAGAGTGAGGAATGGCTGGAGTGGAAAGTGCAATAGAGGAAGTGGTGCAAGGGGAGGCCAGGGAGCTGAGCCACACCCTGAACCTTAAGGATGGACATGAAGAAGCAGGCATGACAGTGGGGGATTTTATCTAGATTGTCCTGACAGTCACTGTTTCCAACTGAAAGTTACATGATAAATTCTGCACTTCGGGAAGATCATTTTTGGCTGCAGTGTGGAGAAAGGATTGGAGGTAAAAGACTAACACAGGGGGACTCCTAAGAGTGACCGTGTCGGTGGCTGGTTCATTAGTTTCTGGTGAGAAATGATAGTGATTAAAATGGAGGTATGTCAGGTGGGACAGAGCGATGGATGGATTTGAGAGACATTAAGGAGGCAGAATCCATAAGACTTGAGTGATTGGATATGGGTCATTAGGGAAAAAGAGGAGTCAACCTCAGATTTGTCTTTGAGCCAGAGCAGGCTAGCAGTGGTGTGAAGCACAGAGCTCAGAGTGTCAGACTGAAACCAGGGAACCAATTAGAGTCATGATAAAAAATAAAAATAAAAATAAAAATAAAAAAATCTTTTTATACAGGGACCCATTCAGGAACAAAAGAGAAAGGTTTATGAATCATACTCTTCATACAAATAATAAAAACATAAAATTCTAAGAAAATAAAATATGCATTCTTACAGCTTAAATTACCTTTTTAAGAAAAATGTCAATGAGAAAATTGGCCCTGCTTTTGGCCACTAAAATATTATTATGGGCTGGGCGTGGTGGCTCAAGCCTGTAATCAATCCAAGCACTTCGGAAGGCCGAGGAGGGTGGATCACCTGAGGTCAGAAGTTCGAGACCAGCCTGACCAATATGATGAAACCCCGTCTCTACTAAAAATTCAAAACTTAGCTGGGCATGGTGGCATGCACCTGTAGTCCCAGCTACTCTCCTGAGGCAGCTTGTCTGTGATTTTGGTCCCTCTTTGCATAGTGCTTAGACCCCATAAAGACCACTCTAGACCAAGTGTGGTGGCTCACGCCTGTAATCCTAGCACTTTGGGAGGCTGAGGTAGGCGGATCACGAGGTGAGGAGATTGAGACCATCCTGACCAACATGGTAAAAACATGTCTGTACTAAAAATACAAAAATTAGCTGGGCGTGGCGGCACATGCCTGTAATCCCAGCTACTCGGGACACTGAGGCAGGAAAATTTCTTGAACCTGGGAGGCGGAGGTTACAGTGAGCCGAGATCGCGCCACTGCACTCCAGCCTGGTGACAAACCTAGGCAATGACTCAAAAAAAAAAAAAAAAAAAAAAAAAAAAAAGCGCTGTAGAGCATGTTCTTTTTAACCTGGATGCAATCCTGCAGGTAGGAATTATTCTATTCCCAACTTATGAAGCAGAAACAGAGGCTCACAGAAGTGAAATAACTTCACTTCCCTAGTGGCAAAGTTGCTTCAAGACTATTCATTCCGGCCAGGCGTGGTGGCTCATGCCTGTAATCTCAGCACTTTGGGAGGCCAAGGCAGGTGGATCACCTGAGGTTGGGAGTTTGAGAGCAGCCTGGCCAACATGGCAAAAACCCATCTCTACTAAAAATACAAAAATTAGCCAGGCATGGTGGCAGGAGCCTGTAATCCCAGCTACTTGGGAGGTTGAGGGAGAGAACTGCTTGAACTCGGGAGGCAGAGGTTGCAGAGAGCCGAGGTCGCACCATTGCACTACAGCCTGGGCAACAGAGCCAGACTGCCTCAAAAAAAAAAAAAAAAAAGATTGTTCATCCCATTCACTGCTCACTGCTTCCTACATCAACCTAGGGTTCTCTCTGTCTGCGAGGTCTGGGTTTGTCTGTCTGCTTAGAAGCAGAAAACTGAGAGGTCAGATGTTGCCTTGCTACCCTCAGCTACCTGTCATAGGCCATGTACCCTGGAGGTACTGGCCACCTGAGCATTTGTGTGTGTGTGTTATAGTCTTGCTCTGTCACCCAGGCTGGAGTACGATAGTATGATCACGGCTCACTGCAGCCTCAAATTCCTGGGCTCAAGCAATCCTCTCACTTCAGCCTCCTAAGTAGCTGGGACTACAGGTACGGCTAATTTTAAAAAATCATTTGTAGAGACAGGGCCTCACTATGTTGGCCACACTGGTCTCAAACTCCTGGGCTCCAATCCACCCACCTTGGCCTCCTAAAGTGATGAAATTACAGGTATGAACCACTGTGCCTGGTCACACCTGAGCATTCTTGCTTCCTGACTGCATGTAGGCTGCTGCTGGGGTCCCTTCCCTGGAACTTCCTACTGGCCAGGTTTTGTGTTTGGGTTACTCGGAGCACAGAAGCAGAGCAGGACAGGCAGAAGTGGTTTCTCCAGATACAGATTCCTATGCTTTGTAGGATCTGAAAACTTCAGTTTTACCCAGGTCCTGAGTTATATGTTGTAGCCACATGAACTAAATGACTCCCTAAGCCAGCCATATTGTCACCATGCAGGAGCAGATGACTCCACCCTCAACTAACGAGGGGAGGGGAGTAGAGGGGAGAGGCTCATTTTGAAACTGCCTCTGTTGGGGGCCTTCAGGTTGCAGTCCCTGGCCACACAATGGTCTGCCATTTGGCAGGCACATCCAGTGTTAGGTTTTCAAATACAATGATAAGGGAGTTTATATTTTCATCTGATAAGTATAAGTAAAAGATGCAATTAAATATGATTGCAGATTAGCTTGAAATAGATTTTCTGGCTGTAAACATACATGTACAGATGTATGCATTTCAGATATATCCATTAATATTTCCACAAGCACTTCGTAGTCTTGATTGCTGTGGGTGGTTAATACAAAGTTTTGTTTCTTGTGTCTTCTTTCTTATCACGTTCTCCTCTGAAATCTGCCTCTATCCTGGGCTGCCTTATCTACTTCCTGAGTCCCATGATATTTTCTCTGAAATGACAATAAAAATTGAGCAAGAAACTGCCTTTGGCATTTATAAATACTGACTGTAAGGAATCACAGAATGCTTCTAATTTTAGCTGAAAATGTAATAATAATAATGATATAAACAGCTACCATTTATCAAATATTTGTTATTAACCAAACTCTGTGCTAAATTCTTTACATACACTAACTCAATGTACTGAGATAAAATTATATTACAACACAAGGATTTTGCCACTTTTGTAGCAACAATTATCCATTGCCATGCCTTCTCTGTTTTCATTGCCTTTATCTGATCTCTGAATTGGACATTCTGTGCAGGACTCAAAATGCTGATTTTGCAACATCTCCTACACCCTCTGTGAAATGGAGAAGATGCCCCTTCTTACACTTTAATGCATTGCCTTCAGGTCTATGTCTCTTTTGTTTCTTTCTCATGCCGCTTCTGTTCTTGGAGATCTCTTCCGTCTTCCTAGAACCTTCCCCAAGGTCATGTTTCAGGTCAAGCAATCTTCCAAAGGCACCAGTTCTGAGTGATTTCCCACTTCTGACACATTCCTATAGGAGAAGGCATATGTTGACAAAAGCCTCAACTGCAAAGCTGTCTTGTATGGGTCTAGAAGAGATAGGCCAGGTGGCAGATGATGCCTACTTCCCAGCACAGCCCTGATGGCATCTCTCCTACCCTGCTCCTTAGGCACAGGCACCACTGTAGTAGGAAAAATC
Source organism: Macaca mulatta (assembly GCF_049350105.2). Classification (NCBI taxonomy): domain Eukaryota; kingdom Metazoa; phylum Chordata; class Mammalia; order Primates; family Cercopithecidae; genus Macaca; species Macaca mulatta. Next base: position 129,045,668 of record NC_133413.1, read on the forward strand.
TTGAGTACCTTCTTATTTTGTTTAAGTTAAAATTAGGTTGCCATGAATCTTATTCCACAAACACATGAGCACAAAAAAAAAAATCATAGTTGTATGTAGAAAATCCTAAGGAATATATGTTTTAAAAACTGCTGGAAATAATCCATTAGTTCACAAGATCACAGGATACAAGATCAATGTACAAACATCAATTGTAACTAAATACTAACAATGAGCAATCTGAAAATGAAATTTAGAAAACAATTTCATTCATAATAGCACCAAAAAGAATAAAATACTTAGGGATAAATTTAACCAAAGGAGCGTGAGACTTGTATGGTGAAAATTGTAAAACATTGGTGATAGAAATAAAAGATGATCTCAGTAAGTGGAGAGAAATTCCATGTTCATGAATTGGAATATGTTAATTCTCTCCAAATTGATCTACCGATTCGACTCAATTGCTCTCAAAATCCCAGTGTGTGTCCCACTGGGATTAGTTTTCTGCCTTCATGAGAAGCCCTATGATCCACTCTCTGGGCCATCATGTTAGCCAGAGCTGGGCCAGGGTTGGTTTCCTCAGATGCGTATCTTTGTGCTAAGGAAAAATTGAAATGTTTCCATTGAAATTGGTTTTTTATTGTAGCCAAATAAACTAAATGTAGCTAAATGAGGCCCCTGCACCTACTGAGTAAGCAAATATTATAACTGCCCATGGTCAGAGGGGCTCAAAACACATCATTTAGAAAATGAAAGGACAAGCCACAGATTGATTTGCGAAAACTTGGAAATTTTTATCTGAAAAAAGACTTCCAGAATATATCACAAAAAACTCTTGCACCTCAATAATATGAAGATGAACAACCCAGTTAACAAATGAGGCCAATACTTAAATAGACGTTTCATCAGATAAGACATATGAAGGGCCGATAAACACAAGAAAAGATGTCCAACATCATTAGTCACTTGGGATTTACAAATTAAAGCCACACTGAGATACTACTTTATAAGCACTAGAATGGCTATAATTAAAAAGAGACAGAAGCAAGTATTGGGGAGGATGTGGAAAAACTAGAACTCTCACGTTGCTGGTGGAAATGTAAAATGGTGCAACCACTTTGGAAAACAGGTTTTATTTTAAAAATGCTACCATATCACCCAACAATTCCACGCCTAGGTATCTACCCAAGAATAAATGAAACTATGTACCCAAAAATCTCATTAATGAATGTTCATAGCATTATTATAATGTAAAATTTCCAAAGTGGAAACAATCCAATTGTCCATCAGCTGGAGAATGCATAAACAAATGTGGTATATCCATATAATTGAATAATATTCAGCAGTAAAAAGATCGAACTACTTACATATGCTACAACATGGATGAACCTCAACAATATTATGCTAAGTGAAGGAATCCAAAAAGAAAAGACTACATAATATATAATTCTCTCTATATAAAATATCCAGAAGAGGGAAATTTATAGACATAAAGCAAATAAGTGGTTGTCTAGGATTGGGGATGGAAGCAGACACTCACTGCAAAAAGACACACGGGGACTTGGGGAAGATGAGAATGTTTTACAATTGGATTGTGATGATATCTGCACATCTGTAAACATTTACTGAAAATCATTAACTTGTATTCTCACAATGGATGAATTTGATACATTTTATGCCTCAATAAAGCTGCTAAAAATTAGCATAAAAATGAGAGTGCGAAGAATAAGTGGAACAAATTTGGTAATACGTTGATAGTTCTTGAAAATGGATGATGGATATTGAGGGTTCATTGTAAGTTTTCCTTTTCACCCTTTGTGGATATTTGAAATTTTGATGATAAAAGAATTTAAAAGTAATTTTAAAAGAGGAAATATCGTAGTACTTTATTTTCCTTACATGAAATTAAACCTGGTTCACATATTATGAGGCTGGAGGAAAATTTAATCTCAGTCATTATAGTGGTCTCCTCGTTCGGGTAACTCAACACTATGGGAGTCTTATGTGGCACCCTCAAAATCTTCAGGCCATTAGTTCAAAGTGATATAGTCATTATTTGGCATGAATGAGCCTTAGGAAGAAGTAAGTAATTTATGCCAAAGCTGGACCCAGGAATCTTTTTGGAGGTCTGTGGTACTCATGGTAAGGGCAACCCTCCCTCAGTCCCCACGACGTTCCTGCATGGTCATTCCCCTCTGAATCTTGGTCCCTTTGTTCCCAAGAAGAAGTGTGACTTCTTACACTAGTTACTGGGTGTCACTTCTCCCATCTCATTCCAGTTTTTTTTGTGTGTGTTAACTCTTCCCTGGATGTATCCTTTCACAATGGCCAGGGAAATAGTTCAACTTGCAGCCACTTTTTCAGGTTGTGCTAATGAACCTGAGGTATGGATATAAAAAACATTCTCTAATTTAAAATGTGTGTGTGTGTGTGTGTGTGTGTGTGTGTATGTGTATCAAGTACAGAGAATAATCCACAGGTAATTCCCATCTTCAAATTCATCTTTTAACATGCAAGCGTTAGTGCATTTTCTTATTTAATCATTCATTAAACCAATATTTATTGAGCCCCTCCAAGTAATGCCATTGCACTGTTTGAGGCACTACAAATACATCACTAAACAAAACCAACAAAGACTTTGCTTTTATGCAACTTAGGCTGTGGGGCTTATGTTTTCAAACTTTAATGTGCCTAAGAATCATGTGGATATATTGTTAAAATGCAGATTCTAATTTCATAAGGCTTTGAGATTCTGCTTTTTTTTTTTTTTTTTTTTTTTTGAGATGGAGTCTTGCTCTTGTGGCCCAGGCTGGAGTGCAGTGTCACGATCTCGGCTCGCTGCAACCTCCACCTCCTAGGTTCAAGCGATTCTCCTCCCTCAGCCTCCTAAGTAGCTGGGATTACAGGCGTCCACCACCACGCCCGGCTAATTTTTGTATTTTTAGTAGAGACAGAGTTTTACCACATTGGCCAGGCTGGTCTCGAACTCCTGACCTCAGGTGATCTGTCCACCTCGGCCTCCCAAAGTGCTGGGATTTCTAAGAAGCTCCCAAGTGTTGGCCATGCTGCTCGTACACAAAACACACTTTAAGTTGCAAGACTCTAGAGGGTAAAAGGGGAAAAACATGGAAAACACAAAAGTTAACCATTCACAATTTTCTGTACTAAATTATTACTAAACTCAGTCAAATGTGGTGGCTCATGCCTGTAATGCCAGCACTTTGGGAGACCAAGGCAGGAGAATTGCTTGAGCCCAGGAGTTCAAGACCACCTTGGGCAACATTGCAAAACTCCATCTCTACGAAAAATTTTTTTAAAAATGGCTGGTGTGATGCACATGCCTGCAGTCCCAGCTATTTGGGAGAATCACTTGGACCCAGGAGGCTGAGGCTGCAGTGAGCCACGATTGGGCTACTGAACTCCAGCCTGGGCAATACAGCAAGACCCCATTTCAAGCAAAACAACAACAACAAAAACCCCCAAAATATCATACTCTTCTAAAACAGCCAAGTTGCTCAGCACTTTCCCAGCCACTCCCAGGTGCATTGTAAGAAGATACAAGGTTACAGGAATTCTCCTTCTAGGAATCCATTTTAATGAACTCATTGGAAAGGCAGACGAAAGTATCTGTAGAAGGAATTTCATCACAGCATCATTATAACAACAAACAATTAGAGAAAGAAAAACCCTAAATATCTGTATTAGTTTCCTGTTGCTGCTGTAACAAATTACTTTAAAACTCACAGCTTTAAATGACACAAATTTATTCTCCTACCATGCTGGAGGTTAGAAGGCTGAAATCAGGTTTTCACTGGGCTAAAGTCAAAGTGTCAGAGCTGGGTCCTTCTAATGGCTCTGAGGGAATGGCTTTTATCTTTCCATTTTTCGCTCTATTGGCTGCCCACATTCCTTGGCCTGTGACCCCGTCTATCTTCAAGTACATCAATTCAGTCTTTTCTGTCATCAGATTGCCTTCTCTTCTCACTCCAACTCCTCCTGCATCCCTTTTATAAGGCCTGGTGTGATTTCATGGAGCCCTTGTGGACAGTTCAGGATAATATCCCCATCTTTTAGCCTTAATCTTTTAGGCTTAAGATCCTTATCTTAATCAGGTATGCAAAGTTCCTTTTGCCATATAAGGTAACATTCACGGGTTCTGGAATGTGGAGCCTGTGATTAGGATGTGGACATATCTGGAGACCAATATTCAGTGATATGATTGTATGTCCTGTTCCCTTCAAATCTCATGTTGAAATGTGACCTCCAATGTTTGAGGTGGGCCTAGTGGGAGGTGTCGTGTCATGGGGATAGACTCCTCAGAAATGACTTGGTGATCTCCCTGTGGTAATGAGTAGTTTACATGAAATCTGGTTGTTTAAAAAATTTTGGGACCTCCCTACAACAACTTGCTCCCTTCTCTCTTGTTACCTTCTCACTGTGTGACATGCCTGCTCCCCTTCACCTTCCACCATGATCCTAAGCCTCCTGCAGCCTCTCCAGAAGCAGATGTGAGCTCTATGCTTCTTGTAAAGTCTACAGAAGCATAAGCCAAAATAAACCTCTTTTCTTTATAAATTACTCAGCCTCAGGTATTCCTTTATGGCAACACAAATTCGACTACCAGGAGCAGTAGACTTAATATCATCTCAGCAGTTTTTTAGTAACAAGAGAAAGGGTCATAGTGTAGGTCTCATAGTCAAGACCAAATCATACCAAGCTAAGCTGTACAGATTATGCAATGGAGCAGGCTAAGTTCCTAGACCTCTATGGCATAATTATGGCTTTCTCGTGCTAGTCCAGTCATCAGTAATGTCTTCTAGGAATATTCCTATTCAAGTAACCAAACTGTTTAGCTTTTCCAATTCTGGCATTGTAGAGAGACAGTTTTTCAGACACAGAGTCTGTCTATTTGCTCAAATGTGCTTCCCCACGTCTGAATTCTGTATGTCAAGTTGGCTTACTTTGAAAAAATACCCCTTGTCTGGCTTGACATCATTTAGTTTATTTATGTTGGAGAACTCTCGGGAAAATACTATACCTATGTTATATGTATGTGTGTGGATATAAAATGCAGAACAACAAATCATTAGAAAGTGTATTCACTCATCAAATTCTGAGTCCTTGGAGCTGTTCTAAGATAACCACATAAACTACTATGTATACTTTGCTAGAGTCAGCAAATGAGGAGCAAGCAGGTAAAATCTAATTGGAGGGATAGGGGACCCTAAACAGTATTGCAGATGCCAGCCCTGAAAGTTCGAGAACTCTTTAAAAAAAAAAAAAACCTAGATTCTAACCTCCCTGAAGGTAGTGAAACTGTATGTATGTATGTATGTATGCATTTATTTCTTAGAATACTACAATCTCTCCTACAATTTCTTCATCATTTGCTCAGTTCTTAGCACTAAACCTTGTATACCTATACCATGACTATATCAAAAGAAAAGAATGTAACCCTTAATAAATAAAAACTAGAAAACATGAGATGATCAAGTAATGGATTCAAACTCAGAGAGAGAACAAAATGCTGATAATGTGCATTGATATACACATATCTTTTTCTTAAAGATTTGAGAACATTAGATTATGTGCTCCCTATTTTAAAATTTTAAAAATATGAAATTCAAGATACATTAAAAAGCTTATATTAAAAAGTAAGGACCAAAGACTAGATAAACCGTACTTTATATATCAAAGATAGCTCTCTTCCATTGTATATATTTTGCCATCTCTAAGATATGAGCAATTCATAAGTGAAGACGGCCATCAGATTATGTTGTCAAATTAGATGGAATGTCAGTGGTGGAAGATAAAATGATGATAAAGGAATAGTTTTCATTAACAATCATAAAGCACAAAAATGATTTGAACAGAGAGGCTTTAGGATAAGAATTGACCAAGGATCAAAGAGTTATTGTTGTTTTACTTTAAAATAAACATGAGAGCTTAGTTTAAGCTTCATGACAATACTAGGGTTTGGGTAAAACAAAGAGAACAGATTTCAGTTGAGCAAGGCATTACTTCCTAAATGGACTAATTCTGATAAATCACCAAGACATGTGGCTGCTAGATTCCAGACAATGAATTTATACAAAAGGAAACAAAACCCCATAGACATTTTTATTGTAGATGTTCTCACTATGTCAGTACCAAGCTATAAAACAAGGAAAGAAGTGAGTATAATTACAGCCTCTCTCAACAGAGCGAGGAGAATTGGTTTGAGAAAAGCCCATTGTAACTCGTTGCACTGGGGTGTTCTCTCAGCAGGACCATAAATCAGGTTCCAGCACGGGAACCACATCTACGCTACGTGAAGCTTTGGATCTGACTCACAGACACTAAGTTGGCTTATCCCATGGATAGACAACAGAAGAATGGTTGTAAATTCTGAGACTAGTATTTTGGGAATTTGTCTTAGCTCTCTACATAATGCTGGATTGCTTTGGGAAACTCAATTGGCTTCTCTGAGCTGGGTTTCTCATTCATAAAATATGGTGTTGTGACTACATGAACTGTAAGGACCTTTCTAACTTGAGCATTCTTTATTTCTGTTTCCTCTAAAATGCTAACTTGTATTATTTTCTCCAACTTTTGGGAAGTATTATACAATTTAATTTCTTTTCTTTCTTTTTCTTTTTTTTTTTTTTTTTTTTTGAGACGGAATCTTGCTCTGTTGCTCAGGCTGGAGTGCAGTGGCATGATCTCAGCTTACTGCAACCTCCGCCTCCCAGGTTCAAGTGATTCTCCTGCCTCAGCTTCCCGAGTAGCTGGGGCTACAGGAACCCACCACCGCGCCTGGCTAATTTTTTGTATTTTTTAGTAGAGACAGCATTTCCCTGTGTTAGCCAGGCTAGTCTGGATTTCCTGACTTCGTGATCTACCCACCTCGGCCTCCCAAAGTGCTGGGATTACAGGTGTGAGCCACCACACCCGGTCATAAAATTTAATTTCTAACAAATGAAAAGGGAAACCCCAAATGTGTGGAACAGTAGTTTGCAGCCTGATGATTTCTAATGTGATGGATCATATTACTGTTTCTCAAAAATTTACTTTTCTTCCTTGAAGAACCTCTTCTTGTGTGGGAATTACATGTCCTTGCCCTGTTGTACTCAGGAGTGAACTTGCTCATATGAACCTTTTTTATTCAATGGAATGTAGATGGAATTGATGTTACTTCAAAGATGAACAAATATTTTAGATTTGTTGTGTCTCTTCTGTTTGTTTTGATGGCCATAGATGATATCTGAGATAGAAGATATTCCATCAGCCTGAGTCCTGGAATGATAAATATTTGGAACAGTTAATGGTTGTGTATTTTGGGCAACAAATAAACCTTTGCTTTAAGCCTCTGCAATTTTGGGAATCATTTGTTTCTGCAGCAAAACCTAACCTCTCCTGACTGATGTACCTGCATTCTAGAAATGGCCAACTAATGAAAGCAGTTCTGATTTCTGGAGTATGATTCCAACCAAAAAAATTGGAATTACAAACTCATTTTATGAAGTATCTCACTCTTTATTCTCATCTTCATTTAAGTAGTGCTGAGAGGTGAAGCCAACTGGTCTTCTGGGTCAGGTGGAGACTTGGAGAACTTTTCTGTCTAGCTAAAGGATTGTAAATACACCAATCAGCACTCTGTGTCTACCTAAAGGTTTGTAAATGCACCAATCAGTGCTCTGTGTCTACCTAATCGGGTAGGGGACCTGGAGAACTTTTCTGTCTAGCTAAAGGATTGTAAATGCATCAATCAGTGCTCTGTGTCTAGCTAAAGGTTTGTAAACACACCAATCAGCACTCGGTAAAAACGGACCAATCAGCACTCTGTAAAATGGACCAATCAGTTCTCTGTAAAATGGACCACTCAGCAGGATGTGGGTGCCGCCAAGTAAGGGAATAAAAGCAGGCCACAGGAGCTAGCAGCGGCAACCCGCTGGGTCCCCTTCCACAACTTGGGAGCTTTGTGTTTTTTGGTTCTTCAGGATAAATCATGCTGCTGCTCACTCTTGGGTCTGCACTACCTTTATGAGCTGTAACACTCACAGCGAAGGTCTGCAGCTTCACTTCTGAAGCCAGTGAGACCACAAACCCACTGGGAGGAACGAACAACTGTGGATGCACCAACTTTAAGAGCTATAACTCTCACTGCAAAGGTCTGCGGCTTCACTCCTGAAGTCAGCAAGACCACGAACCCACCAGAAGGAAGAAACTCTGGACACATATGAACATCTGAAGGAACAAACTCCGGACACGCCGTCTTTAAGAACTGTAACACTCAACACAAGGGTCCGTGGCTTCATTCTTGAAGTAAGCGAGACCAAGAACCCACCGGAAGGAACCAGTTCAGGATACAGTGCCACATTCATATATTCAAAAATTCTCTGCTGCTTTTTTTCTTTTTTCATCAACATGTAATAATTGTACATATGGGATACAGAGTGATGTTTTGATATATGCATACAATGTGTAGTTTTCAAATCAGGGTAATTAGCATATCCAAAATCTCAAACATTTGCCATTTCTTTGTGTTGGGGACATTTGAAATCCTCTCTTCTAGCGTTTTTGAAAATATACAACAAGCTACTGTTAACTATATTCACCCTGTAAAGCTATAAAGTTCCAGAACTTATTCTCCTGTCTGGCTGTAATTTTATATTCATTAACCAACCTCCCTCTATCCGTCTCTCCTCACTACCTTTCCCATCCTCTAATAACTACAATTCTACTCTCTAATTGTATGAGCCCAACTTTTTCTTTTAGCTCCCACATGTGAGTGAGAATGCTTATATCCGGTGCCCCAGTGAAGGCACTAGCCTGTGGAACACATGGGTAATTTAGTTTCTATTGAGCCTATGGTGCCTTTAATTTTCTTCCAGTGTTCATAGACAAAAGGTTGCTTCTGTGTCTTTCATCTATTTGTTCAGCTAATATATTTTGAGTGCATACTATCTGAAAAGCACTGGAGATGAAAGAATGAAAAGATATCCTGTTCCCTTAACTGGCTATATTGTATCTTCCAGTAGCTTAAAAAAAAAAAAAAAAAAAAAGAAAGGTGCGAGAGGGTGTGCTAAATGCTGTGCTAGGAAATGCATAGAATGTTATGGGAACATCTAGGATGAGCATTTTAAATCAAAGCTTTGGCACGGAGGAAGTCTTTCTAGAGGAAGTGATGCCTAATATAGGAACTGAAGAATAAATAGTCATTAGAAGAATTATTAATGCATTTGTGTGGGGGGGGTGCAGGGGCTATGGAAAGATGGGTTGGGCAATTATGTGTGGGAGATTGACTTTAAATTAACCAAAGAGCAGTGATATGGTTTGGCTGTGTCTCCACCCAAACCTCATCTTGAATTGTAGCTCCTGTAATTCCCATGTGTTATGGGAGGGACCTGGTGGGAGGTAATTGAATCATAGGGGCAGATCTTTCCCATGCTGTTCTCCTGATAGTGAATAAGCCTCTTGAGATCTGATGGTTTTATAAAGGGGAGTTCCCTGCACACGCTTTCTTGCCGGCCACCATGTAAGATGTGACTTTGCTCTTCCTTGCCTTTTGCCTTGTTTGTGAGGCCTCCCTAGCCATGTGGAACTGTGATTCAATTAAACCTCTTTCTTTTATAAATTATCCAGTCTTGGGTATGTCTTTATTAGTAGCATGAGAACAGACTAATATAGGGAGATTATCCTGGGTGGGTGATATGGTGTGACTGTGTCTCCACCCAAATCTCAACTTGAATTGTAAGAATCCCCATGTGTCAAGGGTGGGACCAGGTGGAGATAATTGAATCATGGGGGCAGTTTCCCCCATACTATTCTCATGGTGGTGAACAAGTCTCATGAGATCTGATGGTTTTATAGGAGTTCCCCTACACAAACCCTCTTGCCTGCCACCATGTAAAATGTGACTTTTCTTCTCCTTTACCTTCTACCATGTTTGTGAGGCCTCCCCAGCCACTTGGAACTGTGAGTCAACTAAACCTCTTACCTTTATAAATTATCCAGTCTCAGCTATGTGTTTATTAGCAGCGTGAGAACAGACTAATCAGAAGAGCCTTTAAAGAGAGTGACACATTGGAGAGATACGATCCTGCTGGCCTGGGGGCAAATAGCCATGCTGTAAACTGTGCATGGGAGTCACCTGACAAGGACTACTTGTGACTTGTACTATCTGAGAAGGGTCCCAGGCTGACTGCTGGCAAGAAACTTCAGTAATACAAGTGCAAGGAAATGAGTTCTGCCAATAACCAAAGAGCTTGAAAGAACATCAAACTCAGGTTAGAATTACAGCTCTGGCTAATATCTCAATTTCAGCCCAATGACGCCCTGAGCAGAAGACCCGGATAACTTGTACCTGGATTCCTGACCCACAGAAACTGTGAGATAATAAATGTGTGTGGCCCTTAGCTGCTGAGATTATAGTAATGTGTTATGCAGCAAGAACACAGCAATAGAAAAAGAATACACTGTGTCATTGTGTGACGTCAGGGATGTTACCTACCTTCTTTATACCTCGTTCTTCTTGTCTGTAAAACAAACATGATAATAAGATTCCCTCGTCAGCAACTGAAATATGTGATAATATAAGCAGGCTACCTAGTCAACATGGTTTAAGCACTGTTTCTCATTCCCCAGCCCACCAGCACCATCTTAAGCAATGGCTCTTCTGAAATATTCTGCCCTGGTTGTTCTTTCAAGAGCTGGCACAGGGATAAAGGCTGCCTTAGGTGCCATTTGCCCAGCAGCCAGTCCTAGGGTCAGTGTACTGATGAAAATTCCTATTGTAATGCATAACCATGAAGAGTCCAGAGCGAAATTGCTTCGGGAGGCTTTGTGTGATTAACATTTCAGCTGTTTATGGAGTCTTTGCCCTATTATTTCCTGTTTTAAAAATTAATGTGCTGGTTTCTTTATTATTAAAAACCAAGAAAGGGAAGTTCAGCTGGAGCACAGGAAATAGTTTTATGTGATCCAAATACAAGTTTCTGAGTAGGGAGGATATTTGGAGGACTCATTTTACTTAGAAGTTCTTTGAGTTCCCACAACTTTTTATTTTGAAGTCATTGCTCCCCAGCTCCAACCCCCAGCCCTCTGCCCCTCTGTCCTTCCTATCCCTAGATCTGAATGGGAGGAAAGACATTTGAATCAAAAGCATTATGACTTGTAAACAATGCCAATGGCAGTCTACATGACAGAATCATAAAAAGCCATTGACTCAGAGAATTTCAGTCAGAAGAAATCTTGGAGGGCACGTAGTTTGATCCCCTCATTTTACAGATGAGAAAACTGAGGCTTGGAGTTTTTTTTGTTTGTTTGTTTTTGTTTTTTGAGATGGAGTCTCACTCTGTCGCCCAGGCTGGAGTGCAAGTTGCACGATCTCAGCTCACTGCAACCTCCACCTCCCAGGTTCAAGCAATTCTCCTGTCTCAGCCTCCTGAGTAGCTGGGACTACAAGCATGTGCCACCATGCCTGGCTAATTTTTTGTATTTTTTTAGTAGAGATGAGGTTTCACCACGCTGGCCAGGATGGCTTGGAGGTTTAATTGTTCAAGGAGACACAGCTAATCAGTGCCTAACTTTTCTCTGAAAGAAACTGGATTTTGGCACGCTTTCCTCAAGCATTCTGAATCTATTATGTTTATATTCTATGTGCAGAAGTTTAAAAACTCTTGAAATGTGAGGATCAAATGTTCTCTTCTTAGGGATACACCCCAGTATAAATGTCATCCTAGATCCTGATGATCTGTAATGCTGTCACCAATTGAGCTTCCACAGGGAATGGAAAGACCCAGTTCAATAAGAAGGAAAGATTTAGGTTAGATTTCAGGGGCAGAAATATCTCAGTTGCAAGCACTAGCTGTCGTGTGGGATTGGGAAATAACATTCTTTAAGGATCATTGAGGAAACTACAGATTTGTGCATCCATCTCATGGGTTTACTCATTATTTACTTGGTATCACTCGTTTTCCTCTATCTACTATCCCAGTATATTTCTGATGACTTACATTTCTGTATTAGGGCAGTCTGGATTCCCTTCTCCCAAGAGAATAAAAGAAATTCTTTGTAATCAACTTGAGAGTATAGTGAACATTTTGGCTTGATGGAGTATTTACTGTTTGTGCAGAAAAGTTAACAAAGCAGACCTGAGACTGCTATCCTTAGATTAGACTGGCCCTTGGCTGGCATCTGGAAACTTAGGTAAACAGTTTCCTGCACTGATATCAGTGGCCCCTCACTGATAAGAATGTCAGTGTGCCTGAACTGTTTGTACAATTTCATTCATGCTGAACACCTGTTTTCCTTCTGGGATTCTGGATTGGGTACATGCTAGGCAATGAATTATTAAGTGACCCATCTCCCAGTAAAAACCTTGGGCAGTGAGTCTCTGGTGAGCTTCCCCGGTAGACAGTTCAGGCATGTTGTAACAATCGTTGCTGGAGGAATTAAGCACGTCCTATGTGACTCCACCAGGATAGGCTCCTTCAAAGCTGGCGTCTGGTTTCCTTCAGACTTTGTATGACACACTTTTTCCTTTCGTTGATTTTGCTTTATATCCTTTCACTGTAACAGCTCTTAGCTATAAGTACAAATATATGCTGAGTCATGTAAATCCTTCTAGCAAATGATCAAACCTGAGGCTGCTCCTTCTGGGGAAAATACGCATTTTCTGAGCGTCTTCCCTAGTATCACAGAAGCAGCAGGCCCTTGCTTTAGGGAAATCAAGTTCAACAGCCAATATGAAGAAAGACAATCCATTATAAAATACTCAAATAGAATGTTATTTCTCTTTTATACCCATTTCCCTCTGCTTTGCCTACCAACCCACTCGATATCCCTTACATGTTCTCTTTTAATTTTCTACTTTACTTCTTTTCTTCTTATTCCCCATTATCTTAGGGTCTATCTGCCCTATCTTGTATTTTGTACTGTGAATTCTATGACAGCAGAGACTATATAAATAGATTAGCAGAAAAAAAAAGCAACAGATGTGTGTGGAGACTCCGTCTTACGCTGAGGAATGTTGGTCTTCTAATTAAAGTAAAATCACTAATATTTTAATCCCTCAGTTTTCTAGTCTAATAAATAGGGTTAGTGTCACCTGCCCATCTTGCATCTGTAACTCGAGGGGATCAAATGAAATAATTTTTATGCAAGAATTTTAAATACTTGAGTCACATTAAAAGTGGAGACTTGTTAGTCTCTTGGAGTTCTACACAAGTGGGTTTCATGAGAAATCTTTGCTCTTGACATTTGGCATCCTCTCCCTTTATTCAGAAAATGACAGCTAAGAGAAAAGATTCTCAATGAGGACGGGCCACAGAAATAGTTAACCTGAGAAAAAGAATGTTTGAAGAAGGCCGTGATTGTCTTCAAATATAGGAAGGACAGATATGAAGCAGGAGCAACAGAATAATTCTATGTGACCCCACAGGATTTAAACAGGACTAATGGGAAAAAGCAAGGAGGAAAAAGAGGAAAGACCCGGCTGAGGCACAAGGAGAAGGGAAACACAAGAATCTATAGTCATTGGAGCTGTTGTAGGCCAGGCTGAACCACTGCCCACGGCCAGTCTCCCACTTTGCATGCAGATTTATGAATGAACTTCTTTTGTGAACCACCCCCACAATGTTTGCAGCAGTGCTTTCTGTACTATTATTTACTGAATCTTTTTCTTTAAATAATTCATTTCTTATTAGATACATTTATTTTGCATATTTAATGCTATTTTTTGTAATACACATTAAAATAAAAGCATAACTATAAAAAACTTACATTTGTCGGTAAACCCCAAACTAGATGTCTTTGAAACCTAGCATTCCATAGAAACTCTTAAGCCAAATGAAAGGCAAAAACAAAACCAAGGGGCCGGGTGCGGTGGCTCAAGCCTGTAATCCCAGCACTTTGGGAGGCCGAGACGGGCGCATCACGAGGTCAGGAGATCGAGACCATCCTGGCTAACACACTGAAACCCCGTCTCTACTAAAAAATACAAAAAACTAGCCAGGCGAGGTGGTGGGCGCCTGTAGTCCCAGCTACTCGGGAGGTTGAGTCAGGAGAATGGCATGAACCCGGGAGGCGGAGCTTGCAGTGAGCTGAGATCCAGCCACTGCACTCCCGCCTGGGCGACAGAGCGAGACTCCGTCTCAAAAAAAAAAAAAACAAAAAAACAAAACAAAACTATGTATATGGGACCCTGACCCGTAGTCCTGTGAACCCCTGGGTCACCTGACATTGCATAGTCTTTCTTGAAGGAAAGGATGCTGCCCCATTTGTAGAGTATCACCCTGTGTCTCCTCATGGGAGATCATAAGGCCTCCCTCTTCCATGGATGCATTTGCTCATCACCTCCCAGCAACCCACCAGGACAACCAGGTGTAAACCAGGACTAATGCAAATGGGGATGTTTGGTAGCCCTACCTTGTCCTCACCCTCGCTGCCGTGGTTTTATAAATAAAGCATCAGCTCTTAATTATTTCCTCTGGCTCAATTTTCTAGGGAGCAAGCAAAGACATCCCTTTACCTCATATATACACTTGGTCTGCGGAAGTTATAATTCTGCCCGTGTGATCACAGTTGATTAAAGGCATCTGAATCAAGATAGATCCATTTCCTTCTTCCTGGGATTTGAAATTTCAACCTAGAGAAAAATGTGTTAGTTTGATAGGACTGCCATAACAAAGTTCCACAAGCTGGATGGCTACTGGAGAGGAGCAGTGATTAGTTTCTTTCAGGGTCTGAGCAAAAAGCAGATTGCAACTATATACTCAATGAAAAATAAGCAGTGGCTAAAGTAGAGGAAACCACAAAGCAAACATCTCGAACAGAAGCAAATACCTGAAGCAACTGACCTTTATTAATCAAGGCTGTACACAGATGTAGGAATTTTATAATACCTATTGATATTGTAAGTGTACCTTACTATGTTACTTAACGGAGAAATGAAAACCATGTTTAATAAAGCAGTGTTTGAAAACAGCTTCATCAGACATATTTATCTCCTTAAAATCCGGGCCAATTTAAGATCTTTGCAAGCCTTAGGCTGTCATACTTCTGGAGGCCCACATCGTATCAAATACATTTTCATAAGGGAAATGAAACATTTTAATTTATATATAACTGTCTTAAGATTTGTCTTTGAATAGTTAAAAATGATACTTTCTGTAGATTTAATAGTAGCATTTACTAATTCCTATTTTGCAATTTTCTTTTCCAATTTTAAAGCAGATACTTTTTTTGTTGCTTTGTGTGCATGTGTGTTGTGAAAATTTTATAGGCCCTAGACATTGTGCTTTTGGCATCTAGTGGAAGAAATGGATTTGTTTGTATCTTAATACTTAAAAATTTTTACTGATCCTATAATTATGTTTCTCTTAGCAACTACAAAACATAATTAAGAAGTAGTGTAGTATTTAAAAGGCTGCAATATTTGCACTCGAGAAAAGTATCTAGAAGTAATCCCATGTTCCCACAAACATAAGAAGTAGTTCTGTATAAAGCTACTGTTAATAGTCTGTGCAATGAAAACTAACCTCTAATTTTAAGAATACTTTGTTATAAAGGACAACTAGAAAAGCTACATTTCTTGATTAGCTGATGCACACGGCATCAATCTACCTTATTCCAACTCAAAATATGTTCAAAAGCACAGCATATAATCTTACTATAGTTCAGGCTACTTATGTAGTTCCTACATTTTTGACATAAAATAAAATTATGATAGTGGAAAGGAAAATGACTAGGTACAGTTGTAGATATGGCATTTCCTGCTTAAAAATAAAAGGCATTAACAGTGTTGCCATTTGAAAATATTTCTATTTTCCCATATTAAGATTTTATCCAAAAGAGTGGGCTCACCATTGCTCAGATGGAGTGCTCAACTAATTTAATACAGTTATACAAGACTAGTCTCACCGTGTTTGTTGGGGTTCAGTTCAGGGTACTTTTAAGTTTTCTCTCCTCTCAGATTCACTATAACATTTGTGTTTCATTTAGCTCATGACTGAATACAATCTTGCATTATTTGTTAATTGCTTTCTGTCTGACCCTTCAGGAACAGTAGGCATCTTGAGGGAGCATCTATCAGCTTGTATCTAAGTTAGAAAAGGAACTCCATTGAACAGAAGAATGGCTGCTTGAGTTCCTGAATATACAGATATTTGCCTTGCTTGTAATAACTCAGGTAGCCACACGACTGTCTCAGGCCTGCTAGTCTATATTCAAATAGACTGAATCAATACTTATTGATCTGACTCAAATTAATTCTTCCCTTTTCTCAATCCATCAGTTAATCAACCAACCAACAAATATTGGTTGAACTCCAACTATGTTCAAAGTACTGTTTTCCCAAAGAACGTATTTTAGAATAAAATGGCTGAATCGCATAAACACCAATTTAAGATCTGCAATTTGGGGACAGATATGAAACAAAATAATATTCTTTGTTGGCAAATGAAAGGGGATGTTAAGTGAAATAAGTCCTCTCCCAAGTGTCTTGTATGATCTTAATAAAATTGGACAATATTTATCAAAAGCCCAGCAACTTTTCTCAAGAGATAGCTTGGAATACTAGTTAGGAGCATGTACTTGAATTCAAATCTCAATCCCATCACATACTCACCATGTGATTTTAGGATGTTACATAATCTCACTGCCCCAACTTTCTCAACTGTAAAATAATTTATAACAACCTATAATAGTACTGATCTCTTATAAGGATAAAATAAACCAATATTATTAAAGTTAACAGTATCTGCCACATAATATGTATTATAAAGGCTTCTAAAATATCTTTTGACACAGTATTTGGGCTTATAGAAACTTTGAGTAAATAACCAGAGATGGGAAAAAGAATTTAGACATAAGAAGGAAAAATTAAATACATCTTAAAGTGAAACAAGATAGAAATGGTTAAATTCATTAGCATATATTCATATTAGAGTGTATTATACAGCCATGAAAAATTAGATTTTCAAAGAATATGGGAATGGAGAAATTCTTAGATACAATGTTATGTTTTAACAACAGTATCCAAAATTGCCTATAGGTATTATAATCCTAATGCTCTTAGAAGGCATGTAGCAAAGTGCTAAAAGAAAATATCAAAATATTAACGGTGATTATCTCAGGGTACTAAATTAGGAATAATTTTATATTTTATTTTTTATCTTTTCTGTAGTTTCAAAATTTGCCACAAACATGTACATTATTCTTACATTTAGAAAAAGAAGGAAAAATATATATTAAGGAAGTATACAGAGAAAAGTGGTAATCAATGAATTTTATTTCCTTTAATAAATTTTAATTTTTTTCTGAGTTTCTGAGTAGACAGAATGGGAATCTCAAATACTTCCAAAGAGTAACAACTTTTCAATAAAAAATAATTTTAAATCTAATTATTGGAGAGTATCCTTTAATAAACAGCATTAAATACATGTATATATGTGTGTATATATGTATATACATACACACAGAGGGGTATATATTTTTTAAGGGGGATGTATATACATATGATTAAGAAGCTTAAATTAATCATGCTCTGGCCAAGGGGTGATGAAGCAAAAGCTGATGAGTTTTGGATAAATTCACTATAACTGAAGTCAGTAGACTGGTAGGACTCAAAGCCAAGTTTCAGGGAAGAAAAAAACCAAAAACTAGAGGTATGATCTTGGGAGCTGGTAATTTACAAAGGCTAAATATTATTGCAAATCTGACAAATGGCAGAAATGAAAGTCACTCCGTCATCTGCCAGCTAAGTGACAGATCCCCATGCAGCCCTACGGGGTTACTTTTTCCACCCAATGGCCTCCCTCTCCTGGAGATGTGAGTTATGGGCTCAAATCCCCAAGTTTCTTAATGAAAATGTACCTTCAAATGCTTTAAAATTTTTTCTCCTTTCATTTCCTAGCTTGGAGGAAAATAAAGTATGTCTTCATGGTGGGTGTCCAAGGAATATTTACAGCCTAGGCAATTGCTACCTGGATTTTCTTAAAATAATAGGAAAGGAAAATAAAAGATGCTCTGAACACTTGTAAACCTGCCCACTGAATCAAAGAATACCTAGAAGCACTTGGTGGCTAACATAATAATTACCGATTGTAATGGCTAAGGTATATTTCTTTCTCATTTTTATAGTAGCGGTGTGCCTGTAGTCCAAGAACTAGAGAACGTTACATAGGAAAATGTTAAGGTTAAAGACATATCCTTTTTATAGGAAATAGGCATGAGATAAATGCTCACCCACTTTAAAAAAGAACGCAGTAATTATAATTCACTTGAAAGAAAGCAGTCTTAATTTATAAGCTTTAAAAGAAACTGTCTTTACTATACTGCAGAGTATTCTAAGTGTGTATCATAGCTAATATTTTATGCATACATTTTTTCAGTTGAAGGCATTTGCCATAATTCAGCTTTAACAAACTCTGTTCTCAGCTGTATCTCGGAGCATGACATATATCCATTGTCCAGCTATAAATCTGTAGTTGTTATTATACTTTTATGAATCTGATTCATGCAGGAAGCATTATCCCTGCAACTTTAATTAAGGAGTTAGGAATTTTCCCATTTGAATTCCTGGCATTCTGCATACTTTATTGCATCTTCCCTCGTGAGCCTCAAATGAGATATCTGGATTACAGATCCTTAGAAGAATAAAATCCATAAGCTCTAAATCAGGAATGGGTAAGTGGATTTGATCCAGCTTTAGAACTGACTTTGATGGTTCAAATTGCATTGAGTCTCTTAGGATTGGATCAATCATTAATATCTAACTTTTTAAAGCCATAATTATAGGCATTTATTGGTATCAGGATATTAAAATGCAGACTTCTTTTATTGTTTGGCTTCTTATTTCTGGAAAGCATGCCAGTCTCTTACTTGGGCTCGACTAAAGCCAAGATTTTGTTGGACTCAAGATCAAGGTGACAAAATCAGATACAGGGCAGAGGGAATGGCCTGTTACATTAGACACTGTTACTTTTAATATAATGAGCTTGGAATATATCTTTGTGCATATGCACAGGTGATTTTACACAATTACATGTTTCTATGCCATTATAGCTCTAGGTTGGCTGCCTCATTAGACATCTTGTATTCCCTGATTTCCTGTTCTAATGCTACAAATACAAACAATGTAATAATAATACTAGCTCTTAAATACCAACCCTGGTCTAAGAGTTTTATATGTTTACCCATTGAATGCTTCTAACAAACCAATGAGGTCATTACTATGATTATCCCCATTTTATAAATAAGAAAACTGGGAAAATGAGAGGTTAAGTAACTTTCCCGAGATCACAGAATCAGATGGCAGAACTACAAATCTATGCTCAGGCAGATCTGGCTCCAGTTTTCACACTCTTAAGCACAATGCTACACTGCCTGTACTAATAGAATTGGCAGTACATATTTATTGAGCATCTTTGGACAGCACTTCCCTGTCCTATCAGGAACATGTTTGAGACTGTGACATTGGCCCTAAGGAGCTTGCAATCTGGTCACAAGACAAGAAGTGCACACAGGAAAAACTTATGAATAAATACATGTCGTGTTATTAACATTTATTGAATAATTGGTTTGTTCCTTCTACCGTACTATTAACCAAATCCATGTAACCATCTGTGAGGAGTCAACTGTTTTTATCTATGTTTCACAAGAGAAGAAACTAGAGATAAGTAACTCAAGTCCCGCAGCTAGTAAGTAACAGAGGTGAGCCTTGGACCTAGGCAGCCTGAATCCAGAGCCCTTGTTCTTAATCACTGTAGTATCCTGGATGTGAATAAGTCTTCAAATGCATGTGACAAGTAGCTGAAAAGTACTGTAAGAGCTTCGCAAGAGTAGGAAAGGTGAAGAATCCAGTTAATCAATTACTTAGCTGATTAATTAATTCAGTATTTATTGGTTATCTTCATTGTCTCCGGCTGAAATGGAGTTGGCTCTGAAATGTTGTTGGCTCTTTAAACTTAAGTATGGTCTCTTTTGTTTCCAGAGCCCTGCACATTGCCTGCCAAGAACGTTCCCCATGCTCTGCCTTCCCTGGCACCATCCCACTCACTGACTTTACCACCTCTCTTAGCAACATTGAATGGCTAATTCCCATTCACCTTTCTGGTCTCAGCTTGGATCCCAAAGCCTCTGTAAAGACTTTGCCCCTCCAAGAAGTGAATGGGTGCACTCACATGTAATCCCACTCCATCATAGCACCTACCACACTCTGTCATGATTACAGGTTTCCTTGTCCATCCACCTACTTCATGCCCTGCTCTGCCATACGTGTCCCTGAACCAACACTCCTTAACCTACCCCAACAAGTCTCTGAGCTCGAGTGTTGGAACTGGGTCTTACTTCTCCTGTTGAACTGCAGCTTTTAACACAAAGCCCAACATATAACAACTGTTGTACAAATATATTTTTGTTGAATGACTTAGTTCTATGTGCCAGGCACTGTGCATTAATATACTTAGTATGTGGCAGGCATTGGCAACACATTAATTTCCAAAATCTCATTAATAATCCTTTGGGACATATTATTATTTCTATTTCACAGGCAAGAAAATTGAGAATCAAGGGCATTAAATAACATCCTCAAGGTCATATAGTAAGTGAGGAGTTGAAATTAGAAATTATGTCTGACCCTAATCCTCTGCTATTCATGAATCAGTCATTGCAATACAGTTTCTAAAAGTCATAATGAAGTTATAATAAGGCATACAGATGACACAAAGGAATCAGAAGTTATCTTCTCATGGTTTGTGGGTGTGGACAGCAGGATCTTTGCAGGGAGGTGATTCTGAAGAATAAATCTGATACACAGAGAGGGATCAGCACGTTCAAGTGCCATGAGCTGTAAGATGTCCCGGCCTCTTTCTTCAGGGAGTGGTGGGGATTCTCCTGTAAGTGGAACACAGAGTGCAGGGGAGAAGCAGCCGAGGTGCTTGGAATGGAGAGTATCAAGGGTACAAGAGCCAATCTAATGCAAGGGGTGGATCTGGCAGGAGTAGAGGAACGACCAAGGGATGTATCCACCTTAATTCTAAGAAGGCGAGCGTGTGCTCCCGGGAAAGAGTGGCATTATCAAACTCTGGAAGGGATCCTAAGTTCAGAGTGAAGTCAAGTGGTGAATCAGTTGACAAATAGAGGAAAATAATTTTCCCTCCATATTGCATAAGAAACAAGAGTCCAAAGCCTTTCACTTTGTCAGCAACTCTTTGAATCACATACCATAGACAGTATAGACTGGAAGGAGTGGAAGAGTAATTACTGAATACATTGGACATCCCCTCTATTCCTTCTCATTCTCCTCCTGTAACACATACTACTTTATCTACTGTTAGTATTATGTATGTGCTACACACCACACCACACACATACTTTTGTTTATTCTCCTTAATCCTTCCATTGTGGAGACTATTATTACCCCCACTTTCTAGATAGGAGAATGACAGATCAAAGAGGCTAAGTGACTGGTCAAGTCTCACAGCTAATTACTAACAGTCCAGATTAATCCCATGTGTATATGACATAAAAGTGTATCATCTTAACTGATTTTATGGAGATTAAAGAATACCAAATATTCAGTGCCTCCTCAGAGTCAAACACTTTACCCAACACATAACAAATATGATGAGATATTTGCTCTGTCCCTAATCTTTTACTTCATTAATACTTAAAAAGTAAAGACTTGTCTAAAATTCATGGGCTATTTTCTCTGGAGCAATTTCTTCCCTGTTTTCCTCTACCTCATTTTCTAATTCCACATTTAGAAAGCATGGGATATTTTGATTATTTGCTGAGATATTAGAAATTCTCTTTTAGAATCTTATATTTGCTTTTGAAGTCCACAGTTGGAGCCTAAGAGAACAACTTCATGAAAGAGTTTTAAAAATTAATATGTGGTGTCAGTTGCACTCTTGGTCCCCTTTTAATGAGAAAGGGACAGGTTATTATGCTATTACGTGGTACAGCCTATTCCTGGAAGCCATCTTAAGCTGTTCAGGATAATGTATCTCTACACTGCATCAGCCTCTTTGTTCCATAGATACTGTTTTTTAAAGAATTTTATGAACAGCAAATGGCTCCTTAGGAGAACATTGTAATCACTCAATCTGGATTTTCCAGCATTCTTGGTATAAGGAATGATAAAATGCCCATGGGGCGGTGCCAATTTTTAAAGGATGATTAACTCCAGATTTCACACTCTTGGGGCATTGTGAATGCCTGGATCAAGGTCTGATATGTTCCAGCTGATGCTAGAATAAATAAATACTTAGGCTTCCATTGGGAGGAAGACTGGGAACAGAAGAGTGTATCATTCATCCATTTAGTCAATCAACAAATATATAAGGAGCGCCTGTTCTGTATCGGGCACTGTTGAAGGTGCTGAGGATACAAAATTGTTACCCTCAACATGCTTACATTCTCTGAGAGAAGACAGATAGTAAACCAAAAATATATTAAATTATATCCAAAAAAATTCAGTGGGATAGGAGATAAGAAGTGATATGAATGAGTCATACTGTTTTATAGAATGAGTAGGAAAAGGCCTCTCTAAGTGTCATCTCAGCTGATATCTTAAGGAAATGATTGACCAAGACAGGCAGATGTCAGGGGAAGAGTGTTTCCGGCAATCATGGCAAAGTCCCTGAAGTAGGAGTGCTTTTAAGGAAAAGCATGGATGCCCCTGTGGCTGCAACAGAGAGAGTAAGAGAGAATGACAGGAGATGTCATTAGGAAGATGCTGGTGAGAGGCAGGGAAAGTTTGAGTCGGGCCATCAAGCCTCAGATAAGCCCTTGGTAAAGAATTTAAATGTTATACTGTGTGAATTGGACAACCACTGCAGAGGGTTGAGTGGAGGAGTCATGTGATCTGACTCACCTTTTTCAAACATCTGTCTGCTCTGCATATAATCAATGTGAGGCAGATGTGAAAGCAAAGCAGCCATAGGTCGGAGGCTGTGTTCATCCAGGCAAGACATGCTGCTGCTTAGACCAGGGTTGTAGGGATAGAGATGGCCAGTGGTGGTTTCATTTTAGATATTTAGAAAAAAGAGCTGTTAGAATTTGCTAAGAGGTTGGCTGTGAAAGAGAGTAATCCAGATTTCTTTTACCTGTATATCTGGAAGAATGGAAGTGTTATTTAGTGAGACAGGAAAGATTTCAGGAGAAACAGATGGGGGGTAGGGGAGCATTATCTCAGGTTTGGATATCAGTGTGAGATATGTGGTGGACATCTGTGTGAGATATGTGGTGGACATCTGTGTGGAGTTGCAGAGGAGACACTTCGGTAGTGAATCTGGAGGTCAGCAAGAGGTCTGTACTGAAGATTTGAATTTGGGATTCATGAGCCTGTAGTTAATCCACAGGACTAGATAAAACCATCTAGGTCAGTGTTGGTAGAACACAAGTTCTTGATCTGTCTCTTCAAGGGGTTCAGTTATATTATTAACTTGGTGTAAAACCCCCCACATGTTTTGCTTTCATTCCATCCCTTCCAAGGGTGCAAAGTTTCTATGCTTTTCCTAAAACAATTTAAAGTTAAGTGCCACTCAAGCTAACTACAAATCTTTTTTTCTGAAATTCTAAGAGCTTTAATAGAGAACAGCAAAGCAGATGGTAGACTTTGTACAGCAACAGAATAATTCTGAGCAGCTTTCTTGCTTTACCTGTTATAAAATGAATCAGTATGGCCCAACCACATGGTGGTGTATTCAGAATGCCCATTGCTCCTAAATATCTACCAGCATCACAAGTGTGTTCCTGGATTCTTATCAGTCATAATTGTAGCTACTGATCAAGGCCCCAGAGACATACTGACTTTTAGTATAGGAATTTATTCTAAATGTTTATTTAGTAAAGCAGAGGCTTGAAAGGAGAGCTGTGGATACCCCATACTAGGGGAGGCAAGTAAGAGAATGCATAGTGAACCATATGTCTGAAAGTGAATGGTGAACACATGTGTATTCCACTGTAACTTTTATGCATGAAGAAAAGATTTCATAGTAATTGTGACCGGGAACAAATAAACTGTTTCTACACCAAGTCTCCAAAATAGAATCTATTGAGATGTGGATGAGATTCAGAGTATTTGATTCAGTAGGATGGAAGGACAAAGCAGAGATATATTCCACTAGGCTGCAGCAGGTCCATGCAGTGCAAAGTGCTGCCAGAGGTGGGAGAACATCTATCCAGGCAGGTATGTTAAGGGCATGTGGACAAATAATGGTAGATGGTCATGCAGTTGAAGGATGACATAGGTTACAGTTGTGCACTGACTGCAGCAAAGCCTGGTAAAGGAGGCACCAGGAGCCCAAAACTTGCCAAAGTTGAAACTGGGAGTTCTAGCTTGGAAGTAGTTAGCCACAAGCCTGGGTCAGAGCCAGTACTCCAGTTTTAGGACATGAGGAATGGAAACCCAGGGCTATTGGAACAAAGCCAGGAAGGTAATTTGATCTTACATTTATGTAGAACCTTAAGTTTAGAATTTTTGCTTTATCTCTTGTATCAGTAAGAGTTGTATCAGGAAATAAATGGCATTGTCAAATTGAATAATTTTTGGAGAGCCTAAGGTGAGGACTATTATTAAGGTGTGGGCCACGTATAGAGATACTGCAAAGATAGTGCACTTCCCTGGAGCTAGAACAGTGGAGGAGCTGTTACCATCCACAGATCTGAAGAGTTGCAGGGGAGCGCTGTAAGCAAAACTTGGAGACAGAGGCTGTGCGGAGAAGACAACCCTGTATGAGCTCTGAGTGTAGGTTGAGAGAGGCAGACAGCCCATGGTGACCCAGCTAGATTAGAGCCATGGGCAAATATTTCTGCCCCAATCTCACTAGCCCCCAACCTCCTGCTACTGTTCTGCACTGGCAAACTCAACAGGAAGCTGTGGGCAAGGGAGCATGGTGAACTGTTTCTACAAGTCAGCCTCAGCACAGAGCGGGGTAGGGGAGTGAAGAGTGGATTTGCAGAGACTAAAGAACATCATCCAGTACATCTCCCAATGAGAATACATGCATAGAAAATACATGAGCAGATGAAAAAAGTTTAAAAAGAGAACACACACAAGCATAGGTGATCAGAGTGTAGTCACTGGTTGTATCACTTTATATCGGAGTCCCATTCCTGCTACATTTCTTGTAATGCATTTTGAACTGATTTTAGAAATTAATTCTATAATTTTCTTGTGACTAACACAATCATATTGTGTTGAACTGTTGAACTTTTTGCATGTTAAAAACATCAGTTTGTTCAAAGTAAACATTTAAAGAATATCACAATTTAAGAACTCTTTTGGAATTGCATGTGTGCACCATTTTTTAAACATCTAAGAGACTTCACCTCTACCAAGCACAAGGACAAAGTTGTGTTCCAGCCTCAGAGAGACTGGCTTCCCAGTCATGCATCCAAGCAGATAATCAGCTGCAGAAGAACAAGACAGGAATCATTTGTCAGGACAGAGATGAAAGATGGGCGTCTTGATTGAAAGACTGAACATCAAAACTAGGGCAAAAGACCAAACACAGGCCAGAGTTGAGCAGACTCCATAGTTGTTATTGAGTTCTAAATTGGGATTCTTTCAGTGTTCTCTGATGAAGGACCAATTAGTCATAGAATCTAGAGAATAGAGCTGAGCTTCCAGGAGGGAACCAGGCAGCCCCAGGTACTGACGAGAGACAGAATATGAATGCGGGAAACCAAGCAAGTGGTGGCAAAAGCATTTGACAATCACAACCATTTTTCCAAAAGTAGCTGCTTCTAGTTGTTTGCCCACCTGTGTATATGATGCTAACCTGGAGAGGGGAATCAGATGTTTCTTAATGGCATGCTAATTTATTTGGCCTGACACCAAAATTGCACCTTCTAGAACAATTAATTGAGTCATACATTGGATGAGGCTGATAGGAACTAGAAATTTTATTTCAAAGCTGAGTTATCTCACACAGTGGTTTCTAGAAGTTTCAAATAATCTCAAACATGTGAAGTTTGAATCCTAATGCCATCTGTGATGCTTTTAACTTTCAGTCATAGCATTTAAATGAAAGTAACTGTGATTTTAAAATAGTGTCCATAGCTGGTACGTACACAGCAAATATTGTGAATTTTTTCATAGGTATTATTGCATGATACTAGCAGGCAGTAGCAACATAAATTATCTTTTTTTTTTCCTGTATTTGTACCATGTGGTTATTACCTTGATTTTGAATAGTTTGAAAAATGATTAATTTTGCCAGAATTAATTTGGGGACTTTTCTATACCAATGATTAATATAGCTATTGAGATTATAACACTAATTATCAATAATAATTTAATTTCATGCTGAAATACTATAACATTTAAAATATTCGTCAGAACACATTTACATACTGGGAAATGTAATGCTCTCGGTTTAAATACAATTTTTTCAGAATGCTGTATTTCGTTATTTTGTGTGAACTTTTAGATGATGAAATACATAGGCTGTTTCTGCTCCGAGAAATGAAAGGACAAATTTAGAGAATTATAATTTAGGAATGTAATTTTTTTTTTTTTTTTTACAATAGCCAGATAATTGATGTCAAAGGAAAGTTCTATGTTACTTTTTTCATTTAAAAATTTTTTTTTATTTTACTTTTTTTTGAGACAGAGCCTCACTCTGTCACCCAGGCTGAAGTGCAGCGGTGCTATCTCAGCCTCCTGGGTTCGAACGATTCTTCTGCCTCAGCCTCCTGAGTAACTGAGACTACAGGCGCACACTACCACGCTCAGCTAATTTTTATATTTATTTACTTATTTATTGTTTTTAATAGAGACAGGGTTTTACCATGTTGGCCAGGCAGGTCTTGGACTCCTGGCCTCAAGTAATCCACCTACCTCAGCCTCCCACGGTGTTGGGATGACAGGTGTGAGCCATAGTGCTTGACTCAAAGAGAGGTTTGATGAAGAATTATTTGTCTCAGTTTTTAACTGTATTCTATGAATGTACACATATGTCAAAATATACTTCTAATAGTTTACTAAAAACTTGTTATTTCTCAACTAACTGTGCCCTTTATTTAGAAAACAAATATATTAACATAAGCAAAAAATAAAAATTATCTATAACCACGCAATCTAGAGAAAACAAGCATGTAACTATATCATACTCTATTTTTTAATGTGAATTATCAAAAAGTGACCATATTTGTACAGATTTTCAAAAGTCACGACTATATATAGAAAAATATGACCATATTTGTACATATTTAATTAACTTTTTTTGTTTTAGAGATCGGGTCTTGTTTTGTCACCCAGACTGGAGTGCGATGAAATCATGGCTCACTGTAGCCTTCACCCCTTGAGTCCAAGTGACATTCCCATCTCAGCTTCCCTAGTAGCTGGGACTACAGTCACATGTCACCATGCCTGGCTAATTTTTTATTTTTTGTAGAGATGGAGTCTCACTATATTGCCCAGGCTGGTTGTGCTCTCCTGGGCTTAAGTGATCCTCCCACCTCAGCCTCTCAAAGTGCTGGGATTACAGGCATGAGCCACCGTGCTTGACCTAGGTACATATTTTTAATAAAAAATATTTTTACAGTCTGGGCATGGTGACTCACGCCTGTAATCCCAGCACTTTGGGAGGCGGAGGTAGGCAGATCACGAGGTCACGAGATTAAGACCATCCTGGCTAACACGGTGAAACGCCGTCTCTACTAAAAATACAAAAAATTAGCTGGACATGGTGTCATACGCCTGTAGTCCCAGCTACTTGGGAGGCTGAGGCAGGAGAATTGCTTGAACCCAGGAGGTGGAGGTTGCAGTGAGCCAAGATTGTGCCACTGCACTCCAGCCTGGGTGACACCGTTAGGCTCTGTCTCAAAAAAAATTTTTTTTAAAAGAAAGAAAAAAATGTTTTTTACATTTTTTTGTGTCTCTTAGTGGCTGCTCCTTGGGTTAAAAGTTTTTATTTTAGACTTATTTTGAGTTCTGATATTTCAAACGATTTATGTAAACTAAATACCTTGTTTTTTAACAAGCCCCAATTAACTGTAGTTAATCACATGCAATTGTAGGCTCTCAGGGTAGAAACAAACTTAAAAAGTAAGCCAATTGGGCTCTAGTTCTGATGCCAGATGTCTTCTTCAATATTCTTGCTGTGGTTATGAAGCCTGGGATTGATTGTCTTAATGAGAGGCTCACTTCCTTTTGGAGGCTGTCCATCTTGAAATAATTTTTGCTACTAGAAAATATTTCCTTATGTTGTTCTACAGTTTATCTTTATACGGTCTCTAACCTTCAGAAACATCAGAGTAGGTCTAGTCCCCCTTCTGCAAGGACAGCAGCCCAACCACAAAAATAAACACAGCAGCAGATTTCCTCTGTCCTCTCAGCTTCTTTCTCTGTGTTTCCTCTTCTTTAGCATAAATGCCAAACATTCCCTAAGGCCGTTTTTATGTTTCAAAGTTTCAAAATATCTGACCAACTGTGTTAGAAACAACAGACCATGTTATTATTCCATTCTTATAGAAACTATCAGTTTTGTGTAGGAGTATCATTTAAATTAGATTCAAATTTTTCATGATAAATAATTGCAATATTTATTTTTCCTAGAGAGATAAAATTTGATGAATTGCTGTATTGAAATCGGGCAATGTAATTTGCAATATTTTTCTTTCAGTGATGTTTTATGGGGCTATTAAACCTAATACTTAATTCAATAAGTTTTATTTTTAAGATCTTAGATTCATTTGCTATATTTATGTATCACCAGCCGTTGGTCAGGGGATAATCCTAAAATTCTTAGCTCCTCGATTATCCCAATATGTTGATAATATAATACATAATTTGACAAATTACCTAGTGCCAAGATCTGGCTCTTTGAATACACTGCATTTAAAGGCAAAAAGCTCCAAATCTGCATACTTAATTATGCAACATTATCATTTCTATCCCTAATTCCTTAATCAAAACCGTCATTAGCAATGCAAATAATAAAGGAAATTGGATTACAAAGGAAGTAAAGATTGGTGACTGTAAGATCAGATAGCTGATTTTAGAAAGTCAGGTTGAAATTGGGCTCAGTTTTATAATTTAGATAAACAATGCAACTACCTTGTCATAAGCCTTTTCAATTTTAAAGATAAAGCACTGAGTATTTTTGTTTGTTTGATGAGAATTTTACATGAAATCCATGAGTAGCAACAGATTAAATTATTATGCATTTTAACAAAATGACCTATAACATATCAAATCACTTCAAATCATGAACATTGCTTTTTTTTTTTTTTTTTTTTTTTGAGACAGAGTCTCACTCTGCTGCCCAGGCTGGAGAGAAATGGCGCGATCTCGGCTCACTGCCACCTCCACCTCTGATTCACCTGCCTCAACCTCCCAAGTAGCTGGGATTACAGGCATGCACCACCATGCCCGGCTACTTTTTGTATTTTTAGTAGAGACAGGGTTTTGCCATGTTGGTCAGGCTGATCTCGAACTCCTGATCTCAAGTGACTACCCGCCTTGGCTTCCCAAATTGCTGGGATTACAGGCATGAGCCACCGTGCCTAGCCGAACACTGCTTTTTTTTTTTTCTTTTTGAGACGGAGTCTTGCTCTGTCGCCCAGGCTGGAGTGCAGTGGTTCGATCTCGGCTCACTGCAAGCTCCGCCTCCCGGGTTCACGCCATTCTCCTGCCTCAGCCTCCCGAGTAGCTGGGACTATAGGTGCCCGCCACCACGCCCGGCTAATTTTTTTGTATTTTTAGTAGAGACCGGGTTTCACTGTGTTAGCCAGGGTTGTCTCGATCTCCTGACCTCGTGATCCGCCCGCCTCGGCCTCCCAAAGTGCTGGGATTTACAGGTGTGAGCCACCGCGCCCGGCCCGAACACTGCTTTTTGAGGTGTCACTTGAGAAATTGGTTTTTGGTGGATTCAATCAGTGCTTTGTCTTTTCTAGGTTGGTTGATTTTGACTGGTTGGTTGTATGACTAGAGTTGCTGGAGTTCAAGTCTTTTAATTTTAACTATTCAACTGAAAGCAGTGCATTACAATAGAACATGGATTCCAAAGAATTTACCGAGAAGAAGCAAAGTAATACTTGGGAGAACTGTAAGTAAAGTTAATTAAAGCTCCTACCAATGCAGATTGGCAAAATCTTTGGTGTCAGTTTCTACCTTTAAGATAGTCTTCCTTTGTACCCAGGAGGCTGGTTAGATTTACTAGGCCTATGTCTGCATAATGCAAAAAGCATCTCTGCTATTTAGATTTCTAGATTGTACATATTAGGTATATAAATATTAATAAAAATTTTCTGCCCTTAAATATTACATGTCACAGTTAATATTCTGCACTCTCTGTCTAGATATCTACTTTTCAATATTTGCTGCTAGAACTTGATTAATAAATTTGAAGCCTGTTTTGTTCTCTATGTGTGAATTTTATAGGGAACACTATGTTCAAACAACTAAGGAAAAAATATTGGCCATTTATTTTTTGATAGAAGATAGGAATGTAGTGTGTGCTCTACAGTTTTAGCAATATAAGATATTATTGAGATAAATGCAATCTCAGACACAAAGTGCTTCATTTTGTGTTAAACATAGCAGAGGAATGTTTTACTGTCTCATGGGAGCATCAAGGTTCCCCATAATTGAAGAGCGAGCACAAGATATCAAGGATCCTGAAAAAGAGCTTCCTCCATTGGTGGGAGACTCGATGGCACTGGCTTGCAATTATACTGCCCATTGGAACCCCCGGGGAGCTTAAAAAATGCTGAGGTTTGTGTCCTAGCCTCAAGCATTCTGATTTAATTGGTCTGAGGTATGGTTTGGGATTGGGATTTTAAAGTTTCGCAGGTAATTCTAATATGCAGTCACAGTTGAAGACAGCTGTTCTAAAATCTCATCTAACCAAAATTAGCAATTTCTTCTAATATGCTTTGATGATTTTTAAAGCTATGCTCTCTAAAGAAACCCCTAGACCTGAAAATTACTCTATGCAAGAGATTCTGTGGTCCAATAAACTTGAAAAGTGTTACATATCTTATCATCCTTTTGGAAAAATCTAATTCACCTGGACACATTAAAGATAATGGTAGGCCCGGTATGGGGTCTCACACCTGTAATTCCAGTATTTTGGGGAGACTGAAGCAGGAGCGTTGCTTGATCCCAGGAGTTTGAGACCTGCCTGGGCAATATAGTAAGACCTTGTCCTTATAAAAAATTAGAAAAATAATATTAGCCAGGCACAGTGGTGCAAGCCTCTTACCACCGCACTCCAGCCTGAGTGACAGTGAGACCCTGTCTCACACGCACACACATAAAAGACAATGGTAAAAGCATTTCTCACCCAGTATTTCCCAGAATTTTTAATCAGGGTTTTTATTTTTTATAACAGCTATTATAATTTCATAAAATTAGCATTCTTTGGCTCACACATTCACTAGCAGATTTATGTTTTGCTGAGTTACTTCTGATCTCTGTGTTTTAAGAATAAAATTCCTGCCAGGTGCGGTGGCTCACACCTGTAATCGCAACACTTTTGGAGGCCAAAGTGGGTGGATCACCTGAGGTCAGGGGTTCAAGGCCAGTCTGGCCAACATGGTGAAAATACCATCTCTACTAAAAACACAAAAATTAGCCAGGTGTGGTGGCGGGTGCCTGTAATCCCAGCTTCTTGGGAGGCTGAGGCAGGAGAATCGATTGAATCCGGGAGGCGGAGGTTGCAGTGAGCTGAGATTGCACCCCTGTACTCCAGCCTGGGCGACAGAGCAAGGCTCTGTCTCTAAATAAATAAATAAATAAATAAATAAATAAATAAATAAAATTCCCACTTGCATTGCTTATCTATGACATTAAACCACAAACATGGACTAAGCTGTTCTTGGTCATATGGTCTTACATCGGTAATTTTTACATCGGTGTAGCTGTTGAGTAAAGTGTATGTTGACATGAACCCCACTGGAAATGAGGTTTTGCTCTGGGCTACTCCCTTTGGACCCAGTGTTTATTAATGCAAGGGACTTGGCAGTAAGAACATCCATCTTTAGTGCCCAAATTGATAAAAAGCAGGGAAGGACTACCAATCTTGCTCAAAAGTTACCATTTACCAGTTACATAACTCCCCTTTGAATTGACCCTCTTCTGCAGCTTAAATTATAAGCTCCCTGTCTTCAAGTGTCTTTAAATCTCTTAAGCATCATGGGATGTGTTTCTTTGGGAAGAAAGCTTGAAGTTATGAGATGTGGAAAGAGTGTTGAATAGAGTGATTGAGGTTGTGAAGGTATAACCAAGAGAAAAGAGGTTCACTCACAAATGAGAGTTAGATTGAATGATGGTAAATTAACCTCGAGGCTGGAGGAGGCCGTAGACATGCCATTTATCATTTCCCCTTGTGTAGAGATGAAGATGTGACAAGAATACACACCCCAAAGCAAAGCGACCCAGGCTGTCTGTTCACTTCATATCTCAGGTGTTGTCTTACTCAATTTTTTGGCAGCCTGACAACTTGGCCGCCTCCTCCCATTTTCTTCTCTTGGCTTCTGGAATCCTGTGCACTCCTTGTTTTCTGCGTATGGCTTTAACTGCTCCTTCTGATCTCTCCCAGGTTGGGGAAGGCACTCCTATCTTTGCTCCCGTGATGACCTATGTCCACTTACTTCCTTTATGGCACTGGCTCCAACTACTCAAAAGGTTTCTTTAGTTGTGTCTTCACTGTATTATTTTTATATTAAATATATAACATATTTTATATTAACTATAATATCTTTAATAGTAAGAGGTATACTATTCATTTATGTCTCCCCAAATTAGACAGACACCTAATAGGGCATCAACAAGTGTTTATTCTTTTATTGTTTTTATTACTTTAATTTTTTTTTTTTTTAGATATGGTCTCACTCTGTCACCTAGGCTGGAGTGCAGTGGGGTGATCAGGGTTCATTGCAGCCTCAACCTCCCAGGCTCCAGTGATCCTCCCACCTTAGCCTCCCAAGTAGCTGGGACTACAGGTGTGTGCCACCACATCTGGCTAACTTTTGTATTTTGGTAGAGATGGGGTTTCACTAGGTTGCCCAGGCTGCTCTTGAACCCCTGAGCTCAAGTGATTCTCCTGCCTTGGCCTCCCAAAGTGTTGGGATTACAGGTGTGAGCCACCATGTCCAGCCAACAAATGTTTGTTAAACTAAATTAACTGATTGATCCCATATACACTCAAGAGATCCAATAGAGAAATGAAGTAAAGGCCAGTGGGAAATGCCACCAAAAAGAATAGTGACTTACCTTTCTAATGTATGCAGTTGTCTTTCCACTTAAAAATATAGCTCTTTTTGATTACAGCACTGATAAATACTTAATTGTATTTAAGTAACTGGTATTGTAGAAGATCTGAAAAATAAAGAAACAAAGGACACAAAAACAATGCACAAATCTACCACCCAGAGATCACCATTGTAAATAATTGTGTGTATTTTCCTCCTAGGCCTTTTTCTAGACCTAAGTCAGGGTATATATATGTAGGTATGCATGTGTGTGTGTGTGTGTGTGTACTTTTTTAAAGAGAATTTGGATCATAATGAAACAAACAATTTTGTACTTTTAGTGATTTATAAACCCCAATTTCCATCAGTGTATGAAGGAACCCATCTTATAACTCTCACCGGCATAACTTGCATTTTCGCCAAGGAATATATTTATCTGCCTATATATTGCCTCATGTTAGAATTATTTTATTCTAGAATGTGTAACTTTCATATTCTTATATAAATATATAATCTTGTTTTTCCATTATTAATTTTTTTATTGATTCTCATGGAATGTGGCTATTCAGGAAATATAAACTTAAACTTCTCTTTGGTAGGAAACCCCTAAAATCCTTTAGTAAGGGTTTTTTTTTTTTTTTTTTTTTGATCCAAGTTGTATTTTAGCTTACTAGCAGAGGTCCTGGGGTTTTCAAAATGGTTTCTTGCTCATTTTTTTTCCTTGGTTAGCATTCAGTTCAGGTGCACAGGTTTAGTAGGGTATATACATTAAGCAAGGCAGATGTTCAGTGAAAGTCAAGTGTCCTTCAAAGAATAATAGCTGCATCCCAGGGGTTCCCTTTGAGTGTGAAACCTTCTCTAAGACTAGCATAATCATCTGCTAGTGGGGAATCCTGCTGGGGGAATCCTGGTGCGTCAGTCTCTTCATGAGCTTACCCTAGATCAAGCTATCTGACTTTGGTGTCCATTGTGGGTTACCGTCTCTGTTTCTAGACATATTGATAGAAAAGTTCCAGATGTCACAACAAATAATATTTTCTATCTCAATCACTAATTAGTAAAAGATTCACATGTCTGAAAGCAAATTATTAACTTATTGAAAGGAAGACACTTTTAAGGCCAAGATGTGCTATTTGTGAACTATTTCTCAGTGTTTCTACAAAGTAATCTAAATCGAGTGCTATTTAATTTAACAAAAGGAAAATAAAAAAATAATTCTGTGTTCTTCATCTATGGTGGTCACAATGCTGAGGATGCAATAAAAAATTAGACAGCCTTCAGCTAGTCTCTAGAGCAAGGCCTCTTTGCTTTTGATACAAGAGATGACACTAGTAGATGACTCCTTGTTTGAGGTGACTGTAAGTCTAGCTTTATGGCTTCCTCTGTGCTCTTTGTTTTTCCCTAGTTTACTGCTTTATGTCCTATGAACACACACCCCTTAGAATTTATTTAACTTTTTTTTTTCTGTTGCTCCTACCATACTTCCCAGAAGCCAAAGAGCAAATATGTGTAGAGTAAATCAAAGTTTCTCAGTCATGGCATCACTGAATGAATGTGCATTGTAGGACGTTTGGCAGCATCTATGGGGTGTACCCACTAGATGCCTGTAGCACCCCTCTTCCCTAGTTGTGACAACCAAAAATGGTCCTAGTAATTGTCAGATGTCCTTTGGGAGGCAAAATCACCCCTGACTGAGAACCCTGGAGTAAATGTGGCTCAGTCTTCCTGTAGGATCCCCGACTTGACCTGTGGCAGGCCATGTTCCATTGTCTACCCAATAACCAGAGTAGTGTTTCCTAAGAATAAGGTCTTGCCACTTCCCTGCTTATAATATCCAACATCTTCTTGTGGCCCTGGAGTAAAATCTGAACTCCTGTGGCAACCTATATAGCCCTCCAGGATCTTACCCCAATCCACTCTGTCTCATCAGCTATCCCTCTTCTCAATTTACCATGATCAAAGCCACCCCTCAAACAGGCCTTTCTTGCCACTTATTAATGCAGCCTTTCCCTTCTTCTAGTCACTCTATTATATTATATGGTTTGCTTTGTTTATATGCATGTTTTACAACTTAAGATTACCTGGTACGTTTATTTGTCTACTGGGTTATTGTCTTTTCTCAAGCACAGCAGAATGTAAGCTTCTTGAGTGAAAAGGGCATTTCTACTTTGTTCACTACTCCTTGCCCAATGTCTAAGATAAAGCCTAACACTTCATAGATGTTCAAAAAAAATGAATAAATAGATAAATGGGTAAAATTAGACAGAGGCAGTGACTCGGTATATATATATACACACACACACACACACATATACACACACATACATACATATATACACACACATACACTATATATATATATTCTCTTTTTCTGTATTCACACTTCAACAATTCAGTAATACTATGGATAGTCAAAAAAGGGCAGAGAACAAAGAAATACAACCTTATGTGTCTACTATCCAGATAATGTGATCTTGAGTTGCAAAGGATGAAGGGTGCCATTACATATTTGACAGAATCAGTGTTCATATGTATATAGTAGTTTACAAATAGGTCTAGACTTTTTCCATCCACATAAACCAACATTTCTGTGTTAAGTAGTCACTAAGGGTGAAGTGCTGAAAATAGCAAGATTCATTTCCTTCCATCAAGGGGCTCATAGTCCAATGGGCGGGCCAGAGGCATGGAAGAGGAGATCATTAGAGAGAGTCTGATAAGTGCTTCAATGTGAAATGAAGGATCCGGAGCTAGCAGTGTACCTGAGAAACCCTGGGACGGACAGATGCTGGAGTGTATGTGTTAAAAATCAAGGAACCCTGACTAGAGTGCTAACTCTTAAAGAGTCCTCTTATGTATTTTGATACAGAAACACTCCACTTGGTAAAAGGAGTGTGCTTATAAATCCCCACCTCACCAAATGAGAAGGAGCTGCTGGCAAGATCTGAGCTCAACACCCCAGGAACCTCCAGATTTGGAAGGCTTTTGGTTTCTTCACTTCTCTTGCTTTCTATTTTTGCCTCGAAATATGTGCACTCCTAGAGTTCCCTATTTTCAAAAAGCCTTCTGAGCCAGTAAGGAAGAAACGTTTGCTTTGGGCAGCTTCCAAATATTTGTGAGATGCCATTGATTACTTTTTCACTGCAACTGCAAGGCGAATCTCTACTATTAAGTAGTAATATAATGTTGATATTCGGCCCTGAATGATGGGTCTAGTATACATACCGTGCTCAAGCATATCTTTTCATTTTTGAGCATGGCACAATGTCAGTGGGAGCAGAGGATTTTCAGGTATTTTCCATAATTCCAAAAATGTGATGAGGGTCCTGAGGTGTGGTTAAGTAAAGGAATGCTGTAAGAATATTAAAAAGTATCTTTGGGAGGGTTTATAATCCTGTAATTCTAGCACATTGTTGTTCAGTTGAGTAGTCGCTCAGTGTGGTTTAATTGGTCAGGTTCTTCATGGAACAACAAACACGACAGTGAAGACTCTTACAGTTATTGCTTTGCAGTATGGCACAATCATTCAAAATATAAGTATCTCTCAGATTAATTTAATATATGAGAGGAAATTCATGCTCATCTTGATTTTTGGAGTGGGTAAGAAACTATGCATTCTTTCCCCAGTTACATTTTTCATGTGATTTCAAATATATCAAACTCATTCAGATATTCTTAATTTGGGAGGACAGGCACAGATAATATATTTGAATATACTTGAGAATTTTCTATTCTTCACTTGAAGATAACCATTCTGAAAATAAGATGGTCTCCTCTCCTCTTACTCTGCTTAGAATTTTAACTATTCAAAGTGGAATGTGAGAGTGATTTAGCCCATTACTCCTTGGTTTTCTCTCCATCCCTCACTTTTTTTTGTTTTTTGAAACTGATATGTTTCCAATGATGTACTGAGCTGGTTTTTGCTTTTATTGATAGCTGAGCTTATATGAGGTTTGCTTAAACTGCTTTTACGATACTATGCCTCCCCAACAGGCAAAATGGTCTCATATTCTCAGCAGGGCTGGGGTAGGGAATCACCAATAAGGAACTTCTCTTCTTCCACAAGAATGGAAGACATCCAGTTTCTCGTTTGTTCCTGTCCCTGTGGACACAAATATCAAAATCGGTCTTGCTGGTGGCATTTGAAATGGTATATGCACAGTTCAGGAAGCATTACTGTTTACTCATTAATCACTCTGGGCCACCAGTCAAAATATTTTCTCTGCAAAAATGCCTTTCCTATTTTGTACCAATTAATATTGGATGGAACTCAAGAGTCACAGTTAATCTGTGGCAAAGCTTTTATTTGCTGTAAGGCATGCAGACATGAAAAATGCTCAATGTAATATTTTAATTAATAAAAATATGCTGAGAAGTGTATTTTTCTGAAGTAGATTTTTATTACACTTCATTACATTTCCAAATTTAATGGACACATATATTATGTCCTGTCACCATGGGAACCACATCAAGACAGGCTTTTTATAGGCTGTTGGATGTAGTTATAAAACTCTCACAAAGACAAAATTGTTTCTTATAAGTTTAAAAGAAGCTGTGCTCATTTACAGTATGTATAATTTAGTACAGAGCTTGAGGCAATAGAGAGGGTCTTTATGTGATTTAGAGACTAATACTTCTTTTCATGAAGCTCTTAAGTGTTAATTATTTCAGGTCTATGTTCATGAAGATATAACTTGGCTTATTGTGAAAGCAAATTTTAAAAATTCAGACTTTGTATAATAGACGAAACAGATGACATTCTTTTTTGTAACTGTTTAAAAAGCAAGGCACTTTTAAAAACAAAATTTTCCAAACATACATAAAAGAAGGAACTACAATGAACCCCAATACCCGGCTTGAATAACCACCAATATTTTACTGTATTTATTTTATGTGTCCCCCAGCAAACACCACTTTTTATGGCTGAAATATTTTAAAGTAATTTATAGTAAAATGGTAAAATATCATTTGACTATCAAATACTTTATTATGCCTCTTAAAAAAGAAGGAGGCAAGAACAAGGACCACATAGCGAACAACTGTCTATATTCAATAAAAAATATCATAAAACATATGACAGAACAGAGACCAAACACATAGATCATATCAGCAAATGCAAATAGGCTTACCTTACTTATTACAAAGAGAAAAGAAAATATTTTCAGAGTGCCCAAAGAAGAAAATGCTTGCTCTATAATATTTAAAAGGGACATACCTAAAATTAAGTGATTTTGAAGGTTAAAAATAAAAGAATAGGCAATCGCAAATTTTAAAAAAATCAGGGGTCTTCTTATAGGGGAGTTTAAATTAAGGCCAAAAATATTAAAATAGATAAAGAAGGATATTTTATAATACTACAGTCAGAAATTCACAAAGATGATTCAAAAATTATCTTTTCTTCCAGTAACACAGAAATGACTTTCAAAAAGCAGAAACTGCTGGAGACTAGAAATAGACAGAGACATACTAATAGTAGGAGATTTTAACATACTTCTCTCAGTTCTAGGAAAGTCAAAGGATAAAACGCTAGTAAGGATAGAGAAGACTCAACATAACCAATAAGTTAAAGCTAATATTTATAAAACTTGAACACTAATAATAGAGATTACGCCTTCCTTTTATGTAAGAGTCTTTGGAACTGAAATTAGTGAAAGTTGATGGAGGGGAAAATCATAGAGTTTGAACCCTGGTTTAACATTTCATAGCACTTTCGAAGTTAGAAAATGTATTCACATTTTCAATTCAAAGTTATTTATGTATTTTCCACATTCCATTCACGTGGCCTGCTCCATCCTGAACAGGGATCTATTCTGGCTATTTATGATTTTCCACATTAAAGGTAAGCATTGGTGCTGATTTTTAGATCAGATGGAGATTGGAATATTTTTCCTCAAAGTTTTCCAACTTTAATTTCCAAGGAACTATCCAGTTTAGCCTCATATGAGCTTTCTGCCTTTTTTAAATTCCAGGAGAGAAATGTGAGATTTCGCAAACAGAGAGATTGCTTTTCCATCAGTCACGGCCCATGCCTGACATGTGCAAGGGGCTTCGTAGTTTAACAGATGGGCAACATGCAGGTCTTTTTTCTTTTCTTTTAACAAAATGAAAGATTAACCTGTTTCTTAGCAACATTACTTCCCTTCTTTATTCAAAGATTCTTCCTCCCTCTAAAAGAATTGACATTTATGATGGATTTTTGGAGTTTAATTTCTCTACAAATACAACTTTTGTAGAAATGTGCAACCTTTAGGAGTTTTTGGGTCTGTAAGGTATGGCATATTTTTTCCTCCCAGTTTTCATAAATGAGTATTAGTGAGTGATAGGGAGCATAGATTACATCACAACAGCCAATATTGATGGTAATGGGATTCCAATTGGAGACTAGCCATCTATAAAATGGTATAAAGCTGCCATGGGAAATGCACAGAAACGGAAAGCCACTTGACTTAAGTGACTGGCTGCTCTGCTAGCTTAGCATTTATTTGTTTGTTTGCTCCTGTGTTTTTTTGAATGTATTTGTTGTTGGATTTTTTTGTCTTAATACCTTGGGGTTCTGATACCTTCCTGCTGCAAGGGAAATTCGCTAATATAACAAAGTAGTTGTGAATATGGAGTGCTGGAGGCAGATTGCTCTGGGAATTAGAACTACTTACTAGCAATGTGACCAGAGCAATTCACTTCAATTCTTTGAGCTTCATGGTTACCTCTTGTAACATGGGAAACATAATAATAGTACTCACCTAATGGAGTTGTTGTAAAGCTTCCAGTAAGTTTTTGTGAAACACTTAGCACAGTGCCTACATACATAAAGCATTTTATTGATGCCATAAGATATACCAATAATTAGTATATTATAATAATAATTAGTATTTAATGTTAAGCTAATTGAAGAGACTGAGAAACTTGTGTTTACTAAAAGTAAAAATGAGACTTCAAAAAATATTTTATTTTTAATCATGGAGGAAAATAACAGAAAATTTACCATCTCAACTATTTTTCAGTGTGTAAATCAGTAGGGTTGAACATATCTACATTGTTGTAAAACAGGATTCTAGAACTCTTCATCTTATAAAATAAAAACTCCATATCCATCCAACAAGCCTCTGAGAAAAACTTTTTAAAGAACAGTTTTAAATTTACAGGAAAATTGTGAAGATGGTACAGAGAATTCCCGTGTATCCCACACCCAGTTCCTCCATTATTAGCATCTAACATTAATACGGTACATTTACTGAAGTTAATAATATCAACATATTATTGTTTACTGAAGTCCATACGTTATTTAGATTTCCTTAGTTTTTACCGAATGTTCCTTTTTCTATTCCAAGATCTGTTCAGGGTTCAACATTACATTTATTTCACATGACTCTTCAGGTTCCTCTTGGCTGACAAATGTTTAGACTCCTTGATTTTGATGGCCTTGACAGTTTTGAGAAGTACTAGTCAGGTATTTGGTAGAGTGTGTTCATTTGGGATTTATGTGATGTTTTCTTATGATTGGACTTGGGTCAGAATACATGCTATCAGTCTGACATTATTGATGTTGACCTTGATTATGTGGCTGAGGTTGTGTTTGTCAGGTTTCTCCATTGTAAAGTTACAAATGTTTGAATTTGAAATTCACTAACAAAATGATGTTGAGAACCTTTTCATAGGGTCACCTGCCTTCTGTATATCTTTATTGGTGAGATATCTGCTCTTGTCCATTTTTAAAAATTGGGTAGTTTCCTTATTGTTGAGTTTTAAGATTTCTTTGTATATTTTGGATATAAGTTCCTTGTCAGATATGTATTTTACAAATATTTCCTTCCAGTCTGTAGCTTGCCTATTCATTCTCTTAACTGTGTGTTCTAGAGAGCACATGCTTTTATTTTTAATAAAGTACAACTTACCAAGTTTTTAATGGATTATACTTTTAGTATTGCATCTAAAAACTCATCACCAAACACAAGTTCATATAGATTTTCTGCTTTGCTCTTTTCTAGGAATTGTATGGTTTTGCATTTTACATGTAACATGTAAATTCATTTTGAATTGGTGTCTAGGTGTTTTATTTTATGTTTCTCTCCTTTTTTTTTTTTTTTTTTTTTTTTTTTTTTTTTTTGCATATGGACGTCCAATTTCTCCAGCACCATTTGTTGAACAGATGATCCTTTTCTCCACTGCATTGCCTTTGCTCCTTTTACAAATAGCAGTTGACTATATTTGTGTGAATCTCTTTCTGAGCTGTTTTGTTCTAGTAGCTTATGTCTATTGTTTAGTCAATACCTCATTGTCTTGATTACTGTAGTTTTATGGTAAGACTTGAAATCAGCAAGGGTGCGTCCTTCACTGTTGTTCTTCAATATTGTGTTGGCTATTCTAGGTCTTTCACATTTCCGTATAAACTTTAAATCATTTTGTTAACACCTATAAAATAAGTTGCTTGGATTTTAATAGGGTTTTCATGAAATCTATAGATTGATTTATGCAGTATTATCTAAACAATATTAAGTTTTCTACTTTATGAACATGGACAATATGTATTTAGATTTTCTTTCATCAGAATTTAAAATTTCTGTATATTTCTGTTTACAAGTAAAATTATAACACTTGTGGAGAAAAGAGAGGATGTGTGGAAAAGAGAACTCTTGTGCACTGTTAGTGAAAATGAAAACGTAAATTAGTATAACCATTATGGGAAATAGTACGGAATTTTCTCAAAGTTAAAAATAGTGCTACTACATAATCCATCAATCCCACTACTGAGTATATATAGCCAAAGGAAACGAAATCAGTGTATCAAAGAGATGCCTTCACTCCTATATTAATTGCAGCACTATTTCTAATAGCAGAGATATGGAATCAACTTAGGTGTTCATCACCAAAGGATACATAAAGAAAATGTGGCACATATCCACTATGGAATACTATTCAACCTTAAAAGAGAGTAAAATCCTGTCATTTGTGACAACATGAATTCGCCTAGAGAACATTACATTAAGTGAAATGAGTCAGGCACAGAAAGACAAATACTGCACGATCTCACTTATATGTAGAATTCCAAAAAGTCAAATTAATGGAAGCATAGAGTAGAACGGTGGTTATCTGGGGCTGGTGTGGGGAACCAGTGGAGTTGCAAACATGTTGGTCAAGGAGTACAAAATGTCAATTAGACAGGAGGAATAACTTCAAGAGATCTATAGTACAACATGGTAACTATGGTTAACAATGTATTATATACTTGAAAGTTGCAAAGAGAGTAGATTTTAAGTGTTCTCACAACAAAAATGATAAATATGTGAGGTAATATGTTAATTAGCTTGATTAAGACATTTCACAATATATACATGTTTCAAAACATTGTGTTGTACACCAAAATATACATAATTTTTATTTGTCAATTTAAAAATAAAATAAAATGATTATCTTAAGTAAAAAATACGTTTTAAAAATAATTTATTGACTAGTAAAATGATAAATATATTTAAACAACTAAATGCATTCAATAATGTATATGCCATGATACAAACATACACTGGGTTCAGTGGGGCACAAAAGCAGGAGTGGTCAATTCTACAGAATGGCCTGAAATTTCATCAAGTGTTTCATAGAGGGGCTGACACTTGGAAGTGTGAACAAAGAGAAAGGAAGTAGAGAAACTAAATTGGTGAGTACAGAAGAGTGAAACAGTATAGCAGATTTATATTCTCTCAAAAAATTTATAATTTATAATTTTCCACATATAGACCCTGTATATGTGTTAAATTTAAACCTAAGTACAGTTAACCCTTGAACAACACGAGTTTGAACTGCACAGGTCCACTTATA
Source organism: Macaca mulatta (assembly GCF_049350105.2). Lineage (NCBI taxonomy): Eukaryota > Metazoa > Chordata > Mammalia > Primates > Cercopithecidae > Macaca > Macaca mulatta. The sequence goes on from NC_133413.1 coordinate 129,088,646, forward strand.
TTCAGTTTTCCCAACCAGACACAGATCAGTATTCACGAGGAATGAAGTCTGTATATATAAAGGGCTGAATTTTTGCATTACCAGGTTCCACAGGGAAAATGGCAAGACTTGAGTATACATGGATTTTGGTATCCGTGGTGATCCTGGAACCAATCCCCCTGTATACACCAATGGACAGCTGTATTTCATTTTTTTGGTGCCATTGTAAATAATGTATATTTTTTTAAAGTTCCAATTCCAATTGGTCACTGCTGATACATACGGAAGCAATTAGCTTTTGTGTATTAATGCTGTTTCTTGTGACCTTGCTAAACTTGCTTATTAGTCTGAGGAGTCCTTTTGTGTATTCTTTGGGTTTCTGTACATAGACAATCATGTCATCTGAGAATAAGGGCAGGTTTATTTCCTCCTTTAAAATCGGTATACTATTTGTCTTCTTTTCTTGTCTTATTACACTAGCTAGGACTTCCAGTGTTATACAAAGTAGGATAGGGAAGAGAGGATATCATTGTTTTGTTCCCCTTCTTAGGGGGAAAATATGCACCATTAAGTATGATATTAGCTATAGGTTTTTAATAAATTTTTTTTTATCAGATGAGAAAGCTTCTCTTATTCTTAGTTTGCTGAGGGATCTTATCATGAATGGGTGTTGGACTTCACCAAATTCTTTGTCTCTATATTGACATATTATTTTTCCATTTTTGTCCATTGCGGCAGATTACATCAATTGATTTTTGAATGTTGAACCAGCCTTGCATATTTACACTTGGTCGTGGTGTAATTCTTTTTATATATCATTAGATTTTACTTGCTAATATTCTGTTGAGGATTTTTGTATCTATTCATGAAAGAGATTGGTTTTTAGGTTTCCTTTCTTGTAATGCTTTTAGCTGGTTTTGTACTGCAGTGGTGCTAGTCTCATAGAATAAGTTGGGAAGTGTTCTATCCACTTTGATGTTCTGAAAGATATTGTGGAGAACTGGTATCATATATTGATTAAATGTTTCATAGAATTCACAAGTGAAACCATCTGGGCTTGTTGTTTTCTTCTTTTTTTTTTTTGTTTTGGAAGGTTATCGATTATTGATTCAATTTATTTAATAGATAGAGGCCTATTCAGATTGTCTATTTAATCTGTGTGAGTTTTAATAATTTGTATTTTTCAAGGAATAGTTACATGTCATCTAAGTTATGAAGTTTGTGAACGTAAAGTCGATCATAATATTTCTCTATTTTCCTTTTAATATCTGTGGTATCAGTAGTGATGTCTTTCTTTTATCTCTCATATTGATAAATTTGTATCTTTCCTCCTTTTTTCTGATTAAGACTAGAGGCTTATTCATTATATTGCTCTCACAGAACCACCTTTTGGTTTTATTGATGTTCTCTACTGTTTTCCTGTTTTCAATTTTATTGCTCCTACTTTTTATTATTTCTTTTCTTCTGTTTGCTTTAGGCTTATATTCTTCCTTCTCTAGTTTTCTAGGCTTGAAGCTTAGATGATTAATTTTAGGTCTTTCTTTCATTCTAATATATGCATTGGATGTTATAAATTTCGCTTTAGGCTCTGCTTTCACTGCATCCCAGTTTTTGATGAGTTGTATTTTCATTTTCTTTTAGTTCCCAGTTTTTTTATATTTCTCTTTTTACTTATTCTTTAGCCCATGGGTCATTTGGAATTGTGTTGTTTAATGCCCAGATATCTGGCAATTTTTCAGCTTTCTATTATTGATTTCTAGTTTAATTCTATTGGGGTATGTTCTTACATATCTTGTATAATTTTTACTTTTTAAAATTTGTTAGGGTATATTTTAGGCCCTAGAATGTAGTGTATCTTGTAAATATGAGATTTTTAAAGTCATTTTATTAATGTTTATTACTTTTATCTCTCTTTAGAAAAATGCACTTACAGAACACCTTTACTTTTGAAAAACATGTAAAACGTCTCTTTCACTATTTTCTCTATTGCCCTCTGGCCAGTGTCTTTTTGTAACAATTGTTGTTCCTCAATTGGTGCAATTGGTTTTGTGACATGAGTTTTGGCAGTGGTAACAGTAATTTTAGTAGAGGAAACAGCATTTATTGAGCAACTACTATGTTCCAACTATTATGCTTTACCTATAAAATCTCAGTTCTCATAGCAACCCTCTAGGATGGATGTTATTAATACCTTCATGTTGCAGTTGAGGAGTTTGAAGCATAGAAAACCACGTAACTTGCCTATTCACCTATGAGACACGTGCCGGAGGAAGAACATGAACTCTGACCAGTCTGACACCTGGAAGTACTTACTTCACTGTTGTCCTGGCACTTTTTTTTGCATTATTGCTGCTTAATATATGGTATTAATGATTGTTAAATTCTGTTTTTTTAACATTATTGTTTAAAACTTCCTTTGTTAATTTATTGAGTACTATTTGATTACTTAATAAATAACTGTCAGGATTTAGAGCTAAAATAATGTGCAATCAAGGTATGATCCAGCTATGAAGAGGCTTACAGTACAATAAGGCAACAAACATCCACCAAAACACATAAAACTAAGTGTGAAATTATGTAATGTTGCAAGAGTGTGTGCTACTGGTTAAACTTGAGGTGGTATAAACTGGAAGTAATTAATCTTTTTTGTTTTTGCCTTTAAATCCACTTTAGTAAATTACCTTTCTTATCCAAATAAGGAATCTTTGGCATGTCCCATGTGTCTTTAATTGAAATTTTTATTGAGATAATATTAGAATTATGTATAGTTTAAAGAAAAAATACAGAGAGAGCCCATGTACTCCTTACCCATTTTACCCCAATGGGAACATTTGACAAAACTACAGAACACTATCCCAACCAGGATATTGACACTATAAAATCCACTAATTCTATTCATATTGCTCCAGTTTTACTTACATTCATTTGTGTGTCCATGTGTGCATATGTGTGTGTGTATTTAGTTCCATGTGATTTTATCATATGTATAGGTTCACATATATACCACCATAGTCAAGATACTGAACAGTTTAATCACCACAAGGATTTTTTTTGTGTGTCACTCATTTATAACAATATATACCTCCCTCCCTGTTTCTCACCTCCATCCCTAACCCCTTGAAACCACTAACCTGTTCTTCATTTCTAGAAATTTTGTCATTTTGAAAATATTATGTAAATGGAATAGTACAATATGTAATCTTTTGGGATTGGCTTTTTTCACTCAGCATAATGCTATGGAAATTTATCCAAGTTGATTCTTTTCAATAGTTTATTCGTTTTTATTGCTGAGTAGTATTCATGTTACCTCTAAATTCGGTAGCCCCAGAAGATGGGCTCTTTCCTGTTCAGTGTCCCAGAGCCAATACATGAAACTGAAAGTGAGGATCATGTAGAGAGCAAGCTTTATTCCATGGCCAAGGGAATGGAGAAACAGGAGTGTGGCTCACAAATCAACTTCTGGACTAGTTAGGGGAGACAGGGCTAAAATATAGGATTTCTCTAATGAAGGGTTTGGACATTAAAAGTCAGGGTAGGAATATTCATATATTTTCTGAAAATGAGCAGTGAACTTCTCTGGAACCAGAGTGTCACCTTCCTTTTTGCCCTTTTATCGCTTCTTTTAGGCTTGTTGTCATGGCAGTTATCAACTGTTATGGCATGACTGGAGTGTCATTTAGAATGGAAATGAGATAATAATGAAGGCTAGAGTCTTTTTGAAGTTGTTGGTCAGCTATCTGGGTATCTTGATTTTTAACCAGTCTTAGCTGGTCTGGTTACAAATGGAACATTTTTCCAATTTTTCTTAAAGATAAGCAGAATTAGGGCAGGGTAGAAATTCAGTGATGTCATGTAGGCATTACACTGAGTTCCATTCACAGTTCAGATATACCACAGATTGCTTCACCGTTCACCTATGGAAGACATCAAGACCATTTCTAGGTTTTTTTCCATTACAAATTAAAGTATAATAAACATTTGTGTACTAGTTTTGTGTGAACACAATTTTTATTTATCTGGGATAAATATCTAAGAGTGCAGTTGCTGAGTGGTACGGTAAATGCATATTTATTTTTTTAAGAAACTGCAATAGTTTCTAGAGTAGCTGTACCATTTCACATTCCTACAACAAAGGATAAGTAATTTTGTTTCTTCTCATCCTTGTTAGCAATTAGTGCTGTCACTATTTTTAATTTTAGCTATCAGATAAGTATGCGGTGATACCTCATTGTGGTCTTAATTTGCATTTTTTCTGGTGTCTAATAATGTTGTATGTCTTTCATATGCTTATTTTCCATCTATGTCTTCTTCCTGAATATATCTATTTAGGTATTTTGCCGATTTTCTAATTAGATCATTTGGTTTGTTACTGTTAAGTTTTGAGAGTTTGTATGTTCTAGGTACTAGTCCTTTGTTGGATGTGTGGTTTGCAAACATTTTCTCCCGGACTGTAGCTTTTCGTTTCAGCCTCTTCATGTGGGCTTTCTCAGAGGAAAACTTTTTCAATTTTGGTGAGTTCCAATATTTTTTGATTTTGATGAGGTCAATTCATAAATAATCTCCTTCTCCTCCTCCTCCTCCCCCCTCCTCCTCCCCCTCCTCCCCCTCCTCCTCCTCCTCCTCCCTCTTCTTCTTTATCATTAGAGATAGAATATCACCCTGTTACTCACACTGTAGTGTAGTGGCATGATCATAGCTCACTGCAGCCTCAAACTCCTGGGCTCAAGTGATCCTTCCACCTCAGTCTCCTGAGGCGCATGGATTACAGGTGCATTCCACCAGCTAATTTTTTAAAAAAATTTTAAATTTTTGTAGAGACAGAGTCTCACTGTTTCCCAGGCTGATCTCGAACTTCTGGCCTCAAGCAATTCTCCTCCTTCTACCTCTCAAAGTGCTGGGATTATAGGCGTGAGCCGGTGAGCCACTGCACCCAGCATTTTCTTTTGTGTGTGTGTGCTTTTGTTGTCCAATCTAAGAATTCTTTCCTAGCCCTAGAAGGTTTTGTATCCCCTATATCCCCCTAAAAAGTTTTTAAGTCAATGATCCATTTTGAGCTTATTTTGGTATAAGATGTGAGGGTTAGGTTGAAGTTTGTTTTTATGAACGTCCAATTACTCCAACACCATTTATTGAGAAAGGATTATCTTTCCTCTATTGTATTTCTTTTGCATCTTTGTCAAAAATCAGCTAAGCATATTTGTGTAGCCTATTTCTGAAATCTCTGTTCTATTTCATTGATCAATGAGTCTGTCTGTCTGCTGATGCCACACTGTCTGGATTACTATAGCTTATAATAAGTCTTAATATCAGGTAGAGCAATTCCTCCAACGTTATTCTTCTTTGACAAGATTGTTTTAGCTGTCCTATGACATGTGCCTTGCCATATAAAGTTTAGAATAAAATTGTATATGTCTACATAGATAGAGACAACATTGTCTATTGTCCAAAAACCCTGCCGAGATTTTCATAGGAATTATACTAAACTTATAGATCAATATGGGGAGAAGTGACATCCTTACTTTGTTACGTCTTCCAATCCATAAACACAATATGTCACTCCATTGATTTATATTACTGATTTATTTAATCAGAATTTTGTATTAAATACATTTAGCTTTCACATTCTGCACATCTTTTGTTAAGTATATACCTAAGAATTTAATTTTCATTAGAGCATTTGTAAATCTCACTGTTTTTAAGTTTTTCCACATTTTCATTGTTAGTATATTGAAATACAAATGATATCTGTATAATTTTGTCTCTTGCAACTTTGCTAAACTCACCTCGTTCTAAGAGATTTTTTTGTAGATTTCTCGAAATTTTCTGTGCAATCATGTCATAGGCAAATAGGGATGCTTTATTTCTTCCTTTCTTATCTATTTGACCTTACCTTATATTGCTCAAAACTTTTTTTTTAAAACATGTAGGCATGTTTAAAAGTCTGTTTTCAGGTATTAAGAAGTCTGTACTAATCTCAATGAAAACTTTACCCTCTTAATCAGTTAAAAGATATATTTTTTCTCTTTGTCCAGCTTGGACCAGACCTGTGACTCCCCAGACCAGCAGTGGGGAAGGGATGTGCTCTTTCATTCTCCTTGCTCCCCTCTCTCCTCTCTAGCTTGTCCTTGGTAGCATGCTTCTTTTAATTCCTTCCCTCTCGGTAGACTGATCTATAACATCTGCTCCCTAGTAAACTTCCTCTTGTATCCCCATGGTTCAGTAGGTAGCCCTGTGGAGCAAGTTCTTTTAGCAATATTCTTGCCTAGCTAACTTCAACCACATCCATTTGACCCTTGGAAAGATACTATGCATCCTTGCCCTTCCAAATGTTAGGCATTCAAGACTCTTCTCTTGCTATCTTCTCTTACCATTTTGGTCCAGGGACAGCTCCAACTAACTTCTCATCCAGGCTTTTCCAGAAGAATCAGGCTCAGATCTTTGACTTTCTTTCTTTGACTTCAGAAAACACATGTAAGGCTTATGCAAGAACACATGGGCTCCATTAAGCAGCAGCATGGGGCAAGTTCTACTTTCTACTGCCAAGTAAGCAACTAACGAGGGAGCTGGCTGGTAATTTCCTCTATTTAAACAATCCTAATTTCTGTGAAAGTTTCTCTTGGGGACCTTTCACCTGGCTGGAGACAGAGAGCAAAGAAAAGGACGGAACAGGGAAAACAGCCCACATTCTCTACAGCTCATCTGCAAATTCCTGTCAAATAAATATTTGTCTTCTTCTAGATGAAGTCTGTGGCTTTATTTATACAGGCAGGAGTTGGATGAGCCAATTTTGGTTATTCTAAGCAAGTCCTTAGGTTATATGCCTAGCACTTTGCTTTACAATATATAGGACATTCATCATGTATTGTGTTAAACTTCAGCGCCTCATATGAAAATTGAAAACATGAGGAAATTTCTATTTATCATCCTATTGCACTGTGATTGATGTTATAAGTTAAAGGTACACTGTAGGGGTTAGGTAGGTGCCTTATGCTTATGGGGAAAAGGCTCTGGAAGGCTTTCGGAGGAAGTGATACTTGAGTTGAGATCTTTAGGATGGATAAGTATTAACTTGGCAAGGAGGGCAAAGGAGCACTCTATAAAGAAGGGACATATGGCCAGGAACATGACACTTTCAAAAAATGGAAACAAAGCTAGAATAACCAGAATTCAGAAAGTGTGAGTGTATCAAGAATTGTGAAGGGTGTGAGATTTTATCCTATTTTCACACAAACAGGCTAGCCTGTTACCTTTTTAGAGAGGCTGGCAGACAATATGAGACTGCAGGGTCAGAGAAAAAGACTCTATTACTCATGGCACAGCAAGTAGCAGGAGCTGCATGTTTGCATCAGCCACCCCTCCACTCCCATCCAAAGTCCCACAGAGGTAACATGAAGGGGTGCCAGTGCAGCTGTACATGCAGTGAGTTTGTGTCACCACTGAGGAGTCCTGAGCTTTGTGAACCTGAATCTTTTAAAAGGGGTAGAAGATCATATTGTCAGCAGAGAGAGCTTGGCTTCCTCTTTTCTAATTTGGATGTCCTTAATTTCTTTCTCTTGCCTGATTGCTCTGGCTAGGAATTTCAGTACTACGTTGAATAGAAGTGGTGAAAATAGGCAACCTTGTCTTATTCTGGTTCTGAGAGGAAATGCTTTCAACTTTTCCACAATCAGTGTGATGTTGACTGTGGGTTTACATTCAAAGTTAGTAATGATATGTGTGATACTGTTCCAGTCATCATGTTGATTGTTACCTGGTTGCTTTGTATTCTCCATTGCATTGTTTTTTAAGCCCTGGGAGTTTTCCTCTTTTGAGTGTTTTTATACTGGTGCATATTGACCTCACATTTTAATGTTTAAAATTCCTTTGAGCATTTCTTTTTGGATCTATCAGTCTAGTAGTGACAAGTACCCTCAGTTTTTGCTTGTTTTGGAAAAATGTTATTTCTCCTTCATTTATGAAACTTAGATTTCAGGCCGGGCGCGGTGGCTCAAGCCTGTAATCCCAGCACTTTGGGAGGCCGAGACGGGCGGATCACGAGGTCAGGAGATCGAGACCATCCTGGCTAACACAATGAAACCCCGTCTCCACTAAAAATACAAAAAAATTAGCTGGGCGTGGTGGCGGCGCCTGTAGTCCCAGCTACTCGGGAGGCTGAGGCAGGAGAATGGCGGGAACCTGGGAGGCGGAGCTTGCAGTGAGCCGAGATCGCGCCACTGCACTCCAACCTGGGCGACAGAGCGAGACTCCGCCTCAAAAAAAAAAAAAAAAAAAAAAAAAGAAACTTAGATTTCAGAATACAGAATTCTTGGCTGACAGTTATTCTGTTTAAGGAAACTAAAGATAGGATCCCAATTCCTTCTGGCTTATAAGGTTTCTGCTGAGAAGTCTGCTGTTAGTTATTTTATGTTTTTTAAGTTATTTTATGTTTTATAAGTTATTTTATGTTTTTGTCTCACTGCTCTTAGAATTCTTTCCTTCACATTGACTGTATAGCCTAATTACTATATGCCTTGGTAATATTCTTTTTGCAATGAACCTTCCAGTAGTCCTTTGAACTTCTGGTATCTGGATGTCTGAATCTCTAGTAAAACCTCAATTATTCCCTCAAATATGTTTTCCAATTTTTTTTGCTTTTTCTTCTTTTCCCTCAGGAATACCTATGATTACATTATTAGGTTTGGTTATGTTGCATAAGCTCTTATTTCTTGGATACTTTGTTCATTTTTTTAAACTCTTTTTTCTTTATTTTTGTCTGATTATTTTGAAAACTTTGTCTTCAGTCTCTTAAATATATTAATTTCCAGAAGTTTTTTTCTTACTATCTCTAGAAATTTTTTCATTTATATCTTAATTTTTTTTTAGTTTATTTATGTTCGTTTTCAATTTTCTCTTGGATCTCATTGAGCAACTTTGTAATCAATATTTTGATTTCTTTACCTGTTATTTTAAGGATTTCATTTTGGTTTGGATCCACTGCTGGAGAGTTAATGTGATCCACTAGGAGTGTTGTAAAGCTCTATTTTTTCATATTGCCAGAATCTCATCCCGATAGACTATTTCTTAATATTTTTAAATTTATTTTTGATTGGAGTGGCTTTTTCCCCCCTTTTGAGATGTGATTGCTTAACTTCGGCCCTGGATGCTTGGACAAATTCAAACCATATCATTCCACCCCTGCCACCTCCCAAACCTCATATTCTTCTCACATTGCAAAATACAGTCATTCATTCTCAACAGTACCGCAAGTCTTAACTCATTTCAGCATTAACTCAAAAGTCCTTAGTTCAAAGTCTCATGTGAGACAAGGCAAGTCCCTTCCACCTATGAGCCTGTAAAATAAATAAATAAATAAATAAATTAATAAATTAATTAATTAAAATAAAATAAAATAAAATAAATACAAGGTAGTTACTTCCAAGTTACAATTGGAGTACAGGCATTGGGTAAATACTTCTGTTCCAAAAGGGAGAAATTAGCCAAAATAAAGAGACTACAGGCCCTGTGCAAGTCCAAAATGCAGCAGGGCAGTTACTAAATTTTAGAGCTCCAAAATAATCTCATTTGACTCCATGTCTCACATCCAGGTCACAATGATGCAAGGGATGGGCTCCCAAGGCTTTAGGCAGCTCTGCCCTCATGGCCTTGCAGAACTCAGCCCCCATAGCTGTTCCCAAGGGCTGGTGTTGAGTGCCTGCAGCTTTTCCAGGTGCACAATGAAAGCTGTCAGTGTACCTACCATTCTGGGGTCTGGAGGATGGTGGCCCTCTTCTCACAGCTCCACTAGGCAGTGCCCTAGTCGGGACTCTACGTGGCAGCCCCAACCCCACATTTCCCCTCTGCACTGCCCAGGTAGAGGTTGTCCATGAGAACTCTATCCCTGTAGCAGACTTTTGCCTGGACATCCAGGCTTTTCCATATAACTTTAAAATCTAGGCAGAGGCTCCCAAGCCTCAACCCTTGCACTGTGCATACCCACAAGCTTAACACTATGTGGAAGCCCACAAGGCTTGATGCTTGCACCCTCTAAAGCAGCAGCTTGAGCCCCTGAGCGCCTTCGAGCCATGGATGGTGCTGGAGCATCTGGGATGCAGGAAGCAGTGTCCCAAGGCTGCACAGGGTAGCAGGGCCCTGGGCCTGGCCCATAAAACTATTCTTCCCTGCTTAGGCCTGTGGGCTTTTGATGGGAGGGTCTGCCACAAAGGTCTCTGAAATGCCTTCAGGGTCTTTATCCCATTGTCTTGGCTATTCGTACTTCTCCTTTTAGGTAAGCACATTTTTACAGACTGCTTCAATTCCTTCCCCTGAAAATGAATTTTTCTTTTCTACCATATGGCCAGGCTGCAAACTTTCCAAACTTTTATGCTCTGCTTCCCTTTTAAATAGAAGTTCCAAGTTCAGGTCATTTCTTTCTTCACGCATATGAGCATAGGATTTTAAATGCAACTAGGCTATGTCTTGAACACTTTACTGCTTAGAAATTTCTCCTACCAGATACCTTACATTATCTTTCTCAAGTTCAAAGTTTCACAGATCCCTAGAGTAGGGGCACAATACCACCAGGTTTTTTGTGAATGCATAACAAAAGTGACCTTTGCTCCAGTTCACAATAAGTTTCTTATCTCCATCTGAGACCTCAGCAGCCTGGTCTTCTCTGTCCATAACGCTATTAGCATGTTGGTCAAAACTATTCAACAAGTCTCTGGGAAGTTCCAAGCTTTCCTTCATCTTCTTGTCTTCTTCTGAGCCCTCCAAGCTGTTCCAACCACTGCCTCTTACCCAGTTTCAAATCTGCTTTCACATTTTTGAGTATCTTTATAGCAATGCCCCACTGCTAGATACCAATTTTCTGTATTAGCCTGTTCTTATACTGCTGTAAAGAAATACCTAAGACTGGGTAATTTATATAAAAAAAGAATTTTAATTGGCTCACAGTTCCACAGGCTGTACAGGAAGCATTACTGGGGAAGCCTCAGGAAACTTACAATCATAGTGGAAGGCAGAGGGGAAGCAGGTACACTTTACATGGCTGGATCAACAGGAAGAGAAAGAAAAGGGAGGTGCTATACACTTTTAAACAATGAGATCTAATGAAAACTCACTATCACAAGAACAGCAAGTGGGAAATCCACCCCCATGATCCAGTTGCCTACCCCAGGCCACTCCTCCAACGTTGGAGATTACAATATGACATGAGATTTGGGTGAGAACACAAATCCAAACCATGTCAGGCTAGGATGGCAGAGATCTCATGAAGCTTTTTTTGTTCCCCAGTGGTTTCCACTTTTTTTCCCTCAGGTGTCTTTTTTCTCTACTAGGTTGAACAATTCAGCTCTCATGCTAGTGGACAGTGACCGTGGGTAAGAGCTGGCTACAGTTATAGCAGGTGGGAGTATGCAATACTGCAATGGTGGGGAAATGTCCTAGCCCTGATGGAATTGGCTGAGGGAGCTCCTGGTGAAATGTACTGACGTCTTTGCAGAGGGATGGGAGGGAGATGCCTCAGCTTTACTACCAGGCTGGCAGGAAAGTGATCCAACGCCTTATCACACCCTTGTTGCAGTGTTCTGGGTATTCAGATTAATTAGAGAGCCTTTTTTTTTTTTTTTTTTTTTTTTGAGACAGAGTATCATTCTGTTGCCCAGACTGGAATAGTACAGTGGCCTAATGTCGGCTCACTGCAACCTCTGCCTCCCAGGTTCAAGCGATTCTTCTGCCTCAGCCTCCCAAGTAGCTGGGACTACAAACATGTGCCACCACACTCGGCAGACAGCCATTTCTGTTCATCTGTAGGAATGCTGTCATTCCATCTAGAGAAGGAACAGGCTCTAACTGTCATGCAAACCTGAGCCCACAGGGCATACCTCCCATGGAGATGCAGTCACCTCAAAATGTGTAGAGATGATAACTCAACCAAAGTTAAACAAAACCCCAAACAACCGCACTTCCATTTATTTACATAGTATTATCAGAAATAGCCAATATTTTGTACTCTATGCCTGTATTAGATATATTTCATTTTACCTTATTCTTTCATTTTCTTCTACATTTTTTATTCTTTAAATGGATGCTGTATCACTTAGTTGGCTAAAAATAAATACATAATTTACTATTTGCATATGAGTAGTGCCTGCATTTGTACATCTATCCTCATTTTCATCAAGACCTTGCAAAGAAGAAGGAAAATTTGGGTGCATTGAAATAAGTAAATACTCATCCTTGTCAGCATCTTCTAGGCATATTTCTAGATAGGGCAAACAATAGGGCAAACAATTTTCCATTCAGGTGACTATATTCATCTTTAAGCCAATTCAAACCAATTTAAGAAATAACATTTTATGTGATTTTTGTTACAAGCTTCACCAAAGGCATTGCAATTATGAAACATCTACTTCATTTCCTTCAGCCATTGATTTTCTAATTTGTTGGCAGAAATCTATGACTTCAGTCTAAAGTGATATTTTCTTCATAAGGCTGTCTTATCTTTTGCTTACGATCCCATTGTGTTCTAACTGTTTAAAGATTTTTCATCTTATTATATTTGTTTCATTATATTGCTAAGGTACGATTTCTGAATTATAATAACTGGCTCAGCCATTCCTACCTGCTCTGTGGAATGATACCCCATCTGTTTTCCTCTAATCATATGGCGTGTCTTGAGTGCTTTGTTTAAAGACAATTATAAGCAATTCAATAGAAGTTTGCTAATTTTCTTATTATGTCACAATACATATCATTCAGACCAAATGTTTATGTTCATGCTGACTCAAAGCACTCCCCACCTGCACTTTGCCAATACTTATTTTGCATTGTCTCCATTATTCTTATTGTGCAAGTTTATTTTTCTAATTTGACTTGGTAAACAGGAGTTGAAAAATGACTACAATCATTTAGTTAAGTTTAGAGCCATAATAATTTAGTACTCTGTCTTTTTATTAGCAGACTTGTCTTCTGTAGTGTTTATATTTCTCTTGGTATATTTGTTTAATCCTTTTTTTCTTTCCACTTCCTTTCTTTGCGTAAGAGTAGCAATAATTTTATAATTCTGGATTTTTATTCACATGATCAATTCTGTTCATACTCTCTAATAGAGCAGGTATTTTTCCCCTTTCCTTCACTGTCCCTCTCTGTGGGACTATAAAGCAAATTATAGACATTAATTTTTATGACTTAGAGACCAAAGTTAAAGAAAACTCTCAACAAGATTTACACAAATGACTACCATCATTTGCCTTAATAAGAACTTAAGCTTTAAAATGCTGGCACTTTTAAATCCTATCTGCAGGTATGAAAATCTGCACTTTGGCACAAATTGGGCATGATGGAAAATTGTGATGACATTTAATATATTAAGTAAGGGAAGTGAGAGAGAGTGAAAGGAAGGAAACTAATGCATGTGTAGCTATCATGACTGACACAGTTAGATCCTGTGATCTAAAATTTAGAAAGTACACTATATGATGAGGGCCTTGAGAACTTGTTTATAACAAAAATAGTATTTAAGACAGTCTCAGTGTATAGACTCTTTCTTTGAAAAAACAAACCTCACCATTTGCACATGTGATCTCATGCTTTTCAAAATGGAATTGATAGAGGTGATTAATTATCCAAGATGACCACACATACCACTGTACATATAAGGAAATCTAGGCTAGCAGGGTAAGATTGACCAAGATCTTTCATCTAGGTGGAGGCAAAACTGAGACTGTGTCCTGGGCCTTCTTCCCACACTATTGCATTTTGTGTATGTGAATATGGCTGTCTGGTTAGGGAGATTCCAGCAGTTCAGTTTGGCTGCAGTTCAGGGTACAGATGTAGGCTCAAGGATCTTAAACACCTGGATGAATTAAATACTTAATTGGGAGTCCATTGGGAACCATTCAACCTATTGAATGGGAATATCGTCTGGTCCGAGATGGATTTCTAAACCTTTCTTAATCCATATTCCCATCTTCCAGACAAGTAGGGTTTGGCGTTCCTGTGTCAGAGTTTAATCTGAAAAGCCACTGATAAGTGTACCCACACATACACACATGGAGACCCACAGACACACACTCATATATACTTGTTGCAGGGATTTGGCTATATGCAATGATGGGAGCTGGTTAAGTAGTTAGTGTGAAGTTGCTGTCTTTGTACCTGTTACTGAAGCTTAAAGTCCACAGCACAGGCAGTCCTGAAGAAAATATGTAAGTAAAGCAGGGGAGAGCGGGATCAAGCTATAACACACAGGCATGAGCTGGAGCCCATGAGGATAAACTGAAACCCAAGTGTGCTTTTATTGCTTCTGATCTGGGTGGTGGAGGTATGCTTCAGAAGCCAAGGCCCTTCATCCTGAAGTTAAACCCAGACAAAATTATTCTGGTGCATGAATCAAAAAAGCTTGTATTAAACATTGAATCCATTTTTGTTGTTTCATTGCTGAATCCAATTTCACGTTGTTTCATTGCTGAAAGCATTCAAGTCCCACCACTCCTCCTTCCTCTTCTGCTCCACATCTGGGCAGGCTGATAAGAAAACCTGAATGTTCCCTCCTGTGGCACTGGCAGGAAGTCCAAGCTACATCAGCCCTAGCCTTATCCTCAGCACCCAAGCCAGTCTCTTTTTCTTGCTTTCTCCCATGTCATTTTTACAGATTCTGCTTGAGAACCTCTCTTGTTCTCCCCAGAAAACCTTATTATGTGGGTAAGACCTTCTCATAACTTCTTGATGCATGTGTAGTGTCATTGGTCTTAACATTTGAATCAAAACTTAGGTTCATGTGGGCCCATCCTACCTCTGTGTGTGGCCATTATAGAGCTGGTAGAGCCAAAGAAAGTGGAGCAATTGTCACCCCAGTCACTATCTCATGCCGACAAGATGAGCCACAGATTGGCAATGATGTATGTGAGCTATGGAAGGACTGATGCTTCACTGCTGCCCTCCAAGTCTCTCCTAAGAATCTCCTGTGCAGCCTACTCTAACTTGAAACATACAAGAAAGGAATTTGGAGAAATGTAGATCAGCCAGAACAAGTAAGTTAACACATTATGAAGCCATTATAGTTCCTCTTTGATTTCATCATTTTTCTTGACATATATGATCATTTAATAACTGCCATAACACAACACATATAGTCATCAGCATCTCCTCTTTTTCCATTAAATAAGATATTATTAAAGCACTTAGTAGATTTCCAATGCAAAAAGTCTGTGAGACCAGGCATCTGCCTGCCATTTTCAATGCATTTTTTTCATTGGATGTGTAAATAGATTTCTTACATTCTCATTCATCTCCCCCCCCCCCTTTTTTTTTTGAGGTGGAGTCTCACTCTGTCACCCAGGCTGGAGTACAGTGGCAAAAATCTCAGCTCACTGCAACCCTCTCCTTTACGGTTCAAACTAATCCCCAGCCTCCCAAGTAGCTGGGATTACAAGCATACACCATTATGCCCAGCTAATTTTTGTACTTTTAGTAGAGACAGGGTTTTACCATGTTGACCAGCCTGGTCTCGAACGCCTGACCTCAAGTCGTCTGCCTGCCTGGGCCTCCCCAAGTTCTGGGATTACAGGCATGAGCCACCACACCGAGCCCATCCCTTTTTAACTTGGTCTTTGGTTCTCCTTTTGCCTTCTTCTCTGGTTTTCTGGTATAAGACTTGGTGTATTTGGGGTTTTATTTTAAAGAATCCAGGTCTATTCATTTTCTCAAGTGCTTTTCAAGAGGAAAATTAAAATCTTAGAAAAGGGAAACTAATGGCTGGGTATGGTGGCTCACACCTGTAATCCCAGCACTTTGGGAGGCTGAGATGGGCAGATCATGAGGTCAGGAGTTTGAGACCAGCCTGGCTAACACAGTGAAACCCCGTATCTACTAACAATACAAAACATTAGCCAGGCATGGTGGCGCACACCTGTAATCCCAGCTGCTCAGGAGGCTGAGGCAGGAGAATCACTTGAACCCCGTAGGCAGGGGTTGCAGTGAGCCGAGATCACACCACTGCACTCCAGCCTGGTTGACAGGGTGAGACTCCATCTAAAAAAAAAAAAAAAAAAGGAAAAGGGAAACTAATGTGTAGAGGGTTAGTGAAATATTGGCAGGAAGATAATCTCTTTGTTTTGCAGTTTTACAACAGGAGGCATGTTGAACAATATAGGGAAATACAAATGTTTATTTGTTAGGATCTCTCTGTGATGCCAGCTGAGTCCCAGGAAAACACACGCTGAGATCCACATAAAGGGCTTTTGTTAGGGAGTGCTCTTGGGATCAACTTGTGAAAGGGAGGAAGATAAGTAGGATTGTGCAGAGAAAGGGGCTAGACTGAGATGCAGTCCAGTGGAAACCTCAGTCATTCCTATGGGGAGTTCTGAAGATGGCATGACCCCTGGGTCCCTAGTTAGAATGAAAAGGCTGGTCCTTTACAGGCCTGTGTTAATCAGTCACTGGATGTGGGCTGTTCTGGGACTGGGACAAGGTGTGTGACCTTGGATGAGTGGTTCTCGTCAAGGTAAGGCAATCTCTGGATGGTGCAGACAGCTGAGAACTAGTATCTTCATTTCTGATGAGAAATCTTGATGGTGTGTCACTGTGCCCCACATATTCTGAAAAAAGGTGCTTATAGAAGGGTAATTTTCTAGGAATGCTGTTTTGCTATCCTATTATGGAATATTCTCTATTAACTCAGTATTCAATACCTATACTATTAGTGGTTAAGGGGATAAAATCATAATAAAATGTGTCCTTAATACTTTTTTTATGACTCTCATGGTCAATTACACACTTTTCCTATGTCTTTATATCAGCGTCTTGCAGCCATGTCAGTACATTACCTCAAAACTGTTGGAAAAAAACGATGACTTTTGTAGAGTTTGCTCAGGGGGAATGACCATTTTCTGCCCTCTCCTAGCCCTCCTCCTGATTCTGTCAGGTTCACATGAGCTAAGTGGATCTCCGGACTCTAAAATAGAGAAGATAAAAATAACTGAAATCACCTTCCCTCTGCCCATCCACCTTGAACCTGTTCTTCTCTGCTCTGCTCTGTGCCCTGCAAAGCTGATCCTTGGGGTTGACATTTTTTCTCCTCCCTTTCTGGCTAGCTTCTCATTGGGTTAAGCTGATGGGAGGCAAGAAGAAAGAAATGGGCTTGTTGAAGGAGAAAAAGGTTGGAGAATTTCTTCCCTGCTGTCTCCATGTGTCAGTGATACTTCTTTGACAGTAGCAGTGTCCTGTGGTAACAACCTCAGCCAGATAGTCCCTTTTCCAGGTTCCCAGCTCTCACTGGGCTCCAGTTACACTAGTTCATCTCTTTCGGTGCTGTACTAAGGTGGGAAGCATTAGCACATGGGCCATTACAGGGCATGCCAACATGGGCAATTTTATTCTTCCATTTAAAAAAGACAATGATCAATAGCGTTGTTACTATACATAGTTTCCAGGAGATCTGCCCTTAGAAATTCCATTAGATTTGGATGTCACTCAGGATCAAAGCAACACCTGTGAGTTTTTATGTTATACCACATACTCATCTTCCCTTAATTGCTATCTACCATTTAAGGCTGATAGCAATAAATCCATATGCAGTGTAAAAGTGTGGCTGTGAATCCTGAGGCAACAGTTTATCATCATTAGCAGAGGTGATAAGGCAGGTACCTAGAAAGCTTGGAAGGTCTCCTGCAAAATTAGCAAGAATGCCTGCCAAGCTCAGGCACTCTGACTTCTGCACACCTTTCTCTAGGCTGCCTGTGGCCAATTCTCTCCAAGTTTTTGCAGGTCATATCCTCCCTCCCTGCAGACACTTTTCTTTACCACTGTTTGTTTCGTTGTAACAGCTGTTATTATTTAGTGACAGTGTGAATTATTAGGAAGAACATATCTTATAACTGATGTGATTCCCTTCTCTCTTTCTGTAACAGAGAAGCCAGTACTGTGTTTCTAAATTTCTGAGTCCTCTTGAACTGGTAGAGCCAGGAGCTCTTAAGGGTTGGGTCCATCCAGGAGGATTAATTGTGGATTCCTCAGTGGAGAAGGGAAAGGATGGGCAGAGTGCTTGGATAGGCAGAGTTAGAGGCAGTGTCAGAATGACTGCTGAGACTGAGAACAAGGTCAAGGTGGCAGAGACCAGGCCCTACTCTGCCCCAGTGGGGAGAAGGAAGCTGTAAAAGTGGTATCTGGAAATAACTCCCATGAGATGCATCCCTGGGCTTGTCCAGGGCAGCTGTGGTTGGGAAGGTGGACTTTAATATTGAGCAAGCCAAAAATATTCAAACAAGGATCACAATGTGTACTAATATTTTAAATATTCTTTTATAGTTTATTTTATTTCAATAGTTTTGGGGGAACAGGTGGTTTTGGGTTACATGGATGAGTTCTTTAGTGGTGATGTCTGAGATTTCGGTGCACCTGTCACCTGAGCAGTGTACACTGTACCCAATGTGTAATCTTTTATCCCTCACTCCCCTCACCCCTCTTCCACCTTCCCCTGGAGTCGCTAAAGTCCTTTATGTCATTCTTATGCCTCTGCATCTTCATAGCTTAGCTCCCACTTATAAGTGAAACATATGATATTTGGTTTTCCATCCTGAGTTATTTCAGTTAGAATAATGGTCTCCAACTCCATCCCAGTTGCTGTGAATGACATTTTGCTCCTTTTTAAGGCTGAGTGGTATTTTCTTTATCCACTCGTTGGTTGATGGGCATTTAGGCTGATTCCATATTTTTGAAATTATGAATTGTGCTGCTATAAGCATGTGTGTGCAAGTGTCTTTTGAATATAATGACTTCTTTTCCTCTGGGTAGATATGCAGTAGTGGAATTGCTGGATTGAATGGTAGTTCTACTTTCAGTTTTTTAAGGCATCGCCACACTGTTTTTGATAGTAGTCATACTAGTTTACATTTCCGTCAGCAGTGTAAAAGTGTTCCCTTTTCTCCACATCCACTTCAACATCTAGTATTTTTTGTTTTTTTAATTATGTCCATTCTTGTAGGAGTAAGGTGGTATTTTTAAATTTGCATTTCCCTGATAATTAGCGATGAGCATTTTTCCATGTATTTGTTGGTCATTTGTATCTCTTCTTTTGATAATTGTCTATTCATGTTCTTTCCCCACTTTTAAATGAGATTATTTGTGGGGTTTTTTTGTTTTTTTGTTTGTTTGTTTTTTTAGTTGTTTTGCTTTGTTTTCGCTGATTTGTTGGAGTTCCTTGTAGATTCTGGATTTTAGTCCTTTGTTGGATGCACAGTTTGTGAAGATTTCCTCCCACTCTGTGGGTTATCTGTTTACTCAGCTGATTATTTCTTTTGCTGTGCAGAGCTTTTTAATTTAATCAGGTCCCATCTATTTATTTTTGTTTTTATTGCATTTACTTTTGGGTTTTTGGTCCTGAACTCTCTGCCTAAGTCAATGTCTAGAAGAGTTTTTCTGATGTTATCTTCTAGAGTTTCTATAGTTTCAGGTCTTAGATTTAAGTCTTTGATCCATCTTGAGTTGATTTTTGTGTAAGGTGAGAGATGTGGATCTAGTTTCATTCTCCTACATATGGTTAGCCAATTATCCCAGCATCGTTTGTTGAATAGGGTGTCCTTTTCCTGCTTTATGTTTTTGTTTTGTTGAAGATCAGTTGGCTGTAAGTATTTGGCTTTATCTCTGGGTTATCTATTCTGTTCCATTGGTCTACGTGCCTATTTTTATACCAGTACCACGCTGTTTTGATAACTTTAGCTCATGGATAGGTAGAATCAATATTGTGAAAATGACCATACTGCCAAAAGAAATCTACAGATTCAATGCAATTTCCATCAAAATGCCATCATCATTCTTCACAGAACTAGAAAAAACAATCCTAAAACTTATATGTAACCAAAAAAAGAGCCCAATAGCCAAAGCAAGACTAAGCAAAAAGAATATATCTGGGGCATCATATTGCCCAACTTCAAACAATGTGGACTAATTTTAAGCAGCCATTTACTTACTTATTTTAATGTGCATAGGGAATATATATACTCTTCACATGTTAAAACTGTGGTTGAATGGCTATTCCTTTTTTTCTACTAACTAAATGAATTTGAAGAACATGTCAAGAAAATAACATTGTGTAGATAGTACCTAGATGCATAAATTCCTAAAGTAGAGAAATATCAAGTATTGTAATGGAAAAAGTTAGAGGAGGCTACAACCATCAAGACCTGGCACCTCTTCCAGTATTTCTGCCACAAATTTTCAGGATGTTTCTATTATTATAATCCCATGAAGGAAGTGAATGGAGCCAGACATTTACTGAAATTGATTTTCTCTGCAACCAGAAGAATGGAAACTTAGACTAGGTATAATTTGATTTAGAAAAATAAAGGGAGGTGTGCTAAGTAGTCTACTTGCTCTCCTATCAATTTTCTCTCTACTCTCTCAGACTTTTTGTGTGCCCTGCAAAATTTCAACAGGCTGCTTTGTCCTCCAGCTTTAATTGGTTTTGCTCAGGGTTGGGATTAGGGTAAAAGGAATGAGGACCCCAGGGTACTGTGAGGGCCTCTTTAAATTGTATGTCTAGTTCTGGTCCTGTATTCACCAATAGGAGACAGGATAGAAGAGAATGATGATGCGGTATTAATTCCCCAGCTTCCTCTCTGCTGGATTTATGAGGGTTTGTTGCTTTCTTCCACTGAGGCAATGGTTTCTATCAGCACATTTCTCCATACAGTTCTTCTTCCAGGTCCCTCAACCTTGTCCTTATTATTTCTCTCAGTGCGTGTGTGTGGTGGGGGTAAAGGGATGGCCAGTGAAGGCAAGGGAGGAACCTGGTTGTTACAGCTGGCTCCCTGCTGTTACTAGACCTAGGGTACCATACCATTCCTTGTTATTGCCCTGGGGGACTCCACCATTCCTTGTTACCACACTGGAGTATAACACTATTACTTTTAGGAGACTAAATCCTGCCCACAACTCTATAAATATTCCCTTTATTAAAACCTCCCATTTACTTGCTTGACTTTACCATCTGTTTCTTGCTGGAACCAAAAGTGATACAGCACATAACATGTCTTGATCCCTAGAGCTATGATCTAAAATTCAACTCTTTTACATTTAATAAATGAAGTAATTTTCTTATTGCCTGTTTTCCTGTGAGTTTACTGGTTCTGGAGTGGACAGGGCCAGTATCTGTTGTCACCAATGTGTCTGTAGGGCCTACAAGCTTAGTATATTATAGGTGCTTAATACATGCTTATTGACTAACTTACTATTGACAAAAATCTATGTCACAATTTCCCTATATAAGAACAAAGAACAAGGAATATTGTATACTTGTCTGTTAGAATAAAATCTTGCAACAGAGAAATAGGCTGAGAAAAGAGTGGTGAATTTATTCTCTGTCTCTGCCTCTATAATATATCAT
Source organism: Macaca mulatta (assembly GCF_049350105.2). Taxonomy (NCBI): domain Eukaryota; kingdom Metazoa; phylum Chordata; class Mammalia; order Primates; family Cercopithecidae; genus Macaca; species Macaca mulatta. Next base: position 129,109,986 of record NC_133413.1, read on the forward strand.
TAATTTCCCTAAATTCTTTAATGTTTTCTTAATAATTTTTGGCTCCAAAATCCCTATTTGGTGGCTAAGGTAAAACAAAGTTCAGTAAGCAAACTTCACAGGGGAGTGGGAGAGGCATGATAAGTACACTGCATGCTCATTCTTCTTAATTGCCTGATCTTCCATCTGTTGGTCTGAGATGATATTGATAAAGGAATTAAAGATGCCACACCATCTCCTGAATCAAATGAGAACAGTCATTCTTAAGTTACAGAATATGACATTTTAATGTTTTGCAACATGAAGAGGAAAGAGCATTTAGTTTATTTTAATGTGGTTAATTTGAAGCTAGATTAGATCATCTAGTTAACTCATAGGTTCTTAACTTGTAAGGCCAAATACTGTGTAGCATCTCATTTTCACAGTGGCAGTTGCTGCTGTTAATAATTGAATCAACTAGGAAGTTAACCTTGAATACCAAACACAAAATCTCTAAACCAAAATCTAGAAGTAACACAGTTTGGGGAATAGAGTCATGCTTAAATAAGAGCATTGTGTTGCCTGAAAATAGGCATAGCTTTGATGCTTGAATATTTTAATATATTTTTATATATGGATAATGTTTGTTCTCTTAAAACCTTGTTACTTTGTCATATTAAGGAGCAAAAAAATGGTGGAAAAACTCAAAAACAAATAAAGCAACATTTATAGTCAGTACTTGAGTACTGACTCAGGTACTCTGAATCTCAGGACTGAACCCAGCAACATTTTGGGGTTGGATGGATCTAGTTTGTTTAGACCAAGTGGTGGGTCTAGCTTGTCTCTGGTGGTTCTAGCTTGTCTAAGAAGGGAATTCTTTGAACCACTCAATCAGATTTAGAGTTGGTATTAAGCAATAATGAGCTACTGTAGTTTGCCACTATAATTCAGACTATATGACCAGAAATGAAATGGGGCAAATAAATTACATTAGTGGCTTACAATTTTAAGACTTCTGAAGATTTTAGTATTAAAAGCCTAGGGTAGTAAGATGTGAATTACAATTTTCTTTTTATGTAACCATGGAAACACCTGAAAAATACACAGCCTCTGAATGGACATTTGATTTGGAAATTTACACAAAACCACAATTCTGTTTATCAAACTCAAGTTTGAGTTCAAGCTCAGATATTGGCAGATAACCTTCAGAAGGTCACCAGGCCACTTAGAAGTCTGAGGGTTAATTTTGGTTAATTTTGGTTAATTTTCACCCCCTCCATCCCTTGCCCGTCAGCACCCTTAATCTTACTCTAGCATTATCTGTTTTTCTTTGACTAAAATTGTAAAGAGTATCATTTAACTGAGTTCAGACTAATTGCGGAGTGAATATGCAACACATTTTAGTTCAACTTGATTATCCTGTAGGTATCCTAGGAAGATTGTTCTTGAATGTGTGTGTTTCCTGCATAGTAGTTTCATGTATCTTTTAATGACATCTTTATTATTGCCATTATTATTTTATGTTTATAAAATGCCCTGAAATATGTCTTTAGCTTATCTCCAGTTCTTTATAGTTTAAAAACCCCAACTATCTTCTTTAACATCCTCTTCAGTTTCAAGCCCAATCATTTGAAGAGATCTACCTTTCACAGATTGGAAAAATAAGATTTTAAAGTGGGGTCTACAGCCCATGTAGACGAGGACAAGAATAGTTAAAAAGGCAAGCGTGATTGGGAGGCCGAGGTGGGTGGATCACGAGACCAGGAGATCCAGACTATCCTGGCTAACACGGTGAGACCCCGTCTCTAGTAAGAATACAAAAAAATTAGCCGGGTGCAGTGGCAGATGCCTTTAGTCCCAGCTACTCGGGAGGTTGAGGCAGGAGAATGGCATGAACCCGGGAGGCGGAGCTTGCAGTGAGCTGAAATCGCGCCACTGCACTCCAGCCTGGGCAACAGAGTGAGACTCGCTCTCAAAAAAAAAAAAAAAAAAAAAAAAAAAAAGTCAGCTTGAGAGGCCTTTTCAGCTGAGTAGCACCAGTCTGAATGTGAACATCAGTATTTGTATTTAAGTATGTCAGGTTGTGTTGGCTCTATGGCTTTGGGAACAGGGGAGAGGTTTTGAAAAGATAAATCAGAGGAGGTCTTACAGGAAGAATTTTATTCTGCAGAAAAAAAGTATCTGTGTATTATATTTTTTTCCCCAGAAACTTCTTTCTTGCTAAAAACTATGGAATAAAAATCAACAGCAACTCCCAGCATGTTAAGAGAAGAGACCAGAATTTCAGTGACATTTTAGGATTAGGATAGATTAATGTCATCTCTGTGTCCCAAGAGTCACAAGGTATTGATAAAATGCTGATCAGGATACATTGTATTAAATGACATCCTATGTAAGTCAGTGTGGCTGCTCACAAAGGATCCCCAACATGGACTGGTGAGTCCACTGGAAAAAAGGAAAGCAGTGCTCTGTAGTCAAAGGCATAGTTTCCCGGACAACCATGAAGCCTAAACTGTATTCACAAGGAAAAATGTCAAAAGAGAAGGCCCAGACTTAAAACGTAGAAGGGAATTGATTGACACAAGAGAAGGAAATTCAAGTGCAAGTAGAATGAAAGAAACTTAGCTGAGTTGAGATCAATGAATTTCAAAGAGGGTGAGATGAAAAAGTGTGCAGTGGTTTGGATTACAAAGAGAGAAAATGGCCTTCACTTGGCAAAAACACAAGAAAGATAGTAGAAAGGGCCAGGTTTGGGGAGGAAAATTGTGTTTGTCCTAATAAGAGTCAACAAAACCGGGGGAAGACAGACAAACAGCAATAAACCCAGTCTTAGAGAAAATCCTCCCAGTAAGATCACAAGAACAGTGAAGACCAGGGTAGAGGTTTACAGACTAAAGGGAAATACTTATGTCTGGCAGAGAGAGATTAAACAAGAACACATCCCAAGGGAAGGGCATGGTGCAATGAATCTGTAACATACCTGACTTACAAGTGTAAGTCTTTGTCCTGTGTCTGGCCCACAGGTAGCTTCTATTTGTTCTGCTCTGTATTTAAAAATGTATTAATTAGGTGATGAGATTTTAAAACCAAAAATATTTCACATAGGTCAAGATTTCTGGCACCTGAAAAAGAAGGATTTGGGAAATCCATTGCAAATTTCTATATAGCAACAAGTACATGGAATTGAGTGGCAGCTGCTGTCTTTAGATAGAACACACCCTTCACCAATTCACCAAATAAATGCCCCGTCCCAGACCTGCTTCACTCCCTTACCTTAGCCACGTGGCTTCTTAGCCATTCGAGTTGGTGAAGGACACTCTGGCTTGAGGTGATTGTAACAAAGTTTGTATATCATTTGTCTAGAATAATTTGTGTGTGTATGTGTGCTCTTTCATTCTTTGATCATTTCACAAACGTTTACCAAGCACCTACTATGTACTGAGCTGAATTCATTGGGAAAGCTAAAGACAGCAGTCCTAGGCTTTGCTCTCAAAGAGCGTAGGCTCTGAAGGAACTATGCCACATGCACACACATCACTTATATACAATGTGTAATGTGATGTCAATGCAGACCTATGGGAACTCAGAGCAGGGCGACATCACTTTAATCCGAGGGAACTTGAAAGAAGCATTTACTAAAGAGGAGACATTTATTTATTTGTTTATTTTTTAAATTAGTGGGCTTATTTTTAAATGCCCTAGAGATTCCAGATCTTCATACAGGTAGTGGTTCATGCAGAAACATCTGATCCTAGGTAAACTCCATTGATATAAGTATGTTTCCCAGGCAAGACCATTCTTGATTGAATTGGTCAGAACTCTAGTTGCAGAGTGGTTCAGTTTACCTTAACTTCAGCAAACATATCTTTACACACAAAGTAAGTGTATCCAGGGATGCTGAATGTTCTTTTATTTATTTATTTTTTTGAGATGGAATCTCATTCTGTTACCCAGGCTGGAGTGCAGTGGCATGATCTCGGCTCACTGCAACCTCCGCCTCCTGGGTTCAAGCGATTCTCCTGCCTCAGCCTCCCATGTAGCTGGGAATACAGGTGTGACACCACACCCGGCTAATTTTTGTATTTTCAGTAGAGATGGGGGGAGTTTCAACATGTTGGCCAGGCTGGTCTCAAGCTCCTGACCTCAAGTGATGATTACATCCTTTTAAAATGCTGCTTTTAAAAATCTTGTTTAGGGTTCATTTGCAACCTAGTGAGACAATATCACTTTGAGTGTGGCAACTTGCTTCTTTCCTGTTTAGGTCGTGTTCTTAAACAAGGATGACAGTTGCTCATAAAATGCTCAACTGTTTTGCTTTGTTAATGGCAGGTAGGAAAAAACCACAGGACCCACAGTAGGTTTATTTCAAAGCTACACGAAGACCACTTTCTCTAGTCTTATTTAGGCTCATCTCTAACTCAATATTTTCTTTTGCTCTTCTCTTTTTTTGCACAATCAGGCATGGGTTTGAGAAACATGCCTCCCAGGGTAGGAGAGATGATGTCTAGAATGCGAAATCCCAGATAATCCCACATCCTGTCACTATGTTTTAAAATTATTTAGTAGTAACAGAACTGTTTTCCTGCTTTTATTTGCCTTGGGGCAATTTAAAAATGATCATGCAGTTCTGAAAATACCTGAGTTTAGGGAGGACAAGCAACAGCTCCACCCCCTCCCCTGATGCCTGTGGCAGAGTTTAGGCACGGAACCTAGACACAGTGTCAGACCCTTCAGAACATGGCCCTTTAGCCACCATCAGAGTGGCTATTTGGGTCTAGATAAAGATGCTGATCTTCCCTGCCCAGGCGATGCAGGGAAAAGACAGTCAGAGAATGGATGGCCGCTCTGAGTAGGTTCATTTATTAAATCTACCCTGTGCTGTGTGCTGGCCGGGCATTTCCCCCAAGTTCTCCCTTAATTCCTATTCATCTCTATAAGACAGTTTTATCATTCTTATTTTAAAACTCATGAACTATCTGGATTCAAATCTAAGTCTGTCTGCCTCCAGGGTTAAGGACATTTTATTTTATAAGGCAGAATCATCCACGTACGAGGCTGTCTGTCTCACCACTGGATTAAGAACAGCTATGGGGCACGGAAAAGCATTTATTCCATTCCTGGTAGGCATTAACAGAAAATCATGAATTGAAGGGAACCCCAAAGTCACTTCTCCCCCTTTAATGTTCTTATTTCTGGTGGGGAGCTCCTTGCTCCATTTCAGCAGCAGGAGCACAGTTCAGTTTTGTCATTTATTGAGAGCTGACTCCGAGGCAGGTGCTTAGATCTCGACAACAAGATGAGACACGGGGCAGGAGGGCAGTGAGCTCTGTCTCCCCAGCGCCTCCTGCAGGGCTGACACACAGCAGGTCCTCAGTGCTTGTCTGTTACAAAGCTGAACAAAGGTATGCTTCTCCAGTAGGTGGCTCTCCCATTCCCATAATGAGGGGATATTGGCAAGGAATTGCCCCCCTCCCTGTCTTCACTGCAGCAGGCAGTCCTTCTTCACAAAGTACACACACAAAAAAATGTACTTTTTTTTTTCTGATCCTAAAAGTAATATATGCTTATTATAGAATTATTGAACATTTTGGAGAAATTTGAATTATGAAAAGTTAAAGAAATAAAAAATAGTCAAATAAATTTAGTTTGCTGCTAAAACATAACCAAGAATATCCACCTAAATGTGAGCACATGGAAGACATTCACGATATCCTTTTGAATGATGCAAGTAAAGTTTTAGCACACTAAATGTGTTCTAAATATGACTCAATTTTCCTAAAATAAGTAAATGTAAATCCTCCTAGGAAAACATCAAAAAGAGCATATACCAATTCAATCTTGTGTTAAGTAAGTCAGTGATGAAGAGTGAAACATGTGAGGGGCTTTATTTGTGCTTTACACATTCGTAGATTGTTTTAATTTTCACCATTATGTTCTACTTTTTAGTTACAAATATTTTTTAATTATAAATTTATAATTAAACAAAACAATAACCAGCGTTAATATTTTATCTTCTGGCATTTCTTTTTAAAACATCTGTATCAAACCATAGGAAGCATTTGATTTTCATTTTTTTGTTTTGTTTTGTTTTTGAGACAGGGTTTTACTCTGTCATCCAGGCTGGAGTGCAGTGGCACTGAGTTTTGTTTCAACTTTTTTTCACTTAATATATCTTGAGAACTTTCACAAGTCATTAAAACTTTATTAGAAATATTACTTTTCATCATTTGAGGATTCCATAATTTAGCTATCCCTCAGGTATAGAACATTTAAACTATTTCCATGTTTTCTCAATAATAAAAAATGCTTCCACAAATAGCCTTGGACAGAATTTGTATGCGTCTCTATTTTGCTACATCATATTTCTACAAGTAGAATGGTTGAGTCAAAGAATATGAAGATGTGTGATATGCCCTGCTGTGGACCTTCATGGCTGGGCCTACCGAGCTTAGTGGCCCCAGATTTGGTGTCACAGCAGACACATGGTATGAAGTACCTGCAGACTGTTCATTATGATAAAATTCCTATAGCACTGGGTGTATGTGAGTTCCTTCCCTTACTTCGTGATCTGACCTTAGGTTGCAGTGCTATCCTGGGGGAAGGGAAGAGGTTACATCAAAAACCTAGAAATATGTCCTTCCTAGCAGGGTGGTAGTGATGCTGGAATTTCTGACTGGCTTGGTTGAGTGTACACAGAGAAAGTCTCTATGGCTCCAGCTCTCCATGATCTAGCAGGACCTATTTTTGCCAATCTCATCATAATTAGGCTTCTGTTAGACTATACGTTGTCCAATTTATTTGAGAAAGAGTCAAAGCTTTATCAACATGGATTTGTCATGAAAAAACAACTTTGCAGTGGGGCGCAGTGGCTCACGCCTGTAACCCCAGCACTTTGGGAAGCCGAGAGAGGTGGATCACTTGAGGTTAGGAGCTTGAGACCATCCTGGTCAACATGGCGAAACCCCATCTCTACTAAAAATACAAAAAAATTAGCCGCGCGTGGTGGTGCGCGCCTATAATCCCAGCTACTCGAGAGGCTGAGGCAGAGAATTGCTTGAACCCAGGAGATGGAGATTGCAGTGAGCCCAGATTGCACCACTGCACTCCAGCCTTGGTGACAGAGTGAGTGAGACTATGTCTCAAAAAAAAAAAAAAAAGGAAAAAAAGCAACTTTGCCATTTGATGAGAATGTTATTTATTATTTCCACACTTGGGTTCTTTATGAGGTAAAGTTTTGTTCATATTGATAATTTGTATTTTTGAGAGTAGAGTATGCTGTCTATTTTTTTACTGAAGATTTTTTTTATTGCTTTATAAGAACTAATTGCCTGGGCACGGTGGCTCATGCCTGTAATCCCAGCACTTTGGTAGGCCAAGGCAGTCGGATCATGAGGTCAGGAGATCGAGACCATCCTGGCTAACGGGGTGAAACCCCGTCTCTACTAAAAATACAAAAAATTAGCTAGGCATGGTGGCGGGCGCCTGTAGTCCCAGCCACCTGGGAGGCTGAGGCAGGAGAACAGTGTGAACCCGGGAGGCGGAGCTTGCAATGAGGCGAGATCATGCCACTGCATTCTAGCCTGGACGGCAGTGCGAGATTCCGTCTCAAAAAACAAAACAAAACAAAACAAAGCAAAAAAACTAAGTATACAGATGCTTATCTTTTGTCCATCTTAAATATTGCAAGTATTTGCTCTGTTGTTTATTTGCCTATTCATTTTATTTATAATGTTTCATGGTATATAAAAATTTAAATTTCATATAACAAATTCTATTAACATTTTCCTTTGCACTTTCTGCTTTTATGCTTATAAAGGCTTTCTCTAATGATATCCAGTAAATAATCAATTATCTCTGGGTCTTATTTATTTTTTACATTTTATACTTTAATCCATTTGGATTTCATTCTGATGTATGTGTGATGCATGTATCTAACTTGATATATTTTTCCCAAAATAATTCAGCTTCTCACTTCCAGCCCCCTACTCTCCATTGCCCTTAGAGTTGCATCAAAAATGGAGATAATTCATTACAAAGGAAGAAGTTGTCAAGGAAGACCACCTCTCCTAGTGCTCAACATGCTGGAGAAGGGGTGTCCACCTTGCTTTTGTCATTCAGAGGGGCACTGAAAACACACCACTGAGTTTTCTGAAAGAAAAGCTTGTCAGGCTGCCTGGAGTCCTCATTAATTCCAGACCATAATAGTGGTACTTATCTCCTTTATGCTGCTGACTATTATTTTTCCTGGTATAGGATGTGATTTTTTTTCTTTTGTTTTAATTCCCATGTCACCCATGATACTCTTCAAAAGAGGTGGATGAAATTGACTTCCAGCTTCCCCTATGCCCTGGAATAGAAGCCATGCTTTCATGATAAATTGCACAGAAAAAAAAAGGCAGCTGGAGTTGCTTGTACCAAAATGAGAGTGGCTTTTGGCTCTGCTTCAGTGACTTTATTTCACATTTCTTTCTGAACTCTCAGAGAAAAGTGATAATGAGAGTTTAATCTCTAGACTTGTGCCATCAGCTTTTTATTTTCCTTGGAATGTTTTAAATCCTACAGGGCCTCAATTTCAGCCACTAGACACAGCACTTTCATGGTAGCTCTTCCCTGGGGTGGAAATAATCAGAGGGTAAAAATCCTAGGTTCGCCATATTTTTCAGCTGCAATCTGGTATATTTTTATTATTTTGAAAAGTCTAGGGGTACATAAAAAAAGGCTTAGTGGGGAGTTAGATGAAGGATGGAAAGCAGCTATTCTACAATTTTACTGAAACTCAGCTACCCTTATGAGATAATATTCAATACCCTTATGGATGCTGATACTCTGATCTTTCCATTTTCCTGAATGTTCCTCTCTTCTTCGCTGTGGTGGCTTGGGATGTACATCATGGAGTATGTCATTAGACTTTATCCAGGTTGTTTGTGTGTTGATGTTAAACCCACGAGAACTAAGAATTCCTTCATTGGAATCCTTCCTGGGGTAGGTAAAGCATAGTGTGGCTAGAGGGAGTGGTGGGTTCCAATAATAGTGCTTTTCTAACATTTTTTTAAAGCAGGAAAATTATTTTTTTGAAAATCTTATGAAATTAACACTTTTATTTACTACATGACACTTGGGATACAGATGATATCATACTTATATATTTGTTTAACCAAATCAGATCTGGCTCCAGGCCTCTGCTTGCCAATACTAATGGGAAGTCCACTCATTTCACTGCCTCCTCTTGGTCTATTATGTCTGGCAAGGCATGAGTCATGAGTGCACAATAGTCCCTGTGGCCCTGGCTCCCTGCCATGGTTTCATGATCCATCAAGAGAAGATGGCTCCACTTTTCCATCTCTGCCACGAAGTGTCTTTGCTGAGGTTACCAAGGTTCTGTGCTCAACACCAAGTCCTTGTAAGTGCCCACGTTGCCAGGCTTTTTGAGGACCGGCTTGTCTCAGAGTGATTCGATTTCGTGTAGGGCATCTAGCATCATTATTTTATTTAAGTTCAGGGGATTCACTCTTTCAGAAGCCTTGGAGCTTCCCTCCCTAGTCATCAGGACGCACCATATCTCCATGTTTCTCCTCTTTAGTTCATTTAACTTAGTTTCATCACATGCTAGAGCTCTGAACTTTAAGTGTCTCTTTAGGAGTTATCATTAGGGAGTTCTCGTGCTTCTGAGTGTTGAAGAGGTGGATGGAGGAAGCAACAGTGCAAGCTCTTTTGACTCTGCAACCTGGAATGTAGACCTAAGGATTAGGCCCCGTCACTCTTTTGAGGTGTGGGGATAATACATTTTTTGTTCTTTCATAGGAGATTATCTAGGAGAAAAGAAAGTACCATTCTTTAATCTTTTAATAAGCAGTCTTATTACATTAATTTTTCAACAAATCACCGCATATATGTGGCCTATTGATATGGAAAATAGACAGAATTGGAGATGCTGTGATGGATATGGTTGGTGGCAAGAAGCCCTCCTCAAACCCAGCATCCCCCTAACTTTTGATGGTTCCTCAACTACCTCCAGGAGCCCTGGTGGGTGGCAGGCAGTTGTGGTATCTATAGATCTCAATTTTAAAACCATTTAAAATTGGTATTTCTGATAACGTCTTTTCATATCCACACACATTTATTATGACATTTTGACCTAAGAATGTAAACATGGCTAAAGAGGAGCAGCTCCATTACCAAGCTGGCCAACTTTGGTGCCCTCTGTAACAGAACTGTGGAATATTTGAAAGAAGATTCCTACGAGGCATCCACTTTCTAAATAACGTTCTCAAAGAATAGGGAAGTCCTCTTATGCATTTTAGTTTTTCTTAACAGAAACACATCATTTCTATGATGTTCTCACTTTCCATCAGGCTGAGTTTATGTCAAATAACTGAAATTGAAAGAGAACATGCTTACTATGTGCCAGGTACTTTTTCAAACACACCACATATAGTATTTATTTATTTTTAGTCACAAATACTTAAAAGTGCCAGAAATTTTTCTAAGAATTCAGTGAATATTAACTCATGCACTCTTGCAAAAAACCTTCACAGAGGTACTCCTTTTATCACCTCCATTTTCCAGGTAAGAAAATTAAGGCCCAAAAGGTAAAGAGAACTGTCCAGAGTCACACAGCTAACCAGTGGCAGGCTTCAGGTTTGCACAGTGACAGTCTGGTCCCAGAGTTAAGGCTCTTTACTTCTACATCTACTACTCATGAACAATGCACCTCATTTAATCATCCCTAGGAGGAAAGTAATATATCTCCACTTCACAGAAGATGAAACTGAGGTCCAATGCATTTAAGTATTTGCTTGAAATCATACCACTGCTAACGGGGAGAATATGAAGAATATGAATTCACATTCAGTTATTCAGGGTCAAAAGCCTGTCTTAATAGCAGCGATTGAATCTTTAAGGGATACATTTGCCAAGGTCACACTACTGCTGAAGGCAGAGCCTAAAAGCACACTTGGATCTGTCACCCAAGTCAGTGTTTATACTTCAAAGAATAGACAATAAATTATGAGTTTAGATGTTTTGGGAAACTGCTTAAAATATTTCCCATTTATATGTTATAAAATAATACTAATGATAACTAGAATGTACTATGTTCTATTATTGGTATTAATGTATGTGTACTTTCTAATTTACTAAGATAATACACAGGCATCTTATGAAGATTAACCAACATATAGAAGAATATGAAGAAAGTGAAAATCATCAGAAGCCCCACAGTCTTGGATGACCATAGTTGATACTCTGGTGAGTATTTTTACATTTACTTTCTCTATGCATTTAATGAATGTACCGTATGTGCAATCATATAATTTTAGGAAAATGGAATCTTACTATAGTTATTATTTGTAACTTGCTTTTATCCACTCATTCCTTCATTCAAAATACTTATTGAAAGCTTAACGTTTATCAAATGATATGCTTGAAACAATATGTTGTGTTCATTTTTCTATTTCAATGAACAGAAATATCAATGTTTTTATGGGTAATAAGTCGCAGTAGTCAGGATAGGCAAGGTTATTCTGTAGTAACAAATTAACCCCTTTCAACTCAGTGGCTTAATGAAAAAAGAATTACTTCTTGCTTACACAGGTGGCTGTGGGTCCAGTGTTCCTAAGTGGTGACTCGCAGATCCATACCTCTTCCATCTTATGGTTCTCATCTTGCTGAGGGAATTCTAGTCACTCCAGCAGGGGAAAAGTGCTGGAACATTACACAGAGGGTTCCATGGCCTTGGTCTAAAAATAAAGCCAAAACACTTTGTTCCTGGTCCTCTGACCAGAAGTAGTCACATGGTGCCACCTAACTTCAGGAAGCCTGGGATATATAATCTTCTGTGTGTCTCAGGGAAGGTGAAGAGAACCAGAAATTGGTAATGTCTCCCACCTAAGAATTCTTCTGTGGAATGTATCATTTATTTAGCTAATTTTCTCTGGATTCATAGTTACCATTGTTTCTGTTTTATGAACAACACTTGATGAACATCCTTCCACATGTATTAGATACTCTCACCCATTAATTTCTCAGTTTAGATTCCTGGAGAAGAAATCAATAAGTCAAAAGTATATTTAAAATATTAATATAGGTTCTGGACCTAGACTGCTCATCCATGCTCTTCTCCCATGTAACATAGGGACTTAAAGCCCAGAGAACATGTTTCCCAGACTCCTTTGGGTTAAAGTTCAGTTTCGAATCCGCTAATGAGAGGCACTCCTGTGAGATGGAGAAGGAAAAGCTGTTATTCTCTGGCAGCAACTTAGGGCTGACACGTGGGTCAACTCAACCACGAAGTTTTCCAATCGCATCTGGGCATCCTCATGAGAACTCCACACATCAGCACTGCCATCAGTGAGGTCATCCGTGTCTCCAGGTGCTCTCTGGAGAATCACCTGTTTCAGTGTTGCAGGGAGCTGAGATATAACTGGTGACTGCCTTGTAATCTTACACTGCTAGATTTCTTGAAAGGAGCCTTCCCAATCTACATTCCTCCAGACTCCAAGCTGTTGTGTAAGCCTCAGTATAAATACTCCCTATCAATCCTCTTCTTTCCTAGAATGGCTTCTGTTCTGATTGAACCTTGACTGATATAGCATCTATCGCCAGATTGCTGTTCAGGAAATATGTCCTAAAGAAACTCCCAACAACAGCAGTACATCAGAGTGGTACCTCTACACTGGGGCTTGGTAGGTACGGTCAATATTTTTCAACTTTGGCAAAGTAATACTCAAAACAAAAAAAATTAATAGTGGTTTATATTTGCATTTCTTGAGTTCAAAATATTTATTGTATTTTACTGGTTGTTTTTTCTTCTTTTGCAAACTGTATATTGATGTCTTTGATTATCACACCTCCTCTTTTGACTAACAAATTTTCCTAAATACTCCCCTCTTCAGTACTACTTTTATTTGGCACTACTTTGCCCCTCTTATATTCCAAGGGTAATCATTTGTTTCAGTATATTAGGTCTGGGGAAGAAAGATCGTATGCATGTGAACAAATGACTAAGTCACCAAGTGGGAGACTGCAGCCTGTTAGGGTAATTCCTTCTCTCTGCATCGAAGAGGACAAACACTTTTAAGTATGAAGAGCATGCTAAGGTGGATTATTTTGAATAAAAATAACTTTTAGGGCTTTCTTAATGGTATTTGGTTCTCATTTTCCCCTTTGGTTTCCCCTTTCACTAATGATCCTCTTTTGGTGCGAGTCTGTGACACATCATGTCCTTTAAAGAAGAAAAGAAAATTTCTGCAGATGAAAGTGTTGGCAGGGAGTGGGTTTATGCTGTACTGCTTCTGAGACTCTGAAAGAGAGACTACCATCAGAAAGAGTGGTATTTTCCTTTTGAACCTGAGAGATGAAAAAACAGCAGCAAAAGTAAACTTTAAGCAGAAGAATTGAGGCAAAAATGTCAGATAGCTATGGTCAAATGGTCATAATTTGGCAAGAATTAAAACTGGAAGAGAAGATTAACACTTTGAGGGTGCTTTAGACCCAGGAATGGAAATGAAGACTTACAAATCTATTTGATTGGTGATGGCCCTGAGGAGTTGGCCTGAGATAGATTCTGAGACAAAGTCCACATTTCATTAGAAAGCATCCTGTGGTCACTTAATGATGGCTGCCACAGTTCGGGAAGGTGAGGGAAACAAACAGATGCCACAAATTTATCATTCTCTGATTTAGGATGTGGCTCTCAATTGGTGCTAAGAAATGATCTTTTCTAAGATGAAACTGCATAAAGGTGGACGTTCCCTAATGTCCTAGGAAAAAGGAGGACTTCCTAATGCAGCCTGTCTCCACCCCGAATTCCTCATATCTGTTTGGCTGATGGACACTGGTTGAAGCTGAATACAAAGTCATTTTAATTTATCTGACATAGGAAATTATTAGCACTCTTTTTTCAATTCTACATAGACCATAGCCAGTATCTTATAAGTTCAGACCCACAAGATCCTAAACATAAACTCTCCTTTGAGGAGACTTACTTATTGCTGAAAGACATTGGTGAGTAATGGATGTAGGTTTCATGGTGGATACCTAATCACCAACTAATCCTTGGAGAGTTTCATTAATTCTTTTATGCCAGTTCTGTACTGTTTAATGTTTCCAGACATTTTAATAAGGAACAAACTAGTATATTAATTCTTTTATTAATTTCACACATATTTCTAGTTCTTACTATGTGCAAAACACTGTTAATTGGGATGGCCATAGAGACATAAGACATGGTTTACATAAGTGAGAAGCTTACACTCATTGGGGGAACAAGGGTGACACAAATGAAAATCTAAACAGTATAAGCAGAAAATTGTAGAAACGTAGAAAATTTGCCATTTGAGTGACAGTGATAATAAAACCTAGAGAAGTCTAGTAGAGGCTATGTGCCTGGGAAATGCTTCACAATAGAAATAGAAATGAAGGCCAGGCATGGTGGCTGATGCCTGTATTCCTAGTACTTAAGGAGGCTGAGGTGGCTGGATTGCTTGAACTCAGGAGTTCAAGACCAGCTTGGGCAACAGAGTGAAACCCCATCTCTATAAAAAAATACAAAAATTAGCAGGGTGTGGTGGTGCCCACCTTGTAGTTCCCGCCTCTCAGAGATGAGGTCATCGCTTGAGCCTGGGGAGGCAGCCTGGGCAACAGAGTGACACCCTGAGGGGGGAAAAAAAAGAGAGAGAGAGAAAGAAAGAAAGAAAACATGGATAAAAACAAACAGAATAGAGAGAAATAAGAGACAGTAAGTATATTTCTATTTGGGTTGGGTTGGAAATAGTGTGGCAATATGAAAATGAGCATGTTATGTATCTGCCCAGCTGGAGAGAAAGGTTTCTTGTTGAGAAAATAGTGGAAGAGTTGGAATTGCTCATTCGATGCCTTTGGCTATTTTTGGATGTATCCAGGGGTACGTTAAGTTCACAGTCCTGTGGAATTTCTAAAGTCTTTGGTGCCCTAGGGCTAACTCTGGAGGTCTTGTTCCATTGGAAGCACATCCCTAAAGTTTATCCAACTGGCAGTTCATGCTCCAGAATTATCCCAGACCAACATTTCTCAAACTGCTCTAAAGTATGTTATTAGATATTCTGTTTTAAGAAATCAATGCTAGCCGTATTTTTCTTTTTAACATTCATTATAAATAGGTCTGAAAGAAATATTACCACTAAAGAACTTACTCGTGTATCTAAACACCACCTGTTCCCCAGTAACCTATGGACATAAACATTTTTTTAAAAAAGAAATATTAAACTGTACTATTAATACTAAATTATTATATTACTATATTATAATGTTAAACTATGTGTATACATGTAGTTTTTATTTTAATGTATCAGTACATATTCCATATAAAGAATGTCAAGAAGTTGCAGAAGAGACCATGTAACGCATGAAAGCATTATGTTTAATATTGTTTATGAGTCGCATCTACCAACCTGAGAATCATATTGATATATGTTGCCTATCAAGTGGTTGTTGGACTGTTATATATCTTGTTCTAGAATGTAAATATGTATCTGTGATAGTTAATGTTTATTGACTATTACATATTTATACTATGCAAACTTGTTCCCATGCATCTGTGACTAATAGAAGGTTTTTTAACATAGCAATCAGAATATAAACATCCTTAAACTGTTTTAAATTGGACCAGACAAAAGGTAGAATACTTCAGAGGAGAGATACTAATCAATGTCTTCAATTTCTTTTAAAACTAGGAACTAAACCTTTCGAATCTAATTAATCATTTTTGGGGCAATCTTATACTAGAATACCAAAATATTTTAGAACATATTATTCTTCCTTTGAAAATGTACTTGCATAGAATAAAATTTTTATACTATGTATCAATTAGCAAAAATTATAGGAATAAACGTGGTGCTACTCCCAATATAAAAATCTGACCTATCAGTGGTTTTCCTCATATGAAATATATATACCATCTATAGTGGGTTGAATGGTGCCCTCTCAGGAGACATCTACACCTGAAACCTGTTGAGTAGGAACATATTTTATAAAAGAGTATCTACAGATATAATTAAGGATCTTCAGATATGACCATTAGGTGAACCCTAAATCCAACGACACATGTCCTTGTAAGAAGGGAAGACACAGACACTGAGAGAAGCCCATATGAAGACAGAGGCAGAGACTGAAGTTACATGGCCCCAAACCAAGACTCTCAAGGGTTTCTAGCAGCTACCAGAAGCTAGGAGAGGCATGGAATATAGTCTAAGAGCCTCTAGAGGGAAACAATTCTACTAACATCTTGATTTTGAACTTCTTAGCTTCCATAACTGTTGTTTAAAGCCACCAAGTTTTTGGTAATTTGTTACAGCAGATCTAGGAAACTAATATATTACCCATTCCTTTCTTTCTTCCTATCTCCCTTTCTCCCCTTCTTTCTTCCCTTTTTCCTTCCTCCCTTCCTTCCTTCCTTCCTTCCTTCATTCCTTCCTTCTTTCGTTCGTTCCTTCCTTCCTCCCTCGCTCCCTCCCTCCCTCCCTTACTTCCTTCCTACCATCTCATGCACTCAACAAAACTTTCAGTGCCTACTATGTGATAGACAGTGGGCAAGTGGGATTAGAGATGTAACAATAATAATAAAACACCATCTCGAAAACATTGTGCTTTATTACACCTTTTGGGAGATATACAATGTCTTTCTTAATTTTTCTTTATTGTGAATGCGTGTGGCCTCTTCTTCATTCATGTTATCATCTGAACTCATTCCTGCCAAATGCCACTTTAAATATGAATGCTAATTTATTTGACCATACTTGTGTCAAATGTTGTTCTGCAAATGTTGTACTAGATCTCAGTGCTGATCATGCTTCCTGCCGAAGGCATTGGCCAGCCTAGGGAAGGACTGCCTTTGTCTGCACCTACCTGATCACTCCCCAAGCTCTGAGGGATCTGGGAGTCCAGGACTGCCCGCTGTGGCTCCATTTTTGATTTACCCTCTTCCTCTGTGCACCGTGTTGTATTTCCTTCCATCTCCCTTCCCCACCCTCACCCAAATTTCTCCTCTTCTAGCCCTCCGATCTCTGCTTTTTGGATCTTTTGACATAGCCAAATAAAATCCTAACTTTTTACCATGATTTACAAGTACAAAATGCTCTGGGCTCCCTCTCCTGCAACTCCTCTCTTGGCTTACTAGGCGTCAAATGCCCTGTTTTCCTTGATGTTCCTCCAAGATTCCAAGTATGCTCCTCCCTCAATGTGTTTATACTGGTGTCTTCTCTGCCAGGAATGTTCTTCCTGAGACAGTCACGTGGCCCTTTCTCTCACTTCATATAAGTCTCTGCTTAAATGTCACCTCTTCACAGAAGACTCTGCCCAAACTATTCCTAAGGCTGCTGACATAATTTGGATATTTGTCCCCTCCGAATCTCATGTTGAAATGTGATCCTCAGGGTTGAAGGTGGGGCCTAGTGGGAGCTGTTTTGGTCATGGGGTAGATACCTCAAGAATGGCTTGACACCATCCCCATGGTAATGAGTGAGTTCTCTCTCTGAGTTGATGCGAGACCTAGTTGTTTAAAAAGAGCCTGGCACCTCTGCCTCTCTCTCTCTTGCTCCCTCTCTTTGGTTTCCTCTCTCACCTCTCTCATGTGACATGCTGGCTCCCCCTTCACCTTGCACCATGATTGGAAGCTTCCTGGGACCTTCACCAGAAGCAGATGCTGGCACCATGCTTCCTGTACAGCCTGCAGAACCATGAGCCCAGTAAACCTCTCTGAAAAGTAAATTACCCAGCCTCAGGTATTTCTTTATAGCAACGCAAAAACAAACTAATGCGCTAATTTAGCCGCTTCACTTGTTCTCATTGCATTTACCACTGCCTGGGATTACAGCATGTATTCGTTTACCTTGTAATTGTCTCCTCACCCAGCGTGTGTGTTTCAGGAAAAGGACTTCATCTGCTTTCTTCACTGCTGCATTTCCAACTTCCACAGCTGCATCTGGCACACAGTAGGCATTCAATAGATATTTGTGAGTGAGTGAATAAGTAAATAAATAAAGTGAGAACAGGCAAATGTGATAAGACAGTGAAGCCCCAGGGCACCTGTGCCCTTCTTTGGTAACACAGTTGTATTGTAGTAACATCTTTCTGGTGGCTTTTTCTTAATCCACATTGTAACTAGCATCATAGTTTACGAAGCACTTTCAAAAGCTCAAGTTCCTTCATGTTCAAAATGGCCCCCAATTTTACAGATGAGGAAATTGAGATCTAGCAAGGTAAGAGATTTAGCAGCTAAGGTCACACAAGTTGTCAATGACAGAGCTGGAATTCAAAACTAGGGTTCTAGACTTCAAATCCAGGGCATTAAAAAAGACAAAGAATGAAAACCAAAACCAACACAACTATGAATAACAAAAAACAAGAAACTTCCACCACAACAGCCTCTCTCTCAAAGGGAAAGCAGTTCCTATGTGGCCCAAATGAGGGTTGGGGTAGTATTTCATGTAACTGTAATCTGCATTAAATTCATCATACAAGGAGGCGTTTATTACTCTAATGCTTAAAATACATCCCTAATGATTACACAGAAGTGCTTTGACTTTCCAAGGCTGATGACGCCATCATGTCTTCTATGGCCATATTTATATCATTGTGGCACTATTTTTTTAAAGATACAGGATTGTTTGTTTTTTTCTTGTACATTTGCTTAAGTTCCTTGTAGATTCTGGATATTAGACCTTTGTCAGATGGATAGATTGCAAAAATTTTCTCTCATTCTGTAGCTTGTCTGTTCACTCTGGTGACAGTTTTGTTTGCCGTGAAGAGGTTCTTTAGTTTAATTAGATCCCATTTGTCAATTTTTGCTTTCGTTGCAATTGCTTTTGGTGATTTCATCATAGTCTTTGCCCATGCCTATATCCTGAATGGTATTGCCTAGATGGGCAAAGGATATGAACAGACACATCTCAAAAAAAGACATACATGCAATCAACAAACATACGAAAAATAGCTCAACATCACTGATCATTGGAGAAATGCAAATTAAAATCACACTGAGATACCATCTCATGCCAGTCAGAATGACAATTATTAAAAAGTCGAGAAACAACAGATGCTGGTGAGGTTGCAGAGAAATAAGAATGCTTTTACACAGTTGGTGGGAGTGTAAATTAGTTCAACCATTGTGGAAGACAGTGTGGTGATTGTGCAAAGATTTAGAACCAGGAAAACCATTTGACCCAGCAATCTCATTACTGGGTATATGCCCAAAGGAATATAAATCATTCTATTATAAAGATACATCCATGTGTATGTTCATTGCAGCACTATTCACAATAGCAAAGGCACCGAATCAACCTAAATGCCCATCAATGATAGAATGGATAAAGAAAATATGGTACATATAAACCATGGAATCCTATGCAGCTATAAAAAGGAATGATATCACGGCCTTTGCAGGGACATGGATGAAGCTGGAAGCCATCATCTTCAGCAAACTAATGCAGGAACGGCAAACCAAACACCACATGTTCTCACTTATAAGTGGAAGCTGAACAATGAGAGCACATGGACACAAGGAGGGGAACAACATTTACTGGGGCCTGTCTGGGGAGGGTGGTGGGGGGAGAGCATTAGGAAAAAGAGCTGTTGCATGCTGGGCTTAATACCTAGGTGATGGGTTGATAGGTGCAGAAAACCACCATGGCACATGTTTACCTATGTAACAAACCTGCACATCCTGCATATGTAGTCCAAAACTTAAAAAAAAAAAAAAAGATACAGGGTCATGTGTGCAGGTTTGTTACATGGTTATATTGTGTAATGCTGGGATTCAGACTTCTATTGAACTCATCACCCAAATAGTGAAACTAGCACCCAATAGGTAGTTTTTCAACCCTTTCCTCTCCATCCCTCCCCGCCTTTTGATGTTCCCAGTGTCTAATGTTTCCATCTCTATTTCCGTAAGTACCCATGTTTGTTGTTTAACTCCCACTTATATGTGAGAACATGTAGTTTTTGGTTTTCTGTTTCTGCATTAATTCACTTAGGATCATGGCCTCCCTGTTGCTGTAAAAGATATGATTTAGTTCTTTTTTATGGCTGAATAGTATTCCGTGGTATATATACTACAATTCTTTATCCAGTTCACTTGTTACTACAAATGTTGATGGACAGTTAGGCTGATTTCATGATTGTTATTGTGAATAGCATTGTAGTGCTGGCTTGCTTGTGGACAAGGGTGACAGCAACATGAGTGACAACAGCGGCTAACATCCATTGGCTCCATGCCATATGCCAGAGGTTTTGAATTTGTTACTACTAATCCTTACAACCAGTCTGAGATATTACTTTCTGCATTTACAAGTGACAAAACAGATGTGGAGAGATAAAATAACTTTTCCAAAGTGACAGTTAGAAGTAGCATTGCTGATATTGTAATCCTAGTCTGACTCTAAGGCTGAACTTCTAACCATCATGTTAGAGCTTCTATCCTATAGAAATAGACTCAATCCTGGTCACTGTAGATGTTGGCACAATGCAAAGTTTTATATCATTAATCCCTGACAACTACAAGTTTATATTCAATGGAAAATTTTTCACAATACATACTCATACTTGCATATTTCATGCTGTATAACTATTTCTTATTTATTTATTTATTTATTTATTATACTTTAAGTTCTAGGGTACATGTGCACAACGTGCAGGTTTGTTACATATGTATACATGTGCCATGTTGGTGTGCTGCACCCATTAACTCGTCATTTACATTAGGTATATCTCCTAATGCTATCCTTCCCCCCTACCCCCTCTCCACAATAGGACCCGGTGTGTGATGTTCCCCTTCCTGTGTCCAAGTGATCTCATTGTTCAATTCCCACCTATGAGTGAGAACATGCGGTATTTGGTTTTCTGTTCTTATGATAGTTTGCTGAGAATGATGGTTTCCAGTTGCATCCATGTCCCTACAAAGGACACGAACTCATCCATTTTTATGGCTGTATAGTATTCCATGGTGTATATGTGTCACATTTTCTTAATCCAGTCTGTCACTGATGGACATTTGGGTTGATTCCAAGTCTTTGCTATTGTGAATAGTGCCACAATAAACATACGTGTGCAAGTGTCTTTATAGCAGCATGATTTATAATCTTTTGGGTCTATCCCCAGTAATGGGATGGCTGGGTCAAATGGTATTTCTAGTTCTAGATCCTTGAGGAATCATCACACTGTTTTCCACAATGGTTGAACTGGTTTACAGTCCCACCAACAGTGTAAAAGTGTTCCTATTTCTCCACATCCTCTCCAGCCCCTGGTGTTTCCTGATTTTTTAATGATTACCATTCTAACTGGTGTGAGATGGTATCTCATTGTGGTTTTGATTTGCATTTCTCTGATGGCGAGTGATGATGAGCATTTTTTCATGTGTCTGTTGGCTGTATGAATGTCTTCTTTTGAGAAATGTCTGTTCATATCCTGTGCCCACTTTTTGATGGGGTTGTTTGTTTTCTTCTTGTAAATTTGATTGAGTTCTTTATAGGTTCTGGATATTAGCCCTTTGTCAGATGAGTAGATTGCAAAAATTTTCTCCCATTCTGTAGGTTGCCTCTTCACTCCAATGGTAGTTTCTTTTGCTGTGCAGAAGCTCTTTAGTTTAATGAGATCCCATTTGTCAATTTTGGCTTTTGTTGCTGTTGCTTTTGGTGTTTTAGACCTGAAGTCCATGCCCATGCCTATGTCTTGGATGGTATTGCCTAGGTTTTCTTCTAGGGTTTTTATGGTTTTAGGTCTAACATTTAAGTCTCTAGTTCATCTTGAATTAATTTTCATATAAGGAGTAAGGAAAGGATCCAGTTTCAGCTTTCTACTTATGGCTAGCCAATTTTCCCAGCATCATTTATTAAATAGGGAATCCTTTCCCCATTTCTTGTTTTTGTCAGGTTTGTCAAAGATCAGATGGTTGTAGATGTGTGGTATTATTTCTGAGGGCTCTGTTCTGTTCCATTGGTCTATATCTCTGTTTTGGTACCAGTACCATGCTGTTTTGGTTACTGTAGCCTTGTAGTATAGTTTGAAGTCAGGTAGCATGATGCCTCCAGCTTTGTTCTTTTAGCTTAGGATTGTCTTGGCAATGCGGGCTCTTTTTTGGTTCCATATGAACTTTAAAGCAGTTTTTTCCAATTCTGTGAAGAAACTCATTGGTAGCTTGATGGGGATGGCATTGAATCTATAAATTACCTTGGGCAGTATGGCCATTTTCACGATATTGATTCTTCCTATCCATGAGCATGGTATGTTCTTCTATTTGTTTGTGTCCTCTTTTATTTCACTGAGCAGTGGTTTGTAGTTCTCCTTGAAGAGGTCCTTTACATCCCTTGTAAGTTGGATTCCTAGGTATTTTATTCTCTTTGAAGCTATTGTGAATGGGAGCTCATTCATGATTTGGCTCTCTGTTTGTCTGTTACTGGTGTAGAAGAATGTTTGTGATTTTTGCACATTGATTTTGCATCCTGAGACTTTGCTGAAGTTGCTTACCAGCTTAAGGAGATTTGAAGCTGAGACAATAGGGTTTTCTAAATATACAATCATGTCATCTGCAAACAGGGACAATTTGACTTCTTCTTTTCCTAGCTGAATACCCTTTATTTCTTTCTCTTACCTGATTGCCCTAGCCAGAACTTCCAACACTATGTTGAAAAGGAGTGGTGAAAGAGGGCATCCCTGTCTTGTGCCAGTTTTCAAAGGGAATGTTTCTAGTTTTTGCCCATTCAGTATGATATTGGCTGTGGGTTTGTCATAAATAGCTCTTATTATTTCGAGATACATTCCATCAATACCAAATTTATTGAGAGTTTTTAGCATGAAGGGCTGTTGAATTTTGTCAAAGGCCTTTTCTGCATCTATTGAGATAATCATGTGGTGTTTGTTTTGTCTTTGGTTCTGTTTATATGCTGGATTACATTTATTGATTTGCGTATGTTGAACCAGCCTTGCATCCCAGGGATGAAGCCCACTTGATCATGGTGGATAAGCTTTTTGATGTACTGCTGGATTCAGTTTGCCAGTATTTTATTGAGGATTTTTGCATTGATGTTCATCAGGGATATTGGTCTAAAATTCTCTTTTTTTGTTGTGTCTCTGCCAGGCTTTGGTATCAGGATGATGTTGGCCTCATAAAATGAGTTAGGGAGGATTCCCTCTTTTTCTATTGATTAGAATAGTTTCAGAAGGAATGGTACCAACTCCTCCTTGTACCTCTGGTAGAATTCGGCTGTGAATCTGTCTGGTTCTGGACTTTTTTTGGTTGGTAGGCTATTAATTATTGCCTCAATTTCAGAGCCTGCTATTGGTCTATTCGGGGATTCAACTTCTTCCTGGTTTAGTCTTGGGAGAGTTTAAGTGTCTAAGAAATTATCCATTTCTTCTAGGTTTTCTAGTTTATTTGTGTAGAGGTGTTTACTGTATTCTCCGATGGTAGTTTGTGTTGCTATGGGGTCGGTAGTGATATCCCCTTTATCATTTTTTATTGCGTCTATTTGATTCTTCTCTCTTTTCTTCTTTATTAGTCCTGCTAGCGGTCTAGCAATTTTGTTGATCTTTTCAAAAAACCAGCTCCTGGATTTATTGATTTTTTGGAGGGTTTTTTGTGTCACTATCTCCTTCAGTTCTGCTCTGATCTTAGTTATTTCTTGCCTTCTGCTAGGTTTTGAATGTGTTTGCTCTTGCTTCTCTAGTTCTTTTAATTGTGATGTTAGGGTGTCAATTTTAGATCTTTCCTGCTTTCTCTTGTGGGCATTTAGTGCTATAAATTTCCCTCTACACACTGCTTTAAATGTGTCCCAGAGATTCTGGTATGTTGTATCTTTGTTCTCATTGGTTTCAATGAACATCTTTAGTTCTGCTTTCATTTCGTTATGTACCCAGTAGTCATTCAGGAGGAGGTTGTTCAATTTCCATGTAGTTGAGCGGTTTTGATTGAGTTTCTTAGTTCTGAGTTGTAGTTTGATTGCACTGCAGTCTGAGAGACAGTTTGTTATAATTTCTGTTCCTTTACATTTGCTGAGGAGTGCTTTACTTCCAACTATGTGGTCAGTTTTGGAAGAAGTGTGATGTGGTGCTGAGAAGAATGTATATTCTGTTGATTTGGGGTGGAAAGTTCTGTAGATGTCTATTAGGTCCGCTTGGTGCAGAGTTGAGTTCAATTCCTGGATATCCTTGTTAACTTTCTGTCTCGTTGATCTGTCTAATGTTGACAATGGGGTGTTAAAATCTCCCATTATTATTGTATGGGAGTCTAAGTCTCTAAGGACATGCTTTATGAATCTGGGTGCTCCTGTATTGGGTGTATATATATTTCAGATAGTTAGCTCTTCCTGATGAATTGATCCCTTTACCATTATATAATGGCCTTCTTTGTCTCTTTTGATCTTTGATGGTTTAAAGTCTGTTTTATCAGAGACTAGTATTGCAATCCCCGCTTTTTTTTGTTCTCCATTTGCTTGGTAAATCTTCCTCCATCCCTTTATTTTGAGCCTATGTATGTCTCTGCGTGTGAGATGGGTCTCCTGAATACAGCAAACTGATGGGTCTTGACTCTTTATCCAATTTGCCAGTCTGTGTCTTTTAATTGGACCATTGAGTCCATTTACATTTAAAATTAATATTGTTATGTGTGAACTTGATCCTGTCATTATGATATTAGCTGGTTATTTTGCTCGCTAGTTGATGCAGTTTCTTCCTAGCATCGATGGACTTTACATTTTGACATGTTTTTGCAATGGCTGGTACCTGTTGCTCCTTTCCATGTTTAGTGCTTCCTTCAGGATCTCTTGTAGGGCAGGCCTGGTGGTGACAAAATCTCTATGCATTTGTTTGTCTGTAAAGGATTTTATTTCTCCTTCACTGATGAATTTTTTGAATTTCCAGCTTTTCTACCCTGCTTTTTCCCCATCTTTGTGGTTTTATCTGCCTTCGGTCTTTGATGATGGTGACGTACTGATGGGGTTTTGGTGTGGGTGTCCTTTCTGTTTGTTAGTTTTCCTTCTAACAGTCAGGACCCTCAGCTGCAGGTCTGTTGGAGTTTGCTTGAGGTCCACTCCAGACCCTGTTTGCCTGGGTATCAGCAGCCGAGGCTGCAGAAGATAGAATATTGCTGCACAGTGAGTGTTGCTGTCTGATTCTTGCTCTGGAAGCTTCATCTCAGGGGTGTACCCTGCCGTGTGAGGTGTGAGGTGTCAGTCTGCACCTAGTCTCCCACTTAGGCTACTCAGGGGTTAGGGACCCACTTGAGCAGGCAGTCTGTCTGTTCTCAGATCTCAGCCTTCGTGCTGGGAGATCCACTGCTCTCTTCAAAGCTATCAGACAGGGACATTTACATCTGCAGAGGTTTTTGCTGCTTTTTATTTAGCTATGGCCTGTCCCCAGAGGAGGAGTCTACAGAGGCAGGCCGACCTCCTTGAGCTGTGGTGGGCTCCACCCAGTTTGAGCTTCCCGATGGCTTTGTTTATCCACTTAAGCCTCAGCAATGGCGGGCGCCCCTCCCCCAGCCTCGCTGCTGCTTTGCATTTAGATCTCAGACTGCTGTGCTAGCAAAGAGGGAGGCTCTGTGGGCATGGGACCCTCTGGGCAAGGTGTGGGATGTAAAATCCTCGTGTGCTGTTTGCTAAGATCTTTGGTAAAGCACAGTATTAGGGTGGGAGTTACCCGATTTTCCAGGTGTTGTGTGTCTCAATTTCCTTTGGCTAGGAAAAGGAATTCCCTTCCCCCTTGCACTTCCCAGGTGAGGCGATGCCTCACCCTGCTTCAGCTCTGGCTGGTCGGGCTGCACCCACGCACCAGCGCCAACTGTCCGACATGCCCCAGTGAGATGAACTCGGTACCTCAGTTGAAAATGCAGAAGTCATCCATCTTCTGTATCACTCAAATTGGGAGCTGGAGGCTGGAGCTGTTCCTATTCGGCCATCTTGGGAGCGCCCCCAACTATTTCTTAAAGTTCTTCTTAAAGTTACAATTTGAGGAATCGGGCTAAAAAATGTAAAGTATACATCAGTTTGTAGATTACAATTCTCCTATTTCTTTCTCCCAGTTGCAAATAAGAAAGACAAGTCTTTTGAGTATATGTGTAGTTTCAGAGAATGAATACATTTTAAACTAAAATATACCACAGTTTAATAAGACTTGCCCAGAAAACGTTTTGATTTTTATTGTTGCTGAGACTCTGTCTGTTCAAATCAGATAAAGGATTTAAGCCATTTATAATTAGATCCCCAGTCCGCTCACTGGATCTTCGCAAATATAGGCGAGGTGGTAAAAAATAATCTTTCTTTTCTGATGTGACAGCCTTTGCAGAAATTGGAAGAAGAATATGACTAAACTGAAGCTCAGACATTATAAAGGGGCTCACCAGTAAGGAGTTGGGCTGCAATAATATACATTTAAAAAAAAAAAATGGCAACATATACGTATTCCATTCCACAAACAAAGCAATAAACACTGAATTTTGATCTGCTGCCCAAGTCATGTTTTCAGAGACCTTGACCATTACTTTGGTCACCAGTCATATCCATCCTTAGGATCAATGCAAAGATTATGTGAATATCACACTTAAGAAAGACCAGAATGGGTTCTTCTTCCATTATCTCTTCTTTGTCTTCACAACCTAGTTTATCCACTTCTTTATTTTTATTGACTGGCATAAAATATTCTTAATTTCATGGAAACATTTGAATGAGTTACAACAAATCCAAACAAGTTATTATACACCAATTATGACTATTGACCTAGACTTTTTATAATAGTTTTCCATAAAAATATAAACTCACATCAAAATTTTAGCCTGGATCTATGAAATAGAGGAGTAGTAGAAATAAGATTAAGTTCGATCTGATTTCTGATGTCTTGCTTTCCTTTTTTAGCTTGGAGGCTTTGAATTGGAATCACTGTTGTAGGTACCTTCTGCAACAAAGGTACAAGGCATAGCAAACCAATGACACCAAAACCAGCCAAGCTATTTGTGTTCTAAGCCCAGGTTATTGTAGATATGACTTCCTATTTAGTTCTTTAAGATGTTACAAATCAGCTTAGTTCTTCTGAAAGTATGGCTTTAGGAAATGGCAAACATGAAACTATTTCTACAGGCAAAGGTGAAAGACCAGAGCTATCCAATACAAATTTCTGCCTGGTTGGGAATGTTTGCTTTCTGTGCTGTTCCAATACAGTAGCCACTAAATTCATGTGCCTTTTGGGCACTCAAAATGTAGCTAGTGTGATTAAGGAACACTAATTTAATTTTATATTTAAGTTTAAATAGCCACATGTATGGCTAGTAGATACTGTTAGTGCAGACTTAACCTGGTATCATTCACACAACATGTATGCTCCAAGACCAAATATTAGAATTCTTATACTTAAATTAAGTGAATTGGTCAAATTTCTGTTGCAAATTAAGAAGCATCATCATAGAGGCAGTTTGTTGACAACCGAAGGTCTTATTCTTCACAGACCTCTTGGTTAGGCCTGTTCCTCCAGGTTGTCTTTACTTTGTTCTTGATTGGGGTGCGGGGTGGGGAGAGAGTGAATATGTAACTCTCCATGTGAGTGTGATTTCTAGGGTGCTGTGGCAATTTTCTATTAGAGAACCTCCTAGACTGAAATTTGCTTGCATCTGAGGTTTATAATCAATATGCTACACACTTATCTGATTTTTCAATCCTTTCATAGAATGATTATATCCTGTGACTTACCACTGAATGTTTTTTGCAGAAAATAAGTAAATAACCTTCTCAAGGTTACAATTTTTCAAAAAAAATTGCTGTTTCAAATCTTAGAAATTCTATGTGTTAGTCATTAGGGCACTGCCTCAGGTATTTCTGGTTTATTCTCTTCTGGTTAAAGTTGTACTTTCAAACCGTATCCTGGTTGCATGGGGCCATGTGACCATTCTGGCCGATGACTTCTTAGATGAAGCTACTTCAGCTATTTCACAGCACTTTCAAGCCAAGCATTTATAGCTGGTGCAGGACACTGTAGAGCTCTCTTTTTCCTCTGGCACGGCAACTGGCAATGTTAAAGATGGTGTCCATTCCATCAACCTGGGACCCTGGATGACTAAAATGAGCTTGAGCTGAAACCTCTGTCACTTGTAATGGACATATAAAACAGAAGATAAATAAGTCTTTGGTATTTCAAGTCAGTAGGCTAATACATATTGAAGTGAGAGCTAAAGTAAGTATTGTGAATAGAAAATAGGAAAAATAGGTGAAAATAGCAGTGGAACTCTGGGAGGGATAAATTATCAGAAGTTGAATTCAACTGATCTCATATTTGTCAACAACCTGCATGGTACTAGATGAGGACATCAAATAAGCTTGGAAACCTTTGTGAAACAGCCCATTTGTAGAGCCCTGGATGAAATGTTTTCTAAATAAACATCAGTGCACTTTTCTTTACGTAGTGACATAGGTGCTGACTGTAAATGATGGGGCCCCAGGAGCTTCAGAATAAATTGTTCCCATGTTAAAAGGCTATGCAGACAGCACCTTGACCTGTAGCCAAGATCAGTTGAAGAGAGTCTACTGGATCAGCAGACTTATGTTTTGATGAGCATTTATTAATTTCAAAGAGCAATCTAAACAATGGAAAGAAGATAAATGGCTAGAGATAGGATGTTGGCAAAGATATACATGGAATTTCACACAATTCCTATTTCTCATCCTAAAGCCTAGGCTTGACATTTGTCTAACAATGCTCATGCTAACAGATCTAATAGACTCTAAGGCATATGGTGATAAAATCCGGGTATTTTTATAATTAAACTCTAGTTTCATTAATATGATCTATTGAAGGAATCACATAAATTGTTCTTTTCAGGAAGAAACATAAAAATTATTTTGCATCACATTTAGTGCTTTAGGTATAATGTACTCTTAGTGATTAATTACTATCAATAATACTAATTAATAGTAACTAATTATGGATATGATTTACTGTAACACTCTTACTAATGGTGTCATTTATAACAACAATAATAATGGTAATAATTAATAGCTCTTATATTGATGCCCTTTCTATTCCTGTGTCACTGTAGTAAATGTTATATATGAATTATCTCACTTAGTCCTAAAACACTTTAATTTCTACTTTTAAAAAAAGGAGATAATTTCTGAAAGTTTAGGGAACCTGCTGCCGGCCAAACTGCTCACAAGTGATTGAGCTCATATTTGAAGTTTGGGCTGTATGAATCCAAGAACTATGTTCCTAATGTTACACAAAATACCTCTTTTTTAGGGCTAAGATTTAGAATATAAAATTTAATATGACCTAAACCTTAACTGTATTTAGGCTACCTTTTTACATAGGGGCACCACAAATTAAAATAATTGAGAAATAAATTTAAAAAACAATTTTAATTTCTATACTGAGAATATTGCTACTGAGAATATTTTTTAATGAGAATATTGAGGACACATGTTTATGACGTGTTCACATGTTCCTAAATGCAGCTTCAAGGACCCTGAGTGTGTCTGACCAGGGGTAGGCTTATCTGGAAATTTCTACTTCTTCATATATCTCTCTGGATTTACAGATAATGATTTAGCAGGCAGGCAAACGGCTTTCTTGTACTACCTCTGGGCAATTATGAGACCTGAGACAAGTTTCCACACCTTCTTGGATTTCATTTTCACTCATTTGTAAAATTCGGGATGGGCTGACTCTGAGGTCGTTCCAGTGTTAATATTCTCTTATGTCTCTCTCTCTCTTACATCCTGATGTCGCAAAACTTCTTTTTAACTGACAGCTGAATCTGTAGATGGGCCAGCCAGAAATTTTCCTGGGGTACCAATTTATAAGGGTATGTGGTGGATTCATAGTATATCAGTTTTGCTAAGCTGGAACTGATGGTCCCAGAATTCCCTTCCATATATAGCACCAGGATGGGTGAACCACAAAAGTTGTGTGAACAAGAGTGAAAAGGGGGAAGTGAAACAGCAGTTACATTCCTTTTACGTCCAAGAGTCTAAGAGGTCAGTGCCAGCCAGGCCATGAAGTGCTGTTGCCTCTAATGCACGTTGTCTTTTCTTTGCTGGCTTACCTGTGGGCATGTAGAACTCCAACCCTCTTTCAGTTTTTCTGGCTCATGGGTCAGGTATAGGTTTAGCTCTGTGACAAAGCGGGCCACTCCTTCATTTCACTCCCATCACCCAAGTGAAAGGCTCAGAGGCAGTGAGAGTCCCATGCAGATTCTCATCCATTCTCATGGGTTCCAGCCCAGCCCTGCAGGGTTCCTTTAGAGTTTGCTTCTTCCATTTCACATTCTTCCATGCCCAACTGCCAGCCCCAGCTGACTTTCCCAGCTGCAGAAGCCATAGCTCAATAGATTCTTTAGCCCACAATCGTCTAAGACCAAATACCTATAATAAATCTCTTATTATATAAATCTCCTAGTGGTTCTGCTTCTCTGATCAAACCCTGACTAATATACGTTGCTGAAACAGCTTTGGGGAGAGAATTAGATGGAGAAAATAGCATCTAGCTGAGCTCTTGTCAGGAAAATAATGTGTGTGATTGAACAGGATTTTTGTTAAGCTATTTTGGGGGACTGTTTAAATGAGAAAACTGGGGTAACAAATTGTGTTTAACTAAGCTGCCTTTTAAGAAAGGGAGTCTAGTTCAGTTCAGGCTTCTGTTTTTCATCTGAATGAGGATACAAGTTAGAGGGTCAGAACTAAATTGGCCAGGACGCTCCAGTGACCTCCTTTCTTTAGGCAGAGCTCCGAATCTTCTCCAAACACATAGTTAAATCTATTTTAAGACTAGTGGCTTAAAGGGCTTTCAAATTATTAGGCTGCCGGAGGCAACTTCATGTCTTGTATCTCTGAAAGCCAGTTGCTATTTCTACTTCACCAGTGCCCTAAGCTCTGTGATAATTTTTTTTTTTTAATGGCACCTTTTGCAACAATTAAGAAAGCAAATTTTCTTCTGCTTTTGGAGTATTAGGATGAACAGTTTAGCCCTACTCTGCAGTAAACCACTCTCAAACACCTTCTATTCTTTCAGACATAATATGAGTTTCTTTGTCCGCTCATTGAAGAGTGAGGATTATAAAAGTTTTTTTTCATGTGGCTAGGCTATGGTGCCCACTTGCTGGGTCAAATAGCAATCTAGATGTTTCTGTGAAGGTATTTTTAGATGTCAGTAGACTCTTGGGACTTCTTGTACAATCAATATTTTGTTTGTTGGTTTGAGTAAACCTTCAAAAGTTTCAAATTCCAGGAAAATAATATAGGAATTGTGAGGCTTAGGCATCCCTCATTGCATGGTGCTAATTCAATTAGTTCTTTTGTCCTGTCACCAACAGAAGTTTTGAAAGATTGTGGAGGAGGAAAATTCACAAATTTAACTTTAATAGCATACGTTAAAATAAACATAATGACGGTGAATCATGATAGAAATTTGGACACTCACTTTTTTGTGTGATTTAAGGAGCTGTTCACCCTCAGGGGTGAATGGCAATTAAAGACATGTAGAGTAATCTTGCAACACTTTACAAACATTTATGCATTGGCAGAAATTGTGTTTTGCCTGTAAAAATTTCAGTGACCTCTTTATTCTCTTTCTCAGGTTTTCTAGAGTCCGTGTTTATAATAGACTAACCAGCTCCCTCAGCCTTTCCATCCAATGTGGACAAAAACATAAAAGGAATTGAAAAGCAAGGCAAAGTATGCTGGTAGTCCTAGGCCTATCGTTTAGTAATAATACCATATTTTCTTTTTTTCTAGCACTTGGTGCTTTGTGCACATCACTTCTGCATCTGTTGTCTCATGTGACAGTTAATTTTTATGTGTTGACATGGCTAGGCTATGGTGCCCAGTTGCTGGGTCAAATAGCAATCTAGATGTTTCTGTGAAGGTATTTTTAGATGTCAGTAGACTCTGAGTAAAGCAGATTACCCTTATAATGTGAGTGGCCCTCAGCCAGTCAGTTGAAGGTCTTGAGATCAAAGACAGAGGTCCCTCGAAGAGAAAAGAATTCTGTCTCCAGACTGTCTTCAGCCTCAAGGCTGCACCATCAACTTTTACTGGAATTTCTGGGGTGCCATCCTGCTCTACAGATTTTGGACTTGCCACCCCCCCACAATTTGTGAGCCTATCCCTTAAAATAAATCTATCTACAGCTATGCCTTTCATACATATACCCCTATCTTTATCTTCATCTCTCTGTCTCTAAGATTTATCTCCTAGTGGTTCTGTTTCTCTGGAGAAATCTGACTTATACAGGTCACTTAAAAACCACTTCATCAGAAAGATGGGTAAGAGCATTGCCTTTTGAGTCAAAAAGTTCTAGGGGTTAAATTCTGGCTTTGCAACTTACCAACTTTCTGATCTGTGAGAATTAAAAAAAAAACTTTTATAATCCTCACTCTTCAACAGCTGTAAAATAGGAATAATAAAAATAACATTCGTTAGAATTTTACTATATGCCAAACAGTGTATTAAATGCCTCACACGCATTATTTCATTTTAGCAACAACCCTATTAAGCAGTGAGTGTGGCTGGCCACACTGGCATCTTAGGCAGTCACCATTTGCATCTTAGGCAGTCACTTATCTGTAAGGAACTGATCTCCCTCCTACCGACCCCACCTGTGTACATGCTCTTGTGTGATGAGCAGGTGTCAAGGTATCAGCTCCGCTCTCCCATGAGTGACTCAGACCCCTGCTATTCACTGTGCTGGTCTCTCCAGCAGTCATGGGGGTTGGTGGTTTTACCTGATTTATCCCAGATCCAAATTCTACCGTTTACTTGAACATTTACCTGAGCTTATTAAATAGATCTCACCATCATCGAAGAAAAAATGGCAAATAAATCTCATTCACTTTTCCCTGAAGCTGGTTCAGACTGCAGAAATCTCTTATATTATCCAGTAGTGGGCTCTGATCACATCTGGGATTGAAGATGCTCCAGCTGCTTTTCTCTCTAAGATCAAAGTTATTTTTTGACAACACATGCTGACGAATCCAAACCGATGCCAGTAACTGTTTATAGTTTCTCTGGGTGCAAACATAAATATTTTAGATGACTGCATCCATTTCCTATCACTGTGGCAGAACCCATTTCTCTTATTCTAAAGGAACTGAAAATTGTTAGACCTCTCACCTCCTGTGTGTTCAGAAAGCCAGACTTCTCTCTTTTCTGCCAATATTCCAAGACCCTAAGAGGCCTCCATAGAAAACTTACAGTTACATTCACAAGAGTGAGCATCATATTGATGCTATGTTGCTTTTTTTATTTTCCTAAGTCTACTATGCAGTGTTTCTCCCTACATTCCCCATTTCTATTTTCAATTTTGTATGTATTGGACTGGACAATATACCAGAGATGTCACTCAGTTTCTATTCCTAAGTAAGAACTTAACTTCCTAGATATTCTTTCTAACCCTCAAATCGCTTTTAAAAAACCGGATCATAAATAACAGCTATTTTCAAAGTTCTCTTATATGCATTACCTCATTTAATGCACAAAATTTTCCAAAAGGAAATTACTCATAAATTCATTCTTAGAGATGTTATTCCACATACCCCAAGTCAGACTGATGAAGAGTGGCGGGGCTGGATGTAATAGAGTTTCATTGCCCATAAGCAGGGCCTGGGAGCGTGTGACCACCCCGATGGCTCTTAGCCAACACCTGCCTGGGCTGGATTGTGAAATCCCAGCATCCTTGATTTAGATTGAGATGATTTTGAGGGGTAACTTCCACTCCAGCATGCCCCTTTGGGACTGGACTGTATTTTTCCTCATCAAACCTTTTGCTTGAGGTCATGCCCTTGCTTGGCTTCTTCCCTACTTTGTTTTCCTTCTTTTGGTCCCTTAAAAGTTTCCTGGGGATCCCATTCTTAATGAACAACTTGCACACAAATTCTTTCTCAGGAGCTGATACTGGGTATCCTCACCTAAGACACCAACCAATAGTGCTTGATATCAGAGCTCAAGCTCTTACACATGATCCAATTTGAGATTCATCCTAAAATGGTGCCAATTATTCTTCCTTATAAGAGAAAACCTTAATTATAGGCAAATGTAATTAGATGGATAATGTGCACACACATTCCTTCCTTTACTGTGTTTTTATTAAGTACTTAATAGGTGCCAGATTTAATCTAGGTACTGGTGATACAATGTTAAATGAGATAGCAAAGTCTCTATTCTCATGGCTTTACATTCTAATACTAGAATATAAGTAAAAAGGAAAAAAGGAACAAGATAATTGCTGATAGGATCAGTGGTATGAAGCAAGTAAAATGGAGTTATGAAGTAGCAGAAGGGAAAGGGCTGATTTTCACAGGGTTCTCAGGAATGTGTACTGGCATGAGGCAGTGATATTCTCTGTGACACTGAAATGAAAAGAAGGAGCTGGATGTGCAAGAATATGGTGCCATACAGAGAAATAAGTAAATCTGAACTCCTAAGTGGGAGCAGCCTTGGAGAGTTGAAAGAACAGAGAGAAGGCCAGAGTGCCTGCGGAATATTGAGAGGTGGGAAGGAAGGAAGCTGAAGAGAGTGAAGAATAAGTGGAGGCAAGATTATGGAAGGGCTTTGTAAACCATGCTATGGGGTTCAGGTTTTATTCTCTGGGTCATCCCTGGAGGTTTATAGTTTAGAAAGATCATTCCAACTGTGCTGCTGAGAATTGAAGATGAAGAGACAAAAGTGGATGCAGGGACCATTAACCAGGGTATGGCTGATAAAGAAAAATGGAAGTGGCCTGGACTCTCGGACTCTGCTGGCCCCTGTAGATATACAGACTGAGATAGCTTTGGATTTTCAGGTAGGGCTGCCAAGGCATGGAGACAGATTGGGTTTGGTGAGTGAGAGGGTAGAGCTTGCGAGGATTATTTTGTGCATTTGGGGTTCAAGGAACTGAGCAGATGTGTGGCCATTTATAAGATGGGGAAGCCTGGGGGAGAAACAGCTTTGGGGATAAGAAAAATTACATTTGTGTAAGCCTAGAAATATAATAGTTATTATATACCCTTGGTTTTATAAAATTCAAAATGTGATTCAGTTCCCATAACCTTTAATGAAGAAATTTGTGTTGATTAACAGCAGACAGTGCCTTCAGTGTTAACTTTATTGCTTCTACAATGAATAAAGTCATTCCAAGAAGTTTAGTTTTATTCCGCTATCAGGGTGTTCTCTATGGGAAATTATTCCCTGTTGTCTATTCACAATTATACAAGGTCCCATTCTTTGACATGGAAATAAGCAGCAACGCCCACTGAAGTCAGCAATAGAAACTTGGCTTCCATTGCCACGAATTGTGCAGTTCCACACATCCTGAAGATAAGACTTGGAAAGAAAGTCAGGACTGGGCAAAAGTGCCTGGCTCTGGTTTTAAACGAAGCTCGTATAAATAAATCTCTTATGCATGATACTGATCCTTAAACATTGAGGCATGGCTTTTACAATGAGAAAAAACCATCTCTCATCCCCTAAATGTCAGTGCTTATGTTTCAGTCACTTGGGTTCCAAAAAAACACAATCTTTTAAAGAGAAAAAGGTTGCAGACATTTTCGGTATCTTAAGGAAGATTCCTCAACCTGTTATTGGTGTTAGTGTCCACACACAACTGGCTTCACAAGGTAGGAACTTGTTGCCGAAGTCAGTGAGGTTTGGTTTCTCAATTTATGATACCGGGTTCTGCTGTGGTCATAAGGGTAGTAGCTGATAATCCCATTTCCTCACTGTGTTGAACACTTGGAAGTCGGAAGTCAGCCATAAACCAATTTTCTATTTTTCTTCAGCTTTTCTAGAGTAAAAGATTTTTTTTTGGTGTTAGAGATGGACAAGGTTTATAACAAAACTCGTTCTTCATTTCTCCAGAGAAAGCTTCTGTTTTCCAAACAAGTACTTCTTGGTTATTTTACCAGGGAGCGCATGGTGACCATCCTGTAATGTCAGCCCCACGCCAGCAGATGGCAGTCACACCACACCACGCTGTGGCAGTCGGCTAAGCTTGAGAACACCAGGAATCTGTCCTTTTCACAGAGGAAGGGTCTGATGTGCTCTGTGCCATGGCAGGAGGGGTAACAAGCACAGAGATGAATTCCAGAGAACTCACTACATAAGTCTATAAATTTGTCCCTGAACTTGAAGATATTCTCAGTTGGAAAAGGAAACAAAACTGAGTAAAAAAACCAAACCAAACCAAACCAAAACAAAACCTCTGGCTCGGTCTGTCAAAATGAGCTATGAGGTGGACGACCCAAGGTCTTGAGCTTATGCTGGGCTTTGTTTCACTGATACATGGATCAACATAATCATAGTCAGGGAGATGGCATGAAAACAGAATGGCTGAGAAAATAAGGCTGGAATGACTAACTGCAAAAGTATTTTGTTTTCAGGAGGATTAACTGAGTCTGGGGTGGCTGAGTAGGGTAGAGGAAAAACAGAAGACACTCCGGGGTGAAATTAGAAATCTTAGAAGAGCTCTTCTTTCTCTCATAGCGGTAACACAGTATTTCCAAGAAATTCTTGATAGTAAGAATAAGGATTTCCCCCAGATGGAAAGGAGACATTGCTGTACTGCAGTCATCCCAGCTTCTACCTCAGCATGCGTTTCTGAGTTTCTTCCACCATGACCCTGATGGTTTTGGTTACTCTCCCCTTCCCAATAGTTATATGGTTGCTCTGCTTTTAGTTGAAGATGTGCTGGGTTTGGGATAGGTGTGGGATTAAATGGCATCAAGACGGCATTCCTATTTATTGACCTACAATGTGGTTTCTGTACCTGAGCAAAAGACATATTTTTTCTCTATATTTGAGTTGGTCTCTTGAGACCAGCAAAGCTGTGGAAACAAAGCTTTGCTTAAGGTAAATGGCCACAATCTAGTGTTAGAAAGAAGCCTTAAGTACCATGAAAATGGACCACACAGGTCAGGGATTTCTCAAAATGTTTCTTTTCCCAGGAAAATATTGAAACCAGGACTATTGTGGAACTACGCAGTTTATGACTGCCACTTATGAACTACACTAGAATCAAGCTTGAAGGATTCTGAACCATAAGAAACTTCCTCTGGAAATGAATGGGGTAGCTGAGTCCACACGTGTGGGAGGCCAACTGCATAGCTGGGAGTTGTCACAATTAACTTCCACAGAGAATTCCGTGTTCATTAAATAAGTGATTTAAGTGTGACACTACTGTATGTGCAATGTCTCTTTTCTATCTGGTGGAAATTCTTATTCTTACTGTAAAGAATTCCTTTGGAAATACTGTGTCATTACACAGTTTATGACCAATGGGTTATCATAAACTGTGTAACTATCTACAGCTATTTACAGATAGTTGCTATCTGCAGAGCTATCTGCAAAACTGTGATGAAAAACCGTAAAGGCATTTGCAGATTCTTGTTCCTATTGCCCTTTCTATGTTTGTTTAAGGTTGAGGGTTTGCTTATTTTCCATCCTGGTAATTGGATAGTTACATGATCATCCATCCACATTTGAGCAGAGGTTGGGTACATATGTTTTCAGTGTTCCAGCCAAGGTTTGGACCGTGGAAAGAGTCTATTTGGGGTACAGACAACGAGGGGGTACATCACCCATACAGAACTTAAATACACAGTAACATTGACTAAAATTTGATCTGCTTTTAAATTGTCACCATGCTCAGAAATTCTTAAGTACCATTAATGAAAAGATCTTTTTCTGGTCTAATTTCCAAACATTTGCTGTGATTGCAGCTGTGTTTCGATAATATACATGCACGCTTCAAATTAGCACATTTAAATCACTTATTTAATAAACATTGAATTCTCTGTGGAAGTTAATTGTGACAACTCCCAGCTCTGCAGTTGGCCTCCCACACGTGTGGACTCAGCTACCACATTCATTTCCAGAGGAGGTTTCTTATGGTTCAGAATCCTTCAAGCTTCATTCTGGTACAGTTCATATTTTTGACCCCCATGGTAGTGTATATTCCTGTATGTAGACAATGTATTGGAGATTAACAAAGATAGATATATTATTTTTTTTCTTTTCTGAATTATATTTTGTTTCTGGTTTGAAGTTGTAGGCAAAGTTAACCAGACACAAAAATACTTGCAAACAGCCAGAAATGGTTTAATGATGTACCAGAAACAAACTTCAAGCTTGTTCCTTGAAGACTAGTGCATAGAAATAGTGGAAAAGGCTATCAACTATGAAAAATGTAAGGAATTGGACATTACATGGGAAAAAATTCAGATCAGAAAAAATTACCCATAGAAATAACAAAGATATCACTTTCACATTGTCAGAAGAAATCAGAAGTCAGTGTCTGAATGTCCTGATCATTTTCACCAAGATCTGGACATTAGTTCTAAAGCAGAAGGAAAACTTAGAGAAGTTTTTACTAGATTTAATAGAAGTTTATGATGAATTTCTGTTGAAAGTATTTTAGGGGAATTTTTTTGACTGTAAAAATTTTTGAAAGGGCCTAGACTGATACCAAAAAAACAAAGATATGGGAAGTATGTGATTTCTGGAATTTATTATGAAATGGAATTTTTATGAAACTTTGCCAAGGGTTGGACTTACGTTTAAGAATTTTCTTAGCTGTTTGTGTCTCTGCTGTTTCATGTGAAAGAAATTTCATGAGATTAAAATTAATAAAACATGTTCTTTCATCAACTACCAGGGAATACATGGACAAAAAAGCATTTATTATCTATTGAACATGAATATGTGAAGAAAATTAATTTTGACAAAACTTCTGAAAGATTTGTATATAGTTAAGGCTGGAAAACAGAAACTAGACTAACACAGTAGCTTGCCCCTGTAATCTCAGCACTTTGGGAGGCCAAGGTGGGAGGATTGCTTGAGGCCAGTACTTTGAAACCAGCCTGGGCAACAAAGTAAGACGCTATCACCACATTTTAAAAATTACTCAGGCATGGTGGCACGAGACTGTAGTCTTAGCTACTTGGGAGGCTGAGGCAGGAGAATTGCTTGAGCCCAGGGGTTTGAGGCTGCAGCAGTGAGCAAGGATTGTACCACCTACTCTGTACTCCAGCCTGGATGGATGATAGAGTAATTCTCTCTCTCTCTCTCAATAAATAAATAAATAAATAAATAAATAGAAAATAATAGAAACTAGAATTTTATTGTTTACTGTTACAACGGACCAATATTGAGGTATATTTTTCCCCTTTAAAAAACACAGCAGTGCAATTAACACAATGTATTACTTTTGTATATTCTTATTTTATTTTTATTTAAAAGTACATTAAGGCATTATATTTTTATTTAAAAATAAATTACGTTGTATAAAAGAAATAAAAACTACCCTGCTTCTATTATATGACCAGATTTTCTTATGATATGTATTACATGAAATATTCTTTTCCTATCAAAAAAGGGGGTATTAAAATGATTCTCCAGATACCAGTTATGCTAGGTAGAGTATTCCAGTCTTTTACCATATTGATTGATCATACTGGGTTAGGCTATTCTATAGTAACAATTAAACTCTGACATCTCAGTGGGTCAACCCAATTAAAATTTGGGGCTTCCCAGCACAGTCAAATATGGAAGCTCCTGATTGGATGGCAATCCTGGGTGGTTGTCTGAAAGTAGCAGCTCAAGGACCCACCATCTTGAGCCTCTGCCATGTTGTCACTTCAAAGTGACAACTAATGCATACAGAAGGAAAAATGAGAGACAAGAAAATGTTGAAGATCCGACAAAATATTTTATGGACTGGCCTGGAAATAGCATGCATCGCTCTTACTTCCATTCAGTTGGTCCGATTCAGTCATATGATACTAACCGAACTGCAAAGAAGGCTGGAAAATCTATTCTTCCTGAGTGTCGAGGAGGAGGAAACAGGATTGGGAAGCGTCTAGCCAGTTCTGTCACTCCATCTGTGTTCAGCCTACTCTCTTTGCATTTGTCTGCCATTGCCATAGCTCGTTAGACGGTGTCTGCAGTCTCCTTGTTACCAACTGTATGATAGAGTACCACTAAACAGCCAGTGGTTTTCATATCAAGCAAGTGAACTCCTTTTTTTCCAAATAAAATACTCTCCATAAATGAATGCATTAAAAATTGATAAATACTTTGCTGTTCTGGTTGGAGGAGGAATGAACATTCAGAAACATTTCATTCATCTTTTCATTAATTCACACACACTTCCTCCTCCCTTCCCATCCCAGCCATTCCTGGAATCCTCTGTTACTTTTCTGTAGTTCCTGGGCTCTTATTAACAGAAGCTGAAAACCACTGCAATAGGCAGAGTTGGGCCATGGAAGCTCTTTGAACAGGGAATGTTGTTTAGAGAGATCCAAGTTTAAGCTGCCTCCCCCTGCCCAATACTCTTCAACTTCATATTATTCAGTTCTACTCAACGCTCCTTGAAAGACTCCTACCCATTTAAACCTTTATATTCATAAAATACAGACTTTTAATATGGTTCTTAATATTAAGTTGTTTTTATTCACTCAACACTGAGTGCCAGGCATCAGGAAAACTATGATAGGAACTCTAGCCTCAAGGGAAATAATTTTCATAATTCAAAATTAAATTAAAATATTTAAATATAAAGTTGAGTGTACAATGTGATCTTTATAATGTAGAAAGAACCACTTTCTCCAAATCTAAAGGTATATGTTGAGTCTTCTGTTTATTTATCCTAACCCATTAGGTGGGCTCAAGTCCCACCAAAAGTAATGAAGCCAAAAGACTGCCTCAATTGCCAGGAGCCCAAGCTATCTGCAAAAACCACCATACCAGGGGACGGAGCCTCCTACCAGTTTTGAGGTTTCCTTCCATGCAAGAGAGGCCACTTGGAACAGCAGGCATGCCAACAAGAATGTTAGCATGTTTAGTTTATCTGTGCAGGCAGGTTTCTACCACGAGCATGCAGGCTTGAATTCCCTTTTGTATAACCTACACTTGTGAATTCTCCATTACCTCTCTCAAACCTCTCTACTAGGCAGAGAGTACAATCTATTCCACTCAATTTACTGCTCACTTCATTTGCATGGGGCTTTTTTTTTATAATATTATTGACATGAGGCAGAGGTTTATAACCATGGTGCTAGTTTTGCACAGCAAACATATGATCACCTTTTTAGAGACCTTTGCCCTATTTGACTCTGACCAAACCCTTCCTATTTAAACATATTCTTGTGATTCCAGGAATATGAATATAGTTCTCTGAGAAATTTAGACACATCACAGCTAAACTATTTCCAACTTGGCGCTTTTATCAACTTGAAATTATTTTCAACTGGAACAAGTCTGAAATTGCTAATTCAATCAGTATACAACTTGCAATAACTTAACATGCACGGTATACCAACTGTCTTCACTGTTGTCAGAACAAAGTATAGGCAGAACATCCTTGTGTAAACATGAATTTTACCACATGCTTTATTTCTATGTAAGATTAAATAATATTTTTTCTTTATTTTGTTAATGTGGTGAATAACATTGACTGATTCCAAAATATTAAGCTAACCTTTCATTCCTAGAATAAACCCAACTTTGTTGAGCTGTTTAATCTTTATAGATCATATATCTTTTGTACTAGTTTAAAAGAGAAATTGACCAGAATTTTTTTTCTCCTAATGCTCTGTCTGGCCTATTATAAAGTTTATGCTGGTTGCATAAAATGAATTGGAAATAATTTGTTTTCTTTTTTAAATGGTTGATATAGTTCTCAGTGATTCCCTCTAGACGTGGAATATTTTTAGTTTGAAAAGATTTTAAATTATGGTTTCAATATCTTTAACAATATAAAATTATTCTGATCTATATCAGATAAATAATATTTGTGACTAAAATTATTGTTTATCTGAAATTCAGATTTAACTGCATTTCCTATATTTAACTGGCAGCTGCATAATGTCGTCATTATATTTCACATGTCTGAATGAGTAATGGTTGTCCCTTTTCTCCCTATTGTAGTTATTTGTGCCGTTTCTCTCTTTTTTCTTGATTAGTCTCACTAGAGGCTCATCAGTTTAATTAGTCTTTACAAATAACTTACTTTTGGTGTGTTCATTGTCTTCACAGTATGTTTTCCCATTAATTTCTATCTCATCTCTTCCCTTTTTTCATGTGTTGCATTTAGTTTGCACATCTAACTTCTTGAATGGATAATTTGATCTTTGATTTTCAGCATTTTTTTCTTTTTAAATATATGAATATAAATTTCTCTTTAAGCATGGAGAAATGGTTTCACTGTGTCCCCACCCAAATTTCATCTTGAATTGTAGTTCCCATAATCCCCACATGTCATGGGAGGATGAGTGGAGATACTGAATCATGGGGGTAGTTTCTCCTTTCCTGTTCTTGTGATAGTGAGTTAGTTCTCACGAGATCTGATGGTTTTATAAGGGGCTTTTCCCTTCACTTGTCTCTCATTCTCTCTCCTGCCACCCTGTGAAGAGCTGCCTTCCACCCTGATTGTAAGTGTCCTGAGGCCTCCCCAGCCATGCAGAAATGTGAGTCAATTAAACCCCTTTTCTTTATAAATTACCCAGTCCTGGGCAGTTCTTTATAGCAGCATGAGAACAAACTAATACAGTAAGTTGGTACTGCAGAGAGTGGGGTGCTGCTATAAAGATACCCAAAAATGTGGAAGTAACTTTGGAACTGGGTAACAAACAGAGAGGTTGGAACACTTTGGAGGGCTCAGAAGAACACAGGAAAATGTGGGAAAGTTTGGAGCTTCTTAGAGACGTGGAGGGCTCAGAAGACAGGAAGATGTGGGAAAGTTTCGAACTTCTGAGAGACTTGTTGAATGGCTTTGACCAAAATGCCGATACTGATATGGACAATGAAGTACAGGCTGAGGTGGTCTCAAATGGAAATGAGGAACTTGTTAGGGACTGGAGTAAAGGTGACTCTTGCTGTGCTTTAGCAAAGAGACTGGTAGTTTTTTGCCTCTGCCATAGAGATCTGTAGAACTTTGAACTTGGGAGAGATGATATGGGGTATCTGGAAGAAGAAATATTTAAGTGCCAAAGTGTTCAAGAGGAAGCAGAGCATAAAGTTTAGAAAATTTGCAGCCTGGAGATGCAATGGAGAAGAAAAACCCATTTTTCTGGGAAGAAATTCAAGCAGGCTGCAAAAATTTGCATAAGTAATGAGGAGCTGAATGTTCATCACCAAGGTAATAGAGAAAATGCCTCCAGGCATGTCAGAGACCTTCAAGGCAGTTCCTCCCACCACAGGCTTGGAGGCCTAGGAGGGAAAATAGTTTCTGGGGCCAGATCTAGGGCCTTGTGCCGTGTGCAGTCATGAGACTGCATCCCAGCTGCTCTAGCCATGGCTAAAAGGGGCCAAGGTATAGCTCAAGACATTGCTTCAGAGTGTGCAAGCCCCAAGCTTTGGCAGCTTCCACGTGGTATTGGGACTGCAGGTATGCAGAAGATAAGAATTCAGGTTTGGGAACTTCCGCCTAGATTTCAGAGAATGTATGGAAATGCCAAATTTCTAGGCAGAGGTGTGCTGCCAAGGTGGAGTCCTTATGGGGAACCTCTGCTAGGGCAGTGCAGAAGGGAAATGTGGGGTTGGAGCCCCCACAGAGAGTCCCCACTGGGCACTGCCTAGTAGAGCTGTGAGAAGAAGGTCACCATCCTCCATGCCCCGGAATGGTAGATACGCTGACGGCTTGCATGACATGCCTGGAAAAGCTGCAGACACTCAATGCCAGCTTGTGAAAGCAGCCGGGACGGGGGCTGTACTCTGCAAAGCCACAGGGATGGAGCTGCCCAAGGCTGTGAGAGCCCACCTCTTGCATCATTGTGATCTGGGTGTGAGACATGGATTCAAAGGAGTTCATTCTGGAACCTTAATGTTTAATGACTGCCCTGTTGGATTTCAGACTTGCATAGGGCATGTAGCCCCTTTATTTTGGCC
The DNA here is from genome assembly GCF_049350105.2 of Macaca mulatta. Lineage (NCBI taxonomy): Eukaryota > Metazoa > Chordata > Mammalia > Primates > Cercopithecidae > Macaca > Macaca mulatta. The sequence goes on from NC_133413.1 coordinate 129,153,806, forward strand.
ATTTTCTTCCATTTGGAATGGATGTATTTGCCCAATGTCTGTACCCCTACTTTATCTGGGAAGTAATTAACTTGCTTTCGATTTTACAGGCTCATAGGCAAAAGGGACTTGCCTTGTCTCAGATGAGACTTTGGACTTGGACTTTTGGTTTAATGCTGGAATGAGCTAAGACTTTGAGGGACTGTTGGAAAGGAAAGATTGTGTTTTGAAAATAAGGACATGAGATTTTGGAGGGGCCAGTGGCAGAATGATATGGTTTGGTTGTGTCCTCACCCAAATTTCATCTTGAATTGTAGTTCCCATAATCCCATGTTGTGGGATGGGGCAGGTGGAGATAATTGAATCATGGGGGCAGCTTTTCCCATCCTATTCTTGTGATAGTTAGTTCTCCTGAGATATTGTGGTTTTATAAAGGGCTTTCCCATTTGCTTGGATCTCATTCTCTATCCTGCCACCCTGTGAAGAGGTGCCTTCTGCTATCATTGTAAATTTCCTGAGGCTTCCTCAGCCATGTGGAACTGTGAGTCAATTAAAACTCTTTTCTTTATAAATTATCCAGTCTCTGGTATGTCTTTATTAGCAGCATGAGAACAGACTAATACATATGGTTTTGACTGGAGCATCATGCTCACGGACTTGGATTTTATTTTGTAGGTGATAAGGAGCCATTAATTGTATGGTGAGGAATGATATATTTCTTTATATTTGCTTTTTGTGAATGCAGTTTGCTGTGTTATGAAAACAGTAATTTGGGGAGTGCTATGATCTGAATGTTTGTATCCCCTGAAAATTCATATATTGAAATCCTAACTCCCAAGATGATGGTAGTAGGAAATGAGGCTTTTGGGAGGTAGTTAGGTAATGAGGATGGAGCCCTCATGAATAGGATCAGTGCCCTTATAAAAAGAGGCTTCAGAGAACTGCCTCACCACTTTCACCATACCAAGACATAGTTTAATAAAGCAGCATCTATGACCCAGACACTGAATCTGCTGGTGCCTTGATCTTGGAGTTCTCAGGCTCCAGAATCACGAGAAATAATTTTCTGTTGTTTAAGCCACTCAGTTTATGATATTTTTGTAATAGCAGCCTAAATTAACTAAGACAGGGAGGCAGCCTAAATTAACTAAGACTAGAAGTAGAAGAGCTCTTGGTTGATAACAGAATATTGGGGGACAGCCTTTAGGCAATGGGCAGTCAAAGGACACAGTCATTATTATTAAAGAAAGGGATACAGAAGAAGAGACCTCTGGTTCATAGAGCTGAGGCATCAGAGGCTGGGTGAACAAAGCTTCAAGTTCCACATTTGTAGCTGTGTTTCCATTTAAGGTATTTCACAAGGTTTTTAAATATCAGAATTAATAGCAAACCTCTAAAACAATGAATACTTTAAACAACTGTTTTATACATGGCTACACAGCATGCCAGTCCTTTGGCACCCAAGGCATAGCTCAGCTCCACCAGTGACCCCTGGGCCAAATATTTCATTGACACAGATCCTCAAGGATAGGGCTCAACCCTCAAGCACTGGTCATTCTGAATTTTCCTTGATTGACACATCAGTGTAAGCCATGAATTTGAAACCACTTCAATCCCTGGCCTATCCCTTTGTCTTTTAAAAGTTCTCACAGTGAAGTAGATGCTATCTAAAAGGTTTTCAGCAACTTGGAGAAAGACAACTTAAAAGTAAAAGTCAGTTTTCATATCAGATATAGATAATGAAGATCAAAATGTCTTACCTATTTTAAGAGAGAACAGTTGGATTTAACTCGTAACATGTCAAATTCTGTGTTCTTTTTTCATTGAAAGAAAAAAGATTGGCCAGGAATAAAACTTTAGTGGTTTGTTCAAAGATAAGGCGCTGCATCTTTATCTGAAGTAGAGTAAAAAATGTTTTTCGAGACAAAGTGAATAATGACTAGATGTGCTCTTTTTGAATGGCCATCTTTAGAAATTAGCAGAATTTGAGATATCAGGAGGAATAGAATCAAGTGTTTCTTTCAGAATAAATCAAGTTTTACAAACAGGGCATTGTCCTACCAATTCCCAGTGTTCTAAAAGTCCTACTGCTGTTTCTTTCCTGGCATACTGGGAAGAAGTCCAGGACTTGTTTCCTTTTCACCTTTGGTTCTCTAGACTCACCATGTCCAGGGCTGTTCAGTGATATACCTGTGGAAAGGGAAAAATGTCTTCTTCAAAGGAGTCAATTATTTGGTGGCTACAAATTTGGGTGTTTGGGTAGATATTAGCCAATTTCTTATAAAATTTGAAAACTTATTTGAAATTCCCACCAGTATGCTAATTTACAGGAAGTTGACATCTCTGAAAATCTGTGTCCTGCTCCCCCCATCCCAAAAAAATCCACGCTATTACAACCATATAACATGGCCCTATCCACACTATGAGATATGTTATGGTTCAAGTTTTAAAGACAGGGATAATTCCATTATACTTAGTGCTAAGATGTCAGTTTAGGTACGATCATACAGTAAAGAAATATATTCTTTCCATGTTTTTATTCACTTGGAAATCCTTATTGTTTTTAAAATCAACACAAACAAATAAAAAGTAAGCCTGTATTCCATTTGACTTGACTGGGTGCAGTGCTTACACCTGTAATCCCAAAGCTTTGGGAATCCAATGAGGGAAGATCGCTTGAGGCCAGCATTTCAAGATCAACCTGGGCAGCAAAGTGAGACCCAACTCTAGAAAGAAAAATAATTTAAAAATTGGACTTACTATATTCGTTTTTGTTGTAAATTGTCTTGCTAATGATCTAGTAGAGAAAGTTAAGTAAGGAATAGAATTACTAAACTGCCTGTGGTGGTATCAGTGTACTGATTTGCTTTGCCTTTTTTTTTCAATCTGTTTATCTCTCTGCACATGGTGGCTGGGGATGAAACCTTAGAGATTTGTTCACAAATAAGCCATACTGATGGTTGGGGAGGATACACACCTGTCTATCCATTTATCTAAAATGTATCAATGTTTGGATGGAAACAGAGATGAATAAGATGAAATACCTGCCTTCATGAAGTCCCTGAGAAGTTAAGAGTTAGGAAATCACGTCATATGTGCTAATGATGCAGCCATGTATGAAGTGCATTAGGTTCAATGGGAATAGAGTAGGAGACAAAAGGCAGAGGGAAATGATGAGAGTTTGAACCAGGACAGTAGCAGTGGTGATGAAGACAGAGAGGCAGATTAAAGTGCTTTTTGGGGAGGAAGATCTCAGAAGCGTAGAGAGTTTGGTTTTGAGTCCTGGAGCTACAACTTTATAGCTTACTGGTTGGGTTATTCATACAAGGCAAGTTTTAAATTCTCTGAATCTCAGTTTTCTCATTTGTAAAATGGGATTGTAGTACCTAAATCATAGAGCTTCTGTGTGCATTAAACAAGTTAATTTGTGAAAAGTTCTTAGTATCTGGTGTTTCAAACATAGTCATTCAGTCCACATTGGCTATTATAATCACTATCAGTACTGGGTGAGCAGTCACACAGTGTAGTTGAGAACACAAGGAGTTTTAAGTCAAACAGAATTTCATTTCAATCTCATACTGCGTTGTACTATCTGTCTGACTTGGGTCAAGTTACTGAGTGTCTCTGAGACTCAGCTTTATCCCCTGTGAAGTGGGAATTATAGCCACTAATTTGTGGGACACTTTTTAATGAAATGAATCAAAGTATAAAAATAATATGGCCCCACATCAAAATCCAATAAATAACTGCTATTATTGGGAGTTGAGAGAGAAGGAGATATTTAGGATGATGTTTTTAGATTTGTAAGATGAGTAGTAGCTGGATAGTCATGATACACAGAGAATATGAAGGAAAAATAGGCTTGTTTAAAGGAAAAAAAGTGAGTTTTATTTTAATCATAGATAGATATATCTGGTGCTTCTGCTAAGTAGTTTGAGATAAAGATATGGTTGTCAGAAGGGACTCAGGCCTGGAGTTTTAGCTTTGTGTATTGGCAACCTATATGTTGTATTTGATTTCATGGATATGGATTGGGTTTTCCATAGATGGGTAAAGGATTCAAATTTAGTGTCTTGGAGAAGACTAGCCTTTAAGGGGATAATAGAGAAGAAGAAAGGAGGAATGAAAGAAAGCCAGGCAAGAGGGTTAATATGCATGATGAGACAGGTGAGAGTTGAATTCATGAAGACTTACAGTGACCAAATGTCAAAGGGGAGAAAACTGAAGACAGTGTTCTTTAGATTTGGCCATATAGAGGTCACCTGGTGACTTTCACCTTAGCAGTTTCTATTTAGCACTGTGGGTGTGAAGCAGGGGAGTAAGAAGAGAATGGGAGCAGAAAGATGAGGATGTGGGCAGTAGGGGCCAAATTCAAATATAACTCCTAACAGGGCATCCCATCAATGCATGTATGTGGCTAGGACCGACTGGACATTCTAGGAATATAGGAAGTTTGTGCATATTGGTGGTGCAGTGCATGGTGATATCAAGGGAATTCAACTTAGCACGTGGAAGAACATGTGGTTCATTGCAAGCACTCAATCAATATTAACTCCTGTTACTACTTCCATCATTGTTATTCACTATACACTCTACTGCCTCTCATGTGTACTCTGAGCTACTTCAGGGAACAAGTCGCTACACAGATCGACAAAGCATAGGAAAAATAAAGAAACTGGCCAAATTTTCCATATACAGACATTAAATTAGAACAATTTGCTTGTTTTGCAATTTGCTGCTAATAACAACATTCTCCCTCTTTCCAGACCCATTCTAAAGGCTGCTTTCATGTTTCCTAAAATGTCTACCTCTATCTTTATGCTCCCAGAAGGGTCATTGGCAGTATTTTCAACCAGGTTTAACACATACAAAAATGTTAGTATTCCTTTTTAAAGGTGGCCCTCAGGTAACTGTTTTCATTCCTTCCACCTCAGTCCCCTAGTTTTAAGGGTCTCATTATAGTAGACACAAGCCCCCATATACACAAACATACCCATTTGTATGCTTATAACAAATAATATATTTATAGTTTTAAAAATGATATTATAAATATGCCAAGGATATGGACACTTTGGGATGTTGTTAATGAGAGTGAGAATTACTCTAACCAACCTTCTTCAGGATATGTACATTTTATTTGACCTGGGCAATCCCAATTTGGGAAATACATCTTACAGCTTGAAAAAACATTAAATGCAAAGCTATACTCAGTGATACTTCCTGTATTGTTATTTATAGTGGCACTGGAACTAGAAACAGCCTGAGTATCTCTTATTAGAGAGAAGCTTGACTAAACTATAGGGCTCTATAATATAGAATATAATGACCAGACAGATATCCATGATATGTTATTAAGAACAAAAGTAAGCAAAAGAGTCATAGGTATAAAATGATCCCATGTTTGAAGTACAATAATATACTTTATTTACACATGTGCATATCTTTGTGTGAACATACATACTTATTTTGGATATAATTTTTTGGATCACAGAGAACAAGGTAGAAGAATACATACAAAATTGTTAACATTGGTTAATCAGAGTTGATGGAGTAGAAATGGGGTAAAGTGAGATTGTTAACCTTTTCTTCACTACTCTTATATTTAATTGTGAAAACAAGCTTGCATCACTTTTTAAATTAAAAATAAACCCTAACTACAAACCACTGCTCAGTGAAATAAAAGAGGACACAAACAAATGGAAGAACATACCATGCTCATGGATAGGAAGAATCAATATCGTGAAAGTGGCCATACTGCCCAAGGTAATTTATAGATTCAATGCCATCTCCATCAAGCTACCAATGAGTTTCTTCACAGAATTGGAAAAAACTGCTTTAAAATTCATATGGAACCAAAAAAGAGCCCGCATTGCTGAGACAATCCTAAATCAAAAGAACAAAGCTGGAGGCATCATGCTACCTGACTTCAAACTATACTACAAGGCTACAGTAACCAAAACAGCATGGTACTGGTACCAAAACAGAGATACAGACCAATGGAACAGAACAGAGCCCTCAGAAATAATACCACACATCTACAGCCATCTGATCTTTGGCAAACCTGACAAAAACAAGAAATGGGGAAAAGATTCCTTATTTAATAAATGGTGCTGGGAAAATTGGCTAGCCATAAGTAGAAAGCTAGAACTGGATCCTTTCCTTACTCCTTATATGAAAATTAATTCAAGATGGACTAGAGACTTAAATGTTAGACCTAAAACCATAAAAACCCTAGAGGAAAACCTAGGTAATACCATTCAGGACATAGGCATGGGCAAGGACCTCATGTCTAAAACACCAAAAGCAACGGCAACAGAAGCCAAAATTGACAAATGGGATCTCATTAAACTAAAGAGCTTCTGCACAGCAAAAGAAACTACCATCAGAGTGAACAGGCAACCTACAGAATGGGAGAAAATTTTTGCAATCTACTCATCTGACAAAGGGCTAATATCCAGAACCTACAAAGAACTCAATCAAATTTATAAGAAAAAAACCAAACAACCCCATCAAAAAGTGGGCAAAGCATACGAACAGACATTTCTCAAAAGAAGACATGCATACAGCCAACAGACACATGAAAAAATGCTCATCATCGCTAGCCATCAGAGAAATGCAAATCAAAACCACAATGAGATACCATCTCACACCAGTTAGAATGGCAATCATTAAAAAGTCAGGAAACAATAGGTGCTGGAGAGGATGTGGAGAAATAGGAACACTGTTACACTGTTGGTGGGATTGTAAACTAGTTCAGTCATTATGGAAAACAGTGTGGCGATTCCTCAAGGATCTAGAACTAGAAGTACCATATGACCCAGCCATCCCGTTACTGGGTATATACCCGAAGGATTATAAATCATGCTGCTATAAAGACACATGCACATGTATGTTCATTGCGGCACTATTCACAATAGCAAAGACTTGGAATCAACCCAAATGTCCATCAGTGACAGACTGGATTAAGAAAATGTGGCACATATACACCATGGAATACTATGCGGCCATAAAGAAGGATGAATTTGTATCCTTTGTAGGGACATGGATGCAGCTAGAAACCATCATTCTCAGCAAACTATCACAAGAACAGAAAACCAAACACCGCATGTTCTCACTCATAGGTGGGAACTGAACAATGAGATCACCTGGACTCGGGAAGGGGAACATCACACACCAGGGCCTATTATGGGGAGGGGGGAGGGGGGAGGGATTGCAATGGGAGTTATACGTGATGTAAATGACGAGTTGATGGATGCTGATGAGTTGATGGGTGCAGCACAGCAACATGGCACAAGTATACATATTTAACAAACCTGCACATTATGCACATGTACCCTAGAACCTAAAGTATAATAAAAAAAAGAAGAAAAAAAAAAAAGAAATAAGCTCAGAGAAGTTCTGAGAAAAATAATAATAATAAAAAAATACCCTATAAGTAAAAGGAAAAATAGAGCTTTTACTATCATCTAATGAAATTCTAAACCATCTATTTGAAATATGTAATTTAAGGGACACAATGAGAAATGAAATGGTAATTATCAAGAGTTGGAGTAATAAACTTAGCTTTGGAGGTCAAGAAAGCCAGCAGTGATTAGTCTCTATTATGAGATTAGAGGAACCTATCTTGCTGTCTTTAAATGCAGCCACTTCTAGAGAGGGTTTTCTATACACGTGTGCTTTTGAATTTGATTACTATGGGGTGAATTATTAGGAAGCTCACACATTTGCTGGGATTAGTTTAGTAATTTTAGTGCTCATTAACCACCCAAAAGTGTAAGACTTGAAGGAAGAGTATTCAGATAGTTTAAATGTTGATAGGGCAGTAGTCATGGAAAAGGGGTACTGGAAAGGTTCCCAGTTTACAGCAAGGCTCTGTTCTGGTGGAATTCTTTTTTAGGGGCTGGACTGAAGAAGGTATTGGAAGGTCATGGGAGCTCTCAGCAAAGGACAGGGGAACGAATGGAAAAGAATAATAGAGATCTCAAAACCTCAAAAACTTAAGTGAGATCATCCAGCTTAGCAAATGAGAATTCATGGAAAGGAAAAAGAGAGAGGGTAACAGGGGTCGAGAAAAGAGAAGTTAGTACTATTTGTGCTTGGGCAGCCAAATCTGTGAGAAACTATAGACAGGTGGTAGATGAGCAGGGAAGAAGATGAATTCCAGGAGACAGGAGAAAGATAAAGGGGTGCAGGAGGCCATCCAAAATGCAGAGGCCCAATTTGAAGCTTGCCTAGCATTGGCTTGCTTGTGTTTAGTCTCATCCACCAACGAAGTGAATTCCCACGGGCAACTTATAAAGTGAGAACGTATAGATTCACATCTTGCATTTACATAATCATCCTTCATAACCAAGAGTCTTAAGAATAAAAAAGGTTTATTTATCTAGTGTGTACATTATGGCTTCGAATGATATGCAGTATATAATACATATAACATAAAATATGTGTTAATCAAACTGTTTATATTATCAGTAAGGCTACCAGTCAACACTAGGCTACTATTAGTTAAGTTTTTGGGGAGTCAAAAGTTATATATGGATTTTCAACTGCACAAGGGGTTGACATCCCTAACCTACTGCATTGTTCAAGGGTCAAGTATATTTGGATCTCTGCCTCTGAGATGTTTCATTCTTCTTTGACAAAATAGGGCTGCTTCTGTGAAGGAAAAGAAATACTGCTCACCAAAAATTCATAGAAAAAATAAGACTGGGTACAGTGGATCTCGCCTGTATTTCCAGCACTTTAGGAGGCTGAGGTGGATGGATTGCATGAGACCAAGAGACTAGCATGGGCAACATAGTAAGACTCCATCTCTACAAAAAATTAAATTAAATTTAAAAAATAGCCAGACGTGGTGCTTGCTTATAGTCCCAGCTACTCAGGAGACTGAGGCAAGAGGATTGCTTGAGCTTTGCAGTTTGAGGCTGCAATGAGCTATGATTGTACTACTATACTCTAGCCTGGGCAACAGAGGAAGACTCTGTTTCTTAAAAAAATAGGAAAAATATAAGGGTCACAGTGTTGTAAGAAGGATAAAAGAACAACAGAAGGACAGGAAAAACTTAGTTTTGATTTGAGATGGCATGAAATAGCTTTAACATCTTACAATAAGTCATTTAAATTCTTTCAGTCTTAGTTGTATCATTATGATTTCTGTGCTCTTATGTGACACACAATTTCATTAGACAAGAATTCTTTTGAAATTGATGAACATGTCCAGAATTGGAGGCAGCAATGGCAAATGAAGATCCAGACTTCAAAGTCATAGAAGATTAGTAGCAAAGACTTAAAAGTTTGAACTGACCTAGGCTCAAATTTTGGCTTTACAATATACTAGCAAATGACATTGGAAAAGTTTCTCTGTGCCCATTTCCTCATAAATTGAACTGAAGGTAATAACAGGTACCTAAACTGTGAATGTGGTGAATTTTAAATGTGATAGTATGTGTTAATTGCTTAATGATACCTGGTAACCAGGAAGGGCTCAAAATGAGGTAGAAAATACCGTGGAATATATCTATTCATACAGAGACACAATTTTCTTTTTACTTTTTTCAAGTTATATTTTTCCCCCAGATGGGGACAAAACAGGTTTTGAGCATGTTGGCAGAAAAAACACAAGTAAATATGGTAGTGATTTAGCAAGACACAGTAGACACAGCATCTCACAGCAGGAAGGAAGGAAGACACAAGAATTGAGGAAGCAAAAGAGGAATATTATTCAGACATGGAACTTGTCAGTGCAATGGCTAAAAATACTGTGGGTTAGTCAAAGAAATCGAGTTGTTCTGTGGGCTAGAAACCCTATGATTTATAAAAACAGTACATCATCCATCAATGGCTATTCTGTATATACCCTATGGTCTCTCTATTTCCAGAATTACCCTGATTTTCTAGCCTCACTGGGGCTATTGATTGAGCTTTGTGAATGTTTTTCTGTGAGCATCATGAGTGAGGAATCATTTAGACCACATTGTCACTGCTTCCCCAAGCTCAAAATTATGTTCAGGGTTGACAACATCTGTACTTTTGTAACCTTCTCATGGGTTGATATTTTATCAAACTCTCATGGGTAGACAAAATCCTCCATCTGCATGCAGTATTTAAATTAATGTGAGAAAATGAAGGTTTCAGAAAGGAGCAACAGTGTACTTGAAGACAAAACTTTGGACATGTTTTATATTCATTCAGGGCTATCATGTTGTCTTAGTACTGTCAGGGATAGGGTCACAGTCATGACTGTAATCTCGGTATCTAGCCCACAAGCACTCTGTTCTTTTAAAATTGTCAATTTGCTTTAAAAGTTACTAGTCTTTTGCCTCCTTCTATTGTGTGCCAAACACTGTGTCAGGTGCCATGACTGCAACAATAAATAAGACATGGTCCCTACGGTCTTATTTATAAACTGTGTACATGGAGCACACAGTTTCAACACGTAACATATTGCCATGTCCAAAGTTTTGTGTTCAGGTACATGGAATCAGCCAAATTAGACAATCAACCAGTACTTGTGCATTGGTTTTTATGTGCTGAATTACACCATGATCCCTGGCCATGGTGGCAGTCTAGCAGTGAGGCACAGGAAGTAGTGTTTAGAAGGAACGAGTGACCTAATGATGACAAGTTGAGATGATGGAGACAAATCCCTACCTTCCAGAAGGAAGGTAGATGATGGGGGAGACAGAGTGGAAGAGGAATGATTTTATGCTGTAATGGTTATAAGCACTGGTACAACTCGGCAGAATGGAGGAGGTAGGCATGTAGAAGAAACCCACTGAAAAGTTATTGGGAAGCAGGTGGAGAATGTCTGGATAAGTTTGGAAACTTTATTGGAATATTGGGAGAAGAGATTGGGTACCAAAGTGGAGTCAGATCTCTTTCTCCCATTTCAATGACTATTTTTAAATTTTCAATTAATTGGGTAGGCCATGGTTTTTTTTGTTTTGTTTTGTTTTGTTTTGTTTTCTGATTTTGCCTTATTCTCCTGGTAACGTTTTGGTTAAAGTTAGTTGTTAGCATGAGTAACATCATGAAGAAGTGGCATAAAAGCATGCAAAAATTGTCTTGGCTCAAAATATATCACAGACAAATTCTATTCAAAGTGGTGTATTTCATGGTCACAGTATTCTATAATTATTTACTGTCTTAGACTAGTGGGTCTGGTCTTCCACCTTGACTTCGTGTACTCTCATTCCACACAAAAGCTCATAGGCATAGAGTGGAGGTGGCCCCATGTCAGGTCCTAGGAGTGTCCCTGTATGAGCCGTCCCATGTGGATACACGCAAAGGAGCTGGGAGGAGATGAAAGTCCTGGCTTTTTGGTAAAAGGCACGTTTGATCTTTCACAACTACCACAGAGGACAAGGCAGGTTTCCTGGAAGAAGCACAGGGGAGGGAAAAGGAAAATTAGAAGGCTCCATCTGAGAAGTTGAGGCTAAGCTTGAATTCCTGATGGCCAGAGGTTGTTTCCAAGAAGCATGTCTGTCTGTGGTGTACCAGCTTTCAGCTGGGTGGCTCCTAGATCATGTCTCTTTCGTCAGCCAGGCTGATGGCACCAGCACCAGTAGCTTCCTTCCAGGAATGCATTGCCCATCCTCTCTGGTTTTCTGTTGAGTTGGCCTGGCCCTGCTTAAGAGAAAAATAATTGGTATTCTTTCCTCCTGTGTCGGGCAGTAATTTCCTTTTGAGCCATCCCTTACATCAGGGCCAGCCCTCTGCAAAATTATGCAGTAGACAGTTTGCTTTTAAGCATTTATTATTTTTTCTTTTTTCTGGTGACCATAACCCACCTTAGCCTTCTCCCATTGGCCCAAACTTCCAGGAGCATTATGTTTTCTTAGGATGGTCAGGGATAGCTTCACAGTCATGACTATGGTACCTGTATCCAGCTCACAAACACTTCTTCCTTTTAAAATTGTCAATTTGTTTTAAAAGTTACCAGTTTTTTGCCTCATTATACCATGTGCCAAACACTATGCCAGGTGCCATGGCTATAACAACAAATAAGACATGGTCTCTACACTTATGAAACACAGTTTCATGAGATGAATAGTCAAGACTATCCAGTATCACAACAAAGCTCCAACGGCATGAGACAGCATAAAACGTTAGAAGCAATGTCACTATGGCATAGCATGGATAGCCCTAAAGACATGAGAGGATTGTCCTGGAAAGGCCATTAAGGAAATGTCCTGTAAGGATAGGGATATGTGTAAGCTTTATTCCGAGGGCTGTGGAAGACCCCAAAGAAAGATATGCAAGAAGATGATGAGAACAGATTTGCAGTTTAGCAAATTCTCTCTTTAAAGTATAGTCAGGAGACAAGACCACTTAGTTCATATCAGAAATCCAGATGAGGAATTGGATGACCTAAGCTGAAGTAGTGGTAGTGTGGATAGACAGGAGAGGACAGATTTGAGAGATATTGAGGAAACAGATACTACCTGTATTAGTAATTTCTTATGCTAAAGCTTGGGGAGATGGTGAAAGAGACAGAGGAGTCTAGAATGGCTCTAAGGATTATGTCGAAGGTGAGGACATGATGATGTCTTCCCAGAAACATGGAATGCACTAAATATAATTGATTGAAGGCTCTTATTTTGATGGTAGTGGGTATAGATAGGGCTCAACTGAAACTCCCAAATTTATTAATCACTTCATATATTACTTTCTTATCAAAATGGCATCACATTGATTTCATTAAGTTAAAATATCTCTTTTTTTACACCATTAAAGAATTTAGATAATTCTGGTAGTTTTAGAGACATGAAAAATCAATTAAAGAAATGTTCTTTCATTGGCTGGGTGCTTGGGTGGAGCAGAGTATGGAGCTGCCTGAAATAATTTGCATAATCTGGTCTCTGGCCATTAGGTTTAGATGTGATCCTCACCCTCCCTGCACACTTAATTTTTATCTCACTTTTTTCCTCCAATTTGTTTCCCCTCCAGCCTTAAATTTGTTATTTTATTCCTTCCTATTCCAGCATTGCCAAACTCTCCTCTTTGTACAGTGTGCTCTGGCTACAGCACAACCTTCCAGCTTTGTATATTTGTAAAATAAAAGGAAATGAATGGGCACTTCTTTTTCATGGATGCAGGATTCAGAGAATCAACACTGCTACCACAGAAGACATTTGGGGTAACAGGTGGCTGCTGAACCAAATAAGAATTTCCATAGCCCTGCTATTTCCCAGGCAGATAAGCTCAATCGTGTTTGACAGAGCTAGGGAAACAGGACACTTGGGAAATAAAAAAGCATTTTATATGTTAAAAAAAAAAAAAAACTTTGTGTCCCCTGGTTCTTTTATTTCTGTCAAAGCAACCCTTAAATACTCATTTTTCTTTCTCTCCTATTTCTTGTTCTGTAGGTAGTAGGTAAAAGCCTGAATTCCCAAATATCACACTCCCACAAAAGTTATATATATTATATATATATTTTTTATATATTTGTAAATATATATAATATATGTACATTTCCCCCAGGAGGTCTTTTGAAATGCCTAAAATAATTTATTTGCTTATACAACTGGAAAAAGCTGGTTTTAGAACCAGGCAAATTGAGTAGGGGACTTACTTCTAATGGCACTAAAACCTTCTAAAATAAATTCTAAGAAAATTGCCTTCATTCAGGAGGTAAACTAAAAGATATCCATCAGCACCACCTGAGGAAAATCCCCAGGTCCTCAACCTTCCCTGAAATTCCTATTGTGGCAGTTCCTGCATCTCTGATTCTGGCAGCTGCCTGATTCTTGAATTGTTCTTTGCTCAATTAAACTCAGTTAATTTGTCTAATGTTTTCCTTCTTGCAGAAGATGTCAGAGTGGGATTTGCAGTAGACTCCCAGCAGCTCCTAGGGGCACCAAGTGAGATGCCTGCCGGGCCCACTGTGTCCACTGCCCTCTGGTAGCACCTGAGGATCATGGGTAAGTTCTCTGATTCCAAAGCTGCATGGATTTGTATTTTGAGCTTTCCAAGTTTGAGCAAATTTTAGATCTAAACGGGGTTCAGCAGTTATGACAGAAATTGGACTGGGTCCATGATTGTACTGGATCTGATCATTAACTAGATTGGATCCAGTTAGAGGCCTCAGATGCCTGACTGGATCAAACAGAAACGGGAAGTAAATGGCAATAGTGCAGGGGCTGGGAACTCTGGCTTTAGGAAATTCAGGGGATTTTTGTGTTCTATCCTCTTTCTATCTTTTTCTTATGTGCTTAGGTAGGGAAAATCATTGGTTAAGTTGATCAAGGGTATCTGAGGGCCAACGTCCAGATTCAACGTAAAAAATAAGACCCCTTAATTTCTGAAGAACTGAATTCTCCACCTTCTGGCTGTGCCTGCATTTGCATGTGTAAGTATTAGGCCCTGGAAGCAGCAAACACTTAGAAAAATGGCAAAATTGGCCGGGTGCGGTGGCTCAAGCCAGCACTTTGGGAGGCAGAGACGGGTGGATCACGAGGTCAGGAGATCGAGACCATCCTGGCTAACACGGTGAAACCCCCTCTCTACTAAAAAATACAAAAAACTAGCCGGGCGAGGTGGTGGGTGCCTGTAGTCCCAGCTACTCGGGAGGCTGAGGCAGGAGAATGACCTAAACCCGGGAGGCGGAGCTTGCAGTGAGCTGAGATCCGGCCACTGCACTCCAGCCTGTGCGACAGAGCGAGACTCCATCTCAAAAAAAAAAAAAAAAAAAAAGAAAAAGGGCAAAATTTTACTAAAGGTAATTTTAAACTACGGCAGAACATTCCCAATGAGTAACACTGTACTTTAAGAGGTACATTTAAAAGTGAGGGCTCCTGAATTAGGCTCACTCTAGGATGTGAGGGAAAAGAGATAGCAATAGACTCTTCCCGGGCATTAAAGAAGGAATAGCAATGAATGTGAATAGAAAAATGTTCAATAAACAATGTAGAACCAGAAATCTTGCAAATTTTGTAGCTTAAATGTAACAGCGAGACAAATACTTTCACCATTCAAATGATCAGCTATCTAACTGCGTAGTGCCCTTCATCATGTGGTGGGAAGAGCACATCCACTTGTTATGCAATGGACCTAGGAAGTGGTTTCAGATTGGTTTTGGCATCTTTGAGACAGTTTTGGATAAGATTCTGTTATGAAAGCTAAACACAAGTTATGGTTGCATGCTATAAGAACAGCCTGAATTCATTGGCTGTTCAGTCCCCTAAACCCACACTGAAATCCTGCAGGGCAATTGATGTCAGAGACAATTTAGAAAGAAAAGGATAAGCGTTAGCTACTGAAAAGTATGGAAATGGCTTTGGGTCTCAATTCTGCTGATGAGCAACACAATTGCTATGATAACTGACAATGCTCAGTTCAGTTTGACGGAGACACAGACCTTGGATGACTTTATCCAAGTAGCATGCCAGGCACCGCCACTCCCCCCCAAAAATTCAAATGACATAATAGGGGGTAAGCATAGCAGAGAGAGGTCACAAGACCCTTACTCCAATGGAGTTAGGTCGGAGAGAGATGTCTTGTTTGCCTACTCCAATTTTCTAGCTGAGACTGAAAATCAGTGAATTCATCAAATGTTTTATAAAATAATAAATTTCAGTAACCAATTATAGCTGGCAATTGAGTTGGAGAAACAAAAGGGCATATTCATTTAAAAGAAAATTTTGTAGAAATTATTTGTTCTTCTTAAATTTTATCAAAATTACCACTACAAAAAATAATAAGACTGGTTTTGTTAAGAGCAATGACTACCTATTTTCAACTTTGTATTCTCAGCATCCAGTAGAGTTTCTGGCATAGGAGCTCAATAAATGTCTGTGAGCGGAATGAATATGTGATCAAATGGCTACATTTATAAACAGACACCCACAAATCACATTCACAATATTCACATGATAATACCTACACTAACATAAACTGTGTCTACTCATTATTTATGACCAAAAATTAGCAAAGTTTTTCTGTAAGAGTCCAGATATCAAATATCTTAAGCATCTCAGGATTAAAGATAAAATTGTGAATATTGTGTAGGTGATTATATGACAAATATATAGCAAAAAAAGATTTTTATTGATGGAATTCAAAACATAATAATAATCACATACACATTTCTGTAATGGGAAGATAAGAATGGAACTCTTTGGGGGGAAAACATTTTATTTAATCTGGGTTTAAAGTGATCAAAAATGTTATTGCAAATGTTATCTGTTAATGCTAATTTGTAAGGAGATTTTAGTTATTTCATTTAGAATTTTAATTTTATATAAGTTTTGCATGTCATGCAATATTATTAGTCGTTTAACTTTTTTCTCCCATTCATAATGGTAAAAGTAATTCTTAGCTCTTATGCCATGTAAATACAGGTGACAGACTGAATTTAGTTCATTGGTTGCACTTTGCTAATCCCTCATCTACAGCTACGTGGTTATGAAAAGCATTTGATTGGTTGATAGATTGATTTTTGAAACTGTCATGTAAGTAAATGGAATTAGGAACGTTGTATCTAATTACACTATTTGCAATATCTCACATACCAGAAAAGTCCCCACATTTGATAATTTGCTTTGTTTTTAAAACAATGCTTTCATGTGGGAACTGGTCTGAGAGTCACTAAAAAAAATCATCTTGGTAACCTATTGGTTAACCTTATAGCTTTGCCCCTAAACTGAGTATGATTCTTAGCAAGATTGGGTAGAGGACAAGAATTTCACAAGAACTTTCTCTCCCTGGGATAAAAATACAATGACAAGGACAGAATCCTAAGGAACTGCCAAGTTCACTAGATGACCAAATTTGAAGCTATTTTTTCATGTTGTCCTTTGGTCGGAAATGCTTGAAATGCTTCTGTGTGTTGTAAGCCTTGTTCCCCACTGTCACTTCCAGGCTGTCTGTCTTCCTTCCTCCCTCAAAACCCCGGATTCTTTGATGTGCATGTCATAGACTTCATTATCCATTACCCTTCCTTGTTGTTTTCATATCTCTCCCTCCAAATGTCTTCTCCTCGTTCATTGTGTTCTCATCACCTGAATTCACCTATGCCACTGTCAATCACTGCATAGGATGGTGTTTCAGGACAGAGAATCTGGAAGCAGACTGATATGATTAAAAGCATGTCTGTGTCACTTACTAGCTATGCCCTGTTGGTTAAATTATGAAATGGGTATAACAATAGTACCTACCAGTAAGGACACTGTGAGAATTGAATGAGATTTTTTAAAAAGATAAGTGCTTAGAACAGTCCCTGTTATAGAGTGAATACTTAAAATATTCAGGAACTTCACCATTTAAAAATAAAGTAATAAATACATGATATAAATGCAAATAGTACTAACTGGGAACACTTACTGAATGCTTACAATATGCCAGGCACTGCTGAAAGCATTTTACATAATGAACATTTTTAGATTTCACAACAACCCTATGAATTGGTTTATATTATTATCCTCCTTTTTAAGATGAAGAAACCAAGAACTATAGATGTGAACTACTTTATCTAAGGTTAACAGCAAATAAGTGATGAATCCAAGAAGTGAATAGTCCATCCCACATCCTGGTGTCCCAACTATCATTTTTGCATTCTAGTTCAGCCATCTTGTCATCATCAGTAGTTATAGCACCTTCAAAATTTTAATTCCAGCCCTTTTCTCTGACCATTTTCTGCACACCTTCAACTTTTTAGTGACTTCCTTTTATATTCCCCAAACAAACATTCTTTGACCTCATTCAAACTTTAAACTTATTGACCTGACTCCTTTTCACCATCTGTCACCTCTACTCAGTTCTTACATCTCTTTCCCCTATGCAGCCTAAAATTTTCATGGGCTAGTACTGTAACACTCTTTTAAAAGCACCCTTAACTCCTTTTCTTCATCTTCCCTCCATTATACTATTTATCTGACAAAACCCCAAACTCACCCAACCAAATTATCCACTTCTTCTGTGCCAACGCTATAACAGTAAAGATACGCTAAAAAGCTCAACTTTACTAGGCTGCCCCGTAATATTTCTCAAGAAAATGCACTTCCTTTCTCTCTGAGAATCTCATACATTCTCCTCTCTCCCCAAATTTCAAACATCTCTATCTGCCTACTCTCTTTTCGTAACACTGAAGCTCACTTTAGAAAGAAAAGAAATATAATTGCATAAGAACTATCATTTTTTTCCAACTAACAATTCAATCAAACTTTCAGCATTTGTATTCAGCTACTGACTTATCCCTTCTATTAAAAGGTTGTACCTACTTCTGTTGCAAAGAGAAAACTCTTTATCAGTAATTTAAATCCTTTCCATCTCATTTTCACCAGGAGTTGGATCCTATAATAGTCACATTTCCTACATCATTTTCTTTCCCTTTTCAGGATTATTCATATTGGCCTAGAAATATGCCACAATATCACCTATCTTAAAAACAAAACTAAAACTAACTCAAACTTCTTTGACCCTATATTCTTCTCTGTAAACTATTGGATATATCTTTGTTCCATGTACATCAATATCCGTTAAAATATAGTTTGTGTATACTGTCTTTATTTCCTCATCTAATTTCCCTCCATGTTTGCTTTAATAGAACTTTAAATCTTACCCTCTACTGAAATTGTCTTTATAAAACTGTAGATAGATGCTGTTGGTTATTTATCCCAAAGATATTTTCACTCCCTTTCTTTTATTCTTTCTTCTCCTCTTGCTCTCCTCCTCCCTCTTTCATTTTTGTTTTCTTCGATCCCTTCTTTTCGGTGAGACTTTATAATACTTGGACTTTTCTTCCATGTGATAAGTAAACAAAACCAACCCCCTTCTCGGTCCTGCGGTGTAAATTGTAATTGATCATGACCAAACAGGGTAATTTTTCTTGCCAGTCACTTGCCAACTTCAGTTGAAGAATAATCTAGGCCAGTGAGTATTGAGTGAAAGTCTGTTGGGGCACTTCTGGGTACTATCTAATAAAGAGACAAGGATGGAAGAAAACGTCCTTTGTGGGGGATGTGATCATGCCTTCTGTACAGCCCTGAGGGAAAGCGATTGTGACAGATGTGCAAGAAGTACCATGAAGAAGAACGTGTTTCTGACAGATCATTCTGGAAAACTCTTAAGTTAGGCTAGGAGATTAATGGAATTCGGAATTGATGAGTAATAAGAAAAGAGATTAGCAAGGCTGAGGCAGTCATGGTTTCTTTTTTATTTATTTATTTATTTATTATTATTATTATACTTTAAGTTCTAGGGTACATGTGCATAACGTGCAGGTTTGTTACATATGTATACTTGTGCCATGTTGCTGTGCTGCACCCATCAACTCATCAGCACCCATCAACTCGTCATTTACATCAGGTATAACTCCCAATGCAATCCCTCCCTCCTCCCCCCTCCCCATGATAGGCCCCGGTGTGTGATGTTCCCCTTCCCGAGTCCAAGTGATCTCATTGTTCAGTTCCCACCTATGAGTGAGAACATGCGGTGTTTGGTTTTCTGTTCTTGTGATCGTTTGCTAAGAATGATGGTTTCCAGCTGCATCCATGTCCCTACAAAGGACACAAACTCATCCTTTTTTATGGCTGCATAGTATTCCATGGTGTATATGTGTCACATTTTCTTAATCCAGTCTGTCACTGATGGAGATTGGGTTGATTCCAAGTCTTTGCTATTGTGAATAGTGCCGCAATAAACATACGTGTGCATGTGTCTTTATAGCAGCATGATTTATAATCCTTTGGGTATATACCCAGTAATGGGATGGCTGGGTCATATGGTACATCTAGTTCTAGATCCTTGAGGAATCGCCATACTGTTTTCCATAATGGTTGAACTAGTTTACAATCCCACCAACAGTGTAAAAGTGTTCCTATTTCTCCACATCCTCTCCAGCACCTGTTGTTTCCTGACTTTTTAATGGTTTCTTAAAGAGTTTCAACTAGTTGATCTCCAGGGTGCTTATTTAAATAATCTTAGTCACTTTTCAAACAAGGCTTTTGATTGCTACTCTCAAAGCAGCATTCTTTTTTTTATTTTTTTTATTTGACATATGTCATTAACAGAGATGGCAGGACAGAGAAAATGAAGAAAATGACAGAAAATAAAGTAAAAATTAGGAGTCAGCAGTTCTAGACGTAAGGAATATAAACATATAACCACTCTTTCTATCCCTGTAAGAGGAGAAAAAAGCAAGTTATGATGTTAGTTTCAACGCAATATAGGAAATCATCGTGTTTTTTGTTTATTAATAAACTTTTTTAGAGCTGTTGTAGTTCACAG
The DNA here is from genome assembly GCF_049350105.2 of Macaca mulatta. Taxonomy (NCBI): domain Eukaryota; kingdom Metazoa; phylum Chordata; class Mammalia; order Primates; family Cercopithecidae; genus Macaca; species Macaca mulatta. The sequence goes on from NC_133413.1 coordinate 129,174,011, forward strand.
CAAAATTAAGCAGAAAGTACAGAGAGTTCCTATATTCCTCCTTTCTCCCACACATACACAACCATTTCTATTATCAACATTCTACACCAGAGCGCCACATTTGTTAAAATCTTTCTTCACTTAGTAATATGCATTTAAGTCTTCTGCATGTTTTTCATGGTTTGACAGCATATTTCTTTTTAGTGCTGAATAATATTCTGTTGTCTGGAGGTACCACAGTATCCACTCACCTACTGAAGGAAATTTTCGTTGCTTCCCAATGTTGTCAATTATGAGAAAAGGTGTTATAAACATCTATGTGCAGGTTTTCGTGTAGACACACATTTTAAAATTCATTTGGATAAGTGCCAAGGCGTGTGATTGCTGGATTGTATGGTAAGAATATGTTTAGTTTTGTAAGAACCCGACAAACTTTCTTCCAAGATGGCTGTACCATTTTGCATTCCTACCAGCAATTAATGAGAGTTCCTCATGCTCCACATCCTTGCCAGCATTTGGTATGGTAAGTGTTTTGGATTTTGGCAACTATAAGAGGTGTGTAGTGGTATATTGTTGTTATTCAAATTTTCAGTTCCTTAATGACATATGATATTGAACATCTTTTCCTATGTTTACTTGCCATCTGTACATATTCCTTAGTGAAGTGGCTCTTAAGGGCTTTTGCTAATTTTTAAATGGGTTCATTTTCTTATTGTGGAGTTTTAAGAGAATTTGTATGTTTGGACAGAGGTCCTTTATCAGATGTGTCTTTTGCAATATTTTCTTTTGGTCTGTGGCTTGTCTTCCTATTCTCTTGACATTGTCTTTCCAATTCATGTTTTTTTTTAATTGAAAATGTAACAATTTATTTTTATGCACTTGCATTGACATACCTCAGGTTTAAGGGCATCTCAAAGCTATGTGTGAACTTCATCATTGCTCCATCATCTGGCTCTGATTCTCTGGATAGTAATTGTCTTTGGGCCAACCAATCCATATGGTCTATCCAGACGGTCCCTCAGGTATTACAATGTCTTTCATTCAATATATTTGCCAAAATTAGAGCAAGTAAATATACGTTCTTGTTGAAGGAAATCTAGCCCTAAAAAAGAGTAAGTTCTAACACTTGTCTTTTTAATCTATATTAACATGATACAAGTATGAAATGAATTAACTTATCTCTTCCTGCTAAAACAAAGAGAAATAAAAGTGCCTCTCTTTATACTGATAACTTTGTCATACTGTCTAAGCGTAAACTTAGGAAGCAGTATGGGTCTTTTGGCATATTAGTTCTGTAAAGAACAACTCAGCATAAAATTCTGCAAAACAAAAAATCATTGTATTTGGTGAACATTCAATCTTAAATATCCTCAGGCAACAAGTCAATTTATTGTGTCTTTCATAGGGATTCACTTTCAGCACACAGTGGATTTATTTTGTTATTCAGGGATGGATTTTACTCTTAATTCATTTTGATGGCTTCTTGTGCTCTAGTTTTTAAAATGAGATGTTTGCTAGTTTTATGTTTTATGTATTGATGTTCTTTTATAGATGAGACAGACAGCTGGCCACACACACATGCACCTGTGTACATACACACGCACGTGCGCACACATGCAGCTATAAGATAAAACTTAAACAAGACTAAATCTTTGTATTTCATGTTGTGTGGTGCTGAATGTGGCGTTTCAGATAAGTGCACAAGCCTGAAAAGATCAAAGCTCTGTTCTGAGAAAAAAAGTGCTAACTTTACCTTTAAGCCTCCCTGCTGCTCTACCTGTGCTATTATAATTAACTTGTAATGCATGGCATCTTTCCATTTTTGCCTCAGCTGCCAGGAAACCAAATGCCACTCACTACCTGTAACAGGAATTGATTATTTTACTTTACCCTAGCCTCTATACAAGCCTCACTTGCTTTTGGGCATATTGAATAATTTTGTCTCATATATTCATGTGTTTGAATGCATTTTTGCTTTGTTGTAAACATACAAGAGCTTTTAATCAGTAGTGCAAGGTGCCTCGTAGAAAGAACTATTGTTTCATTTATTAAAACAACATTTTTTAAAAATCACATGTTCATTTCCCGAAATATGGAGTGAATTTCTTCAAGCCTTGGAAGAAATTTACATTTACATGTAATAAAACTCCTCAGACTGGTAAATTCTCTGAGAGTATCATAACAGACCTGTTAAGTCGAACTCAGAAGGGGTTTCTATTTTGAGAGAATACTGCTTTTGGCTGCCAGGAGAGCTTCTGTAGACATCTTTTTGAAAATGGGGTAACTCATATGAATTCATCATGGCCAGAAGAAATAAAAAGATTCTTAGTGTGTGATGTAGGTGCTTTACTGGAAGGATGGTAAGTCTGGCTTAATATTGCTTGCAAAAATTATTTATGGTTGGTACTTTCACTGTGTTTAAAAGTCTATTTTCACATTTAGTTAAATATTTCTGTCTTGCTTTTTATAATTTATTTGAAATCTACCTTGGAAATGCTCAAAATAAGGTTGTTGTTGGACAGGCCTCTATCTGAAATTCAAGAACTGTTTGGCCCTGTTTGAACCCACATCATGTATATTAATACAGTATTCTTGTTCTAAACTATGTTTTGTTTCTCAGTTGTGGCTGGGGCTTTTATTAACATGCTTAAAGCAATAAATCATCCTTTTTATTGGAGTAAGTTAATTGTGTCTTATAATGAAGAGCTCTAAACTTAATTTGTCAAATTTATGTTTGTACACAGGCCATCCCACTGAAAGGAGATCAGCTTAAGGAGGAATATCTTTTCAAAGAACTATGTTGAATGAGCTCTTTAAAAATCTTTCCTCACTAATTGCATTTTAAACAACTTAATTCTGTAAATGTTATTTTTGCTGGAGGTATGCAAAATCTTTCTACTAATATTGACACATCTACTTCATCATATGCCATTTTCTGTTGGTTAGAATGCCCATCTTACTGACATCACTCTTTCTTAGATAAAAAAATATATAGTCATCAACTTCTTTTATTACTTCTCATTAGAATGACCTTTCTGTGCCTCTTAGCCTGGATAAATCTTCTGCTCCCTTTCAATCCAGCTAAAATCTCACCATCTTGCAGCTTTACCTAATTACCCCTTATCATTTTGGCAGAACATTATGTACATCATGGAGGTTCCATTAGGGCATGTAATATGTGCCTTAACTGGGGTCAATACAGGGAAATATTTCCTGGAAGTCAAAATTTTGTCCAGCAATAAAAATTACTTAATTTATTATTTGTCTTAGTCCAAAATTACAGGTACTGGGATGAGTTTTCTTTGTTTCTTTTTGCAACAAACCCCAGTGTGTTATTGCAGGGGGTGTTGGTTTCTTTTGCCTTTCCTGAAGCCATTTACCCTTATTCACGTAATGGCATGTAGTTCCTTCTAGTCCTGCCTCTAGGTATGGATATATAACTGACCAGAGAAATGAGGTTCATTTCCCAAGTAGAATTTTTCATAAGGAGAAGTCTTTATTCCACTGAACTTGGGGCTGTATTTTATCCTTTAGCTCTGGAAGCCATGATGGGAAAACATGCTTGAAAATTAAGTCATTTTAGAAAATAACAGACTTATAGAACATATCACTTCCTAACAACATTGCGTACCTGAATCCAGTTGTGCCAAAAGCTAGAGGCTCTTAGGTTTTTCAGGTACTTACTCAATATATTTCTTTTATTTTAATTAATTAATTTGTTTTGCTTAAGCAAGTTTGGGTTAATTTTTTCATATTTGTAATGGAAAGAGCTCGGAACATATATATATATATATAATTATATACATAATTATTAGTCCTAATTCTATAGGTGGGGAAATAAAATTGTGAGAGCTTTAGAAAACTGCAATGCTAATAACAAATGAAACTAGAATCAGACATATCTACTTATAGGGTCCATTTTCTCTCTGCTCTGCCATACTGCATTGCAAGTTTTTGGTATGTTTTGGCTTCTATGCTGATACTTTGGCATCTCCAAAAATTTTTATTTATTCATTTTTTGGTAGATAAAGTCTATGACTTGTAGTTTTTTCATTTTCTGCTAGTATTTTGGAGGAAGAGAATGTGAGGGACACAGAAACATTTGTATTCTGATTTCTTATATTAGAAGCTCCATTAATTCTTATTGAGCTTTCCAGTGATTAACATTCATCTTCTGTGGTCTTTCTCTAGGCTTACAGAAACTTAGTGGACGTCAAAGTCATTCTTGTTCACAGAGAGAACTTGTTAGACTTCGAGTCTGTGCTACTTCAGTATCCCGTATTTGCAATGCCTATCTCCATCAATTTGGGTTATTTTCAGAAACACAAACAAGGGTTGAGTTAGACTGTCATGAGGACAACCATAATGGGAATATTGGAAAAATTATGATTACTCTTAGGCTGGGTAAGAGGCAAGGTTGCATGGAACATCTGAATTTTGTCCCTGGAATTGTCATTGCATTTCTGGGTGGCCTTGGACAAAATTATTTTTTGAAGTTTTGCCAAAGGGAAGGTAATAGGGGTAGGAGAGGAATGAGTGAACAGCTTCAAGTGAATAAATTCATTCTTTACAATGTTAAGGCTCTGTATTCCCATTTTCCTGAAATTCCTGTGAACTCACAAGTCAGATCTCAGATAAAGCCTTTTGAAATTTCAAAAATGACCTTTTAACTTATAGCTAAAAGAATAAAAGCAAAGATAAAAACCAAGCTAGCAGAAAAATGGTCTGGTATACACATAAAGGCAGGTGGACCATTCTGGTCAGTCTGTCATTTACTAAGACCTAATTAGCTATGCTGTCTTGGTGGCATTTTCAGAAAGGAAACTGGAATCCTTTGCCTGTAAATGTCTCCATTAGCTCAGTGTGTGTTTTCGTTGGCCTTTAGAAAAGGCTCTAGCTCTATTATGGTTTTGTTGATGGCTAACAGTGTTCTTGGCGCTGAGTGCGATATAGAAGAAGGCACAGGATCCGCCCAAGGCACTTGCAACCTAAGTTAGTAAAACAAATAACTCGCTATTATTCCTGACCTTGCGGGAAATTGAGTTTAAATATCAGTGGCGCTAGATTCCAGAATATTTCTATTTGTGGTCCTTTGGGATGGGCCAGAATGACATTGGTGGAGCGACTGCATTACTTGGTATGCTTCCTTTCTTCCATTTTTAGCGTGTTAGACTTTCTTCCATTTCCAGGGCTTTTTCCATGGCTAAGTTAGCCACAGATGTTGTCTCTCAGCATCCCTTGTTTTGTTGTAATATTTGCCCTCACTTTAGCTCAGTAGAGTCTAATTTCACCTATCTCTACCTACTTAAGGTGATAGAAAAAAAATTCACCCAGATAAACCCTAAATATTGTTTTAAATGTGGGGACAAATGTTTGTTCTTATTTTATGAATATCCATGGTATTTCAAATAAAATAATGTATCTTCAATGTGAAGACCGACATAGGCAGGGGTTGAAAAATTATGCAGTATTCTCTGCACATGTAGTTTGTTTTTTTCTATGTTGGCAGAAAAGGAAAAATATTACACCTCAACCTCTCTGATCATACTTTTGGGAAGGGTGGGTAAAGTTGAGAAGGTGGTTGGGGAGATGCCAGATGACCAGTGTGTTAGGCTGTTTTGGAGTTTCTACAAAGAAATTCCTGGGACTGGGTAATTTATAAAGAAAAGAGGTTTAACTGGCTCATGGGCTCATGGTTCTGCAGGCTGTACAGTGAGTGTGGTGCCAGCATCTGCTTCTGGTGAGGGTCTCAGGAAGCTTCCAATCATGGTGGAAGGCAAAGGGGAAGCAGACATGTCACGTGGCAAGAGGGAGCAAGAGAGCAAGGGCAGGGAGTTCTCAGACTTTTAAACAATCAGATCTCGCATGAACTAACTGAATGATAATTCACTTAACACTAAGGGGATGGTGCTAAACCATTCATAAGGGATCCACCCACATGATCCAACATCTCCCACCAGGACCCACCACGACACTGGTAATCGCATTTCAACATGAGATTTGGAGAGGACAAACATCCAAACTGTATCAATTGGTGAGACAGAAACTGGAAAAGGGAGGCAAGAAATACACAGTTTGAAAGCCCATTTTCATGGCTGAGTCTGGGCTATTGCCAGTGGAAGCCTGTAGGAGAAAGAATAAATAGAGCCATGTAAAAGTTCAGCAAATTATTGATCTTGCCTGTAGTCAATACACAGCTCCTGCTTTTATAAGCACTTAGAACAATGCAAAGTTTGATATGTAAAGCTAATTGAAATTGGCTGATAAAGACTAATCTACATCAATGAAAACAAATGAACGTTTACTGCATGTGGCAGCGTGGATGAATCTTACAATGATATGTTGAGTAAAGAATGTCAGACTACAAGAGATTAGAGACTGATTAATTCCATTTAAATAAAGTTCAAAAGCAATCTAACTAGCTTATAGTGTTAGAACTCTGATAATGTTACCTTGGGAGGGCTTGAGACTGGAAGAGAGGGTGATGGGGATGATGGAGGCTTTGGATGTTTAGAATATTCTATTTCTTGGTCAGGGTGAAAGTTATATGGGTGTGCTCCATTTGTGAAAATTCATCAAGCTGTATGCTTGCCATTTGTGTATTCGACTGCATACCTTTTATATTCATTTAAAAATATTACTTAAAAATTGCTAATGTTTACTTAAGAGATGTTTGCATGTGCATATGTTGTTATGGAGTCATTGAATACTTCCGCAAAATAATGTTTTTCAAATTAGTAACTATGATTACTAATTTCAAATTAGTGCATATGATTAGAATAATATTTGATTTCTGAGAAATATTTGTTAAGTAAATGATTTCCAGTTACAAAAAACAGGAGCTAGCATGTCTTAGCCAGCAGCCCACTGGACACCTTAGTATTATGGGTTGGTGTTACCCTCATCACAATCAAAGGCAGTTAAGCTGAGCACTCTTAATGGAACTGCATATGAGTACAAGAGGACAGTGGTGGGGCTAGATCCTGGCAATTTCATGGTGAATTAAGAGATAAAAAAAGAGATATTTATCCATTGTTCCTCAGATCCTGAAGTGTGTGTGAGCTACTGTCACCAAAGCTTGTCGCCCTCCTTCACTCCAGTGACCACTTCTAACCATATCTGTGGGGAACACCTGTCTCCCAAGGGAAGACAGGTTATTCCAAGGGAGAACCCCTTCCCTAGCTGGGATATTGCTCTGTCTCTCTCTCCCCAGCTCTATCTATAAGAAAGGAGTAGGCATTTGAAAGATCATGGCTGACCCAGTGTATCAGAGGAGATAACAGAGAGAAGAAACAGAGGAGAGGATTGAGAAGGGAGAGGAGGACGAAAGAAAAGGGAAGAATGGAATAAGGCAAGAAAGACATTGAGGTAGTCTGGAGGTCAACTTCAAAGAGATCCTAACAAACAATGACAAAATGATGAGGTTGTCACACTGTCCCATTAAAGAAAAATGTTTAACGTATGCTTACTCTATGCTAGGAACTGCTTACTTTGCCATATTCCCTATATGATTCTATTTCATTTTCATTTTATAGATAATAAAATTGAGGGATCAGGGGGATTTTGAGCACAATACCACAGGCTGCAGTCCAAGCCTTCTTAGAGCCCATGATTAAGAAGAATAATGCAATGTGTTGAGTCCCTACAACATCCCAAGTACATTTATTTTTGTCTCGAAAAATTGTTTTTGTTCCTTCTGATCAACAAATGCATATGGCTGAGTCGTGTTATCTGTGTTTATGTGTAATGGCTATGTCTTATTGTCTGTGACTTTGTCATTTGGGATTACATCCAAGGGATGGCCTACAACTGGGCTGGACTTCATGCAGCAACTAAATGTCACGTGGACCCTCTGGCCACTCTGGTCTGGACTCGTTCCTTCTGACCAGAGGTTATCTGGAACTGAACCAGCCCCCAAGGGTAAAGACAGGTCACTGAGCAGATGACCATGGCCTTTAACTGCTGACCTTGATTTGCGTGTACTGGCTTTGAGGGAGGATGCTTGTGGCTTCCTTTTCCCTGGACTTACCCTTAAAGGAGGCTTAGATTGGCTGCACTCCTCTCACTAATGCATGAGAGGTCGAGCATGCATCGTTGGATAGTATGCCACAAACCGATGTGATAGAGGTCAATGGTGCCCATATATAAGTGACCAGCTTGATCATTCACTTCATGCTTTTGTCCCCACAGAAAAATGACAGAAAAACTTTATATAAATCAGTTACAGAATAATGACTAATATTTCTGTATCCATGGTATGCAAACATTATACTAGGTAATTTTGGGAATACAGAGGTGTCATGTTAATAGTGGGAATAAAGAAATTGCTGAGATCAGGCTGTGAACCCTATACTAAAAGTCAATTCTGTGCCAAATGAAGGTAGTTAGGAAAAAAGAGATACAAATAGGCACATGCTAAGATGAGTGAGATAGTTTCTTCACAGTGCAGATAAAATGATCTTTCCATAGGTCTATAGGAGTGGTCATATCTACATATTTACAAACAAAATACAATGATAATTGGTGGTTTTTGTTTATTAACAAAACCAAAATTTTATGTTTATTAACAAAACAAAAATGTGTATTCATTGGTCAAATAAGTTAGAAAATGCCAGTTTAAGTCAATGTATATAGGTACCTTTACAGTAGGATCCTCTAACCATTTTAATGCTAATTTTGAAGCTCTAAGAGAGACATTAATTTTCTAATTTCTTACACTTTTTGCATGTTGAAAGCATTTTTGTGTGTATCATCTTCTGGAATAGTCTTTAGGCTGGGAATAATAGTTTAATGTTTTCAAGTCATCTGCCTTTTATGTTCTCCTTCCTTTAGGTCTCAAGGAGAAAATGTAGGTGGCATAATGTAGTGAAAAAGTGACCAGAGAGTGGTCCAAGACCTGACTCATCAGTCAAGGCTGTTTTGGTTTCACTTTTTATGAAAATAAGTTGCCCCTATGTCCTCAACAAAGTGAGTTAACTTGAGACTCATTAATCCAAAGATGACATTGGCCAAAAGATTTCAGGTCTTCCAAAAGCCTGAGAACAAATCCAGTCATAAACCCTTTAAATCCACCCCCAATATCCATTTGCCTTTTATTTCCTCAGGATGTTCAGCCCTGACCCCTTATCTTGTGGTTCATTTCATGTTTGTTTAGGGCAGGGGTGTCCAATCTTTTGGCTTCCCTGGGTCACATTGGAAGAACTGTCTTGGGCCATAAGTAAAATACACTGACACTAACAATAGCTGATGAGAAAAAAAAAATTGCAAAAAAAACCTTAATTTTTAAGAAAGTTTACAAATTTGTCTTGGGCTGCATTCAAAGCTGTCCTGGACCACATGTGGCCTGTGGCCCAAGGGTTGGACAAGTTTGATCTAGGGCAACCCAAATAAATTGAAATAGACTAGCAGTAGGGTGATCCTAAGGGAACATGCCAGTTAAACTCTCCCACTATACAGACAAAAAATCTTTCTTTGGAGTTCAACTTTTCCTTGGGTTAAAATGCTAGTTAGTATGAGAAAAGATAAGGGAATTAAGGCCACCTAATTCAGAGTCTGTGCCACTTATAGCAGCATATGGAGACACTAGGAGCATTCTGACATTTGAGTTCCTTGACACCAGTCTAACCAATGGGAGATGCCCAGGGGAAATCCTCCAGTTTCTCCAAGATCCTCTTATGTTCTCAAACATAGTAATACTCAACTTAACTACAGCTTCTATTATCTCTTGGGGAGAAATAGTCAACAAAAGCAATTAGGGTGTAAAAACTCCATTGGTCTGTTAGGAATTTACCTCGGTCTCAGAACTAAAAAAACAAAAAACAAAAAAAGAAACCCTATTAACAGATCCTAGATGCTATTATATCAAGGGTCCCAGGAAATGATTGGCTTTAACACTTGAGGGTTTCAGAATAAAACCTAGGGAAAATGCATGGTGTCTCTAAACCTCAGGCAATTTGCTGTGGCTGCCAAGGTCTCCACAGAAAGCATTTTTCAATTGGTATATTTATACTTTCTTTACTTAGTATTGATTCTAAATAAGGATAAAACCCATCCTTGATGGGAAGCCTATGAGTAAGAACAGATGAATTAGAGTTTGTTTTATCTTCCCACTTTCCTTTTGCTGTAGCCAAAAAAAGCCTTCCCTTTAGAGGCAAATGGGATATATTCTAGAGGCAGCAGTCACTGCTTTCACAACAACTAAATGATAAAATGGTTGTAGAGAGTCTAGGGCAACAGGAGCATTGGGTTTGGGTGCAGGTTCAAGGCTTTCTAAACATTTTGTCTATAAAACTGGGTAAAATAGGCCATCTTGAAGGTCTACAGGTCTCTGAACATCACCGCCCCAAGCTCTATATTGATGCCTAGGCTGGCCATTTTTAAAACTCTATATTCCTCTTAAGACACCTGCTTTTGAGCCACTAATAAAGTGCTCTAGCTCTCTCGTGCGCGCTCTTTCTCTCTGTCTGTCTCTCCTTCCCTCCCTCCCTCTCTCTGTATCTCTCCATTTCCCTCTCCCTCTCCATCTCCCTCTTTTTCTCCTTTTCCCTCCGTCTCTCTTTTAGATCTTGCAACAGACTGACTTTACCATAAATATTTGCTGATTGGCTATTTGTGGAACTAATAATGATCTCTGGGTGATTTGCCATTGGGGAGAAATTGTGTGGAGAGAACGAATGGCCAAGATATGATTGTTCAGACATCAGCTGCTCACGGTTGTGTGTGTGTGTGCGTCTGTGTGCTATAGACAAACATCATTAAGTCAGACCTGCTCAAACAGGAATTGTGATCGTTTTTCAAAATTATGGTAGAGCTAAAGTTCATCTTTGCTTCAGTTATGCAACCAGGTTTGTAAAGATACAGGGAAATTTTGTCCATGCTTTAAAAGATTTAACCATCTTTTCTAACACTGGAGATTGACTTCCACCTGAACATAATTTGTCCCTCTTTGCAGCCTATTCTCTATATCTAACCACACAGCTACTCTCCCCTGCAAGTTGACATTGCTGTATCTTTGCAGATATGGTTTTCATTCCTCATGCCCCCATTTTTTTCTACTCCTCCCTTCCCTCTGTAATTCCATGTATTGCATATGGTTCATTTTAAACGCCCTGAAGAAACCTTCCCAAATCCTCTACCATTCAAATCCACCGTTTTCCCTCCCTGAGTTCCATAATAATTTACTTGTACCTCTAATCGAGTGCTTATTCCATTCTACCTAACATTATGGTGAGATGTTGAAAGAGGAATAGTAAGAGAATAGAAAGAAAACAGGCTTTGGAATTGCAGAGTGGGGTTTGGCTCTTGAAAATTCCAGCTGAAAAATGTAGGGCAAGTCATTGAATATTTTTGAGTCTCTGTTTTCTTCTCTCTAAAATGGGCATACTAATTACTTTGCTGGTTTTTGTCAAGGTAAAAGAGATAATATACGTGAAGAGCCTAACACAATGCCTATTCTGTGATGAGTAATAAATATAAGCTACTGTCAATAAGAATTATATGTGAATTTTATCCTTTTGTAACTTTCTTAGTGATTTGAAATGCCTAGAAAACTGTATCTGCTTCAAAATTGTTTGTTGAATAAAGAAACAACTCTCTTGACCTAGTTTAAATTCCTAGTATTCACATATAGCTGCCTCAAATATTTCATATCATGGTACTAAATGATAAAAACAGAAGTGTTTGATAAGTTAACCAGAGGTATGATGATATGATGATACGATTGTTCTAGGCCTTGTCATTTATACATCAATGTAGCAATTTTGTGGGATAATACTTGAGATTTATCTATTAAATTGTATCTGTCTTGAGAGTATTCTGTTCAGTGGGCACTGCACTTGGAAGGCAGCAGTGATCAGTAGTAGCAGTTGATATTGATAATTATTGAGTGCTAATACATGCCCAGTCCTGTGCATGGGGTTTTAGATGGATGATTTAATTCAAGCAATACTGATAATAAACTTATAGGGTAGATAGTATGATCATCTTCATTTTGCAAAAATAAAACCAGAGACGTGGGATAACTAGCTTAAGATTATAGATGTATTAGTAACAGATACTGTTATCAAACCCCTGTAGTCTGACTCACCAAATCTACTGTTGCTACTATGCCATGTGAGATTTTGTCCTTAGGGAGTTTACACTCTAATTTAATAAAGCCAGTCAAGGTAGTGCAATACATGTTCTATTTCAGAGAACTCTTAGGCAATTCAGGGGTCATAGGAGGTGCCATCTGAAAAGCAGCTGGGTTGGTAGGCTTTCTGCTTTCTTTTCTTCCAATGACTTCCTCAGTTATACTTGAAAGTTTCTTGACTAGTCATTGGTGGGTTTTCCCCTCACTTTCTCATGGAGCTGCTATGATTTATTTAGCAGAAGCTTTCAACTGAGAAGGAAAGTAGCAGCCTCTGGTCACGTTTACACATGTGGCCATCCAAAGAAATCAAACATTTGATTGTATTTGGAACCAATACTGCTGGGGCCTCTGATGAGGAACTAGATAACCCTTCTGCCATCTCTAATTGCTTGCAAACAATGCAGCAGCTATTCTTATGATGCCTTCTGCATAAACTTTCTTTCAAGAGTGGTTCTGGAGGACCCAAAGAAAAAAGATAGAATTAGTGAAGCAGTAGCCAGCTGGCCAGACTTATTCAGATCCTACAGGTACAACAGCATTTTTCTAAAGTCACTTAAAGAGGTCATTAGGATCCCCAAAAGAAAGAACAATAAAATAGTGGTCTTTCACCTGCCTGATATAGATCTTGACATTGCCCCACTATGGTGACCCATATTAGATTCTTAGCAAATAAAAGTTTTCCCTGAATTAAGGATTTCTGTTACATCGAGGTATTAGTACCTTGTCTTAGGGGCTGCTTCCCTGATTAATGAATACGTTCTCTCCTGATTTCCACTTGGCAGAAAGAGAGTGGAGGATTCTGATACAGAAATTTGAGGGAAGGGGTCTGAAGCAGAGATAGAGAGAAACTAAGGCATGCTAGAGGGCACTGATAACCATCCTTTACAGGTGGAACAAAGGATCCCACAATGAGTTGGGAAATAACATGACAATTGCCCTTTTACTTTAGGTTGGTTCAGTTGACTTGCTTATGAATCTTACTACCATTTATTCTTTCACCCTTTATTCAGCATTCTTTTCCAGACATAGTACAAGGCAAATGACCAAATGAAAACAAAGAGAAAGGAAACTTGTTCCCTCCTTTAAGTTCACAATCTAGCAACTGACACATGTGTACACAATTAACTACAGAGGGTCTGGTTTTAGAAGGGCAATGTCTATACAGTGGCATGAGCCATGGAACTTGTGTCCTTTTTATCTGGGTCCTAAGTGAGATGGAAGATGGAGGGGTAGGAATAGCTGGGACTCAGGGCAGAACTTCCCCAGTTCACCCCTTTGCTGCTAGAGTCACCTACCATGTGGCTTACTTACCCAGAGACCAGGGAAACCTGCAAGTGATACACTGGCCTTGTGGGAATTGGTGTAACCTGTTTTGCTGAATAAGTCTGGCCAACACAGGTGTGCAGATAAATAGTGAGAATGCTAGCAATTAAAGCTAACTTATTTTTTGCCCTTTCTATGTGCCAGACACCATATGATCCCATTTAACGATCATGGAAACTCTGTAGTAAGTACTTCTATTATTCTGGTTTCACAGATCAGAAAACTGATGCTGAGGGAAGTCAAGTAATATGTGGAAGGACACACCAATGGCAGAGTTGGGATTTCCTTCATAATGCTTAAGGATTACTTATACTAAGTAATCCAACTTAGCTTAGCATCCTAACCCTTAATCATTATGCTCCTGGGTACCAGTACTTCATAACACAAGTAGGTGGAGTTCTTTTTTGCAAGTAGCTCTGAGAGCACGCCGTGCTAACCATATAGAAGGGTCTGCAGGAATGCTAACTGCAGAAAAGAAAGTGGAAGTGCGTATTATCTGGGGTTACATATGGTTCTCTGGTTTTGGGGGAGAGAAGAATTCAAGCAAAACAGACCGCAGTGACATTAAGTAGTGGTTGGGAGCAGGTGTGTGATTAGAAAGACTGGGGATGATGTCCTTCTCAGTGATTCAAGAAACTGAGTTTCGTATACTACTGATAATCTCATTTTGGAGAAGGGAAAGAGTGATATACTCTAAGATTCTTTTACTCTCTGTTCAGCTGCAAAGGCATCATTCTCATTATTTTCATGTTCAAATCCAATATTAGTATTACTTTAATAAGAAATGAATAGTCTTTTTGGTAATGGGTAAGTTAAAACAAATATTTTTGTTTTGTCTCTGAGAAACTATAATGAAATAATACTAGCCTTCCAAACAAAGATTGCACCATATAAATAGGTAGATAAACGTGGCTATAGAAATTACAACTTCACAAACCTTTAACAAACAGTAGCTAAAAGGACATTGTAGTTATCTATTGGGAAGAATATAATTTTGACCATGGTCCAAAGAGCAATGTTTCCTTGATGATAGCTTTACCCTCATGTTTTAGTAGATAAGTGACTTGATATACTACTCTGTGAGTTTTCAGTTGAAGATCGTATTCATTTTGTTTCTTTTTTTTTTTAATTTATTTATTATTATTATACTTTAAGTTGTAGGGTACATGTGCATAACGTGCAGGTTTGTTACATATGTATACTTGTGCCATGTTGCTGTGCTGCACCCATCAACTCGTCATTTACATCAGGTATAACTCCCAATGCAATCCCTCCCCCCTCCCCCCTTCCCATGATAGGCCCCAGTGTGTGATGTTCCCCTTCCTGAGTCCTAGTGATCTCATTGTTCAGTTCCCACCTATGAGTGAGAACATGCGGTGTTTGGTTTTCTGTTCTTGTGATAGTTTGCTAAGAATGATGGATTCCAGCTGCATCCAAGTCCCTACAAAGGACTCAAACTCATCCTTTTTTATGGCTGCATAGTATTCCATGGTGTATATGTGCCACATTTTCTTAATCCAATCTGTCACTGATGGACATTTGGGTTGATTCCAAGTATTTGCTATTGTGAATAGTGCTGCAATAAACATACGTGTGCATGTGTCTTTATAGCAGCATAATTTATAATCCTTTGGGTATATACCCAGTAATGGGATGGCTGGGTCATATGGTACATCTAGTTCTAGATCCTTGAGGAATCGCCATACTGTTTTCCATAATGGTTGAACTAGTTTACAATCCCACCAACAGTGTATAAGTGTTCCTATTTCTCCACATCCTCTCCAGCACCTGTTGTTTCCTGACTTTTTAATGATTGCCATTCTAACTGGTGTGAGATGGTATCTCACTGTGGTTTTGATTTGCATTTCTCTGATGGCGAGTGATGATGAGCATTTTTTCATGTGTCTGTTGGCTGTATGAATGTCTTCTTTTGAGAAATGTCTGTTCATATCCTTTGCCCACTTTTTGATGGGGTTGTTTGTTTTTTTCTTGTAAATTTGTTTGAGTTCTTTGTATGTTCTGGATATTAGCCCTTTGTCAGATGAGTAGATTGCAAAAATTTTCTCCCATTCTGTAGGTTGCCTGTTCACTCTGATGGTAGTGTCTTTTGCTGTGCAGAAGCTCTTTAGTTTAATGAGATCCCATTTGTCAATTTTGGCTTTTGCTGCCATTGCTTTTGGTGTTTTAGACATGAAATCTTTGCCCATGCCTATGTCCTGAATGGTACTACCTAGGTTTTCCTCTAGGATTTTTATGGTATTAGGTCTAACATTTAAGTCTCTAATCCATCTTGAATTAATTTTCGTATAAGGAGTAAGGAAAGGATCCAGTTTCAGCTTTCTACTTATGGCTAGCCAATTTTCCCAGCACCATTTATTAAATAGGGAATCCTTTCCCCATTTCTTGTTTCTCTCAGATTTGTCAAAGATCAAATGGCTGTAGATGTGTACGTCAATACTAAAAGACACTGATGTAAAACCTCTAATTATTTTAAGTTTTCTAAAGTATTGCCTTGATTTTAGATTTTAAAAAAGGAGGACAAATTAGGGCACAAAACAGATGACTGACTGTTCTGTGCACAAGGTTTGGGTGTGTCTTCAAAATGAGGGAGTGTCTTTGAAAAAACTATGGTCATTTTCCATGCTGTGTCTCCTCCAGCATGTTTAGTGAATTGAGTTGAAGAGAATCCACTCAAGCCAGCTTTCTCCAGGATATCTTTTTGCCCTCTTTTAAACCCTCTATTTATCCTGTCAATCATTTTGTATATTTTAGGTAGTTGGCATATGTTACACAGGTAACTACATTTTATAGGGAGAAAGAGTTATATGTATGCAGAAACCAATCCGGGAAGTTATAAAGATTAGCAATGCATTTCCTGGATATAAGATTAATATAAAATATCAGATTATAAAAGATACACAGTCATAAATATTATGTTTAAGCACTTGGTAGATAGTATTCTACCAAGTAGAGATCCAACGTACTTTACTTTTAAAACATTTTATTGTAAAATTAATACAGGCTGGGTATGATAGCTTATGTCTGTAGTCTCAGCATTATGGGAGGCTGAGGCAGGTGGGTCACTTGAGGCCAGGAGTTTAAGACCAGCGTGGCCAACATGGCAAAACCCTGTCTCTAAAAATACAAAAATTAGTTGGGTGTGGTGGCACATGCCTGTAATTACAGCTACTCAGGAGGCTGAGGCACAAGAATTGGTCGCTTGAACAGTGAAGGTGGAGGTTGCAGTGAGCCAAATATCACGCCACTGCACTCCAACCTGGGTGACAGAGCAAGACTCTATTTCAAAACATAACTAACTAAATATTAAAAATAAAATAAATTAATACCTGCTGATTACAATAAATGAACAGTGCAGAACTGTTTACAAATTATGTAAAATTAAAAAATGAAGCTCTCCTTCTCATCCCTCAACCCCTGATCCCACTCCTTTTCCAAGAGTGTGATGTGTGCCATTTTATACTTTTTTTCTGTGCATTAACACATACCTAGATCATTTTTAAAGTAAAATGTAATAATACTACATGTGCTGTTTTGTTATTTAGCTGACATTTTTGAGACCCACCTTTATTTTTTTAGAAAAAAATTAGCTGTGTGGTATTTATATTTGTTAATTATCAGAGACTTAGCAGCTGAAGTCACCAAAAATCTATTATCTCACAGTTGTGGCTTAGAAGTCTGCGAGGCTTGGATTTGTTCTTTGCTTAGCATCTTTCAAGGCCAAAGTCAAGGTGTCTAGCACACTGGGCTCTTATCTGGAGGGCCTGGGGAAGAATCTGCTTCTCATTCAGGCTGTCCGTAGAGTCTAGTTCCTTTTGGTTGTAGGAATGAGGTCCTTATTTCTTAGCTGACTTTCAGCCAGGAGCTGCTATCAGCTTCAGGAAGCCACTTGCACTTCTGTCATGTGTGTGGCCTTCTTCATATCATATCTGTTATATATGTATCCTGTGGTTTCTACTAGTGTATTATGTTCACATTTCAACTCATAATTTATTAATCTTATTAGCCTTTTGTTTCTTCTGATACTTTTTAAATCTTTTTAATATATTCAGTCCTTTCATTTGTGTTTAGAATGAAATACATAGCTTATTTTTTCCAAAGAGATGTCTACTTTTTCTAATTACATTTTGAATAGTCCCTTATTTTCCCTCCAAATTACAGTGTCACTTTTGTAACTGTAACTTTATATTTTGATTTGCTACATTATTCTTTTGATGCAATATTTCTTGGCTATTTAGGGGCAGGTACGGTTTTGGTTAACTTTATTTATTTATTTATTTATTTTGAGATGGAGTCTCGCTCTGTTCCCAGGTTGGAGTGCAGTGGCGCAATCTCGGCTCACTGCAAACTCCACCTCATGGATTCAAGCAATTCCCCTGTCTCAGCCTCCTGAGTAGCTGGGATTACATGCACCCGCCACCACGCCCAGCTAATTTTTGTATTTTGAGTAGAGATAGGGTTTCACTATATTTCACTATGTTGGTCAGGCTGGTCTCGAACCCCTGACCTTGTAATTCTCCCACCTCGGCCTCCCAAAGTGCTCCCACCTCCCACAGGTGTGAGCCACTATACCCGGCCAGCAATTTATATTTCAAAACAACTTTGGGTAAATACATTTTTGTATATCTATGTAGTGTATTACATAGCATTTTAAATCAAGGAGAAATTTTAGCTGTAATGACATGAAAGTTTCAAAATATATTATTGAACAGAACTGAATCAATCTGTAGGATAGCATATATAATACAATTCACTTTTGTTTAAATAATTTGTTTATTATATATACACATACATATAGACGTACCTAAAGAAATATGAAAAAAATAATCACTGAATCTTAGAGTTGGGAAGTGTAAAATTTGACTTCTACCTTACACATATTTATATCATTTAAAAATTTTACAATAAACATATGTAAGTTTCATAATGAAAAACAATAAAGATTTAATTTGGGAAATACATTTTTAGATTATTAATCTTACTTTCTATGATAAGTAATCTTTTCTCATTATCATAGATAATTGAGAGTTGACTAGCCTCAAAATGCTTAAGTTTTCTTCCCTTAGAACACTATCGATAGATACAACTCAGAAGAATCGTCATCATCATCACCAAAATTTCCTGAACTACTACTAAGCGCCAGCAACAGAACTATTATATATGAATTGCTTCATTTAATCTTCTGAATATTCTCTTGGGCTACATATTATTCCCATTTTACATATAAGGAAAAATGAATTTTAGGGAGATTAAGTGACTTGCTAAAGTCCCTCAGCCAATTAGCATAGTAGGAAATCAAACTTTAGTTTCTGACTCCAACCCTGGCCTCCCTCAATACCATACAGAACAATATCTATGTTTAAATTAATAAACACAACCTAGAGTGACTTCAGAATTCAAGGCCACAACTTTCCCTTTTTTTTTTTTTGGAAGATTAATTTAGTAGGTATGAAAGGAAATTAAATCTTGGAACCCCAACCTCATTAAGCCCAAGGGAACAGTCAAGCTGGGAACTGTGTCATGCAAACCTGCCACCCCCTTTTGGTTCCTAAATGAGATGGTTACAAGATGAAAAGCTAAACGGTTCCCCCATATTTTGCCCACAAGGATATCCCTAGTGAGCTGCAAGATCTTTAAGGTGTTTCTGTTAAAATTTCACCATGGCAATGTAAATTGATAGCTTATCTTTACAGGTGCAGTCACCCCCCTGCCCACAGACACAAATGCATATCTGATTGTCACCCTGCCCCATTTTGTCTATGTTGTCTTATGTAAAATGCAGATTCCTTGCATTCTTCCTCTACCCCATTTGTCTATGTCATCTTCTGTAAAAAAATGCAGATTCAGTGAGCCAAAGGCTGTTTTTCCCTACCCACCTCTTACATGAAAATTGTGTATTTCTCAATATCCTGCTCTTTCCCCTTTAAATTTGGAGCCCTCAAAATCACCTTTTGATGAAGGCATAGACTTGTCTCCCTGTTGCATGTCCTTAACTTTGGCAAACAAACCCTATAAAATGATTGAGACCTGTCTCCTGGTTTTTCTCGATTGACATCAGACTGCCAAACCAAATTATGGGGACTCAGGGAGAGAACCATTCACTTCAGCCAGGAAAAAAGAGTATCCCATAAATGTGGTCTCAATCTAAGGCACAATATCTACTTACAAAATGAATAAGTAATCGTAAGAAGTATTGCTCCGGGATTAGATTTTTTACATGCTGAAAGAACTAGCTTTACAATTCATTTCTTAAGATATGCCAAATAGCAAAAACAACCTGTTATGCAAAGTAAGTATTTTGGCAGAAGGACATTGTGTTTCCTGTTTCAGAACTGAGTTGATTGAATACCTCAAAAGCTCTAGAATATGGACTGAAGTGGACTTCAGCTGGCATGCATCAATTGTTACCTTTCCTCTGAAATGCAAATACAGAGGGAAACAAACATGAGTGGTCTCAAAGCATAAAGAGATTCTCTGCTTTGTTTTCTTCAGCTGGACTCTGTGTCCTCCTCAATTGACTGACAGTGTGTATGTGTGTAATTCTGTGCCATTCATTACTGATGTTCTTCTTAGGGAATTTCCTTGTTTTCAAAGAACCTTGGAGATATTCTCTAATTTAGTTTAAAAAATAAGACAAAACTGGCCGGGTGCGGTGCCTCATGTCTGTAATCCCAGCACTTTGGGAGGCCGAGGTGGGCGGATCACGAGGTCAGCAGATCGAGACCATCCTGGCTCACAGGGTGAAACCCCGTCTCTACTAAAAATATAAAAAAATTAGCCGGGCGTGGCGGCGGGTGCCTGTAGTCCCAGCTACTTGGGAGGCTGAGGCAGGAGAATGGCGTGAACCCAGGAGGCGGAGCTTGCAGTGAGATTGCGCCACTGCACTCCAGCCTGGGTGACACTGCGAGACTCCATCTCAAATAAATAAATAAATAAATAAACAAAACCAATTAATACTGAAAAAAATTCAAGTGTGACCCAAGGAAGAGAGAAGTAGGAGGAAGGTGACTTTGAGCTCTTACTTTCTCCTTTCTTCCTCCCTTTGAGCTTTACTTTCTCTATCCACAGTGCTTTTTCAGGTACCAGCTGGAGCGAGAAAGCTAAGATAAAAATCTCTGGACAATAAAGAGAAGGTTTGCTAGAATTCGCTTCGTCACTTTTTTTTTATATTAACACATGCCACTTATTTACATTTAATTGGAAATCAACTGCCCTAGAGGACACATGGCCAACGTATATGAATCTCCTTCAGAAAAAAGAGTTTTGAAATCTAAAGAAAACTAGATGATGGTCCTCAATTAGTTACCAAGAAATTCAGCAGGCTAACCTCCTAGTTCCTGTCCTTTGGAAAAAATGGCTTATAGTTTTAAATATTTGCATAGCATAGGCCTGATTTGGGGCATTAATATCTTTGTAAAACTTCAAGAAATTTCATCTATTTTCACAGAAACTGCAAATTTAAATCAACTTCCAGTGGGATTTGATAACTTAAAGACTGAGAATGTCTGCTGGCTGGGTTTCGATGTAGATGTGTGGCTCTCTAAGGCCCAACTCCCAGAATGCTGCTTGAAGGCTCTCTATTCAGGTTGAAGGTATTTATCACATGACCAAAGTAGAATTCTTTCCCAGAGACACTCATGATTGTAGGAAGAACCCAGGCCAGCTGCAGCAAGCAGGTTAAGCAAAACTAAAGCTTGGCTAACTTCAGAAACATTTTAAATGATTAAAAAAAGGAGTTAGATGTCCAGCTATTGCTTCTTGAATTCAGAGATGGAGACTCTCTTCACCTTACCCAAATACTGACATATCAAAGAACTGGATGGATTAATTTCAAAATGCGAAGGGCCGTTACAAAAGGATGTGAGGATGGACTGAGGGATCTGAAGGATACTGTCTCTTCTCTTCTTTTTGTGTGCACACTGAGGCTCTTGAGCCCCATGAAGTCTCCCCCAAAATAGGAGAAATCATTAATTAAAATGTTTTAATAAAGAGAAAAAGAAAGGAAGAGAGAAACGTAGAGAGAGAAAGGAATAAGCTCTCTGATTGAGGGTGTATGTGAGGTTGCCTATTAACTCTAAGATAGTTTGGGTTCATGAAAGCTAGAGATGTGTATGGATATTTCATTAGCAATGCCATTGGCATTTAACTTGAATATTTAGAAAATAATACGTATTGATTGAAAGAAGCTAGCTCTGTGAATTTATATTATTTGTTCATTAAAAGAACACTCAGGAATTCACTGCATCCAACTATGTGAACAAGTTTGGTTTTGATATCATAAATTAAAAGTACAAATACACATCCAGGTAGCTTTATAACAAGATAATTGACAAAACTATATTGGCTTTATTATTATGCCAGGGTAGTCTTTGTCTCTAATTCACCTGTTACTTGCAGAATTGTATCCATTAGAAAGATAGGTTTGACCAAGAAGAGCTAGTTTTGAAGGTGTAAATTCTAATCTTGACTCTGTTATTAACTTGTTAAATAATCTTAGGAAAATCATTTAAATTTGGGGTTCTTTAATTCTTCATTGGTAAAATGGAGTAATACTAGTCAACCTGCCAATCTCATAGAATTCCCTTCTATATAAAATGTGAAAATAGTATTTTTTTAAATCCTTCCAAATATTTTTTAAAACCTACCTATAGATTCAAGGTAGTGTTACCTTAGTGGGGTTTTCTGGATTTGCTTTTCAGTATGCCAAAATGTCAGTAGGGTTGCTCAGTTCAACCAATATTAATCCATCATTTATGATGTCTAGGTCACTGGTCAGATTCTAGGCTAGTATAAAGGCTTAAAAAGAAGATTATTCTGTCTTTTACAGAGTCAGTTGGCTTGTTGTCATTGAAATGCCTTACATTGAAATGCAGAAGAGGTATCTCCATTTACTAATAAGTCTCATGTTTCAATGTATTCCAACCCCATGGCTGAAGAAACCCCATGACATTCATTGCTTCACTTATTTTGCAAAATATTTATCATCAGTTATGTGCCAGTTATCATGCTAGGCACTGGAGACATGAATATAGATTTATCCAACAATAGATCAGAAGAGGACTTAATAAAATAATTCAGTCCAATACAAACAGGTGTTTTTAAAAACATCTTATTTTCCAATTCTGTCTTTGGCCCCACGTACCAAAAATGTCTTGGCCTTTCCAAAGTCACCAAAGCCTTTTGCTATTCCTTCCATTCTACTTAATGATTTCTAGATATCTAGGTGGGGCAGTGTCCATCCAAAAACAATAATAGGAAAAATCATTCCATTTAGATATTTGATTTACACACACCCAGCATCACTTTGAATAACTAAAGTAGGTTTGGACTGTGTATAGATAGAATAATATGTGACTTTTAATTCTTCCACTTATTCAGCTTCAAAGAAAATCAGGCGTGATAGTAAGAGTGGAGGAAGGAGATTTTTTCATTCCCTATAAGTCAAAACATGTATCCATTTTAGATTTGCTGCCTCATTTCCTTTTGAAAAAACAAAGTAATATTAGTATTTTTTTCTTGAAGACCCTAAACTAATTGGCCATAATTTGCCATAGTTATTGATTTAGACATCTGCATTTCAAAAAAAAAATAATCTCAATGGGGACAAACTCTATTAAATAATGCCTTAAAGTCTACTCTCCCCTTCATAGTTTGATGAAGCACCCTGTGTTAGACACATTTCTTCTGTTGCAATTTCAGTCCCTCTGCATACCCATTAATATGCTAAAAGCTTAGTTTTTGAAATTTGGTAAGTGTCCTAATCCTAGCATTTGTCAGTGCTAGCTGATAACTCTGATTTTTGACTGGTACCTCTTGGAGCCTTGTCATCATTTCCAGTTTACAAAGGAATAACCTATCAACCTTGAAGAGTTGGTATAGCATTATGTGTTACTATACATAAAATACCTGCTCCTAATTTATTGTAGATGGCTACTCAGTGTAATTTTAAAAATATTTTAAATACTGTTGAATATTTGTTCTGAATTCCTCTAACTACTACCTTCTTAGTCCACTCATCATGAGTAGTTACTTCCCTTGATCAGAGTTTGAGCTGAAATTAAAAAAAAAAATATCAAAAGAGTAAAGTTTCTATTGTCATCATGACCTTTCTAAATTAGGGAACATTTAGAGAAAGTGTAATAACCTTGTGAAATTGCCTATTATACTATGTTTTATTCATTTTTGAATTCCAAATACTTGCCTGCCATGAACTTGAGAATCAATAACTTTTTTGAAAGGGACTATTTCTTTTTGTCCTGGGAAGAAATTCAGATATTCTCTCAACTCACTTCCTCCTAAACTCCCCCACTTATATTAAGGGACATACATAAAGTCTATTGCGTTTCACTGTAGAGCTGAAGCTAGAACAAGGTCCTGCATCTTCTGGACTAGTACCATCCTTTCAGCATCATTCAAACAATCATAACATAGCATCGTTGAAACAAAATTTTACTTCATGCCAAAAAGTGCTTCAGGATCATGAATATCCCTGATGACAACCCAGATTTTCAGTTTGGAAATTCATGAGAATAAAAGTTCAAGAATGGAACTATATTTTAGTAGCTTGGGGCTTAGAACTTAGTATTTTTATGTTGACGTCCTTATATTAACTGGATTTCCATGACTCTGTTCCCTTGAATTGCAGTTGTAATTATGGAGCAGTTAACATCTTCTCTGGGCCCAGCACATCCCATAATTAGCTGTGTTCTCTCCACAGCATATGACTCAACCCATGTGGTTCTTTTATATCAAAGGCAGGGTGGCCAGATTTTTTTAACCACAATACTTGAGCATGTAGTGGCAGATGGCTCTGCAACCCAACTGCAGTGGATTCTTTTGAAGAGCAACCTCACCAATAACAAGCAAACAAACAAACAAAACCAGGCCCTGAGGTTTATTTTTGAAAAAAAGGAAAGAATCTTCTTGGGGATGTTTCCAAACACTGCATCATTTAAAAAGAAAAGCATGTCCTTTTTGTTTTGAGGAACTAAAATAGAATTAAATGAGTTAGAACTTTGAGGTCAGCCTTGATCAGGAAGGGGGATGCTTCTTGGTCTCTAATCAGAGGTCTTCAGAGGTTTATTTGGTTGAACTAGGACATTGGGTATAATGTAATGTGTAGTGGAAAGAACATACAGAACTAAGGCTCAGGAGACCAAATTTCTTATATTTTTTCTGCTGCTTCTCAGGTATCCATAGTTTTCTGAGCTTTGCTGAATCCAACTCCATCTATCTGAGGTCATTTAGGCAAAAGCTCTTTTTATAAATATAAACACTTATTAGATCAGCTGAAAAGTACAGGATTTCAAGCTCCCTTTCGCACATACACATTAATCAACATCTACTTTTGAAGAACCCTAGAGAAGGAAAAGACTCAGTAGCTGCCCTGGTTAACTTATTACAGGCTTAGTGAAACTCACCATTAGGGAGTTCCTCATTATATGAGTAATAACATATCAGACTGGAGAACATTTTATTCACTAGAATTCCATAGAGGAAAACAACTATATTTGTTGGGGGAACCACTTAATGGAAGGCTGGACCCAATGGGTATAAATATGAGCTTTACTGCTCTGTGCTTAGTAAAGGAAGAGATTTTCTCACTACTCATCAGAGGAGAGTAAAGGAAAAAGCAATGTAGCCAATGTGATGGTGAGTTGCTGTAGGATACTTGAGATGACCCTGTCCCATAAACTTCAAAACTGAACTGTCCCTAAAATGCATGAATGTGGTATGCATATGTGAGAAGCTGTAGTTAGAGAGGGAAGTGGTGAAGGAACCCTGCTTCACACTCGCATTAATCTCCAATGGTAGCAAGCTTGATACAGAAATGAGGAGTTAGAAAAAGACAAGAGAAAACCAGTCTTGGAAACTAGCAGGAATATTAGGAGAGCTCTGGATTCTCAGTCTATGGAACTGGATTTCAAATCAAAGTCAACAGATCTTAAAAATATGTTTGTAACTTAAACATACTGCGTTCACTTATTATTTGTGTACATTCCATATTCCGGGTACTGCGACACATGCCTGACATGTATTTCACATACGTACACACATATATGCAGCAAAGATTATTCCTTTTCTTCTTTACACTCATCCTGTAAAGTAGTTATTATTATTTTAACTTTGCCATAGATAAAATAAGACTCAGAGAGGTTGCTTAAATTGTCCAAGGGCATACAGCTGTAAAGTTCAATCTACATTCTAAACATTCTCTAACATTATATTATTACTCATTAATATACAAATGTATTCAGCACTTTATCTACTAGATATCACAGAGTGTACAAAGATGATTCTCAAGAAAATGTTGCCACAGGGCACTTATTCTCTCATCCCTCAGGAGCCATAGGATGAGGATAGAGCCATGTTATCAAGACAGGAGAAGGCATGAGCTATGCAATAGGTTTAAATGTCGACAATTTCAAAGATCTAACATAACTCCCTCAACCTCAAGTGTAGTCTGATTCCTTTTCTCTTGTGATACTGGGGAATAGCTAATTTATATTCTGAATATGACCCAAAGTCAGATGTACTTTTGCCCAGTGGTGTCAACCATGACAAGGATTCCAGACTTCTTTGTGATCTCTGCTTATATGGTTTGGCTGTGTCTCTAACCAAATCTCATCTTGAACCGTAATTCCCATAATCCCCACATGTTCTGGAAGGGACCTGGTGGGAGGTAATTTAATCCTAAGGGCAGTTACCCTCACGATGTTCTCATAATAGTTAATGAGTTCTCATAAGATCTGATGGTTTTAGAAGGGACTTTTCCTCCTTTTCTTTGGCACTTCTGTCTTCTGCTGTCTTGTGAAGAAGGACATGTTTGCTTCCTCTTCTGCCATGATTGTAAATTTCCTGAGGTCTCCCTAGCCGTGCTGAACTGGGAGTCAATTAAACCTCTTTCTTTATAAATTACCCAGTCTTGGGTATACCTTTATCAGCATCACGAGAACAGACTAATACATCTGCTATCCAATGCTCGTTTTTTAAATCTCAACTTTCATTTGTGTCAATACTTTTGACAGGCTCTATTGAAACTCATTGAGATAGTGAGCAGTGGTTATCTTAGAAAGCCCACTGCATTTCACCTTGTCCATTCTCCATTTTTTCTCTCCTAGATCTCCTTCTCCAGTTTTTTTTTTTTTTCCACTTTCTATCTACTACATTTTCCCTCCTTGTTGGCTACCACCTCTACACTTTCCTTTCCCAATCCTACCCTGGAGAGATCTTAAGGAAATATTATCCCACAAGTCCATCTCTTTTACGGGGGGATTTCTTGTTTTGCTGCTAAGAAACAAATTTGTCTTCATGAGGAAATCTCTTTCATGAATTTGTAGACCTTACTGAGTCTTCCATTCCTCAATAGTCCCCTATTTTCTGAGATAGCTTCAAGATTTCAACTACCCAAACCCTCTGTTAAAAACCTCTACCATCTTGATATTCCACTGTTGAGCAGCTCAGCATTTCTGCTAGATATTATATAGAAGTATGTAAATAGTATAGGAAATTCAAACCAGTTAAATTTTTCATGTGCAACTTTCATAAAAAATTTGGAGGAAGAAGCTCCAATGGCAATTTTTAGAGGCACCATGAAATTGGTCATTTCTTTAATTTTCCGTATTTTATAAATTCTAAAGTGAAGTTCCCTTTCCAAAGAGAAAGAGAGCCCTTTCTTAATACATTGGCATTATATAACAAAAACAATTTTGTATTTTGGAGCTAATACTGGACCTGAAGTTAGTTCTGTCATTTCACAGTTCTCTGACTTGAGCAAGATTTTATTTAACCAGGGTAGGTCTGTTTCCTCATCTGTTAATTGAGAGGATAGCACTGTATCTACTTGATAAAGTTGTTGTAAGGGTCAAGTAAGACAAATATGTATCCAGAATGCAATAGGTGCTCAATAAGCAGAGGCAAGTGATTGCACTGGGAATGTAAATCATGTCCATCAAGGAAAGTAACTCTTGCAATAACTTAAACATTTGCAAATATCCACATTCTCTTTGACATCTTCACACAAATATAGAAGTTATGCATGGGTTTGCTAACTTTTGTGTATCCTGTTGCAATTCTGTGGTTATATGATAAGAATGTTTATAATTGAATCACAAACTCTGCCAACTTAGAGAAGCCTAGGGTTGGCATTCATTGATGGAAAAGAAGAATCCCACCCCAGAGTCCGAATTGAACGTCTGGAATTCATTTCCTGAGAAGCCTTCCAACTCTGTGATTTTCTGTAGCTTCAGCCTTTGTTAGCAGTTAAAGACTCCACTGGACTTATCAGTTCCGGCTGCTGCTGGCACAGGAGACTGTACATAGTTGGGAGTGAGGACAGAATATTGGTGAAAGCTTTCCAATACCATGAAAGAAGATTCTTTATAGCACCAAGGTGGCTGTGTAGCTTATCTGAGATATAAGATCTCAGTGAGGAAGTTAGTAGGGGGCCACAAATGGATGGTACTGAAAAACTGAAGAACAATAATTGAATGTAACAAGACTTCAATGTACAGTAAATATGCACATTCATTCTTATGTATTATATGGGAAATTGTAAGGTAAAACCCTCTAAATCATTTTTTTCTAACTTTTCTTGGCTTTATGTACTTGATAGCTTACCTGAGAAGGGGAAGGAAAAAAGATTAATGAATAACAAGTACCTGAATTTATATATTAATAAATTATGTCTTTTAAAATTATATAAATTATGTATTTTTATTTTACAAAGGAGGAGTCTGAGGTTCAAGAATTAAGAAGTTAATTCCAAGAATCCATTAATTCAATAATTTCCTTCCATCCAAACAATATACACTACAAATTGCTTAGTAATATCATTTGCCTTTATTTTTTCTTATTAGTTTCAAAAGCCATTTACCAGTGACTTACATTTAAGACTGCTTAAATATGGAAGAATCCAGTTTCTTAAGGCATGTTTCTTAAGGCATGAAGATTAGTTAACCTTTTGCAAATGATTAGCTGCTCAGAACAGCTTCTAAAATTCTTATCTATGGGAAAAAAAATCTTTGACTCTACAAAACCCAATGTCTCTTAAAAGCACAAGGGCAATACTAATGAAATAAATTCAGTTGCAGAATTCTAGGAAGTCTAATTAAACAGGTTCAAGAAGAAGATAGTGACATCCAAATGGACTGAGATCTGATCCTTTCTAGAATTTAGCTTCCTTCAGGCTGTGAAAATTTGTCTTTGAATACTTCAAAGCACACATCACAGTTTTAGCAAAGAATGTGCCTTAAGTCAAATTTTATTGAATGAATATCATATATACACCTCAGACATCTCAGAAAATCTTGTCTGCATGTCTCTTTATGATCATGTCACAAAATAAACAAACAGACAAAAAAACAGAACCAGGATAAATTCCCCTTTAAAAGCATGAAATAGTCCAGTAAATTAGAGAAAGTAAGATTATGGTTAACTGAAATTGTAGTGTATTAAAAAAAGAGAACTCACTTTATTGTCTGGTTACCATGTAGCAAGATTTTGTATAGATTAATTGCTTTTTCATGATTGTTATTTCCATGTTTTTGCCAAAGGCACGGAGGCTGAGCAATATGTAACAGATTAGCCAAGAATATATATCAAGTTGAATGAATGGGTAATCTACTTGCCCAACTAGATTGAAATGCTATTCCTTTCCCTACATTTTACTCTTTATTAATACTAAAAATCAGTCCTGAAGTTCAGGATAACTTCATCCTAACAGAGATTGTTTATAGATAAAAATTTTCCCCATAGAGGTCTCTGGACTAGCAGCATCTGCTACAAACAGAAGATAATTAAATATTCAAACCTTCAGACCTCACCCCTTCCTGACTGCACAGAACGTACTTTTTACATTATCTGCTGATTTTCACATATTTCAGTGTTTTAGAAGCACTACCCTAGGTGTTATGCCCCCATAACATTATACAAAGTTTGCTTCAGTGGATAAAATAGGATTGTGCTGTGCCATTTCAAATAGGCCTCTTTACATTCTTGTTAGTGAAAAATATTTGATTGTTATGATTTATGTCAGAAGTATGGCAGATGATCAAAAATTTGTGCTTTGGAATCATACACTAATTTACTCTGCCAGATCGCTTTTACATTATCAGTACTGAGGAAATTAAGTCTCGATAGGACAGTTTCTCACTGGAGGCACTGACATTCACAATCTTTCCTGTAGGAGGGGAAGCAGATGGGCCCGGACATAGATATTATGCATTCAGATAGCAAAGCAGCAATCTTTCATGAGCTGCCCTGGAGCAAAGTGGGAAGAGTTCTGTGTTAATTTTTTAATGTCTTTTTTAATTAAAAGTGTCAAGTCATAGTCCGTGAGTTTCACTGAGAGGACTGAATTCTGTGTTATCATATTTGAAATGAAAGCCAATTCAAGGAACCATTTATTTTTCTTAGTCTTTGTTTCTGGTTTCATTGTTTCTAGTTTTCCTATTTTGGGTACATTTCAAGCTGAAACGCAGTTATTGTTATTGGTTAACTGTCAAGTTTGCATTTAAAGACATCTCGGAACAAAGAATGGATGCCCATCTGTATTAGTCAACCATGGCCACAGTAATGCTATATAATAGCATAAAATGTTCATGGCATTGAACAATAAGCATTATTTTTCACACCACATCTGTAAATTGATGGGGGCTTGGCTCATCTAGAAGGAGGGAAGTAGACATCTTCCTGCTATGTCTCTGATCCATGGGGCTCTCATCCTTGTCCTGGTACCTGCAGGCTGGGCATGCTTTTCTCATTGAGATGATGTAGGTAAAGAAAACAAGTAGCACCATGCAAAGCCTCTTATTGCCTAGACTCAGAGATGACACACTGTCACTACTGCTTCATTCAGTTGACTAAAGCAAACCACGTGGCCAAACGCAAAGTCAGAGGGCGAGAAAATTGAGCCTACCTTTTTTTTTTTTTTTTTTTTTTTAATTAATGGGAGGAACTAGAAAGCCACATAGAAAAAGGTGGATGGAGAGAGAGATGAAAAACTGGGTCCATTAACACAATCTATACAATCTACCTCAGTACCTGTCTGTTTTCTTGGAGGTTCTGTGACTCAAAGACTTCTAGCCTCTTATTTCCTGATAACAACAGACATTCTGATGTAAGTAGCATGAAGCATATTGCATGGTTTGTTTCTACTTAATACTCTCAGCTCAGATTTATTCCCAATCTTTCTTCATGCTCATAGTTAATGTCACACTATAGAAAAGCATGTCATGCTAATTACAAAATCATTTAGGTTGCCCAATATTATGGATTTTTCCCTTTCCTGATAATAGAACCTTTCAGAGGAGGTCAGGTCATGTTGGGGAAAATTGCTGAATACAAAGAGTGGCGAATAATTCAAACAGCAATCATGAATCCATTGAGAGGAAAGTTTGGAGTAGGGAATCCAAGAAACACTTCTTTGGATTAATAGTATTAAAGTCCTGCTTTTCCACACCTCTTTCAGGTTAGAAAACAACCTTCTTTAATTTTCTGCTTGAAGTAACATTGAAGAAAATATTTCCTAGAGTTTTGGGAAATGACAGAAAGGTTTTATTGTAAAGATAAAGTAGGATGGTTTTCTTAGGTACTGTATTTTGAAGGTCCTTTACTCTAGTATCTCCCTCCTATCTCCTAGTGACTAAATTTTTACTTTAGAGAGTCATTCTTGGAGCTAAAGTTTTATGGATTTATTTTTCCAGACAAGGTCTCACTGTGGAATGCAGTGGCTCTATCTAGCTCCAGGGCATAAGAAATCCCCCTGCTTCAGCCTCCCAAGTAGCTAGCATTACAAGTGTGTGCCACCTTACCTAGCTAATTAAAACAAATTATTTTTTGTAGAGACAGGATCTCACTATGTTGCCCAGGCTGATCTTGAGCTCTTGGCCTCAAGCAATCCTTCCACCGTGGCCTCTACAGCCATGAGCCACCATACCCAGTCTAAAGTTTTACTGATTTTTTAAAGACATTTTCCATTTATCAGTTTATTCTTCCCCAAACCCCCACCCAGTTCTCTTAGGGGAGTTGAAAAATCAATTATCAAAACATAAACGCTAATCTCTAAAGAGGCCGAATGTTTACATCGTCCTTCACTTTAACTACCTTTGTTTTATTTCCCTCCTCCCAGATTGAGCTATTGTTTTGCCCTTTATAAGCAAAAGTCTTATTAATAATTATGTCCAAACGAAAGAGCATTTTTTTCTCAGAATAAATTATGTTCCTTACTATAATAGTGCCTCATGGGATGACCATGAAAGTTAAATGAATTAACACATGCAAACCACTCAGAAGAGTACCAAACACACAGTATATTCTTTACACATATTATTTTGCCTATAGCTTCTGGATCACTTCATAACATTGATTTTTGAGGTTGTCTGTCTGTTCTTGTTACATGGAAGCTTTCTGAGATACCTAGAAAATGCCATGACAGATTATGTTTTAAATAAATATCTATCAATGGAATGAATTTGTTAAGTACTCCTGATGTGCTCAAACCAATGCAACGCATGAGGTATGCACAAATAATGATTATCTAATATCTGCCCTGGGGGAAGGCATCGTCTATGAGAAAAGACATACTTCTACACAAATAATATAATGTGCAATGGAGAAAACAGAGGAATATAAAGAGTAGTATAGGGACCTAGGCTCAAAAAATGCACTCTGATCCCATAGCTTGGGCTAGATGTCAGGAGTGTTGTCTGGGGAAAATAAGAAAATGACTTAGAGCAGTAGTTCCCCGAATTAGCATGAATCAGAATTACTTGGAAGGACGGATAAAACAGATTGGTGAGCCCATGCCCACAGTTTCTAATTCAGTTGATCTGAGATGGGCCTGAGAATTTGCATTCTGACAAATGTCCAGATGCTGCTGCTGCTGGTGGTCTAGGAACACACTTTGAAAAGCACAAAGGAATTGGGCCGGGGGAGTAACACTATGAACAAAGACAGTTCTCTAAAGTCCGTCAGCCTGCAGGGAATAGAGAAGTGCAAACACTGAAAAAGGTGGAAAAGGCCCTGATTATGTAAGGTAATTCCAATTTATTCTCGTGCATTTCTCCAACAATGTTATGAAGTAGGTTTATTAGGCAGGGTAGTCTAGGATACAGATTAACCGTGCTATCTCAGGGCTTAGTTCACACAGTTTATTTTCACTTATGCACATTCTGATGCAGGGAGGCAGAGACTCTGTTCCACATGGTCACTTGGGAACTGCAGTGGATGCTGTAGTACATTACCCACAAGGCTGAGGCACTCAATCCCCCAGCTGCTGAAGTCTGTTCCCAGCTACCGACAGCAACCACGCCCAAAGATACATTCACTCCCTAGGGCCAGCCCACATCCAATGACTGGACAATGTGGAGCATAAATGACTAGCCTATTTACTGGAGGATGGGAAAATCTTGAAAAGCAATTTCAGCTGTAGAAGTTGATTGGCTTGAGCTTATTTCTACCTGGATCCCTGTGGGTCCCTGTCTTAGGCCAGGTTCTCTCAGGAAACAGACTTTGATATTTTTTGTTCAGGAATTTTATTGGAAAATGCTCTCAGTATCAATATCTGGAGAGAGTGAGGAAAATAGGACTAAGGAGAGGGTGTGATTGGGTTTAGAGTCTGGAGCTGAGATGAAACCTCGCAGAGTTGCTTAGCTCAGAAGCACGGCATAGTCCCAGCAGTGTGGGTTCATCACCATCATTCAAGGATTGCAGCCCTGTGGATGAGAATGACGGGCTCTGCTTTCGGTGGCTGAATTTTTGGAGAGCAACATTAGCATTCTCAATGGATTCTCACTGTCCTCTTCACTGCCCAGACATTTTGTGGGGATTTTCACATTAATCAGAACATCAGTACCATCTGGAAGGTTTATAAAGTGCATAATCCAGTCTCTGCTCAAGGAATTAATCTCTCTGCCTCAGCATCAGTAGACTTCAATATTGTGTTTCATTCTAGGCAATACCCTACTCAGATGACCACTGAGAAACAGAACCCCACATAGAAGAGGCTGATTGGTGTGGTGAAGGGGTCTATAAAACACTTCAGATAGAGGCATCCAAGATAGAGCCAAGAAAGGAAACAGAACTTTAGGGAACCTGGTCATCACTTCAAATGTTGAGTCTGTCCTGTGAAAGATGGTATCAGCTTACTCTGTCTCACTTGAAGAATAATCCTAAACTAGATGTATAGTCCAGTCTCTAAGAGGTTAGGAATACTGTCTGTTAACAATTGTCTCTGTACCCCAGGACTGAGCATAATACCTGCCACAAAATAGTTGCTCGAGAAACAGGCTTCATCTGGTGATTACAATACTTCACCATAAATGGTATTGATTGGCATTTGGTTTAAAAAATATTTTAAAATATTAAAAAATATTTTTCTACTTGAATTATATTTCAAAGTCGTCCCAGGTGTGACACTCCACATAGGTGGACTAAATGTTACACCTGCTTGCTGTGATTAGTGAGCAATGATGAACCTGTCCATTGGAAGATGTGTCAAACCAAAATGGATTTATGTCTGAAATTACTACTGATATGGTGAACCCTGAAATAATTTTTGAATGCATGCACCATTTCATAGGAAGAAGGCAAAATGAGACCCAGGAAGCTATGTGGTAAAATGGAAAGGACATGGCTTTGGGGACAGAAAGATCTGGTTTGAATTCAGCTTTACTACTTGTTAACTATATGATAGTTGGCCAGTTACTTAGTCATACTGAACCTCAGATATTTCATCTGTAGAATGGCGCTGAAGAGTAGCTGTCTCATAGATTTGTTGTGGTAGTACTTATAAAACACTTAGCTTAAGGTTTGCTATGAAAAATATGCTTCCTCTTAGTTTAATCTCTCTTTTCACATAGGACACATTCTAGTTAACTGTTATCCAGTAAGAGACTCATTTCTTTGATTGCAAGAGTATCACAGAGATATATGTTAGCCAGGTTCTCTAAAAGGAGCAGGTCTGCAGGGAGTACTGAGAATGTGAGATGCCAGGAAAAGAAAGTAGCAAAACTAAAAGAAGTTAGGGGCAGTGAGAGGAAACAGGGAGACAAAGTTTGCCTTCCTAATTATTTTTCTAGAGCCAGTCTTGAGTTCTCCCTATATCCCTTCAACGTCTACCTATTTCCAACCATTAACTTTCCTATTAGGAATCTCCACATTAGCCCAGAAAGAATGTAGTCAAAACATGATTGTTTCCCCCATCTCCCACATTTTCCACCTTATCTGCCGGCATCCCTGCTGTAACTTGGAAAAAAAAGAAGCTGGAGGTGGAGAGTGAGAAGATGGAGTTGGTCACTCTCAGAGGAGGTATGTGACCCTCTCTTCAGAGGAGTTTTAGAGAATTGGGAATATGATGGTAAAAAGGAATTTACATTTCTAGGCTGGGATTTCTCAACCTCAGTAGTACTGAAAATTTGAGAGGGTAATTCTTTGAGGCTGATCTGTGCTTCCTATGGGACGATATTCAGCCACTTCTCTGTCCATACCCACTGCTCTGAACCACTTCCCGTATCTCAAGATGCAGAGCATTGTTGAAGGCAATGTGGAGTCCGGATGGGAGTCAAAGGCCTCAATGGCCAGGATCAATACCAACAGACAAGTTTCATGGAAATACTCACTGGAGGGTGGGTAGCAAGTAGTTTCTGAGGAAACCAGAGGCAACTGGGGTTTTTGTCTTGCTCTGTGAACCAACGTGGGAACTCTGTATTTCTCAAGAGTGGTGAAATGGGCAAAGGCATCCCCTGTTTTTCATAGAAACGTGTCTAGTGGCCTGCCATTATAACATTTAGCCAAACGTGTTTGTATGGAGTAATAGTTAATACCAGGTTCAAACCCACCCCTCACAGAAATGCTTGGTGACTCTGTTTCCTCCATGCCCAAATATCTCCATTTTCTCTCACATCTTATATCTGGTGCTGTGGGAATGGTTAGTAGGATCCTTTTTGTTATAAATTCTTTGATTTGCTTTGGGAAAATTATGCAAATGTATAATGTAATAATCTGATTTATATTACCTACAGAAAGTTAACTGAAGAGGAAAATTAAGTGATTTTAAGCCTAAGTAGATGATTTATGAGTAAGTGCTACAGAAAGGAAAAGTCCTAGCAGCAACAACAAAATCCCTATAAAGGTTGGGATGGAAGAAAAATTATGTGGGTTGGCAAAAAGGCTTCTAGGTAGGATTAACAGGCTGAACTTGAAAAAAAAAAAGTCTTTTATGACAAGTATCAAGACATTCGAAATAATGATATACTGAGTACTTTTATAGAGAACCTCATATTCTCCAATCCTAGAGGGTCTGAAAACAAAATACGGCAATATACAACATATTTGGAAGTAAGGAGGCTGGGGTGGTGTTGGAATACAATGATTAATGCTTCGGGGACTTTCAGTGATGAAGTCATTGACTGCTAAGGTTAATGGCAAATGCAGTTTCTGAGATTCTACTGCTGAGGTTTAGAATACACTAAACCATATATAAAAAGTTATAATGGCTCTGTCAGACCATCTACAATTTATACATTCACATTTTAATATATAATCTTAGACAAATGAGATAAAATATTTCCATGATACAAACTGTACTGAGTGCTGCACAATTCCGCACCGCTGTTCAGAGAAGGTACAAACTGTGTAACTCTTCAGAGAAACAGACAGAAAGTCTTGGTCAGGGTCCTGTTCTACCAGGTAGTGCAAAGTAGAACCACAGTGCTCAATGTCTTGAACGGTATTTCTTCTCTAACTGTGATTTCGTAGAAAACTTGAAGGAAATTATGACTTTAGAAAAAAAGTGAGTGTTGCATATAGAAGCAGTAGGTTATCATTGTGGCAAGGTGAAAGGGATGGTCATAAAATAAATAAAATCTAGTAATGGCTCTTTTTGGTCAAGAGATGGTTAATTTCAATGCAGCAAGTATCTATCTACCTGGAAGCGCCGCTATGCAGAGCACTGTTCTAGGGACTGTGAAGCGAGCAAGATGTGTCTCACTGGATGCTCACAGTCTAGTGAAAAAGGTCCACATTGACATGAAAAATGACCCCTTAATAAAACGCAGAGTAAAACAGTGCGATAAAAGGGAGATATAAATAGGAGGAGGGGATGAGAAGAAATTAATATAAAATGAGATAATTTAGGATTAGGTTTTAAATTCCTCAGGTTGTGAGAGATAGCAATCAAAGAAGGGATTTATGATGAAAGATTTTTCTCAAATTATTTTGCAAGATAAGTAGAGCTGCCTTGAGTTAAGCAATTATCATGAGAGAAACACTCTTTTTATAACTTGTTTTTCATTGTGTTTCAGCATAGGTGTAAGACACAAAGGCACAAGTTTATATAGATACACACAATATTTTTCATACTGGAATAGTGGATGGTTTTAAGGCTTGTACAAATTATGCACACATATATTTTGTGGTACCTTGTGAGGTTAATAAGATCTGTTTTTGAGCTCCAAATCTGCTTTCTAGCTATGCAACTCTGAGCATTTAATGTCTCTAAATCTCACATTTCTTATCTGTGAAATGAGGCATTCATGAGATATGTGAAATACTTGGGCACAATGATAAATAAAGCATTGTGTAAACAGAATAAATGGGTCAGATTTGGTGTGATGCAATCAGGACTGGGGTGTCAACAGTGATATGCTGGTAGAAGATGATTAGCTGTTTGGGGGAGAAAAACCTTAATATGTAATGTTTGCCAATTTCTGAATTGTAAATACCCACCATCATTTATTTCAGATTAACAACATGATGTCACTGAATGTGGAGTTGAAAACTGATGTGTGTGGCTGGCTTTCATTCAGTGGTGCACACTAGGTTCAGCAAACCACTGGGTGTCAGTATTCTAATGTAACGGCTTTCAGGATTGAATAAGTAAAATGGGAAATAAACTGTTGATAACTGAGATTGTCTAGTCTACATCATTGTGCCAGAATACACCCAGAAGGGACTGTCAGCTCTCCTGGGAAGAAGTTAATCCAGTAACAGGAGATAAGTTAGGCCAGGTAGCAGGGGAAAAAAGAACTTCCTCTCCGGGGATTGTGAACAGGTAGACTCAGTCTCTGTGCTGGGAAGTTGCATGAAGCATTCCAGATGGTACAGATAAGCTGGTCCTTGCACTATGGAGGCAGGTTGAAACTAGGCAAGAGTTATGCCAATTCATCTTAGATCTCTAAGACTGGCTTATACTCATGGGCTTTTAAAAGGAGAGATTTCCCATAATCAGTTTTGGGTTATTCTGTTACATTTATTTTTTTCTCTAGTAAATTATAGTGTAATATTATAATTGGGCGACAGTTGTGAAATGAGGAGTTAGGGAGATTGAGGTTTCCTTTCTAAAGCCTAAGTAGCTCCAGCTGCTGGGCACATGCAAACCAAATGTACCACTTGATTAATGAATCCATCTTATCCCATGTTCAAGATACAAGGGTCTCCTCTCCCCTAAATATCAGATTTTCTGAAGGTTCTCTATGGCTTCCATTTGCTTCTCAAAGGGATGATTAGCCCCCAAAGATTAAGAATTACTTGGGTGTATACTACATCTCTGTGCTAATTTTTACTTTTGTAATTTTTAAAGATAATTTTATTATACTTATTCTTACTATAAGCCACCTCAAGTTCTCTTTGGCAAGAGAGTTATAAATGATGCATAAAAGTGAACAAAGTTGAATAATGATTACTTAATTGACTTAAAATTACATGCTAGTTCCTCGAAAGTTAAATATAGAATTACTAGATGAGCCAGAAATTCCACTTTTAGCTATATGCTCAAAGAAATTGAAAACATGTTCAAACAAAATTCTACATACAAATGTTCATAGCTGCATTATTCATATTAACCTAAAAGTGGAAACAACTTTATGTCCGTTGGTGACTGAGTTGATAAACAAAGTGTGTCATATACATGCAGTGGAATATTATTCATCCATACAAAATTGAAGTACTAAACTACCATACCAACACAGCTGAAGCTAGAAAACACTATGCTCCATGAAAGAAACCTCACACAAAAGGCTTCCATTTATATTAAATGTCCAGAATAGGCAAATTAATAAAGAGAAAGTAGATTAATGGTCGCCAGGGCTGGAGAAAGGGGAGAATTGGCCTAATTATCTTTATAGATATGAGATTTCTTTTCAGAGTAGTAGAAATGTTCTGGAATTAGAGAGATGTGATGGTTGCACAATATAGTAACCATACTAAGATCCAGTGAAGTGTACATTTTAAAATTGTAATTTTTTATTATGTTCATTGCATCTTAATAAAAACTTGCATGCTAACTTAAAAACAAAAACAAAACCCCCACATATATGGGGGCATGTCAAAGAAGCCCAGGAACCAACTAAAAGAGCTTTCAGTGGCCAAAGCTGAAACAATTCAAGGGGAAAAATAATTTATTTGGATCATGTTAGATTATATATTGGGTTATAACCCAAAGTAGAAAATAAAAATCCATAAGTCCATAATGATATAAATACATAAATGGAGAGAATAAACAAATCTATAGTATAAAACAACTCCAAATAATGTATACAAATACTCCTTCCTCAAGGAGAATAACTCTCGACTCAGATCTGAGCTGTGCGTAATGATTTCCTTTCAAAGAGTAAATACAGGCTGGTGCAGTGGCTCACACTTGTAATTCTCAGTACTTTGGGAAGCTGAGGTGGGAGGATCGCTTGAGCCCAGGAGTTTGAGACCAATCTGGCAACATTGCAAGACCTTGTCTCTTCTAAAAATAATAAATAATAAACAACATTATTCGAACATGGTGGTGCGAGCCTATCGTCCCAGCTAGTTGGGAAGCTGAGGTGGGAGAATTACTTGAGCCTGGGATATTGAGGCTGCAGTGAGCCGTGATCGTGCCACTGTATTCCAGCGTAGGTGACAGAAGGAGACCTTGCCTCAAAAAAAAAAAAAAAAAAAAAAAAAGAGTAAGTGTACAAAAGGGGGAAAAAGAGAAACTTTTCTGTGTATAAATATTACAAGCACTGCCTCGGCTAAGCGGTCCAGGTCAGCATCAGCAGTGAGGCCATGCTGATAGGACGTATCCTTAATATGGTGTGATGAAAATGGCATTTTAGCCCTGATCTTCCTCCCCAAACTCCACAATCCCAGTCTACTCATGAGAAAAACATCAAACTAATTCCCATAGAAGGACATCAACCAAAGGACCTGAACAGTACTCCTTAGAGCTGTCAAGGTCATCAAAAACAAAGAAAGTCTGAGAAACTGTCATAACCAAGAGTAAATGTAACGTGGTTTTCTGGATGAGGTGCTGGAACATCAAAAGGTAAAAAATAAACTAAAGTGGTAAAAGCTGAATAAATATGAACAAACTGTAGACTTCATTCAATAATAATGTATCAGCATTAGTTCATAAACTGTAATAAATGTATCATACTAATAATGTAAGATGTTAATATTAGGAAAACTGCACGCACAATATTTGAGAACTGTCTATACTACCTTCTTAATTTTTCTGTAAATCTAGAACTGTTCTAAAAAATGAAGTCTGTTAAAAAATACATATTAACATTTAGAAAACAATTCATTGTGTTTAAGTATGTGAATGCATAATTATATAAAAAATATTATATGGACTGAGCTCTAAACCATAATTTACTCTATTGGTATGTTTTTGATATACAAAAAATTCAGTCAGTTCCATGTTTTCTTCAGCTTAAATTCCCCAGGAATTTAACCAGACTATTAAGACCATAAGAGTTGGACATACAAATCTTCTCATGCTATCAATATCATTTGGAGATGGATCCTCAGTACTGATCCATGCAGACCCGACCAGTGGACACACATAAATTAAAAATATTTCAACATGTTTGCATTGAGATGCAGCCATATGAACCTGGATAAGATTTTTAGCTCTAGTGTCTGTTTTGTTCAGTGATGTGGCACTACCATGCATTTCAGTGCTGGCCACACAAGATTCTCAATAATATCACTCGAACGAATGCATTTTTTTTTCTTTTTTTAAATTATAATTTAAGTTCTAGGGTACATGTGCACAACGTG
The DNA here is from genome assembly GCF_049350105.2 of Macaca mulatta. NCBI lineage: Eukaryota > Metazoa > Chordata > Mammalia > Primates > Cercopithecidae > Macaca > Macaca mulatta. Next base: position 129,214,497 of record NC_133413.1, read on the forward strand.
CAGGTTTGTTACATATGTATACATATGCCATGTTGGTGTGCTGCACCCATCAACTTGTCAGCACCCATCAACTCGTCATTTATATCAGGTATAACTCCCAATGCCATTCCTCCCCTCTCCACCCTCCCCACCATAGGCCCTGGTGTGTGATGTTCCCCTTCCTGTGTCCAAGTGATCTCATTGTTCAATTCCCACCTATGAGTGAGAACATGCAGTATTTGGGAATGAATGCATTAACCTGATAAAGGAGAAGAAGGGGGCTTTATGATTCATGATTTGTTGCAGCTTTTGCCAGCTACAAAGCCAGCTTAATTGTCACATTGGTCTCTATCAAGGGAAAATAAGAAAAAAACAAAGTAGGACTGAAGGAAATAGATATGGATTTATCTTGCTTCTAATCCTGAATAATATTCTTCTGGTATTCCTAATAGACTAAACGTCTTCTTTGAGGAAGGCCAAATTAATTTAACTTTAATTTGGTCATTGAGGGCCTTGCCAGATGAAGACTTAGACATTTTGTTCCTTAGCCAACTGTTAAGCATCTGGTGAGAAACTTATTGATTCATTCTTACTTCAAACAGGTATTTAATATTTTTTAGAGGAGCTCTCAGTAAGAGATGCAGATAAGATTTTAAAAACCAATAAAATATTTATCTTGCTGACCGAAGTATGATCTTTCAACATTGAAACTGAAGGTTTTCTATTTCTAGAATGTTCTTCCTGAAAGCTATATTTTTGTTGAACTCCCATTTAGTTTGATATTTCCAAGGAAAACTTGTTTATTACCCACTTTCAGCATGTATATTTTCTTAATTTATTTAACAATATGAAATTTGTATTTTCCACTCATAATCTGAGTGTTTATTTTTAAGGTCAAATTTAAATTTCCTTAATAATGTGCTTATAATTCTAATTCTTGACATCAACTTTAGGCACTATCTATTAATTCTCTAGTGTGAAAGATAAGGATATAATTTTTCTGATATTCGGTTTTAAATTACAGACAAGTACAATATTTTAAAAATATAGCTGAATATAAAATCATTTTAATATTTATATATGGCCTGATAGAGTGGCCTGATAGAGAGATTCCTTTTGTTGAGTAGTTGAATCAATCCTCCAGCTTCTGTGAGTGCTGGTTGCTAACAGCTCATGCCCTGTTGAGGAGGTTATCTCCACTCCCACAGTCTGAGTGCCTTCCATACAATCACTGACATTGCCTCAGACCAAGGCACAAACTGTATGGGAAAGTAGGTGTGGCCGTGGACACATAATCATGAGATCATTGGTTCCACATTAACACACGATCCAGGATCCAGTTGCTGCTGGCCTGATAGAGTGGTGGAACAGACACTTGAAGTTTAGGGATAACACAATCATTCTGATATATATCTTAAAACAATGGCTGTTAAATCATTTTAATAGGTAGTAAACATGCAAGAGGAACTAAGAGATAGAATAGGAGTGAGCTCACTCACTATCATTCTCAGTGCCCACTAAGTCTTCTGTCCCAGCAACTTTAAGCTCTATGGGTCTTAGAGGGATGAGGCTTCTGCCAGGGACACAGCAAGGAGACCCACTAAATTAAAGCAATTGCTGCTGCCATTGCTTGCCTTGGCATTTATATGCCAGCAGGGCAATAGTCAAAGAAAAAGTCACCATAAAGTCCAGGCTATTGACCCTAATCATTTTGGGGAAATAGGGTTGCTGCTACATAATGAGGGACAGGACAAGAATATGTTTGACAGTCAGGTGAACCACTGGGGCATCAACAGTTACTCTCCTAATAGTTTTAACTATGAGGGAAGGAAATAACTTTGGGACATACAAACTAGGGCATCAAACTTCTGGGGAATGGGTGAGACAACCAGGCAAGACACCGGCACCATCAGATGTACTGTCAGAGGAACTGGCAAATCTAATGTGGATGAGGGATGAAGGAGATGATGAGTATCAGTCATGGACTTGAAGTCCACTGTGGCAGTGGGGCATGTAATTTCCACTAATGTGTTCTTGTGACTGATCAGAATTCCAGAGGAGGTGTGCTGAATAGATTGAATTTAATATGAGGAGCAAGTGGTTCTGAGTCGTGCAAAGTATAAACTATAGAAAATATTGTTGATGTCCAACTCAGATCTCCTTTTCAGGCTGAAACACCTTATCCCCCAACTCTCATGAGTGTTGGGTCCTAAAAGCTTACAGATCCTCTCTTCTCCAGAGAAATGCCCTCAGAATATGGGAACCATCTTGCCTTGGAATACACAGTGTTGACAGTGGCTTACAGCCGAGGACTGACTCTCTGGGTGTGCGAAGGTTGTCCTCTTACATAAAGGTGGGTCTTTTTTTTTTTTTTTTTGAGACAGAGTCTCGCTCTGTTGCTCAGGCTGGAGTGCAGTGGCTGGATCTCGGCTCACTGCAAGCTCCGTGTCCCGGGTTTGTGCCATTCTCCTGCCTCAGCCTCCCGAGTAGCTGGGATTACAGGCGCCCGCCACCTCGCCCGGCTAGTTTTTTGTATTTTTTAGTAGAGACGGGGTTTCACCGGGTTAGCCAGGATGGTCTCGATCTCCTGACCTCGTGATCCGCCCGTCTTGGCCTCCCAAAGTGCGGGGATTACAGGCTTGAGCCATGGCGCCCGGCCAAGATGGGTCTTATTCTGTGTTGCTGTTCATGCTGTAAAGCTCCCCACGGAATGAAGTTGAAAGCTACACATTATTGCTTGGCTTCTTCCTCTTTCTTACATGGTTCTCTCTTTTTTCCAAGTTCTTTATAAGAAAGAATTTGGAAAAAGTATTTCCAAAAGAGTCCCTGTGTTAGACTCTGCTTCTAGGAAATTGAAAACAAGACACATACTTGCCGCAAAAAATTCAAGAATGCATACAAATAGTTTTAAGTCATCCATAGTCCCACCTTATAATGTTTGCCATTGTTAGTAGTATATGGGTTTCCAGTTGCTTCTGTATTTATTGAAACATTTATATAAAATGGAATTATATATGTGGTATGTGTTTGTATGTGTGTGTATACATATGTATGTAGTGTGTGTGTGTGCATATATAGACACAGAGAATGTGGTGGTGATCTTTTTAAATTGAAAAATAAAATAATTTGTAGTTTTATACATATCCTCTGTATAAATCTACAATTAGATAAACAATTCTCTATGAGTTCTAATAGTTAACTGTATAAGTACTGTGGTAAACGTATTTATACATTTGGCCCTCCGTATCCCTGGATTCTGTACCCATGAATTCAACAAACCATGGATCAAAAGTATTTTTTTAAAAGTAACAAAAAATATAACAATAAAAATACAGATTTTAAAATACAGCAGAACTATTTCCATAGCAGTTACATTGTAGTAGGCATACGTAATCTAGAGATGATTTAAAGTATGTGGGATTATGTGTGTAGGCTATAGGCAAATACTATACTATTTTATATAAGGGATTTGAGCATTTGCTGATTTTGGTATCTGTAGGAGTCCTGGAAGCAATGTCCCTTTGAGAACAAGGGATGAGTATACTACTTCTTTGCGCATTTATCCAATTATTTTCTGAGATAAATTTTGAGAAGTGTAACTATGAGGTTAAGTGCACGTAATCTAAATATTTTATTTTTCTCTGGCAAATTGTCTTTAAATGAGATATGTATGAGGCTTCCAGTTTCCCCACATCTTTGCCAACACCTGGTTTAGTGCTCAATTAACCTAAATATTAGAACTGACAATTTAAAGCAGAAGTTTTAGAATGGCCAATCAAATTGAAGATTAAGATTATTGACTAGTTTGCTATTTTGAATTGAATGAATGCTTAAAATATAAGAAAGAAGCAACCAGACTATTAAGTGCCTATGTGCTCAGTGCTTAAGATAATATCAGTGAATGTTATAATTTTAGGAGGTAAGTTTTGTTATTATCCATTGCAACAATGGACAAACTATCAGTGAGACAGACTAATCACTTATGTTTATATACAGCTGGTTTGATATTGTATACAATTTGATTTCTCTCACGGTGAAGCCCTGGCTTTTCTTTATGCCCCTCTGTCTCCCACTGGTTGCAGTGCGGATCAATGACTCCCTTTACTGCCCACAGCTATAGCGTCATAGACAAACCAGATAGATCATACATCCAGATTTGAACAAGGAACAAGAAAATATATAAATGTTCTCAGAACAATAAAATGAAAGTTCACTTTAAGTGGCGCCTCTGGGGATTATTCATAAAAAGACTTCAGAAAACCAGAGAATTCTAGACACAAATGGAGATTTACAGGACATCTGGACTGTCCTCTTTCCATTTTCTTCAGCTGCTGCCTCCATTTATAAACGGAAAATTGTACAGAGGCAGATGTCAGTGAGATTGTCAGGCAATAACTAGTTTATTCATGATTTTAAGGCTCCAAAGAGAATTGCTAAAGCTTAAGCCATCCTTTCATTCAGGTAGAAATTTTTCAGAATAAAATGGAAAATCAAATCCCTATTTGAAGAAATTAGCTTTGAGGATTGAAAGTAAAAGTAGACTAGCTATTTCTTGGGGCTGAAAGAATGGCTTATGGTTAGTAAGCTGTGACTGTGATGAGGGCACCAGGGAGAACTTGATCCTATGCCCACAGCTCCAAGGGTGGGAACGGCCGGATCCCCAACTTCTACTTTTACATATACTAATTTTAGAGGGCTCGAAACTGAGAGAAAACCCCAGGCAGAATGAAGCAAGAAAGTGAACATAGACCTTTAACTGTGTCTAATCTCCCTTGCTTTGGTTGAACATGGCTCCAACTCTTTGGTCCTAAATCTTGACACATTTAGAATCGCCTGAATGCCTTTGTAAAATTCCTAATGCTGCACTCCAGACCTATTAATCTCTGGCTTTGGGAACCAGGCATCAGGCTAGTTGACTCCAATGTGACACCACAATAGCACAAAAGGCTAACTCATCTCTTCTTTCTCCAGTGTCATCATCTGACATCCCAGCTGAAAATTACTACTAATTTTAGAAATAAAATTTTTGGCAGGTATCAGTATTGTGGGTTTTTTTTTTTAATAATAAGAGAAAAAAGACAGGTAAACTATATCATTGAGAGAGAGTATATGGGAACTCTCTACTTTCTGCTCAGTTTTACTGTGAAACTAAAACAGGATTTTAAAAAAAGTCTACTAAATACAGTTTTTAAACATTAAAAACCAAAAAAAAAAAAAAAAAGAAAGAAAGAAAGAAAGAAAGAAAGAAAGAAAAAACTAGAAACAGATGAGTTTACTGATACTAGCTTTTTTCCAGAGAGTGTGTTGGCTTTGCAGCTGAAGGGAAAGCAGGCATGTGTCTGACAACATAGCCCGGTGGCGTCTCTCTGTCCTATCACTTTACTTTTAGTTTATTTATCAGCCAGCTCAGATTAGTTCTGCCTACTGGTGAAACTCAGCTCCCCCAGAACCCAACGGATATTGTTAGAGGAAACAGGTCCCAATCCAGACCCCAAGAGAGAGCTCTTGGATCTCGTGCAAGAATTCAAGGCAAGTCCGTAGAGTAAAGTGAAAACAAGTTTATTAGGAACGTGAAGGAATAAAATAATGGCTACTCCATAGACAGAGCAGCTCCAGGGCTGCTGGTTGCCCATTTTTATGGTTATTTCTTGATGATATGCTAAACAGATCATATAGGGTAACTTCCTGACATTGTCATGGCATTTGTAAACTGTCATGGCACCGGTGGGAGTGTAGCAGTGAGGACTAGAGATCCCTCTCGTGGCCATCTTGGTTTTGATGGGTTTTAGCCGGCTTCTTTACTGCAAGTTGTTTTATCAGCACGGTCTTTATGACCTGTACCTTGTGCTGACCTCCTCTCTCATCCTGTGACTTAGAATGCCTTAACTGTCTGAGAATGCAGCTCAGTACATCTCAGCCTCATTTTACCCAGCTCCTATTCAAGATGGAGTTGCTCTGTTTCAAATGCCTAACAATATGGCCTGTGTACACCTCTTAACACCTAGAAATAAGGCTCTTCATTTTACAACGTCTGAAACCCTGTCATGTGCCACCAGTGAAGCCCCTCTTTCTTGTCTGAATCAGCTCCCAGGCTAGCAGATCTTCTGCTGAGCCTGATGACTAACTTACTCTCAGACTGCTCACCTGGACCAGGTTAATAGCTCTACCCCTGCCAGGTACTTAGATGCTCCAAAAGAGTTTATTTCTGTCACCAACCATAAGCATGAGATGGGACAACTCTAACAGCCAGGGGGATAAGAAATTCTGCCCATGTTTGGAAATCACTGGTAGCTGTTTATGGTACATATTTTGCATATTCAAATCTGTGGCTGCACCTGAATGTTAGCATATTTCACTATTTGACTTGAATTTTGTTTTTTATTTTTTTATTTTTGTTTTTTTCTTTTGCTACATTAGAAGGATGGAAAAAATATTTCTCTTCACCTTCCGAAAAGTTTAAACTTTAAGCTTTTCCTAGCCTCAAGGAACCCAGATAGTTCAGTTGCTAATAATTCTGGCTTTAGGCTTAATGGGCCATAAAGGTTTAATGTGGAAAATAATAAGGACAACAAGCAGAGGAGAATGCATGGGGCAAGAAGAGTCTAGAGAAAGTGGCGCCTGAGAAACTTGAAAAGAGAAAGGACTTTTTTTTCCAGATTGAAACAGGTCGAGGGACTAGGGGGAAATAGATACGGGAATGGAGTCAGTCAGGCTATCTGCGGGGACTTGTTCTGAAGCTTCATGACACCCAGGAGGCCCCTAAAATAAAGAAGGCTCTGGATGTTGGGTGGGCGTGATGGTGTTGATAAATACAGTTGTCCCTTGGTATCTGCAAGAAATTGGCTCCAGGACCCCTGCAGGTACTAAAATCCAAGGATGCTCAAGACCCGAATACAAAATGGCATACTATTTGCACATAACCTGCACATATCCCCCTCTATACTTTAAATCATCTCTTATAATACCGAATGCAATGTACATTTGACCCTTAAACAATGAGGGTGTTAAGGGCACCAACCTTCCCTGCTCCAGTTAAAAATTCACATGAAGCTTTGGACTGCCCCAGAATGTAACTACTAATAGCCTACTGTTGACCAGGAGACTTACTTATAACATAAAGTCAATTAACATACTTTTTTTGTGTTATATTTATTATATATTATCTTCTTACAGTAAGGTAAGCTAGATAAAAGAAAATGCTGTTTTAAAAAATCATGAAGAAGAGAAAATATATTTACTATTTATTAAGTGGAAGTGAATCATCATAAAGGTCATTATCATTGTCATTGTCATGTTGAGTAGGCTGAAGGGGAGGGGAAGGCAGGGTTGGTTTTGCTATCTTTGGAGTGGCAGAGGTGGAAGAAAATCCACATGTAAGTGGACTACTGCAGTTTAAACCCATGTTGTTCAAGTGCCAACTGCAAATACTATGTAAATAGTTGCTATGCTGTATTTTTAAATTTTGTATTATCTTTTATTGCTTTTTTAAAAAAAATATTTGCAATCTGTGAGTGGCTGACTCCATGGATGTGGAAGCTGCAGAGACTGAGGGCTGACTGTAAATCCCTGCATCTATACTTTGTCACGTGGCAGCTGAGCTGAACTCACCCCTGAGCTGCACTAGTGATTTATGACACACAATTCAGCAATTCCCATTTGTCAGGCCTTTTGGTACACAGTAGCCTTTGGTGACTGGAAACACATGGAGGCCCAAATCTTCTCTCCATTTCTTTGGCACTAAGTGCTATGTTACAATGAAAACAAGATCTAGGAACAAGGCACACAAATGATCACCTTGCTTGAGAGACTTAATCAAAGATGGACACACATGATCCTGGTGACCCACCTTCCTGTCAGTTCTGGTGACAGAGTCCTTTGTGAAGTGGGAGGGCAAAGCACCAGATGGAGCCCCACATCTTACTTATTACAGGGAAGAAGGATTCCCTATGGGTAATTTAATACTCTTTTAAAATTGTTGTTACACACACACAGAAGATACTTATAAGCAGGTACATCACTTTTTATAATGCAGTGTTTGTGAGTAACTTCTTAGGCAACATAATATCATATGCTGTTAATTCTCATGTTGTGTCACACAAACAATCCTGGTAATAGGGTCACATCAATACTAATGCAAGAATGCTAATAACTCCAAACCACTACCTCCTAAATAAAGACACATGCCATCATCAATTCTCATCTCACCATCTCCCTTTCTGCATGACTAGCCTGTTCTAGCGTCATCTCTTGCCTGGGCCACTGCAAGTCTCCTCAACTGAATTTATTTATTTATTTTTTGTCGTTGATCTTCATAGCCACATTGAGAAGTTAATAAATCTGATCATCTCATTTCCATTTTTGAAAACCTCTAATGGCTTCTAATATTTATTGAAAAAAGATAAAACCACATAATTGAGATGGAGTCATTTCCACGAAGACAATAGCAAAAGTAGCCTTCATCCTATGCCCGTTTCCCTGTTATTTTCCTTGTAGTACATAGCTCTGAAATTATTTTTTCAGCATATCTGATTTCCTGTCTTCCTCCAACAGAATGTCAACTTCTCATTTCATCCACTCGTAGGTCCCCAGTACCTACAACAGTGCTTGGCACACAGTAAATGTTCAGTTACCATCCATGGAATTTCACAAATGAAAGATGTGCATTGGTACTAATGCCTGTGATTTCTTTTCAGCCAATTATACTTTTGCAAAGGAAGAAGGACAATTATTTTTCTCCCTTTGTGACAGACTCAACTGTTGGAGGGATCTCAACAGCAGTTTTGCTTGGGCCCCAGACTGATCATTCAGTATAATCATTACTTTGCTTTCCCTTGAGCTGCTATGATCCTGTTGCAGCATTCTCTGTTGGTTGCCAAATTACATAAAATAGTCCAATCACTGCAGGAGATTCTGTTCCATATTGTACTAATTGTCATCCACAGAATACTTTGAGAGCATGATTGTCTTACTAGAATAAAAAGAAAGACCTTTTCTTTATTTGTCTTAAACTCACTTGGAACAGATCTCACATGACTAAACTGTTTAAGTTATTGTTATGAGTTGAATTGTGTACCCCCAAAATTCATATATTGAAGAAAACACCCTAATATTTCAGAATGTGATTGTTTTTGGAAGAGACAATCTTTAACAGATAATTAAGGTTAGATGAGATCGCTGGGGTCAGGTCTTAACTGAATATGACTGGTATCCTTATGATAAGAGACTAGGACACACACACACACACACACGCGCGCGCGTGCACACACACACACAGAGTGAAAAAAAACATGAATACACAGAGAGGAGATGGCTCTTAGAGACTCAACTGTGCTTCCCCAAAATTCATAATGTTGAAGTCCTGCGCCCAGCACTCATAAAGTGACTGTAACAGGGTGGCCCTAATCCAGTCTGGCTGGTATCCTTATAAAAAGAAGAGATGAGGACATAAAGAGAAACACCAGGGCCATGCACACACAGGAAAGACCATGTGAGGACACAACAAGAAGGCTGCCATCTGCAAGCTGAAAAGAGAGGCTGGAAGAGAAACCAAACCTGCCTTGATCTTGGACTTACAGTCTCCAGCACTGTGAGAAAGTGCATCCCTGTTATTTAAGCCTGTGTTGTTTGGTAATGGCAGCCTCTGCAAAGTAAATCAATTATGAAATTCTACAGGCAGCTTTTCAACTTACATGAAGCTCCTTTTCTTAAAATGCATGCATACAGGAATGGGTCTTATGGCAAGTACAGTGTTACTTAGAATTACCACTGCTCCGAAAATTTGCTAGATACAGCTTTCTGGGCCAGAACTGTTTCCTTTTTTGCAATCAGGAATCCTTGAAGTGGGGATATATCTTCTCTACCCATTCCTTTCCATGTAAAAAATATTCCCCTAAAAATTATTGGCTTCTTATGGTCCCTACCTCCTTTGTTTCTGACCAAGAACTAGAGTGAGTTATCTGGTTGCTGAGTTTGGGAGGGGAACTGAGTATCAGTATCTCAGCTCCTTCCTTTCCTCATTCTCATAAATGGTAGTCTGCCTTCAGAAAGTATTTGCTCTGGTGTCCTCCTTTGTGGCTTTCATTGTATTGGGGCACCCCAGTTAGACAGGTTGACATTACCTTGTGTTGTTTATGGCAGCGGGTAACAGGAAACCCATTGTTACTGCACACTTTTCCTGGTTACTTCTTGCTGTGTGACAAACAATTACAAAATTTAGTGGTGTAAAACAATCATTTTATTAATTTCAACATTTTGTGGGGCAGAAATTTGGGCAGAGCACAGCAAAGATTGCTTGTATCTGCTCTATGATGACTAAGACCTTTAATTACATTGGCTCATACAGCTGGATTTAGCTGGGCTGGCTTGGTGGGAGCTACATGTCTTGGGCCTTGATTCTGGCTGTCAGTTGGTTTCCTCAGTGATATGGTTTGGCTGTGCCCCCATGCTGTTCTCGTGATAGTGAGTGAGTTCTCATGAGATCTGATGGTTTTATAAGGGGTCCTTCACCCCTTTGCTCTGCACTTCTGTGTCCTGCCACCAAGTGAAAAAGGGAGTGTTTGCTTCCCCTTCCACCATGACCACACAGAGCTGTGAGTCAATTCAAGCTCTTTTTGTTATAATTTACCCAGCCTCAGGTATTTCTTCATGAAAGTGTGAGAATGGACTAATACACTCAGTTTTTCTCCGCATCATATCTACCAGTGCCAGAATGTCTAAGATGCTTTTTCACTAGCATATCTTTCCTGCACTGGGAGAGCTGAAACAACTAGGGCTGCCTGGACATCACTACTTTTTCATAAGCTTATCTTGGGCTTCCTCACATTGTGGTGGTATCAGAGTAGTTGGACTTCTTACATGGTGGCTAGGTCCCTCCAGAATGAGCATTCTAAGACACCAACATGAAAACTGCAAGGTTTATTCTGACCTAATCTTGAAAGGCACACAGTATCATTTCTGATATATTCTGCAGATTATAAGTGAGTCACAGGGACAGCCAAGATTCAGTAGGTAAGGGCTGGCTACACAAAGATGTTAATACAAGAGGTGGTTAAAAGAGGGCTCTTTTTTAGAGAATATCACAACATTTAAGCCATGTTCTTAAATAGATAATAAAGGTGCTATTGTCATCTCATCTACTTTTTCTTCTATGAAACTTTCCAGTTGATTCAAAACTGAGGCCAGAAAAAGTAAAATTTTTAAAGTTGATATTCTCATACATCAGCAACAGCTATTATTTGTTCTTGATATATGGCTTGTATCAGAAATATCTTAGTTATAGGCAACATCTTAAAATGCCCTGCTTTCATGCAAATAAGAGGATGTAAATGGATGATTGGGGGTTGGGATGTTGCTTAACATCAAGTGCCAGACATGAATAAGCATCACACCTTAGTCAAGAAATAAATTCTAAGGACAGAAAGGAATTCTGAAAATATGGTAGCCAAAACATCCTGCTGCCTTGTCATTCCCAAACTCAACTTTAATCCTTCTTCCACATGAGCCAAGTGGATGATGGAACTGGAAGACAGCCATATCCTGGAGGATAGAAATGATTGGGCTCTTGCAAATAAATTGAAAGAGAAAAATGGTCCTTACTGACATTCAAATTAGAGGCCAGGAAGATCAAGTGAAGGAAATTTTCGGAGACTACTTAGTCAAACTGCTAAGTAGTAGAAATCAAGAGGGAAAGATAAGGCTTACAGCCACAGGAGACTTAACACGCAAATAATGAGAAGGGAAAACAAGAAGATCTCATGGAAATGAAATTATTAAACAAATGATAGCAGAAAAATTTCCTAACCTGAAGGAAGACCTAGGTAGGCAGAGGAACATTGAGGCAAGTCTTAATAGGATTTCTAAACTCCAAGAATAAAGAAAACATTTTATAGGCTTCAAAGTAGAAAAGACAAGTTATTTCAAAGGTTAATTCACAGATTCAGGTTGGCATTGGACATCTCATCTGTGGAACAAGGAGCTAGCCAATCATAGAATGACCTCTATAGATCACTTAGAGAAAAGAAATACAACCATGGATCCTGACAGCAGCCCAAATGCCATTCCAGTAGCACAAATGAAAGAAAAATACTGTAAATGTACAAGAATTGAAAGTACACATCACTCAAACACTCTACAGGAGGAAAATTCTGGAGAAAGAACTACAACTAGCAAACAAGCCAGAACAGAGATGAGAATGGGGTGTTTGAGAGGTGGCTGGGAAGAGGTTAAATCTGTGAGTGAGGATAGGAAAAATAAAAAATGCAAGCAAACTAAAAATCTTATCCTAAGAAGTATACGAGATATAGAGAAATAGGGGAAGAAAGCCCTTAGTAAGAATTTTTAAAGTAAAATTAATATTAATAAATAATAGGCTTTATTATAATTGCCAGGAATGGGAAGGGAACTCAAAGTACACTAGCAACATACAGTAAGAACCCAAATTAATAAGCACTTTTACTTGTAAATTAGCTACAAATATACAAAGGAGGGAAAGAAAAATATCAAATGGAAATACTAAATATAGAATAAGATGAAATAAATGAAAATAAGTATATCATCACATATAATGTGTTAGTTATCTATAGCTGCATAACAGATCCAATTAAAAATTGATTTGACTGAATGATTACCTGATCTTACCATCAGAATATTTGTTGTATTTGTGCAAGAGTGAACCTTTCAGGCAAGGTATTCCTTGGACTTCTCAAAAGTTTTCATCCCTGGGATGCAAGGCTGGTTCAACATACACAAATCAATAAATGTAATCCATCATATAAACAAAACCAATGATAAAACCACATGATTATCTTAATAGATGCAGAAAAGGTCTTCAATAAAATTCATCACCCCTTCATGCTAAAAACTCTCAATAAATTAGGTATTGATGGAACGTATCTCAAAATAATAAGAGCTATTTGTGACTAACCCACAGCCAATATCATACTGAATGGGCAAAAGTTGGAAGCATTCCCTTTGAAAACTGGCACAAGACAAGGATGCCCTCTCTCACGACTCCTACTCAATACGTATTGAAAGTTCTGACCAGGGCAATTAGGCAAGAGAAAGAAATAAAACATATTTAAATGGGAAAAGAGGAAGTCAAATTGTCTCTGTTTGCAGATGACATGATTGTATATTTAGAAAACCCCATGGTCTCAAACCACAATCTCCTTAAGCTGATAAGCAACTTCAGCAAAGTCTCAGGATACAAAATCAATGTGCAAAAACCACAGTCATTCCTATACACCAATAACAGAGAAACAGAGAGCCAAATCGTAAGTGAACTCCCATTCACAATTGCTACAAAGAGAATACAATACCTAGGAATCAAACTTACAAGGGATATGAAGGACCTCTTCAAGGAGAACTACCAACCACTGCTCAAGGAAATAAGAGAGGACACAAACAAATGGAAAAACATTCCATGCTCATGGATAGGAAGACTCAATATCGTGAAAATGGCTGTACTGCCCAAAGAAATTTATAGATTCAGTGGTATTCCCAACAAGATACCATTGACTTTCTTCACAGAATTACAAAACAGTACATTAAATTTCATATGGAACCAAAAAAGGGCCCACATAGCCAAGACAATCCTAAGCAAAAAGAACAAAGCTGGAGGCATCACACTACCTGGCTTCAAACTATTCTACAAGGCTATACTAACCAAAACACCATGGTGCTGGTACCAAAACAGATCTATAAACCAATGGAATAGAACAGAGGCCTCAGAAATAATGCCATGCATCTACAACCATCTGATCTTTAACAAACCTGACAAAAACAAGCAATGGGGAAAGGATTCCCTATTTAATAAATGGTATTGGGAAAACTGGCTAGCCATACACAGAAAACTGAAACTAGATCCCTTCCTTACAGCTTATACAAAAATTAACTCAAGATGGATTAAAGACTTAAACGTAAAACCTAAAACCATAAAAATCCTAGAAGAAAGCCTAGGCAATACCATTTAGCACATAGGCATGGGCAAAGACTTCATGACTAAAACACCCAAAGCAATGGCAACCAAAGCCAGAATTGACAAATGAGATCTAATTAAACTAAAGAGCTTCTGCACAGCAAAAGAAACTGTCATCAGAGTGAACAGGCAACCTACAGAATGGGAGAAAATTTGCAATCTATCCATCTGACAAAGGGCTAATATCCAGAATCTACAAAGAACTTGAACAAATTTACAAGAAAAAAACCAAACGACTCCATCAAAAAGTGGGTGAAGGATATGAACAGACATGTCTCAAAAGAAGACATTTATATGGCCAACGAACACATGAAAAAAGGCTAATCATCACTAGTCATTAGAGAAATACAAATCAAAACCACAATGAGATACCATCTCACGCCAGTTAGAATGGTGATCATTAAAAAGTCAGGAAACAACAGGTGCTGGAGAGGTTTTGGAGAAATAGGAATGCTTTTACACTGTTGGTGGGAGCGTAAATTAGTTCAACCATAGTGGAAAACAGTGTGGCGTTTCCTCAAGGATCTAGAACCAAAAATACCATTTGACCCAGCAATCCCATTACTGGGTATATACCCAAAGGATTATAAATCATTCAACTATAAAGACACATGCACACAGATGTTTATTGCAGCAGTGTTCACAATAGCAAAGACTTGGAACCAACCCATCAATGATAGACTGGATAAAGAAAATGTGGCACATATATACCATGGAAATACTATGCAGCCATAAAAAGGATGAGTCCATGTCCTTTGCAGGGACATGGATGAAGCTGAAAACCATCATTGCTGGCAAACTAGCACCACATGGAACAGAAAACCAAACACCGCGTGTTTTCACTCATAAGTGGGAGTTGAACAAGGAGAACACATGGACACAGGGAGTGAAACATCACCCACCAGGGCCTGTTGGGGGTTGGGGGACAAGGGAAGGGATAGCATGAGGAAAAATAACTAATGTAGATGACGAGTTAATGGGTTCAGCAAACCACCATGGCACGTGTATACCTATGTAACAAACCTACACATCCTGCACATGTATCCCAGAACTTAAAAGTATAATAAAAGAAAAGAAAAGAAAAGAAAAAATAAGAAAGTTTTAGGGGAACTTTAGCCAAGATGGCTGAACCAACAGACAGAAAAAACTTCTCCCATCGAGAGACCAGACCATCAAGAAGACTGGCACACTCTGAATTGATCTTCAGAAAGAAGACATTGAGAGTCAACAGAGGGAAGACACAGACCCTAGGCTGAATGGGGAGGAAGCTAAGAACGCTGCTTGGGGTTGCCACGCACCAGGACTCCTCCCTGACCCTATGTGGCTCCTGGGGAAATGGTGAGTGAAACAGGTGTGGAGTGGCTCTTAAGGACCTCTTTTAAGGTGGGTCTGGTGATAGCAAATTTACTTAGTTTTTGCTTGTTTGAAAAGGATTACATTTCTCCTTTTCCCAGGCTGTTCTCAAACTCCTGAGCTCAAGTGATCTGCCTGCTTCAGCCTTCTACAGTGTTGGGACTGCAGGCATGAGCCACTGTGCCTGGCCAAAAATCAATAGCATTTCCATACACCAACAACATCTAAGCTGAATGTAATCCTATTCACAAACAAAAAGAATAAAATACCTAGGAATACAGCCTACCAGGGAGGTAAAAAATCTCTACAACCAAAATGACAAAACACTGCTCAAAGAAATCAGATGACACAAACAAATGGAAACACATTTCATGCTCATGGATAGGAAGATCAATATTGTTAAAATGACCATACTGCCCAATGTAATTTATAGATTCAGTGATATTCCTGTTAAACTACCAATGTCAGTTTTCACAGAATTAGAAAAGCTATTTTAAAATCTACATGGGTCTAATAAAGAGTGTGAATAGCCAAAGCAATCCTAAGCAGAAAGAACGAAGCTGGAGGCATCACACTACCCAAATTCAAACTATACTACAAGGTTGCAGTAAATAAAACAGCATGGTACTGGCATTAAAAAAGACCATAGGCCAGTGAAATGAGTTACAGAACCCAGAAATAAAGTGGCACACCTACAACCATCAGTTCTTTGACAAAATCAGCAATAACAAGCAATGCAGAAAGGACCTCCTATTCAATAAATGGCTCTGGTATCACTGCCTAGCCATATGCAGAACATTGAAACTGGACTTCTATATTTCACCATATAAAAAAAATTAAACTCAGGATAGATTAAAGACTTAAAAGTAAAACCTAAAACTACAAAAACTCTAGAAGAAAATCTAGGAAATACCTCTCTGGACATAGGCCTTGGCAAAGATTTCAAGATGTAGACTCCAAAAACAACTGCATCGAAACCAAAAATTGACAAGTGGGACCTAATTAAACTAAAAAGCTTCTACACAGCAAAAGAAACTGTCAACAGAATAAACCCACAACCTATAGAATGGGAGAAAATAATTGCAAACTATGCATCCAACAAAGGTCTAATATTCAGAATCTATTAGAAACTTAAACAATTGAACAAACAGAAAACAACCTGATTGAAAAATGGGCATAATACATGAACAGACACTTCTCAAAAGAGAACACAAACAATTAGGCAACAAATATATGAAAAAAAATGCTCCACATCACTAATCATCAGAGAAATACAAATCAAATTGCAATGCTATACCAACTCACACTAAACAGAATGGCTATTACTAAAACAGCAAAAAACGAGACATGCTGGTGAAGCTTCAGAGAAAAGGAAATTCTTACATATTGCTGATGGGAATGTAAATTAGTTCTGGAAATTTCTGAAAGAACTTAAAACAAAACTATGATTCAATCCAGCAATGCCATTACTGGGCATTTATCCAAAAGAAAATAAATTATTCTACCAAAAAGACATATGCACTTACATTTTCATTGCATCACTGTTCATGATAGCAGAGACACGGAATCAACACAGGTGCCCATCAATGGTGGATTGGATAAAGAAAATGTACATATACATATACACCATGGGATACTACACAGCCACAAAAAAGAGTGAGATCATGTCCTTTGCAGCAACCATGGATGTAGCTGGAGGCCATTATGCTAAGTGAATTAACACAGGAACAGAAAACCAAATACCTCATGTTCTCATTTATAAGTGGAAACTAAACATTAGGTACACATGGACACAAAGATAGGAACAATAGACACTAGAGCTTACTTGAGATTGGAGGGTGAGAAGAGTGTTAGGAAAGAAAAACTACCTATTGGGTACTATGCTCACTACCTGGGTGACAAAATCAATTGTACATGAAACCCCAGCAACATGCAATTAACCCATGTAACAAACTTGCACGTGTACCCCCTAAACCTAAAAAAAGAAGTTGGAAGGAAAAAAGAAGTTGAAGTGATGCCAGGGCTTCACTGAGTTTATAAAGACTGGAGGTGTGACTATTTTTGTTCCTGGATTGCTAATAAATGCTTGAATGATTATTATCATTTAAATATAGTATCTGGTAAATATTATGGGGAAGTTGACATTTAGTTCTTGTCCACTTCTAATTTTTGGAGATTATTACTATTAATTTAAAAAAGAGATATTTGTAGAAAGTAAAAATGGTTTAGTGAACATAAAATTACCCTCAAATATCCAAAATAATAACAGATATTCTGAAGGGTCAAATATTTTAAAAATTTCACTTAAGTCAGTAAAACTTTTAAAAAGAAGTTATAAAAATATTTGTTGATACTGTGAAAATTATACAGCTGGGAAATGAACAAGATTATACTACATTAAGTATAATTATAATTGGCCCCTGAACAACAAATGGGTTAGGGGCACTGACCCCCCTCTGCAGTAGAAAATTCAACTGTAACTTTTGATTTCCCCAAACTTAACTACTAATAACTTACTGTTGACCAGAGGCCTTACTGATAACATAGCCAATTGATAGGTATTTTGTATATGTATTATGTGCTGTATTCTTACAATAAAATAAGCTAGAGAAATGAAAAATGCTATTAAGAAAATCATAAGAGAGAGAAAATGTATTTAATATTCATTGGGTGGAGGTAGATGATCAAAAGCCTTCATCCTTGCCATCTTCATGTTGAGTAGGCTGAGAAGAAGGAAGAGGAGGGGTTGATTTTGCTTGTTAGGGGTGGTAGAGGCAAAAGAAAATTCACATATAAGTGGACCTGTGTGGTTGAAACTTATGTTGTTCAAGGTTCAACTATAATATGAAAATTTGGTAGGGTACTGGATATATTTTTACATATATATAACATAATATATAATATATTTGTGTGTATTTGTATATAAGATTATATATAGCTATATATATAATCTCAGTACATTTTTCCTTATAATGATGACAACCAAAAATAAAAGTAGTAATATATTTCATTTATAATGGTGACAAAAATGATAAATACTCAGGAATAAATTTAAGAAAAAAGCATCAGAACTTAATTAAAAAATTAGTAGGAAACATATAGGGAAAATATGTTATTGAAAGACAAATGGATATTTAAATAATTAGACATATCATATTCTTAGATGGTAATATTTAATAAATAAAAATATCAGTTCTGAAATAATAAAATTCAAATTGTAATTGTAAGAAGACTTTGGTAATTTCATCAAGGATCTTCTTATAGAAGAATAAATAACAAAAATAGCCAAAAAATTATTTAAAAATAACTATCATGATAAAGATATTCCTTTGTTAGACATTAGAAGATGCTGTGAAGCTTTGAAGTTTAAACAGATAAATAAATCATAGAAATAAAATAGAGAAGCAAAAAACAAATTCCATTATTTATGGATTTTGAATATATCACAAAGTTGGCATTTTGTTTCATTGAGGAAAGGTCATTTCATAAATGGTTACAGCATAGCTAATATTTAATTCATCTAGAATAAAATGAAGTGGGAGCCACACCTTGTACCACATATGAAAATAAATCCTAGCTGAATTTAAAACTTACATATTAAAAATTTTAAAAAGATATGTAGAAAAAAATTAAGTATTTATACTTACTACCTAAATGTGGGATAAACATTTTTATGGGGCCAGGAAATTCAGGAACTGTAAAAGACAGATGCATATAAATATATATAAATTTATGTCTTTATATAGCAAAAGATAACAAAATCATTAGATAAGTCATAGATCTGTAAAATGAAGTTGAACACAGATACAGATACAGTTTAAAGTCTACATAATGTAAAGAATATTTAGGATTCATTCTGGCAAGAAACATAATTCCATAGTATAATGAACAAATAATGTAAATTGGCAATTCTTCGAAACAAAACCATATGTTAGAATCCTTAAATTCACAATTACTAGAATACATCTGAATATAGGAAAGGAGAGGAAAGTGTAGATGAATAAAAATAAAATAAGGAGAAAAATAAATACAGAACAAAAATCTTCTCAGAACATTTGATATGAATTTGAGTACATAAAATTTCCAAGGCATGTATGTACATACATAAAGTCTTGAAAAAATAGATAAACTTAGGTATTTATCTATGATTACTGTCCATATTGAGTATATATGGTAAGTGAAAAAATATCCACATTGCATGGTAACGTGCATGCTATGATTCTATTTTCTTAAAAACAGTAGCAACAATAATGTGTGTGTATGCAAGTATAAATTTGATGAGAGTGATGATGTAAAAGGACACCAGGCTGGCTACTTTGTGCGTGCGTGTGTGTGTGTGTGTGTGTGTGTGTGTGTGTGTGTGTTGGAGGGAGGGGTGTTGTATAAGATGGCAGCAGCCAGCAAATTTGCTTATTTATTATTGTATAGTGTTCCTTTTATATGTTATAAGAATATATTTTACTCTGAATATTTGAAAACCATCAAACAGTCATAATGATATTTTGGTCAGTGATGACCAAACCACGTATTTATTTGATGGTGATCACATAAGGTTATAATGGAGCAGAAAAATTCCTATTGCTAGTGATATCACAGGCATTGCAATGATGCACTACAGTACATTACTAACATGTTTGTGGCGATGCTGGTGTAAGCAAACCTACTGCCCTGCCAGTCCTATACCATTATAGCATATGCAGTTATGTACAATATGAAATACTTCATAATAATAATGAATAATTGTTACTGGTTTATGGATTTACTATACTATACTTTTATTGTTATTTTAGAATGTAGTCCTCCTACTTATTTTAAAATTAATAAAAGAGTTAACTGTAAAACAGCTTCAGGCAGGTCCTTCAGGAGATATTCCAGAAGAAGGCATTGTTATCCTAGGAGATGATAGCTCCATGAGTGTTATCGCCCTGAAGACCTTCCAGTGGGACAAGATATGGAGATGGAAGACAGTGAAATTGATGATCCCAATCCTGTGTAGGTCTAGGCTAATGTGTGTGTTTGTGTCTTAATTTTTAACAAAATGGTTTAAAAATTGAAAAATAAAAATAGAAAGCAGAAAAAGCTTATAGAATAAGAATATAAAGAAAAAATAGTTTTATACAGCTGTGGAATCAGTCTGTGTTTTCAGCTAAGTGTATTTACAAAAGACTTATAAAGTTAAAAATATTTACAAGTTCTTAAAGTAAAAAAGTTATGATAAGCAAAGGTTAATTTATTATAAAAGAAAAAATATGGCTTGTAAATTTAGTGTACTAAGTGTAGAGCTTTATAAAGCTTACAGTAGTGGCCAGTAATGTCCTAGGCTTTCACATTTACTCACCATTCACTCATTGACTCACTCAGAGCAACTTCCAGTCCTGCAAACTCCATTCTGGGTGAGTGCCCTATACAGGTAGGGCACATTATCATTTACATGATCTTAAATACATTATCTTTTATAATGTATTTATACTTCATCTTTTATGGTTGGATGTATAAGTACCGACCATTGTGTTACACTTGCCTATAGTAGTCAGTACAGTAACATGCTGGTCAGGTTTGTAACCTAGGAGCAATAGTCTATACCACGTAGCCTGGGTGTGTACAATTAGGCAATACCATCTAGAATTGTGTAGTACACTCTATAATATTGTCAGAATGAGGAGGTCACTGAATGAAGCATTTCTCAGAACCAATCCCCATTGTTAAAGATGCATTAACTATACTGAAAATGTATACATATTTACATTCCAGTTCCATGTGCTTGCTTAAAATAATGCATAAATATTTACTAAGAAAATACAATTCTGCATCAGTGTGTAATGTAAAAATTGGGTATTGTCAGAATTATGCTAAAGATTTCTTGTATGATTCATGAAGAGTATAAGATGTGATTTTCGGCTGGGTGCAGTGGCTCACACCTGTAATCCCAGCACTTTGGGAGGTCAAGGCAGGTGGATCACGAGGTCAGGAAATCGAGACCATCCTGGCTAACACGGTGAAACCCCATCTGTACTAAAAATACAAAAAATTAGCTGGGCGTGGTGGTGGGAGCCTGTAATTCCAGCTGCTTGGGAGGCTGAGGCAGGAGAATGGCGTGAACCCGGGAGGTGGAGCTTGCAGTGAGCCAAGAGTGCACCACTGCACTCCAGCCTGGGCGACAGAGAGAGATTCCATCTCAAAAAAAAAAAAAAAAAGTGATTTTCATCATACAAACCTGTAGAGTATTTTGCACTTTAAGGTTTACAAACAACATCTCCTAATGAGGAATAAAGGAAAGTCTCTCTGCAGGTGTCTGATCATGTTTTCACTCTGCCCTAACGTGACCATCAAAACCTTGGGGGAAAAGAGGGATGGATATCAATTTCTAAAGTGTTTCTTCTTACCTACAGAGTTTACTCCATTTAGGTTTACTATTAGGTTTCTAAGCTGTAATACGTTAATTTACTGTGAGAATAAAAAATAGTCAAATTGCCCTTTTAGAAGTTTAGGTTCTAAGGTTATCCCCCAAATTATAGGATTTGGTGATTTTATTTAATTATATTAACTTATGGCTCCAACCTAGCTGACAAATTAAACGTGTAGATATCAGGCTGTTGAAATAAAAATCTCAATTTTATTGAAAGTTTAATGAAAACCAGTTCTGAGGCTTTAAGTGACTTATCCAAGGACACATAGGTAGTAAGTAGCACAGAGGAATTTGAACCCATACCTGCCCAAAACCTAAGCCCAGGCTGTACAGCTCTCCACCTGCATCAACCTGCAGTAGAAAGTCCTGAGAAGCCTGGCAAAACAACTTAAAAATGCACGTATCTAGCATTTCAAAGAACAGAAGATAAGAGAGGCAGAGAAGGTAGAAGGGCTTGCGTTCACGTTTTTGGGGATGAGTGGATTGGAGGTGGGCATTCATGTAGGATAAGTATATGGTGGAGGTGAAAGGAAATTGACTTGGCTCAGGGAAATCTAATTGGCTTGGAGGTGAGAATTGTGGGTGACTGAAAAACTGCAGTGGCCTACAACTAGTAATTTCTATTTCATCCTAACTTTATTTCTTGTCCAAAGGGAGGAAAAATGCCTTGAAGAACAGGAGTAGGAGAGAGAAGAAAGGAAAGCTGGTGGGAGTTTAAGTCAAGGTTGGTTTCCTTCCTGACCTCACCCACATTCTCCCACTCTTCCTGTTTGCACTCAGCTGCACCCAGGCGGAGGCTACTAAGGAGAGTTGGGTTTCAAGCAGCCTTTGTAGGAAAACGGGGGCTTAAGATGAAACACAAGCTCCAGGGTGACTCTGAGGGACCTTGCAGCTAGGATTTCCTGGGAAGTTTTCCCACCTCACCATTCTGTTAAGTTACAGGGGCAGAAATAAGAGCCTCCTATGTAGCAGGTGACCCTTAAAGTCAATGAGTGAGTAACAAGAGGAATATCATCTTTTTATTTGTGTTACAGAATAAGGATGTTTGTGACTGCAATTCTCCTATTCTCCAAACACCAACTGGGTATCCAAAAATTCAGTTCTATTGTGACACTAACTCCTTAGCATCGGACTCCCCAGGTTTAAGGGCTCAGTCCCACAATACTGTCCTTCCATCATATGCTGTCTCAAGGACTGGGTCCCCAGGTTAGCTGCACTTCTGTCTGACTTGGCTAAAAATTCAGAGGCTCCCATAACCTCCTTGCCAGGTTTGGTGATTCACTGGAATGTCTCACAAAACTCAGGAAAGTGCTTTTCTTATTGTTACTCATCTATTACAAAGGCTACAACTCAGAACAGTCAGGTAGAAGAGATGCACAGAGCAAGGTATGGGGGGAGGCAAGGATCTTCCCTGCCTTTTCTGGGTGTGCCACCCTCCAGCACCTCATTGTGGTCGCTGACCAGGAAGCTCTCTGAACCCTGTTGTTTAGTGGTTTTTATGGAGGTTTTATTGCGTAGGCATGATTGATTAAATCATTGGCCACAGGTGATTCAACACAGTCTCCAGCCCCTTTCCCCTCCCCTGGAAAGTCAGGGGGTGGAGCTGAATGTTCCAACTCGCTAATCATTCTGTTGTCTTTCTGGGGACCACCTTCCATCATGAAGTTATCCAGGGACTCTCAAGAGTTATCCAGGGACCCTCAAGAAGACAAGAAGATGAGAGAAAGTTTGGAACCTCCTAGAGACTTGTTGAATGGTTTATATATTAACGTAAACTTAGTTATTGTTGAAAGGGGCTTGTTATGAAACACAAAAGATACTCTCATCACTCAGGAAATTCCAAAAAGTTTTAAGAGCTTTCTGCGAGCAATTGGGTACAAAAACTAAATATTTCTCATTATACCTCCGTGACATATTTTCATAATAAAATGAAACTTTTTGGGGAGAGGGTTAACATTTCTTTGTTATATTAGGATAAATCATTTGGCTCATTCTGGGGTAATTTGATATTCCCCCCTTTAAAAAAACTGGGAATTGCTATTCCAAATAAAAGTCCTCTCACTCTAAAGAAAAGGCCAAAGCCCTCTGTATAAATCAACTAGAGTTGCTGTAAGAAAATATCACAAGCTGGATAATTAAACAGCAAAGATTTACTGTCTCACAACTGTGTAGGCTAGAAGTCCAAAATCAAGGCGTCAGTAGGGCTGGCTTTTGTTGAGGGGCTGTGAGACAGAGGATCTACCCCAGATCCTCTCTCCATGGCTTGTACATGGCCCTCATTTGCATCTCTTACAATCACCTAGCTTTCCCTCTGTGTTTATCTCTATGTCCAAATTCCCCCTTTTTATAAGGACAACAGTCATGTTGGATTAGGGCACACCTTAATGTCCTTGCTTTAACTTGGTTACTTCTGTAAAGATCCTACCTCCAAATACAGTTATACTGTAAGTACTCAAGGTTAGGACTTTAACATATAATTTTCGGGGAGACACAATTTAAGCAATAATATCCTCGGCTTTCTAATGAGCATTGTTTCTGAATCAGTTACTAAGGGTTATGTGATGATTTTGTGTGGAGGCAGAATTGGGAGTATAATGTATCAAGGGAAAGAGAGTAGGTTTGATGACTTGTTATGTAAAACATTATGTGTGTATTGGATAAAATTGTACCCAGGTACAGATAACTATCCAATCAGGAGTTACATTTCAATACAAATCTGACATTATTTTTGGGAAGGCTATATTTCAGAGGCATCTAGTATAAGTGCTTCTGTTATTCAGAATCTTTGCTAATTAACATAACTTGATGATAGAAATATACTTTCTTGTTGAAATAAATTGATTAACTTTCCATTCAATATGAGTGGATTGGCTAAAATATTTGAAAGATATACCATACTTTTGTGTGAAATTGGCATGATAACTGAGACCCGGAACCTAGGTTGGATGTTTACACCTTGATTTCTAAATTGTTTTCGGTTTAGTCACTGGGCTGTAGAATTTCTGATTGTTTGATATGGTAGGATGACAGAGTACTCCTTCCAGAAAAATTTTGTGGTTTCCCCAACTGACCTTTTATACAATGTATGGTTGCAACACTTAAAAAAAGAAAGAGAGCTGAGACTTCTTTGTGCTTGCAGAACCAGTTGTATAAAACCTTTTTGTGCTTGCATAAAATAAAACTTTAATAAATATATATATGTGTGTTGCAAAATTTGATCACAACTGGATGGCTAATTTGTGGTGAAATGGCTAATCTCCATCCAAGGTTAAGAGTTTGTGTGATCAAATTTATCTCAGTTAACAACAGAGTTTGTATTATAGCCTTCAATTCCATCTTCCTTTAATTCAGTTTTAGGCCAGTGGTCACTTCACCAGTGGTCAGCCCCTGGAATTCCTGACCATGTCTGTTTTGTTAGGAGGCAGCCCCTCCAAGTGGCTGTTAATAAGGAAGTCAAGGTGAGCCAGCCACATTGCTCTCCATTGCTCTGTATTCCCCTGCAGCAGTTACATCTAAAGTTTCATGGGTATATCAGACCATATTGATGAGTTGGGGTTAACTAAACACAGTGACAATGTTAAACAGGAAAAAATAATAAGTGACTTGACATGGCTGCGCACATAGGTTGTGGACACTTTAAAAATAATGCTCCATAAAGTATCTCTTTCACTGGTAAGATCCTACATGGACACACCAACTTGCCTTATGATCCTACTCTATGCCCCCGTCATTCAACCTGTACACTTTGAGTCTTTACTCTTCACCTCCTGCTACCCATTATTCACACACATCTATTTGGCCATAGTGTTTATTATCACTTCCAACCACATTTGCAGGATATATTGAAACAGAGTAATCCTCAGCAATGCATTTCCTAAATTCTGACATTTTCTAATCTGGAACACAGGCTTGTTCTATTTCTCCATTCTGTTTAGAACAAAGGTCAATTCCTATCCAATGCCCAGGTCACATTTCAGGCCAAACAAATCAGAATTTCTGAGGGTAGAACCATGAATTTTTTAAGCTCCCCAGGCCAGAGTTAAGAACCACTGATCTAAGAAAACAACAAGAGGGATGGCAAGAGGGCGGCTGGCTTTGACATTAAGTACAAGACCATATACATTTCCTAGAAGCAAACATGAAGTCTCAGACACAGTATAGCCTAAATATGTTGCATGACAAATACATATTTTCCTCATTGTAAAATAATTTAAACAATTGTCTCTTCCCACACTAAATATAACGCCTTACCTTATTACAAGCAGAAGTTCTGATTTCTGTTTGTTAATTGAATTCTTGATTTCAGACTGTACCTTAGTGGCCTTTGATACATTAAAGAAAAACAAAAAAACAAGTTCAGAATCTACCTGTAGTTTATTGAGATTTAAAAATCAAAATATCTTCCTTACCTTATTTTTGCTATTTAATGTTTTACTTTTGAATCAAATTATACTCACAGAATTTAAAGGGTTAAATTGTTTTAGAATTATTTATTGAGAAACAGCTACTTTATGTCCCTCGTCTTACTTCCTTTCCTCACGGTAAAACATTTTTATAGTTTCTGCTTCATTTACTGGGTGCTGTGACACACATTTCAGCTCCTTTTGTCATCTTGTTCTCTCCTTACTGAGCCCTGGGCTCTCTGTTTGCTCACAATTGTAAGTTGGTAGATTCATTAGGTTAAGTAACTTGGTGCTGAATTTTGATCGTAGTTTTCACTTATTGTGATGTATTGTTTTCTTGTAGGGGTTCTTAAGTAAACTTTTGTTTTTTCTTTTATCTTCTTATTTTTCTCCTTCCTTCTTTGTTTATGTCTTGTGCTGCTTCCTTTAAAATAATTATTAAGGGGAAATTCATAGAACACAAAATTAATCACTTTAAAATTCACAGTTCAATGTTATATAGTACATTCACAACATTGTGGAACCGTATCTTTATCTTGTTCTACCACATCTTCACCCCAAAAGGAATCTCCTTACTCACCAAGCAGTCTCTTTACCTTTTGATAAGACAAAATACTTATCATATTAGCTACCCATTGCTGTGTAACAAATGGCTGAAACAGAGCGACTTCAACCAACAATCATTTCTTAATCTTACAGTTTGTGAGAGTCAACAATCAAGACATGGCCTAGACTTCAACTTAGCATTTTGCACAAGGCTCTGCTCAAGGTGTCAGGAGCTGCTGTTGTGTCAAGGCTTGACTTGGAGAGAGTCCCTTTCTAAGCTCGTTCATGTGAGTGTTGGCAGGACTCATTTTCTTGCAGGCTGTTGGCAGGACTCATTTTCTTGCAGGCTGTTCCTTGCTAGGTTTTGGCCAGATGCTGGCCTCAATTTCATGCCATGGACCTTTCCACAGGGAAGCTCACATCAGGACAGTTAGCTCCATCAGAACAAGTGAGGAAAAAACAGAAAGAAGAGAGAAAGATGGAGACAGAGACAAAGAGAGCCCGCAAGTCTTTTTGTAACCAGTCTTGGAAGTGACATCATATCATGTCAGCCCTATTTTATTTGTGAGAAGCCATCACTAGGTCCAGCCCATATTAAAAGAGAGAGGATTACACAATGGCATGAGTTAGCAATGTGCTGAGAATTGGGGATCCGTAGGGGGTATCTCAGAGGCTGCCTACCACGCATGGCATTCTCCAGATTTTGTTTGTTTGTTTGTTTGGAAATGGTGGAAATTTGAGGATCTGTTATCCAATTTTGAGTAATTATTCATAATTAGAAAGTGGTTTTGTTTTTTACCATTGTACATCTAAGAGAATTTACATTAATTTAGGGGATAAAAAATTTACAAAGGCAAAACACTTAACAATTAAGACTGAACACAATAAAGCTTTGAATATATGTTCCTTGTACATTAAAAAGGCAGTCAGATAGAATTGAATAATTATTATAAACCTATACCCAAATGACTGTCTCCATAAATCCATATCCTATATCCTAGGCATGGAGCAAAAATATACTGATCATTAAGAAGAGGAAAGATCAATACTGGCTGCAGCTACTAAGGAGGGAACACACTTAGAAAACCTTACTTAAAGGAGAAGGAACATTATGGTGGTTATTTGAGCAACAGGAAACAGATGATATTTAACATGAAGAAGAGAGTATTTTGTGAGTTTTGGAGCTGTTTTGGGATTTGCCAGTGTAAGAGGGCTGTGATGTCTTTGTGTTTCCCTGGCGGTGGACATGGAACCTCAGAGTAGAAAGAGCTTCTTAAAGATCTAGGTTGTGTATCCTGCATCCTCTCCCACCCCACCCCAGCCAATTAATTGTGTAACTTTGAGTAAGTTCCCTAACATTTTTAGGTTTCCATTTTCCTGTCTGGAAATTGTGAAAATCACTGCATATATATCAAAGAGTTGTTATAATAATAAACTTGTAGTAGAAGTTTAAGGATACATTATACTATATTTGCTTATACTTAATGAGGACTAAGAGTGGGAAACATTTAGAGGGGTTACATTTTGGCTTAAAATTGAGAGGCATTAAGTATTAAGCCAATAGTGGTTAGCTTTTGGCTTAATATTGGGAAGAATTGTCACAATTTAGAGGAGGAGTTAGCAAACTATGTCAGGTGAGATTTTGCACATGGCCTGTTGTTGTATGGAGTGTTAGTGAGGCATGGTTTTTATACTTTTAAAGTGTTTTTGATGAAGTAGCAGCAACAAAAGTAGCAGTGGAGACTGTCCATGGCCCACAAAGTCAAAACTATTTGCTATCTGACCCTTTATGAAAAACGTTTGCCAAACCTGAAAATCTTTCTCAAAATGAGCCGACATCCTTGGGGAGTGAGTGGGTTTTCTGTCCGTTGAGAAGGCAGTAGAATGAGGATGATGTAGGAAGAAATGAAGTTGAGTAAAAAGAATTCAAACCTAGAGGACAACTGAAGAAATATCCTCCGAAGTCCTTCTCAACCATAAGATTCTACCAGTTTGTGGCCGCCCATTCTGTATTTTGAAAGCTCTGGTTGTTAGAGAGTTCTTCCTTATATTGAACAAACTCTTTCTTTGTAAATTCTATTCATGCCTGTTTTCTTTGCTACCTTTGTTCTTTGCTGTCTCTTGGAAGCTGTTGTCAGAAAGGTGTTTGGAGAAAATTGAGGCTTAGGTCATCTTTGCTGTCTTGGAACCAGATTAGTCCTTATGTTATGACACAATGTCAAACAGGCATAGTGTTGATAGTGGTGAATGAAGGCACAGAGGCAAATAAGAGGACTCTCTTCCTGTTAATAAAAACCAAAATAAGAAATACTGTCCTGAACTTGCTTAGCTTTTAATCCTGATAGATGACACTAGGACATATTATAGCCATAACAACAAAAATTTACTGAGCATCTATGTGCAAGACACTGCATATATATTATTTAATTCAATTCGTACAAAAGCACTATGAGGTACCAATTATTATCACAACAGTAATTGAACATAATAACAGAAAAACCTACATCTGATGAGATAGGTACTATTATTATCTCCATTTTACAAGTCAAAAGATGAGGTTTAGAAGCATTAACAAACTTTTCTTAAGTCAAGTAAGTGAGTAGCAGGCTCTGAAGTCAAGCCTTGGCCTGCATACCCCAAAGCCCATTCTCCTACCCACCATGATGTTCAACACATGGTACTTTCTATTTGTGGTAATTATGAGTAATGTGAATACCACTGCTCCAAAACCTCTTCCCTCCCTTTAGTGGTAATATAAAACCCAGTTGTCTCATTTTACATATTTTCCCCCTCTAAGCTATTAGAAGGAGTAGGGTCCCTCACACACTATTTTTTCTGAGTGCCTAAAACATGATAGGTATTTTTTTACTGTTTATTTTTATTATCTATCTCTATGTGCATAGCGAAATGGATTGGTATGAAATCCAACAGTCTTCCTGTGCTGTCTTTGGCCAAAGAGCAATGGTTTTTAGTTCTCCAGGCATGTGTAATGAATATTTTTTAAATAAAATATTATCCTGAAGCTACCTGAATATATTATGTGTGGTAGCATTCCACATTCCCTCCCGTCTGTGTTTCTGCTTCTCCGGAATTTGACTCTTCTGCATTTCTTTGCTACTCGGAAGAAAGTCTGTGTCTTTTTCTTGTTATTTACCTCATCTTAAAAGTCATCATGTGCATTGGGGACATTTATTAATCTTTTTTTAAAAGATGGCTTTTCCAGGACTATCATTAGTACAACAGTGAAAATGACACCCTTCTCCCCCAAAAAAGGTGGGCATACAATGTTTCCTTTTTAATGTTCTATAACCAGGAGATATGAGTTTAGCTAAAGAATAGAAAAATTCTTGACTAGGCATTGAGGTCATAGAGTAAGATTGAGATGAAGGTGATTTTTTATTTTTCAAGAGTTGTTGATGGAGGTGCAGGCGTAGGAGGCTGATGCCGCAGAAGGAGTGTTTCTCTGGTACCAACCCTAGGTATTCTCCATGGGTTTGGATCTGAGCAGTCAAGGTGGGTTTCATGTCATCCCAGATCAGCTATTTAAACTCACTCTCCCAGAAGCTTGAATCTTTAAGAGACCACAAAGGTGCTGAGCCATTACCAAGGTGGCCTGAGGAAAAAGCTGTCCATTAGTTCCAGGTTTACTTCTGGTGGCAAAGCCAAATGGACTTATGTGCACTTGCCTTGGCTTGGGGATGGGGAAGGACTTGATAGATAGAGCAAACAAGACCTTAGAATATGAAGAAAGTGGAGGCAGGTCAAAGTTACCAGAAGAAGAGGGTATGCTGCCCAGGCAAGAAACCACACATGCCCTGAAGCAAGCACAATGCTTAGTTGTGTTACTAATCCTTATCCTAACCTAGGCTGGGACATATCTTATTATTTATTTATAATAAAATTCATTTAGCAGCCTATTGAGTTGCCAATTTGCTTGCGGCATCTCAAGATGTCTTTTTCAACATATGTATTTTCTCTATCTCACAACCTTCATTTTTCTTCCCCGGGATCACTTTGCTTTATTAACATTGCTTAATCCGTTAATACAAAAGTTTGGGATTACTTCTACTAAATTCCTCTCAGGCCAATCAATTTGGGATAATCGTTTTCCTTCATAATCCTCAAATGCTCCACACAAATATCTACTACTACATTTATTATGCATTTTTATAATTTCCTGTTTATATATTTACCTCTTCCAATTATTCTGTGGCTCATTCTTCTTTTTACAGATAAAAATAAAAGACTTTTAAAGGCCTCAGACTGAAATAAGTCATTTTCTGAATAGGATTAGTTTCTTTTCTATTTTCTTTCTTTCTTCCTTTTTTTTAGAGACAGGGTCTCACTTTGTCACCCAAGCTAGAGTGCAGTGGCACGATCCCAGCTCACTGAACCCTCGACCTCATGACTTAAGGGATCTTCCCGCCTCAGTCTCCCAAGTAGCTGGGACTGCAGGCCTGTGCCACCATGCTAATGTTTTGTATTTTTTTGTAGAGACAGGGTTTTGCCATGTTGCCTAGGCTGGTCTCGAACTCCTGAGCTCAAGTGATCTGCCCACCTTGGCCTCCCAAACTGTTAGGAATTCAAGCATGAGCCATTGCACCTGGCCAAGACCAGTTTAAGATAAACTAGCACATGATCACATAACTGATTCATGTTACATCATGTAAGAAGCCAGACACAAAAGGCCATTCATTGTATGACTGCATTTATATGAAATATCCAGAATTGGAAAATCCATATAAACAAAAACCAAAGACTTTAGGAAGACAGAAATGGGGAGTGATTGCTTAATGAGTATGGAATTTCCATTTGGGGTGATGAAAAATTCTGGAACTAGGTAGTGGTGATGGCTGCACAACATTGTAAATGAGCTTAATGACACCGAAGTGTACACTTGAAAATGGTTACATGGTAAATTTTATTTCATGTGTATTTTACCACAATAAAAATAAACCTAAAAAGAAGTAAGTGAAAATACAAACAACAGTAAAGTCTGGTTAAAATGTTCTGACTTCTTTTGCTTCTCTGGATTCCAAATCTTTGGCCTTCTACGGTGGGTCCATAACGTGCAGACTCTCCACAATAATTTTTTTCTCTAAGTCCCCATATGGAATAAAAAGGGAGAGAGGATTTCTGTACAAGGAAAATGCGATTAAATACTATCATAACTAGGTGACTTATTAAACACAACTAGAGATTGTTTTACTTTCTTTCTATTTACAACTATTTTAATTTACAAAATAACAGCCATTTTCAAACAAAAAGGGACAAGTGCATAAAGTAAAATAAAAGTCACATTAAGAATCTCTCATGACTAAGACAAAACTATGTATAACCA
The DNA here is from genome assembly GCF_049350105.2 of Macaca mulatta. Lineage (NCBI taxonomy): Eukaryota > Metazoa > Chordata > Mammalia > Primates > Cercopithecidae > Macaca > Macaca mulatta. The sequence continues at coordinate 129,246,500 of NC_133413.1, forward strand.
AATTGGATTTTTATTATTCATTTTCTGTGCATACAAACTGTATTCCCTTGCTTCTCTTGCAGTTAGGGGAGGTAATGTGTAATTGCATTGTGGCCAAAGGGGTGTTAGTGAAAGTAATGTAACCCAATTCCAAGGCTGCCATTAAAATGCCTGCACAGTCAGCATGTTCTCCTTGCCTTCTGCAATAATTTTGAAGGCAATATGCTTTAAATAGTAGGGTTAGAAGGAACCTGAATCTAATGTCACTGCTTGGAAATGAGCTGCTAAGAAGAGCTGGGGGACTTGCATAAGACTGTCGATATGCATGAAAGAAAACTTATATTGTTATATCATTAAGCTTCTGAAATTCAGGATCTATTTGTTATCACAGCATAACCTCTCATATTTTGACTCATTTACCTCTCAATCTTATTCATTGGAGGTAACTACTGTATATCAATGTTATTTTTTTCAATCAAAGTATAGAATATTTCCATGTCATGTCTATTCCTATTCCTTTCAGATCTCAGATCTAGTTTGAGTGATCCACTTACACTAATAGGCTATGTGCTTTCCTAGATCAGATAAGGGAATCCCATACCCCTAGCTTGGTATTTGCTTAGGAATGTGTATGTGATGTGATTCTGGTCAAAGGGAAATTAGAAGAAGTCTAACAGAGGTTTCTTGGAAAGGTGTTTCCATAAGTTTAAAAAAAATGTTTTTCTTATTTTGCTCAATATTGTTATGAAACCTGTATTTGTGGAACCATATACTGATGAGTGGAGTTATTGTGAGAACACTTTATATGCCAAGTAGAGGAAACTGATGGAAGTAACCATCATTCTTCATGAATCATTGAACTAATACATTAATCAACTCTTGAAATATATTTTCCCCATGATGTTTTTGACATATGCAATAAAAACATTTTCTTGTTTTTCCCCCACTGTAAATTTTTTTCTGTTACTTGCAGCCCAAAGCATCTTAAGAAATATTGATATTTACATTGTTCCCAATAATTGTAATATTTCAAATAATATTGCAGTAAACATCATTGTACTTTTTTGTTATATCCAGAATTCTTTTTGTAATTGTATTTCTGTGTCACAGAGTGTAAATATTTAAATTCTTGGGTAAATAGGTAAAACAAATAACATTTATATTTTGTGCTTTCACATTTCTTTTTGATACTATTTATACTGAAGCCGGCAATTGGAAAAACAGATCTATATGAGTCAAGCACTATTTTTCCCCCATTGTACTATGATGTTTTCTCTTGAGTTTAAAAAATTGTAGGACTCAAAAAAATATCTTTAGGTGTTTATAACAAACAATTTTCTTCTACAAAACTGACCCAACCACCAGCATTATCAGGAAAACTTTTCATGATGTTTGTGGGCTAGGTCCATATGTTTCTTGAGACATTGATCAATTCAGTGATGGCTTTGTTGCATTTATCACTAGGACTTATTTGCTAGGGACTTACCTTGCTGAATTCCTCCTTGTTTGAATAGTCACTTCCTCCTGTCTCGGCTGGCTGGCTTTGATGTCTAGTACTGTCTGGTATTATTTTTAAGATGAGTGTGGGAAGAAAAGAGGAAATGTGTCTGCATATTACACCAACCTCTGATCCATGAGTACTTTTCTACTTCTGAATTTTAAGATGTACTTCACTAGGGGTTTAAGTTTCTTTTCATTCTAATCCCAATTTGAGCCCTAATAGCCTTTTCTTAAGTAAACATTCATAATAGACAAAAAAAGCTTTGAAAATAGGATCTGGAAAAACCCTAACCAAAGAATCTTCAGAGCCGCTGCATTTTTTTTCCCCCTAATTTAGCAAAGCAGGTGTGGAGTTGGGACTCTAGATTTCTAATCTTTATTCTTCCACTTACTCTCTGACTACACTTGGGCAAGTGACTTAAATGCTCTGAACAATGGGTTCTCTATATAAAACGCAGAGGAATTAACCATAGCAACCCTAGACAAAATTGGAAAGTTGCTAGAGTTGGTCTCACGCACTCTTTGTCATAATTATTATTACACTTTATGTTATAGGATACTGGCGCAGAACGTGCAGGTTTGTTACATAGATCTATACATGCCATGGTGGTTTGCTGCACCCATCAACCCGTCATCTGCATTAGGTATTTCTCCTACTGCTATCCATCCCCTAGCCCCCCACTTCCCGACAGGCCCTGGTGTGTGATGTTCCCCTTCCTGTGTCCATGTGTTCTCATTGTTCAACTCCCACTTACGAGTGAGAACATGTGGTGTTTGATTTTTTGTTCTTGTGTTAGTTTGCTGAGAATGGTTTCCAGCTTCATTCATGTCCCTGCAAGGGACATTAACTCATCCTTTTTTATGGCTGCATAGTGTTCCATAGTGTATATGTGCCACATTTTCTTTATCCATTCTATCATCGATGGGCATTTGGGTTTGTTCCAAGTTTTTGCTATTGTGAACAGTGCTGCAATAAACATACGTGTGCATGTGTCTTTATAGTAGAATGATTTATAATCCTTTGGGTATATACCCAGTAATGGGATAGCTGGGTCAAATGGTATTTCTGCTTCTAGATCCTTGAGGAATCGCCACACTGTCTTCCACAATGGTTGAACTAATTTACACTCTCAACAGCAGTGTAAAAGTGTACTTATTTCTCCACATCTTCTCCAGCATCTGTTTTCTGACTTTTTAATAATTGCCATTGTAACTGGTGTGAGATAGTATCTCATTGTGGTTTTGATTTGCATTTCTCTAGTGACCAGTGATAATGAGCTTTCTTTCATGTGTTTGTTGGCCACATAAATGTCTTCTTTTGAGAAGTGTCTGTTCATATCCTTCACCCACATTTTGATGAGATTGTTTGTTTTTTTTCTTGTAAATTTATTTAAGTTCTATGTAGATTCTGAATATTAACCCTTTGTCAGATCAATAGATTGCAAAAATGTTCTCCCATTTTGTAGGTTGCCTGTTCACTCTGATGATAGTTTGTTTTGCTGTGCAGAAGCTCTTTAGTTCAATTAGATCCCATTTGTCAATTTTGGCTTTTGTTGTCATTGCTTTTGGTGTTTAATCATGAAGTCTTTGCCCATGCATATGTCCTGAATGGTATTGCCTAGGTTTTTTTTCTAGAGTTTTTATGGTTTTAGGTCTTACATTTAAGTAGTTAATCCATCTTGAGTTAATTTTTGAATAAAGTGTAAGGAAGGGGTCCAGTTTCAGTTTTCTGCATATGGCTAATCAGTTTTCCCAACACAATTTATTAAATAGGGAATCCTTTCCCCATTGCTTGCTTTTGTCAGGTTTGTCAAACCTCAGATGGTTGTAGATGTGTGGCGTTATTTCTGAGGCTTCTGTTCTGTTCCATTGGTCTATATATCTGTTTTGGTACCAGTACCATGCTGTTTTGGTTACTGTAGCCTTGTATCATAGTTTGAAGATTAACAAAATAGACCACTAGCCAGACTAATAAAGAAGAAAAGAGAGAAGAATCAAATAGACACAATAAAAAATAGTAAAGGAGATCTCATCACTGATCCCACAGACATACAACTACCATCAGACAATGCTATAAACACCTCTATGTAAATAAACTAGAAAATCTAGAAGAAGTATATAAATTGCTGGACACATACACCCTCCCAAGACTAAACCAGGAAGAAGTCAAATCCCTCAATAGACGAATTACAAGTTCTTAATTTGAGGCAGTAATTAATAACCTACCAACCAAAAACAGCCCAGGATCAGACAGATTCACAGCCGAATTCTACCAGAGGTATAAAGAGGAGCTGGTATCATTCCTTTTGAAACTATTCCAAACAATTGAAAAAGAGGGACTCCTCCATAACTCATTTTGAGGCCAGCATCATCCTGATATCAAAATTTGGCAGAGATAAAAAAAAATTCAGGCCAATATCCCTGATGAACATCGATGTGAAAATCCTCAATAAAATACTGGCAAACCAAATCCAGAAGCACATCAAAAAGCTTATCCAACACAATCAGGTCGGTTTCATCCCTGGGATGCAAGGCTGGTCCAACAAATCAATAAATGTAATCCATCACATAAACAGAACCAATGACAAAAACCACATGATTATCTCAGTAGATGCAGAAAAGGCATTTGATAAAATTCAGCACTCCTTCATGCTAAAAACTCTCAATAAACTAGGTAATGGTTGAACATACCTCAAAATATAAGAACTATTTATGACAAACCCACAGCCAATATCATACTGAATGGGCAAAAGCAGGAAGCATTCCCTTTGAAAACTGGCACAAGACAAGGATGCCCTCTCTCACCACTCCTATTTAACATAGTATTGGAAGTTCTGGTCAGGGCAATCAGGCAAGAGAAAGAAATAAATAAAGGGTGTTCAAATAGGAAGTGAGGAAATCAAATTGTCTCTGTTTGCAGATGACATGATTGTATATTTAGAAAACCGCATGGTCTCCGCCCAAAACTCCTTAAGCCGATAAGCAACTTCAGCAAATTCTCAGGATACAAAATCAATGTGCAAAATTCACAAGCATTCCTAAACACCAATAACAGAGAGAGAGCCAAATCATGAGTGAACTGCCATTCACAATTGCTACAAAGAGAATAAAATACCTAGGAATACAACTTACAAGGGATGTGAAGGACCTCTTCAAGTAGAAATACAAACCACTGCTCAAGGAAATAAGACAGGACACAAACAAATGGGAGAATATTCCATTTCTCATGGATAGGAAGAATCAATATAGTGAAAATGGCCATACTGCTCAAAGTAATTTATAGATTCAATGCTATCCCCAGCAAGCTACCATTTACTTTCTTCACATAGTTAGAAAGAAGTACTTTAAATTTTATATGAAACAAACAAACAAAAACAACAGCAACAACAACAAAAAAACAGAGCCCGTATAGCCAAGACAATCCTAAGAAAAAAGAACAAAGCTTGAGGCATCATGCTACCTGACTTCAAGCCATACTACAAGGTCTCATGTACTCTTATCTTCTCCTAGCATTCTCTTTTCTCCTCTTCACCAACAGGTACATGTTCTTATTGTGTCTCGTGAATGTTTTAGGGTCTCCGATTCTGGGTTCTTTTGTTCCATTTTTCTCATGCATTCTCTCTCATTCCAAAACCCTTCATATTTACAGTCTCCTCAGACCTTTCTCCTTGAAAATGATATATTAATCCATGCTAATCAGTTAATGAGTTATTTCTCTTAGTATCTTGCTTTCATTCTAACAAAGGCTTCTAATCAACATAGTATATCTATTATCCATTCTAAGGAAGTAACACAAAAAGTGGAAATTATAAGCACTTTGGTTGGGTCAATGGGAAGTGTTGAGGGTAGGAGTAGGTCAGGGCCCTCTTAAAAATCACTAGAAAATAGCCCATTGACCTACCTTGTTGAATGGAACATATATAGATAGGTGTGCTCCTAATTTCCTTGAGGGGACTGCATGACCTTAGCATTCTTTTTATACTTTTAAAATCCGATGTGATTTTTAAAAATATAGAGAGAATTTGTACACCTTGAAGGGAGAAATTGGGACCAAGGTTTCCTATTAATTCAGAGAAGCCTAAATCCTAGCCAGATGTCAGCTGATTCCTCGACCCTTTTAGAGAGTTGGGTCTAAAGGCCTGGCCACATCCCTGTGGCCCTTTTCTTAATGTTAAGGATCTTAAACCTTTGGTGTTGCTTATGGACACATATTCTGTCCCTGAACAGAATTCTGAGTTCTGTGTGGTCGGGACCTTGGCATTTTACTTCTTTTCATGTTCCATGATACCTAGCACAGGCTGGGGACATAAAATTACTTAATGAATATTGTTAACATATCTTTCTAGAAAAGAGACCAAAACAATTATATACTCGTTACCTCATGTTACTGCCAGAAAGCAGCCTTTGAAACTATTAATAGCATCAGCATCTTTGTTTTTGCAGAAAGAGAAAAACAAAAGTGTCCAAGTGACTTATCTTACAGCACCACTGGAAAGCATGGCAGGACTTTATTAGAACTAAATTTTAACAAGTGGCTAAAGCAGAGAGCACAGGGAATATGATTTCTTCTGTGATCATTCTGCCAGCCCTTGTTCTCCCATTAGGAGGTTTGGAGCAAAAGGAGGAGGAATGACTGAGAACATGAGCTGGTTTCATAGGTGAGTTGGAACCAGAGAGATTCTAGTTATTCTCCACACCCAGTGGCATCGAGGAGAAAAAGTGGTAGGGCCTTGTTGTCAGGCTTAAAGGTGCCAGGCAGAGCCTTATCTGCTTCCCTTAGAAGCTCTCTTCATGTGCCATCATCTCAGATTTTGAATTTGAATACTCAAAGTTGTTCCCTAGGTCTGCCACTTACTAGCTAAAAACTTTTTGGCAGAGCATGCAGTAGAGATTCTAAAAACTTCCCAATTGTCCACAAAGCCCTGCATTATGGGGCTCCTGGCTGCTTTCGTCCCCACCCTGTGAGCCGCCTTGCCATGGACTCACCTTTCCAAGCAAGCTCCTGCCTAGAGGCCTTTGCACTTGCTGCTCTCTCTCCCTCGAGTGCTCTTCCATCAGAGCTGCATGGCTGATGCCTCACTTTGTATAGGTTCCTGCTCATGCCAACTTATCAGTGAAGCCTTTCGTGATAGCCCAATTTAAAGCAGCCCTTTACTGGACTCTGGCTTCTGATTCTGAAAAAACATAATAGAGTGTAATATCTTAAGGGAATATTAACAGGTATTTGATGTTGTTATCAGAAAAAGAAATGATAGATTGGTAAGGCAATGCATATGTTAATTACCTTAATTGCATCTTTCTACAATATATACATAGATCAAACATCAGGCCAGGCACAATGGTTCACACCTGTAATACTAACACTTTCGGAGGCCAAGATGGGAAAATTGCTTGAGCCCATGAGTTCAAGACCATCCTGGGCAACATAGTGAGACCTCATCTCTAGAAAAAAAAAAAAAAAAGGCAAGTGTGGCGGCACGTGCTTGTAGCCCCAGCTACACAGGAGGCTGAAGGGAAGGATTGCTTGAGCCTAGGAGTTCTAGGCTTCAATGAGCCAGGATCATGCCACTAAACTTCAGCCTGAGTGAGAGAATGAGACCTTGTCTCAAAAAAAAAAAAAAAAAAAAAAAAATCACATAGTATTCTAAATGTGCACAAATATTATTTGTCACATAAAAATAAATTAAATATATATGAAAAAGCACATATCTATGAAAAGAGACACCATCTACTTTGTGCAAAATTGTAGACTCAGTATCTGTATCCTTGTATATAATCATTTAATGTATTTAATGAGAAAATGAAGTCTCTCAAATTTTTTGTCTTTGTGTTATTATATGAAAAACAAGATTAATACTCCTACTTTCTTTTGTGAAGAGTTGATATATATATAAAATCTTGGTAAACTTTAAGATACTATACAAAGGTAAACAATTTGCATTTTTTTATAACTGAGTAATCTGCAAGAAATTTACTAAAAGCTTTAAATTTAGATGTTAACTTTTTTCTTTTCTAAATTGTATTAACCATTTTGGGAAGTTTTTGTCTTGTTTTAGGGATTATAGTCATGATATATGTGATGATCAGTAGTAATAATCAGGTACATTTACGTAGATAGAGATATATATAAGCAGAGAGATAGATATGTAGATAGATAGATAGATAGATAGATAGATAGATAGATAGATAGATAGATAGGTAGATAGATAGATCTGGAGAAGAACAATGCCCTGTTCATTGGTTCTACTTTCCAATTTCCTTAATCTCTAACAAGATCAAGTAAAATTCATGATTCTAGCTGTCTTTGAAAACAAGGGAATTTTTGTAGTTTAACAGTAGTCAGTAAGTCAAAAGGAAGAAGTTTCTTGTTAGATGGAAAATAATACACCTGACTTCAGACATAGAAACTGTGATGTGCTGGTGGAACTTCCACTTGAAAATCCCTAGTGGGCTGTTGATTATTAGCAACTGGTGGGCAGAAAGAAGTTAGCAAGTATTATTTATTTGGGTTTCATCTGATTGTAGATAATAGGGTTAAATGTGAAAACTGGTTATTCCCCTATGCAAGTTCAATATTAAAATAGCAACTTCAAATGACATGGTAGTGTGAAGTGCTTCACATATGTTAGACATCATGCTTTGTGTTTTTCATGCATTATTTCATTTAATTCTCATAAGACCCTCATGAGTAGGAGCTAGTTTTATCACCATTTTTAGTTGAGGTGACCAACGTTTGCTGAAACAAATCAATTCGCAAAAGCCAACAGAGCTAGTAAGAGTGGGAGCTGGAATTCAAACCCAGGTTTGTCTAACTTGAAAGTAAAGGGTTTTAATTACTATATTAGATCATATACTGTGCGATTTATACAATAAAAGTTAAATGCATATTCTTAATCAGGAGGGCTGTCCCTTTATAACACTTTGCATGAGAGGCCCAGAAAGTCATTGAAATGACTCGAGGGTTTTAGTTACACAGCTCTCTGAAAGTAGCATCCAATATGAAACCCAAAGGGCGATTTCATATTCTCTGCTTATACATTGGCTATTCATAACATATTCTTTACAAAAGCACTACCCTTCTTTTTCAAAGTGCCAGGGAAATTGCGTGTGACATAGGCTTTTGAGTAGAGTTCACTTTTATCTATGTAAGTATTGGGATACGTGTTATATGAGTATTTGTTTCTCATTGAAATAAATATAATGTGCCTATTATAACGAAACTGAAATAGTTCCTGGCATGAACGCACAGAATGATGAATGAAACCTAGTGTGATTTGCCTATGATTGTGCTCCTCTGTGTCTGCCTTACGTCCTTTCTTTTATTTCATTCCACACAAGTCTAACGGAGAACAAGCAGCCATGCTAAATCATACTAAATTATTCAATACACCACTTGGCGGATGTTTGCGAGGTATGTATACTAAAGATGATGGTAACCTTTGTATGGAAGAGAAAGGCCAGAGAACTTTCACATATTCAGGAAGTGTGCTTAGACATGCATTTATTTTCTTTGCTTTGTTTCTTTTAAAGATTCAGAAGCTTTTGTGAGTGTATTACAGCGGAGTTGGCAGACAACCCTTATTTGTTTTCTTCATTAGATACTTAGGGGACAGATACCACACTAAAGGGTATAGCAATAGAGGAGGTAATGTACGTAGGCAGTGGCAGTGGAGGCTTAATACACACACACACACACACACACACACACACGCACACACAACCTAGGAATAATTTAGGCAGTAAAAATTAAACACATATTCCTAATCAGGAGAGCTGTCCCCTTACAATACATTACATGAAAAGCCCACAAAGTCACTGAAATAACTCCAGTGTTTTGGTTACACAGCTAGAAGGAAGAGGGGTTCGAAGAGCAGTTCTAAGACTCCAGACAGGCCAGTAGCAATAGTCAAGCAGCCAGTAGGTAGCTGCCCTTGCACTTGACTATGATTTATGGTCAAATCTCCAATTCTTGGCAACTGGGACTGGCAAGAATGAAGATAGAGACTGAGAAAAATTAAAAATAAGTGCAGTTTTCAGAACCAGAACAAAAGTGCAGGAATAAGCTATGCAGGTGCAAAATTCCCATTATTTGGCTGGAGTAGTTGAAGTTTCTCCTGTCCTCTGTTAGAACTAATGCAAGAGATTAAGAATGAGACCACTTACTTCTGTATGCGGAGTCAAATAGGTCCAGGCACAAAGCACAGTCTTTTACTCTTGAGTTTGCATTTTGCTGCACCAACAGTAACTACACCATATGCAATGATATTGAATTGGAATAGCAATGCAATTGATTAATGCCAGACAACCAAGTGATTCTGTGAGAGTTGGTGAATTTATAAATATGTACAAGTGAACAAATGTTTATCGACTCATAATTATCTTTATTAGTTAGGATACCATTAAGAAACAGATGGCATATTCAATTAGAGTAATTGAAAAAAGTATTAAGAAAGGTTATTTTCAAGGATGTAGGCATGTTGAAGGGAAATCAGCCACAGATGATGAAGCACCCTGGGGTTAGTAACTGCTGGAAGCTATTACTGTCTTTAGGCCTAAAAGAATAGAAACAGAATAGAAACCACCTACACAGTACATATTAACATGCATTTGCTGTTTCATACAACTCTTCCCTAGGAAGATGAAGTTTTAAATAACTTTATTGCTTGATTTAGAAAATTTCTACAAGTCCATTTATTTCAAAATCATATGGTTTAACTTATCCTTATTTGAGTAAATAGCCTCTTATCAGGATAACAGATGATTCAACCGAGCTTAACAAGCAAATGTTTATTCTTTAACTTACCTGTAAAACCTGTCTTACTGTATGTACCAACCCTAAACTATTATATCACAAGTGTTGCCCAATGTTTTTTGTTTTTTTTTTTTTTTTGAGATGGAGTTTTGCTCTTGTCTCCCAGACTGGAATGCAATGGCATGATCTTGGCTCACTGCAACCTCCATCTCCCGGGTTCAAGTGATTTTCCTGAATCAGCCTCCGGAGTAGCAGGGATTATAGGTGTGTGCCACCATGCCCAGCTAATTTTGTATTTTTAGTAGAGATGAGGTTTCACCATGTTGGCCAGGCTAGTCTCGAACTCCTGACCTTAGGTGATCTGCCTGCCTTGGCTTCCCAAAGTGCTGGGATTACTGGCATGAGCCACCGTGCCCGGCCAAGTTTTGCCTAGTTCTAAGCATACTCCTACATTGAAAACTTTACCTTAAATCAGAACCTCAAAACATATATAATCTTGACTTTTCTCTCCCTCCTGCAAGATGCTGCTAAGAATATGTCAATATAATGATCTGTCTTCCTGCAAAAAACAAAAAACAGCCTTATCTAGTCAACACAAACTCTCACATATTGTAGACTGCATCCTTAAAACTTAAGATCTGCAAAGACTGATCCAGAAAAGCTGGACTTTCTAGAAATACACTGAGGTAACATTTTAAAAGCTGGTTTTTAGTTTTAAAATAAGTTGAAAATCACAAATAGTAAAAATCACCCTGGAAAATCCCTAAATTGCCCATAAATATTGAGTACAAGATTCTTGGTAGATAGCTCTGTTCACTAATATGCATGTATTGTAGGATAATATACTCAACATGCAATTCCATAGAAGGACAATAATCAGCAAGTAAATAATTTGAGGGTTTTTGCAACACTTCACAATTTTGTGGAAATTTTAAATTCTAGTATTATCATTATTTTCTACAATAGATTGTAGCAATTTTCCCAATTTTGGTTAATGTTTCCCTAAAGACTTCCAGGAATTATTTTGTTAAACAACTTTTGATCTTGAAATAAGTTCCAACGTAAAGTTTCATAAAAGTACAAAGAATAATTGTATATCCTTTACACATATTCACTGATTTTGAATATTGTCCCACATTTGCTTTTTTATTCTCTCATTGTGCGCGCGCACACACACACACACACACACACACACATAGGTTTTTGCTGAACCATTTGAGAATAGATTGCACACATCATTATTTTTTATCCCTTAATACTTTACTGTATGTTTCTCAAGGGTATTTTCTTACAAAACCACAACCTAGTTATCAAATTCAGGAAATTTAATATTGTTATGCTAATTTTACCTAATGTAGAGTCCACATTCCGGTTTCATCAATTATCCCAATAATAGCATTCACAGCAATTTTTCTTCCAGTACAGAATCTGGGCCAGGTTCATGTATTCCAGTTAAGTTATCACATTTCCTAAATCTCACGTAATTCTTTTTTTTTTTTTTTTTTGAGACAGAGTCTCACTCTGTCACCCAGGCTGGAGTGCAGTGGGGCGATCTCCGCTCACTGCAGGCTCCACCTCCCAGGTTCACGCCATTCTCCTGCAGCCTCCCGAGTAGCTGGGATACAGGCGTGTGCCACCACGCCCGGCTACTTTTTTGTATTTTTAGTAGAGACAGGGTTTCACCATGTTAGCCAGGATGATCTCGATCTCCTGACCTCATGATCCGCCAGCCTTGGCCTCCCAAAGTGCTGGGATTACAGGCATGAGCCACTGTGACCGGCCACTTAATTCAATCTTAAGGCTAATTTTCTTAGCCTTTTTTTTCTCTCTTTCCTAACCTTGATATTTTGCACGTTTACAAGCTAGTTGTTTTATAGACTGTCCTCAGTTTGGTTCACGTGACGTTTCCTTATCATATGACTCGGTTTAGTACTTACTGACTGGGCTGCTAAATACGTGATGTTATGTCCTTCTTAGGCTGTCACATTTGTAGGTGCATCATGTGTGTTTACATTTTATTTATGATGTTAACATTCATAACTTGGTTAAGGTGTTGTGTGGTTTCTCTGTTGTACTGTAAAGTGTAATTTCTGTAAATTATAATTTGTAGGGATGTATTTCGAGATTATGTTAATAACCAGTTTTTCATCAACTCTGGTCCCATTAATTCCTTAATTCATTCACCAGGGGAGTCACAACCCTCTTCATCATGTATACAATTTTTTCACGTTTGATAATCCCTTGGGAGTGGGTTTGGGAAATCACTGAGACCTTTAGATTTATTCTACATTTTGGCCAAGTTGATTGAATTCATGTAAATTAAACGTGGGTCTGCTAAAAGCTCTATTATGATAATAATAAAATAAGAGTCCTACGGATACAAGCTATAATCATTCACATTTGATATGGACGAAATGACTGACTAATAAATCAGATATTCAGTGTACAGTTTACAGAAAAACGATCGTGATAAATACAATTTCAACAAAAAATATTTTAACTATGCTGAATGGAAAATTCAATAATAAATTTAAATGGCCTAATTATATTTGCTCTGTAAAATGCATGCTTGACAAAGAAAATTTTCAGTGGTGTTATAATTCTGAATAAAATGTTTGCATTCATAAATACAGAACTCGGATATGCATGACATGAAGAGTACCGTCACAATGGCAGACAGAGGTAGTATAACTGGGCATTTTCGCATATGGATGCTGGAGCCTGAACTCCAGGGTTGTAACTTCACTTCCACCACTTACTAGATTTGACCATGGACAAGTTACTTAATCCTTGCCTTGATGCTCTATCTGCAAAATGGACAATAATAATATGTAACCATGTGTAACTTTTATGAGGATTTAAAGATTTAACACATGTAAAATGCTTGGAATAGTCCTGGCACGTTAATCTCAGTAAGAGTTACCATCATCATTATCACCACTTTCATAATAGTCACCTTCATTCTGTATTTTTCTGGGGTGGGGAAAGGAAATATTTCAAAGCTGGGAGCCTCCTGTAGCCTGAAATTAATTGAGAAAATAATCCGGGATATTGCTGATCATTCTTTGACAGTAATGATAATGTTGTGGCAACTTGTAAACTGAGTAAAATAGCACTGTGGACTTTCCCTAGCATAGGTCACGAAAGGACATGTCTTTAAAGTGTTTAGATGACACCTCTCAGTTGAGGTTTCATCACTGGAAACAATTTTTAACACCATTGACAGAATTATAACTGTCATGCTCCCAGTTTTAATGCCTGTGGCATGCTATGAGTTTGAACTAAATTATCTCATTTAATCTCAGCACCAAATTTATAAGGAAGATATTATTATCAGCCTTATCTTACTAAGCAAGAACAGGTTTTGAAAAGCTGGAAAAGTGCTGAAGTTCATGGATCTAAGCAGAAGAACCAGACTTCAAACTATAATATCTGGCTATATACTGATCCATTATACCATACTGCTTTCTGGAAATATACACCCTTTTCTGTGGGACTGTTGTCACTTCACTTTGCATCGACTTTGCTGCTAATAGATATGCAGGCCTTCAGATTTGGTATTGCAATGAATAGTATTCCACTGTCAATTGTATTAATCAAAGTCCTGGGAGGAAAGGAGATGTTGTACATATGAGAATAATTTAAGAAAACATAATTAAGGGACTCTGTACTAAGGTAAGGGAGGAGTTAAGGAATTTGAAAAGAACTGGCAAAGCCTTCTGAAACTAACAATGACAGGAAGTCGTTACCACCATAAGGCCAACACAGGCAAGGGCAGGAGGCAGCCGCTGGCATTTGGAGACAGCTGCAGCCATGTGACAGAGGCCATCTGATATACCTACTCCAGAGGAACACAACTCCTGCTAAACTGCCACCCTGTTGGAAGAGAGTAGGGCCTAATAATCACCTCGATCTGTCTTTCCTTCAGTTTTCTGACTTCATTTCAGTGCCTCCCACTGGCCAAACCCAACTAGAAGCCAGAAGGCAAGGGAGCTTAGGTGACACCGTTGGTAGAAGCCATTCTCCCTGGGCACAGATAAAGGCTGAGATGGGCAGAAATTACCAGGTTGGTTTTGCAGCAGGGTTGGGGGAGAAGGCAGGAGAATGGAGACTTACTGTAGCACTAAGCATACCTGATACATTATTCTAAATTACCATCACTTAGTAAAATATTGGTGGAGAAAATTGAAGAATTCAAAAATTAAAGATACAAATGCATTTAATAACAACATACTTTTCAAAGTGTGAGAGGAGAAAGTGGCTTTCTTTAATTAAGAAAGAACATCCTCCAGATAATGTCATTGCATAGGTATGTGGAATGTAAAATGTTCGAATGTGATCAGCAGTCTTCTTCAAGTTGCTTATATGTTAAACTGATCCTTGAATGGGTTGCTATAATTACATTTTAAAGAGTCTGGCAAATCTTGCTAGTTTTTTGCTTTGCATTTAAATTGGCTCAGCATCTTGGTGCCAGTGGAATTTACCAGGCTGGTGAGAGCTCAGCTCAGGTTTCCCAATGTTTTCACAGCCCCATGGGCCCCTTACAATGTTTCTTTGGATACCCTCTGTACTATGTGATTACTGTAGGTCCTCTGTTGGGAAATCACATTGTCACACACTCTCCTCGTGCATCCTGTTGTCTTGTCTTCTCCGTAAGCAGCCCTGTGCTGTGAGCCAGCTCGTCAGGATTTAGTCTATGTGAAGGAAATTGAAAATGAACATTAACAGATTTTGTTCTTACTCATTTAGAAAATAATTCATATGCCTTCATTTTGGTGATGTTCATGATCCTTCATTGACTCTCAAATTTCCGGACTCCTGAAGCCCATTTCTGAGTTGAGGTTTTTTCTGCTCTTGCCAATCACTAGGTGGTGAAACAACTATAGCCTTGGTAATGCCCTTAACAGCTCATGAAGCTGAGCTTAACCCGGAGAAGGCCTCCCTGGTAAAAGGGAGCTGAAGCTGAAATCCATTAATTATTTGCAAAGCTCTGTTTTTGTTTTTGTTTTCTGTCATCTCAAGCAGAGTGGTATCATTTAGGTGCTATGTAAAATTTTTCCAGCAATTCATTCAACTTACGTCATGTGTCCAACTGGGGAGGAATTCCTGGAGCTGTTCTAGAACAATGAGAATTTGTGAGTTGAAAATTGAAATGAAATTTTAAAAATGCTACTAAGCTGAGTTAAGAGAGGAAAAAGGGAGGCTTGGAGTTTTCTTTCTATTATGATATATTTTTTCAAAATTCCCCCATTTTCAATTCCTCTTATTTTAATGTTTCCAGTGATTGAAGCACTTTGTTTAAGGCAAAGAAATATAAATCAATAGAGGAATTACTTAACTAGAAAATGCAAATCAATACCAACTTCCTTATGCAGGAACTTTTTGGTCTGAAATATTTAGCAATATGCTATTTGTTTTATAAAAATGTGGCTGTAATAAGTGATAGCTTGTAGTGATGCTATTTACATATGAAAGCACTGTAAAATAATATTCAGTTTATCTCAGGGCATGACCAACTACCACTTTTTTGTGCATTCTGTATCTATTATGAAGAGACAATAAGAAAATAAATAGAATCGGAATAGCAAAAGGACAGTTTTGAATTATCGTTAATATATAATGCACACCTAATCCATATGTCCTATATTTTTCATTAATAAATATCTAATGAAAATTGATATATAGGCGTAGTGATCACTTAGAAGAACTTTTAAGTATTTTTGAATGAAAAAACTAAATTATTTTGTGTTTGATCTTGTCTTTGTTTTGGTATTTTGATAATTTTCTATGATTAAGAAAACACAAGAATGCTGAGCCAGGAAAATTAAATTGTTTAATATCTGCTGTCACTTTCAGAGAAAGAGCTTTGTACTGTACTAAGATTATGATCCTGAACCTACTGCTTATTGGCTGTTCAATTTTGAGTAAATCACTTATGTGGTAGTTGTTTTGTCTTTCCAGATTCTTCTTAGCTGGGTCCTTTACTGCATTGACCAGGTGCCAAAGGTGGCTCCGTATTTTTATTAGACTCTACTCCTTTAGCAATAGTTGACTTGGACCTAAGCGAGACCAATTAAGGTCCTTTGCTAGGATTTGGCTTGGCCCAGTGAGAGCTTTCCTGCGTTGGCTGAAGCTTTATGGTGCATAACTTATGAATGGTCAGAGGCCATGGTTCTCAGAGTCTGAAGAATGCTGGTCTGCAGTGAAAGGGAATGAAGCCAACATGCAGACAGAAACAGTTGCAGGCACAGTCCTGGGGGGGGGGGTCCATGTTTCTGGTTCCAGTTGTTCCTGGTGTCCCCTCTCTGCCTCCCTGCATTTCCTGTGACTGGGTCATTCAACCTTTACTTGGCTTTTACTTATTCAAATTGGGTTTTATCTCACTCAGTTTGGGTTAGAATATTAAACCCTCACTTTCACAAGCTGCACCCAAAGTCTTGTATGTGATTTTTGTTTGTTCGTTTGCAGTTTGTGTAATACCATTGAATCATTTATTTAAAAGCTCTTAAAATTTTAACCCAATTATTTCAAGTTTATGTGGTCTTTGTCCTTTATTAATTAATAATTGCTATTACCGTATATACAGAGAACACTAGTTTTTTGGGGCTTTTTAAAATTGTTTTTAATCAATTTTACTTAAAACATTTTAAGGAACAGAATTTTATGTTATTGTTTTAAAGAAGGTTCTCAAAATTATGTAAACCTAATGCTCCTATGAAACCTGGAACCACTTTTGACCCTAATTAATACAACTTAACTTCTCCAATTTTCAATTCACTTGTTTGTAAAAGATAGGAAATTAATCTTGAATGTCACTAAAATCCTGTGACTCTACTAATGTATAAAGTATAACTTCCCTCCACGCCTCATTCATTTTTACAACCCATTGGGAAATGACTCTTTCTGTTCAAAGTTACACAGAGGCCATAACAAGGTGTCATTAATTAGTAACAGAAAGAATTTTGAGGAGGAAGTGCCCAGAAGAACTGGAAACTTGAGGGGATTTTAGGTAAATTCTACCTGCCATTACCCCTCTGGAACAGACAAAGGGTCTCAATATTGAGGGACAATTGCTGAAATGAAAATTCTAGATATTATACGTTGGGGACTTTTTTTTTTCTCATTACAGTATCATACTTCCTTTCTGGTGCTTAGATGACTCTCTGAAGTTTTGTAGTCTAGTGTTTGATCCTTTTGCATCTTTAAATTTTTTTATTTATGTAACATATTAAAAATGTAACACTTTTCAGACATGTTAAATATACTGAAAATAGTTTACTATCAGAAAGTGCTGATTACCAAGAGATGAAAATGTTCTCTATTGTTCTGTTACTGCTGTTCAGCTGTCAGACACTAACTCCTTATCATACAGTCCTGCTTGCCTCTTGTCTTCTCAGTTTTCTAGATGTACAATGCATCTCAACTTTTTCTGGTTCTAAAGGTTATTACAGTTTTTCCATTGATAGTATTATGGCTTCATTCACTTTTAAGGAAGAACTTAAGAGTCACAAGGTGGTAGCTAGCCAAAGACTTGCTTTAACTTTAAAGAATTAACAATATAGTTGATATGTGGAATTTTTAAAATGTAGCTTTAATTGGATTTTCTGCATATTCTCATTACCCTTGTCCAGTATCAAAATGACGAGACCAGCACTGTCTTCAGAAGTTTACTCAGCCCAATTTTACATATATGTGAAATTAGCCAAGATTAAGATTCACTGATAGAACTGGTCACCTAGAATTCAGAGTTATTAAAGGAAAACATCTGCCTAACCCTAGACATTTAGAGGAACTGGAGTGGGACAAATGGAGAATGGTTGGGATTAAGAAACCAACAAGATCCACAAGGATACCGTAGGTAATAATGGAGTATCATTAGCATATATGGTGGTATCAGTAGCATATATGGTGGAGGGAAGATGAGTTATAACCCAAAGATCTGGCAGTGAGGGTCAGATAGAGAACACAATAGATAGGAGAGCAAAGTATCCATTTGCTGTGGTATACAATAGATGGCAGGCAAGAAAGAAGGGCCTTGACTTCCCGAAAGGGAGCAGGTAGAGAGGGATGGGTTCCTGGTGGTCTGGGCTAGCTCAGAGTCCCAGAACTAGAAGACTAGGGTTGAAAAAACAAAAGCCCCTCCAGGGTCAACTTTGACCCTCCTTCCAATTCATTCTTCACACACAGACGTCAGACTTGCACATGTAATTACACTCCTCCTCTGTTTAAACATTCTAATGACCTCCATTGTCCTCAGGATAAAAGTCCAAATTCTTCAGCATGACCCAAACAGTCATTCATGGTCTAGTTTATGCCTTCTCCATCAGCCTCATTGCCCAGTTTCCCCTCTCATTCTCTATATTCCAATACCTTGAGTAATTATAATTCCAAAAGAGTAACGCTACTTTATGCCACTATCTTTTTGCACATGCTATTACTTCTGACTATAAAACTTTCACCTTGAAAAATCTTCCTCGTCCTTCAAGTCTTAACTCAACCAGTACTTCCTTTATGAAGCCTACCTTGCTCATTCTCCCAGTAGAGTTGGTCCCTAGTGTCCTTGCACATTCTCAAATTATGTAGTATTGTATCTTGTTAACCTTTTTATTTTACATGGTTATCTGTTATACTAGAAATATCATCTTATTGTAGATAGATTCCATGCATTATTCATTAACCCTAATATTTAAGGTTATATCTGGCCCATACTGAACCCTCAGTGCTTATAGAATAAATAATGAGACAGGTTTTCAATTAATAAATCTTGAGTATAAAGTGAAGGTTTGAGATAAAGTGAAGTAAGACCTGGTTATAGAAAACAGAAGAGAAAGTCACAGTGTATCTAACATCAACAATGACCTATACTGAGCCTTTGAGTATAGGCCTCCATAACTTTCTTCAAGCTAGAAAGAGAATGTTTTCTAACACAGTGGCAGAGTCAAGCCTATTTATTTATCTGGAATGAAGTAACAGCAAAGCCATAGGTGAAAAGGATGTAAAAACAGAAAGCTGTAAGCCTGATTAGCCAAACTTCAGAAATACAAGTTTCCCTTGCCTTGAAGAAGCACCAGGTAGCAGGAAGAGCCTGGGCTTTGGGGTTGTAAAAAACTCAATTCACAGCCATTTATTAAGTATAAGATGTTAACTTTCATTCTCTGAGTGTCAGTTTTCTTAATTTTGAGATAGTGATATTAATTCTAACCACAGAGGGTTTGTGAGAATTAGCTGAAGCTATATAGTGCAAATATGATGGAATGGGCTCGAGGAATGACTGTTTTCTTTTTACATGCCAAACCCCAAGTACTTGCTGGCTCTTTTCTGATTTCTCAGAATTGTTTTGAGAAGAAAAAAGCAGGCCACAGATAAAAATTTGCATCAAAATGACACAGCAAACAACATTTTAAAGGTTGAACATAAGTACTAAGAATAATATTGTCACCTAGATAATGTCAACCAGGGAATACATTTGAAATGTTAGCCATAACTATACAATGGTCACTCAACTATTCTGTATTATTTAAAATTCAGTAACTAATAACTTCAAAAATAGGATAAAACTATATGGAGACAATGAACCTCAAGAAAATAGTTTGTTAGTAAATTGTTTCATCCTCAGTATATACCTGGAGTTCTTAAATATGGCAGATTTAAACTTTGTTGAACATTTCAGAGAATATTGTAGCAACAGTAGCTTAGTCAAAGACATTGTCTTTCTCCTCTGAAATGAAAGATGCTTTCTTTAATTGTCATCCCAATTTTTCCTCCTCTCTAATAACCTCACTCTGTATTTGAGTCAGGGTTTGATCAGAGAAACACAACCTCTATGAAATATACATTAATATATTATGGATGTGCCTGACCTTACACAATTGTGGAGCATAATTAAACCATTTTCTGCTGGGCTTGGTGGTGGAGACAGAAATCCACAGACAGGAGGCTGAGAAGCAGGATGCGTGTGAAGTGACGAAAGCCAAAACAAATGGG
Organism: Macaca mulatta; assembly: GCF_049350105.2. Taxonomy (NCBI): domain Eukaryota; kingdom Metazoa; phylum Chordata; class Mammalia; order Primates; family Cercopithecidae; genus Macaca; species Macaca mulatta. The sequence continues at coordinate 129,266,715 of NC_133413.1, forward strand.
AACCTGCGAAGTTGGAGCCTGTGAGGAGAGGTTAAATCAGGGATAGTCTCTCACTGTCTTTACGTGTTGATGATGAGGGTATTCTGCAAAAGAACCTAGTGCTCTTCATCGTAGAGCTCAATCTGCACCTAGCACAGGAGCCAGCAGTGAATGAGGACTGTCAGGAGCTATAAGAACTGTTGGGGGGATGCCACTGCAACATAGTGAGCCCCCAATAACCAACAATGTATGTACACTGCAGGGGGCCTCATTGCTTGCTTTGACCTTCAGAGTGCAAAAAGAACATGACTGATACTTCCTATTAACAAGAACTACACAGGGGAGAAATTTTATGAAACATAGTTCCAATTGAGTTAAGCTGGTATACCATCAATTCACCGTATTCTAAATGATTGTATAAAATTCCTACTCTGTACTTTTAATTTCTTAACCTAACTTATTCTTACCTACGTCCTTAAGATAAAATCTCCCAGATACCCTAACTCTCTTACCAAAATTGAGCTCTATTTACTATTCAATAGACAAATGAATGCAATTCAATGCATCAATTATCCAGGGCAACGTTTAACTTTATCTGTTTCATAATGGATTTCCAGAACTAGTAATCACACTCAACTCACACTGTCCAGGAGTAACCTGTTTAAAATGAATTTTGGTGTAATGGCTTTCCCATGTTACTTTGAAATGCAGTCTTGCTATTTTCTCATTTTTCTTGCAGCTAAGTCTTTCATTTTGTAAATGTAGACAGATCTGTATTACACTGAAAACCTGAAATGGACTAGTGAGGTATTCTGGATAGTGGAAAATGAATTTCTTGTTTAAAATGAAAGAAACTTTCCCTGGTTCAGCTTTGAAGAAGAGTATAGAAAGTCATGTCATTAGCAATAATTTACTAATTTGTATATTTTATGCAGATTTAATAAGTCTTTGCATTAAACATTGGATTTCACATGGAGATTAAAAGTGCTTTGTCAGATTTGCAAGTAAATGTGGAAAGCTTAAACTTGACCAACACAACAAGAATAAAGGAAGAGGTAATACTGCTATTCCCCCTTCTTCTGTTCTGGAGCCAAATACATAGGAACTGGTGCACTAAAGCAGCCATGGTCATGATAAGCTGATGAGATGGGGGACTGAGGAGAAAGTAGACCCCAAGCCTGAAGAAAACATGATGTGACCTATCTAGGCCAGGTGAGTACTTACAAACCTCCCAACAGTACTGCTTTTCCTACAGAAGTTTAGAACTTTCTTCAAAACAGTGTGTCAAAACTGATGGGAAGCTGTTGGCAGGAAGATAGGACAAATTTCTGTAATCTTGGCAGAAGCTCCTTTAGCGGGGAGAAGAAAAGCCTAGAAGGTGCTGCATTTGAGAGATTCTGGCTCTTGACAATGGAACGTACTCAGGATGGCTATAATCAAAAAGTCAGAAAACAGCAGATACTGGTGAAGCTGCAGAAAAAAGGGAACACTCAAACACTGTTGATGGGAATGTATATTAGTTCAGCCACTGCAGAAAACAGTTTAGCAATTTCTCAAGGAACTTAAAACAGAACTACCATTAGGCCCAACAATCCCATTATTGGGTATATATCCAAAATAAAATAAATTGTTCTACCAAAAAGACACATGCACTTGTACATTCATCACATAAATATTCACAGTAGCAAGGCATTAATTCAACCTAGGTACCCATCAACAGTGAATTGGGTAAAGAAAATGTGGTACATATACACCATGGAATACTATGCAGCCATATAAAAGAAAAATCATGTCCCTTGCAGCAAGGTGGATGTAACTGGAGGCCGTTATCCTAAGTGAATTAACACAGAAACAGAAAGCCAAACACCACATGTTCTCACTTTTAAATGGGAGCTAAACTATTGAGTGCTATGCTCACTACCTGGGTGACAGGATCAATTGTACCCCAAATCTTAGCACATACCCATGTGCCAAACCTGAACATGCACCCACTTAATCTAAAACAACAGTTTTAATTAAAATAAAAAAGGGGAGAGGTAAAGTATCCGTGACTAGCAGTGTTCCCCAAAAACCTCAGACTCATCTCACAATACTCGCAAACCACTTCACCATAACCAAAGTTAAGCCTGGGAACATGACCTAGACCCATCTTGTACAGGTAATTTTCAGGCTAAACCTTTGTACCTTTAATTCCCTGTTGGTAGTCATTTTATCCAGATCTCAACCTTGCAAAGACTATTTAAGTGGCATGACAGGAAACAGGAGAGAGAGATGATATGGTATGAGATGTTAGCAATTTCATTATAATAATGTTAATATATTTAACTTATTTCCACATCATATTTTAGATACTATAAAATGAAAACAAGAATTTAACCTGAAGTTGCTCATCCTGCAAATATTTATTGAGCGCCTATGAAGCACCAAACACCAAGGAGAGACAGGGGAGAAAAATTCCTTGGTCTCATAGAGCTTCCATTCCAGCAACTGTCATCTGTCAATCTTCCCTCCCATTCTTCAAGACAATGAGTTTTAGCTTACAACTCTCTTTAAATCACCCATCTTTATCTCACACCTTTCACTCTTAGTAGACGACTTTGTACCCCATTTCGCAAAGAAACCAGACAGGAGCTTAATTTTCTCCCCAGTTCCATTGAGAATAGAACCCAGCCTCGCTTCATTTCTTCCTGACTCAGAGGATCAGGCAGTAATTTTGAAATTTCCCCAGAGTTTAGAAGGCCATGGAGCTATGAACATACTAAGTTGGCTTTGGGCATTTGGCTGCAAAATTGAGAGTACCGATTATTTTGCTTAATCCAATATTTCTTTTCTTGATTTGCTGACATACTCCAAAGATTTTGCATGCCTTCAAAGCAGCCACTGAATTTTATTAACTCATTTTGTTAACTTGAAAGAGGACTGCATCCACTCTTAATCAGGATAAAGAATTGCTTTTTAAAACAAACCTTTTATTAGTTGCTAGTTAGCAGATAATATAGCAGAAGGTTGGTGAGATTATGAAAATGGTTTAATTAAAAAGAAAGTGTCCAAAAGAAACCTTCTCTTTTAGTTCCTAAGTCAGAGATATTGAGAACTCAGCAAAAATAGATCTTCATAAATATAGTTGATCCTTGAACAATGCAGGTTTGAATTGCAGGGTTCACTTATGTGCACATTTTTTTTCAATAAAAATTAACTCCAAGTGTGCCTGCTTCTGTTGCCTCCTCTCCACCTCTTCCTCCTCTGCCACCTCTGAGACAGAAAGAATGATCCTTCCTCTTGCTCCTCTTTCTCAGCCTACTCAAGTTATAAAGATGATGAGGATGAAAACCTTTATTATAATCTACCTACACTTAATGCATAGTAAATATATTTTCTTTTCCTTATGATTTTCTTAATAACATTTTCTTTTCTGCAGCATATATATTGTAACAATACAGTATATAATACATATAACATACAAAATATATGTTAATCAACTTTATGTTACTGATAAGGCTTTCAGTCATCAGTGGGCTATTAATAGTTAGGTTTGGAGGGCATCAAAAGTTATACACAGATTTTTGTGTTTTGATGCCTCTAAGTCCCACAGTGTTTAAAGGTCAACTGTACTGGTTAAATTGTTACAGAGTTATAGAGTCAAAAGATGGTGGACTTTGGAGCACAGAGCCCTTGGTTTAAATACCAGCTGTACAATTTAGTAGCCATGTGACTTTATAAAATCATTTGATATCTGTAAAACCAAGTTTTAACAGTTGTAAAATAAAGATAAAAATATACCCCCTTAAGACTGTTGTAAAGATTGTTGCAATGGACTGATGGTGCTCCCTTTATATTAATATGTTGAAACCCTAATCCCAATGTTATGATATTTGGAGATGGGGCCTTTGGAAGGTAATTAGGTTGTGAGGGTAGAGGTCTCATGAGTTGGATTAGTGCTCTTATATGAAGAGACACAAGTGATATGATCCCTCTCTCAGCCATGTGAAGATACAGCAAGAAAGAAGTCTCTTAGCAAGCATGGGATCTGCCAGCATCTTGATCTTGGACTTCCTGGCCTCCAGAATCATGAGAAATAAACGTTTGTTGTTTAAGCAACCCAGTCTATCATATTTTGTTATAGCAGCCCAAACAGACTAAGACAGGAAGATGAAAAAATGACTCCACATTCCCGCAGTTTATTTGGGTTAAATGGCAACTGATTTGAGATTAAACACCAGTTTTCTTTAGAATTCCTGTTCCCCTATTACACCCTCACCCCTAATCTTCATATAAGGAGTTTTGTTCATAACTCTGCAATCAAAATATAATTAGTGGCTGGAAGTTCACAGAGGAGCACTGACAAATACAAATGTTCCCAAATACTTAATCCTCTTAGAGACAGTATTTGAGTTACTTTGTTTTTGTATTCAGGGATGGATCTTGCCTATTCGACACAAGTTAGAGTAATAGAAACCTAATGAGTCTTTCTCATCAGAAGGCTCTCTCCACCCCCCAAACAAAATGTATCTGTGAAGAGTCAATTATTTTTATGCTTTCTTAGCCAAACTTTAGGATAATCAGTAAGTAACAGAAATTCTAATTAGAATACTGAAAATATTGTTCCATTTTTTAATCATGGAAATCCTACAACTTTTCTAGTAAGACATAGGCACCAACAGAAACACTGATGGAGAAACGTGTGCCTTCAGATTAATTTAGATATATTCACATGCTTTTGATTAATGTAGGAGTTCTTGTCCTTCTAGATGAACTCGTTAATTCCTTTGGTGGAATTGGATCTATCTTGCTTAGTGAAGAGAAATAGGATCATTCGCAAAGGATACAATAGAGACCTGAGCTCCACATTTGTTTTAATCTCTGGTGATATACTGTGCTGCAACTGAGAAAATGCCCCATCTTTATTTCCTGGAGTTGGCTTGACATTTACAAACCTAATGCTGATTTAATATGGGAGTAGGAAGAAAGTGAGGAATGGAAAATATACTCAGGGGAAGTTAAAAAAGAAAAAAAGAGAAAATTGAGTCCTGGTATATGACCATTAGCTACTGTTAATGAATCTGTTCAATTGATGAGATACTATTTTTTAATTATCTCCATTATAGTAGGCATAGAAGATAGGGGAAGGGATTCTTCACCCCTCTTTAATTCAGACCTTACTACTTCAACCAACAATTCATATCCTTTTGGTTTTGGAGAAAGCTTGGAATTAAATTATAATGGCAACGATAATCTTTAGATCCATCTTTCTTTTCCTACCATTTATTTATTTAGTACAAAATGAAGATAACGAATGAGGTAAATGTACACACTTATTAATTCAAATTTGTAAAAATTTTTGAGAGTTTACTATCTATCAGGTACTGAATTAGGTACTGGATATGAAGAGAAAAATAAATCATCATTTCTGTTCTTATGAATTTCAAAGTTTAATAGGAGAAACTGAATATCTGTTCACACAAATCAATGCATTTAGAGCTGTGTCTTCGGTCAGATTTCCTAAAAGCACAGTGGGAGTTGGGGGTTCTTAGCAAGTGCTTTACTGATGAAGTGTTTTCAGGATAAACTTCCAAGGAAGCAGATTAGGATAGAGGAAGAAACTAAGCAGAGATGTGGGTTTCACTAAGTCTAACTTCAGCCTAATCTCCAGAGAACCTGGACCAACACCAGAGAACCTCTGTGAACAACACCACAGGCTTATCTCACTCTGAGTCAAGAGGCTGGGCCTTTATGCCCTTGAATCATTTAGTCATTTGGTGAGGGATCCCCTGTTAGGCATTCCTGAGCTCCTGTTGGCCAAAGACAACTCTCGAGAAAGATAATTATGGGCCATTAGCAGCCAACCTCACAACAACTTCGAGATAAGTGCACTGGCTCCATAAAGGGGGCAAGGCTAAGGCAGCATCTACTGCTGGATACAAAAATGAATATAACAAGACTTTATATTCAGGTAACCCAGAGGTTCATTATACAGACTGGTATTAAACAAACAACTATAATGCACTGTGCCAAGTATAATGATAAGAGGATGAATAGGTCATATAGAGGAGAGAGTAATTCCCCAATTATACATTTTTTAGCACTTTATCTCGTTGCACAAAATACTGGAGTTCTTGAAAATAACTTTGATGGTAAGGAATGTGCTAATGGAAGTCTTTTTGGAGAAGATGCTAACTGGAGTTGATTTACAAGTAATAGGCTCTATGAATGTGATACTGGTGAATGGGGGATTATTGAGTGGCCCTGAATTAAATCCCAATGGGATTCTTTTTCAACTCATTGCTGTATGTAAGCATATTCTACACTATAAAATAAGTAAGTGAGGCTTTTTGAAAGGCTGTAAAAAAGGAATAAGATCAGGTTTTAAGGAAGAAGGCAACTTATAATCCAATGATAAAAGCATTTATATGATAACATTCATGGTGATAATATTTACTTTTGGAACTTGGAAGGCAGCTATCAACATGAGTCAAGTGCAATTAATGAGTCAAGATTTCTTGAGAGCTACAGATATACTTTTTGTTTAATAATAGGCTTGGTCTGTCTGTCAAGTTTAATGATTGAGATGTGTTTTCATAAAACATGTATCCAAAAGTATTTCACAATATCCAGTGATATTTTCATTTAATATGACATTGTTTAATTTGATGCGTCTTGGAAGTAATGTGGCTGTAGGCTTATAGACCTTCCAGGGAAAACAGGTCTAACTTAGAACTTGGAACATCTCTAATTGGTTCCACGTTTTTCTTTCTTGTCATGTGCTACTCCAGAGTTTATTTACTTAGGTTAATAATAAATTAAAAAGTCATGTTTCAGGATACTTATGTGATACTCTGCCCACTCAAATATTTATGTTTTAAGAATGCAACAGAATTAAACAATGTTTCTTTGCATGTGTAGCTCAGTATCAGTTTATCAGTTTCTAAGGTGTCTATTAACTTGAGATCTTGAATATAGCACTTGGCTTAGAGGTTGAGAAACTCACTGGTCATTTATTTAATTATTTTCGTTATTTATTACTTGAGATTTTCATATTTCATATCCTTTTTAATGGCCTTTCCATAATGTCCTTTTAATTTGTAATGTATAAATGCATGTTTACTTTAAGAATAAAAAAAAAAGAAAGGGAATGATCTGTGACTTCCATACTTACCTTCCACATTTGCTTATTTTGTCTTTTCATGTGAACATTTTTAAACTTGCTCATATGTTGGACATTCCATTTAAGAAGCAAAATTACATTGTCTAAATGTTGCATTCATTCTTCCTTGTTTGAAGACTCTGTTGGTAAATGGCTATGAAAAGAGGAAATTCCTTATGAGGAGAAATGTAAGGGGAGAGAAAAAAGACACACACACACACACACACACACACACACACACACAGCCACACAGCTATGGGGTCAATGACTCTAGGACAAAATGGACTGATTTAAGCAATATTTGGAGCTTGCTGTCAACAGAACTTAATTCTATGTCTAGAAAAACTTATGGGACACAGTTGCATGAGAAAGTATTGGCAACTTTTGCCCTTCTGAATTTTATTATTCTTACACATTCTTTCCTGAGAGAAGAGAATACGCGAGGTATTATTCAAACATAAAAAGGACAAACAGGCTTAGAAAAATTGATCCTTTTATTTGCATAACTTCAGTCCTTTTACTCACATATTTCCCATAAGGATAAGCGAATGGTTTAAATTTTAGGGGACATGTCTTTCAAAGCTGTATATCTGTAGGCAACGAAGACAGTTTGAAGTAAGTATCTGGGTAATTTTTGAGGGAGGGAAGAAAGAATTCTACAAAGAAATTCTTGTTTAGCCAAATTGTCTATTAAAGGAAACCCTAATTAACCTTTATACATATTTGCTTTTTAAAAGTGATATGTAATAGTTGTACAAACTTGGAGAATACATGTGATATTCTATTGCATACGTACATGTAATGAGTAAATCAGGGTAATTGCTTCATCTATCACCTCCAACATTGACCTTTTCTTTATGTTGGGAACATTCTAATTCTTGTCTTGCAACTATTTTGTTTATGTCCATTTCATTGGCAATGCTTAAACTCAACTTCATGGCCTCTAGAGCAATAATTATTCCTTTGTTGCTCCAATTAAATTAAATCAGAATAGGCCTTTAATTGACATGTTTCTCTTGTTTATCTCCACATTTTGGTTTCAAATAGGAGAAAGCAGGCATTTGGAGGTTGTTTTATTTCTCTTGGTTAGTAATATCATCCTACATTGGTTATCCACGATTGGTTTAGTTCTTTAGATAAGATTCATTGCAGCTTTTAAAGCTTTTTCTGGTTGCAGCACTCTAATTTTCCTTTAGTGAATCTCTCCCTTCCCACTCTCAGTCCACGTGGTTTGGGTGAGGAGTTAACCCCATTCCCTTACCCATCCCAGTCCATTGAGGAAGTCACATGACCAAGGCTGACAAAACATCTCAGCATCATTGCCAGGATAGGCACCAGAAATAAAGCTAGGCCAAACCATCCCGTCTTCATAACCAGACTACTAAATTAACACATCCTTAGGAAGATAAAGGAGATTTCTCTTTTTCTTTTGGTTTTGTAAACTGAACAGCCAAATGAAAAGACATTTTTCACTCTCATCCTATTATTTAAAACATAACTATCAAGAGCTATGCTTACTACATTTGGTACATGATCTAATATAATTTCTATAAAAACTCTGAGGTAGGTACTTCTATTATCCCCACCCTGCATACCAGAAACCGAGACTTAGACATATCATGTAGGTTTATGAAGGTGGCATGTTAATACATAAATAGTAGTCGGGTTTGAACTTAGTCTGATCTTAAGCTTGTGCTCTTAAACCACTACATGTCATCTGTAGACATTCTAGTGAGCAGAAGGAAAGCCCACATCCAAATTTTTGCAAACACCAAAATAAAATGTGTTTGGAAGGGAGGAATGAAAGAAAATTGGGGAGAATACAATAATCACGAAGTCAGAGGAACCTTAGTCTATCAGCTATTGGAGATAGTGGTAGGGCAGAGATGAATAACACTCAACTAAGTTGAATACTGACTGGGTAAGTATCTGCCAAGCTAAATCTACAACCCAAGGCAGACTGGGGTTATCACATCACCTTCAGAGTGAAGGCTATGTATGGGAATATTCTAAAGTTTGCTAGAACTAAGTAGTCAGTCTGGCATGGTATCCTGTTGTTCCAGGTGTTTGTTCATTAACTAGCTTATTTATCCATTCATTCATCCTTCCACTTTTTATTGAGCATATACTAAGTGGCAAGTATTAGATGCCTGCAATATATCAAGGTATCTATCTACTCTCAAGGAACTCCCAGTCTAGAACAAGAGGAAGATGAGTTAAGAACTAATTATAGCCAGGCGCGGTGGCTCACGCCTGTAATCCCAGCACTTTGGGAGGCTGAGGCGGGCGGATCACGAGGTCAGGAGATCGAGACCATCCTGGCTAACACGGTGAAACCCCGTCTCTATTAAAAATGCAAAAAATTAGCCAGGCATGGTGGCGGGCACCTGTAGTCCCAGCTACTTGGGAGGCTGAGGCAGGAGAATGGCGTGAACCCGAGAGGCGGAGCTTGCAGTGAGCCGAGATGGAGCCACTGCACTCCAGCCTGGGCGACTGAGCGAGACTCCGTCTCAAAAAAGAAACAAAAAACAAGAACTAATTATAATGCCGTAATAAATGTTAAACCAAAAAAAGAAAAAAGAAATTATAATGAGTAGATTTGGTGACGTAGCCTGTGTTGGAACATACAATTGAGCCAAGGAAGATGCCTCTAATATTTAGTCTTATACATTTTATTTATTTAATTACAGACAAATTAGGTTCAGTTTACAAAACTGAATAAATTGAATTTAATTCTGGAGATGTTCTTAGATGTCTTTCCCTGCTGGAGAACACAACAGTTTTATAAACAGCAAACTTCTCTATTTGCGCTGGCAGAAAGCCATCTGAATTTTGCAGTGCCTTTGCTAAAAACTACATTTAAGGAATATTATGCTGAGTCATTATGACATAATTGGGAAAAATACAAGGAATCTGATGCAAATGGGTTCCAAGTCAACTTAATTGCTTAATAGGTGTATAGTACTATGCAGATTATTTAACATCTCTGAGCTTGTTTGTTTAACTATAACATGAGGATGGACATTTGTAAAGTTTAAATGAATTCATACATATAAAATGCACCCCATGTTAGTATTCACTTGCCCAAATACTAGTTTTCTTCATGTCTATAGTTTCTTAGTTTTAGTTTTCTCATTTGTCAAATTGGAATAATAATATTTACTTTCAGTACTGATCATTCAATGAGAGAATATGTCAAAAAATAGTTGGTGCATAGTAGGTGCTCAATAAATGTCAAATTGTCCTGCCTTTTCACTTAGATTCTTAAAAGTATACATGGTTTCATATCCTCATGGACAAAGTATTTCTCTGAAAAATTCTAAGATGAAAAAATCCTATGTATCTGAATAATTACATTCTTGACTCAGGGTCAATTAAAACTTCACTTTGCCTGGAAAGACACAATAGAAACTTGAAGACAAAACAAGAAGCAGATCACAAAGACATATAAAGTATAATGGAACTAGTCAGGAGTTTAAGTAAGATAATTTGTATGTACATTCTCACTGGCTTGGTTAATATTGTCCTGATCTTATAAAAAGAAGAAAAGTAATGCTTTGGAATCATCGACAATACAAGGAAAAACAAGTTGCTTTATTTGTAAATATACAAGTAGATCTTTCTCTAGTGGAGAAAGTGATTCTGAAGTACATTTTCTACTCATTTTTCACATGCATTTTTGTCATACTGGGCCCAAGCTTTGTGGTTGATAGATCAGTTATATGTAAGCCCTCTTTCTGCTGAAAAGTAGTTTTCTACTCTAATTCCATTCTATTTTCATTTATGCTGGAATGATGAATAATGCAGTGTGCAATTACTTCTTTTCTGATTTAATACTAGCATAGGAACTCCTTTCTAGAAAAATATCCAATTAAAATTCACTGTGGCAGATGTGGGTTGTGGACCTGGTCAAAAGGCATAAACTACCAACCCACCCTGTGATTGTTTCAGCAGAGGATTTCCAGGCGTTACTTCAAATGATCTCAGCCATGCATTGCAAGTAATGAAGGTGGCACGAGTTCATACCAGCTCCTTGACTCCCTGGCTGCTACTGAATATGGCTTTATTTTCCATTTGTTGAGCTGGAACATCCCCTCATATTAGAGAGAAGTCAGCCCTTTGCAGTTTATAAGCACAGTTCTGTTAGGAGAGAGTAATAATAACATGGATGCTGATTTTTTATAGTCAATTTCATTTCTGCTTTAAGGAACAAATTCTTCATTACACTTATAAGCAGAGGCAGAATGGCTCTTGGTAAAAGTTAAAACCTATGCTGAGATCTGTACTGCACTGTTTTATATTCATCATCATCTTTAATAATAAAAGCATATCTTAATTTATGCTCTCAGAATCTGAGATAAAGATTGAATAAGGAGTATATTATCAAAGTGATAACAAGCAGCATATTTCCATAAAGAGTATATTATTAATGTAACATCAGCAAGATGGCAGAATAAGAAGGCCTGGACTCCCTTTCCCCCCATAATTACACTGGTTTAACAACAAAACACAGACAAATTCCCTTTGTGAGAAGTCCAGAAACTAGTTGAGAGGCTCTAAAACCCAGAATGAACATGAGACTAGCCACACTGAAGTAGGTAGGGGAGTTTGAAACACTCTCTCACCATAATCCCTCTTCCTGGTGTAGTGTTATACAATTGGGAGCAAACCCCCAATATCTCAGCTTCTCCTTGGAAAGCAAGAGTTGGACTGCCTGCTCAACACCTTAACTTTTCTAGGGGCTTCCCAGAAGACTGGTTTTTGTCTTGCTTCTCTTGAAGTGCTGACAGGACCCAGTGTATTCTAGCTGCCTTGGAATCAGTGAAAACAAAAATTGCAGTTTGTACTATTAGCTACCATAGCCAGTCTCCCTAGTCCAGCACAGAAAAAGTGGATGAAAAATCTCAGCTTCCAGATTCTCTCTGAGGTATAAAGAAGTTGGACCATGCATACAACACCTCAAATTCTCTAGGAACATGCAAAGGACTGGTTTCTGTGCTGCCTATCTTGGAGCACTAACAAGACCTAACATACTCTTACTGCCCAGAGACTAATGAGAAAAAAGATGGCAGTTTGAACTATCAGCCACCGTAGGCTAGGCCTTCCATTTAGCCCAGCACAGAGCAAACAAAAACATACTCAGAACCCCACTTCTCTTTGAGAAAGAAAAATTGAACAGAAGTGAAACTATTCAACTTTTCCAGATGCTGCCTGAGGGACTGGCTTTAGTCTTGCTTGTTTCAGGGTACTGATGGAACCTCTCATACTCTGGACACCAGGGAGTCACTAAGAACAAAGAAGGTAGTTGGACTAGCAATAAAGTTTGAAAGGTCCCCCCACCTCCCCTGGCAAAAATCTCTGGCTGGGATGATTAGTGAGGGTCTTTTCTTGAATGAGGCAATACTGTGAAGACTAAGAGGGATAGCTTGTATTCATCCATTTTCATGCTGCTGATAAAGACATACACAAGACTGGGTAATTTATAAAGGAAAAGAAGTTTAATAGACTCACAGTTTCATGTGGCTGGGGAGGCCTCAAAACCATAGTGGAAGGCAAAAGGCACATCTCACATGGTGGCAGACCAGAAAGAATGAGAGCCAAACAAAGGGGGAAATCACTTTACAAAATCATCAGATCTCATGAAACTTATTCACTACCGTGAGAACAGAATGGGGGAAACTACCCCATGATTCAATTATCTTCCACTGGGGTCCCTCCCACAACACATGGGAATTATAGGAGCTACAATTCAAGATGAGATTTGGGTAGGGACACATCCAAACCACATCATAGCTGTTTTCTCTAACTTGCAGTTAACCAACACAAAGTACCATGAAAACTTGAAGAAATAGGAAAATGTGTCTCAAACAAAGGAACAAAATAAACCTGAAACCGATCCTAATAAAACAGAGATATATGATCTACCTGACAGGATATTCAACATAACCATCATAAAGATACTCAACAAGATTAGGAAAACAATGCATAAGCAAAGTGAAAATTTCAAAAAAGAGATAAAAAATATTAAAAAACAGACATTTTAGAGCTGAAGAATGTAACTGAACACTAGAGGTTTAACAACAGACCAGATCAAGCAGAAGAAACAGTGAACTCAAAGACAGATCATTGGAAATTACCCAGAGAAGCAAGAAAAAAAGAATGAAATAGTAAGCAAGAGTAAGAAAAGCTTAAGGGACTTTAAGGACACCATAAGTAGACCAATATATGCATTATGAAAGTCAGGGAAGAAAAAGAGGGAGAGGAAAGAAATGGACAGAAATATTATGTTAAAAATATAGTTTCCAGGCTGGGCATGGTGGCTCATGCCTGTAGTCCCAGCACTTTGGGAGGCCGAGGTGGGTGGATCATGAGGTCAGGAGATTGACCATCCTGGCCAGCATGGTGAAACCTCGTCTCTACTAAAATACAAAAAATTAGCTGGACCTGGTGGCACTCCTGTGTAGTCCCGGTTACTCATGAGGCTGAGGCAGGGGAACAGCTTGAGCCTGGGAGGCAGAGGTTGCAGTGAGCCAAGATCGTGCCACTGCACTGCAGCCTGGTGACAGAGTGAGATTCTGTCTCAAAAAAAAAAAAAAAAAAAGAAAAGAAAAAAGAAAAAACATCTCTGAAAACATCTCAACTCTAAAAAAGGAATTGGACATCTAGAATCAGGAGGCCTAACAGACTTCAAATAAGTGAAATTCCTCCAAAAATGTACACTTAAATTTATTATAATGAAAGTGTCAACAGTTAATGATAAACGGGGAATTTTGAAAGCAGCAAGAGAAAAAATGACCTGTCACGTACAGGGGATCCTCTATAAGATCTCTCATGAGCTTATTTTTCAGCAAAATCTTGCATGCCAGAAGCAGTGGGATGATTTATTTAACGTGAAGGGGGAAAAAAATTGCCAACATAGAATAGTATACATGGAAAAAAAAATTCCCTTCAAAAATGAAAGCTAGGTAAAGACTTTCTCAGACCAAAACAAGCCAAGAGAGTTCATCACCACCCAACCTGCCTGACAAGAAATGTTAAGGGGAGTTCTTTAAGTTGACAAGAAATGATGATAACATAAAAGCATATAAAAGTATAAAACTCACTGGTAATGATGAATATATAGACACATGGTAATGTAATACTCTGAGAGTGGTAAGCAAGTCACTTTTAAATTCTGTACAAACGTTTTAAAAGAGTATTACAAATAACTATAAATATAAAATTATGTTCATGGATACATGATATAAAACGATGTTAAATGTGACATTAATAACAAAATGGTGATTAACCTAGCTGATGAGATGCTAAGGATTTTGTGATAGTTTCATGGTGGCGGAAGTCATGGGCCCTCCGAGAAGAAGAGCCCTGGTGATGCCACTGACTTAAGGCTGGTACTCCAAGGGAGTGAACCTTAAGGAGGAGAATGAATTCCAATTGGCCAGCCCTCAAAAGGAGCTGCAGCTCAACTTCACATCCTCTTAATTCCTGATATTGGATCGAGATGATCCAGGATTGCTAGGAGCTGTTAGTGAAAACAAAGGCAAATCATCTCTGGAAAAGATAACAACAAGCTAGTCTTCATTTTATTTTTAGAAACAATTTTTAGAAACAATTTTACAAATACAAAGTTCCAACCACAAAGACCAACCAAAAAAAAAAAAAAAAAAAAAAAACAAAAAACACACACACACACACAAAAGAAAAAACAGGCAAATGAGGAGACATAACCACAGAAAGAAACTTTAATAGAAACAATAGAAAACAGATACAGATCCACAGAGTTTCCGGAAATTCAGAGACTAACTTGAAAATTAAGCAATGTTACAGTGCCCAAGGAAATAAAAGGAGAGAAGGAAATTTCAGCGGAGAATTGGAAACGACGTCATTTTAAATCTTTGCCCTCACAAACAGGGCAATAGTGAATAGACTGGTGCATGTATATATGTAGAAGGAATATGTAGACAATAGAGATATGAAATTTCTGTGTCAAAAACATATGCAGTTGTAATTTTGGTAGCTACTTTGTCCTGCCTAGAAGTGTTACCAATGTATAGTCCCACCGACAAAGTAGTAAAGTAGATGTTTCCCTATACCCTTGATGACTCCTGTATCAATAAATTTTAAAAATATTTTCTGGCCGGGCGCGGTGGCTCAAGCCTGTAATCCCAGCACTTTGGGAGGCCGAGACGGGCGGATCACGAGGTCAGGAGATCGAGACCATCCTGGTTAACACGGTGAAACCCCGTCTCTACTAAAAAATACAAAAAACTAGCCGGCCGAGGTGGCGGACGCCTGTAGTCCCAGCTACTCGGGAGGTGGAGGCAGGAGAATGGCGTGAACCCGGGAGGCGGAGCTTGCAGTGAGCTGAGATCCGGCCACTGCACTCCAGCCTGGGTGACAGCGCGAGACTCCGTCTCAAAAAAAAAAAAAAAAAAAAAAAAAAAAAAAATTTCTAATATTATGGATGAAAATGGGTATCACTGTAATTTTTATTTGCATTTATCTTACTGGTAAAGTTGAATACAATTGCACATGTTTAAGGTCTATTGTTATTTTTTTCTGTAAATATCCGTTTAATTTTTCCATTGAATTGTTGATCTTTAAAAAAATGATTTATGGGAGCTCTTTATACATTGTACAAATTTGTCCCTGTTTTCTAAGATATAAATTGAAAATATTTTTTCTCATTTTTGTCCCTGAGTATTTTGACTTTGGTTACTGTGGGTTTTGCCATGCCAAATTTTTTTATACTCAGATTTGTATACATATTGTTTCTTTACTTCCAGTTTTTATATCATGTTTAAGAAAGACTTTGCCACTGTGACATTGTGTATAAGAAATTGCTATCATGGTTTATTCTTGCACTTTTACGGCTTGATTTTTTTAAAAACTATATTATTGATCCAACTAAATTTTTCTTTTGGATGACTCTCCAATTATTCCAATATCATTTATTGAGTTATTATTTTCTTCACTACACTCCTAACAACAAGCATGAGAGCTCGAATATTCCCACAACCCATAGCAATACTTGCTTGCTTTTCTGTATGCTGATATTTTTGGTTTTAATTTCTCCTGTGTAATGCCTGTTCATATATTCTTTCTAAGTATTCATTTTTAATGTATCTACATATTCTTCATAAAAAAAGGTCATACCAATTTCGTATTATCGCTAGGCAGGTTTCTCAATATGTTATTTACATTTGAAAGATTTCCAAGATTCCTTCAAGCATTACAATTTTGCAATTGAAAAAAACATTAAAAAATGATTTATATCAGGAGTCTCTGACTTTTATAAAAGGGATTTACTTTTAATTTTCCCACAAGCTGCATGGCTAAATGTGACACGAAAGTAACTTAGAATTCTAAAATACCTAGATGTTTGGACAATGTTTGTGTCCTCTCAAAATTCAAATGTTGAAATCCTAACTTCCTATGTAATGGATGTGGGGTCTTTGAGAGTTGATTACATCATAAGTAACGAGATTAGTGCCCTTATAGAAGAGACCCCAGAGAGAGCCCTTATCCTCTTTGCCATATGGGAATAAAATAAGAAGTTAGTAGTCCATAACCCAGAGAGGACCCTTGGTAGAGCCCAACCATGCTGGCACCCTGATCTTGGATTTCCAGCTGCAGAACTGTGAGAAATAAATTTCTGTTGTTTATATTCCACCCATTCTATGGTACTATATTACAACAGCCTCAATGGACTCAGACACTAAGGGATGAAGAGGGAGCAGGAAGTCAATGTAGGCACATCAATCATTTCAGAAACATATTTACTCACTAATTGAATAAACATCTACTAAATTTATTACATGCTGGGCTTTGTAATAAATGTTTGTGATAGAGATGACTAAGTCGCCTCCCTTGAAAAACACATGTCTAGTGGGGGAGAGATGCATGTATAAACAAGTGAATTGCAAGAATTACTACAGAAACATTAGCCAAGGACGGAGGACAGGTTTCTTCCACTTTATGACTCAGATTTTCCAGTGTTAAATTAACATGTTTACTATATGGATGACACATTTTCAGTCATATTAGGGGAGGAAAAAAAGAAAATAAAATGAGATTAAACCATTGACTTTTGTATTCAGTCAGCAAATATTTACTGATGACTCATTTTTTCATTATGCCAGGTGTTAGGGATAAAAAAGCTAGCAAATATTAAATGATAGCTTTCAAAGGACAAAGAGTTATCATGTGATTGTAAAACTCCCAGGAGCAGTAGTTCCCTATGGTCCATAGCAAAGTGATCCAGAAGGTTTAACATATTCCTTAGTTATCTATGTTTAATGTCAGGGATCATAATACGTGTCTATATATGGGAGTAAGCATTTTGATTTCTGACTGTGTTTGCATAACGCTAATTCCATCTGGTTTTGCTGAGAACAAACAGAGATGCATGAAAAAGAAGAAATGTTACGGCTCTGCTTGCACAGATAGTGACCTGACTCTTCCAGGGTCTCCTCAGGCAGAGGTGTCGTGAATAAGGTCAGTTCTGTTCAGTAATATTCCACCACTATGCCAGCAAAGAGATATTTTCCATGCAGACGAGACTGAGTACATTCAGATTTAATGGTATCTAACAGAAAAGCAGAAGTTGGTTATGAAAAATCTATGAAGAAGCTTGAAAGCTAGAGGTGATGTTGACTTTAAATGTAGATATGGTCACTTTATTTCCAAGGCATTGATGGAGTTCTTTGAAGCCCAGCGATTGTAGGAAAGAGTAATTTTAGACAGTTCTTTCTTTAAATTCCCATCAAGAAATATATTGGACATTGAAGTTGCCTTTCATCATTTTTCTACTCTTCCCTCATTATGAATCCATCAAAGATGTAGGTCAATTGGAATAATTCCACTCTACTTAGCATAGTGATTGGCTCATTGGGAGCCACACAGGGCTGCATGGAGGAGTACAATTGAACTAGGCTTTCAAGAGTAGAATTTCCATAAATGGAGAGCATGTCATAGGCAAAAGTGAAGAAACAGGAATATGCATGGTTTTTTTGGGAACTGTGAGCAAATCTTCTTTAACTAGAGCAAAATGTTACACTGTTTTTATCTCCCAGAGCTGTCCAGCTGATTAACCTCATTTCTCACATTCAGCAAGCAATTATTGAACGGTGCATAGTACTGTACTGAGTAATAGATAGGCTTCAAAGGAAGTTGCTTTTGGGTTGAAAAACTTTACTGCAAAGATAAACCCATTGATTTTAGAACTGAAAGCACCTATGAAATGATCCAGCAGAATTCATTCATTTCCAAGTACAGAAACTGAGTCCCAGATAGCTTAAATGAATGGAAGCAGCAATGTATGCAGAGAGAACCGTAAGTTTTAAGAGCCATTTAAACTCCCACTTTGATTTCCATCTCCTGCAAAGTGGCAGTATTAGCACAGGAAGCTGTTGTTGGGATTCAGGGAGACAGCATATGCGAAGCACCAGGCACATAACAGATACTAAATTAATTTTCCTTTAATGTTCTCCCTTCACTTTATTGTGAGCAACATAGTGATTTCGTGGCAGAGTTAGAAATAAGAATATACTGCTTTGAACCTACAAGAGAATTTCCTCCTGCCCAGTACAGCAGTCCATTGTTAGAAATCCCATGAGAACTAACCTCAAAGGCCTCAAATTTCTCCAAAGAGCAACTTTTTTTTTCCCCCCACAAACTTATTTCTCTTTGTCCTGTGCATATACCAGGCTCATTCTTGCTTTTTTTTTTTTTTCTTTTTTCTTTTTTAGACTGAGTCTCACTCTGTCACCCAGGCTGGAGTGCAATTGTATGATTTCAGCTCACTGCAACCTCCGCCTCCCGGGTTCAACCAATTCTCCTGTCTCACCCTCCTGAGTAGCTGGGATTACAGGCATACACGACCACGCCCAGCTAATTTTTGTATTTTTAGTAGAAACAGGGTTTCACTATGTTGGCCGGGCTGGTGTTGAACTCCTGACCTCAAGTGATCTGCCTGCCTCAGCCTCCCAAAGTGCCAGGATTATAGGCGTGAGCCACCAGGCCTGGCCTCATTCTCTTTTTTAGACCTGTGGACGTCTTATTTCTAAACCCCTACTGCTGCAGGAATGTCTTTCTTCCTTCTTTCTATCTATTCAAATCCTCTCCTTTATTCATTTATTCAGTCATTCAGTCTGAATGGGGTCAGTCCGTCATTAAACATGTGTTGAG
The DNA here is from genome assembly GCF_049350105.2 of Macaca mulatta. Classification (NCBI taxonomy): domain Eukaryota; kingdom Metazoa; phylum Chordata; class Mammalia; order Primates; family Cercopithecidae; genus Macaca; species Macaca mulatta. The sequence goes on from NC_133413.1 coordinate 129,286,024, forward strand.
TACTTACTGTGTGGCAGGCAACTGGTCTAAGGTTTGAGATTACAGTACTGAAGGGAATATCCCTGCCTTTAAGGAATCTAGCTGGGGCACACCCTAGTTGGAAAGCAGATATGTTCACTCCAGGAAAGGTAAGAAATAATGTTGTGAAGGTATGAGTATAATGCCTTGGGAACATGGGGCAAGGGAAGACTGACTCTATGTGAAGGGGCCTCTGCCATTATTCTACCCCAATTATACATCAATTGCCTTTTTTTTTCTTTATTTTTGCCTCCTATTAACATATAAAGATGGCCACACACAACAGAAACCGTAAGTGTATATACTGCTCGCTATCATTGGATAAATGCCAGGATGTGGGTATAAGTAGCTATATCTAGCCAGAAAGGACCAAGGCAATCTAATCAAGCAGAATATGTTAATGAGGTACCTCAGGTTTATCCAGAAAAGTGAGTTATGCTTAGGGGTATAGGATGAGTAATTTCTTCACCAACAAACTTTAGAAGGGACCTAATGCAGGGTTTTAAAATCTTGCTTGCATGCCAGAATTATCTGGGGAACATTTGAAAAATACAGATGACTAAGCCCAATCCTAGACTTATAGAAGCACGATGTTTTAAAATAAAGTGCAGGAATATGGATTTTTAAGTATTACATGGGTGATTCTAATGATTAGCTAGTAACGGTTGGGAAGTGCTGGTCTATTTTGTGCCAACATTTGCAGAACACTGAGAACACGGACATGAATAAAATACTGTCGATTCTACTCCTGCCTTATAAGACAGGTCTCTATCCTGGAAAACCTGCCAGTCAGGTGGAAGGGACAGGCAAGGAAATATACAAAACCAGATATCTTAGAGAAATAGATATAAAGTGAGGTTGCAACACAGAGATAGAAAGGACCAACTCACTCTTGGGAAAAGCAGGAAGTTTCTTAGAATATGGTGCATTTGAGATGAGATATAAAGGACTTGGGGGTTTCTCAAATGAAGGGGGTGAGAAAAGACATTCCAAGCGTAGACTTGAGCCTCTGGCTCCCACTGGACTTAGCCAGCAAGTCTAAGAGGTGCCTGAGTTATAAAGATTGGGGTACTTATACTCTGGGGCCAGGCTCTTAGATGTGTCTGAGGTGGAAACTGATGTTCATCATTTATGTCACTAATTTACACCTGTTTCATATATCATTTTCATTTCATTCAATCAGACATTTCCTGGGTGCCTTTGTACCTAGGAGACATTCTCAAACAGAATTTGCAATGGGAACACACAAGATGGACAAAAATTGTCTCGAATTTGAAGCCCAAGAAAAACTTCCTGAGAAAGATGATGCTAAAGTTAGTCTTAAAAGTTAGAGTTCTCATAAAAATGAGAAAAGGCGGAAAAGGGCTGAATTGTTTTGCGAGTATTACACAATGCATGGAGATGAGAGTGAATTCTACACATGCAAGGACCTTCATGTCCTATGAGGCTGGACCATGGCATTGGGTAAGAGATGGTGGCTATGAATTAGCCTGGGGAGGAAGGTCTGTTTCAGGCTGTTAAAAGATTTCTTATGCTCTGCTGGAGTCTGAACTTCATGTAGGCGGCATTGGGAAACCCTAATTATTTAATGCAGGGCAGATGAGGTCTGATTTACTTTTCCAAAAGGTCATTCTGAGCACATATATCTTTTTTTTTTTTTCAGCAGAATTGTAAACATCCTCTCAACAGACATCACATCTTGATTCATTTCTTTTTGTTTCACCAGCAAGTGCTTAGCAGAGTAAGTGGCACACGTTTTGAGAGGTCAATAGTTAATGGATTCATTAATTGATTGGGAGGTACAAACCCATCCTTGAGTGAATGCTATAATATGGACTCTATATCCTATGCTGTGGCTAATATTTGGATATCTCAAGCAATCTTAAGCCATGTTTCTTAATTTTAACATGCACACAAATCACCTGGGGATCTTGTTAAAACAGAGTTCTTAATTTATTATATCCTGGGTAGGGTCTACGATTCTGCACTTGTAACAAGCTCTCGGATGTTGCTGTGCCTGCTGCTGATGTGGATTTCCAATTGTGAGTGGCCAGGATCTTAACACTCAGTTGCCTTATTCAGGAAATCTCTGATAGTGGGGTTGTTTATGAACTGTGAAACTTTCTACAGGGATTTTAGAAATGGAGAAGTTCCACCATGAGAGACTCCTCCTTGACTAAGACTCCACACAGCTCCTTTGGGACTGGTTTTGAAGGCGATGGCAGGTCTTTCATGCCCCTGGGACAAACATTGATATTATTTGCCTTTAAGGGAATTTCTGGTGCTGCTGCCAGTTTCTTCTTTGCTCTGCCAAGTATTGAGTTCCACAAGAAAAATCCATTAGTAACAGCAGAGTTGATAATAGAACAGCAGATAAAGTCAAAGGGCTCTAAAAACAGCGTGCTATCAGCGTGTAATTTGTTTAGGCCTATGTAGAATAAAGTCCTTTCTCATGAATTTTCAAGTTTGAAATTTGATTATAAACCAGTTTGTCATTTCTTGATATTTTCCTTTTCTTCCCTGTTCATTTTTACATACTTAATTGTCATATAATGGCATTCTGGATGTCCCTTGGACCTCGCCAGCGTGTAGACACAAAGACAGCCACATCAGTTAGGCTGAATTCTTCTGGCTCAATGCCACTCATTACTGTGAGCAGGAGCTTTGTTCTCTGACCTCTCTAGTGGCTCTCAGAGAAGCCCCAGGCTATGCTCGATGTTAGTGTAGGCGGTTGCTTACACTTTTTTCATCATCTAGCAATGGACCCCCAATGGCTGCTCCATCCTCATATGGCTTCCAACAATGCTGCCCTGGCATCCACTCCATGCACGGGTAGGGACATCCCTCCCTTGGACTGAAGCTGACCTTTCTGAGCCTAAGCTGGTAGGCAAATACTGTCTTTTCTGAGCCTAAGCTGGGAGACACTCAAGGGTAGCAGTAAAGGGAATTGTCTCTGGAGATGGAATGCCACATATCAGCTATGTGATTTGTGCAAGTTGTTGAATCACTCTAAACCTCCGATTTCTTACCTGTACAATGAGAATAACTAGAGTTCTATAATCTCAAGATTGCTGAGAAAATCTTGTTGGCACAAGATTATTGTTGGCACATATAAAACAATACATGCTAACCATCATTCACTGGTTTTCTCTTTATCACCGTGTCCCAGCCTGGGCAAGCTTTATTTTTATTTCACCACAACACAGCTGAGACCAGTTAATAACATCTAATATGACATGGCTGATGGCTCAGGAATAAGAAGAAGGGATTAAAATCAGAGGAAAGTGCAGCTGCTATTTAATATGGAGGCTCTCAGCTGCAATAGCCCCAGAGGTATGCTTCTGGGGGTGTCTTTCAGGGACCTTCTTGCCTCCCTGCAGGACTGTCTTTGTCAGAAGACATCTTTGCCATAAGTCAAAAGAATATCCTTGAACTTATATCAACTCCTTTTAGTCCAAGCTTAGAGATGAGAATTGTTATCTTGGGGTTCATTTCCTTTTCTGGCATGATCTCCTTCTCAGGGTTTCCTTACCCCACTGCCTCTAAAATGATTTTTCTAAAACACATTTATTACTTCACTTTCTCCTGAAAACCACAGGTTGTCCCCCTGGCACTTAGGACACAAAATTCCTATTCGCACAAGAGGTTCTTTATGTGTGCTGATCTTTCTTTGTGAGGTGCACTTTTCTCCTGGTTTTTTCTTTTTTCAGAAAATGTCCATTCAGTGCTCATGGCCCGGATAAAACCTGACTTCCTCTGTGGATTCTTCCTGGAATTGTCTGGCACACTATATCCCCAAATCTCAGCCAGGCTTCCTCCTCCAGGCCCCATGACACTCCGCACCTTACTGCGTTAACATCATAACGTGTCATAATTTTCCTCCAGTTCTGCCTCTCCCATTAAAGTTGTGCTCTGTGAAAAGGGATGCTTTATCTTATTAATTGTAGTATCCAGTGTGGCACACAGTATCTGGTCATATGGGTGGCCGGTGAATAAACTAATATTTACTGGGCATTTTGTGGGCTTCCCGTTCATCTACTCTGATAAGTACTGTAGATCTGTGAGATAAGTAGGGCCGGTATTACTCTGATCTCCAGTTTATATATGAGAAAAGGAGGTTCACAGAGTCAGGTACCTTGTCCACAGTCACTGGGTCAGCTAAGCCAGGTAAAAGAAGATAGATTTGGACTCAGACTTTTAACTTTAATTTCAGTGTCCACTTTCACTACTTTGTACTGTTTCCTTTGGACAGAAACTAAATCCTGGTAGATAAAGGGGAAGACCTAAAGGAAGACAAGACAAGGGACTAAGGAAATGTTGGGGAAGATGAGAACACACTCAGAAACCACAACTGAAGAATTCCTAGGACTCCCAGGTAAAGCTGCTTGGGTGTAATACATCCTTGGGCATATTGTTGACTGACTTTTAGGCTTGAGGGAAGACTTTGTTTTAAACAAGGTGGATGGAAATGAAGGTGTGGAGAAACACCATGAGAAAGATTTTAATGCAAAGCCAACCCAAGCACCATCTCTCAGAGCCTCATTTCTTTTCAGCAGCTCTCTGGATTGTTCTAAGAGGTGATGGGTAATTTTATAAAAGTCTTAAGCTGTTGTTAAGAGATCTTTTTAAAGCTGAAGGCAAAACAAACAAACATGATATCCTACAAAGCTGAGAATAAGCTTCAGAGAGAGGGAAGGCAGCAGAAATAGTTACTGGGATGGGGAAAGAGATCGCAATGTACCTTGTCTCAAGCCCTGTGAACACTGTCGCCTCACCCACTTGCAAAGTCCCGTGGGCAGCCTGAGCTTGGCTAAGAGGGGAGGCAACAGAGACGCCAGGATGGGAGAGCTCGGAGCTATTTCGGACTCCAGGCCAACATCCACGGAGACCTTGAGTTACGTCATCGGAACTGTCTGGACTTTGGTCCCCTTATGCCAAATGCGGTTTCCGGAAAAAGGATCCTCAGCGTATTTGGAAGCTCATCAACTAAAAGTTGTCTCGTCACTTTCATGCGTGAGATCTTTTCATTTGTGAAGAGCATATTATTTTGCTTAATTATGGGCTGTGAGGAGATGGCATAGAGCAGTGGAAAAAGCCTGGGCTCTGGAGTCAGAGAGACCTGGGTCTGAATCATGGCTCTGCCATCCACCAGCTACAGGACACTGGCCTGGTGGGCCTGCTTCCTTGTCCATAAACTGAGAATAATCTTGCAATAATTAACTATCTTAGAGGGAGGTTGTTAGGATAAGATAATAAATGCACGTCAAGAATCTTGTTCTGCTGTTCAGATATTGAATCATCATTTGCCATTATTAATAAAGTATCTGACTTTTAATACAGTAACATTTAGCATATGAGATTTCTCATTCACTCTAACAGTATGGGTATAGTGGTGTACATAATCTCCTTTTGCTTGTGAATACTGCTAATATTAAATTCCCATTTCTCAAAGACGTTTTCTTATATGGAGTCTTACTGATGATGATTTTCAGCACCCTGACAATTTGTTGTTTTTAAATACTTACAGTTTATTTTGTAATCATCTATGCCATAACTAATTACACTTTTTTTTTTTCAAGGAAAGGGGCATATCCAGAAAGGAGATAAGATCGGAAGCCTTTATTTCCACCATTCAGTCACTCACTGCCTGAGACTTCATTTCAAGTAAGGGGATAATATTTGGCCCCTATGTATCTTACAAGGGTTGTTTCCCTAAGAAAAAAAATTAGGTAAGATCATAAGTGAGAAAGGAGTTTTTGAATTAAAAATATATACAAATGCAAGTTATAACAATTTTTGTTCTGGATATTTTTGCAGCAGATAGAAAAGTTCTTTGTGCTGTGGCCACCTGCCTAATGCTGTTGACTGGCTGGTAATAGATGCCTGGGAGTCATTTTGAGGTTACTTAGAGCCTCTTTCCACCACCAGATGGAAGGAAATTGGGCAACTTCTTGAGTAATTGGCTCTTCTGACTCACGTTTCTTGCATTGTGACCTGGGTGCTACCCAGGATGAGCAAGGAATTTCCTCTCTGGAGTTGTTTAAGGAATAGCCCTAAACATTCAGCTTCATCTTTTTTTAATGCCTCCTCTAACACTATCTGAGCAGCCACAGAAAAGTATTTGCTGCTGCCGTATTTCAGATCAGCTGAGATATATTTTGAGTAAGTACTCTGGGAAAGGCACAGAATACCATTTCTTTACTGAGGTTCTCTTCAAGGATTTCCATCCCCCCTTAAAGACCTAATTGGGATGGAGCAATGTATTTAGAACATGATGTGAGTACCAACAAGGAGTCAGGAGACACCTTTCAGCTGTACTTCTTTATTCTTCCCCCCTTGCTTCCTCTGTCTCTGGTTTACCCTTTTACATCTCTTCTTTTTCCTTTCTTTTCTTGTATTACTTTCTCTTGATCAATAGACCTGCCGTAGCCTTCCCAGACATAAATTATCAGCTTCCTTAGAAGGCCTCGGAATGTGAACAGTTGTAGCCAGTTAGTCCAGGTCTTAGATTCTCACCCCTTGCTGTGTATGTAATTATCCAGGGAGCTTAAAAGGTACTGAGCCATGGGCCCCAATGGAATCATTATTCCTGGGGGGTGGGATGGGCCCTAGACCTGGTATTTTCAAAAACTTTCAAAAATGATTCTAAAACATATGCAGGTTAAACTGGTTGCAGACACCCAGGAAGCAAAAATATGACAAAACTACCCTAAAAGTAAAATAAGATTTTTGGCTCAAAGTGCAGTAATCCTGTTATCTGGCCACCTTATTTGTGTCCTATTCATCAAATAAATGGATTTGTTTTGTTTTTTGAGAACCACAGAAAGAAAAATTGGTCATGCCCAGGCAAATCTTACAGGTGAGTTCTACATTTAAGGCAAGTGGCCATAAAACACTTCTACAGCTAATATTTGTTGAGAGCATGTTCTGAGTCATGTGCTATGCAGAATACGTTTACCATACATTGTCTCATTTAATCCTCTCAACAACTCTGAGGCATTATTATTCTTCTGGGTTTACAAATGAAGAAAGAAAGGCACCAAGCAATTGCTTAACTCGCTCAGCACCTGACCACTAGTTAGAAGTGGAGCTGGGAGATTTGAGTATAAGCAGGTAGACTGCAGAATCTCCCTGTTAATCATCGTGTTATATCTCCTTTACACTGTGACAATTAAGGTAAAATTACAAAAATTCATGAGAGCAGTAGTTCTCAATCTTGCCTGCATAGTAGAATTGTTGGGAGAGTTTTGGGGAAAAAAAAAAAAAGAAATCCTTTGCTCAGGTCATGTGATCAACCAATTTAATCCATATCTGATATGGTTTTGCTGTGTGCTCCTCGAACTCTCATCTTGAACTGTAGCGCCCATAATTCCCACGTGTTGTGGGAGGGACCCAGTAGGAGGTAATTGAATCACGGGGGCAGTTTCTCTCATACTGTTCTGGTGGTAGTGAATAAGTCTCACGAGATCTGATGGTTTTTCAAGGGAAACCCCTTTCACTTGGTTCTTATTCTCTCTTGCCTGCTGCCACGTAAGACATATTTGCCTTCCGCCATGATTGTGAGGCCTCCCCAGCCACATGAAACCGTGAGTCCATTAAACCACTTTTTCTATATAAATTACCCATTCTTGGGAATGTTTTTAGCAGCATGAAAATGGACTAATATCATATCTCTCAAGAATGTGACTCTTGGGAGGCCAAGGTGGATGGATCACTAGGTCAGGAGTTCTAGACCAGCCTGGCCAACATGGTGAAACCTTGTCTCTACTGAAAATACAAAACTTAGCTGGGCGTGGTGGTGGGCACCTGTAATCCTAGCTACTTGGGGGGCTGAGGCAGGATAATCGCTTGACCCCAGGAGGCAGAGCCTGCAGTGAGCCGAGATTGTGCCACTGCACTCCAGCCTGGGTGACAGAGCAAGACTCAGTCTCAAAAAGAAAAAAAACAAAAAATTAGACCCAAGCATTTTAAAAGTGTGCCCCAGGTGACTCTATGTTACAATCAAGGTTGAAAAATACTGGATTAGAGGAATGAGAACAATACAGATGAGAATCATCAGGGAAAGCTTCACAGGTGAAGTATTGCCAGAACTTGTCCTGTGGCAGGCAGAATAATGTTCTCCCTGACCCAAGATGTCCACATCCTAATCCTTGTGACCTTTGAGTATGTTACCTTCCATGACAAATAGGAAGTAAGATTGCAGATGGAATGAAGGCTGTGAATCAGCCGACCTAAAATGGGAAAGTAGCTTGGGTTATCCAGGTGGACCCAATGTAATCTCATGGGCCCTTAATGGAAGAGGGAGAGAGAAATGAGAGAATCAGAGTCAGTGGCCTCAGAAGGACTTGGCCCAATATTGCTGACTTTGAAAATGGAAATGGACTCTAGGAATGCAGGTGGCCTCTAGAAAATGAAGAAGGTCAGGAAGCAGATTATCACTCAGAGAGAGTAAGCAGAATGGACATGTTTTGGCCAACATGATTCTAATCCAGTGAGACCCATTTTGGGCTTCTGACCTCCAGAATTACATGGGAAAAAAAAAACTGTAGTGTTTCATGATGTTATTTGGCAGAGAAAATAAGTTGTATTTTTAAGAATTTGTATGAGACTGTTAGTGTTAATCAAGAATAACTGGTTGAAATAAAAATAATAAAGGTAGTAATGATTTTGAGAAAAAAGTATTGTTAAAGCCACTGTTCGTGGAAATTTGTTTCAGCAGGAAATTAGTACAGTGGCTTAATAAAAAGGGAGAATTTAGAGAAAATATATGGTGGGAATGAAAAATATGTGTTTAGCTACAGATTAGATTTTTATGTTGAAGCGCAGCATATATTTTGGAGAATTACACGAAGCCCTTGATAGCTAAGCAGAAAAATGTGGTTATAAGAACAGAGGAGGCAAATGTACTGGAGTTTACTAATAACAAGGTATGTTGTGGATCATACATGTACTAGGCACCTACATATCTGCTCTATGAAATCCCTCTACGATGTAGACATTTGTAACTTGTAGCTGAACCATGATTCAAACTCAAGGCTCTGGACTCCAGAATTAGTGTTCATTCCAGTTACCACACTGTGCCTTTCCTCCTTGCTAAGACCATTTGGAATGCTAGTGATTTTTCTTATCTCCCTGAAGCACATGGCAAGGAACTGTGATCTCACAGAGGACCTCATGGTGCAGAGACAAAGGGTTCTTGTACAAGTTTCTTAGAGGAAAAAATAAGTGGTGATAACTAGGATGTTTAAAGAAAATTGACCTGACAGTTACATGCAAGAAGGATTGTAGTTGGTGAACCTAGAGGCAGGCAGAACAGTCAGGAAGTTCGACAATAACTTAGGCTCCTGAGGGTTTGAACTCTGAGTGGCAGTGGATGTGGGAGTGAAGGGGAGATGAATTCAGGAAAACTTGAGAAGAAAATCAGTTGAAGGGAAGATAACTTGCTTGAGAAGGGCAAAAGCACGGCATAGTCAAAGACAATTCCAGGTTTTCAAGTCTGGCAAGATGAAAAGATGTTTGGTGGTGTCCCTGACAGAACTGGGAGTGTTGGAGAAGGTAAGAAGTTTGGGGGGGGGGGGTCAGGTGGTGTAAGGTAATAATAAAAATCTTTTACATAATAAAAGGTTTGCCTGGCCTCTGTCCCTGGTTTCTGGAAGGGAGACTTTAAATCCTTGGACCATCCCAGGTGATGAAGAGTGTCTTTGTTATGCTAATAAGATAACTTATGATAGACCCGTAGATGATTTTGAACAGGGACTGGTCAGCAGAAAGACCAATGATGTTGATTAGAGTATTGGAACTCTGAGTTGGCCTGACTTCTGGGGAAAGAGAGGACTGGAAATTGAATTCAATCATGTGGTCAATGACTTAATCATGCTCATGTAATGAAACTCCAATAATAACTAAAAGGTGTAGCTTCCTGGTTGGTGCACACATTATTGCTGTGCTGTGGAGGTAATATGCTGATTCTATAGGAATAGGGTATGGAAGCTTTACATCTGGGAGCCTCCCGGATCTTACCGCTATGGATATCCTTTATAATAGAATTGTAATCACAAGTATAATGCTGTTCTGAGGTCTGTAAGTCGTTCTCATGAATTATCAAACCTGATGGAATTGTGGGAACCCCCAATTTGTGGCCAGTCAAAACCGTGGTGGCCAGGGGACCTTCTGAAACTTGTGGCTGGCATCTGAAGTGCGGGCAGTCCTGTGAAGCATTTTGCCCTTACCTGGGAGATCTGCACATACTCTGACTAGTTACTGTCAATTAAATTTTAGTTCACTCACTTTGGGGTGGAAACAGAATAGGTGGACGTTAAGATGACGTTAATTCCTGTCTGTAGGCAAAAGACGGTTATGTGAAACCAGTTTCCACTTAATACTGAGGCAAAAAAAAAAAAAAAATCAGAGAAAATTAAATGCAACTTTTAAATATTCACTTCTTGATTTCTGATTGACCTCTCTCTGACTTCCACAATGACTTTTTGGCCCAGTGTGATGGAACAAAATATCAGGGGTTTTAAAGACCGAAATGAGTTCAGATTCTGTCCTTGTCAGTTACTTGTTATGAAATAGCAGGCATGTAACTTATTCTTTTTGGATCGTAGCCACTTATCCTAAAATGAGAATATTAATGCCTAATTTGTAAAGCTGTTAAGAGGATGAACATAAAAAGGTAAGCTCTTGGTACGTAAGAGATGCACAAAGAATGTTATTTTCTGCTGTCCTTTATTTCCAATTGCAATGGTTCTTTCTGAGAGAGATTCTTTTATCCAGATTTATCAGAAGGGAGTCAAAGTGATTGATGTGGCTTCACGGAGCTTTCAGCGAACTCTCTGACTTTGGGGGATATGCTAACTCATCCTCTCAAAAGTCGGTGGCTGTTAGAGAGTTTTGTTCTAAGAAGAATTTTACAGTAATTGAAGAATTTGTAATCTCTGCCATGTATGTGAAGAGAAAAGATCTCTGCAATGCCTGCGTCAGCTTGGCACCACATTTGTCACTGACTAGCTGAGCTACAGGTGTTTTGTGAATGATCTCAACGGCACCATTGCAAGAGTCATACTATATACGTAAGTGATTTTTCCAAAGAGACCAAACAAGTCTGAAGCCCAGAATGACAGCCAGGCCCTTGGATTTGTCCTTGTATCCTCAGCTTTCCTCTCCTTACTTGCCTTTCTTCCACTTTGTGGTGAGGTGGTTACAGCTGTGAACCAAATAACTGGCATAGTTATCTTGAGGAATGCTCCTGAATCATCACCCTCAAAATGATTACATGAAATGGTTGGGCACCATCTCTTTTGCGAATTTATCTCTTGTGAAGAAATGTTAATACATGCTTTAACTATGACATACTGTGATAGAAACTTGTAGGGAATGTCCAAATAGGCTTTTGAGGTTTTATTCCACCTATTAGGCATATAGGGAGACTGAGTCCCAAAGTAATCAAGTGACCTGCCCAAGCCATACTATTTAAGAGAAGAGACAGGATTTGAAATCAAATGTCTTACTCTGAAGCCATTTTTGAAAGACTGTAACTTATTTCTAGGTGGAATCTGCTCCTGTTTTCTTTTTATTCTCAGACTCTATCTGATTTTATTTTTTCTAGACAATTTATTATGACATTTTTTATTCTTTAAATATAGCTTAGTCAACAGAGCTTATTTTCAAATTGTTTGTAAATAATATAGTACTAGATACACTAAAGTGCCAGTCTGCTGGCTTTAAGGTTTTTTGTTGTTGTTGTTGCTGTTTAACAGCTAGTTTCAAATTCAGGGTTTGGGTTTAACTGAAATTTATTCTGGAGGTTTCAGCAAGGTTTGCTTCTTTTGCCATCTCCTCTTAATGAGCAAATCCTGGAGACTTCCCTTGCCACAAGTGCTTAATGGCAGAGAACGTCTTGTCACCATCCAAGGCATATCCTTTTGAGTGATATATTCTTTTGGCTAGAGAGAAAAATCTGACCCAGACCCCACAAATAGCAGATTTATATTACATTTAAAACCATTACTCCTGGAATCCTGGCCAGTAGATTTCTGTTTTTCAGAATTTTTACTTTTTCTCTTTTGACTCTTGATGTCTTCACATTTCAGGGGTTATACTTGACTTCTGAAGCTTAAATCCAAAGGTATAATCAAAATAGATAATTGGTAGTATGTATAAAACTTGAGATGGTTGAGACTAAGAGATTAGGCAAATGTTGTGCCCAGTCTAAGCAGTAAACAGGTGTACAAGTCCCAATAAATGGGTGGTGGATGTCAGGGGAAGTCAGCTGCTGAAGCTGTTAGGATTTAATGAAGTGATAATGATGTAATAAATGAGCAGTGGAGGTCAGGGAGAGTCAGCTAATTGGGTCATTGAGATTTAATGAGATGATGTCTATAATTGTCTTAAGTGTAGGGCTGTGCACCTTGCAAGTTCTCAAAAAATGACATTTACTATGAGTACCGAAGTCAATGAGGGAGCAATAGCAAATCAGTACAAGATGAATCAGTAATCTCTTGTTTTTTGACTTTATAAAACATTGCTTTCTAGGAATCTAGCTGGGCCCAGAATATGGGGCTACAAGGAAAGCATTGAATAAATGATGTGATGATTATTTTCATTACCATACCAAAAGTATGGTAATGGTTATATACCAATGGTAACCTTGGCATTTAATCAAAGTTATATACCATATACTGTTGGTATATTTAACTTTTGGTTAAATACCAAAAGTATGGTAATGGAAATAACATGGTATCGGGTAAACTGATAAGTACAATGTCAGATTATAAAGTGCAACAATAGATGCATACACCCAAATAGGAAAGACTAGTTTTTCACCACCTTTATTAAGAGAAGTGCAGAGTCAAATGAATCTTAGTTGGACTGATGGGTTCTAAGTTCTACTGCTAGATGTGTAATTCAATTTCTTGCAGATTTATCTGGATCCTTAAAGATAATGCAAAATGATAGTTCCTGAAATTGCCCAGTGAGAATCCCAGCAACCCATTTCTGACCCACAGAATCAAAATCAGCTTGGAAGACAAATTAGTAACCTCTTGAACAAACATCCCAAATGATTCATATGATCAGTTAAGTTTGAAAAACACTGGGCTAGTTTTAGCTAGAACTGGGCTAACATCTCCTGTGCCATGCTGTAAAATTTCAAGAGAGTGGAAGTTTTTACTAGTTAGGAAGCCATTTTCTCCCAGTCCCAATTCCAGAGTAAGAGCTATGGGTTCCACCAGCACACACGCTCTGTTTCTCTCTCTCTGTCTGTCTCTATCTCTGTGCACATCTGCGTGCTTGTGTGTGTGTGTATGGAATCAATACAGTAATAAGATATTTAAAGTTGTTAAATCCAAAGTTACCACCCTCTAACATGGTTTTGGGTATAGCTGGAGCGAAGTAGGAGGAATGAACAGATGACCTCATTATCTCTTAGAAACCTATGATTCCATGAAAATGATACAGGTTTTATGCATGATTTGCCCTGTTTACCTCGAAATGTCTGAAGTCAGTGAGTCATAAAAAACCAAAATTGCTATAGAAATGTCAATTTGGAAGACATCTTTGTTTTAGTTAGAAGGATTTTTGTGGAAATATGACTTAAGCCTTTGTATTTCAAAAGATGAGGTATATTTCCCTGGGAAAAGACTCAAGAAAACACAAGGAAATGGAAGATTTATTTTCTATTAAATACTTGGAAAAAGACAGAAGTCTCAATCCATTAGTCACAACCAAATGCCCAGTGATGAAATTGCTCCTCTTATGACTCTTCTGGAAAGATTAATGGCTGTTTAATCTGACCCTTCCTTTCCACTCTGTGCTTCCACCTCCAGTCTGAGTTGTCTGTTTACTCATGACAGCTCTAATAGTCAACCACCTGTTTTAATTGTCTCCAGCTTATTTCTGCTCCGATCCATTTGACATCCCTGTGCCAAAAGAATCTTTCAGAAAAGCTGCTTTACAACTAATATCAACTTCAATAGTTCCCATTGTGTTTATAGATAAATATTATAGAATTAAAGATTCTCAGGTGGATAGCACCTCACAAATCATGACAGTTAGCTCCTCAAACCCAAAGATCTGTGTCTGACATTCAAGGCCTTCTTATGTACTCCATATATTAGTCAGGACTCTTGTTTACAAGAGAGGGACAGAAACTGTCTTGGGTAAAAAGGCAAATTCAAAATGATTCACAAAACTAAAAATGTGGAAGAAAAGATATGGCTAGAACCAAGGGCCTGAACATTAGGATTCTTTGCCTATCTCTTCTCCCTAGTTTTAGATTTCTCTCTCTTTGGCTCTGGCATCTTTAGGTTGAACATCTTTACATCTTTTCATTAAACAGAAAAAAAAAATCATTTTTAAGTAATTCCAAATGTACAGATCCTAAGAAAGGTCTCTGATTGAATATCTTGGGTTAGAGTTGGGGTAAGGTTGAGAATTATCAGTCCCCATTGGAAATATATGGATAAGTTGAGAGGATGTGAGAGAACAGTTTATTAAAAGACAAAGGTATTTAGCAAACAGAAATGAAGGTTTCTGGATAGATAAAGCAATTACTTTTATCTACTACAACCCACAGTGTATTATCAATCAGCTTCTACAAGCTTATTTTATACTAGTCATTGAATTTTTCTTTTTCTTTCTGAGACAGAGTTTTGCTCTTGTCGCCCAGGTGGGAGTACAATGGTGTGATCTCGGCTCACTGCAACTTCCGCCTCTTGGGTTCAAGTGATTATCCTGCCTCAGACTCCCAAGTAGCTGGGATTACAGGCACCTACCACCACGCCCTGCAATTTTTGTATTTTTAGTAGAGACGGGGTTTTACCATGTTGGCCAGGCTGGTTTCCAACTCCTGACCTCGTGATCCACCCGCCTCGGCTTCCCAAAGTGCTGGGATTACAGGCGTGAGCCACTGCACCCAGCCCTTACTGAATTTTTACACAAACCACATGGATCTAATCAGTGTTTCCCCAACATGTTACATATATTTTTCCTACAAAACCTAGCTGAAGTTACTGCTTCTTGGTCTGTCCTAAGGTTCAGAGATGACATTTGATGACTGTGCCCTGTTTATACAACTCAATTGGCACTAAGCACATACCATCTGGTATTAGTAAACATTCTTTCATGTGTATATCCTGTTTCCCCAGCTAGATTATAACCATCTTCAGAACAGATATATTTAAACTCAGGTAGAGAGAGAATTGCTGCTGGCTATTATTATTATTATTATTATTTTTTTGAGACGGAGTCTCGCTCTGTCCCCCAGGCTGGAGTGCAGTGGCCGGATCTCAGCTCACTGCAAGCTCCACCTCCCGGGTTCACGCCATTCTCCTGCCTCAGCCTCCCAAGTAGCTGGGACTACAGGCGCCCGCCACCGCTCCCGGCTAATTTTTGTATTTTTTTAGTAGAGACGGGGTTTCACCGTGTTAGCCAGGATGGTCTCGATCTCCTGACCTCGTGATCCACCCACCTCGGCCTCCCAAAGTGCTGGGATTACAGGCTTGAGCCACCGCGCCCGGCCGCTGCTGGCTATTATTAAGGTTAAATCCCTGTTTTATAATTTCCTAGTTTGGGAAAGAGAAATTTGAAACATAACAGCAAGGAAGTCATAAAAATTGGAGCCTAGTTGTATTCAACACCAACAATTGGAATTACACTAATTGAACAAATAGTAGCCATTGGGAACCCTTGATCAAGGTAAGAGAATAGTACAAGTTTGTCCCTCAGATTGAGTTTAGGCATTAATTCAGGAAACAACTCTGAAGGTACTAAGTATTTTAGAAAGGAGATATTTCCAGGGCTATAGAGCTCCACATTGGTAAAGAAGGTCTTAGAATTCTCTCCTATCAGAGCGCTCGCTCTCTCGCTCTCTCGCTCCCTCACACTCTCACACACAAAATCGTCTCTATGCCCATTTGCAAATAACTTCTGTTTGAGAATAATTTTACACATTACAAATTAAAACAACCTAAAACTCGATGCTCTTGAATGTAGTAGTGGTTTGCAACTGTATCTCTTGCTTAGAACTACATTGTCTTGAGTACTCAAAAACCTTTTCTTTTCAATAATTAACAAATGAGATTTTCAATGTATGAATCAAAAACTGAAGCTAGTCTATTGAATAAGATAATGAAAATAACAAATAAAAATTTTTAGTGGACTTCATAAAATGTTTTGCTAACACATCTAGAATAAAGACTTCAATATTGTTTCTTAGTTTTGATATTTTAGACTGTAATATTAATCTACAAAATATTTCACAACTTGCATAGGTTTCTAGATGAACAAGGGGACACAGTAGATCTGGACTCATGGAAATAATTTTAACTCTAAATCAATCTTTTACATCAAGTCTTTAAACAATGAAATTGACTTGATATGTTCTGGCCGCCACCCTGGTATGTATAAAACTGGAAAGTGTAGACAGCAAATATTAGTGATGTTCCAAAACTAATGACAGAAAAGATCAAATTCAAGTTCAAAATCATGGCTTTCAAAAACTCATTGGAGAACTGAGGTCACAGAACAAATAACAGGCCCCAAATCTAAGGGACAGTGACTCTGGGGAGAGAGGAGGTACAAATGAGTACCTATCTGAGATTGATACACTGGACACCAGTAGGAAGAATTCAGTAGACTAGCTGAAAAATCAATATAGGCCTAGTGTGGGTTGATGGAACAGCGTAGATATCCCTGGGTGTTAGAAAAAATGTGGGAATCTGTAGCCTTTTGCAGGATCTTTCTCCATTAACCCATTAAGCACTCAAAATAAAGATCAGAAAGAGTCATGCAATCTTGGAGAGCAGTCGCCCTGCATGAGAGCAACAAATATCACTCAAAAGTGTTTATGGAGGGAAAGCAAAACTACTGACTTTAGGATATTGGTGACCACTCATTGCAGCTGAGGAAAGGGAACAGGATGGAGGAAATAGAAGTGTATTCCTAGGAAGAACAGCCAGATTAAGTGCGGAGCCAACAAATATAGCCAAGAGAAAGGCAGGAGAGCTGAAAAGGCCATGCATCCCAGGGAAACAGACATACTTAACCTTAATGAGAACAACAGAGACTGTACCTGACACCCTTTACTGTGAAGCTAAGAAGCTTCGAATAACAAGTAACAGCGTAATGCCATTGAGAGAGGGATAGGAGAACAAGAACGTACAAAGAGAACCTCTTTGATGCACAGTTTAAAGGTAGGCCTAAGACTCAGAATCAAGCAAACATTGCTCTGGTATATATCCACCACCCTAGAAATAAGCTATCTATAGGAATTTGAAATCTGTAGTTCACTGAGTATAACCATAGCAACAACAACAAAATCATAAAACCTGTCCAATTTTCACTTGGATTAACGCAAAGCCCTCCATTAAAGTTCTAGAAGGAGGAAAGAAAGGCATGCCCATTGCCAGGTATAAAAAACATCTCCCAGACTTTCCTAACCTGCCAAACTTTTAACAACAACAACAAAATTATGAGGCATACTAAAAGGCAAGAAAAACCAACACATTCCCAAGTAACCAAGCAACCACTAAATAACTTCAAGACTTACTATAAAGCAAGTGTAATTAAGATAGTGTGGCACTGGTGAAAAATATAGACTTACTAAGTTAATGGAACAGAATACAGAACCCAGAAATATCCCCGCACAAACATTTCAACCAATTTTTGACAAAAATGCAAAGGCAATTCAATGAAGAAATGCTAACCTTTTCAACAAATCACACTGAAACAATGGGCCATCCATATGCAAAAAGAAAAGAGAAGAATGTCAACATATATTGTACAAAAATTAACTCAAAATGGATCCTATACCTATATTTGAAATGTGAAGCTATGAAAAAAACAGAAGGAAATCTGTGGGTCTGTTGATGAGTATGTAGATATGACACCAAAAGCACAATTCATTAAAAGAGAAAGATCAACTGTACCAACATTTAAAACTTTTGCTCTGTAGAACACACAGTAAGAGTATTAAAAGGTAAGCCCCAGATTAAGCAACTATGTTTGTAAATTGTACACTTGAAAGTCTGGTACCCAGAATATGCAAAGTACTCTTAAAACTCAACAATTAGAAGAAAATAAACAATATAACTTAAAAAATGGGCAAAAGATCTTGACTGACATTTCACCAAAGAAGATATATAGATGGCAAATAAACATGAAAAGATGCTCAACATTATTAGTATTATATAATAAACTGTCCTCAAAATTTATATGTTAAAACCCTAACCCTCATCATGTATTTGGAGATGGAGGTTATATGGAGATAATTAATTTTAAGCGAAGTCATAAGGTTGGGATCCTAATCACATAGTACTGGTGTTCTTATGAGAAAGAGACATGAAAGATCTCCCTCTGCATGTGCACAGAGGAAAGGCCATGTGCAGACACAATGCGAAGGCAGCCATCTAGAAACCAGGAAAAGAGGCTCCGCCGGAAACCAAGCCTGAAGGAACAATGACCTTGAACTTCTGGCCTCCAGAAATGTGGGAAGTAAATTTTTGTTGTTTCAGCACCCAGTCTGTGGTATTTTATTATGGCAGCCCCAGTAAACTAATTCATTTAGTCATTAGACAAATGCAAATTAGGAGTACAATAAGATCCCACGAAACAATGTAAGAATGGCTAAAAAATAAATAATAAAACCTGACAAAATGAGGTTGCGGCAAGAATGTAAAACAATAAGAATTCTCGTTTATTGTTGGAGGAAAAGCAAAATAGTATAGCCAAATTGGAAAAGAGTTTGGCAGTTTCTTATAATTAAACATAAACTTATCATATAACCCACCAATCTCATTCCTTGGTATTTACCCAAGTGGGTTGAAAATTTATGTTCACATAAAAATTAGTGTGCAAAATTGATAGTAACTTTATTCATAATCATCTCAAATAGCAAATAACTACAATCTGCTTCAACAGGTGAATGGAAAACCAAAACAATGGTCATCTAATAGAATGTTACTCAGAAAGACAAAAGAGCAAACTATTAATTCACATAGCAATATGAATGGAATCTCTAATGCATTTTGCTATGTGAAAATAGTCACAAAAATGGCAACATATTGTATGATTCACTTTATGTAACATTTTAGAAAAGGCAAAATTATAAGAATGGGAAACAGTTCAGTGATTGCTAGAAGTTGATAGAGGGGGCACAGACTAACTACAAAGGAGCTACCCAGAGACCTTGTTAGGGTAATGGAACTGTGATGTATGGCAATATGTTGGAGAATACATGATTTTATGCTGTTGTCAAAACCTTTGGTTTGCCACAAAAAGTATTTAATTGTATGCAAATTTAAAAAATCATTCAGGTTATAGGGGGATTCTCCAGGATAGAATGTAGACTGTAAGAATTAAATATAACTGTTTCAATATATGACATAACTTCACAGAAGGGGTGAGGACAAAAGAGCTGGCCCAAGTGACTTTGAAAAATGTTTTGAATGCATACTGTAATGCTGAAGATGAAAAGAACTGTAAAATAATACTGTATTCTAGTTGATAAATTTGTTTCTCACAGAGATACCTGTTAGAAAATCTGAAAATACTTTACATGCATTTGTGGTTAACAAATAAATAAATTACATATAATGTGAGCCATGTTACTCACTCTCAGAAGGATGACACAAGAAATCAGGGAGAAGGAGAGTGAAGGCTGGAATGAACCCAGTGACTTATATAGCTGTGTGTATTACATAGAATATATATGTATATAGATATAGAAATAAGTATGTGTAAACATACATGGGTTAACATACATATTATTTACTAGCTCTGTCTACTGAGATGGCCTAGGAGCAGTGATACCTCAGTAGCAAAGAGCACACCTAGCACCTGGATTGTGGTTTTTAAAATACCATTTTAGAATAAAAAGAAAAATGCCTGGTTCTAGAGTTAGGGAAGAAGAAATGCAAGATGAGCATGGAGAATCTACTAGTGTCAGAAAACACGAAATGCCCAAGAAAATAAGGATGGGGAGGGCATATTGAAAGGGCACAAGAGTCAATGGCCAAAGCTGAAACAATTTGAGCAACATAAATAGTGATATTATTGGAATATAATCCAAAGAATAACATTAATTTTCTTGAGTCCATAAGCATATAAATAAATGATTGACACAAATAGGCAGAAGAGAATGAAAGCACTTAAATGTAGGGGGCATGAGGGAAATAAGAAAATCGCCGTTAGAAATTCACAATAACAGTTGCTGCAGGCAAGATTGATTGATGAATGCTAAAATTAGTGGAAGAATCTTTGAGAAATGGTATTTTCAGAGCCTCCAAGACTCTCTTCCCTAAAGTGACTAAATCTGTGGTAGTTTTAATACATTAACGCAAATTCCTTGGTATCTCCTTCTCCAATATGAAGAGTTTAATTCTCCTTTCCTTGAGTGTGGGCTAGATCTAATGATCTAACAAATAATTATAATGAATAGAGTATACAAAGGGAAAAATAGTAACTTTACGGTGGAAAAACCTGGCAAAGCCATTTTAACCAAGTCATCACATTTAAATTAACATCAACAGTAATTAGTCATGCTGATATGGTTGGCTCCCGATCAGATGCAATGAGAAGAGTTATGGATTTCACAATATTCTTTCCCAAACTCATAATCTCAGTCTATTCCTGAGAAAACATCACAAATACACAAATTGAAGGATATTTTACAAAAGAACTGACCGCTTCTCTT
Organism: Macaca mulatta; assembly: GCF_049350105.2. NCBI lineage: Eukaryota > Metazoa > Chordata > Mammalia > Primates > Cercopithecidae > Macaca > Macaca mulatta. The sequence continues at coordinate 129,306,734 of NC_133413.1, forward strand.
CAAAAAGTGCCAAGTTGAGGAAAGACAACATAGACTGAAAAACTGTCACAGATCACAGGAGACTAAGAAGAGATGATAACGAAATGCAACATGGGCTCTTTATTTGGTCTTGAAACAGAAGATGAATACCACTGGAAACACTGGGAAAATCTCAGTAAAGTTGGCAGTTTAGTTAATAGTATCAGACTAAGAATTTTTTTTAATAAGTGAATAATGGTTATGAAAAATGATAATTTTAGAGGAGGCCGGGTGAAGGGTATACTAGAAAACTACTTACTATCTTTTCAGTGATTCTGTAAATCCAAAATGAATTCAGAATTAAATTTAAAAATATATATATATAGGCCAGGCACGGTGACTCACGCCTGTAATCCCAGCATTTTAGGAGGCCGAAGCAGACAAATCACGAGGTCGGGAGATCGAGACCATCCTGGCCAACGTGGTGAAATCTCATCTCTACTAAAATACAAAAAATTAGCCAGGAGTGGTGGCACGTGCCTGTAGTCCCAGCTACTCAGGAGGCTGAGGCAGGGGAATCGCTTGAACCCAGGAGGCGGAGGTTGAAGTGAGCCAAGATCGTGCCACTGCACTCCAGCCTGGTGACAGAGCAAGGCTCCATCTCAAAAACAAAAACAAAAACAAAACAAAACAAAAAAAGCACTGGTATGATATTTACAAATTTTATTTCCCTTGAAAGAGAAGTTCAAGGTAAACTGAACCCAAAGGAGCAGCCAGGGAGGCCGATCAAAGAAGCATTTGAATAATTTAGCCTTGATGCCATGAATTTTCAAACTTTTCTTAAACTTTGTGGAGTTGCGTAGGGCATTTCATTTTCTGCAAAGAACTTTGAGGGAAGAACTGGAGCTGCTGAAGGGAAAATGAGGCCTAATAGTTAACTCTTGGCCTTCTGCTTCTACTATCAGCATGTAATTTCCACCACTTTTGTCATGTCCAGTATTGCAACATTGGGAGGCTGTTACCCAGGTTAGAGCCTCTTGACTTCACTTTCACTTTTCATTTTTCCAGGTTTATGAGTCTGCGTGATATTTACCTAGACATACTCTTCTATCAAGGTGGCCATAACTGATCTAATTTCACAAATCTGCTTTCACAGGGATGGTCTGTGTCAACTCTAAATTTTAAGTCATAGTAAAGTGAGGAAGGCAATAATACACTAGGAACGGATAGGAAGTAATTTCTGGGCCCCATTCACAATGATATCTTCTTCTCGGGAAGTACAACTGATAAACAAGGACAGACACTCAATGGCCATGCCTTTACATCAATCAACCTAAGATTGTTAGAGTCTCCTTCCTGGGAATTTGGAACTAAAAGATACAAAGATGTTTGACTAGGAGGAAGAGTTGGACCTTCTGCCCCAAAGGACCCAGAGTTCTAGAGAGGCCTGTTTTGCGCCTACTTGTCTCCATCCTCTGGTGCCAGCTTCCTTACCATCATTGCCTCATTGAGGCATAGCTAGATTTTTCTTACAACAGTCTCTCCCCTCTTACTTCAACTTCTTCTTCTGGGGATAGGGGGAACTGGTGATATTGAAGATGACTAATTGCTATGTTACGGGTTTGAGTTGCATTTGGCTATAAAACAATCTTGTTTGGAAAAGTATATGGGGGAGAGGACCTCTTCCCACACACTCCTTGAGACAGATACCAAATGGTCTGTGATCTTGTTTGCAAGAGATTCTGCTGGCCAAACGCCTAAAGATAAAGGTGGGATGGCCTTCAGATTGTATCAGCTTAGCTAGCATTGCTAAGCAACTGTTGCCAGCTCTGAAAGTAAAAAATTTTGAGCCAACACGCCCCGGCCCCCTGCCACACACAAAAATTGATTCTGCTCTTTTTAAAGCTTGGATGCCATCTTTGTTAGTGTCCTGTGGCTGCTGCAGCAAATTACCACAGACCGCATGGTTTCAAACGATAGAAAGTTATTCTCTGACAGTTCTGGTGGCCAGAATTGCAAAATCCAGATGTCAGCAGAGCCCCACTCCCTACAGAGGCTCCAGCAGAGTGAGGGCAGCCCGTTACTGGCTGCTGTTAGCTTCCTCGACTTACAGCTATATGACTTCCACCTCCGCCTCTGTCTTCACATCATCTTTTTTTTCTGTTTGTCTGCTCTGTGTGTCTCATAAAGACACTTGTCATTGGATTTATGGCCCACCTGAATAACCCAAAATGCTTTCTTCATCTAAAGATCTTCAACTTAATTAAAATGACACTTTTTCTAAATAAGGAAATGTTCACAGCTTCTGCGAATTTTGAAAATATCTTTTGGGCGACCACCATTCAACTCAGTCAATATACTACTCTTCCAATTATTTTTTTTTTCTTAAACTTAATAGTGCTAGTTTCTCTTATTTGCTACCAAAATAGCTTACATAGCTTGGTGTCTCAGGGTTAGTGGCAGCAGTTATAAGTGGCTTGCACTATCTGTAATCTAAGGCTGACTTCAGAAGTTCTCCAGTTTTAGTGTAATACGAATTACTTTGGAACTTGTTAAAAATGCAAGTTTCTGTTCTCATTGCCAGAGTTTTTCAACAAATTGGTCCAGGAATCTGCATGTTTAACACTTCCCAGATGTTCCTGGTGATAACAGGGATATTATGAAAGCTCAGACCCATTAATGTCCCATTCAAATAAAAGCAATAGAAAAAGCAATAAAAAATAATTTGAAAACTTTAATAATGTCATTTATATAGTTATAAAACCAAAAAATCTTTTAAATAAGGTACATTCAATTTCTCAGAGCATCTAATATTCAGATAATTTATATTTCATACGTTTTTCCAACATTAAACAATTGACTAAATAATGCATTTTCTATAAAATGATATTACAGCTTATACAGATAAAATTATAAAAATACTCCACACAGAAAAAAATGGCAGTACCTATTAGAAAAATGCTACAAACTTTCCATTAAAAATATATTTTTATCTCTTTCATTTGTCATAATAAACAGAATATAATTTTTTCTAAAATTAAGTCATACCATTTCTTTATAGGATGATATGTACAAATCTTATATCTGAATGAATATAAATAGCAATACTGTAATAGTGTTACAGATATATTAGTAACTTTTACAGAAAAAAATATGGCTTTCTAATAAAAGCCTCTAGCATAGCTGAACTCTCAAAGCTATTTAAGTTAGACATTCCCATATTTAGTAAGGCACAATGGAGTCTAATTTTTTTTTGTAAATTTCCAGTTGAATTACTGCAAGCAGTAATAAGGCAAAATACAGTCAGTAGATAACGGACCAGATCTGACAGTTAGATAAACCATTTGGGGTTTATTGGAGGAGATGTTAGTTCTTTCTCCACATCATAGTTTCTTTTAGTACCCTGTGGCAAAATTAGTCATTGGTAATGAGAAAGATATCACCGAACGCCTCAAATGCCTGAGAAACAGTTTACTAATCCATGGGATCTGGCCAATTGTGAGGAAACAGCTCAATGGCCATTTCCAGTTATAAGCAGCTTATTTTTACTGATTGGACCTGGTTCCCTATCATTTCTAAAAATAACTTCTGATACAATTTGTACATTGTGAAGCTGTGAAGGAACCGGATGGTCTTCTTCAGACTCTGAGTGACAGTTTTGGGAAAGTGGTACGTCTTCGAGTGCTTTAGTGCGTGCATTAGACCCTTCAAGGTGTCTTGGTCGCCATTTTTTATTCTCCATAAGCTGAGCAGCTTCAGGATCTGGTCACTGGGTTTGCATGCCTTTGTTGTTTTCTCGATGTCTTCTGCTCCCACTTTCTTTCCAGGTAAGCTTTCCATCAAGCTACGAAGCTGCTCGAAGGTGAGGTTAGCATGTCCAATGTGCCGCTGCACACTGTTTTCACAGAGGTCAATATCTGCATAAAGCAAAAGCCCAAAGAAGTATTCACATCATTTATATTCATCCAATACCATCATAAAACCAGCCTGAGGCAAAAGGTTCTCACAGAATTTCATAATTATATTTTAATGATAACCTTTTCTTTTTTTGAGGGGGGGTTAAGTGACACCATTTATTTCTAAGAACTGAGATAAATATTTTTTGTTATAATAGGATAATATGCTATATATTCTTGGCATCCAATGAAACTTTGGAAGAAGCCCCTGAGTTTGAAAATTAACAGTAGAAAATAAGGTACATCACTCTCAGTTTTCTAAGAAAAAGTTTGAGAAATTAAAACCATAACATTTCAGAAAAAAAGGAAAGTATTCAAGTTAGCTGCTTTGTAATATAAAGTTTCATTCGTAGGAGCTAGTTAATAAGTTCATTGCTCTAACTAGTCTTTAAAGAATACACATAGCACCAGAGGACTACCTCCATGAGGAGGATATCTGAAAACCCAAAGACATGAGGTCAAGGAACTAAAGGAGACACACAGCCTAGAGAATATTTCAGTAATAAGCTAGGGTACAAACCTAAGAGGGAGGAAATAACATTTCTATTAATGACATGAGTCATTTAGTATCTGTGAGCCCTAAGGCAAATCAGTTCATCTTTCTGCGTTAAAATATCCTCATTTATAACATAGGGAATTTGGTCGCTTCCAATTCTAACAGTCTCTGATTTTCTCTTTTCTTTTGGCTTCAGGGCTAATTATACGTTCAAAGAATACTTTTGGTTTGCCTAAAACAGAATAAAAGTTTACTCTTTGCATGAACAAAAGCATTCAGCTCTCAAAGATGTTGGTCTCATAAAATGTTACCTCAGATTCAGACACTTAAAGTTTTTTAGGGTAGTGCAAGACTATACAGTCACTTAACTACTGGTGAGGACCAGAATGAATTTCTCATTGACCCTGTCTGCATTATGGAAACCCTCCCTCCTTTTTCTTCTAGCCTGTCCTCCCAATGCTTACTGAAGTTAGAACTCTATCCATCATGTGTCCTAAAACTTACAGTCCACACTGGATGAAACTGCTTTTCTTCAGATTCTTTCCCACTTCTCTCCCTATCTCTCTTTATTTCTCTCTCTCACCATTTCTAATGGAGAATCTTTATATAAACCTATAAAATGTGAGAATGTTTTGCTTTAGCTTTTTCCTACAAGAGTCTCATTTTTCAGACTTTATCTCATTAATTATCATAACATATGCTATGAAAATAATTTTAATACAGGCCATATCATGAGGATTAATAAGAGGATATTTGTAAGCTACCTAGGGCCTACCTGGAGAAAATTACCAAGTAAATACGACAGAGCTTCTTGGTAGAGATGCAATGTAAGATTCAAAGTTGTTATAGAGCTTCTCCTTGGTAGTCTAGAAGGACTGCTTACAGAAGAGTTAAGGGATCTGAAAGCAGATTCCCTGAGATATGGTCCTGCCTTCAAATGCATTTCTCTTCTCTTAGAGTGTTCAACATACTTTACAAGGAAACTGAGGAGCAGGGGTGAGAACAAAATCTTGTATAACTATTTTTGGAATCACATCTACATTATCAGTTGGTGGAAACTTTTTCAGATTGATCTTTATATTTTAGATTATCTTACCTTGGATGATCTTCTTGACTATATCTTGGTCTTTGTTTTGATGTTTCCATAACTTCAGCAGCTGGAAAGTCTGTTCCTGTGAGCTGTGTCGCCGTTTTATCCTCTCTACACTCTCTGCATTTACTTTGGTGCCAGGCAAATTGTCTACCAAGACACTAAGCCAGTTAGGTGTAAACTTTGTAGGAACAGCAAACCTGAAGAATGCCTCCTCACACAGGGTAACATCTAAAGAAAGGTTAGAAAACCAAGAAGATTTACTCAACAATTGGATTTCTGAAAGTCTATTCAATATCAACAAAAACAAAAAACCAACACAATTGAATTTTCCAAGATAAAATATGCTAAAATGCAAAGTTTGAATAAATCAAGCTTTTGTTGGCTGGTCTTAGTGGCAGAGACCAGCTAAGCTTATGTGCCTTCTAATGTTCTTTCTTGGGCATTGTTTTCAAGAGAAAGTTTAGTAAATGTCTAATTAGAATGACATATTGCTGTAAATAAGTAACAGCCAAAAATTCTTATAAAGAATACAAATATTAACATTATGTTAAAGGTTTACCTACTACCCACGGGGAACTTCACAATTAATGTCAAAACAAATATTATCACTGACTTAAAGGAATTTGAACAGTAATTTGGAATAATACTATGTTATTTTATGCCCACATCTAGACATATAGTTTACCTTTGGAAATAAGGCAAGAGATAGATACAGATATATAAGTAGACATTACATAGGAAAATAACCAAATATAAAACTATGTTATTTACATAGGCATTACAAAGGCCAGAGCATCTGGGTAGAGTAAGTATATCCCGGAAAACGGGAGTAATGAGGGTTTGTTTTTGGATTCATCAGACCTGGCTTTGAATACTAGTTCTGCCGTTCCACTACCTATATTCATCTGAAGCAACTTCCACAGTGTTTTTGTAAATATTAAAGCCTCTATAGCACAGTACCACATAGTAAGTGTGCAATACATGAAAAAAGTAAAATTAAAAATGAATTAAATTAAAGAGAATGTTAAAATTTAATCACTCCTTTTAATACCCCTTCCTTCATTTTTTTTTTTTTTAGATAAGAAAACAGGCTAAATGGCTTGTGTATGATTTCAATTACACAATGAAAAAATGTTGGAACTAGGTTAGAATCTCATATATATATATCAATTCACGTTCCTATGCTTCATAAACTTCTTTGTAGTACAAAAATCTGTTTGGGCAGAGTCAAGCTGGTTTATACCATTGCTTAATTAAACACAAAAAAGCAAATAATCTTTAGTGTGATGCGTCTTTGAGTGAAGGTCTGAGATTAGTCTAGCAGTGGGAGTGACAAGGTGAACACACACACTAGCCTGATGAATTGTCATCACGACCGTGGAATGCATTCAAATAACCTGAGCTTAATACTAGTGACCTGTACCCAGTGAAGAGCTTAACACAACCAGAGTATCTTGGAACTTCCATGCAATAGATACACTAATACCGTAGGTAACAAAGCCAAGTACACATTTCTAATTTATCTTTTTTTTTTTTTTTTTGAGATGAAATCTCACTCTGTTGCCCAGACTGGAGTGCAATGGTACAATCTCAGCTCACTGCAACCTCCACTTCCTGGGTTCAAGCGATTCTACTGCCTCAGCCCCGAGTAGCTGGTACTACAGGTGCCTACCATCATGCCAAGCTAATTTGTGTATTTTTTGTAGAAATGGGGTTTTACCATGTTGGTCAGGCTGGTCTTGAACTCCTGACCTCAAGTGATGTGCCCACCTCGGCCCCCAAAAGTGTTGGGATTACAGGCATGAGCCACCATGCCTGGCCTAATTTGTCATCATTTTTATATCAGTTTGCTTCTTAGTTGCCAATTTATACTTTAGCTAATCATACAGACAATCTCGAAAGTAATAACATATAACTTGAATTCTATAATTTGGACTCGACTCTCCTAATTCCATCTCAGTGGCAAACTTGACACTGCCCATCACTCATGGGTATGGGTAAGATTTGATTTCAGCGTGAAAGGAGAGAAAGTCAAGCTTTGAGGTGTTATCTGTGAGAAGATGACTTTTTGAGAGATTCCAAGTTGTAGCTTTAGCAGTGATCCATCAAGAATAGCCTTAGCTGGTGAAGGTTCAAGAAAGGGAAAATGTGAGTTTGACCAAGAATGTGGCCGGAGGCCTTGTGTTCAATTCAGAGAGAGATGATACTACAAAATCGTACTAAGACATATTTTGGAATGTAATTACCTATTCCACACTTTTGAGTTGATTCACTGTTTCCAGAACATATATTGTCGTGTGTTGCATTTCCTTTCTGAGTTAGCAGGAGACCAAAGACACTGCAGTTTGTGTGTTTTCTACAGGGTGCTTTAGATGACGTCTCATTTGAGAAGAATCCATCTGGACATCTTTTGCAAACTGTATTTCGCTCTGGGGTTCCTACAGAAAATACCAAGCAATTTAGTACCTTCTCCTCAAATCCTTTCCCAGCAGATGCCCTCTTAACACAGTTTTGGAAAGACTTTTCACTTGGTTTTTACTGCTACTCTTATGTTGCACAAAACTCTAGGCATTTTCATTTTTCACTTCATTAGACAGAACAAAACTTCCACTGTCATCCCCTTTGGCAGTTTCTTCTCTTTGTAATACAAATGCAAGTCAGTTTTCTCGTTACCTACAAAATGCTCATGAAATGTTAGAGGAAAGGAAAGAAGGGTAGGGTGTTCATTAGTCCAGCCTCTGCTGAGTGGCAGTAAGGGCTTGTTGTCAGCCATATTATTCATACAATTATTCCTAGAAAATCATCAAGATAACTGCTGTGTGTCTGCTGTAATATCATTCTTCGAAATTAGTACCCATTGAATGCTGCATCATTAAATTCCAATCAGTTCCTACTGAAGTTCTTTCTTTCCTGAATCCTAATTGTGAAGCAACTCATAAGTATGCTAACCTTGAGAAGTAAAAATTTACAACATTATAATAAACTTTTGAAGGTGGCAATAAAGTTGGCCGCTGACTCAAAAGCCTAAGCCTGCAGTTAAGTTACATAGTAAACGGAAGATGATATACTATTTGCTTAAACTGTTTAAAAGAGCAGAGTCGTTAAAAATTCAGGAAGGGTGACTGCAAGGGCATTTTACTTCATGATGGAAAGATATTTGATAAATTTGAAGAAATCATTGGCAGAAAAACTTGAACCAGTCAACAACTAAAGATGCTATTAAAAATAAATGCCTTCAAACACTTGAGTCTATTACACATGACTAGATCATACATTCCAGTGTATCTGAACATGAAAATATCTCCATCTAGTGTAAGCTAGTTGAACAGATTTAGACTTCAATATTCAAATGTAGATTTTACAGGCCAATTCTGGCTTATGCAAGATAACAAATATGAAAGAGACAAAGCTTACAGAAAGTTATTAAACTTCATTTATAAAAAATGTCAACCTCCTACCTCATTGCATCTTTTACCAAAACCTGAAAATAAAAAGGGGGCAAAATGGATTGGTTGTAGTTTCATCTCCTGTCTCTTACCTTTCTACATGATTCATTGACCTGTAAAAATGACAAAGGGCTGGCAGAAAAAAAGAACAGGAGGGGAAACCACAGCCTAAAACCTTCACATATTAAATGTTACTTCCAGCGTTACACTGACATTATCTTAGGAACCATGTTACAAAGCAAAGAGAAGTTTTTTGTTTGTGTGTTTGTTTTTAGTACTTTCCTGCTACATCCTACTCCTTAAATGGGATCCAACTCTACACCGAATTCTACAATATCATAAGCAGAGGTATTTGGGCAGGGATTCCATGGTGTTCTTTCATTGTTAATTTACTGAAAATAAGTGACTTGGACACCTGGACCCCGGTCTCCCTTTGTTGACTGCCATATGTTCTGCATGAAGAAGAATCTTTTTTGGGTGGAAAGGGAGGGGGGACCGCAGTGAGGACAGAGTCTCATCTGTCACCCAGACTGGAGTGTAGTAGTGGGATCTCAGCTCACCACAACCTCCACCTCCAGGGTTCTAAGCAATTCTCCTGTCTCAGCCTCCTGAATAGCTAGGATTACAGGTGTGCACCACCACGCCCGGCTTTTTTTATATTTTTAGTAGAGACAGGGTTTCATCATGTTGGTCAGGCTGGTCTTGAACTCCTGAGCTCAGGTGATCCGCCTGCCTTGGCCTCTCAAAGTGTTTAGATTACAGGTGTGAGCCACTGTGCCGAGCCTAAGAATCTTGTCATTCTTGAGATACGTACCTGTCGTGCATCCTAATGAAAAGTTCATATGTGTCAGATATTTCTTTTAGGTAAGTTAGCTTTTAAAGTTATTTAACAAAAAGAATCTAAGAATGACAGAACTAAGGTTTCATAATATATTCAGAAGCTTTATCTAATGACCTTCCTGAACATGACTTCCCTCTTTATAACTGATGGTACTTTTTATGAAAAAGATCTATCCATCTAAGTAATGATTTTACCTTATTACTATCAGTGGAAATATAAAAATTATAACCTGGCAGGCAAAATGTGAAATTATAATGATGGGAAATTTGGCTTTACAGTTTAGAATTCGCCATGGTTGCTATAAGTAATTCCACAGGAATTAACAGAATGAAGTAAATAAAATATGGAGAGGAGACAATCTGATTTCAAAACAGCAACAGCAACAACAAAACGGTTATTAAATACTTTTTAGAGTAACACCGCATAGTCTTTCCTTCTCTTTGGGCTGGAAACCTCTTATTTCCCAAGAGGAACCACTGTGTGGGTTTCTAGGGAGGGAGAGGTAAATAAATCCCACTGTGGTGCCAGTGTACACAGAGTAAAATGTGTACTTTTGTTCTGAGTCTTCTGGTTGCCTGCTTGCTTCATTCTACAAACAGATTTTCATACTTATTTAAGAAAGATCCTTGTTATTTCCATTATTTTTCAAAATTTTCTAGTTTCCAAGCTGCATAGCCCACGTTTAATTTTTCTACATATACAACTTACTGAATGAATTACATGGATTTGCTTTTATCAGATGGGATTCCACACCCCCACCACACACACACGATTTAGCTTAGCTTTTGAGTCCCAAAGTACCGTCCAATAAAAAGTAGGAAATAACACCAATTTCTCCCTCAGATACTCATACCAAGAGGAATTTTAAGAGACTCTGATGTAATTTGCATCTTCTGTGATTAATTTTATAAGATTCACTATTTGAGAAACTGAATAGATTTTGATTTTTGAGTATGTTTCATTTGTATGCCTTTAAACCTAAAATATTGGTCATCTAATAATTTAGACTTTGTATATCACAAGTTTTGAGAGTTAAAATAGTTACAAATACTTAGCACTGATGATCCTGTTCTCAACCAGGAGCGATTTTGCCACCTGACGACATTTGACAATGTCTGAAGACGTTTTTGGTTGTCGCATGGGGGAAAGATGACTGTTATTGGTATCTAGTGGTTAAAGTCCAGGGATGCTGCTAAAATTCTACAATGCACAGGACAGCTGTCCACAAAAGGGAGCCCAGCCCAGGAATCCAGATATTTCTTAAAATATCAGTAGGGCTGAAGTTGAGAAACACTGCTTCAAATTGAGTCATCAGAATCTATACTGATTACTTCCTCCATCTAAGTAAGTGGATACTCTTAATTTTCTCAAGCTATGAAAAGTTATAGACTGCACTGAAGCTTCACAAGTGTGGTAGAAAAAAATGTGGGTTACTGGTTTAAAAGATTCAATACACATGAGCCCTAACCTATGCTGTTCAAGATGCAAAAGAGAAAGCATTTTGTTTATAGACAAGTGCTTGCTCCTGGCTTGACAATCTGTTTTGTCTAAGATAAAGAATAAGCTCATTGAAAAGATGCTGCTATAGTCTTTATCCTCCCAGACACTCAGCTCCCATGCTAAAGGAAGAACTAGACTTGTTTTTAATAATGAAATGCAATTCCCCTCACCATTCTCATTTTTTACATAATTAATTATAACTGCTTATTGTTAGCACTCCGGAGTCTCATTAATATCAGCATAATTACTCTCTTGGTATAAATTAACATTTCTGATGTTTGTCAAAAAGCACTGCAGTTTGAAGGTGTCCATGCTGAAGTGAAACACAGAGGTATAGATCAACTATCAGCAGTGCAACTCGAGTTGGTTTCTTCAAAAAACAAACAAACAATCCATCACGCATCTCATGAGAGAACAATTTGCTGCATTTGAGATTTGTCACTAAATTGCCCTGTAGTGGCAAAGTATTCCTCTGAGCAATGGTCCTTTGGAAGCAGTCCAGACATATAGTACCTACCTGGCAGGTTCCATTACCTTTGCAATTTGCTATCCTAGAATGTCATCAGAAGAAAAGTGTTCTCCTAAACTGTCACAATTATCTGACTTTGCACGATCCTAATTAATTTTGCTGCACATTGACACGTACCAGCTTGCACCACTCCAAATCCAGGAGGGCAGCTCCTATGTTTCAAGCAGAACTCTATCTCAAGGTAGCGCCCTTCCTTGCATTCGCACACACGGTTGTGGGTGCGATTGCACTCCTGCTTGACGTACTGCAGCTCCTTGCACACAGGGCTGCAGTATAGACACTCATCACTGGTGTGCCAGCTGTCTGTGTAGTAGTGGTCAGGGCAAGGGGCACACACGGTCTTCCACTTCGCTGTACAGTGTTGTTTTAGGTAGGTACCAGGAGGACATTTGTCACATAACAGCTGATGAGAGGTTTCTTGATCATAATGAAGGTACTTTGGAGGAAATGTTTCCTGGGTGGTCCACTTAATGGAGATGTCCAGAAACTAGAAGGAGAAAGGAACGCAGTGGCATCTTAGCATGAAAATAGCATTGTTCTTATGTGCAATAGTATCATTTAACTCAAAAAGTCCTGTATTACCTTAAGCCTAATGAGATTTACCACAAAGTAAGCTTAGAAGCCATAATATTTTGCCTCCAGGAGCTTAATCTCAAAGACCAGGAATGCAGATAGCAGTGCTATCTGCTGGATTTTACATATTTTACTTAATATAAGACGACTGGAGTAGAAAGCTCAAAGACGACTGGAGTAGAAAGCCCATCAAAATAGAACTATAACACTTAGATGCACTGCTGAATTACCATGTGACCCGAAAGACACTGTCTTCTTGGGTTTCAGGATTATCTCTAGGTGAGTGAGTTGGATTAACTGGTTGTTCTCAGAACAGCTACACCAAAATCACCTGTTAAAAATGTAGATTCCTGGGATTCATATCCTTAAGTATTCTTATTCCACTGATGTGGGATTGGGCCTGGGGATTTAAAACACCTGCAGTGCTTCTGACGCCTGGGATGCATACTAAAAATTTATCTTTTCATTTATTCATTTGACAAATAATTACTGAGTCCTTTGTATGTGCCAGGCTTTGTTCTGGGCACTTGGGATACAACTCTGAATAAAAGAGGCAAGAAATCCTGCCCTTATGGAGTTAATCCAATTAGAGGAGTAAAAATAATACTTTATACTAAATTATGCAAGTATTGTTTTTTTTTTTTTTTTAAAAAAAAGGAGAGAGAGAGTAGGTAAAGAAGCCTGGAAACATGGAGGGGAAAATAGGGAGATTAACATTTCTAAGTAGGGTGTTCGTACTGGGGACTAAAAGATACCTCTTTCAGAAAGGATACCTCTTTCAATTTTCCTATTCTAAGACTTTTTGATTCCAAGAAAATGCGGAAGAATCGGTGATATGTGAAGGTACATGATTACAACAGTCATTCCTGTCATCATTCATGCAACAGATATATGTTGAATGCCTTCTAGGTGTCAAGCACCAGGAATATGCTGGTGAGTCAGATATGACCCCTGTTCCCATAAGCTTGCAATTCATGGAAAAGTTTCCTCAAATGTAAGGTTGATATTTTCTCTAAACATCATATTGATCAGCAGTCTTGACTCTCATAGGTGAATGACATCTAAAAAAAAATATTAAGCAAATTAAACAACCACATCTCTTCAGGTGTACTGGGATAAATTTCAGGGAGCAGGCAGGGTTCAGAAGTTTCCATACATAATGGCAGGAAGAGGCCTGTGGAGTAGGGGAAAGAGGATTTCATGGACAAGGGTGCCACTTGGAAGGACAGTTTCAAGTGGGTGTTCTATCTTGTATTTTAGATCCCCAAAGGTCTTCCAGGGAGCACTGAAGTAGTTCTTCACACTAATTACAGGAATCACACGCTCAGAAGAAACTGTGTTATTTGTGTGTAGGGGGTGGTTTGTTTGTTTTTGGTACAGGGATCAACACTGACTATTTTCAGGCTTTGGGGAGGTGGTAAACCAAACAATAATTTTTTCCAAACTCTCTTTGCAGAATTCAGGAAATCTCACAGGAACCCCCTGACCTGGAAAAAGCATGCCAAGCTAGGGAAACAGCACACCCTTTTGAATTAGGGGTGGCAAAGATAAAGAATGGCCCTTTTCATAAGCATTTGAACATTTTAACTAAAGTAACTTCATTCACTTCTTACGGAAACATGGCAAGTGTTTGGGCTGATTTGACCTAATATGAGTTGATAAACCGAAAGAGGGGAATGAAACATCTCATCCAGAGTCATTGACCTCTCCACAGAGACAATTTTCAAAGAGAGGGAGTGCTATAATGTAAGGAACTCCCAACCAACAATAAGCAAAATTCAGTGCAAGCTCAGAGGTGCTTCAGTGGTCTTTTCCGGACACTCCCTTGACCTGACAGTTTCTAGTGAAAGCATCTTCTTGAATTTTCCTGGGGATTTTAATTGTCTCAGGTGGAGTGGGTTGACACTAGATTAAAGAAATGGACCAGTAGTGAGTGGCAGCTCTGGTTTGTTCTGAATCTTTCAGAAATAGATGGAACCTATTTCTTCATTCAATACACATTTATTGAGCATTCACTATGTACCAGGCATCATGGAGGGAACTTAGCATGTGGCAAGAATAAAACACAAATGGCCCTTGCCTTCAAGTGCACAGTTGAGTGAGCATGCAGACAATAATAAGAAATAATTACGGCAAATAATTACAAATAATGATCAAAGTAATGCAAGAAAGCAAGATGACATGTCTGACTTTCTTGCTAGTTTGTCATTTGAATATATACTGGGACATCTTTCAGGGCTCCTATGATATAATTAATCCTATAATATATCGGAGAATTATATATGATATATAATTCAGGGCTCCTATTGTATAAGCAATTCTCAATATTATAAAATGAGATTTCCTGATTCAACTTGCAAAAACATGTGCAAGTAATGAGAAATACTATTTTCTCTTGCTGTTCACATTCAGTTTCCTGGAAAGCCACTTTTGAGAGTTTTGTTTGCTTTCAAGAGGCCTGGCATAGAGATCCGGAGGGATTCCTTTATCTTGAGTGCCACTGCTAAGTGAGTCACATCCTGGTAGGTAGGAGTCCTAAAGGTTTTCCCCAGCAGACCTTCTCACTGGTTTCCCTTTCCCATTTCAACATGGTTCAGGTGTGCCCATTTGTTCATCAACACACGGACTCTCCTCCCTTGCCAAAAAATGAGAACAGGGTGGGAAAACTCTACAGATGGTGCTTGTGATCTTCATTAGAAAAAGCCATATAAATACAGATATGACCAAGAACACTGATGCAATTTATATTTTTCTAGGTATTTGGACATGATATTGTTGGTTTCCAAAAACCATACTTCAGAAATGTGTTGCTCTTTCTTAAAGATACAGGGAGGTTGAGGTGAAGGGAACCCACAGAGAAAATGAAAAAATAAGGTCAACTTAAGAATTAGAGAGTATGTTAATGAAGGTAATGTCTCCAAGGCTATCACGTGGAATAATCATACACAGTTTTAAAACTCGGAAAGCCTTGAGAAATTACAAACTTGTTTTCAGCAAGGTCAATTGGGCCTCTGTGTTTTAGTTGAAGATTTTTCCACTTTGGTAAAAAGACAGGCTCTGTGTGGCCAAAATTGGATGTTTAGGTCTCAATCTTTGGTTAGCCCCAATTCCCACACAGAATTTCTGGACTCAGTTACTGGACAGAGGATGGGCAAGATTAATAGAGCTCTTCATCTCAGTCCTTTCTCTCGGTTTCTTCTGCTTATTTCCTGGAAAAGCAATGAAAAAGATGCCACAGGACAGATCACCTTAACATTGGATACAGCCCCTTTGCCACTTGATAATATTTTAAACCTAATAAGACCTTAAAAATTCATTTATGTGTAAAATGCAGACCCCTGATGACCATCTGCCCAAGCTGGGACACATGCATAGGAGTGTCTGCTGAAGCATGAGGTGCTGTCTATAGAAGAAGCTACTCCGAGATGGCGCCACTGCACTCCAGCCTGGCGACAGAGCGAGACTCTGTCTCAAAACAAAAACAAAACAAAACAAAACGCTACTCTATTTTTTGTGTGTTTTATGCTTGACTTTTAAAAAAGAAATGATTTTTTTTCTGTGTTCTTTCTTTCATCCTCCTCCCATTCCCTGGCTACCCATCCTTTGGTATAGACCACTTATGCTTGAAGAGAACCTGAAAGTCTTCTAATCTAGTGCTTCTCATCAGTCCAGAATTTCTTCCTGAAGCCTCCATTCCTTTTTTTGAAAGGACAGTTAAGGTTCCATCTCAGCTAGCTTTGTCCCTCTCCTTGCCTTCCATTTTTAATGTTGAGCAATGTTAAAGAATTTTCCATTTTAAGCTTAAGCATCTTTTCTCACATATCAAATGCTAGCAGACGATGGTAGTGGGTGAAGATGGTGGGTGAATTGAATTAGCTGTTCTCTAATGCCTTTTCTAGCTCTATCATTGTATTATCCTTTGGTTTCATAGTTTAATTACCCAGTAAACTTGGAAAAAAATGTGTTGCTCTAATCCCCTTCATACTTCTTGTTCCACTTTGTTTTATTTGTGAAACCCCTCTTCATAGCAGAACTCTTTACCAATCTCCCCTTCTCAGATTCTCCCATGCCTTCCATTCCCCCTGTAAAATCAACAGATTTCCCAGCTTATCAGTTATGCCTTTCCTCTAGCAAGCCAGCTCATGTTTGATCTTACCAGTGGAGCTGTATGCTTAACAAAAGTCAATTCTGAATCTGTTTATGCTAGTTGTAACTATAATTAGGAAATTCAATTAAATTTTATGTAAACCAACAAACATGAATGTGAAAAACATTTTTCTATGAAAAGTAAATGGAATGCTTTGGAATGACTTGAGAAAAATGAAGCCTTTCCCTTACCCTCAAAATAAAACACACAAAAAACAACCTACTGCAGAATTTGGAATAGGTGAGATAACTGTTAAGACAGGGAAAACACCTAGAAGGATCATTTAATCAATTAGTTTCATAAATAGCTTTAAGTTCCAAAGCTGAATGAATGGGTAATACTTACAGAAGGGGGTTTTGTAAGAAAGGCAGCATGAGAGCAAACACCGTCTCTAAGAAAGAGGTTAGTTGTATCTCAAAATACAGAGGAATGAATGTTTATTTAAATGTTTTAAGTCAAAATAAAATATTTAAGATATATGTATATAATTTTTATTAAATGCTCTGATTTTGCAATTAATCATATTTAAGAAGTAGGAAAGTATCATAATGGTATATGCAAGAAGAAAAAAATAAGTATTTTGAACTTGGAATTTTATTTTGTCTATATCAATTTTATTTTATTTTTATTGAGATGGAGTCTCGCCCAGACTGGTCTTGAACTCCTGGGCTCAAGCAATCTGCCTGCTTCAGCCTTCCAAAGTGCTGTGATTATAGGTGTGAGCCACCATGCCTGGCCTGTTTTGTCTGTTTCATTCGAGCATACATGTATTAAAGCAACTCTGTGTCAGACAGTGGAAGAATAAACAATGTATATAATATTTTGGTTTGTACCTACTTAGAATGTTTAATCATTGTTGTTATCATTAAGTCTTCACCAACTATAAAAATGAGTCATGGTAATTAACTTGCTTCACATCATAGTAATTAGTGCAGGCAGAATTCAAACTTCGAGCATGTGTCATATAAAATGAATTTTTTGGTCAAATCCTTTAACATTTACCAAATGCTTTCCCTTACACTATTCTCTTCATACATAGTCCAAAAGTAAGCCCTAAAGTGCTTAGTTTTCATTCAGTCTCAAGGGCATAGAGTTAGAAGATCACCAATGTTAGGACATCAATCACAACCTTCCTGAAGTCCAGATAAACTGACCTTGACTTTTCTTTGTGCTAAGACTAGCTCTTGTCCAAAGCTACTGAGTTGAAAATTTCTCAGATCACAATTGATTTGACTAGAGAATTCTACTGGTGTATGCGTCTTCCTAAAAAAACAAAAGAATACACTTGGTCCAGCAAGTTTATTTTTGTATTATGCAATGTAGCCAATCCCATACTACTGGGCTTGCTCTCTGTATGCAGAACCATGAGTGACACAGTGGGTTTCCATTTAGGGAAATTCATTAAAAGAAGCCCACACAAAGTCTGAAATAACCAGTTGGTTTGGGAGTTCCTTTTGTGATCCCTCGTCATGATCTTTGCCACAAAGAACTATTTGAGGACTACCCAGAGTTAGCTAAACTTCTGGTCAGTTTGAAAACCATGTCAGTTTACAGTTCATCTTAGCCAAGAAAGGAAACATCCAGGATATATACTATTTACTAAAGATCTCTTGTAGTATAAGTCATGAAAGTTATCAAAAACCATCTTCCTGTGAATGTCAGTTTATTTGATTTTTTATAGTCTTATATTACACCTCCTCTCCCCTTTTCCTCCATTCCTCAAATAATTCATTTATTCATTCAACAAGCACTCATTGAAACAATTGCTATATTCTGAGAATATGGCTAAGTGGAGTTGAATAAGTTAATGTTAGCATGCATCCAAAAGCCCATTCTGATGTAAAATACAAATCACTGCGAAACAATTGGAGGAATAAAAGGGGAGAAAGAAGAGCAAGAAAAGACTCAATAGAGAAAGAGGTTGGAAACTATAAGGGGTACTGGTAATGGAGAAGGAGAGGAAGGAATAGGTATGACATGTTGCCTGGTCACATTGGGAGGGGGTGGTGCTAAGAAGCAATTGAAGAGCACATCCATGAATTCTAGCCAGTAGGTATGTGGTGTTGCCATTAATTACTGGCAGCAGGAAGAGCCAACAATTGTGGAGAAAGAGAATGAATTTGATTTGGAACATCTTATCTGCCTTCTATAGGAGACTCAAGTGATGACGTCTGGTAGACAATTAGAAGTATGTATTGGGAACTCAGGACAGAAAAGCAGCTGAAGACATAGCTTTCATGGTTATGAGCACATAAATTACTCTAGAAGCAGAGAGACTGGAGTGACATTACCCAAGGAAATTGTGTACAAGCCAAAAAGGACAAAAGTGTTAACCCTTGAGACTTACAAACATTTGGTGAGGTAGGATGAAAAAGGGAAGGATTAAAAAAAAAAAAGCACGGAGAATTTTAAAAAGGGTGCTAAATCTATATACACTATGGAATACTATGCAGCCATAAAAAAGGATAAGTTCATGTCCTTTGCAGGGACATGGATGAAGCTGGAAACCATCATTTTCAGCAAACTATCACAAGGACAGAAAAACCAAACACCGCATGTTCTTACTCACAGGTGGGAATTAAACAATGAGATCACTTGGACACAGGGCGGGAAACATCACACACCAGGGCCTGTTGGGGGCTGGGGAGCTGGGGGAGGGATAGCATTAGGAGAAATACCTAATGTAAATGAGTTGATGGGTGCAGCAAATCAACATGGCACATGTATACCTATGTAAAAAACCTGCATGTTGTACACATGCACCCTAGATCTTAAAGTATTAAAGAAAAAAAGAAGGTGCTAAATGGGTAAGTTCTGAAAAAGTGCACAGCTTGGCTATTTGATCAATCAATTAACAAAAGCACTTTCAGCTGGGAAACCTGCATTTAGAATCTGCATACCATAATTCCAAATTGAGCTCCACCACTACTTAGTAACCATGATCTCACCTCTACAATAAAAATAAGCCTTATTTTTACCTACCTCAGTACAATTGTTATATTTCAAATCAACGAAGGGACACAAACTTGGTAAGAAATATGGGTCAGACTATCATGAGACATTATTACACATACTCATTACACAGGAGGTAGGAAGTAGAAGACATTTCAAATCAGACTCATTTCTGGAGACATTTTGAAGATTCTTGTTCTGTATGAAGTAATACACCTAAATTGTGCCATAAGTTCATTATCTACCCTGTTCTTGTCTCCAGAAAAAAAGCACCTTGGATTTGTTGATAAAATTAGTTTCAGTATCTTCCCAATTGGCATCATTTTCTTGGTGTAAAACAAATGATTCAAGGCAGTTCCATGACTTTGTTTAGAAAACTCAGCTAGAAAATAATTTGTCTCTGTATTTCTTAAATGCTTAGCATGGTGTCTTACAAATGGCAAGTATTCAATATATCTAACTTTTTTCAAATCAATAGACATATTGATTATCTACTATGTGTCATTTGGATCATTGGAATTCTACAGATGCCAATAAATATTCACCATGTAAAGGATACATTCGCAAGGATAAGCACAAAGCCTGCAATTTTCTCATCTGTAAAATGATAGTGATGACCGAAAGTGCCTAAAGGAAGAGATTTTTTTTAAAGCATCTTTCATCTCACATGGTGTCTTGTATGTACTGTTCCATTTGTTCTTAACTTCCATTTTAAAGGTAAATGTGTGAAAAGAGCAGACAACTCATGGGAGAGGTTTATCTACTGCTGCCAGTTCCCCACCTGAGAGTCTACCACTGCTTAATAGTTTTCACAATAGCCAGTTGTTTGGCCAAGAATTATGTCTCTAGGTAAGGCAAGAAGGGCAAATGAATTAAATCTGTTCATCTATACAGACCTGATTTGCTTCCAACTGCTTTCCTAGGTGAACAGGGGAAAAGAAACACAAACAATTATGATTTATTAGATGAGTCACTGGGCCAGATTCCACACGATTTTGCTTCCCTTGAGGCTGAAGAACTGTCTTCAGGTAAAATTTAACTTTCAGTGTAATTTTTGTTCCCTTCAGAAGTCTCCTTTAGTTGTCTGAAGGCTTTTAAATTAATTAGCAATACCTTGTTTGTGTTTGGAATCAATCATAATTGTTAGGTTGAATTTGCTTATGATGTTTTTTGCTTCTTCAGGGGAATGTTATAGACAATATTTAACAGATTAACAAGTGAAGACAAACAAACAAACAAACAAAAACACAAAAAATCTGAGAAAAGAGAACTTGTAATGCAGGGATATGCTTAAAACTTTCCCAAGAAGATATACAGAAATCGCACATATTTTATCTAATAGATCTTAATATTTCTTCCTTTGGGCTTCTGTTAATCATCAGATTTGAGAATTGGCATCAAGTTTGTAAAGCCAATTCAACAGCAGGGATGGCCGAATTTTTCATTGTAATTATCTCATTCAGGCCCACCTGACAAGCACAAGGGTAGCACCACTACCTCGGGGTCTTCCAGCTACAATCCCTGGCATTCTGGCTCAGAACTGGAAAAATATTTTTATATGTTGATATTTTTGAGCATCAATTTTTAAGTTCCATTTTATTTCTACAGTTGCTTTTCTTTGAAGATAATGCATTGCTCACATTACCTTATGAATCCCTTTTGGTTTTTAATGACCTATATTAAAGCCCAATCAATATATGACAATGGACGGCTGGTGAAAACTAGATACGAAAAGCCATGTGATGATGAAATAGAATAGAAACTAGAAGAAGAGATGGACTAAAACAGAATCCAAGCTAAACCTGCAGATATTGACTGCATGTCTATGATGAGCAAAACATCATATTGGAAGCCCTGGGTGATACGGCAAATATTAATAACTTAGTATACTATATTATTGTATAGTGGGCTCTATACTCAGCCCTTTCTTCACTTGCTATTACCTTCCATCCCCTGCAACAATCTCTAATGAGATATGATTATCCCTATTTTACATATAAAGAAACCGAATCTCAAAGAAGTTGAGTGACTTTTTAAAGGTGTCAGAACTAGCACACATTCAAGCTGGGATTTAAATCCTATCCTGTCTGAACCTAAGCCTTTAACAACTGACTTTTCCCTCTGGGAACTTGCAGTTATGAAGAAGACAGACATATAAATGACCAACTACAACACAAAATTCAATATGATTTACTATCTATCCATCTACCTACCTACCTATTTGACCATTCATCCATCCATCCACCCATCCACCTATTCATCCATCCACCTATCTACTCATACTGGTGAATAAATGCTTCTCCCTTCTTCTCTTGTCCTAAAATACAGTACTTTACACAACCTCTCTGGAAGACAGTCCTATGAGATTGAGTAATCAGTTGCAATTTATACTAAGCAATAGCTTCTCAGTAATTTGCTCCCTGTTCTCTTCCTTTTCTACATTACTCATCATACACTTTCTCCTGCTTCCCCAGGACTGCACTTTCTAAAAGGTACTCAAAGTTTTTGTTTTATGTTCTGTTACCTAGGGAATCTGGGCTTAGACTCATATCCACTAAGGCTAGGGCGCTTAATTGCTAAGAAAAGAAATATGGTAAACACCTGAAGCTTGAAGAAGGAGCTGAAAAAAGGATGAGAAATATACTAAAATCACTTCACCCAAGGATTTGACCCTCATGAACCCCATCCTGGGCATTCTTAACCCCTGTGGAAAACTCTGAGTTCAGGGTATCCACAGAGGGTTTCCTCTCATTAATGGGTATTTTTTACTGGACTCAGCTAATATATATACACTAGTATAGAGCAGAAAAATTTCTCAGCTGGGTAACATTAGGGAAAGTTACGTAACTTCTCTGAACCTCAATTTCCTTATCTTTGAGACAGAGATACTAATCTCTGCATCATAGGCTTTTTGTAAAAATTAAGTGAAATATGGTATATAAGGTCCAAATACAGTACCTATTCTAAAAATGATTAGCGTCTTTCTATTTTATGGCTTCCTCCTTTTGGCCTGGCTTAAATGGGTAGAAGTTGTAGATGAAGATAACTGAACTTCTACAAAGGGTGAACTGGAAGCAAGGAAAAACAGGATCCCTGTTTGCTTACTGTCACATAATAGGGTGTTTGATTTGGAGTGTATTGTTAAGTGTCTGTTGACCTTCCCACTTTGCAGCCCAGCTAACCCTTTATGTAATCTAAATTTTGAATTTTTGAATTTTCAGCAGCAGAAGGCAAAAGAGATCCTTCTTCATGAATCCTTCTAACAATAGCTTTGATGAAGAAGGGGTTGGAGAATCTAAAATCACAGATTTAGTCTTTTGGGGTTTGTAAATGTTCTTTGCAGTTGCTTACCCTCAATGATCAGATACAACTGGGATTTGGCTACTGAATAAGTCAAGGATGGTTGGGTCTTATGTCAGGCCAATAAACAACTTCAAGCATCTCACTGGCTTAAAAACAACAAAAGTTTATTTCTCACACATAGTAAAGTCCCTAGTTGGTCTACTGAAGACTCTTAACATTGTCTTCTGTCCAGGACCTAGGATGATATAGCAACCAACACCTGAAATATTGCTGATTTGCTGTCAAGGAGGAAAAGGGAAAAAACAAAAAACTTTGGGAGGGCTGTATACATCAACTATTAAGTGCTCTAATTTGGAAGTGACTTATATCATTTTAACTCATGAATTACTGGCCAGAACTATTCACGTTCTCCCCGACCCCATCCTTATCAGGAAACTAGGATACACAATCCCACCAAGCTTCTGGAAGGCAGAAGAACCGGGAACAACTGGCAAAGAGCACTAACAAGTACACCATCCTCATAAACATTGCTCATGCTTTCTATTGGCATTTATTTTAGCACAATCTAGTTGGGTTTTTTTTTTGTTTTGTTTTTTGTTTTTGTTTTTTTTTTTTTGTTTTTTTTTTTTTTTACATTTTTACTGGATATTAAAAGAAGAGACAGGAAACAGAGCGTGGGTGCAGAGGTTTCTGTCCATCAGCCTGGTGTATTATTCAAGTGTAGTTGTTAATGGTCATGCCAACATACCCATTATCATGCTTACTCTGCCTGAAGGTTTGACATTTATTCCAAAGAATGGTGTGCAGTTGTCAAGTACTTCCTTGTGAATACAAATTCAAAGAAAATTCCACTCAATGCGTCCAAGGAGACTGCAAGTGACCATAATTACATCTCTTCAGTAAGTCCTGAGGGAATGTCTTGAACCTGCTTTTAACTAAATGGGATATGAAAAATACTCACATTCATAACTTCTATGCATACTGGCTAAAGATAAGAAGAATGTGTCTCAGAATGAGAAGATATTTTTTGGCTTAAAAGAATAATTTGTGACTCTAAAATATATAAGTAATACTACCTAACAGTAGGTGACATTTCAAAAGCTGCTTCATCTTGTAGTCTCACTGATTTAAATAGGATTTCTTATACATGAACCAATGGGGCAGAATAAACTTTGACAAAGGCAACAAAATAGAATATTTTAAAACACTCCTATAATGTTTTTTATAGACAAGTCTGTTTGATATTTGCATGTTTTGAGCAGGAAATAATGCACAATCGTGTGTGTGTGTGTGTGTTCAGATGGCAAAATCTTTACATCAGACTTTCCACATATCACCTATTCTAACACCTCTATTTTAGCGATGCTGGAAGTAAGACCCATAGAAGTGGTGTCACCCATTAGAGTTCAGAGACTAAATAGAACTGAGAACTTTGGAACCTGGCTTTCCAAATTTAATTGGAATATGAAAAATGCACACATTCATAACTTGTATGCATGTTGGCTAAAAGACAAGAAGAATGTGTCTCAGAATGAGAAACTCTTGCCTCTCACCACTGCCACTGCAAAAGTATTGTCACCATGACCCACAACTGAATTGTTAAATTACATTCTTTGGCGATGGTGGTGGTGGTGAAATTGATGCAAATTGATGGTCAGGAGAATTTTTTAAGGAATAGAGTGCTGATATTCATATTTCTAAGAATAAAAGAAATCATTTTTTGGAACAAGAAAGTAGTATTACATGGCAAGAAAACTGAGGTTTCTGGATCAAAGACCAGAAAAGAAAATTGGATTTACTAAAGGCAGCCACAAAGCTTAGATGAGTCACTGTCTTGTCTTGAATCTAAATTCATCTTGACACCTATTTTCCTATTTTATTGGTGATTATTGAAGAGGCTGTTATAGAAAAGGTCCAGTCTGAATTGGAGTACAAATCTCAAAGCTATTCATTTTATTTTCAAAGAAAATGGCTTCAAGGAAATTAAATATTTTAATAGGTATTAAGACTATAAATCTAGAGAGGTGAATTTTTAAAAAAATCACAACAATAAAGTGGTAAATCAAAGTCATTATCAGCACATTACTTTTTTTGGAAGGGCTTTAGGAATTACATTTCATTTCCTCTTGCATCCTCTATCCAGTTATGGTCTGGCTGACTCAGGTGCTTCTGAGAAATTGGGGTGAAAAACTACTCAAGCACCTCGGAAATTATGTCAACTTGTAGCTGGAAAGAACCATTTTAGTGGGTCTAGAGACTGTTCTAGCCTCGGATCATTCATTTAGAGAGGCCAGGTAAATGTGAGAGAGAGTGGGTACCACTCAGTTTCTTACCTAATGTGTTGTAACACTATTCTTATCCCTTACAACTGTCTAAAATGATTCTTTTTTTAGACTTTCTATGCTAGTTACCCCAAAATATTCTGTGGTAGTGAGTTCCAAAAACTAATTACATGTCACATAAAAACACCGTCCTTGTATCTATTTCAAGTTGGCCATACCTCACTCTTTCTTCTCGCGTAGATAGTTTATGGATGTTCCTAGGATTTCCGATTCACTAGTTCCTGCTATTGTGGGTTGCTAAGTTTTATTTTGATTCTTGTTTTCTTTTCTAAACATGGCTGCTAGTGCTGTTCATATTTGCATTTTGTTTACCAGGCTATCGATATCAGAATTGTGCTCTGGGGGCAGCTTCACACTCTTCTGTCTTGGCATGTGAAGTCATCCTTCTCTAGGGCTCCAAAAGTCTTCTCTAGGCTGATGAGACACATTTTTTTTAATCTCCAGCCCAGCCTTCTCCTGCACTCTGAAATATTTTATGTCTAAATGCCTACTTGACATCTCTACTGAGACATGTTACAAACATATAAAATTTATCAAACCAAAAATGAACAGTTGATGTCCAAACCCACCATCATTTGTTCTCCACTCAGTAGCTGTGTATACTTGTATTCTCTATTCAGTAGATAGCACACAGTCCCAGCTGGATGGGAAGGCCAGAAAACCAGTCCTGCCAGGCTTAGATCGCACTCCAAATATCAATATATGAATCTGGTTCATTTTTGTTACTTAAGAATGGGCTTTCGTGAAGGTATTGATATGAACCTTTACAGTAGGAATGTACAAATGTATTTAAAATATTGGTCAGGTGGGTAGGATGTTATGTGTATCTTTTCAAAGAGATCAAAGTTAACATTAGAAGTGAACTATCTGGCAGTAAGCTAAATTCTGTTAGAACATCCATGGAACTTGCTAGCAGATTATCCAACACCCTAGCAGATCTCTTTATAGCTCCTTTGACTCAGGAAACATACCTTAGTGTCATGCACTATGGAGACCCTGGGGCTACAAATGAACAAGATGAAAATCTGTGCTTGCAAAAAGCTCATACTTTGCCACAGAGGTGGTGCTATCCCTCAGGAGAAGTTCTAGGAATCTGTGGGGGCATTTCTCTGGTCATAATGACTGTATGCTGCTGGACATCCTGAACAATGAAGAATAATCCCACATCCCACACACGTTCATGTCCTATTGACCACTGATACAAGTAATCTAAATTAAAAAACCTATTTATTAGTATCTGAGTCTAGACCAGAACTCCATTTTATATACACACGAAGTGTTTTTTGCATGATTGTTATCCATAATTTTTCAGGAATTTAACAAGATAAAATGTGATCGAAGATTATTAAAACTTGTTCTGTTTAAAACTCTAGCAACATTTGTTCACCATTTCAGAAAATCACAGTACCAAAGCCAATGCTGACCATGTTTTTGAGTCACCAATATTACACATGTTCCCCAGTCTTTATTCCTAGTGATGTGTTCATGGCAATTTTACAAAAAGATGCTAGCACATCACTACTTCTTTATGTCTTCTAGTGAAGCCTATTTTATTATAAATTACTTTCCTTTTATTACTCTTTATAGTATAGTTATGCCAGTATATTGATTTTTAAAAATTATATGTGCAGGTAAAATATATGCACTCTGAATTTCATTTCAGGAGAGCAAGGAGGTTGTTACAAAGGATGTATTGTAAAAGTGCATGGAAGAAATCTGATATAATTGAGAACTACTGCCCTACAGGGTAAACCACACAAATATCCTGATAATTTTGGCATCTCCGCTCCATTGTAGCAACAGAAGGAGCAGCTAGGCATCATCAGTCAAGGCTTTCATGCAAACATAAATTTTTGTAAGATTACTGTTTCCCTTCAAAATATTCCCCAGTCTTTTTTTTTTTTCTTTTTTGGCTGCAAAGGAGAAACTCAAACTAAAGGAAATGTTGTTGGTTAATGAGATGCTAGAGAAAATAATACTTTTCACAAAAAGCTTTCACACAAAGGGAACATGCCAGCAGGGGGCTGAGGGTTGCCAAGAGCAAAACCCAGCAGGCAAGTTAGTGGCTAGGAGAGCAAAAATACCTGAGTGTGTGTTTAGTTCCCTTTGATCAACACTGCCATAGCTGTCCTTCTAGAACTAACCAGATAAACCATCTGGTGCAGAACCCTTACTTCCCTGATCGATGGAATTTGACAGCTGTAGTTTCAGCTTAAGAAGTGAAATTTGAAACTAGATTGAAATGAGAAATTGTGCTGGAGGTTGCTAGGTGACCTAGGCCAGGAACGTTGCTATGGACAGGGATCAGGACTGTTTTGGATTGAGGGTTTGTCACATTTTCCTAGAAACTACAGGGTATTCGTTCTCTTAAAACAAAACAAAAAAATACAAACAAACAAACAACAACAAAAAAAACCTTAACCACTAGGGGGAGGGAGAGGAAACCAAAATAACAACTATAAAACAACAAAAAGCCCCCAAAGGCATTATCCTACAGGAAAATGGACCAGACATTTTTCCTGAGAAAAAAATAAATCTACTCCCTCCCTGCCCACTTCTCCACCCCAACTCCTAGTATCACAACATTAATTCAGAGCTTAGCTTTGAGAAGTTCAATGGATAATTCTGATACTAAATGATGGGAAGTTTCAGCCATCCGTTAAAACCTAAGCCTGAGTGAAGCAGAGAAGGCCTCTGCTTCAATGCATTAAGGAACATTCCAGGAAAACCCATGTCTGTGACATTAGTACTAATGACAACATCCCATTCCTACCTCCTTCTCTGCTTACCTACCAGCATATCCTTTGCTCTCAGAAAAAGAATCTAGAATTCTATTTTGCTACACAATCTTGCCTTCTCTCACTTCTTTGGTCCAGGACGCCTGATTTTAAATCTCCAACAATGACACGTCATACCCCTCCTCCGGGATGACAGTAGATGGCTATCTGTCCCTTCTCTGAGTATCATCAGCACTTCGTTTACATAATTCACTTGGCCCTAGATTGTCCTATAGTAAGTTATCTGTGAGCATCATGCTAGAAGCTAGTGTTGATATGAAGCAGAAACTTTACGTGGGTATCTTGGATATATGCATATCATTATTATCATTTTATAAAATACAAAACTAAAATTCAAGAAAGAAGTAACTTGGCCACAGTCATTTCTCAGGTAAGTGGTGGTACTGGTATTTGAATCTTGGTCCACATGATA
This sequence comes from Macaca mulatta, assembly GCF_049350105.2. NCBI lineage: Eukaryota > Metazoa > Chordata > Mammalia > Primates > Cercopithecidae > Macaca > Macaca mulatta. The sequence continues at coordinate 129,335,080 of NC_133413.1, forward strand.
ACACTGCACTAGGAACTTCCCTTATAAGATGCTATAAGGCAGAATCTTTTATATTCCCAAGTCACCCATTAGTTTCTGTTTTGCAACTCTATATACACAATTACTTGCCCAATCTGCTTTCTCCATTACACTATGGGTCCATGGTGACAGGAATAGTGTCCATCTTGCTTTTCACACTGTCCTGATGCTTAGTGCTAGTGGAATGCCCATTATAAAGAAATAAATATCTGTGGTGCTTCTAGTTCCTACAATGGCACCTTGGTTTTACAAAAGGGCATCTGGACTCTATGTGTAAATACAAAGTGTCCATTTGCAATCATTTTCAAAATAAAGTAACTCTCAGAAGCTAAAGGGGAAGCAAAATTCTTCCTGTATAAAGTATTTACTGTGTTCCCAACACAAAGTCTTTTCTTTTGATAATGCTGTATCATCTAAAATTAGTATTATGTCTATCTTCCTGTACAGACCACATATAAAACTATTTTACTATCATTTATGGATACTTCTAAGTAGAAACCTATATTATTTAGTGGAAATCCTGAAATTTAACTCATTGCTAGTATGTTTATTATTAATTAAATCTTTGAAACAATAAAAAGGGCTAGGAAGAATAAAAGTGTCCCCATATTAACAGCAGCGTTATTTATACTAACCCAAAACTAGGATGATTAAATCAATTGTGGTGTGTCCATACAATGGAATACTATACAGCAGCGAAAATGGACAAATTATTATATATCCTATAGTACAGATGAATCTCACAACAGAACTTTGAGTGAAGGAAGTCAAATGCAAAAAAATGAATAAATTCCATTTATAGAAAGTTCAAATACAAGCAAAATTCATGTATGGTGTTCCAATCAGAATACTGATTGTTCTGGCCATGGACATAATAGTGATGGGAGTTCCTGGGGTGCTGATAATATGTTTCTTAATCTGTGTGCTAGCTCACAAGTGCTTACTTAGAAAAACTGCATTAGGCACTTACGACTTGCACAATTCTCTATGTGTTATATTTTAATAAAGGTTCACTTTTTTAAAAGCTCTCCATAGTATCTATAGTGATGAAGTTATACATACATACACACACACACACACACACACACACATGTATTTTAACATACTTATGGGTAGATTCCTATCCAACTTACCTGTTCTTTAGTGTCTTTGCTATTTATTCACTTATTTATGTTTCTGTATCCTAGGAACTAAGTGGAAGACTACCTAGCCTTCTATTCATTATTTGTGGGTTGGAGGTTGAAATTCAAACATTTACTCAAACACTTCCAAAACACATATGTGGCTTAAATATGGCTTTTCCTAGCCTTGCATAAATTTCTGATTCATATCTTGATGTACTCTACACTCTAGTGACATAAAGAAAATAAGTCATTGGTCGTAGAAAAACTTACATGCAAATCTTACTAACTTGATCAAAATCTAAGCTTAAAAAAAAATCTATGTTACAGAGATTCCTTTCTTTTCCAAATAACATTTTAGAAAAAATTTTTAGCCCTATTTAGGGAATTTCAATTATTTAGATATATTTTAGAACATAACATATGGCCAATATTTTCCACAGTATATTGAAGTTGAGAAGTGAAATAATTTTAACAATAAAATTTTATTAAAATATTAAATTGCACAATTAAGTGTGTGTGTATGCAAAAGACAGATCTTTTCTCCAAATTATTCCAAATATCCCATACTGTATTAGAAAAATCTAATAATCTATCATGTCATATTCCATGTATCCAAATTATATTCTAATTATAATGGTTTTAAGAAGACCAACGTCTTCTTCCAACTTACTCTGAATCTAAGGGACCACTTCTTTGCCACTAATAATAAAAGTCCAAGTTCATTAAGCAAAGATACTATGGACTACATGAGGGCGTTAATATTCCGAGATGAAGACAAAAGCTTAAAGACTAAAAAAACCTTCAAACGAAAAGTTCTCTCTCTTCTGTTCTCTCTCTCTCTCTCTTGCTGTCTCTCTCTCTGTCTCTCTCTCTCTCTCACTCGCTGTCTGTCTCTGTCTCTCTCGCTGTCTGTCTTCCATAAAGTCAGCAGGAACTTTGCAGCGTAAAAAGACACCCTAGGGGAAGCATGGCATAACTTAAAAGCGGTTTCCTGCTCCAGCCTGACCCCAAGCCTCTCCTGGGAGGGAGCCAGTGGAGCCTTCTTCCCGCCGGTCCGCTGGGAGGTTGGGAGACCAGGTGGCAGCAGCCTCCCCAGGCGCCGGGCACCCGTCGGCTGGCCCAGGGACTTACCACGAGCGCGCAGCACAGCAACTTGTTCATTGTGGTCCCAGGAAACCTCAGGCGCTTGGAGGCGGCGGCTGGGCGAGCGCTCCGGTGCGTCTCTGCAGCCCGTGCGCTCATCACGTTATATATAGCGTCCCAGCAACAGGAAGTATCGCCTGCCTTTGATCAGTCATTTTTCTATCCTGGACCAAACTTTGCACCTTTCTTTTTTAGGAAGCTTGGGCGGGAGCCGTCGGGGGGTGTGCAGAAAACTCCAGGGTTAACGCTTTCAGGGCTGGGGAGGAAAGGATCCCCCAGGGAGGTGGGGCCTGAGGGGTGGGGCGCTGGTGTCTGGCCTCTGGGAGAGCAGGGGAAAAAAAAGCCACCAGGCTGAGGAACAAGGCGGCTGCTGTCTCTGCGGGGCTCTGAGGTTTCCCGGCCCCTTCCCGCCAGCGGCCAGCCTCCTGGCAGCCGGGACTAGCAGTGGGAGGGCTGGGCACACGCTGGGCAGCTGCCGTGCTTGTGTCTCCTCCACCCTGAGCGTCCGATTCAGCCAAGATCCAGACGCAGCTGGAGTGTGTCCCAGACCTTTGTCCCCTCGCTGGGCGAAAGCTGTGAATTTCCGCCGTTCCCGGCTGCCTGACCCCTTCACTTCTGGTTCTGAAACCTCAAATTACAGGGCCCCTCTTTATGCATGGCATTGTCTGAGCCCTGTTCGGGGAGTTCGCAATTATTCATCTTCAAGTTTACATAAACCATGTAGTAGGAATTTTTCTAACTCATGTCTGATTGGCCCTAAAGCCCGTGCTATTCTGCATTCACTCCTTGTTATCTGGGGTAGTTACAGCCAGAGAGAATCTGCAGAGTGAAAATTGAACTGCCTAGGGTAGGGAGAACCTTGCGGAGCACTATTTCCTTCACCAACACCATCATCAAGAAAGGGCTATTGGTGCCAGAGCTTACTAGGTGCTGAACTTCTGGAGTTGTCTCCTCGAGGTCTTTCCACTAGCCTCAAGCTATTGACAGAAGTTTGGCACTTTGCTCTGGGGTTCGCTGTCTCCATCAATTCCCTAGTCTGGAAGTTAGACTTGATGACTTGTAAAGCTAGTCCCATTCATGGATTACAGTTCTCGGGTTGCCACTGAAACTGTTTGCAGATGGCTGAAAAAGTCCCTGCAGAGCTGCTTCCCCATCAGGGCCAAGTGTTCAAGTTACATGTCTCCAGAGAAGGGCAAATACTGCCTTTCACCAGATTCAAGGAAAGGAAGGTGAAGAATCAGGAGAGGGGACCTCCGGGGAGCAAGGATGGCCCACCGGGATCAGAGCACTTGCCCCTTCCAATGGACATCCTTCCACCACTAGTTCAAAGTGGATCCAGAGACTGTTCCACGCTACAAATTACAGAAGATGGCGGTGTCATTCAGCTTTGTTCCTCAAGGGCCAGAATATAACAGCATGCTGGTTTCTTAAGTGAACTAGTGAATAAATGTAGCTCAGTGAGTGTGGATAAAGTTGTGTGACTCCAAATCACTCCTCATGTTTTGAATCGTAGTTTCGACATCTATAACCTGAGATATCAACACTTAGACTTGCCACGGGACTCAGGTCAATCCAAGTGTTAGTAGTGAAGCACTATATAAATAGCAGTATTATTGTTTTTGTTAGAGTAATATTTGTCTAGGATATTATTTGAAGGTGTTTTTCTCAGAACATAAAATGATGTCAATATGTTGGTGTCAGACCTTAGAGAAAACTAATCAAGAATTGAGTCCTTCAGTGTTAACCCTGGGAAACGTTTATGTCTCCCTAAGCCTCATCTATAAGATAAAAATATGCTGATATTGCAGAACTGTGAGAGAAAGCAAATGGAAGCATTTAAAAAACAATTATATAAATGATGGTGATCACTAATTATGAGCATTAAATAAAGTAATGCATGTAAAATAACTCAGCACAATGCCTGGCCCATAGGAATTATTTCCTATAGTTATGATTATTCTAGGGCAATACCTAAGATACTGGCCTTTGAAACCTAGATTTGAGCCCCAACTCCAATTTTTCCTAGCTCTGTGACCTCAGACTAGTTGCCTTACCTATTTGTGTTTCCATTTTGTTTTTTATTCCTATAATGAGGATAATCATATCTACCTCAAAGTATCATAAAGGTTATTGTAAAGATTGAATTAGATAAAAGATGTAAAACACTAAAAATAGTGTCCAGCACATAGCGAGTGCTCATTAAGTATTATTATCTGAGGTTCTCATGTGGACATTTGTATAAGCACAAGGCAAATCTAGATTGTAAGCTCCTGAGGGCAGGAACTACATATTTTTCTATGGTATTCACTGAAGCTTTTAGCTCAAATTCTGGCTCTCCCTGTAAAGGAGCGATGGTGGTGATTTGGGGATTCAGGGGATTGGTGATTAGGTGTAATCTGGAGACAGGTTGGGGCACCATTTATCTAGAATCACAAAATAGACTGTGTATTGATTGTGCCTTTCATTTCAGGGTCTAACTGTGGGCCTTTTATTCATCACCCACTGACAGGAAACTGACAGAGACCATGAGTTATCAGTCATTTCATTTGTTATATTCTTGGAGCAATCTGGCCCATCCCCTAGGGTATTCCTAAGTAATCCACTACTGTGGGCTGCAGGCTCTGAACACTCTGAGCTGGAGTTCATTTTAAGATTTAATTGGAATGGACCCAGGGATTCTAGGCTGAACCCAAAGGGGGACATTCGAACAGTAACTAGAAGACTACATTCATCTTCCTGTGACAGATCCCTCATTGACAGAGGCCATCGGTGACATTAAGCAGAATGTTCCATAAATTTAACCTTCTGTTTCTAGGCACCAGATATATGTGATGCTGACTTTCTAGGGGATACCTCATCAGATATTCCTCATCTCTTGTATCCTAAACTCTTCTGAATTAGGTCCCATGTTGAACAGATTTTGGATTGGCCCCCAATGACATACTGTCTACTACCCCCAAACCCCATTTCAGCCACTTCTAAAGCTTAGAGAAATGGTGCCTGAATATTAGGAGTTCCTACGGGGAAAACACTTTATCTCTAGCACAGTAGCACAGGCCCTGATCCAGATGGTCATTTATAATCATCATCATAATGGAAATACCTGAGACTCAGGAAAGCAATTGACTTAGGTGATTTGGGAGACAAGCCACACAGCCCTAACGTAACTGAAAAGTGTCTAAAGCATCTTGTGCCTATGCTTCCTCACCTGAAAATTGTAAATAATAGTTCTGGTTATGCAGACAAAAGGATATTAACTTGAAGAACAAGAACAAATTCCTTGTTATTTCATTGTTATTAAAAAGAATTTTTATTCTTATTTTATAAAAGGAACAGAGAAAAACAGCAGATAGCCCATTGATTTATTTTATTAATGTTGTCAATTTCCTCCTTTAAAAACACAATTTTAACCATATTAATATTTGAGACACAAACTATTTACCTTTATAGGTCTAGACTATGTTTTAAAACATATATATTTAAAAAATAATGTACAGAAAGGTAAAGGTAAAGTTATCTAGCTGACTCACTTTCTGATGAAGCAAGCCACCAGCAGCTCAAGAGTTTGCCTGAACGAGTTGGACTAGCGGTCAGTAGTTGCTACTTATGGTTCACTACTCACCTATAATGTGATTCTGGCATTGCTAGCCATGCATTAACATAGCCCTTTCTTTGAAAATTGGCCTTAATCAATCACACAAATATAGAAATATAAACAAGACTGTGTATTACATGAAAAGAAATAAGTGGCAATAGAAGGACCTGACCCGGTGTGACTTTTAACAAGAACTCTGAAAACTGCATATATTAACAAATGATGAACACATGGTGAAGAGGTGGGGCGGGAGAGCCTTTGGGCAAGGAGGACAGGGTGTCAGTAGGTCTCCCAGTGGGAGGAAGCAAGGTAGGATTTCAAGGAACTAGAAATATTCCGGTATGGTTGCTGCGGAGAGCAAGGCATTGTGTGGACCAGGAGAGGCTGAAGAGGTGAGTGGACAGTGGCCAGGTTGCAGGTGGAAGTGTTTCCAGTCTTTCTTCAAAGAACCATACACAGTACTAGAGTTTTAAGCATAGGAGTGTGTCTTAATCACTTTGGACTATTATAACAAAATATCATAAACTGGGTGGCAAATTTAAGCCACAAAAATTTATTTCTCACAGTTTTGGAGGCTGGAAGTTGGAGGTCCAGAAACCAGCATGGTTGAGTTCTGATGAGGGCCTTCTTCTGGTTTGCAGACTGCCAACTTTGTCTTGCAACCTCACATGGCAGAAAGGGTTAGAGAGTTCTCTTGGGTCTCTTTTATAAGGGTACTAATCCTATTTGTTAAGGCTCCACCTGCATGGCCTAATCACCACCCAAAGGCCCCCTCTCCTAATAGCATCACCTTGAGGGTTAGGATTTCAACATCTGAATTTTTGAGCAACACAACATTCAGTCCATAACAAAATGACATGATCATTTAAGCTGCTGAAGGGTGTAATTCTCTGAACCTCACCCTGCTCGTGGCCATAAATACAAATACAGACATGTAAGAGAAAACTCTCTTAAACTGCAAATCACAGTCAAATTGATGACACCTCTGGGTAGGGAAGTTGGGAAATAAGGAACAATGACCTCAACAGTCCATAACAGGGATCTGTTTTTCTGATCAGCTCAAGGAAGAGATACAACCTCTTGCTTATAAACTTTTGCCAGTCACTCCAGTCACTTCAACTGGAATTTCCAGAAACTCAGATAGTCATCTAGAGCCTACTCAGTCCCAAGAAATCAGTTTCTTAGTTAACTGATGCATATTCCAAATAACCACTCATCAGATGGCTTCTGAACAAATAAATGTTTATATCAACAGAGTAGTAAAGAATACTGTACACCCATTCAGGGTTCCTCCTCAAAAAGTATTGATGTAATTTGGTCATCTCTAGCATTAATTCAGAAATGCTCCCCCACTTCCCTAATGCCCATGCAATTTGTCAGTACCTGGCTAATGAAGATGTCTTTATTAGATAAAAAGTCTTAAAACGATGTTCTTAATAGCCGATAAAATGCTTCTATCTGGGAAAGTCCTGACCTGGAACTAATATAAATTTTTAGAAACAGAAGTTTTGATGAGATAGTTTTCAGAGAAACTAGCCTGCAAGAGTGAATCGCTTCCTGAAACAAGGGTTTGCCTATAAAAGCCTTACCCTAAAGGAATCTTTTCAAATAAATATTAAACCAAAGAGGGGAGTTAAGTGCTTTAACATTTAATGAAGGGATACCATTAACAAATCAGGAAAGAAAGTATGTCTCAGCACCAAAAATGTATTCATTTATTGAGCCAAGATTTACTTCGTATCTACTAGTGACAAGCACTGTGTTAAGTACCCTGATGCAGATCAAAAGTCCCCATACTTCTGAAGCTTACAATCAAGCTGGAGAGAAAGAGTCACCAACTAAACCTAGAAATAAACTCTTCGGATGGTGATAGGTCAATTTTAGAGCGGTGATGTCTATGACACAAGCTAATGTAATGGTGACTGGCTATGAAGGCCTACTTTAGCTGAGCTTTTTAGGGAAGGATTTTCTGAAGAAGCCCCTTTTGATCAGACAATGAAAGTAGAGAAAAGAGCACATGAGGTGGCCCAAGGGAGCAAAGTCAATGAGGCTAGGGCCAAGGGAACTGGAGAGAGATACACCTTATGTGTCCAGAGAGGTGAACAGAGACAGTCCATGCAGTATCTAGAGGCTCAGGGTAAGGACTTGTCAGTTGAATCTGTGGACAGTAGGAAGTCATTGGCATGTCTTAAATGTGAGTGAAGTGATTTGACATATATGCTAACAGATAATGTGGCTAGAGTGGAAGCAGGAGGAACACTGGGTCACTGTCTCCAGGACAATCATCACTGAGTGCTTAGAATACATTAGGAATGAATTCTCTATCCACTCCTGCACCTCGCATAACCATAATTTCACCCACAGGAGCTCCTTTTACCACCATTATGCTAGGTAACAAAGCCTCTGGTGTTGCTGACAGATGGACAGGGCTGAATCCCTGGAATGGGAAACTTCTGATGAAATACTAGTTCCTCTCCTGGGAAGTGGGAATCCCAGTAAAGTCAATTGCCTGCCTGGAGAGAGTAGCTCAACCTGAAGAATGTGTACATAAGGTCACGCTGCCTGTGCTGAAGTATTTTGAAATAAATTACAGATATAATAACAGCAATCCAGAGCAAGCGAGTAGGCGGAGGAAAGAGTTGTGTGCAGGGAATAGCTCAGACGACAGTGGGAGAGAAAGAATAGGACTTGGCTCCAGAGGAGGATGAACAATGCATAAACAAAAAGCAGCCCTACTTTCATCACTGCAGTTTCTTCTCAGGTGCGTCAAATGGCCTTCAAGGGTTCATATTTCTGTACGCTCCACATAGCATTTGGTGAGAATTAGGGAGGTGAGAGCAGTGGAACCTGAAAACAGTCGAAGTCATCCTTTTGGTTTGGGTCGGAAAGACATTGTCTGTGCTTTAGGTTCTTTTCTCCAAAGACACACTGCTTCTGCTGGGAGGAGTTCCACCAAAGCCTAAGGCACACTTGTATTTGTAAACCAGACCACTTAACAGAGTTTTGCACAGTGGCACCAGAGGCTGCATCTAGAAATGATGACTGACTTGTTCTAACTCCAGTAAGTGTGTGGCAGGAATGCCTCCTTGGCAAGAAAAAGCCTCATGGCTGAATCTTTCAAATTCATGAACACTATGGGTCTTCTGCCCAGGATAAAAAAAAGTGTATCTAGGTTTACACAAATCTAGCATTCAATTTCAAAAAGTTCAAGGCCCTATGGCTCCAGTGGGGAAATTGATTTGGAATACGATGAGACCTTTCGCTGCTCAGTTTCAAAAAGATGTTTGTACCTTCGTTAATAATAATATTGTTGTATCATCATTTGTCATATTTCAATATTTATCTTTCCAGGGTTCTTGACCAGGATACCAATTCTGAATTTTCAATGAGGGTTACATAAATGAGGGTTTTCTCCTCACCAGTGCATCATTATACTAACCAGGTCTATAAATGGGCTTGTCCTTTGAAATTAGGTACCCTCAACAGCTCAGATCTCAAGGCAGCTGATTCTGCCTGGCAGGTGTGGGATGTGAGATTGAGTCATTCTAGAATCTCAAAGAGATACTTGTTGGAGGGAGCAGCAAACAGAGACTGATTCAGTAGCTCCTTGACTTCCAAACAACCTGGTACTTACCACAGTTTACATTTGAAGGAAGCTCTGCCCCTTCTTTAGTGGTTGTTAGATGTAGGGAGATGAAAGGTAGACAAAAGCAGAAGTTCCAACAGGCAAGCACAGTGGGAAGTGTGAAAGAGGGGATTTCTTTTCACGGTCTTTTTAAAGAACAACAAAAAATACCAGTGTCAGATAAGGCTTGGAGAGCATAAGATGAAGATCTGGAAGTTCAGTAGCAAATGTGGTCAAGTCATTTGGGGCCCTTGTAGACTGAAAACAATGGAGCACAGTGATTAGAGCTCAGGCTGTGAGGCTAGACTCTTGTATTTGAATCCTTATTCATTTGCTAGTTTTGTCTTTTCATTGCTCTGTGCCTCAGTTTCTCTAGGCAATAAAGAACCATATAATAGTATCCACCTCCTAGGAATGTTCTGAGTATTCAATGAGAAAATATATACAAGGCACTTAGAACAATGCCTGGCAAGCCATAAGCTCTCCACAAATATTAACTCCTATTTGCAATCAGATTCACTGCTGAGTTACCTGAGAGTGATTGTACCTTGTGCTGTGTGGAGACAGCTATTAGGTCATTGCATGAGGAGATTTTATAATTTTAAAGAATGTTCATGCTACTGCTACTACCTATTTGAAACTATAAACTAGCATACAAAACTGAAAACCTGGCAATCATGTCAGCTGGGACATGTGTCCCCAAGTTCCCACAATGTGTTCAGCCCCATGCCAGACACTATGAAACCTACTGAAATTGGCTATTCATGCGTCTTCCTTGACTTCTATCTAGTCTCTTGACCAAAGCTTGTTCTATACTTTTTCACACGGATTTTTAAAAGCTTCAGTAAAGAAGTGACGCAGAAGGTCAGAAGGCATAACGATGTGAGGATGGTATGAAGTCCTTAGAAGTTTAGAGATAGGAAGGATATATTTGAAAAGAGATGTAATGGTATTTGGAAAGGCTTCTTGAAAGAAAAGGTGTTTCAAACATTAGCAGTGCTTTGAGATGCAGATATGAGAAGGGAATGGATTCCAGATAGGAGACACGAGGCTACTGAAGACCCAGAGGTGGATAAGAGTGGGGGATGGGGGGTGTTGATGGTAGTGGTAGAACGGGTACTATAGCATGTGTGGCTCTAGCAGAGGGAATCTGGGCAGCAATGGTGAGAGAGGACCTAGTCCCAGTGCTAAAGCTGCAGAGAAGGAAAGGGCTAAGAAAAAGCATGGATAATTTTGAATTCCATGTGCTATTGTTTTACAGGCAGTAGAGGCTGAAAAGATTTTTGAGCATGATCAGACCTAAGCTTCTTTTGTACTTATTTTCTTTAAAATACTTTTGCATACTTTATTTCATTTTGTCCTGATAGCAGGGTTATGCAATGTGTAAGGGAGCCATCATAAGTCTCATTTTACCTAGCTGTGTCATACCCATTGCTCATAAAGCAGAATGATCAAGAGATTGCGCTGTAATCCCAGCACTTTGGGAGGCTGAGGCAGGTGGATCACCAGGTCAGGAGATCGAGACCATCCTGGCTAACACAGTGAAGCCCCATCTCTACCAAAAATACAAAAAATTATCCCAGTGTGGTGGCACGTGCCTGTAGTCCCAGCTACTCAGGAGGCTGAGGCAGGAGAATCGCTTGAACCCGGTGGGTGGAGGTTGCAGTGAGCCGAGATCATGCCACTGCACTCCAGCCTGGGGGAACAGAGCAAGACTCTGTTAAAAAAAAAAAAATTGTGCTGTTCACATGCAGGAGAAGGATTAGGAGGAAGGACACTAGACGATATGGATCACCTGCGAGCCAGGACCTCTTCCACTCTGCAGAACTACTTGTTTGGAAACAGAATCTGCTTCTGTTCCAAACTGTGCCAAAAGTTTAAATAAGAATAATGTCTTTATTCATAAAACATATATATTGTCATGTCATGATATCTTTAAATAGGCATTATCAATTTATATTTTAAGTCATACAACAAAATATAACATTTGTATGGTGATTTTAACCAACAAAACATTATTCGATCCTTTATTTGACCTTCCCAATAACTGAAATGTAGATAGGCTAAAATGTGATTAATATTCCTACTATAGTGATAAGGAAACTAAAACTCAGAGAGGACTAGTAACCAGTCCAAGGTGGTCCAGTTAGAAAGAGATAGAATCAAAATTAAAGCAAGAACTTGAACCCTACATTCTTTCAAAAATCCCATGGTTCATCATATTTTGTTAGCTGTTTCTGTTTAATGCAACTCAAACCATTACCATTACTTATGTGATAGTAAGCTCCAGCAGGCTAATGGGTATTTTTAACTATTAGTAGATTTCTTTCTTTGCTATGCCTGATGTATTTGAAACCTGTGGGTGGGTGCCAAGATGGAAGACTACAAGTGGCTCATCAGATTCAGGCGCTGGCCCTCTCTGCATGGGGCAGAAACTGGTCAGCAGCACCAAGGGACACTGCCACGCTGACTTTGCTATGAGACATGCTGCACTTTGCTGATATTTTGGCCTGCCTCCCTCTCCTCCCATCTCTTACTCCTTTCACTCAGGCCAGAGGAGCAGGGAGAGTCTGACACTGGAGCCCTACCTTTTCTGGCCAGCTACCCATCTGCGTCAAAGTGGTGTTGGCTTTGGCGCCTGGGTGGCTGGATTGGAGACCATTCTTGGGCAGTTATTATTTCTTTCTAATGGTTTCTTTACCTTTAAAGTCAAGGAGGGTTATTTTTGCTTAGAAAGACCTTAAGATTTCAATGGGAATTTTGGTTTTGGATATTTTTTAATGCCCTACTCTGTTCCGAAGAAATTAAAAGAGGCTAAATCACTTTCAAAGAAGTATTTTGCAAGTTGGCATGTCAGCTAGTGGGCCTGCAGCTGAGCTCATGTTCTCCAAGACCTACTTGTCTAAATGAGTCAGGGAAACCAATCACCCCCCTGTTGTTCTGTGTGACCTAAAAGCCAACACTCCCACAGGGCAGTGGTGGATGTAATTTCTGGCACCCATACAAAAATGTTGAGAAACATTTGCAGTCTCTTTAGAATCTTGTAAGGTAAACAGCATACCATGGTCTGCTGGGGCAGCACGTTGAAGTCCGACTGAGAGGTATAACTGACTGTGGTAGAGGTTTATGAGTATGATGAGGAACATCCAAGGTGAGTACCAACCTATGCATTCTACAGACTATTCCTATGTATTCCAGGGAGCAATAGTGTTCTCTGAAACTATTGCCAGTTAGTGTTTAAAGAAGTTTTGTTGAGTGCATAGATAAATATCTAGTGTATTCATCACCAAGGCTTTAATGAAACCATTCGCTTTACCTGGAAGGTCTTTTATCCAACAAATACTTTAATTTTACAGCTTTATTGAGCTGTATCAATAAAGTGTATCTCTTTATAAGAAAGGGATAGAATCAAAATTAAAGCAAGAACTTGAACTCTACGTTCTTTCAAAAATCCCATGGTTCATCATATTTTGTCAGCTGTTTCTGTTTAATGCAATTCAAGCCATTATCCATTATTTATTTGACAGTAAGCTTCAACAGGCTAACTGGTATTTTCAACTATTAGTAGAATTCTTTCTTTCCTATGCCTGATGTATTTGAAACCTGTGGGTGGGTGCCAAAGTGGAAGACTGAAAAAAATTCATATTAAATGAACAATAAATATGTAAGCTGTACAATTCGATGACTTTGGATATATGTGAACACCTGTGGTACCATCACCACAATCAAGGTAATAGGCATAATCAATACCTACCAACCATTCCTTGCATTTTTTTTTGTTTTTGAGGCAAGAACACTTAACATGAGATCTAGTCTCTTAAAAATTTGGGAGCTTATTTGAATTTATAGTATTGTTAATTATAAATACTGTGTTATACAGCAAATTTCTAGAATTTATTAATCTAGCATAATTAGAACTTAAGACAAATTGAACAACACCTTCCCATTTTCCACAACCCTCAGCCCTCAGCAAACACTATTGTATTCTCTGCTTTTATGATTTTGACTATTATAGATATCTCATAAGAGTGGAATCTTCAATATTTGTTTTCCTGTGACTGGCTTGCCCCAATTCATTCTCATATTCAGTCAACAAATATTGTAAGAACCTTCTTGGTGCCAGGCACTGGATATGAGTAAATCTGGGTTTTCATGTTCAAGGGATTAATAATCTAGCTGGGGAGACAGATTAGTGATAAGTTGAAACTGAGGGTGTAAAAGAAAAACACAGAGTGCCATGGAAGTATGCAGAGGGGGCAGGGAGCCGGGGTCTGGCAAGTCAGGGTGGAAGGTCTGACAGTTACAACAAACAACTAAACAATAAATCAGCTAAAGTTCAGTTCAGGAGTTACCAAATAAAGTAATAAAGGTAATAACAACTACCATTTATAGAATATCCATTAACTTTAGTCTTTTGCATACATCACCCATTTTCCAAATTAGGAAATTGAGACTCAGCAACTTGCTCAAGTTCACTCAACAAATAATTATCAGGGCTGAGGTTAGGATATATCTGCCACTAGCGTTACTACATAACATGTGAATACACACTTGGTTCTTGACTAATATTTCTATTCTTTATGACTAGTCACTTGTTTGATATTACACTCTCCCTCCATACCTAATTCCAGCTTCATTCGACTCAAGGAGCTCTCTCTTGACACAACCTGTCTACTTTTATATTTCACTTTAGCACTTGTCATCATCTAACATGAAATATCCTATTTCATCAAATCTAAGATGCCCATTTTTCATATTTTTACATCTCTGAAGTTAGGATGCATTAAAACATCAATGGCATAGAAGAGTTTGAGATATCCTTTTCATAGTCTACACATAAAAACAGAGCATTCTTGAATTGATAGCTCTAAAATTCCTCAAATATGTAGCATTTTATTTATGTTATATTGCTTTTTTTTTCTGTCTTTCCCCAGTAGAGTATAAGCTCCAAGAGGTTAGGGTTTTTGTCTGCCTTTTTCACCTTTGCATTCCCTATCGATTGGAACGTTGTTGAACAAATTAACAACTGGATAGATACAGAGTGCCTACTACACGTTGGACGCTGTGTGAGATGCTGGACATGGAGCGAGCAATGAAATGGATATGAGCCTTGCCCTCCTGTGGGGGATGCACGTTGAACAAACAGACAAACAAATGAATGCATATACCAATGTGCAATTTTATGTGGAGAGATGGAAAAAGTGAAAACATTGAAAGTGCTATGGAGCAAGTAAATGGGGACTGAGGTGTTTTCCAAATTTTGATTAAAAAGTCTAGGAGGACCTCTTTAAGGAAATGACATCAAAGCTGACACCAGAGGGATGAACGTAATAAGTCTAGGAAGCCAGACTGTTATGTTGCCCAGCACACCTAATAGCCAATCTTGATCATCCTAGTCCAAAATATTTTCTCCCTTCTTGCCACAATGTCTGATACCTGTATCTGCATGCACTTTTAGTTATATTTTTGCAGATGTCCTTTCATCCTCCTAGATTACAAATACATCGATCCCTTCTCATAGAATAGAGCACTAAATTAGGAGACAGTAGGTCTGGGTGGTAGTTCCAACTTTGCCCCTCCTTTACAAATTGAGGAAGTTAGATAAACTCTCTGGTCCTCAGTATCTTGCCTGTACAATTAGGTTATATTAGAGAATCTCTAAGGTGTCAATGAGCTTTAACATTTAAATTCTGTATTATTAGTCCACTTTAACAAACAGTTTTGAGGAACTACTATGTACTAAGCTGGTGAACTTTCTGTAGGGCACTGAAGAAATTAAGATGAAATAAAAGAGAAAGATATGACCTGTTTATTTAAGGTGCTTATGATCTTGAGAAGGATACTGATACTTTGATAACTTCAATATAATGTAGCATAGAAACTCCTCTGCTTCTGAATTTTCAGCTATTATAATTGTCTTTCCAAGGAGTGACCAAAGTCAGCCCTGTACCCTGAACTTCTAAGTAAAGGCATTTAACTCTGCTTGCCACCAACAGATGGTGCAAGTGGTCACATTGACTAGATACTGTTGCATTAAGTTTTAGAACTAATGGATGAGAGGCAGGTCTGATAGCCTAACTTATATGTAGGAAAATAAGTATAATGAGAGGCAGGTCTGATAACCTAAGTCATTTGTAGGAGAATAAGTATAAGCCAGGGTACCATGGGAATTGAAAGCAAAGGGTCACCTTGTTCCACCTAGGTGAAGGTGGCAGTGCTGTAGGGAGGTCAAAGAGAGAGATTTCATAGGGCATTGATGTCTCAGCTCAATGTTGAGGGAAGAGAAAGGATTAACCAGGTATCTTTCTTGGGATGCTTTCAACTTCAAAATACAGACTACCCATCTAAAGGTGGATTTGATAAGAAGTGCAATGACTATTCTATTATTTAAGACTATTCTACTATTATAAGATACAGAGTCAGGGTAATTCCCTGTATTGTAAGATACAGAGGCAGGGAAATTCTCTGTATTATAAGATACAGAGGCAGGGAAATTCCAAGCTCAAATGGAATCTCAATAACTCAAAATATCGTGGAGAACTCAGGCTCTTTCTACCTTTCCTAGGAATGCTGGGTTTTATTAAGTTTTTCCCTAGTGGTTGCAAGATGACTGTCAAATCTCTTTACCAAAAAGAATAACCGTACTCTTCTTGCTCCATTTTCCTCATTTCTCACCCCAGTCTCAACAAGATTCCTGGTAGGTTCTGGTGACCAGGCTGAGCCACACACCCATGCTCTAAATGCAAAGGAGGTTGGGAAAGTGTGTACCTGGCATTTCCAGTCTCCATATGAGATGGCAGATTCTGTCTGCTAGGAAGAAGTGTGGATGCAAAGCGGGGAAGAAGTAAGTGGAGTGATTGCTGGGTAGGCCTCCAATACGGTCTTTCAAAACAAGAAGAGAAGAAAAGGGGAGTTATTCATGGATTTCATGTTCAGGACCTGGCACAGTGCTTTGCTTTCTGCATTGCAGGCATTCAATTGATATTTTTTGATTTTGGAATCATTATCATGGAAATAGAATCAATGTCAGGTCAGGCAAGTGAGTAGTTAAATTAATTATTCTTTCCAGGCCATGACTAGATGACAGAAAATTAATTCCTTTATTTGAATGGGTGGCTGTTGATATTTCTAGTGAGGGGTTAAACTGAAATACTAATTCAACATCAAGAGAGGTAGTGGTGGCATTTTCATAAACCATGTCTAATTTGGCCATGGTTTTATAAACTAAAAGCAAATCAGGGGAAAATCTAAGTTAAATGGAAAAAGACCAGATCCTAGCAGATGAAAGTTTACTGAAAACACCATGTGAAGGGTTTTAATGGAAACAATAGAGTTTAAAATGGTCCCAGGAATATGGAAAAAATTTAGTAGGTCCTTATAAAGGATTGTTTGTTGACTATACATGGAAACTCACAAGAAGGAAGCAAAAGAGGACACCACATTAGTTCATTTAAAAAAAATCAACTATATACAAAGCAGACATTAATATTTTTTGGAAAAATTTCCTTTGCCTTTTCCACAACTACAGAAAGAACAGAAAGCTGTGAAATTTTTTCCTACTGTAACAACAACAAAAAGAATATTACATTCAGAAAGAAGAAACGAGTCATTCTTTTGGAAGGGGTGAATTATTTTAAATAATTTGTATGAAGTAATGCAGGGAGATTTCAGTATCAGTATGAACTTGTAGCACACTGATCCTTTGAAATATCTTTTCTTCATGTCTTTTAAGCCTGTCAAGTCCTTTTGCAGAACTGTGAGAGCTTACCTAAAGAACTGAAAACAATACAGATGAATAAAAGATATAGATTATTTCCCACTGCTCTTTCTTGGATGAAATTGTCTCATGGTTTTTTAAATGACTGGGACTATTTAACTGCAACCATAATGTATTTTCTGTGGTTTCTTAATTTGGAATTTTACTTTTCAGCTCCACTTCATCCTGTCTTTCTTCTTATTGAATGCCAAGGCATTCAACACAGGAAATGGGGCCACAAAGGATTATAGGAGGTTGGCTTATGTTTAAGTCTTTCTAATTTCATAGCATCTGCTGTGATGTGTCAAGCCAGGTACCATATTTCTATTATAAATCAGTCTTTCTGCCCAGACTAGATTCACAATCTTTTTAGAGTTATTATATACTTTTGTTGATCAACTTTTTAAAGACCACTTGGAGTCTTTAGATTCCTCCAATTCTTTAAAGGTAATGATGCGGTTTCTGTACCTCTTTCAATATTTAATAAGACACAGGAAAATGGTTTTACCCCAGGAATCCATATTACAATAACACAGGGAGATTTTATATCTATACAGGGTCTACTTGGCTTGGCATGCCAAATTAAAATCTCTAGGGTAGAGGTCTGGCAAAAGTGTTTGGAAACACTTGTTTGATTTATTCTGTTGTACAAGTCTGGTTCAGAGACATTGGCATATTTGAAGTAATAAATTTACCATCAAAAAAGAAAAGAAAAAAAATAGAAAGGAAAACCAAAGTCTGCATAGGCAGCTCTTGCCTCTAATATGCCACCTTCATAGTATGGTAATACTGAAAATTGACACAGTATCTTGCTTAGGATACAAATGCCCTGGATTCAAATTTCTGCTCTGCTTTGTCACCTGAATCAAAGTAAACTTGTAGCTGTTCTATGCCTTAGTTTACTTACTTGTATAATAAGTACAATAATAATGTCTGAAGTAATTTTGGAATTAAGTTATATATCATGTATAAGATTAAATACTTATAAAGTACCTTCTGACTGGCATAAATTAATTGCTCAAACAATGTCAATTGTTATTTCAGGCTGCTCAGAGGCTCAGATTGGAAGTTAAATAACGTGTTTTATTAGAAAATAAAAACATAAATAATTGCAAACAAAGAAATTTTGTTTAGTAGCTGGAGCATTTAAAAACCTAAGATCCACATGGGATTTTGTTTTAGGTCCTTGGTATTATAAATGTTAAATCCATATTTTCATTAAAATAATCATATTAGCATTGAGAATGCCAGAGCAGTCCCCTTTAATGGCATTAGTAAAACCCTAAAGTATCACAACGTGATAGAAATTACTGGGGTGGATAATTAAGGACGGTGTTATTTCCTGCAGGCTAGGAGTATTTTGGACTGGATTATCCAATAAGAAGATTAAGAATGCATTTAGTGCAAGAAGAGGACGTGACAAGAAAATGACAGTTCTTTAAATGAAATTATTCAATATAGATATTTCAGAAATGCATTTAATTAGTCATCAAAATAAAATTAGATATTTGTTTTAGCTATTTATATTTATTTTGTGTTTAGAGTTTTTTTTTTAATACAAATAAGAGTAGGACACAAAAAGTTTTTTTCAGTTCTTGGGGGTCTCTGATAGCTTTTAGTCTGGGCCTGAGTCAGATTCACTTCTAGGAATTCTGAGTGTGAATTCCGTGTAAGCAATTTCTTTAGACAGTGTTTTCTTGCAGTGATGTCATTTGGGAATGGAGTTAGTAGAAACTCTGTAATTAAAATCTTTGCTCTTATCCCTAAATATATGGCATAGATGCTAAACCATCTGGTTATACAATAGACAGGAGTCACCTGACAAAAATTCTCTTTCAGTGACTCTGATTTGCCATAGAACTCCTTTACTAACTTCATAATAGATTGTAAGCTCCACAGCAACAGGACCAGGCACTCTCCATGGTCCCTAGGCTCCACATCAGCAGTGGGAGCATCCCACATTTCAGAATCAAAGGAGTCTTTGTGTGTGTGTGTGTGTGTGTGTATACACACACACTTTAAATTCTGGGGTACATGTGCAGAACGCGTGCAGGTTTGTTACATAGGTGTACATGTGCCATGGTGGTTTACTGCACCCATCAACCCGTCATCTACATTAGGTATTTCTCCTAATGCTCTCCCTCCCCTAGCCCCCCACCCCCAACAGGCACCAGTGTGTGATGTTCCCCTCCCTGTGTCCATGTGTTCTCATTGTTCAACTCCCACTTATGAGCGAGAACATGTGGTGTTTGGTTTTCTGCTCTTGTGTTAGTTTCCTGAGAATGATGGTTTCAAACGAATACTGTTCCCTCAAAGATGTCCAGATTCTAATACCCAGAAACTGTGAATGTGTTAACTTACATAGCAAAAGAAGTTTCACAAATTTGATTACATTAAGGATCTTGAGTTAGGGGCATTATCCTGAATTATCTGGCAGGCCCGATTCAATGACAAGGATCTCTATAAGACGAACGCAACAGGATCAGTCAGTAGAAGGAATTATGACAATGGAAGTAGAGTTTGGAGTGATGGGGCCAAGAGCCAAGCCAGCAACCTCTGGAAGTGAATAAAGGGAGGAACAGATTTTCCCCTGAAGTCTCCAGAAGGAACCAGCACTGACAGTACTTTGATTGTAGCCCCATAAGACTTATTTTGAACTTGTGGCCTCCAGAATGATAATAAATTCATGTTTCTTTAAGCCACTAAATGTGTGATAATGTTGCAGCAAACATAGGCAACTAATGGAGACTCATGGATCATCACATTCAATCTACTCATTTTTGATTAAGTGATATAAGGTCCAGAGAGTTTGGGTGTGCATTTATTCACTTATTCAACAATTTATTCAGTTGCTAACATCTGCCAGGCACTGTTAGCAGTAAACATCTGATCTATACTACGCCTTTTTCTGAATATTTTGCTCAGGACCCTGGGAATTGGAATCTGGAATGGAGAGTACCCCAGAAGTGAGATGTTTGGAGCTGATGAATTGTAATGATGGTTCACCCAATCCCCACAGCTGTACTCTTTCCATTCCTTCCAGAGGCTGGATAATTGGTTTCTTTCTTTCTTTCTTTCTTTCTTTCTTTCTTTCTTTCTTTCTTTCTTTCTTTCTTTCTTTCTTTCTTTCTTTCTTTCTTTCTTTCTTTTTCTTTCTTTCTTTCTTTTTTTCTTTCTTTCTTTCTCTTTCTTTCTTTCTTTCTTTCTGTCTGTCTGTCTGTCTGTCTTTCTTTCTGTCTTTCTTTCTGTCTGTCTTTCTCTCTGTCTTTCTGTCTTTCTTTCTGTCTTTCTTTCTGTCTTTCTTTCTGTCTTTCTGTCTTTCTGTCTTTTCTTTTATTCAGCTCCTTATAATAAATTCCTTCATTTATGCAAGTTGGATAGAGTAGGTTTCTGTATTTTTTATACCCACTGTAGAAAATTATCTAAATAATCAGTTAATGGTGTCCTCTGATCACTTCAAAGGTTTATGAGAGTTTTAGATCAGTGATTTCTTTTTACAAAGGGCATTTTGTTCCACAGAAATAATTGGCAGGTCACTAACCAACTGATGTTGTCATCCCCAACAAACCAAGACCACACCCTCATCTCAGCATTTGGGAAATATTTTTCTCTGTCTATGTGGAAAGAAGAATGTGAGCCACAGACTGCATTTGCAATCCTCTGATGTCTGAGCTGCTAAAAATGTGTTGTGGATAGAATCATTTTATTATAAATATGAATTTCTTAATAATTTCAGTAAGCATTACCTGTCATCTACAAATAAGAAGATTGTTTTTATTGGATAAATTTTAAAAATAGCCAAGAAAGGTGTGATGGCAGATGTATCTTGAGTTTAATAAGTAGCCATAATACTATTTAAGGAGTAGCAAGTTATTGTAAGAAGGATAAAGGACAAATCAGAGAGCAGAGCCACTGCCTGTATGGGCACAGGTCTGTGGGGGTACATCCAATGACTCCACGAATAGTCTCTCGATGACTCCAGTTCCAGACACACTTGAGACTTTACTCTGTCTCCCCCTTTCTGACTTTGACAGTCTCTGATAGTAGCAAGATTCAACAGGTTGGTTAAAAGATTAAAACTGAATCCAGGTTCCACTATTTGATTTCCTTGATCAACTTAACTGTAAATGGTAATATTAACATCTATTTTCTAGGTGGTGGTCAAAGAATCAAATGAGATAATAGCTGTCAAGTATTTAGCAGTGTCTGATGCATAGTGGAATCTCAATATATGTTTTTGCCTTTTCCTTTTTTTTTTTTCAAATGCAAGTGTGACTAAGTACATGCTTTTGCTTTTGTATCTCTGGGAGATCATTAGAAAGCATTGTAACTCTTTGAATGATATAATACCCTTTCACACACATCATACTTTTTTGTCATACCAATAATTTAATGAGTAAGTACTATAATTATGTCCATTTTATAGATAAGGAAAATGAGGCTCAAAGAAATTAGGCAACTTGATCAATGAGTACAAGCATAATACTTGTCACAAATATGACTTGCATTCAAGTCATTGAACTCAGAGCCCCTTCATTTTACAGTCCATGCTTTTTCTTTGAAATTTGCAGGGAGCCTGACTTTGTAATGGCCAAAGATCAAGCCAGGTTAGGACTATCTCTGTCTAGTAGTCTTCCTATTTTCACTGTCAGTAAAAACACATGACTTAAGGTCAACCCTAGGTATGCTGAATCTTCACCAAGGAAAGGGGAGTTGGGTTAGTGTTAGTGTGAGTGTGGCCTCCTTATTCTGTAGGAGTGGGAAACCACGTTTTAATCTTGCTAGGGTTTCAGACAAGCAACCAAAAGGAAAAAAAAAAAAACTGTGCTTGCTATCTTTTCATCCTTCACTCCCAAACTCCACCCCCATCCTTGGCATGCTAGTTGGCAAAGACTACACTCTTTCTTTCTAGGTCACCTCTGGATGATTGAATTTCTATGCTGAAAGTCATAGGTGGCTTTAAGGCATGACTCTCTTTTTCTGGGTTCCAATAACCATATCATCTCAATTTTTGGAAGGTGGCAGGGGGAATTAGGAGTGGTAACACACTCAGGGTACCACACACCATTGTAAACAATAGCTTATTAAATCTTCCTCAATTTAGCCTACTTTTTAAATGGGAAAATAAGTGATAAAATAGGTAGCTCCAAATTGTTCTAGGAAGACCTACCCTAGGTAGATAATGGCTGTTTATATCAGCTTCTTTTCTCGTCTCCAAATCAAAGTCCTCAATTGCACAGTGTCCTTTTATGACTGTTTTCTCTTTCAAGGGTATCCTATGCAGTCATTTTAATTTGGTTTTCCTTATACATAAAAAATGTTGCAGTCTGGTTATGTGGACATTGTAAGGAATATTTAATACACAACCTCATAAAGGAGTCTAGTTGGATTTCAGAGGTAGCAGAAGATAATATAGTGAGAGTAGTGGTGTCAGATCACTTGGCTAAAAATCTCAGTTTTACCATCTGCTAACTATTTGATCCCAGTTTGCTTAAACTCTTTTTATTTCAGTAGCACCAGGAGAATTGTATCAGGAGCTTTTGACAGCTCTGCGCCACACTCCCACCTGCAATCAGACTTCTAACCTCTATCATTTTAAGATTAATCTGTACTTTACTGCTTCCCACTCCTACTCCAAGCTCATCCCCTTACTAGAGTCAAACTGAATGAATTTGTTTGCTGCTAACACATATGTGGCTCCTTCCTAAATTTTTTCTTAAAAAATAGCACCTAGTGTGATTTGAAAACTCTAATTTTTCTCTTGATGGTCATATGTGCCTTGAGTAGAAAAAGTTATGTTGGGCTTATAACCAATTTTCTGATCCTGCAATTCATTTATTTGTTTAACTTCATTTCCACAAGCCCACGTCTCTAGAAGGAAGCAGAGACCCTGAGCAATGCAATTTCAGGGCTTACATGTAACAGCTTCTGGTTTTACTCCATTCTTGGCTCTGAGAGAGTCAAATAAAGAGCTACTTCTATGTTCTCCTTTCTCCTTTGTCCTCTAGTTCTGGGGGTACCTGCTCTTACAATCTCCCAGGGAGAATGTGAGAGTAAATCATGTGATTTCCAAATTTGTATATCCAACCTGGGCTTTCCACCTGAACTCTAGATGTAATGTCTACTTGGGAATGACTGATAGGAGTCTCAAACTTGGCAATCCAAGGTAGAACGCCAATTTCCAACCTGTACCCTCACCTCTCCCTAAAAAGTAAAACAAACTGACAAAATTTTCTCCTAGTCTTCCCCAGTAACCTGAGTTGCTGTGGCTAAGAAGCTCAACACTACCCCTGACTTCTTACTTTCTCCCATAGTCCACATTCAATACATCCGCAAAACTATGAGCTCTGCCTTTAAAATCCATCTACCTTCTAGTATAATCATTATTGTACCCCTACTCCAGGTTATTAGTTCGTTCTCACGCTGCTGATAAAGACATACCTGAGACTGGGTAATTTATAAAGGAAAGAGGCTTAAATGACTCACAGTTCAGCATGGCTAGAGAGGCCTCAAGAAACTTACAATCACGGCAGAAAGGGAAGCTAACATATTTTTCTTCACATGACGTCAGCAAGAAGTGCTGAGCAAAAGAGAGAAAAGCCCCTTTTAAAGCCATCAGATCTCATGAGAACTCACTCACTATCAGAAGAACAGCAGCATGAGGGTAACCACCCCCATAATTCAATTACCTCCCACTGGATCCCTCCCATGACGTGGGGATTGTGGGAACTAAAATTCAAGATGAGATTTGGGTTAGGACACAGCCAAACCATATCACCAGGTAACTGATACTTCTCACCAGAATCATGGCTTGAGCTTCTTAACTGTTCTCTCAGCTTTTGCCTTTATTCTGTTTTAGTTATGTATTAATGCATAATAGTTCACCACAACATTAGCAGCTTAAAACAGCATTCATTTATTATCTTATAACTTCTATGGGTCAGGAGTCTTGGCACAGCTTCTCTCAGGGTCTCCTATAAGACTGCAATCATAGTGCAACCTGGGGCTAAGGTTTTATCTGAAGGCATGACTGGGGAAAGATTCACTTCCTCAAAGGCTGCTGGCCTGAAAGGGTCTCAGTTCCCTTTTGGCTGTTGGTCAGAGGCTACCCTCACTTCTTTGACATGTACATTTCTCCACTATGGCTTCTTGCTTCATCAAAGTACACAAGTCAAAAAGACAGGAGAATCTACTAGCAAGACAGAAGTTACAGTCTTATGCAACCTAATCACAGAAGCAACATCCCATTACATTTTCTACATTTTATTGGTTATAAGCAAGTCATAGATCTTGCTCACACTTAAGTGGAAGGCATTAAACAAGAGCATGAGTTAGCAAGAAACAGGAATCATTGAGAAGTTGCCTGCTACATTCTCTTACTCTTTCTTGTTCATGTAGCAGCTGGAGAAATCCTTTTAAGCATGAGTCAGGTCATGCCATACATATATTCCAAATCTTCCAACTATTACATATTTAACTCACAATAGACTCCAAATTTTTCACGATATCCTTGCATCATCCCCATCTCAACTTATATTACTCTTCTGATACTCACTTTGGTCTGGAAGTACTGACTTTCTTCTTATTGCTCAAACCCACCTGGCCCTGTCCCATTTCAGGACCTTTGCACTGTAATTCACTCTACTTGGATCCCTCTTGCCCCATGTACATTTATGGTCTTTCATTTAATTCAGGCTTTTGCTCCAATGTCACCTTTCTAAGAGGCCTTTCTAGACTATGCTATCTAAAACAGCAATTCCTGCCTTGCTTTCTGCCTCCTTACTTTTCTCTATTTTTATTCTTATTATTTTAACTGCATAAAATATTATATACCATATTTAATTCTCTGGGTTTTTTTTTTTTTACCACTAAAAGGAAAGCTGGAGCAAAGACTGCCTATTTTATTCATGCAATACATGGAGACTTATTTGTCAAAATACAGGGGAAGTATGATAGGACAAATGTAAGCACTAAAGAAGTAGAAAAAGGAGAGTGCTGATTTCTTCTAATAATTATACTGTAATCACTCAAAAGGGTACACCAAAGTACTCTGCTCTGACCCTAAGGAAGAGGTGTGTTTTCCCTCAATTAAGATAAGAATTCCTTCAAGAGCATTCAGTTAACTTTACTGCTGTCTTATCAAGCAACTTTGTGTCACTAACTCAGTTTTGTAATTGTCTTGTTCTGGGAACAACTGTGAACGGAGGGATATTGACATGAGGGTTTTGATGACTACAGTTGTTTATTCTCACTGTTCTCAAGTTTATAGTGGCATTTCTCCTTAAATTTACATCAACTTATAAAGTCAAGATTCCAAATCTGAAAAGCTAAGGACTCAACTCTGCACTGTGATCTTTTATCGAAGAAGCGGCAGCCGTCATAGAACACATCTGAAAAAGTTATCCAACCTTATCCATTACTATCATCTGGTATTCCAAGGAGGTCATATTTGTTTAAATGCAATAATTGCAGGTTTTTCAAAGTAATAAGCTTAAAGTTTATGGTTTCTTGCTGGGGGAAAAGGGAGACATTTCTGTGGCATTGGCCTTGAAGTTTACTTTTAAAGGACAGATTTTCATTTGATGAACTGCACAAAACAAAAATGCTACAGAAATTTTTCTCTAAGTAGCTACTTAATAAAGCCTAAACTGGACAACTTCCATGCCCTTCAGGGTTTCAGAAATACAAACAGGAAGTTAACATTTCCATAGCGATAATGATTCAGTAATAAAATCTGAGGAGAAACAATAAAACAGAAGGTCAGGATGAAAGCAATTTACATTTTATTAACATCCTAACACTACATCAGAATAGATATTAAATATTTAAATGGAGTCAGAGTGTAATTATAAAAGCATCTGTAATCAAATGACTTTTTTTTGTTTGTTTTTGGGCATGGCTTTGCTGTGGTCTTGTGTTAAAGTGCAAACTTATACAGCATTTCTAAATTCCCTCAACTTGTAAATTCTGCTTTGTTATCTTATGGACAATTTTTGCAGACTAAGTTTCTTGTGTAAATGTTCTTTTCAAGGAAAAGTCATATAACTTATAATGTCATTCATGTCATTATTGTCAGACACTGTATATTTTAATGAATGTGATGAAATTCAGTTATTGGAAATGAGTCAAATGAATTATTTCAGAATTTCAGACACTCTTTTAAGCCAATAGGGAGACAGATTGTCCTTTAGGCATGGACAGATCCTATAACTGGTAAAGTCTCCTGGGTTTTCCAGTGGCTTGGATTTTTCTTTTCCAAACTATTAATCTTGCCTTCTCTCTATTAGAGGAGAGAGGTGATTTCCTGAGAGAGTGATAAGATACTTCAACATTGCATTAGGAAGGAAGAACTGAATGTCAAGGAGAGAGAAAAGTGAATGTTCCAACCCTGAACTAGAGGAAGAATGACCAGGTGATGGTGAACCACTGTTAAGAATAGAAGGAAAGAAGGTGGTGTTAATTCTGTAAACCACGAATTTCTTACTGTGACCTTGAGCTGACCAGGCTTCTGGCGTTTTCTATCTTTGTCAGGTGTTGAGCTTCTAGGGTAGAAAAAGTAGCTAAGAATTGGGAAACTGATTCAAAAAATTTGGACTCCCTCTCATTGTAAAGATAATCTATCTTTCATCAGTTATCTTTTGTTGTTTCAGGAATACATACCCAGTTTCTTTAAATGTTTAAAATACCTTAATGACAGTTTCTAAGCCTTTCACTCCTTTAAAAATGTGCTGATGGCCAGATAGTATCCAAATAAATTCTTTTTCCATTATAATAACTATCCTCTTTTATTTTTCCACTTTACCTCTAGTCATTGAAATATGGTTTTGATGTGGGAAATAACACTGGTGTTGAACATTTAGTTGTAATCATGTACTTTGTAGTTTACACACGATACATAAAAAGTAACTCTTTCCAAGCCTACATCCTAGTCCTAGAATGTCCTCACTTAGTTGGGTTGACATACGTGTTTTAATATGCCACAGTACTGATGGGATTTAAGAATACTCTCCTTGTTCTAAATAAATGCAAATCTGACAGCCAGAGAAATTGTAATGTGACTTTGCTTTGACTGTAGTTGAGGTAAATTTATATACTTGTACTTAAAATATACAAATTACTTTTCCTAACACAGCCCTTAGGTTGTAATACTAGCAAGTGCTGCACCAGTCTCACACTCCTGTGATATCATTGTACTGAGCATCTACAGGAAATTGTGTAAGATATTGTGCAAATGGAATGCTGCCCTCTTATGGTTGCACAAACCCTTCCAGGGTCAAACATAAAGCCCCAGTCGCTAGCTAGGGTACTTAATAGAAAGATGTAAGAACTAGGAGGACATAAAAAAAATTAACCCACACTGATTTTACAAATTACAAACTGGATTGAATGGAGGAGACTCATACCAATTTCATATAAGCTGACAGGATAGAGCCAAAGATAAAATCAAGTTTATTGTTTCTTTCATTCTAATGCACATTTGAATATGATTTTTAACTTCTGGTTTCATAATTTAAGTATTCCAAGGGACGTCGCAAAACATCAATTTTATCAAAATAAGTTATAATAGGGTAATTACAGTAAGTCAACATGGTGTCACATTTCCTCAACCATTGAAGGACCTCTTCATTTTGTCAAATTAGAAGTCTCAAATATCTAACCAAAATTTGAAAAGGTCTCAAATATCAAACTCAAAAATTTTCAATTTCCAGGACATTTTTTCTTATATTTTCCTAAGATCATTCTTATTCTTGTTTATCATCTGGGGAGTCACAGTTGAATGCTTATCCAATATGTGACAGCCTGTCAAACATTGGATAAAAGCTGTTTTTTTTTTCCTAAAAAACCTCTTCCAAGATAGCTATTTGCATTTTTATTTGTTCTCTATGCAGTTTTAAAAATATATATTTAAGTTTACATTACTGCAATTTATTTATTGAACATAAATCACTCTTCATTATATATACACACATATATGTATATGATTGTATATATATAGTTTTATATATTCTGATTGCTGAGGCAAAAGATATGTATTTGCGTATAAAACTTAGATAGACAGTGTTAAATTGCTTCTGAAATAGCGATACCAATTTACCCTCCCACCAACAGTATACAAAAGCCCATTTTGCCGTACGCTTATAAATACCAGATAAACCTCTCATCCATGCCTTTTAACTTTTCTGTCATATTTTCTATCACTTAGGCATTTTTAAAACTATGAATTTGGAAAATCATTTTATCACTCACATTTTACAAATCTAATTTACCAGTTTGTTGCTTATCTTCTAATTTTACTTGTGTTATTTGACAAAGAGATGTTTTAAATTTAAGTAGTTTTCATGCCTTTGTTAAAGTAATTTACAAGATTTGCTCACCAAGTTTATATAAAATACTCAAATTTTCCTTTAGTGGCTTTGTGATTTATTTTATTGCCTTTTTATTTAAATCTTTATTTGAAATGCATTTTATTATATGGTGTAAAGTAAGATAATTTGATATTTTTTCCAAATGGTTATTTTTCTAAGCATTTATGAAACAGTTCATTGAAACCCTACCATTTAGAACTGTCGCTTTAAATCAAGTACCATACACTTATGTAAACTCAGAACTTTATTTGTTCTCTCTACTTTTTGGACATTTATTTTATTATTTTAACTTTATTACATGCATTGACATCCAATATTCCACAAATTCGTCTTTAAATATGTAGAAAATGACTATTATAGACTTCCAAATTTTTGACATTATTAAAATACAGTAAGGTAAACAATAATAATAATAATAACTTTCCACCTAGAATTAGCTGCTAACATTGTGGCATATTTGTTTTCAATTTTTTTTCAAATTACTCTGATATGCTTGTAAACATAAAACTGATATTTTGTAAATATGCTTGTTACAAAGAATTTAATCATTCCACAAATTGCAAATAGGCAACCATCGTCCCAATTTTCAAGAGCTAGAAATTGTCATCATTAACATTAGTTAAATGTCATTTCAAGTATTGTTCATACCTATATAAATATACAAGAATGGATGCATGAACAGACAGGCAGAAATGCATTTATTAGAAGTAAATGTGTCTGGAATTGCTTTCCAGCTTGAATTCTGTGAGGTTGCAGTCAAGCTGACAGCCAGACCATCCCATCGACATCTCAAAATCTGATCAAGTTGATGAGTTCAATTTCAAGCTCACTCACATGGGTGTTGGCAGACTTCTGTTCCTCATGGGTTATTGGACTGATGGCCTCAGTTTCTTGTCCTTTATAAGGCTGCTCAGAACTTGGCAGTTGGCTTCCCCAGTGTGAGTAATGTGTGAGAGAGAGTGAGAGAGAGAGGGAGAGAGAGAGAGAAAGAGGGCACGCAAGAGAGCCCAAGACAAAAGTCACCGTCTTATTACAACTTAATTTCAGAAGTCATATAATTTCTGCCGTATTTTATTAATTAGAAATGAGTCAATAAGGTTAGCCAACCATTAAGGATTACTCAAAGGCATGGATACCAGGAAATAAAGATCACTTGGGGATCTTTAAGTACCATAAAATATTCTGTCTTTTTTTTGAGACAGAGTCTTGCTCTGTCACCCAGGCTGGATTG
Source organism: Macaca mulatta (assembly GCF_049350105.2). NCBI lineage: Eukaryota > Metazoa > Chordata > Mammalia > Primates > Cercopithecidae > Macaca > Macaca mulatta. The sequence goes on from NC_133413.1 coordinate 129,364,938, forward strand.
CAATGGGGCGATCTCAGCTCACTGCAACTTCCACCTCCTGGAGATTCTCATGCCTCAGCTTCCCAGGTAGCTGGAATTATAGGCGAACACCAGCACGCCTGGCTAATTTTTGTATTTTTAGTTGAGATGAGGTTTTACCATGTTGGCCAGGGTGGTCTCGAACTCCTGACCTCAGGTGATCTGCCCGCCTCCACCTCCCAAAGGGCTAGGATTACAGGCGTGAACCACCATGCTCAACCCCATTAGACATTCTTTAAGCTGTAGTCTTATATTTTTTTAAATACCTGTCATCAAGTTAAGGACGTTCCATTATATTTGTAGTTTATTAAGAGTTGTTATAAGTAGCAATTAATTTTTTTAAAATAAAATTTTGCTTCTACTCAGGTGATTTTATGTATTGTCTTAGCTTTCTTGAAGCATGTTGTTCAAGATAGTACCATTTTCCGTACACTTAGAAATGAAATCTTCATTATTTATGAAAATTTAGAAATACAGACATGTTCAAAAAATTCAGTTGACATATTGATTGTAGAAGTTTCATTTGTAGTTTCATATGTGAAAAAATATTGTCTTCCCATTATGATAATTGTATATTTTCCTATGGCTCAAGTGTGTGTTTTTTTGCTTTTGTTTTTTTTTTTTTTTTCGGGGGGGGGGGTGTTTGTTTTTTACATCTAGGGCAAATTTTGTTGCTTCTTCATATTGACCCTGTGCATTTTTTGTCTAACTTATTTCAAGGTACCATATATTTCTTTGCAATGTTAATAATGGAAGTTTTCCTATATATATTTCCTAGCAGTGTTTGCCTACAGAGTCTTGTTAGTTGGAGTAAAAGTGTAAATCAGGTGGTTATAAGACAATAGGGAGTGGTGGGGCCTGGCTAAGCTCTTCTGTGGGTTCCACCTAAAAGTGACAAATTCAACTAAAACAAGCAAGCAATGAAACCAACACTGCAACAAACAAAACATATTTATACTTTTTGTTTAAAACAAACAAGAAAATAAACACTATGCTTTTTAAAACTATCTGCAGAATCATGGGCACCAAACTGAGATCTGTGATATCCTTTACATTACTGCAATTTGAATTTTCAGTTATGTTGCTTCCCTATGTCTGTTATATTTCTCAATTTTTATTTTCTTAAAAAAACTATCAATTTATTGAGCTATTTTGCACTTTTAATGCTTTTAGAAATACTATGCCATTTTTATCTCCCAGTGGTTATACTTAAATTTAATAAAATATATATTTTATCCTAGATTTTTAAAAAAATAAATTGTGTGGTATATTTTCCAACCTGGGGTAAAAATGAGATGTTCTGTAAAATTATCTTCTGTTTCTTGTAGTAATTCTATTTCTTCAGGGGGCATTTCCATCAAGTAATTGAATTGTTTTCCGTATTTGCAACTAAAGTTACTTGTATATCCAAAGATTAGTATTTTGCTTATCCTGATGGAATAGAGAAAACAAATTTTGTTCAGCAATTGAATCTGATATGGCCAGAGATGTTTGAATCCTGTTATTGATGTATTTTAGGCCCAGGGGATGGGATAAGAAAACATTGAAGATTGATTAAACCCCATTTTCTCAGTTCTCTGATGAGTTGCAAAGGATTTGCATGGAAACAATGACTTCCTGGAGGTCCTCCTAGTGTGATGAAGGGTTTGTGCCAGCTGAAGTTAGCTATTTCTTTCCTGACACATCTATTCTCCATATGACTCTGCCAGGGCATCATCCTGCTTTTTTTGACTTTATAAAATATAGTTTTATTGTTAATTATTTACCTTAATAATTTCAGAAAGAAAAACAGACTAGCTCAGTCCAACATGATTGGCAGTTGGCAAAATCTGGGGAAGCAAGTGTTCTGATTGCTAAGGATTTGATTAGATTCTTTTAATACTTAGCTATCTAATGCTTCACATATAATCCAGAATAAATGTATCATCTCCTTCCCTTTCACTTTAATACTACACCTACCTCCCTTCAATGTGGAAATATTTTCCTTAAATATGGTTTTCAGAAGAACAAGTTCCCTCAAGAATATAGCAATGAGGACAGTGCACAAAAAGAAAAACTCAAAATGAAACTCTACATGAAAATTTGTCTAAAGAAACAAATCTTTCAAAATATTATGAAATAAATCCAGTTACAAATACACTTATTCATCTGTGAATAGGTTCTGGTATAATAACTGAAAATGGCTGACTGTTTACAAGATACACAAACAGGAACAGTGCACCTACCCCTGTAATGGCCCTCAGAAGCCCAAAATGTTCCATATGCTGTAGGCCAGAACATACAAGAATCAATCTTCATCTTTTTCCTTCTGAAAAGCTGTCCCATAGTTAGGCTGGACTATGGGACTGTCTTGTTCACAAACAGGAAGATCTCCTTTTCAGAAGGAAGCTGAATCCTTTTCCTGATGATTCATATTAACTGAGCTACAGTGGCATCAACTGGACCCAACTTCCTCTGGTTGTCAGTGTTAACGACCTGAGAGCCTGAGACCTTTTCCACAATTACCAGAACCTGGTCGGGATATATTGCTCAGATCTTTGAGGATTCTATACATCTATGTTCCAGTGAGTGTTCTTCCTTGAACATCTACTTGATGATGGCGGTGAGTAGGAGGTGGAGCTGGCTCTTGGAGCTGTGGATCTCAGTGCACCAACCACACCATCCTCTGACTTATTTAGCCTGCTAGCCATGCTGTTACAGCTTGGGTTGAACATTGCAGTCCACGATGCTTCTTGTGTCATCACGGTGCTCTTTGCCTGAAATGCTGGTAGAATGGAGATGTGTTCTACAATGGATGTCCTACATCTCTGTTGTTGCTTTGAGCCCTTGCTCTGAATTTATCAGTATTTTGGTGTTCCACAGAGTTAGAGTGAGATCCTTTTGATATTTTCTTCTAATGAGCTTTTCCTTTGTTGACATCACAAATGATCAGTTATTTCAATCCACTCGTGTGTCTACCAGAATGCATAAAATCCTTCCCCAATTTCAAAGGCTAGTATATGTTTTTACTTCTTTTGTTTATACTTCTTTGTTTCTTATATGAGATTTTGAAGGTTAGTGAAGATAGGGAGGAGTTATATTTACAGTGTCAGTGTGATATGTTAAAGCAGATATCACATGACATATTCTTCATGAACCCAGTCTGCTTCCCAGCAACCGCATGGGCTTATTTTATGGAGGCTCATAGATACCTCTTAACAAAATCATCCAGAATAATTATTATGTGTTGAATTGTGTCCCTTCAAAAGATTGTTGAAGTCCTAATCCCTGGAAATTGTGAATGGGACCTTATTTGGAAATAGGGCTCTTAAAGCTATAATCATTACAGAATCTATAAAGAATTTAAACAACTTTACAGGCAAAAAACAACTCCACTGAAGAGTGGGCAAAGGATATGAACAGCTAATTTTCAAAAGAAGATTTACATGCAGCCAACAAGCATATGAAAAAATACTCAACAATACTAATAATTAGGTAAATGCAAATCAAAACCATGATGAGATACCATCTGACACCAGTCAGAATGGCTATTATTTAAAAAAAAAAAAACAAAACACAGATGCTGGCGAGGTTGCAGAGAAAAGGGAATGCTTATACACTACTGGTGGCAATGTAAATTAGTTCAGCCATTGTGGAAAGCAGTTTGATGATTCCTCAAAGACCTTAAAACAGAATTACCATTCAATCTGGTAATCCCATTACTGGGTATATTTTCAAAGCAATATAAATTGTTCTACCATAAAGACGTGCATAATCTATTAATTGCAACACTATTCACAATAGCAAAGACATGGAATCAACTTAAATGTCCATCAGTGGTAGACTGGACAAAGAAAATGTGACACATATACACCATGGAATACCATATAGTCATTAAAAAAGAATGAAATCATGTCCTCTGCAGCAACATGGATGGAGCTGGAGGCCATATCCTAAGCAAACACAGGAACAGAAAACCAAATACTATATGTTCTTACTTATAAGTGGGAGCTAAATAATGAGAACACGTGGATGCTAAGAAGGGAAAAACAGACTCTGAGGCCTACTTGAGGGTAGAGGGTGGGAGAAGGGAGAGGATCAGAAAAAGTAACTATTGTGTACTAGGCTTAGTACCTGAGTGATGAAATAATCTGTGAAACAAACCCCCATGACACGAGTTTACCTACATAACAAATCTGCCCATCTACCCCTGAACCTAAAATAAAGGTTAAATAAATACAGATGTAATCAAATGAAGATGAGGCCATTCTGGATTAAGGTCATACTGGATTATGTAGATCCTAATCCTGTGGCTTGTATTTTTATTCAAGGGAAATTTGGACACAGAGTCACAGAGGAAAAAAGCCATGTGATGATAGAGGCAGAGATTGGACTGATGTGTCTATAAGCCAAGGAACACAAAGAATCGTCAAAAGCCACCAGAGCCTAGGAAAAGGAAAGGAAGGTGTATTAGTTTGTTTTCACGCTGCTGATAAAGATGTACACAAGACTGGGCAATTTACAAAGAAAAGAGGTTTAATAGAGAACTCACAGTCCCACGTGGCTGAAGAAGCCTCATAATCATGGCGGAAGGCAAGGAGGAGCAAGTCACATCTTACGTGGATGGTGGCAGGATAAGAGAGCTTGTGCAGGACAACTCCCATTTTTTAAAACCATCATATCTTGTGAGACCCATTCACTATCAGAAGAACAGCACGGGAAAGACCCACCCTCATAATTCAATCGTTTTCCACCGGATCCCTCCCACAACACATGGAATTATGGGAGCTACAAGATGAGATTTGGGTGAGGACACAGAGCCAAACCATATCAGAAGGATAGTTCCCTGCAGCCCTCAGAAAAAGCATGGCCCTGCCAACACCTTGATTTTGGACGTCTAGCTCCCAGAATGGTGAGAGAATATTCTGTTGTTTGAAGCCACCAAGTTCATGGAACTTTGCTATAGCAGCCTTAGGAAAGGAATATGGTAGTCATTTGATAATTTGAAGAATTCAGGTCCTCCTTAAAAAAAAATTGGTAAGGAATATTTTATTGCCCACCATTCTGCAAAACCTCTTTCTTCATGATTCTGCGATGATCATTAATTTTGTAAGAAGGTCTGACAAATTTCATAATTTTTCCTTCTAGTTCCTATTGTGCAGGAGTATGAGAGAAAAAAGCAGCTTCTGAGCTTGGTGTAAATTTTACCTGGGGCCGTTGTTGAGTAAATGTGTTATTTTTAAAAAAGGTGATTTAAACAGGGATTTATGAGCATGTACTCTCCTTTCCACATATAAGATGTGCATTCAGTGGGTCCAAAGGGCAGATGGAACATGTGCTCAAGCCTCATTCTCCCTCTCTTGGTCCCCAGATATAACATACAGTTCTAGAAAGTACCCAAGAGGTCTAGAAATTATTAGGAAATCCTGAAGAAAGATATAAAGAAAATCAGTGGTCTAGAAATTATTAGGAAATCCTGAAGGAAGAGAAACCTAGAGCCAAAAGCATAGCTCCAAATACATTTCAGGTGGAAGAGGACTCATAGTTACTCCAAGCTGGGAGGTGGTAAATAAGATTGTTAGGTAGGGGCCCTGAAGTGCATATCAGGTGTTTGACTAGAGACCTATAGCAGTTCCAATCTGAAGTTTTCACCCTCTTTCAACAATCAGTTAGGCCAAGCAGTGACCAGTACAGGCAACTGCTCCACTGCCATCTTTGGAGTCAGAGTTCAGTAAACAAATACAGCACTTATAGAAAGGCTCTGCGAGAGACTCTCCAGTCATGATGGTCCCATGGTCAAGAATCACCAAAACTTGGGGAAATCTAATTTAATGAGGAATATTAATACAATGAAAACTCTCAAACAAAACCAAAGCAAATACAAAGATACCATGAAATGACTAGAAATGACAAATTAAGACTTTTAACAAAAGTTTATAACTAGTAAAGATATGGAGCAATATTATATCTATAGAAAAGAAACAGATGTAGAGATAGGAAATTCAAAATCTGCCCCTTGAAGAATGCATCTGATGCTCTGAGTAGCAGAATAAACATAAAAAGAGTTGTAAATGGAGTTGAGCCATTTTCTTTATTCAGGAGAAGAGAACAACGTGATTGAAAATGCAGAAGAAAACCAACATCCGACTGTTCTAAATAAACTTGTTAGAATTCCAGAAGAACATAAAGAGCATGGATGGAACAAAACATTCAAAGAAATGTTAAAAATTATTTTACAGTGCTGAGAAAAATAAATAGATTATAAAATTGAAAGTAATGATTGGATGCCAAACAAGATGAATGAAAAGAAGACCCACATCTAGGCCAAAATGTAGAAACAACTCAAATATCCATAAACAGATGAATGGATAAACAAAATATATTTATGTACACTCAAATAGTATTTCTCCATTAAAATGAATGAAGTACTGATGCATTCTACATTGTGGATAAACCTTCCAAGCCTTATGATAAGTGAAAGAAGCCAGTCACAAAAGGCCATACATATTATATGATTCCATGTACATGAAATATCTAAAATAGGTAAATTTATAGACACAGAAAGAAAATTGGTAGTTTTCAGGTATGGCACGTGGAAGGAATGGGGACAGACTTTTTAATGGGTAAGGGGGTTTCTTTTAGGGTGTTGAAATGTTTTAAAACTAGATGGAGGGTCTGGTTGCACAATATAGTATGCTAAATACCACTGAACTGTACATTTTTTAAAGATTAATTTTATGTGAATTTCACCTTAACTTTAAAAAAAGAAAAAGCAACAGGGGAAGAGAGGTGAATACTTTGTCTCGTCTCTGAGAGATACATGGGAATGCTTATGGAACTGTTCCTGGAGAGTAAAAACAAAACAAACCCACACCTTGATATATTGTAAGTGGAACTTTAGAACGTCAGATGTGAAGAGAAAATTCTAGAAGTTTCTGGAGAGAAAAGCAGATAACTTACAAAGGAGCAAGAATGATTGATAACCAGGCCAGGTGCAGTGGCTCACACATGTAATCCCAGAACTTTGAGAGTCTGAGGTGGCCAGATCACTTGAGGCCAGGGTTTTGAGACCAGCCTGGCCAACAGGGCAAAACCCTATCTCTACTGAAAATACAAACATTAGCCAAACATGGTGGTACAGGACTGTAATCCCAGCTACTTGGGAGGCTGAGGCATGAAAATCTCTTGAACCCAGGAGGCTGAGGTTGCAGTGAGCCAAGATCGCACCACTGCACTTCAGCCTGGGAGACAGAGTGATAATCTGTCTGAAAAAATAAAAAGAAGAAAGAAAAACTGATTATATACTCTTCATTAAAAACACTGAGTTCAAGAAAACATTTAATATCTTCAAAGTGTTGAGAAAAAAAATTCCAAGCCTTAAATTTTATGTGTAGACCAACTATCATTCATGTGAATGGCAGAATAAAGGTAGATGTAGACATTCCTGGACTTAGGACATTTATCACCCATAACCCTATCTGAAAAGCTTATTAAAGTTATATGTCACCAAAATATTTAAAAATCTTCCATGTATTTTATCAGGAGCATGATAAGCAAAGAAACTGATAAAACTTTTTAATAAGAATAATAAATAGTCTTTGGTTTCAGCACCAACAGGTAAAGTATGGAAATCATCACTCCTGTCCTTAGAACAAAAACAGCTGGACAAACTAAAAATCAACACATGTTTGGTTCCACCAGAGAACCTGGGTCTCATGGCAAACCACCCCAAATCTGGAGAGACAGGTGCATCCAGAGAGATCGAGCTGAGATCTGTTCACCTGGAAAAGAAGCTGCTGGAGTCATAGACTGGTGGAATACTTACATGGTAATTTTGATAAGTTATTGAAGGCTGACTGTGAACCAGCATGAATAAGAAACTACTAGGGACCCCAGTCTTCGGGATTTCCTAAAAGTTTGTGGGTTTTGCTTCCAGGAATATTATCAGATTCTCATCATGAAGATCTGGGAAAGATCCCCTTAGGGTTCTGGCGGTGGAGACAGGGGTAGGGGAGAGTAAGTATTGAGAAATGTGTCCAACTCCTCTCTATAACAAAGACATAGTCTCCCTGTGAAAGTCTTCAGCAGAGAGCAATTATGAAATCTGATCACAGCCGGAAATAGGGAATTCTTCCTACTCTAGTCCCTTCCAATCCTCTTGTTTCACCTAAGAGGGGAAAGACATTATCAACAGGAGTTAAGGCTTCAAGGAAATAGACTAGGAATGAGGTAGCTAGGGAAAGGAGTAGAAGACGAGAGAAAAAGTGGCATCACTGGCGAAACATCTGTGAAGGTCACTGCCCTGAGTCACAGACTGACTAAAAATCCAAGATCTAATTGAAAGATTATGGAAGGCTCCTTCTTCACCACACCTTACCATCACACTGACAAGTATAATAACAGTGAATTACAGCTGGAAAAGCTGCATGCCACAGACTCTCTTAGGACTGCATAAAAAAAAAAACCCAAGTCAACAGGGGAGCCAACAACAGAAACTCTAGAGGAATTAGAAACCTCTGACACCTATAGCTACAACAAATATTAAACATAATCTAACTCCTAGCCAGATTAACATAAATCCTCACACTGCAGGCCATTTTGCTCAGTTTTTATTACCCAGTACAATATGTCTGGCTTTCAACAGAAAATTATAAGGCATGCCAAAAGGCAAAAACAAAATAAAACAAAACCAACCAACCAACACACAAAAACATTCTGAAGAGACAAAGCAGTCATTAGAATGCGACTCAGATATGACACAGATATAGAATTACTAGGCAAACGATTTAAAATAACTATAATTAATGTGTTAAAGGCACTAATGGAAAAAGAAGATATCAGACAAGAACAGATGAGTAATGTAAGCAGATATTCTAAGAAAGAATCAAATGTAAATGCTAGAAATCAAAAGCAAAGCAACAGAAATGATGAATGCCTCTGATGCATTCATTAGTAGAGTGGACATAGCTGAGAACAGGATCAGTGAACTGGAACATAGATAATAGAAATTTTCTAAACTGAAATGCAAAGAGAATAAATAATGAACCAAACAGATGATAATATCCAAATAAAAGGTGTAACACCTATAGTTGGAATACCAGAAAGAAAGAATGGAGCAGAAGAAATATTTGCAACAACCATGCTCAAGTGCTTTCCAAAATGAATGTTACACACCAAATCACGGATTGAGTAAGCTTAGAGAACACCAAGCAGGATTTTAAAAAGACAAAACGCGCACACACACACAAACACACACAGACACACATCTGCCTGTAACTTACTCAAACTGCAGAATACCAAAGACAAAACCTTGAAAGAACAAATAAAATTATAGTCTTGGAAAGTTTAAGATTGTATCAATGTGTTAGTAGCATATGGTGAAAGGATGAAGGCAAGTAAAAATTTGTGTGTTTGTGTGTGGGAAGGCTGTATATACAGATTAGCTCTAGATAGTAATAAATGTCATATTGAGGTTGAGTATCCCTTATCCAACATGCTTGAGATGAGAAATGTTTTAGATTTCAGATTTTGAAATATTTTATTGTCATACTTACCAGTTTAACATCCCAAATCCAAAAATCTGAAATGTTTCAATGAGCATTTCCTTTGATCATCAGGTTGGTTCTCAAAAAGTTTTGGACTTTGGAGCATTTCAAATTTTGGATTTGGGGATTTGGGATGCTCAACCTGTGCTACATATATAGATACTGTGGAACTGTAACAGTAACAACTTGGGGGTTTGAAATAGGGTATGTAATTTCCAAATAACTAGAGGAAAAGAGATAGATAAAAAATGAAGTCTTATCAACCAGCTGTATTACATCTCTACCGAGGAATCTGAGGTCATTACAAAGAACAAGATAGATTGTATGGTCACTGAGCTCAAAATATTTTATCTAATATTATCCAATAAAAACTACATATTTTCATACATATGTATATGCATATAAATATATTTTAAAAGCTGAGAAGAATATACCTTTAGGAAGAGAAAGGAAATAGAAATGGTAAAGGGAAAAAGACATAATTTTTACTTATATTGTTTGAATATATGTAAACATTCATGTATAGCTGATATAATTTGGAAAGTGATTTCTAAAAACTACAAGCCTGTAAATAGATTCTGTCTTAATGCTGAAGAAAGGAAGGTGGACCTGAATTTTCCATTCTTCACTGTAAATGGGAGGACCAAGTTAACATAGAGTAATACGTAAAATTACAAATTATTTCTCTCCACAAAACCTTAAAATGTCATGTGAGAGGATAGAGCTTCAAAGGGAAATAATTTGTTCCTGGAACACAATTTTTCATTTAAACACCATCTTCATTTTGAAGAGAAAACAAATGTGTGCAATATGACCCTGCTGGCCTTAGGCCTACTCCTGTACCACAAGTGCCATATGAAACCATGAAAGGAACCACATCAAGGCAGATGAGACCACTGAGAACTTCAAGGAAATCATGTCAGCCACGTATGATTTATCTGTGGACCTATGTTGGGCAAAGCAAGCTGAGAGGCCCAGAGTTAATGGGAAAAGTCATCAAGTTAAAAGTCATCCTTGGAAAGAACACGAAGGAGCAGGAATCTAAAAAGTTTGGAAATGCTGTCAATTCCATAGACTTAGTACTCTTTCATTTAGGGAATTAGAGAGAAAAAAAACAAAAAACACCATAATGCTGTTCATTGTACTCAAAGGCAGTATTATTCTGACAATTTGGAAAATCTTTTATTCTTTCATTTAAGCCTAAGAAACAGTTTTTAGTTAATTTTATTTTGACAAAGTATTAATCATGTCATAAATACACTATTTGGGGGCATTTTTAATATTTCTGGAATTTCACGTGTATCATTTATTATCTGGAGGTCAGTGTTGTGTAGTTAAGAGACTGGGCTTAAGGCCACACTGCCTGAGACAGCATCCTACCTGCAACACTTACTAGCTATGTGACATTTGTCAGTATGTACCTTCCTGTGCCTTAACTACCTCAATTATAAAATGAACTGTACCCATTTCATCAAGTCGCTGTGAGGATCAAATGAAATACAAAAAGGAAATTTCTCGCAATCCTCCCTGGTACAAATGAACACTTATGAATAACATCTGTTAAAACCTTCATTCAACCCCAAGAGGTAGATTCCCCTTCTGAAGATAAAGTCACTGAAACCTAGAGAGGGAAAGTAATTGGTTTGAGTTTGCAAATGGTGGATAGAAGTGGTGGAGACAGAATGCAAACCAGTGGAGTCTGGCTCCCAAACCCCTGGTCTATGCAGTCACCATAATACATTGTTTTGAAAATTTTTCATACCTTTATCTTTTGCTTTTCCACTTGAACATAAACTCTGGGAAGTCAGAGGCAACTGTGTCTTCTATTTCTAGATTTTCTTGTGTGGCCCAATGCAGTGTCCTGAGTATGTGTGGCTAATATTGCTGAAAGGAGAAAACTGATATTAATAAAGCACTTAGGTAACAACTGCCAAGAATTATGGCCAGGTACTGAGATAAATTACATTTATACTCAATCCTTACTAAAATAAATTTCAAGAGACAGATATTATTATTCTTGTTTTACAGATGGTTTACAGTTGTTGCTTAGAGGACAAATCTTTCTTTCCTTGGACTGTACATTCTTCTTGTAGGAGGCACACGGTCATTGACAGCATGATTTTAAAGCTAGAGTTGATAAGAAATTTGATTCTGCTGCTTACATAAGAGTGTGATTTTTGAGTTATTAAACTTCTCTGAGTCTCATTTGTAAAATGCAAATAGAAAATACAGCCTACATAAATTAATAATGATAGTAAATGAGGAAATACATGTAAAGGTCTATGTTGGAATGACAGCAGTCTATAAATATTAGCTTTCACTATTATTATTATCATTTTTAATATGTGTTTCAATAGAGTCAGTTGAAGTGAAAGGATCTTTTTAAAAATTTTAACCTGTCAGTGTGCTCCAGTGTGAGAAACATCCTCTCTTCAACGGAAAAGCTTTAGGGGTCATTTATACAGGTAATTGAATCAGTTTAAACAACTCCACTAGGCAGTGCCTGTCCAAAATAATCATTGTTTCAGTAAAATGGTTGGCAGGACATGCTAGAAGATATTTTTAAAATATTACTTCCTAACAAAAGTGTTGCCTATAAGTTTATAGGAATAGGAAGCTTGTGATGGGCAGACAGAAATCTGTATGCAACAAATATTACTTCTCCAGCTAAAGGACTCGACCTTAAAAAGGACAGTGAAGCCAAATCTATTAAGATTTTATCATCATTTGGTGATTATACCTCAGAAGTTCAAAATCCCTGGGTGAAGAAAACACCACACATATTTTTATCTCATTCTACTTTTAGAAACTATGATAAACTACACTTTAACCAGAAAGATCAGTAAATTGGATGTTCTGGTTATAATCAAATAATATTTATCATACATCCCAAATGAATTAAAAGGTAGAATATTCACATCAAACATTATACCATAAACAATATACATAATAATAAGCTTTCAGTGTGTAAAATGTTTACTTTGATTATTCTGGAAGCACTCTAGGTTTTCAGAATGTCCCAGTATTATCATTATGAACCTTAATTGTTAGGATAATATAAATTTCAGCACAAGGTAAGGAATATCTTCTCACAGAGAAACAGCACCTCTACAATGGAATTGGGCCATAATGGAATTTCATGAGTTCCCTTTGCAGGGAGCTTTAAACAAAAGCTGTAGGATTGCTTGCCTAAAAGGTTGCAAAACAGATGTTGGTATAAGATAAGGAGTACTAGAGTTGTTTATAAGAGCTGGTTACATTAGTTTCCTAGGGCTTCCTTAACAAAGTACCACAGATTGGGTGGCTTAAACAACAGATATTTATTTTCTCAGTTGTGGGTACTGGAAGTACAAGAGCAAGATGTCAGCAGGATTTTTTTTTTCTCAAGTCCTTTCTCTTTGGCTTGTACATAGATGTCTTTTCTGTTTTCTCACATGGTTCTTCTTCCTTCTTTCTCCTTCTTTCCTTCTTCTTCTTTCCTCCTCCTCCTCCTCCTCCTCCTCCTTCTTCTTTCAGACAGAGTTTCACTCTTGTTGCTCAGGCTGGAGTGTGATGGCACAATCTTGGCTCACTGTAAACTTTACCTCCCAGGTTCAAGTGATTCTCCCGCCTCAGCCTCCCGAGTAGGTGGTGCCCACCACCACAGCTGGCTAATTTTTGCATTTTTAGTAGAGACGGGGTTTCTCCGTGGTGCCCAGGCTGGTCTTGAACTCCTGACCTCTGGTGATCCACCCGCCTTGGCCTCCCAAAGCGCTGGGATTACAGACATGAACCACTGCTCAGTCATGGTCTTTCTTCTATGTGTGTCTGTATCCTAATCTCTTCTTCCTATAAAGACACCAGTCATATTAAATAAGGGCACACATTAGTGATCTCATTTAGCCTTAAATACCTATTTAAAAACCCCATATCCAAATATAGTCACATTCTGAGGTACTGGGGTTTGGGACTTCAACATGTGAATTTTGGGGAACTTAATTCACCCTATAACAGGGGTTTAGAGGAGAAGCACTGGGACCCTGGTTAAAGATTAAGAATTCCTCAGCTTTACTCCTGAATATTGATTCAGTAGGCCAAGAGAGTTGCATTTTTCATGTGTCTAATAGCTAGGACTTGCTTTTAGCTAGTGTCAGGTGATCATCATCTTAAGCTAGCTCAGCTCAATCAACATGGAGGACGTATTGTCCCACACAAATAAACATTTCAAGAATAGGGTTTTAGAGGTACCTTGAATAAGGTCTGAATACAACAGCTTAGATTCTCTTTTTACATTCCTCCCATCTGCTTTCTCAGTGTGGCTTCCATTTTTCAGTCCCCTTGTGGCTGGAAGATGCCTTGACCCAGCCCCCTATGTTTACAAAGGTTCACGTTTAGTGGAGGTGGAGGCAAATCATTTAACATTTTACCTGTGAAGTGGCAAGGTAGCTCTTAAATGGCAAAAATGGATCTTAAGTGGCAAAACAAATGAGGAATAGGTGAATTTCTGCACTGTGGAACCTGAAAGAGCCAATTTACATACACATAAAGATACAAAATATACAATTATACAAAACTGTAATTCCAAGTTTGTTTTAGTAATAGGCAAATAATACTAATAGTGTTTACTTAGTGCTACCTGTCAGCCCCTAGCTTGAATACTTCACATGTATATTTAATACATTAGGTGCAGTTATGATCACCATTGTTCAGATAAGGAAACAAAGTGGGCCAGAGTCTATATCCCTTGCCCAAGGTAGAGCCAGTGAGAGCCATGAGGAGGCAGAACTGGGATTCGAGTCTTTGTCTTTGGAGTCCTTATTTGCTAATGCCACTTTTTGCAGCCTCCTCGACGCAGATACAGAGGGTATCAGAGTTATCCATCTCTAGTAGAGCTGAACTCACTCAAATTTCATGATACGACAGTAACGTCGGGGATGAAAGAAAAGTTATGTTATTTATTTTAATTATGCACATACACTAGAAAGACCCACTGATCTGACTTTAGTTTGAAAAGCTGTTTTCCAAATTTAATATGCCTGAGTTCATTTTATCTCACAGCACTGACAAACGGACCCATCACAAGGTAACTATTAATACTTATTAAGGATGTGTTAATTCAATGTGGGCAAAAGGGGAAAAAAAGAGTTAAATAATGCTGCTTTAGCCCCTCCTTGAGCTACGAATCTTATCTAATAATGAGGTCACTTGAAAACCTTACCAATCAGCAAACTGAGAAGCCTGACATAAATACTACCCAGTCAGTATTCAGTGTGTCTTGTCTTTATTTGATAAAGTATATTTCTTTCACTATTGAATTGCAGCAAAGGTGTAGGTCTTTCCCTGGAATTTGAGCAGAATGCTTTGTCCTATTGCTAAGAAAATGCATATAAGTGCCTGAGACAGTTTAGTGGTCTTTACCAAAAATAGCTTGGCCTTTTGACTCACCCAGGCTGCCAGTAAACTCTGTATTTTTTCCCTCTCTCCACAGATATGCTAAATCTGGTAACATCACGTCAGTGCATTCCGAATTGGATGCAACACTGAATTTGTTTTAATTTGGAAATCCTTGTTATCAGTTCATATGTTGAATCAGAGAACATTGGGACAGGAATGGTCTAGCAGATTATTTAGCCCAGCCTCATGGACTTATAGATAACAAAAGAAAATATAAGAGATGTTAAATGACCCACACAAGACCACATTGCTGGTAAGTGGCAGGCCCAAAATAACTCTGGGCTCCTGGTGCATGAAACAATTTGTTTTCTACCGGAGTCTTAACAGGAGGTTTCAGGGATAGGATATAGCCCACCCCTTCAAAAATAGTTTAGTAGAGTAACACAAGGTGTGAACCCTAGATGCTACTGTATTTAGGGACTTTTCATATTGCTATACAGTGCTATAGCAAGAAGGAATATTTAAGAATCAAATGATACAAAATCCAGGAAAACAAATAGATATTTTAATGATCAAACTTGGATATGGGTGGCTCTCTTTCTTTCTTTTTTTTAACTGTGGTAAGAATATTTAACATGAGATATACCCCCTGAACAAGTTTTTAGAGGTACAGTACAGTATTGTTGACTGCAGGTAGAATGTTGCACAGACAGTTGCTAGAACTTATTCATCTTGCATAGTTGAAACTTTGCACCTGTTGAACAGCACCTTCCCAGTCCCCTCTCCCCAAACCCCTGGCAGCCAACATTCTACTTTCTGCTTAATTGGACTGTTTTAGATAACTCACATAAAAAACGATCATGCTGTGTTTATTCTTCTTTTTGGCTTATTTCAGTTAGCATAGTGTCCTCAAGGATCATCCATGTTGTTACACATGGTAGTTTCCTTCTTTGACTAAGGCTGAACAGTATTCCGTTGTGTGTACATACAATGTTTTCTTTATTCACACAACCATGATAGCGATTTCTTGGCTATTGTAAATGATGCTATAATAAACATGGGACTGCACATATCACTTTGAGATCCTGATTTAAGTTATTTTGGAAAAATACCTAGAATTAAGATTGTTAGATCATATGATAGTTCTATTTTTAATTTTTTGAGGAACCCTCATTCTGCTTTTTATAGTGGCTACATCATTTTACATTCTTACCAACAGCATATAAGAGTTTTAATTTTTCTTCATCTTTGCCAGCACTTATCTTTTTTTAAAAAAAAAAATAAGGGCTATTCTAAAAGGTGTGAAGTGATACCTCATTATGGTTTTGGTTTACTTTTATTTGATTATTAGTGATGTTGGGCATCTTTTCATATACCTGTTGGCCATCTGTATGCTTTCTCTGCTAGTCTATTTGTGTTACCATAATGAAATACCTGAAAGTGGGTAATCTATAAGAAAAGACGTTTAATTGGCTCATGATTCTCCAGGCTGCACAGAAAACATGGCACCAGCATCTGCTCAGCTTCTAGTGAGGCATCAGGTTCATGGTAGAGGGCAAAGTGGGAGCGGGCGTGTCATGACAAGAGCAAAGCAAGAGAAAGAGCAAGGGTTGGGGGAGGTACCACACTCTAAAACAATCAGCTCTCACATGAACTAGCAGAGTGAGAACTCACTCATTACCACAGGGGTGGCATCAAGCCATTCATGCGGGATCCTCCCCCGTGACAAATGCCTCTTACTAGGCCTACCTCGCACATTGGAGATCACATTTCAACATGAGATTTGAAGAAAACACACTTCCAGACCATGTCACCTTTGGAGATATTTCTATTTAAATCCTTTGCCCATTTCAAAATCAGACTGTTGTTTTCATCAGGTTTTGTTTTGTTTTGCTATTGAATCACATGGGTTCCTTATATACATTTAATAATAACCTCTTACCAAATATATGGTTTACAAATATTTCCTCCAATTACTTAGGTTGTATTTTCACTCTGTTGATTGTTTCCTTCCCTGTGCAGAGGCGGTTTAGTTTGATGTGGTTCCACTTGTCTATTCTTGCTTTTGTTACCTGTGCTTTTGATGTCATATCCAATAAATCATTGTCAAGACCAATGTTTTGAAGCTTTTCCCCTGTGTTTTTTCCTAGGAGTTCTAAAGTTTCGTATCTTACATTTACATCTTTAATTCATTTTGAGTTGATTTTTATTCACAAGTACTTAGTAAGCACTTTAATCCTCATGCTGACCCTTGAATTACATTTTACTGTCCTCATTTTTAGATGAGAAACAGATTCAAAGTATTTATGCCTCAAGTGACACAGCAAAATCATGATGAAAACAGAGTCCGGACCCAGCTGCAACTGATTCTGAAAGCTATTCTCTACTCACTGCCTTCTAAAGAAATCTCTTTGTAGGCTGTTCTTTTGCTATAACTCTTCCTCCATTTTTGGTCGTGTTTGATAACTGGTGAGTGTTTGGGTGTCTTCTGCATTACTAGAAATTCACAAGAGTTAAATGGCTGTGTTTCATGGCATGTAAAGTTATATACAGTAGATTAAGGCATGCACCTGGAGCTTCTCAGTTAGAGGGATGTTAAGGGAAATGTTTTAGAGAGCAGTAAAATAAAGGTATTGGTGTTAACAAGTGGAAACAACCTGTTCTATTTCATATGATAAAATAAATTCATCTTGTACTCCATTAAGGTGGCAGCATTGAAAAATAGCACTGGAATGTTCAACATATGATCAGTCAAGACCTGGGTGTCAAGCACAAGTTTACCAAATACGAGTGATGTGATTTTGAACAGCAAATTAACCTCAGTATTTTCATCTATAAAATAAAAATATTCTTTCTGCTAACTCGCAAGGCTGACTTAAAAATGAAATGAGAAAAAATATAAAGATTTTATCTCCTCTAAAATGGTGTGAATTTAGAAGAAAGAAGTTAAATCTGCCTTTTACCCATAACATATTTCCCAGAGAGAGTAAACATTTCAATTATTCCCAGTGTGGATAAACTTAAACTCTGTATGAATTTAATAGGAAATATTCATTCTAAGCTTTTCTTGAATTGGCTGTATTCCTATCTAAAGTTGAGGAAATGGAGTTATTTGCGACATGTATGGTACAGTCATGAAACCATCACCTTGACCAAATAAAAAGTGTAATCACTTACACATTTTGCTGAGATAGCTCATGAATAGAAGTTCATAAAAGGCCAAGTGATTTTTACCATCTTGTGCATGTGATCTTGTGGTAAAAATTTGAGAACTTGGATGTGCTTGACTTGATTGCATCATTCTAAATAATAGCCCGTTGGTATCACAACTAAGATTTTTATTGTGTTAGCATTTATTGGAGGCCCCCTATTCTCCAGGCACTGTGCTAAGTACTTCATGTATATTATCACCTAATTTTCATAAGAACCCCAGGCACAAAGTAATGTTACCAGTAGAGACATAAATAAATATGTCCAAGGTCACATGGTTTGATATATACAAGGTATAGCTAAGACTATTAAAAAGGTCACATTTATTATAAATACATTCATTTATTTATTTGTTATTAATTACTCATTACTAGGAAGAATGGTGTGTGAGTGGCATTTTGAGCCATTAAAATGGATAAAATGGTCTTAGGAAAAGAGAAGCTAGTGAATGGGAAATGGCTGAGGACAGAGCCCTAGGACGTCCTGGAGTTAGAGGTCTGATAAAGAAGAGCCATCGCCTGTAATCCCAGTATTTTGGGAGGCTGAGGTGGCTGGATCATCTGAGGTCAGGAGTTCGAGACCAGCCAGGCCAACATGGTGAAATCCCATCTCTACTGAACATACAAAAATTAGCCAGGCATGGTGGTGGGCACCTGTAATCCCAGCTACTCAGGAGGGTGAGGTAGGAGAATTGCTTGAACCCAGGAGGTGGAGGTTGCTGTGAGCCGATATGACACCACTGCACTACAGCCTGGGCAACAGAGTAAGACTCCATCTAAAAAAAAAAAAAGAAAAGAAAAGAAGAAAAAAAGTCAGTAAAGGAGAATGAGAAAGAGTTTTCCTCAAGGTTTTCCTCAAGGTGGAAGAAAAAAGCACATAAACATGGTCTCAAAAGCCTAGAAAATGAAGTTATTTAAGAGAAGGAAATGGTCAGATTTGTTGAATCCTACTGAAATTTTGAGCAAGGTAGGACAGAAAATTGACCATTTGCTTTGGGAAGATATAAAATGTTGGTGATGGTGATAAAAGTAATTTCAGTTAACAACAGTTCAATTACAGTGAGGTTAAGACAGAATAGAATGGCAGGAAGTGGAAGCAATGAATACAGAAAATCCTTTAAGAGTTTTTTTGTAAAGAGAGCAGATATTGAAATGATAGCTGAAGAGGCATGGAATATTTTTAAATGATGGGTGATATGAAGGCATATTTGTGTGCAAGTAGAAATGATCTCGTGGAGAGGAAGAAAATAATGTTGCAAAAAAGAAAGAGCATAGTGCTGATCTCTGAAAGCAGCAATGAAGGGGATGGCCTTACATGACAGCAGGACACCTATTCCATTATAACTGGGAGAATGGCAGAGTGTGCAGATGCAGATAAAAGGAGGAGCCAGCATAGAAGATGAGGTCATTCTTTCCTGATTAATTTTCTGGGACCTATCTTGTGATGTTTTCAGCTGAGAGTGAGAGGGGAAGAAAAGTCGGACATCAGAAAAGGATGATACAGAGGAGAATAGGCAAATGAGTTTCCTAGAGAAGTGTGATGGGATTATATGGCATTGTGGGGTGCTAATTTGAGACTTGTAGTCATGAGTTTGAGACGAACTGCTCATCAGCACAGTTGTGTGCTTTTCTCCTAGCATCCTGGAGCCTCTCAGATACAGGCACAGAGCAAGTACACAAAGGAGCTTAATCAGGCTTGAGTATCACCAGGCAATAATGGCAGAGTAAGAGGGGAGAGAAGCAGAGTTAAGAGTGCTTGCAAGGAAGTGATTACACATCTGAACATGGAGTGTAAGCCGGAAAAGGAGCACAATAAAGATGTGAGAGGGTGGTGAATATTTAAAGAAAAGAAAAGTGATAGCAAAAGGGAGTAGAGGTCAGGAAATTTCTTAATTGGGTATATTAAGAGTATGTAAACTGGAATAATATGTTTTTAAATGGGCAAGTTATTAGGGAGAATAAGTTTCATACACGTAAATAATTGAGACAGAGGAAAAGAAGTCAAGGAACTTAGAGGCCAAGGTAATTGATAGGTGAAAATATTGAGTGCGCTGAGGATGATTGCAGGAAATGTAGAGAGGAAGACAGTGGGCCTGATGATAAAGTCACCCATAAATGCAGAGGCAGTGGTGGGACCACAATCAGTTCATATGAAATTCACATAGGAGAAAAGGTATTAACAGAAGGGCAGAGGAGTTATGGTCTGGAAATTACTGGGATGATCGGTAAAACCCTGCTCCTTCTGCAACCTTTTCATATGAGTGAGCTTCAGGGGTGCAGTTGGCCTAGGGAAGAACTGGAACTCAAGTCAGAATACACAGGAGGGATTAGGTGATGATATTGAGGATGCTAATCATTGCATTTTGAATTTTAGTGTCATAGTGGAAAAATTTGAGAAGGTGACAAGGAGTAGAAGATTGAAAAGAGAAAGAAAATACCAACTACGAAGATGGCACAGTAAGGAGAATAAAAACAAAAGGCTGGTATTTTGGCCGGTGATCAAGGAAATGGTGTTCTGAAGCAAGGCAGGTTAAATTTTGCCTAGATGCTAAATCCCAGTAGTGACATTGTATAAATTGGAGGAGGGAGAAAGAGGAAGAGAAGCTTCATGATTTAGCTACTGCCTAGCAAGAAAGCCTGGCTCTGGCCAAAACTGTCACATGGGGAAGGGAGCCAGTAGTGATGCAAAGTAATGGACCAAGCACCGTGATGCAACTCAGTGACAGCAGTGAGGTGGCAACTATAATAGGCACATAAAAATGCATGCTCAATAAAAACTTGGTAATTGGACTTGATCAGTAGGACCTCCAAGGCTTATGGATTCGTTGAATTCCCCTGACATCAAATCTGGTTCTCAATTCCACTTTTACCAGACACCAGCCAAAACAGTCAAAAACAAATAAACAAAAAAAACAGTAATTCTGAAACTAAAAGTTAGCAGTATATTGTAGGTATTTGTTTACAAATTTGAAGTTTGAATCAGAGAGAACCACATTCAGCTTTAATAATATAAATTACAAAAGAATAATCTGTAAATCCTCTACAGTCTTAAAGTTTATGATTTACAATATATGACACCACAGCCTGACTAGCTGAGCTTTGGCAGTCAAAAATCAAAACCATATTCGATTTGTCAATTACTTTCATGTTAGAATTTTGCCCCCCATTCACAAATACGAGCTTAGCTCTATTTCTGTGTCTTACAAACCAAGGCTCATCATGAAATTGGGCTTATATTTCTGCATTGCCTAGAAAAAAACCTGTCTAGTTAGTTTACAGTCCTACTTCATAAACACCAATACTCAATTACATAGTTGCTATAATTGTATGTGTGTATATAATTTTTAGTGTATACATTCATATAATTTATGAATTATATCTTGTTATTTCTATGGACAACTTTCATTTAAAATAAGTTTCAAAAGTAATAGAAAAATATTTAGAAAGTAGTAGTATTATTAATAAAACATCATAAATGTCGTAGTGTAGTTTCTTGAAATGTTTTTATCACACTAATAGCACTTAATTTAAACATTCCCTAATGAAATATATAAAAACACATTTGGATTATTAAAAGATAGGTTTCATTTTACTAGGAGAAACTCTAAAAATTTTAAATTCTATGAATGAATGCTCTTCCATTAAGGTATTAAATAATATTTGCTCTCAAAAGAAACTGAACAACTCTAGATTGGGGGCTGGGACCCAACTGTTAAAACATATTACAACCAATTACTTAATGAACTAGAATAAGTAGGATAATCTAGGCCAAATTTTCTGGATGATGGCATTTCATTTACCATACTTGGGTGTTCTATTCCAATGACTAAATGCCTTCTAGTCACTACAAGTTCATATATGGTCAATTAAATGTGTTACAAAAGAATCTAATTAGAAGGATGAATAGGGTTTACCCAGGCTAGCTAGAAAACAGGATTACATAGTTCTTGGGGAAAGCTTTGCTAAAATAGGTGACCAAAAGGCATTACCTGGATAGCATGGAAATTGTAGGTAGATTGGAAATTCAAAGAAAGACAGGTAGATCAACTCTGAGGAATTATGTCTCATGAGTGGGAGCATCATTTCAAATCCTGAGTTTTTGAAATAATCTAAACCTGACTTTATTCCCTACTCTGCCTCTTGGTAACTGAGTGACCTTGGACAAATTAGGGTAGGAGAATTCTTGACATAATCATATTTAAGTTTTTTATCCATTGGCTTGGTTCCAATTGAATTTGCACTTTGGAAAGAGAAATATTCTGGCTGAATATCATAACTATTTTTGAAATTCATGGGTAAATATTTAGGAACTGAAATGTATGGATAAATATTTAGGAAAAACTCTTTGCGTTGCCAATTTTTAAAAATGTGACAGTTATAAGAGAGACATGTATAAGACTTTACTTGACTATGTTTTTCAATTACTTTTCATAAATCTTTTAAGTCAGATAAATTTATGAGTGTACTCAGTAAGAAAGCTATATTTCAATCTGATTTGAAAATGCAATGTCAGAAACTATGTAGATGGAAATTGTCTGCAAAACGAAGTATACTTTATACCAAGTTCTCATTTGCAGGTTTTTAGGTTCTGCTGAAGCAGTTGGTTTGGCACCCAAATGGCATGATTGTTTAGAAAAGATAACAAGATGGACATCTGTTTTTGATGTTGTCTTGAAAAGTGAACAATTTCTGATGTCATCATCACAAAATTATTTCAGCATAAACAGAAGAAGGCTGTAGTGGACATCACTAAGGTGCAGGTAGAATAAAAATTGAGTTATGTAAAGTTGGGTAGCTCAAGCATTAGATTGGCATGGGGCTCAGAGGATGAATTAATGGAATGGGTCCCTTCTAGATGGATGCTTGGAAGACAGAGTGGAATTATGAAAGGATCACAAGCTTCAAAGTAAGAGAGATCTGATCCCACTTCCTGTTTGATCTTGGTTGCACCACTTAACCCATACCTTATCTCTAAATTGGAATAGTTATATCCAGCAGATTTCCCAGATTCTCTATGATTTTTACATCTTACCACACATGGAAAAGTCTAATATTTGCTTTGCACATTGAGGCAAATTGATAAGGGCAGAGGAAACTAGTTTGGGGCCCCCAACTACGCTAAATTGCCTAGCCTATTGAAGGGATCAATATTTCAGTGCATTTATACCTAGAAGGACTATACAGCTGATTATGCAGACATAGATACCTTTTAAAGAGAAATTGGGAATAGAAATAATAACCCGAGGACTTACTGGGAAAACCAGGACATATGCTTAACTGTAATCCATCCAGAACAAATAGCATACTTTTGGAGAAGCTCTAGGCTCAACCAATGCTTTTCATAGTAAGCAATCAAAATTGGTAGCTGTTGTTATTTACAAAAAAATCTAACTGCGGAGACCTACTTTGACCCCTGGGGAAGTAGTTTTCTCCAACTTAGTTATTACTAGTTCAGGATGGATCCCAACCATCTATTCTAGCTATTCCTACTATCAGATCAAGGGGAATAAATAACCTAACAACAATGATCCTAGGAATCACACATCATTATTTCTAGTGTCATAGATTTGTGTTACTTCACTTTCAATCTTCTCCTTTTTCCTTAGTGGCTGAGAGCTGCCCTTGAGAGAAGTCCATGATTCAGGAATCTTTCTGAGGCCATTGTTTATTTTCTCTCCTCATAATGGCTATATGCTATTAATTCTCACTCTACCCAGCCCTGGTCTCTCCCTTGAATTCCACATTGATATTCTCAATTCTTGCTTGATATATTCAAGCATGTATTTGGATGTATATATACACACACACACATATGCATATATGCATATGTATATATAGTTATGCATATGTATGTGTGTGTATATATCTCTCTCCAGATATCCAACCCATCTTCAAACTCTACATAGACAAGTGAGCATTGTATATCTCATGCTTCACCCACACCAGGCAACATTTTTCTAATCTATGTTTTTAATTTGTATTAGGTCACCCAATTGCTCCCCTGGGAGTAATCCTAGATTCCTCTATTTCTTATACTTTTGTTTTCAAACTCAAACCCAGGCCATTGACTCTTTCTCCAAAATAGCTTTCAAGAGATTATTCTCTGTATAATCCTACTGCCTGAATGTTTCCTATCATCCTCTTTCACCTCCTTACTAAAAATGGTTCTATTTGTTGGTCTTTATACTACTAGTTCTAGCACTTTTGCTGCCTACAAACTTTTATCATTCTAACATGCAGGTGTGGTCATATTATTTCCACGCTAAAAATCCATCAATGACATTTGGTAAAGGATAAAATCTAAAATACTTTTTCATCACATAAAAAGATCCTCGGATTCAGGTCTTTTAAGTGTCAAGCTTAATTTCACTCAATTCCTTTCCACATTACCCAATATTACCACCTCTGTGCTGTGTCAAATGTTCTCAACCTTTTGAAAGAGAAATTGGGAATAGAAAGAATAGCCCTAGGATTTACTGAGCAAACCATGATATATACGCAACCTAACTCTAACCCATTGAGAGCAGGAATAAACCTCTTATTTTAATCACAGTCACATTGTTATAACCAGTTCTGTATTGAATTCAACAAGCTTCATTCAGGTCCATTCTGAAAATGTCTCACCTTGTCCTCAAGCTACATAGTTTTTCTTTCCCCAGGGCTTCTCTGTCATCAAAGCATGGTGCACGCTGAGGAAGCCTCTCACTATCACAAGTGGGCAGCCTGAAATGGTAGGATGTTCACATGCATGGAACCACCTTGATGTGTGGGAGATAGAATCCTGGACCGATCGTTCAGAGATGTTTTATGAACCTTCACTTCAGGTCGTGTAGGGTTGAGCATTTGTCCACTGTACTAATGGCCTATTAAGCTACTCATATGTATATATTTTCTTTCTCTTTTTTACTCCCTCTTTCCATCATTCCTGATCCATGTGATTACTTCCCAAATAAATTACCTTTATGTAATCCTTGACTGAGGCCCAATTTTCAAAGAAATGTGAAAGACTAGTTTCTAAAGAGTGTTTATAAAACAGACCTCTGTGATGGGATTTTAAAGTTGATTACTCATAGATCAGAAAAGGCTAAAACTTTGATCACTTGTGGAAAGTCGGTGGTGATCATCTTTGGCATGCAGTCACATATAAAGACTGTCACATGGGGTGGATTGTGACGAGGTGCAGGTAGAAAGCAAGCTGAGTTATGTAAAGTAATTGGGTAGCTCAAGCATTTTATTGGCTTGGGGATCTCTTAATCATAAGGATTCCTGTTCATATCACAGATGTGTCCTCTAGGAGGATTTTCCTCACATTCTCATTTAGGAATATCCCTCACTGGGTCTGTGGTGTGCCAGCAGTGCTTTTAAAGCTATCATCAATATCCTATGTGAACACTAAAATATTCATGAATGTGACAGTGTCCTGAATCTTTGTGGAGTTCATTTTCTACCCTCTGTCTCTGACTCACATGTCTCTTACTGGGTATTTATATTTCTGGCTTCTTTATGCTCACAGGGTCCAGATGCACAGAAGGCAATGTTGTGATGGATCAGACTAGTGGCATAAGTGGACCTGAGTAGTGTGAGAATAGGAAGTATTGGAAAGTTCAAGTTTTCTTGCTTCACTTATGAGACACATATCATAAACTTCCATAAGCTCTTAGGCTCAAGCAACTGTTGCCTATGTCAGGGGTCAACTTAATAATGCAACCTTGTATTGGCTTACCTTCCTTTCCTGTTTCATTTTCCCCTGTCTATCTCTTCTGCTTTCTGAAATCACTTTCTAAATAAACTACCTTCACTACAAATTTGTTCCTGAAATTGTTTTGTGGGAAACACTCACTAAGAATTCATTTTAAATACTATTACCAAAATACTTACAGCACTTAACAAAGGGGCGGACACATGGTATGGGCCCAATCACTGTTGGTGTAATTAACATTGGTCTCTGTAAATGCCATGCTACTTCTATATCCTGGGTTCTGCCTGGATCTTTGCCCAGGATTTTCCTCTGTCCCAAATGCCTCCATCCAGACATTCCCTGGATATTCCTACTGCCTGGATATTGCCTATCATCATCTTTACCCATTTTTTTTTTAATCTCCCTCAGATATATCACCTGTGTAACTCCTGCTTATTTTTCAACTAATTTACATCTCCACTGGGTAAATTCTCCTGAGTTCTTTTAGGAAATATAACGTAATTTGTTCACAAAAAAAATCCCTGATTTCTGGAAATATTGCAAGAGAACATTTTCTAATCATCATTTCATGTAACTGGGTCAATATGACGGAGTTCTAGCCAGGGAAATGTAGGCAGTGGTAATATAAACAATTCAGAAAACCCTAGTCTTAAAACTATATGCAGGATTTTCTATACTTCCTCTAGTTATACCTATGCAAGCTGGAAGTGGAGGACTCAAAGATGACAAAACTATAAGCTGGAAACAGCTGTTTACTGGTTCATGACCTGGAAAACAGTTCCCTAAGAATATCACCAAACCGCATTAGACTGAAAAACTTTGTGTTAAGTCACTGAGATATCAGGCTTCATTTCTACTTTGATATAGCCTAGCATACCATAACTAATATGTCCCAGAAACATATAGGGAATTCCTCTATTTTCTACTGGACTTTGGACAGAACCTATATTAAATCAATAAATATTTAACTGTAGTTGTCTCATTTTATTTCCATCAATTTTACTGTAATCTCTTTGGATTTCCCAGTGCTGGCACTACATGACAAATTTACTGATTGGATAGATGGATAAGGAAGATTCTTCTGTAAGGTTCTAGGAGGAAAACGTTTAGAAATTATTGGGATTTACACGTTTTGATTGACTAAGTAAAAGTAGCTTCTCAAAAGTTTAATCATGGAACAATGGAAAAGAGCTGCTTTTGGAAGTGATGAATGATTTGTAACTTGGGAGCCCAGCTGGCCTGAAATTTAAGACCAATTGTCCAAACTTTTCAACTTACTAGTGAAGTAATTAAGTGCGGGGACATCAAAGGACTTACCCAAACTATGTTAGTAATAGAACTTAGAGTGAAATTGAATATCCTGTTTCCCATACCAGTAGTTTATTACATCAAAATTTTTAAAAAGGCTGAGTAATCAGCACATCCAATATGTACCAGAAATCAGTTCAAATCCTGACAATTTACTAATTATGTGCCTTTGGTTTGATTACTTAATCTGGCTCAGGGAATCAAGGAGGTTTTCTCATTTATAAAAATGAGATTTAAATATCTTCATAGGTTTTCATGAGATATAATAAGGTAATCTACATTGACCCTGAGCCTGACACAAGGTTGCAATTATTACTATGTTTATTATAATTTTACTAAGTACAAAACATTATTATTTAAGTTGATTATTTACATTTTACCATTTACTGTTATGATATTAAGTTTCAGCTACATTATAGGTCAGAGAGTTTGGGGAGCTAATTAGAAATATAGATCCATTGGAAAATTCCAGTTCAAGACCCACGCAACTGAATTCTAAGTGAATTGTGTAATGCCATAATTTTTTCAAACTGAGAACTTTCTGTAAAGACATTTTTATGTGTGGCTGTAATTAATTGCAAGCAGTAAGTGGAAAGGAATGGGAAAGGAGGTAATCTGGGAACTTAGATGATGGTGAATGCTGGAAAGTCCCAGAATACCATTCCTCTCCTTAGATTCCCAGTTTCCATAGTGATCTGGGACAGTATTCATTTGTGATTCCCATGAAAATAAGTAATTTAGTAAATGTGATACTATAGAGCCAGAGAAGGTCTAAGATGACAGAATCATCATCACGAGGATTTTATTTTTATTTATTTTTAATTTATTTTTTATTTTTTGCCATTGGGATTTGGCTTGTGCTTAAGGTTTGGATCCATGATAACTCAAAAGTTCACATCTCTTCAAGGAGATCTCCTAGAGAATAACCAGTGGGATGATTTCCCAGTACCTGGGCTCCCAGAGTTGCTTATGACCCTGGTGGGTCCCTCATGGAATACATTAAGGCAAGCGTGTGTGATGACTAAGACTCTGACATACCTAGATAACTCATCCTGGCTGTGCATGTCTGTAATCTTGAGAAAGTTACTAGGTTGGCTGGTGCAAAAGTAATTACGGTTTTTGCCGTTAAAAGTAAACCTTTTGAGCCTCTGTTCCTCCCGTACAAAATAGGGGTAACGACCCTGTATTGAATTGTTGTTACAATTAAGTGAAAATATGTGAACGAAAATGTTATCTAGCACAGTGCCTGGCACATAACAGGCACTCAATAGCAATTCCTTCTGTCTTCCTTTCTTTTTTTCCTGAGCATTATTATTAGCAAATTCATTTAATACCAACTTAGAATTCTCAAACACAAACACATACATTGTTCCAGTTTTCTCTGTTAGGCAAGCAGTGCCTTTCATACGTACTGATACATGCTTCAGCTACCATCCACCCATAAAGTTCACCTTTAAGATTCACTTCTATAAAACCCAGCACAGACAGGTGAGGAAAGGAGGAAGAGACCACTGGCCCAGACCCTCCTATGTATATTGCCTCCCCTTAGGGATGAATTTTGTGAGAAGTTAGAATAGAACCTTGCTATGGTTTGAACATGGTGTGATTCCACCAACACTTATGTTGAACCTTGATCCTCAATGTGGCAGCTTTGGAAGTGGGGCCTGTGAGAGGCGATTTGGTTGTTAAGAGGTACTAACGCCTTTCTATCCAGACTAAGTTCTCTCTCTCTCTTTCACCTCCCCATGGCAGCTAGTTGCTATAAGACAAGGCTCTTCTTGTGCTTGGTCTGTTTCTTAGGTGCCTGCTTCCTTTTCTTCTTCTCTGCCATGTAATGACATAGCATAAGGCCCTTATCAGAAGCCAAGTAGATGCCAGTGCCATGCTTTTTGGACTTCCCAGCTTCCAGAGCTATAAGAAATAAATTTCTTCATAAATCATCCAGTCTCGGGTAATCTGTTACAGCAACAGAAAATGAACTAAGACAAATGTAAAGAAGTGACAGATTTGTTGGGCACAGTATAAACGGCAGTCTGATTTTTTAATTCCCGCTTTATTCCTTTGGGAGACTGGCTAAATCACCTTTGATCTGCTCATCTATAGATTAAGGATTAAACTCACTTAGAGAAGATTATACTTTGGCTCCTAATAGTTATAAAGTGAGTGTAACAACTTACCCACAAATGAAAGCGTGGCTGTTTTTTTAAAAAAAATAAAATAAACTTTATTTTTTATATAATTTTTGGTTCATAGCAAAATAAAGTGGAAAATATAGAAACTTCCTGTCAAACCGCTGCCCCTACACCCCATGCATAGTCTCTCCCACTATCAAAATAATTGGTGCATTTGCTACAATTTATGAACATTAACACATCACTATTACCCAAAGTCCATAGTTTATACCATGGTTCACACTAAGCATTGTATATTCTGTGGGTTCAGGATAATGTATGATGACATCTATCCACAATCACAGTATCATGCAGAATAGTTCCCCTGACTTAAAAATCATCTGTGTTCTACGTATTTAGCCCTCCCTCCCTCCTAACCCCTGGCAGCCATTGATCTTTTTACTATCTTCAGAGTTTTGTCCATTCCAGAGTGTCAAATAGTTGGAATACTATAGTATGTAGCCTTTTCTGATTAGCTTCTTTCAGTAATATGCATTTCAGGTTCCTCCATGTCTTTTAATGGCTTGATAGCTATTTTTTTTGGCACAAAATAATAGTTCATTGTTTGGACATACTACAGTTTACTTGTCTGTTTACCTACTGAATAACATCTTGGTTGCTTTTAAGTTTTGGCAATCATGAAAAAAGGTGCTATAAATATCCATGTGCAAGTTTTTGTATAGATATACAAACTCCGTTAGTTAAATATCAGGGAATGCAATTACTGGATTTTATGGTAAGAGTATGTTCATATTTGTATGACACTGACAAACTGTTTCCAAAGTAGTTATACTGTTTTGCATTCTCACATGCAAGTTCCTATTGCTCCACATTCTTGCCAGCATTTGATGTCAGTGTTCTGGATTTCGTCCATTCAAATGGGTTTGTAAAGGCAACTTATTGTTGGTTTAATTTCCATTTATTTGATGACATATGAAGTGGAACATCTTCTCATATGGTAATTTGCCATCTGTGCATCTTTAGTGAGGTGTCTGTTAATGTCTGTGGCCCACTTTTAAATTGGGTTGTTAGCTTTCTTATTGTTGAATTTTAACAGTTCTTTGTACATTTTGGATAACAATCCTTGTAAGATATGTCTTATGTCTTTCAGTGTGTGATTTTCTTTCAATTCTCTTGGTAGTGTCTTTTGAGAGTAGGAGTTCTTCATTTTAATGAAGTTCAGCTTATCAGTTTTCTCTTTCATGGATTTTGGCTTTGGTGTTGTAGCAGAAAGATCATCACCAAACCTGAAGTCATCTAGATTTTCTTCTCTTGAAGTTTTATAGTCTGCATTTTACAATTAGGTCTGTGATTCATTTTGAGTTAATTTTTGTGAAGGTTGTAAAGTCTGTGTCTAGATTTATTTATTGGCATATCAATGTCCAGTTGTTCCAGCACTGTTTGTTGAAAAGAGTATTTTCTCCACTGTATTGCCTTTGAAAATTTGTCATAGATCAGTTGGCCATATTCATATGGGTCTATTTTTGTGCTCTCTGTTCTGATCCACCGATCTATTTGTCTGTTCTTTTGCCAGTACTACTACACTGTTTTGAGTAGTATAGCTTTAGAATAAATCCTCAGGTCAAGTAATAACAGTCCTCCAATTTTGTTTTCCTTCAATATTGTGTTGACTGTACTTGGTCATTTGCCACTCCATATAAACTTTGGATTTATTGATATCACAAAATAACTTGCTGGGATTTGATTGAGATTGGATCAAATCTATAGATCAAGTTAGAAAGAAGAGACTTGACACTACTGAGTTTTCCAGTCCATGAACATGGAATATTATTTAGTTGTTTAATTTCTTTCACAAGAGTTTTGTGGTTTTCTTTATACAAATGTTGCACATATATTGTTAGACTTATATCTAAGTATTTCATGCTTTCAGGTGCTAATCTTATATTGCATTTTTAATTTGAAATTTCATTTGTTTCTTGCTGGCATATAGAAAAGTGATTGACTTTTGTGCATTTACCTTGTATCCTTGCAACCTAGTTATAATTGTTCATTAGTTTCTGAAGTGTTATTTTTGGCATCCTTTTCAGAGTTTCTACATTAATGATCAGGACATCTGCAAACAAAGTCAGTTTTATTTCATTCTTCTCTACAGTATATATTTTATTTTTTCCTGTTCTTGTCTTATTGCATTATCTATGCCTTCTTTTCAGTATGATGTTGAAAAGAGGTAGGTAGTGAGAGAGGATATCCTTGCCTTATTCTTGATTTTAGCAGGAAAGCTTGGAGTTTCTCACCAGTAAGTATGAAGTTAGCAATAGGTTTTTTAAATAGATATTCTCTATCAGTTGAAGAAGTTCAGTTCTATTCTTAGTTTACTGAAAGTGTTTTTTAATCTTTAATGGGCGTTTGATTTTGTCAGATACATTCCCTGCATCTACTGATATAATCACATAATTTTTATTCTTTATCCTGTTAATGTGATGGATTACATTAACTAATTTTTGAATGTTGAAACAGCCTTGCATACCTGGGATAAACTCAACATAGTTATGTTGTATGACTCTTTTTATACATTGTTGGATCCAGCTTGTTAATATTTTGTTGAAGATCTTTGCATATATGTTCTTGAGAGATACTGGTCTGTAGTTTTTTTTTTTTTCTTGTGATGTCTTAGTCTGGTTTTAGTGTTAGGGTCATGCTAGCCTTATACAATGAGTTAGAAAATGTTCTCTCTGCTTTAATATTCTGTAAGAGTTTTCAGAGAATTTTGGTATTATTTATTCCTGATACATTTGATAGAGTTCACTCTTGAAAACTTCTGGTCCTAGTGTTTTATGTCTTGGAAGGTTACTAATTATTTTTTCAATTTCTATAATAGATACAGGCCTATTCAGATTGTTTATTTCTTCCTGTGTGAGTTTTGTAGATTATATTCTTCAAGGAATTCATTCATTTTATCTAGGTTATCAAATATGTAGGAACAAATTTTTATAGTATTATTTTATTTCCTTTTAATATCCATGGGATCTGTAGTGATGTTCCTTTTTCATTTCTGATATTAGTAATTTGTGTCCTTTCTCATTCTTCATAGTTAGGCTAGCTAGAAGCTTATTGATTGTATTGACGTATTCAAAGTCTCAACTTTTGGTTGTGATGATTTCCCTATTAATATTTTGTTTTCAATTTTGTTAATTTCTGATCTAATGTTTCTTTACGTCTGTTAACTCTAGATTTATTTCGCTGTTCTTTTTTTTTTCTAGTTTTCTAAGGTGGAAGCTTAGATGATTGAGTTTAGATCTTTCTTTTTTTCTATTATGTGCATTCAATACTATTATTTTCCTTCTAAGCACTGCTTTTGTGGCATTCCATGAACTGAATTTTGACATGTTGTGTTTTTACTTTCATTTAATTTAAAATATTTTTAAATCTCTATAGACATTTCTTCTTTGACCCATATGTTATTTAGAAGTGCATTGTTTAGTCTCCACATATTTTGGATTTTTTTCAGTTATCTTTCTATTATTGATTTCTAGTTTCATTCCACTGTGGTTTGAAAGCAGACATTGCATGATGTCTACTCTTTAAATGTGGTCAAGTATATTTTATTGCACAGAATGCAGTTTATCTTGGTGAATGTTACAAGTGAGCTTGAGAAGAACGTGTATTCTGCTCTTTTTGGATGAAGTAGTCTCTAGATGTCAATTATACTCAGTTGATTGATAGTGTGGTTGAGTTCAATTCAATGTCCTTATACTATGTCCTTACTGATTTTCTGCTTCTTGTATCTGTTCATTTCTGATAAAGAGGTATTGAAGTCTTCAACCATAATAGTGGATTAATCAATTTCTTCTTGATGTTTTATTACATCAAGTATTTTGTGGCAGTGTGGTTAGGCATATACATATTAAGTATTGTTATGTCTTTAAAAATTGATCAATTTTTCATTATGTAGTGCTCTTCCTTATCCCTGATTACTCTCCCTGCTTTAAAGTCTTGTTTGTCTGGAATTCATGTAGCTACTCCTGCTTTATTTTGATTAGTATTAGCATGATATATCTTTCTCCATCCATTTACTTTTAATCTTTATGTATCTTTATGCCTAATGTTTGCAATATACGTTTACAACTAATCCAAGCCCCCCCTTTTTATATACTTTAAGTTCTAGGGTACATGTGCACAATGTGCAGGTTTGTTACATATGTATACATGTGTCATGTTGGTGTGCTGCACCCATTAACTCATCATTTACATTAGGTATATCTCCTAATGCTATCCCTCCCCCCTACCCCCTCCCCACAATAGGACCCGGTGTGTGATGCTCCCCTTCCCATGTCCAAGTGAACTCATTGTTCAATTCCCACCTATGAGTGAGAACATGAGGTATTTGGTTTTCTGTTCTTGCGATAGTTTGCTGAGAATGATGGTTTCCAGGTTCATCCAATCCAAGCCCATTTTAAAGCAATAATGTATTGTTTCACGGGTAGTGCAAACACCTTATCATAACAAAATAATTTTAATCTCTCCCTTCCCTTTCTGTATTATTGCTCTCATTTATATTATTCATACACAAACACATACACACACACAGATATACACACACATTCAAATACATTGCTGCTATTATATTCTGAATGACTGTTATCCGTAAGATCAATTAAGAATAAGAAAAATTAAAGCTTACATTTTATCTTCACTTATTCTTTTTCTGATGCTATTATTTTATGTAGAATTAAGTTTCTGACCTACTTCATTTACCTTTTCTTTAAAGAATTTCTTTTAACATTTCTTGCAAGGTAGCTCTACTGGCATCAAATTCCTTCAATTTTTTTGTTTGTTTGTTTCAGAAAGTCTTTATTTCTCCTTCACTTTTGCAGAATAGTTTCACAGGGTACAGAATTCTAGATAGGTAGGATTTTTCCCCCTCAGTACTAAACACTTTACTCTTTCCTTGTTTGCATGATTTCTGAGGAGAAGCTGGATATAATTCTTAGCCTCTATAGGTAAACCAGTTTTCTTTCTTTTTTTTTTTTTTGCAATGTTTAGAACATTTTATTAAAGTACAAAATTGTTGGAATTTAGCTATTAGAAAGATATAGTAAATATTTACAAAAACATTGATAACATCACTCAAGTCACACACATGTAACAATGTAGACAGGTCTTAACAAAGTTTACAAATTGAAATTATGGAGATTTCCCAAAATGTATCTAATAGCTCATTGCTGAGCATGGTTATCAATATAACATTTAAGATCTTGGAGCAAATGTTGTCCCTGAGTCTTCTGCAATCCAGTGCCCCTTAGAAATTGGTTTCTTTCTTTGGGAGATTCAGACTCAGAGGCAGTCAGAGGGGACAGGTGAAGAGCTGAAATAATCACATAGCTAGGCCAGTTTTCTTTTTGTTTTTCTGGCTTCATTCAAAATTTTTTCTTCATCTTTTATTGTCTGAAGTTTGAATACAACATCCCAGATGTAGTTTTTGTTTGTTTGCTTGACATTTATCCTCCTTGGTTTCTCTGAACTTCCTAAACCTGTAGTTTAGTGTCTGATAATAATTTGGGGGAAATTATCAAATATTTTATCTGTTCTTTTCTCTCTTATCCTTTGGGTATATCCATTACAGATGTGTTACACCTTTTGTAGTTGTCTCACAATTCTTGTACATTCTGCTCTGGTTTTTTGTTTGCTTGTTTTTTGCCTTTATTTGTCTTTGCTTTTCCGTTTTGGAAATATCTATTGAGATAGTCTCAAACTCAGAATTTTTTTCCTCTACTGTGTCCAGTCCATTAGTAAGTCCACCAAAGGCATTCTTTATTTATGTTACAGTATCTTATGTTACATTTATTTTTAATTCTTTCTTAGAATTTCCATCTCTCCACTTACATTGCACAACTCTTCCTGTATTTTGTTTAGTTTAACCATTAGGGCCCTTAGCATATTAATCATAGTTCTTTTTTTTAAAGAATTCCAATCTGATAACTTCAATATCCCTGCCATATCTGAGTCTGGTTTAGATGCTTTAACTGTTTCTTCAAAGTATGTTTTTGCCTTTTAGTATGCCTTCTAATTTTTTCTTGATTGCAGGGCATGATGTATTGGGTAAAAGAAATTGCTCTTAGTAGGCCTTTAGTAATGTGGTGATATGGTGGGGAGGTGAGGCATTGTGTAGGCTTCTGAGTAGGTCTCAGTCTTTTGATGAGCCTGTGTCTCTGGACTGTGAATTTCACATATGTTTCTCAAGTCCCTCCCACTGTCTGACCATTAGGTAGGACAGGATGGCTAGTGTGGGCTGGAGTATGGTGATTCTCTTCTGCCAGATCACTTAGGCACTGATAAAACCTCCACAGATAAGGCTCTGGTTGAATAGTTTCTGCTAAGGGCAGATCTTGTTAAGAAGAACAGAATTCTCTGGTGTATTTCAAAATAGTTTCTTTTCCCCTGCCTGTGCTAGAAGCATGAGGGGATTTTCTTCCATATATACTATGAGGTAAAACACAAAATGTGTTGCAACCCTGCAATGACTGGGTCATGTTGGAGTTTTTGACCTTCAAACTTGTTCGCACTGAGACTCCAGCAATATGTTGGAATTTAGGATTTTCTGCTGTGCTGGTTCCTGTGAAGGTTTCTGCTTCAGTAAGTTGTAAGGTTCTGTATTCCTCTGTCTCTCCAATTTCAGGGGCCTGTACCTAAGAAGAGAGTGGTTTTCTTCAGTGTGCTTAGGTTATAACTTCTTGTTAGGATGGAGTGGTGGCTTCCTAGTTCCTTACATGCTATGCTAGAAAATGGCCAAACTCTGCTTTTTATGCTGGTTAGACTGGTTCTAATAAAGGTAGTAATAGCAACGAACCCTAGAATATATATTGTATACCAGGTAGTGATTGAATCCTCACAACCAACTTATAATATAGGTATGCTATCATTCTGCCTTTTACAAAGGAGGAAACTGGGCTTTTTATTTTTATCTTTAAGTTCTGGGATACATGTGCAGAACATGCAGGATTGTCACACAGGTATACATGTGCCATGGTAGTTTGCTGCACCTATCAACCTGTCATCTAAGTTTTAAGCCGCGCATGCATTAGCTGTTTGTCCTAATGCTCTCACTTCCCTTGCCCCCAACCCCCTGACAGGGCCAAGGGTGTGATATTCCCCTCCCTGTCTCCATGTGTTCTCATTGTTCACCTTCCACTTATTAGTGAGAACATGCAGTGTTTGGTTTTCTGTTCCTGTGCTAGTTTGCTAGAATGATGGCTTCCAGTTTCATCCGTGTTCCTGCAGAGGACATGAACTCATCCTTTTTATGGCTGCATAGTATTCCACAGTATATATGTGCCACATTTTCTTTATCCAGTCTATCACTGATAGGCATTTGGGTTGGTTCCAAGTCTTTGCTATTGTAAATAGTGCTGCAATAAACATATGTGTACATGTGTCTTTATAGTACAATGATTTATAATCTTTTGGGTATATACTCAGTAATGGGATTGCTGGGTCAAATGTTATTTCTGGTTCTAGATCCTTGAGAAATTACCACACTGTCTTCCACAGTGGTTGAACTAATTTACACTCCCACCAACAGTGTAAAATCATTTCTATTTCTCCACAGCCTTGCCAGCATCTGTTGTTTCCTGATTTTTTGTTTTGTTTGTTTTGTTT
This sequence comes from Macaca mulatta, assembly GCF_049350105.2. Lineage (NCBI taxonomy): Eukaryota > Metazoa > Chordata > Mammalia > Primates > Cercopithecidae > Macaca > Macaca mulatta. The sequence goes on from NC_133413.1 coordinate 129,401,857, forward strand.
GTTTGTTTGTTTGAGACAGAGTCTTGCTCGGTCACGAGGCTGGAGTGCAGTGACGCAACCTCAGCTCACTGCAACCTCCGCCTCCTGGGTTCAAGCAATTCTCCTGCCTCAGCCTTCTGAGTAGATAGGACTACAGGTGCCCACCCCCATGCCCAGCTAATTCTTGTATTTTTTGTAGAGATGGGGTTTCACCATGTTGGCCAGGATGGTCTGATCTCTTGATCTTGTGATCTGCCTGCCTTGGGCTCCCAAAATGCTGGGATTACAGGGGTGAACCACCTAGCCTGGCTGTTGCCTGGCTTTTTAATAATGGCCATTCTAACTGGTGTGAAATGGTATCTCATTGTGGTTTTGATTTGCATTTCTCTAATGACCATTGATGACAAGCTTTTTTTCATATGGGAAACTGGAACTTTTTACAAATGAGGAAACTGAAGCATAGAATGACTAACTAACATATCCGAGGATATATTGCTAGGGATTAGTAGAATTGATATCTGAATCCAGGGCATGTGGTTCCAGAAACTGTGAGCTTAACCACTATACTCTACTACTGGGTTTGGAGAGTAAGTTTAGCAACTCTTAATTATAAGACAATAACCTACCAAGAAAATGATACCCTTCGGTGATGAGCAATTTAAGCAGGTAATTGTTTTCAAGACTACAGTAATGACAGCTCCTTGCATTTTTAGAGAGCCAGATAGTAAGAAGATTCCATACCAGCTCTTACTTATTGGTGGTGCTTGAAGCATTGTGTTGAGAATGATTCTGAGGCTTAAACCCAGCTCTGTGGGAATAAGTGCAAGGACTGACTAGCCATGTCTTCCACAAGTACCTGTGATTGAGGAACACAGCGTATTGACTAACTTCTTATTGAGAGCTGTATTTTGGAAATTGCTGTCATGTATCACTTCTTCCAGAGTTATCTCTTTGGAGCTCCTTCATCACTATGCATACCACTATGATTTTAAATAATTAATTGTGTAAATATCTATGGTGTTTTTCTTACTCTTAATCTTGAAGTCACAAACCTCATGTATCTGGGTAACCTAACTGTTCAGCATGACACAAATTCTGGCCCATAGTAGGACTCAATAAATAATTATTAAACAATGTATAGCTAAAAATAACTTCATAAGTGTTATTAGCTGTTTAAGAAGTCTGAGAATTCTGTGAAAACCACCTTGAGGGAGGGCAAGACTTGGCATCAAATTCACGAGTTTTCCTCTGGGCTAGATCTTATTTCTAAAATGTAAATGACTTACCCCATAGCCACTGGGAATTTTCAAAACCATTACTATTCTAGGCGGGGACAAAAGACTTCTAAAGTTGCTCCCAGTAGCTGACATACTGTACTTTGTTTGGAATTAAACTCTGCCTGTATTTCCTGCAAACTTCATTAGTTCCCTACAGACATGAAAAGAAACAGTTTGCACTGAGCCATCTTACCGGGAGACCTTTACTGAAAGTGTCCTGAAGAAGAAATTATTCTTCACCCCTAGGGTCACTTGGTAGCTAAAACAGACTCCTCTTTTTTCTTCCAATCTGTTCTACTTCACTGACTCCTTTTTCTGTGTGTTCTTAAAGGTATTGCCTTATTTACTTTGATGGTTTCTCAACTAATCGAATACAGCAGTGAGTTCTTTCTTTCTGGACTCTTTTGGATGTTTCTACTACCCCAAGGGGAAAGGTTCCCATCAGACAGCTTGACTTTGAGATGCTTGCTTATTGAAACTACTTTAAGAGTTATTGCTATTTACAGGGCTGTTAAAAGTTTGCACATTTGGCTAAACTATACAAAATAAATTGATGCCTGCTTTGGCTTTTGCCAATGGCAATCCTAACTTATGTATAGGGGAATAGTTTCTGAAAACAAAAACTGGATATGTCTTGTGACTTGATTTTTAGGTTGATGTGTAATCAGATCCTAATATGATTTTTTAATCTATGGAATCACCTGTCAATGAAGAATATAATACAAATTATAAAGTCCAAATCATGTAGAAACATTACTGGAAATAAAGAAGTAATTGTCTCAGAACCAAATTCTTGCCTTTAGCATGGAGATGATGTGATTCTGACTCCATAGGTAGTAAATCTTTTCTAATTATTTAATGTGTGCATACACATCCCCCCAGTACCCAGGGAAATCTTCCATAACTGGTTACAGTGGTATACAATCTTCTGTTACCCTCTTTCTTCCATTCCCATTTTCATATGCTCAAAACCTTTTTGTCAATATAAGGATTTTGTTTGAAAAAGCCATAAAAATCTAAGAAAAGATGCCTACTATCTTCCCCTTCTGCACAGTTATTCGCATCCAACAACTCCCAGAGCTCAGGATTTTCTAAGCTTCTATGTTTAGCATGTTGTATGTGTAATGAATCATAGTGTCCACCTGTAAGTGTCATAAACAGATGGTATAAATATGCTTGCACACTGTGACTCAAAACACATCTCCAGTTTTAGCTTGAGTTGAAACAATATTCACAGTTCCAAGAAACCTGTGGCTTGCAACTTCAGGGTCAGTGGGAGGAGAATACCGGAAAACTGGAAGCCTGTGTTCTCTGTTGCCTGTCAGTGCAGTCTGTATTGAAGAAACCCAGGAGGAAGGGAAGGGAGGGATAGTGAAGGAAAACCTGTTTTCCACGTGCTCTTGAAGCCAATCATTTTGAAGATGCTTGAGAAATCTGTCTTTGGATCCTATGGGAGTGGGTGGTTTCACTCATGGTCTTCCCTCTTCCTGGAATGTCCTTTCCTTCTTTCCACACCATGCCCCCACCACCCCACTTCCATTTTTCCCTGATTGTCTACAGTCATCTGCCAGGTTTCAACCTCAAAGTCTTTTCCTGTGTGAGGTCTTCCTAGCCCACAGACCAGGTAAGAGGCCTCTGCTCTCTGCATCCATGACACACCACTGAACCTCCCCAACTCCTTACTCTAACCAGATTCCACTGCGATTGCATTTTTAATGCATGCCCTTCTCACGACAGTGTGAATCCACTAGGGGAGGAATTGCCGTCTCATCTGATGGTGTATGCCCAGTATGGAACACAGCATCTAGCACTTAATAAATATTGTTCACTTGAAGGCCTATCCCAATAAACAATTGATAAAGCTAAACAGCCTAGTTAAAATTTCAATGTGATGTCATCTGGCTTCATGAAGGTGACAAGAATTTACTTTTGAAGAAAAACAGTACACAAGTTTACATTTGATTCTGGGGCATTTCATTCATTTCTCAATATTTCTCTCACACAAGGTCCAGATCCTGCATCCTCTCCTCTTTGAAGTTCTGTCTGATTTCCCTGGGCAAGCAGTAGCTTTCCCATGTATGATCACACAGGGCTTATTCATAGCCTGGCCTTTGTCTTTCCCCTCATTTTATCCTGGTCTACTAGGTCCTTAGACAGTCAAGATTGTGAACTGGGTTTCTGCTGCTTCTGCCTCATTTTATGGTCCCTAGGGCCTAGCATATTGCTTAGCATAGGGAAGGCACTCATATTTGCTGAAATGATTGAAATGGTGGTGAGAAAAATAGAACATCTATTCATTTAACCACCATTAAATAAATATTTATTGTGAGCCCAACTGTTTACCAGGTACTGTTTTAGGTGCTTAGAATACATCAATAAAATATTCCCTATTCAAATAAACATTTTGGAAGTTTTTGCCTTTTCCAAAAACTAAAGAAATGGTTTCCAGGTTTGTTTTGTAACTGTGGTTACCTAGTAGATGTACACAGACACTTAGTACATAAGGTTGCTGAGTACTGGGATTAAATTTTAAGGTTCTGATTAAGAGTCAAGCTTAGTAGTATCCTGCCAGTTATGGATGAACTTAGTACCCTGAAGATGTATTCAATGGGAAAAGATAGGAAGTAGCTAACTGAGTAAATAATTTCTATGGTTACCTGGTATTATCAAGGACACAAATATCTGTGTGATGGTGAAGGTTCCACTTACTTTTTAAATTATAAGTGTCTTAAAATGTCCTGTCAGTGTTGAATCAGTTCCTAAAATTGTGCTAAATTAAATTTGATCATTTACAAAGTGCCTAGTTCTTCTTAAGAAAATAACTCCTTTTATTATGCTATATTTAAATGTATCTAAAAATGGATTTTATGTGTGTTAGAATCATTAAAAATACACATGAATTTCATGCTGTGCAATATTTATCTATTCTAATGATGCTACTTTAGTTGAAGAGTGATTAAACATGTAGGACTTGCTCATTATCAGTCATTTCGATATTGTAGATGATATATGGAATATAGAAATTGATGTCAGTTATTATTCACTGACACACTTCATTTGCAAGCCAGTAAGCAACATTTTAAGGAGCAAACATTCAATGTTAATTGAAAAGCCAATAAAATTCAGAGAGAGAGAATTTTGTGTCTTCTATTTCCCTAATTTTAGAAGCAGCCTCAATTTAAATCCATAGTGTTAGCCCCCAATTTGTATTATTTTATGGAAAGGCAGAAGGTGATTTTTTATTCTTCTGGCATGTGAAAAGTCATGTAGCAAATTATTTCCAGATTTATGCTAACATGACTTAACATTTCTTAAAGGGCTCTGTAGCACCGCAGACTTCATAAACAGGTCCTCTTGTTTATCATAGAACTTTACTCCCCGCAGATGAACTACAGCAACAATTATGCCCAACACAGGGACTGTCTCATGCAGTTTAGGAGCAGAGAATGCATGTCCTCTACAATCAGTGCAGTAGGAGCTGGTAGGAATTACTACTGCCGGTAGAGGTCAAAGGCTTTCCTGGGGAGAGGAATGGAATAGACAGTGTTTCATCCTGAATGAGCGTGCATCTTGGGTTAAGGCCTTAGAGCCCTATGAACTTACTGAGCAATACCACTTTTGCTCTTGGGAAAAGCCATTCTTGGCAGCACTGTTAAATAGAGGAATGTTCATCTGTGGCACAATATCTCTTTCTAGATCCATCAATTCCAACAAGAAGAAACAAGCCTGGCCCTCGTAGTAAAAATATGACTACAGTCGAAATCTGAAACCAGTTTTGAGCTTGGCTCTGTCATTTATTAATGGTATGACATGGGGGAAATTAGTAAAGCTCCTTGTGACAATATGTTCCTCTGTACAATGCAGCCAACATCATTCACAGATTTTCTGTAATGATTACATATAAGTGAATGCATATGAAACAGGTCAACAGAAAAGCCATCTCTACACTTGTTAGACAACATAATTATTACCCATAAAGCTGGCCTTAGGGAAAAAGTTGTCAAGACCATTTTATAATTAGTAGCCTTTCCTCTAGCAATCCTCTTACTCAAATGCCAAGATTCCTCTAGCCTCTCTGCCAGTAACATCAAAATACAATATCTTGATATTTTAGGGAAAAAATGAAAGCTGTAACTGTCAGGACTGTTACAGAACTATCAAAAGTATATTAAATCAGCTACATAAATTGTGAAAAGAATCTGGATTCTACGTGTTCTGTGATAGTTTAAACACAGGCCAGCTCATTTAAGGAGGGCAAAATAAAAAACAAAGGGACTGAGCACCCTCTCTTAAGGAGACAGGCCACTCCCATAGTCAAGTATTTGTGCCTCTTAATTCTTTGTTTATTTCTTGATAAATCTGTGATGAATGAAGCACCAAAGATTTTTTAAAAGGTAGGGGAAATGTATGTTAGCATTACATAAAAATGACCTCGATACTAAGCAGGAGAAACTGCCAAAAGTAGGGAAGATAAAAAAAGGAGAGCTAATCATTTGTGTCTTGTAATGATGTTAGGAAAGGCTACTTATTTTTTTCACACCCCACATCCAATCTCCCAGGAAATTATGTTGACTTTTTTTTCAAAATAGATCTAGAAAGTGACCAGTGACTTTTTCCCACCTCCTCTTCTACCACTGTTGTATGAAGGACACTCACCTCTCACCTGGATGGTTGCAGGAGCCTCCTAACCTCTACTCTTCTTGCATAATACCGAGTCCTCCCCACTGGCTGCCTCTCCAGCTCAGTCGTCACAGTAATCCTTTTAAAATGTAAGCCAGGTCAGGTTCTTCTTCTGTTAAAAACCCTCCAGTAGCTGCCATCTCACTCAAAGTAAACGCCAAGATCTTGAAAATCTGCCCAAGGCCCTCCATACCCCACTTTTCCAACCTCTCTGACATCATTTCCTATTAATCTTCCTGTGGCTCAGTCTGGGCTCCTTGATCTTCCTCTTACTCAACAGGCACCTCCTGCCAGAGAGTCTTTGCACTGCTTAATTACTCCACTGGAAGCAACTGTGGTAATTCATGGTCTATCCCAGATATACACATGGTTTATATCTCTCTTGTTTCAAGGCTTTGCTTAAATACTATCCTCTCAATCAAGCTTATGCTGACCACCGTATTTAACCTTGCACATTGTCTGTCACTCCCTGCTTTCTGATTTTACTTATGCTTGTCTATTTTTTCTGTAGCTTGTATCACTGTTTCATATTCCACAAAATTTGCTTATTTATTATATTTACTATTTATTGTTCATCCTTTACTCATTCCCCCAATATAGAGTCCAAGAATGAAAGGATTTATGTCTATTTGTTTCACATATGTATCTCATTTGTAGAATATTAAATATGTGATAGCCCTTGGATATTTTTGAGAGTGACAATTTCAAGAGAAACCTTAGAAGCACAGAGCCTGGTATACAGTACTTTTAATATGGAAAAAGGCAGAGGGATACACGCTATTGAAAGAGAAATGAAATCAACAGAACTAAAACTTTGTTCTGAAGACTTATTTTAACCTCTAGTTTCTAAACACATTAATCGCAGTAACTGTTCATCTTAGTTGTTTCTTGGTGATTTCTCTGAAATTTAAAAAATATTCTGGGCCGGGCGTGGTGGCTCAAGCCTGTAATCCCAGCACTTTGGGAGGCCGAGGCGGGCGGATCACAAGGTCAGGAGATCGAGACCACAGTGAAACCCCGTCTCTACTAAAAATACAAAAAAAAAAAAATTAGCCGGGCGCGGTGGTGGGCGCCTGTAGTCCCAGCTACTCAGGAGGCTGAGGCAGGAGAATGGCGTGAACCCAGGAGGCGGAGCTTGCAGCGAGCCGAGATCGCGCCACTGCACTCCAGCCTGGGCAGCAGCGTGAGACTCCGTCTCAAAAAAAAAAAAAAAAATTCTGATTTTAAATTTTAGTTATGTTGAAAGAGTGAATAACAGTTAGTGAAACAGAACAATGACATTGTTTCTGTTATAGTTTTTAATGTCCATCATTAAATGTTTCAGTCAAAAGCAACATTCAGTCTCTATTTATTTTTCAGTCAACTTATTTGCTGACAATGCATTCTATGAAAACTACAATTGTACACCATCATTTGAAATCAGAGGAATAGATTTTTTTTAAATGGGCAAAAGCAGGTTTTTTAATGGTGCAAAAGCAGCTGTTTTGGTTTTAGAAGGGTGCATGGCAGTCCTGTATACCAGCTGCTTTTGTCCAGAGACAAGCATTGCAAATCAAAACCTCATGTGCCTGTATATTCCTTCTACATCGTTCCGTTTGGCAGATACATGTTTACATGCCAATGTAATACGGGCGGGGAGGTAAAGAGTATAGGATACAGTTTAGATATTACATTTGCAGTGTTCTCAGTTTTTCAGTCTTTCATTTAAAAAAAGCGCCTTCAACTTTGTGTTTCCACTCCTCTGGTTGGGTAGGAGGTGGCAGTATGCTTTTGGTGAAAGACAAAGTTGATGAGTACATAGATGGGTACCTTGAAGACAGACAAAGTTGATGGATACCATTCGTAGAACATTCCTTGAGGCCTTTGATCTTGCCTTTTTTTAAGAAAGCTTTTAAGGATTGGGAAAAGTGGAAGTGGAATAAAATAGGAAAAAATGTACTTTAAAATTATTTTTAGAGATTCCCTAGTGACAAGAACTAATGAGATTTTAGTAGTTTTCTTATAGTGAGTCCCTTATAATGCATAAGTTGTATATATGACCTCAGATGAGAATGGGTTCATGGAGCATCTCGGGATGCCAAACACTGATTTTCAAGACCCGGTCCTCATGGTAGAATCATTCCCCACCAACACACATACACACATACATATGCATACATGTATGCACATATAGGCACACATGCACACACACCACATATCTATGACAGTGTGCAGCCACCTGCCTTTGAGGGCAGTGGGCAGAGGACCGTTCACTGAATGTTCAGATGACATGAAACTTCTACTCTTCTTATATAATACCCAAGAGGAGGTGCCATATTAAAGACTGGATACTTTTTTTTTTCACTTTTGCCAGAAACATGAAGGCCTCAGGAGAAGTCATCTGATTTACAGAAAGAGAATAATATGATGTTCCTTGCTTCCAAGTTTTGCAGAATAAAAGTTACATCTGATATAAATGGTTCAAAGGCAATTGAAAGGGGATTTAGGATTTATTGACTTAGAGTTCTCATATGACTCTTTTTTTAAACCAGAAGAGATCCGGGCAAGAAAATAGACCTGTAATTCCCTCCACCCAGTTACAATGAGCTGGGAATTTACATGGATTGTCATAACTAACAAAAAGATCCCACTTTCTGTAAGACATTCATATAATTCTAGTAACACATATTTGTGTCTACACAGTACCATTTTTCAGAGCTTGGCCTCCAGCTCAAATCTATAGTCTATTTCTTCCAGAATGTTGAAATTGACTGCAAGGTCATGCATTTGATCTTTGCTTTCTAAAACTAAATGGAAAGAAAGTGATACTGAAGAATCTGGCAATTCAATCCACTGAGTGGAAAATCTGAAATGTTCCAGTCTTCAACATTTGCTTTTAGACTTACCGCGGAGATTATTTTTTAAAGCCTTAGCTGCTATTGCCTCTATTACATAATGCTTGGTACTGCACTCTGCTAAGAATAAACAAGCACAGAGGAGCACCAGTATTTCAAAAATGGATTCTGTGCTCTGTGGGTTCGTGGGAAACACTCTCTGTGGTTAATTCCCCTGGGCCACCCACCCCTGTGGCCTTAGGTCAGGAACTTCTTACCTGAAACAGTTCCTGGTGTTCTTCATAGTGTAATGGCAGGGCAAGCTTTAAGAAAAACCTTGGTCTTCAAAAAATTTTCAGTGCGGACACCAGGCACAAAGTGACTAAGCACGAGGCTTGACCACATCACAGTGTGGGATTTGAGAATTCCCTTTTGGGAACCTCCAGTTCTTGAGAAAGGAGAAGATATGCTGTAAATGGGTTGAGATGTTTTCTAAGGATTTATTGGAACCATATTGCTCTAAGTTCTCTGTGTACATGCAGCAGGTATAGCCCCAATTTTACCTTGACAAATAAGGAATGTTAGAAAACATCAAGACTCCATTCGGGCTTTCTTGAAAGCCAGGATTATTGACGGCATAATTTTCAATCACACTTCATCTCTAGATTCTCTCTGTAACACAGCAATTTAGTTTATGCCTGCATCATGTCACATCAACAACTCACTTGGATTGCTCATATGTTCCTATCACCAAAGCCATTGAACTCTTTTTAGTTTTCTTCAATTTAATCTTTTCTCAATACTTGATGTGATTGACTAGTTTCTGTTTCTTGAAACTTTCTCCTCCCTTGACTTTCACAGTAACTGGTTCAACATTTTCCCAGTTCTTTTCATTTTAAGTAAATTTTTATTGAATGGCTATCCTGTATTATGAATTAATACAAAAAGTAGGAGTCATAATTTGTCCATTTATGAATAATTTTTGCAGTACTGGGCATTGCCCTAAGTTCTTTGATTTTGGGAAGCTACATAGAAAAGTGTTTAAAACCATGACAAAGCCAGTCATGGTGGCTCATGCCTGTAATAGCACTTTGGGAGACCAAGACCAAGGATTGCTTGAGGCCAGGAGTTTGAGACCAGCCTGGGCAACATAGGAAGACCTCATCTCCACTAAGAAATAAAATAATAAAATTAACTACCCAATTATGGTGGCATGTGCCTACAATCCCAGCTACTTGGGAGGCTCAGACAGGAGAAGTGCTTGAGTTCAGGAGGTTGAGGCTGCAGAGCAAGACCCTATCTCAAAACAAAAACAACCATGGCTTTAGCTCTATACAATAAGTACATCTGGATTCAAATGCTAGCTCTGCCATTTGGTGGCTCTTAAGGATAGGATTCTCAGAGAACAGACTCTGAACATGGGAATCAGTTTTTAGGATGTTTACTAAACAGTGCTGTTGAGATCAACACCTGTGGGGGTGAGGGAAGAAAGCAAGTTTGGGCAAAAAGAGAAATTGGCTGTGGGAACATCCAACAAAGCCAATCTTATGAGGATGTCTGAAGCTAGGATAAGCTTTCAGAGTTGTCTGAAGCTGAAGAGAGAAAGCCATACCTTTGCAAACTTGCATCTATCAAGTTTTGGCTGTAGGCTGCCCCTGGGAAGGGCAGCATGACTTTGGGCAATGTGACTTATCCTAATGAGGCTGATTGCTGTGGGCTGAAGGCAGGAGCACTGCCAGATATCAGAGAAATATGTTGTGGTCCTAAAGGGAGTCTGGGTTGAGTGTCACACCTTGGGATGGATGCTTGATATCCTTGGAAAAATTATTTAATATTTCTGTGCTTCACTTTCCACTGCTATAAAACAGAAATAATAATAGTATGTATCACATGGTTTGTTTTTATTGCTTAGAACAATATCTATCATATAGTAAGTGCCTAATCAGTTGTATTATTTCTTAGTCACTCAAGACACCTGGGAAAATAAGAGGGTGCATGGAGATAAGTTCAACAGATTTCCAAGATATAACCTTGGACTTTTCCTAGACTGATGCCCACATTTGATTCATGCATTTTATTAAGTTTTTCTTTTAAATATCTTTCATATTTATGACCCGTCTCTAGTCTCAATGATATTCCCCTAGTTCAGATCCTTGTATGCTGTCATCAGGATTATGTCTTTATTTATTTTTCTTTCTTCCTTCCAAATAATCCTTTGTAAATAGCTAGTGATCTTTTATGGAAATTTAAATCCAGTCATCAGTTTCCTCCTTAAAAGTCCACAGCCAATAAGACAAAGTACACATTTGCTTTTCAGAGGGACAGCAATTTTGTCTTTTGCCTCTTCCTTATATGTAGCTAATTCTCCAGCAACAGCTAATTATTTTGAACTCATCAGACTTTTGCATTGCTCTGGGACCTTGACCAATTGTTTTGTCAGTTTAACTTCTCTCCACAGTTAAAATATCTTCTTTTCTATGAACCTTTCTCTGACTATGTCTTTGAGTGCACTAACACCTTCAGATGTTCATTTCATTGGCTGTGGAAGAATTACTCGGTCTCTCCTCGATGCTACCTTGCCTCTTCTATTCAAATTTTGGCTAAAACACTTAACAACTTGTATTATAATGTGGTTCATTGAACTCTGGAATTGGACATTTCTGGGTTTAAATCATAACTCAGTTCATATTAGTGTAGTAGCCTTATTGCCTGATTGCACCCTTAATTTTCTCAGCTTACCTTGAAGGATCTGTGTCAGGATTAAATGAGAGAATGCATTCAAAATTCACAAAGCATGTACTCAGTTCTTAGCAGATATAAGTGTTATTGTATTCATCTGCTTGTCTCCCCAATTTAGTACAAGGTCCTCAGGAGAAGGAGCCTTGTCTTATACATCTTTGTTTCTTGGCATCTTAGAAGTGTGTCTAGCATATTAAATGAATAACTGCTAGATAAATGGCTAAGGAAAGATTTGATACACATCATATATCATATTGAAATTGCACAGGAGTATAAAGGACAGACTTTTGGAAAAAGTGAAATGTCAAGTGTAAAAGACACCTAAATGTATTGTATTAGTTTGTTTACATGCTGCTTATAAAGACATACCTGAGACTAGGAATAAAAAGAGGTTTAATTGGATTTAACAGTTCCATATGGCTGGGGAGGCCTCAGAATCATGGCAGGAGGTGAAAGTAGCAGCAAGAGAAAATGAGGAAGAAGCCAAAGCGGAAACCCCTAATAAACCCATCAGATCTCGTGAGACTTATTCACTATCAGAAGAATTGCACGGGAAAGACCAGCCACCATCATTCAATCACCTCCCCCTGAGTCCCTCCCACAACAGGTGGGAATTCTGGGAGATACAATTCAAGTTGAGATTTGGGTGGGAACACAGCCAAACCATATCCTGTAAAGGGTTATTATATCTTTTCCAAATGAAAATGCTCCATAATCTATGTGAAGGCTGTTTCAAAGGTTAATTAATAGGTGGTCATGTCACCTTAGGTAGGTAAACATTATTTTCCCTTGCTGACAAGAATAAAAATCACTATGGCTAGTTAACAGTAGTAACTAGTAATTAATGGTACTTGTTCATCCCTTTATTCATTACTTTATTCAACAATTATGTGTTGAGCATCTACTACATGTTAATGGTGCTAGATGCAAGTAATTCAAAGATGAACAAAGGCAAATGTGGATCCAGCTCTCACAAAATCTGCGGTCACTAGGGGGATGACTGTTACAGCACTGAGCAATGACAGTCAGTGGGGTAAGTCCTTTCACAGGGAATGTGCAGCATGTAACAGGGGCACCTCACTAGCTGGAGGGAGTCATGCCACAGTGGTTCAGAGCACAGAGTTCCCAAAGGGATTTCTAATCTGTATTAAGCCTTTAGACTTTATGCAAAGGTAATGTGAGGGTTGAAGCAGGAGGAACTTAATTAGTGTGGGAGTAACATCATCAGGTTTTCATTTTGCAAAGACCACTCTGACTTCTGTGTGGATATTAGATTATAAAATGGCAAAAACTGAAGCCATCACAATCATCTGGGAGACGATCAGCAATGCGGACCATCAAGTCTTCGGTCTCTGAATCTGGATCTCCATTCACTATTTCTTTGTCTTTCAAGGCATGAGTATTATGCTATATGATAATAGGAGATAATAGGAGCCAGGACCATAGGTATTATGATAATAAGGGCTATGTGATTACATACAGACACACACACACACACACACACACACACACACACACACACACACAAAGTGTAAAGAAAACTATTGGAGTCATCTTGTTCATCACACTCACGTTTAGATGGAGCAGTTTTGCCTCACAAAGGTGGGTATCTCACCTAATAAAGTCCCTCTCATTGGGTCTAATTTATGTGCTTTGGGTTATAACCATCCTGAGGGCAATGGAAAAGAAATAGGGACCTGTTCCCTAGTTTCAAGGAACTTTTAATCTCATTGAAGAACACAAATAGCTCTATATAAAGTGACTTGAAGTCAAGAATAAAGAATAAATATAAGACAAATTGTGTTTCTACTACTTTAAGCATTCTCCATGCCCTTGTAAATTTATGGGAAATCTTTGTGATCCCTTTAGTTCTAAACAAGCCTATATAAAACCATAGTTAGCAGCATGGGTTGAACAGGAAGCCTACTGTTATAATGTCTCAAGAAATTCTAAAGTTGCCTCCTTAAGTATATATGCATGTAGTTTGCAGGAATAGGGATGGAGTAGGAAAATGTCCCTACTCATCCTCCTTTGGCCTGTCCCAGCAGAGCCGAAGTCCCCTGCAGATTATTAGTTGCCTGGAACCACCTATCTCCCTCTTTGTTATGGAAAGGTGTAAAAGAGTAAAGTCATGTGGTTGGGTACTACGGAAATATCTTAATTGTGGTCATCAATTGTAAAAGACTTCTATAGGAATATCAGGTATGTAGATTGGGGGCATTATGTTTTTACTCCAATAAGAATGTATTTTTAAGCCATAGATAGTTTTCAATATTTAATAGTATATCACTAATATTTCAATGTTTATAATATAACAAATGTTTTTAAATTAAAAATATACTTTAGTCCACAGTATAAAAGTGTGTTGGTGTGGCCAGGTATGGTGATTCATGCCTGTAATCCCAGCACTGTGGGAGGCTGAGGTGGGAAGATCACTTGAGGTCAGGAGTTCAAGACCAGCCTGGCCAATATGGTGAAACCCCATCTCTACTAAAAGTGTGTTACTACTTTGCAGTGACTTGCTCTGAAGTTTGAATCCTGGTTCTACTACTGACTCATCATGTGAATATAATCAGGTTGCATATCTTACACATGCCTCAGTTTTCATCACTAAGATGGAGGTCATAACAGCAGTCATCTCGCTGACATTGTTGGGAGGATTAAATGAGTCAATGCATGCAATGAGCTTAGAATAACACTTGACACATATTGTTTTGAACATTTTTAAGAAAATGTGGGCCGGGCGCGATGGCTCAAGCCTGTAATCCCAGCACTTTGGGAGGCCGAGACGGGCGGATCACGAGGTCAGGAGATCGAGACCATCCTGGCTAACATGGTGAAACCCCATCTCTACTAAAAAAATACAAAAAAACTAGCCGGGCGCGGTGGTGGGCGCCTGTAGTCCCAACTACTCGGGAGGCTGAGGCAGGAGAATGGCGTGAACCCGGGAGGCGGAGCTTGCAGTGAGCTGAGATCCGGCCACTGCACTCCAGCCTGGGCGGCAGAGCAAGACTCCGTCTCAAAAAAAAAAAAAAAAAAAAAAAGAAAATGTGGTTCCATCCATTAATAACTTTCCATAAAACGATGATCATGGGAAGGCATGTCTTATATTAAAGACAATTACTACCCTGGCCCTTACTTAAAATTCTGAGATAATATGTGCAAAAATACTTAACAATTGTCCATCCTGTATTTTACATGACGATTTCAAAAATCCCACTGATGACTCTGTGATGGAGGGATAGACATTATTTTAGAGTATCACACTCTGTTGGACTCTAATTGTCTCAGATGGAAACCATATCTAAAGGGGTAATGTATTCTTTGAAAGAAAAGATGTAGAGTGATGCCAGTGTTACATCATATTCCAAACCAGATTAAAAGTCTCTGGAGTTGTGGTTGTACACACCCAGTTTTATGGTTATAAAAACCTGTTCTTCCACTAAGAGCACATGGAGCTTTCTACAGAGTTCCATCTCTGAAGTACATAAACCAAATGAAATATCGTGTGGCAGTGAATGATTCTCAGTCACAAGAGTCAGGTAGGTTTGCATTTGTTAAATCTGTCGAGTGCACCCTATCTGTCGGGTATTGGGGTAGACATGGACGTACTAATAAGAAGAACACATCAACCCTCTGGCCAAGAAAATGACAATTACAGGAGGAAAGAGACAAGCAAAATATTCACAATAACATACGATCATAGAAGTATGTAGAATTCAAGGTAATGAGATGAGGGAAATAGAATAGGGTGATGTTGGACACAGAGGAAGCCACCTGGCAGGTGGTAGAACCTGGGCGGAGTCTCGAAGAACAAGTAGAAGTTAATTACCAAATAAGATAGTGTCATGAAAAGAGAATTGTGTTTCTGACTTAAGTAAATCAGTTAGCAAATTGTGATGCTGATGACTGGCAAGGAACATGAAGCTGAAAGAGCATAGTAAGTAACGTGAAGGACAAAATCATTTCCAGAATATTTTCCCATTCCCCTACATCTTAGTGCAAACCTCTATCCTGGTTATCCACAATTCTTTTTTTGATTATGTTAAATTTAATAATTAGTTCACAAGGAGGATAAATGGAAGGAATAATTATTTATTGATTTCTATTAAGTTTTACTTGACCTTAATTCAACTTGCAGTGAAAATTTGTAGAAATAAATGTAACTTAATGTCACATCTTAGACAACGAGACCTTAATTTGGAAAATAGTGCATTAATAAAAATAACTAAAATTAATTTGACACTTATTGTGTAGCAAACATTGCACTTAGCTCTTCACAGGTATAATTTCATTTAAGCTTCACAAAAAAACCTGTGAGGTAAATACCATTATTCTCCCCCATTTTACAGATGGGAAAATTGAGGCTTTCAGAGTTTGAATTACTCACTGTCAAGAGTTTAGTCAGGACTCAATTTGAGGTCATCTTATTTTGTGCAAAGAGCAGAGTATTGGAAATTCATGAATCTGGTTTAGAGTTCTAACTTATTTATTGGCGAGTCAATAGTCACATCACCCTTATCTGTAAAATATAAGTTGAGGGGTGGGTTGCTAATGCAGAAATAATTGGAGAAGTTGAAATTAAAGACCTATGTAACCCCTTCAAGCTTTGTTATTCTATGGGTTTTGTGCATTACGAAGTGTTCACTCTGGTAGTGACTCTGAGTGCAAAGGTATATGGTGACAGATCCACACAGTGTACTGAGAGGACAGTCACATCGCCAAAAGGAAGACAGACAATCACCCAATCAGTGTGATCATTGGTTCAATTCATGTGTTCATTAAAGGCCCACTGGAAATTCTACAGGCCATGGTTTTGTACTCAGCCTAAGGAGTTGTTACGATTATTGCCCATCCCTTTATAAGAGGGGGAATGAGGACCATTTCTGTGGAGAAAGGAAATCTTGTTCTCCCATAAACAAAGGTCTTCCGCCCAGCGTGGTGGCTCACACCTGTAATCCCAGAACGTTGGGAGGCCCAGGCTATCAGATCACGAGGTCAGGAGATCTCGAGACCATCCTGGCTAACACGGTGAAACCCCGTCTCTACTAAAAATACAAAAAATCAGCCGGGCGCAGTGGAGGGCACCTGTAGTCCCAGCTGCCTGGGAGGCTGAGGCAGGAGAATGGCGTGAACCCAGGAGGCGGAGGTTGCAGTGAGCCGAGATCGCGTCACTGCACCCCAGCCTGGGCGACAGAGGGAGACTCCATCTCAAAATAAAACCAAACCAAAACAAAAGCAAAGGTCTTCCTGACCACTGTTTGCATTTTAAAGTAATTCAGAGAGGGACTTTTTGTGATGTGCTCTCTCGAATTTTTTCATCTCTTTTTTACGCTGTAGTATGCTGTGCAAATATGGTAGAATGAAAGCCTTTCTAAGTAAAGTTTTGGAAAGGAAAACCCACAGAGGGTCTTTTCAAGCTGCAAATGGGGATGGGGAGGGCATAAGGGCTGAGTAGCACTTTCTAACTCTGGTCTTTTACACTGGGCTTGTAACTGCTGGCTTATTTCAGCCACAGGCAAGTTACTAGGGCTTTTTAGTAATTCACTTTCTTCAGAGAATTTTTTTTTAAGTGACTGCTTTGGTAATAAAAACCCTAGAAGAGAGGTGGAGCTTGCAATGAGCCAAGATTGTGCCACTGCCCTCCAGCCTGGGCGACGGAGTGAGACCATCTCAAAACAAAACAAAACAAAACAGAACAAAACAAAAACCCTAGAAGAAAAGCTACACAATACCACTAAAGACATATTATGGGCAAAGACTTCATGACTATAACACCAGAAGTAGTGGCAACAACAGCCAAAATTGACAAATGGGATCTAATTAAACTAAAGAGTTTCTGCACAGGAAAAGAAACTATCATCAGAGTGAGGAGGCAACCTACAGAATGGGAGAAAAATTTTGCAATCTATCCATCTGACAAAGGGCTAATATCTAGAATCTACAAGGAACTTAAATAAATTTACAAGAAAAAACAACTCCATCAAAAAGTGGGCCAAGGATATTAACAGACACTTCTCAAAAGAAGATATTTATGCAGCCAACAAACATATGAAAAAACCTCATCATCACTGGTCATTAGAAAAATACAAATCAAAACCACAATGAGATACCATTTCATGCCAGTTAGAATGGCGATCATTTAAAAAGTCAGGAAATAACAGATGCTGAGAGATATTGGAGAAATCGGAATGCTTTTATACTGTTGGTGGGAGTGTAAATTAGTTCATCCACTGTGGAAAACGTTTCCTCAAGGATCTAGAACCAGAAATACCATTTGACCCACCAATCCTATTATTGGGTATATACCCAAAGGATTATAAATCATTCTACTATAAAGACACATGCACACGTATGTTTATTGCAGCACTGTTCACAATAGCAAAGACTTGGAATCAACCCAAATGCCCATCAATAATAGACTGGATAAAGAAAATGTGGCACGTATACACCAGGGTATACTATCCAGCCATAAAAAGCATGAGTTCATGTCCTTTGCAGAGAAATAGATGAAGCTGGAAACCATTATTCTCAGCAAACTAACATAGGAACAGAAAACCAAACACCGCATGTTCTCGTAAGTGGGAGCTGAACAATGAGAATGCATGGACACGGGGAGGGGAACATCACACACTGGAGCCTGTTGAGGCGTGGGGGGCTAGAGGAGGGATAGCATTAGGAGAAATGCCTAATGTAGATGACGGGTTGATGGGTGCAGCAAACCACCATGGCAAGTGTATACCTATGTAACAAACAAACCTGCACATTCTGCACATGTATCCCAGAACTTAAAGTATTAAAAAACAAAACAAAAAAAAGGCTGGGTACGGTGGCTCACACCTGTAATCCGAGTACTTTGGGAGGCTGAGGCAGGTGGATCACAAGGTCAGGAGTTCAAGACCAGCCTGGCCAAGATAGTGAAACCCGATCTCTACTAAAAATACAAAAATTAGCCAAGTGTGGTGGCAGAATGCCTGTAATCCCAGCTACTTGGGAGGCTGAGGCAGAAAATTGCTTGAACCCAGGAGGCAGAGGTTGCAGTGAGCCAAGATCATGCCACTGCACTCCATCTCAAAAAACAAACAAAACTATGATGTTAGTCTTACTCTTGGGTTTAGAAGACATAAATGTTGAAGTCAGAATACTGACTCTAACACTTACTAGCTGTGCGATTCCAGATAATCCTGAACATCCATTTCTCATCTGTAAAATGGGAATCAAAATCTTTATTTCTTAGGATTATCACAAAGTTTGAATGCAATAATATATATAAAGTATTTAGTCTAGTGACTGCCTGAAGTTTAGTAAATGGCAACTAATCATATGTCCAAAAATAGCAAAGACTAGTATTCTGAGTTAGCAGCAATACTAATAGGGTAATATTCCCTGTTCATTGGGCAAGACCATCTATACAACACTTTCTTCTCCCTTGAATGTTTAACCTCTTTATGGCACATATGTGTAACAATAGCAACAAATGCTGCATCAGTTTGCAAACAGAATGGAAAACAATTAATGCAATATGTTTGTGCACTTAGAAGATTCTCTCAGATATTATAAAGCTTAGGATTTGAATTCTTCTGGAGGAAATCTGAGCTCAGGATGGCTTTATATGTGCATAAGCCATTCTTTTATGTACTTTCAGGAATATCTGCTATCTATGGTTGGTTGTGATTATTTGTGAAAAGCCGACATAGGAAGAAGAGATATGAAACTGTGCTGGCCTAATAAAAATAATGCCTGAGGCATGAACAGCATATTAATATACTTTGCACAAAAATGGCTGACCCTGCTGAGCTCAGATATCAATCCTATCTGTACACACGAAGATGCTAATTTTCAGTGAACAACCTTGGAAGGATGCCAATACATTCTGGGAAAAAGAAATAGTATTATACAGATCCCCTCTCAGAGACCTTTGATGTCCACGGAAAAACCTTTCCTGAAAAGCTAATTTTCTTCTTTGGTTCATCTTTGAGGATTGCCCCAACTAGGTCATTTTGCATCCAAAGACCACCACAGAGTTCAGAGAAGGTAGGAGGGGCCTTCCTTTAAACTCTGGGTGAACCATTTGCATTTTCCAAAAGTTAGTTGACAATTACATGGTTTTGGGACTTCCAGTTATAATTGTATTTTTAAAATAATAAGAAACAAGCAGCGGTTAGTTAACAGGCCCCTGGTAGCTATCAAGGATGTGTGGTTCGGCTTTTGAAGTCAGTTTCAATAGTTTTTCATGTGAAATAAGTGGAATAAGATGTTCCCATTTCAACTTTCTCAAGTTATGCTGTTTAAGGTACTAGTGTTGTTTCCTATATTTGTTTTAGGGAGTTTTTTTACTTCCTCTGAATGACCACTATTTTGGAAATCAGACCTCCTCTATTAGGCTAAGCAAAATGGGGGTTTAAGATTACATCTCTATTTGTTTATGTTTTTATATTTAATAAAATTAATTCAAGCACATGGTTTTAAAAAACAAAACAGATACAGAGTGTTAAAAGAATGAGAACAATCTTCTTTCTCTAGCATCTCTCCCCAAGAATATCCATTTCAAAATTTCTTTTCCTGTTTATCCAAGAGGAAATTTTAAAATAACACACACTTTATGTACAGACTCAATTATATGTATATTATTTCTTTTACACAAACAGGTACACAATGTACTGCTGAGTACTTTGATTTTTCACTTAATGTATCTTGGAGACTTTCAATATGATTATGCACAGATCTTTCTGGCATCTGCACTCCATTCAGTTGTTTAGATGTGCCATAATATATTTAACCAGTGATTTCTCTGTCTCATTATAATATATGTTGTAACAAGCAGTGTAAATTATTTTTATGTAATTACCAAATCAAATGGTAAGTATATTGAACATTTTGGCAGATATAAGTTCTAAGAGTATGTAAAAGTGTTTATGTTTTTAGGCATGTATTAATATTATATTACATCTATCTGTGTGCCTTCCTTTACAGCTGGTTGAGGGTGTGGCATTTATCAATGTTAGCAGAATAAGTAAATTAAAGATAGAAACTTGGGATACAACAAAGGTGTTATTTTAGTCAGGGTCCAAACAGGAAACAGAAGATACACTCAAATTAAGACTGTTTAAGGAAGAGTTATTTACAAAGGGACTATTTAAAAAGATGCAGGTAGACACAGGGGAAACCCATGGAATAGGGGAAAAACCTGGAGCTAGTAAATAGTAACTGAACTGTTACCACCTTAAGCTATAATGGAGAGAGAAGGGAGCAAATACTGAACCTCAAAAGGGGCCACGTGAGAAGGTCACCTGGAGAGGAACAGTAGCCGCTCCTAGAGGGCCCAGACATCAATGTTGTTGGGGCTTGCCATTGGCTAAATCCAAGCAGAAGCCAGAGCACATGCCTTTTGATGGGTTTCATGTTGGTCAGCTTCCCAAGGCAAAGAGGATGGTTAAAAAGCATGAAGAGCAGAGCCGAAGGGGCAAAACATCCAACGGATCCCAACACAGAGATTATGTCTATCATTATTCTGATTTCAAGCATGACCCATCCCAAACCAGAGAAGGACCCATACAATCTTCATACATCTCTAAGATCAGAATCTATACTTTCTTTTGATACAATAATATTTTGTCCATTCTCTAATTATTCTATTTTGTAAGCTGTCTGATATGAAGGACCATGTCTAACTTATTTCTCACACTTTCATGGAACACAGAACAGTGCCTGACACATATGAACTTCATTCATAGTTGCAGAATACATGTAAGAATAAATAAACATATACCAGAAAAAAACTTTGTTTCTAAACTTGGTATTTTTTATTGCTATCTATGCCAATGTCTTCATCATTAAGCACTGGTAGTATGACACAAAACGTGGGAAATTTCCTTCTGGAGAACGACTGGACTCTTGTGTCTTCATGAGATCCCAGCCCTAGAGCTGAAGTCATACTGAGCTCTGCTTTTCCAATGGGTTTTCCTATATGCTGAGTCTCAGGTATGTGAGTTTTACCCACATAAAGAACATGAGTGATGAGAGAAATTCCAGATATTTAGATGACCTTCTAGTCTACGGGAGGTTTCCATTTCTGCTCTCCTCCAAGTTTTCTGAACCCTAAGTTCATAATCTCTAGCACCCTATCTTTTGCATCATGCTATTCACAAACACAGAGTTTGACACCTAGTAGAGGCTCAATAAATAGAGGTTGAATTTATTCAGGAGTTCAGCATTCTTCTTCCCCGCTCTAGGCTGTGCCTGATACATTCCTACACTTTGGAGATACAGCGAGAAAGTTGATTCTCACTATTTGCTGTTGCTGAACAGAGAGCATGAAAATCAACATAGTAAGATAGAATAAACTTGGGCTTTGATATGAGACCAACCTGGGCTCAAATCACAGCTTTGCCATTTTTTAGCATGATAACCTTGAGCATTATTCAACTTCTCAAGACTACTGGGAGAATGTAATGGGATTATATACACAGTAAATTCACTGACACTTGATAAAATATTTACTTTCCTTCCTTTATCACATTCCCCTTAAGAATATCAAAAACTGTGCTCTGGTTAAAGTCAAAGGATGGGACAGTGAATTTAAATGGATGGTTTAAGGAATTTATTGTAATTTTGGAAAAAGGGAAGACTATAGTGGAAACAAACAGTCTTCTTTTAAACTTTCTTATCCGTAGGTTGTGGAAATTTAATCTTAGTACTACGTGGTGTTTCTCTCAAACAAACTAAAAAAGCAATTGAACACAACACAAAAGTTGATATGCATTTACTCTGCTCCCCATTCTTCTATATAAGTTGGCATTTGAACTTGTTTTAGAAATGCACTTAAACCAACAGATGTAGTATCTAAATGGTAATGTAACTAACACCTATGAATCTCTCATTGTCGTTCATTTGTGAAGTTCCCTCTTTTGGAACCATCACCAGTATTTCATTCACAAGTGAACCTGTTTTCAGTGTTTACTCAACACCCCTGGATTGTAGAGCAGTTTCCCACCTTCATCAGACTCTGCCTAGTCTTGCAGGCCCCTCTAATCCCTCTCTCGTCCCATCTCCCACTTGGCTCCAGTCACATTAGCCTTTATTTGAATTTTTTTGCCAATTTCCATGACCACCTAATTACTATTATACATAGAATTACAATATGAACGACTAAATATGTATACTAGTAACTATCTTACTGTTAGCATTAAACGATACCACCAAATTCTGTTTCTACAAGATCAGGGTTCACAAATCTGTAACACGAATCTCCCTGCTCACATTCAACAGCCCCATCACTCACCATGTTCTCTCTTACGCCTTCATTCCAGCCATGCAGAACCTTCGTTTGGGAGTACTCTAGGACTTTCCTTTTTATTCTGGAACATGCTGTTTCTTCTGTTTTAGTCCCTCATGCTTCAACTCCCAATCCCACCCACAAACCCAGGGTTGATTCACTACTGCTCATCCTGCAGTTTTCAATATGAAATAGCTGCTCCTCCAGAAACTGTTCCCAGTCCGTCCTGGTCACTCAGCCTGCTAGGTCACTGATAGCTTAAAGAACTTCCTGTAGGTAGCAATTCCCCTACTTTAAAGTTAATGCTTATTTAACCCTAACTTCCTCCACCAGACTGTAAGACCTAAGAGGGGAGGAACTACGTCTGTCTGATTTCTTGTTGACAACACTATGCCAGTGTTGAGCATAGTGCATGGCTCATAGAAGATGCTCAATAGATAATTATGGATTGAAACTCTGAGCTAAAGACATAAGGACATTTGTTGTGGAATGGTATTAGTTTCTTTTTGCTACTGTAACAAATTACCATATAGTGGCAACAATTACAATTTAGGAGATAAAAAAAATCCAAAGATGGGTATCACTAGGCTAAAATCATGGTGTCAGCGAGTCTCTGTTCTGAAGGTCCTGGGGGACATTCCATTTCCTTGCCTTGTTCAGTTTCTAGAAGCCTTGCAGGTCCGTTTCTTCATCTTCAAAGTCAGCAACATCTGACCAAGTCCTTCTCGTGGTGCCATCTTTCTCACTCTTTATTCTGCCTCTCTTCTACTTTTAAGGACTCTTGTGATTACACTGGGTCCTGTAGACAATCCAGGATAATCTCCCATTTTAAGGGAAGTAGATACAAGTTGCTACTTTAATTCCATCTGAATTATTAATTTACCTTGGGTGTGTAACCTAACATAGTCACAAGTTCTAGAGATTAGGGCATGGGCATCTTTGGGGATTATTATTCTGCTTACCCCAAGAATGTTACTCTTTTACTCACGTCTGTATCTATAAAATAAGAGGTGAGGTTAGTGGATCCCTAAAGAATCTTCTGTCTCTAGCCCAATTAGTACAGATAATATTAAATTATTAAATAGATGTATTCTACTCCTTTCTCTCAGGTAAATTATGTTTTCTGTAACTTGAAGTCATGAGCAATAATGGGCAGCACAAACAAAGGCAGTTACCAACCACAACAATGACATATGACTTTAATTTGAGTCTTAAAATAGTTATTGTCCTATTTTTGTTTTTCATGACCTATCAAGGCTATGGTCTTAAGAGGAGACATTCTTGAGAGAGAAAAGGATTTTCTCAATTATTTAGTATCTGATTGGCACATTAAGGTGGAAGATTGAAAATTGAACTTTATTCTAAACCATAAGAAATGAAATTAGGATATGATGCAAGAGATACATATATTATAAATGTAAGTGGACAGCCCATCCCTCCTTGATTTGTGGCGTGTAGGGAAAGGAGGAAAAGGTAAATGGGAAGGCTATAGTAAAATAGATATGCTGTGCTCTCCTCTCTGTTGAAATCCATAATGAAACTATCCATATAGATATGGGATGTATTAGTTGGGTCCTTTGCAGGAAGACATACAATCAAGGCTTTGAGAAAATGAAGTTTAATGAAAGGACCATTTACAGCCAGATGTGGGCAGGATTAAAGGAATCAACGAGAAATGGTAAAGCACCACCAGCTATCAACAGAAGGGAAGGATCAGAGCTGTGGCCATTGGTAGGGGAAGGAGCCACTTCAACACTGTAACCCCACAGGGTGAGTGTATGGGAAAACCTTGACTTCTCTCCCTACCCCATCTCCATCTGGTGCTGTTCTTCTATTTGTCAAACAAACTGGAAGCCACAAGGCAAGTGAGACTATGATGAGATCTAAAGAGGACAGTCCCTCAGGAAAAAAAGAACAAGGCATATGGAGAATAATTAATGCAGAGTGAGTCCCAATCACAGGGGATTTTAGTTTGTGTGCCTGGACATAACTTGGGTGAAACTGTTCTTTTACTTTGGCACTGTGCCAAAGGAGCACACAAATCCTTGTCTGAGGGTCTGCTTTTGGGGAATTTGACCTAAAATATGGTAGAGCTCAGTCTCAAACCTAGCTTCGCCTTCCTCCAAAGCTAGTGCTGCATGTACCACCTCATGCTGGCTCTTGTTGTTAGATGCTCAGCAGAGAATCTGTTGAAGCAGTATTTTTTTTTTCTGGCGTGATCCCTAATAGTACCATTTGATTCTGGAAGTAAAACCTTACCTGACGTTCTTTTTAAAAACAAAACAAACAACAGTATTTCCTCTAGTATATCGATTTAGTAGCAAAATCTATTAGAACGTATTTAAAATATTTCTACGATGTAGATATAGATAAAAAATACTACTGAACAGAACTGCTAAGCACTAGTAAGTTTGAAATATTCATTTTATAAACTGTACTTCCTGGGTTCAAATTCTAGTCTTGGCCCTTATTAAAATATGACCCCAATATACTACTTGAATTTTTTGCACCTCATTTTGTGTGCTTATGAAATTGGGGTAAATACTTATGCCATAGTATTGTTATTAGGATTCAATTATTTCATATGCCTAAAGTACTTAGAGGATACCTGGCATATCTTAGAGATTAAAGACTAAATAAACGTTATTGTTACATGGCTTAGTAAAAATACCCTCTGCTTTGATTCAACAAACCTTTAGTGAGCACTTTATGGAAAGACCTAGAAGAAATAGTTCCTGTAATTAAGGAACGCCAGAATTTAATCAGAAAAACAGGCATGTCAATCTAGAGTGGCACATGATAAAACAGAGTCATAGAGGTTTGGCTCCTATTATTCATCTTAATGTATTGGGATTGTCACAAATTCAGACCGGCAGATATAGATTGGGATATGAAATAGACAGGAGGTAGGGGGAAGCAATTGTTTTTCGGTTTTTTTGTTTTTTTGTTTTTTTAGAGACAGAGTCTTTCCCTGTCTCCCAGGCTGGAGTACAGTGGCACAATCTCTGCTCACCGCAACCTCTGCCTCTCAGGTTCAAGCAATTCCCCTGTTTCAGCCCCCCGAGAAGCTGGGATTACAGCAATGCACCACCACGCCTGGCTAATTTTTGTATTTTTAGTAGAGACAGGATTTCACCATGTTGGCCAGGCTGGTCTCGAACTCCTGACCTCGGGTAATCTGCCCATGTCAGCCTCCCAAAGTGCTAGGATTACAACCATGAGCCACTGCACCCAGCCGAAGCAATTGTTAAATGTGCCTCTGGCATTTGTGGTTAATGCAGCAGTTGTAAATGTATTATGCTTTCAATTTTTGTTTCTCTAAACTTTTATTTAACTTAATTTTTTTAATAGCTATGTCTTTAGAGATTTTACACTAAGGTAGCAACCCAAAGACATGGGGTTCAAGTGCTCATGCTACCACTTCCTGGCTTTGTAACACCGGTGATCCTCTCTCCACATTAATTCCTTATCTGTGGAATGAGCCCAGCACACATCCCCTTTTTGCTGCTCTCAGAGAGAATGAAGACCAAAGACAGTAAATGGATGTGCCAGTGGGAGTTAGATTTCAGATACACTCGGGTTTGAATTCTGACTCTGCCACTTACTAGCTGTGCAAACCTGGCTGAGTGATTGATCTTTCAAAACCTCAGTCTCTTCATCTATGTAATGGAAATAATTATACCTATCTTCTAAAGATTGCTTTGAGGATTAGTTGAGATTATGTATATAAAAATCCTAGAACATTAGCAAGCTCATAACTCAATTAGCTCTTTTCATTACCTATTCCTTTTATTGCAGCTTGGGTAAGAATGTGTCACAGGAATCAAATGAAGCAGCAATCCTGCTTCTGAAACGTACAACAGCGTCACCACAGAAGGGAAAAAACCACCTCTGTGTTTGTCTCCCTGGCACAGCCAGATGACTTGAGGAAGTTTGAAAATGTTAAGAGTTCAGACAAGCAATATGGAAAGACAAAACACCACCCCAAATTGTGCCTGTAACACATGCAGAAAGCAGATAAGGCTTATCGTTTATAATGTAAAAGGGAGGATTTATTAAACTAGATAAGGATCTAGGATTTATGATGAATTCTGTTTCTGTTTCTTATCCAACCCCTTTTAAGTTTTTAATAATTCACACCTCTAAAGTTACATGGGCTATGTAACTCTCTTTTATTGCCCAGTCTTTCCTTTCAGAAGACACATAAAACATTGCAAGGATTTGTAGACACTAAGAAACAATCGCAGGAAGCCAGAGAATTTGCCTAAAAATTGAAGCTGAGTCAAATAGGAAAAGTCCCCGTAACCAAGAGCAACCAGACAGCGTCTATTGTGACTTTGCCACATGAGAGACCCTGTTAAAACACCAAAGCCACCAGTATCCAAAACTGTAGAGTTTCTTGAAAAACACACATGAAAAATCATTTCCTGTCTGTCACTGAACTACCAAGTTGCTATAATATTATGTCTCTGGTGTGACTTTCAATATAGATAAACAATTTTGCTTTCTTTTTAAAGTTAACGTCACCAACAGTACATTCCCGACTTAAAATGTGGCTATTCTCTTATTTCATACTTATTAAAATTTTATTTTCTTCTTATAGTTGGCATGCATGTTTTATATATGCATATGAATACTTGCATATTTATATATATGGACAGCATGGAATTCCAAGGCCATTATGGAAAAAAGCTTAATGTTGTTTTAGTCCAACCCTCTCCTTTAATGGATACAAATACCGCGTCCAGGAGAGGACAATGACTTGCTGAAGGCCTTACAGTTGCAAGTAGGACATGGACCACCATATTTTTTTTCTTTTTCTTTTTACCTCTCCACTATATCATAGTGCCTTTTAGACCAGGGTAAAACAAAACAAAACAAAAATAAATAAAACCTACAAAGCAGACAGGAATGCCTGAATGTAACAGAACATATTTATTATTAGGTTGTTGGAAGCACTGAAGCTAGAGAGACCATGTGTCCTAGTTTGTCAGGAATATTTCAGGTTTGCACCTGTTGTGCTTTTGTAATAATTAATGGCATCCTCGTTTACTTTCAAAAATGTGCTGGTTTGGAGGATTATATATGGTCACCCTAATTAAAACACACGTTTCATGTTGAATGCCAGGATCCACATTTTACTTGCAAAGAATCAGAAAACATATTCTAAAATTTGGCTTCCCATAAGAAAATATACAAACTCTGTCACAAGAGTTGGGATTTTGAAAAGTAAGCGGGTAACACTATGTACTTGAAAATGAGCAAGACCATGTGGAATGGACCAAAGATGAGCTAGCCCTGGCCCCAAAGACTCAAGACACAAGTGTAGTTTTGCAAGGTGTATTCAATGAGAATTGTGGCTCTGTTTTTATTTTTGCTTGTTTTTAACAAACAAAATGAAAATATATGAAAGAGTAGTAAAGTGATGCTGTAATTAAAAAAAAAAAAAAAAAAACATAGCTGTGTGGGCATGGTGGCTCATGCCTGTAATCCCAGCACTTTGAGAGGCCGAAGAGAGGGGTGGATCACTTTAGGGCAGGAGTTCGAAACCAGCCTGGCCAACATGATGAAACCTCATCTGTACTAAAAATATGAAAATTACCTAGGCGTGGTGGCTCACGGCTGTAGCTACTCGGGGGAATGAGGCAGGAGAATCACTTGAACCCAAGAGGCAGAGGTTGCAGTGAGCCGGGATTGCACCAGCATGGGTGACAGAGGAGCGAGACTGTCTTCAAAAAAAGAAAGAAAAAAAAGGAAACCACAACTGAGAGTTGAGACGCAAGTGCAGTTCTTAGCAAAGTGTGTCTTGAGGCGAGTTAGTATATTTCTCTTGGCCCTATCGTTTCTGTCATCTATAAAATAAAGGGAATGAATGCAACTATCTCTTTCCAGTTCTAATTTTAGACTCCCATAGTCTTATTAATAAATTTCTACAATTTTTTCCTTCCCTTGGAATACGTATTACCCATTCATCCACTAATTACTCCCAAATTCTTGATGATACAAGTATTTCCTCAGAAATTTCAGAAAGAATGAGAAATAAGTAACAAAGAATTATCTCCTCCTGGGATTTACCTCTGGCATTAACACAATGTAACAAAATAAGGTGGGAACAAAGAGGGTCCATCTCTTCATTCCAGTGTCCTGGCTCAGACAAACGTCACTTGCATGTCCCATGTTCTATTTTATCAGCTCAGTGGCAAACCAAGACTGCCTATAGGTGTGGAATGGATAAAATAGAAAAATGTGGCATGACCAATTGGCTGAACATGGCTTTCTCCCCAACTGGTTCAGACCGCAGCCCAGCAACTCATACTGACAATAGATAAAGCTGAAACAATGGGATTAGATATGGTATAACTTTACTTGATGACACGAATATACCTAGCTTCATTTTTCTAGTGTTGATGGCTGAATTTTAATAAGTCCAAAGGTCAGTTACTTTTTGACCGCTTATATGGAGAGAAAACTGATATCTAGGGAAAGTTGATTGTATTATTCTTTCTGCACACATAGCAAGTTGATTTTCTACTTATAGAGAATGTTTTTAATTAGTGTTTGAATTGTGCATTAAAATTAGGCTTCTATAAATAGTAAACAGATGTGATATTTTATACCTTAAAATTCAAAACTTTTTTTTCTCCCTCATTTGATGAATTCTAACCCATAGCTCTCTGTTTACATGTTTGCTATTTTGGTTCTGTGTAATTCTAGAAATAACTAGTTTCAGACAGTTATGGTTTAGTGAACGCGGGGAATTGCTTTAGCTAAAATTATTGTTGCTTGTTTCTAAAACTCCTACAGAATAAATCTACGGTCTTTGGAAAAGCAGAAGTTATTTCCAATGACACATACTATTTGCTGAAAATTTACGGTAGATTGACTCATGCATCTTTGCATTGTACTTAGATTAAAATACTATAGCTTTGGTTGAGGGGTAGATGTGTCAGTGGCCTCGCTGTGGCTTAACAGTTTGTTTTGATAGGACAGAGAAAGTTTACCTAATTATAGGAGGCTCATTATTGGTTCTGAAGGAGGAAAAAAGTCATCTCAACATTGATTTCTTCTGGAAATGAATCATGCAGTTGTATAACTTTTAGCACCACTGTCTGTCTCCATCTGTGATCTTTTTTTTTTTTTCTCTCTTTTAGTTAATGTGAAGTTTGTCATTTCAAATAATGTCTGATGTCTGGCTCCAGGCTATTTGTAGATTTATCCTACTCAACATGTGTCACTCATC
This sequence comes from Macaca mulatta, assembly GCF_049350105.2. NCBI lineage: Eukaryota > Metazoa > Chordata > Mammalia > Primates > Cercopithecidae > Macaca > Macaca mulatta. The sequence goes on from NC_133413.1 coordinate 129,431,860, forward strand.
TTTGTTTAGAATCTGCAACCTTCATCCTAGCAACCTCTTTTTATTTTATCCTTGCTTTTGCTTCATTGGTGGCTCTATACAGATGATAATGGACTCTTGCAGTAAGACTATGATTAATGGTAGGTATCAAAAGTCCATAAATGTACAGTAAATTGAAATTCTTGACATGAATTTATCATCCAGATAAATATTGGCTGCATCTTATTTTAACAGACGCTTTATCCATATTTTATAGTGGCTAACTCATCCTTTTAGCAGTGCCTCTTAAAGAAACTATAGAAAGTTCAAGTGTGTCACTCCACACATTTAATCTCTGAGTTGAAGCTGGAGCCATCAGAATTCTTCCAAATGTGAAAAAAAATAAGCCTTGGAATTCCAAATGATTATAATCTTTATTTCAGTCTTTCTTGATTTTTATGTGATGTTTACTTTGTGTATCTGCTTGCACACAAACAAACAAAAAATCGATTCCAGCATGTTGTTGCCTATTTAGGAATCAAATTTTATCTAAACATGATCATGACCCATAAACTATCTTCCTATGGTCTCATAGGCTAGTCAGTGGTCCTAATATACGTTGAACAACAGAATTTTCTATCTCACCTTTAGATTTAATGTGAAGTAACCAACATGAATTTTTCAAGAACTCAGCTAAGAATGTGATGAGGCCTTAGGAAAAACATACCCTTGCAAAATCCCTAAATGCTGACAACTCTCCTAAGTAATTCAGCACTTCCACCTTGAACTTTATTCAAAAATGTATTAATATAAACCAACAGATGTTAAAGGGTACCATCTCAAAAGAAATAATACATCATTATCATAAAGAAGAAGCCACCCTCAAATAAAAATGTATTTGTATCTGTACAAGGTAAACAATTTGAGTACATCTGAGCTTTGGTGAAACTGGTTTACCACTTTTACTCTCTTGCCACATGGGTAATGGATCAAGCAGCCAGAAAATCATGGACTCATTTCAACTGTGGAAGTTCAGGGCGCGACTCCAAGCCAAAAGTGTGGCCATGGCCAGCTGTCTCAAGCCTCTATGTGTACTCAGTAACCAATAGTATGTTACAACATATGCTGCGTCAATCTAGCCATTGGCCTTCCAGACCAAGTTAGGAGGGTTTTTATTGCATTTGGTGCACTGACAAGGAAGCTTTGATTATATTCTATGGGTCAGGAAGTAGAAAAGCACAAAGACTAAAGATGAAAATACAATTTAGACTTTTCACTTTCAGGTTCATAACAGTAATATATTCATTTTTGTCTCCTTTTAGAACTAACCTATATTTAATATGTAAATGCAGGTTTCCCAAACACTTCCCCTATTAGTCGGAATTACAAAGAGTTTCCTTTCTGAAAAAAAAAGTTTATGTGCAAAACTAGAATGTATTTATTCTTTTAAGAATGAACCCTAAAAGTACTGGTTCATTTTCTGTTCTAATACTTTCCAGTTTTCTACATTTTGCTGTAAAGACAGACTGAAAACTAATAGGATAAAAACAAATGGCTCTGAGTGTTTAATGTTAAGGGTGTCATGCTAATCATAGTAAAAACCAATTATTAAAAACATAGCTCTCAGTAATAAAGCAAATAAATGGAAAATCTGAATTTCCCTCTCTTATTTAAAAAAAAAAAAAAAACCTGAGAGAATTATGAGAAAAACAGGCCTACCTGTTAGACAAATCTGATTTTCAAGATAAATTCTAGAGTTTGAAAAATTTTAATATACACACACACACACACACACACACACACACACACACACACACTACTGTAGAATAAGAACCATCAGTCTACATGATAACCCCCAATCCGTGGGTACTCAATCATCAAAGAAAAAAAATTATTATTTAGCATACTTATTTAGTAAAGCAGAAGAATAGCATAAGAGTATTTGAAAAGTTGGTTTTGTTTTTTAAATATTTTTTTCCGACTTTTATTTTAGATACAGAAAGTACATGTACAAGTTTGTCACCTGGATATATTGCACTCAGGTATTGAGCCTAGTACCCAATAGGTAATTTTTCGATCCATGCCCCACTTCCTCATTTCCCCCTCTAGTAGTCTGCAGTGTTTATTGTTCCCATGTTTATGTCCATGGCTGATCAATGTTTAGCTCCCACTTATAAATGACAACATGTAGATTTGGTTTTCTGTTCCTGCATTAACTCGTTTAGAATTATAACCTATAGCTCCATCCATGTTGCTGCACAGCACATAATTTTATTCTTTTTTACAGAGTGTTCTGTAGATGTCTATTCATTCCAGTTGGTCAAGTGTCAAGTTTAAATCCAGAATTTCTTTGTCAGTTTTATGACTTGATAATCTAACATTGTCAGCAGGACATTGATGCCTCCCACTATTATTGTGTGGTTGCCTAAGTCTTTTTATAGGTGAAGAACTTATATTATGAATCTGGGTGCTCCAATGCTGGATGTATATATTTAGGATGGTTAAGCTTTCTTTTTGGATTTTACCTTTTATTATTATGTAATGTCCTTTTTTTGGCCTTCTTTTCATTGGTTTAAAATCTGTTTTATCTGTTATAAGAATAGTGACTCCTGTTCTTTTCTGTTTTCTGTTTTTATGGTGGATCATAATCCATCCCCTGACTTCGAGCCTGTAGGTGTTGTTACATGTAAGATGGGTCTCTTGAAGACAGCAGATGGTTGGGGCTTGTCTTTTTATCCAGCTTGCCACTCTATATCTTTTAAATGGGGCATTTAGCCCATTTACATTCAGGAGTAATAACGATATGTGAGATTTCAATCCTGCTGTGTTGTCAGCTGGTTGTTATGCAGACTTGATTATGTAATTGTTTTATTGTGCCTGTGGGCTATGGGTTTAAGTGTGTTTTTGTGGTAGCAGGTACTGTTCTTTTGGTTCCATGTTTAGCACTTCCTTAAGGACCTCTTGTAAGGCTGGTCTTATTGAAATGTATTCCCTCAGCATTTGTTTGTCTGAGAAGGATTTTATTTCTCCTTCACTTATGAAGCTTAGTTTTCCAGGATATGAAATTCTTGGTTGGAATTTCTTTTATTTAAGCATGCTAAAAATAGTCCCCCAATCTCTTCTGGCTTGTAAGGCTTCTACTGAGAGGTCTGCTGCTAGCCTAATGGGGTTCCCTCTGTACATGACTTGACTTTTCTCTCTAGCTGCCTTTACATTGGTTTTTAACAAAGAGAAATTCTCAAGCTCAAACATTAAGTCTTATTAACTGTATTATCACTAGGGATTAGGTACATTCATAACATACAGTAGGTTCACCTAAATTCCTGATGAAGCATAGGTATTTTCTTTTTTTTGAGACAGAGTCTCACTCTGTTGCCCAGGCTGGAGTGCAGTGATGCAATCTCAGCTCACTGCAAGCGCTGCCTCCCAGGTTGACACCATTCTCCTGCCTCAGTCTCCTGAGTAGCTGGGACTACAAGTGCCGCCACTGCACCCGGCTAATTTTTTGTATTTTTAGTAGAGACAGGGTTTCACTGTGTTAGCCAGGATAGTCTCGATCTCCTGACCTTGTGATCTGCCAGCCTCAGCCTCCCAAAGTGCTGGGATTACAGGCGTGAGCCACCGTGCCTGGCCGATATTTTCTTTTAATACTTATTATAGGAGGCTACATTACTGGTTCTGAAAGAGGAACATTATGTCATCTTACCTGATTTTACCTGAAAATGAATCATACTATAAATCATACTATAATGTCTATCACTACTGTCTGTCTCCATTAATGAGCGAATTCCATTATCTTAAAATTCAATTTTCCCCATTTTGGGGGGAAATACAGTATTGCTATGGCTGAACAAGCTATTAGGAGAAGAGTCAATATGGCTTTGAGGCTGAAATTCAGACTGAAGTTGATTGTGCTCAGTTCCAGGACACCGTCATTAGCCATGAAACCTCGGACAAGTCACTTAACTTCGAAGCAACTCTTTCCTGGTAAAAATAGTCCCTACCTACTTGGCTTTGTGTGAGAATTTAGTTCATACATGTAAAGTACTTGCAAAATGAATGTTACCTAGCACTTCATAAGTTTCACCTACTCTATTTTGCATGAGATTATCAAAGATAATGCACTTAATTGAAAAACTCTTGTAATTTATAACTTTTAACAATATCCACAGTAACCAAACAAAAAATAACTGACTTTTCACTTTAATAGGCTCCTGAATGTCAAGGAAAAAAATAAATAAGGTTCATTTGGCCTACAAAATTTTGGTTTAATTTTAAACCCACAGCAACCTATTGAAATCAACTTATGGCAGCCTTAAAGTGATATGATTTCTTCAGAAGTGGGTCAGTAAAGAGATTTTCTATTTCAAGAGAATCTTATAAATCACCAGATAAAGACTATGAGAAACGGCATATACACACTTATAGTCTGATTAAATATCTGGATGGATATTTTTTCTTGGGAAAAAAGTCCTATATTTTATGGCTTAGTAATTTATTCTACTTTAGTAAAGCTGTTACCTTTTAAGACAACACAAAATTGAATGAATATATCATTCTAAGTGTAATTCATGTGGAAAAAATGTCTATTTTTGGAGATAAAAAGGCAGATAAATCAGTCCACATCTTGGTTACTGATGCAAAAGAACTCTGCCACGGTGGAAGGATATGTCAGTGATTCTGTCCTAAAATTATTGACATGTTTATAGAATGGGCCTGAGGAGGCCAAGTTCATGTGCTCATTGCCTGTGCAGGTTAAGTAGCAGTGATCTGTCCGTTACCCCTACACTGCTCCCTATTTAATTAAGCCAATTTATTTTTCATACATCTGAAATATTCTGCGAAGTCTTACCACCAGCAAGAAAGCTAAACTATTAATACTGCAGCTAAGGATGAACTAGAGCAAAAGAGAAAACTGATTGATTTTTAAAATGAATTAATCCTTACTCCTATCCTCTTTCTAAAGCTAAGTATTTAAGAGAAACAGGGATATCTTATAGAACTATTGACTAAAAACTGGTTTCTGAGTTAGAGGTGCAAGATTAAAAAAAGTGGACATGAAAGTTGTGTAATAAAATAAAATTTAAGAACATAATCAATTTTCAAAATTGAATCAAGAAAAGCATGAATTATAAATAATGTACCCACTTATTGCTTTTCCTAGATTACTGTTTTATGTGATATTTGGATTACAACTTGCTTCCTTTTTTAGTGATAAAACCACCAATATAGCAAATTAGAAAATCGAAATTCAAGTCCCTATGATTCCCAACAATCTGGCTGAGGGCAAATCTTTTAACCTTCTTGAGCCTCGGTTACTGTATTTTTAAAATGAAGGTTTTTATGAGGAAGATGGAGATAATTTATCTGTTGAAAATCTTATCAATGTTTTAAAACAGCAACAAGAATATCCTGCTTGGGGGACCAAGGTGTAAGTCTGAGACTTGATCACAAGCTGGAGCGTCTGGCACACAGAGATGGGGCTGAATCACTGTTCACAGAATGCTCATTAACGCATGAATGAATCAATGAATATGCAGTGGATAAAAGATTGTGAAACTTAGCCATAGCATGAGGAAAGAAAATTAAAACAATGAAAAGCTCATACCATATTAATAGAGACTGTGATTCATTTTGAGGGTGATGACATTATTTAAATTCTCAGTTTCTTAAATGTATACCATACACAGATTTTAACACGTTGAAGGAATGTGGCAAATGATAAAGGTAAAGGTTCTGAATCTAGTGACAGAGGGTAGAGACAGATGCTCAGACTCAGCTTAGATTCAGGCTTTGGGGCTTGAATCCTAGCCCTGCACTTCAATTGCTGTGCGATGTGAGGCAAATCACTTAAACACTCTGTCTGACTTTTTTCACATAAAAAAAAAATGAGAACGCTAACAGTTTTACTATGTCATACCAAACATCAAAAGAGATAGCCAAGATAGTAAAATGAATGACCTTTCTGGGGTAACTTTTTTAGCCCCTGAGCACCTGGTGATAGAAAATACAACAGGATGGCAAAATTTCTGTAAATATTCCCATCTATAAGATTATTAAAAATATTGAAGTTTCTCATTCTTAAGCAAAATTCATTTGGCTTGGTGATTGCAAAGCATTTTAGTCAATAGGGTTCTAGCAATATTCCATAATTTTAGCTTGAGTTTGCAAAACACATGCATTTTTTATAGGAGGTCAGGCACTAGACAAATTATGAAAAATGGTAGCAGCACCAAGTCTTTGCGTACGCTGACGTCTCACAAAGATCACATTAATGCCACTAAGACAGTGTTGCTGGGGAAGAGTTATTACAAGTCCTCTCAGCCAGTTAAGTATTTTAGAACAAAAATGACAACTCCAGCCATTACCCAAGGCATTATCTCATTGAATTTTTAAAGCTACCATAGATATCATTACTGGCCTTAATTTCTAAGATCTGAATTCAATTTCCAGTTGTGACATTTATTAGTTATACAAATTCATTATGTCCTCTTAAAGTTCCCCATGTCTCCATTTACTCACAGAGGAATGAGATCCTCAGATAAAAATAATGTCTGTGGAATAAATTATAAACAGTTAAGCAAGCCCACCCTCTCCTAAGGCTAGTTGGTGATGTTGTTTCTGTGCCATTCTATCTTCAGGGGAGAGAAAAATAAGAATTATTACATGCTAACTGGAAGACATGTTGCTGGTGGCAATAACTGTCTTAAGGTAAAAGTATTTTTATTTTAGAACTTACTAACAAATTTAGTCGAAGGCAAACAAGCAAGAGAGCTAAAATCTCTGCAAAATGAAAATAAAACAACAAAAAAAAAGATTTTGGAGCTGCTTTGGCAGCCAAGAGAGCAGGAGAGGGAGGAGATCTGGGAACTAAGAAGAAAGGGGAAGGCATAAAATTTCAGAGAAAAATGTGGAGAAGGAAAGTCCTGAGCGAAGACGGCAAAGAGGAAATTCCTAGTGTGATACTGGCTAGAGAATTCTAATGAACAGGAATGCCTCCTACTCAATTTTAAGTGGTTTGATTTGATGTGCTCTAAAATAATAGCTCTGTTATCCTCAACACTTCAGTAGAAAAATGCTGTATAAAACTGCCTTATATAGGGATGCTTCAGGGAAACCGTAAAAGGAGGGACTATGTTCTATCTGTGGGTGAGAGCAAGGGGGAGAAGTGAAATGAGCTGCAGGAAGAGAGGGTCAAGATGCTAAAAAGAGATGAGCAGCAGTGAATAGGAAATGAGTCTTCAGCAATTCTCAGCAATCTCAGTGAGGGCAATAGGCTAGCAAAGTTTGCAAGGCAGAAGCTCAAGGCTGTTTCATTTAAGGATGAAAGAGCATTATTACTCCTCAAAGCAGGAACACTTGAGTACGGTAAGGTGTGTGGCACCTGGGTTCCACATTTCCTAACATGCACAGTATGAAAGATTACGTTTGAGTTAGTGAGCAATAGTTCTTAGCAGGTTCTGTGCAGTGAACAATCAGGGTTTAAATCCTCACTTCACTACTTTCCTCTGAAACACAAAGTCAGTTACTAAAGTCTTCTAAGTCCGTTCTCCATTTGTGTCTCCAGATGATAACAGCTGCCTCTCAGGATTATAGGCAATTTAAAAAAAAAAAAAAGGGGGGGGCCTTATTTCTGAAGATCTGTAATATGATAGCTTGCACACAGTTAAACTTACACAATGACCTTCATTCTTTCCTTCAGTTCTTGATTTAGTCTGTTGACTTCAAATAATTTACAGTAGTCCCCTCTTTATCCATGGGGGATACATTCCAACTGGATACTTGAAACCGTGGATAGTATTGAACCCTATATATACTGGTTTTTTTTCCTATACATACATACCTATGATAAAATTTAATTTACATACTAGGCGCCGTAAGAGGTTAACAGCAACTAATAATAAAATGGAACAATTAAAATAACATGTCAGCATCACTACTCTTGCACTTTGGGGCCATTATTAAGTACAATAAGGGTTACTTGGACACAAGCTCTGTAATATTCCAACAGTCTCTCTCATCTCCAAGATGATTACTAAGTAACGACCAGGTAGCTAGTCAGAGTGGATAGGCTGGACAATGGAGGAATTCATGTCCCAGGCAGAATAGAGTAGGAGATGGTGTGAGATTTCATCATGCGACTCAGATGGCATCCAATTTAAAAACCTATGAATTGCTTATTTCTGGAATTTTCCATTTAATATTTTCAGAGTATGGTTGAACTGAAACCATTGAAAGTAAAACTGCAGATAAGAGGAGACTAATGTATTTTAGGAATGCAACTTGTAAATGTCATTATTTGCCAGGGGAATTCTTCAGATTGCAATAATCAGATTGCAAACAGGTCTTATAAAGACGTTTGCATTTTAAAATATAAGTGATGATGATATTCATTTAGGAAACATGTAAGAGACAAAGAGTCACTTAGCAGAGATGCCATGGGGCTGGGACTGGTTAGAAGAACGGAACACAAAACCAATTTTGAGTTGAGCTCAGCGGTACAATCCTAAAACATAAACCTAGCTTGTGGCATCCGAAATCGCTCACATCATTCTTGCTTGGGGTCCCTAGATTCTTGCTTCCATTTTCTATGATGTATTCTGGAATGATGCCTCTGGAATTAACAAGTTTTAAAAATATTTTGCAACAAAATTATTATTTTTAAATAAAAGTGTTCCTCAATGTTGTATAAATTGTGACATGTCCTTCCTTATAAACTTTTGAATCCTTTCACATAAAAAGTAATTATATGTGTAAAAGACTTCAATATCTATGAATGTTATGAAGTAGAAATTTTAGTCATTTATGGGAAGATAGAAAATGAAGGCTATTTTCTTGATGATCTTCTCAAAAGTAATTTATGAAAATATGTTTTGAGAATTTTACATGATGTAAGCAACCCAAATCTGTGATGTGAAGTATCTAAAACATAAACAGACCATTAAAAAAGAAACATATTATTTATTAGGCACATGCTTCTCAGTAGAGTTGAAATAAATATTTATCTCCATAAAGCAGAAAACATTTTCCCAGGAATGTGTTGTATTCTGTGTTTTATCAGTTCAGCAAATGCCTGATAGCCTTTCTTAACTTCTCTGTGTTGGGTATCAAACAAATACAATAGGTCAACCACTCACTGTTCAGTCTGTGGAAACCCTACTGATTGAGGCTTCTCAGAAGCAAGGGGTAAAGGAAGAACAGGAAGTGGCAATGACCCTGAAGAACACTCATCTCTGACCTCTGTGTATAGCAAGGAGAGAGAAAAGTATGCTCTTCAGTAACGCAATCTTTATTTTCCTATTTCTCAGGAGCCCATGTGCTGTAAACCTGTATTTGACCTGCTGCCCCAAGGTTAACATAGGCCCACAGCCTCCACATTTGCAAAATGGCGAGCTAAGATACAGAATAAGTAAATACTCATCCCAGGAGCAAAATTGTTGATGGCGTTGAAAGCCGGCTCCATGCCTCAAAAATGTCAAGTCACAACTAATGTTTAACAGTTTCTATTACACATATTCAATTTAATCAGCTATTTGTCTTAGAGAGCATAAAGCAATTTAAAATTGATCATGTGTTTGAGCTGACTACAAAGAATAAAAATGCCTGTAAAAAAGAGAAAAAAGTGCTATTAAGTATCAATTTCCTTTTTGCACTGCCAAAAACATCAAAGAATCTTCCAGTTATAAAATCTGAACATGCTTCCTCTTCAGAGTTGACAATTTACCAAATCCTATTCTGTCTTTAAAATACCTTGACTGTTTTTTTTTTTCTTCTCAGTTTCTATTTTTTGAGCTCTCATTCACTCCAATGACTTTAATTACGACTGATATGTAGATGACTTTCTAATCTGTACCCCGGGCTGAAATTTTTTTTGAGCCACCAGAAACCAACTCCACATATCCAAAATTCAATTCATTTACTTCTCTTCACAATTTGCATTCCTTGTTTCAGTAAATGACACCGTATCCAATTGTTTAAGGCAGGAACCTGGCAATCACCCTGACTTCTTCCTCTTCTTTACCCTCAATTTCCAAAGAATCAATAGGTCTTGTCACTTCCATTTGTGTTAATACCTTGAATCGATTTGCTTCTCTATAACCCCATTGTTACTGATAATGTCCAGGGCACCCTTAAAAAATCAAGCACTACAGGTTGCCTATTCAATATCTATTCTTGCTTCCAAAGCCTTGATTTACCTAATTTAAAATGTTTAATCTCTTAGTTTCCCTTGCTGCTAGCATAGGACATAATTCCGGCCAATGAGATGGAAGTTAATTTTACCCCAAAAGTTTTTTGGGAAAAACTCCTTAAAATTGATTAACTTAACTGTCTTGTTTCATCAGCTCTTGATCCACAACCTTTCCCTTCATGCCTAGAATGTACACGCAATGTCTGAATTGCAGCAGCCCTTTTGTGAGTACAAGGAGAAAAGCTCCATGCAAAAAACAGTGAAGCCAGAAGGGAGAAGTCATGGTTGCTGGCAGTAACACGGTGCTACTATGTCAAGATTTTCTGTGTCCATATTTCTTACTATCTGAAAAAACAAACACACAAACAAAATAAAACAAAACACCTCATTTCATTAAGTCAGTAAGCCACTGTTACTGGGTTTCTATTACATGAAGCCAATGAAGTTGTACCTCTGTCACATTTCTCATATTCTCCATTTTATTTCTAATATTGGCATTTAAAAAAAAAATCTTCACGGGCCATGATTGCCCTTATGATAGTTCCAAACTCCTCAGCAGCATGTATAACGCCTTTCAGGATCTAGTTCTTAACTCTAGGTTAAGCTTCATTTATCCCATCACGTTCGAACCTCTATGCTCAATCAATTATACTTTCAGTTCCTCAAACACATCATTCTCTCAACTAAGACTTAAATGTGCTATTCTGTCTAAATGGAATATTCTTTTATTCCTCTCCCACTTTACTTGGATAACTGACAAGTTTTCTAAAATCCTGCTGTTATGGTTTGGCTCTGTGTTCCCACCCAAATCTCATCTCAAATTGTAATCCCCACGTGTCAAGGGAGGGAGGTGACTGGATCATGAGGGTGGTTTCCTCCACACTGTTCTCCTGATAGTGAGTGAGTTCTCATAAGATCTGATGGTTTTGTAAGTGTTTGACATTTCTTCCTTCACTTGCTCTTCTTTCTCATGCCTCCTTGTGAAGAAGGTACTTGCTTCTCTGTCACCTTTCGCCATGATTGTAAGTTTCCTGAGACCTCCCACGCCATGTGGAACTGTAAGTCAATTAAACCTCTTTCCTTTATAAATTACCCAGTCTTGGGTATTTATTTATAGCAGTGTGAAAACAGACTAATATACCTTCTTAGGAAACACATCCTGAAAGAAACCTTTCTTGATCCAACAAGCCTAGATCAGGTGCCTCTACTCTGGGTCCCTATAACAATTACATGCCAGTATTTCTCTCCATCAGAATATTTTCCACACTAATGACAACTACTATTGTACTTCTCTGTCCCCTCAACTAGATGAAGATAAATTTCTTAAGGAAAAATTGTGTCTTATTCACTGTTGTAATTCCCTGGTTTATCACAATAGCTGATAAATAGTACTATATAGTTGTTGAATGAGTAGATGAATAAATGCATTTTCATTACACATATCTATCATTCAAGCTCAAACTCCCATCATTATGGGCCCTTACAATTCATTGTAATTCATCCAATATTATTCAAGACATTGTGGTATATAATTAATCACAGAACAACAATAATGAAAATTGTTGCCTCCAGCTCCATTAGGACCAGAAAAGGGTATTGATTTCTTAATAAGTTAAAAAGGTGTAGGGTACTTGAGCTCTTTAATACAATTAATTTTTGTAATTAACTTTATAATTAGGTATATTTAAATGAAAAATTTAGTTGTATCTATATTAATGTTTTTCTTCTATCTGGTTGTTTTCTATCAATTACTTTGACTGCAAAAGCCTCAACTGAAGACACTAAATCAGGGCATATAGAACCAGAAACAATCTTAAGATTACTGACTTCCTGAATCTACACGGACTTCTCTTCAAAATAGAGTCAAAATACAATTTGTCTACTTGACTATTTCCAGTCTTATAAAAACACTACTCGAGAATTATAACTATTTCAAGACTTTTGGAATACAGTTTTCATGACAGGTTTGAGGTTTTTTTTTTTTACACTTTTATGGTGGTATAAATTATATGTCATAAAATTAACTAATTGTAAGTGAAGAGTTGGATTTTTTAGTATACTTATATAGTTGTGCAATCATCACTTTACTGTAGATTTATAACACAGCTGTCACTTCCAAGAGTCCCATTGTGTCCATTTTCAAACAATCCCTGCTCCCACTCTCAGCCCCAGGCAACCACACATCTGCTTTCTATGTGTAGAGGGTTGCCTTTTCTAGAAATTTCATATAAATGGAGTCATACATGATGTATCCATTTGTGTCTGATTTTTCTTTTTTTATTTAGCATAATTTGGAGATGCAGTGCCATCTATGTTGCATGTATCAGCAGTTTGTTACTTTTATCGTTGAATAGCATTCCATTGTATAGATATACAATGTTCTGTTTACTTACTACTTGTGGATGTTTGTATTTTTTCCAATTTCTGGCGATGATGAATGACACTGTTATGAACATTTATGAAGAAGTGTTTGTGTGGACACATGTCTTGATTTCTTCCAAGTAGATATCTAGGAGTTTAATTGCTGGATTATGCTTTAAGTTTATATTTAACTTTTTAAGAAGCTGACAAACTGTTTTCAAAAGTGACTGTACATTTTACATCCATACCAAAAATGAATGAGGGCTTCAATTTACCACATTTCAGCAAACACTCAGTATTGTCACATTTATTATTATTATTATTATGGCTAGTCTTACCTGTATATAGTGATATCTCATTGAAATTTAATGAATAAAAATTGTAAGCACCTTTTTATGTGTGCATTAGCTATTTACCTTCTTTGCTGAATGTCCATTTAAATATTTTGCCCATTTTTAATTTGATTGTATTATTTAGCTAAGCACAAATTCTTTATTGGATATATGATTTGTAAATGTTTTTTCCAGTCTGTGACTTTTCTGTTTACTTTCTTAATGGTGTTTTTTGAAGCACAAATGCTTTAAATTTTGATGTAGTATAATTCATCAATCTTTTATGAATTGTTCTTTTGGTGTACTATCTAAGAAACTTCTACATAACCCAAGGTTGCAGAGGTCTTCTCCTATGTTTTTTTAAGAAGTTTTATAGTTTTGTCTTTTATATGTAAACCTTTGATACATTTCAGTAAATTTTTGTGTATACTGTGAGATAGGTTCCAATTTCATTTCTTTGCATGTTGTAGCTACCTAATTTTTACAGCGTCATTTGTTGAAAAGACTATTATTTCCCCCACTTAGTTGCCTTGGTACCTTTGTTAGCAATCAATGAACCATGAATGTGAGAATGTATTTCTGGGCTTACTAGTTGGTTACATTAATCAGTACTTTGCATATCTCCCTCCATACTGAGCCTATCTCTGTGAAAGCAAAGTTGCTGGATTTTCTGGCTGTCCCTGTGCTGATAAAACTGCAATTCTCACCAACTGCAATGAGGAGAGAGGTGGAGTTTTCTCCATACATGAAGGCCTCATACTTTTATTGTTCTTGCACAAAGCCAGGGTTTCTTTTCAAGAACAAATGCTTAGTTAGTGGGTACAAGGTAAGTTATTTGGGTGATGGATACCCTAAAAGTCCTGACCTGACCACTACCCAATCCACTCATACAACAAAATTGCAAATATACCCCATAATTTTGAACAAATCAAAAGAAAATAGAGCCCTGAAATGATTATTTTGATAACTTCATCTAGTTTCATAGATGTTTGTGGAAAGGGTGTTCTGACTTCTTCACATAGCCGTGGCTGAAACTTCCTTTTCATGACTAATTTTTAAGGGGAAGAATATGCTGTTGAGCCTCATCTCAGCACACCTACCCACAGAAGTTGCTTGAAATTATATTTAAAGTAATTTTTGGAACACCTGGGTCCATATGGCAGATTAAATCTACATGTTTATTCTCTGCTACCTCCACAATGTCACTAAAATAGCAGTAATAAAACTTTAAAAAACCCAAAATGACAGTAAGGAAACAAGAAAAGCAACCAAAAAGTGTTTTGGAAGCTAACAAAAGTATTAGACAATGGTCACTGTCTTAACAGAACAGAGAAACGTGAAAACTATCACTGGAAACAACAGAAAGATGTAAGTTGATAACACACCAGAAATTCAGAGGTCTCAGGAACTGAAGATACCATATACTATGTGTTTTGAATGGTGGCAAAATGAGGCTGAAAAGGAATATTGGGAAAGTCTTTAAAATGAACATTTATGGCTATTGATTTCCAAACCTACTATGTGCTGCTAGAGAACTACACCTGGTATATCTGAGTACAAGACTGAGATTTTAACCCATGGACACCGAGGGAGATCAGCCATAGCTGAGGTGATAGTGAGCTACAGAAGATTAAGAGAAAGTAAGAACACTGAGATACTTAAATCCCTTTCTTAATCAGAATGCTACTAGTAATATACACATCCCCTTAAACAAAGGATTGGAGTATGCTAAATAAATCTTACAGTTCAAAAAACAGAGATGCAGGTAATGAGAATGAGAGGCTCCCACAAATTAGGCAAGTCATTAACTCTTTGCCCTATAATACAGTACATATTGTCATTAGTCAACTAACTCCACTTGCATATACAGAGCTTCCAAGTATCGGTTTAGTGGCTCCTAACTATGAATGGATCAGTGTAGGATATCCAGATATTTTATTAAAGTCAGTGACAAGAAATATATAAATTAAATCAAACAGAAATACAAGGAATTTAGACTAAATAGTGACAATCCAAGAAACAAAAGAGCTTCTTAAAAAAAACTGTGATGGGTAGATTTAGAGATCTAATAAAAAAAAATAAGACAAAAGCTATAAAGGAAGAAAAATTAGACTGAGATATAATAGGTGCTCAATAAATATTCGTTGAATGAATTGAATTTTTATAACTATAAAGGATGTGCATATTTATAAATAATTTATAATGGTTCAGTGTAAAACACACATTGAACAAAAGAATTGAAAGACATGAGTGGATAAATACACCAGAAATTAGAAGATTAATCCAAAAGATCCAATATAACATTGAGAAATGGTCTTGAGAGACAGGGATGGGGACAGAGAGGTGGAGGTAATGAAATTATAAGGAGCCAACGCAAGAAAATTTATAATACTGATGGACAATTATTTCCAGACTTAAAGGATCTACAGTTAGCCAATACAGTAAATGCAAAAAGGTCCACATTAAGTCCATATCATTGAAATTTCAGAATAGCTGGTGTTTTAAAAAACTCAGAAAACTTCTAAAGAGAGAAAAAACATATTCTGTAGAAACTGGAGAAAATATGAACAACATCAAGTTTCTCAGCAGCAATACTAAAAGCTAAAAGAAAATAGAATAATATCTTTACACCTCAGGGTAAAAATTATTTTCATACTGGGATCCTATATCCGGCCAAAATATCATATAATTTGAAGGTACAATTACTATATTTTTAGACCTGCAATGTCTCAAAAATTTATCTGGAGTCCACTCCCTTTCAGGAAGCTACTAGAAGACATACTATATTAAAATGAAGGATGAAACCAAGGAAAAAAAAGATGCAGATGTCAGAAAAGGAGTTGCGTAATAATAATATCAATTCCTAGACAATAGTGAAGATGAGTCTCAGGATAACAGCTTGCCAACAAGCCTTCCAATCTTAATGGAGCAATAAGTTTGAGGGTTCCCAAAGATATTTCTAAGAAAAGTAATGGAAACTAATAGAAGACTTTACATTTCTACAAAACTGACAAATCTCAAATAATTGGTGGTTACTATGGGTTTGGTACATAGAAAGCTATGCAAAAAAAAAAAAAAAAAAAGCAATCATTAAACCTAGGGAGAAACAAAATTAGTACATGAAACACAATGTAATCATAATGTGCTATGTACCTCTGCTGTGAATAATTGTTACAGGCCCATTATATTATAAACATTATTGGATTAAAATTGTAATATTAAGTTACTAGGATTAAAAGAAGGAAAATGTGTGTGGAAGATGTAGACCTAGGAACGAGAGAAACATCTCCATCTTCCATATTGAGAAGTCAATGAGAAAAAAATAAAAAGCAGAGTATCAGTTTAAGTTTGTTACTTAAAAATACAAAGGAGATAAATTAAGAAGCACTAAAATAATTATTTTACTAATAATTAAATACTCCTATAGGTATTCTTACAGGAGTAAGACTCGAGTGGAGAGCAAACAGTGGGAGGCCTTCTGATTTTGTCTCATAAGCCTGTTAAAACCATTTGACTTTTTTTTAAAAAATCAGCTTTCCCAGGTTGAATATTTGATTTTTTTTTAATTTTTATTATTATTTTTTTAAGATGGAGTCTCACTCTGTTGCTCAGGCTGGAGTGCAGTGGCGTGATCTCGGCTCACTGAAACCTCCATCTCCTGGGTTCAAGTGATTCTCCTACCTCAACCCCCCAAGTAGCTGGTACTACAGGCATGCGTCACCACACCTGGCTAATTTTTATATTTTTAGTAGAGATGGGGTTTCACTATGTTGGCCAGGCTGGTTTTGAACTCTTAACCTCAAGCACTCTACCCACTTCAGCCTCCCAAAGTGCTGGGATTACAGACATGAGCCACCATGCCTAGCCTTGATTTTTTAAATGTGGTTTTATAATATGAAATTTGAAATATAAAAAAGAAATTATTATGTGTTTGCATGTTACTTTCTAAATGCTTTATTTTAAAAGTCACTCTACTAAGTTTCATCTTTTACAAACTGTATAAAGTTAAATTAACTCACAAGAGAGAATTTTAATCCACTAAGTACTTACGTGAATGGACAAAGCTGAAACCAAGTCCAAAGTTGAGTTATATCAATTTGTCAAGAAACCCCTTCTGGAGATGAGGTTGTCCTTGTGTTGCTATCCTGTTTTAACTAGTAAAATACTTCTGCCTTAGGATATGCTTTTTTCATATCCTGGAATTTATTTTCCTTCCAGGAAAATATCATGAAGCTGGATGCATGATCATTAAAATGCACAAGAACAGATGTTGCTGGGTGTCTGTCAAGCACTAAGTAAACGTTCTGATGTGTCATTTTTTCTAGTTACTGTGGATGAATAGCACAAAAATGGAGTGTTAGTTTGGGGCTGCCATAACAAGTTACCCCAAACTTAGTGCCCTAATACAGCAGAACTTTATTATCTCATACTTCTCAAGGCCACAAGTACAAAATCAAGGTATAGGGAGTAGAGAACTCTACTCTGCAGGCTGGAGGGGAGAAGCACTCCTTGCCTCTGACAGTTTATGGTGGCTGCAAGCCCATTCTTTAGTTTGTGGTTGTGTAACTCTCATTTCTGCCTTGGTCTGCACATGGCCTTCTCCTTTCGTCTCTGTCTCCCTCCTTTGGGTGTCTCTTCTAAGGACCCTAGTCACTGGATTTAGGATCCACCCAGATAATCTAGGATGATCTCATCTTGAGACTCTTAGCTTAATTATGTTTGCAAAGACCCTTTTGTCACATAAGGTCACATTCACAGGTTCCTGGGTTAGATGTGGATATATATATTTTTTTAAGGCCACAATTCAATTCACACACACACACACACACACACACACACACACACACACGCAAAGAGTAGAGAAATAACAGGGCAAATATCACTTGTTATTTACTTTAATGACAGGTCATATTTGGACAAACACAAAGCTAAGCCTGGAATTCCAATATCTTGGGAATTGAAAGATGAAAGCAGTCAGAAAAAGTAGAACTATGAAGACAGTTTTATAAACTAGCCACTAATTCTTTTCTTTTTAGATTTACCATTAACCTCTTCCACTTTTATGCCATCTGTAAACTTGACTGGCTTGTTGTCTATTTTAAAACGACGTTTTAAGGCAAAAACAGTGTTGGCTTGTTGTTCTCAGCGACTTCATTTTCTGAATAAACAAGACTGAACCCTTTTACATGTCAGTAGAAATCTTTCTGAGAAGCACTATTTTTTTGCACACTAGAGACGATATACTTAACATCATTCAACCACTTTCTTTTGTGTATTCAATCATCTTTCCCATTTTAAAATTAAGTAATGTTTTATATAAAATATGTGAATTCTCTGTAGCAATTTAAATTTTGATGTAGTATTTTCTACATTATATAGGAATATATTTTTATGCTTTATTGAGTAAAAAAAAAAGAAAAAAAAAGGGAGGGGGACAGAATATGCCAAGAAAAATTTTTAAGGACTATTATTTGTTTGAAATGGTGACCAGTTAATTTCTATATATAAATGCAATGATTCTGTTCTCATTGTATGCCAGGAAATGTTTGAAAATAAACAAATAGTGAAATAGACTTAGGGTAGTCTAAACAATTTAAAGAGTACCAATTTTCTTAGAATCATAGAATTTAGAAAGAATGTTAAATATGAAGTCCAAACTCACTTTATATGCCTCGTGGCAATTGACATTACGTGATTTGCTCTATATCACATATCTGGCTGTGACAGATGTAAAATTTTAGGTTCCTAACATCATTCTATTCTCATGATTTTTCTATCACTGTTAACCTGACAAATGCATCCACTTTAGACGTTTTAAGTGTTTGTGGAAAATTAATGCATCCTCAATGCTTGAAAATGTTCATCTTTATGGAAACCAAATAGTATTTTAAAAGCAGGATTTTGGGAAATAAATTTGTATTTGAGTTTTTTTTTTTTTTTTTTTTTTTGGTCACATTTTCAATGGATGACCTCATTCAAACTGCTTAATTTTTTTGAGCCTCAGCTGCTTTGTTTGCAAAATGAAAGGACTACTATATAATCCACAGGACTATTTTGAGACAAAATAAACTCAAGTTGAGACTAGCTCTCAGCCTGCATATAATGACTATTCAATCAGTGCCAGTTTCCTTCCCTGTACTGCTTATAAAAAAGTCAGTCAGTTACACTATAAACCTGTTGTGATGTATTCAGTTGTCTCCCTCCCACCTCAAAATTCGTGTGTTGAAGTTCTGATCCCCATTACCTCAGAGCAAATTTCTGCTCTTTAAGTCAAGGGTCCCCAATCCCCAGGCCACAGACTGGTATCGGTTTGGGGCCTGTTAGGAACAGGGCTGTACAGCAGGAGGTGGGTGGCGGGTGAGCCTGCCAAGTTTCATCTCTATTTACAGCTGCCCCTCATCAGTCACATTACTGCCTGAGTTCCACCTCCTCTCAGATCAGCAGTGGCATTAGGTTCTCATAGGAGCGCAAACCCTATTGTGAATTGTGCAAGTGGGGATTTAGGTTGCCTGATATTTAGGAGAATCTAATGCCTGATGTCTCCTATCACTGTCTCCTATCATCCCCAGATGGGAGCATCTAGTTGCAGTAAAACAAGTTCAGGGCTCCCACTGATTCTACGTTATAGTGAGTTGTATAATTATTTCATTATATAATACAATGTAAATAATAAAAATAAAGTGTACAATAAATGTAATGTGCTTGAGGCCAGGCACAGTGGCTCACACCTGTAATCCCAGCACTTATGGAGGCCAAGGTGGGCGGATCACTTGAGGTCAAGAGTTGGAGACCAGCCTGGCCAACATGGTAAACCCCCGACTGTGCTAAAAATACAAAAAATTAGCCAGGTGCAGTGGTGCATACCTGTAATCTCAGCTACTTGGGAGGCTGAGGCATGAGAATCGCTTGAACCCTGGAGGCAGAGGTTACAGTGAGCCAAGCTCATGCAACTGTACTCCAGCCTGGGCGACAGCGGGACTCCGTCTCAAAAAAAAAAAAAAAAAAAAAAAAAATGTACCTGAATCATCCTGCAACTATTTCCCCATCTTCCCCATAGAAAAATGGTCTTCCACCAAACTGGTCCCTGGTGTCAAAAGGGTTGGCACTGGTTTTAGCCAACTGGCCACTGGTGTAAGTCACTCAGTTTGTGGTGCTTTGTTATGGCAGTCCTAGGAAACTAATGCACCTGTATTTCTTGGATTGATGGTTACTTATGATGACATTTCTTAGGGATAGTTTTGCAGCAGTCAGTCTGTATCAGGATCTGTAAGGTCCTTCTTTTCCAATTTCAAGGAAAGCAGGTTCAAAATCCCTTTCACCTAACTCTTAGTTGAGATGCCTGTTCAAGAATGGAGAAGGTAAGGGGCCTCTCCAATATATGTGATTCTGGTTCCAATCTTCCAATATCTTGCTATGCCTATACTATTTGTACAGGTTATAGGTTCGTGGAATAGATAGAGATCCCGATCTCTGTATCTCTATCTATATGTCATCTACATACTCTACATCTAAATCTATTGAGCTTTCTGTGAAACATACCACAAGTTTTTACCCCTTATTTTATAAAAACTTGCTGAAAACACCACTTTAATCAAATCGTCATGTCATACCCTCTCATACATTTTTATTTACCATAATTTGCCCTCTGTTAACACGTTGTTAGACAATTGAAGGCCTTTCCCCTTTCTGCCACGTCCCTTCAAATGAAGCTTTGCCCACATTTCAGAGTATTTCTTTGAGATAGTGCACAGAAAGGCTAAAAGCTATAAACCAGGCCAAAGGTTATAAACATTTTAACATTCCTAATACTTATCACCAAGTTGCTTCACAGAAAAGCTGGTTGTTCTTTCCTTTTGAACTTAATCACAAGAGAATAATCTTGGTAGCAAGAGAAAGAAGGCCATGGAGGGCATTGGAAGCATTAGCGTTCAACAGGCACAAGCAGGTAATAAATATCACTTTATGAAAAGCTCAAAGCCATGCATGGTGTTTGCATAACATGTTGCTAACTGAAGACCTCTCTGGTTCACAACCTTTCTGAAACTCAGCGTTTAAATGCAATATAGCCTATTAAATTATCAGCTCAAGTACTCAGCAGAAGGCATCTCTATCTTCTTTGCTCTTAGGGATGTTTCTACTGACATGCACACTGGAGTCCAGAGATAATTTTCAATAAACTGTTGTCACTTGAAAATAAACAGTCTGGACAATGTATGGTCCATCTGGAACACTGAGAAAATAAACAATCTAGGATATGCTTCCTTCCTGCCTCTGTAGCCCTTTTTGGAATGTGTGTTCCAAATACTTCCCGTTCTTCCCCAAAGCAGGAGGTTTTATTTAAAATAAAGCTGTTTATTTGGCATTTCTGGGAGACCCTTTTCTGAGGAACCACAGCAATGAATGGCCTTGCATCCTTGCTTCGAAGAAACCAATTTATCCTCCTGGTACTATTTCTTTTGCAAATTCAGAGTCTGGGTCTGGATATCGATAGCCGTCCTACCGCTGAAGTCTGTGCCACACACACAATTTCACCAGGACCCAAAGGTGAGGAAAGAAAACCACGATTTTCATGTATAATAAATATGATCTCTTCCCTCATCTCTGAAACCCTTCCTAGATTTCAATGACTTTCTCTTCTCTCCGCTCTAGTTTCCTCCCACTTCCCTTCTATTTTGGAAAATCAGGATTTTCCAAATCTGGTCTGTTACTTATTTAAAGCTCTCCCTTGATGTTAGGTAAGAGGATGTTGGGAAGGGGAAACCCAGGACAGAGATCTGAGGGAACTTACCCGGGGCAGGGGGAAAGTCCCTGTTCCATTCTGCTCCGGGATAGATGCACAATCCAAGCATGAGTCTTCAGAAGTCCTTTCCTTCCTTAAAAGGAACTCTATTTTTGAGCTGTTTGTATTCTCCTCCTTTCTAATACTGATGCTGGTGAAGCTGTTTAAGCAAAGGGTCAGTAAAATAAAACTTAAATCTTACATATATATTTCATGAGTTAATGGGATCCTGAGTTCCAACGTAGAGGATGGAAACATTCTGTCAAGCATCATAGGTAGTAGATAAATGACCATTTCTTTCTTTGGAAGTGTAGTCTTTGGGGCCAAGTGCCTTCTGCTCAAGAATGGTAGAATATTGCAAAATGTTCTCCAGTAGAGCCAAGGTCCAAATATGCTTTAAGCAACTAGTAGATAAAAAAATCTATTTTTCTGGTTTTAGCTTTTACCCTTTTGTTCTGAATAGTGGTCACTGCACTGCAGATTGGTGCTCCCTTATTAGTAATTCATGCTGTTTCTCCAGGCTATAGGGTGGAAGAATTGCAGCTGCCTAAAATTTTAAGTAGAAAAAAGTGTTGTTTTTTTTTTTTTAAAATCAGAAATATGTTGCCCCATGCTTGTCAGTTATTTAAATGTGTATTGCTTAAAGTGCATTTTTCTTAATCACTGAATTAATTTTCCTCTAAGATTGCAATCCAAGTTTTAACCTTTGATACGATAAAATAAATGCTGTAAGGAACAATGAGACCTTAGAGCTTCCAAATAATTTCTTGGGTGAATAAATGAATAATGTGAGGGCAAATGTTCAGAAAGAAAGTTTTGATTAGAAATAAAGTATTTACTTAAAACCTGTCCTGAACTTTCCTTAGAGTATAGGAAACTTTAGATTATTCCTGGGGTGTCATGGGAGGCATCGAAAATTAAAGTTTTCCTTGTCCCTGCAAATGGGAGAATCCATTTGAGAATAGCACTATTTTTTACTTAGTAGAAAATTTCTCCCTCCCCATTTTCCCATTAGAAACCCTGTTAAGATTTCAGACAGTGGAAATCTCACTAACTTTCCTCCTGAGCACGTGCAGACATTATGAGATAATTACAAGCCAGACTGTGACAAAATGAAGTGAGTGCTCCCGGGGAAAAGGATTTGGGAAGCGGTGCTCTAGAACCCTGGGTTCTAGAACCAAGTTTGTTTGTTATGTTCTTGGGTTTGATTTCCTCTTCTTCATCTAGAGCTTGGAAACTGCATCAAATGGACTCTAAATTTTATTTTTAATAAAATTTTATTCTTAATAAAATAAATTCTTAATAAAAGTTAATAAATTTTATTCTTAATAAAGAAATTCATGATCCTCGAATGTACTGAATACCTACTAAGTTCCAGGCATCATGTTAGCTGCTAGGGGCTGGAAACTAAGATAAGGAACCTGTCTTAGCTCTTGCATCTACATACCAAGCTTTGTATTCTATTACAGACTCTTGAGGTTGGCACCAGTTAATTTATGCTTTTTCTTTGAAAATTTCCTACACACCTAAATGCACCTAAAGCAACATGAGTATATTCATATTCATCGCTGCCTTTCCTCTGCTCTAGGAATTGTGCAAGGTGATATGAGTACACCAGAAACAAAGACATGATACCTTCTCTTAAGATAGGAACAGTGGGCCAGGTGTGTTGCCTGTAATCCCAACACTTTGGGAGGTCAAGGCAGGTGGCTCGCTTGAGCCTAACAGTTTGAGACCAGCCTGGGTGACATAAGGAGACCCCATCTCTACAAAAATTAAAATAATTTTTTTTAATTAGCCAGGTGTGGTGGTGCACACCTGTAGTCCCAGTTACTTGGGAGTCTGAGGCAGGAGGATTACTTGAGTCCAGACAGTTGAGCCTGCATGGGCCCTGATCATGCCACTTCACTCCAGCCTGAACAACAGAGTGAGACCCCCATCTCAATATATATATACACACACACACACACACACACATATATACACATATTATATATGTATATATATGTATCTCTCATACACACACACACACTGCCATCTACTCTACCTTGTTCCTTCATGAACACACAACCCCTCCCTACTCCAAAATAAGGCAGATATGTATATTTACCTCTACAAAATTAAAAAAGAATAGTATGATGGCTGAGCAAATGTTTTAAAGGACTGGGTTATTACTGTTTTTTCAATATTTTTTCCCTAAGATCAAGCTAGTCTTAATACTTTTCTCCATGGCTAATCATCTCATTACTGTATTTTCTAGCACTGCAGCACGGTGCTCAGAAATTTCTAGATACTCTGGGAAACAGATTGTGAAAGGAATTTTCCCTAAATTCATTTGGGAGAGTGAAAACTAAATAATTTATTTAGAATTACAGAATGCCATTTGTGAAAACCCAGAAATGCTAACCAATCATAGTATATATTGACCAATATACAGATATTATTTTTAAAGTCTTATTTCCCAGACATGGCTTAGTGGAAAGAAAGACACTGGAGTCAATCTGTCTATCTTCAGCATGTTGTTACATCTGTTACACTTCAGTGTCTTCATTTGCAAAGTGAGCCTTCCTCACAGACCTGTTTTCAGAATTATCATAACCAATGTGAACTTTAAGCTGTGTAGACATCATCAATAGAAATTTTAACAAATTGTATTCTATCTTTCCCTTCTCTCCCTATCTAAGTCTGTCAAATAACAATTTTGAGAATAAGTTATCAAAACATCTCTGTTGCAAGCCATCATTATTTTTCTTTCTATGCCTTAAACTTGTTGTTTATGTTACCTAATAGGAAAATGAAATTCATTCTCTCTCTCTCTCTCTCTCTCTCTCTCCCCCTCCTCCTCCCCCCACCGCCCCCTTCCCTCCTCCTTCCCTCCCTCTCTCCTTCTCTCCCTCTCTCCCTTTCTCTTTTTCTCCCTCCTCCCCCATCTTGGTGGTTTCTTTAAACAATTTATGTGAAATTCTGACCTCTAGTGGTTTCCCTTGAAAATAACAATGACAAAATATGTACAACTATTAAGTATCCATAAAAAATTAAAAAGAAAAATAAATGAACACAAAGCAAAAGAGAGACAAGTTTTAAACAAAAAGTGTTAAAAAATGATTTTAACCAATTAATGTGGATGATGCTTTACAGTTTTCAAGGACCTTTAAAATCATTGTCTTGTTTAATTCCCATAATTTCCCTATGTGGTAGCAATTTCTTTAAACTTAGACCTAAGGAAACAATACCAGTGGGGCCAAGGGGAGTGCCCAAGGTCTTTCAGCAGGTGGAATCTTGCATCTTGAACTTGACCCTGGGCCTTCTGGCTCCAAGACCAGTGTCATTTCATTATATCCACTAGTTTGTACTAGTTATATATCAGGTTTGAAAATACAGTCCACCAGTCACATTTTGGTGATTAAAAAAATGTACAGGGCAAAGTCAAAGAACATGGCATCATGAAACCTCACAGCCCGGCACTGTCTTGGGTACTAAAATATGCTGAAAACGATGGTATATCTTCTCTTTGATAATCAACTTCATTACTTCATTAATTTGTTTGGAAATAATGTTATTTTACCCTATTACTTATTTTGGTATTTGCTAGCTTTTTAGTAGGGCCTTTTCAATGACATTTTTTTTGTGTGTGACCTACAAGGTCTTTTTTCCAACTGACTTCTCTCAGCTTCTCCCCCATCATTTCAAACTGCTGTTTTCACTTCTGCTTTTCAATGGGCATGCTGGTCTTCGCTCTCCTTCCTGACTCGGGACCTTGGCTCTTGATGGCTCTTCTGCCTGGTCCACCCTTATCCAGATCTTCCCAAGGATAATTCCTTCTCCTCATGGAGGTCTTAGCTCAAGTGTTATCCGTGCAGCAAGGCCCTGCCTACCTACCCCTGTACTCTTTGTCATAGTTCCAAGGTATTTTATTTTCACAGGCTTAGTACTAAGTGAAAATCTCTTGTGTATTGATGTATGTATAGTCAGTCCTGGCGTGCAGGCTTCCCAAATGGACAAGGATGCCAGTCCTTCTTGCTGAGCGTGGTTTTCTAAACCTGGAAGAGCTCCCAACACAGGGTGGGTGCTCAATACGTATTTGTGATTAAATGAATCTACCCACATTTTCCGTGAAAGACTCCCAACATTTTAATTTGAGGTCTTGATCTATTAACACAACTCTTTCATAATATCCTCTAAGTATGTCCTGAAGTTCCTAAAAACTGTTGCACATGCTCCCATAAAAGGACTGCTCCTGGGGGCCATGGCCATTGTGCCACTTCCCCAACAACTTAAGAACCTCCCTGCCAGGGGCCACTGCCTTTTTCGTAATTACAATAGTGCCTCTGCTTCCCAGGTGCCCCTGTCTCTGCCTAGCCAGTAACACACTGCTGCCTCCTTCACTAAGGCAGCCTTTCCGACACTTCTGAGGATACTGTGATTCTCACGGGTAACCGTCATGACTCCTCCACAAGTGTGGCCTGTGATGAAACCACAAGGCAGAGCAAAGCTCTTTCCCTTTCAGCATGACTCTAATCACCACATCCAATGGGGTGGCAGGAGCAAGATTGCTAGCACACATTGAGTAGCTGCCATTCACCCAGCACTGTGCGAGTGCTTTACAACCATGTTTAAATTTAATTACTTCAATGGACTTTGAGCAAAAAGATTTTATTATCTCAGTGAACTCTGAGAAAAAATACTTTATTATCTCAATGGACTTTTGAGAAAAAAAGGCTTTATCACTCCCATTGGACAGATAAAGAAATTGAGGTAAGAATTATTAAGTCCCTAACTTAGGTCCACAGAGCCAGAAGAGGCAAATTAAAACCCAGTTAAGTTCTAGTTGGGCCCTATGTTCCAATCAACCTGCTAAACCCACTAGCAAGCCAGAGAGGCCCCTACACGGTGTTGACGGCACCTCAGTGTTTTATGGGGCCAGAGGAAATGGCTACTTCAGTCTCTTTACTTAAACCCCCCTTGGTCCCCATGGAACTCCAGAGCACACACCTGAGTGTCAGACAATACAAGCTCTGCACAGTTGCTGCTCTTCTCTGATGAGAGAGGCTATGCCATGAGTAAAGCCTGACAGTCGTCACCCCTATCCTCAGGGATAATTCCTTTCTCAGAAGACCTCTTAGCTACTGAAAACTAGATTTCTATTTGGCCATCCACTATTTTACTGGACATGGCTCTGGATCCCAGCAATTGACACAACTTGAATAATTTACCAAGATACTTCTTAGCCTCCAACACAAATAAGACATTCTGTGACTTACCCAAATGGATAGAGAGAAACGCCCAAGAAAGTCCAATCTTTTTCATACTCAAACTGGAAGTCTTACTACCTGTGAGGTCACCCTCAGAGATAATTTTGTTTAACTCCAGTTATTTTTACTTTTGTGAAAACTGAGGCCCGGAGAGGTAAAATAACTTGTTCTAGGTCACACAGCGGCTAATAGGTAGCAGGGCTAGAACTAGAACTCAGATTCCAGATTTTTGGAGCAGGCATTGTTCCATTCCACCATGTTACATCATTTTCCTCACCTTATATCATTCTCATTAAACATAAAATGATTAGTTGGTTTTATAAATTAACATTAGAAAAGGAGTTCCATGAGATCAATGTATAAACATGACACAGAACTATTCTAGCTCAGTCACCCTGATGCAAGTTGAGTTGCTGATTCTTTTTCGGTAACTATCAGAAAGGGTAAACAACTAGGTGTTTTCCCAAAACTTTGTATTAATTGTATTAATTCACTAGATTCTTTCATTATGTGTTTTAATATGTATTTTCTGCATAAGGACAGAACAATATTTTCAGTGTTTTTTTTTTAACTTCTGTATTTCAGTGTATCGATACTTAGAACAATTTTTCATCTTTTTTTCTTTAGGTAGATACTAAGAAGGCATTTCAAGTTTAGGTCAGGAAGGGAAGAATAAAATTCCAGTCAATAAAAGTGTGGGTAAAGATGAGTCAGGAAGTAGTACTAAATGGTAATGATAAAAAACAATTTGTTTCGGCTGGGCACGGTGGCTCACGCCTGTAATCCCAGCAATTTGGGAGGCCAAGGCAGGTGGATCACGAGGTCAGGAGATCGAGACCATCCTGGCTAACATGGTGAAACCCTGTCTCTACTAAAAATACAAAAAATTAGCTGGGCGTGGTGGCGGGCGCCTGTAGTCCCAGCTACTAGGAGGCTGAGGCAGGAGAATGGCGTGAACCCGGGAGGCGGAGCTTGCAGTGAGCAGAGATGGCGCCACTGCACTCCAGCCTGTGCGACAGAGCGAGACTCCGTTTCAAAAAAAATAAAATAATTTGTTTCATTTTAATATGAACTTAATAAGCCGTGTCTCTCTTCAACACTCTTACATAATAATTTGGATATGTATTAATCACTAGTAGAGATCATAGCGATAGGCATTTTCATGTATGTGAAGATCATGGGCTTTTATATGTATATATCATGGACATATATATATATATGTATAGTTTTGAATGTGAGCTCTGCCACTTACCTAGCTATACGATCTTAAGCTTAAATGTCTTCATCTATAAAATGGCCAAAACATTGAACTCATGGAGATAGAGAATAGAAAGATGATTAACAGAGGCTAGGAAGGGGAGTTGGGGGACATAGGGACAATTAAGGGGTACAAAAATAATAGAAAAAAAGAAAAAGACCTAATATTTGATAGGACAACAGCTGAACTATAGCCAGTAATAATTTAATTGTATATTTGTAATAACTAAAAGAGTATAATTACATTGTAACACAAAGGAGAAATGTTCAGTATATCCAGTTTCCCATGATGTGATTGTTATACACTGCATGCTTGTACCAAAATATCTCATGGACCCCATAAATGTATACACCTACCACACACCCACAAAAATTAAAAATTAAAAAAAATTAGAAATACAATGGAGATCATATTGCCCACCTCAAATGCTTATTTTGAAATTGAAACATGTTTAGTATATAGCTTACCTATCATTTCTTTCACTAGTCTCCACTCCTGTTTGTTACTATAGGCTCTCTTCCCCCATTCCTAAAGAAAAGCTCATAGATTGTGAAGTCAGCTCCCCAAATAGAAATGTACCAGGGAAAGACAGCTCCTTTCTCCTACTTATCGCAATTTTCTGCCTATTTTCAGTCTTACTCCAAAGTCAACTTTTATTTATCAAGAGCTCACAAACTTGAGACCACCTCTTCTCTTCGCTGATATTGCTTCCTTTCTCCAGTTCTCCAACTGATCCTGGCGTTCCTTATTAGTAAAATGGAAATAACTAGTAAATACCCTCAAGTTTGTCATGGGGATTACATGAGTGAAAACAGAAAACTGTACCTCAGATTTCTCATCAGTAACATAAGGATGATAATAGTGTGATTTCTTCATAGGGTTGTGGTGAGGAAAAAAATGAGTTAAGCCACATAAAACTCTTAGCACCTGTAGTCTCAGGGACTCTATAAAATAAGAGCAAACCATGGGAGAGCAAAACCCAAGGGAGAATGAGATTGTGTTTCCTGTTTATTGTTCTTCCTTCTTCCTTTAAGAAATATTTCCTTTAGCTACTGTCTATGTCATATAGGCAGGCTATTCTACTGGCCTTGGGTCATTGATGACGTGTAGGCCAGGCACAAATTCTCTCTTGCTCTCTTACTCCTCTTGTTTATATTTATAAAATTCTACTTGTAGAAACTTGGTAACTCTGTTAGTTTCTTCATGATATTTCAACCCATAACCAATTTGTCTGTTATTTTTGCATTACATATTGGACTTGCAATATCCTGTAATTTTATACAATTCTTTAAATTATATTTTATAGCTTTCTCTGCTCTTTTAGAAAAGAATTGTACATACACACAGTAAAAATCGGACACTCAGAGATTCAAGTAAAGCAGCATCTAAATAATGTGGGGTTTCTTTTCACATTATTTACTGTGATTGTTCTTGATTCGACAGCTCTGGAAGCATCAGTTTAGGTCTCTTGTGGTTACGGGAAGATGCTTGTATCTGTTAAACAAATTATATGAACAGAAGTCATTCTTCAATTTGCAAAGCTTCATCTATTATTCTATTTTAGCTCAACTGACACCTATAAGGATCATCACCTTTATTTTAAGGAGAAGGAAACTAAAGCGTACTGCTCTTGCATGTGATTTCACCACACAGCTGTGAGAAAGTTTTCTGAGGAGAAACCCTGTACCCATTCTACCTCCCTAACTACGAAGAGAGGAGCCCTAATCAACCCAGCTGGTGAGAGAAGCTGAGATCTGTTAAATGAGATAATGTCATCTCAGGAATAATCACCCATATCTTAAGAAGACAGGCTAGATGTGCTGAGGACACAAAATTCTTTAAACAGATAACTTATTGTTACCTGCATTCAGAGCTTATAGACTTTGAAGGTCATTTATTTGATGCTGCTCAGGGATAAGTGTATGTGCAAGACATTATAGCATCAAGTGCAGTCAAAAATAGTTTTGATAGTGTTGTTCTGCCTGGCCTGAGATGAACCAGGATTTAGAAAAAGATTTCTCCAGTCAGAGCCAAAAGCTGTGAAAAAGTCATCTTTCTCTCATCAGACCACATACTGGGTGACCAAATGACAGGACAACCAAAAGAAGGAGGCCCATATGTCCAATGGGAAGTTGAGGGATGCAGTGTAGCAGCAAGTGTGACAATATACTCTAGACAAAAGTGAAAGCCCCCAAAGAAATGTGCGTGGGTCGGGGAACTTTGATACACCACAAGGGAAAGTCTCTGGAACCAATTTATCATTGTAACCCTAGCACCATGCTTCACTTGAAGGGCAAAGCTGGATAATGTCACCAATGATTTTGGGGCAAAGCCAGTGCTAGACCACAGACACAGACCAAGAATAAAGCTCACATAGAATGTACAAACGCAAGGGATATGACCTGCTTTCCTCAATTGGAGCACACTTAAGATGACATTTTACTTTTCAAATTAAAATGAGCTTGAAATTTTGATTAGCCCGAGTAGGGAATGATATATATAATACTATATATATATATATATATATATATAGCCTCTCCATGATTTGGGAGACAATATCATGTTGGTATTATTCTAATGTGGCCTATCCACACCAATGTGAAATTTTTTTCTGCTCCCTCTTTCTGATATCCAAAACTAAAATGTCCAGCATTCTCAACTGCCAAGGTGTCCCACCATCTGCCCACAGGGCTTTATTAAGGGGAAGATAATCTCCTAAAATACATCATATCACTGCCTTTTCTATATCTTTTCTTGTCTGAATTTTGGGAATGTAGAAAAATGGGCAAGTGAGAGGTTAGAGCATGGTATTCTATAGCATCAAAAAACATCACCAGTGCAACAAAGTTATTGACTCAGTTTTCTAGTTAGTAAAGACTCTGAGTCTTAAAGCAAAGGATATTCAATGGAGGAGGAGCTAACTAAGTGTTATCCTGCGCCCCCCCCCCCCTTTTTTTTCTGAGACAGAGTCTCGCTCTGTCGCCCAGGTTGGAGTGCAGTGGCGCGATCTCGGCTCACTGCAAGCTCCGCCTCCCGGGTTCACGCCATTCTCCTGCCTCAGCCTCTCGAGTAGCTGGGACTACAGGCGCCCGCCACCACGCCTGGCTAATTTTGTTTTGTATTTTTTAGTAGAGACGGGGTTTCACAGTGTTAGCCAGGATGGCCTCTATCTCCTGACCTCCTGATCCGCCCGCCTCGGCCTCCCAAAGTGCTGGGGATTACAGGCGTGAGCCACCGTGCCCAGCCTATCCTGCCCCCTTTTAAGTGGATAGGATTGGCATTTTAATAAGGTAGAACACAGAATTAGTTTTGTTGTTTTTTTGTTTTAACTCCAATGGCTTCAACATAAATAACAACTTATTATACTTGTCTGCTGCATTAATCCATTTTATGTTGCCATAATATAAAGGAATACCTTAAATTGGGTAGTTTATAAAAAAGAGGTTTATTTTGTTCATGCTACTGCAGACTGTACAAAAAGTGTGATACCACTATCTGCTTCTGGTGAGGGCCTCAGGAAAAGTACAATCATGGCAGAAGAGCAAAAGAAAGGAGGATAGTGTCACACTCTTTCAAATAACCAGATCCGGTGTAAACTGAGAGCGAGAACTCACTCATTACCACAAGGAAAGCACCAAGTCAGGCATAAGAGATCCTCCTACATGACCCAAACACATCCTGCCAGGCCCCACCTCCAACGAGGGGGATTGTATTTCAACATGAGATTTGGAGAAGACAAACATCAAACCATGTCATCTGCTAACCTAATTTTCATTGAACAGTGGGTTTTCTTTTCCACATAATTTTCGGAGTTATTTTGCAGAAGTTGTGAGATTGTTTGTATCTGGTCCAGTCAACCAAATGATAGTCTAAACCAGAGGAACCAATGGAAGTCTTTGAGTAGAACAACATTAGATTTGCTTTTTAGGCAGAGAAATCTCTTAGCAGGGTTGAAGATAGACTGAAGGATATGAGAAGGTCTTAGTGGGACATAAATGAAAGATAAGAGTTGCATAAGGGTTGCTGGAATAGAGAGAATGGGGTGCAATAGAGAGATACTTCAGAAGTAAATTGGGAGATTATGAGTTCTTAATTGTGTTTCAGTTGCATGTGAACACCAGTGGAAAATTCCAGTCGGCAGTTGGGAATAGATACCATAATATTTCTTAGACATTGTTTTTCTAGAAAAACTAATCACATAGCCCATTATCTTGACTTACAGTTTTTATATTTTGTCTCATTCAATGTTTGATGATTATCAAAGAGGATACTACCATTCTCACAGATACTTGAGATGTTCATAGATTGAGATGTTGGTATACATAATAATACAGTTATCGAAAGTAATGGCAAAAACTGCAATTACTTTAACACCAACCTAATAACTACATTTAATAACAATACTACACTTTTTCCTTAAATTTGTTTCTAACTCACTTTGTGCTGAAATTAATTTTAGGGAGAATATTGTATGTTACATATACAGAGTGTTGTAAATGTTTAGATGCCAAAAGCATAAATCTGCTCTGGGAAGACACACACACACACACCCCAACCCCAACCAGGATGTTGCAAATCTGCACGACAGGATAAGTTCTCACAGAGGCTTTCTTCCCCTTGTCCTCTTCTTTGTACCTCTCTCATTTCTAGTGACTAGATATTCCTCATGGCCCCTTGGATGCTACTGGCATAATGTAATAATGTAATATTCCAGAGTTCTCACTATCTTCTAAACACCCTTCTAAGCTCTTCATGTGCATGACCACATTTACTCCTCACAACAACCCTGTGAGGGAGGCACTTCATTATTCTGACTTACTGATGAGCAAATTGAGGCTTACAGAATTTAAATGGGTTGCTAAAGTCCCATACCCTGTCAGTGATGGAGCCCGGACTTGAACTAAGCGCTTTGATCCCAGATCCTATGCTCTTAACAACTGCATTGCATTGCAGAAGCGTGCCACTTAGTCCCGAATTGATGGGATTTCTCTTTGTTTTTGTTTCTATGGGCCTGGCTGAGAATGCATTTTAATAATGAATGATATGTGAAGGCAGAAGGAAACCTGCCTAACAAACCTTAATGTTGCATTTTTCATTAAGTACAGTGTTAGTTCCCACCCTCCCACCCCCACCCACTTACTCAAACATGTGATGACTGCAAAGTAAATGCAGACTCCAAGTGATCATTCTTTTTAAGCCAAATAAGCTTGAAAACAAAAAGAAGATACTTTGTAATTCAAATAGGAGAGACTGTAGGATACTTGAAATCCTCAGTTGTCTCTTTTGCTAGGTTGCAATAGAATAGCCAAGAACAATGAATGATAACATTCCATGATGAAATATGACATAGACTTATACATATACATACATATATTTCTCTAATAGTCTGGACATTTTCATCTATTATTTATTGCTTATATTTTTAGATTTTTAAATTTTATTTATTGTCCTTTTTGCAAAGCAATTTTCAAAAGTTCTTTGCATATTACAATATTACTAATTTCTCATATGCTATATATGTCTGTCTTTCCTTTTACGACCTTTAGATTCTTCTCTAAACAGATTAATTGCAAATGAAAAAAAAATGTTTTTCAATGGAGGTGGGAACTGAAAGACATTTTGATGAACAATGCATAAACAGATTGGGCAGGAATAGAAGGTTATGCAGCAGAGAAACTCCTGGGTTGTAATGAGTGTATATAAATTAGCCATTTATCAGAATGTCAGAAAATAATGTGGGAAAGTTCCATTGATGCCAGCCTGTGAAGGTTCATATACTAGACTAATTAGTTTGAAGTGGCCTATAAACACAGAAGAACTGTTGAAACATTTTGAATTGGGCAGTAGTATGATAAAAATATGATTTAATAAAGATTAATTTGCAAGATAGTTGGGAAAAGTAAAGTTCAGATTCAAGGAAACCAATATTTCAAGAAGTATTTATTGAACAGACACTAATCTAGGCACTTGAGATACATCAATAAAAATCTTTAGGAATCACCTGTAAGGAACAGGGTTACAGCATAAAGACAGGAAGGCATAAAATAACAGCAGCAGGGATGGGAGGAAAAAGAAAGACAGAGTGAACATATGAAAATTAAGAGTCAAGATGAGAGTGAGGAAGCTGATTTGGGTACCGAGCCTTGGAAATTAGACCATGACTGTAATATTGAGAGACAAAGGTAAATTGGAAGAAGAAACAAGAATATGGAGTGGACAGAAGCAGTAGAGGCAGTGGTGTGTGTATTTGCCTCCTGGGCTGCCTTATGAGATTATTGGCCATCAGCACACACCTCCCAGCAGGCTGGAGTCGATCCATTAATCAGCCATTATTGAGAAAGACATTTCAATCAATTACAAACTCATTTGACTGTATTGTCATTAAGCTCACATTTATCTACCTTGTCTTTAAGGATGTTACTCCTTTTATTTTGAAAACAATTATTGAGTAATCACCTATTTACAGATTCTCAGATTCTGTGCCAAGTGCTAGGAATACAGTCTATCATCCCTGACCTGTCTCATCACCTATGACACAATGCAATAGGACGCTGTAAAGTGAGAGGGGATTACCCTCCAGGGAGTTAGTTTAGTTGTGACCATTGAAGAGGGAGATGGAGCTAGGAAAATCTGTACTGAGAAGACTCCTTGGGAAAGGAGGTAACACGTGAGCTGAACTGACGAGGTCCAAGGAGTGCAACAGAAGACAAAAATCCACATAAAATTTCATTGGCAAAGACATTTTAGTACCAGCTTGCCCTCATATAAGGACAAATTTGTATTTTAGCTTATTTTCTTTGTATTTACCTTATAATGTAAGTTTATTCTGGTGGAGCTCAGTCTAAAGGATCCTATTTACTTCTTTTTGACAAAGAATAGTGGAGAATTTGAAGTGTGGGCAGGTAGGGTTAGGTGTTTCCTCCTTTGTGCTCCCACAGCAGTGACTGTCAGCATTTATCACAGTAATTATCTGCTTTTTTGTCCATCTTGTCCTGAGGCTTTGACCTCTTCCTGGGAAGGAACTTCTCCTAATCATTATCAAGTGGTTGTATTAGTACAGAAGTTTGTGTTGCCAAGTGACAGAGGTCAACACAAACCAAACTTACACTGGTCAACCAAACACACAGAGAAAAGCAGGGGAATTCACAGACTCACATAACAGGAGGGGATTCAAATTGAGTTAGGTCCAGCTGCTCGAATCACGTCTCCTGGGCAG
The DNA here is from genome assembly GCF_049350105.2 of Macaca mulatta. NCBI lineage: Eukaryota > Metazoa > Chordata > Mammalia > Primates > Cercopithecidae > Macaca > Macaca mulatta. Next base: position 129,467,205 of record NC_133413.1, read on the forward strand.
AGTCTTCATCACACCATTCTGCTTTCCTCTATAATGACTGTAATGTGAGTTCTCTCTTAATGGTGTCAAAATAGATTCAGATTCTTCAATGATAGTCTATCCTCTCTGAGACTCCTGCAGAAAAAGCAAATCTCCATTTTTGAAAGTTCTAAATAATATCCTCAAAATGAGACTTGTGGGCTCTTATTGGGTCACACGTGAATTGCTGAATGAATTATTATGGATATGGTCTAAACCATATGGATTGAGAATGAGTAAGTGTGATTTCCTACAGAAAACTGTGGAGCTGTTACCTGAAGCCCAGGTAGTGGATACCAAGAAAAGGAAAGCAAAAAACGCTCACTATGGTTGCAATATTTATGCAGCAATGAGAGTACATTCCATGCAAGGGGCTCTTTGATGAATTTTATCATCCGTAATCTTACTTAATCTTTAGGTAATTCCATGAGAAAAGGGTCATCATCCCCATTTTCCCGGATAGGAAACTAAAGCAGGAAGGTTAATTATTTAGTGTAAGATTTAATGTAAGTTTAAATAATGTATCAAATAATTTAACAAATTACTTAATAAAATTATTAAAATTAAATAATTTATTAAATTCAGTTATCTATTACATTAAAATGTAGTAGCTGTTAGACAGGAAGTTCAGGAGTTGAGCCTAAGTACGTGTGACTATAAAATTCCTATTTTGTCCATTGTTCTGAGCTTTCAGAGGGAACTTGAATGAGTGCCCTATCTGCCAATACACACATGGTTCCTAAAGGTGGAGTTCCTTGGCAAATCGCATCTTTGTAAGGAGTTGCTATCTTTCTTATCAGACTCTTCCTGAGACAGCTTTTCCCCTTAAAGACACATAATTTTCTATGGACTAAGATGCAGTTGGTTCTTTTTAAACCATATCCTTACTTTAAGCCAATAATAAACAACATTTTTGAATGCTTTAAATGTGTTAGGAAAAGTGCTAATTGTTTTATATGAAAAATCTCATTTCCTGCACATTCAACATAAGATAATGTTAGGATACCATATTAGCCTGTTCTAACCTTGCTAATAAAGACATGCTCAAGACTGGGAAATTTATGAAGGAAAGACATTTAATTGACTCACAGTTCCACATGGCTGGGAAGGCCTCGCTATCATGGTGGAAGAGCAAGGGACGTCTCACACGGCGGAAGGCAAGAAGAGAGCATGTGCAGAAGAGCTCTTCTTTATAAAACCATCAGATCCCATGAGACTTTTTCACTACCACAAGAAGAGCGTGGAAAAGACCTGCCCCCATGATTCAATTATCTTTCCCCAGGTCCCTCCCATGACACATGGGAATTGTGGAAGCTACAATTCAAGATGAGATTTGGGTGGGAACACAGCCAAACCATATTAGATAGAATCTCAGAAAAATCTCTTAGAAGACCCTTGCCCCACTATCATGTACTTATTTTTTTTCTATTCCCGAGAAGCACACTGTTGTTTATTTGTTCTTGAGCAATGTTGCCAGGGTCTGGGCCTCCGTTTTCCACAGATAACCTGCCTCACAACAATGATGGTTGCAAACCTATAATGTTTACAAATCAGACTTCATTCAAAATCCATGCTCGCTTGCTTTTTATGTTTTTATTAAAAGAAATACAAAGAAAGCTTCCCCTAAATTTCCATCACAAAGTTATTAAAGTAAATCGAAGTAGCATGGGTCTCAGAGTGAGGGAGCAACCCCCAGGATGGGAGACTCTAGAACAGGTAAGCATTCTAGTTATTTCCAATTATAGATAAGAAAATGGGAGCACTGAGAGTTTAAATATCATAGCTAAGTTCACAGGGCTGATAAGCAATGTGATTAAGATTTGATTCCTGAATATGCAAGGTCAGGACCCTCTCCGGGGCTTCATCAATATGTCATCCTAACTTTCCAGGAATGACTCCCTTCTGTGAATCACCAGTGGAAATTTTTAGTCTTCCAACAACTGTGTCCAAGGCAGTTTCTTGATCTATTAGTTCTTTCAGAAGAGAAAATGGAATTATTTGTCATGATTTGTTTTCAAAGGATTTAGACTTACTCCTCTGAATGTCTACTTCTCTTCTAAGTACTCATTTCTTCCTTGTATGAGATTATAATCGCACAGCAGTGTGGGCTTGAAATGAACAAGATCACAGAAGTCTATCAAGGTGACTTTTTCAAATGCCTACAGCCCTTTAAAAAGCAAGATTGATATAACGATAATATGTTTATATGGGAGTTTGTTCTTACCCTTTAGAATCACTCACTGAAGTACTTAAGGGAGATATGTTCATGTCTATAATTTACTTTTTAAAAAAATATAGCAAAAATAAATACATGAAGCAATAACAATGTGCAGATTGGTCAATCTCAGTAATGGGTTTTTATCTTTAATTATGTGAAAAAGTTTCACAATAAAGGGTAAAAAAAATACAGCCAAGTAAAAGAGTAAGTAATGATTATATAATAGAGATTGAGGTAGTGAATATGAAGAAATAATCACTCATCTACTTCTATTCTCATTAAAGCAGACACTGATGAGTTTACCAACTAAGCCAGGCATGGTGTTGAACACTTTTCATCCACTGTCTCCATTAATCCACAGCAATCCTATGAGGTTGGGACTATTGTCTCCATTTATGGATGAGAAAACTGAGATTTGAAGAAACGAAATGGCTTGTTCCAGAGTACTCTTAACCAAGGCATTGCACTTTCTTTACCTTAGGGAAAGCTGTGCAGAAGTGGCTGACTTGAAAGAATTCAGGATAGCCAGGAATAGGCAGGTTGGGTAGGTGAAGGCACCAAGGGAATGTTAAATGGGTGAATGGGGAGAAGGCAAACAATAGCAGGTCCCAATGAGGCCTGAAGATTTCAGTGAAGTGATGAGGTTGAGATTGGGGAAGTAAAAGTACTAGGGAGTGGTCTGTTTTATGACTCTACTGGTACATGTCATGTATGTAAGAGGTATGGGGCATAATTGATGACTACTGAAATTTCCAAGAATGAGGATGCAATTGGCATAGATGGGAAGAAAGTGTAAGTAGGAGTGGGAAGGATATATTTTAGGCAGAAGTTATTGCCTTGTTAAGAAAGCACAACATACCACCTATTCCATTCAATTCTTTTATTTTATTTTATTTTTTTTTTTTTGAGATGGAGTCTCGCTCTGGCACCCAGGCTGGGGTGCAGTAGCACAATCTGCAACCTCCACCTCCTGGGTTCAAGCGATCTCCTGCCTCAGCCTACCGAGTAGCTGGGATTACAGAAACCTGCCACCATGCCCAGCTAATTTTTATATTCTTAGACGGGGTTTCACCATGTTGGTCAGGCTGTTCTTGAACTCCTGACTTCAAGCAATTTACCCGCCTCAGCCTCCCAAAGTGCTGAGATTACAGGCGTGAGCCACTGTGCCCAGCCTATCCCATTCAATTCTAAGGCTGATCAGGACAAAGGTTACTAACAACTCCCCAGTCTATAAGATTGTTTTGACAATGGGAAAAGGACTTTAATTAATTATTTTTAGCATCTCCAAAACAATTCACAACTTTTCAATAAGTATTTCCTTTGATTAAAGGGTACTGGCCTGGGTTACAACTAGAATTCAATTTTAAAAGATTTTTTGCTAATTGTGGGGGAAAAGTCCTATCTAATAAAATGTGGTCAAATGTGTACTCTGTTGGAATTCTGCTGGTGGCTTGGAGAGGGAGTGTGAGCAAAGCAAATCATTTTTGTAAAATTGAAATTAATTCATTTCAATTTATAGCTTTTCACTTAATTTTCAAATACAAGTGGCTATTTCTAAATGAAGTAAAATAGTCCAAATTGGTCCTACTCATCTAATAAATATAAAAACAAACAACTGTGAGCCAGGTGGAGAGCCCTAGCCAAAGCTTGCTTTTACATCTCCCTTCTGTTCTCATTAAAGCAAGTAAAAGATCAAACAAACCCAGGACCCACGCTGAAGGCTAGGGCTCAAGTTGTTACTTCATCTCTACCCGCAGCCTGCTTGGCCACCAGGCTGGGATGCAGTCACATGGGTCAAAGAATAATAAATAATCCTATTTCACCCTCCCAGATCTCCATCAATAGCCACCAGGGAGCAGGAGATGACTAAGTCACTCACCCGGGTGCCTCCAGTGAGACACTTGCTTGAAAATGAATGGGAAAGCTTATAAAAGGGGAAGAAGGAAGGAGAAAGAATAATGGCACCAATAATCACATCTGTGTGGCATTTTGATTCTCAAAGGGCTTCACATACGTGCTTGTTTTTGATCTTGCCTTTTCATGAGCAGGACGCGCATCACTAGTCCCATTGTACAGAAGAGCAATCCAAGACCCAGAAATGCTAAGGCAGGAATTTGCTCTAAATCATCCAGCTTGTTCAGAACATGGGCTAGGACAGATGACCCTGGTTTAAATCCTGGCTTTACCACTTATGAGCTATGTGACCTGGATGTTACTTAACCTCTCTGTGACCCTATTTCCTCTTCTGTAAAATGGAGCAAAGGATAGTACACATCTCAAAGCTTGCTGTGGGAATCAAATGATGTATGCCAAGTGCTGAGAACATTTTTGGCACAAAGTATTTGATAAACAGTATTATTATATTTGTAGAATGTCTTATGGTTCACACGAAGTGTACTCAGTTCAACTACATTTATTAAACACCAGAGCCAGGCACTGTGCTAAATTCTGGAGATGCTAGAATAAATCACTTATGATCCCACCATGCTTTGGATCACAGGGAGATGTAAGAGATAAGTGGAGATACGCCAACACGTTTGGTATAAAGTGTTATTTTTAAGCCACAAAGGTAATTAGAGGGAGAATTTAACCCAGTCTGGGAGTGTTAGAAAGGACTTCCTGAAGGAAAATACTTTTCTAGCTTTACCTTTGCTAAACACCCTCTGGGAAAAAAAAAAGTGTAATTTTTGTCTATTCTATGAATGCATGAAAAAAAGCTCAGAAAAGTTAAAGGACTTCCCAAAGTCCCTCAGTGAATGGCAAAGTGGTGTCTCAGTTATGCTACCCTATCCCTATCCCAAGGAAACACTTCCTGTGAATAAAGTCATTAAGGAATAAGTTGGGTTTTTTCTTTTCTCCCATTATCTTTCTTGTATAAAAGGAGACAAAAACTATCACTCTTTCTGCAACTCCCCTCTTCTCCCTGAAAAATTTGACAGAATGCCAAAGTCTGTAAAATCCACTATCTGCTAAGAGTTACAGAATCTAGGCCAAAAGATACAACTGTATACCATGAGGATTCTAGAGGGATAGAAACGTACATGTTGTTGAATCCTCATTTGACTATAAAAAGCTCTATGACAATAGGCAAGCAACTTAGCCACATAGTCTCATTTTTTTTCATTCATAAAATAGAGCAATGAGAGTTTCCATCTCCTAAATTGCTGTGATGACTACATGTCAAGTCCTTAGCTTGTGCTTGACTGACTTTATAATTGCTCAATAGACATTCACTGTTAACTTTAGCTAGAAAAATATCATCTACAGAAGGATCACTTGAGTCCAGGAGGTTGAGGCTACAATGAGCTGTGTTCGCACCACTGCACTCCAGCCTGGGTGACAAAGAAAGACACTGTCAGAAAGAAAGAGAGAAAGAGGGAGAGAAAGAAGGAAGGAATAGTGTGAAGGAAGGATAGTGGGAAGGGAAAAAGAAAGGAAGGAAGGAAGGAAGGGAGGGAGGGAGGAAGGGAGGAAGGGAGGTAGGAAAAGAAAAGGAAAAGAAAAGAAAAAGAAGAAAAATGTCATCTAGTTCACCTAATTCTCCCCTCTGGTCTGACCACAGATATCACCTGTGCATTCTTTTTTGAAAACCATCCTAGGAGGCATTTATAGCTTCCTTTGTGAAGTATTTCAATGTCTGATCAGTCTCACAACCCAGAAATCCAACTCTTCCATACATTGTGTTTGCTTTCATTTAAAATGTCAACATTCTGCACTCAGAAAAAATAAAAATAAAAAGAGGGAAAATCTCTGGTGGTGTTTTTTTCTTGGATAAATCAATGAACAACACAAGTTTCTCACACTCAAATTGTCTAATCCCAAGAACTTCATTTTTGTCTTTAGAAGGTTTTGTTTCTCCTCCTTTCCTCTGCTGATGGACAGGGCTTTTTCATGCCCTGAGATTGCTGTGGTGATAATGCGAGTATCTGGTCATAATATCGTGTATGTTGTGCTCTTTGTTTTCAAAGCACATTCACATGCTCACCTTGTTGATCCTAAAACAACTGAGTGAGGTGTGGAGAGCAGATACTATCCCCAGATTTAGGAAAGGAAGCATAAAGGAAACAAAAACAGCAGCCATCATTGCTAAGCACTGATTATATCCCAGGTGTTCTATGTCTATTGTCTCATTTAACCTACCTAAAAGCCCACTCCAGTAGGTGTTATTAGATCCATTTGCTGGAGAGAAAAGTGAGACTCGGGGAAGTTCTGTACTCAAATTTCTCCAGGTAGTGAGTGGTGGAGCTGAGACTTCAGTCAAATCTGTCCTAGTCCAAAGTCAATACACTCAATCACTGGCCTGTTGAAGATTTGTTCAACCCATCAGTGACTAACATGGCATTAAAATCCAAGACCCCTGATTCTCAGTCTGGGCACTGTTCATTAAACCATTCATTCAATCTTTAATTCTTCAAGGTGCTGGAGCTACAGTTGCCTATGATTAAGACAGTTGCCACTCACAGAAAACTGCTTTGTGGCTTCCCCATCCCTAGTCTCCTGTTCTTAACTTCCTAGGTCATGCCTACAATTTTGGGGTTCCCAAGCATGCAGTCAGAGAGTAATAAGTTATGTGTACCTCTGTGTGTGTGTGTGTGTGTGTGTGTGTGTGTGTGTGTGTGTGTAAGTTTTATGTTTATTGTCCATCAAGAATTTGCTAGATTCTACAGCAAGAATAAAGATTTGTCAGGCCAAACATTTCAATTCAGCAACAAGGATGTTTCTTCAAACATAAAGTTGGATGTGGAGAAAAGTGAAAAATAAAATATACTGGAAGTTTCTTCCTTTCACCTGAGTGTCAAGTCTGTGTGAACATATGTCCATACTCATGGCTGGGTTGTGAGGCAAGCACTGAGCTGAGGGAAGGAGTGTAACCATCTCCACCTTCCCCTGGGAGAATGTGGTCATGTAAATATTCGAGATGCTTCATTTTGTCTCATTTTCTGTTTCAAAAGGAGATGATGGTGAAAAAGGAGATCCAGGAGAAGAGGGAAAGCATGGCAAAGTGGGACGCATGGGGCCGAAAGGTAACTAAAATGATGTGAAACTGACATTTTAATGTCATAATTGCTCTTCTTTCTCTCCTGGCCCTTGCCCTGGAAATTAGCAGCTTTCATAATGCCCTCTGCCCCAGCAATGCCTGAAATATATTTCACACATGAATTAACTCACCATCTGAATGCCCCTCTGAGATTACCTGTCAACAAGACTCTGAGTTTCTCAAGTTGCATTCTTAGGGCTGGCTGGTGTGGGACACTGGGAGCCCCAGGGAAAAGCAGTCTCTGAGAATATTAAGAAACGATGTGTTATAGAGCTGTGTTCATACCTGTGTCTCCCTTCTAAAGCCACTGCTAAGCAGCATTTTTTTTTAAAGCTGGCGTAGAGTTTAAGGAGGAAGATAAAAAGAACAAAAAGAGCTACCTGATTCATTGATCTATTCATCTTTCCCCAAGATCTCTTTATTTCTTTAATTCCCACCCCCGCCCCCCGCCCCCCGCCCGTTTCATAACACAAAAGAATAACACAGTGGGGAAATGGTGGGGTATGGGAGAAGTGGGATTAAAGATGAAGAGGGTAACACAGAGGTGATTAGGAAGTATCTTCACTCACAAAGCTGGGCATTGGCCTTACCAAAATATAGCTTCTGGGTTGTGATGTGTTTGTGTGCACCTTCTGAACACTTAAAATATTTCTCATCAACTGCGAAAAGAGGGCTGCCCTAGACCACTTATTTTTAAATCTTGAATAATTTAAAAGGAAGAAAGACTCACAGACCTGTGAGACCTCAATTTGGGAAATGCTGACTTAAACCTATCTATAAATATGAATGTCAATTCCAAAATTATTCTTAGAAAACAAAGATTTTTAATTGGCAATTTTTTTTTTAGATTTTTGTAAAACGAAATAATATTGGAAAAGCTCAGTGATTCTTGACCGTAGTTTTTTGAAAGAAAATTCAGCAGGACCATGTCTGATGTTTCTTTGATCATTAGGTTTTATGACTGCACGTTCCCTGCCCTGTTTTTAAGTGGCACGATTGTCAAATCTTGTTTTAAAATAGAGAAGAAATAGAATTCCAAAAGGAAGACAGAATGCAGCTAAAGAAGAAAAAAACCAGAATTGAATCAAGAATACTTTCACCCGGCCCTTCTCTAACCTTTCTTTTAAACATCCTCTGCCATAGTAATTCCAGAAATACTATATCAGCAAGTATTTTAATATCATCATGTCCATAGTATATATTCATACTCACTCACATGTTAATTTTAATACATACACTATAAGTCTGTTAAACTAGACAATAGAGCACGGGATATATATTAGCTATCACTGGCAGAAGAATACACTTTTTGGTATTTCTTTCAAGTGAATGTCACATTAGCCACGTTTCAAGGGAAGATAAAACCTTATGATAAAAAGATAACATGTTTGCTTTTCAGGAATTAAAGGAGAACTGGGTGATATAGGAGATCAGGGCAATATTGGCAAGACTGGGCCCATTGGCAAGAAGGGTAAGTTGCATCTTACTATTCTCCAGTAGCAATTCAAAGCAAATTGAGGCTGGGTGCAATGGCTCACACCTGTAATCCCAACACTGGGAGACCAAGGTAGGAGGATACCTTGAAGCCAGGAATTCAAAATCAGTCTGGACAACAGAGCAAGACCCAGTCTCTTAAAAAAAAAAATTTAATTAGCTGGGCATGGTGGCACACAACCATAGTCCCAACTACGTAGGAGGCTGAGGTAGGAGGATCGTTTGAGCCCAGAAGTTTGAGTCTGCAGTGAACCATGATCACACCACTGCACTCCAGCCTGGGTGACAGAGTAAGACCCTGTCTCTAAAATAAATAAATAAATAAATAAATAAATAAATAAATAAATAAATAAAGCAAATTGAGGATACCCTTAATTGTTTTAAGGTGTTTTGTATCATAAAAAATGTCTCCTTTTTCTTCTTTTAAATTAATAATTCTGTCTTCATAGTTTGTCTCTTCCTCCCATATATAAGCATTATATCTCACAGCTCAAAAAAAAAATGAAACAAGATTTTGGAAACAGAATCAAGCATCAAGGTCTGATAGTCTTTATGTTGAATAATCTCCTGGGATCTACTTGTTGGCTACAAATCCTTGCTATGATCAAAATGATACACGATTATTAATAAAATACAAAGTAGGCAGAGGACAGTAAAATTTTCTTTTTTAATCTGAGTGGATTAACCAAAAATTCTGTGCCTATGATCTATTAACAGGATAGAAACTTGGAGCATATATGTGGATACCCATTTGTTTTCAGTCATGTCCTGATTTTTTTTTTTTTTTTTTTTTTGTGATGGAGTCTCACTCTGTCACCCAGGCCGGAGTGCAGCGGTGGGATCTCAACTCATTGCAACCTCTGCCTCTCAGGTTCAAGCAATTCTCCTGCCTCAGCCTCCCAAGTAGCTGGGACTACAGGTGCCCACCACCATGCCCAGCTGTTTCTTTATATTTTTAGTAGAGACAGGGGTTTCACTGTGCTAGCCAAGATGGTCTCTATCTCCTGACCTCAAGTGATCTGCCCACCTCGGCCTCCCAAAATGCTGGGGTTACAGGCATGAACCATCGCACCTGGCCCTGATCTTATACATCATTAAAGCCTGAATATTAGAAAACAGAGACAGTCACCTCTGTATTGTCTAAGCATTCCTTCCCTATCCTCCTCTCACAAAGCCCCACAATGGTAGCAGGTTCTAATTGCTCCTGATATTCAGTAATTTAAGCAAGCATTGTTTTACTTAGTTTAGAGATATGAAACTGAATGAACATAAAATTTTATTCCAAGAGATTCATAGACTATTCAGGAAGATAGAACTTTCTTAAAAAGAATTAGAGGCCCGGCGCAGTGGCTCACGCCTGTAATCCCAACACTTTAGGAGGCTGAGACGGGTGGATCACCTGAAGTCAGGAGTTCGAGACCAGCATGGCCAAGATGGCAAAACCCCATCTCTACTAAAATTACAAAAATTAACTCAGTGTGGTGGTACATGGCTGTAATCCCAGCTACTCAGGAGGCTAAGGTACAAGAATCGCTTGAACCTGGGAGGCAGAGTTTGCGTTCAGCCAAGATCATGTCACTGAACTCCAGCTTGGGACATAGAGTGAGACTCCATCTCAAAGAAAAACAAAATAATTATAATACTGAATAACATGACTACCCCAGGACTCATATTGGAGAGTAAGGCAAGATTGATATGCAAAAGAACAGACATAGGTCTTGAAGAATAGTAACATTATGGAAATAGGCAAAATGCACTAGAGAGAGATGCAAGAGATGCTTGTACAAAAAAAGATTAGGGGAAGCTCAGTCCCATGGGTAATATATTTCTGTAGCCTTGATGTTCCCTCCATCTTTTTGTAAATGCTTGAGCAGCTGCGTAACTAAGCATGTGGCTTACTTGTCCAGCGGTATGTCCTTGTAGGCAGGTTGACAGACTGTAGTCTGAGCTTAGGCTGTGGCCTCTCTCTTCCCATCCTGTGGCTCAGTACTCCCTCTTTCTCCACTCTCCAACTCACTCATTTGAGATATTCCCTTCAGCCTGCATTCGGAGACAGGGATGAAAGGCAGTGCCACTGAAGAGAAATTGCAATGGGTGTTTCTGATCTGGTGGGTTATATTGTGTATTTCCCTGTGGTTGAAATCCTTATAGCTGGGGAAGAGCCATGTGAGCTTCCCATGGTTCAGAAGTCCTGCTGCAGTGTGTGTCTGTGATGGTTTTACATGAAGAGTCCTCACGTGTTTCAGTCCTTCCCAAGACACAGATAAAAGCCACAGCAATGGGTTCACACGGTCATATACCTCGATAAAATTTGTGAAGGAAGACAGATTCACCTCAAATGATTAAAATAGTGCTCCTTAACATTTTTTAAAGTTACTACTCCCCTAACAAGGTTTTAAGACATATTTCTTTTCTAATTGCCCTTCCCCATGAATTTTTAATACCACCCATGGATGATATATTTATTTAGGTATTCTGTGTATGTTTGTGCTTTATATATTTTTAAAAGAGTACAATTCCATTTCCTAAAAACTAACTTGTGCATCTTTAAGTGATATTGCCCCATTGAAAAAGCACAGGTTAAGACTGCTCTCTCCTTCTGCTCCAGCTTCCCTCATCATCCTTCTTGTACTGGGCAGTTTTGGAGTGGATACAAGAATCTTCAGAGCTAGCTAAGAGGAGCTTGAGGGAGAAATGTTTAGTTTGGAGTTAATGAGATATCTTTACATAGTTTGATGTGACTTCCATTTATACTTATTGCTAGCAATTCCAATGTAGAAATAGATTCCAAGAATACTCCTACCACTTACTATGCAGCTCTATCCAAAGCCAGGATGCAAAGTGCTGAGCCAGAGGTCAGATCATCATATCAATGTGTCCTGGAGCATGCAGCCCACGAAACGTGCAGGTTGTGGAAAAGAAGCAATGGTTGAAATATACAGGGCCAGAGCTAGTCTGTGGAAAAAAAGTTTCCAAATCTAACAGCTTATATATGAAAACTATAGAGTATATTCTCAAAATTGACAATATTATTAATTGACATATATTACCAATAACAAGTTGTAATGGTGAAAGAAAAATCTGACACTACTACTAATAAAGACAAAATTCAGACTTCTGCTATAGGCCATGACAGATTTGCCTGCCTTACATTAATCTTTCTGCTAAGTATGACTAGCTGGGTCCAGAAAAAAATTTAAATATATATTTGAAGGTATGACAATGCAACCAAAATGAATAGAACTTTAGGGGCCATGATCTGGAGGAGAAGGGAATCATACTAAGGCAAGTCATGCATTCTGTACTACCTTCCTTCCAAGTCATTCACCAGTTCGTAAGTGGGGCAGCCCTAAGTGGCTAAAAGGCTTAAGCAGAAAGTTACTGAAACTGGATTCATATTCAAGGCCTGTCAAAGAGGAGTGGCCCAGGAAATGCCCCCATATTCCCAGTTAGAACTCCAGAAATACTACTTCAGAAAACACTTAATTAAACCTATACCTATTCATGTTTTTAAAAACTATTAGCAAATTAGAAATAGAAGGAAACATAATTTGTAAAGGAATACCAACAACAACAAAAATCTACTTAAAAATGATACTCCATAATAAAATACTGAACACTTATCTCCTGAGACTGGGAATTAAATTAGCATAGCCCTCTATCAGCAATTCTAATCAACATTATGTGTGAGGTTCTAACCACAGCAAAAATGGAAGAAAAATAAAAATCATAATTGAAAATAAAGGAATTTGAGCATTATTATTTGTGGAGAACATGATTGTATACGTAGAAAGTACAAAAGCATCTATAGATAATCTATTTGTATTGATGTGTTTTTTAGATGGCTTGACATACAAAAATCAATTTTGTTTCTACATAGAAACAGTTTAAAAAGAGACATTTATAATAGTGTCAAAATAAGTAAATATGTAAAAATGAATCCAACAAAAGTTACAAGCCCTCCATAATAAACTCCACATAATGACAATGAAAGAAATTAAAAAATATCTAAGGTAATGAAGGTAAAACTATGTTAATGGGTTCAGAGACTCAATATTGTTGATATGCCAATTCTCTCCCAAATTGATCCATTGACTCAATGCTACCTCAATCAAAATCCCAGAAGTGGGTCAGGCGTGGTGGCTCATGCTTTTAATCCTATCACTTTTGGGGGCCGAGGCGGATGGATCACCTGAGGTCAGGAGTTTGAGACCAGCCTGGCCAACATGGTAAAACCCTGTCTCTACTAAAAATACAAAACTTAGCCTGGTGTGGTGGTGCATGCCTGTAATCCCAGCTACTTGGAAGGCTGAGGTGGGAGAATGGCTTGAACCTGGGAGGCAGAGGTTGCAGTGAGCCGAGATCCCCGCACTGCACTCCAGCCTGGGCAATAGAGTGAGACTCTATCTCAAAAATAAAAATAAAAATAAAAAATCCCGGAAGTGTTCTTTTAGAATTGATAAGCCAATTCAGAATGTATGTGTAAATGAAAATGACCAAGAATACCCAAGACAATCTTGAAAAAATGAAAAATAAAAACAAAGGTAGAAGACTTAAATTACTGAGTTTGAGTTTATACATTGATTAGGAAACTAAACCATTAGAATAGTGTAATTTCATGAAGAGACAGACAAATGAATTAATAGGAAGAGTCCAGAAACAGACTACCAAACTTGATTTATGCAAAGCTGACACTATTTTGTAATGGAAGTCACAAGCTAATCAATATATAGTACTGAGTTATTGGTTATTCATGTATAAAAATAATAATCTCGATCCCATACTTAACACTGTACCTAAAATCAATGGTTTATAGATCTAAATTTGGTGGTAAACCCAAATCTGAGAGACCTAAATTTGAAAGGTAAAGCAATAATGCCTCTGGAAGTTAATATAGAGGTCTATATTTTTGATCCTATGGTAGCCAACACATTTTTAAACAGAATATGACAAAGACCATGTAAGAAAAACTAACAAATTGAAGCCTATCAAAATAAAGAACTTCTGGCCAGATGCAGTGGCTCATGCCTGTACTCCCAGCACTTTGGGAGGCCAAGGCAGTCAGGTCACCTGAGATCGGGAATTCGAGACCAGCCTAGCCAGCATGGCGAAACCCCATCTCTACTAAAAATGCAAAAATTAGCTGGCTATGGTGGCGTATGCCTGTAATTCCAGCTACTTGGGAGCCTGAGGTGGGAGAATCACTTGAACCAGGGAGGTGGAGATTGCAGTGAGCAAAGATCACGCTGCTGCACTCCAGCCTGGGCAACAGAGTGAGACTCCATCTCAAAAACAAAATAAAATAAAGAGCTTATATTCATTAAAAGATACTTCTCAGAGAACAAAAAAGGAAACCACAAAGTTGGCTATGTGCTACCTTTGTATTCAATAAAGGGCTTATATGTAAAACATACAAAGAGATTATACAAATCAGTAAGAAAAATAACTGACAACCCAAAAGAATAAAAAAGGTCAAAAGAATAGTCACTTAACAAAAGAACATATTCAGATGATCAATAAATATATTAAAAAGTGTCAACCTCATCAGGGTGATGGAAATTTGACTAAACTATGATAGTACTGCATACTAACCAAAATGGCTAAAATAAAAATGACTGACAATATCTAGTGTTGACAAGGATGTGGAACAACTGAAACTCTCATATTTTGCTTCACCATACCATGGAAATAAATATACTATTTCAATACGCAAAAAAATGAGTGAAGATATGGACACAGTATTGGGGAAAATATTCTATACAGAAAAAAAACCTATATGCCAAATGGTTCTATTTATAGAAATTTCAACAACATGAAAAATTTATGGCTTGAAAACTTGTAACACAGTTCTAAGTCAGTATGGTTATCTTTAGAAAGGAGGCTATAATAATCTGCAGATGACACAAAAGCGGCTGCTTGAGGATCTTGGTATTGGTTACATGGGTATTTTATTCTGTACAAAGTCATCAAGCTGAATCTTTGTGTTGGCAAATTTTCTTTGTGGTTTTTTTCAGTAAGCGAAGTTTAATAAAATAATTTTTGGTTAACTGTGCTAAGGGAAAGATTATTATCTGACTACATTATCCCTCTATCATCTCTTAAAAATGATATTAGAAATTTGTGGACAGATAAAGTAGCAATATGAATGCAGCCAAACATACATAGCTAATAATTATGAATAAAAGCATTTTCAAGGCACAATAATTCATTTATTGATTAAAATATTATGATGTTTAGTGAATTTTGTAATGTGCCATTGGTCTACTTTTAAAATTTAGTGATTTGTTTTTATTTCTTATGATAGATATTCATTTTTACAACCACTTTTCCATTTTTAATTTTGTATCTTTTTTCAAAGAAGTCCCTTCAAATTGTATAAGCTTCAGATAAAATGCATCATGGATCTGTCCCTATCTGTATCAACTTCCTTAAACCAGTGGTTAAAGAGACAGAAAGGTATAGCCGGAAAGTGGGATGTTGGACTTCAAAATTTTTGAGATGCAGCTATGCTAAATGTGATTAAGATCTCATCTATGTCTTGTATTGCTCTGTGGAGATAGCAGAAGTGGAGGGAGAGGGTAAATCGCTGCCATGAATAAGTCCAGAATTGAAGAACTTCTTTTTTATGGTCATTCTAGATTTTGCACTTCCCTGGATTTAGATGTGTAAGTCTTGATGGGATTCCATCTAGAAGAGTTAAAGCTAATGATCTTAAGCACAGTCTTAACCCTTGAATACAATAAGACTGCGTAACTTGGGAACATAGTAGATGACGAAGACAAGAAAGGCTCAAGAGTTTTTAGTATGACTAGCTGAGCCCCAAAGTGGATGAACGTCCAGAAATGTTGAAAAAGTAACAGTCTGGAAATGATAGGGTTAACTAACCTTATTTACTTCATGCTAATTCCTCCGGTAAGGCTCGGGTATATAGCACCTAATACATACCTTTGTCACTGTACTCACTGTCGTATCTGATTAGCTTCTCTGTTTCCCCTCATAGACTCTGAACTTCTTGGGAGAACAAATGAATGAAAAGTTCACTGGGTTTGTTTGTTTAAATAAAATAAGCTCTGTCAGGACCCTAGTATTTAACCACTTTATCTTAATGCCTATTATATATTATAGACACTTTCTCGATGTTTGTTGCATTAAGCATGAAAAACTGCCTAATAAAACTTATTACTTTTTACAGTTTGTCTCTCTTTACTACTCCGTATTCCTATAAGTACCACTTTTCCTTAATATCGATTTCCACCATTAGCTACTAAGATTTTCTTCTCCTCTAGAGATATGCCACCAAATTTGTGAGCATGTCCTGGAATTTTTTAAAATGGAGATACAATGATCCAGCTCGCTTGGATTAATTTCATTTTTAACCTGTACTTTGAAATTTATTGTCCTCATTTTTATGATTGCCTTTCTAAATTTTTTACTGACTCAGATTAATCTCAACTTTCTAGGCTGACCTTAACGTTGTCACTTGCATGGATAGGGTAGCTTTCTAGATGTCAATATTTCATTTTAGGAATAAGAAATAATAGTGATTTAGTATAGGTAAATTCCATCTCATTGCAAAATAAATGCTTTTATTTAAGGTCAATAATCCATTTACGCTGAAAGCATTATGATTTTTTTGTTTGTTTGTTTGAATGTGACCTCTAATTCTTCAACTTTTGGACAGTTATTACAGACATGGTCCCACTCATGGACCAAAATCAGTTTTTGTGGATGACTTTAAATCATAATTTGTTTTGGGGAAGTAGATATTCTAAGCTCAAATCTTCCAAAAGCTGGCTAAGTACTTGGCATGCATTCCTTTACCATAACTCAGATTCAGGAAACAGAAGTTAACATTGGTTGAGCATTCTCTGTAAGTCAAGCCCAGTGCTGATCCCATTATAAGAAAACATTACTATATCTAATTTATTCTCCTTAATGATCTCATAATTTTAAGTGCTAATTATTTCTGCTTTTAAAATAAAGAAAAGGAGGCTTAGAGAAATTAAGTAACCCGTCCATGTGTAGCCGGTAAGTGGCAAAGCCAGGATTCAAACCCTGATTTTGGGGAGCTTTCGTGATCTTTCATTGCACCACACTGCTTTGGTGTTCCCATTTGTCATGAAATGAAAAGAATTCATGTCAAAATACTGAAAAGCAGTCACAGAGTTTACATCTTCTCAGAAAAAGCGGTCACATACCAATTCAAGAAACTGTTTTCTATATTATTAAGTTCTAGCTAAAGGCTACTGCTTCAGTGAAGTCTTCTCCACTCTGATCCACACCATCTTTTCTTTTTCTGAATTCCTGCCAGGCTTTTCATTTACTTCACTCTGTTAGTACATGATAGTGTCTCATCTCTTTGTTCTCTTATGTGTGTTTTGCTTTCCTTAAAAGCCCATCATTTGCCCAAGGCACTCGATTTATGCTTCTTTTATGTCCATTATAAAGCTTAGCCCAGAACTAGGATCATAGCATAACTGGAATCAACGTTCCATCTATGTTGAATTAAAAGGTATTCACATGCGAAGAAAAAATAATGTTTTAAAAAATCAAAACATTAAACCCATAGTCATACAATCTTTTAAGTGCATAATGTCTTTGATGGTGATGAGGACTGTTATTCTTTGCAAATTTTGATAACATTTTTCAAACACCTTGCTTTTTTTCATTAAACCACTGGTTAACTCATTTGGAAGCACCATGAAAGGGGAGTCAGAAATGGTTGGGCAGGAATACGAGCACTGCCATTTAATGGCTAGATGTCCTTAAGCAAGTTATTTTGCCTCTCTGATCCTCAATTTCTTCAAGTTGTAGAATGGAGACAATGATAACACTTAGTTCATAGGATTTAATGTGATAATATGTATAAGGTATCCAGAATAGTACTTGATGATTGATGGGTACTTAGTAAAATGTATATTCCCTTTCTTCCATTAATATCTCAAAATCTATTCTTACTTTTTCCAACTTACATATAAGAGAAATAAGGAATTTGCAGGATATAACTAAGGTGTGAGCAGATTGATATTACTGAGTAGGGTGTTTGACATATGTTCATGCCCAACTATATCCTCTGCTGTATCTTGAACCTGACCTTGTGCCCACTTTCATTCAGTTGCTGAAGCTTTTCATAGCAAAGCTCAAATGCTAAGCTTTCCTTTACCCTTCCACTAGAAGCACTGTCTCTTCTGCCTTCCTCTCAGAGTATATTATCTCTCTGTTCAATGTCTTTCTCACAACATGTATCATGTTCCATTGGTATAGATTTCACCATATTCTCGTTTCTTCCAAGTACAAGTTCCAAGCCTTCCTCCTGCATGTGTAAATTGTATTCTGGCCTTCAAAGACCCCCACCTTCTGTTTGGGGAGCACACGAATGACTGGCATCAACTCTAAAGAAAAGTGTCCACATGGCTCAGTTTAGAAAGGCTCAGCAAATCCTTGGGGCCCCAGCAGGCATGCCTTCTTCTGAATGATAAGAGTAACTATGTAAGGAAAAGTACACATCAGACAATGATGAGAAAAGCCAATGGGTGTCCTCAGTACACACACCATGGGGCACCCTATGGATTTTAGAGTGGCTTTCACTTTTTCTCTGTTTCTGGTGAAGGATGAGGCTTGGCAGAACCTTAATACCAACTGCATTCCCTTTTGCATTGTCCCCTTGGGCCATATAACCAATTCTTTGACCACACCACATTCCTGTGAGGGTAAACCCCATACACCTAGCCTAGGTGACCTTCATCCTGTATTCATCCCTCGTGAGTTCTTTCTTATTCTTTTTTTCCAGATCACTATTGAAGCATAAACTCTATTTTACTTCTGTCAGGGTCTTCCCTTTTGATTCTCAAGAACCTCAGCCAAACATTTCTTCCTGAAAATCAAAAGCTTTTGCTTTCAATTATTGCGTCTGATGTGGGCCTCAAGAGCTTATTTTGAAGTTGAAAAAAAATTAACGTGTTTTATTCTTTCTCTCTGCTTTAAAAATCCTGCTTCTCTGAGAATTATTTTGTGGATACCTGCGAGTGAGAAAATGGTTACATATAAAGAAGTACAGAAAGGGAAAGTACCAAGGTTGCTATTTCAGTATAATATATTTGACATGACTTTGCATTATTAGTATTTGCATACACACTTCACTTCTAAAAATTGTAAACTCCTTCAAGTCATAGGTTGAAGTCATGTCTCTGTATATCCTTTCAAAGTACCCAGTCTTTTGTTTTTCATAGAGTAAGTAAATAGTAAATATTTGTCTAATTAAATTGAAAAAGCACAATACATGTGTTTTTTGTTCTGTTTTGTTTTGTTTTGGAAATCCAAGGGCAAAGCCCCTTGGAATAACTTGGGGCATAATAAGTACAAAGACACTGCAGTGTGCTAACAAATTGATCGAGATTCACAAAACAATGGTATTTTTAAAATTGAAAACATGCTGAGAATTGTATTAGCCTTGTTCAGAGGGCCACGTTATTAAAAAAGTATTAGTAGGATAGGTTACACAAATTCAAATGCTTCTCACAAACCCTGCTGGAATTCTATATTCAATCTAAATAAATTATGACTCATTTAATTAGTTGTGCCTGTGTAGCCAATTGAAAATCACATTATTTATAAAAACCAAGAGATATTAGAGATATTAGTTGTAGATATTGCAAATAAAATTTAAAACTGCTTTGACTCTAGATGTGAATTCACTCCTTTCTCCCTCCTTACCTCCCTCCCTCCCTCCTTCCTTCCTTCCTTCCTTCTGTCCTCCTTCCTTTTCTTCCTTCCTTCTTTGTTTCCTTCCTTCCTTCCTTGTTTCCTTCCTTCCTTCCTTGTTTCCTTCCTTCCTTCCTTCTTTCCTTCCTTCCTTCCTTCCTTCCTTCCTTCCTTCCTTCCTTCCTTATTTCCTTTCTTCTTTTACTTTAATTTTATTTTATTTTGGTTGCTATTGTTTTTATTCAGGTGACAAAGGGGAAAAAGGTTTGCTTGGAATACCTGGAGAAAAAGGCAAAGCAGGTATGATATGTTCAATGTTCTCTTTGATTTCTAGCACCATTCCAAATTTATCCATCTCAAAAATAAATATATTTTAAATGAAAAGCAAGAGTTCTTTTAGTATGCTTAACCTTATTTTCCTCAGGCTAGAAGAAAGGGAAGAAGGGGACTTTCCTGTCTCCCTGCTGGGGACTTTCCAAGCCCTGGGGATGGGGATGATGGCACGTTTCATCCCTGCCATGCTTACTATGAGAAGAAAGCCCAGTCCATCAGGAAGCAGCCTAATTCTTCTGGGCCAAGAGGAAAAGCTGGCACTAGGCCCTGCCTCAGCATGCCATGCCTTGCCTTTCACTAGCATCTCAACCAAATACTGGCCATCAGAGTGCAGCAGCAGCCTGACCTGATACAGACGGGCCCCTGGTTACAGTACATGCTTTCCATGACCGGGAGATTATCTAGGGTTATTCTCCTGGAGCTTTATTCCCAGTGCTTTACACAGGGAAAGAAAGATTGGTAATTTCAATTGTTTTCTATTCACAGGGCTCTGGTGAAGACAATTCTAAGAACTGTTTGACGTTCTTCATATTTCATATGAGTATGGATAAATAAGGCCATATTTATTCCTTTGGCTAATAAAATTATTTTTAATTTTCAAGCTACCAAAGGAAAAAACATTGAAATGTTTATGTACAACAGCCATTAAATAGAAAAAGGGAATCATTTGAATTTTACATGAGTTTCCTTGTAATTCCCTCTCTGTCACAGCAATATTTGCTGGTTGTTGAAAAGGTAGGTGAGCAAAGAAGAATGAAAGACACACTAAAATCATAGTTAATCCACAAACTGGGCAACTGGCTTTTACAAACTTAAGTCGAATCTATTTATATGATTTAAACTTTGTCCTTGAAACATGCAAGCTGTATTTTAAATGGATAATTAGAATTAACATTTGATTTAATCATGAAAAGTTTCTTCTGTCTTGGAAAAACTGTCATCTAGTGAATAATGCAATAACACAAGAGAACACTGGCAGGAAATACGTTTCAAGAAAGTTATAAAAATTTTATTCTGAGATTGGGCAGACTCATTCTGTGTTCAACAAAGAAAATGCCAAATGGTCCAAAATGTGTATGCAGTGGTTTGTTGTATGTATTCTTCTTTTTAATAATCTAGTTTAGAATTGTCTTATAGTTCATTCAAAATATTTACAAAGATATATTCTGAAATTCTATCAATAATGTAAATTGGAAACCTTATTTCAAATAAAAGGTTTAAAGTATAGCCATTCACAGATATGTAGAACCAGACTAGAAAACGATAGTGAATATTGGAAAGAGAGCAAATGTTCCTTTCCACTGGTCTGCATGTACTTCAACATGAATTCACAGTTTTTGTCATTTAAAAGGTACCGTCTGTGATTGTGGAAGATACCGGAAATTTGTTGGACAACTGGATATTAGTATTGCTCGGCTCAAGACATCTATGAAATTTGTGAAGAATGGTGAACATATTCTCTTTTGTGTTATGTATCTATTGATAAATCTCTATCAACACTACAATTCCAATACTCTTAGGTGGAAATATCTTGAGTTGGACAAAGGGCTATTGAGATAGTGTCACCAGCTTAAGGGTCTTCCAAATTGCTAATTATTCACTAAGACTCCCCCAGGACACCTCAAGTCCACTACATATATTTATATGTATGTGCATTGCCTATGGGAAGAGAAAGACTTTCTTAGGTGAGGGGAATGGAGAAAAGAGCAGAGTGTGGCAAGCTATGCTGTAAGAATAAAAAGAGACAGTAAGAGTCAGAACTAGCATCTCAGAAAAGAGAGGTAATAATAACAATAGCTGCTTTCTTGAGTGCATGGAATAGTGAACAACTACTAGCATTATCTCACTGAGTTCTCATAGTTGTTTATGTAGTATGTAGATACTATGATCGAACTAAAGCTTAGAGGAAGTACCTTGCCCATGATACAGACCTAATGAGCAGTAGAGTAGGAATGTATTACAAGCTTCTCTGACTCCTCTATCCACAATACAAACATTATGTGTTTATCTGTTTTGCAACTTCCAATATTGGTCATTTTTGTTATCCCTTGTCCATTTTTTTAATAGTAGTTATCAGAAAAGCCCTTGAAGTGGAAAGGGCTTATGTATTTTCTTCTGAAATGGTATTAATAAGGTAACTATTATAATTACAGTTAAAATTAGTTTCTTTTTCATATACTTTCATTTATTGTAACTCAGCTATATTTGTTGTACATTGTTGGAATCACATAGATGCTGTCTCATGTTCATCCTCATCTTGTAACACTAGAGGCAAAGGAAATACTTGATATTAACTAACCACACTAATTGTAACTCTAGTTATAATCTGTACTGCAGATTCTGTCTCTGATATGACTTAAACTGTCGTGAATAAGCCAGACCATACAGGGAGAACATAGAGCAATAGTTCTGAACATTTTAGTGGTCATAGATTTCTTTGTGAATTAAAGTTATGGATCCTAAAATGCGTATATAGAGGCCCCTGACACCCAAAACATACATGCCATATTATGAGTGAAGGGTGATTCTCAGTCTCCAGTTCTGTCCTGAAGCTAACTCAGTAGCTCAGTCTTCCTCTTGTACCTGGGATGAAATATGGACAAACCCAATTCATGTACATGTTCATCACAGCGCAGGAATTTGGTCCAATGTGGACAAATATCTGTATTATTCCTACATCATTTCAATAAGCATTTACCATTCCTATAAGTATTCCAGACACTGAAGCTAAAGAGTGTCAAAGACATGGTCATTGTCCTTAAGACATTCACAGGTAAGTAGGAGAGAAATGCAGACAAACGATGAGACTAAAATGTGTTGAGTGCTAGAAGGAGGAAGTGAAAGGGGCAATAGAAACACAGAGAAGAGTGACTGCCATGTCTACACAAGGGCATTGGAAAGACTTCCTATAGGAGGATACATTTCCACTGAGATCTAAAGGATAAGTAGAAGTTTGCCAGGTAGAAAAGAATTTCTAGGCATAAAAGGCATGGAAGTACAAGAGAGAAGGGTCTGCTTGTGTGGTCACAAGTAGAGCTAAAGCATCAACAATGTTGGGAAACATAGTATGAGATGGGCTGGCTGAAAGTTCACGTAACACGTCTTTGTCAACTTTGTGCTGGCCAGGTGTGTGAGAAGTTGAAGAGAAAAGGAAGGGAGAACAAACGGTAGATATTTGTTCTCTATTTGATAACTAGAGGTGGGGGTGATTAAATCTGTGACTACCTCATAATAGGACTTTGAAAAATAATTCTTGAATATTGAATAAATAAATGTAAATCTGGCAATATCATATAATTCTATTACCTTTTATCTTTTTGTGATACATAATGATACTCCTTTTTTTCTCTCCCTGCAGTGATAGCAGGGATTAGGGAAACTGAAGAGAAATTCTACTACATCGTGCAGGAAGAGAAGAACTACAGGGAATCCCTAACCCACTGCAGGATTCGGGGTGGAATGCTAGCCATGCCCAAGGATGAAGCTGCCAACACACTCATAGCTGACTATGTTGCCAAGAGTGGCTTCTTTCGGGTGTTCATTGGCGTGAATGACCTTGAAAGGGAGGGACAGTACGTGTTCACAGACAACACTCCACTGCAGAACTATAGCAACTGGAATGAGGGGGAACCCAGCGACCCCTATGGTCATGAGGACTGTGTGGAGATGCTGAGCTCTGGCCGATGGAATGACACAGAGTGCCATCTTACCATGTACTTTGTCTGTGAGTTTATCAAGAAGAAAAAGTAACTTCCCTCATCCTACGTATTTGCTCTTTTCCTGTGACCATCATTACAGTTACTATTATCCATCCTTTTTTTTTCCTAATTATACTACATTTGATCTGAGTCAACACAGCTAGGAAATGCTAAACTAAGGTATGGAGCCTCCATCATCATGCTCTTTTGTGATGATTTTCATATTTTCACACATGGTATGTTATTGACCCAGTAGCTCACCAGGTTACATGGGTCTTGAGAGAGAATTTTAATTACTAATTGTGCACAAGATGGATGGTTGTCTAGATGTCAAATGAGTTGTTCTCTTGGTATTTGCTCTACCATTTCTCCCTAGAGCACTCTGTGTCTATCCCAGTGGATAACTGCCCAGTTTATTGGTGATGATTAGGAAGGTTGTTGATGATTAGGCTAACCTGCCCTGGCCCAAAGCCTGACATGTAGAAGGGCTTTCTGTGAGCAATAATAAGATCTTTGAATCCAAGATGCCCAGATCTTTTACCAGTCACACCCTATGGCTATGGCCATACTTGGAAGTTTTCCTTGTTGGCACAGATAGAGAAATGCTTTAACCCCAAACTTTTATATGGGGGACTTCTAACTTGTTTCAGACTATGTGGAATGATGAATACTGTTTTTGTGCTTCTGATCTACCAATTTCACTAACATATAACAAGTAGGTGCTTTGGACCCCTTTCTGTAGGCCCACACCTTAATCTCAGGCCCCTATATAGTCACACTCTGATTTAAGAAAAATGGAACTCTTGAAATCAAAAGAAAAAAATGGGAAATTGTTCACAAACAATATTAGTTATAGTTCTTTTGCTAAATTACCCACTGCTATTAACTTAACTTCATTTTTATTTATCTTAGGTTTACCTGCCTCAATTTTATTCACCTTAGGCATGGGGAGTGAGGGAAGGAGTTTGTGAAGCCTTAAGAAAATTCTGGAAGCTTCAAAGTGCTACCAACATCATTTCCAGGCCCCATCGTCCTTGCCTCTAACATATCACTCGTGGTGACATTTCATGGGAGGCCTTTTACTCTTCATAAATATATGTGCTAAAAATCCTACTGGAGATGTCCCTTCTAATATTCTGAAATCACAGAAACGTGTGAGGTACAGAATTTGGAACATGCCTAGAACTCACATTTACTGAGCTGGTAAAATTCTACCTTGAACTGTAGATCAAACCTCAAAGCAGCTTTCACTAGGAATTTAAAAATAAACAGTTCAAAGATGCTGCAGATCATCACCCTATAAACTGCTACTCCAGTTCTGGTTTGTGACATATGATTAGACTGTTTCAAATGCTGGCAAAACGGTTAATGAAATAAGAGAAACAGATCAACAACATATGTTCACCTTAAACCATCTGTTCATGATTTCACCCGTGACTAACTGGTTATGAGATAGGATTTAATTAGGTTATTTCTGTGGGTTCAACAAGGGCCATAAACTCAGATCCTACAGGGGCCAGACAGATGACATATATAAATGAAGTGGAACAGGTGGGGACCCTAGTGCACTGAGCACAGCTTGCCCTTCCAAAGGAGCCAGCTGCTCCTCAGTGGCTGCTACTAGTGCTAGGAAGGACCCAGTCTTGCTACATTTCAAGAGAAGTCAGAAAGCTGGGAGTTTGTAACATATGTTCATATTTTAAAATGTTGGCAACTAATTAATTTTTAACTCAAATTTTAAGTCATATGGGTTAAAAATTAAAATTAAAGATTAGAGGTCAAAAGTCTTCTAGCTAAAATTGTCATCATTTCATGTCTTCTGGAGGAAGGTTCAGAAGGTTCTAACCAAATAGAATGTCATTAGGATATGATGACATCAAACTCAAGATATCCCATTAATACCTTATTCAATTCAGCTTAATAGGAATTTGTTATATGTTTGATATTTATCAGGTTACTAGTTTAACTCTTTTGAGATGATAGCACATGACATTTAAAGGCAGAAAGTTTAATGCAAATTACAAAGCAGGACATCAAATCAAAGCCAGTTTCCTTGGATAGAAAGCCATCCAAGATTATGAGGAATGAAAATCTAGAAACACCTGTGGGAAAAAAATCTCATATATAAGAAGAGAGGAAGGAGAGACATGCAGCAAATGTTGCCTATGGGCAGCTTCATGTTAAGGATCCATGTTCTGATTTGTTCTAAGCTCCCAAAGTGTGAGTATTTATTGTGTGTACTGTAAGTGCTATTATTATTTACTGTGAATGTTATAATAGTTCTTTCAATGACTCATCTTTTCTGTGATGCTTCTAAGAGAAGATACCAGAACTTCAACAAATAAGGTATATCCTGCAACCTTGCCTGAAAGAAATTTTGAAGACACCACAAACTTAATTAAAATTATTATGAAAACTCAAATTTGTGAAGCACTTTGTGCTTTAAAAAATGCCTTCACATATCATTTTTCATTTGATTCTGATAAACTCTGTGAAGGATGAAAAGCAGTCACTTTTACTGCCACTTCCCAATGATAACACTGAGGTCCAAGGAAGCTAAGCAATTTACCAAAATCAGCTCACATATAAAAGAAATTAATGCCGTTAACCTGCTGATTGAAACGGCCAATGCAATGTCTTCTCCAATTTCTGTGCATTGCTCATGTATTGAATGGAAATTCATCCACAATGGTCTTGTTATAGTAGGGCTCAAACAACTTATCTGTACTACATTCCAAAGTTAATGATGAGGATTAATTAACAGAGATGCTGGATACAGCAACTTGCCTTACACATTTAGTGTTCACTGTTTTGTTTTTCAATTCACAAATGTCCACATAGGCATTAGTATTGAGGAGGTGACTTACGGCAGCCACAGTACAATTCTGCAGATAACTATAGATATAGGGCAGCCAAAACAGATATATAAAAATCAATTCTGTTAATCTTTTCAAAATACCATCTCCTGGATTCCTGGACTTTTTGATGAGTTTTTCATGTCTCTATCTCCTTCAGTTCTGCTCTGATGTTAGTTATTTCTTGTCTTCTGCTAGCTTTTGAATTTGCTTGCTCTTGCTTCTCTAGTTATTTTAATTGTGATGTTAGGATGTCGATTTTAGATCTTTCCTGCTTTCTCCTGTTGGCATTTAGTTCTATAAATTTGCCTCTCAACACTGCTTTAGCTGTGTCCCAGAGATTTTGGTACGTTGTGCCTTTGTTCTCGTTGGTTTCAAAGAACTTATTTATTTCTGCCTCAGTTTTGTTAGTCACCCAGTAGTCAGTTATTCAGGAGCAGGTTGTTCAGTTTCCATGTAGTTGTGCGGTTTTGAGTGACTTTCTTAATCCTGAGTTCTAACTTGATTGCACTGTGGTCTGAGAGACTGTTTGTTATGACTTCCATTATTTTGCATTTGCTGAGGAGTGTTTTACTTCCAATTATGTGGTCAATTTTAGAGTAAGTGCAATGTGGTGCTGAGAAGAATGTATATTCTGTTGATTTGGGGTGGAGAGTTCTGTAAATGTCTATTATATCCAATAACAAGTTCTGAAATTGAGGCAGTAATTAATAGCCTACCAACCAAAAAAATCCCAAGACTAGACAGATTCATAGCCAAATTCTACCACAGGTACAAAGAGGAGCTGGTGCCATTCCTTCAGAAACTATTCCAAACAATAGAAAAAGAGGGACCCCTTCCTAACTCATTTTATGAAGCCAGCATCATCCTGATACCAAAACCTGGCAGAGAAACAACAATAACAAAAATTTCAGGCCAATATCCTTAATGAACATTGATGTGAAAATCCTCAATACAATATTGGCAAACCAAATTCAGCAGCACATTGGAAACCTTATCCACCATGATCGAGTCGGCGTCATCCCTGGGATGCAAGGCTAGTTCAACATACACAAATCAATAAACATAATCCATCACATAAACAGAACAATAACAAAAACCACATGATTATCTCAACAGATGCAGAAAAGGCCTTTGATAAAATTCAACACCCTTTATGCTAAAAACTCTCAATAAACTATTTATTGACGGAATGTTTCTCAAAATAATAAAGCTGTTTATGACAAACTCACAGCCAATATCATACTGAATTGGCAAAAGCTGGAACCATTCCCTTTGAAAATGGGCACAAGACAAGGATGCCCTTTCTCACCACTACTATTCAACATAGTATTGGAAGTTTGGGCCAGAGCAATCAAGCAAAAGAAAGAAATAAAAGGCATTCAAATAGGTAGAGAGGATGTCAAATTGTCTCTGTTTGCAATGACGTAATTGTACATTTAAAAAACCCGATGGTCTCAGCCCAAAATCTCCTTAAGCTGATAAGCAACTTCAGCAAAGTCTCAGGATACAAAATCAATGTGCAAAAATCACAAGCATTGCAATACACCAATAATAGACAGAGAGCCAACTCATGAGTGAACTTCCATTCACAATTGCTACAAAGAGAATAAAATACCTAGGAATCCAACTTACAAGGGATGTGAAGGACTTCTTCAAGCAGAACTACAAACCACTGCTCAAGGAAATCAGAGAGGACACAAACAAATGGATAGGAAGAATCAATATCGTGAAAGTGGCCATACTGCCCAAAGTAATTTATAGATTCAATGCTATTCCCATCAAGCTACCACTGACTTTCTTCACAGAATTGGAAAAAAACTACTTTAAAGTTCATATGGAACCAAAAAATAGCCCGTATAACCAAGAAAATCCTAAGTAAAAAGGAAAAACTGGAGGTATCACGCTACCTGAATTCAAACTATTCTACAAACCTCCAGTAACCAAAACAGTATGGTATTTGTACCAAAACAAATATATAGACTAATGGAACAGAACAAAGGCCTCAGAAATAATGCTACACATCTACAACCATCTGATCTTTGACAAACCTGACAGAAACAAGCAATGGGGAAAGGATTCCCTATTTTAAACATGGTGTTGGGAAAACTGGTTAGCCATATGCAGAAAAATAAAATTGGGCCCCTTCCTTACACCTTATACAAAAATTAACTCAAAATGGATTAAAGACTTTAATGTAAACCTAACACCATAAAAACTCTACAAGAAAACCTAGGTGATACCATTCAAGACATAGGCATGGGCAAAGACTTCATGACTAAAACACCAAAAGTAATGGCAACAAAAGCCAGAATTAACCAATGGGTTCTAATTAAACTAAAGAGCTTCTGCACAGCAAAAGAAACTATCATTAGAGTGGATAGGCAACCTACAGAATGGGAGAAAATTTTTGCAATCTACCCATCTGACAAAGGGCTAATATCCATAATCTACAAGGAACTTAAATTTACAAGAAAAAAAAGCCCCATCAATAAGTAGGTGAAGAATACGAACAGACATTTCTTAAAAGAAGACATTTATGTAGTCAACAGACATATGAAAAAAAGCTCATCATTACTGGTCATTAGAGAAACGCAAATCAAACCCACAATGAGATACCATCTCATGCCAGTTAGAATGGCAATCATTAAAAGGTCAGGAAACAACAGATGCTGGAGAGGATGAGGAGAAAGGAATGCTTTTACACTGTTGGTGGGACTGTAAACCAGTTCAACCATTGTGGAAGACAGTGTGGTGATTCCTCAAGGATCGAGAACCAGAAATACCATTTGACCCAGCAATCCCATTACTGGGTATATACCCAAAAGATTATAAATCATTCTACTATAAAGACACATGCAAATGTATGTTTATTGCAGCACTTTTCACAACAGCAAAGACTTGGAACCAACCCAAATGCCCATCAATGATAGACTGGATAAAGAAAATGTGGCACATATACACCTTGGAATACTATGCAGCCATAAAAAGGATGAGTTATTGTCCTTTGCAGGAACATGGATGAAACTGGAAACCATCATTCTCAGCAAACACAGGAACAGAAAACCAAACACTGCATGATCTCACTCATAAGTGGGAGCTGAACAATGAGAACACATGGACATGGGGAGGGGAACATCACACACCAGGCCTCTCACTGGGGTGGGTGACTAGGGCAGGGATAACATTAGGAGAAACACCAAATATAGATGACAGATAGATAGGTGCCGCAAACCACCATGGCACATGTATAAGTATGTAACAAACCTGTACATTCTCCACATGTGTCTCAGAACTTAAAGTATAATAAAAAAAGAAATCAAGATTTGCCCCTAGTAAAAATAAGCACATAATTATTTTCCTCATAAAAGAATTCACTAGAGAAGTGAGTCACTGCTCAAACACAGTAGAAAGGTGTACACCCTTGTTCTAGAAAGATATAGCAAATGCTCATTGCACTTTGGACAACTCACCCACAAACACTGCTGGCATTTTAAACAATGCATTTCATCCTGCTTAGATCTGTGTTACCCAATTATGAGCAGCTCTAATTGTCCTTAATCAAACAATTTCCAGCTCTTTGGATTGCATACTTTGAGGCAACAAGGTACTTGTGGAATGGTAAAAGTAAACTAAACAGCGTCACTCACAGCATCAACATATTGAGACTAAATTTTCTCAGGTATTATCAATGATAGGAAAATGATGGTGTGATTCCTTCCAGGGTAGCACTGGTTTGACAGCATCAGTTAGAAACTAAAAATCTAGATCTGATATCGCAACTGCCCAAAGGTCACACCAACTGTGCTTCTTACTAGTCATATTAGGAGAATATCTTAAGTGCTCTAAACCTTGTTTTTCTAATCTACATAGTTCTTCCCCACATAATATGATGAATAAAAGATGCAATATAAGGAGGTATTTAATGGGGTACCAGCAAAATAAGATATGAATGCAAAAAAACTAAGCCATTATGGCCAACTACATCTACTACCAGATTCATGTTGAAAAGAAAACATATTTTAACATATATTAAAAATTAACTGTGAATATATGTCTATCATATATATACTATACATACAACACATATATGTATACATTAAGTGTATTTGTGTGTGTGTGTACAGCACGATACATTTTTGTAGTTATTTATAGATAAAATTTTTATCTGTGGGAAGGTGAATAAATTTGCCAACAGTTGTACTGCTTGTTGGAATTAGACCTGAAGTCCATCACTGGATATGATTGATTCTAAAACTATCTATACATTTTTATAGGATGCAGTTTATCTGAACCTATGGTGATCACATAAAATTAACTATTTTCTACTTAAAAATGAAATCATTAGCTTGTATCTCCTTGAGGTTGTAAGGCCTTCATAATGTAGCCAAATCCTTTAAAATTCATAGGTGGGGGACATCTGACATGTCCTTTCACGTGGGATTGAAGGAAATGAGCCGCTGGCCACAGATATTGTACATATGGACCTTTTTATGAACATAAAACTTTATTTTACTCTTCCCCTAACACATGGTCATGCAGTTCATATTTGAACATTTTTGGTAATCTGGTAAGCCTATTAAAAAGTTTTTTCTTATAGTGACCTAAAATATGCTTTTCTCTGATTTCTACCCATGGTCCCTTCCTTTTCTTCTACTGTTTACAACTCTGGAAAGTCTGGTGCTGGCACAAGCTGGAGCACCATGAGCAGAGTTTTAAAGAAAAGACAAATAAGAAAGGGAATAACTATCCTCACTATAGACACAAAGGTGAATAAATAGGACTACACAAACCTCAAGATCTAGATCATATGTTCCATACTCAATACATTTAAATTTTGCTGGTGAAGCACAAGAGAGACAAATGTGGAGAATGAATTGTATTCAAAGCCAACTGCAACATCTCAAACATAACTAGTCTATTAGGAGGTGGTACATGGTAGAAAGAGTTCAACCCCCAGAGGAGGAAGTCTTTAAAAGGGAGATGGTTGGTAAGGCCCCCTTGAGAGGGTTCAGAGCAGGAGCCCAGTGCCAGTGGGAGTATGAAGTCAGAATCAGAGCTCAAATGCATGACGCCTACACCGTGAACAATTAGAAAGGCTATAGCTTAGATGAATAGTAGAGTTTGTTAACTCATTAATTCATCAGAAATGTTTATGGAGTATCTAATATGTTTTAGGCAGCACCCTGATAAGTGGTAGAGACACAATAGAGAAGAAGACAGATCAGATCTTTAGCCTTCAGAGTCACTGAATATCAAGCCTATGGCCTCGAAGCTCAAGATTCCATTATTTGTCAGGATTATATAAATCTATCCTATTTTTACACCTATGTTATGTTGCAGCATCATAGCTCTCAAAAATGTACTGAAATAAATTAGGCAAAAAAAATTGTATAACTGCATCACCCTTTCTTGAAGAATAACGTTGACACATCTGTTCAAATACATTAACATGCCCATTTTGGCTTACTCATGATGTGAACAAGGTGTTCCCATGTTAATGTAAATACCGACACCACTTCCTCATAAGATAGAATGCATCCTTGTGGTTGTGCATGAATGAGCGTTGGCAAATGGCAAATGGTCTTTTGCCTTAGTTTTCCCTAGTGATCTACACTTGACATTCAGTGAAACTCAGATTTGGCATAGATTATCACTTTCATAATGAAATAAGGAGGGGTAGGGAGAAAGGGAGAAGTGAGTCAGTCATTTTATAATGCATGAAAATGTGAGCACAGCAATTCCAAATTAATCACCTTGTTGATGACTACAGTTGGGAGATAATGCAGACTAATGGGTGTTTATACAATTTAAAGCTATATAGCACTTTGACATGCATTTTTTTACTTTGGAACCACTAAATTGATTAATTTATCAATGTTAGTCCTTCCTCTTTGTGTAAATCTAGTTGACAGCCCTTTGGGAGAGGTGTGGGAGATGCTAACGTCTATAGTTCAACCCACCTACTGATGTGTTGATGGAATGCTAGGCTTAGGAAGGGTACTCATAACCCCTGTTATGATGAGTAAAAAATCCAGGAAGGTACAGAAGCATTTTTGAAGTCTTGATCATATGAAGTAAGGGGAGATATAACTTCAAAACACATTCCATTTAAATCTAATAAGGTCTAGGTGAATATTTTTACTAAGAAGTGTTGTCTATATACTATAAAATTGTGGTTGACCCTTCCCTAGTAGGTCAACTTCTAGGGAACTAGCCAACTTACATGGCTATTTCCTGAATAAACTCAGAGAAGGTGGTTGTAGAGAAAGTTTACCAGGAGAAACAGATATGTTTTAGAAATGGATACTTTCTGGAAGTGTTTATGTTTAAAAATACTTTTCCCCAAATTCTCTGTTTTGTATGATCTTCAATTTTGCTGACTTTGGTCAGTCCCTTTTCAGGGACTTAAACTGTACAATTGATCAAGGATTATTATATGGAACTTACAGACACTATACTTTTCCCATTCACAGAAGAAGTACATTGTTTTTTCTCTAAACTTTAGGAAGAAATACCTAAAGAACCTTAAAACTAAAAGAACAGAATTAAAAAACACAAGTAGCTATTGCCAATTTTGATATCTATATTTGACATAAAAAAGGAAATAAGTTGATATATTTTTAAATGCATTTGAGACACTAGAATGAAATATCAAAAAGGAACAGCTTCTGAATAAGGCTGAAAAATATTCCTTCTGGGTTTCCTAACCCTAAATCCTTCAGCATAGAGAGATTTTATTAAAAAAAAAGAGTAAGTAAAGGAAGTCAGGGAGTAAATAAATATGATGTGTCTTCATATTTGAAAGTTCTGAACAGAAAGTACTTTACAACTTCTTTCCTTAGATCATCTATCTCATCAGGGGTGGGATGGGGAATTATACAACTGCTTCTCTTTAAAAATTTTTGTTATAAGTTTCCCCTATCCTTGTATTTCAGAAAATTCAATAGCTCAATATGCACTAATGTTCCGGCCTCACCTTTTCATGCCCCTATGAATTATCTAGATATTTGCAAGGTGAAATTATATACAAGGCAAAGGATGTGTCTTTTTTATTACCACAAATTCTCAGTTACAAATGGACAGAAATATACTTAATATCTGGGCCCTGGTATGCAAAATTTATTTAACTGGAAATCTTTATGTTTAAATTGCTTGCAATCACTCCTAAATTTGCATGCTGGGATTCTGAAACATACCTGCAATAACAATCTTTCTGGTACCTTAATTCCTGAGAATTACCAGCCATAGTTGTTAAAGAATATCCTCACATTTTGCAGAAGTGTAATTACCACGTACCCATTGGGATTATAGATTCATAGCTTCTTTACTCTTAACATGGCTTCTTCCTTTGACATCCAATAATCAAGGGTAAAAGACGAATTCATCTGTTTTGTGCTTACATCACTAAAAGTTAACTGACTCTCATTTAGGTTTATGTGCTCTTATTCTAGCAGTTCTTGGAGGGAACCTTTGATCCAGTGAATCTCCTTTCCATGAAGCTCAATAAATCCTACCTCAATTCACCAAAACTGGACAAAGTGCTGTTTTAACTGGTGTCCCAGTGTATCAGCTCATTCTTACACTGCTATAAAGAACTACCTGAGACTGGGTAATTTATGAAGCAAAGAGGTTAAATTGATTCACAGTTTTATAGGTTTTACAGGAAGCATGGTTGGGGAAGCCTCAGAAAACTTGGCAATCATAGCAGGAAAGCAAAGGGGAAGCAAGCACCATCTTCACATGGTGCAGTAGGAGAGAGAAAGAAAAAGGGGAAGTGACACATACTTTTAAACAATCAGATCTCCTGAGAACTCACTCACTATCATGGGAATAGCAACAAGGAAATCTGTCCCCATGATCCGATCACCTCCTACTAGGTCCCTTCCCCAACATTAAGGATTACAGTTCAACATGAGATTTGGGTGGGGACACAGAGCCAAGCCATATCATCCTGCCCCTGGCCCCTCCCAAATCTCATGATCTTCTCACATTTCAAAACCAATCATGCCTTCCCAACTGTCTGCCAGAATCTTAACTAATTCCAGCATTAACTCAAAAGTCCAAGTCCAAAGTCTTACCTGAGACAAGGCAACTCCCCTCTGCCTATGAGCCTGTAAAATCAAAATCAAGTTAGTTACTGCCAAGATATAATGGGGATATAGGCATTGGGTAAATGCTACCATTCCAGAAATGAGAAATTGACCAAAACAAAGGGGTTACAGGCCCATGTGAGTCCAAAACTCAGCAGGGCAGTCATTAAATCTTAAAGCTCCAAAATAATCTCCTTCAACTCCATATCTCACATTCAGGTAATGCTGATGCAAGGGGTGACCTCCCGACACTCCATCTTTGTGTCTCTGCAGGGTACAGGCCTTGCAGCTACTTTCACAGGCTGGTGTTAAGTGCCTTTTAAGTACAAGCTATCAGTGAATCTACCATTCTGGGGTCTGAAGGATGGTAGCCCTCTTCTCAGAGCTCCACTAGGCAGTGCTCTAGTGAAGACTGTGTGTTGGGGCTCCAACCCCACATTTCCCCTCTGCACTGCCTTAGTAGAAGTTCACCATGAGGGCTCCACCCCTGCACAGACTTCTGCCTGGACATCCAGGCATTTCTATAAATCCTCTGAAATCTAGGCATAGGCCCCCAAAACTCAACTATTGCCTTCTGCACACCTACAAGCCCAACACAGTGTGGAAGCTGCCAAGGCTTGGGGCTTGCACCTCTGAAGCAGTGGCCTGAGCTATACCTTGGCCCATTTTAGCCAAGATACATTCTTTAACCAGATATGCTAAATCATCTCCCTAAAGTTCAAAGTTTCACAGATCTCTAGAGCAGAGGCAGAATGCCACCTGTCTCTTTGCTAAAGTATAGCAAAAGTGACCTTTGCTCCAGTTCCCAATATGTTCCTCATCTCCATCTAAGACCCCCTCAGCTGGGACTTCACTGTCCATATCACTATCAGCATTTTGATCACAACCATTCAACAAGTCTCTAGGAAGTTCCAAACTTTCCCTCATTTTCCTGTCTTCTTCTGATCCCTCCAAACTGCTCCAACTTCTGCCCATTACCCAGTTCCAAACTCCCTTCTACATTTTCAAAGATCTTTATAGCAATGCCCCACTTATCTGGTACCAATTCTCTCTATTAGTCCATTCTGACACTGCAATAAAAAAACTACACGAGACTGAGTAAGTTGTGAAGAAAGGATGTTTAATCTTCCTGTACAGCAGTTCCATAGGTGTACAGAAAAGATGGTTGGGGAGGTCTCAGAATACTTACAATCATGGCAGAAAGGTGAAGGGGAAGCAAGCGCCTTCTTCACGTGGAGGAGTGGGAGAGAGAGTGAAAGGGGAAGTGGTATGCAATTTTAAACAACCAGATCTCATGAGACTCACTCATTGTTATGAGAACAGCAAGGGGGAAATCCATCTACATGACCAATCCCCACCAGGTCACCCCACACTGCAACATTAAGGATTACAGCTCAACATGAGATTTGGATGGAGACAAAGAGCCAAACCATATCACCCAGCTGCTGGAGACATTTTTCGTGGAAGAAAGCAGGTATACTGTCTATTTCAATCTCAGATGCTTCACATTATTCTCCTACTAGAAGACCTAAGCTGAAACTGCTGGTTGTGGTGAAGGATAATGTGAAACATACTCTATTCATTGACAGAAGAAGAAGGGGGCACCCACTAACTTTAGAAGTCTCAGAGGATCAAATTTTTCAGCTGTTGACATATTTGATCATATTCTGTGTCCAAGATCTTCCAGGGCTTTCCGTTTATTCAGTTACATCTTTCTTAAAGATGGTGGAGGACATTGTATTTTCTGCACGAGTCGCCATTGCCCTGGTGATCAGCAGTTCCATGTACTACTCCCCCTTTGATTTATTGATGTACTCCAGGAATACCTGGGCTACTGCTGTCTGCTTCTGCTTTTTCTTTCTCACTGTCCTGCCTTTCTGCCCTCCAACCATTCTAGGGCAATAAGAAAGGGTTAGTCTTTAATTTGCCTCCTTTAGGATCCATCAGGATAAATTTCCCTTTTTCCCTCAATAACTGAATGTGCCTAATAAGTCTTTGATTCTTTTACCATCATGTACCAGGCTTAACATTAGCGCACTCTGACATGAGAGGAGTGCTGTGTTAACCTTGTTTCCTCTCCTCCCACATAAGCTCTTCGATAATTTTTACTATCCAACTCACATGCAAAAAATGTCTCAGACCTAGATCAAAGAAATCAGAGACAAATTCAAAGACACAAGACTCATGGATATTTTATTAATTACTCAACAGTGATATCTACCAAATTATACATCTGAGCAAGTTTCCCTGCTATTCTTCACTAGAGTTCACTCAAGACAGTGGTAATATTCAGCAACCTCATATGGGGTGAGAAGTACACTATATCTGAGAAGCCCTGAACAATCAAATCTTCTCCTTTTTGAGAGACCTTGTCAGAAACAACTTATGCTGCTATATAAGGCAATAATTCTGCAACTCAAAGGCATATCATATGTGCCCAAAGACCAGGTTCCAGGACTTGAAATTCTTCTGTGCCAGCAATTTTGCAATCTCAATTTATCTGAGACTCTTGTCATAAAACCTGAACATTTCCCATTTATGTTCTTTTAAGCTCTTCCCTGGGGCAGTCCCGGCCACAGAGTACCATAGCAGTGATGGACATATAGATGGAATTTAACACTACAGAAATGGGTGAAGTAGCTTGGAGTAAAGATGTTGAGTGAGGAGAGCAGATATCCCAGGACTGAGATACAAATTATCCTAATATTTGAAGGTTGGGGAGAAGGAACAAGGAGAGTCTCTTAAGGAAGACTGGTAAAGAGTGGTCAGAGAAGTAGTAATAGAATCAGAAATGTTTGAAAACAAAGAAACAGACAACTATATTGAATGTCTCTGAAAATTCAAGTAAAAACAGCAATTAAAAAGTATCTATTGGGGGCCAGTGTGGTGGCTCACGCCTGTAATCCTAGCACTTTGGGAGGCTGAGGTGGGAGGATCACCTGAGATCAGGAGTTCAAGACCAGCCTGGCAAACATGGAAAACCCATCTCTACTAAAAATACAAAAAGTAGCCAGGTGCGGTGGCTCATGTCTGTAATCCCACCTACTCAGGAGGCTGAGGCAGGAGAATCGCTTGAACCCAGGAGGCAGAGGTTGCAGTGAGCTGAGATTGTGCCACTGTACTCCAGCCTGGGTGACAGAGTAAGACTCCATCTCAAAACAAACAAACAAACAAAAAGTATCTATTGTGTTTGTCAGTATCAGAATGGAAAACAAAAACGAAGTAGAATAGGCTTGGAGAGGAAATGGGCTGAAAGAAGTAGGGATAGTGTATATAGAAAAGATTTTCAAGAAGCTTTCTCATAAAGGAGAGTTAAAGCAGCAAGACTAAGAATGGTGGCTGGGCATGTGAGTCAGAAGATAGTCATAACTATTATTGTTATAAATATAATGCTGTAATTTGAGCATTATGCTAAGCATTTTACATGTTTTAGTCTGTGACACATACTATAATTATCTTCAATTTACCCGTAAGGAAATTGAGGCACAGAGACTGAATAACATCCCTCAGGCCACCCTGCTGAGATTTCAATGCAGCAGTCCAGTTCAGTGCTTGCATTCCTAATCACTGCATTTCTCTGTTTCACCCTATGATGATGGGCATATTTGGAAGGTGCAGAGTTTCTGCTATGGCTTTGCTACATGTGTTCTATGTGACTTCTCAAAACTCAACTTTTATAAGCCTGTCATCTGTATGTACAACACATCTATTCCTGGATGTGTGGGGAAGAAAAAGACTATAAAAACATTACTGTTACACAACACCTCCATTGGCTATGAATATGTTTGCAACTTAGAAACATTTCATCCATTCTTCAAAAGAAACAAATAGACATTTCAAGAATTTTGAAGACTATTCTCATTTCTATCCCTCAGAAGGCAAGGAAAAATATACACTCACATAAAGAAAATGATTCTAATAGAGATAGAGTGTTCCATGGGGATCTGGTTGAAAACGCTTAAAAAGTCAAACATGATAAACAAAGTCAAACGTGATAAAGATCCTAAAAAGAAAAAAAATAAAAGTATCTATTGAGATACTTTTGCTCTGAGAAACAACTGTTCTGACAGAGAGGGGGAAGATGACACATTCGGGTCCCCTGGGCTGGAGTGATGTTATCCTGAGAGGGAGTGTGTTGGGAAGATGGAAAGCACGGAGTCTTCTTAATGGACATTGAGAATGTTGCTGGAGGGAAGCATCATCTCAGGGGTCCACAGTGGTGAGGACCTCAAGTCCTTTGTCTGGGATTCTAAAAGCATGAGTGTCCCTCTGCTGTAGAAATATTATTCTAGACTAGAGAAGTTACTGTACATCAGTTTTAAATGAGTGCTATTTTCCTCTCTTTCTACTACTTCAGCACATCCTAGTTACTTGTAAATAATAGGATGTGCTACTTTTATCTAATTTTTAGAATACAATAGGACTTAATTCATGATGCCAATCATTTTTCTAACTTTTGCAGTTATACAGTCACAGAAGTATTGCCTCCAATCCTAGCTCTTAGTCTTGTATACCTGCAGATTAAAGCCACAAATTCACAACATGACGTGCTATGAAACTTAGATATTTGATGAATGAATATGCATTCTTTGTAATATGGCCTTTGCTTGCATTTTCACCTCCTGCTGTTTGCTACTTCCTTCCACGGACATACCTGCAAATAGACACATGTACTAGCAGTTTCTATGGCAGGTTTGTCTCTCTGATTTGTGTGTGTTGCCTCCTTTATGTATTGTTCCCTGTTGCTTGCTGTCTTAGTCCATTCAGGCTTCTATAACAGAGTTGCAGAGACTATATGACTTACAAACAACAGAAATTTAGCTCTCACAGTTCTGGAGGGTGAGAATTCCAAGACGCAGGAGCCAGAAGATTCGGTGTCTGGTGAGGGCCCAGTTGCTGTTTTAAAGAGATCTGTCTTCTAACGGTGTCTACACATGGCAGGAGGTGGGAAAAAAAAAAGGAGCTCTTTGAGGTGATTTTTTTGTTTTGTTTTGTTTTTTGTTTTGTTTTGTTTTGTTTTTGAGACGGAATATTGCTCTGTCGCCCAGGCTGGAGTGCAGTGGCGCTATCTTGGCTTACTGCAAGCTCCGCCTCCCGGGTTCACGCCATTCTCCTGCCTTAGCCTCCATTCGTGCTGGTTCTTCCTGGTAATCTAGTCACCTTCCAGGGTCCTCACCTTCTAATGCCTTCACATTGGGGGTTAGGATTTCAAAATATGGATTTTGAGCAGACAAGACATTCAATTCAGACCATAGCATCTACTGACTAACCTTTCATTCATTTGATAAAATACAGTTCACATATCTCAGCTTCCCAAAGTCTCTCAGGGATCTCTCTCAGTGAAGTTCTACATGTTTCTTTCATAGCATTTCCTGTTGAAGACAGGGATTATGCCACATTCATCACTGTAGCATGAAGTCCAAGGCAAAGTGTCCAGGATATAATAAGTAATGCATACATATTTGCCCTATAACCAGCTTATAAATGATGAACCCATGAATAGAACTCAAGGTCTCTAGGTGTCTACTGGTCTTATAATGTGCAATGTACCAATCAGGGAACAGGGATACTTTAGTGAGCATGTGAATGGGAAAGATGGCACAGTACATGGAGTAATTGAGAAGAGTAGCAAAGGGAATTTTTTACAAAGTTATAGCCAAGGTTAAGGGAAACCATCAAGGGGTGATAAACATGCAGAGCATTTGCAGCAGAGACCGTAGGGCCGACGTGAGGATCGTTAACCAAACCTGCACAGAGCCACATACAAGAGCTCCCTGAGAGGAACTGTGGCCTAGGAGGTGGGAAAACAAACTGCTGCCAGTCACAGAAGGAAGCCAAGAGGTCATCAGCTCACTTGCATCTCCTGCTGTTCGTTTGTTCTCCTACAGGTGCTTCCCATTGGTCAATCCCAGTAAGAAACCAGGGGTAAAGCATCCAGTTGTTGTTGTCTATAAATTCAGACTCCTGAGGCTCTGAACACGGTGAAGCCAGATAGACATGGAATTAGAGGAGCAAATGACTATATATAGCACAAAGAAGGGGACTGAACTCCCTTCTTCAGCAAATGAAGGCTGATGGAGGGATTCTGGAGACCAGGGCAAGATAAACTGGTTCAAAAACAGCAAGTAGGCCAGACACGGTGGC
This sequence comes from Macaca mulatta, assembly GCF_049350105.2. Taxonomy (NCBI): domain Eukaryota; kingdom Metazoa; phylum Chordata; class Mammalia; order Primates; family Cercopithecidae; genus Macaca; species Macaca mulatta. Next base: position 129,507,797 of record NC_133413.1, read on the forward strand.
TCACACCTGTAATCCCATTACTTTGGGTAGATCACTTGAGGTCAGGAGTTTGAGACCAGCCTGGCCAACATGGCAAAACCCTGTCTCTACTAAAATAAACAACAAACAAAAAGCCAGGTATGGTGGCAAATGCCTATAATCCCAGCTACTCAGGAGGCTGATGCACAAGAATTGCTTGAACCCTGGAGGCAGAGATTGCAGTGAGCCCAGATGGCGCCATAGCACTCTAGCTTGGGTGATGGAGTGAGACTGTCTCAAAAAAACAGCAAGCAGAATTGATACAGACAGTCCTAATAAAGTGTCAGAATAAAACACTGAGAAGAATAGTAGAAACCAGATGTTATGCAATGGAACATGAACCCAGCATTGAACAGGCGATTTTTAATGAGAAATAGAGGGTAGAGCCAAGAGAAGTTCTCTAAGACAATAGAGCTTGTTGTAGGGACTTTTTATAAAATACCTGCAAGTAAATAGGTTTATTTACAGGTGAAAAGAGAGCTGTTGAGTCTGCAGAGCTGGTTTTGACAGCTACAAAAAGGTCTAAGATATGATTTCTAACTTTAGGAACTCTCTAAATTGCTAAGGCAAACAGTGCCAGATGTAATTCAAGAGGGCGGTCCACCCCTTGGCACATCTTAGCATGTCAGGTCTCTGAGGACGCTCCTGTAATTGCCAATCCTTATCTTTGAAAACCATTTTTGAAACATTTCCAGCAACAATACCCTGACATTCTTTGGCACCACAGGCATCATGCTTGCAAAGTGGATATTTATGCAATTATATTTTATGCTATCCAAAAAGAACTACCAGTAAGTTGGTTATTGTGGATTTATTTAAGTTTTAATCAAATCCCTACACATAGGGCATGACTAGACATTTTATTTTCAGTCACTGTTAGCTCAATCAAGAAAAAGGTCATTTGCACAGGTAATGGTTACCCCAAAAACAAGTTTCCCCTTTCCCTCTGCACCATCATTTCTAGGCTTGTTGCTCTCCTATAGTACTGCTGCTCCAGAATTTTTTAATGACAAGAAATCAGAAACCCAACTCAGACTAATGGAAACAGGGAAGGAAACTGGGAAACACAAGACTGCAGCTGGATTGGAGTCTATCTTGATGCAGGGCCTGAAGGGCTCTGCCTTCTCTAGGTTGTTGTCGTCTTTGTTTGGCTCTTTTCTGTAGTCCCTCATCACGTAATGAGAATGATGATCACCTGCAATTCCAAACTCTCATCCTCCCACTTTACCAGCTCCAGGGATAAATATAGTGTCCCTTGCTGACTGATAAAACTTCCTGTGATTGTCCCCAAGTTGCTCTGTCTTGGTCTTCTGCTTACATTTGGTCTTGTGCTCAGTCTTGCTCTTGTGTGGCAGGAGTAGGGGTAAGATGAGGGGTGAGTAAAGATTCCATTAACTCATGGAATTGCTGTCTTTCTCTGTGTCTCCTTTTCTCTCTTTTCCATCTATCTGTCTACCTACCTATTCATCTATCTAAACATTGATATGTCTTTGAATGGAATACTACTATTCTGAATTATGTTGACTTTGAATTGAACTGAATGGCTGAATGGAAGAAAGGAAAATAAATGAAAAGACACAAAGGGCAAAGGTATGCCATTACTCTACCTTCATCCTGCCCAAGTTAACATGATACATCACAATTTCTTGGAGCATTCAATCTTGTAAGTCTTAGGCCTCAATCTTGTTCTTCTACCCAGTGGCCTAAGAGCAGTGGGATCTTGGATATAAATATCATAAGGCACCAATATCCATCTTGTTTAATTGTAAAATTCCTCCTACACTTCTTTATTCCTTCTGTTCTCTCTCACCTCCCAGTTTCACAGTTAACTTAGGCATGCAAACTTGTTCTTGCCAAGTGATTCAGCTCAGGGAAGCTGAAATATGTCAATGTTGCAAAAATAAATTTATTTGCAGTTTCATATCTCATCTTAAAAATTTATCTAAATGTTTCAATCTATTCCACATTATAGTGTGTTTATTTTAATATAAAATAATGTGTCCATCTGGACTTTAAGTAAAACTGGTAGTAGAGAAAGACAGGCCATGCTTTCCTTTGCTTTGAACCTCCCAGGCACACTGGTCTGAATATCTCAATCCAATAAACAAGGCTGTGTTTGGTGGCTCACACAGAAACCAAACACAGATAAGACCATGAAGATATAATCACCAGCTAAAAATCAATCCTATTGACTCCTGATCATTTTCATATTCACCGAAATTTTAGTTTCCCTGAGTGTCTTGACAATTACTGGAATTTCCGAAATGAGAGACTAGCAATTACAATTTTCCAAGAAGATACTTCCATGAGGTATTTCGAATTGTTATAATGTCCATGATGATCTTATGGTCTATTTATTTTTTCTCAAGTTGACATTTTCGAGTTGAAAAAGGCTTGTGTTTATTATTTAAAGCAAGATATTTCTGTTAAAGTGAGACACTACACCTGGCAATTTGACAGTGCAGTGCCATTAGCCAATTTGAGAATATAAGGTTGTTCAGGCTGCCAGAATAAGTGCGTGTGTGCTCTTGTACACTGCTGTCTCAGCATCATTACTACGCTGCCTGGGAGGAATGCCTTTGACCGGTGTTCTCTACTACCCCCTGATTCTGTGTGCATGGAAGGTCTACCTTGTCCTTTGTTCTCCTTGGCCACAGCTGGTGCAGATGTTAGAGACCGTGTCTTCTTCTGGAGCTGTAATAGCCTTTGAAGCCTAGCTCTTTTTCTTCAAAGGTTTGGCACCTGAGGATTGTTTTAGATCTCATGAGATCAAAGGATTTTTTAGAGCAGAGTTGTGGTTTCTTTAGCAATGTAATCCCTTTAAAAATTAGTAGGCTTTGGGCTGGGCACAGTGGCTCATGCCTGTAATCCCAGCACTTTGGGAGGCCGAGGTGGGTAGATCACCTGAGGTCAGGAGTTCAAGAGAAGCCCGGCCAAAATGGCGAAACCCCACCTCTACTAAAAACACAAAAATTAGCCAGGCACAGTGGTGGGTGCCTGTAATCCCAGCTACTCGGGAGGCTGAGGCAGGAGAATCGCTTGAACCCGGGAGGCAGAGGTTGCAGTGAGCTGAGATCACGCCATTGCACTCCAGCCTGGGTGACAGAGCGAGACTCTCTCTCAAAAAAAAAAAAAAAAATTAATAGGTTTTGGATCCTAAATTTTGGTGCCGTGTACCAGCAACCACTCATAAAGCTCCTGGCTAGGAAGAGTTCTCAGACCCCATGTGTTGCATGCATGCTCAGCGCCTCCCACCCCACCCCACTTTCATCCCCAGTCCCCTCTTTCTCAAGTCAGTGGCTATTTCTTTGAGATTCTCTGGAACTGTAGGTGGGAAGTCTACCTTCTTCATCTAATCTTTGCCCCAAATCACTTTATTCAACTGAGAGGTTTTATTAGACCTTTCCTTCAATGTCTTGTAATATCTCAGTTTTAACTATTTGCCATCTTCTAACACAGCAAAGCTAACTCCCATTTCTGTACTCTCAATTCCCTTTCAACTCTGCTTGGCTTATACTTCTCTAATATATATACATATCAGAGAAGATATGTATGTATATATTATATATTTTTATGTATGTATTTGTATATAATTTCTGATATATTTATCTCTGATAAATATATATTCATTTTTATATATTTTATATGTATATGTATTTTATAAATTTGTATACATACACATGCATATTTATGTGTGTGTATATATATATATACACACAAATATATATATTTGTATTAACCTTGACGAGGAAGTCAGATATATATATATACTCACACACACACAGAGTTAATACAAATATATATGTGTGTGTATATATACATAAAATATATATATTTTTTAATTCTAGCCCACATGGCTCTAAGGCCAAAGTAACATGTATCTTCACGACTCATTATGCCCCATTTTATTTTAGCTCATTTAAATTTTACATGATTTATTTTAGAGTTTGAGCTTACCCAATGGGAACAGACATTAATGAAAGTTCTCAACATGGGGCAAGTCTGGTTCTTGCCTAAGGAAAATTTTTCCTAAATGCCATAGAGGATTAGATCACTGACTGAAACATTTGCCAGGAAGTGCATCTGTGTAAGAAAATATTGTCATTCATTCACAAATTAATTTATTCATTCACCAAAATTTAATAAGTGCTTAGTATGTGCCAGACACTGAACTAAGCAAAAAAAAGCTATAAATAATTCATTCTTCCTATAGCGGTAGGAACAGATTGTATGCTTGTGGAGTCAAATTTATTATTATCCATATTTTTATGAATAAAAAACTGGAGTTTGATAAGTTACCTTAGATGCTGCTCTACATCCTCCACTTAGAATAGGAAATGATAAAGTCAATACAGGCATCCAGGGCTGTCTCACGACAGCAGCTACACTTTCAATTCCTTCGCTAAGTCAGTGAGGGTGCAGGTAGGAGCAGCTGATAGACGCAAAATGATTAAGTCATGGCAAGTTTAAAATAAGGTCTAGGCTGAGCACGGTGGCTCATGCCTGTAATCCCAGCACTTTGAGAGGCCGAGGCGAGTGGATCACCTGAGGTCAGGAGTTCGAGACCAGCCTGGCCAACATGATGAAACCCCATCTCTACTAAAAATACAAAAATTAGCCGGGTGTGGTAGCTGGTGCCTATAATCCCAGCTACTTGGGATGCTGAGGCAGGAGAATCACGTGAACCCAGGAGGCAGAAGTTGCAGTGAGCCGAGATCATGCCACTGCATACCAGCCTGGGTGACAGAGCAAGATGACATCTCAAAAAAAAAGGGGGGGGGGCTAGAAACAAAGACATGGACAAAGTATAGAGAAACACAGAGATGATGTAGTGCCCTAGTAAAAATTGAGCACCATTAACACTCACAGGCCTGAAAAGAAAAGGGAGCAATTACTGGAAGCCAGAGAAAGGATGCTACCTGACAGAAAATAAGAACTTTGGTCAGAGGTACAGCCAGCCCAATGTGACTCCACTGGGAGGGAGTAGAGCAATAAACATTCAAAACGTCTCTTCCTTTTGTCTCCTGCCATTGTTCCTTTTGGCCAAAACAAGTCAGAGCCTGATAGCTAGGGAGTCTATTGATGAGTTAATTTTTATAGTCCAGCCTCCTGAATAACAGAAGAGAGCAGGAAGAGGAGAAAGAAAGGTGAAGTTGAGGGGAACATCAGACGATATACAGGGTAAACAGTGGAGTGGAAAGTCTCTGAGATGGTAAGGAAGACAGCTAGCATGACCACCTTAAGTAAGTGCTGAACTTACCTTATTCCACAGCATTTTTTGGAAAATGGTATTTGTCAAGATTTTACAATGGATCCAACTTAATTTTCACAGAAGCAACACTTTTATGATAAATATAACTTTGCTTCATTAATATTTAATTATTTTATTATAGTCATAAGTGAACTGGCATAAAGAGGTTCGGGAACATACACATTTGACCCTTAACACATGCATCAACAAGTGATAGCTGAAGCCTGCAGGCATATCACAGGTGTGGTATCCTGCGATGTCAATAGCCAGTGAGATGGTCATGGTGGTTTATCCAAATGATGACGCATGTTGGTGAAACCAGCAAATCCAATTTAAAGGGCTGGGAAGAGTGCTTCTAGTGGCATTTTTGTGTGGAGCACCTGGCTGTTTTTGCTTGGCACAAAGCAAGAACAGTTAAGTAGAGAAACATTTATCTGGCCAGATTACTCAGTCATTTTTCCTAATTTTTTCTTCCTCGAGTATCAACAGCCTTCAGCGTCTTATTGGAGCTGTCACTGGTGGTTAATATCTGTGTGGTTCTCATGTCTGAACATTTCACAGGTCAGCACCTCCTCTACTGCATGCTCAGTCCATTTTAACAGATCAGTTTTGCAGGCAACATAAATGATTAATGGATCTTGTGGGGTAACCTAGCAGCTTGTTTAATGTTTCTGACCTAGGTGCTTTAAAACTCATTAGTAGTACCTATTGAAGCTTTTCTAATGGATTTTAAAATAGATTTCACTACTGTTAACATCATTCTGCTCTTATGAGGTCTTCATTTTCATGTACCTTGTTTATATGTTGTTAGTTGTCATTGTTAGTCACTATCAAAAGACTTACATTTTTTAAAAAGTCAATCTGCATTCAGGGTGACAATTTATCATGTTCCATTTAGAAAAGAATGACATTTAGTACAAAGTTACATGTCTAGGCAATGGGCATTTGGCACAAGTACACATATTTTAAAAGTAGAATTTCTGTTTTTATTATTTAAAGCCAGGTCTACACTTAGATGGTGCCCTGGCCTGTTCCTTATAATGGACATTGATTATTCTCGTTCAGCACATGTTCTTCCACGTGGTTGTGATTAGGCTGCAAACCCGTTGTTCTGCCTCTCTTTTTCATGGGTGGGGACATGCCCTAGGCTGGCCCGTCAGATAAACTATTTTCACCAACCACCGTGATTGGTTCAAGAATGAGCATGCTACTCAATCATATGGCCAATCGATTTCTTGGAAGGTTTAATATATGGATGACAGGAGAGATTATGTAGCTTTCTTCGTCTGGGATTACAAACAATAAAGGTGATGGAAACTGGAGCTGTCATAGACACTCTTCCTTCATACACAGTGGAAGCCATCTGCAGTAGGAGAGCGTAGGAATAACTCAGAAAGACAGGCTCATAATTTAGTGCATAAAGAAAAAAATGACTTTATTACCATTCCCTTCTCTGGTGGATAGTATAAAATCTAGGATCTTCTGCATTCCTATATGACTGGTTTTTTTTCTTTTTTTTTTTTTTTTTTGGAGACAGTCTCACTCTGTCTCCCAGGTTGCAGTGTAGTGGCCTGATCTCGGCTCACTGCAACCTCTGACTCCTGGGTTCAAGTGATTCCCCTGCCTCAGACTCCTGAGTAGCTGGGATTATGGGTTCCTGCCACTACACCCCGCTAGCTTTTTGTAGTTTTATTAGAGATAGGGTTTCACCATGTTGGCCAGGCTGGTCTTGAACTCCTGACCTCGTGATTCGCTTAGCCCGGTCTCCCAAAGTTCTGGGATTACAGGCATGAACCACCATGCCTGACCCTTATATGACCCTTTTATGCTAGTTTAGACTTCAGTCTTTGGGGCTTTAGACATCTCTTAGCTTACGAAGGCCAGGAAACCTTGATGGACATTCTTCCAAGACTGCATTCTGTGGGGAAGAAAAACTGAGGTTACCAAAAGAAGAACGAATTAATGTAAATTACAGGGAAGAAAACAAAAAAGAATTAGAAAGAAAGGAAAATAAAAGCCATAAGCAGTAAGCCTCTAAATCTAGATTGAAAACCAAATTGCAATCAATCTTGGTGATTGCCTAAATAATTAAAATAGACAAAAAACAAACAGTAACTTTTTTAAAGACTTATAAAGTCGTATGCTTTTAAATTTCAGGATTCCAAAAGGACCGATGATATCAACAGCCAAGAAATGTTATAAAAGGTCATTCCAGGAAGTTGGATGCATTAACAAAACAATCTTAAGTGAGTAAATGGAATTGTCCACTGAAAGGAGACAATTTTATGATACACTCATATTCTTAGCTGTGGAGTAACTTTGAAAATACATTTGTGGTAAGAATTTCTAAGAACGTTATCACTAAAGATGACAAAGTATGGCAACGTTAATGTGATTCCCCCACTACATAGTAAAGACAAATCTTTCTCTATATTCATACTTAACCACACTGCATTTAAGGAAATTTTATTACCAAGAGAAGGCAAGTTAAACAGAGAAGATCCAGAAAGAAATAAATGCATAGGGTTAGACCCCAGGAAAAGTGAGTGACTGCCTTACACATCCAAAGTTATTAGAAAATAAAGCATTTCACAGAAAGGTGTCTGGATTGATGGAAATTTCCCTATTCAGTGACCAAATTCTTAAATGATTTTGGAGGAAAATTTAATAAACTGAATTACATTGCACTCACTTTTTCAAAATACTATATCAAATAGAAAAACATTTTTGTTTGTTGACATGATTATTATGAATATGAATTATTGTATCATATTATGAAATAAGGCGGCCCTGAGGACTTATAAAGTGTTTGGAGTTTTTCACTGATCCCAGGTAGCTACGCTTTCAGAATTTTGTGTCTGAATTTTAATATTCTTTTTTTCTTTTGCTTTCTTCCTGTTGAGTTGCCATTTATCTCTTCCTGTTATTGCTTGAATGCCTCAATAGCTGGTTACAACATTTTGGTGCCCTTATTTGCTAAGAGGCATTGTGTATAAGCTGGAGTCAAGGAGTGAAAAGTTAAAGCCACCTGTGGTAAAGTTTATCGGCTTTCTAAGCAGCACTATTTGCCAGCTATTTCAGATCCTCGTAAAATCTAATTTTCTCTCTCTCTCTCATTAGCTCTAACTCATTTTTGTGTATCACACTTTGCCCTGCATACAGAGGCAGCCTCATGTTTGATGTTAACGTGTATACTATTGCATGTGTGCGTATATATAGTACATATGCATACATGTTATACACATACACATATAGTGTAAGGTATAATGTATGTAGTATGAAAAAGAAAAAGAGTTGTTGGTTTCTGATTTAATAATAGAAAGTTATACCTACATTTATATACTTGATGATGTAGCAAGGAGACTGAGAATGAGAAAAATAAAGAAAAAGACTTCAATACAGAAATTTTAGATGAATGCAGTACTAATATTTAAATTCTGAAATTTCAACTATAAAAGAATTTCAATGTAAGGGTTTAAAATTATTTTGAAAAATGTTGGCCTATTTTATGTTCTATAGTACTTCCAAATCACATGGACTAAGATGTTTCAGCCATAAAAATGTAGTGCCTTGGAGCAAACAAATGACTAACACAATTGATGATATTTAGAGAATTTCCTTTAGATGATAATCATGACTCACTTGAAGCCAGAAACCAGCCGTGTTTATCTTCATCTCTTTTGCCACATCTAGCCTAGCATTGCACACAGAAAGAAGATACTCAAAAAAAGGCTATTTGAAAGAATGACTGTCAGCCTCGGACAAACTCCAAACCTATAGCTGGCTGCCTGGCTAAATAGATGAATATATGCATGGATATATAAATAAATATATTAGGAAAAAATTCTTCATTAGCTATTCAATCAATTATAAACAAAAACACTTCATTCCTTCCAAATATATTTATAGTCATTAAAATACATAGATCAATAAGAAAGTCTATGCCCTGAAGAGGATTACAGTTCCTTTGAAGAATGCAATATACATTATGATATCTAAAGCTTGCTTATTTCTGTAATATTCGGCATTACAGCTACTTAAAATGTCAAATAAAACTGAAGTGTATAAAATTTTATAATTTTTTTTATATTTATTACTTCCTTTCATTCAGAATGGTTGATGTAGTTTGTAAACTCTAAAGTACAGTTTCACTTCTCCTAATTATTTTCTGCTTTAAAAGACCAAAACCCTTATAAAAGAGATAAAATATGACTTGGCAAAGGTTATAAAGTCAATCTTTGATAAATCTAAACTTAAATATATTTCAGTATTTTACATTCAGAATTAAACCTCTGTTCTGCTCATTCATTCGTGTATTCGTTCACTAAGTGCACTGATAACTCCAGTGCATTTTTAAATGATGACAAATTTGTGCCAATGTTTTCTTCAGTAACTCTGTACATTCTGATTTTGTGAATAATTGGATTCAAAATCTTCATTCTTTTATTCCAAGCTATTAGATATCTGATTACCACAAAAATTCCAATGATCAAATGGTTCTATTTTTAAAACAAGTAAGGCAAGAAGTGCAAACGTTTACGTGGTTAGGCTCTATAGTCTTAAGAAACTGTTATCAAAATGAATTATTAAATAATAAAATTTATTATTCCCTAGAAACTAATAAGTCAAGAGATGACAGTTGTACTTTCCTGTAGTAACAAATATTTTCCCAAGCATAACATTAATCTAACTTGTTATCTGTAGTTTAATATCTGTGTTCTCTACGAGACTCTAAGCCCACAAGAGCAGGGAGTATTAATACGGTTTGACACTTTATGCTCAACACAATACAAAAGTGTCTAATCAACCCAACAATAATCAACCCAACAAATATTAGTTGAATAGAATAAAACTGAATAGGTGAAGCAGTGTAGAAGTCCCTTCATTTGTTAAAAATATAATAAGAAACTGCTACGTGTATGGAAAATTACAACTGTATCAAAAGAAATTAACTAAAATCTCTGTATATTTTATATATGTATTATGTATGTATAAATATGGATATAAATATATGTGTGCATGTGCTCATTTTGATGCCATATCGACAATGTCATAGAGTTTGAATGCTGAGAATGCAATAGTAATAATGGCAATAATAAAATAATATAGATAAAAATGTATTGAGTCCTAAATACGTGACAGGAACTATGTGCTTTACATGTATTAATTTATTTAATTTTCACAACTGCCCTAGTAGGTAAATACAATTTTATCCACATTTTGCAGAAAAGAAAACAGCCTAATTCTTTTTTTTTTTTTTTTTTTTAGACACAGTTTCACTCTGTCACCCAGGCTGGAGAGCAGTGGGGCAATCTCACTCATTGCAACTTCTGCCTCCCGGGTTCAAGTGATTCTCCTGCCTCAGCCTCCTGAGTAGCTGGGATTACAGGCACGCACCACCATGCCCAGCTAATTTTTGTATTATTAGTGGAGACACAGCTTCACCATGTTGGCCTGGCTGGTCTTGAACTCCTGACCTCAAGTGATCCTCCCACCTTGACCTCCCAAACTGCTGGGATTACAGATGTGAGCCACCATGCTTGGTTGGAAACAGCCTAATTCTACAGGTACTATAAAATAAATGGAAAGCAATGTCACCTTTATAGTTTAAACAGCTCCTCATATATCTACAGAAAAGGAAGGAAGAAAGGAAGAAAAGGAAGGAGGAAAAGAAATTCCTGTCCAGAAATTGTTAAATACACATCAGTACAGATCAGTCAGTTAGAAATTTGGTTGTACCACCTGTTACAGGAAGACAAGGAAGTATAATTGGGTGTGGCTCTGTAGTATATACACTTTAGTGTATGCCACTGATGAGTAATTCTTTTTAACTTCAGATATGCTTTTTGTATTGTACAGAATGGACAGAAATGACTTAGTAAGCAGAAAATGGCAAGTTGCTGTTATTCCAAGATTCCAGATAGGCTAAAGAATTTCACAGAATCAAGCTAAAATTAGGAATAGCAAATGGAAAATAGAAGATTCTGTCAGGAAAAGGTAAAGCAAGGTGGATATATCCATTGCCCTTTATGAAATGAAAATTCAGTGTCTCCTGATATAAAATAGAAATCAAGTTCTGAAGGTGACTAACAAGCCAAATAATGGCAATAGCTGGCAGTGACCAGTTTCGCATGCCATCTTGAGGAGAAAATAACATTGAAGTATTAAATATAATTTATAGATACATATATAATTGGTATAATCTATAATAAGTTTATTTTTATATAAAATGAATCGATATAATTTCTTGGTCTCTTCAAATAAACTAGGTGCCAGGTGGAGCACTTTTCATTGACCACCTAATTTAAGACTCCTAACGCACTTTAATAATGTGTTATCATTTCCTCCTTGTTATAGGTGAGGAAGTGGAAGTTAATAAGCTATCCAAGCTTACACATCAAAGCAGAGAGTGTCATCTCAACATAGACAGAACCCATCTGATTCTGGTATCCACACTATTTCACTGCTCCTTACCCTTTTTTTGGAAGCTAAGTTGCATTTGATAAGGACACATCAGTAGCTGGCCCAAAATCAAATATTGTAGAAGTTGAGGAGGAAGCGTGGAAATAAGGCAACAGATGACTGACATTGGTGGGGCTTGAGCTAATAAGAGGCCCACCTGGAGCTGTGTGTGACCATGGCGCTACATGTGACAGCCATTTGGGAGATTGAACTGCCAGAACTTCACACCCTTTAGATGTACAGTGATGGTAAAGGGGGGAACAAGGCTAACCCTTACCTCCTTGGTGTAAGCCGTGAGCAACTGTGCATGCTAAAAAATGCACAAAGATTTTGGGAAGTGGATTATTAATATTTCTAGTAAGAAATTGTTGAGTTTGAGATACCCATTCAGTTGGAGATGCCCAGGAGGCAGATAGATATGAAAGAGGGATTAGTTCCATGGAAAAGGATAGTGACAGTTGTAGCTCCAGGTAGTGGTGGTGGGAGGACGAGGGTTATTAAATGTGGCTAAGTATGTATGGAGTGGAAAAAATAGAAAACTAAGGAGAGGAACCCTAGAAATCACCAATATCTAAGGAGCTCTGCCATGCTTCCTAAGGTCAAGGCTTGATTTCTTCAAGATACTCATAGCTCTATGATCTTAATTATTGAACAGTTTTTATAATGATAAATTATGTTTGAATTCCAATAAAACATTATTGGATAAATATAATATATAAATATAATAAATATATATGTAATATATTAATACAATAAATATATATCATATAGAAATTATATATAATAAAATATATAAATATAAACTACATGGTATAAATAAGTAAATTTAATATAATTTAATGTAATAAATAATGTGTATATATATAATAAATATAAAATGAGAAAATAGGTTATCAAAAATTACACTCTTATAGACTTGACATTTATGTGATCACCCTACTTATTAAGTGACTTTGTTAAAATAAAAGTAGAATAATGCTGTGTACTTAGTTTGTGTTAAAATTTTTATTTGCACCTACCTAGAGCCTTCAGAAAAAGTGCCGTCCAGCCAAAACTTTGGTGTTAGCCCAGAGAAACCCACTTACAACCTTTAAAACTGGAGGATAATAAACTTGTGTTGTTTTATGTCACTGAATTTGTCATAATGTGTTACAGCAGCAGTAAGAAACTAATACATTTTATTTTATCATTATCAGAATTGGCTTCTTTTAATACGACCTTAGCAGATATAACATTTTGAAACCTCTCTAAACTCAGTCCAGATTGCCACAGAAATTTCTATTGATTTAGTTATAATTCCCAGTTACAAGATACCTTAAGGGAGAAATGTCTTCCAAATGCAGAGTTCTTTAAAAAGTGGGGTAACCAAAGCTAGCAAAATACAAGAAATAAAATCAAAGCTGAAATGAAGGAAATTGAGATGTGAAAAACCATACAAAATGTCAAAAACAATGATGGCTTCCAGCTTCATCCTTGTCCCTGCAAAGAACATGAACTCATCCTTTTTTATGGCTGCATAGTATTCCATGGTGTATATATGCCACATTTTCTTTATCCAGTCTGTCATTGATGGGCATTTGGGTTGGTTCCAAGTCTTTGCTATTATAAGTAGTGCTGCAATAAACATACGTGTGCATGTGTCTTTATAGTAGCATTATTCATAATCCTTTGAGTATATACCCAGTAATGGGATTGCTGTATCAAATGGTATTTCTGGTTCTAGATCCTTGGGGAATCACCACACTGTCTTCCACAATGGTTGCATACAAAGCTTAAAACCTAGATGATAGGTTGATAAGCACAGCAAACCATCATGGCACATGTATACCTAGGTAACAAACCTGCACGTTCTGCACATGTATCCTGGAACTTAAAGTAAAATTAAAAAATAAAAATAAAAATCAATGAATCCAGGAATTGGTTTTTTGAAAAAAATTAATAAAATAGACTGATAGCTAGACTAATAAGGAAAAAAAGAGAAAAGATCCAAATAAACGAAATCCGAAATGACAAAGGAGATGCTACCACTGACTCCACAGAAACACAAAAATCCCTCAGAGACTAACTATAAACGCTTCTATGGCCACAAGCTAGAAAAATCTAGAAGAAATGGATAAATTCCTGGACACGCATAACCTTCCAAGACTGAAAAAAGAAGAATTAAATTCCTGAGCAGACCAGTGATGAGTTCTTAAAATGAATCAGTAATACAAAGCCTGACAACTATAAAAAGCCCAGGATTCACAGGTGAATTCTCCCAGATGCACAAAGAAGAGCTGGTACCATTCCTACTGAAAGTGTTCCAAAAAATTGAGGAGGAAGGATTCCTCCCTAACTCATTCTATCAGGCCATAATCATCCTGATACGAAAACCAGGCAGAGACACAACAAAAAAAGAAAACTTAAGGCCAAAATCGTTGATGAACATAGATGCAAAAATCCTCAATAAAATACTAGCAAACTGAATCCAGCAGCCATCAAAAAAACTAATCTACCACAATCAAGTTGGCTTCATCTCTGGGATGCAAGTTTGGTTCAGCATATGCAAATCAGTAAGTGTGATTCATCACATGAACAGACATAAAAACAAAAATTACACAATTATCTCAACAGACATAGAAAAGGCTTTCAGTAAAAGACACAGAAAAGGCTTTCAGTAAAAGTTAACATCCTTCATAATAAAAACCCTCAACAAACTAATCATTAAAGGAACAAACTTCAAAATAATAAGAGCCATCTGTGACAAACCCACAACCAACATCATCCTGAAGGGCAAAAGCTGGAAGTATTCCCACTGAATACTGGAACAAGACAATGACACACCCTCTCACCACTCCTTTTTTTTTTTTTTTTTTTTTTTTTTTTTTTTGTCCCCTTCAACTTTTATTTTAAGTTCTGGGGTACATGTGCAGGATGTGCAGGCTTGTTACATAGGTAAAAGTATGCCATGGTGGTTTGCTGCACAGATCAACACATCGCCTAGGTATTAAGCCCAGCATCCATAAGCTATTCTTCCTGATGCTCTCCCTCTCCCTACCACCCCACCACAGGCCCCAGTGTGTGTTGTTGCCCACCATGTGTCCGTGTGTTCTCATCATTCAGCTCACACTTATAAGTGACAATATGTGGTGTTTGGTTTTCTGTTCCTGCATTAGTTTGCTGAGGATAACGGCTTCAAGCTCCATCCATGTCCCTGCAAAGGACATGATCTTGTTCCTTTTCATGGCTGCATAGTATCCATGATGTATCTGTACCACGTTTTCTTTATCCAGTCTACCACTGAAGGGCATTTAGGTTGATTCCATGTCTTTGCTATTGTGAATTGTGCTGTGATGAACATATGTGTGCATGTGTCTTTGTGATGGAATGATTAATATTCCTTTGGGTATATACCCAATAATGGAATTGCAGGACAAATGATAATTCTGTTTTGAGTTCTTTTAGAAATTTTCAAATTGCTTTCTGCAATGGTTGAACTAATTTACATTCTCAGCAGCAATGCATAAGTGTTGCCCTTTCTGCACAACCTCACCAGCCTATTTTTTACTTTTTAATAGCCATTTTGACTGGTGTAAGATGGTATCTCATTGTGATTTTGATTTGCATTGCTCTAACGATTAGTGATGTTGAGCTTTTTTTATGTTTGTTGGCCACATGAATGTCTTCTTTTGAGAAGTGTCTGTTCACATCCTTTGCACTCTTTTTAATGGAGTTGTTTGATCTTTTTTTCTTGTAAATCTGCTTAACTTTCTTGTAGGCTCTGGATATTAGACCTTTGTTAGATGGATACATTGCAAAAATTTTCTCTCATTCTGTAGGTTGTTCATTTTTGATTACTGATAGTTTTTGTTTGTTTGTTTGTTTTTTGTTTTTTGTTTGCTGTGCAGAAACTCTTTAGTTGAATTAGGTCCCATTTGTCAATTTTTGCTTTTGTTGCAATTGCTTTTGGCATTTTCATCATTAAATCATTGCCCGTGCCTGTGTCCTGAATGGTGTTGCCTAGATTTTCTTCTAGGGTTTTTATAGTTTGGGTTTTATATTTAAGTCTGTAACCCATCTTGAGTTAATTTTTGTATAAGCTGTTAGGAAAGAGTCCAGTTTCAATTTTCCGCTTATGGCTAGCCAGTTCTCCCAGCACCATTTATTAAATAAGGAGTCATTTCCCCCATCGCTTGTTTTTGTCAGGTTTGTCAAAGATCAGATGGTTGTAGGTGTGCAGTCTTATTTCTGAATTCTCTGTCTGTTCCATTGGTCTATGTGCCTGTTTTCATACCAGTTTTGGTTACCATAGACTTGTTGTATATTTGAAGTCAGGTTGTGTGATGCCTCCACCTCCAGCTTTGCTCTTTTTGCTTAGGATTGTCTTGGCTGTTCCATGTGAACTGTAAAATAGTTTTTAAAAGAAAAAATTCTGTGAAGAACGTTAATGGTAGTTTAATGGGAATAGCATTGAATCTATAAATTGCTTTGGGCAGTATGACTATTTTCACAATATTGATTCTTCCTGTCCATGAATATGAAATGCTTTTCCATTCATTTGTGTCCTCTCTGATTTCCCTGAACAGATGTTTGTAGCCGTCCTAGAAGAGGTCCTTCACTTCCCTTGTTAGCTGTGTCCCTAGGTATTTTATTTTCTTTGTAGCAATTGTGAATGGGAGTTCATTCATGATTTGGTTCTCTGCTTGCCTGTTGTTTGTGTGTAAAGATGCTAGTGATTTCTACACATTTATTTTGCATTTATTTTGTATCTTGAGAATTTGCTGAAGTTGCTTATCAGTTTAAGAAACTTTTGGGCTGAGATGATAGGATTTTCTAGATATAGGATTATGTCATCTGCAAATTAAGATAATTTGACTTCCCCTCTTCTTATTTGAATACTCTGTATTTCTTTTTTTTGCCTAATTACACTGGCCAGAACTTCCAATACTATGTTAAATAGGAGCTCACCACGCCTTTTCAATATACTACTGGAAGTCCTGGACAGGGCAATCAGGTAAGAGAAAGAAATTAAAGGCATTCGTATAGGAAGATAGGAAGTCAAACTACCTTGTTTGCAGATAGTATATTTCTATATCTAGAAAGCCCCATAGTCTCTCCCCAAAATCTTCATGATCTGATAAACAACTTCAGCAAAGTTTCAGCATTACAAAATCAATGTACAAAAATCAGGAGCATTCCTATACACCAACAACATCCAAGCTGAGAGCCAAATAAAGAATGTAATCCTATTCACAATAGCCACAGAAATAATAAAATACCTAGCAATATAACTAAACAGGGCAGTGAAAGATAACTACAACAAGAATTACAAAACACTGCTCAAAGAAATCAGAGATTACATAAGCAAGTGGAAAAACATTCCATGCTCATGGATAGGAAGTATCAATATTGTTAAAATGGACACATTTCCCAAAGCAATTTATAGTTTCAATGCTATTCTTATCAAACTACTAATGACATTCTTCACAGAATTAGAAAATCTAATTTAAAATTCATATGGAACAACAAAAAAAAGCCTGAATAGCCAAAGCAATGCTAAGCAAAAAGAACAGAGCTGGAGGCATCACGCTACCTGACTTCAAACTATACTACAAGGCTATAGTAAACAAAACAGCATGATACTTGTACAAAAACAGAAACATAGACTACTGGAACAGAATAGAGAGCCCAGAAATGATGCTACACACCTACAATCATCTTATCTTCAACAAAGTTGACAAAAAAAAAAGCAATGGGGAAAGAATTCCCTAGCCAATAAATGGTGCTGGAATAACTGGCTAGCCATATGCAAAAAGTTGAAACTGGACCCCTTCTTTACACCACATATAAAAAATCAACTCAAGATGGATTAAAGATTGAAATTCAAAACCTAAAACCGTAAGAACCCTGAAAATAGCCTAGGGAATACCATTCTGGACTTAGGAACAGGGAAATGTTTCTTGACAAAGGTACCAAAAACAATTGCAACAGAAAGAAAAATTGACAAATGGAACCCAATTAAACTAAAGAGCTTCTGCCAGCAAAAGAAACTATCAACAAAGTAAACAGACAGCCTACAGAATGGGAGAAATATTTGCGAACTATACATCTAACAAAGGCCTAATATCCAGAATCTATAAGGAACTTAAACAAATTCAGAAGCAAAGAACAACCGTATTAAAAATTGGGCAAAGGACATGAACAGACACTTTCCAAAAGAAGATATATAAGCGGCCAACAAGAATATGAGAAAATGCTCAACATCACTACTCATTAGAGAAATGCAAATAAAAACCATAATGAAATACAATCTCAAGCCAGTCAGTATGGCTGTTACTAAAACAAACAAACAAACAAACAAACAAACAAACACAAAAAAACAGATGCTGGTGGGGTTGTGAAGAAAACAGAATGCTTATACACTGCAAGCAGGAACATAAATTAGTCGAGCAACTGTGGAAAGCAGTTTGACTATTTCTGAAATAACTTGAAATAGAATTTCCATTCCACCCAACAATCCCATCTTTGGGTATACATCCAAAGAAATACAAAATATTCTACCATAAAGACACATGCACATGTATGTTCATTGTAGCACTATTCACAATATCAAACACATGAAATTCCATTAATGGTAGCCTGGATAAAGAGAATGGGATACATATACACCATGGAATACTATGCAGCCATAAAAAGAATGAGATCACGTTTTTGGCAGCAATATGGATAGAGCTGGTGACCATTGTCCTATGTGAACTAACACAGGAACACAAAACCAAATACTGCATGTTCTCACTTATAAGTGAGAGCTAAACATCAGGTATACATGAACATAAAGAAAGGGACAATTGATACCAGGGCCTACTTGAGAGTGGAGGGTGGAAAGAGGGTGAGGATTGAAAAATTACCTATCCAGTACTATGCTGATTACCTAGCTGACAAAATAACCTGTCCACCAAACACCTGCAACATGCAGTTTACCTATTTAACAAAGCTGCACATCTACCCCTGAACCTATAATAAAAGTTAAAAATACTAATAAAATGCATTTTAAAAACGGGGAGTAAAAAGGATGTATACTTGCATGTATGTCAGGAAGTAGGCATGAACAATTACTAGCAAGTATACATTTGTTTTAAAATGAGCACCTATAATTGGTACAAATATTTCCAATAATCTGAGGATATCAGCTAATATTAAACTTGTTCAATTTTTTAAAAGTTAGGATGTAATTGATATGGTGAGAAAGTTGCCTTGTTGGTCCAACCACTGTTAGACAAGTCTAAGCAGCACCAAAAGCTTTCCTTTCTACCCGCACATAACACCATATGCCTCTTCCCTCAGTTTTCTGCATTTAATTCATTTAATTCTTTTTTACATCTACTTTAATCTATTCTAACTCTTAAATAAAGTAAAGGTTGACCCACTGACATTTCTGCATTGCTCCTCTTTCCAATGTACACTAAATACCTGTGTTCATAGATGTTACTATCATCTGCTTCACTGAATCAATTGCACGGCTGAAAAAGAATTTGTAGGATGAGAGAGGGAGTTTTCTAATCTTTGGTCTCAAATGGCAATGTAAACAGTAAAGTACATGGCCTTGATCCAACACTCTTTATATATACATTATGTATTTTTACTTCCTTGTGTCAAGAAACAAGTAATGCTTTACCAAGAATGTCAACTAACTGGTTTGATTAGTTTTATTTCGTTTTAAAAAAATTAGTGAAAAGGAACAGATAGCAAATGTTTAATTTTAGTTTCACAAAAACCTACCTGTGTAATGTTAACATCTGTTGAACACTGAAAAATACATTAATGAACAGCTATTTCGTTAAAGATAAAAAAGGAAAACAATAGCTTAAAATAAGCCTGTGTTATATCAATACACACTCTACTCCGATTTAAGAAAATATTTTTATTACTAAGCTATTGCATTTGGCTTATGTGACTTTCTGCATCAGTTAGTCTTGGGACTAAATATTTCTCATGTATTTTTCTCACCAAAATACTTTTATAAAGCATATATTATAGGAATTTTTTATTTTCATGTAAATTAAGAATTAAAGGCCCAAAAAGAAGGAAAGGAAGCCCTTATATTGTGAGTATTGCTCTTCTTCTGTATTTTCTTGACAAATCACCATCCTGTTAATATGTGTAAAGTACCTGCTATGTGTGTGGTTTTTCTATTTAATATGCACGTTATTCTGAGATACCAACCATATAAAAAGGATAAGACACAGTCCAGCTTGAAACATACTTTAAAAAGGAAAAAAAAAATCTATTTGATATTTTTAAATATTTCTTTTATCTGAAAATCAACAGATTCAGTTATTATATGGTGTTCAGTGAAACTTAAAAATTTAAATAATACACATATGTCAAGGCAACACTCCCCTACTTAAGGACCATAATGAAACTGAACTTACTTATAGGATGAACAGCTCATTCAGGTTTGCCCAAGAATGTACCAGTTATAAAGATGAGGTCTTATATCCTGAAGACTCCCTCAGTCCTGCACAAGTTGGAATAGGTGGTCACCCTACTTGCACATGACCAGATCCAGGAAAGTTCAATTTAAAAAATACATAGGGAGTTTCTCATATGTGCTTAGCACTCTGCTAGGAATAGCAGGGAATTGTATGTGAACTAACCCATATCTCAAACTAAAACTTGATCTTACAAGGTTACACATATAGTCAGCACTATGTTTTAGTTTTATTTATCTCTTTATTTGAAAAAGCAACAAGAAATTTCAATGCCTTATACTCCTTAAACAATAAAAAAATGCAAACCTTCAAATCATCCACTTCTCAGGGGCAGTCCCTACAGTAGTCATTTCAGTCTTGTAGTACCACATTCTAGCCTAGTCATGCTAGAAATGTCAGTTGAACACAAGCAATTTATAATTACTGAGGGAATAATAACTTTGAATTAGTTCACCTTGGGGTTTTGTATCTATATTTTTAAGCCACAGTGTGAATTGATATCTGTTTTCATACTAATTTATAGTAAATGTTTCAGGACATGAAGGAAATTATTCTATCATTTGGTTCTTCAAAAATGTTGCTACTAATTTGGAACCTAAAGCAAACATATTAACTCAATCCAAGCATGTTATATTTTCCTTTTATGTAACTAAGATAAAAACTGGTGAGTTTTGGCTTACCATCGGCTTTTGAAATTGCACTGTTTTCTTTCTTTTTTTGAGACATGGTCACACTCTGTTGTCCAGGCTGGAGTGCAGTGGCACGATCTCAGCTCACTGCAACCTCCACCTCCCAGGCTCAAATGATTCTCATGTCTCAGCCTCCTGAGTAGCTGGAATTACAGAAGCGAGCCACCACACCCCACTAATTTTTGTATTTTTGTTAGAGATGGGGTTTCACCAAGTTGGCCAGGCTCATCTAAAACTCCTGACCTCAGTAATCCTCCCGCCTTGGCCTCCCAAAGTGCTGGAATTACAGGTGTGAGCCAGTGTGCCCAGACCAAATTTGCACTATTTTATTGACTGAAGGAAGTGAGCTCTTCATTTCAATTCAGCCACTCAGAGCTTCATATTAATATTTTTCTATTTTTGTGGTTTTTCTAGTTAATAGATTTTGATATTATTTAATACACTGAATTTGTGATAAAATACTTAGCCAAAATAGAAGCAGGAAATCTTTAAGTAGTCGCTAATAATTATCTTAGGTCTTCAATGAAGAATTGCTAAGGAAATACTCCAAGCAAAATAATTTTATTTACTAATGTTATTAAGATTCTTATAAATAATAAATAACATCGATTAATTTTCTCTGGGATAGAGTATCTACACTTGATTATCTCATAGACGTCTCAAATTTAACATGGCCAAAACTAACTGCTCATTTTCTTTTTTGTCAAACCAGTCCTCCTTTCTCCTCTTGTCCTCTCCTCTTCTCTATAAATGGCATGGTCATCCCATCTGCCTAGGCCAAAAGCCCAGGATGCTGTCATGAGTCCCACTTTCTCCTCTCCATTCCCTTGTGCTAATTGCCATCAAGACCTCTTTATCTTACTTTGAATAAATCTGGAATCCGTGTCCTCTCCACCGCCACTCATACCACCTCAGACCATACTATCATTGTTCCTTTTCTGAATCAATAGCCTCCTAACCATGTACCCTCCACTCTTGCCCATTTTAAATCCACACAGTGTTAAAAGTACAAATGTTCCGCAACTGACAATGGGGTTATGTTCTGATAAACCCATCATAAGTTGAAAATACAAGTTAAAAGTGAATTTAACACATCTAACCCACGAAACATTATAGTTTAGTCTAGTGTACCTTAAACATGCTCCAAACACATTAGCAAACAGCTGGGCAAAATCATCTAACACAAAGCCCATTATACAATAAAGTGTTAAATATCTCATGTTATTTATTGAATACTCTACTGAAAGTTAAAAAAGAATGATTGTACTCAATGTATGGTTTCTCCGGGATGTTTATTGCTTTTGCACCATTGTAAACTTAAAAATCCTAAGTGGAACCATTGTAAGTTGAACCATCATAAGTTAAGGACTGTCTGTATACTTAAAATATACATTGGGGTCACTTACCTGTTTCAAAGCCTGGCAATGATTTTCTACTGCACTTGGAACAGAATTCAAATTTCCAACCTGGGCCTATAATATCCTTCATGACCTTTCTTTGCCTGTCATTTCAGGTTTATTTTGTGCCTCTCTGTTGATATGTTGCTGGCTTTATTCACATGGATTCTGTGAACAAGACAAGGCTCTTCCCAGAGCTCCACGGAAAACACCTTCTCTCTCTCCCGCCAAACTTTCTCCCTGTTATTACATTGTTTAAATGTCACCTTCTCAGAGATGCCTTTCCTGATCCCTCTACTGAGAATGGGACACACTACCCTGATCACTGTGTCATTTTTACAACTTATAATCATTTGCTTATTTGCCTCTGTACTATTTTTGGTATGTTCCATCTTAAGATTATAAGGTCCATGAAGCAGAGGCTGGGTGCTCTGCACACATGTCTGTTTGTGGCACCTAGAGCCATGTCTAAAACAAAATGAGTGTTACATTAGTACCTGCTACAGAGTACAGGTTCTTACTGGTCCTAAGATTCTGCAAGAACCAAAGGCTCAGGGGAGCTGGGAAAAATAAAACACGAGCCTTAAAGGCCTCTCTTCTACCTGATTAGAAATTATAAAATTCTGATTTCTCTAATTGTATCACTCTTTCTACATTTCTTAGCTGGGATTCTTCCATTGCAAATGAGTCTTATGCTGCATATGTTTCATATGCTTCATAATGTGGGTAATTGAAATTACTAAATAATATGAATTATGAAACTCAGAGACTTTGAATAGACTTAACAAAAAAATATTCTGAAGTTAAAAGAGGGGAAAAATATTGGCTATTTTTCCTGCCGTTCTTGGTCAAGACTCTTCCTCTTATCTAGGCAATAGAGCAATTATTACCTCTTATGGGATCAGTAATGAGAAATTGTGCATTTTCTATTAGAATAAATTATTCTTATTAGAACAGTAGGTAAGCCTCCCTACATAGATATTACATTGAAATATCATGCATTTTCTTGTTTAAGTCTTGAGAGTAATAGGTTTAAGGTTTTCTTGTTTAAGTTAGGAGTTTGGCAATTACTGGTAGACTCACCATAAGCTAAAATTTCTTCAAACATCAAAAGTGATTAACTTACTCACTTACCCATGCAACTTTCCCCTCTCTATATACTCTTTATATATAATCTAAAAAGAGAGACTTGAGGTCATTATTTTAGAGGGAGAAAGAAGAGAAGCAGTTTCTTTCTCACCTAAATTCAATTATTCTACCTATACATGAACCAGTAAAATCAACTGAGCAACAGCTGTAAACACAAGTATAACACCACCACAGATCTGGATGAGTCAATCAGCCTCAAGCCATAAATCAGCGAGAGCCCGTGCAAACCAGAGCTCACTCAAGATAAGGAACACAAGTAGTGATAACAGAAAAAAGCTCAAGTTTTAGGAAAAAAGTATATAATAATGGTTTCCACCATCACATTTGCTTGGGGTTGGTGTCTGCTTCTGGGGGACTATTTAGATTTGGTTGGGAAAAGCTGGCCATATGAAGGAAGTGCTGATTCCCCTGATTGGTGGGTACACAGGAAGTCGTATGTAGGAAATCATAGATTTTCCTCACAGAATTTTTATCATAAAGACCAATGCATCCATAGGTCTACAGTATAGGAATTCATCTGTATATGGAACAACCTTCTAGGAAACAAATTACCTTAAGAAACAAGTTAATATTTGAGCCACACAAGAAGCTCAAGGCTAAATGAAGAAAGAACAGGAAAAGATTTAAAGGTATGGTCCCTCTTCTCTTTCCAAAGTCCACTGCTGGAGCCTATGCTATCACCTTAGCAAGGGAAGCCATTACAAAAAGAAAAAGGAGTCAGATAAGATACTAGGAACAAGGCAGTAAGCGCTGCTTGGTATCTCTCTAGAGAGGAAGTCTTCTCAGCATGAAGCACAGAGTGGATTTAGCTCATTAAAGACTACAGAAAACCCAATAAAGTTTTGTTACACTTAAGGTTCCAGTCCTGTAGTTCCACCAAGAATTTTGGTCAGTATCCAAAACTCCCTTGCTCTGTTGTCCTTTTGTCGTTCCTACACGGCAAATGGCCAACCAATAGTCAAGAATTGAGCTATGCATCTCCTCTGTGATGGCACCGGGTTGTTGAGTACTGCTGGGGAAAGTCCTATTATTGGAAAAATTGATACCACTATGAATTTATGTTCAACACTCTCAACTGAGCCCGAAGTATGGATCTGAAGTTAATGCTACCCTAGTACAATGCTAGTCATTGTGCACTGCCCCTTTGCTATGGTTTGAATGTGTCCCCCAAATCATATGTTGAAACTTAATCATCAGAGTGATAGTATGAAAAGATAGAACATTTAGGAAGTAATTAGGTCATGAGAGTAATTAGGTCATGAGTAATGAGATTAATGCCCTTAGAAAAGAGGCTTTATAGAGCTTCCTAGCCCTTTCTTGCCATCCCACTGTTCCACCATGGAAGGACAGAATGTTTGTCCCTTCTGTCATATGAGTACACAGCAAGAATGCTCTCACCAGACACCAAATGCCATGATCTTATACTGGACTTTTTAGCCTCCAGAACTGTAAGAAAATGAATCTCTGTTCTTCAGAAATTATCCAGTCTCGGGCCAGGCGTGGTGGCTCATGCCTGTAATCCCAGCACTTTGGGAGGCCGAGGCAGGCAGATCATGAGGTCAGGAGTTCTAGACCAGCCTGACCAACATGGTGAAACCCCATCTCTGCTAAAAATGCAAAAATTAGCTGGGTGTGGTGGCACATGCCTGTAATCCCAGCTGCTAGGGAGGCTGGAGCAGGAGAATCGCTTGAACCCGGGAGGCAGAGGTTGCAGTGAGCCAAGATCATGCCACTGCACTCCAGCTTGGGAGACAGAGTGAGACTTTGTTTCAAAAAAAAAAAAAAAGAAATTACCCAGTCTCGGGTATAGTAGTACGAATGGACTAAGACATCCTTCTTACAATAATTCTTCTTCTGCAATTTTCAACCCTCTAATTTTTCTTCATCCTCCCTCCTTCTCAGCAGATGATCTGAAGAAATTCCCCAAATTCAGAGAAACACAGAAACCCTCAATGAACAGAACCTCAATTCTCAGTCTTGAAAAGTACAAAAATCCTCAAATCAACTCCAATTTTTTTCCCATCATTTCGATGACCTTTTTAGGAAGCTATCATGTTTATTAATAATTATATCTCCTCCCCATCATCAGTTATGCGCATCTGTTGTTTACACATATGCATATATGTATATTTATGTATTTTCCTTCAAAGCTAACTCTTCTTTCAGTTACCACCCTAACTCTTTCCCTTTCTAAAGTAAAATTTCAGAGTTTTCTATCTTCACTCTCTGTGATTCCTCACCTCTCCTGCCTATCCTAACCTACTTCTACCATTTACTAACATAGTTCTTGCCAGGTGACTAACAATGTAAACATTACTACAAAGTATAATTTTAAAAGTAAACATTACTAAAGTATACTCTTAAGTCCTTGTTTTATTTTATCTCATCCAACAGGATTTCTTTTTCTTGAACCAGTCATTTCATCTGGCTTCCCTGATGTCTCTGCTTTTTGTTTGTTTGTTTTCTTTTGTTTTTGTTTTTGTTTTTGTTTGAGACAGAGTCTCGCTCTGTCACCCAGGCTGGAGTGCAATGGCGCGATCTTGGTTCACTGCAACCTCCACATCCCAGATTCAAGCGATTCTCCTGCCTCAGCCTCCCAAGTAGCTGTGACTACAAGTGCCTGCCACCAAGCCCAGCTAAATTTTTTGTAATTTATTAGAGATGGAGTTTCACCGTGTTAGCCAGGATTGTCTTGATCTCCTGACCTCAAGATCTACCTACCTCGGCCTCCCAAAGTGCTAGGATTACAGGAGTGAGCCACTATGCCTGGCCTGCCTCTGCTTTTTCATGTTTTTCTTCTTTTTCTCTGATCAAACTAGTTTCTATTACTGGGTCACACTCATCCAAATAGCATTGGATGTAGGAGTTCCTTGGGGCTTGGTATAGTATCCTCTGTCCACTCTCTTTCTAGGTAATCACTAACATTCTCACACTTCTCATTACCTATGTGTCTGCAGTCCAAACCTATGTCCCTGGACCTATAGATCCAACTGCCTTTTCATTTGAATTTCTCACAAGCATCTAAAATTTTGCTTTCCCAAGGAAGAATTCTTGCTCCTTATTCATTTCTCATGGACATTCATGAGACTGTATATTCATTCATAATGTTGCCTTCCTTTTATCATCTCACACAGTCACCCAGTCCTGCCAACTCTACCTCTAAAATCTCTCTCAAACCCATCTACTTCTCTCCATCTCTAATGGAAACACCCAAATACATGTCTCCATCATCTTCTGTCACAATATAATGAAAATATAATATGCTTTGACCTGGCCTCCTGCATCTAATGTTGCCTTTCAGGTCACCACTGATTCTTTATAGAGGTCCATAGGACCTCTTTAAAACCACCATTGTGATTATAAAGGCTATCTACTAAATTGCTTTGAAACTTCCTCTTATCTTTAGGATAAAGTCAAAAATTCCTAATATTTCTTTTAAGACATTGCTTGAATTCGCCCAGATTTACTTTTTGCTCCTCTTATACAATTATCTTCTGATACGGTTTGGCTGTGTCTCCACCCAAACCTCACCTTGAATTGTAATAATCCCCACATGTCAAGGGCAGGGACAGGTGGAGATCGTTAAATAATGAGGGTGTTTTTCCACCATACTGCTCTCGTGGTAGTGAGTGAGTTTCACGAGATCTGATTGTTTAATAAATGGGAGTTCCCCTGCACACACTCTCGTCTGCCACCATGTAAGGCATACGTTTGCTTTTCCGTTGCCTTCCACCGTGATTGTGAGGCCTCCCCAGCCATGTGGAACTGTGAGTCCATTAAACCTCTTTCCTTTATAAATTATCCAGTCTCCGGTATGTCTTTATTAGCAGTATAAGAACAGACTAATACATCTTCTTTTCAGCCCTGTTAAGCTTTCTAGAGACTCTGAGCATAGTACGCTCCTTTTCTTGAATCTTCATACAGGCAGTTGCTCCTGCCTACAAAGCTCTTCCTCTTTTCTGTACCAACACACTCTTTGTATCCCAGATTAATGACCTCCTCCTTGAGGAAGTTTTCCTCACCATCACCATTCCCTCAGGTCAGGCTTTCCACACCCTTGTATCATAGTCCTCTGTGCTATCCTGGCACATCAAGGCTCAAAAATATTTGCACACTGGCTTTTTTTTTTTTTTTTTTAGACAGTTTCTCCCTTGTTGCCCAGGCTGGAGTGCAATGGCGCAATCTCGGCTCACTGAAACCTCCACCTCCTGGGTTCAAGTGATTCTCCTGCCTTAGCCTCCCAAACAGCTGGGATTACAGCATGTACCACCCCACCCTGCTAATTTTGTATTTTTAGTAGAAACAGGGTTTCACCATGTTTGTCAGGCTGGTCTCAAACTCCTGACCTTAATTGACCTACCCGTGTTCACTGACTTTTTAATTCACCCCTGATCCATACTTTAGCCTGAAAGCTACTAAATATGGATGTGAATCGGGAGTAACGGAGGAGAACTATTTACCTTAGCATTTGTCCCAGAGTCGGTCTTAGTCAAAAGAGATATGTTAGTTGAAAACAGAAAACTCCCTTCCCCCACACCGTCAAGAGAGGCCCTGGTAATTTGCTATGTGGCCAAATGCTGTCAAAATTCTCAGTTTCTCCTCTACTGAAATGCGGTAGCTAAGCAACTTTGATAACATTTGGAACCAACCCACACAAATCTCATTCCAAGTCCAGATCAAGTGCCAAAGCTGGTTGGTTTCATTTCAGAGACACCCTCCCTAAGGCCATGAAGATGAGCCAAATGTCTGTGAAGAAATTGTTATAACTACCAGCATGCACAGGTATAATGTTTTATTGACTTAATTATGTGACATAGTGTCTGCCACAATACGTGAAAGGCTTAGGAATTCCTACTATAAAATGAAGATGTAAATAATTATCCTGCTAATATGGCATTTATTTGAAAAACTGGCTGCATATTGCAACATTGTAAATTAGGCAAAAGCAGTCATTTCAAGAGGGCTTTTTGATACATGACATTTTTTCTGTAATATTGGTCCTGTGAATACATTTAAAATGAAGTAATGAATCAAATGTCTTGTGCATATATACTTTAACTGATAATGATTTTAAGATGGAAAAAGCTACTGTAACAAGATTATTCAGGCAAACCTTTATCTTTCCATGGATTCAAATTAGCTGAAGCTTGGACATACCACTAAGGGACTCTCTAGATGTCACCAACATTAATATGATTGAGTTATCATCAATTTTAAAGATGGATAATGACAGCTGAATGCTCTGTCCCCTCAAAACATTCTAATGTGAATTGACTGAGTGTTTCTGTAAAGAAGAGTGTTAAGTGGAATACTGCTTATTCCATTATACAACTGTGTTTTCATACATAATTAAAACTTCCCAGTTGGGCAAGAAGAGTGATGTGATGGAACTGGTTGATTAGAGATTCCTTTTTAAATGGATTATTTATTAAACCACCTAGCTAGTCAATTATTTTTCTACTTCCTCATTTTATTTTACCCGATGTTATAAGCACATTCTACCTTTCCATAATATTTTTGATTAATCTAGAAAAAAGTCTTTTATTTCTGACAAGGCGATATATATTTGGTTTTTTCAAAAATCTATATATAAATAAATGGAAGAAAAATCTCATTATACTATGTGATTATCCTTAGTCTCTAATGGACTTTTAGCCTGGGATTTGCTCAATAAAGCAAACATACCACTATGAAAATAATGACTATATATTTCTCAGACTCACAAAATTATGTATTCATGATGACAAGCTCTTTTAAAGAGCAATAAAATATCCAAGTTTTTAAATACATAGCTTCAATTTTTAAAAATTCTTCCCTGACTTATTTATGCAAAATTAACAACTGAAAGTTCTACTCCACTTTAGTATATGCTTTAGCTGGTTTCAGAATAAACACATTTTTCTAAATCTATTTAATACAGACAAACAGCAGTAGTTAATTTACCAGATAGGAATTGTGGCATGTATGTTAGTTGTATGACTAAGATCATACAACTATGATTATGGCTTAGATCCAAAAAAATGTTTGGTGCCAAGTAATTGAGAAACTGCCTAAATGCATTTTGGGCTTTGATTTCTGAACAATTTTCAAGAAGTTCAATCCTGGGCCAATTATGCAGTATCATGCTTGGAAAACAGGAAACTGCCTTAGAGGAGCTTGTTACCGTCATTTATAAGATATCTCAGACAGCTCATTCAAGGACAGATAAGGTGTTTTCCCTGAAGCAGCTGTATTGTACTGGAAAGCAAAATATTCACAAGACTAGGATATGGAGCTTGGCTCCCCCATGTACTATTCCCAAGTATAACCTTGGGCAAGTCATTTAATGTCCCAGCCTCAATTTTATCATCCTTACAAAGTCTATAATAATATCTGCTTCAAAGGAATGCTATAAGGCTCATGTAATATAATAAATGGAAAACTGCTTTCTGTTGTAAAATATTCAACTAATCTAAGAGATGATGGTTATTATTTTCCATACACTAGTCCTTGCTATGGTATTAGTGAATTTATGACTTTGGATGTTGAGTTGTAAAGACCCTCTAAAGAGCTAACAACCTTTCCATCTAGATTGTAGGCATTAATAAATAAACATATAGAGAACATCTGAGAACCATTAAAATAAAGTAAATATGACATGTTTGGAATGAGATGGGTTTATGTGCAACCTTTGAACTTTTATATATCACCTACAGCAAGCTAAAATTTGTGATATTAAATATCTGGACATTTGTGCTTATTGGTTTGTCTTCATATACAGATATGTCCTGAAATTTTACATACAAATTGACTCATATTTAGTTATATTGAAAGGAGGTTATTATTTAGATTAAAAAAACACTGTGGTAAATCTCGTATAGAATAAAGAATCGTTCAGTGTTGAAACATGACGGTCTCATAAATTTGGATTTTTATGTGCCTAGTGTTCTAAATGTGGGAATATAACTTCACTAGACATTTTTTTCATTTATTTGGGAGCCCTATCCATAAACAAAAAGTATCTACATTGGACCAAGAGATGATGTATATAAAGAATTAAAACACTGTCATGTGAATACTCTTTTATTGAACTCATTGTCCGGGTGGCAAAACATTCTAACCACTTCCATACCACCCACTGAACAGCATCCTTCCCTTCTGCAAGTGGAGTCACAGGCATCCTTTGGGCACTGGCATCTGGGTATCAGTACCTGAACGTCAGCACTGGTATGATAGATATTACCTCTTAACTGCCCTTCCTATTCTGTTTACTCCATTTTGCCTTTTAACTGCCCTTCCTATCCTGTTTACTCCATTTTGATTACTCCATTTTGGTTATATATGGTTGAAGACTCTGGCTTTTGAGTCTCTTTCTTGTGTTTGTTATTTTTGTTGTTTACTCTAGGACTGGTTTATAAAGGTTCCAGAAGCTTCCTTTGTATGACCTCTTTGTTCCCAACTTCTCCTTTGCCCCTGACTTCCATCCCTTTCAATTTAGTTCCACTTAGAGCTAGGTAAGGACAATACCCACTCTTCAGTCAACCCCAACTTCAGGATCCTAGGGTCTTCTGTTTTCCCTGGAGTGGGGGTTTATGGATTCTTCATTTTTTAAGGCTTTCCTAAGTAAAGTTTATTTCTAATTGAAAACTACAGCAAGTCCATGAGAAACTGGTTGAGCCAAAAAATAGACATTGATTTGAAGATCTATAACCACAAAAATAGCAAATACACCCCAGGGTCCAATTTGGAATTGAAACTCCATTGTCTCCAGAACATATTTCATGTCTTCTTTCTACACGTTGGCTTCATTTTCTTAAGAAAGATTTTTCCACCAGCAGGAAATATAGAATCTGGCAACTCCATCTTCAGTCATTTAGAGTAATCATGAAAAAAATGACTGACCCCCGATGTCTCTTTTCCCAAATTAAAAAGTCAGGGAGAAGGTCTCTAATTTGGTCAGTTTAAGTGAAGGGCTTATACCTAGACAAATCAACAAACATCAAACGGTAAGTGGTGTCACTTTGGATTTCTTTACTCATCCTTAGACCATTAAGTGCGGGAGAAAGATCATTTTCTAGAAGAGGGAGGTGAGAATTGCTGGACCAGCGGGCAATACTCATTCACTGGGATAAATATTCATTTGGCATATTATCTTTTTTGGTATTTTTGTCTTCATATATCTCTCCATTGTCCTCCGGATTTTGTTTATGTCAAAGTTTTCTAAAGATTAAGGTGACTGATGGAGAGAAAAAACAAACAAATCTGACGAAAACTTTGTTAGGAGAATTAACACTTTTTGAGTACTGGCCAATTTTCAGAAATTTCTTCTATAATCTTTTCTTTCCTTCCCCCCAAACAATCCTGAAGTAAGAGATCTCCATTCCCAGATAAATTCATATTCAGAGATGATGAATAACTGCTTTAAGATAACAATGCTAGCAAGAACAAAGTTGGAACTGATAAACCCAATTATATTTAAATGAAAATGGAAATTGCAGTGGGGCTGGTGCAGGTAAGATTCAGGGGACAATTGTGAGGAAAAACTGGTTTCCAGGGCTCATCTTTACCCTCCAACTCCACTAAAGAGATTTATTCCTTTGCAAGGATCAAGTCCAAGAACAATTCAGGCCATATTATTGGATTATTAGTATAAGAAGTATAAATACATAAATGCTCTCCTTTATTTTCTTTGGGAACTATTTTACTCACCACATAGTGTTAAAATGGAAAGTTGAAATTAGGGTGTAGACCTAGAGAAGTGGGGCCAAGAAGAACAACTGTCCTGCTGATTGTAGTCCATGTTAAATGCTTTCTCACTGCATTGTATGGTAAGAAGACCCTATTGGGATTTGGCAGAAAGTCTTTTAAATATAAACAGAATGACTTTTTCCAAGAATATCCCCTTGACATAATGCCTTCTTGAATCCATGTAGGTGTTAGCCAGCTATTGGAGGATTCCTGGATCTTGGGTCCATGTCAAATGCCATTGCATTCCAAGTATGAATTGGCAAGTGATGGCTACACATACAGTACAATGAAAAATGAAAGGATACTTACTTTGTATCCACAGAAAATAGTTGAAGCCCTTCTTTTTATCTCATTACCTTTAACACACACCCAATATGTGTAGTCTTGTACCTGGCTCTAGACAGTATAGAGCCTTCCCTCAAACAGTATAGTGGATGTACTGTGATGCGTTCCTCAGTTTAAAACTTTAAATTGATTCCACTATAATTTTGTGATATGACTACCAAGTATGGTGAGTTTTTGGCATAGATTACAGGCCAACTCTGATAACATTTTGATAAAGTAGCTAACATCACTCCCCTATTGTTGATGATGGAACTAGCCTGAAAGCGAATAACTGGCCAAGGCAGGATTTGAGTCCATCTTCCAGGCTCAGGAGCACACACACTAGTCCCATTCCTCCCTGCTCCCATGCTAAGACTTCAAGCTGGAGAAGATGTCTTTTCTTTTCTATTCTTCTGCGTGTATCAATTTGGCTAAGACCTGGGGAATCTACAAATGTGCTGAATGATCTCAGCACACACATCCAATAAAATTAATTTGGTTTTGATACTGTATTTCATGTTTATTCAATATTTACTTTATAATAAAGTTGTAAAAGGTCATGGTCTAGAAAACTGAGATGAAATTAGAAAGTTTTTTTCTATCTAATTTCCAAGCCTAGAATTCCAACCAAGAGTTAATTTGGGTATTAAAAGCGTTTTTAGATGGAAAAACATGGCTCATGTGAACAGTAATATGCAAATGAAGTGATTCTGATATAAGGACAATATTGATTTTTATTCTTGAACTCAGATCTATTCTAGTCTATTTTAATATTGGTCAAATTATATTGACCAACATTATATTGACCAAATTTTCATTTTACCTTCCAACACTTTTATTACATATTTCTGATCTCTGCCTAACATTTAGCCAGGCAAACTGCCATCCGCCACCAACATCACTTTAAACTGGAAGGTCCTAATAAAATACCCTAACATACATTGAGTTTGTAAACATTCTGCAAAATTTTTTGGTATACATTTTCTTATTTAATCCAAAATGTAACAATTTTTGATAGATTATATAAAGGTATCTGAGACAGGTATCAATAAATTTAGAGATTTATTTTGCCAAGGTTAAGGATTATGAACCTGTAACACAGCCTCAGGATGTCCTGAGAACATGTGCCTAATATTGGGTTATGGCTTGGTTTTATATGTTTTAGGGAAACCTGAGACATTAATTAATACATGTGAAGTATACATTGGTACAGTCCAGAAAGGCAGGACAACTCAAAGAGGAGGTGGTGGGTAGAGATGGGGGTTCAGGTCATAGGCAGATTGAAAGATTTTCTGATTGACAATTGGTTGAAAAAGTTGAGTTATTATGTAAAAGCATGGAGTCAATAGAGTGACTGGATTAAAATAAGAGGTTGTGGAGACCGAGGTTCTTATTACATAGATGAAGTCTCATAAGTGGCCACTCTTAGAGGCAGTAGATGGCAAATGTTTCCTATTCAGACATTTAACTGGTGTTAGAGTCTCCACTAATCTCTTCAGAAAAAGACCCAGAAAGGGAAAAGGATTCTTGATAGAATATAAATTTCCCCCACAAGACACAGCTTTGCAGGGCATTTCAAAATATGTCAAAGAAATACATTTTGGGACAAAATACTTCAATTTCCTTCGGGGGCTGCTATCTGCCATGTGATGCTATACTAGAGTCAGATTGGAATTTGATATCTTATTGCTACACATAGTCTACTTTGTCAGTCTTGGGATCTCTATTTTAATGTTAGGGCTGGTCAGCTGTGTCTAAACTCCAAAAGGGAGAGGGTATAATGAAGCATTTCCAACCCACTCTTCCTGTCGTGGTCTGAACTAGTTCTTCAGGTTTCTTTGGAATCCTCTTGGCTGAGAGGGAGGTCCATTCAGTTAGTTGGGGGGCTTAGAATTTTATTTTTGGTTTACAAGCTGTTCTTACCTGAACACCTATTTTATGAAAGGTATCATGCCAGACAGTATTGAGACTAGAGATTAACAAGACCAAAATTCTGCTCTCATGGAGTTGAAGCTCTAGCCTGTGGACAAATTTCATTTCATTCAACTAATTTGTACTGAATCCTTACCAAGTACCAGGAACTGCACAATACCACTTATTCAACAAACAGGCTAGAAATTAAAAATTCAAAAGATTGTTATCCTTTAGAGTAATCACCTGAGGAAGATATATACTAATTTTTTTCCAATGTTGACATTGCTCAAAATATTTCTAGAATCAGTATATTTGGAATTTGATTATTTCTAAGTATATTTAAGGCTTATCAGGAAAACTATCATTACTTTAAATTTACACTTTGTTTTATATCTGTATGTTACATAATATATATTGTACATATTATACATATATGTGTGCATATATATATAAAGCTATCTAGTTTGATCACTCACCTTACATACAAAAAGTGACACTGATATTTAACAGTATCAACAAAATTAAATCTTTTCTTAGAGGATTAAGATGTGTCATTCTCTAAGGAATATGTGGCTGGCTGTGAAAGAGGTATACGAAAGATACTTTGAACACCGGTGAAATTGTTTTGGTTTATTTCCTATGCCTACCCAAGGTGATTACCTTATGGACATCTCTAGTTTACTTGAATAAATTCTAGTACATTTACCTAAAAATTAAATCTGTAGTCATATAAAAATCTGTGCTTTTATACCTCATTAACTGGCTTATTCATTCAATAAATGTTTACTGAGCCTTCACTTCATGTGAAGGTTTGAACTGTGTGTTGTGAACAAAGCAAAAAATAATAATAAACCATGTCTAAGATAATTCAAAACCCAGTATTTTTGCTTTAGTAGTTTGAAAATTGTGCAAACATCCATCTGAATTAAACTGACTCAGATCAAACTTCTGGCAAATGTTTAATTTCTCCATTTGAGTCTGCTTTATATTCTAATAAGTTTCTATTCTCCCTTTAAAGGTAAACGATAGAGATGGAAGACAAAAAAAATGTTTCCTGGATATTTATCTAGGCATACCTGCAGGACAGCCATGCCCCTTCAGCATATAGAGCAGAACCCCTCTAGAGGGGTCAGGAGGAACATCTCCTAATGCCTCGTGCCTAAGTCCTACCTCTTCAAAGAGCTATTGAGGAAGGTCATCTCTGTTGCAGATTCTTCTGCATCCAAGTATATCTAATTCTGATCATCCTTCAAGTACTCAGCCTATTTACACACTTCATTCTTCCAAAATGTATTCTTCTACCTTAGAGAGATCTGTACTACTTGGTATGGTTTCCTCTAATCCTTTAGATTTATATTTTTAAAATCTTCACACTCTTTCAGCTGGCTCATGGCTGTACTAAGTAAGTACAGCTACATTGCAAATTAACCTCCAAACTGCAGAGGCTGTTAAAAGAAAATCTCAGGCAAATTAAATTTAACAGAGCTTAATTGAGCAAAGAATGATTCATGAATCAGGCAGCCTCCTGAGCTGGAGTAGGCTCAGAGTCTTCAGTGCATGCAGCCACATGGTGGAAGAAGATACATGAACAGAAAAGGGAAAGTGAGGTACAGAAAATGGAAGCGAGGTACACAAACAGCTGGACTGGTTGCAGCTTGGCATTTGACTTATTTGGACCCAGTTTGCACGGTTGGCCACCTTTAATTGCCCAAAACTTGGTGATTGGCACCAGAGTAGATAGTTCATTTATACATCCAGTTAGATTTCAGTTTACTCTGTTCAGAGAAAACTTCAGGCTGAACTTAAAATCTGAAAGGAAGGCAGCTTTGGGCTAAACTTAACAAGGCTTAACTAAACAGATGTTTATTGTAGGTGAGCAGAAAGCTCCACTTCACCTGGTAGGTTAGGAACTGTATAATTTGGATGTCAGTAGGACACAGATGGCATACATGCGGCAACATTTAAGGACAGATTAATAAAGGTACCATTTACAAGGTGTGGGTGGGGTAAGAGAAACCACAAAGAAAACAGCAGTATCTCAGGGCTAACCATAATAGGCCAACACTAATGTCTAAAGTGGATAAAGGAGGGAGAAGATACTGGAATTTAGAAACTGTATAAAGAGGGCTACCTAAAAGGAGCAGTAAAATGTGCTCAGGGGGCTCAGACAGCCTGCAGCAACCTTCCAGGGAAGAAGTCAGTAATAAATATCCTTACTTTACTGCATTCCCCATTTCAGTCTCCTGCTGGTGGTCAACAATCATACGTAGAGCCTGAAAGAAAAGGAGTCCTTTATGTGGCACTTAAACAGACCAACTTCCTGGGCACACAGGAAGGTAGAGAAAAGAGAGAAGAGAGTGTAAAAGAGAAAATATCCAGCACTGGAAACCAAGTTGACTTGAGGCTCTGTGCCTGGTACATGACAGGAGCCCTAAACTATATGCTAATACCACTGAATTAATTATCTGGGGCTTGTGTTTAAAGAAAGGCACAGAATGGCTATGCAATAAATATTTACTAATTTCCCCATTCTAATGATTCCATGGTCATGGACTCCTCTGAATAAGCTCCACTTACAATCACAAATTCCAAGAATGAATGTTCATCCTTTCTACTTTTGATGCACTCCAGAAGAATAGGTTAAATTGTAGTAATCTATCAGCAGCTTAAGTTATTTGCAGTGACTATCAATGTGCCTTGTAAATAGCTGGCTTTCAACAAGTACCACTTTTGACTAAATTGAATCAAAAGTTCTATTTAAATTGCACAGTGTTATACCTATGAGAAAGGTGAATCCTGAGGGCCCCTCACATCTATCTCATTTCTAGAATGTTAAGAAAGAAAATTGCAAGTGAGCATTGCAAGGAAAGCCTGAACATCAGTGCTTCCCTCAATAATAAAAGGGATATTGCTCCATGATAAAGCTGCCATGTGAGATCAGATACAGCCCATTCCATTACTTTTGGCATCATACATTTGCCATGTAAACTTGGTCTCTTGGTATTTTCAAGCTCAACTAAATACACCAGAATGAAATATCGTAGAAATTTATATCTTAAAATGTTTACAATGAGAAATGTGCCAGCATCATGCATGCTATCTCAAAAGGCTATGTCAACAGCATTCATTATAACAAAAACCTTGAGTTCTCAGTTATTGAATTCAAGTTGCAAGGAAGGCAGAGATACAGTCATCAGCTTTATTATTCAAAACTCACCTGTCATATTTTCACTAAAATGTGATTTGGCTAAGTAATGGATTTTAGGAAATTGTCTGAAATACAAATAAGATCTAAAATCTTATTTACAATGACAGGATAATAATTTAAATGTGTTAGTTCTACCTTAACAATGTATTAGTACCCCAAACAAGCTTGGTATACAGTTATTTTATTTTCAAACAGACCCACTCTTTTTTTTTTTTTTTTTTGAGACGGAGTCTCGCTCTGTCACCCAGGCTGGAGTGCAGTGGCCGGATCTCAGCTCACTGCAAGCTCCGCCTCCCGGGTTCACGCCATTCTCCTGCCTCAGCCTCCCGAGTAGCTGGGACTACAGGCGCCCGCCACCTCGCCCGGCTAGTTTTTTTTGTATTTTTTAGTAGAGACGGGGTTTCACTGGGTTAGCCAGGATGGTCTCGATCTGCTGACCTCGTGATCCGCCCGTCTCGGCCTCCCAAAGTGCTGGGATTACAGGCTTGAGCCACCGCGCCCGGCCCAGACCCACTCTTTTTGACTCTTGTTTCCCATGACCTTCATGAACTGTTTAAACGTACAGGTCTTGTAAAATGTCAGTGTTCTGGCAATACTTTTCAGCTCCTATGCTTCCAGAAAACATAACTTACTACTTTGCAGAATAAATAGTTATCAGCAGAACCATGTACTTTTCATCAAAAGTGAGGCTTCCTGTGTTCAGCCACTCTAGGAATTCCTTTCATGAATTTCAAGACACAGACTCTCCCTAGCTAGTATCCTATACCTCGGAGACTTCCCCATGACACAGACAGACTGACAGACACTCACTAGTTTTTCACGTTCCTTCGGGCTGTTAATGTCTCTATCAAGACTGGTGATATTCAAAGGCGATGGGTTTGAAGTCACACTGAGCTTGAATCTTATCACTGTCACTAGCCAGAAACACAACCCTGGGCAAGCTACTTAAACCTCTGTGTCTTGATTTCCTGATCTGTAAAATGAGAATAAAAATATAATCTACTTGCAGGGCCATTGGCAGGATTAGTGAAATAATTCTAGAAAAACACTTTATAGGATGAGATCCATACTCCTACTTCTTTTTAATAAGCCTGTCTTTGTTCACATTCCAGGTGTGGCTATTTTATTCACAGGGCAAGAAGTTGCAGGAAAAATGGCTTCTAGCAGCAGAACTTCCTCATACACGTGATCTGTTTCTGATTAGAGAACTGCAGGAGGTGAAAACTGGGTTCAAGGCAAGTCCCTGACATTTAAAATACCCTTCTCCTTAGATGTGTATATTTAATGCACATTAGTTGAGAACTGTTAGGTTCAATATTATAAAACTGCCAATGATTTCTGTCTTAGTCCATTTTGTGCTGCTAAAAAAGAATACTTGAGACTGGATCATTTATAAACAATAGATTTTTGTTTGGCTCACAGTTCTAGAGGCTGGGAAATCCAAGATCCAAGGGCCTACCTGTGGAAAGTCTTCTTGCCCTGTCATACTTAGCAAAAGGCAACATATTGCTAGTGAGAAAGAGAGAGGGAGGGAAGAGGGCCAAACTCATCCTTTTATCACTCCAATCCACTCCCTCAATAACTAACCCACCCCCAGAATAATGACATCAATTCATTCATGCCGGCAGAACTCTCATGACCTAATCACCTCTTAAAGATCCCACCTTGTATTACTCAAGGTTCTCTTAGAGGATTAACTTGTATGATCACGAGGTCCCATAATCGGCTATCAGCAAGCTGACGAGTAAGGAGAGCCAGTCTGAGTCCCAAAACTGAAGAACTTAGAGTCCGATACTAGAGGGCATGAAGCATCCAGCAATGGAGAAAGATGTTGAACTGTTAGGTTCAATATTATAAAACTGCCAATGATTTCTGTCTTAGTCCATTTTGTGCTGCTAAAAAAGAACACTTGAGATGGGCTGGCAGGCTAGGCCCATCTCATCACTTCAAGTGTTTTCTGCCTCCTTTTTATATGGCGGCTGATTACATGGTGCCCACCCAATTAAGGATATGTCGGCCTTCCCCAGCCCACTGACTCAAATGTTCATTTCCTTTAGCAACACCCTCACAGACACACTCAGGATCAATATTGCATCCTTCAATCCAACCAAGTTCATACTCAGTATTAACCACCACACACCTCTCAACACTTTTTGCATTTGGAATTGAGTATTCAACAAATGAACTTTGGAGGACATATTCAAGTCATAGTAGTCTAATATGTTGAATTTCATACAATTCATTATAATGTCATGCCCCACGCAAAAAGTTAAGGATACCAAAATGAATAAAACAAACCCTGTCCTGACAAGTTGATGATCCAGGTAATGAGGCAGGGATGCACTCAGGGAGAGGGGTAAGTGAAGGGTGTCATGGCAGGAAATAGCATCTACCCATGCACCAAACTCAAAGGGATAAAGGTGGGGAAAGAGGCCAGGAGCGTTCAAGGAAAATCTTTCCTCATGGAACCCAAGTGACTGGGTCATAAGTGGTTTGGATGATGATTTGTTACAGTAACTAGTTTCCTTTGGTTATTGTAACAAATCATCACAAACTTACTGGTTTACAACACACTCATTAATTTTCTGGCAGTTCTGGAGGTCGAAAGTCCAAGATTAGTTTCCCTGTGCAAAATCAATGTATACGCAGGGTCAAACTCCCTCTGTAGGATCTAGTGGGGAGTATGTTTCCTTGACTTTCCCAGCTTCAAGAGCTGAAATGCTTGCATTGCTTGGCTTGTGGACCTCCTCCTTTGTCTTCAAAGTCAGCAGCATTGGATTTTGTTTCAATGGTCACATTGCCTTCTTCTGTGTGTCAAATGTCCTCTCTCTTTCTCGTATATGAATGCTTATGATTGCATTTAGGACCCACTTGGATAACCCAGTGTAATCTTCTCACCTCAAGATCCTTAATTTAATTATATCTGCAAAGTCTCTTTTGCCATAGAAGGGTAACATTCACAGGTTCTGGAAATTACTGCCTGGATATCTTTGGGGACCATTATTCAGGCTATTACACAAAGGGTGAAAGCTAATTAATTGCAAGAAAAGAAGTTAATGGGTTGTTGTTAGAGGACAAATGAAGATCCAGTCTTGGGGGCTGAGCGGCTAATTTGGGAGAATATAACAACCTTAACTGAGATGAACCAAATGAATAAAAAAGAAGGATATAAGGAAGGCAGATGGTAGGGCTTGTGCGAAGGTCCAAGAAAAGGAGAGCATGGCATATTTAAAGACTTAGGAAAAGTGTTTCCTGGTTTGAAGTTAGAATAAAAATAATGGTGGGGATAAGGTAAAAGAGAAGGCTGTTGGGGTGTGCATGGAATAGCTCATAAAGAACATCATAAGTTATACTAAGTAGACTTCATCCTATGGGAATGAGAAGCCAGTCATTAAAGTCTAAAAGCAGTGGGATGATTTGATTGGTTCTATGTTTCAGAAAGCTCTCTCTGTTCACCATGCTGAAAAAAAAAAGGATTAGAGGAGGACAAGACAGGGTAGGAAGACTGGCTTAAGGCTGGTTACCATTATTGATCCTAGAACTGAGGGGTCCTGGATTCTGTGCAGTCTGGTCCCTGGCCCCTGGGTATATTCATTTCACTTCCAAAAAATCCTTTTGAAATATATTTAAAACTCTAATTAAATGTGGTATCGGTAAAATGATTTCCACTTATATTAGGGTTTCTGCATTTAATTTTATGCTGTAGTTGTCTAGTGGGTAACAATGCTATCAGTTCAGGTTAATAGTCTATATTAACTCTAACCTGAAAAAGGGGTGTTTTACTCATCTAAAAATACCACTAAGCAAAAGACTCATGAGGACCTCTTGGTAAATGACTAAAATAAGGTGTTAAAACTGCATATGATTTGGATCCCTACTACTCTGATCTTTCAGATATAACATTATTAGTCACCATTATTGTTATTGTACATCTGGAACCTAAGATGTTCCTAAGTCCAAAAACAGATAACTGAACAAAATGTTGCTTAGATGTATAGAGTCATTAGTCATGTAGATTCATTACATGATCTTAAATGTATAAGTGTCTTCATTTGAATTTCCCACAAGACAAGAGCCTTGGACAAAAACTTCAAGGCATTGTTTTAAATGGTAGTAATCTCAAGAAGCAGAAGAGAAGGAGTAGGGAAAATAAGATGGCGAAGAAGAAAAAATCAATACAAGTGTGTTTCGAAATTACTGCTGTGGATGAATACACTAGTTCTTGCTATGATCCCTTAAGAATCTGCAAGATGGGAGGCTGGAGAATTTATCATCCAGAAGCAAGATCTTGATGGTTGAGAGTTGAGTCTGTGAGTATTCACTCCCTCATGTTTATGGGGAGGCATTTTTGCAAGCTGAGAACATCCCTCAGGATTAGAGGACCCTGGGACATGATGTCAAGGGATATCAGAACAAGCCAAGGAGTTGAACTGGCAGAGAGCTTTTCCCAGCATCTGTGGCTGGTAAAGAAATGAGCCGAAGCACGGTAATGTAGGTATCAAAGGCACCTGCTAGAGTGAAGAGTCTCCCCTGGAATTATGAACAAAGTTTCTGCAGGTATATGAAATTTTCCATCAATTCACAACAAAATATGTCTAGATTTGACTCTCATAGGATTATTTTCCCCTCAAAACCCAATCCTGAAATGTTGATATGATGTTAGCAAAGGATAATATGGTTCCTTGGGAATGGAGTCAGCAGAAGTAAATTCCATTATCCAGATCACGGGATATATCCCACAGAAAATAATAAAATGAAGAGATGGGTCCAAGATGGGACCAACAACAGATTGTGTTGAAGGGAAAACACTGACTATGTTAGCAATATGAATCAAAGCCCAGGAGATAATGGCAGACTCAAATCCTTTCTGAACAAGAGATGAGGTTCCTATGTAGATGAGGGTCTGAGATCATTAAGACTTCAGAGTACACGAAAGAGAGTAAGGGGGTATATCAAGGATAGAGAGTACTACATACTTCCAACTGAGAGCAGAAAGAGTAATACATTGGAAGGATGAATATCGATAGAAGGGAAAAAACCAGTTATTAACTTTTTCTACAGGGTAAAGATGGCAAAGAGCTTATCTAAAAATAGGTCACTGAACAGGATTGAAGAGGAGATAACTGACTGAGAGATAGTAAAGAGACAAATTCAGTGATATTCCAACATGGATTAGATGGGGCTAGTAAGCACGTCTCCCCAACTAGAGTTCCAGCTTCTGAGAAACAATGACTATTTCTTTATCATTCTGAATTCTACAACTGACATAGAGATTCAGTGAATATATGTTGCATTAAAAGAGCAGGGTTTCTAACTTGATCTACTGAGTCAGTAACAGCATCATCCACCAAGCTATGTAATGTAGGAAAAGGAGCAAAATTATGAGAAAATATGAAGTTGACTTTGGACAGTTTGAGTTTGAGATGCCCATGAGCACCCAAATGGATATATTTAGTAGGCAATTAGATATATAGGAGTTCAGGAAACAGGCTCAGCTGGAAATATAAATTGGGAAACTATCTGCATGCATGGCAGAGGCTGTCAAAATTGTGCAAATAGATGAGGTCTCCTAGGAAGCATAGACTGAAAAAAAGTTGAGGCTCGAGAATAAAACCACGGAACACCAAAATTCAAGGAATGTTAAAAAGGAGTAGCCAGAAGGGTAGGAAAGAAGGGAGTCATGGAAATAAATTAAATACTGCAGAGGTAGAATACAGTGAACTTTTTTTAATGGTTAGATTTAGTGATTTTATGGTTAGATTTAGTGATAAACCTTAACAGGAGCAGTGGAGTGGAATAGCAAGATAGGAAAGCAAACTGAAATAGATGAAGAAGAGATGACAAAGTCACAATTGAAAATACAAGCCTCTTTTTCTAGAAGTGTACAGCAATGGAAAGAAAAAAATATTAATAGCTAGAAAGAGAGATTGGTGTTTTTTGTTTGCTTGTTTGTTTTTGTTTTGTTTTGTTTTAGAGACAGGGCCTCTCTGTGTTGCCCAGGCTGGAGTACAGTGGTGCAATCATGGCTCACTGCCACCTTAACCTCCTCGGGGCTCAGGTGATCCTCCCACCTCACCCTCCCAAGTAGCTGGGACTACAGGTGCACGCCACCATGCCTGGCTAATTTTTTTT
Source organism: Macaca mulatta (assembly GCF_049350105.2). Taxonomy (NCBI): domain Eukaryota; kingdom Metazoa; phylum Chordata; class Mammalia; order Primates; family Cercopithecidae; genus Macaca; species Macaca mulatta. Next base: position 129,551,539 of record NC_133413.1, read on the forward strand.
AATTTTTTATAGAGACAGGGTCTCACCCTGTTGCCCAGGCTGGTCTCAAACTTCTGGGCTCAAGCGATCCATCTACCTTGGCCTCCCAAAGTGCTGAGATTACAGGCATGAGTCACTGTGCCATACCTGTTTTTATTTTTGAAGATAGGAAAGACTTAGGCAAATTTAGACCCTAATGGGAAAATAACTAAAAGGGTGAAATCTGAGATGCAAAGGAGGAGATTTTCTAATAAAGTTTTATGTCTGGAAAGTTGGCCCGGGGTGAAATACAGAGCTTGCATTAAATGAGGGGACTTCAGGAAGAAAGTCTCAGGCACTGGGAGGGGAGGCAGGGTGGATGCAGAAAATATGTTAGAAAAAAAAGCGGGAGGGTAGTGGTTAAGGGCCTAGAGAAAAGCTGTGAAGGTTTCAAATGCAATGCACTGTACCATCCACGTGGCAGATCTGTTCTTTTACATTCTCAAACAATCACCGTGTCAGGAGTGCAGCTGCTTCCAGTAACAATGGAAAACAGTTTTTCAATAGCCCAACAGAGTATCACACTCTTACCTTCAGAATGAATCATGAATGAGTGGAGATAAATTTGGATAGAAGAGTTCTGACATTTTATTTGGCAATGTTGTCACTTCATATACACAATACCAGAATATAAGTGAAATGGATGGGCAGTACAGGATTCAGGACACTGAGCTTTTTACTGACATAAATAACAACAGCAATGATATAATTAGCTACCATTTATTGGCTGCTTATTATGTACCAGTAACAATGCTAATGTTTCCTTGCATTATCTCATTTGAGCTTCATGAAAGCCTCTATCATTCTGAGTACTTTTCATCATTGTTTTCATAATTCCAATAGGGTTATATGGAAGCCTACACACCTATATGTACATGCCCATAGAAGTCTGATTTTATAATGATACACTGCTACCTAATAAAGGCTTTCCTTGACATTCTGTGCAACTTCAAATTGTTTTTATTTGGAAGTTACTATTGCTCCAGTATATGCTTTATTGCTTTATTAGCACCAAAATTGCTTTTGGTCATTTTTTTGTTGTCTGGGCATTTTTTATCCCATCCAAAGTCAGTTTGTTCCTTCACTTACTTACCAAATATTTATTAAATAGTTATTATCTTTTAAGTGCTTGGGATACAGGGTTGGCTAGAAAGTTCTTGTCTCTCACACATCCAGAATTTTCTGTGAAATAAAGATTAGTACCTAGGTGATGAATGCACAGTGTAATTTTTGGCTGCATATTTATAAATAAGTCCTACAGAAGTACATGGTGAGGAGGGCACTTGGTCCGTCATAGGAGATTCAGCGGAGACTTCCTGGAAAAAGCGACTTCCAAACTTGGATGTAAAATATAAGTAGGAGTTTGAGGGTAAATAGGGTGCATAGAGAAAAACACTGCAGATAGAGTGCATGCCATTTACAAAGATTGAGAGAGAATGTGGGACACAATTAGAACCTCATATCATTTATTTTGGCTTCGGTCTAGTGTGTGAGGAATGGAGAAGAACTGATGAAGCTACACAGAATGCGTGGGTTAGATACAGAGAGATGTTCTGTCTTATTAAGGAGTTTGGATTTTATTCTTAGATTACTGGTGTGACAAGGAGGGGATTTGGGATCACCGAGGCTTAAAACTACAGGAATGTATGATCATAAGTTAATTGTGTATGTCTGTGTGTGTATGTGTGTTGTGTGTGTGTGTGTGTATGTTTTTGTTTTGTTTTGTTTCTGAGACAGAGTTTCACTCCTGTTGCCCAGGCTGGAGTGTAACGGTGCGATCTCAGTTCACTGCAACCTCCACCTCCCAGGTTCAGCCGATTCTCCTGCCTCAGCCTCCCAAGAAACTGGGATTACAGGTGCCTGCCAACACACCTGGTTAATTTTTGTGTTTTCAGTAGAGACAGGCATTCACCATCTTGGCCAGGCTGGTCTTGAACTCCTGACCTCGTGATCCACCCACCTTGGCCTCGCAAAGTGCTGGGATTACAGGTGTGAGCCACGGCACCTGGTCCATAATTTAACTTTTGTAGAGGAAAGTTATTTCCACCAAGCATCCCCCGCTACCCTTGACATCCCATCCCAAATAACATATTATCTAAGTAAAAAGAGTATACCTGCTTTGCAAACACAGCTTTAAAATGATCCTTCTCTCTCTCCTTACTTGCTATCACACATGTGTACACACCTCCCACCAGTGTTCCATCTCCTCCTAGCAGAAACCCCATCAACAATGAAAAGAAGGTCAAGAGATCACAAACAGAATTTTTCAAGGATTTTTCAAAACAGTAAGTTATTTTATTTCAGAATCAAAAATATGGCACAATACTGATCCCAACAGGAATTTTTAGCTGGAAGCTGCTTCTAAAAGATGCCTACAATTTAAATAGACCACTTCCCCCTGGTGATTGCCTAGCCCCTGGGTTAGTGTGAGCCCTTCTCTTCTGCTTCTCACTCCCCTTTCAAAGTACATGAGCCACACCCTTTCACCTGTTCTCCTCATTCCCTACCCCAGCTGAGGAAGGAAGACAGTTGTTGAAACCAAGAAAGGGAAGGTACTATTTATGGAGCACCTGTTACAAGGCATGTTAGGCATTTCCAGATAACTTTGCTACGTTCATTGTGATCCTTACGAAAACCCTGCGAGGTAGGTAAAAATCCTATTCTGCATGTGAGAAATTGAGCTTCGTGGTGATTCATTTCTTTTTTCTCTGTGCCAGGCACTAGGGCATGGGCTAGAAGCTGAGCCATAGAAACCTGCTCTGGGTCACAGAGCATGATGGGGAAGGGAATTGAGGTCAGATTCTTCAGCTCATGCCTTTACCACTACATCATAAACAGGGTTAGGTCCCCGTTATCGAGGTCTTTTGTTACTGGCACCTGTGTTCACACAGCTTGCCGAGTTTCTAGTTCACTGGCTGGCTCTGCCTTTCCCTCCCAGTGGCATTCTCAGTTTATGGCTGCCTGCCCTCTCCACTTGGGAGTCCTCATGTTACTTTGCCCTTGGGTGTCTGTAGCCTCCTGATTTCTGCCTACCTACCTGGATAAACTTCCTCTTTGGTTTGGGGCCAGCTGAGAACTGTTCACCTGGCTCTAGTGTCTAAGCTCCATTTTGTCCCCCAAAGCCCGTATTTGCCAAATATAGCCCAAGCAGGACTCAGTCTCTTCCCAGTTTCCAAGCACCTGTCACACTCTCCAATCCAAAGCCTGCCAGTCATTTTTATCATATCCTTTAGCAAGAGAAATCTTTAGAAGCTGCTCTGTTTTCTCTATCACTACCATTTAGTATTTAAAAAAATATATTTACTTATTTTTCCAAATAAGTCATAATGAGGTGCGTGATGAAGTACTCGTGCTCTCTGTTTTTTATTAAACACTTAGGATCAATTATATCTACCTTTTTTTTTTAAACAAATTGAATAAAGACTGCAAAAAATATGCTTCTGGGTAAATTCAGTTTAAGCATGTTGTCAGAAAATTACAAGACTACGAGATTCCTGAATGGGCATTTAGCCTACCTTTTACCTCCAGACAGGAACATGGCCAACATTTACTAAAGGAGAGAAAGAAAGAGAGCAATTCCATTATATTAGAATAAAACAAAACAAAAACTTTAGGAGATGAACTATCTAGGCTCTCCTTCACCTAGGTCCATTTGTACTGGTGATCACTGTATTGATGAAAGAGTCTTAGTGGACAGAAAGCAGGATTTGAAAAAGTTTTATAAGGAAAGAGAGTTTTTCCAGTGGCAGTTACCATATTTGTAAAATTCAGTATGTAATGGCCAAAACTACAGATCATAATGATAGTTTGCTATTTTTTAAATTTAGATAAATTTTAACTAATAATAATGTATTTCCTGATCCAAGGTAAGATATGAATGATCAAATCTCATGCTTCAGGCTACAAAGTAATTACTGCCAGAGAACAGAGTTCCTTTGCCTTTGTTGACAGGCAGGGAGAGAGAGAGTGAGAAAGCATGCAAGCAAGAAAGAGGGATTAAGAGAAGCACAGGCACATACACCATGCAACCCATGTTCCTTCCCCGGGACTCCGCACTGATTTCCCAATCCAGCCACTCCAATTTCCCAATCAAGGAGCTATGACTTTGAAATAGTGATGGTGTAGCTTTAGCCCCAGTATACAAAGTGCTCCCACTTTTTGCCAGTCACTTCAAAGTTCTCCCTTGATTTGCCAAGATAAACCTCCTCCCTCGAAGTAAAATAAACGTATGGTTTCTCTAAGTTAACATAAAGAAAATAATACAATGCCTGTGTTACTACATGACTTTTTTAAGCAACAGAAGACTGGTAAAGAGGCTGTTATTTAAAAATGATTGAAATGGATTCAGAGTACAGGCCCTGTGCCAGGTGGCATGAACTTGTAACCCAGATTTGTTATATTAGTCATGGTAATCCGATAGATAATAAGTTTAATTGTGTGTGTGTGTGTGTATCTGTGTGTGTGTGATTAAGGTTGTATTCAAATTAAAATACTAAAAGCTGAAGAACAAGCACAGAAACTGTAGTATGGGGATTTGAATTTGACAGAAATGGATTTAAGTAAAGGCCTTGCCAATTACTAGCTGGATAGCATCAGACAACTAATATAATCTGCATTTCAGTTGGAGAGATTAAAATAAGAAATGTAAAAAGGGAAAACAATGATTCTGATCTCCTAGAGAGATTGTGAGGATTAAAGGGATAATAGCCAGTGTCCAGCACATAATAAATATTCTCAGCAAATGATATTATATTTGTATTACTAATTATAATAAGTTTATCCTTCTTGAAATTTGGATTTAGAAATTTAGAGAAATTCCTATACCCTTTCCAGCTAAAATATATATTTCTGTGAATAGCGTATTCAGTTATAAGAGCCTCAATGCAGAAATTCCAGAATGAGTCTGCTTATCATTTTGCAGTTACTTAAAAAATAAACATTCTTGTGCCATTGAAATCAGATTCCTTGGCTGATACTAAGATCTCTAGTTCCTTGTTATTCAAAGTGTGGTCAGAAAAACAGCAGTAGTAGCAGCGCCAAGGAACTTATCAAAGCTTTTGAACCTCAGGCACTATTCAAACTACTGAATCAGAAAACGTATTTAAACAAAATCTCCAGGTGATTCATATGCACATGAAAGTTTGAAAAGAATTGCTCTAGTACAAGGGTTCTCAGACTTTAGCATGTGCCAGAAGTACCTTGAGAACTTGTTAAAACAGGTAGCTGAGCCTTAAATCTAGATTTTTAAATTCAGTACATCTGGATTAGGGCTAAAATTTTTGCATTACTAACCAGGTGGTGCTGATGTTGCTAGTCCAGGAACCACACTTCAATGATAATTAAGACATTCAATAGCTCAACAATTAGAAAAAAATACGAAGTATTTAAGATGAAGAAAATAATAAAAGATTAGAACAAAAACCAGTGAAACATACAACAAATAATATAGAAAACATATAAAAACCAAAGATGTTAAGAGATCAGTGAAATAATGCACTTTTATATAGATTGAACAAGAAAAAAAAGAGAAAGGTGCAAATTACAAATATCAAGAATAAAAGAGAATATGTCTCCATAGACCCCAAAGGGATTAAAAGTATAATAGAAAAACATTAAGAATAACTTCGTGACAATAAATTTGAAACACTGATGAAATTGACATATTTTAAAATTTCTTTATATTTTAAAACTTTATGTCATTTAGAATATTCCCACAAAGAAAGTTTTGGGTCAGAATGGCTTCACCAGGGAATTCTATCACTTAGGAAAAAATAATACCAACCCTACAAGAAATCTCTCAGAAAACCAAGGATAAACATTTTCCAAGCCATTTCATAGGGCCAAAATTACATTGTTATCGATGACACTGCAAAAAAAGAAAACTACAGTTGTCCTCCCTTATTTTCAGTTTTGCTTTCTGAGGTGTCAGTTACCCACAGTCAACTGCAGTCTGAAAATATTTAATGGAAAATTCCAGAAAGAAACAATTCACAGGTTTTAAATTGTGTGCCATTCTGAGCATGATGAAACCCTGCAACATCCGGCTCCATCCTCCCTGGCTGTGACATAGTCCTTTGCCCAGTGTCTCCATCATATATACTGTTAGTCACTTAGTAGCCATCTGGGTTGTCAGGCGGTTGTGGTATTGCAGTGTGTGTGTTCAAGTAACCCTTATTTTATTTAATAATGGTCCCAAAATGCAAGAGTAATGATGCTGGCAATGTTTGTTTGAGAAAGAGAAGCTGTAAAGTGCTTCCTTTAAGTGAAAAGATGAAAGATCTTGGTTTAATAAGGAAAGAAAAACAAATATGCTGAGGTTGCTAAGCTACTGTATGAATGAATCTTCTCCCAGTGAAACTGTGAAGATAGAAAAAGAAGTTCATGCTAGTTTTGCTGTCACACATCAAGCGGATGATCCTCCTTCTGCCTTATTGTCAGAAGGTCAATAGTAGCCTAACGCTAAATCACAATGCCTTTATCATTTACCTCACTCCATCTCATTACTTAGGCATTGTGTCATCTCATACCATCACATGAAAAAGAAAGGTGAGACCAATACAATAAGATATTTTGAGAGAAACAGAGAAATAGGACACATTCATATAACTTTTATTACAGTATATTGTTATAATTGTTCTATTTTTAGTTATTGTTCATTTCTTACGGTGGCAAATTTATGAACTAAACTTTATCATTGGCATGTATGTGTAGGGAAAAGCATAGTCTACATAGGGTTTGGTTACTATCTGCAGTTTCAGGAATCTACTGGGAACCTTAGAACAAGTCCTCCATGAATAAGTAGGGACTACTGTACCAAAAACTCTTTCTAGTGAAAATAGGAGCAAAACTCCTTTATGTTATATTAGCAAATACAATTTAGTAATATAATATATAAAGAGTATCCTGCACCTGATCAAATGTGTTTTATGTCACAAGTGCAAGCTTGTTTTACTCTAAAAGATCAAACAGTATGATTAACTATATTAATAGCATAATAGGGTAAAACCAATATGATCATCTCACTAAGTTCAGAATAAGCATTTGAAAAGATCTTACATACATTCTTGTTGAAAACTCTAAGTAGAAGTAGAGGGCAAATCTCTCAATATGATAAAGGCCATCTATGAAAAAACTACAGCTAACATCATATTCTATGATTGAAAATTGAATATTCTCTCTTTGAAGATCTCAAAAGAATTTCTACTCTCACCTTTTCAAATGGACTTTGTATTGAAAGTCCTAGCCAGTGCTATATAACAAGAAAACAAGTAAAAGACATACAGATTGGAAAGGTAGAAATAAAATAGGCTGTATGTGTAGACCTGATAATGCCTACAAAAAATCCTAAGAAACCTAGAAAAAGAAGCTATTAGAGCTAATATATGTGTTTAGAAAGATCACAGATTACAAGGTCAAAAATCCAAAATTAGTTGTATTTCTATATGCCAGAAGTGAACAATTGAAAATCGAAATTAAAAACAATATAATTTATAATAATATCAAAAAATTAAATGTATAGGAATAAATTTAGCAATGCATATGCATGACCTCTATACTGGTAATTATAAAACATTGCTGAAAGAAATTAAGCTTAAATAAAAGTAGAAATATGCCATGTTTATAATTTGAAACAATATTTTTAAGATGTCAATGAAATAAAATGTCAAATTCTTAGCATGTTTTATGTAGAATATGACAAGCTGATTTTAAAATTTGTATAGAAATTCAAAAGACTAAGAAAAGCAATTTGAAAAAGGAGAAACAAGTTGAAGGTCTTAACACTCATAATTTCAAGACTTACAATCAAGTTTTAAAAACCAAGACAGTAGGATATTATAAGAATAAACACATTAGTTAATAAAGCAGAATAAATGGGCTCTCTCTGTCTCTCTTCTTCTCCATTTCTTTCTCTTTTCCTCCCTCCCCCTCTGTTCCTCCATCCCTCTTTCTTTCCCTCTCTTCTGTCCTCTCTTTGTCCCTCCCTTCTTTTCTCCTTGCTTTCCGCATTTCATCTCTTTATCTGCCTATCTATCTTAAATTTATTTTTGATACAGGTGTCAAGATAATTCAATAGGAAAAGTATAGTTTTTCTCAATAAATGATGCTGAACAATTGGGTATATCTATTATCCTAAATGAAAAGCACTCCATTCACAAAAGCAATATTATACAATTCCACTTATATGAAATGTGCAGAATAGATAAACTGTAGAGACAGAATATACATTAGTGGTTTTCTGGGGCTAGGCAGAGACGGGCAGGGGGCGGAAATGAGGAGTGATTGCTAATGAATATGGGATTTCTTTCTGGGGTGATGAAAATATTCTAAAATTGATTGTGTTGATGGTTACACCCTGTGAATACAATAAACACCATTGCATTGTACACTTCAGTGGGTGAAATGTGTGACTTATAAATTATTTTTCAATAAAGCTGCTATATTTTAAAAAATAGAAAAGAAAGAAAGGGTAGCATTTGATTAGCTAGCACCCAGCAGTCATGAATTACTTCAACATGAACAATTTCAATTTAAGTTGAGAGAGGGGTTATAGAAGCCAAATTATGTTGTTTGTTGTTAAAATAAAAAGGAAGTTGTTGAAGACAGTGAATATAGACCACTCATTTTAAAAAGTCTAGCTGCAATGAGGAAGCAAAAGCATACAGAATGAGGTAATAGACTTTAGAGACTCAGAAGAGGGAGTTCGGGGAGGGGGTTAGGGATTGAAAACTACGCATTATGTACAATGTACACTACTTGAGTGATAGCTACAGTAAATCTCAGAATTCACCACCATATAATTCATCCATGTAACAAAAAACCACTTGGACCCCAAAAGCTATTGAAATAAGAAATCTTGTTAAAAGCCAAAAGAACACAAGTTTTAAAAATTAAAATAAAATGTCTAGCTGCAAAAGAAAGAAAACAGTCACCTGGCAAGATTTGTGCTAAATGGAATGAGATAATAGGAGGTGAAAGGAAAAGAGAGAGAAGAGTGCTGGTGGGAATGAGAGTTGATGGGGAAAGGTTTGAGGGGAAATGGAATCTAGAGAACGAAAAGGAAATAACCCTGGACATTGACATTACCACTCTTCAACTGACATGAGAAGGAAGAAATGAAGAACACATGTTCTACCCTTGTGTTGCTCACAACTCAAGAAGTAGCCGTGTGGATCTTGCTGAGGAGACGTTACTCAGACATCTCTAAATCTCTCCAACACCTGGTGTGGTTGCATGCGTGTGCATGTGCGTGTGCATGTGTGTGTGCATGGGCGTGTTGTGGTGAGGGAAACTATCCTTCTCAATGAGATGTCACTAAGAAAAAAATGACAATTCTCATGAGGAAACCTGACAGCTTTGAAGGTGTAGCATCTATGGGGGATTCTCAAACCAAACTTAGAGATTTTAAAACAGGGGCTGCCAACTCAATGCCTACAAGGTTCAGGTGGTTAATAATAACACCCACAGTGTATTGAGCACATATTGTATGCAGGCACCAGTCTAAGCACTTTACATTCATAAGCTTATTTAACCCTCACAACAATCTTATGAGGTAGGTACTCTTAACCTTACAAGACAGGTAGAGCATCGAGGCACATAAGGTACAGGAACTCACCAAGGACACAGAGTTAGCAAGTATGTAGAGGTGGGTGTCACATCCAGGAAGTTTGACTGAGATCACATGCTTCTCAGGAATGAAGCCATATTGCCTCTTGGCAAGCCGATATAAACAAGAAAATGGTCTGTCCAGGGCCTACGAGGAAGAGAAGAGCCTATGACTATGCTGGAATGAAGCAGCCATTACTTATGTCTAGCTCATTCCTGACGCACAAATGTGGGCCCAGTCTTCCCAGATCATAAGAGGAAGTTGCAATCTAAACTTATAAATAAAACTTCACAATATTTAAACATTGCTAACTTATTTTTGAGTTCAAATATTATTGGCAAATGTGTCAACAATTCAGATATGGTGCATGATAAGCTAGTGTGTGACCTCTGCTTTAAACAGGCCTGTAGTCTGCTAAGGGTGTCCAAGATAAACAGGAGTATACATTCAAAATAGGAAGTTCTGATAACTTCAGAATCTTGATGTATGTGAAAATGGAATTTTTAAATGTACAGTATAAGGGGTGAAAGTACACACATTAAGAAACAAGCAACCTAACAAATATGCATCAAGAAGAAAACTTGGTAATACCAGCCCGAAACAAAGAGGAGAAAAGGAAGACATTTTAAAAAGCAAACAATACCAACAAGAAAGCTGGGCTCCTACACTGACAAGGTCAGTTGAGATGAGACATCATTCTCCAAGAAAGTTAAATGTGATCTGGAAGAATACATCTCTTGTTGTGAAAATCCTGTCCCACTTACATCAGACATACTATATTCAGTGAGACATTGACAAGTAAGTAGCAAATCCACACCTCACAAGGTCATTGGAAGAAGAAGGGGAAAAACGCAGCTCATTGTGGGCCCAAATACATCCCATCTTTAATTAATTATTTTTAAACTCTATCAGACTTTATCCCAGGCAGATGCAACCAGGAAATGTAAATGGTTCTAGAAATCCTTACCAAATTTTTTTTACTCTTAGTAAGGTTGAATACTTTCCATCTACTTATTCGACATTTGAGTCATTATTTTGTGAATAATCTTTTCTTATCCTTTGCCCATTTATCTATTTAAAATACCATTTTGACTATTGAGTTATTATAGCAATTCTTTTAAATGGCATCATGTAATACAAGTTAGCATGCGGTAAAACTGGCATTCTCACCCATGACTGACACTTGGGAAAGCAATTTGATATGTGTGTCAAGACAGTTTTACATCTTTTTACTTGATAAAATCACTTTTGGGAATCTATGCTAACAAATGCACCTGAGACACAGAAAATAATGTTTTATGAACAAAGATATTCAACATAAGAGGTACTTATAAGAGTGCAAAACTGAAAACATAGTAGGTAATCTCATTCATTTTTTTTAAAAAAATAGCACAGGAAATGCTTAAAATATCTCATAAAAGAAGAAAGAAAAAGGATATTCAGATCTATTACCACTGCTATGCAAATACACATAGAAAGATGACTAGAAGGAAAATCTAAAACTATCAACGGATAGGATTATGGATGATTATTTTCTACTCTAATGCATTTTCCATATTTTCGTCAATGAATGTGTATCATTTTTCATCACACACCATTATCTAACATGAAACCTGAAATGCCATAATTAGATGCATTTATTTATATCTCAAAAATTTTGATAATCAACTCACATATAAGTCCAGGCACATTGGCTCACACCTGCAATCCCAACAGTTTAGAAGGCTAAGTGGAGAGGAGTTTTAGATCAGCCTGGGCACCATGGTAAGATCCCATCTCTACAAAAAAATTAAAAATTAGTCATATGGTGTGCACCTGTGGTCCCTGCTACTCAGGAGGCTGAGATGGGAGGATTACTTGACCCTAGGAGTTTGAGGCTGCAATGAGTCATGTTCCTGCCACCACACTTGAGGCTGAGTGACAGAGCAAGACGATGTCTCAAAAAAAATTCATGTAAAGATCGCTTGATGATGGATGAATGGATGCCTAAGTTATATAAATGGCAGGTGGAAAGTGGTAGGTAGCGGGTAAGTAGCAGAAATTTTCTTTGAGGATGTATCAATTAAGGACCCCATTTGCAATTAAGAGAAACACTCTATTTACCTGCTGCATACATAATGAAAGCTGTCACTGGAGCAGCTGCCACTGCAAGTCAGGTATTTTTTCTGCAGAGCACAAATAGTCTCATTTTCATCTCATTACTAGCTTCTGAGTCAATATCTGAAGTGGGCACATCTGATAGGTGGATCCAATGTAACATGCTAAATCCAAACTGCAAGGGGGACTAGAAAGTGAGTGGAAAGTGACTACCTAGCATTTTAGTTTCTGTCATGTGAGAAGGGGTGTCTATCTCAGGTGGGGAAATTCCCCCAACTCAGGAAGGAGGTTCTTGTACTACAGCAAAAAGGACAAATGCCCAATACAGAAGATGTATCACTCAGGACCTGTAAAGGGAGTGCATCTGTACAGCCACAGAACTGAAAACTGGATCCAGGAGCTCAACTGAAAACTGGATCCAGGCTGCACTGGATGCCTTGCATGTATCCATTCAAGCAAGGGTTAGACTATAGCTTTTCTGAGTCTCGGCAGAAGAACTTATGATTCTCCAGGAACATAATGGAATAGAACATGTCTAAGAAACAACTGTGAGGCCATCTATCACTTGCCTTCCTATTTCTGCTCCTTGTCTCCTTGGGTTTCTGAGGAAGTATGGGCTTCTATATCATCCTCCTCAGAACAGAGGTGCAGAACTCAAAATTTCTTAGCTGACATCTAGAATTAATTCCTCAGAAACAGGGTATCTCAACTAGTGATTCATTCATCTGAATGTTTGCTTTTTAAAATCAAAAATTTTATTTTTATGGGTTTTTAACACACAAAAATCTGTACATAATTAGCGTATACAACCTGATGAGGCTAGGGATAAGTGTACACCCATAAAAATATCACCACAATCTGTGTCATAAGCCATTCATCTTTTTGGCTAGCATCTATGACACTCTTCTTTTTGTTCTCTACACTGTATGAGCAATAAATTGTCCAAATATAAAGTGGCTCATTGTATCTTTACAGGTCAAATCCCTTAGGCTGTAGTTTTGGCTTTACCTTGTCTTACATATGTGTCCAACCTAAACCAGCTCAAACAAGAAAATTTATTGAGCCATGGAACTGAAAACTGGATCCAGGAGCTCAAATGAATTTATCATGCTACATTTTCTCTTCTCATTGCAGATTCTGTTATCTTCAGTTTGGCTTTTCTTTCCAGAAAGTCTAGCTCTACAAGATGGTCTCTGGCATATCCAGGTTCAAGGAATCCTTAGAGCAGCAATCCAGTGAAAAGAGTTTATCTTTCCCAAACATTCCAACAGGACAGGAACCTCAGAATGTAATCTCTCAGGATGGACCTGGATCATGAATACAATATGAAAACTGGTCAGGGCTCCACCAAGTTTTTACCCTTGGAGGCGACAACAGAATTTTTCCTACCCAAACTACACAGACTAAGATTGGGGAGATGGGACTCATTAAAGGAAACGCAAAGTCCTATAACCAGAGGGGGAAAATACATGCTCAACAAGCAAACCACTGATATTTACCTCAAAGGATAACTTTTGAGGTTGTCACCAGTTTACATCATGTTGAGGTACAGTTGAAAGGGAGACTGTGTTGCACTTTACAGGAATTAGATGTAGTAAAGAATAGGTGGGGGTGGACATGAAAGAATGAGGAGAGAGAAGAAGGCTGATGAATAAATAGGAAGCCAGAAAACACTGACTTTATAAACACTCCCAATGTCTGCTGGCGCTGACCTAGACTAACAGAAGGGGTCAAGGTACCACTCATTCCATGATGCACATGTAAGAGCCTATCGTAATGCAGGTAAATAGGTAGATATTTGAGAAGTCAGAAATAAGACATATGTACCAGGCAAACATTTGCAAGAGATGCCTTAGAATCATGCATAAGAATTACCTGGGGTCTTGGTTAAAGGCAGACTCTGATTCAGTAGATTTGAGGTGAGACCAGAGATGCTTCATCTCTAACAAGCATACAGGTGATGCTGAGGCTGCTGGTCCACACTGGTAGCAATGATCTACGTGGCAAAACTTAGATGCACTATTCACAGCTTCACAGATGGTGCAAATCAAATCCTGCTTTTTGTTGTTGCTGTCTTTTATCTTTCTGCTTGAGATTCATAGACCCGAGAGCACAGATATGATCGGCCTAACTTGGGTCATATGGTCACCTCTTGGCTAAGGAGCATTAACCAATGCATGGATAGGAGAAAGGTATTTCCCCAAAGGCAAAATTGGTCTGCTGGTACAATGAGAAGAAATAGTAGATGCTGAATAGTTCTGTAGGGGCGTAGGTTGTAAGGTGTACAGTAGGAATTTGAAAACAGATCACCAGACCAGGACTCTTCCATAGCTGCCCAAGAATATCATACCTAGAGTGATGTGATGTGTCTAAAACAGTGCTGCATGACCTGTTCACAGACCATTTTCAAACATTTCTGTCTGCACGACTAAAGGGGCTAAAAGGCACAAACTGCCTTTAAAGTACCCAGTAAGAATTATAAACCAATCACAATGACAGGATCAAAGGTACCTGCATCTACACAAGCGTCCACTGTTACCACTCTGGACTGAGTAACAGTTCACGGGGTTGTCCCTGTCTGGAAGAAACTGTTTATTGCCCCAATATAGTTCTATTTTGTATTCATAAGGCAAAATTGTCTTTTGTGCCTGTAAAGAAACTCTTTCTTAGTTGCCAGCTTAACCATATGCTACACCTCCCACCTCTTACAACTCTTTGTTAAATCCCATGACCCTCTCCGGCAAAGGTTCCATCTGGTAGAATTGCTAAAACCACAAAAACAAACAAAAAAGCCAGCAGCAACATTAAAGAATGTCAATTTTATGAATGTGTATTGTGTGTAGGTGCTTCTCTAGGATTTCACGTGTATTGTTTCTTTTATGATGCAATCTAGGTGATTCTGCACTGGTCAATTTAGCTGAGCTGGGTCTTCACTTTCCAGATTCCTTTACCCAGATAGTTCCAGTTTAAATTCAGCCACAGGAAAATGTGGGTGAGATTTGCTGAGGTGGAAGTGAAGGGGTAGCCATTACACTCTGGTCATCGTTGGTTTGAGGTGGTGAGGGACAGTTGCAAAGCTGATGGTGGGAAAGAGTTCATCTTTCCCAAACATTCCAAGAGGACAGGAACCTCAGAATTTAATCTCTCAGGATGGATTTGGATCATGAATAGAGTATGAAAACTGGTCAGGGCTCCACCATGTTCTTACCCTTGGAGGTGACAACAGAATTTTTCCTACCCAAACTACACAGACGGAGATTGTTGGCGAAATGAGACTCGTTAAAGGAAATGCAAAGTTCTATAACCAGAAGGGGAAAATACATGCTCAACAAGCAAACTGGCCCATTCTTGATTTTTCCTGCTCCATGCCTGGTTCTTTGTCTCAACTGATGGCCTTGCTGACCAAAAGTTACCACAGGCCAGAGTTACCAGATTTAGCAGTAAAAATACAGGAATATTCAGCTAAATTTGAATTTCAGATAAGTAGAGCATTTTTTAAAGTGTCAGTATAGTCCATGCAATATTTATTCCATGCAAGAGATTATTTGTTGTTTATCTGAAATTCAAATTTAACTGGGCATCCTGTAGTTCCTCTGGACCCTAACACGGGCACACCTCGAGGTGCTTTACTGAGAGTTCAGAGAGGCAGCAGCGGCAAAGAGCCAAACACCATGACTTCATGGGCTTCTATGGCAGCTGGCCGTACCTCGCTTCTGGAAACCTCTCACCTATTCACCATGCCAGGGCTGGTTCACAACTTTCTTCCAATGTTTTTCAGAACTTTATTTCTCCAGATTCTTCCCATGGTTGTGTAAGGTTGAATTCCTGCAATGCATGCTTTATACCATAACACTCAGGAGGTTTCTGCTTCCTTGATTATATGCTAACTAATACTCACTATGACTTCAAGAGAAAAGTGCTATTATTCCTACTTCACAAGATAAGAAAATGCAGCACAAAGAGGTAAAGCTACATGCCCAAAGCCGCGCAACTGACAAGCAGTGGAACTAGAACTCAAGCCCAGGAAGTCTGATGTAACAGCTGAGTTAACTTCCATAGCATATTGCCATAGCAGTTTTTATATGTAGACACAAGTATTATATAACTGTCATATCAGTATATATAAAGATATAATTTACATTATGTATATCTTATATATATCATATAATGCACGCATTTTGTTAGTAGTATATGTTTGTATATATAAACTACAGAACTGATTAGATAGATATAAATATGTAAATATTTACCCTGTATATGAAATTTAGCTCCAGAATTTCATAGAAACTGGTTTTTCAATGTTGTCCCTGGTGGATATCAAAAAACACCAACTGTGTGCAATTGAAAATTCTCAGTTATATACAGTAAGTATTTTGATATTTGCTAGTGACAAGAGTTGAAAAACTAGTTTCTATAAAACACTGGAGCCAAACTGTCATATAAACAAAAAGATGAGTCGACGTGCTTCTTTGGATAATATTGGTTATTCCACGAAAAAAAAAAAAGAGAGAGAGAAGAAAAACAAAAAGAAAGAGATTGAGCTCATTGACGTTCAAATGAGGATCCATTTGAACAGAGAAGGTTAATGAGTACACAGTGTCGGAGGAGTCCTGAGACAGTTTAAGGCCATGAAACAAATGCAATGTTTAGAAGAAAATGATAGATAATTCCACTTAATGAGTACACAGCAGACTAATTATTGCAATGAAAAAATGTTTAATTAAAAAGAAGTCTGCTTTCTAATGATTGTACTGACTGTAAACCAGTTTAGAAAATCCCAAAGACAGCCCAAGACATATAAAGACTGCAGGGAAAGTTTACACAAAGAAGATAAGTATATTTGTTTATTATTATGGTTTAAAGTTAGCATTCTAGCAATCCTAGCCTCTTTTAATACAATGTTCCCTGATCTCTTAAGAAAACACCCAGTTGAACATGGGAGAAGAGATTACTTGGAAACAAAAGTAAGTCATAGCAGAGTCATTTTAATAAATTATAATATTAATTCAGAGAAAATATATTTTAACACAAATTTGTTTTAAAAATGTGAAATTATAGCAAATTCCATTCAGGACATTAGTGCCAAAATCCATTCATGGAATCAAAATATCAACCAAGCCTATACAGCTCCAGTTTGTGGTGGGACTTGAGAAAGACAGACAAGGAATATTTTCACATTCTGCTTCACTTCAACAACCACCAGTGTCTCAATGGACAGGGCATGCAACTGGAAGAGAGTAGAACTAGGAGTTTCAAGACAGGGCTGCAAAATGTGACTCTTTCTGCCTCTGATTTCTCTGTGAGAATAAGTGTGTGTGTGTGTGTGTGTGTGTGTGTGAGAGAGAGAGAGAGAGAGAAAGAGAAAGAGAAGGAGAGCAAAAGCAAGAGCAAGAGCAAGACAGAGTATGGATAGTGTTATCAGTTATCAATTTCAATCCAGGGAAATCCATAATCATTCATTTTCTGGGCCTTTTCTTACCTTGACTTGCCCACTTCTCTTCCTCTTCTCAGATAAATGGAGAGATGGAAGCAGTGTTGTGCTGGGGTCAGCCTGTACCAACTCATGAGAGTTGTCAAATTTTTAAGTAACTTGCAAGCCGCCTATGACAAAATTTATAGCCATCATTAAAGTTTAAACTATATACACTTACAAGTAGATAAATTGTATTAGAAACAAAAGTGATAAATATTCAAACTCAACAATTTTGAAGTTTTCCCTGGAGCTTATCTACACCTGTCGTTTCTGTAGAGTGTATGTACTACTGCACATCTCTTTGTAATTCCACCCTCAGTGACTTCACATTGGTAGCTTGAAATTGACAATGGCAGAAATATTTACACCACAGAATAAGCATGTGCTAGAATTAAGAGCTCCCCTCTACCCCCGGTGGTTGTTAAACATTTACCAACACATCACTGGATAGAGGCCATCATGAGGAATGGAGCCATGGTGGGTAGATTCTATGTTTAGAGGGTGGCACTTAAGCTCTGCCTGCTGTTGGAGCAGAGGGAACTGATAAGAGGTGAGTCTGCAGAAGAAAACCCAAACAGATGTGATATCAATGCACTGGTATTCTGAAGAAGCTAGTGAGAGAGAAGTAAAGACTCTGGCTAGGAACTGTTGAGATGAGAATTCAGAAAACCCAACAAAATCAGAAATTATAAAAAAGTAGACAGATGGTGAAACCACAGAAAAATTATTCAACTGAGTAGATCAGCATGTTTTATCATTTGGGTATCAGACATGGACAAGGAAGAAGCATTTTAAAGCAGGTACACTGATTTCCACATTTATCTTGCATCACTTCAAACATAATTCTGTTCTTCTGAAATTATTTCTCTTTATTCAAAGCTCTCTAACCCTCAATATTTGATCTGCATTTAAAAAGAAAGAAACTGGATTAAAATAATTTACATTGAGATACAATTAATGTTCCTGAGTACTAGGATCAATGTTCACACACACATACACATGAGGGCAGGGTGTTGCTAGAATAGCATTCATTGATAAAAACTATTGGAAATAGAATCAGTAGCAGATCGATAGGTTCCTAGTTGTAGCATAACCATGCATAAAAGTTACTAAACTTTGAGCTGTGAAGTTTTAATCATGCTACATGATTAGAGAAGCATTGTTTCCCCTTCCCTTGTGTGATTATCTGCTATGATGTGGCAGACACTTGGCTCCAACTGTATCCTGCTTGTTTATTTTTCATGAGTAGTGAGAAACAAGAGTCTCTGTCCTGGGCATTGAGGTCTAAGCCTTGTAGTTTCAGTTATATGATATATCAAACTAGCAGTAGGAATTGTACCATCAGGGTTTATGGTTGGAGACACATCAGTCCTCCCCTGGCATGATCGAGGGTTGGAGCTCAAGCCTTGCCTTCAACTAGGATTGATCACTCTGAGAACTGGGACATAACCAGCTAGCACAGAGTTTGTACAAAGTCAGCTCCTTTTCTGGGAGGTCAGTCTGCAGGGGATCATTCTTGGACAAGTTTCTCCTTCTTTTTCATTGACACACATACCCTGGATTCTTCAAGAGACTCTTGGAATGTAATTGATGAGTTAATCAACACAGAATAATCTATATTAGATGACAGTTCAAATAGTTTTCTTAAAAAAAAAAAAAAAAAAAGAAGCCAAGACAAATAGGTGTTCTGCTGTCTTTTCCTCTGTCTTGCAGAACACTTCATTGCCACCAGAACAGTTCTTCACACCTTAAAAACACCCAAGACAGGGATAACAGACTTTTTTCCCCAGTGTCAACTGCTCCAAGGAAAAGTATGCTACAATTGATTACTGATGTCTGTCATGGGTGTAGGGGTAAAAGGTTATATGACACATACTATATATTGGTCATTTTACCTATCTTTCTGGCAAATTATTCTTCCCACTTCAAAAACCATATCTTTTAGGCATCTGTCTCCTTAAAAACCACAAGTTAGACAAGGGAATGTTACTCAATGCTAGAAAGAAATGAGCTAAGTCATGAAAAGACATGAAGGAAACAAATGCATATTACTAAGTGAAAGAAGCGAATGTGAAAAGGCAACATACTGTATAACTCTATATCTTGTTCTAGAAAAGACAAAGCTATGGAGACAATTAAAAAGTCAGTAGCTGTCAGGGGGCAGGAGAAAAAAGGGACGAATGGGTGGAGCACAGAGGATTTTTAGGGCTGTGAAACTACTGTGTCTGATACTATAATGGTAAATACATATGTGTAAACCCATATAATGTACAAAACTAAGAGTGAACCCTTATGCAAACTATGGACTTTGGGTGATAATGGTGTGTGAATATAGGTTCATCATTTGTAAGAGATGTTAACGACTCTAGTGGGGAATATTGGTAACGGAGTTGGCTATTCATGTCGGGGTTAACGGGGTATATGAGAAATCTCTGTACCTTCCACTCAGTTTTGCTGTAAAACTAAAACTGCTCTTAAAATAAAGTATTTTTTAAAAAAAGAATAAAAGTTCCAATAAGCTACTGATCTCTGCTATGATCTTTCCAACGGTTATGCCCTTATGTGTGATATAGTTGAAGGTAAATTAACTAAATAGGCTGTATTTCTCCTTGGAAAATGTTGTAGTTAGGCTAAATTTGGTTATGTCTAAGGCTTGAAAAACATTGATAGAAGAAATTCACTGGGGAAAGATTTATTTCTCTCTTCTGGTGAGACAATGCTAAGTGAGAAATTGGCCATCTGAAATGTGTTTTCCTCTGTAAAAGTAATGGCAACACCTGTTCCCTCTTGCCTTTGTAAACACCAATGCATTTCTTTATTTTATGGATTCCAAAGTCATTTTCTATTGGGTGAATTTAAACAATTACCAGAATGAAGAGGCAACATAATGTATACTTCAGGAATAATTTTTATGATGTGTGCTTTATTAGTAATGATGTTTAGCATTTATTAAGTGCTTGCTATGAGTTTGGTACTGGGATAAGTCCTCTGTAATCTGCAGAATAGCACTGCCTCTCTACAAAAATGTGATCAAAAATATAAAAGCAAGGGACTCATTAGAATACATAGTGTTCTTTAAATTTTGAAACTAGAATATTTCCCCACAAGTTTAATAATTTTTATTTTCCTGTTATGGTGGCATAAACCTGTAGTCGCAGCTACTTGGGAGGCTGAGGCAGGAGGATCACTTGAGCCAAGGAGTTCAACTCTGCAGTGAGCTATGATAGCACTACAGTACTCCAGCCTGGGCAACAGAGGGAGACTCCATCTCTTAAATTTTTTTTTTAAATAATTTGTTCACTCTCAGCCATACTTACCAAAATGACTGAGTACTCATTAAATATTTATTATGACATCATATTTATGAGCATTCAGAATTGAAATCACATCCTCTAATTCATTTTGCCTCACAATAACCTCAAAGGTGGATAAAGACAGGAAAATAACCCCTATTCTAAGGATGAGGAATGCGCCTTAGGAAGGTTAAATAATTTGTTCAAGCTAAGCAAGTCTTTTCTCCAAAGTTTGTAAATTTACCCCCTCACCATACTACTTTCCAATTTAGTTGCTGGTTTCAACATTTGTGTACCAGTTTATTCTTTATGTAGCACCCTGAGTTACCTCTTTAAAGTGTGGGCTTCATAAGGTCACTCCTCTGATACTATAATGATAAATACGTAAGTCTAAACAGATAGAATGTACAACACCAAGAGTGAACCCTTACGTAAATTATTGAGTTTGGATGATGATGTGTGAATATAGATTCATCATTTGTAACAAATGTACCACTCTGGTGGGGAATGTTGATAATGAAGTTGGCTATTCATGTGTGGGGGAACAGGATATATGATAAATCACTTGAGCCCTGTTGTAATAAATATTTAGTGAGTGCTCAATTATTTTGCTGAGCAGGGTTGAGAGTGAACAAATTATTTTTAAAAACATTTTTTAGGAGATGGGGTCTCTCTCTGCTGCCCAGGCTGGAGTACAGTAGTGCTATTAAAACAGGGAAGGTTCCCTTTTCCCCCTCATAGGGCATGCGATGGGGGTGTGGCTCATTTCTTCAGTGCCCTGCTGCTCAAACCTCTAGGGGAGCATACAGACGGGCAGGCTGTGGGGCTCCGACCATGGCAATGTCTAGGGGTGAATGTTTACAGCTCCTGAAATCCCAGTGGGCGTGCGTTACAGGGTGCTCTTTTAGTTTGCCGTCTATAGGTGGCTTGTGTTAACCCGCTCAATTAGACCCTCTACTTTGTGGCAAGGATGGAGGGCTTTCTGTATCCTGGGTTCTTGCTTTGGTGTACTGGAAGAATCAGATCACAAGTGGGCTTGGAGAATGAGTGCAAAGTTTCATTGAGTGGAAGTAGTTCTCCACCGATGATGTAGCCAGAAGGGAGTTGGTTTTCCCCTGGAGTTGGGCAGCTCAGCAGCCAACTGCCCAGCCAAACTCTGCCTCGTCCCACCAGTCGATGGCCTGCTGGCGTGCAGGTGCCTGTCAGTGTGCTCTTCTGCCAGCGTTCTCCTCTGGACGTCCTCTCCAAAATCAACTGTTTGCATCTTCTTCAGCTGATGTGCTCCTCACAACGTTGTGTCTCTGCTTTGCTAGGATCTTGGGTTTTTATAGGCCCAGGATTGGGGTGTGGCAGGAAGGCAGAAGTGCCTGTCCTCACCTAACTCCATGGGGGTGGAGCCCTAGCCAGGGACCACCCCTCCTCTACCCAGCACTTCCCTTCCCCACTTCTGTATCATTTAAAGGGACCACACTCTTCCCTTCCCAGCATTCCCATATCACTGCCATAGCTCACTGCAGCCTTGAATGCCTGGGCTCAAGTGATCGAGTTCTTTTAGAGTTCTTGGGATTAAGTTCATAATCTGAAGCATGAACCATAAGGCTCTGGAGGACCAAAGCTTCATTTAACTCCCTGGCTTCATCTCAAAATACATAGATTTCACTCAGTTTTTCACCACCTAGCTCCTTCTTGAATAACAGCCTTCACATATGCTCTTCTCTTCGTTTATAATGCCCCTTCCTCCTCCACTCTTCAGTTGTCTAACTTTTATTCATCCTCAGGAGCACTTTGAGTCACTTACCCCCGAAAGGTTTCCCCAACTTCCCACATTAGGTGAAGATTCTGTCGTTCACTCTTATGCTTTCCATATAAAGAAAAAAGTTTGACAAGGTCTTTTAGGCTGCCCAGCATAAGGGCCAAGCCTTTATTTGGCCAATTTTCCAAAGAATATGTTATGGTGAGAAGTAGACCCCAGCTCTGGCGATGGAGGTCTAAAAGTAGATACCTATGTTCCCGTCTTTCTTTTCAGCTAGATTACAGATGGATGAGCTAGGTTTACCAAGTCAGATGCACGTGCTTCCAGTTTTTAATGAGACGCTGGCGACCCAATGAAGCATGGACAGAAGAGCATTTATTCTCAAGGAGGTGACAGTGGCTGCACCAACATCCAGTTTTAAGGGATCCACAGAGATAGTAATGGCTTTAGTACTGATGGTGGAATCCTTGGTCCAGTTCTGGCAGTGTAAGAAGTGGAAGGCACAGATTTTGGTGATGGGTGAAGTTGAGTGTAGTGTTCTCACTAGACTGTTTCTGTAACTTAATTGTGGCTGTGAGTTTGGGTGTGTATCTGACCTTATTCCTGTCCACTTTCTGAGCTTGGTTTCTCAACCTTCCTGCCAAGTCCATGAACGAATACTACATGTCTTTAAAATAAATTATCTTTCTGTTTAAATCAGCCAGATTCAGTTTCTATTGCTTGCAACTTAGAACTCTGACTGATAAAAAACATCCTTGCCCTTTACAACATTTACCATAATTTTAAATAAATAATGATTTTACTGATAACTACATCTCCCACTGCACTATAAGCCCGATGAAGATTAGGCCTCTGCCTATTGTATGCACCACTGTATCTCTAGTGCCAGACTTGTCACATAATAACCACAAAATAAATTTGTTGAATGAAAGAATAAGTTAATATGTGTACAACACTGTGCCTAAATGGTGGAGAGAGTAGGGGACAATAGGGCATACAAAGGAAGATCACAAACATAATCCTCCACAGGCCAGACACAGTGGCCCGTGCCTGTAATCCCAGCAGTTTGAGAGGCCAAGGCAGGAGAATCACTTGAGGCCAGAAGTTTGAGACCAGCCTGTGCAACACAGCAAGACCTTGTTTCTACAAAAAAATTTTAAAATTAGCCAGGCCTGGTGGCACATGCCTACAGTCCCAGCTACTCAGATGGCTAAGGCATCTTACTCAGATGGCTAAGGCAAGAAGATAGCTTGGCCACAGGAGTTTGAGACTGCGGCAAACCATGATCATGCTACCACCCTCCAGTCTGGATGACAGAGTGAAATCCTGTTTCTTAAAAAAAACCCTAAAATTCTTAATAGAAATTAAAAAAAAAATTCTCAATAGAAAAGAGGTTATAATGAATTAAAGTGATTATACACAGACAGACATATACATATGTCTGTCTATATATACACATATATACATGCAAATTCATGTGAGCTGAACTCATGAGGTCCATTATCAGCACCTATGGCCCATGTATATATGTGTATATATATGTCTGTAGTTTCTTTCCCTAGGCAAAGTTGAGCCCCTGTATATTTATATATGTCTCTCTCTATATATTTATATATATGTCTATACACTATGTATGTGTATAATCACTTTAATTCATTATACCTACATACATATGTATATATGTGAGTTTGCACGTATATATGTGTATTGATATTATATATATATACACGCATATATGCGTGTGAGAGAGTGTGAGCTAATGAATGACCATTATGTAAGACAGAATGTGAAAAGTGTTGGAAAGATAGAAAGATCAAAAGGGAAAACAACAGAGGGCCTTTTGAAAGAGGTCCTTTTGAGGCAGGATCTTAAAGTATAGATCAAATTTGGATATTCAAAAGTTTAAGGAGGGAGTCTGGACAAAGGCACAGAGATCAGAATGTGTAGAGTTATGAGGTATAACAAGTTGTCCAGTTCTCATTTACTTAGGATGCAATGGGGAGCCATCAAAAGCTATTAGGAAGGAAAATGGCATGTCTAGGCTGTGCTTTGATAAAGTCAATGTCACAGAACTATTTAAAATTTACCAGCAGATAAAAGGACTAGACTCAATGAAATTAGATATTTGAGAAAAAAAGAAAAAGAAGAGGCAATAGGGCATTGTTTTAAGTCGTAGGAATAAATGAAGAGGACAGACGTATGAGTTATCAAAGAAGTAAGATTGCAAAGATTTGGACACTGGATATGGAAGTACAATAGAAGAAAGGTAGTTTTGTAAAATGAAATTAAAAACTGAATAACTGAGAATATGGTAATAGCAAGAAAAGAAGGAAGAAACAAAAGTAAAAAGGTGAAGTTTCATAGAGAAAGATAAAATAGACTATAAGATATATTGTATTAGTCTGTTCTCATGCTACTAATAAAGACAACCTGAGACCGGGTAACTTATAAAGGAAAGAGGTTTAATTGACTCACAGTTCCACATGGCTGGGGAGGCCTCACAATCATGGCAGAAGACAAAGGAGCAGCAAAGGGACGTCTTACGTGGCGGCAGACAGGAGAGTTTGTGCAGGGGAACTCCCATTTATAAAACCATCAGATCTCATGAGACTTATTCACTATCACAAGAACAGCATGGGAAAGACCCGCCCCTATGATTCAATTACCTCCCACTGGGTCCCTCCCACAACACATGGGAATTATGGGAGCTACAATTGAAGATGAGATTTGGGTAGAGACATAGCCAATCTGTATCATATGTTGAGCTTAAAGTAGATGTGCATTCCAACAGACAATAGAAGTAGAGATCTGAAGTTTGAGAGAGAATATCAGAGTTAGGAGCACAGATTAGGGAGAGAAGCAGATAATGTCATTGCTGTCCCAGATTCCTTCAAATCCCTTTACACCATTTCTGTGCACTCATCTTTACACCATTTCTGTGCACCTGTCTCCCCACTTTGGTGTGGATTCCATTATCAACACCTATGGCTCATTTTTGGAAGACAACCTTGAGCTCTTGCAGGTGCACTGCCTGCATGTGCAGAGAACTAGAAGAGTTTGGAGTCTATGCTCCTCCTTCCCTTTCCTCCTTAGCCTTTGACAGTGATAGATAGGTGAAGATGTGAAGACATAAGAAAGTCTTGCATCAGATTGTGCAATACTGAGTCGTAACTTACATTCCGGTTTTTCTGCTGGATTAAGCTGACTTTTGCCTGAGATCATACTCTTGCCTGGCTTCCTCTCCCTTGTCCTGCTTTACTTACTGTTTTTTTGTTTTGTTCTGTGTTTGTTTTTTCAGACTCAGCACAAGAGTACCTCTTTAATCAATCCCTTGCACATTAATCCATATCTCAGGGTTTGCCTCTGGGGAACCAGGCTGAAGACAGGGATTTGTTTGATAGCGTTGATCAAGTCTTCTATAACGTCACTGATATTCTAATTTTTTTTATCAACTATTGAAAAAGGACCAATGAGATTTCTAACTGTAATTGTGGTTTCTGTACTTTTCCTTGCATCTTATTATTTTGCACCATCTATTGTTAAAATTGTTATAAGGTGTATTAACATTTGGGAGTTTTAAACCCTCTTGATAAATTGACCCTTTTATCATTATGCAATAACCTTCTTTATCTTTGATAACTTTCTGGCATTAAAACCCATTTAGCTTGATATTAATATAGCCCCTTGGGCTTTCTTTTGCTTATTTTTTTCATGAGATACCTATTTACATCCTTTTGCTTTTAATATATTTGTGTCTTTACATTTAAAGTAAGTTTTTCTGTAGATAGTATATAGTTGTGGATTGCTTTTTATCAAAGCTGATCATCTCTGCCTTTAAATTGAAAATTTGAAAGGAATTTGCATTTAATGTAATTATTGGTTTAATTTTACCATCTTCCTGTTTTCTGTTTGTTTCATATATTCTTTGCTTCCTTTTTCATCTTTGCATGACTTCTTTTGGATTAATTTTTTATCTCCCATGTTTCCTTTACATCTCCTTTGTTGACTTATTAGCTATAACTCTTTTTTTCTTGTTTTGTAATTTATTTAGGGTTTACAGTATGCATCTTTAATTTTCCACAGTCTAACCTCACATACTATTACACCACTTCAAGTGGAGTATAAAAGTTTTAGAACACTACATGTGGCATTTCCCTCTCAAGACTTTGGTGGTGTTGTCATCATATATCATATTTTTACAGATATTGTAAATGTTAAACACACTAATAATTTTTGCTTTAATCATTGACAATAATTTAAATTTTTAAATTTATAAAATGTATTGTATTTATCCAAATACTTACCCTTTGTGGTCATTTTATTTCTTTGTGTTGATGCAAATTTCCAACTGGCATCAACTTAGGTCTGCCTGAAAGACTTTATCATTTCCTATAGTGCATTATCTGCTGCCATCAAATATGTTCTGCTTCTCCATCTCTGAAAAAGTCTATATTTCATTGTCATTTTAAAGGACATTTTTCCTGTGTATAAAATTAAGGTCACAGTGTTGATTTTCTTTTAGCAGCTTAAAGACGGTCTACTCTCTTCTTGCCTAAATTGTTTCCTATGAGAAGTCTGTTACTATTCTTTTCTTCATTGCTCTGTATGTAATGTGTCTTTTATCCAGTATACTTAAAGATTTTCTCTTTATTATTTCTTATAGGCAATTTGATTATGATGTGCCTTGGTTTTGATTTCATGTTTTCAATTCTTTTTTTTTTTTAATTTATTTATTATTATTATACTTTAAGTTGTAGGGTACATGTGCATAACGTGCAGGTTTGTTACATATGTATACTTGTGCCATGTTGCTGTGCTGCACCCATCAACTCGTCATTTACATCAGGTATAACTCCCAATGCAATCCCTCATGTTTTCAATTCTTAAGATTCATTGAGTTAATTCAGTCTCTGGGTATAAATTACAACAATTTTGAAATCTCTCAGCCATATTTTTCCTGTGTCTTCCTCTCTTCTACTTCCGAGACTCTAATTACAAATATATGAAAACACTTGCCCCGGTAGAGTGGCTCATGTCTGTAATCCCAGCACTTTGGGAGGCCGAGGCGGGTGGATCACTTGAGGTCAGGAGTTTCAGATCAACCTGGCCAACATGGTGAAACCCTGCTTCTACGAAAAATACAAAAATTAGCCAGGCGTGGTGGTGGGTGCCTGTAATCCCAGCTACTCGGGAGGCTAACGCAGGAGAATTTCTTGAACCTGGGAGGTGGAGGTTGCAGTGAGCTGAGATTGCACCACTGCACTCCAGCCTGGGCAACAGAGCGAGACTCTGTCTCAAAACAAACAAACAAACAACAACAACAAAACACTTAATGTTATGCTGCTGGCTAATGCTCTGTTCATTTTTTCAGGTATTTTTTCCTCTGTGTGTTTCATTTTCAATAGTTTCTATATCTTCAAGGTAACTAATCTTTTCTTCTGCAGTGTCTAACGCGTTAATCCTCTGCAGGTATCTTTCATCTTAGACATTGTAGTCTTCATATCTAAAAGTTGTTTGGATCTTTTAAAATGTCTTCTGTGTTTCTATATGATGTGTTCAATATTTACTCTATTTTTCAACATAAAATACATTTATAACAACTGTCCTAATGTTCTTTTTACTACCACAATCGACTATGTGATTTCTAAGTCTGCTTGTAGTGAATGATTATATCCTCACTATGTATCATATTTCCTGCTTCTTTGTATGCCTGGCAATTTTTAATTGGATGTCAGACACTGTGAACCTTATCTTATTGCTGGACATTTTTGTATTCCTATAATATTCTTGACCATTGTTCTGTGGTTCGTTTGAATTATTTGACCCTTCCGATGCTTTTTATAAAGCTTTGTGAAGCAGAATGAAAGCAGCCTTTTTTTTTTCTTTTTGTCTAAGGTTGACTTTGCCCTAATACTGAGGCAATATCCTTCTGAATATTCTATCCAGTGCTCCATTAATTAGGAGATTTTCCACTCTGAATGGTGGAAATATGAACTATTCCTGCTCCTGCATGAATTCGTGGGATTGTTCCTCTGCTCCTTTGGAATGTTTCTGCCCTGGCCTTGGGTAAGTTAGTCACCTTCATGTGCTAATCAGCACTCAGTTGAAGATTTAATAGAGGGGGCCTTTTGCTGGCCTCCCAGTGTTTATCTGTATGCAGCTCTTTTCTCCCCAGTACTCTGTGAACTCTAGCTTGCTTGGCCTCCTCAAATTCCCAGCTTCACCACCTCATCTCATGGAGACTGCGAGATTCCACCAGTGTCTACCCTCCCTGTGCTCTGAAAACTCTCTCCAAACTTGGGAAATGGCAGGGCTCCCATCATTTCTTCCCATCTCCAATGGATCACTGTTCTGCGTTACCTGAAATGCAACATCTGAAACTATTGTTTCATATATTTCCTCTGGGATTTTAGCTTTTTCATGCAAGGAAGGTTAATCTAGTCTTGGTTATTATATTTTAGACTGGAGTTACTTGTTGCTGTTTTTGATGATAAGGGAAACATACATATTCAAAGCGAAAGGCTGCGTATAAAGCAAAAATTGAACATTGAGGAGAGAGTAAAGAAAATTAAGAATTAATTTCCTAAGAAAAATACAAAAGGGAAATGATAAAAAGCTGAGATGGGGCTCAACTTTGCCTAGGGAAATAAACACTTCTTATGAAACATGAAGTAGCATAGGAACAACGATGAAGCATAGAAATTCAGATGCAGCGTTCATTTGGTCAGCTGATTTTACTTGAGTTTCTATTATATAATGTGAATAAAACTCAGCTGTTTCCTCCAGTGAGGAAGAGGGGGATGGAGGGGGGAAGAGTGAAGTGTGATTCCTAGCACGCTGCCTCCCCACTCCACTACCAAAAAAGAAATCTTTCCAAATCCTCTAACTCCTGAGCTTTTCATATTCTTGATAGAAGTAAGGGGTTTATAGATTGTCTAAGGAGATCGCAGTCAGCTCACTTTAAAACTTCTGGTGGTCTGATTCAACAGCTCATGTTGGTATCTGATATCTACCATCTTCTGGTGCCTCCACTGAACTTTTCAATTTAATATCCTGTTACACAACACTAGCAAGGAATAGGAGACAAGTAAAAACACAATTTCAATTCAGTGAGATATGTTCTCTATGTGGATTAAGCACAGCAGGTTATAGAAATACACTGGGTGAGAGGTGGCCCATATAATCTTGAATGGGCAGAGAAAGGCAGCCAGAAAGATCTTGCCCTGTGACCCAAAAGATACAGGAAATAGGTTTAGGATATGGGAGTGGTAAGAAGAAAGGATATTCTGCAAAAGAGAGGATAATATGTAAAGGTTGGAGGCAGGAGGTATTGCAGCTGTAGGTGGATCAACAAGGCTGGTGAGGTGGGAGGGCTCATCAGAAGTCATGTGCCAGAAATACCTTGAATGCACCCCAGGGCATCTGTAATTGATCCTGAGAAAAGTAAGGAATTGGAGGGGTTTTAAGTAGAGGGGTGACTAATAAATTTTCTATTTAGAGATCATTCACATAGCAGTACAGAGAATATAAGAGAGGGAAATTCACTGTCAGAAGCATATTCCTTGTGAGAAGAGCATTCACTGTGAGAGGGATAGTCAGAGTCAGAACAGAGGGAATGGAAAGTGGATCTATTCTAGAAAATAAAATGGTAGAACTGCCAGAACCTGGTGACTGATTAAATATGTGTCATGAGAAGGAGGTACCAAGGGAAACACCCAGGTGTTTGTCTTGGATAACTGGATTGATGGCAGTGTTTTCAATGAGACAAGTATTACTGGCTAGATGTCCTAAAACTTCTTGTAAACTAAAAGAAACTATGGAAGGGTGGAACAGTCTAGATTTGTTTTTATTCGCTGAACATAATGTCTACTTATGACAGGCACAAAGACTAGTAAAACAAAAGAAGCTATGGGATAAGAACTGAGAGAAATATTGCCAGGCATGGGGGTGGTGGGGCCGGGGGCAGGGGGAGATAAAAGGAAAACGACAACTGGGAATACCTAAGGCCCAGCGAAGGTTAGATCACATGAATTTGTAGTGGAACCAAGAGTCTTCATTATGACCTTCTTTCAGCAACCGTGGGCAGTGTGCTGAATGATTCAGAGAGGGCAGATGTAGACTGTGGGTTGAACTCAAGCTGAAGAATAAGGAATGGTGAGAGTAAGTTTAGAGTCAAGTACAAGATAGGAAGTAATGTGAGACCAACACGAGCATCCCGAAAATGCCTTCCCATGAGCACATGGGTGGAGAAGCTAGAAAAGCTAGAATGGGACCAATGAGAGAATATGAGGGATGGTAGGGTTGATGGCCAAAGAATTGGGGATGAAAGAGATAAACCAATAGGAGACAATCATCAGAATGTCAGCATTCAAGAGAATGGCAGCAGAAAAATTCCCAATAATAAGGTGAGAATTTATTGACGGTAGCAAGTCATTTTGAGTCAAGATCGTTGAAAATATTGTAACGTGAATGTTGACATTCCATAAAAATGGAGTTCAAAGGAAATCTATGAGCAGGGTTAAAGTTATGCTGGAAGTCAGGAATCACCGGAACAGGATGGGAAAAGAGCAGAAAGGTGAAACTGTTAAGAGCTCATGGTTAGTGTCCTGGATGAAGAGGCAGAGGGGTGGGGTGGAGTGGAGCTAAGTGTGTTTTCTTCCTTTGATTTTAAAGGTGTTGCTTTCACTAGAGGGAAACTGGTATTATCAAGAACAAATAGGTGTTGGTAGTGATCGTAAGAGAAAAAAGCATTCTAGAAAAGGGTTCTCTTTCAGCTAGGCACGGTGGCTCACGCTTGTAATCCCAGCACTTTGGGAGGCTGAGGTGGGCGGATCACCAGGTCAGGAGTTTGAGACCAGCCTGGCCAACATAGTGAAACCCTGTCTCTACTAAAAATACAAAAATTAGCTGGGTGTGGTGGCATGTGCCTGTGTTCCCAGCGACTCGGGAGGCTAAGGCGGGAGAATCGCTTGATCCTGGGAGGCAGAGGTTGCAGTGAGCCGAGACCACACTCCTGCACTTCAGCCTGGGAGACAGAGTGAGACTCTCTCAAAAAAAAAAAAAAGAAAAAAGAAAAAAAAGTGTTCTTTTTCAAGCAGATAATATGTTACAATAACAGAGGGCTCACTGACAACCTTTTTTCATGCCACTGGTCACTGTGGAAGCAGGAAGGAGAAGTAAAGAAAAGATGGTTGAGGATATGCAGTACAGCAAGGAGGGTGCAGTAAGAAACCCAGTGAAAGTGTTCTCCTAGGTAGCAATGTTAAAATAAGCTCACTTGAGGCTCTTCTGAATCATTAGCCCTTTTAGAAACTTCAAGGACATATTAAGTTCATTCACTAAAATATTTTGGGCCTATTGTAGCTGCTGATCATTTCCATGATTACTTCTTTGAAGTCTTTCCTTTGAACATTTTTTAAAGTGCTTACTGAGAATTCTTAGGCAGAAAATAAAACAGAAGGATCATCCCCTGCCAATCAGAGTCAGAACACAGAAAGGGCTCATCGATCAAACAAATCAATGCAGAAAACTTAAAATTTCCTGTTAAATAAACACCACACATTAAATACCAGAAAGTGGTGACTAAGAGGTGGAGAGAGGAGGGATATACAATAGGTTTCACTCACACCCTGTTTTGTGGTTTTTACCCGGATGCCACAACCACACCTATGAGTTTCACTTATAAAATAATAGAGAAGTAGAGTAACTAGAATCTGCTGACCAGAGCATAGTGCTAAATACAGTTCCTCAGAGACTGAACCTGACAGGCAAGGTCAGGATTCAACATGGAGAACGTCTGATGAGATTAGCTAATGTTTTCTTTTTTCCAACGTGGTCTACCTGTGTGTGCTGATGCGTGTAGATGTGCTCATTTTAATAGATGAGAAAATTAAGCTCATTTCCTCTACTGAACTTACAAAATGTTGACGTTAAAACCAAGGATAAAATGGAGATAAATGGGGATAAACTAGAGCAGGGAATTCGAACCATTCATAGAATTAAAAAAAAAAAAAATCCCCTTAAGCCCTTAAAGGCAATAAGCAAGTAGTTTTATACCAGTGAAATCAATAATTAAAAGTTCTACGTAAAAAAATATAACCCATGAAACATCGTGTGTCCACTGAGCAGTGATACGCGCGTGTGTAAGGAAAAGAGCTGTCATATCAGCTAGCATTTAAGGAGCTTACTGTGCGCTAAACTCTTTTCATGTTACGTGATCTAATGTGAGCATCTATGCCAGTGGGTTTCACATCCCCGTTTCACGGACGAGGACACCTCCGGTGACCTACAGGGACCCCGCGCCAGCGGCTGCTGCAGCTGACTCATCCAACTCCCACGCGTGACGCTGCCCGAGTGGCGTTTAAAAAATCCCACTCGAGTCCCATTTAGAACATATGCACCCCACTTTTTAAGTGTGACTGGTGACCTCGATTTTACCTTCTGAGTCACAGCCCCAAGACCTGTGTATCTGTCAAATTGAGCACAGTGGGCGAGGGCGCGCTCTGAGACTTGGGGAAAAGACAGGTAGAGAGCACAGATGCAAACTAAGGGGAGGGCTAGAAGGTAAAAATAGCGATCAGGTGTGTGGGGCCGCGCATGGAGACGCCCGGGGAGCGCTGGCGCTGGCCAGCGAAGCAGAAGCCGAGGACGGCGGAGCTGGTAGGACCGCGCCCGGCGGCGGCCGCACCTGTGCATGTGATCGCGAGCAGCTCGGGCAACCGGGCGGAGCTGCGCTCACCTGGGCCCACGTGACGGGGAGGGGCTCCAGGACCCCCACGGCCACGCCTCCTCCCGCGCGGCGCGCCCGGACCCCGCGGAGCCTAGCGGCGGCGGCAGCAGCGGCTGCGGCAGGAGCCCGGGAGGCGGAGGCGGGAGGCGGAGGCGGGAGGCGGGAGGCGAGAGGCGGGAGGCGGCAGGCGGCAGGCGGCAGGCGGCGGCGGCGCGCGGAGACGCAGCAGCGGCAGCGGCAGCATGTCGGCCGGCGGAGCGTCAGTCCCGCCGCCCCCGAACCCCGCCGTGTCCTTCCCGGCGCCCCGGGTCACCCTGCCCGCCGGCCCCGACATCCTGCGGACCTACTCGGGCGCCTTCGTCTGCCTGGAGATTGTAAGTGGGGCCCCCGGAGCGAGGGTCGCGCGGGGAGCGAGGACAGGCGGCGGCATCCTTGTCCCCCGGGCTGTCTTCCTCTGCGTCCGCCCCCGGCCTCCTTCCCTTCGACGTGGCCTTTTCCTGCGCTCCTTCCTGGGGTCCTCTCCGTGCCCCGCGCCGCCACCCGGGCCCTCCCGCCCAGCACCTGTTACGCGGGCACCTGCTCCCCGGCGGGCGACGGAAATGGCCTGGGGAGGGCGAGCAGGCGGCCCGGCAGAGCTGAGCATTGGGAATGTGGAGGAAAGAAAGGTGTTGGGGCTCGGAGGCGCCTTTAGAAACCCAGAGCATGGCCAGGGGCCGCGCTTGGCCGAGGCGAGCGTCTGGCTCTCGGCCTCGCCTGTTGCTAACCTGCCATTTTGTTGGGTGGTGCAAAGGTGTAGCCGATTACTGTGTGACCTGGAGGCTGCCACGCTGTGGAAAGTCGGGGCGGAGGGGGAGGCAACAGGAAGAGGAAGAGGGCTGCGGACTTCAGTATGCTTTTTGCCCACTCACTCTTGCCATCATTAGTGCCCTTTGGATTGGAAAGAGGAGCTGGGCAGGAGGCAGGGCAAGGAGAAAGGTGAGTTATGTGCCATGTCCTTGGCTGTTTCTAATCCAGTGGGCGTGAGAATGGTGGGGGAAAGGTGGAAACGTGGCTGTCGAGTTCTTCTCTGCCTGCCTTTGCAACTTCTCACTTCTGGCCTCCCTACGCAACTCCAAACCTTTTTAGCACACTTTGTTGGGTCCAAGTAAAGGTGGGGTCACCTGCCTGTCGTGCAACATTTTTAGGTAGCTCTTGAACTTTTTCAATGGAATTTTATGGAGTTGGAAACTTTCGAAGCTCCTTGTGGACAAGGAGAACATGTGCAAATATAAATTGGGCAACCTGAGGTTGCATCATGCTCTGAGAATGGCAAATAAAAAGTGCTCGGTTTAGGATTTTCATCTCTCCCCTCACCCTCGCCTTTGAGCTTGCATAACCTGGATTTGGGTCGCTTTGGTTTCACTTTTGTGCTTGTGGAGCTGGAACACCTTGTGAGCACTGTTCTATTATGCCAAGGTAGCCACACTACCCTAAGTTAAGTTTAGCCCAGATTTGAATCTGAAAGAGGAGACGTGAATGAGTTGCAGGCTATGACATCAGTAATGGGATCCTGACTGCGAGTCTAGTTTGAGTTTGAGCCTGGTCCAGAAGCATCTGAGTGCTTGGGATGAGGTGCAGGCATCCATGTGGGAAGAGCGGAGAGACGATGGCATTGGGCTGCCTGCCTTGCTGTGGGAGGGAGACACGTTTAGAACTGGAAGATCTGCAAAGAACGATTTCTTAGGTTCTCGGCTACTTTATTCCGTGTTCCGCAAGCTCCAGTTTTTTGCCTACCTCTTTGAGAAGTTTTTGTCATATCTGCATTCCACCTGTACTAGAATTTACAGACAGTTCATTGACATACTTTCTAAACTTCAGTACTTTTGCCTCTTCTTAAGCAATAATATACATGAAATTTCAAATTCGATATTCTGGTTATATATTTCTAATGTTTATTCAAATATATGTATGTATGTAAGGATACATGTATGTGTATATGTAAATATATATTCCTGTGTATATGCAAAGAAGGCTTATCCATATGCCCTCTAATCAAATACCATCTCAAGAACCTGTAGTCATTAGAAAACAAGGCCTAATTCTGAGGGAAAAGAGTAGAAAGTGACTTAGTCAATTTCCCCCTCCCCCTCCCCATTATATCTTTTTTAAATCTAGATCAGTGGTTAGTTCTCAATTCTTTCTGTACTTAATAACTTGAACAGCTTTTTAAAATACTGTTGCCAGCCCAGACTAATTAAATCAGAATCTCTGGGGGAGTGCCAGAGTTCACTAGTTGTTTTTTAAAGCCTCCCTGGTGATTCTAATACTCAGATTCTGATATACAGCAGGGACACACAGTAGAGAAGACAGCTCTGCTCTCACAGATGTGAATTCCCTATCTGCTAAAACGACCACCACTCCCCAACCTAGGTGGGATCCCAGACTCACAGAAGTGTCCAATCTAATCCTTATATCTCATTTCCTCTGGCTTCTTACATCCTGAAACATGTCTCACTCTTGGCTAGGTAGAACAGCATCACTTCCAAAAGCTTATTAGTTTGCTTCTCTGTTTTTATGGCCAACTCAGTAAGTTTACATTTTTAGGCACCCTTTATCTCCTTTACTTGAATATCAATCTCCCCCACCCCATTGAAAAATGACCAAAATGTTCCAATGAAACTGGTGACCTTAGAGAAATAAGCGACCACACTAGAGTCAAACTATAGCTCCTCGGCTCTCATCCTTTAGGACTGTTTAGAGATACTGGTTTACATGCTTTGAGAGAGCAGAGATCAAAGCTTCCTTGTTACCCCTACATTTAGAATACCCATCTTGAGTGGATGTACGGATAGAAGCTAAGTGAACACTTTTGAAGCAACTTAGCTCCTAGATGTCTCAATTTCCATCTAATTTTCTGATTCTTTTAAAATTTGCCATATCCCATGGCTCCTTCTTAAGAAATTCCTCAACCTGTAAAGTAAATGTGAGACTTTCCCAGGCACTGTCCTAAATGCTAAGTGATCTCCATTCTGGGGACCCATTATTTTAACCTCTGCCCGTGTTTCTGGATATCCTCAAACTCCATTTTAATTTTGATCTTCTGTTCAAATCCGTTTGTCTTTAAGAGTTCTTCATTCTGTCCCATTGCCTTCTGAAACTTATCATGTGAATATTGTACCTGACAAAGGAGGACTGGGCTATTAATAGTTGACTACGCTATTGACACCATGCTCTTGGAGTTCGGTTCTCACACTAATCATTTAACTTGGCTGAAAGAATTCATTCCCAATCCCCCTTAATGTATTCTATTCACAGCCTGTCAGATAAAAGCCATTTGTTGGGGAGATATTACAAAATATATAAATAGTGCCAGCCTACCAGCACCAGGAAAAGCATTATAACACTGACTTCTTAAGTGGAGAATATTATAATCTCACATGCATAGTGATTTTTTTTTTTTTTGAGATAGGTGTGTTCCACTCCCAAGTACCTATTGTTAACTTTTTGGTTTTGGGCTTAGCAATACTTACCAATGCGTGCTTGCCACAGAGTTTAATCCTAAGTTAATATTGCAAAGCTAAGCCTTTTAGCTTAGAATGGAAGACATCACCTTCAAAATTCTCATTTTCAAAATCTCACAGTTTTCTGAGTGAATATTTTATAAAAATCACTTATCGGGCATTTACTGAATACCTACTATGTGCAAGACACTCCTTTGGGAACAAAAATGTTTAAACCCTTCCTCACCAGAAAGACCTATAACCTAGTTGAGAGTATATTCACAAAAGTAACTACCATTCAGGGAAGAAATAATTAAGTATGGGAAGTGAACTGCAGCTAAAACATTTTCCAGGTGGGTCTATCCACTTTAAAAAATAACATTGGAGCATCTGCACTATTGGGCTGAACAAGGTATTTAGGGTCCCTGCTCCCAATGAGCTTATCTTGTAAAATGCACAAGAAAAATTGAAGTTTTACTGGTACTAATCACGAAAAAGAATACAGATAATCATTGAATTCATTGTGTTTTATATTGCAGTTTTAGTGTTTAAGAAACTACTTATATTCCCCAAGTTATTCATTCACATTTATCTCTGTGGGAGACACTCTAGGATTCTTATTCACTTACTTCTAACTGTAGTGTTTTGGGTGCCATAGTAATTTTCATTTACTCAGCTTATAATTAAGAACACACTATGCATCAAGCCTTCTTTTATACCCTGAAAATAGAGTAAGTAACATAGTTCCTGCCCTTAAAAGAAATTACTGTTTGGTAGAATATAAAGTCAAGAAAGAATTACAGTGCTGTGTATGAATTGCTAATATTGGTTTATAAAAAGTATTGTGGAAAAGCAGGATAGAGTCCACCTGACTTCTGGAGAGGCCAGAACAGGCAGCTTTAATGAGGCGGGGACATTTGAGGTTAGCCTTCAATAATGAGGCATGGTTCATTAGAAAATGGGTAAGAGAATTCCAGGTAGAAACAAGGACATGCACAAACACAGAGACAAGAAGGACAATGGCAAGAATGTTCCGTCAGTTGTGAGATTTTGGTGGGCAGTGGCAGAAGAAGGAAAAACAGCAGGTAGGACTCAGGTTCTGGTTTGCTGAGAAATGCTAGGCCGAGGCATTGGATTTATTGTCTGATGGAAAGCTGCAGAAGGACGGAGATAAACTTGATCCAACTTGTGTCTTAGAAACCTTTGAGTGATGAAGTTTGGTTGTAAAACAAAGAGACTGAAGGCAGGGAGAGCAGTTGGGGGCTTATTGCAATAATTTAGATAAGGGATGAAAAGAACCTGAAATAGAACCAATGAAAGAAGGATGGAGAAAAAGAGAGAGAGGTTTGAGGTTTGGGAAGTCAACTAAGTACATAAAGTTTGACTTGCCCCAAAATGATACCTAGATTAAACTTAAATATAAGATGTAACTCAGAGGAATTATGCCAGAAAAACAAATGTTAATGAAAGGATGATTGTGAAGGAGGGGCTTTAGGGGAGGCAGGTTCAGTCATGCAGATAAATCTATGGAAGGAACTTCAGGTTATTTTCAACTGAAAGCTTTGACTTTGGACTAGGAACATGTATATGTTCTGATGCAGAGTTTATTGCCTGGAAAATAAATTTTGACTGTGAAGGGACATTGTTTATTTGCAGTGTGCAGGAGGGAGCTGTCCATGGACATAGTTGTCTCCTAAATGGGTTTTAAAACTGTATTTTTTTTTCCTTTGCCTCTGGATTAAAAATCTTCATCCACATTAGAATAACCTTTAGGCTGGGCGCTGTGGCTCATGCCTGTAATCCCAGCAATTTGAGAGGCTGAGGCAGGTGGATCACCTGAGGTCAGGAGTTCGAGACCAGCCTGACCAACATGGTGAAACCCCCATCTCTACTAAAAATACAAAATTAGCTGGACGTGGTGGCGCATGCCTGTAATCCCAGCTACTTGGGAGGCTGTGGCAGGAGAATTGCTTGAACCTGGGAGGCAGAGGTTGCAGTGAGCCGAGATCGCACCATTGCCCTCCAGCCTGGGAAACAAGAGCGAAACTATATCCCCAAAATAATAAATGAATAAATAAATAACCTTTAAAGGTTCATAAGGGAAAACAACCCAATACCCCTGCCAGAGATTATTATCAACAATCATTTGCTCTGACTGGCAGTCCTTTAAAAAAAAATATGAAGAACTGAAATACGGAAAACTTTAAACAAAATAGCTGAAAAGATTCACCTTGAGCTCCAAAGGAGAAAGTCATGGAGAACAGATTTGTTTTGTAGAGCCTGATAGAAATGTTTTATATGGGGGTAGGAGCTGTGGACATGGTGTATTTGCAATGATATGGCTGAATAGAAATGACCCTGTAATGACAAAGCACAGGAACCAGGTTGGTGTACCCAGTATCATGCACGTGCAGTACTTAACAAATGCTACTTGTTTGTTCTATAGTACAAACTGAGCAGTATGTGAAAATAGTCTGGAGACAGCATGTCCTTTTATAGATAACATATATGACAATCTCCACTTTTGTATAATAGCTATGAGAAGAAGGAAGGTAAAAAGAAAGAAAAGAGACAGTGATTTATACAGGTCTGGCCAATATCAGGGCATTGGCACGCAGGAATGATTTTAACCTAAAAGTGATAACTAGTTACCTACAAACATGAAAAGAGAATTTTCAAGATCAAGAGGAATTATTATAAAGAAGAATAAAAAGAACCAGAACATATTTCTCCCTGTAATATGACCTGTCCATTTTAGGGTGTCAGCTATTTAAGCAGCTGAATTGGAGGTTTAGGTCACATGGGGAAGAAGAAAGTATAACTCTTTAGCACTCCCAGACATATTTTTAAAGCCTTCCAATGTAAAGCTAAAAAGTAGAACAACTTTTGCAATGAGTATTAAGATATATTGGTCATAAGCCTCTTATGTATATGTCACTTCTCATTACATCCCAGAATTTGTTCTGTTTTCCTAATTAAATAAATAAATAAACACCTTGCTGCCTTGAATCTCTAATATAGGCCTATGCCAGGGACAGTCCAGAAGTAGTTTGGACGGAAGTCATCATGGTTAGGGGACAGATGGGGACTGATGAGGGGAGCAGGAGGTACTGGGAGAAAGCACAAGATTTACCCTGGTCAAAAGTTCCAGTGGCAGTTACAGTAGAAATAGGTCATGTGGGCAAATTTGGGGCTGAGAAAAGATTAAAAGTTGGGTGTCATGAACTCAACTGGCAAGAGGTACAAAGTTTCCCATAACTTTCCATCTCAGCCTCCTGAGATCTGGTGCTAGGTGGTGGGTATCACCAGTAATAATTTGAGAATTGAGAAGTACATGTTCTCGCTTCACTTGTTTTCATGCCTATTTTTGGACATCCACCATGAACCAGGGAATGAGCTGGGCTCCAGACACGAGTGTGTTCCTAGCATCCCTAGAAAGCTGCACTCCTAGAGCATTCTCTTCTGGAACCATTCATTACACACATTGATTGGTTTCCATTCATTTCAAGGAGGATGGATTGAGGACCTTCTGTAGAAAGCACCATCCTGGGTTCTGAGCCTACAGAGATGTGAAGGCAATGTCACTGACTCTGACGTCACAGTCTAGTGGGTGAAATGGGCATGTGGATCCATGATTTCAATCCAGTTGTAATTGCTGTGGAGAATACAAGCGTCAGTAACCGTGGACGCACCGAGAGATGGCACCTGGCCAGGGAAGTCTTTCTGGAAAACATGGTAACTGGAGTTTAGTTATCCAGCAAAATTTTTACTGTCAGCATGCTAGGCAGAAGCATGGACAAGTGTGATCATTTCTCTATGCTCAGGGGATGAGGGACAGAGGCTGGAGTGCAAAGACAGAGGGTAGTAGGAAAAGAAGCATTACAGGGGAGATGATGAGCTTGGGGAGGGGGCAGCAGTATGCCTCGTAGTGGTACCAGTGATCTATAGTCACATTGTGAATGAATCCACACTTGTGTGGACTGCCTTGTAAATACATCTACCAGTGATTATATTGTATCTGTTGGCTGAAGTATGTTGCTAGTTTAAAGAAATCTTTCAAAATGCAAATTGTATGTAAAATGGAGCTAATTGCAGGTAATTTTTTTTCTAGCTGATAAATTTCTGTACATACTGAACACTTCTATAACCATGATGTTTCCTGTGCAGCACCCCAGAAGTAAACATCCATTAAAATAGAAGGGGTTACAAGTAGATAAAGTGTTCTGAACTTTTGGGTGGGGGAGCCACATGCCCCTTTGTGATTCTGATGAAAAGTGTGGACTGTATCCTCAGAAAAATGCATATGTACTTGTCTACCCTATTTTATATGATTTTAGGGAATCATGTGGAATATGGGTAGAAACCCTGCTTTAGAATGAACACTAAACCATAAGAGGGGCAGAATAGCAGGATGTTAAAATCATAAGTTCTGGAAGCCAATTGCCAAGTTCAAATTTCATGTCTAACACTTATTAACTATATAACTATAAGGGACAAGTTATTAATGGATTTGTACCTCAATTAACTTATCTATGAAGTAGGAATAATAATATTCTCTCAAGGTTTGTGAGGATTAAATTGGCACAAATAAAACCCTTATAACAGTGCTTATAACATAAGAGCTCAGTAAATGTTAAGTAATATTTCTGCTATCATCATTAGCTTCAACCTCTTACTCTAACTCTACAAGTCAGACTGAAAGACAAATATTTTTTCGCTTTTACTCTACGTTTGCTGGTTGTTCATTCTCACTGCAGTAGAATAGTGAAATATCCAACATATAGATAATATAATTAGAAGGAGGGAGCTTAACAGGGAAAATTCTAAACAATGTTTTCCCTTATAGGATAGTTGAGCCAGTCTTTATCCTTTCAAATTCACTTACCTTTTCCTCTTCTCATTCCAAACATTCATTGAAAATAGGTTACGGTAGAAATTAGCCTGTTTACTTTGTGGGTATACTAAGATGGAGGTGTCACATTGGTTTGAAAAAGTGTCAGAGGGTATGTTTAAAAGCAGATAATTAGGAAATAAGTGACATTTGAAAAGAAAAAGGGCATTTGCAAAAGGAATCCTTTGGGAACGTAAGACCGTCCAAATAGGAGATGAGTGAAGTCT
The DNA here is from genome assembly GCF_049350105.2 of Macaca mulatta. NCBI lineage: Eukaryota > Metazoa > Chordata > Mammalia > Primates > Cercopithecidae > Macaca > Macaca mulatta. The sequence goes on from NC_133413.1 coordinate 129,593,103, forward strand.
GTAATTCATGCACCCAGAATTGCAAGAGTTGCTGCTTGCTCAAGAGCATGTTTTCCCGTGGGACTATGTATTTTTCCCATTCCACAGTTTCTAGTGAAAACATGTTTTAACATCAAACTCTGAGGGTTCAGTTTAGTGTGATTGGCGGATAAGTACTTCTGTGGTTTTCTTATGGGAGGGATTCAGCCAAGTCATACCTTTCTGGTCTGCAGAGGCCACGCACACGTAACAAATGTATGTTAAACCAGAAAGAAGATCAGTTGTTTTAGGAATGTGTAGCAATTTAATAACTGAAATTCAGAATATATTTGAGTACTTCTGGTATGTACCCAGTACACCTAAAGTTGGGTTAAGAAAATAAAAGGCAACCGAGTCGCCAGGAAAGGCTGATACCTACTCCTAGGAGGTTTTTACCTTTGTATTGCCTGGAAGCAAAGGTAGTCTTTGTTCGAGCTCGAGGTTTGAAGTCATAAGCACTGACTTGGTTTCTTAAAGAAATTTCAAATTGAGGTGCATTTGGCTATTTTATACAGAATTATTGGATTTTTTAGAACACTAGAAAGCAGTGGAAGGCAGTAGTAGAGAAGGGGTCAGAATGTGGATTCAGATCCAAGATGATGAGAATGTGGGCGAAACATATAATAGTTCCAAATACCTTTCTTCACAGTGTGTACTCTGCAGTTGCTACGGTATTTATCATCTGTTCTCTGTCAGATTTAACCATTTTTGTGTTCTGCTTTTTACCTCTAAAAATATGACCACCTCCGGAGTCATCTCCGCTAAACAGGAATGCTGATAATTACACTGGTTTGCAAACACTCTAAGCTCACTAATGCCCAGAATTAGATGAAGTGAATATACTGAGCGTTGGTCCTGTCAAGTTTTTAAGTTCAGTTTTTTAAGTTGGAACCAAGTTGGGAAGCTCAAGAAGAAAAGTAGCTTTTGTCAAAAGGAAATCACAAAGTAGGGAATAATAACTATGTCAAGGCCAGAGTGACCCATACAGCAGTATGACAATCTCAGAATGAGGATGGTGGCCCTCCAAAGTGGGCTCAATTATGTTCTTTGGTCCATCCTCTGTCTTCTAAAGCGAGCCTAGATTTCACAGAATCTCAGCTCTAAGGATGTATCATATGTATTTACGTGAGTGAAAGAGAGGGGACATTCATACACTCCTTCCCTCTCCCCTTTCCATGCAGCACATACCCCACAAGTGAGGAGGCAAATCTGACTCCTGTTCATGCAGTGCTTAGTTTCCTTTCCAAGCCTTTGAGATGTTTGAAGGGCTATAATTCTGAGCACAATAAGAACAGTTAATCTATACTGCTTTACAGCATAACCTCTGCTGTCAAAGTCTTGGTCTGTCTTGAAAGCTTACTCTGAAGCTGCCTCCCCTGCCTACCTTTCCAGATTCTTCCCATTATATTTCTTCTCTCCTCTCCCAGCCTCTCAGAGCACACTGTGTTGAGCTCTTTTTATAGCACCCACTACAATCTGCTCCTGAATCAGTTTAATGGTGTCTGTTTCTTCCTTATTTCGAGCTCCTGGAGATGGAACCTTGCCTTTTTTGTTTTTTCTTGAGTGTTCGTCTGCAGTGCCTAGCAGTAGGTTCGGGGCTGGCCTGTTTGAGGTCCACTCTGGGTTGAGTAAATGCTGTGTTTAATTCCAAAGGATCATACAGCCTTCTCCTTACAGGTGTGAATGTATCATAATCCCTAACTCATATTATTATGTTCATCTATTTGGCTCTGCCTGTCCCTAACAAACAGCGGCCAATTGCTTTTTATTATCCTCTGTATTTGCACATAGGTTCTCAGGAAATAACTCCGAAGAGATATTTAATAATGATGTATATTTCTTAAACTGTATTTAAAGTTATGTAGATTATTCTTTGTGGGAGAGTAAGAAAAGGCTACCAGAAAGAAGAAAGTGGAATAAAAGGAAAGATTGATCCACTGAAGACATTCTTATCACCTTCAGTTATGTATTAAATAGTATGTAAAGGTAAATAATATTTTATCAGGAACAAGTTTGTTTCTTTTATAGGCACTGATAAGGTGGTGGTTAAATTTTTAAGATGCATTGATATTCATTAGATTTATTTCATAACACTTTCTGCATCAATTGTTAATTTTTGATTTGACATTAGGACTCGAGGTATACACCACAACTATACATTTTTTTAGACTGGTGATTTATCATTGCTCAAGTGATCATTTATGCTTTCAAAAATGTTTCTTCAAAGTAGTAACAAATTATATAATTATATAATTAAAAACTTGTGTTTTTAACTTTCAGTGACTTGTGGAGTAATTTGGATATCTAGATACTTAAATGCAGTGTAAAGATGAGTATTGATTTTTAATATTTGGAGCTCAAACGGTTCTCATATGAGCACTAACTTGTTTACTAAGCAAATAATTGAGCGCGTGCTCTATCTCTCACTCTCTCTGGGTGTGTGTGTTTGTGTGTGTGTGAGAGAGAGAGAGAGAGAGATTGATTTTCGCTTGAGGTGTCTTCAGGGCAGGTATGTAGCCTAAGGTTTTGTGCTGCCAAATCTAGCATAGTACCTGACTGATGGTTAGTAAAGGATTATTGTATAGATTAATAAATGGCTTGGGATGCAGAGACATATAAAACAGTATGCTGCCAAGAAGGCCTGGTAGTGCAGATGGAGAGCCAAAGGGATTTAATTACAGTGTATCTCACTGATGTAACAAAGCCCAATAGGGAGGTTGCCCAGAGGAGGGAGGCATAACTGAGCAGGGGTGGATCTCAGGAAAAATGTTGTAAATGATGTGCTCAAGATTAGATATGAGTGGGAGAATCTCAAGTACACATAGGGAGGAAATGACATTTACGGCATGCAAGTAACAGGCCACTCTGATGTGAAAGATCTTTGTCTTTTTTTCTCACCCTAATACAAAATGTGAGGAGCATAGTGGCAAGAGACAAGGATGAAAAAGACATGTCAGGTCACAAATGGCTTGGAATGCCATGCAAAGAATGCATGGTGTATGGAGGAGACCAATGGTGATAGATGCATAAAACTCATTGTCTTCACACCATTTCTCCTGCAGTGTTCCCTCAAGCCTAGTGGCCCATGCCAGAAATCTGAGGATTTTCCTTATCTGTCCTTTGTCTGTCGTGTCTCACATCTGATCCGTTACCAACTATTATCATGTCTACTTCTAAATTTCACTCTAATCTATTCCTTTCTCTCTGTCCTCAGTGTTCTGATTCTTACACTCTGTTGGTGTAACAGTCTCCTGTGTTACACCATGTTAGTGAAATCTCTGTGTTGATATAGCTAGAGAAACACAGAGGTGTGCTCCCCCGCCATCCACCCTTTCTTCTCCAGGCTGTTCTCACATTCTAGCCAGAGAAAAATTTCCAAAGGCAAATCTTGACCATGCTAGTTTCTGCTCAAGATGATCTTGGCTTTGCCGTCGCCCTTAGGTGAAGTTCGGTTCCTTGGCCCGAGCTTCAGCACCTCCTCGCTCAGTCTCCAGTGCAGTTCTCTCCATTCCCCACCAGCGCATGACCCTCCTGTCTTGCTGAGCTTTGTTCTTCACCTGTGCGGGGCTCTTCTCAGCTCCCGTCCTGGAACCTCCCTTTCCTCCCTCTGCTTTACCCCATAGCCCTGTGCTTTGAATCGTTCCTTCTAGGAAGCATTTTCAAATCTGGATTTAGAGCCCTTGGTGTGTGGACCTGCAGTGCCCAGTATTTGCCCAATTGTGACATTTATGAAGCAGCTTTTTAATCACTTACTTACTTGTCTCTTTAATAGACTGTGAGTTCTGTGGTGACAGAAACCAAGTGTAACCTGTTTACCATTTGATTCCCAGCACTTGGCATAAAGCCTGAAATGTAATAGGTATTTACTGATACTTAGATCTACAGATATGTGAAGTACTTATTCCTCTGTCCAATATATAATGGATACTCAATAAATGATGGTAGTTTTTATTGTTTACCACCATATACAATAGCTGCAACTATTATTCTAGCCATTTTTTACTAACAAACTCTCTAAGGAGCAATGAGATCAGGAGCTGGTTTATAGTGATATGAAGAGCAACTTCAGGGAGAGGAAGTGGAGACCAGGCAAAGATGATTTTTTTTTAAGATCAGTAAATGTATATATTATTTATATTCTCATGACAAATAGAACATGAAGTTTTTAAATGATGCTATTTACTGATTTTTTAAAATGTCAGGTGCTTAGGGGATTAGTCTAAAGACAGTGCAATATTTTGTCATAATGATAGCCCAGTGGAACAGAATGGAACAGAACCAAACCCACAGCATATGGCCTCCTGATTGACAACAGTAGACTCTTGAAAGTATAGTCATTTCAGTAAATGACACTGGGTCAATTGAATATACATATGGGGAAAAACTGAATCTTGACCCCCTACCTCATACCAAATGCAAAAATCAGTATAAGACAGGTTGTAGATTTAAATGTGAAAAGTAAAAATAATGAAGGTTTTAGAAGAAACACCTAACAGAGTATCTTCATGGCCTTGGGGTAGACAATGATTTTCTTTTTTTTTGTTTTTTTTATGCTTTATGTTCTATTGTACATGTGCCCAACATGCAGGTTTGTTACATATGTATACATGTGCCATCTTGGTGTGCTGCACCCATTAACTCGTCATTTACATTAGGTATATCTCCTAATGCTATCCCTCCCCACTCCCCCCAGCCCACAACAGGCCCTGGTGTGTGATGTTCCCCTTACTGTGTGGTTGACTGAAAAAATACCTTCATTGAAAAGGTGGTAGTCAGAGAATCGATAAAGTCAAAGGAAGGTATTTGTCAATGATGAAGGAATGCTGGGCATGTACATGGGTTGAAGAAGAGAGTCCAACTTGAAGATACAGGTGTGGAGATGGATCAGTTCTCCAAGCCAAAGGATTGGTCTTGCACCTGAGGAAAGAAGGCATCTTGCATGATAAGGAGAAAATCGAAGGGGTGGGGTTGCTGGAATATGTGCAGGGGTCTGGGAGGAAAATGAAGGCAACACTGAGGGTAATACAAGCATGTTGAATTCTGTTGTATGAAAGGTATCTTTTAAGCAAACCAATTACCCTCTTTCTTTTTTTCTTTCAGCTGTTCGGGGGTCTCGTCTGGATTTTGGTTGCCTCCTCCAATGTTCCTCTACCTCTGCTACAAGGATGGGTCATGTTTGTGTCCGTGACGGCGTTTTTCTTTTCGCTTCTCTTTCTGGGCATGTTCCTCTCCGGCATGGTGACTCAAATTGAAGCTAACTGGAACTTCCTGGTAAGGGCTTTTTTTGTTAAGTCTACTGCAGGAGGATGGGAGAAACCTATATCCTATTCTGTTCTGAAATGCCAGACTCCCAGTTCCGCCAGTTGCCTCTAATGGGAGAGAAGAGGTCCAACCACAGAAACCACTGTGGTGCTGTGTGGCTGCCTTGATGGACAACAGGGCTTCAGTTTGTGAAATCTCTGTGTTGATATAGCTGAGAAATAATTCTGTTACTCCCACAGCTTAGATGACTCTTACTCAAAAACTGTTTCATTTCATACAGCAAATGAATTGCATTACAATTATCAAACAAGTGAACAAATGCCTTTGGGATCTAAAGGTTGTCACATGTATCTTGAAATTTTCCATTAATTTCTGCCTCAGATATTTAAATATATATATATTTTTTCAGAAAATAAATACTTAGAAAAGGGCATGTTTCATATTGATAATCAATGTCTGTCCCAAATTAAAAAGAATTGGTGAGTTTTTAAAAATGAATTTGTGGCCGGGTGTGGTGGCTCATGCCTGTAATCCCAGCACTTTGGGAGGCCGAGGCAGGTGAATCACAAGGTCGGGAGTTCGAGACCAACCTGGCCAAAATGGTGACACCCCATCTCTACTAAAAGTACAAAAATTAGCCAGGCATGGTGGTGTGTGCCTGTAGTCCCAGCTAGTCAGGAGGCAGAGGCAGAAGAATTGCTTGAACCCGGCATAGGTTGCAGTGAGCCCAGATTGTGCCACTGTACTCCAGCCTGGGTGACAGAGCAAGACTCCATCTCAAAAAAAAATGAATAAAAAGAATTTGTGGCCAAGTACGGTGGCTCATGCCTATAGTCCCAAGACTTTGGGAAGCTGAGGCAGGAAGATCACTTGAGACTAGGAGTTCAAGGCCAGCCTGGGAAACATGGTGAAACCCCGTCTCTATAAAAACTACAAAAAATAGCTGGACGTGGTGTTGCACTCCTGTAGTCCCACTACTCAGGAAGTTGAGGCGGGAGGATCACTTGAGCCCAGAAGGTCGAGGCTGCAGTGAGCCATGATTACACCACTGCACTCCAGCCAAAGAGACAGAGCAAGACCTTGTCTCTCAAAATAAAATAAATAAAATAAAATAATTGAATTTGCAATCAACACAACTTTTAAAATTATGAACCATTAAATTAGGTCAACTTTTTGCTTAACATATAGAACTTGTCTGTCATGCTTGCAGCCATTCCTTCTCTAAGACTGTTTTAGAATGACTCAGTGGATCACAGTGCTTCAGTGAAGTTCAGGAAGGACCCCCATTAGGTTATAATCACACTTTGGTGTTTAGAAGCTTACCTCAGACCTTCAGTCAGGCTTTATGTATATTCCTTTCAAGTATAACGGCATATTGTTCCACAGCTTTAGTGCAGATGTTAGAGAAAAAGATCTGTTCTTGTTTTATTTATAGGGCATGAGAGGAACTGTAATCCTAAATGTTATTAGCGGTGAAGTGTAGGGAGTGTGGCTGGCCTTTAAGCCAGCCCCGGGGCAAATGGCACAGCTTAGTATAAAGCTAAGAAGGAAGTGGGGTACAGTGGTTACAGTCCTGCATGGGCTTTGAGCATAGATCTGGTTTGCTTAGTAGCTGTGTGGCCTTGGGCACAATTGTTAACCTCTCTCAATTTTAATTTCTTCCTCTGTAAAATGGTAGTATCATCTTTGGTATTGAGTACAGTCATTCATGTCCTTATTAACTTATTTGTTTTTCCACGTTTGCATTTCCCACCCATTTGTAGCATTATATCTGATGTTCAGGAAACTAAATGTAAGCGTTTCTGTTGTTTTAATTGTGCTACTCTATGAAAGTGACAGCTGAAATTGGAAATCTTTGTTTCACAGGTCAGCCGCAAAGGTTACCTGTGGTCTTTTAGCTGGAGTAGTCCACTGTTACTGAGGCAAAAAATGGTAATAGCAATACACAGGGTTGATTGTATGGTAGGCATGCATTCTCAGAGCCAACTCTTGTCTTCAAGGAATTTATTAAATGTTTTCCCTATTTAGAAAGGATTTCTCTTTTTTTCTTCTTTTGTGTGTGTGTCATTTTTGGTTTTGTTTCTGTGTTTTTATTCAGTCATTTTTTATTATATGGCTTACTTTTGTTAGGTTTGGTAATATATTTTGTACACTCTCCCAGGAAAACTTTTTAGCCATGTATATAATGGAATTGTCACAAGTTGGTAACAATTGTTGCATTCTGGAACTGTTAGATGTTAATGGCTCAAAAATAGTTGTTTTCCCCTGTGATAAGCTTATTACCACTTTATACCATGCTTGAAGGAAGCAAGAATGCATTTTGATAAAGAACTTATTTTCTAGATGTATTTGTTGTAGGATATTGAGTTTGCTGTGTCTTCTGGGTTTTATGAAGAAATTAAATTTACATTCATGATAGCTTCAGCAGTTTTTTCTGAACTTTCTAGGTTTGATATAAATAGTGAAATAAAAATATAGTATCTAATAACAGATATAAAGTACTAAATACTTGCCTCATTCTATTCCAGGAAAATAAGGAGATTTTGATTTTGAAATAGCGTTTCTGTTATTTTTTCTGGAGAGGAAAAAATACCATTTTTGCGGAACTTTAAACAGAAGATTCTAAATTCATAGTCTCTTTTGTAGGGGAAGGGTACTAAGGAAAGATACATTTTAGAAAATAGAGCTATTTAAAAAATCCTATGCAATTAAACATGTTTCCCTTCATCCCCCCCAAAGTCTAACTGGCACACATTTGATCATTTGCCTGTTGTGGACATCACTTAACATATTTTTATTTTTTTAAATATTTTCTATTTCAATAGCTTGTAGCGTGAAAGTGGTTTATTATTACATGAATGAATTGCATAGTGGTGAAATCTGAGATGTTAGTGTAACAGTCCCCCAAGTAGTATACATTGTACCCAATATGTAGTTTCTTTTCATCCCTCCTTCCCGTCTCCTCACCCACTCCTGAGTCTCCAGTGTCCATTCTACCACTCTGTATACCTTTGTGTGCCCATAGCTTGGCTCCCACTTACAACTGAGAACATACAATATTTGGTTTTCAAATAAGTGAGTTACTTCACTTAGAATAACGGCCTCCAGCTCTATCCACTGCTTAATATCTTACATGTCCTCAGCTATAATTTCTGGCCCTATATTCATTTGCTTATTTGACCTTAATGACAATTCTTTATGGATCAGTATTCTTGTTCTCATTTTTACTAATGAGAAAACTGAGGTTCAAAGTGGTTGTCATCTGTTTTACTTGCTGCTGTTACTGTAAACCAGGATCCCCCTATACACAATGCAGCTTTTTTCTTTTTCTTTTTTTTAACTAGTAGATGGAATTTTGACTCTGAACCGAAGAGCAAAGCATGGGCTTAAGACAAGAATATGAGATATAGTCACTCTTGGGGGGTGCGGGGGGGCCCGGGGAAAAAAAAAGCTCTGCTTGAGGCTGAGGTTGCCTAAGGAAAAGGCAAACAAGTGGGCAGTGCTTGGGGCATGTGAGCATTGATAAGATTGGTGAAAGAGCAAGAGCACATGAAGGCAACTCAGAAAGAGGCTGGGTTCATCTGCTAGTAAGTAGAGGCCAGGAGCCTAAGGCAGAGGTTCACAAATGGTGATCCTGGCCAGAAGAGCAGCAGCATCTGGAAACATGTCAAAAATGGACATTCTCAGGTTCCACCCTGACCTGCTAAGTCAGAAACTCTGGGTGGAGGACTCAGTTGTCTGTGTTTAAACAAGCTCTCCAGGTGGTTCTGATGCAGGCTAACGTTTGAGAACCACTGACTTAGCAGAAATGATCTGGGCTGTCAAATGCAATGAGTGAGCCTTGTGGAAGCCCTTCTGCGCACATCCAGTGCACATCCCACACCTGGCACAAATTGGAATAGTATACTCAGGATGGCCAAATACAAATATAGGTACAGCTCTCCAGGGGTTGGGAAGATTTACTGAGTAGTTGGCCCTATACTAGGCCCTGGGAATACAATTGTGAAAAAAGAGATCTAGCAGTTGCTCTCAAAGAGTTTGTTGTAGTAGACAATGTAAGTAAAGAAATTGTTACGTAATTAATGCATCAATTAATGTTATGTTAGTTGCCAAAAAGGAAAAGCCTAGCGTGCCAAAACATGTGTGTCGTCTCAGCTCCACTGGGAAGCAGACTCTAAGATGGATATAGAAGTACAAGAGTTTTGGTTTGGGCTTTTTGTGCATTTTGTTGTTATTGTTTGTTTAAGGAAAAGGGCAGATAACACTTGTAAAAGAAAATAAAGGAGGAAGTGAGGAAGTAAGATCAGGAAGAAAACCAAGAATGATACACTCCACAAAGTCTTGACCAAATCCATACAAAACTTCAGAGCACAGCCTGTCCTTCAAGAGTTGTGTGTTGGGCACAAGTGGCCAAGCACTAGTACCTCCACTGTGCTGTCACTTGTGGGGATGGGGGATATCCAGGAAGAATGTGGCCTTGGCTCACGCATTGTAGCAGATCCCAAATCCACTGAAGCTGGAGGCTGTCAGCTACCTGCACACCTCACAGCTAAACATCAAGTTCCTTCCTGATGGAAAATGTGTGCAGTGCACAATTAGATGCTCCAGTCTCTCATCTCATACTGCAGATCCATTTCTCCATATGCATCTGGGGAGTCGCTCCTCCAGGGTTCCAGTGTGCCTTTCTTCCTGAAGACAGACTTAAAGGAGAGAGGCTAGAGGGATACATGACATCTCCGTTCACTGGAGTTGGTCTCAAGGCCAACTGGTACTCATCTTCCTCTTCCACTGACCATTTTACATTCCTCTTCTCAGCTTTCCTGTCTGGTGTTCTCAGTGATTTCCTGGTGGTGAATCCAAACTCTCATTCAGGAGAGAGTGAGGGCACCTGGCAACCACATCTGCTTCAGGCCAGCGTTGCTACACTTGTTTGTTTTTAGTCACATTTGGCAGAGAGACTTCCGAGAAGATCTCAGGTAGATCCATCTGAGGTCTACGTATAATTCCTCTCGCCCTCCTGTGGCACATACACTAGGGCAATACATGCTCTTTACTGCCATCCTGACTTCCAGCAGCTCTGCCTTCTCCTGATGTTAGTGGCAACTACCTTTGTCAAGATGGTAACTCCTCTTCTTGCCTTTTTGTCCCTGGGCAAAAGAGTCCAAAGTGGCCAGGGGGTAGGCATACCTTGTAGCTCAATGGGACTATTGCTGTATCCTCTGTCAAGAGTACCCCTTTGGGGACAAGGACCCTTGACCATGAAAAACCTAGAGTTGTGGAGGCAGAAATCATAAAGGATTTCAGCAGGTTATTAGAAGTGATGACAACTGGAGAAACTCTTGCTTTTACCCCTAAATTTCCATTCTTCCAATGGAGACACAATAACATGTAGGAAGCTCTTCTTCAGTGTATCTACTGCATCCTAAAGGATGACCCCTATCCTCACAGACTAGTGCCTCCAAGCTATACCTTCAGCCAGCCGTTCCTTTGTGCTATCAGGCCAGGCCAGCAGCTTCTAGGTGGTGCAGTACGTGATGCAACCAACCCAGGGGTAGGCACCCATTTCCACTCAGGCTTTGCTGAGTAGTAGTTTCCTTGATCAGAGACAGAGTGAAAGCCTGTGAGTGAATGCAGTCTGTAAATCATTGGATATAGCTGGTGGCTCAAGCTCTAAGAGTCAGAAAAGCAAATTCATAAATCAATGCCCTAGGTAATTCTATTTTCGTGAGAATAACCATTACGGGTGTTTGTTTTTGTGAGAGTGAAATATTTTGCCCTCCAGGAAGGTAGGAGCTCAGTTTACACTTACTACAGGTGACTGGTTGGTCCCCTTGAGGATAATCCCTTATCCGGAGCTCAGAGTTAGTCTCTGTTGCTCACAGTTCAACATTCAGAGGAAGCAGTGGGTAGATCATCTTTGGCAATAAGGAAGCCATGCTCTTGGGCCTTTCCATGGCCACTTTCTCTGACCATGGGTACTCTGCTTATGTGCCCATAATGCCAGGTATGGAGTGGTTGATGACAAAGGATTGCTAACATCAACTGGAAGGGTCCTTTTGGCTACATAGCATTCCAAAGCGATGCTTCTGGTAAGCATTACCAAGTGACAGATCTTCACATAGTATGCCTAATCCCATATCCCTTCCTTGTCCCTGAAGCTTTGATCTGTTTTATCCCATGGCCCTGACAAGTACAGTAGGCTGTTTGCTATTGATTATCAGTCTATGTATATTCTCACTATGGGCCTCTTTTCTTTCCTTCTTTTTTTTTTTTTTTTTTTTTTTTTTTTTTTTTTTTTTTGAGACGGCGTCTTCCTCTATCGCCCAGCATGGAGTGCAGTGGCAGGATCCCTGCTCATTACAACCTCCGCCTCCTGGATTCAAGCGATTCTCCTGCCTCAGCCTTCTGAGTAACTGGGATTACTGGCATGCACCACCATGCCCAGCTAATTTTTGTATTCTTAGTAGAGATGGGCTTTTGCCATGTTGGCTAGGCTGGTCTGGAACTCCTGACCTCAAGTGATCCACCACCTTGGCCTCCCAAAGTACTGGGATTAAAGACACACGCCACCGCACCCAGCCATGGGCCACTTTTCTTTCTGAGCAAAGTGTGTGACATGCATCATCACTCAGCTCTACCAACTGGGAAAATATTCCCTAACCAGTCTTTTGAAGCCAACTCTGAATGTGGCTATAATGCACATACAATACAGCTGCTGTCCCTTTCCACCTTGCAAGCACATAGGAGCCAACTCTTCCAAAAACAAGGCTCAGGGTTTTTTTCTCCTTCAGGTGGGCATAAGGAAACCCCTCTTCCCTGTGGCCATAGGTATGAACTGAGGAAGGAGAGCAGTTCCACTCTGGTGAATAATGTGAGAGTCTAGGCTACCTGCTCATGCAGTTAACTCTTGTTAACTGGTCTTGCTCAGGTCAATATATGTGTCCTTCCTATCACAAGGAGACAGCTGCTGGCCCACCTGACTTTTTGAGTTAGTGGCTTCCATGGAACCCAACTCAAAATAAGCAGTTCTGGATGCCTGGCCACTGGTGTCTCATGATCAAGTGTTTCTTTTCTACCAGGTCTAGTACTAGGAGCTGCTTTTCAAAGACTTGTCGCTCTCCAGTGCAGGTTACTAGAGGCTCTAAAACTCCAGGAACCTCCATCGTGATTTTCACACTGGAATTGCCGTAAATTCCATACTATGTACTTTCTTCCAACACCAAGAGTATATATGACCCTGGCTGGATAGGATGACCGAAGCATACGGAGTGAGAAGCGCAAGAAGTGTATTGGGAAGTAACACCTATAAAAGATGAAAGGCGAAAGAATAGGATTGGACAGGAAAGCCTTGAAACCACAATTCAGATACTTCTGAAAAGGAGGGAGGAAGAAGCAAAATTGGCAGGAATAGAGAGAGGAGGGAAAGGGCAAGCAGTAATTGCTTGTGGGCAGAATCCTTTCTGGCAGAGACAATACTATGTGTAAAGAGTAGCATCCTTGAGCTATAAAATGCTTCCTAGGGACCAAAATGAGGTGAATGTGGGTGACATTGAAAAAGGTATGTAATGGTGGAGAAATCAAGGGATCAGATCATACCAAGAGTTGCAGGTCCTGTCATCAAATCTCTTTATTACAAGATCAACTATTTCTGATGATTCACCTCAGTAAGTTAAATGAATGCCTAAATTTTTCTTACTACAATCTATCATCATTTCATTTAGCCATTAAAAATGATGACATTTGAATTTGGGGTTTGACCTTCATCAACTAATATTTGTTGAATAAACACATGTATTTGAGCATCTCTGCTATAGATTAGACATGTGGCCAGTAACACTTTTCTTAAATCTTTTGAAGGCATTTGTGAATCAGTTTACAAATGAGAGTTACTTAATAGAAAGCACATCTTTGTAGTTCTTACATACTTAAATGTGAGAACAATTTATTTTTTATTTATTTTTATTATACTTTAACTTCTAGGGTACATGTGCACAACGTGCAGGTTTGTTACATATGTATACATGTGCCATGTTGGTGTGCTGCACCCATTAACTCATCATTTACATTAGTTACATCTTCTAATGCTATCCCTACCCCCTGCTGCATCCCCACAGTAGGACCCGGTGTGTGATGATCCCCTTCCTGTGTCCAAGTGATCTCATTGTTCAATTCCCACCTATGAGTGAGAACATGCGGTATTTGGTTTTCTGTTCTTGCGATAGTTTGCTCAGAATGATGGTTTCTAGCTTTATCCATGTCCCTACAAAAGACAGGGACTCGTCCTTCTTTATGGCTGCATAGTATTCCATGGTGTATATGTGCCACATTTTCTTAATCCAGTCTATCATTGATGAACATTTGGGTTGGTTCCAAGTCTTGGCTATTGTGAATAGTGCTGCAGTAAACATACATGTGCATGTGTCTTTATAGCAGCATGATTTATAATCCTTTGGGTATATGCCCAGTAATGGGATAGCTGGGTCAAATGGTATTTCTAGTTTTAGATCCTTGAGGAATCGCCACACTGTTTTCCACAATGGTTGAACTAGTTTACAGTCTCACCAAGAGTGTAAAAGTGTTCCTATTTCTCCACATCCTCTCCAGCACCTGTTGTTTCCTGATTTTTTTAATGATTGCCATTCTAACTGGTGTGAGATTGTATCTCACTGTGATTTTGATTTGCATTTCTCTGATGGCAAGTGATGATGAGCATTTTTTCATGTGTCTGTTGGCTGTATGAATGTCTTCTTTTGAGAAGTGTCTGTGCATATCCTTTGCCCACTTTTTGATAGGGTTGTTTTTCCCTTGTAAATTTGATTGAGTTCTTTATAGGTTCTGGATATTAGCCCTTTGTCAGATGAGTAGATTGCAAAAAATTTCTCCCATTCTGTAGGTTGCCTGTTCACTCTGATGGTAGTTTCTTTTGCTGTGCAGAAGCTGTTTAGTTTAATTAGATCCCATTTGTCAATTTAGGCTTTTGTTGCCATTGCTTTTGGTGTTTTAGACATGAAGCCCTTGCCCATGCCTATGTCCTGAATGGTATTACCTAGGTTTTCTTCTAAGGTTTTTATGGTTTTAGGTCTAACATTAAAGTCTCTAATCCATCTTGAATTAATTTTCATATAAGGAGTAAGGAAAGGATCCAGTTTCAGCTTTCTACTTATGGCTAGCCAATTTTCCCAGTACCATTTATTAAATAGGGAATCCTTTCCCCATTTCTTGTTTTAGTCAGATTTGTCAAAGATCAGATGCCTGTAGATGTGTGGTATTATTTCTGAGAGCTCTGTTCTGTTCCATTGGTCTATGTCTCTGTTTTGGTACCAGTACCATGCTGTTTTGGTTACTGTAGCCTTGTAGTGTAGTTTGAAGTCAGGTAGTGTGATGCCTCCAGCTTTGTTCTTTTGGCTTAGGATTGTCTTGGCAATGTGGGCTCTTTTTGGTTCCATATGAACTTTAAAGCATTTTTTTCCAATTCTGTGAAGAAAGTCATTGGTAGCTTAATGGGGATGGCATTGAATCTATAAATTACCTTGGGCAGTATGGCCATTTTCACAATATTGATTCTTCCCATCCATGAGCATGGAATGTTCTTCCATCTGTTTGTGTCCTCTTTTATTTCACTGAGCAGTGGTTTGTATTTCTCCTTGAAGAGGTTCTTTACATTCCTTGTAAGTCGGATTCCTAGGTATTTTATTCTCTTTGAAGCTATTGTGAATGGGAGTTCATTCATGATTTGGCTGTCTGTTTGTCTGCTAATGGTGTATAAGAATGCTTGTGATTTTCGCAAATTCATTTTGTATCCTGAGACTTTGCTGAAGTTGCTTATCAGCTTAAGGAGATTTTGGGCTGAGAAGATGGGGTTTTCTAAATATAAAATGATGTCAACTGCAAACAGGGACAATTTGACTTCTTCTTTTCCTAACTGAATATCCTTTATTTCTTTCTCTTTCCTGATTGCCCTAGCCAGAACTTGCAGCACTATGTTGAATAGGAGTGGTGAGAGAGGGCATCCCTGTCTTGTGCCAGTTTTCAAAGGGAATGCTTCCAGTTTTTGCCCATTCAGTATGATATTGGCTGTGGATTTGTCATAAATAGCTCTTATTATTTTGAGATATGTTCCATCAATACCAAATTTATTGAGAGTTTTT
Source organism: Macaca mulatta (assembly GCF_049350105.2). Classification (NCBI taxonomy): domain Eukaryota; kingdom Metazoa; phylum Chordata; class Mammalia; order Primates; family Cercopithecidae; genus Macaca; species Macaca mulatta. The sequence continues at coordinate 129,608,531 of NC_133413.1, forward strand.
AGCATGAAGGACTGTTGAATTTTGTCAAAGGCCTTTCTGCATCCATTGAGATAATCACGTGGTTTTTGTCTTTGGTTCTGTTATATACTGGATTACGTTTATTGATTTGCATATGTTGAACCAGCCTTGCATCCCAGGGATGAAGCCCACTTGATCATGGTGGATAAGCTTTTTGATGTGCTGCTGGATTCGGTTTGCCAGTATTTTATTGAGGATGTTTGCATCTATGTTCATCAGGGATATTGGTCTAAAATTCTCTTTTTTTTGTTGTATCTCTCTCAGGCTTTGGTATCAGGATGATGTTGGCCTCATAAAATGAGTTAGGGAGGATTCCCTCTTTTTCTTTTGATTGGAATAGTTTCAGAAGGAATGGTACCAGCTCCTCCTTGTACCTCTGGTAGAATTCGGCTCTGAATCCGTCCGGTCCTGGACTTTTTTTGGTTGGTAGGCTATTAATTATTGCCTCAATTTCAGAGCCTGCTATTGGTCTATTCAGGGATTCAACTTCTTCCTGGTTTAGTCTTGGGAGAGTGTAACTGTTCAGGAAATTATCCATTTCTTCTAGGTTTTCTAGTTTTATTTGCGTAGAGGTGTTTATAGTATTCTCTGATGGTAGTTTGTATTTCTGTGGGGTCGGTGGTGATATCCCCTTTATCATTTTTTATTGCATCTATTTGATTCTTCTCTGTTTTCTTCTTTATTAGTCTTGATAGCGGTCCATCAATTTTGTTGATCTTTTCAAAAAACCAGCTCCTGGATTCATTGATTTTTTGGAGGGTTTTTTTTTCACTATCTCCTTCAGTTCTGCTCTGATCTTAGTTATTTCTTGCCTTCTGCTAGCTTTTGAATGTGTTTGCTCTTGCTGCTCTAGTTCTTTTAATTGTGATGTTAGAGTGTCAATTTTAGATCTTTCCTGCTTTCTCTTGTGGGCATTTAGTGCTATAAATTTCCCTCTACACACTGCTTTAAATGTGTCCCAGAGATTCTGGTATGTTGTATCTTTGTTCTCATTGGTTTCAAAGAACATCTTTATTTCTGCCTTCATTTCGTTATGTACCCAGTAGTCATTCAGGCGGAGGTTGTTCAGTTTCCATGTAGTTGAGCGGTTTTGATTGAGTTTCTTAGTCCTGATTTCTAGTTTGATTGCACTGTGGTCTGAGAGACAGTTTGTTATAATTTCTGTTCTTGTACATTTGCTGAGGAGTGCTTTACTTCCAACTATGTGGTCAACTTTAGGATAAGTGTGTTGTGCTGACAAGAATGTGTATTCTGTTGATTTGGGGTGGAGAGTTCTGTAGATGTCTATTAGGTCCGCTTGGTACAGAGTTGAGTTCAATTCCTGGATATCCTTGTTAACTTTGTCTTGTTGATCTGTCTAATGTTGACAGTGGGGTGTTAAAGTCTCCCATTATTATTGTATGGGAGTCTAAGTCTCTTTGTCAGTCTCTAAGGACTTGCTTTATGAACCTGGGTTCTCCTGTATTAGGTGCATATATATTTAGGATAGTTAATTGATCCCTTTACCATTATGTAATGGCCTTCTTTGTCTCTTTTGATCTTTGATGGTTTAAAGTCTGTTTTATCAGAGAGTAGGATTGCAACCCCTGCTTTTTTTTTGTTTTCCATTTGCTTGGTAGATCTTCCTCCATCCCTTTATTTGAGCCTATGTGTGTCTCTACATGTGAGATGGGTCTCCTGAATACAGCAAACTGATGGGTCTTGACTCTTTATCCATTCCAGTCTTTGTGTTTTAATTGGAGCATTTAGTCCATTTACATTTAAGGTTAATATTGTTATGTGTGAACTTGATCCTGCCATTATGATATTAGCTGGTTATTTTGCTCGCTAGTTGATGCAATTTCTTCCTAGCATCAATGGACTTTACATTTTGACATGTTTTTGCAATGGCTGGTACTTGTTGTTCCTTTCCATGTTTAGTGCTTCCTTCAGGGTCTCTTGTAAGGCAGGCCTGGTGGTGACAAAATCTCTAAGCATTTGCTTGTCTGTAAAGGATTTTATTTCTCCTTCACTTATGAAACTTAGTTTGGCTGGATATGAAATTCTGGGTTGATAATTCTTTTCTTTAAGAATGTTGAATATTGGCCCCCACTCTCTTCTGGCTTGGAGAGTTTCTGCCGAGAGATCTGCTGTTAGTCTGATGGGCTTCCCTTTGTGTGTAACCCGACCTTTCTCTCTGGCTGCCCTTAACATTTTTTCCTTCATTTCAACTTTGGTGAATCTGACAATTATGTGTCTTGGAGTTACTCTTCTCGAGGAGTATCTTTGTGGCATTCTCTGTATTTCCTGAATTTGAATATTGGCCTGCCTTACTAGGTTAGGGACGTTCTCCTGGATGATATCCTGCAGAGTGTTTTCCAACTTGGTTCCATTTTCCCCCTCACTTTAAGCACACCAATCAGACGTAGATTTGGTCTTTTCACATAATCCTATACTTCTTGGAGGCTTTGTTCATTTCTTTTTACTTTTTTCTCCACACTTCTCTTCTTGCTTCATTTCATTCATTTGATCTTCAATCACTGATAATCTTTCTTCTAGTTGATCGAGTTGGTTACTGAAGCTTGTGGATTTGTCACATAGTTCTCATGTTATGGTTTTCATCTCTATCAGTTCTTTTAAGGTCTTCTCTGCATTGATTATTCTAGTTATCCATTCATCCATTCTTTTTTCAAGGTTTTTAGTTTCTTTGTGCTGGTTACATAGTTCCTCCTTTAGCTCTGAGAAGTTTGATGGACTGAAGCCTTCTTCTCTCAACTTGTCAAAGTCATTCTCCATCCAGCTTTGTTCCATTGCTGGCGATGAGCTGCATTCCTTTGGAGGCGGAGATGCACTCTGATTTTTTTGAATATCCAGCTTTTCTGCACTGCTTTCTCCCCATCTTTATGGTTTTATCTGCCTTTGATCTTTGATGATGGTGATGTACTGATGGGGTTTTGGTGTGGGTGTCCTTTCTGTTTGTTAGTTTTCCTTCCAACAGTCAGGACTCTCAGCTGTAGGTCGGTTGAAGTTTGCTCGAGGTCCACTCCAGACCCTGTTTGCCTGGGTATCAGCAGCAGAGGCTGCAGAAGATAGAATATTGCTGAACAGCGAGTGTTGCTGTCTGATTCTTGCTCTGGAAGCTTCATCTCAGGGGTGTACCCCGCCATGTGATGTGTTGGTCTGCACTAGTGGGGGATGTCTCCCATCAGGTCATGGACTCACTTGATCAGCAGGCAGTCTGTCCGTTCTCAGATCTCAGCCTTCATGGTGGGAGATCTACTGCTGTCTTCAAAGCTATCAGACAGGGGCATTTACATCTGCAGAGGTTTCTGCTGCTTTTTGTTTAGCTATGCCCTGTCCCAGAGGAGGACTCTACAGAGGCAGGCCGACCTCCTTGAGCTGCGGTGGGCTCCACCCAGCTTCATGGTGGCTTTGTTTACCCACTTAAGCCTCAGCAATGCTGGCGCCCCTCCCCCAGCCTCGCTGCTGCCGCCTTGCAGTTAGATCTCATACTGCTGTGCTAGCAATGAGGGAGGCTCCGTGGGCAGGGGACCCTCTGGGCCAGGTGTGGTGTATAATCTCCTGGTGTGCTTTTTGCTAAGACCCTTGGTAAAGCACAGTATTAGGGTGGGAGTTACCCAATTTTCCAGGTGTTGTGTGTCTCAGTTTCCCTTGGCTAGGAAAAGGGATTCCCTTCCCCCTTGCGCTTCCCAGGTGAGGCGATGCCTCGCCCTGCTTCAGCTCTCGCTGGTTGGGCTGCACCAGCTGACCAGCACCGATTGTCCGGCACTCCCCAGTGAGATGAACCCAGTACCTCAGTTGAAAATGCAGAATTCACCCGTCTTCTGTGTCACTCACAGCTGGAGGCTGGAGCTCTTCCTATTCAGCCATCTTGGGCCTATTTTTTTTTAAGACAGAGTCTTGCTCTGTTGCCCAGGCTGGAGTGCAGTGGTGCAATCTCGGCTCACTGCAAGCTCCGCCTCCCAGGTTTACACCATTGTCCTGCCTCAGCCTCCCAAGTAGCTGGGACTACAGGTGCCTACCACCAGGCCCATCTAATTTTTTGTATTTTTTAGTAGAGACAGGGTTTCACCGTGTTAGCCAGGATGGTGTCTATCTCCTGACCTCATGATCTGCTCGCCTCAGCCTCCCAGAGTGCTGGAATTACAGGTGTGAGCCACCGTGCCTGGCCAGATGTGAGAACAATTTCTATGAACAGTATCATTTGCTGTATGGCCATTTACAAAGGCAGTGCAATGCTCTCCTTTGTAATATTGCTATAACAGTAATAGAAATCAATAATAGGTTTGATAGAAAAGACTTCAAACGGAACCCTTACACACTGTTGGTAGGAATGTAAATTAGTACAGTCATTATAGAGAACATTGTGGAAGTTCCTCAAAAAGTTAAAAATAGAACTACCATATGATCAAGCAATCCCACACCTGGGTATATATCCAAAGGAAATGAAATCAGTGAGATATCTGCATTCTCATATTCATTACAGCCAAGATATGGAATCAACCTAAGGGTCGTAGAGGAATGAAGAAAATGCAGTATATATTCACAATACTAATTCAGCCTTTAAAAAGGCTGAAATCCTGTCATTTGCAATATAGATGAACATTATGTTATGTGAAATAAGTCAAGCACAGAAAGACCAATACCACATGATCTCACTTATATGTGAAATCTTAAAAAGTTGAATTCACAGAAGTAGAGAATAGAATGGTGATTACCAGGGTATGGGGTAATGGGAGACTGGGGAAATGTTGGTCAAAGAATACAAAATTTCAGTTAGGAGAAATAAGTTCAAGAGATCTGTTATATAGCGTGGTGACTATAGTTAATAACAGTGTATTATTATATTCTTGAAAAATGCGTAAAAAAGATTCCAAATGTTCTCCCCACAAAAATATTTATAGGAGGTTATATATATATATATATATATATATATATATATATATATGCTCAATTTAGCCATCCCACAATGTATAAATATTTCAGAACATCGTGTACATGATAAATATGTATTTTGGTCAATTAATTTTTTCTGAAAACTAAAGAAACTGGACTTTGGGACTAGACACACTACATGTTTTTCTCCCTCCCAAAGTTAATATTTGTGTGGCTTTAAACAGTCATTTAACTGAAAAGAAAGAAGAAATTCTTTGTAAAATGGAGACAATAAATGGTGGTTATAAGGATGAGTAACAATGCACGTAAGGTACCTGATATGTGGGAGCTATTAAAAACAGTGATGTGTTGACAGTATATTAATTCAGGTAAGACAATATGAACTGTAATAGTGTTATGCTTCATAGGAATGTCAGCAACATACAAAGAAACCTAATAAACGAGTTCTTATACTTTTGGTCAAAGTACATGTTAGTAGTTTTTAATGAAATATATGAATATGTGTTATTGAATTCTATTATTAGTCTTCTGTATCTTTCAGTGGAAAATCTCTAATGATAAAAATAACTGCTCAAAAATAAAATTATGTAATGTGTATGAATACGTATAATAACCATAATAAAAATATGTTATTTAAATGCTATTTTACTTGAATTTTAAAGACAGCATATGTTATGGCTTTTTTATATTATCCTAATTAACATTGATCTCTATGGCATCTTAATCCAAATTAAAATTATATATTATAAAATTCAGTATATGGAAAGGTTTACCAATGTGCCAATTAAGATGGGTTGGTTGATTTCCACTTGGATTCTAATAGCCTGACATTTCTAAAGCAGCTAAGATAAACAGTGAATATAGTTAAGGTTGTTTAATTAAATGTTTTGATCTTGCTAAACCTAAACTTCATCATTTAAAATAAGGAACAGAAAAATATGTATTTTTTAATTGCAGATGTCTTTTCTCTCCTCTTTTAGGATTTTGCCTACCATTTTACAGTATTTGTCTTCTATTTTGGAGCCTTTTTATTGGAAGCAGCAGCCACATCCCTGCATGATTTGCACTGCAATACAACCATGACCCTGCAGCCGCTCCTGAGTGATAACCAGTATAACATAAACGTAGCAGCCACAGTAAGTATTCAATGAGTACCATTCACCAGCACTTCCGCTCTACTGTCAAGGCCTCCAAGAAACTCCTCAGGCAACATTCGTTTCCTTTAATGCTAGCCATTAGCATTAAATATATAATAGCTATTTATCTGTACAATAACCCTGTAAGCAAAGTGCCATGATCACCCCCAGTATTGTGGGTGATTAAACTGTAGCACAATGAGGTTGATGTTCATGTAAGATCATAGCGAACCATTAGAACTGCTTGGCTTTGCACAGCAATGTCTACTTTGCAAAAAGAATTGTGTTTTTTGCTTCTGATAACTTTCAGAGATGGTAAAGGAGATCTCCCGGTTTTGTTCTTTAGTATTCGATAGCTGCTTGCAATTTATTTTTATTCAATGAATAGTTACTGTGGGCCTACCATTTATCAAGTAATTTTGCTGGGTGTTGAGGACAGGGTGAGTAAGGCAAATAGCTAGCCATTGTAGTAGATGATAGGCAGATGAAATACATTCCTTGGGGTATTTATGAAATTTTTAAAATCATCTAATTCATATACTGGAGTTAATTTGTCATTTTGTATAGATAATTTGAAGAAATAATATATTTTTTGTTGTTAGAGATCATTTTTAAGATGTCAGAAGTCCAAATTATTTTCTAAAATATTGTGATATTTAATATAAGTATATGGCAAATTAGTGACCCTAATGTTTTATTATGTTCCCCAGGTAGCCTATAAATAACCCAGTACTCATATAGTCATTGAAATCTGTCTGGAGCAGCACTGTCTAGTAGAACTTTCTACAGTGACAGGAATATTTCATGTAAGTGCTGTCCAAAATGGTGACCACTAGCCTCATGTGGCTGTTGAGCAATTGAAAATTAACTAGGCTGAGGAGCCATAGCTCATGCCTATAATCCCAGCACATCGGTAGGCCAAGGTGGGAGGACTGCTTGAGGCCAGGAGTTTGAGACCAGCCTGGTCAACATAGCAAAACCCTGTCTCTGAAAAAGGAAAAACAAAAAACAAACCAGAATAAAGAATTGGCCAGGCCTGGTGGCTTGTGTCTGTAGTACTACCTACCCAGGAGCTCAGGAGCCCAGGAGGTGGAGGTTGCAGTGAGCAGAGACCACACCACTGTACTTCACTCTGAGTGACAGACCGAGACTCTGTCTGGTGGGGGGAGAGAAAGAGTGAGAAAGATAACTAGTATGACTAAGGAACTGAATTTTTAGGGTTAATTTTAATAAATTTAATCACATGTGCCTAGTGGCTATCATGTTAGACAATACATGTCTAGAGTTTGAGTTTTGAGGGGTAAAAGACAAATGGTTTCAAGACTATTATAAGTTTCCCAAGTCTCTGGTAGGATTTGTCAAAATGTATTGAGTGCCTGTGAAGAATTAGGCTGAAGGTGGGATTACAACAAAAAGGAGTCATGGTTTTAGCTTTGAAAGGTTTATAGTATAGATTAGTGACTTTAACACTTGCTTATAAAAGAAATAAAAGTTTCATTTAATGAATTCTTACCTAAAACCCCAATAAATCTAGAATAAAAGTTTAGGTGCTGTAGTTGAAGTGGAGGAAGAGGGCCTTGAATGATGTTCATTCTCTTTTCATAAAGCTGCCTCTACCCACCATATCATCCCTGAGGATCATAGAATCCTTGTGATCCAAAAATCACATTGGAAAACCCTTGGTTTTAGCAGTTTTACAAAGCAAAGTTCAGGAACTTGACTTTTTTCCTTGCTATTAGTCATCAATTCCCATTGTATTTGCCTTTATATGTTTCTTACTTCTAGTCCCTTCTTTTTAATGGTACAGGCTAGTTTCTCATATCTTGGATCATTAAAGTATCCCCACATCTATTGATAGTCACCCTAGAACCTACTTTCACAAGAATAGTAGCTGCTGAAATACTTGATGGTTGTCTGAGGTCCTTCATTTCTCACCTTTGTCCTAAGGGCCTAGTTTTCCGTGTTCTCCATCATGTAATTCTTTTCTGGCTGCTTCTCTTTTGTGACTTTGTCCCTGTTGTCCTTCCCTTTCTAAGTAAAGCTGTCTCAGTAAACCTCTACATGCTTCGAGTTCAGCATTACATCCCGTTTCATCCATGTGCTCACTCCAAAGTAAATCTCTAGTTTGAGTTTTATTCTAACTAAAATGTATCAGCCATCCATTTGGGACATTAGATAGGAAAATTCCTTTTCCATAATAATAGATATCAAGCGCTATTGCTCTCATTCAGAAAACAATGTCTAGATTAGAAATGTATCAGAGAAACAATCAGCAGAAGGGTGGAAAGAAGAGCAGAATAGTAATTAAAACTGTGAAAATGGTCTATAGGTGAATCTAGTATTCCTTCCCAGAGCTAGCTTCCTAGTTAAGAATCCCTGTGCTAAACCATAACATTTATCATGTTGAACTGCTTTTTCTTTGTCTTTTAGTCTTCTATGGGTCATAAGCCCTAAAAGGGGGAGGATGCTATCTACTGTTTGTATGTACGAAGTGCAGTGATATACACACAGTTGGTGCTAAAGAGATTCTCGGGACAGTAATTCACAGTAGAGTGTAGATTTGTGCATAGGACTGTCTCCTATACAAGAGCAAGCCAACCTGACAATTCATTTCCACTTGTCTTAGTTGAGTTTTAAAGTTACCTTCCATCATCACAGAAATTATTTGATGAATCCTCAGGTTCTGATAGTTGCTGGCTTCCTTGGCTGTGAAGCCACTACATGAATAGAACTTCATGCTGAATTTTTAAATACAGTGCCTGGGGATTCACAAATACTTAATAAGTGAGCCCAGAATGTGAACAAATTGAACAAATGTTCAATGTAAAGTCGTCCACAAATGAGAAAATTATTAGGGGCTAAAATGTTTAAAGGAAGTGGGGGGTAATTGTATGAGGGAATAAATAAGTTGTACAAATCATCAAATAAATCAATGTAAAATATTTTTGTAAGTGTTGAAGTGTTTTTAGGTAGATTGGTCAATCTTCATATGTTTGTTCTTGAGGCCACTGCTTTTAAGTCGGTGTTGTAAATCTGATGTGAATTTTTGTTTCTTTTTTCTTAGATTTTTGCCTTTATGACGACAGCTTGTTATGGTTGCAGTTTGGGTCTGGCTTTACGAAGATGGCGACCGTAACACTCCTTAGAAACTGGCAGTCGTGTGTTAGTTTCATTTGTCTACTTTATATGTCTGATCAATTTGGATACCATTTTGTCCAGATGCAAAAACATTCCAAAAGTAATTTGTTTAGTAGAGAGAGAGACTATCAAAGCTCAAATTTTGGTTTATTTCATGGATGGAATGTTAATTTTATTATGATATTAAAGAAATGGCCTTTTATTTTACATCTCTCCCCTCCTTCCCTTCCTGAAAGTTTCCTTTTATGTTCATAAAATACAAATATATTATTCATAAAAAATTAGTATCCCTTTTGTTTGGTTGCTGAGTCACCTAATTGGTAACTACAACTCCCTAAAAAAACTCATTTCAAATAGGCTTCGCACTGAACTCTATAATTTAGTGTAAACCAGGAATTGGCACACTTTTTAAAAAATGGGCCAGAAGGTAAATATTTATGCTTCATGGGCCATACAGTCTGTCACAACTATAGCATGAAAGCAGCTGTACACAATACAGAAATGAATGAGTGTGGTTATGTTCTAATAAAACTTTATTTATAAAAACAAGGGGAGGCTGGGTTTAACCTGTGGGCCATAGTTTGTCGACCACTGGTGTAAAACCTTAGTTATATATGTTCTGCATTTTCTTGAACTGATCATGAAAACCTATAAACCTAATAGACAAGCCACATAATATTTAGCTTCATTATGCAATAATCACATTGCCTTTGTGTTAATAGTCACATACTTACCTTTGGAGGAATGTATGGTTTCTCAGACTATCTCAGGCAGAGTCCTGGATGTAGGCAAAAGTAATTTATGAAGTAAACTTTAGTCGCTTAATCAAACTAATGATAGTCTAACAACTGAGCAAGATCCTCATCTGAGAGTGCTTAAAATGGGATCCCCAGAGACCATTAACCACTACTGGAACTGGTATCTAGCTACTTATGTCTTACTTTGAGTTTATGCTTCAGTATACAGTTGTTTGCCCTGTGCATGAACATACCCATATTTGTGTGTGGATATGTGAAGCTTTTCCAAATAGAGCTCTCAGAAGAATTAAGTTTTTACTTCTAATTATTTTACATTACTTTGAGTTAAATTTGAATAAAGTTGTAGATTCTTGTTTTTGCATTAGCCCAGACATCTATATTGTTTTTGCACTGGTGACAGACAAAATCAGTTTTAAAATCATAGCCAGCACAAAAACTATTTCTGGCTAAATAGCACAGAAAAGTATTTTAGCCTACCTGTAGAGATCCTGGTCATGGAAAGGTGCCAAAATGTTTTGAATGGAAGAACAAGTTAGAGTGAGGCCACAGTTCCCACCACACTAGGGCTTTTGTATTGCTCTACTCTTTCAGCCCTTTACTTTCTGGCTGAAGCATCCCCTTGGAGTGCCATGTATAAGTTGGGCTATTAGAGTTCATGGAACATAGAACAACCGTGAATGAGTGGCATGATCAGTGCTTAATGATCAAGTATTACCTATCTAATAATCCTCTAGAAAGAACCCTGTTAGATCTTGGTTTGTGATAAAAATATCAAGACAGAAGACATGAGGAAATGAGGCATATGACTTTGTACTTACATCAGATATTTTCTGTAATATCCTACTTCCTTGGTTTTCCCAGCTCCATACCACACACCTAAACCTGTGTTATGAATTACATATTACAAAGTCATAAATGTGCCATATGGATATATAGTCTATTCTAGTTGGAATCGTTTAGTCTGCTAGAATTTAGTTGTGAGACTTTTTTTTGTTTCCCAGTATAGCAGTCTTCTGTTTGGTGGCATTAAATTGATTTCTTTAAAATGCTTTGGTGGCATTTTTGTAAATGGATTGCTTCTAGATTGTTACAAACCAAGCCTAAGACACATCTGTGAATACTTAGATTTGTAGATTAATTGCATTCTAGATTTGTGAGTTGAATGACAAAGGAGTTGAACAAAAATTATGGCGTTTAAGAATTTAACATATCTTAGCTGTAAAAATGAGAAAGTGTTGGTTGGTTTTAAAATCTGGTAACTCCTTGATGAAAAGAAATTTATTTTATACGTGTTATGTCTCTAATAAAGTATTCATTTGATAATCTTTGTGGTCATCTATTACACCATTCACTTTGAAATTCAGTTAAAGGTTTGATATAAACTTGACAGAGCTTCTAGACTTATAATGTATAAAAAGTTGTGTTTTAAACATTTCTGTGTAAAAGTCTCTCAGGAATTGTCTTTTTTCTTTGATGAAGGTGAAAGAGGTAAGTCTTTGGAAGTAACGTTGCATAGGAAGTTTAAATGAGAATTCTGTTTTGCCGAGTGTGATGACTTATGTCTATATTCCCAAAACTTTGGGAAGCCGAGGCCGGAGGATCCCTTGACACTAGGAATTCAGGACCAACCTGGGCAATATACTGAGACTTCATCTCTACAAAAAAATTAAAAAATTAGCTGGGTGCATGGTGGCACATGCCTCTCGTCCCAGCTACTTGGGAAACTGAGGTGGGAGGATGGCTTTAGCCCAGGAGGTTGAGGCTCCAGCCTGGGTAACAGAGTGAGACCCTGTCTCATAAATAAATAAATAAACAAAAAAACAAACGAAACTATCCATGCTAAAAAGAGAGAATTCTGTTTTACTTAAAAAGCATTTGTACCATGTTTTATATGTTTCAAGCATTTTGTCAAATGTTACTTCATTTATTCCTCATCATAACAACCCTATGGGGTGTATACTCATCCCATTTTAAAGGCTTGGAGACTAAAACACAAGTTTTACATCCGTATCCAAAAATGTGATCTTTTCTTCACCCAAAGAAGTTTTAGCAGAATGTTCAACAACATAACTATTTATGGTAAATGTCACATCTTATATCATTTTTCTCATAACAAAGGACTCATGATTTTAGCTGTAAGAATTTAAGCCAAACTTGCATGAGGGAGAAGAGGTTAGGCCACTTGCATCTAGAACGGTCCCTGAGTGCTTGACTACCTGAGTGTTTTTCCACTTTGTCAATTCTGGCATGAACTATGGGGGCTTCGGTCTGCTGTATTACCTTACATTGACTCAGCCTTTTCCCAAATTATCCAGGCTTCCAGGGATGCCTGGAACTGACTTCAGAAGGATTTTCCAGTCTGAGAGGTGCCATTTGATCTTGAGCATGGACTATGAATTTCCACCTCTGAATACTCCAGAATCTGGAATTCTGGATCATTATCATGAAGGTTCTATCATTAACAACATGCCTCAAGTTTAACTGATGAATCAGTGTCTTAGGTGGCAGCTTATTCATCAGGCAGGGGTCCAGAGTTTGGGGACAGCAATGATGCTTAACCCATTTATGCCTAGTGTTCTATTACTGGAACACTAAGTTTGTGGAAGTTACTTATATCCTACTGCTCAAGGTCATTGCCAAGGTCTGATTTTTCACAAAAAACATTTGCAACCTCCGGCATAAATTAGTTATGTTTAGTGTTTTGAATGTCCAACTTTGTGATAAAAAAGGATGTTAGTTACACCTTTATTGGGCTGTGCCCCTAGCAAAAGGACAATCCTAGTTCCTCTCTCTGGAGCACTCTTTTCCCAAGTTACTACTGAGCTGGCTTTCTCACCCTCTTTGGGTCTTTGCTTAGTCATCACCTTTACAGTGAGGTCCTACCTCAGAACCACATTTAATCTTGAATCTCACAAGAGCACTCCCTGTTCTCCTTTTCTACATTTATATTTTGTATAGTGTATATGAATATACAATTAATTTATATTTGTCTTCTTTTATACATTTTTGGATAGTGCATATACACTATACAAAATATCTTCCTTCAGTGTCCAAGCCAATGAGCTGAGGCCATTCGTTCTGGGCAGTCCACAGGCAATGACTGCACATGGTGTTGGTATAAGGGCTCATCGTTTCTAGCTAGTGTGAGACTCCTCTATGGGCAATCTTTGTGCTGGAGCTCACTGCTAAATTGGTTGAGACTTTCTCAGAATGAGCACAGTCTGAGGCTCTTCCTACCTAAGGCTTTTAGGCTCTCACTTCTCCTTTCATAAGAGTCAAACCTGCATCAGGGGCAGAAAGATATATTTTGTATAGTGTATACTATATTTTGTATAGTGTATATGCATATAGCATTAATTTATATTTGTTGTCTTCTTCACTAGAATGTAAGGTTTGTGTTTTGTTAATTTTAGACAGCAGGTTTTAACAGTTGTCTCCATTTTTGAGCATACATACTTTATACATGTGGAATATCTGAACTGGTGTCCACCTATTTTAAGTATTTGGTTGGTTCAAAAGTAATTGTGGTTTTTGCTGTTGAATGTAATGGCAAAAGCTGCAATTCCTTTTGCACCAACCTATTAGTAAAAGTTTAATTTTGTGCTCATAAAATAGAGTTAAAATATTTCCTTTGTCACTCTGTAATTATCTTGCACATTTAAGTGCACATACTCCATTTTAGAGACAATATGAATAGAATATTGGCTTGGAGGGCATAAAACTGGACTGTCTCCTTTGCTGTTTGATGGAAGTGTCTATGTTAGACACTAAGATGAAGTGTCTAACAGAGGCTGGCAGCCGTAAGCATTGAAATTGGTTTCTCAGTAAGATGATAGGTACTCCATGTCTTCAGAATGACTACGTTGACTAAATCTCAAAGATTAACTCTTGGCCAAATATGGTTTCATAGAACAAATAAATTCTCCACAAAATAATATGATATTATGTACTTTTCCAATGTGGGATAACTAAGTTAGCCAGACTTAGTCTTGGTTTTTATTTTAAATTTAATAGTTATACTTTCAATGTGAATTAAGGAATTATAACTTGCACATCAATTGCATGATTTCATGGATATTATTCAGTATGAGAAAAAATATTGTGAAAAAATAGTCCATTTAACATTTGTGGGACCTGAGGTGAGCCACTTAATTTATTCAAGCCTAAGTTATCTACCAGCGATGATGATGCAAGTCTGGGAGAGGAAGTCCTTTGGAAAGAAGAAGCCAAGATGCAGTTCAAAGTACAAGATGTTTGTTGGAGAAAATGCCTATAAAGGATAAAGAGGAGAGAGAGCAGAAGTAGGAAAAATAATCTTTCTGCCCCTGATGCAGGTTTGACTCTTATGAAAGGAGAAGTGAGAGCCTAAAAGCCTTAGGTAGGAAGAGCCTCAGACTGTGCTCATTCTGAGAAAGTCTCAACCAATTTAGCAGTGAGCTCCGGCACAAAGATTGCCCATAGAGGAGTCTCACACTAGCTAGAAACGATGAGCCCTTATACCAACACCATGTGCAGTCATTGCCTGTGGACTGCCCAGAACAAATGGCCTCAGCTCATTGGCTTGGACACTGAAGGAAGATCCTGAGGGCATCTGCAACTGGTGCTGTCAGATAACTGCACTCCCTGTGGATGGTTATCTTTTGGAGATCTAAATAGCACACTTCATAACTGCCACTTTTCACCCCTTGTACCAAATCAATCCACTTCTCCATGCATATCCTGGGAGCCACTCCTCAGTGGGCCTCTCATCCTGAGGGGAAAACTTTTAGAAAAGGAAGGTTAGTGGGTCAAACTCAGCCACATCACTGCGGTTGGTCTTGGGGCCACAACTGGTATTTATCTCTCTCTCCAACCATCCATTCTGAATTCTCTTAGCAGCTATCACCTACCTTTGCAGGTCTGGGTGAGTTATCTGGTGGTGTGACCCACACCCTCATTCTTGAAGGGTCTGAATCCAAGACAACAATAACTTTTTCAGGAGGGGGGTCACTGTACTTGTCCATCCACAGTCATAATTGGGTAAGGAATTACCACAAAGGTACCCATGTGGATCACCTGAGTTTCATACATATTCCTCCCTATTTCTATTGTGGAATAACAGCCCTACATACCTTTTTATCAGGATCAATCACCCCTGCAAAAAGGGCAACTCCTTCCTGCTCGCTTGGTGCTTAAAGACTCCAAAATGACTCAACAGCAGCCACAGCTTGTAGTTCAATAAAATCCTTGCTGTCCTAGAAAAGAATAAGCAGATCAGAATGGTAACCAAGCAGAATCCCAAATTGTAAGGATGGGAAGCACAAAGTCCATAATGAGTCATTGGGAGTGATGGTAAATGAGGCCACTCCTGTTTTCATCTCTTTTCCTGGGCCGATTAGTTTTTCCTTTTGGGAACACAATACTCTATAGAAGTCTCAAATTCAATGTGCATGTGGCATTCAGGAAAATGGCACCCCACTGTCATGGGTATTGCCTCTGTGCTGGTGCTTCAAATGTGCTTTCAGCAGGCTATTCCAACACTATCAGGCTGGTTGATCCTGGATCATGCATTATGTGATGTGGTCAATGACCGCAGTCATGGGGCTATCTCCCTGGTTAGATGCTAAGTTGAGTGTGATTTCATGCTTCTGGAGCAAGCACTCCATAAGCCCACTGCACATGACTGTATATATTCTCACCTCGGAGCACTTTTATTCCACAAAAGTTTCATCAGATAAACTCAGAAAACATAGGGGTAAATCCCAGTGACCTTGGATTTGACCATGGATTCTCAGGTATGACACTAAAAGCATAAGCAATCGAAAAAACAGATAAATTGATCTTCATCAAAATTTTAAACTATTTTTACATCGAAGGATACTGCAAAGAAAGTAAAAACTTACACAATGGGAAAAATTTGCAAATACGTCTGATAAGGGTCCAGTATCCAGAATACATAAAGAATTCTTACCACAAAAAACAATTCAATTTAAAAATTGGCAAAACACTTGAATGGACATTTCTCCAAAAAAGATATACAAACAGCCAAAAAGCACATGAATAGATGCTCAGCAACATTAGCTATCAGGAAAATGCAAATTAAATCAATAATTACCACTTCACCACCCACTAAGATGGTTAGCTATAACTTTTTAAAGAAAGAAAGTCGGAAGCCTTGTACATTGCTCGTAAGAATGTAAGATGGTGCAGCTTCTGTGGAAAATAATTTGACAGTTCCTCCAAATATTTTGGGGGGCAAACAATAGAATTATATGACCCAGTAATTCCACTCCTAGGTATGTATTCCAAAGAATTTAAAACAGATACTCAAGCAAATAAAGCAAATACTATACAAAAATGGCTATTCACAACAGCTGAAAGGAGGAAACAATCCAAATCCCATCAATGGACGAATGGATGAACAGATGTGGTATATCCATAACATGGAATATTATTCAGCCATTAAAAAATGAAGCACTGATACATACGACAACATAGGTGAACCTAGAAAACATTATTGCTCAGTGAAACGACGCACCAAAGAGGTCAAACATTGAATGATTTTATTTATGTGAAATATACAGAATCAATAAATCTATATAGACAGCAAGCAGATCAGTAATTGCCAGGGGCTGGAAGGAGGAGGAATTGAAGAGTGACTGCTTAATGGATATTGAATTTCCTTTCGGAGTGATGAAACTATTTAAGATGTAGGCAGAAGTGATGGTTGCACAACATTGTAAATGTACTAAATGCTACTGAATTGTACACTTTAAAATGGTTAATTTTATATGTGAATTTCACTTCAATTTTTAAAAAGCTCCAAAAAAACAAGGGGAGGTGATGATTAAGCTCCACTTATTTTTAAGATATGTTGCTCACCACTTTCTTCACAACCACTCCTGGATATGACTCTAATGGAGCTATCATGCAGTTTCAGCTTGTACCCACATAAGGAAGCCCCCATAAGAGGCAAAGGTGTAAGTTATAGGGAGAGGTGATGGCTAACAAGCAAGTCTGAGCTAACTGCTCATGCAGCTTACTCATGCCTTCCACCAGAAAAGTAATGTCTCTACTTATAATAAACTACTGTGCTCACTCAAATTTATGACTTCATTGTAGCCCAACAAAACCTAACTCAATTGGGCAGCTCTGGGTGGCTGGTCACTTGGTATCCCATGGTCCAGTGTTCTATCTCTACCAGGGCCCAATGGCGTGTAGAAACTATTCCCAAAAGGCATTTAATTCTCCACTTCAAATGGCATGACCTTGCTGCAGAACCCACAATTTAGGGCCTAAATTATGATTCTATTTTTACACACACCTCCACCTGAATTCATATGTTGAAGCCCTATTTCCAACGTAACTGTATTTGGAGACAGGATCTTTAGAAGATAAAGTTAAATGATTTTATAAAGGTTGGGCCTTAATCCATAGGACTGGTGGACCCATTAGAAAAGCAACTCTCTCTGACTCTGTCATGTGAGGACAGAGCAAGAGGATGGCCATCTGCAAGCCGGGAAGAGGCCCTTAATAGGAACTGACTCTGCCAGAAATGGATATGGGACTTCTAGCCTCCAGAACTTTGAGGAAATAAATTTCTGTTATTTAAGCCACCCAGTTCTGTGGCATTTTGTTATGGTAAACTGAAGTTACCAAGACAAGCTGCTATGTCACAGCCTGGATCTGCTGCACAGCTCTTTCCTGTTCCAGATACCACACAAAGATGATTCCCTTTTATGTCAAACCATGTATGAGCCAAAGGGATATTCCTATGAAACATATTGCCTTAGAAAACCCAGTGAGACCTGCAAACCATGGTACTTCCATTTTGGAATTAAGAAAGCAAAATGCAGCCATTTACCTTTTTCTTTGGAGGGGAGGTCCCAACATGCCCCTGACAAGTAGATGTCTAAAATTTTTACAGAAAGAGCAGGTGCTTGAATCTTCAGAGGGTTCATCGTACGCCCTCTGGAGTGTACGTTTTACCAAGCTCTTCACTCTGCCCTTGCTCATCCTAATGTTATTGATGTAATGAACCAATATCATGTTTTACAGTTATATCCAGGTGGTCTTCAGATTATGACACACAACAGGAGAATTATGCCAGTCCCAGTACAAATCTGTCAACGTGCAGGGGAACACTCTGGCCAATGCGATGATTCAGGTCTTTGTAAGTACAGAGGGAACAATACTTGAAAGTACAGAGGGAACAATATGTTTAGTGCTGTCTGATCCATGTAGTAAACGTTTCTGATGCTCTTTTCTC
The DNA here is from genome assembly GCF_049350105.2 of Macaca mulatta. NCBI lineage: Eukaryota > Metazoa > Chordata > Mammalia > Primates > Cercopithecidae > Macaca > Macaca mulatta. Next base: position 129,626,725 of record NC_133413.1, read on the forward strand.
ACTAAGATAGAACAAATTCCTTCACCATACCATAATATGATATTATGTACTTTTCCAATGTGGGATAACTAAGTTGCCCAGACTTAGTCTTCTTTGTTTTTTATTTTAAATTTAATAGTTATACTTTCAATGTGAATTAGGGAATTATAACATACCTCATCTGGCATTGCAGCTGTAGTCAGAATCACCAGTTGGTTGAGCTTGTGGTGTTCTATCTATGATCAATCTCCAGGATGCTTCTGATTCCTGCAAAGGCCATACTGTTGAATTAAACAGAGATATATTAAAGACAAACTTCCCTGCATCATTAATATCCTTAGTGATGGCACCATTCTCTGTCAACCCCCTTCCCATGAAATGTAATACTGTTTATTTTATTTAGTACATTGGCTGAGGGGCTGCACAGTTTCAGAAACTTTTACTTGGGCTTCCCCAATATGATAGTTCTTAATATACAGACTAGCAATTCAATACAAGGTTTATACCAATTGCCAATTATGGTAAACCCAATTATACATTTAGGGACCAGGGAAATGACCAAAGCTTAGTTTACAAACTCAGTAAGTTTATCATAAGATGAACTTTGACCAGGGTTCTATTTATTGACTTTCTACCCAATCTAACAGTGAAATGATATTGATGTTTTGGGCCTTCAAATATGAATGTCAACTCAGTCCCTGTGTCCAAAACCTTCTAAATGTCTTATAATTCCCCTTGACCCAATATCAATCACTCGAGTAAGTTGTCATACATCTCTTTGGGAAAAGACCAAGGGAATCATCATAGTATGCAATTGCCCTGGTGTTGCAGGGTTCCTTTTTGTGGAAAACCACCGACCTTGTCAGTCAATAGCTTAAAACTGGTTCAGATTTGTGAACTGACCAAGAAAATGTGAGCCCTTGCCAAAAGTTTCCTGCTCATCTCTTCTTGCCTCTTTTATTGTGTATAATAAGCAGTACCCTCATTCACTGTCCATTTGTTCTTGCCCCTAAGAATGCCATGTTCTAGTAAACATCTGCATGAATCCCCGTGGGCCAAGGCTCTACGACTACCTCTCCCAGAATGTGCAACCCCCTGGAAGTGGGTGGTTAAGCCTCACCATCTAGACTCTTATTTTGGGGTCTTATCGTCTTCATTATTGATGAGTCAGGCTCTGTTAATATCTTTTATACCATCAGTCGTGGTCTTTGGAAGGGATCCGTCACTGATATTAGGATGCTCTTCTTGATTCCTCTCACCAGAGCCTTCCTGAGAGTATTGGTAGGTTATGTGTCCTCTATCACTTCCTATAAAATAAAATCTTTTAGAAAGTATTGTTCCTTCACATAATATCTTATCCCAACATGCCAACTTTGCTGAGTTTTCCAATGCCTTCCTGCAATGTATTCTTTTGTAATCCAGTTACCTCAACCTCTGGGATTAAAGAATTCTTTCTTATCTAGTCCTATGTTCTGCTTTGCTTGACCAAGCATCCTTAAAATCCAATCTCACTGGTACTCCCCTGGCTCCTACTAATACATGCTAGTTAACTTTTGCAACTGCTTTGGGTATAATCTCCTTAGACTTTAACATACCCTGCATGAATTCAGCTGGGATATCTGAGGATTAACTGTAGTTATCAGCCTGGCAGCCAGGAGAACATCGGGGACATATCCTGAGGAGAGCCTTCTGCTGCCTCCTGGGGGAGAGGCCTGTGTGTGGGGAAAGTGCTAGCAATTAATAGGGAGGTATTATGGGAGGGAGCAGTGGCACCTCTGCAGCTCTAAATGTTCAGGGGATGCTGGAGAGTCTCAATATTTGAGGGTATTCATTCAAATGTCCCATCTCATGTTTTCCTAGGCTTTCCCTGCTAGGGTGCTGAATTTAGCATTACATATTTGCCTTGGCAGAGCATTCTACTATCTTTGAAGTTCAATAAACCTGCCAGATCTTGAGTGTGCTCTTTAGCTGTGTTGCTCTTTGACTGCAAAAGATAGGTCCTCTTTATAAACTACAAAATAAGCCCCCTGGCTATTATATTTAGCTTGCACTATTTGTTAAGGACCTCCATTGCTCATTATCCTTCTGTAGGGCATCAGTATAGCCAATCACTAGATTTTGTTGTTTGTTTGTAATTTAATGTATTGTTCCCTCCATACTTTCAAAGGCCTGAATCATCACACTGGCCAGAGTGTTCCCTTCCATGTTGACATTCCCCTGTAGAGCGGAATTAGGATGATTATATTTACCATTAAGGTGTTTGGGCTTTTTATCAGTTCCACTGACTGTTACTATAAAACTTAATATAAATGTATAAATGTTCTTGCCATTAACCTGCAAGAATACTATTTTACTTGACGTAGAGTATCATTGCAAAGTTTACCAAGCTTCCAATAACTACTCGTAGTATTTTTTTAGTCCAAAGGGATTTCAGATTTGGTTTCCAAATATAGAAAAAGGAATCCAAATGACTTGTTAAAACAAAGTCAAGGAATAATGTAAGAGATTCCCACAAACTAGCATGAGTCTCCTTCAGACAAGTGCACACTATCTGGAATCATTTAGTCCTAAATTTACTTGTGGTATTTGTTCATATTTTAATAACACTCTTGTCTGGATAAAATATAAAAGTGCTCCTCCTTTTCTTTTTTTTTTAACCTCTTCCACTTTTGAATCTATTGGTCATTTCAGGTAAATCAAACATGGATATTTAAATTGTTAAACTATGTCATGTGTGGTAATTTGGGGGAGTGCAAATAAATAGTATTGAGCGTACTTGCTCATTTTTAAAAAGCTGAGTACTTTCGTCATTGTTAATCCATTTTACATTACTCTAAAGAAGTATCTGGTGAATTTATAACGAAAAGAGGTTTATTTGGCTCATGGTTCTGCAGACTGTACAAGAAGCATGGTGCCAGCATCTACTTCTGGTGAGGGCCTCAGGAAGCTTGCAATCGTGGTGGAAGGCAAATGCAAAGCAGATGTATCACATGACAAAAGAGGGAGCAAATGAGAGAGGAGAAGGTGCCAATCTTTTTAAACAACCAGCTTTAATAGTGACTCATAGAGGAAGAACTCACCACCAAGGGGATGGCACCAAGCCATCAGGAGGGATCCACCCCCCAGACTTAAACACCTCCCACCAGGCCCCACCTCTAACAGTGGGGATCACATTTCAATATGAGATTTGGAGGGGACACACATCCAAACCATATCAGTCATTTGTTTTGCACTACACATTTTTTCTCATTTGTGTATAATGGAAAAAGTAGGAGACTTATTTAAGAGATCTTTCATTCATCCACATAATTCAGCAAATAGTTATTGAACTCCTATGTCTACTATGTGTTCTATATGCTCCAGAGACAGAGAGTGAAGAAAATTATGTCCCTGTCTTCATAGGGCTTCCATTTTGGTGTAAGGAGAGAGGTAAGACATAATTGCAAAGTACATACATGAAGTATTAGATACTCATGAGTGCTAAGGAAAAAAGCAAAGTAAGGTAAAGAGTGTGGACATGCCAGGGAAGGGGGAATTGCAATTTTAAATAAGGTAGAAAAGGAAAGCCTAACTTGGAAGCAATGAGCAGAATTCTGAAGTTGAGGGAGGGAGGGAGTCATGTAGGTGTCTAGGAGAAGGAAGAATCCTTTAGAAGGACTGACTTGAGACCATGGTAATGTGATCAAGTTCGGCAAAGAAGGTAGTGTATCTAGAAAGAAGTGAGTAGGAGGAATGGCGTGAGATGAGGCAGGAAGCTATGCTATTGGATGCAGCTCACATAAAACCTTGACATCAGATGATAAGACCCTACATTTTTCTGAGATATGTGGGAAGACATTTCAGAGTTTTGAACAGAGGTGTGGTATAATCTGACATGTTTTAACAGGACAGTGCTGGCTGCTGGCTTGAGAATAGATGGTAGGAAAACAAAAGGAGGAACAGGGACACTCATGAAGAGGCTACTGAAATAGACCAGGAGAGAGATGATGATGGGCTAGACCTCAGTGTCAGCAGTGGAGGTGGTGATAAGTGCTTAGAGTGTAGATATGTTGTGAAGGTAAAGCTAATTGAATGCACAGATAGATTGAGTATGGAGTGTGAGCAAAAGAGAGAAAACAAGATTAAGACCAAGGATGAAGTTGCCATTTACTGCTTTATAAGAGACTATGGAAGGAGGTGTGTGCAGGCAAAGGTGACCTCATCTTGGATACTAATCTACCATGTTGACATGTGAGTTGTCCCAGTTCTGGAAATGCCTGATTCCTACTTTATTTACTGTCCTTAGTATTCTCCATAAATTCTATCCTAGATCAAAACAAACTTGATGTTATCACATAAACTGTAGGCTATGATTCACGTAGCATTCTTGCCTCTTCTGGAAGGTTGTCTTGAAGTGTCTCTACTGAGCATGTACACCCTTTCTCTATAGTACACAGCCCTAGGTCTGGGGAGTCATGATGTGGAGGTCTACCTGTCTTACTGCTGTCCAAGAGTATGCCTCTGTTCATAACATCTCCAGTAAATCATCCTCTACTGACAAACAGGATTTGTCTGTCTTGTTCTTTGATTTCTCAGCTCCTTCTGCATTTGGGGGTCACTTTGCACATAGAGAACATGTTTTGGAGGGGAATCAGGAGTTAAGTTTTGAACATTGCATTTGTTTTTTTAGGGTTGCCTTAACAGAACACCACAATCTGGTACCTTATGACAACAGAAATATTTTCTCACAGTTCTAGAGGGCAGAAGTCTAAAATCAAGGTGTCAACAGGATCTTGCTCCCTCTGAGACTCTTATAGAACCCTCTCTCACCTCTTAGCTTCTGGGGGTGACTTGCAATCCTTGGCATTTCTTGGCCTGCAGCTGCATCACTCCAATCTCTGCCTAAATTGTCACCTGGCATTCTCTCTGCATGTCTCTGTCTCTTCTTCTTATGTAGACACCAGTCAAATTGGATTAGGGCTCATCCTAATGACTGCATTTTAACTTAATTGCATCTGCAAAGATTCTATTTAAAAATAAGGTGATTCCTGGGTCCCATGAGTTTGGACTTCCATATACCTTTCTGGGGGACACAGTTCAAACTGTAACAAACATGTCAAATATGTTTGTAAGTTTGAGATTCCTTACACATCCATGTTGAGAAGGTAGTTGGATATACAAGTCTGGAATCCAGATGAAAGATCCAAGTTTAAAACGTTTAGGGCTGTCAACTCTGGCACCCACTTATTTACTGGATAAGCCTGGAAAAACTACAAAGCAATCATAATATCCTTCTCTATAAGATGGGAAAATACAATCTCCACTTGGAAGGGACCATTGTGAGATTTTAATGGGACAATGAATGTAAAAGACCCCCATGAAGTTTCAAGAACCATGCGAATTGAAGCTCCTCATATTGTCCACTGTTCTAAGTTCAGCAATCATGTATTTGGCATGAATGTTTTTGGAATATAATATGCTTTAGTATACCACCAGTTTGTATTTAAAGCTAAATGTCAGCTTGCTTTGGGGCAGCTGATGTATACAAATAATGAAAAGTTACACACTGGTGAGAATGTTTTAAAAAAAGAGAAAAGAGTTCTAGGTTGGTCGTTGACCTGAGAGCTTTTAGACTCTTTAACATTTCATTAAAGCAATATCCAAAGCTTACCACACCACTAAAGTGAAATCACCACTCAGAGAACTTCTCAAGTGGAAGCTCTGCATGATTCTTAGAGAAAGTAAGGGAATCCTTTCAATTGTTCAAAATACACATTGAGAATATATTGTAGGCTAGACATCGTACAAGAGATGGGGCTATAATGGTGAATAAGACCCAACAACTGTCCCTAAGTAGAGAGATCTACAAATAAACGTACAATTAACATAGAGCGAGTTAATTTTAGATATAAATATAAGATGCTATTGGAAGCACAGGGAAAGGTTAATTAACTGGGTCTTGGAGTAAGGAATGACATGTATGAGATCTGATGGATACATTAGAGTCAATCAAGAAAATAAGGAAAGGGCATTCCAGGCAGAATGACTCAGAAAGGCTCAAAAGAAAAAGAGATGATGTGTTCAGGAAGGAGGTGGTTCAATGCAGCTGTAGCGTGGAGGGTAAGATGGTGATGGATGCAGGGATGACTCTACAGTTGTTAGCAAGAGCCCATTATGAAGACCCTTCTGTGTCATGCTGATGAGTATGAGCTTTGTCCTATGAGACTTGAAGCTACTTTAAACCAAATTGCACCTGACCAGCTATTTCTCTTTATTTCTTTCTTTACCTATACACTATTTTTTTTTTTAACCTAACCACTATGAATGCTGAAGTTTTCCCAACTGCCCTGGAAGAGTTTGTTCAACTGTCTTGGCTAGATCACTCTAGTCTAGGAATTCTAATGCTTTGTTTCAGAAGCATACAGCAGTTTATTCACAGGCACTTAGAGGTAGCAGGTCCTATTTTTAAGTTTACCTTCCTTTCTCTCCACTAACTGACTCTCATAATCCCCTAATCTGCTGCCAGGTATTTTGTGACCTGGTATTCTAACCTGGCAACATTCTAGTTCACAACTATCTCTTTATTTCTGAAATAAAGAATGGTCAGAAATTCCTATTCCTTTTCCATTTTTGCTAACAGATTTAAGAGCAAAGGTGCATATCTGATAGAGTATAATTATGTGTCCAGTCTTCTTTAGTCAGAACTGCTGGAATGATGCTAAGTGGAAGGCAAGCACCTGTTGGAGTTCTGCAGCGAGTGGAGCACTCAAGGGGTACTTACTATTGCCTGGTCATTGTGAATTTGTGTTTTCCCTACCATCTGAATAGTGAAGTTTTTCTTCCTGTCCATCATTAGATAAAAGGAACAGCTATATAATCCCTTTCAGAAAATTTCCCATAAACCTATAAAAATTCAAGTTACTTCTGACACTTTGGGCCATTCATTGGATACTTGGCCTGAAGATATTTTAAATGAAGAATTTCTTCTACTTCAAAACAGCAGCAGAAAAAAAAAAAAAACTCCATTTGTGTGTTGTGTGGGTCACAATTAGGAAAGAAGGTATATACAGCAGATCTCAGGAGAGGAACAAAGATCTATAGAGTGTTTTTAGGTCAACGTAATTCTACTAGACACATCGAATCTCTATTAGACATTAGATACGTTGGTGGCAAGGAACGGTTTTATGGTTCCTCTGCCTAACGGAGGTTTTACCAAGTTACTGATCCTACCCCTCTTTTGACTGTAGAATAACATAAGCAGCTCTCATTTATTGAGCATTTATTCTGTGTTAGTTGCTTATCTAAGAATTTTAAATGTATCACATTTAATCTTAATAATAATCCAACACATGCTTTCATGATCACCATTTTACAGATGTAGAAATTGAAGACACAGAGATTAAGGGACTTATGGAAGGTAACACAGCTCGGAGCACAGATGCATTTCAAACCCAAGAAATCTGGTACAAAAGACCAGGAAATACTGCATTTTTAAACATCAGAATTCTGAACCAGAAGCAAAGAGTTGAGTAGATATATTCATTTTAGGTTTTATCAGTCATGAATTTGGTAGATGAATGCTGGAGAAATGCTGGAGTGTTTTACAATGAAAAACACAACATTTTCCATGGTTCTCCAGCTACCTCTGTTTTTGTACTTCAACCTGATACCAGTCTCTTTATCTGCCACTGAGACACCCCACAGGGCACCAGGCTACAAAATACATAAATGAATTAAAACAAATGCAACATTGGTGCTCCCAGCTTCCATTGGGTTCTGACCTACAGTTTATGAGGCTGAAACCAAACCTATCCAGAACCTGGATGAGATCTGACCACTTATAATGGATAACTGTGGGACAATCCTATCAACCAAATGGTCCTAAAGCCAGACTTTAGTCCAAGATTGGGGTGCTTTTTCATGGAATCTGTTGAGTCAGGATTTATGTTTGCACTGCAGAGTCACATCTGAGAATTCTTTTTCTGCCCCATTGTTTTTCTCTTTTGATCACTAGGTAATTTCCATTTCTATTAAATTAGATTAGTCAAAGAGCATGCAATGAATGCTAAAACCAGTGTTTGTAACTCCTCTTCTTGCTATTCTTACATCCAACCAGGAGAGGGAAGTCAGAGTACATTTTAGAGACTATAGGCAGCTGCTGACGGTGGGAAACTTCAAAAAGATTTTCCATTTTAATATGAGGTACCCTTGAGTCCCTTCTTCTCAGGGTAACATGAAAACCCAAATTTTAAAGCCATATATAACATGCTGTTCTAAATAACAGCAGAGAGCTATGGCTCCTTTTAAGGCACTAGCCAAAGCTTACTCATTAAAAGCACAGATGGCAATAAACGTAATCAGAATTAAATTAAAAGCACAGATCAATATAATCAGAATGTAAATTTCCATGAAGCAGGGGGTTGAGGGTGAATCAGACGGAAAATATCAGTGTCTTTTGTGTCCTTGAGACACTCACTGTGTTATAATTAAAAGTTATTTTTCAACACCTTGCAATATATTTCTGTTAATCAAAATACAATCTCGGAACATGTAAACTGGGCTCCATTTGCAAAGCTTGGCTTCTTCTACTGAGGTTGGGCATAGCTCTTTCACTTTTCACTAAAAAACCTTAGCAGTGATTGAGTTATTAATAACAACATGGGCTTAAGGCTATCAGATATTCCATGCAAGGAGCAAAAGTAAAAGAAAGAAGGCTACATCTTATAGTAAACTTTCTATTTTTGTCTTTGCCTTCTTCATTGAAGTCACAGTTTTTCTCACAACCAACTTTATCAGGTGGTTCCTTAAAAAGAATACAGGGTTTAGAGCCAGGTAGAACTTGTTTTATAGTTTGGCTCAGTGAAAAGATTTGGGGCAAGTCTCATAATTTCTGGATCAGTTTTTCCCCCAGCAAAATCATCATTGCTCTGATCTTACTGAGAAGTAAGAATTGAAGCAGGAGCTGCTGCTGCTGTTTTTGTCGTTATTTTGAACAAATTAGCCGGATGCTAACCAGTGACTTCCTTCCAAAGAGTAGCTAAGCCTTTGCTTTGCTCTGGTAATACAAATACAAGTCCAATAATTCTGACTTTTACCTAACATGCCAGTTTTCACTATTAAAAGGTAAAAATTCAACTTTGGGGTTTTTGACCCCCCCTCCCCAGATAGTCCTATTTCTCAAATTTCTTTCTTTATATAAAATCTTCTTATACATACTTTCCTTCCCTTTAGGAATGTGAATACCATAAACAATGAAAAACAATAGCAAAAAAATAATAATGTTCTCATTACTAGTTGCAGTTGATTCTAAGTATGTGTAGCAGTTACCTCTTAGGAACCGAATTTGGTTCTTAAAAAAAATATTTTCAGCAAATACCATAAATGTACCAAAAGCTATTCTTAGGTTATTTGCATATTGTCTTGCATTTTGTATGTGTAAATTTAATGCAGAAATAAAATGATCAGTTTTAACCGAACACTTTCACAAACATGATTTGTTATTTTATAACAGTCTTCTAAGGAAACAGATATTACTTTATTCATCTTCTACCAAGAAATATATTGATGCTAAAGGGACATACCATTAGTTCTACACAGATCTCAGAAGCCAAGTTTTCAGACTTCTAGTCCAGTACTCTTTATACGGCACTGAATCACTTTTACAGCCCATTTTCCAGAAATTCAAATCAGGGTGCATTTATAAGGAATCAACAAGTGTACCAGCCCCCAATCCATGTTCTCAGCAGGTACACCAGTGGCTGGGTGTGACAACCTCTGAACACCCTTAATCCTACAAAGCATAGTTTTATAATACACCATCCCGCCCCAAAGGTAACCAAAGATTTTTGCAATTTCTTATGTCAAAGGTGTAATGGAGCTAGCCCATGAGGGGACTCTAGCAGCTAAAAAGGCAGATTATTTGATCTTCAAGGTAATAACACCATTGAGGCGGTGCTTAACTGTTGGTAGTCAAAGTGAAACCTAGCAAGACTAAGGAGTAGAAAACCATAAGAACTGGAATAACTTATTGCAAAGAACTTGGTTATAGCCATTTATTTAGTTTTTCGGTATGAATGATGGGCATTTGTGTGTTGTTAGTAAACTCTTTATTCTCAGAGAATCCTAAACAATAAAGAATGATTTTGGAATACTGCAAAGGCACTGCTAATTAACAAGGAATTTCTAATGGGAGTGCCAGAAAGGGGTAAAATGTATTTTTAACCGCGTGTCACAATAATATCAAGGGCTGACTGTATGTCACGACTGTGTGATCAGGGCTTTTATCATTTTATTCAGTCTTCATGACAAGGCTATGAGACAGAGACTGTCATTATTAAACCAGTACAGATAAGAAAGTGAAGGCTCAAGTGTGGGGTGGGGGGGGGCGTCCTTTGCATGAGCCAAAGACTTTCACAAGGAGATAATGAGAAAATGAGGTCACAGTGGAGGTGGGGAACAAATTATAACAGGCCTTGGGTGATAAGCTGTAGGCTTAATATTTTATTCTGCAACCTCTGGTGAAACACTGAAATCCTAAGGATATTTTAGTGGGATTATTCAAGCTGCATTGTGTAGGAGCAGAATGAAAGAGGGGAGACGGAACAGTCAGCAAGCTAATGCTATATTCCAGACGTGAAGAGATGAAGGCCAGGGCAAGGACGGCAGGGAGAGGAGGGAAGGATTCCCTTGGTGATGGGACACATGGCCATCAGGGTGAGTGTTTACGATTTAGACGCTCAGAAAGTCAGTGCTTCACATGCTGATATGGAAGGAGAAGAAAAATCAAACAAATACATATCAATCTAGAAGGTGCTTTTTCAAAATCAACCTGTGATGTTAAACAGTGTATTTTTTCATGAATGTAAAGTTTTAAATGTGATAAAACAAATTAAAGGTCTTTATATCTAAAGTTCTGCTGGCCATCAAATATTATAAATCTTCCAGGATTCTAGGCACATGGTAGGCTTGTCCTGCCTGGGGCCCACGTAACTGAGGCCATATGACCTCTAAGATTAGAGATTGTTTATTACTGCTTATAACCTTACTTAATCTGAATGACACGCTACTAGTTTGAATCACAAAAATCAGAACAGCATTTCTTAGCAGTAATGAGTCAATATGTAAACTTCAGGGAAATAAAAACATACTGAATGCTTTATGAGAGCCTTAATATGTGAGAAAGAGGAGTGAGTGTGTGTGTGTGTGTGTGTGTGTGTGTGTGTGTGTTCATTTACTCCTCCATTCAACAAAAGTTTATTGACAAAAATGGGTCCGAGATTATTCTAGACAATGAGGATATAAACTTCTTGGCCTCTGCTGACATAAAGCCAGCAATCTTATGAAAGAAAATCAACATTATAAAGTATTTATAATAGGATTATAAACAGTGTGCTATAGGTGTGCAGGGGAGGATACTGATTCCAGCTGAGCATGATCAGCTGGAAACTTCCTGGAGAAGCAGGTGTCTAAGCTGAGTCTGAATCATAAATATAAATTAGTTATTTGAGAGGATGAGCAGTTTTAGAAAATGAGGATACCATGTGCAAAGAAACAAGACAAAATGGTTTGAGCGTGTTTGGAGAGCTATAAATAATTTCCTATGACTGGGACACAGAATGAAAACCAAAAGTGAGTCTAGAAATTAGAGGCCAGGTGATATGGAGCGTAGTATCAAATAATGGAGTTTGGACTTGATCTTGAGGGTGAGGAAAGTCACAGACTTGAAGCACAGTGATGACTTGGTGTCTGTAATAGTAATGGAGATAATGAATTATAGAGCTTGTTAACTAGAAACAGCAAAGTGAGTTAGGAGGCCACTGAGTAATTCATGCAAAGGATAACGAAGTTCAGAATTAAGATAGTCACAGAGTAAATGATGGAGAAAAAGAAATATATAAAAAAGATATAAGCTAGGTACTGTGCAACAGATCAAACTTCATAACTCAGGAATCTGTCTTGGGGACCTGAATAGAGGGTGGTAGTTTTCACTGAGGCATGCTCTGTGTGTGTGTGTGGGGGGGGGGGGTAACGGGGAGGGAAGCAGGAAAAGAGAAGGAGGGGAACATAATAAATTTGATTGTAACTCATTAGCATATTTGGTTTGGGAAACATCTTGTCAACCATAACTCCTGATCTTAGAAAATCCAAATAAGTGACTGGGCACGGTGGCTTACACCTGTAATCCCAGCACTTTGGGAGTCTGGGGCAGGCGAATCACGAGGTCAGGAGTTCGAGACCAGCCTGACCAACATGGTGAAACCCCGTCTACTAAAAATCCAAAAATTAGCTGGGTGTGGTGGCGTGTGCCTCTAATCCCAGCTACTCAAGAGGCTGAGGCAGGACAATCGCTTGAACCAGGAAGCAGAGGTTGCAGTGAGCCGAGATTGCGCCACCGTACTCCAGCCTGGGAGACAGATTATCCACTTAGGGTTATCTATCACAAAAATCCTAAGTGAGTAATCTAATCTATGCAGTTTACCAATGAAAAATATGCAGAGGAACAAGAGTAGCGAACACCAATAAACAAGGAGCAGGTGGAGGGAAAGTAGCCCAAGAGAGAAATCAAGCAGGACCCTCCAGAGATTGAGATACAATGTGGCTTTATGAAAATCAGTAAAAGAGAGACCCAGGGAGAACGCTCTAACCATCAAATGCTATAGAGGCCATTCATGAATGTCATGTGACCATTCAGTAGAGAGAGTGGAACAGTGAGATGAAAACACAACCTGTGAGCCAAAAATGGATAGGAAGTATTCATTTCACAAATAGTTATTAAACACCTACTATAGACTCGCACAGAGGAAGAAGACAAGGAGGTAAATTCCATCTACCTTAACATTAATAAAAACAATTCAACTTATTCCCATCTCTCTTATTTTATCCAAGATGATCTCAATCACCTCTGGTACCTACAGATCCTTTGTCCACTACTCTAGAATCCAGAAAGCTCTGGAAACTGAATTTTTGAAAAAATTCAACATGACCTGAACTAATGGGAAACTATTTGTAATCTTTCTCTCTCTCAATGTAAACATTCATACATTTTACTATAGTAATATCAATATATATGATTAAAGGGTGCTACACTGTATCCCACTTTTGATACCATAAATGATACGTGTTTTCTATTTGCTTCTTAGAATTTAAAAAAATTGAATTCCAAAACACGTATGATTTCAAAGCCTCTAGATGAGAGATTATGGACATGTAGAATTATAACACTTATAACACCTCAGAAAATATATGTTTTTCTTTCTGGATTAGGCACTGCTGATGGGAGCCATATGTAATATTTATTTTGAGTGTGAAACTTTCTGGTGGAAACCAAGTTATTGCACCAAACAACAGTCTATTTATCCTTCTCTATGGCAACTATCACCACCGCTCCAGTGCACTCGCTCACAGAGCAATCGGCGGTGACTGGAGGGTGCTCCTCAGCTTGCAGAGAGATGTCCTGTCCTGGAGTTGACCTTGCTCTCCTGAGAATTCTTTTTGCTTCCTTCGCTCTATGGCCCAGGGTCTGCTGGCTCCCTTTTCTGCCCTGCACCTGGGCCTGCTTCCGTTTTCTTTTCCACGAAATCTTAGGCCAGGGGGATCTTCCCATTCTCATTTGGCAAGCTTGGGATCATTACCATTTCAGAGCTGGAAGAAAACTTGGAGAGAGCATTGAGTTCAATCCCTGACTTTTAGAAATGAGGATACAGAGGCACAGAGAAGTGAAGGGATTTGGCCACATCACCTAGGTAATTTACGACAAAGCTAGGATGTCCATCCAGGCGGCGGTTTCACTTTACCAATCAAGAGATTCGAGCATCAGAGGAATGGGGGCAGTAGGTGTGCAATGGACATTTTTGTTTCACTTTGTTTGCTAGTTGGGTTGCTTGTTTTACTATCCAATATTCATCATCTTTTCCTCTGGGGATGATACCTCAAGTTTCCTTTGCAATATCTCCTCCCCTGTTTCTTTCCCAGTGCTTCAAGTAGAATTCACTCAAACCCTTAGTTCCACCAGGTAGCTCATAACTCGGCCCTGAGAAATCAGAAAACCCCAGCTTTCAAGCACAGTGATTGGCTCATAAATGAACTCTTGACCCAATCAGACACCTAGGGAGTTTTGATGTAATTATTGAGAGAGGAGCATATGCATATCATTTTAATCCCCCATCAGGCCTCAGGAAACTAGGAGTACACGGTCTCAAGTTACTTAAAAACATTTTCCCATCACATGAAGAGAGGAAACCATAGATCAGAGGTGGAGAGACACAGAACTGTCTTTGACATTGTGTATTTGACATGTTCTGATGACACTGTTTGAATCTCTAAATTCTCCCATAGCTGAAACCCACTCTACCTCTGAGTTTTTCAGCCACCTAAACAATTAGTTTCTTATTTTGTTTAAGCCCAGTCTAGCGAATTCTCTGTCACATGCAAACAGCAGGGCCTTACCCAATAAAATGACCTTTTATAGTGTCTCTTCAAACACTGTCAGTATGTAATTTGATGATTTTTTTTTTCCTAAAGGTCTGGTACCTCTGAATTCAACAGCTTACTGAATTAAAGAAATAAGCAGAGTGAAACTCTTACCTCTCAATGATATGCTGTAGTCTTCTACTCTATGTAAAAGACATCCATTGTTCATGTTAACAAAGTCAACAAAGTCTGATTTTCCTCACTCTATCATAGATGTGTAAATCCATTTGGCTAATTTGAAACTTAAACCAGTATCATAAATTTTTATGCTGTAAACTGAAATCTGGAATTGGTCTTTTCTGTTTTTGTGTTTATAATATTTCCTGTTCTTATGAACAAAAAGAGTTAAAAAGACCTTTTAAAATTATTTTTTTAGGTAAATAAGTCACAAAAGGTTTTTAAGCTTCAAACCACTATAAAAGAATGACATGGTAATGAGTGGAATGTAAATGAATCAGGATCATCCAGATGGTTTGCTTTCAAATCTGTGTGAATACATAAACCAAAGGGAAAGTTTTTGATCGCAAAATACCCCAAGGGAGAATGGATAACATTTAACATGTTTGTCTACACTAAATTAGGCCACTTTTGTTGAATAATTGCCCTATTTGCATATGAAAAGTGTCTTCCCATGGCCTCCAAAACAGAGAATTTGCCTGAGTAAAATCAATGGAAGTAGGTTTAAGTTAGACAAGGCAACTCATATACCACTCTTCAGATGGGCCAAACCAATGGTGACAAGACAGTTTCAGGCTTAGGAGGAAAAGGGCAAGGGTTGTATAAAGACAGCAACAGTGACTGATTATGTCCGTCTTCTCGCGAAAGGAAACTTCACTCTTTTATTCAGTTTCCAAATTATCTGCCTAGACATTTCTATTTTCATTTCAGTTTTTGGCTTGTTGCTTCTCCAATTTTGCTCCATGCCACTCTCCCCTTTCCTACTTCCATTTGGCTATGTCATACCTCTTTCTGTATCTTGAACTTGTCAAAGTTCTTTCATATCTTAGGGCTTTTGCACAAGCCATTCTCTCTACCTAGAAAGCTCTTTCTGTGGCTCTTTGCAAATTGGTCCATATGATATTCTCAGAGACACCTCTGCTTATCCAATCTCACGTAGTCCACACCCCATTATTTTCTCTCATAACACCTTAGTAGCTTCTTCTACCACTCTTATGATGACCATTCATAGCTTATTTATTGCCTATCACTTCCTTTTAGAGTGTAAGTCCCTAAAATGCAGAGATAACTTTTTTGTTTTTCAGTTTCTAGAGCCTTGAGCAGTGTCTAGTACATAGTGTACAAACAATAAATATTTGTGAAAATGAATAAGGGGCTTAAGGAAGGCAATTGTATAACTATGCTCCTGTTCCATCTTTTTCCACAAAGATTTCCCTTTACCTTAAGGATTACTTATACAGAGGAAAGGTTAGTGTGACTAAACAATAGCAATCTTAGCTCGGTTTGGGAAAAGAAGGCTTTGCTTTATTTGTTTAGCTGTCATTAAGTTTCACTACAAAAAGCAGCATATTGGTGAGAAATGAGAAGTTTTCCCACTACCTTCAGGAACAGGGCAAGAATATCCCTTCTCACCGCTCCTTTTTAATATCATCCTAGAAGTGCTAGATAATGATGAAAGCAAGGGAAGGGAAGGGAAGGGAAGGGAAGGGAAGGGAAGGGAAGGGAAGGGAAGGGAAGGGAAGGGGAGGGAAGGGAAGGGGAGGGGAGGGGAGGGGAGGGGAGGGGAGGGGAGGGGAGGGGAGTACAGATTGGAAGAAAGAAATAAGGTTGTCTTTGTTTACAGATGACATGATCATCTATGTAAGAAATCCGAAAGAATCAACAAAAACTCCTGGGACTAATAAGTGATTACAGTGAAGTTGCAGGATACAAAGGTCAATATACAAAAGTCATATGTTCCTATATGCCAACAATGAAAAAATGGATTTTAAAATTAAAAACACAATACCATTTGAAGTGGCACCCCAAAATTAAATATTTCTGTATAAATCACACAATATATATACAAGATCTAAAAGAGAAAACTATATAACTCAGATGAAAGAAATCAATGAAGAACCAAATAAATTGGAGAAATATTTCATGTTCATAGATAAGAACACTCAATATTGTCAAGATATTGGTTCTTTCCAATCTTATCAATGGATTCCCAATCAAAACCCCAGCAATGGAAATCCAAGCAAAACCTCAGCAATTTAGTTTTATGGACATTGATTAATTTAACATCAATATGGAGAGACAGAAGACCCAGAATCACCAATGCAACATTGAAGGAGAAGAACAAAGTTGAAAGACTAATACTACATGACCTTAAGGCTTATTATGAAACCATAGTAATTAAGACAGTGTAGTATTGGTGAAAGAGTAGACAAATAAATCAATGAAACAGAATTGAGAGTTTAGAAATAGACTCACATAAATATGGTCAACTGATCTTTGACAAAGAAGCAAAGGCAATACAAAGGACAAAAGACAATATTTTCAACAAATGATAGTGGGACAACTGGACATCCACACACACACAAAATTGAATCTAGACACAGATATCACACCCTTCAAAAACTCCAGGATTGCAGACCTGAATGTGAAATGTAAGACTACAAAACATCTAGATTATAACATAGGAGAAAATCTAGATGACTTTGGGTTTGGCAATTACTTTTTAGTTACAACACTAAAGCCATGATTTATGAAAGAAATAAATGACCTGGACTTCATTAAAATTAAATATTTCTGCTCTGTGAAAGATAATGAGAAAAGAATGCAAGGATAAATCACAGACTGAGAGAAATATTTGTAAAAAACACATCTCATAAAGAGCTCTTATTCAAATATACAATAAACTCCTAAAACTCAATTAGAAAATAAACAATCCTACTAAAAAATGAATCAGAAACCTAAACAGACATCTCACCAAAGAAGATATACACATTGCAAATAAGTATATGAAAGCATTCTCCACATCATATGTCATTAGGGAAATGCAAATTAAAACAATGAGATACCACTGCACACCTATTAGAATGATGAAAATCCAAAACCACAAGAACACTCATTTCTTACATGTGGGAATGCAAAATGGACATCCACTTTGGAAGACAGTTTGGCAGTTTCTTACAGAGCTAAACATATTCTTATACAATCTAGCAATTGTGTTTCTTGATATTTACCCAAAAGAGTTGAAAATTTATGTCCACACAAAAACATGCAAACAAATGTTTATAGCAACTGTATTCATAATTGCCAAAGTGTGGAAGCAACAGAGATATTCTATAGTAGGTGAGTGGATAGCTAAACTCTGGTACACCCAAACAATGAAATATTATTCAATGCTAAAATGAAATGAGCTACCAAGTCACAAAAACACAAGGAGTAATTTCAAATTTATATTACTAAGTTAAAAAAATGCTAATCTGAAAATTCTACATACTATATAATTCAAACTATATGACATTCTGGAAGTGGCAAACCTATGGAGAAAGCAAAAATAAAAAATAAAATTAAATTAAATTAAAATTAAAAAAACCACTGGTTGCCAGATGTAGCGGGGGATGGGGAGGGATAAATCAATGGATCACAAAGGACATTTTAGAGCAGTGAAAATACTCTGTATGATACCATAATGATGAATACATTTCATTAAATATTCACCAAGACCTAAAGAATGTAAAACACCAAGCATGAACCATAGTGTCGACAATGGGTGATTATGATATATTAAAGTGTGATCATCAATTATAACAAGTGCACCATTCTGATGGGGAATGTGAGGACAGAGGGCAGATAAGAAAGCTCTCTACCTTCTGTTCCATTTTACTGGAACCTAAAACTTCTCTGGAACCAAAGTATTTTTAAAAGAAAGAAAAAAAGTATCCTGTACTATGTTTTATGACCCATAGCCTGAATGAATGCAGACTTTTTGTGTTGCTATGATAGAATAGCTGAGACTGAGTGATTTCTAATGAACGGAAATTTATTTCCTCACAGTTTTGGAAGCTGGGAAGTTCCAGATTCAAGGCTCCAGAAAGTCCAAGATTCAAGGCACCAGCAGGTTTTGTTGTCTGGTGAGGGCTGCATCCTCCAGAGAGGAAGAACTTCATGTTTTCTCATGGCATATGGACAGGAGAGCAAGCTAGTGGAATGTTGCATGACACCTCTTTCACAAGGTCCTTAATTCTGGTAAGCAGTGAGGAGCCTTCATAGCCTAATCACCTCTGAAAGGACCCATTCTTTAATACTATCACATTGACAATACTAGAATTCTGGAAGGAATACATTCAAACCACAGAAAATACATCATACTGAATTGTTCCACCAATAACTGTACATTGTTTAACTATCTTTACAAATTAAGAAAAATTAAATATTCAGAATTCTAGGATACTAGAGTGAATTCTACAATTTTTCTTCCTATACTTTTACTTGAGATAAACCAGGAATATAGATGACCTTCAGATTTAAGGACAAATACCAATTAGCGAGAGAAGTAACTCAAATAATAATGAAAAGCAAGAAAGATATCAGGCTGGATATTGTCCATCGTGAGGACAATTTTAAATTGGGAGAAGAGAGGGAAGGAGAGTGCCAAGTTCAAGCTAGAGTGCAGAATGAAAGCACTCCTTGGAGAATATGGAAATTCAGCTTAGCAGAATCAACTCAGACACAGAGCTTTTACGGGTAAAATCTTAACGTAAATAAGCACAGAGACAAGAAAGGAAGGATGTCATACTTCAGGAAAGGGATTGACTTAAAAAGCCTCCCTTGGTGGAGAAGAACTGGTTTCAAAGCACCCTAAAACCAAACTAAAAAAGTCAAGGTGCTTGGGGGTGTCATTAGAGGCAATCATATATACAGCAGAAGGGTAAAAGTGAGAAAAAGGAAAAAAAAAAAAAGAAATGAAAGAAAAGGGAGAGTGAAAAAAGAAAGGGGTACTTATGGTGGACAGTAAAGCTGATTCAAATACACAGTGATCGGGGCCGGGCACAGTGGCTCACACCTGTAATTCCAGCACTTTGAGAGGCCAAGGCGGGCAGATCACAAGGTCAGGAGATTGAGACCATCCTGGCCAACATGGAGAAACTCGTCTCCACTAAAAATACAAAAATTAGTTGGGTGTGGTGGCACATGTCTGTAACCCCAGCTACTCGGGAGGCTGAGGCAGGATAATTGCTTGAACCAGGGAGGCAGAGGTTGCAGTGAGCCAAGATCGCGCCACTGCACTCCAGTCCAGTGACAGAGCAAGACTCTGGGTCAAATAAATAAACACACAGCGATTTTTGCCCAAAGATACCATATTTTCTGAACCAATAAAACGCAGGGCCCATGACCAAACTGTTGCAGGAGATCCTGGATGCATGGCTACCATGTCCGTAGGCCACACTGCTTACACGTATAGTTTCGAGGTACATGCTTTAAGGTTAAATCTGTTGGGTCTTTTGTGACTGTCCTTATTTTAATAGCTAAATGCATCCTTCAAGTAATTAGAACTATCAAGCACATATTCCAGTAAATAAGGCTATCCTTGGTGACATTCACCTGCAATCTGGGAATTAAGTGGAGGTATAAGGACTAGGAAGTTGGGAGAAAGATAAGGGACACATAATGTTGGAGAACGGAGAATTGACCACGGGAGGTAGACCTGGGAACTCTGCTATGGAGATCACCATGTAGGTATTGAAGGGCTTGCTTGGAAAGAAAAGAGACAATCACTGAGGGCTTCACAGGATGAATTATGCACATTCTAACCAATTGTCTCTGTTAGTTCTAAGAAGAAATTGATGAAAAAAGTTTTTGAGACAGGCCCTTGCTCTGTCATCCAGGTTATAGTGCAGTAGCAGAAACAGCTCACTGTAGCTTCAACTTCCTGGGCTCAAGTGATCCTCCCACCTCAGCCTTCCAACTAGCTGGGACAACAGGCACATACCACTATGCCCTGCTATTTTTTTTTTTTTTAAATTTTTGGTAGAGATGGAGATCTCTGTATGTTGCACAGTCTATTCTCAAACTTCTGGGTTCAAATGATCCTAAAGCCTGAGCCCCAAAAAGTTCTGAAATTATAGGCATGAGGCATAAATGTTTATAAGCAAAGGAAGAAACAGTAAGTAACTTGTCCAAGATTACACATTAAGTGGTAAATCTCTTATTCTTAGTATTTTCAAAATCCATTCTTTTCTGTTTACCCAGTGTCATTATCTTGTTAGACCCACTATTACCTCTTGCCAGTATTTCTACAACTGCCCACAAAACAATATCCATATATTAGTTCATTCTTGCACTGCTATAAAGAAATACATGAGACTGGGTAATTTATAAGAAAAAGAGGTTAAATTTTCTCATGCTTCTGCAGGCTGTGTAGGAAACATAGCAGCTTCTGTTGTTGGGAAGCCTCAGGAAACTTACAATCATGGCAGAAGGTGAAAGGGAAGCAGGCACATCTCACATGGCCATAGCAGGAGGAAGAGAGTGAGGGGAGAGGTGTGCACTTTTAAACAACCAGATCTTGTAAGAATTCTCTCATGAGAACAGCGCCAAAGGAATGATACTAAACCATTAGAAACCACCCTCATGATCCAATCACTTCCCACCAGGCCCCACCTCCAAACCACAGAATTCCCCCAGTCCCTCCCAAATCTCATGTCATTCTCACATCACAAATATATAATCATGCCTTCCTGACAATCCCCCAAAGTCTTAACTCGTTCCAGCATTTACTCAAAAGTCCAAAGAAGTCTAATCTGAGACAAGGCTAGTCCCTTCCACCTACAAGCCTGTAAAATCAAAAACAAGTTAGTTACTTCCAAGACACAATGGAGGTATAGGCATTGGGTAAATACTCCTATTCCAAAAGGGAGAAATCATCCAAAAGAAAGGGGCTACAGGCCCCATGCAAGTTCAAAACTCAGCAGGACAGCCATTAAATTTTAAAGGTCCAAAATAATCTCCTTTGACCCCATGTCTCTCATCCAAGACATACTGGGGCAAAGGGCAGGCTCCCATGACCTTGGGCAGGATGGCTTTGCAGGGGTCAGCCCCCACAGCTGCTCTCAAGGGCTGGCTTTGCATGCCTGTGGCTTTTCCAGGTACAAAGTGCAAGCTGATAGTGAATCTACCATTCAGTGATCTGGAGGATAGTGGCCCACTTCTCACAGCTCCACTAGGCAATGCTCCAGTGGGGACTCTGTGTGGGGGCTCCAACCCCACATTTTCCCTCCACAGTACCCTAGTGGAGGTTCTCCATGAGGCCTCCACCCCCTGCAGCAGACTTCTACCTAGACATGCAGGTGTTCATACATCCTTTGAAATCTAGGTGGAGGCTCCCAAACCTCAACTCTTGCCTTCTGCACATCTGGCAGGCCCAATACCACATGGAAGCTGCCAAAGCCTGGGACTTGCAGCCTCTGAATCTATGGCCTAAGCAATGGCCCTTTTAGCTATGGCCAGAGCTGGAGTGACTGGGACACATGGTGCCATGTCCCAAGGCTGCAGAGAGCAACGGTGCCCTGGGCCCGCCCTAGAATCCATTCTTTCCTCATAGGCCTCCAGGCCTGTGATGGGAGGGGCTACCGCAAAGGTCTCTGAAATGCCCTGAATGAATTTTCCCCATTGACTTGGCTATTAACATTTGGCTCTTCTTTACTTATGCAAATTTAAGCAGCTTTGAATTCCTCCCCAGAAAATGGGTTTTCTTTTCTACCCCATGGTTGGGCTGCAAATTTTCCAAACTTCTATGCTCTGCTTCACTTTTAAATATAAGGTCTAGTTTTAAGTCATTTATTTGTTTATGTAAATGACCATAGGCTTTCAGAAACAGCTAAGCCATATATAGAATACTTTGCTGTTTAGACATTTTTTCTGCCAGATACCCTAATCATCTCCCTCAAGTTCAAACTTCCACATATCTCTAAAGCAGGAGCACAATGACGCCAGTCTCTTTGCTAAAGAATAGCAAGAGTGGCCTTTGTCCAGTTCCCAATAAGTTTCTCATCTCCATCTGAGACCTCTTCAGCCAGGACTTCACTGTCCATATCACTATCAGCATTTTGTTTTGCAACAGTTCAACAAGTCTCCAACCCCACATTTCCCCCTATACACTGCCTTAGGAGAGGTTCTCCATGCAGGCTCCACCACTGCAGCAGGCTTCTGCCTAGACATCAAGGCCTTCCCATACATCCTCTGAAATCTAGGCAAAGGCTTCTAAGCCTCATATCTTGCACTTTTTATACCCACTGGCTTAACACCATGTGGAAGCTACCAAGGCTTATGATTTGCACCCTAGAAAGCAGCAGCTAGCTGTACTTTTGAGCCATGGCTGGTGCTGGAGCAACTGGGATTTTGGGAGCAGTGTCCCAAGGCTGTGCAGGATGGAAGGGCCCTGGGCGTGGCCCACCAAACCATTCTTTCCTCCTAAGTCTCTGGGCCTGTAATGGGAAGTGCTGCCACAAAGTTCTCTGAAATGCTTTCAAGGACATTTCCCCATTGTCTTGATTATTAGCACTTGGCTCCTTTTTACCTACGCAAATTTCTATAGTTAGCTTGAATTGATTCCCTGAAAATGGGATTTTCTTTTCTAACACATGGTCAGCCTGCAAGTTTTCCAAACTTTTATGCTCTGCTTCCCTTTTAAATGGAAGTTCCAGTTTCAGGTCATTTCTTTGCTCACACATATGAGCATAGGTTTTTAGAAGCAGCCCGGCCACATCTTAAATATTTTGCTGCTTAGAAAGTTCTTCTGCCAGATACCCTAAATCATCACTCTCAAGTTCAAAGTTCCAAAGATCCCTAGGGCAGGAGCACAATGCCTCCAAATTATTTGCTAAAGTATAACAAAAGTGACCTTTGCCCCAGTTTCCAGTAAGTTCCTCATTTCTATCTGAGACCTCCTCAACTTGGACTTCATAGTCCATATCACTATCAGTATTTTGGTTACAGCAATTTGACAAGTGTCTAGGAAGTTCCAAACTTTCCCTCATTTTCCTATCTTCTTCTGAGCCTGCCACACTCCTCTTATAACCTCTGTCCCTTAGACAGTTTGAAAGCTGCTTCCACATTTTCAGGTATCTTTAGGGCAATGCCCCACTCATCAATACCAATTTTCTGTATTCTCCATTCTCACATTGCTATAAAAAATACCTGAGACTGGGTAATTTGTAAAGAAAAGAGGTTGAATTGACTTATAGTTCTGCAGGCTGTACAGGAAGCATAGCAGCTTTTACTTCTTCTTCTAGTTGTAAGCCTCAGAAAACTCACACTCACACTCATGGAAAAATATGCAGGGGAATCATGGCTGTAGCAGGAGAAAGAGAGAGGGAGGGGAGTTGCCACACACTTTTAAGTGACCAGATCTCATGAGAACTCTATCATGAGAATAGCACCAAAGGGATAGTGCTAAACCATTAGAAACAAGCCCCATGATCCAATCACCTTCAACCAGAACCCACCTCCAACACTGGGGATTAAAATTCGACATGAGATTTGGGCAGGGACACAGATCCAACATATATCAATCCCATCACTGAGCTCAATCCTATCCCTCTACAATCTGTTTTCTATACTGCAAACAAAGTGAGATAGTCACACCAGGAAACAGATTAATTCACAATCCTGCCAAAACCCTTGAAAGCCAAGACAGTTTCCTCTGGCCAAAAAGCTAGACTCCTTGGGACTGGCTATAAGTGGCCAATCACACAATGCATCGTCCAGTTGTAAAATGTATCATATTTTGAGAGTGAAAGAAGAGGCTGTTAAAACTGATCTAGACAACAAGCCTGAACCAGGACTGTCACAGGCAAATAGGGATATGTGATTATGAGACTGCTCCAACTTTTTAACCCCACCCTTCACCACTTCACCTATTGCCTTCCAGTACTCTTGCTTTAATGCTGAGCTATGAGAAATCTCACATCACATTCTTTTCACTTCTGGGGCCTTAGTGCACACTTTGTCATCATCTTACTCCTCTTCACCAAGTTTTCTTTACTAATTTGAACTGATCAGTTTCTTTGGAACCCAGAGCAGAGTTTACTGACTCCTAGAAATGTTGTACAACTTCTCAAGGCTAGGTTCAATGCTGTTGTTATGGCTTCCATTTCACTATGTGCATGCCCCTATCACTAATTTTAATGGACCATACCATAATTGCGTATTTTCCAGTACATCTTCCCTTCTGATTGAATGCCCCTTTAGGTCATCATTATATATTAATGCAATATATGCTCATGCAACATTGAGCACATAGTAATATATAATTATGTAGCACCTAGCACATAGTTTTATTCCTAACATATATCAAGAGTTTATACGGAAACCTTTAACAGATATAAATTGATTAGACTGGTGGGGTAGATGAAAGGAAAAACAAACAAAAGATATTTTCCAGGTTCATAAACCACTAATATGATTTAGTCCTTCTCTTCTTCAAGGTAATAATTTCCTAGCCTTGCTATGCATTTGAATCCATGAATTGGAATATCAGATATTAGAGACAAGGAATCTGTATTATTAGCAAGATTGTTGGGTGATTCTTATAAAACCCCAGTCTGGTTTGTCTAAATTTCACAAAGAACATATTTGTAGTGGCCATCTTACAGATTTTCTTCATTTCTATACACTTTGTTCTGGTGGAGATAAATGTTACCTTTCTATGAGAAAATAAGAAGGGATTTGCTTTGGAATTGTTAGGTTGCAGTATTTGCAGTCTGAAAAAAACAAAACAGGAAGAATCCTTGGTACACTACTGCTCCTAGAAAGGTTCAGTGATATAAAATGAACAAAAGTAGGTTTATTTAGGTATGTATCTGAGGGTCCATAGTCTAGATATCTATCTTGTCTATCTGGAGCTAGCTCCTATTGGCTCACTCCTATGGTCAACATTTTTAAGATGAAAAAGATTCTTTAGACTAAGCCAGGGCTGGCAGCAGGGAGAAGTCACTAGTTCTCCTTAGGGAACACATTTGCTGATTTTTAAAAAATTGCCACATTTCCTATCTTTAGCATTTGAAAAATATTGACTGTACTGAAAGGTTTTAAATTTATGACAGGTTACTAGAGATTTTTCAGGGTAGCCTGATCCAACTATTCCCTTTGAAGTAGTGCCTATAATAGAGTGCACTTCACCAACGAAGAGAAAAGAAAAACAGTCTGTCTCCTTGAGAACAAGAACAAACGGACTGCAAACATGAATTGTAGGCCACTTTCTGAGTAGAAGAACTGAGCTGCTCAGAGTTGAGTGACCAGCAAATCTGTAATCTCCTCCACATCTCATTTAACTGTGTCTGGGAGGCAAGACGAGGCAAAGACTTCTCTGATGACTTCTCAGAATCGGTCACCCTGGACCATCAATCTATAGATTAAGAATCTCAAAAAAGGGAGAGTGGTTTGAACTCTTAATGAGGGAAGGGAAATGGAGGTCAGAAGACAGACTCCACCACCTATGCTGCTGCCAGTTTATTGTAAGTGTTGGATCAAAAACCCAAATTCAGGGCTCAGCATTTTATCCCTTCATAAAAACAAGCCTTACAGGATTTGTCCTAAGTGCCAACCCTTGTTACCACAATTCATCTCCATAAAATGTGTTGTGTTCCTTGGTGAAAGCTGCCATATAAAAGGTCAGGGTACCATCTAGGCTTGTTTTGTTCTTGGGAACTTTGTTGTAAAGATTAATATTTTGGCTTTACTTTTTTTTTTTTTTTTGGCTTTACTTTAAAAAAAATAACCTCACATATAAAGGTAAAGATAGATAAATATCTAAGGCTTTCGTGATGTAGCCCATAGGCATTTGGGTGTGTCATGAATGAGAATAACATTAGGCTTTGTATCTCCATGTAGCAGCAAATTGGTGGTAAATAAAGCAGGAGGGCCAATCTGGAAAATATTAATTAGAAGGCAATTGAAAAATGAGTAGCTAGCTATACATCAAGGTGGGGAACAGCAGAATTAGAAAAAAAAGGTAAGTGTAGTTAAGTGAGAAATGTAGGTTAACAAAGGAAAAACCTGTTGTAGACAGTCTGAAAGAGATTCTAGGTATTTGAAGATGTCAGGCAAAAATATCTTATTCATCAGTCCAGTTAACAAATATGTATTAAGCACATATGTTTTTAAACTTCTTATTTTGAAATAATTTTGGACTGAAGAACAGTTGCAAAAACAGTAGGGCAAGTTTCTATATTAATATTTTTTTCACTAATTTTAGTGTTATCAATGACACTTGCCTATAAAATTATTACTGTCATTTCTGCCTAACAATAATTTTTCCACTTCTCTCATCCCTTAGATATTTATTAATTGCTATGCCTTTTTAAAAGCTCTCCCTTATCAATCAATCATTTATTTATTCAATTACTTATAAGTATGAATTCAGATATTTATTTTATTTTATGAATTCTAATGTGATGCTACTACATACTTTTGCAAGATAATATGTTAGGTACTAGAAGTACAGTGATAAATAAGACCAAGGCCTGTACTCCCTTACATAAAGACTAGGCCTATAATAGATAAAGAAACCAAAAATTACAATTCACAGTAAGAAAACCTATGATGTTGGTGGTGTCTAAACTCAGAGATGCTTCTCAGAGAAAGATAACACAATAAATGGCAATTCAATCCTAGTTACCCAAGCCAAAATCCTTGAAGCTGTTTGACTCTTCTCTTCTTCTTATAAACAACCTTGTGTCCATTGGGTCTACTTTCTAAGTTCATTCACAATAAGGCCTCATCTCACCACTGTCACTACTAACCCTATCCAAGACATCGCCATCCCTTACTTGTAGTATCTCAATAGTTTTGAACTGGTTTAGCGACAATGGGTTCATAGGTGGGAAAGAAAGAACATTGAAGATGAATAAAGGCTCCTATCCTAGTTGGACTAACTAACTGGCCTGATCTACAAGAGTATTTCAGGCCATAAATAGCTTTGTATCTGTTTCCATCTCTTCATTGTTTTATGTTTATTTTTTTGCCCACACAGTGACAAATTATTTTAATGAAGCTTAAAGAAAGGACTTTCTGAGACAAAGAGCTTGTGCTTTGTAGCAAAGCCTTAATCTAGCCCCACAGAAAGAAGCTTCCCATCTTTGTATGTGTTCTTTCCACCAAAGATGGTATTTTCAAACTCCTATAATATTTACTATAAATAGAAGTCACCATGTCCATTGAGGACATAACTAGAATTTTCATTTAAAAGAGCATACAAATTCCCCTACAGCTTGAAATCACAGCTTGATGAAGAAATTTAAATTCTCAGTATTTTAGATCCTTGTTGATTTAATAATTCAGCAATTAATCTTTGATTTTATTTTCAGTGCTCAGTATTATACTAAGCACTGGAGATCCAGTGGAGACTGATACAGACATGTTCCTGGCCCTTATCAGTCTAGCAGAGAAAGCAAATAATATAATTAAAGTGACAATGTGTTCACAGGTGGAGAAGAAAGGACATTGTAAACAAATAAAGGCACCTATCCTAGTGCCTTTGGATTCACTAACTGGCCTCATCTAGAGGGGTATTTCAGGCCATAAAAGAACTGAAAGGTTGCTAATGTATAGAGATAAATAAGGAATAGGAAGAATTGGGGAACAATGAGGCTAAAGTGTTAATCAGGGAAAATGTTGAAGACCATTTTAGACAGTTAGAAATGCTAAGAATTACCAGACACACAATGAAAAGTTACTTCAGGGCTTTTAAAGGGGATAAAACATATTCATATTTGTAATTTTCAAACACTATACTGGCAGTCCATGTGCAGGCCAGTTTACAAATGTGACGATAGGGGATATGAAAACACAATTTAGGAGATTCCTGTGACAGAACAGGCAAAAGATAAAAATATTTGAGATTTGGCTAATAATAGTGGAAATGAAGAAAGGATTCAGGAGATGCTAGAAGGTAGAATAAATTCAGACATGGTAATTAATTAGATATGAAAGTTGAAAACAGATGTGTGAAAGATAGTCTCCAGAGTTCTGGCTTGGACAACTGAGTGCGCAACAGAGCATTCACTGAGATAGAGGAAGTAGAAGAGGATGAAGTTTGCAAGGGAAGCTCATAACTTTCATTTTGGACGTAAATAATTGAGAAAGAAGCAATGTAAATGTCAAGTGGGGAACTGGATGCATGTGTCTACAGCTCAGGAAATAGCTGATGTTGAAGATGTGCATTTTGAACTTATAACCATACAGATACGATTTCAAACCACAGGAGAGACTGGGTTGCTTATTAAAGGTGTGTAGGTTGAGAAGAAAAGAGGCCAGTCACATAAACCTGGGGGAATCCCACTTGGAAATATGCCACAGGGAATGTTGGGGAGCAAAGTTGTCTGAGAAGGAGTGCTAGAGAAGCAAAGTTGTCTGAGAAGGGAACAAAACAAAAAGACAATGTCGTAAAGAAGAGAATATCTCACTCTTCTCTCCCACCAGTGTAACTTGTTTCTTCTTTTTTCCCCACAAGTCTACCTCTTCTCCACTTTTTCATGTCATGCTGCAGAACTGAATGGTTACTTCTGATCAGTTTTTTTTGTTGTTGTTTTCTTTTTTCTTTTGTTTCGTATTTGAGAGGGAGTCCTGCTCTGTTGCCCAGGCTGGAGTGCAGTGGCACAATCTAGGCTCACTGCAAGCTCTGCCTCCCAGGTTCACGCCATTCTCCTGCCTCAGCCTCCCAAGTAGCTAGGACTACAGGTGCCCGCCACCATGCCCGGCTAATTTTTTTGTATTTTTAGTAGAGACGGGGTTTCACCGTGTTAGCCAGGATGGTCTCAATCTCCTGACCTCGTGATCCGCCCGCCTCGGCCTCCCAAAGTGCTGGGATCACAGGCGTGAGCCACCGCGCCCGGCCTCTGATCAGTTTTTTAAAAAATTATACTTTAAGTTCTAGGGTACACGTGTACAACATGCAGGTTGGATACATAGGTATACATGTGCCATATTGGTTTGCTGCACCCATCAACTCGTCATTTACATTAGGTATTTCTCCTAATACTATCCCTCCCCCAACCCCCAACACCCAACAGGCCTCAGTGTGTGAAGTTCCCCACCCTGTGTCCAAATGATCTCATTGTTCAATTCACACATATGAGTGAGAACATTTGGTGTTTGGTTTTCTGTCCTTGTGATTGTGAGAATGATGGTTTCAAGCTGCATCCATATCCTTACAAAAAAACGTGAATTCATCCTTTTTTATGGCTGCATAGTATTCTATGGCGTATATGTGCCACATTTTCTTTCTTTTCCTTTTTTTTTTTTTTCAGTGTCAATGGCTATGAAGCAAATTTATTAAACCAACATTTATTTGATTCTTCTTTTAGAAAGCCAAAGATACTGAATTTGAATTACAGGTTCTTAGCATAGGTACCAATTAATAGTCATCTAAATGTTATATTCTTGCTAGTTACTCATGTGGCTTAATCAGTTGAATAGCTGTTTGGCAAGTCAATTAATTTTATTTTTTATTTATTTTTTTTAAGTTTAATTTTTATTATTATACTTTAAGTTCTAGGGTACACGTGCACAATCTGCAGGTTTGTTACATATGTATACATGTGCCATGTTGGTGTGCTGCACCCATTAACTCATCATTTACATTAGGTATATCCCCTAATGCTATCCCTCCCCCATGTCCCCTCCCCACAATAGGCCCCCGTGTGTGATGTTCCCCTTCCTGTGTCCAATTGATCTCATTGTTCAATTCCCACCTATGAGTGAGAACATGAGGTGTTTGGTTTTCTGTTCTTGTGATAGTTTGCTGAGAATGATGGTTTCCAGCTGCATCCATGGTCCTACAAAGGACACAAATTCATCCTTTTTTATGGCTGCATAGTATTCCATGGTATATATGTGCCACATTTTCTTAATCCAGTCTGTCACTGATGGACATTTAGGTTGATTCCAAGTCTTGGCTATTGTGAATAGTGCCGCAATAAACACACATGTGCATGTATCTTTATAGCAGCATGACTTATAATCCTTTGGGTACATCCCCAGTAATGGGGTGGCTGGGTCAAATGGTATTTCTAATTCTAGATCCTTGAGGAATCGTCACACTGTTTTCCACAATGGTTGAACTTGTTTACAGTCCCACCAACAGTGTAAAAGTGTTCCTATTTCTCCACATCCTCTCCAGCATCTGTTGTTTCCTAATTTTTTAATGATTGCCATTCTAACTGGTGTGAGATGGTATCTCATTATGGTTTTGATTTGCATTTCTCTGATGGCAAGTGACAATGAGCATTTTTTCATGTGTCTGTTGGCTATATGAATGTCTTTTTTTGAGAAGTGTCTGTTCATATCCTTTGCCCACTTTTTGATGGGGTGGTTTTTCCCTTGTAAATTTGATTGAGTTCTTTATAGGTTCTGGATATTAGCCCTTTGTCAGATGAGTAGATTGCAAAAATTTTCTCTCATGCTGTAGGTTGCCTGTTCACTCTGATGGTAGTTTCTTTTGCTGTGCAGAAGCTGTTTAGTTTAATTAGATTCCATTTGTCAATTTTGGCTTTTGTTGCCGTTGCTTTTGGTGTTTTAGACATGAAGCCCTTGCCCATGCCTATGTCCTGAATGGTATTACCTAGGTTTTCTTCTAGGATTTTTATGGTTTTAGGTCTAACATTTAAGTCTCTAATCCATCTTGAATTAATTTTCGTATAAGGAGTAAGGAAAGGATCCAGTTTCAGCTTTCTACTTATGGCTAGCCAATTTTCTAAGCACCATTTATTAAATAGGGAATCCTTTCCCCATTTCTTGTTTTTGTCAGGTTTGTCAAAGATCAGATGGCTATAGATGTGTAGTATTATTTCTGAGGGCTCTGTTCTGTTCCATTGGTCTATATCTCTGTTTTGGTACCAGTACCATGCTGTTTTGGTTACTGTAGCCTTGTAGTATAGTTTGAAGTCAGGTAGCATGATGCCTCTGGCTTTGTTCTTTTGACTTAGGATGGTCTTGGCAATGTGGGGTCTTTTTTGGTTCCATATGAACTTTAAAGCAGTTTTTTCCAATTCTGTGAAGAAAGTCATTGGTAGCTTAATGGGGATGGCATTGAATCTATAAATTACCTTGGGCAGTATGGCCATTTTCACAATATTGATTCTTCCCATCCATGAGCATGGTATGTTTTTCCCTTTGTTTGTGTCCTCTTTTATTTCACTGAGCAGTGGCTTGTAGTTCTCCTTGAAGAGGTCCTTGTAAGTTGGATTGCTAGGTATTTTATTCTCTTTGAAGCTATTGTGAATGGAAGTTCATTCATGATTTGGCTCTCTGTCTGTTACTGGTGTATAAGAATGCTTGTGATTTTTGCACATTGATTTTGTATCCTGAGACTTTGCTGAAGTTGCTTATCAGCTTAAGGAGATTTTGGGCTGAGATAATAGGGTTTTCTAAATATACAATCACATCATCTGCAAACAGGGACAATTTGACTTCTTTTCCTAACTGAATACCCTTTATTTCTTTCTCTTGCCTGATTGCCATAGCCAGAACTTCCAACACTATGTTGAATAGGAGTGGTGAGAGAGGGCATCCCTGTCTTGTGCCAGTTTTCAAAGGGAATGCTTCCAGTTTTTGCCCATTCAGTATGATATTGGCTGTGGATTTGTCATAAATAGCTCTTATTATTTTGAGATATGTTCCATCAATACCAAATTTATTGAGAGTTTTTAGCATGAAGGGCTGTTGAATTTTGTCAAAGGCCTTTTCTGCATCTATTGAGATAATCATGTGGTTTTTGTCTTTGGTTCTGTTTATATGCTGGATTATGTTTATTGATTTGCATATGTTGAACCAGTCTTGCATCCCAGGGATGAAGCCCATTTGATCATGGTGGATAAGCCTTTTGATGTGCTGCTGGATTCGGTTTGCCAGTATTAAATTGAGGATTTTTGCATCGATGTTCATCAGGGATATTGGTCTAAATTTCTCTTTTTTCATTGTGTCTCTGCCAGGCTTTGGTATCAGGATGATGTTGGCCTCATAAAATGAGTTAGGGAAGATTCCCTCTTTTTCTATTGATTGGAATAGTTTCAGAAGGAATGGTACCAGCTCCTCCTTGTACTTCTAGTAGAATTCGGCTGTGAATTCATCTGGTCCTGGACTTTTTTTGGGTGGTAGGCTATTATTGCCTCAATTTCAGAGCCTGCTATTGGTCTATTCAGGGATTCAACTTCTTCCTGGTTTAGTGTTGGGAGAGTGTAAGTGTCCAGGAAATTATCCATTTCTTCTAGATTTTCTAGTTTATTTGCATAGAGGTGTTTATAGTATTCTCTGATGTTAGTTTGTATTTCTGTGGGGTTGGTGGTGATATCTCCTTTATCATTTTTTATTGCGTCTATTTGATTCTTCTCTCTTTTCTATTAATCTTGATAGCATCCTATCAATTTTATTGATCTTTTCAAAAAACCAGCTCCTGGATTGATTTTTAGGAGGGTTGTGTCTCTATGTCCTTCAATTCTGCTCTGATCTTAGTTATTTCTTGCCTTCTGCTAGCTTTTGAATGTGTTTTCTCTTGCTGCTCTAGTTCTTTTAATTGTGATATTAGGGTATCAATTTTAGATCTTTCCGCTTTCTCTTGTGGGCATTTAGTGCTATAAATTTCCCTCTACACACTGCTTTCAATGTATCCCAGAGATTCTGGTATGTTGTATCTTTGTTCTCATTGGTTTCAAAGAACATCTTTATTTCTGCCTTCATTTCGTTATGTACCCAGTAGTCATTCAGGAGCAGGTTGTTCAGTTTCCATGTAGTTGAGCGGTTTTGAGTGAGAGTTTCTTAATCCTGAGTTCTAATTTGATTGCACTGTGGTCTGAGAGACAGTTTTCTGTGATTTCTGTTCTTTCACCTTTGCTGAGGAGTGCTTTACTTCCAACTATGTGGTCAATTATAGAATAAGGGCAATGTGGTGCTGAGAAGAATGTATATTCTGTTGATTTGGGGTGGAAAGTTCTGTAGATGTCTATTAGGTCTGCTTGTTGCAGAGCTGAGTTCAGGTCCTGAATTTGCTTGTTAACCTTCTGTCTCGTTTTCTAATAGTGACAGTGGGGTGTTAAAGTCTTCCATTATTTTTGTGTGGGAGTCTAAGTCTCTTTTTAGGTCTCTAAGGACTTGCTTTATGAATCTGGGTGCTCCTGTATTGGGTACATACATATTTAGGATAGTTAGTTCTTGTTATTGAATTGATCCCTTTACCATTATGTATTGACCTTCTTTGTGTCTTTTGATCTTTGTTGGTTTAAAGTCTGTTAATCCAAGACTAGCACTGCAACCCCTACTTTTTTTTTTCTTTTTTCTTTTTTTTTTTTTTTTTTTGCTTTCCATTTGCTTGGTAGGTCTTCCTCCATCTCTTTATTTTGAGCCTATGTGTGTCTTTGCACTTGAGATGTGTCTCCTGAATACAGCACACTGATGGGTCTTGACTTTTTATCCAATTTGCCAGTCTGTCTTTTAATTGGGGAAATTTAGCCCATTTATATTTAAGGTTAATATTGTTATGTGTGAATTTGATCCTGTCATTATGATGTTCGCTGGTTATTTTGCCCGTTAATTGATGCAGTTTCTTCATAGCATCGATGGACTTTACAATTTGTCGTATTTTTGCAGTGGCTGGTACTGGTTGTTTCTTTCCATGTTTAGTGCTTCCTTTAGGACCTCTTGTAAGGCAGGCCTGGTGTTGACAAAATCTCTCAGCATTTGATTGTAAAGGATTTTATTTCTCCTTCACTTACGAAGCTTAGTTTGGTTGGATATGACATTCTGGGTTCAAAATTCTTTTCTTTAAGAATGTTGAATATTGGCCCCCACTCTCTTCTGGCTTGTAGGGTTTCTGCCAAGAGATCCACTGTTAGTCTGATGGGCTTCCCTTTGTGGGTAACTCAACCTTTCTCACTGGCTGCCATTAACAATTTTTCCTTCATTTCAACCTTAGTGAATCTGAAAGTTATTCAGATTGGGTCTTGGGGTTGCTTTTCTTGAGGAGTATCTTTGTGGTGTTCTCTGTATTTCCTGAATTTAAATGTTGGCCTGCCTTGCTAGGTTGGGGAAATTCTCCTGGATAATATCCTGAAGGGTGTTTTCCAACTTGGTTCCATTCTCCCCATCACTTTCAGGTACACTGATCAAACATAGATTTGGTCTATTCACATAGTTCCATATTTCTTGGAAGCTTTGTTCATTTCTTTTTACTCTTTTTTCTAACCTTGTCTTCTAACTTTGTTTCACTGATCTGATCTTCAATCACTGATACCCTTTCTTCCACTTGATCAAATCAGCTACTGAAACTTCTGCATGCATCACGAAGTTTTCGTGCCATGGTTTTCAGCTCCATCAGGTCATTTATGGTCTTCTCTGCACTGTTTATTCTAGTTAGCCATTTGTCTAATCTTTTTTCAAGGTTTTTAGCTTCCTTGCAATGGGTTAAAACATCCTCCTTTAGCTCAAAGAAGTTTGTTATTACCGACCTTCTGAAGCCTACTTCTATCAACTCATCAAAGTCATTCTCCATCCAGGTTTGTTCCATTGTGGACGAGGAGCTGTGATCCTTTGGAAAAGAGGCACTGTGGATTTTAGAATTTTCAGCTTTTCTGCTCTGGTTTCTCCCCATCTTTGTGGTTTTATCTGCCTTTGGTCTTTGACGTTGATGACCTACAGATGGGGTTTTGGTGTAGATGAACTTTTTGTTAGTGTTGATGTTATTCCTTCCTGTTTGTTATTTTTCCTTCTAACAGTCATGTCCCTCAGCTGCAGGTATGTTGGAGTTTGCTGGAGTTCCACTCCAGACCCTGTTTTCCTGAGTATCACCAGCAGAGGCTGCAGAATAGCAAATATAGCAGAACAGCAAATATTGCTGCCTGATCCTTCCTCTGGAAGGTTTGTCCCAGAGGGGCAGCCGCCTATATGGGATGTCTATCAGTCCCTACTGGGAGGTGTCAGGGACCCACTTGAGAAGGTAGTCTGTCCATTCTCAGAGTTCAAATGCCATGCTGGGAGAACCACTGCTCTCTTCAAAGCTGTCAGACAGAGACGTTTAAGTCTGCAGAAGTTGTCTGCTGCTTTTTGTTCAGCTATGCCCTTCTCACAGAGGTGGAGTCTAGAGGCAGTAGTCCTTGTTGAGTTGCAGTGGGCTCTGCCCAGTTTGAGCTTCCCGGCCTCTTTCTTTACCTACTCAAGCCTCAGAAATGTCAGACGCCCCTCCCCCAGCCAGACTGTCACCTCGCAGATCAATCTCAGACTTGCACGCTAGCAGTGAGCAAGGCTCTGTGGGCACGGGACCCACCGGCCAGGCACAAGAGAGAATCACTTTGTCTGCTGGTTGCTGAGACCTTGGGAAAAGTGCAGTATTTGGGCAGGGAGTGTCCCATTTTTCCAGGTAGTCTGTCATGGCTTCTCTTAGCTAGAAAAGATAAATTCCCCAACCCCTTGTGTTTCCCAGTGTGGTGATGTACTGCCTTGCTTCAGCTCACCCTCCATGGGCTGCACCCACTGTTGTCCCAATGAGATGAACCAGGTACCTCAGTTGGAAATGCAGAAATCACCCATCTTCTATGTCAATCACGCTGGGAGCTGCAGACCAGAGCTGTTCCTATTTGGCCATCTTGGAACACCCCTCAATCAGTCTTAATTCAAAATGGTCTTTCAGCAGTCTTCTATAAAGTTAGCAATTTCCAGGAATCTATTGCTGTGTAAAAAAGCACCCCAAACTTACTGACTTACAGTAACAACCTATTATTTTCTTCCACAGATCTGGATTAACTGGGTTCAGATATTTTTTGCTTACAGTGTCATAGGCTGTTGCAGCCAGATATCTACTGGGGCTGCACTCATCTGAAGGCTTAAATGAGATGAACAAGCAAAGTGAATCATTTACATAGTTGGCAGTTTAAGCTATCAGTTCGGAATTCAGATGGGGCTATCTACTAACGTGTCTATACTTGACCTCTTGTACCAGCTACCAGTTTATTGCCTCTCAGTTCCAAATCTACCCTTCCCTGCCCTGTTTTGTGATACTGCAGCTGGACCCCATCAGCTTGTGAAATGAGAGGCTTTTTAATAGAAGGCACTGGGGTGACACTGCAAGGTGATGGCAACAGGAAGAAATTTCTTTTCTGGGTTATAATTCTCCATTATCATTCAGTATTGGTGCTTGGTGGCCCACGTGGATTAGCTTCAACTGTAGCTTCAGACCATATTCTCCCCAGTGGTAGACATTTCTAACTTACGACAGAAGGCAGCTTCTGTGGTAGTCCTAGTTGGACCCACTGACTACATGCTGTCCAGCCCGAGCTTCACTGCAGCAGCTCCAGCCTGCAACCCCCTTCCATAGAGCCACAACAACCTACAGCCTCCTCCCCCGCCCACTTATTTGCTACTTTTAGCCTGCATTTTTCTGCAGTAGCCATAGCTTCTCCAAAGAGGTCCAAATCTCAGCATTGAGGGAAAGAACCTCCTTCTAGTCTTAAATTATTTTTTGTTTTGCTCTATACATGGTAGTTTGTAACTGCTACTTTTGGATATCTTAAAATTCATGGTTAACCCTTTTAGTAGCTAACCACCTCTAGTGGTTAATGCTTTATATTACATTTTCCTTGTCCAGATAACTTGCATGGTTTCTGTCTCTGACTAGACCATAGTTGATTTACCTCCTTATGTGTCCCAGACTTTTCATAAGATGGGTGTCTAGAGAAAATGACTCAGATATCAGTCCTAGCTTATTTTGTCTTCCCCATATACATCATTCTTTCAGTTATGTCACCTAGAATCATAGTTTAAAATATCATCTATATGGTATTGACTCCCAAATGTACAACTCCAATTAAAACTTCGCTGACCTCCAATTCATAATTTAACTATATGCTTATCATCTCCATCTCACAGATAATTCAAACAAAGTTCTTAATTTTCCACATTTATAAATAAACTGTTTGAAAAGGTATCACTAGGAGTGACATCAACAAATGGTGATAAAGGATTTTCCTGCACTTGTCCTCATACAGAAATATCAATTTGAATAACTATCCATAATTGAAAATACCTTCACAAGAGCTAAGGAAACCAGAGGAGAAATTACAATATTTGAAGGAAAATTACATTTGATCATAGCACAAAAATAAGAAAAGACACTATATTAGTCTGTCCTCACACTGCTGTAAACAACTGCCCAAAACTGGGTAATTTATAAAGAAAAGAGGTTTAATTGACTCACAGTTCTGCAGGGCTACAGAGGTCTCAGAAAACATACAATCATGGCAGAAGGGGAAGCAAACATGTCATTCTTCACATGGTGGCAAGGAGAAATGCTGAGCAAAGGCACAAGAACCCCTTATAAAACCATCAGATCTCATGAGAACTCACTATATCACGAGAATAGCATGAGGGAAACCACCATCATGATTCAATCACCTCTCACCAGGTCCCTTCCACGACATGTGGGGATTATGGGAACTACAATTCAAGATGAGATTTGGGTGGAAAACAGCCAAACTATATTATTCCACCTCTGGATTTTCCCAAATCTTATCTTTCTCACATTGCAAAACACAGTTATGCCTTCCCAACAGTTCCCCAAAGTCTTAACTTATTTCAGCATTAACTTAAAAGTTCAAGTCCATAGTCTCATCTGAGACAAGTCAAGTCCCTTCTGCCTTGTAAAATCAAAAGCAAGTTAGTTACTTCCTAGATACAGTGGAGGCATAGGCATTGGGTAAATAAACTCATTCCAAATGGGAGAAATTGGCTAAGACTAAAAAGTCAATAGGCCCCATGCAAGGCCGAAATCTGATAGGGTAGTCATTAAACCTTAAAGTTCCAAAATGATCTTCTTTGACACTATGTCCCACATTTAGTTCATGCTGATGCAAGGAATGGGCTCCCACAGACTTGGGCATCTCTTTCTGTGGCATTGCAAGGTACA
Source organism: Macaca mulatta (assembly GCF_049350105.2). NCBI lineage: Eukaryota > Metazoa > Chordata > Mammalia > Primates > Cercopithecidae > Macaca > Macaca mulatta. The sequence goes on from NC_133413.1 coordinate 129,665,048, forward strand.
GGCCACCTCCTGGCTGCTTTCACAGGCTGGCATGGAGTGTCTGTTGCTTTTCCAGGCACTTGGTGCAAGTTGTCAGTGGGTCTACCATTCTGGTGTCTGGAGTATGGTGGCCCTCTTCTCACAGCTCCACTAGGCAGTGCCCCAGTGGGGACTCTTCGTGGGGCATCCAACCCCACATTTCCCTTCCACATTGCCCCAGCAGAGGTTCTCCATGAGGGCTCTGTCCCTGCAAGAAAACTTCTGCCTGGATATTCAGGCATTTCCATACATCCTCTGAAATCTAGGCAGAGGTTCCCCAACCTCAATTCTTGACTTCTGTGCACTTGCAGGCCCAACACCATCTGTAAGTCACTAAGACTTGGGGCTTTCTCCCTCTGAAGCAATAGCCTGAGCTGTATGTTGGCCATTTTAGCCACAGCTGGGATGTAGGGCACCAAGTTCCAAGACTGCAAAAAGCAGCAAAGCCCTGGGCCCAGCCCACAAAACCATTTTTTCCTCCTAGGCCTCCAGGCCTGTGATAGGAGGGGCTGCTGTAAAGTTCTCTGACATGCCCTGGAGACATTTTCTCCATTATCTTGGTGATTAAAATTTGGCTCCTTGCTACTTATGCACATTTCTGCAGCTGGCTTGAATTTCTTCCCAGAAAATGAGTTTTTATTTTCTAATACATCATCAGACTGCAAATTTTCCAAACTTTTATGCTCTGTTTCCTCTTGAATCTTTGTTCTTCCACCAGACACCCTAAATCATCTCTCTCAAGTTCAAAGTTCCACAAATCTCTAAGGCAGGGATAAAATGCCACCAGTCTCTTTGCTAAACCTTTGTTCCAGTTCCCAAGAAGTTCTTCATCTCCATCTGAGACCACCTCAGCCTGGACTTCACTGTCCATATCACTATCAGCAATTTGGTCAAAGCAATTCAACAAGTCTCTAGGAAGTCCCAAACTCTCCCACATTTTCCTGTCTTCTTCTGAGCCATCTAAACTGTTCCAACTTCTGCCCATTACCCAATTCCAAAGTTGCTTCCACATTCTTAGATATCTTAGAGAATGCCCTACTACCTTGGTACCAATTTACTGTATTAGTCATTCTCATGCCATTATAAAGAACTACCTAAGAGTGGGTAATTTATAATGGAAAGAAGTTTAATTCATCATAGTTCAGCATGGTTAGGAGGCCTCGGGAAACTGACAATCATGGCAGAAGGCGAAGCAAACATGTCCTTCTTCCTATGGTGGCGGGAATGAGAAGTGCCGAGCCAAGGAGGAAGAGCCCCTTATAAAACCATCAGATCTCATTAGAACTCACTCACTATCACAAGAACAACATGAGGATAACCAGCCCCATGATTCAATTATCTCCCGCTGGGTTCCTCCCATGACAAATGGAGATTATGGGAACTACAACTCAAGATGAGATTTGGGTGGAGGCACAGCTAAACCACATAAGACACATTGAAATTTATCAGAAGGACAGTTTCACATTACCTGCATTACCCCTCTTCCCAGTCCCAGGCAAAGGAGAGAGATACCCACTACTTTGAGAAAGAAAAGTGAAGCAAGCACCAGACTATCTTGGACCCTAACATTGGCCCTGCACCAGTAAAATCCACTATCTTGCAGGCCCCCAAGGCTCCAGACTCTAGGCTGCTACCTGTGGTTTAAGCCTGTAGGTTCACCTTTACACCAGGCCTGATACTGCAGTCCCAGGCTTTGGGCACACCCCAGTGCTAGGCCAACTCCACAAACTCAGGCTGTAGGTTGGACCCCACAAACCAGGCTCCAGGCTGGTCACCACAGCCCTAGACTCCAGGTTAGCTGTTGTGGCTCCAGACATTAGGTCTGCACCCATGGTTCCAGGTTTTAGACTGGCCCCAATGACCCTGGCTGCATGCCTGCCTCAGCACCAGGCCAGCTACAAGATCCACTGAACTGCAGCTCCAAGCACACCCTAGTAGTCCCCAGTGCCATCCCAGATCCTGCAGACCAAGGTTCAGGGACAACCTCTGTAAACATGTGCTCTAAGCCAGCCCCATAGACCCAATTCTCATATCTGCCCAGTGGACTCAGACCAGGTATTCCTCAGACACCAGTCTTATCCCAGCACCTAGCTAACCTCTGCAGACAGGCTCAAGGTTCACCCCTGTTCAGGCCAATGCCTATAGAAGTTCCAGGTCTGCCCCCACATACTTAATCAACAGGTCTACCCCAGTGGATCTAGGCTCCAGGCTCAATTTCCAACCTGGGTCCATAGGGACCCAGGATGTTCCCAGCCAAAGCCAAAATGTGAAGACTGGAAGAAGTTCCTACTTTTTCAAATATGCTGCCACCAATGCAAGGCCATTTCACTGGGTACCTGGTTTAAAAAAAGAGAGAGAAAGAAAGAAAAAGAATCAAGAAAACATAATACTACCAAAGAAACAAAAATCAAACACCAGTAACTGACCCCAAAGAAAGATTTATGACCTGCTTTACAAAGAATTAAAAATAACCGTTTTTAAATAAGTTCAATGAGCTACATAAAAATACAGATAACTAAGCAAAATCAGAAAACAATACACAAACAAAATGAGAACTTCAACAAAAAGATAAAAATCAGAATCAACAGAAATTCTACACCTAAAGAACATAATTGCTGAACTAAAAAATTCCATAGAGAACTTCAACAGAAGACTCAATTAAGCAGAAAAAAAAATCAGTGAATTTGAAGACAGATCATTTGGAATTAGAAGAACAAAATGAAAAAAGAATGAAAAAGAGTAAAGAAAGCCTGTGGGAATTATGGGACTCCACCAAGCAAACTAATATATGTATTACAAATATCCCAAAAGGATCAGAGAAGGAGATGGGGCAGAGAGCTTATTTAAGGAAATAACGACAGAAAATTTCTCAAACATGAAAAAAAGATATAGATATCCAAGTACAGAAAGCACAAAAGTCTCCAATCAGGTTCAATCCAAACAAAACTACACTAAGACATATGATAATCAAACTGTAAAAAATCAAAGCTGAGAGAGGATCCTAAAAGCAGCAAGATAAGACAAGCATATCACATACAAGAGAACTCAAATATGGTTATTGACAGGTTTCTTAGCATAAACCTTACAAACCAGGAAAGAGTGAGATGATATATTTAAAGAGTTTAATTACTAGGCCAGGATTTATGAAAATAAAAAACAAAAACAAACAAAAAAGATAAAGATACTTAAAGAAAAAAAAAGCTGGCAACAAAAAATACTTTACCTGGCAAAGCTGTCCTTCAGAAATGAAGGATAGGTAAACACTTTACCAACAATGACAACAACAAAAGCTGAAGGAGTTAATCACCACCAGACCTTCTTTACAAAAAATGCTGAAGGGAGTTCTAGAATACTTATTAGTCACATGAAAGCATATTCAAGTATAAAACTCACTGATAAAAGTAATTATACTGTCAAATTCAGAATACTCTAATACTACTATACTATCGGCATGTAAAACATTTAAATCTTTAGTATGAAGGTTAAAAGGCAAAACTATTAAAAGTAATAATAGCTACAATAATTTGTTGAGATACGCAGTATGAAAACATATAAACTATGACATCTAAAACATAAAATATGGAGGGATTGGAGTAAAAGTGTAGTTTTTATACATGATCAAACTGTATTTATTAACAATCTAATAGGACATTATAGCCATAAGATATTTTATCTAAGCCTCATGGTAACCATAAAGCAAAAACTTGTAGTATATACACAAATTATAAAAAGTGAGAAATCAATGTATAGCACTATACAAAATTATCTAATCACAAAGGAAGACAGCAAGAGAAAAAGAAAGGTACAAAGAGGCTACAAAACAACCAGAAAACACTTTAAATAGCAGTAGTAAGTTCTTACTGATCAATAATTACCTTGAATATTGTATTAGTCCATTTTCTGTCCTTAAAACAGAATACCTAAAACTGGATAATTTAGAAGACATAAAATTGAATTCTTACAGTTCTAGAGATTGAGACGGGTTGAGGAGGCATATCTGGTGAGAGCCTTCTTGCTGGTAGGGACTCTAAACAGTCCTGAAGTGGCACAAGGTATCACATAACAAGAGGGCTGAGCATACTAACATGTTGCTAGATCAGGTCTCTCTTGTTCTTATATAGCCACCATTTCCCCTTCCATGATAACCCATTAATCCATCAACCCGTTAATTTGTTAATCTATAAATGGGTTAATTCATTCATTCATGTTAATTCATTCATAAGGGCAGAGCCCTTATGATCTAATCACCTCCTAAAAGCCCCATCTCTCAATGCTGTCACACGAAGGGCCAAGTTTCAACATGAGGTTGGGAGGGATAGTCAAACCATAGCAAATATAAAGAATTAAAATTTCCATTCAATAGACAAAGAGTGACTGAATAGATTTTTTTAAAAAGACCCAACTATATTATACCTATAAGAGACTCATTTCACCTTTAAGGACACACAAACTGATAGTGGATGGATGAAAAGAAAAGGTATCCCATGGAAATGGAAACCAAAAGAGAGCAGGAATAGCTATGCTTACATAAAATAAAATATACTTTAAGTCAAAAACTGTATAATAAGAACAAGAATGATATTATATAATGGAAAGGAGTCATCGCATTCTATACTATAATATGCTCTTGATAAACTGTAAATATACATGCACCCAACATTGGAGCATATAAATGTATAAAGCAAATACTAATAGATGTTAAGGGAGAGAAAGACTATAATACAATAATAGGAGACTTCAATATTCCACTTTCAACAATGGACAGATCATCCAACCTAATAGACACGTAGAGAAAATTTCATCCAACAATGGCAGAATACTGGAGAGTATTCTTCTCAAGTCATTGGAAACATTTTCCAGAATAGATCATACGTTCAGCCACAAAACAAGTCTTAACAAATGTAAGAAAATTGAAATAAAGTACCTTTTTTGACCACAATGATATAAAATTAGAAGTCAATGGCAGGAGGAATTTTGGAAAATTCACAAATATAGTCATGCACCATGTAATGATATTTCAGTCAATGATGGACTGCAAATATAATCGTCTCATAAGATTGTAGTTTTGTATTATTGTGCCTTTTCTATGTTTAGATACACAAATACTTACCATTGTGTTATAATTGCCTAGAGTATTCAGTACAGTAATGTCCTGTATAGTTTTGTAGCCTGGGAGTTATAAGCTATACTGTATAGTTTATGTATGTAGTAAGCTAAACCAACCATGTTTGTGTGACTACACTCTATGGTGTTTGTACAATGACAAAAATCACCTAATGACACTTCTCTCATAACATACTCATGACTGTATGTGGAAATTAAACAGCACACTCCTGAACAACCAATGCATCAAAGAAGATATTAAAGGGCAACATAAAATATTTATTGAGACAAACAAAAATGAAAACACAATGTAGCAAAACTTATGGAATGCATCAAAAGCAGTTTTAAGAGAAAGCTTACAGCAATAAAGGCTCACCTAACAAAAGAAAAAAATCTCATATAAACAACTTAATACTATTCCTCAAGGAACTAGAAAAATAAAACTAAGCCCAAACTTTGTAAAATGAAGGAAATAATAAAGATCAGAACAGAAATAAATGAAACAGAGACTAGCAAAACAATAGAAAAGATCAACAAAACAAAGAATTGTTTTTTGAAGAGATTGGCAAACCTTCGTCTGGACTAAAAAACAAAGAAGACTCAAATAAATGAAATCAGAAATTAAAGAGGCAACATTACACCTGATATCAGAGAAATACAAAGGGTCATAAGAGACTACGATGAACAATTATATGCCAACACATTGAATAACCTAGAGGAAATAAATTCCTAGATACATATAAACTATCAATACTGAATTACAAAAACATAGAAAATCTGAACAGACCAATAATAATTAAGGAGATTGAGTAATAAAATGTCTCCTATCAAAGTAAAGCTAAAGACCTGATGACTTTATTGCTGAACTCTACCAAACATTTAAAGAATTAATAACAATTCTTCTCAAACTCTTCCAAAATTTTGAAGAGGGAATATTTCCAAACTTATTTTATGTGGCCAGCATTACCCTAATACCAAAGCCAAACAAGGACATCGCAAGAAAAGAAAATTATAGGCCAACATTCCTGATGAACATAAATACAAAAATACAATAAAATACTAACAAACTAAAGTCAACAGCAACTTAAAAGAATAATTCACCATGAGCAAGTAGGATTTATCCCAGGGATGATGCAAGTATGGTTCAACACATGCACATCTATAAATGGGATATACCACATTAATAGAATGAAGGGCAAAATGTGTATAATCTTCTCAACAGATGCAGAAAATTAGACAAAAATTTAACGTTCTTTCATGAGAAAGATTTTTAATAAATTATAAATAGAAACAACAAAACTCAACACAATAAAGGCTATATATGATATGCCTGCAGCTAACATTATACTTAATGGTGAAAAGTTGAAAGCTTTTCCTCTATGATCAGGAAAAAAGCTGATCATTTTCACCATCTGCAGTCAATGTAGTACTGGAAGTTCTAGCTAGAGCAATTAGGCAAGAGAAAGAAAGAAAATGCATAAAAATTGGAAAGGAAGACATTAAATTTTCTGTATACAGATGATCTTATATGTAGAAAACCCTAAAGACCACAAAAAAAGTTTTAGAACTAGTAAACAAATGCAGTGAAGTTGAGGACACAAAATAAACATATAAAATATCAATAACATTTCAATACACTAACTATCCCAAAAAGAAATTAAGAAAATAACATCGCTTACAATAGTACAGAAAAAAAAATACTTTGCAATAAATATTGCCAAGGATGTGAAAGATCTGTACATTGAAAACTATAAGAGATAAAAGAAATAGAAAAAAGACAAAAATAAACTGAGTGACATCCCGTGTTCATGGATTGGAAGAATTAATCTCTTTAACATGTCCATACTGCCAATGCTATCTACAGACTGTGCAATCCCTATTAAAATTCCAATGACATTTTTCACAGATTAGCTAAAACAATTCTAAAATGTATATAGAACCATAAAAACATTGAATTAAAGCAAACTTCGGCAAAAAGAACAAAGCCAGGTGTTCCAAGATGTCCAAATAGGAACAGTTCTGGTCTGCAGCTCCCAGCATGATTGATGCAGAAGACAGGTGATTTTGGCATTTCCAACTGAGGTACATGGTTCATCTCCCTGGGACTGGTTGGACACTGGGTGCAGCCCATGGAAGGTGAGCTGAAGCAGGGTGGGGCGTTGCCTCACCTGGGAAGCGCAAGGGGTTGGTAGATTTCCCTTTCCTACCCGAGGGAAGCCATGACAGACTGTAGCTGGGAAAATGGGACACTCCTGCTGAAATACTGAGATTTTCCCATGGCCTTAGCAACTGGTGGACCGGGAGATTCTCTCCTGTGCCTGACTCGGTGGGTTCCACACCCACAGAACCCTGCTCACTGCTAGCGCAGCAGTCTGAGATCAACCTGCGAGGCTGAAGCCTGCCGGAGGGAGAGGCATCTGCCATTGCTGAGGCTTGAGTAGGTAAACAAACTGTCCGGGAAGCTGGAACTGGGAGGAGCCCACCACAGCTCAGGAAGGCCTACTGCCTCTGTAGACTCCACCTCTGTGGGCAGGGCATAGCTGAACACAAAGCAGCAGAAACTTCTACATACTTAAATGTCCCTGTCTGACAGCACTGAAAAGAGCAGTGCTTCTCCCAGCATGGCATTTGAGCTCTGAGAACAGACAAACTGCTTCCTCAAGTGGGTCCCTGACCCCTGTGTAGCCTAACTTGGAGACACCTCCCAGTAAGGGCCAACAGACACCTCATCGAGGCAGGTGCCCCTCTGGGATGAAGCTTCCAGAGGAAGGATGAGGCAGCAATATTTGCTGTTCTTCAATATTTGCTGTTCTGCAGCCTCTCCTGGTGATACCCAGGCAAACAGGGTCTGGAGTGGAACTCCAGCAAACTCCAACATACCTGCAGCTGAGGGACCTGACTTTTAGAAGGAAATCTAACAAACAGAAAGGAATAACATCAACATCAACAAAAAGGACATCCACACCAAAACCCCATCTGTAGGTCACCAACATCAAAGACCAAAGGTAGATAAAACCACAAAGATGGGGAGAAACCACAGTAGAAAAACTGAAAATTCTAAAAACCATAGCGCCTCTTCCCTGCCAAAGTATCACAGCTCTTCTTCAGCAATGGAACAAAGCTGGACGGAGAATGACTTTAACGAGTTGACAGAAGTAGGCTTCAGAAGGTAGGTAATAACAAACTTCTCCGAGCTAAAGGAACATGTTCTAACCCATCACAAGGAAGCTAAAACCTTGATAAAAGGTTTGCTGAATGGATAACTAGAATAAGCGGTGTAGAGAAGACCTTAAATGACCTGAGGGAGCTGATAACCATGGCACAAGAACTTCACGATGCATGCACAAGCTTCAATAGCCGACTTGATCAAGTGGAAGAAAGGATATAAGTGACTGAAGATCAAATGAATGAAATAAAGCGAGGAGACAAGTTTAGAGAAAAAAAGATTTAAAAAAAATGAACAAAGCCTCCAAGAAATATGAGACTAGGCGAAAAGACCAAATCTACGTTTGATTGGTATTCCTGAAAGTGACAGGGACAACGGAATCAAATTGGAAAACTCTCTTCAGAGTATTATCCAGGAGAACTTCCCCAACCTAGCAAGGCAGGAAAACATTCAAATTCAGGAAATACAGAGAAGACGCAAAGATACTTCTCAAGAAGGGCAACCCCAAGACACATAATTGTCATATTCACCAAGGTTGAAATGAAGGAAACAATTTTAAGGGCAGCCAGCGAGAAAGGTTGGGTTATCCATAAAGGGAAGCCCATTAGACTAACAGCGGATCTCTTGGCAGAAACCTCACAAGCCAGAAGAGAGTGGGGGTCAATATTCAACATTTTTAAGAAAAGAATTTTGAACCCAGAATTTCATATCCAACCAAACTAAGCTTCATAAGTGAAGGAGAAATAAAATCCTTTACAGACAATGAAATGCTGAGAGATTTTGTCACCACCAGGCATACCTTACAAGAGCTCCTGAAGGAAGCACTAAACATGGAAAGGAACAAATGGTATGAGCCACTACAAAAATATGCCAAATTGTAAAGACCATCAATGCTAGGAAGAAACTGCATCAACTAACGGGCAAAATAACCAGCTAACATCACAATGACAGAATCAAATCCACACATAACAATATTAACCTTAAATGTAAAAGGACTAAAAGCCCCAATTAAAAGACACAGATTGGCAAATTGGATAAGGAGCCAAGTTCCATCACGAGACACATCTTACATGCAGAGACACACAGGTTCAAAATAAAGGGACGGAGGGAGATCTACCAAGCAAATGGAAAGAAAAAAACAGGGGTTCCAATCCTAGTCTCTGATAAAACTGACTTTAAACCAACAAAGATCAAAAGAGACAAAGAAGGCCAATACATGGTAAAGAGATCTATTAAACAAGAAGAGCTAACCATCCTAAATATATATGCACCCAATACAGGAGCACCCAGATTCATAAAGCAAGTCCTTAGAGACCTACAAAGAGACTTAGATTCCCATACAATAATAACGGGAGACTTTAACACACCACTGTCAATATTAGACAGATCAATGAGGCAGAAGGTTAACAAGGATATCCAGGACTTGAACTGAGCTCTGCACCAAGCAGACCTAATAGACCTCTACAGAACTCTCCACCCCAAATCAACAGAATATACATTCTTCTCAGCACATCACACTCATTCTAAAATTGATCACATAGTTGGAAGTAAAGCACTCCTCAGCAAATATAAAAGAACAGAAATCATAACAAACTGTCTCTAAGACCACAGTGCAATCAAATTAAAACTCAGGATTAAGAAACTCATTCAAAACCGCACAACTACATGGAAACTGAACAACCTGCTCCTGAGTGACTACTGGGTAAATAATGAAATAAAGGCAGAAATAAAGATGTTCCTTGAAACCAATGAGAAAAAAGACACAACATACCAGAATCTCTGGGAAACAATTAAAGCAGTGTGTAGAGGGAAATTTATAGCACTAAATGCCCACAAGAGAAAGCAGGAAAGATCTGAAATCAACATCCTAACATCACAATTAAAAGAACTAGAGAAGCAAGAGCAAACACATTCAAAAGCTAGCAGAAGGCAAGGAATAACTAAGATCAGAGCACAACTGAAAGAGTTAGAGACACGAAAAACTCTTCAAAAAATTAATGAATCCAGGAGCTGGTTGTTTGAAAAGATCAACAAAACTGAGAGGCCACTAGCAAGACTAATAAAAAGAGAGAAGAATCAAATAGACACAATTAAAAAATGATAAAGGGGATATCACCACCGATCCCACAGAAATACAAATTACCAACAGAAAATACTATAAACATCTCTATGCAAATAAACTAGAAAATCTAGAGGAAATGGATAAATTCCTGGAAACATACACCCTCCCAAAGCTAAACCAGGAAGGTGGTGAATCTCTGAATAGACCTATAACAGGCTCTGAAATTGAGGCAATAATTAATAGCCTACCAAACAAAAAAAAGTCCAGGACCAGATGGATTCACTGCCAAATTCTACCAGAGGTACAAAGAGGAGCTGGTACCATTCCTTCTGAAACTATTCCAATCAATAGAAAAAGAGGGAATCCTTCCTCACTCATTTTATGAGGCCAGCATCATCCTGACACCAAAGCCTGGCAGAGATACAACAAAAAGAGAGAATTTTAGACTAATATCCCTGATGAACATCGATGCAAAAATCCTCAATTAAATACTGGCAAACCGAATCCAGCAGCACATCAAAAAGCTTATCCACCACAATCAGGTTGGCTTCATGCCTGGGATTCAAGACTGGTTCAACATACACAAATCAATAAACGTAATCCATCACATAAATAGAACCAATGACAAAAACCGCATGATTACCTCAATAGATGCAGAAAGGCCTTCGACAAAATTCAAGAGCCCTTCATGCTAAAAACTCTCAATAAACTAGGTATTGATGGAACGTATCTCAAAATAAGAGCTATTTATGACAAACTCACAGCCAGTATCATAATGAATGGGCAAAAGCTGGAAACATTCCCTTTGAAAACTGGCACAAGACAAGGTTGTCCTCTCTCACCACTCCTATTCAACATAGTGTTGGAAGTTCTGACCAGGGCAGTCAGGCAAGAGAAAGAAAGGGTATTCAATTAGAAAAAGAGGAAGTCAAATTGTCCCTGTTTGCAGATGACATGATTGTATATTCAGAAACCCCATCATCAGCCCAAAATCTCCTTAAGCTGATAAGTAACTTCAGCAAAGTCTCAGGATACAAAATCAATGTGCAATAATCAGAAGCATTCCTATACCTCAATAACAGACAAACAGAGAGCCAAGTCATGAGTGAACTCCCATTCACAATTGCTACAAAGAGAATAAAATACCTAGGAATCCAACTTACAAGGGATGTCAAAGGACCTCTTCAAGGAGAACTACAAACCACTGCTCAAGGAAATAAAAGAGGATACAAACAAATGGAAGAACATTCCATGCTCATGGATAGGAAGAGTCAATATTGTGAAAATGGTCATACTGCCCAAGGTAATTTATAGATTCAATGCCATCCCCATCAAGCTACCAATGACTTTCTTCACAGAATTGTAAATATCTACTTTAAAGTTCATATGGAATCAAAGAAGACCCCGCATTGCCAAGACAATCCTAAGCAAAAAGAACAAAGCTGGAGGCATCACGCTACCTGATTTCAAACTATACTACAAGGCTACAGTAACTGAAACAGATATATAGACCAATGGAACAGAACAGAGGCTTCAAAAATAACACATCTACAACCACCTCATCTTTGACAAATCTGACAAAAACAAGAAATGGGGAAAAGAGTCCCTATTTAATAAATGGTGCTGGGAAAACTGGCCAGCCATACGTAAAAAGCTGAAACTGGATCCCTTCCTTACATCTTATACAAAAATTAATTCAACGTAGATTAAAGACTTAAATGTTAGACCTAAAACCATAAAAACCCTAGAAGAAAACCTAGGCAATACCATGCAGGACATAGGCATGGGCAAGGACTTAATGACTAAAACACCAAAAGCAATGGCAACAAAAGCCAAATGGGTTCTAATTAAACTAAAGAGCTTCTGCATGGCAAAAGAAACTACCATCAGTGTGAATAGGCAACTTACAGAATGGTAGAAAATTTTTCCAATCTACCCATCTGACAAAGGGCTAATATCCAGAATCTACAAAGAACTTAAGCACACTTACAAGAAACAAACAATCCCATCAAAAAGTGGGCAAAGGATATAAACAGACACTTCTCAAAAGAAGACATTTATGCAGCCAGCAGACACATGAAAAAACACTCATCATCACTGGTCGTCAGAGAAATGGAATCAAAACCACAATGAGATACCATCTCATGCCAGTTAGAATGGCAGTCATTAAAAAGTCAGGAAACAACAGATGCTGGAGAGGATGTGGAGAAATAGGAACGCTTTTACACTGTTGGTTGGGTGTAAATTAGTTCAACCACTGTGGAACACAGTGTGGCAATTCCTCAAGGATCTAGAACTAGAAACACTATTTGACCCAGTGATTCCATTACTGGGTATATGCCCAAAGGATTATAAATCATGCTACTATAAAAACACATGCACATGTATGTTTATTGCGGCACTATTCAAAATAGCGAAGACTTGTAACCAACCCAAATGTCCATCAATGATAGACTGGATTAAGAAAATGTAGCACATATACACCATGGAACACCATGCAGCCATAAACAAGGATGAATTCATGTCCTTTGCAGGGACATGGTTGAAGCTGGAAACCATCATTCTCAGCAAACTATCATGAGGACAGAAAACCAAACACAGCATGTTCTCACTCATAGGTGAGAATTGAACAATGAGAACACTGGGACCCATGGCGGGGAACATCACACACTGGGGATTGTCGGGGGGTGGGGGGCTGAGGGAGGGTAGCATTAGGAGAAATACCTAATGTAAATGATGAGTTGATGGGTGCAGCAAACCAACATGGCACATGTATACCTATGTGTCAAACCTGCACGTTGGGCACATGTTCCCTAGAACTTAAATTTTAAAAAATGGAACAAAGCTAAAGGCATTATGCTACTTGTCTTTGAAATATACTTCAAAGCTATATTAATAAAAACATTATGGTACTAGGATAAAAACAAATACATAGACCAAGGGAACAGAATGGAGAGCACAAAAATAAGTTTACACAGTTTTAGTAAATTGATGTTCAACAAAGATGCAAGTATATATATAGTAATAAATAGTGGTTGGGACAACTGGATATCCACATTCAGAATAATGAAACTAGATCCTTATCTCACACTACATACAAAAGTCATCTCAAAATGGAGTAAAGACTCAAAATGTTAAAGCCTAAAATTGTAAAACTACTAGAAGAAAACATAGGAAAAAATCTTTCAGTAATTGGCTTGGGTAATAATTTTTTTGGATATGACCCCAAAAGTGCAGGCAACAAAAGTATAAACAGACAAATAAGATTACATTAAATCAAAAGGCTCTGAACACCCAAGGAAATAATCAGAGAAAAATTCATGGATTGGGACAAAATATGTGCAAACCATACATCTGATAAGGGGTTAATATCCAAAATAGATAAGGAACTCAACTCAATAGTAAGAAAATAAATAACTCCATGAAAAGGCCACGGACCAAAATAGACATTTCTCAAGACAAGACATACAAATGACTATCAGGTACAGAGAAAAAAAAAATGGTACTTTTCAACTAATCATCAGAGAAACTCAAAACTACAATGAGATGTCACCTCATAACTGTTAGAATGATTATCATCAAAAGACAAAGGATAATAAGTATTGGCAGGGATTTGGTGAAAAAGAAACTCTTGCACACTGTTGGTAGGAAAATAAATTAATATCATTATCAAAAACAGTATAGTGATTTCTCAAAAAAATAAAAATATAACTATCATATGGTTGAACAATCTCACTACTGGGTATATATCCAAAGGAGGTGAAATCGACGTGCCAAAGAAATATCTGCACTCCCAAGTTCATTGCAGCATTGTTCACAACAGCCAAGATATGGAATCAACCTAAGAGTTCATCAACAAATGAATGGATAAAGAAAATGTGGTACATACACATAATGGAATACCATTTCACCATAAAAAATAAAAGAGAATCCTGTCATTTGTGAAAATGGATGAACCTGAAGGACATTATGTTAAGTGAAATAAACCAGGCACAGAAAGATAAATGCTATATGACCTCACTTACATATAGTATCTAAGAAATAACTGAACTAATAGGAGCAGAGGGTAGAATAGTAGTTACTAGGGGGTTGAGGGGGTACCTACAGAGGGGAAGGGCTTTGTGAAATGTTGATCAAAAGATGCAAAGTTTCAGTTTGACAAGAGGAACAAGTTCAAGGAATCTATTTTAGAATATGGTGACTATAATTATAAACAACATATTGTGTATTTCAAAATTGCTTAGTCTATTTTAAGTGTTCTCACAACAAAAATGGTGAGGTAATATGTTAATTAGCTTGTTCTAGTCATTCCATGATGTATACATATTTCAAAACCTTGTGTTTTATACCACAAATATACATAATTTTTATTTGTCAATTAAAATAAATTTTAGAAAGAAGACAACACTAACTGTTCTAGTTAAAGAAATAGAAGTCATTTTTCATTGTTCTCTTTCCTTCACCTTGTTCTTCTGTTGCCAATTGATAAACAAATTGGTTCTGTGCTATTTTCAAAACTCATCATGATGTCACCCTCTTTTCTTCATTTTCATTGCCATCACCCTAGCCTAAGTGATAATCACCTCTCTTGCCTGGCCTCCCAGCACTGTTGACCATGACTGTCTCTAATGTTTTCTTTATATAGCAGCCAGAATATTCAAAAACCTAAATCAGATCATGGCATAATCCTGCTTAAAACCCTTCAGTGATCACTTCTTGGCCTTTTGGCTAAGATCCAGTGTAAAACCCTTAATTGATACTCTGTTTATCTTAGAATAATTCAAAGTTCCTTATCCCAGCCTTCACGACCACAAATCATTCAATGCCTGTCTATTCCTCTCAACTTACATAATAATTCTTCTCAGTCATACTGCTCTGCCCATGCTAGCCTGCTTTTACATTTGTAAAACACCTGAAGTCTTTTCTTTCCTTGGAGTTTCCAGCATGTGCTCCTGCCTATAATGCTTTTTCTCTGCCTTTGTACTTAGTGAACTAAGTCTCCTTCATCCATCACTCTTTCAATTCACTTTAAATTATGTGGCCTTGACAAATTATGCTCTCACTTTACTCTTTGTGTTTCCTTCTTAGCATGATCATAGTTTTCAAATTACTCATTTAAAAACTTTCTTGCTTACATAAGAACTATTTGTTAATTCCAAATACACTTTATAAGTTCTTACTATGATTCTGATAATTTTCTAGGCAATAGAATACAGCAATTATCAATGTCCTGACCTCATGGAGATATTTCATTTATGCTTTCAGTCACCCATTACCAAACTGTAACAAGAAAAATCTAGTTTTATTTACTTCCAAATAAAAGCAAACATCAGGCCCCAAATCTGGCAGGAAATAGTCCATCTTGCTTATATTGTCAAGATTCTTTAATAAATGTCTGCAATGCAAACTCTTAGCAATAATCAAAGGGGCTCTGATGGGGAAAGAATCATCAAAGTATAGAGACTGAACTTTTGTTGGCATGTTTACATGTTCTATTCTTTTAACATATAAGGTAGTGGTGACATTTACTTGTTTTCTTTAGTCATTCATCCTCTAGATTCACGTAGGTGTCTCCATCTGGAGCTTTATTTGAAATCTTCTCTGAATGCCAGCCAGAATTTGTAGAACACTGTGAATCTTTCTTTATAGCAAGCTCATAGAGAATGGTGCTAGGGTGGGAAGGAATAGCTACCCAGGATCCATGTATATAGAACTTAGACTCACAGAGAGAAAACCAGAAATGAATAAGAGTGGACACGCCATGATCTGAGCATAACCTAGGGCAACATGTGAGACAAAAACCTTGCTCAAACAGGTGAAAAGACACGTTTTCTTATTTTTTTGCGACTATTCACCACCAATGACCTATTTATAGAGTTGATCTATATAAACAATTCTACTCCCTTCCTCCCAAAATTATACTTTGGCACATTAAACCTTAGAATCTTAGAATCATTGCACCATAGAGCATCATAGATATTATAGGAGATATTCAAAAGTCAAAAGCATGAATCTACTATACAATGTCCCTGCCAAACTGTCTTCTGGATCAGGTTTATATACCTATCGTGCCAAAATACTCATTGCATTTTCACCTAAGGGTGCCTCAGGCTGTTAAAAGAGCGGTTACTTAAGCTATTATGTGTCTCTAATATACAACTTTCTAGATACTAATTTTCATTAATCCAAAAGCAAAATGGCTCAAGCCTTCATCTTTTATGCTTAGAAATTTGCAGTTTTCCTCCAATATTCTAGGGAGAACTTTGTGGATGTACTAATCAATCTCCTGGACAAGTCTCATTCTGGATTCCTACTCACATTAAGTGCACCATCTAATCTTTTCCATCTTATTACAGAGGCTGCTATCTACCTTGACACAATGCTGTGACCCAAGTGTGGATAGCCTTGCCCACATTTCATTTTCTAAAATACCAACTATAAAAGCTGCTTATGAAACTTTTTACTGCAAGTTGGCAGGGTCACAGAAGGAGAGCAACTAGATATGACATTTACAAAGACCCTTAGTCATATGCTGTACAGGGATTTAATTTCTGACTGACCTTTCTTCTCCTTAGTCTGTGGTCTATCACTATCTCTCACCCACTCTCTCAGATACTTGTCTCCCATTCTCTTCCTTCCA
The DNA here is from genome assembly GCF_049350105.2 of Macaca mulatta. NCBI lineage: Eukaryota > Metazoa > Chordata > Mammalia > Primates > Cercopithecidae > Macaca > Macaca mulatta. The sequence goes on from NC_133413.1 coordinate 129,682,037, forward strand.
ACCTAAACTGTCCAGAGCTCAATTGGCAAACAGACAATTCTTTCTTACTTTATTATGGAGAACAATTCACTCTCTATCCAGCTCTTCCACCCAAACTAATTTGGAAACCTATATTTGCATAATATGTATTATAGAATTTTTTGTACGCAAAATAATAATTTTCTCACTTAGATTAACTCTGTCTTTGGCTCCTAAAGTAACCAGCTCCAACTAACAAGCTTTAAAGTAACAAAATGTTACTTCCTATATCCTTATATTAACCCGGAATGTGTCTCATTTGTGGTAATATTTATTGGTTTTAGTTCATTCATTTAATGATATTTATTGATTTTCTACTATGTTCCAGGCACCATGCTAGACATTGAGGGATGTGAAGACCTAATCCCTGCCTTCAATGAACAAAGACATAGAGATAAATACAAAGGCATTTAAAATGTTATAATAATTAGTACTCTGGGGATATAAGCAGTTTATGGGAGACATGTGAAAACACTTAACCTAGACATGGAGGGTTCAGTGGAATGAGCTGTGTTCTTCAAAGATATACCCAAGTCCTAACCCCTGGTGTACCTGTGAATGTGCCTTTATTAAGGATCTCGAGATAAGATCATCCTGGATTTAGAGTGGGCCCTAAATCCAATGACTAGCATCCTTATAAAATAAGGTATGGCACAAAGACAAGGAAGGCGGCCAGGTGAAAATGAAGGCAGAATTTGGAGTTAGGCTGCCACAAGCCAAGAAATGCCAGAAGCTACCAGAAGAAAAAACAAAACAAAACAAAAAAGGAAGCATTCTCCCCTAGAGCCTTTAAAGGGAACATGGTGCTTTTAACACCTTCATTTCAAACTTCTGTCCTCTAGACTGTGAGATAATAAACTTTCCACTGTTTTAAGCTACTACATTTATTGTAATTTGTTGCAGAAGCCCTAGGAAACTAACATACAGGATCACCTAATATTTTCTCAGGGACATGATGTCTAAACTAAGAAAATTAAAGTGAGCAGGTTAGTAAAGGGATAACAGGGATTGAAGAGTGTCCTGACTCAGAGAACAGCACTATGAGGATGTAATATATGTGATACGAGGATAACAAATGATGATGGCTGCTGTTTTTCTATTTCTTATGAGAGCACAAATGGCCACGAAGATAACTTCACAGCTGTGACAAAAGGAACCGTATACCCCCCACCCTTTGAGTTCAGAAGAATGCCAGTGGTTCCAACCCTCCCAACACAGAGTTTACTAATAGGGGATATATTAGTTCATTTTCACCCTGTTGATAAAGACATACCTGAGACTGGGCAATTTACAAAAGAAAGAGGTTTAATAGACTTTCAGTTCCCTGTGACTGGGGAGGTCTCACACACTTTTATACTGTTTCCTTTTAAAACTGAATGATTTTAACAGCACCCAAGTCACCTCTTGAATACTTTACTGCTTAGAAATTTCTTCTGCCAAATACCCTAAATCATATCTCTCAAGTTCAAAGTTCCACATATCTCTAGGGCAAGAGCAAAATGCTGTAAGACTCTTTGTTAAAACATAACAAGAGTCACCTTTGCTGTATTTCCCAACAAGTTCCTCATCTCCATTTGAGACTGCCTCAGTCTGGATTCTGTTGTCCATATCATTATCAGCATTTTGGTCAAAGCCATTCAACAAGTGTCTAGGAAGTTCCAAACTTTCCCACATTTCCTGTCTTCTTCTGAACCCTCCAAACTGTTCCAACCTCTGCCTATTACACAGTTCCAATGTCACTTCCACATTTTTGGGTATCTTTTCAGCAGCGCCCCACTCTACTGGTACCAATTTACTTTATTAGTCAACTTTCACATTCCTGATAAAGACATACTTGAGACTGGGCAATTTACAAAAGAAAGAGGTTTAGTGAACTTACAGTTCCACTGGCTGGGGAGGTCTCACAATCATGGTGGAAGGTTAAAGGCATATCTCACATAGTAGCAGACAAGAGAAGAAAACTTGTGCAAGGAAACTCCCCTTTATAAATCCATCAGATCTCATGAGACTTATTTACTATCACAAGAACAGCATGGGAAAGACCTGCCCCCATGATTCAATTACCTCCCACCGGGTCCCTCCCACAACATGTGGAAATTCAAGATGAGATTTGGGTGGGGATACAGCCAAACCATATCAGGGGACACTCCAACAGAACTCTCACCATAACCCTCCCAACACCTCATATCCCTATAAAGACTTGCATTCAACTACAAACAACAGAAAACTCACTGCAACAGCTTACACAATGGAATTTGAGGGTTTTTTTCCACCTAACAAGGAGTCCAGAGGTTAATAATAGCTGCTAGAGGCCAGCATCCATGTGTAAACCAAAAATAAAATCCTAAGTCCCCCACTAACTGGACAGAGCCCCTTGGGGCCAAGAGTACCCCAGAGAAACCTTAAAAACTGACTTCCCACTCATGACAGGAGGGAGGTTGGATATACCTCATTATAATCGCTTTCATTTGGAGTTTAGGCACAACCACTGACCAGTATTAATGTTAAAATACAGATCATAAAACTAACAAAATGTACTCTTTGTAGCAAAGAAAAGATACCAAATTTGAAACAAGATCTATGGCCATACAAGGCAAGAATCAAGTCATACACCTGCTGACCATCAGTCCTGTTAACAGGTCATACTGTGGCTCTGACACAGCAGCCTTACTGGAACATTCCTTTTTGCTAACTCCCAGTTTTTAGACAAAGTTTTGTTCCTTCCACCACTTACAGGTTAAAAAATCTATAAATCCACCTATGACTTACAGGCTCCTGCTCCAAGATACCCTGCATTTTTTGGCCAAACCAGTGTACACCTTCCATATACTGATTTATGTTTTTGCCTATAACTCCGGGCTCTGTAAAATGTGTAAAACAAAACTGTTATCTGACCACCTTGGGCACACTTTCTCAGAACTTCTTGAGACTGTATTTCTCCAAGCGGGGTCACTCATATCGATTCAAAAAACCTCTTTGAAATATTTCCCTGAGTTTGGTTTTTTGGTTAACAAAGCAAGTCTTGTGGACTTTTCCTCAGGTGTTTTGTAACTCTACCTTCACCTCTGAGCATGAGGTTTTCATTGTAGGCAAAAAGAAAAGGGACTGGCGAGTGGGAATGGGGCTTTCTTCTAGAAAGTATTTGCTTTTCATTTTGAATTTAAGGATAAAATGTGTATATGGGAGGGTTGGAACCACTGGCATTCTTCTGAACTGAAAGGGTGGGGGGTATATGGTTCCTTTTGTCACAGCTGTGTTATCTCCATGGCTATTTGTGCTCTCATAAGAGACAGAAATATATATGTCCTATACAGAAGCCCTGCCCAATCTTTTAAAAAAGGAATGTTTTATTACCCCAAATTAGGACTATTTTTAATCAGAAGTAAATAAAAAGTTATTTGTCAAACTGAGATATCATTTTATTTCTTGTTGCCCAGCAGGGAAGGAATTCAACAAAGCAAACCTGGCAACAGTTATTGAAAAAAAAAATAGAATTGTCTTACATTCACAAACCATTAACTTGAAACTTCACCAAAACTTCTATTTGTGCAAAGGCCTAGAGGTAAGAATAATCATGATTTATTCAGAGAAAGAAAGAAAATTTCAGAATGTTTGGAGCAGAGAAAACAAGAGAGAAGGAAAAAAGATGGGATTGAGTGGCTAAATGAAGGCAGTTTATAAATAACTCACAATTAAAGTATTACTCTAAATGTAATGGGGGATGGTATTTAATCAGGATAATGCTATGATCTGATTTGATTTTTGGAACCATCCCTCTGGCCCAATAGAAACATGTTTGGAACAAATCAATTCAAAATATGGGAGACCAAAAAGGAAGATGTTTTGAGGCTAAAGACAAAAGATGATTGCCTGAACTATGATAATAGCAAAAGATGAAGGTAGGTAAGTAAAAAATAAAAGGAGAGCTATTTTATCAAATAGAAACACAAGACTTGATAACTGATTACATATAAAAAGTAAATGAGAAAGGGGCAAGTCATGGAAAATTATTGGGTATTTGGCTTTAATAATTAGGTAGAGGGTGGTATTTTCACTGATAAAAAGAACATTAAAGGGGGACATTTATAGGATTTTATGTGGTGATACCTAGTAGGTGACCAACAATTTAGATCTGAGGCTCTGGAGAAATATCTTGGCTGAAGATATAGATTTGAGAATCATCATGATAGAAATGATATAACTGAATTTGTGAGTAGGAAAAAAAATAATCCTCATAGAGAGGCTATGTGAAGCAAAAAAATAAAAATTCTATCTCAGCTAGAATCTGGAAGAAAATTCATATACAAGAGATTAGCAGAAAGCAGGGAAATTCAAAAGAAACTGAGAAAAAGAGTAATTTGAGAAAGTTTAAAAAATGTAATAACAATAGGGAAAATATTTCACAAAGTAGGCAATAATCAAGATTGTATTAGGTTGGTACAAAAGCAATCGTGGTTTTTGCTGTTACTTTTAATGGCAAAAACCGCAATCACTTTCGCACCAACCTAATAAATTTGCTGCCCAGAGATCAAGTCAGTTGAGAATCAGTTAAATAAATTATTGGTGACTTTGGCAAGAGCACTTTCAGTGGTGTAGCATGGGACTGGTCTTTCTATCAAAACTGCCATCTTATAATCATTCATATAAAACAACTAACCAATAAGAAGAATATGGGAGACAGACTCAGCCTGTGTGCTTTCGCAACTTTAAGTTCCTTTGGTGCTGTATATGTTGATCAACATAGTAAATGACACTGAAGATGTTGAGAGTATGGATACTATGCAATAAGAAATTATCCACAACAGGAATGTACCAGAATTTGATTTGACCTTGAAATTTTACAAAATTTGTTTTGGGATTCAGCCTTGCTCTTTGGAAGAATAGTCAAAGACTTACTTATCATCTCTGGAACTCTAAACTTGCTGATGATCAAGGATGAGACACCAAAATTATTATCTAATCACCATAAAAATATTAGTTATAAGGATTGCGTATCATTCGAAGTGTAGTATTACTACCCAAACATTCACTTTCAAATATAGACATTTAAAATGTGACTTGGAGTAAAAATTAATATCCTTACATGCTTTATATGTTGCAATTCTGCCCAGAAAATCTTAACAACTTAGGGTCCATTTCACCATCAATATTTACAATGGCAGAGCTCAAAACAGAATAGCTTGCTCCTCCTTTGATCTGAATTGAAAATGAGAGTCTACTGTATTAGTATTACAAAGGTTTAGTGTATTGACCTCCACTGAGAAGGCTGGGAAATCATTGTGTTGTACAATAATGTCAAATTATACACTTTGACTATGAGCATTTTTAATGACAAAATTAAAATGTGGAAAATTTAAGATTTATTCCTGTTTCCCAGAAGTTCATGCCATGAAGTGATATTCATCTTCAACTTCAGCTTAGGCTGAATATTGATTTTTAACCCTTGGCTAGACATTTAGCTGAAATGTGTAATTTGGGGGACCCTACGCAAGTGTTTCATGGGCTTTTTTGGCAGGGTCTGCAATGTAGCCTGGCTTGCGCAACGGTAAGTAATCAAAAAGCAAGATTCTTGACAAGAAAGTTAATGTGTTTAATTAACATACTAAGCAATCTACAGTAGCCTGAAATGTGTTAATGAAAATCATCTGGGGAAGAATAAAAGGAAGCCCAGAAAAAGTCCATATGCCTAGTTGATGTGCTAGTTAATTCTACTCAAGGAAGGGCTTCTGTGAAGATTAGTGAGGCAAGAAACAAATTCCCTCTGAATTCACGACATGATGCATGCCAAAAGAATAAAGAATTTGGGATTGTAAAAATGCCTTATGGTGTGGTTATAAGGTACATGAGAGAGAGCAAAGATAACTAACAACACAAGATGGAGAGAGGATAAATAAATCAGAGCCCTAGGAGGGATTGGCCTTGGGTAAGAGGTCACTTCGTCTCTGGTAACTGATATGAAAGAGATAGGATATCCTTGGCTTTGATCTTTCTTCTGTTTCGCTTCCCTTTGAGGATTGAATAAATTTGAAGCTGAGCTTCCGTCTTTTTTGAGTTTGTTTCCAGTTTACCCACACAACTCTGATGTAGCCTTGAAAGATTCTAATTCTAATTCCTGTTCTTCTAGTCCCATGATTAACCAATATCTCTGCTCAGCTCCTCAGCCTCTGTGCTTTCAAATTTACAAATGCCCTGAAAGAAAAGTGATGCCTAACGTCATGCTCTCTGCCCTTCCTTTCTCCCCGGGATCTTCAGTTTACAAATCTTGGCAGCCTCAGCAAGATCTCAGATATCTTCAACTGATTTGTTGTTTTCTTTTTTTTCCCCTTTGTTCAGCTATTTTGGTTGTTCTCAGAGAGAGGTTTGATCCAATTCAGCTAGTTGGTTAGCTGTCTAACTGTATTTTTTTTTTATATTATGTATTCTCTTCACACACCTCTTTGTCTTTCATATCTAAAGATTTTAATCCGTGATCATGTACACTTTAAAAAACAACCCACAAAACTCCCATGAGAGATTCTAAACATAGGGAGATTATCTCCCTACATTTTTTTCCTTTCATCCTCATCCATTGATAGTCTCTGGTTCAGACACTCTTTTCAGGAAGCAAACTGGGACCAGGACTTTGGCAAGGACTGAGTAAATAACTTCCCCAATCACTGTAGCCTTCTCTTTAGACTCTACAGGTTCATCTGTGAATCACAGCTGCCATCTGAGAGTAATTATTAAAGTCAGGATTTAAAACAGTCTGTAAAATGTAGAATTATTTCACTACATTATTTGTTCTGTTTCCAAAAAATTCCAAAGAGAAGTTTATAATTTCCCTGTATGATTTATACATTTACTTATTAAACTCAGGTTTTTTCTAGGAGGCAAAATAGAAATTCTTGTATTTGTATAAAACACATGCCTAGTATTACCAAGTGTGAAAGCACCTGGCATCTTACTAGTGGTGACTTGCAATGCAATCTGTGTATTGTTCTGTAAGGAGGAACAGTCTCAGGTCACCCTATAGGAGGCAGAGCGAGGTGGTTCACGCCTGTAATCCCAGTACTTTGGGAGGCCGAGGTGGGTAAATCACCTGAGCTCAGGAGTTTAAGATCAGCCTGGCCAACATGGCAAAGCCCCATCTCTACTAAAAACTACAAAAATTAGCCAGACGTGGTGGTCCATGCCTGTAATCCCAGCTACTCAGGAGGCTGAGGCTGGGGAATCACTTGAACCCAGGAGGAGGAGATTGCAGTGAGCTGAGATTGCAACACTGCACTCCAGCCCAGGCAACAGAGCGAGACTCCATCTCAAAAAAAAAAAAAAAAAAGTTTACTGTATAGGAAAACAAGGCTTTCATCTAAAAGATAATTGTAATTTCTAGCTTTCCAAAGTTTTCTCTGAACAAACATTTTTTAAAAAGAATTATTGGAGAATTGAGAAATCAAATACTCATACTTTTGAGAAAATCCCTTTAAACTGTACCAAAAATACTTTTACTCTCCTGAATTCTATACCTGGAAATGTCCTGTCTTAAAACAAGAAGCTAAGGACAAAGTAAAGTAATCATTCCTTTAAAGAACTGTGCTTTTCAGGGCAGGGTAGGGGTGGGGTCAGTTCAGCACATATTTTATGATTAGTGTGTAAAATACCACCTGCTAAAATGAATGCTCAGAAGAAAGACAATCTGCATAAACACTTCTGTGGAGGTTTAAATTAGCCGTTTACAGCACTCAGGGAAGTGAGCCTACTTTTTTAAGGAAAAACACCCATATATATATACACACACACACACACACACACACACACACACACACACAAACATGTCACATTGACTTGAATTTTATGGTATGATGTAGACATTTTTCAAGTCACAGCCTGAAATACACCGCATCCATGAAAAATATCTGTGAAACTCACTTTCAAAATAATTTTCCTTTTTTCATGAAACTGCATATTTCAAAGAAAATCTAGAAAAGGGTATGACTATAACTAGACCATCTACCACTGGAAAACGTTCTTACTTTTAATATATGCAGAAAATCTCTATTTCCAAAATGCAAATAAAAACTACAATGAGATATCATCTCACCCAAGTTAAATGGCTTTAAGCCAAAAGACAGACAATAACAAATGTCAAGGATGTGGAGAAAAGGAAACCCTTGTACACTGTTGATGGGGTTGTAAATTAGTACAATCACTATGGAGAACAGTTTGGAGGTTCCTCAAAAAACTAAAAATAGAGTTACCATATGATCCAGCAATCCCACCCCTAGTTATATATCCAAAAGAAAGAAAATCAGTGTATCTAAGAGATATCTACACTTCCCCATTTATTGCCGCACTATTCAAAATAGTCAAGAACTGGGAGCAACCTAAGTGTCTATCAACAGATAAATGGATAAAGAAAATGTGGTAAATATACACAAGGGAGTACTATTCAGCCATAAAAAAGAATGAGATCTTGTCACCTGCAACAACACAGATGGAACTAGAGGTTATTATGTTAAGTAAAATAAGTCAGACACAGAAAGACAAACTTCATATGTCCTTACTTATTTGTGGGAGTTAAAAATCAAAACAATTGAACTCATGTACATAGACAGTAGAAGGATGGTTACCAGAGGCTGGGAAGCAGGGATGGGGGAGGGTGTGTGGAAAATGGGATTGGAAAATGGGATTAGTTAATGGATACCAGAAAATAAAATAAGACTTAGTATTTGCTGACACAACAGTCAGATCATATTCAGAATTTAATTATACACTTTCAAATAACTAGGAGTTTAACTGGATTGTTTGTAACACAAAGGATAAATGCTTGAGTGATGGATACCACATTTACTCTAATGTGATAATTACATATTGCATGTCTGTATCAAAATATCTCACATAATCCACAAATATATCTACCTACTATATACCCACAAAAATTAAAAGTTAAAAATTAATTTTAAAAAGAACCAAAAATAAAATCTCTATTTCTAAATTTTATATAAAATTTCTATTTCTAAATTTTATATAATAAATATTATTTTATAGTTATAATGAGAAAACCTACATGAAAGCTTTTAAATGCTTTACTCTCTTCCCCTTGGCTACTTGAGAACAATTCCTTTTGGGTCTGAGTGAGCTTGGCAAGCTTGGCCGAGAGACATATTTATCACGGAGTTATCATTTGAAGCTGCTCCACCATGTCCTGCTTAGCAGTGACAGGACATCCACTGTGAGTAAATTGCTTGTCAAAAACTTAAACATATGTGATAACCTCACACATCAGCAGGGTTACTCTTCCCCATCTTCCAAAGTCTAAATGGACTTGGACTGTAGCCTAGTGGACTCTACGAACAAGAGAAAGAAGTCCAAGAAGTTAGTTCTGTGCTTTGTCACCATTGTAGGCAACATTTGATTCTAAAATGGTCCACATGCGTATTATCCATAGTGTGATTAACATGGAGCCACTCTGTACATAAGAGTCAACAGGATGATCCAACATCTAGGGTGTCAGGCAAACATATCTTCAATAGCTTGTCACTCATATTTGCCATCCTTTTGTAGTGTACCAAAGTCTCTCCTGGAAGACATTCAATGACACAGGTTCTGTATTAAGTGCTACATATGTATTATCTCATTTCTCTTCACAAAACCCAGTGAAATCAGAATTCAATGACACAGGGTTCTGTATTAAGTGCTATCTTATCTCATTTCTCTTCATAAAACCCAGTGAAATCAGGTGCTGTATTGGTCCGTTCTCACACTGCTACAAATATACTACCTGAGACTGGGTAATTTATAAACAAAAAGGCTTAATTGACTTACAGTTCTGCATGGCTGGGGAGGCCTCAGGAAACATAATCATGGCAGAAGGTGAAGGGAAAGCAGGCACCTTCTTCACAAGGCAGCAGGAGAAAGACAGACAGTGCAGGAGAAACGGCCACTTTTAAAATCAACAGATCTTGTGAGAATTCCGTCACTATCATGAGAACAGCATGGGGGAAAACAGCCCCGTGATCCAATCACCTCCCACTAGGTCCCTCAACACATGGGGATTCCAATTCAAGATGAGATTTGAGTGGGAACACAGCGACAACTATATCAGGTGTTTACTGTTACTGCCATTTGTAGCGAGGGAATTGAGAATTAGAGAGGTTAAATAACTTTACCAAGAACACAGGGTTAGTGAATGGCAAGCTGAAATTCCAGCCACGTTGCTATATTGCCTCCTCCTGTGGCCCCTAGGAAATTTCAGGGCAAGTATTAAGTGTGTGAGCTACTGAATAACTTTGGCAAGTCACTTAACCTCTCTGAGTTTCCTTAGTTGTTTTGAAAAAGAAAGGTGGGAAAAACACTTTACTTTCTACTTTCACATACACAACTCACCACTCAACACAGAATATTCATCTTTGGTCACCAAGATATAAGGGAACTTCTTTCATACCAGTTGGTACTCTAGAGAACACCACCTGGGTATCCTATAATTCAATTCAATTCTGACACTATCTACTTATATGTAGATACTGTCAGATCTCAAAAGTTAAGGGCTCAAATCCCATAAGCCTGGTCCCTACTTCACATGCCAATAATAAGCCTCAGATTGTAACCTGTGCTTCTGATCCATCACTCCACCTAGGGTTTGATTAATTTGCTACAGTGGCCCACAGAACTCAGAAAAACGCTTACTTTTGTTTACCTACTTTTTATAAAGGATATTACAAAGTGTATTAGTCCATTTTCACACTGCTATAAACAACTGCCTGAGACTGTGTAATTTATAGAGGAAAGTAGTTTTATTGACTTACAGCTCAGCAAGGCTGGGGAGGCCTCAGGAAACTTACAATCATGGTAGACGGTGAAGGGGAAGCAAGCTACCCTCCCCTGAGGCAGCAGGAAGGGGACGCACCAAGCAAAGAGGGGAAGAGCCCCTTATAAAACCATTAGATCTCGTGAGAACTCACTCACTCTCACGAGAACAGCATGGGGGAAATCACCCCCATGATTCAATTACCTCCACCTGGTCTCTCACTAGACATATAGGGGTCATGGGGATTACAGTTCAAGATGAAATTTGGGTGGAGACACAAAGACTAACTGTATTACAAAGATTAACAGATGCACAGCCAGATGGAATAGCTGCACAGGGCAGTGTATGTAGGAAAGGTTGTGGAGCTTCCATGCCTGCGCTGAGGTGCACCCAGGTGCCTCCACTTGTTCATCAGTCCAGAAGCTCTATCCTTCTGCAGTTTTACAGAGGCTTCATTAAGTAAGCATGATGGATAACATCACTGGCCACTGGTGATCAGCTCAACCTCAGTCTCTCTCCTCCAGAGGTTGTGTGCTGCGGCCTGAAAGTCCCAAAACTATAATCATGCCTTTGTCTTTCTGGTGACCAGCCCCCATCCTGAAGCTATCTAGGGGTCCTAGCCACTAGTCAGCTATAAAAGCATATAAAAGACACTCTTATCACTCCAGAGATCCCAAGAGTTTTAGGAGCTGTGCGCCAGGAAGCAGGGACAGAGACTAAATATGTATTTCTTATAATACAAGTACCACAATATCACAGTTGTGAAACTGGCATCATAACAATACTTATTTCAAAGTCATTGTGTTTATTAAAATGAGATAGTACACATAGAATTTATAACATAGTCTAGCACCAAGAGAGCGCTAAATAAATGTTAGCTATTATTATCTGCTGTGAACACTAATACACAAACCCTTTCTTACCACCTACTATATAAAAACTCGAAGAAAACACATTTTAAAGATTACAGACATCTTTGCTGTTTTGTCGTGTTAAATTAAATTTGGCATGAGGATGTCTCTGTACTTTGAGTCCTCATGTAATGAACTGCAACCTAACTTAGTGCATAAATTAACCAAAAGCCTAATTTATACTTTTAAGTATAAAAGTATACTTTTTAAACAAATAGCTGAGTCTCCGCCTATCACAGCAGCCAAGCTTCTGTCAGTTACAGGCAGTCAATTAATTAGGCCATATTCAAGTGAGGCAAACGCCAAGATGTCACCAGTCAAACTGTCTCTGCATCTCATTGGTAATTTCTGGTTGTGAAGGTTGCTTGGCTCACACATAGTTATTTGCTTAATTAAACCGTTAAACTTAATTTTGCTAAAGTTTGAATTTTAACAACAATAATACACTCAGGGCCAAACTATCAGAAATCCTATGCAAAACCTTGAGCACAGCTAACTGGACTTCTGCTTAGTCTACATGTCTCTATCCAGTCATCTGAGAACATGTAAAGCTTCATTACATTCTTCATCAAACGTCTAGACATACTGTGTCAAAGTCATTCATTTTCATGAAATGCCTATCAGTCTAGAAAACTCATTTTTTAAAAAAAGGGGAAAAGAAAAAGACATAATACGTTGTTCCACCCAATAATAGGTGGAATACACAATGGGCTTCACTAACCCATTAAGTTTGAAAGCAAATTTCTATCTTTGCTTAGAAATCTGTTCCCCAGCCGGGGCGGCGGCTCACACCTGTAATCCTAACACTTCGGGAGGCCGCAGCAGATGGATCACGAGCTCAGGAGATTGAGACCATCCCGGCTAACACGCTGAGTCCCCGTCTCTACTAAAAATACAAAAATTAGCCGGGCGCCTGTAGTCCCAGCTGCTGGGGAGGCTGAGGCAGGACAATCGCTTGAACCCGGGAGTGAGCCGAGATCGCGCCATCGCATTACAGCCTGGGCAACATAGGGAGACTCCATCTGGAAAGGGGGGGGAGGGGGAGAGAGAAAGAGAGAGAGAGAGAGAGAGAGAGAGAGAGAGAGAGAGAGAGAGAAGAAATCTGTTCTCCTTTCCTATGTCATGTGGATAAAATCACCATCACCCAGGCACTCCGAGTAGAAACAGGGAAGTTATTTTAAATACATATATAATGAAAAATTTCAAGCATATTTTGAGAGATAATAAAAACAGTGTATCACTTTCCAAATGTGTCAAATATAAATATTTTGCTATATTTGCTTCAGATATTTTTGGTAATGTTTTTCAAAGAAATGCGACACTATAGATAAGGTTCTATGTATAAAACTCCCTGATCTCATTTTCTTCCCTTCCTTCCTAGAGATAATTATCATTCTGAAATGTTTATTTTTCTGTATACTTTGTGAAGTTTGCTCCATATGTCTATAACTATAAATAATATACATTATCGCTCTGCACGTTTATAAGTTACATGAAATAAATCATATCATACCTATCATTTAATAACCACTCTTATATTTTATATTTCTCTAATTTTTAAAGATAGCATTGTGCTAAGTAAAGTAAAATTGAAGTGCTGGAATGTTCTGGTATACCGTACTATAAGATATCCAAATATTTAGAATGCCTTTGGAATGTTGGAGTAGATTTATCAAGTTAAATCTGCTCACTCCACTTCTAATTACATCCCCTGGTGGGTTCAGAGTACTCTCCTTTCACCAGAACTGTGAGAAATACACTCATGGAGGGATGTCTGGCATTCTTGAACAGCTCTATTGTTTGTAGCATAGGAAAGACAATGGGAAATGCTACCATCAAACTCTGCTCCCTGAAGTCTATCAGTTTAACCCTGATGCCCTAGTAATTTATTTTTGCTATCTTTTCTGCAATATTGGTCTGTGTGGGACTGGCCTTTTTTTAAAAAAATTAGCTTTTCTCTCCATCTAGCCTTAGAAGCACTGTTGTAACTACCTATAAAGTAATCCTTCAAGGATTCCTACATGATACAAAGCATACAAAGCAGCAATTACCTAATTATCTAAACTTTTCAACTTTTATTTTAGGTTCAGAGCTACATGTGCGGGTTTGTTATATAGGTAAACTTGTATCATGGGTGTTTGTTATATATATTATTTAATCACCCAGGTACTAATCCTAGTACCCAATAGTTTTTTTTTTTTTTTTTTTTTTTCTGATCCACTCCCTCCATTCACTCTCCACTTTCAAGCAGGCCCCAGTGTCTGTTTTTCCCCTTTGTGTCCATGCATTCTCATCATTTAGCTCCCACTTATAAGTGAGAATGAGTGGTATTTGGTTTTCTGTTTCTGCATTATTTTGCTAAGGATAATGGCCCCTAGCTCCATCCATGTTCCTGCAAAGAACATGATCTCATTCTTTTTTATGGCTGCATAGTATTCCATGGAGCATACGTACCACATTCCTTTATCTGGCCGGCCATTGATGGACATTTAGGTTGATTTCATGTCTTTGCTAATGTGAATAGTGCTGCAATGAACATTTGTGTCCATGTGTCTCTATGGTACAATGACCCAGTAATGAGATTGCCGGGTGGGATAGCAGTTCTGTTTTGAGCTCTTTGAGGAATCACCACACTATTTCCCACAATGGTTGAACTAATATACCTTCCCATCAGCACTGTGTAAGCATTCCCCTTTCTCTGCAACCTCCCCAGCATTTGTTATTCTTTGACTTTTTACTAATAGCAATTCTGACTGGTATGAGATAGTATCTCATCGTGGTTTTGATTTGCATGTCTCTAATAATCAGTAATGTTGAGCTTTTCTTCATATACTTATTGGCCATGTGTATGTCTTCTTTTGAAAATTGTCTGTTCATGTCCTTTGCCCACATTTTAATGGAGTTGACTTTTTTTCTTATAAATTTATTTAAGTTTATTTTAGATCCTGGATACTAGATCTTTGTCAGCTGTGTAGTTTACAAATATTTTCTTCCATTCTGTAGATTGTCTGTTTACTCTGTTGATAGATTCTTTTGCTGTGCAGAAGCTCTTAAGTTTAACTAGGTTCCATTTGTCAATTTTCATTTCTGTTACAATTGTTTTTGGTGTCTTTGTCATGAAGTCTTCACCAGGTTCTACATCCAGAATGGTATTTCTAGGTTATCATCCAGGATTGATATAATTTTTGGTTTTAGACTTGAATCTTTAATGCATCTTGAGTTAAATTTTGCATATGGTGTAAGGAAGAGGTTCAGTTTCAATCTTATGCATATGGCATCTTGAGTTAATTTTTGTATATGGTGTAAGGAAGAGGTTTAGTTTCAATCTTATGCATATGGCTAGCCAGTCATCCCAGAACCATTTATTGAAGGAGTCCTTTCCCCATTGCTTGTTTTTATCAGCTTTGGCAAAGATCAGATGATTTTAGATGTGTGGCATTATTTCTGGCTCTCTATTTTGTTCCATTGGTCTATGTGCCCATTTTGTACAAATGTTATGCTGTTTTCGTTACTGTGGCCCTGTAGTATAGTTTGAAGTCAGGCAGCATGATGTCTTCAGCTTTGTTCTTTTTGCTTAGGATTGCCTTGGCCATTCAGGCTATTTTTTTATTCCATATGAATTTTACAATATTTTTTCTAGTTCTATGAAGAATGTCTTTATTAGTTTGATAGGAATAGCGCTGAATCTATAAATGACTTTGGGCAGTATGACCATTTTAACAATATTGATTCTCCCTACACATGAGCATGGGATATTTTTCCATTTGTTTGTGTCATGTCTGATTCCTTTAAGCTGTGTTTGTTAATTATCTAAAATTTAATGAGTACAGTGAATGTGTTTATCTGCACTACACAATGAAACTACAAAAATTTTATACAAATTATATTTTCCTTTTATACTTCAATACATATGAACTATAAAGTAAATAAATAATGAAATACAGTAATACGCTTAGGATATAATAAAAGCAAATGCAATTTAACTATTACAAAAACAAAAAGACAACCTAAACTGTTTAGTGCTTATTAAAGAGTTGTTTGAGTGAGGTTTGGTATTAAGAAAAGGAAAATGGGGTTTGGTGGTAAGTGAAGATTAGTTAGAGTGAGCTGGAGAAAAAATCGAGTAAAAAAAGTAGCTATCTGAGGTATGCAGTACAGGTTACACTTATTGTCATTCAGATGGCCATCTAAAACCATAGAGAAGGCATTGGGATGGAAGTCTCAGTAATCACTTTGAAATATTTTGGTTCCAATTACGTGGTTCCTGAGAGTATGACACCATGCATGTCATCATCTTTTTAAATGTGATGTTTCTCTTCATGTCATGATCATATTCACAAGCAACAGCAATAATTTTGTCTGCATCATCTAAAATTTCTTTTAAAGATCTTGCATCTTCTATTCATGACACTTTTTTTTCTACCAGTAGTTCCCTGTATTTCACCAAGAAAGATGGATTCAGCCTTGCTATTACTAGAAACTGCTTCAACCCTAATTAGTATTTACCTTAGATCTCAGCAAACCTGCCAGGGCTTGGCTCTGGCTTTCCTCCTGCCAGACTCCTCCTCATAAGGAATATAGTTCTAGAGATCAAGAGGATATACCCACCTAGTGTCTAGGCCTCTCATTTAGATCAAAATCAGGTAACTAAGACCCTAGAATTTCCTACCCAAATAGACACAAGCCTGCACATGCCTCTCTCTAGACTGATCCTGCAAGCAGTGGCCATACTGTGACTCTTTCCTGAGCCTGGGGGTGGGGAGAGAGTCAGTGAATGGAACTTTCACTGTGGGCTGGAATATTCATGCTCACATATGCAAAGCCCCTCACAGTATGGGATAGCTGATGGAGGCAAAGTTGGGTGAGCTGTGGGCTGGAACCCTTCATTTTACTCTACCTCAGGCTGTACAAAGCTTAAGGGTGGGCCTGTCAATGATCTTTAAATTATATAATCTTACAGCTTCTTAACTTTCTCAAACCATTCCTAAGTTGCTTTGGAACTCAGTTTCCCCCGCTAATCACTCCCTTTCTCCGCTGCCCTCTTCAGATCTTTAGATATGTCCAGTGTCTTCTGCTATCTCAATACAAGGCTAAATTACATCCCATGCTGAGTGTGGCTCTCAATCCATTACATACTCTATTTCTCTAGTTATTAAAAAATATTATGCTGTGCTCAAGTAACACAGTGATGCTTTCCAGCATCAACAATGCTTTTGTAATATTTATTTTCTCCTTAGATACACAGTAGATATAGAAATGTGTATGGTCAAGCTTTAGATATTTTATGCATTTACTTTGTTCAACAGGCTTTACCACCTCCAACATCTTTTTAAGCATATGAGCTTTTCTAGAAAATTTCTTTCTGCAGAATGTTTCAAAAAATATATTAAAAGCATTTTCACTTCATCATGTAAAGCAAATAAGTTAAAAGAATGCACAAAATGTTTTAAAAACAGAAGTATGAAAAGCCTTCCTATCAGAAAAGAGAAGATATGAAAGCAGTGCTTTCTGAATCCTCTTGTCCAGATTCCAACCTAAACTATTTTTGCTAGCACATGTATGCCGATATACTGGCTTGGATTTCAACTAAAGTAGTGAGTTTTACGTATAAATTTTATAAATATTTACAGTGAATATTTGGAGAGTGAGCATTCATATAGTGAGAGATACCTGAACTTCTCTCTTCAGTTTATTCTGTGAGCTGTCAAAAGACTATATTTCCAACATAAATACTATTCTAATTAATCATTTCCCTTCTTTTGAAACACTGATACTTCCCAACAGTTTATGAAAAAAAAATCTAAACCATTAACATGTCATTCAAGGCCACTCATAATCTGATCCCAACCTACCTTTCCAGCCCTATCCTAACCTCTTCCAATTATAAGTTTACACTCAAACCACACAAAGCTACGTGTGGTTATTCAGACAAATAGAAACTAGTTCTTCTGATTGGAATGTCTTTCTCTATTTATAAGGTACACACACCTTCTCTTTTCTCAACTTTCTAATGCCTCCTTTTCCACTCCCACATTCCATTGATAACTTCCCTTTCTACTTTTCTAAGACAATTAAAGCCATCAGAAGAAAACTTACACCAACTCTCACCACAACTATTACCCCTTAGTGTCTCTACCTATAAACCCTGCCTTCCTTTGTGCAACTATAAATAAATTGTTTCTGCTTCTATCCAAAAATAGCCCCTGTATGCCTGTGCAAGATCCTTACTGGCCGAAGGACATCACTCCAGCAATGCTTCCCTCTCTCCTTCAGCATCAAATTTCTCCTCTGTGCTGAATCACTCCCAATAGTGTATAAACAAGGTATTATTTCTCCCATCTGGGAAAACAAACTCCTCTCTTAACTTTACTTCACCCTCTGGCTTCCACATCATTTTTCTGCCCCTCTTTGTAGCAAAACTCCAGGAAAAGTGCTTTATTCTCCATATCTCTAATTCCTCTCCCCTCATTCTCTCCTACTTCCATTCCAATCAGGTTTTTCACCACTGTCATGCTACGAAAACTGCTTTGGTCAAGGTTAATAATGACCTCCACATTGCAAAGCCCAGAGGTCAAACTCAGTTCTCATCATGCATGGCCCATCAGAAGCATTTGACATTATTGATCACATTCACTTCCTGGAAATAGTTTCTTCATTTGGATTCTAGACCATCACACTGTTGGCTTTCCTTTTACCTGATGACCCCATCTTCTTAGATCCTGCTGCTATTTCTACCTCTATATAGTCTCAAAATTGTTAATGTTGGTTCCTCAGAACTTAATTTATGGACATCTTCTCTATCAATACTTACTTATTTGGTAATAACATTCAGTCTCATGGCTTTAAATACCATTTGATGACTCCAAAAGTTTTATCTCCAGCTGGACCTCTCTCCTAAAATCCAAACCTGATTGCCCAACTACTTACTTGATATAGTCACCTAGAGGTCTAGGAGACATTTCAAACCTAATATGTTTTAAGCTGAAGTCCTAATTTATCCCCTGAAACCTGATACATTCAACCTTTCTCATTTCAGTTGATGGAACACCATCCTTCTAGTGGCTTAGATCAAAATATTGGAACCATCCCAAATCCTTTCTTTCCCTCAAAATCGCATCTAATTCATTAGGAATTTATTTACAATGTATTAAGAATCCCACCACTTCACAGCATCTACACTGATTTCACTCTGGTTCAAGCTGCCATCACTTACTGCCTCCTAACTCGTGACCCTGCTCTCACCCTTATGCCCCAAACCTGCTCTTCAGCACAACAGCTGCAGTCATCCTGTTAATAGCTGAATAAATGAAGCAGCCCTAACATTTGGGGCATACACTCCTCAAGTGAAAAGCTTTTAATGTTTCCACTTCTCTCAGAGTAAAATCAAAAAAATCTGTTTAACGACCTGTAGAGTTTTATATCAGTGATTCTGCAACTTTACTACGCATAAGAATCACCTGATATGGCAGTTGTACAGGTGAACCACTCCGATCTTCCTTCCAAAAAGACAAAATTATAATAAGCTGAAAGGAGGAAAGTTACGTGATAGCCTTCAAAGCAGAGGCTTTGAGTCAGCCTGAGCTTTCAAGGCAAGTCTCTGGCTTCCTAAGTTGCCTTCAACCTGAGACCAGCCATGGAGAGGCTACTAGCACCTGGTTTTTTCTCCCCAACATGGACTCCTCTAACAGACAATCTCCCCTCAGAACTTTGACAAAGACCTTGTCTGAGGCTCTCTCTACACAATCCTGCTTTAATCTCCTTTTTTCTCAGATTTCAGGTCTAGATCATGGTCTGAAGTCTTCTTCTACCTAATTTTGCTTCTTCCCCCTGTGTCTTTCACAGACATACCTTCCAAAGAACGACCTGTACTTCCAACTTCCTCAATCCTGAAAGATCAGAATTTTCCAGAGTTGGTACTGATAATGGTTTAAGAATATGATTTGGACACTTACCACCCAGATGCCTATAATTAAAGAATGCCAGTAGTAAGGGATTTACCCAGACATCCTCTGCAAAGTGCAAATTGTCATAATGTGCATCTCCAATAACAAAGAAGAAAACTTTTAGAATCTAGGAAAAACACATTCCATACTTAGGAATATTTATCTGGTTTATACACTGATTGATAAGAAAAGTAGCCAGTTTTGAGAGGCCCAGAACACAAAAGGACTCTGCAGCAGGTCCAGGCTGCAGTTCAAGCAGCCCTAACACTTGGGCCACACAGTTCAACAGACCTTTTATGTTTGGAGGTGTCAATGGTGGAAAAGTTGCAGTATAGAGGTCATGGCAAGGACAAGTAGGAGTACCACAATGCAGGCTCCTGAGGTCATAGAGCAGGGTCATGCTAAGGTAAGGGGGAGTTATTTGCCTTTTGTGGGACAGCCTCTAGGGTGTTTTAGGTGGCCCAGGGAGAGATGGCATACTTGACCAAGGGATACCAAGTGATCATGCATCCAAACTTCCCATCAAGAGCTGAATTCTATTGGAGCCATCAAGTCATAAAATCAAATAGGCCCAGCAGCAATCCATGTTAAGATTAAAAGGATAGTTATATACAGGAGTAAATACTAGTAAGACCAGAGGGCATAAGTAAACTGTGTGATCAGGCATCCCAGACTCCCACATCACCATGATGCTGCAGTGGAAGCTCACACTAATGGAACTATGGGGCAGGGAGAGGAGTTCTACAAAACCCTCAAAAGGGGAGGAAACAGACTGAGCTCAGTTTACACATAATTTTATATATGAGTGCAACCCAAAATTAAATGGCTGCACTACAGCCACACTTACTGATGGCTATGAAAGATATTAGAGAAGAAAATACTCCTATTGGACAGAAGCATAAGCAGTAAGCCTGATTTATCCACTCTTAATGAAAGAGAAATGGCCTAAGGTGGCCTAGGTGAGAACATATTCATATAAAGTCAATGACTGACAGCAGTAAACAGCTTGGCAGGTTGGTCAGTGGTCTGAAAGAAAACAGACTGGAAATTTGGAGACAAAAATTCAGGATATTATCTAAACTATAAAATTTCGACAATAAGAAAATAGCTTAACTAAAACAATGAAGAAGGTCTTAACAGACACCTCACCCAAGAATGTATACAGATTGCAAATAAGCTTATGAAGAGATGCTCCACATCATATGTCATCAGGGAAATAAAAGAGTTTTAAATGAGATAACACTATATACTTTTTAGAATGGCTAAAATTCAAAACACTGACAACACCAAATGTGGCAAGGATATGGAGCAATAGAAACTCTCATTTATTGCTGGTGGGAATGCAAAATGGTATAGCTACTTTGTAAGGTAGTTTGGTGATTTCTTACAAAATTAAACAGATTCTTATTATATGATCCAGCAACTGTGGTCCTTGGTATTTACTCAAAAAAGTCGAAAACTTAGGTCCACACAAATATCTGTACATGGATTTTCATAGTAATTTTATTCATTATAGCCAAAACTTAGAAGCAAGCAAGATGTCCTTCGGTAGATGAATAAGTAAACTATGGTACATCCAGAAAATGGAATATTATTCAGTGCTAAAAAGAAATATGCTATCAAGCCATGAAAAACCATGGAAGAAACTTAAATGTGTATTAATAAGTGAAAAAAGCCAATCTGAAAATAATCAGTGGTTGTCAAGAGCCAGAAAGTAGGGAGGTATAAGGTAAAATTATTCTATATGATACTATTAACGGTGGATCTATGTCATTATTCCTTTGCCAAAGTCCATAGAGAGTACAATACCAAGAGTGAAACCTAATGTAAATTATGGACTTTGGGTGATAATGATGTGTCAATGTAGGCTAATCAATTGTAACGAATGTACCATTCTGATGTGGAATGTTGGTAATGGGGAAGGCTGTGCATGTGTGATGACGGGGGGGGCATATGAGAAATCTCTGGACCTTCTGCTTAATTTTGGTGTCAACCTAAAACAGCTCTAAAAAAAAAATAGCCTGCTTAAAAGAGAAGAATTTCAGGGCCAGAAACATGAGCATGTATATATGGGAATGAGCACCATGTCTAAAGATCCTTGTATCACATGTTAACACCTTCCAGAAAGCATCCACCATTGAGGAAACACCAAGTAACTAAGCAGAAAAAAACATCTCAGCCAGTTAACTTTGGCCAATGTCATCAGCCATCCCTGAACCATGTGGTTACATGAAGAGCATGTCTACAGCAGTAGAGATGAAGACTATACATGGACTTATCTTTATCAGTGCCTTTGAATGTCTAACCCATAGCAACAGAACTTGAAAATGTACCCCTAATAAGACACTATTCCTTGAGGAAACTAAATTGGACCACTGTGAATCTCATGTCTGCTATGAATCTGGCTGCATCTGACTCATAAGAATAATGTCTCTATTCCCTTGCTTCTTTCCAAGTCTTATATGAATGCCTTTTATCACAAAACTCTAGCCAGAAACCAATTAAAGAAGGGGATAAGAGAAATGTCCATACTTTCTCTTCTGTGATATATATAAGACCTTAGAAGAAGGTGGTGGTGAGGCCAAGTTAACAACAGAGATCAGAATACAGATCAACCCTAGCCACCCCGGCATATATACACACCCCTACTGCTATAATTTAACTTACAAGTTAAGACAGTAATTATATGTAAAGATGAGAATGTCAATGGGTGACCTTATATTAATCTTTAAGTAAGGCATCAGCATCTAGCAATGAGATTATTTTCTAGGATTTTTAAAAATTAGAATGGCATTTATTATTTTAATATAGAAAAAACCATAATAAAAAATAAAATGCCACAACCCAGAAATTGCCATTGTTGTTATTTATGTTACTTATAATTTTAATATTTTGATGCTTTTTTTTTCTTTACTTAAAGACAATATCCTTTTTCTTTTGGTGTCCTGTAGAGTTTTTTTAACTGAATTTATTTTCTATTATATACCTTAAGAAAAAAATTGGTATTTTTTTCTTACAACCTAATGGTATTTATTTCAGAGTTATTATATAACAAAGGGTTTTTTTTTTTTTAATAAACACTGCTGGGTTAAACATTATGATCAGCCTGAGGGCTCAGAGTGACTGGGCTATAGGTTTCAGTGAAAAAAAAAAAGAACAGAAGAAAAGGAAAGAAAAAAGAAAAGGATAGTTCTCTTTATAAAAATCCAGCACTTTAAGATACATATGGATGGATGGATGGCTTTCCCTGCCTTGCCTTCTAACCAATTTCTGAACCACATATCTTGGGTTTTCCTGGTGCCCCGGTTCACACGTCTCATTCTGGACAGATTTGGAAGTGCTGCTTTGTGTTGATCTAGACTCTCTTTCTTTCCGTATTCCTGCTTTTGATCCCCAGGCTAAAATTCGGAATCCTGTTCAGATACCCTAGGCATTGAGTGTGGGTTAGACTGATTTTCTGCTTTGTTATGATCTTTTCACCACTGGTAATTATAAATGTTCTCATTTTACCATATGGATTATATAAAATATCTGATTAAATCAGAGGGCTTATTTGGCTGTTTTAGTGAAAGCTGCAATACTGGTATTACACATTGATAACTTTACAGCAAGTATCCTAGATAAACACAATTGTAATGATTACCTCATTTCCAGTAACTTGTTCAAAAATTACTAATAAGGCTAACATCACTTGGAGAATATTTGTAACTGTAATAATGAGGAAGTAACATAGAAAATACCAAAAATACTGATATGGTAGTAAAAATACTTGAGTTCTAATCTCAAGTATGCCAAGAATTAGTTTTTGGTGACTTAAATTATGTTCATGTGTTCAATTATTCATTTATTCAATAATGACTAACACTGTCAAAACATTAGTTCTCTATGTTATTCCTAAGCATCATGCTAGGTATTAAAGATACAAAGATTAACAAGATGAAATTATGGCCACAAGCTATTCACAGTTGTTTATTCAATCCCAAGTAGATAAATAAAACAAACATTAACAAACATTGTGATATTTATTATAGACGTGTGTATAGGACACAATGGAAGGTTGAGAGTCAAAGAAATTTTAAAAGAACTGGTATTTTTGTAACACTAGATCTTTCACTGTTTCCTTATCTTAGGAGATTTCATTATTTCTAAGTTTGTTCTCAGTTCTGATAGTCTGGGGAGCAATATGTGACATTTACCAGCCAGGAACTAGTTTAAATATCCCAAGTATGCGGGGATTAATCATGCCTCCAAATTTTTCCAAAAATCTCACTACATTGGACAAACTGACTTATCATTATTTTCTTAGTTATTGATTTGAAAAGATACATATAGAAAGAGTAGTCTTTGGCAGGAGAATTTAGGATAAGGTGAAAGAGTGTCATGTCATGGGACTCATTTTCCCCATGGCCAAGTCTTTCCTCCTGGTATATATCTCTGTCTCTGGTTACCTGATTCTGTATCTCCATCTGCCTGATGTTGAAAATTTAGTAAACATCTTAGCGACTGTGTTTTATTATCTGTAGAATGTCCACCATAGTGTCTATGGAACTTACATCAGATATGAGATGTGTGAAAACCTTAAAATGTATTATACTTTTAATATACTCTAATAGTATTTTTTGCATTCTAAAATTCCCAAGTGTTATACAGATATGACTGACTCTTCATAATAAGACTGGCATTGTTTTCTCTGAACCCTTGCTGCTCTCTTCTCACATTGCACAATCAGGACTAAGTATTTTGAATCTGTAGACACTGTCTTAATGATCATTGAATTCCAGCACTTGGCACAGTGACTAGGACAGGAAAGATGCTCGACAAATGTGTATTTAATTAATGAGACATAAGAGATACATTCATAGACATCTAGCAAGAAGCAGAACTGGTCAAAAGGAAAGAAAGTCATTCACATATTATCATGTGCCACACAAGGCATTTCCCCAAAGGATCACTTTTTCTTATTGATGGGATTGCAGTCCCAACCACACAATTCGAGCCATGTTGTAAATTAAAAAGGTTCATGTGATTTAGCTTTGGATCTTAAGTATCATGGATATTTCTATGGGAACATGCTCTTGGTTCAAACCATTACATAATCTATGAAGCACAGTTCCCCTGTTAGTTGAGAGCTAACTATATACATTTTCTTCTTAATAAATGTTATTTTTAGAGACATTTTAGGTTCAGAGGCATATTAAGTGAAAAGTACAAAGAGTTCCTATTTACCTCTTACCCCACCCAAATGCATAGCCTCCTCCATTATCAAGATCTCTACACCAGAGTAGTATAATACATTTGTTTTCATTAATGAACCTCCGTTGGAATGTGATTATCACTTAAAGTCCATAATTTACATTGGTATTGTACATTATAGGCTTTGACAAATATATAGTGGAATGTGTCCATCATTGTAGTATCATACAGAATAGTTTCACTGCCCTAAAAATTTTCTGTGCTTCACTGATTCATCCTTTCTCACCTTCTAATCCCTGGCAACCACTGTCTCCATAGTTTTGCCTTTTTCAGAATGTCATAGAGTTGGAATCATACAGTATGTAGCTTTTTCAGGTTGGCTTTTTATTTTTCACTTTATTATATGCATTTAAGATCCCTCTGTGTCTTCTATGGGTTGAGAACCCAGTTTTTTTTAGTGGTGAATAATATTCCAGTGTCTGGATGTACCACAGTTTATTTATTCATTCACCTACTGAGGGACATCTTGCTTGCTCCCAAGTTTGGACAATCATAAATAAAACTGTTATACACATCCATGTGCGGGTTTTGCTGTGGATATAAGTTTTCAGCCCCTTTCAGTAAATACTAAGAGATATGACTGCTGGATTGCAGGGCAAAAGTATGTTTAGTTTTGTAAGAAACTGCCAAACTGTCTTCCAGAGTGACTATACTATTTTTTATTCCCATTGACAATGAATAAGTGTTCCTGTTGCTTCACATTCTCTCCAGCATGTGGTGGTGCTGTCAGTGTTTTGGACTTTCACCATTCTAACAGGTGTGCAGTGGTGTCGCATTGTCGTTTTAATTTTCAATTCCCTAGCGGCATATGATGTGGATCATTTCATGGGATTATATGCCATTTGTCTATCATCTCCAGTGAGGTGTCTGTTCAGGTCTTTGGCCCATTTTTTTTAAATCAAATTGTTCGTTTCTTTACACTGAGTTGCAAGAGTTCATTATCTATTTTAGATAGCAGTACTTTATCAGACACCTCTTTTGTAAATATTTTCTCTCATTATGTGGCTTATCTTTTCATTCTCTTGGCATTGTCCTTCTCAGAGCAGAAGGTTTTAATTTTAATAAAGACCAGTTTATCAATTATTTATTTTGTAGATCATTGCTTAAGTGTTCTATCTAAAAAGTCACTGCCAAGCTCAAGGTCATCTAGATTTTCCCCTATGTTATTTTCCAGGAGATTAGTATTTTTGCATTTGACATTCAGGGCTGTCATTCATTTTGAGTTAATTTTTGTGAAGGGTGTAAGTTCTGTGTCTAGATTTTTCTTTTTTCTTTTTTCTTTTTTTTTTTTTGCATATGGATGACCAGTTGTGCCAGTACCATTTGTTGAAAAGAGTCTTTTCTTCATTGCTGCATTTTCTCCTTGCTTCTTTGTCAAAGATTAGTTGACTATAATTGTGTGAGTCTGCATATGAGCCCTGTATAGTGATATATTACTTAATGACTGGGATTTGTTCTGAAGAATGCATTGTTAGGTGATTTCACTATTGTACAAATACCATGAAGTATACTTACAGAAATCTAGATGATATATATTCTGAAACATTTTTTTCTTAAGGAAAATCAAATGTCCCAGCACCATTCCTCTGAACATTAATCATTTCTCCTATTTAACCTGTAATGCCAATATCAAGTGCTGTAAGTCAGCTTTCTATATATGATTCGTTGTAAACCTAGGGGACCACGGTTGTATATACAGCCTGTCATTGAACAAAATAGTGTTATATGGTATATGACTGTATACTGTTCTCTTGATTCATCCATTTTTTTTTCACCAAAATTACATTGTCTTGATTCCTGTAGCTTTGTAGTAAGTCTTGTGGTTATATAGTGTTAATCCTCCAACTTCATTCTTCTTCGATATTGTGTTGGCTCTTCTGGGTCTTTTGCCTCTCCATATAAAGTTTAGATTTATTGACAAAATAAATCTACAAAATAACTACAAAATAACTTTCTGGAATTATTATTAGAATAGCACAGGATCTACAGATCAAGTTAGGAAAAACTGACATCTTGGAAATATTGAGTCTTCCTATCCATGAAAATAGAATATCTCTTTATTTATTTACTATTTCTTTGATTTCTTTCATAAGAGCTTTGTAGTTTCCCTCATACAGGTTTTGTACATATATTATTAGATTTTTACCCAAGTATTTTATTTTGGGGGTTGATCATGTAAATGGTATTGTGTTTTTAATTTCAGAATTCAGTTGTTCATTGCTGATATACATAAAAGTGATTGACGTTTTTATGTTCATCTTGTATCATACAACCTTGCTATTATCACTGTTCAGCTCCAGGAGGTCTAGTGGGTATGTGTGTGTCCATGTGTGTATATATTTTCTTTGCTGATTCTTTCAGATTTTCTAGATACATGATGACATCATCTGTGAACAAAGATAGTTTTGTTTCTCCCTTCCCAATCAGTATACCTTTAATTTCCTTTTCTTGTCTTACGGCATTAGCTTTCAGCACAGTGTTTAAAAGTAGTAGTAAGAGGCATCATGCTAGCCTTCTTTCCGATCTTAACAGGAAAGCTTTCAGTTTCTCACAATTTAGTATAATGTTAACTGTAGAGTTTCATAAACATTCTATTGTCAAGTTGAGGAGGTTCCCCTCTATTCTTAATTTGCTGAATTTTTAATCATTAATGGGTGTTAAAACTTGTCAAATGTTTTTTCTGCATCTATTGATATGATCTGGTAATTTTTCTTCTCTAGTCTTTTGATGTAATGGATTACATTAATTGATATTTGATGAATATATTTGCATCATTATTAATTTTTATGACACACAGGAGAAGCCTTGGAGGACAAGGGTAGGTAAACTCTCATATATCCTTGATATGCATCACTGCAGAAATATCTTTTCTCATAAATTGAGAGAGAAGCTCTTTCAAGCAGAAAGAAATTATGAGAGGATTGCCTCATAAGCATTAAAGCCATGAATAATTGATTCATTACATCATTTTTAGGTCACCAAAAAAATCAATCCAATTTAAAATTAAGAAGTTTAAAAAAACCATTGTTTTGTATCATATAGACAAAAAAAAACATTATTACTTTCAATCAGTTGTGATAAGACAAAGGTTCCATCTTAAAATAGTACGCTAGTTTCCATTAAAATGCACAATAAGCAAGATTATAATTGGTTAGAATTCAGTCTTAGAAAAGAGCTAAGCAAAGGGACCAGATAAGGAATCAGGAAATCTGGGGTCTAAAGCTGATAAGGTGTCTTCAAGCAAATCACTTCACTACAGTGGAATCTATCTAGACGGCATTATGAGATAAATAAACAAAACATTAACTAGCTAAATGTTTTAAAATCTTACAAAAAATTTTATTTTAAAATAATATATTATGATAAAATAATGGTAGATCCCTAAAACATGCCTTTTGTTTATTATTAGAATATTTATAATGTAATCCTTCACATTAATGTGCTAACTAGCAAAGATTGCATGATTTTATATATATATAAAAACAAATTTTTTATTAAGTTCAACACAATACATAATTTAAAATAAACTCTTTCAGAAAACTAAGAATAGAAAAACACATTCTTAATTTGATAAAGGCTAAACATAAAAAACCTGCCATAGAAAAGGAGGTTAAAGATGGCTGACTAAAAGTATCCAACACTTGCCTTTTCCAGAAAGAAAAACCAAAATTATGAACAATCACTGCTAGAATAGAACATGTAAGAGAAAACACTGAAATTAAGCAGAGAAGTGACAGAAAACAGAAGGCATGGAAGGAGAAGGAAATGAGGCAGTTAGCTCAGCCAGGATGGGCTGGGAACCTGGAGAGGCTCCTCAGTGCAGTTAAAGGATAAGTGAAAGACCCCTAGTGGTCCATGTTTTCACCACAGACTCCTGCAATCCCCGCCACGGGAGAGCATTTCTACCCACACAGGCCCTCTCAGACTAGCGTAGGCAGCTGCCTGAAGACCCTGTGAAGACATCACTCCAGTGGGCTCATGCTGGTTCATGTGTGCCACTGGAAAACTAAGTGCTGGAGCACCATGCCATTCGAGAACGTAGCCTCCACTGGCTTACATCCTACCCTGGGGTCCAACAGCCCCTGCATCGTCACATCTCAGGATTCCCCACTTACACTTACATCCCTCTGCAGCTCCCTGGAGGGCTGCAGCAGCCCAGTGCTAATGAACCCAACAGTATGACAGGATTCCCAGCACTGTGGCTCACACATAGACCCACACCTCAGGGAAAGGGCAGTGCAGTACATCCAGGAGGCTACTCTTGGAACAAAGGGAACTGAAGGCCAAGCTCCTCAAAGACTGTGAGCTGTCTGCCTGGGTTGTTAATAAAAACCCTGCCCTAACAGCAGCACAGCTTCTGTGCTCTAGCTTGTGCTTTGAAGATAGAGGCTCTTCCCACATACTTGTATGGCCACTGCTGCCACAGGGAGCTACTAAGAGCTGCCTGCTTGAGGCTGTGGGCAGCAAACCCTCCCCATCAGCAGCACATTCTGTGTTTTAACACACATACTGAGGACAGGCTCCCCTTGCACACTATGTTTGTTGCTGCTGCAGGAGGCTGAAGTGTAAATTCCTTATAGCCAGAAAGTCACCTGCCAGACTGGAGCTGCTCCCACTGACAGCAACCTTTCCCACCACCAGCGGTAGGGCCACTGTACAAAAGCCTCAGTAGGCTTTCCCCACAACCCCCACTGTAGATCACCCCCACCCTGCCTACTACAACCTATACTTATATGCACCACTGGGAGTTGGGAGGTGGAATGAGGTCCACCTAGCCTGGTACTACCTCCCCACACCCAGTGCCTGAGTATGCCTTCCAGGGGGTTAGGGAGCACCCCACCCAGTCAATCATCACTAGCATCTGTGCATTTCTTCCAGGGAACTGAAGATGGGCCAACTTGACCTGCATCAACACTACCACTGGCATCTACCTGCACACACTATCTGGGTGCCAGAGCCCTGGCTTCCAGACAGCTTCCCCAGACCCACCCACAGCTGGAATGAACTCACTGCCCTTATGAGAAGGATAAAAGCCTGGCTGGATTTGCCATGGGATGATTGTAGAGCCCTTGAGCCTTGATTCAAAATAGATAGTAGCCAGATAGTGGTCACTGTGGGCCTTCGGCAAGACCCAGTGCTGTACTGGCTTTGGGTCTGACCCAGCACAGTCCTAGCAGTTCGTGGTCACAGAGGTGCTTGTGTCACACTTTCCCCAACTCCAGGCAGGTCAGCATATAGAGGGAGACTCTGTTTCTCTGGGGGAAAGTAAGTGAAAGGGACAATAGTCTCTGCCTGGTAATCCAGGAAATTCTTCTGGATCTTACCCAATACCACCAAGGTGGTCCCTCTATGAGTCTGCAAGAGCCACAGTGTTACTGATCTTGGGTACCCCCTTATAGCTGCTGTGTCCAAAGATTTACATCACACCCCCAAGTTTCTTTGAATATATGGAAGCCTTCCCAAGAAGGATAGATACAAACAAGCCCAGACTGCGAAGACTGCAATAGATACCTAACTGTTCAATACTCAGACACCAGTGAACATCCACAAGCATCAAGAGTACCCAGGAAAACATGATCTTACCAAATGAACCAAATAAGTCACAATGGACCATTTCTGGATAGAGATATGTAACAGACATAGAATTCAAAATAGGTGTTTTAAGGAAGCTCAACAAAATCCAAGATAACACAGAAGAGGAATTCAGAAATCTCTCAGATAAATTTAACAAAGAGGTTGAAATAATTGAAAAGAATGAGGCAGAAATTCTGGAGCTGAAAAACTCAACTGACATACTGAAGAATACATCAGAGTCTCTTAATAATAAAGTTGATCAAGCAGAAGAAAGAATTAGTGAGCTTAAAGACAGGCTATTTGAAAATACATGGTCAAATGAGACAAAAGAAAAAATAATAAAAAAGAATGAAGCACACCTACAAGATCTTGAAAATAGCCTCAAAAGGGAAAATCTAAGTATTATTGGCCTTAAAGAGGAGGTAGAAAGAGATATTGGGGTAGAAAGTTTATTCAAAGGGATAATAAGAGAGAATTTCCCAAACAAACCTAGAGAAAGATATCAATATTATATACAAAAAGGTTATAGAACACCAAGCAGATTTAATACAAATAAGACTACCTCAAGGCTGGGCGCAGTGGCTCACACCTGTAATCCCAGCACTTCGGGATGCCAAGGTGAGTGGATCACAAGGTCAGGAGTTGGAGACCAGCCTGGCCAACATAGTGAAACCCTATCTCTACTAAAAATACACAAATTAGCCAGCCGTGGTGGCATGCACCTGTAATCCCAGCTACTTGGGAGGCTGAGGCAGGAGTAGTGCTTGAACCCGGGAGGCAGAGGTTGCAGCCAGGCGAGATCACACCATAGCACTCCAGCTCTGGGTGACAGAGCAAGATTCCATCTTGGGGGAAAAAAAAAGACTACCTCAAGATATTTAACAATCAGACTCCCAAAGATCAGGGATACAGAAAGGATCCTAAAAGCAGCAAGAGAAAAGAAATAAATAACTTACAAAGGAGCTCCAATATGTCTGGGAGCAGATTTCTCATCAGAAACTTTACTGGCCAGAGTGGCATGACATATTTAAAGTGCTGAAGGAAAACAACTTTTATCCTAGAATAGTATATTCATCTACAACATCATTCCAACATGAAGAAGAAATAGAGACTTTCCCAGGCAAACGAAAGCTGAAGGATTTAATCAACACCAGACCTTTCCTACAAGAAATACTGAAGAGAGTTCAGTATATTCAGTCTGAAATAAAAGAACATTCACAAACAATAAGAAATCATCTGAAGGTACAAAACTCACTGGTAATAGTAAGTACACACACTATTACAACACTGTAATTGTGTTGTATAAACTACTCATATTTTGAGTAGAAAGACTAAAAAATGAACTTATCAAAAATATATTACATATATCTTATAACAATAACTGGGTTATGAGAATAATATAAGAATAATATCAAGCCTCATGATAACTTCAAATCAAAAAACATACAACAGATACACAAACCATAAAAAGCAAGAAATTAAAACATACCACTTGAGAAAATCACCTTCACTAAAAGGAAGACAGGAAGGAAACCAAGAAGAAAGAAAAGACTATAAAATAATGAGAAAACAACTAAATGGCAGGAGTAATTCTTTACTTATTAATAATAATTGAATGTAAATGGACTAATATATCCAATCAAAAAAAACATGGAGTGGCTGAATGGATTTTAAAACAACCACAACAATAAAAACTAAGATCCAATAATCTATTGCCTACAAGAAACACACTTCATCTATTAAGACACGTATGGACCGAAAATAAAGGGATGTAAAAAGATATTCCATGCACATGGAAACCAGAACAGAGCAAGAATAGCTATACATATAATAGACAAAATACATTTCAAGACAAAAACTATAAAAAGAGAAAAAAAAGGTCATTATATAATTATAAATGGGTCAATTCAGCAAAAGGATATAACAACTGCACATACATATGCACCTAACATTGGAGCACCTAGATACATAAAGCAAATATTATTATAGCTAAAGAGAGAGATAGACCCCAACACAAAAATAGCTGGAGACTTCAACATCCCACTTTCAGCACTGACAGATCATCCACAAAGAAAATCAACAAATAAATATTGGATTTAATCTGCACCGTAGACCAAATGGACCTAACAGATATTTACAGAACATTTCATTCAACAGCTGCAAAATACACATTCTTCTCAGCACATGGATCATTCTCAATGATAGACCATACGTTAGGTCACAAAACAAGTCTTAAAATATTCAAAAAATTGAAATTATATCAAGTATCTTCTCTGACCACAATGGAATAAAACTAGAAATCCTTAACAAGAAGAATTTTGGAAACTATACAAACACATGGAAATTAGACAATATGCTCCTGAATGATCAGTAGGTCAATGTAGAAATTAGGGCAGAAACTAAGAGAAATGTTTGTGGCAATAAATACCTACATCAAAAAAGTATAAAAACTTCAAATAAACAACCTAATGATGCATCTTGAAGAACTAAAAAGGCAAGAACAAATCAAATCCAAAATTAGTACTAGAAAAGCAACAATAAAGATAAGAAATAAATGAAATTGAGAGGAAAAGAAAATACAAATGATCAATGAAAGAAGAAGTTGTTTATCTGAAAAGTTAAAATCGACAAAACTTTAGCACCACTAAGAAAAAGAGATAAGACTCAAATAAATACAATCAGAGATGAAAAAGGAGACATTACAACCAATACCACAAGAATTCAAAGGATCATTAAAGGCTACTATGAGAAATTATATGCCAATACATTGGAAAACCTATAAGCAATGGATAAATTCCTAGACATATACAAATTACCAAGATTGAACCACGAAGAAATCCAAAACCCAAACAGACTAATAACAAGTAATGACATAGATGCAGTGATAGTCTTTCAGCACAGAAAAGCCCAGGACCTGATAGCTTCACTACTAAATTTTACCAAACATTTAAAGAAGAACTAATGTACCCCATAAATATACACACCTTCTATGTACCCACAAATTTTTTTTAAATGCTTAGGGACAATCTTTAAAGGAAAGGAGAGAGATATGAGGATAACTGCAATGTATGATCTTTAGTTGGATAGTGGGTTTAAGAAAAACAATATTAAGGACACTATTTTTATTATTTGTTATTCTTATTGTTATAAGAAACATGACTATGAAATGCATGTAACAACATAACACCAATGTCCAATTTCCTGAGTGTGATAAATATGTTTGAGAGAAAAACCATAGTGTTAGTGTCAAAAATATTCAAAGAATTCTTGCAAATGTACTTTAAAAGCTCATAAGCTAAGTTGAAAAAATGGGGAAAGGAAATAAATACGCAATTCACAGACAATGAAACCTAAACCACCAACAAGCATATGAGATGCCTAAAATACAAGTAATAAAAAAAACTCATAATAACATTAAACTACAACACTTTATACACTTTATATCCATTATGTTGGCAAAAATTAGGAAGAGAGTAATGCTACATTTGGCATGAATATGTGGAAAAGGTAACGCACCTGCAGTTAGAAGTATAGACTTGCAGTCATTCCAGAGAGCACTTTAAGGTATTTAATAAAATCAAACATTAGTAAATCCTAGAAACCCCCACTTTAATACGTATCCCAGAAACAACTGTTCATAGATCTATAAGGATGCATAGCTAACAATGTTCATCTGGGCATTATGTATGGAAGTGGGGAGTTTATGACAATCTAGGTATGCATCTATAAATGGATGGGTAGGCAGAAAACGGGGAGTGTGTTCAGTGGTTGACTAAGCAGCTGTCAGAAGCAACACACAAAACATAATGTTGATGGGAAAAGAACTACAAATAATGAGATACAAAGTACCTTGTACTTATGCAAATTAAAAACACATGTAAGCATAAAATAATAACGTAATTTTTCAAAGAATCATACATCTCTAAAGACACAGAGTGAGTACCCAATCATGGGAAAGGGAGAATGGAGAGAGATGGGTGATAAAGGGGAAAATACTCAAGAGGACATCAAGACGAAGTATCATTGAACCACTAGGAAATATAATTAACAGGACACTGTATATTTGAAGTCTAAAAGAAAGAAAAAAATTAAAATAAAATAAAATAACAAAATCAGGGTAAGACTAGATCATCTTTAAAGTTACTTCTCACTCTAATATTCTGGTTTTCTATGATACATGAGCTCTTTCTGCACTGAGTCGGCCTTGAGAGACCATTTGTATCATTATCCATTAGTGGGATGAAGCCAAACACCTGCAAATCCAGTAAATTCAGACAAACTACACTCAGGGGAGCTAGTTTCACATCATCTGTCAACAAGGACATCAAAGAGAGGTGGGAAATCAAAATCATCTGTCTCTGGGCTACAAGCCCTGGCTGTGACTCCCCAAACACCAATCATAGCAATTCTCAGTGTTCCTATAACCCTCCACATCTGTTAATTGCTTAGGGCTTCATATTCTACCCTGGAGGCCTATTGCTGTTTCCAGTTTAGTTAAGGAGAGAACTAAAAGGATAGACAGGTAAGTTAAAAGCATGCAGACCCTGAACAAATGTTTTGTCACCAGAAGCCACAATGCAGTGTGGCGATAACTGTAAAAACTGAGATTTTTATGGCTGATTTTAATCCAAGAAAGTTTAATTAGGACCCCAGAGAGGTGTCTGTGGGGAGATGAAATCCTGCTCCATACGATGAAAACAAAAATTTCTTAACAATTGGGATAGGCATAAATGAAATTGGCAACCACAAAATATAGTTAGATTTTTCTTCCTGTGTATTTTTCTAGTAGAATCCAATATTATGAAGAGTTAGAGATGATGTGACGAATATTTATCACTGGGTAAGTCTTTCTGGACTACAAGTCTCTTTAGAGTCCCTTGCAACATGGAGATTATGTGGTTCCATCAAGTGTGTTATATGTTTGTGCATGTGCTCATGCACTTGGAGACAACACACTATTGGAAATGAGGTTATTAAGCAGTAGGATGCTGCTTCTGGGGATGTTGAATGTAGTTACACAGTTTATCTTTATGGAGCTCCCTCCAATCCCTAGAGAAGCCTCGTGTGAAAGTCTAAGAATGCAGAACACATTCACTTGGTAGAATCATAAACATCAAAATCGGACATCAATGTACAGTCATTGATAACCTCAGGAGGTGATCAATCTACTTGCATCTTTCTGCTTCTGCTTCTTTTTTCTTAGGTATTGCCTTTTTTCTCCTTGACCTATCAGAAATACATTTTTTCCAGCTTTAATGAGATCATTGACAAATAAACATGTGTATGTTCGAGGTATACAACATGATGATTTGATGTAAGTATACACTGTATAGTGATGACCACAATCCAATTAGTTAACACATTCAGCATCACTCACAGTTATTTGTGTGTGTGCATGCATGTGTGCATGTGTGTGTAGTGAGAACAATTAAAACCTGCTCTCATCAAATTTCAAGGTAAAAAAAACAGTTATTAACTATAGTCATCAGACTGTGAGAGGAATGTGACACTGAGGTTATTACTTACTATGTGTCCTTCATAATTTGTTATGCACCTGCGTGTAAACAGTATACTGCTATCTTTATTGAGTACTGGGTCAGGAACACTCAAAAAATAATTATGTCATCTCTTCATAAAATCTCTACCCAGAAACCTTGTGAAGTATTGCAATGTATATGATCTTAAACTTTATTGATATTTAGAATAGTATTCTGGTATTGAATTCAAGCAGTGCCCATTAGGTCCAGGATCCTATTTTGAAAAGACAAATACCTCTCTCTGAATGCATTACATACTCTGCTAGGAACTCCAAATTACATAGGCTCAGATGGCAGACACCAAGTAGCACCTTGTTCTTAGATTCTTGCTTTTCTTCTCTGGCTTACCGTAGAGCTTCTCCTCTTAATCAGAAAACCTGCAGACCCATGAGTATTAAAATAATTGATTAATTGTTATGCAGCAAAAATCAATCATACCTCAAGTAGTTTGTAACCTCTGCATATACAAACATCCCAAAACGCAACATCTCCTTGAGAGCTGGATGCTAAGGGTTCGGTTCTGCATAGTTGCTGCAGCTAAGCCACAATACCAGAGTAGCAATCTTTGATGACAAATCCTTCTCTTACCCTCAAAATCTTCTTCCAAAGTCACACAAGGGGCCTTCTGTCCATATCTCTGTAACGGTGATGAGAAAAAGAGAAAGGAATCCCACTGTTTAAGAGTTAAATGAGCATGACAGTCCCTAAAAATGTGTCCTACTCTACCGTACTCATTTCTTGATACTATATAGTCATAAGAATTAGAACTCTGTAGGAATTAATTTTCTACACATCTCCACTAGTGGAAAGAAGCACCATCTCCCTTTCATAAGTAAAGCCTCTTGCAAAAATCTTGTCTGAGCAAGATGAAATAAAATTCCCCATGATTTCACCATCAACCTTCAACATGAAAATATGAAGGCACTAAAGGCTAAGGTAAGAAGGAAGTCAAAATGGTGCCCCCTAGTGTTATGATCGCCAACAGCCTGGAGACCATAGTAATGCATGGTGTCTCTGTAACAGAATGTGGATCATCATAGATTAAAATCTGCAGTACCGAAACAACATATGCTATTTACTACCACCTACACCAATTCAGCCAGGAAATAAGATCTAGCAAACCCTGAAATCAGCTATGTTGCTTTCAAATATAGGCATTGGATTAGTCTCCTCACTTCTCTGAATTACAATGTTTTCAACTATAGCTCAGGGATACTATTTTATCAGTACTGGATTGATAACAGGAAGAAATGAGATTGTAGAGAGTTATTTAAAAACTGCAAGCGATTCTACAAATTAAATGAAACAGGTTGGTAATAATTAGGAAATCACATTGTGTCTAGCCCAACACAGTTCTATATTTAAACTTGTAGTTCTATATTTAAATGTTAATTGGCATTAGTATTTTGGGGGAGAAATCTTATTGGAAAAGTTAATAAAAATAAATAAATAAACATGAAAATACATATATTAAAAAGAGGAACCAACCCATGTTATCAGCTGAAAGGTATATGCCAGGATGGGTCCTGATTCTGGTCTTCTTCACTTCATTTGGGTCAATCTATAAACAGCGCAAGACAGAGCCTGTAAGCCAGTGCCATAAAATTCAGCTTTGTTTCACTTCCATTTCAAATGTAATTCCAGTGTCTTTCAACAAAGATTTATTCTGAAGCCAACTCTTTCACATCCCATTAAGTTGGTGTGTTTTATTTGCATGAAATTCCAAATTGATCTGATGTTGATGTCCAGGCATTCTATAAGGAGGAGAACAGAAAAGATCTGTCAAAAATAAAAATTGCCAAAGGGAAGACACACATAATTTTTTAGCTTAAGCTGTAAACAGCACTTTTTTTTCCATTATCATATTGTCATTATAATTTCCAAAAACTACA
This sequence comes from Macaca mulatta, assembly GCF_049350105.2. Lineage (NCBI taxonomy): Eukaryota > Metazoa > Chordata > Mammalia > Primates > Cercopithecidae > Macaca > Macaca mulatta. The sequence continues at coordinate 129,719,948 of NC_133413.1, forward strand.
GAAGATGATGCCTGAGCCCTGCTTAGTTTCCAACTTTTCACCCTGCTTGGCATCATTCTCTGAGCATATGCTCTGCTCAAAAGAAATGAAAAAAACAAACAAACAAAAATACCCCTGCATCACTTGCCACAAATGAGGAAAACATACTAATAACAGTGTATGAAATATCTCCACATAGTCCCAGCATTTAAAAGCTTCCAGGGTCCTCCCAAGTCAATTTTCTGCCCATGATTATTCTGCTTTCAGTATGTTTAGAAGCTAGTTTCTTAACTCCATTGTTTGGGTGCATAGTAATGCAGGAGTTTGGTTATGAAATATATAAGGAAAGGGCTAAAATTTGTAAAAATATTTTTTATCCATATCTACATGTTTGATAGCATTTCCCAATATTTCAAGCTATAAATCAGAGTATGATTATAAGATATTGGTGGGGGTGGGAGAAGCTAGGAAGAAGAGGAATGAATTCCAAGAATTCACGAACATTTGTTGAGGGTTAGTACATGCCAACTACTTAGTTGAGTGATTTGTCTACACATTCTCAGATAATCCTATAATTATTCTCTAAAGTGGAAGTCATCCCAACTTTATGATGGCAAAAATAGGCTGAGAGAGGCTGTGTCAGTTCTCCAAAGCCATATAGCATTTAAATGGCAAAGCAGGTATATAAAACCTAAACCTTTTACTCCAAATCTCACATTTCTTCCACCTAACTCTGCTATCGTCAATAATCGATAGTCCAGATTCAATGATATAGCTATTAGAGGTTCCTCATTCAGATAATCAAAAACAAGAATTTGTAGAATAACATTTTAGCGGTTGGCACCTTAATTTCACATAAGGTAAGAACTTTGTTTTGAAAGGTGCTTTGGTTACTTTAGCTAGGAAATGTGAAAACATAATGGTTTGAGTGAGAGGAGATACTTGACTGCTTTGCTTAAGAAGAACACAGATATTTGGATTTGGAATAAAGAAAATAGGAGGAGAGAAACATAAAAAAGGAGGGAGCTGGAAAACATTGTAGTGGTCTGCAACCTGTTAAGAAATGCTGTCTAGGAGAAATCTCAGTGTCAAATTGGCCAGAAGACTTACCATAACAAGAAATTGCTTGTTTTAATATTTAAGTTTATTGCTATATATCTCTATGAAAGCATCTTTTATCTACTAAACTTTCAGTACGACTGACTTCATCCCAAATTCTTGTATGAGAGACATCTAAAAAAAGGGAAGTTTATTGTATATCTGCATCAGAAAAGGGTGGTGAAAGGAGACTTAGGGCTCAAAAGGCACAGGAAATCAGAAGCAGAGATGCCCATGTGACTGTGGGGGGGGGGGGCAGTGTGCACCCCATAGATGTGGAAGAAGGAATGCATTAATTCATGTAAATGTCAAGGAAATCATACACTTGACTTATACTTGATCAACGAGGTCCTATTGTCTTGGTAACATCCTCCTGTTCCCACCAGATATGGGTTAGTAGACAAAATGTCTAAAAATAATTGACATTATTCCCTTTCAATAACATCTCACCATGGTTATGATTGAAAAATAGTAGCAAAATTCCTTTCCCACATACCCACTATTTTTGTTGATGTCACCATCTGCCTGTACACTTTCACTCCCAAAAATCCATAAGCAAATTAAGACGATTTCTTCAGGTAAAAACCTGCAGATCAGCAGTCTAGGAAATTTGGCATTCAGTCAAATGTGATCTCTACCAACAATAGTACTGCCATTGTGTAAGTTATACCCCCTTTGCAAAGGGTTATCCATATCATGTCCTGCTCCTCCGAATAGACACAGACCTTTAAACGCTCAGGATTACTGTCCACAAAACTCACATACAGAACTCTTATTATAGCAATAATAATAGCATTGAAAGAAACTCAGAAATCATCTAGTTTGGCCTTCCAAAGATTGCAATAATCCTTTCTACAATAGACTCAGTGAGACTGTAATTCGTCTTCTTGAGCACATCCAATGACATCTCAAAAGGAAATTCTATCTTTGCATAATATGAAACTTTATATAAAAAGCTTCCTTATATTGAGCCTAAATTATATTACTGGTCCTACATAAGTTCAGGCATTTGGAACAGCATATTATTCTTCTTCCATCTGTCTTTTCTTCAATTATTTGATGACAACTCCAATGTCACTACTTAATTCATGCTAAATGCACTCAGTGCTTTGAGTCATTTCCATATGCTTTACCATACCAGGAAATACCTGGGTACATGCCATTTGTCAATACTCCTATAAATGTGTGGTGTGCCGAAGGAAATCCTATGTTCCAGATGTGATCTTAGCTCTGCAAATTTCAATTGTATTTTTATATCCCTCTTCTGCAAATGGGTCCTTCAATAAAGCAAACCAAGATGGTTTTAGATTTTTATGACATTGTATTACACTTAAATCATACTGAGGTTGCCACTGCCTGTTATTAAACTTTTGAGAAATTCTGTCACTCGGTTTTTAAATTCTTGTTTGATCTTTTAAAACCAAAGTTTAGTACACCACATTTATCCTCTTTTAATTAGATTTTCTAGTCTACTGTTTTGGATCCTTGGCTGTGATAACTAATGTATTCACATCTACCCCTTGCCACATTGGAATGGCAGAACATTTGATAATTATACATTCTGTACTTTTATTAATATGTTTTCATAACTGATGTAATCACAAAAGCATGAACTCTAAAGTGATCATGATTAAGATTTTCATTTCTCTTCTGCTAGCTATACATACCACACAGCCAATAATCCTGCTTTTATTGAGCACTTACTACGTTCTAGCCACTCTGCTAGTGACTTTCCAGATATACTCTATTTTAATTCTTTCAAGTTATCAATGAGGAGGGAAATATATTTTTCCATTTTTATTATAGGAATGTAAAGCAGAAGTTTTATATTTCTGTTTAAGCATACACAGCTAAGTGACTTGCACATAATTCACCATCCTGGTTTTCAGTTCTGCAAACATTTACTCTTTCAACATTCCATCTTTGATTTCAAGGTTTGGGAAATTTATATTTTTATTAACTTGTCACAGAGAATTTTCTTCTTTTCATTTATTTCTTTCTTCCAAACTGGTTTCTTTGTGTATGTTTTGTATCCTTCCTGCCTGCATTCTCTTTTCTCTTCTTTTTTCTTTTCTTTTTATTCTTTTCTTCTATCTCACTTTTCTCCTCTCTCCCTCTTTTCCTTTCTCTAGCTCCATTATCTCCCTTCCTTCTTCCTTCCCTCTTTCCTTCCTTCCTTTTTCCTTTTTTCCTTCCTTCCTTCCTTCCCTCTTTCTTTCCTTCTGTCCTCCATTTCTTTCTAGTAGTATATTTGCATTATTGCCAAGTATTTCTTTAAAAATATTTCTCCTTTGTAATATGTGCAGATGACACTCTATCCAGAATTTCTATTGAAAGTAAATGACTTTTAGTCAGCTGTCTCTTCTTATTTAAGACCTGTCTGTTTTCATTTCTTAGCTGCACCCAAGGAGTAGGATGCCTACTCTTCTGTCTAGTTTTCTATAGCTTCAGGGTCTGGATGCAGGTAGATTTCTTCTGCTGGGCCCGTGTTCAGCCTTTGTGGAAGAGCCCAAGTGCTTATTTTTCTTCATAGATTTCTTCCAAATGTCCAGGAACCCAAGATCACCTAATCTGTGCACTCCTTCTGGGTTCACTTCCTTTCTTTAGCCTAGGGTTTTAGAATACTGTGAGCCAAGGCTTGTTTTCGGCCTCATCTAAGGTTCTGAGTTCATGTGATAGTTCATAGAAAATTCTCTTCTTATTTGTTTTCTCTGTTTACTTTCCTCCTTAGTTTATTTCTTTCCAAATTACTGTGAGTGTGTGGGAGGATAAAGGAAGGGGCATTTGTTAATACAAAATCTCAAGATGTCGTCCACTAATCTTCTTTTACCATACTATTTCCGGCAATTGGACATTGCCAGAAGTTAATAATTGAGCCTCATCAAAACCTTCTATTTCTTTCTTTACCATTACATTTGGCAAATTAGAGCATGTATGTATCTAAATGAATACTTTCTGTTGGTTTTTCAAATTTTTTTAAATGTAAGGAGAAAAAAACTCCTGTGATTCTGATTTCTTTCCAATATTTTAACCCTATTATTTTCTTATATGCTTTTTTACACATCGGAAAATTTAAACATAATTTATTTGATAATATGTCTCATGTGATAATATCATTGATATCAGAATCTTTGTTGTAATACTTCATAATCCTGGGATAATTTAGAAAAGAGTCAAATATTACGTAGCTAGTATAATTTTACTGTCATACAGTTCACAGGCCTCAAGCTCGACTCAGAGGAATTTCTACAAAGATTTCATGTATCTTACTGATACTCTATATATCACTGACTCTATCCTCCATTTTCCCTCTTCTTTTCCATGATTCTTAACAATAGGGCAGAGGAATAGGGTCCCAGCACCATCTTATCTAGGAACATTGTCTCTTCCTTGGAGATCCTTATCCTAATCCCATAAAGATGATAATATATTTGGGACATCCACAGTGCACTGAATTTTCTACATGAGAAGAGTTCTTTCTTATCATAGAGTTGTTAGGGAAAAAAAAGCCATAATATTGTTAAGAAGATAACTAGAAAAAAAAGAAAACAATTATTCAAAAATCATTAAAACATCAACTAGGAGAAAGTATCAGACAGTTGTAGAAGAGAGGAATATGAGCTTCAAATACTGCTTCAATATTAAACCCCTTTATATACACTAACACCAGACCTCTGAGTCACTAGGCCTCTTTTCACAACATTATCTTTCTTTTAGTGCCTTCTCAAAACAATCCCTACAGCCTTGCTATAAATATTTGAATAACTTCCAAGTAATCACCTGTGTTCTTCTTAAGAGACCCTAGGATAGAAAACTCACTGGTTTGTAGGTCAGCCCGGTGCATCACCAAAAAGCTCATACCTCATACTCTTAGGAAGCGATTGGCCTATTTTTAAATTTTAAAAGTAGAATAAAATTATATCTGATCCTTGTAACTATGATAGAGATTTTCTGTCTATATGAGCAAACGCTAAGAGGAAACACTGGCCAATGAAAGGAGCAGCTGAACCATATGTGAAATTAGTTTTTTAGAATACTATCTAGAATCAATAATGTTGATTAAGAAAAGGGAAGACTAGACTGGGCACTGTGGCTCATGCCTGTAATCCCAGCACTTTGGGAGGCCAAGGCAGGCGGATCACTTGAGGTCAGAAGTTCGAGCCCAGCCTGGCCAATGAGGTGAAACCCCTTCTCTACCAAAAAATACAAAAATTTGTATGGTGTAGTGGCACGCATCTGTAGTCCCAGCTACTGGGGAGGCTGAAGTGGGAGAATGGCTGGAACCTGGGAGGCAGAGGTTGCAGTGAGCCAAGATTGCACTACTGCACTCCAGCCTGGGCGACAGAGTGAAGTCCTGTATCAAATTTAAAAATAAAAAAAGAAATGGGAAGAATGCTGTGCTTTATATTAAATCAAACTCCCCCCCCGCCATTTTCAGTGCCTAAAACTCTGCCTGGCATATAACGCTTAATACACATTTTGTGGAATAAATGGATGTGAGATCTTTCTATTAATACTACATCAAACCATTGAGACCTCACACAACAGGTATATTTCCTTTTCTACACAACAGGTACCATGGTCTCTGGGGATTTCCCTTGTCTAGGATGAACATTTCTGATTCCTTCAACAGTTCTAAAAGTTCTTATATTGACTGCCCTTCACTTCTTGCCAGTAGTAGGACTTCGAAGTTGCCCAGTATAGAGCCTAAGTTGCTCTAACATTGCTTCTCACAATATTTCAGGTGAGATATGGTAAGATAAGTGCTGGAGTGACAGGAGCAATGGGAGTGAGCTTACTTGTCTGAAAAAAAGGAAAAGCCAAGTTTTTTGTTTTTTGTTTTTTTTTAATTTACCTGATTTGCTTTCTGAGCACCTTCTTATAGCCTTTTAGAGATCATTCTTCCCAATGCATCTCAATATTCTTTTTCCACCCCTGAGGCAGTCACATAAGGATCTTTTACCTCCTCTCCTTCGCTGCCACAGAACTGGATGTTCTTTCCAGACTCTCACATGATCATGGATTCTCTCAATCCTCAGTTTTTTGTTTTTTGTTTTTTTTTTCCAAGATGGAGTCGCACTCTGTCTCCCAAGCTGGAATGCAGTGGCATGATCTCCGCTCACCGCAACTTCTGCCTCCCAGATTCCAGTGATTCTCCTGCCTCAGACTCAAAAGTATCTGGGATCACAGGCGCCTGCCACCATGGCTGGCTAATTTTTGTATTTTTAGTAGAGACCGGGCTTTGCCATGTTGGCCTGGCTGGTCTTGAACTCCTGACCTCAGGTGATCCACCTGCCTCAGCCTCCCAAAGTGCTGGGATTACAGAAGTGAGCTGCTGCACCTGGCCCTCACTTCTTTATGCTGATCTCTACCTTGAGTATTCTGTGATGCAAAAATACATGAGAAAATGGGGGCTATCACTTCAAACGCAGGTTTTGTTTGATCACCATTTTTCACATCTTGCTGACATTTGAGAGAAGTACAATATGAAGCTTCTTTGGCATTTCCAACATGAAATTTAGCAAGTTTGAATCAATCCCTTGCGAGGCCCATCCTTTTCCTCCCCCATTAGAATGAAATATAGCTTTAAGCTTGAGTTATGTATCTTAGAATATAGTTTAACAAAAGCAAAAACCTAAAAAAACAAAAAAAAGGTATGGCATTCTTGGTATTTGTGGGTGAACTCTGTGGTGACTATTTTAATTAATTTATGTAATTGGAATTTCACCAAGACATAAATTTACTCATATCTATTTTTAAAGACAAGAATATTGATCTTGGACCAGCAATAAATTCCTGTAATATTTGTCCTCAGTAAAAAGCCAAGACAATTCTAGGCCATTTCTTTTTGTCTTGAAAACGTTATGCCAAAACCATCATTTTGTTGGCTGCATACATCCTGATTTATATTCGATGAGAGTTATAAAAGGCTTTTATAGTGGAGATGGCCGAGTGACATTTTCCTATAAATCACCATCATTTTTACTGCCACAAAGTTCTAGGACTGAACTTCAAATACAACCGTGCTGTAAACTCTGTGGATGGAACCACATACTTGCTGAATGAGAAACATGTTTCCCTTTCACCATGAGTGACTGCATATTCCAGTCAGTCTCTGGCAGATGAGAGCATCACTAAAACCCAGGGAACCATGCTCAGCTCTGATGGAGCAGCCTCATGAATCATTCAGGTCCATATAGATACTATATGTTGAGCTGAAATAACCTCGCCATTAGAGGTAACAAGAATGAGGGGAAGCTAATTTTGGCAAACATCAGTATTGTGCATCAGAAATATAACACTGCAGATTAGAATCCTAGTTCATTCAATACGAATCCTTATGAGAATGTCTTCTGGTCACGGAGGTGTCATCTGTGCACATAACTCTCCTCACCCTCAAGTGACCACACCTGTTAGATTCAAAGGTAACTTGCCTTTGTAAGAAAGCAGTGTAGAGCAAGGATGAGGGTACCAGGTATTAGAAGCTCTGAATTTTCTTTCAACCCATCTTAGTGAAAATAAAAATAAAAATAAAAATAAAAACCCTGGATTTAGAAGGCAGAAGAATGGCTTATGTGATTTTAGAAAAAGGGCTATTAAACCTCTTCATCCCTAGATTACTGATCCGTAGTCACAGATGTTCTATTAATAATATAGGTGAAAGAAATGTCCCTGTATCCGCTACTCCCACTAAAGTAAATTAAACCTGGTTTAAGTGTCCACTTACTAAGAGAAGCAAAATCTTTAGGGTCAATTCTGGATGTTCTCTACCGTACTCTTTGTGGGTGCCAGAACCCAGACTTACATAGTCAAGGAAGACTGTGACAGACGCCTCTCATCTTCAGTAACAAAGTGGTAGCCATTGTGATTGTTTGTTTCCTAAGACTGTTATTCACTCAAATATGCGCAGCTTTTGCTAGCAGCCTCATGTTCTCCACGTCACCTTCAGATACAGAGATCTTTACCTAGGCTCCTAAAGTCCTGGAGCTTAGTGCCAAGTCTCTCCTGGTACCAGCATAAGTCCCCTCCACCAAAGATCTTTCTACCTTCGTAGTTTTATTATGAGCAGGAATTATCCAATTCATTCCACTTTGTTCACATTTGCAGTCTGGCAACATTATCTCTCTGGTTTAGACTGGGCTCTGTTTCAATCCAGTGAAACCACAGCCTGCCTCTTCATTTTGTCTCTGACAATGGAGCCTCATCATACTGACAGCCTTGTACACACAAAAGCCTAGGCTTGCGTGCACGTGTGTACAGACACACACACATACGCATGCACGCGCGCACACACACACACACACACATACGCATGCACACACACACAGTTCACTGGCCCTTCTAGATAAGGAGAATTCAGACCTGCTGGATTTTCTTGGAAGAAGTGGGGATAGTGGAGATGTTTTCATTCTATGTCCTGGTGAGTCCACAGCAAGAGTGGGGGTTGTGAGGAGCAATTACAACACCTCATTTATTACATGTAATACAAAAAAAAATCTCATCTACTTTCTTGGTATTACCAAATAGACACTCATTGATTCTAAAGCTAGACTTCCAGCTTGTTTCTCTCTCCTAAGCTCCAAATCTGTTTAGTCAACCCTCCAATTCCTCTTGGCAACATGTTAAAAAACAAATTCACTGACCAGGTGCGGTGACTCACACCTGTAATCCCAGCACTTTGGGAGACCAAGGCAGGCGGATCATGAGGTCAAGAGATTGAGACCATCCTGGCCAATATGGTGAAACCCCATCTCTACTAAAAAGAGTACAAAAATTAGCCAGGCATGGTGGCACGTGCCTGCAGTCCCAGCTACTCGGGAGGCTGAGGCAGGAGAATCGCTTGAACCTGGGAGGCAGAGCTTGCAGTGAGCTGAGACTATACCACTGCACTCCAGCCTGGTGACAGAGCAAGACTCTGTCTCAAAAATAAATTAATTAATTAAAATTAAAATTAAAAAAATTAAAACTAAACTTATCATCACCACTCCACTCACCCACCTACCATTTCTCCTATAGTACGTGTATCTGTAAATGACATCGCCATCATCCAGCCAGAAACATAGGTCTTATCCTTGAGTCCTCCCCCTTTCCCCTTTCTCAGTCACATATAGTCAACCACTTAAAGTTCTACTGATTTTCCAAACTTAAAAATCACTAAAATCTGTTCACTCATCTTCTACCATTCTAGGTCAGTCCCCATCATTTTCATCTTGAATTGCTACTATAGCTTCTTAATTGCTCTTCCTACTCCCAATTTTGTTCTGGGCTTGCTCCCAGCCAAAACACGTTACAGCCAGAGTGTTCTCTGTAAAATGCATGTCATTGCAGTGTGCTAATAGTAATCTCTCAATAATGCTTTTCATATGATTTTAATATATCTCCCCTACTTTCTATTGGTTACCTTTTTCCTACAATGTCCTTTTCCATTGTATTCTTAAGAATAAACTAAGATGCTGTAGCAAATATCAAATATACCAAAATAGAATCATGGTTCAGTACAGTAGAAGCTTTTCCCCCACAGTCCTGAGCAGGTGTCAGTTCTCTGGAGATGCTTCTCCTCCAAGCTGTTATTCAGGGACTCCAGATGCTTCCATCCTGTTGTTCTACTATTCTCTAAGGTCTATCTGCACCTGTATGCAGCCAGATCCAGGAGAAAGGGCATGGTGCAAGGCATCAGGGAATTAATGCACCAGGCCTGGAAATGGCACCTATCACTTCCACTCCTACTACACACCGCCATACCCAAGAAGAAGGGGGCATGGATTCTGTGAATAACCAATACATATGTTGTTGCAGTTAACAGAAAGATAAAAGGTCGTAATCATCACTCCTTCAGTTTGTTAGGAAAGGTTTCCTAGAAGTGGTAGATTCAGGTCTCTCAGTGGCAGAAGAGGGTTAGTATAATTAAGATTATGAGCTTTTGAGACAGACAGACTTAGGTTTAAATCTTGCTTCTAGTGCTTATACTAGTTGGCTCAGTTAGGTAATTTATTTCAAATCATCCAAGTAGTGATTTGAAATAAATCATACCAAAAAGCATGAACTTTGTTTAAGGACTAAGGGAAATTAAATATTTGGAACAATTGGCTCGATCTGTGTCAAAAGGAAGTCTTGCTAAATGGAAGTAATTACCATTAGTTATTGGTTGGGTGAGATGAAAGCTGGAAAGAGAGGTTAGAAAGAAACAGTTTGGAATACGGTGAATTCTGCCTTGTGACATTTGGCAAATTACTTAACATATTCCAGAACTTTGTTTTTTTCATCTACAAAATGAGCATAATTCCTTATACCTGATAGATTAATATGAGACACAAATGCAATATGCATATAAATGTTGGCATCGTGTTCAACCCTTATTCATGAAAATTATGATTATGGAAGTAAGCTTGGTGCATCAGGAAGGAGAAATTATCTACATGGTGAAAACATTTTTCCCCTTTCCGAGAGAATAACTGACTATTTCAAACTCTCCACTTTCTCTCTTTAAACTCTTAGTAAGAGTTTGAATTTTCAAACCACAAACTCAAGTATGCAAAAAATGTAAGTATTTTTCCTAGTTTCTGTCCAAAACTCCTATGGCACCTAGAGCAGAAACTGAATTTTGCAATTTCAAGGGAAATTCATTCACTTAAAGTTTTTCTCAGTCAATTCCAAGTAAACTCAATCAATTTATGGTTCAGCACCTCCCTAACTTTGTGGGACTCCTAAGAATCAGGAGACCCTTGAAGTAACTTAACATCCAGGGGAAGACACTTTATTTTAAGTCATCAGCTACCCTGCTGACGTCCACTAAGATTTACACAGCCCTGTTTGATTAGGGGTTGTCCTTAGACTTCCTTGACTGCCCTTTGTCCTCCTTGTTGTCACTGCTGCCTAGTCCCGGTACACATAGCACATGTTTTCATCCCGGCTGCTTTCCTGACTACGACATCCTTTGGCACAACTGGATTTTCCACCACAGTACTCTGTATCTACAGAGATTCCACAGTATTCTGTATCTACAGAGAACTCAGCAGGACTGTCCTGGTTTCTCTGCCCTGCCCACTGTGCATCCACGTCTCCTCTACTCCTTCTGTGTCACAATCACTTGGAAAAATATCTACAAGTCTGTTGATTCCTCAGGTTCAAAGAGACAAATCATGGTAATTTCTCTCTTATTTGAAGATGTCCCAAATCACTCGGGAGGTCTGGCATCTCCCTCTTTCTAAATAATCCCAGGAGAAGGGCAGAGGCAGAGCCCTTCAGAGCAACAACAACATCCAACTCATGGGCTTCCTCTCAGGGTTTCTCTTTTCTTCTCCAGATCAGATAATTGTTTCAAGTTTAGAGATATTTGATTCCACTTCACTATGAAAACTTGAAAGTCATGAATTTTATACCTTAATCTCTGTGTTGCTGTGACGATTCTTTCCTAAGGACGAGAAGGCTTAGGTCAGACTTTCAGGGTTACTCCACACCTATTTCAGATCACCTCCCTTTCACTGAGAAAACAGAGGCATCAAAGAAGAATGATGTTGTCTCACAGTTGCCAAATTCAAGACCCCTTGTACATCTTGTATACTCACGTTTGATGTCTTTCTTGCCTACCTCTGTCCTTTGGGACCCTGCCTCATTCCCTTCTCAAGGTGGTCTCACAATATAATTTTTTTCTTCCACATCAGAGGTCAATAAATATTTCCTGTAAAGGACCAGATAGTAAATATTTCAGACTTTGCTGGCCATGCAGTCTCCGCCGCTACCTCAGAACTGTGTCATTGTAGCAGGAAAGCATTTATAAATAATACGTAAACAAAGAGGTCTGACTGTGTCCAAATAAAGCTCATTTATGGACACCAAAATTTGAACGTAGTATAACAAAAAAAGTCAGATATATATTAAAATCATATATATATAAAATCAATAATTTTTTTAAAAAGTTGTTAACCACTTGCAAATGTAAAAACTATTCTTAGCCCACAGGCCATTAACAGTCTACAAAACTAGTCAGCAGACCGAATTTGACCCACAAGCCATAATTTGTTAATCCCTGTTCTACATTATTTATCTCTCATTACTTAGCAGAAGATTGACAACCAGTTATATTATATGCTCCAGTATCTTATAACTTCTTAAACAATTATCTTCCTTTGATTCTACAAGCATGTCTAGCTACTATATTACTTCTCTGTTGATCTTTACGACAAAACTTAAAACTATTGTACCAGTTAATCCCACATCCTCATTTTTCAATTATTTTTAAAATCATGTTAATGTAGTTTTCATGACACCACTATTATGAAAGAAAAAAAAAAACTCTCATAAAGGTCATCAATTATCTCTGTTTCCAAATTGAGTGACGCTTTTGGGTCTACATTTTATTCATCTTGCCAACAGTTTTTAATCCAGCTGATGATATACACAGGAGACAGCCAAGGGTCCCCAGCGAAACACCACCTTCAAGCCTAAAACAGCCTGAAGGCTGAAAAACCAGACTGCGGGTCCAGAAGAAGCCGGCTCTTTCCCGACTGATTCTGACCATGCCCACCCGCGCACTGGGAGAAGGGGGTGGAGCCACAGCAAGTCCGTGCGTTTCGTAGTGGGGAGGAGCCTGGCCTCTAGTTTCTGTGTGGTGGCCAGGGGTCCAATCTGTGAGGCAGGAGACTGTTGGTAACACTCCTCGCTTTGCTGAGAGCTGTTTTCCCTTTTTCCTTTTCGCCCACTAAATTCTACTCCTCACCCTTCTATGTGTCCGTGAGCCTAATCTTTCCCGGTCCTGTGACAAGAACTTGGTTTTAACTGAACTAAGGAGAAAGTTCTGCAACACTGACTCCTTTCTTGCCACACCTCTTATTGCTTATGTGACTTCTAGTCCTCCTACGGCATGCACCACCCCTCAGCCTTTGCAGTGGACTTCTCTGCTTATGCCACAATTTCTCGGCATTCTTCCTTTCACTCTTTCTCTAAGTACTCTCATGTCTTTGATTCTAATCTATGTTCTTGCAATTCTGAAAACGTGTATTGCTTCAGCCCAGGCCATTGTTATGATCTTCAGACTCAAGTAACCAATTGCCTACTTGGTATGTTCATGTACGTGTGTAAGAGGCTGCTCAAAGTTGACAAGGACAAACAGAACTGCTGATTTCTGTCTCTACCTGAATCTTCTTTTTCCTCCAGCCTTCTGCCTCCAAGTTAATGGCACCACCATCTACCCTGAGAGTCAAATCATCCTTGACCTTGATTTCTCTTTTCCCCCACCCACTACATGTTAATAAATCTATTTCGTCCTCTTCATTTTTGCTGTGCAGTTCTCATCCAAGTCACCTTCTCTCTTAACTACATTGCTACAACTACCCCTTTTCAGTCTCCCTTCTACATCTTAGCTCCTCCAATCCATTCTGTCTACACAGAATTGAAAGTAATTTTTTATGCATGAATTAAATCATTTTACAGTCTCCTGTGGCTTCCCATTGCACTAGCATGGCCTGCAAGAAGCTGCACGACTTGCCTTTTGTTTTCATTCCGTGCCTCCTTTTCCTTTGATCGCTGGCTCCCAGTCACAACCACTTTCTATCAGGTCCTCAACCACAGTAAGCTCTTTCTGGCCTCAGGGACTTTGCACATGCCTTTTTCTCTACTAGAAATATTCTTCCTATGGCCACTTAGATGTTTGTATTGAGGCCTGATGCCTTCTGTAAACCTGATTCATAGATTTCCACCCCTGACATTTATTCTCTAACCCAGCTTAGCTTCTATTACTAGTTATATTAATTACTTATGATACATAAGGCTTAAATAGATATATAAATACAGTTACATCTAGAAGTTATCTACTTACTGTTTCCTGTTTACTGCTTGTCTCTCTGACTAGAATGTAAGCTCCATGGAGTCACAGAGGTCTTTCTTCTTCACTACAGTACACACAACTCCTTACACTGTAATGGACACAAATTGGGAGTGAAGAAATGAACACATGTGCTCAATTTCAACAAAAACCAAACACGCAAAAAGTGCTATGGACTAAATATCTGTGCCTCCCCTCCCACAAATTCCTATGTTGAAGCCCCAATCATCGATGTGATGGTATTTGGAGGTGGGAACTTTAGGAGGTAATTAGGTCATGAAGGGAGAGCTTTCCTGATGGGATCAGAGCCCTTATGAAGATACAACAGAGAGATTATCTCTCTCTCCACTATGTGAGGATACAGACATGATAAAGAAAATGTACATCTACACCATGGAATACTATACATCCAGAATCATGTCCTTTGCAGCAACATGGATGGAGCTGAAAGCTATTATCCTAAGCAAACTAACACAGGAACAGAAAGCCAAAAACTCTATGTTCTCACTTATAAATGGGAACTAAACATTGTGTCCACAAAGAAGGGAATAACAGGCAAGAGGGCCTACTTGTGAGTGGAGGGTGGGAAGAGGGTGAGCATTGAAAAACTACCTATCTCATACTATGCTGATTACCTGAATCATGAAATAATCTGTACCCCAAAACCCCTGAGACATGCAATTTACCTATTTAACAAACCTGCACATGTAAACCTGAATCTAAAATTAAAGTTAGAAAAAAAAAAAAAAAAAAGAGGAACTCATTTACAAACCAGGAAGAGGACCTTTGCCAGAAACCAAAACTGGCACCTTAATCTTGGACTTCCAAGCCTCCAGAACTGTGGGAAATAAATTTCTGTTGTTTAGGCCACACAGTCTATAACACAGATGTTTCTCAGCTTACAATAGGCTTATCTGGACAGGTTACATCACAATAAAACCATCATATGCTGAAAATATCACAAGTTGAAATGTATTTAATACACCTAGCCTACCAAACATCATAGCTTAGGCTAGCGCAATTGGGCAAACTCATCTTACGCAAAGCCTATTTTATAATGAAGTGTTAACTGTATCATGTAATTCATTGAATACTGCACCAAAAGTAAGAAACAGAACTCAAAGTACAGTTTCTACTGAATATATATTACCTCAGTACTATTGTTAAGTCAAAAAATCCCAGGACAGGCCATAGGAAGTCAAGGATCTATATTTTGTTACAGCAGCTCAGGCAGACTAAGAAAGTATATCTTAGAATATTAAATTTGAACGAGACTGTTAGTGACATTTAGCCTAATCCCTTCACTTTACAGATAAATAAGCTGAACTCCAGAGTGATGTTGGTGAACTGGACAAAGTCATGGCTTAAACAGGACTAGAACACAATTCTTTCATTTCTAGCCCAGTGCCGTTTGTTCTATGTCACGGGGGAAAGACGAGAGACAATAAGAGTCATCTTTGTTCTGTGCTTTATACCCTTTTCTTTATTAAGGTTAATGTTTTCAACCTTTAAATAAGTTGCTAGAGGATAGGAACAGTCCTTTTAATTTGCTTAATGCAGCAAAAAGGGAGATAGCTGTATAAATTTTTCCAGACGTCTTGTTTATAGCCTTGAAGTCAGTGTCCAGTAGAATTTAAATTGAATTTAACCTATTTTTAATATTTCAAACCATAGATGGTTCATGTTTTCCATATAAAATCTGCAGTTCCATCTTAGTATTTTGCATTTCCCTCCTCTTTTTCCACCTTCAAGTGGTCTGGCTCTCCCAGGAGTGTGGCAGCCAGATGACAAATGCTCTTCCAAATAACCCCAGGAGTGGTTTCTCCTTCTGTGCAAGGGCTAGGCAGCCAGCTCAGAGAGTGGAAAGAGAAGGGGCTAGAAACCAGGCACCCTAGTTTACAATCCTGGCTCCACCACTAATTCCCTGTGTCACTCTGGACAAGCCGCTTCAACACCCTGGCCATGGTCCCCTGCTTTGTAGAATGAACAATTCAGAATAAAATCTTCTCAAAGCTTTCAGACAGCTCCAGCCTTCTATGGTTCTATTTTCTACACATTAAATAAATCTTTGCACCAAAACACTAATTCATCTTATTTCCTTCTCTCCCATTTATATTTTTTTATATTCCTTCTTCATAAGGTGACCTCCTTAAAGAATCTTCTCCTCTTCTCAAAATCCACATCACTCCTGAGAACATCAATTTCCTTTCCCTGTTTTGCTCTGGCCTTCTCAAGCTGCTGCCTCAGGCAAGGAGAGTCTGTATGTCATGGGGATCAATTACCCAATAGGTAGCCTCAGTACATGCTCCAGGCACCCACAAGGCTAAGATTTCTGGATGTTCCTGAAACATATGAGAGAAAGCTTTCATGACTCCTGAAATCTATCCTTCACTGCCAATGGTAGTCAGACATATACCCAAATATCCAAGAAGAATGAAAACCTTTTGTTCGAAAATATTCCACTCTCTGCTTAAATTGGGGGCACTAAAGTTACTTAACACCATCCTTATCTATGCCAGGGGCCACTCTAGAGACTGGTTGACTTAAAATGCATTATTTCATTCATTTATACATTTAATGAATATGTTTTCAGTAATGACTACATGCTGAGCACTGTGTTATATCCTGGAGACCCAGAAATAGAGAAGATGCTAATCACTGTCCTCAGAAAACTTGGTCCCCCTGCAATGCTGACAAGTAAATATGCAACTACAGTTCAAAACGATCATTGTGATAATTTCCTTATACAGGCTTCACAGTTATTTTGAGTGTTATATTGAAGATAAGTGGGTTAATCCAGGCTTGGGCCTCATGTGAAGTATAAGAAGGGTCCGAAGTGGAAAGGTGGGTGAGTGGTCATTTCATCCTCATGGTGTGGGGCAGTCTTTGAAAAAGCTAGTCACATTTGGGTGGAATCCAAGACCCCACAGTGGTCATTTTGAAATCTCAGGCTAATGGCACACACTCTACCCAGGCTTGTTAAGAACCTCTGAGCTTTACTTAAAAGCTGAAGCTTTCTTTTCACCCCAGCTCTTGATGTTCTGCTATAGGAGATTTATGCTTTTCCATGGAGAAATTCCCTACAGATCCTGAGGAGTTCCTTAGTCCATCTCTCAGCAGAAACGAGAGAGACCTGAAGCCACATTTTCCCCACCAGCTGACACAATGTCCTGTGGCACCACTGAGAGTGTGTGTGGCATTATTATCTCTGTAGGTGATTTGGAAAAGGTGGGGGTTTTGCCTTGTTATTGTGGGGTTGATATTTCAGTTATAATACATTCTAGTTGCCTTTATTCTTTAACTACAATACAAAGTCAGAGGGTATGGTAAACCTTAGGATAATAATAATAACAAATAATTAATAGTTATTGAGCATTGACTACATGCAAAACATAGATTTTTAGTCCTCTAAGTGCCTCTTCTCCTTTAATCCTCCCAATACTCCTATGAGGTACGTACTATCATAATCGTCCTCATTTTACCAATGAGGAAACTGAGGCTTAGAGAGATTAAATAATTTATTCTATGCCACAAAACTAATAAGTGGGAATGCTGAGGTTTTAACTGGAAGTCCAACTGATCATAGCCTGCATGTTTACTTGCTAAGCTATTTGCCTCAAAGCTTTAAAAATATATACTCCTGAGATGCCAATGATTATGGATGCTAAGTAATTTGAAACATTATCCTGATGGTAGAATCAAATTGAAATGTACTTAAAAACGAGCAGAACAAAAACTTCAGATGAGTTGTAATGATGAAATAAGAGAGTTCAAAGATGTGGTCCTACTGTGTGCTACTTTCAGGTTCTTCTGTCCCACCTAACCCTCTGCATCCCCACTCTTCTGGGTATTAATTGCCCTTACTGGCTATTAGAACAAAAGGTGTAGGTGCAACAGAGTAAATGGATCACATCAAAGTGATTCATCCAGATATTCCATCACCAACTTCTTTTCTTGCTCTATTCCAATAAGATAGTTGCTCCTTCAGGCAGGTCTACAGAACTCATCCATCTCAGTTCTAGGTATTTGATTTCACCTTTCCAGCTGCCTAGAGTGCCCTTCATACAGTGTATGGCTATGTGAATTATGACTCATAAGGTCCATTTCTGTCCACACATCCTCTCTGCACCAACACATGAGCATTGACTAATTTGCATATCGGTAAAATTAGCTGGCCAGATAGGTGGGAAATATCAAAGTCAATAGGTTCACTAATCTTATCTGGATCAACACATGAGTTTAGCTACCTTGCATAGAGCCTATTCTAGGAAAGGCATGAATAGCAGCAACCCTGTGACAATCACAGAAATGGAATTCCCTATGATAAAGTATAGAAATCCTAAGCATGCACTCCTATGCTGTCTTAACACATGAATGTTTAACCTCTGGCCAGAAGCTCTGGATGTCAAAGCAACTATCTCTCTCACATCCTTGGTCATACCCAGAGTGTCAGTCTAGCCAGCCACTAGAGAGGGAATGAGAGCCCTTCCACATCTACAGGACTATTCATTAACCATCACACTCACCCATCCGGAGCTGTAAGCACTGAGGCCTTTTACTCCTACCCCAAAATAATATATATATTACACATATGTGTATTAATAGGAAAGTTCGATTTAGGCTGAATTAATTTTACATTGAATATTTTTATTAATTTGAATATAAATATAAATTATTTGAAATGGTTACCTGTGCTGGTTTTCCCTTATTGTAGCAAATACAGTGGAAACAATACAAAACAATTCAATGAAAATCTTAGACTCCCTATAGCTTTCCCATCCTCCTGTGTCCTTTCTGCCAATCATTTACACTACTTTTTCCAAATTTGTCTTTCAGCATTTATGCTGACAGTTTGCTCTGTGTCCAGTTTTATGCACTTTTCTAAATTTTATAATTAAGTTGCATATAAATTTCTAATTTAACCTTTTGGAGCACAAAGCAGACCATTTCGATGAGTATTTATTGAAGGAATAGATACTTGTCAGATATTCAGTGAATGAGAGATTAACCAAATGCTGACAGTGAAGAGAACATGACCACAAAACTTCAATTTTATGGGTGCATAAAGTTGAACTCCTAACCTTCAGCACATGCAAAAGAAAAACATGAATATCATCTAAATTTATAAGTGCACATTAGCCTATACATTTCAGATTTTTAAATTACATGGTAAGATAAGGGTAAACGGGGCTCTCCCCAACTTGCAGGTGGGAACCACAGGCAGAATACAACAGTGATTTGACTGAGTTTTTTCCACTGAATTTCGTTGCCTCTTAAAAATGGCTAAAATATCCACGGAACAACTTTATGCTGATTCACTCAAAAACTTGAAGGCATGTTTCTCATTGTGATTTCTCATTTCTGTTTTGTGATCAAGTATTTTTGTGTCTGCAAGTAAAGTAGAAGTGTAAAATCGATTAAGAAGGATGGAGACGACTGCAAGTCTGATTCTGAGAGAATTTTTTTACCCCGACTACAAGGTAAACCCATTACTTCTTGATGAGGTGTTTTCCCTTGTTTCAACCCTCAAATTTAATACTTACCAAAAAGAAAAAGGAAAATAGTTTTGAGTATAAAATAATATTCAACACACCATAAAGCTGAGGGATGGGAAGGAAGAAGGCAAAAAAATGAATATTTATGGCTACTTAATAGATTTTTTTTAATTCAGAACCAATGTTTTGAAAGTCTGACTTCTGTTTAAGTTACAGAAAATAAATGGGATGTGCTGTGGCGGTGGGTCTACCCAAATGCTAGGCAAACTGCCGGAGCAAGTTGCTGTCTAGTGTGCTTTTCTTCATTGATCGGGTATTAGTGTTATCCACAGCAGAGGAATATGAGAAATCTAAATTTTAGTCAATGATATTTAGCGTAGTGTGGTGGGGCGAATAATTTCCCACACACACCCACCCCCATCTATATCCTAATCCCTGGAATCTGTGAATATGCTACCTTATAGGGCAAAAAGGACTTTGCAGGCATTATTAAGAATCATGAGTTAGCAAGATTATCTTACGTTATTTAGATGGACCCAATATAATCACCATGGTCCTAATAAGAAAGAGGCAGGAGGATAAAGACAGTAAAAGGTGATATGATAACAGAAGCAGTGATTGGAATGAAATGCCTATGAGCTGAAGAATGCTGGCAGCCTCTGGAAGCTGGAATAAGCAAGGAATGGATTCTCTATAGCCCCCTTAGGAGCATCCAGCCCAACCAGAACCTTGATATTAGCCTCTTAAGACCCATTTTGGACTTCAGACCTCCAGAAATGTAAGAGATAAAGCTGTATTTTTTAAAGCTCTATGAGCAGCAATAGGAAACTAGTATAACAAAGGAAATGAATCTATTCTGAGTGCCAATATACTTACCTTCTATTCCAGCTTTGTCACTGATTTGCTATGTGACTCTAAGTATATCCTCTAACCTCTCTGTATTTAGGTTTTCTCAGAAATATAATAGCTAGAAGTAGAGAAGAGATCAAAGCAGAGCTTGAAAACCAGTGGTATATAATTTGGAATTGGCCTGTGAAATATGTTGTTAACACTTTGAAAGACCAAGGCAGGTAGATCACCTGAGGTCAGGAGTTTGAGACCAGCCTGGCCAACATGTCGAAACCCCATCTCTACTAAAAATACAAAAATTAGCCGGCTGTGGGGGTGAATGCCTGTAGTCCCAGCTACTCGGGAGGCTGAGGCAGGAGAAGCGCTGGAACCCAGGAGGTGGAGGTTGCAGTGAGCAGAGATAGGGCCACTGCACTCCAGCCTGAGTGACAGAGTGAGACTCTGTCCCAAAAAATAATAATAATTAAATATATATATATAGCCGGGCACAGTGGCTCATTGCTGTAATCTCAGCACTTGCGGAGGCCAAGGCAGGCAGATCACCGGATGTCGGGAGTTCGAGACCAGCCTAGCCAACATGGAGAAACCCTATCTCTACTAAAAATACAAAAAATTAGCTGGGCGTGGTGGCACACACCTGTAATCTCAGCTACTTGGGAGGCTGAGGCAGAAGAATTGCTTGAACCCAGGAGGCAGAGGTTGTGGTGAGCTGAGATTGTGCCATTGCACTTCAGCCTGGGCAACAAGAGTGAAACTCTGGCTAAAAAAAAAATATATATATATATATACACACACACACACACACACACACACACACATATATACACACACACACACACTTATATATAGAGAGAGAGAGATGAAGCCAGGGAGCCAAGTAGCTGGCTCGGCAGGTCCCACCCCTATGGAGCCCAGCAAACTAAGATCCACTGACTTGAAATTCTCGCTGCCAGCACAGCAACAGTCTGAGATTCACCAGAGGGACGCTCGAGCTTGGTGTGGGAAGGGGCGTCTGCCATTGCTGAGGCTTGAGTAGGTGGTTTTACACTCACAGTGTAAACAAAGCTACTGGGAAGTTGGAACTGGGCAGAGCCCACTACAGCTCAGCAAGGCTACTGTGGCCCGACTGCCAGATTTCTCTTCTCCGGGCAGGACGTCTCTGAACAAAAGGAAGTAGCCCCAGTCAGGGACTTATAGATAAAACCCCTATATCCCTGGGACAGATCACCTGGGGAAAGGGGCAGCTGTGGGTGCAGCTTCAGCAGACTTAAACATCCCTGCCTGACAGCTGTGAAGAGAGCAGCGGATCTCCCAGCACAGCGTTCAAGCTCTGCTAAGGGTCAGACTGCCTCCTCAAGTGGGTCCCTAACCCCTGTGTATCCTGACTGGGAAACACCCCCCAGTAGGGGCCAACAGATACCTCATACAGGAGAGCTCTGGCTGGCATCTGGAAGGTGTCCCTCTTGGAAGAAGCTTCCAGAGGAAAGATCAGGCAACAATCTTTGCTGTGTTGAAGCCTCCACTGGTAATACCCAGGCAAAGAGGGTTGGGCGTAGACCTCCAGCAAACTCCAGCAGACAGGCAGCAGAGGGACTGGACTGTCAGAAGGAAAACTAACAGAACAGAAACGAATAGCACGTCCACTCAAAGAACCCATTCGAAGGTCACCAACATCAAAGATCAAAGGTAGATAAATCCACAAAGATGGAAAGAAACTAGCGCAAAAAGCCTGAAAATTCCAAAACCAGAATGCCTCTTCTCCTCCAAAGGACCACAATTCCTCACCAGCAAGGGAACAAAACTGGACAGAGAATGAGTTTGACGAATTGACAGAAGTAGGCTTCAGATGGTGGGTAATAACAAATTCCTCTGAGCTGAAGGAGCATGTTCTAACCCAATGCCAGGAAGCTAAGAACCTTGAAAAATGGTTACAGGAATTGCTAACTAGAATAACCAGTGTAGAGAAGAACAAAAATGACCCGATGGAGCTGAAAAACACAGCACGAGAACTTTGTGAAGCACATAGAAGTTTCAATAGCTGAATCAATCAAGTGGAAAAAAGGATATCAGTGATTGAAGATCAAATTAATGAAATAAAGAGAGAAGACATGAGTAGAGAAAAAAAGAGTGAAAAGAACAAAGTCTCCAAGAAATATGGGACTATGTGAAAAGAGCAAATCTACATTTGATTGGTGTACCTGAAAGTGACGGGGAGAATGGAACCAAGTTAGAAAACACTCTTCAGGATGTTATCCAGGAGAACTTCCCCAACCTAGCAAGACAGGCCAACATTCAAATTCAGGAAATACAGAGAACACCACAAACATACTCCTCAGGAAGAGCAACCCCAAGACACATAATTATCAGATTCACCAAGGTTGAAATGAAGGAAAAAATGTTAATGGCAGCCAGAGAGAAAGGTTGGGTTACCCACAAAGGAAGCCCATCAGACTAACAGCAGATCTCTCTGCAGAAACCCTACAAGCCAGAAGACAGTGGGGGCCAATATTCAACACTATTAAAGAAAAGAATTTTCAACCCAGAATTTCATACCAGCAAAACTAAGCTTCATAAGCAAAGGACAAATAAAATCCTTTACAGACAAAGCAAATGTTGAGAGATTTTGTCACCACCAGGCCTGCCTTACAAGAACTCCTGAAGGAAGCACTAAATATGGAAAGGAACAACCAGTACCAGCCACTGCAAAAACATACCAAATTGTAAAGGACATTGACACTAAGAAGAAACTGCATCAAGTAATGGGCCAAATTACCAGCTAGCATCATAATGACAGGACCAAATTCACACAAAACAATTTTAACCTTAAATGTAAACGGGATAAATGCCCAATTAAAAGACACAGACTGGCAAATTGGATGAAGAGTCAAGACCCATCAGTGTGCTGTATTCAGGAGACCCATCTCATGTGCAGAGACACACATACGCTCAAAATAAAGAGATGGAGGAAGATCTACCAAGCAAATTGAAAGCAAAAAAAGCAGGAGTTGCAATTCTAGTCTCTGATAAAACAGACTTTAAACCAACAAAGATCAAAAGAGACAAAGAAGGGCATTACATAATGATAAAGGGATCAATGCAGCAAGAAGAGCTAAGTACACTAATTATATATGCACCCAATACAGGAGCACCCAGATTCATAAAGCAAGTTCTTTGAGACCTACAAAGAGACCTAGACTCCCACACAATAATAGAGGGAGATTTTAACACTGTCAATATTAGACAGATCAACGAGATAGAAGGTTAACAAAGATATTCAGGACTTGAGCTAAGCTCTGGACCAAGCAGACTTAATAGACATCTACAGAACTCTCCACCCCAAATCAACAGAATATACACTCCTCTCAGCACTGCATCACACTTATTCCAGAATTGACCACATAATTGGAAACACTCCTCAGCAAATGCAAAAGAACAGAAATTATAACCAACAGTCTCTCAGACCACAGTGCAATCAAATTCGAGCTCAGGATTAAGAAACTCACTCAAAACCACACAACTAAATGGAAACTGAACAACCTGCTACTGAATGACTACTGGATACATAAAAAAATGAAGGCAGATATAAAGACATTCTTTGAAACCAATGAGAACAAAGACCAGAATCTCTGGGACACATACCAGAATCTCTGGGACACATTTAAAGTAGTGTGTGGAGGGAAATTTATATCACTGAACACCCACAAGAGAAAGCAGGAAAGATCTAAAATGGACACCCTAACATCAAAATTAAAAGAACTAGAGAAGCAATAGCAAACAAATTCAAAATCTAACAGAAAATAAGAAATAATTAAGATCAGAGCAGAACTGAAGGAGATAGAGACACAAAAAACCTCTCAAAAAATCAGTGAATCCAAGAGCTAGTTTTTTTTTTAAAGATCAACAAAATAGATAGACCACTAGCCAGACTAATGAAGAAGAAAAGAGAGAAGAATCAAATAGATGCAATAAAAAATGTTATAGGGTATATCACTACTGATTCCACAGAAATACAAACTACCATCAGATAATACTATAAACACTTCTATGCAAATAAACTAGAAAATCTAGAAGAAATGGATAAATTCCTGGACACATACACCCCTCAAGTATAACCAGGAAGAAGTCAAGTCCCTGAATAAACCAATAACAAATTCTGAAACTGAGGCAGTAATTAATAGCCTACCAACCAAAAAAATTCCAGGACCAGACAGATTCACAGCCGAATTCTACCAGAGCTACAAAGAGGAGCTGATACCATTCCTTTTGAAACTATTCCAAACATTAGAAAAAGAGGGAATCCTCCCTAACCATTTTATGAGGCCAGCATCATCTTGATACCAAAACCTGGCAGAGACACAACAAAAAAAGAAAATTTCAGGTCAACATCCCTGATGAACATCGATGCAAAAATACTCAATAAAATACTGGCAAATCGAATGCAGCAGCATATCAAAAAGCTTATCCACCACAATCAAGCTGACTTCATCCCTGGGATGCAAGGCTGGTTCCACATATGCAAATCAATAAATGTAATCCATCATGTAAACAGAACCACATGACAAAAACCACATGATTATCTCAATAGATACAGAAAAGGCCTTTGACAAAATTCAACACCCATTCATGCCAAAAATTCTCAATAAACTAGGTATCGATGGGACATATCTCAAAATAATAAGAGCTATTAATGGCAAACCCACAGCCAATATCATACTGAAGTGCAAAAACTGGAACCATTCCCTTTGAAGACCGGCGGAAGACAAGGATACCCTCCCTCACCACTGATTCAACGTAGTATTGGTAGTTCCATCCAGGGCAATCAGGCAAGAGAAAGAAATAAAGGGTATTCAAATAGGAAGAGAGGAAGTCAACTTGTCTCTGTTTGCAGATCACATGACTGTATATTTAGAAAACCCCATCGTCTCCTTAAAAACCCTTAAAAACTCCTTAAAAACCCCAAAATCTCTTTAAGCTGATAAGCAACTTTGGCAAAGTCTCAGGATACAAAATCAATATGGAAAAATTCAGAAGCATTCCTATACACCAATAACAGACAAACAGAGAGCCAAATCATGAGTGAACTCCCATTCACAATTGCTACAAAGAGAATAAAATACCTAGGAATACAACTTACAAGGGATATGAAGAATCTCTTTAAGAAGAACTACAAACCACTGCTCAAGGAAATAAGAGAGGACACAAACAAATGAAAAAACATTCCATGCTCATGGAAAGGAAGAATCAATACACAAAAATGGCCATACTACCCAAAGTAATTCATAGATTCAATGCTATCCCCATCAAGCTACCACTGACTTTCTTCACAGAATTGGAAAAAAACTACTTTAAACTTCATATGCAACCACAAAAGAGTCTGTATAGCCAAGACAACCCTGGGCAAGAAGAACAAAACTGCAGGCATCATGCTACCTGACTTCAAACTATACTACAAGGCTACAGTAACCAAAACAGCATGGTACTGGTACCAAAACAGAGATATAGATCAATAGAAGAGAACAAAGGCCTCAGAGATAACACCACACATCTAAAACCATCTGAACTTTGACAAACTGGACACGAACAAGCATTGGGGAAAAGATTACCTATTTAATAAATGGTGTTGGGAAAACTGGCTAGCCATATGCAGAAAACTGAAACTGGATCCCTTCCTTACACCTTAAACAAAAATCAACTCAAGATGGATCAAAGACTTAAACATAAAACCTAGGACCAAAAAAATCCTAGAAGAAAACCTGGGCAATACCATTCAGGATATAGGCATGGGCAAAGACTTCATGTCTAAAACACCAAAAGCAATGGCAACAAAAGCCAAAATTGACAAGTGGGATCTAATTAAACTAAAAAGCTTCTGCACAGCAAAATAAACCATCATCAGAGTGAACAGGCCACCTACAGAATGGGGGGAAATTTTTGCAATCTAGCCACCTGACAGAAGGCTAATATCCAGAATCTACAAAGAACTTAAACAAATTTACAAGAAAAAAAAACAAACAATCAGCCGGGTATGGTGGCTCACGCCTCTAATCCCAGCACTTTGAGAGGCCAAGGTGGGAGGATCATGAGGTCAGGAGATCAAGACCATCCTGACTAATGCAGTGAAACCCCATCTCTACTAAAAATAAAAATCTGTTAAAAAGTGGGCAAAGGATATGACCAGACACTTCTCAAAAGAAGACATTTATGCAGCCAACAGACATATGAAAAAATGCTCATCGTCACTGTTCATTAGAGAAATGCAAATCAAAACCACAATGAGATACCATTTCATGCCAGTTAGAATGGCGATCATTAAAAAGTCAGGAAACAACAGATGCTGGAGAGGATGTGGAGAAAAAAGAATGCTTTTACACTGTTGGTGGGAGTGTAAATTAGTTCAACCATTGTGGAAGACAGTGTGGCGATTCCTCAAGGATCTAGAACTAGAAATACCAATTGACCCAGCAATCTCATTACTGGCCTTTTACCCAAAGAATTATAAATCATTCTACTATAAAGACACATGGCACACATATGTTTATTGCAGCACTGTTCACACTAGCAAAGACTTGGAACCAACCCAAATGTCCATCAATAATAGATTAGATAAATAAACTGTGGCTCATGCACCCCATGGAATATACTATGCAGCCATAAAAAAGGATGAGTCCATGTCCTTTGCAGGGACATGGATGAAGCTGGAAACCATCATTCTCAGTAAACTATCACAAGAACAGAAAACCAAACACTGCATATTCATAATCATAAGTGGAAGTTGAACAATGAGAACACATGGACATAGGGAGGGGAACATCACACACTGGGGCCTGTCATGGGGTGGGAGACTAGGGGAGGCATAATATTAGGAGAAATACCTAATGTAGATGATGGGTTGAGTGCAGCAAACCACCATGGCACATGTATACCTATGTAACAAAACTGCACATTCTGCACATGTACCCCAAAACTTAAAGTATAATTAAATATATATGTTGTAAATTTTTTTGCAATGTGTTTAAAAGTAGAGACTAGTTACAAACTCTTACAGATGAAGATTTTTTATATATCTTATATATAAATAAAAGACATGTGTGTGTGTGTGTGTGTGTGTGTATATATATATATATATATATATATATATATATATATATATATATAAAATGTCTTGGAAATACAAAAGATTTGGCAAAACTGAACCATTTTCCTCCAAGGCAAGAATCTTCCAGTGTTAACTCTCCCCAGTTCCCACCTAGTCAGCCTCACACTTTTGATACCTTTCTACCCCCATGATTCCAAATTGTAGCAATGGGTACTCATAACCTCTGCACAGCATGATTAACTTCTACATTCTATACTTTTATCATTATTTTGTATCAACAGTCAGAGTCATAGAGTAATGCAACTTATGTTGCAGTAAGCAGAATTCCAAAATGCAACCCCTGCGAAGATTTTCTACCCTAATTCCCAGGACTGTGAAAATGATTATGTGAAGATATTTTGCAAATGTAGTTAGAGGTTACAATCAATTGACTCTGAGTTAGTTGAAGGAGAAATTACTCTAGCAGGCCCAATCTAATCACACAAGTCTTTTAAAATTGGAGTATTTATCTGACTGGTAGCAGAAAGTAAAAAGATTCCACATAGGGAAAGGATTTGTTGTGCTGTTGCTGGCTTTGAAGATGAATGGGGGCACTGCAAGCACCAGTCTTGAGGAGCTGAGAGTGACCTTGGCTGAGAGTCAAAAAAGAAAGGGACCTCAATCACGCAGCTGTAAGGAACTGCATTCTGCCAACAGCCTGAATGCCTTTGGAAATGTATTCTTCCTCACAGCCTCCAGATAAGAGCCCAGCACAGATGACACTTTCATTTCTGCCTTTTGGGACATTAAGGAAGAAGCCCAGCTGAGCTTCCCTAGACTCTTCATCTACAGAGATAAGCTAACACCTGGGTCTTGGTCTCAGCTGCTAAGTTTATGGTGACATGTTCTAAAAGCAATAGAAAATTGATACATACTATAGAAGATACAATCGAGAAACATTTTATCCTTGCTGCCAAGATGGAGAAGTAGAGGAATCTGTCATCTGGAGGAATCTGGCTATCTCCTAAGACGTCTAAGTGGAATCTATTAAACGAGAAAATTTGCCATATTTTAGCATCTACAGTCTGAGACTTGTAGGCTCAGAAACATGTTTACTTTCAATAAACTTAGATGTATCTCGGGGAAGACTCAAATCATCCAAGCTCTTGGTGCTGATGTATAAGATGAAAATATCTTGTAATGATTCACAGTGACCTTGGTAAGACTCAAGGTAACTAAAATACAAATGGCATCATGACCACCAGTCATTTGGGAAATAGAATTGTAATTCCACTTACAAACCACACTTTGATTAAGGTTCTTACAGTTAAAACTTTGGGTACAAATTATAAATTCCTTGAATTTAAATTCCTGGGACAAAGGGTAAGTACACATTTTTGGTTTTGATGAATATTGTCAAATTGCTTTCCAGAAAGATGGTACCCATGTATAACCTGTGGTACATAGAGGTGTCGCTTCCAAAATTTTATCAGCACTGGTGATCTTTTCCCCAGATGTATGGAAATATGATTGCCAAATAAAAGTTGTATGTATATAAGTGTACAGCATGATGGCTTGATATATGTATACACTGTGAAATGATTACCACAATCAAACTAATTAACATATCTATCACCTCATATAGTTACATTTTTTTTATTATGGTAAGAATACTTAAGATATACTATTTTAACAAATTTCAAGCAGACAATACATTACTATTAACTATAGCCACCATGCTGTACATGAGGTCTCCAGAGCCTACTCACCTTATAACAAAGTGTGCACCCTGGAAATGGAAAATCGCTGGTGATTTTTTTAATGTTTGTCAACTTAAAAAGCAAAAATTATATTTTAATTGGCAATTTTTAAATTATTGATTGTAACTTTTTTCATATTTGTATCAGTGATTTGTCCTTTTTTGAAATGGATATTCATGCCCTTGATCCATTTTTTGATTGGTTTCTCGATATTTTTCATCCTAACTTACTGAAATATCTCACATGTTAAGAATATTAACACCTAGTAAAGAGAAAAGAAAAAAAGAAGAATATTAACACCTAGTCATATACTTTGCAAATAGCATTACAAGTTGTTTTTCTCTTCATTCATTAATATTTTTAAATAGGGCAGGTTTTTTCTTATTTTTCTAAGAGCGTGTCTTTCATCAATTCCCTTTTTTGGGTGGCATGCTTAGAAAATGTTGCTACAGGCCAGGCGCGATGGCTCACGCCTATAATCCCAGCACTTTGGTAGGCTGAGGCGGCCGGATCACCAGGCCAAGAGATCAAGACCATCCTGGCTAACACGGTGAAACCCCGTCTTTACTAAAAATACAAAAAATTAGCCGGGTGTGGTGGCGGGCACCTGTAGTCCCAGCTACTCCAGAGTGAGACAGGAAAATGGAGTGAACCGGGGAGGCGGAGCTTGCAGTGAGCCGAGATTGAGCCACTGCACTCCAGCCTGGGCAACAGAGTGAGACTCCGTCTCAAAAAAAAAAAAAAAAAAAAAAAAAAAAAAATTGTTGCTTCCAGGTCACACATTCATCCCTCCCTATTTTCCTTTAAAATTTGATGGTTGTATTTTTTCCATTTACACATTTAATCTATCGGAATTCATTTTACTATATGATGTTTGATAGGAATATAGTCTATTTTTCCAAATTGCTAGCAAGCTCTACCAATACTGTGTACAGAATAAAGCGAAAACATCTTAGGATCTAATATCTCAGAGTTCATGCACACAATATGGTAGACATTTGGCTATTTTTCTCCCAATGGTGGTGCCCCCTTCATTCTCATGTACCCAGTCTCCTCATCCATCTCCTCTCCTTCTACTAAAAACTGCTCCCAGGAAAGTGTCTTATAAACTCATTTTCAATAAGGCACTGACACTTATAATTCATTTAAATCCCCAACTATTGAATACCTTCCATTGGTCAGGCTCTAAGCTAGGCCTTCTGGGATACAGGACTGAATCAGCCACAGAGTTTATCTTAGAAAGGTGTATTAGTTTGGTGGTAAGATACACAATCAAAAGCAGCAACAGTTTTTAGGTGCAATAATGATGATAATATTTACAACAATTTGTTAAGTACTCACCATGTGCCTCTCAGTGAATGAAGTGCTTCATAATCATCTCATTCGACCTTCAGGACAATGTAAGCACTACATTCTCATTTTTCACCACTCATGCTCCATTTATGAGTGGTTAACGGAGCAAATGTTTCAAATGTTGAAACTAGCATGGTGCCATTTTTAGTCTAAGCCACAGTTGAATACAGTATATAAAATTGAGCCACACAAAGAAATTGATTGGAGTCAATAGGGTGAGGGAAGAGATCTGTAGGTCACCTCTGCTAGTGAGACCCAACCTTGGATGACCTGCAGATGTTAAATGCTGCATGCAAAACAACTGCACAGAATTCAGAGAATAGGCAGTGCTGGATGGGGCCCTGACTGTTGATGTACTGGAACCTTTCCTTCAGCTGACTCGTATGGTACCACTTAGAAATAAATCCTTTTGTCGGTGATAGAAAGAATCTCTTGCTTAAGTGGCAAATGATTGGAGCTGTTCATTTTGAGGCTTTTGACCAAAACACAAAAGACAAAGAGCAACCTAAATAATCTAGGAGAAAAGGCATGCACAATTCTAAGACTGGGATCTAACTCCTTGATAGCCAGTCAATGATATGATAGGATAAATGTTCCATGAGTTTGGATTGAGGATCTTCTATGGTTCCAGTATGAACCCAGTGTTGGATGACTGGATGATCAATGGAACAGACATAAAAATGGGAAAATAGGAAGAGGAGCAGAGGAAAAAATAATGAATTTAGTTTTATAAATGTGGTTTGTACGGTATCTGTGGCCACTGAGGTAGAAATATCTAGGGGGCACAAGTAGGAATGGCTTTCAAAACACAGAGCTGGATTAGAGATGTAAATCATTATCCAGAATGAGCACATAAGGAGAGAAAGAAGGAGTAAGAGTAAACCACAGAAATTGCAAAAATTTAAAGGAAGAGCAAAAGAAACACTCTTTCAAAGAGATGGAAACAGACACAACAGAGAAATATTTTTAAAATAATAATGAGAAAAAGGGCTGTCAAGGGAACAAATGGAAATGAAAATTTCAAAAAGGAAGAAAATAACCAAAAATTTGTTCTCAAGACATTTTATTATTCATATCTTAAAAATCCGATTTCTACTTTATTACCTACAAAAAAATAAATTTCAGGTTGATGAAAAACTAAAATATGAGAGGCACTGATATAGTTTGGCTCTGCGTCTCCACTCAAATCTCATCTCTAACGATAATCCCCACGTGTTGGAAGAGGGGCCTGGTGGGAGATAATTGGATCATGGGGTTGTATTTCTTCCTGCTGTTCTTGTGACAGTGAGTGAGTTCTCATAAGAGCTGATGGTTTTAATGTGTGCCACTACCCGCCACCCCTCCTGCCACCATGTAAGATGTACTTTGCTTCCCTTTCACCTTCCACCATGATTACAAATTTCCTGAGGCCTCCCAAGCCATGCAGAACTGTGATTCAATTAAACCTCTTTTCTTTATAAATTACCAAATCTCAGGTAGTTCTTCATAGCCATGTGAAAATGAAGTAATAACAGTCACTACTTAAGAAATTCTAGAAAGAAAATGGCTTTATAAATTGTAAATATGAGATACAAGAAATCACCAGCTACATGGATGAGTTGATTTGTCACAATAAAATTTAAAATACATTTTCAAAAAAATAGAAAACAAAAGCATAAATTAAAAGACAAGCCCAAGACTGGGAAAAGATACATTTAATGAATGTATCAAAAAGATTGAGAATTTAAAATATATAAAGAACTCACACACACACACACACACACAAAATTAAAAACAAAATAATCAATAGAAAAGTCGTCAAAAGATATGAGCAGAAAATATATAAGAAAATATGAATTGCTAATATAAACATTTGAAAAACACTTTAAACTTCAATGAAATGAACAATTTAAGCAATGAGATATTCTTTCACACTCATCAGATTCGCCAAACTATAAAACAATGACAGTGCCCATTGCAAGGAGGTAAAGCAGTGTTTCCCAAGCTGGACACTTGTCACTGGGGCCAGATAATTCTGTATTGTGGTGGATGTCCCGCACATTGTAGGATGTTTAGCAAATGGTAATTACCAAGATTTTTAGAATGCAGTTTCTCATTTACCGTGGACATGACCATAAAATAATTTCCCACTAGATTTTTTTATCTGTTACCTTGCTAGCAAGTAGT
Source organism: Macaca mulatta (assembly GCF_049350105.2). Taxonomy (NCBI): domain Eukaryota; kingdom Metazoa; phylum Chordata; class Mammalia; order Primates; family Cercopithecidae; genus Macaca; species Macaca mulatta. Next base: position 129,752,543 of record NC_133413.1, read on the forward strand.
CTGTTGGGAACATTTTATTAACTCTTTATTAAACTGCTACTTGTTTTGCTTCCATTACCTAGATGAGCACTATCCAATAGAAATACAATGCAAGCCACAGGTGATTTTCTAATAGCTATTTCATCGGTAATCAATGAGATTTTGCAACAGCTACATTTCAAATTCTCCCTGACAAGAGTACATGCACAGATCTCTTGAGCCTTGCAAATGTGCTTTGCCTGGTGAATACACATTATAACCTTTCTGGGTTGCTAATAACCAAGTGGTTTGTACATAGTGGAGCTAACTTAGGGAGGTTGGTTCCAAGACTCATTCATATTCATTATATGAACATCTCTGGACATGTAAACTTATATTTATATGATTGCTATCTATAAATTTAAAAAGAAAGAAAAGGATGTTTAGCAGTGTATACGTTGCCTTTGTCCACTAGATGCCAATAGAATGACCCCACCCCCACTGGTTGTGACAACTAAAAATATCTCTACACATTACCAAAAGTCACCTGCAGGGCACAATCACCCCCCCACCTCCATTGAGAAGTACCAGTGTCAAACACTGCTGGTGAAAGTGTAAATTGTTACAATTTTCAGAAGTAAACTGGCAACAACTAGTGAAACTGAAGAGGTGCAGAATCTATGATCAAATAAGGTATTTTTAATTCTATAGATTGGAGAAATCTCACCTAAGTGCTCTAAAAGACATGTCCAAAACTGTTGTGACATTGATTGACTATTGAAAATGTGTGAACAATCTAAATATTGATCAAGGAGAGTAGAGAAACTGTGTCAAATTCTTCAATGCAATACTACACAAAATAAAACAAAACACAAATAACAACAATAATTATCAACATAGTTAAACTTCACAAACATAACATGAAAGGGGAAAACATTACAGTAGAACAGCTAGATGATGCCATTAATGGAAAGCTTGAAAACATGAAAAACAACTTCACATATTGTTTATGGATGCATATACATGTACTAAATCACGGTTGTTGGCAGGTGATATTCCAAATTCTTTGAAAGGCAAAAGAGAAGAAACAGACATTTTGCTCCAAAGGTCAGTGTACATCAGAAGCCACTACATCGCATTCACATTGTTGTGACTGTTGCTGGCCTTGTTGGCACAGAGCAGCAGTCTGGCCCGCAGCTTCTCCAGGCCTGCAGCTTCTCTAGGTGCACAGCTTTTCCAGGTCCATGGCTCCTCCTTCAGCTTCTCTGAGTCCAATGCCAAGTGTGTGTGCTGCTCCATGGCAAAGGGTACCCAGCTTCTTTTATATTACCTTCATCATCGAGGTCGGAGGCAGTGAAATACTGACGTATATTCCATTTTATCCTCACTCTGCCCCACTCCATGTCTATCTTGTCTTCGGCACTACTGACCTTACTAAACTGTAGTAATTTCAGGCCCATGACCTGAGGCAGAGGTAATAGTCTTCCACTTCTTCAACAGCTTCTACAATCATATAAAACCTAATCTCCATCACACATCCCTTATTCCATATCACTCAGAGTGGTTCTGCTTTCCTGCTGGAACACTAACTGATACAGTATGTTTGAACGTTAAATAACATACATAGATTACCAGTAGCCTCTGGGGACGAGGGAGGAGAATGGATTAGCTGTGGCTCACCAAGATCTTCAACATTATTTATGATTATATGATTATTATATTAACAGTATTATAAATGTGTCCATAGTTTATTATTTATAATAAATTATAAAATTGTATATGTTATAATGAACTTTCATGTGTAAATTTCTTAAGCCAGTTGCTGAGTACCCAATAACTGAATGAACAAGTGAGCAACATTGGGCAATTTACTGAGCCTCTCATTTTTTATTTCCTTATCTGCAAAATGATAGGATTAAATACTGTTTATGTGCCATCCAGGTCTAAAAGTTCTTGAGCTCCATTAGTACAATCTATTGATATACAACATGTCAAGAAATAAAATACCTGTTTTCAAATGTTTGAAGGCCATCATGGTAGATGGTGATTTTTTCTACCCTATATTGTTTTTGAGAGTACTATAAGAAACAATTGCCTATCAATTAAATTTGCCCACCAAAGGCAGAAGAGAACTTTAAAACTAATGTGTTCACTCTTCCTGGGACAATCCAAGCAGAAGACAGATGAGGATTTACCATGGGGGATACAGAAGAACTTACCATCTTGGGAAAGTGATAAAGCTGGATGGCCTCTAACATTTCCCTAAACTTGAATTGGCTACTTTTTGTACGAATATTTTCCATTTCAACTATTAGCTTAGAAGGTTGCAAAAGAACAGTCCAGGTCCAGTTTTTTTTCTATTATAACAGATATAGCATTACCATTTGTAATTGTTGATCAAGGCATAAGCAATTTCTTGCTTGTCAATTTGAACATCTAGCCAGGAATAAATAGCACACAGTATGTGTAATGCAATCTTCAAAGTGTTTTATTGGAACAGTTCTTAGACCTCATACAAGGAAATAAAAAATAAGAAATGTAAATGAATGTGATGTCAGACTGAGGAAGCAAGTCTCTAGAGATCCCTGGAAGTTAGAATGGATTTTAAAATTCATTATGATTGAATTATAAAATAAATGAAAAACAGCAGGGTTAAATATGATGTTGATGGGAGCAAGAAAAGAAAGTTATTTGGATACCCATGGCAGGGAGCATGCAAGTTCAGGTTCACCTCTAGGTCAAGGAAGAATTTTCTTCAAGGTTCTTCTCTTTCAGTGTTTACTCTGTACCAGGCACTGTGACTGCGCGAGTCACTTGAAATACAACGACTGAGAAAATAGGGTATTAACTGCTCAGAACCTCATGCTTTTGGAGTGAGTGGGGGTTGGGAGGAAGACATATGCAACTGAGAGCAAATAATAATAGAAAAGTAATAGCTAAAATCTACTAGACACTAACCATGTGCCATATACTGTCCTATGTATTTTACATACATTAACGCATTTCATTCTCACATCAACCCTATAAGATAGGTACTGTTATTATTCCTGTTTTATAGTTACTAAACATGAGGAATAGATGAGTTAAGGAACTTACTTAGGTGACACAGCCTGTAAGTGGCCGAGCCAGGATTCAGACCCAAGTAGATCTAGATCTAGAGTCTGTGCTCCTGACAAAATAACGTATTGCCTCTTTCAATATTATAATGTTTCAGGGCTAAGAAGTCTGAAGATTGGTACTTTATTCTTATTGTTTTAATAATATATTCTTTAATAGCCCTGAAATACAGATTTTTAGTACTAAGTGGAAATAAAACAGAGACATTGCATAAAATTTAGCACAGATTAAGGCAGAGACATATATTTATCTGATAGTTCAGGCCCCAAGATGCTTATTAATGCCAAACAGGGTCTGTATTAGGCCATTCTTGCATTGCTATAAAGAAATACCTGAGACTGAGTAATTTGTAAAGAAAAGAGGCTTAATTGGCTCACAGTTCTGCAGGCTGTACAAGCACGTCATGGACATTGCTCAACTTCTGAGGAGCAATGCAGACAGAAAGCCAGCACATCACACGTGCGGAAGCAGGAGCAACAGAGAGAGATAGTGGGGAGTGATATGTCAAACACTTTTAAGCCACCAAATCGCTCAAGAATTCAATCACCAACACAAGAACAGCACCAAAAGGATGGTGCTAAACCATTTATGAGAAATCCAGCCCCATGATTCAATTACCTCCCACCAGGCCCCACTTCCAACATTGGGGATTCCCATTAGACATGATATTTGGGTAGTGAAAATATTCAAACTATATCAAAGCCCATGATCCACTTCCATTTTATGTTGGAAATACTTATTGAATGTCAAAACTATAGCACACGCTGCCATAAAAGAGGGGAGGAGAGACACAAGAGACTTTTCCTGAACTTAAGAAGCTTAAACCCTAATAGGCGAGTTAAGCTAAGTACACAAATAACAACAGTAGAGGGAAGATTGTGATGACGGCCTTAAAGGGGGCGCAAAGTGTTGAGAAGAGGAAATTTTCGTTCAGTGAGAGAATCAAGAAAGTCTTTCTGGAGGTGGTGACATCTTGAGTGCTTACGTGGGATTCTGATAGAGAAGGATGAATAAAGGGTTAAAGTATCCTGACAAAGGAAAGAGGAGAATGACAGAAAACAGAAAAGAAACCAAAGAAGTATTCTTAGTGATGATTAATTATGCGGATTGGTTGAGCAAAGTTGAAGTTGTGGATGAAAAAGTGGGTTGGGTCCCTGTGGAATGGCCCCTAAGGAGATAACAACTCAGAACTTTCATGATAAAAGGTCTTGTTTATTAGAGCCAGTTCATATTTATGCCCATGCTAGTTTGTCATTTTTCTACCATTTTTGTTTAATCTTTCTTTTATCTCTCCTTTTCTCTCGCTCTCTTTTCTTTCCTTCCTCCTCTTTCTTCTTTCTCTCTTTTTTCCTCCTTTCAGAGCCTAGAGTGCCTAGGTAACAGGGTCACTAAATATCTCAATTGAAATCTTGCACGATTACAATGTTTCTTTATTTCTTCCGTAGAACTCACATAAACATCTCCGTAACTAGAGAAAAAAACAAAACTGTGAAAATGTACTTATGCATAATTGTGTAAGATATTAAAATCTGTGCATAACTTAAAATAGAATGTCATCTTATGATTGATTATTCATTTAATAAATCTTTCCTAGGAACAACTACACACCCACTATACAAAAAACTCAGAAAATTCTGAAGTGAATAAATAAAAATTCTTGCTTTCCAGATGTTCACAAAGTACCGGGTAAAGAGGCAAGAGTGAGTTATACACCGTAGAGGTACAACACAGGCCTGTGAAGGAAAGGTCAGCCGCCTGGGTAACCTGTGAGTTCAAAGAAATTTGCCAGGTGGACTAAGGGAAAACAGTATCTTTGCAAAGGGAACAGCTTGTACAGAAACACATGAAGGAAGGCCTAGCTTATTTGCGGAATGGCAAGTAACTGGGGCATAAGATGCAGAAAGGGCAAGGCGCGGTGGCTCACGCCTGTATTCCCAGCGCTTTGGGAGGCCGAGGCGGATGGATCACCTGAGGTCAGAAGTTTGAGACCAGCCTGGCCAACATAGTGAAACCCTGTCCTTACTAAAAATACAAAAAGTAGCCAGGCGTGGTGGTGGGCGCCTGTAGTTCCAGCTACTTGAGAGGCTGAGTCAGGAGAATGCCGTGAACCCTGGGGGCAGAGCTTGCAGTGAGCCGAGATTGTGCCTGCCACTGCTCTCCAGCCTGGGCAACAGAGCAAGACTCCGTTTAAAAGAGAGAGAGAGAAAAGGAAAGTGACAAGAATGTGACTGTGAATGTAAACTAGAATCAGTTATAAAAGGACTGGAATAGCCAGTGAAGGATATTGAACTTTGAGCTTGAAGCCATTGAAAACCAGTTGAGGCAAGAACAGACTTAATTCAATTTTCAGGTAGATAACTGTGTTGGTAACATAAAGAGCGAGTTGAACTGGGAAAAATGCTATCAGTATAAAGTCTAGTTAGAAGGTTATTGGAATAGTCCAGACCATAGATGACAATGTCTAGGATTTTAAAATGCAAATGAACAAATATTTATGTAAAAACAGTAAATGGCAAGCAGAGTGCTAAAGAACCAATATCAACAAAAATGTGACCACTGCTCTCAAGAAAATGAATAGTAAGCCTTGAACTAAGCTGTGGGTGATAAGGAATCAAAGTGAAGATTCTAGGATAGGAGAGCAGGGAAATTTTTGAGGTTTCTAGGGTGATAGAATGGCCTTCTGCAGGTACCACTTAGCAAGACAGGGAAAACAGAGGTTAGTCTGGGAGTACGATGATGGCTTCAACTCTGCATACGTGCCTGCCAAATTTTTACTATATAATTGATGAATACTTTTTAAATTAATTAAATTGAGACAGAATTAAGTGGCACGGGTATTCAGTAGAACAGAAAATCCCTTGGGAATATTCAAACATCACCATTTCCTCAAAATTATCATCTGACCTTTGGAATATCACATTTCAATAATCAGTAGCCTTAGATTTCATCTTATTGTAAAATTTATCAAACAATCAGATGCCAATTTACCACACTTTTCCAACATTATGTTAGAGATTCTCCTTATATAGGTTCTTTTTCTCCAAGAATTCAATGCTCTTCAGTTACCTTTGTATTCCTTCCTTACTCCACAATATAAATTGTGTTAATAATGCAAGCAAAATATGGGAAAAATGAAAACTAAGAACGAGGGCTCTTGGTATGAAGAAAAGGATAGAGTTAAGTCATTTAAAAGCTAGATCAATTGGTCTTGGGAACCAATGAGAAATACTAGGAGTTGTGGAGAAGAAAAACTAGTAGGTTTTCAAACTTTTTGACTTAGGTGAGCATATTGATGATAGAATTATACATGTAAATAAGGATTATTGAGAAGTATCTTTGGAGTGGGAAGAAAAATAATAAGTTTTAGTCTGGGCCATATTGACCTTGACATTTTTATGGGGCACCATGGTATCTAAGAGACAGAAATATAAACAACTGAGACATAAATTGAGACCATTTAGGTATTACTTGAAATTTTTGGCTTGGATAAAATTAATGAAGAGCAAGTATAACAGTGTGTTCAAGAAACAAATTCCGAAGAATATGATAATTGAAAACGTAGCTGCAAAAAAAGACATCTGAAAAGATTAAGAAGTACATAGAGATGTAGGAAAAGGTAGGAATAAGGAAACCAAGGGAGAGGAAGAGCTTCAGGAAGAAAAGAAAAGCAAACACGGCCTGATGGTCTGAAGCATCAATCAGTCAAGACTAAGAAGGATTTGTTGGGGTTTTTAGCTGTTCAGGCTTTCAAATGGCTTCCACAAAACAGCTGCAGAGGAGCAGTGAAATGAGATGATGGTGAATCTATGAGAAAATTGTAGGTGATAAGTTGTAACCTCAAGTAGACATGATTCTTTCGAGAATCTTGGTTAAGAAAAGAGGTAAGGAGAGAATGGAAATAGCTCAAGTGGGGCTTCAGATTTAGTTTTCAGGGAAATAACAAAAGCACTGCTTTGGAAATCAAAATGCATTTGTCACTTTTTCCTTTAGGCCATATAGGTAAAGTACACTTTTTTCTGTGCTTATGAAGAAATTTCTGAAGTGAAGATTCCTGAAAAATTTGTGTGTGATCCAACCATCATAATTTCAATTAATATATATCATTATAAAATATCTTCTCACTGATTTCCACTTGATCAAATTTACTAGAATCCTAAAATTATGTTTATCTGGTATTTCATCAACATAATTTGAATTTAATTATTTGAAATATCTCTTAAATGATATCTGTTAATATCATTAAATTAAATACCTAGAGACACAATATAAACCAAAGCTTACATGCTTACATTTTTTAGCATTTACACTATGACAGGCATTGTTATAAGTGCTATTATCTTATTTATCTTTACCTCTCTTTACAAGAGCCCATGAAGTCGGTCCTGTTTGTTTTCTCCACTTCCCAGAGGCACAGAGGCTTTCCAATACCACACAGCTAATAGGTGGCAGATCTAGATTCAAACCCAGAAGACACCAGAGCCCATGATTTTAACCACCATGCCCCCTTGACTCTTGGTAACAAATTGTGACTATCATTCCATATAAAGAGGTATCTCAGATGATTTTGGATAATGTCTTGTTTCCCTACTTCTGTCTTCACTAACTTTCAGGGCATTATTTCTCCCTCCTGAATTCAACTTAGTAAAAAGGATAGCTAAGTCATTCATGTAATTATACTAGTATTCAGACAAATTCAAATGTGGATATGTTTATCCTTCTGTTTAAGAAGGTTACTTAGCTACTACGGCTCACCCTCCAGCTGGGAACTGAGGAAGAATCCAACTGGCATGGAAAGGTCATGGCCATCAGGCCACTGGGCAAGGTATGTAATTGGGAGGTTTCAGAATGGTTTCTGATTGTCAAAGTTAGGACTGAGATCCAGGGGAAAAGCAAAATTTATTTTACATGAAAACCATTCAAGACATTTATACCAAAAAAATTGTGAAGAACAAAACTCTTCCTTCACATATGTGATCCAAATGTTAAGAAGTCTTCAAAAATAAGAATAAAACTAATGGGGAGCTACTTCTGTCTCAGCTCACATTAAATGGATGGGTCACAGTTTGCAGTATGATTGCACACATATTTTTTCAATTTTCTTATTATGAGTTAACAGTTAGCAACACAAAATAAAATTAAGTTAAAAAATAAATGAAGTCCTCCAGCAAAAACTAGAACAATATACAAGTAAATGGGTGTATGGATATTATGGTAAGGAGAGGGATTCGACAGCTTTCTATACTCCTCATAATTGTAAATGCATAGTGTGGTAAGAAATATGGGTATTCCTGCAACCATTCATAGATACACTATTTGAAGTAATTCATAAACTTGACATCAAATTAGCATTGAACAAGATCTAATCTAAATACAATTAGCCCCTTCCCATGGAGTGTTTAAAATTTAGTAAATAAAGAAAAACATTATATATATGGAGGGGGGAGAGAGAGAGAAAGAGAAAGAGTGAGAGAGAGAAAGAGAGCGACAGAGACAGAGTTTCACTCTTGTCACCCAGGCTGGAGTGAAATGGCACAATCTCAGCTCACTGCGACCTCTGCCCCCCAGGTTCAAGCGATTCTCCTGCCTCAGCCTCCCGAGTAGCTGGGATTACAGGTGCGAATCACCATACCCGGCTAATTTTTGTATTTTTAGTAGAGACAGAGTTTTGCCATGTTGGCCAGTCTGGTCTCAAACTCTTGACCTCACGTGATCCACGCACCTCAGCCTCCCAAAGTGCTGGGATTACAAGTGTCAACCACCCCGCCCAATCAAACATTTAATATTCTTAATGCAAAGAACAATATATCTGCTTGGCATGTCTTCACAGTAAACATTTTGGGGGACAAATCTAAATGTACTAATTAGAAAAAAAAAAAGAAAATACAGGTTATGGGCTTTTAGATGCCTTAGTATAAAAGCTTTACGTATGCTGTCTCAGTATTCCTCACTACATGTCACTCTGGAAGATTATAGTATCACTCCCTATTTGAAAAAAAAATAAATAAACTGAGGCTCAGAGTTAAAGAACTAGTCCGAGTTTACTGAGCTAGTTAGTAAGTAGCAGAACTGAGATTGGAACCCAGTTGTAGCTGATTCAAAATTCCTTCCACTTCAAATGTTCCCTCTGTGAGTAATAAAAATTATGATCTCTCAAAATTTGAATATAATGGAATATAGATATTATTAATCTAATATAATTAAATATTAGATACTAAATAGCAAAGTGTTGAACTCAGCTTTCTGAAGTGAAAAAAATAGATTTCTGTAATGTCCTTATTTTACATTAAAAGGGAAATAAACTGTAGAACAAAAACTAATTTGTATGTAGAAATAATTTACCCAGAAATAGCCAATGAGAATCACAGCCTAATTGTTAAAAGAGAGACATTCATATTTCAAAAGACTATATTGTCCTAGAGTTTGATTTACACTGAAATAAATGAATATATTTAGTACTTACTGGCATAATATCCATTGATTAGCCTAGCAAAGGAACTTCTAGGTAAGATTATTGAAAGAATAATTCTGTTTCTGCCAAGGTATACTTCACATAAGATAAAGAAATCACATTCTTGATGAAAATTGTATATCAACTAGGATTGTGTATTACAAATAACAAAATCGCAACTTGAACTTATTTAAACAATGAATGAAATGTACTGGCTCACATAATGGAAAAGATCTAAACCATAACTAGTTTCAGACAGGTTTTATCCAGGAGCTCAAAAAATATCACCCAGAAGTCAATTCTTAAGCATCTCTTCCCTTGGTACTCTGCTTGATCACTCAGGCTTCCCATAAAGGTTCTCTCAGCTCCCCCTGTGCCAACCATGGCTTTCACAGATAAAAATCTCACAGCATCACCTCACACTATTGCAGGGGAAAGTGACTGTCCTGATGTAGTTCCCATAGAGGAGAGACAAAGCTATTTTTCTTTTCCAAAAACTATCAAATTATTGTGCATTTTTTTAGCCCTGTTTGGACTTCCTGGCCCACTATAATCAGGGGGGATGAAACATGAGTATTCACACGAGCCTCCAAGGTGGAGAGCCTGCCACTGGACTAGGCATCTCACTCAAAACACTTAGATTCAGAATTGGGAAGGGCTAGCTTCTCAAAGGACTCACATACAATTAAGATGGGTGCTTGGTGTCCTTCAAATTGTAAATGCCCCATACAAATGAAAATATTTCTGGCCAAGACAATAACATGAAGACATATAATCTCAAGGTTGAAATAATGACCATAACAATAAAATTAGTGATTATATTAAATAATAGGTACTAATTAATTACTAAGACAGCCGCCGAAGTGCTTTACTTCTCTGTGTGTGTGTGTGTGTGTGTGTGTGTGTGTGTGTGTGTGTGTGTTCGTTTTTTGAGACAGGGCCTGGCTCTGTCACCCAGGCTGGAGTACAGAGGCACAGTCAGGGCTCACTGCAGCCTCAACCTCCCAGGCCCAAGCCATCCTCCCACCTCAGCCTCCCAAGTAGCTGGGTCTATAGGCATGCACCACCATGCTCAGCTAATTTTTTTGTATTTTTTTGTAGAGATAGGGTTTTGCCATGTTGCCCAGGCTGGTCTCAAACTCCTGGGATCAAGCAATCCAACTGCCTCGGCCTCCCAAGTGCTAGGATTACAGGTGGGAGCCACTGTACTTGGCCTACATGTTTTATTTGATTGAAATCTCACACTATCAAATATAGTTTGGATATTTGTCCCCACGCAAATCTCATATTGAATTGTAATCCCAGTGCTGGACATGAGGCGTGGTCAGAGGTCTTTTGATCATGGGGCAGATCTCTCATCGCTTGATGCTGTCTTTGTGATAGTTTTAGCAAGATCTGGTCATTTAAAAGTGTGTGGCACCTTCCCACCAGCTCTCTCTCTCTTGCTCCTGCTTTTACCAAATGAGATACCTTCTCCCCCTTCACCTACCACCACGAGTAAAAAATCTTTCTGAGAACCCCCCACCCCAGAAGCAGATGCTGGCACTATGTTTCCTGTACAGCCTGCAGAACCATGAGCCAATTAAACCTCTTTTCTCATAAATTATCTAGTCTCAGATAGTTCTTTATAACAAGGCAAGAATGGCCTAATGCAGAAAATTGGAACCAAGGAGTGGGGCATTGCTATAAAGATACCTGAAAATGTTGAAAGCAGCTTTGGAACTGGGCAACAAGCAGAGGTTGGAAGAGTTTGGAGGCCTCAGAAGAAGACAGGAAGATGAGGGAATGTTTGGAATTTCTTAGTGACTGGTTAAATGGTTGTGGCCAAAATGCTGACAGTGAAATGGACAGTTGCAGTCCAGGCTGCTGCGGTCTCAGATGGAAATGTGGAATTTATCAGTAACTGAAGCAAAGGTCATAAATGTAATGCCATAGTAAAGAGTCTGATTGCATTGTGCCCCTGCCCTAGGGCTCTGTGGAAGCTGGAACTTCATAGCAACGATTAAGGGTATCTGGCAGAAAAAATTTCTAAGCAGCAAAGTGTTTAAAATGTTGCCTGGCTGCTTCAAACAGCCTATTCGCAGATGCAGGAGCAAAGGAATGACTTAAAGTTGGAAATTCTGTTGAAAAGGGAAGCAGAGCATAAAAGTTTGGAAATTTTGCAGCCTGGTCACGTGACAGAGAAAAAAAATGCTTTTGTGGGGGAGAAATTCAAGGAGGCTGTGTATCAATCACTTGCTAGAAATATTTGCATAATTAAAAGGGAGCCACATGCTGATAGCCAAGATACTGTAGAAAAGTCCTCAAAGGAATTTCAGAGATCTTCTAGGCAGCCCCTCCCATCACAGCTCCAGAGGCATAGGAGGAGATAATGGTTTCACGGGCCAGGCCCAGGACCCTGCTGCCCTGCACAGCCTCAGGACTCTGCTCCCTGCATCCCACCTACTCCAGCTCTAGCTGTGGTGCAAAGGGCCCCAGGTATTGGTTATGTCACCACTCTGGATACTACAAGCTGCCATAGGCCTGGCTGCTTACATGTGGTGTTAGGCCTGCAGGTGTGTAGAGTACAAGAGTGAAAAATGGTTGGCAGCCTGCCTAGATTTTGGAGGTTGTATGAGAAAGCCCAGGTGCCCAGGCAGGGGCCTGCTTTAGGGGCAGAGTCCCTAGAGAAAATCTCTACTAGGGCAATGGGGAGGGGAAATGTAGGGTTGGAGGCCCCACACAGAGTCTATACCAGGGCACTGCCTAGAGAAGCTGTGAGAAGGAGGTGGCCATCCTCCAGACTCCATAATGGTAAATCCACCAGCAGCTTGCACTCTGCATCTGGAAAAGCCATAGGCACTCAACAACCTGTGAGAGCAGCTGAGGAGGCTTTATCCTGCAAAGCCACAGGGGCAGAGCTGCCCAAGGCCTTGGGAGCCCACCTCTTGTACCAGTGTGCCCTGGATGTGGCACATGGAATCAAAGGATATTATTTTGGAGTTTTAAGATTTAATGACTACCCTGCTGGGCTTCAGACTTGTGTGGGGCCTATAGCCCCTTTCTTTTGGCAAATTTCTCTCTTTTGGAACAGGAATGTTTACCCAGTGCCTATACTCCCACTATATCTTGGAAGTAACTAACTTGCTTTCTATTTTACAGGCTCATAGGTAGAAGGGATTTGCTTTGTCTCAGATGAGACTTCGAACATTTGAGTTAACAGTGGAATGAGTTAAGACTTTGAGGGATTGATGAAAAAGCACGACTGTATTTAGCAATGTGATAAGGACATGAGATTTGGGAGGGGCCAAGGGTAGAATGATATAGGTTGCGTATTTATCCTCACCCAAATCTCATGTTGAATTGTAATCCCCAATGCTGGGGGCGGGACCTGGTGGGAGGTGCTTTGATGATGGGGGCAGATCCCTCATAGCTTGATGCTTTCTTCGTGATAGGGAGTTCTCACAAGATCTGGTCACTTAAAAGTGGTGGCAGCTTCCCCCCCACCCACCCATCTCTCTCCTGCTGTTGCTCTCATCATGTGAGATGCTTGCTGCCTCTTCATCTTCCACCATCAGTAAAGGCTTCCTGAGGCCTCCCCAGAAGCAGACGCTGGCACTATGTTTCCTGCACAGCCTGAAAAACCATGAGCTAATTAAACCGCTTTTCTTGTAAATTACCTACTCTCAGGTATTTCTTTATAGCAATGCAAGAACAGCCTAATATACTACCTATGAGATAGGTCTTACTAATAAACCCATATTTTACAGATGAGGATATTGAGACCCAGAATATTCATGTAAAATTTCAGTATGAGATAAAAACCCACGTCACCTCTGTAAATTAAGGAAGGATGCCATCTACAGGACAGAAACTTTGAAGGAAAATTGCTAGATATAACACAGATGAGGCTAGATTCATTCAACAAATATTTATTGAGCACTTACTATATGCAAAAATTAAGTTGGGCACTAGAGGCACAGTACAAGTTGCTACATTTTTAAAATGCCAACTTGCAACTCCAACCTGCAAACATAGTGTACCCACTCCTAGACTTCTCATAGAGCCTCAAACCTACCAAAGCCCTCCTACTTCAGGGCATTTACACATGCTGTTCTTTCTAGTTTCACTCTGCCCATGAGTCTCTTCTCTTCACACATCTTCTCATTCTTAATATCCATGTTCCATCATTGTCATCACTTGATACTTAAACCTTCTGTATCTGTCAATTTGCAGATTAGTACCACCACAAATTGAAGGTTGTTAATGCCAGCAGAGCTCTCAATGTTACCTGTGGTCACACTAAGACCCTCTACTCAGTTTCTCTCTTTCCGCAATTGTAATTTCAATTATTTACCAGTATCCTTTACTGAGTCTTTGACTCTACTACCTTCTCTTACTATCAGCAATCTACTTCTTCATGAGAAAATAGAAATTTTTAGAGAGTAACTTTTTCATGTGTATTCCTAACTGCAACCATATCTCTATCCAATGTCATAGGTCCCCAGAATCTTATTTTAACCATAAAACTTCCTCCTGAATCCATTTATAAAGATTGACCTCGGACCAACCCCATTCAACCTCTTGAGAAATCAGAATTAAAACTGATAAAGTATATATTCAATTTTGCATGCTTTCTTTTAAACAGAAAAGATGTCAAAAATTGGAGATGTGTTATGGCTATTTTTCACCCTATGTACGTATCATAGATTAAATCAATATGCTTAGATAGAGAAGGCCATGAAAATTTAGAAAAAGAGATGAGAGATAAAGGGAAGTTTCTGCATGAGTTTCCTAAGACTTTCCATTTTCTTGGTTCCAGGTCTTTTCTACGTCTCAGCTATATTCGTACGTTTCTTTGGAGGCAGTCCTGTAATCTTATGATTAGGCTTGCTTTGCTAGTATTGGTTTGTTTCTGTCACTTCAACTAAAAATCATAAATACAAAATATTTACTTTGCAATTATTTCTAATATGTTTTCTCCCCATCTCCACTGCCAGATTCTGGCCTACACCATCATTATCTCTTAACTGGGTAATTGGAATGGCCTTCTAACTGGTCTCCTTACATGCCCTTGTGCTCCATCCAGTTACTTATCAAGTTGGGTTATTTGGAAATCATTTTATTCTACTATATAAAAGTTTTCAATGGCTTCCCTTTGTTAAAAAGCAAAAGGCTAAACATGTACTACACAACTTTAACATATTATCGACTAGACACAGTGGCTCATCCCTGTAATCTCAACACTTTGGGAGGCTGAGACAGGTGGATCACATGAGGCCAAGAGTTCGAGACCAGTCTGGCCAACATGGTGAAACCCTGTCTCTACTAAAATACAAAAAATTAGCTGGGCATGGTGGCGGGTGCCTGTAATCCTAGCTACTCGGGAAGCTGAAGCACGAGAATCACTTGAACCCAGGAGGCTGAGGTTGCAGCGAACCAAGATCATGTCACTGTATTCCAGCCTGGGTAACAAAGCAAGACTCCATCTCAAAAAAAAATAAAAATAAGAAAAAACCCTTTTATAAAGGGCTGGTATGTGTACATGTGAACATGCATTTATGCATATTGGTTCATAGCCAAAAATGCTTGAAAGCCACTGTTCTAGTTGGTTTGCACATAACCTGGATACACAGGGCAGCTCCAGCAAGAAAGAATTCTTCTGAAACTTCAACTCCACTCTGGAAAGTTCTGAAAGACAATGGAAAAGAGTAGAAGTTTGATTAGTACACTCTATAATCATGCCTGAAATCAATAAAAATAAAGACATCATACAACCACAAAAATGACCAATCTTCTCCCATTCCAGCTAACACAAGAAACTATTGCCTTTTCTCCAGAAACAAAATCTGTGGTTACTTTATCCTACCTCTGTAATAAAGATAATTAAGAAAACCAATCATCAAATTACTTTTGTTTCTTCTCAGTACTCGATCCAGGACAGAACCCAACTTTCATGAAATATCCTCAAAATCACCTAACCCAAGCCCGAATCTTATAACAAGCCCCTCCTAACTTTTTCTTTCTGAGACATTCCACAGTTCCCTATGGTGTGTGTTACATGCAAGTACCACTAAAGATGCAGGAAAGAGAAATTAATTTATTGCAGTGGATTCCTCAAAGCATTAAGACTTCATTCTCTCACAGGACCCAATTGAGAAGGGCTACGGGACTTTCCGTGTATATTTTATTTAGCCTAACAATCCTAGGAAGAAATAATTATTAGCACTTCCATCCTACAAACAGAAAAACAAACTGAAGCACAGATTAGTAAGGTAAAGAATCTCAGATCTAAGGAGTTGAGCCCAGGCAGTCTGATGGCAGAGATGTTTCATCACAGAAGCTGTCTGGCTTCCAGCAAAATGCTACCACAATCTATTTAGTTACCCAGAGTCAAAATCGGGTGTTATGTTTATATCTGCACTACCCTGCCCCTTTATATCTAGCCAGAGCACCAACGAGGGTAATATATCCTCTACCTCCTACCTCCTACCTCCTCTTTCCATTCTCATTGCCACTCTGCTAGTTTAAGTTCTCATTATCTCTCCTTAAACTGCTGCAAAATGTGTCAACTGCAATGTTTACCTCCAGTCACCTCCTCCTGTAATCAAACATAAATTCCTAAAGAATAATGTTACTAAATACAGCCTTGATCATGCAATTGCTTGCCAGAAGATATGTGATAGATGATTGATAGATAGATAGATAGATAGATAGATAGATAGATAAGATAGATAGATGAAAAACCACTAAACTGTACAGTTTGTCATTTAGACTCCTATAACAGTTGACAGCTGCAGTCTATTTTCATATCATTTCTCCCATTACCTTCCTCCCTCCAGATGAATTAAACCCCTTATCATTTCCTGAACAAGTCCTCAATTTTTCTCATTCTTATGCCTTCATTCACACAGTCTCTGTTGGGCCTACATTTCTAGGTTTCAAAATTCTACACATGAATGGGGTACTTCAACACCCCACTGATAGCATTAGACAGATCATGAAGGCAGAAAACAAAGAAATTCTGGACTTAAATTCTACACTTGACCAATTGGACCTAATAGATATCTACAGAATACCCTACCCATCAACTACAGAATATACATTCACATTCCTTTCATCTGCACACAGAACATACTCCAAGACTGAACACATGTTTGGCCATAACACAAGTTTCAATAAATACAAAAAAGTCAAAATCATACCAAGCATACTCTCAGATCACAGCTGAATAAAAACAGAAATGAATACCAGGAAGATCTCTCAAAACCACACAACTATATGGAAATTAAACAACTTGTTCCTGAATGACTTTTGAGTAAACAACTAAATTTAGGCAGAAATAAAAAAAAATATCGAAATAAATGAAAACAGAGACAAAACACCAAAATCTCTGGGATGCAGCAAAAGCAGTCTTAAGAGGAAAGTTCATAACACTAAATGCTTACCTTGAAAAATTAGAAGATCTCTAATTAATGATCTAACATCACACCTAGGGGATCTAGAAAAGTAAGAACAAACTAACCCTAAAGACAACAAAGGAAAACAAACAATTAAAATCAGAGCAGAACTGAATGAAATTGAGAGCCAAAAATCCAATAAAAAAATCAGTGAAACTAGAAGTCAGTTCTTTGAAAGAATAAACAAGAGTAATAGACTGCCAGATAGATTAACAAGGAAAAAAAGAAAGAAGATCCAAATAAGCATGATCAGAAACAACAAAGATGACATTACAACTGATCCCACAGAAATACAAAGGATCCTCAGAGACTTATATAAACACCTCTAGGCACACCCTCTAGAAAATCTACAGGAAATGCACAATCTATCAATATTAAATCAGGAGGAAATTAAAACCCTGAACAGACTAGTATTAAGTACTCAAATTGATTTAGTAATAAAAAAAGAAAAAAACTACCAACCAAAATAAGAACCAGACCAGAAAGATTCACAGAATAACCCTACTGGACATACAAAGAAGAGCTGATACCAATTCTACTGAAACTATTCCAAAAAATTGAAGAGGAGGGACTCCTCCCTAACACACTCTACAAAGCCAGCATCATCCTTATACCAAAACCTGGAAAAGACACAATGAAAAAAAGAAAACTATAAGCCAATATCCTTTATACACATAGACAAAAAAGAATCATCAACAAAATACTAGCAAACCAAATCTAGCAGCACATCAAAAGTTAATTCTGATCAAGCAGGCTTCATTTCTGAGATGCAAGGTTGGTTCAAGATACGCAAATCAATAAATGTAATTCACCAGATAAGCAGAATTGAAAACAAAATCTACATGATCATCTCAATAAATGTAGAAAAGGCTTTTGATAAAATTCAACATTCTTTTATGATAAAATTCCTCAACAGACCAGGCATCAAAGGGACATACCTCAAAATAATAAGAGCCATTTATGACAAACCCACAGCCAACATCATACCGAAGAGCCAAAAGGTGGAAGCATTCTCTCTGATAAATGGAACAAGACAAGGTTGCCATCTCTCACCACTCCTATTCAACATAGTACTGAAAGTCCTAGTCAGAGCAATCACACAAGAGAAAGAAATAAAAGGAACCCAGATAGAAAAAAGAAGTCAAACTATCTCTCTTCACTGATGATATGATTCCATACCTAGAAAAACCTAAAGACTCTGCCAAAAGACTCCTAGAACTGATAAACAACTTCAGTAAAGTTTCAGAATACTAAATCAATATACAAAAATCACTAGCCTTTCTATACACCAATAACATTCAAACTGAGAGTCGAATCAAGAATGTAATCCCATTTATAATAGCCACACACAAAAAGACCACTAGAACTGCATCTAACCATAGAAGTAAAAGGTCTCTACGAAAAGAACTAGAAAACACTGCTGAAAGAAATAATAGATGACACAAATAAATAGAAAAATATTCCATGCTTATGAGTTGGAAGAATCAATATTGTTAAAAGGGCCATACTGTCTACAGCAATATACAGATTCAATGCTGTCCCTATCAAACTACCAAAATCATTTTTCACAGAATTAGGAAAAATCTATTCTAAAATTCATATGGAACAAAAAAAGCCCAGATTGACAAAGCAATCTTAAGCAAAAAGAACAAAGCTAGAGGAATCACCTTACCTAACTTCAAACTATACTATAAGGCTACAGTAACCAAAACAGCATAGTACTGGTACAGAAACAGACAAATAAATTAATGGAATAGAAACAGGGGGGGCGGAGCAAGATGGCCGAATAGGAACAGCTCCAGTCTCCAACTCCCAGCGCAAGCGACACAGAAGACCGGTGATTTCTGCATTTTCAACTGAGGTACTGGGTTCATCTCACTGGGGAGTGCCAGACGATCAGTGCTGGTCAGCTGCTGCAGCCTGACCAGCGAGAGCTGAAGCAGGGCGAGGCATTGCCTCACCTGGGAAGCACAAGGGGAAAGGGAATCCCTTTTCCTAGCCAGGGGAACTGAGACACACAACACCTGGAAAATCGGGTAACTCCCACCCCAATACTGCGCTTTAAGCAAACAGGCACACCAGGAGATCATATCCCACACCTGGCCGGGAGGGTCCCACACCCACGGAGCCTCCCTCATTGCTAGCACAGCAGTCTGTGATCTACCGGCAAGGCAGTAGCGAGGCTGGGGGAGGGGCGCCCGCCATTGCTGAGGCTTAAGTAGGTAAACAAAGCTGCTGGGAAGCTCGAACTGGGTGGAGCTCACAGCAGCTCAAGGAAACCTGCCTGTCTCTGTAGACTCCACCTCTGGGGACAGGGCACAGTAAACAATAACAAACGCAGCCGAAACCTCTGCAGACAAAAACGACTCTGTCTGACAGCTTTGAAGAGAGCAGTGGATCTCCCAACACGGAGGTTGAGATCTGAGAAGGGACAGACTCCCTGCTCAAGTGGGTCCCTAACCCCTGAGTAGCCTAACTGGGAGACATCCCCCACTAGGGGCAGTCTGACACCCCGCACCTCACAGGGTGGAGTACACCCCTGAGAGGAAGCTTCCAAAGCAAGAATCAGACAGGTACACTCGCTGTTCAGAAATATTCTATCTTCTGCAGCCTCTGCTGCTGATACCCAGGCAAACAGGGTCTGGAGTGGACCTCAAGCAATCTCCCACAGACCTACAGCTGAGGGTCCTGACTGGTAGAAGGAAAACTATCAAACAGGAAGGACACCTACACCAAAACCCCATCAGTACATCACCATCATCAAAGACCAGAGGCAGATAAAACCACAAAGATGGGGAAAAAGCAGGGCAGAAAAGCTGGAAATTCAAAAAATAAGAGCGCATCTCCCCCGGCAAAGGAGCACAGCTCATCGCCAGCAACGGATCAAAGCTGGATGGAGAATGACTTTGATGAGATGGGAGAAGAAGGCTTCAGTCCATCAAATTTCTCAGAGCTGAGGAGGAATTACGTACCCAGTGCAAAGAAACTAAAAATCTTGAAAAAAAAGTGGAAGAATTGATGGCTAGAGTAATTAATGCAGAGAAGGTCATAAACGAAATGAAAGAGATGAAAACCATGACACGAGAAATACGTGACAAATGCACAAGCTTCAGTAACCGACTCGATCAACTGGAAGAAAGAGTATCAGCGATTGAGGATCAAATGAATGAAATGAAGCGAGAAGAGAAACCAAAAGAAAAAAGAAGAAAAAGAAATGAACAAAACCTGCAAGAAGTATGGGATTATGTAAAAAGACCAAATCTACGTCTGATTGGGGTGCCTGAAAGTGAGGGGGAAAATGGAACCAAGTTGGAAAACACTCTTCAGGATATCATCCAGGAGAACTTCCCCAACCTAGTAGGGCAGGCCAACATTCAAATCCAGGAAATACAGAGAACGCCACAAAGATACTCCTCGAGAAGAGCAACTGCAAGACACATAATTGCCAGATTCACCAAAGTTGAAATGGAGGAAAAAATCTTAAGAGCAGCCAGAGAGAAAGGTCGGGTTACCCACAAAGGGAAGCCCATCAGACTAACAGCAGATCTCTCGGCAGAAACTCTACAAGCCAGAAGAGAGTGGGGGCCAATATTCACAATTCTTAAAGAAAAGAATTTTAAACCCAGAATTTCATATCCAGCCAAACTAAGTTTCATAAGTGAAGGAGAAATAAAATCCTTTACAGATAAGCAAATGCTTAGAGATTTTGTCACCACTAGGCCTGCCTTACAAGAGACCCTGAAGGAAGCACTAAACATGGAAAGGAACAACCGGTACCAGCCATTGCAAAAACATGCCAAAATGTAAAGACCATTGAGGCTAGGAAGAAACTGCATCAACTAACGAGCAAAATAACCAGTTAATATCATAATGGCAGGATCAAGTTCACACATAACAATCTTAACCTTAAATGTAAATGGACTAAATGCTCCAATTAAAAGACACAGACTGGCAAACTGGATAAAGAGTCAAGACCCATCAGTCTGCTGTATTCAGGAGACCCATCTCACACGCAGAGACATACATAGGCTCAAAATAAAGGGATGGAGGAAGATTTACCAAGCAAATGGAGAACAAAAAAAAGCGGGGGTTGCAATACTAGTCTCTGATAAAACAGACTTTAAACCATCAAAGATCAAAAGAGACAAAGAAGGCCATTACATAATGGTAAAGGGATCAATTCAACAGGAAGAGCTAACTATCCTAAATATATATGCACCCAATACAGGAGCACCCAGATTCATAAAGCAAGTCCTTAGAGACTTACAAAGAGACTTAGACTCCCATACAATAATAATGGGAGACTTCAACACTCCACTGTCAACATTAGACAGATCAACGAGACAGAAAGTTAACAAGGATATCCAGGAATTGAACTCATCTCTGCAGCAAGCAGACCTAATAGACATCTATAGAACTCTCCACCCCAAATCAACAGAATATACATTCTTCTCAGCACCACATCGTACTTACTCCAAAATTGACCATGTAATTGGAAGTAAAGCACTCCTCAGCAAATGTACAAGAACAGAAATTATAACAAACTGTCTCTCAGACCACAGTGCAATCAAACTAGAACTCAGGACTAAGAAACTCAATCAAAACCGCTCAACTACATGGAAACTGAACAACCTGCTCCTGAATGACTACTGGGTACATAACGAAATGAAGGCAGAAATAAAGATGTTCTTTGAAACCAATGAGAACAAAGATACAACATACCAGAATCTCTGGGATACATTGAAAGCAGTGTGTAGAGGGAAATTTATAGCACTAAATGCCCACAAGAGGAAGCAGGAAAGATCTAAAATTGACACTCTAACATCGCAATTAAAAGAACTAGAGAAGCAAGAGCAAACACATTCGAAAGCTAGCAGAAGGCAAGAAATAACTAAGATCAGAGCAGAACTGAAGGAGATAGAGACACAAAAAACCCTCCAAAAAATCAATGAATCCAGGAGTTGGTTTTTTGAAAAGATCAACAAAATTGACAGACCACTAGCAAGACTAATAAAGAAGAAAAGAGAGAAGAATCAAATCGACGCAATTAAAAATGATAAAGGGGATATCACCACCGACCCCACAGAAATACAAACTACCATCAGAGAATACTATAAACACCTCTACGCAAATAAACTGGAAAATCTAGAAGAAATGGATAATTTCCTGGACACTTACACTCTCCCAAGACTAAACCAGGAAGAAGTTGAATCCCTGAATAGACCAATAGCAGGCTCTGAAATTGAGGCAATAATTAATAGCCTACCAACCAAAAAAAGTCCAGGACCAGATGGATTCACAGCTGAATTCTACCAGAGGTACAAGGAGGAGTTGGTACCATTCCTTCTGAAACTATTCCAATCAATAGAAAAAGAGGGAATCCTCTCTAACTCATTTTATGAGGCCAACATCATCCTGATACCAAAGCCTGGCAGAGACACAACAAAAAAAGAGAATTTTAGACCAATATCCCTGATGAACATCAATGCAAAAATCCTCAATAAAATACTGGCAAACCGGATTCAGCAACACATCAAAAAGCTTATCCACCATGATCAAGTGGGCTTCATCCCTGGGATGCAAGGCTGGTTCAACATTCGCAAATCAATAAACATAATCCAGCATATAAACAGAACCAAAGACAAGAACCACATGATTATCTCAATAGATGCAGAAAAGGCTTTTGACAAAATTCAACAGCCCTTCATGCTAAAAACTCTCAATAAATTCGGTATTGATGGAACATACCTCAAAATAATAAGAGCTATTTATGACAAACCCACAGCCAATATCATACTGAATGGGCAAAAACTGGAAAAATTCCCTTTGAAAACTGGCACAAGACAGGGATGCCCTCTCTCACCACTCCTATTCAACATGGTGTTGGAAGTTCTGGCTAGGGCAATTAGGCAAGAGAAAGAAATCAAGGGTATTCAGTTAGGAAAAGAAGAAGTCAAATTGTCCCTGTTTGCAGATGACATGATTGTATATTTAGAAAACCCCATTGTCTCAGCCCAAAATCTCCTTAAGCTGATAAGCAACTTCAGCAAAGTCTCAGGATACAAAATTAATGTGCAAAAATCACAAGCATTCTTATACACCAGTACCAGACAAACAGAGAGCCAAATCAGGAATGAACTTCCATTCACAATTGCTTCAAAGAGAATCAAATACCTAGGAATCCAACTGACAAGGGATGTAAAGGACCTCTTCAAGGAGAACTACAAACCACTGTTCAGTGAAATAAAAGAGGACACAAACAAATGGAAGAACATACCATGCTCATGGATAGGAAGAATCAATATCGTGAAAATGGCCATACTGCCCAAGGTAATTTATAGATTCAATGCCATCCCCATCAAGCTACCAATGAGTTTCTTCACAGAATTGGAAAAAACCGCTTTAAAGTTCATATGGAACCAAAAAAGAGCCCGCATCTCCAAGACAATCCTAAGTCAAAAGAACAAAGCTGGAGGCATCACGCTACCTGACTTCAAACTATACTACAAGGCTACAGTAACCAAAACAGCATGGTACTGGTACCAAAACAGAGATATAGACCAATGGAACAGAACAGAGTCCTCAGAAATAATACCACACATCTACAGCCATCTGATCTTTGACAAACCTGAGAGAAACAAGAAATGGGGAAAGGATTCCCTATGTAATAAATGGTGCTGGGAAAATTGGCTAGCCATAAGTAGAAAGCTGAAACTGGATCCTTTCCTTACTCCTTATACGAAAATTAATTCAAGATGGATTAGAGACTTAAATGTTAGACCTAATACCATAAAAATCCTAGAGGAAAACCTAGGTAGTACCATTCAGGACATAGGCATGGGCAAAGACTTCATGTCTAAAACACCAAAAGCAACGGCAGCAAAAGTCAAAATTGACAAATGGGATCTCATTAAACTAAAGAGCTTCTGCACAGCAAAAGAAACTACCATCAGAGTGAACAGGCAACCTACAGAATGGGAGAAAATTTTTGCAATCTACTCGTCTGACAAAGGGCTAATATCCAGAACCTACAAAGAACTCAAACAAATTTACAAGAAAAAAACAAACAACCCCATCAAAAAGTGGGCAAAGGATATGAACAGACATTTCTCAAAAGAAGACATTCATAAAGCCAACAGACACATGAAAAAATGCTCATCATCACTGGCCATCAGAGAAATGCAAATTAAAACCACAATGAGATACCATCTCACACCAGTTAGAATGGCGATCATTAAAAAGTCAGGAAACAACAGGTGCTGGAGAGGATGTGGAGAAATAGGAACACTTTTACACTGTTGGTGGGATTGTAAACTATTTCAACCATTATGGAAAACAGTATGGCGATTCCTCAAGGATCTAGAACTAGATGTACCATATGACCCAGCCATCCCATTACTGGATATATGCCCAAAGGATTATAAATCATGCTGCTATAAAGACACATGCACACGTATGTTTATTGCGGCACTATTCACAATAGCAAAGACTTGGAATCAACCCAAATGTCCATCAGTGACAGACTGGATTAAGAAAATGTGGCACATATACACCATGGAATACTCTGCAGCCATAAAAAAAAAAAAAAAAAAAAAAAAAAAAAAAAAGGATGAGTTCGTGTCCTTTGTAGGGACATGGATGCAGCTGGAAACCATCATTCTTAGCAAACTATCACAAGAACAGAAAACCAAACACCGCATGTTCTCACTCATAGGTGGGAACTGAACAATGAGATCACTTGGACTCAGGAAGGGGAACATCACACACCGGGGCCTATCATGGGGAGGGGGGAGCGGGGAGGGATTGCATTGGGAGTTATACCTGATGTAAATGACGAGTTGATGGGTGCAGCACACCAACATGGCACAAGTATACATATGTAACAAACCTGCACGTTATGCACATGTACCGTACAACTTAAAGTATAATAATAATAAATAAATTAAAAAAAAAAAGAAACAGAGAACCCAGAAGTGAAGCTGCAAACTATAGCCATCTGATCTTCAACAAAGTTGACAAAAATCAGCAATGGGGAAGGGACTCTCTATTCAATAAATGGTGCTGGGATAGGTGGCTAGCCTATGCAGAAGAATAAAACTATACCCTTACCTTTGATCATATACAAAAATCAACTCAAGATTGATTAAAGATTGAAATGTAAGACCTCAAACTACAAGAATCCCAAAAGAAAACCTAGGAAACACCATTCCAGACACGGCCTTAGGGAAAAAATTATGACTAAATTCTCAAAAGCAATTGCAGTAAAAACAAAAATTGACAAGTGGGACCTAATTAAAACAAAGAGCTTCTTCACAGCTAAAGAAACTATCAACAGGGTAAACAAACAACCTACAGAATGGAATAAAATATTTGCAAACCATGCATCTGACAAAGGTTTAATATCCAGAATCTATAAGGAACTTAAACAACCCAACAAGCAAAAAAGCAAATAACTCCATTAAAAAGTGGGCAAAGGCAAGGCAATTTATTGTTTCAGTGCAATCCCCATTGAGCTACCAATGACTTTCTTCAGAGAATTGGAAAAAACTACTTTAAAGTTCATATGGAACCAGAAAAGAGCCTGCATTGCCAAGACAATCCTAAGCCAAAAGAACAAAGCTGGAGGCATCATGCTACCTGATTTTAAACTATACTACAAGGCTACAGTAAACAAAACAGCATGGTACCAGTACCAAAATGGAGATATAGACCAACGGAACAGAATAGAGCCCTCGGAAATAATACTACACATCTACAACCAGCTGATCTTTGACAAAACTGACAAAAACAAGAAATGGGAAAAGGATTCCCTATTTAATAAATGGTGCTGGGAAAATTGGCTAGCTATAAGTAGAAAGCTGAAACTGGATCCCTTCCTTACACCTTATACAAAAATTAATTCAAGATGGATTAGACACTTAAATGTTAGACCTAAAACCATAAAAACCCTAGAAGAAAACCCAGGCAATACCGTTCAGAACATAGGCATGGGCAAGGACTTCATGACTAAAACACCAAAAGCAATGGCAACAAAAGCCAAAATTGACAAATGGGATCTAATTAAACTAAAGAACTTCTGCACAGCAAAAGAAACTACCATCAGAGTGAACAGGCAACCTACAGAATGGGAGAAAATTTTTACAATCTACCCATCTGACAAAGGGCTAATATCCAGAATCTACAAAGAACTTAACAAATTTACGAGAAAAAATCAAACAACCCCACCAAAAAGTGGGTGAAGGATATGAACAGACATTTCTCAAAAGAAGACATTCATACAGCCAACAGACACATGAAAAAATGCTCATCATCACTGGCCGTCAGAGAAATGCAAATAAAAACCACAATGAGATACCATCTCACACCAGTTAGAATGGCGATCATTAAAATGTCAGGAAACAACAGGTGCTGGAGAGGATGTGGAGAAATAGGAACACTTGTACACTGTTGGTGGGACTGTAAACTAGTTCAACCATTGTGGAAGACAGTGTGGCAATTCCTCAAGGATCTAGAACTAGAAATACCATTTCACCCAGCTATCCCATTACTGGGCATATACCCAAAGGATTATAAATCATGCTGCTATAAAGACACATGCACATGCATGTTTATTGCAGCACTATTCACAATAGCCAAGACTTGGAACCAACCCAAATGTTCATCAATGATAGACTGGATTAAGAAAATGTGGCACATATACACCATGGAATACTATGCAGCCATAAAAAAGGATGAGTCCCTGTCTTTTGTAGGGACATGGATGCAGCTGGAAACCATCATTCTGAGCAAACTATTGCAAGGACAGAAAACCAAACACCACATGTTCTCACTCATAGGTGGGAATTGAACAATGAGAACACTTGGACACAGGGTGGGGAACATCACACACCGGGGCCTGTCGTGGGGTGCGGGGGAGGGGGAGGGATAGCATTAGGAGATATACCTAATGTAAATGACGAGTTAATGGGTGCAACACACCAACATGGCACACGTATACATATGTAACAAACCTGCACATTGTGCACATGTACCTTAGAACTTAAAGTATAATAAAAAAAAAAGTGGGCAAAGGACATGAACAGACACTTCTCAAAAAAAGACATACAAGCAACCAACAAACATGAAAAAAAAATTCCACATCACTAATCATCAGAGAAATGGAGATCAAAAATGCAATGAGATACCATCTCACACCAGTGAGAATGACCAGTTTTAAAAAGTCAGGAAACAACAGATGCTGGCACAGCTGCAGAGAAAAGGGAATGCTTATATACTGCTGATGGGAATGTAAATTAGTTCAGCCACTGTGAAAAGCCGTTTGGAGATTTCTCAAAAAAAAACTTTAAAAAAGAACTACAGTTTGACCCAGCAACCCCATTACTGGGTATATATCCAAAAGAAAGTAAATTATTCTACCAAAAAGACACATGCACTCATATGTTCATCACCATACTATTCACAATAGCAAAGACATGGAATCAGCCTAGGTGTTCATCAACAGTGAACTGGATTTAACAAAAAAATGTGGTACATATACACCATAGAATACTGTGCAGCCATAAAAAAGGATGACATCATGTCCTTTGCAGCAATGTGGATGCAGCTGGAAGCCATTATCCTAAAAAAATAAGGCAGGAACAGAAAACCAAATATTTCATGGACTCACTTATAAGTAGGAGCTAACCATTAGGTATTCATGGACATAAAGGTGGTGACAGTAGATACTGAAGAGTACTAGAGGGAGAAGGGAGAGAGGCAGCAAGGGTTAAAAAGCTAACTGTTGGGTACTATGCTTATGACCTGTGTGATAGGATCAATTATACCTCAAACCTCCGTGTGACACAATATAACCAGGTAACAAACATGTACATGTATCCCCTCATTCTAAAAAAACTTGAAATTATTTTTTAATCTTAAATCATTTTTAGTAATCACACACAAAAAAAATCTATCTATACTTGATCCAACTCAATGTCATTTAGTCTCCAAGGCAATGTGGTTTAGTAAAAAGACAAACAATGAAACATGGAATTTTAGTCTTTCTCAACATTCCCTCTGCAGACTCCACCACACTCATATTCTCACAGCAAAGAAATTAATGTCATCCTCCTCTAAGTTTTTCTTCTACTTTGCTTATGTTTATTTATAGGAATTATCACATTCTGCCTCATGTGGTAGCTATTATTTACTTCATTTTCTTATGAGGTTAAAAAAAATCCTTGAGAATACAAAAAACATCTTATTCGTCTTACATTTATGTCATAAAGTATTAGATAGTTATCAATAAGTTAATGGGACGTTGTGAACATTCACATCGTTAAATGCAACAAAATTCTGTGGTCATGCTTCTCCAAAAGTCTAAGTTAAAAGGTGGTACAAATTCAGAAACTGGGTGGGAGAGGTTGTATTTTTTGGCTCTAAGATATCATTTGGGACTAGGAACTCTCTCAAAAAAGAGCCTAGATTTTTTTCTTCTTTCTCGAAGGACAATTATTTGAAAATTTTCAGGGCCTCTCCTGCATTTAAGTGATGCTGCCTTCCTTACTCTTTGTATACTCGGCCACCAGCATTGATGAGTCGGGTCTACCATCATCCAATATGGAGCACTCTGGACAAGCTATTGGTTAATCTGATGTTCAGTCCATATATATGTGCCTTTGTCTCTGGCACCAATTCCTAGTCTAAAGAGTTCTGGTCAAGGGAACAGGACTGGGTTTACCCTACCACACTGTTACAAGTCATGGAGAATTCATATTTTTTCTTAGAGAAAAAAAAAAAAAACTGCTCAGGGCCACTTTGTTTAGTTGAGCATGGAAGTGGGCCATGTTGGTGCCCAGAAGCTGGGAATGCCACATGCATAGAAGCTTGATGGACTTCTCTCCAGTTCAGAAAACATTTAAATACTTATTTGATTTCCTGTAAGAAAGTCCTTAGCTAATGGAAGAAATTACCTTATTTCTCTCATTCCTAGCAAATTGCTAGCTTGAATGACTTTTTACTTAACCTCCTGGGTTTTTTTTTTTCTTTAAGAAATTCACTTAAGAATTAAACATTTCTTAAATAAAGGCAGTAGGAAAATGTTTCTAAAGAAACATTTAACTTTTATGTCTAACTTTTGACCTCCCATCACAGCTTCTTCTCTGCTCCTCATTGTTGTTGGAAAAGCAAGAAGTCAAGGGATCTGTCAGAGAAGCAAGAGGGTGTGATTGAAATTAGCCATATAACTGGACATCACTTAGGCCTGGACTGCCTAGCATATAATGGAAATTACCTTGTGTTCTATCAACTCCCTGGGGCCCCAGAAAAGGGACATATGAATGAAATTCAGAAAAGAGCAACAAAATTATTAAAGAGCTGTGGGGTTGATTTATGAGGCACATTATGAACGCTAAGTACATGTGGCTTGGCTGAACAATGACTAACTGAAGACAGGATGAATGCCTCTGAGTTTACGGAGAATGCAATCACCAAGAAAAAAAGAGGCAGGGAGTGTCTTGAAGGTGATAACATCATTGTTACCACTTCTGTTTCTTTTTTTTTTTTTAGTTTTATGTTGTTTTTAACGGATGCATCATAATTCTACGTATTTAATGGGTACAGTAGGATTTTTCAAGACGTGTAGGTTACATAATGATCAAATCAGGGTAATAGCATAGCCATCACCTCAAATGCTCTTGATTTCTCTGTAGTAGGAACATTAAAAATTCTATCTTCTAGCTATTCTGAAGTACTTGAAACATTATTGTTGACTATAGTCACCCTACGGTGCAATTAAACAAGAGAACTTAACAAAACTAACTGTAGCTTTGTACCCACTGACTGACTCCTCGCGTCCTCCCCTCCTGACACCCCCCAGCTTCTGGTAACCACTATTCTACTCTCTACTTCTATGAGGTTGTTTCATTTTTTAATATGGGGGCAGGGGCTGTGCTATTTCAACTGCCTGCTACAGAACTAAGCACAAGTTTTTAAATTTTTCCTAATAATAAGAAAGATAACACGATAGCACTGAAAACAACATTGTACCTTTAGAAATGTAGGCAATTCTCTAAATGTGTTCTGGATAAGAGTACTGACTGAGAAGTAATAAGAATATAAATCAATTAACAGGCTATGTGAAAAAGAAAAGACAAAAATGAGCCTCTGGTATCACTTCTGGCATGAGGGGATAAAAGGAGAGGACGAAATGAAGGGGGAAAAAGTAAATCGGCCAAAGTCCTTGCAGCTCATAACCCCATGGTTAGCTGTCAAGCCCAGCAATTCAAACAAGAGTCTCTAATGAGGTCTCCCCTGACTTCTCCCAGAGACCTCAACTGCCACATGGGTTATTTCAAACAGAAGATCACCAGCCTGTATTCCATCCTTTTAGTGCCAGGCGAGACCCAGAGAAGTTGCATGTCACAGGCTGATGGGTGGTGGCTGATAGGACCAATTTAGCTGCTGCTGAAGAACAAACAGCCTCCAGTTTGTTCTTACCTCATCTTACGCAGAGCAATGAAAAGTGGCAAAACTTAAAATGAAGTTTGCAGTATCTCAAAAGGTCCAAGAAGTGACCACTTGCCTGACCCTGATAGATGTTGGGGATGTTACGGTGAATACGACATGCTCTGTATCCTCAAGGACTCCCAGGCAGGAGAGGGAGGCAGTCACCAAAACAGACAAGTATAGTCACATGTTACATAACAATATTTTGCTCAACTATGGAGCGCATGTACAATGGTGGTCCCATAAGACTATAATGGAGCTGAAAACATCCTACAGCCTAGTGACCTCGGAGCTGTCATGACATTGTAGCACACTCATGTGTCTATGGTAACGCTAGTGTAAACAAACTTACTGCACTTTGAGGCATATAAAAGTAAAGCACATATAATTATGTATAGTCCATAATGCTTGATGATGTTAAGTGACTATGTCACTAGTTTATGTATTTACCATACTTTCCATCATTGTTTTAGAGCATACTTCTTCTCCTCATTTAAAAAAAAAAAAAAAGTTAACTATAAAACAGTCTCAGGCAGGTCCTTCAGGAAATATTTCAGAAGAAGTCATTATTACCTGAAGAAATGACATCTCCATGCATGTTAGTGCCCCCTGACAACCTACCAGTGGGACAGGATGTGGAGTGGAAGACAGTGATACTGACGATCCTGACCCTGTGTAGACCTAGGCTAATATGTATGTTTGTGTGTTAGTTTTTTACAAAAACAAAAAATATTAAAACTAGAAAAAAGCTTGTAGAGGCCACGTGCAGTGGCTCGCACCTGTAACCCCAGCACTTTGGGAGGCTGAGGCAGGTGGATCATGAGGTCAAGAGATCGAGACCATCCTGGCCAACATGGTGAAACCCCATCTCTACTAAAAATACAAAAATCAGCTGGGTGTGGCAGTGTGAGCCTGTAGTCCCGGCTACTCGGGAGGCTGAGGCAGGAGAATTGCTTGAACCAGGGAGGCAGAAGTTGCAGTGAGTGGAGATTGCACCACTGAACTTCAGCCTGGTGACAGAGAGAGACTCCGTCTCAAAACAAAAGCTTGTAGAATATGGATATGAAGAAAATATTTGTGTACATCCGTACGATATATTTGTGTTTTAAGATAAGTGTTATTACTAAAGAGTCAAAAAGTTAAAAAATTTAGTTTATGTAGTAAAAAATTACAATATGCTAAAGTTAATTTATCATTGAAAAAGAAAATTTTTGAATAAATTCAGCTTAGCCTAAGTATAGTGTTTATAAAGGCTATAATAGTGTACAGTTATGTCCAAGGCCTTCACATTCACTCACCACTGACTCACTGACACCCACTGCAAGCTCCATGCACGGTAAGTGTCCTATTCAGGTGGACAATTTTTTTATCTTTTATACCATATTTTTACTGCAGCTTTTCTATGCTTAGATATGTTTAAATCACAAATACTTACCATTGTATTACAGTTGCCTACAGTATTCAGTACAGTAAATTCTGCAAAGGTTTGTAGCTTAGGAGCAATAGGCTGTATCATACAGGCTAGGTGTGTAGTAGGCTACACCATCCACATCTGTGTAACTACACTCCTTGATGTTCACACAACAATGAAATCACCCAGAGACACATTTCTCCAACCATATCCCCATTATTAAATGGTGTGACTATAATGATTATCCAATGAGTTATGAGATCAAAGAGATAAGCTCGGCATCCCAGGCCTGCACTGCAGATAACATCTATCCCGGCATGAAGGATTTCAGAGACTATGCCCTGGAGGCAGTGAAGCATGACATGACATGATTATCATCAGATGGTTTCACTTTCAATTTACAATTGTTTTAAGATGAAGAGCCTCATCCTACAGCATTTACAGCAGATGATGGAGTGGATATGTATTGTTTTGCTCGCCAAGCTTGCTTTCTTTTTAAGGAACAGTCCTTTCTTCCCAAGAGAACTGCTCTTTCTCTCCATTCCAACCATGAGGTTCTAGCGAATCCCCATACTTCACCTTCCTTGTCCCCATTGATTAGTCCAGGGTGAACCCATCCAATTTCATTTCTGAAACTTTTGAAGTTGGGCCTAAGAGAGAGGGACATTCCTTCTGTGGTGATAAGGTCATAAAGTAAGAAGATTGGAAGGACCATTTTTGCTTATGTGGAAGTAATACTGTTGGCCCTCCTCTCTCTAGATCCCAGTTGCCTCTGAGGCCTCCCTGCACCATTCCCATGCTGTCATTATGTGAAACATCACAGCATCCTTCCAGTAAAGTCCTCTTTTTGCGAAAACTAGTTCAAGTTTGGTTTCCATCTCTTGCAATCAAAACTGAGTAGCAGTGTTACACTTGTAGTGACTTCTTGACATGTTAATCCTTGCCTTAAAGATACATTTTCCCTCTCACCACCCCCACCCCATGCTTTCCAAGAAGAGCTAGCCCAATCTCCATGTTGCCAATTTCTCCTTGTTCTATCTCATTCTATTCATGCTTGGAACACTTGGCCAATGCTCTCGACCTTCCCATTGGCAGTGCTTCTAGTTGCTCCATTTCAAAGTACATTAAAATGCTGTCTACCAAGAGCTACCACGAGAATCCTACTGAGTGGGTCAAGAGTGGGGCTTAGGAATCTGTATTTTTAACAAAATACATGCTGGTTGATTCTGATGTGCAGCCAGGTGGAGACATCATTAGGCCAAATGGCTCATAAAACCTATCCATTTGTTTGTTTTTTCTTTTATCTTTTTCTTAAACTTTTATTTCAAGTTCAGGGGTAAATGTGCAGGTTTGTTTACACAGGTAAATGTGTGTCATGGACATTTGTTGCACAGATTATTTCATCGCCCAGGTATTAAGCCTGGTACCCATTAGTTATTTTTCCTGATCCTCTCCCTTCTCTCACCCTACACCCTCCAAAGCCCGTCAATTTGAAGAGTATGTAAATGTCCTACTCAAGAGTGCAAATGAACTGTTTCATCTCTAGTTAACTTGGAGTACTACTCAGTCTCATTTACCTCAAAGAAAGCAGAACTAGGCCGGGCGCGGTGGCTCAAGCCTGTAATCCCAGCACTTTGAGAGGCCGAGGCGGGTGGATCACGAGGTCAGGAGATCGAGACTATCCTGGCTAACATGGTGAAACCCCGTCTCTTCTAAAAATACAAAAAACTAGCCAGGCGTGGTGGCGGGCGCCTGTAGTCTCAGCTACTTGGGAGGCTGAGGCGGGAGAATGGCGTGAACCCGGGAGGCGGAGCTTGCAGTGAGCCGAGATCGCCACTGCACTCCAGCCTGGGAGACACAGCGAGACTCCGTCTCAAAAAAAAAAAAAAAAGAAAAAAAAAGAAAGCAGAACTATTAGAGGCTTGGAAGTGTGTCGTAGCGATTTCAGGCTGCCGAGAGAATTATCTAGAAGGCGCTTGAGGTGACCTCATCATCTGTGGGTGTTGCAGAGGCAGACCTGGCCCCTTCCGCAAGCTGCCTTTGATTTCCTTCATGCTGGGGACAGATGAGGTAGAGGCCATTTGTTTCTTTTTAAACTCTGGAATTACATCACAGGCCTGTCTAATTTTCCTTAAAAAGTGTTTTTTGTTTTCTGTTTTTTGTTTTTTTGTTTTTTTTCCCCAAAGTAGCTATCCTCAAAAGAGCTGGGCATAGTTCTCCTAGGGGCAGCAGCAATGTTGAAGTATGGGGGGAAGTTGTTCTAAATCCTTCAAGCAATGTCACCTTTGGAGCAGTAAAACTGCTCTCTCTTTCCCATAACAGATGACAAGCATGCCCCAGCAATCATTTTTTGGAAGCAGACGCTCGGTAGGAGAGGGATTGGATTTGCTGAAGGGTCAGCCAAGTCAAGTTAGTTCCTTCCTCACTTCTTCCCTGGCTGGAGGAGGTTTTGATGCTGGTGATGGTGGCTGAACTGAACCCACTTAGGAAACTCTCAAAGGTTTCTGAACTTTCAGGTGTGCCATTTCACATTTGATCGGCTACAGCAGGTGCTTCAAGGCTTTCTTCTGCCAAAAAGATTTGTTTTATTTTATGTTTTCTTTTGTGTGTGTGTGTGTGTGTGTGTGTGTTTTACTTTTATTTCTAACAAACCTGTGGATCTTGGGGCTTAGACTCAGGGAAGCTAGAAGGATTAGAGTCAAAAGAATTTTGCCATTTGGCCAATAGCATCCCCCCACTCCTGACATAGCGATTTTTTTCTAGGTTCCCTTCCCCCTGCCACTCCCCTCCCCCCAATGCACGCACACACGCGCGCGCGCGCACACACACACACACACACACTTTTGTCTTTCTCCTCTTTCTCTCCTTTCCTTCCTTGCTTCTCTCCCCTCCATCTCAACACATTCAATGAGTGCCCTAAACGGTGACAAACTTGCATGTGCTTCCCTCATGACTAAACCCCTGGGCCTTCTGCCAATCCCCCGCAGATGGCCCCAAACTGCAGGCATCCCGTAAGCGGACCCCACGCTTGCAGCCCTGGTTGGAACGGTCAGGGTGGAGGAGGATGGTGGGGAGTGGTGGTGTCTTCGTCCTGGGAGAAGGCGAAGCAACTTCCAGGAGGAAACGGGCGTTTCCTTCCCACGCGCTCGAGCGAGCCCTGGGTCCTGGCCTCGGAACTCCACCCAGCCCCTCCCTACGCTCTGGGAAAAGCCAGTCGCCACACACAGGCACACGCAGGCCCCGGCGCCGCGCCCTAAGGAGAGCAGCACCCACAGCCAATTGCCATGGCAACCCCGGGGTTCGTTCCACTTCCCCACCCAGCCGATCTCCCCCCTCCTCCCTGCACTGCAGCCAACCGGCTTGCGCGCGTCCCAGGAGCGCGCTATAAAACCTGTGCTGGTGGTGCTGGGCGTGATCCGCAAGCGCCGGACCAGGGGGAAGGCGAGCAGTGCCAATCTACAGCGAAGAAAGTCTCGTTTGGTAAAAGCGAGAGGAGAAAGCCTGAGCATGCAGAGTGTGCAGAGCACGAGCTTTTGTCTCCGAAAGCAGTGCCTTTGCCTGACCTTCCTGCTTCTCCATCTCCTGGGACAGGTAAGTGGCACACCCTTAGGATGCCCCAAGTTACTTTGCCTTCCTGGGTGGCCCCCATTTGGTCACCGGGCTCTCTGTGTCTTCTACCCCAGCTGAGTGGTTTCTCCTTCTTGTCTCGCCTGCCTTCAGGTCGCTGCAACTCAGCGCTGCCCTCCCCAGTGCCCGGGCCAGTGCCCCACGACGCTGCCGACCTGCGCCCCCGGGGTGCGCGCGGTGCTGGACGGCTGCTCCTGCTGTCCGGTGTGCGCCCGCCAGCGTGGCGAGAGCTGCTCAGATCTGGAGCCATGCGACGAGAGCAGTGGCCTCTACTGTGACCGCAGCGCAGACCCCAGCAACCAGACTGGCATCTGCATGGGTAATCCTGCCCCCTCTGCTGTTTGACCTCTTCTGCAGCTAACTGAAGCTGCTTCCTCCCTTCTCTTTTTTCCTCCCCTTCCCAGAGGGCGATAAGCAAATAATAATATTGCAGTAAGTGACATGTATAGAGCACTTACTGTGTGTCAGGCATGGTTTGGGGAGTACCTGGGGCTTTGGGGAATGCCAGAGCCAGAAAGGAAACCTGCCCTGGGGATGAAAGACATTCTTCACTTGGCTCCCTAGACAAGAATCTAAGCAGAGGGGGAGCCAGGCAGAGTTAAGGGCCAGTGAAGTCATTTCCTTCGGACATTTCTAGGGGGCCACTTGGGGCTGATGGAAGCTCGGGTTTACTCACACGCTCACAGTTTCCCAAACTGCAGTTGGGGAAAATCCAGCAGGTTTGTTTTCACACCTGTAATTGTCCCATTTGAACCAAAGCAAATGCTAGTCTCCTGGGACAACTATGTAAACCCTTCTCTGACTGTAAGTGAAATAAAATGCAGGCAACTAGCCAATCCAGGCTTCTAAAACATAATCAATCGGGGATCAATTTTTCACACGGTACAACATTGTAGTTGGAGATTGTCCCTTCCTTTCTGGACAGGAGGGCTTTTACTTTTCTCTCTAAGCTACTGATGATTTATTATGCTTGAGTGTCAAGGAATCTCAATGCCCTTCCCAATTTGATCAGCTAACCTGTTGGAAAATATAGAGTACACTTTTTCTCTTTTTAAGTCTAAGCTGCTGGAGTAGGAAACTCTAAGGAGGTTCTTGCAAAATGACTGAACATTGGGAACAACGGCCAGGGGGCCTTGGGGACATTACTTCACAGTTGCACACCTCTTTCCTCATCCATAAAATGAGTGGCAAGACTAGATGATCTTGAAGGTTTTCTCTTGCTCTGAGAGGCCTCCATGAGGACATCACTCTACCGTAGATACATGAGAAACTGGATTGCCTGAACTGGAAAAGGACTTGGGTTTTGGAACATGTCCTCCAAATCTTACATAGCTTCTTCACTGTATTGTGTTCTTGTTTTTGCTCCTCCTCTTTGCTTTCCTCTTTGCTTCCCCAATATTCTAGCGGTAGAGGGAGATAACTGTGTGTTCGATGGGGTCATCTACCGCAGTGGAGAGAAATTTCAGCCAAGCTGCAAATTCCAGTGCACCTGCAGAGATGGGCAGATTGGTTGTGTGCCTCGCTGTCAGCTGGACGTGCTACTGCCCGAGCCTAACTGCCCAGCTCCAAGAAAAGTTGAGGTGCCTGGGGAGTGCTGTGAAAAGTGGATCTGTGGCCCAGATGAGGAGGATTCACTGGGAGGCCTCACTCTTGCAGGTGAGAAACTCAGTATACCTAGGGCTGGTCATAGTAGAGGGTAAATACAAACATGAAGAATTTGCAATCTCTTGGATTTGAAAAGAGAAACTGGCCTGTTTCTGGCCATTCAGTTGTAGATTTCAGGTTGCCCACTGAGATCAAACACATGAGATCAAACACATTTGTAGACATTAGATCAAACATATTTATAAACTCAAACTAAGTTATAGAAGTTTGCTGCAATTGCTCCTAAAGAGGACCTCCCAAATTCACTCTTTGGTCTTATTTTTGTCTTAGTGGATGACTACTACTTGTATTTTAATCCATCCCACTTGACCCTCATTAGCACTACAAAGACAAAATTTTAAATCCTCTTTCTTTTCTCAATCCTGTACACTACCTAGGCTGTCTCATGATTAACCTCCTTAAAGAAGGCTACTCATCCCTGGACAGGTGTCACTGAAATGTATCATCTTTCCACATGCTGTAGTAAGGCTCAGATGGCACTTCAGGACCTTTTTTTGATTCTTCTTTTTGTTTTCTCTTATCAATGAAGTAGTTTTTTAAAAAATCTCAAGAGACAGTAGAGGATTATTTCAGAAGCTATTCATTAGCCAGATTACTTATATTAGCAGTATCCAGAATTGTATACTATTGCTGAGGGCAGACATTATCAGTCATGCCAGAAATAAATAAATGAATAAATTCAGTTCTGTGTCCTGGGAGCATGGGTGTTTAATAGGTACAGAGTTGCATGAGACCCACTTTCTAATAATGGCTGAAAAGGACCACTTTCCAGTCCTCACATTTTACCCAATATGGCTGTCTTTATCTATACATCCCATAGCTTACAGACCAGAAGCCACCCTAGGAGTAGAAGTCTCTGACTCAAGTGTCAACTGCATTGAACAGACCACAGAGTGGACGGCATGCTCTAAGAGCTGTGGTATGGGGTTCTCCACCCGGGTCACCAATAGGAACCGTCAATGTGAGATGCTGAAACAGACTCGGCTCTGCATGGTGCGGCCCTGTGAACAAGAGCCGGAGCAGCCAACAGATAAGGTAGGAGCCTGAAGGAAACCTCCCATCCTGAAAGTAATGGCCTTGTCTCCTTGTAGCCTGGGCTTCAGAAAGTCACTGTGTCACTCTGTGACAGAGAGAGCAGCTGTAACTGGGAGTCAACCCCAGAGAAAAGGCAGTGGGGTTCCTGAAGCTGGCCTATCTTCTTTTTTCTCTTTAACATATTGAAATACTCCAGGCAACTCACAGTACACCCTCAGGTAAAGAGGGAGAGGGGCCAGATAACTATAATGCTTTTCCCAATGGAGAACGGTCTAGCAAATCCCATACTATTCCTGGAGAAAACTGGCTACCCAGTTGTCAAGCACCACTGATTCGAGACTGGTCAGTTCTGACCTCAGTTCTCTTTACTCGTCAGGTTCAATATGTATGGGTAGAGGCCATGTGGGTCTTACCTCTCAGTCTTCAGCTCTCTACCTGGCACATACTGTGTGCGTGATAAACAACTGTTGATAAATAAGTGAGTGACTGTCTGGGAATTATTGTTGATATTTTTAAAAACCTAGTGGAAATAATACATTTGCCAGCATAAGGCAATATGGGCCAAATAAAACAGCACATATCTTTTTGTTTTTTTTTGCTGGAATTATATCAACTCAGTATGTGAACACTGAATGTGAGATGTGCAGATCAGAAGCTCTGATTGGTTGCTGATGACCACAGGCCTTGTTACCAGAGCCCTATATCAGATAAATACAATACCCAATTTGAACCATTATATGGATCCTTATACAAACCTAAGACTAAAATAAAACAGTCCTTAGCAATTCAAGATTTACATATCTTGACACTGAAGCAATATCATCTAGTGCGTAAGAGGATAACTGTGGAGCCAGACAGCTTGGCTTCAAATTCTGTCTTTCCACATGAACTAGCTATGTAATCTTGGGCAATTTTCTTAACTTCTCAGCCTCAATTCCTTCTCCCACATAATGGAGCTGCTGAAAGTACCTACCTTAAGTTGTCATGGTGATTAAATAGAATGAATCTGCAAAATGCTGGGTATAGATTAAGTACTCTGTTAATAGTAGCCACCATTACTTATGATTTCTATTTACTGGTAAAATAAGAGTCCATAGTGGTTGCATTAGTTATATGGCTGCTTAGCTAAATAATTTTTTGAGGTCCATCCTAACTTTATGTTTCTTCCATCAGTTTAGAAAGAACACCTAGAAACACCTTATCCCTAAAATTATATCCTAGGAGATGCACTTCCCCACACTTAGGGGAATTCAAACATACATCTAACATAGTCATGTAGGTTCACTCACATAAGCAGTCTCACATACAAACACATACACACACACAGGAATGTTGTTATCCTGTACCATTTTGTGGGTGCTGACAAGAATACATGCTAAATATTAAATACAAAAAAGTAAGAAACAAGAAGTCCTTAAATATTTTCAATGGCACAGCAACTTCTTTATTAAATAAGATGTTTCCATTTAATATCTCCAAGATGTGGCTTTTTCTATTGTGTCTTTTTGCAAAATTTGTATTTTTTCTTGTAATTTGCATCTTCTTTAATACTTGGATATGTTATTTTAAAGATGTTTATTTATAGTATACATATTTTATAAAAATTGTACTAGAATACCAATCATGACTTCCTTGTCTCCAAGAGATTCTTAAATCTAAGACAGCGGTTCTTAAAGTGTGGTCCCCACACCAGCAGCATCATCTAAGAAGTTGTTAAAATGCAAATTTGTGGTGTGGGTCCCACATCAGATGTACTGAATCCAAAACTCATGGTGTAAGGTCCGACAGCTTGTTTTAAGAAATCCTCTAGATGATTCTGATGTGCACTGAAGTTTGAGAGTCACTGATTTAAGATAATTCCACATCTAATCACCCCACAAGCTGTGGGTCATGCCTATGAAGGTGAACAGTGGATAATTGTAGGAAATTAGTAGATGAAGAAATATAAGTAAGAGCCGGGCGCGGTGGCTCACGCCTGTAATCCCAGCACTTTGGGAGGCCGAGGCGGGCGGATCACAAGGTCAGGAGATCGAGACCACGGTGAAACCCTGTCTCTACTAAAAATACAAAAAATTAGCCGGGCGCAGTGGCAGGTGCCTGTAGTCCCAGCTACTTGGGAGGCTGAGGCAGGAGAATGGCAGGAACCCGGGAGGCGGAGCTTGCAGTGAGCCGAGATCGCGCCACTGCACTCCAGCCAGGGGGACAGAACAAGACTCCCTCTCAAAAAAAAAAAAAAGAAAGAAAAAAAGAAATATAAGTAAGAAATAAAACATAGTCAATTCTTTGCTGAATTAGGCCTCTTCATTTATCATTACTAATACAATCTTGAATACATTTTCCACTTTATTTGCCTTCATGCAAATTCCATGTCTTGAAATGTCCTGAGGTCATCATGTAATAGAAAGAATGGGCTTTGTATCAGACAAATTCAAATATTAGATGTTTTCTGATCCCTTTAGGTCTTTGAGACTCAGTTTCTTCATCTGTAAAATGGGTAATTGTTCTTTCTATGAATGATTATTCCTTGTATGAATGAATACTGTTAAAAAGGTTGAGTTAATGTCTGAAGAGTGTTGGAAACATAAAATAATGCCAGATTTATACCCACTCTGTTTATAAGACATTGTATTAGTCCATTTTCACACTGCTGTAAAGAACTACCTGAGACTGGGTAATTTATAAAGAAAAGATGTTTAATTGACTTACAGTTACACATGGCTGGGGAAACCTCAGGAAACTTACAATCATGGCAGTAGGTGAAGGGGAAGCAAAGCACATCTTACATGGCAGCATGAGAGAGAAAGAGAGAGAGAGAGAGAGAGAGAGAGATACAGCGAGAGGGGGAAGTGCCACACTTTTAAACCATCAGATCTTGTGAGAACTCACTACCATGAGAACAGGAAGGGAAAAATCTGCCCCCATGATCTAATTACCTCCAGCAGGCCCCTCCTCTCACACATGGCAATTACAATATGAGATGAGATTTGGGTGGGAACACAGAGAGCCAAACAGTATCACATGTAAAAATTCATTTGGCTAAAAATGACACCAAAGCATGTTATAGTGTCTTAAAAGATAGGTTTTGTTATTATACATGTGCTTTCACCTTCATGCTCATCTCCTCAATGTCAAAAGACCATTATGTACAATTAGGCAAGGTGTTCACATTCCAGGAAGAAAGGAAAATGCATATAGGAACAATAAAGAATTGTAACTACTCAAAGGACAAAGGATTTCCCAGATTCCCTTGGCTTATGTATCCTTGGCCAGAACTTTGCCACAAAGTTATTCCAAATCCCAGATAGGCTGTGGAAGCAAATACTTTTAGCTGACTATATTGCTCAAGCAAAATTAATGTTGTGATAACAAAGAAGAAAGACCAATAGATATTGGGTGGGCAACTAGCATGTAATTCCATACTCTAAAATTGTCCCTCAGAGGAATAGTAGCCATTCAAAACATCACCTCTTTTTTCTTTCTTAGAAAGGAAAAAAGTGTCTCCGCACCAAGAAATCACTCAAAGCCATCCACCTGCAATTCAAAAACTGCACCAGCCTGCACACCTACAAGCCTAGGTTCTGTGGGGTCTGCAGTGATGGTCGGTGCTGCACTCCCCACAATACCAAAACCATCCAGGCAGAGTTTCAGTGCTCCCCAGGGCAAATAGTCAAGAAACCAGTGATGGTCATTGGGACCTGCACCTGTCACACCAACTGTCCTAAGAATAATGAGGCCTTCCTCCAGGAGCTGGAGCTGAAGACTACCAGAGGGAAAATGTAACCTGTCACTCAAGAAGCACACCTACAGAGCACCTGTAGCTGCTGCGCCACCCACCATCAAAGGAATATAAAAAAAGTAATGAAGAATCACGATTTCATCCTTGAATCCTATGTATTTCCTAATGTTATCATATGAGGACCTTTATAGCTGTCTTTTTATTTAACAAAAAAATGTAATTAACTGTAAACTTGGAATCAAGGTAAGCTCAGGATATGGCTTAGGAATGACTTACTTTCCTGTGGTTTTATTACAAATGCAAATTTGTATAAATTTAAGAAAACAGGTATATAATTTACTTTGTAGACTGTATCA
This sequence comes from Macaca mulatta, assembly GCF_049350105.2. Taxonomy (NCBI): domain Eukaryota; kingdom Metazoa; phylum Chordata; class Mammalia; order Primates; family Cercopithecidae; genus Macaca; species Macaca mulatta. The sequence continues at coordinate 129,794,820 of NC_133413.1, forward strand.
CATCGCACTCATCATATTTTGTTGTGCACTAGTGCAATTCCAAGAAAATGTCACTATAATGACTCGGTGAAGTCTAGAATCATACTGAACATGTTGTACAAGTGTTTCAACCATATATTGAGGTTTGATGGGAAGATTCTCTATTGGCTCCCTTTTTGGGTAAACCAGCTCTGAACTTCTAAGCTCCAGATCCAAGGAAACATACAGCTCTTCAACCTGACGTTCAGAGATGACTATTAATTTTCTGTTTAGTTTTACACTAGGAAACATGTTGTATCTACAGTAATGATATGTTGGCTAAGTGGACTTGTGTCATAAACTTTCTCCATTTAAGACACATTGACTCCTTTCCAATAGAAAGAAGCTAAACAGAAAACTCCCAATACAAAGATGACTGGTCCCTCACAGCCCTCAGATATTTATATATTGGAAGCGGCTGAGGCCCCCAAGTTTTTTAATTTAGCAGAAACAGACCGTATTAGCAAGGATTCTCTCATCTCACTGATAAGTAAACTGAGGCCCAAAACACTTGCTTACATCCTCTGATGGCTGTTTCAAATGTGCATTTTGTAGAATTTTGAGAAAAAAAGAGCAAAATCAACATGACTGGTGGTGAGAGACCACACATTTTATGGGAGTTTGGAATTACTGTAGACACGCCCAAGACTTATCCTTGGGCCATAATTATGAAAACTCATGATCAAGATCTATGTGTATACATACGTGTATCTGGTTTGTCAGGCTACAAGGTAGGCTGCAAAATTAAATCTAGACATTCTTTTAATGCCACCACACGTGTTCCACTTCTCTCTTTTAAAGTATTTATAAAAATATAAATTGTACATTTTGTAAAATATTACGTTTAGTTTCTCTACTTGTCAGATATCACTAAATAAACACAATTTTATTGCTGTGCGGCTCCATTACTTTGGCGCATAAAAGTTGAACATTGTTGTTTACTGAAAATAAAATTAAAATGTATGAATTAAATGAGACATCAATCAATAGCATCTATTGAAAGCAAAATGAGTATTTCTGGGTGAGCTTACGACTTCTTGTCAGAAGGGAAACAAAAGACAACTCAATATTACTGAGTTAGATGTTTCTCACCATCAGCCTCAATTAGCCCCCACACTACTTACTCAGACCCTCATCTCAAGCCCTGATCTCTTTTTTCTGGATGACCCACTAGACACCTCTATATATTGAAATTTAAACTTGTTATCTGACCAAACAAAATTCAGCTCTGTGACTTCCTTATCTAATCAAAGGGCATCCCATCCTCCCAACTGCACAGCTTAAATGGCCAGCACTTTCTTGATCAGTTTTATTTTGCCAAGTACCCAGAAAAGCATACTTCCATTGATCATGGGGAGCTGCATGACAAACTGTGCTGCCCAGTGGGCGGAGTCACAGGTAATAGAAGTTTTGTGTTTGGAAGCTTCTTGCTGATGCAGTGTGGCTCTCAAGTTCTATAATTTGTAAGGAAAGATCTTTTTATAAGAGTTTTACTATTACCATCTTCACCTCCGGGATCTGCCCCCTCCTTCCTGCCCCTCTCTTTAGCTAGTTTCCGTTTGTCCTTAAAGATGGATTAGAAAGAAATTTTGCCTTTTAGGAGTTTATTCACATGAAATTTTCAAGGACAGTAAACATGTATTGCACAACAACATTGTGCTAAGAGCTGTACTTGCATTATGCTGTTTAACTGGCACAATAGCTCTATGAAGTAGGCATTCTTCATGTACCCATGTTATGGATGAGGAAACCAAAAAAAAAAAAAAAAAACGTTAAAAGAAACTGGTGGATCTAGAATTCAAACCAAAGTCCCTTTACTTTCTACTTGCTAACACACGGATCCTTGCAAAGATGATCTATCTTTTATCCATTAGGATGAAAAACAAAGCAATCTTCAAGCTGAGAATATAAGAAAAGATATATGAAAATATGCCCCAGAATGGCATGAAACTAGGAAAAGAGTGATTTGGTTTTGTTCAAAAGTATCCGTGAACATGAATCAAAAGAGACCTAGGACAGAACGTGTAACAAAATCTGATTAGTGATTACATCAGGCTAGTCTCATTTTTGTTCTTTTCTGTCACTTCTTTACCAACTTCTTTTTTAAACTGAGGATATACTACCTTTATCACCAGAAAAACAAAAATTAAGGCTGACTTATGTCCCTTCTGGCACAGTTCTCCTTGCAGTTCTATTTACTCATATAGACATAGCTGCTCCTTCCAGCAGCCAAAGCATTTGTTAAGTCATTCACTCTGTTCATTCAAAAACTACTTACTGATTGCTTCTGTGTACCTAGCATTGTTTTAGATCCTGGGAACACAGCCATGAGTAAAATAAACAATAAAAATAAACACGTTCTCTCTTCTTCCAAAAATTTACATAATGCTGTTGGGAAAGGTAGGCAAAAAAGCAGCAAACAAAGAAGGTAAATTCCAAATAATGCATAAATAAATCTGTGAAGATCATCAAAACAGGGTGATAACATAGAAAACTTCTGGGTGGCTGATTTAGCTTGAGGCAAAGGAATTCTTTCTAAAGAGGTGACATTTCAAAAGAGAAAGAATCTTCCAGTGAGATGTAACATCTACTGTAAAACAAAACAAAACAAAACAAAAACAGTGTCAGGGAGTATTAAGGACCATCCATGAGGCTAGAGTACAGAATGGGAGGAGAGGTGGGAGACGATGTATTTGCAGGGGCAAGAGTATCAGGACTTGCCTCTATCATCAAAGTTCTCACAGTATTTACAACTGATACTCTATAACCCCATTATGAGTATCTTGAGGCCAGCATTTTAGTCCTCTGTATCTGCCCAAGTCCCTGACACACAGTAAGACCTCACTGTGCATACCTGTTGAATGAATGAATAAATATATGAATGAATGGTCTCTGCATTGGCAGAAGGCAGAATGGTCTTTGAAAAAAATGTTAGGCTATCATTTTCATTATCACTATCACCTGGAGAGCTCTCTAACTTACATAAATACACACGCATGCATTCCTGAATTTAAAATTAAAGGCAGTCAGAAAATGTGGTGTGATGTACAAATACTTGCAAATTTCAGAACGTTCTAGTAATACAGCAAGGCAAGAAACATTGACTGAGCAGAGTTTAGGGCTGCAGAAAGAGCACAAGCTTGAGAATTATCCAAGCCTGGGTCTGAATGCCAGGCTTACTCTTTCCCAGCTATAGGATACCAGGCGCTCTGCACAGCCTCTGGAACTCAGTTTTCACATCTGTAACATGAGACCATGTATGGATAGGGTGACCAACTGCTCCAGTTTATCTCGTTTTAGGAGTCAGGACTTTTCAGTTATAAAATCAGGGCAGTCCCAGGCAAACTGGGAGAAGTTGGTCACCCTAAATATCAACCTCATAGTATTATAATATATATTCATAAGCACTTGACTGTGCCTGGCACACAGTAGGTCTGCAAATGGCAGCTGTTGATATAAGTATTTAGTAGAGCCAAGCATTTAAAGTTCAAAGGTAGACATTATTGACCTCATTTTTACATGGAAAGATGAAGAAACTCAAAGAAGTTAATGACCTATTAAGGACACAGTAAATGAAGGAGTTAGGATTCAAACTCAGGGTCTGTCTGAGCTCAGAGCCAAAGCTCTTTCCTTTACACAGTGCCACAGACGCTGAGGCCAAGTGTATTTTCAGCAACCAAAACAATTCCAACAGTTTCATTTTTGTGCTATTTTCCCAAACTATAAATGTTCTCTTTTAGTAACAGCATTGCAAAGTAGTGAGACTGTTGAGATCATTCTGTGAATGTCAAATTTTGAAAGCACTTAATTGCTGGTGTAGTGATAACTCACATTTCATTGAAAATTACTTGGAGATTTTTCTTTTCTTTTTCCACACAAAGATTCAATTCAACAATGAGGTAAGAACATCTTTAACTATACAAAGAGCTAATTTGTTACATACATATCTGCACTTGATGAGATTGTCAATGAAGCTTTGATGGAGATTTCTGGGCAGTACTAGATTTCCCTCACAATGTCTTCCTTGTAGGTACATGTTGTCATGTTTCCAAATGGGTTTCACTCCAAAATGTTCAACATCACAAGTCAAATCATCAAAACAGTATGTCCTTTTGGCTATGGGCTATAGGGTTTAGTTTGACGATCCAATATTGTTGGAAATGTATTCATCTTAACCACACTGCACAGTTCTTTCAGGCATTCTTATGTTGTCTGGACCACAGAGGGTTCACAAAATTCAATTACTACTTCAATAATGCCGCTGGCACTTGCTAAACTCTGAATAATGAAGGATTATCTGCAGCCTTCCAGCTGAGGACCGTGAATTACTGTTACATTAGGCCAGCTGTTCTGGGGATAATCAGGAGATGCAAAGGGTAAGGATGGCAATGTTGTACCAGTCTTCCTAAAGAATGTGTGTCTTTCTCCTTAGGACAAAAAAACAAAGGTCTGAATTTCAGCCCAGTATACAATTCCATTCAAATGACAAGGTTTCACAGAATGAACAGCCCACAGGTCCTACTGGAAGGAACTTGGCAACAAATATTTTATAATCCAAGCAGAAAATGTGGCTTGGACTTATATTTTATTAGCCAAATCTGAGAACCAGACTCTGCTTGTAGCATAGAATCAGAAGTTTGGAAGAAGTTATAAAGTTCTTAGCTTGGGTTAAATATGGGTCAGTGTGCTCCAAGCTGACCCAGGTTTGTCCTGCTGAAGCAAGGCCACCTACAAGATCCTGGGAGGACTTTGATACAGGAGATGCCAGTAAGTGGGCATTCTAGCTCCTCTGAAAGTTGAGCAGTGAGACTCTTCCCCAGTAATTTGTAGAAAATCACAGCCCCCAGAAAAGAGGATAAAGACCACAAGGATCATATTGACTGTGCCATGTTATCTACCCAAATTCCATTTCATGGTTCAAGAATCCACTTTAAGTTCACCTTCCCTAAGAAGCCTTCTTCACCAGCACCCTTTTGACTACAATAGGCCTGACCCACCCTCTTTTGTACCCAACTGCTCTTTGTAACAATTCCTATCATAGCAGCTGAAACACCGTATCTCTGTTACTTGTTTGCATATGTGTTTCCCACTAAACCCTAAGCTCCATGAAAGCAAGGACCTTGTCTAGTTTTCTCACCACTGTTTTACACAGTGCTTCTCAAGGTTGTTCAGCACAGTATTCCAAACAGCTAAACAGACTGAACACTTATTACCTAACCATCTAGCAGCAAAACCCCAACATTTCAGGCCAAAGTTTCAATAGCTTCTCACATTTTCTCCTAAAAATGCAAGTTATTTTTGACTTCTCCTTAGTCGATTATTCAACTTTCCCTACCAAACCTTCAAGTAAAATTGATGCTCCAGAAAAACGAACCATGTTTACACTGAGGCCTCTTGCATCTTCTTGCATATTTCATGTAGTCAAATTAGCAGTAATAATAAAAAAAGATTCCAAATTCTCTCTCAATTTAGGTGCCATCGATTGTAAGGTATACTATTAATGTACATATCAAAAAGAAATTTTAAAAGTCTGTCAATTGACCCAGGACACATCATCAATTGGAACACTCATATCACTTTCAGAATTGAAAAAAAAAATCCAATGTTTATTTTAGAATATACGAAATTTAGAAAAAAAAGATGAAAAAGGAGGAAATGGAGGAAGAGGAAAAAAACCGACATTTATCAAGCTTATTAGGTACTAGACACTACGCAAAGTGCTGTACATAGATTACTTGATTTGCTTTAATTCTTATAACAATCCTTTGAGGTCAGTACTATTTTATCTCAAAATTACAGATGAGGAAAATGAAGCTTTAGAAAGAAAAATAGCTTGCATGGCATCATAAACCTATTATGTGGTAAAGCCAGAATCTGAATCCTCACATTCTGAATCCAAAATGTGCATATTTACTCTGCCTTGTTGCCTATATTCTGGGTTACCTGTACTCCATTTGGAGAAACAAGTAATGGTCACACAAGAAACTTGAAAGAATGAATGAATGAATGACCAGCTACTAAGCTGTAAAGGATTTGTGCCTGCATATTGGTCACCACCTAAGGAACTTCCCCAACAGTATGCATGGGGGCCATATGCAAATCTTTTGCCAAGGAAAACCGTTGACTTAGGCCAAAAATTTTGTGACCAAGAACTGTTAGGAATATGGTCCCGAGCTTTTCACTGGTCCCTGAAATTAAGGTAGTGGTCTTTCTTTTCTGTATTAATTAAGTAATTGATCAATTCAACAAAAATGTAGTGATCATCTACCATATTCCAAGTCATTTGCTGGAACTGGGAATAAAGCAGTGAACAAGGCAAATACAGTCCTTGCCCTCCTAAAGCTTATAGTCTGGTGGGTTGTATGAGTTTTTCTTTCAACCTTCATTCCCTGGACTAAATTATCTAGGTTTGGTTTTTTTCTTTGTTGTTGTTGTTGTTTTTTGTTTTGTTTTTGGTGGTGGTGTTTGTTTTTTGCCTTTCCGCTTACCACTTTATGCTCATAGGAGTGGACTCCTTAGAATTGAGCCCCATTATTGGTGCCCCCAAATTCCAGAGAAGATCCCTAGAGCTGAGTCTGAAGCATTTCAGACCCCTTCCTGTAAGCCAGCTCCTCATCTGAAGCCTCCTCAGATGCCATTTTCTCATGTGAAGGTGAGATAATTATGTAGGTCTCTCTGCAACAACCGTGGAGAACGAGAATCTCTTATACCTACTAAATACACACCTGGACAATTCCAGAAGTACACAGAAAGTTAGGGGTTTCAGAGATCTGCCCTGTAAGACCTCATTCATTAGGAGAACCATCTAATCCCCAAGCCTATGTTCAATAGTGTATTCAGAAACATCATGTAGTGCTCTTTTCCCTTTGACAGAAAGGCTCAAGTTATATTGTGCCCATACCCTTCTTGGTACTATATTATGTACCTGGAGTGTCTTCCTTCCTTTAACTTCATCTTTTGAAATCATTTTTATTGTTCAAGATCTACCCACCATAAAATGCTATTTATATTTACTAAGCTTTTCCCAATCCCCACCCTACCTCTTCAACCAAGGCAAAACATGGTAGCAGAACATATTGGCAAACACTGAACTTGGAGTCAAAAAACCAAGCCACGTCCAAGTTGCTTAGCTTCTGGGCTTCTATGTCCACAAAATGAGGATGTTGACTTCAGCAACTTCTGTGGTCCCATCTATATTAACACTTACAGGGTATCTACTATGTGTTGTATCATTTTTATAAACCTATTTTTCCTACAAGTACAAGATGAGTACTATTGCCTTATTTATTGATGAGACTGGAACAGATTCCAACCCAGGGGTGCCTGACTCTACAGCCCAAACTCTTAGCAGCATGACACACCACAGCTCCCAAAAGCTTGTGGTGCCCTTCCTCCTCTTTTTCTCTTTTATTATAATGAGGCTCACCTCATTGTAGTAGTACTGCTTCTGGTTTTTGGATTAGAAAATAACCACCATATCCTTCAGATTCATCCTGGTCTCTCTAGGCAAGGAGTGACAAATCAGCAATGAAAATATTAATTACAATTGTATCTACACAACATCCCAGAAAATGGTAGAGACGTAGAAAAGCCAACTATGAAGCCAGCCGTTAAAACCATGTCCAACCAGGTGTGGTGGCTCACCTCTTTAATCCCAACACTTTGGGAGGCTGAGGCGGGCAGATCATTTGAGGCCAGGAGTTCAAGACTAGCCTGGCCAAAATGGTGAAATCCCATCTCTACCAAAAATACAAAAATTAGCTGGGCATGGTGGTACGCACCTGTAATCTGAGCTACTCAGGAAGCTGAGGCATGAGGATTGCTTGAACCCAGGAGGTGGAGGTTGCAGAGAGCCAAGATCACACCACTGCACTCCAGCCTGGGCAACAGAGCAAGACTTTATCTAAAGAAAGAAAGGAAGAATGAGAGAAAGAAAGAAAGAGAGAAAGAAAGAGAGGAAGGAAGGAAGGAAGAGAGAGAGAGAGAGAGAAAGAAAGAAAAAGAAAGAAAGAAAGAAAGAAAGAAAGAAAGAAAGAAAGAAAGAAAGAAAGAAAGAAAGAAAGAAAGAAAGAAAGAAAGAAAGAAAGAAAAAAAGACAAAGAAAAAAGAAATCCAATGAACAAATTTTACTTCTCTTTTTATGGGACCATTTGCTTTGGCAGTCTGCTCAGATGAGATATCAAGGTGCATCTATAAATGTAAAGCGTAGACTGATTCATTGAATTGGTCAGATTATTTTTTTAACAGGTCATTTCAGTCAAACAATTTGTTTGTAACCCAAGTTACTAACTAGTTATTGCCCATTTGATCTATTAAAAACAATTCATCCATTTGGTAAAGCCTCACTAACATTTTTTAAATCAATCTGTACAATACCTGAGAAAAATATATTAATTAGTTAATACCTTCACTCAATTAAAACTTGGGCATGTCTAAAGTCTGACCACACACCTCTTGTCATATTGCATTGGTCATCACAGATAAATTCTTACAATGTTGGACACAGATTCTTTAACAAAACTGTTGAACTTCAGTACACTCCAAGATGGTTAATGCAGTACATACTGCTCAAGGTTAGACTAAACACCAGGTCCAAGAATTATTTTCCATGGCCCTTCTTAATGACACAAAACCCTACCTTTTAACGGGCATTTTTTTCTCCCAAAACTTTGTATTGATTTATACATTTCTTCAATTCTATGTAAGTGGGTTGTGAATTTACAAGATCCTCAAATCTCATAAATCACACACCTCTTTCTTCAGTTTCCATCTACTTATTACTTCTGTGTTATCTCTTATTTGAAGACTAACTTTGCAAATGTGCAGAGAAGGTATTCTATCATATTCTGAGGGAAAAAAATGGCGTTGTTTGACTTGGATGTCCCTGGACTTTACAGTCTCACTCCAAATAATATAGTAACAGCCAAGGCCCCCTGATTTCTGCTAGGAGCCCTCAACCCCACATTGGCTAGCTAGGTGTATATAGCATTTTGTACATGGGCTTCTAGTAAGCCTAGAAATGAACTGTCATCTAGAGATTTTTATAGGCACTTGGCCAAATTCTAAATTGCTCAGGATTTGCATCTTCTAAAGAATAAAAGCCTATTTACACGTTCTCACTGTTTCAGAATTCCTGGCTAGCTACATGAGAATGTTTTAAAGGGTTGGTAACAATACAACTCACCATGGACCACCTAGATTAATATTAAAAAGGTGTTTCTTTGTTTCCAAGATTTTCATGTTTGCCTTCCCTTCTCTTCTCTCTCTCCAACGTATCAATGCCGTGCTTTCTTTTCTTCAAAGGTTTTTGGAAAGCGCAGGCACTCCCCAGGCCATTGGTCCACTGGATGACATTGAACTTACTCTGTGTGCTCACTGATGGCCTCTTTTCTAGGATAAACCATCACAACTGCCTTCATCAAGCTTGGAAAGTCATCTTTGGGATCATCCTTAAACTTGAGAGGTAGAAGGCAAACATAGGAGAAATGTCTAGATAACAACAACTAAGAAAGAACCTTGATCCATCAATAATAGAGTACATCAAGCAGCTTCATGCTCGATCTGAAATTATCATAGTCCTTATTATAGGTCACAGATAATACCTTATGGAGTGTGTTTAACCGTTCACATCTCTACAAAATGTCAAACAATATTCCGCACAAAATGAGCACTCAACAAACATTAGATTAAAAAGAGGAATAAATTGATGAAAAACTAGAAGGATATTAAGTGGAGAAATTAGAAGGGTGGATAAAGGTATTAATTAGATGAACAAATGAGAACTAGAACTTTATGACTACTATTTCCTCCTTTTTCTAAAAGCAAAATATGCCTTTGTAAAGTTGATGCTAGAAGTGTAAAAAGTTCCATTAACATTCATCTCAGAAATCTGTACAGAGTTCATACTTCCTCCCATCAAGGACTTCACATTCCCTTTCCTGGTTCTCAGTACTTCTCCTTTTGGTTCTGTGCCTCAGTGTACATTGTTTCTATTGATTCCTATTCCTAACCCTACCCTGGCACAATTTCTGATGTATATCTTTCAGCCATGATCTCCCCAATTTGCCCCTTCCATCTTCGTGAGCTTGGCCAGCTAAGTTGACTCTCTTTCTTCCAACTTGTCCATCAAGTTGTGGGAACTGGATCATTTACTTGAGTTGTTGAACTTAAGACCAGCATTATTTTAATTGATATTGTTTATTCTCTTTGCCTTTGCCTGAATAATAAAGGACTCTCACATGATTGTGAATTGCAGGTCTGTCTTTGCCATCAGATTTTTAATTTTGTTCAGGATTAAACCCATAGTAGTTTAAGGAAGGCAGTAACCTCTTCAACTCTATGGGAAAATGTTGTAAGAGCAGTTTGCAAATTCTAAATCCTCATTGAAGTAAGTTACTATTTGGGGTCACAAGCTGTCTACACAACCCTAAGAGGTTTGAATATAAATTTAAAATTTTGATTGTCCAGATGGTTGCTATTTGAAAAAGCCTATTTGGCATTCTAGACCTAACCCCCTGAATGATTAAAGAAGCAATAGGGTCAGGAAGAGTCAATATTTGTTATCTTGTAGACATTTTCTCTATAATGCTTAAGTACCCTAACTGTGATGCAGAGACTAAAATATTATAGCTAGATTTTTAAAAATTTGACCATATGCAAAAATGAGCAAGCAATGTGGATCATTTAACTGAAAGAATAAATGACAAGTGGCAGATAAGACAATTATCTTGGTTTTGGATATGTTTCTGTTCTTTTTGGATCATATCAAATGCTTCAGAGAGTAACTCCTCTTACAAGTATTCTTTGTGGTGCTAAGAAGGTAAAAGTTTCTATGGGCAAACTCCTCTGTATCCTGATTTAATTTTAAAAGACAATATTTATTAAGCAACCAGCATGTGTAAGGTTATTCCCATAAAGGTGATATGCAAAATGCCCAAGGATCTTGATGTCTAAGATCCTCATATTTAATTCCACGAAGACGTAGTATATCATCTGAGAAGTAATAACCTAACATTACTGAGCACTTTTGAAAGGCAAACATGACAACGTCCTCCTTTCCTATCACAGAAGATAGTCACTGTTAAATTCTGAAGGATATTGAAAGAATTCAATTGTATTTTTCCTCCAGCCTGGAGAGAACTCCTCTGCTGCCATTATCAGATTCTGGGTCTCTAACCTGCTGCCATTACCCCAATACTCGTGATACCTTCATTTGGTAATTTACAGTAGAGTGAGAGAGAAAATAGGGGAACTTAGCTCTCCCAATTCTATCACCACAAGAGTGACATAACACACTATATCTCCCTTGAGAGCCATCTTACCTTTCTTCCTCATGCCAAATATCTCCTGGGCTATGATGGGAACAAGTGAAGGATAAAGTAGGGTAAATCTCAAGAGAACAGTATGTGGTAATAGGAGGAGAGGTTAACTTTGTCCAACTTACTCATTCCTTTGTGGCTCACTAGGAAAGGAAATCCTTAAAAGAAAGGTATCCTATATGAATTCTATACATTTCCTTAATATTCTATTATTTGGTTCACACAACCCTCTTTCAAATTCTCCACTCCAATGTCCAATCCATTTTCTCACATAACTCTGCCTTCCCCATAAAGCCTTAATCTCTACAAACTCAGGTGCCTCAGGCATTGGCCTGAGTTAATGGAGGTTCCACTCTACTTGGTTCTGTTTGACTTATGAGGACAGTGCTAGAAGAGATTCCTGTGGATGAAGCAGAAAGTAAATGTTTTGAATTTCATCTTTTGTCATAAACAGGGTCAGCTGATTTCAAAAGTTTACCTAAAAAGAGAGAAAACCTCAGGGCAAGGATTGACTTTTCCTCAAAAAATAAACCGAAACCAAAAAATACAATCTATTCTGGTATCATGAAAAATGAAATGTCTCGTTTCAGCATGATTTTGACCTCACCCTTTGGGGAAACAAAGATCCTAGAATTATTGAAGGAGGAGCACGTGACCGTTTCTTAGGCTTGATTGACTCTCTTCCATTTTGATAGGTCGCTCCAGTTCTAACTAGGTTAAGTTTCATTTCAAACATTTTTACATGCTTTATCTCATTCAACGTTCAAAACTACCCACTGAGCATGGATATTTCTGCCCATTTTATTTGTTAAGGTACCTTAAAAATGCTTACATTTTAGTTAATGCTTCTGGCATTTGAGAGAAAAATATGCAATCTGTAAGCTCAAAAGAGATAACATATAATAAGTTCATTTGAACCATCAGTCATGTTTCCCACGAACAACTTAAACCTTTAACTGTCTCACTTTTTCAAAGGAATAGAAAGGCATCCTCCTGGTTGTGTGACTTTTGCCCTTTTCTAGAAAGCTCGTAAGCAGTCTTCATTAGATAACTTACAGAATACAATATTCATTAAATAGACATCAATCCGTCATCATGGACCAAGAGTATACCCATTTCTCTGTACTATAAGGCATAGAAAATATGTTATCTAACACACTTTCACAGACTTTACAAATGATAACCCACTTTGCAGATGACTGACCTACCCAAGAAAAATTAAGAAATGAGGGTGAGCGTTCTATTCTCTCTAAATCATGTTTCATTTCAATTTATTCTCAATATCCAGAAGGATAACTGATGCTTTTTGGATGAGCTCATTTAAACATGTCAAACTCTTTTTACAAAGATTAACTAGAATGTGTCAGCTATGCTGGTGGCAAAACCATCTTGTTTAAAGTCTTCAAGAAGTAATATACAAAGCAAGATTACAACTGCTCAATCTTTAGCATGACATGCATAAAATCAATATTTCAAGTTCCTTTGGGAGTTACAGCCCAACATGCTGCTTATAAATCGTCATAATGACCTCAGCCAGCCCCTCCTGTCCAGTGGGGAAAGTGGAATTACTCAGACTTCGAGGGGAGACTTAAACACTGGGCAGTTCACAAGGGCTGTGAATAGGCTGATGGTTTTCTAGAAGAAAAATGTCAGATGTAGAAGTTTCCTAGATGCCATGCCATAATCAGTCCCATCTGCTCCAAACTCAGAGAGCCAAAGTCACTCATTGAAAAAGCTTTGGAACAGCAAAGCATGGGCATGTTCAGAGAGCATAGTGAATGACTTCTCACGATCCAAGAGATTTCAAGTAGCAGAATTTCTAAACGTTCCATGCAGAAGAGGACACCAAAATATCCTCTGGGAGATCTTTTATATCTCACTTAGTGAAAGAAGTTTCTGTTAACTGGTCTCTCTGGATTAATCAATATCTTTAATTTCTGGACTGCTCAACTTTGTGAAAAACTGAGGTTCTCCTTTACAATTTGGACAAGTCTAATGTTTTCCATTTCTTCCACTGGTGCTTTGAAACCCTCGCTCTACTTGAGGATATTTTAAGAACAATCTGAAGAATAGGAGCTTTAGAATTTACTAGTATAGCATTCTGAACCAGAGATAATTTTAGTCCCCAGACAACATTTAGTAATATCTGGAGACATTTTTGATCATAGCAAACTGAGGGAGGACTGCCACTGGCATCTGGTGGGTAAAGGCTAGGGATAATTCTAAATATCCTACACAAGACAGCCCTCCACAGCAAGAAATTACCTGCCCCAAAAGGTCAATAATGCCACAGTTGGAAAGCCTTGCACTCGCAAAATGGCAAAAACCCAAGTTTAACCAATGGCCAAAGCTCAATTTTAACCACAGATAAAAATTCCCTCATGCCATGTTGCAGGAAGCAGAGAAAGAAAGCAGTCTAATTATTTCAATGGTGAATAAGAAATCTCTGAAAAGAGATGTTGCCAAGACCACTTTTGTGACACAATCAACCAAGCTTAAAAAAAAAAAAAAAAGGCCTTCCAGTTGGGTCTTACAATACAACTTGGAAAAGTAAATGCCAGAGACAACTGGAAAAAAGAGTTGATGCCCAAACAGATTTCCCTGTTGTGATGCATGTTAGTTGACTTAAGAGCCTCCAAGTCCCTAAAGTGTTAATTTCCAGAAAAATTGAAAGACGAGGATAGAGGGGTTAAGTTAAACATCCACTGTGAGTTGTTCTTACACTACAGTTGAAGAGAGATCTTGAAATATATTTTTCATTCATTTTCTCTCTTTGTGTCTCCCTATGTGAGAAACATGGCATGCACAATTGGCGCCTATATTATCCTCTGGCCAATACTTTATCCCAGTTGCCTTAGCAACTGTCAATATTTGTCCGGTATGTCACAGCCCCAGTTGGCTGATGGCTGGTTGAACATCTACTTGTAAAGTTTAGGGAAGAGAGACACCCAGTGGTCTAAATTAACTGGGTTGCTGAAAGCCATCTCCTGCTTCATTCTATTTTCACTTCAGAAACATTTATTAATTTTTAAATCTGATCTTCTGTTAATCATCAACAATCCCCACAGTTAAACTTATGAAAGCAGAAAAGAACACGAGTTGGCACACTTACTTTTTCTGTAAAGGGCCAGACAGTAAATATTTCAGGCTTTGTGAGCCATATGGTCTCTGTTGAAACTATTCAATTATTCCGTTATAGCACAAAAGCAGCATTAAACAATATGTAAACAAATGAGAATGGCTGCATTCCAATAAGATTGTACTTACAAAAGCAGATAGCAAGCCAAATTCAGCCCATTGGCAACCATTTGTTAACCCCTGCATGAGAAGATAGAATGTATGTGCTCTTTCAATCTGCACATGCAACTGCCCCTTTCCCTCCCCCAAATTTTAAGGCAACTGGAAGAATCACTGCAAAAAGACACATCAGTATTCAGTCACTAACATTAATACAACTATTTAGCATGTTCTAGACACTGTTCTAAGTGCCACAGTCACAGCAATGTAGAAGACAGTTGCTCTGGACCAAGTGCTGTATCCCCTCAAAATTTAATGTTGAAATGTTGAAATTCTAGTCCCCAGTGGGATGGCATTTGAAGATGGAGCCTTTGGGAGATAATGAGGTATTGAGGGTGGAGTCCTCATGACGGAATTAGTGTCTAAGAAGAGACAGGCTGGAACTTACTTCATCTCCATCCTTCTGCCATGCAAGATTACAACAAGCTGGATATCTACAAAGCAGCAAGAGGGCCCTCACAAGATACCAGACTGCCAGCACCCTGCCTTCCCGGCCTTCAAATTGTGGAAAATAAATGTTTGTTGTTTAAGCGACCCAGTATCTGATATTCTGTTACAACCGCCCAGACTAAGACAGCAGTTAAAGACCTCTCTGTCTTTGTGGAGCTTATATTTATAGTTAGTAACATAATATGTAAATAATTTTGTAAATCAAATGATAGTAACTACTGTTAGAATATTTCAAGGCAGAAGCGGGACAGGGAATAATGAGTTTTAAAAAATGTTGTAGATTAGATTGCATTTCCCCCCAAAATATTGAAGAACTAGTTCCTTGTATCTGTTAATGCAAT
This sequence comes from Macaca mulatta, assembly GCF_049350105.2. Lineage (NCBI taxonomy): Eukaryota > Metazoa > Chordata > Mammalia > Primates > Cercopithecidae > Macaca > Macaca mulatta. The sequence continues at coordinate 129,810,244 of NC_133413.1, forward strand.
ATTATTTGGAAATATGATCTTTGAAGATGTAATCAAGTTAGGAAGAGCTCATTAGGTAGGCCCTAATCCGGTATGACTTGTGTCCTCATAAGAAAATGAAATGCCACATGAAGACAGACCCTGGGAGAGTCCCATCCAATGACAGAGAAAGAGACTGGAGTGATGCAGCTGCAAGCCAAGGAATGACAAAGATTGCTGGCCATATTCAAGCTGGGAGGAGGAAAGAAAGGATTCTCAGAGGACCATGGTCTTGATGACACCTTGATGTCAGCTGGTTTGCCTCCAGAACTGTTAGGGAATAAATTTCTGTTGTTTTAAGCCACACAGTTTGTGGTACTGTGTTAAGACAGCCCTAAGAAACTAATACAGGAACAGAGAGAATTGTTACTGTTAAAAGGGTGGCAAAGAAAGGCTTCAGTGAGAGGGTGAAGGAGCAACTCATAGGGATGTGTGCGACAGTAATCAAAGCAGAGGAAACAGCAAATGTTAAGGCCCTGAGGCAGGAGGATCACAAGGCTGTTCTTGTGCCTGGGGCAGAGTGAGCCACAGGGAGAAAGGGGAGTCATAAATCAGAGAGAGAAATGGAGCAAGATGAAAAACGTCTTGTGGGACACTGCCTGGAATTTGGCTTTTATGCTGAGTGAAATATGATATTAAAGAATTTTGAGTAGAAGAGTGACACGTCATATGACATTTATGAAAAGCATTGTTCTGGCTGTCCTATTGAGAATATATCCCATAGAAGCAAAGATGGAAGTAGAAAGACCTATTATGAGGATACTGCAATTAACCAGGTGAGAGATGCATGGGGTAATAGTGGAGGTGGTGAGAGGTGTAGGATTTGTTGTTAGAAGAGGATCTACTGACATATTACATATGAGGTGTGAGGAAAAGGGAAGGTCAAGGATGAATTCAAGGTTTTTGCTTCAGGCAAATTGTAGTTTGAACTTGTGATGAGGAAGACTGGGATAAGAGCAAATTTCCTTGTAGGGGTGTGTCAAGAGTTCACTTTTGAGCATGTTATGATAGGGATATTATTAGATAAATAGTTAGATCTCTGAGTCTGGAGTTCAGGAGAAAGTTCTAGGGTGACGATTTTAAATGTGGGTTATAATTAGTACAGGTGGTCCTCAGCATTTGTGAAGGATTGGTTCCAGGACCCCCCTTACATACCAAAATCTGCAGATGCTCAAGTCCCTTATGTAAAATTACATGATACTGGCATATAACCTACACACATCCTCCCATGTACTATACTTTAAATCATCTCTAGATCATGTGTAATACATAAAACAATGTGAATTCTATGTAAATAGTTGTTAAACTGTATTGCTTAGGGAATAATACAAGAAAAAAAAGTCTGTACATGTTGAATACAGACACAATTTTTAAAATATTTTTTATCTACTATTAGTTGAATCCACGGATGTGAAATCCATGCATATGGCGGGCCAATTGTGCATAAATGGTGTCTAAAGCTATGAGACCTGATGAAGTTAACAAAGAAATTAGCATAGATGGGGTAGAGAAGAAGAGTATTTAATTGATTGAGCCCTGGAGGACTGCAACCCTCACTACTAAGTCTACAAACAGAAATGAGCCAGTTAAGAAGATAAGAAACTGCTTGAAATGTAGGAAAACCAAGAGATCATGAGGTCCTGAAGCCAAGAGAAAGACAGACATGAAAATGTGTGTTAAATACTAGTAGCTTAACACATAGGAAATATGTAAGTTAAGTGCTTATAATCAGAACTGAGAGCTGACTGCTGGATTTATCAGTGTGGAGATCATAAATAGTCTTGAACATATAATTTATCATCCAAATAAAGTCACTTTAAAATAATAATTTCAATTATGATTATTTCAGTAATATTCAAATTATTATTTCAGTAATATTCAAATTATCATTTCAATAATAATAATTGAAAACTTATTCCTAGAGAATAGGCAGGGGCCAGTATTTTCTGCACAAATTAATATGTACAGTCACCCTTGTCATGAAAATGTTGATAAGAGCAGTTTTATGGGTGTGACAGGATATTTGACTGAAAGAATTAGAGTCTATAGATAACGGATGGAGAGAAACGTGGGACGGCAATTACAGATAACATTTCAAGGAAAGTAAAGAGAATGACATAGTCAGAGGTTGGTTAGCAAATTCAAAAGCATAGCTAGAGAGGAGAAAAAAGTTATAGTGTTTTATAGCACTATAGAGTGACTATAATAAACAACAATTTATTGTGCATTTTCTTTTTTGTTTGTTTGGTTTTCTGTTTTGGTTTGGTTTTGTTGGTCGGTTTTTTGTTTGTTTGAGACAGAGTCTCACTCTGTCACCCAGCCTGGAGTGCAGTGACACCATCACAGCTCACTGCAGCCTCAATCTCCCAGGCCCAAGCAATCCTCCCACCTCAGCCTCCCAAGTAGGTGGGACTGCGGGAGCACATCACCACACCCAGCTAATTTTTGTTTTTTGTAGAGACAGTTTCACCACGTTGCCCAGGCTGGTCTTGAACCCCTGATCTCTAGGAATTTGCCCGCCTCAGCCTCATCAGAGTAAAAACTTTCAAGCCACAAGAGGAGAAGTTCTGCAAGTTCCTACCATATCATCTAGCCATCTGCTTGAATCTGTGCTTATTTTCTGCCTTTTCTCCAGTTATTATGGATAAAATGTCTATATGCTTATATAAGGCCAAGCCTTCTGTTTGTGCTGTATCTCTCTTGACTCCAGCAATTCTCTCTCCCATCTCCCTACCCTCAGGCAATTTTTTTCTTTCTTTTTTTTTTAATTGAGATGGAGTCTCACTGTGTCAGAAGGCAGTGGCACAGTCTTGGCTCACTGCAACCTCCGTCTCCCACGTTCAAGTGATTCTCCTGCCTCAGCCCCCAGAGTAGCTGGGATTACAGGCATGTGCCACCACACCTGGCTAATATCTGCTTTTTTATTAGAGACAGGGTTTCATAATGTTGGCCAGGCTGGTCTTGAACTCCTGAACTCAAGTGATCCACCTGCCTCGGGCTCCCAAAGTGCTGGGATTACAGACGTGAGCCACCACGCCTGGCCCAGGCAATTTGTCTCTGTTTTTCTATTTGGCCACTGTCTAGAGCCCAAGTCTTTGACCTCAAATTCCAGTTAATATCAGATAAAGGAATGAGAAATGTTCGTAATACATTTGCATTCTGTATAAAAGCTGAATTTTTAAGTAAACACAAAATACGTACATATTTTTAGATCATTCTGAAGACAGTGTGACCTAAATGATTATTTTTCCTACCTGGAGAAGAATTCCACATTTAAGTCTCAAAGTGCTGGGATTATAGGCATGAGTCACTGTGTCCAAATATTGTTTATTTTCAAATATCTAGAAAAGCAGATTTTGAATGTTCTAGACATAAATAATAAATGTTTGAGTAATGGGGTATGCTAATTACCCTAATTTGATCATCATATATTGTATACATGTGTTGAAATATCATACTATACCCCATAAATATGTACAATTATTATGTGTAAACTAGAAATAACAATTTCAAACTTAAAAATATTTTGAAGAATGATATGGAGTAAACAGGGTTGGTCTGGGGTTATTGTTGTTTTTTCAATAATGAAGTACATTATAGAATGTTTAAATGCCAATTGGAATTACCTAGGCAAAGAAGAAAAAAAAATTACCTGAATTAGGGGTGGGGAGATGGGAGACAGAATTGCTGAAGTCATGGGATCTTGGGCACAAACAGAAGGGTTGGCCTTATATAAGCATATAGACATTCTCTCCATAATAACCGCAGGCAAGGCAGAGAAAATAACCAGATTCAGGTGGATGGATAAATAATGTGGTGGGAACTTGCAGAACTTCTCTTGTTGCTTAACATTTCTCACCCTGATGAGAGTGAGGAGGAGAGAAGAAGAGGGAGCAGGAACTAGAGGTGGAGTAGATAGACTACGGGTAAAGCAGGGGAACTTGTGGGCAGCACTAAGGCTGGTTGGATTGGATAGGGCACAATCTATTGGCACTGGGAGTGTGATCAACCCAACCCAAGGTAGTCATGGACTGTGTGTGGGGGAGCACTGATTTCCCAAGGAAAAATCTGAAATTGAGGAAATATTAGATGAAGGTGGAATGAATACTGGGAAGGCAAGCTCAATAGGCTGTAAGTTTTGGTGGGTTTTGTTTTGTTTTGTTTTTTGGTTTGTTTTTTGAGACAACATCTTGCTCTGTCACCCAAGCTGGAGTGCAGTAGCACAATCTCAGCTCACTGCAACCTCTGCCTCCGGGGTTAAAGCAAGTCCCCTGCCTCAGCCTCCCAAGTAGGTGGGATTACAGATGGGTGCTACCGTGCCCAGCTAATTTTTGTATTTTTGCAGAGACAGGATTTCACCACGTTGGCCAGGCTGGTCTCAAATTTCTGACAAGTGATCCACCTGCTTCAACCTTCCAAAGTCCTGGGATTACAGGCGTGAGCCATCACACCCAGCCAATAGGCCATAGGTTCTGGTCCTGGCTTTTTCATTTATTATCTGTGTAACTTTGAACAAGTTCCTTAACTTCTTTGAGCCTCTGTATGCTGATATACAAAATGCAGATTGTTATACCTGCCTCACCATGACAGTTGACTGAGATAGCATACATACAAACACTAAATACTGTTTTCCATAAGGGCTTTTGAATTGAAAAGATCACCTAATTTTGCCGCTGTTACATAATAATTACATTATTATTATTATGCTTTCAAAATATTTGGCCACTGTCTATAGGCCGAGTCTTTGACTTCAAATTGCAGTTTATATCAGATAAATGAATGAGAAATGTTTATAATACATTTGCATCCTGCAGGAAAGCTAAATTTTTAATTACACACAGAATATATACATATTTTTAAATCACTCTGAAGACAGTATGACAGAAATGACTTTTATTTCTACCTAGAGAAGAATTCCACATTTAAGTAACAGGCCTAAAGTCCTTCCAGTTCTAAGTTTCTATATACAAGTCTACTCAGGTTTATTCAGATCAATGACTTATCAGTTTTGCACAAATTGCTCCCTGAATCCAACAGTGCAGTAACTCAAAGTCACCATGTCCTTCCTGTCTCCAGATACAAATGAAGTGACCTTTACATCTATAACCAAAATTTCTGCTCTTGACTGCTAACTTCATCTTTAGAATTTATCTCGATCTCTCTCTCTCCCTCCCTCCCTTACACACACACACACACACACAATCCTTCCTTCAAGGATTTTAATAATGCTCCAAAACATTTGCATATGCTCACAATTCAGTCTGTTAGCTATTGACACCATTTGAAAACCTTCTACAGTCTTTCTATCAGGTTCTGATTTCCCTGAGTCAATACTTGTCCCTAACATTGCTTTAGACAGACTTCTCATTGTCATTGTTAACAACCCACATTGAGAATGCCAGTATAATATACAAGGGAACTATCTCAGGAAGCTGCCAAAGCTCGTCAAGTTTTGAGTGTTAGAGATGTGCTGGGTTCTCGGCAGAGGTGAGGAGAGGGAGCAAAATTAGAATCCTCAGACTCATTCATTCATTCAACATTAATTGACCACCTGCTGCATATAGCAGTGAAGCTTAGTGGTTAAAAGTAAGGACTTTGGTGTCAGACATTCCTGATTCAAGTCACACTCTGCCACTTATGAGTTTTGTGATCTTGGTTGTGTCCCTTTTTCTCTCTGGGCCTCGGTTTACTTTTCTGTAAAATAAGAATTATCATAGATCTCTTTTATGGAGTTGCTATGAGAATTATATAAGATAATCTATGTAATATTGGAACCTGGATGGAAATACAGCAGTTTTTATCCTCACCTAGGTTCCAGACTCTGATTTGACTCTGCGGATAAAAATGCTTATTACATCTGCAGCATTTTGTCGTTTTAAACACACCCAGCAAGCCCACTCAAGAACCAGATCAAGAACAATTCCAGAGATCTATAGGAATATTTGAGAATTACTTTAGGCCAGTGTTCTTTCCATTCATTTAAAACCATTTGACATCTTGGCTTCCGAAGGTCTTTGTTTTGTTTGGCTTCATACTTTGGTCTTTCTCTTTGCCTTGAGAAGACTTTTCCCCCCATACTTTTTGGGAGTGGTGAAAATTTTAATCCCTTCATTAGTTCTCTTATCTTTACCATAGTACTCTCAAAATACAGTTTAAATGTGCACATGTCTTTCTCCCCATTGCTTCCATGCTGGTTCAAGGCACAAACAATTCTTGCCTGGACCATTTCAGGAGCTTTCTACCTAATCTTCCCATTTCCTTTCTAACTATGTTCTATCGTTTTCACAACAAAGCATATGTATTATCCATTTCTGTCTTTAAAATCATTCAGCAGCTCACTGGTTTTTTTTTTTTTTTATCAAAACCCAAATTCATTACTATAAGGTAGAGAAGATAACTCACAATTTACTAAAATCTCTTAATCTCTTCTTTCCTACCATAGAAATGGAGTTGTGTCAGAGAAGCAGCTGCCAAGCCAGGGTTACAGCCCTGTGGCTACATGTCACCTGTGTGTTAGTTATCTATTGCTGCTTAACAAATCACCCTGGAACATAGTAGTTAAAACAATTAAAACGTATTATTGTGTAGTTTCTGTGGAGCATGAATTCAGAGGCAGCTTAGTTGAGTGATTCGGGCTCAAGGTCTTTTATGAGCTTGCAGTCAAGATGTTGGACAAGGCTGCAGTCATCTGAAGGTTTGATTGGAGCTAAAAGATCCTCCAGCCTCATTAATGTAGCTATTGGCAGAAGGCTTCAGTTTCTTGCTGTCTGATGGCCAGAGGATTTACTTCTTTGCTATGTGGATCTCTTTATTGGTGAGTATACTCATAACATGGCAGCTGGCTTCCTCCAGAGCAAGTGATACAAGAGAGAAGCTAGCAGGAATTCACAGTGTCTTTTATAACCCAGTCTCTGAAGTCACAAAACACCATTCCCCCACTCTCTTTTCTATTCATTAGAAGTGAATCATTAAATCAAACTCACACTCAAAGGGTGCAAAATTTGGCTCCACCTTTTAAAGAGATTGTTAAGAAAAAGTTAGGGACATATTTTAAACTGCCATACCTGTGACTGGTTTTCCCAATAGAATGTGAGCAGAGGTGAGTTTTACTACTTCTGAGTCAACTCTTTTAAGAAGCAAGTGGCTTCTTTCATACTCTAGTTCTCCTTTCCCTGGCAGGGTGCAAAAATGTGATTAGACCCAAGAAATGGCAAAGCCAAATGATGATTGCAGGGCCATAGGTTTCTGAATCAATATATTGAAGGGAGCTTCCCAACTACCAGACACTTTGGATATGAACTTGAATGAGAAATAGAATCCTTTTGTGTTTGAGTCTTTATTTTGAGGTCTAATTGTTAACAGCAGTTTAGCCTACCCTTACTTACACTTACAGCTTCCAAGGCCTGGCATTAACCAGCCCGTCCTTACTCTCAGACCACTTTCCTTGAACCATCTAACCCAAGTTACAACAGTGTCCTTCAGTTACATGAGGATCCCAAGGTCTCAGAGTCTTTCCAGGTGCTTCTGTCTCTGCTGTTGCCTCCTAACATCACATGGCTGACTCCTATCACCCATTGGGACTTGGTTTAATTACAAACTCCTCAGAAAAGATTGGTCCGGCCATTCTAATTAAATAGGTCTCTACCTTATACATACCATTCACTTATTCTATACCACTTATCATAAACTAGAATTACACATTTATTTATTTGTTTAATGTCTATCTCGCATAATAGTCAGTTAGCTCCTTGAGACTAGAGTCCATGTGTTGATGTGTTGTAGAGTGTATCCTTCCTCATCCAATGTGAGGATTTCATATCCCTGCCCTACTGCAGTCAGATGTGGTCATGTAACTCTCTTTGGCCAATGAAGTATGAACGTAAATTACATGTGCAGTTTCTGAGAAGCAGCTTTAAGTTCTTCTTCTTTTTTTTTTTTAGACAGAGTCTCACTCTGTTGCCCAGGCTGGAGTGCAATGGTGCAATCTTGGTTCACTGCAACCTCTGCCTCCTGGGTTTCAAGCTATTCTCCTGCCTCAGCCTTCCAAGTAGTTGAGATTACAGGCGAGTGCCACCATGCCCAGCTAATTTTTGTATTTTTAGCAGAGACGGGGTTTCACCATGTTGGCCAGGCTGGTCTTGAACTCCTGACCACTCGTGATCCACCCACTTCAGCCTCCCAAAGTGCTGGGATTACAGGCATGAGCCAGCATGCCTGGCAAGCTTTAAGTTTTTCATCTGGTTCATCTAACACTATTTCTGCTCAAGGAGAGGAAGGATTAAAAGGGAAAGTCATGAGTTGCTGCTTTTCTTCTTAAATTGAAGTGAAATTCACATAACATAGAATTAACAATTTCAACATGAAGAGCTCTGTAGCAGATAGTACACTTATTAGTTGCTTTTGTTACTAAGTAACTCAGAACAATGTGAGGCTCCTATTGAAAGCAATTCTCAGAGAATTTGGAAATGGAAACTACTAGGAAATGCCCCCTACCTGGTAGATTATACTGGTTGGAGGTCAAGATCCCGATGCCCCATCAGGTGGGAGAATGAGAGAAAGGGAAATTCCTGAATTTACTAAAGATGGCTGGGGTACAAAATTAATTATAAAATAAAATTGGAAAGGAGATACTTTGTATAAATTTAGGGTTTCGTTTGAAATTGTAGTTATCCCAAAGAAGGTAAGAACGACCAAGTAACTATTAAAGCTCTAGTTATCAGAATTTTCCCCATTGGATTGAAAAGATTTTGAATGAATGACAGATCAGTTTCTTTTAATACACTCCCACTATCAGGTAGCGAAAGGGAAAAAATAGCCATGAAAAGAGAAGAGAGATATGGAAGTGAGGATTAGAGGTGCTGACTGGCTCTCAGTTTTATTTAAACTTTTAAATCATCCTGTCTTTCATCTAGAGAATAATGATGTTGGGAAAAATTTCCCCTTTAGAATAACTTTACCACAAATAAAGAACAATGAAACTAGCAAACCCTTAGTCCAAATTTGGAGGAACTCACAGCTTGAAGTATTAGAAGATTACTATAAATTTCTCCCCAAAGCTATGATTTCTGTTTCACAGAAGAAATATGTCCAATGACTACAATATTATAAGTTAGAATGGATATCAGTTCCAACCCTTTTTATTTCATAGGTAAGGACACTTAAAATCCCTAACCCCACTCAACAGAAATATTTTTGATCCTGGATAGAGTTACTGGGGACATATTCCAATAAATCTTTATAAGTATATTTTTAATGTCAGCATAACTATAAGCTAATTCATTAATATAAATTAGCATTTCTGCCAGTTAATAGAGGAAAAAGAGGGACAGAAATATAGCTACATACAATGATCTATTCCTCTCCTCATGAGTTTTATAAATAATATTTGATCATTAAAACAAAACTTATAACATCTGAAACTCAAGACAATGATGTTTAAAAGTGGAAAAGGTAAAAGGAACCTAAATGGAAGTAAGGTTTCCACGTTTTACTTGAAGTAATAAAGTATTGATACATTGACTGCAATGTCACATATGTATATTATAATATCCAGACCAGCCGCTAAGAAAATTACACAAAGATATGCACCAAAAAACACTATAAATAAATCAGTGGAGGGCAGGTGCGGTGGCTCACAACTGTAATCCCAGCACTTTGGCAGGTCGAGGCGGGTGGATCACTTGAGGTCAGTTCGAGATCATCAGCCTGGCCAACATGGCAAAACCCCCATCTCTACTAAAGAAAAAAAAAATAGCTGGGCATGGTGATGCACACTTGTAGTCCCACCTACTCAGGAAGCTGAAGCAGGAGAATTGTTTGCACCCTGGAGGTGGAGGTTGCATTGAGCCGAGATGGCGAGACGCACTCCAGCCTGGGCAATAGAGTGTGACTATGTCTAAAAAAAAAGAAAAAAAGAAAAAAAAGAAAAAAAAAGACAGAAGGAAAGAAAGAAAAGAAAAAGAAAAACAAAACAAAACAAAAAGCCCTGACATTGGGTAATTTATAAAGAAAAGAGGTTTGGTTGGATAAAGGCAGTAGTGCTGACATCACTCAGCCTCTGAGGAGGCCTCGGGGAGCTTTCAGAATAATGGCAGAAGGTGAGTGGGAAGCAGGCATGTCATGCAGCCAAATCAGGAACAAGTAGGGTTGGGTGGGGGGAACTGCCACACACTTTTAAATGACCAGATCTTGCAAGAACTAGCTCCGAACCACAAAGACAACACCAAGCTATGAGGGATCTACCTCCATAACCCAAACACCTCCCACCAGGCCCCAGCTCCAGTATTAGGGATGACAATTTAACATGAGATTTGGGCAGGGACAAATATCCAAACTAAATCATGTTTCTTGCTTTCCAGTCACACTAAGCCTTCTTGAAAGAATAGTTTATGTTCCCTTCTCTACTTAATTGTTATATCTTACTTATGGCTACAAGAAACAGACTACCCAACTAAAAATTTCCCCAAACAAATTGGATTCTATTGACTCGCATAATAAGCTAGGAGATAGGTGGCCGCCAGCATTGGTTTAATGCACAATAATATGTTCAGATATGTAAGTTCATTCCTCTCTTTGATTCCCTCATCCTCAGATGGTGGCCTCTTGTCTTTAAGAGCATCTCCATGGTTATAAGATTGCCACTGCAACTTCAGGGATCACATCCTTACACAACTACTTCCATAGACAGGTGGAACAGCAGGAACAGGAGACAAACAAGAAGGTTCTTCTTAAACATTGTTTTCTTTCTCTTTTCTTTTTTCTTTTTTTTTTTTCTTTTTTTTTTTTTTTTTTTTTTTTGAGTGTCTTCCTCTGTCATCAGGCTAGAGTACAGTGGCACGATCTCAGCTCACCGCAACCTCTGCCTCCTGGGTTCAAGTGATTCCCCTGCCTCAGCCTCCCAAGTAGCTGGGACTACAGGTGCACAACACCATGCCCGGCTAATTTTTTTGTATTTTAGTAGAGACGAGGTTTCACCATGTTGGCCAGGATGGTCTCGATCTGACCTCGTGATCTGCCCACCTCGGCCTCCAAGAGTGCTGGGATTTCAGGCGTGAGCCACCATGCCCGGCCCTCTTTCTTTTCATCCATGAGAAAACATTCCCTAGCAGTCTTCCTGTAGTTACCCTTGATCAGATTTAAATCACATGGCCATCTCTACTAACAAGGAAAACCACAAAAGCATTTTAAGCTATCTCAGCGGGAGACCCTGCCTATAGGGAAGAAGTGAAGAGAGTGACCCTTGGTAAATTGGCCAGCAGAATTGGCTATGTTCACCAGCCTTTTAGATTAAAGACAGAGAGTGTCTGGGGAATGCAGTGGTCGGTCATGCAAACTTTAAGCCCCTTTTCTGCCTGAACCTCCTACAGAATTTTAACATATTGACTACTTCCTTCTTCCCACAAATTTCTACTGGAACAAGTAACTTCACATCACCCTATCCTAATGTCCCAGTATCTCTGTGCCCTTTTCCATTCAGTCTTGCTTTTCCATTGTGTCTTAAATGTAAATAACCCTTTTTTTTTTTTTTTTTTTTTTTGAGACAGTCTCGCGCTCTGTCACCCAGGCTGGTGTGCAGTGGCGAGATCTCGGCTCACCGCAACCTCCACTACCCAGGTTCACACAATTCTCCTGTTTCAACCTCCCAAGTATCTGGGACTACAGGTGTGCACCACCATGCCTGGCTAATTTTTGTATTTTTAATAGAGACGGGGTTTCGCCATGTTAGCCAAGCTGGTCTCAAACTCCTGAACCTCAGGCGATCCACCCACCTTTACCTCCCAAAGTATGAGATTACAGGTGTGAGCCACCATGTCCGGCTGTGAATAACCTCTTATCATTCTGCCCTTGGCTCCATTCTCTTCTTGCCCTGTATCAGTCTGTCATGTCCTTTTTAGACTATAGGTTGCTTTGAGAAAATGGAAGAAATTATCTTTAAAATGCACAAATCCACAACATATAGGTGAGTGTATAATTTTGGGGAATTTAGGGACCCCCTAAAGCCCATCCATCAATCACTTTAGGGCTCCCTGGTCCATATTTTGGAAGTCCCTGCTCCATGCATTCTCCCTGGGCACTCTCAATAATGCCATGTTTTCAGCTCCATCCAATGTTCCTCACATAGGTAGCACCACCTTAGACCTCTTTGTTGAGTTCCAAACTTATAATTTCAACTATGTAGTAAAATCCCTCTCAACATTTGTTGCAGATGTTTCGTACCAACCTCATCCCAAAATAGACTATCTTTGATCATTATCCCTCCTTGCTCCGGTCTGCTCCTCCCCTTATATTCTTTCTCTACGTTAATAAGATTTTTATCAGTTCTAAGTAGTGTCACCTCGCATTTTTTCCCCTCTCCTACATTCAGTTGGTCTCCATGTCCATTCAAGTGTATTACAAAGGCTCTCTGGAATTTGTCTCCTGTTCTCCGTCTCTCCTGCAACATTCTGAATAGGTACTTCATGATTTTCTTCCTGGGTTATCACATCAGACTTATACTAGTGATTCCCTCCTTTTGTCCTCGCTCCATGCTAACACCAGGGATCTCTCACTAAAACTAAATTTTAATCATTTTCCAGATTAAAATCTACTGTAACCCCCATTTCCAACACAAACCAAAATTCCTTAGTATTACATCCGTGTCTTCACATTGTCTGACTCCTGTAGCCATCTCCTTCCATACCCCACATGTAGCCTATGCTCAGGCCACTACTGCCAAGTGCCTGAGTAAGCCATGTGTCTCGCTCATCCGTGCACCTCATCCACCTGGAATTCCCATCTCCTACTGCTCTACCTAATAGATGTATAGTCACCCTTTAAAGCATAAATCAAAGGCCAGCTCCTTTGTATACCATCCTTGACCTGCCCTCTCTCCTTTCTTTTAATTTTATGCGAACTCATATTATTGAATTTATCCCAGTGAGTAGTAGTTTTTGTTTATGATGTTGTAAACCCCATAATATTCTGAGCACTTTGGGAGCACAAGTCATGAGTAATTAACATTTCTGATTGTCAGACAGCAAATGTCAATATGTTGGTGGAAAGAAAGAAAAATTTTAGTATGTATATGATTTTTTATAATGAAGTAGGTTTTATTTCTTCAGCCAATGTTATGTATATTTATGAGTGATTGGAATGTTTTCTGGGGAAAAGGAAACTTTCTTGGAATTCTGCATGGGCAACTTTGACTTCAAAAAAAAAAACCTGTAGTCTCTGCATTTCAGAATACCCAACACACCTATTTGTTGAATACCACCTCAATTTTCTTCTTTGCTCTGGCAGAAAGTGACCACTAGGGAGCATTATAGTTGCATATATTTCTTTGTACACATTTGAGTGATTTATCATCTTAGGGCAAAAATTAGTTTTGAAAACAAAAAGCTCTTTATATCTACATTTGCTTAGCCATTTTTTTATTTTTCCAAGCAAATTAAAATGTAAATGTCCTGCCCCTTATCTCCATTCTTCATACCAGTCAAAAATCCTTCCACAAATAATTGTATTTGGAATATTTCCAAAGAAGAAACTGAACTTCTTGTTCCTCTTGTGACTCTAGCGATTTCTTCATTTATCACTTTATCTCCAAGTCTCCAATTATGTGCAAGCCACAGAAGACACGGAAGATAGAAAATTTTTCAACCAGCATTTATTGGGCACCAGACCCTGTACTGGAGTGTAAAGGTACAGGAAAAGTAAGAGGTGATGTTACCCACACAACAGATAGATTCAATTGCTTGGCAGGTGACAGCCCAATGACCATGACCAAGAAGGGTTTAATAAAGGGATTTTACTATTTGCAACAAGGAAGGAGGACACCACAGACAGTTCCCCAAAGCAATGCCTCCTAGAACAATGGTGAAAACAGGGCTGTTATGAGGCTGGCTGGCTGAGTCATTGTATGTAGAGATGGAGTCAAGTCAGCTCAAGTGCAGTCACTGATCATTCTTCTACATGTGTCACATGTATAGAAAATGGTGAGTAAGCTCCTCCTTGGGCAGGGTTTTTAGTATGGTAATGAGCTCGCCAAAATTCATCTCCAATTCAGGCATCTCTGGATCCAATTGTTTTTTGTTTTTCTGGGGCTGAGTTTCTTCCTGGAATTTTTTGAAACAACAAGAACTCAAGGTGCAACAGTTACACATGGTTACTTTTTCACAGTTGTACCCCAAAAAACTTGGAGTCCCAGGGTTACAGTGGTATGTATCCACCATGAGTCCATTCATACACTAAGGTAAAAAAGATAAATAACTTCTTATGTTTTTAAGAGGGAATTAATACAAAGGAAGAATGTCTATGGTGTTCTTTTATTATGTATATGGCAACAAAGAAGGAATCTGGGCACAACCGGGTTGAGTCTATGACAGTTGGCCAAGCTTAGGGGAGAGAAAAGGAACTTTAGGAAGAGTATATCAAAACAAATTTAAAAGGACAAGGCGTAAATTTTCACGATTGGAAGCCTATTTTCTACAAAACAATTAATACTGCATAAAAATATACCTTCTAAATGGAGGAAGAAAAGGTAAACTTCAAGTTCTCCTTTAAAAAAACAATGAAGAAAAATGAAGGATAATCTCAAACTGATTGAGGGACAAGTAAGAAAAGGCAAAAGCTGAAATTGCCTTAAGACCAGTCACCCAAAGTTAAGAGCAACCTCTGCCTTCAAATAAAAGCAAATACACATCTTCTCTGGAAGAAAGTATCCTTAGCTTAGATTCTGAGAATCCCCACAAATTAAAACCAACTATAGGCCGGGCGCGGTGGCTCAAGCCTATAATCCCAGCATTTTGGGAGGCCGAGATGGGCGGATCACGAGGTCAGGAGATCGAGACCATCCTGGCTAACCCAGTGAAACCCCGTCTCTACTAAAAAATACAAAAAACTAGCCGGGCGAGGTGGCGGGCGCCTGTAGTCCCAGCTACTCGGGAGGCTGAGGCAGGAGAATGGCGTAAACCCGGGAGGCGGAGCTTGCAGTGAGCTGAGATCCGGCCACTGTACTCCAGCCTGGGCGACAGAGCGAGACTCCGTCTCAAAAAAAAAAAAAAAAAAAAAAAAAAACAACTATATCTGAGCTCATTTATACTCAAAGATCTCTAAACACATAAGATAGGCCACCATGAGTGAAAGTCATTAGAAGCAACAAATCAACAATTTTGACACTTTACTACTATAGATATTAGAATTGTCAGACACAGAATATAAAATAGCTAGGTATAGACAGTTTAAATAAAGCTGAGATAAAAATTAGTCAAAGAGCAAAATAATGAGCCCACAGATTTGGAAAACAACAAAGACAACTTTTAGGAATAAAATAACAGTTGTTTAAATATAGAACTACATACATGGATAAAAGAGCAAAATAGACATAACAGAAGTGAATTAAAAGATAGATCTCAAGAAGATATACTGAATGTAGCACAAGAAACTAACATGGAAAATATAGAAGTCGAGAAATACCAAACATAGAATTAAAATGCCTGATTTCTAATCAACGTTCCAGAAAGACAGAACAGAGAGAGTTAAGAAAGTGCAGTATGTGAAGAGATAATGCCTTAGAACTTTCCAGGACTAGTCAGATTTATTATTTTATTTTATTTTACTTTTTAATTTTATTTTGAGACAGAGTCTCTCTCTCTGTTGTCCAGGCTGGAGTGCAGTGGCACAATCACAGTACATTTCAGGCTCTACCTCCCAGGCTCAAGCAATCCTCCTACCTCAGCCCCCCACGTAGCTGGGAGTTCCTGGGACTACAGACACACATCTGTAGAGATGGGGTCCCATTATGTTGCCCAGGCTGGTCTTGAACTCCTGGGCTCAAGCGATCCTCCCACCTCAGTCTCCCAAAGTGCTGGGATTAAAGGCATGAGCACCTAGCCTAATCAGATTTTAATTAAAGTCATGAATCTCTAGATAACACAAAGTACAATATGTTAAGCAAGACATATCATCTATACAATACTCTGTATCACACAGGGTACAGGCTGAAGTGCTGTAACAAAGAGATCCCAAGTTACAGTGGGATTAGGAAGATGAAATTTCATTCATAATCACAAAACAGTCCCACAGGTTGGTAGTTTAAGGGGCTAGTAGCGCTGCTCCTCAAGGTGACTCAGGAATGAAGTTCTGCCAGTCTTAAATTTAACTTTTGTTCTGGGTCCTAGACAGTTGCTCTGGCTGTCACTAATTCCTAGCCATTAAGAATAAAGGAGAAAGAAGCCTACAAGCTTTAAGGATATGACACACAGGGTGCACACATCACCTTGAGAAGAAAGTAGCCCAGCTTTTGACAACCCCGTGGGCTGGCATGCCAGATTTGAAAATGGAGGAGCCCCAGATATAATCTTTTCTATCCAGTAATTTTCTCACCTGGGGATTTTTCAAAGTAAGCAAAGGCTAAGGTGGGGCTGGAAAGCGAAAGTTTCCTGAATTTACAGTCTTACGGTTCTGAGTTCTCATGACTTCACTGTATCAAAGCCTCACCATCTAGCAAAACCTGAGTCTAACAATCTTAAGGTTTCATAGTTTAGTTTTAAGGTGAAACAGGTTCTCAATGTTTGGTCCCAGGAAACTTCTAAAGGGTGAACCCTGAATCACCTTCAAAGCATTTAATGACATTGAGCCAAATCTGCAACCAAAATCCCAAAACAACTTCTGGTAAAACCAATATCTCAGTCTTATGGGAGCAAGGAGGTTGGGGTTGGAATGAAAAGAAGTAAAATCACCTTGGACTCTTGGTTTTTTAATGGCCTTAATAGAGAGATCAAATTCAAAACACCATTCCAAAACAGATCACATCCTGATTGGTACTGATTAGCACCCCCATCAGAGCTACCAAAAAGGGTGTAGAACATTGCCTCAGCCAGTGGAGCTGAAGCAAGACCCAATTACATGCTATTTGCATGAGAAATATTTTAAGTATAAATGGATATGCAGAATATAAAAGTACAGAAAAACATCTGTGAAAACACTTAGAATGTAGATGTAGTTATTTTAAAATAAGATAAAGTATATTACAATAAAAGTTGTCATCAAAAAGAAGACCACTCCATAATGTCAACATAGTTAATTCAACAAGAAAAGATAACACTGCAAAATGTGTATGCCCTTAATATTAGAGTTTCAAGAATATAAACCAAAAATTGACAAAAACTGAGAAACAGACACATTAACAATCGGAACTGGAGATTTTAACATACATCTCTACATATTTGACATAAGTGTATTAAAAATCAATAAGGATAGGCCAGGCGCGGTGGCTCATGCCTGTAATCCCATCACTTTGGGAGGCCGAGGCGGGTGGATCACGAGGTCAGGATATCAAGACCATCCTGGCTAACATGGTGAAACCACATCTCTACTAAAAATACAAAAAAAAAAAAAAAAAAAAATAGCCAGGCGTGGTAGCGGGCGCCTGTAGTCCCAGCTACTCAGGAGGCTGAGGCAGGAGAACGGCGTGAACCTGGGAGGCAGAGCTTGCAGTGAGCCGAGATCGTGCCACTGCACTCTAGCCTGAGTGACAGAGCAAGACTTTGTCTCAATAAATTAATTAATTAATAAACAATAAGGATATAGAAGATGTGAATACTCTATCAACTGATTTAATCTAATTTAAATTTGCATAAGACTACACTAAATAGCTGCAGAATACACATTCTCTCAAGTGCACCTGGGAATATTAACCAGGATCTCCCATGTGGTAGATCATAACACGAGCATCAAAAATATTTTTAAAAAGTCATTTCACAGAGTATATTCTCTGACTAGGTCACTATTCAGCTGAATTCAAATCAATAACAGACTGAGTGCAGTAACTCACACATGTAATCCCAGCACTTTGGGAGGCCAAGGTGGGTGGATCACCTGAGGTCAGGAGTTTGAGACCAGCCTGACCAACGTGGGGAAACCCCGTCTCAACTAAAAATACAAAAAAAGAAAAAGAAAAAAAAATTAGCCAGGCGTGGTGGTGGGTCTCTGTAATCCCAGCTACTTGGGAGGCTGACGTAGGAGAATTGCTAGAACCTGGAGTCAGAGGTTGCAGTGAGCCAAGAATGAGCCACTGTACTCCACCCTGGGCAACAGAAGGGAAACTCCATCTCAAAATAAATCAATAAATCAATAACAATACAAATATCTACAAAATCTTC
The DNA here is from genome assembly GCF_049350105.2 of Macaca mulatta. Classification (NCBI taxonomy): domain Eukaryota; kingdom Metazoa; phylum Chordata; class Mammalia; order Primates; family Cercopithecidae; genus Macaca; species Macaca mulatta. Next base: position 129,828,399 of record NC_133413.1, read on the forward strand.
AATGTATTGGAAAAAAACAGTTAAACATCTCTTAATAGCTCCTAATCAAAGAACAAATCACAAGGAAAATTATAAACTATTTCATACTAGATGATTAAAAATATAAAAGATAGAGAAGGCAAAATGGCTAACTAGACACAGCCCAGTGGAAGAGCTGCCACCTAGGGACCAAGACGACTGGCGCACTCCTAATAGATCTTCAGAGGGAAGGCACCGAGAGTAGACAGAGGAAACACACAGAAGCTGGGCTTCAGTGGAAGGAACTAGGAATGCTGCATGGGGCCACTATGCACCAAGACTCACTCTTGGCCACCAGCAATTTTGGGAGAACCAGTGAGTTGAACTGTCAAGAAGAAACTCATTCTCATCACAGGCCTCTGGAATTACAGCAGGAGAAGACCCCTTGACCACCACAAACACTCGAGTTGGCAGGAAGAGCTGCTTGGAGAAGTGGTAGGGGCAGCATGCCAGCTGATGTGGAGCCCAGAGAGTTTGGTGTGGGAGTCTCCATAGCAGAGCACCGCCAAAGAAGCCTATCTCCCCAGGCTTGACTTTCTTCCAGAGGAGACTTCAGCCCTAGGGGAACTGTCAGACCTGAACTCTGCAGGGATGTCTTGCCCATCAAATGAGCTGTTGGATCGGAGCACCCTTTGGTCTGCTGGCCTCTCCCAGGGCCCCAGGCTGGCCACGGCTACTTGCAGGACAGCCTCTGGCACCCTGGGGGCCAGCATGATAGCTCTAGCACTGGCAGGCCATGACTTACCTGCAGAGAGCTCCAGCAGGGTGGCCCACACAGTCATGCACCAGCCCACCCATTCCCTCCCCACAGTATATCTTCCCCCAGGCCCATAGCAACTCCCTACATTGCTTTCCCTGCATGTGTGCATGGAAAGATTCTTCCCTTCCTTGCTCCACCAGCACATGTGTGTGTGTACATCCTGTCCTGCCACTGCTACAGTGAGAGTGTAGACTACCCCCAACCCCTCCCACCTTCCCCACTCCCGCCACTGACCACCACTGCAGCCAAAGCCTTGGTAGGCACAGAGCCAGCCAGTCCCACCCCCACCAGCAGCCTGACTTTGTGCCAATACTGCTGCAGGAGTGAAACTAGGCACAGAAAACAGTGGACCCTCCCCAACCCTGAGCAACCACCCTGCCTGTGGTGCACAGAGGACATACAAAGAACTGCACCTGCCAGCACCCTGCCCCCATACCAACACCACCACCAGTGTGACCCCATGCACAGTTGCCAGCAAGTACCATCCTCCAGCCCCGTGAGTCACATTGCCTCTGCCACAGTAGTGAATACCCACACAGAGGCAGGCACCCGGTACCTGCTAGCACCCTCCCTTCAGCCAACAAGCATGCACCCCACTGCACTGCCACTGCTGCTGCCACTGCTGCTGGCAAGTGCAAACAAGGATAGATCCCACCGCTACCACACTACAAAATACTGTGGCTGACACCACCCATTGGAGTGTAGTAACCAGCAGTCCAGGAGCACCTTGCGCCCCACCCCAGCACAGTAGATTCTCAACCTCAAGGAGACAGAGAGCAAAGTTGGGCCCTGATAAAAATTCTCTAGAGTTAGAGCTCATAGTCCTGGAGTTGAGAGCTGAGTGTTGCCTCCCTAAAATCTTCCAGAAACAAAGCCAGTCAGCTGAATCCACCTTATATACATTCAAACCCTTAAGTCATCAAAGAGAATAAAATTTCTAAAAACCCATCCAGAGGTCAGCAACTTCAAAGACTGAGGGAACATCAACCCACAAATATGAGAAAGAACAAGCACAAGAACCAACTCTGCAACTCAAAAAGCCAGAGTGCCTTATTTCCTCCAAAACAACAACACCTCTCCAGAAAACATGCTTAACCAGGCTGAGTTGGTGGAAATGACAGAAATAGAATTCAGAATATGAACAGGAATGAAGATCATCAAGATGCAGGATTATGTTGAAACCCAATTCAAGGAAGCTAAGAATCACAATAAAGCAATACAGGGGCTGACAGACAAAATAGCCAGGATAGAAAAGAATGTAACAAACCTGATAGAGCTGAAAAACATACTACAGAAATTTTATAATGCAATCATAAGTATTAATAGCAGAATACACAAAGTAGAGGAAAGAATCTCAGAGCTAGAAAACCAGTTTTCTGAAATAAGACAATCAGACATGAATAGAGAAAAAAGAATAAAAAGGAACAAACAAAACCTCAGAGAAATATGGGATTATGTAAAGAGACCAAATCTAGAATTCACTGGTGCCCCTGAAAGATATGAGAAGAGTGTAAGCACTTCAGAAAACATATTTCAGGATATCATCCAAGAGAACTCCCCCAACCTAGCTAGACAGGCCAACGTTCAAATCTAAGAAATGCAGAAAACCCCAGTAAGATGTTTCACAGGAAGACCATCCCCAAGACACATAATCATCAGATTCTCCAAGGTCAGAATAAAATAAAAGAAAAAATGTTAAAGGCAGAAAAGTCAGGTCACCTGCAAAAGGAGGCCCATCAGACAAACAGTGGACTTCTCAGCAGAAATCCTATAAGCCAGAAGAGATTGGGGGACAATATTCAACATTCTTTTTAAAAAAATAAAAAAAAAAAAAGAAATTTCAACCCAGAATTTCACATCCAACCAAACTAAGTTTCATAAGCAAAGAAGAAGTAAGATTCTTTTCAGACAAGCAAATGCTGAAGGAATTCATTACCACCAGACCTGCCTTACAAGAACTCCTGAAGGAAGCACTAAATATGGAAAGGAAAGACCATTACAAGCCACTGCAAAAACACACTTAAATACACAGACCAGTGACACAATAAAGCAATGACACAAACAAGTCTGCATAATAACCAGCTAACCTTATGATGACAGGGTCAAATCCACACATATCAACACTAACCTTGAATGCAAATGGGCTAAACGCCCCCAATGAATAGGCACAGTGTGGCAAGGTGGATAACTAACCATGACCCATTGGTATGCTGTCTTCAAGACACTCATCTCACATGCAATGACACCCATAGTTTCAAGATAAAGGGGTATAGAAAAGTCTACCAAGAAAATGGAAAATGATGAAAAGCAGGGGTTGTAATCTTAAGACAAAACAGACTTTAAACAAAGGGCAAAAAAGACAAAGACAGGGATTACATAATGGTAAAGGGTTCAATTCAACAAGAAGACCTAACTATTCCAAATACATAAGCACCTAACACAGGAGCCCCCAGATTAATAAAGCAAGTTCTTAGAGGCCTCTAAAGAAACGTAGACTCCCACACAATAATAGTGGGAAACTTCAACACCCCACTAACAGTATTAGACAGGTCACTGAAGCAGAAAATTAACAAAGATATTTAGTATCTGTACTCAGCACCAGATCAAATGGATCTGATAGACATCTACAGAACTCTCCACTTGAAAGCAGCAGAATATACATTCTCCTCATTGCCACGTGAAACATACCCTAAAATTGATCATATAATTGGACATAAAACACTCTTCAGCAAATGCAAAAGAAATGAAATCATAACAACCACTCTCTCAGACCAAAGCACAATCAAATTAGAAATCAAGACTAAGAAATTCACTGAAAACTATACAATTACATGGAAATTGAATAATCTTCTCCTGAGTGGCTTTTGGTTAAATAATGAAATTAAGGCAGAAATCAAGAAATTCTTTGAAACTAATTAGAACAAAGATACAACATATCAGAATCTCTGGGACACAGTTAAGGCAGTGTTGAGAGGAAAGTTCATAGCACTAAATGCCAACACCAAAAAGTTAGAAAGGTCTCAGTTTAACAGTGTGACATCACCACTGAAGCAACTAAAGAACCAAGAGAAAACCAACCCAAAGCTAGCAGAAGACAAGAAATAACCAAAATCAGAGACGAACTGAAGGAAATTGAGACACGAAAAAATATTCAAAAGATCAGCGAATCCATGAGTTAATTTTTTGAAAAAAAATAATAAAATAGATATGCTGCTAGCTAGACTAATGAAGAAGAAATGAAAGAAGATCAAAATAAACAAAATTAGAAACAACAAAGGGGGTAATCATTGATCCACAGAAATACATATCATTATCAAAAAATATTATGAACACCTCTATGTACATCAACTAGAAGAAATGGATAAATTCCTGGACAGACACCCTCTCAAGACTGAGCCAGGAAGAAATTGAATCCCTGAAGAAAACAATAACAAGCTCTGAAATTGAATCACTAATAAATGGCCTACCAACCAAAAAAAATTCCAGGACCAGACAAATTCACAGCCAAATTCTATCAGATGTACAAAGAAGAGCTGGTACCATTTCTACTGAAAGTGTTCCAAAAAATGAGGAGGAGGGACTCCTCCCTAACTCATTGTATGAGGCCAGCAACACCCTGATACCAATACTTGGCAGAGACAAAACGAAAAAGGTAACTTCAGTCCATTATCTTTGATGAACATCAATGCAAAACTCTTCAACAAAATACTGGCAAACCAAATCCAACAACACGTCAAAATACTTATCCACCACAATCAAGTAGGTGTTATCCTTAGTATGCAAACTGGTTCAACACACACAAATCAATAAATGTGACTCATCACATAAACAGAACTAAAGACAAAAGCCACGTGATTATCTCAAAAGATGCAAAAAAAGACTTTTAATAAAATTAACACCCCTTTATGTTAAAAACTCTCAATAAACTAGGTATCAAAGGAACAGATCTCAAAATAATAAGAGCCACCTATGACAAACCCACAGCCAACATCATACTGAATGGGCAAGAGCTGGAAGCATTCACCTTGAAAACTGGCACAAAACGAGGATGCCCTATCTCACCACTCCTATTTAACACGGTACAGGAAGTTCTTGCCAGAGAAATCAGGCAAGAGAAAAAAAATAAAAGGCATTCGAATAGGAAGAGAGGAAGTCAAACTATCCCTATTTGAAAATGACATGATCTTATATCTAGAAAATCCCATACTCTCAGCCCAGAAGCTCCTTAAGTTGATAAACAACTTTGGCAAAGTATCAGGATATGAAATCAGTGTACAAAAATCACTAGTAATCTTATACACAAACAACAGTCAAGCCAAGAGCCAAATCAGAGCTATTCACAATCACTGCAGAAAGAATAAAATACCTAGGAATTCAGCTAACCAGGGAAGTGGCAGATCTCTACAAGGAGAACTACAAAACGCTGTTCAAAGAAATCATAGATGACACAAACAAATGGAAAAACATTCTATGTTAATGGATAGGAAAAATTAATATTGTTAAAATGGCCACACTGCCCAAAGCAATCTATAAATTCAACGCTACTCCTATTAAACTACCAATGACATTCTTCACAAAACTGGAAAAAGTAAATAAATTCATATAGAACCGAAAAAGAGCCTAAACTGCCATGGCAATCTTAAGCAAAAAGAAAAAGCTGAAGGCATCATGCTACTTGACTTTAAACTATATTACAGGGCTATAGTAACCAAAACAGCATGGTACTGGTACAAAAAACAGGCACATAGACCAATGGAACAAAATAGAGAGTCCAGAAATAAGGCCACACACCGACAATTATCTGATCTTCAACAAAGCTGACAAAAACAAGCAAAGGGGAAAGGAATCCCTATTCAATAAGTGGTGCTAGAATAACTGACTAACTATATGCAGAAGATTGAAACTGGACTTCTTCCTTACATCACACACAAAAATTAACTCAAGATGGATTAAAGACTTAAATTTAAAACCCAAAACTATAAAAACTCTGGAAGACAACATAGGCAGTACCATTCTGGACATAGGAATGGGCAAAGATTTCATGACAAAGATAACAAAAGCAATTGCAACAAAAACAAAAAAAATTGACAAATGGGATCTAATTAAATGAAAGAGCTTCTGCCTAGCAAAAGAAACTATCAACAGATAGACAACCTACAGAATGGGAGAAAACTTTTGCAAACTATGCATCTGAGAAAGGTCTAATAGCCAGCATCTGTATATTTGAATAAGGAACTTAAACAAATTTACAAGCAAAAACCAAACAACCCCACTAAAAAGTGGGGATAAAATATGAACAGACACTTTTCAAAAGAAGACATACATGTGGCCAACAATCATATGGAAAAAAAGCTCAACATCACTGATCATTAGAAAAATGCAAATCAAAACCACAATGAGATACCATCTTACCCCAGTCAGAATGGCTGTTATTAAAAAGTCAAAAAAATTACAGATGTTGGTGAAGTTGTGGAGAAAAAGAATGCTTATATACTGTTTAGTTGGACTGTAAATTAGTTCAACCATAAAAACAGTGTGGAGATTCCTCAAAGACTTAAAACAGAAATATCATTCCACCCAGCAATTTTATTACTGAGTATCTACCCAAAGGAATATAAATTGTTCTATTATAAAGACACGTGCATGTGTATGTTTATTGCAGTACCATTCACAACTGCTAAGACATGGAATCAACCTAAATTCCCATCAATGGTAGACTGGATAAATAAAATGTGGCGGCCAAGCGCAGTGGCTCACGCCTGTAATCTCAGCACTTTAGGAGGCCAAGGTGGGCGGATCACAAGGTCAAAAGAAGGGGACCATCTTGGCCAACATGGTGAAACTCTGTCTCTACTAAAAATACAAAAATTAGCTGAGCATGGTGGTGCGTGCCTGTAGTCCCAACTACTAACGAGGCTGAGGCAGGAGAATCGCTTGAACCTGGGAGGTGGAGGTTGCAGTAAGCCAAGATCGTGCCACTCCTGCCTGGTGACAGAATGAGACTCCATCTCAAAAAAAAAAAAGAAAAAAGAAAGAAAGAAAGAAAATGTGGCACCTATAACCATGGACTACTTTATACCCATATAAAAGAATAAGATCATGTCCTTTGCAGGATCATGGATGGAGCTGGAAGCCACTATTCTTAGCAAAGTAATGGAAGAACAAAAGTACAAATACCACATGTTCTCACTTATAAGTATAAGCGAGCTAAATGACGAGAACACATGGACACACAGAGGGTAGGAACACACACTGGGGCCTATCAGAGGGTAGTGGACAGGTGGAGGTAGAGGATCAGGAAAAATAACTAATGGGTGCTAGGCTTAATATCCAGTTGATGAAATAATCTGTACAACAAACCCCCATGACAGAAGTTTACCTATATAACAATCCTGAACACGTACCCCTGAACTTAAAATAAAAGTTAAAAATACAGAGAGAGAGAGGGAGAGAGAGAGAGAGAGAAATCTGTGAGATACAGCTAAAGCTTTTCTTAAAGGTAGTACACAGTGTAAAATGCTTCTGTTAGAAAAGTTGTATGGCATTCACACTTCAGAGATATATGCTTCTCAGTAGTCACGCCTTTAAGTAATCCACTCCAACACTGAATTAGAGCTGACTGTGTAACCAACAGATAATAGCGGAAGTGAAAATGAGTGACTTCCAAAGCTAGGTCATAAAAAAGCATGCAGCTTCCCCTTCGGCCTCTTGAATTATTCACTCTTGGGAAACCAGCCACATGGTTATGAAATCACTCAAATATTGGAAAGACATGCAGAGAACCTTGCCAGCCATGTGAGTGTAGCACACTGGAAGAGGACCTTCCTGTCCCACTCAAGCCTTCAGACAACTGCAGCCCACCAGATGTCTCACTGCAACTCCAATGGAAACTCCAACAGAAATTTAGAATGTCCTAGCTGAGTCCCTTCTAAATTCCTTATTCACAGAACCCATGAACATCATAAATGGTTCTTTTACTTCATTAGGTTTTGAAGATTTGTTACGCAGCATTAGTAACTGGAATAAGAAAAAGTGTGTAAAATTATTGATCTAAGCTTTCACTTAAAAAACCTAAAAGAAGAAACTTGCCCACTTTTGGACAATAGTGGTTTGAGCAAGGTTCTTTTTGATTATCTATTTTCTTAAGCTTTCTGCTAAGTGGTCTGCCTTTGTTGGTATTATATTCAGCTTTTAGCCTCCACTAAAAGAGACTATTTTTAAAACAGACTTAACAAAATCTTACTGCTTTGAAATTTTTTTTTTTCTAAATGAGGGCAAAACAAAGACATTTCCAGAGGAACAAAAACAAAGATTTTGTTACTAGTAAATCTGTCACACAAGATATATTAATAGAAGTAATGGTAAATAGTAAATAATGGAAGCTTTTAGTAAATAGTAACGGAAGAAATAGTAAATAGTAATAGAAGCTTTTCAGCCTAAAAGCAAATGACCCCTGTGTAATTTGAAATCACATAGAAAAACAGAGCACTGGTAAAGGTAATTATATAATTACCAAAGAGAGTATAATTTTACAGTTCTTCTCCTTCTCTTAAGTGATTTATAGACATACATATCAATGGAGCAGAATAAAAAACCCAGAAATATATCCACACAAATATACCAACTTATTTTTTACAAAGATACAAAAGCAATTCAATGGTGCTGAACCAAGTAGACATCCATAGGCCAAAAGATAAGCCTTGACCTAAGCCCACACATAATACAAAAAAAAAAAGAAAAAATGGATCACAAACATATGTAAATGTAAAACTGCAAAGCTTTTAGAAAAAAATGCAGAAAATCTTCAGGATTTTATACTGGATACCAAAAGCATAACCTGTTTTTTTAAATAAAAAATTGGACCTCATCAAAATTTAATTTATTGTGCAAAACATATCTATAAGAGGATAAAAAGGCAAGCTATAGAACGGAGTAAAACATTTGCAAACCACATATCGGGCAAAGAACTATTTTTCTCTAGAATATATAAAGAACTCTCAAAACTCAACATTAAAAAGGTACTCCAATTGGAAATAGGCAGAAGACATGAAGAGACATTTCACTGAAGAGAATATATAGATGGCAAATATGTACATGAAAAGATGTTCAAAAACATTCGCTGTTAGAGAAATTAACAGCTAGTGGAAATTAACAGTCACAATGGAAACTACACAACTATTAGAATGATTCGTAAAAAGTAGTGATGACCCCAAATGCTGAATATGTGGAGAAGCCGGATCACTCATACATTGCTGGTGGAAATGTAAAATTGTATAGCCATTCTGGGAAATAATTTAGACATTTCTTTAAAAATTAAACATGTAACAACCATACCATTCAGTAATTGAAATCTTGTTCGTGTATTTCAGAGAAAGGACAACTTATGTTCACATAGACACCTGTACACTTAGGTTCACAGAAGCTTTATTCATAATAGGCAGAAACTGGAAAAACCCAGATGTTTTTTAATAAGTGAATTATTAACAAGCAATGGGACAGCCATTCCATATTTGGTAGGCAGAATAATGACCCCGCAAAGATGGCCATGCCTTGTCTCCACAACCTGTGAATATGTTACCTTACATGGCAAAAATAACTTTGTAGATGTCATTAAGTCTATAGGATAATAAGCCATGAAAGCACGTTCAACATCATTATTTATGAGACAGTACCTCATACACATTAGAATGGCTAAAATTTAAAACTTAAAGTACAAAATATGGATAAGAAATGTAGAGCAACTGGAATAGTCGTTCATCATTACTGATAGTGTAAAAGTATACAACCACTTTGGAAAGGATTTTGGTATATCTTTTTTAAAAAGATAAACATATCCCTACCTTATGACCTGGCAGTTCCACTTCTAGATGTTTACCCAAATAAATGAAGGCATGTGTTCACAAACAGACTTGAATTAAGAACGTGCACTGCATTGGGAAGCCAAGACGGGCGGATCACGCGGTCAGGAGATCAAGACCATCCTGGCCAACACGGGTGAAACCCCGTCTCTACTAAAAATACAAAAAAATAAACATTAGCCGGGCGTAGTGGCAGGCGCCTGTAGTTCCAGCTACTCAGGAGGCTGAAGCAGGAGAATGGCGTGAACCCAGGAGGCAGAGCTTGCAGTGAGCCGAGATCGCGCCACTGCACTCCAGCCTGGGGGAGTGAGTGAGACTCTGTCTCAAAAAAAAAAAAAAAAAGAATGTGCACAGCAGCCTTATCTAAAACAGCCAGCCCTGGAAACAATTCTAATGTCCAGCAACAAAAAAATGAATAAATTATGGTACATTTAGTCAATTGAATACTACTATAAATAATGAACTCCTAGGATCACAGATCTCTGGTCTCTATGTTACTATGGTGGGAGCTATGCGATTCTATGCATTTTTCAAAACTCATAGAACTGTACTCCACAAAGAATGAATTTTACCATATGCAAATTTTTTAAACTCAATCACGATGGTGGGAAGAAACCAAGACGGAATGCAGAGTGTAACAAGTGAACCTAACTTTTTTACGAATGAATGGCATACCCCAACCAGATGGGGTAGAGAGAAATGAGCTGACCTGTCTTTCTTTAGAAGTGTTTTGACCATATGTAATAAGGTTAGAGAGTAAAAATGTACACAAACACTGTATTCTAGTTGGAAAATTCATTTTTTCACAGAGGTTTGAGGTACCATTCTGAAATAATTTTCAGAATGTTAACTAGGGCTGAAGCATTTAGTAAATAAATTGCAGAGAATGAGAGCCAAGTTTCTCAGTGCCAGAAAAAGAAGTTTCAAATAATCAAAGGGGAGTTGTTAGAATGAACCCTGTGGTGCTGCTGGATTGGAGTCAGGGATATCATTTTGATTTCATGTTCATCCTAATGTGTGTATGTATATACTAGAACCTATATTTCTATCTGTAGGCATATCTTTGTATATACAAATAGACATATACAGAAATAAAAATAGATTTATGTGTACACATGTGTTAGTAGACGTACACATATTTCCTAGTTCTGTTGTCTGATAGAGCCTGGAGGTACTGCCACTCCAGCAGCAAGACACATATTGGGTGCCCAGATTTTGGTTTCAAAATACCATTCTCCCATATGAGAAACCAGGATTCCTTGGACTAATGGTCGATTCTAGGACTTGAACAGGAAAAATACAACTCGCACTATATAAACCTAGAGCATATTGTGGTGCCAGAGAGAAAAGAAGTGATTTAAAAAATGAAAAGGTAAAGGCCACCTGAAAGAAATCCTAATGGTCAATGCAGAAACAATTTGAGCAACCAAATGAATAACAGTTTTGATTATAACCCAAAGAATGAAATATAAATAGCCATGAGAGTTAATACTGATATAAATATTTGAAAAAACAGATAGGGATGAAGGGACAACCCTTTATTATAGAAGAATTCTACTTAATAAATGAGGCAGAAATGAGAAACATGGGAAACGATCATTAGAACACTGTAGTAATCATTGCTAAAGGCAAAATTCACTGATGAATGCTAAAATTCATCAGTGAGCCAAGCTTTCAAGAGAAACAGTTTATCTGCATGGTCTCAAATTATCTCCCCAGAAATATTTATTAATTACTGTAGTAGTTTTAATGTACATCTAAAATTTCTTTAATACTCCTCTCTTCAGAGAGGTGCAGAGAGGAAGCTTAATTCCCCTCACCTTGAGTGTGGACTAAACTTAATGACGTGCTTCTAAAATAGAACATGAAAACAGAGAAAACAATAACTGACTGGACGTGGTGGCTCACACCTGTAATCCGAGCACTTTGGGAGGCCGAGGCAGGTGGATCACCTGAAGTCAGGAGTTTGAAACCACCCTGGCCAACGTGATGAAACCCCGTCTCTACCAAAAATACAAAAATTAGCCAGGCGTGGTGGTGCACACCTGTAATCCCAGCTACCAGGGAGGCTGAGGGAGGAGAATCACTCAAATCCAGGAGGTAGAGGTTGTGGTGAGTAGAGATCATACCACTGCACTCTTGCCTGGGTGACAGAGTGAGACTCCATCTCAAAAAAAAAAAAAGAAAAAAGAAAAAAATAACTGTACAGTGAAGAAACGTGACAGATGCCACCAAAACAAGTGATAAAAATTAGCATAATCCATAATAAAACACATTGACATTATGTGCCCTCAATGTCATGTCACATACCTCTCTGGTACTCTTCCCAAAAATCTGTAACTTCAGCCCAGTCATGAGAAATCATCATAAGAAGCCTAACGGAGGGGCATTTTACAAAATACCTAATGGCTGCTCTTCGAAAGTGTCAACATCATGAAAGCTAAGGAAAGACCGAGAAACTGTCATAGATTGAAGGAAACTAAGGAAACATGATAATTAAATACAATCTAGATTCCTGGCTTGAACCCTGAAGCAGGTTTTAAAAAGCTCATTGGTTGACTTTCTTCACAGAATTGGAAAAATCTGCTTTAAAGTTCATATGGAATCAAAAAAGACCCCACATTGCCAAGACAATCCTAAGCCAAAAGAACAAAGCTGGAGGCATCACGCTACCTGACTTCAAACTATACTACAACACTACAGTAACCAAAACACCATGGTACTGGTATCAAAACAGAGATATAGACCAATGGAACAGAACAGAGCCCTCAGAAATAATACCACACATCTACAGCCATCTGATCTTTGACAAACCTGACAAAAACAAGAAATGGGGAAAGGATTCCCTATTTAATAAATGGTGCTTAGAAAATTGGCTAGCCATAAGTAAAAAGCTGAAACTGGATCCTTTCCTTACTTCTTATACAAAAATTAATTCAAGATGGATTAGAGACTTAAATGTTAGACCTAAAACCATAAAAACCCTAGAAGAAAACCTAGGTAATACCATTCAGGACATAGGCATGGGCAAGGACTTCATGTCTAAAACACCAAAAGTCAAAATTGACAAATGGGATCTCATTAAACTAAAGAGCTTCTGCACAGCAAAAGAAACTACCATCAGAGTGAACAGGCAACCTACAGAATGGGAGAAAATTTTTACAATCTACCCATCTGACAAAGGGCTAATATCCAGAACCTATAAGGAACTCAATCAAATTTACAAGAAAAAAACAAACAACCCCATCAAAAAGTGGGCAAAGGATATGAACAGACACTTCTCAAAAGAAGACATTCATACAGCCAACAGACACATGAAAAAATGCTCATCATCACTCACCATCAGAGAAATGCATATCAAAACCACAATGAGATGCCATCTCACACCAGTCAGAATGGCAATCATTAAAAAATCAGGAAACAACAGGTGCTGGAGAGGATGTGGAGAAATAGGAATGCTTTTACACTGTTGGTGGGACTGTAAACTAGTTCAACCATTGTGGAAAACAGTGTGGCAATTCCTCAAGGATCTAGAACTAGAAATACCATTTGACCCAGCCATCCCATTACTGGGGATAGACCCAAAAGATTATAAATCATGCTGCTATACAGACACATGCACACATATGTTTATTGTGGCACTATTCACAATAGCAAAGACTTGGAATCAACCCAAATGTCCATCAGTGACAGACTGGATTAAGAAAATGTGGCACATATACACCATGGAATACTATGCAGCCATAAAAAAGGATGAGTTCGTGTCCTTTGTAGGGACATGGATGCAGCTGGAAACCATCATTCTCAGCAAACTATCGCAAGAACAGGAAACCAAATACCACATGTTCTCACTCATAGGTGGGAATTGAACAATGAGATCACTTGGACACAGGAAGGGGAACATCACACACCAGGTCCTATTGTGGGGAGGGGGGAGTGGGGAGGGATAGCATTAGGAGATATACCTAATGTAAATGACAAGTTAATGTGTGCAGCACACCAACATGGCACATGTATATATATATAACAAACCTGCACGTTGTGCACATGTACCCTAGAACTTAAAGTATAATTAAAAAAAAAAAAAAAAAAGCTCATTGGTGGAAAAAATAGAGATATGTGAATAAAGTCTATGGTTTCACTAGTGGTATTTTATAAACATTTAATTCTTAGTTTTGATCATTGTATCAATTATGTTAGATGTTAAGGGAAAACTGGATATAGGCTATATAAGAACTCTGTAATATTATGCCACTTTTCTATAGGTCTAAACATTTCAAAATAAACAATTAGAAATATAAAGTATATAAACTTACGATTGATTAAAGTAGAAGATAATAAACTACTGACATATGCAAAAACATGGATGGATCTCAAAAACATTTCCAGAGTCAAAAAGAGCACATGCTGTATAATTCTATTTATATGCACTTCTAGAACAGGCAAAATCAATCGTGATAGGAATCTTATCAGTGAGTGTCCCTGGATAGGAAGGGACTGACTGAAAAGTCTGCATTCATGGAAATATTCCATATCTTAATTGGGGTGGTGGTTACATGAGTGTTTACATTTGTAAAATCTCATGGAACTATATACTTTAAAAGTTGTATTTATTATATGTGAATTATACCTCAATAAAGTTGCTTTTTAAGAAATCGTGGAGTGGAAAAATGAATAAAAAAGAAGTACTTACAAAATACATGAAGCATAAATTAAATAGCACTAACTTGGTCAAGAACAGGCTTGGGTTTGTTTAAAGCTTTGAAAATAACCATAACCCCCAAACTGACCCTAACCTTCTGAGCACTGAAACTGGGAAATGTTCTAAATTTCCAGGAAGCAAGGGTGAGATCAGGCTGTGCCCACACCTCCAGCTAGTTCTGGCCTCCATGTATATTTGAGATTAATTTACAACTATTAAAGCACGCTAATAAATGATCAGAACTTATGGCACCATGCAAGGCTCGCTTTGAAGTTCAGACCATTTCCTTCCTCTGCTTGGAAGCACTTGAGGCCAAAAACTGCTGTGTTGTCCAAACAGCCAGTTATGCTGACCTGAAATCAGACTGGGCACTGTATCCAAAGAGTTAACCCAAGCACACCCTGGTGTCGCCATCACCCACACCTCCAGTCCCAAACAAAGATCTGCAGGGGGGCTGCCAAGTCTAGAAAGCCATTGACAGGGAAAATCGAGATGACAGGAAAAAAAAATGGAGAGAAGATGTGGAAAAGGTTGACTTTGAAACCTCTTCCTTGGATCATTAGCAATGAAAGAGTAGGGAGATGGAGTAGAGATTAATCTGACTTGGAGAAAAGAGCCTGAACTTAGGTGTCAGAGGGGTCAGAAATCTGGAAAATGAACTCTTGGAAAATCTATTTAAACCCTCTGGGCTTCAATTTCCTCACCCGAAAAAAAAAAAAAATGAGCACATTCATGACATAAGGAGAATCTTCTTTTGAGTGGCCCTCCCTTGAGTTCTGTTGGGTATGAAGCATTTAAGGAAAAGGCTGGGTTTTTCATGTCTCCCAATCCAGTGATTGGACTTAAATGGGTTTGATCTTCACAGGTTTCTCTGATTGACAACTTCCCTTTTTGTTTGTACTGTTTAGCCCACTGATTCTCAAAGGTTGGACTCTGTATGCCACCCTGCATCATACCTCCTAAAAATTAATTTTAAAAGACAAATTTCAGGAGCCCCACCACCACCCCGCCCAAGACTCCCTGAAGAATCTCTAGGGGTGAGAACAGAGAAATGTACTTTTTTAAAAGATATTGTTTTTATTTTGGAATAATCCCAAACTCACAGAAAAGCTGCAAACACAGTTCAGACTTTTTTATAAAGCCTTTAGGATTCAGAAGCAAGCGTGATGCTTCAGCTTCCCAAATGTGCATATCCTACAAGCAAGGACATTCTCCTGTAACCACAAAGCAACCATAAGAATCAGGAAGTTAGGCCTGGCATAGTGGCTCATGCCTGTTATTCCAGCACTTTGGGAGGCCAAGACAGGCAGATTGCTTGAGCTCAGGAGTTTGAGACCAGCCTGGGCAACATGGTAAAACTCCTACTCTACAAAAAAAAAAAAAAATTAGGCACACATGGTAGCATGTGCCTGTAGTCTCAACTACTCAGAAGGCTGAGGTGGGAGGATCATCACTTGAGCCCAGGAAGTCAAGGCTGCAGTGAGCCATGATTGCACCACTGCACTCCAGCCTGGACAACAGAGCCAGACCCTGTCTAAAAAAGAAATAAAAATAAAAATAAAAAATCAGAAAGTTAAGACTGACACAGTCCTACCATTAATCTTCAGGCCTTGTTCAACTCTCACCAACTGTCTCATTCACATAAAAAGAAATCACATATTGCATTTAGTTACCAAGTTTCCTGAGACTTTTTCAGTGTGAAACAGTTTGCTTTTTCTTGACTTTCATGATCTCAATTCTTTTGGAAGTTACAGCAAAATTGTTTTGTGGAATGTTCTTCAATTTACGTTTGTATAGTCATGTTTTTTCATGATTAGGTTCAACCTATCCACCCTTGGCAGAAGTATGAAAGCATTGCCGAACTCTTCAATGCCTCTCATTAGGGGGCACCTGATTTCAATTTGTCCCACTACTGATGATGTTAATTTTATCACTGAATTGAAATGGTGTTTCCTAGGCTTCTCCACTATTATTTTTTTTCCTTGCAAATTAATACGTATTTTGAAGAAAAGAGGTTTAAGACTATGTAAATATTCCATTCCACCCCAAATTTTCCATGTATTCATATATTTATGTCTATATCAAATCTAGTTTTTTACTTTACTCATGTATACATTATCACCTATTTATACTAATGTATATATTAACACCTATTACTGTCATCCCCACTTCCCACTAAAAAACCCTTCAAACTGGCTGTGATGTTTCTATGATGAATCTCCATTATTGTTTGAGCATTCCTTTGCTTCCTTGAGAATGTTCTAGGTTCATGTTACATTTTCCCTGCTCTAGACCTGAAATCAGCCATTTCCTCAAGGATCCCTGGCTCATTTTACTGGAAAACAATATTTAGAAGCCAAGATGTGGGTGCTAAGTGTGTTTCCTGCTACTGGGATGTCTCAGTGGACAGAGATGGGGAATGTGTGTGTGTGTGTGTGTGTGTGTGTGTGTGTGTACATGTATACCTATACCCATGCATTCTTGTATTTGTTTATACATCTCTATGTATTGAAAACCATACCAGGCGCAGTGGCTCACACCTGTAATACCAGCACTTTGGGAGGCTGAGGCGGGTGGATCACCTGAAGTCAGGAGTTCGAGATCAGCCTGGCTAACATGGTGAAACCCCGTCTCTACTAAAAATACAAAAATTAGCTGGGTGTGGTAGCACATGCCTGTAACCCCAACTACTCAGGAGGCTGAGGTCACTTGAACCCAGGAGGCTGAGGTTTCAGTGAGCTGAGATTATGCCATTGCACTCCAGCCTGGGCGACAAGAGTGAAATTCTGTCTCAAAAAATAAAAATAAAAGAGAAAACTGGCCAGGCACAGTGGTTCACGCCTGTAATTCCAGCACTTTGGGAGGCCGAGGTGGGCAGATCACCTGAGGTCAGGAGATTGAGACCAGCCTGACCAACATGGTGAAACCCCCTCTCTACTAAAAATACAAAAATTACCCAGGCATGGTGGCAGGCACCTGTAATCCCAGCTACTTGGGAGGCTGAGGCAGGAGAATCACTTGAACCCAGGAGGCGGAGGTTGCAGTGAGCCGAGATCATGCCATTGCACTCCAGGCTGGCTGACAAGAGTGAGATTCCGTCTCAAAAAAAAAAAAAAAAAAAGAAAAGAAAAAGAAAAAGGAAAGAAAACCATAAGGTCACGATATACTTCCAACTCCAATTCAATACCATCAAATTAATTTGAGTATTCTTTCTTTCCATATTTGTAACTCCTTTCTCCAACAGGGAAATCTGACTCTCTTATCTTTAATGTATTTACTTACATGAGCGATCCCACTTTCTGTGCCAAATCTCTCCTCTTATACACCACCTCTTCCCCCATATAGAATGCCCCTCACCCACTCAGGCATCAACACTCAATCCAGGGTCATATCCCCATGCAAACATCCTCCTCATCTCACTTGGTTTCTGACTTCGCACGCCAGGGTCCCTCATCCAAGCAGATGCCCTCCTCCCCCTGATTCTACCCTAGATCACCCATCTGGGGGTGCTGTCCCCATTCTGCCCCATGCGTAGACATCTTCTTCAACCCAATCAGGCCCCACACTCTGCCCCTCTTGCATGGATGCCCTCTTCACCTTGCCTAAGCTTTGGGGACCACACTTCAACAAAAGCTTCATTAAGATTTCAGTGTCCAGCCTGAGTTAAACTTTTTAGCATAAAATCAACCCCAACAGAGCTCCTGAGCTATGTAAATGTCAACTGTAAAATACTGCAACGAAGGCTGATGAATCAGCTCTCACTCTTTGACCAATTCGTGAAGATCTCTGCTTTCTTCTTCCATTAGAGAATCCCCCCTGGCCCCTCAGGAAAATAGGACATGAAATTTACATTTCAATTTGCAATTCCATTAAAGTAATAACAGCAGCCAAAGGACACTTTATTGCTACCCTTGCCACATTATCAGTGGCCTGGGACCAAGTTCCAAGTGCATTTATTGATATGATGCCTGTAGAAAAGATACAGAATTCTTTGTGTTCTTTTGTTATGGGGTATGGAAATCAACTTTACATAGATCCTGCGTGTTCTTGGTTTATAAATGGCAGTCCTGCATATGGAAATAAGAGTAGCGTCTGCCTGCCTCTAGCTCATGTAGCCACTCCTAGGTACCAAGACAAACAGAGATATTGTCTACAGATTTCACCAGACCAGTAATAAGGAGCAAAGAAGGCAAGAAGCAGGGGAGAGAGACAGGCACAAAGCAAGATGACAGAAGCAGTAGAAACACAATGACTGCAGATGAAACATGTGACCATCTGGTTGCTCACTCTACCAGCCATTCTTCTCTCATCAGCACCTGAGGCATTCCATTCCTAATGGCTGTTTCTCAGCAGCACACAGCATGTCCAAGTCTCTTCCAGCTCTGAAAATCTATCCCTTTAACATATACAGTTCTTTCTTCATCACCCTTTATCTCTGACTCTCTTCACAGCCAAGCTACTTTTGAAAAGAGCATTTGATACTGTTTTCACTTTCTCACCTCCTTTCACTTTGCTTGGTTTTAAGCCAGCTTCTTCCCTTGCCGTTTCTGAAGTTGCCATTGCCAAAATCAGCTATTTTCATCCTGTTGCTAAATCCAACAGACAAATATTTATCAATCTCTACACATGAGCCTTTTCAACATTATCTGTTTCTGCATACCATTTCCTCCTTCTTTAGAGTCTGGCTGCAATTGGTTTCTAGAGCATCACTCCCTCCTGGTTTTTCTTCTACCTCTATGGCTGCTCCTTTTTAGTTTCCTCCACTTTTACCTCCCATCCCCTGCCAAGGTGTTCACAAAAGTTCAATCTTCTGTCCCCTGAGTGATCACATGCACTCACTCTCCTGCCTTTAACACAGACAGTGAACCCAGATCTATATCTCTTTCCTGGAGCTCACTCCTAAAACCCAGTTCTCTAGATAAAACTGTCAATGTGCGTCTCTGTTGCATCTCAAGTGTTGGAGAATTCATCTCAAACCCAGCATGTCAGAAATTGAACTCTAGCTACAAACACAAAATCTATGCCTCCTACATCACTTTCCTTCTTTTGGAGCACCATCAATGTAGAAACCAAGCCAGAAACCTAGATATCTTTCTGGACTCATCATTCTCCCTCACCTTTCACACCAAGTCCCACTGAGGCTGCCTCCTAAACATCATTTGACCCTCTCTTGTGCATTTCTGCTGCCACTGACATAATTCAAACACTCGACTTCTCTGAATCTAGTCACTGAAATAGCCTCCAGGCAAGCACTAAACATGTCCTTTTCCCATCAATGTGGACTTTCTTTCTTTTTTTGTTTTGTTTTGTGGTTTTTGTTTTGAGATGGAGTTTCACTCTTGTTGCGCAGGCTGGAGTGCAATGGAATGATCGCAGCTCACTGCTACCTCTGCCTCCTGGGTTCAAGCAATTCTCCTGCCTCAGCCTCCCGAGTAGCTGGAATTACAGGCACCTGCCACCATGCCTGGCTAATTTTTTTGTAATTTTTAGTAGAGACGGGTTTTTGCCATGTTGGCGAGGCTGGTCTCGAACTCCTGACCTCGGGTGATCTGCCCACCTCGGCCTCCCAAAGTGCTGGGATTACAGGCATGAGCCACCACACCCCACCTCTTTTTTTTTCTTTTTTTGGTTTGTGCCTCAGGCTGTAGTGAAGTGGCGCAATCGTGGCTCACTGCAGTCTTGACCTCTTGAGTTCAAATGATTCTCCCATCTCAGCCTCCTGAGTAGCTGGGACCACAGGCACACACCACCGCATCCAGATAGCTCTTGTATTTTCTGTAGAGACAGGGTTTCACCATGTTGCATAGGCCGGTTTTGAACCCCTGGGTTCAAGCTATTCACCTCCCTCAGCCTCCCACATAGTTGGGATTACAGACGTGACCCACCATGCCTGATTCAGCTTGGGCTTTCAAAACTTCAAATTATTCTAATCCTCTGCTTAAACTTACTCAAAAACTTCCTATTGCCTGCAGAATGAATTCCAAAACCCTTAGCAGAATGTTCAAGGCCCTTTATGATCTGGTAGCAACCTAATTCTCAAGCTTCATCCTTTAAGACTCCCTAGCTTGTATGCAATGAGTCGGTCCCACTAACATTTCCTGTCATCCCAGCAATCCATGATTTATATGAGCTCCTGCCTTTGGACATGCAGTCTCCTTAGTCAAGAACTCATACTTCACTACACCTCCCTCTAACTAACTAACCAGCACTGTGAGGACAGGGTCAACTCCGTTTTTTCCCACTCATCATGGTAAGCCCAACAGAGCACTCTGCATGCAATGGGTATGCACTAAACAGATGCTGTCAATCACTCCAATCACTAGTCTATGAAGGTGACTGCAATGGCTGGGTCTGGGCCTCTGTCCACATTTGCCAAGTGGGAAAGAGGGCATTGCTGGAGACATTTTAGAGAAGAGAGGTAGCAAGCTCTTGCAATCCTGCTGCTGTGGCTCTGGGCATCCTACTCTGGTAACATTGCATATTTGATGAACGAAAAGTTGGCCCAAAGTTTCTAAACAGGATTTTAAGAAGGAAAATATTTTTCCCCATTCTGAGAAGATGGCATTTTTCTTTCTCTTTGGAGAAAAGATCAAGTTTAAAGATCAGTTTCCTCAAAGAGCTTAAGATTTTTATAACAGTTTCATACTGAATCTGTAACCATAGCTGGCCTTATTCCATTGCCAAGTTGGTCGGTATTATTGAAGACTAATACTCAAGGCTGTGGTTTTCTGGGAGAAAAAAACAACAACAACAACTCCTAAGAATAACAGAATAACAGTTGAAGGAAACAAATGTTATTTCAAAGGTGTTTCGCCTCACTGACTGAACTTCCCAGGTGAGCACATGGCTTCTGGAGCAGTCCTGGCATTAACAAGCCAGCATCTCCCTATTTGTCTAAGGGGAGGAGGTGACCTTACCCTTGAGCTACAACTGCACTGAAGCCTCAGTTCCAAAATAAGAACTACTCCTTTCCCATCTTTCCTTAGTTGGCTGGCCCAGGCAGAACTTATTTTTGTTCTTTTTTATTCTTTCCTACATCCAACACCCACTTGCACACACACACACACACACACACACACAAATACACACACACACACAGGCACATACTCACATTTTTCTTCTTTCTCTGAGAACATTCACTGTTTTAGATTTATGCCATATCCTTGCAGAGTTACCTTTCATTCTTTATTTTTCTTATGGTTCAGGAATAGAGAGTTTGGACAACTCCAGTACAATTATTTCCATTTCTAGACAAGATTGTATTAATAGCATGAGCTTTGAGGTCAGACAGAGCTATGCTCATATCCTGGTGCTAACACTTCCTGGCAACCTCAGTCAAGTCACTTAATTTTACATTATAAGTAAATTAGGATGCATCAATTTGGGACAATATTGAACATTATTATAAATATGAAAAATATTAACAGTGCTATATGAACACAAAATGTCTTTCATTATCAATAAAACTAGCATTTGTAGAATGCTTTTTAGTTGGCAAAGTCCTTTACACATATATTTTCTGAATAAGGTAATGCCTAATAATGATCTCAGTTGGGCGATATTCTCATAAGTTTTATTCTACAGATCAATAATCCCAGATGGCCAACAGTGACTTGCTGAGGGTCATACACTTAGTAAACAACAGAATCAAGACATAGCCTCTGGAATCCGTGTGATAGTTTTTATTTTAAAGATAGTTTTAAATGTCAGAAAACAATGTAACTACATTATGGAAAGTTTACAAGATTCAGAGAAATCTCAAATCTTCCACTGTAAAATAAATAAATAAATAAATAAATAGTACTTTCTCCTTCTTACCTCTCCACCCACCCCATCTTATTTTATATAGTGGAAAACAGTTCTCCTGCTATTCGCCCACTACTGCCTAACAGTCCCACCGTTGGAAAATTCATGCCATCTTCCTAAACCATTCGCTTCCTTTGGGGCATCCATGGACCCTAGGATTTTATCTCATTTTCATTAAAGAATAAATATTTATTTGAGTAAGTGACGATACTGTGATGAGAGGTGGATAAATGCCCTGTGAATCCGGCTCATAATTCTCTTCTTTCCCCCATCACCTGCCAAGATCCCACCACCTACACATCTGTAGGCTCAACATCTGCCCATTTTTTCTAACTCCTATGATCTGCACACTACTCTTTTAGAGTCCAACACATACAAGGGTATTCCTTGATCTAAGTTCTCATTTGGAGCTGTTCCATTTTTAGACAGCCGAAAACTCAGAACCTATGAAGTCTAACAAATTTGAGTTCAACCCTAAAGTCTATTACTTATTATTATTGTAACATAGAGCAAACTGGTTATTAGCTACCATCCTCAACGTGCATATATAAACTGGGGAATATTTATAATTAATATTTGATCATCAGTGGATCAATTTGAAGTTATATTCAATGATAGAACTTCCATTTTCTGAATAAATCTCAAGGTTTAATACAGCTCAGACTCAAATAAATATGCCAATCAATAAAATGGTTGTTACAAAAATTATTACTGAAATAATTCCATATGTTACTTTCATCTCTTAGAGAAAATTCAATCAATAATGCAAGGAAAACTTTTAAAAATCTCCTTTATTCTTCTCTCTTATTCTCCCATCCTATAGCTGTTTTAGGGTATAAGTGCACTCTCCAGCTCTCTCTTGTGTGCGCTCTCTCTCTCTTTCTCTTTGTGTGTGTGTGTGTCTCTCTCTCTGCCATTATAAGCACACTCTCTCGCTCTCTCTCGCTCTCTCTCGCTCTCTCCCTCTCTGCCATTTTGCCAGATTTGCTTCTTCTTCTGTGTCTTTTTCAGCTCTTTAAAATGTAGGTTGGTCTTGCTTCACTGACATTTTCTTTTTGGCTTCACCGTCTGCCATATCTATGGATCATATTCTCCACAACAAAGGAGACACTGAAGAATACCTCTTTTCCATTTCCTCCCACCCCTGCAGTCCTGTCTTTTCCTCTCTGATTTTTCTAACTAGGCTTTAAAAATACTTTTTTAAAATCCTTAGGAACCAGATGGACTGGATTGGGCAGGGACGGGAATGCAATTTATGAGCACATGCAAAATTCTGTATGTATGCAGGGAAAGAAAGTTTGAAAAAACGTACATATGTTAAAATGGGGCCTTCCTAAACCTTATTTATCTATATTCAGGGTAGCAAACTGTGAAATAAACCTCTCTATCCCGAATTGTCTATCCTGGCAATTCTTTCTGCTCTCTGCTCAGTGTGGTCACAGGCCCCCAGCTTTCAGCTTCTTTCTATTTTTTCCATATTTTCATCTTCTCCTGTCCACACTGATTTACTAATCCAGCCTCTTTGTAGACTCCTAGAATCCCTATCCACTCAATTTTTTACTTCTGTTTCTTGTTAAGTCTGAGACCAAGATGCTCCCAGGTTCCATTGTTTCATCTTTCTTAAATTGTGATGATAACATATAATATGAGACCTGATCTCTTAATAAAGTTTAGGTGTACAGTTGTGGATCATTAACAATGTACAATGTTGTAGCAGCTTTCTAGAACTTATTCATCTCACATATCTAAAACTTCAATGCAACTGAACAGCAACTCCTCACGTCTTCCTCCCCTCAGCCCTCAGCAACCACCATTCTACTTCCTGCTTCTATGAGTTTGACTATTTTACACACTTTATATAAGTGGAAACAATCTAAATATCTATTAATAGATGAATGCATAAAGAAAAACTGGTATACAGATTTATTTAGCCATAATGAAATCATATTTAGCCATAAAATGGAACAGTACTCACCCATAAAGAAGGAAGTCCTACCATATGCAACAACATGAATGAACTTTGAGGACAGCTATGGTCTGAATATGTCTCCCAAAATTTGCATGTTGAAACTTAATGGCCATGTGGTAGTATTAATAGGTGGGGTCATTAGAAGTTGATTAAGTCACAAGAGCAGACACCTCATGGATGGAATTAGAGCCCTTATAAAAGGGCTTGAGTGAGTGCTTAATTCTCTTCTGCTCTTCCACCAAATAAGGA
Source organism: Macaca mulatta (assembly GCF_049350105.2). Lineage (NCBI taxonomy): Eukaryota > Metazoa > Chordata > Mammalia > Primates > Cercopithecidae > Macaca > Macaca mulatta. The sequence continues at coordinate 129,852,761 of NC_133413.1, forward strand.
CATAGCATTTATCCCCTTTTTAGCCTTTCCATGCCTTCCACCATGCAAGGACATAGCAAGAAGCGTGTGCCATCTTGGAAGGAGACAGCAGCCCTCACTAGACATAGAATTTGCCAGAGCCTTGGTCTTGGACTTCTTAGCCTCCAGAACTGTGAGAAAACAAAATCCAGCTCCTTATAAATTACCCAATCTAAGGTATTTTGTTACAGCAGCACAAACAGACTCAGGGAAGGACATTATGCTAAGTGAAATAGTTGGGTTCTATTTCTAAATCTGCCAGGGGTCTTTGAGTACAGAAACGTCCCTGCGGGGTCTTACTCATCTCTATGTCCCCATTACACACAAGACACTTAATATTGTTGAATGTATATGAGACATGAATGAATAAATTTGGCTCTACTAAAATTCTTACCATCAGATCTCTACTAGACCTGCCTGCATGTTAACAATCCTTGTATCCCTTTATAGCTGATTCCTTGTTTAATGTCTGGAAAGACTGTTCCAAATCTTTTATACACCCCTCACACCCAATTCCCACCAGCATCACCCATCTTTTAGTCAGCGTGTTCCCTCCTTTGAAGCAACCTGGTGAGAACAGTCTTTGCACATAATCTTTTAAGGTTATGGCTCAACCTCCAGCTACTCCCTGGGGTTTTCTGCCGACAGAAACCTTTTCCACATCACACTATTATGATTAAGTCCACACTTTTTCCTACGAAATGTCTAAAACATATTTTGAACCACATGGAACAGTTTTTAAACCCAATGTTTTCTCACAGAAGTCTTTATTTCCATTCAGGTTACCAGCCCCCAGAACTTCCTTTATGAGAAACCAGAGAAAAGAGAAAGAAAACTCTGTGCAAATACATCAACTAATTTCAGGGTGAGAATATTTGCTTCTAGAGGCATACCAATTTCAAAACCAAGCTATGCCACATTAGAAAATCTCACATGTCCTTTCTGGGACCTAAATAACCTCCATTTTCTTAAAAAAAAAAAAAAAAAAAAAACCTATCGAAAGGTAGAAGCAAGATAGCCTTCACAGACAGCCACAGGTCAGTCCCTTAAATAAATATGACACTGGATTTCTTCGAGTGAAAGGCCCCTGATAATCCAGCAAGTTCCCTGGGTCCATGTTGGAATGGAGGAAGTTTGACATGATCCAAGATAGAAAAGGCATTTAACCTGTTTCTGTGGGAATTGTTGTCAAAATACTTTGAGAATTCTTTTAGCTTGGGCCCTTTGATAAGTGTCTTAGGTCTGGTTCGCTAGAAGCCATAATTGGGGTAGCCAATAAATGTGATTTATTGAAGAAGAGATCTTCAGGAAGATCTTCAGAACCAGTAACGAAGCAAGGCAAACAGGAAAGAGACAAGAATGTCCAGGTAGGGTCTAGTCTTGGTCTGACCCACCAGGGCTCTCTGGAACGTAAGCTACACTTCAGAGTGATCCCACATTAAAGCCAGGGTCAGTCTTTTGTACCTCTGAGGTCATCTGTCATTGGTTCCAATGGTGTGTACCCTCCTGGTCTAAGTAGCTTTCCCTGCCTGAGAAGGGAACAGACAGCAGTGAGCTGTTGAATACTCACAGCAGCTGGGGATGGGTAAACAGGAGAATGAAAACTAATGCGTATTCACCACCTTCTTCCAGGCACAACACTAGGTGCTTTGCATATATGATCTCCTGCAATCTTCCTAAACCTGTAAGGAAGGTATTATATCCCCATTCTATAAGTAAAGCGAGGCTGAGAAGGGTTAGTCTAAAATTATTGAAGTAGTAGGGATAGCTGGGCTGACCTTCTAAAGAGTTTCAGAATTGATTTTCTCTCTAGATTTTAGGACTTAATAACCCAGTCACTAGCAGACCCCTGACAAACACAGAAACAATCCTATAGACGCCAATTTTATCCTAACCGACATCTCAAAAGTAACCGAAACTTCCTGCACTAAGGAGGCAGCAACACACTCCCAGCAACAGCTAGGAACTCTCTTGAATGAACGCTCTGAGGCTGAAACACTTTAACTAGAGGTTTGCAAAACTAGTCTGACTTCCCCTGGATACGAGCACTGTCTTAAGGCCCTTCTCTAATTTTTGTTGTTGTTGTTGTTCTGAGACAGGATCTCACTCTGTCACCCAGTTTGGAGTGCAGTGGCACCATCTCACTACAACCTCTACCTCACAGGCTCAGGTGATCCTCTCACCTCAGCCTCCTGAGTAGCAGGGACTACAGGTATGCACCACCATGCCCGGCTAATTTTGTGTGTGTGTGTGTGTGTGTGTGTGTGTGTGTGTGTGTGTGTATTTTTGGTGCAGATGGAGTTTCGCCATGTTAACCAGGCTGATCTCAAACTCCTGAGCATGAGTGATCCACCAGCCTTGGCCTCCCAAAGTGCCAACATTATAGGCATGAGCCACAGTGCCCTGCCAATAATTTTGTTTTTACTGTCAACTGGCAAACTTAAATAAATTCTATAAGCTAAGCACTGTGCTAAGCTCCTACATAAGATATTTTATTTAACCTCACAATAATCCTATGAGGTAGTGTGACATTATCCCAATTTTACCAATGAGGACATTAGAGCCCAGAGAGGTTATGTGAGTGGTCCAAAATCATACAACAGAAGTAGTGAGAATGTCAATTAGCAACAAGTGCAAAAAAATCCATTGAAACTGCAACCACCTGAGAACTTCCTTGCTTGCCTGCCTATCTCAAGGTCTAAGTCCATCTAAAGACGTACATTATATCTGCCGCTAAGTATTTAGAAGCTAGCACCTTTGCTTGCCACTCTGGGAAGTGGTATGGCAGAAGCAATTATCTCTAGCCACAAAAACCCAAAATTGTTGACTCTGACACTTACACATTTCTGCCTTCTATTATCAGCCTTCCTCAACTTAGGTTTCTTTTTTTTAGTGGAGTTGGGGTTTCACCATGTTGGCTAGGCTGATACTGAACCCCTGGCCTCAAGTGATCTGCCTGCCTTGGCCTCCCAAAGTGCTGAATTACAGGCTTGAGCCACCGCGCCTGGCCAACTTAGATTTCTTATAGATCTAGACGCCACTGACGTTAGCCAAATGGTTAACATGAACTCTGTTAAATGGGGTGATGTAGATGCTGGACTGCAATCACACTGGGTGAAATTTTCCACACTTGAGCTCTGAAGGTGATGGCCACAGTCCAAATTCATGTTCCATCATCTTTCTTGTAGGTTCCAGGCCATTTATGTCAGAGACATTATCAATACAATGAGAAAAAATATTCCAAACATATCATTAGAAATACATCTGTATTTTTAAATCCAAAATCTAACTAGATCTCATGGCTGCTTTTTTGATTTTCAAGGGATTCTTTCCCAAACTCCTGCACACAATCCTTCCTTCAGACAAATCAACCTGCCAGTGTCCTCACCATCATCAGGGATGCAGGAAAAGTTACACAAAGGTATTCAAGGAAAAAACATTGGCCGCTCTCCATTCAAAGAAAAGTACAACTCAAAAGCAAAAATGTTGTAAACGTAAAGGGATGAAAAACATGTCATGTGGAAGTAAAAGTGAAGTCATTTTGAACAAATATTTTACTGAACCTTAGTTTATTATCTGAAAAATAGGAACAATTGTGCCTGCCCAATCCATCCCTTATGGTTATGAAACAAGGAGCAAAATCCAAATTGGACTAAGATCAAGCATTCCATATGTGCAATCACTTGAAAATTGTAAAAGGCTGTAGAAATGCAACACAGGGTTCTTGAGAGGCAATTGTAGTGTCGCGGAGAAATACTATTCCCTGGAAACAGGAGAGATGGTCTGGGGTCTTGTTCTGTCCTCTCCTAGTGAACCTTGACAACAATCCTGTCTGCTAATGTTTATTAGTGGGCTTACTTTGCCTGGCGTTGTCTTAAGAGCTTCAACATATGTGTTTACCAGGGAAGTACTATCAGTATCCCATTTTACAAATGAGGCTTCTCCGTGATTCTGAGAAGGTAATTGGCCTGTTGGTACCCCCTTCAAGGGAAGACACAAGCCAGGATTCCAAGCCAGGCTGTTAGCCTTGGACTTCCTAACATGAACACCACTCAGCCTGCCTTTGCCCACTCACGTAGCTTCTCCTTCTAGTCTTAATATCCTCATTGGCCAAATGCAGACGATGATGCTTACGTGAGGTGTGCTAAAGATCAGATTAGCAAACATATGCAAGTGCTTGATAACAATAAAACACTAATACCAGGGAAAATAATTAAAAGCTTTTCTACAAGACTGTTTATTATTTCTCCACTACACACAACACTTTGAAATAACTACAAATGGAACTCCAATATCATATTACCCTGTCTCGCTATATCTACCTAGCTACCCATGGATCTTAGTTGTAGTTGCAGTCCATACATATTTGAAATAATTTTCTTTCCAAAGTAATTATCCTTGTGATATGGTTTGGTTCTGTGTCCCCACTCACACTTCACCTTGAATTCTAATAATCCCCACATGTCAAGGGCAGGACCAGGTGGAGATCATTGAATCATGAGGGTAGTTTCCCCACACTGTTCTCATGACAGTGTATGAGGGTTCTCTAGAGGGACAGAACTAATGGAATATATATATATGGGATATATATATTCATATATGGAATATATATGGAATATATAGAGAGAATATGTACATGGAATATATATATGGGAGTTTATTAAGTATTAACTCACACAATCACAAGGTCCCACAATAGGCTGTTTGCAGGCTGAGGAGCAAGGAGAGCCAGTCCAAGTACCAGAACTGAAGAATTTGCAGTCCAATGTTCGAGGGCAGGAAAAAATTGGCAAGGAGAAAGATGTGGGCTGGGAGGCTAGGCCAGTTCCTCTTTTCACATTTTTCTGCCTGCTTTTATTCTGGCCATGCTGGCAGCTTATTAAATTGTGCCCACCCAGATTAAGGGTGGGTCTGCCTTTCTCAGTCCACTGACTCAATTGTTAATCTCCTTTGGCAACACCCTCACAGACACACCCAGGATCAATACTTTGTATCCTTCAAGGCAATTAAGTTGACAGTATTAGCCATCACAATGAGTGAGTTCTCACCAGCTCTGATGGTTCCATAAGGGGTTTCCTCACTTTGCCCAGCTCTCATTCTCTCTCCTGCTGACCTGTGAAGAGGTACCTTCTGTAACGATTGTAAGTTTCCTGAGGCCTCCCCAGCCATGCAGAACTGTGAGTCAATTAAACCTCTTTCCTTTATAAATTACCCAGTCTCAGGTATTTCTTCATAGCAGCATGAGAACAGACTAATACACCTTGAAAATGAGGCCACTTTACCAGAATGTTGATACTGCCTTCTATATGTCATGTCCTGCAAAATAGCTCTGAGTTTAGAAAGAGCAAAGAAACTTAATACCTGCTTTAGGTACATGTCTCACAGCAGGTGGTAGCTAATCCCGAAGTCATAGTGCTTTCTCTTTCTTAGAATCACAAGAAGTATTGATATATTGCAATCAAAATAATAACCTATATCCTTTTGGGCAAAATAAAAATTTGACTTCTAGATTTCTGTACAGATGAGTGAAACTATCACTTAGGAAAATTTTATGGGAAGAAAAACTAACAGAAAATGTAATTAATTAATTTTACCTTTTCTAGGATTTGGGAAACAACATTCATTTTGAAATTTACATTTGAAGCATATCAGTCCAAGTAAGGGGACCCCATTGCTTTTGGAAGTATGGCTTTTTTAGGGAAGAGGAGTATGGCTTTTTAATTTCTGCTAACATGGGGAACATTTTTTCATTATGTGTAAAACTAGGCAAATATGTAAATTTCAGCAGAGCAACAGAAGCTGAATGAGTTAATTCATTTAGGAAGGTTTACTATGTGCCAGGTGCTGGGAATAAGACAAAGTCCTTCTATGAGAACGCTCCCAGCCTAGCTGGTGAAACACTTTCCCGGGGAGTTATAATGCAGAATAGTGAGTACAATGAAGGTGCCACAGAGAATCTGAAGGAGATGCTCCCCACCCAACCAGAGAAGAAGCATCACCTCTTGGAGGAGGTGCTGGCATCCTTTGCTCTAGCCTCAACTCACATCCATCCCTCCAACACTTGTAGACAACATAAGCTATAGCATGAATTCCTCCTCAATCCCACAGAATCATAACTCAATAATACAAGACTGAAAATAGGTCACATTTTTCCCACATTTGCTCTATGCCGGGTGCTGTAATAAGCACTCTACAAGTTGCCTTGTTTAATCCCCACATCAGTGTTATGAGGTATATACTTTTATTATCATCCCTCTTCTGAGTATCTATAACCATGTAACAAACAATCACCAAAATGTAGGGCCTTAAATCAATAGACGATTACCTCTCACATTTCTGCGGGTAGCCTGGGCTCTTCTGGCTATTCTCCTGGCGGGGGGTCATTCACGTGGCTCTGGTCAGATGGTAGCCGTGGCCGGAGTCATCAAGCTGTGAGTGGGACAATGTTCAAGATGCGTCACTCACACGTCTGTGGGCGAAGAGTTCAGTGAGGGCTAACACAGAGTACCTGTGTACAGCGTCTCCCTGTGACTTGGGCTCGTTAAAAGAAAAACTGCAGCCAAATTGAATTAAAGGAGTTTAATTGAGCGATGAATGATTCGTGAATCGGGCAGCCCCCAGAATCACAGCAGATTCAGACAGACCCCAGGGATGCCTTGGGGTCAAAACAAATTGTAGACCAAAAAAGTAGTGACGTACAGAAATCAGAAGTGAGGTACAGAAACAGCTTGCCTGGTTACAGGTTGGTGTTTGCGTTATTTGAACGCAATTTGAACACTCGACAGTGTATGGGTGGTTTGGCTGCTGGGATTGTCCGAGACTCAGCTGTTGTTACAGGCGCACACTCCTAAATTAGGTTTTCAATCTTGTCTACCTCTTACCTTAGGTTACAGCTGGTCCACAAGGACTCAAATACAGAAGTACGGGGTCCTTCTCAGGCCATGTTTAGTTCTCTTTAACAGGTTTCTCACAGCCTGGTGCCTATGTTTCCAGAAGAAACATCCCAAGAGCTAGCATTCCAAAAGGCAAGACATGGAATGTACCAGACCAGATAAACCTGAGCTGAATCTAGCACTGACAGTGCTGCTGCCACCATAGTCTTTTGATCAAAGCAGTCTCTGGACATGCTCAGATTCAAAGTGGTAGTAAACCTAATCTCACCCTTTGACAGGAAGTGGGGAAGTGGGGGTACCAAGGTCACATTGCAGTGGGATGGGAGTTGTTACGGCCATTTTTGGAAACCAATCTGTCACAGTTATCATTACACATATGAGGTTTAGTAACTTGTTTAAGGCCACAGAGATAATAGGTGATGGAACCAGATCATAAACACAAGCACATAGCCCCTGCTTTTCACTGCCCATGTGTGGCCCATCACTCAATTTACTGATGGAACTGTAAATATTTACTGACCTGTCTCTTTCTAAAGACGGCAAACTCCTTGAGGGCTGTGTCTAATTCCTTGCTATATTTTTTCCAGTATCTGGCACAAGTCCTGATACAGAGTGCTTACTCAACACATGTTTGCTGAGTTAATAAGTGAATCATGCAATGCTACTTACTCATCATCAGTTTCACCATGGTAGGGGAGAGTCCTTATCTTGGATGATTTATAAGATTTTCTAGCCCATCTGGATATAAATGACGCTAATAAGAAAACAATTTCTGAGGCAAACCGATCAGCCCTGTGCAAGACAGGCATGATCCTGTCCTGTAGAATTTGTAATATTCTTATTGCAAATGGTGGCGGAAAATTGAAAGAGATAAGCTAGTAAATGCTTCTACAGGAAAACAGCGTTGCAAATGACTCTAGTCCCATGTGTATACAATTATACCTGAGAGACCATTTTACATTTTTCACTCACACTTCCTGAACTTTCAGAGGTGAATCATATGCTAGAGGAAGGTTCTGGGTATTCTTCATGCTCCATCCTTTTTCATCCTGCTCAGGGGCCAAAAAGGTTGACTTTTATCAACAGCATCATTGGGTTCCCTTTCTTTCCAGTTAGTTTTGGCCAATGGGGAAACAAGAGCTGCAGCTGAAAGGACAGCAGAATGAGGCTGAGGCATTTACTCCCTTGGAATTCCCCCTTGGCAGGCCATGGGTTCCCCTCTGTCACTCTCTGGGACAGGCTGTCTTCTCCAACTACAGCTCTTTCTCTAATTCCTTTGTCCACGTTTCCCTTCCCTCTTTGGTCTTAAGGATAAGGTAAGGCCTCTTCCTAGCTCTGTGCTGCTTCACTATTCCTAGTTGGTTTCCCTTAAATCTTTCCCTTAAATCAGCTCTCACTCTTGTAATTAGACCATTCATTAAACTCACTCCAACCACCTGGTTTAAAGCTAGTTTCTGCCTAATAAAAGTGATGTCAAGAATTGGAAGGTTTATAAATGCCTTGGAATGTGCCCCTTCATGAATTACTCACTACTTTGGTTAATGTTCTAAATTCATGTTACAAAGGGAAATGAATTAGTTGATATTGTGTCGTAATCACAGGATCAAGCTCTGATATTGGATTCATTAGTTAAATATGCTATTTCATAGTCTGCTAAGAAAAAGCTGTTATGCTAAGTTAAATAAAGTGAAATAACATTGTTTTTAGTAGAAAAGAAATGAAAATAGCCAGGTGTGGTGGCTCATACCTGTAATCCCAGCACTTTCGGAGGCCAAGGTGGGCAGATCACTTGAGGTCAGGAGTTTGAGACCAGCCTGGCCAATATGGTGAAACCCCGTCTCTACTAAAAATACAAAAATTAGCTGTGTGTAATGGTGCATGCTTGTAATCCCAGCTACTTGGGAGACTGAGACCGGAGAATTGCTTGAACCTGGGAAGCGGAGGTTGCAGTGAGCCGAGATCGTGCCACTGCACGCCAGCCTGGGCAACAGAGCAAGACTTCGTCTCAAAAAAAAAAAAAAAAGAAATGAAAATAACTTGAATATCCATCAATTAATGGAATGGTTGGATAGACTCTGTTGTACATTAGTAACAGGGATCCTTGGAAGACTAAGTTAAATCTATAGCTATAGATGTGGAAATAAATTGGTGATGTATCATTAAGTGAAAAAAATTGTAGAGTAATGTGAATAATATAATCTCATCTTTTATGAAAAGAAATAACCAAAACAACTCTATACATGTGCTTATGCAGTTTTCTACAAACTGGAAAAAAAGTTAGGGAAATATATCAAGTGTTAACATTAATTACCTCTGGGGTCACTGGGATGAAGAAAAAATTTATGAGTATTTACAGAACTTTGCAATTGTGCATTGAATTAATTTAGCATGAACACTTTTTATAATTTTACATGGAAATTCAGTGAGGAAATCTTGTTTATTTATGTATTTATTCAGAGACAGAATTTCACTCTGTCACCCAGGCTGGAGTGCAGTAGCACAAACGTAGCTCACTGCAGCTATCACTTCCCAGGCTCAAGTGATGCTCCCACCTCAGCCTCCTGAGTAGCAGGAACTACAGGCACAAACCACCATGCCTAGCTAATTTTTTGTTTCTTGTACAGATCAGGTCTCACTAAGTTGGCTAAGCTAGGAAATTTTAAACAAAAAAACAAGATGTGTTCCTAAATCTAGAGATTTCTAGAAATCCTTTGACCAGAAATAGTAATTCTACCAGCCTATATCACCTGCCTCAATGTTGTGTGGAACGTGAACTAAGAAATTCTAATCTATTTTGGCAAGTAGAAGCAGAATCAGAATATAAATAAAATTATATTGGTTTAAAGTAGTGTAACTAATTTTCTTATGTGTAAGCATTTCTCTCGATGACCAAAGTATTAAGTAGTGCTGACTGGATGACTGTAGTTTGATCTTACCTCCTGTAGTGGACAGTATAGTTGCATGCCCAGCATCTATTTGACTTTCTCCCATTCGCTGTGAAACAACTACTGCCCCCCAAAAATGCCACTTGGCTTAGACCTGAATTACATGTCCAGTCCTGAACCAATTACTGGGGGAAAAAGATAGGATTATATTGACTGATTTAAGTTGATCTAGACTCACTCCTAGAGTCAGTGAAGTTGATATCTCCCAAATCATATGACAGCAGTGGTTGATTCATAGAAACACTTATGTCACAAGCTGATCATAGTTAAGCAAAGAACTTCAATTCGACAGTGGAGAGAAGATTCCCTCTTTCCCTTCTGCATATAAACAAGAAGACATTTGGCCTCAGTTGCTGCCAGCAGCCACCTTAGACTGTGAGGAGACTTTGTAGTATTAACACCTTTGGAAGGTGAAGCCGAGCAATAAAAAGACATGCACACATTGGCTCCACCATTGAGCCACTAGATCAAACCTTGCCTGAAGTACACACCAACACTGGACTTTACAGTTATGTAAAGCACTACATTTTCTTATTAATTACACCAGTTTATTTTTCTGCTATGTGCCACAGGAAAAAAAAAAAATCTTTGAAAGATACTCCTTCCCTCATTCTATATGGGCCAGAATGTTTTTTGGTTTTTTTGGTTGTTTGTTTTTGAGATGGAGTCTTGCTCTGTCGTCCAGGCTGGAGTGCAGTGACGTGATCTTGGTTCACTGCAACCTCCACCTCCCGGGTTCAAGTGATTCTATTGCCTCAGCTGCCCGAGTACCTGGGATTATAGATGCCCACCACCACACCTGGCTACTTTTTGTATTTTTAGTAGACAGGGTTTTGCCATGTTGGACAGGCTGGTCTTGAACTCCTGACCTCAGGTAATCCGCCTGCCTCAGCCTCCCAAAGTGCTGGGATTACAGGTGTGAGCCACCACACCCAGCCAAGAATGTTTTCAATGTCAAAGTTGCATTTCTGTATGTTGTATTACTGAGACAAATCTGGTGCTTCTAAATTACCTTAGTGAAAGTGCCCCACTTAGAAGCAGCAAAGAAGAACCAAAATCTGGACCAGTAAATGACAGATATAAATGGCAGTTACCAGGCCCTGAGGGTGAGGGGTGGACTGAGGAAGTGTTAGTCAAAGGATACAAAATATCAGATACCAGGAGTAACTTCAAGAGACCTATTGCACAACATGCCTACTATAGTTAATAACAATGTGTTGTATTCTTGAAAATTGCTAAGGGAGTAGATTTTAAGTGTTCTCACCACAAAACAAAAGTATGTGAGGTAATGCACATGTTAATTGGCTCAATTTAGCCATTTTACAATGTATACATATTTTGAAACATCATGTGGCACACAGTAAATACATGCAATTTTTTATTTTTCAATTAAAAACTCATTAATTTGGGGCCAGGTGTGGTGGCTCATGCCTGTAATCCCAGCACTTTGAGAGGCTGAGGTCAGCAGATCCCCTGAGATCAGGCGTTCAAGACCAGCCTGGCCAACATGGCGAAACCCCATCTCTATTAAAAATATAAAATTAGCCGAGCATGGTGACGTGCGCCTGTGATCCCAGCTACTCAGGAGAATGAGGCAGAACAGTCGCTTGAACCCAGGAGGTGGAGTTTGCAGTGAGCCGAGATCATGCCACTGTACTCCAGTCTGGGTGGCTCCCTCTCAAAAAATAAAATAAAATAAAATCTGATTAATTTTTAAAACAAACAAATTTTGGAAAATAGCAATCTGACTTCCCTTGGCAATGACACTCGCAGAAGGCATTAGGATAGCTGGGATGTGCTCTATACTAGATTTTATGGATTATTCACTCATATCCTGTTGCCTGGCATTTGCTTTTCTCAGGAGGAGGAAAGGCCACAGACACAGTTCTTATTATGCCATAAAACTCTCTTCAGCAGAGCAGATCCTTGTCTCCACTGCTAATGAACCGGTCCACCTTTAGCCAGCAACTTCATTCTGAGGGAGGGAAAGTCTGTGTTTGTTAAACTCATCGTCTCTTTGGCTCCTCTGTCCACTAAGTTTTACCCCACATTCAGTCTGAAAAACATACACATTTACCGAGCTCCCAGAGTAGGGATAGAGGTCAAGGCTGGGAGGTCTGGAACCTGGAGACAGTTTGAAAAGGTCTTCTGGGCAAGCAAGCACCTTTAGCAGCTTTTTAGGTAGAGATAGTTTGGTTTAATGGTTATAAGTACAGTCTCTGGAGTCAGACTTACCTGGGTTTGAATACAGCCTTTGCTTATTACAAGTTCTGGGACATTAGACAAGTTTCTTATCCTGTACATACTTCAACGTTCTCATCTGAAATGGAGATAATAATGAATACCCATCTCTTGGGGTTGTAAGGTTTTGGCTAAGGGACATCCACAAATCTCCTAAGTGATGCCTTACACAGGTAGTAAGCACTCAGGAAATATTAGCTATAAAGATGTAGGAGCAGCAGAAGCAGGAACAACCCAGGAAGCTCCAAAGAAATGGTTAAAATTGTGGGTAAGAATTATTTTCAGATGGTGAACATGGAAGCAGAGAGCACACAGATGTTTAAGAACTATACTCAGACCTCATAAAGGATCCATACTAACTATTGCATTTTCTTGTCTAATACTTTGCCAGTTCTTCCACATTATCAATATTGAATTTGCCCATCACATCTGTGAACGATCAAACTAAGAGAAAAAATGTTCAGCCCAAGACTCAGGCACTTTCCTTTCTGTATCATCAATAAGTTGGAATTGCTTTTCAGTCTCCAAACACCACACACACACACACACACACACACACACACACACACACACAGAGTGGGGGGGAGAGAGAGAGAGAGAGAGAGATTGAGAGAGCAGCTTATTGAGATATCTTTTGTACAAGAGACTGGACAAAAATAAAGAAGAAATTACTTAAAATCAAACATTGTTTTCAAGTCCAGGTTAGCATTCCTGGAAAATCCATCCACAGTATTTTTCAGGCAGGTTAAAATCTCTGAGCTGTGATCAGATAGTGTGCCAAGAACGTGGTCAGACAGACAGGCTTGGAAACTGGAAAGGAAGGTCTGTTTCCAAATGAAAAATATAACATAGTCACAGCTGGTATTCCAGGATGAAGGGCTCTATGAGTAACACCGTGTTTTAAGAGAAATAAATGGATATCGAGCCTGGGACCAGATCACTATCAGGGTACAACTTGGTTCTTCTCTCAAACTCTTTTCTCCATCCATTTTAAAGAAATAACTTCACTGATACTTTTGCTCCTGTAAAAAATTTGGTGAAATGTTTACATTTAGATTAGTAGAGGTGCGCCAGCTGTGTGCTGTTATTCTTTTTTTGTCTTACTTGACACTTTGATTCCCATGACAAATGTTGTCCCTAAAGCCTAAAAATTGGATGAACTCTCCAAATGAAAATATGCTTCTCTTTCAACCAGGAACTCTTTTAGGGAAGGCTAAACAGCTAGGCAGGGGTATTGAGGGGCTTTACCCTTTCAATAGCCATCACAGAAAGAAGCTAGGTTTCAGATTTGGTAAGCAGGACAGGTCTTACTGAGAAGTGACATAAGTTAGAACTTGACTAATTGTCTTTTATCTGGCAACCCACGGGTGCCTGAAATTCTAGGTTTTGCCTTCAGCAACATGACATAAAAGGGCATAAGATACAGAAAGAAACAGATACAGATTTGACCCTGACTCTTCCATTCACAAGCTGTGTAACATGGGGTAGGAAGGGTAAACTCCCTGAGTTTCAGTGTCATCATCCATAAAGTAGAAACAATAAGAATGTTTGTATAGCATTGTATTACATGAGACAATGTAGATAGTTCTGCTTTGCAAAGCCAAACAAAATGTGCGTGATTAACAAGATGATGGTTATCATTTGTCTTGCCTTTCATTTGTCTTGCTAGTATCAATGAAAACACTTTTTCCTTCAAGAATAGCACTTTAGGCCAGGCACGATGGCTCACATCTGCAATTCTAGCACTTTGGCAAGATGAGGCAGGCAGATCACTTGATTTCAGGAGGCCAAAACCAGCCTGGGCAACATGGTGAAACCCTGTGTCTACAAAACAATTAGCCAGGCATGGTGGCACACACCTGTAGTGCCAGCTACTTGCACGGCTGAGGCAGGAGGATTGCTTGAGACCAGGAGGTCGAGGCTGCAGTAAGCCAAGATGGCACCACTGCACTCCAGCCTGGGTAACAAGTGAGACTCTGTGTCAATAATAATAATAAAAATAGCACTTTAGCCATGTCAATTATTTGCATTTTAATGTGAATGAATAATAAAAGTAAGGGGGAAGAGATGACTGAAGAACTGCACTGAGGAGTGGAAATGGCAGAACACGCTAAGAAAGAAAAATAGTTTACCTAAGAGACTTAACATAAACTTTCTCCTCCTCAAAACACTTGCTAGGCTTGGTCCTCCTGTCTGTTCCATGCTGCTACTAGGTTTGCTTTATTTTCCCTAACAATGAAATGTAGAAGATCTGGACTTTTATTCCATAAAATATACATTTATTGAATACCTACTAAGTGGCAAGCACTGTGAAAGGTGTCGGGAATCTCACAGACTTGTCAACTGCGCCTTTTTTGCTCACAGTCCATGGAATCTGACCTAGCGAAGAAAGCCCAAGACGAAGCCTTGAGATTTTCCCCTATTAAGGACTGACTGGGTAAATGTAAGAAAGAGGAAGAAGGTGAAGATCTTCATAGCTAGGCAAGAGGAGGTAGGAGGAGATGAGATTCAGAGAAGAAGCAGAGATCAGTCTTAGGTCAGAGAAGGATGGCCTCTCCATTGATAAAAGGAATCGCCTAGTTATTCAACAAATAGATAACTGCACTCAGTCTTTATGTGAAACGAGGCTAGGTCCTAACGACTTGGTTATCGAAAAGACTGTTATCAATAGGTTTTCCAGGAAGCCAACTCTAAGATGGAGGTCAGCATGCAGGAAGTTTTTTTAAAGGGATTTATTAAGATCAGTAACGCGATAAAAGGAGAGGATAAAAGCAGGATCAAGCAGAAGAAAGGGTCAAACTGCAATGCGCGTCCAAGGACAGCTTCAGCAAACCCCACAGGGAGCTCCGGAGCTAGGATGATCCTTAGAGTTCTCCCCGGTTGAGCTGAGATGGTCACATTGATGGGACCACCCTGGGATGTGGTGTTGGGCAAGGTGCCTCTCTCCTCATGAGACAATCACACTGAAGGTGCTGGCCGCTGAAGGCCACCTACCAACAGCACTCCTTGCATCTGGGGAAATGAGTACTTCATTAACAGGAGATTTGGCGGACACACCATGGTGCTTATCCCAAAGAACTGTACAGTCGCTGCTTCATGGGGGTCATGATCTTGCCTGAGATACGGACATTAAACAATGAATCCAGCAGGTGGCAGCATCATGATTGAGGTTGGTCGGCCTGGATTAAAGCAGGACTTGTTGAGTCAGGGTCCTTGGATGCAAACATCCAAAAGGACTCGTTACCTAAAGCTTAAAGGAACTTACGGAAGGGCATAGACCAGATCAGGAAAGTGACAAGAAGGACGAAATAACAAGCTCAAAAATGTGCAGAAATAGCAAATAGAGGTTTGACATCCAGAACCTCATCCTGTTATAGAAGCAGTCTGGATTGAATATCTCTTCTGACCCCAGGAAACACTGGGTGCCCCCACCTCAATAAATAACGTATTTTATTGAATGAAAATTTACATTTTTCACATTTCCTTGTTAAGAAAAAGAAAGGAAACCTAGAAGGCACATGGAAGATTTGGAAGAATCAAGCCTAGCTAGTGTTTTGAGGAGGAAAAAGTACATGTTAAGCCTCCTTGGTGGCCTATTTTTCTCTTTCTTAGCACAGTCTACCATTTCCACTTCCCAGCACCCTTCTTCAGTCATCTCTTCCCCCTTTCTTTAATTTCTTCATTCACTTTAAATGCAAATGATTGACACAGCTAAAGTGTTATTCTCAAAGGAAAAAGTGTTTTCATAAATAACAGCAACAAAAACGAAAGGTGTAACAAATAAATGATGATAGCCATCATCATGTTAATCCGGCACATTTTTTTTGGCTTTGCAAAAGAAAATTACCTACACTGTCTCATTTTATACATACAAGGCTATGAAACCACTCTTATTTCTACTTTACAGATGATGATGCTGAAACTCAGGGAGTTTAATCTTCCTACGCCAAATTACACAGCTAGTAAGTGTGTGATCAAGGGTCAACTCTATGTCTAATTCTGAATCCCATGATCTATTTTTTATGTCATGTCGTTGAAGGCAAAACCTAGAATTTCAGGCACTTCTGGGTTGCCAGGTGAAGGAGAATTAGTCAAGTTCTAGCTTATGTAACTTCTCAGAGGGAATGAATTCTGGCCCATTCCTTGCTACTCTACATCACTGGTTTCAAATTTACAGACTTGAGCATGAGCATCTGTTGGCCAAGCACTCACAGGTGCCCACATTCTAACTATCAACATCTGGCCTTTCAGACTTCCTCATGTAAAGAAGGATTTTCAAACATCAGAAGAGGGTTCAGGCACTGTACTGATTTTTTTAAAATGCTTAAAGAGCAAAGACCCATCAATTTTGGCTTGGTACTCATGAGAAGAGGTTAATGTTATGCAGATGTTGGAGACCCCAAGCTCATGAAGGGCATTCAGGCAGTGGGCTGATAAAGCAGACACACTAAACACCAGACCATCACTTGGATTCAGTGCTCGCGAGAAGAGGTTAATGAACGTTATGCAATGCTGGGTCAAGCTGGATAGATGTGGTATTGACAGAAGGCTTTTGGTCTCAGCGAAGTAATTAAACTGCACTCAGGATATTAAGGCCAAATCTCAGTCAGAAGATGGAGGTTAGAGAGGAAAAGCGAAAACTCAGCAAGTGGGCACATACCCATGGCCCACCCCCAGCACAATAGTAATTCCAAGTTCTTTCTAGTGGGAAGGGGAGGGCTCTTGAAATACAGCCCAATTGGCCAGGACTGGCTCAGACAATAAGTAAGGGCTGTCTTTGAGCTGAAAGTTTTCTGTTCCAGCAAATGAGTGGGGCTGGAAAAGGTAATGGCAGGAAGATAAATGACTCAGAAGGAAGCTTGAATAACTTTCTTCTCTACCTCCTCCAGAGCCTTCCCCTCACCCCCACGTAAAAAGACAATATTTATTTGATACCAACTATACTAAACACAGTGCTAGGTATTTCCACAAATTCTCTCTTTAAAAACCTCAAAATGAGATCTGTTTTGCTTATTTTTCTCACTGCAGAAGCTGAATATCATAGATGTTAAATGATATTCATTTAACATGAATGTTAATGTTAACATTAACATTAACATCCCCTGTTGAGCTGAGATGGTCACATTGATGGGACCACCCTGGGATGTGGTGTTGAGCAAGGTGCCTCTCTGCTCATGAGACAATCACACTGAAGGTGCTGGCCGCTGAAGGCCACCTACCAAAACTAATCTGCCCAAAAACAGTGTGCCCATTTTCTATTACCTGTACTCTGTCACCCCTTTCTTTATTCTAGATTCTTCACTCTCACCTTACTTTCATAGGCACTTTGTATTTCTTAGATTCATACTTCTTGAACTGGAATGTATACTATTATTAGAATGTTGAAGGTATTTGAGGTCACAGTCTTAGCATAAAGCACATTTCTGCAGTGACAATTTTATTTGAGGATTTCACAGGACTGGGGTTGCAGGTTGGGGGAAGGCAAAGGGTTGAATAACTTAATTCGTTAGTGTTTAAAATAGTTTCATATTAAAACAAATACAGATTCATTGAAGATGTGAATATTTAAGACAACATGGGCAATGTCAAGGAAATCTCAAATCACTTTGGGCCACAGTGCAAATCCCTCTGAGATATATGTTCACTCTTCTCAGTCATTAAAAGACCTGGTATTAGATAGATCCATAGAATGACAATAGTTAACATTAATTGTACATTTCAAAATACCTAGAAAGAATAATTTGTACATTTCTAGCATAAAGAAAAGATAAATATTTAAGATGATGGATATTCCAGTTACTCTTATTTGATTATATGAATGTATCAAATTATCCATTTACCCCTAAAATATGTACATCTCACATCTAGTAGTGAAATTTTTTTTTTTTTTTTTTTTTTTTTTTGTTTTGAGACGGAGTCTCGCTCTGTCGCCCAGGCTGGAGTGCAGTGGTGTGATCTCCACTCACTGCAAGCTCCGCCTACCGGCTTTACGCCATTCTCCTGCCTCAGCCTCCCAAGTAGCTGGGACTACAGGTGCCCACCACCTCGCCTGGCTAGTTTTTTGTATTTTTTAGTAGAGATGGGGTTTCACCGTGTTAGCCAGGGTGGTCTCGATCTCCTGACCTAGTGATCCACCCATCTCGGCCTCCCAGAGTGCTGGGATTACAGGCTTGCAGTGAAAATTTTTTTTTTTTTTAATATATTTTGTGAGGAGAAGTCATGGGGAAAACTCAGTTAAGCTCCCTGCCACCTCCCAAGTCCACCCTTGGGTATCTGACTCTGGGATCATTCTAGAGGTTCCCCATCTTGGAAGAAGACGAAGTACCAATGCCCACTCGGAAAAGCCCAGGCACTGGGGAAACTCCAATAGAAGAAGACCTTAAGCCTGCCATCTTTGGAAAGAGTGGAAACTTCTAGGTACAAAAGAATGACTCAGAGGCCCAAAAGTGTAAAAGGAGTAATGAGATGAAATGGAACAGAGGAACACTTTGGCTTTGGGTCAGGAAAATTTGCAGGCAGTAAGAACTGTTAGGTGACTGACACATCTAGGAGGTAAATGAGGGGTGCTCTGGCGCTTAGTTCATCAAACCCAGTAGGAATAAGGCAAACCCAGTCTACAGGGAACCATCTGTACTGAACTGTCTCCGGAAGGGTAAGATAGACAAGCAGGTCATTTTCAGCTCCTATTTCAGTTGCCCTATGGAACAGGGGTGATTCAAACCGTATGTCTTTAAAACCACTCTTCAAGTCAGTGGTTTGGTTGTTTGGGTTCTTTTAAAATACCACGTGACAAAGGCCCTTATGACAAAACAAACTTTGTTTCAAACCTAACTCCCTTATCTTCTCTTCCCTGTGCATGTAAAGTAATATGCTTTCTCTTAGAACTCGTTCCAGGGTAAACTAGATTTATGTAGTGCTTTATGTAAACCGTGAGGCCAAAGAACAGAATATGAAAGATCCCACACTGGGCTGGATCAAATTTCAGGAGAGCCTGAGGTTCTGAATCTGACAGTGGTACCCAGGGACATGCTGGTTGTTGTTAACCTTCAAGGGACACAGGGACAAGCCCTGGGCAAACAAACACATCTCTCTCATGGGCAGATCTTTTATGAAGGTCTCCATCTCTAGAGTGTAGTAAAAACAGCCTAGGCTTTCAGAATCAGACAAAGCTGGATTCTGACTTACCCTGTCGCACAGAAAAGGATGCTTTGATGAGTGACTTAATTGGAACCTCATCTGTAAAATGCACAAAATAAAGCATGACTGAGAAAATGAAATGAACAAAGGTATGTGCAGTGCTGAGCACAGCAACTAGCATACAGCAGGTGCTTAATAAAGTGTAACAAATAATATAGAGTGATTCTGTTTAGAAATCTCTTAAGACTCTATATGTTTTCTCAATTCCTGTTGCATTAGTATTAGAGTTCAGATATTTGTGAGATCCAAGCCATTATTATAATTATGCCCCTCTAATGAGTGATTTCCCATCTAACCATGAGATACCTGCTGCCTTCCTAGTTGGAAGGGAATGTTGGTGTTTTGCTAGCAGTGCCCCAACTCCAGACTTCAAGGGAAGCCCTGTTCTGTTCATTCTTGGTCCCTAGGGTGGTCTTAACAGCTCAGACTTCCTTTCTCAACCCTTTCCTGGCTCCTAAGTGATTAACCTATTCCCCACCTTCCAGATGCTATGATTTAACCTTCCTCTTTTATGGGTTTACCTCAACAAACATAACGCTCTCTAACATCTGCCATTTAAATAAGAGGAGATATATTACTTACATGTTGCAATGAAAATGTTATAAGCATCAGGAAGGAATGTGTAACAGCTTGTGGCTGCCTTGGCAGTATGTTGGGGTTTGCCAAGCAACCTCTTTAATTGCCATTGCTGCAATATTCACAGATCTGGCATGTAGTTTTAAGAATGCACCTAAATAAATAAATGGGAGAACTGCTCTGATGGGGACAAGCTCTACAGCTCTGTCATTTCTGATTAACAAGTTTCTTTGTTTCTGACAGTTTTATAGCTGCTGTGGAATTGGAAAGAAGGCCCTTGAGATGACCATGGACCACTTATTACGTGATCAGTCCAAGTCTATGACACAGCTATTTCTTGATTTGCTAGTAATCACTCATTAATAAAATCAGATTTGTGTTCATCTTCCGGCAGTGGGAATATCTGGGATGTGCTCCTGCCAAGAAAATATGTCCCAGAGTCACAAGTAAATATGAAAAACAAGGAGTAAGTACTACAAGGAAGAAAGTTAGGGTCATGGAAGAATGGTAAGTTTCTGCTGCTTATATTTGCTTGGCTATCCCAGAGTCATTTCTCTCATTGCAAAGACCCAGGCTTCCTAGGGAAAACAACAGGAACGTATTTCATCAGGGTTTTTTGTTTTTGTTTTTGTTTTCAGTAGTCAAGGGGTGCTCATTTACCTTTGCTTCCAGCTACCTTGCACCTATTTACCCTGAAGTTTAAGTGCCTGAACTCTTCTTCAACCCCATCAGCTATCGATGCTGCTCGCACTTATTAGTATCCTGGGGTATTTGTAGACTAACTATGGTTTGGAATACAAATTGTGGAGACAGACTCTGGCTACCTTACGCAGAAAAGGAATTAACTACACAGGTATTGTATACCTTACAGAACTGGCAAGAAACTGTGACAACCAGCCTTGGCAGGAACTGAGGGACTCTCAGCCAAGGTCCTTCCTAAAAATGGTCTGCCTAGAACACCACTGGTGATCTTCAGCCATCAGATTCTTGCTATAATGACAAGGACTTATGACTTTGCCACAGCCTCCATGAATAACTTTTAACTGACCATGCCACTTGCATCATTCCTTCTACATTCAAAGTAGACACTAGGGAATGTGGTTGACTAGCCATGGGTCACATGATGATGCCTCAGCTACTGAGCTAGGGATAGAATGGCTCACTCCTTTCACTTTCTGTAGAGAGAATAACCCCCCACCTATCTTAGGACTTGCCCCAAAACACAAAGGATGTTTTTAAATTCTGCGCAGCCAAAATGACCAACATCCATTATAGCCCAACACTTTTGCTAACAACCTCTAGGATCCAACTTTTCTTCTTACCATTTCCAAAAACATTGCTACTGTCTAATGCAATGAAACCATCCTCAGGACAACCAAAAAGTCACCATCTCCTGAATGGGAGGCAAAAGGAAGCCTCAACTGGCATTGGAGCCAGCTCCAGATGTCTATTCTCCTCCCTGGTATCCTACCAAATGAAGTCAGCCCCTAACAACACATAATATTGTGCATACATATAAACGTGGGATAGAGCCAGATAGCAGAAAAGGAAAGAAAGTACATACACACACACACACACACACACACACACATACACATACTACATTAAGAAAAGAAACATGATTTGAGGCCATATTCCTCATTGGTAACTGACATGAGGCTACAACTATGGTTACAGGTTAGGTTCTTTGCAAAGTAGATTCTGAGATGAGATTTAGCTTGCAGGATATTTATTTAGGAGAGCTCTTGGGATCAACTCCTGTAGAAGGGTAGTGAAGGGAGCAGAGTAGACAAAGGAAAAAGGCAAGCTGAAATGCTGACCCAACAGCCCTCGTTAGTGCTGTGGGGACCTTGAGAGCTAGAATGACCCCTCAGAGTTGACTCCAGTTGGGCTGAGATGACCAGGTCTTTAAATCCCCACATTGATCCATTACTGAACGTGGGTCACCCCATGAAGGGGCATGAACTTGAGTGAGGCAGCTCTCTATAGCTGAGTCAATCTCTGAAGGGGTTGAAAACTAAAGGATCTCTGCAGACGGTCTCCCATAAGCTGGGGCAACAATTCATTCAATGAGGGGTAATCTAGCTGGTGCATCACAGTGTCCATCATAGCTGATATTTATGATCTTCTTCTTCTATATTAACTTTGTCTTGAACAAGCACTTCAGCTAATTAGTATTCTTTATCCAGTGGGGTAACCTAAACCTTCATTCTTCAGGATGCTAAAGTCCAAACTAACACTATAGTCTTTCCCTTCTACAGGCAGAGCTGAGACTTCATAGGATGATCCACTGTTCAATAAGGACTACTGATATGAAAAGGTAAGATATGGCCAGTAGGCCAGGCACAGTGGCTCAAACCTGTAATCCAAGCACTTTGGGAGCCCGAGGCAGGAGGATCACCTGAGGTCAGGAGTTCGAGACCAGCCTGAGCAATGTGGAGAAACCCTGTCTCTACTAAAAAATACAAAATTAGCCAGGTGTGGTGGCACATGGCTGTAATCCTAGCTACTCTGGAGGCTGAGGCAGGAGAATCGCTTGCACCCTGGAGGCAGAGGTTGCGGTGAGTCGAGATCACGCCATTGTACTCCAGCCTGGGCGACAAGATCGAAACTCCATCTCAAAAAATAAAATAAAATAATAAGATATGGCCAGTAAAATTTCTCAAGCATCAGTCCATTCTCTAACATCTTTACACTAAGTGAGTTCCTTGGTAAGAAACAATATTGTTGGAGATGCTGTAACATTGTGTAGGGCGTTCATAGGTTCATAAATGGTAGCTCTGGCAAAATGCAGTGAGGACAAATCATACCTTCTCTATGAAGATGGGTCCATTTTAATAAATCTTCCATCAGGACTCACGGATGATCTTTAATGACAACAAATTTGTTAGTGGTGGTTGCTAGCTCATCAATGGTGAAGTGGCAGATCATGTTAAGCCCATGTATAGAGTCCATCCCTAATCCCAACCCCAAGAAGCATCATAACATCTTACACATGAGTCAGTTTATAAGCATCAGGATGAATTAGGAAAAGATTCTCTAACATCTTGAGTCCTGGATTAAAAGCCTTCTTGGTAAAGGAAGTCTTTCATTAAAACTTGCAATGCATACAACTATTTTTAGATAGATTGGATCAATCTTCAAATTAACAAACTTTATTTTTTAGAGCAGTCTTAGGTTCACAGCAAAATTGAGTAGAGCATATAGAGAACTCCCTCATATATCAACTCCCCCACTATATCAATTTTTAAGATATGGAATAATATATTTCCTCTTTAAACTTTCCAAGAGATATATAGCACAATGGCTAACAGCCAGCTTTTGAAGCCAGACTGCCTAGGTTTGGACCCGTACTCTATCACTTCCTAGCAAATGTGACTTCTGAGCAAGTTACTACGTCTGTTTCCTCATTTTTAAATTGGAATAATAATAATAGCACCTATCTCCTCAATTGTAAGAGACGGCATCACTTCACATTCCTCCCAGGGGAAAAAAATGCTTCCAAATAAACTAGTGTGCCATGAATTATAGATATATAATAGATATACATATAAACACATTTTAGAGATGTTCAAATGTGAAACATGTAGTCTTGGAATAAATGAGGTTCAGTATATGTTAAGAGCTCTCATTAACTCTCAAATTCATAGCTTAATATATCAGATAGCAATCAGTTCAGGACATAACATACTGAAGCTTATAGGCAAACCAAGGACTTTTCTCAATAGTTACTTTCTCAAGAGGGCATAATTTCTGTCAAAATAAGGGCCTTCACTAGGTTATATTTTGTGAAGCCTTACCACAGTCCCAGACTACACAGAATTTCTAGCTCTACCCTAGACAGTTGGGTACCATTGAAGCTGCTGAGTTACTTATTCGTTCAACAAATATTTATTTGCATGCCCAACTCTGAAGAGTCATTGATGAATAAGATGGAGACAAAGTGTCTATCACTTTCACGGAGTTAACATTCGAATGCACTGAATAATATTATTGCTTGCCCTACATTCTGGATCAGCTGGAAAGACTTTAGATCCTACATCAACATGTTAGCCTTCTGAGCCACCCATCAAATAAAACGGAGCAGCACACCCAGATGGGATCTGTATTTCTTCCAAATACAAAGAAGCCTGCCAAGCTTCTTTGTCTCTTCCTTAGAGGCATAGGACCCACTTGTCATTCAGTTTTAAAGGATTATAATAGTAATTCTTTATGACATTCCCTATGTCACTGAATCCCTCAATACTTCACTATAACGTACAGTGGAATAACCCTGTACATTCTTTGGATTTATCACCATCCATGTATGTTTCACTAAACACCAGACATATGAATACCTTCTTCTGCTTTCTGGGTCTTATCAGCCTCGTGTCCTTAATGTCTTGGACCAGCAAAATATCCTAAGATGGTCATGATCCCTACAGTCTAAATTATAGCCCAGAGCCAAAATTTTGATAGAATCCTCTGGTGATTCTTTTACATTAAAGTAAATTGTACCTGGAGTTTTCTGCTCACTGGGACATAGAGGAAAGCAGTGATTAAATCAATAGCTTCTCAACTGGTATCAGAAGGTATGCTAATTTTCTCTGATAAGGAGACCACACACTATAAAGCAATCACCCATGACACTCTCCCCCAAGTCATCCATCTTCTTCATCTGCCAAACTGCAGAAATAAATAGAAATTTGATAGTAATCACCACCCCATTTCATTCAAGTCATTGATGGTGACACAAATCCCTCCAGTTCCCTTTGGATGCTATTAACTCTTTTCCATTTCACTAGGAAGGTTGAATTCCAGTATCTTCTATCTTAATAGTCTTCATTCTGTGAGCCAGGAAGACATTGTGAGGATTTCTCACATTCTTGAAGATATTTGTTCTATCTATTCAGTCAGAAAATTGGTATAACAAATAATAAAACATGACAATAGTTCAAATTCCCAATGCTCCTACGCTACGGTGGACTTATCAAAGCTATATAAGTACCACACTGGCATTCTGATTCTCCAGAAATTAGTTATTCCACAGCCAGAATCTTGGACTCCACAAACAGTGTAAGCACAAAGTGACTTTGGCAAATAATTAGGGACCCTTCAGGGAAATCTAGAAGGAAGACATAGAGCGGATGTTCTTGGATTATTATTACAGTCTTCTCGCAGGGTTTTTTTTCCTTCCCTTCTACCTAGGAACTGTAGGACTCCTTACTGACTCCAGTGTGGAAATTACCAGTTCAGTCTTTACCAGTTTTTTGGTTATCCACATCAAGTAGGACCTTGGTCATCAGACTTCATGATCAATCAGAGCCCATGGAAGGTGACTGTACCAGTCCTACAGCCTATTTGGGTAACAACAGTCTTGCTGAGTGACACTACTTGGTTTCTGCCATCCCAGGAGTCCCCCATCTGTACAGAAATTAGGAAGCTTATTTCCATGCATCTTTATGAAGATGCATGTCAGTATTCTCATCTTAAAGAGAATGACCACTCGAGAACTGTTAAAGATGTTCCCACCCACCTTGCTCAAGGTCTTCATGAAATATCTTCTAAGCCCTTAGGGAGACCCTGATTAGACAATGGGTGACTGAGTCATACATGATTAATTCATTTAAACCTTTGTATCCCTAAAAGTCTTTAGATTCCATGACTACATGAAACTGACATTTTTTTCATGTAGGTCCAGATTTCAGTCAACCAAGTCAAAAGATAATTAGAACCACTCCCAATGGTTCAATCTTGTGCATTGAACCCAAAATAACCAGAAAATGAACCCATGTCAATAAATTCAGCCTAAAATAAAATTAGCTTCTTCCATTCTTGATCCAACACCCTTGGAATTCATTCCTCCACACATTTTAGATTTTTTTTGTCCACACAAATTAGTGAAGTCTTAGAATACTTACGGATACAAGTTTTCTTCTCTTGCTTAAGTGAAATGACTCAGAAACAGAAAGTCAAATATGAAGTGTTCTCACTTATAAGTGGGAGCTAAATTATGTCTACATATAAGCATAGAGTAGAATGATAGACATTGGAGACTCAGAAAGGTGGGAGGATGGGCGAGGGGTGAAGGATGAGAAATTACCTAAAGGGTACAATGTGCACTAAGGTAATGATTACTCTAAAAGCCCACACTTCACCACTATGCAACACCTCCATGTAACAAAATTGTACTTTTGCCCCCTAAACCTATAAAAATTAAAAGTAATAAGATTTCTCCTCTCAAATTTAGGAGCAAACTATAGATTCAGAGTCAATGATGTTGATGGAGAGAGGAGAAAATAAGGATTGGCTTTCCCTTGGAAGAATTAGAGAATTAGTAACAGAATCTTCTAGCAAGATTCCACCATTTAATTAAAAATGGAAGAGCTATTTCAATTGGCTATAGGGGCTCGATGGGGTTATGAGTTTAGAGACTGAATTCTTCCACATATTCCCATTCTAATCCACGGAGTCTTATCCTATTTCACTGTCCCAACTTTGGGAAAAGCTAATGAGACTGAATTAAACCGATTATAATTTGGCAAACAACAGAATTAAACTATTTGTTTGATTTTTGGCTACTTTAGCACAAAGGATTCAAGAGAAAAGATATTGTTTTTCCACAGTCAGAGAAAATACTTCTATTTCATGCTGTTCCTTGAGCCAAGAATGTAGCAATTTGAGTAGGCAATCTCTTTAAAGCTACCTAGCACCATTAGAAGTAGCCATCCTATGATGGATAGTTGCATTTTCCCATCTTCATCTACACTCGGTTCTTTTCTAACTTGTTCTTTGCCCCAGAAGTCTGACCTCCCTGACCTGCATCGACCAAGTGACCTTAACCTTCTAACACCAGGTTGAGTCCAAACAGTGGGATGTACTAGGTGGTGATCAGATAAAGACAAGGAGGCATTGACTTCCTGGCCCCTCACTGCCAAGCCATAAGTTAGCAGTGGCTGGTTGCCAAAGTCCACAACTTCTGTTTTAAAACCCTCTTCTGGGGAGATTCCAAGATGGCCAAATAGGAACAGCTCCAGTCTACAGCTCCCAGCATGAGCGATGCAGAGGATAGGTGATTTCTGCATTTCCAACTGAGGTACTGGGTTCATCTTACTGGGGCCTGTCAGCAGTGGGTGCAGCCCACTAAGCATAAGCCAAAGAAGGGTGGGGCATTGCCTCACCTGGGAAGTGCAAGGGGTCGGGGAATTCCCTTTCCTAGCCAAGGGAAGCCATGACAGACGGTACCTGGAAAATCATGATACTCCCACCCTAATACTGTGCTTTTCCAATGGTCTTAGCAAACAGCACACCAGGAGATTATGTCCCGCACCTGGCTCAGAGGATCCCATGCCCACGGAGCCTCGCTCACTGCTAGCACAGCAGTCTGAGATTGGACTGCAAGGCAGCAGCAAGGCTAGGGAAGGGGCATCCACTATTGCTGAGGCTTGAGTAGGTGAACAAAGTGGCTGGGAAGCTCGAACTGCATGGAGCCCATTGCAGCTCAAGAAGGCCTGCATGCCTCTGTAGACTCCACCTCGGGGGCAGAGCATAGCTGAATAAAAGGCAACAGAAACTTCTGCAGACTGAAATGTCCCTGTCTGACAGCTTTGAAGAGAGTAGTGGTTCTCCCAGCATGGAGTCTGAGATCTGAGAATGGACAGACTACCTACTCAAGTGGGTCCATGACCCCCGAGTAGCCTAACTGGGAGACACCTCCCAGTAGGGACAGACTGACACCTCATACGGCCAGGTGCCCCTCTGAGACAAAGCTTCCAGAGAAAGGATCAGGCAACAACATTTGCCATTCTGCAATATTTGCTGTTCTGCAGCCTCCACTGGTGATACCCAGGCAAACAGGGTCTGGAGTGGACCTCCAGCAAACTCCAACAAACCTGCAGCTGAGGGTCCTGACTGTTAGAAGGAAAACTAACAAACAGAAAGGACACCCACACCAAAACCCCATCTGTACGTCACCATCATCAAAGACCAAAGGTAGATAAAACCACAAAGATGGGAAGAAACCAGAGCAGAAAAGCTGAAAATTCTAAAAATCAGAGCACCTCTTCTCCTCCAAAGGAATGCAGCTCCTCACCAGCAATGGAACAAAGCTGGATGGAGAATGACTTTGATGAGTTGAGAGAAGAAGGCTTCAGATGATCAGTAAAAACAAACTTCTCCAAGCTAAAGGAGGATGTTTGAACACATCGCAAAGAAACTAAAAACCTTGAAAAAAGATTAGACGAATGGCTAACTAGAATAAACAGCATAGAGAAGATCTTAAATGACCTGATGGAGCTGAAAATCATGGCAGGGGAACTACATGATGGATGCACAAGCTTCATTAGCCGATTTGATCAAGTGGGTATCAGTGATTGAAGATCAAATGAATGAAATGAAGCAAGAAGAGAAGTTTAGAGAAAAAAGAGCAAAAAGAAACAAACAAAGCCTCCAAGAAATATGGGACTATGTGAAAAGACCAAATCTACTTCTGATTGGTGTACCTGAAAGTGATGGGGAGAAAGAAACCAAGTTGGGGAACACTCTTCAGGATGTTATCCAGGAGAACTTCCCCAACCTAGCAAGGCAGGCCAACATTCAAATTCAGGAAATACAGAGAACGCCACAAAGGTAATCCTCAAGAAGAGCAACTCCAAGACATATAATTGTCAGATTCACCAAAGTTGAAATGAAGGAAAAAATGTTAAGGGCAGCCAGAGAGAAAGGTCAGGTTACCAACAAGGGATAGCCCATCAGACTAATAGAAGATCTCTCGGCAGAAACTCTACAAGCCAGAAGAGTGGGGGCCAATATTCAACATTCTTAAAGAAAAGAATTTTGAACCCAGAATTTCATATCCAGTCAAACTAAACTTCATAAGTGAAGGAGAAATAAAATCCTCTACAGACAAGCAAACGCTGAGAGATTTTTTCACCACCAGGCCTGCCTTAAAAGAGCTCCCTGAAGGAAGCACTAAACATGAAAAGGAACAACCGGTACCAGCCACTGCAAAAGCATGCAAAATTGTACAGACCACTGATGCTAGGAAGAAACTGCATTAACTAACAAGCAAAATAACCAACTAACATTATAATGACAGGATCAAATTCACACATAACAATATTAACCTTAAATGTAAATGGGCTAAATGCTCCAATTAAAAGACACAGATGGGCAAATTGGATAAAGAGTCAAGACCTATCAGTGTGCTGTATTCAGGAGATCCATCTCACATGCAGAGACATACATAGGTTCAAAATAAAGGGATAGAGGAAGATCTACAAAGCAAATGGAAAACAAAAAAAAAGTAGTGGTTGCAATCCTAGTCTCTGATAAAACAGACTTTAAACCAACAAAGATCAAAAGAGACAAAGAAGGTCATTACATAATGGTAAAGGGATCAATTCAACAGGAAGAGCTAACTATCCTAAATATATATGCACCCAATACAGGAGCACCCAGATTCAAAAAGCAAGTCCTTAGAGACCTGCAAAGAAACTTAGATTCCCACACAATAACAATGGGAGACTTTAACACTTCACTGTCAACATTAGACGTATCAATGACACAGAACGTTAACAAGGATATCCAGGAATTGAACTCAGCTCTGCACCAAGTGGACCTAATAGACAACTACAGAACTCTCCACCCCAAATCAACAGAACATACATTCTTCTCAGCACCACATCACACTTATTCTAAAACTGACCACATAGTTGGAAGTAAAGCACTCCTCAGCAAATGTAAAAGAACAGAAATTATAACAAACTGTCTCTCAGACCACAGTGCAATCAAACTCGAACTCAGGATTAAGAAACTCACTCAAAACTGCACAACTACATGGAAACTAAACAACCTACTCCTGCATAACTACTGGTACATAATGAAATGAAAGCAGAAATAAAGATGTTCTTTGAAACCAGTGAGAACAAAGACAAACATACCAGAGTCTCTGGGACACATTTAAAGTAGTGTATAGAGGGAAATTTATAGCACTAAATGCCCACAAGAGAAAGCAGGAAAGATCTAAAATTGACACCCTAATATCATAGAGAAAAGAGCTAGAGAAGCAAGAGCAAACACATTCAAAAGCTAGCAGAATGCAAGAAATAACTAAGATCAGAGCAGAACTGAAGAAGATAGAGACACAAAAAATCCTTCAAAAAATCAATGAATCCAGGAACTGTTTTTTTGAAAAGATCAACAAAATTGATAGACCATTAGCAAGACTAACAAAGAAGAAAAGAGAGAAGAATCAAATAGATGCAATAAAAAATGATAAAGGGGATATCACAGAAATACAAACTACCATCAGAAAATACTATAAACAAACTACCCACAGAAATACAAACTACCATCAGAAAATACTATAAACACCTCTACGCAAATAATATAGAAAATCTAAAAGAAATGGATAAATTCCTGGACACATACACTCTCCCAAGACTAAACCAGGAAGAAGTTGAATCCCTGAATAGACCAATAGCAGGCTCTGAAATTGAGGCAATAATTAATAGCCTACCAACCAAAAAAAGTACAGGACCAGATGGATTCACAGCAGAATTCTACCAGAGGTACAAAGAGGAGCTGGTACCATTCCTTCTGAAACTATTCCAATCAATAGAAAAAGAGGGAACCCTCCCTAACTCATTTTATGAGGCCAGCATCATCCTGATACCAAAGCCTGGCAGGGGCACAAGAAAAAAAAGAGAGAATTTTAGACCAATATCTCTGATGAACATCAGTGCAAAAATTCTCAACAAAATACTGGCAAACTGAATCCAGCAGCACATCAAAAAGCTTATCCACCATGATTAAGTTGGCTTCATCTCTAGGATGCAAGACTGGTTCAACATATGCAAATCAATAAACATAATCCATCATCTAAACAGAACCAAATACAAAAACCACATGATTATCTCAATAGATGCAGAAAAGGCCTTTAACAAAATTCAACAGCCCTTCATGCTAAAAACTCTCAATAAATTCAGTATTGATGGGATGTATCTCAAAATAATAAGAGCTATTTTTGACAAACCCACAGCAAATATCATACTGAATGGGAAAAAACTGGAAAAATTCCCTTTGAAAACTGGCACAAGACAGGGATGCTCTCTCTCACCACTCTTATTCAACATAGTGTTGGAAGTTCTGGCCAGGGCAATCAGGTGGGAGAAAGAAATAAGGGGTATTCAATTAGGAAAAGAGGAAGTCAAATTGTCCCTGTTTGCAGATGACATGATTGTATATTTAGAAAACCCCATCATCTCAGCCCAAAATCTCCTTAAGCTGATAAGCAACTTCAGCAGTCCCAGGATAAAAAATCAGTGTGCAAAAATCACAAACATTCCTAGACACGAATAACAGACAAACAGAGAGTCAAATCATGAGTGAACTCCCATTCACAATTGCTTCAAAGAGACTAAAATACCTAGGAATCCAACTTACAAGGGATGTGAAGGACCTCTTCAAGGAGAACTACAAACCACTACTCAACGAAATAAAAGAGGACACAAACAAATCAAAGAACATTCCATGCTCATGGATAGGAAGAATCAATATCATGAAAATGGCCATACTGCCCAAGGTAATTTATAGATTCAGTGCAATCCCTGTCAAGCTACCAATGCCTTTCTTCACAGAATTGGAAAAAAACTACTTTAAAGCTAACATGGAACCAAAAAAGAGCCTGCATTGCCAAGACAATCCTAAACCAAAACAACAAAGCTGGAAGCATCATGCTACCTGACTTCAAACTATACTACAAGGCTACAGTAACCAAAACAGCATGGTACTGGTACCAAAACAGAGATATAGACCAATGGAACAGAACAGAGGCCTCAGAAATAATACCACACATCTACAACCATCTGATCTTCGACAAACCTGACAAAAACAAGAAATGGGGAAAGCATTCCCTATTTAATAAGTGGTGCTGGGAAAACTGACTAGCCATATGTAGAAAGCTGATACTAGATCCCTTCCTTATACCTTATACAAAAATTAGTTCAAGATGGATTAAAGACTTAAATGTTAGACCTAAAACCATAAAAACCCTAGAAGAAAACCTAGGCAATACCATTCAGGACATAGCCATGGGCAAAGGACTTCATGACTAAAACACCAAAAGCAATGGCAACAAAAGCCAAAATTGACAAATGAGATCTAATTAAACTAAAGAGCTCCTGCACAGCAAAAGAAATTACCATCAGAGTGAACAGGCAACCTACAGAATGGGAGAAAATTTTTACAATCTACCCATCTGACAAAGGGCTAATATCCAGAATCTACAAAGAACTCAAACAAATTTACAAGAAAAAAAATCAAACAACCCCACCAAAAAGTGGGCAAAGTATATGAACACACACTTCTCAAAAGAAAACATTTATGCAGCCAACAGACACATGAAAAAATGCTCATCATCACTGGCCATCAGAGAAATGCAAATCAAAAACACAATGAGATACCATCTCACACCAGTTAGAATGGCGATTAAAAAGTCAGGAAACAACAGGTGCTGGAGAGGATGTGGAGAAATAGGAATGTTTTTACACTGTTGGTGGGACTGTAAACTAGTTCAACCATTGTGGCAATTCCTCAAGGATCTAGAACTAGAAATATCATTTGACCCAGCCATCCCATTACTGGGTATATACCCAAAGGATTATAAATCATGCTGCTATAAAGACACATGCACACATATGTTTATTGCGGCACTATTCACAATAGTAAAGACTTGGAACCAACCCAAACGTACATCAGTGATAGACTGCATTAAGAAAATATGGCACATATACACCATGGAATACTATGCAGCCATAAAAAAGGATGAGTTCATGTCATTTATAGGGACAAGGATGAAGCTGGAAATCATCATTCTGAGCAACCTATCACAAGGACAGAAAACCAAACACCACATGTTCTCACTCATAGCTGGAAAGTGAACAATGAGAACACCTGGACCCAGGATGGGGAACATCACACACTGGGGCCTGTCGTGAGGTCAGGGGTGGGGGGAGGGATAGCATTAGGAGATATACCTAATGTAAATGACAAGTTAATGTGTGCAACACACCAACATGGCACATGTGTACATATGTAACGAACCTGCACATTGTACACATGTACCCAAAAACTTAAAGTATAATAAGA
The DNA here is from genome assembly GCF_049350105.2 of Macaca mulatta. Taxonomy (NCBI): domain Eukaryota; kingdom Metazoa; phylum Chordata; class Mammalia; order Primates; family Cercopithecidae; genus Macaca; species Macaca mulatta. The sequence goes on from NC_133413.1 coordinate 129,885,759, forward strand.
AATAAAAATAAAATAAAACCCTCTTCTGTAGCTATAGCTGCAGCAACAGCTCTCTAGGTTCTTGTAACTGTTCCTTCTTCTTCCTCTTTCAAGCACAGAGGGCAGTAAGGGATCTTGTAGCTCAAATCCCTAAAATACTTCACCATTCCACGTTGATTTCCCTTAACCCTGCCCACAATATTGTGAATGGGCCTTTTGTTAATCTCTCCTCAAATAACCTCATTTAGGTATATCATCTGTTTCCTGATAAGACCACAAATAATACCCACCCCAACTCATAATTCTCAAATTCCTGGGGCTCTTTATTCTATTCTAAGGCACCAACTACTCTGTCCACCAACATCTTGCCTTTAAAGCACATTTCATTTCAGATTACCAAGGATGATAGCTTAATCAGCAGCACTCAACTATATGCCTTGGGCTTCTAGACTTCCATCCGTGAAAGGAGACAAAAGATAATCTGAACACAACCAAAACTACCATTAATATCATTGCAGTACAACACTCTCTGCCATCAGTGACGGCACCAATACTACTGAACTTGAACCCCTCTGCCACTGACTACTCAACTCTATCACAGTTGTCCCAGGTAACCTCTGACTTCACAGCAGTTCACTGACCCCAACATTTTCACATTATTCTTATGCCAGTTCCAGAATTAGTCTCAATATGCAGCTCAGTCTTCTTTTTCTTGAACTCAGAACTCTGCTGCTTTTCCCATCCAACATTCTAATCCAATTCCCCCCTACCCACCCTCAGGCATTCTAATATAAGACAATTCATTCTGCTCCCTTTCTCTGACAACAGAATGAAATGTAGCTTGAGTGGGGGCTTAGAAGTCAGCTGTTTATATAGGAATATGTTTATCATTTGAATTAGGGTTCTCCAGAGGGACAGAACCAATAGGACATACGTATACATATAAAGGAGTTTATTAAGGAGAACTGGGTCATGTGATTACAAGGCAAAGTTCCACCAAAGGTCATCTGCAAGCTGCGGAAAGTGAGAAACTGGTAGTGTCTCAGTTCAAGTCCAAAAGCCTCAAAACCAGAGAAGCCAACAGTGCAGCCTTCAGTCTGTGGCCAAAGGCCCGAGAACGCCCAGGAAGCCACTGTTGCAAATCCCAGAGCGCAAAGGCCAAAGAAACTGGAGTCTGATATCCAACTATAGGAGAAGCAGAAGCAGGCAGTCAGCACCGGAAAAAGAAAGAGAGCCAGAAGACTCCACAAGCAAACTTACTCCACCTTCTTCCATCTCCTTTGTTCTAGTTGCACTGGCAGCCAATTGGATAGTGCCCACTCACATTGAGGGTGTCTTCCTCTTCCAGTTCACCAACTCAAATGTCAGTCTCCTCTGTCAGCATCCTCACAGACATACCCAGAAACAATACTTGACCAGCCATCTAGGCATCTCTTAATCCAATCAAGTTGACACCTAATGCTAATCATCACATTATTCCTTTATAGATTTTAGAGTTCTTTCTTAGAGCCATTCAATATTCAAATGCCAGGGAAAAAAGGTCTGCTTCTATAGAGAAGGCTTATCCAAATATTTGTGTTACACTAAGGCTTTCAGCTTTTTCAGCAGTCTAAGACATTACTGTATCAAGCTGACTGGACAGGCCAAACATCAAATTGTTGTTAGTTTTGCTATGACAGATTAGATGGCTTTAGCTTAAATCCATCAAAGGCCTTCAAAAGCCAGGGAGGGGGGTTCACAGTGAACAAAGACTGAGCATGGACAGAAGACTTATATTCAAAGCCAAGGTCTACTGCTTATAGGAAGGGAACTGATTTCCAACTGATCATGAGGCTGATGTTGAAGTTCTTTCTGATCAATCAGCCATTGTGGGCGCTTTGAGAATAATATCTTTGAATGGAGATAAGCCAAAGGGCCATAACAATGGCAGGTCCCCCATGGAGCATGGTTGACCCCAGATAACAATGACAAAGTATGATCACCCTCCCTTGAAGGGTCACTGTAGGCAGGTGTAAGTATCTGGACCAGTAATGTCATTCTGCTAAAGCAACTAGGGATGTAGTCAGTTTGAATATTAAAAAATTAAAGACGGAGCCTTATTTGTACCATTAAGTTAGTGAGGCAAATTATCTTAGTTAAATCAAGCTTCTAACCATAAAAGATTTCCATTACAGTGATTTCCCATTCTTTGAAAAGTCCCCTGTGTACATCTTGGGAGGAGATTCTTGGTATATATACATAATGGGATAACCTACGTTGGGACTAGTAAGATTACCATTGTTTGGACAGAAAGGTACACCAAAGTTCAAGTTTTGAAGAGCAAAGCCATTGAATTTAGTGCCTTTTCTATCTTCATTTTGCCTGCCTAAATCTGTAGTAGCGTCATTACTTGCTGCGAAGATTGAATTGTCATTGATTCAATTCACGTATTTAATAGTTTCACTAGTAAGACCTCATGGTTAAGTATTATAAGCACTAGACTGGGAATGAGTAAACCAAGTTGATTCCCAGACCTATAAAACATTTAATTATCTGTGCAACTATGGACAAACAAATTACTCTCTTTAAACCTAGTTCTCATCTGTGAAATCCATAAAATGGAAAAAGCAAGGCCATTCTTGACTACAACCCAGGGTTACTATGAAGTCAAATGAGATAATACATCTGATATTGCATGGCAAATTGGATTCAACAGTGTGTAAATGTGAGAGATGACCTAATTCATCTTCAAATTTTAACTGGTGAATTTGGAGTTGGCTAGTGCTCATTTGAAACAACATTTCTCCAAAGAGTTCAGGTCCTCTCAATCATCACTTCCCAAGACTTTTAAAGAGAGTCACAAGGCTAAACCTCCACTGCCACATTCAGAGTATGAAAAGCCCATTTAGCTGTCTTCCCTTGCTCTTGGCAGACTCTCAGGGAATGCCAGCAAAACGGCTGAAATTGGAACAGCAACCCACCAAGTACATCCAAATCTTTCATCAAACTGTGCCTAGTTTAGAAGCAATATTATGTTAACATTACCCCCACCGTGGATTATTTCTAATGAAACCAATCTGCCAAGGTGAAATGAGAGCATGTGTCACTGCGAGGCATAATTGGGTTGACCTGAAAACTAAGTTTAAAAGTGAATATCCTTTCAAATAAAGATGAGCAAAAAGATTTTGAAAATATCAAGACTCCCGACTTCCTTAAATCTGTGGCCTAGCCCTAAGACCAAAATATGACCAAATCTTTTAAAGTTTCTGGGTGTAATTAGAATAGAAATTTGTAATTCTGTGCATTGAGTCACATTCTCCTGATGAATAAACTCTCTTAATTGTAGGCTAGCAAACTTCAAAAGCAGAATCAACTCTGTCAGGCTACCAGAGCACCATCCAGGATGTGGAAGATACCAAAGCAGTCTTTAAGGCTGACCTCTGAATTGTCATCATTTCCTTCTGTCCTTCGCTGCTTCATCATCTTACTTCTACCTCCCCTTGCAGGCCTCTCATGCTAGACCCCAGCATTTTTGGTGTCTTTTCTGGATACTACACTGGGCTCTGGGATTACAAAGATGAGTAAGACACAAGCCTTGGCACTGAAGACTCTGCTTTTATTCCTAACCTCCATTTTATTTTATTTTATTTTATTTTATTTTATTTTATTTTATTTTATTTTATTTTATTTTTTGATGGACTCTCACTCTGTTGCCCAGGCTGGAGTGCAATGGTGCGATCTCGGCTCACTGCAACCTCTACCACCTGGGATCAAGCAATTCTCCTGCCTCAGCCTCCCAAGTAGCTGGGATTACAGGCGCCTGCCACTGCACCTGGCTACTTTTTGTATTTTTAACAGAGACAGGATTTCACCATCTTTGCCAGGCTGGTCTTGAACTCCTGACCTCGTGATCCATCTGCCTCGGCCTCCCAAAGTGCTGGGATTACAGGCGTGAGCCACTGCACCCGGCCCCAACCTCTTTTATTAATTCTTCTTACTCATTCTTTCAGGTCAAATACTTCCTCTATGATGCTTATCTTTATTTTCCCAGGAAGTCTTAAAAGTTTCTTCTTCATGATTTAACTGTTCCTTGAACATAAGTCCATTCTAATATTTATGCTGTATTTATTATAACTATTAGTTTATGTTTCCTTGAGATAATAATCAAGACTTTTCATTTTTACAGTCTAAAACCCCAAGTAGTATCTGGCACAAGATACATGTTAAAAATATTTGTTGAATAAAGAATTCCCCAATCCAGTCATTCTCTAGTCAACAAATATTTTCATTTCTACCTACTTAGTTGTTCTTCTCTCAAACTCCCTTTCCTTCACTATCTTTACTGCTCAACTGTGGCCCTCCATCCCATCTTTTACTGTATGTTTCAAATAAATGTCTCATATATTATTCAGAGGCATCTCAGATCTATTTTCTGTTCATACCAAAATTATCTAGTGTATATGTTAAACCATCTTATTCCCTTCATCAAATATTCTTTCCCAGTTAGACAGTAAAAAGATCTGCTCTAATTAACCTTCTCAAATCTATTTCTGCCTCTTCCAGCCAAGTTCCCCATGCTCCTGAATAATGTATGCACTTTTAATATCTCTGTGGCCTTGTTCATGTATTTCTTAAGCTTGGGGAATCCTTCTACTAGGTCTTACTATTGAAAACCTACCTGTCTTTAATGTTTTATCTTAAAGATATCACAAAATCTCAAAAGCACAAGCTAATAAGAGCCTAGTCTTTCCAATTTACCAAAGTAACTTACCACAATCTAAATGCAGAAGTAGAACTAAAATCCAAGGCTTTAATTCTCGATCTCTTTAGGGATTCCTGATGCCACACCTATAGATAGACAGTATAGCCATATGATGTATGGCCCAATAGAGAACACTTTTGAGTGTTAAAGAGGGCACTATTAAAAATTACACCTGAATAACAGATATAAATCAGGTCAACCTACCTAATTATAATCATCCTAAAGCTATGGTAAGATTACAAAAGAACAAAGAGTTCTATGTTATCTAGGTCTTTCTTCTAATGACATGCCATGGAATAATGAAGGCGATTTGAGATTTTAACAAATTATTTTGTATTGCACTCTCTATTTTAAAACAGCAATAATACACACACACACAAAAGCATTATAACTAGTGTTGTTTCTCTAGTGACTGCACAAGATATTGCAATACCAGGTACTACATGAGTTCTAGAATCAGATACATCTGTGTTAGCTACACAGCTTCAGCACTTATTATATGCTTAAGCTTCAGTCTCTTCGTCTATAAGATGAGGACAATGAGGCCCACCTAACAGGACTTTTGACAGATTCATTCAACATGTATTTGTTGAGTGTTGACCAAGTGTGAGATTTTATACTGGATACTGCAAATACAATGCTGAGCAAATCATTGCTCTTCATTAGAGTTTAGCCAGGGATACCGATATACAGCCCAAGTGCATGTACTATCCTAAACAAGGAAGAGTGCTGTGACCTCATACGGTCATATAACAAAAGGCTCTGATTCCAGATTGTGAGGTCATGAAACGCTTATGAACAGAGAGAGTTTAAGAGTAACTAGGCAGAAGAAGAAAGAAAGTTCCTTCTGTTAATATGAATAGCATGTGCAAAAGCCCTAGGTCCATATGGAGCCTGACCTAATCAAGACACGTAAGAAAGACCTATGTGACAGGAGCACAAAAAGTGAAGGAGAAAATGGTTAGGAGAAGTCATAAAAGGGGGCAGGTATCGTGTAAAGGGAATTTTCTGGAGATTGAAGACAGTTCAGTGTATTTAACTATTTATGGAAAAATCCACTTAAGGAAATGCATTGATAGTGTAAATCCCTTTGCAGACAGAAGAATGAAGAAGGTAGTGCACAGGAGGAGAGTTGGCCTTACGAGAAGGGACACCCTGATGATGTGCCCTGCAGGAAGACACTTCAGAAAGCATCAGAAGTTCCAATCCAATGGCTTCAATTGCCTCTGAAAATAAGGGAAGAAATCAGAGGCTCAGGGTGAAGGGGCATATGAAACATGGTCAGAGGTTGGGACAGATTGACGGTGGTCACTGTGGAATGGAGATGAGAGTTGATGGGCCATATGAAGGGTGTGATCATGAATTTACTGTGATACCACTAAGTCCTATTTTGTGGCTTTCTCCACCATCACCACACTGCTCAGATACGGATATGGAAAAGTTGGAAATGAGGTTAGGATTTTGCCATATCAACGTGGAAAAAAAGGCAAACAAGAAAGCTGTGAGGAGAGAAAAGCCTGCCTGAGGACTCTCACTAAAGCTCTCTTTTTACACAGAGGTGTGACAGACCACTGTGTGGACCTTTTGCTGGAATCTCAGAATTGCAGCTAATGCCAAAAACTGAAGACCAAGTTGCTATGTACAAGTCACGTTCTAAAGAGAGCTTCCAACACTGGCTGCTCCCACTGGGGCCAGACTCTTGCCTCCTTCCTTTTTCTTCACTGTGCTACCACGACTTACTAAGAAGAGGCAGAACAGGCCATACAACCATGGGACTTCATTCCCCCCATGCTGGCCACCAGACATATACAAAGCATCTGCACGCACTTTTATTATCACTTTTAAAGAGAAGAAAAGAGAGTGGACAGAAGAGTTGTAGCCCTTCTGGAGGACACAAAAGTGGTCAGAAAGTCATTGTCTTTGCTCAGTAAGTCTTTAAGGGATAGGAAAAAGAGAAATAGTAATAATATGTGCGGCAACCTTAATGTATTGTTTCCACCTTAACACATCATACGTTAGCTACGTGTGTGACCTACACTTGACTTCTATTAAGTGCTACATAAGGAACTATGGTTTTTTGTTTGTTTGTTTGTTTGTTTGTTTGCAGAATATCCGTTTCACTGTTGTTTTCCCCTCTTGTGTTTTTGTCCCTCTCTCATGCTTCTGAATCAATAATTGTGCTTTCTTTCTTCCCAAACTCAGCAAATGGAGCAAAGATAAGAGCCTAGGGTGGGAAAGTCTGGCAAAATTCTCTCTTACAGCTGCTCTTTTTCTGTAGTTCACATTTGCCCAGAGTAACCAGGCAACAGATCCTCTCTTCCCTTCACTTTTGCCAACACTGTGGGACAGAAGGCAAGGGTTGTCCTCTCCAAGTCCTAAGGGACTTAAGGCTTGCTTTCACAGTTGCAGCTCTTGAGGACTTGGAGACACAGGAAGTATCACCACTGGAAGGCTCAGGCTAAATGTATTCTGACTAAAAGTGCGTCACCCCGCTGCTGGGATCTGGGAGACATGGCACCTCTCCAAGGCTCAGAAAGGAGCAAAGGATCACTGCCAACATTTCAGTCCCACTGGTGAGATAAGATCTTACCTTAGTGCAAATTCATCACTGAGCTCCAAAGCAGTGACTTCCTCTCCCTTTTCCAAAACCAACACTCAACTATTTGATGAGTCATTGGTTCCCTGACATTTGTAGAAGATACTTGACATGTTCCCAGAGGGAGGAAAATTATACTGTAATCAAATCCCTTTCTCTCCTCTCTGCCTTCCCCCTTTTCTCCAGCCTCTACAAGTGAGGACCCTACAAGCTTCACAGTGGAGTCCACTGAAGTTTTGGCCCTTTCTCATCTAATTCTGTTGAATGAGCTGGTCCCCGGGTTTTCAAAAGAGAAATGAACCAGGCCTCCCCTCCATCCTCACATAGGACCAAAATACTTGTTTTTATCCCTTTAACTGAGAAAACTTGAGAGGAATAAGATGGGACCCGTTGTTAGGTTAGTATTGGTTACATATTTGTTCGTTGCAGCACTTGATGGGTGCTGGTGGCAAGGTTAGAGTCAGTCAAGGATTGATGGGCATGAACAAGGGAGCAAGGCACTAGGAGTGAGCTAGTGAGCAGATTACAGGGACCAGGAGGATGGGTGAGTTTGCAACCAAGGCAGGACATAGAGAAGATGGATTCGTGAAGGTGGTTGTGTGGCAAAAAGTTAGAAGTTGATGCAAGAGTTTTGAAACAGAGTGAATGATGATGGGGGGATAGGGTATATGTGACTAAGATTGTTTTCTGAATCTTGATTTGATCCATCCACCTTAATTTGCAGAAAGAAGACATGACCAGTTCCTATGTGAATTAGAACTCTTTCAGTTGCATGTCAAAACCCACTTTATATTAACTTAAGCAAAAAGGCATTTGTTGGTCCATGTTACTGTAGCTTAGTGGGGGTATCCAGCTACAGGCTTGGCCTAGGCAGAGGACTCAGGTTCTTTCTCTTTACCTCAGCTCCATGTCCACTGTAATGATTTCATACGTAGCATGGTTTTTCCTCTTTAGAAAAGGAGAACATCACACCCAGTGTTACATCCTCCCAAGTCTAAGGCTAGCAAGAATTAGCATGTTCCCCTTTCTTGAGGTTCCAGCCAAAGTCCCACTGTTTCTTCTTGGTCCTGACTAGGTGATATGCCACTCAAGCCCACTATCTGTGCCCAGGGAAGACCTGTGTACCATACCCATTGAACTGGAATAGATCCACATTACTCAAATTGCATGAATTGAGAGGGGGTCAAGAAAGATTGTTTCTTAAGAGGCAGTTGGCATGCTACTTCCAAAATGGGGCATACAGTTAACCAGGTGGTATAGCCTGAATGTTTGTATGCCTCCAACATTTGTATGTTGAAATCTAATTTCCAATGCAATAGTATCAAGAAGTAGGGACTTTAGAACATGATTAGGTCATGACAGTGGAGCCCTCATGAATGGGATTAGTACCCTTATAAAAGAGGCCCAAGGAAGCTAATTCATGCCTTCCACCATAGGAGGACAGCCCTTCTGAAGCAGAGAGCAAGCCCTCGCCAGACACTGAATCTGCTGGTGCCTTGGTCCTGGATTTTCCAGCCCTCAGAACTGTGAGCAATAATTCTATTGTGTATAAATTACCTAGTCTAAAGTATTTTGTTATAGCAGCCTGAATGAACGAACCAAGACACCAGGTCTTGTGAAATACTCTGATGGCTCCAAAGATCAACAAAATCAGAGTCAGTTAAATAGTCTGATTCATATGACCCTATTAACTTTTCTGCAATAAACATTGCTCATTTTTATGCCAGGACTTAACTGAATTATCTTATATAATTGTCACAATGATCCTATAAGGTAGGTGCTTTATTAACCCCATTTTAAAGATAGAAAAGTGAAGCCCAATGAAGTTAAGTGACAATTACGAGGTCTCATTTATAATCAGTGGATGAGTCAAAATTCACAATCAAACAGATTTAAACCAGATATCCCACTTAAAATCGTCAAAGATTCGTAAAATATGGCCCAGAGTTCTCATATGAAGTTTTTTTTTTTTTTCCCCAAAAGTTCTGAGAGACAAACTGTCTCACCCATAGTCAGACAGGGAAGATGCCTATAAGAACCTGCATAATTTGAAGTCACAAATAAAAATTGTAGCAACTGTAGTCCCAGCTACTCAAAAGGCTGAGGTGGGAGGATTGCTTCAGCCCAGGAGTTTAAACCCAGCCTGGGCAGCATAGTGAGATCCTGTCTCTTAAAAAAAAAAAAGTGAATAAATAAAAGCTGTGATGCCCAGCTCACTCCTAAGAATTCCTTGAATTCATTTCCCTTCAAAGTTAAATGCAAGCAAAGCTCGATTGCAGAGTGAAAACGTCACTGAGGTCTAGATTCAGTCCATCTGGCTGGGTTATTGAAGTCTCTCCAAGCAGCCAGGTAGGGCAGAAGAAATATAAAATAAGGAGCAGAGGTTGAGAGAGAAGTGTGGGGGAAGATGGATTTTGGAAGACCTAGCCATTGGCAAAGGCCCTGGGCAGCATAAATACAAAATTAATATATATTATATTGTGCTAAATAAGGCAATATTGTGTCTTTTTCCTCCCCATGAAAAGCGTTTACAACACCTTGTTCTTATGCATTCATCCATGCCTCTGACATTTATCAAGTTCTTAGCAGACACTGAGTGACATATAACAGAGGCTGAGTCAAATAGTTTAGAATTCAGCCTGGGAGGAACCAGCAGCAAACAACTAACTATAAAATAATGAGATAAACGATGTCTCTTACTTGCATAGATTGGCATGGGGGCACAAAGATGGATGGGAACAAATAATTTTGACTTTGGAACAAACTGTTGGTGAAGGTTGCATGAAGAGCTCTACATTGGAATTGAGTAGACCAAGATATTCAGAGATCAGAGGTGGAGCTGGGGGAAGTTCAGAATATTTCGACTCAAAATCATAAGGTTTTTCATCACTGTATTAGACCTGAGGAATTATTCAATCCACTCCCATTTTGCACTTGAAAAACTTGAGGCTCAGAGTGGGCAAGGTCACTCTGAAAGTTGGTGGCAGCGTAAGACTAGAACCTGGGTTTTCATATTCGTGATTTAGCCTGGGGCTCATCTGCTTTCATCCAGTGCAGTTCAACCAGCAAGTCCTGTACATCTACTGTGGGTCACACGTGCTAGGACCTGAGGTTGGTAAAGTGTTGAATAAAACACTGTCCATGTGCCTGAGGGGCTCTAGAGGTTGAGGCTGCTGTAGACAAAGATCATAAAATACAGACACCAGGGATGCAGAGTGGGTGGGAAGGGAGGAATAGCCAGTGGAGCTTTTGAAAGGAGTGGATCCCTTGAAAAGTAGCCAGAGAATAAGGACTAATGAGTGCTCCATGGAGAGATGAAAAGCTCACCTTCATTGCCTAACTCACGCTACACTTCCTCTGATTGCCCCTGCAGCCCCACTCTCCATTCTTTTCTTCTTTTGTTCAACAGGAGGCTATGAGCTCATCAACAGGTTACCTTGCTGTCTGGCATCTGCATGGGTTTGGTCAATGGAAGGCACCAGCAGGAAAGAGAGGGGTTCACGGTATCTATCTCCTGGTCTTCCCCTTCCAGGCTTTGTTTTGGTATGGCTGCATCCCTCTTCTGCAGGCCATTCCTATTACTAGAGAGCCATCTACAGCTACAGCTGTCTCTCCAGGTTTCAATAATCTCTCCTTCTCAATGGCTCGTCAGGCCCAGGGGCAGTGTCTACCCTCTCCTACTGCCAGAAAGCTTTAGCACCCATTGTAGGTTTGCTTTAACCCTGTACACCCCTTGCAAACAGACATTCATTTAACCCTCTTCAATTGCTCCCTTTGAATGTACCTTCTGTTTCCTGTCAGGATAGACCAACAATAGGAACGAACAGTCCTTACCTCTCCCCCCAGGAGAAATCCCCCTGTGCCCCAATCTCCCCCCAAAAATTCAAGAAAACTAGAAGAAAAAAAAATAACCCAACCTAGACATGAAGAAGAAAACTTTTTTCTTGAATTGAACAGAATACTGGTTTACGTTTTCTATATAGAAATCTTTTCATTTAGAGGTCAGTAATTATTTATTTTTAACATGTAGATCATCGTATTCTAGCTAATCCATTATAAAATAGAAATCATCCTGAGTCCTCCTCCTACTCTCTTTCTTCCCAAGATTATTTTGACACAAACTATCAGCTTCGAGTCACCTTAGTGGAAATCTGCCTTGGGTAAGAGCATGAGGAATATTATTGCCCCATAATGTGTGGAAGCCAAGATCTTTGAGAAACTAAGTTAACCACGGTTCAGAAGCTCAACCTGTGGAGGAAAGGGTGAGTTGAAACAGGAAGAAAGTTTCCCATCAGCACATTCTAGAACACGGTTTTTAATATTTTAAAGGCAATATATTGATGTCACTCTTAATAAAGACAACAGAGAGCATTATGAAGGCAAGACTTGGAGACATCCAGAAAATGTAGTGGGAGGAAGTGTTTTTCTAATGGGAGAGTTCCTCAATACCAAAGCACAGGCCATAGCCACCCACATGGCTATATCCCCAGGTTCCAGTCCCCAGATGGCTTTGTTTCTTGAGACCAGGAAAGAAACATCATAAAGATACCAGCTGTTTCCTGCTCCTTGGGATGCTCCAGGTCTGTGCAGCTCTCCTCTGAAGTCACTGTTCTTGTTTTGTTTCTCTCAGGTACAACGCACAATGAAAGGCACATATTCATTAGGGAATCCTACATTAGGGAATCTCCCTATTGAGCATCCCTACTCATGGGCCTACCTTTTCATTACTGAAAGCTACTTTTTCCTTGTTATTTTTTAATACGTATTGCTTAGGAACAAAATATTTGGGGATTCAGAAGAGAGTTAATTTTGTCCTCAAATACTTGTGCTTTTGTCATGATGGGGGTGGATGCTATGTATCCATGTTGTCAAAGACAAGTACACTTTTATATTCAGATTCAGTAAAACTGTTTACATCATCTGGATAAAACTTTTGACTTGTAAATGCAGAGATAAGGAGGCTTTATTTACCCAGATTCAGAGCAACAGAACTCCTTTATATATCAACAGATATATATGATATGTTTTTGTACAAGTTGCAGAGAGCTGTCTACAGTGACTTTGACAGGACTAAGTTTATCTCGTGCTTTTACTAAGAGTGTAAAAAAAGAAAAGACAGCAGACCCTACCTCCACCTTCACACCCCACCCCCAGTTTAAAATACTTCCCCACCGAGAAAAAAAAATAGTTTTCCTTCTCGTGTTAAATAAAGAATAGACTTTAAGCTGCCCTCCTTCCCCTTACCAATCCCAGCCACCGCTTCAAAAAGTAAAATAAAAAAACCAAAACTTCAGGCTACTGTGAAACTCAGCTCTCAGTCTACTTCCTCCTTGGAGGGAGGCTATGGAATTGACAGCCCAACTCTCCCACGTCCACTGCAGCCAGAAGAGAGGAGAACGAGCATGAGTCAAAATTGGAAACTCTGGATCTGACTTCATAAATGTGGTTTGGGATCACAGCTTTGCCTCAGACATATGATCTCCAGCAAGTTACTTAGCCTCTCAAAACCGCAGCATCCTCACAGACCAAATGTGCCCACTAATACATTTAACTTATAGATTTTAGGGCAAACTATTTGTCCCAGTTTGCCTGGGACTATTCCAGTGTTAAAACCAAAGGTCCTTTAGCCAGGAGTGGTGGCACGTGCCATGGTCCCAGCTACTCAGGGGTCGGATGTGGGAGGATCACCTGAGCCCAGGAGGCAGAGGTTGCAGTGAGCCATGGTGGCACTCCTGAACTCCAGCCTAGGCGACAAAGCTAGACCCTGTCTCTAAATAAACAACTGAAAGTTCCACATCTCAGGAGGCCCCTCAGTCCCAGGACAGGGGTGACCCTCTATTTTGTGAGGATTAAATACAGTAAGGCCTGCAAAGTGCTCCACACAGTGTCTGGAATGTGATAAGCTCTCAAAATAGAAATATGATTAGTCTACATCTCCATTGCCAGACTCCTGGATTTTCTTCTCTGTGAAGATACCAAACATTCATTGAACCAGGCATAATACTAGGTGCTATATATTCAAGATCTCTAACTTTCACAAATATTCAAAGAAGTAGGTATGACTATCCCTAATTTATAAATGAGCTGACCACAACATGAGAAATACACCCAAGAACCAGTGCACAGCAGAGCCTAGACTTGAACTCATGTCTGATTTCAAAGTCCCAGAGCCTTTCCTCATGTTGCAGATTCAAGCTGTTTATGGGAAGGGGACAGCAGAGAGACTGGATTCATTTGACCAAGTGGGTAGCTGAGTTTTAGCAGAATGGGGAAATAGGACAAAAAAGCTTCAGGTCTCCTGCTAAGGTGTTTCCATAGCCCAGAGAGGGTGTCATCAGCACACAGAAAACAGGCCATTCTTATTTCAGGAAGACAAAGCTGTAAGACGAGAGTTTCTGGAGCACCATTTTGTCTTCATCTCAGCCTCATGATTTTCACCCATAATGACATTAACTATCTCAAAGGGTGAAAAGAGAATCAGGTTGGTCAGCTACTCAACTACAACTAGGTGGAAATTAAATTTGTGCCAGGCACCATACAAAGTTCTCTGAATATAATAATGAACAAGACAAGGCCCACCACTTTTAAGATGAGGGAGAAAAATATATCAAAGTGCAACATTAGTTGGAGTTATTACTGAGATGACAAAGCCATAAGGGAGAAAAGAGTCAAAAGATTATTAAATTAGTTAATTATAGTACAGTGGGTTTTTTTTATAGAAAAGCACTAATAGAAATGTAAAAGAAGGTAAACATAGGGGTAGGGTGATCAGCTTATCCTGGTTGCCCAAGATTTGCCCAGTTTTCATGCTGAAAGCCTCCAATTCAGGTCAATTGCAGATGCCTGGTCACCCTATCTGAGGGTCAAAATCAAATGCCTATAAAGAGATAAAGTAAATTAATGAAGTAGGATAAGTGTAAGAAAAACAAAAGCACAGACACAATAAAAATGACAACTCGAGATGGATGGATCACGAGGTCAGGAGATCGAGACCATCCTGGCTAACACGGTGAAACCCCATCTCTACTAAAAATACAAAAAAATTAGCCGGACATGGAGACGGACGTCTGTAGTCCCAGCTACTCGGGAGGCTGAGGCAGGAGAATGGCGTGAACCCGGGAGGCGGAGCTTTCAATGAGCTAAGATCACGCCACTGCACTCCAGCCTGGGCGACAGAGCAAGACTCCGTCTCAAAACAAAACAAAACAAAGGACAACTTGTACTCCACGTAGGGCACAAAGGGGTACAATAGGACTGATATGGTTTGGTTCTGTCCCCACCCAAATCTCATCTTGGATTGTAGTTCACATAATCCCCACATGTCCTGGGAGATATCCAGTAGGAGGTAATTGAATCATGGGGGTGTTTACTCTCATGCTGTTCTGGTGATAGTGAGTGAGCTCTCACAAGATCTGATGGTTTGTAAGGGGCTTTTCCCCCTTTTGCTTGTCACTTCTCCTTCCTGCCTCCATGTGAAGAAAGATGTATTTGCTTCTTCTTCTGCCATGATTGTAAGTTTCCTGAGGCCTTCCCAGCCTTTCAGAACTGTGAGTCAATTAAGCCTCTTTCCTTTATAAATTATCCACTCTCAGGTATTTCTTCATAGTAGTCTCAGAAGGAACTAATACAAAGACTCATAATCTAGGAGTCGCAGTCCCAAACTATGACCCACAGGTAAATCCAGCTGGCCACCTGTGTCTATGTGACCAAGAAGTTAAGAATTGTTTCTTTTTTTAATGGTTGAAAACCAAATTTAAAGAAGACTAATATTTCTTGATGCATGAAAATTATATGAAATTCAAATTTCAGTGTCTATAAAGTCTATTGGAACACGGTATTGTTCATTCATTTATTCACATGTTATTTATAGTTGTTTTAGAACTTCAACAGCAGGACCGAGAAGTTAAACAGAGACTATGTGGAAAAGCCTGAAATACATATTGTCCATCTCTTTACAGCAAGCTTGTCCCACCCATAGCCTGCGGCCTGCATGCGGTGGAGGACAGCTTTGAATGCAGCCCAAGACAAATTCGTAAACTTTCTTAAAACATGAAATTCTTTTCACGATATTTTTTAGCTCGTCAGCTATCATTAGTATTAGCATGTTATGGGTGGACCAAGGTAATTCTTCTTCCAGTGTAGCCCAGGGAGGCCAAAAGATTGGACACCCCTGCTTTATGGAAAATGTTTGCCAACCTTGATCTACAGGACAGCCAAATAGGCCCCCTCTGATGATGCTTAACGAGAGCAATAGCCTACAAAGAATGATGAAGTTAAAAAAAACCTTTTAACATTTTTAAAAAGGTAGAAAAAAAAATCTGTGAAATTCATTGACTGTTAAATGTGGGCATCTAATTCAATTTTAAAAATATTATGTGGGTGCAACAAAGCAATTTGTGGTCTGCATCCAGCCTGCAGTTTAAGGTACATCACATGTTCTATTATAATACCTACCCCATGAGGTAATTATATTAGTTTCTCTATTTGAAGGCAAATTATTACACCTGATTCTTTATCCATCAGTTGCTTTCAATTTTAAATTCATTTATAACTCAGTTGCTTTACCGATTAGTTCCTTTCTTGGATCTTCCAATTTTCTTTTCAACAGCCTATAAAGTTTTTTTCCATCCTAAATAAAATCCTCCTTCAGTTCTACATCCTTCCTTCAGTTATTACCTATTTCCCTTATTTCCTTCTTCAGTTTCTTCAAAGGGCAGCCTCTCCTGGCTACTTCCAGTGTGTTCTCTAATTCCCTCTTCACCCCAGTGCAGTTTCACTGTTTTCCAGACCACCTCATTGAATGTGCTGCCAAGAAGGTCACTGGTGACCACTTTCTTGCAAAATTCAAAGAATATTTTCAAATTCCCGTCTGACTTCTTTCTGGCATTTGACGTCATTGACCACTGCCTCCATTTTGAAAGTGTCTCTATCCTTGGATTTCCCAATACCCACTATTTCCTGGTTCTCTCCCTACCTCTCAGGTTGCTCCTTCCATTCTTTTGTTTTTGTTTTTGTTTCTGGATTGATTTTATTTAGCTAATATTCATTGAACACCTGACATGTAGCAAGCATGGTGCTAAGCATTTTCCAAATGTAGCTGGCATATACTTCAAGTCACAAGAAATAAAAACTTTTCCTTAAAATAGGAATCTAAATGTCCAGCCTGCCTGGCTTAATGCAATGTTCTGATTCTTTTTTTTTTTTTTTTTTTTCTGGAGATGGAGTTTCGCTCTATTGCCCAGGCTGGAGTGCAGTGGCATGATCTCCACTCCGGGGTTCAAGCGATTCTCCTGCCTCAGCCTCCCGAGTAGCTGGGATTACAGGTGCATGCCACTACGGCCGGCTAATTTTTTGTGTTTCAGTAGAGATGGGGTTTCATCATGTTTCTGAGGCTGGTCTCGAACTCCTGAGCTCAGGCAATCTTCCTCCCTTGGCCTCCCAAAGTGGGGAGGATTGCAGGCATGAGCCACCGCACCAGGCCCAGTCTTGTCTTTTCTTTCCGTTTTTTTTTTTTTTTTTTTTTTTTTTGAGACTGAGTGTCACTCTGTCACCCAGGCTGGAGTGCAGGGCGTGGATCTTGGCTCACTGCAACCTCCGCCTACCGGGTTCAAGCGATTCTCATGCCCTAGCCTCCCAAATAGCTGGGATTACAGGCGCCCACCACCACGCCCAGTTAATTTTTGTATTTTTAGTAGACACAGGGTTTCACCATGTTGGCCAGGGTAGTCTCAAACTCCTGACCTCAAGTGATTCACCTGCCTCGACCTCCCAAAGTGCTGGGATTACAGGCATGAGCCACTGTGCCCCACCCTGATTCAGTCTTTATTGTAGTTCCTATATTCTCCCCAGGGTCATACCAGAATCTGGTAAATGGAAAATGATGGAAGAAATGCATGAGGCATGCACGTCTTCACTGTGCTTGTGGAGGCTTGCCTGCCTTCTGTTTGCACACCATGACCAGGACCCCCAGCACCTAGGGTTCTATCTCCCTTAGAAAATCACACAGCACATCCTGGAATGAACCGCCTGCTCAGATGCAGATTTCTCTCCACTTCAGAATCCAGAGAAAGCACCCCCTTCTTTCATGGCATTCTAAACACGATTTCTTTTCACCTCTTCACTTAGTGTAGCCTCTCACAAAAGACAGGAAATCCATGAATTTCAGATTGCTTCTGTACCACCTCTCCTCTGCAAAAAAAAAAAAAAAAAAACTCAAACCAAGAAAACACTCTAAAAGGGTACTCCTTCTTCAGTGGGAAGTGGAGATTAAAATGCATAAAAAAATTTTACCAACTTATGTTTCAGTGAGGTCTCCTTGCATGATTCTTATGGTAACTTTAAGAACTGAGTTTTATCATAACTACTTTATAGATGAGAAAATTTATACTTAGTTTAACTTGTCCAAGGCAATACAACTGCAAACCTTTAGCTTTTAACTACTGCCTAATATGGCGTGTTTCTTTGTTTCTGCCCTGAAATGCTGACACTCTTTCTCTAGTCTGAGTTTTTTCACTCAATATACTTTCCAAGAATAATGTTATCCCCACATATTATATTAACTGACACCACATAGCGGGTACACAAATTTCTCCTCAGCTTGAGTCTCCTTCTTCACCTTCCTCTTGGTCATCTCCACCAGGATGTCTTGTTTATACTGCAATTTCAGCCCTTCCAAAACTGAATTTATTGTTTC
This sequence comes from Macaca mulatta, assembly GCF_049350105.2. Classification (NCBI taxonomy): domain Eukaryota; kingdom Metazoa; phylum Chordata; class Mammalia; order Primates; family Cercopithecidae; genus Macaca; species Macaca mulatta. The sequence continues at coordinate 129,903,768 of NC_133413.1, forward strand.
CTTGTTACTCTGTCATCCCCCCACCTGTTCCTGTTTCCAGAGTTATTGGTTAGTGGCCCCATCATCTCCCCAGCTGTCCAAATTAAAGGCCTCTGAATTATCCTTATCCCTCCTTCTTTCTGTCATTGAGTCTTCTATTTATCTGTCCATTTTTTCCTTCCTTTCCATCCCCAAGGCTGCTGACATTGTTTGGGCCTTCGTCCTTGCACCCAGTGACAGTAAGACTCTTTACTGGCTGACTACCCAAATTATGCTCTGTGTTGAAGACAGCTAGAGCTTTCTAAGTCACAACTTTGATCGTATCAGTCTCCCACATTAAAATATTGAGTGGTAATCAAGTGCCATTAGAATGAAGCTTAGATGCTTTCAGCGAGTTTCTTTGTTATTTGAACTTGGCCTCACCAATCTAACTTTTGGCCCCAACACCCCGATTCCAAATCCAGCATTAGCATGCTACAGGAAGCTAATTCCATTTCCTGAGCATGTTTTGATCTCTCAAAACTCCAACTTTTCCAAGTATTAGCTAGAACTGACTTCTTTAATTTTCTTCATAAAAGGCATTTTCTAGTTTCTCAAATACCTTTCTGGCTTCCACACCATCACTTCTCAGTGGCTTTTCTGATTTATTACTACCTTCCTCCTTGGAAGACAGCTTGGCTCATAGTAATAGCATGGGACCTGGAGTCAGAGAAAGATTCAAATGCTGCCTTTTTGCTCTTATGTAACTCTGAACTATAATTTTGCATCGATGATCCTAATTTTTCTCGTCTATAAAATAAGGAGTTTAACATGAACTTTAGGATTATTGTGAGTAATGAAAGATAGCATATGTAAGGTCACTGGCTCAGAGTGTGGCATATAGTAGCTGCTTAATAAACATTAATTTCCACATTGAGGTAGAGTCATTCTTTCTGTTCTCATTTAATGTTTTTTTGCAGTGTAAATAGATTTTAACATATACTCACGACCCACTATACTGTAAGGTTTTGAAAATTAAAAGCCATTTTAAATGTGCTTTTATATTCACAGTGCCTATCTCAGTCTTACTCGTTAAATTAAACGTTAGATTAAATGTTAAATACATTCAATTTAGCAAAAAACTGTACGCATTGCCTACTATGTTCAAGTTTTAGTGCTTGGGGAAGTAGAGAACACAAAGGTGAGTAAATTCTTGCCTTCAAAGATCAAGAATAACACTTCCATTTCTGATCAAGATGGACTAAGAGGGCCCAAAGCTGCCCTCCCACCTGAAACAACACTCAAGACATTGGCCATAAGGCAACAAAAGACAGGGATTATTGAGAAATGGAAAACAAATGAGAAAGCCCTATGATTGTCCAAAACTGGGCCAAGCCACAAAGCAGGGAGAGCCCAGGTGGAGCCCAACCATCTTCTGTAATTGAGGAGACAAAGCTGGGAGTCCAGAGATGTCAAGACAGTTGGATTTCATTGGGCAGAATGCCAGATGAAAGAATTGCAAAAAGAGAACTTTAGAATGCTGCAGAGGGTCTCCCTCAACTGTTTAGCTGGGCACAGATCAGCACTGAGGCTCTCTGTGAGGAAGCTACCCAAAGCCAGGGAAAGAATCACCTGAAAGAATTAGAGGGACAGTGCCCAGAGTTCACACAAACATTGGAATTCTGCCTGTTCCCAATAGCCACAGTGTAAACTTTCATAGGGTAAGGTCATCATTTGGAATACTAAGGAAGGTCTTGCCTCAGTAGTAGGGATAAAATGGACTAAACACAGTGCTGGTCTCACCTCGCACAGCTCCCGTCATAACTAACAAAGTTTAAAAGCAAACATGTTCCTTTTTCTGAGAAATATTTTTCAAGAAACTTTTCCCAAAAAATGTAACTGCATTACAGAGGAAAGCTTAGGAATATTCAAAGGTATGCAAAAATATCAAGCACCCAAACAGGTAAAATTTACGGTGCATGACATACAATTAAAAAGTTACCAGGCATACAGACAAGCAGAAAAATAGAATCTATAATAAAGAAAAAAAAAAAAAAACAATCAATTGAAACTGACCCAGAGATGGCATAGATGAGTAGAGTTCATAGACTAGGACATTAAAACATGTATTACAGTTATATTCCATATGTTTAGAAAGCTATAGAAGAGATAGAACATGTTAAGTAAAAACATGGAAGATATTTTTAAAAGATTCAAATTCAATATTTATAGAGATAAACTCTAAGATCTGAGATGAAAAATATAGTAGGTGCAATTAACAGCATATTAGAGTTTGCAGGAGGAAAAATTGGTGAACTTAAAGACATGGCCATAGAAAGTATCTGAAATGAAATTCATAAAAAAGTATGAAAATAAATGAGCAGTGAAAAAAATTCAATAAACCAAATATATGCATAGTTTGCATCCCTGAAGTCATACAAAACAGTATCTGAAGAAATAATTGCCATCAATTGTCTAACTTTGATGTAAACTATGAACTCACAGATCTCAAGCACAAGAAACATGAAGAAAAATAAATTACAGCACATCATAATCAAATTTCTTAAAACCAGTGACAAAAAGAAAATCTAAGAAGCAGCCAGAAGAAAAAAACAAAGAATGACAGATTTCAGCCAGGTGCAGTGCCTCACACCTGTTAATCCCAGCACCGTGGGAGGCTGACGCAGGAGGATCACTTGAAGACAGTTCAAAATCAGCCTGAGCAACAAAACAACACTCCATCTCTACAAAAATAAATAAATAAATAAAAAGTTTAAAAGAATGACAGACTTCCCATCCAAAATAACACATGCTGGAAGACAATGGAGCAATATATTTGAAGCACTGAAAGAAATAATTGTCAACTGAAAATTATTTATCCACTAGAAATAAATTTAAAGGTTATAAGTGAAATAAAAAATTTCAGGCATACAAAAGCTGACCTCACAAAGTGAAAAATATGCTTTATTCACAGGTAAAGAGGATCAATATTACTTAAAATGTCAATTCTAAATCAATATGCAGATTTAACAAAATTCCAATCAAAATCCCAGTAGGCACTTTTCTAAAATTAACTAGCTGATTCTAAACTTCATATGGAAATGCAAAGCATCTACAATAGAGAGAATTACCAAAAAAGAACAAAGTTGAAGAGCTAACATTACCTGACTTTTGAAATGTTTATAAAGTTATAGTAATTAAAACAGTGTGGTGTTGGTATAAAATAAGACAAATAGATCAATGAAACAGAATAAAGAGCCTAGAAATAATCCACACCTACTTGCACAACTGATTTATGACAGGTTAAAAAAAAACACACATGGAAAAATATAGCCTTTTTTAAAAAGGGTGCTGAAAAAATGGATATTCATATGCAAAAAAGAGAGTTTGTATGCATGCCTTCATCCACACACAAAATGAACACAAAATGAATAATAAACCTAAAGGTAAAACCTGAAAGTTTAAAGCATCTAGAATAAAACAAAGGAGAAAAATTTTATGACCCCAAGTTAGGCAGATTTCTTAGACACTACACTAAATGTATAATCTATAAAAGAACAAATTGGTAAATTGGCCTTCATCAAAATTGGTTAAAACTCTAATCATCAAAAGACACTGCAGAGAACGAAAACACAAGTCTCAGACTGGGAGAAAATCTTTGCCACATATTTTTCAGGGACTTGAATCTAGAATGTGTAAAGACTTTTTAAGACTTCATCACAAGGAAATGACTCAATTTTTTTTAAGCGAGCAAAATATTTGGGCAGATACTTACTAAATAAAATATATGGGTGGAAAATCATCACATGAAGAGACGCTTAACATCAATAGTCATTAGGAAAATGCAAATAAAAACCACAGTGAGGTACCACTACTTTACCTATCAGAATAGCTACAATTAAGGTTACCATTCTAAAAGTTGACAACGTTGTGAAGCAAGTGGAACTCTGATATACTGCTCTTGGGAATGTAAAATACAGCCACTACTTTGGAAAACACATTGGAAATTATTCAAAAAGCTAAATATATACCTACCTACCATATGATCAAGCCATCCATACCAAGGTATTTACCAAAGAGAAATGAAAGCATATGTCCAAACAAAGACTTGAACACACATGTTCCTAGTTTTGTTTATAACAGTTAAAAACTGTCTATCAACAGATGGAAATAACTGCCCATCCACAGATGAATGGATGTCCATCAAAAGATGAATAAACAGGCCCCGAGCGGTGGCTCACACCTGTAATCCCAGCACTTTGGGAGGCCAAAGCAGGTGGATCACGAGGTCAGGAGATCGAGACCATCCTGGCTAACATGGTGAAAACCCGTCTCTACTAAAAATACAAAAAATTAGCCGGGTGAGGTGGCAGGCGCCTGTAGTCCCAGCTATTCGGGAGGCTGAGGCAGGAGAATGGCGTGAACCTGGGAGGCGGAGCTTGCAGTGAGCCGAGATCCGACCACTGCACTCCAGACTGGGGGACAGAGCCAGACTCCTTCTCAAAAAAAGAAAAAAAAAGAAAAGATGAATAAACAAACATTGGTATATACATACAACGGAATACTACTTAGCAATTTAAAAGAGATTAACTACCGATAAATGCCACAATTTCAATAAGTCTCAGAAGAATTATGCTAAGTGAAAGAAGTCCAACAAGAAGTGTATACTATAGTATTCCATTAGAGTAAAACTCTATAAAATACTGACTAATCTGTAGTGACAGAAAGCATATCAGGGCTTGGGAATTGGGGGAGGCGGATGGTATGTGGTGGGTATGAGAAGGAGTTTATTCAGGGACAGAAGGGACTTTTAGGTGCCGTGGATGTGTTCACTATCTCAATTGTACTGATTGTTTCATGGGTGTATATAGATGTCAAAATGTATCAAATTGTATACTTTAAGTATGTGTAGTCTATTTCTGTCAGTTTTTCTTCAATAAAGTTTAAAAAAAAAAAAAAGAAGAAGCAGCAGCAGCAGCACCAGTCGGGCGCGGTGGCTCACGCCTGTAATCCCAGCACTTTGGGAGGCCGAGGCCGGCAGATCATGAGGTCAGGAGATAGAAACCATCCTGGCTAATACGGTGAAACCCCGACTCTACTAAAAACACAAAAAGTTAGCCGGGCGAGGTGGCGGGCGCCTGTAATCCCAGCTACTCGGGAGGTTGAGGCAGGAGAAACGCTTGAACCTGGGAGGTGGAGGTTGCCGTGAGAGGAAATCATGCCACTGCACTCCAGCCTGGGCGACAGAGCGAGATTCTCTCAAAAAAAAAGCAGCAGCCGGGGCTCATCTTTTTCACTTCTACCTTCCAGCCACAACTGGACACCCCTGCCAAGAGGGGTTGAGGGCATGTACTTCCTAGAAATGCAGCCCAAACAGGAGCCACTTCCACTCTAGGCTGGACCTCCAGCAGTGTGCTCTTCGCCCCAGCCTGCAGACTTGAACGTGTCAGTCTTGTTCTTCATTGTCCCATCTCATCCCTCTCCTCAAAGCCTTGGGGTAATTCCCATTGCCTTTAACACTTCCCACCCACAAGGCGGCCTGGTCCGGACTCAGCAGAGGGATAGTGAGGGTGAGCTGAAGTAATAGGAATCATCTGGACTCATCTGCAGCCACCCTCTTTCCAATCACCACAAGGAATAATGGGCACAGGAAGCTTTGGGGCTGTGGCTCTTGGGCAGAGTTATGCAAACCCAGTTGGCAAGAAACACTGCTTTTGTTCAAATAATTATTTTTTTAAAAAAAAAATCAGCCCTCTTATAAACAACTCAGAATGTTTTCACCCTTGGGAAACTTTGTGGATGGATTCAGAAACTGCCTCTGTAAAAGGAACTCACTGTAATGGGGTAAACCACTGGAACAGGACCACCGTGCTGGCGAGTGGTTTGCAACTTGCTCAATGAAAGCATGAATGGACCAAAGTCTCAATATTTAAAAAAAAAAAAAAAAAAAAAAAGAGCTTAAAATAGCCTTCTAGCCCTCATTTTAACAGAGTCCCTGCCCATTCAGGGATTTTCATAAATAACCCCACAATTAATGACGTGTTTATCAGCAAAGCCACTCACCTGAAAATATACAGTGGTTGATGTCCTCTCCGGGTCTGGAGTTTATTTTTAAGACACAAAGACTTAGCCTAAAGATGAAAATAGAGCAGCAGTACTCAACTAAATTTGCAACCGGTTTCCCCAGCAGCCTCAGGTATAACCTATTTGGAGAAGAGTTCAACCTGAGGTGACAGAGGAATCTAGCTTAACAAACAGTTCATGATAATTTTTGTTTTTAATCAAAATTAACCCTTCTCTCTTGTAATGCTACTGTTGGAAGACAATTACAGCACCTAGTAAGTGGACCTTCTCTTATCAGATGTATTTTTGTGTGGCATTATATCTAGAGCATAGCATGTGATTATTATTAGGTTGGTGCAAAATTAATTGCTGTCTTTGCCATCACTTTCAATGGCAAAAATGGCAATTAATTTGTGCACGAACCTAATACATGGGGTTCATGTACTGAGTGCGACCTTAAAGCAGATCCTGTAACACTTCTGTCCTAGACTTTTCCATTATATCTCATTGCATTTAGAATTAGAATGGAATCAAAACGCCTCAGTGGAGCTTACTGGGCCTCAATGAGACCTGACCTGATCCCAACCCACCTCACCACTGTATTCAGGCACATCTGTTTTCATTCAGGCACATGTGTTTTCTTTGAGATTCTCACACATCCCAAGATCTTTCCTGACCACCGTCCTTGACCATGCTCTTCCTTTTTGTCCCTCTTTTTCTCAAGGCCAGCTCTTCTCATCTCCTAGGTTTTGGCTAGAAAGTCACCTATGAAGCCATTCCTTTTCCACCTTCTTGTCACTGTCCTCCACCTGTTTAATTCTTTCACAGCACATATAACCAAGCTTTGGAGATGTTTAAAAGGGTCTCTTTCATTAAAGTGCAAGTTCTATAAGGCCAGAAACTGTGTTTATTTATTCACTGTTTTATCCTCAATGGAAAGTATCCTTTGTCTACTGTCTACCTGAAATGCTTGGATTAGGAGGTGTTTCGGATTTATGATTTTTCAAATTTTGGAATATTTGCATTATGCCTAGGTTGAGCATCCCAAATCCAAAAATCTGAAACCCACAATGTCCAAACAAGCACTTCCTTTGAGCATTGTGTTGGTGCTCAAAAAATTTCAGATTTGGGAACATTTCAGATATCAGATTCTCGGTTTTGGGACGCTCAACCTGTATAGGTACTGGCATATAGTAGATGCTCAGTAAGTTATTGTTAAATATTAAATGAATAATGAATCATATTCTAATTCATTTCCACCACCCTTTCACCCTACCCCAAACTCCAAAGCCCAGTTCCAGCATCCTTCCTCATTCATACCTTCATTCTTCTTCTTTCCATGAAATCTTCTCTGAGCTTCCCATTTTTTCAGCATTCAAAGACAAACCATAGGAAGTGCCAGAGGCATGCCTGGACCATAACGAGTGCTCTATAAATACAGCCACATTGGTATCACCATGATCACTTCTTCCAGTGTAGTCCTACAGCTCTGTTTCCAGGACATCAGTTTTTCCCTTCCCGCCTTCTCAATTTTTCACATATCTCCAATACCATCAAATTTACTGTGCTACTTTTGATGTAAATTATTTTTGTTTGACATAATGTCTTTCTTCTTAATGTATTTTTAAAGGAAGATTTATAGAAATTAAAACCCACTGCACTGACTATAAGAGGGAACAATTAAAAATAAATAAAACAATAGGCTATTTTCTTCTGATTTTTTTCTTTTTTTGAGACAGAGTCTCACTCTTTCACCCAGGCTGGAGTGCAATGGTGCAATCTCAGCTCACTACAACCTCTGCCTCCCAGGTTCAAGCTACTCCCCTGCCTCACCTTCCCAAGTAGCTGGGATTATAGGCATGTGCCACCATGCAGGGATTTATTATTATTATTATTATTATTATTATTATTATTTATTATTATTATTTTTAGTAGAGACGGAGTATCACCAGGTTGGCCAGGCTGGCCTTGAATTCCTGACCTCAAGTGATCTGCTTGCCTCAGCCTCCCAAATTGCTGGAATTACAGGTGTGAGCCACCACACTCGACCTTGTTTTCTTTTTTTAAGGGAGATTAACAACTGTTAGAGATATGATAACACTATTCTGAGTCTTTCTCTATGACACAATTAGAAGGACTGAAAATTTTTGAATGACTTCTTCACTCCGTGCGTCATTAGTATTTAAAACCATAACTATGTCCATCTAAAATTACCCCCACATATTACTATTCAGACCTTTCTGTTCTATTGTGTTGTTACTAATACTTTTTACTTGGCATTTGTTGTTCTCTACCTGGATTGGCTAATTACATGTTTATATCCGTATCTCATCCCACTGTCTTATTTCTCTTTATATCCTCCAGGGCGCTTAGGTCAATACCTTATACAGAATATATGTTCAATGCAGTTTAAGTTGAATCTAATACTTACAGTTTTGGACCAACTTGGTCAAAACTTCAAAATATGTTTCCAAACTTCAAAATACTTTTTAAAAGATATACATTGAGAGACTGTATTCAGAATCGCTTCTAATTCCTCTTTCCCTCTGCCCTTCTGATTTCCTATAGATACGTACCTAAACCATCTTATCCAGGCCACTGTGGTTAAATGTCATATAAGCAACTAGGAAAAGGGCCTAGTACAAGAAATGTGTTCCTTACACACATGAATACACCTGAAACAAACCCTTTAATTTATTTATTTTTTTCCTTTTTAACTTGTATTTTATTTTATTTTTTTTCTGTTTCTTTTTTTGTTATTATTATTATTATACTTTAAGTTCTAGGGTACATGTGCAAAACGTGCAGGTTTGTTACATATGTATACATGTGCGATGTTGGTGTGCTGCACCCATTAACTCGTCATTTACATTAGGTCTATCTCCTAATGCTATCCCTCCCGCCTCCCCGCTCCCCATAATAGGCCGCGGTGTGTGATGTTCCCCTTCCTGTGTCCAAGTGATCTCATTGTTCAATTTCCACCTATGAGTGAGAACATGCGATGTCTGGTTTTCTGTTCTTGCGATAGTTTGCTGAGAATGATGCAAACCCTCTAATTTATAAGTGAAATAAAAGCCAAATAAAACCAGAAAAAACTGAATGTGTGATTTATTATGTTTAAGATTGGTTTATAAGGCTTAAATATATCTGTCATAGTTAACAGTTAACAGCAAATGAAGGCAACTTTACAAAATCAGTGTTTCCATACAGTACAGGACTAAATGTGGCAACTGTGCATTGGAAAATTACTATTTCCTCAATGCAAATATCAAATCTGCAGCACCCTTTGGAAGCTTCCACTAAAAACTCAAGCTGCAGTATTTCTTACAAGCTCTACTCAGAACACAAGGCTACCTAAATCAAGCATTAGAGAGAAACAGTGGAGTCATTCAGGCATAATATGTCAGATTTGGTACAGGATTAAAATACTAACATTTTTAATGTCCTGGTTTCAAATTAATAAATACAAAAACAATATAAAAATATACAACCAGTTGATAAGACTGTACTGCAGCTGCTCAGAAAGTTAAATCTCACTCTCATACGTATGCAGGTATGTCTTGAGTGTCAGGATTTCTGGGTAGCTGCGGCTGGTCTTTCGGAAGAAGTCCAGGCTGGTGAGATGTTCAATGTCACGCACCCGAGCTGTGTGCATCTTCATGAGTTCTTCTACCCATTTCGACTCATCCTCTGAGCTCTGCAATGGAAACAGAACGAAATCAGAATCAGAATTTTCCAGAGGAGTTTCCCCAAATGGTCAGTTTACTCCAAGTCCACAAATGACCTCTGTGCACTCTTGCACACAGAGCCAATGCATGTTGATCCTTTCTGGCCTCCCTGCCACTCTACCGCATTCCTATTGGTAACGTGCCACAAATACCTGCCCTTGGCTGCAAACATTTTCAACAGCAATTAACTGTACCAAATAAACGAGACATGTGGTGTCAGAGGGCATTTGACTCAATAGGTTCTCAGAACATAAATCAAAATTAGGAAAACCAAAGGCCCTAGAGAATTCCGTAATTTGTTTCTTTTCCAAGCTGTCAAATTGCAATATTGAGCACAGAGTACAAGTAATTTGGAATACGCTTCTGCTTCCCAAGGAAAGTGAAGAACTTAAGCCTAATGCACAAAATTATGTGTGTGTATTCCTAGTTTTTCAAAAGAAACTGCTGTATCAACTACATCATCTACTAGAATGCATAAATTGCTATTTGAAAAATGAGGTCAACTCGAAGCCGCTCAGCTGATACATCTGGCACTTTGGGGCCCAAGAGGCCAGACTTGGAAATGAGGCTGTACTATTTTTTGGCTATGAGACCTTGGTCAAGCTACTTGACTTCTTGAGACCTCAGTTTCTTCCTTGGTTCACAAGGATAATAATGCTTACTTCTGCAGCTCCCTGGGAGGTAGAGAGGAGAGGAAGGAAGAAGGGGGGGAGAAAGGTAAAGCAAGGAAACGTGGAAGAAAGGAAGTGAATCTCTGTCCTAGCTGCTTGCCAAAAACTGCCCCACTGACACAAGTTTCAGATGAAAGACATTCAGACGTCCTACATCAAACAACTTATTTCATGTCTAACTTGAAACTAAAAGGTAATTCAGGGGAAGCCGTTCTTTGCATCTCAAAAATAGCTTCTTTCATTATTGTGGGAAGTTAAGGGAAAGAGTGAGATCTGAGAGCCCTGTGAATATGGAGCAGTGTCTACTTTCATTAGCAGACATTGAGCGGGAGGGCCTTTGCAAGTAATTCCATTCACAAATGCCTCTGGAATTGCAATGGCTTCCAAGAGCCCTTCTACAAGTTGAAGGGTGGCTGCATGTCCCAGGTCTGGGAATATTCAGACATGCCCTCATCCAACTCTTTACCACTAGTGGTCTCAATGAACGATCCACCAAAGCCCAAGAACCTGCAATGGGCTTTCTCGGAAAGCTCCAACCCACACAGACCTGGACAGGGAACTGCAGCAGCTTGTGCCAGTGCTAAATATGTTCCGGGAGGGTGTTGGTTCAGGAAGCTGATGCCTGGCCATCTCAGGCGAAATGAAGAAAGGGGAAGAAATTGCTTTGCAGGCTGGGGAGGTAAGAATTTTAACCTTCATGTCCCACCCTCCTAACCCAACCTAACCAAGATCTCTGCGATTCACAGGAAAGGAAAGACCTAAATATAACTCTACCCACAATGGTACTGACCAGTCCTCAGTGTGACCCTATAATTAACGAAGTAGGAGGTCTCCAGATGGGTCAGGACCCCCTCAGAGTAAGCAGGGCAAGCATGAGCCTGTATTTTGAGAGAATTTTCATATTCAGCTCATTTGTTTGATTTTTCAATGGTCAGTCAGTCCAATTTTTCTTTGTAAACGCAGTCATTTGAATGTGTGGACAGGGGTGAAAAGGTTTTTCCTAATTTAAATGATGGCTAGCTGGGATTATAAGAATTCTGCAAAAACATCTGTCTTTTGCTATTTCTTTCCTTGGGAAGTGATTTGCCAATTTCGCTGGAGAGGCAGTCTCTTCCGGTTCTCACACCCTGAAATCTGTTCTATAATTCATCACTAGGAAATACTAGCTATGTGGCACGTGAGGAAAGTATCTTCTGCCTTGATATTAGCTGGCCATCCACAGAAGCATTCGCTGATGAAGACTGTGCTGCAAGATGCAAAAATAAGACAATTCGAATAAAAGTACATGAATGCCAAAGTAGGGAGGATAGGAAAGACTTTAAAAATAAATCGCTTAGAATATTAATGCAAACAAAAGCACAATCCATGAACTTGCTTACTGTCTTCCTCATTCTGGACATTTATTCTTCACCTGTCTTTTCTCCCTGACTTTCTCTCCAGGTTTCTGAATTCAAGTCCCAGCAGTCTTCAGGTAAAATTCACAGCAAGGACAGTTTCTACATGAACAGGTGAGCCTTCAGCGAGAAGCATGCTGGCTGTGAACTCTATAAGAAATGCCTTCAAACTCTGTGCAGAGTCAGGAACCAGTAGGGAGAGGAAAACCTGTGAGGACTTCAGTGGATTTCATTTTTCAGGCATAAAATTTAGATCAATTATAGAACATCCTTTGCACTGAGTTTAGAGCAGTATTTTTTAAAACTCCCCATCACCAAATTCCTCTAATGACCGAACTTGAATATGTATTCCCCAGGAATCTAGGTACACCTTAAATGACCTGCTATACATGTGAAATACCTTTGTAGTCTTTTCATCTCAGAACTGTATGGCAATTTTTATTTTTACCCCATAATACAACTGTCTAATGTTTTGCAAGAATTTCACCTCCCCACAAGTTTCTAATAAAATTGAAGCTCAGAGAATGTAGATCATGTTATACGGAGGCACTACATCCACCTGGGGCTCTTGTGGTTGTAAACAACCAAAATTGAGAGGGTCAAGCCAGTAAGTTGATAACAGCTTGTCTCTCACTTGCAGTTTCTACATTTCTCTACCACCCATTCCATCATTTATAAAACCCTATGGATCCTTCAAGTATAATATTGTTGTCTTCCATCCTTCCTTTTAGATCTCCAAGACCACAATCCCAGTTCAAGTTCTCTCTTGCCTCACTCCTGTGAATTTTGCCAAAGCCCTTTGAGCACCATGTTTGGCCTCCTCCATTTCAAATTTATCTTCCTAAAGCAGAGCCTAAAATGTTGCTCTTCCAACTAAACATTTTCCTTGGGTACCTAATGCCTGAATAGTAAGAAAAAATTCCTAAAGTCCCAAGGTTCTACCTTGGAAGTCTGATAAATTGGAAAGAGGATGGGCTCTTGGAGTCAGAGGTCTTAAATCTAAAGCTCTGCTCTTCTGCTGACTAACCAAGTAACCAAACATACTTTCCCCTTAGTAGCTATAAATTTCTCAACATTTAACAAAAAGGCAGGGGAGAGATCATATATATACATACTTGCCTCATACTGTGACTAGAAAGAATATATAGAGAGGACCTGCACAGAATTGGATCACAACATGTAATCAATAAATGATAATAACTACTACTACTGCTCTTACTATCATGACTGCTGTTGTTACTATTACTACTACTACTTTTTTAAAATTTGAATCCAATTAACTTTTAAAATCTTTTCTCCCACTATTTGCCCTCGTTTCTAATATTCAGGCAAAACTTAATTCACTTTCTGGGATATATTTAAACTTTCTAATCTTCTTCTACATTCATAGCCTCAATCTTCACCCATAATTGAAGTCACAGATCAAAAACTATCTTGCCAACAAAGCTGATCATCTCTATTGAAGCTTATGGCTCCTTACCTTTCAGTGTTGCAATTTCCATATGTGTTTTATTTGTTGACCCACTCTGTGGGCTGCCTAGGAATAGTGACTATGTCTAACACTCTTGTTTCTCCTAGACTACCTTATACAACTTAGGAATTTGAGTAGTACTTGTTGACTAAAGATTATCTTCTGTAGATTACATCTCTACTCCTTCTATCAAGTGAAATAAAAGCACAGACTATTACTTCTAAAATCAACCTTTGAGCACAGACTTTCCATCAGATTAAAAGGACCTGAAGATTTTTCTATTTGTCCCTGAGTGCCAAGTTAGTACTGAGCCAGAGGCATATAGCATGGCTCCTGTCTTCCTCCCTAGTGTTTTCATGATGCTATCCTGCATCCCAGCTGTCTCCCCATAGGATGAGTGAATCAGGAGTCATCTGTGCTATCTGAGAAAAGCATGACTATTACACCTCCATCATAACTAGTAGCAAACCTGATTGGTAAGGTATAGATTTCTTTCTTGCTTGCTCTTGCTGTGTGTGTGTGTGTGTGTGTGTGTGTGTGTGTGTGTGTGTATGTATTAAAAAGTTTTCATTATGGGCCGGGCACAGTGACTCATGCCTGTAATCCCAGCACTTTGGGAAGCCAAGGTGGGTGGATCACCTGAGGTCATGAGTTTGAGACCAGCCTGGCCAACATGGTGAAACCCCGTCTCTACTAAAAATACAAAAATTAGCTGGGCATGGTGGTGCCTGCCTATAATCCCAGCTACTTAGGAGGCTGAGGCAGGAGAATCACTTGAACCCAGGAGGTGAAGGTTGCAGTGAGCTAAGATTGAACCATTGCACTCCAGCCTGGGTGATAGAGCTTAAAAAAAAAAAAAAAATTCAATATGCAAATTTTCAAACATCCAGAAAAGTGAAGTAATATAATAAAGTTTCATGACCTCTTACCAAGTTTCAACAATTATCAAAATTTTGCTAGTTTCGACTTTTTTTATATAAAATGTTGTCATTCTCCACTTTCTTTTGTAAAATGAAAAACATTTGGACACTTATTTCTATTTCTCAAAATCTTACACATTGATAGAATTATGTTAAATGCACACATACATTGAAAAATAAAAAGCCATTAGAAGGCAAAGTTCCTATGTGTTAAGCAAAATTCTGTTTGGTTCCTTTCTTTTTCTGTTTAGGGTGAATGCTTTATAATAAGTATGTTCTAGTTCAATGATGGAAATACAAAGTAAGAAACGAAGGTGAACTATGGAAGCAAATCCTAAAGGACTCTCTCTGTAAACTCACATTGCAGCTCTCCTCGTTGTCAGGCCGGTGAGGCAGGATGAAGGAGGACACGGAGAGAGGGCCATCACACTTGTCGGCAGGCTGAGTGAAATCCAGACAGCTGGTGATGATGCTGTAGTAGTGAGTTGGAACAGGAATGGAACTGCCTTCCACGTACCTGAAACAGGAAGGTAAAACGGAGTCACAGTTGATGAGCTGATGTTGAAGCTTCCTTTTTTAAATGGTGACCAATGAATATTGCCTGAATCACTAAAATTAATCCCCATTCAATTGAATCATTTTTCACTTCTAAGCACTAGCCCACTTCTATGTCTTTGAAGATAATGTTTTCTTTGCCTGAAATCCCCTCACTCCTCAACCTGGCAGAGTAAGAAAGATATTCTAGGCAAAGAAAATGGCTTGATCTAAGAATTGGAGACAGGTAATGGTGAATAGACCAATGCGGTAGAAATGAAAGGCTGGAAGAGTCAATAAAAGCGAAATTATGGTGGGTTCTGAGTGCCGGGATGTGGTAGTAATGCTTTGTGCTAGGGAGTGTCATTAATTATTAGATCCATGTTTCAGGAAGATAACTTTCCTAGAGTTGTATAAAACGGACCACAGGCAAGAGACATTAGAGCTAGGAGAATAATGACCCTTTCAAGCTACAATGAAATGCAGAACTTGATACAAGGAACTCATTTACCAAAGGAAGTACTAAGGACTGAGTGCTAATGATGGACCTAGAGGTATAAAAAATATTTTCCAGTACAGATCAGTACAGAAATTCATAATTCCTTGCCTGGTTTTCTATTATCTTAATTTTATTCAGTTTTCAAGTATTAAAATTATGATTGAACTACTAATTTTGGCTAATAATGATCAGCAATAAAATAAATGTGCAATTTACACAAAATTTCTCTTCAGAATGACTGGAAAAGCAGTAAGATAATGTCTAACTTATTTATCTGTATTTATAAAATAGCAATTTATTCTGTAATTATCTCTAAATCACAGTTAAACCCTCTCTTACATTTTGGGCTGCTCTCTGATTGTTTCATGCTTGTATAAAATTAAATAACAACATTCTGAATTTGTCAACAAATTGTCAACAAATTTGTTGACAAATTCAGAGTGTTGTTATTTAATTTTATACAACAAAAATACATCTCAATCACTCTAAATCTTGCCTTCTCCACTAGACTGTGGGGTCCCTTATGAGCACAGAGAATGGCTTTTATATGCCCAACAGCACCAAAGAGACAGAGACAACCAGATTCAATCCAAGTCCATACACACTTTCCTACTGAGAGGTACTGACTCAGAAAATCTAAGGGATTCTTAAGTCCCACCCAAATAATGAAGACAAGTGGGAATGGTCATCTTCCCATTGAAGAGCTGTGGAAGAAATGACTAAATAAAATTAAATTCTTTGATACATTTTTTTCATAGAACAAAAAAGTACATTTATTTACCACAAAACCCAAAATTCCATTCCAACCACCAATGCCCATTTAATCAAAAGAATTTAAAAATTCAGACTGGCCGCAGTGGTTCATGCCTGTAATCCCAGAACTTTGGGAGGCTGAGGCGGGTAGATCACTTGAGGTCAGGAGTTCAAGACCAGCCTGGCCAACATGGTGAAACCCTGTCTCTGCTAAAAATGCAAAAATTAGCTGGATGTGGTGGCGCATGCCTGTAATCCCAGTTACTCAGGAGGCTGAGGCAGGAGAATCACTTGAACCCAGGAGGCGGAGGTTGCAGTGAGCCGAGACCACACCACTGCAATCCAGCCTGGGCAACAGAGCAAGACACCATCTCAAAAAAAAAAAAGAATTGAAAAATTCAAAAAATTGAAGGGGTGTCATCTCTTTTCTAGTACATGAATATTTGAAAAACTTCTTGAGTGAGATCTTGGGACTTAAGACTCACACAGAGTAGAAATGAAAGGCTTACTGTTTTATTTTGTCCTCTGTGTCATGTAAGCCATCATAGTCATAGTCGAAGATTGGCCCACTTATCACGTTAACTCCATTTCTTTCGGAAGCATATTTCTTCACCAATACCCTTTGGAAATAATTCCAGACCCCTGTGCAAAGACAAAAATTCCAAAAATCAATTCTTCATGAAGAAAACTCCTTACTCTGGCCAAATTCTCTCTAGGATGCAGGCTACGAGCCAAATGTCACGAGCCAAGAGACAAGAGAGCTGTCGTGATTCATGAGACGAATCCATTTTATGTCATTACCAGTGTGTGTGTCATTTACAAACCAGCAAAGGGAACAATGTAGAGCTATGAAACAATGGTAGGGGAGTTTAACCTAGTCCGAAAGTCAGGAAAGGATTCCCAGATGAAGAGGCTCCCAAGCTGAGATCTGAAGCATGAATAAGTAGGTGGTGTTTCCCAAGCAGAACATGCCAGGCAGAGGGAACAGAATGTGCAAAAGAGGAAGCAAGGTATTTCAGAGTAGTGAAAATAAGGCCTCACTCTTTCTTCTCATCCTTCATATCTCATCAATATGCTAGTTTCCAGGTTTAAGCTTTACCCCTGACCTTTCCTGGAGCTCCAGACATGTTATCCAACCACCTACCTCCTAATGCACTGGAATACCTAATATTCATGTCAAGCAAAATATTATCCAAACGGAATTCTTAATGTTCTTTCCTAATCCTGCCCCAACCCTCGCCTTCTCCATTATAATAATGGCTCTGGCACTTACCCAGGTGTTTGGGCCAAAAGCCTAAGAGTCATCCTTGCTTTCTCTCCTTGCTATAGACACATGTGAACAATTCCTGTCAGTGCTGTCACCAAAGTACATCCCAATTATCCCAAATCTGACCACCTCTCATCTTTTCTCTGCTCTATCCTGGTCTAACTTACATCCTCTCTGAAGTGAACGATCACACCACAAAAGACTACTCCCTGGGCTCCCTGTGAAACACTTACTTCCCTTGTACCTTGTAGCCCACTCCCCCATATAGTAGACGGACGGATCCTTTCATATCATAAGTCAGATCTTCTCTTTCTCTTGCACATGCACACACAAACACACACACACCCCACCCATATCCAACACTCCAGATTATTTTTCATTGTAATTAGAATGAAATCCCAACTCCCCACCATGGTCTTTGCCTACCTCTGTGACTCTACTTCCTACCCCTTTCCCTATCACGCACAAGGCTTTCTTCCTGTCCCCTAACTTTGCCAAACTTATTTCAGGCTAAGCTTTTGCACTTGCTCTTTCTTTTGTCTGAAAAACATTACCTGATCTGTGCATGTCTGCTTTCTCCTCTATAATTCATTTCTCACTTTCACTGTCATCCCCTGCAGAGAACTGCCTTGTCCCCTCTGCCTCTAATTTCCATAATGGCCAACAAGAGAGGCAGAATGGAAACGGAGAAAAACAAGAGAGTAACAGAAGACAGGACAGGCAAGCAATGGGTTGGTTCTGAAATATTAGATCAAATTTGCCATGCTGTCTTCAACATGGGGGTCAGGAGCTTCTGGCTGTTAACCCCTCTTCCCTCCCCTTATTAAGAAGCACCTGGCCATCCTTCTTATAGTGATTCAATTGCTCTTCATGCCTTCTGAAACTCTGAAAGACAGAGCAGCCCACAAGAGCCAAAATACCTTAGATAATTATTTGTAGTCGAGAAAGAAGCCAGACAGTAAGAAAGGTTATTTCAAATGTTAACTTAAGCATTAAGAAAAGACGGAGAGGGCGAGAAGGAAAGAAACAACAATGAGAACAGTCAAAAGGCCAGGCCAGCAGAAATGTGGCATGTGAAAAAACCAATCCCCTCATGAAGAACAGCAAGCTCTCTGTGAAAGGCCTTTTCCACACCAGCCTCAGGGTGGTACCGTGTGTTGCCTTGATTACCATTTCCATTTGGTCAAGAAAACACATCAATAAAGAATAAAGAAATCCAGGGAACCCTGATTTGCGGAAATTAAATGAAGCTGCATTCTGTGTAATATTGTGATAAATGTAACTATGTGAGTTTCTGAAATGCTTCTCAGTTGGGTCTGAGAATAAACCAAGAAACCTTTTAAAAGCATACTTTAATTTTTCACTCATAAGCAATAAATTCTATCTTTGAATAACCCTTCATTTACTCACTAGGACATCAAATAAACATTTTCTTCTCTAAACCGTGTGGTCCTTTTCACCAATGTTAAGCTGTGGAGGCCCGCCACTGTAGCTGACACTCCGCAATCACCCATTCCTATTTTGAGACTCCCTTTCGGCCCAGAGAGATCTGTAACACAGCCTGAATCTCCTCCATCAAGTGGAAGCACATAGAGGTGCTTCCTTTTCCTACCTTTCCCATAACGATGTAAGTTCCGTTCACTGCAAATGTACCGAAAGGTGGTAAAAGCTACTCATAATGCTTACTCTATCTTTGAACACATGGATAGATAAAAGGATGGGTGGATGGATGGATGGATGGATAGATGAATGATGGATGGAGACATAGATGAATATTTAACAGAAACAAAAAATGCAGTGCTTTCGCCATTGGATAATTAAGTCAGAAATCCATATAAACCTTAGAGGTCATGCAATTATATCTCTTAATTTTACAAATGAGAGGTTTAATGACATGTCTATGATCACACAGCCTGTGGTCACACTCCAGGAACTTGGCTTTTTGGGCCCGAGCTCATTGTGCCTATACAATTCTTGACTTCACTAGCATCAGGAAATATTTATGTCAGGTACAAAGAAATTACAAATGTTGAAATAAAATAATTGGTACAGGACTAAAATCATCTGAAATAAACACTCTGATGATTCAGAAGACCTTTTTGGCTCTTGCTGGGTTTCAGGGCCAACATTCAGAATGTGTCATCACCCCAAGAGGAAGAGGTGCTACTGGCTTTTACTGTAATGCTCACAAATAAATATAGATGCTGTTAAATATCAAGTGGCCTTCAGAATATAGTGAAGATCCTTTTTAACATTAAAATAAGAAGCATTGAAATAAAAATAACAACCAGATGAGAAGAAAAACACAAACTTGAGTTAGTTCACTTTCTACCATGCATGACCTGTGGTCACTTTCTGTGATATCAATTTCTTAATTATAAACCAGGGATAAACTACCAGCCAACCTTCCTCACAGATTCAAATTTTGGATCAACAGTAGAAAGTTTACATGAAAGGTCCTCAAAAATTATAAAGGTTAAACACATGAAAAGTATTCTTATTAAAATGAACAGAGGTAGAAAAGGTAAGGGGTAAATTTAGAAATATTTATTTTCATAAATAGCAGTGTATTAGGTGAATATTGGACTTACGTTTGAAAGCAGGATACATTGGAACCATATTGGTTACAAGGAATGCATCATATTTAGCCTCAGGTGAAGAGCTCAGATCTAAACATTAGGAAAACAAATAGTATACATTGCTTACCAAAATCTACATCAGTTAAAAAAAAAGCGTTGGGAGGCCGAGGCGGGTGGATCACGAGGTCAGGAGATCGAGACTATCCTGGCTAACACGGTGAAACCCCGTCTCTACTAAAAATACAAAAAATTAGCCGGGCGAGGTGGCAGGCGCCTGTAGTCTCAGCTACTTGGGAGGCTGAGGCGGGAGAATGGCGTGAACCCGGGAGGCGGAGCTTGCAGTGAGCCGAGATCGCGCCACTGCACTCCAGCCTGGGAGACACAGCGAGACTCCGTCTCAAAAAAAAAAAAAAAAAAAAAAAAAAAAAAAAAAAAAAAAAAAAAAAAAAAGCGGGGGGAAGGGAGCAAGCATTTTCTTAAATGGTCCAAACAACATGAAGAAATGAATCTACTCCTTTATTCCTACTCCTAACTGCCTTATACAACATCTCCTTACTCCCCTCCCACTCAGTCTCTTCTTCACTCAATAGCTCTCTCCCAAAAGCCATTTGCAATGTTTTTTTCTTACCATCTACTTCTTGAGTCTACCAACATTATGTAAAATAACTCCTTGATTTCATCAGTGCCATTTAGACTTAAAAAAAAATCATCAAGGTAATGAGAGATGGTTTAAGGGCTTCAGATTTTTTTTTTTTTTAAATATGGAATCTTGCTCTGTCACCCACGGTGAAGTGCAGTGGCCTGATCACAGCTCACTGTAGCCTCAATCTCCCAGATTTAAGGGATCCTCCCACCTCAGCCTCCACAGTATCAGGGACTACTGGCGTGTGCTACCAGCTCAGCTAATTTTTATTTTTAAATTTTTTGTAGAGACAAGGTCTTGCTATGTTGTCCAGGCTTATCTCAGACTCCTGGACTCAAGCAATCCTCCCACCTCGGCCTCCCAAAGTGCTGGGATTACTTTGGGATTTCAGTGTTGGCTCACGCCTGGCCTCAGGTAATCTTAAGAGATCCCCTCTACAGTATTACATAAAGGACTGGTGTCTTAATGATTCACTGTTTCCTTTTCAGATTCTCACTTAAAAATGTAAGGCGGGGACACAGAAGATTCCCTTGCACATTAGAATTGCCCTGGAGAATTAGATTTTTTGAAAGCGAGTCACTTTTCGGCTGATTTTGGAAGGATCCCATAAAAGTTCATTTATATAATCTTTTGAGCACCCTCTCTTGAAGAAAACCCAAGCCACAGAAATTCTAAATACCAAGATTGCACAATGTGACATCCCTCTAAAGGCATCAGATCTTGATACTCTGTAACTTACAAGGAGGAAAGAGGAATCCATAGGACATCTGCTTATCATTTTTGTAGGCCAAACAGTTCTGACTGAAACTTGGAGAAACACGGACATCAGGCCGGACGCAACTGGTCAGATGGTCAGGAATGCCGGAAACCTCAGCCTGCACGGGAGTCAGAGGCACTCAGCAATGCCGTGGCTCTGTTATGAGCAGCCGAAATCAAAACCCCTCTGGCTTCTCCTATAGCTTGTATTCTGACAGTCGGACTCCTTTTTAAATTTTTTATATTTGATAGTCTGACTTCTTTTTAAAAGTTCTTAATTTTAAGTACCGTAAGTCACAAATTTTCAAATTTTTTTAATCAACAGAACTCTTTATCAGTCTTAAGTAAAACAATATAGAAAGCAGAACATAAAGCAGAAATCCCACTGTTGAAATAATAAATAGAATCTCATCAAAGATAACTTATAAAATAACCCTCTTAGAAACAATATAGACATATCTCCTCTAAATAGACCATGTATCTATATGTATGTATTTGCGTGTGTATAGAATGTACAAAAACATACATATGTGTACACAGTACAAATAAACAACAAATTGTGTTTGGGCACTAGAAGTGTTCTCCTCCTTTGTATTAAAATATTTAAAATATGCTTCAACTGCCAAGTAACATTTTCTAATTCCTGATATACACCTATTTATCTCATCTTCATCAAAACTGAAACCCCCAACATAAAACTTTTATTAAAAAACAAACCAGGGCCAAGTGTGATGGCTCACACCTGTAATCCCAGCACTTTGGGAGGCTGAGGTGGGCGATCACCCGAGGGCAGAAGTTCAAGACCAGCCTGGCCAACATGGTGAAACCTTGTCTCTACTAAAAAATACAAAAAGTAGCCAGGCATAGTGGCACACACCTGTAATCCCAGCTACGCAGGAGGCTGAGGCAGGACAAGTGCTTGCACCTTGGAGGTAGAGGTTGCAATGAGCCAAGATCAAACCATTGCACTCCAGCCTGGGTGACAGAGCGAGATTGTCTTAAAAAAAATAAATAAATAAAAATTCTTGATGGTCTAGAATTCTGTTTTTATAGCTTTTTCTTTCAGCACTCTAAAAAGACTATTGCACTGTCCCAGCACTTTGGGAGGCCAAGGTAGACAGATCACCTGAGGTCAGGAGTTTGAGACCAGCCTGACCAACATGGCAAAACCCCATCTCTACTAAAAATACAAAAATTAGCCAGATGTGGTGGTGTGCATCTGTAATTCCAGCTACTTGGGAGACTGAGACAGGAGAATCGCTTGAACCTAGGAGGCGGAGGTTGCAGTGAGCTAAGATCCTGCCACTGCACTCCAGCCTTGGAGACATAGCAAGAGTGGGTCTCAAAAAATTAAAAAAAAAAAAAAAAAAAAAAACAGATGCTGATAGTGGGGGAGGTCGGAGCGGGGTGGGTGAATATGTGGGAACTCTGCACTTTCCACTCAATCTTGCTGGGAAATAAAATATGCTCTTAAAAAATAAGGTCTATTAAAATAAATAAACAAACCTTGGCGGTTTCCGTAACTATTGGGCAATGACTTAGGCAGAGTAAGAGAAAATAAAAGAATGAGTGATCTCCCTTCAATGTTTAACATATTCCCATGCAATTACCAGAACACGGAATAAAGACTAATTCAAAATATCTGACAATAAATCCAACATAGGATTTCTCTCATTAAGAAAAAATAAAATATTTTCTAAGACAAAATTCTGTTAAGCAAGGAATCATTGTATTAACGTGAGGAATATAATAAAATAAAGAATATAAAATCCAATGTTCTCAACGACCTGTTTGGAAACAGTATATGATGTCCAGAGTGGCATTAGGAATATTTCACTATAACCACTTTCAAAGTCAGTGTGATATAAGATATCATATCTAGTCCGATAAAGCACTGCAGGCCGCCCGTAGAGGAGGTGTCTCTCTAAGAAAGAAAAAAAATAAACTGTGTTAGATGTGTATTAAATTTTACATCAAACGTTAAAGAAATACTGGAAGAGTCAAGTTCCCTAAAATGTGCTAGCTTACTTATTAATAATATAGAACCTTCTCCTTAATTTAATCAAGTTAGTTTTCCTAACATTTTTGTGGATTATCTGATCACCTAAGCATGGGTCAAGCCTTACAGTTATCAAAACCATAATGTAAATGCTGTATTTACGTAATGCTTTTTTTAGCTGAACTAAATTTTAGTTCAAATTTACAATTTGAACAGAAAGGAAACATTATGTAATACATTTTGAAATGATTCAGCTGAATGGAAAGCCAATAGGATTGGATTTTTGTAGAATTAATTATTTTGACCCCTGAAGAGGCTTATCGGGTTCATCAATGATTTAATTAAGAAGAAGGCACACGTTGATCATTATATGCGTACTGCAACTCAAAGATGCATTCCTTCAGCACAAAAAGTGAGTAGTAATGAGCATTTAAAGTAAGCAGCTTTGTCATACAGAGGAAAACTCTTTAGGTAAGGACTTAAAGGAACATGTATAGATAAAATAAGTGGGCATTCAAGAGGGTCTTCTAAGTACAGAAGAGGGAAGTTCATCAGTTACCAAAGAACTCAGTTAAGACCCCCAGTGCAGATTCAGACCTCCAAAGGAAAGCTCTCTTCTTAGGAAAAAAGGTCTGAAGCTTCACTCTTTGCAGAAGACGAGATGAGAGTTCAGTATACAAATCTTCATTCCACACTCTGCAATAAATACCTGGAGCTTGATCTGCCCACTTTGGATAGGCTAAAGTCAAAACTTCCATAGATTCTTGGAAATTTGGGGCCCTACAGACCAAAATATTTAGAGATTGAGGCTTAGGCAATTCACAATTCCTTAAGTGATAAATTTTACAAAAATTTCTTGTACTACTTTTTCTACTAGAGAAAATCAGTTCTGAAAAACACTTATTAAATAATGTATACATGTTGCTTTAATTAAAGTCTTACCATTCTATGCAAGTAATGGAGAAAACTCTTCGTAGAATTTTTGCAAGACCCTCCCAAGTAGAACTGCGAATTTGAGACAAAGCGGCCCACGCTATTACAACACAAGCCTGTTCTGGCTAGTTTGGCTGCTCCAGCATTGCAGTAAATGTAGAAGCCTTAGTTAAGCTGCCAAATTTGGGGACCCACCCCTAAGGATTAGAACATAATCTGACAATATTAAATAAATGAAATATAATAAACAAATAAAATGCCAGCAAATCGTAACAGTAGTACTTAGGGGCAGTAAAACAACCCAGACTTTCCTTCAAAACTCAAACCAAACCTTTTCTAGGTTCAAAATTTCCATTAATGTTTTCCTTGTTTTCATTTCTGCTGCCTCTGAATTTCCTGGTTTCAGCTGGAAGCAGAAGTATCAAAATTCTTTGAGAAGCTATTCTCTTTTTATCATTTAAGTTTTCATGGTTACCACACACAGTCCTCCAAACTCAAATTCAAGCTTGGTGTCTAATCTATTCCATTAGGGGACAATAAAATAGCAGCCATGTTCCCATATGCAATACCCATCCCTAGAGCAACCACTAAACAAGACTCTTGGACAATCTATAGTCTCCACTAATTCTGGCTCTTCCTCTAAATTCTCCTCATTTCTAAGCAGTCAATGTAACACTCTATTCCACAAAGGCTAATATATTTGCAACACTCTCTTCACAATTGTTGTTAGCAACATTACACTATCATATATGCTATTTCCTTTCTCTCTACCAGAAATAACTTCTCCAGTCTTTGCCCAGTCTGTCACCTGTTTCCTTCCAAATTTATCGATTATTCTTCCTCATCAAACATTAAGCACCTTGGTTGTGCCAGACCTTGGTTGTGCCAGACCTTGGTTGTGCCAGACCTTGGGTTGTAGAACGGAGGTACTGGGCAAAGATGATTAAGATAGAGCTCTTACCCTCAAAGAGTTCACGAGTCAATGGGAGAGACAAACATGGCACAAATAATAGATGCCGTGTGGTCTGCACCATATCAAAGATAGTTACAGAGTGTGATGGGAAAGCAGAGGATGACGAATACTGGAAATGGGGTGGAGGTGGCATCAATAAAGTCCTTTATGGAGCACATGAAGTTAAACCAGGCTGGCCCCATATTCCAGTTTTATGCCTGTTGCCCTAGTATAATTGTTAATAGTGTCCCCTTTCACTTTCAAAAGTGTATGACAAATATTCAGCCCTCATGGAAGAGACATGAAGAGGAAACGGCAAGGGGGCCAAGATGGGTAGAGATATCTTAAGATTCATTTTCTCTGCTGGGCATAGTGACTCATGTCTGTAATCACCGCACTTTGGGAGGCCAAGGCGGGTGGATTGCCTAAGGCCAGGAGTTTGAGACTAGCTGGCCAACATGGCAAAACCCTGTCTCTACTAAAAATACAAAAATTAGCCAGGCACGGTGGCACGCACCTGTAATCCTAGCTACTCGGGAGTCTGAGACAGGAGAATCGCTTGAACCCAGGAGGTGGAGGATGCAATTAGCCAAGGTTGTGCCACTGCACTCCAGCCTGGGTGACAGAGCGAGGCTCTGTCTCAAAAAAAAAAAAAAGGTTCATTTTCTCCTGAAAAGTTTCCTCAATAAAGCTTCTCCATCTCTACTCACTGTACTGCTCTACATATATAGATTCAACTTGCTTCAGAAATTTGGGTTCTGGCCAGGTGCAGTGGCTCACACCTATAAGTCTAGCACTTTGGGAGGCTGAATTGGGTGGATCACCTGAGGTCAGGAGTTTGAGACCAGCCTGGCCAACATGGTGAAACCCTGTCTCTACTGAAAATACAAAAATTAGCCAGGCGTGGTGGCACGCGCTTATAATCCCAGCTACTTGGGAGGCTGGGGCAGAATTGCTTGAACCTGGGAGGCGGAGGTTGCAGTGAGCCAAGATTGTGCCACTGCACTCCAGCCTGGGTGACAGTGCAAGACTCTCTGTCTCAAAAAAAAAAAGAAATTTGGGTTCCATAGCTCCATAGCTTCCAAGCTATTGTCATAACTGCAAGTTTTGGCACACAGCTGTAACACAAAAGTATCACTATCTGACTGCTTTTTTCTCAATTATTACTGAGCAAAAATAGCATAATAAGGGGAAAAAGTACAGTGGTTTTTACAGCCTCCTAAAATCTATCCAAGGTCTCCAATGACCCAAAAAGTCTACTTGGATCTTCCTGGAGCTTAATAGTTTCATCTAAGAAAGAGGGGGAAATAATCTCTGCAGTAAGAAACACCCATTTTAAGGTCCAGAATCAAAATTTAGATTTTATTTTTTCAGTTAAGTATCAAAGAATCACAGGTTCAGAGTCATTCCTAGTCTTTATGACATCTTGGGGGAGCCACCCATTGCATTTTTGTTGAGCCAGAAGTCTCTCTACTCAGGCCACAAAATGTACTTGAATCTTGTTCTCGGCATACATTGAGATCTGTATCTCGAGACCAGCAACCCTGGAGACTAGCCTGCAAGCCTCTGCTTTTGCAATATGTTTCCGGGATTTCTTGACGTGGATCTAGTATAACCTGGTCTTCCCAGGCTGGGAATGCCTGTCGTGGAATTCCAGACCAAGCCTTCATTCCACACCCCAGTTCCCTGTTTACAATAGTGTCTTTGGCAGTTTTGGTACACGCCAAGGTTCTCCTCCAGATACCACACTTGGCAAAATACTGTGAGGCCAATCTTTTTAAGTGGTGTGGACTTCCCCAGCACTCATTCTTTTTGTCTTCCAAATTTGAGTCGTAGAGGCTGGAGTTTGTGTTCCTGTTCCCTCCTCAGCTTCCTGATTCAGATTCCCACAGATGAGCAGGCTGTCTTGAGAGCCACATGAAAATCTCTCCTCTTTTTTGTTTTTTTAAAACATTCACTCCCACAATAATGTGCTCTTAAATCTTACCACAAAATCTCTACCCAAGATCTTTCCTTTTCCTGCGTACTTTCTCCTTTGCCTTACAAGTGCCTATTATCATTTGCTGCCATTTCAACCTCCTCTGAGATTTGATTCAAGGCCTCTCTTTAGTGCCCTGTTCTTTCTTACCCCAACCTTGAAAACATTATGCTGTAACGTATCAACTAGATAAATCCTACAACAGAACAATAACTTTATGAGGACAGGGACTTCATCTGTTTTACTCACCACTGTATCTTCCATGTCCAACAATGCCAATCACATAATATCCACCTGGCAAACACTTGTTGATAAGTTAATGATAAGTACTTTTTAAAATCTTGGCTTTCTACGTATGACCTGTCTAATGTTACCCTGAAAGGTACACTGGGCAGATCAATAGTATCATCTCCAGCTTACTGATGAAGGAACTGGAGGTTTATGATTTGCACAAAATAATTCAGCTGCATAGCAGCACTAGAATCCTAGGCCTCCACCCTCCTGGGCCATTATTCTTCTGCTTGGCCTTTTGGGTGGTCTCCAGTTGGGTGCTGGCTGCTGGGTTTTTTTATGGAGAGTATACGGGAATGAAGATCCAACTACTCCCAAGCATGAGCCCTGCCCGAGTAATGCCCACTGAGAAGCTAATGAGGACAGTAGTTTCTGTCAAAGCATCTAGTATTTCAGAAGCAACTTCCAAACTTTGACATACAAATTTTTTTGTTGAGCAAAAAGTCTCTCTACTCAGGCTACAAAATGTACATGAAAAACAAAATTTCCTTTTGACATATTCCCTTTGTTCCCACTCTTAGAATAAGAAGCATTTTCAGATGAAAGCACATGGGCTTCAGTGCCCTATAAAACTGCGTTCAAATCTAATCTCAGCTCTTTATAGTTCTGGTACTCTGTAACTTAATCTCCCAAAGCTTTATATCTCCCTGGAATGTTGCACTGTTTACAGGCAAAATATGTAAAGTGCCTTGTTTAGTCTTAACTCAAAGTAGCTGCAGTTGTAGCAGATGCAGTTGTACTGTTTAGTAAAGGGTATGTGCTCTACCTCAATACTGGCAAAGAATATTGCTAGGTAAAAGTTGTTAAAATTCAATCTACCATCAAATTCATCTTGAATTCTACTATAAACAAAAAACAATTACTATGTATTGATTTCTTCCAAGTATTCCCAAAAACACACAGATAACACACGCAGACACAGACACTCAGAAACACGAGTGAGTGCTATCTCCTTCTTTCTCTAGAACAACCAATATCTCCAAAGAAATAACACAAATAAGAAACATTCCAGAACTGACAAAAGCTAAAGAAGATGCTCCCCCTGTAGCCATATTCAGGACTCTGCTTTAAAGTTAACAAGAATTACTAGTGTTTAAGTCAATTTTCTTTTTCTTTTTTGAAACGGAGTTTCGCTTTTGTTGCCCAGGCTGGAGGGCAAAGGCGAGATCTCGACTCACTGCAACCTCCACCTCCTGGGTTCAAGTGATTCTCCTGCCTCGGTCTCCTTGGTAGCTGGGATTACAGGTGGATGCCACGATGCCCAGCTAATCTTTGTAATTTTAGTAGAGATGGAGTTTCACCATATTGGTGAGGTTGGTTTTGAACTCTTGACCTCAGGTGATCCGCCCACCTCGGCCTCCCAAAGTCCTGGGATTACAGGTGTGAGCCACTGGGTCCAGCTGTGTTTAAGTCATTTTCCTATCCAAACTAACTTCTCATTGTGTGTGATAAGGAGCCAAGTATACATAGGTGTTAAAATTATTTTTAATTCCTTTTTCACAAAGATGATGGTGAGTGCTAACCTAAGAAAATGTGACACTTTTTTATAGCAATGTAAATAGAGAAAAGACTAAGGTGAAAATAAATGGTGCAATTATTCTTGCAGTGAAAATTATACTTGGCTATAGTGCCAGAATTTCTTGCTACAAGAGATTTTTTAAATTTTCTTTTCATTCATTCATTCATCCATGGATTCAATGCCACAAGGAAATGAGTTTTTGCTGCATGGAAAGTCTGCCAAGACATAAGGTATATGAGATCCAGAAATAACAACAGGCACACAATTAAGATCTGAAGTCTACCACATATCTAGAAATATTAAAGTTTGGCAAGCAGCTGAGATTGCCATTTTTGAGGATTACATTTTTCTTTCTCTTTATTTTAGTAAAGGATTTGATTCCATCAGTTTAAATATTTATAGCAAAATATTGCCCAAGATTAGTTTAATACACCTCTTTTTTTTTTTTTATCACAGATATCCCCGTAATTGTTTCACTAGTGGAACGTTCAGCTTTTACTCATGTATTTTGTACAGATGTATGAGTGATTTTACAGCATATGACATTAAAACAGCCACATATAAATGTTATAGGTGAAGTGTGTATAGCACATGACGTATTCTGAAAAATATCAACTACTTACATCTGTGTTTTAAAAAACTAATAATAAAAATAGTACAACTTTACAGCTACATAGAAGTTTAGGTTTACAAACTACTTTAAAAGCCTTGATACGTATTCAAAGGTACCTAGAAAGGGGAAGTAATTCCCCTGAACATACACACATGTGCTCACACACATGGTGTTCACATTCACAAAGATCTCCTCCAGTAGGGCAGACACTGAACATTTTAAATAGGAGGCCAAATTTATAACACAGGAAACATCATAAAGGTCCGAAAGAACTCAGACCAAGAAAACGTCCCTTTGCCACTGAAGAAACGACCGAGATAGAGCCCAAAAGGGGACAAAGCCCAAGAGACAAAGAGATAGAGAAAGAGCAACAGGAGAAAGAGCATTGAGGTTTATACACATTCCAGCCTCTAAGCAAGCAAAGGCATTGCACATAATAAGACAAATACTTTTGAAGATGCTCTTGTATCATGAAAGGCTGTTGCCACTAGGCTATGAGCAGATTTAGAATAACCTGTGCTATTCTAGATTTCCCCTCAATATTTTATGCCACCACTTTGAAGCCATGAATTAGAAACTAAAAGTGGTACAGTTGCGTCAGAGTAACCAGTGCCAGCCCAGTGTCAGGATTCAACAAATGCTTGCTGAACGAATCCACGAGGGCTTGTTTCCATGAAAATACATAAACTTTAAGCTTCCGTGGTAGAAAAAGACACTTCAGTGATATAAGTAAGAAACTCATGTTCCACTCGGAGCAGAGCAATGGAGATATAACCTTCCTAACTATATCCCTCGTTACAGCCCTGAGAGTCAGTGATTCACTAAGAAGATGTCTCGTATTTTTATGCTCTAAAGTTTGAGGTGATTATGTTTTTTGTTTGTTTGTTTGTTTGTGAGACAGAGTCTCCCTCTGTCATCCAGGTTGCAGTGCAGTGGTGCGATCTCGGCTCACTGCAACCTCTGCCTCCCAGGTTCAAGCAATTCTCCTGCCTCAGCCTCCCACGTAGCTGGGCGCACGCCACTACCGCCCAGATAATTTTTGTATTTTTAGTAGAGATGGGGTTTCACCATGTTGGCCAGGCTGGTCTGGAACTCCTGACCTCGGGTAATCTGCCTGCCTCAGCCTCCCAGAGTGCTGCGATTACAGGCGTGAGCCACTGTGCCCAGCTGCAGTCATTGTTTATACCGAATTGTGAGACTGGTTTTGTCACATGAGGACACTGCCACCCACCAACAAATTAAATGCAGGAATGTTTTTCTCAGACAGAAATGCTTTAGTACCATGAACAGTCAGACTTTGAATCAGCAAAATCATGGGAGTCCAATAGAAGTTACCATAATTAATGTCATTACAGACTTTTAGAAGAGAAACATCTGAGTAGTATTTCTCTGCCTTGGCAACTAAATATCTGAAAAACTTGAATCATGAGACTCCCCATCTTTCGACTCTAGCAATGTTCTAATTGTTCTAATTATAATGACACTCTAGTCCACTAGAAGTTAGGTGTCAAACATTGCAAATCACTTGTAGAGTTTGTGAAGGATTTGTGTGCCTTCCACCAACAATGGCCTATCTTCAAAGTGAGGTTCATTCAGTTCTATGCCAGAGTCTGTGTGTTCTGTGATCAAAGGGAGAAGTGGGATGGAGATACAGAAAAGGAAGAAGGAGGCAGATGAAGATCTTTAAAAGAGGAAAAATAAGTCAAGTAAATCAAATCTTCTACTGGTTTCCTCAACTCTACTTAATCAGATTGGAAAGAGCATATATGATAAACAGAACCACATGTAAGCTAATAACCCAAGCGATGCTCTCAGGAGAATTTGACCATGTGCATCTTTGCTGCATGACTTGTGGCTGCTATGCTTGAGTTCTTTCTGCATTTTACATACACTTTTAGTCATTTCCTGGCTGTTTCAACATGCTGTCCCATCTACTCTAGTAACATGTATAGGAGGCTTCCGCTCCCCTTCTATTTTCCTCCAATTTTGTGAAACTTCACAATCAGATAAAAAGAGACTGCATGGTAGATTGTGTTCTTGTTCCTCATTATTTACTGCCTCCACCCATTGCCATATGACTTGCAGGATAGAGTCCCCATGGAAAAAATACACTTCCCTACACCATTGGTTTCATGTGCTCAGCTTTGGCCAGCAAACTGTGAATGGAGTGACATATACCTCATAAAAGCAGAAGCACTGAGACCCAGTGCACAGTTCTGCCACTCTTTTCCCTCTGCCAAGAGCAAGACATGTCTCTGATGGAGGCTACTCCTTCAGCCTGGATTCCAGAATAAAGAACACACATGGGGCAAAGCTGCCCTTGGCCTACAGCCAGCATACTAAAATGTAAAATGGGAGCAAGAAACCATTTTAAAGTCACTGGGTTTTGTTTTGCTTTTTTTTGGTCATATCATAAGCTTGCAAAAGTTCACTAATATGTGCTTGTTATCACTGTACATAAAGTAAGAGTTAGGGCTCGAGATGATCTTTCATGTGGGAGGGAGTTCTGATTTGATTCCTTCTGTGTATCTCTCCCTTTCACAATATACACACTGACTCTTGAGGTAGATCGTTTCGGGATGGGCACCAGCTGCTATTATTTATCATTGTGACTATCATTCCCTTTAGAGGAGTGCCCCATAGCACCTTAACTTAGGACCCATCAGATACAAACCGCTTGTGTATTTTTCAGAGGGCTTGAAAGCTATTGAAGGGGGAGAAAAGCTATTGGAATTTTTCTATTACACAGCTGGCATCCTGTGTACATGGAATAAACCAATATCCTTTGCCAGACAAGTATAAAAGTCACTTTGCAATATAAATTTTAATTTTAAACAGTATCGTGCTTACACTATAATGTAAATAAGAAGCCTCTTAGATTTTTGAAAACTAGAAAAACCTTATCTGATTGTTTTGCATCAACCCCTTACCTTCTGTAGACCCTTTCGTATGAAGTCGTTTGTTGAGTTCATCCAACTTGTTCTTCATGTGTGAAAACCAGTTAAGGAAAAAAGAAAGCAAATCAGAAATGTTCTTTCTCTCCTATGCCCTGCTGTCTACTTAGTACCCTGCTAAATTCAAAAGCGAACTCTAAACTCCATCTATGTCATACATTCTTTTGAGGAATTACTCTTTTCTCTCAAACTGACATTCTGGGCTCCACTTCTAGCAGTTCTACGTTTGTAAGCACCTTCTTCAATCTCTGTTTCCTTTCCTTAAAACTATGGATAATCACGGTGCCAATTTCCCATGTCGGTACTGATGATGCTTTGGGCATATGTATGTATGTTAATTAGGATAATGCCTAAATGTTTCAGATTAATCTCTAGGCACACTGAAGTGATTCCCAAACTAACTTATGAAATCACTTTTCACCAAAGCTAAAAAGTAATGACTCAGCAATTCTGAAACATCATGAGTCAGCAACTCTACCCTTCACTATATATCCTAGCCTATGTGTACAAGAAGACATTTCCAGTAATGTCTGTGGTAACATCGTTGTAAGAGCTAATGTGTGCAAATTACTAAATGTTCTTAAGTAGGAAAATGAAAAAAAAATTCTTATGGTATATTTATACAATTAAACATTAACCACTGTATTAGTGGTAAAAATAAGTGAGCTAAAACTTCATGTATTAATATACATGTCTCAAAAACATAATGATAAACAAAATAATTGCAAGATACATATAAGAATATTTTTTAAAATTTTACAACATGCAAAACTATAGTATAGGTTATTTTAGGAAACTATACAAAAGATTACTTAATACATTATTTAATAGATATATACTGCCGGGCATGGAGGCTCACGCCTATAATCCCAGCACTTTGGGAGGCCAAGGAAAGCAGATCACCTGAGGTCAGGAGTTCAAGATCAGCCTGGCCAACATGGTGAAACCCTGTCTCTACTAAAACTACAAAAATTAGCTGGGAGTGATGGTGGGTGCCTGTAATCCCAGCTACTCTGGAGGCTGAGGCAGGAGAATCGCTTGAACTCAGGAGGCGGATGTTGCAGTGAGCCGAGATCGCGCCACTGCACTCCAGCCTCGGCAACGGAGCAAGACTCCATCTAAAAGAAAAAAAGAAAAACTGTCCAAACATAGTATGCAGGAGTAGTCTCTGTTTGCACCACTACCACATCCCTGTTGCACCCTCCCACACCCTGCTCTGTGTCCTGGGAGGCTGACCTCTAGGGATGGCATCAAAGAGCAAACTTGCCCTGTGGCTCGCTGTTGGGCGCTATCAAGGGGAAACATGTGAAAGGAAGTACAGGGGAGGAAGATGAGGGTAGTATTCCCCTTGCTGGGAGTGCTCCCTGCTGGGTTGCAATGCACAAGCTGCACTCATTGGCCAAAGACAATGGTTCCTTTCTATTCAGCTCTCTTTCCATATTCTGGAAATTTACTCCTTCCCCTCACCCTTCAAGCTTTGGAGGGTACCACGCAAACCCCAGGGCACTTCACCACTCCTCATTGACTTCTATCCATCTCACTGCTCAGCCCTTGTAAATTACCCATTAAATATGACTGAAACAATTCCTTTAAAGTCTCTTTCTTTTTTTTTTCCTTTTTTCTTTTTTATTGAGATAGAGTCTCGCTCTGTCACCCAGGCTGGAGTGCAGTGACACGATCCCAGTTCACTGCAACCTCTGCCTCCTGGGTTCAAGTGATTCTCCCGCCTCAGCCTCCCGAGTAGCTGGGATCAGAGGCGTGCGTCACTGTGCCTGGCTAATTGTTTTGTATTTTTAGTAGAGATAGATGTTGGCCAAGCTGGTCTGGAACTCCTGACCTCAAGTGATCCGCCTGCCTCGGCCTCCCAAAGTGCTGGGATTACAGGCATGAGCCACTGCACCAGGCCTAAACTCTTTTTCAAAATCTCTTCTATATGGGCCACCTGTTTCCCATTGGGACCATGACTAACGGACATGTGATCCACAGTTGAAGAAAATAGAAAAAGATTTTGGTTGAGAACTGTGACTCCACAGATTAGCAACATGAATTCTACTTTTTGTTTTTCATGGTCTATACCTGTTCTTTTCAATATGGTACCCACAAGCCACATAGGGCTCTTTAATTATAAAGTAATAAAATAAAAATTTAGTTCCTCAGTCACACTAGCCAGTAGCTACCATTTTGGACAGCACAATTATAGACCATGTCCATTGTCACAGAAAGTTCTACTGACCAGTACTGTTAGCCACCCAACACATTCCTCCATAATAAACATAAAGATTATTTCTACCTTTGGCTCTACCTTATCATCACAAGTGCAGCCCAGGTCAAAATCAGACTGAAGGTACATAATCCCTGGATAACTGGGTCTGGTAACTTCCTCTGGCATGGTTGGCCTGAAGGTATTAGTACGCAGGAGATGATTCAAACTTCCATGGGTCCCATTATTAGGAGCTGGCTTCAATCCCAGGAGATCTAATGAAAAGTAAGAAAAGGAGGCAGGTGCTTCTTACATCTTTTTGATGAGATATGGTAAGGTTTAAAAGCCTTCACCTTCTATGGGGTCTGAAAACTCTGAACACAAATCAGAATTGGACAAAACCCAATGTAGATGGCAGGCACCCCCTCCTTACCTCCTGAACAATTCTGGACTGAGTACATCTTGCCACAGCTTTCTGAAATAGCCAAGTTCATTGCTTGACCATGAATAGAGAGAGAGATTCCCAAAAGAAAGAGTGAAGGAACAAGACCTTGATTAACTATTGCCCGTATCTGTGATAGTTACAACCCAAGGACCATCCATGTCAGTATCACTTTTTTCTGCACTTCTCTGGGACTGTTTAATTCCACCTTTTGAAATGAGAATTATAATCAACAGCTAACTAGAAGTCTGCCCTCTAATGACTCTACAGAAGTGTGGGGACGTGAGGAGGCTTTGGCCCTGTCCCCTGAAGTGCCACTGAGCCATGAACAGGCTGATTTCATAGCAAATGAATGGTTGCCAAGTGCATATTCAGTGACTTGCTTGAGCTCAGAGGCAGGACAGGGGAGAGCTAGCAGCCAAGATGGGAAAAGAACCCAGGAGACCCGACTTGCAGACTCCCCCTCTAACCACCAGACTGGCACTCCCTTACTAAATAGGAAAAGTTGTCCTCATTCAGCAACTAGAAGCTCAAGGAAGAAAAATAATTAAGAGCACATAAATAGCTGGCCAGGATGCAAGCTGGCAACATTTTTAACTGGGCTGCAATGCGAGAGATGGAGGTGGAGAGGGCTCTGTGCAGAACTCTTGCTTCATCAGGTCTCTGACCAGAGGTGTCAAACTGTAATGCTATGTTAGACCAGCCAGAGGCTGCCAACAGCAACACTATGAAAACGCCCCATTAGTCAACTGTTGAAGGAAGACAAAGAAGCCTTAGAAGGGGATAATATTCTGTCTTTGAACCAATGGGCAAGTTATAACCTTTTGTGGGGAAGAGGAGGTGGTCCCAGAAAATAGACACCTCATTTCTTTCTCTGACATTGAGAAAGATCATATACTAACTAAAGATTGTTTCAATGGTTTTGATTAAATAAGTGACTTACCACACATAACATTGTAAAGTTCAATGTTTTCAAATGGAGGTACTTTAGTCTTGTACTTAAATGTTGGACCATAACCTACAAAAACAGTCTTCCAAAAGAAAAGAAAAACAAAAACAGTTAAGTATTGTTGGGTAGGAACCCTTCCTCTATTTATGACTACCATACAACTTCACTCACACCATCATTACTTATTCTTTCAAAGAATCACTAAAACACAACTTCAATTCACAGTAGTGCCATCATACCTGCATACTGTTGACCTTGTTATCAAATCCGTGGTCTCCCTGGAAAAAGCATTTTCCTGATGGTTTCTTATAAACATCCAAAGGTTTCCTAAATTGAAACAATTTCATGATCAGTTAGGATTTCTAATGAAATTACTCTGATAGAAAGGTAATTTCAGGGTACAAAGAAACTCTAAGAAGGGGCTTTTGAAAGTCTATTTGTCTCTATTTTAATTGCATCCTTCTTGTGACGATGAAAAGAGGATCCTATTCTTTTCTCCAAGTGACTTTCTTTGACAGTTATTGCAGGATAAATGGAGACCTGTGAACAGAAGTCATGATGCTTTCCTTGAACCTCGTGCTTATACCAAGTAGGACACCAAGTAGGGCACTTGTCAAAAGTCATGCTCTGCCTGTCTAGGTGCTTCACTAGCTCCAAGACTGTAAGATTCTCGACTCTAGGACCATGTTTGTCTGTTTCATTTCTATGTACCCCTCCCTAGGCTCAGTGTCAAGACGTAGTAGGCACTTTAAAAAAATGTGATGTCTCACCTATTATATACTCATAATAATTTAAAATTTAAAATAAAATAAATATGTGATGTTTAAACAATGAATGGAGATCTATATTCTATAAAAATGTTTGCATGCAACTTTATCTATCAATATACAATACAACTAGAGTACAACTAAGCAGCCACCTTAACGGTAATCGTGACATATCTGACAAAAGCATGGCTCACCTAGACAACATCTTCATTTAGAAACAGAAAACAGAAATACTCTAGACATCAAGACCATCTGATCTTTCCTTTTGTGACAGAAGACACCTTTTGCAAAAGTATCATGTGACCCTTTTCCAAAATAACTTTCATGTTTATTTAATACAAACATTTCCTAGGTACCTATGTGTGCATAGCACTGAAAGTGCTTTGGGAAAACAAAAAATCTAACACATGGGTCTCCAACCTTGGAATAATAAGGGCTTGGGATAATAAGACATACGCATATAATACCTCAACAATGCAAGAAGAGTTCAATTTAAAAGATGTATTGTTAACCAACATGCCTGCTTTTGGGCTACACTAATTTGCCCAACTGTCATCATCTTTCACTTAACTTCTACTCAGCTCCCATGTTTTTGCCATTTGAACCTACTACCTGCGCCAGTGTGACCCCTTCCAAGCTGCCCCACACATAAAAGGGAGCACATACTCAGCCAATTAATTCTTCAGGAGCACATACTTAGCCAATTAATTTCAGTCACATCCCTGTAAATTCTCCATGAGGATTTCCCACAACTGTTTTAAAAGACTCCAATAATTCCTGTTCTTCATACATCTTTCTTCATAATCCCACATAGTTAACTCTAAGTACACCCCAGAAAATTACAGCATGATATTTATATATCTGTCCCATGCGTCTCTCTAAGCGTCCCATACTGATACACATTTCTAGAGTTCTAAGTTCTTCTTAGAACTTAGAGTTTCTAAATATTTTCTTGTTATCTTCTCTCTCTTGCAAACTAGTACCTAGCTGGAGTGCATGTGGCAGTTGTTCAATTATTGAGATAGACAAATTCACAGCACTTTTCTTAAGCAGAAAGTTGGAGTAAGAGTGAGTGGGAAACAGCTACTTCCAGGTCTCTGTGAAAATGGATAAATCCTTAATAATTAACTCATTGCAAGTTGTTAGAGCCTCCAGACATGTCCTAGACCACATTCAAAAGCAAGGAACCTTCTCTTCAACATTGGAGAGTCTCTTGTAGTTCAATAGAAGGCAAACATCGGGAATATTTAAAGCAATGTAAAAAGTGCCCACAATAACAGAGTTTTTAACGTTAACATTTTCTGAAGTCCTCTATAAATATTGCTTCAAGCAAAGTCTCAACAACTGAGATCAAATCAACCCAATATACTAGGGCAAGGTCCCATTTATACTTTTGACTTACCCAAGTAGTAAGAATAGAGGTTAGAATGTAAATTCAAAGAAAGAAAGAGACACACACACACACACACACACACACAGATGCACTGACAGACCACAAAGACACACCACGACGCTGAGACCCAGAACATAGAGATACGTTGTCTCATCACTGATGGTTTACGTAGCCCACAAAATCTTTGGAAACAGTGAGATTTCCAACTGATATTTCTTTCAGCGATGACTAAGGATGATAAAATAGTTCCAGTTGCCAAAAGGGTGGTTGTGGAAATGAGAAACAGAAATAGCCCATATACCAGATACCTTGCAACATGCCATCTGCGTTCCACCAATAAATGGATATCCTCAATTCTTCTGTTGTTGGCATAGTGCAAACGTTTGGGAAGGTGCTGTTTCAAGTAAGGCTTAAAGTGCTGATCCGGTTTTTTACACTGAAATAGAAATGGAAATCAGACTTTAGATGGAATGCCTTTTGGAAAAATTCTCACAAATTCTTTCTCTAGAAAGCTGAAGGAGATTTTAAGCCTAACTAAAGGTTAGTTCGTGAATAAATGAAATTTGTTTCTATCAAATAATGTACGCTGAAAACAAATAGATTCGAAAGAGATTAAGTAACCTTGGAGATGATATGACAGGCTATCCGAGGAGAGTTAGGAATTTTAAGATGCATTCCTGGCTTGTGAGACCATCGCTAAGAGCAATTCACACTCCTAGGCCTTTCCCAACTCCTTCAAGTCAAGTGGTTGAGGGCGGGGTGTCAGTGGGAGGCGAGGAGCACATAGGTTTAGGCTTATCTGGTTAGATGCTCTTGAGCTATTAAGGTTGCTACCCAGCATCCGGGAACAATGGAGCAGAGTGGGTGGGCAGTTCTGGTTCAGAGAAAGTAAAGATTTGTTTAATCATGAATGAATACTTTTCAGTTCTAATGGAAGGATCAGATAGTCTCCGTTTGTATCATTGCCAAGACCATTAGGGAGCCTGCAGCTGACCACAGGCCAGAAGTTTTGAAAGCTCTTAAGGAAACAAATATACAGGATGGCAGGGCAGTGAGGAAAGTGTTCCTCCTGCCCCCCGCTGGGGGGAGTCACACACGGGAGGGAGGCTGCTCCAGGGGCAGAGGCCTGGGGAGGGCAGAGGCGGGACAACTGGCAACACTTACCGTGAGATTGGCAATAATGGCTTTGGGGTCATCTGTTCAAAGAGAGGAGAAAGATTTCAGAAGAAATAACAATCTTTACCAAGAGAAATCGTTTATGCAGCAAGATACTCAGTTCTTTCTCCTTCCATCCCACAGAAGACTAACACTTTAGTGTTTTGTTTGAAAGATAAATAATTGTGTGTGGGTATTCAACATTTCAGTTATTGAAATGCAGCTAAGCAAGTGGAACAAATCCTACAGTAAACTGCCCTCCTAGGTCCAGTTCAGCTCTTCTGGAGGGAATTCCTCCTTCCATAGCACCAGGATACTGCTAGGTAAATTGCTTCTTATTTTAAGTTCCCCTTAATGGTTCCCCTCAAGACATAGTTTATTTGCAGTTTGACCTCAGGAACTAAACTGGGCATTTGGGGCTTTTAATGTAACTTATTATTTATCTGCAGATTTTTGAAACAAGTCTTCACCCACTTTAAGAATAAACTTCTAATCCATTGAGTTATTTTTTAAAAGAGAGTTTTGTTTCCCTAGTTATATCCCGGGCGTAATTACATAGGTAGCCGCACCTCTCCAGTCATAGACGCACACGTGCGTGCACCTCCTTTGTTTTCAATAGCATCAAGTAAAAGATTTTAGTCAATACTCGGAACTAGCTGAAAGCAAAACTATGTAAATGATGGCTGTGCATAAACTGTGGACAGGATTATATTATCTGAAGCTCCCCTTTTGGGCGGAATGTGGGGAGAAAGAGGAGATTGTAGGTTGCTTGGATTTTGTTTTGTTTTCAGGAAGTTTGCTTCAGTATGTTATTACAGAATCAGCAGAAAACGAAAGTTGTGTTCAGAAGAGATAGCAACTATCACGAGGCAGCCCTCCCTGGCATCTAAATACCAGTGGAGTGGGCCTTATCTGTATCACGTGCTGCTGCATCCCTGGGCCTGTGCAGAGCAGACACTCAATACACATTTGTTAATAAATATTTGTTCATATTCATCAAAAATGCATGAATAAACTTGCCTTGGGGTATACATATACAGACTCCAAAGAGTATTTTCAGAATCTTAGTTCTAAAGCTTGAAAACCAAAACTAAAATGTGTATTCCATTGGCCTTAATTGCATCTCTTACTGGAAACCAAATAAGTAATAATGAAATAAAAATAGCCCAGATAGATTTCATACTATGTACCTGTCTTTCTATAAGAGCTTTGCAGGTACCCGGACGCAGTGGCTCACGCCTGTAATCCCAGCACTTTGAGAGGCTGAGGTGGGCAGATCACAAGGTCAGGAGATCGAGACCATCCTGGCTAACACAGTGAAATTCCGTCTCTACTAAAAATACAAAAAAATTAGCCAGGCGTGGTGGCGGGCGCCTGTAGTCCCAGCTACTTGGGAAGCTGAGGCAGGAGAATTGCTTGAACCAGGGAGGCAGAGGTTGCAGTGAACCAAGATGGAGCCACTGCACTCTAGCCTGGGCAACTCAGCAAAACTCCGTCTCAAAAAAAAAAAAAGAGAGAGCTTTGCAGGCACTTTCTCTCTGGTCATTCACAGTAACCCTGGGAGGTAAATGCTGTTCAAATTCTCACTAAGCCAATGGGTTTTCAGAAGAAGGAGGAGTTGGCACTCTGGCACTCAAGCAATCTGACTGAGCAAGCCAGGCCTCATAAATCATATTCCTCAAAGGGACGAGACAGAGTAAGTTCATGGTCTTTGATAATGAAGAAAAGTAAATAGCATGTACTCAGATAAGTCCCAGAGAATTACTAGGAAATATCCAATGCCGGAGTCCATGCTGGGGACATCAATCCTTCAGTTCTGAAGAACTCATTCTTTTCAGGCTAACAGTCTTCATTTTGTGTGAACAAAGGGCAGTGGTTCAGCTATTCTGGCTTCAAATCTCAGACCTGCAACTTACTAACCACCATCCTTGAAGCTAGTACCTTCACCCCTCTCTGAGCCTTGATTTCTACTGTCTATAAAAGGGATAGTGACACTTATCACACAATGCTATTAAAATGATTAAATAAGTGTGTGTGTGTGTGTGTGTGTGTGTGTGTGTAAAGCTTACACTTTCCCATCTGGGATCAGCAGAGTCTCAGAAATAGTGGTATGACTAAGACACCATCATCATATCCAACTTTATATAGCTTTGACTATGTGCTAAGCACTGATCTAAATTATGTAAACACAATCTCTTATTTAATCTTCCTAACAATCCTTACATTGTAAATGAGGAAGCAGAGGTACAGGGCGCTCACATGGTGAGTACCGAGCAGAGCTGAGATACGAGCCCAGACATCTGTGCCTGTCACCACCCCATGCTACTGTCTCCCACAAAATGAAACCACATTGGAAAGTGTCCTTGTAAGGTTCAAAGCTTTTCATCATTGATAGGTATGATTTCATGGGCCATGGGAAGTTTTTTTTTTCCCCCTCCAAACCAACCTCCCTATTACATGTACTAATGTCAGAAATACTGTTAAAAATAGAGAAAATCTTTTTTGCATAGCCCTGAAGTGCAAATACTAAAATCAAGGGGCGCCATAGTGACTGTGTCCTGTCTAAGTGAGGGCAGAAAAGGGAGAACACAGGAGCAGGAAAGGTCATGGAGGAGAGAGGGCAGAAACACCCACATTTTGTTTATTTCACAACATTGCCGGGAGCTGACCTTGGAACAGTTCCATTTGTGTTGACTCAGGAACATAGTTAGGGAAAAACTTAATTTTCCAAAGCTGTAAGGTTGGTGTCAATGGTTTCTTAATCCCAAGGCTAAAAACCTTAAAGAATTTTTTTTTCAAAGTGTGACATAACCCCAAGAAAACTATGGACTTCTCAAAAGCTGGGTAGACAGCACCTAAAAATCTTAGTCCACAAATTAAGTTTGTATCAGTGGTAGATCATAACTGGAACATGTAAAACATAAGTGACAAGATTATTCCTGTTCATTTTTATTTCTAATCTTTCATCTGCCATTTCCCAAGGGCTTAATATATTTTCCTACTAGGTTCTACCGGTCATTTTTACAAAGAGAATGGGCTCTGTTCCACAAGGCTCCTAGGAA
Source organism: Macaca mulatta (assembly GCF_049350105.2). Taxonomy (NCBI): domain Eukaryota; kingdom Metazoa; phylum Chordata; class Mammalia; order Primates; family Cercopithecidae; genus Macaca; species Macaca mulatta. The sequence goes on from NC_133413.1 coordinate 129,946,211, forward strand.
CCCTCACAGTCCAAATGTGGTTCTTCCAACCCCTACACAGATCCTCTAGTTTTGGCTATAAAGGACCAGCCTGAACTTCTTATTGAAAAAATTCTTACCTTATAAACAGAAGTTTGCGGTCATGAACATGCTTCAAACTAAGTGCAATTTCCACATGATAAGAATAAGAGCAAATATTTATATAATGCTACTATGTGCCAGGAACCACTCTAAGCAATATGCATAGATTAATTTCTACAGATAGCTGCAGCATTTATCATTCCCATTTTTCAGAAGAAAAAACCGAGGCTTAGAGTTTAAATGACTTATTCAAGGTCACTCAGCTAAGTGGTAGCAGAGCCAGAATTTTTACCTAAGTATTTCAGCTTTAGAAAACAAGCCTTTACCTATTCCATTGTATTACTACTCTAACCACTTAATGTTTTAAGAATCAACTTACATTTAGCATTATTGCTAAATTTGGGTCGAATTCTTCCTAGAGTTCCAGGCACTAAAGTAATATCATCCACATTAGTTAAGTAATTACTCAAGAACTCAGTTCTATCACATGTGACATCTTCCATTCCTATAGGGAGGGAGAAAAAAGAGTATTTTCAGGTAATATTGAAATGAAAATCTTAACATAGACACTAAAGATAACAACAGGCATCTCTTTAGTTAGTTTTCAATAACTTAGTGGGAAGAGCCCTGACTTTTGAGATTTTTGTATTTGACTTTAAATGTTTTAAGGCTTCTCTGTATAATCTTTTCTCTAGACTTTTACTTAGCCATGTCATCTTGCAAGCACAGAAGGGTGAAAATGCATTACCTCAATTACATTTTAAGTCATGCAGCCAGAACAGCAAGACAAAGGAAGTCACCATGATTTAAACAACAACAACAACAATAAACACAACTATTTACAGAGTCTTTATGAAAAATATCTATTCTTTAAAAAAAAAAAAAAAAAAACCCTAGATTGCTTCAAACTCTTCCCAGTTGGGGGAGGCATAAATGGAATATACAGTTCTGTGTCTCTCACAAAATGGCATTTTCCAACTCTCTAATATATCTCCTGTCTTGAGTACATAATCACCAGTCCTCACTGTCTCCACTGGTGGCCTTGGATGTTACTGACAAAACAATACTGGCAACAAGAGATGAGAAAGAAAAATGTCAGTTCCAATGACCACCCAAACTGAAAAACAAAATAACATTGAAAACAAGTTGTAAACAATGTAATTAGTCAGAACTGAAAGCTAGCGACTAACGCACAAGAAGGTTCTAGGTAGGGAATTTTTTAAAACAACAAATATTTCTCCTCCACCCCAAGATTTGTTGCGTGTCCCCACCAAGGAAAATTCCTTTATCAAAATGCTTTTATTTAAAACATTGTTGTAAACTCAAATCTTAGCATCATAGACTATGGAGGCTACTAGAGACCTTATTGAAATGTATGAGATGACCTGGAACGTTTTAATATATTGCTAAGTACAATTCAACATATGAATATTCTCTAACAGGGAAAATAATCCTGTTGGAGAATATTCATATATTCATATCCTGTAAAGGATGCCCTAAGCTTTTAAAATAAGGAAATACAACCCAGAGTACCCCAGATCTGGTAAAATTCAAATAATCACCTCCTGGGATCCCAGATCCAGAACCTTCCCTTGTTTAATACAAATTGGAATGAAAAGCAAGAAAAAACACATAGCATAAAGATTATATATCTTGCACTTTAACGGTTAAACCCTTAGGAAGAAAAATAGAGCAACGAAGAGCTGCTATGTTTTAGTACAATGTTCGCCCAGGAAGGGAAAGTCCCCAAATACATATTAATAGAGGGCTGAAAGCCTCTCCCATTTGTTTTATTTCTAGGCAGTCCCTTATGGCACCCCAAATGTGAAAAATCTCCCTTACTTTTGAAGTCCATCAGGCACTGTGCTAAGTGCTCCTTAAGCATCATCAGTCTTCACTCTGCAGACTAACTTTGTGGAGGGGTGTTAATGTTCTCGCCTGACAGATGAGGAAACTGAGACTTGGAGAGGCCACAAAAGGTGTACAGTGTCATGTAGATGTTAAGTGACACAGTGCAATTTGAACTCCACTAAAATTCATTCTGACTCCAAAGACCATGCCCTAAAACACTAAACCATACCACCTTTTAAGAAAGAGGTGCTGTACACTTTGGGAGGCCAAGGTGGGCAGATCACCTGAGGCCAGGAGTTCGAGACCAGCCTGGCTAACATGGTGAAACCCCATCTCTACTAAAAATACAAAAATTAGCTGGGCCTGGTGGCAGGTGCCTGTAATCCCAGCTACTCAGGAGGCTGAGGCAGGAGAATCACTTGAATCCAGGAGGTGGAGGTTGCAGTGAGCCGAGATGGTACCATTGCACTCTACCTTGGACGATGAGAGTGAAACTCCATCTCAAAAAAAAAAAAAAAAAAAAAAAAGAAGTGCTGTAGTTGTCCCAAACCAATGGATCTGCTCATCTTGGAAGCCTGCACACTGATAAGCCAAGGTTTTAACCTACCCATGACCTTTACAATGCCTCAGCACATGACTCATTGGGACCCTTCTACTAAGACATCTGGCTCCAGCATGTGAGCAAATGCTCTTGACACCTCTGGGCAACTTAAATTGGATCAGTTTTGACGCATGCTCCAACTTCTCTGACCTGTGTGTAGCTCTCCACCAAGCCAAACGCATGGAGCGTGACTTTGCAAAGGGTTACATCTAACCCACTCAAGAGGAGAAAGTTAATCCCTTTAGCTTTTTTTTTTTTTTTTTTTTCTAATTTCTCATAGATCTTCTAGGACATTCTAGAAAGACCTTCAGGACCAGAGCTAGGAAGATTTGCCTGCCATTCTTAACAGAATTGCCAAAGAGTCAGCCAATTTTCATCTTCCAAACTCCGCTAGAAGGGAGAAGCCCCAAATTCCAACGTTATTGTTTCAGTCTAATAGTTCCGGAATACAGGAGACACTCTCTAGAACTGAGTCTGCATGTCTCTGAGTCCCACCCCCCACCCAGCTCTATAGTCACATAATGTTTATGATGCTCTTGATCTCCTCAAAGAATTGGTCATAAATTTTTCTACTTCATAAAGTGATTTAGAAGAACTACTTCCTATAATGCTTCTTCCTCTCTTTATCACTCATCTGAATCACAGCAGGGCCTTCTGGTTTGGAGCTTGACTTCCCTCGGTGGATTCAGGGAAATCATTTGACTTACATGCCACTTCTCTGACAAGAATCCTATGTCTCTGCTTCTTTATCATATTTGGATGTATTTTTTTAACCATATAAACTCCATGGGCTCCTTTTGGGGATGTGGCTGGCAGGGATGGGGATTATCACCTGATATGTCACATTCACAGAAGAAGCTATTAATATCACAAGGAAACTGTCTGCATCACTTTAATAAGAGACAGATTTTTGTAGAAAGGTCTTTCCTGCAAATAACAGAAATATATAAGAAGTCCCAGCTTTTGATCAAAATGAACCCAGGGATCTCTCAGGTCATCTCCTACTTTTGAATCATGACCTGATTTCTATCCCCATCTTAAAGAAAGGGGAAAGGAGGTTAAGAATGGAATCTCGGCTTCTAAGGGCAAGGATTCTTTTCCTCAATATGATCAGAAACATTATCCATCTATCCTATTAGCAAAGAAAAAACAAAGCTTTACCATGGTCTCCTACAAAGATGACATTGACACACCGATGCAGTTTTAGTTGTTTCAGTCCATCCATTAATTGCCCCACAATTTTGTCAATTTCCCTCAGAGGATTTGTCATCTGGGAAAAAGAAGCAAGTTAGTCCCCACAGGGTTTTCTTTCTTTCCCTTTCAGTCTCTCATAGATCTTCTACCCCTAGAACCTTTTGGAAAGAAAACTTCCGGCCCAGAGGCAGAGCTTTGTCTGGGGAGATTTACCTGCCATTCTTAATGGAAATCTGATCTAAGCACATTATATTTGTATTCTTTTGAGAGAATTAAAACCTCTCCTCATCCAATCCCTTTAAAGATTCTTTGATATAAAAATGTCAAAAATATTGTTAATGAAAATTCTGTAAGAGATAAAATCACTTTCTAAAATGTGACAGCATCCTTTAAATCCAAGAGTTTTGATGACAGAAAGTCAGATGGACAGTTCCCTAAGTGAAATCACATTAGATTTTGAACCATGGCAAGAAGATAGACACTAAGTGAATGCAAAGCTGTCCTGAGGTTAAAATCATAACCTTCCACTGGATAATAAATTAGAATATCACTAATACAATGAGATCTATCTTGTTCTAAGTAATTTAAATGTTGGCGTCTGAAAGCAATAGATTCTTAACAGAAGAACCTATTCTAAGAAATAAATTATTACTTCTCACTTTAGTTCTTTTAAAGCTGATTTTGAGTGAAACAAGAATCTATAAGAGTCCTAACTTAAACAGAAATGAACCATGAGTTTGTTCTAGAAGGTTTCTTCTTTTTAACAAAATACGAAAACCCAATTCTTTCCTGAAGACCATTTCCAAAGCCTAAGAAACATTATCCATCTCTCATTTTCTTACTTCAAATGGAAGTTTCTAACAGCATGAATGTTCTCACATACTAAAGGCTCTCCGTCTCCCTTTCATCTTTAGCTGTGCAATGGAAAGACTTTTAAGAAACATCTCATCAGACAAAGAATAGAAAGATACAGGGAGTATATTTAGATGAAATTTTATAGCTTAGCTCACAGTCACATACATATACCCAAGATGATTAAGATAAGAACAGAAGGGATGTGAATATCATTTTTACTCAGACACATATCATCTTCCACTAGCATCTTCTCAGATGAATCAAGACCTTTCCTCTTATTATTTCATTAGGGAAATCAGGTGTAAACTTTTGTTTTATTCTTCATGACAGGAGTCAGTATTTCAAGTCCTATCCCAAGGAGGAAGTCACAGTTGAAAGTTTCAGAAAGAGATGTGTAATATAATCGGAAGGGACTAATAGGTGTGGAACAAAGTGGTATTTGCTTCCGAGAAAATCATGCTCTCCTTGAAGATCTCTGTCTAGATAAAGAAATACCAAATGCACAACATGTTTTGATCTTTGGCAATGACTTATTTTCCTTTACTCAGCAGGATGACTCAGGTAAAATCCAGAACCTACTTATTAGGGATCAGTTCAGAGGATCACAAATAAGATACTGCCTCAGAGGTATTCAAAGGTTTTAGTAAAAGCAACAACTGACAGGCTCTTCTGAACATACTGGGAAGAGTAGACATTACTTGTGGAAATTACATACAACTCTATCCGCCCATTATTTTCTCTTTCTTTCTGTCTTAGCTATTTCCTTCTCTACAATCTACACCTTTTCTGATCTCTGAAGTTGCAGACCCCTAATCTAAGCCAACTTCCTATTGAGTTCTAATCCACATTGGCTTTGAGAATACTCCCTTTTACCTTGCAGGGTTGTTCTCAAGAACCAGGGCCACAAACCATGTGACTGATTCTGTGAATAAGCACAAACAAAACCAATCTTAATAGTCACTCCAGCCTAAATGTGAATACTAGTTTTTAGGGCAACTAACTCTTTAAAAAAAAAGGATAAGACTTCTTTTTTTCTGTCATGTTGAGTTCAGGCAGTCTTCACATCACTGTTAACCTCTGAAGTACCACATTCTTCTGGACTCAAAGCCAAGGTCAACGCACCAGAGTTTTCTAAAACTTGCTCAGCCGATTTTCCAACCAAGGCACTGAAGGCAACCTTCAACTCAGACCTGCCCGCCACAAAGCTTTGGAACAATAGATAAACTTACTTTGTCCTGACGAGTTTCCGCAGCATAATGATCCATCCTATGTATTTTTCTTCTTCTTTTCTTTGGAGGAGCAACTGGTCTTTCCTGTCTCCTCTTAGGGGCAACTTTCCTCTTAGGTCTCTTAGCCGGAGTAAAAGGTGAGCCATAACTACTCTCCTGTACTGGCGGATAGAGATGGCTGGACTCAGAAGTCGTCTGTCCCTCTGAGTCAGATATAAAGCTTACACTTTCCCATCTGGGATGAGCAGAGTCTCAGTTAGAATAACTAAGTCTCCTTAAGTGAGAAAAAATTGGAATGAGGGATGGATGCTTAGAGGAACTCCATGGAGAGAAGCCTCCTAAATTGATGTTGATGCTGCTGTCACAGCTTCTTCGCTGAGAACAAGAATCCAATTCAAGAAAATCTAGTCATGTGGGTTTCTTTTGGCTGATATTTGTGGATGTATGTGAAGGTGACATTAGACAAGCTCTGTATTCCATAACTCCTGCATTAGGGAGAGACTGGTTTTTGGTTATGAAAAGCTCTCCATTTATAAAGAACTAACTTAAAAGTAGGCCAAATACTAGCCACTTGGTCATTTCAAGATGACAATGAGGTTCATGTAAGTGTTTCCAATTCAGAATCTGACAGGCATCTTTCTGTTCACGCCAGCAAATATGTCAAAGCAACTGTCACCTTCATTGGCAAGGATCCAGTGAAAAATTTTAAAACCAAGGATGGAATGAAACATAAATAATAAGCAATCCTCCTTAATCATAAACGTACTCCCACAAATCAGGATTTTCAGCAGGAGAGAACTCACTGACAACTGAGGTTTTTAGTACAGAGGAACTTTAAGTTAAAGTCTCTTTTAAAATCAGGTAAAATCTAAAAAGTCATCAAAAAGTCATCTCTTTTTTGTCTTGGTATATACAGACCAAGAAAGAGTCTACTTATGCTCTTGCTATCAGAAACCTGCTTTTAAGGGGAGTTGCATGCTATGGATTTTGTTTTGAAAATCCAGAGAGCAGTAAAGTCGACACATAAACTGAAGATAACCTTTTGGGATTTCCAAATGCTGGAGGAAAAACAGGCCCCTGATTTGCTGATGGTGCAAAGGTGAATTAAAGCAGCAAGCCTTGCTGTCTACCTCACTGACTTCTCTCGGGAGGACTGTCTTGAGAGCCATTCAGATGCAGGAAGGGGCAGGAGGAGGAACAATGTTAGTGTATCCAAGAAGGGGAACATCTGCCATGCGATTTCACTGTTTCCAGGGCAAGCCACGGCAAAGGCACTTCTGTTTCTGTCTCATCCTCTCTCTCCGCTAGAGCGATCAAAAGACAGCCCCAAAGACTTTGGTTTTGTTTGTTTGTTTTTTAATGCTCCTAGTTTTAGGCAAATCTCCATAAGAAAAGCAGCAAAAGTAAAAGAAGATTTTCCATTTCATGGTCACTGAATACATTCTGCTAGCGTTCAAGTCGGCCCATCAAACTCTATGCCATTTGCAAGAGACCTCAACATTCCAAAGACTCCAAAGGTGAGCCCTTCCGATTGCAGCAGGTTAGAGGAGCAGAAGAGTAGGGTTTAGTCAAACTGGGTTTTCATCCAGTGATTATATTGCATGTATTTCCTTCTTCAAATGTTAGAGGTAGATGAGAGCTAAGTTTTCACTGACCAGCCATACTTTAGCCTGAATTTAGAAATTTTAGCCTGAGGTTATTAAGAGGATGGGAGGTACAGGTGCAAATTTCCCTGCATTTCAGGATACTTTGCCATCTGAAGGTAGAGACTAGCCAGCCAAAGCTCTGACTCTAGGCCCGGAAGAGCAGCCGAACAAGGGGTCACAGAAAAAGCATAGAAGGTCAAAAAGAAAAAGATTGCGCCAATAATCAAAAGCAAGCATATTTTTTAACATTCACCATTACACTCTGAAACCAGGAGCAATACACCATTTCTTGAAGCTATTAGCTCAATGTTTGGTCATCTCATTTAATAGCTTTTGAGAATCATCCTGAAAAAATGTGTACTCAAATATTTAGCAAATAAAGCACAAATTTCAACGGAATTCATCTTATTGTAGCATATAGCATTTTGCTAGTGAAAATCATTTCAATGAAATTTCAAATATGTTATTTTCTTACATGTAAAAGATATGTTACTGATTTTAAAATAATCTTTCAACCAGTATGTTATAATCTTTTCATGTATAATAAGTGTAAATAATGATATATAGGTAGGCATATAGGATACATAGGTATATAAAACAATTAGCTTACAATAGAAGAGAACTTTTGCTGACTTGCTTTGGTTTCATGTTTTAAAAGTGTAAACAATTTTGTTTTTCTTTCAGTTAAAATAAGATTCCTAGAACTAGATGAGAAATAATTGAAATCTGAAAATATCCTTTCCCTTATGAGAAGAAAATGACCAGGTTATCAGATTACCATTACTGAAGATATACTCCAAGATACCCAATTGGAATGAGGGATGGATGAGTTTACCCAGTAGACATATGAAAATACCCTAGCTGCAAGAAGTAGTAATACTGAAAAAAAACATAACATGAGTACTTTCAACTCTTAATTCAAAGGTACTATAGGAAAAATCTCTGTTTATATATTTATGAGCAACCCTGGGCATAGAAAAATTATTATAGGAAATTAAAGCATCCTGTATCCTGCTTCATTTAGTGCTACTCAGTACTTTCAAAAAAACGTGTTTGTTTCTTAATTCACACAAACATATACTTTCATGCATGTAATTGTAACTGAACTACACGTATTAGAAACCTAAAGATGTTTATTGATTAAGAACATTTATCATCAAGCCATATAACTTTTAAAGTTTGAGTTATACCTCACTTGTATTATTAAAAGCCAACTTTTGCCATAAATAAAATGTTCTATATAATTTGAACATAGTTATTAACTGACCACTTTGCTTATCTCCTGGACTGAAGGAGGGTTAAATGGTTCCATAGAAGGGACTGTGGTCTGGGAGTCAAAAGTTCTGTGGTGCTGTCTTCAAATTCTCTACTTAGCAGTCAAGCGAAAGTACCAGAGTCCTACTTTTAAAAGAATGGCTATACCAATCCCTGTTTTGCTTACCCCACAGGTTCTTTGACGGGATATTATTACCCAAGAAGTCAAACTTTTAAGTAGGGAACATGGAACTGCTTAGGTGTTTTGTTTTGTTTTGTGAACATTTTGATAAAATGTGGTTCCTTTTGTTCCCTTTAGGTGAATCTCCAAGAAAGTCATCCTAAAGATAAAACAGCCATTCTTCCTTAGGTGTTGTTTACTGGCATCGTGCATGCAGATGTTTATCTCATTTTATCATTTGTGTTTCACAATCATACAAGACGAGTTAAACTTCAAAGGGACAGAAAAAGAGCATCTGACTTATATAAGTTTAATGATTTAAGACAAACTAAGAATGGTTTTACGTAGCTATTAGTTACTAGTGCTTAAATAAATCACCTCTGTATTGATGTCAAAGCATTTAGAAACACTTATGACTCCTTGGTTACATGCTGCAATTTGTCAAAAATACTTAAAGCAAGATATGTTTACCTTATCTCTAATTCATCTGAAAACAATGAACGTAATTATAGTCAGCAGTATGCTATGGGTTACTAGGCTACTTAAATATTTAAAAATACGTAAAAGTTTAGATTTGCAAACTCCATCGTATTTTTTACTATCTATGCTGAAATGTGGGAACGTTTCTAGCCATTCCTTTCCCACCTTCTGAATTTGAAATTATACTGGATACTACCTTACAGATTGCCTTCCACGATGATGGCTGAGTCTCTGATAAAAATATGTCACCCTCGGCTGGGTGTGGTGGCTCATGCTTATAATCCCAGCACTTTGGGAGGCCAAGGCAGGTGGATCACCTGAGGTCAGGAGTTTGAGACCAGCCTGGCCAACATGGCAGAAACCTGGCTCTACTGAAAATACAAAAATTAGCCGGGTATGGTGGTGCACGCCTGTAATCCCAGTTACTTGAGAGGCTGAGACAGGAGAATCACTTGAACCTGGGAGGCAGAGGTTGCAGTGAGTCAAGATCGCACCACTGCACTCCAGCCTAGGTGGTAGAGCAATACTCCATCTCAAAAAAAATTTAAAAAAAACTCACCCTGCTCTGAATAAGCAGATTCATTTAGCGGTATATTTCTCTCGAGAATTTACGTTACTTTGGGGGATGATGAATATGTTCATATCTTGAGTGTGGTGACAATTTCACAGTATATATATCTCTGCCAAAATGTATTAAATTCAAAAGAGTCCATTACCATAACTTATGCCAGATTGACTGGATTATATCTGCTAAGGTTATTGGAGCCGCTGAGCTGATCTACCCTCTCTAAATTGCCTAATCATTTAAGGGTGCTGAAATTCATTTACAATGTTCTGTATTGCAGGTTTCATCTCAAGATTTTTTTCCATGCCTATCCCATTGAAGGCAAATGCCAACCCTTCCTGACTGTTCACCCTCCAACTGACGCCCACAAGACTAGAATATACCCCATTTCCTGTTAACATCAAGTTCAGGATATATTATTACTTAAATATCAAAGCAATCTGAAATGAAGCTCCTATAAGAGAAACGGGTAGTTTTAAGATTTTCAAAAAATTATTTTTAGTCCTGTAGTTATTTGACTTTGCGTAAACCTTGTAGATACAAACATCAGTCCAGACTTTATACAAATCCTGAAATAAGGTCAGTAGGTCAGGTAGCCCAGGGCCAAAGGTTCTTCTCAGGCAGATGCTAAACCACTAACCTCAGGGCCGAAAGGGCCATATTTGTGTCCAGAGAAATCAGGTTGTTCAGAATAGAAGGCATAGACCGAAGGCCTATAAGAAAATTGGAAGGTTCAGAATCTCTCCTAAACCACATGTAACAAAAAATATCACATATTTTTAAAAAACACACTTTTAAAAAATGTTCTCAAATTTAATTTATCCTTTAACTACTACTCATATTAGCATGGAAAACTTTTTTTTTTTCCTATTGCTTCTATGACCACCACCCCATCTGTGGTAACTGCCTGGAACCACCTTCAGGACTCAAAAGTCACAAAGGAAAACTTGAACATGTACTCGGGTCCTTGACCCTCAAGGTAACAGAGCCTGGTGGTAATTCACATGGGCTGTGCAATCCGAAGCCTGAAAGAACAACTAACTCCATTACAGACAAGCGTCTCTCTCAATACTTCTGCAATCCTTGGGATGCTACTGGTTCATTTATCAAAGCCAGAAACTTCCTTCGGCTCTGCTGTAGTGGACAGAATTAATAGCTGCAGTAATCCAGTAATTAAATGGACCCAATAACCAAAGTCTATTGTATCCTTCTTAGGGAAGTAACACTTAAGGCTAAGAACCACAAAACTTTTAATTCCAAACATTGGGTGTGCTTCTATTCCACAGTCTAGTGTTTCATGCAATTCTAAGTTAAGATGGAAATGTACTGAAGAAAGAAGAAAGAGAGAAGCAAATACCTCTCACTGTCTGGCAGGGTGAGCCACTGCAATATGGTTAATATTCTCCGCTCGTGAGGGATGACACTGGAGGGTAAAAGCAAGCAAAGCATGTTGTTAGGTTTCATTTCCACAAACTCAAGCCTGATGAGTGCTTGCTCTTGCACCCAGGCCAAATGCTCTCTATTTACCACCATCTGTTTTCACTTCATTTGTAGTAAAAGGCCCTCTTTCGAATTAGCGTTTAAACTACTATTTCCATTTGCAACATATTACGTTGCTCAACCTCTTCCACAGAAGACTACACTGGAAACTCTGATTCACAGTCAAAATGAGGAACCTGTCTTGCTAATCAGAAACTCCACTACAAGCAGAGAGGACCCTGGTTTCAGAATCATTGTCATTTATTCTGTCGAGCCTTTAGCTGTGGCCATAAAGGGGTCAGTACTTACATCCCCAATCCGCCTCTTGTTGGCAGTGTGACCTCTCTTGACCTCTTGGTCTCAGTTTACTCATCGGTAAGATAAAGCTAACAACAAAGGATACTGTACAGCTTGGTTGTAAGGATGAAATGAAACAAGACAAGGAAAGGGCATGTCCAGTGCCTAAGACACAGTAAGTTCTTTAAAAACATATTTTTATTAATGATCATAATTGGTCATCATTCTCCCCCTAAATAACAGTATGACTCTAGAAATATTACCTAACCAGGCTGGGCGCGGTGGCTCAAGCCTGTAATCCCAGCACTTTGGGAGGCCGAGACGGGCGGATCACGAGGTCAGGAGATCGAGACCATCCTGGCTAACACGGTGAAACCCCGTCTCTACTAAAAAATACAAAAAACTAGCCGGGCGAGGTGGCGGGCGCCTGTAGTCCCAGCTACTCGGGAGGCTGAGGCAGGAGAATGGCGTAAACCCGGGAGGCGGAGCTTGCAGTGAGCCGAGATCGCGCCACTGCACTCCAGCCTGGGTGACAGAGCCAGACTTCGTCTCAAAAAAAAAAAAAAAAAAAAAAAAAAAGAAATATTACCTAACCTGAAACTTGAAGTTCTTCCTCTATAAAATAATGGGTTAGGGAAGGTATTCTTGCCATTTTCTTGCAGCTCTATAAAAATCTACCAAGAATAGGCTGGGTGCAGTGGCTCATGCCTGTAATCCCAGGACTTTGGGAAGCCGAGGCAGGCAGATCACCTGAGGTCAGGAGTTCAAGACCTGCCTGACCAACATGGCAAAACCCCATCTCTACTAAAAATACAAAATTAACCAGGCATGATGACACATGCCTGTAATCCCAGCTACTTGGGAGGCTGAGGCAAGAGAATCGCTTGAATCTGGGAGGCAGAGGTTGCAGTGAGCCAATATTGCACCATTGCACTCCAGCCTGGGCAACAAGAGTGAAATTCTGTCTCAAAAAAAAAAAAAAAAAAAGAACAGGCACATATAATTAAGAGACTGACAAAAAGGGTATAATCTTCATCCACAATGACTTTTGTGTTTAAGTTTCTTTCCTCTGTTGAAATATAATTACCCTAAGTCTGGCACTAGCTTTAAGGGCTCTAAGGGCTCGCAGCTAACATGACAGTACTGCATCCCAGGCTGAGTTATATTAAGATGCTCACAAGCTGAGAGATAGCTTTAGTCAGGGGAAATTCATCCACTCTTTCCCAACAGGGACCTCAAAATGCGTTTTCACTCCCCCATCCAAGACCAGGCTTTAGAGGCATGTTTGTGATGAATTCAAACTAAAGCACAAGTTTAAATGTGGTCAGGAAAAATTATTGTGGAACATTGGTGAGCCATTTAAACTTTTACTCTCAGTGGACATGAGCAGTGAGAGAGCTGGGAGAACGATAAATCCTCAAGCAGGGGCTCTCATCAAGTGGTCTCTCTGCCTCCCCCATCACCATCCAGCTTACAGAGATTTGTCATTCCCCAGGCATCCTCTCTTTCTGGAACTATCACACAAGACCAGAAAATCATGTGTGCCATAAAATGAGTCCAAATTTAAACATATCCCAATGCTATTGGATAAATGTGACCCTGTCCATTATATCCTGTAATTGAATTAGAAATAGGCAGAGCAAAGCTAGGTTAATCACTTAAGGAATTTAATTCTTCAGCTTTAGAAATCCTTTGTATCTAAGCAAAATAATTGCATACTTTGAATTCTTTCCTAAGTTAAAAAAAAAAAAAAAGAGGGAATGCCAGAGCCTTTTCATTTTACCTTATTTCACTACCTGCCTAAAACCTGCTTTATTTTACGTAATTGGTGTTAAGCCACAGAAATGGGGCCCTAATGAATCCACTTTTAATACTAATGGAAAAATACAAACTAACAGAATCTGTGTCAAGCTCAGAATGCTCACCCCTGAATGCCCTCGTTGGATGGGGTACTTGAACAATGGTAGACAGGGAATTAAAAGCGCCAGCTATGAGGCCAGAGTGCTTGGGTTTGAATCCTGACTCCAGCAAATGCTGGTGATAAGACTAGGCAAGTTATCTAAACTTTTGATACCTCTGGAAAACGAGGACAATAATAGTAGTACCTATCTCATAAAGTTGTTGTGAAGTTGAAAAGAGAATACATCTAAAGCATTTAGAATAGTGCTGGGCACATAGAAAGGGTTTAGAAAAATGTTAGCTTTTATTGTTATATACTGAATTTATAGGTCCACGGAGATGATATCGTCATTCACAAAATATTTGTTAAGGGTATATTGGGTTTAAGGCATTTGTGTAAACATAAATAAAGATATTCCTACCAAAAACACTATTATGGAGGAGTCGCCGTTTTGCTTGGAGAAAGATAAGCAAGCTATTATTCTTTTCTGGGCAGGGGCTGATTGTGTTTGTGTTAAGAGAATACGATGAGGATGCTGGAGGTCTGAGTAGCCATTCTACCTCTGACCTTAGGTGCAACATTTAACGTCTCTAGGCCTTAGTGTTCTAATCTCTCTCTCTCTCTTTTTCTTTTTCTTTTTTTTTTTTTTTTGTTGTTGTTGAGATAGAGTCTTGCTCTCTCGGCTCATTGCAACCTCCACCTCTCCGGTTCAAGTGATTCTCCTGCCTCAGCCTCCAAGTAGCTGGGATTAAAGGTGCCTGCCACCATGCCCGTCTAATTGTTATATTTTTAGTAGAGACAGGGTTTCAGCATGTTGGCCAGGCTGGTTTTGAACTCCAGACCTCAAGTGATCCACCCGCCTCGGTCTCCCAAAGTGCTGGGATTACAGGCATGAGCCACTACACCCGGCCTCTAATCTCTTAAATGAGGAGTTGGGCAAGGTCGTCCCTAAGTTTCCTAGGAGTTCTAGGTTATCTTTATGAAATAGCCTCAGAGACCAAAAGGACATGGCCCTTAGCCAACAGTGTTTCAGATATTCAAATACCATACACAGACAGCACAAATAAATCTGACCAAGAAAGAGCAAAAAAAGAAATAGGGTACATGTTGCTGTCTTCACCACCACTGATTGATGGAGAATTTGTCGTGAGACCAAGTATATTAGACATGGTCAAAAAAAAAAAAGACTAAATTAAGTATTTACTCGTAAAGGGGAGCAAATTACCTTAAGACACATATAGCCTTTGTCTAGTCAATGTTGAAAGACAGAATGTGAATAAGAAAACAAATACCATTTATTAGTTATTCTCTATGTACCAGTACCCTAATAAGCATTTTATTTGTTTTATTTATTTATTTATTTTTTGAGACGGAGTCTCGCTCTGTCGCCCAGGCTGGAGTGCAGTGGTGTGGTCTCGGCTCACTGCAAGCTCCGCATCCCGGGTTCACGCCATTCTCCCGCCTCAGCCTCCTCAGTAGCTGGGATTACAGGCACCCACCACCACCGGCTAATTTTTTGTATTTTTAGTAGAGACCGGATTTCACTGTGTCAGCCAAGAGGGTCTCAATCTCCTGACCTCGTGATCTACCCACCTCGGCCTCCCAAAGTACTTGGATTACAGGCGTGAGCCACCGCACCCAGCCTGTTTTATTTTTGAGACAGGGTCTCACTCTGTTGCCCAGGCTGGAGTGCAGTGGTGCCATCTCAGCTCACTGCAGCCTCAACCTCCTCGGGCTTGGTGATCCTCCCACCTCAGCCTCCCAAGTAGCTGGGACTATAGGCATGTGCCACCATGCCTGGCTAATTATTGTATATTTTGTAGAGACAGGGTTTTGCCATGTTACCCAGCTTGTTCTCAAACTCCTGTGCTCAAGCGATCCACCTGCCTCAGCCTTCCAAAGTGCTGAGACTACAGGCATGAGCCACCATGCCTGGCATAAGCATTTTAAATATGTTAGCTCATTGCATCTTTGCAACATCCCATGATGAAGATACTATATATATATGTATTTTATATATACATATATAAATATATATACTATATATAATATGCATATATAAATATATACTATATATATAAATATACATATATATATATATATTTTTTTTTTTTTTTTTGAGACAGAGTTTCACTTTTGTTGCCCAGGCTGGATTGCAATGGCATGATCTCAGCTCACCAAAACCTCTGCCTCCCAGGTTCAAGCCATTCTCCTGCCTCAGCCTCCCGAGTAGCTGGGATTACAGACATGCGCCCCAACACCCGGCTAATTTTTTTTTTTTTTTTAGGAGAGACTAGGTTTCTCCATGTTGGTCAGGCTGGTCTCGACTCCTAACCTCAGGTGATCTGCCTGCCTCAGCCTCCCAAAGTGCTGGGATTACAGGTGTGAGCCACCACACCCGGCCGAAGATACTATAACTTTTATTTGAAGATGAGGACATGGATTTGTTGAGAGATTAAATCACTAGTCCAAGGTCACCAATCTAATAAGCAGCCAAGCTGGGATGAGAATCAACGTAAACAATCATACATAGTGGGAATTACTGTCTTTGAACATGAATTGGCACAAAAGAATGGAGCATCAGCCGAAGATTATTTCGGAATGAAATACTATCATTAAAAAGCAAGACTAATTCTAGGTTGCAGTACAGAACCATGTTAAAAATATGGCCTTCAAAGTCTAAGTCTATGGTTTGAATCAGGTTCTAAATTTTTTTAAGTTTTCAGAATATACACTGTGTAGATTTCCTTGACATATATATTCTCCTAACTGAAAGTGTGATCTTATTTTTTAAAGTTATAAAATGCTTCAAAAAAAAAGGGAAAAAAAATGAATCCAAGTCACTTTCAGGATACAGAGATAAAATAATAGTCTGAGAAGCAAATGAAAGCTACAGACATCTTTGGAGCATACAAAAGCCACCTTCTTATAAGTGGTTTCAAATGGGTGGAGAAAATTGCCATTCAAAACCAGAACACTGGGCCTTTTCAATGAGGCTTTGCAGCAGTTTCAGGGGGGCAAAGGTGGGGACTCAGTATTAATTATGTTGTTGGCTACTCTCCATTCTGCCAGGCAAATATGTTACAGAGCAGAAGAAATTACTTCTATAAGCATCTATGACAGTCAAGAGTTAAAGAAATGTCAGGCATAGGATAACATTGGTAAATCAACATGCTGTTTATATTAAGCAGTATCATTTCTAACCTACCTACACTTACTTTTCAACTCAGAAACCTCTTTAGAAAAAAAAAAAAAAAGAAAGAAATCTTTTAAAGAGACGCTCTGTGCTAGATTCAAATCACCAAATCCGATTTCAGTTTAGCCCTTCAAATCTGAAAAAGCTACTTTTATTTCTGATTTTAGAGAATATAGACAGTACCATTCTGGATTAATTTGAGCCTGCGATGGCTCTCAGCACACTGCTATTATAGAATAGTCAGATTTTTGTTAGGCATAGAGGCAAATATGGAAACAGCTTTAGGTGGTTTAAAAAAAAAAATAAAAAGATGGAAAGAACATCTCAGTGGGAACAAAATCCCCGTGAAAGTTGAAACAGATTCCTTTTCTTACTAAGGAACCTTAAAAATCATCAACATGTTGATACTTTTATTAGGTAAGATTCATCTTAAGGCTTATGAACATTAACTCCTTAATCCCCCATCACTTCTTTAGGGATGGGAAGGAGCTCCATTTTCTTATTAGAAAAATCCTGGAGTTCAGTGGGAAAATGAAGTGAAAATAGAGGCTTCCCCTCAGTCTCCTGTCTGGAACTTTCAATCTCTAGACCACTCCATAGGCTCCCCAGAGGCCTGAGATCATCTAGATTTTTTTAAGTTGTGAACCAAAATAAATATAATATGTTCTCATATATTTATAGAAAATGATAAGGAAAGCCACTGCCATAAACAGTCTAAGAGAAATATGCATGTCCTAGATGGCAAGTTACCAAAAACCTACAGACAGGAATAGAAAAATCTAAAGGACATCCAGAAGGAGGAGAGACCATCTTACTTACATTCTGTTAAGAGAGGATGGGGCCGGGCACAGTGGCTCATGCCTATAATCCCAGCACTTTGGGAGACAGAGGCGGGCGGATCATGAGGTCAGGAGTTTGAGACCAGCCTGGCCAACATGGTGAAACCCTGTCTCTACTAAAGATACAAAAAATTAGCTGGGAGTGGTAGCAGGCACCTGTAATTCCAGTTACTCAGGAGGCTGAGGGGAGACCCGTTTGAACCCGGGAGGCCGAGGTTGCAATGAGCCGAAATCACGCCACTGCACTCCAGCCCGGGCAACAGGGCAAGACTCTGTCTCAAAAAAAAAAAAAAAAAAAAAAGAGAGAGAGAGAGACAGGATGGAAAAAAGGAGAGCTAGAGGAGAAAGAGAAGGTAGGATGAGGCACAGAGAGAGGACCTCAGGGAAAAAAAAAAAAACACCTGGAAGGTTATTTTGAATTAGTAAATATTCAAAAATTCTATATTTTCACATTTAACTGAAACAAAATAAAAACTAAATTGATGTTTTATAAATGGAGTCACAGCTGTCATTTTATAAACATTGACAAAATAAAGGTAACTTACACAGACCAAAAGAATGTTCCAGCTTTCACCCCTTGCTTGGTGGCTGTAATCCATAGCTAATGAGGAAAATATAAGCGGCTTAAAATGTGTTCTGAGTGTTGGTCAAAAAAGAAAAAGTTTTTAAAACACATTAGATCAGATATCTTATACTCCACTCACACCCCAACATAAATTTCCCATTCTTTGCAACCATTTATTTTCACATCTGGAAGTCAGAATCATTATTTCCACAAATATTATTCAATATATTCTCTGCAAAAGCTCTCAAAAGCTCCTGCTATGATTCTAGTGACATATTTTTAAAACTCTTATTTTATCTCAAAAGCCTCTCTCCTGTACCTGTCTTTTCTGATCATCGTTTTGAACAATTAACTGACGCAGCAGAATTCTGCTCATCAAAGGACCCAAGAATGAGCCATATGTTTCCTTTACTATTGATAGACTCAGGGACTGCCCCAATTTGGCACCCAGATGTCAGAATTTTGGAACCCTCTTTGTCTTGTTTTAGTTTAAACTAGATGAATGAGAAGGGGGAAGAAGGCTAATTTTTAATTTTGATTTTTCCTGTATCTTTTACCTAGCCTTTTAGTAAATATTATTTTAGACGAGAGTTCCTAGAATAAGTTAAGTGAACCAAGCACTTCATTAAGGTTTTTAAAATATTCTTTACACCGTGTGCTATTGGGGAGGCATAAGATATAGGAGTTTAGAACCTGGGCTCTGCAACCAGACAGCTTGGATTTTAAGCCTTGTTTCTGTCACTTACCAGCCATGTAGTCCTTTGGCAAGTTACTTAATATCTTTGTGTTTCTGTTTCCTTTACAATGTAAATGATATTATCTAGCACATAGGATTATTCTAAGCTTTAATGAGTTAATACATTTAAAGTCCTTAAACCAGTGTCTTAACATCTGGCAAACACTCGATAAATTTCCGTCTTTATTGTTATGCAATAATGGAAATAAATAATCCAGTTATTCTAGTAACATTAAAAACAGCCTAAGATGGCAAGTGTCCCACTGAACAGAAGTCTATGAGAAGAAACCCCCTCACTTAAGGAAAGAGAATAGAAGCAAATAAGAGAGAGAACTGTGGTTTGCCTCAAACCAAAACAAAAATGATTTGGGAACTATAGCCAATCCCTTTTCTGGTTTCATTGTCTCCAGCCTTTCAGAGTATCCTTAAAGAGTGACAACGTATTTTTTCAGGAAATGGGTAACTGGGAGGTGGAGAACATCCAGGAGCTTAGCCATTGTTTCACAATCATCTGGGATACCTGCCCTGGGAAAGCTTGAAAAGGGTTCCAGACCCCTTGGAGCCTCTAGAAATCCTCAGCCCCAAACTCACAGCTACTGTAGCTGGCAAATGAGGGATGGGGCAGGAGAATGTACAGAGCACTCTTCAGTCTGTGGGTTCTGAGCTGCTGGTGAATTTCATCAGCCTGGGAGAGGTAGGGACCTCATCCTATTCACATGGCTCTGAGGGACCAGACCTTCTTGGCCAGACTTTTGGTTCCCTGGGATGTTCGGAGATGTAAGAGTCTCAGATTGCTCTGACAGCCCTTCACTCCATTTAGTCCAAAGCTCTTTCTACTTTAAAGACAAATTCTGGCATCCTCCAGGAACCCCAGCCCAACCAGGGTTCAGAATGTGTCCTGGACTTTCATTCATTCTTGTTCCAGCACCTCCACCAGCAAGAAGATGAGCTCAAATGAAATGCTGGACACACTGTAAAACCATGCCGGTTCCCAAAGAGGCCAGTTCCTTATATTAAGCGATCTATTTTCATACTTATTTTAATTGCACATACACAATCTTAGCACATTCAATATCCAAACAACTTCCTAGATGTACTGCCTTGCTATTTCCAAGGAGATTGTACTAGGCAATACTTGGCATCTATGAAATTTAAGATTAATGTGGAGTTTCCTAAAGGAAAACAATTGTTTAATACAAATTTGTCAAATAATGACCCTGCACTTTCAAATATTATACTGTAGAATACATGCTGATGGTGGCATTATCAGGGCGACAGGAAGCTCTGAGAGTTAATTTAACTCAGTAATCCTCAGGGAAAAAAGATCACTGAAGAGGTCTTAATAGTGTCAAAAGGAAGGAGCATTCAGAGTGAAAATGACAGGGTATGTTAAAATTATTATGATGGCAAAATTAAGATCATTTGTTCTTTATATTTTTCTGTACTTTCCAACAATTTTACAGTGACAATCAACTTATTTGTAATCAGAAAAAAAAAACTAACCAATTTTAAAAAGCAGTGTGTCTTAGAAGCATACAGTGTAAACCATGGAGGCAATTTAAAGGTAAAATTTGTATTTCTTCTAAAAAAAATCAAAAAGCAGAAAAATTCTGCCTGATTCCTGGTAAAAGTCAGGTTGACCACATTTTCAAAAAGAAAATTGAGAGCATGATCAGAAAAGTATAAAAAGTGAACAAAAAAGATAAAATACTTAAAATGAAAAGCACATTTTCTTCCCAAGGGGAGGAAAAAAAAAGGCACTAAAATATTGGTCCAGAAAAGAAAAGTGAATACAAGCGGATAAGGTTATGAAAAAGAGAGAGAGAAGATTCCTGGTTCCTTGTTAATTCAGAGATATAAGTGTTAAAATTTCTCGAATTTGAATGCAATATAAATTTCTTCAAAGGGTGGTTTTAAAAAAAAAAAAAAATCAGGCCAGGTGCAGTGGCTCATGCCTATAATCCCAGCACTTCGGGAGGCGGAGGAGGGTGGATCGCCTGAGGCCAAGAGTTTGAGACCAGCCTGGCCAACATGGTGAAATCTGTCTCTACTAAAGATACAAAAATCAGCCAGGCCTTGTGATGGGCACCTGTAATCCCAGCTACTCAGGAGACTGAGGCAGGAGAATCGCTTAAACCTGGGAGGCAGAGGTTGTAGTGAACTGAGATCGTACCACTGCACTCCAGCCTGGATGACAGAGCGAGATTCTGTCTTTAAAAAATAATAATAATAATAATCACACAGCTAAAAAAATAAGCTTAAGTAAACACTGGGTTTGGGCTTTCTCCCTCTAATCCCAAAACTCCCTGCATTGCTTTCCTTTATCAGGAGGCCCAGCTTTCGACATTTGTGTCCTAGATGCTGCTTTGTGAAAAGGGGACAAATGGGAATGATATTGTATCTTGTGATACGCTATTTATCAGGAATCAAAAAAGCTTCCTCTACAGGAACCAAGTGGGTTAAATATGAAATTCAACACTTTCTCAGATTCAGCATGTAGCTTTGGGAGAAAAGGAGAAGTTTGGAAAAAGAAAAATATTAGCCAAAAACATTTTTTCAAAAAACATAAACTACTAGTGTAGTCTTTCTAGCAGTTCCTCGAGGGAAAATCATTCCTTTGCATTCAAAAGCATTGAGCTAGGATAAACAGAATTCTAGGAGACCAGGGGATGGGTGGGGGACTTGGTTCAGCAGATCAATTGCTGAGAATCAGAACACATTAAGGATGTGAGGGTTGGGGGAAGCAGCAGAAGAGACTGGGGCCCGATGCAGCTGCTTTCCACGTGATTAGGGCCAGAAGGAGGTGAGTGAGGAAGCTGTTGGCATATGGCCAGGAGCTGCTGAGGCTGAGATGGAGGGCTGTCCTTAAGCCCACCTACCCTAGGGGAAGCACGGGCAAAACACGCCCCTGAAGGAAGCAAAGAACATTTCCATCCAAAACACAACAGCAAAGCCAGGCTCTGGATTGGGTCTTCAGAACAGAAATACACCAAGTCCCTATCTGCATGGGACCCACAGGGTAAAGCAGACCTGTGAATAACCAACTTCAAAAGGAGGTGGTCAGGCCGGGCATGGTGGCTCACACCTGTAATCCCAGCACTTTGGGAGGCCAAGGCAGGCAGATCACTTGAGGTTGGGAGTTCGAGACCAGCCTGGCTGACATAGTGAAACCCCATCTCTACTAAAAACACAAAAAAATGTATCTGGGCATGATGGCACGTGCCTGTAATCCCAGCTACTCAGGGGGTTGAGGTATGAGAATCACCTGAACCCGGGAGGTGGAGGTTGCTGTGAACCAAGACTGTGCCGCTGCCCTCCAGCCTCGGCAACAGAGCAAAACTCTGTCTCAAAAAAATAATAATAATAATAAGAGGTTGTCAAATTTATGATAGAAAAAATATAAAAGCCCAAAGGAGAGTCACTTTGCTTAGCCAGAGCTGGAAATGCTGAGGGAAGGAAGGCCTCCTGGGGACAGACACTTCAGCTGAAATTTGGAAGAAAAATAAGAGGCTGGTAAGCAAAGGCTCCAGGTAAGCAGATCTCGCCCTAACTAGGGACATTAGGATACAGTACAAGGAGAAAAAAACTGCAGGTCTACAGTAGTATATGGAAAAGAAACGACAGAATAAAGAATAGGTTAAATGTTCCTGAAAAGAAATGTCCCTTTATCAGGACAATAAAACAGATAAAAAGAGGTTAGCAATGACTTGTACTTTCCATCAAGTCAATCCCTTTTGGCCTGGAAAGTCACCCCTATTCTGTGTCATTCTTCTTCTCCTTGCTGTCTCTGTCTTAAACACACATTTCTTGCATTTTTACACTGCAGTCATTTACTAAAATGGTTTCTGTTCCAACTCATTGTATCACCGATACTGACAGAGAGCAATTCTAGAGGTCAAGCAACTTAAGTAATAAGAATGCATCTGCTGGACAGTTGCAGTTGGGATCACGCCTATAATCCCAAGACTTTGGGAGGCTGAGGCAGGCAGCTCGTTTGAGCTCAGAAGTTGGAAACAATCCTGGGCAACAAGGCGAAATGCTGTCTCCACCAAAGATACAAAAATTAGCCAGGCGTGGCAGTGTGAGCCTATAGTCCCAGCTGCTCAGGAGGCTGAGGTGGGAGAGTTGCTTGAGCCCAGGAGGCTGAGACTGCAGTGAGCCAAAATCATGCCACTGCACTCCAGCCTGGGTAACTATACTGAGACCTTGTCTCATTAAAAATAATAATAATACATTTAAAAAAATAACAATCTGCTTCTCTTAGAAACATCTTACTCCAGAAATGCTGACTTCAGAGGACTTGGATCATGATGGAGTATTAGACTTGTTTCTCAAATCTCCACATTTAGTCAGCTCCTAGGAATCCCATTCATTCCTCCCATTGCTGAGAATCCAGATTAAACTGAACAGGGAACAACCCCATGGAAGCATCTTTGTATTAGAAATTGCAGGACTGTAGCAGAGAGAATTTCCAAAGAAACCAAGCCACTTAAGGAACTGCATTAAACTACATATGAGAAATGTAGGGTCCTACAGCAAATGACTGCTTCTAGCAATGCATGCTGAGTATTAGCAAATTAAAAGCAGACTAGACTTTGCTTAATTGGCTATATCAAGGATAAAAAAAAGATTAAATCAAATTATGAAAGATTAAATTATTTTTGGAAGATGCCTGGTGAGATTCGAATTTTCAAATGGCCATTGTACAAATGCCTCATCCCATCTACTAGAGTTTATGCTAGGACAAGAAGTGGCTCTTATTCACAATGTAATCTGACCCCTATGCCATTTGGCTAAATGTCTTGCATGGTTTAGTCCCTCAGTAAAAATAAATTGAGTTTAATTTAATTATCAGTCTAAGATTTGTATAAATATTTTCTCTTATATGTATAAAATTTTGTAAGACTTTTATAAATATTTTTTCACTGGTGATTTTAAAATATAGAAGCCTCTGAGAGGATGGTATACATGCTTATAGAATATTCATTAATTATTTTCCTTATAGTACTTTTAGTTGCTTATATTCTTATACTTTGACTAAAGTTTCTTTTTAATTATTTTGTATTTATAACTGATATATAATAATTGTGTATATTTATGGGATACAGTGTGATGTTTCAATGTATGTGTACATTATATAATGATCAAATCAGGGTAATCACCATACCCATAACTTTAAACATTTATCATTTCTTTTCAGTAACATTTAAAATCTTCTACATTGTTATTTGCTATAGTCACCCTACTGTATAATAGAACACCCTACTGTATAATAGAAAACAATAATACTTTGTCTATATGTTTTTCCAATATGCCAAATTTCAATAAAATGTGCTTTTAAATTGTAGTTACTATGCTCCTGGGAATTCCATTTTTTTTTTTTTTCTGAGACTGAGTCTTGCTCAGTCCCCCAGGCTGGAGTGCAGTGGCACGATCTCGGCTCACTGCAAGCTCCACCTCCCGGGTTCACGCCATTCTCCTGCCTCAGCCTCCCGAGTAGCTGGGACTACAGGTGCCCACCACCTCACCCAGCTAATTTTTTTTGGATTTTTAGTAGAGACGGGGTTTCACCATGTTAGCCAGGATGGTCTCGATCTCCTGACCTTGTGATCCATCTGCCTTGGGAGATGGAATCTCGCACTGTCTCCCGGGCTAGAGTGCAATGGTGCGATCTCAACTCACTGCAACCTCCACCTCCCAGTTCAAGCAATTTTCCTGCCTCAGCTTCCCGAGTAGCTAGGATTACAGGCGTCCGCCACCACACCTGGCTAATTTTTTGTATTTTTAGTAGAGATGGGGTTACACTATGTTGGCCAGGTTGGTCTCAAACTCCTGACCTCGTGATCCACCCGCCTCAGCCTCCCAAAGTGCTGGGATTACAAACATAAGCACCATGCCCGGCCCCTCCTAGGAATTCTTATGGTGGCCATCTTGCCCAAGATGACAGAAACATAAGTCAATTTCACCACAAATCTTGGTCAGCATGAGGAGAGTACTAAACTTGGTCAGATGCGTCAACTTTGGGAGTTAGTGAGGAAACAGGTAAACAGAGCTGAAACAGAGACTTCACTTCATTGGGCAGGTTAACAGCATTTCCTCTGCTCTGCTTTTGCAGAAGTTAATGAATATGTGGCCTCATCTTCTTCTGAGTCATCCTAACCCAGGGCAAACCTTATGTCAACAGTTGATGTAAGGTGATCCAGTTTGATAAAATTACTATTTATCTCTAATCCGTTAAGGTTCTTCAGGTAAGTTTGTTTCCATGATCAAATTAATATAAAAGACCCACTAGTGAAATCTTAATGGAGCTCTAATTTCAATCATTTTGTTTACTCATAAAATATTCCCCTATCATAAACTTTGAAAAATCCAGCCTGTCAACAAATTTCACTATGATCACACCCTAGGCCATTATGGACTTCTGGGAGTCCAGCCTGAATAAAGACAGCAGAATCAGAACATCTATTATAAAGAAACTTTTCTGCAGATGTACAAGAAGTCTTCCAATGTTTATTTTTTTAATAAAAAGCTCATATTTATCCTTGCATACTGATTTACCTATTATGCAATATAAATATTTTGATCACAAATGACCTTTTCTTAAAGTGAGATACCTTAAGAAAAAATTTCTATTTGTAGTCCTTATTTTGTCCATAAATTGCAGCAAACATTTCCAGGTACAAGATCATTGAGGCATGGTGGATACATGGATGTGTGCAGACACTGCCCACCAGTCACGCCACGGTTGAGTGCACAAAGTTCTCCCAGCCCTCTTCTCTAACCAGTGCTCCAGGAAGCCACCGTCTCCAGTCAGAACTGGCATGAGATGGGACCACTTACCATCTTACTTCTACATGTTTCTGATTGCCTGTGTGCCCTGGGATATGTTCCGAGGTGATTCTGATCCTTCTGGCCAGAAGCTTGTACACTTCAGCCCAGCTCTGCACATTCAACAACTGTGGCTTTATGTTGCTTTGCTCATGTCTGACCAAAGCAAGTTGCGTAACCATACACACGGTCACAGGAAAAACATTAAGTAGAAAGCCACCTACAACCCTTTTTATTTTCTGCCCAGTCATTTGATCTGAAGTAAACAGGGTGATTTCTTTTCAAAGTATTAATTTGCTATTTCAGTATCAAGGTAGGATTCTGCTTTTTTATATTTAACTTCCATGATTTTTAAAAAATAGATTAAATAAAAGAATTCATGAATTTACTGTGGATTTCAGGGAGTTCCCTTTTTTCAGCAAGTTTCCCTGTTTCTGTTATTATAGCATCGGGGCTAACATATTGGGGAAGTCATAGTCATGCACTTCTCTTTTTCATTATACCCTTAAATCTGGGAAATCAATGAGATCTATTCTTTGTCAAAATGGTTCTGAAATTCACCTCATCACCATTGTCACCACCATAATCCTAGGGAAGACATTCATCATCTCACACTTTTATAATCATAGCTTCACACACATGCATGCATATATACACACAGTGACACATACACATATGTATACATACATGTATATTCTATATGCACATTTGTATGTATACATACATATATAAATATACCATATATTCACATATATCCAGATACATATATACATATATAATGCATATATACACATATTTCATGTTTATATGTATATTAAAAGTATCAAAAGATGGAAACATTGCCAAGTATGAGGAAATTATATGCATTTTGTCCACATCTAACAAATTTGAGGATGAAATGTTTCAATACATGAACACACAAACACACACACACACACACACACAAAATAAATGCAAAACTTACCGGTTGACCTCCCCACCATCTATGATTAAATTTCTCTCGCCCTCGCAGATGAAAAGTGGCATCAAATACAGGATCATACATTGAATTGCCAACAATTCCATGTGATTCTGGATACAGCCCCTTTTTGTAAAAGCAAATTTATTGTTAAAATAACAATACAATAATCCACATACATTAGTTCTAGTATAAATTTTCTTAGCATAGAAGGTTTTATAGCAATACTTAATTTCCAAAATTATATAAGACATATATAACCTTCACTGTGTATCTGTTTGAGCAAATGTGAATAATATCTATGGGACAAATTATAAGCCATCTGAGAAACTTGATATAAGAAACTTAATATTGGGGTTTTTTACTGCTATAATTTAATAAAATGACAATAATTTTCATTATTATAAATTAACCTTTAGTTTGGAATGTATACATGTGCCTCCAAAGAAGCTTCTATTTCTAAATACACTTTTCCTTCTTTCTAAATTCTATTCCTCTCCAAATCAATTTTTAAAAAGATAAATAAATTATGTTTTAAAGAACGAGTGATAGAATTTGAAGTACCTGAAAACTAAAACATAGCCCTGAAGTCAACATTTTTATTTGCAAATTCAGAAAATAAACAATAGACCCTGTGGTATTTGAGAGAAGTTTAATGTATATGTTCAGACAGAACTGCACCTGAAAAAAGGTTTCAACTTTAAAGTTGGAATGAAGTTCAATCGCCCACAAAGCTGTAAAAGGCATTTGCTGTGAACAAACGACCCAGATAAGATGGAAAACAGAAAGATTTTCTTTGAACACTAAGGAACACATTTTAAAAGTAAAGTCTCCCCTTTAAAGTCATTCCAGGATGAAATCAGCCCTTTGAACATATATCATTTGAAGAAATACTTACAGTGGCCAAAGTGTATAAGTTAGGAAAGGTTTTAGTTGGGTACACCGGCCTCATGTAGGGCGAATGTGTGCCACAAGACCCTGGAAAGAGAATTGCAAATATTAGAACAAGAGAACCAACAGGAATTGCTTATAGAAAATCCATTTTATAAACACTCAGACACGTGTTGCCTTCGCTTTTGTATTTCAAATAATAAAACACGTTTAAAACTACGGGCTCATAGATCTCAAAGCCCACAGCCCACTGGTTACTGTGGAGATCCTGGATTACAGATGAGAACACAGAGCATGGAAATTACTTACTTAGTTTTTCAATATTAGGCATGACTTTGCTGCCTTTCTTCATGTATGATGCACGGAAGCCGTCCACAGAGAATATGATTAATGGAGGGCGCACAAACCTTAAACAGTAACACATTAAGCTTTTAGAAACGTTATTGCCACAGAGTTGCCATTATGCCTAGTGATTCTCAATAATGGGAGCAATCATTTCCAAGAAAAAATTTCGGCCGGGTGCAGTGGCTTACGCCTATAATCCCAGCACTTTGAGAGGCCGAGGCGGGCCGATCACCAGAGTTCAAGAGTTTGAGACCGGCCCCGTCTCTACTACAAATACAAAAATTAGCTGGGCGTGGTGGCGGGCACCTGTAATCCCAGCTACTTGGGATGCTGAAGCAGGAGAATCACTTGAACAGGGGAGACAGATGTTGCAGTGAGCTGAGATCGCACCATTGCACTCCAGCCTGGGCAACAAGAGTGAAACTCCATCTCAAAAAAATAAAATTAAATTTAAAAACCGAACATATTCATTTAACCATTTAACCACAAGCCAGTCGTGGTTAAATCTAGACTGCCCAACAAAAATATTCTGTCAGTCATTCATTATCTGAATTCTTGTGTATGAGATCTGTGAAGTTATGGTACGAATTAAAAAGTCTTGAAACATTTCTGTTTTGTAACAAATAACACAGTGACCTGTTATTATTCATTGGTAGCTTTTTCTGAGATGAACTCTCAAGGCTGCCCTTTCTGCCTTGTTCTTCGGGTCTGTGAAGATCATTTGTATGCCAGGGATGTGCTTCTTGGGATTCTCTAAATACTCCATGAGTGTATTCTCTCCCCAGGTGATGCTTTTGTTCTTATGGGCCTCTGTATAAGATAATCCAATGGCCTGATCTATCTTCCCTGCAAGCAGACCACAGAGATTTGACCCAGCCATGTGTTTGCCTCCCTTTTCAACAGTGTGGAAACTGGGCACACTTCTGAACAAAAATTCTCTTGCCTTTTTCAACATCACCCATATTTAATTCTCTCTTTGGTCACTGGTGCTATAAAGGTTCCCATTTGGAAGCCGGATGTTCCACTGTCTCGGATGACTTCTTTTTTTGAGAGGGGGTCTCTTTCATCCAGGCTGGAGTCCAGTGGCACTACCTTGGCTCACTGCAACCTCCGCCTCCTGGGTTCAAGCAATTCTCATGCCTCTGTCTCCCAAGTAGCTGGAATTACAAATGCGCTCCACCATGCCTGGCTAATTTTTGTGTGGTTTTTTTTTTTTTTTTTTTTTTTTTTTTTTTTAGTAGAGACGGGGTGTTGCCATGTTGGCCAGGCTGGTCTCAAACTCCTGACCTCAAGTGATCTGCCCACCTCGGCCTCCCAAAGTGCTGGGATTACAGGTGTGTAATCAAAAAGTAATAATTACTTATTGGATAACATAGTTTTAAAGGTTCTCTAGACTTCCTGTTTCATTCCCCACTCCCCCCAAAATAGGCAAAACAAGAACTCCAGAAAAAACAATACTGAAAAAAGTCTTAGCCAGAATATTCAGATGCACTTTGTAAAATCTTCAGCTGAGGTGGAATATAGGGGATATTCAGACCCCATAGTATGTGCAGAGATGATTGGAGAAAACTGGGGGAAAGAAAACTGTCACCATTTCAAGACGTACCTTCAACCTTTCGACTGATGAATTCCTCCTAAGTACTCATAAGTTTGCCTGTTTAAGAGGATTTCAGCTTCACGTTGTTTCTAAACACTTTTCATTTCCTGTGAGAGTTTATCAGCTAATACATAAAACTTCAAAATAGTCATAAAATACACTTACCCTGCCGGACATTCTGGAGCTTTTATTTCCTCGCAGTCATCATCAACCCAATGGGACTCTCCTATAAGGAAAAACGGGTAAATGTATTGTTGAATCTAAGTACAAATGCCATGCCTTGAAGCTTGCAATTCTGGGATCTGTGTCCTGTTTGATACTTTCTTTATGGGATATCACCAAAAAAAAAAAAAAAAAAAAAAAACTGAAAAAAACTCTAGTTTCTGGTTTGGCTTATAAAGTACACCCATACATGATGGGAAAGCTAAGATTTAATAACCGCAAGTGGTGAGGTGTTTATTTGAGCCTTCCGAGTCTAAATGGTTTGTAGATTAAAAAAACCAGTGGCGTCAGTGAACAAAATTTCATGTTTGTATCCCTCCAGAAATAAACTGTTTGGTCATTAGATGGAACATTCTTTTCTCCACCACTGGAGATCTCAAAGACATAGAAAGCATGGCAAAACATCCCTTTAGATGCAAAAAAAAAAAAAAAGAAAGAAAGAAAGAAAAAGAAAAAAAAAGCTTAGAATCTACAGAGATAATAAATGGAACATTACAATAGAAAGATTATTTGCCAATAAATCTGCATACAGCCCTTGAATTTAGAAAGGAAAAAAAATGCTGAATTTCACTTTTTATCTTCCACCAAGATCTAAGAGCATACACCTGTCTTTCCTGAGTTACCACTATCGAGAATAGAGAACAGAAAAGGCCTCCAATAAAAAATACGCTTTCCTTTGAAGAAAATAAAAATTATCAAAAAGAATTTGCCTTAAATTATTTTAAGACAAACAAAAGTTACATGTCCTGAACAGAAGTAAAATTCGTAACCAACACATTGGAGAAATTGGTCCCATGTAGAGAGAACTGGAAATCTTCTCTGGTCAGTAAGACTCTAACTACTAGACAATGGGGTAACTACTATACTCCTTAAAATAAAGAATATTTAGTGCACATGTGGTAACCCAGAGCACACATGTGGGCCTCACAAAAGTACTGAAACTAGAATTTTACACCAGTAAAAGCCAATGCTTAATGATTCAATGATCAATGATACCAAGGGCTTCTTTTTAAAAAAAAAAAAAAAATTATTTCTAATAGCCTTTGTGGCTTCCTAGTACACTTACTGCACAGGAAAATTAAAAAGGAAAGGGAAATAAATTCTCAACCAATGTTATGCTTCAAAATAAAAGCATAATTATTGGGTAGGGGAAATTAACAATACAATAATTGTTTGTATGGGGAAATTCTTCAAATATATTAATATAATACCCTCTTGCCACAGCTAAACACCTTACATATTGCAGAACTGACTTGATTTTTTTCCTGAAATCTTTTAACGAACTTCTTCTTAAAAGTTCCACATCAGAGATAATGAAAAGGACTTGATTCAGAAATTTAAAAAGTGACTTACGAACAATAGGTAAAGATTATTGGATCTTCCTATCAACTTCTATAAGTGGGTTGCATGGCAACTTAAACCCATTAAAGAGAGTAAGTGCATCTTTTATATTTTCTGTAGTCCATTGACTATTGTTAATTATTGGAATAAAAGCATCATATTCCACAATCAACCAGACAAAGCCAACACTCATGCATATATGGCTTTGGGGTATAACAGGAAATGCTGGTCCCCTCATCCCCTTTACCAGCAAGTACCCCCATCCCTGGGCCGTTGCCAATGCCTTGGTGAACAACTTACATCCAATGGATGAAAAAGCCCTGGCCCCTTGCCTCAAGAGTAGCGACTTGGATTTACTCTTCAGAGCAAGCAATAGAGGGAGGTGAGGCTAACCAAAAGCACGTCCTCACTTGCCTCTCCACACTCCTACTTCCCTATCCTGTTTCCCTTTCCTCCGACATGGTTTTCCTGTCCTGTTTCCATTTCCTCAATTAACTGCACGTACCAAATTCCTGTCCCAGGCTCTGCTTCTAGAAAACTTGACCTAAAACCAAGACAGGAAATTTAGAAATCTCTTCATTATCATGGTTCTGTCTAATTAAGAAATTCTGGTTTCTTTCCTTTTTACTTCAGATCAGTGAAATGCAGAGTAGCAAAACTAATGAAGAAGCATGAGAAATTAAAAAGGACAATTCATTCCTTCCTCCCACACTCATATCCAGTGTGGTCTATTCCTAGCATCCAGGATCTCCTGGAGCACCTCCAGTTTTTATTCTTTTAAAGCTCAGGCCAATCCAAAGAAACACGTACCTTTGCAAACCACTTGGTAATTGGTACAGCAGTCTCCCCTGGCCAAGCAGTCCTCCGAGCAGTGACAGGCATTTTCTTCATTTCTGACTTCTCCACATCTGTCCTTAGTACACTCCCAGCCACGGGCTAAAATCATCCCAATAAAACATTTTCACTGCTGCACACTAACCAAATGAAAGAAGCCACAATTGCTTATAGGATTTCCAATGAAGAGAGATAAAATCTCACATCATTTACTCTGCTTGTGAAATTTGAGTTGGCTTGAGGCCCAGATGACATTTGGAGAACTTACAGATAAAATGAATTTCTAAGTTTTCAAATCAGAGAACAACATCACAATGCAATTGGGTTCCTTTGGAAAAACGGGGCCCTGAAAGGCAAGCAAGTATCCCTACCATTCTCCAATTGTCCTAAAGGATCCAACACATTTATGGCATCGAAAGTTTGTGATAGGGTTACCTATTATTGTAGGGACAGCCTCTACAGCTTGGCTCTTTTACTTTCTGAAGTGGATATGCTTAGCTTTATTTTTATTTGATGTATGTATTTATTTTTGACAGAGTCTTGCTTTCTTGCCCAGTCTGGAGTGCCATGGCGCAATCTCGGCTCACTGTAACCTCCGCCTCCCTGGTTCAAGCGATTATCCCGCCTCAGCCTCCTGAGTAGCTGAGATTACAAACATATGCCACCACGCCTAGCTAATTTTTGTATTTTTAATAGAAACAGGATTTTACCATGTTGGCCAGGCTGGCCTCAAACTCCTGACCTCAGGTGATCCTCCTGCCTTGGCCTCCCAATGTGCTAGGATTACAGGCATGAGCCACCGCGCCCTGCCTAAAGTAGCTGTGCTTAGCCTTAATCAGTGTGATTCAAACACAAATCACAGGACAACTACATGGTTTCTATCTGCACCTGGAGGTTAAAGTCCTAAATAGGATGTGAAGAGTATAAAGGGGGCATTACGATGTTTGCTCAAGATTCTAACCACTGACCAAGTGTGGTCCTACCTACAAAGACAGGTCAGAGTTCCTCCTTTCAACAAGCCAAGTAAATGGGTTACAGATTTCCCTCTGATTGAGGGCTCACTGCTTAATTCTTACATTCAGCAAAACAACCTTTCCATTTTAAAAGGAGTGCTGTGTTTTCTGACTTTTTCATCTGCTAGAGTGTAAGCTCCATGGCAGGAAAAGTAACACCTCTCTCTTTGCTCTTCTATTTCCAGTGGCAGACTGTAAACCTGGGAGGCTGTGCCTGGCCTTGCTGTACCTGCTAGGTGTTCAATGAATATGTATTAAATTGAATTGGAAATGACTATGGAGATAAAATATAACTCTTTAAATTCAGAACTACTGTATTGAGAACTTTCATAGTTAATTCATTTACTCATTGACTCTTATGCCATGTTTTCCATGTTCTTGGTGCTAGGATGTCATAAAGAACAGGAGAGACTAGGTCTGTCTTCATGGAGCTTACACTCCCATTGGAAAAGACAGATCATAGGCAAGTAAACAAGTAAGCAAGGTCATTTCAGCTTGTGCCAAGTGTTGTGAAGGAAGTAACAGGTGGCACTGATACAGAAAGACAGGGTGAAACAGGGGTGCTACTCCAGGAAGTAGAATGGTCAAGAAAGGTGTCATTGAGCTAAAATACATATGAACACTTCAGGTCTTTATCTCTTAAAATATGTCATAAGTGGAAAGGAATGATTTTGAAAGCAATCCTGCCTCTTAGTAATATTCTACCAAGAGAAACTATTGTTAGGTGAATACATTAATAAAGAGATATTATGGGCCAGGCGCAATGGCTCATGCCTGTAATCCCAACACTTTAGGAGGCCAAGGCGGGCAGATCATGAGGTCAGGAGTTCGAGACCAGCCTAGCCAACATGGTGAAACCCCATCTCTACTAAAGATACAAAAAAATTAGCCAGGCATGGTGGCGCATGCCTGTAATACCAGCTACTCAGGAGGCTGAGACAGGAGAATCGCTTGAACCCGAGAGGCGGAGGTCGCAGTGAGCCAAGACCGCGCCATTGCACTCGAGCCTGGGCGATGGGGAGACTCTGTCTCAAAAGAAAAAAAAAAAAGAGATATTAGTTGTTTGGCATAAGTGCTACCCCTGCCCCTTTTGGTCAATCATTAGCCAGAAAACTACGCAACTTCTATTTAATTTTTATTCTTTTAGAATTACCCTTGCATCCTGATTCTGTTCTCTGATATTTTTTGTTGTTTTGTTTTGTTTTGTTTTGTTTTGTTGAGACAGAGTCTCACTCTGTTAGCCAGGCTGGAGTGCAGTGGCACAATCTCAATTCACTGCAACCTCTACCTTTCAGGTTCAAGTGGTTCTCCTGACTCAGCCTCCCAAGAAACTGGGATTATAGGAGCCTCCCACCATGCCTGGGTAATTTTTGTATTTTTGGTAGAGATGGGGTTTCATCATGTTGGCCAGGCTGGTCTCAAACTCCTGACCTCCAGTGATCCACTTCCTTCAGCCTCCCAAAGTGCTGAGATTACAGATGTGAGCCACTATGCCCAGCCATTCTGATTTTTCAATATCCCGTTTCCATTCCCTTCTCTTCTCGAGCAGATTAAGTGCTTAGAATTGCTTTTCCCATGACCTCCTCTTCCCAAATGATGAGCAATTTTCTAAGGTTGCTTTGACTAGAGATATTGTGGGTTTTTTTCAATTCAAGGTGATTCTATCCACCAATAAACTTTTATTCTAATCCTAATTCCATAAGAAAATCATGTCTACATCACTTACAAAAGAATATCATTATTAATAAGCTATGTTTATTGAGGAACTATTATGTACGAATGAAATCAAAAATAATTCCAGAGTTTAAAGTGAACTATACACAAAGGACAAGTCAGTTATCTGTGTAATTTTCAAACATGGGAATAAACACAAAAAATATTTAACCTTATTGGAAAATAAGGAGGAGGTCACCTACCAGATTATTTTAAAAATATTTTTAAAAATAAGAATATTCAATGCTTAAAAGGAAGTGATGAAAGGCCCTTGTGTCATTTGGTAGAAACATAAACTTTCAGAAGTATAATTCTGTAATGTATATTTAAATTTTAAAAATGCATATATACTTTGACCCCAAAATCCCACTTCCAAAAATTTATCTTAAGGAAAATAGGCAAAAGTATGAATATGCATAAATTATGTTCATTGATACACCATTCATAATAGCAAAACTCAGGGAAATGTTCATTTAATTACTCAATGAATTAGGTTGCAACAGTTCAATGGAATACTACGTAGCCATTCAAAATGATGATGTGTATAAAGATTTATTAATACAGATACTTTCCCACACATGCATATATATACATACAGTTGGAAAAATATACATACATACATAGATACATACTGAAAACACACACAGAGTTATCAAAGTTTCACTGAAACACTGTGGTTGTTTCTAGGCAGTGCTCCCTCAGCAAAAGAGAATCTCAGAGACTTTTGTTTTTCTCTTCATCCTTTTATTATTATTTGATATTTGATTCCTTCACATTCAGGATATGTTATCTTTGTACACAGGGAAATGGACTATAAGATATTATTATATCCCATCCTTAAAAAATTGAGGAACAAAGGCATGAACTACATTCAAAAGAGAGCTAAGCTAGAGTCAGGGATTCATTACATTTTGCAAAGAATTCTCAGACCAGGAATCCAGAAGTTTGATTTTACATGCCACAGACAAGATACTCAAGGTAAGGAGGAAACATAAAACATTAGTAAATTCCTTAGTGCCAAGCAAACACAGATTGCTGGCTTGAAATAATGTTTTAGAGCCAAAAATCTCTGCTGGAACATCTGTTCCATCTATACATTCAGCTTACAATAGTCCCAGCAATTTAGTTTGCAGACCCACAACTAAAAGAAACTGGGAGAAGTTCCAAAGGAAAGCAACCCCCAAAAAAGTGGTTAAATGGTTGGAAAATGTATTCTGCAAAAAACAGCCTAATGAAGCTGTTCTTATTGCAGGATCGCAGGAGGAAAACCAATTAGAACTAGTAAGGAAGTTTATGTTGGATTTCATATAAATCAAGAGTTACCACTTAAGCAAAACACGGTAATATCTGTTTCTAATGATAACATTTGAAAGATCAAGCTAACAGCAATGATAGTAAGAGTTAGGCCTTTGAAAGAATTGTCTAAGCTTAAAAGTCCAAAAACAAGAAATATCTGGCCAAGGAAACTGTGGAAACTGCTTCTGGTGATGTCAAGAACAGGATTGACTGTTGTCTTTCTCAGAGAGTTTGAATATGGTATTGTCCAGAAGCATGGTGGATAGCTTACAAGATATCTAAAAAATCCTATCTGAAATACTGGGCTTTGAAAACTTAGTAGGTGGGATGGCAGAAGTCCCCAGAGGTGTTTTTCTCAACTTATGTGCATTCATATAGAAGCCTGTATATCCTAATAACTGTTCCAGTACAAAAGAAATGTAAAGAAAGTCGGGGGGCGGAGCAAGATGGCCGAATAGGAACAGCTCCAGTCTCCAACTCCCAGCGCGAGCGACACAGAAGACCGGTGATTTCTGCATTTTCAACTGAAGTACTGGGTTCATCTCACTGGGGAGTGCCGGACGATTGGTGCTGGTCAGCTGCTGCAGCCCGACCAGTGAGAGCTGAAGCAGGGCGAGGCATTGCCTCACCTGGGAAGCGCAAGGGGAAAGGGAATCCCTTTTCCTAGCCAGGGGAACTGAGACACACAACACCTGGAAAATCGGGTAACTCCCACCCCAATACTGCGCTTTAAGCAAACAGGCACACCAGGAGATCATATCCCACACCTGGCCGGGAGGGTCCCACACCCACGGAGCCTCCCTCATTGCTAGCACAGCAGTCTGTGATCTACCGGCAAGGCAGCAGCGAGGCTGGGGGAGGGGCGCCCGCCATTGCTGAGGCTTAAGTAGGTAAACAAAGCTGCTGGGAAGCTCGAACTGGGTGGAGCTCACAGCAGCTCAAGGAAACCTGCCTGTCTCTGTAGACTCCACCTCTGAGGACAGGGCACAGTAAACAATAACAAAACGCAGCCGAAACCTCTGCAGACGCAAACGACTCTGTCTGACAGCTTTGAAGAGAGCAGTGGATCTCCCAACACGGAGGTTGAGATCTGAGAAGGGACAGACTCCCTGCTCAAGTGGGTCCCTGACCCCTGAGTAGCCTAACTGGGAGACATCCCCCACTAGGGGCAGTCTGACACCCCACACCTCACAGGGTGGAGTACACCCCTGAGAGGAAGCTTCCAAAGCAAGAATCAGACAGGTACACTCGCTGTTCAGAAATATTCTATCTTCTGCAGCCTCTGCTGCTGATACCCAGGCAAACAGGGTCTGGAGTGGACCTCAAGCAATCTCCAACAGACCTACAGCTGAGAGGGTCCTGACTGTTAGAAGGAAAACTATCAAACAGGAAGGACACCTACACCAAAACCCCATCAGTACATCACCATCATCAAAGACCAGAGGCAGATAAAACCACAAAGACGGGGAAAAAGCAGGGCAGAAAAGCTGGAAATTCAAAAAATAAGAGCGCATCTCCCCCGGCAAAGGAGCGCAGCTCATCGCCAGCAACGGATTAAAGCTGGATGGAGAATGACTTTGACGAGATGGGAGAAGAAGGCTTCAGTCCATCAAATTTCTCAGAGCTAAAGGAGGAATTACGTACCCAGCGCAAAGAAACTAAAAATCTTGAAAAAAAAGTGGAAGAATTGATGGCTAGAGTAATTAATGCAGAGAAGGTCATAAACGAAATGAAAGAGATGAAAACCATGACACGAGAAATACGTGACAAATGCACAAGCTTCAGTAACCGACTTGATCAACTGGAAGAAAGAGTATCTGCGATTGAGGATCAAATGAATGAGATGAAGCGAGAAGAGAAACCAAAAGAAAAAAGAAGAAAAAGAAATGAACAAAGCCTGCAAGAAGTATGGGATTATGTAAAAAGACCAAATCTACGTCTGATTGGGGTGCCTGAAAGTGAGGGGGAAAATGGAACCAAGTTGGAAAACACTCTTCAGGGTATCATCCA
This sequence comes from Macaca mulatta, assembly GCF_049350105.2. NCBI lineage: Eukaryota > Metazoa > Chordata > Mammalia > Primates > Cercopithecidae > Macaca > Macaca mulatta. Next base: position 129,984,187 of record NC_133413.1, read on the forward strand.
GGAGAACTTCCCCAACCTAGTAGGGCAGGCCAACATTCAAATCCAGGAAATACAGAGAACGCCACAAAGATACTCCTCGAGAAGAGCAACTCCAAGACACATAATTGCCAGATTCACCAAAGTTGAAATGAAGGAAAAAATCTCAAGGGCAGCCAGAGAGAAAGGTCGGGTTACCCACAAAGGGAAGCCCATCAGACTAACAGCAGATCTCTCAGCAGAAACTCTCCAAGCCAGAAGAGAGTGGGGGCCAATATTCAACATTCTTACAGAAAAGAATTTTAAACCCAGAATTTCATATCCAGCCAAACTAAGTTTCATAAGTGAAGGAGAAATAAAATCCTTTACAGACAAGCAAATGCTTAGAGATTTTGTCACCACCAGGCCTGCCTTACAAGAGACCCTGAAGGAAGCACTAAACATGGAAAGGAACAACAAGTACCAGCCATTGCAAAAACATGTCAAAATGTAAAGTCCATTGATGCTAGGAAGAAATTGCATCAACTAGCAAGCAAAATAACCAGCTAATATCATAATGACAGGATCAAGTTCACACATAACAATATTAACCTTAAATGTAAATGGACTAAATGCTCCAATTAAAACACAAAGACTGGAATGGATAAAGAGTCAAGACCCATCAGTTTGCTGTATTCAGGAGACCCATCTCACATGTAGAGACACACATAGGCTCAAATAAAGGGATGGAGGAAGATCTACCAAGCAAATGGAAAACAAAAAAAAAGCAGGGATTGCAATCCTACTCTCTGATAAAACAGACTTTAAACCATCAAAGATCAAAAGAGACAAAGAAGGCCATTACATAATGGCAAAGGGATCAATTCAACAGGAAGAGCTAACTATCCTAAATATATATGCACCCAATACAGGAGCACCCAGATTCATAAAGCAAGTCCTTAGAGACTTACAAAGAGACTTAGACTCCAATACAATAATAATGGGAGACTTCAACACTCCACTGTCAACATTAGACAGACCAATGAGACAGAAAGTTAACAAGGATATCCAGGAATTGAACTCATCTCTGCAGCAAGCAGACCTAATAGACATCTATAGAACTCTCCACCCCAAATCAACAGAATATACATTCTTCTCAGCACCACATCGTACTTACTCCAAAATCGACCACGTAATTGGAAGTAAAGCACTCCTCAGCAAATGTACAAGAACAGAAATTATAACAAACTGTCTCTCAGACCACAGTGCAATCAAACTAGAACTCAGGACCAAGAAACTCAATCAAAACCACTCAACTACATGGAAACTGAACAACCTGCTCCTGAATGACTACTGGGTACATAACGAAATGGAGGCAGAAATAAAGATGTTCTTTGAAACCAATGAGAACAAAGATACAACATACCAGAATCTCTGGGACACATTTAAAGCAGTGTGTAGAGGGAAATTTATAGCACTAAATGCCCACAAGAGAAAGCAGGAAAGATATAAAATTGACACTCTAACATCGCAATTAAAAGAACTAGAGAAGCAAGAGCAAACACATTCGAAAGCTAGCAGAAGGCAAGAAATAACTAAGATCAGAGCAGAACTGAAGGAGATAGAGACACAAAAAACTCTCCAAAAAATCAATGAATCCAGGAGTTGGTTTTTTGAAAAGATCAACAAAATTGACAGACCACTAGCAAGACTAATAAAGAAGAAAAGAGAGAAGAATCAAATCGACGCAATTAAAAATGATAAAGGGGATATCACCACCGACCCCACAGAAATACAAACTACCATCAGAGAATACTATAAACACCTCTACGCAAATAAACTGGAAAATCTAGAAGAAATGGATAATTTCCTGGACACTTACACTCTTCCAAGACTAAACCAGGAAGAATTTGAATCCCTGAATAGACCAATAGCAGGCTCTGAAATTGAGGCAATAATTAATAGCCTACCAACCAAAAAAAGTCCAGGACCAGATGGATTCACAGCTGAATTCTACCAGAGGTACAAGGAGGAGTTGGTACCATTCCTTCTGAAACTATTCCAATCAATAGAAAAAGAGGGAATCCTCCCTAACTCATTTTATGAGGCCAACATCATCCTGATACCAAAGCCTGGCAGAGACACAACAAAAAAAGAGAATTTTAGACCAATATCCCTGATGAACATCGATGCAAAAATCCTCAATAAAATACTGGCAAACCGGATTCAGCAACACATCAAAAAGCTTATCCACCATGATCAAGTGGGCTTCATCCCTGGGATGCAAGGCTGGTTCAACATTCGCAAATCAATAAACATAATCCAGCATATAAACAGAACCAAAGACAAGAACCACATGATTATCTCAATAGATGCAGAAAAGGCTTTTGACAAAATTCAACAGCCCTTCATGCTAAAAACGCTCAATAAATTCGGTATTGATGGAACGTACCTCAAAATAATAAGAGCTATTTATGACAAACCCACAGCCAATATCATACTGAATGGGCAAAAACTGGAAAAATTCCCTTTGAAAACTGGCACAAGACAGGGATGCCCTCTCTCACCACTCCTATTCAACATAATGTTGGAAGTTCTGGCTAGGGCAATTAGGCAAGAGAGCAAAAACTGGAAAAATTCCCTTTGAAAACTGGCACAAGACAGGGATGCCCTCTCTCACCACTCCTATTCAACATAATGTTGGAAGTTCTGGCTAGGGCAATTAGGCAAGAGAAAGAAATCAAGGGTATTCAGTTAGGAAAAGAAGAAGTCAAATTCTCCCTGTTTGCAGATGACATGATTGTATATTTAGAAAACCCCATTGTCTCAGCCCAAAATCTCCTTAAGCTGATAAGCAACTTCAGCAAAGTCTCAGGATACAAACTTAATGTGCAAAAATCACAAGCATTCTTATACACCAGTAACAGACAAACAGAGAGCCAAATCAGGAATGAACTTCCATTCACAATTGCCTCAAAGAGAATAAAATACCTAGAAATCCAACTGACAAGGGATGTAAAGGACCTCTTCAAGGAGAACTACAAACCACTGCTCAGTGAAATAAAAGAGGACACAAACAAATGGAAGAACATACCATGCTCATGGATGGGAAGAATCAATATCGTGAAAATGGCCATACTGCCCAAGGTAATTTATAGATTCAATGCCATCCCCATCAAGCTACCAATGAGTTTCTTCACAGAATTGGAAAAAACCGCTTTAAAGTTCATATGGAGCCAAAAAAGAGCCCGCATCTCCAAGACAATCCTAAGTCAAAAGAACAAAGCTGGAGGCATCATGCTACCTGACTTCAAACTATACTACAAGGCTACAGTAACCAAAACAGCATGGTACTGGTACCAAAACAGAGATATAGACCAATGGAACAGAACAGAGTCCTCAGAAATAATACCACACATCTACAGCCATCTGATCTTTGACAAACCTGAGAGAAACAAGAAATGGGAAAAGGATTCCCTATTTAATAAATGGTGCTGGGAAAATTGGCTAGCCATAAGTAGAAAGCTGAAACTGGATCCTTTCCTTACTCCTTATACGAAAATTAATTCAAGATGGATTAGAGACTTAAATGTTAGACCTAATACCATAAAAATCCTAGAGGAAAACCTAGGTAGTACCATTCAGGACATAGGCATGGGCAAAGACTTCATGTCTAAAACACCAAAAGCAACGGCAGCAAAAGTCAAAATTGACAAATGGGATCTCATTAAACTAAAGAGCTTCTGCACAGCAAAAGAAACTACCATCAGAGTGAACAGGCAACCTACAGAATGGGAGAACATTTTTGCAATCTACTCATCTGACAAAGGGCTAATATCCAGGACCTACAAAGAACTCAAACAAATTTACAAGAAAAAAACAAACAACCCCATCAAAAAGTGGGCAAAGGATATGAACAGACACTTCTCAAAAGAAGACATTCATATAGCCAACAGACACATGAAAAAATGCTCATCATCATTTGCCATCAGAGAAATGCAAATCAAAACTACAATGAGATACCATCTCACACCAGTTAGAATGGCGATCATTAAAAAGTCAGGAAACAACAGATGCTGGAGAGGATGTGGAGAAATAGGAACACTTTTACACTGTTGGTGGGATTGTAAACTAGTTCAACCATTATGGAAAACAGTATGGCGATTCCTCAAGGATCTAGAACTAGATGTACCATATGACCCAGCCATCCCATTACTGGGTATATACCCAAAGGATTATAAATCATGCTGCTATAAAGACACATGCACACGTATGTTTATTGCGGCACTATTCACAATAGCAAAGACTTGGAATCAACCCAAATGTCCATCAGTGACAGATTGGATTAAGAAAATGTGGCACATATACACCATGGAATACTATGCAGCCATCAAAAAGGATGAGTTTGTGTCCTTTGTAGGGACATGGATGCAGCTGGAAACCATCATTCTTAGCAAACTATCACAAGAACAGAAAACCAAACACCGCATGTTCTCACTCATAGGTGGGAACTGAACAATGAGATCACTTGGACTCAGGAAGGGGAACATCACACACCGGGGCCTATCATGGGGAGGGGGGAGGGGGGAGGGGGGAGGGATTGCATTGGGAGTTATACCTGATGTAAATGACGAGTTGATGGGTGCAGCACACCAACATGGCACAAGTATACATATGTAACAAACCTGCACGTTATGCACGTGTACCCTACAACTTAAAGTATAATAATAATAAATTTAAAAAAAAAAAAAAAAAAAAACCTTTAAAAAAAAAAAAAAAAAAAGAAATGTAAAGAAAGTCACAAAAAGTGTGGAGGAAGATTTTAGAGCTACCCAGAGCATGAAACTCCAAACAGAATTCCATAACAATTTTCCATTTGCACAGACAGTAGGGAATGACAGGCAGACTAACAGTTACTATACAATAAGATGAAGTAAAACAAATGCTAGAAGCTGGCTAAGCAAGAAAAAAAATTTTTTTAAAAGAATATACACAGGCCAGGCGCAGTGGCTCACGCCTGTAATCCCAGCACTTTGGGAGGCTGAGGTGGGAGGATCACGAGGTCAGGAGATGAAGACCGTCCTGGCTAACATAGTGAAACCCCATCTCTACTAAAAATACAAAAAAATTAGCCGGGCGTGGTGGTGTGCGCCTATAGTCCCAGCTACTCGGGAGGCTGAGGCAGGAGAATGACGTGAACCTGGGAGGTGGAGCTTGCAGTGAGCTGAGACCATGCCACTGTATTCCAGCCTGGGTGACAGAGCGAGACTCTGTCTCAAAAAAAAGAAAAGAAAAGAAAAGAAAAGAATGTACACAATTAGGCTGGGCACAGTGGCTCATTCCTATAATCCTAGCACTTTGGGAGGCCAAGGTGGGAAGACTGCTTGAAGCCAGGAGTTCAAGACCAACCTGACCAACACAGTGAGACGCTGTCGCTTAATAAATAAATAATAAAAAAGAACATACGCAATTTGAGCTCACACGCCCTAGCAGTGAATGTGGGAATTGACAGCAAGAGATAGAAAGGAAGACGGTGAAGACACAAAAACGAAAACAAAAAAAAACCATTTCCAAAACCAGTACATCATGACTGCAGCTGCAAAGAACCTCGCTCTGCTGGATCTTGTGTGGAAACAATGGTCATTGGCACAGGGTATGCTCTTCATACAACCAATGATCATTCAACAAACGAAACTAAAACCCACAATCTGGATAGATCAAAGCAGGGTGGCCACTCCAGGATGCATACAATAGCAGGCAGCCTTTCAGCCATCTACTTGAAGGTAGAAAGGACTCATTAGTTACATACCTGTCTTCAAACAGAGCTCATCAAAGTCATGGCAGCAACTGGTGTAGCTCTTACACAAGTTGTCACAGCGACAATCAGGAGGTCCAGCTTCTTGAAGTTCAAAGCACCTGCCCTTGCAAGATCCGGAGATGTTAGTCCAGGGGGAGTCCGATAGCACTGCAAAGAACAAGAGGCAAAGACAATGGATTGGAGAGTGGTCGTGTCACCACGGAGAGGTGGCACTGGGAAGCTGCGTGGTGTGATGCTGCAGTGGACTCTGGAGGAGAAGACTGGCTCCATTACTTGCTACCCACGTACCCTGGGCAGGCTGCCCAACTTCCTTGTTCTACGATTTCCTCATCTGTAAAGTGGGGGACTCATAAAAGTAACTCTATGTTGAAATAAGAATTAAATGAATCAATCCATGTAAAACACTTAACCGCATGTCAGACATATAGAAAGAGTAACAAGTGTTGGCGATTGGTTCAATTACTATTTATAATTATTATTACTGCAAATCTGTGATGGTTAGTGCCCCATGGGTGCTAACGATGACCACAGAGAACGTACCTTGATCTATATCCTTAGAAACAAGAAAGCATGTCCCTATTTAAAAATCCAAAACTTTTTGCAAGGAAAATTCAGCTCAAATGTTCCAAGAACAGACCGAATATATGAGATTGAAATAGAAGACTTTTACAGTTTCAGCTGGTGTTTTACAAATACAAGCTCTACAATCTCGGCTTCTCAAAAAAATCTTCCATCAATATTTTCACATGATATAAGTGTATGTAAAAATCAAAAGAATCAACTAAAATTTGGGAGAAAAAAGGATTCAGTGAGATAAAAATTCCACAAATTTGTAATATGCACACAATATAGTTTCAAAATTAAATGGAAGTTTCATTCTCAGTACTGCCTAAATGATAAAATAGCTAGGTATTTTATTTGGTATAAATTTAATCATATGTATGTAGAACCTACATGAAGAACATAAGAAAACTCTACCAAAAAAAAATTGTAAGATCTAATTAAGGTGGGGGGAGGTGCCTCATGTCTGTAATCCCAGCACTTTGGGAGGCTGAGGTTGGTGGACCATCTGAGGCCAGGAGTTTGAGACCAGCCTGGCCAAAACAGTAAAACCTGGTCTCTACTAAAAATACAAAAATTAGCCCGGCGTGGTAGCAGGTGCCTGTAATACCAGTTACTCAGGAGCTGAGACAGGAGAATTGCCCAAACCTGCGAGGCAGAGATTGCAGTGAGCCGAGATATCTCTCTTTCTCTTTCTCTCTCTCTCTCTCTCTCTCTCTCTCTCTCTCTCTCTCTCTCTCTCTCTCACACACACACACACACATATATATGATCTAATTAAAATGAAAGACATACTACCTTAAAGGTAAAAAAATTAATATTATAAAAATACTAATTCTTCCCAAACAAACCTGAAGACAATGCAATCACAGCCAAAAATATTGAGAGTTCATGAAACTTGAAAAAATATTAAACGTTTATTTAAAAATAAAATATTTTAAAATAGAAAACCTCTTGAAAGGAAAAGTAATTTGATAAAGACTAGATAGCAAAGTATATTCTAAAGTTAAATAATCAAAGCAGTTTGATACTAGAAAATAAGTAGATTGGCCGGGCGCGGTGGCTGAAGCCTGTAATCCCAGCACTTTGGGAGGCCAAGACGGGCGGATCACGAGGTCAGGACATCGAGACCATCCTGGCTAACCCGGTGAAACCTTGTCTCTACTAAAAAATACAAAAAAACTAGCCGGGCGAGGTGGCCGGCGCCTGTAGTCCCAGCTACTCAGGAGGCTGAGGCAAGAGAATGGCCTGAACCCGGGAGGCGGAGCTTGCAGTGAGCTGAGATCCCGCCACTGCACTCCTGCCTGGGCGACAGAGGGAGATTCCGTCTCAAAAAAAAAAAAAGAAAGAAAAGAAAATATGTAGATTAATGTTGTGGATGGGGCCCCATCAGTAAGTAGGGACTAGAAATAATTAAGTTAGAGTCTCATCTCAATATACAAAACAATTTCTGATAAATGGAAAATATAAACAGTCTCATAAATGTTTCTAGGAATTAAAATTTTTGTAAAGTAGAACGTAATTTAGAAAGACCTATCAATATTTTAAAATGCTTATAAATGTTTCACCCAGAAATTCTATTACTAGAAATTTACCATTTACACATATTTGCAAAATTTGCCAAGCTACATGTACAAAAAAATGTCCATTGTTCATTGCAGCCCTTTTGTTACAGGTAGAGACCCTGAAATCAACCAAAGTTGTTTTTCCCATCAAGAAAGAAAGAATCGCTATATCCCTAAGTGGGCTATTGCACACCCCTTAAAAAGAATGAGTCAGATCTGTGTAGGCTAATATGGAGAGATCTACAAAAGATATAAATAAGTTGTTTAAAGAATAAATACAGGGTAGAGTGCTATATATTAGACTTTGTGTTTAAAAATAGAGATAAACAGGACAATAAGGATAGAAACGAAGATAGAACTAAAAACAGAGCCAGAACTAGAGACGAGTGAGTGACAGAGTGGGGCAGAAGGAGGGAGAAAATGTCCAAGTTTGTGTCACATTTTTAAAATGCAGGTGTGAATAAATTTTTTCCTTCTGTAAGAAACAGCTTATGGAATTACATTTAGGAAAAATGAGAAAGAGAGGAAGAAGATTTTTACCTTCCTGTTTGAAATTTCTAACATTCTACAAATTTGCATGTAGTTGCCTGGTCTTTTGTTTGCTTACTTACCTTCTCTTTCCTTCTCTCTCATTATATATACATACCATACAATATATGTGTGTGTGGGTACGTATACTTATGTACAAAATATATAGTGTATAATATATGTCTGTGTGGGTGTATGTACATATGTATGAAATACATGCCATATATGTGTGTGTGGGTATGTATATATGTACAAAATATATATCATATAATAGATGTGTGTCTGGATATGTGTATATATGTACAAAATATATACCATATATGTGCATGTGGGCTTGTGTATCTATGTATAAAATATATGCCACATAATATATGTAAATATCCTAACAAATATTATTGACATGCGATTTATAATTTTTCTTATTTACATGCTTATGGATTTTTCATTTTTATAATTCATATGTCTTACTTTTAAAATCAAGAAAAAGCAAGAAGCAGGAGGAGAACAGATGTTAAATATCACTTCTAGGTTCGCCCAAGCCATTTATCTGAACATTCTTTGTCCTTTGTCCTCATTAAAGTCAGAGTCATCCAATCCCAGGCTTTAAGGCATCAGATCAGTTCAACTAAAGCAAACAGATTGACCAGACCATGAGATGTGAAACATTTTTGCATGGTTGCTCCTAGGATGTTGAAAGACATACAAACCATACCAGTTCAGTTTAGAAAATAATATTCATTTCCAATGCAGAGGTCCATAAACCACATTTTTCTATTGTCTTTGACCAACCTATCAACAGTGCATGCTGAACCATAAGAAACCATGGAGGCAGGAGGGGTTGAGAAGTAAAAAAAAAAAAAAAAAAAAAAAATGAAAAAAAATAGAGAAAGTCCTACAGTAAAAATAAATATAAGGAAAGTACTTACAATAGAATATTCCTTAAGGATACCGCTTAGATAGACTCATTTCAACATCTATCTAGTAAATTTTCAGTAGAATTCATTCCCATGAGCTGCTTAAATAAATAAGCTTAAATAAATAAGCTTAGCTATGCTGATAGCTGAGATACTTCAAAGAGATCTAAAGGCAATTTGTTTACAGATGTGCGGTGTTCCTGTATGCATTTGAAATTGTCCTGCAACCACGCGCCTTGCTTTCCTTCATCATAATCATCTCTTCCCTGTGTCTTTCATTCCTTTTTTTTTTTTGAGATGGAGTTTTGCTCTTGTTGCCCAGGCTGGAGTGCAATGGCGCAATCTCAGCTCACTGTAACCTCTGCCTCCCAGGTTCAAAGGATTCTCCTTCCTCAGCCTCCTGAGTAGCTGGGATTACAGGCACTCACCACCACACCCAGCAATTTTTGTATTTTTAGTAAAGACAGCTAATTTTTTGTATTTTTAGTAGAGACAGGGTTTCACCATGTTAGCCAGGATGGTCTCCATCTCCTGACCTCGTGATCCGCCCGCCTCGGCGTCCCGAAGTGCTGGGACTACAGGCGTGAGCCACCATGCCCGGCCTAACTCTTTTAAACAGAGCGAGTGTATGGTGACACCTCAGTAATGCCACACACTCCTGTGTGCAATGGAAAAGACAATCTTGATGAGTTGAGTGTACAAAAAATAAATAAAATGATTAAATTAACAAATAAATAAAATAGAACAATAGAGTGGAATATTCACTCTGCCTTTCCAGGGTCTATTCCATCCCAGCCATCTTCTTTCATGACAAGCTCTAGTCCCAACTGTTTTCCTAGGAGTTCTGCAATCCACCTTTATATTCTTTTTTTAATCATTTTTTTATGGATGAATAATAGAGGTACATAGTTTTGGGGTGATAATACATTCATGTAGTTGATAAAAATCAAGTCAGTATACTTGGAGTGTCCACGTTCCCTGTCCTTCTCCCTGCACCCAGGCTAAGGTGTTTAAAATCAAGAAAAAGCAAGAAGCAGAAGGAGAATGATGTTAAATCTCATTTCTAGGCTCACCCAAGCCATCTATCTGAACATTCTGCTCATCCCTTAGTCCTTTGTTCCTGCATGCATTTGAAGTTTTTAGGACTTCTCTCTTTATTGTACCTGATGTAATGTCAAATAGGGAAAGATTATCTGATTTATTAGAAGTCTGAGCTTTAAAATCTGTTGTCTTCCTTTACTTGACCTAAATCAAGAGAACATTGATATAAGCACTTCAGATGCATAACTTATTGAGAGGTGGGATGAAAACTGAAACATCAATGAACCTGTGGTATCCCAAACTTTTCATCATTACTGAGATCACCATAAAAACTCAGAAAACAACTAAAACAAACAAACAAACAAACAAAAAGTACTCTCAAATGTATCAAGGCAGAAATATGTGATAAGTATGAGACTTGGAATTTCTTATGAGGTATTTGCTAATACCTTTATGAGATTCAAATTCTGTTGCTGTCTTATAAATTACATGTTTAACTAATTAACACCATTAAAAATGATATTATTTTACTTCAAAGATGCAAGTCAATTCCAGAATCTTGAAAAACAAATGTTTATAGTTTTATATAGTGTTCTTTTTAAAAATAGAGACCTCAAATTTTAAAATACACATATGTACATATATGACATGTATAACAACAATGCAATGCATTTCTTATTTTTCACAAAAGCATAATTTCATGATTTAAAGAAACACCAAGGTAAAACGTACTTTATTTCATTCAAATTCATAATTCTGACAGAAACAGGTACAATTACTTTTACTTAAGTCAACTTAATGTCTAAAATATTCCATCTTACAATATGTATAAAGAGGTAGGGTTGTAGAATTCTTGTGCCAGCCGGGCACGGAATTGCTCATGTCTGTAATCCCAGCACTTGGGGAGGCCAAGGCAGGCCGATCACCTGTGGTCGGGAGTTCGAGACCAGCCTGACAAACATGGAGAAAACCTGTCTCTACTAAAAATACAAAATTAGCCGGGCATGGGGGTGCATGCCTGTAATCCCAGCTAGGGCTGAGGCAGGAGAATCGCTTGAGGCAGAAGTTGCGGTGAGACGAGATCATGCCATTGCACTCCAGCCTGGGCAACAAGAGTGAAACTCCATCTCAAAAAACAACCACGAAAAAAGAATTCTAGTGCCATTTGTTCCATAATATACAAATAATAATAATAATAATGATTTAAATTATTGAAAGGAGCCTAACTGATGACAAAAGTTATAGCCAAAACACTACTTCATCTTAGGCTCAATCATATTTCCCTCTAAATCCCCCCCACAAGATGCAAATACTCAAATCTGGATGATGGCCAATAGAAGAGGCAGTATTTAAGTCTGGAAACATTTAGCTTAGCCTAAAGCTGGAAGGTTCTTCTAAGCTTTGTCTGCTCCTGTTTATGATACTGCTGTCTATCTGTTCCTCCCATTCTCCTTGGTTCTTAGCCCAGGTGTTTCCTGAAAGTGAGAGTAAAACCTTAAAATGTGTTACCAGCTGTGGTTATACCACCTCCTTTTCTCAAGAGCGTTAAAACAGGACAAGTTCCCCTGTGTCTGCTGCCCCGTTTGAAGCATAACCCACAGGGCAAGGCAGAGGACAGTGTGCGTGGCATTCAAGATGCTGCCCAGCTCTAGAATTAATACTGTATTATGTCTCTTCTGGAGTATATGGTTCATTCTTTCTGGTCATACTTTTTCTGTATTGAATTTGCCATTTTTTCTTGATGCTTCTGACCTCACTTGTAGTAAATAAAGCTTACACACAGGCCTACATGTCAGTATCTTTGCTTCCTAAAGACATCACTTTTTATAAACATCCATTACTGCAACATCACTGTACTCTTCTCTTCACAGCTGCTAGGCCAGATTTCATAAACTTTTTTTTTTTAATAAATAGGTCCACCTGGGAAGTTTTTAAACACCCGTGCTTTCAAAACATTTATAAATACAATGTCCTGACCAGGCTCAGTGGCTCATGCCTATAATCCTAGCAGTCTGGGAGGCCGGGGCAAGTGGATCACCTGAGGTCAGGAGTTTGAGACCAGCCTGGCTAACATGGTGAAACCTCATCTCTACTAAATATACAAAAATTAGCCGGGTGTGGTGACGGGCGCCTGTAATCCCAGCTACTTGGGAGGCTGAGGCAGAAGAAGCGCTTGAACCTCGGAGGTGGAGGCTGCAGTGAGCTGAGATCACGCCACCGCACTCCGATCTGGGTGACAGAATGAGACTGTCTCTCTCAAAAAATAAATGCATACATACATACATACATACATACAATGTCCTCATATAGAGCTCACAAACTAGAAGGAAAAAAAAAAGATTTCTATGTAATTGAAGTTAAAAGTGAAAAACTTTAATTCAACATCTAAACCACTTAAATAGAATTGAATGGTCATCAGTAGCATAAATCTGAATGATTTGCACATCTGCTACCAAACAATGAAATGTTGTCATTTAAAATTAAAGGTATTGTTATCTCAATAAGGTATAAGTTTAAACACTGGTCTTCAAACCTAATTGAAGATTAATTAAATGCATTATCATACACTGAACACCTTACAGTTCTCATCAGCCTTAAAGGCATTTTCAAAAACTTTTTCAGATAAATAAAAGCAACTTTATCCCCGTTTTCCTGGTTGGAAAATTAGACCTCTAGGCCTTGTATAAGTTAGCAAAGGCCTGGATAAAATTTTAGATCATCTTACTGTAACTACAGTATGTTTTTCATTAACAAACGATTTTTTCAAATTTTTGTACATAGGTTTCAAATTTTAGAAGTTCTTTTCAAAATATAATTTTGGGGAATATTTGCTGATTTTATTGATTCAAAAATCTAGGCTGAATTTCATGGAAGACTGAGGTTTCTGAGCATGTAAACTAGATAGAGGAGTCTCTACAGTTCATTACAGATAAATGAAAAATCACTACCCTACAGCTCCATTTAACCAAGCACTGAAAAATCTGTACCCTCCTTAGCTTCCAGTTCAGATAATTTCATTCCATTGACTTAAACTCCCTAATTTCTACCTGAAATTTCACATAAAGCCCCATGAGAGGATATTCCTCACGACGGTTTTGCTCACCGAGCAAATGGCTGATCTATGTCCCCTTTACAGTTTCCTACATTCTCCTGTGCCAACATTTAAACAGCTTTTCATTGTAGAGCAAAATTTCTAAAATTATCAAATGAACATAAACCTTCTCACTCCTAGTACCATTTTCTGATTTCCCTGTGAGTCTCAAAGAAAAGATTTACCCATAAAGTTGTTAGAGACAGTCTACATTTCATATGAACCTATGAATTTCATTCACATACTTTTCAACTTTCCTTTCAAGCCACTAAAAACAAGGATGAATTAAACTGAGCTTTTAAGTCTCTGTTAGCCAGCTATTCACAAGCTCACAAATTTTCTTTTGTCTTTTAATAATTAAAGTACTTACATATCAAAGAGGATATTCTATTTCCACCTGGAGACAGTTTCTAAATCACAAGTTTCAATGAAATAGACTCCTGCATAACACCACAAACATACACACTGCAAGCACACATGAGTACGCAGACACCTGTAGACAAATAAATTCTCTTGCAGTCTTAAAGGCAAATCAAGTGGGCCACCTCAGACATATGAGACAAAGATGTCAAACTAAATCGCAGGTTTATATTTTCTTTGAAAATTTATTCTAGCCATCTCACTATCTCATTCACCTGAATGCCCATTGTATTTACCCAACAGAATTATAAGTAGCTTTTCCCATTTCATGTCTCCTAATAAATCTATAAATCTTTTATGACCTGGTATAAAAAATCCTGTTCAGCCATTATTTCCTATCCTAACAATAAATCCAGATAACAAGTGTGTTAGTTAATTAATTATAACAGTCTGTTTGCACTGCCACAGCCTTGAAACTAACACTCCAGTCCATAGTACAGCAGCGAGGGTATCCATGTGTGCAGAACATTCTCAGCTATTGTTGAGGACTCTGAGAAGCTATGGTTACTAAACAACTGCATGCTTTTGAATGGTGAATCTCACTCTGATCAATCCAAAGCTAGCCATATATCAATACCCTTTGTGTTCCTTCTATTTGTTGCACTCTTGGAGCACTGAGCTTCCCAGGATTTCTTTGGCGCCTAAAAGTGTTGTTGGAAATGGGCATGGCTGCCTCCCCTCCTAGTGTCTTCTTCTTACAGGCTTATAAAATTCACCCAGTATTTTCTGATGGGAAGGCTTTTCTAATTGTCAGAATAACCAGTCACATGTATCAATTGAGAGAGAGCCTTTCTAAGCATATGCAGCATTTAAAAAGATAAAGATATTTCCACTGTCTACAGTATGCTTTTACCTAGTTTACTAAGTACATCTTTGATTTTTAGTCAGGAGAAATCAACCACAGTTCCTAAAAAGCAGATGAGCTACATCAAAAGAAAAATTAAAAAGTGTTCAGGCATACCCAAACCATACAATTCAGAGTTAAGTTGCACTGTATTCTAAGACTAAGCTTCACATAGTTAAAAGTTAATTATTTTAGATGATATCATAAAGGCCTAAAATAACCAATGACATAATTAAATAATTCAAGGAGCAAATTCGTGTGCATACTTAAGACCCTTTAGGTTTACAAATTATAATATAGACTATATTATTTTTCTAGAAGTGGCATTTATTCATTAGTTCGTATAGCTGTTCTTATAACATGTGGAAATAATTTACTATACACAAAATATTTTCAAAGACTAATAAATCCAATCTATACTTTTCAAGTTTTCCAGTAGTGAGCACACACATTCAAGAGGCAATGAAACAGAATAATTCCTGGGATTTTTTTTTAATCCAGAAATAAAAGTAGAAATCATCTAAGTCTGCTCCTCATTGTACCGCTAAGGCAACAGACTTCACAAGTGACTTCCCCACCACCACACAGCAAGTTACAGGACTCCAGGGGACCAGTCTAGGATTTTAATGACCATTTTCCAAAAGAAGTCAATTTTAAAAATAATGAGTGACTCAATTTTGCATTCATTAAGGAAACAGCATTTAATTCTTTCAATCTCAGTTTTAGCCAGAGTAATATATTAAGAGGAAACAGAAAAAAAAAAAAATCCCTTTAGTGTTCATTGAAAAGAACCAGAAGTTGGCTCTCAAGTTGTTAGCTTTCCCACATGACGATGCTAAGGATCTGATTCCCCTGTCAGTTCAGTCACAGTCAGTGTTAATGGGAGTGAAAAAGAGGCCTTTGAAGAGAGCATTTGCTACTAATAAAAACAGCATTCTCTAGCTCAGTGATCCACTGTCCTCTGCCTCCCCAACAGAAGACGGCTCATTTTGTCCATTTGGCTCCCTGGGGCTGCAAGTTTTATGATCTATTTTCTCACTCTTCACCCCAGCCACACCCCACTTCAATTCACTAACTCACTTCTAATATTATTCTTTCAACCTACTGGCATGATTCAAAAGTCACTTAATTGATGTAAGGAAGATTTAGTATTCCATCAATGTATGTGTCCTAACTTGGTTAATAATAAAATTTCAAGCTGGCTAAACAGAGGCACGTGATGGTTAACAGTCAGATCAAGAAATACAGAGAAACACAAAATTCACAGGAAGACAGACAAACATGCTGGGATGTCAGGAAAAGTCCAGAAAATATTGCTCCCTAGAGTGCCCACTACTTAAAATGTAATTTTTTATTTCTAAAACCATCACGAGCTCCAATTTCCAGGAAATTAACCAACTCATTACTTAAGACCTGGTCAGTTAAGCCCCCTCTGTCTGCACAAGGAGCTCCTTTATGAGAACACTATATGGGAACACTACTTACCGTGTAGTGTATTGTAAAAAGAAACTCTTTCACTTTGGTTCTATTAAGTCAAGGTACACTATTAAAACTTATCTTTCCTTTGCCAAAAGAAAACACAATGAGGACAAATCAATCTTGAAAACTCTTTAAGCACCTCCTGTCTTTTATGGTTTTTCAATTTTAAGTAAATCTTAAAGTCCTCAATTTCTGAAGTTTCATAAAGATAGCTCACTGCCTTTTGTACTTCCATTCCTTTTTCCTATGTCAGAACTTTCTGGTGGCAAATACTACATCCTATATTATGTGACAGCAAATCAGACTTGGGTAGCTCCAATATTAAACCAACACCTGTTCTCACCACTTCTACTTTAGCCTTGTCTGTGAACAAGAGCTTTAATTGTATCCTAACATTTACAAATTTGAGTACAAAAATGGAAACAGCCAGTTACGAGACAATCATAAATGTTCTCTAATGAAAACCACACTCTTCCACCTGAATTATACACATAAGTGGTTTTACTCAGAGAAATTTAGGACTAACTTAGTTATACTGCAAGACTGTATTAAAGATAAATATTTTAATAAGCTTACATTGATTACACAGTATGCAATATTTTTAAAGAATTGAAAATGCAAATCATTTCGACACTTACCTGTAGGAGGGCCTTCCTCCCATCCTTCTGCTCTCTTAATTCTATGTGCAGTGAATCCTAAGCAGATATTGACTCCAATGGCAAAAGTGAACAGGGATATTATCTAAGAGAATAAAGAGATCAAGTTGTCAAATACAGCTGGACAAGACTAAATCAAATTACACGAAGGCGATTCAAATGGCTTCAATATCACCACCCAATCCTACCACTTCCAAATTGCATAATAAGGTGCTATCTTAATTTGCACAACAAAAAGGAGAATGCCAGTCAGTCACTGATTCTGAAGATCAAGCATGTCCCCTGTCATTCCTCCGTTCTCCCACCTGACACGACTGGAACGAGCTCCTCCTTGCCATGTCGAGGATTCTTGGAAAGCCCTTTGCAGCGTGTTCTCTTTGCCTTCACGGAGTGCACTGGTTTGGGGCTCCGGGTTTAGTCTATTAACTGTAAGCAATCCCACCTGGGAGGTTGACAGACTTCTCTGATTTGTCCAGAGCTTGATTACATCACAGGGTGTTCACAAATCGCAGCTCTGAGCATAAGAGGTTTAAGCTCTCATCCCACCCCCCCCATCCCCGCCCCCTTACAGGTCCCTCCCCTAACCCACAGACACTTTCATGTGGTATCCTCTGGCAACAGGAGGGTTTCTTACATTGCCGTGGCCCATAACAGTGCATGTTCATTTTCCTTTCCTCACAAAAACATGATTTGTCAAAAAGAAACCAAATGCATTTCATCCGATAAAAAGGAAACAGAGCAGTGCATGGGCTTTCCAAACCAGCTTTAAGCTTTTAAGGTTTACAATGCAGTCATTCAATGGCGTCAACCTCACCGCTTTATTTTTTTAAGCAAGGAAAGTTTTATCCTTTATAAACCTAATAACGTTCCTGTCTTTCCTATCTATTTATTTTGCTGCCAGTTTGAGCGACCCTGTCCCTAGTATCATATTCTCAGCTACTTCTGCCTCCTTGAAAGTTTCTCATGATGAAATTTCGCAAAATTGTAACTAGCATAAAAGATAACATTATTTTCCCCATGCTGTCGTTCAAGTTTAGAGAAGTAACTTTTATCAAAATACTGGAAATGCCAGCCACGCAGCATAAAGTCCTTCTGCCCTGGGAGGACGGACAAAATAACTTCAGTCTCTGCTTCTTCTTCCCGAAAAGACTGTCAGCTTGTTTGGGGCGGGAGGTGGGGGGGTGGGGGGTGGCAGGGGGGGTGAGGGGGTGGGGGGGTGGCGGGGGGCGGGAGGAGCGGCGGGGCACGGTGGGGAGGGGGGCGGTTTTTGAGACGCGGATGTGTGGGGGGAAGGGGATGGCCTGGGAAGCTTTATTAGCAATTGAATTTAGGAAGGAAATCTCAATGGCAGCAATAATTGAAATGTAAAGAATTGTTTCCCTAGTTATTTCTTGGTTAAATGTAGCCACCAAGTACTGTGTCCTTTGAGGCTATTGTGGCTACTAAAGTTTCTTTACTAAGCAATTTGGCAACCAGCACACTTTCAAAAGAAAAAATCAAGGCCTCTAAATCGGAAAGTTGTTTAAATATTACATGCCTTCAGGATTCAAATGAGGGAAGATTTGTTTTTGGCCTCTTCCTCAGCAGGTCCAGAGACCATCTTTCTTGCACAGCGCATGTGTTCGTGTGTAAACAAATACGAGACTTACCATGCAACAAATTACTAACAGAGTAGTGGCTCTGCTCAAATAAAACATGATAGCACAAAAGCAAAAACTTGTTTATAGGGGGTTGTATAGTAGGCCTGGGTTTCATTATAGATTCTTAGAATCTAGTAATACCTAATTGAAAAGAAGAAAACATATATACTGCCAAACTGTTCATTGCCTTTCTAAAATCCTTTTAGTTTTGCACTCTTGCAAAGAGGACAGGCTTATACATTTTTATATGTCAGCGTCTTGCTTTTGTCTGTATGCCATACTGAACAAATCTGGAGCAGGGTATTTAGCAAGGCTTATAAAAGATGTCAACTCCATGTAAGATTTTTCTATAATTTATGTTAAATTTCAAGATGCAAGCCTGCCATGATAGAGGAAAACAATAAACCCCAAAGAAAAATATCAAGGCAATCCTGTTATTTCATGACATGCCACAGTGCTCTAAATGTTCAAAAAACAAAAACAAAAACAGCCTCTTCTTTTCCCTCGCCAGAGTCTAACAACTTTTGACTTTGTCTGATTATATTGTATAAACCTAGCTAGAAGACAATGAGGGTTCCCTTGGGAAAAAAGAGTTCAGAAGCTGAATATCATCCATTTATTTTTCTCTTATATGCAGACTATCTGTGCAGGGGGAAAAGCTGTAATAGCCAAGTTGATCTGCTTGTTACCCATTATCCAAAAGAGTTGACCTCAGCCACTATTTCTTTGTTTTTTGTTTTTGTTTGTTTGTTTGTTTTGAGATGGAGTTTCACTCTTGTTGCCCAGGCTGGAGTGCAATGGCTCCATCTCGGCTCACTGCAACCTCCACTCCTGGGTTCACATGATTCCTGTCTCAGCCTCCCGAGTAGCTGGGATAACAGGTGCATGACAACACGCCCAGCTAATTTTTGTATCTTTAGTAGAGACAGGGTTTCACCATGTTGGTCAGGCTGGTCTCGAACTCCTGATCTCAGGTGATCCGCCCACCTCAGCCTCCTAAAGTGCTGGGATTACAGGTATGAACCACCGTTCCCAGCCCTCAGCCACTATTTCTGTTAACCATTCTGCCAAAGAACTTTGTCTTTTACCAGCTTGTCGTGCATAAGGAACGTGTTAACATACATACATGCACATACACAAGCACACATGTGCATACACACATCATTTTGCCACAGTTAAACAGATTTTTACTGCAAGATTATTGTTATAAATTAACTGTCAGGAGAATGACCAAGATGACCAAAGTCCCTACCTCGACTATCAAATTAACTACAAAATAAAATTATCCCTCATTACCTAAAACTGAAAAAAACAAAAAAGCCTGATAATGCATAAAGTAGGTTGAGAAATTCAATTAAAATGACTGGAATTTGTCCAAAACCTTTTGTAAGAAAACTAAATTACCAGAGGTTCACTTGCTACGATGTTTAAGATTTTGTAATAAGGACCCATGTGGCTGGCTCAGTAAACAAGAAGTGCATAAGAAAGACTGAAAAATTAGCTTCCAACATGGTTTATTAACCCAGCCATATTTCAGAGAACACTGCCCCCTGGCAGAAAAAAACCTAGAACTAGAAACAAATCTTTCAACAGTCTCAGTCCCTACAAATCATTCTGTGGTTTTCAAACTTTATTGGGCATCAGAATCACCCTGGAGGCTTGTTTAAAATGCTGAGGTTTATGCCCTGCTTATCAAGATCCTGATTCATTAGGTCTGGCAGGTGGAGAGAAGAAAGAGGAGTTTAGAGGTCAGACAAGAACTGGCACAATAGGTTATTTTGATGGAAGTCGGATAAGAACCACATTTATGGAGATAAGACCTGGTTCCTGCAGCAGATGTGATTGACTGGCTTCAACAATTGTGGTCTGGCAGGAAAATTCAACCTAGGGATAAACAAAAACTATGTTTCCCAGATAGGAAAAACTGACAGCTAGAGGATCATATCCACTGAGAGGAGGAACTGGCAGTTAGATCATCTGAGGTCCTCCTGATTTCAGACATCCAGGCAGCACATAATATAGAGCTTTAATTTTAGGCCATGCTCCACTTGATGCCTTGAACTATTTAGAACTGCATGATGACCTGAGACTTCTAGGAAATCTAGAAGTTTTGCTTCTCAATTTCTCCATTACTTCCTTCTTTGGGGTTTAAATGACTTTTTGGTATACTTTTTTGAATATCCATTTTCAAGCTCACCACTTCTTTCTTCTGCCTGCTCAAATGTACTGTTAAATCACTCTAGTAAAATTTTTTATTGAAGTTAGTGTACTTTTCTGCTCCAGAATTTCTATTTGTTTATTTTTTGAATTATTTGTTTACTGACATACTTTGTTTAGGGAAACTGTTCTCTTCATTTGCTTTACTTTTTGTTCATGTTTTTATTTCTAGCTTTTTAAATATGCTAATGATGGTTGACATAAAGCCTTTGTCTAATAAATACAATATCCATGTTTCCTCAAAAAAAATGATAAGTACCACATTTAGAGAAGTAGAGCATTATAATAAATTACTTTGAATTAATTTATTTATGCCTTGCATATTGAATTGTTTGGTCTAATTCATAGTGGAATTTTAATGTTATTAATAGCATTCACTATTAATTGGACAATAAAGTTTAGATCTCTTAAAGACAAACTATGGCTTTTCCTCCAGGGGACTCATCTCCGAACTGTAAGAAGCAGAGTAGTATTTTATTTGCTTTGCTGGTGACACAAAGCAGCAGTGTGTGTATTGCTTAATTGTAATACAGTAGTTACATTTATATAAATGTACAATCTATCTTCTCATGAAATTATTCTATGAGTCCTTGTTCCCTAGCCCTGATGAAGATAAGAGGGCTTGAGGTTAACAGTGAGATTTGAAAGATAAGTGATAGAGGGTTATCATTCTTGCTTCCTGAAGTAATTAATTATCATGAACTGATTGAAACTGTATGTACATCCAGAGTTTCTCATTATGCAGAATTGGCATCACTCAATTTAACATTATTCCCAGAATAATCCTAAGATTATGTATGATATTAGACAATTATTAACCATGTCATTTTCTGTAGTATCATTTAGCAATAACTATAGCACATACACTACAAAAGTAAGAAAACACCATAGATAGTCTTCTTATTCTATCTTAAAAGTCTGTTGTCTTGTTTTTAAGTTTTGCTGTGGTTGAAAGCTATTAGAAAATTCAGATTAAAACTGGACAACAGCCGGGCGCGGTGGCTCACGCCTGTAATCCCAGCACTTTGGGAGGCCGAGGCGGGCGGATCACAAGGTCAGGAGATCGAGACCACGGTGAAACCCCGTCTCTACTAAAAATACAAAAAAATTAGCCGGGCGCGGTTGTGGGCGCCTGTAGTCCCAGCTACTCGGGAGGCTGAGGCAGGAGAATGGCGTGAACCCGGGAGGCGGAGCTTGCAGTGAGCCGAGATCGCGCCACTGCACTCCAGCCTGGGCGACAGAGCGAGACTCCGTCTCAAAAAAAAATAAAAAATAAAAATAAAAATAAATAAAAAAAATAAAACTGGACAACAATCTTTGCAAAAGAATTGACTAGTCTAAACTGAGCAGAAAATTTTGATGGCTAATAGAGGGACAAGCTGGCTCAATTGCTCCCACAATCCAGGGCTGCAAATATGTATAAGTCTTACAATTACAATTCTAAACCACAGAAGCAAAGTTTTATGGGTAGTCTATGGTCCCACAGGATTCTCCAGCAGAAGAACGGCATATACCTGTCCAAATGCAAATTAGCCTGTGCTATTAATTGTTACACAATCGAAAGCTGACATCAACACTGTTGCATCTTTCAATGATTTTAACTTACGGCATAAATTTTATGCATTACATTTACTCCCTATGGAATCTAAGTATGATCCCCGACACCAGAACAATCTCTGCCCTGTGTGAATATTGCACAAATATTCATTAGCTTCTACAATGTACCAAGCACTCTTCTGGGAACCAGTTGTACTATGTAGGGAGCTGGCCCACACATAGCTCCTACTCTCCACATTCATCAAGTAGGCACAGAAATAAATGTAAAGTTACAACTCTGGAAAATGAAGAAATATAGAGGTAAATCACTATTTGGGCAAATATCATTCAGATTACCTAGTCAAGAGAGTCAGAGAAGAATTTGTGGAGTAAGTGTTCATTGAGCTGTGATTGGAAGGGTGTGTGGGAGTCAGTAACCAGATTAGGAGAGGAGCAAAGAATTCCAGACAGAGGAGAGAGAACCGACAAAGATTCTGCGTAAGATGGAGGCATGGCACATCCACAAGACAAAAAGGCAGCCAGTCTGACTAGCGCAGGGAGAGCAAAAGTTAGTATAAGAGAAGTGAGACTGGAGAGGTTAACAGAGGCCAGTCATGTGGGGCCTCTGAGGTCATGTTAGGTGATACTGTCTTTATCCTAAAGGCAACAAAAAGCCCTTAAAAGGCTTAAGCAGGGGGAGGCTTAATCAGATTTTGAAGCATTAATCTCTGTACGGTGTAGATATGAATCAGAGGAAGTCAAGAATGGATATAGTAGATCAGTTTGGAAACTTTGGCAGTAAGCCAGACAAAAGATCACGACAGCTTGCACCAAGGAGGCTATGGCAGCGTGGAGAGGAAGACAAGTGGGGGAGTTAGGAAAAAAGACTTGTTAATGAACTGGATATGGGAGTTGAGGGGCAGAAAGGTATTAAGTGTGACTCCTGAATTAATAGATACTTAATGATTATGATAACCATATATATACGCAGTGAAGTCACTTCTTTTCAATTAGATCATAAGAAAGATATGGAGATAGGTATCCATTTGCTAACATCCTAGAATTAAATAGTTAAAATAAGGCACAGAGCTAATAGCTTTAAAACACTTTCTGCTGTGACTGGAGATTACTAAAATATATATGTGTGTGTATATATATATGTATATACACACTCACACATATATATACATATATACACACACATATATATACATATATACACATATACACACACACACACACATATATACTGGACTTTAAACACTAAAAATGCATTTATTCATATTGAGGTTTTAAAAAGCATTCCCCCCCAGGAAATAACTCAGCTTTGTTCCTAACTCTAGCTCATAATAAAACATTTTAAAAAACTCAAAACTCAACGTAACTATTTCTTTTCAGCTACTCTAAACCCTGCATGCTAAGTGTCCAGATGAATGGAGAACATTTCCCCCTTGCAGAAGGGCTGAGTCGCCAGCAGGCTTGTAAGCCACATGAAGTTTTTCATTTATGAGCCTAGTTTGTAATGTGTCTATGTGATATATGAACACAAATGAGTGACAGGATAATTAGGAAAAACAACTGTATTACCGAAAGTTTTACCCTAGGGTTGGCGACTCCCATATTTTACCCTCCAGTCTCACTCACATAGGCAGGCTACAAACTCCACTTGCAGATAAAGAAATGGAGGTTCGAAGAGTATGGGACATCCCCAAAATGGTCAAATAATTGACTGAGCCAGTTCTAAAACCCAGGTCTCCTATGCCAGCTCAGTCCTCTTTCCATTGCAGCGTGACGCCTCTCTACTACACCACACGAGGGCCTCCACTCAACATGTCCAAAATGCAGATACCTACACAACCAGTTCACCCTCCCGATTTCACTTCTTTTCAGGAAAACCTTAAATTCAATTCACTTTTTGTTCATTTCAATCCTTTCCTCCCTTTTTTCTTGCCAGACACCATGTCTACAGATTCTAGTTAATAATGACAACTACTGCCATCCATTATCAGGTGCTGTTAGTTACTAAATTATCTTCCTATGTGATAACGTTCAGGTTCATCCCTTCAGCTTCATTATTCTGGACACACATTAGAAGGTTCTCTCACAGCCAGGCGCGGTGGCTCACGCCTGTAATCCCAGTACTTTTGGAGGCCAAGGCAGGTGGACCTGAGGTTGGGAGTTCGAGACGACCCTGACCAACATGGAGAAACCCCATCTCTACTAAAAATACAAAATTAGCCAGACGTGGTGGCACATGCCTGTCATCCCAGCTACTCGGGAGGCTGAGGCAGGAGAATCACTTGAACCCAGGGGGCGGAGGTTGCTGTGAGCTGAGATTGCACCATTGCACTCCAGCCTAGGCAACAGGAGCGAAATTCCATCTCAAAAAAAAAAAAAAAAAGGTCCTTCATAACTGCTCTTCCTGTTTGTACTCTCTGTCCCTCTGACCACCATTTCATTAAGTTCTCTTTTATAATTTATTCCCATTCATCACCCAGAGAGCCCTAAACAATATGCAAATCTAATGATTATCCTCCCAAACTTAAAACTTTTCTGTTTGGCTGCCTATCAAAGCAGTTCTCAAAGTATGGTCCCTGGACCAGCAAGGTTAGAATCACCTGGAAACTTGTTAGAAGTGCAAATACTTGGAGCCTGCCTCTTACCTACTGAATCAGAAACTCTGGGGTAAAGTCCAGAATCTGGTTTCACAACTCTACCAGGTGCTTCTGATGCGATTTTAAGGACCACTGACCTAGAGGGTAAGTTCAAGCTGCTTAACCAGGCCCATAGGACCCTAGCTCCAAAACTAAACTCCCTGAATTCAAATCCCAGCAAGACCACAGTTTAACTGTGAGACCTTATATGACCCTTAGGCAAATGACTTCTCCATCCTAAAACTCAGTTTTCTTGTCTGTTTCCATCTCATAGGATTCTTGAGAGTATTACATGAAATAATCCATGTAAATCACCTAGCACAATGCCCAGCATAGAATAGTGTTCATAAATGTTAAGTTTTCTTAATTAGAGAACTATTTTCTGTTCCTTGATCAAGTTGTACTCTTTCATACCTCCATTCCTTAACATACGTTGTTGCTTTGGCCTAGAATGCCCTTCTCCACCTAATTTCCCTGGCAAACACCAACATATTTATGAAAATTCAAGTCAGGTGTCACTCTGCTGTGAGCCTCCCCAGTTTTGCCCTCCTGTTCACACAGAACAACAATGGGCTGTGTTACCATATTGTTTGCAATCTCCTTTTTTTTTTTTTTGTTTTTTGAGACGGAGTCTCACTCTGTCGCCCAGGCTGGAGTGCAGTGGCATGATCTTGGCTCACTGCAAGCTCCGCCTCCTGGGTTCAAGCAATTCTCTGCCTCAGCCTCCCAAGTAGCTGGGATTACCGGCGCCCGCCACCATGCCTGGCTAATTTTTGTATTTTTAGTAGAGACGGGGTTTCACCATCTTGGCCAGGCTGGTTTTGAACTCCTGACCTCGTGATCCACCCACCTCAGCCTCCCAAAGTGCTAAGATTACAGGGGTGAGCCACTGCGTCCAGCCTGTCTGCAATCTCTTTTAAGACAGCTCTATCCCTTTTGATCTCTCCAAATGCAGGGACCAGTTATCCTTGCACTTCACAGAGCTTTGCACCCTGCCTGGAATATAATAGGAACACAATAAATATTTCCCAAGTAAACTACTTGGCACAAAGAAATTTGACTTGTAGTCCTTCCTCTGTTACTAGCTTTGTCACTGCAAACCCAAGTCTCTTCACTTGTAAAGGAGAGTTAGCAGGCTAAGCGACTTTTAGCCATTTTTTTAACATTAAAATTTTGTTTCCAAATAAAATCTTAAAATGAATACTTTTCTCTCTTAGGGTTCCCTGTTTTTTCAGTATTTCTTGTCTCCGCAATGAGAGCGTAAATTCTTAGAGAGCAGGGGAAAAAAGCAATGTGCTATGGAGAATAAGGGTTTGGATTCTGTGGCCAGGCACAGTGGCTCAAACCTGCAATCCCAGCACTTTGGGAGGCAGAGGCAGGTGGATCACCTGAGGTCAGGAGATCGATGCCAGCCTGGCCAACATGGCGAAATCCCATCTCTACTAAAAATACAAAAATTAGCTGGGCATGGTGGCGGGTGCCTATAATCCCAGCTACTTGGAAGGCTGAGGCAGGAGAATCACTTGAACCCAGGAGGGAGAGGTTGCAGTGAGCCGAGATTATGCCACTGCACTCCAGCCTGGGCAACAAGAACAAAACTCCATCTTGGGGGAAAAAAAAAAAAAAAAAAGTTTGAATTCTGGAGTCCAACTGCCTTGAGTCTGCCCATTTCAAGCATGAGACCTTGCTTAACTTCTCTAAAACATGAGTTTCTTTTTAAAAATAATTGTTCTTAATGAGAATACTTGGACACAGGAAGAGGAACATCACACACCGGGGCCTGTTGTGGGGTTGGGGGAGTGGGGAGGGACAGCATTAGGAGATATACCTAATGTAAATGACGAGTTAATGGGTGCAGCACACCAACATGGCACATGTATACATATGTGACAAACCGGCATGTTGTGTACATGTACCCTAGAACTTAAAGTATAATAAAAAATTTAAAAATAAAAAAATAAAAAGATAATAATTATTCTTTTCACACAGGGTTGATATGAAGACCAAATGATATAATGCATGTTAAGCAAGTATCTCAGTGCTAAAACACCGAAAACAAACAAATATTCCCCATTACTCTATATATAAGAGAGTAAGGTCTGCGTCATCTGCTGTCATGCGCTCAGCATCTTCCAAAGTGCTGGGCATAGAGTGCTTAGTAGTGACATAGGTTCTAAGAAAATCGCTTTATTTTATGGAGAGATTATATGTAAGTAAAGTTAATAATGTTTCAATCCACCTTTTTCACATTCTTTTTAACCTCATGAGAAAATGAGCAGCTCTTATTTGGCAAAGGGTTGGGTGATTCTGGAAACAGCTTTGAAGGACACATTTCAACCACAATCATAAAGCCCCTCCATTTGGATTGGAAAGCCCCAAAAAGTTGAGCTTTAACTCAATGAATGTGTTTGGATTCAAACCTAAAAGGAAGTTTACACTTGCCGCTGCAAAGGTGTCATCACGTGCTTACCAGCACAGTGGAACTGTCTCAGGGAGGAAGCAAAACTGCCATTTCTGTGATTCCCCTTCCCAACAGTGAAGGGCATTCAACAAATTAGGAAGAGAAGACAACTTCCTCTGCCTGATAAAAGGCTTCTACAAAAAATCCAGAGCTAACATCATCATATTTAATGGTGAAAGACTGAATGCTTTCCCCTAAGATCAGGAGCAAGACAAAAATATCTGGTTTTACCACTTCTAGTCAACTTTGTACTTCCAGCCTGAGGAATTAGGCAAATAAGTAAATAAATGAACGCCATCCAAATTGGGAAAGAAGAAATCAAGCTATCTCCATTCACAGATCTTGTATATAGAAAATCCTAAAGAATCTACCAAAAATAAAAAGTGAAACTAGTAAAAATGAGTTCATGAATGTTGCTTGAAATAAGACAAAAATACAAAAATCAGTTGTATTTTTATACACTAACAATAGACAATCTAAAAGTTAAGAAGAAAATTACATTTATAATAGTATCAAAGGTCTACAATACTTAGAAATCAATTTGACAAAGTAAGTGAGATTTGCACACTAACCATTAGAGAAAATCATCGAGATATATTAAAGAAGACCTAAATTTGGGAAGATCTGCTTTTTTGTAATTGGAATACATTATTGTCAATATGGCAAGAAAGTGAAAAGATGACCTACAGGATGGAAGAAAATATTTACAAATCATATAACTAATAATGTTCAAATACCTAGAACATACAAAGAACCCTTAGAACTCAACAATAAAAAGACACATAATCCATTTTTTTTAATGATCAATGGATTAGCATAGACATTTATCCAAAGAAGATATACAAATGGACAATAAGCAAATGAAAGTTTGTTCAACATCATTAGAAAATGCAAGTCAAAACTGTGAGATATCACTTTACCCCCACTAGGATGCTAAAATTTAAAAGACAGTTAATACAAACTGTTAGAAAGGATGTGGAAAAATAGATTGTAAAATTGTGCAGTCACTTTGGAAAGCAGTTTGGCAGTTCCTTAAAATGTTAAATATAGAGTTACCCATATAACTCAAAAGTTCCACTCTTATATATATACCCAAGAGAAAGTAAACATACTTCCACACCAAACTTTAACACAAATGTTCACAGCAGCATTACCAACTGATGAATGAATAAAAGAAATGGGGTATATCCATAGGGTGAAATATTACTCAGCAATGAAAAGGAATGAAGCCTTTATATGTGCTTCAACATCACAAACCTTGAAAACATCACATCACGCTGGGTGAAAGAAGCTAGCCACAAAAGCCACACGTTTTATGATTCCATTTATATAAAACATCTAGAACAGGCAAACCCACAGGGGGAAAAAATCGATTAGCAGCTGTCAGATGATGGGGTATTGACCGCTATCAGAAATGAGTTTTTGTTTTGGAGTGATGAAATGTCCTAAAATTGCATAATGGTGATGTTTGCACATCTCTGTAAATATATTTAAAACCACTGAAATGTACAGTTTAAAAGAGTGAATTGTATAATATATAAATTATATCCCCAAAAAAGCTGCTATTTTAAAAAAGAACTAATGAGATTATACCAGAAGAGAAGCAAATTCCAAAGCATCTGGATGCACAGAAAAGGAACATTAATCCTGATTTTCAGTTCTCAGGTTCACGCATTCAACGTTGTCCCCAGAGTCAACCCGGCTATCCTCTGAACCTGATGATTAACAGGAGGACTGATGCATTTGAGTCATGGTGTGGACTGCTCTTAATGAGCCCCTGTGTGTGTGATGAAACCCTCTGCATCCCCCAAAATTAGAAGAATTACTGGGACTTTGTCAGAGCAACTTGGCCCTCTGCCATATCTCTTCCACCAGGTTTTCTGTTTCGTTTTACTTTTAAACAAAACAGCCTAGAAGAGACCCTAGTTCTTGCATACACATCTCAAGTATCCTGAAACTTAATGGCAACAAACTGTAAACAGAGTTTGTGAGGCAGTTGTGAGAATTTAAGAACAATAATACCCTTCATTTGAAGAAAACTTCTTTTAAAAAAAAAAAAAAAAGCCCTATGAACCAGAGTTATTGTTAGATAGATCAAGGCTCACTCACTCTTCCAGCTTTGCAATCAATAAAACAGAAAGGCTGTCCATAGATATGTCACAGAGCTAAAGGACCTCTGACAGGGAGATCAGGACAGCTCATATGGCAGATGGGCATGTGTTATAATGGTTGAATTATAAACAGGGGATTCTTACGTAGATAAAGAGGGAAAGGGCATTGCACGCAAAGGAAATTCCAGGAGCAAAGACTCAAAAATTTCAGAAAGGGAGAAGAGAAAGGAAAAAGTAAATATGTATACGTAGTACTACATTTGACACAGAACATTCTTTTAAGTGGTAGCTAGTATTCAGTAAGTGTTTGCACTTTGCCAGGCAACCTACTGGGGACATTTACATAGTGCATAATTTAATATTTACAAAACCTTCACAGTATTATCACTGTCAATAGATAAGAAAACAACTTCAAATATATCAAACAACTTGCCCAAGTTCAAGTGCCTATTAAGTGGGGGAATCATCTTTTCTCTTAATTTCCCAATAAGAATTACAAACCTGGGAAGACCTCAAAGGAATGGAAATTTCAACTGTGCGCTGAAAGAAACCTGAGTCTACTAAAGGCAGAGGATCCGATAAATGTTTGATGAGTCTTGATACTTGATAATGTTTCCTAATTCAGAAGATAATAGAAGCCACAGATTAACCTTTATGGTAGGCTGACCTTCTTGTGACTCCCAAAAAGAATAGGTTGCAAATGAAAAAGTGACCAGAACCTTGGGCATCCTGGACGTGTCATTTCAAAATCCTAAGAACTCAGAGAGAAGGCTGGTCATTATCAGACAATCGCCTAAATTTTTGAAACCAGAGTTTTCCAAATTCAAATAATAGTGGTTCAACACAGATTTAGTAAGCATCCACTGCAGTATTAGCTAATGCTTATTGAAAGCTTACTCTGTGTCAAGTACCATTTGATATCAAGGATAGTGAGATAAAAGGCATGTTTTAATTGGGAGATGGTAAAGTGTCTTAGTCCATTCATGCTTCTATAATAAAATACCATAAATTGGGTGGCATATATATATAACATAAATGTATTTTTCACAGTTCTGGAGGCTGGGAAGTTTACAATCAAGGCACCAACAGATTCTGTGTCTGGTGAGGACCCCACTTCCTCATAGAAGGCTGTCTTCTCACTGTAATCTCACATTATGGAAGGGTAAGGGTCTCTGTGGGGTCTTTTATATAAGAACATTGACCCATTCATGGGTCAAGGGTAGAAGGCTCTACCCTCATGATTTAATCACCTCCCCAAGTCCCCACCTCCTTATATCATCACCTTAGGAGTTAGGATGTCAGTGTATGAATTTGGGAAGGACATAAACATTCAGACCATAGCAGGAAGTCAGCAGTTTGTTAAGATGCCATATCCTGAGAATTGGCTCCCTCAATCCATTCATCCCACATCCAGGCTGCCTTCATCTCCTGCAGATTTTTTGCAGAAAAGGTTATAGAAACAGTTTATAGACTCTGCCAACTATGCTCCTGAGACTGTCGTTATGCACATGAGATTTGGACAGCAGAATTGAGATACCTCTTCCTGTCCCTTTCACCTAGTTATCCGTGCACACAAGATCAGAAATGTTAGGTTTCCTGCAATATTGTTTCAGTATCTATTCTTCAGCTTCCTAAGCATCAAGACACACCTGTGGAGGTGACAGAGCTGGTAGCCTCCTGATTCCTGAACCACAGATCTAAGATATGTTCTAGAACTCAATATTCCAGTGATAGGTAGCTGCCACATACAATGTACCATGGACTGAATCAAAATTCAAAAGTATATCGACAGGTTGAAATCAAGAGTTTAAAAAACAAGATCTGAGAGAGACAGCCAGATCAATCTATCTGGGACAACTTTCTTGAAACAGAATACAAAATTTAGTTATACAACCTTGCACTGGGAGAGAGCAGCACTAACAGCAATTCTTGTAAAAGAAACCTAGGCATTTGTGTTACCTGCAAGCTCTATAGAAGCCCATGTTTGGCTACGACCCTAAATGACTTCATTTTGTCCTAGGCTTCCTTTTTTTTTTTTTTTTTTTGAGACGGTGTCTCACTCTCTCACCCAGGCTGGAGTGCAGTGGGGCGATCTCGGCTCACTACAAGCTCCGCCTCCCGGCTTCACGCCATTCTCCTGCCTCAGCCTCCCGAGTAGCTGGGACTACAGGCGCCCACCACCATGTCCAGCTAATTTTTTGTATTTTTAGTAGAGACGGGGTTTCACCATGTTAGCCAGGCTGGTCTCGATCTCCTGACCTCGTGATCCGCCCGCCTCGGCCTCCCAAAGTGCTGGGATTACAGGCGTGAGCCACCGTGCCTGGCCCCTAGGCCTCTTTAATAATGATTACTGCCCACATCCAGGAGGGGAAAGTTTCAGCTGAGCCTAGCCAGACTCCATCTAGATTGCGTTCACCTCTGGATAGCTCCTTTTAAGAGGTCACTACAAAACTAGACAGCATTAAGAAAGGCATGACCAGGATGAGGAGAGGTCCTTATCGTCCAATCGATTCATTAATTCACTCATTCATTTGTTTATTTACTCAGCAAACTTCTATTGAGCACCTAGTATAGGTCAAGCATTGAGGATGCAGCCTCTGCCCCAGCAATCCCACATTTTAGTAGGAGAGGAAAATAATGTCAAGTAGCTGATAAACGATAAAGAAAAAAGAGCTCCAGAGCAAGAAAACAGAGGAGTAACGGGTGGAGCTATTTTCAGTTAGGCAGTAACAAAGATCTCTCCAAAGGGATGACATTTGAACAGAGACCTGGGTGACGTGAGGGGGAAGCCAGGTGTCTTGGAAAAAATAGCAAGTGCAAAGGCCCTGAGGTAGGAGCAGCCCAGTGTGCTCAGTCAGGCCAGTGTGGCTGGAGTGGAGTGAGAGATGGGGCAGCAGTAAGAGACAATGTCAAAGAAGTAATCAGGTGCTAGTTTATGCAGGACCTCACAGGCTTCATGTTTCATGTTGGATGTGATGAAATGCCACTGGAGGGATTTAATCAGACAATGACATGGTCCAATTTATGTTTCTCACTCTTACTGCTGTTCAGGAAATGGATATTTAATGAGCATGCTTGTGACTGTGCAGCCTGAACGTATGGCATACATGAAGGGAGAAGGTGGGTGTGCATTGCTCTTCCTCAAACATTCGAAGGTTAATGCAAAATGCACAGGTTTTATTATGCATCTCTCTATATATATTTTTATCTCTCTATAAAATATGTTATATAATAGAGTACATAGATTATATATCTATATAAAATATAATTATATATTATATATCTTTATATATTTTATAATATTTTATTATATGTTATATTATCTAGAGATATATAATATATTATATATTATGTATTATATATCTATAAATATATACAGAGATATATTATATATTATATAGAGAGACATATAATATAAATATCTATATATAATATTAGGTATTCTACATATATTACATTCATGATAACATAATATAGATATATAGAGATATCTTTTATATCTATACACAATAGTTATATATCTAGATTATATTATGTGTTATATTATAATACTATTATATTATATTATATATATTATACTATTATATTATATTATATATATTATAATATAATATTATATTATTATATTATAATACTAATATAGATGTATCTGTATAAAATACTTAATATATAATTATATTATTTGAGATATATATCTCTATATAATATTTAATATATAATTATACAGAGAGATACATCTATATATTTAATATCTAGATATATAATATAAAATATTTATGGCATAAATTTATATTGTTATATTCATAAATTTAATAATATAAATCTATATTATTATATTATATATAATGTTATATATTTATTCTATATAATAAATATCAGAGAGAGAGAGAGAGAGAGGGTCTTGCTATGTTGTCCAGGCTGGTCTACACCTCCTGGCCTCAAGCAATGTTCCCACCTCAAGCAATGTTCCCACCTCAGCCACCATACCCAGGCTCCCATGCATGCTTTTTCTAGGCAAAACTAGAAGTTACAGAGAAGCGTACTTCGTCTCGTAAGAGAGATAATGAAACAGTTATAAAAAATGAACTAACACTCACTATTCAGCAAAGGCTAGGTGGTGGTAGTCAGGATTTCTTACAAAGTATCTAAATTCAGAAGCAGTTTGGCTATATAACATCTAAGCTTCTTTCCAACTCTAAGCATCTACTATTTTTCTCTCTTCTTTAAACTGTCTCAGAGAGCTGAGTCCTCTACCTATAATAACTGAAAAAGAATTACTCAAATTAAATTAAATTAAATAATCAGAATTTCGTTTTACTTTTTCCTGGATAAATCAAAAGGAAAGGTAAGGATCTTTATACATACCTCGTTCTTACTATTTCACCTCCTGAAGGAAACAGAGAGAGAAAGAAAATATTGGTATGCACAATTTAATGTATGCCAAATACAGAGAACACTTGTCAAGGGTAAGCTAAGAAAACAAAAAAGAAACACATTTCACAAAATCCTATGATGGACTTAAGCAAGAGATGAAGCAATGTTTTTTTGGATTGATCAAGAAGACAGACATACAATAAGCTGACCAAGTTGACCTTACATTGCCTCTCCGACACGTCTGTGTCTCTCATAATCCTTTGTAAACAGAGAGTCACTGCATATTTGAAATACAATCACCTCAGATTGCCACCAGAGTGTTATGCAAGAGAATGCCAGAAGTTCTGGACCTTATGTTGCCCTGCTAAGCTTCCATTGCTCTTATGAAAGATGCTGTACAACTTGTTAATTGCTGAAAATCTGGACTGTATGGTTTGATTAGAATCATGACTTGGATGCTCACTAGCTCTATGGACTCGACTGAGTTAGGAACCCTCTCTAGACCTTCATTTCTTCATATGTGAATGAGACTGAGTATAGTCCCTTCCTCATAGGGTTGCTGTGGGAATTAAATACAATAATCCATGTAACATTAATTGCTAATAACAGTAGCCACCATATATTGAAGAACTGAAATGTCACAGATGTTGTACAGAGATTATCTCACTGAATTTTCTCCGTGATCTTGCAAAATACATACTGGTTTCTCTTTTTTGCGTAGGCTCACAGAAGTTTAAGTAACTGGCCCAAATTTACATACCCAGCAAGGGACAGATTCAGGTCATTCAAATTCAGGTCCGTCCAGCCAGAGCCCAGTTTCTAGGCATTTCTTGCAAC
This sequence comes from Macaca mulatta, assembly GCF_049350105.2. Lineage (NCBI taxonomy): Eukaryota > Metazoa > Chordata > Mammalia > Primates > Cercopithecidae > Macaca > Macaca mulatta. The sequence goes on from NC_133413.1 coordinate 130,018,889, forward strand.
AGCACACTATGCAATGGGACGTTTAGTTTTATTACTTTTAAAAGAAACTCCTCGGCCAGGCGCGGTGGCTCACGCCTGTAATCCCAGCACTTTGGGAGGCCGAGGCGGGCAGATCACGAGGTCAGGAGATGCAGACTATCCTGGCTAACACAGTGAAACCCCGTCTCTACTAAAAAATAAAAATAAAAATAAAGATTTAGCCGGGCGTGGTGGCGGGCGCCTGTAGTCCCAGCCACTCAGGAGGCTGAGGCAGGAGAAGGGCGTGAAGCCGGGAGGCGGAGCTTGCAGAGAGCCGAGATCGCGCCACTGCACTCCAGCGTGGGCGACACAGCGAGACTCCGTCCCTCAAAAAAAAAAAAAAAAGGAAAAAGAAAAAAAGAAAGAAACTCCTCCTATCTCTCACGTGAGGGGCAGCCGAGAAGTTTTTCCCTAGTCCCTTTAACAGTTCAGAAGCAGAACTGATTCTATCATGGGCAGTTTCTCATTTTGCTCCCAGCTGCAGGTTGGAGCACTACACCAATACTCTCTTTGTGTCATCTGACTGATGCAGCTGGTTTTGCATGCCTTTTAAGTTTGGGGCTGGGTAAATGCTGATCACACACTTGTAGCCTATGGTCTCATGTGATAAAATATTTTGCAAAAGGTGTTGTTTTTCTCCTTTTTTCAATCTTCCCTCCCTTTCTGCAGCTATTTCCCTTTCCTCCTAAGAATTGATAAAAATTCAGAAACCCTTATTTTCGCAATTCATCTCATGTGACCTAACTATTGACAATGGCCTGGTTGTTTCTCCCAACTACAACACAATTGATGACATGCCAGTGCTAAGAACAAGGATCGCCGACTGACAGAGCTGGGGACGATCTCTCTGTATTGGTTCCTCTCACGGCACCCACCATATTCTAATCATAATAATGATACTAAACGCAGTAACAACTACCATGTACCAAGAGCCTACCATTTGCTGAAGTTTTCTTTTTTTTTTTTTTTTTTTTTGAGACGGAGTCTCGCTCTGTAGCCCAGGCTGGAGTGCAGTGGCCGGATCTCAGCTCACTGCAAGCTCCACCTCCCGGGTTCACGCCATTCTCCTGCCTCAGCCTCCCAAGTAGCTGGGACTACAGGCGCCCGCCACCTCGCCCGGCTAGTTTTTTGTATTTTTAGTAGAGACGGGGTTTCACCGTGTTAGTCATGATGGTCTCAATCTCCTGACCTCGTGACCCACCCGCCTCGGCCTCCCAAAGTGCTGGGATTACAGGTGTGAGCCACCGCCCCCGGCCTTGCTGAACATTTAACGTAAGATCGACCATTCATTTATTTCCTTGTTCACTTATTTGCACAGCAGCATATTTTATTGAGAATCTACTATGGTCTAGGCACTGATCTAGGCACAAAAGAGTCCAGCAACTAACACAAGAATCCAAGTCTCTGGTCACAAAGCTTACATTTTATTGGTTGGAATAAAACAGAAACTATATAAATATATTAATTGGTTATGACAGAATACAGTTACCGCCTGAATTACACAAATAAGGCAGTTAGAATTATCATATTTTATAGATGAAGAGTTTGAGTAATTTGTGCAGTCACCACATCAGTTATACAGCAGGAATTTGCTATATTCTGATAATAACAGTAGTCAATATCGCAGCAATGATTATAATAGTTGCTATCTATCAAGGTAGTTATAGAATCGCATGAAGTATTTATATAATACCATTTTATTTTATTTTATTTTATTTTTTTATTTATTTTTTGAGATGGAGTCTCATTCCATTGCCCAGGCTGGAGTACAATGGCACTATCTTAGCTCACTGAAACCTCTGCCTCCCGGTTTCAAGTGATTCTCCTGCTTCAGCTGCCCGAGTAGCTGGGATTACAGGCACCCACATGTCCAGCTAAATTTCTGCATTTTTAGTAGAGCCAGGGTTTCACCATGTTGGCCAGTCTGGTCTCGAACTCCTGACTGCAGGTGATCCACCCTCCTCGGCCTCCCAAAATGCTGGGATTACAGGCATGAGCCACCACTGCTAGACTATAATCTCATTTTATGAATGAAGAAACCAAGACTCAGAAAGATGAAATAATTTGGTCAAGGCCACATGGTTAGTCTGTGGTTGAGAAATGATTTAAACCCAGTCTGCATGGTTCAAAGTCCATGATTTTTACACCATACCATGCCTCCTCTATTGAGTTTGTTCTACTGGAAATTCTTGTTACTAAATTGAAAGTTTCTTAAGAACAGAGATTTCATCTCCATCGTCTCCCAAAAGTTCTACAACATCTGGCTTAGAAAGTGTTGAACTTTGTATGTCGAAGTCTGCCAATTCTAATTTCCAGATCTTCTCATCGTCCCTTAGCCGTGGGTTGCAGCACGTAATTAGCAGTGCAGTCAACATGACTTTTGAACACCAGAGTGCTAAAGGACTTTCAAAGTTCAGGATGCAATGGCACCATGCTAGCATCAGCCTAACCTCTCCGAAATACCCGCATTCCCAACCAGGCTTGTGACCTGGACAGACATGTGTGCCTCTTTATTAGACTTGTGTTTGTCTAGGAATGAAAGGAATCAACAAGTGGGATGTACATGCCCTGCATTTCAATGAGAGCTGTCATCCTATGGCGTGAAGGGAGCATTGTGATGAATTGGAAGAGTGTGTGGACTCTTGCTGTCTTGCCCCAACCACAGGCTAACAATGCTTTTCTCAGCATTCCTCAGCATTGGTGCTCACAGCTGCACAATAGGATTTTGCCTTGTGCATTTACACACACAAAGCGGCTACGCCATAGTAAATGATTAGAATGGGTGAATGAATGATTTTTTGTCTTGTTGCTGTTCAAGTTCCTTCATGGCAACACAATACAGTTACATATAGATGCTTGGAGAGCAAGTTTAACGTTTTTGTTAAGATTTAGTGAAACGTAGACAGTTTTAAAAATAATAACATATAATATTGATTATGTGTTTACTATGTGCCAGGCATTGTTTTAAATACTTTACATTTCTTTTTTCAAAAATTGTATTTCAGATTCAGGGAGTCCATGTGCTTGTTTGTTATATGGATATTGCATGTATAATGGTAGGGACTGGGGCTTCTGTTTTTGCTGTTTTTTCAAACAGCTCTGTCACGCAAGCTGGAGTGCAGTGGTGCAATCATAGCTCACTTCAGCCTCAAACTTCTGGGCTCAAGGGATCCTCCTGCCTTAGCCCTCTGAGTAGCTAGGTCTACAGACATGTGCCACCATGGCAGCTAATTTTTAAATATTTTGTAGAGAAGAGGTTTCACTGTGTTGCCCGGGCTAAAAGCAGACAGTTCCTAGAGTCAGGCACATCTAGGTTCAAACTTCAGCACTGCCCCTTTACTAGCTGGTTAAGTTTGGAAAATGTAACTCCTCCTATTTCTCCACCCCTGTTTTCACTGGATCCTTTGTTCTCAGCTCAGACAGAGACCTTCCCTGACCACCTTGTCCCCTCCCATTCATCCTTCTCTCCCCTATGCTTATGCCTTGAGCACTTACCCAACTCCTGAATTGTCCACCCCCGACCATAGGACTATGAGTTCCACCAGTGTAGATGCCAAGTCTATGTCCCTCCCGTTAAGTCCCCAGATCCCAGCACTGTCCCTGGCACATAGGGATGTTCAACTAACATTGGTTGAATGATTTGACAAAGGAAGAGAATGCTGAAGAAAGGGGAAGGAAAATATAACTGGAGTTTGGAGGTTTGAGGCAGAGGAGAAGAGGGATCAGGCAACTGTCCTGCAGCTTTGTCCTCTGTCAATGGCAGCAGGGTTGCTGGGCCCTTCTACCTCCATCCCTCCCCAACCTGGGCACCCAAGACCAGACTTCTTGACTGGGCACAGTGGCTCACACCTGTAGTCCCAGCACTTCGGTAAGCCAAGGCAGGCAGATTGCTTGAGGCCAGGAGTTCAAGACCAGCCTGGGCAACATGGAAAAACCCCATCTCTACAAAAAAATACAAAAATTAGCCAGACGTGGTAGTGTGCACCTGTAATCCCAGCTACTCAGAAGGCTGAGACATGAGAATTGCTTGAACCTAGGAAAGGGAGATTGCAGAGAGCTGAGATGGTGCCACTGCACCCCAGCCTGGGCTACAGGGCAAGACTCTGTCTCAATTAAAAAAAAAAAAAACAGAGTTCTCAAGAATTTTCTCACTTCCTAGTGCGGTACTAATCCCCAACCCTAGAATAAATAACACCATTTTCTTACCCCCTTTCCAAGGCACCCAAAACGTGCTGGAAAAATTGCAAACCCCCGCTGATGTTATTCACACACATTCATGACGCTTCACTTCAGCAAAGCCTCCAGGCTTCCCTGCCAGGACATTGACTACATCATATCATCTATCCATTGACTAGTTCATGGACAATGTCTCAAGCCTTCCATTCCCATCCCTTTCAGGGAACGACTTTATCTCCTAATCTCGTCAGACGATCAAGGCCATTCTAATATGCTTAACAAACCACACACAGATTTTATTCCTAGTGATTCCATAAGAAAATATGCTTCAAAGGATGAAGGATATCGGTGAAAAAACTGATAGATTTTCTTGCTTTTGCCTAAGGATCAAATTGAGGTGTTTCTGAGGAAAATTGCTTGTCTTGTATTATTTAAGAAGGCCATTCTCTGGCAGCTCTGACTACATTTTTAATCAATCTGGAGCCACCGGGAATAGATATTGGAACTATAAATATCAGGGGTAACAATAATAAGAGGTTCAGCATCCAGGAATCACTGGATAAACATCTTATCTCACCACAGGCCTTTTCAAGGCAACCCTGACTGGCCAAGGGACTAAGAAATGTGGTCAGGCCAAAGTATTAAGTATAAACATAAATATTGAGAAACTGAAAAAGTATCTCTCCTAGCTATCTTCTGAAAAGGAGGGGCCACTGTGCTCTAGAAACTTCCTGATGGAAATGTTCTAACAACCAGCCACAGGAGATGCTTTGGTTGACAACCTTTCCACGCTCTTTGTTTTCATTTCCATAGGCTCCCTACTTTGAAAAAATAGTTATTTGAAATTAAAATAACAAATGTCTTGTGGACCACATGTCAAGTGCTTTTATAATTTCTTTTCAGACGTGATCTCATTTAAACCTGGCAACAATCATGCAAATAGGTACTATCATTATCTGTAATTTATAGGGTTAGAAGCTGAAATACAGAGGAATGAATTCGGGGAGCTGGGATGTAAACAGTGTGGCCCCAGAGCCTGAGAACTTCACCACTACACTATACCATCTGTCTTGTCTTTGAAAAGGACAGTATTTAACAAGAAGTCACAAATCAGTTTCCCCTTTGTTTATCAATTTAGGACAAAGGTAACAAACAACCAGCCCCTCTTGAGTTAGCTTCTGAGCAGAAGCTTTGGAATTCAAACAGATCTTGGTTTGAATTCTAAGAACTGTGAGACCTTTCTCAAGTTTCAGCTTTCCATTTGTTTCATTCTAGAAATAAGAATAACAGTACTGTTTCAAAGAGAGTTTTGAGCAGTTGTAGGCAAAGTTTCTGTAAAGGGCCAGAAAAACATTTTAGGTCTTGTGTGCCATACAGCAATCTCTGTCACAACGACTCAACTTGCTGTTGTAGCGTGAAAGTGGTCACGAACTGTATGGAAACAAATGGGGTAGCTACGTTCCATTAAAAATTTATTTACACAAACAGAAGGCAGCTGCACAACAAAGGAAACCGTGAACAGAGTGAGGAGACAACCTACGGAAATATTCACAGAAAATATTTATAAGCCATCCATCTGATAAGGGGCTAAGATCCAAAATATACAATAGCAAGAAAACAACCTGATATAAAGATGAAGCTGGAAACCATCATCCTTAGCAAACTACCACAGGAACAGAAAACCAAACACCGCATGTTCTCACTCATAAGTGGGAGTTGAACAATGAGAACACATGGACACAGGGAGGGGAACATCACACACCAGGGATCGTGGGGGGCTGAGGGGCAAGGGGAGGGAGAGCATTAGGACATATACCTAATGCTTGTGGGGCTTAAAACCTAGATGACGGGTTGACAGGTGCAGCAAACCACCATGACACATGTATACCTATGTAACAAACCTGCACATTCAGCACATGTATCCCAGAACTTAAAGTAAAGTAAAAAATAATGAATGAAGAACCTGAACAGACATTTCTCAAAAGAAGATACACAAAAGGCCAACAGGTACAGGAAAGGTGCTCAACGTCACTAATCATCAGGGAAATGCAAAGCAAAACCACAATGAAATATCATCTCGGACCTGTTAGAATAGCTACGATCAAAAACATGAAAGACAGTAAGTGTTGGCTAGGGTGTGGAGAAAAGGAAACCCTTATGCACTGTTCGTGGAATTGTAAATCAGTGCAATCATTAAGTAAAACAGTGTAGGGACTTCTCAAACCATTAAAAATAGAACTGCCATATGATCTAGCAATCCCACTACCAGGTGTACGTCCAAAGGAAATGAAATCAGCACGTCGAAGAGATATCTGCTCTCCTATGTTTATTGCAGCATTATTCACGATAGCCAAAATATGGAATCAACTTAAGTGTCCATCAGCAGATGAATTGATAAAGAAAATGTGGTATATATACACAATGGAATACGATGCAGCCCTAAACAAGAATGAGAGCGTGTCATTTGCAACAATCTGGATGAACCTGGAGGACATTATGCTTAATGAAATAAGCCAGGCACAGAAAGACAAATACCACGTGATTGCATTTATATGTGGAATCTAAAAAAATCAAACTTATACAAGCAGAGAATAGGACAGTGGTTACAGAGGCTAGGGGTGGGAGAAATGGGAAGGTGGTGGTCAAAGGGTATAAAGTTTTAGTTAGAAAAGATATCTTATTCCTCCAGGAGGAATAGGTTCTGGAGATCTATTATACAGCATGGTGACTAAGGCATAATAATGTTTTATATACTTGAAAATTGCTAAGGGAACAGATTTTAAACATTCTCATCACCAATGATAAGGATGTGAGGTGATAAACCAATGTTAATTAGTTTTAAATGTATACATTCACCAGTGTATACGTGTATCAAAACATCACATTGTATCTCATGCATACGATTTGTCAATTAAATAAACAATAAAGCAAATTGCATAAATATATAAACAAATAATTTTATTTAGAATCTAGACCAATGGGTTTCAAAGTGTGATCCCAAACCAGTCAAAATAGCATTACCTGGGAACTAGTTAGAAATGTAAATCCTCTGGCCACACCAGACCTACTGGATCAGAAACTTTAGGGGTGGGGCTCAGCAGCAGGTGTTCAAACAAGCCCTCCAGGTGACTCTGATGCAGCTGAAATTTGAGATTGATCTACATATTTCTATTTCTAATAGCGCCCTTTCCTAAGACTGTTTTTGTGAACCAGCTTTTTCTTTTCACTCTCTTTTGCTTTGCAAGTGTGAAATAAAACTTTGACATGTGCTGGAGAAAACAACAAAAACAGGCAGGACAATATCTGGCCTGCAGGCCATAGTTAACCAACCCCTGATTTTGAGCATTGCAAGAGATAACATATGGGCTTTGCATGATCCCTAGAATACAAGTCACTGAAAATGGGTAGTATAGGCCAGGCATGGTGCCTCACACCTGTAATCCCAGGACTTTGAGAGGCCAAGGCGGGAGGATCACTTGAGGTCAGGAGTTCGAAATCAGCCTGGCCAACATCGTGAAACCCTGTCTCTACCAAACATGTGTTTTTAAAAAATTGGCGAGGTGTGGTGGCACACACCTGTAATCCCAGCTGCTCAGGGGGCTGAGGCAGGAGAATCAGTTGAATCTGGGAGTTAGAGGTTCCAGCGAGCTGAGATTGCGCCGCTGTACTCTAGCCTATGCAACAGAGTGAGAGACTCTGTCAAAAAAAAAAAAAATGAAAGAAAGAAAAGAGAAAGAAAGAAAGAAAGAAAGGGTGGTGGAAGGGAAGGGAAGGGAAGGGAAGGGAGGGGAGGGGAGGGGAGGGGAGGGAAGGGAAGGGAAGGGAGGGGAGGGGAGGGGAGGGGAGGGAAGGGAAGGGAAGGGAAGGGAAGGGAAGGGAAGGGAAGGGAAGGGAAGGGAAGGGAAGGGAAGGGAAGGGAAGGGAAGGAAGGGGAGGGGAAAAAGGAAAAGAAAAAAAGAAAAAGAAAAAGAAAAGAAAAAAGAAAAGAAAACGGGTAGTATAATTGTTGTGGTTCCCACATGAGATGAGCAGTGCTTTTTCAAGTTAGGTCAAAAAAAAAAAAAAAAATTCCCAACCAAACTCAAGGAAATTTAACACATTGTCAATAACCTCTGGAGTCTTCCTTGGGTACATGCATAATTTTCATAGACTTTGAAAATATTGAAGAATTATTAACACTCCACCCACAAAATTGTCTTACAGATAGAGTTGCCAGATACAATACTTTTTTAGTATTTTCAATATTGGGGATGTATTTATCCTAAAACAGTATACATTGTTTATCTGAAATTGAAATTTAACTGGGGCATCCTGGGATTTTGTTGTTTTTGTCTTTTTTGAGTTTTGCTAAATCTAACAACCCCTACCTATAGATCTCTTAGATAAGTTTCACCATCTGGGAACCACTGGTTTTATTGCATAACAGGGATAACCTAAGATAAGCAATATTTTGTTCTTTCAGGGAGGAAAAGAATTGCATTCTTATGGAATTATCCCCAAGGTTAAAAACTAATAACTCCCCTGTGTAGAAGCCACTGAAACACTCTGAGACATCCCCGCGCTCTACACTCACGGATGCCAAGAACAAGCTTAGGTCACCCAAGGAAAAAGTACGATAATCTTGCATTTGTTCCTACTGATTAAAGTCGAGCAGCTTCCAGGAAAATGTAGGCGTCCCTCGCACCACTATGTTGAATTAATATCTGAACAGTATTAATGATGGAAAAACTCAAATATATCCAACATATCCAAAGTTTTGCAGTTGGATTTGTGGGTAATCAAACTGTGTACTGAGAAAGCCTATTTTGTCAGTAAACAAAGCTCCAAAGTGGAGACGAAATATTCTTTGCAAGTAAACACAGGGGCCTAAATCAAGGATTCCTGGTAAATATTTGATAATAATGACGCAGGCACACTAGGTGCCTTCAGGCTTCAGATATATTCCAACAAGAAGGCTTATAAAATCATTCTCACGAAAGTTATAAAAATGGGGAAATGTGGCTCAGCATGCTACAATCTATGTCTTTTCAAACTTCAGAGAAGGAAGATGATATTTGACATGTCCATGAAGATGAATGCATTGAGTTTTACTTAAAAGAGCACAGTATTTACCATCAGAAGACCCATGTTTGAGTTTCCGCACTACCACTTCCAAGCTGTGCAGCCTTGAAAAATTCACTTAGTCTCTCTGAACTTCTGTTTTCTCTCTCTAAAACAGAGAGGAAGAGAATTCCCATCTCACACGCTTTGGTCAGGGTCAAGGAGATAATAGAAATGAAAATCCTTTGCAAGCTGTGAAACTGCAAAGCACTGTCCCGATCATTTCTATGAAGAAAGGCAAACTCTCTGGTGACTGGAAAGTGAAATAATGTTGTACTGAGTGTTACCAGCTAAAACCATGCTAAGGACATTATGCTTTCAAGAAATGTGTGTTAGTTAGCTCAGGCTGCCATATTAGAAAGTAGCGGGTGGCTTAAACAATGAAATGTATCAGCCGGGCTCAGTAGCTCACACCTGTTATCCCAGCACTGTGGGAGAAAGAGGTAGGTGGATCACGTGAGGTCAGAGTTCGAGACAAACATGGCCAACATGGTAAAACTCCATCTCTACTAAAAATCCAAAAATTAGCCGGGTGTGGTGGAACATGCCTGTAGTCTCAGCTACTTGGGAGGCTGAGGCAGGAGAATCACTTAAGTCTGGAAGTGGAGGTTGCAGTGAGTCAAAACAAAAACAAAACAACAACAACAACAAAAGGCAATGAAACACATCATCTCACATTCTGGAGATGAGAAGTCTGAGATCAAGGTGTCGGTCGGTAGGGTTGGCTTCTTCCGAGGCTTCACTCCATGGCTTGTAGATGACCATCTATTCCCTGTGTCTGCTCCTGTGTCTAAATCTCTCCTTTGTATACAGACATCAGTCATATTGGGTTAGGACCCATCCTCATGACCTCCTTTAATCTGAATACCGTTCTGAAGACTCTGTCTCTAAATAAGGTCACCTTCTAGGGAACTGGGGATTATGACTTCAACATTTGCATTGCGAGAGGATACAATTCGACCCATAACAACATCTTTCATCTATTCTATTAAAAAGCGGTCAAATGGGTTCAGAGTGTGTCCCAAAGCCTGCTTCTCCTCAGATAAAAACATTCCACTCTACAATGGACACCTTCTGCTTTAAGATGATAAATTATTTACTTTGGAATAAGGATTCAAGTCTGTAATACCTTCTCCAAACACCAAAACACTAGACAGTGCCCCTCTTTTCACGAAAATATCTTTATTCTGTAGCAAACATGTCACTTTCCCTTATATTTAGCTTATGAACAAAATTATGTCTCACACTGATACAAAAACACTGAAGTTTTTAGATTTCAGACTCAATTTTCTGTTCAAGACATTTACTTATCAGTTTTCAATCCCTCCTGTACTAAGCCTACGGATTGTTGACACATTTCCAAATCAGACAAGGTACCTTCATTAACTTATAGGACTAATAAGTATATATACACACATATAAAAATCTCATATATAATCGATATATGTAACATAAAATAAAAATGATGTTTTTAAATCATCATTTAAAATCATAAGGCAAAGTTAGCCCTTTTTGTTTTTAACTCATGCTTTCTTAGCGACTCAATATTCTTCTTTCCATCAATAATTGTCTTGCCATCTTAGAAAAATATAAATGTCCCAGACCAAATGGATGCATGAATATTTCTCTTGGGCGTTGGTCATTATAGTTCTTTTCGCAACATCAAAAATGTGGAAATAGCCTGATATCGAGCAGGAGTTTGCCAGACAAATCATGAGGCAGCTACATCTAGAATACAAGGCACCCATTGAAGATTATGTTTTTGAAAAATATATAATGAAATGGGGCGATATTCATGGTATGCTGTTAAAGACAAGCAGGTTACAGAAGGCTATGGACAATTCCAATTTTAAGGCTACATACACATAAAAGAATATAGAAGGGATATTCATTAATGTGCTAATATGCTTATCTCTAAATAGTGAGATTGTAGATAATTTTTGTTTCTTTTTTGTACTTTCCCTTTTTGATTTTTTTCCCACAAAATGCATGCATCACTCATATAATGAAAATATGACCTTTTTTAATAAATGAAAATTTCCCTCTGAAAGTTTATTGCTTCAAACAAAGCACCATTCATTCCAATGGGTTACTGTATTTTTGAAAGATCTTAGTACCTTACTTCTAGGAGATGATAACTTAGGGAAAGGGCTCAAAAAAGTATAAAAATAATTATATATTCAGCAATATAATGCAACCTATCACATTATAAAAAGACAATTTAAAAAGAAAAAAGACTGGGCATGGTGGCTCACACCTGTCATCCTAGCACTTTGGGAGGCCGAGGTGGGCGGATCACCTGAGGTCAGGAGTTCAAGACCAGCCTGACCAAGATGGAGAAACCCCATCTCTACTAAAAATACAAAATTAGCCAGGCATGGTGGCACATGCCTGTAATCCCAGCTACTTGGGAGGCTGAGGCAGGAGAATTGCTTGAACCCAGGAGGCGGAGGTTGTGATGAGCCGAGATCAGGCCATTGCAATTGCATTCCAGCCTGGACAACAAGAGCAAAACTGTCTTACAAAAAAAAAAAGCGCTTAATGAAGGACTTACCTTTTGATTTAGATTAGGACTTAATGAAAATGTATGTTTTCCAGGAGGTACATAGACAATGGAGAGGAAGGGTATTCCTGACACAGGAAATGGCATAAGTAAACCGACTTGTAGTAAAATGCCTGGTCTACTCTGAGAGTAACAAATAGTTTAGTATGAGTAGTTCATGGGAGTTCTAAAAGAATGTCAGTGGCCGAGGGAGGAAAATCAAGTCATAGAGCTGGATGGTCATAAAATTCATTGTTCAAACTAAGATCTCTTCAAGCATGAAAAAAGTTGCTGTTAATAGCTGCAGGAAACAAAAGCATACACTAGGACCGTACCAGGAAACCAGGACATATGGCCACCTAACAAAGGACTGGATCCCAGGACACCTTAAATGCCAAGCTCAGATATGTGAACTTTATACACAGAATCTTGAAATCCTAGGGTTGAAAAGAAATGTCAATGCCCTCCAGCCTGGCTAACCATATTCCTGCCTCTCCAACTTTTCCAAGAATTGCTATCAAGCCTCTGTTTAAATTTCTCTGTGACAAAGAACTCGTTGCCTTGGGATGCCTGTTAGAAAATTCTTTATTGTATTGAGCTGAAATGTATCTCCTTGTGTCTCTTATTCATTTGGCTCATTTATTCATTCATCCTGCCCTCTCAAAGACAAACACAATGATTATCTCCCTTCCACATTAGAGGGAAAGACAGACATTGTGACCCTCTAAATCTTCTCTTCTCTTCTCCTACACCCACCCTTCCTACAGCATTCCTGCAGTCTGTCACCATACTCTTATAACTCCTAATTAGCTTTTGAATTCATCCACTCTTGTCACCTTCCCTGCTGCCCTTTTGTTTAGGGCCACCGTCTTTTCTTGCTTATATGACACAGCGCCTCCTAGGTGGTCTCTCTCTTACCAGCCATCCTTCCAACTCATTGTTCACATTGCAGCAAGATTGATCTTTCCAAGACCCCAAACCGATTGTGACACTGCCCTGCTTACAAACTCCATGGGCTCCCCATTTTCGTAAAGATCAACTACAGCTTCAAGAAGGACAGTGTCATGTCATTCTGGCCTCAGCCACCATTCCAGTCTCATTTCTCTCATCCCCTCCCCTCTCTTGCATTCCTTCTTTAGTCCCTTGCACAGCCCACTGAAGGTACTGACACCTCTGCTTGCAGCCCTCTTCCCTCCATCACCTTCACCCTCATCTGTACTCAGCCTTTGGGTCTCAATGTAGACATCACTTCCTATAGAATGTTTACCCTGGTCCCATTAAGTCTAGATTAAATATCCCTTCTCAGGTGGTCTCATGGGGACCTAAGCTTCCCCTATCAAAGCAAGTAGAATATTGAATTAAAGTCACCTGGTTCCTCATCGAACACCTCTGCTCCGTTGTAAATACCATGAGAGCAGGTCTTCTTCAGCACTGTTGTCTTCAACATCTAGCAGAGTGGTTGACACATAGTAGGTGCTCAGATAATAATAGACAATACAGTTGCTAATAAATTTATGTTTGGCACCCAGAACTAGATACGATTGTTCGGAATATGTTCTGAACAATACAGAGTACAATGACTATCATGTCTCATGTTCTATACTCTAGACCTCTTTTTCTTTCTTTCTTTTTTTTTTTTTTTGAGACAGAGTCTCACTCTGTCACCCAAGCTAGAGTGCAGTGATGCAACCTCAGTTCACTGCACCCTCCACCTCTCCTGCCTCAGCCTCCCGAGTACCTGGGACTACAGGCACCTGCCACCACGCCCAGCTAATTTTTGTATTTTTAGCAGAGACAGGGTTTCACCATGTTGGCCAGGATGGTCTCCATCTCTTGCCCTCGTGATCCACCCGCCTCCGCCTCCCAAAGTGCTGGGATTACAGGTGTGAGCCACCGCACCTGGCCTCTAGACCTCTTTTAATACGACAAAACTCTGTTTTAAAAGAAACATATCACTACTGATTTTATTATCAGTTTAAATCTCTAAACCTTAACTATATGAAACTGCCACTTCTCTCTAACTTTCTGTCTCTTCCTCTCTCTGTCTCTTCCTTTCTCAATCTCCCTTTCCCTCCCCCTCTCCTTCCTATCCCCTCTGTCATACACATACACACATACCTAATAATTTGCAATTGACTTTTGGGATCCATGCACAAGACTTTTTATATCCCTCTCTGCACACATACCCCAAAAGTTAAAAGTCAAAACAGATTATAACTTATTGATAACTTTTGGACTCCTAATCCTTATGCCTTTTCTCTTAGCAAATGGGAGCCTTATATTATGCCTTTATAGATATCAGTGATGCTGAATAAACACGAATGAAGACAGAGCCCAGTAGCATGCCACTAAAGACATTCACATGTCAATCCATAGTTTAATCAGCTCTCCTTTAACAAATGCATTCAACCAGTCATTAATCCAATCCATATGCACTTTTCTTTTTATTATTATTATTATTATACTTTAAGTTCTAGGGTACATGTGCACAACGTGCAGGTTTGTTACTTATGTATACATGTGCCATGCTGGTGTGCTGCACCCATTAACTTGTCATTCACATTAGGTATATCTCATAATGTTATCCCTCCCCACTCCCCCCACTCCACGACAGGCCCTGGTGTGTGATATTCCCTGCCCTGTGTCCAAGTGATCTCATTCTTCAATTCCCACCTATGAGTGAGAACACGCGGTGTTAGGTTTTTTGTCGTTGCGATAGTTTGCTGAGAATGATGGTTTCCAGCTTCATCCATGTCCCTGCAAAGGACATGAACTTATCCTTTTCATGGCTGCATAGTATTCCATGGTGTATATGTGCCACATTTTCTTAATCCAGTCTATCATTGATAGACTGATAACATTTGGGTTGGTTCCAAGTCTTTGCTATTGTGACATATGCACTTTTCTAATCCAGAAGAAGATGACAGAATCTGTGCCTTCCTGAAATCAATGTTGTCAACTGATTACAGTTTATTGAGTATAACCATGTTCCAGGTGCATTCACATACTTTATTTTAGTTAAATCTTCCAGTACCTATTATTCTTTTTTAATAGATAATAAAACCATCTCTCAGAAAATTACACACGTAGCAAGTGCCAGAACAGGGATGTGGGCCCAGGTCCTGTGACTCCAAGTTCATGGTCATTAGCACACATGATATTGGGATTATCTCAAAAAAAGAAAACATGCATAATTTGATTTATGCTGGCTCCACTATTCGCCACCTACTTCACTCTCCCAAATATCTGTGGAATTAATTAATTCCTTTGATTAGAGATTCCTAACCGGAGGTTCATTACAACTCAAAGGAGTCTCAGAGTTGACTTGTAATGAACCCACTGAAAGTTCATACAAAGTGCAATATGTGGTGTATCCTGCATTTTTTTCTACTTAGTGTATGGATACACTAAGTAGTGTGTATCTATATCTGAAAAGGACCTTCTCAAACAGTTTGAGAACAACTTCAAGTTTAAATAACTCCCTATCAAAGTTAATCACCATTCACCTTTCTGTCTGAAGGTTTAGATTGCACGCATCTCTTTCTTTAGGAAATCAAAACTGCATTTACTTATCTCTAGCATCCCAAATTCTCCATCACTTTCTAAAGAGTTTTTAGAGGGCTTGCCCACGGGCCCATTCTGAGGTCCTGGATGCCTTCTCTGGATCAAGCTTATCAAAGGACTCTTAGAAGCCCACCTATCTAGGCCTTTAGTGTCCTTGTCCCAAGCCAGGTTCCAGCCTAAAGAAGACTCCTTTGCCTTCACAAAGTCAACAGAGCCAAAACTGCAAGAGGCCTTTCTTGCAGCTCTTCCTTGGGGAAGGTTAGGATAGGTGCAATAGCAATAGGAGAAGCCCACCCGTTGAGATGTGAATTAGAAAGGGAACTGATAGACCCAGAGACTCGAGACATTATTCTCAAATATCCAGAAAGTCTAAACCCTTCCATTGCTAAATAAGTAGAAAACTATGTCTTCCCTGATAATCATACTTAATCTTTATTCCTTAGCATATTATAGATGATAATTTCCTGAAAGCTTCTGTATCTCTGTCATCTAATTCAATGCTTAAACATAAATAGTCATTCACAAAAATTGCACAGAAATTCATTGAGCATCCGAGCTAGGTCTAAGCACTAACTGTAATGATACTAAGACAAAAAGAGTTGATCCTTAAGGACTGGTGTGGGATGGACAAGTAAATAGATAGTTATAATAAAGAATGGTAAGTGCTCTGATCCACAGGAACAAAGGAAGCTCTGGGAGAACAAGAGGGGGCCACGTAACCCATTGGGAAGGATGATCTGCATAGTTTCCAAGAGAAAGGGGCTTTCAGCTGGGTCTAAATAAAAATAGAGGTTAGACACAGACCTCATAGATGTACAGAAAGAAAGTCTTATTTAATAAATAGTTTAACATCCCTAAATTCATATATGATATGGACAAAATGTATATAAAATGTACAAAAATGGTGCATAAAATCTGGAGGAGTGAGTAGTAAGATATAAAAATGAAGAGGAAGGTAAAAGGCAAGTTGTGGAGAACATGTATCCACCAAAATTATTCTTGAAAGAAAATAAAAATGGGAATCTGCTGAAGACTTTTCGAAAAAGAACTGCATGATCCTATTACATTTTAGAAAGATCATTTGACACAGTCTGGGCACGGTGGCTCACGCCTGTAATCCTAGCACTTTGGGAGGCCGAGGTGGGTGAATCACTTGAGGTCAAGAGTTCGAAACCAGCCTGGCCAACATGGTGAAACCCCGTCTCTACTAAAAATGCAAAAAAAAAAAAAAAAAAGAAAAAGAAAAAGAAAAAAAAATTTACCTGGGCATGGTGGCAGGCACCTGTAATCCCAGCTACTTGGGAGGCTGAGGCAGGAGAATTGCTTGAATCTGGGAAGTGGAGGTTGTAGTGAGCTGAGGTGGCACCACTGTGCTCCAGTCTGGGCAACAAAGCAAGACTCTATCTCAAAAAATAAGAAAGAAAGATCATTTGACACAGTGTGGAGACAAAAAGTAGGTATGCGCTGGGCAAGACTGACCCCAAATGAGACTAATGGGAAGTTGTGGCCAGAATGGAATTTGAGGGAATACTCGCCATAACTATAACAGTGGTGGGGAGGTGGAGACACGAGTATGTGTATGAATTATACTCAGCAATGAGAGTAGACAGGGCTTGGTGATGATTGTCATGAATGAAAGGTAAGAAGTCACCTAGGGTGATTCCGGTGTGTCTGACTTGGACAACTTGAGGAATGCCATTTAAGCAGTGGCAAAGAGAAGAGGAAGAGCAGGCCTGGGAGAAGAAGGGAGAAGACAGATCCAGGTCCTAACTCGCTGATTTTAAGGTGCTCTATGGGACATCAAAGTAGAGACTGGAATTTTAGGGGAAAGATTAGGCTAGGTTTGGGAGACATCATGTATGTGTAGTGGTTGAAGCCATTGGAGTGAATGAGATTATCCAGAGAGACTGCAGGATGAGAAGCGAAGAGAGTTAAGAAGAAAGAGCAGTGCACACGAACATTTATGAAGTGAAGCCCTTTAAGTATTAAATTGTAACTCAAAAGGTCAGAAGGGAGCCAGGGAAGCACGAGATTGCAGCATCCAGGACACAGTCAAAAACAGAGAGAGGAAAGGACCAATAGTTCAAAATGACACAGAGGCTGTGTGTGTACGTGGGGGTGCGGGGGAGTTGAAAATGCTCTATGGTTTTGCTACAAGGAGGTCTTCGGCGGCCTTGCCAAAGGTTGGCCCTCAGAGGTGAGGGTGGACGCCAGGTGACTAGGTGTGAAGGAGCAAAAGGGTAGTGAGGACAAGGAGACAGCAAATGCCACCCACTCTTTCAAGGAGTTTAGTGGGAAGAGGAGCAGAAAACTGAGGTGACAGCCAGAGGTGACCACTGCAGGGGAAACCAGAAGTTCCATTAAATACCTGATGAGCAGAAGTGCAGAAAAGCTCCTGCGCCCCGTGGAACTGGGTGTGTGATAAATACATAAGCAATACCATCATTGGCTTCCCTCTCCATCCTGCTGGGCACTAGAGCGGCTTTTGTTTCCATTCCCCCTATCAGTGAGAAGTGGCTCGTGCTTCACTTGTTAAAACGAAACAAGAGTGTGGAAGCTCAGCAATCATCGCTGGAACCCTTTGACCCCCGCTCCGCACCTGAAGACCTGAAGACCGGCTGTGCCCGCTGCCCCTGCGGACGCTCCCCAGTGTTCGCCCTTGGAGATTTCCAAGTCCAAATCAAAAGCACCCATAATCAGTTGAAACCCAGGGCTCCCTCTAGTCTTATCCAAAATTAGCCAGATCCTTTTGAAAGGCTTGTTCAAAAAGAAGAGGACAAAGAGCCAAGAGACTGGCTGTGCCGAATTGTGCACGTCAATCAACATCTTTGTGGAGCCTGCGAGGGGCGCGTTGTGGGGAAGGGGCTCCCTCCTTCAGGGAGATGATTCTGTTTCCTGGAGGCAAGTGTGGGAGTCCAGAGGACCTTACTAAACATATTGTTTTAAAAATCCCCGTCCTTCTTGCCAAGCCACTGTCCCACAGGTAATAAACAAGAAGCCCGGCCGTCTCGCCGCCCAGGACAGAACTCGCTGTGCCCTGCAGCTGGTAAGGCTGAGGGTCGCCCGCTTGCACAGTGTGGAGCCGTGGTGAACCGAGAGTCCTCCACAGTCCCCCTCTGCAAGTCGGACCGGCTCGCCTTCCAGAAACCAGAGACAAACTCGATATTTACAAACTCATTCTCTGGCAACGAAAACTCGAAAAGAGTTGAGCTCCGCATTTGCGCGCCTGCAAATTGCTCCAGCTGAGTGCACGGGAACGCAGCCCAACAGGGACCGTTTTCCGGCAAACCTGGAGGCCCTTTGCAAGGTTTCTCTGCTTGACAGAATGGCAGCTGTGACCCGGGAGCCCAAGCAATGGAGGACGGGTAGAGAGAGGCGCATACCGTACCCGATCGGCGTGGCGGGTCATGCTGCGGGAGTCTCGGCGCCTGTTCCTGCCCGGGCGCTGCGGACGGGGCCTGGGTTGCAGCCCCGCGACCTGGGAGCTGTGCTCTGGACGGCTGCTGCGGACTGCTCTTGTTTGCACTGGGCCGTTTGCTTTTGGGATTTCTCCAATGCAGATGTAGTCAGGGGGCCGCTGTCCCGAGGGACAATGATTCCATTGGAAGCTGGCCTTTGACAAGACACACACATGACCTTTGACTAAAATGGCTTTGGGGAAGGAAAGTGTCGGGAGGCTGAAGACGGGGGCCGTCGTGCACATTCTCACCGCCGACAGTGCCTAAGTTAATTTTTCACCTTTCAAGGAGAACCTCTGTGAGGTTTGGGTTGCCATTTCTCTTTCATTCTGTAGGATTCAGTCTCTTGTTTCCAGAAGGATTTCGCTGCAGAAGTTTCCTGCTGTGTTGTTAATGCATTCCCTAAACTAGCATTTCCAGGTCAAACAGGGGCAGGCCTGTGTTGTATACGTTCCTCTGACACTCTGGAAAATATCACCACCATTTTTTTTTTTTTTTCCTAAAACACGCTACAGTTTACAAAGGGCTTTTCACAATCATGCTGTCATTTGGCCTCCCAAACAATGCGGGGGAGGCTCTCCTACTACTGCCATTTCACACATAAGGAATTAGAAGCTCAGAAAAATATTTGCCCAATCACCCAACCAGAAAGTGAAATCAAGGTCTTCTTAATTGGCATCCCGTCCACATCCACGAAACCACCCACCACCCTGCTGAGTGACCCACACTACTAATGAAAACACAATTAATATAAAGCAACAGTAGCTACTGTTATTTTAATTTTTGAATTACAAAAGTGAGCATCAGAAATTGTTTTATTAGATAATAGATGCTTTGTTCCTTGATATTCACAGATATCTTGAATTGATTGGCTACATTTAAAAAAAAATAGTTTACTGCTATAAGGATGCTGTGGTAACCAGACTAGCCACTTAGCTGTACAAGCCAGGTGTCCCCAGGGCTGCTACCAAAGTCCATCACTAACCACTATCAGTACTTCTTTCTATCTTATTTCTGGGTCCTTTCAGACAGTGACATACTAAACAAAAGGGAAGGGGCTGTGAGCTTGTGAAATAAACACTGGACAACCAGTCAGCATCACAGAATTTTAATGTGATGGAGACCGGGTTGGGAGCAATGGAGCGTTATGGTGGAGGTCTGCAGAGAAGCCCCAGACCTAGACCTGCCCAGTGTGAAAGGCAATAGTACCTTCACTGTTTTCAGTTCAGAAAAGGGGAAAGGGGGTGACACTCACTCTCAATTTTGAAGGATTTGCAGGAGCCAACCAGGAAAAGAAGAGGGGGGAAGGACATCACCGACCCAGACAGCACCAGGTACAAAGCTGCCGTGGTGCGTTCAGCGAACTTGAAAATAGTCGGGGCAAGCAGGAGCAGACGGTGTGAGAGGGTGAATCTAGAGAAAAGGGTGTGGGATGGACTCTGACCGGCCTCCTGTGTCACTCTAGGGGATGTGGACTTCATCTTGCAAGGCTGAATGTGTTAATATAACTGGCTCTGGGGTATCAACTCACAAGAAAAGGATACAGGAGTCATGCATGCATTGTTCTCCAACAACAACAAAAAGATACAGATCAACATCACTTAGCTTGGTAGTAAGCAGCATTTGCCTCATCAGATAGATGCAGTTTCTTCTTCCTAGCTGCAAAAATGTGAGCAATACATTTAACCTCACCAAGCCTCAGTCTTCTCATCAGTAAAACTGGAATTGTGATATATACTATGAGGATTAAATGAAGTTATGTAGATAAAACCCTTAGCCTTTCTTCAGGCATTGAGTTATACTCAATAAAAGATAGCTATTAAATTTTAAAGTACTTTAAAATGTGCAGTGCCTACCGTGGAATAACAAGGCACTCTCTTTCTTCCAGTTCTCTCGCTGCCTTATTCTCATCATACTTCTGGCTTTGGACTCATTAGAAGTTTATCCCTTGTTCCTTCCTCTTCTTATATTCAGGGTTTTCTTCTGTTTGTTTGTTTGTTTGTTTGTTTTCAGATGGAGTCTTGCTCTATCACCCAGGCTGAAGTGCAGTGGCACAATCTCGGCTCACTGCAACCTTCACCTCCCAAATTCAAGCGATTCTCCTGTCTCAGCCTCCACGTAGCTGAGATTACAAGCGCCCTCTACTACGCCTGGGTAATTTTTGTATTTTTAGTAGAGGTGGAGTTTCACTATGTTGACCGGGCTGGTCTCGAACTCCTGACCTTAAGTGATCCACTTGCCTTGGCCTCCCAAAGTGCTGGGATTACAGGCATGAGCCACTGCGTCTGACCTCAGCTCCTTCTTGACAATACTTCTTCTATGTCTTAGACTAGTCTTTATATCAATTTCAATCTGTCTCTCCTTCCACTTCAATTTGTTCATTTATTTGTCCTACCATTGCCATACCCATCTGCAAATTCTCCACCCAAGATGTAGCTATCTGCTAGAGCTAGACATCATTCCAAAATCATGACCATTGGCACCACCATTGATGTCTGGCCTACCCCTGGCTGGGCACTCAGCACCACCTCAACTCTTACAAATGTCCATCTCACTTCTCTAAGTATGCAAAGTAACTCTTTCCACCTCTTTAGAACCCTGATCCCACTCCCACCTGGCTTCCTTTCAGCAAAAAAACTCTTTTCTCCCAATAAAGAACACAGTAGCTATCAGAAGGAAATTCTATTTCCTGTCCCTGCACCAGAAAAATATATCGATTCTCCACTCCTCCCCTCCTACCTCAGAGATACCTCTTTTTCTGTGCACTATAGATTCCCTCTCTTCCCACTTCCTTTGGAAAACTCTTTCATCAACCATTGCCTTTCCTTTCAACTTCTTCTCTACTGATATCATCAGTTCATTTATTCAGTAGGCATTTATAAAACAACTATAATCAAGCATCTTTGATTCCGGACATACACGGATAAATAAAACATCACAGCCTATAAACACATTAAAGTCCCTCCCACAGACCACGTTTCCTCATGGAGTCTGAATATGTGCCAGTTCCTTGCAACTGTAACAACAACAACAGCACATGCACCCAGCATGTGCCCATTTCCAGGAACATTCTTCCATAGATCTTTCAAGGCCAGTTTCTACTCATACTTTAGGTGCTGACTTAATGTCACGTGCTCAAAGAGTTCTTCCTAGGATATGAACAGACACTTCTCAAAAAAAAAAAAAAGACATTTGTGCAGCCAAAAACAAGAAAAAAAGCTAATCACCACTGGTTATTAGAGAAATGAACATCAAAACCACAATGAGATACCATCTCACGCCAGTTAGAATGGTGATCATTAAAAAGTCAGGATACAACAGATGCTGGTGAGGATGTGGAGAAATAAGAACGCTTTTACACTCTTGGTGGGAGTGTAAATTAGTTCAACCATTGTGAAAGACAGTGTAGCAATTCCTCAAGGATCTAGACCCAGAAATACCATCTGACCCAGCAATCCCATTACTGGGCATATACCCAAAGGATTATAAATCATTCTACTATAAAGACACATGCACATGTATGTTTATTGCAGCACTATTTACAATAGCAAAGACTTGGAACCAATCCAAATGTCCATCAATGGTAAACTGGATAAAGAAAATATAGCACATATACACCATGGAATACTATGCAGCCATAAAAAGAATAAGTTCATGTCCTTTGCAGGGACATGGATGAAGCTGGAAGCCATCATTCTCAGCAAATTAACACAGGAACAGAAAATCAAACAGTGCATTTTCTCACTCATAAGTGAGAGGTGAACAATGAGAACACATGGACACAGGGAGGGGAACATCACACACCGGGGCCTGTCTGGGGGTGGGAGACAAGTGGAGGGAGAGCAGTAAGGCAAATACCTAATGCATGTGGTTTAAAACCTAAATGACGGGTTGACGGGTGCAGCAAACCACCATGGCACATGTATACCTGTGTAACAAACCTGTATGTTCAGCACACATATCCCAGAACGTAAAGTAAATTTAAAAAAAAATCACAGTGGGGCATGAGGAACTTTTGGAGATGGTAGCTCGTGTTGATGATTGTACATACATATGTATGCATTTATATGTACATATGTAAGTAAATGTTAAAAAAAGCAAGAGTTCTTCCTTGACCAGCCAGTCTAATGTGCCATCTTTTTCTTCATTATTGGCTAGCCTTTAACCTTTCCTGTTTCCTTCATATCATTTACCTCATGTTGTAATGAAAAGCTCCTCAGTCCGCTCGCTTGCTTATTTTCTGTTGTTGCCACTAGTTTGAACCTTCACGAGGGCTGAGACTCTTATGTTTTATTCAGCACGGTATCTCATACCTACTAGGCAACTCAGAAAGCATTGTTGATTGTACACGCCAGGTGCCAGGACCATATTTGCCTTAATCTTTTTTTAAACTGTTCTCTTTGTCTCCATCATACAGCCTACTGAATTTCAACATCAAGTAAAATTAGAATCTCCCAGGCTGTTAACAATCTTGATGCCCAAAGCACACTCAGACCAGCTATCACTGAAGTGAGATTTAGGTAATTCCAAAAGCCAAGCTTGAGAACCACTGACTTAACCTCTGCATGACACAGGTGAGGCTCAATAAAGAAGTGAAGACATGAGTGAATGATTCAGGGAATGGGGTCATTCAGCTTCTGGTTATCTTTAGTCCTCTTCTCCTTGATCTCTCCTCACAGAATCTGTTACCTAGGCATACAAACCCCCAAACAAGCCCTGCCCTCTCATTTTCCCAATCTTTCAAGTGGTTCTAACTCTACTAAAACATCCATGCCCCAGCCTGGCTCCCTAAGGAGTTTCCCTACTGGTAAAACCCGGGTTTGGGCTCAACACAAGCTCCTCCGCCAGGCTCTGGGCCTCTTCTCTGCTTGCTCATGACATGCTATTAGTGCAGTCAAGGCTGCTTCCTGCTGCTGTGTCATGATTATTCTTGACCAAGAGCTCTTTTCTCCTGTGCCCCATGTGTGGCAGGCTGCCTAGTCAGCAATGGCATTCCACAGATGTTGTAGAAGGAAATGAAGCAACACGCTTAATGAACTTTAGACGCGATGCTCTACTTTCATTTTTGGGTGATTTTGTTGTTGTTGTTGTTGTTGTTGTTGTTGTTAACAGCATTATTGAGACCTAGTCACATAATGTACAACTCACCAATTTAAATGGTACCATTCCATGGTTTTTAGGATAGTCACAAAAGTATATAACCATCACCACAATCAATTTTAGAACACTTCATCATTCCAAGTCAAAAAGGAACCCCATACTTATTAACAGTCATTCCCCACGTGTCCCTCGTTCTCTCAGGCCTCAGTAACCATTCATAGAGACAGAATTCTGTTGCTACAGGTTTGCCTATTCTGGTCATTTCATACAAATAGAATCATACAACACCTGGTCTGTTGTGATTGGCATTAACTTCCACTTTTGAAGACCCATTTGGCCATAGCATCCCTTTCCCATTGCATGTACACGATGGAATATGGACTTTGGTAGAGATCTTGAAGGATGAACCAAGGCAATATTTCTTAGACCATATTTCACAGCAGCCTGATAAATCATCCAAATTCCCAAGCTCCAAGGTAAGAGAGTGTAAGGAGGAAGGAGAATGGAGACATTTCGCTACACCTGTTACCCCAGAAAAGCGGGAAGGAGCGATGGATTCCAACAGGGCTCAGCTGTGCCTCCTGCCTCCCCAGCCCGTCCCAGCTGGGCCATATGAACAGGACCTCCTGCGCTGTCAGGACCCCGCATTGAGGGCAAACTTCCAGAGTCAAAATCAAGATTTGCCACACATTAGCTGTAACTTTTTATGTCCTGCTTCCCCATCTCTTAAAAAAGGATAGAAGTAATTCCTACTTTATAGATACCACATCATAGAATTGTGAAGATTAAATGAAAAAGCACACATACAAGGGCATAGCAGGGGCACCTGGGACATTGTAAATACCAATGCACGATTACACTTGTTGCTTGACCACAGCTGTTTATATATTGTTCTTCTAAGTACTATTTAATATCAAATGGGGGTTCTGATGCTTTAAAAAAAGTACTGCAAACCATTAGTCTAGGAAAACTTCACACACCATGCAGGATTCTACCACCAGATGATCGCCTGTGTTCTGCTTGCTGTGAGCTGGGACAGTGGAAAAATTTAGGTGAAGTTGAAGAGTAATTCATAAAGAGTGAAGGGAGAGATGGGTTAGGTTTATTCCTAGCACAAAAAGTTGATGAAGGCTGGGTAGGGTGGCTCATACCTGTAATCTCAGCACTTTGGGAGGCCGAAGTGGGTGGCTTGCCTGAGGCCAGGAGTTTGACACCAGCCTGGCCAACATGGCAAAACCCCATCTCTACTAAAAATACAAAATACAAAAAAAAAAAAAAAAAAAAAATAGCCAGGTGTGGTGGTGAGCACCTGTAGTCCCAGCTACTTGGGAGGCTGAGGCACAAGAATTGCATGAACCCAGGAGGTGGAGGTTGTAGTGAGCCAAGATTGTGCCGGTGCACGCCAGCCCGGGTGACAGAGTGAGACTCTGTCTAAATACATTTTGTTTTAAGTTGATGGAAAGGATCTAGTTCTTCCTACCATATATTCAGCAGTGCCACTAGTAGGCAGAGTCTGTTGGCTTTACAGAACTTGGGTCTGTTCACCAACGGCAGATGGTCTATTCACCTGCACCCCTCTCCCACAATTTCTTTATTTTCTTCGTACTATTCTTATGTGCCAGACCTGTATGTAGTGTCTCCTAAATATATCTGAATACAAGCCCTCAGGAAGTGTCTCCAAAATACACTTGAAATCAGCACTTGGGGTGCTGACCCTCGGTGGGCTATCTACTGGTCAGACACAACCATCTGTCTGCATCAGACACTGCAGCAACGAGCCACAGGGTGTCTTCATTTTGCTGTCAACTGGTCAGACAATTATCCTGCAAGGTCCAGGGGAGCTGTTCTTGCATGTAAGCATCGCATGTCTATTTCAAGTTGTGTAGCATAATTAGTGAACCTTTGTCTCACTTCCACTGCTTTGAACGGGCTTGCCTGCACATCTGGCAAACCTTTGCTCAGATTCAGCTCCACCATCCCTCTTGTCATTCCCTCCTCTATGATTTTCCAGCTAGGACAGCGCCTACGACAGTGCCCGATTATCACCTGTGTATGTGACCATCTCGGCTGCTGCGCTGTGAGCAACTAATTAATAAGGACCTTTTTCTTTTATCTTTGTGTCTCCCAGTCTAGCCTTGGGTCTAGCACAAAAAAAATGCTCATTCCTCCCTTTGACAGATATGCATTGAGATCCTATTGTGTGCTGAAACTTGAAAATGCAAACATTTCATGAAAGCATGGAATTTTAACTCTGAAAGGAATTTTGAGAGGACAAAAGGAGGCCCCAGAGAAGGTAGATCTTATTGAGCATCCCAATGTCTAGGTGGGGAAAACTCTAGGAATATACTTTGCTCTTTTGTGGCAGGGATTTTTCCATTGGTCAAAATAACAGAATTTTTATAACTTGGTTAGAAAACTAGAGAAACATCTAAAGGCCGGATGCAGTGGCTGACACCTGTAATTCCAGCACTTTGGGAGGCCGAGGTGGGTGGATCATTTGAGGTCAGGAATTTGAGACCAGCCTGGCCAACATGGCAAAACCCTGTCTCTACTAAAAATAGAAAAATTAGCCAGGTGTGGTGGTGCGTGCCTGTAATCCCAGCTCCTCGGGAGGCTGAGGCAGGAGAATCACTTGAACCCAAGAGGTGGAGGTTGCAGTGACCTGAGATTGTACCACTGTGATTCAGCCTGGGCAACAGAGCAAGACTCTGTCTCAAAAAAAAAAAAAAAAAAGAGAAAACTAGAGAAAAATCTGAGTGACTGTGTTCATTAGCGGTTTTTCCAGGTCAAGGACTAGCCCTCCAAACACCCCTGGGCTGGTAACTGAGGATATTTACACACACCAACCCAAATTCTCCCCATGGCTAATCGCACTGTTGCCTGACTCTCTGCACTTCTCACACCCTTGTCTTGCAGTTTCATGTCTCACCCACGCCAGGGCCTGTAAAAATTTAACTCGGTGCAATTGCACAATCCTGAAAGCATGAATTGCTTTTTGAGGCAATGAATGAAAGTCTTCAATAGCCCCGTGGAAGGAAAAAATGGAATAAGTTGTCACAGACATAAATGTTTTTGTCAGGCTCAAACGAGGTTATTACACAACTGAAGGAAGCAAGGGGATGCTCCTTTGGGCCAGCTTAGGAGACAGATGAAATCTCGTTCTGTTTCTCTTCCTACTGCTCTGTGTAATTTCTATTGTTAGGAATCTATTTCCAGGCCAGTCACGGTGTGTCATTTCTGTAATCCCAGCACTTTGGGAAGATCACTTGAGCCCAGGAGTTCCAGACCAGTCTGGGCAACAAAGTGAGACTCTGTCTCTACAAAAAAAAAAAAAAAAAAAAAAAAAAAAAAATTAAAAATTAGCCAGGTGTGGTGGTGCATACCTGTACTCCCAGCTACTCAGGAGGCTGAGGTGGGAGGATCCCTTGAGCCCAGGAGGTCAAGGCTGCAGTGAGCTGTGATGGCACCAGTGCACTCCAGCCTGGGTGACAGAGCCAGGCCCTGTCTCAAAAAAGAAGTAGAACCTATTTCCCTTTGGATAGAGGTGATGGATACGTTCATTACTTTGATTGTATTGATGGTTTTACGGATATTTGCATATGTCTAAACACATCAATTGTATACATTAAATAAGTGTAGTTTTTGTATATTATTTATACCTCAGTAAAGTTGTTTTTAAAAAATAGAAGAATCTATTTTCTCATTGAGTCTAAATCATGGTTCAGCAAATCCATTATTGTGCGTCTCTCACCAAGACAGGCTTTGGTGAGAAAGAGTAACACTTTTGCCTCTTGAAGGCTGCTGATACACTTCTCTTAATTAGTCATGATGGCACTGATGCCAGTGAATGCCACAACTTTAGGTCAGGCCACCATCATCTCTCATCTGGACCACCGAGTAGGTCTCCTAACCATTCTCCCTGACTCCAGTTTGAAATCTTCTAAGAAACCTCCCATGCTGCAGCCAGAGAGATCATCCTAAAATTCTAATCTTACCACCTAGTTCCTCTGAGTCATGCCCTGCAGGGTTTCCCACTGTCCTGAAGAGAAAGCATCAACTCCTTAATATAGGTTAGCAATGATCCGGCCAAGAGTGCTGCCTACAGACACAGGCACCTAGCTAAGAAGTTGAGTAGGGTTGGAACCCACATGCTAAGCCATGAACCTGGGCAATGGCCTACTTTTGCCTAAGATCCAGTGAGAACTAGAGGTGCCCCAGAGGGTCTATTACTTACTGTTGTAAACTCAGATCTAGTCGTCCCTACGCTTGCTTCCATCCTAACCTCAGCACTATAATCCCACCATATTAGCTTCTCAAAATTTCTCTCTCTATCTTCTTTCTGAGCCTTTACCCATGTTCTCCTCCATTTTAACTTCTCTTTCTTTCTCTCTTCACCTGGGTAAATCACATTCTTCTTCGTGCTCTCCACTTAAACATTATCCTCCCTGACGCTCTTGGAATAGGTTAGGTGCCTCAAATATGTGTTCTCAAAGCACCAAGTGTTTTTCATACAGAAAGATCATTCTATAGTCTTTTTTTTTTTTTTTGAGATGGAGTTTAGCTCTGTCACCAGGCTGGAGTGCAGTGGCGCAATCTCAACTCACTGCCACCTCTGCCTCCTGGGTTCAAGCAATTCTCCTGCCTCAGCTTCCTGAGTAGCTGGGATTACAGGCGCACGGCGCCACACCCAGCTAATTTTTGTATTTTTAGTAGAGATGGGGTTTCACCATGTTCGCCACGATGGTCTCGATCTCCTGACCGCGTGATCCACCCGCCTTGGCATCCCAAAGTGCTGGGATTGCAGGCATGAGCCACCGCGCCCAGCCTCTATAGTCTTTTAATTGCCTATTTATCTGTCTTCCTTTGAGAGCAGGTCTGTACCATGTTCTTTTGTAATCTCTTTGTCTAGGTATTCAACAGATATCTGTTGATCAAAGGAAGGAATGAATAAATGGATGGATGCATAAATATATTAAACATTTTGAACTTCTGTTTCTTCTTACCTACTGTCCAACATTCATCTTAAGCATTTTTTTCTCTGCCTTTACAGAACGCCCTTGTAGAGGTGCAGTTCTAAGGATTGAGAATCTATCTTAGCTCATCCAAAACCACAACTTTCAGATTTTACAGATGAAAAAATGTCAAGTTTCTTTCCTTTGAGTCTTGACATTATTATATGAAAAGGTAACAGTCTTTCTAAGATGTCTCACTCACAGGTCTCCCCACCCTTCCCCAACATGGCAGCCAAAGCAATATCGTAGAAGGCCTTGAATGTCTTGCTGAGGAGTTTGGTTTTCACCCTATGGGAGATAGGGAGTTCATGAAGCATTTTAAGCAGGGGAGTGACATGCTCATACTTGTGATTTGAGTAATCACTCTGGCAGAGTAAGGAATATGAGAGCCTGAGGCCAGGGAAGTCAGAGAGAAAGCCACTGGAACAGTCCAGGCAAGACATGATAAAGGCCTGGACCAGGGAAGGGATCATGGCAGTGAACATGAAAATGCAGAATCAAGAAACATTTAGGAGGTCAAAATCTCTTGGACTTGATGGATGTAAGGGGAGGAGAAAAATTGGAAACGATTCCAGAGTTTCTAGTTTCAGCACTGGGTCCCTGGTGGTGCTACATCCAAGCTGAGAACTGTGCAAAAGATATTGAGTTCTCTTTAAGATGTGTTCAGTTTAAGTTGTGAACTTTCATAAGAAACAAAGGTAGTAACCGTGTCTGTATACTCCTCTTTGGTATGCCTTACATTCATGGAGGTGAATTTATACATAGGAGGTGTTCAAAATGTTCCTTGAATTGAATTGAAGGTGCAGTTCATCCTACTTAGAAAATTTTCAGTACATTTAATTCCTACTGTCAGTGTTGTGTCTTTTGTAAAACATGCAAAGACCCATCCAACCATACTGCTCTAATATAATGTTTATCCATAGGACAAGTAAAGAAATTGCAACCCCCTGGAAAGTATGACTAAAAAATTTTCCTGCAATAATAATTTTCACTAAGTGGTTGAAGAAGTCAGGAAAAGGGACGGTTATTACAGCAACCACAAATTGGCTCAGAGCTACACTTGGCTTCCAGTTCCACTACAAATTTCAGGGAAGCCATAAAAGATTCAAGTGAAATCTGGTTGGTTGATTAGAAACATGTGAAGGGACCTCACAAACAGGCACGTGTTTCATAATTCCTAGGCCAAAGTTTGCCAAGTATTAATAATCATACACCCTATGATATTTCAGAAAACAGTATTACCCCAGCTGGCCCTTGGAAGGACAGAACCAGGGTCAGGAGAGCATCCAACAAATCCAGGACTTTCATGGAGAGAAAATTAACAAACAAATGGCATGCAGAATGGAGATCACCACACCTACTTCCTCCAGCTTCCCCCACCCTGCTGCCAATGCTGCCTCCATGCCCCTGCCCTCAGCCTGGTCTCTGCTCACCTTCGTATCAGAAGAAAAGAGAAAACTGGAGGATGGAGCCTCTGACGTGAGAGCACTGTTGCCTCCTATCCAAACACAAATTCCAGAGTGGAACAGACACAGGTTTTGGAAACCGAAAGTCTCATATTTGAGACCAAATTTCCCCACTGACTTTGAGTAACTCACTTAGCCTCTTTGAGCCTCAGGTTTTTCCATTGCGAAACAAGGATAAGACCTACTTTGAAGGGGTGCTATAAAAACTGAACACAATAGTTTATGTAAAACACATACACTTACGTGATGTTAACATATGTGTTTGACCCTTCCTCTTTCTGTCTGATGACCTGCCAAAGCAAGTTTAAAGCCAAACTCTCACTGAATGCAAATCTCATGCCCAGAAGTCCCAAGGAACTGGAGCCAATTTACACAGCAACTGGTGACCTGGTCAGGGTGCTCTGTAGAGGACTTAGTGTCATCTAGTTGTCCTTTGACTCCAAGTGCATGAGACAACAATTCTGGTCTCCCCTACAGGAGCAAGGACAATGGAATAGTCTCGAATAATCGGCTCAGACCTCATAGATGAGTTATCATTTGAACTGGGATTTAATGGATGAGTAACATTTTCCGGGGAGGAATAAGAGAAATTTTATACAAAAGAGGTAGATGAATAAATACATGGAGGCCATGGTGTGCTCAAGAAACAATAACTGGTTAAGAATGGTAAGAAGACAACAAATGAGAGAAATGCTGAGAGATGGGGCTGGCATGGTGAACTGGGCTAGTTCACCAAGCTCTTATCATGCAGAGCACCTAGACTGAGTTCTATAAATAATGCAGGTTCAAGGCAAATCTCATTAAAGAGCTTTGAAATTTTCTCTTTTGTATTTTATTATATTTTCTTTTTAGTATTTTCTATCCTTGTTATAAAAACCATGATGTAGTAAAAGAAAATTCAAGTGGTACAGAAAGATATAATTTAAAAACTCGATCCCTTTCTTTATCCCAGACTATGGGGTCTATGGCTCAGAGGTAACCAGTGTCAAATCTTTATTCCTTCTCCTTCAAGAAATTGTCCATGTATAATAAATACTGTTATAAGTCTTTTAAGTGAATAAATATTTACACACTATCACACTTGCTTCTTTTCCACTTTACAATATAGCATAGAGATCTTTCCATTTCAGTATGCATAATTTCACCTCATTATTTTAAATAGCTATATGGTATTCCATACATTAGATTGTTATATCATCTTTTCAGTAGGCCCCAGTTGGCAGATTTTTACGTTGTCCCCAATTGTTTATTATTACAAACAAGGCTTCAATCCATTCTTGCACTATCTACCCTTTGCAACCATGTGGGAGTATCCCTGCAGAAAAAAACTCCTAAAAGCAGAATTGCTGGATCAAAGGGTATGTGCTTTTTAAATCTGAGAGCTATTTTCAACTTGCCCATTAAAAAAAAATACCTATTCATATTCCCACCACTAGAATATGACTGTGTCTACTTCTGTATACGCTTTACATAACTCTGCTATCAAACTTTAAGTCATGGCCAATCTGATAACTGAACATTGTTTATTTCCTTGTTTTGACTTACATTTCTTTAACTGAGTGAAGATAGCCAATGGCTTATATGTTTATAAACCATTTGCACTTCTTTGTCTAAGAACAACTTTTTAAATTTTTCCTTGACAATTTTTCTATTAGTTTGTTATATTTTCCTCTCTGATTTATAAGAGCTATTTATATATTACGGAAATAAGAAAATTGACCATTTCATTTATGGCTTCTGGGCTCTATCCAATGCTTAGAAAGATCTCTTCCACGCCAAGGTTATTTTTAAATCCACTCATGTTTTCTTTCACACTTTTATGACTTCCTAGTTCATGTTTATGTTTTTGATAAATTAAGATCTTGTTTTGCTGTATGGTATGAGATCTGGATTTTATTTTATCATTCCTTCTTTATGTCTTTCTTTTAATAGATGATTTTACCCTCACTAAACTTGTCATAATATGTATGCTTGTTCTTAGTTCTGCTCTCTTATTTGTTTTCTTTTTTTTTTTAATTCTTTCTCAGCTTTTCATTTTTTGATTACATGGTCTGTTTTCGTCTTCTTTGATCTATCTGCAGTTTGTTTTTCTTTATGGAGAATTATTTGATGGAAGAACAGGAGCTCTGCCTGGCACACAGTAAAGCCTCCTCTGTCACAAGTGTTGGGTGTTTATGCATCTGCCTGCGTTGTTCAGTTGGCTCTGATATGATGCCATCCACCCTCTGAGAGGGTTATGGTGTTCTCTCTCACTGAGAATTCCTGTAAGGGTGGCGTGGTAGTAGGATTCTCTGTTGACTCTGCTGCCCATGATGCTCTGCAGTACGGAACAGGGACAAGGATGCTCTCCCAGTCTACGCACAACCACATGTGTTGCTGTTTCAGGCACAATTGACTTTTCGGGGATGTGCTGCCTCCTTTTGGAGACCTCTGTGCAAATGTGGATTTACGATGTGAAAGTTGATTATACAAACTGGGTCAGCCTTGTCACACCCAACTAAATCAGAGTCGAAGGATCAGGAGGAAAAAGTACTCAGGGTACATAACGTTGCTCAAAGAATGTAATTCTCTGTGAGCTTGGCTGCCGAAACTGTCAGCTATAAGCTGAAAGCAGTTTTATCTAATAGCTGATGAAACAACCTGCTGTGACTCAGAATAGTCTTACTCATTGCCATCACCTACCAATCAAAACTTGCAAAGCTTACAAAAACCTTACCAGTGCCAATGAACTTTGTCAAAGAGAAATACATAACACTTATCTTTTTAAAAAAATAAAACTTCTGACCTTCTCTTTATTCTTTCAACATACCGAAAACCACCTGGTCTGCATGTTTGTCTGGAATTAAAATTCTATTTTTTTTTTTTTGAGACAGAGTCTCACTCTGCCACCCAGGCTGAAGTGCAGTGGCACAATCTCGGCTCACTGCAACCTCCACCTCCAGGTTCAAGCAATTCTCCTGCTTCAACCTCCCAAGTAGCTGGGATTACAGGCATGCACCACCACTCCTGGCTAATTTTTACATTTTTAGTAGAGTTTCACCATGTTAGCCAGGCTGGTCTTAAACTCCTGACCTCAGGTGATCCACCTCCCTTAGCCTCTCAAAGTGCTGGAATTATAGGTGTGAGCCACCAGGCCTGGCCTTAGAATTGAAATTCTTTCTTCCCAAATAAAATGTTTAAATTTCAAAGACTCATCTCTCTCTTTTATTCGACTTCAACAACTGTAAGTGTCTTCCTCCCCTTAGATCCAAATTTGACTGTGTTTAGCAATTATTCTTCAGAGTTTGGGGACTATAGGTATTTTCTAAGTTATCTGAAGATGAAATGCTCTTTTCTTTTGTTCAGTTCATTTTAGAAGGTAGAATTGGGGTGGAAATGGCTTTAATTCTTTGTTTCTAACCAGCATTTTAAATTTAAACTCTAGCTTTAAAACAGCTAAGCAGGAGAAAATATATTGATGTAAAACTAATCAACAGAGAGACTAGAAGGGGAAAGAGAATTGAGGCAGGGAAATCAATTAGGAAGCGAATGTAGTCATCAAAAACAAGAACAGAGATGAAGCAAAACTGAACTGAGGGGGATGGGGGTAGCAGTAATGACAGGAAGAAAAGTCTGGAAAAAATTTTGCAGACCAAATTGACAAGACTTTGTGACAGATTGAAAGGGAAGTTTAGGGTTAGTGGAAAAGAAGAAGTAACTTAGTAAATGCCATGCATTAACTGAGACAGGAAATACAGCACAGGGAACGAATTCATTTTTTAATATGTTGAAGGGCCTGGGACCTTCAGAGGAAGATATCAATCAGGCTGTTGGGAACATGGAACTGGGATTCAAGAAGGAGTCAGGGCAGCAGGTATGGATTTCGAAGTCACCAGTAGATTGAAAGTTGTGGCGGCTAGAACCATGATTAATTTGACAAGAAAGACAGTATAAAGTGAGAGGAAGGTTATGATGTAAGCTAAAGAACACCAGTCTTTAAAGCACTTGTGGGGAAAGCTGAGTTCACTAAGGGTAGAATTGCAAAGGTGGGAAGAAAACGCAGAGATAGTCACGTTGTGAAAAATCAACAGGAGAAAGAGTACCAAGAAGGGATTTGTAGGCCAGGCATAGTGGCTCATGCCTGTAAACCCAGTACTCTGGGAGGCAGAGGTGGGCAGATCACCTGAGGTCAGGAGTTCGAGACCAGCCTGGCCAACATGGTGAAATCCCGTCTCTACTAAAAATACAAAAATAAGCCGGGCATGGTGGTGGGCTCCTGTAATCCCAGCTACTCGGGAGGCTGAGGCAGGAGAATTGCTTGAACCTGGGAGGCAGAGGCTGCAGTGAGCCAAGATCGCACCACTGCACTCCAGCCTGGGTCACAAAGTAGGACTCCTTCTCCAAAAAAAAAAAAAAAAAAAAAAGAAAGGAAGGATTTGTAGTCTGCAGGGTCAAATGTTGAAAAGTGTCAAAACAGGCACTAAAAATCGCCCACTGAATTTGACAATTGGCAACAGCAATTTGGGGAGTAAGAAATGAGAGTGGAGGGGAAGACGACAAACAAATATTAAGTAAGAATCTAATACATACCGGGAAATACACTACTGTTTTGCATATTCCATTTCACTTAATCTTCAGAAAAATCCTCCAGAAGAGGAAATAGAGGCTAAGAGACTTTCAGTAACCCTTGCACAATCATGCTGCAGATAATAGCGAAAGCTAGATTTACATACAATCCTATCCTGGATTCAAAGCGCCAACCTATTTCCATTATGCTAACTTTCAAGTCAGGTTATATTAAATTAACAAATGCCTTAACCTAAAAAAAAAGGTCATGTTTTCAGATAATAGTTTATTAGGGACTCCTATTAGAAAACTGTGACTGGATTCCTTTTACAAATTCTGGCTGCCATGCAAAACATAATTATTCTACCTAGGACTGTTTTGGTA
Source organism: Macaca mulatta (assembly GCF_049350105.2). Lineage (NCBI taxonomy): Eukaryota > Metazoa > Chordata > Mammalia > Primates > Cercopithecidae > Macaca > Macaca mulatta. The sequence goes on from NC_133413.1 coordinate 130,054,254, forward strand.
TAATGTTAGCTTATCAGCCTCTGTCCTGCAAATTAGCCACACTGCGCTGGTAGCATTCTTGGCCATGGTAAGTACCAATGAATGGAAACTAAACTAATAGAAGTCACAAAATTGGTACCAAAAGAAGGACAACAATGAAAATCTCTTTATGCTTCCCCTGTACTTTCTTTAACAGAAATTTTTCTATACCGAGTTGTGTTTATTCATTTCCAACTTCTGTATGTTGATGTATACCCAAATTCCTTGATCTGGGAGATGATATCATAAGTACTCTTTCTGAGGGTATCATCTAATCTCTTAGATTATTTTTTCAGCTCTAGTCTCTCCCACAAGACATCAGTGCTTTTTGCTGCTCAGTAAAATGCCTATCACATAACATATGGTCAATGAATGTTCATTCTACCAGGCTGTTTTTTCCAGGCTGAGGTCACTGCAGGTGGATCCACAACACATGTGCCTCTTTAAAAAAGAGCCCAAGAACACACCAAGGCTGGAGTACAGAACTGATGCTCAATTTCAGGGCTCGATTGATTCAAAACTAACCAACCAGTGATATTGGTGGAAAGGGGTCCAGTGACTTTCCAATTTTCCTAAATAGGAGAAAAAGTTATGTTTTATGAATGTACAATGGGAAGATATTTAAAGATTCTGGAATTTCTTTATGCTATTTTTATCCAGGGCACCTAGCCTCTCTTCACAGAGAATTTTAAGAGGAAAAGGTTATTCCATGGGGCCACAGGACCAGGATTTATATACACAGAATATTCACAGCCATGTGTCCCCAAACCAACTTAATTCGAAGCAAAGAGTATCTCCTTGTTTTGGCACTGTAGTGACTGTAGCTTGCAAGGTACGCATTCTCCTCCAGCTGATCCTATGGTGATATGGTTTGGCTGTGTCCCCACCCAAATCTCATCTTGAATTGTAGTTCCCATAATCCCCATGTGTCATAAGAGGGACTTGGTGGGAGGTAACTGAATCATGGGGGCAGTTACCCCCATGCTGCTCTTCTCTTGATCGTGAGTTCTCACGAGATCTGATGGTTTTATAAGGGACTTTTCCCTCTTTGCTTGACACTTCTCTCTCCTGCTGCCATGTGAAGAAGGACGTGTTTGCTTCCCCTTCCACCATGATTGTAAATTTCCTGAGGCCTCTCCAGCCATGTGCAAATGTGAGTCAATAAAACCTCTTTCTTTTTTAAATTACCCAGTCTCAGGCAGTTATTTATAGCAGCATGAGAATGAACTAATACAGTAAATTGGCACCATTAGTGGGGTGCTGCTATAAGGATATCTGAAAATGTGGAAGCAACTTTGGAACTGGGTAACAGGCAGAAGTTGGAACAGCGTGGAAGGCTCAGAAGATAGGAAAATGTGGGAAAGATTAGAACTTCCTGGAGACTTGTTGAATGGTTTTGACCAAAATGCTGTGGACACTGAAGTACAGCCTGAGGAGGTCTCAGATGGAGATGAGGAACTTGTTGGGAACTTGAAAAAAGGTGACTCTTGACTCTTACTATGCTTTAGCAAAGAGACTGGCAGCTTTTTGCCGCTGCCCTAGAGATTTATGGAACTTTGAACTTGAGAGAGATGATTTAGGATATCTAGCAGAAGAAATTTATAAGCAGCAAAGCATTCAAGAGGTAACAGAGAATAAAAGGTTGGAAAATTTGCAGCCTGATGATGCAGTAGAAAAGAAAAACCCATTTTCTAGGGAGAAATTCAAGCCAGCTACAGAAATTTGCATAAGTAATGAGGAGCCAAAGACAAATTACCAAGACAATGAGGAAAATGTCTCCAGGGTATGTCAGAGACATGATGGGTAGTGGGAGGTCCTAGGAGGGAAAAATGGTCCAGGGACCCCCTGCTGTGTGCAGCCTTGGGACTTGGTGCCCAGGATCCCAGCTGTTTCAGTTCCAGCTGTGGCTAAAAGGAGCCAACATACAGCTCAGGACATTGCTTCAGAGGGTGCAAGCCCCAAAGCCTTGGCAGTTTCCACTTGTTGTTGGTCTTGTGGGTACTAGAAGGCAAGAGTTGAGGTTTGGGAACCACCACCTACATTTCAGAGCATGTATGAAAACACCTGCATGTCCAGGCAGAAGTTTGCTGCAGGGACAAGCCCTCATGGAGAGCCACTCCTAGGGCAGTGTGGGAGGGAAATGTGGGGTAGGAGCTCCCACACAAAGTCCCCACTGGGACACTGCCTAGTGGAGCTATGAGAAGAGGGCCACTGTCCTCCAGACTCCAGAACGGTAGATCCACCAACAGCTTGCACTGTGTGCTTGGAAAAGCTGCACTCAATGCCAGCCCATGCAAGCAGCCAGGAAGGGGGCTGGACCATGCAAACCCATGGGGGTGGAGCTGCCCAAAGCTGTAGGAGCCCACTTCTTGCATCAGTGTGACCTGGTTGTGAGACATGGAGTCAAAGGAGATCATGTTGGAACTTTAAGGTTTAATGACTGCCCGATAGGATTTCAGACTTGCACGGGGCATATAGCCCCTTTGTTTTGGCCAATTTTTCCCATTTAGAATAGGTGTATTTACCCAATTCCTATACCCACATTGTGTGTAGGAAGTAACTAACTTACTTTTGATTTTACTGACTTATAGGAAGAAGGGACTTGCCTTGTCTCAGATGAGACTTTGAACTTAGACTTTTGGGTTAATGCTGGAATGAGTTAAAACTTTGGGAGACTGTTGGGGAGGCATGATTGTGTTTTGAAATGTGAGTACATGAGATTTGATTTCCTATAATTCCCATGTGCCATGGGAGGGACTTAATGGGAGGTAATTGAATCATGGGGGAAGTTACCCCTATGCTGCTGCTCTCTCGATAGTGAGTGAGTTCTCATGAGATCTGATGGCTTTATAAGGGGCTTTTCCCCTTTTGCTCAGCACTTCTCTCTCCTGCTACCATGTGAAGAAGAATTTGTTTGCTTCCCCTTCTGCCATGATTGTAAGTTTCCTGAGGCCTCCCCAGCCCTGTGGATCTGTGAGTCAATTAAACCTCTTTCCTTTATAAATTACCCAGTCTCAGGCAGTTATTTATAGCAGCAGGAGAATGAACTGATGCAGATGGCATATCTTTTTTTTTTTTTTTTTTTTTGAGACAGAGTCTCATTCTGTCGCAAGGCTGGAGTGCAGTGGTGCAATCTCGGCTCACTGCAACCTCCACCTCCTGGGTTCAAGAGATTCTCCTGCCTCAGCCTCCCAAGTAGCTGAGACTACAGGCACATGCCACCACATCCAGCTAATTTTTTGGATTTTTAGTAGAGATGGAGTTTCACCACGTTGGTCAGGATAGTCTTGATCTCTTGACCTTGTGATGTGCCTGCCTCGGGCCTCTCAAAGTGCTGGGATTACAGATGTGAGCCACCATGCCCAGCCCAAATGGCATATCTTTTATTAGACATGTTTTGGGGTATACATTTTATCAATAGGGAAATTAAAAAGAACAACAATAACAATAAACACCACCAATTGTTGCATACTGCACATGTGCCAGGGACTGTGGCTTAACTCGTCCAGTACCCCATGCATTATGTGCCTTAATCACTCCATGTGTGTGCCAAACTCACACACGGAGTAATTTGCAGTGCCAGTGCACAATCAGGTATGTTTATTATAAAGTCTGCAATTGTAATCATAAGATCAGAGACCAGTGGATTGCGCCCCACCCCACACCTTGTATTTTTTTAAAAAAATACCTACTGAAATATCAGCAGTGAAATTTGTTTTTAGGAGCTTGGAGTTGTGTCAGTTCCTGCCCGTTTTCTCCCTGATTTTTCCTCTTCATCAGTAATTGAAACCCTCATATTTAGGGAGGCCAGTGGCTCCCCAGAAAAAAGTCTGCATTCCCCAGCCTCCCTTGCAGCTATCTAGGCCTACAACTAAATTTTGGCAATGTGATATAAGCAAAAGTGGCATATAAAATTTCCGGGAAGTGTTCTTCACAGGAGGAGACCCATTATTCTTCATTATATTTTCCTTCCTGCTGGTTAGAGTTTACATGTAACCACTATGGTTCCAGAGGTCATTTTGGAATAGAAGCTGTACTCAGCATTACAATCAGTAAAAAAAAGCTGTTTAGGCCACTTGCACCATGGACCACTGGCTCCTGCCCACAGACCTCTTGAATGTGTGGTAGACATGCATTTCTACTTGTTTAAGCTATTGCCTTTATTTCCTGTTTCCCACAGTTCAGTTTAATTCCAACCAATACAAGAGCCTCATGACATCTCTCATATTGTTGAGTTCAAAAATGGAATTGTCCTCTATGGGAACAGAAGTGACTTTAACAAGCATGTAGGTTCCTGTTGATAAGCACAACCAACAATATTAATGTCACATTGTTCCCCTTAATTCCAAATAACAATGTTTTCTCTTATCCAAGTCCAAACAATTAATCTGTGCCCATTGGAAGGGAATTTTTCAGCATCATGTATCCCCTTTCTTAATACCCTTGAAGTCCTCCTTTATAGTAAATCTTAAACTAAGGCCAGCAAAGTATCATGGTTTTTTTTTTTCTCTTTTAGGGCTTGTACAATGTGTACACATTTCCAGAGCAAGACATTCTATGTCAACCCCAAGCTGTAACTAAGGACTTAGTAAACAAAACAGTCAGGGCTGGTTAACACTGCCTGGTGCCAAAAAATGGAAAAATGACCGTCTTTATCAAACAGCAAAATCCTGAGTGAATGGAAAATGTTAAATGTTAATGCTTTGAATGTTTTGAATTGGTTTTTAATTTTTGAGAAGAACATATATTTATTTACCTTTTAAAGCTAGAAAAAAACAACTTGAATAAAATTGAAAGCCCCAAGCTCTTCCCCTTCTGGAATTGGGACAGGATGTTTGAAGCTTTAGTATTATGGGCTGAATTGTATCTCCCTAAAATTCATATGTTGAAACCCTAACCCCTAGTACCGCAGAACATGATGGGATTTGGAGTTAGGGACTTTAAAGAGGTCATTAAGGTAAAATGAGGTCACACAGGTGGGCCCTAAGCCAAGATGCCTGGCATTCTTCTAAGAAGAGGAAATTAGGACACAGACAACATACAGAGGAAATGTAGGTGAAGATAGAAGGGGAAAATGGCCATGGAAAAGCCAAAGAGAAAGGCCTCAGAAGAAACTGACCCTGCCGCCATCTTGATCTCAGGCATCTAGCTTCCATTGCTGTGAGAAAACAACTGCTCTTATCTAAGCCATCTAGTCTGTGACACTTTGTTATGACCATTCGAGCACATTTATACACTTTGTATATTCTGTCTCAGATTTACACAGATGTTGAGTCTCTGGGTTGGGTCTCCGAAAGCTTAGTATAGTGCCTTGGACACGATGTAAGCACACCATTTGTGTTGGTAATAAAATGAGTGGATTAATTTTAAAATGAAACCATCACTTACCTAGACTTCCTATGCTTTAACTCTCTATGAAGTGACAAATGGAAATTAAAACACCAACCCATTTTTCCTTCAGCCTCCTCTCTCCTTTTCCTCCCAATCTCAAGGCCAGCATTTGCATTCAAGTTTTTTTTTCCAGTCAATGATGGGAAGCAATGCTTATTGCATTGCTTTTATATACATTCTGCATTCTTCTAGAATTAAATACACTTCTACCAAAAAGTCAGAACATGATTGTTAGTCTCTTGTTTATAGCCTTACAAGATGCTGGAATAGTAGAGGAAATTTACGAGTCAATATGCAAGAACTGAGCAAACTAATCTACCCTGAAAATAGAGAAATGAGACCAAAAAATTAGCTGTTCCGGATTGTATTTGCCTGTTCTCTCTTCTCTTTAGGCATTAGGAGTTGAAAAGTTACTTGAACTCTTCCTTCTGGTCCATCCAAATTGGCAGGGTTTCAATCACAAAATTTCCCTCGAGGCATTCTTCCCATCTTACTTCACATTTCAGATATTTATGAATGGGATTATGAATAAATGTGAGGACAGGACCAATTTTGCTTAAACCTTTGCATGGTATACCTAACCCACAAAATGCTCAATAGAGTTGTCTTCTTTTAATGAATGAATAAACATCTCCAAATGGTGCCAACATTCTTTCAATCAGTTATTTATTAAGTGCATCATCAGTGCAGGTGCTGTGCCAAGTATGGAGATAGAGAAGTAGTGACAGAGAGCTCCAGACTAAACAAAGGGACCATAAGTAGATGGTGATGATACGGTGTGATGTTAGATAAACAGATATGAAATATTAATGGGAACATGTAAAATGAAAAAACTATCCTATATTAGGGCAAGGGCTTCCCTGCAGACCTTTGTTCTCATCTTTTTCCCTACCTATTTAGTTCTTCTTCAATTTCACCTACTCCTATAGTATTTTATTTATTAGACAGTATGTATCCATCTTCTAAATTTTTTAAAGTTCCAAATTGGGCTGAACATTTTTGAAGCCCAGTTTATGTTTTATCCCTTTGGAGAAATTTTTCTGATGACAGTACTCTTGTCATCTCTCAGTGTTATGCCTTCCTTAGTTTTTACAAATCATTTAGCAATGACTACAAGACCACCTTAAGAGAGCTTTCAATTATTACCCTGAACTTCTATTTGCATCATGCATTGCTAGCATCTTTGTATCTTTTTACCTACCTAGAGACTTTTTCTTTCTTTCTCTTTTCTTTTTTTCTTTCTTTCTTTCTTTCTTTCTTTCTTTCTTTCTTTCTTTCTTTCTTTCTTTCTTTCTTTCTCTTTCTTTCTTTCTTTTTCTTTTTCTTTCTTTCTTTCTTTTTTTCTTTCTTTTTCTTTCTTTTCCCTCTCTCTCTGTCTCTTTTTCTTTTTCTTTTCTTTCTCCACTAAAAATACACTCTGTCACCCAGGCTGGAGTACAGTGGCGTGATTTTGGCTCACTGCAACCTCCACCTGCCAAGTTCAAGCAATTCTCCTGCCTCAGCCTCTTGAGCAGCTGGGATTACAGGCATGCACCACCACACCCTGCTAATTTTTGTATTTTTAGTAGAGATGGGGTTTTGCCATGATGGCCAGGCTGGTCTCAAGCTCCTGGCCTCAAGTGATCTGTCTGCCTCGGCCTCCCAAAGTGCTGGGATTACAGGCCTGAGCCACTGCTCCTGACCTGAGTTGGCAGATTTCTTGAAGGCAGGGACCATGTATTCTTATAGCATGTAGGAAACTGAAAGAATTTAATGTTCATTTCGTCCAACTCCATCTTTTATAGGTAAGAAAACCCAGAGTCAAGTACATTGTACTTTGCCCTTCAGAACATACACAGTTAGGGAAAGAACACAACTAAAACGCAAAGCTAAAATGGCTCAAAAAGAGGCATCAGATGCTAACAGTCCCCACCCATTTTTTCAAGTGACACCTTTTTTATTTTTTGTCTCCTTCCTTTAATATTCTCTATCTCAGCCAGGCATGGTGGCTCACCCCAGTAATCCCAGCACTTTGGGAGGCCAAGGCAGGTGGATCACCTGAGGTCAGGAGTTCGAGACCAGCCTGGTCAACACGGTGAAACCCTGTCTCCACTAAAAACACAAAAATTAGCCAGGTGTGGTGGCACATGCCTGTAATCCCAGCTACTTGGGAGCCTGAGGCAGGAGAATCACTTGAAACTGGGAGGTTGCAATGAGTTGAGATTGCGCCACTGCACTCCAGCCTGGACAACAGAGTGGGACTATGTCAAAAAAAAACAAAAACAAAAAACTCTATCTCTCTTTATCTTAGTCCCTATAAAATAAAGAAGTATTTTATCCCTAAGGAAACTATAGGGTTAAAGTTGTCTCAACTTGGCCAGGCGCGGTGGCTCAAGCCTGTAATCCCAGCACTTTGGGAGGCCGAGACGGGCGGATCATGAGGTCAGGAGATCGAGACCATCCTGGCTAACACGGTGAAACCCTGTCTCTATTAAAAAATACAAAAAACTAGCCGGGCGAGGTGGCGGGCGCCTGTAGTCCCAGCTACTTGGGAGGCTGAGGCAGGAGAATGGCGTAAACCCCAGAGGCGGAGCTTGCAGTGAGCTGAGATCCGGCCACTGCACTCCAGCCTGGGCGACAGAGCAAGACGCCGTCTCAAAAAAACAAAACAAAACAAAAGTTGTCTCAACTCTACAGACTTTGGAATTAGGTGGTTTGGCTTCAAATCACAAATCTTCTACTTACTTTTTTTTTCCTTTGGGCATCTCCAAATCTCAGTTTCCTCTTGTCTGTAAAATAAAAATTAGAATACCCATTTCTTTGGATCTCTTGTGAAGTGTTAGTACAATGCCTGACACAAAGTCAATGCTCCATGTATGAAATTATGACTATTATGAAATAAAATGCACAGACTTTAATGCAATCTTGATTTGACTAACATGAAAAGTGGAGATAAAAACTGTAAGAAAGCTCACAACGTATACAAGCCATCATTAAATTCTTCATGTGCAGCTGCAGTTATACTATTCAAACCTCAGCATATATATTACCACTTTTCTTTTTTTTGTTGTTTAGATTGTGCCATTCCTATTGAATATTACTACTTTTCTAAAAAAAAAAAAAGTACAAAATCCTTGCCTTCTGATCAGAAATTAAGACCACCAGAGGTATCTCTCGTCACTTATTTGAACTAGTTCTCTCAGAAGATACTTCAGGACATTTATTACTGTTTGCAAATCTGAGGACGAGTGGCAAGGTAAAAGCAGCTATTCATTATTTCTAATCCCCTTTCCACTCTAACACAAAAACAGGAATCAATTAATTTCCTTCAGATACCTTCTCAGTTGAGTCCCATTGGCAGCGCTGACAGTTTCTAAGGACTTTCTTAGTAAATGATGTCATTAGGGCCTTGTGAGTTTCCTTCCTCTCTGCATGAGTCTCTCTTAAGACCAGAACATTCAATTTACTGCTTTATTTCTTTCCTAGTGGATAGTTAAAAATTTATGGTAAAAATATGGAAAATTACCCCCACTGTAGTTTTCCTTCAGCTCTGCCAAGACAAAACAAAGAAAAGGTTGCCACAGAACTTACGGAATACCCAAACCATTCCTGCAAAATTGGAAAGGAATTCAGTGAGTCTCTGAGTTGCAGTCCATTGTGCTAATGCTCTGGCTGGAGATCTTTCTGCCTTGTACTGATGACCTTGAGGGAAGCTGCTAACTGCCTTTTCTCTTCTCCTTGAATCTCCAAACAACAGGATTCAGATGTGTTCACAGCAGGGCTCTACAGAATGCAATCAGGGTCAAAGAGTCTGTAGGTTTCCACCTGGGAGTAACTAGTGCCTTTGTTAGGGTAGAATAAGAAGTGGGCGCAGAGGAAGTGAGAAAGGACATCCTCCTTTCTGTTTCTGCCTCTCCATCTCGGTCAGTTACGGCAGGACCTCGTTACCTGGTGGAGACAAGTGGTAGCAGGATGTCTCTAGCAAAGTGGTGAAGTATAACAGAGGAATTTTGTCTTCAGGGGCAACCACGTAAGCAAAAGTATCCTATATTTACCTGCTTAAAACTGCACGTGTGAGCTGAGATCGTGCCACAGAACTCCAGCCTGGGTGACAGGGCTAGACTCCGTCTAAAAAAAAAAAAAAAACCCTGCACGTGGTTCACCCCCAGGGCCCCTCCACGGGGACAGAGGCCCTCAAACACTACTGCAATGAGATCACCCTAAGAGCTTGTTAAACAGGCACATTCCCAAATTTTGCCTCTGAGAGGTTGTTTAGGGAGTGCAGGACGACGTCCAGAAATTTGAATGTGTAGTAAGCGGTCCAGGTGGGATTGTGATGTAGATGTTCAGACCACACCTCCTGAAGCACTTCCCCGGAGAGTGTGTTGGGCGCCAGGCACCTCCTCCTTCAGAACTCACCAGCCCCATGTCTTCATCTTCACCCTGGAGCTGTCTCCCTGGAAACCTCAAATCTGACATACGAGGTAATAACTGGAAAACTTTTCCCTCCCAGAAATGTCTTTTTTTTTTTTTTAATTTTTATTTTTTAATTTTGGTGAGGGAGAAGAAGAAAGTGGTTAGTTTAGACAAATACTTTCAGGTTGGGTGCAGTGCCTTATGCCTATAATCCCAGCACTTTGGGAGGCCGAGATAAGCAGATCACTTGAGGCCAGGAGTTCAAAACCAACCTGGGCAACATGGTGAAAACCCGTCTCTACAAAAAATACAAACATTAGGTGCAGTGGCATGTGCCTATAATCCCAGCTACTCAGGAGGCTGAGGCAGGAGAATCACTGGAACCCAGGAGGCGGAGGTTGCAGTGAACCAAGATTACACCACTGCACTCCAGCCTGGGCAACAGAGCGAGCTGTTTCAAAAAATTTTTTTTAAAAGTGCTTTCACATAAAGAAAAGATAGACACTGAGGCAATTATGAGTATTTCAGGAGGTGAGGAAAGGTGAGGACAATTTGTGCCTGAGCTCAGTAGTTAGTGGGTATCTGCTTTCAAATCACTGCAGGCTCAGCTCCATCTAGCAGAATAGGTGAACACAGAAAGCCCACGCCAGGATCTCTCAGTGGAGTCTGGGACTTGTGACCCTCCCAGGCAGCCTGGGTCCCAGGAACCCCAAGGGAGTCATCGTGCCTGACTCTTTGGAATTTCTCCACATCTGGCCAGGAATCTCAAACTTACCTTTCTTGATTCTCAATAGAATTTCCTTAACAGACTTAAGCCAACTCTGAAGTTTGTCCCATCTGACTTTCTACCTGCTAGAATTGTGAATCTATCCTCATGTGTTTGGCGTCATCAGATCAGTTACTGACTGTCTTTGCAGCTTTTTAAATTTTTTGCACTTTTCCAAAGCAGACTATCATTGATCACTGGAAAGCCTGGAAAGTTAAAAAGGTTCCTCAGATCTCTGTAGGACTCACTTCTCAGTACTTGCAATGTTATAGAAAAACTAATGACAGTTGCTCCTTCTCAACTGAAGAAACCTAATGCATGTAATGCTGATTCAAGCTGTATAAATGTGACTCATTATTTTTGTTCATCAGGGCATTGGAGAGTAGAAGATGGTAATATGGTGTTCAGAACACCTACCAAGTCCCAGACATGGAGCTGGGTCCTCAGCACACTTTATGCAGTTGAAACCTCCTAACAGCCCTGCCTGGGAGATGTTGCTTACAACCATTTAATAGATACAGAAAGAGAAACTTAAATGATGTGGTGAAGTCACACACCTAGAAAGCAGAGAGCTGGGATTTGCCCTTCTAATTTCAATGCCCTCACTGTATTACACCACACCGTCTCCCTCCATTGAGCACATTGCAAATTATTTAATTATAAGTGATTAATCGTTAAGTGTCCACACCCTGAATTGATTGAGTGGGTACTCGGTAAAAGCATGCCCTTTTAGAAACCAAAAACCCACACTGTATGAATACTTATGGGACATTTCCCCGGAATTGTGAATAGGATTTAATCAAAGCCATATCATACCCAAACAACCAACAGATATTCCATAAAGTGCTTAACACTCTAGAGAAGGGTATGCTGCAACAGAAAACCTATCTGGGCAGCATGCTGAACACTGCATTTCAGAACTGCATTCTCTATTCAGCCAGAGACAGGATGGCTTTTTAATTCCAGGGCATTAGTTCAAATCTGTTCTAGGTTTGAATTGACGGAACATTGTTCCCTCCTGGCAGCCATGCAGCCATCCATGCTTATTCTCAGTAAATTGGTGTTCCCAAGAGGCAGAGGTGCCTGTGCACAAACTCTGAATGCCACTGGCCTCTGCCTAATCACATGGCAGGCTGGGGGAAACCTGAGGAAAAGATCGGCTTCCTTTAAAAACATTTCCCAAAGGGACCCCACGCTTAAGGCAAAACAGATGTTCCTGAGAAACATCAGGCTAAAGGGAACCATGTGCCCTGCCATAGCCATCCCACATTCAGATCATCCCCTTGGTCATGTCCTCTCTTTTTCCAATCTTCTTCATTTTTATATCTTAAAAGCAGCATCCAGACACGTGCACGTGTGTACATATGTGTGCAGACACACACACACACACACACACACACACACACAGTGGTCAGAAGTCCAGTGGTAGACTTACTCAATGTATAATAAAATCTCAGAATAACGGAAAATCTTCCAGCTTTACCACAAACAATTCGTGTGTGACCCTATCCAATGACCCTATCCAATAACAGCAAACACACCTGCCATTACTGAACACTTAACTCTAGCAGGCCCTGGGCAAGCTGCTTCCTGTAGATGTGTATATGAGGAAATGGAGGTTTACAGAAGTTCCAAGATTATGTACCTAGCCAACTATGGTCCTAAGATACAAACCAGATCAGTTTGACTCTAAAATCTCAGCTCTAAAGCCCCAAACTGCATAACCTTCCAAGTCACGGCACCTCTATGAGAAGGATCCTTAAAATAGGTATGTTGAACCAGTTTGAGATTTTAGAGGGTCGAAAAAGAGCCCATAGTTATTGTGGAATATTTTGTTTGTTTCTTTGAGTTATTGTAATTATTTGCCAAAAATTTTTTTTGTTTAAAGTTTGAACTTGAATATCATTAGCCAAGACATCTGTCCCCCAGTTAATCCAGGGCTCACCTCTCTTCCCACGTTAGACTCTGCTCTTTGCCTGCTGCCTGTTTGTTTTCTGAAAGCATTTGAGTTTTCAACCGCTGAACACTCTACAAATATTTCTTTATCTTGACCATTTATAATCTCGACATCACTGAAAGATCTATAGTCATAAAAGCAGGTTGGGTATAAAGTAGAAACTAGTGAAATCAAAGTGAGAGACATTGAAATTAATGACATGATAAGATACCAAGTTTGGGCTTATATGAGAAATGGCAAATATTATTCATCTGAAATGCCCATTCTGATCCATGTTTAGAACATAAATGGAATAAGGTGTTTAAAAGGATTCTGAGGCTGTACCTTGACCCAGTGGAATGCCGACTGAGTCATGAGGTCATTTTAACAACAGAATGTTTTTCTTCCTTTCCTTTCCCTTTCTTCTTCTTCTTTTTTTTATTTTTTTTAATTTTTTGGTTGTATTGTGTTTAGAGACAGCATCTCATCATGTTGCCCAAGCTGGATTCAAACTCCTGGGCTCAAGCCATCCGCCTGCCTCAGCCTTGCAAGTAGCTGAGACTATAGGTGCATGCCACTGCATCTGGCTCCAGATCCCTTTTCTTAAACAAAAGCTTTTAAAGATCCCATTAATAAAACAGATGAAAGTGGAGTTACTGCGTCCCCTGATGCACTATCCTGCTTTAATCCACTATAATTATTGATGTGCTACCTTCATTGAGATCCTATGGCTCCCTAGAGTAAAATTTTTAAATTATTGACAAAGATGTTCTCAGAGGTTCTGTTATACTCTGACATACTCTGATTTGTTGAGACGTCAAGAACCTTTGTAGATAATCAGGTCTGGGTGCAGTGGCTCAAGCCTGTAATCCCAGCACTTTGGGAGGCCAAGGCAGGCAGATCACCTGAGGTCAGGTGTTCAAGACCAGCCTGGCCAAAACACGGTGAAACCCCATCTCTACTAAAAATACAAAAATTAGCCAGGTGTGGTGGTGCATGTCTGTAATCCCAGCTACTCAGGAGGCTGAGGCAGGAGAATCCCTTGAACTGGGGAGGCAGAAGTTGCAGTGAACTGAGATCGCACCACTGCACTCCAGCAGGGGCAACAGAGCCATACTCCATCTCAGAAAAAAAGAATAGACAATCAGGAGCATCACAAAGGAAAATAGGCCAAGCACTGTGGCTCAGGCCTGTAATCCCAGCACTTGGGGAGGCCGAGGCAGGCAGATCACTCGAGGTCAGGAGTTTGAGACCAGCCTGGCCAACGTGGTGAAACATCTACTAAAAATAAAAAATTAGCTGGGTGTGGTGGTGCTCACCTGTAATCTCAGGAGGCTGAGGTACGAGAATTGCCTGAACCGAGGAAGCGGAGGTTGCAGTGAGCCATGATTGCACCACCGCACTTTAACCTTGGCGACAGTGAGACCCTGTTCCAAAAAAAAAAGGGAAGTTGAGGCTTTTGCTTAAATTATTGAATCAACTTTAACACAGGGTCAAACCCACCTCAGGCAAAGATACATTTCCATTTCTATCATTTCACGGATGTTTAACTGGCAAGTGAGACCACCTCTGCCATGTTCTCTGTAGTCCAAGCTGCCATCATCTCTCAACTGGATTACTGCAAGTGCCTCCTGGCTGGCCTCTCTGCTTTGTAAGGACCCCCCATTATCTATCCACCAGATGAATAAGGACACAGAGAGTGGACCCTCTCCATGTTAGATCAACTCACTTCTCTGCTCAAACCCTACAATGACTTCCCATTTTATTCAGAATAAATCCCCAAGTCCTCATTACAACCCGCAAGTCCCTGCAGATATCTACTGGAACTGTCCTCTCTGCTAACATTTTTATTCACTCTTTCCTCTCTATGCTCTAGGGCAGTGGTTTGCAAAGTGCAATTTCTGATGACCTTTCAGGGATCTGGGAGGTCAAAATTACTTTTATTCTAATACTAAGATGTTGCTTTCATGCTCGTTTTCTCAGAGCACAAACAGTTTATCAATATAGTTTTAGATTCCACACTGCATTTACTCTACAAAAGACTGCCACTTGTTGAGTTTTGAGGTAGTATTAAAGGGAAGAATAACTACAAAGATCTAAAAAGGCTGTTAAAATATTCTTCCATTTTTCCAGCCATGAATCTGTGTGAAGCCATATTTTTAAAAATATGCTAAAACCAAAACAAAATCCTAAAACAGATTGGATACAGAAGCAGCTATGAGAATCGAAATGTCCTCCAATAAGTCAGACATTGAAGAGGTTTGCAAAAATGCAAGACAATGTTAGTCTTCTCATTATTTTTATTTTGGAAAATATAATTTAATTTAAATAAAAAGATTACTTATATGAACATGTATTATGTCTATTATACTAATTTAAAGTGAATCAGTAACTATTTTCTAATTTTCTGAGTTTTAATTTCTAATATGCCTTCAGAATTGACTAGAGCAAGAAAAAGAAAAAAATAAATTTTTTTCTGATAAATATCAACAGAATCCATATGACCAATGCTCTTCAAGGTCTTCAACAATTTATAGGAGTGTAAAGGGGGCCTGTTAGCAACAAATTTGAGAACTACTGCTCTAAACTCATTGGCCTTCTAATTGTTTTTCTCCGTGCCAAAAAGAGATCAAGTAATTGTCTCATGTAATTATGGAGGGCTAAGAAGTCCAAGATCTTCAGCTGGCAATCTGGAGACTCGGGAGAGCTGACAGTGTAAGTTTCAGTTCACATCTGAAGGCAGGAGAAGACTGATGTCCCAGCTAAAACACAGGCAGAGAGAAAGCATTCTTTCTTCCTCAGCCGTTTATTGTACTCAGGCCTTCAATGGATTAGATGAGGCCCACCTACATTGGAAAGGGAAATGTGCTTTACTCCCTCTACCAACTCAAATGTTATTCTCACCCAGAAACAACCTCATGGGTACACCCAGAAGAAAGGTTTAACCAAATATCTGGCACCTCATGGTCCAGTCAAGTTGACACACAAAACTAACTATCACATCCTCCATTCATTTAGGTCACTATTCAAATATTATTTTATCAGAGAGAGGTTTTCCTATAGCATCCTGTATAAAATAACACCAAACACTCCATATCCCCTCTGTTTCCCTAACCACGCTTCAGTTTTCTTTGCATGTATCACCATTTATAAATTATATATCTATCATTTTGTTTCTTCTTCCCTACTATAATATTAGCTTCCTTTTTTTTTTTTTTTTTGAGATGGAGTCTCGCTCTGTTACCCAGGCTGGAGTGCAGTGGCACGATCTCAGCTCACTGCAGCTCCACCTCCCGGGTTCACGCCATTCTCCTGCCTCAGCCTCCTGAGTAGCTGGGACTACAGGCGTCTGCCACCACGCCCGGCTAATTTTTTGTAGACGGGGTTTCACTGTGTTAGCCAGTATGGTCTCGATCTCCTGACCTCATGATCCACCCGCCTTGGCCTCCCAAAGTGCTGGGATTACAGGCGTGAGCCACCGTGCCCGGCCCAATATTAGCTTCTTGGGCTGCTTGAACAGTTTAGTTCCTTGTTGTAGTCCCAGTGCCTAGAACTGGCACATAGTAGGTCTTAATACATTTTTATTAATGAATGCATCATACTATTTATGTAGACTTAAGACTACAATTAAGGTTTGAGGAAAGAATATTAACAGGGAGAAAGGATCGAATTGCCCTGAGGTGAATTGTAATGTGTATGTATCAAACACAGTAATTTAAACAAGACAGACATTTCTTTCTTTCAACTAAAAGTCTAGAGCTAGACAGTACAGGAAAGGTATGGTGACTGGTTTACAAAGTTCTCAGAAACTCTATGGTGTGACCCTTTCTTCATGGTTCAATATGTCAGGTAGAGAGCCAGACATCATATCCTTCTTCTTAAAGGAAAGGACTAAGAAAAAAAGCGAGGTAAAGGGTGTATAATCATTATTTTTAAAAAATGATTTTCAGAAGCTGCCACTCAGCAATCCTGCCACTCAACAATTCTGCCTACATTCATTGGCCAGATTTAATCAAATTACCATACCTGGTTGCAAGTGAGTCTGAGAAATATGCTTTTAATCTGAGTGGACACACACATAACTAAAATGTTGAGGATGGTTCCATAGAGGAAAGGAGGAGCAGACGTTGGGAGGCCATCAGCAGTCTCTGCTATAGATAGGACTGCACAATTCTGGTGATGGAATTCCTTTTCCATTAAGGAACTCTTCCCCACTCTATACCATTTCGTGCGGTCCTGGCGATATCTGCACAGTACTTCCTCTACTAGACGTGAAAAAGTGACCCAAGCTAGGTGAGTTATCATATCCTATCCTCTCGACCCATTGATCAATCCAGAGATGACCACATGACCCAAGCAAGGCCTGGAAAGGGCAGACATGGCCACACAGATCTGCCTGTAAGATTTCCATATAAAAGGATGAAAGATCAAACCTTTTTGTCTTGGGGTTGCTAAGCTGGGAATTCATGAACCCAAGACCACTGACATTCATCTCACCTCAGCTTCATGAAATATGTTATATCTGCAATAGAAGAGAATGAGGCTAACACACAAAGACAAACAGATCCATAGAGTGGAGAAATAACAATGTTATGTTATAAATTCTTGGATCCAAGTGTGCCTGAAGCCTGATGTCTCAGGTATGAGATCCAGTAAATTCTTTATGTTTTATTTTTTGCTTAAGTTGGACTTTCTTTCTTTCTTTGCTTCTTTTTTTCCTTCCTTCCTTCCTTCCTTCCTTCCTCTTTCTTTCCTTCCTTCCTTCCTTCTGTCCTTCTTTCTTTTCTTCTTTCCTCTCTATTTCTTCCCCTCCCTCCCTCCTTTTCTTCCTTCCTTCCTTCCTTCCTCCCTCCCTCCCTCCCTCCCTCCCTCCCTCCCTCCCTCCCTCCCTCCTTCCTTCCTTCCTTCCTTCCTTCCTTCCTTCCTTCCTTCCTCTCTCTCTTTCTTTTTCTTTCTTCTCTCTCTCTCTTTCTTTGAGATGGGGCCTTACTCTGTCACCTAGGCTGGAGTGCAGTGGTGACCTCTCAGACTCAAGCGATCTTTCCACCTCAGCCTCCTGAGCAGCTGGGCCCACAGGCATGCACTACCATACCTGATAAATTTTTAAATGTTTTGTAGAGATGGGGTCTTCCTATGTTGCCCAGGTTGGTCTTGCAACCTGGGCTTAAACAATCCTCCCACCTTGGCCTCCCAAATTGCTGGGATTATGTAAACCACCATTCCTGGCCTTCAGTTGGTTTTTGTTGCATTTGAAATTCCCAACTAAAATTTGTATCACTGTCTCTTTAAAACATTGTCACTGTTTTCTTTAAAATTGTTCAAAAATATTATTTACCACTTAATAAAGATTAATGTCTGATGTGAAAAAGAGAGAATGTGTGCCTATTTCTGCCTCAGACACATAATTTCAAAGTCTGGGTTATCTCCTCTGAAAAGCTCTCCCTGACAAATCATTTTTCCCTACTATCTCTGTCCACCATTGCCTGCTTGATGCCCTTCTCTTGGTTAGAGCGTCCAGCACCTTTCTAACGTAATACTTACCATACTGTATTGAAATGACCTGTTTCTAGGAGTGCCTGTCCCTTTAGATCACAATTTCCTTAAGGACAATGGACTATCCTTGTCCTACCTTTAACCCTCATGTCTCCAGTACTTACCTCCCTGCTAGGTGAATAAAAATGATTGCATTAAATCTAGTGCTACAAATATGCACCTACAACCTTTTATCACCACCTCGTGGTAGAGGGTTAAATTACTCTTCTGTTTCCTTTGGAATATAGCAAACAAATCAAGTCCTCTTGGAAGAGGAAACTACGAAACTAAAGTGATGATAAATGAAAGCATCACCATCCAGTTGACTAAACTAGAGTAAATTTCTCAAAAACGGAATGGCTGAAAGGGTGCCAAGTCCAAACTACCCTAAAATAGCAGACCAATGTCATTAATTTTAAGTAACTCTCAAGAAAGTTCAAATTATAAGAGCATATTCTGGCGAATAAATCTTAATTTATGGTTGTGAAATTTTGTAATATTGCATCAAAAGATTTTTTAAAATCTGGTTCATTTTTGCATGAAATGGTTTGAGGTCAGTACATTTCCAGCAGTTGTTCTCCTTGAGGAGAAAACCAAGCTCTGGTGCAATCCAGACCCTGAGTGACCATTGATTCCAACTGGCTGCATTTCAATGTCAAAAAAATGTTTGTCTTCGGGGACACAAGCAGATATTAAATCAAATATGACATTTTCCAATTTGCAAAGAGGAAAACAAGCAATTAAAATCATTGCAAGCAGGTGATCACTGGCAAACACTGTATGGGAATATTTTGCATTTCCTCAAATCCTTAACATTTTCATTGTCCTCCCCCATCACTCAACTCTCTTTGGATACTTGTGAAATTCCCAGTCCTATTGCTTCTCTAGCAAAATCCTGTCACTCTCTAGATTACCAGACTTCTTCCTTTTCTAGTTTATAATCCCACTTCTTGACGAAGGCTTCCCTAGCTCTTCCCCATAATTGTCTCTGCCATCTGACAGCCATGTATCTCTTAGCAATGCCCCCTTTTAATAATCTCTTTATTGAGATATATTTATTATTTTATTTTTTGACAGTGAGTCTCGTTTTGTTGCCCAGGCTGGAGTGCAGTGGTGCAATCATAGCTCACTGCTGCCTCAGATTCCTGGGCTCAAGCAATCCTCCCACCTCAACCTCGGGAGTAACTGGGACTACAGGCACATGCCACCATACTCAGCTAATTTTAGAATTTTTTGTAGACAGGAGGTCTCACTGTGTTGCCCAGCCTGGTCTCGAACTCCTAGGCTCAAGTAATCCTCCCACCTCAGCCTCCCAAAGTGCTGAGATTATAGATGTGAGGCACCATGCCTGGCTGAGATATATTCATATAACATACAATGCACCCAATTAAACTGTAAAATTCAATGGTTCTTAGTATATATATTCAAAAAGTTGTGCAACTATCACAATTTTGAAGTTTTATTACACCAAAAAAACAAAAACAAAAACAAAAAACAAAAAAAAAACAACCAAACAAACCAAAAACCCTGCACCCATTAGCAGTGAACCCTCATCTCCTTCCCTGACACCCCACCCATCCCTAGGCAACTACTAATCAACTTTCTCTCTTTATAGATTTGCCTCTCCTGGGCATTTAATTTAAATGGAATTACACAATGTGAGGTCCTTTGTAACTGGCCTCTTTCATTTAGCATGTTTTCAGGTGTATCCATGTTGTAGCATGCATCAGGATTTTCTTTTTCTTGCTAAATAATATTCCACCATATTTATATATGCCATATTTTATTTATCCATTCATAAGTTGATAGACATTTGGGTTGTATCCACTTTTGTTTGGGTCATTATAAATAAAGGTGTTACGAACATTTTCATACAAGAGTGATAGATTTTCACTTCTCTTGGATATATTACTGAGGATTGTAACCGCTGGGTCATGTAGTAACTCTATGTTTAATCTTTTTTTTCTTTTTTTTTTTTTGAGATAGAGTCTTGCTCTGTTGCTCAGGCTTGGAGTACGGTGGCGCGATCGCAGCACACTGCAGCCTCAACTTCCTGGGCTCAGATGGTTCTCCTACCTCAGTGTCCCAAATAGGTGGGACCACAGGCGCATGGCCCCATGCCCAGCTAATTTTTGTATTTTTTGTAGAGACAGGGTTTTGCCATGTTGCCCAGGCTGGTCTTGAAATCCTGGGGTCAAGCAATCTGCCCATCTCAGCCTCCCAAAGTGCTGGGATTGCAGGCATGAGCCATCGCGCCCAGCCTATGTTTAATCTTTTGAAGAACTGACAAGCTTTTCCAAAGTGGCTGCCCTGTTTTACATTTCCACCAGTAATGTATGAGGGTTCCATTTTCTCCTCATCCTTGTCTACACTCATTATTGTCTGTCTTTTTAATTTTAGTCATCCTAGTGGGTGTGAAGGGCTATCTCATTATGACTGTGGTTTGTATTTCCTGATGGTTAATGATATTGAGCATCTTTTCCTGTGCTTATTGGCCATTTGTATATTTCCTTTGGGAAAATGCCTCTTCACATACTTTGCCCATTTTATAATCAGGTTATTTGTCTTTTTTATTATGTAGTTGTAAGAGTTCTTTACATATTTTAGATATATCCCATTTGCAAAACTTTTCTCCCATTCTGTAGGTTGTTTTTTCATTTTCTTGAAGTGTCTTTTGAAGCATAAAAGTTTTAAATTTTGATCAAGTCCAGTTCATTTTTTTTTTTTTTTTTGGCTTCTTGTGATTTTGTTGTGATATTATTGTCAAATCCAAGGACGTGAAGATTTAATCTTCCACTATTCTTCTATGGGTTTTATAGTTACAGCTCTTATATTTAAGTCTTTGATCCAATTTAAGTTTTATATGTGGTGAGAGGTAGAGGCCAAACTTCATTACTTTGCATGTGGCTATCCAATTATCCCAGCCCATTTGTTGAAAAGACTACTCTCCACTCTTGTTGAAAATCAATTGCCTGTAAATGTGAGGGTTTATTTCTGGACTCTTGACTCTCTTACATTGAACTATATGTCTATACTTATAATACTATCACATTGCCTTATTATAGTTTTATGTTTTGAAATCAGAGTCCTTCAACTTCATTCTTTATACTTGAAAAAATATATATTCTGGGTCCCTTGCATTTTCCATGAGAATGTTTGGATCAGCTTGTCAATTTCTGCAAAGAATTCAGCTAGAATTTTGATAGGGAGTATATTGAATCTGTAGGTCGATTCAGAAGATACTGTTAACAATATTAACCTTTCAACTTAACTTCCTTCAACATTTTGTAGTTTTCAGAGTGTGTTTCACACTTACTTTGTTAAATTAATACATTTTTAGTGACATTATAAATAGAATTTGGCCGGGCGCAGTGGCTGATGCCAGTAATCTCAGCACTTTGGGAGGCTGAGGTGGGTGGATCACGTGAAGTCAGGAGTTCGAGACCAGTCTGGCTAACAATGGTGAAACCCCATCTCTACCAAAAATACAAAAATTAGCCAGGCATGGTGGCAGGCGCCTGTAATCCCAGCTATTTATGAGGCTGAGGCATGAGAATTGCTTGAACCTGGAAGGCAGAGGTTGCAGTGAGCCGAGACCATGCCACTGCACTCCAGCCTTGGTGACAGAGTGAGACTCTGTCTCATAAATAAATAAATAAATGGAATTTCAAAAATATATTCAGATTGTTCATTGCAAGCATATACAATTGAATTTTGTATATGATCTTATATCCTACAATATCGTTTAGTAATTTCGATAGTATTTAGTGAATTCCTTTTAATTTCCTATATATATACAAGATCATGTCATCTGCAAATGGAGATAGTTTTACTTCTTTCTTTCCAATTTGAATGTCTTTTATTTTATTTTCTTGCCTAATGATCTTGGCTAGAGCCTCCACAAAATGCTGAGCAGAAATAGAAAGAGCGGACACCTTTTCTTTTTCTGAATCTTAGGAGGAAACACTTTTAGTTTTTAACCATTAAGTATGATGCAAGTTATTGATTTTTCACAAATATTCTTTATTGGATCAACTAGTTCCCATTGATTTCTGGTTTCCTAGGTATTTTTATTATGAAAAAGTGCTGAATGTTGTTAAATATTTTACATATATTTAATGACCATGTGTTTTTTGTTCTTCCGTTGATGTGGTGTATTACATTGATTGGTCCTGAGATGTTAAACAAGCCTTGCATTCTACTTGGTCTTGATGTGGAATATATTTTATACATTGCCAGATTTAGTTTACAAGTATTTTGCTGAGGATTTTTGCATTTCTATTTATAGGAGATATTGGCGGATGGTTCTGTGAAGTCTTTGTGTGTTTCTTTGTGTTAGGGAAATACTGGCCTCAAAGAATAAGTTGTGAAGTGTTCCCTCTTCTATTTTTTTGGAAGAGTTTTTGAAGATTGGTCTTCATTCCTCTTTAAGAGCTTGTTTGGGGGTTCCAGCAGGGGAGCGCAGCTACTCGTATACACTTGATGGAAGACTGGTCCTCCTCTACTGGGGATGGTTGTCCTCTTCCACTGAGCGTACAGTCTTTGAGAGGGATGCACATGGAGCAGTGAGGGAGGAAGAGGATACCCGCCTAGCCAGCCAGATCAGGCGAATCAACCCTGGTGATTAATGGGGTAACAGATGTTGCAGCGAGATCACTCTCACATCCAGGACTGGTCTTCATTACTCTTTAAAAAATGTTTGCTAGATATCACCTATAAAGTCATCTGGGACTGGGCGTCTGTGTGTGTGTGTGTGTGTGTGTGTGTGTAGTGTTTTGGTTGCTAATTCAATCTCTTGTTATAGTCTATTCAGATTTCCATTTCTTTTGGGTCAGTTTTGATAGTTTTGAGACAGTGGTGGCTCATGTCTGTAATTCCAGCTACTCAGAAGGGTGAGGTGGGAGGATTGCTTGATTTGAGGAGTCAGAGACCAGCCTGAGCGACATAACAAGACTCCACCTGAAGAAAAAAAAAAGTTTTGATAATTTGTGTCTTTTAGGAATCTTCCATTTCTTTTAGGTTACTTTGTTGACATACAATTGTTCATTGTCTTTCCTTACAATCCTTTTTATTTCTGTAACATTTGTAGAGCTGTCTCCTCTTTTTATTTCTGATTTTAGTAACTGAGTCTTTTTATTTGCTTGGTCAATCTAGCTAAAGGTTTGAGAATTTTGTTGAACTTTTCAAAGAAACAACTTTCGATTTTGTTGATTTTCTCTATTGTTTTTCTATGTTCCATTTCATTAATTTCTACTCTAATCTTTATAATCTTTATTCTTGCCTTACTTGTGCTTGAATTGGGTTTAGTTTTTCTTTTTTCTCCAATGTCTTAAGTTGGAAAGTTATTAATTTGAGATCTTTCTTCTTTTGAGGTGGATACTTACAGATATAAATTTTCATCTAGGCAATGTTTAGCTCTATCCCAAAAGTTTTACATGTGAGTCTTCAGTTTCACTCATTTCACAGTATTTTTTTTTTTTTTTTTTTTTTGAGACCGAGTCTTGCTCTGTTGCCCAGGTTGGAGTGTGAGGTGCTATCTCAGCTCACTGCAACCCCCGCCTCCTAGGTTAAAGTGATTCTCCTGCCTCAGCCTCCTAAGTAGCTGGGATTACAGGTGCACGCAACTGCTCCCAGCTAATTTTTGTATTTTTCGTAGAGATGGGGCTTCACTGTGTTGGCCAGGCTGGTCTTGAACTCCTGAACTCAGGTCATCCACCTGCCTCAGTCTCCCAAAGTGCTGGGATTACAGGCATGAGTCACCATGCCTGGCGTTTCACAGTATTTCTAACTTTCTTTGTACTTTCTTCTTTGACCAATTGGTTATTTAGGTGGGTGTTATTTCATTTTCACCTATTTGCGAATTTTCCAAATTTCTTTCTATTATTAAATTTTCATTTCACTTCACTGTATTAGAGAATATACTTTGTATAATTTCAATCCTTATACATTTATTGAGGCTGCTTTATGGTCTAACATATAGTCTATCCTGGGGAATGTTACAAGTGCACTTGAGAAGAATGCATATTCTGCTTTTGTTGGGTAGAGTGTTCTAAAGATGTCTGTGGCTGGGTGCACAGACATGTGCTCATGCCTGTAATCCTGGTGTTTTGGGAGGCCAAGACAGGCAAATTGCTTGAGCCTGGGAGTTTGAGACCAGCCTTGGGCAACATGATGAAGCCCCATCTCTACTAAAAATACAAAAATTAGCTGGGCATAGTGGCACATGCCTGTAGTCCCAGCTACTTGGGAGGCTGAGGCAGGAAAATTGCTTGAGCCTGGGAGGTGGAGATTGCAGTGAGCCAAGATCACACAACTGCACTCCAGCCGGGGTGACAGAACAAGACCCTGTCTCAAAACTAAATAAATAAATAAAAATAAATAAAGATGTCTGTTAGCTCTAGATGGCTATAGTACTGTTCAGTCTTTTATTACCTACTGATCTTCTGCCTAGTGGTTCTATCCATTATTGGAAGTGGGCTATTTATAGCTCCAACTATTACTGTTGAATTGTCTTTTCAATTCTGTCAATTTTTGCTTTATGTATTTTGAAGTTCTATTGTTAGGTACATACATGTTTATAATTATTATATTTTCCCAATACATTGAAAAATCTACTAGAGATAAAGAGGGACCTTGTATATCTAATAACTTTTTGTCTATTTTCAAGCCTCTTTTGCTACAGGAGACAGAGTTTCAATTCAAAGATACAGGCTGGGTGCAGTGGCTCACTCCTGTAGTCTTAGCACTTTGGGAGCACAAGGCAGGCAGATCACTTGAGGTCAGGAGTTTGAGACCAGCCTGGCCAACTAAAAACACAAAAAGTAGCCAGGCATAGTGGTGGATGCCTGTAATCCCAGCTGCTTGGGAGGCTGAGGCAGGAGAATCGCTTGAACCTGGGATGCAGAGGTTGCAGTAAGCCGAAATCACACCATAGAACTCCAGCCTGGGTGACAAGAGCAAAACTTTGTCTCAAAAAAAAAAAAAAGATACAAACAGATAAAAAGTAAAAGAATGAAAGAAGATACATAGCGCAAAGAGCAACGATAAAAAAAAAAAAGCTGCAGTGTCTCAAACCTTTAAGCGTTCTTTACTTTTTTAAACATATTTATTATGACCGCTTTGAAGTCTTTATCTGTTAAATTTGACATCTAGACCCCTCATAGGCAGTCTTGTTGCCTGCTTTTTTTCCTATGTATGAGTTATTTTTGTTTGTTTTTTTTTTGCCCTCTTTTCTTTTAATAAACAGTACATTTTAGGTAATATACAGCAGCAATTCTGAATACTGATTTCTCCCTCTCTCTCCCCCGCCCTTTTTTTTTTTTTTTCTTGTTTGTTTGGTGACTCGGTTACACTATTTTAATAACATCTAATTTCCCCCATATGGGATGACACCCTGGGATACAAGTGGCCTTACCAGAGCTCTCTTTGACTATCTCTTTCCCTGATTCTCTGTTTAGTTGTCTGTCCCTATTACATCACACCCAGCTGTTAGGCTCCACCAATTGACTGCTGATTGTTCTAATCTTTCCAACAATGCCCTGGGACATAAATTGTGACACAGTTTGATCTAATTAAATTCAAGCAAAATTTTTTATTTTTTCTTTCCTCATTTCAGGAGGGCTCTTAGCAGCTCTTTTTCTGGTTCTCTCTCATAAAGATGGCCTATAGTTTAGATTGTTCTCAAAGAGCTACCAGCTCCCTCTTAATCTCTTCTTACCAAATCACCATTGTTTTAGAGAGAGCCCTTAGGCTTGAACTTCCCCTCTGTTTCAAATAAAGCCAACTCCTTTGGGAGAGAGCATTCTTTATGACTACCTCTCCTACCTTGAACAAAGTCACTGAGCCATTGATCCAGGTGCTGAACAGTGACAAGTGGCCTGCCTCTCTTGGAATGACACCTCTGCTTTTTGAGCAGAGTCCTAGATGGGGTGGAGGAAATAGCCCCTGAGCTATGAGTTGGGGCCGGATTGAGGAAGGGAGCCCCCACTCTCTTGGCTGCACTTCTCAGGAGATGGTGAACCTGTGTCAACTGAAGTTAGAGGAGATTAAAAATGCTCTTGGCCTGTCCCTCCTTGTGAGGTACTATATCTCTTGACTGGGAACCAATCAAGTGATATAGTGTCTTTTTTGGCCACATTTGCCTGGAGTGGAGCTTCCATCAAACTCAGCTGGTAGGAGAGGAAGGGAGAGAGCAGGTCATGGTTCAAATGTCACTGACTCTTGCTGCTTTACATATTTAGTAGATTTTGTTGAATAAATATTGCTTCATTTGCTGTATGTTCTTAGGACAGTTTTCAGGGACTTTAAATTGTTGTGTTTGTATAATGTTTACCAGCATGGTTGTTTCACTGGAGAATGGGGCTGTAGATCTCTTTACACCTTTCTAGAAGTCTTAGTCCCTTCTTAAAAATTGAATTCCATAAGTTAACATTATAATTGCTAATTTTTGTTGTGTCATTTTTAAGTTGTAATAATAATTGCCAATAAGGCAGAGTGACATTATTTCTTCCTGATCAAGATGACTTGACTCCTCTCAAATAAATTTATATGCAAATATAAAAACAGAATGGGGAGAGGAAACCAGATGGGAAAGACATGTTATAATTTGTCAAGGTAAGAGTATACATTTTTTTTCTTTTTGGTTTTAAAAGGCAACCACCGGCCTGGCGTAGTGACTCATGCCTGTAATCCCAGCACTTTGGAGGCCTAGGTGGGTGGATTGCTTGAGCCCAGGGATTTCAGACAAACCTGGGCAACATAGTTAGACCCTGTCTCTACCAAAAAAAAAAAAAAGGGCAACCACCAAGACTCAAAGTGAATTTATATTTTATAATGGGAAGCAAGCATGTAGGTACTAACACCAAGCTGAGATACATGAGTTTTTATTTTGACCCCGCTATATTTGAATATGGGTAAGGTATCATAAATTCACATTTGAATTACTGCACCTATACATGAGGATCTTATTTTCAACTTGTCTTCATTCAGTGGAACCACTTTTGGTAGTATCCATACGAATCCGCAAAAACAATAATTGGCTGGGTGTGGTGGCTCACGCCTGTAATCCCAGCACTTTGGGAGGCCGAGGTGGGCGGATCACAAGGTCAGGAGTTCAAGACCAGCCTGGCCAAGATGTTGAAACCCCATCTCTACAAAAAATACAAAGAAAAAATTAGCCGGTTGTGTTGGCAGGCACCTGTAATCCCAGATACTCGGGAGGCTGAGGCAGAGAATTGCTTGAACCCGGGAGGCGGAGGTTGCAGTGAGCAAAAGATTGTGCCACTGCACTCCAGCCTGGGCCACAGAGCAAGACTCTGTCTCACAAAAAAAAAAAAAAAAAAAAAAAAGAAAACAATTAATAATTACTGTTATAACAGCTAACATTTATTGAGTGCTTTGCCAGGCCCTTTTAATATTTTTGAATGTATTATTTAAATTAATTCTAACAATACTACTATGAGGCAATTCAGATGATTTTCTCCATCTCACAGGTAAAGAAACAGGCACTGAGAGGTAAGCTATTTGTCCAATGTCACACAGTTCTTTAGTCAGTGGTGGAGGCTGGATTTGAACCGGAGTTACTCTAGCTTCCAGAGCTTTCACCTGTGAAAGAAAAATAAATCTTGGCCCCAAATCACTAAAGCTAAGATCAAGCTGGGAACTGCTGAGGGCAAAACTGCCTCCCATTCTATTCAAAGTCACCCCTCTGCTCACTGAGATAAAGGCATATCAGATTGCCTCCCTTGGAGAGGCTAATCAGAAACTCAAAACAATGCAACCATTTGTCTCTTTACCTATGACCTGGAAGCCTCTTCCCCACTTAGCTTCGAGTTCTCCTGCCTTTACTTGAGTTGTCCCGCCTTTACTTGAGTTGTCCTGCCTTTCCAGACTGAACCAATTTCCATCTCAATATGTTGATTGATGTCTCATGTCTCCCTAAAATGTATAAAACCAAACTGTGCTCTGACCACCTTGGGCACATGTCGTCAGGACCTCCTGAGGCTGTGCACCAGGACCTCCTGAGGCTGTGTTATGGGTGCACATCCTCAACCTTGGCAAAATAAACTTTCTAAATTAATTGAGACCTATCTCGGATATTCAAGGTTCACACACCGAACTTCTGATCTATGCTAATATGTAACAACATTTTAGCATCCTCATAAAAGATGCATACAGTAACCTCCTAAGGGTGATGCTTAGAAAATTTTCTTTAAGAGAATTACTCATTTACTCACTCAGCAAACATACTGAGCACCTACTATAGCCATTAAGCTTGATTGTTTAAGCATGGGCAGCTCTGGTTTGATGCTCATTGTTTCCCATGGGAAACGCATTGTTAAGCACTAACACAAAGCTGTGACTGTGGGAAAGGTCTTAACATTTTCATAAGCATGTGCCACATTCCAGATACCACGCTAATGCCGAAGTGCTTCATAGAAGTAATTTTATTGCATCCTACCAAACACCACAAGGTGAGTGGTTAATAATGCAGGATCTGAAGTCAGCCTTGTGGGGCTGACATCCAATTCCATCGCTGACCTGCTGTGTCAATCAGACAAATTATTTAAAATCTCTGGGCCTCATTTTCTTCATCTGGAGATGGGTAATTCCGGTAGCAGCTAGGAATGTGTTCAACTACAAGTAAACGAATACCTGGCCAAAGTGTCAAAGGCGTGTGAACCGTCTTGAATAGGAGCTGGGTAAAATGAGGCTGAGTCCTACTGGGCTGCATTCCCAGATGGTTAAGGCATTCTAAGTCACAGGATGCGACAGGGGTCAGCACAAGATACAGGTCATAAAGATCTTGCTGATAAAACAGGTCACAGTAAAGAAGCTGGCCAAAACCCACCAAAAACAGGGACCAGAGAGTGACCTCTGGTCGACCCCACTGCTACACTCCCACCAGCGCCATGACAGTTTAAAAATGCCATAGCAACACCAGAAAGTTACCCTATATTGTCTAAAAAGGGGAGGCATGAATAGCCCACCCCTTGTTTAGCATATAATCAAGAAATAACCATAAAACTGAGCAACCAGCAGCCCTCGGGGCTGCTCTCTCTATGGAGTAGCCATTCTTTTATTCCTTTACTTTCTTAATAAATTTGCTTTCACTTTATGGATGTGCCCTGAATTCTTTCTTGCATGAGATCCAAGAACCCTCTCTGAGGGTCTGGATTAGGACCCCTTTCCTGTAACAATGGTGGTGTAAACAAATGAGAGTTTATTCTTCTTATATAATCAAAAGTCTGGAGAACAGTGACTGTAAATGTTGGTTTAGCATTTCAACAATGTCAGGGATGATATCTATGATTCCTTCTGCCTTTTCTTTGGGAGCACAAGACAGCAGATGCATCTTGGGCATCATGTCAGTGTTTAGGGCAGCAAGAGGAGCAGAATTGCTTACCAGGCTCCAGGAGCCCTCTTCTGATTGGGAAAGCCAAGGCAGAACCCCTGCAGATTTCTGCTTATGTCTCCATAGCCAGTACTATCATATACAGCCACCCAAGCTGGAAGTATGTAGGAGACACATTTTGCCCACACAAAACTGGGGTTCTGTCAGGAAGGGAGAGAAGAATGAATATTGTTGGGTAAGCATCTAAACAGCGTCTCTCACATTACCTCATGGCATTGTGAGAACTGACAGCATTCATGCCAGGCTTTTAACACAGACCATGTCCTCATCCACTGCCAATAAATATTAGCTGTTTTCCTCTGCAAATGAAGCAGTTAAACAACTTACCCTGAATCATGTAGTTTCTATTCAAGAAAGACAAGATTCAAAGGCAGTCCTGTGGACTCCAAAACTTAAGCATTAATAATATAAAAATTCATTAGGACCTCTGGGGAGAGGCTGTTAAAGGGTTCAATTGTTCCTGAATTCCCTTTTTTACACTTAAGATTCACACATTTTTTTCCTTCATAGATATACTAAGGTATGGCTCAGCTGGAGCCCCTGCAGCTGAATTAGGGCAATAAGAAGTGGACAAATGGCCAACTCTGGGGCTAAGTCTTCTGAATCACCAGGAAACCACTTAAGATACAACAAAAAAAAATTTGTATTTAAGAGAAAACTGTATTCAACAGAAAAATAGCCATGAAGCACGATTGTTCAATTAATCATGAAAATGGAATATTGACCTTTCAGGACAATACTTGGCTCATCTCAGAATGGAAATAACTGAACGAGAATCAAAACCTGATGTGTGAACTGTCCCTTCAAAGCAAGATATTCTAAAGATGTTAGAAGTTTTTGCCAGGAAAATAGACATCTCTACTTTTCACTTAAAACAACTTATCATTACTAATGAAAACCACAACGTTTAGAGAATGATGCCTCCCTTCATGCCCACTACTACGTGAAAGGACTTAGCTCTGCATTTGCAAGGTGTGAGAAACATGTGAGTTGGTGACTTCATGTAGAATAACTCTATGGATCTAATTACTGTGTACAGAAGTGTCTGGAGAGCAGATTTTTAATCAATGCCAGGAAAAGCCTGTATTACATTAATAGAAAATGTAGAACACATGGTTCCAAGTCTATTTGCTCAACCATAAAATGAGCAGAGTATTACTGACTTAACTTCTTCCCAGAGGGTAAAAAAAAAAACAGGAGATAAGCTCTGTGAAGACACCAGCTATGTCGACAAAGCCTGAAAGCATTAGTTGCTAGACTTAGGCAATTTGAAGATGATCAACTTTGTAGCTAGGCGTGGTGGCAGATGCCCGTAATCCCAGCTACTTGGGAGGCTAAGGCAGGAGAATTTGCTTAAACCCAGGAGGTGGAGGTTGCAGTGAGCCGAGATTGCGCCATTGCACTCCAGCGTGGGTGACAGAGGAAAACTCCATCTCAAAAATATTTTAAAAAACAAAATAAAATGAAGATGATCAACTTTGACCTTGCCAAGAAGGAACACTGAAGTAACAATCATAATGACCAACCACCCAACCACCTACAACTGATGTAACTTCATAAAAGGACTTCTTAACACCAAGCAAGGACGATGAAATATTTATTTTCAGTGTAAACAGCACTATTTAAGTGGAATGAGTTTTATCAAAATCTCCCTCCCTTATCCTAATTTTTCTCACTTGCTATGGACAGATTAGCATCTGGGATTCACAGGGTCAGTCTTGGCATTGTTCTCTGAGTCCTGGATTCGCTTTCTGGGCACTGGATTTCAAGGACAAGAAGGTTCTCTGGTATAGGATTACAGGCAGGGCCCAAGAGTTTCAAGAGGCATGCAATGAAAAATCTTCACCAGAAATTCTAGAGCATACTTACAACTGGAGCAGAGAACTTGGCAAGGCTTCCCTCTTCATCCCCATGGTTTGATTTGAAGTCTCTCATTCCTTTATGATTAGTTTAAGATTAGACTACAGATTCAAGTTTCCATGATTGCCACTTATGTATACATCTTAACTCTACAATAGAACCTAGCCTCCTTGCAGGCAGGGGCTATATTCTCCACAGGATCTGCCTCTCAGCAGGCATTTAGGGTATGAGCCTTGATGACTCTGCAGTCTGTAAAAGTTCTAAAAGCCACAGATGAACATCACTGTGAGTAGATCCTGGGGGTGGAAATGGACCTGTCCAAAGAGGCAAGAAAAAACAGTATGGCTGGGCGCGGTGCCTCACGACTGTAATCCCAGCACTTTGGGAGGTTGAGGCAGGTGGATCACGAAGTCAGGAGATCGAGACTATCCTGGCTAACACGGTGAAACCCCGTCTCTATTAAAAATACAAAAAGAAAAAATAGCAGGGTGTGGTGGTGGGCGCCTGTAGTCCCAGCTACTTGGGAGGCTGAGGCAGGAGAATGGCTTGAACCCAGGAGGCGGAGCTTGCAGTGAGCCGAGATCGAACCACTGCACTCCAGGCTGCACTGCACTCCAGGGCAGCAGAGTGAGACTCCATCTCAAAAACAAACAAACAAACAAACAAAAGAATAGAAAAAACAGTTTACAGTTCATTGGAAGTGTTCATGTTCATATATCTAACTACATAGTACCTCGTGCCTATGCTCAGAGTATACGAAGGTGGTCTGCAGCTAAAATATGTCTTTTAACAAAGCTCAAATAAAAGCAGTCAAGGCTGTCTATCTTGAAGTCCTGAAATAAGGACTTTATAACCTAGATTTTCTTATGCAATATGTAGTCTTCTCTATGTATTTACTACCTAGTGTCGAAAGTATAATCACAAGAGTTTGGCAACTAGCAAGAAACTTTAAGACAATCTTGTTTTATATTTTTCAAGGAAACTGGCTCTAGTGAGGCTGAGTAATCTATTCAGGACACAGCACTGAGTGCTCACAGAGTTGGGCATAGAACACAGGTTTCCTGTTTTCCAGAGCCATGATCTCTCCACAACATTGTTTACTCCTCTGGCTGATAAAGTCACCTTCTGCTTTCATATTCAATTCAAAAGTGCAAACAGTGACTGGCAGTGGCACCAGATGGTGAAGAGAGAATAAACATCATAAACAGGATAATGACATGACCCTTGTCCTCAGTGACTCATAATTGAATGG
Source organism: Macaca mulatta (assembly GCF_049350105.2). NCBI lineage: Eukaryota > Metazoa > Chordata > Mammalia > Primates > Cercopithecidae > Macaca > Macaca mulatta. The sequence goes on from NC_133413.1 coordinate 130,086,817, forward strand.
AAAAGGGCACTCACACATTCAAATAACATGTTTTGGGGTAAAAGTTTATCCTGAGAAATAATAACATTTTTTCAACCTTTTTGATCTACCCAATTTGCTGAGGCTTTTCCTTTTTTTTTTTTTTCCTACTGTATTCTTAATATCTAATATGCATATTACATAGAATATCTGGTATAGGCAACTAGATATCCTTGTTCAAAAATCAAAAAAGGCTTTTAGAGGCTGATCTTCAATGTTTGAGAGAAGGAAAATAAAATATTTTATCAAATTGTCTGCTGCACAAAACCCTGCTTATTAGCTTATACACTAGCATGCAGACTTAGAATTATCACACCAATCAAGATAAGGATGTCATTTAAGTCAATGGACATCAGTGTTAATCTAAATAATGTTCCAAACAAATATCACGGTAAAGCACTGAAAGACACACTATGGTGAATACTAGGAGAGTTATACATACACTGAAAAAGGAGTGAGAGGGTTAATTCTGAGCGGTGTGATCCTTGAGTAAAGGGACTGTATGTTTTATTGAATATTTTATCATTTTCCTAGAACATGGAAAAACAGTGGGCATTCCAAAATATCGTATGCATGAGTGGAGGGAATGAAGGAAGGAAAAATGGGAGCAGGGAAGGAGGGAAAAGAGAGGGATGGAGGAAGAAATGATGGCTGGTTGGTTAGAACCGGAAAACCCCATGTGTCAGAGCAGGTATTTGAGTGGTCACTATACAAAGCATGACACTGAGAGTAGAGAAAGTATTCTAGGCAGAGACTGGGCTCTTTCTTATTTACGGCCACTCAGGATATGCACTGTGCTACTCTAGAGGGGCCTGTTTATATATATAGACTACAGCAGCCCTGAGGAGGGGAAAGACTAGAAAAATTACTACATAGTTGTAGATGTCTTCTTCTAAATCTATTTACAGTTCAATTATGATTAATTTGGCTAAATTTCTCTTCAAGATAATTTAGGTGGAGGTAGTGGTAGAAATAGGAAGCAGTATGCTGTTCTAGAAATGACAGACCTGGGTTAAAATTTTGGCCTTTCCACTTAGCTGTGCAACTTCAAGCTCCTTGAGGACAAAATCTGCCTACCTCGTTCTGAATTTATCTCAGTATTGTGCACACAGAATGTACTTAATAAATATTGGGTGATAAATTTTAATCACGTATGGTGCACTTGATAGTTTTCTCGTCTGTAAAATGAGGATGCTGGCACTCATTTTACACGGTACAATGAGCATATGAGAATATGCATATGAAGTGTGTAGCACAGCACCAGGCACACGGTGAATGCTTATGAATCAGAGTGATTATTAGAAACAGAAAGACTTTTGTTTTTTGGAATGAAAGTGTTTAATCCAATTTTATAATTGTATAATCCTCTGTATTATAAGCTGAGAGGCAGTAATGAGAGTCGGAAGAGAATGTGGTTAGCCCAGTATTTCTCAACTCGAGCAGTACCCATCACTAGGAGGGGCATTTGAAGACAGGTGAGGAGTCTATGGTTGTCTAATGACTGGATATGTTCATGATGATTGGGGGAGGGACCAGACCAGAGATATTAACTGTCCAGTAAAGTGTGGGACAGACAGTTCTACACAAAATACCTAAGCCAGTTTCCTTGAAAAATATAAAATGAGATTGTCTCAAGGCAATTTAAAATGCCCAGTTGTGCTCTCACTGAAAAGCACAACATTGTTGGGCACGGTGGCTCATGTTCCTAATCCTAGTACTTTAGGAGGCTGAAGAAGGCAGATTGCTTGAGCCCAGGAGTTCGAGACCAGCCTGGGCAACATGGCAAAACCCTGTCTCTATAAAAAATACAAAAATTAGCCAGGTGTGGTGGCATGTACCTGTAGTGTTAGCTACTTGGGAGGCTGAGGCAGGAGGATCACTTGAGCTGGAGATGCAGTGAGTCGTGTTTGTGCCACTGCATTCCAGCCTGGGAAGCAAAGCAAAGACCTTGCCTAAAAAAAAAAAAAAAAAAAAAAAAAGGACAGCATTGTCTTACAGGGCATGACATCTATTACTTTCCTGCCATCTTTCACTTTAACACAAACATATAAAACTGCACGGCTGTTTGAAAAGTACTTGCACAAGAAATTACACTTACCTCCATTCCGTTGTCTCACATACATGAACAACTGGATAGATATCAGGTCTTATCTTGTTTAAGAAAAAAATCAATTAAAATGCAATTTTTATAAATGCATACATTTTTTAAAGTTCTAAAGAAAATGGTGCAGAAAATGTGGCACTACATGCAGAAAATATGTTTGCAAAAACCATTACAAAGAATTTTACCTGGTCACAGAAGCAGTCAAGACAATATTTTAAGGAAATCAAACAAAGCAACTTGAGAACTATTTTCATCCTTTCTTTATGGTCTCCTGGCCGTGTATTTCACATAGTAAACATCTGTGTCCCTGTAAGATTTCCGTTCCCCTGCTGAGCAATAGTTCTGCTGAGTTTGACAGAAGACTTGCTTATTCCTTTGCAAAGATGAAGACAGACAAATGATAAAATGGCAAAACACTGAAGAGGTAAATAAATAGGTCAGGAATGTAAGAAAAAGGATTTAGAATAGTGACCTCCAAAGTAGGGTGCTTACATACTCCGAGAAGCATCCAGGAGACAAAGGGAGACTATAGTAGAACCTCTGCTTTTATTTATTTCTGAAAATTGACACAGAGGTTCTCACCTGAATCATGCATCAGACTATGTATTTCCCAGTATCAAGGGGTTGGTGACAGTGTTCTCACCCATTTTTGTATTTAGCATATTGCAGTTTATATGTGTCCAGCTAAATGAACTTAAATATATCATCTGGTTTTTGTTTTCTCTTTACTATTTACATTTTTTTATTCATTTATTTATTTTAGGTATTTCCCAGTATCAAGGGGTTGGTGACAGTGGTGCTCTCACCCATTCCAGTATTTGGCATATTGCAGTTTATATGTGTCCAGCTAGATAAACTTATAGATATCATCTGGTTAATATTTATATTTAATTAATGAATTAATTAAAGTTCTGTGGCATGATCATAGCTCTCTACAGACTTGATCTCCTAGGTTCAAGCAATCCTTCCACCTCAGTCTCCCGAGTAGCTGGAACCACAGCCATGTGCCATCACGCTTGGCTAATTTTTTTCTTCTTTGAGACTGAGTCTTGCTCTGTTACCCAGGCTGGAGTGCGGTGGCCCAATCTTGGCTCACTGCGACCTCTGCCTCCTGGGTTCAAGTGATTCTCCTGCCTCAGCCTCCTGAGTAGCTGGGATTACAGGCGTGTGCCACCACGCCCAGCTAATTTTTTTCTTTTTTTTCTTTTTAGTAGAGATGGGGTTTCACCATGTTGGCCAGGTTGGTCTCGAACTCCTGACCTCAGGTAATCCGCCTGCCTCGGCCTCCCAAAGTGTTACAGGCGTGAGCCACCGTGCCCGGCCATGCTTGGCTAATTTTTTAAAAAAACTTTTTGTAGAGACAAATAGTCTCTACGTTGCCCAGACTGCTCTTGAACTCCTGGACTCAAGCAATCCTGCGTTGGCCTTGGAAAGTGCTGGGATTACAGGCATGAGCCACTGCACTTGGCCTATCATCTAGTTTTCTTTCTTTCTTTTTTTTGAGAGAGTCTCACTCTGTCACCCAGGCTGGAGTGCAGTGGTGTGATCTTGGCTCACTTGCAACCTCCACCTCCCAGGTTCAAGTGATTCTCCTGTCTCGGCCTCCCAAGTAGCTGGGACTACAGGTGCATGCCACCATGCCCAGCTAATTTCTGAATTTTTAGTAGAGATGAGTTTTGCCATGTTGGCCAGGCTGGTCTCTCCTGACCTCAAGTGATCCGCCCGCCTCAGCCTCCCACAGTGTTGGGATTACAGGCGTGAGCCACCACATCTGGCCCGTATCATCTGTTTTAATTAAACACTACAAAATAGACAACTGTCCTTCAAAGATTCCTACAAACAGTGGATTGAAAATAATAACAATCATGCACGCATGGACAAATAACTGAAAAAAGTTAAACTAACGCTCATCTCATAGGATGAGCTCTTCCAAAGCTACATTAAAAGATAAAACATGGTAACCAATTGTTTCACTCAATAGAACTTACTGTGATGCTGGAAATGTTCTAGATTGGCACTATCCACATGATAGTCACTAGGTTTATCTTGTTTCTGAACACTTGAAATATAGCTAAGTGGACTAAAGTTTTATTTTAAAAATATAAGTATTTAAATAGCCACATAGGCTAGTGGCTACCACATTGGGCAGCACATATCTAGGAAACACAAATAGAGCCAGGCCCTTGGGTTTGAATCCAAATGCGATCACATACAAACTCTGTGACCTTTGGCTTAACTTTCCCGTGCCTCAAAGTCTTTACCATAATCATAATACCTATCTCATATGGCTGTTGCTAAAATTATTATTATTATTTTTTTAAGACAGAGTTTCGCTCTTGTTGCCCAGGCTGGAGTGCAGCAGCATGATCTCGGCTCACTGCAACCTCTGCCTCCCAGGTTCAAGCGATTCTCCTGCCTCAGCCTCCTGAGAAGCTGGGATTACAGGCGCACGCCACCACGCCTGGCTAATTTTGTATTTTTAGTAGAGATGGGGTTTCTCCATGTTGGCCAGGCTGGTCTCAAACTCTTGACCTTAGGTGATTGCCCGCCTCAGCCTCCCAAAGTGCTGGGATTATAGGTGTGAGACACCGCGCCTGGCCTAAAATTAAATAGTTAAGGCATAAAAAGTACTTAAATATTGCAAGATAAATGGTAAGTTTTTAATCTCATAGTCAGATTTGAGGGAAAAAAGCAAAAAAAATTAAAATAATTTGAATTATGAATTGACAAACTTTTGTTACTAATGAACCTTGAACTAAGTTTACATTGGGGCTTCATAAATTCAGTACTTAGTATGAAGCTATCACAAACTGCAGGACATTAACAAATAATTTATTAGGTTGGTGCAAACATATTTGTGGTTTTTGCCATTGAAAGTAATGCAAAAACCACAATTACGTTTGCACCAACCTAATACTTCATCTTTATCCTATCGTGACACTTTCTTCTTTTTTTTTTTTTTTAAATTATAATTTCACTGGGCATTGTGGCTCACACCTGTAATCCCAGCACCCTGGGAGGCTGGGGCGGGTGGATTGCTTGAGCTCAGGAGTTCAAGACCAGCTCTGGAGTTCGAGACCATAGACAACATGGCAAAATCCCATCTCTACAAAAAAATACAAATTAGCCAGGTGTGATGGTGGGTGCCTATAGTCCCAGCTACTTGGGTTGCAGAGGCGGGAGGATTGCTTGAGCCCAGGAGGTTGAGGCTGCAGTGAGCTGTGATTGTGCTACTGCACTTCAGTCTGGGTGACAAAGGAAGACCCTGCCTCAAAAGTAAACACATGAAAATGAAAAATATATATATATATTTTTTTTGGCCGGGCCCAGTGGCTCACACCTATAATCCCAGCACTTTGGGAGGCTGAGGTGAGAGGATCACCTGAGGTCAGGAGTTTTGAGACCAGCCTGCACAACATGGTGAAACCCTGTCTCTACTATAAATACAAAAATTAGTTTGGCATAGTGGTGCATGCCTGTAGTCTCAGCTACTCGGGAGGCGGATGTACGAGAATTGCTTAACTCTGGGAAGTAGAGGATGCAGTGAGCTGAGATCATACCACTGCACTCCATCCTGAGCAACAGAGTGAGACTTTGTCTCAAGAAAAAATAAAAATTTTAAGACTGGGTCTTGTGCTATCGCCCAGAATGGAATGCACTGGCATGATCATAGCTCACTACAACCTCAAACTTCTGGGCACAAGCGAACCTCCCACCTCAATCTCCTGAGTAGCTGAGACTATAGGCTCATGCCACCATGCCTGGTTGTCTTCATTTTCATTTTTTGTAGAAATGGGGTCTTGCTATGTTGCCCAGGCTGATATTGAACTCCTGGCATCAGCCGTCCTCCCACCTCAGCCTCCCAAGGTGCTGGAATTACAGGCATGAGCCACCATGCTCAGCTTTACATATACTTTATAATGAACATACTATATTAATACATATATATTTACATATAATAAATATACATGCATTAGATATGTACACTCATTTTTTAAAGAAAATGAATGGAATAAAAAAGCAAAAATGTTTAGAGATTACTGGGCTAAACCAAATAAAGCGAGTTTGTTTCAGAAAGAAACAATGCTGAGTGGACTGACCTTCAATTACTGTGGTTAAGTTACACAGGTAATAAGTTTAAAAATTTGTATATGGAACAGCAGTTGCTCGGAAATTTTATAAAGCCACAATATTCTAGTATGATAAACAAAGGAGGTCTCATTAATTATGTGTCATTTTACTACAGTAAATATATATATATATACACACACACATATATATATATATATATATATATATTTTGAGATGGAGTCTCACTCTGTCGCCCAGGCCAGAGCGCAGTGGCACAATCTCAGCTCACTGTAACCTCTGCCTCCCGGGTTCAAGCAATTTTCGTGCCTCAGCCTCCTGAGTAGCTGAGATTACAGGCGCGTGCCACCATGCCCAGCTAATTTTTGTATTTTTAGTAGAGACGGAGTTTCACCATGTTGGTCAGGCTGGTCTCAAACTCCTGACCCTGTGATCTGCCCTCCTCGGCCTCCCAAAGTGCTGGGATTACAGGCGTAAGCCACTGTGCCCGGGACAGTAAAAATACTTTTAAGCCCTGATTTTTAAGTAGTAATAAAATTTTTAGAATAATATATAATTGTAAAGGAAACCATACTTTGATGATAAAAATAGTCCAAATAGTATACGTATCAGGGTGACATTAAAAATTGTATCAGACAAAATAGAATTTAAGCCAAAAACTATAAAAAAGAGGCAAAGGACAAAATGACAAAAGGGCCAATTCATTCAGAGGGTATAACAATTGTAAATATATATGCACTCAACATCAAAGCATCTTAATAAAGGATCTGAAGGAGAGATAGACTGTAATATAGTATTGCAGGAGATACTGAAGGAGGCTTCAATACCCCACTTTCAACAATGGACAGATCATTCAGACATATTAACAAGGAAACACTGAACTTTAACACTTTAGACCAAATGTACCTAACAGACTTAAGCAAAACATTCAATCCAACAGCAATAGAGTATACATTCTTCTGGAGCACATATGAACCATTCTCCAGAATCTAACATGCTGGGGCACAAAACAAGCTTCAGTGAATTTAAGAAGACTGAAATCTTCTTGATTTCTGTCAATTCAATTACATTTCAGTCCATTTCAAAATTCTGAAAATTCTACTTGAAATCATATTTTTCTGACCACAATTACGAAACTAGAAGTCAAAACGAGAACTTCAGAAAATTCATAAGTATATGGAAATTAAACAACATGCTCTTGAATGCATGAACCACCAATGAGTCAATGAAGAAATTAAAAGGGAACTTAAAAAATATGTTGAGGCAAGGCTGGGTGTGGTGGTTCATGCCTGTAATCCCAATGCTTTGGGAGGTTGAGGTGGGAGGATGGCCCGTGGCCAGAAGTTCAAGACCAGCCTGCACAACATGGTAAGACTCTGTCCCTATCAAAACAAAAAAAAAAAAGAAAGAAAAAAGAAAAAATTAAATAGAAGGAAAAAAAAGTTGAGCCCCTCTTTTTTTATTAAAATAAATAGCAGATGGATTCAAGTTGGATGAAGAATGTAAACCTGAAACATAAAATTTTAAGAACATTTAAAAAAAGTGAAAGAATTATATAATCATAGAATAAGGAAGTTCTTTGTAACTATGCAATAATATGCAAAAGCCATAAAAGATAAAGCATAATTAAAACAATTTCTGCAAGTCTGTATTATATGCTACTGCTTGTTTTAAAAAATCTGTACATACTGTAAAAATATATGGAAATATATATATAGACGAGTGCTGGAAAGATATATATAATACTGTCAAAAAGTACTGCCTCTGGGAAAAGAGACTGGAGACTTAGATTGAAACTGCATTGTGTTTAATTATCTATTTCAAAAATGTGAATAAAATACCTTTGCATTGTCTGCTCCCAAATAAAAGCTTAAATAATCGAGACTTCACCATAAAAAAAAGTTCCTTGGAAGAAACATCTAATATAAACATCTGATTAAGAAATAATATACATAACACAAACTTCCTGGTACAATGCCTAGCATACAAGAGGTGCTTGAATTATAATAGGTAGCTATTATTTATCAATGTCTTCCTATAACACAAGTAATTATTTTGAAATGTATGCTTAGAATTTTCAAAGTTGGGAATTCTATACATGGTATCACTATACACTCTAAAATATCCTATTTTCCAAAAATAATTTCAGCTGGACAACATTCAATTAATTGAAACTTTAAATAACTGTCATTTAGGCGCTTCAATATCTGATCATATTCCCTTTGCACTTAAACTCCAGGCCAACCGCACAGCCTTCTAATTCCTGAACACACCCATGCTTTGCTACATACCATTGAAGATAATGTTTCTTCTGCTGAGAGAACTTTACTCCATCTCCGCCTACTGAAATCATTCCTCCTAGTGAGGCCAGCTAAAAATCCCACCTATTCACAAAGCTCTCTGCAAAGTATGTGGAGAGGTTTATTACATATACACACACAAGAAGGTAACACAAGATATAAAAAGCTACAAAGACAGAATGATCAACTTAAAAAGTTATTTATTAAACAAGTTAAACACAACTAAAAGTATATTTAGAGAACCAATATTCAAGTATTTTTGTCAAACTTTCTAACGATAAGGGAAATGATAAAAATGGAACAGATATAAAAATATTCTTAAACAAGTATTAAAGCATATGGAAAATTCAGAAATAAAAATAAAAACACACCACCATACAATGAAATCAAAACGTTTCATATGTGCTTTAAAATGCTTATGGTATGAGAGCCAAATTGTCTATTTCTATGTTAATAAACAATATATAAGGTCACCTTTTTAAAGGTATACTTTGTGTCCCACAGAAATAATTTTGGAAAAAGTAAATGTTGGGTGTGTAAATTGTCCAAATTTAGCAAAACATATTTTACATATGAATATTTTCATTCATACTTACTGGAAAACAAAACAACTTATAATTTAAACATCTTGATTTGAAAACAATTTTGGATTTGATAGTTCTGCTAAATTCCAACATCATAACCGCCGAATGTGTTATCAAAAGATAGTTATTCAAAATTTTTTTAAAAAAGAATTGCTTCCCCAAATCTCAGTATTTCAGAGCAAAAGGAAAAATAACATATTCTTTGTACATAAATTCTGATGCTTAGTTTCTATGGTTAATACAAAAATGGTGCAATAAGGAAGAGCCCTGTAGAAAAGCCTGTCTTTTCAGTAGTTCCAAATGGTGTTATACAATATTTCACTGGAGATAGTGGTTGCACCACGGATTTGGCAGTTGCTTCTGTGTAAATCATACTTTGCCCCATAACATCCACCAAAGGCTTTCAAACATAATTGACTCTGGCAGTACACATGGAGAGCATGATGCGAATGGGGACTGCCAGTGGATATGAGGGCTTTTATGAAAAGGAGTTTGCTCTGTGTGTATGTTTTGAGGAGGAAACAGCGGAAGAAATAGTCTATCCAGAACTACAAAACACATTTTCCTAATTAGATCCCAACTGTATAAATAATGTAAATCAAATGCTTAGTACTTAAATGAATTCAGAATTTCTGTAGGAGAGGCAAATCCTTTCCCCCCTCCCTTTTATCATTCATCAGAGAGGACAAAGCTTTAGTTACATACATTCTTCTGGACATGGAAGGAAAGGTCTCTTTGTCCCCTTCTCAGTCTGAAAGGGAAGGAGAACGAATAGACCTGCCACTGGCAGGGCTGGAGAAAGTGAAAGGCTCCTTGTCCTTTTCTTTACTGTCATGCTTATGCTTGTGTTTGTGCTTATGTTTGTGCTTCTTCTTCTTTTTCTTGTGCTCATGGTGATGGTGGTGATGGTGGTCACTGTGTTTGGAGGCTGTAGATTCCTTAGTAAAGACTGAGAGTGGAGCGCTTGCCACTGGATGCATACCCATCTCCAAAGGTGATTGTTCTTTACCTTCAAGATTAAAAACACCCAAATGAATTCCTGTTGATAATAGGGAAAGCCAGAATAAAGAAGGAGGAAGGTGATGACAGTATGTAAAGAGGGATTCCTAAATTTTTATCACTTCTATTAGGAATGAGAGAAGTATCTAAATAAGACATGTAATTAGTTACACACAGTTTTTCAGCATTGTGGCCAGGAAGTTGAATATATAGTCCCTTATAGTCTACCGATTCAGCCATATACCAGTGTGTTACCAAATAATCTTTTAAAAATTAATATTTTCTAAGTATTATGAAAAAACAATATTACACATGGTGTTATAAGTTAAGACTCACACTGGGGCTGGGCGCGGTGGCTCACTCCTGTAATCCCGGTACTTTGGGAGGCCAAGGCGGGTGGATCACTTGAGGTCAGGAGTTCAAAACCAGCCTGGCCAATGTGGTGAAATTCCATCTTTACCAAAAATACAAAAATTAGCCAGGAATGGTGGCGGGCGCCTGTAATCCCAGGTACTCGAGAGGCTGAGGTAGGAGAATCACTTGAACCTGGGAGGCCAAGGTTGCAGTGAGCTGAGATCATGCCACTGCACTCCAGCCTGGGTGATAGAGTGAGATTCCATCTTAATAAACAAACAACAAACGACCAACACTGGTCAATGAAAACATAACTCACTCAACTACATTTCTGCTCTAAGGTATTGGGGAGGGGGAGATGACAATACAGTTGACCCTTGATCAACATGGGTTTGAACTGCATGAGCCCATTTATATGTGGACTTTTTTTGTTTTTAACCAAACGCAGATTGAAAATACAGATTTGAAGGATGCAAACCTGCGTATAGATAGAAAAGCTGGTTTCTCACATGGGCCGACTGCAGGGCTTGAGTATGCATGGATTTTCGTACACCGGGGAGGGGTCTTGGAACTAATCCCCCCTGTGTATAGCAAGGGATGACTCTATTTTCTTTGTGCCATCTGGAGAACAACTGATATACACATAAACATGATATTCTAGCTACTGATAATGGTATCTCAGTGAAAATCAAACATTTGTATAGCTCCTTAAGACAATTTCTAGGGATAGACAACATGAACTCTAAGAAGATTCAGAACACACAGCTTAAGAAACCCAGAAAAGGTGGGGAGTCTATAAAGGGAACATCTGTCTCTCTACACAGATGAGAGTAGTGTCACTACAAAGAAAGAAACAGAATTAGCAGGCCCATACTCTAGACTAGGTTGTCCTGTTAGCCTTTAGCTATACTTCATCTCTCTGGGCCTAGTTTATCATCTAAAAATCTAGATCAAATGTCCTCAAAGGTTCTCTACAGTTTTAACATTCTATCAGTCTAGGAATCTATCATAGTAGTTCTCCAACTCTAGTGTACAGATTTGCTTTTTCCTCCAGACCCACAGGCCTATAATCCTTGGGCCATACTCTGAGAAACAAATCTCTATTACTATAGGTTAATGGCATTGCTTTATATGCAGCCAACTTAAGCCCCAGATTCATCTCAGATTCCCTCCCTTCCAGAGCTACCTGGTTACCAAATCTTGTTGATTCTCATAAGTATCTCTTAAATCCACCCCCCATCCTAATCCAGTCTGCAACTGTATTAATTCAGACCACCTCACCTCATCGGGGTTATGGGTACTAGTATTATAGGTACTTGGTACTAGTCTCCTCCTACTCACTAAGGTTTCTCTGCCTGAAGTATCTTATGGGTTAAGTGTCTAATGTATATGTAGTTCACAGCAGTGGTTCTCAGATCACCAGGGATGATTCTGCCCCCAAAGGGACAAAATTGGCAATTGGCAATGTTCAGAGATATTTTGTTACTGACATCCTACGAGTAGAGGCCAGAATGCTGGCAAACATCTTAAAATGCACAACACACCCCTATACCTCCAACAAAGAATTATGCCTAAAATGTCAACAGTGTCCAGGCTGGGAAACCCTGCTGCATCATGGTCTTCCTAAACAAAGCTGCTTTTTATCTGCTTAAAAACCCAGTTGGTTATACTGACAGGACAAAAGACAAACTCCTTGGACTTCAGTGCAGGAATTTCTGAAAATATATATTATATATATTAATCCAAACTAGCTTAAAAAAAAAAGACTTTTCACTAAAATAGATTTCAATGTAGTTTCTTTTTTTAAAAAAGTAAATTTCTCAGCACTAATTTTGATCCAAACCTGTCCCCAAATCATGGTTTTCACCCAAACAGATATCACCATAGAAGCTTTCTAAAAATTACATTGCAGTACTAATTTTACTTATTGACAGTTCATAATCTGTCCTGAAGTTACCTTTCCAGCCTCCCATTCTTCCTTTCTATATACTACTCTAGGCTAAACCTTTCATAACACTGTGTATTTCTAAATGCTATTCCCTATGCTTGGGATGTCCTTCTTTCCTTATTCTTTGTTTAACTGATATACTCATTTAACAAACATCAGAAACTAATTGGAACTGGGGAAAATATGGATAAACTAGACAGATATCAGCCCTCCTCCCTCCTAGGAGATAGCAGACTAGCAAATAAGAAATAAATTGAGTAAGTGAACCTGAGTAAATAAAAAGGCAAAACATAAAGTGAAACAGGAGCACAATAGGAGACTTAAATTAGTTGGGGGAAGGGGGGATCAGAGAGGCAAAGTTCTCCAGGAAAGTAATGGTTAAGCTGCAACCTAAAGGAAGAGATAACGAAACAAAGAACATTTTAGTCTCTTCAATAATTTAAAACCTAACTCAAATGTTTCTTTGAAAGGTTTTCTTCAAATTTCCCAAAGGAACTGGTTCCTTCATGTTTCCACAGCATAATACAGATAAGGGAATTAAGTCAAAGAGAGATTTAAGTAATTTGCCCAAGGTGGTACTGGCGGGTCTGAGCTACAAATCTGAAGAGCCTGACTCCAGGGTCTTAATCTTAACCACGATGCTACAGTGTCCATCTACACAAACATGGACTGCTGTATTTCTGTTGTCTTTGAGTCTCTTCCATTAAACTGATAGCCTCTTGAGGACAGGAAGTCTGTCTTTTTCATCTTTGTGTCCCAACATATAGCACAGTTTCTATCATCCCCTAGCACGCCCCCTTAACAAAGCTTGTTAAATGAATGAATTAATTAATATAACAGAATTATACAGTTGTGTTTCTTTTTAAATGTCAAGTGAGCTTAGTCCAACTAAATACAACCTGAAGGTCACTGATTTTGAGGAGAGAAGAATAATGCACAAAAACTATTATAGCTCATCCATTCAAGTGGTATTTGACTCCTGTACTTCCTCTGTGTTAGGCACTGCTCTAATATTTTAGAACATGTGAACAAATTAAAGTTTCTGTTCTCACAGATTATTCACATTTTAGTAACCTCAAATTCTATTTCTTATACTAATGATCTTTGTAATAAAGCCAAAACTAATGCTAAAGTAAAAGCTAAATATCTTATTTATATATAGAGGCAAGTTTGGGGAACTATATCTTCTGTAATAAATGGCACCCAGATATTCTTTTAAAGAACAAAAATATTGAGGATTATCTGATTTAGTTTCAGCCATATATGCTACCATATTTTAATTCGGATTTTAATACATAAATTGCATGAATATGTTCCTGATTCTATAAATATGGGAAAATAGGCCAACACCTAACAGAATACACAGGTGGGTGATAAGAAGTAATAAGAAGCTTTAAAGTCTCATGAACAAATTCCTTTAGCTTCCATCTCATTATTTAATCATTCTATATCAACAGACTTTGCAGCTTTCTCGTTGGCTGTCTGCACTCTTGGGAGCTTGAGGTTCTCTTCTGCATTTCAGAGAAGAGAGAAGTTTTACCATTTAATCCTAAATACCTACCAAACTACTTGGATTGCAGAAAGCCAATCATTATGTTGGAACCTGTACTTCTCAGTTGCCTAATGGGCAAATGAGCATTTGTAGGTATAATCTTTCCAAAGAATATTTAAAACCACTTCAAAAGTGAATCCAATTTTTTTGTCTAGACAGTGGCCTTACACTTTGCATCAAAGAAATATTGGTAATAAATCTTGCATTTTTCTTGAGATACATGAAGTCTACTAAGAAGACAATGGATTAGTTAGCACCAAGGACAAAGGAGTTAGAAACCAGGGCTCCTAGGACAAATGGCTAATCTCAGGTCTATGGCAGAATATTTACAAGATGAGCTTGAAACACAGGGTGTAACTGCAAAGAAGTTAAAGTCTTATCAAATGAATTCAGTCCAAAGATGGAACAAACTGAATATGATAAGGACAATAATTGTGACAGACTGAAAATGACTGATCAGCATTGGAGATTGCTAGTCAATAACTCATTATTTTGAAAATTATTAAATACATAGAATAATTAAGCTTTGTTTTCCTATAGACTTATACCACTGGGTAATAGTAAACGAGGAGAAATTTAGCTTTACAGAAGTAATCCAGCTTATAAATAAAAATGAAAGTATAAATTGAAATATCACTATCTTGCAACTTAATGAATTAAGGAATCTAGGTTGAACATCTATAGTGGTTAACCTCAAAGAGTCAACCAGACATTGTATGCTTCCAGACTAAAGAACACACACCCTTTATAAACCTGAATCCAATAAGAATTCTAGATACAACTACAAATTGACAGAAACTAGAGAACTTAACATGCTAATTATATCATGGGTATAAAATTAATAAAATACAGACTTGAAAAGTACAGAACAAAACCTAGTTTCTTTAACAAATACATGGCAAGAGAGGAAAAGAAAAGAGGTATGAGTTGGAAACATTAGAATAAAAAGTACAGAACAAAACTCTGGCTTCTTTAACAAATACATTGTAAGGGAGGAAAAGAAAAAAGGTATGAACTAGAAATGTTAGATTAAAAAAGATACAAAGGCTGTATCAGCCAACTGGAATGTGGACCTTATGTGGACACTGATTTAAACAAATAAATTGTAAAAAATAAAAATAAATAATGGTATTTAGAGTCAACTGAAATTTAAACAGTGACTGGATATTTAATGACATAAAAGAATTAGCACTTTTTTTAGGTATAACATTACTGTGGTTATGACTTTTTAAAGTGCTACCTTTTAGAGATACATACTAAATAATTTATGAATAAAATTATATGATATTTGGGATTCACTTCAAAATATTCAGAAGGGTAGAAATGGGTAAGATTAAATAAGACTGACCATGAACCAATTATTGTTGAAGCTGAGTAATACATACAGGGGCCTCATTATACTTGTCTGACTACTTTACAGTTCTCTATAATAAAGCTTTTTTCTTTTTCTTTCCTTTCTTTTTTTTGGAGACAGAGTCTCGCTCTGTCGCCCAGGCTGGAGTGCAGTGGCGTGCTTTCAGCTCACTGCAACCTCCGCCTCCCAGAGATTCTCCTGCCTCAGCCTCCCGAGTAGCTGGGATTACAGGTGCGTACCACGACGCCCGGCTAATTTTTGTATTTTTAGTAGAAGCGGGATTTCACCATGTTGGTCAGGCTGGTCTTGAACTCCTGACCTCAAATGATCCACCTACCTTGGCCTCCCAAAGTGCGGGAATTACAGGCATGAGCCACTGTGCCTGGCCCAAAGCTTTTTTTTAAAGGAGAAATTAAAGCAATCTGGCAATACCATGAAAGTGTTACATGCTTATATTCCTTTAGAAAGTTTTCTAGAAATTTAATCCCGTTAATATGCTCATGCATATGTGAAAAGACACATATACAAATATATTAATTGGCAGTAACAGGAGAACAAATGATCTGTGCTACCCTATCATCACCAACAACCTTTAGCTCTTAAGTTTTCATTTATACTATTTACTATAATTGTATACTATATACTATAATTGTATGAAGTATATATATTATATATACAATTGTATATATAATATATAATATGTTTTATTTATTCCCTCTCTATATAGACAATATATGTTTACATATTCTTTTACTCTATATATCTATGTACATATATATGTTTTGCTTATTATCTATCTTTCCTAAATAATGTTTACCAGGTCTAATCTAAGGTGGTAAGAAAGTGTAATTTCCTTATAATTAGATTTGGGACACACAAAAGTTTACTTTCACAGGAGCATAATGAAGTCATCTATAGAACTCTATCAAGACAATACATATATTACCATCCCTTGATACAAACATTTACACACATAATTTCACATATCCTTTCAGGGGTTTACAAGACGCCTGCTAACTTGTCCATCCACAGGCACCACTCATCTTTAGGCTAATGAAAGTCCTTTTACTAAAGTGAAATACACATAACTCTTCTAAATAGCAAATACATCAGAGAAAGGAGATACATTTAGTTCACAATAAAAAAATTTTTCCTATTTCATGTTATATGGAAAGAACAAAAGAGATGTTCAGAGTTGTATTGTTCTACTAATGTAAAATCTTTCCTGGAGACCAAATAAAACACACCATGGATAAGGGTTAGCTGCAGGCGAGTTAACAAATGTAAAACAAACAGAAAGAGGTACTTAATGTAAGTCTAATGTGAAAGCTTTTCAGCCCATGTGATGAAAGTGCTGATAAGAAACAGTGAATAATCTGCTAATTCCAGTAAATTCATTCACCTTAGGTATACATTTAAATTTAACACAAAACCTGCAGTTTTCATTAGGAAAGGTGTAAGTTCTGTTCTTCAGATTGTTTAGATCACTGTAAAAAAATGTAGAATTATATCATTATAATTTAAGGATAAAAAAATCAAAGTCTGTTTTTCATATTAGTTTCAAAAGAAAGACCTCTAGGGCAAGCTCTCAAGTTTTAAAAAAGTTGTGTGTTTTTTTTTTTTTAATTAAAAAATTTACCAGAATTGTGTTCTTCTGACTTATGCAAGAAGGCATTACATAATACTGCAGCCCTAGCGAGGCAGCTGCAGAAACTCTCCGCTTCCTTCCCACAAAACCACTAGGGAATTCCCTTGCTCTTTGTTCCCCTTGCCTGGCCTCTCCTCTCCAGCACTGCAATCCCTACAGCAACCTGGCAGACAGTCCAGTCACCTCAGGCTCTGCAGTAGTAGACAGGGAGCTGCTGTGGTAAAAAGGGAGAGAATATTGTATGTTCATCCCTAAAACCATGGGAACCATAACGGCCATTTCTCTGTATCCCCTTCCTTACCTCAGGAAAAGGAAAATAAATAATAAAGTAATGAAGGAAAATACTCTTGCCATTTCTCCCTTCTCATCCCAATGGCTTAATCTAATACCCACATATGATCCTGCCCTAAAATATTCTACTATCAAATGCAAGGAAAGGGAAAACTGGGGAAGCAAGGTTAAAAAGTAAACCATAACGTGTCCTCTACTTAACAGTTTCCGTCTCTTCTTTAAATCCACATTCTTTTTCTATCCCTCCTAGACAAGGTCTGTAACACATTCCAGTTCTCAATTATCATCTGGCTCCTTGGCTCTAAGGGGGCCATCTAGGACTTCATCTCAACTCACAAATAATAAATAAAATTAAAATTAAATTAAAATAAAAAGCAGAGGCTGGAAACTCAAAAGCCTTTGCCTGAGGAACAGCATAAATGAGTAAACAGACTACTGGGTGCAGCATAAGAGATGAATATGCCTTACTAAAAGGGCCTCTCACTCTTTTTCAAGAAAAGCTATAAATCCAGAATTTCTTTTTTCTTTGTTTCCCGAATGTCTTCCATCAGAGTAAAAGGAAATCCATATTTTTATGTGTAACCTCTTTATTTTTAGTTATCTAGTTAAAAAACTTTTGTGAGACTTACAGGAAGATGCCTCAGCTTGATGAACTGCATATGGGCCAAAAAACCTCATTTGTGACCTCTAATCTAGAATCCCTAGAGACTGAAGAGAGGTCACAGCTTCCCTCACCAGTGCTGTCTAAACCCGCAACTCTCAACTCCAAGAAACGGCAACTCTCAACCCCAAGAAAGTCGGCTGCCATGGTAAGAGATCTTCAGCTCCTGCTGGGAAGCAGGAAGAGAAGAAATTCCTTTTTCACTGTCATTTTGACTTGACTTGGGTTAGGCTAAAGTTGTGCTTCCCGTATGCCAAAAGTTGGAGCTCTGAGTGAATCTTCTCACAGAAACGTCGATACACACAAGGGCTAGGTTTGATATTTGTATTCTTGATGTATGGTAGGAGTTGTAAGGTTTTTGTCCAGCTATTTTGGGAAAGTTACTTAACAAATACAACAATGTTGCCAGGCCTGGTGGCTCACACCTGTGATCCTAGCACTTTGGGAGGCTGAGGCTGGTGATCACTTGAGGCCAGTGGTTTGAGACTAGCCTAGCCAATATAGTGAAATCCTGTCTCTACTAAAAAAAAAAAAAAAAAAAAAAAAATTAGCCGGGTGTGGTGATGCACGCCTGTAATCCCAGCTACTCAGGAAGCTGAGGCATGAGAATCACTTGAACCCAGGAGGCAGAGGTTGCAGTGAGCCAAGATCGCATCACTGCATTCCAGCCTAGGTGATAGAGCAAGATTGTCTCAAAAAAAAAAAGAAAAAGAAAAGAAAAAACTATAGAAAAACTGCATTCAAAATTCTAAAATAAATATATTTACAAATAAACCTTCAAAACACTGTTATTTGTAAAATGAAGGTTTTCTACATTCTTATAATATCGCTGTTGAATTTTAAGACTTGCTCAGTGGCCTCAGAGTACTGAATAGCAAAAGGACATTTAAAGGAAATTATAGTCACATTAAAGAATACATTCAAAGTTATGATTACTAGATCAGTCCATCTAACTGGTATACATTTTTGCCTCATGCCAAGAAAGGACCCTACACTAATAGCAGCCAAAATTAAAATGTTAATGCATTCCTATTCCCCACCATTAGGGCTGTGTTTCTTTCTCCCCAGTCTTCCCATATGATGTCATGAGAACTAAAAGCCTATAAAGAAAGACCTGAAAAAAAGTGAAAATGTATTTTTAAAAGCAATAAGGAACAATGATAAAAAAGGCACACTGGTGGGCACAAAAAAAGTGTTCAGATTTGCTTCTACATAGGTTAATGTGCCACACTGCTAAGAAAAACCAAACGTATTCTGACTCTTTTTGGAACAGAAATTGATTAGACTCTTGGAAATTCAGAGAGAATTTTTTCTTTTAAAGGTAAGCAGAAGCATCCTCCTCAAACTGTGTCAAGGAGTTTGAAATTCTCTAAGCTTTATAATATTTAAAAATGTAGAAAATTCTTTACATCTAGTACAATTTCAATAAGCATAATGATAATAAAGCAAAATTACACCAAAACCAAAACCAAAACCAAAAGAATACAAAAATTCTGGAAGGGCCAAGAAATATCAAAATTCACTCATTAAAGTAAGGGCTAAAGTCCCCAGCTGATTTCCTTCTGAAACATATTTTGGGTGAATCTATTCCAATAAATGCACAGAACACACAAAGAACGGTAAGTAATCAACAGTCTGGGGGGTCTCAACATCAAAACAGTTTAACGTGCTGCTTTTGCTTGTGAAACTAGGCCTCATAAAACTTAGAAACTAGGCCTCATATAGAAAAAAATTAACACCAGGTGGCTCTGGATAGGGTCCCACCCTGCCTCGATAAGGACCCAACCTCATGGGGTCCCACCCTGCCAATTCCGGGGGTCCCACCCTGCCTCAAAGTTCCCGGAATCAACAACTCCAGGAAAAAAACCTCATAAGGTCCTGCTCTAACCAATTAGCATAAGACACCTTGCTCAGACCATAGCTAGACCCAATCATTTTGCGCCTTAAGCTTTGTTTGAATTTCGCGCCATAAGCTGTGTTTGAACTTGTGTTTGCCTATATAAACAGCCTGTAACAAGCAGTCGGGGTCCCAGGGCCAACTTAGAGCTTGGGACCCTAGCGCGCTAGTAATAAATAACTCTCTGCTGTGAATCTCGTGTCGGTGATCCTTCGCGGTGACCCCTGCCCAGGAGGGAATCGACAGTTCGGTTCCAACACTTGAAGTCCCCTATTAATAACAGTTGATTCATAAGTTCCTCAAAGCAATAAACAGCACTCTTTAAAATATTAGATAAAAACATAATTTATATAACCAAAATCCATCAACTGGAATATAATCAGAAGTTCACAGACTGTAAAGTCTGTCTACTTCTGGAAAAACTATTCTTTAAAAATGATTTTGTTTATGTATCTTGTTTTTTCACTCCCTGTTCCTTCAGATTTTGAGGACTGAATCTTTGTTTCACGGTAGTTCATCTGCATCAAATGTTTGCACTTCATTTGGATTATAATCCTCTCTTTGTAAGTGATGAAACAGAATAAGCAGAAAACAATGTGAAACAGAATAGGTAACAAACACATCTGAATTAAATTACATTCCACAAACTTAAGCCCAATTACTGTGAAATGATATAAGGGAATATAGCATCAAGTCTTCATGAATGAATCACCAATTATATGAGTGGGGGATAAGTGGTTGATTTTTTATTTCATGCCTTTATTTTTTTTTTATAAAGGTACAAATTAAATGGTTTCTATTGAAGTTGACATTTGTCATAATATTCTTAGAAAAAGCATGGCAAAGAAAGAGCAAAATGTTCATAATAATTAAATGGCATTATCTTTTAAATTATCTTTAAATGGCATATGGGGGATTTTTTTTTTCTCACTTAATTTTCTGTTATTTCCAAGTTTTCTATAATAGGAATACATTACTTTTGAAAAAGAAAAGTCTATTTTAAAATAATCTTTAAAGTTAGATAATATAAGCTCAATGTATTACAAAAAAAGCCAAATCCTAAGATCTGTAATTTTAAAGGGTTTTTTAAAGTTGATGAAGTAACTCTATTACATTTATAGATTTGTTCTTCAACAAAATAATATTAATTCTGATTAATTATTTTTACCTGTTCCCTTCCGTGCAAGTTCCAAACTCCACTGGGGTTTTGTGGTGGGTGTGCTGTCACAGCCTGTTGAGTGCTGGGGTATTAAAGCAGATCGGGAGCTAGCTGGCCGATATTTCGAGAGCCCTAAAATGCCAAACGAGAAAAAAGAGGGATTTATTTCTTTGTTTCCCAAAAGAAAAAAAAGGCTGACAGGTTTTTATAAACTAGCCTTAAAGACAGAAACAGTTCATCCACAGTAAAATTCTAACAGTTGAAAGAATACTAGCTGGGTGGAGTGGCTCACACCTTTAATGGCAATGCTTTGGGAGGCTGAGGAGGGAGGATCGCTTGAGGCCAGGAGTTCAAGACCAGCCTAGCCATCACAGTGAGACCACATCTCTACTACAGAAAATAAATAAATAAATAAAATCAGCCAGGTATGGTGGCATGTACCTGTGGTCCTAGTTACTTGGGAGGCTGAGGTGGGAGGATGTATTGAGCCCAGGAGTTCGAGGTTGGAGTGAGCTATGATCATGTCACTGTAATCTAGCCTGGGCCACAGAGTGCGACTCTGTGCCTTTAGAAGAAAAAAAAAAACTATTTTAAAACTACTAAAAATCTCATTTAATTTAATCCTTTGTCATGGTTCTTGTAAGCTTAAGTCTGAGTAGAATAAGCATTCAAGAGAGGCAATAAGCTTGAATGACTTGCTGAACATATAAATTAAACCCTGTATTCTGGGGCAGGAACCATTTCATATTTTTTATTATTTATGTGGAACTCTGTATAGAGTAGTTTGCCCAGCCCCCCAAATTTTGGTAACAAATACCATTATAAAATTTACTCAACAAATAGATCCAAGATAGTTTAGGGACTATAGAAGACATTTAAAACAGAAAATGGTCTAATTGCGTAATGTGAACAGCACTGTAGTGGAATCTGGAGATTGAGGTTTTGATTCCAAACTTATCAAAAAAATCAGAAATACATTCTGAGTAAGATATTTTATCTCTTTATGTCTTAAATCCTTCACTTGTCACATTCCTTCACTTGTCCTAAGATTTAGCCCTTAGTTGGCCACTACCTGGGTATGTCATCCAGGGCAAGTCACTTAGCATCTCTCTACTTGTCTACTTAAATGGACAGAATAGATAAAATAACTGTTAAGCTTCAACTATAAAACCCAAAGAATTCATGACCTATCAGTCTTCAAATGTATCTTAGATTCATGTCCTACCTGCAGCAAGTTCTCAAATTCTAGTAGGTCATCTTAGATTACTAGATAATGAAAAAATAATTTAGGTCTCATAAATAAAATTAAAACAAAAAGCCAAATAAAAAGCAAAGCAACAGGAGTAATAAAGTCTTTAGCACAAATGTAACATGTTAAAAACGAAAGAGAAAAAAAATCTCATTCATATGTAAACATCCTAAAATACAACAACCATGGGCAATGAAAAAGATTTCCAAACAAAAAAATAGAAACATTACCCAGAAAAAAAGAGACAAACAGTCATACCCATAATAGAAGAAATGCATTAAAAAGTAAACCTGGAAGGGCACAGTGGCTCACGCCTATAATCCCCACAATTCGGGAGGCCAAAGCAGGCGAATCACTTGAGGTCAGGAGTTTGAGTCCAGCCTGGCCAACATGGCAAAAGCCCGTCTCTACTAAAAATACAAAAATTAGCCGGGCATGGTGGTGCGCGCCTGTAGTCCCAGCTACTTGGGAGGCTGAGGCAAGAGAATCACTTGAACCCGGAAGGCAAAGGCTGCAGTCAGCAGAGACGGCACTACTGCACTCTAGCCTGGGCGACAGAGTGAGACTCCATCTTAAAAAAAAAAAAAAAAAAAAAAAAAACCCCAAAAGCAAAAACAGTAAACATGTGTTGTTTTACAGTTACTCTAAAAGTTCCGAATTATTACACTGATGACAAGTGCTATGACAGATAATGATCATAAAGAAAATTAATGAATTACAATTTATATACCAATAAGAATTTTAGAAACATAATGCCGAGTAAAAAAAAGCAAGTCATGTTATACCATTTCTTAAAAAATTCAAAAAACAAGTGCAACTAAACATACAGGATCACATACCTATGTGGAACACTATAAAGAAAAGCAACAGAATGAAATTAAGGAAAAAGAAAAAAAAAGAAAATGTGAGATAGTAGTTACTTGTAGTGGAAAGGCAGAACAGGACCAGGGATAAAGCAGATAGGAAACATCCGTGCATGATATATTGTGTACATGTTAACTTGGGTGGCACGTACGCAGATATTTGTATGTCGTAACTTTAATCAAAGGCTTTTATTTCTTAAAAATTAGAAAAAGCTTATGATATGAACTGGTATAATCTCTCAAAAAACATGGCAATAAGTATCAAGAGCTATGAAAATCTAAAGACATGTATCTCACAATATAGCTAACATTAATCTTTTCACTAAAAATACATTTTGGGGAATTTATCCAAGAAACATAATTTAACAAAAAGATAAAGTGCAGAATTACCAACAATATATAAAAATGAAAAACAACCTAATGCCTATCAACAAGGAAATGACAAGGTAAATTTTAATATATTGACTCTCTATGTTGTCTTAGGAATTTTTTTTTTTTTTTTTGCGATGGAGTCTCGCTCTGTTGCCCAGGCTGGAGTGCAGTAGCACGATTTTGGCTCACTGCAACCTCTGCTCCTCCAGGTTTAAGCAATTCTCTGCCTCAGCCTCCGGAGTAGCTGGGATTACAGGTGCGTGCCACCACGCCCGGCTAATTTTTTTGTATTTTTAGTAGAGACGGGGTTTCACCATCTGGGCCAGGCTGGTCTTGAACTCCTGACCTCGTGATCCACCTACCTCGGCCTCCCAAAGTGCTGGGATTACAGGCGTGAGCCACCATGCGTGGCCCTTAGGTAGTATTTTCAAAAGAAAACATGATGCTTTTTGAATGACCTATGAAAATGACTGACATAATATTATATGAGATAGGCAGGCAAAAAGAGAAAGTGGTGCTACAAGCAGCATTAACTGCAGTTAAAAAAAATTAATCTAACTATGGTTACATGAAGTCAAGTCTACAACATACACACACAAAAAAGAAATCAGAGCTACTAGAAAGAATCTGAATGATGGATTTTATACAAGCAAATACTTAAAAAAGACCAAAATAAAACAGCCAAAAGAAGCACTTTTTCTATTTGTTATTTTGCTAATTTATGTTACAACCTGATACAATTTAATATTTTAAGCTGGCTAATTTTAAACTTTATATTTGTTCATTTGAAAATAAAGTAACACACATTAAAAAACTGGTATCAATCAATGTCTCCATCTCCTCAATGACTGCAGAATACTAATCTTACCCGGAGTTGACGGCCTTTCAAGCATGTTTAAATGATGGGAAATGAAGGCCTGGCTATCATGAACAGTATCCATATCAATCTCCTCCTCATCTTGAGAACTTGAAAACTAAAACACACACACACATAAAACAGAGGAACAAAAGAACCATTACATCACGTTATGTTTGGATCTTAGCTCTTAGGAAAAGTAGCAGAGAGGCCATAGGATATACCCCCATATAATCTTAAAGTAAAAAGTAGTTTCTTTCTTCAAAGATATTAAGAGAAAGAAAATTTTTGTGGTCCAGCCTCCAATTAGAAATTACTGGAAATGTAATAGCAACTAAAATCTACTCCTATTTTGTGGGAAAAAGTGATGAGTTGTGGTGAAACGTGCACACATAGTTCCTCCCCAAATAGAGAAGAATTATGCGATAATATAAGTTAAATGCTTGGTTCGAATGTCTCAGAAGGACATTTGAGTTTTATAATGCAGTCTGTCGCATGTGTTCCTGCTAAGGAAAAACCACTGCAAGTATTCAAAAAGATTTACAAGAAGGTGAATATCCTACACTGTTAATACAGGTTTAACCTGTATTTCTTACTCTGATTTTGAGTTTGACTTTACTGCTATCCTCATTCTTCTCCAGTATTTGACCAGGTTCTAGTGGGAACCCCAGTGGTGTATCAGACTTCCTCTTCACTCCCTGCTGATGAGCTGATATATTACATGATGCTTCCTTGGCAAGGTGATCATCTTCCTGCGGCAATATTCAAGATGAAAATTAGATTTCTGAAAACGAGTAGCTCATATTACAGCTGAAAACTAATAGCTATAGCAACCATGCAGATTAGAGCATGCCCAGTGGCTAGAAATTATCAGCAATGGGCTTAAAATAAATGTAATCTTTTCTTGTCTGTTGGTCTTTTTTAGGGGGAGAAGGGAGGTATTTAAGTGAACTTTCAGAGCTTTCCCCAAAGAACATGTCCTTTGATGCATTTTCTCCTCTTAACCTGCAGTGTGAATGTGGATTAATTAACATATATGAGCAAGAATTATAAATATATCCATTTTCACAGGTTGATAAATATGTAGATCTGAAAGAGCTCTTTAATGAGACTTTTTTTTTCTATGTAAGTATTTGTCTTACTTCTTCATAACCCAAACTCTAGGACATATTTTAAATCGACAACAAATAAGTATGATGATACTTCAGAAAATTTAGGTGAGTAAGCAAATTTAACATGAACTATTACTAACTAGCATAGAGAGAATCTGCAATTTAAAGTGTCAAAACACCAGTAGGGAATTGCCAGGCAAGTAATCTGGTCTAAATATTGGTGAAAAATGAAGCTTGAAGTATTGGAGACATTTTGTCATCAATAAAAAAACATTTCAGGAAAAATTCCTTTAAATTACAGTAAAATGATTAATATGTATCTTATAAGTCTTTCTACAAAATGGTAATTTTATAATACAGAGGCAGAAATAAAAGCTTCTCTGAAGGCAAACAAACATATATATATCTCTGTGTGTGTGTGTGTGTCTGTGTGTATATATATAAAACATTTTAAAATGTAACACAGTCTCCTCCCAAATCAGCAGATTATTAATTTACCTAGTCATTCATTCATTCATTCTTTATTTCATTCAACAAGCATTTGCCAGGCATTTATCATATGTTTAGAACTGTGCTAGGCATTACACAGAGCAACAATTTTAAAAAGACAAGGCCCCTGTTTTCACATGGCTTGCCATTAACACATATGGGACAAGATGGGTTAATATGTAATAGGTTAAATATTCAGCTGGGTGTGGTGGCTCATGCCTGTAATCCTAGCACTTTGGGAGGCCAAGGTGGGTAGATCACCTGAAGTCAGGTGTTTGGGACCAGTCTGGACAACATGGTGAAACTCCGTCTCTTCCAAAAATACAAAAACTTAGCCAGGCATGGTGGCAATCACCCGTAATCCCAGCTACTCAGGAGGCTAAGGCAGGAGAATTGCTTGAACCCAGGAGGCAGAGGTCGCAGTGAGCTGAGATTGAGCCATTGCACTCCAGCCTGGGGAACAAGAATGGAACTCTGTCTCAAAAAAAAAAAAAAAGGTTAAATATTCATTTCTATCTTTTGCTTCTCAGAGAAGAAATTCTATGTTCAAGTATAAAAAAAATCATTAGATTATCACAATAGGAGTAAAGGGACCAGGAGCACATCATTTGTTATGTGCAGTTTTATAGTTGCCAGTAGCATTTTATAATTTGCACAGTGCTAATCAAATGTCAGCCAGCATGTTTTCAAAGGACACAATAAACTGTGTTAGTGGCTATAAAATTCACTAGTTCACAGGAAACAATTCTCTTCTCTAGATGGCTCTATATAATGAAACTACATCTTCTGTAATACATGTGATTCTTACAGGGTTCTGAAATCCAACTAGCTGTGGGTGACTGCTTGGATTATTTGCAGCTTCTTGGTTGCCGGCTACTGCCTCTGGAATTATGGTAGGATTCAAGACAGCTTTTTTCTCCTTTAGATTAAGAACCAACCCAAGCTCTGGCAAGGGTAAACAGGAAGGTCTACTGAGGCCAAAAAGTGTGAAGTACAAGTCCACAGCACCACACCGTAACCTCCAGTCATGTGAAGTACCTAAAAAGTACGTAATAAAGAATTAAGTCAACATGCACATTGATTCATACATTTTAACTGTCCCAGAACCTGTACAACAAAAGGAACTTTATAACTGGAAAAACCTTTATCACACCTTTCATCTTACAAAATGAATACTAGACATGAACCAAAAATCTAACATTCCAAAAATTGTCTTTTTTTTTTTTTTTTTTTTTTGTTGAGACAGAGTCTCGCTCTGCCGCCCAGGCTGGAGTGCAGTGGCCGGATCTCAGCTCACTGCAAGCTCCGCCTCCCGGGTTCACGCCATTCTCCTGCCTCAGCCTCCCGAGTAGCTGGGACTATAGGCGCCCGCCACCTCGCCCGGCTAGTTTTTTGTATTTTTAAAGTAGAGACGGGGTTTCACCATGTCAGCCAGGATGGTCTCGATCTCCTGACCTCGTGATCCGCCCGTCTGGGCCTCCCAAAGTGCTGGGATTACAGGCTTGAGCCACCGCGCCCGGCCCCAAAAATCGTATTTTTTGTAGCCTTAAATCTTCCTTTTTATTCTCTCTCCTCAGTAATTATCCCACATTCACTCATTCTCTGTTCATCTTGTCTGATTCTCTTCATTAACAGCCTGTTAGGAAGACAGCCTCCATGAGCCTTTACATTCCCTATCATGGAAACAAATTTTCTGATCTCTAGAACTTACTACTTTCAGGTTTTACATATAGTAAGAAACCATGCAACTACTATTGGACTTACTGAAGAGGAGGAAAATATTTTGCTAAACACCTTTATATTTGTGTTACTGTAGTGAGAACTTATTTCTGATTTTTAAATAACAGAAATAAGCAAACCACAAGCATGACAACGGGCAGTAGACATGGGCTTGACTAGAAAATAACTGCCTGGGTAGAAGTTCGGTTTCTCCTAGTTCAGACACTAGAGGCAAGTTCTTTCCATTTCTCTGAGTCTCAGTTTTTTCATCTCCAAAATAGGAGTTTTGGTCTCAAGTCATACCTTACCCCATAGCAATGACAGATCACAGCACATTGATACCAGGGTTTTTTCACCTTCCTTTTCTCCCCAGTAGAACACTCCAGTAGATATTGTCATCAAATAGACTGAAAAGATGAAATTTGTCAACTAGGATTACACAACCTCTATGGTTTCTAGTCAGAATTTTAAATGACTTGAAGAGTATAGAATAAGTGAAAAGAAGAAAAGTGGATATTCTTCTTGAGAAGAAAAATAAGCCCGGCCGGGCATGGCGGCTCATGCCTGTAATCCCAGCACCTTGGGAGGCCGAGGTGGGCAGATCGCTTGAGCTCAGAAGTTAAAAACAAGCCTGGGCAACATGGCGAAGCCCTCTCTCTACTAAAAAACACAAAAATTAGCTGGGTGTGGTGGCGCATGACTGTAATCCCAGCTACCTGGGTGGGGGAGGCAGGAGAATCGCTTAAACCCAGGAGGCGGAGGCTGCAGTGAGCCAAGATTGCACCACTGCACTCAAACCTGGGCAACAGAGTGAGACCTTGTCTCAAAAAATAAAGAAAGAAAGGAAGGGAGAGACGGAAGGGGGGAAGGAAGGCCCTATAAATACCTAATTTTTACCAAGAACTGTTGTTTCAAAAGAGTACCACATTTAAAAAGGAGAAACAAAAAGGAAAAAATTTGGATATCATAAATATTAAACTTTGTGGTTGTCAACAACAAATATTAGTATAAGTAAATACATTATCAACTAATAGTAATTCTCATCACATTTACTCTAACAGGTAGCTATTAATTATATGCAAATCTGCAACAGGAAAAATTGTAAATTCACTTTCATACTAGAGAGTGCATTGTACTAGGCCACTGTGCATGCTATAATGTTGTGAAACAGCTCTCATCATTCCTACTTGAGACATTTTCAGTTTTGCTGCTGTGTGACATATAACACTGGCAGAAGCAAGAGAGAGGCAAGAGCTACAGAGAACCAAGTAATGGAAAAAACATGACACAGTAAAAGCAAGAATTTTACATTGGAAACCCATTTTCTCTTCCTGGAATATGCATATGTGGACACTTCAACAGCTTGAGGTAGTATTATTTTGTAGGCATTCATTTCTCCTCCTCAAAGCATTTTACATATATAGACGCTCCACAGAGAGGAGGTTATCAGATTCCTGGGGGCTTCTATTAGCAAAGGCTAGACGGTCTCAACCCTCTGGGAAGGGGAAGGGAAGAAATGCCAGGAGTAAGCAATCCAGAGCAGCTGTATCTCTCTATCCACGGGTATAACAAGAAAAGGAGTGAATCTTAGCCATTTTATCAGTTAAAAGAAAAAAAAAATAGAACAGTTTAGAGTATATTTGCTGTTTGGAAGAAAATTAAACCTTGAAGATCAATATTGCTTAATCATGTGTGTGCAAAAACCAGCCTGAACTTTTATATGCTGTCGAAGATCTCAAAATGAGTCATTCAATTGTGAATTCCTTAACATTTAAAAATATATATGTTAATTTTAAAAGACAAATTGAGTATGTGTATTTTGATGAGCTAGGGCTTTTATTTGGTTTTGGAACATCAGCTTAAGGATGATTAGGCAGCACAGTAAAGGCTGCTAAGTGCACTGAAGCCCTCCAATATGATTTTGGTTACTTTTTATTTCTATGTGGGTTTTTGGTTTTGCTAGACTTCTAATTTGGACAAAGGAATGGACACCACTGTTTTGTTCCTGAGGGAGGTTCTTGATAGTGTTTTCTGTCTCCTAAAAATGAACTTACATATTAAAATTGGGGACTACAAGGGAGCTAAAAAATGAATAGCAGTACTTTTGTTAAAATTACAAGAGAGAGCAAAAAAATAGAGATAAAAGCCAAAATTTCATTGTATTTCAAAATCATGGAATAAAATCTTAAGATGGTTGTCACGTTAGTACGTTAGTATATTTCAATTAAGTTGAGAGACAGAATGGGAGAAAAACACTTCTAATTAATTGCCTGTTAGCTCTGTGACCTTGGGCAAGTCAGCTGTCTGGGCTATAACTGAGATGATTAGAGTAGTTCACTCAGATGATCTTTAAGACCCCCTCATCAGGTCTAAAATTCGATGATTCCAAGTCAATCAATCCCATTAGAGAGAGGCCCTGAAACAGCCTCTGATTTCTGCCTTCAGTTACAGTATTCTGAAGACCCATCTTTAATCTTCCAGCTACCTCCCCTCTCCCCATCACTTATGGCAACGAATGATCACATACGACAAAATAACAGTCACTAGTCTCTCCTC
Organism: Macaca mulatta; assembly: GCF_049350105.2. Taxonomy (NCBI): domain Eukaryota; kingdom Metazoa; phylum Chordata; class Mammalia; order Primates; family Cercopithecidae; genus Macaca; species Macaca mulatta. The sequence goes on from NC_133413.1 coordinate 130,116,991, forward strand.
CCAGGAAAATTGCTATTCATCCTGTCTTCATTAGCAGTTATACTCTGAGACCAACCCTGTTTATCTGAATCAGAACAACAACATTCAAGAAGTAAGAAACCCAGTATTAATGTTGTCTATTCAAATCAGAAAGTGCCTTGAGACAAACACCACCAAAATAGTAAATCTGATCCTACCGAAAAATCATCTCTTCATTTTCTGAGGTAACTGCTATTAAAATTGATCAACTAGGCCGAGGCGGGAGGATCACGAGGTCAGGAGATCGAGACCATCCTGGTTAACACAGTGAAACTCAGTCTCTACTAAAAATACAAAAATTAGCTGGACGTGGTAGTGGGTGCCTGTAGTCCCAGCTACTCAGAGGCTGAGGCATGAGAATGGCGTGAACCCGGGAGGCGGAGCTTGCAGTGAGCCGAGATCGTACCACTGCACAACAGCCTGGATGACAGAGTGAGATTCCATCTCAAAAACAAACAAACAAACAACTGATCAACTAAAAAAGCTGCTAAGAAGAAAACTCACTTTGAAAGCCACTGTTTTCAGGACACTTCTGAATAAATCCAGCACTCTTTATTGATGACTGAAGCTTAGAAATTTGTACACAGTTAAGCCAGAAATACAATTTCCACTGGGTATTACTATCCTGACTGTTCTGTCCATCTTACAATTAAAAAAACAGCAAATTCATTTCTACTTATGTGTGTGTGTATACATATATAATTTCCTAAGCAGATGAATCAATATGTTTTAATTTTCTTCCACCATTTCCATTCCTAAGAAGGAAGGTATTAGGGAGAGAGAGATGGTGGGACAGAACTTTGAAACCTTTTGATGTTAATATCAAAACTGTTTATTTTCTTACTCTGAAACCTAGCAAATCCTATCAAACCGAATTAGAAGTTGTCCCTCATTCTACCCCCTTGAGTGTAGCTGTAAATTTCCAAACACTAAAAATTATGATGTAAATAAACAGCATTCAATGACTTGAACAATTCATGTTTTCATGTCATTCTTATAGTAATATGCCAGACACTAAAGGTCAATGTGGAAGCAACAGTTAAAATTTCCTTCATAATGATAAAGAGTCAAAGATACTATCTCCTCAATGAAGATCTGTTTCTTCAGATATTAAAAAAACACCCAATTAGGCAAGACCAGCAAAAGTATTTATGTCTTAAATTAAATATGAAGCACCAATAAAAATCTCCAATTCTTAGGTTTTAATTTTTTAATGTATTTTAAAATTACTGTTATTTTGGCCTGTAATTCAGTATCTTACTTAATAAAGGCAGGATCATATATGTTCTGAATTTTGATACATATTCCTTTGGAAGAGGAAAATCATTTCTTTGTGTGGAAAAAAGCTACCACACACAGCTAACCAAAGTCAGCCTGGTTCTAACAACACCTGTTCCTCATTGCCCAGAGCATAAAACCTAAACTCCCCAGTCCCTTCGCATTTAGATTCTAATCTATCTTTCCAGATAATACTATTTTCTCAACACTCCTTCAGAACATGAGGCTTTTATATATATAATTCTACCACCTCAAAATGTATTTATCCTGCTGGAAAACTCCTTTCCATTCATTAAGAGCTAGCTCAAATACTACCTCTCCATGAACTTTTTAGTATTCCAGACAGGGTTCATGGCTCCTTTCTTTGGGTTCCCCAAATAGTTTGTTCTCTTTAGCAACTATCTCTTCATATTATAATTTATCTGTTCCTATGTCTCTCTTTCCATTATACTTAGTTAATACACAGAAAACGTAGCATAGTGGCAAATAGAAAGTGCTCAAGAAAAAACTAGTGAATTAATATGTGAAACCTTTAAAAATGACTGCCCCTGGCAAATATTTTCAATTAAACATAAACCTATTTATTTAAGAATCTTAAGCAACCATGGACAAAGACCATATAATGTAAAAGATCCTTGTCTTTAAAAATGTTTACTATATTTCTGTGGAGCATTAATTTAAAAGCTGTCATGGGAATTGCAAGGAGCATTTTTGGAAACAACTTGGGAACTGTGAATATGGGCTATATACTGGGTGGGGTTTGATGATCATATTGTGGATATGTACAATGACCTTATTCTCAGGAGTATATACTATTGGGAAGAGGATCATGATGCCATTTATTTTCAAATGATTCAGAAAAAAACAGGGTATAAATATAATATAAAGAAACAGAAGGAAAGGAGATAAAGTAAATGGTAAAATTTTAACTGGTGAATCAAGCTGAAAGTATATGATTATGCATTGTATTATTCTTTAAACTTTTAAGCTTTAAAAATTTTAAAAACAAAATGCTGAAGATAAACATGTATATGAAAAATTAAACTACATACAGAATGGGTTAAGATATCTGACATGTGTATGAGTGAATATACACATATATAGGTCGGTGTGTGTATATATTTACAAAGCAAAAACTGTTGGAAAGATACTAGAGTACCTCCCAGAATTTAAGGCTAAGTGGAGTTACTACACACCAAGAAACACGCAGAAACCAGGCAGCCCTGAGATCTCAAAAAGTTTAAGTCTGACAGCCTTCCCTCTGGGGTATGGCCACTAAAGTGATTCAGCTACCAAGAGTCCTCAGTTTCTGTACCAGTCTCTCAGCTCCAAATTCCCCTAGAATATTTCTAAAATGAGTACTAGTATTAACTGAATGGCATATGAATTTTTAAAAGTCATGAGTATCATTCTGTCTCACTCTCAAATTGATTTCAATTTTTGAAATCCTGCTTCTGTAAGCCCAACCACAATTTCTCTCTCTTGTTGAAAAGTTTCTGATTCTTCAGAATAAGAAAACAAACTCTAATTCTTCAAAAGCACATGATAAGATGATCCTTCTGAACAGCCATGATATTCTCTCCTATATATTTTAAATTGGTTCAGTAAATTTTGTAACTAGGTGAAGTCAATATACCTCAAATCCACTTTGTAGAAAGAGATAAATAAATGAATATAATTACATCTGCATTGTTCACAGTTTTTGTTTCCCAGATAATGCTTATCTCAAGTGACTAGATAGCCCAGAAGCCCCAAAATGAGGAGCAGGCAGGGTTCCACTGGATTTGGGGACCTAGATGATGTTCTAGTTCCTTTTGTTATTGATGAACCCTCACTACCATTTCTTAAAACAATAACCATTAAGAATATAGCAATGTGAAAAATTCTCATGGTAAAATGCTGTTTTAAAACTTTTATTTCAACTATAACTATGTAACACAACACACACACACAATTATTTTTTCCTAAAGGCCAAATATACCCAAATCTTAATAGTGTTGATGTAACAGAATTATGTAATATTTCCTTTCTTTGTAGTTTTTTCAGATAAACTCTGTAACATGATTATATTACTTTTACCATTAATGATTTTTTAATCAAATAAAAGAAGGATTTCTTAGATCAGATTCATTCATTTATCCCAAAGGTTCAGACTTGGAAAGGAAATGACAATTCTCTCTTGTCCATCTTCACTATCTACTGTCCAGTGTTCTAGAAAAACATTTTTTTAACCCTCCCAATTATTCATGCCACTCCCATTGTTCATACTATTCCATTTATAAATCTGAAAAACTGAGTAATAAACTGTTTATGACTATAGCCTCACTGATCTCACTGGTTTAGATATTGGCAGAGAATTTTAAACCAAAGCAGAACTGTACTACACTGCACACTATTAAAATTAAATACTAAACATCAGCCAGAACTTGCATTCATATAATCAAACCTTCCAATGAGCTTCAGATGTTTTATAAAAATTGTCTCATTAATCTTGAACACATATTTATTTTGTCCAAAACATCTTCTTTAGAAAATAATAAAAGAATTCTTCATATTTCACTATGCTTTCTTTAAATTTGTAACTTATCATGATCAAGGAATTATGTATTCTGGTTAAGAAGATATTCAATACAGCAGAGTTACTGCCACATATGAACTGCTGAATGAAACTTTGTAAGTTCCTGAACTTACGTGTTAATACCCTGGGTCTAAATAGCACAAATAATAATATCTTTTAAGGTAGCCAAAGGTAGCAAATATAAAACATTATGTAAAAAGCAGCAATTATTCTTTCAGAGATTAAAGAAAACATTAGGAAAAAAATAAGCAATATTTTAGTAGAAACTGGTTTTATGTGTTGTTTTCTAAAGACCTTGAGGACAAGGTTCATCCTATTTTCAATTTTATTATATTTCACATAAATATCTACTATGGTGTCTTTACTTGGTGGTATTGCACTATTATTATGAAACCGAAAAACAGAAGTTATACAACCACTTAACATCTCAATATTAGTGAACTAAGTAATAAAATAAAAGAATTAAAATTTGGTATTTAATTGTGAGTCAGTGAAGTAGCTACTAATGAGACAGGCAGGACAAGTTATTTTCCAATATTATAAAGAGCAAATAAAGTGACGTACTCAAAACTTTTAAATATTTGGATAGGCCAGGTATGGTGGCTCACGCCTGTAATCCCAGCATTTCCGGAGGCTGAGGCGGTGGATCACAAGGTCAGGAGTTCGAGACCAGCCTGGCCAACATGGTGAAATCCCGTCTCTACTAAAAATACAGAAATTAGCTGGGCACTGTGGTGGGCGCCTGTAATCCCAGCAACTCGGAAGGCTGAGGCAGGACAATCGCCTGAACTTGGGAGGCAGAGGCTGCAGCGAGCTGAGATCGTGCCATTGCACTCCAGCCTGGGCAACAGAGCAAGACTGTCTCAAAAAAAAAAAAAAAAAAATTGCATAAATATCCACTGCTCTCCCACTATCTATCTGCAACAACTCTTGCTATCTTTAAGCAAAACACATTTCAGCCTAGCTTTTAATTGAATCTTTAAACCAAAACCATTATTACAATTTCAACCTATCACAGACATAAGGCAATTTTTCTTTAAATATACACATTTATAAATCAATAGAAAAGAATCAATAATTCAATTAAATAAAATGGCAAAGAATATGAATAACCTGCAAAAATAGAAATACAAATAGCTCAAATATATGAGAAGCATAACTATCATTATACTAGTATAACATTTTTGAGTATTCAATATGAGCCAGACACTGTGTTTTACAAATACTAATTTAATTCGATTTGAAGTAGGTATCATTATCACCTACATTTTACAAATGACAACAGTTCAGACAAATCACACAATAAATAAATTCAACCCTTTGCAAAGTGGTTCCAGAGCTAGCACTCCTAAGCACTGTTTCTTAGCTCTTGACCTCACTCAAGTAATGTAAATTAAAACTGTGACAAGGTTGGGTGCAGTGGCTCACGCCTGTAATCCCACCACTTTGGAAGGCCAAGGAGGGTGGGTCACCTGAGGTCAGGAGTTTGAAACCAGCCTGGCCAACATAGTAAAACTCTGTCTCTACTAAAAATACAAAAAGTAGTCAGGCATAGTGGCGCATGCCTGTAATCCCAGCTACTTAGGAGGGTGAGGCAGAAGAATCACTTGAACCTGGGAGGTGGAGGTTACACCACTGCACTCCAGCCTGGGCGACAGAGACTCTATCTCAAAAAAATAAAAATAAATTAAAAAATAAAAACTGTGATGAGATATCATGATCTCCACAGTACAGAACAATAACAGTAAGTACTTTGAAAAAATACAGTCTGTATGTTATTCTATATGCACTGACTGCCTCTGGAAGGATACACAAAAAATTGGTTACCTCTGGAAAAGGCCACTAGATGGTCAGGGAAAGACGTGAGAAGACATTTTTCACTCCTTTGTAACTTTCTGAAATAATAATAATACTTTGCAGGCTGATGTTTATAGCACCTTAACCATTTGACACTTTCATATAAATAAATATTTTTGTTTCCTCAACCACCCTATGGAGTAAAGTGAGTATCCTTAATAAATGTTATCACAGCCACCACTGTGAAGGTATGATAGTCTACTTAAAAGAAAAAAAAAATCTCAACTTTTACCTTTAGTTCTAAATGCTACTGAATTGAAAACCTGTTGTAAAATCAAACTACTCTAATAACAATAATAAAAAAAATTTAAATCACTGCTCTCTCACCAGAATTCATAAGTTTCCAAAGTTGATCTACCAGGGCTTCATTGCATAAGGGAGACTCCATGTTCTTAGTAAATGGTGGGTTCTTAGTCAACATGTTGAGAATCTTATGCCTGAAAGATTAAAAAAAAAAATCAAATTTTCGCTGACCATTTACTGACAGATGCTATGAGTAGGAGACACCATGAACATTGAAAAATTATCTGTAGTTTCTCCTTCCTATTTTATCACTTTCTCTCTTAAATCTTGCTTTGCGTTTATTTAGTTTAATTTCCAAAGACACCATGTCACATCCTGAATATTTACTACTTGTTTTTTCACTGAAACACTCTGGGGTTTGGATAAGAGAGTAATTTAAAAAAATTCTGGTGGATTTGGTCTTTCTAAAATCACCCTACTGTGTGATGAGATCTTCTAAAACCTGACTCCACATAATCCTAACCAATCTTTCCCATCCCACTTTCTAAAATGAACATTCCACTCTGCTTAGATATATGTACAATGATTGGTAAGTATAAAAATCTTAACACAGAGCAAAAAAATCTATATATAGACCAATAAGTCTATATTCGAGATAATAAAATGAACATATATGTGATTACTATAGTATATTTGTAAAACATGGAAATGTGCAGAAGTATTTTAAATATAAAGACTGTAAAAAGTTTTCCTTAAAACAAGCTGAGGTTGAGAAGAGTATCCTACTAGAGGGTAACATTTAAACTCTACTACTGGGAGTTTTTATCTCATATGAGAGGCTACCTGAACATATTATGGAGTTCTCTAAAATATAGGGCAATGCAATGAAAACAAAATTTGGAAAAGAAAACATCCACTGCTATGAGTAGGAGACACCATCAAAGGCTAGAGAAAAGAAAGGAGAAGAAACCTACTGCAGTAGTCTAGCATTTAATGAAAGCATCAACATCAGCTCTAGGACCAAGTTTGAGAAATTACTAAGAGTAACTGCAATGCTTGGATATAAGTGAGGGAGAAAGAAATTGGGTTGTAATTCTTATGGAGGTTGGCAAAACTTTAAAGAAGGTGAATTGGGGAAATTTTTACATTTAATTGATGGTAGTAAGACATCAAATTGGATTTGTAATTGAGAAAGAGATGGGAGAAAAGTGAAACTGCCAGATTGTAAATAATTTAACCCCTTTTGGCTGCAATTTAATGTCTATAAACCTAAAAGATGTAGATTCTGTTAACATCCTCTTGGGCTTTGAAATTTAAGACTGTGTAAAATAAGACTACTGAAAGGTTTTAAGAATAAAAGTGAAATGTAATTACAGAATGCAATTTACAGATAGGTAATATAAATGGCGATATAAATCTTTATGGATATTTCATATCCATATTTTCATCTTTATATATAAACACAATTCCTCTCCTTCAGGCCTCATACTCTATTTGTAAGAGCCGATCAGTAATATAGGTAAATAACATATTTCAAAATGTGAGTTTATTCTTTATTGCATTTTAAGTTGTTATACTTTTAATTTGCTTGAAGAAGAAAAGTGAAGTTTCTGTCTGGCTGCTTTCCAAGTCACCCAAATTACTCTAAATGCCAAGTAAGGTCTGCTAATAATTATTTTATTTTATTATTTTATTTTTTTTTTAGCTGAGTGCAGTGGCTCACGCCTGTAATCCTAGCACTTTGGGAGGCCCAAGGGGGTGGATAACTTGAGGCCAGGAGTTCGAGACCAGCCTGGCCAACATGGCAAAACTCCGTCTCTATTAAAAATACAAAAATTAGCCAGGTGTGGTGGTGCATGCCTGTAATCCCAGCTACCGGAGAGGCTAAAGCAGAAGAATCGCTTGAACCCGGGAGGCGGAGGTTGCAGTGAGCCGAGATCACGCCACTGCACTCCAGCCTGGGCCAGAATGAGACTCCATCTCAAAAAAATTTATGTTGAAAATCAAATTTAAAAAGGACATGAATAAATGCAAAAGATATTTCCATATTTTCAAAAATCATAAACAAGTATTTTATGCTTAATCTGAAATTACTCAGTTCATTATAGGACTTACTTACAAAATATCATAGCATCATAGCACATACACTAACCTTACATAGGGTACAGGGTCATTCTGAATCATATTAAGTAGCCATTGAAGTTCTTCATAACTTCTGTCCACTGAAAATAAAATATATTTGTTGTTAATTATACCAAATAAAATAATGAATAATGAGTGATAAGCAGGGAGTTTACATTTAATATTTAGGACTCTGCCTTAGCTGAGTTTTCAATCAGAGTTGAAGGTTACAGGTAAGCTCTTACATTTTTATGCAATGGGCCACTTTGTAAGTTTTATAAGTATCAAGCTATATATTAGAGCCAAGACATAAAGTTGCATCAAGAATATATTTTTTTACTAAAGTTCAAACCAATGGCAAGCATAACATAAAGCAAGTTGTAATTAAGAACCCTAAATTACAGATGATTAACTGGACAAAATCTGTTTAAATACAATTGTTTTCCTAGATGCCTAAATGATGGAGAGGTTTGACACTCAATGGTATCTCAACTATATTATATAGTATAGTCCACTGTTTTTGCCCAAGTGGTTTCTTCCATTTAAGACTAAAGAACAGTTTTACTTTTCAAGCATAATATAAAAGGCAGTTACAAAAATAGTGCTACGAATATAGTTGACATAAAATGACTAGCTATTTCCATTCACCTTTTCAAACAAGTTTTGCTTTCATAATTTGAAAAGCTGCGTCTTCAGAATTTTATTCGCAATACTTTTCATTTCTTCCATTTTCTAACTTGAGTATCAATATTTAAATTTACAATTTAACAAAACATGAAGTCTAAAGTCATAGTTCACATTTAGACATGAACAAAAGTGAAATGTAGATTCACATTTCACAATTAAATTATATCTAAGTTTAGCATTCTTTTGAAAATCCTAATATTAGTATTCTATTTCATTTCAGGTAGTACAAGTTCATAAAATCTTACTCATATTTACGAGACATTAAAAACCATTCATACATCTTGGGAAAGACTGGCAACAATGGCATATTTGGTGGATCTCAAAACTTGTCAAAACAGAAATGGAGACGGATATAGGATTACATTTTCTTTCATGCCAAAAAATACATTTAACAACAAAATCACTGTTTTCATAATTATTTCTAACAGGAAAGGATATTTTAAACCTTCAATAAAAACGAAGCACAAATGACAGTCCTTTTCGAAGTTAGATCAACACATAAGAATATACACATTATGTTATTACTCTTTATTTTCTGACTGTAAACAAGTATTTCTACAGAAATTTACCAAAAATTACAAAGATTTGAGTATACTTTTCCCTACTTAAAAATGGACCAGTATCTACTGAAGAACTTCTCTCAGCCCTTCTTCTCCTTCCACAGTCAGACGAAAGTTTAGCATATTTTAAGTTTTTTACTCCTCTCATATTTTAGTGCTAGAATCTGGAATTTTAGACTTAGATTACATTTACATGTTTCTTCTATTTTCATAATTTTTTAAAATTATTTTTGAAATACACATTAAATTTTACAATCAGTTTAACAAATATTTAAGCTTAAGTATTTGACAGGCATAGTTATTCATCACCAGTTCTTTCATTTCACATTTTCACCAGTCTTGAGTTATTATTTTGACTCACATCCAGGTCAGCTGAAAATTATCTTTGGGAGTTATGTTTTTAAGAATGTTACATAAGAGATGCAGTTCTAATTCTCCAAGGCTACATGAGCAACACAACTTTGGCAAGGCAGAAAATCTTGGGGCATAATTTTCCCTAATAATGACATAGCCATTTGTTCACTGTCTTTTGATTCTTCATATTCTAAAGAATTCAGAGGCCATACTATTCTTTTGCCTTGTACAATAATCTGGTTCTGATAGTCCTAGAAACTCACACATTTTCCCTTAGCCTTAAAAATTAAAATTTCATCAGAAACTATTATAGGTCTGCTTCATTTACACAGTCCCAGAGTATTCTGTTATTTCTTAGATTACTGCTCGTCTTCTACCTGCTCTATTCTTCATGAATTTTTAACATTTCCATCTCTGTATTCTTCTCCCCTAAATAAAAAAAAAATATATATATATATGTGTATTCTTCTCTTAGCGATTTTTTGGCCTTATGTTTTTTCCATATTCATGATGCCTTGCCTAATTCCTCTACTGAAGTTTGTGTTTATGTCTAATCCTCTACCTTCACAGACACAAATTTTTACACAGGTGTGAGATGTTTTCTTGAATCCTTCATAGAAATTTCCCCAAAATCTTCTATTTCCTAAAATAACATCCAATTAAAGCTACAGGATGAACACTGACTTCTTGGAAAGGCTAAAGATGCCTATAATTTTATTCCTTTCCCTCATTTATTAACCGTTATGTGAATTCTACATTTATCAAAGATGATTTCTAAATCACTGAGTCAAGAATTTAAAATTAAAATATCTGTACTGTACTATTATGAAAACCCCAATAAGTAACACAGGCTTTAAAAAGTAAATATTTCTTTCTAAAATGATAAAAGCATGTATTTCTAAAGTATTACCTTTAGTATAATCAACAACTGCTTCCAAAGCTGCTATCCTAATGTCCACAAAGTGGCCATATTCAGCATAAGATTTAAAAAGAGCTGGATCACTTGGCACATGTCCGTTTTTCTGAAGTACCCGTATGGCTCTCAAACAACTAGGGAAAAAAATACGCATGTTAACTACTTTCACTGAGGTATTATGAATCAATTTGTTTCCTAGACGTTAGAGATTCCTTTGTGGCAATCAATTTAAAAACTGATGTGATTTTAATCCACCTTCAATTTTGTAATAGAGTCACATGCCACATAAAAGACATCTTAGTCAATGATGAACTGCATATACAATGGCGGTTTAGTAAGCTAAAATTAATTTATCACTGAAGAAAAAATGTTTTTAATATATTTAGTGTAGTCTAAGTCCACAGTGTTTATTATGTCCACTGTAGTATACAATAATTATGTCCTACACCTTCACATTCACTCATTACTCACTCACTGATAAATCCACAGCAGCTTCCAGGCCTGCAAGCTCCATTTATCTTATGATAAATGTCCTATACGGGGGTACCATTTATTATCTTTTATACCATATTTTTACCATACCTTTCATATGTTTGGATATGTTTAAATATGTAAGTACTTACCATTGTGTTATCAATTACCTACGATAGTCAGTATAGTAACATGCTATACAGCTTTATAGCCTAAGAGCAACAGAGCAATAGGCTATACCATAAAGCCCAGGTATACAGCAGGCTACACCATTTGGTTTGTGTAAATATACTCTATGACATTTGCATAAACAACAAAATTGCCTAATGACTCATTTCTCAGAACATACGCCTGTTGTTAAGTGACATATAACTATAATAAATTTTTGCAATGATAAAAATTCAAAATTAATATCTAAATTCTGTTAAAAGAAAACAAATTCCAGCCGGGTGTGGTGGCTCACGACTGTAATCCCAGCACTTTGGGAGGCCAAGGTGGGTGGATCACCTGAGGTTGGAAGTTCGAGACAAACCTGACTAACACGGTGAAACCCCATCTCTACTGAAAATACAAAAATTAGCCAGGCATAGTAGTGCATGGCTGTAATCCCAGCTATTCAGAAGGCTGAGGCAGGAGAATCACTTGAACACGGGAGGCGGAGGTTGTGGTGAGCCATTGCACTCCAGCCTGGGGAACAGGAGCAAAACTCGGTCTCAAAAAAAAAAAAAAAAAAAAAAAAAAAAAAACCAGAAAGAAAAAAAGAAAACAAATTCCCAAACTCAAAGTTTCAAGTGTCATTATACTTGTAACAGGAATAGTTTTCAGAAAAAGAAGTATTTAACATAAAATATAATTTAAATATTTTCTCCAAATGTTTTAGTAATATATTCGCTATATGGAAAGTTAAAATTGTTTATGTTTGAATCAACTTTGAGCAAACTCTTAAACTGGCAGAACTTCTTGACAGCCATATAAAGCTGGTAAAAGTGAAAAGTCATCTTAAAAAAAGGCTAACAGCCGGGCGCGGTGGCTCAAGCCTGTAATCCCAGCACTTTGGGAGGCCGAGACGGGCGGATCACGAGGTCAGGAGATCGAGACCATCCTGGCTAACATGGTGAAACCCCGTCTCTACTAAAAAATACAAAAAAAACTAGCCGGGCGAGGTGGCGGGCGCCTGTAGTCCCAGCTACTCGGGAGGCTGAGGCAGGAGAATGGCGTAAACCCGGAAGGCGGAGCTTGCAGTGAGCTAAGATCCGGCCACTGCACTCCAGCCTGGGAGACAGAGCGAAACTCCGCCTCAAAAAAAAAAAAAAAAAAAAAAAAAAAGGCTAACAATAGAGAATGTTTATACAAAATCCAACGGGAAAAAAAGAGTATGCAGACATCAAAGCAATGCTTATGAAGAATTTGTGATGACATGAGAAAATATTTATGATATAAACAATACAAAAACTACATATACAGTATAATCTCAAGTAATTAAAAATTTATGTAATTAAAGAGAGAAAAAATTTATAAGGACATTCTCCAAATACTAATAATTTATCTGTGGGTGGTAGAATCACACAGAATTTTAGTTTTCTCCTTTACTTTACTATATTTCCCAATTTTCTACAATGAAAATAAATTTCTTTTATAGTTATAAGAATAAGTTTAAAGTAAGGAATTTAATCCTACCTGACAGTGATGGTATGTCTATAACTCGGAAGAAGTTTTTCCATATTCAAAAATCTGGTGATTTCTTCAAGAATGAGTCGCACATCAGGATTTAAGTTATCCAAAGTTCTAACTTCATTATTCACACTGACTGCAGGTGTAACAGAGTTGGCCAGGGCATCAATCATTTCTGCACGATAATAGTTATCTGAAAACTAGGCCAAAGAAAAATTAAGCGAAGATAACAAAATTAACTCTTCTGATCAAAATTAACAAAATAAAATTTGTACAATTATATTTTAGATAAAATAAAATTTTTCCCAAAACACAAGCAAGTCCTCTGGTAAATATTCAACTCCACCCTTTGCATACAGTCACTCTGAAAACAGTGAAAGAGATTCACTATAACGATACATTAGCTTACTGAATAAATACTCACTACTTCTCAGGTACTCTTACAGTAACTTAGCCAGATACTTCTAAAAGGAGACTACAGTATTGCTATAACACAGTTTCAAATTCGATGCTATACTTTAACATATTAACACACAAGCAATGATCATCAGATATTTGAAGGAAGCATCAAAATAAAAAATAGACACCAGAACAAAGACCAAAAAAAAAAAAAAAAATCCAAAAACAAAAAACAAAAAACCAACATGGAAGAAACAGAGAATTCAAGGAAAAGAAAACCAGTAGGGAACAAAAAAATTTAAAAGCTATCATTAATATTGTCTGAGAAATAATCAATTAAGGTATGCCTTCCAATAGCATAACATTATTTTAAAAAGAAAGAAACATGCAGGAAATAAGGATCAAAATTAAATTGGAATATAAAACAGAAAAAAGAATCCCAAAGTTTTCAGCAAAAAAAAAAAAAAGAGATAGAAAATAGGAGGGAAAGCATAAGGAAACTGGAGGGTTGATGTGGGAGTTCCAGCCAGAGAAGCAGAAAAGAGAAGGAAGCCATTAAAAAAAAACAAATCCTAATCTATATGGCAGTCAATTCTCACAGAAGCAATTTATTGAAAAGTGACCTGGATGTGGCTTGATTTATACTCAGCAAATCAGATGCTGTGGCCTGGGAAATTCAACACGGAGCAAGCAAATGAATTCTATCAGCATGCTGAGAATATTTTGTGCTAACACAAACTGCCAAGGGACTGGAAGAAGAATACCTGCCCCCTTTTGATTTCTACTGTGGAGGCAGAAGCTCACATTGACACACATATTGCACAGTCCCTAAACATTTTTATGTTCAAATACGGGGCAGGAAAAAAAAAGAAGGCACATACAAACAAACACCACCAAAGAAAAAATACCCCAAAAGTATTCACTATAAAGTTTTGCTTTCAGACCACTAGAATGATTGAAATTTTAATTTCTATAGCTTCAGTTTACTGGAACCACAGAAAACAATCATGTGACTTTGGGTAACTCAAGATCTTAACTTTTATAAGCCTCAATCTTCTCACATGAAAACTGGGACAATAATAGTATTTAAGGCTGGAAGTGGTGGCTCACGTCTGTAATCCCAGCACTTTGGGAGGCAGAGGTAGGCGGAATACTTAAGGTCAGAGGTAGGTGGAACACTTAAGATGGGAGTTAGAGACCAGCCTGGCTAACAGGGTGAAACTCCATCTCTACTAAAAATACAAAAATTAGCCAGGTGTGGTGGCAGGCGCCTGTAGTCCCAGCTACTCGGGAGGCTGAGGCATGGGAATCACTTGAACCCAGGAGACAGAGGTTGTAGTGAGCCGAGATTGCACCACTGTACTCCAGCCTGGGTGACAGAGCAAGACTCCATCTCAAGTGAGCCAAGACTGCACCACCGCACTCCAGCCTGGGTGACAGAGCAAGAATCTGCCTCAAAAAATAATAATAATAGGCCAGGTGTGGTGGCTCACACCTGTAATCTCAGCACTTTGGGAGGCTGAAGCAGGCAGATCACATCAGGAGTTTGAGACCAGCCTGACCAACATGGTAAAACTCTGTCTCTACTAAATACAAAAATTAGCAGGGTGTGGTAGCACATGCCTGTAATCCCAGATACTTGGGAGGCTGAGGCAGGAGAATTGCTTGAACCTGAGAGGCGGAGGTTGCCGTGAGCTGAGATTGCACCACTGCACTCCAGCCTGGGCAGCAGAGCGAGACTCCGTCTCAAAAAAATTAAAATAAAATAAATAAATAAATATAGTATTTATTTCAGCGGTCTGGTGGGGATATTAGATCATCTATGTTTTGGCATAAGGCATGGAACACACAAGAACTTAGTAACTATTAGTGTTACCT
Organism: Macaca mulatta; assembly: GCF_049350105.2. Taxonomy (NCBI): domain Eukaryota; kingdom Metazoa; phylum Chordata; class Mammalia; order Primates; family Cercopithecidae; genus Macaca; species Macaca mulatta. The sequence continues at coordinate 130,132,022 of NC_133413.1, forward strand.
ATTGTAGTTATTATTTGCATTTATGTTATCCTTAGTATTCTGAGGTACTAAGTCATACAAAACTACTTAATTTACAGCATCTGACTATAAAAACTGATAAGCCTTCTTTTCAAAATGAAAACATAATGAGCCTTACAACAATACTGAAGTATAAAATTTAATAATATACCAGTGTGTGCCACACAAAATCATAAATGATGACAAGCATAATGGCATGCTGTAAGGTAGCATGGTAATACTAAAAACATCACCACACAAATGGGTAGCAGGGCCTTACAGCACAATTCCCAGATTACATTCCCTGTGTAATTTTAGACTCTCAATTTCTGTGTCTTACTTTTGTCAAACAAGGGTTGACAAACACCTTAAACCACAGGAATAGGCACATTTCAAAGAATTTAAGGTGAGTAAAATCACTATACAAATTAGAAAGTAGTATAAAGGAATTAAATTATATAAACACTCCACAAAAAAAATGACATAATGTATAAAACATTTTCCTTTTCCATTTGACTATAATGTGATTTGCCACCATCCTAAATTCTAATTTCTTCAAGTAAAAGAAATTCAAGTATTGGGGAAAAAAGGAACACTAAAAATTAAGGCCAAAATAAACTAGCAGACTAGGAAGGAAAGAATCTTACCAAAATGCTTTTAATTAATGTTTTTATTTAAAAAATACATATTTTAAATCCAGAAGGCAGAAGGTCAGGTATAACAGTTCTCAAAGGAAATAAAACATCTGGTTATTGAGAGGAAATTTAAATCTAATTATCTCCCTTGTTGTGTTTTTGCTATTATACAATGTAATAAGTTCTGTGGGCTTTCTGATTAAAGGAGAGAAATTAAATACTTCCTAAATAGTAGCCAGATATGATTGAGAAAGTGACTGTGACACACAGACACAATTAAATGAATACATAAACATAGGCATCTAGTACTTGTTAAGTGTTCTGGAGGCACAGAGATAAGACGACTTCTTCAAGACAAGAACTAGTTTATTTGCAAGCAAAATAGAAAACAAGAGTAAGAAGACAGGAAAAGTAATCAAATTGTTCCAGGAGTCAAGAAAACGAAACAAAATGAAACAATGCATCCTATCAGGAGGATATACTGATCTTAGAAAAATAAGGAGTTTTTCAATAGGTAGAGGAAGGAGAAAGGCGCCCTTGCGTTAAGGAGACAACATTAACAAAAGGACAAGAGGCATGAAAATGCAGTGTGTTAAAGGAAGAGAAAAGTTACTGATGCAACTTCACAGAAAAGATGTGCAAAGCTGGAGACGTGGACTGGGACCACCAACATTCAAAATGTTTTTGAATGCCATGCATAAATTTACTTATAAGCACTGCACAGTCTTTGAAGGTTTTTAAGGAGGGAATTTTTATAAGGAGGAAAGAAACTCAGGTGGGCTCCATCACAAAGACTACTCTGATTTAACTACAACAATATTTTAAGAGGAAAGGTATTGGGATATTAAGCTAGGAATGATGATAATGTTGCAATTGCTAATGATAGGCAAAATAACTGGAGGGATTCTTCTAAGTGCTATATATGTATTATCTTGTGTAATCTCCATAAAAATCTTATGAGATAGAGGTACTATTAATAACACCCTTTTTCTTAATAGATGAAGAAACTAAGACACTGAGATTAAGTAATTTGCTCAAGATGACAGAGTTTTTTCTGGAGTCCAGAGAATAACAAAGGCCTGAACTAGGTCACTGAAATAGAAAAGATGATGCAGGTATCACAGCTGCTGAAAGGAAGAATGAAGTCTTATGCTTGGTGATACACACTACAACCACGATATTACATTCAATTTAACTTCACAAATAAACTCATTTTTACAACTTTATCTCAGCTAACCTACTTAGTGATTTAGGAAGCTGTTCTAATAAACTATTTATATATTTCTTAATATTATCCCTACACATCAGTGGTTCTCAACACAATTCTGCCCCTCAGACTTTCTGGCAATGTCTAGAGAGATTTCTGGATATCGTAACTGAGGTAAGGGGTGCTAAGAGCGTTTAATGGGTAGAGGCCAGGGATACTACTAAACATGCTGCTGGGTACAGGACACCCCCACAACAATTATCCAACCCGAAATGTTAGAAGTGCCATGGTTGAGAAAACCTGTTAGACATGAAAGGGTATAAATATTTTACATCATAAAGCTACAGCATGAATAAGGCTGGATAGTCTATGGAAGCTTTGCTTACCAGTGAAGACTTACGGTGGCTCATACCTGTAATGCCAGGACTTTGGGAGGCTGAGGTGGGCAGATCACTTGAGGTCAGGAGTTCAAGACTACCCTGGCCAATATAGTGAAACCCTATCTCCACTAAACATACAAAAAGTAGCTGAGTGTGGTGGTAGATGCCTATAATCCCAGCTACTCGGGAGGCTGAGACAGGAGAATCTCTTGAACCCAGGAGGCAGAGGTTGCTGTGGGCTAAGATCGCACCACTGCACTCCAGCCTGGGCAACAGAGCAAGACTCTCTCTCAAAAAAATAACAAAAAAAGTTGCTGATGGAAGATACATGATATATGTAGGTACATATAACCTCCTCCGGAAAAGTATATAAATAGGGTAGAGAAGAGCTCTCAGAATCATTAAAAAAAGTGTTACGCATGCTTTCTGATTTACACGCCTACACATATTTACACACACCTGCATATATCTTCTGGTTCAGTAAGCCTCCACAAATTTAATTCATATGAGACAGAACTGACAGCCACTGACAACAGGGGGATATAGGACTACCTTCCAATCTCATCAATTCTTATAATGTGACTGATAAAACTTTGTGGAGGAAAAGTATCTAAAATGAAATAAAAATATAGAAATAGTGATATAAAATATTAACACTGAGGTTCTGGTTCAAGATGGTTGGTTGGAAGCAACTAGTGGGAGCCTCTCTCACAGACAGGAATCAAAGTAGCAAGTAAATATGAACATTTCAACTATTATCATCTTAAGAGGGCATGCTGGAATTCATCAGAGAAGCAATGGGAATCATGGAAAGCAGAGGAGAGCAAAGCCTGGCAGCCAGCTGAACCAGGGCAAGTGTGGAGCTGGAAGAAGCTCCCTGATGTGGGGAAAGGATGAGTGAGTGAGAGATCCCTGGGGTTCCACACTTCTACTAAGAACTTTTACAATCCTAGCCACAGGGAGCCAAGTCCTCTTGGCCCCTCAGGCCTCCAGTCTAATACAGAGAGCTGCCTGGAGACTGTAGAGAGACTGCTGGAGTCTACGTGGAATCCCACAGGCTTTGGTCCTTGAGCAGTCAGGTGCCAGCTGCTACTGCCCCACCAGGGAAGGAGGAGGCAGGCCCGGTATTTTCACACAACCCAAAGACAGATACGGCAGCACAGTAGAGAGGAGCAGGCAGGAAGTCTGCTTCAGCTACAGGTTCCCACTTCTTTAGCGCTGGGTCCACAGCACAGCCGCCCTGCTGCTGCATGTATATTTTGGCTGTGGTCCAGTGTTGTGAGAGCCAAGCCCCAAGAAGCCAGGGACCTGCCCTTTGGCTCCTGCCACAGCAGTTGTCACCACCATAGGCCACCACAGATGCCACACTGCCACCCCAAGGCCAGGGAGAGAGGGAGAGGCTGAGCATGTTTGCATGTCCCCAACAGCAAAATACACCACCACTCCTGTAAAAGGGAAGTGCAAGCAGGTCACGCATCCCACAGCAGCCAGCCTCCATTGCTCCAGCTGAGGGAGTCTGCCTTCCTCAGCAAAAGAACAGCAGCGTGGCCACCCTGCTCCCACCCAACTGTTTCAGCTGCCAGCCAGAGCCCTTCTGAGAGCCTATGCTGACAGGCCTGTGATCAACCCTGGGGTTCCCACCACCTGTGTATTCTGTCACCAACTCAGTTGTTACTGCCTGAGGATTCCCATACACCATCAAGCAGGCCATTTACAGGCTCTGGGCTTGGAGGTTTGCCTTGTCCAGTCCACTACCTCCAGCTTTGTACCCCTTTACCATGAAGGTGCATCACTAACTTTTCTCTTTCTTTAACACACTGCATTTTCATGCCTCTTGTACTTTTGTTAATATGTTCTTAACCCCAGGGCACCTTTCTCCTTCCTCTACCTATTGAAAAACTCCTTATTTTTTCCTCTTGGTATTGATTTCTAATTTTATTCCACTGTGGTCTGAGAAGATACTTGATATGATTTTGATTTTTTTGAATGTACTGAGATTTGCTTTCTGGCCAAGCATATGGTCAATTTGGGGGAATGTTCTATGTGCAGAGGAGAAATACATATTCTGCAGTTGTTGGATAGAATAATCTGTAAATGTCTATTAGGTCCATCGAGTCTGGACTTAAGCTGACCCAGTCAGCTGACAGCACCACAGGTGACACCCACCTGCTTGTGCCAAAAGATGGAGCGCTTTCCCCTCTCTGCTCAAAGCAGCAGCATTACCACACTGGAGAACAGGCGAGAGCCACAAAGCTGTCTGTATTGGGCTGAGTGAGGAGTTCCAGCATGAAACCACTCCAGCGGAGAGCGGGGGAGAGGTGTCTTCTGCGATTCTCACTCACACTATGGCCTGGAGACAGATGACAGTGTGTATCTGCATGGAGAGTTATGAGCCCCAGAACAAGAGTGTGACAGGGAAAGAGATCACGTTCCTGCCTAAGACTTGGAGCTAGTGCAGCCCTCCTGCAGAGACTTCAGTGCATTCACTAGGAGCTTCACCACCCACCCCCATCAGGGCTAAAACAAAAAAAAGAGTACCACACAGTAAACAAAGATCAAGTACACACCCATCTGCTTTTACCACAGCTGGCTCTTACCTGTAAGCACCACCTACTGGCTTGTAGGCTGAACTGCATAACCCAATACAATAGAAACCCAGCCAAAAAAAATACCCTACCCAATATACTCTACAGTCGCACCCTCAAGGTGGGAGGGGAGAGGGAGTCCCATCCAAACGAAAGTAAATTCAAAAATCAGAAGTGACAACAGCTACAGATGAGAAGGAATGAGCACAACTCCAGCATCATGAAGAAACAATATTGTGACACACTAGCTCACTTATCAGTGGATCCTAACCTAAATGAAAACTTTGAAATGATGGATAAAGAATTCAAAACATGGATTGCAAGGAAACCCAATGAGACACAAGAGAAAGTGGAAAACCAACAAAAAGAAACTAGAAAAACAATTCAGGAGATGAAAGACCAGATAGATGTATTTTTTAAAAAGCAATCAACAGAACTTCTGGAAATGAAAAATTCACTTAAAGAATTTCAAAACACAGGTGAAAGCTTTAACAACATACTAGACCGAGCAGAAGAAAGAATTTCAGAGTTTGAAGACTGGTCTTTTTAATTAACCCAGTTAAAACTTTTTTATTTTTTATTTTTATTTTTTGAGACGGAGTCTCGCTCTTGTCCCCAAGCTGGACTGCAATGGTGCGATCTCGGCTCCCTGCAACCTCCACCTCCTGGGTTCAAGCGATTCTCCTGCCTCAGCCCCACAAGTAGCTGGGACTACAGGCACGTGCCACCATGCCTAGCTAATTTTTTGTACTTTTAGTAGAGACAGGGTATCACCGTGTAAGCCAGGATGGTCTCTGTCTCCTGACCTAGTGATCCGCCCATCTCGGCCTCCCCAAGTGCTGGGACTACAAGCATGAGCCACTGCACCCAGCCCCCAATTTTTTTTTTAAATGAACAAAGTCTTCAAGAAATATGGAATACATAAAGTGACCAAACCTATAACTTATAGGCATTCCTGGGGCAGAAAAAAAAAGTAGTAAGTTTAGAAAGCATATTTGAGGAACTAATTCAGGAAAATTTCCCCAATCTCACTACAGTGATAGATATCCAGACAAGACATCCAGATAACAACTGGGAGATAATGAAATAAGACAAATCTCACAAGAGCATATAGGGGCCAGACCACCCAAGGTCAACTTAAAAGAACAAATCTTAAAAGCAGCTAGAGAGAAGTGTCAAATCACCTATAAAGGAAATCCCATCAGACTTCTCAGCAGAAACCTTATAAACTGGAAGAGATTGGGGGTCTATTTTTCACTTCTTTAAAGAAAAAAGATGCCAGCCAAGAATTTGATATCCTGCCAAACCAAGCTTCATAAATGAAGGAAAAATAAAGTCTTTCCCAGACAAGCAAATCAAGGGGAATTCATCACCACTAGACCAGACCTATAATAAATGCTCAAAGGAGTTCTAAACATAGAAATGAAAGGATGACTGACGCTCACCAACATAAAAGCACATGCAAGCAGAAAGCTCACAGATCCTATAATTACACAATTAAGGCTCCAAGGCAACTACCTACAACAGTATGACAGGAAGAAAACCTCACTTTTCAATATTAACCTTGAACATAAATGGCATAAATGTTCCACTTAAAAGATATAGTGTGGCCGGGTACAGTGGCTTACGCCTGTAATCCCACCACTTTGGGAGACTGAGGGCTGACTGCCTGAGCTCAGGAGTTCCGGACCAGCCTGGGCAACATGGTGAAACCCTGTCTCTACTAAAATACAAAAAATTAGCTGGGCGTGGCAGCATGCGCCTGTAGTCCCTGCTACTCAGGAGGCTGAGGCAGGAGAAATGCTTGAACCTGGGAGGTGGAAGTTGCAGTGAGCTGAGATCATGCCACTGTGCTCCAGCCTGGGCGACAGAGCGAGACTCTGTCTCTTAAAAAAAAAAAAAAGATACACGATGGCATGTTGGATAAAAAAAAAAGACACTACTATCTATTGCCTAGAAGAGACCCCCTTAATGACAAAAGACACCTACAGACTCAAAATAAAGGGATGGAAAAAGATATACTACGCAAATGAAAAATAAAAGCGAGCAGGAGTAGCCACTCTTTTTTTTTTTTTTTTTTTGAGACAGGTTCTCGCTCTGTCGCCCAGGATGGAGTGCTGTGGTGCAACCTCAGCTCACTGCAACCTCCCTGTCCTGGGTTCAAGTGATTCTCCTGCCTCAGCCTCCTGAGTAGCTGGGATTACAAGCATGCGCCACTACACATGGCTAATTTTTATATTTTTAAGTAGAGATGAGGTTTCACCATGTTGGCCAGGCTGATCTTGTTCTCTTGACTTCAAGAGATCTGCCCTCCTCGACCTCCGAAAGCACTGGGATTACAGGATAAGCCACTGTGCCCAGCCAGGAGTAGCCATTTTTATATCAGATAAAACAGACTTTAAACTGACAACAGTAAAGAAAGAAAGAAACAAAATGAAAGGCATTACATACTGACAAAGTTTAAAACAAAACCAAGATTTAATTATATACACACCCAGCACTGCAGCACCCAGATTCATAAAACAACACCTACACCTAAGAAAAGATTGACAGCAATGCAATAATAGTGGAGGACTTCAACACCCCACTGAAAACGCTAGACAGGTCATTGAGGCAGAAAGTCAACAAAGAAACTCTGGACTTAAACTAGAATCTAGACCAAATGGACCTAACAGACATTTACAGATAATTTTACCCACAACTGCAGAATATACGTTTTTCTCATCTGAACTGGAACATTCCCCCAGATTGACTATATGCTTGGCCAAAATGCAAATCTCAATAAATTCAAAAAAACCAAAATCATATCAAGTATCTTCTCAGACCACAGTGGAATAAAATTACAAATCAATATCAAGAGGAACTCTCAAAACTACATGAGCAAATGGAAACGGAACAACTTGATCCCAAATGACCTTTGGGTAAGCTATAAAATCAAGACAAATAAAAAAAAATTGAATGAAATAGAGATACAACATACCAAAGCCTCTTGGATACAGCAAAAGCAATGCTAAGAGTAAAGTTGATTACGTTACATGCCTACATCAAAAAGATAGATCTCAAATTAACAACCTAATTTGGATTGAACAAAGAAAATGTAGCATATATACCGAATGGAGTACTATGCAGTCACAAAAACAACAAAATAGTATTGTGCAGCAACATGACTGCAGTTGGAAGTCATTATCGTAAGTGAAATAACTCAGAAACAGACGATCAAATAGCATATCCTCTCACTTATAAGTGGGAACTAAACAATGGGTACACATGGACATAAAGAAGGAAATAATAGGAACTGGGAATTCCAAAAGAGGGGAGGTTAGGAGGGAAGTGAGGGTTGAAAAATTACCTATTGGGTACAATGGTTACTATTTGGGTAATGGGTACGCTAGAAGTCCAAACCCAAACATTAGGTAATATATCTATGTAACAGGCCGGGCGCGGTGGCTCACGCCTGTAATCCCAGCACTTTGGGAGGCGGGCGGATCACAAGGTCAGGAGATCGAGACCACGGTGAAACCCCGTCTCTACTAAAAATACAAAAAATTAGCTGGGCGTGGTGGCGGGCGCCTGTAGTCCCAGCTACTCAGGAGGCTGAGGCAGGAGAATGGCGTAAACCCAGGAGGCGGAGCTTGCAGTGAGCCGAGATCGCGCCACTGCACTCCAGCCTGGGCGACAGAGCGAGACTCCGTCTCAAAAAAAAAAAAAAAAATATATATATATATATATATATATATATATCTATGTAACAAACTGCAGACGTACCCAACTCTTCAATCTAAAACAAAATAAAATTTTAAAAGACACATAATATAAAATAATAATATTAATTAAAATAAGGCTGGGCCTGGTGGCTCACGCTTGTAATCCCGTAACTTTGGGAGGCCAAGGTGGGTGATCACCTGAGGTCAGGAGTTCGAGACCAGCCAGGCCAACATAGTGAAACCCCGTCTCTACTAAAAATAAAAATTAGCTGGGTGTGGTGGCAGAAGCCTATAATCCCACTTACTCAGGAGGCTGAGGCAGGAGAATCACTTGAACCCAGGAGGTGGAGGTTGCAGTGAGCCGAGATCATGCCACTGCACTCCAGGCTGGGTGACAAGAGAGAGACTCCATCTCAAATAATAATATTACTTAAAATAAGAAAATATAGGAAAAGCACTTATGGTACTAAGAACGTATTAAGCACTCAATAAGTGGACATCAGAATCAACATCATTATTGAAAAAGCAAGCTTGGACTTTCTCAAAAACAAACAGCAAACAAACAAAACACCAAAAAACCCTATGGTTACCTTTCTTTAAAAATTTCCTTTTTTAAAAAGATAAGAGAAGAAATAATAGCACAATTTGGCTACAAAATTAAATAGCACAATTATCTAATAAGTAGATTATTCTTTTCCAAATAGCACTGTGCTAAAGCTATTCTTATAATACACTACCATTTCTATTATGTAAAAAAAAAATACAAAGAAGTCTGAAGAGCTCAGTTTGCTGATAAGTTCCAAGTTAAAAGTTGATATACTTTTAAATTTATATCTATATCCTCTTTGTACTTATATAATTTATACAATAATAGAAACTGGATTTATAGTAGGAGTTAAGATATTCACATCTTACAAAGTAAGTAAAAATATGAGGAAGATGGATCTATTTTCAAGAAATATGCCAAAAGTTAGGCCGGGCGCGGTGGCTCAAGCCTGTAATCCCAGCACTTTGGGAGGCCGAGGCGGGCGGATCACAAGGTCAGGAGATCGAGACCACAGTGAAACCCCGTCTCTACTAAAAATACAAAAAATTAGCCGGGCGCGGTGGCGGGCGCCTGTAGTCCTAGCTACTCAGGAGGCTGAGGCAGGAGAATGGCGTGAACCCAGGAGGCGGAGCTTGCAGTGAGCCGAGATCGCGCCACTGCACTCCAGCCTGGGCAACAGCGTGAGACTCCGTCTCAAAAAAAAAAAAAAAAAAAAAAAAGAAATATGCCAAAAGTTATAAAAATAACTTCTAAAATAATGATCTTCTTGAAACCTCTCAAATTCAAAAAGCTCCCTCTCTATACTTTTAAGATTCTATAATTGACCCTGTATTCCTCCTCTCCTGTCCTTTCACCTCATCAACTTACAGCTCTCTCTAGATTCAACCTTTCCCAGGAAGCCTTTTCTGGCTTCCCCATCCTTAATTTGGGTTAATCCTTCCAAGCACTTCCTCAGCAGGTTAGTTAACCTAATGTCATAATACTTATCTTACTAAAAATACTGTTCTTGGTCAGGCGCGGTGGCTCACGCTTGTAATCCCAGCACTTTGAGAGGCCGAGGCAGGTAGGTCATGAGGTCAGGAGATTGAGACCATCCTGGCTAACACGGTGAAACCCCGTCTCTACTAAAAATACAAAATATTAGCCAGGCCTGGTGGCGGGCGCCTGTAGTCCCAGCTACTCGGGAGACTGAGGCAGGAGAATGGCGTGAACCTGGCAGGAGGAGCTTGCAGTGACCCAAGATTGCGCCACTGCACTACAGTCTGGGCCACAGAGCGAGACTCAGTCGCGAAAAAAAAAAAAATTGATCTTTTGTGTATTTCTTTCATTATAGATTAAGTACCTGGAAAGATCATAAGTTATTCATCTCAGTATCATCAAAACCTAGTAATAATGTCTATTAAATAAATGAACTTTAAGTGTCTCACTTAGAGAAAGATAACTAAAAGGCATCTACTATTAACCAGTATTTTATATATTTACTATGACATGTAGACTATCTACACATATAGACTATCTACACCAAGCTTGTTCAAGACAGCCCAGAACAGCTTTGAATGTGGCCCAACACAAATTCATAAACTTTCTTAAAATATTGTGTGTTTTTTTGCAATTTTTTTTTTTTTTAGCTCATCAGCTATCGTTAGTGTTAGTGTATTTTATGTGTGGCCCAACGTAAGTCTTCTTCCAATGTGGACCAGGGAAGCCAAAAGATTGGACATCCCTGATTTACACGGAGAAAATTTCTTTACAAAACCACATACTGACTTGATTAGTAAAACTGGTCCTAAAATCCCAATCTTGGACTTCTTTAAAAGCAGCAGAGATAATTACTTCCCCTTATATGCTCTTAGTCCTGTTACAAAGCAAATAGCTGAACTAAATTACGCATTTGGCTTCTTGTAGTTGTAGTGTTCCATGAGATTTGAACCTGGTGCTATTAGAAAGACACTCCAGCATCATACGAATAAAACGGCTCATTAAAAAATTTCAATTTACTCCTAGTAGGATCCTCGGACCTATTTTAATGCAACATACATGGTAAAAACAAACAAAAAACCTCTAACAAAGCCTGACAGGACAAAAAAAGAACTTTATTAAATATTTAAAAAATTGGAGGCCAAGCGTGGTGGCTCACACCTGTAATCCCAGCACTTTGGGAGGCCAAGGAGGGTGGATCACAAGGTTAAGAGATCGAGACCACCCTGGCCAACATGGTGAAACCCTGTCTCTACTAAAAAAATACAAAAATTAGCCAGTTGTGGTGGCACGTGCCTGTAATCTCAGCTACTCAGGAGGCTAAGGCAGGAGAATCACTTGAACCCAGGAGGCAGAGGGTGCAGTGAGACAGGATTGCACCACTGTACTCCAGCCTGGTAACAAAGCCAGACCCTGCCTCGAGAAAAAAAAAAAAAATTGGAAATCAAATCCCCAAATCAAGCATCAGAGAGTAATTAAAAAAAAAATAGTAATTATGTGTTTTAGGTACATCTGAGGGCTTCCTACAAGCAGGCCAACACAATTTAAAGGTTGACTGCAGCTGGTCATGGTGGCTCACACCTGTAATCCCAGCACTTTGGGAGGCCGAGGCAGGCAGATCACTTGAGGTCAGGAGTTCGAGGCCAGCCTGGCCAACATGGTGAAACCTCGTCTCCACTAAAAGTACAACAATTAGCTAGGTATGGGGGTACATGCCTATAGTCCCAGCTACCTGGGAGGCTGAGGCAGGAGAATCGCTTGAACCTGGGAGGTGGAGGTTGCAGTGTGCCGAGATCACGCCAGTGTACTCCAGTCTGGGTGACAGAGCGAGACTCTATCTCAAAAAATAATAATAAATAAATAAAAAATAAAGGTTGATTGCTGAAAAAACTTTAACATAATCATGAAATTAACTTTTAAGTGAAATAATGGGAAACAGCCTGTTATACCATCCATCAGATAAAATTTCCCTGGGAACTACTTAGCCACCTATGTATTGAGTGAAATAAAACACTAGATAACTTATGTTAATTTAATGTTACTAGTTTTAGTTACTAGTTATTAGTTTTATTATTCTAATTTAGTATTAAATTACATGAAAATCTGGGCCATTTGAGCAAAACAATAATGAAAGAATAAAAAGCACATGCTTCCTAAAATTAGTATGCATAGATGAGCTTACTACTCATTAAAAAAGGTTGGACTATCATGACAAAGGCAACTAAAAGATAACCTTGGACTCCTATGTCCCTAATATGCTTTATTCTGGGAGAGACCAATGACCATAAACCCTATCAGAGATGAAGTCAACAGTATTAAACAGTGGCAAGAAAAAATGAGTTAATATATTCTTTTAAAATGTTAATTTTTAAAGGAGTCTTTAAGTTTAAAATTATTTGAATGTTAAAGAGGCAATATTTTTTTCCTGATTTTCATTAAAATAGTCATCTTTTAATAAACATGCCTGTGACTTTTTTTTTTTTTTTTTTACTGTTGTAATGTTTTATTAAAAGTTTCATCAATTTGACTTATCCTAACACTTACTTGTGTCTTCGTATGTGCTGTTCCTTCTGCTAGAACAATCTTCCTAGACTGGTCCTACTCAAACTCTGGGAAAATCTTATTCATCTTTATGACTCAGTTTGAGGGTCACTACTTCTATACTAAACTTCCCTGAGTCTCTCTCTACATCCTTCGAAGTAGACACTATATCTGACCCTCTCTCTGTATATGTGGCTTCCATATCCATGGATTCTGCATCTGTGAATTCCACCAACCTCAGATCAAAAATATTTGGGGGAAGAAAAAGGAAGGCTGTGCCTGCACTGAACACATATGGACTTTTTTCCTTGCCATTCTTTTCTAAACAGTACAGTATTAACAATGATATATATGGCATTTACATTGTATTAGGTATTACAAGTAATCTAGAGATGATTTAAAAGTATATGAAAGAATGTGAATAGGTTATATGCAAATATTTATATAAAGGACTTCAACATTTGTAGATTTTGGTATCCAAAAAGGGGGTCCTGGAACCAATCCCCCATGGATATTGAGAGAGGACTACACCTTGCATTCCCCTAGGGAATCATATATACTTCCATTGGATCAATTATCACATATGACTGCCAACTGTTTACTTGTCTGATTTCCCTACCAGGTTGTGTCCTTGATGGTATAAAATCAGACTAATATAGAGCAGTTGTTTAATGAATAAATAAAGTTCATTAAGACATCAACCATCTTTCCATTCCAGGTAACATGGGACACTCTCTAGCATAGCATATATTCTTAAAAACATTTGTTGATTGTTGGACTGTTAAAAAGTAGGATGAAATAATTTTTGAAGCATGACACCCAATTGCTATTTGCTAAATAAATGAATAAAGACATAATGGTAAAGAAAAGAAAAAAGAAAAAGGTCAAATGAATCAAGGAACAAGTTAATCCCAATCGAGAACTCTTTTAGGTATCACTAGGTGAACAAAAAAATAAATGTATATAAATAAAATTGTATTGTCAGGTTTTACCAAGTTTTAGCTGGCTATCCCAAATTTGATGCACTACTCCTCTCCACACTACAAGAGGTTTGAAGAACATTTAAAAACTAATCTTGTTTTTTATCCACTGGTTATTCTAATAAATCGTGTTTACATGCCTCTGTCTCTAGAAATTTCAAGTACTATGGACTCAACGATGATTTTTATAGACTATTTATTCAGAAACAAATACCATTGGGTAGTTTTGTAATATTAAGAAAATTACTCTGCCTTTCTAAGAAAACTGTTGTAGAAGATAAGAAAATAAAAGTACCTCACCTTATTTTTCCTGTTGTCATTGTACTTGATTAAGTCTAAAATAAACGTTAAGACTTCTTTAGGACAAAGATTATGAACATCTCTTAATAAAGCCATTGCAACTGGCATAGTCTACAAAAGAAAAAAAAAGAGCTTTTAAAAGCACATAACCTAACTTTTTGTTACTACATTTCATTGAACTCTAAGTAGAAAAGAGTTACTCTTGGGCTGACACAGATATCTGGACGGAGCCTAACACCTCCACATCCCAACCCCTCCCACTGACAACATATCTCAAAGCATTCTAACATAAGAGAAGAGCTGGGCAGGAAACTAAGGGAAGAGTTGCATGACTGCACATCACTCTGTAGGCTATGTGCCTTGGTCCTCATTTACCGGAGGAAATACATGTGATGTAAATTATATAAATTCGCTTATATGTGATACAGTGGAAAAGGCATAGATTTTAGAATTACTTCTGTGTAATACAATGGAAAAGGTACAGATTTCAGCATTAGATGGACCATTATTCAATAACTAAACTCTACTACCTTCTGTGCTAGGTGTCTTTAGCTAGTTGCCTATTGAGTAGGAGCCTCATTTCCTCACAACCATTTTCAGGATTAAACGACATAAGTAGGTGGAGCCACTCAGTCTTAGAACAAACTGATTCTCCCAACACCTAATCCTCAGGAACACCCAATCCTCAACCTAGGGAAAAAATGATAAATCATCTGAAATGCAGCCTAATTTTTCTCTTTCCAAATCTTCACAGGCAACATTTTTAAGAAAGTAGAAACATGACTTACACACATTGGTTAACTCTGTCAGTAAAACAAACCTAATTAAATTCTAGGCAGGACTACAGATGACTAGACATCTTAGTCTTTAGCACATAGGGAGATATGGACTAACCCTTCTTACTCAAAATAATTATTCCTCTAAAATGGAGGTCAGAAAGGAGAATGGCTTATTTTATTGCTTGAAGAAGCAGAGATAACAAAAGCAACAATAGTCAGTGTTAGTACCATAGGAACAACTGAGGGAGAGGCTCTTTTCCATAGAAACACCTGTCTTATGCCCTTTCTGCCCTTTGAGACTCAAGTTTCATTTAGGTACCAATCTCTCTCTCTCTCCTGTCCACTAGAAGTATTATCAGAAAGGCGAATTGGAATAAAAGCATTGACTTTCCAATTTTTCTGACAGTAGCTAACAGGAAAAACTACATTTTATAACACAACCTAACACACACACACACACACACACTTTAAATGCACTATATACAAATTTAAAAGTAAACCACAAATGGCTTATACTGAATACTACCTATTCTGTTTTATTTAAAACAAACAAACAAACAAACAAACAAAAAAACTGCACTGATTTCATGATCCCTTCACTAACGGTTCATAACTCCAGATTGAAACATTGACCTAAGCTACATGAAGGCACAGTGGCATCATGAGACAAATATAAGGTGGACACAGAAATCAACTTGCTTCCATACCATAAATTCGTGAAATGGTAATACAGAGCAGTTCTTAAAAATAAAATAACAGGATGCCACAGACTTCTTTGATCACACCATTATTACCTTTCCCAAAACCTGGATCACCCTGGATCTGTCCTGCTGATTAGATTTACTATAAATACATCCTGGCTTCCACTCTCAAAAGGCACCCCAATGCTGCTGTGCAATCTACTTCTTTTCCATCATAAATACATTTCAACTTGCCTAACATTTCCCTCAACATCTATCTTTTCACTTGTTTTTAATCTACATTCCACCTGCCTCAAAAAAAGGAATGTTCTTATCTTTTCTAAAATTTACTTCCCTACTGCGCCCCACCCTCTAACACTTCCAGAACTTGCTCAACCTTCTCTATTTACTTTCTCCACTTGACTATTTCATCTCTCCCTCTCCACTGGCTCTTTTCCCTGTGTCACACATGCATCAAGTTTGTTCTTCCTCTGTACAAAACAAACTCAAAAAGTCCTTTTCTCAACCTTGCTTCATCCTCAACATAGTATCCTTTCTTACATCTTTGACTGAAATCATGAAAGAACAGGCTTCATTAGTTCTCTCCACTTCAACTTCACTCCTCCTTTCTAGTTCAATCTAGTTAACCTGATCTCTGCCTTCATTATTATGAAATTACTAAAAAAACTCTATGTGTGATATCCAAATAGCCCAAATGCTGACCATCCTGTCATTCCCATATCCTTTCCTAAAACAATGATTCTAACTAGACCACAGCACGCCACCACTTTCTAAAAATTCCACTTATAGAAAACTTAATATAAGTGTAGTATAAAACACTTTACATACTTGATCTTAATTCTAAAAAAGATAAATTTTAAACTGAGGTGTAGAAGGTTAAGAAACTTGTACATGTGCAAACTGCTGGTGAGTAGTGGACTGGGACTAACACTAGAACTCCATGCTGTGCTGTCTCTGACTCAGATGTGCTGTCCACATTCTAGGACTGCCAACAGAAGGGCCTACTCACTTCTCCATCCCTCAGGTAACCAATCAAAAAGGCAAATTAAACATTTCTGTTTAATTTCTTTAATATTTCTTTAATTTTAATTTTAATTTTAATATTTCTTTAATTTAATTTCTTAATTTATTTAACATTTCTTTAATATTAATGTGGCCAATGAGTCACTTGCACACAGATCACAAAATCAATAATCACTTAATCAGTTTGGAAAAAAGTTTAAAAGTAAAAAAAGAGGCCGGGTGCGGTGGCTCATGACTGTAATTCCAGCACTTCAGGAGGCCAAGGCAGGCAGATTGCGAGGTCAGGAGATCGAGTCCATCCTGGCTAACATGGTAAAACCCAGTCTCTACTAAAAACACAAAAAATGAGCTGGGTGTGGTGGCGGGCGCCTGTAGTCCCAGCTATTCAGGAGGCTGAGGCAGGAGAATGGCGTGAACCTGGGAGGCGGAGCTTGCAGTGAGCTGAGATCACGCCACTGCACTCCAGCCTGGGCCACAGAGCGAGACTCCATCTCAAAAAAAAAAAAAAAAAAAAAAAAGAATAGAGGCAAAGAAAGTAAATACACCTATTATTTGAACAGTCTCCAACTTAAACTGAGATATATAAAAACCATGAGAAAATTAGAAAGTAAACTGTACCTTCTGTAGAAAATAACTTTGAAAGCTCATAAAGTTATTTGTTTTCACAATGTTTGGACAACTTTTACAACAAAACATCCTAGTAAAGAGTGACTTCATGGCTGGTGGTCCTGTCCATGTGCTCACCATTGAATTTGCAATCTGTAAATAATTAAAAAACAAAGTAATTTCCATTACCAATGCAAACATACTTTTAAATAAAACAGCTTCTTAAAAGTTATCAATACTATAACTGCATTGGTTTTTCAACAACTTCACTTCTCAGAAATTTATAACAATTTAGCATTTTATCACCATTTCCAAGAAACTATACAAACTCACCCTGCAAAAAAATTCTTTTTCCAGCCGGGCATGGTGGCTCACACCTGTAATCCCAGCACTTTGGGAGGCCGAAGAGGGTGAATCACCTGAGGTCAGGAGTTCAAAACCAGCCTGGCCAACATGGTGAAACCCCGTCTCTACAAAAATACAAAAACAATTAGCTGGGCTTGATGGCGGGTGCCTGTAATCCCAGCTACTTTGGGAGGCTGATGTGGGAGAACTGCTTCATTCAGGAGGGGGAGGTCGCAGTGAGTCAAGATGGCACCATCACACTCCACCCTGGGTGACAGACTCCATCTCCAAAAAAAAAAAATTATTTTTCCTTTTTTTTGAGATGGAGTCTTGTTCTATCGTTCAGGCTAAAGCGCAGTGGTACGATCACAGCTCACTGCAACCGCTGTGTCCTGGGCTTTCCTGGGCTCCAGAGATTCTCCTTCCTCAGCCTCCTGAGTAGCTGGGACGACAGGTGCACACAACCACACCTGGCTAATTTTTGTATTTTTGGTAGAGATGGGGTTTCACCATGTTGGCCAGGCTGGTTTTGAACTATTGACCTCAAGTGATCCACTTGCCTCGGACTCCCAAAGTGTTAGAATTACAGGCGTGAGCCACTGCACTCGGTCAAAATAATTCTTACATGTACTTATAATTATTTTCTACAAGTTAATTTCTAAATGGCAGTATTACGTTTTAGAAAAATACGTATGCAAAAGACTCATATTTTGAATAGTCTGTCTTTATTCATTTAGACAGACATAATTGTAATATTTTAACCTCATCAGACAGAAACATCATCATGAATTTTAAATAAGGTTTTTCAATCTACCCTAACTGAACAAGAAGCCAAATGCAGTGCTACTATTTAAGCCTGCAAGCATGCTTTACAAAAGCGTATCTTGCTTTACCCTATGTCTTGCTATTGATATTTTTAGGGTATATAAAAATCATGCCCCAAAAAAATGAAATTATGATTAAACAACATATTCTACAATTTTATAGACCTGCTAAGATTTTAGCATACAGGGATCACAAAGATCTTAATAGAAACAACGAAATTATATTCTCTGCAGATGGTTTTATCAAAGAAAATCACTGCTTTCTCTCACATATCTGAGAACATAGGTATTAAACTACTCACTTATTATCATTAAAAAGAAATCAAAACCATTATAAACTTGTTGAAATATAGGACAAATGGATTTAACAGTGAGGAAGGCAAGAATCACTAAATGGAAAATGAACCTACTATCAAGTTTTTTTTTTTTTTTTTTTTTTTGAGACAGAGTCTCGCCCTGTCGCCCAGGCTGGAATGCAGTGGCCGGATCTCAGCTCACTGCAAGCTCCGCCTCCTGGGTTTACGCCACTCTCCTGCCTCAGCCTCCCCAGTAGCTGGGACTACAGGTGCCCGCCACCTCGCCCGGCTAGCTTTTTGTATTTTTTAGTAGAGACGGGGTTTCACCGTGTTAGCCAGGATGGTCTCGAACTCCTGACCTCGTGATCCGCCCGTCTCGGCCTCCCAAAGTGCTAGGATTACAGGCTTGAGCCACCGCGCCCGGCCCTACTATCAAGTTTTTAAAAAATACCTGGAAAACATTATTCCTGGCCAAAATTTTGTCTGCATTTTTCTGGTTTCCATTTGTTCTACCTTCAGATAATTTGCATCTAAAGAAACATATTTGGTTTTCTTAATTAACTTTTCTAGAATATTATAGAGTCTACCATTTTAAGTTACTTATCACTAATGCCAATTTATAAACTCAAATCAATGTGAATAATTATTACAGTGGGATAATTAAGATTAATCAATCAATTGAATACAGTGGAACATGGCAGCACATGCCTGTAATCCCAGCTGTGTCGGGGGCTGAGGCAGAAGTATCACTCAAGCCCAAGAGTTTGCGACCATTCTGGGCAACATTGTGAGATCTTGTCTTTATTTAAAAAAACAAAATACATACACACACACACACACACACACGCACACAGAGATTTCATGTACTTTAATGTAAAACATCACTCAAACCAAGAAATTGCTCACCAAATATATTCTTCACTTTAAAAACGTGGTTGACAATTCAACAAAATGGTGAAAATTATCTTTGATTTTTAAAATCTCTAACTTTTCATTTTGACAATTATAAAATTATTCTGCATATCTGTTTTCAGGTCAAAACATGTTTCTTTCAAAATAGTCCTATTAATTTAAAAGCATTTGGCAAAAGCTTTCAAAGAATCAGCTACCAAGTAAATTTAAAGACTAGGTGAATTTTAATTTATTTTCAGAGATATAAAGAATATATACAATAGTCATCTTTATTTCCTTTATGCTTTATATAATCTCACCTTTGCAAGACAGAAGCAAGCTGACATTCTTACTCTGTAGAAACACTGCTCTTGTTCTAATATATCAGTGAGTGCAAGCCGAGATGCTGGAGTAGGGAATTTTTCCAAAGCCAAAATGGATTCCTGCTGTGCAACAACATCTCTCTCATACCGGAGCTGATACTGCCACATAAAATCAGCTTGCTCAAATTCTACCTTTCTCAATACTGACATGTCTGGGTCTATCCTTATCCACAGCAAAGGGGAATCGGCACTGAAAGAAAATATAATTTTATTTTTAATTTAATTTTTAAACTTATAATCTACATATTTAGAAAATAAATACAAAGCATTTATTAACCAGGTTCCCTTTTAGATGTAGTATTCAAGACTGCCTGGAGTTTTACTGTATTCATTTTTTAAAACTGCACTGACAAATTCCTCATAATGTTTAACATATATCAACTTTCTCACAATGTCTGATCCATATCCATCTTGTTAAAAGGACATTCAAAAATAAGAAAATATTAATTGTCTTTTACAAAGGATACTGAATCTCTTACTTCCCATCTGAAATTATTTTGGTGATTTTGATTTGTAATTATATGAGGCGAAAAAAAGAATGAGACGAATTTCTTGTTCAGCTGACTTAAAACTTTTAAAAATACTAGACTCATGATTGCCTTTTTCAAACAGCAAGTTCTGAAATCTGATTTGGAGGCATATCACAAATTTATTTGCATGTATTTCTGAAAGTAACACTGTTTAAAACATCTAGTCTATGTCAACACTTCCATGAAAAAAACACCACCTGTAGCTTGCAGTGAGCCGAGATCGCGCCACTGCACTCCAGCCTGGGCAACACAGCAAGACTCCGTCTCAAAAAAAAAAAAAAAAAACAAACACCATCTGTAATATTAATTCAAATTCAGCAAATATTGCGTGCTTACTACGGGCAAAGTACTTGCTATGAAAAAATCAAATTAACACTGATCTCAGTTGGGTGCAGTGGCTCATGCCTGTAATCCCAGCACTTTGGGAGGTCGAGGCTGGTGGATCATTTGAGGTCAGGAGTTCAAGGCTAACCTGGCCAACATGGCAAAACCCCAAATCTACTAACAATACAAAAATTAGCCAGGCATGGTGGCATGCAGCCAGGCATGCAGTGAGCCAAGATGGTGCCACTGCACTCCAGCCTGGGCAATCAAGCAAGACTCTGCCTCAAAAAAAAAAAAAAAAAAAAAAAAAAATTAACACTGATCTTGAAGGGCAAATGAACATAATCTGTATATAAACAGTAGTGATAATCTGGCAATCAAGTTAGTAAATAACTACAGAGGTTTTATAAAAAATATACAGGTACAGAATGGGCAAAATCAGAAAGTCTGAGCTGTATCATATTTAAAAATAAAACACTGTCAATCAATAAATATTACCACATAAAGTTTAAAACTGTGGTTTTTAAATTGTTTCGCAAGCATAGGGAGACTTAAGGCACCCCAGACCTTTGTCCTAAGGACAAAGAATCAGTATCACCAGGGAGCTCACGAGTAATGCAAACTATCAGGCCTCACTAGTGTAGTACTGGATCAGAAACTGCATTTTGGGAAGGTCCCCAACTGATTCACATGCACGTTATAGTTTGAGCACTGCTCTAGAGGCCACCAAGAGAGAACAAGAAAGCTGCCTAGTCAAAGTTATGCCCACCCCTCAACCATAATGCATTTCCTCTTAATTTCACCTAGGCTCTGCAGACTTACTTTTATCTCTTTGATTAGTTATGATTTTACATAAACTGTTTTAACATAGGGTTTCTATTAAAAAAATTTTTAAAGCACTCATCTGGAGGACAGTTACATGCTTTTACATATGCATAATGAAGTAGACAAATGAGAATGCAGAAAAATTATAACCTTATATTTAAGTTAACTAACTTACTCCATTGCAGAAAGATCCATGTCAACTTCCTCCCCATTCATCAGTGGGATTTTTTTCTTTTTATTCCTACGTTTAAGAAAAAGTAGGTTAGAAAACTGTGAGATTTCTAATTCTGAATGGAGATTAACAGCAGCTAAAGTTCAAATAAAGGATTTCACACAACATTGAAAGCTATCCTTAGGAAAAATGGCTATCAAATGTAATAAAATTTAAATAGAACAAAGTGTTTATTTAAAAGCTGGTGGGAATCAAGTAAATATCAAATTATTTTCCTGATCAAATGTTAACAAGAAGCATAAATATATAATAAAATGTCAACCTAAAACATATATTCCAAGAACTGGTGCTGCAATTTTGTATAGAAAAGGGGATATATCAGTAAAGAAAACTCTTAAATAGAAAAAGGATCAGGCTTGAAATGGGAAACGAATAATTCTGAGTTGTCTGCTGCATATATGCAAAGTTCTGTCCTACATGAATTAACTAATAAAGTATCGTAAGAGTACTGATCATATGTAGAACCAATTAATATGCACAAGATTCAAGATAAGCAAAAACAAAAGCAACTGTTTTTATGTTAACTGGGGAAGGGCAAATAAAAACAGGCACGGAGAAAAGTTTTCCTGTGTTCCTCATACCAGAGAATACTCAAATGACATTCTGTTATTACAGAGAAAAAAACCTGAGAATAGCAATCAAATGTTACCAATTTCCAAGGCGGATAGGACAAAAAGAAATAAGTAACTCACTCTGATTTAAGGAAGAATTTTCTCAGAGTAAGAATGACTGTAAGATTTCAGAATCAAGTTCTTTAAAGGACTTCAAAGTCAACAGACACTCTCATCTATCTGAGTGAACTAAACACAGTCATGAGTATAACACT
The DNA here is from genome assembly GCF_049350105.2 of Macaca mulatta. NCBI lineage: Eukaryota > Metazoa > Chordata > Mammalia > Primates > Cercopithecidae > Macaca > Macaca mulatta. The sequence goes on from NC_133413.1 coordinate 130,154,461, forward strand.
TCTGTTCCTGAAAGTTCGTATTTCTCCAGCAAAGCACAGACATGTTCTCATCTCTCACTATTCAGAGTACATACTAATTGTTGTGCCAAATAAGTGGTAACTGAAAAATATATTAAAGAAAAGTGGGAATTTGCCTTTGAAATACATCGAGAAGATTCTGAAGGGGCATGATAATATAGAGAAAAAAGCAAAAAAGACACAGCAAGATGCAGAGGCTTTTCATGACATATTGAGCTCTTTCCCTTCAATCACCATTTTTTCTAATATTTCCTGTAGGTATTGATCCAACAAGACTAGTAAGAATGAACCTATTTGTCTTGAATTTTTTTCTAGTACCAAAAACTCGAACTTCCATTCTCACCCCTCAGCCTCTACCTTCCAACAAAATGAGGATTCTTAAAGCTAAATGTTAAAAAATTGTTATTTAATTCTAAAGATAAAAATGTCATCAAGAAGGCAAGCAAACAAAGAATGTTTGGTAATACTAACTGGAAGTAAAATGAGGAAAAAAAGATATCTGATAGCATGTTCTCTACCTAAAAAAGTAGGTATACATAGGCTGGGCATGGTGGCTCATGCCCGTAATCCCAGCACTTTGGGAGGCCGAGGTGGGCGGATCATCTGAGGTCAGGAGTTCAAGACCAGCTTGGTTAACATGATGAAACCCCGTCACTACTAAAAATACAAAAAGTAGCAGGGGGTGGTGGCAGGTGCCTGTAATCCCTGCTACTCAGGAGGCTGATGCAGGAGAATTGCTTGAACCAGGAGGCGGAGATTGCAATGAGCTGAGATCACGCCACTGCACTCCAGCCTGGGCGGCAGAGCAAGACTCTGTCTAAAAAAATTAGGTATACCTAAAACCACAAAAACCCCAGAAGAAAACCTAGGTAATACCATTCAGGACATAGGCATGGGCAAAGGCTTTATGACTAAAACACCAAAAGTATTGGCAACAAAATTCAAAATTGACAAATGGGATCTAATGAAACTAAAGAGCTTCTGCACAGGTAAAGAAGCTACCATTAGAGTGAACAGGCAACCTACAGAATGGGAGAAAATTTTTGCAATCTATCCATCTGACAAAGGGCTAATATCCAGAATCTACAAGGAACTTAAACTTACAAGAAAAAAACCAACCCCATCAAAAGTGGGTTAAGGATATGAACAGACACTTCTCAAAAGAAGACATTTATGCGGCAACAAACATGAAAAAAAGCTCATCATCACTGGTCATTAGAGAAACGCAAATTAAAACCATAATGAGATACCATCTCACGCCAGTTAGAATGGCCATCATTAAAAAGTCAGGAAACAGCAGATGCTAGAGAGGATGTGGAGAAATAGGAATGCTTTTACACTGTTGGTGGAAGTGTAAATTAGTTCAACTATTGTGGAAGGCAGTGTGGCAATTCCTCAAGGATCTAGAACCAGAAATACCATTTGACCCAGAAATCCCATTACTGGGTATTACCCAAAGGATTATAAATCATTCTCCTATAAAGACACATGGACATATGTTTATCGCAGCACTGTTCACAATAGCAAAGACTGGGAACCAACCCAAATGCCCATCAATGATAAACTGGATAAAGAAAACGTGGCACATATATACCATAGAATACTATGCAGCCATAAAAAAGAATGAGTTCATGTCCTTTGCAGGGACATGGATGAAGCTGGAAACCATCATTCTCAGCAAACTAACACAGGAACAGAAAACCAAACACCACATGTTCTCACTCATAAGTGGGAGTTGAACAATGAGAACACAAGGACACAGGCAGCGGAACATCACACACCAGGGCCTGTTGGGCGGTCGGGGTCTAGGGGAGGAATAGCATTAGGAGATATACCTAATGCAGATGACGGGTTGATGGGTGCAGCAAACCACCATGGCACGTGTATACCTATGAAACAAACCTGCACGTTCTGTACATGTATCCCACAACTTAAAGTATAATTTTTAAAAATTAGGTATACAACAGAATTTTTATTTTGGCATTTTAGTCTGAGATTTGTAGTTTACCCTTCAATTTATAGTTATTATGTAATGCCTACCTTCTACTTTTGGAATGGCAGGGTATATCGTGTTTAAGGCTGTTTTCTTCAATTTGCAGCGTATGATTGAAGGATCCATCTAACTCCTGCACTGTCACTTTAAGTGGTCCCTTTTTAAAAAAACAACACACTGTTCAGAGATGTGATTTAAAAAATACCAATATGTATGCTTATGTGTACAGAGAAATATAAATCAAGATATAAAATGATATTACACAAAATGAGTATCTGGAGACCTAGATAGGCAATTGGTGCCAAAGAGGGCAACTGGAAGATTCTGAGTCCCCTGATATCTCTGTACCTCCACTTCCCTTCTTTGACAAAGCCAATGTTTTCACAAATTATCCTCTGCAAACAAAATCTCATTAATTTCTAAGTAGTAACCCATCCCTAAGTCCCTCTTCTATTGAAACTGAGGAGATAGCAGTACAAAGGCCATTTTGGAAAAACACTTACCACATATTTCTGAGTTCCAGGAGATGTATAGTCCTGTTTTATTTCCAATTCCAAGACATTTCGTTTTCTATTAAATGCAAAACTTCCATAAAATTTTACCACTCCACTCTGATCTCTGAAGAATTGTAAAGGAAATTTTACATACAAAAGTGAATATGTACTAAACAAAATAAATTATCCATCTTGGTATTAGTAATTTTCAAGTGCATTCCCACCAGTTCAAAGTTTGAGAGCATACTCTGCTGTAAATCAGGTCGCAAAGTATTCAAAGTACTTGTGAAAAATGCTTTCCCAGATTTAAATAAAATTTCTGAAACACTGACAAATTTGTGTTTTGAAAGAAGCAGAACCACTATACAAGGTTATTAATATAATAAAGTGAAAAATGCAAAAATTGCAAAATTCCAAGATACCACTCCAATTGTGCCAACCCCTAACTACATCCACAAGTCACCAAACTACTGCACCTCACAAGTAATTCTACAGGCCTCTCTGGCAGATTACTTACCTATCCTACCATCAAACCAGTTTTTTTACTCACATAGTCTTTACTCACTAGAAAATACTTTAAAATATGCCAAACTTTACAAATATAAACATACGTGTGTGGACCTTAATGTCTAGTAGGAATCTCAGATGAAACAATCCACAGTTCATCATTATTTCTACCACTGTTTAGAAATATAAACAGTTCATACTTCCTTTAGTCCCCCTCAAACCTCTCCTTCCATCTTCCCCTTGCACATATACCTTATTCCCTTCCCCACTTTGTTGAACTGCTATTGAAAAGGATACACCCACTGCTTTATTAACGGCTGAATATCTTTGCCAGAGACATTTGAAATGGATTTCAAAAACCCAGATGTGGAAACCAACATCTGACTCCACATATGTGACTGGAACTTCTGAGATGAAGCAGTACTAGCCAGACTTAGCAGTTTATTGAAAACCTGTAAGGATAAAATCATTTAGTAAGTTCATATAACAGATTCTTTTCAATTATATAGAATACTCACTTCGCACTATAACTTTATTATAGTCAATTATAGAAGACAATAATTTCACTATTACATAGATTATTCTAAAGACTACCAGCAACAGAAATATGCAAAGATATAAGCAGCCAGAATACAAAACCATTCTTCATATAAACATTATTGAATGTTAATGATATACTGCATAATACTGTTCATTAAGAATTACAGTAAGTATATAATACTGTGGGCGGCAAGTCACCCAGGTGCCAAAGCAAAAGACCAAGGGCATGAGCTGTTCCAGTATAATAAAGAAAATAGATAAAATAAGAATAGTTATACTAGATATAGATCATAGATACGATTATACATGAATATCATTAATCATTAGTTTGTAGCAATTACTCTTTATTCCAATATTATAATAATCCTTGCTCTACAATTATAACCTAGGAAAAACCAGGCCATACAGAGATAGGAGCTGAAGGGGCACAGTGAGAAGTGACCAGAAGACAAGAATGTGAGCCTCTGTCATGCCCGGACAGGGCCACTAGAGAGCTCCTTGATCTAGCGGTAACACCAGTGTCTGGGAAGACGCCTACTACCAAGCAGACCATGGTCTAGCAGTGGCGTCAGTGCCAAGGAAAAGCACCCGCTACTTAGCAGACTGGGAAAGGGAGTCTCCCTTTCCCCGGGGGAGTTTAGAGAAGACTCTGCTCTACCACCTCTTGTGGAGGGCCTTGACATCCATCAGGCCCGCCCGCAGTTATCCGGAGGCCTAACCGTCTCCCTGTGATGCTGTGCTTCAGCAGTCATGCTCCTGTTTCACTTTCATGTTCCATTCCGTACACCTGGCTCCGCCCACCTGGCTCCACCCTCTAGATAGCAGTAGCAAAATTAGTGAAAGTATTAAAGTCTCTGACTTTTCTGAAAAGAGCATAGAAGAAATAATGATGTAAGCTGTCCTCTCTCTCTCCGCCTTGGCTACCTAACAGGGAAGGGACCCCTGTCTGGTGGACATGTGACTCACATGACCTTATCAATCATTGGAGATGACTCACACTCTTTACCCTGCCCCCTTTTGCTTTGTATCCAACAAATAACAGCACAGCCAGGCATTCGGGGCCACTACTGGTCTCCGCGTCTTGGTGGTAGTGGTCCCTCAGGCCCAGCTGTCTTTTATCTCTTGGTCTTGTGTCTTTATTTCTATGATCTCTTGTCTCTGCACACGGAGAGAAAAACCCACCAACCCTGTGGGGCTGGTGCCTACATAATACCAATAATTTATTGTGTTACGAGTTTACATAGAAGCTAGAAATTAAGAAGTTAATGATACTCATCAGGATTTATACTACTCCAAAGCCTGAGTGGCTCTTTATGGACCATCTCTCATTTAATGTTTCTGTTCTTCATTCTAAAGGCTGGGTGCGGTGGCTCATGCCTGTAATCCCAGCACTTTGACAGACCAAAGTAGGTGGGTAGCTTGAGCCCAGGAGTTTGAAACCAGACTGGGCAACATGGTGAAACCCCATCTCTACAAACAATACAAAAATTAGCCAGGGGTGATGGTGCATGCTTATAGTCCCAGCAACTCAGGAGGCTGAGAAAGATGAGAGGATCCCTTGAGCCTGGGAGATCAAGGCTGCAGTGGGCCATGACTGCACCACTGCACTCCAGCCTGGGCAACAGAGTAAGACCCTATCTCAAAAAACAAACAAAACAAACCAAAAAAAAGGCAAGGTGAAAGAAAGATTAAAGAAACTGAACTTTATAGCAAACTTAAAATGCTTTAAAAAAATTATTTTTTACCTGCCTCTAAGAATGTTATCAATGAAAAAAAATGGCTGAACATTTGGTTTCCACTCTCAACTACTAAATCACAACTATTTACACTAAAACTTGCTTAAAATATATGGCAAAATTTAGCAATAGCAAAAACAAACATTTTTTATATTGGTTTACATTTTTCTATTGAAAACAGTTTAAAGTGGCATTTCATCCTTAATATAATGCAGAACACAAATTCATATGCATAGATATGTTTTACTTTCATCCCGACAATTCTAATTTTTTTTTTCTCTTGAGACAGAGTCTCGCTCTGTCGCCCAGGCTGGTGTGAAGTGGCACAGTCATAGCTCACTGCCGCTTCAACCTCCTGGACTCAAGCAATCCTCCTGCCTCCACCTCCCAAGAAGGTGGGACTACAGAATCATGCCACTATGCCTGACTTTGTAATATAAATTTTTTTTAGATGGGGTCTTATTACATTGCCCAGGCTAGTCTCGAACACCTGGCCTCAAGCAATCAACCCACCTCAGCCTCCCAAAGTGCTGGGATTATAGGCATGAGATGCCATGCCCAACCACTACATTCTGTCTCCATAAAAATCATGTGCTAAGTTGTTCTGGTATTGATATCCATTCTACATCTGAGGAAATGCAAATATAAAGAACAGGTTGCTTAGTGGGCAGACAAAACTATATATCCAGATGTCCTGACTCCTATTCTACAGAAACATATTCAGGTTGCACACATACAGGTATTTATTTACCATTGTTAAGTTCTTAACTTTAATACTTACCTGTAGCATAAATTCCATACTGATCCTATTTTCAATCAATCTCATCACAAGGTGGGCTTTACACTGAAACATAGTGTAGTATTCCCAGGACAGCGTATGTGGATGCTTTATTGAAAAGTGTAGATGGGAAGCTGGACTAAAAAAAATAAACACATTTACCTAATACAGCAAATTTGACTATTAATAAACAATAAATTTCATGACCACATTAAGAAAATACCCCAAAAAACCTCATGGGAATATATAAACAATTTCCTTAGTACTAAGAAACATTTAAAAATAAACTTAACTGGAAGAAAATTATGAAGTTTTACTTAAGGACATAAAGGAAAATCTGAATAAAAAGAAACAAATAGCAAGCTCCTAGATGGGAAGATACAATACTGTAAATACTTGCATTCTCCCCAAATTTGTCAATACGATCAATGCAATTCCAATAAATATCCCAACACTGAAGCATGCACAAATGTATATTAAGGATTGATTATATATATAAAACAAAAACCATTAAAAAAGTACTAAAAGAAATGAAGGAAAAAATTTCTCTTTATAATTTTGGAATGGGAAAAACTTTCCTAAGAAAAAATATAAAATCTGGAAGATATAAAGACCACAATGACTATGTAAAAATAAAAATTTTTGACATAATGAAAAGGATCATACATTTAGAGAAAGATAGTCTAGAAAATATTTATGACATACATGAACATTTAAGTTGTTTACAAATTATCACTAGACAAAATAATGCTATGGTGAATATCTTTTTACACATGTGCAAATATTTCTGTATGATAAATGCCTAGAAGAAGAATTTCTTTTTGAGGGGGAAGCGGATAGAGTCTCCCTCTTGTCCCCAGGTCGAAGTGCAGTGGCACAATCTAGGCTCACTGCAACCTCTGCCTCCTGGGTTCAAGCGATTCTCTTGCCTCAGCCTCCGGAGTAGTTCGGACCAGGCACCCGCCACCATGCCTGGCTAATTTTTGTATTTTTTGGTAGAGATGGGGTTTTGTCATGTTGGCCAGGCTGGTGTCAAACTCCTGAACTCTGGTGGTCCACCTGCCCAGCCTCCCAAAGTGCTGGGGTTACAGGCATAAGCTCCCATGCTGGGCCACAGAATATCTACATGATCACATACCTAGAAGAATTGCTGCATCTAAAAATTACCCATTGTACAATTCTGATTAGTACCACACTAAATTCCCCATCAGAAACACTGTATTGAACTATACTCTCACAGTGTACGAGTGGTGCTATGGTTTGTTTGAATGATGGTGCCCCCTCCAAAATTCATATTGAAACTTAAACCCCAATGCAACAGTTTTAAGAGGGGTGGCCTTTGGGATGTGATTAAGTCATCAGGGATCTACCCTCATAAATGGGATTAGCGCCCTCATAAAAAGGCTCCAGGCCGAAGGGAGTGTTCTCTTGCCCTGCCATCCCTTCCACCTTGTGAGGACACAACATTCTTCCCCGCTGGAGGACGCAGCGACTAGGTGCCAACTAGGTGCGGAGAGCAGCCCTCACCAGACACCAATCCTCCCAGTGCCTCAATCTGGAACTTCCCAGCCTTCAGAACAAGAAGTAAATTTCTATTGTTTATATTATTGCCCAGTCTGTGGTACTTTGTTATAGTAGCATAAACAAACTATGGCAAGTGGTATCACACATCTCCTTCAAAATGTAGCATATTGGTTAAGGCAGGCGGATTGCTTGAGCCCAAGAGTTTGAGATCAGCCTGGGTAACAATGTGAGATCTCACTTAAAAAAACAATAAATTTTTTTTTTTAATGTGGCATATTAAAACTTAAAATACTTTAATCAATCTGACATTTTAAAAATTATTTTTATATTTTACTTATTACTTCCAACCTTAAGAGCTTTATGAGTTTGTAAGCTTTAGCAAAGGACAGCAATAAACAAAAAGGTTAAATTCTGAGGTACAATGAAATACTATTTAGCTCTTAAATGAAATAATTTTCATATATAGTCAAGATTTATAATATCATCTCTGAACAATAAACATACTTATCCTTCTCTTTTCCTCCACCAAATATGGGATGTAGTAAAACTCCACCAGTTTTCAGTTCATATGCCACAATTCTGTCTAGCTCCTAAAAAATATATAAAAATAGGAGTCAGTAAAATTTGTAAAGTAACATTTTTTTACATACCAAATTTTAGAATTAAACTGAATTCTCATTTCCTAAAATCAGATGTAAATTTCTTAAAATAAGTGAAATGTATTTAAAGAGTAGTTTATGTTCTTATAAATAAAGCAGCCCATGTAGCTGGCAGAATGACAAAAGCCAAAGACTTCCCTACTTTGTGACTTCAGGGCTGGACAGCAGCCTGGCAACTTTTTCTTATGGCTGTTCTCAATCTCTCTGAGCTGTCTCCAAGTTTATTTTTTCCTTCTCTGTATTTTGCTTCAAGGAATTCAGGCAAGTAAAAAGGAATGGGAATAAATTATGTCAGGAATCCATCATTTTAAACTTCTCCAGTCTTCTCTAACATGACATAAATCGAACTTTAAAAAAAGGGATTTTTTTTTAAACAGAAAAAAAAAAAAGCAGGGTGCAGGGGGTTGTTTTTTGTTTTGTTTTGAGACAGGGTTTTACTCTGTAACCCAGGCTGGAGTTCAGTAGCTGATTATGGCTTACCACAGCCTTAACCACCTTGGCTTAGGTGATCCTCCCACCTCAGCCTTCCAAGAAGCTGGAACTACAGGCACATGCCACCATGCCTGGTTAATTAAAATTAAAAAAAAGCATAAGTGAAGGTGGGCACAGTGGCTCACACCTGTAATCCATCCCAGCACTTCGGGAAGCTGAGGCGAGTGGATCATGAGGTCAGGAGTTCGAGACCATCCTGGCCAACATGGTAAAACCACGTCTCTACTAAAAATACAAACAATTAGCCGGGCATGATGGCAGGTGCCTATAATTCCAGCTCTCAGGAGGCTAAGGTAGAAGAATCACTTAAACCCAGACGCAGAGGTTGCAGTGAGCCAAGATTGTGCCACTGCACTACAGCCTGGGCAACAGAGTGAGACTCCGTCTCAAAAAAAAAGAAAAGCATAAGTGAAAAAAAAACACTACCACAATTGTGCTGGAATATTGGGGGAACCCGCCTTCAATATTTCAACATAGGTTCTTTCTATTTTCCGTAAGTGTCGGCCGACTGAGAAATAAAGAGAGATAGTATAAAGAGAAGAATTTTACAGCTGGGCCGCCGAGGGTGACATCACATATCAGTAGGACTATGATGCTGACCTGAGTCTCAGACCAGCAAGTTTTTATTAAGGGTTTTAAAAGGGGAGGGAGTGTAAGAACAAGGAGTAGGTACAAAGATCACATGCGTCAAAGGGCAAAAGGCTAGTAAGGGTCTAACAAAGATCATATGCTTCTGAGGGAATAGCACAAAAGGCAAAAGCAGAACTACTGATAAGGGTCCAACAAAGGTCACAAGGCAAAGGGCAAAAGCAGAACTACTGATAAGGGTCTACACTCAGCAGTGCATGTATTGTCTTGATAAACATCTTAAATAAGAGAAAACAGGGTCCGAGAACAGAGAACCAGTCTGACCACAAATTTACCAGGGCGGAATTTTTCCCCACCCTAGTAAGCCTGGGGGTCCTGCAGGAGACCAGGGCATATCCCAGTCCTTATCTCAACCACATAAGACAGATGTTCCCAGAGTGGCCGTTTATAGACCTCCCCCCACAGGAATGCATTCCTTTCCCAGGGTATTAATATTAATATTCCTTGCTACAAAAAGAATTTAGCGATATCTTCCCTACTTGCATGTCTGTTTATAGGCTCTCTGCAAGAATAAAAATATGGCTCTTTTTGCCCGACCCCACAGGCAGTCACACCTCATGGTTGTCTTCCCTTGTTCCCTAAAAAATCACTGTTATTCTGTTCTTTTTCAAGGTGCACTGATTTCATTTTGTTCAAACACAGGTTTCACAATCAATTTGTACAGTTAACACAATTATCACAGTGGTCCTGAGGTGACGTACATCCTCAGCTTATGAAGATAACAGGATTAACAGATTAAAGTAAAGACAGGCATAAGAAATTATAAAAGTATTATTTGGGAACTGATAAATGTCCATATTAAAATGAAATCTTCACAATTTATGTTCCTCTGCTGCAGCTCCAGTCGGTCCCTCCATTCGGGGTCCCTGACTTCCTGCAACATTGGAAACTCATAACTGCTTTAAATAATATAGATGTAGTATAGAAAAGTGGCAAACAGCATAGGGAAGAAACTAAAAGCCAAGCTAGAATCCTGGGCCTACTACTTACTAGCTGTATACTTTGACCACATAATTTAACCTTTCTTTCTGTGCCTCAGTTTCTTCATCTATAAAATGGGAATAATAGCAAGGTAGTTAGGAGAATTAGGTTCATTAATATTTATAAAACATTGGTAACAGTGCCTGAAACATTTTAAGTGTTGTGTTATTCTGTTCTTCTTCTTTAATAGTTTCTGAAATAGAGAAGAGACTCCTTCAGTTATAGATGTACAAATACCTTAATAGCTCTAGATGTTTAAAGTATCCGAAAATTAACTTTTTGGCTTGAGTTTACTCTTGGATGATAATAATATGTAAAATGAGAATAAGGGGAAGATGATAAGGTTTGTTTAATAAAGATATTAAAGGCTGCAATTTTTCCATCTGAGAAGGAAGACACTAAGCATGATATGATTAAAATGTTTATGTATATGACCAGAATGTGCTAAGTAAAATACAATTGATGTTATATTTTTGGCCAAATCTTTAAATTGTTAAAAAAAACAAAAAAAAAGACATGAAATGACAACACAAATGCATTCAAGGCCTAGCCAGAATATAAGCAGTTAATATGTGCAAAGCATCATGCACATTACATGTATAATGTCTAATAATCTCTGCCCATGGGCAGACACTACGACTGCCCTCAAGAAACAGATGAGACTTGGAAAGATTAAGGTCACAAAGCTAAACAAATTTAGGAAGCACAATTACAAATGACTACTAAAAGGAGCTGGGACATACCTAACAACCAATCTGATGTTTAAGGAACTTAAATATTCTCTTCCATAGAGGAAAAAATGTTTTTAGGGGCCAATGTTGACAATGGAGATTAGATAAAATAGACCATTAGTCTTTCTCAGTCAATCGATTCCCATTTTGCTGGGAAAAATTAGGGATTTTCAAGTAGTATTTTGAAGTATTTTACAGTCATTAAAAATGGAGGACATGAGACCTGGAAATCAGGAGAACATTAACAGTCTTACTGACTTGTAAGTGGATGAGGGATCTAGCTGTCATTACCTCTTTAATCCAATGGCGGTATTCATTAACACCAAAAGTTTTTTTCATCCAAAGTCCATAGATATAGCCTGAAATTCCCTTCAGCACCCATTCATCAGACCTGAGCAAAAAGTCAAAGTACAGATTACTTTTAATCATAAAAACTCCTCAGAAAATGTCGAAGAGGATAATGGAATAAGTGTAGTGTGTATTTCCCTGCCTTCATAAAGAAAATGAAAATTATTAACAAATCATTAGGTTCCCCAACTTCCTCTGGCTGAGTTCTGCTTGCCCATTCATTATACCTTATTCACACCTGCCTTTACCATTAATTATGAGACTGCTTTACAGTCTTGCTTCAGGTATAAATTACTAGAGTATATGTTCTACTCTGACAGTGCTGCTTCCCTCCTGCCCAACTCTGTTCTTACTGTCTTTGCCTCTAGGGAAATACTTGCTCATAGTCAGGACTATACTGTTGAATTCTAAAAGTCCACATGCTATTATTGCCAATCCCATGCATTATGCCATTAATAATGACATTCTAAAACCTAAAGTTTAATTGCTTCATTCATTTTTGTTGCTTTCTCTAGCAAATTGGCAATTAACATCACTCACTCATTTAGTCATTTGTATACTCATCCATCTATCCATCCACCCACCCCATCCATCCATCCATCCATCCAGCCAGCCACCCATATTTTGCCTACTACGTTCCAAGCACTATTCTTTAATGAAACTTCTACATGTGGATTTAGGAAAATTACAAATCAAGAGATCTATGTTTAGCCTCTGCCCTCTCCACTCCAGCAGGCGAAAAAAGAAAACCAAGATTTATATACTCTATATAGTATAGAATGTTCACAATTATAATCTTAATTTTTCTGTTATCTTCTAAATCATCCTCAAGTTAATAAAAAAGAAAAGAAAGAGCATTTATACCTTTCATTTCTTTCAACAAACTGGTACAAAGCTGAGCAATAGTAGGCAAATCCCTAAATAATTATTAATACTGCAGAGGAGCACTATTTTACATTAAATATTAAGTTATTTCCAATTGCTTTGAACACTGACATCAAAATTCTAACAACAGTTTTCTGTACATTTATGTTCTTTTATTTACAGAATTCATTTGGTTCTTTAAGACACCGTCTTACCAAAATCTTACCTTATAAACCACAGAAGTGATTATATTGATTTCATGTCCAAAAAGTTAGGATGAAACTTACAATCATTTTTCTTTAAATACATCTAGAACAGTGTCTCTTAAACTAGCTATCTGCAATTAGGGCAAAGGTCAGCTTAAATGCAGGAAAAGAAAAGAAAAATAAACTTGATTCTTTTCTCAGTAGTATGAACTTTCAGGTTACTCACCAAGACATTCTAGATATGAAACATCCAAAAAACTGCTGGGCCAAGGACTGGGCTAAACACCTTCTAGTCAAAGGTGTCTCATCTATAATCATGGCACTGTGTAAAAGATTCGTGCTGGAATTTAAAAGAGAAGAAAGCTCATTATAACCAAGAAATAAATACTTATTCAGTGAAAATAAAATAATTCCACTTTTAAAACAACAGAAGTTAGATATAAAATAGAAAAAAAAATTATCCCAGCTTTCTAATCTTTTCAAAATTTAGTTAAAATTCCTCATCTTAGTAACTTTTGCTCAAAACAAAGAACACAACATTTTCCACTGATGGTATCAGTAAATTTCTGACAATATCAGTACATTTTTAAATAGTGCTAGAAAAAAATTCATACTAGTCATACAATAATTTGTACAATTTTTAAAGAATTCACGAAAATAAGACTAAAATGGGGAAAATATTAATATTAGTTAATTCTGGATGAAGATGAGCCTTTTGAGTTATCTCAAAATTCTTGTCTTCATGTTTTTCTACATTTACAAATTTGAAAAACCAAATTTTCTACAAAGCCAATCACATTTAAATTGGAGAAAAAAGGTCAAAGCTCGTCTTAAAATTGACCACAAAATCAGTAACTTTTCTTCATATCATTACCTTAATTTAGGCATTTCAAATATGAAGAGATACCAACCTAAAAATGCTCATGGAAGCATAAGCAGCCACTTCAACATAAGCCTCATCAATGAAGACAGTCTTAAAACAGGAGTATGGGTATCGACACGTAAGAATTTCTTCATAAAATTCAAAGACTTCATGAAGGTATGATGTGGTATGTTTCAGCAATGGAAGAAGTTGGGGCAAACAAAAATGAGTAACCTGAAAAGAAGAAGCAAGGAAGATCATCTAAATGAAACAGTTACCTTTAATATTGTAAATTTCCTAAATATCTCAATTATAAATAAATGTTCTCATAAATCTATTCTTTAATAATTTCAAGATGCTGAAAGAAAATGTGAAAATATCCTGAGACTTTGCTGAAGTTGCTTATCAGCTTAAGGAGATTTTGGGCTGAGACAATGGGGTTTTCTAAATATACAATCATGTCATCTGCAAACAGGGACAGTTTGACTTCTTCTTTTCCTAACTGAATACCCTTGATTTCTTTCTCTTGCCTAATTGCCCTAGCCAGAACTTCCAACACTATGTTGAATAGGAGTGGTGAGAGAGGGCATCCCTGTCTTGTGCCAGTTTTCAAAGGGAATTTTTCCAGTTTTTGCCCATTCAGTATGATATTGGCTCTGGGTTTGTCATAAATAGCTGTTATTATTTTGAGGTACGTTCCATCAATACCGAATTTATTGAGCGTTTTTAGCATGAAGGGCTGTTGAATTTTGTCAAAAGCCTTTTCTGCATCTATTGAGATAATCATGTGGTTCTTGTCTTTGGTTCTGTTTATATGCTGGATTATGTTTATTGATTTGCGAATGCTGAACCAGCCTTGCATCCCAGGGATGAAGCCCACTTGATCATGGTGGATAAGCTTTTTGATGTGTTGCTGAATCCGGTTTGCCAGTATTTTATTAAGCAACTTCAGCAAAGTCTCAGGATACAAAATTAATGTGCAAAAATCACAAGCATTCTTATACACCAGTAACAGACAAACAGAGAGCCAAATCAGGAATGAACTTCCATTCACAATTGCTTCAAAGAGAATAAAATACCTAGGAATCCAACTTACAAGGGATGTAAAGGACCTCTTCAAGGAGAACTACAAACCACTGCTCAGTGAAATAAAAGAGGACACAAACAAATGGAAGAACATACCATGCTCATGGATAGGAAGAATCAATATCGTGAAAATGGCCATACTGCCCAAGGTAATTTATAGATTCAATGCCATCCCCATCAAGCTACCAATGAGTTTCTTCACAGAATTGGAAAAAACTGCTTTAAAGTTCATATGGAACCAAAAAAAAGCCCGCATCTCCAAGACAATCCTAAGTCAAAAGAACAAAGCTGGAGGCATCACGCTACCTGACTTCAAACTATACTACAAGGCTACAGTAACCAAAACAGCATGGTACTGGTACCAAAACAGAGATATAGACCAATGGAACAGAACAGAGTCCTCAGAAATAATACCACACATCTACAGCCATCTGATCTTTGACAAACCTGAGAGAAACAAGAAATGGGGAAAGGATTCCCTATTTAATAAATGGTGCTGGGAAAATTGGCTAGCCATAAGTAGAAAGCTGAAACTGGATCCTTTCCTTACTCCTTATATGAAAATTAATTCAAGATGGATTAGAGACTTAAATGTTAGACCTAATACCATAAAAATCCTAGAGGAAAACCTAGGTAGTACCATTCAGGACATAGGCATGGGCAAAGACTTCATGTCTAAAACACCAAAAGCAACGGCAGCAAAAGCCAAAATTGACAAATGGGATCTCATTAAATTAAAGAGCTTCTGCACAGCAAAAGAAACTACCATCAGAGTGAACAGGCAACCTACAGAATGGGAGAAAATTTTTGCAATCTACTCATCTGACAAAGGGCTAATATCCAGAACCTACAAAGAACTCAAACAAATTTACAAGAAAAAAACAAACAACCCCATCAAAAAGTGGGCAAAGGATATGAACAGACATTTCTCAAAAGAAGACATGCATACAGCCAACAGACACATGAAAAAATGCTCATCATCACTGGCCATCAGAGAAATGCAAATCAAAACCACAATGAGATACCATCTCACACCAGTTAGAATGGCGATCATTCAAAAGTCAGGAAACAACAGGTGCTGGAGAGGATGTGGAGAAATAGGAACACTTTTACACTGTTGGTGGGATTGTAAACTAGTTCAACCATTATGGAAAACAGTATGGCGATTCCTCAAGGATCTAGAACTAGATGTACCATATGACCCAGCCATCCCATTACTGGGTATATACCCAAAGGATTATAAATTATGCTGCTATAAAGACACATGCACACGTACGTTTATTGCAGCACTATTCACAATAGCAAAGACTTGGAATCAACCCAAATGTCCATCAGTGACAGATTGGATTAAGAAAATGTGGCACATATACACCATGGAATACTATGCAGCCAGCAAAAAGGATGAGTTTGCGTCCTTTGTAGGGACATGGATGCAGCTGGAAACCATCATTCTTAGCAAACTATCACAAGAACAGAAAACCAAACACCGCATGTTCTCACTCATAGGTGGGAACTGAACAATAAGATCACTTGGACTCAGGAAGGGGAACATCACACACAGGGGCCTATCATGGGGAGGGGGGAGGGGGGAGGGATTGCATTGGGAGTTATACCTGATGTAAATGATGAGTTGATGGGTGCAGCACACCAACATGGCACAAGTATACATATGTAACAAACCTGCACGTTATGCACATGTACCCTACAACTTAAAGTATAATAATAATAAATAAATAAAAAAAAAGAAAATGTGAAAATAGTGATTACTTTTACTGATCACATTTATAAAATATTAATTGTACTTAAAAATTAAATTCATGGTGTATTATAAGTCTGTGGAATGCTTAGACCAACTAAAATATAACTCTGGTTCCAAATTCAATTAAAATTTTTTCTCATATGTACACATAATAAGAAAGATTTAAATTTCAAAGGCTTATTATAAACATACTTCTTATTCATAAATATCTAATCTAGTGAATAATGCATGTTATAATAATGCATCTTATCAACTGTTAATGTTAATCATATTATCTGCATATAAAAAATAATTACTGTAGTCCCCCTCTAATAATTCAATTACATACCAAAAACTGCAGAAAAACTTAATGGCAGTTAGGAGATTAAAAAATGCCTGCAACAGAAATAGTAACTCTGGTTTTTTTCATTAGGTTACATCTCACTTTGGTCACACAATTATTGTATGCTATCTCTTACTGTGATCTGTGCTGTTGCAGGAAGTCAGGGACCCTGAACGGACAGACTGGCTGAAGCCACGGCAGCAGAACATAAATTGTGAAGATTTCATGGACATTTATTAGTTCCCCAAATTAATACTTTTATAATTTCTTACACCTGTCTTTACTGCAATCTCTGAACATAAACTGTGAAGATTTCGTGGACATTTATCACTTCCTCAGTCAATACTCTTAAATTTCCTATGCCTGTCTTTAATCTCTTAATCCCGTCATCTTCGTAAGTTGAGGATGTATGTCACCTCAGGACCCTGTGATGATTGCATTATCTGCACAGATTGTTTGTAAAACATGTGTGTTTGAACAATATGAAATCTTGGTATCCTAAAAAGGAACAGGGTAACAGCAATTTCCAGGGAACAAGGGAGATAACCATAAAGTCTGACTGCCTGTGGGGCCGGGCAGAACAAAGTCATATTTCTCTTCTTGCAGAAAGCAAATAAGAGAAATATCGCGGAATTCTTTCTCCAGTAAGGAATAACCCTGGGAAAGGAATGCATTCCCAGGGGGAGGCCTCTAAATGGCCACTCTAGGAGTGTCTGTCTTATGCGGTTGATAATAAGGGATGAAATACGCCCTAGTCTCCTGCAGTACCCTCAGGCTTGCTAGGATTAGGAAATTCCAGCCTGGCAAATTCTAGTCAGACCAGTTGTCTGCTCTCGAACCCTGTTTCCTGTTAAGATGTTTATCAGTGCCAATGCGTGCCCAACAGGACATGGAACCTCATCAGTAATTCTAATTTCACCCTGGCCTTGTGATCTTGCTCTGTCCTTCTACCCTTGTGATCTTTTATTACCCTTTGAAGCATGTCATCTTTGTGACTTACTCCCTGTTTGTACCCCCTTCCCCTTTTGAAATCCCTAATAAAAACTTCCCGGTTTTGCAGCTCAAGGGGCATCATGGAACCTACCAATAGGTAATGTCATCCCCAGAGGCCCAGTTGTAAAATTTGTCTCTTTTGTACGCTTTCTCTTTATTTCTCAGACCAGCTGACACTTAGGGAAAATAGAAAAGAACCTACACTGAAATACTGGGGGCTGGTTCCCCCGATACTGTGCCACATGAGTGCCATCAACAATGACACAGATCACTGACTAGAACAACCATGTAAGGTTTCACGCAGGAGTGTGAAGCCGTTGTAATCTTTTTGAGTTCAACAGAAGTTTGATAGGGAATTTTTGGTATAGGAAAAGGGAACATCCCAGAGTCAAAGATGGGAAGAAAAAAGGTACGATCAGAGAAGTCTAAGTAAACTATTTTGACTATAACATCTATTAGGGTCAAATTACAGAAGATCTTGAAAGCCATGCTAAAGAGTTCTAATTACTGCAGAATTATAAAGGCAAGGGAAGTTTTTAATTTATCATAACAATTATTCTTCTAATAACATTTAAAAGAACAGATTAGAGGCTACCATAAGAGTGGAGAAAAGTATCTATGTATTATTAAAGATCAGGGCCCAAAACAGTATCATGATTAACATTCCCTTTGTATTAATCATGATATTTAATCATAATTTTATTTGTGTATGCAAATAAAAAATACTATTCATCAGAAAAAGGACTCATTTTTAGACAAACCTACAAGACAGCAAATTTACTGATAATGCAGGTAACAACTCATGTATTTGACACAGAGAAAGACTAAGTCAGGAAAAACAATTCTTGACTATCATTTGCCTTGTTCCTATTCAATAACTCAGAGTAGGAAAAAATTCTTCTGAAATACAAAATAGGTACTAATCAAACATTGATTTTAAAGTTACCAAAGACAATAAAGTTCACTGCCAATCTTATCAGTGGATAAACCTTTCAAAAGAGTCATTGTTTTTTTTTTTTAAATTTATTTATTATTATTATACTTTAAGTTGTAGGGTACATGTGCATAACGTGCAGGTTTGTTACATATGTATACTTGTGCCATGTTGCTGTGCTGCACCCATCAACTCGTCATTTACATCAGGTATAACTCCCAATGCAATCCCTCCCCCCTCCCCAAAAGAGTCATTGTTAAGACAACATAAGCAAAACCAACACAAAATATCCTGAATCTTTTCCATGAGTGATTTTACAAATCCTGTGAATTTCAGCAAAGAAAATATAAAAGCCAAACTGAGGAGCTCATTGAAAGCCTGCTGCCCTCAATTTTTATTCACATGACTAAAAGAAATGCTGTTGAGATATACATGGTCAAATTACATGTTTATATATTTCTTTAAAAAAAAAAAAAAAAAAAACCTAAGTTGAGACTAAAGAAGAGAGGTAACAACTAACTAATAAATCATTTTCTAATCAGCAGAAGTCTCATGCTTGGGGAGGCCTAAAACTGCTATTTGGCCTGTCAATTGATAAATGAATTATGATAAGATATGTGCTGGGAAGAAACTAGAAGTCTTCCTGAGTATGCTAACTGGGTTTCTAACTGTCTATTTTCCTCTGTATAGGTTGAAGAGAGAATAAATCTTCCTCTTTAATTTTGAATTTACAATATTTTACATACCAGAGATGGGACCACAACATTCAAAAACATGATAAACAAAAAGATGACATTAGTAATGAACAGAATTAGTTACAGAAATCAACCTATACTCTAAATAACTGAAGCTCTTTTGAAATGCTAAGACTCTGTTGGAAAATAATCTGAAATTTAAATACAACATTTTAAAAGAAATTCATTCAAGAATTCACATCATTATATATATCAGATAAGGAAACTTATTTATTTATTTATTTTTTGAGACAGAGTCTCAGGCTGTTGCCCAGGCTGGTGTGCAGTGGCGCAATCTTAGCTCAATGCAAGCTCCGCCTCCCGGGTTCAAGCCATTCTCCTGCCTCAGCCTCCCAAGTAGTTAGGACTACAGATGCCCACCACCATGCCTGGCTAAGTTTTTGTATTTTTAGTAATGATCGGGTTTTGCTGTGTTGGCCAGGATCGATCTCCTGACCTCGTGATCCGCATGCCTTGGCCTCCCAAAGTGCTGGGATTACAGGCGTGAGCCACTGCACCCAGTCAATATCCATCTTTTTAAAAGCAGTAAAAGGCCAGGAGAAGAGTAAGAGGGGAGAGCTCTCTGACTTACCTCATGCATGTATGGATCTACAAGTATTTCAAATGGTCCAATGGCCAAGGAGATATTTGACGCTGCTGTAGGAATGGTAAGCATATAATGGAAAGTTTTCTTCCTCATATCATGGGTATACACTGTCTCCACCAAATCGCCATTAGAAACAGCAACCATTGCAGCATCTACTGTAAATTCTAATTTCCATGTACACAATTCAGAGTATGAATCAACACAAGGGAACCAAAATCTAGAAAAAAGATTGACAGTATAGAAAATGTATTCAAAGTGTCCCCTACATTGCTTTCCCAACATGCAAGTTATTTTAGCATTTCTAGAAAATGAACAAACAAAACCTTTAGCTATTTGGCTACTGAAGCTTTTTACTGTACAACCTAAAAAAAATCTGATAAAATAAAATCTGTTTCCAAATACTATTTGGCAACATTAAAAAAAAAATTATGTGTTACCATCAGTTCAAACCCTAAAAAGAGTTAAGCAATTCTTAGTTTCCAATGTTTTAAAAAATAATTTTAACTTGTATATGCACATTAGTCAGTTTTTATGCAGCATTCATTTCTAGAAACTAAAAAAGGCTTACAGTAAAAAGTTTTATAAAGCATAACGAATATTCAGAATTTATTTGATTAAATTATAAAACTGCTTTTTTGAAGTATGTAACGCATTGTATAAATTCAAACTGAGTGCTGGTAAAGCCAGATATAAAATTTATAGTCAGCTTTCATCAATTCGGGTAAGGTGTTATGTGACAGGGTAGGTACTTAGTATTGAGGCATAAAAGTGTATAAGACATTATACCTGGTTTAGAGGAGTTATTATAATAATCTGAGGAGAGGCTGGGCGCAGTGGCTGACGCCTGTAATCCCAGCACTATGGGAGGCTGAGGCCGGTGGATTACCTGAGGTCAGGAGTTTGAAACCAGCCTGGCCAACATGGTGAAACCTGTCTCTACTAAAAATGCAAAAATCAGCCAGGAATGATGCATCTGCTTGTAATCCCAGCTACTCCAGAGGCTGAGGCAGGAGGATCACTTGAACCTGGAAGGTGGAGGCTGTATGAGCCGAGATTGCGCCACTGCACTCCAGCCTGTGCGACAGGCTGTCTCTACTAAAGACATGAGGAAACCCCGTCTCTACTAAAAATACAATAATTAGCCAGGTGTGGTGGCACATGCCTGTAGTCCCAGCTACTTGGGAAGCTAGGCAGGAGAATCACTGCAATCCAAGAGGTGGGGGTTGCAGTGAGCCAAGATTATGCCACTGTACTCCAGCCTGGCCAACAGAATGAGACTCTGTTTCAAAAAATAAATAAATAAATAAATAAGCAGAGTTGAGAAGTAGAATGTGAAGTGGGGAAGTAGAGAATGAAAGCAGGTGAGAGGAGGTCTCTGTAATGCTTGCAATATTGTGTCTAAGTGTAAATTATGTGGGCTTGTTCACTTGTGAAAATTCATCAAAGTTTACATTCTGTGCAATTTTCTATATGTATGTTTTACTTCAATATAAAGTTTTTAAAAAAGAAGGAATCAAGTGAGATGATTATTTTAGAACGGTAAACATGAAAATGAGAGAGAATAAGGGAGATGTAACATTAAGGAGGGCTGGGTGCCGTGGCTCATGCCTGTAATCCCAGCACTTTGGGAGGCCAAGGTGGGCGGATCACTTGAGGTCAGGAGTTAAAGGCCAGCCTAGCCAACATGGTGAAATCCCATCTCTACTAAAAATATAAAAAATTAGGCAGGTGTAGTGGTGAATACCTGTAATACCAGCTACTTGGGAGGCTGAGGCATGAGAATCACTTGAACCTAGGAGGCAGAGGTTGCAGTGAGCAGAGATAGCACCCCAGCGCACCCCAACAAGGGTGACAGAGCAAGACTGTCTCAAAAAAAAAATTTTTTTTAGGAGGAATGACTAACAAAGTAATTTGAAAGAACTCTGAATTTGGGAGGGAATAAAACTAGTATTTCTTGTTTTACACCAAATGTATGCCTTGCTTATACATAAAAAATGCAATTTAAAAATTAATTGAAATATTTAAGAATCTATAATCTACCTTGTAGAATTTTGATACCCACAAGAGAAAACATGAGCACCTCTCTCTGCCATACTTCCCTCTACACTGGGTACCACAAAATGAAGACCTCCTTTGGGCTGATCCAGAGAAAAATTGATGTGTATCTTCAGGACCTTTAACTCTGCAACAAATAAACATACACACACATTGATACATAAATAAGTACAGTGGTCTATATAATAAAGACAAAGATTTAATGCTGAACATGAAATGGAATTGAGGACTGAGATTTATATGAAAAACCACACTACTTACCCTAGTTTAGACTTTTACCATATGTCTGCCTATATTAACTCAACAGGCTGCTACTATTGGTATTTCTACCTCCAATCAATTATAACTATTGCTTGTATTATTTTCCCAAAATACACCTTTGGTTATGCCATATCCTCCTCTCAACATTTCTGACAACGTACTATGCCTAAAAAGTCCAAAACTCCCACACTGCACACTTACACCTTCCAAATCCAATCCCAAACTTACTGATACAGTTTGGCTCTGTGTTCCCACCCAAATCTTGTAGCTCCCATAACTCCCACATGGTATGGGAGGGACCCGGTAGGAGGTAATTGAATCACGGGGGCAAGTCTTTCCCGTGCTATTCTCACGATAGTGAATAAGTGTCACAAGATCTGATGGTTTTCAAAATGGGAGCTTCCCTGCACAAGCTCTCTCTCCCTTTTTGCTGGCCACCATCTGCAGAAGACATGACTTGCTCCTACTTGCCTTCTGCCAAGATTGTGAGGTCTCCCCAGCCATGCGGAACTGTAAGTTCATTAAACCTCTTTTTCTTCCTAGTCTGAGGTATGTCTTTTATCAGCAGCATGAAAACGGACTAACACACTTACTTTTCAAGTTCTTTCTCCTATTACATTCTCCTGCAAAATTAACCCTAGGTGACTTTGGGGAGTACAAGGATGAGAGGTAGAGTAGGGAACACTACTCGAGAATTTGCATTATTATCATGTATTTTGTTACGCTTGATTTCTTCACTGTAAACTGCATTGCTTTTGTAAGATTCTAATTTCCCTCCAAGCATTACAATCATATGCACTATCTCCAAACACTAAAAAGGCAATGACGACTTCCACGTCTGTCCCCTAAATTAGGGTAAGTTCCTCCACAAACCCTATCCCACCCCCAGCACCCACAACATAAAGCAATAAACAAAACAAGAAGTCTTTTACTTCCTTATCTTGATTTTTATAAGGCTAAATAAGCAAGGCAGAAGCTAATGTACAATATTACAGTGGCTAAAACTTTATACAAGACACAAAGAAGGTTTAAAAAGTCTGCAGACTGAGTATCAGGAACCCTGTGTTTTAGCTTTAACTCCACCAATAATTTGCTAAGTGAAGTTCAGCAGGTTACTCACTCTCATTAGACTTCAGATTACTCTTCTGTAAAAAGAAGGAATTGAACCAGATTTTTCAGGATCTTTCCTGCTACAAAATGCTATAATTCTAAACTAATTTGATATTGTGCGGGTTCTCAAATC
The DNA here is from genome assembly GCF_049350105.2 of Macaca mulatta. Taxonomy (NCBI): domain Eukaryota; kingdom Metazoa; phylum Chordata; class Mammalia; order Primates; family Cercopithecidae; genus Macaca; species Macaca mulatta. The sequence goes on from NC_133413.1 coordinate 130,177,836, forward strand.
TTGACAAATGGTTCTATCTACATGATTTTTTAAAAATATTTTTCACCGCCAGGTGCAGTGGCTCACCCCTGTAATCCCAGCACTTTGGGAGGCCAAAGCGGGCGGATCACCTGAGGTGAGGAGTTCGAGACTAGTCTGGCCAACATGGTAAAACCCCGTCTCCTCTAAAAATACAAAAATTAGCCAGGCGTGGTGGCAGGAGCCTGTAATCCCAGTTACTCAGTGGCTGCGGCAGGAGAATCGCTTGAACTTGGGAGGCGGAGGTTGCAGTGAGCCAAGATTGCACCATTACACTCCACCCTGGGTGAGGAGAGCAAAACTCCGTCTCAAAAAAAAAAAAAATTTTTTTTTGCTTTAAAAAACGGTGAAATAAATTGCTTTTTTCACAGCTCTGAACTGATATTATCCTGTTAGCCAGTGATCCTTAAAAAGAAAAAGGGCTTCCAACCCATTCTGTATATTTCAACTGGTTAATTTACAATTTTGACATCATTGGTGTTTGTTTTTTTTTTATTAGACGGAGTCTCACTCTGTTGCACAGGCTTGAGTGCAGGGGTGTGATCTCAGTTTACTGCAATCTCCACCTCCTGGGTTCAAGCAATTCTCCTGCCTCAGCCTCCTGAGTAGCTGGGATTACAGGCGCCCACCACCATGCCTGGCTAATTTTTGTATTTTTAGTAGAGACGGGGTTTTGCCACGTTGGCCAGGCTGGTCTTGAACTCCTAATCTTAGGTGATCTGCCCACCTTGGCCTCCCAAAGTGCTGGGATTACGGGTATGAGGCACCGTGCCTGGCCAGCATCATTAGTCTTCATGTAAAATTCTCTAGTCTCTGAATCTAACATGATTTTAGTATACAGTCAATATATTCTTGGTGCTTTACCATCAACGTGTTTCCACAGCTCTGATGGAACCTTAATGCAAAGTTCTCCATTTCCTGCATCAGGGTCCACCGCACTAACTGCAGCTGCATAAGCATTGGAAAAATAATTGAGGTTTCTCCTGGGGAAAAAAAAGAGCCAACTTTTAATAATAAGATAATAAGACATATATGTTACCAAGCATTTTCTTTTTCCTTTTTTTTTTTTTTTTGAGATGAAGTCTCACTCTGTTACCCAGGCCAGAGTTCAGTGGCACCATCTCAACTCACTGCAACCTCCACCTCCCAGATTGAAGCATTCTCGTCCCTCAGCCTCCCGAGTAGCTGGGATTACAGGCACCCACCACCACAACCGGCTAATTTTTGTATTTTTAGTAGAGATGGTGTTTCACCATGTTGGTCAGGCTGGTCTCGAACTCTTAACCTCTAGTGACCCATTCTCCTTGGCCTCCCAAAGTGCCTCTGATTACAGGCATGAGCCACCACACCCAGCCTCTGAGCGTTTTCTTAAATATCAGTTGATACCAATTGTTTGTAAGCATTTTATCTTCTTATATAATTCCTAAAAACACTCTTTAGCCAAGTAATGGTTTGTTCTACTCACCATGTCAAAAACTATTAAACTATGAATACAACAGAATATATGTTCTACTCACCAAGTTACATGACTATTACTATGACTATCACATTCTTTGTTAATTTTGGAATGCCAAAGCCACTATACTATTTTGATATAAATGTAAAGAATACGTGAAGAATTGAATAAATAATTATTCCCTATCAATCTGGCAAAAAAATTGAATGGATTCAACAAGCTTTATAATTTGACAAAAATTAAGACGTCGAAAACAAATCAGGATGGGACTCAATTCCTCACAATGTAATAGCACCTACCTCCACCCATTAGTGCATCACAATGTAAGCTTAATGAAGCAGAGAATTTTCAGCAGACTCACTGTTATATTCACTATGTCAGGAGAGACTACTACATAAATATTTGTTATCATAATAAGGTTATCTGACCTTATTTCCCATTTGATGAAAACAATACGATGAAGTCTTACGGAATGTGAAAATGTTGTTCTCAACTGGTTTTTAAACTGTACCCCATAAAAGCAACTTATATGTGTATATATACACATATTATATTTCCTCGCTGAAATTAGTTAAAAAAAATACAAAAGAAATGAAAGACAGAAAAAAGATATGGAATGGGAAGGGCAAGAATACAAGATGAAATACACAAACACCATGAGCCACATCCTTATTGTACACCTTTGTGTCTGCCATCCTGTCATTAGGTGTAGCCACAAGGTGAAATTAGTGACATTCCCATAGCTTAATAATTTTTTCATCTAGTTAAAAGACAAGTTTGAGCTGGGCACGGTGGCTCACGCCTATAATCCCAGCACTTTGGGAGGCAGAGGTGGTGAGTCACCTGAGGCCAGGAGTTCGAGTCCAGCCCAGCCAATATGACAAAACCCTGTCTCTACTAAAAATACAAAAATTAGCCAGGCATGGTGGTGCATGCCTGTAATCCCAGTTACTCGGGAGGCTGAGGCACGAGACTCGCTGGAGCCCAGGAGGCAGAAGTTGCAGTGAGCTGAGACTGCACCACTCCACTCCAACCTGGGCAACAGAGTGAGACTCTGTCTCAAAAAAACTAAAAAATAAAAATAAAAAGACAAGTTCCAAATACTCTACGGAATAATCAAAGGAAAAATAAAATGGGAAAAGCCATTAAAGAAACATTAAGGCTATAGACTCTTAACTTGACAGAGGTCATTCCTTCTCCATCTTCATCCATCTCTCTACCAATTAGAAAGGATATAACATAACTATGGCTTTAACAACTATTCAAGGTAACAACTACAAAGCATAGAGTTCTGAAAGTGAAAAGACTTCTCAATATATTTTAATAATTTATTTCTGTTAAGTAAATATTGTTGACAATGAACACTGACATTCCAAAAATGTTCAGAGCATCTTCACCAGTAGATCCCATCTCAAGAAACCAGTTTCTTTGCTCATCCATAAGCAGCAACCCCTCCATCCATTAAAGTTGTATCATAAGATTGCAGCAATTCAGTCTTCCCTTCAGGCTCCACTTCTAATTCTAGTTTCATTGCTATTTCTACCACAACTGCAGTTACTTCCTTCTCTAAATCCCTCAAAGTCATCCATGAGGTTTGGAAGCTACTTCTTCCAAACATGTTGATGTTTTGATCTCTTCCCTAAATCATCAATGTCCTTAATGGCATCTAGAATGGTGAATCCTTTTCAGGGTTTCAACTGACTTTGTCCAGATGCCTCAGAGGAATCACTACCTATGGCAGCTATAGCCTTATGAAATGCATTTCTTAAATAATAAGACTTGAAAGTAGAAATTACTCCTTAATCTACAGGCTGCAGAATAGATGTTACGTTAGCACACATAAAAACAGTATTAATCTCCTAGTACATCTCCATCAGAGCTCTTGGGTAACCAGGTGTCTTGTCAATAAGCAGTATCATATTAAAAGGACTCTTGTTCTGACCAGAAATCTCAACAGTGGGCTTAAAATATTCAATTCAGTAAGCCATACTGTGAACACCTGTTGTCATCCAGGCTTTGTTGCTTCATTTACAGAGAACAGGCAGAATAGATTTAGCATAATTGTTAAGGGCTGCAGGATTTTTTGGAATGGTAAATGAGCATTGGCTTTAACTTAAAAGTCCCCAGCTGCATTAGCCCCTAATAAAAGAGTCAGCCTGTCCTTTGAAGCCAGGCACTGACTTCTTTTTAGCTGGGAAAGTTCTAGATAGCATCTTCTTCTAGTAGAAGGTTGTTTCATCTACATTGAAAATCTGTTGCTTAGTGTAGCAACCTTCATCAAAAACCTTAGCTAAATCTTCTAGATAACTTGCTGTAGCTTCTACATCAGCACTTGTTGCTTCACCTTGCACTTTCATGTTATGGACAAAGTTTCTTTTCTTAAACCTCATGAACCAGCCTCTCCTAGCTTCAAAATGTTCTTCTGCAGCTTCCTCACCTCTCAGCATTCACAGAACTGAAGAGAGTTAGGGTCTTGCTCTGGATTAGGCTTGGCCTTAAGGGATGGTGTGGCTGTTTGATCTTCTATCCAGATCTTTAAAACCTTCTCCACATCAGCAATAAGGCTGTTCCATTTTCTTATCATTTGTGTATTCATTGGAGCAGTACTTTTAATTTCCTTTAAGAACTTTTCCTTTGCAGTCACAACTTAGCTAACTGGCGCCAAGAGGCCCAGCTTTTGGCCTTCCTCCCTAAGCTTCACCATTTCTATAGCTTTTGGTTCAAGGTGAGAGATATGAGGCTCTTCCTTTCACTTGCATGTTCAGAGGCCATTGTAGGGTTATTAATTGACCTAATTTCAATATTGTGTGTCTCAGCAAATAGGGAGGCCCGAGGAGGGGGACAGAGACAGGGAACAGCTGGTCCACAGAGTAGTCAGAACACACACAATGTTTGTCATTTAAGTTTGCCATCTGATACGGATGCCATGTGTGGCATCCCCAAAACAATTACAATTGTAATATCAAAGATCTCTGATCACAGATTACCTTAACAGATATAATAATGAAAAAGTTTGAAATATTGCAAGAATTACAAAAATGTGACATGGAGACATGAAATGAGCATGTGTTGTTGGAAAAACGGCACTGATAAACTTTCTTGATGCAAGGTTATCACAAACCTTCAATTTGTGAAAAAACGGTATCTGCGAGGCACAATAGAGCAAAGCACAATAAAAGGAGGTACACCTGTGGGTTTTTTTTAAAATTATCATACAAAAAAAAAACAAACCTTTTCTGGGGGTCTACAGTTGTATAAAATTCAACATATGTACAGATTAAGTTAACCACCAAAATCAGGATATAGAACAGTTCCGTCATCCCCAAAAAGTCCCTTATGCTATCCTTTTGTCAAATAAATGGAATCACATAGAATGCTACCTTTTGAGACTGGCTTGTGTCACTAGGTTTTTGAAATTCATCCAAGTTGTTACATATATTAATAATTTGATCCTTTTGCCATTGAGTGGTATTATATTGTAGAGACTGTAGCAGTTTGTTGATCCATTGACCAGCTGAAGGGCATTTAGGTTATTTTCCGCTTTGGAAGTATGAAATAAAACTGTTATGAACATTTGTGTACAGGTTTTTGTGTGAATATAAGCTTCATCTCTGTAGTACAAATACCTAACAGTGGGACTACTGAGTCATATGGTAAACACATTTAACTTTCTAAAAATCTACAAAACTCTCAGAAGAGTAGTACCATTCTGCATTGCTAGCAGCAAGATCTGAACGTGCCAGTTGCTCCAAATCCTTGTCAGCACTTAACGCACGCACCATCTAATTTAACGACTGTTTTATCTACAGAGTATAATTTATTTTCAATAAAATTTCAAAAACATAAAATTTGATGATTGTAAAACCTGTATTCCCCCCCAAGTTATCAGGGAAATGCAAAAATAAAATAACTATTATATAAAAAGAAAGCCAGATTTAAACATTACATATTAGAGTTATTAGTTTTTTTATGGGAAATTATTTTCATTTAATCTCCTCATTTCCTGAGAAAAGGTGAAGTGGTCCAAATAAAATGAGTTATTATAAATGGAATCAACTGGGAAGTCAGTCTCAAATAATCTGATGGTTTACATTTCAATATACAAATCAAATGTTTTCTTTCATAACTTCACAGAAGTCAAAAACTACAGTATAAAATTATAATGTGTTTTCAATCTTCAGAATAATAATGACTACAAAGTATTTAATATGTCCTTGCCCTATAACCCCTACCATCCCCATCTCTCAATCCTCCTTACAGGAATGCAACTTAAAGAGAAGAAACGCTATAGATATTGAAAAATTAGTAAATTAAGGGAATAGATATAATTTTCTCTAAGAATTTTAAATATCCATATTAAATTAATATAATCTGATAATCCTTTATCAAATAAAGAACATTTGCCTCTTAAAACTATAGGTGCAGATTTTATAAAACTTCAGTTTCAATTATTTGTAAACTTTCCCTCTATTTAAAAATTTTTTTATAGAAGTAAACTTTTATGGAAGTAAATCAGAAAGCTACATATACCCTAGCAAACAGCTCGATACATTTTCACAAACTGAAAAATGCAAGTAATAAGCCAAAACCACAACGAATAAGGATGACTCTAAAAATAAGCAAAACAAAATTTAATCTGGAACCGTGACATAAGGCTGCTGAGTGAAAAATCTACCTTACCAGGTTTTCCTATGAAAAAACCTAAGGGTTTCACTGCTTACAAGTTCAAATTTGATCCAACTACTAATGCAACTTTTTTTTTTTTTTTAATTTAGAGAGTTTATGTGAGCCAAAGTGACAACAGCTGCTCAGAAGACTTACCCAAGTAACCTTGGATATGACCTCCATTTAAATTCTGTTGCATCCAAGTTTTTAAAGACAAAAAAGAGGGACAGGAAGTGGGTTGACACAAAACAGTCTGTCAGGGATTCTCACGGGTTTAAAGAAATAACATTGATTAGTGATTGGTTACACATTTTTAAGCTATAGGGTCTGGGTTATAGTATCCTATGTGACACTGTTAGGTTAACTAACTACCTGGGCCATAACAAGAAGTTTCAAGGCATGAATAGATAGCTCAAGGCAGGAAGCAGAATGTGATTGCTGCCTCATTTTTTTTTTTTTAATTTCAATAGCTTTTTGTGTACAAGTGGTTTTTGTTTACATAGATGAATTATACAAAGGAAAGTCTGAGATTTTAGTGTACCTGTTGCCCAAGTAGTGTACATTGTACCCAATATGTCATTTTAAAAATCTCTCCCTCCTCCCTGCTTCTGAGTCTCCAATATCCAGATATATCACTCTGTATGTCTTCACATACCCATAGCTTAGTCTCGAATACTCTGATGGTTTAGATTTCAACATACAAATAAAAAATGAGAACATATGGTATTTGATTTTCCATTTCCGAGTTACTTCACTCAGAATAGTGGCCTCCAGTTCCAGCCATGTTGCTACAAAAGACATTTCATTACTTTTTTATGGCTGAGTAGTATCCCATGGGGTGTGTGTGTGTGTGTGTATGTATGTATATATGTGTGTATGTGTGTGTCTATATATGTGGTGTGTGTGTATGTATACACATATGTATACACACCACATTTCCTTTATCCACCCATCAGTTAATGTGGACTTAGACTGGTTCCATATCTTTGCAATTGTGAATCGTGCTGCAATAAACATAGACATGTAGATGTCTTTTTTGACATAGGGACTTATTTTCCTTTGAATAGATAGCCAGTAGTGAGAACGCTAGATCAAATGGTAGATCTACTTGAACTCTCCGTACTGTTTTCCACACAGGTTGTACTCATTTACACTCTCACCAGCAGTGTATAAGCATTCCCTTTTCATCATATCCATGCCAACATCTATGGGTTTTTTTCTTTGTTTTTACTTTTTCATAATGGCCATTCTGGCTGGGATAAGGGGTATGTCATTGTGGTTGTAATTTGCATTTCCCTGATCATTAGTGATGTTGAGAATTTTTTTAATATGTGTTGGCTATTTGTATATCTTCTTTTAACAAAAGTCTATTCATGTTGCTTTAATGTGTTTTATCTGATATAAAAGAACAGCTACTCCTGCTTGATTTTGGTTTCTATTTGCATGGTATATGTTTTTCCACCCCTTTACCGTGAGTCTGCAAGAATCCTTGTGGGTGTTAGGTGATTCTCTTGAGGACAGTGGATATTTGGTTTGTGATTTTTAATTCTAAAACAACTTTTAAAAGGCGAATGAGTTTCAAGCTACTAGAAATACTTTATCTAGATAAAGGACAAAATGGATCTACTGAAATGTATATACTGATCTAGCCCAAATAGGAAGAACCATATCTAGAGTTCAGGGATTACCGCATTTAAGAAAACACAGTATCAAATCTGAGATTATCCAGAGAAGGACAAAGAGGATGGAAATAAATTGAGAAAGAGTTTCTAACATGAGGAATGGTTGAGAATAATCTCAATAATTCTGTAGCCTGAAGAAAAGAAAACTTAGGGGAAAGGTATTTATTTAGTTAGGATTAAGTTTGTGACTATTAAGACAAAACAAACTGTAGCTCAATGTAATAAAGAACTTTCCAGCATTTAGAAATAATGAAAGGGGTGCTTTAAAATATAATGAGGACAAGGCATGGTGGCTCACACCTGTAACTGCGGCACTTTGGGAGACCAAGGCAGAAGGACCACTTGAGGCCAGGAGTTCAAAACCAGTTTAGGCAACATAGTGAGACCATGCATCCAGTAAATAATAAAAAAAAAATTAATTAACCAAACGTGGTGGCGGGCACATATTGTCCCAGCTACTTGAGAAGCTAAGGCAGAGGATGGCTTGAGTGCAGGAGTTCAAGGCTGTAGTAAGCTATGATCGCACCACTGCATTCCAGCCTGGGTGAGAGAGCAAGGCTCTGTCTTTAAAAATATAAAAATAAAAAAATTAAGAAAAATACATTATGAGCCCTGCCGAACTGGAAGTATTCAAGCAGAAAATGAAATATAGTAAGGCTTCATGTTGAATTTTAGACTAAATGAACTCTAATGTCCCTCCAACTCTAAGATAACTTAATTCTAATACTAATAAACCAACTGGCAGTGCATCATTGTAGCTGAGTTAAAATACTGATATTACTTAACCATAATCAATAAGGGAATTACCAATTTATATTACATGACATTAATGAAATAATGTTAAAGCTCCATGTAGAAGTCTGCATTAAAATATAGAATCTACAAAACATTAAAAAAACCAAACCCAGCAATTTAAAAAAAAAATTATAACTGGATAATTACTTCATTTATATACTAAAATAGGTAATTTCATTTCCGCTGCCACTCCTTGGTGGAAATTAAACTCATTTTTGACACTGAAAAGTTGGGACATTTCAAGTAAAATAAAAAGGGGCTTCTCGGCTGGACGTGGTGGCTCACGCCTGTAATCCCAGCACTTTGGGAGGCTGAGGCGGGCAGATCATGAGGTCAGGAGTTCGAGACCAGCCTGACCAATGGGCTGAAACCCTGTCTCTACCAAAAATACAAAAACAAAAACAAAAAACAAACAAAAAATTAGCTGGGTGTGCTGGCGCGCACCCGTAGTACCAGCTACTAGGGAAGCTGAGGCAGGAGAATCGCTTGAATCCAGGAGGCGGAAGTTGCAGTGAGCCGAGATTGTGCCACTGCATTCCAGCCTGGACAACAGAACAAGACTCTGTCTTAAAAAACAAACAAACAAACAAACAAAAGGTTGGGGGCTTCTCAAAGTGGAAAAGCCTGGCCAGATGCAGTGGCTCACGCCTGTAATCCCAGAACTTTGGGAAGCCAAGGCAAGCAGATCACAAGGTCACAAGTTCGAGATCAACCTGACCAACATGGTGAAACCCTGTCTCTACTAAAAATACAAAAATTAGCCAGGTGTGGTAGCACGTGCCTATAATCCCAGTTACTCAGGAGGGTGAGGCAGGAGAATCACTTGAACCTAGAGGCGAAGGTTGCAGTGAGCAGAGATAGCACCATCGCACTCCAGCTTGGACGATAGAGCGAGACTTGGTCTTAAATAAAAAAAGAAAAAGAAAAAGAAAAAGTGGCAAAGCCTATCTAGGAATAAAACAAAGAGGAAAAAGAGCTATCAGTCATGGTAGGTTAAAGTCTCCCTGACAAAGTCTACATTTAACTTTTTCTAAGAAAAGAGAAGTACAGCAAAAACAAAAACACTGAAGCGCTGTAGCTCCTGTGGAGACAATCTACAATCTATCTACAATCCATAAGATTCACACACAAAATATATGTAGGAAAATTTCAAGTGCTGAATTATTTTACTGAGAAACTGTAAAGCAAAAAGACAGCTGCTTATACATATTACATAACCAATATGTTTTTAAATTGTTAGTATACGTAATGTAACATGTCAGCTAACAGTTGGATAAAATAGATAGAAATGCCTTTCAGCCTCTTATTCAAATGTTTCTTTTCCTTACATTCCCCTACAGTTCAAAGGAGCTGAATCTCAACCATTGTAAACACACTCTTTCAATCAAAAATAGGGAGGGCATGGCACCTTAACTTTAAAATAATAAAATGTGATTAAATAGTATAGTACATTACTTCTCTCAGTGTTAAGACATACTTGTATGTAAAATCAACGGTAAAATCAAATTTACTACTGAATTTGAAGTTTCACTTTTAATTTCAAAACTGCTATATTTAATTTCTGTTTTAGCTTTATTGGTTCATTAAAGAAGGAAAGTTATTTCAGAAATAAGTAACAGAAGCATCTAGGAGCATGCTAAAGGCCTTAGCTATCTGCCTTTCCCAAAGTTCTCTTTAAAAGTAACGTCTTTCACAGGTCTTTTTCACATCTAACTGCCAATAAACATAATATTTCTTCTGAATAATTGGTGTGTTTTTGTCATGTCTTATGAATCTTAAAAACCCTCTTTGCTATGGCAATCAGAAATATAAGACACAAATCTGCAGTTTTCCTCTAGGAATTGTGCAGTAACTTAATAGTGAATATCCACCACCATCCTATACTTGCTTACCCTTCATGCTAATTTCATTAGCTACTTTCTAAAACTTATGTCTAATAAAACTCTAAAATCAATTTCTTTTTGAATAATTCAGAGGATAAACAGAAGCAAAAATACGAAAATCACCTCTCTTAAAGAGTAATAAAGATTCCAAAGCTAAGCAAAAAAGCAAGGATAGTCACGCATACTAGTCAATTCTTAGTCAAGCATTTACTAAGTGGCCATGGCCAACAGAGCTATGGTTCTAGTTGAATGAAAAATTTTAAATACATTCCATCTTTCCCAATTTCCTAGCCTAACCTTTGAAAAGATTCTCTTTTAGAACTTCCTCTTCATTCTTTAAATTATAAATATATACAGGTCTGTGGCATGTTAGGAACCAGGCCACACAGCAGGAGGTGAGTAGCGGGTGAGCAAGCATTACCTTCTGAGCTCTGCCTCCTGTCGGATCACCAGCAGCACCAGATTCTCATAGGAGCCCAAACTCTATTGTGAACTGCACATGCAAGAGATATAGGTCACACGCTACTTATGAGAATCTAATGCCTGATGATCTCAGGTGGAAGTTTCATCCAAAACGCCCTCTGCCCCCTGGTCCGTGGAAAAACTGTCTTCCACGAAACCACTGACTTAGAACACTAAAAGTAATGAGGCATCTTCCATTATCGCTAGAGAAAAAATTTAGGGAATATCACTAGAGAAAAATTTTAGGGAAAATCTTTAGGGAATATCATCAAAATAAAAAGAGCAAAGTAAAGCTTGCTTCCTTAACAGACCAAGAGTCCTGTCATTACACTTAACAGATTATCTTGAGACCTGGGCAGCAACAACAAATTATTAGTAAAAAAGATGTAAAGACACTGTGTTTTGTGACCGACAAACAGGTACCTTGCCCTACTATCAAATGCAGAGTTCTAGGCTGGATAGGGTGGATATTTTGACCTTCCGGCAAGGTAATTGGTCCTCTATCTGCTCTTCATCAGGTGATCTTTCCATTTATTAGTGGTGTATACTAACCTCCTCAAAGGCAGAAGTTTTTGTTTTTGTTTTCTGGGGGAAAAGGGATGCAGATAATTTTGTAATAAGTCTTTTTATGTCAGATCTACAAATGTGGCTTTAAAAGCAATGTAATTTCAACAACTCACCTTTGTGAAATGGAAAGTTACAGGAGTAAATCAGGGATTCCCTGAATTTTTCCAATCCCATTTGTGTATCTCCTCTCTAAATGTGAAAGATTTTAAACCAATGATTATTGGGACCATAAATACTCTAAAAACAAGCCGCCCTTGTAAACCTTTGCAATTCCTTATGGCAGTGGTTCTCAAGTTTTGGTCTGTATCAGAATTACCTGGCAAGCTTGTTAAAACACAAACTGTAGGAGCCTATCCACAATTTCTGATTCAGGTCTAGGGTATTGTTTGAGAACTGGTCAGTCGAACAAGTTCCCAGTTGATGCTTGTCTGGGAATCACACTTTAAGAACTGCTGCCTTAAGGCATTATACATCTAGACTAGTTAAAACATCATCTCGACTAAAAAGTTTATGATAAAGTTTTGGCATCCTACCCCTAAACACAAGGAATCACAGAAATAACATAACCCAATGTTATCAAAGCTTTGAAAAAGTAAGTGTCCTCACATGTATTGATAGTATTTAAATTTATGCTAATTTAAATTAGCATAAATTTAAATACTAGGGCACAATCAGGTAAAATACTGAAAAGAGCCATTAGAAATGACAAGTAAAATAATCAAAGGGAAAAAATTTGTATGTGCCAAAACATTCACTCACCACTTATGACTGCAAAATGCCAAACAACTGGAGAATAATTATACAAACTATAGTACACTGAGCAAATGGAGTATTATTTAACCATAAAGATGACAAAAAATGAAGCACACAAACACACAGAAAATGGAAACAAACTATGAAATACAAAAAGTAGAACATAAAACTGATAACAGCAATACATATTTAATGATAAAAACTAGAAGTAGCCTCAACAGATGTAGTATTTATTTAAGGTGAAGAAATAAGCTACTTTAGACCTAATATAAGATAGTTTAAGGCAGTCAATTTCATTAGCTACTTTCTAAAACTTTTCAATAGAATATTTCACAGAATATTTTGAAGTAGCCTCTGGTCTACAGATTACAGTGACCATCTAACCCACTGAAAATTACTTTCAATATTTATGAAGTAAATAGTTAAGAAAAACAGTAAAAGTAAAAAAAAAAAAAAAAAAAAAAACTAAGAAAATCTACTTACAGTTCCCAGATAATACTTCCTTAGAGTTTTAACATGCAGAAGGGAAACTTAGTAACTACGTTGGGCACAGCTAGCAAAATCACTTGAACCAAATGTACAGAGTGGTAAAACAGATCAAAAAGATTGGGATTCAAAGCCTAATAACAATGTTAAAAAAAAAAAATACTTCGAGAAAAACTAATCCAATCATTAAAAACATTTTTTCAAAACTGTTAAAAATAATGACTTTTAAAGTGCATAACTTACTGTTTTGATTCACTGTGACAAACTTCCAAGGTTGGGTCATTATAAATAAAGGCAGCCTCTAAATCATTGATCCTTACTCGGTATATTCTACACTGTTTACTGTTCAACTTGATTCTATTCAAGTTTGCAACTGTGGGAAATACAGTCAGTTCCACAAATCCCTGCAAAGATAGAGAATAACAACTTCATTACAAAGACTGGTATGTTTCAGAATATATTTCTTTTATTTTTACCACTTACACACATATTACACTCCAGACACAAAATCCCAAATAGCTACATACATATGTATGCTCTCCAAGTATCTTACTTTCAAACATGATTGTCCTAGTGACTGAATGGGTGTGAATTATGTATACTTTATCATCCTGGTGGTTCATATTCACGATTAGTGAAAATTAGGCAGTCAGAAAAAAGTAAAAGGGCTCGCTACTCTCAAAAACCAGAATTTTTAAACAGACTAGGATCTAAAAAGGGAAGAAAAAAAAAATGACAGAGCAGAAAGAGAATCAAAACCAGAAGGTTGATGAGTGAAAGAACATGTCAGAAAAAAGGGGTAAAAAATGATACCACTGAAAGCAACAAGTATGAGTTTCTGCTCATGAGTAAATTAGGACACGTAAAATGGCAAGAGCTACAAAAGATACCAAGGCAAGTAGGAAAATCTGCTGCTATATTCAGGAGCGGCAGATACGTCACAGTGTTCGATCACTTCCTATCAAGTCGTCCAGAGGCCGTATGTAGTTCGACCATGTTAGCTGTCAGAGGCCGTATGTAGTTCTACCGTGTTAGCTGTATGTTAGCAATGTCTCTTGTCCAACACATGAAAAACAGTTAAATACAGACTGTTCACCACCCTCTTGTATTGAATCAATGCGAAAGACAAACAGATTAAACACGGAATATATGTTCATTGATTTTAATATCTTGGGTTGAAAACTGATATACTCAAACATAAAACAAGGGAGGGCATGAAATTGCAGTATTTCAGGGGCTCCAAAGTGAACAGAAAAATTTCAGAGGCTATAACAGAAATATTTAAGAGAAAATTCAGATAGCAACCATAGAAGACTAGATTATAATGGCTGCTACCATGTACCAGACATTACACTAGATACTTTCCTATGTTCCCTCTAATCCTAATACCAACTCTAAGAGACTACTTTATTCTTTTTACAAAGAAGCTACAAATATTACTGTAAAGTGTTTTAAAAAGTTAACTTTTTAGATAAGATAACAAAGGCAAAAAAAATTAGGTCAGTAATAAGTAGGGAATAGAGATTCAAACACAACTAAATAATTCCAAACAAATCCCACTATGCCATAATGCCTCTGGGTACAAGGGTTTTAAATAATATGCAAAGTTGTTTTTAGGTAACATTTAGCCCCAATTGCTCAAGAAAGCCTAGAGATTCTGTAGCCCCTTTGTTCTCAATTCCCAAGTAAGAGGAGAGCCACACACTCTTAAATCAGAACAATCTGCACATATCTGTGAGTTAGAAACACAGAGAACAAAAGAGCAAAGTCCAAAATACAGTTGATGAAGATTTTGTGTTTAAAGGTGTAAACTATGAACAGCTGTAGGAAGGATGACCAGAATTCCTTTTAATTAGAATCTGTCATCCAATGACCATTCTAAATTTAAAAGAGTTTGGATCAGCTGAAAGATAAGAATTAGAACCAAGACAACTACAAAACAAAAGATTAAAGAAAGTACTGTCAATTGCTACTTGGGTGAGACATAAGAACAGCATCTGGCTTTCTAAACTCTGGTAACAATAATAGAATGATGAAATGTAATTCAGGAAGATAGGAAAAGCCCAGTCTCCTTGCACCATCAGGCCTCTGCCACCGCCTAGGGCTCTAACCTACACCTGCCCGAAACATTCAGACCCATTAACCTCTACAAGTCTTCAATCTCTGCTGCCCTTAGCCACTGGCATAACTGCAAGCCCCTCAGGTCGTCTAGCCTCTCACTCCTTGCTTCTTGCTCTCTCCCCACCACTTTACAGATAACCATCCTCCTGGAGCCCACATTCCATTTTAAACATTCCCTTTGTGCCTTTCAACCTTTTCTAAAACTCCCTTTCTGCCCTCTTGCCTTAAATGAAATGGCTCCTGAATCCTCCTAGACAAGAAGTTACTTACTCTCCCACTCACTATAAATGAGGGTAGTGGAAAATAGGCATTCTCCTAGTTTCCACAACTACTTCCAGGCCATTTATAGGATTTTATTTAACGTACACTATAAGGTTAAGGACAGTGTGGTGTCACCGTTAAAAGCAGGTGTTTTGGAGGTAGACTCCCTGTATAGAAATCCTAGCTCTACCACTTAGTAACTGTATGATCTTGGGCTAGTGACTCCAGCTCACTGTGCCTCAGTTTCTTCATAAAAAATAATGACATTACTGGCCTATTAGTGTTATTATGACAACCGAACAGCCAGGCATGGGCTCACTCCTGTAATCCTAGCACTTTGGGAGGCTGAGGCAGGAGGATTGCTTGAGTCCAGGAGTTCAGAACCAGCCTGGTCAATATAGCAAGACCCTATCTCTACAAACTACTAAAAAATTAGCCAGGCATGGTGGCTGCAGTTCCAGCTACTGGGGAGGCTGAGGTAGAAGGACTGCTTGAGCCTGGGAGGTTGAGGCTGCAGCGAGTCGTGATTGCGACACGGGTGACAGAGCAAGATCACATCTCAAAAACAAAACAAAACAAAAACAAAGACAACTGAAAAACTTACTACATGGAAAACACTTAAAATTATAGCTGGCATCTAGTATATGCTTAATAAATGCTTTTGTTATTCTTTTCTGTTTATCCTTTGTGTTCATGCTCTACAGGTACACTATCCTCTATGCTTCTTCATTAATGTCTATGAAATTCCCCAACATTTGCTGAAGGCTCATACTCTTTTTTTTTCTTTTCAGAGACAAGGTCTTGTTCTGTCACCCAGGCTGGAGTGCGGTGTAGCAATCATGGCACACTACAGCCTCAACCTCCCAGGCTCAAGTGATCCTCTCACCTCAGCCTCCAGAATAGCTGGGGACTACAGGCATGCACTACTACTTCTGGTTAATTAAAAATTTTTTTCTCTAGAGATGGGTCTTATCATGTTGCCCAAGCCGGTCTGGAACTTCTGGCCTCAAGGACCCTCCTATCTCAGCCTCCCAGAGCACTGGGATTACAGGTATAAATACTGCACCTGGTCACATACTCTTCTTTTGTAACACACGTCTCCCATCACTCTAAGTGACTTGAATATAGATGTGTCTGATCCAACCAATAAAACTGCCTCAAAGTTCTCTGACCTCAATTCCTACAATCTTCACTTCCATCCAGGAAGAATCAAGATCACACTCTGAAAAGCACTTCATCACTGCTTAGAACTGCTCTGATGCTGACATGAACTCAAATGTCCACAATGCCTCTCCTCACCCTTCTCATTACTTCTCTACCAGTCCTCCTGTTCAACTGCCTGAAATCCTCCTGTCCTTGACTTCTTCCAGTTTCTCACCACAATCTTCTTGGCACTCCCTTCACCCTAAATCCTTAAATTCAACGACTCCTCTGCCAACTACCAATTATCTTGCCCCTCTGTTTCATGTATCCATCTTTCCCTTCTGTTTAAGAATGATATATCCGGCCAGGCGCAGTGGCTCAAGCCTGTAATCCCAGCACTTTGGGAAGCCGAGACGGGCGGATCACGAGGTCAGGAGATTGAGACCATCCTGGCTAACACCGTGAAACCCCGTCTCTACTAAAAAATACAAAAAACTAGCCGGGCGAGGTGGCAGGCGCCTGTAGTCCCAGCTACTTGGGAGGCTGAGGCAGGAGAATGGCGTAAACCCGGGAGGCGGAGCTTGCAGTGAGCTGAGATCCGGCCACTGTACTCCAGCCTGGGCGACAGAGCGAGACTCCGTCTCAAAAAAAAAAAAAAAAAATGATACATCCAAAGGTCCTTCAGCAGCCACTCCCCACAGTATCCTCAGAAATATCAGTTTGTCTCTCTCCTATAATTACAATCTTTCCTTTCTGTAGAATGTTTTTCCTATGCCTATAAATATGTTCAAGACTCAAGGTTTTAAAAGTCTTTAGATCTATGCTACCCTCAAATGAATGTTTTGCCATCTTTCTCTCATACCTTCAAAAGAGAAATTCTTGAAAAAGTAGAATGTGTTCACCGTTCCAACTCTCTCTTCCATTCAGTACAATATGACTTACGCAGTCATCATTCCACTGAAGTTACCTGATATGGTCTGGCTGTGTCCCCACCCAAATCTCATCTTGAATTCTCATGTGTTGTGGGTGAGACATGGTGAGGGGTAACTGAATCATGAGGGTCAGTCTTTCCGTGCTGTTCTCGTAAAGTGAATAAATCTCATGAAATCTGACAGTTTGAAAAACGGGAATTTTTCTGCACAAGCTCTTTTTGCCTGCCGCCATCCATGTAAGAGATGACTTGCTCCTCCTTGCCTTCTGCCATGATTGTGAGGCTTCCCCAGCCACGTGGAACTGTAAGATCTCCATTAAACCTATTTCCTTTGTAAACTGCCCAGTCTCAGGTACGTCTTTACCAGCAGCATGAAAATGAACCAATACAGTAAACTGCTACCAGTAGAGTGGGGTGCTGCTAAAAAGTTACCTGAAAATGTGGAAGCAACTTTGGAACTGGGTAACAGGCAGAGGCTGGAACAGTTTGGAGGGCTCAGAAGAAGACAAGAAAATACGGGAAAGTTTGGAACTTCCTAGAGACTTGTTGAATGGCTTTGACCAAAATGCTGATAGTGATATGGACAATAAGGTCCAGGCTGAGGTGGTCTCAGATGGAGATGAGGAACTTGTTGGGAACTAAAGCAAAGGTGACTCTTGTTATTTTTAGCATAGAGACTGGCAGTATTTTGCCCTGCCCTAGAGATCTGTGGAACTTTGAACTTGCGAAAGATGATTTAGGGTATCTGGTAGAAGAAATGTCTAAGCAGCAAAGCATTCAAGAGGTGACTTGGGTACTGTTAAAGGCATTCCATTTTATAATGAAAGTACAGCATAAAAGTGTGGAAAATTTCCAGCCTGACAATGATAGAAAAGAAAATCCCGACTGGGGATGGTGTCTCACACCTGTAATCCCAGGACATTTGGAGGCCAAGGCAGGTGGATCACGAGGTCAGGAGCTCAAGACCAGCCTGGCCAAGATGATGAAACCCCATCTCTACTAAAAACACAAAAAATTAGCTTGGCATGGTGGTGGGCGCCTGTAATCCCAGCTACTCAGGAGGCTGAGATAGAGAATTGCTTGAACCCGGGAGGCGGAGGTTGCAGCGAGCTGAGATCGAGCCACTACACTCCAGCCTGGGGAACAAAGCGAGACTCCGTCTCAAAAAAAAAAAAAAAAGAAAATCCCATTTTCTGAGGAGAAATCCAAGCCGGCTATAGAAATTTGCATAAGTAATTGGGAGCTAAATGTTAATCCCCAAGAAAATGAGGAAAACGATGTCTCCAGGGCACATCAGAGGTCTTCACACAGCCCCTCCCATCATAGACCGGGAGGCCTAGGAGGAAAAAGTGGTTTTGTGGGCCAGGCCCGGGGTCCCCACGCTGTGTGCAGCCTAGGGACTTGGTGCCCTGCATCCTAGCCACTCCAGTCAGGGCTGAAAGGGGCCAACTTAGAGCTTGAGCCGTAGGTTCAGAGGGTACAAGCCTCAAGTCTTGGCAGCTTCCATGTAGTGGTGAGCCTGTGAGTACACAAAAGTCAAGAATTGAGGTTTGGGAACCTCCATCTAGATTTCAGAAGATGTATGGAAACGCCTGGATGCCCAGGCAGAAATTTGCTGCAGGGGAAGGATCCTCACGGAGAACCTCTCCTAGGCCAGTGCAGAAGAGATATGTGGTGTCAGAGCCCCCACAGGGTCCCTACTGAGGCACCGCCTAGTGGAGCTGTGAGAAGACGGCCACCATCCTCCAGACCCCAGAATGGTCCGCTGACAACATGCACCGTGCACCTGGAAAACCTGCAGACACTCAATGACATCCAGTCACGGGAGCGGGAGGCTGCAACCTGCAAAGTCACAGGGGCAGAGCTGCCCAAAACTATGGGAACCTACCTCTTACATCAGCATGACCTGGATGTGACATAGAGTCAATGGAGATCATTTTGGAGCTTTAAGATTTGACTGCCCTGCTCGATCTCAGACTTGCATGGGGCCTGTAGCCCCCTTGTTTTGGCTAATTTCTGCCATTTGGAATGGCTGTAGTCACCCATTGCCTGTACTCTCATTGTATCTAGGAAGTAACTAACTTGCTTTTGATTTTACAGGGTCATAGGCAGAAGGGACTTGCCTTGTCTCGGATAAGACTTTGGACTGTGGACTTTTGAGTTAATGCTAAAATGAGTTAAGATTTTGGGGGACTTTGGGAAGGAATGATTGGTTTTGAAATGTGAGGACGTAAGAACTGGGAGGGGCCGGGGGCACAATGATACAATTTGGCTGTGTCCCCACCCAAATCTCATCTTGAATTTCCATGTGTTGTGGGAGGGACCCAGTGGGAGGTAACTGAATCATGGGGGCAAGTCTTTCCTGCGCTGTTCTCATGATCATAAGTCTCACGAGATCTGACGGTTTATTTGTTTGTTGTTGAGATAAAGTCTCGCTCTGTCACCCAGGCTGGAGTGCAATGGCACGATCTTGGCTCACTGCAACCTCCATCTCCCAGGTTCAAGAGATTCTCCGGTCTCAGCCTCCCAAGCAGCTGGGATTACAGGCACCCACCATCAGGCCCGGCTAATTTTTGTATTTTTGTAGAGATGGGGTTTCACCACGTTGGCCAAGCTGGTCTTGAACTCCTGACCTCAGGGGATCCGCCCATCTCGGCCTCCCAAAGCACTGCGATTACAGGCGTGAGCCACTGCGCCTGGCAATCTGATGGTTTTAAAAACAGGAGTTTTTCCAAATACCACATGTTCTCACTCATAAGTGGGAATTGAATAACGAGAACACATGGACACAGGGAGGGGAACATCAAACACCAGGGCCTGTTGGGGGGTGGGTGACTAGGGGAGGGATAACATTAGAAAAAATACCTAATGTAGGTGACAAGTTTATGGGTGCAGCTAATTACCAGGGCACGTGTATACCTATGTAGCAAAACTGCACGATCTGCACATGTAACCCAGAACTTAAAGTATAATTTAAAAACAAACAAAAAGCAACAACAACAACAACAAAAACCGGGAGTTTTTCTGCACAAGCTCTCTTTTTGCCTGCTGCCATCCATGTAAGAGGTGGCTTGCTACTCCTTGCGTTCTGCCATGATTGTGAGGCGTCCCCAGCCACATGGAACTATGAGTTCTCCACTAAACTGCTTTCCTTTGTAAATTGCCCAGTTTCAGGTATGTCTTTATTAGCAGCATGAACATGGACTAATACATTACCCTTGCTGTGGTCACTAATGACCAAGAATTACTTTCAGTTTTCAAGTTTATATTTACTGTTTACATTTAAAATTAATAACCATTTCTTTTTTTTTTTTTTTTTTGAGATGGAGCTTCACTCCTGTTGCCCAGGCTGGAGTGCAGTGGTGCAATTTCGGCTCACTGGAACCTCTACCTCCTGGGTTCAAGCGACTCTCCTGCCTCAGCCTCCCGAGTAGCTGGGATTACAGGCGTCTGCCACCACACACAGCTAATTTTTTTGTATTCTTAGTAGAGGTGGGGTTTCACCATGTTGGCCAGTCTGGTTTCAAACTCCTCACCTCATGATCCACTGGCCTCGGCCTCCCAAAGTGCTGGGATTACAGGTATGAGCCACCATGCCCAGCCTCCTCCTTCTTAAAATATGTTTTTCAGCCAGGTGCAGTGGCTCACACCTGTAATCCCAGCACTTTGGAAAGCTGAAGTAGGGTGGATCGCTTGAGCCCAGGAGTTTGAGACCAGCCTAAGCAAAATGGCAAAACTCCATCTCTACAAAAAATACAAAAATTAGCCAGGCTGGTGGTATGTGCCTGTGGTCCCAGCTAGTCAGGAGGCTGAGGTAGGATAAGCACCTGAGGCCAGGGAGGTTGAGGCTGCAGTGAGCTGTGACTGCACCACTGTACTCCAGCCTAGGCGACAGTGAGATCCTGTCTCAAAAAAAAGGTTTTCGCTGGTTTCTACAGGCCAAGTGTCAGTTTTCTCAAATATCATATTCTTCAGATATTTCTCCCTGATGCTCACTTCCTGCTAGATACTCTAAGTGAGCTTTTCCACACCCTTTATGAACAATTGTATATCAAAGGCTCCCAAATCTCTCTCACCATCCTTTATCTGCACAGACATGTAGCCAACTACCCACTATTCATCTCAATAATCCCACAGTGCATGAAATGTAACATTTTCTAATCTGACCTATGAATCTTTCCTCTCAAACCTGCTGCCCTTCCCTTCCATACACAGAGTAACCATTTGTTTAAACTTATGCATTTTATCTTGTACTCTATCACACAGAAGTAGATGGCATGATCAATTGCTGAAGGCTCAGTTACAGCAACAACTGAGAAACCTCCCATGGGATGCTGCCTTAAATTAGTGGACAATATATAGGATTATCTCTCCTAGCCAAAACAGAACTGAGAACCAAAGGTTGAAAGTTGGAGTGACTACTCTCACTATTACACCAAAAAGGTCATGGAAGGAATTTTCTTGGTTTTTTTTGGGACAGAGTTTTGTCTTGTTGCCCAGGCTGGAGTGCAATGGCACAATCTTGGCTCACTGCAACCTCTGCCTCCCGTGTTCAAGTGATTCTCCTGCCTCAGCCTCCCAAGTAGCTGGGATTACAGGTGCCTGCCACCATGCTCAGCTAATTTTATTTTTAGTGGAGATAGGGTTTCATTATGTTGGCCAGGCTGGTCTCAAACTCCTGACCTCGTGATGTGCCCGCGTCGGCCTCCCAAAGTGCTAGGATTACAAGCATGAGCCACTGCGTCTGGCCAATTTTTGTAGTTTTAGTAGAGATGGGGTTTCACCATGTTGGTCAGACTGGTCTCGAACTCCTGACCTCAGGTGATCCACCCACCTCAGTCTCCCAAAGTGCTGGGATTACAGGTGTGAGCCACCGTGCCCAGCCATGGAAGGAATTTTTGCCTCCTGTCTCTGACCCTGGGTTCAGTGTGTTGAGAGGTCCTAGTGCCCAAGTGAAGAATGCATCCAGGAGGGCATATACTCATGATTCCATTCCATTGGAAGTTGAGGTTACCTCTTGACCACCTTGAGCTCCTCATCCCAAAGAACCAAAAAGCAGCAAAAGGGGTCCTCTTCTGGCTGGAATGAATCATTTCAACTACCAAAGAGAAAATTAAAGCTTTGCTATACAATACGGACAAGAATCACATCTGAAATCTAGGGGATTTCCTGAGATGCCTCTCAGATCCCCCCTAACAGTCCTAGGCAACAGAAACTGCAACAACCCAATGAAGACATGAACAGCACTGAACGTCCTAAAGAAACAAGGGTCTAGGTCATCCCAATAGAAATGTCAGGAGAAGGAAAAGGAAACACCAAAGGAGTGGAGAAATAAAGCAGTGTATATCAGCTTCGGCCATGCTACCAGCTAAGGGAAGCAGGGACTGTTACAATTTAGTTTTATACTATTTCTTTCAACCACTTTTCTTTCCACTATCTTGCATAAAAGACGCTAGAGGTGACTAATATTTTAGGTGGGAACAGGGCTGAACTGTCATCTCTCACACTAACAGAATAGCTCAGGGGTTAGCAAACTCTCTCTTAAAGGGCCAGATAGAAATATTTTAGGCTTTGTGGGTCACACAGTCTGTCTCAGCTACTCACCTCTGCCAGTGTAGCTCCAAAACCTCCATAGTCAATATATAACTAAATGGGGATGGCTGTGTTCAGGTAACAGTTCACTTAAAAAATAAGTAGTCAGCCATTGCCAACTCTTTCAGTGGCTCATAGAACTTTGTAAGTTCCCCATGTTAGGAGCATTAGCTTTTCATCTCAATCAAAGACAATAGTGGATGTGTTGGGGTTAAAAAGATAGACTCTTCTGATTATTCTCCTTTTGCCCCTCCTGATCTGCTCTCTACGCTACTCAATACCCTAGGAGTTTCATTAACTGGGCTCTACCCTTCTAGATGGGTTGGTCCAACAGTTTCCACAGAAAGGAAACTGGAAAGCAGAAGGAAAGCAAGTTTATATTAACTACCCCAGATTCCTTTCTGCCAGGCTGCAGGTAAGCAGTAGCTTCATTCTTCTATTAAAAGACACAGTTCCTACAAGGTAACTCTTTCCATGGCTACAGTAGGTTCTAGTAACTTCCCCTTCCCTTTGTTGTTTCAGGCCTGGAAGTGGCAACTGTTCCTCACTGTTAATAGCTCAGAGGGTTCCTCCACCTCATGTTGGTTTCTGTTAACTCTGTTCTAAATAGTCCATTCATTTCCCTCAATTAGCACATATATATATATAGATATATATATATATATGCCATTTACTTCCTGCCAAGATCCTAACCCACACAACATCCAACCAAAGTTTCCAGTGGGAAACTTAAGTCATCCACAACCCCTTTATAGCAGTCCTGAAAAAGTCATGTGCAACTTCTGTCTATTGATTCCTGTGGGACAACACAGGTGGAAGGGGGAATGACAGATGTAAAGAAACTGCATCGAACTCTTACCATTTGCCAACTTTATGCCCTTAAGAAAGTTACTTAACCTCCATTCTTTTAGCTGCCTCAATTATGCCTTAATCCTAATATGAGGATTAAAATATTATCTACCTCATAAGGTAATTATGAAGATTGAGTTAATACACATAAACGTTAGAAGATACCTTACATATATTAATGGCTAAATATATGTTCACTAATTCAATCATGTCAACTCTATTTCAATTCCATTTTCACAAAGGCTATCTACATTTAGGACTTCACCATTTCTCCCCTAGATTACTGCAGTAACCTCTGAACGAGACTCCCTAATTCCCTTGTGTTTCCTACCCAATTCATACAACATAATACAACTCAAGTATCCTACTATAAGATACAAGGTACATAACTTAGAGAAGACTGCATGAGAAATTCCATAAATGAGGAGACTAGATTTAATAAACCTTTTAGGAATATTACAAATCTAAGATTCTATGACTCTTATGAAAAGTGACATTTTTCTATCTATTCAGCTTATCCTAAGTAAACATGTCCATACATGGGTAACAAATCTGACAGAGAAGTTGATACCATCACTCAAGGAAAACCAGCTCTCATTAACATTTTAGTCTATGTAATAAAGGTAGCCCTAAGAAAGTAAATTAAATAAATACTTGAGTTTTCAGCCAGGTGCAGTGGTTCATGCCTGTAATCCCAGCATTTTGGGAGGCAGAGGCAGGTGAATCACTTGAGGTCAGGAGTTCGAGACCAGCCTGGCCAACATGGAGAAACTCTGACTCCACTAAAAATAAAAAAATAAGTCGGGCGTGGTCGTGCACACCTGTAATTCAAGCTACTTGGGAGGTTGAGGTAGGAGAACTACTTGAACCCAGGAGGTGGAGGTTGCAGTAAGCCAAGATCACAGCACTGCACTCCAGCCTGGGTGACAGAGCGAGACTCTGTCTCAAACAAACAAACAAACAAAAAACTTGAGTGTTCAAGCTTTTTCCTAAAATTGATTATATCAGCAATTCATACATCTAAATTGTGTTGGGGGGTGGGGGGAGGTAGAGGGTTTCTAGATCTCAAATTCTCTGTCTAAAACTTCATTACAAAGCAACATCACCTAGTCAAGAAGCAAAAGTTCGGTGGCTCAAGCCTGTAATCCCAGCACTTTGGGAGGCCGAGACGGGCGGATCACGAGGTCAGGAGTTCGAGACCATCCTGGCTAACACGGTGAAACCCCGTCTCTACTAAACAATACAAAAAACTAGCCGGGCGAGGTGGCGGGCGCCTGTAGTCCCGGCTACTCGGGAGGCTGAGGCAGGAGAATGGCGTAAAAACCCGGGAGGCGGAGCTTGCAGTGAGCTGAGATCAGGCCACTGCACTCCAGCCTGGGCGACACAGCGAGACTCCGTCTCAAAAAAAAAAAAAAGAAGCAAAAGTAGCCTCTTAGAAGCCAAGTCAGTGAGTGTATTAATCTTAATCTTTTTCATAGAAGAAATGTCGCTATGGTCTTATACTTGTTTCATGCACAATTATAAAATGCTTGGCTATACAGGCTTTCACACTATATACCAGATAAAGAGTAATAAAATTTTAATTAGGAAATTGAAAAAAAAGGAAAGGGAGAATTTGGGAGGCGATAGATATTAGTAGAAGGACCATGGAACTTGTAATCATACAGACCCTAATTTTAATTCTTACCTATTCTCGAAACAATTATCTGGAAGACTCTAAACTTTCTAAGTACTGTGAGGGGTGGATTGTTACTCTTTATAGTGGACTTGTTACTGTTTATAATTGTTGAGAATAAACTTACCACAACAGATTTTCTCTGGAAATTTATGTTGTTGATGCAGACGACCTGATGGGTTGTATATTAATAAATATAAAAAGAAAATAAGGAAGAAATAATTTTTCTTATTAAAGTATAATTATATCCAAGTATAAATTAGGACTATGTTCTAAGTAATTCAAACTTGCATGTCAATATTTCATTTTAAAACTCTACAAATCGGGGCCTGGTGCGGTGGCTCACACGCCTGTAATCCCAGCACTTTGGGAGGCCGAGGCAAGCAGATCACGAGGTCAGGAGTTCGAGCCCAGCCTGGCCAACAGAGTGAAACCCAGTCTCTACTGAAAATACAAAAGTCAGCCGGGCATCGTGGCACATGCCTGTAATCCCGGCTACTCAGGAGGCTGAGCCAGTAGAAAAGCTTGAGCCCGGGAGGTGGTGGCTGCAGTGAGCCGAGATCGCGTCGCTGCACTCCAGCCTGGGCGACAGAGAGAGACTCCATCTAAAAAAATAAAAAATTTAAAAAAAAAAAAAAACCTCTACCAATTGGGATGATTTTTACAAATCTAGCTACAGTCACGAAAACAGATTTTACAGAAATACAATCTAGTACTTAGAAAAAAACTTAAGTAACCTGCAACGGGAATTAAATTTGCTGAATAACACTGTCATTCAAAACATTTTTACCTTACAAACACCATTTCCATCCAACTAGTAAATTCTAGTTTCCCAGGCCCACCAAGTCAATTTCAAGCAATCACAAAATGTAATTAATGGCAACAAAACCAAAAGGAAGGAAGGGAAATGAAAAAATACTTATAATTTATATGGCCTTGGGCTTTCAAAGCCCTTGTCTCCTTTCTTCCTGTTCATTCTGGCGGGCTCTACACCAGTCAGCGGCATGAAGTGGTCCCGCGGAGCTTGGCTTCCCGGCTTCCCGATGGGATACAGGGCATTACTGGTCTTTGGCACCTCACACTCCCCGCTCCCCTGCGGTCCCCAAAAGTCACGTCTCGCAGCCGGCCAGTCCCCAGGGGAGCGAACTGAAGGGTGCTGCCCGTCTCAACCTCGATCCTTCGACTAGCTCCTAGAAGCCGCCGTCAACAAGCTTCTGTCACAGAGATGCTCCTCTCCGCAAATGCTCAAAGCGACCATCGGCCGACATCTTGTCTGAAACCTCTGACCTCCGACGTCAGCGGAAGTGGAACGGCGGCGGGGGTAGAACTAGGAAGTCTTGTCAATGGGCAGGGCTTGCGATTTTCGCCTGTGCCTTATCGTAAAAAATTGTTAAAATTTAGGAAAGCGAAGAAACTATTTGGTGGATGAAGCGAGAACAGCAGCAACAAAAGGAGGAAAGGTAGTTTTCTAGTACAAGCATATTAAGAAGAATGGAGGACAAAGTTTGCGAAGAGCCAGGTATAAATAGGCTGGGGCAGGGTGCTAGTAACCGGGCGGGGTGGGGTGGTGGGAAGTCTCCCCAAATCAGAAGGTGCGTGCCTCTGGCTTGCTGTGTCAACAGACACACTGGGTCCGGTGATTTAAGCTCTAAAATATGTGATTAGACTGCAGATAGTCTAAATGTCAAAACTCCAGCACTCCAGAGCTCTCACTAGGCACTGCTGCCTTAGTATTTATTTTAAAATATAGATTACAAGGCCAGGCGCAGTGGCTCATTCCTGTAATCCCAACACTTTGGGGGACCGAGGCGGGCCGATAATTTGAGGTCAGGAGTTCGAGACCAGCCTGACCAACATGGTGAAACCCCGTCTTTACTAAAAATTATACAAAATTAGCTGGGCGTGGTGCACGCCTGTAATCCCAGCTACTTGGGAGGCTGAGGCATGAGAATTGCTTGAACCCGGGAGACGTAAGTTGCAGTGAGCTGAGATCGTTCCACTGCACTCCAGCCTGGGCGACAGAGCCGAGACTGTCTCAGGAAAAAAAAAAGAAAAAGAATAAAATATAGACCAGAGGCCAGGCGTGGTGGCTTACGCCTGTAATCCCAGCACTTTGGGAAGCCGAGGCAGGCGTATCACTTGGGGTCAGGAGTTCAAGACCAGCCTGGCCAACATGGTGAAAACCTGTCTCTACTAAAAATACACAAATTAGCCCTGCGTCGTGGCGTGCGCCTGTATTCCCAGCCACTCAGGAGGGTGAGGCATCAGAATCACCTGAACTCGGGAAGCTGAGTTTGCAGTGAGCTGAGATCATGCCACTCTACTCCAGCCTGGGCGACAAAGCGAGACTCCATCTCAAAATAAATAAATAAATAGACTACACATCGATATACTGTGTATGTATATATATCATATAATCCATATAAATGCAGAAACATTTATTAAAAGACATTTCAAAGCCATTGTGTTTGTATTTCATGTTCGTGACAATAAAAACTTGTAAACTTCAGTAACAGTTAAACCTTGTTTAATTAATTATGGATTATCCATTAACATTTTTGAAACTTGGACCATTTAACCTTGGCCTGTACCCCCTCCAACTGTCCTGGTGACCAGTTCATTAGCTAAGTTAAAATTAATTTGCACTTTGATCTAAACCAAAACAAATCAGGAAAATAAAGCTATAAAGGAACTTTAACAAGCATTCCAAAACCAACTAGAAATTACTTGAAGTTTTCGAGTGAGCACTGCCTGTGCCAGTATTCTTCATTATAGGATGATAAACCCATTTTTTCCCCAAAGTGCATGTCTACGCCAGGCAGAGGAGTAATTATTCAGCCAATTTCATGGATGTAAACAACGAATATAAATAATTGATAGCACCTAGTGGCTTCCAGTTTGGGTAGAAGGGTAAAAGTAGAGGGGAACTCACTCACTTGAGAAATGATATTTAAGTGAATAAAGAATTCTCTTCTATGAAACTATTACTATTTAGTTCTCTGGAAAACTTAAAATGTATTAATGATTAGAACATCAAATCCTAAATAAAGAAATGACACTTTAAAAATAAAAAGCCAAACTTTAAATAAATCACAGAGACCTCAGACATAACATAGGAAACAATACTTTCTTTTGTCCTTGTTTACACTGTGTACATAGTACAAATATAATTTGAAAGCTACATCCTATAACATTTAAGAAATAACAACAGTAGTTTCAAAATGCTTAACATGAGGAGGAAAAGGCCTTAGAAAACTAGGTTTTTAAAAGTCAGATATAAAAGTACAAGTTATTTTTCTTGTATCCAGCAACTTTATAAAGCAACTTGAGTCCCGAAGGAAAAACTGTTGTTCTTTTAAGAAATGGGTCTTCTCGAATTATATACTTTAACACCATTTTGCATCGAAGAACGAGAATATTTAGTGAGTAATGCACCTATGGTCTGCTTCTCTCCACACAAATCTCTGTAGGAACAATAAAAAAAAAAAAAAAATGAATATTTTAGGCAACATATTATGATACAGTATTATGTACATATTTTATCTCTCTCCCCCGAATCTGTCTTCTCAACAAACATAAGTGTAGATGTTTGTGGGAGAGATAGGGTGGGAAGTGGTTCTAAGTTTTAATTAAATTAAGTACATTACATGTATTATCTCATTTAACCCACACAATAAAAGTAGGAGTAGGCCAGGTGGGTGGCTCATGCCTGTAATCCCAGCACTTTGGGAGGCCGATGTGGGCAGATCACAAGGTCAGGAGTTCAAGAACAGCCTGGCCAACATAGTGAAACCCTGTCTCTACTAAAAAGAGAAAAAAAAAATAGGGCGTGGTGGTGGGTGCCTGTAATTCCAGCTACTTGGGAGGCTGGGGCAGGAGAATTGCTTCAACTCAGGAGGTGGAGGTTGCAGTGAGCGGAGATCGCGCCACTACACTCCAGCCTGGGCGACGCTGTGAGACTCCGTCTCAAAAAACCAAAAAAAAGCAAAAAACAAAAACTAGGAGTAATGTATTATTTCACCGTATGTTAGATATAAGGAACTATGGCTCAGACAAGTAATAAATGACAAGAGTCAAATTCTGCCACCAGGTTTGTATAACTTCAAAGTCTATGCTATTTCTATTATATCACACAGCCTCTAAATTAGAAATACAAGCAGTAGTGAGGCCTATACAGCAGGGCCTAGAGTCAGAGAACCTGGATACAGGGTACCTGTGTGAACTTGTCTAGGTTACCAATGCTTCCTGAACTTTGGTTTCCTCTTCTGTACCTCAAAGAGAAGAAGATTATGACTGGAACATAACGAGGAGAGGGAGGAATAGGAGGACATGAGCTGGAGAAGGGGCAATAGCTAGATCATGTAGAACCTTGAAGCACAGGGAAAAAGAATTGTGACTTAATTCTACATGTAATGGGAAGATTACAAAATTAAAACACTAAGAGTGTTTTAATTAATGGAAAAGTACAACATGATGTAAGTTTTAAATAATGGAGGTGGCCGGGCACGGCAGCTCACGCCTGTAATCCCAGCACTTTAGGAGGCCAAAGTAGGCAGATTACTTGAGGTCAGGAGTTTGAGACCAGCCGGGCCAACATAGTGAAACCCTGTCTCTACTAAAAACACAAAAATTAGCCGGGTACGGTAGTGCACGCCAGTAGTCCCAGCTACTCCGGAGGCTAAGGCAGGAGAATCGCTTGAACTCAGGAGGCAGAGTTTGCAGTGAGCCAAGATCACACCACTGCACTCCAACCTGGGCAACAGAGTGAGGCGCCGTCTCAAATAAATAAATAAATAAATAAATAAAGGAGCCAATGAGTTGATTATGGAAGCTGAGCAGTAGATATGTGGAGGTTTCATTATATTGTCACTTGAATATTTAAACAGTATAAGAAGGAAAAAGGGGAAGGGGGCAAAAATAGAACAGGGAGAGCAATTCAGAGGCAGGTACAAGATGATCCATCAGGGTTTGCTCATAGTTTGAACCAGAAGGTAGGGGAAGGAAAGGATAGGGAGGATTCCTAGACTTTGGTTTAAGTAACTGGATTAGTAGTGGTGCTGTTAACTGTATTGATGAAGCGGGGTAAGGCCGAGGGAGAAGCAACGATTCTGTTATGAACATGTTAAGCTTGAAATTCCTATTGGATATCCAACTGGAAAGGTGAATTAGGCAACTAGATATAGGAATCTGGACTTCAGGGAAAAGGGCAAGTATGAAGATGAAATTAGGAAGTCGTTAAATTTGTTTCCAGGCCTAGATGAGGGCACCAAAGGAAAAGTATAAACAGAAGAGAAGATGGCCGAAAAATAGACCCGGAGCACTCCAACATTTAAAGATTGAGAAGGAAAGGGAGACATCAACAAAAGAGATGGTTTTCTCCCCTCTCATCCAAGGAAGAGGGGAGAAACTTGTGTTTCAAGTAGGAGGAAGCAGACACTGTCAAATAGTGCTAAGTCAAGTAATCAAGGACAAATGATTAAGCATTGAGTGTAGAAAGACGGATGTCATTGGATTAAGAAGATGTCATTGAGTAAAGGAAAGAATGGGAGGTGAAAAGCATAGAGTGAGTATAGGAAACTTGTAAAAGACATTTTCTTATGAAGGAGAGCAAAGGACATGGGGTCCAATAGGTTGCTATTGTTGTCTTTCAAGATGGGCAATATTACAGAATTTTGTATGCTGGTGGGGTTGATCCAGAAGAGGGAGACATAATAACACAAGGGGTGAAAGGGGTAACTCGAGGATCCAAGTCTTTAAGAAGGCAGAGGAGATGGACCTACTGCAGAAGGACTGGCCTTAGGAGCATGGGAAATTCATACACTACACAGGACTGCAAAGGAAGTAGGTGTACACATGAGGAGGTTGGCTGATTTGGCAGTGAGAAAGAAGGTTGTTCTGGAAGCACTGCTTCTATGTTCTGAAACAAATAAGATCATAAAAGGAAACAGAGGGTACTGCTGGTATGAAAAAGGAAAAGAAGATGTAGAAGAAGCTCCAAGGGTAGAGAAGTTCCATGAGGAAATCATGCCTGGCGAGGGGCCGTTCTAAGTACCACTAGGTTCTTAAGCAAGACTGGCAGCTTCATTGTGTAGTATTCTCCAGAAAGTTTTAGCTGGCCATGTGTAGGCACAGAGTAAGCAGAAAGTTGGGTTTAATCTTTTTAGCTTTTTGCCAGACAAATATGGCAAGAGGGAGAGAGGGCCACAGGAATAAAGTGTAGACAGTAAGAGCTAAGAAGATTGGCCACGGGATTCGAGCTGGGTAAAGAGAAGAAAGAACACCTGAGAGGTGTGACACAGTGACAAAGTTGTAGTGTTAGTTGATTTCAAGCATTAGGGGACTCAAGATTTTATAAGAAGTAACTTTGGGGCTAACGTGTTCTACTGCAATCTGGCCTCTCCCAAAATGTTAAATAAAGTAAGGCATGAGGTGGCAATCAGAGAGGGGTGTTGGCCTTAGAGTCATAGTGGGATATATATTTTGTCCCTCAAAGGGGACAGTTTTCCAGGAATGAGAGCAAAGAAGTGGTTTTAGAAGCAATAGTGAGGAGCAGAGATAACACATACTCCACCTCCAGAAGCAATAATTGTGGAGGACAGAGAAGACAGCCACCACCTAAGAGTTTCTAGGGAAGCAGTATCCTCAGGGAATACTCAAGAAAATTGTGTTCCAATCATAAATCTAAAATGCTGTGCCACTCACCGTAAAAACAACCCTCAAAATCCGTCTTTAATAAATTACTTACTGAATATATGGGGCAATATCTTCTTCTGTCCACTTCTCCCTTAGAGAGAAAAGGCTATTAAAACGTTCCTGATTATCCTCAGGTAAATCATCTACTTTCAGCAAAGATATGATTTCCGGTCTCGAGTGTCTATCCACCAGCGCTAAACCCTACAAGAAATGAGAAGAAACACAGCAGTTAAAGTAATGTTGTAATGTTTAAACATGACTCATTCTTTTACCTTTAGGTTTAGCTTAGCTCAAGATATTCAAAATGTCAGCTACATGGAACTTAAACTATCCAGAGATTTACAACAGCCTTTTTCATACAAAGAGCTCCTTTAAGCAGTGACTTATTTCCTCCTCTGCAATCTGGCTTCTACCACCAGTAGTTTATCAAGATAGCTCTGGTTCTAAAGGTCACCAGTAACCTGTCATTGCCAAATCCAGTGGGCCCTTTTCTTGGATTCATCGTGTTAGCCTTCTATTTTCTTTTTGAGACAGAGTCTTGCTCTGTCACCCAGGCTGGAGTGCAGTGGCGCAGTCTTGGCTCACTGCAACCTCTGCCTCCTGGGTTCAAGAGAGTCTCCTGACTCCACCTCCTGAGTAGCTGTGACTACAGGTACAGGCCACCACGTCCAGCTAATTTTTATATTTTTAGTAGAGAAGGGGTTTCACCATGTAGGTCAGGCTGGTCTTGAACTCCTGGCCTCAAGTGATCCACCCTCCTCAGCCTCCCAAAGTGCTGGGATTACAGGTGTGAGCCACTTTGCCCAGTCCCTAGCCCTCTATTTTCTTCGTTACTGTTGATTACTCCTTCTTCTTTAAATCTCTCTCCATCCCTGACATCACAGTCTTATTTTCCTCATAACTTGATGTTGTAGCTCCCTGAGGCTTCCATCCCAACCACTCTACTTGCTTCACTGTCACTCTACTGAGTAACCTCATCTAAACCTGTAGCCTAAGCCACCACTTACTTGCTAATGACTATAATATTTATATCTTTAGCTCAGATGTCTCTTTTGAGTCCCAGACCTCTGTATCCAAATCTATACATGAACTCGTTTATCATCCAAACCTGCTCTAGTTCCACTATCCTAGGAAAACAGGAAACCTAAGCATCAGCTTTGATTCCATTAGTCAAACACCATACCTATGTGGTCACTGAAGTCTATGTGATAGATGTTAAGACTTCAGGATTCCTCTATCCATTCCCCCATTACCTATCTCTTTGACCAGTACTCTCTTAGTTGGGAACATATGTGTTGACAGCCTGCACAGTAATCCTTTTTCAAATCTAACCAACCTTCCATCTGTCCATCTTCTTTACTGTCATAGTATTCTTTTCAAAAGGCCAAACTGATGCGTTTCTAATGAGGTAACCCCTCTAATTAATGTCACTCAGTGGCCTCAAAGAGCTTTCTAGATAGAGTTGAAATTCCTTAGCGCAGTCCATAGTGTCCTTACCTCACAAGCATCCTTTACTCCAGCCCATGCATCCCTACAACAGTGCCTCAGTTTTTATTTGCCCCCCAACTTTGCCATGCTGTCCCAGATTTCCACCTCTGGCCTTCCTACCATCTAGAGAGCAACAGTTCATCTTTCCACTCAGCAGCTAAAACGTCTGTTCCTTCAGAAAGTCACCCATGATTGACCAGTCTGATAGCTAAGCCCCTTTTCTTTGCTCTCATAACATCGTGTGCACGCCTTTCCCGTGGCGTAGATCACTCTGCATTGTAAGAACAGATTTATGCATGTAATATGTGTCCATACCCCATTGCGAGTCCCCAGGCTAAGCACCATGATGACACCTTGTATGACATTTTCTCCTGAGCACCTAGCATGGTGCCTCGACATAGAACTCCATAAATACCAAGCAAATCTTTACATTTAACTAACGGTATATTTACCGAGTATACGCCACATGCCAAGCAGTATGCTACATACTAGCAAGCAACAGCAAACAAAATGCCATCAAAGTAGAGAGCGGTGAACCACATAAACATTTTTCCAAGCTAAGGGGAGAGTGCCGTGAAGGAAAGCATAGCGTGCTATCGAACAGTAAAACCAGAGGCCTTTGCTTCAAGCGGAGAATGAAGGAAGGCCTCCTTGATGAAGTGACTCAGATGAGCAGGAGGTGACCAGATGAAATTAGAGTATCATTCTAGAACAAAAAGCTTTGTTTGAAGGTCCTAAGGTAGGTGAGAGCTTGATGATCTTGAAAACCTGAAAGAGGGCTGGTATGCAGTGAGCAGAAGGGAAAGTAGCCAGAGATGAAGCTATGAAGGTGATCCTGAAGGGCCTTTATAGGCCAAGACATGAATTCTGAGTTTTTTCAATCCTGAGTGCAATAGGCAACCATTAAACTGATTTAAGGCCAGGTGCAGTGGCTCACACCTATAATCCCAGCACTTTGGGAGGCCAAGGTGGGCGAACCTCCTGAGGTCAGGAGTTCGAGACCAGCCTGACCAACATGGCGAAACCCTCTCTACCAAACATACAAAAATTAGCTGGGTGTGGTGGTGGGTGCCTGTAATCCCAGCTACTTGGGAGCCTGAGGCAGGAGAATCCCTGGAACCCAGGAGGCGGGGGTTGCAGTGAGCTGAGATTGAGCCACTGAATGAGACTCAGTATCAAAACTAACTAACTAACTAAATAAATAAAGTGATTTAAGCAGGACATTCATCTGATCTGACTGGCATTTATTTATTTATTTATTTATTTATTTTTTGGAGACAGAGTCTCGCTGTCACCCAGGCTAGAGCACACTGGCATAAACTCGGCTCACTGCAGCCCCCGCCTCCCAGGTTCAAGGGATTCTCCTGCCTCAGCCTCTCGAGTAACTGGGATTACAGGTGCCCGCCACCACACCTGGCTAATTTTTGTATGCTTAGTAGAGATGGGCTTTGGCCATGTTGACCAGGCTGGTCTTGAACTCCTGACCTCAGGTGGTCTGCCTGCCTTGGCCTCTCAAAGTGCTGGGATTACAGGCGTGAGCCACCACACTTGGTCTGACTGGCATTTTTAAAAGATCATTCTAGTAGCACCACAGAGAACGGATTGGAAGGGAGCAAAAGTAAAAGTGCAAGGGGCCTGCCTAGGGATGCTATTGCTGTTTAGAGGCAGAAAATCAAGGTAGTCTGGACTAGGAGAGGGGTGCTACAAATAGTGAGAAATGGAACAAAATAAGATACCTGAGTAGGAAGAGGGATTAAGAGGAAATGGACCCAAGCAATCTTACAGAGGTGATAGATATGTTCTAAAACTGTATTGTAGTGAGAGCAACTTACTAAAATTATTAAAAATATTTTAAAGGTGTAGTTTATAATATGTTAAGTATACTCCAATACTTTATTGGGTTTTAAGGACTATGTGATGGATTGGATGTACATGCACTCCTAATGGGTGTCTAGGAAAAGAAATTGGTTCCAAATTCAGCTCCAACTCAAGTATCATTCACCTAGTAATTAATCAACTGTTGAAGTAAGGTGGAAATGTCTATTGCTATTACCTTAAGCTGATCAAGACTAGTTATCATTCCTTCAGGAACACTCTGCTGCCATACTTCTTGAAACTCAGCGAGATTGAATTTCACTGCATTCTGAAGTAGCATTTGTGCTGTTGCTCTGCATATTTTATCAGCATCCAACTCAAAATAAACTTCGCCTAAGGAAAAGGTATCAGATAGTTTCAAATTACCATCTTATAATTAAATACTATACTAACATTTCCTTTTTTTACTGCAGTTTCTTGAAAGGAATTATACACCTAAACTCACTTCCACAACCCTGTAGTTCGTTTTTTTTTTGTTTTTTTGTTTTTTTGTTTTTGAGATAGAGTCTCGCTCTATCTATCACGCCAATGCACTCCAGCCTGGGTGTGATCTCGGCTCACTGCAACCTCCACCTCCTGGGTTCAAGTGATTATCCTGTCCCAGCCTCCCAAGAAGCTGGGATTACAGGTGTGCGCCACCACGCCTGGCTAATTTATTTTTAGTAGAGATGGGTTTTCACCATGTTGGCCAGGCTTGTCTCGAACTTCTCACACCTCAGGTGATCTGCCCACCTTGGCCTTCCAAAGTGCTGGGATTACAGACGTGAGCCACTGTGCCGGCCTTTTTTTTTTTTTTTTTTTTTTTTGAGAAGGTCTCACTCTGTCGCCCAGGCCAGAGAGCAGTGGCACAATCAAGGCTCACTGTAGCCTCGACCTTCCCAGGCTCAGGTGATCCTCCCACCTCAGATTCCTGAGTAGCTGGGACTACAGGCCTGTGCTGCCACACCCAGCTAATTTTTGTATTTTTTTGTGGAGACAGCGTTTTATCATGTTCTCCAAGCTGGTGTCGAAATCCTGGGCTCAAGTGATCCACCCACCTCAGCCTCCCAAAGTGCTGGGATTATAGGTGTGAGCCACTGCACCCAGCCAGAGTTCTTATTTTTAACACCAACAGGCTTTAGAAAGGTATGCCAGTTTTAACATATAAGAGTTAAATGAGAATATTTTCCAAATCTTACCTTCATCTACATATTTCTTCCCATAACATTTAAGACAGTGTTCTATCATTTCCCTGAAAAATTTAAAACACCCATTTGAAAAGTTATAAGTATTTTTATGCACTATATTTTAACTCCACTGCCAACTCAAAATTAAGAAAGAAATTTGATATTTCAAATACTAAGTGATTTTGGTTGCCAAATAATATTTTATTTAAAGTAGGAACTAAAATATACTGAGTAGCTACTATGTGCCAGGCCCCATGCTAAACATTTTAACATCAATTATGTAAGCATACATTTATTATTATAAAATAGCTCAAACATATTATTTCCTTACTTTATTTATTATTATTTATTTTTATTTATTTTTTTTGAGAGTGCAGTAGTACGATCTCGGCTCACTGCAACCTCCACTTCTGGAGTTCAAGCAATTCTCCTGCCTCGGCCTCCCAAGCAGCTGGGACTACAGGCAAGCACCAGCACGCCCAGCTAATTTTTGTATTTTTTAGTAGAGACTGGGTGTCACGATGTTGGCCAGGACAGTCTCGATCTCCCGACCTCGTGATCCACCCACCTTGTCCTTCCAAAGTGCTGGAATTACAGGCATAAACCACTGCGCCTGGCCTATTTCTTTATATTTTTATGGCCCAAAACAAACAAGATAATGCATATGTATTCACCCCAGTGACCAAAATTCCCAAATCTTCTTTGGTTGTAATTTTAAACATTTCTCAAAGATATCAAAATATAACTATTGTAGTTTATGCCCTGGGTTTAATTCCAATCTATAAAAGAACTCCCTTCCCCTTAAGGAAATCTGGATAGACAAGAAATTAAAATACTTACTCTGGCTCCAATGGTCCAAGTTCCTGAAGGCATGTATTCAAAGGAACTTTGCTAAAAGACCATGATTCAGAATCCACAAGCTGAGTTACATGATTCAGAAGTTTCATCTCATAATCAAATTCAAGAATCCTCCAATAACCTACAAATCGCATAAGTTATATTTACCAAAGAACTTTTTTTTTTAAGGCAGGGTCTCAACTCTGTCACCCAAGCTGGAGTACAGTAGCGTGATCTCAGCTCATTACAACCTCCGCCTCCTGAGTTCAAGCAATTCTCCCATCTCAACCTCCGAAGTAGCTGGGACTACAGGCATGCACTATCATGCCTGGCTAATTTTTGTATTTTTAGTACAAACAGGGGTCTACCATGTTGGCCAGGCTGGTCTTGAACTTTCGACCTCACATGAGCAGCCCACCTCGGCCTCCCAAAATGCTGGGATTACAGGCATGAGCCACTGTGCCTGGCCCAAAGAACATTTTATGTAAACTAGCTAATAGATTGATAAAGTCACAGCATACTCTTGCCTACTGCAAAAATGAGACAATAGGCTGGGTGTGCTGGCTCACTCCTGTAATCCCAGCACTTTGGGATCCTGAGGCCAGGAGTTTGAGACCAGCCTGGCCAACACAGTGAAACCCCATCTCTACTAAAAATACAAAAACTTAGCTGGGCACGGTGGCACACACCTATAATCCCAGCTGCTCAGGAGGCTGAGGTATGAGAATTGCTTGAACCTGGGAGGCCAAGGTTGCAGTGAGCCACGATTACACCACTGCACTCCAGCCTGGGCAATGGTGAGACTGTCTCAAAAAAAAAAAAACAACTATTCACTTTCTGTAAACAGTGCTTCTTCTTAAGCTTTTCTCCCAATCATTTTAAATTGTATCTT
This sequence comes from Macaca mulatta, assembly GCF_049350105.2. NCBI lineage: Eukaryota > Metazoa > Chordata > Mammalia > Primates > Cercopithecidae > Macaca > Macaca mulatta. The sequence goes on from NC_133413.1 coordinate 130,216,126, forward strand.
CAGGGAGATCAAGTTGTTTTTCAAGAGTACTTTACATATGACTAGCTTTTCTCAAGTGCTTTCTTTCTTCTTCTTTTTTTTTTTTTTTTTTTTTTTCCTTAGAGATGGGGTCTTACTCTTGCCCAAGCTGGTCTTAAACTCCTGTGCTCAAATGATCCTCCTGCCTCAGCCTACAGAGTAGCTGGGATATTAAAGGCACATAGCATGGCACCCTTCTCTCCAGTGCTTTGACATTCAACTATCTCACAATAATCTTGTCATTCTAAACAGAAATTAGGAAATCTGCAGTTGGTACAGTCATTTCATTAGAGTATCATACAAATGAGGTAAAGGTCATAGGTTCACTATTCATGATCATCTCTGCTGTGCTGGACTACCATGGTTATAACTCTCATCACAGCTATCTTGCAGAGGCATTTCTATACTCACAAAGAAGTCCAGCTCACCAAAGAGATGATAGACTCTGAGGTACAAGGTGGATGAGGGCCAAGTTAAGGGCTGGGCATCATAAAGATCCCTTTCCTATTCCTGTGAGAGATTATGACATGCCATTTTATTTATTTATTATTTATTTGTGATGGAGTCTCACTCTGTTGCCCAGCGTGGAGTGTAGTGGCATGATCTCAGCTCACTGCAACCTCCACCTCCCGGGTTCAAGTGATTCTCCTGCCTTAGCCTCCTGAGTAGCTGGGACTATAGGCATGCGCCAACATGCCCAGCCAAGTTTTTTGTATTTTTACTAGACAGGGTTTTGCCATGTTGGCCAGGCTGGTCTCGAATTCCTGACCTCAGGTGGTCCACTTGCCTCGGCCTCAAAAGGGCTGGGACTACAGGCATGAGCCACTATGCCTGGCCATGAAATGCCGTTTTATAACTGATGGCAGGACCACCACCCCAGAGAAAGAAAAGTATACATCCACCATTTCTAAGGGAGAATGTTTCTAGTCTTACTCTGAAAACATAAAGGCAACATTTAAAAAATGGATTGTGTGATGTAAAACTGAGGAAGAAAGCGAGAAGTAATCTACGCATCCCCCTACAGAAATTGTATCCATCCCCATGCTGTTAATAATGCAAAGGGCTGCATTAAAATGCATAGTTTCATCTGCCTTTTTTTAAAAAAAAAAAAAAGAAAAGAAAAGCTTTAGGGCCGGGCACCATGGCTCACACCTGTAATTCCAGCACGTTGGAAGGCCAAGGCAGGAGGATTACCTGAAGTGAGGGGTTCAAGACCAGCCTGGCCAACATGGCAAAACCCCATCTCTACCAAAAACACAAAAATTAGCTGGATGTGGTGGCACGTGCCTGTAACCCCAGCTACTCAGGAGGTTGAGGCATGAGAATCACTTGAACCCACGAGGCGGAGGCTGCAGTGAGCCGAGATCACGCCACTTTACTCCAGCCTGGGTGACAGAGTGAGACTCCATCCAAAAAAAAAAAAATTAATTTTGCTAGTTCAAGGACCTGGGTTATATGCCATATGCTGTCACTAACTCCACATGTACCCTGGACAAGTTAGTTGCCCTTCCTAGGCCTTAGTTTCCTTACCATTTATAAAAAATAAAAGATTAGACTATTTGATGTCTTAGGACTTTATTTATTTATTTATTTGACGGAGTTTCACTCTTTCACCCAGGCTGGAGGGCAGTGATGCGATCTCCACTCATTACAACCTCCGCCTTCCAGTTTCAAGGGATTCTCCTGCCTCAGCCTCCCGAGTAGCTGGGATTACAGGCGCCCACCAACACGCCTGGTTAATTTTTGTATTTTTAGTAGAGATGGAGTTTCACCATGTTGGCTAGGCTGGTCTCGAACTCCTGACCTTGTGATCGGCCAGCCTCGGCCTCCCAAAGTGCTGGGATTACAGGTTTGAGCCACCGCGCCCAGCCTGGACCTTTCTTAATCAAACATGGTTCTTCCTTTACCATTTAATTCAAAAAAATTGGAAGGAGTCAAAGTGTGATTAAAGTCACTGGTAGCAGACTGACCTCATGTAAAGATAATCACATGTAGTCTCTATCCCACAACGAGAAAGACAAATATTACCATCTTTTCTTTTTTTAGACAGAGTTTCACTCTGATGCCCAAGCTAAAGTACAGTGGTACCATCTCAGCTCTCTGCAACCTTTGCCTCCCAGGTTCAAGCAACTCTCGTGCCTCAGCCTCCCAAGTAGCTGGAATTACAGGCATGCACCACCACACCCAGCTAATTTTGTATTTTCATGGAGACAGGGTTTCACCACGTTGGCCAGGCTGGTCTCAAACTCCTGGCCTCAAGTGATCCACCCGCCTCAGCTTCCCAAAGTGCTAGGATTACAGGCGTAAGCCACTGCGCCCGGCCCAAATGACACCATCCTTAAACCCAAAAGAATATTAAATAAACTATATGCAGTAGGGTGAAGATGTCCAAAAACTTCTCTCCCTTATGATGGCCAATGTCATCATTGTTATAATAGTAGTAAGTAACACTACCTCCAATCTCACAGGCATTTAGAACTTGTAATTGGGTCATTATTTCTTCCTCACTTGCCTGAATTTGATCAAGCAAATCTTCAGTCGTATACTGCAAAAAGAAAAAAATATTTTAAGACCTTTGAAGAATATTTTGTTTTTAGATTTCTTGCTGAATATTGGGGAATACATGAACAGATTAAGGCAATATTTATGCAGTAGCTCAGTTTCTTTTCTTAATGTATAATGATTTCTACACAAAATCAATGTATATCTTAGAAAACAAAGAGGTAAATCTTCATGACACTGGATTTGGTGATGGCTTGTTAAATGACACCAAAAACCAAGCAACAAAAGAAAAAGTAGATCAACTGAACATCACCGAAATAATCAACTTTTGTACTTCAAAACATTATCACCACAAAAGGACAAATACTGTATGATTCCCCTTATCTGAGGTATTAAAAGCAGTGAAATTCATAGAGACAGGAAGTAGAATGGTGGTTGCCAGGGGCTGAGGGGACGCAGAAACAGGAGTTATTGTTTAACAAGCACAGAGTTGCAGTTTGAGAAAATGAAAAAGTTATAGAGATGGATGGTGCTAAAGACTGCATACCACTATGAATGTACTTGATGCTACTGAACTGTACACTTTAAAATGGTAAATTTTATTTTTTCTTTCTTTTTTTTTTTGAGATGGAGTTTTGCTCTTGTTGCCCAGGCTGGAGTGGAATGGCACGATCTCAGCTCACTGCAACCTGCACCTCCCAGGTTCAAGTGATTCTCCTGCCTCAGCCTCCCGAGTAGCTGAGATTATAGGCGTGCGCCACCACGCCCGGCAAATTTTGTATTTTTAGTAGAGACGGGGTTTCTACATGTTGGTCAGGCTGGTCTCGAACTGCCGGCCTCAGGTGATCTGCCTGCCTTGGTCCCCCAAAGTGCTGGGACTACAGGCATGAACCACCCCGCCCGGCCTCTTTTTTTTTTTTTTAATACAAGGTCTCATGCTGTCACCAGGCTGGACTGCAGTGGTGTGATCATGGCTCACTTGCAGCCCCAACCTCCTAGGCTCAGGTGATTCTCTCACCTCATCCTGGGACTAGAGGTATGCAACTATGCCCAGCTAATTTTTAAATTTTTTGTAGAGACAGGTTCTTGCTGTGTTGCCCAGAATGGTCCCAAACTCCTGGGCTCAAGCAATACTCCCACCCTGGCCTCCTAAATTGCTGGGATTACAGGTGTGAACCACTGCCCCCAACCCCAAAAATGTTAAATTTTATGTTATGTATATTTTACTGCAATAAAAAAAAGCAAGAAAGTCAAAAGACAGCCCACAAAATGGGAGAAAATATTTGCGAATAATATATCTGATAAAGGACTAGTATCTAGACTATCTAAAGAATTTGCTTACAACTCAGTAATAAAAAGACAAATAACTAAAAATCAGGCAAAGAAACTGAATAGGCATTTCTCCAACGATATACAAATCGTCAATAAGCCCGTGAGGTGTTCAACATCAATGGAAACTAGTGCAGCCACTCTGGAAGACAGTATGGCAGCTTGAAAGCTTATACAGAGTCACCATATGACCCATCAATTCCACTCCTAGGTACATACCCAAGAAAAATGAAAATATAGGTCCACATAAAAACTTGTACATGAATGTTCACAAAAGCATTATTCATAATATCCAAGAAGTAGAAGTTACACAAATGTCTATTAGCTGACAAGTGAATGAATAAAATATGGGTATGTCCGTAAAATGAGATATTATTCAGCAAGAAAAGGAATAAAACACTGCAGCCGGGCGTGGTGGCTCATGCCTGTTATCCCACCACTTTGGGAGGCTGAGGCGGGCAGATCACCTGAGGTCAGGAGTCCCAAGACTAGCCTGGCCAACATGGTGAAACCCCATCTCTACTAAAAGTAAAAAATTAGCTGGGCATGGTGGCGTGCACCTGTAATCCCAGCTATTCGGAAGGCTGAGGCAGGAAAATCACTTGAACCCAGGAGGTGGAGGTTGCAGTGAGCCAAGATTGTGCCATTGCACTCCAGCCTGGACAAGAAGAGCAAAACTCCATCTGCAAACAAAACAAAACAAAACAAAACACTGATACATGCTACAACATAAATGAACCTTGAAATGATTAGGCTAAGTGAAAGAAGCCGGTCAGAAAAGGCCACATATTATATGATTCCATTTATATGAAATGTCCAGAATAGGCATATATATAGACAAAGTTTATTAGTGGTAGCCTAGAGCTAAGGGGAAAGGGGAAAGAAGAAAGTGGTACTGGAAGGTGACAGCTAAAGGCTACAGGGTTTCTTTCTGGGGTTATAAAAATGTTCTAAACGTGATGGTGGTAATGGTTTCACAACTCTGTGAATGTACTAAAAAGTATTCAATTGCACACTTTAAAATTGGTGAATTGTTTGGTATGTGAATTATATATCTCAATAAAGCTGTTACCAAAAAAAGTTTTAGAAAGAGCCCATTGGAAAAAAAGGGAACTTCTAGTATAAACATGGTCTTCATATACCAGCAGAGTTCTGTCATTTTTACTTTAAAAACTTTAAAACTGGCCGGGCGCAGTGGCTCACGCCTGTAATCCCAGCACTTTGGGAGGCCGAGGCGGGCGGATCACGAGGTCAGGAGATGGAGACCATCCTGGCGAACACGGTGAAACCCCATCTCTACCGAAAATACAAAAAAATTAGCCGGGCGTGGTGGTGGGCACCTGTAGTCCCAGCTACACGGGAGGCTGAGGCAGGAGAATGGCCTAAACCCGGGAGGCGGAGCTTGCAGTGAGCCGAGATCGCACCACTGCACTCCAGCCTGGGCAACAAAGCAAGACTCCGTCTCAAAAAAAAAAAAAAAAAAAACACTTTAAAACTGTTTTTTACTTTGTTTATATTTTTCCATACTTTCAGGAATTAGTTAATTTTGACACTGGAGTAAGAATATCTTCCATTATGCCCCTCTCAAGAGCATCTAGTCATATTTTTAATTAAATAAAAAAATTTTTTACCTCTAAAAAACTATTATTTCAAAGTTAAGAATATGAGAAGCTTTTAGCTATATAAATGGCATTATTATATATAGGATCTGCCTTAAAATACTCTAGAAAAATTAAAAAGATGGAAGGATAGAAAGGGGATAGAAGAAACAAGACTGACAGGACATTAATTGTTCAAGTGAATGATGAATATATGGGGGTCATTATACTACTCTGTCTGTTTTGGGGTATGCTTGAAATTTTGTAACTTTTTTTAACACAAGCATTTAACAGCTATATAACATAAATTTTAAAAAGAATGTGACCATTGAGTGCCTCTGATTATAGTTGTTAAATTCCAAATAAAAAAAGTGAAAATAAGAGTCTTACTTTTGAGCTATTTGAATCCTTCTCTTTTTGACTGTCAGGTCCTTCATACGGATTTTCCATCAAAAGTTTCTTTAGCTTCTTTAACTTAGGTCTACATCTTCTTAATTCCCAATAATTATTAGAAAAACCAAAGATCTGGAAATTGTAATATATCATAACCTTTTAGGGGCCATTCTAAAGGAAAATTTCATATAAAATTCCAACTTATTAATCTGCCCCCTCAACAAGTACTGAGAAAAGGAAGCTCCAAGGTATTCTGCTTTGTATGAGGAAGGTATTTTTCCAGCCATCTTGACTAGATGGATGGGCATCCTCAAGACCATCTTTTCAGATCCCCTTAATAAGATACTGTCAACATTGTAAGAATCAATAATTGAGTGTCACATCTCAAATATACTCTGAAAACTAGAGTATGCCCAGAAAAAATGACCAGGATGGTGACAATTCTCCAAACCAGGTGGAAACAACTAAAAATGAATATACTTAGGCAAAAAAAAAAAAAAAAGCAGAAAACAGAGAAAAGGTATTATCATAGTCTTCAAATAGGGACGTTAAAGGGAAGAGGGAGTGTGTTGCTCATGTCAAAATGAGGCAAAAGCTAAAGGAGAGACTGCTGCTGAATGCAAGATCTTTGTACTGGTTAGAACTGCAGCTAATTCCTCTGTTTGATTTGTGAAATAGTGAGAGCCTACCACTCAAAATCCATTTGATAAGAGGCCAGAGAATGGATGAGTATCTGTTATCCTTGCCTGCACCTACAGGACTTGCCTAGTTCCTAGCACTGAGTAGTTGCTCAATAAGTGTTTCAGGCCGGGTGCGATGGCTCAAGCCTATAATCCCAGCACTTTGGGAGGACGAGACAGGCGGATCACGAGGTCAGGAGATTGAGACCCTCCTGGCTAACATGGTGAAACCCCGTCTCTACTAAAAAAATACAAAAAAATCTAGCCGGGCGAGGTGGCGGGCGCCTGTAGTCCCAGCTACTTGGGAGGCTGAGGCAGGAGAATGGCCTAAACCCGGGAGGCGGAGCTTGCAGTGAGCCGAGATCCGGCCACTGCACTCCAGCCTGGGCCACACAGCTAGACTCCATCTCAAAAAAAAAAAAAAAGTGTTTCATAAAAGAAAAAAAAAAGGCTAAACTGGATTACCTTTGGGATGCCCTCCAACTCTGAAATGGAAGGACAGGGGATGCTTCTACTTTCAAACTAGGATAAGGCTTGATTGACAAGATGAGGCCTAGAGCCTGAAGGAGATGTTGCTGAATCTAAGGCCTCCCAAAGAAGAGCTTAAGGACCAAATCTGACAGACTGATTTTATCCATAGTTAAAAGTGGTTTGCTGTTTCATGATCATCTCAGGAAAAACAAAGCAAAACAAAAAAATGGCAGCCTTCTGGCTACATCCAATACACAGATATTGTGGTATGCTTTTGTGTGCTAGGGGAGGTTTGGCATAGTGTTTCAATTAGATGCCAACATTAAAAAAATTAGATTTCACCCCAAAAATCTAAATTTCAAGAATTACTTGGAAAAAATAAGTCTAGCAATGCTGGGCCTACTTTCCCACAAGGCAGCTGAGTAGTGGCCATCCACCTACTTGGGGATTGTGCTTTGCCATTTGCTGCAGACCCAACCACTCCCTGTTACTCCTGGGTATCTACCACCATTTATCAACCCCAGCCTATTTCTTATGTAACCCTTTAAGCATCTGAGTTTCAATCACGATTATGGCTTTGGTTAGCAGATCCTGAAGTTTTAGCCAATCTCAGTACATAGAATTTCCATAACAAGCAAGAGCTCAAAGATTCTTATAGACATTATTATGCCCTCACAAAAACACCTACAGAACACATAAGTGATGGAAAAATTACTTTTTTACAATAGGATGAACTGCCAATATTTTTAGTTAATTACAATGAAAGACTTAAAACCCTATAAAAACCAACCTAGTGTATTTACTGGATGTTCCTCTGTTCTAGTAACATCACATGAATCACTGAAGCTTCCCAGCATTTTCCCTTCGTTCCTCTCCAACTCTGTATTTAAGGATATAGTTGGCCTAAAGTCATTCTCAAAGAAATAAGGGCTATGCTTGCATTGTTATATATGTAACAGACAGAATGGAGATTTGTTTGGTTACTGCCATCAATATTCTCCAAAATAATTAAAAATTTATTATACTTGGTGATGGATATTAATGAACTAAACCAACTTCAAAGCTAAGAAACACACTTCCTTCAAAAACTCAAATTTCTTCATTTCTTTTCTGGAGACAGAGTCTCGCTCTATTGCCCAGGCTGGAGTGCAGTGGCATGATCTCAGCTCTCTGCAACCTCTGCCTCCTGGGTTCAAGCAATTCTCCTGCCTCAGCCTTCCAAGTAGCTTGGATTACAGGTGTATGCCACCACACCTGGCTAATTTTTTGTATTTTAGTAGAGACAGAGTTTTACTGTGTTGCCCAGACTGCTCTCAAACTCCTGAGCTCTGGCAATCTCCCCACCTTGGCCTCCCAAAGTGCTAGGATTACAGGCGTGAGCCACCACACCTGGCTCAAATTTCTTCATTTCTCCTCCTCATAAATATTATCAAATGAACCAGTTATGGTTTGAGGGAGTCTCCTATCAAAACATATCCACAGCAAAATCTACTAAAAATAAGTAGGATTTTTAGAATGAGTCATTGAATAACAAACTTTGCACATTATAGAAAAAAGATCAAATTGTCTGGGACTTGAAAATCAAAATAGGAAAAATCAGACAAGTTCACAAGACTCCAACAAACCAGTTCACAAGACTCCAACAAACAAGCAACAAACAAGCAAAATGCTGAGAAATTCAAATTTCTTTAAAGAACTTCTTAGATTCTCCCTGATTATAGATTTTCCACATAAAGTTTTTAAAGACCAAATTACCATATCTGTTTTCATTCTCAGACTTTTATAAATCAGAGTACAGAAAAGAGCACCTCAGTGTGAATAATGTTACAGTGTGAATCTTCCTTCTTCAGCTGGTCTGGAGTTTTACAACCAGGAATGAAAAGCAACATATTGGAAGTGTCTGCTATCTTCAAGTCGTATGTTTTGTCTTTACTGCACAGCACAGCTTGCTCGTCTTTATCACCACGAATCACAAGACTGTAGCAAAATGGGGGAAAAATACATGATTTATTGACATTCCAGTAGACATTTTCATTAGAAACAGTTCTCAAACCCTCTAGGCTTACAGAACTTAGAATTAAGTTTTGATGCTGCCTCTGCCCCCTGCTAGCACAATGATGGATTCCACACAGCAAGCATTGGGCTAAGTGAGAGCCACACAGACGGCCCACCCAGAGCCTCATTAAGGAAAAATAACTAAAGATGGGCAAGACAGATCCACAGAGGCCAAGAGGACAAATGGCACTACATGGCATCTTTGTGAAAACTGCTGGAAAGAACATAAGACAAAGCATCTTGAAGCCTCAGTCAAGCTGTCAAATTTTCTACAACATGCTAAAGTGGTACTTCTCAAATGTATGCACAGGCATCTTAGAGAATGTTGTTTAAAAGCAAAGTGGGATTCAGTGGGTCTGGGATGGGACCCAGGGTCCTGTATTTCTAACAAGCTCCCCAAGAAAGGCCAAGCTGCTGCTCCTGGTACCACCCAAGTGTCGTCCTTGTTTTGTTCTGAGTATTCCCTCACAATCAAAACAGCACATCCTGGCCCAACCATAAGTTGTGTTGCCAAAAAATTGGGACCTTATGAATAAAAGGATGCAGTGGTGAATGAAAAATATGAAAAGGATATGTTTACAAACTGGACTAAACCAAAGACTTTGACAAAGGGATTTTGTCAAAGTTGAAGAAAAGCAAGGACACCGTGGCTCATGCCTGTAATCCTAGCACTTTAGGAGGCTGAGGCCAGAAGATTGCTTGAGAGCAGGAGTTTGAGACCAGCCTGAGAAACAGAGCAAGACCCCATCTCTACAAAAGAAAAATTTTAAAGTTAGCTGGGTGTGGTGGTGCACATCTGAAGTCTCAGCTACTCAGGAAGCTGGTGGGAGGATCACCTGAGCCCGAGTAGTCACGGTACCATCATGCAGTGAGCCATGATTGTGCCACTCCACTGCAGCCTGGCTGACAAGAGTGAGACCCTGTTCCCACCACCCTCTTCCCAAAAAAAAGATAAAGAAAAAAGAAGGAAGAGGGAAAGGATGAAGGTGAAGAGGAGGAAAAGGAAGGACTAAAGACAAAGATGATGGCAACCACAGGGGAGTTGGTTCTAGCAGTTTTCCTTGTCTGTAAAGTATTTAATACTCCTGTGCGCAACTCGTTTCTTTTGAATAAATAATAAGAAACCAGAAATAGCAGACTGTGTATTTATTTTTGACTAAGTCTTCATTTAAGTGAAAAGAATAAAAGGTTTTTTAGATTCCCAGCGCTAATAAATGCTTGATAGGCCCAAGTACCTAGTCTTTAACATTTATTTGTCTAACTGCACCACCCCCACTTTGAAATATTTTGTTTATACCATCCCTCCCTACACCCCAAAATTAAAAACACACGTTTCCAGGGCCTTTGTTTGTTTGTTTGTTTTGGCCAGCTGGATTAACTAGAACTGGACCGAGAGAAAGCCCTCACACCTGAGTTCCTTTCGCAACTCTCCACCAACTGAGCTGGGATGGAAACAGACGAGTGAAGTTCTTTCAGTTCCGTTAAAGGTACTTTGAGGTATATAGTAAGTATCTGAAGAATGGCCAGTTTACGCTAAAACTCTTTGGTGGGCAAAGTTCGAAAATTGAAAGACAGCCTAAAGGATACCATTAAGAAAAAAGAGAAAAAATAGCCTAATAAAATATAGGTGTCGGAGGACCAATCGTGCAGAAGAGAATCAAGCTGGAGCTTCCTATTTTGCAGGAGTTGGGACTGCACAGGGTGGAGGGATACAACGATTCTCTAGACTTCTCAAGACTGCTTTAAAAAAACTACCTCAACTTCGACTTTTAATCAATCATCTTGCAGCAACTTTGTTTCTGACCTGGAATTAGAAACAGCTTCAGATTCCTACTGAGCAAGTTTGCTTTGGGGTGGGTGGGGGTCTCACCCAATTACCAAGTCTGTAAGCTGATTCCCAACACTTCCTATCTATCGTCTGAGTAAAATAAATATAAGTGGAAGGCAAGAATTCTATAAATAGTGGATATCACCACTGTATTTTAAGGTAGAATGACCATGACCGGTGTCCTGTAGAGTCCCTGTAATCACCGGTAACTCTTCAAAAACTTCACTGAGGTTGTATTAGTATTTCCCGACCTGCTCCCGCTGACACAGGTCCCCAAAGTCAGCTGGACCAGTGCTACTCATCACCGCAGTGCAGCTAACTGGACTGCCCACCGGAGGCGTGGACTCCTCGGGAACAGGCTATGAGCCCCCCGCCAAGTCAGTGCATCTCTCTGGCCGTTTCCTCATCCCGAGTTTCCCCGATTAGAAAATAACGTGGCCGGCCCGAGGCTGGGGGCGCGGTGTGTCCAGGGCTCACCTGTGTCCATCTTCCAGCTGCTGGCACAGCGTGGGCTCCAGCTCCAGCAGGCAGAAGTCGCCGGCGGCAGCGCCGCTGGCCCCCGGGCCGAAGCCCAGGCAGTGCACCGCTGGCAGCAGTTCGGCCGCGTTCAGCTTGGCGATCTGCAGCGTCGCATCCACCTCCTCGCGGGTCCTCTTCATCGCAGCGCCGGGTCTAGGAGTCCCGCCGCGCCCGGGTGGCGGCGGGCTTGGCAGGCAAGAAATAAGTTCCCAAGCAGCGGGACGCTAGGAAACCTGAACGTTTCGAAAGCCCGCCAAGGCGGCAGTGGGCGTGTTTCCGGGGCGGAGCGCGCTGCGGGCACGCCCTCGGGAAGGCCTGCGCGCTCCTGGGTACGTGAGCCCCTCGGTGCCCCACGCTGTACCGCGACTGCAGGAAGGAAACGCGGCTTCCCGGGGGGCGGTCTCGGCGGAAGCTCGCAGGGCAGAGCTGCGACCCGGCGAGTTGGGACACGGATCCCTCGCCCACCCTTTCCGCTGTGCCCTTGCCCGCCCCGCATCCTATCTTCAGCCTTGGTTTCCAGCCGATGCTCCCATTTCCTCGCCGTCCACATTGTCTCATCTTCCGCCAGTGGCAGGCACTGTGATAACCACTTGGCACGTATAATTCCATGAGCCCGTTGCCACAACCCTGTAAGGTGGTCCCTTGGTCATTACCTTTTGCTAGTGAGGAAGCAGGCTCCTTGCTCGTGATGGCAGAGCCAGGAGGTAACAGAGTCTGACTCCAGCTTAGTCGACTGTGGCTCCAAAAGCTTCCTGCTAGGTTTTGTGCAAATAACCCATGCTTGGGAGCCAGGCCCTGAGGAGTATCTCACTTCTTTGGGCCAGGGCACCATCATATCTGGAGACAACGGCGAGACTAGTCTATTCGTTGAATACCTAGTGTTAACCAAAAAGTGACTGATGCAGGTCTCGTTCAATAGAGGTTGATTTAACCAAGGTTGAGGACGCACCCGAAGGGAAAAACACAAGTCACAGGAGCATCTGTGACTTGCACATTTTCCAAAGGTTTGGGGAACTTCAGTATTAAGAGTTTTAAGAGAAAAGGTTTTCACTATGCGCACATACATGGATTGCTTGCAACAGCATAATGTGTAAACTTTCCTAGAGGTGCTTGCAGACTCATTTAGGGCCCTGGCTGTCCCTGAGAGCTAAAATAGTCTGGGAGAAATCACTTTACAGATGGTGACCTCCTACTAGTTAGTGCAAATCAGACCTTGCTTGAAGTGAAAGAAAGTGTTGGGTAAGGTGTTGAATTCAAAGGATGTGAGCAGGCATTTTTTTCAACTCTTGGGTAAAATGATATGAAAATACCAGAGTAGGTCATCCCAGGAGTCTGGGCAGTGCTTTCACTGGTGGTGGAAAGGTTGGCTCATGTGACCTACTTCTTCACTAGCCTCTTTTAAAACATCTGAATGCATAGGAATTCGGTGGAATGAAATCCTGAAAGTGAAAGTGGTTGCCTGATGAGAAGTTATTATTGAAGAGAATCAACCATTGTAGTTGCCCTATTAAATGGGAAACATTCCCTACAACTAGAAGCAGTGTCAACTAGAACCCTGACATTTACATCAGACAGGCATGGCTGGGAATCCCAACTCTCTTCAGAACTGTGTGACCTAAGGCAATTTACCTAATTTCTCTGAGTACAACTTCCTTGTCGATAAAAAAGGAGATAAGACCTACATTCTAAAATGCATGGCTGCTTAGTAAATGGCAGCAGTTCTTTTTGTTTTTATGTATTAATTCATTATGAATTTAATTTCCAATTAATGATATGAAATTATTGCCATTAATTTGATATTCTGGCAGGGAGTTGGACCTGGGTTCCTCTCATAAGACAAAATGATGATAGTTTTTATTAATTCATTCTTTAAAATTATGTTAATACGTTTTTCTAAAGTAAGAAATTTTCTGTACCTTTTCAAAAAATGCTTGAAGCTGGCTTAATCATTCATCTGGTAGCAGGAAAAACTATTCTTTATCAGGTAAAAAAAAGAACTGTTATAATAAATTTCAAAAGTTCTGTTCATGAGAACGGAATCAGTTAAAATTGATTCCGTTCTCATTGACACTGTACTCTTGATTATATTGCTTATATATTGTGTTTCATGGCACGAAATGAGAATTTTATTTACTAAATCATAGTTCATATTATAGAATCATGTATGAAACATTTTTCCTTTTTTTTTTCCTTTCTTCTTCTCTTCTTTTTTATTCGATAAAGAGCACAGGGACAGTCAGGCACAGTGGCTCACGCCTGTAATGCCAACACTTTGGGAGGCTGAGGTGGTCAGATCACCTGAGGTCAGGAGTTTGAGACCAGCCTGGCCAACATGGCGAAACTCCGTCTCTACTAAAAGTACAAAAAAAGTAGCCAGGCATGGTGGCAGGCATCTGTAATCCCAGCTACTCTGGAAGCTGAGACAGGAGAATCGCTTGAACCCAGGAGACGGAGGTTGCAGTGGGCGGAGATTGTGCCACTGCACTCCAGAGTGAGACTCTGTCTCAAAAAAAAAAAAAAAAAAAAAAAAGGAACACAATGACTTCCAGGCATTCCAAAAACTGAAAATGAAAATGTAGCCTTGGTTTGGGTCCTCATTCTTATTACTGTGACTCTCTAACAGATTTTCCTGCTTTTCATCCCCCTTCCCACTGCCCATCCATCTCTATACCACAATCAGATTAATTTTCTGAACCTTAAGTTATCTAATGACATTACACTATGCTCACAGGTCACCAAAGCCTCCCTCTCCTGTCAAAGCTCATACTCAAACCTCCACTGGCTTCTGGTTTTCTGTGCTCTGTGTCCGTTCTGCCTTTCCAGACTCCATGGCCCTGAGTACTCTTCGCACACAAGATAGTCAAACCTACAGATGGCCCTGTCCTTCCCTACTTTCATGCTTGTGTGGCCAGGCATGTTTAATTTCAGCTATCATTTACAAATTATTATTATTTGAGATGGAGTCTGGCTCTGTTACCCAAGCTGGAGTACAGTGGTGCGATCTCGGCTCACTTCTGCCTTCTGAGTTCAAGTGATTCTCGTGCCTCAGGCTCCCAAATAGCTGGAATTACAGGCGTGTGCCCCATGCCCGGCTAACGTTTGTATGGTTAGTAAAGACGGGTTTTCGACATGTTGGCCAGGCTGGTCTCGAACTCCTGACCTCAGGTTATGGCGATCCGCCCACCTCCTCCTAAAGTGCTGGGATTACAGGTGTGAGCCACCGTGCCCAGCTCATTTACAAATTAGAAGAGTTTTCATTAACATTTTGGTTTTTTGTCTTTTTTTAAAAAATCAGGATATCTCTCAACGTGGGACTCATATTTCTGGATAGCAGCAGTGGGCTGGAGCTGCTAATGGTTTCTTCATAGTTCTTTTCAGGCCTGTGCCAGGCTCTCTCAATATGGACACTTATATTATTCTTCAGTTCTGGGAAGTTTTATTATATGATTTCCTTGATAAGATCCCCTCACCCCTACCCCATCCCAGATTTTTTTTTCTTTCTTTCCTTATTTTCTTTATTTTCTTTTTCTTTTCTTTCTTTTGAGACAGGATCTCACTCTGTTGCCCAGGTTTGAGTGCAGTGGCTCTATCTCAACTGACTGTAACTTCTGCCTCCCAGGCTCAAGCTGTCTTTTCACCTCAGCCTCCCAAGTAGCCGGGACTACAGGAATGGGCACCACCGTGCCTGGCTAATTTTTGTTTTTTTTTTTTTTTTTTTTTTTTTTTTTGGTAGAGATGGGGTTTTGCCATGTTGGCCAGGCTGGTCTCCAACTCCAGGACTCAAGTGATCCACCCGCCTCAGCCTCCCCTAAGTGCAGGGATTACAGGCATGAGCTACAGTGCCTGGCCTGTTCTATATTTTGGAAATCTACTTTTTATACTTTCTTATATGGACATGTAAGTTTCAATATCAGATATTTGGTTTTAAAAAGATAAAGAAAATGATAGAAAAAGTGGGGCAAAATGTTAACAATTGGTACAGCCGGGTAAAGTGAATAAAGGTCAGGGAAACTCAAAGCCTAGGTACAAGAAGTGAGTGATGGCCCTAGGGCAAGTATCAGGTTGATTGAGCAACTAAGCTGGTAGTTCCCTCGTGTCCAGCTACAATGAGCTAGCAGTAACTTTGTAAGCTAAAGCAGTGGGAAATGGTCTTGGATAGGCAGAGAAATGCGCCCCCTCCCCGCCTTGCAGCTAATGAATCATGCAGCGGTGGGGATAGTTTGTCTTCAGCTCCCAGAAGACAAACTACCACCAAACCTCCCTATTCAAGGTATGGCCTTACTCCCTCCCCACAATCTCTGGAGTTAGGGAGAGAACACAGAACAGCTGGTACACAGGGCTTCTCAAATATAAAGCTGAAGAGAGAATCGTTTGTGTATATCCAATAGCACAAAATAGAGACATCTAAAATCATCAAATAGAAGAGTCAGCACTCAAGGAGGGAGAATAGAGCAAAAACCACATGACTTTATGGCAAATACACTATCTTCACAGTAATGGGAGATAATTCACAGAAAAGAGTCAATCAGAGATCATTTCCCTGCTTCCCAAATGTCGGTGCCATTTGGAATGGCATATTATTTGGCAGCCCCTCACATTAGGTCTTTCACTCATAGAGTAAGAATTACTAGGCCAGGTATGGTAGCTCATGCCTTTGGAAGGCCAAGGCAGGAGAATTGCCTGAGCCCAGGAGTTCAGGACCAGCCTGGGCAACAGGGAGACTCCATCTGTACAAAAATAAAAAAATTATAGTAGAAAAGGTCAAGTAGAACACTGAAATAGACTTCATGCAGAAGTTAAAAACAGCATCACATAACAGTGGTAATGGTAAACATTAATGCTACCCTTAAAGATTTAAAGAATGCAGAGATAGTGGTTCCTCTTATACCTGCATTTAATTCACTTGTCTGGCCCTGCAACTACTATGATGAATGTCGTATATTTCCTAAGACAGTTTAGCATGGTTTACGGTTTTTGTATCTGTTATGTCTGACCTCATCTCTCCCACCCTTTTTTCTTTTTCTATTTATAGGCATATTTGTTTTGTTGCTTATTCATTATCTTTCATTGGATTGCTTTTGTTTGCTTTTTCCTCCAGCAGTTTGGAACATGTGTACCCTAGCCCGACTCATCTACATCTACGGCTTTCCCTTTTCCTCTTCAATGTTTCTTTGTAGCATTGGGCACGCTGACTTTCTTTTTTGTTTTTTTTTTTGTTTTGTTTTGTTTTTTGTTTTGTTTTTTTTTTTTTTTGTTAGGTTTTTATTTACATCATATTGCCTCCTGCCATACAGGGCTCTGTCTGGCATTTTCTTCCTATGTTCTTTATCTGGGTGACACCTATTCATTCTCTAGCCGATAACACTGTCTGATAGAACTGACTGAGATGTTGGAAATGTTCTATAGCTGCACAGTTCAAGTGGTAATTACTAGCCCCATGTGGCTTTTCAGTGCTTGAAATATGGACAGTGAGGATGAGAAACTGAATTTTAAATTGTATTCCATTTTAGTTAATTTAAATTTAAACATCCACCTGTGGCTCGTGGCTACTGTATTGGAACGCTGAACTCCCAATCAATAGTCGCTTCTCAGAAATCTTTCTCTGATCTCCCTGATCAGGTCAAATCTCTCTAATATAGGCTCTCATGGTAGAAGGTCTTCTCATTTTTAGTTTTAAGTAAATTGCAATTTTATATTTATTTGTGTGATTACTTAATATCTTTTTTGTCAGGCTATAGACTTCAGTAAGATAAGATTTTGGTTATCATTAAGCAAGTGCCCAGCATGTAGTGGATCATGATATATATTTGTTGAACAATTTGTTGAATGAATGAATGAATGAATGAATGAATTATAACAATGCTTTACCTCTAAGGAGAGCAGTAGAAAGGTAGATAAAAAGGGATTTCTGATTTATCTTTATATATCTCAACACAGAGAACATATTCATGCATTAAATATATGCAATTAAAAACATTTAAAAATTTTCCTCAGCTTTACAAAACCCAGTGTACAGACAATAACTTCAGATGAACAGGTAATAAATCATACATGAATAAAGAGAAAGAAAAAAGGAAAGAGAAGAAGGGAGGGAAAAGGAGAAGGAAAGAGATGATCATTCTATTTTGTGACACAGATTAAAGGGGGACAAGAATAGAAGCAAGGAGACCTGCTAAGAGGCCAAATGAGTGATGAAGGTAGCTGGATTTAAGAAGTAATTTGGGCTGGCCATGGTGGTTCTTGCCTGTAATGCCAGCACTTTGGGAGGCCCAGGTAGGAAGACTGCTTGGGGCCAGGGGTTTGAGACCAGCCTGAGCAACACAGTGAGATCCCCATCTCTACAAAAATAAAATAAAATAAAATAAAAATCTTTAAATAAAATAAAAATTAGTTGTTGTGGCACATGCCGCAGTCCCAGCTACTCAGGAGGCTAAGGCAGGAGGATCACTTGATCCCAGGTGCTTGAGACTGTAATAAGCTATGATTGCACCACTACACTCCACCTTGGGTAACAGAGTGAGACCCTATTTCTTTTTTAATTTTTTATTTTTATTTATTTTTTTTGAGACAGAGTCTTGCTCTGTCACCCAGGCTGGAGTGCAGTGGCACGATCTCGGCTCGCTGCAACCTCCGCCCCCTAGGTTCAAGCAATTCCCTTGCCTCAGCCTCCTGAGTAGCTGGGATTACAGGTGTCTGCCACCACGCCCAGCTAATGTTTTTTGTATTTTTAGTAGAGATAGGGTTTCACCATGTTAGTCAGGCTGGTCTTGAACTCCTGACCTCAGGTGATCCACCTGCCTCGGCCTCCCAAACTGCTGGGATTACAGGCATGAACCACAATGCCCAGGCCCTATTTAAAAAATAATAATAATAATCTGGAGATAGCCTGTAATCCCAGCACTTTGGGAGGCCGAGGTGGGCAGATCACGAGGTCAGGAGATCGAGACCGTCCTGGCTAACATGGTGAAACCCTGTCTCTACTAAAAATACAAAAAATTAGCCGGGCATGGTGGCGGGCACCTGTAGTCCCAGCTACTCAGAAGGCTGAGGCAGGTGAATGGCATGAACCCAGGAGGCGGAGCTTGCAGTGAGCCGAGATCGCGCCACTACACTCCAGCCTGGGCGACAGAGCAAGACTCCGTCTCAAAATAATAATAATAATAATAATAATAATAATAATAATCTGGAGATAGCATGGAAAACAGTGAACTTGGAGTTTGAATTAAGGTCTTGCCAGAAGCTAAAATATAAAGCTTTAAAGTGTACATATATTGTAGTTATGAGAGTGCCTATGATTGAGATCATCCAGGGACAGTGTGATGTGCAACGGATAAAAGGGCTGAAGTTAAAGCCTGCTAACATTTGAGGTGGAAGCCTTGAAAGAAGTATCTCCCCAGAGGAAAGAATTGCAGGCAGTTGGAGAAATAGAATAAAGCAGTGTCTTGGAAACTATATTACTTTGTTTCAAATAAGCAAGTTCTGGTTTACAGCAAGATTCATTTCATTCTGTGATAACTAGAGTAACTTAAATTTTAACTTCACATCTCTTGTTAAACTTCCAAGATTTTGCTTATAACACAATCAGGATTTTTTCCCCACTAGATGGCGGTATTATTTAATGTTTTATGGAGCAGCCTGCTTTGCCTTTTTTTTCTTCCACTGCCTTAGAAAGGGAAGTGAAGGAATATTTATTCAATATTTACTGAGTTAAGCACTTAACTGAGTACCCTGTATAGGCAGGGCGCGGTGGCTCACGCCTGTAATCCCAGCACTTTGGGAGGCCGAGGCGGGCGGATCACGAGGTCAGGATATCGAGACCATCCTGGCTAACATGGTGAAACCCCGTCTCTACTTAAAATACAAAAAAAAAAAAAATTAGCCGGGCGTGGTGGCGGGCGCATGTAGTCCCAACTACTCGAGAGGCTGAGGCAGGAGACTACTCGAGAGGCTGAGGCAGGAGAATGGGGTGAACCTGGGAGGCGGAGCTTGCAGTGAGCCGAGATCATCGCGCCACTGCACTCCAGCCTGGGCAACAGAGCGAGACTCCGTTTCAAAAACAAAGAAACAAACAAACAACAACAACAGCAAAAACAACTGAGTACCCTGTATATGCTATCTCATGCAGTCTCTGCAATAATGTAAGTCAGAATCTTGGCATTTCTCTGTGCAAAATGCTTCAGTGGATTCTGATCTCCTTTAGATTAAAAACCAAAGTCCTTACCAAGGTCCATAAGACCTTACACAATCTCCATTGCCCCCACATACCATAACCCATACCTTGCCACATTTACAGAACGCACTTTTACCTTAGGGCTCCTTTGTTTTTTTAATCAACCTTTTTGAGGTATAAATTAAGTAACATAAACTGCATCTGTTTAAAGTATACAATTTAATCTTTTGGCACACGTACACACTGATACCTTCTCTTTCTTAGAGGCAGGAGCAAACTTTTTGGGGTGATGAGAATATTCTGCATATTTGGTTTTTAATATTCTGCATATTCTCATCACCCCCAAAAGTTTTCTCCTGCCCTAAGTAAAAGAAAGAGAAGGAATATTTATGAAATACTAATTTCTATTTACTTTGTGTTTGCGTTACTCTTCTTTTTCTAGATTCTTATCATTGTGTTAGACCTTTCTTCTTTTCTAATATAAATACTTAAAACTATTAATTTTCCTCTAAGCCCTGCTCTAGTTACATCCCACAAATGTGGAGATGTAACTGAAGTATTGGAGAGTTATCTTTCTTTTCTTTTATTTATCTTTTTGGAGACAGAGTCTCACTCTGTCACACAGGCTGGAGTGCAGTGGCGCAATCTCGGCTTGCTGCAACCTCTGCCCCCTGGGTTCAAGCTATTCTCCTTCCTCAGCCTCCCAAGTAGCTGGCATTACAGGTGCCTGCCACCATGCCCAGCTAATTTTTGTATTTTTAATAGAGACAGGTTTCCCCATGTTGGCCAGGCTGGTCTTGAACTCCTGACCTCAGGTGATCCACCCGCTTTGGCCTCCCAAACTGCTGGGATTACAGGTGTGAGCCACTGCACCTGGCCGGAAAGTTATCTTTCATTATTACACAGTTTGAAATGTTTTGTAATTCTTGTGATTACTTATTTGATCCATGGATTATTTGGAAGTGGATTGTATTTCCAAGTATTTGTGATTTCCTAGATATTTTACTAATTTTTAATTTAATACTATCATGGTTTAATTTAATTTAATGCCATTATGGTATTGCTTATATGTGGAGAACATACATACTGTCTATGATTTCAATCATTTTGAATGTATTGAGACTTTCCTGGTGAAAATACTATTTTCTTATTTGTTTTTTCCCCTACTTTTTTCTTATTTCCCTCACTTTTTGCCCGCTTGTGGACTAATTGAATTTTTAAAAGAATTTCATTATAATTTATCTATTGACATTTTAGCCCTTTCTCTTTGCATTTTTTTTCCAGTCATTATTGTAGAGGTTAAAATCTACACCCTTAACTTTTCACTGCACACTTAGAGTTAACACTGATCAGTTCATTTATCATGTAGAGAACTTGCAGTCATATAAATCCCTTAAGACTGTCTTTCCATCCCTTGTGCTATAGTTGTTGTATGTATCATATCTACATACATTATAGACAATGGTGGCTGGTTAATGTTTGACAACTGGATCTAAAGAAAAAGGTCCAGTTTACAGTGTTTGCTGATTTCCATAGTGTAAATATTCTCACCATGGCCAATTTCTTTTTTTTTTTTTTTTTTTTTTTTTTGAGATGGAGTCTCGCTCTGTCGCCCAGGCTGGAGTGCAGTGGCGCGATCTCGGCTCACTGCAAGCTCCGCCTCCCGGGTTCACGCCATTCTCCTGCCTTAGCCTCCCGAGTAGCTGGGACTATAGGCGCCCACAACCGCGCCTGGCTAATTTTTTGTATTTTTAGTAGAGACGGGGTTTCACCGTGGTCTCGATCTCCTGACCTTGTGACCATGGCCAATTTCAAGTTACCAGTGTATCTTCAACTGGTTCATAAATTTCCTGAAAATTTAGCAATTGGTTCTCATGAGCTAGTACATGCCAGCTTTAGTATCCTGCTGATTATAAACCCAACAATGTTATAATTTTGCTTTAAACAATCACATATATTTTAAAGAAATTAAGGCCAGGTGCAGTGGCTCATGCCAGCACTTTGGGAGGCCAAGGCAGGTGGATCACCTGAGGTCAGGAGTTGGAGACCAGCCTGGCCAACATGATGAAACCCCGTATGTACTAAAAATACAAAAATTAGCCAGGCACGGTGGCATGCGCCTGTAATCCCAGCTACTCGGGAGGCTGAGGCAGGAAATCGCTTGAACCCGGGAAGTGAAGTTTGCAGTGAGCTGAGATCACGCCATTGCACTCCAGCCTGGGTGACAGAACAAGACTCCAAATCAAAAATAAATAAATAAGAAATAAAAATGAAGAAATTAAGAGAAAAAAATCTGTATTTTCCAAGAGATATACATATATCGTTTGTTATGCTCTTCATTTCTTCCTAAATTATGAGTTTCTAATGTGGTACCATTCTCATCAGCATGAAGGACTTCCTTTGCATTTCTTGTAGTGCAGGTTTCCCAGAAACAAATTTTACTAGTGTTATTTTGTCTTAAAATATTTTTGCAGGTTTATTTTTTGTGTGAAAAACAAAAACGATATAAAAATTTAAGAAATATTTTACTTTCATTTAAATACTTGGCCAGGCATGGTGGCTCACACCTATAATTCCAGCACTTTGGGAGGCAGAGGTGGGCAGATAACCTGAGGTCAGAAGTTCAAGACCAGCCTGGCCAACATGGTGAAACCTTGTCTCTACTAAAAAATACAATAGCCAGGCATAGTGATACACACCTGTAATCCCAGCTACTCAGGAGGCTGAGGCGGGACAATCGCTTGCACCTGGGAGGCGGGGGTTGCAATGAGCTGAGATTGAACCATTGCACTCCAGCCTGGGTGACAGAGCAAGACTCTGTATCAAAAAGAAAAAAAAAAATTCTTTATAGTCTAGAATTCTACTTTTATAGCTTTTTCTTGCAGCACTCTAAAGAGATTATTGCACTGTCTTTCACCGCCATAGTTTCTCAGTAATCCATTTCTTTTGAATAGTTGTTCATCTAAATATGATGGGTTGCTTTTCTCTATCTATGTTAAAGATTTTTCTCAGGCCGGGTGCGGTGGCTCACACCTGTAATCCCAGCACTTTATAAGGCCGAGGCAGGCGGATCACAAGGTCAGGAGTTCAAGACCAGCCTAACCGACATGGTGAAACCCCGTCTCTACTAAAAATACAAAAATTAGCCAAGGGTGGTGGCGCATGCCTGTAATCACAGCTACTCAGGAGGCTGAGGCAGGAGAATCTCTTGAACCCAGGAGCTAGAGGTTGCAGTGAGCCAAGATTGCACCACTGCACTCCAGCCTGGGCAACAGAGCGAGACTCTGTCTCAAAAAAATAAAACAATAAAACAATAAAGATTTTTCTCTTTATCCTACATAAACAAAAGCACGCTGGGGCCCTGAATAATTGTTTAGAGTGTAAATGAGTCCTAAGACTAAAAAGTTTGAGGCCAGGCGTGGTGGCTCACACCTATTATCTCAGCACTTTGGGAGGTCAAGGCAGGAGGATCACTGGAAGTCAAGAGTTCAAGACCAGTCTGGCCAACATGCTGAAACCCCAACTCTACTAAAAAATGTAAAAATTAGTCATGTGTGCCCGGGCATGGTGGTTTATACCTGTAATCCCAGCACTTTGGGAGGCCAAGGCAGGTGGATCACCTGAGGTCAGGAGTTTGAGACCAGCCTGACCAACAAGGTGAAACCTGGCTACTAAAAATTAGCCAGGCATGGTGGTGTGTGTCTGTAGTCCCAGCTACTTAGGAGGCTGAGGCAGGAGAATCACTTCAACTCGGGAGGTGGAGGCTTCAGTGAGCCCAGATCACATCACTGCACTCCAGCCTGCGTGACAGAATGAGACTATTTTTTTTTCTAAAAAATGTTTGAGAACTGTGGACTTATATAGCATCTCCTGCGGGTGGAGTGGGGATAATCTGTAACTTACATTTAATAGTGATGCCATGGACTCTGCTGCCTGTTGGAATCTTCGCTCTGCCACTTACTGGTTGTATGACCTTGGGGTAAATGTCCTTAACTTTGCTTCGGTTTCCTTTCATATAAAATAGAGATGATGATACTACCTAGTCAGGATCCCAGCAGAAAAACAGAACACTCACTAAGCATTTAAAAGAGGAGAATTATTATAGGAAATGGATTTTACGTGTAATAGAAGATCTGAGAAGCCAAGAAGAGGAAAGGAGAAGCAACTGAGAGAATAGCGACAGCAGGAAGCCTCTACCATCCTCAAGCCAGAGGGACAAGAGAAAGGGACAGTGTTCCTGGTCCCTAGGAGCTGTGGTTCCCCTGGGAAATATAATGGACCTGTTGAGGAAGACCTAAAGCCACAGAAACAAAGAATGTGAAGGAGAAATGCCCTGACTCCTCCTTTATGCCTGCTTTGCAATCTCCCACCAGTACCTCCCATTAACTGAATCCAACTGGAAGCCACATTTCAGTGGCTGGGTCTGGGAAATGCAGCATGCAGGGTCCGGCCCCTTGTGACATAGAGTGGAGCTAGGAAAGGATCTAGGAATTAGAGAGCAAACAGATCCTAAAAGATTAGCACTCTGTCTCATAGAAGCATTGTGATTAAATGATTTAACATTTGGGAAATAGGCCGGGTGCAGTGGCTCACGCCTGTAATCCCAGCACTCTGGGAGGCCAAGATGGGCAGATCGCAAGGTCAGGAGTTCGAGACCAACCTGGCCAACATAGTGAAACCCCGTCTCTACTAAAAATACAAAAATTAGTCAGGCGTGGTGGCGTGCACCTGGAGTCCCAGCTACTTGGGAGACTGAGGTAGGAGAACCATTTGAACCCAGGAGGCGGAGGTTGCAGTGAGCTGAGACCGTGCCATTGCACGCAGTGAGCTGAGACCATGCCATTGCACGCAGTGAGCTGAGACTGTGCCATTGCACGCAGTGAGCTGAGACCATGCCATTGCACTCCAGGCTGGGTGACAAAGTGAGACTCTGTCTCAAAAAAAAAAAAAAAAATTGGGAAACGCTTAGAATTGTATCTCGCACATAATAAGTGCTCTACGGGGGTTTGTTAAAGACAGCATTACTTCCAACTGTTATACTCATAATACTGTTTTTGTGTTTGTTTTAGGGTATTAAGACTTTATTATGACAACCTGCAAAGTTTTGACCTTTTGTTTTCAGTGCCTCTGTTGAGAGAACTCTTGTGGCCCTTTATCAAGCAAAACTTTCCAGTAAGCACACATATTTATATCAAACTCAATGATATTTCCAGGTCATCTATTGTGATGGACAAAGGTAAAGATATTTGATAACTTCATCAATGGTATTTTCATTTGAATACAAAATAATATTTTAATGTTGCAAGGCACTGAATAAGTACATTTTCTGTGCCTAGAACTGGGCTGGACCCCACAAAGGAAGAAAGAAGGATGACAAAGGTGCCATGCTTATTTATAATTTAGGAGGAGAGAGAAGACATACACTCAAGAAACAAAATCTATTCCACGCTGTATTGGAGTATGCTGGGTTATATAACATAATGCTGACTGAGGAGTGTGACAGTGCAGGAGTCAGAGCAGGGTGATTGCTCAGAGAATTGCCATCATTTCTCCTCCTTTTTTTTTTTTTTTTTTTAAAGAGATGGAGTCTCACTATGTTGCCCAGATGGCCTGGAATTCCTGGCTCAAGTGATCCTCCCACCTCAGCCTCCCAAGTAGCTTACCACTGTGCCTGGCTCCCCTTTATCTGATGTAGTTAGAAAGCACTAGCTGATTATCCAAGCCCGTAGGGGGATAGAACTGATACCATGTATAGCACTTGCAAAGTTCCTTCGAATTTCCCATTCAATCCTGTGAAGTTGATGTTACCATCACATTCTTGGTCTGAAACAGCCAATAGTGGAGACAGTTGGGGCTCTCAGTGGCTAGGCAGCCTGGAGGTAATACCACCTACATTACAGGGTTGTGATGAGGCCAGTAAAGCACATAGAAGAGAGTGGCTGGCCTGTGGGAAGAGCTTGGGGCTCAGTGATCTATTGCCTCTATGGAGAGGCAGTAGAATGGAGGAACTTCCAGCGGGGCCTCTAAAGCCAGAGAGGCTGGGTTTCAACCCAGCCTCTATCATCTACTACAGAAGACTTGCCTAGTCCTCTTTGGGCCTCAATTTCTTCATCTGAAAATGGGAAAGAAAATAGCCAACTCACAGGGTTATTTTGAGATATAAATGTAATACTTTTTGAACATGGCGCATAGCAAGAGCTCAATAAATATAATCTTATTGTTATTCCAGCTACAAAATTCTCAATCTTACCTAATTCAGTGTCTCCTTTAAAAATAACATATATGTGGCTGGGTGCGGTGGCTCAAGCCTGTAATCCCAGCACTTTGGGAAGCTGAGGCGGGCAGATCACCTGAGGTCAGGAGTTCGAGACCAGACTGGCCAATGTGGTGAAACCCTGTCTCTACTAAAAATACAAAAATAAAAAAATACAAAAATCAGCCGGGTGTTGTGGTGGGCACCTGTAATCCCAGCTACTTGGGAGGCTCAGGCACAAGAATTGCTTGAACCCAGTAGGCAGAGTTTGCAGTGAGCTGAGATTGCATGACTGCACTCCAGCCTGGGTGACAGAGCAAGATTATGTCTCAATAAATAAATAAATAACAGATATGTAACTCTCATTTTATTTTGTTGTCATTGAATTAATAGATAACATAACCTTGCTGTGTACGTAATATGAAAAATTAATACAATGCCAACAGAGTATTAAAAAAGAGAAATTATGTGTAATAGTGTATATTTCAGTATTTAAATGATTACAGTAGAAGGCCTAATGTGATAGTTGTAGTCAGATGTTTACAACTACTCATAATGAATAATTTTAGAGTAAGAAAATTAAGACAATATTTAGCTGAATATTGCCATCACTTCTTTTTTATACTTAGCATTTTAAACTTTGGCTAAATAATATACTCCTATTCAACACACACCTAGAATCACCCCACATGCAACAGCTCCAAATGCAGACTGAAGTTGTGTTATACTGGAGGTGTGTATGCCACACAAATGGCACAAAAGAGGAGTAATTTTATGCAGTGATAAACCTTTCTTAGTAATACTTAGAATAGAACAATCTTTTCTCAATGTACACAATAGTTACATTCCTGACCATTGAGGATTATACAGTAATTTTTTTTTTTTTTTTTTTTTTTTTTTTTTTTTTTGAGACAGGTCTCACTCTGTCACCCAGGTTAGAGTGCAGTGGTGCAATTTCAGCTTACTGCAACCCCCGCCTCCCAGGCTCAAGTAATCCTCTCACTCAGACTCCCAAGTAGCTGAGACCACAGGCATGCGCCACCACACCCGGCTAATTTTTTGTGTTTTTCTTGAGGTTTCACCATGTTGGCCAGGCTGGTCTCAAACCCATAAGCTCAGGAGATCCACCCTCCTTAGGCTCCCAAAGTGCTGGTACCACAGGTCTGAGTTACCGAGCCCAGCCTACATACTAAAATTGTGACAAAAATACCTCATAAGAAAAACATTCAGGATTTGGACCAACCCAATTTTTTTGTGAGTTGTTGTCCCTAACAAGTGAGAATATCTAGCATTCCTAGTCTTCAATCACTAAACCGAGTAGCATTCCCAATAATATGACACACCACAGCCTCCACCCCAAATTTCCCAACAAACCCTCCTCGGGGGTGACCCTTTTTCTATAACCTACAAGCATTTAATGTCATTGCGAAAGCAATCACTAGGTGGAGCCTATATCAAGGTATTCAAGACCATGCGCGACCCAAGGTTAAGATTAATAAGACTTCCTGGGAGGTGAGCGGGGTTGGAAATGAAGGACAAGAGGATTTCAGCTTTATTTGTAATGTTTTATTTCTATCACTACAAAAAGATTACTCAAATATGACAAAAAATATTAAAAATGGCTGTGAATGAAAAAAGCCATGGAAATTGTACTTTTCTCTATTTTTACATTTATTTATTTATTTATTTATTTATTTAGAGATGGAGTCTCCCTCTGTCGCTCAGACTGGAGTGCAGTGGTGTGATCTGGGCTCACTGCAATCTCTGCCTCCTGGGTTCTAGTGATTCTCCTGCCTCAGCCTCCGGAGTAGCTGGGATTACAGGTGTGCGCCACCATATCCGGCTAATTTTTGTATTTTTATTAGAGACGGGGTTTTACCATATTGGCCAGGTTGGTCTTGAACTCCTGACCTCAGGTGATCCACCTACCTTGGCCTCCCAAAGTATTGGGATTACAGGCATGAACCGCTGTGCCTGGGCTTTTACATTTATTTTTAAAAGACAAGCCCCTTCTTAAAGGATTTACAAACAGAAAGATCTGCACAGAATATTGCTAAATCATCAATCTTCCATTCACAAAGGGAATAAAAATTGTGGTAGCTGAAGAATCAGGACTTCATTAATGGTTAAGAACAATTTAAATGTTCTGTAAGAAGATGTATATTTGGGCTGAGCGCTGTGGCTTACGCCTGTAATCTCAGCACTTTGGGAGGCTGAGATGGGTGGATCACCTGAGGTCAGTAGTTCGAGACCGGCCTGGCCACATGGTGAAACCTTGTCTCTACGAAAAATACAAAAATTAGCCAGATGTGGTGGCACATGCCTGTAATCCCAGCTACTCAGGAACCTGAGGCAGGAGAATCGCTTGAACTCAGCAGGTGGAGGTTGCAGTGAGCCAAGATTGAGCCATTGCACTCCAACCCTGGCGACAAGAGTGAAACTCAGTCTCAAAAAAAAAAAAAAAAAAAAAAAAGAAGAAGAAGAAAAAAAAGATGTACATTTGTAGGAAAGAGTGAAACTGCCTTTGTAAAATTATGACTAAGACAGCAAAACTAACTTAACCAGCTCCGTCTTGCTTCTAACATCCAAGCTGTCCTTGTTCATTCCTGGGTGTTGCCTGAACTAACTTGGGGAGAAACTTAGATTATAGTTTAAAGCAAAGACGGTAACAGCCCCTTCACAAAGCAGACCTCCTTCTTGCCTGGGGACTAGATTGCCTCCGTAAGACTAACATTAGCCTTAAGATTAGAAATTATAGTTTAGGGATCATGTAGCTGGAGGCTACAAGATTCTGACCCTCCCTAAACTGCTCCTAAGATCAGTGCTTGTGATATATTGCAGACCCTGAACTTGATGGATCAGCTGGCACCCCCCAGATCGATTAACTGGCTCATCTGATCTGGGGGTCCCCCACCCAGGAACTGACTCAGCACAAGGAGACAGCTCTGACTCCCTATGATTTCATCCCTGACCAATCAGCACTCCTGGCTCACTGGCTCCCCCACCCACCAAGTTGTCCTGAAACACTTCTCACCGAATGCTTGGTGAGACTGATTTGAGTAATACTAAAACACTGGTCTTCTGGTTCTAGATCCTTGAGAAATTGCCACACTGTGTGCCGCAATGGTTTAACTAATTTACACTCCCACCAACAGTAGAAATAAAAACAAAACAAAACAAAAACAAAACAAAAACAAAAAAAGTGTTCCTACTTCTCCACATCCTCTCCAGCATCTGTTGTTTCCTGACTTTTTAATGATCGCCATTCTAACTGGTGTGAGATGGTATCTCACTGTGGTTTTGATTTGCATTTCTCTAATGACCAGTGATCATGAGTTTTTCTTTGTATGTTTGTTGGGTGCATAATACCATTTGACCCAACAATCCCATTACTGGGTATATACCCAAAGGATTATAAATCATTTCACTATAAAGACACATGCATACGTATGTTTATGGCAGCACTATTCACAATAGCAAAGCCTTGGAACCAACCCAAATGCTCTTCAATGATGGACTGAATAAAGAAAATGTGGCAGATATACACCATGGAACACTATGCAGCCATTAAAAGGATGAGTTCATGTCCTTTGCAGGGACATGGATGAAGCTGGAAACCATCATTCTCAGCAAACTAACACAGGAACAGAAAACCAAATGCCCCATGTTCTCACTCATAAGAGGAAGTTGAACAATGAGAATACATGGACACAGGGAGGGGAACATCACACACCGGGGCCTGTCAGGGGCTTGGGGATAGGGGAGGGATAGCATTAGGAGGAATACCTAATGTAGATGATGGGTTGATGGGTGCAGCAGACCACCATGGCACATATATACCTATGTAACAAACCTGCACGTTCTGCACATGTATCCCAGAACTTGAAGTATAATTAAAAACAAACAAACAACAACAACAACAACAAATACCTCTGGTCTCTGGCACAGCCGGCTCTGCGTGAATTACTTTCTCTATTGCAATTCCCTGTCTTGATGAATCGACTCTTTCTAGGCAGTGGGCAAGGTGAACCCCTTGGGCAATAAATAGCAATAAACTGCTTGGAGAAGTACAGGAGAATAGCACAGAGAAGGTGGCATTTCAGTTAGTCTTTAAAATCAGGCAGGATAGCCAGGCACAGTGGCTGATGCCTGTAATCCTAGCACTTTGGGAGGTCGGTGGGAAGGTCACCTGAGGTCAGGAGTTCGAGACCAGCCTGACCAACCTGGTGAGATCCCCATCTCTACTAAAAATACAAAAACATTAGCCGGACCTGGTGGCACATGCCTGTAATCCCAGTCACCCAGGAGGCTGAGGCCTGGAGAATTGCTGGAACCCGGGAGGCAGAGGCTGCAGTGAGCTGAGATCGTGCCACTGCACTCCAGCCTGGCTGATAGAGACTCTGTCTCAAAAAATAATAAATAAATAAATAAAATTCAAGCAGGAATAATACGAATGCATATTAAAAAGCAACAATAAGCATGACAGCTAACATATTAAACTTCATAGCTGACAGTATTCTTTCACGTGTTTTATCAACTCAAGTTCATCTCCTTCTCACATTGCTGCAGACCCTTAGGAAGAGTTCATTACACCAGTGCTACTCCTAGTGTGGTTTGCTAACTGGGCATGATCTCGCCTCACTGCAGCCTCTGCCTCCCAGGTTCAAGCAATTCTCCCACCTCAGCCTCCCAAGTAGCTGGGATTACAAGCACCTGCCAACACGCCTGGCTAATTTTTATATTTTTAGTAGAGACAGGGTTTCGCCATGTTGGCCAGGCTGGTCTTGAACTCCTGGCCTCAAGTGATCTGCATGCCTCGCCCTCCAAAAGTTCCGGGATGACAGACATGAGCCACTGAGCCTGGCTTCATTTTTATTGTTGTATTTCATCAAAGTATCAGGTTTCAATGGGTTGAAAGCATACACACACACACAGCTGGTTCCCCCCACCAAACCTTTGAGAAGCACTGGCCCCAAAGCACCAAAACAGACAGAAGGCATGAAAGAGGTAGGTGTGGAGAGCTAGAAGAGAAAGCTCACACTTCATAGTTCCCACCTGTAATAAGTGCTCTCAGTAAATTTTATTTAATCCTCCCAATAACCCATGGAATTGGTGTTATAATCTTAACTTTACAAAAGAGGACAGCAAATTCAGAGAAGATAATGAACTTGCCCAAATATGGCCAAGAATCAAACCAAGGTTTGTCAGAATTCTGTTTTTCTAAAATATTTATGCTGAATCAATTGCCATATCAGTGTCCTTTTCTCCTTGATCAATATCTAAAAATTACAGTTTACTGAAACCAGTTGCTCCTGGGCTCACAGTCATGGACATGTCTTCAGGATGTGGCTCACCGTTTTTTCCCTAAGTTAGGAAAATGATCTGTCTTCTTACCCAGTGGAGCATGGTGTGTGTCATATGTCAAAAGGTTAAAACAATAATAGCAAACCGGTTCCCATTTCCTGTTCACGTATACCTACCTATACACACACCACCCCACACACACTTCTTGTCAGGCAAGAAAAATAAATCATGCTCTCTCACTGTCACTGGAAAAATAGCATCAGGTATTTTCCTGACTTGAATTTTCTTTTCTTTATGTTAAGGTGCTTTTTTATCTTAAACTTACAAATTTGTGTTACTGACATGGATCTTAGAAACTTTACATAATATAAATTTTAATGTTATTTATTTTTTCTTTTTTTTTAATGTGTCAGGGTCTTGCTCTGTTACATATACTGGAATGCAGTGGTGCAATCATAGCTCACTGTAACCTTGAACTCCTGGGCTCAAGTGATCCTTCCACCTCAGCCTCTCAAGTAGCTGGGACTACAGGTATGCACCACCATGCCTGGGTATTTTTTTCTTTCTTTTTTTTTTTTTTTTGTAGAGACAGGGTCTTGCTATGTTGCGCAGGCTGGTATTGAACTCTTGGCCTCAAGCAATCCTCCCGCCCTAGCTTCCCAAAGAACTGGGATTATGTTATTTCATTTACACCACACAACATCCCTATGAAGTAGAAATTATTATTCCTGTTTTATCGATAGGAAAGGGAGGCTAAGAGAAATAACTAGCATAAGGTTGCAAAATTAGCAAACGACAGAATTGAGATAGAAATCGCATGTTTGACTGAGAAGCCTGTGCAAACTCTTGATATTCTATTTAGTAGTTAAAAGATTAAAATATGAGCAACAGACACCTTTTAATCTCATTAACTCTGGGACTTCTGTTCAATGATTTATATATTTTATGCAGAATAAGGCTCTTAGAATTACAGTCACCTAGAACTATGTCTGCCTTGGTCTACATGTCTATTGTGGCCTATTTAAAAAGTTAAGAAGCTTAAATAATTTCTTTTGGCAAAAGAGTCACCTAACATCTGTCTCATGCAGAGTCAGAGCTGGTCTGCTCATGGATGCTCAAGACAACTATTCTTTTTCTGGAGTGGGGCTGAGTATGGCCTTGGGAATCTGCGGAACCAGGGTTTAAGGGCTGCCTAACTTTCTAGGCAAATTACTTCATCTTTCTATACTTAAGCTTTCTCATTTGTAAGTTGAAAACAATACCAAACTCCAGGGTTTTGTGAGGATAAGGTGTTTAGCACAATGTAAAGCACAGAATAAATGCTCAACACACATGAATACTGACATAAACATTACTTCGCCATCCTGCAGACCAACTCCAACTCTGCATGAAACAGAAAAACGAAACATTTATTTGGTACTAATCAAATTTCCTTTCATAATCTTTTATGGGTAGACAATACCATTGTATCCCCATTTTAAGAGGCAGTCTTTCAGTCTTTTCAAAGCATAACTTTGAAGCCAGAATGGCCTGGGTTAGATTTCTTCTTATACTTATTATTATTATTTGAGACGGAGTCTCGCTCTTGCTGCCTAGGCTGGAGTGCAATGGCACTAACTTGGCTCACGCGAACTCGGCTCACAGTAACCTCCGCCTCCCGGGTTCCAGCGATTCTCCTGCCTCAGCCTCCCAAGCAGCTAGGATTACATGCATGCACCACCACGCCTGGCTAATTTTGTATTTTTAGTAGAGATGGGGTTTCTTCATATTGGTGAGGCTGGTCTGGAACTCCTGACCTCAGGTGATCTGCCCGCCTCGGCCTCCCAAAGTGCTGGGTTTACAGGCATGAGCCACTGTGCCCGGCTCTTCTTATACTTATTACTTGCTTGCTTTAGAAAAGTAACTTCACCTCTCCAAGCCTGCATCCTGATGCAAAACAAACACCAATATCCATTTTATGATTTATTGTAATAATTAAACGAGGTAATAACATATCTGAAGTATCTTTAATGCGGCAGATGTCAAAAAGTGGTCGCCGTAATTATTTTTATTTTGTAAGGGAGGATTAAACACATTTAAATAGGACATCACAGGAGTGGAGCTGGATCCCAGGTCGGACTGATTCCTAGGCCTGCGTTCCTTATTGATTACAACATAAGACAAACAAGTCGTCTTTGGTGAGAGAGGTTGGGGAGAGAAGAATGTTTAATTTCTCCATGCCCTGCAATGACATGTATAACCTTCACTGTTGACTATTTGGCCAGATTGTTGAATTATGTTTTGTTCTTTGGCAACTTGGGGTATGGAACATAGAATAACAACGCCTTCACACTAGTAACCTCCAGGTTTGTCCCTAGGATTCTACAGCATGAGCTTTGTGGGTAAAGAGAAGCTCACCAAATTCAGCCTCCAGCAGCACACACAGCTCGGAAGCAGCGCCCCGCCCAGATGTTTATATTTTGCTCCACGGGCCCCGCCCCCCGACCACGAGGGGCTCTAGCCACGCCCCCAAGCTCAAGTTTCTGGGGCCGGACTAGCCCAGCGCGTCTGCCTACC
Source organism: Macaca mulatta (assembly GCF_049350105.2). Lineage (NCBI taxonomy): Eukaryota > Metazoa > Chordata > Mammalia > Primates > Cercopithecidae > Macaca > Macaca mulatta. The sequence goes on from NC_133413.1 coordinate 130,249,802, forward strand.
CACAGGGATTCCCTCTCCAGCCAATCCGCTCAGAGCAGAGGAGCTGCCCCGAACAAAGATGGCGCGGGAGGCGTCTGTGAGGGCAGACTGATCCGAGCACCCAAACCCTCGGCGGACAGCGGAGCCAGTGGTAGCGGCACGGCCCCAACCATGGAGGAGGGCGGCAGCACTGGCAGTGCTGCCAGTGACAGCAGTACCAGCGGGAGTGGCGGGGCGCAGCAAAGGGAGCTGGAGCGCATGGCTGAGGTCTTGGTCACCGGGGAGCAGCTACGGTAAGGCAAGAGACACAGCGGATGAGCTCACGATGGCACTGCCAACGCGTGCCCGCTGCAGTCCTGCGCGCACGCGCTCCCTGGCTCGTGGCTTGCGACTCGCGTGGGGCGCCCGGACGGCTGCAGGCGCGTGGATGGTTCTTGGTGCGCCCGCGCTTAGCGGCTGCAGCCCGGGTCCCTGAGGACTCGCCACGCGGGGCTGCTTGGCAGAAGCCGACGAGCGGGTGGTGAGCGCTGCGCCCTAGCCTGGCTGCTGCAGCCCTGTGCCCGACAGACTCCCTGGCACCCACCGCGCTGTCCGTCTTCCCGTGTACCTGGACGCCGCCAGGCCTCCCGGCTGACAGCCTGCGCCTCGTCCGCCAAGAGAGCAAGAGGGGTCGGTGTGAGGTCCCGAGGAGACCCCAGCCCCTCTACTCCTTGCTAAAAGGAGCAAGACCAACGATGGCCTTCACTAGGTTTTCCTTTTTGCTGACAAGTCTTCCTTCACTTCCCTGAGCCTCGGTGTTTTACATCTGTAAAACAGGGCTGATCACCACGCCTCATTTCAAGGACTTTTGTGGGGTTAAACTGAGAGAGCATTTCTGAAACCCTGCACCTATCAGTTAATTGGCACATCGTCCTCAATCATTTGGGTCCGCAAGGGGGCGTGGAGGCACCTCGTCGGGCTGCCTTGAGGCTGTGCCAACTCCCCGGGCTCGCACGTTTTGGGCAGCAGGATCCATGGGGACCCTGGCTGCTGCAAGAATTAGGACTTGAGGCGTCTCACGGAACTTGGGAACAAGCGATGACCCCCAGAGTTCCCCTTGCCATTCCCATCCCTGTATGGTCCTTCCTCTAGGGCTGTTTGGGAACAGTACTTATAGTCTAACTGGTTCTGCAGCTGCCCTTCGTGTGGTCATAAATCAGTTTGCTAGGAAAAAGAAAACCCAGCTCTGCGGCGTTTGAGCCACAACTTGTACTCGGGCCCCTGTTCCTTCTAGTTCTTAACCTGAATTCCCCAGCTCGTTTTGGTGTGTCAGTGGCTGTGTTTCAGGACCTGAAAGAGTGTCTTGCAAAGGTCTCTGAAGGAAACCAATATTGGAAGTCAGAATTAACTGATTTTTAATGTTACAAAAGGCAAATTGCGCCTATCGATTCTTTGTTGATTTTTAAAAATATGTGGTCAAAATTAATTTCCTTCATCAAGAGTACTTTCTAATGAAACCTGTCAAGCCTGTCTGTGTGAAGGGACCACCAAACAAGCTTTGTGTGAGCAAGAAAGCTTTTTAATCCCCTGGGTGCAGGCAGACTGAATCTAAAAAGGAGTCAGCGAAGGGAGATGGGGAAGGGGTTGCTTTATAGGAGTTGGGTAGATAATGGATAATGGTGTAAGTTTGTGAAGTGCAGTCCAAGAAGGCGGGGGTGACTGCGTAAAGCCCTGTTGTAAAGAGTAGAGTAAGGAAGAAGAGACCTGATATCCCTTGGAGAATAAATGTTGAAGGAGCAGGAGGGTGTCTTGCTGAGAAGATTCAAAGGAGGGGCTACAAAGTAGAAGGTCATCAATATATTGTACAAGGAGAGAAGCAGAGGGGTGGAAAGAAAGTAAATCATGAGAAAGGGCTTGGCTGAAGTAATGAGGGCTGTCCCTGAAGACTTTCGGCAGCACAGCCCAGGTAAGCTGCTGGGACTGATGGGTGTCAGGGTCAGTCCAGGTAAAAGCAAAGAGAGGCTGGGACGAGGGGTGCAGAGGAATAGTGAAAAAGGCATCTTTAAGATCAAGAACGGAATAGTGAGTTGTGGAGGAAGGTATTGAGGACAAAAGAGTGTACGGTTTGGGCACCACAGGGTGGACAGGCAAAACAATTTGGTTGGTAAGGCGCAGATCCTGAACTAACCTGTAAGACTTGTCCGGTTTGGGGACAGGTAAAATGGGGGAATTGTAAGGAGAGTTTGGAGGCTTTAGAAGCCCTAGCTGTAGCAGGCAAGTGATAGCAGGCTTCAGTCCCTTTAAAGCCTGCTGTGGGAAAGAAAGTTTAATTTCTCTGCTCTTCATTACTGGGCCATCTTTTTAAAAGTCTTTCGTTGGATAGGGTTACTTATTTTTCATTTATTTTACAAACATTAAATTGCATGATGGCTCTTTTTGTCCAGCAAGTACTTCTTCCTTCAAGATGCAGTTTAAATGCCTCTTCCTCGCAGTCCCCAGAGCACTTGTTATTCCCCGCTTTTCTAGAGCCTGTCTGCACTGCAGCAGTTTTGAGAGCCATCCTTGTCACACAGGAGTTAGACCTGGGTTTGGATGACTGCTCCACCATTATGTAGGCAAGTGTCAGCATTAAGTTGTTTCAAGGAAGACTTTAAGCTAGATTGAATCTTGGCTTTGCTGCTTACTAGTGTGGGACCTTGGACAAGTTAGTGCGCCGGTAATCCTAGCCCTTTGGGAGACCAAGGCAGGCAGATCCCTTGAGGCCTGGAGTTCAAGACTAGCCTGACCAACATGGTGAAACCTCATCTCTACTAAAAAATACAAGAATTAGCTGGGTGTGGTGGGGCACGCTTGTAATCCCAGCTACTTGGGAGGCTGAGGCGAGAGGATTGCTTGAACCTGGGAGGCAGAGGTTGCAGTGAGCCAAGATAGCGCCACTGCACTCCAGCCGCCACAACAGAGTGAGCCTCCATCTCAAAAAAAAAAAAAAAAAAGAATGAAGAACGATGGGTAATAATGGAATTTACCTCATAGTGTTACTGTGAGGATTAGATGAGTTAGTGCTTAGAACAGTTTCTGATAGGTAGTAAGCACCAGGTTAATATTAGCTAAGGTAGAATTCTGTGACTTTGGACAAGTAAATTCACTTCTCTGAGTCTCTGTTTCTGCGTTTGAAAAAGACAATGAAGATGAATGTATTTCATGGAGTTGTGAGAATTTGCCCCTGGGCTTCATGTATTAATGAGCATTCAACAAATAGTTCCTGGAATTAATTAGTAGTATTGGTCTCTCTGCATCACTGCATGTGACTTCCAGCCAAGCAAGATCGGGCAGGAAGGATTGGGTGGTGGTGAAGAGCACAGGATATAGAACTAGGCTGCCTGGGTTCTTATTCTGCCTCCACCATTTATTCTGTAACTTTAGGACAATACGTTTAGCCTTTCTGCGCCTCAGTTTCCTCTTCTACAAAATGTTATTCTGATGACACTTCTTCAGGAGCTCTGTGAGGATTAAATGAGATGCTACATGTAAAAGGCTTAGTAAATGTTAGCCACTTAATTCTACTTTGGAAAATTTTAATCATTGCTCTTTTTTTTATCTCAACCGTTTTGGCACTGTAACTAGCACATAGTAACTAAATGAATATTGTAAGTATTCAATCTACTTCTGTTAGTACAGAGCAATATAATAGTCAGAATTTAGGAATTAAAGTGGTCGTATGCCTGGTTTCCTAGTTATTGGAGGATTGGAAGTTCAGTCATTATTGTCACTTTCACAGAGTTCTTCTGTCTGCAGCTACCCTCTCACTGCAGGGTTGTAAGTGCTTTGCAATGTCCAGGCCTCTTGCCTCTAAGTGCTTCACACACTCTCAGTTCCCCTCTGCTTTCTCTCATTTTGCATTACTTTCTGGGTCATCAAAGATGAGGTAGAGGTGATAAGAGGAAACCAAGGACTAGGATTTGAAATAAAAATTTGGCCTCTAGACCCAGTTCTATCAATTTCTTTTTCTTTCTCTAATTGTAGCTATGCCCCCTTGAGCAAGTCACTTAACCTCTCTAGTCCTAAGCGTCCTTCCCTACAGAATGGGAATAATAATATCTTCTCACATTAGATTTGTGGTATTGATCAAATAGGGTACAACATGGGAAGAAACTTTGTAAAATAAATCAATAAAGCAAGAAGAGTGTTGTTATGACTATTGTAACCTCCAGATGTGAAATTCGGGGCTGGTTCCACAATCCTGACACTTTATTTGTTGTTTGTTGTTTGTTTTTTTGAGATGGAGTTTCGCTCTTGTTGCCCAGGCTGGAGTGCAATGGCGCGATCTGGGCTCACTGCAACCTCCGCCTCCAGGGTTCAAGCGATTCTCCTGCCCCAGACTCCCGAGTAGCTGGGATTACAGGCATGCGCCAACATGTCCTCTTTTGTATTTTTTAAAATTTATTTTTCTGGAGGCACAAGAATCGCTTGAACCCAGGAGGCAGAGGTTGCGGTTAATTTTGTAATTTATTTATTTATTTATTTATGGTAGAGACTTGGTTTCGCCATGTTAGTCAGGTTGGCCTCCAACTCCCGACCTCAGGTGATCCGCTCGCCTCGCCCTCCCAAAGTGCTGAGATTACAGACATTAGCCACTGCACCCAGCCAATCCTGACACTTTTTTTTTTTTTTTTTGAGATGGAGTCTTGCTCTGTCACCAGGCTGGAGTACAGTGGCGCAATCTTGGCTCACTGCAACCTCTGCCTCCTGGGTTCAAGCAATTCTCCTGCCTCAGCCTCCCAAGTAGCTGGGACTACAGGTGCGTACCACCACGCCCAGCTAATTTTTTTCTTTTTTTTTGTATTTTAGTAGAGACGGGATTTCACCGTGTTGACCAGAATGGTCTCGATTTCTTGACTTCGTGATCCACCCGCCTTAGTCTCCCAAAGTGCTGGAATTATAGGTGTGAGCCACCGCACCTGGCCAGTCCTGTCACTTTAAAGGGCAGTTGGTTGTATAAGGACAAGAAATTAACTAACAGACCTAAAAATGTCTCTTGCTTCCTTTTTCAGCTTAACTGCAGGACCCATTTGTTCAATTTTTTTCATATTTTTCCCTTGTCATAAAAGATTTTACTTCCTTCCCCCAATGTCTTTCTGGTTTTGCATCTTAAAGATGCATTTGGGGCTGGGCATGGTAGCTTAACACCTGTAATCCCAGCACTTTGGGAGGCTGAGGTGGGCAGATCACCTGAGGTCGGGAGTTTGAGACCAGCCTGACCAACATGGCGAAACCCCATCTCTACTAAAAATACAAAATTAGCCAGGCGTGGTGGCACATGCCTGTAATTTCAGCTACTTGGGAGGCTAAGGCAGGAGAATTGCTTGAACCCAGGAGGCAGAGGTTGCAGTGAGCCGAGATCGCGCCATTGCACTCCAGCCTAGGCAACAAGAGTGAAACTCCGTCTCAAAAAAAAAATGATGCATTTCGACACTACTTCACAGCCCCCAGCATGGGTATAACAGAAAAGACAGTCACAAGTGTTTGTGAGAATGTGGAGAAATTAGAACCCCTACATACTGCTTGGTGGGAATATAAAATGGTACAGCCACTTTGGAAAAAAATTTGGCAGCTCCTCAAATAGTAAACATAGAGTTATCATATGACCTAGAAATTCTGCTTCTAAGTATATACCTAGGAGAAATGAGAAAACATGTCTACATAAAAACTTGTACACAAATGTTCATAGCAGTATTATTCATAATAATAAAAAACAGGGCTGGGTGCAGTGGCTAACGCCTGTTAATCCCAGAAATTTGGGAGGCTGAGGTAGGTGGATCGCCTGAAGTCAGGAGTTCCAGACCAGCCTAGACAACATGAAGAAATCCTGTCTCTACTAAAAATACAAAAATTATCTGGGCATGGTGGTACATGCCTGTAGTCCCATCTACTCAGGAGGCTGAGGCACAAGAATCGCTTTAACCCAGGAGGCAGAGGTTGCAGTAAGCTGAGATTGCACCATGACACTCCAGCCTGGGTAACAGAGCAAGATTCTGTCTCAAATAAATAAATAATCAAGGGGCCACGCATGGGAGCTCATGCCTGTAACCAGTACTTTGGGAGGCCGAGGTGGGCAGACCACTTGAGGTCGGGAGTTCGAGACCAGACTGACCAACATGGAGAAACTCTGTCTCTACTAAAAATACAAAATTATCTGGGCATGGTGGCGCATGCCTGTAATCCCAACTACTCAGGAGACTGAGGCAGGAGAGTCACTTGAACCCGGCAGGCGGAGGTTGCAGTGAGCTGAGATGGTGCCATTGCACTCCAGCCTGGGCAACAAGAGCAAAACTCCATCTCAAAAATAAATAAATAAATGATCAAAAACGGCAACAGCTCAAATACCTATTAACTGATAAATGGATAAACGAAATGTGATATGTCCATATAATGGAATATTATTCAGCAATAAAAAGGATTGGCCATATAATGCAATGACATTTATTTATTTATTTATTAATCTAGGATGGAATCTCACTCCGCAGTGGCTCACGCCTGTAATCCCAGCACTTTGGTAGACTGGGGCAGGTGGATCACGAGGTCAGGCGTTCAAGACCAGCCTGAGCAAGATGGTGAAACCTCATCTCTACTAAAAATACAAAAATTAGCCGGGTGAGGTGGCAGGTGCCTGTAGTCCCAGCTACTTGGGAGGCTGAGGCAGGAGAATTGCTTGAACCCAGACAGCAACGGTTGCAGTGAGCCGAGATCACACCATTGTACTCCAGCCTGGGTGACAGAGCAAGACTCTGTCTACAATAGAATAGAATAGAATAGAATAGAATAGAATAGAATAGAATAGAATAATCCAACAATATCACTATTCTCTTTCTAGCAATGGTAGCAATTATAATAATAACAATAACACTTACATGGCACCTATTACCTGCTAAGGACTCTTCTAAGCACTTTATGTGTAGTAATGCCTTTAATCTTTATAGCAACTCTGTATAGCAGATTCCTTTATTACTTTTATTTCATAGATTTAAAAATTGAGGAAAAGATCATTTAAACCAACAGGCCGTAGATTATTCAGCCAGAAAATTATGGGAGAGTTGAGAGCTTCTGCTCTTAAGCTATAATAGTGTTCCCAACTAGTGACTTAGAGGGTTAAAAAAAATGAAACACTAAAACAACTTTAAAACAGAATCATGTATATGAGAATATCACATTGCAGTGTGACAACTTTGGTAAACAAAAAAGTAGACAAATAGCTTTTCCATTCTGTTGGGGAAAATCTAATTTTTTCCTGTATTTATATTTTGACAAGTTAGGATTGTTACTTTCTCTACTAAATATTAAACTCAATCTTTCTTGACATGTGGTTTTGAAAAGTGAATTTGGACTCCACTGATTCAGAATTTGCAACCATTTTAATAGGAAGATAAATTGCAGTTCTATTTTGCCATCTGTGAGAATGGGAGTAGGGTAGGGAAGAGAATTAAGAATGTATAATAAAGAGAATGCTTAAATAGAGAGAAAATGCGTTAATCATCAATTTCACTTTAATTCATTTAATTTCATTAATTCATAATTAATTTCACTTTTGCTCCTCTACCAAGATGAAATGTGCTAATTACAACAATCTTACCCAATCACTAAGGCTGACTTCCCAAAAGCAACTTACTAGGCTATGAGTTTAGTTAGCTAAATTGGAGGAAATGCAGTTCTTTCAAATTGTTTGTCACCTTTGCCTTTTTTCTATAACAGGCTGTCTTTCAGGGTCTTACAGGCTTGATATTGTCTTTTTAATAAAAACGTCCTTAATAAATATTGAATTGCTTTCCTGAATTTATTTTGCAAATGTTAATGCAGTTTTCAGAGAAAAGGTAAAATCAGCCCAGCTGTGGTGGGTCAGGCCTGCAATCCTAGCACTCTGGGAGGCCGAGGTGGGCAGATCACTTGAAGTCAGAAGTTCCAGACCAGCCTGGCCAACATAGTGAAATCCCGTCTCTGCTAAAAATACAACAAAAATTAGCTTGGCGTGGTAGTGCGTGCTTGCAGTCCCAGCTACTCGGGAGGCTGAGGCAGGATAATCGCTTGAACCAGGAAGGCAGAGGTTGCAGTGAGCCGATATGGCACCACTGCACTCCAGCCTGGGAGACACAGTGAGACTGTGTCTCAAAAAAAAAAAAAAAAAAGGAAAAATGAGCCATTGAACCAAAGATCAAGCTCTAATAAATCAAATCTGAGATAACAAATTTAGAGCATACACAACAGGAAAAGGAGAAATAATTAATTTTATTCGAACAGGAACCTAAGGAACTTTACAGTTGGTATAGGAATATCTTAGGGGGTGTCCCCTTAGAAGCTAGGACTGAAATTTTCTTCTCCTAAACAGCAGAGAGAGATCCTGGAGTCAGGAAATTACTGCCTATACAGATTTTTAAAAAAGAAGGCTTTAGGAAGTGAAGAGTCCCTGTATTTGGAGTCAATGGTCAAGAGCCTAATTCATGTAGGGTGTTTATTCTATTTTAATTAATTTATGTATTTTTGAGACAGGGTCTCACTCTGTCACCCAGGTGGAGTGCAGTGGTACAATCTTGGCTCACTGCAACCTCTGCCTCCCAGGTTCAAGTGATTCTTCTGCCTCAGCCTCCTGAGTAGCTGGGATTACAGGCATGCGCCACCACGCTTGGCTAATTTTTTTATTTTTAGTAGAGATGGGGTTTCTCCATGTTGGCCAGGCTTGTCTCAAACTCCTGACCTCAGGTGTTCTACCCACCTTGGCTTCCCAAAATGCTAGGATTACAGGGATTAGCCACCGTGCTCGGCCTTGTAATTACTTTTCTAAAAGCCCATTGCTGATACAAGTTATGGCTTCCATCAGCTTTGGAATCAATAAACCTGAAAATAAGTTAAATAAACCTCAAGAAAAGAGACTGCAAGATGAAGGAAGGTCATTCTTCTGTCCTGTTCTGTTATTTCTTTCTTTTTTAATTTTAGAAAAAAATACATTGCTGTATCTCTCTCTCTCTCTCTCTCTCTCTCTCTCTCTCTCTTTTTTAAGACAGGGTTTCACTCTTGTCACCCAGGTGCAGTGGCATGATCTTGGCTCACTTCAACCTCTGGGTCCCTGGCTGTAGTGATGCTTCCACCTCAACCTCCCAAGTATCTGAGACTCAGGCATGCACCACCACACCTGGTTAATTTTTGTATTTTTTTGTAGAGACAGGATCTCGCCATGTTGCCCAGGCTGATCTCAAACTCCTGGATTCCAGTAATCCTCCCACCTCAGCCTCCCAAAGTGCTGATATTAGAGGCCACCAGCACCAGCTTCCTGTCCTGTTCTTTCTAGTTTTCATTTGAGTCAGGAGTTCATTTCTCCTTCATTGGTGGCTCTTAAATGGTTGGTTTCTGTGAGTTTAGTGATTAGGAAATGATGAAGGAAAGAACAAGCAGTCCTTCTTTCTACACCGTAATTATACTTTTCCATGCTCCATTATCTACCAAGGAGAAGTGGGTACCAAATCTGAGATCCTTGTTCTAGTATTATTGGCCTTAACTAAACTTAGAAGTTTATGTCAGTGATTTTTTCTATGTATCATTAGATACATGGGGGACATAGTGAAGATGGAGTAGGGGAGAGGATTTAGTGGTACATACAGCATGCTTGCAAAGTGGTACCTTCAGGATCAACTTGAGCTGTTTTCATCAGGGCTGGCTGCGGAGAATCACTTTTTGGTAGCTTTAAAAATATTTGTGAGGTTGGATGGGGAGGTAAGGAGAGAAAACACACCCAGCAGTGTGAGACAAGATATGGTTTAGGGCCAGACGCAGTGGCTCACGCCTGTAATCCCGGCACTTTGGGAGGCCGAGGCGGGTAGATCACGAGGTCGGAGATGGAGACCATCCTGGCTAACATGGTGAAACCCTGTCTCTACTCAAAATACAAAAAAGTTAGCCGGGTGTGGTGGTGGATGCCTGTAGTCCCAGCTACTTGGGAGACTGAGGCAGGAGAATGGCATGAACCCGGGAGGCAGAGCTTGCAGTGAGCCAAGATCACGCCACTGCACTCCAGCCTGGGTGACAGAGCAAGACTCCATCTGAAAAAAAAAAAAAAGAAAAAGAAAAAAAATGATATGCTTTAGTATTCCCACTTTTCAGATAACAGCTGTTGCTAGGGTGTGGCAAAAGGGAACAAATGTCATGGCCTGTAGCTTGGGGAAGCCCATGGCAGCTGCAGAGAAGGTAGGTAGCAGCTGAGGGAGGCTCAAGGTTCAAGTCTTTCCCCTATAATCCTCAGGCTGCTAGTTATAGATCTGTTTGTTTATGTTTGTTTGCTTTGATCCTTGTGTCCTCCTATCTCCCTGCAATACTTTTACCTACAGATTTTGGGTTCTGATATTTACCCAGAAGCTCCCTTTATTGAGCAAGCCTTGGGCCAGTACATATCTATATCTTGGCCTTGTTTAGATCATCCAACTCTATGAAACTCCCCTTTGAGTGGTGAAACTGTTACAGCTATAGAGAACCGAACCTTGTCCTTTGTGTGCAGAGCACGCAGGATTCAGAAGGACTAGTCCTAGCACAGTACGCTCAGTAGCTACTCTGACCTTGACTAAAGGTGTAAGAAACAAATGAACATTTTCATGGCCGTTGTCTCATTGCATACCACCCTAGTTTCATGAGAGTTAAGTTAGAGTTAGAGTGAGATGAAGTTTCTCTGTCGCCCAGACTGGAGAGCAGTGGCACGATCTTGGCTCACTGCAACCTCTGGCTCCCAGATTCAAGTGATTCCCCTGCCTCACCCTCCCCAGTAGCTGGGACTACAGGCGCGCACCACCACACCTCACTAATTTCTGTATTTTCAGTAGAGATGGGGTTTCACCATATTGGCTAGGATGGTCTCGAACTCCTGACCTCAAATGATCTGCCCGCCTCGGCCTCCCAAAGTGCTAGGATTACAGGTATGAGCCACTGCACCTGGCCAGTTGCATTTTATTATGTATGAAGTTTGGCTAACATCTAACAAATATTGAAATTCTGGAGGAATACTGTGTGAGTGGTGAGTGGTGTCCGAAAGCAAAGAAGATAGTGTAGAGGGGGAACAGTGTAGAAATAAAGAATTATGTGCTGGTTTAAGAACAACCAATACGTGAAAAGGCAATTTGCAAAGAAAACAAATACTTTTAGAGGATTGGCTTTTTTTTTTTTTTTCTTTCATGTTGAAGGATTGAGCACATATTTCTATTGAGGATCTTGAGTTAGTTTGCTACTTAAAATGCAAGTTCTTTATACAAATAAGGTTTGTGTCCTATTTCCAAACACATACAATGAGGGTAGTAAAGAGGGAATTCCTTTTTTTGTTTTTCTTTTTTGGAGACAGAGTCTCTGTCGCCCAGGCTGGAGTGTGGTGGCGTGGTTGCAACCTCTGCTTCCAGGGTTCAAGCTCACTACAACCTCTGCTTCCAGGGTTCAAGCTCACTGCCACCTCCGCTTCTAGGGTTCAAGCAATTCTCGTGCCTCAGCCTCCTGAGTAACTGGGACTACAGGCATGCACCACCATGCCCAGCTAATTTTTTGTATTTTAGTAGAGATGAGATTTTACCACGTTGTCCAGGCTGGTCTCGAACTTTTGAGCTCAGGCAATCAATCCGTCTTGGATTACAGGCATGAGCTACCTTGCCTGGCCTGAATTTCTTGATTTGAAGAACTATTGTTTTGCTTCTTAGTTTCTTTCTCATTTCCCAGGAGGAAAGGAGAATGGGGTAACCTTGGACCCTCTTTTCACTGAATGTTTTTAAAGCGCTACTTATTTTTTACTCTTTAACTTTTCTATATATGAAAGTGACGTACACAGAATATATTCACTGCAAAAAGTGGGGTTTATTCCCTGTAGTGGTATATGACTGTGTTGTACATTGAAGTGTGAAATGCCCCTTAATCATCTTAAGTTATAGTGTGGTTGAAAAATAAGACTTTACCAAAGCTCTTCCTATTTTGTTCTGAGGAACTGATAATAATAAAACCGTTTAGGGATGTGGTTTTGAGGGAATTACCTAATGTATGACTCTGATTTCATTTTCCTTCACATTGCCGATCACATTCTACAAACCAGTCATCAATAAAATAAATTCTAACAGTGGAAACAAATTCTACTGTTATACAGTGAGCATAGCTTAGATCGTCATGAGAGAGGATTAGCAGGCCTTGACGCCATGATAAGGAACATTTTTTTCTATTGCCATACTTGAAGAGCCAGAAGCCATCACATAATATTTAAGGACATCCAAGTATAAGCAATAGGAGTAAGCTAGAGCTTTTTCCTCTAACTTTGTATTATGAAAAGTTTCAAATGTACAGAAAAGTTTAAAGAATTTTACAGTGAACACTCATGTCCACCACTTAAGATTCCACAATTAACATTTCACTGTGTTGCTTTATCCCATAACTATCTATCTAGCTGTCCCTCTATCCATCCATCAATTAATTCATCTTTTTTTGGAAAGTATTTCAGAGTACATTGTAGACAATAATACACTTTTCCTAAAACCTTCAGCCATCAGTGTACTGACTAGTATTCACTATTTGCTTTTGGTTCTTTTTTTCAAAGATAACATGTATATAGAATAAAATATACCATTTGATGAATATTGACTAAAGAAATTGTACATCTATGCAATCCAAATCCCTACCCAAATATTTTTTAATGCTTTTGACTGCAAGAAACAGACAATCAACTTAAACTTATTGCCTCCGATAAGTGGAAGTTCAGGAGATACAATGCCTTAAAATTTAATTCGTTCTCTGCAATTCTTTTGGTTCTCTTTTGTAGCTCCTTCATGAGCCAGCTTTTTTATTGGTTGGCTTCATCTTACAGCCAGTGGTAGAACAGGAATTTCAGGCCTCATATGGCTTATAATAATGTCCAGGAGAAAGAGAAGCATTTCCACTCAGGATTCCAATCACAAGTCCTGAGGTTTACCCTAATTGCGCTGGTTAGGTCACATGCCTATTCCTGAGTCGGTGGGATTGTAGCCAGGGGAGGGGAATGACACAAGCCAAGGAGGCATCTCCCCCAATACATACACACAGACACACACACACACACGTGCACACACACACGTACACACACAGACACACAGAGAAACAGACACACACACATACACAGACACACATATGTACACACATGTACACACACAGAGAAACACACACAGACGCACACACATACACACAGATACACACACAGAGAAACACACATACACGCAGACACACACATATACACACAGACACATACAGGAGTCATTCCACGATTCACACACAACCCTATTCTACCACTTCCAGAAAAATTGCGCTGGTTAATATAATTTTCTGCTATTTTGAGAAAGGGAAAAACCCACTAGTATATGTTGTTTTGAGAAACAGAAGAATAGTGTAACAAATTAGAAAATACTCCAGTGAAAAGACAATTTTTTATTTCTTTGCAAATGTAAAACTACGATGCAGGAGGTCAACACTGTGATAGTAATCCTTAAACTTATAATAGACAACTATATTTCAGCTAATTTTATGAGAATTTCTTTTAAACAAACCTTATTTTTGGCAAATGATACCATTTCTTCACTTGCTCAGCTCATATTTACTCAGTGCCTGTTATTCATCAGGCATCTCAGTACTTGCTGTGAGAGATACAAAGTGAAATAAGAGGTTTTTATTCTTGAGCAGCTCAAAATATATCTTGCCCTGTTTTACTAAGTGTGTGTACTAAGTGGAATTCATGACCTAAAACCACATTATATTAAAGACTATGGAGAAATGGTTATGTGCTTTTACCAGTTATTCCTCTTCTCTCTTCTCTCTTCTTCTTCCTCCTCCTCCTCCTCCTCCTCCTCCTCTCCTCCTCCTCTCCTCCTCCTCTCCTCCTCTCCTCCTCCTCTCCTCCTCTCCTCCTCTCCTCCTCTCCTCTCCTCTCCTCTCCTTTTCCTTTCTTTTCCTTTCTTTTCTTTTCTTTTCTTTTCTTTTCTTTTCTTTTCGTTCTGGAGTTTTACTCACTCTGTCTCCTGGGCCAGAGTACAGTGGTGTAATCTCAGCTCACTGCAACCTCCGCCTCCAGGGTTCAAATGATTCTCCTGCTTCAGTCTACCAAGTAGCTGGGATTGCAGGCATGTAACACCACACCCAGGTAATTTTTTCATTTTTAGTAGAGATGGGGTTTCACCATGTTGGCCAGGCTGGTCTCCAACCCCTAACCTGACCTCAAGTGATCCACCCGCCTCAGCCCCCCAAAGTGCTAGGATTACAGGTGTGAGCCACAGCGGCTGTTTTTGTTTTTACTTTCTTTGTTTTGTTTTTTGGACCCATGATCTTGCTCTGTCACCCGGGCTGGACTGCAGGGGCATGATCACAGCACACTGCAGCCTTAACCTCACCCACTCAAGTGATCCTCCCACCTCAGCCTCTGAGTAGCTGGGACTACAGGTGTGTGCCACCACAACTGGCTAATTTTTTAAATTTTTAGTAGAGCCAGCATCTCACTGTATTGCTCAGGCTGTTCTCAAATCCTGGGCTCAAGTAATCCTCCCACCTTGGCATCCCAAAGTATTGGGATTACAGAGCTGAACCACTGTACTGGGCCTCAGTTATTTTTATTTTTTTACTATAGTAATTAATTTAAAATGTTATTTGTTTTATTAGAAAGAGAACACAACATCATATTTTTCTCCTTCTAGAAACAACTCCTCCAAATAGGATAACCAAATGATGCCACACTCGTAGGTAACTATGTTTCTTCTGAAGTTATACTGCATCCTTAGAATTATGATCCTATACTATTAGAATTGTCATACATCAAGCCCTCTCCTTCCCTCCTTTTAGCTCCTGACTTAGCAGAAGTGTCAAAAAGCTATAGAAAAGATTGGATTGTACATTTTGAAGCCAAAAGTTGACTCAACAGTGGCATAAAGGGCTCTGTCTTCCTGTTGAATTCTGGGCAGGATTTTTCTCAGTGCCTCATCACTAGTTTGATTAACAGTCAACAATCAACAATCTTGATTAATAAACAAGAATTCTTTATCCAAGGCCGGCACGGTGGCTCATGCCTGTAATCCCAGCACTTTGGGAGGCCAAGGCTGGCAGATTTTTTGAGGCCAGGAGTTCGAGAGCAGCCTGGCCAATATGGTGAAACCCCACCTCTACTAAAAATATAAAAATTAGCCGGGTGTGGTGGTGTGTGCCTGTAATCCCAGCTACTCGGGAGGCTGAGGCAGAAGAATTGCTTGAACCTGGGAGGTGGAGGTTGCAGTGAGCAGAGATTGTGCCATTGCATTCCAGCCTGGGTGACAGAGTGAGACTCTGTCTCAAAAAAAAAAAAAAAAAAAGAATTCATCGGTTCATTTGTATTTGTCCTGAGGCAAAATCAATTTTCTGAAGGGGTTTATATCACATAGGAGTGGGAGTTGGGAGGATGCCTGGGCGGAAAAGGGCAAAAAAGCACATCTTATGGAAATCTCATGTCTCATGCACTATTCATATAATGAATTTATTTAAAAATTTGTACATAATAACTTTAATAAATATATTGATAATTCAATAGATATAAAAACTGAGAAATATTAAAATGAAGTCATTCAAAATCTAAGGGTGGAGGAGTTGGGGAGTATTGATGATGTTATCAGGCATTCTTGGCAAAGAAGGACACTTAAAAAAGGAAGTCATGCTTCTAACACAAGGGAAGATAACTGTCTTAGAAACTTCCACAGAAGCTGGGTGCGGTGACTCACGTCTGTGATATCAGCACTTTGGGAGGCTGAGGTGGGAAGGTGGGAAGATGGCTTGAGCCTAGGAGTTTCAGACCAGCCTGGGCAACATCGGGAGACCCCATCTCTACAGAAGTTTTAAAAATTAGGTGTGTTAGTGCACACCTGTGATCTGAGCTACTCGGGAGGCTAAGGTGGGAGGATCACTTCAGCCCAGGAGGTCGAGACTGCAGTGAGCCATGTTCGGGCTACTGCACTCCAGCCTGGGTGACAGAGCGAGAGCTTATCTCAGAAAGAAAAAGAGAAGAGAGGAAAGGGGAGGGGAGGAAGGAAGGGGAGGGGAGGGAGGAGAGGGAAGAGGAGAGGAGTAGAGAAGGGAAAGGAAAAACTCCTGCAGGGCTAGGGGGCTTAAGACCGATAAACCTCGGATGAGTGATAAAGAGCCTACGTTGCGGGAAACAGGCCAGAATTGACCCTTTAGTTTCTGGGTTGCCCTCTGACCTAACAGGCTTGTGGCAGTAGCTCAATACAGTATGAAGATCTTCTCATGACTTTTAGATGATTTGGGACAAAAAGTTAGCGATGATGATAATCATTGTAGAGGAGGGTGATCAAGGTGCCTCTTTTGTTGTTTTGTTTTTTAGACGGAGTCTCACTCTGTTGCCCAGGCTGGAGGGCAGTGATGCAATCTTGGCTCACTGGAACATCCGCCTCCTGGGTTCAAGTGATTCTCGTGCCTCAGCCTCCTGAGTAACTGGGATTACAGGCATGGGCCACCATGCCCAGCTAATTTTTGTATTTCGGGTAGAGACAAGGTTTCACCATGTTGGCCAGGCTCATCTCGAGCTCCTGACCTCAAGTGGTGATCCACCCACCTCGACCTCCCAAAGTGCTGGGATTACAGGTGTGAGCCGTCACACCTGGCAAGGTGTCCATTTTTATATGAACTTTTTTTTTTTTTTTGAGACAAAGTCTCACTCTGACACCCAGGCTGGAGTGCAGTGGCACGATCTTGGCTCACTGCAACCTCCACCTACCAGGTTCAAGTGATTCTCCTGCCTCAGCCTCCCAAGTAGCTGGGATTACAGGTGCCCGCCACCACACCCAGCTACTTTTTATATTTTTAGTAGAGATGGGGTTTCACCATGTTGGCCAGGCTGGTCTTGACCTCCTGACCTCAGATGATCCACCTACCTCGGCCTCCCAAAGTGCTGGGATTACAGGCATGAGCCACCGTGCCTGGCCTATATGTGAGTTTTGAAGAAATGCAACAATTCAGTCGTTTGTTAAATAATAGTAATAGCAATGTGTCATGTCCTATTTTATGCTTTTATATGTACATTATTTCCTTGAATTCTTATAATAATTTTATTATTTCCATTTTAAAATGCTCATATCTTGGTTTCAAGATATGAGCAACTTGCCACGGTCATATATGTGGTAAGTATGGGGGCTTGGTTTATTGGTTTTGAATCCAGGCCTCTCAGAATACATACATACAGCTGTGGAAGTAGCCCTGTAAAATATCAAGAAGTAAGGCTTATTCTCTTTGCCTTCAGCTCACCATCTAAGCAGGATGGGAAGGGGGAAAAGACGTATGCATTTAGGTACTAATTCAAAAGGGCAGTATATAGAATTGTTTAAACAATAATGGGGATTTCTTTTTTTTTTTTGAGATGGAGTCTCACTCTGTCACCCAGGCTGGAGTGCAGTGGCACGATCTCAGCTTACTGCAACCTCCGCCTCCCAGGTTCATGCCATTCTCCTGCCTCAGCCTCCAGAGTAGCTGGGACTACAGGCGCCCACCATCACGCCCGGCTAATTTTTTGTATTTTGAGTAGAGACGGGGTTTCACCATGTTAGCCAGGATGGTCTCGATCTCCTGACCTCGTGATCCACCTGCCTGGGCCTCCCAAAGTGCTGGGATTACAGGCGTGAGCCACCGCGCCCGGCCTAATAATGGGAATTTCTTAAGCTTATGTAACATTAAATTTCGGGAGAGGTTTGATCAGAATTTCAGGTCTATTCCTCCCATCCAGGTACTAACCAGGCCCGTCCCTGCTTAGCTTCCAAGATCAGATGAGATCCGGTGCTTTCAGGGTGGTATGACTGTAGACTCAGGTCTATTTCTCTCTCCCTCTCTCTCTCTTTTTTTTTTTTTTTAATACTTCAACTTCTAGGGTACATGTGCGCATTAGGTCTATTTCTCTTAAATTTCCTTGATTCTACTCTAAGCATTCATGATGTCTTCATGAAGACTTCTTTTATAGTCACACAATGGGCACCCGCAGCAATCAAGACTGAAGACAGAGCTGTCTGCCATTCACCATCCGCAAAAGCCGTGAGCTCTGATCTTTTTGAATCATCTTAACTCACAGACCTACTAGATATTAAGGCACAGCAATGTCCTTCCTTGGTTGAGGAAAATGTTCCACAGAAAGATACAGGGTGGGAAAATTAGGAGACATTAGCATACATTTTGTTCCTCACTACTTACAATGTAATTGTCCTGGTAAACCTCCTCACCATGAGGATAGCCTGTTCATCATGCTCACTCCTTCACCCCAAACCATTCCCTTACTTGGAAGATAGGTCCCCACCGCTGCCCCTGCGACGATTTGCTCAGTAATAAAGTAAAACAGAGCTCTTAACATATGACTGAAGTGGCAATTGGCTTACGTTCAAATTTCATGGAGTGATTTTTGTATTACTTGAGTTTTGATGTCTTTCCAAGAAACACCTCCACCCAGAAAGAGTCCCAGCCAAAGCTGTATAAAAGTCATCTCTTTGTATAAGCAAAGCTACTTAAGGAATAATTAGGATGCAGACTTCTGGGAAAATTGCAAAATGTTCTTTAGTTGCATAACTCAATTGAGTAAAGGTCTTTTAGGTCATGTGTTTCAATGTATTTTTCATCCCCTCAGCCTCCATTTTCTACAAACTGGAAATTGGAGATACCTTTGTTTTTTTGTTTTTTGTTTTGTTTTGTTTTCTTTTGTTTTTTGAGACAGAGTCTGGCTGTGTCACCCAGGCTGGAGTGCAGTGGTGCCATCTTGGCTCACTGCAACCTCCGCCTCCCAGGTGCAAGCAATTCTCCCACCTCAACCTCCCAAGTAACTGGGACTACAGGCACATGCCACTACACCCAGCTAATTACTGTATTTTTAGTAGAGACGGGGTTTTGCCATGTTGGCCAGACTGGTCTCAAACTCCTGGTCTCAGGTGATCCACCCCACCTTGGTCTCCCAAAGTGCTGGGATTACAGGCATGAGCTACTGTACCTGGCCTGGAGCTACCTTTGATTATCAAGGTGTCAATTTTTTTCTCCATTATTAATAAGGTTTAAGCTTATACCTCAGTATATCATTGCATTGACATTACGACAGTAACTCTGGCATTGATTTTGTACTGCATCTTACCATAAACATATAATAGGAATGAATCCAAATAAAAGTGGTTTTATGCTCAGATAATACTGTATGAGTTTAGCCTTTTATTCTCTGAAATGGGTAGCACGTGTCCACATGCAGCAAACCTTTTGTACTCAAGTACTGACAAGGAACTGTGATATGAAAAGCATGATTTTTCTTATGCCTGTGTTGACTACAAAAGAGAGAAGCTCCAGTTAAACCCATTGAGAAGCATCCATGAAATACAAGAAGCTGGGCTTGGAGCCAACACATTTGTCTACATGTTCACCATTTGCTGAGTCTGCGCTAATGAGAGCTTTAAGCCAAAAAGAGCAGAGTCTGATTACTAAGGACTTTATTATAATTTACAATTACATCTTTCAAGTGAAGGTATAGTGGTTAGGGGCAGGAATTCTTTAGAAACCTCTATCCCAATGCACCAGGATTTATTGAGCCATTTTGTTTATCATGGGACAAAAAGTTACTTGATTATTTATATGCTTAATTAACCAGGGGGAATCTCTTCAGTTGTCTTCCTCTGCTTTCAGTGGTTATTTGGCTGCTAGATAATTTCTTTCCCTAAAGGGGAACACAGAGAAGGAGAGGAAGTTGGTTTGGCTACTTGTCAGCAGTTCTGGAAGAATGTTTATTCAGGGAGAAGTTTGAAATCTGTGAGGATTTGGGGATTATCTGGACATTTTTGTTTCCTTCATGTTGTTCCTATCTATCTGTAGTCTATGATCTCCTGGTGGAAGCCAGATTTACTGAGAGTGCATGAAGCTGGTGGATTAATCTCATAAAGATCTCTCCCAGGCCAGGCATGGTGGCTCGCACCTGTAATCCCAGCTCTTTGGGAGACCGTAGTGGGCGGATCACTTGAGGTCAGGAGTTTGAGACCAGCTTGACCAACATGGTGAAAACCTGTCTCTACTGAAAATACAAAAATTAGTGGGCATGGTGGCATGCGCCTGTAACCCCAGCTGCTCGGGAGGCTGAGGCAGGAGAATTGCTTGAACCCAGTGACAGAGAAGACTCCCTCTCAAATAAATAAATAAATTAATAATTAAAAAAAGATCTCCTCTCCGTAGGTTGTTGATTCTTGAGATTCAGAAGACTGCTCTGTCACCTGTAACTCTGCTACCCTACCAGTGTTCCTCCATTGAGTCTCCAGCCTCTGCCAGAGAAAACTTCTAGTGGCCAAACTTCTATCTCATCTTCATGAGCTTCTAGACAGGTGTTGAGGGGAAGGCCACCATCACTATGATAGTCATACTAACAGGATCTATATACTTTTGGGGAAATCACTGCAATCTTTATTAACAGCTTATGTGAAAGGAAATTTTATTATGATATATATCCTCACAGTTGTTTTGTTTTTTGATACAAGGTCTTCCTTTGTGGCCCAGGCTGAAACGCAGTGGTGTGATGATGACTCACTGCAGCCTTGACCTCCTGGGCTCAAGCGATCCTTCCACCTTAGCTTCCACTTGAGTAGCTGGGACTATAGGTGCACACCACCACACCCAGCTAATTAAAATTTGTTGTTGTTGTTGTTGAGACATGGTCTCTCTATGTTGTCCAGGCTGGTCTCAAACTCCTGGGCTCAAGCGATCCTCCCACCTCGGCCTCCCAAAATGCTGGGATTATGCCTTGGGTGTGAACCACTGCATCTGGCCTCTAATAGTTCTTAAAAGTTAGGGCCGAGCGCAGTGGCTCAGGCCTGTAATCCCAGCACTTTGGGAGGCTGAGGCGGGTGGTCACGAGGTCAGGAGATCAAGACCACGGTGAAACCCTGTCTGTATTTAAAAAAATACAAAAAATTAGCCAGGTGCAGTGGCAAGCACCTGTAGTCCCAGCTACTAGGGAGACTGAAGCAGGAGAATGGCGTGAACCCGGCAGGCAGAGCTTGCAGTGAGCCAAGATCGTGCCACAGCACTCCAGCCTGGCCGGGAGAGCGAGATTCTGTCTCAAAAAAAAAGAAAAGTTAGTAATTGAATTTACTATTATTAATAGAACATAGTCACAGTTAGTTAATATGCCTGGAGAGTCCTGGGAATTGGACTTTCATGGAAAAGTAACAAAGACAATACTTATTTATAACTACCCTTAGGTCTATTCAGAATCTTTTTCAAAGGTTACGTCTGAAAAATGCAGTTTGTCACTTAAAATTTGCACACATTAGAAGGCAGACATTTGTACCACATAAGGCCATGTGGCTTTGGGAATCGAATCTGTGTGACCTGAAATGCATTCCATGGTAGAACGTTGTCAAAGTGAGATATGTTTTTCTCATAGGGCAGATATTTTCTACTCGAAGAGCCCCTCTGTCCCATTTGATAATTTTCCTGGATAAAGGTCAAGGTGATTGCAGGCCTGTCTCCCCCTCTCCTTCAGACTTTCAGGAATGGAAAGTGTAAGCAGTAGTTGAAACCTGAAAGAGAAGTACAACTGTAATTGCTGGACTCATTATTCTAGTGACTTAAAAGAATGGGTGCCCTTCCTGCGTTGAGCCTTTTAGTACCTTGCATAGACTTCCATTAAAGGGTCTCCAGTGTTGTACGTTTCTGTCCCCTTTGTGTGGTGAAGTAGATAAAGGTGAATACCACAACATTTTATGGTCCAGATTAAGGAACAGCTTCACTGGGAACCCATAAATGCAAAGCGTCAGCAAGAAGGGATGTAGGGTCCTCTGTCCTCTTACTATCCTACAATGAGTTGGGCAGGTACATCAAGCTGTCTGGCCAAGCTGCATGTTTCTGTTCCTTAGGGGGTTCCCTATTGCTCTGTTAGAGTGTAAGCATGAGAATGGCTGAATGGCTTTATTTCTGGAGGACAAATATTTTGAACTCAGGCACAGAAGAGACGGAGCTGGGAAAGAGTAGGTGCTGAAGCCTTGGGGGCTTGGTTGAGGCTGCAGCTTCTCCTGCTGTGGAAAGACCAGGCTACTAGTCCTAGCCCACTCACTGCCTGGCAGATCAAGCTGAGCCTCTGAGGTCACATCCACAAATTCTGTGGGTCCCTCCACAGCTGGCATGTCTGCACACTTTCCAAGGTGAGGTACGGTGTCCTATTTATTCATATATCCAGGGTTTCCCTGCTTAAAATCTAGGAAGAGGCATACCATTGTTTCCATGGTACAAAGGCATTTTGACTTACACTGGTGCTTTGAAATGAGGACTTTAAACTTTACCTTATCTTATTAGATAAGGATGTTTAGATCAAAGGTTAAGCTAGGTTATTTTTTTTAACCTCTGACTCTTTTTAATTGTTTAATACTTTTTAATACTCTATTTTATGTCCGCCAAGATACATGGCTAATTTATTCCTTGGGAGTAGGTTGTAAATTTTATGCTATTTTTTGCAGTATTTATGGATTTTGTGTTATGTTGATTTTCTTTCAACCTTCTCAATATATAGTAACAGCAATAATAAAAATAAAAACCAGTATTTACTGAACCATACTATGTGACTGGTAGTGGCATGCAGTTTACTTGAACTGTATCATTTAATACTTGAGTAAGTATCATTAGTCCCATTTTAGAAATGAGAATGCAAAGGCTTAGACAGATTAAGAAACTTGCCCAGGGTTACGAGGTGAGCAGGTGGGAGCTGGGATTGCAGCTCCAGTTTCCCTCCAAAGGCCATGCTCTTTGATGGTTGAGGACATAGCTGGGCTCGGCCCTAAGCTGTTGGAGTGTGGTGGTCAGAGGCAGAGATGCCCCAGCTATTGTGGACATGCAGCCTGGACCTTTGAACTTTGACTTTTCTTTGTTTCTTTGTGTTTTTGTTTTGTTTTGTTTTATTTTGAGACTGAGTCTCGCTCTGTCTCCCAGGCTGGAGTGCAGTGGCGCCATCTCAGCTCATTGCAACCTCTGCCTCCTGGATTCAAGTGATTCTCCTGCCTTGGCCTCGTGAGTACCTGGGATTACAGACATGTGCCACTGTCTGGCTAATTTTTGTATTTTTAGTAGAGACGAGGTTTCATCATGTTGGTCAGGCTGGTCTCAAACTCCTGACCTCAAATGATATGCCTGCCTCAGCTTCCCAAAGTGCTAGGACTACAGGCATGAGCCACCATGCCCGGCCTTGACTAATCTTTGAATATTTGTGTCTGTGTTGGGCAAAAATTAAACTTACATAGATGGTAATAATTGTGTCAACTACATATATGGAAATGATTAATAACAACATTAATACATCACAAATGAAGAAATATTTATTAATAAAAACTACAAAAACTTGGGTCAGTTGCATGAATAATTATTTATACTATTATGTACACATACAAGAAGATATCACTATGGATTATGATTAAAAATAATAGAAGTTCTAGAATATGAGTATAGTTGTCTATATTTGAGGTTCTCGAAGAGTTTCTATGACATGAAACTCTAGGAAAATGCATATCCCCAGCCAGGATGTGTTTTACATATAAGGGTTAGATTATCCAACAGAATCTCATGTAAGGATCATCAAAACATATTCCAGGTCGGGTGTGGTGGCTCACACCTGTAATCCCAGCACTTTGGGAGGCCAAGGTGGGCAGATCACAAGGTCTGGAGTTCGAGACCAGCCTAGCCAACATGGTGAAACCCCGTCTCTACTAAAAATACAAAAATTATCTGGGCATGACGGGGATCACCTGTAATCCCAGCTACTTGGGAGGCTGAGGCAGGAGAATCGTTTGAACCCGGGAGACAGAGGTTACAGTGAGCTGAGATTGCACAATTGCACTCCAGCCTGGGTGACAGGGCGAGACTCCATCTCAAAAAAAAAAAAAATTCAAAACATTTTTTGGTATATTGTAGTATAAGAGCTTTTCAAGATATTTCTCAATTTCTGTAAGCACTGGACAATTAATTCAAGACACTCCTGCTTTCTTTGTAGGAATGGATAAGGAAATAATTTTATGACTATAACTGAATTTTTTCACACAAGACCTTGAGATTTGGTAGAAAATAGGATCTGTTTGATCCGGCTGCCTTGGTCTCCCAAAGTGCTGGGATTACAGGCATGAACCACCAAGCCTGGCCTTTTTACTGTTCTATAAAATAAGAATAATAAAAGGGTTCTTTGAGGCACATGCATTTGAAGTTCTTAGAATGAGACCTAGCATGTAGGAAACACTCATTGTTAGTTGCTCCTGCTATTAATACTACTAAATAGGTCAACATGACCCAGTTAACATTCAGGAAGTACCTTTTTTTAAATTATGAAATGAGGATGTACAAATTTTCATACATCATTTTAAATGTAGAGATGTTTAAATTATAGATGCCTATGTGAGGGATAGGCAACAACTATGGCTACCTGTATAATAAAGTTTTACTGAAACACAGTCATGCCCATTGATTTACATATAGTCTACAACTACTTTTGTGCTTCAACAACAGAGTTAAGTAGTTGCAACAGAGATTGTGTGGCCTCCTAAGCCAAAAATATTTGCTATCTGGCCCTTCATAGAAAAATTTTGCCAACTCTTGGTGTATATCTAAGAAAGAAAAGATGTGTGTTGTGTACATATGTGAATGTCTGTGTGTGGTTTCTATATCGTTAAACTAAGGAACATTTACTAGAAGTTGTTGGCATTCTCCCAAACAAGATTATAAATGTATAAATTGATTTTGAAAGCTTTGGTGTTATGATAATTTTAATTTTAAAAGCCTTGTATTGGGCTGGGCATGGTGGCTTACATCTGTAATCCCGAGAACTTTGGGAGGCCTAGAAGGGCAGATTGCTTGAGCTCAGGAGTTCAAGACCAGCCTGGGCAACATGGTGAAATCCCACTTCTACAAAAAGTATAAAAAATAGCTGGGCATGGTGGCATGTGCCTGTGGTCCCAGCTACTCAGGAGGCTGAGGTGGGAGGATCGCTGGAGCCTGGGAGGCAGAGGTTTCAGTGAGCTGAGAGTGTACCACTGCATTGCAGCCTGGGTCCCTGTCTCAAAAAAAATAAAAACTAAAAAAAAAAAAAAAAAAAAAAAGCCTTATACTTTAGGAAAGCAAGCTTAGGGACATTGTGATAAGTTTTGATCGAGGGTAAAGACTTTACTTAAATAATTAGCCATATAGAACCCTAAACCATTTGTTTTCTAGTTATTTTCCCATCAGCATAGATGCCTAACACTTATTTCATTGATACAGAAGATGACATTAATAGCATACATGCCACTAAAGACTAATGGGTTCTCTCTGTGCAGCCTGTGCCAAAAGCCCATATTCCTTTTGGTGAAATTCATATGAGACCACATGTATTGTTGTTTTAGCCAAATGTGGAATACTGACTTAATTTTTCTCCCATCTCTTTTGGTGAACCCTCTATCAGCTGCTGTAAATTTAAAAGTAGTATTGTAGGTAGAAAGTCATACTGTTCTTCAGCTTTTCCCTATCCTGTAATAGAATGATTTATTCATTTTGTCATATATTTATCAGCTGCTTGTTTCTGTTACTGTTATCAGTCTTCCTCATGTTATGAGACAAGCAATTACTTTAGAAGCCTGTTATTATTTAGCTGGATTGCACTTGACTAACACAGGAGTCTCTTTCCATGTCTTTTAATTCTTGTTCTTTGTCTCAGGATTTTATCTAGGAGCTGAATGAAGACTGAAGAAGGAATTACCTACTCTTTTCATTCATTTTCATGTCTTCTTTAAGCGGAAAAAGTTGTTTATCAGTTGGACCCAAAAGGCATGCATACATTCATTCAGATGCTAGCTATAGACTTATAGGCTAATGCCTTAAATCTGTGCAAGAATCTATGCGTATTTACATTGGTAGTCAAAAATTTCAGTTAAATAAAGTATCTGCTTTCTGAGATGAGTTTTCCGGCATTGGCAATTGGAATGGTTTTTGTTTTGTAAAACATTTTTTTAAAAATCACAATCTGTTATGAGACAACCATAATTTGTGCTCCGTGAATCACTACATAGCTCAGAGAAACTTGCAAACCTATTTCAAGATCGTGCAGTCTACATCATCTAGAAGTTCTTAAATGTCTCTGGAAATCTCTTACCTATCTAATTTTAAATCCTTCTAGAAGTTCCTAAGCTTCCCTAATGAGACTCCTGAGCAGAGTCACCGTTATATAGTCATTTTTTTCTGAGCTTCGTTTTTTAGCCTTCCCTTGAATTTATAAGACCCTCTATATCCTTTCAGTAAAGTCCCTCTTTGCTTAAATTAGCCAGACTTTGTTCTTGTTTCTTGTAATCAAAGAACCATAATTAACATGGAGATTAGTACCAGGAATGGGGTAAATATAAATTATATATGACAAAAATTATAGATGTCGGCTGAGCGCAGTGGCTCACGCCTGTAATCCCAGCACTTTGGGAGACCGAGGCAGGCAGATCATAAGGTCAGAAGGTCGAGATCAGCCTGGTCAACATGGTGAAACCCCGTCTCTACTAAAGATACAAAATATTAGCCAGGTGTGGTGGCGTGCACCTGTAATCCCAGCTACCCGGGACGCTGAGACAGGAGAGTAGCTTGAACCCAGGAGGCGGAGGTTGCAGTGAGCCAAGATCATGCCACTGCACTCCAGGCTGGGCGACAGAGTGAGGCTCCATCTCAAAAAAGCAAAACAAACAAACAAAAAAATTATAGATGTCTATTACACCACCACCACCCCTGCCCTTTTTTTTTTTTTTTTTTTTTTTACACTGTTGCCTAGGCTGGAGTGTAGTGGCATGATCATAGCTCACTGCAACCATGACCCCCTGGGCTCAAGTGATCCTACTATCTAAGGTTCCTGAGTAGCTAGGACTACAGGCATGCGCCACCACACCTGGCTCATTTTTAAATTTTTTTGGAATGACAAGGTCTCACTATGTTGCCCAGGTTGATCTGGAACTCTGGGGCTCAAGTGATCCTCCGGCCTCACCCTCTCAAAGTCCTATGATTACAGATGTGAATCAGTGCACCTGGACCTTACACATTTTTTTTTTTTCCTAAAAGCACAAATACAGAGCTATTTGTATTAGAGTATTGCCTGATACAAGGTATCAGCAAAGGCTAATTCTGGTTGGTATAGAATAACCATCTTATCCCTCACATTTATATGAGCTCTAATACCCAAAAATGTTTGACTTCTAACTACATTTGTTATATAAATGGCTGAATGTTATTCTATTTTTGCAACTCTCACAGCATCTTCAATCTTTTAGGCATAGAGTAGAATATAAATAAATGTGAAATGCACGTTGATTGATCCCTAGTGGAAAGTAAAATTGCTTTTAGTTTCAAAGCATTGAAATTTCATTCTCCTCTTTCCTTTTTTCAAAAGTAGGAAAACTCAGAGATTTTAAGAATTGAAGCTCTCTGTGCTTTGGAATTCACATTGGGAGTAAGAAGCAGAGTGTTTGTACTTAATTGGTTTCATTTGGTTGTTTGCAGTTTCAGATCTGTGCACAGACAAGTATATTTATACAATTCTCTCATGAGCCATTAACTGTCTATTGGTCTTTTTATGTTTCAGTCTGTCACTTCAGTGTGCTATTGAAACTGCTAAATATTTAGGTACAAACACAAACTCCCACTTCAGAATCAGCTGATTATGTAATTGCAGGTGAGAAGATACACAAACATATTCATATTTTCAACTCTCCCTGATGCTGTCAGAAAGATATGATAATTTCAGCCAAACATGGTGGCTCACACCTCTAATCACTGCACTTTGTGAGGCTGAGGCGGGTGGATCACGAGATCAGGAGACCGAGACCATCCTGGCTAGCACGGTGAAACCCCATCTCTACTAAAAATACAACAAATTAGCTGAGTGCGGTGGCGGGCACCTATAGTCCCAACTACTTGGGAGGCTGAGGCAGGAGAATCACTTGAACCCAGGAGGTGGAGGTTGCAGTGAGCTGAGATTGTGCCACTGCACTCCAGCCTGGGCAACAGAGCAAGACTCTGTCTCAAAAAAAAAAAAAAAAGATATGATAATTTCACTCTCATGGATTCACAGCAGCTATTAGTTGATGGCTGGAATGCTTTCTGAAGCAAGGGACACAGGTCATACTGTTAGCCTTTGGTCTGTAGAATCACAAGGAACACTTGCTGGGTGACATGAAAAGATAAGGAAATTCCACTATTTCTATATTTCCTAACAGTTTTCCTTTTCTTTTATTTCATTTTATTTATTTCTTTTTTATTCTTTTTTAACTTTTTTTTTCAATTTTTCTTTTCTTGATTTTAGTTTTATGCTGTCTGTGATACATATTATGAACATCCGCTAACATTCAAACAGCATCTTATATTTTGGAAAGAGATTTTATATACACCATTCTATTGATTCCCAACATTCTACTGACCCTTAATCCTATGAACAGAGAGGAACCTGAGTGATTATGTTGATTCCCAATTTAGAGATGAAAAGCTTTACGTGAAGTCTTGTAATACTTCTTTGCTCTATGTTGTGTCCCCAGGATTTGGCACACAGATGGGTATATAATAGACATGGAATAAAAATGTGCTAAATGGCAAAGTAAATGGATCTCAGAGAGAAAGTAAGTGACTTGGCCATGGGCACACATGACTAAGTGATGGAGACAGTGCTCAGATTTAGGATTTAGGATTTTTTTTTGAGATAGAGTATTACTCTGTCTCACCTAAGCTGGAGTGCAATGGCACGATCTCAGCTCACTGCAGCCTCCACCTCCCCAGTTCAAACAATTCTCCTGTCTCAGCCTCCCGAGTAGCTGGGACTACAGGCATGTGCCACCACACCTGGCTAATTTTGTATTTTTAGTAGAGATGGGGTTTTACTATGTTGGCCAGGCTGGTCTCAAACTCCTGACCTCAGGTGATCCACCCGCCTTGGCCTCCCAAAGTGCTGGGATTACAGGCATGAGCCACTGCACCTGGCAGATACAGGATTTTTTTGACTCCAAGTTCCATACAGCTTTCTAATATTTATGCTCCAAAGAGGACAACTGAAGTAGTTTATAGTGATACTAAGAGCTAAAGTAAAGAAGTACATCTGAAATCTTAAGATGTAGATTTCTTAAGTTGGACGAGGAATTATTTTCAGCTAAAATTAAGTTGTATAGTTCTTATGTGTTCAAGGGAAATTTTTTAAAAATATGCAGAATTGGAGAGGACATCTTGAGGGTCGTGCCATTTTGGAGTTTAGAGTGAATCAGCAAATTTCCGGGTTTTTAGACACGAAAGAACCTGTACATTTGGAGACAAGCGAAATATACTAAAATTGTGTGCTCTGTGAGGGGAGGGTCTATGTATGTCTGTTTACTACTCTATACCCAGTGTCTGGCCCAGTGCCCAATGGACAGCAGTGAAGTAGGAGTTCAAGTAATATTCATGGGCTGGGTGAGCTCCTTTTTTTTGAGGCAGAGTCTTGCTCTGTTGCCCAGGTTGGAGTGCAATGGTGCGATCTCGGCTCACTGCAACCTCGGCCTCCTGGGTTCAAGCAATTCTCCTGCCTCAGCCTCCCAAGCAGCTGGGATTATAGGCACCCGCCACCACGCCCACCTAATTTTGTGTTTTTAGTAGAGATGGGGTTTTGCCATGTTAGCCAGGCTGATCTCAAACTCCTGACCTCAGGTGATCCACCTGCCTCAGTCTCCCAGAGTGTTGGGATTACAGCCATGAGCCACCGCACCCAGCCAAAAATACTAGTTTTTTGCCCTAAGTTTGTTGCCGTAAGTCACACCTTAAAATGAGGGTCTTCCTAAAGGTTACTCAAACCATGCATGGTTGATTAACATACCATCTTTATGTCATCAACATAGTGAAGTTGTTGAAATTTAGGCTGGAGGAAACAGCAATGATCTAATCCAGCTCCTTTAAAGGACTCTTCCTTGGTCATCTGATTTGGTATTAGATCAGGGATGAGAACTGACAGTCTTGGTCTCCTATTTCGTCAGGTCAACTATGAAAGTACGTATGAGGAATCTAGTCTGACTCCTTTGGAGACTGAGTGGGACCTGAGGTAACCTACAGACACTGAGCAGGACATGAGTCTCGCAGCTCCGTCCTGGGCTCCTTTCTGCTCAGTCCCGCAGGCATCTTCACAGGGCTGTGCCATCCAAACACAGCATATTTCTGCATTTCCAATTTGGTCTTCTCAGCTTTATCAGTGCTTAGTCTCAATCTTTAATTCAAGATTGAAACTGGGCAGCCCTCACTGGTAAATTTAAAATGGGTAGCACTCCCACCTCCCTTCTGTAAATGTTATTCCTGACTCTGGGGGTCAGGGGTTGCTACTCTGACATCTTGAACCTGAACACTCTTCCTCACCCCAAAGTGCCTCTATCCCTCCACAAGAGGAGGAAGTAAAGGCACTTGGTTTAATTGGCTGTGTGAAACCTCAGTTCTCGCTCGCTCTCTCTCTCTTTTTTTTTTTTTTTTTTTTTTAAGATGGAGTCTTATTCCATCTCCCAGGCTAGAGTACAGTGGCCCGATCTCAGCTCACTGCAACCTCCACCTCCCAGATTCAAACAGTTCTCATGTCTCAGCTGCCCCAAGTAGCTGGGACTACAGGCGCCCGCCACCATGCCCAGCTAATTTTTGTATTTTTAGTAGAGACAGGGTTTCACCTTGTGGATCAGGCTGGCCTTGAACTACTGACCTAAGTTGA
Source organism: Macaca mulatta (assembly GCF_049350105.2). Classification (NCBI taxonomy): domain Eukaryota; kingdom Metazoa; phylum Chordata; class Mammalia; order Primates; family Cercopithecidae; genus Macaca; species Macaca mulatta. Next base: position 130,280,496 of record NC_133413.1, read on the forward strand.
TCCACCCGCCTCGGCCTCCCAAAGTGCTGGGATTACAGGCATGAGCCACTGTGCCCAGCGTAAACTTCAGTTGTCTTTAAATCGATTGCAGGTAGAAAAAACTGGATACTTTTTTTTTTAATTAACCTTATTTTTATTTTTATTTATTTATTTTTTTGAGGCAGAGTCTCACTCTGTCACCCAGACTGGAGAGCAGTGGTGTGATTTCGACTCACTGCAACCTCCACCTTCTGGGTTCAAACAATTCTCCCTGCCTCGGCCTCCCAAGTAGCTGGGATTACAGGTGTGTGCCACCATGCCCAGCTAATTTTTGTATTTTTAGTAGAGACGAGGTTTTGCCATGTTAGCCGGGCTGGTCTTGAACTCCTGACCTCAGGTAATCCACCTGTCTCGGCCTCCCAAAGTACTGGGATTACAGGCATGAGCCATTTTGCACCCGGCGTTTATTTTTAAGAGACCAGGATCTTGCTCTGTTGCCGAGGCTGGAGTGCAGTGGTGTGATCATAGCTCACTACAGCCTCAAACTCTTAGGCTCAAGTGATCCTCTCACTTCAGCCACCCAAGTAGCTAGGAGTACAGGCACATGCCACTATGCCTGGCTAATTTTTGTATTTATTTATTTTTTTCTTTGTAGAGACAGAGTCTCACTATGTTGCCCAGGCTGGTTTCGAACTTTTGTCCTCAAGCAGTCCTCCTGCCTTGGCCTCCCAAAGTGCTGAGATTACAGGTGTGAGCCACCATGCCCAGCCAGTGAATACATTTTTTACCTAAACTGTGAGCGTCTCCTCTGTGCCGGGCCCTGTGCTAGCCCTTGATGGCAATATGAAAACCACTGGAATCTTGTCCCCAAGAAGCTCACAGCATGAGATTCCAGACAGCTACAGCCAGAGATAGAAATGTGGACAAACAATTACAACCCAGCCTGAGAATTTCTGCAGTAGAAGGATGTGCAAGGTGCAATGGGAGCTCCGGATAGAAGTGACAGACTGCCTGGGAGAGTGAGATAGCCAAGACTTCCTGCAGCAGGTGACAGCTGAGCCAGGTTTGAAGTTTGGAGGTGTTTTTACTAGGAGTGCAGTGCAGGAAGGGAGAAGCACCATACAGAGACAAGAGCAGGTAGAAAGAAAGGTGTGAAATAACATGGCATGTTTAGGAAAGTTCAAATAGTCCTGTCATCTAGTGGTTTTCGATGTTTCTGATGTTTCTGCTTGCCCATCCCTATCTGTAAAAATAATTTAGGCATAGATTTTTCCCCAGTACAGGGTTTTTTTTTTTTTTAAGACAGAATCTTGCTTTGTTGCCCAGGATGAAGTGCAGTGAAATGCAGTGGCAGGATCTCGGCTCACTGCAACCTCCGCCCCCCAGCTTCAAGTGATTCTCCTGTCTCTCAGCCTCCTGAGTAGCTGAGACTACAGGCACATGTCACTATGCCCAGCTAACTTTTGTATTTTTAATGGAGATGGGGTTTTACCATGTTGGCCAGGGTGGTCTCGAACTCCTGACCTCAAGTGATCCACCTGCCTGGGTCTCCCAAAGTGCTGGGATTAAAAGCACAAGCCACTGCACCTGGCCAATTATTAAAATGTTATTTATTTATTTATTTTTATAGAGACAGGGTCTCGCTATGTTGCCTAAGCTGGTCTCGAACTCTTGGGCTCAAGCAGTCCTCCTGCCTCAGCCTCCCAAAATGCTGGGATTATGGGCATGAGCCTCTGTGCCTGGCTTAATGTAACAGTTACACACATGTACTACTATACTAATGCATTATGTATATCATAAATGTACACACACAAAAATTTTTTGCTGGGCGCAGTGGCTCACACCTGTAATCCCACACTTTGGGAGGCCAAGGCAGGCAGATTGCTTGAGCTCAGGAGTTCAAGACCTACCTAAGCAACATGATGAAACCCCATCTCTACTAAAAATATGAAAAAAAAAAAAAAAAAAAAAAAGCCGGTTATGGTGGTGCATGCCTGTGATCCCAGCTACTCAGGAGGCTGAGGTGGGAAGATCACTTGAGACCAACGGGTGGAGGTTGCAGTGAGCCAAGATTGTGCCACTGCACTCCAGCCTGAGTGAAAGAGTGGGACCCTGTCTCAAAAGGAAAAAAAATTATTTAAAATTCTTTTAAGAATAAGCATAGATATGCTGATGTTTTCTAGCTGTGAACCAATGGTTGGTCTTAGGCCCCCCCTTTGTAGGCCACTCTTAAGACTCTAAGCCCTGTGAGAGAGGCCAGGTCTGTCAGATTCACTGCTGTATACCCGTTGTCTAGCATTACTAGGCACCCAATAAATATGGGTTGTTGGTTTGAGTTTGATTTTCCCTATTGCTGGACCATAAGCCTCAAGTGATGGCTGGTGACAAATGTTTATAGACTTTACTGAAGGCAGGCCTTCATAGGATTTCCCAGAGCTCTACGCAGGACACCAGAGCTTTGATTTTGAGCTCTAGCCCTCTCTGTTTATCTTAGAGTTGTCAAGACCCTCACATAATTTCTCTGTGTCTTCTGAGGGCATTCGCGTTGTTCATCAGGACCAATAGTATTCCTGTGCATTACATGGCGCCTGTGGTGAGTGATTAATAAAAGGGATATTGTGACTCTCTTGGCAGGGATGAAAGGACTATCAACATGGTAAATAGCCCTTGTATAAGCAGGCGAAGAGAATGAGGCTATTCTTCCTCCCACCGTGGCTCTTACTGGTGATGATAACAACACCAAAAGCATATTTTTCTGTTTGACTTTTGAATCCAGGGGTCTATGATGTTGTAGCAACAGAACTGTTTTTCACATGGCAACAAAACATAAGATCTGGCCCATGACACTACCTTCCTACTAATGGATGGATTGGAACAAGGTTGAAGGGTAGTGTTTTGTGTGCAGTTAACATTGTATTACAGATTAATTTGAGATTTTTAAGAAATATATAGGGCACAGATTTCTTCATCAAATTTCAAAGAAACCTAGATATATCCTTTTTAAAAAAAATTTTTCTTCCCAGAATGATTTTTTAAATACATATGCCTGCCGATAATATTGTATGTTTAGTTAATCAGTCTATAAATATTTATTGAGGGCCTGTGGGACCAGCTTTTGCTTGTACTAAACAAAATATCAAGAAATAGACACCATGATTCTTGCCCTTAGGGAGATGACTTTTTAGGTAGAGAAAGAATATAGGGACTGGCGTGGTGGACTTTGGGAGCAAAGGCCGGCGGATCGTTTGAGGTCAGGCATTTGAGACCAGGCTGGCCAACACAGTGAAACCCCATCTCTACTAAAAATACAAAAATTAGTGGGGTGTGGTGGTGCATGCCTGTCATCCCAGTTATTTGGGAGGTTGAGGCAGGAGAATCGCTTGAAGGTTGCAGTGAACCGAGATCATGCCACTGCACCCCGGCCTGGCAACAGAAAGAAACTCTGTTTAAAAAAAAAAAAAAAAAGGGGGGGGGGGGAAGAAAGGAAAATAAGAATCCATGAATCAATGGAGGGCAATTGAGTTACTGTGATAATACGAAATGTATTTAGTCCCTGGTTCCTCACAGAGCTTAAACTCTCAGAATTTCCCAAGTGACAAGAGAGTCTATTGTTATAATAAGCCCTTATTAGCACAACTGAGTTTATGTTAATAAAGTGACTTAGGGTGGGACCCCTAGCTAGCCTCACAATGGGGCTGGCCATCAGAAAGACCAAGTGAATAGAGGATGAGAGGGTTGGAACTTTCAACCCCATCCACCAACCACCAGGAAAAGTGGAGGCTGAAGAGGCTGGAGATCAAACTCTAAGGCTCTTGAACAATGAAATTTGATGAGCTTCTGAGTTGCTGACATGGGTAGGTGCTGGGAGGGTGGCTGGCCAAGAGAGGGCATGGAAGCTCTGTGTCCCCCTTTCTATACCTTGCCCTATCCATCTCCATCTGGCGTTCATCAGTATCCCCTCTAATACACTGGATAAAAGACCAGTAATGGGTGAGGCACAGTGGCTCACTTGTAACTCCAGTACTTTGGGAGGCCCAGGCAGAAGGATGGCTTGAGGCCAGGAGTTCCAGGCCAGTTTGGGCAACATAGCGAGACCCTGGTAGTATAAAAAAAAATGAAAAAAAATTTTTTAACCCAATAAATGTAAGTAAGTGTTTCCATGACTTCTGTGAGCCTTTCCAACAAATTATTTCAACTTGTGGAGGAGATGAGGGGAACCTTGATTTAAAGTCAGTCAGTTAAAAGTATAGGTGACCGCCTGCTACTTGTAATTGGTATCTGGAGTGGGGGCAGTCTTGTGGGACAAGTGTGGCTGGAACTACAGGCATGCGTCACCCCGCCTGGCTAATTTTTGTAGTTTTAGTAGAGATGGGGTTTCTCCATGTTGGCCAGGCTGGTTGCAGCTCTTTTCTTACAACAAAGAAATTGAGGACTTGAGTTGTTATTGAATCAAGCTGTTTGTCCCTGAGCTTCCCTTGTATAATCAGTGGGAAAATTACAAGTCTGAAAAATGCAAACTCGTTTTCTGGACATTTTACATTTCGCTGGAAAAATAAATCAGAGAGTTATCAGATTCCTCCAGGGCAAATGTAACTGTGATGTAAATTAGAGTCACCAAGGAACAGAGCCCTAGGCTAAAATAGATGCCAGGGCCTCATTTAAAAACCATGACATAACAGCCCACTACTTCTCAGAACACAAGTATCATTTACTTCTTGGTGCCTGGAGTGAGAGTTTGTCATATTGGCTTTGCTTCCTAGCATCTCACATAATAACAAATGCTAGGATGGAAAGATATTGGAGACAGGTGCAGTAGCGTGATTATGTTAAGTTGAGAAAAGACTTTCAAAGGCTCTCTAGAATCTTAATGATTTCCAAAGGGTCCTCTTTCAGCTTGCCTACCTTGCCTCTGGTAGCCTAATTAATAGAGTGTGACTTTTTAGTTCTTGCCAAGTGACACCCCAGTTCAAATGACAGCTGTCAGGAGAATGTGACAGATAACTGATGAAATCTTTAGTTACCTAGCTATCTTTAGAAGACACGGTCTTTGGCTTAATGAGTGCTGTATTTTATAAGTAGCCACAGGTGTTTGGCACCCTGTCGGCATTCTTGGGGCTCTAAATAGAGTTAAGTTTTCCGTCTTTATATAGGCATCAGCAGAGTTTGAATACCTGCCCATCTACCATAGCAAAGTAGAAAGTTACAGAGAGAAAACAGAGACTTTAGGGTGGCATGAAAGGTATAAATATGCAAAATAACACTACAGATAAAACCATTAATGTAACCAATTGCAAACCATGCAGAAATATTAATAAGACTAAATATACTCTCAAATGTGAGTCTTGATGAGTGAAAAACCTTGGTTCTAGGTTCTATATGTGGCCTGGCCACTTGCAAACTATTAATAACCAACTCCAATCACCAGACTTTTGAACCTTTTTCTCGTCTACAGACAGGGATTAATCATCTCTTAACTAGGTTACATGCTTGTTTGCCAAATCAAGTTTTTGCAAATGAGATGCAGTATGTAGAGGTAATTTATAAGCCATAATGTGCTGAGCACATGAAATTTGCATTTGTTATTATGTAGAACCTCATTAGGTATCAGATACATAGAACACTGGATAATCTGGAGCTACCACCTAAAGTCTCACTCACACCTGACATAAATTTCCACTTGGCTGTTGATAATGGTTTTGGTGCCTCTTGTATTTTTTTCTGATCCTCAAACTGTTTGAGTGACCTGGGGATCCAGATAGAGGTGTATGTAGATATATGAGATTTTATCTACCAAAGCCTCATCATATACAGGCATATACCAAGAGTACTCAGGGGCTAGACTGGGAAACAGGTAGCCCAAAAATTTGACTCTAAGTGTATAGAACACCTGCAAGAGTCAGAGCACCTGTGTTAAGAAAGGGAAAATGCAAACCTGGTGTAAACCAATATACAGATTACCAGAAGGTGCTTTTCACTGGCTGTGTCTAACAGACATAGAAAAGATTTTCCTGAGGGTGGTATCAGATATGTGAAATAGCATTTTTTATGCAGCCCTGGGAAACATTTTTGTTTTCTACATAGTCAATAGTGAAATATAAATTTGTAGGGTTTTTGAATTTTTTTCAGGCCTAATTTTTTATTTTTTATTTTTTTGAGACAGAGTCTTGCTCTGTTGCCCAGGCTGGAGTGCAATGGCACGATCTCGGCTCACTACGACCTCTGCTTCCCAGGTTCAAACAATTCTCCTGCCTCAGCCTCCCTAGTAGCTGAGATTATAGGTGCCCGGCTAAGTTTTGTATTTTCAATAGAGACAGGGTTTCACCATGTTGGCCAGGCTGGTCTCAAACTCCTGACCTCAAGTGATCCACCCGCCTCGACCTCACAAAGTGCTGGGATTACAGGCGTGAGCCACCACACCTGGCCCCCAGGCTTCATTTTAACTCACATTCTGTTAGACATAAAAAGAAATCACAGTACCATGTGTATTTGATGTCTGCACTGAGTACCAAAGATGGCCTAAACATTTGACTACGTGAGTTAATGATGAGTAAGGGATAGTTAACCCCCAAAATGCTTAATGTGGAGTGGTTTGAGATCATTTGTGACTTTTTTGTTTCCTAGTGTGTGTGTGTGTTTGTATGTGTGTGTTTCCATCACTGCATCTGAGATTTTCAGTATTCAGCATTTTTGGTGGGTGCCATTTTATCTTTTCAACGCAGCAGAGCTGCCTCTGCCCATTGCCTCACAGGACTTCAGTGAACAGGAGCACCTTCAGTGTTGGCTCTTTATCTTTGGGACTGACCAGATACTGTGGCCTTCTATCAATTTCCCTGCTAGCTAATGCTCTGACTTCTTTGCTCAGCTGTCCATTGTCTCCTGGAGTGCCCTGTGAACCAGACTGAGTTACACCTATCCACAGCTGCCTGGATCCTGACAGCAGACAGAGCTTCAGCCACAGCCAGGACTTCAGCCACAGCCAGGACATTCTTTTTTTTTTTTTTTTTTTTTTTGTGACACGGAGTTTCGATCTTGTCACCCTGACTGGAGTGCAGTGGCGCCATCTTGGCTCACCGCAACCTCCGCCTCACGGGTTCAAGCGATTCTCCTGCCTCAGCCTCCCAAGCAGCTGGGGTTACAGGCATGTGCCACTATGCCCGGCTAAGTTTGTATTTTTAGTAGAGACAGGGTTTCACCGATTTGGTCAGGCTGGTTTTGAATTCCCGACCTCAGGTGATCCACCCGCCTCAGCCTCCCAAAGTGCTGGGATTACAGGCCTGAGCCACCACACCCGGCCCCTGCTGTGTACACATTCTGTGAAGAATAAGATGTGCCTCCCTGAAGGAAGGGTTATGTAACATTTCTTATCCAGTGGAACTAAACACACACATGGGTAGTCCAAATACTTGTTCATATTAATAGAAAGGTGATGGCAGAAACATTCTGAAGTCCTTCTCTTCCATGGACATGACTGCTATCGACACAACTGTCAAAGGACCCCACACTAGAGGCTCAAGGTTTGCATTCTGTACTACACTGTGGTTTCTTCTGTCCAGCCTGAAACGAAGATGAAAATCCAAACCTTTCTACTCACAGAGTGTCAGTTACCCTAAGCCCTGTCCCACACACTTTGGGAAATATGAAAGAAGAATGAGATAGTTTTTTACTCATCAAATTTGCAGTATACTTGAAGAGAATTAATGCAAATAAGATTAAAGTAATACAAAATATTATATAGGTAAACATGAGCATTTTAGAAAGTAGATCATGTCTGTTGGATGAAAGAACACATCGTGGAAGAAGGCTGAGGCATTTGAGTTTGGTGGATAAATAGGAAAAGAGGGAGAGCATATTCTGAAAAGGGAGTAGCCTAAATATAGGGAAGAGGCAGAAAGGAAGGATTGGGCTAAAACTGGAAGAGGAAAATAATGTTGGCTAGATTGAGTTTTAACACATTAAGGAAACTTTGACTGGCATACACACACACAATTCCCTAACATATAGAATACAACATTTCCATATGGAAGAAACAACACCTGTTTCAGTTACATAATCCTTGAACTCCAGAAACTGAGCCAGCACGAACAGTTGTTTCAGCTATGCCAGGTATGCAGTTGGGAATCAATAAATGTGTTTCGGTTGAGAAATTTTTGCCAGCCCCTTAACTGAAAGCTGCCTCCGCGATAGCTGCGAATGTCCCTGAGAACACTTCTGAAGACTTGAAATATTTTTAAATCCAGAGAAACCTTGTCTATTTTCATGTCATAAACGTGCAACACTCAAAGCCTGTGGCACTTTGGCAGCCTCAGCATCTGTCCTGTGAACTGAAAATAGATGATCGTAACCCTAGACAGTGTTTGTACAGCATGCTTAGCACAAGATTCACTTTAATGTGTTCATCCTTGTTTGGAAGCCCAAAGGAAATGAGATTTGCTGTTTTTTGCTCCCTGGCCTTGTGGTTTACGGTAGATCTTTTCAGTACAAAATGTGCCCAACACAGTTGATTCTATTTTGATCTTGTGTGTGAGGATGTATCCTAGAGGCTGTCAACCTAAAATCTAGTGTTTTTTTTTTTTGTTTTTTGTTTTTTTTGAGATGGAGTCTTGCTCTGTTGCCCAGGCTGGAGTGTAGTGGCCTGATCTTGGCTCACTGCAACCTCCACCTCCAGGGTTCAAGAGATTTTCCCTCCTCAGCCTCCCTAGTAGCTGGGATTACAGGCGCCTGCCACCACACCCAGCTAATTTTTGTATTTTTAGTAGAGATGGGGTTTTACCATGTTGGCCAGGCTGGTCTCGTACTCCTGACCTCAAGTGATGCCCCTGCCTCAGCCTCCCAAAGTGCTGGGATTATAGGCATGAGCCACTGCACCTGGCCAGAATCTAGTTTAAAGAGTGTTTATTCAAGCTCAAAGTTTGAGGACTGCAGCACCGGGCACTTCCAAGCTGCCTTGGGGAGTGGTCTGGAAAACAAAAGAGAGGTTCACATCTTTAAAGGAAAAAAAGGATGAAAAGGAAAAATTTTGTCATTTTAAAGGCAATGACAAAAGTTGTTCATCAGGGATTTTCATTGGTTTACAGAAATAACATTGATTGGTGATTGGCTGTACATTGTTGAACTACAGAGTATATGGCATTTTATGGCTACTTAGTGTCAGTCTTAGTCCACAAACTAAGTGTCTTCAAGAGGTAATTATTTAGCTCAAGTGAGACTGGGATGTGACTGCTGTTACCTTGTAAATGTCTTTCTAAGCCTGATAGTTTAAAGGGGCTCATATTCCTCAGATAAAATGTTTTTATTTCTCAAGGTTCATCAGGGTGTCCATAAAAACCTGAGAAGTTTGAGTTGAGAGATTCTAGAGATAAATCCAGTCAGTTTCCTCAGGAAGCTGAGGTCTAGTTGGGTGAGAGATCTGCCCAGGCCACGTTACCTAAACCAGCAATGCACATTTTTCAGTTAGGTGTCCTGACTCCTCCTAGAGACAACACAGGCCCTGGCTTCTGTTGTTCCATCGAGGCTTGGACAGTTGTCAAGTTGACACCATGCCCTAGTGTCACCTCTCTGCATCCTTTCTCATCAGCGGGACAAGCCGTCCTGCTTTTCTTTCTAAATCCTGAGGCTTCCTAGTTTAAATTTCTTCCCCATCAAAATGGGAATGGCTTTCATACCTACCCAGCCTTCTTTTCTTTTCTTTTTTCTTTTCTTTTCTTTCCTTTCCTTTCCTTTTCTTTCTTTTTTTCTTTTTTTGAGAAGTTTCGCTATGTCACCCAGGCTGGAGTGCAGTGGCACGATCTTGGCTCACTGCAATCTCTACTTCCTGGGTTCAAGCGATTCTCCTGCCTCAGCCTCCCAAGTAGCTGGGATGACAGGCGAGTGCCACCACACCTGTCTAATTTTTTTTTTTTTTTTTTTTTTTGTAGAGACGGGGTTTTGCTATGTTGCCCAGCTTGGTCTTGAACTCCTGACCTTGAGTGATCTGTCGGACTAGGCCTCCCAAAATGCTGGAATTACAGGCATGAGCCACCACACCCACCCTCTTATTTATTTCATAACGCAATGTTGGCTCTGTTTCATTCCAACCCCACTGGGTTTGCAAAATGTGGTCCCTAATCAGTATCATCAGCATCACCCAAGCCTTTTTTTTTTTTCTTTTTTGAGATGAAGTCTCGCTCTGTTTCCCAGGCTGGAGTGCAGTGGCACGATCTTGGCTCACTGCAACATCTGCCTCCTGGGTTCAAGTGATTCTCCTGCCTCAGCCTCCCTAGTAGCTGGGATTACAGGTGCTTGCCACCACACCAGGCTAATTTTTGTACTTTTAGTAGAGACGGGGTTTCACCATGTTGGCCAGGCTGGTCTGGAAATCCTGACCTCAGGTGATCCACCTGCCTGGGTCTCCCAAAGTGCTGGGATGACAGGCGTGAGCCTGCCAACCCCCCAAGCACTTTTGAAAACTGCAAATCCTTGGGCCCACCCCAAACCTATTGAATTACAAACCAGAGGAGGTGGGGCCCAGCCTTCTGTGTTTTACAAGCCCTTCAGATGATTCTAACACAGTCTATTTTTGAGAATTACTGCTGTCACCTTTTCTGACTGTAATAGTTGCAGCAGTCTGCAGATTACCTGGTGTGTATTTTTATATTCCATGAGGGGGTGGTATATTGGGTAATATTATTACCCAGCCTGTCGCCAGGCTGGAGGGCAGTGGCGCAATCTTGGCTCGCTGCAGCCTCTGCCTCCTAGGTTCAAGCAATTCTCCTGCCTCAGTCTCCCAAATGGCTGGGACTACAGGCATGTGCCACCATGCCCAGCTAATTTTTGTATTTTTTAGTAGAGGTGGGTTTCACCATGTTGGCCAGGATGGTCTCGATCTCTTGACCTTGTGATCTGCCTGCCTCAGCCTCCCAAAGTGCTGAGCTTACAGGTGTGAGCCACCACACCTGGCCTATTTTGGTTATTATTTAAATAATATTTTTATATTTGATCTTTCTATATATTTTGTCTTTTTCTAAAATTGTCCCTGAGACTGTTTCTTCTTAGGGAAGATGTTTTCAGTTTCCAGGACTAAACGTTTCATTGCAATGCAGTGTCTTTCTCAAGAGTGAGTTGCATCTGGGTGTTTTCAGAGATGGCTTGCAGGGCTGTCACAAACAGATCCCAGGCTAGCTCTCTCATCAGCGGTCCACTCTTGGTTAAAGCACTAGATTAGCAACTTCTGTTTCCATAGTGGCGCTCAGCCAATATTCTGGTAGCAGTCAGGAGGTCAAGGTGGAAGTCTCATCTGGGAAAAGAGGCAAGTTACCTAACTCCTGTAAGTCTCCATTTTTCCAGCTGGAAAACAGTGATATTGGCAAGGACTTGAAGTAGGTTGCCTGACATTTCTTTCCAGTTAAGACAATTAAGTGATTTTGGCTATCAGTTAGGTTGATACCGTAGAAGACATGAGGTTGATTCCAGCAAACCTCACAGTGAGGAGTGGCCAAGCACTCTCTCACCTGGACTTTTCTCTGCTTTGACTTACCACTCCACCAGAAGGGCCCTCTTTCTAATCCTTTAACAAAAGAGAACAGCCAAGTCTCTCCAGTACTTGCCAATCAATTAATTGTTCCTTGATTCAGGACTTCATTTGTTAAAAAAAAAAAAAAAGCTGAAATGCTACTTAGTGGCTTCTTGATGGCACTTCTGGCAAAATCTGACTCTCATTTAATCCTCTCAATAACCCTATGAGACATACTCTATCATTCCCATTTTATAGATAAGAAAGTGAAGGCACTGAGAAGTTGAATGTTTTGTCCAAAGTTACACAGTGAATAATGGGTGGATGTTGATTTGAACCCCAGCTGTCTAGCTCTACAGGTCTGCTCTAAGTGAATGGTGAATAGTGAATTAGCATGGCAGGAAGTTTATTTGCTAACGAATGCAACTGGGCCCCTTATCCCAACTGGAAGCTATGCTTTCCTTTCTTCTCTCCTACTTGCTGCCACCTGAAAAACAATGATTATTGGCCATATGCTTGACCTTGGAGACCAGAAGTGAGGGGAGGGACACAATGTATGCCCCAGTTTGAGAACTAGTATTGTAAGTGAAGAGCAAACCCTGTGTTTGTGGAAAGGAAGGAGCCAAGACACAGCTTCGTCTCATTACAGAGGGCACAGCAGGGACGGGGACCCAGATTGGAAGGAAGCAGATGCCACAGGGCAGGGAGTGTGCTACCCCTGTCTTCTACCAAGACAGCAAGGACTTGTGATGCAGTAACCAGTACTGATCTTTTGAGTCACTCTGTCCTCAGCAAGTTCCCTGAATGATTCTGGGCTTGTTTCTTCAGCTGAAAAATGGCAATTAGAGGCCTAATACTCCTGGGGCTGGTGTGTAAGCAAATAATGATCTGTTTGGAAAAAAAAAAAAAAAGTCTTGGTGCTTCTTGGAAAGGTACTTTGCAAGTGGGAAGAGCACCATTCTTCTGGTTTCAGAGGGTAGATCAGAGGTGGAGATGTTGATGTAATCTCTGTTCTTTGCTTGTTATTGGAGACATTTTGGAAAAGAGCTCACATGGAGGAAGAATGAAGTAAAAGTCTCAAGTCAAAGGCAATAAGGAAGGCTGACTTAGGGACCCTGTATTTACCTCCTATCTCAAGGATGAGATGAGAGATTGAAAGGGCCTGGTGAACATTTACACACGCATCATTAAAAAGTATTCATTATGTGTCCCACATGCATTGACACCAACTCTTTGGAATGGTCTAACTCACCAACCCCATTTCCTGGATGCTGCCAGGAGTGTCATCTTAATCATACAACATTGGCTCATGCAAACATGAGGACAATGTGATGACTTCTTTTGTAGGCACTTCTCTGAGCCCCATCTGTATTTATATTGGTAGCAGTATCTGTGTGATATATAAATTGCATACATTCTCACTTTTATCATGGCACTTTAACATAGCTAGAATGTTTTCTTCTCCTTAGCCTGTATGAGCATAAAATAGGCAGAAAACAGATACTTCTGCCATTTACCATTTGGCAGCACAGAAAGCTCTCTAAACATAGAAATCAGAAGATCTGGGTTCAAGTCCTGACTCTTCATTAAAAATGTGACTTGAGCAAGTCACTTTAATTTTTCTGAGCTTCCTTCCTTATCTATCTATTAATAATGACATTGCCTTCCTGATTGACAGGGATATTTTATATTATTATTATTATTTTTGCGATGAAGTCTCTCTCTGTCATCCAGACTGGAGTGCAGTGGCGCGATCTCAGCTCACTGCAACCTCCACCTTCTGGGTTCAAGTGATTCTCCTGCCTCAGTCTCTTGAGTAGCTGGGATTACAGGCACATGCCACCATGCTAGGCTAATTTTTTTTTGCTTTTATTTTTTAGAGATGGGGTTTTACCATGTTGGCCAGGGTGGTCTGAAACCCCAGACCTCAAGTGATCCACCCACCTCGGCCTCTCAAAATGCTGGGATTACAGGCACGAGCCACAGCACCCAGCCAACAGGGATATTATAAGGCTCAACTCTGATAGTGTATTATGGCTCCATTCAGATGTAAGGTATTACTGTTACTATGTCTGCTGTCCACCAAAGAAAAAGTTAAGCTTTTAAATAATTAAAGTTAGTTTTATTTGGAAGGCTTACTGAGGACTATAGACAGGGGCCAGGAGCTCAGGAGCAGCCCTTTAGAGAGGTTCTATCCAACTGCCCCGGCACAGTATTTCAGCCCATTGCTTATATACAGGTGGTGGAGGTTCAATACATGCAAAATCACATCAGACTTGTTCAGAAATTACATTAAGCTGAATCACGTCAAGGTTTGGATATAAGAGTGCATCTGGTTGTAGATTACAGAGGCATAATTACTAACCCTTCAGATGTTATCTTGTGGGTAGGAAAAGGCAAGGACTAGAGTCCTTTATCATTTGTTTATTTTCTTTTTTGTTTGTTTGTTTGAGACAGGGTTTAGATTTGTCACCCAGGCTGAGGCGTGTGCTGCCACGCCTAGCTAATTTTTAAATTTTTGTTGATAGAGATGGGGTTTCACTATATTGCCAAGACTGGTCTCGTACTCTTGGGCTTAAGCAATCTGACAGCCTTGTCCTCCAAAGTGCTGGGATTATAAGCGTGAGCCATGGTGTGGGGCCTCATTTATCTTTTAAGGAGTATGGTGACTCAGGCAAGAGACCTAGGGGGCTGTGTGCTCTATCCTGTTTTTTCTTCAAAGTATCTGTCTAGAGAGCTACATGTTGTTACAGAGTCAAGGGCTTTGTGAAATTATGTTGGCAAACAGAAATGAGCAAACATGCCCTCTTATGTGTGTTACATTGTCTCACTCTGCTAATACTCCATGTTGATTTCAAAGACAGTACATGATATATGAGATTCAGAATGAAACATGCTTCCTTCCTGGGTATGTTTATCCTCTCAATCCATTGCAGTGACAAGACACAGAGCTTGCATGGAACTTTGCTTTGTACTAACTTGATATGAGCCCTGGAAGGGCTCTGTATAGAAGCTGGGACTCTGATTTGTTCTTTATTCACAGAGCCATTGCTAGTAAAACATTTGGCATGGACCACCTTTTTTTTTTTTTTTTTTTTTTTTTTGAGATGGAGTTTCACTCTTGTTGCCTAAGCTGGAGGGCAATGGTGCGATCTCAGTTCACTGCAACCTCCGCCTCCTGGATTCAAGTGATTCTCCTGCCTCAGCCTCCTGAGTACCTGGGATTACAGGCATGCATCACCATGCCTGGCTTTTTTTTTTTTTTGAGACGGAATCTTGCTCTGTTGCCAGGCTGGAATGCAGTGGCGTGATATTGGCTCACTGCAACCTCTGCCTCCTGGGTTCAAGCGATTCTCCTACCTCAGCCTCCCGAGTAGCTGGAACTACAGGCACGCACCACCACACCCAGCTAATTTTTGTATTTTTAGTAGAGACAGGGTTTCATCATGTTGGCCAGGATGGTCTCAATCTCTTGACCTCGTGATCCACCTGCCTTGGCCTCCTAAAGTGCTGGGATTATAGACGTGGGCCACCGTGCCTGGCCTAATTTTCTATTTTTAGTAGAGTCGGGGTTTCTCCATGTTGGTCAGGCTGGTCTTGAACTCCTGACCTCAGGTGATTCGCCCGCCTCAGCCGCCCAAAATGCTGGGATTACAGGCCTGAGCCACTGTGCCCGGCCATGGACCACCTTATAGAGTGGTTACTACAGCTATTTGCAGTGTGTGTGTGTGTGTGTGTGTGTGTGTGTGTGTGTGTGTTGTCCAAGACCAATTGTTTCTGGCTCTACAGAATCACCTGTGCTCTATTTACATGAACCAGTTCTATTCTCTTTCCTGCCTATTTCTGTATTTGTTCTTTTGTTCTGATCAGGTTGGGAAAATTCAAGCATTTTTTTGAAGCAAAACTACATGAAATGTGTATTATTATCCCATTTCATGTAAAAAATATACATATATAGCCATATGTGTGCACATACATAGAAGATTTCTGTAAGAATACATAAGCAGCTATTGCATTAGGTTCCTTTGGAAAGTGGAGGTCAAGGAAAGCCTCAAACATATGTATGGCACAGTAGGTAGAAACGTATAGTGACCTCCTATGTCCCCATCTCCTAGCTTCAGCAAGATCAGTTCATGGCCAGTTAACCCAGCTTTAATAATTGTCTGTTCATCTGAACCAAGGAAAGAGACTTTTGATTTTCATTTTTATACATATTTGAATTCTTTTCGACTGTGAGCATATATTATTTTGATAATTAAAAATCTGAATTAGAAAATAAGTTCAAGTATTAAAAGGATATGCAGTGTGTTAGATTTCATTTTTCCTGTTTTTGTTTTTTTCTTTTAGACTCAGAGTCTTTCAAGGGTGAGTGATAAAGAGTGACTTTCCCCGGGTTCTCAGATCCCCAAGGACATATATAAGCTGTTGCAGAACATCTGGAAAGGAGGATAGCTGTAGTTTAAAGCACATCTATGTCAATACTGTTGCCCAAATCACAGGCTCACGCTGTCAGCCCCACTATTTGGCTTGCTGTGTTTGTTAAACTGTTTACTTTGGCTGAGATTTATGACGCTGTTTTAAAATGAGAATATGTGGTTTCAATCTCCCCTTTGTTCCCTGAGTCCCACAATCTGCTGCAGTTCTCTGCAAGCTATTTTTGAAAAACAATTTCTACTTTTCTTATCAGATGGACAGTGATTTTGCAGGTATTATGAACACCCTGCACCCAGTAATGTTTGTTCTCTTAGGGCTGGAAGAGGAAATGGTCTGATGCAATTTCAGCAGCTGGTTAGCTGGACAGGAATAGAACATTACAGAATCACCTTGAATCTAAAGCCTGTGAACCAGCTGTCTGAGATGAATAATAGGAAGGTTTTTTTTTCTTTTTTCTTAATTTATATTTCATAGCCAGTGGGATTGAAAATGCAGCTAAAATACAGATGGTCACTCTTCCCAATGGTTTAATGTGGATTGATGGGGACTCTGCTGCTCAGAAAACTATTCTAGCTATGCTTCCCACCATGCTGAATACATAATATGCACGAATTAACTTTCACATCAATGAGATTGCTATCTCCTACTATTTGCTATGCACTAGAATTGCAACAACAAATAAGCAACTCTCCTTTAGTATCCCTGATGTCATCTAGTTGTAATACAGTGCGATGAATGCGTTACTGTTAGCGCTAAAATATTGTGGGAGAATAGAGGAGAGAGAAGGCTGTTTTCTGGCTTTGAAAGGCTGGGAAAATGTTTACAGAGGAGGTGCCCTTGAAAAGCTGACCCTTGAAGAGAAGTGAAATTGTTTTGAATTATTGAAGGCAGGCAGAAGGAGCATTCTAAGCAGAGGCATGGCGGGTGATTAGCATGGAGGGTTCAGAGGCTGAAGAAGAGTTCAGAATATTCAGAGTACAAAGCAGGAATGCATGTGACTGGGAGGTGAGAGAGACAAGGAAGCTGAAGAGGAGGCCTAGGATCAGGGTGGCAGGCCTCCTTAGCTCATGGGTAGGTGAGGTTCTTTTGGATTCAGGGAGTCAAGGCCCACTCAGCCCCCTGACGGGATTGGTAGTGTCTTGGTTATTATAGGAGTGCACATGGCTTGGAAGAGGAACTGGAAAACTCTAAGGAACTGAGGAACTCCTGCAACTTGTTCCTCTTGGATCCCTCATTTGCTGCTTTAGGGGCTTCCTGTTGCTTTCTTGCCTTCTCTTTGCTGCCTCCACTCCTCTCTCCTTCCTGATGGCCCAGTTTCCTTGATGACTTTTAGCACTGAGTTTATTTATTTGTTTATTTATTTTTTACCTTTGCTCCAATAATTCTTTTTTTTGTTTTGTTTTGTTTTGTTTTTTTGAGGCAGCGTCTTGCTCTGTCACCCAGGCTGGAGTGCAGTGGTACAATCTCAGCTCACTGCAACCTCTGCCTCCCGGGTTCAAGGGATCCTCCCACCTCAGCCAGCATAGTAGCTGGGACTAAAGGCATGTGCCACCACACCCAGCTAATTTTTATATTTTTAGTAGAGATGGGGTTTTGCCGTATTGCTCAGGCTGGTCTCCAACTCCTGACCTTGGGCGATCCGCCCACCTCGGCCTCCCAAAGTGCTGGGATTACAGGCGTGAGCCACCGCGCCCAGCTGAAAATAACATCATTTCTATTAGTGTCTTTATACATTCATTGGTTCACCAAATATTAAGTATTTGCTGTGCCAGGCAAAACACTTATATGTGTGCAGTGTGAAAATTTTTATCTTTTTATTGGGACAGTTTTTCTGGAATATACAATTTTCAAAGCTCATTTTTAGAATTCTGTATTTCTGACTACAAAAGAAAAAAAGATAATAGCACACTTCTTACAGATTTTAACCCCTGGTGACATGTCTAAAAATACTGAGTTCTAGGCTATATCCTGGATCCAAAATTATTTCCCGCCCCCCACCCGGCACATCATGCTCAGTTTTCTTAAACGTGGAAATGTACCAGGCCCCACTGGGACGGCAGGAATAGTGTGTAGTACTTTTCCCCTTCCACCCTTGCTGGGAATTCGTGGAAATCAGGAATGTTTAAGAATTAGCCCTAAGCTGAAGGGTCATGGAAGGATAATAACTGAAAGGTTCTATTCTGTAGTGTTTTTTTTTTTTTTTGAAAAAGGGTCTTGCTCTGTCACCCAGGCTGGAGTGCAGTGGCGTGCTATTGGCTCACTGCAACCTCCGCGTCCTGGGTTCAAGCAATTCTCCTGCCTCAGCCTCCCGAGTAGCTGGGACTACAGGCACACACCACCACGCCCGGCTAATTATTCTGTAGTATTTAAAGATAAATAGGCTGGGTGCAGTGACTCAGGCCTGTAATTCCCAGCACTTTGGGAGGCCGAGGTGGGCGGATCACCTGAGGTCAGGAGTTGAGACCAGCCTAGCCAACATGATGAAACCCCGTCTCTTCTAAAAATACAAAAAATTAGCTGGGCATGGTGGCAGGCGCCTGTAATCCCCACTACTCGGGAGGCTGAAGCAGGAGAATAGCTTGAATCCAGGAGGTGGAGGTTGCAGTGAGCCAAGATCGCACCATTGCACTCCAGCCTGGGCAACAAGAGTGAAACTCTGTCTCAAATAAAAAAGATAAATACTACCTAATAATTCTTTTAGATTGGAAAGTTTACAGCAGCTAAATCTCTTGGCTCATAATATATTCCTCCTCCTACTATATATACCAAATTACACAGTAGCTTGTTCTTCCACATTTTAATTTCTAAGTAAATTGGCCTTCATTATTCTTGGATTCCTGACAGACATCGCATCTAAGAATTAATATTTTGCATTCTGCCACTCTGAGCATGTTAAACAAATTACTCAGCGTCGTTGTCACTGAATTAATTAGAAGGATTCATGTGATGACTTTAGCACACCCTATGTAAACTTGTTTTTTTTTTAAAGCTGCTGCTTAGTTTTTATTATTAATAATTACAACTCTACAGAGGTATCATTTGTGGTGTTAGAATTGACGGCCTCAGGGAGTTGTTGTGAGGATTAATGCCCATAAAGCAGTTCAAACTGTCCCTAGCACATAGATGCGTAAAATTATCTTCATTTTACCAGTAAAAACTCTGATGCTCAGAGGTTATAGAGTTACTGGCAGCACCAGGGTGAGAACCAAGTCTTTGTATTCCTGATCCCGTTTTTCTCATTATCCTCAGAACTGACATTTTGGGGTGAAATCTGTGATAGTCGGAAATGAACAAATCTGTGTGGAGTGGAAATGTAGCAGGCCCCGGTGGGACAGCAGGGATAGTGTGCAGTGCTTCTCCCCAGGAAGTACTTCAGACCCAGGAAGAGTTGGTGGGTCTGCACTTCCCGAAACACCATCCCGGAACATGGCCTGGTTGTCAAAAGGAAGAACTGAACCTCATTGGCTTGCTGGGAAATACTCCTGCCACCTCTTTTGTTCTAAAGATCACTTGGGACTTCCCTGGAGCTGTGTGCTAGAGGCTATTTTAGTTGGTTTTGTTTAGACTTATTATGTATGTTGAGGTAATATTATAAATTAATTTAGTGGCTTAAAAAATCTCCATGTCTATTAACTTCTGTCTGCTGTATATGTATGTATGTGTTTATTTATTTATTTTTGAGATGAGGTTTCTCGGTGGTGCCCAGGCTGGAGTGTGGTGGCATGATCTTGGCTCACTGCAACTTCCGCCTCCCAGGCTCAAGTGATGCTCACACTTCAGCCTCCCAAGTAGCTGGTATTACAGGTGTGTGCCACAACACCCAGCTAATTTTTGTATTTTTGTAGAGACGGGGTTTTGCCATGTCACCAAGGCTCGTTTGAACTCCTGAGGTCAAGTGATCCTCCCGCCTCAGCCTCCCAAAGTCCTGGGATTATACCTGTGAGCCACCATGCCCAGCCTATCTGCCTTAATTGCTTTTTCTTCTTTGTTTTATCAAAGTATTTTTTCAAGAAGAATTTCCTTTTTCAGCTATGTGATTTATTTGTCCTGACAGTTTATAATTTGCTTGATAAACTGTGTGACATTCATTTATTTTCCAAGATCTATATCTCCCTCTTCATAATTATTTTATCTTTGAGTCCTTATTTTCCTGACTTTATGTTCTTTTGAAATTGTTTTTAAATTTTTTATAGTTCAGAACACTTTAAGGAAATTGTCTGTTTCTTGAATTGTGTTTTCTTTCAGACAGAGTTCTTCTTATCTGCTGAATGCTCTTTTTCCCTTTCCTCTGTTTTTCCTTTCTTTTCTTTTTTATTTCTTTCTTTCTTTTTTTTTTTTTTGGTATTATTTATTTTTGCTTCACATTATCACCTAGCGGTTTGCTTTTTCCCATGATGTTTATGCTTAATGCAGACAGTTCTGTCCATGCTTTCAATCTGTCCATACTCTATCTGTGCTTGGAAATAAAGACAGGTGACATCTCCTTAGCACCTTCCTAAGTCATCTCAGAATGTCATTTTCCCCTCTGAGCTAAATTTGATAGCTAATTATTTGTTCCACTGTTTTACAGCTTAAGGGCTCCTGGTGATGGAAAGGAGAGAGTCTTGCTTCTGAGGTTTTGTTCAACTTCCTGTCCTAGGGTTCGTTTCATATAGTCAGAGATGGATCCCACTGCTATGGAGGGATATTTTGGCCACTGCAATGGTCCCCAAATTTATTATTGAGCTTGGGAGGCTTCACTGTTAAAGAAAAGATCTAGTTCTTCATTTCCTTCATTGCACCTATCTTTCCCCATCAGCCATTTCAACTGTCTCCTAATCAGAAAACAGAAAACTCAGTTATTTATGGTTTTTTTTTCTTCAAACTTTGGGGTTATTAATGAAAATTCTGAGGATTTCATTGACTTAGCAACAAGGCTTCTGGGTAATGAGAGTGTACTCGCCTTACCTTGCCACTCCAAAATCTCCTGTTTGTTTTTTTGACTGCTACTTTATTTATGTTTTCATCTTTTCCCTTTATTCAAAAATTACAAAGTCTTTTTTTGGTCATTTCAATGAGTAGAGAGTATTTTAAGGCTAATCCACCCTATCTGTAATATAGGCCTAAATCACTTTATTATATCATGATTCCTTTTGTTTGTTAGTTTGTTATTTTTATTTTATTATTCTTTTCTTTCCAACCTTTGTTTTCACTTCAGGAAATTCACATGCAGGTTTGTTACATGAATAAACTGCATGTCGCAGGGGTTTGGCGTACAGGTTATTTCGCCATCCAGGTAATGAGCATAGTAGGCAACAGGTAGTTTTTGGATCCTCACCTTCCACCCACCCTGCACACTAAAGTAAGCCCCTGTATTAGTCCATTCTCATGCTGCTAATAAAGGCATACCTGAGACTAGGTCATTTATAAAAGAAAGAGGTTTAATGGACTGTCAGTTCCACATGGCTGGGGAAGTCTCATAATCATGGCAGAAGGCAAAGGAAGATCAAAAGGACTTCTTACATGGTGGTGGACAAGACAACTTGTGCAGCGAAACTCCCATTTATAAAAACACCAAGGCTAGGTGTGGTGGCGCACGCCTGTAATCACAACACTTTGGGAGGCCGAGGTGGGTGGGTCACTTGAGGTCACGGGTTCGAGACCAGCCTGGCCAACATGGCAAAACCCCGTCTCTACTAAAAATACAAAAAATTAGCTGGGAGTGGTGGCGCGCAGCTGTAATCCCCACTACTCGGGGATTGAGACAGGAGAATTACTTGAACACAGAAGGTGGAGACTGCAGTGAGCCGAGATTGCACCACTGCACTCCAGCCTGGGCAACAGAGTGAGACTCCGTCTCAAAAACAAACAAACAAAAATAATATAAACAACAACAAAAAAACCCATCAGATCTCGAGATTTATTCATTACCACGTGAACAGTATGGGGAAAACTGCCCCATGATTCAATTTTCTCCACCTGGCCCTGCCCTTGACATGTGGGGATTATTACAATTCAAGGTGAAATTTGGGTGGGGACACAGTTAAGCCATATCAGTCCCAGGGTCTCTTGTTGCCTGTTTACTTTTTGGTTTTTTGACACAGAGTTTTGCTCTTGTCACCCAGGCTGGAGTGCAGCGGCACGATCTTGGCTCACTGCAACCTCTGCCTCCTGGTTTCAAGAGATTCTCCTGCCTCAGCCTCCTGAGTAGCTGGGATTATAGGCATGCACCACCATGCCTGGCTAATTTTTGTATTTTTAGTAGGGATGGGGTTTCACCATGTTGGCCAGGCTGGTCTCGAGCTCCTGACCTCAAGTGATCCGCCTGCATCGGCCTCCCAAAGTGCTGAGATTACAGTCATGAGCCGCAACGGCCAGCCTGTTGTTCCCTTCTTGATGTTCATGTGTTCACAATGTTTAGCTCCCTTTTAGAAGAGAGAACATGTGGTACTGGTTTTCTGTTCCAGCATTAATTTGCTTAGGATGCCACTTAAAACCATTTATGGAGTTAGGGTTTCTTTTTCCTTGTCTGGCTACTTCTTTTTGCTTTTTTTTTTTTTTTTAATTATTTTCCTTAATATGAAGAAAAGGAGATTCTGTGCTTCGGTTTCACTCCACCAGCTTTACCAATTTATAATCTTTACAGTTCCCATTTCCTACCTGGTCCTTGGCAAATGAAAGCTAGTCTAACTCCAAGCACATGGGTTGAAGTATCTTCTGAAATACTTAAACGTGATGATTCAGGTGCTTTAAAAAAATTACATAACTAGCTTTCCCTAGAAGAGGAAGCCCTAAGGACTCAAAGTGTCTTCTGGCATCAATGTAGGTTCCTTTCTTTTTTAGCATAAAATATTAATCCTAATGTACTAACCTGCAAGTTGAATAAAATATATCCCCCATAAGGTTGTCAGAAAATGCAGAGTGCCCACTAAAATTTGAATTATAGATACAGTATAATGAATTATTTTTTTGTTTTTTTGTGTGTGACGGAGTCTTTCTCTGTCGCCCAAGCTGGAGTGCAGTGGCGCGATCTCGGCTCACTGCAAGCTCTGGTTCCCGGGTTCACACCATTCTCCTGCCTCAGCCTCCCAAGTAGCTGGGACTACAGGCGTCCGCCACCACACCCGGCTAATTTTTTGTATGTTTTAGTAGAGACAGGGTTTCAGCATGTTAGCCAGGATGGTCTCGATCTCCTGACCTTGTGATCCATTCGCCTTGGCCTCCCAAAGTGCTGGGATTACAAGCGTGAGCCACCGCACCAGACCTATGAATTGTTTTTTTAAAGTATAAGTAGGTCCCATGCAATATTTGGGTCATGCTTTTACTACACAATGGTTTGCTATTTATCTGAAATTCAAATTTGACTGGGTTTCCTGTCTGGTTTTTCCTTCCCAAACCTGGCAGCCCTACTCTATCACCACCATCTTATGGGAATGTTTTCTGGGTCTATTGGATACCTCTCCTTCAGTATTTTCCTGATATCACTGATATCCTCATCTCTGTTACTAGTGGATTCACTGCTATGTCCTTTCCTTAGCCAATCCTATAGTATGACTTAACTCTTAAGTTTTAGATAATAAATATTGGCAGATGGTAGAACATTGTACAGTAAGTAACATTTATTACTAATTATTTAGCATTCAGCCAAAGAGCAGTAATAAAGGATATAAGATAGTCTTTGAGTGACCAAAATAGATGTCATAAATTCCATGCCCAAAATGCTCATTTTCTTTCTTCATAGATGCTCGTATCAGGCTTTTGCTCAAAATATTTTAACTCCTAAATACTGACTACGTAGCAGACCACGGCAGAACAGAAATAGCAGATCAGGGGAACTGCTTGAGTTTAGGAACAAGGACAACAGGTGCATATCACAGCAGGACAAGGGAAGGAGACAGGAGAATGAGAAACAGACCCTAGGAAGTTGTGGAACCACTGGGTGCAGAGTACATAGCTCTGGCCATTTATGTGATCTCTGAAGGCACCACTGTGGCAACAGTCCGTGTCATGGAGCCATAAGCTGGCATTCAGCTGGAGGGTGTATTGGGACAATATTGGTATTAGTAACAGATACCTGAATCAATTCACTAAAGCACAGGGAATGTATCGATTCATGTAATTTAAACCCAGGTTAGGTGACTTCATGAACTGTTGAATTCAGGTGCTCAAACAGGGTTGTTTGTAATCTCTCTCTCTCTTTTATCTCTATCTCCTTATCTATCTGGTCCACTTTGCTCTGTGTTGTTTTTCTTTCTAGGCAGGTTCTTCCTTTATGATGGCAAGATTGGCTAGTAGTAGTTCAAGATGCATATATATATATGTATATGTATGTATATATATGTGTATGTATATATTTTAAGAAGGAGTTTCACTCTTGTTGCCTAGGCTGAAGTGCAATGGTGCGATCTCAGCTCACTGCAACCTCCACTTCCCGGGTTCAAGCGATTCTCCTGCCTCAGCCTCTTGAGTAGCTGGGATTACAGGCACCCGCTACCATGCCTGGCTAATTTTTGTATTTTTAGTAGAGACAGGTTTTCACCATGTTGGCCAGGGTGGTCTCAAACTCCTGACCTCAAGTGATCCTCCTGCTTCGACATCCCAAAGTGCTGGGATTACAGATGTGAGCCACCACACCCTGATGTATGTTTTTAGTGCCTAGAATTACCTAACAGGCAGGTAGCAGACATCCATTAATATTTGTTATATGAATGAATGACTACAAGTAGGATGGGCCCTGAACAATTTGTGATAAAGAGGATGCACTTTGTTTCAGCATATTGCTAGGGTTTTTGTTTGCTGGTTGAAACAGTAACCCCACTGGAGAGAGAAAAAGCAGGGAGTGAGACAGAGTAGGGGATGGAGAGCTTTTCTCACTCTCAGGAGTGGCAGGAGAGTTCTGGGTTGGCTGTGATTGTTTTACCCTCATATTTACCTCCGTCATCTAGATCAGAGGCTGGAGTCACTTTCTGGAGCCTTTGAGCTCTGACAGTATGGAAATCACCAAGTGAGCTAAAGATACTCAATAACACTCTCGTGCCTTTGGAACTTCTGTTATGTTATTACTCTCTGGGATTGGTTTAATAATTTGTGCTGTCATCAAAATTTCCAAAGTAATTGCTAATTTTTCTTTCAGGCTCAGGCTGCATGAAGAAAAGGTTATTAAAGATAGACGTCATCATCTCAAGACCTACCCAAACTGTTTCGTCGCAAAAGAACTGATTGACTGGCTGATTGAACACAAAGAGGCTTCCGACAGAGAGACGGCAATTAAACTCATGCAGAAATTAGCAGACCGGGGCATTATTCACCATGGTAAGTGAGGTGGTGAGTCAAGGTGACTTGAGAGAAAATGAAGGACTAAATCTTTTCATGAACATACCCACTTAAGAAAGAAAACATTTTGCTTTATTTTATCTCTACTGTATCTCTCCCTGATTTCATTTTCTTCCTCTAAGAGGCATTTTGGTTATTTCTTTTTTTCTTGTATTTTCAGTAGAGACTGGGTTTTACCCTGTTGGTCAGGCTGGTCTCGAACTCCTGACTTCAGGTGATCTGCCCACCTCAGCCTCCCAAAGTGCTGAAATTACAGGTGTGAGTCACTGTGCCCAACTAGCATTTCGGTTATTTCTATGTACTGCTTTATACCTCTTTCTCTATTCATCTTTAAGGAATGCATCATGTTGTCTTAAAAGTTTTCTCTCATTATAGAAGTGCATATTTATCCTTTTGCAACTTGATCAACACACTGTGAGCTTCATCCACGTTGATAGTATATGTCTTATTTGTTATTTTTGCTGTTGTATAATACATATGTATAATTATGCCACTATATATTTTTCAGTGGGCATTTATGTGGTTTCCAAGTTTTTGCTGTTACTCTCAGTGGGTTCAATAAAGATTCACCAACATGTCTTCTTGAAATCTCTCATCCTGGCCTCGACCTTCGCACATGTCGTCGTTCTCTTGGAATGCCCTTTCCCCTCACGTTTTGCCCAATTTCTCTTTGTTCTTCAGGTCTCCACTTACGTGCAAACTCTTCAGGGAAGCTTTCTTTTTCCAAAGCTGGGTCACTGTGTTCCTGGGGCACTGGGCACTCTTCCTTTAGGCTCCCATTGCACTCTGTCCTTACCTCTGTAGCCTTATCATACCATATTTCAATTATAGTTGACATTTTTCCTTACCTCACTAGATTTCACATTCTTTGAGGCTGATGCATGCCCCAATATTCTTTAGAAGAGTTTGTGGATTGCTTCATGAATTGAATTATGTGAACTTCCTAAAGATGATGATGATGATGATGATGATGATTATGGTGATGGTGATGGTGATAATAATAGCTAAAAATACTGAGGACTTACTCTGTACCAAGTGCTATGTAACTATTTTACATGTATCAGCTCATATGGTAGATACTTGCATGCATGAAGAATTTGGTGGTGAAATAATTCTTAATTAGCATCATACTTCACTTGAGTAATTAAATAAGAGTGATTTTTTTTCTTATTTGCTTCTCTGTGCATATTGTGTTTCAGTGTGTGATGAGCATAAAGAATTCAAGGATGTCAAACTCTTCTACCGCTTTAGAAAGGATGACGGCACCTTCCCATTGGATAACGAAGTGAAGGCCTTTATGAGGGGACAGAGGCTGTATGAAAAGTATGTTCCACATGAAATCCCCACTGTAATCTTGACTGGTAGAGAGAAGCAGAACTGTGC
The DNA here is from genome assembly GCF_049350105.2 of Macaca mulatta. Taxonomy (NCBI): domain Eukaryota; kingdom Metazoa; phylum Chordata; class Mammalia; order Primates; family Cercopithecidae; genus Macaca; species Macaca mulatta. The sequence continues at coordinate 130,307,092 of NC_133413.1, forward strand.
CAGTCTCATTATGTTGATTTCAGCATGGCTCTTCCATGTGGGCCGGTTACATAACTGTTCTTTTTCATATGAGAAAACTATCACCCATTTGCTTTCTCTTTGCCAGAAAATAAGTCAATTTCATAAGATTCTCATTAAAGAATTTATTTAAATCTTATTTTCTATATTTAAGTCAATTCTACAAAGCTCCAGAATTTTTGTTTACCATCAAATGATGTGGATGCCCCTTTTCCTTTCTTATTTTTATTTATTTTTTGGCACTGAGTCTCACTCTGTTGCCCAGGCAGAAGTGCGGTGGCATGATCTCGGCTCACTGCAACCTCTGCCTTCTGGATTCGAGTGATTCTCGTGCCTCAGCTCCTGAGTAGCTGGGAATACAGACGTGAGCCACCACATCTGGCTAATTTATGTATTTGTAGTAGAGACAGGGTTTCCCCATGTTGGCCAGGCTTTTCTCAAATTCCTGACCTCAGGTGATCTACCCACTTCAGCCTCCCAAAGTGCTAGCATTGCAGGTGTGAGCCACCGTGCCTGGCCCCCTTTTTTCTTTTAAATACTGTTGTTGTGTAAATTGGAGGTTCAGGCTTATAAGTGACTGGAGAAGCAGCATTAAGAGCAGGGGAATTGGTCAGACCAGGAGACCAGTAGTGGGAGAACTTCAGATAGCAGGATGTCTATGAGGAATAAGCTTTCAGCTCTTTCAAGAGATAAGTACAGTGTAGCACAGGAGTATTTGGTTGATGGGTCTCGAATCTTCTGAGTGGCCATCTCTGGGTTTATCTGCTACTTCTGTGGCCTCTTTACCATCCTGCCTTCCTCATTTAGTTTTCCAGGGCAACCATTAGAAAAAGGGGTGCAGAAGCAATGGTACCTCCTTTGTAACCCTGGCTGCCTTACAAAACTTGAGGGAATTGAAAAACACATATTTATCTGCCAGGCGCCGTGGTTTATGCCTGTAATCCTAGCACTTTGGGAGGCCGAGGTGGGTGGATCACTTGAGGTCAGGGGTTTAAGACCAGCCTGGCCAACATGGTGAAAGCCTGTCTCCACTAAAAATACAAAAACTAGCCCGCCATGGTGGTGAGTACCTGTAATCCCAGCTACTCGGTAGGCTGAGGTAGGAGAATCGCTTGAACCTAGGAGGTAGAGGCTGCAGTGAGCCGGGATCACATCACTGCATTCCAACCTGGGTGACAGAGTGAGACACCATCTCAAAACTAAAACAAAAACAAAACATATTTGTCACATAAAATAGCCTGTCTGTAATGGGTGGGGGTAAGGGTCTGGGTGGGTGTCTGAGTGATCAGATTAATTGGCATGACGGTTAAAAGCCAGACAGAGTTTGAAGTGTAGCCCTGTCACCTTACCTTTATAAAGCTCAGTGTCCTCTTTAGTGACATGACAGCAGCAATCGAACTCACCTCCTAGTGCTGTTGTGGGAATTAAAAGGCTTAAGTATTTAGCTCAGGATCTCTGGTGTATAGTAAGACCACACAGAGGATAGCCATTCCAGATATGAGTACAGTACTGATGGCCACCCTCGACTGTGTCCTTCCTGTGTTATGCACTCTGTCCCAGTTCTTGTCTCCGTTTCTTGAGGTGGTATGGTCACCACTTGATGTCCTAATTTGTACTCAGTCTACTATCACTTGCTTTCTATATTGAAATGGAGAAACTCTCTCATCTTTCTGACTCACATGAATTTGAATGGAAGGGATCCATCAGTACCTCCACTTGTTTACTTGAGTGTGTGCATTTGTTTTGTTGCTTTCTTTTAATTTCTTAGTTCCTTTTGTAGAATTCTAGCAGGTGTTGGGTATTTCAGTTACGATGATGTTCCTTTCAAACAATGATTCTATGTTGGCCAAAACATGCATGTCATCTCCATGGATGAAGGCCAGTGGATTCTGTAACACTTTTCCTTTTTTTAAATTAAAAAAGATTAACAATATTATTATTATTATTATTTATAAAGACAGGATCTTGCTCTGTCTCCCAGGCTGGAGTGCAGTGGCATTATCATAGCTCACTGTAACCTTCAATTTCTGGGCTTAAGTGATCCTCCTGCCTCAGCCTCCCAAGTAGCTAGGAGTACCGACTTACGCTACCACGTCCAGCTTTTTTTTTTTTTTTTAACTTTTTGTAGAGACAGGATCTCATTATGTTGTTCAGGCTCATATCAAACTCCTGTCCTCAAGTGATTCTCTTACCTTGGCCTCTCAAAGCATTGGGACTAAGCCCTGAGCCACTGTACCTATAACACTTTTCTCTAGCTACAGCTTATCTCTTGGGATCTGCATAACCACACTGTGGGGCAGGGATCAGCTATAATTGAAAATGTCTGGCAGAGAACTGTTATTGCTTAATGGGATAGTTATGATGGCAAGATAATAATAAGAAAAGTTAAAGTTGCTCACACCTTCTGGAAAGCAGACTTACTCCAGCCTCATATTCCGTTGCATCTCCTTCCACCCTGTGGACCAGTCACACAGCACTGTGTATCTCTGAGCATGTTCTTTCCTTTTAGGAGATGCATTAATGCATTAATTATTCAACAAATCTACATTGAGCCCTTTCCACTTGCTAGGCACAGCTAAAGATGCTAGAAATGCCTGTAGCAAAGCCCCTGCCTTCATGAGCTTGCACTTCAGTTAAAGAGGCAGACATTAAAGGCACAGACACATGAAGATGTGATATAGTATAACACGGGTGTCATCGGTGCTAGAAAGAAAAATAGATTTACTGAGGATGGTGGGGTACTTTAAATAGGGGGATCGGGGAAAATGTTTTTGAAGAGATGACATATGAATAAAGGAAGACTTGCAGATACCTGGTGGAAGAACATCCCAGGCAAAGGGAATGGTAAGGATAAAGGCTTTGAGAAGGGAACGTGCTGGACATATTTAAGGGCAGTAATGAGACCAGAGTGTCCAGAGGGCAGAAGAAAAGAGGAGAGTAGTAGGAGATGAGGCAAGGCCAGTTCATAATAGGGCCCTTAAAACCATGGTAAGAATTGATGATTTTAAGTGTAATGGGAGGCCGTTGGAGAGGAGGGAGTGAGGAAGTGGCAATCTGATATACTTTTTGCATGTGCTGTTCTCTCTGCCTAGAGGACTCATGCCACTCTCACCCCTTTCCCTAAATCACTGACTCCTGTGGCTTCACGTTAATTGTGAAGGTAGCTTGAGTAATGTGTGGTGGCTCATGCCTGTAATCCCAGCTCCTTGGGAGGCCGAGGTGGGCAGATCACCAGAGGTCAGGAGTTTGAGACCAGCCTGGCCGACGTGGGAAACCCCATCAATATGAAAAATATAAACATTAGCTGGGTGTGGTGGTGGGCACCTGTAATCCCAGCTACTCGGGAGGCTGAGGCAGGAGAATTGCTTGAACCTGGGAGGCGGAAGTTGCAGTGAGCCGAGATCACACCACTGAACTCCAGCCTGGGTGACAGAACAAGACTCCATATCAAAAACAAAACGAAACAAAAAACCCACAAAAAACAAAACAATGTTTATTGTTTGTAAGTTAAGCTTCTTAAAGCACTTCCTTTAGATTATTTTATCTAAGCTTCTTTTTAAAATAGATGGAACATTACTTTACTGGCCCATTTTCAGAGAGAGCATCTGGGATCCAATGCATTTAAGTAATTTATATGTGATGTTGACACAGTTTGCGAGGGACAGGGGTGAGACAAGAACCTGGGGTGGCAGGTGTTGGGGCCGCTGCTGTCTCAGCAGCTCTGAGGGGGCGGGCGTATTGTCAGTATTTCTTTTTGGCTCTTTTCTTGCTTGTTTGTTCTGTGTTATAAATAGGACTTTGTGAAACTTTGTGGTTTCTGACTGAGGTTTTGCTGAACCATGTTGATTTTGGGGAACCCTGGCTTTCTGGGTTTTTTTTGTTTGTTTGTTTTTATTTATAAGAGTCTCACTCTGTCGCCCAGGCTGAAGTACAGTGGCATGATCTCGGCTTACTGCAACCTCTGCCTCCTGAGTTCAAGCGATTCTCGTGCCTCTGCCTCCCAAGTAGCTGGGACTAGAGGTATATGCCACCACACCTAGCTATTTTTTTGTATTTTTAGTAGAGATGGGGTTTCAACCTGTTGGCTAGGCTGATCTCAAACTCATGGTCTCAAGTGATCTGTCTGCCTCGGCCTCCCAAAGTGCTGGGATTACAGGCGTGGGCCAGTGTGCCCAGCCTGGGTACCCTGGCTTTCTAACCCATAGCAGTGTTTCTCAGACTGCTCATTGGTGGGATAAACCCAAGTCTCAAAACTACAATTTCAGTAACTCTGCTGGCTCTTAGTATGTATGTCACTCTAGTTACTTTACTTGAGACATGCTGGAACAAATACTAATGAAGAAGCCAGAAGCTGGCCCTTTGAAGTTGTCCCAGTGTGAGTGAGGAAAGCTTTAGAGGAACTGGAGGCATGGATCATACTGCATAGTGAGTGACAATGGCTGTAGGCTCTGGAGTCACACAGCCTGGGTCTTCCATCGCAGCTTCACAACTTGCTTGCTTTGTAACCTTCAGCAGGCTGCCTAAATCTCTCTGATCTGCAGTCTACCATGGAGATAAGGCTGGGACCCACTGCTGGAAAAAGCTGTAGCGGGGACTGATTGAGATCCATCTGTACAGTGCTGAGCACACTGCTTGACGTGGACTGAGAGCCTAGGGAATGTTAGCTGTTGTTATTAGAGTAGTAAATAATAATATCAATACGTGACACCTATTCTTCTTGTTTTCTCATATTATTTTAGGATGCAGCCTTGCATAGCAGATAAGAGCCCAGGAGCCCAGCTACCTGGGTGTGAATCTTGGCTCCATGTCTTGGGGCAAATGGCTTTATTTCTATGTCTCCATTTGCCTATCTAGTAAATGGAGATACTGACTGTGCTGACCTCATAGACGTGTTGTGGGGGTAAAATGGACTAATGGATATGCACACAGGACAGGGTCCGCATCAGATATGAGTATATGCTATTGCTCACCTCCTGCTGCCAACTTTGGGGAAGCATGAGAAAGAGGGTGTGTGCTTATGGATTGATGCCCTGATGTTATCATTTTGACAAATTCATCTGAGTGCATTCAGGGCACAATACACTTTAATCAACAAGCTCTAAGCTCTGTTGAGTCTTCATTATGGCCAGTCAATGGACTGAGGGTGCAAATAATAAGGCATAGCATTCTGTCTCTTTGGGAGGGGCTTACAGCTTTCCACTTAATTTTGCATGGGCACAAGTACCCAAGACCCTCAACACATGAACATAAGTCACGTTTTCCCAAACAGTACAATTTTTACTTCTCAAAGGAGACCTTTATAAGCAGGATAGTACCCATAACTTAAAAGAACAATGTTGAATCTGTATATGCCACCTTAAGATGGTAAAAAGTGTTTTGAGTGCATGTTCCCTATTATAAAACTTCATTGGTAAAATAGATTTCTTTACGTAAAAAGCTGGCCAGTCATGGTGGCTCACACATGTAAACCCAGTACTTTGGGAGGCCGAGGCGGGCAGATCACTTCAGGTCAGGAGTTCAAGACCAGCCTGGCCAACAGGATGAAATCCTGTCTCTACTAAAAATACAAAAATTAGCCAGGTGTGGTGGCATGCACCTGTAACCCCAGCTACTCAGGAGGCTGAGACAGAAAAATTGCTTGAACCCAGGAGGCGGAGGTTGCAGTGAGCCGAGGTTGTGCCACTGCACTCTAGCCTGGGCAGCAGAGCAAGACTCCATCTCAAAAAAAAAAAAAAAAAAAAAAGAAAAGAAAAGAAAAGAAAAGAAGAGAAAAGAAGAGAAAAAGAAAAAAGTTGAATTTAGGATTATCAAGTCCTCTGTATAGTAACAAATAAAATCAGCTATAAAAGAGAATGTGCGTTTGAGGTACAATTTGGTCTTTCCTTACTAAACCTAGTAGTTGAAATGTATATTTTAAACTAACTTTGATTCCATCTTCAGATTTAGAAAAGACTTCTTAATTTTAATTTAACCTCAGTCTTGATATGGAACTAAATCCCCTCTTAATCTGGCTCATAGACACATTAGTCTAGTTTTTTGTTTGTTTGTTTGTTTGTTTTTTGTTTTTTCATCCAAAGGGCCATGATTTTCTCAGCAGCAAGAGTTTCTATCTCCAGCTACTATTAGTCTCTTTATCCTGCTTAGGAGTTTAGACCTGATTGAAGAATTGGCTTAACATGCCCGTATGCCATTAGATGTCTATTGAATTACCACTGCTTCCTTCAGTTTCTCTTCCACAGGACCAAAGAGAAATAAAAGGGAGAAAGTATATCCAAAGAGGCAAAGCCCTTCTGCATGTTTTATCTTATCAGAAGTTTCTCTACCCTGTGCATTAGGATCTTTCTCCTGTTCTCTCCCAGTGCCTGGGACAATAAATATTTGTTGAATGAACAAAGGGCTCTACATGTTGTGATTGCTATGAGCTGCTGAGCCTGTACCATGAGCTACACAGAGCTTGCTTTTAATGACAAGCAACAATAGCCAGAGATTCACCTTGTCTGGCCTCTTTAGAGCCCACAAACCATCATATACATTAATTTGTTTGATCCTCTTTACAACTCTGTGAATTATACCCAGCAGGCATAATTATTTGCATTATAAAAATGGGGGACATGAGCTATAGAGAGAAGTTTAATGACTGAGATAGACCCTAGGTATGGAACTGGAGTGAAAAAAAAAAAAAAGTCTTCAAGCTTTTTCTCCATCTTGTTCTATTTCCAGTATAGAGGTGTTTTTCAGGTGACCAGCCCAGGCAACATAGTGAGACTGTTTCTATTAATTTTAAAATAAGGCCAGGCATGGTGGCCCACACCTGTTATCCCAGCACTTTGGGAGGCCAAGGCAGGCAGATCACTTTACGTCAGGAGTTTGAGACCAGCCTGGTCAACATGGTGAAACCCCATCTCTACTAAAACTACAAAAATTAGCTGGGCATGGTGGCAGGTGCCTGTAGTCCCAGCTACTTGGGAGGCTGAGGTGGGAGAATCCCTTGAACCCGGGAGGCGGAGGTTGCAGTGAACTGAGATCATACCACTGCACTCCAGCCTGGGTGACAGAGTGAGACTCTGTCTGAAAAATAATAATAAATAAGTAAATAAAATAAAGTAATTTTTTAAAAAGAAATGTTTCTCAAACTGAGATCCTGAGTTTTACAAATTACAAACAGTAATAAAAATATTTTCTAGCCAGGCTCACGCCTATAATCCCAGTACTTTGGGAGGCTGAGGCGGCCGGATCAGGAGGTCAGGAATTCAAGATCAGCCTGACCAATATGGTGAAACCCAGTCTCTACTAAAAATACCAAAATTAGCCAGGTGTGGTGTCATGTGCCTGTAGTCCCAGCTACTCAGGAGGCTGAGGCAGGAGAATCGCTTGAACCCGGGAGGTGGAGATTGCAGTGATCCATGATTGTGCCACTGCACTCCAGTCTGGGCGACAGAGCGAGACTGTCTCAAAAAATATACATATTTTCTAATATATGCATATATATGCACTTTCACACTTTACTTGTGCTGCCCAATTAATTAGTGGTTTCGTAGAATTTTAGAATGAATGTTCCCAGCCTTCTTGGTTTATTTGAAGAATGTCCTAAGATTGCAATGTGAGTGGGTTAAAAGTTGTTACCTTTTGTAACTTTTTATTTGTGTGACCAGAGATGTTTACACTATGTAACTAATGTCAAGAACTGTTAGGAGTCTAGGATTTGTACCCTACTTGCAAGCTTACAAGTTTGCTGCCAGCATTTTGTGGATACTGGCAGAAAACAGAAGACCCTGGACAAAGACAGCTCATTACTCTCAGTAATAGCAACAGCCAGAGTATCATCAATTTTAATGAATCAGTTCCGAAGCCATAGTTCTCACAGAACAGCACATGCGGTGGGCTGTGTGACAGCAGAGGAACCCTAAGCTTGAGGAACCTGAATATTTTATAATGGTCTTCAAGAAAACTTGCCCTCTGTCTGAGATAAGGAAGATGTTATCTTCATTATGCTGGCAGAAAACAAATCTGCCCTTTTGCTCCAAAAAGAAATACTACTTTTATCTTTTAGGTCTGTTCACTGCACAAACATTCTTGAAAAGCTAATCTGGAACAAAAGCTGTCAGTGCTTCTGCTTGCAAGATGTAAAGAAACCCGACAGATCCATAAAGAATCGTCTCCCAACAACTACAACAAAATGTACAAGTAAATTGGATTCTGTAGCTGATCATTGGAGTAGCCATAATTATCCTCACCAATCCTCTTACTTCTGAATTTTTTGTGTTAATCAAGACTACCTTATAGGTTTCCCTGTTTAACTTTTATAAGTAAATGTCATAAACATGAAATTTGGAAATGGAATATCTGAAACATTTCAGAAAAGAAGTTAGTTTTAAAAGTTTTAAACCTATGCTAATTTTAAAGGGCCATCATCTCTTCCCATAGGGTATTTAATAACTTTAGAACAAAATTTAAGTGGTTTTATTGTTCATGTGCAGCTTAGAGCCATGGGAAATTTTTCACCTAGAAATACATGTTTGTTGGATGCTCCTGAAATCTTCTTTCTTTTTTAAATTTTTTTTTTTAAAAAATTGAGACAGAATCTTGCTCTGTCGCCCAGGCTGGAGTGCAGTGGCAAAATTTTGGCTCTTTGCAACCTCTGTCTCCTGGGTTCAAGTGATTGTCTTGCCTCAGCCACTCCAGCAGCTGGATTACAGGCATGCATTGCCACACCTGGCTAATGTTTTATTTTTAGTAGAGAGTGTTTTGCCGGGTTGGCCAGGTCGGTCTCGAAGTCCTGGCCTCAAGTGATCTGCCTGCCTCGGCCTCCCAAAATGTTGGGATTACAGGTGTGAGCCACCACACCCAGCCTGCTTGCCTGCCTGCCTGCCTTCTTCCTTCCTTCCTCCCTTTCCTTCCTTTCTCCCTTGCCTCCCTCCCTCTCTCCATCTTCCATCTCTTTCTTTCCTTCTTTCTTTCTTTCCTTTCTTTCTTTCTTTCTTTCCTTTCTTTCTTTCCTTCCTTTCTTTCTTTCTTTCTTTCTTTCTTTCTTTCTTTCTTTCTTTCTTTCTTTCTTTCTCTTTCTTTCCTTTCTTTCTTTTCTTTCTTTCTCTTTCTTTCTTTCTCTTTCTTTCTCTCTCCCTCTTTCTTTCTTTCTTTCTTTCTTTCTTTCTTTCTTTCTTTCTTTCTTTCTTTCTTTCTCTTTCTTTCTTTCTCTCACTCTTTCTTTCTTTCTTTCTTTCTTTCTTTCTTTCTTTCTTTCTTTCTTTCTTTCTTTCTTTCTTCTTTCTTTCTTTCTTTTCATTGTGTTCCTTCTTGCTCTGTGTGTGTGTGTGTGTGTGTGTGTGTGTGTGTGTCTAATTTCTTTGTAGGAAGCCATGCAAAGTTGTCTAGCCTGACACATTATTCAGATTTGTAATTTGCCCATCAGGGGTCTTGGAGACTGAAGAGACTACATAAAGCAAACTCAGTGTTTTATAATTCTAAATCTCAACAAAAGTTTTATACTGTAATTATTTTCAAATAATTTCTCTGTGTAAACAATGCCTTATAAATTATAAGTGCCATTTAAAGTATGTCAAAGAGTGTGCTTACATGTTGGAAATAACCAGCCCTATGTTACCTAACTTTGTTGGCTCACTCATCTCTCATAGCGACAAGCTTGGTCTGCCAGGGAAGGGCCATCTCAGGAGGCAGCCTCATGGCTAGTTTCATCCAGGTAGCTGAGCTCAGTCCTCTTTCCTGGGAATACAAAAACTAGTCAGTGTCTACATATTTGGTTATACCAAGGGATGGTGGTAAAATGCATGTGTGAACATAGAGCTATTGGAAAACAAGTGGTGGGAGGCAACCTCTTCACATCTATTAGTATGGCTTTTTTTTTTTTTTTTTGCCAGAGTCTCGTTCTGTTGCCCAGGCTGGAGTGCATTGGTGCAATCTCAGCTTATTGCAACCTCCACCTCCTGGGTTCAAGTGATTCTCCCGCCTCAGCCTACCGAATAGCTGGGAGTATAAGCATGTGCCATCATGCCCAGTTTTAGTAGAGGTGGGGTTTTGCCATGTTGGCTGGGTGGATCTTGAAATCCTGACCTCAAGTGATCCGCCCAACTCGGCCTTCCAAAGTGCTGGAATTACAGGTGTGAGCCACCATACCCGGCCAGTATGGCTAACTTTAAACAAAAAAACAAACACATTTGTGTTGGTAAGTGGAGAAATTAGAACCCTTGTGCATTGCTGGTGGGAATGTAAGATGGTACAGTAGTTGTGACAAATGATACAGAAGTGGTTTTAAAAAGTATATGTGTAATTACCAGGCCAGGCACGGTGACTCACACCTGTAATCCCAGCACTTTGGGAGGCCAAGGTGGGCGGACCACCTGAGGTTGGGAGTTCGAGACCAGCCTGACCAACACGGAGAAACCTTGTCTCTACTAAAAATTCAAGATTACAGGTGGTGCATGCCTGTAATCCCAGCTACTTGAGAGGCTGAGGCAGGAGAATCACTTGAACCCAGGAGGTGGAGGTTGCAGTGAGCCGAGATGGTGCCATTACACTCCAGCCTGGGCAACAAGAGTGAAACTCCATCTCAAACAAAACAAAACAAAACAAAAAACCATTAAATACCGTGATCCAGCAATCCTAATTTTGGGTATGTACCTAAAAGTAGAAAAGCAGGATCTTGAAGAGATATTGGCACACCCATATTTATAAGCAGCATTATTCAAAATAGCCAAAAAGTGGAAGTAACCCAAGTGTTCACTGATGATGAATGAATAAACAAAATGTGATAGTCACATATAATGGAGTATTATTCAGTCTTAAAAAGGAAAAACATGGCCGGGCACAGTGGCTCACGCCTATCATCCCAGAACTTTGGGAAGGCCGAGGTGGGTGGATAACCTGAGGTGAGGAGTTTGAGACCAGCCTGGCCAACTTGGCGAAACCCCATCTCTACTGAAAATACAAAAATTAGCCAGGCGTCATGGTGGGTGCCTGTAATCTCAGCTACTCAGGAGCTGCGGCAGGAGAATCACTTGAACCCAGGAGGCAGAGGTTGCAATGAGCCAAGATCGCACTATTGCACTCCAGCCTGGGTGACGAGTAAAACTCCGTCTCAAATTAAAAAAAGAAAAAAAAACAAAACAAAATTGAAAAAGAAAGAAAAAAATATTCTGGCACATGCTTCACAACAGGGATGAACCTTGAAGACATTGTGCTAGGTGGAATGAGCTCATCACAAAAGGGATAAATATTATATGATCTCACTTATGTGAGGCACCTAGAACAGTTAATTTATAGAGATGGAAAGTAGAATGGTGGTTGCTAGGAGCAAGGGAAAGGGGGGAATAGGGAGTCATTGTTTAATGGGTATAGAGGTACAGTTTAGGAAGATGAAAAAGTTATGGGGAGGGATGGTGCTGATGGTTGCACACTGCTATGAATGTATTTAGTGATACTGAACTTAAAAATGGTTAAAATGGGGCCAGGCGCAGTGGCAGAAGGCTGTAATTCCAGCACGTTGGGAGGCTGAGGTGGTTGGATCACCTGAGGTCAGGAGTTCAAGACCAGCCTGACCAACATGGTGAAACCCCATCTCTCCCAAATACAAAAAATTAGTTGGGCATGGTGGCGTATGCTTGTAATCCCAGTTACTCGGGAGGACGAGGCAAGAGGATCACTTGAACCCGGGAGGCAGAGATTGCAGTGAGCAGAGATCGCGCCATTGCACTCCAGCCTGGGCAACAAGAGCAAATCTCTATCTCAAAAAAAAAAAAAAAAAAAAAAAGTTAAAATGGTAAATTTTATGTTGTGTATATTTTGCCACAATAAAAAATAAAGTAAATCGATATTTTAAAACACACAAAAAGGCAGGGAGTGGGGAACAGACAGGCTTATCTTATCAGTGTACTGGAAAGCAAGAGAAAGCCAAAGTGGTATCTAAACAGTTGGGGCCAAATGTTTTTGATCAGAGGAGTTGCAGAGATAGCAGAGTAAGCCTGGAGATGTTGATAATGATGAAGGCAGCAAACCCAGGGCAAGTAACCCTTACTGATGCTTACTGTATACCAAGGACTTCACAAGTATCTTCTAAAAGCTTCATTCTAAACCAAGAAGATAAATATGGCTATTCTCCTTTCAGAAAATAGGGAAATTGAGTCTAGAGAGGTTAGCTAACTTGCCTAAATTCACACAGCCGGAAAGAGTAGGAGAGCATCTTCAAACCCTGGTTTCCAGCTCTAGGACCCATGATTTTAACTCTTTCCTTCAGTCCCAGGCAGTAACAGTAATGAACCCACTAAATAAAGGTAAACGATATGCAGCTTAATCAGTTTTTAAATGGGTGGGGAAAAAAGTGTCTGTTACTTGGTTCATGCCAACTTCTTGGGTCTGGTTTTGGAAATCACGCCCCCCTCCTCCTGCTCTAACATATGTGGCAATGATATTAGAGCTTTGTTAACATGCAAAACAGGCAGCCGGCCAGCGGTGCTTGCCAGAAGCCATCAGCCCTAGATTGTCATCTGCAGATTTCTAGCTCTGGTTGATTATGTAGAAGTGACTTGATTTGTTTTTTATTGATTGATAGATTCATTGATTGATTTTTTTGAGACGGAGTCTCATTCTGTCACCCATGCTGAAGTATGGTGGCATGATCTTGGCTCACTGCAATCTCCACCTCCTGGTGAGTTCAAGCAATTCTCCTGTCTCAGCCTTGCGAGTAGTTGGAACTACAGACGTGTAGTTCCAAAACCATGCCTGGCTAAGTTTTGTATTTTTAGTAGAGACGGGGTTTCACCATGTTGGCCAGGCTGGTCACAAACTCCTGAGCTCAGGTGATCCACCCACCTTGGCCTCCCAAAGTGCTGGGATTACAGGTGTGAGCCGCCGTGCCTGGCCGTGACTTGATTTAAAGGTAAATATCTTGCTTTTCAAATGGTGGACTGGATTCATTGATGTATAAAAAACACATGCCTTCCTACACTATAATTGTATTCAGCATGGTGAGATATTCAGCTGGTATGTGGGACATTTCTGTTTGTCCTTCCAGATCCATTCTCTATCCCTTTCCAATCTGCTGTGTCCTCAAGAGGCTGACTTATATGAATGGTTTCACCAGAGTCCATTGCTCTTTGGCTTCTGGTTCAGCTCAGTCAGTGGGAGGCACTAGTAGAAAGTAGGTGGGAGGAAGGAGATTGAGGTCAGGGTATTTATTCCCCTGCTTCCTCCCTACCACTGAAGGCCACTGTGTTAGTCCATTCTCACACTGCTATAATGAACTGCCAGAGATTGGGTACTTTATAAAGAAAAGAGTTTTAATTGACTTACAGTTCTGCATGACTGGGGAGGCCTTAGGAAACACAATCATGGCAGAAGGGGAAGCAGGCAAATCTTACGTGAGGGCAGATGAGGGTGAGAGAGAGAGAGTAGGAGGAACTGTCAAGCACTTATAGAACCACCAGATCTCGTGAGAACTCACTCACTATCATGAGAACAGCATGGGGGAAACTGCCCCCATGATCCAATCAGCTCCCACCCAGGTCCCTCCCTGGACATGTGGGGATTATGAGGATTACAATTCGAGATGAGTTTGGGTGGGGACACACAGTCAAACCACATCAGTCGCGGTTACTGTCATGGAGCCCTCACCTTAACATCTGTCCCCTTTGGTCTCTGGAAGCTGGTCTCTCTCTATAATCCTGAGGCCTAGAGTTGTTAATGACCACCCCATTCTGTCAGCCCAGGAGCTTCACTATCCTTTACAATTTCCCTTAACCCTACCCATAACTTTGGTAGTTCCTTTATTATAAACTGGTTTTTTAATTTTAATTTTATTATTATTATTATTATTTTGAGACGGAGTCTCGCTTTGTCACTCAGGCTGGAGTACAGTGGCACAATCTCGGCCCACTGCAATCTCCACCTCCTGGGTTTACGCCATTCTCCTGCCTCAGCCTCCCGAGTAGCTGGGACTACAGGCACCTGCCACCACGCCCGGATAATTTTTTGTATTTTTTTAGTAGAGACAGGGTTTCACCATGTTAGCCAGGATGGTCTCGATGTCCTGACCTTGTGATCTGCCTACCTTGGCCTCACACCTGCTGGGATTACAGGTGTGAGCCACTGCGCCTGGCCTAAAATGTCTTTTTTATTAACCTATTTGCATAGCCTTGTTATTTCTGGCTGGGAGCCTGTGAAATCCACCTGGGAAGTGAGACGAGTTCATCTCCCATCTCCTTGAGTGGACAGGCAGGCAGAATTATCCACACTCTATAAATGGAAAAGCCACTTGCTCTTTTTGTTTTGTTTTCTTCTGATTGTGTACTATGCATGATGTGATGGTTGAAGCTGGCACATTGGCACATGATCCACTTAGTGGCCACTGTTGTATGAGCATGGAATATGGCTGGATTATAATGAATTATTTTGACATACTTCCTCTCTGCTTCTGTATCACCCGGGTTCCAGCACTGCAGCCATCTCAACAGGGTGATTGAGTCTTGGTATTTCAGTCTGTCCAGCTTGACTATAAACTCTCTGAGGTCATGCACCTTGAGGCCTCACACAACTTTGGTATACGTACATAGCATATGCCCCATAAATGTTTGTTGAAGAGATAAATAGATAAATGAACGCAATTTTTGTTTGTTTGTTTTTTGAGAGTCTCGCTCTGTCACCGGGCTGGAGTGCAATGGCACGATCTTGGCTTACTGCAATCTCTGCCTCCCAGGTTTAAGTGATTCTCCTGCCTCAGTCTCCCGAGTAGCTGGGACTACAAGTGCGCGCCACCATGACCAGCTGATTTTTTGTATTTTTCATAGAGACGGGGTTTAACCATGTTGGCCAGGATGGTCTCAATCTCTTGACCTCATGATCTGCCTCCCTCAGCCTCCCAAAGTGCCGGGATTACAGGCGTGAGTCACTGCGCCCAGCCTATAATGAATTAATTTGACACCCTTCCTCTCTACTTCTGTATCACCTTGGGTTCCAGCACAGCAGCCATCTCAACAGGGTGATTGAGTCTTGATATTTCAGTCTGTCCAGCTTGACTGTAAGCTCTCTGAGGTCATGCGCCTTGAGACCTCACATAACTTTGGTATATATACATAGCATATATCCCATAAATGTTTGTTGAAAAGATGAACAGATAAATGAATGCATGGTAATTCTTAATTAGGAAAGAAGTCAATAAGCAGTCCCTTCCTCCTTTTCCTAACCTTCAGAATGTTGACATTTCAGTAATACTAGTAGTAGATATTGATTATTCTAAGGTCACTCTATTTGTGTTTATTGGTTGTGGGTTCTGATCATAAAAATTCAGAAGATAAGAATAATAATCTTAGCCATCATGTAACAAGGATTTCTATGTTCTAGGCACCCTCCTAAGTATTTTTTACATATTAGTTCATTTAATCCTTCCTACACCTCTAAGAAGGAAATATTTTCATCACCGATTTACAAATAAGAAAGGTGAATTTGAGATGGGCTAAGTAGATGCTTTCAATACTCCATTTGCTAAAGAGTGATTCTGGCCAAAAGTTGCTCATGGCATAGGCTCCTCACTTTCCCACAATTCTGCATTAAAAATTAAAAAGTTAACTTCCTTGCAGTGAACCTATAGAAACTGAATGTCATGTTCAGCATGTTTTGAATCCAAGAACCCTAGCTGCCACAGAGAGTCAGTTGATTCCATCTGGAAGAGAGACTAAAACTCAGAGTCCTTTCTAGAGGAAATCCCTCTTGTTTATTTTTATGTGTGGAGATTCTAGAGCAAATGGATGAAGGCACATGGGGCAGGGTTAGGCTGTGCTAAACATTCTAAGACACAGACAGAGCAGCAACAGGGTTGGGACCTTCTGAGAGAAGAGGCACGTACTGAAGTAAAAGTGGATATTTGAAGAGTGATACCAGTGGAAGGCATGGCTGGGAGTTTTTAAAGAAGGAGGATATTCTTTCCTGATTAAAGGCTTTGTCCATGCAAACCAAGGCTTCCTGGGTTGGTCGCTTTGTTGTTAAATGCAGAGATCATTCCAAGGGGTGTAGTTGCTGTGTTGTTTTTCTTGCTTTGTTTGCTAAATGAAAACATCCCTGCTTAATTGCAGTCCCTTCACACAGAGCTTTGGTAGGGAAAACAAAGGCATTGTTCCACCAAATGGAAAAAGCACCAAATTGACAAAAAGCATTTAATAATTGCAGACCCCCTAACAAAAAAGTGTTTCAGACCAGAAAGAAAGAAAATCCAAATAACATTTTTAACTTTATTAAAGTTAAATTTGTAATTAAATTTTAATGATAAAGTTAAATTTATTGAAATGTAATCTACATAGAGTAAAGTGAACATATCGTAAGTATACAACTCAATGCATTGTCACAAACTGAACATACCTGTGGAACCACCACCCAAATAGTGTTTTTGTTTTGTTTTGTTTTTAAATGTTCTCTGAGGCCAGGTGCAGTGGCTCATGCCTGTAATCATGCCCAGCACTTTGGGAGCCTGAGGTGGTGGATCACTTGAAATCCGGAGTTCAATCCCAGATACTTGGGAGGTTGAGGCAGGAGAATCACTTGAACCTGGGAGGCGAAGGTTGCAGTGAGCTGAGATTGCGCCATTGCACTGCAGCCTGGGCAACAAGAGCGAAACTTCGTCTCAAAAAATAAAATAACATAAAATAAAATAAAATAAAAATGTTCTCTGTATTCTACCAAGGATTAATATCCTAAACAAAATTAACTTTTTCATCCGTGTTAGTTTCTTCTAGAATATAAAACATTCTTTTAAGTAATTTAAATTCCTTGGCTTTTCTCTGTTCCACCTGCCACCTGATGCCACTCTTCTTCCCTCACCTTCTCCAGATGCCTAGAATTTGTTATTCTGGCCAGTTCAGACTGTCATCCAGCCTCTGCAAGGGTCAGCTCTCAGGGGCATGTGCGTATGAACCTTGTATATCACTTGTTCATGCTACTTTATGCTAGGCAATATGCTAGATGCTTTAAACAGATTAGCTCTAATTTTCACAATGACTCTGTTAAGGTAAGTATTATTGTCCTCATTACGTACAAGAAGCAGATCAGGATCAGAGCATCCAACTGCAGCTTAGAAGTCACAGTTCAGAGATACAGTCCCAGGATGGCTTCCCTCCTGCAACTACCTCTCCGGGGCCACGGATGTTCATAGGCAAGAAAGGAGGACAAGGTAATTGACCAGGTCATCCCAACACCTTTTGTGTGGCTCTGGAGTACTGTTTTGTACTCATTATATTTCCTTCCTGTGCTAGGACAGATGTATTCAGAAAGAACTGTGAAATTTTCCCTTTCGATCATATTCCGCTTTTGCAAACCATTCCTTTCTCCTAGTCCATGCTGAGATGGTTGAGAGTCACCAAGCATCTGCCTGCACACCAGTGGCTCCTGCTTGCTGTGTGTTTCTTTTTCCTATCGACCCTAGACTGAAGTTAGTCACTGATGCTTTGGCTCTGATGACCCCCTTCTGGTTTCTAGCCAGTGGGTGAAATCATTATATATAAGAGCAGTTCCCAGCTTTCAAGAGGTTTGTTTACTTTGCTTCCTTCTGATCTTCCAAAGTGGAAATTTTGCCTTATCTTTATATTCCCAGTGACCAGCACAGGGCAGCATATCCAGTAAGTGCCTGAGACATTTGCTGAACTGAAAGCACTGTTGCCATAATGCAAGTGAAAAGATGGTGGATAATCACAGTACAAAAGGATCATTATGCTGTCATCTTTATCCTGATTGACACTCTTGAGCTCAGAATTTTTCTGTGGCTATCACCTATAGGCGATGAAGCCTTTCTGACCTAATCTTTGCCTGCTGCCCATGCTTAGCTCCCTGTGCTTTGCTCTCCTGCCCTCCCCCATCCTCTCCCTGCCCAATACCACATGATTTGTCCTGACCTCTCATTTGCACCATGCATTTGTACTTGCTCCTTGATCTGTGTCCTCTCACCGTCTTGAAGGACCAACTTCCATTTCTTCTTAACTTGGAACTTGAAAGCGCCCTCTGACTGTTAAGTATTTCATTCCCTTGCTTCCCCTTCATCTTGCATGTACCTGTATCTCTGTTATGGCATTTATCTGTCTTGCACATAGGTTTTTTAACGTTTGCTTCCCGATCTGATAGTAGGCAACTTAAGAGTAAGGACCACGTCTTTTGATTTCTGCATATCCTGGGAGACAGATGATGCTCAATAGATATTTAAATGGTCTAGGCATCCTGGCAGGTGCCTGTAATCCCAGCTACTTGGGAGGCTGAGGCAGGAGAATCTCTTGAACCCAGGAGGTGGAGGCTGCAGTGAGCCAAGATTGCACCACTGCACTCCAGCCTGGGTGGCAGAGCGAGACTCCATCTCACAAAATAAAATAAATAAATAGAAACTAAAATAAAAATAAGAATTAAAAAATATATTATTAAATGAATGAATGAACAAATGAAAGTACTAAATATGGATTTTTTAACAGCTTTATGAAGACATAATTCACATACCATACAATTCACCTATTTAAAACATATAAGTTAATTTTATACTTTTTAAAAACTTTGTTTATAGTATAGTCACAGATGTATGCAACCATTACCACAGTCAATTTCAGAGCATTTTCATCACTTCAAAAAGAAACCCCTTACCCCATAGCTATCACTCCCCTATGCTTTAATCTACCCCCTCATCCCTAAGCAATCATTGATCTGCTTTCTGTCTCTATACATTTCTCTGTTTTTTTATTTTAATTTTAATTAATGTTTTTTTTTTTTTGAGACAGAATTTCTCTCTTGTTGCCCAGGCTGAAGTGCAATGGCGCAATCTTGGCTTATTGCAACCTCCATCTCCCAGGTTCAAGCAATTCTCCTGCCCCAGCCTCCCAAATAGCTGGGATTACAGACATGCGCCACCACACCCGGCTAATTTTGTAACTTTAGTAGAGACAGGGTTTCACCATGTTGCCCAGGCGGTCTCAAACTCCTGACCTCATGTGATCCACCCACCTCGGCCTCCCGAAGTGCTGGGATTACAGGCATGAGCCACCATGTCCGGCCACATTTCTCTTTTTTGATAATTTTATATGAATGGAATAATATAACGTATGGTCTTTTGTGACTGTCTTCTTTCACTTAGTATAATATTTTCAAGATTTCTCCATGTTGTAGCTTGTTTCAGTACTTCACTTCTGCTTATAGCCAACTACTAATTCCTTGTATGCATACGCCACATTTTCAATTTCATCAGTTGATGGATATTTGGATTGTATTTACTCTTTGGCCTTTATAAATAATATCGTTATGAATATTCATGTGCAAGGTTTTCTGTGGATGTATGTTTTCATTTCTCCTGGGCATGTACGTAGAAGTAGAATGGCGGGATCATACAGTAACTCCGTGTTCAACGATTTGAGGAACTGTGAGACTATTTTCTGAAGTGCCTGCACCATTTCAAATTCCCACCAACAGTGTATGAGGCTTCTAGTTTATATCATTGCCAAAACTTGTTCTCTGCCTTGTTTCTATCCAACTAGTGGTTATGAAATGGTATGTCATTATACTTTTTGTTTGCAGTTCCCTGATGCAAATATTTCTATGTAATTATTGGCTAATTTTTATATTTCCTTTAGTTTATTCAGATCATTTGCCCATTTTTATTTTCATTTTCATTTTGAGACAGAATCTCACTCTTCACCCTGGCTGGAGTGCAGTGGCGTGATCTCGGCTCACTGCAACCTCCGCCTCCCAGGTTCAAGCGATTCTCCTACCTCAGCCTCCTGAGTAGCTGGGATTACAGGTGTGCACCACTACACCCAGCTAGTTTTTGTATTTTTAGTAGAGATGGGGTTTCACCATGTTGGCCAGGCTGGTTTTGAACTCCTGACCTCAGGTGATCCGCCCACCTCAGCCTCCTAAAGTGCTGAGATTACAGGCGTGAGCCACTGTGACCGGACTGTAATTCCAGAAGAAGGGTAGTTTTAGCTTTTACATTTAGCTTTTAAATCTATTTAGGGTGATTTTTTCTATGCAGTGTGAGGTAAGGATCCAACTTCAGTATTTTGCACGTGGCTATTCAACTGTCCCTCCACCATCTGTCGAAAAGACGACCCTTTCCCCATTATATGGCCTTGACACCCTTGTTGAAATCAGTTGACCATAGATATACTAAATACAATTTGTGTTAAGATAGGTAATAATATAAAGCACCTTGGTTGAATAATGAAAGCAGAGACTGCTTCTCTTGTCTTTTTATATCGCTTCCACAAAGAAGAGGGACAGAGCAGCCCTGCTATCACCTAGTCTGTTATTATGTAGAAAGGCAGTCCCTGCTTATCATTGTGTTCAATATTTTATCATTGTTTCTTTTTTAAATTTAAATTAAATTAAATTTAATTTAATATTTTTTTGAGACGAAGTCTTGTTCTGTTGCCCAGGCTGGACTGCAGTGGTGTGATCTCAGCTCACTGCAACCTTCACCTCCCAGGTTCAAGCAATTCTCCTGCCTCAGCCTCTTGAGTATCTGGGATTACAGGTGTGCATCACCCACACCCTGCTAATTTTTTCTTTTTTTCTTTTTCTTTTTTTTTTTCTCGAGATAGAGTCTCGCTCTGTCACCCAGGCTGGAGTGCAGTGGTGCAATCTTGGCTCACTGCAATCTCCGCCTCCCGTTCAAGCGATTCTCCTGCCTCAGCCTCCCGAGTAGCTGAGATTACAGGCGTGCACCACTATGTCCAGGTAATTGTTTTTGTATTTTTAGTAGAGATGGGGTTTTACCATGTTTGCCAGGCTGGTCTCCAACTCCTGGCCTCAAGAAATCTGCCCACCTCAGCCTCCCAAAGTGCTGGGATTACAGGCATGAGTGACAGCACCAACCATGTTTCTTATATCTTTTAAATATATTTGGCATGGTGAAGTGGCTCACACCTATAACTCCAGCACTTTGGGAGGCTGAGGTGGTAGGATTGCTTGAGCCTGGAAAGTCACGGCTGCAGTGAGGTGTGGTCACACCACTGCACTTCAGCTTGGGTGACAGGGTTAGACACTATCTAAAAATATATATATATACACACACACATGCACACACACACACACGCACACATCAATTTTCCCAGATTGTCCTCAGTGTTCCTTCATCACTTCATCTTACCTCTCCTAAATATCTTTATTTACTCCTCCTTTCTTTCTCCGTTTTGTTAGCAATTTCTTCTGTTTTCTAATAATTATGAAAGCATTCAAAATAAATAATAACCATTCCTGTCAAATGAGCTTTAGAATAGGTTTTAGAACCCGGCTTCCCTTGACATTTGTTTTAAAAGGCTCACTGAGGTTTGAATTGTTTTGAATTGAGGGTACAAGCACTTGGTTTCTCTCCTTCTTATATAATTTTGTGGTGATGAAGCCATAGTTGAATGTAGCCTTTTAGGATGGCCATGGCCTGAGAATCCACACTTGGCTTCTATCTAAAGCTGATTCAGATTCTGAAAATGGCTGTTGAATACAACACTAAAACCCATGGGGAATGTGAAAATTACTACTTTCCAGAATATCAGTCTCTTCAGAGCATAAAACTAACACTAAAAAGTTCTCATCTTTCTTTCAGCTAATTTGAAATAACAAGCAAAGAGGAAGGGATTTTATTTCCAAAAACAACACCCTCCATTACTGTTGCTTATGGTATTCACTTAGTTTTTAGTCAGTTGATTAGAAGATATTTATTGAACACCTGATGTATACCTCCTCCCTGGGCTCAGTTTTCTAAGAAATAAAAACATTTAAGGCATGGTGCCTGTTCTTCAGAAAGTTCTAGTTTCACTGGAGGGATAAAAATAGTACATAAAAATTGAGAGGAAATTCATGCTGAGTGCTGTGGCTCACACCTGTAATCCCAGTACATTGAGAGGCTGAGATGGGTGCATCACCTGAGTCAGGAGTTCGAGACAAGCCTGGGCAACATGGCGAAACCCTGTCTACTAAAAAGCAAAAATTACCTGGGCATGGAGGCGCACGCCTGTAATCCCAGCTACTGGGGAGACCGAGGCAAGAGAATTCCTTGAACCCAGGAGGCAGAGGTTGCAGTGAGCTGAGATCCGCAACACTGCACTCCAGCCTGAGTGACAGAGTAAAACTCTGTCAAAAAAAAGGAAGTCAAAGAATTTCTTTTTTAAAAAAAGAGGAAATTCAGAGAGACGGCGAGACCTGTGTGGATTGCTCCTTAGTTGGGATACGTTCACAGAGACCTTAGGGCTTAATCTGACCATTTAAAATAGTCCCACTATCTCCACTGACACTTTATGTGAATGACAGT
Source organism: Macaca mulatta (assembly GCF_049350105.2). Taxonomy (NCBI): domain Eukaryota; kingdom Metazoa; phylum Chordata; class Mammalia; order Primates; family Cercopithecidae; genus Macaca; species Macaca mulatta. The sequence continues at coordinate 130,329,380 of NC_133413.1, forward strand.
CAGGCCCCTTCTGCTCTTTTTGTCTGGCTGGTGCAGCCCCTCACCTCCACACAGGACACAGGACTGGTCATGAGGGCCTGGAGTTGGATTTCAGCCCCTGAAGCTAGGTTCCCTTGTACAGTGAACAACCTGTATTACCGTACAAGGAGCCCCTAAAGTTCCGAGATACATGTGTAGAACATGCAGGTTTGTTACATAGGTAACGTGACATAGTGGTGTGCTGGCACCTAGGTATTAAGCCCTGCATGCACCGCACCCCCTAACTGGTCCCAGTGTGTGTTGTTCCCCCACTAGCTGTGTCCATGTGTTCTCATTGTTCAGCTCCCACTGATGAGTGAGAACATGCGGATTTGGTTTTCTGTTCCTATGTTAGTTTGCTGAGGATGATGGCTTCCAGCTTCATCCATGTCCCTGCAAAGGACGTGTAGTTTCAATTTCTTCAGGGAAGGGAAAATGGGAAGAAGTGAGGGAACACCATGAGCAGGGAACCAAGGTGAGACTGAGTATGTTCTATTCAGTGTCTGATATGAAGGTTGGTGAAGGAGGGTAGAAGATCCTCGTTGCCACACTATAAAGTGGTGTTTCTTCCCCTGTTCCTCACCTTTTCCAATATGTAGTATTTTTACTCATAAATATTAACTGAGCAGCTGTTTATTCGTTCCAAACCAAATTATTATGAAAATTGCATCAATTTAGCTGTACATAGCTCTATAGACAATAGCATAGTCCTTAAAAATATCAATGCTCATGTGAGCATTTCTCCCTACTTTCTTGCTGTCAAGGCCAAGGGAAAACACTCCCCTTCTTGCTGTTGGGGCCAAGGGAGAAAAGGCATATACATTTATTCATAGTTTTATGTGACATAGGAACCTTTAAAATGAAGACCCAAAGATACAGGGGAAATTGTCCATTTTTATGCTTAGGTTCAAGAAATTATGGACAATTGTGTAGAAATATGACTGGAGGCTGGGCGTGGTGGCTCGCGCCTGCAATCTCAGCACTTTGGGAGGCCAAGGCAGGCAGATGACTTGAGGTCAGGAGTTTGAGACCAGCCTGGTCAACATGGTGAAACCCTGTCTCTACTGAAAATACAAAAATTAGCTGGGCATGGTGGCACACGCCTATAATCCTAGCTACTTGGGAGGCTGAGGCACAAGAATCACTTAATCTCTTGAACCCAGGAGGTGGAGGTTGCAGTGAGCCAAGATCGTGCCACTGCACTCCAGCCTGGGTGACAGAGCAAGACACTGTAAAAAAAAAAAAAAAAAAAGAAAGAAATATGATTGGACCAAAAGGGTATGATCTATAGTTAATAGACTCAGTGGGGCAACCCAGTAAAGCCTGTCTATCTAGATTCTTCCTGGCCTGTCTGAGCATGCATTCCTTCTGTGTGTGGGGTAAGACCCTCTCTGGAATGGGAATCTTATGACCTACAGTCAAACAAGATAGGTCAGATACCTTCTTCTTCTTCTTCTTTTTTTTTTTTTTTTTTTGACAGAGTCTCACTCTGTCACCCAGGTTGGAATACAGTGGCACAATCTTGACTCACTGCAACCTCCACCTCTCCGGTTCAAGTAATTCTCCTGCCTCAACCTCCGGAGCAGCTGAGATTACAGGTGCCCACCACCACGCCCGGCTAATTTTTTGTATTTTTAGTAGAGACGGAGTTTCACCATGTTGGCCAGGCTGGTCGAGCTCCTGACCTCAAGTGATCCACCCTCCTTGGCCTCCCAAAGTGTTGGGATTACAGGTGTGAGCCACTGTGCCTGGCCAGATGGCTTCTTTATTGCCTGTTTTCACACAGAGAGGCAGAGGGAAAGTTAGAGTGATATTTTTACATTTTATGGCTGGTTTTGGGAAAAGGGGTACTGGTTTCTATGATGTGCCTTGGGGAAGAGAGATTATAGTTTCCACGGCTAGCCTCGGGGGAGAATGGGACTGAGACACAGGATGACTGGAGAAGGTCAGAGAAACACTTTTGTTTCTGAGGCCTTCATTTGGGGGTATTGTTTTCTGAGTACCAACATTGCTAATCACACAAATCAGTGTTATACTTTCAAAACTGTTGGAAGCATATATTTAAGTACATAATTAGACATTGGAAACAAATTTATTATATTGAGTATTAATATAAGAGTTTTATCAGGAATCAGTCATCTGGCTAAACCTAAACTGAAGCCTAATTTAATTTCTTGATTGATAACATGTTTTTCCAGTTATAAACATAGTACATTTTCTTTGGGGGAGAACTTGAGTAATAGAGAAGTCTTTTTTTTTTTTTTTTTTTTTTTGAGACAGTTTCGCTCTTGTTGACCAGGCTGGAGTGCAATGGTGCGATCTTGGCTCACCACAACCTCCACCTCCCGGGTTCAAGCAGTTCTCCTGGCTTGGCCTCCCAAGTAGCTGGGATTACAGGCGTGCACCGCCACACCGGCTAATTTTGTATTTTTAGTAGAGACGAGGTTTCTCCATGTTGATCAGGCTGGTCTTAAACTCCCAACTTCAGGTGATCCACCTGCCTCGGCCTCTCAAAGTGCTGGGATTACAGGTGTGAGCCACCGCATCCAGCCAGGAGAACTTTATTAAGAAGAAAAGAGGCCAGGTATGGTGGCTCACACCTGTAATCCCAGCACTTTGGGAGGCCGAGGTGGGCGGATCACAAGGTCGGGAGATCGAGACCATCCTGGCTAACACGGTGAAACCCTGTCTCTACTAAAAATACAAAAAATTAGCCAGGCGTGGTGGCGGGCGCCTATAGTCCCAGCTACTTGGAAGCTGAGGCAGGAGAATGGGGTGAACCCGGGAGGCGGAGCTTGCAGTGAGCCGAGATCACGCCACTGCACTCCAGCCTGGGCGACAGAGGGAGACTCTGTCTCAAAAAACAAAACAAAACAAAAAAAAAGAAAACTCATTCATGACTTACCCCAGAAATAACAGTATTTTTTTGTTGTTGTTTGTTTGTTTTCTTTTGAGACAGGGTCTCACTCTGTCGCCTAGACTGGAGTGCAGTGGTGCCATCTTGGCTCACCTCAACCTCCGCCTCCTGGGTTTCAGTGATTCTCCTGCCTCAGACTCCCGAGTAGCTGGGATTACAGGTGTGCCCCACTACCACCTGACTAATTTTTGTATTTTTATTAGAGACGGAGTTTCACCATGTTGGCCAGGCTGGTGTCAAACTCCTGACCTCGAATGATCCACCCACTTCAGCCTTCCAAAGTGCTGCAATTACAGGTGTGAGCCACCTTGCCTGACTGAGGTAAAGGTTTTAATATTTGGGTGAATGATTATTAACTTTTTTTTTTTTTTCCTGAAATAAGGTCTCACTCTGTTGCCCAGACTGGAGGACAGTGGTGCAATCACAGCTCACTGCAGCCTCAAACTCCTGGGCTCAAATGATCCTCCCACCTCAGCCTCCCGAGTAGCTAAGACTACAGGCATGTGCCACTACACCCGACTATTTTTTGGTATTTTTTGTAGAGATGGGTTTTTGCCATATTGCCCAGGTTGGTCTCAAATTCCTGGGCTCAAGTGATCCTCCCACCTTGGCCTCCTGAACTGCTGGGATTAAGGTGTGAGCCACCATGCCCAGTCTGTTTTGCTTTTAAAAATAATTGATCGTATTAACATATGACTTGTTTTTTAAAGCTCTCTTTCTAAATTCTGAAGCATCTTTTTGACCTAAGCCCCACAGGCCATTTCGCCTCCCTCCCTGGCTTTTGCTTCTGTACATCATTCACATCTATTTCCAGGTTACATAGGGCCTTCACAGCTCTTTTGAATTTTTTTCCCCAATGTACAAGGAGATCGCTATCAGCTTATTTCTATTCTTGTACTGGCCCCTAAATGTAGTAGTTCCTTCTATTGTAGTGCTGCCTTCCCTCTGGGTTAATATGCATCTGGGAAATCTGAGTCAGATATAGATCCAGGAAAGGTGGAAATCAGTTCACATGCACAAGCAAAACCTGGTGAGTGCTTGCAGCAGGCAAATATTGTTTTTTTTTTTTTTTTTGTGTGTGTGTGTGTGTGTGTGTGTGTGTGTGTGTGTGTGTGTGTTTTGAGACAGTCTTGCTCTGTTGCCCAGACTGGAGTGCAGTGGCACAATCTCGGCTCACTGCAACCTCCGTCTCCTGGGTTCAAGTGATTCTCCTGCCTTAACCTCTTGAGTAGCTAGGATTACAGGTGCCTGCCAACACACGTGGCTAATTTCGTATTTTTAGTAGAGACAGGGATTTGCTATGTTGGCCAGGATGGTCTTGAACTCCCAATTTCTGGTGATCTAACCACCTCAGCCTCCCAAAATGCTGGGATTACAGGCATGAGCCACTGCACCCAGACTCTACAATTCAATTTTAAGAGGAGTTATGTTCTGGATGCAAATCTGTTATTAGACATAGAATTTGCAAATACTTTCTCCCATTCTGTTCTTGATGGTATTGTTTGTAGCACAAAAGTTTTTAATTTTGAAATAGTCCAATTTGTCTATTTCTCTGTTATGTTGCTTGTGCTTTTGGCATTGTGTCTAAGGAGCCACGCCTAACCCAAGCCTATGGAAACTTGCTACTTATGTCTTCTTTCAAACATAGGAGTTTTATAATTTTAGCTCTTATATTTAGTTCTATAATCCATTTTGACATAATTTTTTCTTTCTTTTTTTTTTGAGACAGAGTTTCGCTCTTGTTGCCCTGGCTGGAGTGCAGTGGTATGATCTCAGTTCACCACAACCTCCACCCCCCGAATTCAAGCGATTCTCCTGCCTCAGCCTCCCGAGTAGCTGGGATTACAGGCATGCACCACTACGCCCAGCTAATTTTGTATTTTTGGTAGAGATGGGGTTTCTCCATGGTGGTCAGGTTGGTCTCGAACTCTTGACCTCAGGTGATCTACCCACCTTGGCCTCCCGAAGTGCTGGGATTATAGGTGTGAGCCACTGCACCCTGCCGACATAATTTTTGTATAAGTCATGAGGTATATGTTAAAAACCACTGAATTGTACGTGTTAAATAGGTTAATTGTATGGTGTGTGAATTATCTCTGAGTAAAGCTTGAAGAAGAAGGAAGGGGAGGGGGTGGGAGAAGAGGTGGAGAAGAAAGAGGAGAAGTCATCCTGGCAGCCTCTGCTTCCTCTTTCTTGAGCCCCGCATCACCACGTCCAGACTTCCTTACTGGAGAGAGGCTATTTTGAGGGGCACCACAGAGCCAACTATCCGGTTCTGGCCATCATCTGCATGCAACTGTGAGTGATCCCAAGCTAGAGTCATAGAGGAACTGCCCAGGTGAACCCCAGACGATGCATCCAGTACTAAGATATAATTAAATGATGGTTATTTTAAGCCACCAAGCTTGTCGTATAGCAAAAGATAATCACAACAAGTAGTAAGTCAAATACTTGCTTTAACATTGTGACTACATATTAATCCTAAAATAAAATCCCACGAAAGGCTTGGTCTTCAAAATAAGAACCTGGATGGGGACATTAGTTGATTATAAGGGGAAGTGAAATAAGGAAGTGCTAAGGCTGGTGGAGCATGTTGTAAATGGCAGGTTGACCCAATCCAGGCAGGCATGCCAGCTGGCCTCCATCCTAAAGCTCACACTGGCAGAAGCAGCTAACCAGTCACTTGTCCAGAGGCCACCAGATACTTAGTAGGAGCTCTAGACGGCTGGCAGGTCATGTTTCTAGTTACAAGAAATGACACAAGTTAACCCCGTCTGCTTGCCCTCCCCATTGCCTGAAAGGAAAATCACTGAACTGGGAGGGACAGGGTGGTCCGAAACAGGGATAAAGGCCGGAGGGATAAAGGCTGGGGGTCTGTGTTTATATCTTAAATGGAGACTATCAGTAGTGCCGAACTTTCTTGATTATCTCCACACAGGTCTCCTTTTTTTTCTTTCTTTTTTTTTTTTAAAGAGACAGGGTCTTTTTTTTTTTTTTTTTTTTTTGAGATGGAGTCTCATTCTGTCGCCCAGGCTGGAGTGCAATGTCACCATCTCAGCTCACTGTAACCTCCACCTCCTGGGTTCAAGTGATTCTCCTGCCTCAGCCTCCCAAGTAGCCGGGATTATAGGCACCCACCACCACACCCAGCTAATTTTTTTGTATTTTTGGTAGAGACGGGGTTTCACCCTGTTGGTCAGGCTGATCTTGAACTCCTGACCTCAGGTGATCCACCCACCTTGGCCTCCCAAAGTGCTGGGATTACAGGCATGATCTACCTTGCCTGACCAGAGACAGGGTCTTGCTCCATCCAGGCTGGAGTGCAATGGCACAATCATAGCTCACGGCAACTTCGAACTCCTGGGCTCACAGCATCTTCCTGCCTCGGCCTCCCAAAGTGGTGGGATTAAAGGTGGGAGTGAGCAACTGCACCCAGGTTGGGGTTATTTTTAGTATATACTTGGATAATGATGTATAGCAGGAGAATCCTTAGAATTAAATTTAATTTATTCACTCAGCTTTTTGAAAACCTACTGTGCTAGGAAAAAGCTGTGAACCACATAGACAGGTTCTCTGGTCTCAAAAAGCTTCTAATCAAGTGAGCAGGTAATTCCCCTAGTGCTTTGAGAGGGACCTTAGAAATGGTACATGGTCTGTATTTGCAGGAATTGGAGATTTCTTAGAGAAAGTGGTATCTAAAACCAGAAAGCTGAGGACGCTAGTTTTTCTTCCATTTTGTCCTCCAAGACACCTTATTTGAGGGTCAAAAGAAGTGAAGGAATGGTAGTATTTCTTGCCTGGGCACGCACATGGGTCATTCTATTTTTTTTTTTTTGAGACAGAGTCTTGCCCTGTTGCCCAGGCTGGAGTGCAATGGGCGATCGTGGCTCACTGCAACCTCTGCCTCCTGGGTTCGAGTGATGCTCCTGCCTCAGCCTCTCATGTAGCTGGAATTATCAGCATGTGCCACCATGCCTGGCTAATTTTTGTATTTTTAGTAGAGACAGAGTTTCACCATGTTGGCCAGGGTGGTCTTGAACTCCTGACCTCAAGTGATTTGCCTGCCTTGGCCTCCCAAAGGGCTGGGATTACAGGCGTGAGCCACCGCGCCCGGCCTCTATTTTCTTTTCTAGATTCTTGTCATCATTCCATGTGGCTTTATTCTACGCAGTTTATTCCCTGGAATTTCAGTGTTCATCTGTCATTCTGTTGCAACTTTCTGAGCTATGTAACATGCCTCAGTGTGTGTGGTTTCACATATTTTGCCACCACTTATTCCTACGAATGTGTTCCAGCCATCTATTCCTACAAAACAAATCATACTAAGTATTTAGCAGTCTAAAACAACCATGATGTATTATTTCTTTTGATTCTATGGTTTGCATGGTGGTTCCTCTATTGTTTTCATCTGGGCACATTCATAGAGGTCAGGAGTTCGAGACCAGCCTGACCAACATGGTGAAACCCTGTCTCTACTAAAAATACAAAAATTATCTGGGTGTGGTGGTGCACACCTGTAATCCCAGCTGCTCAGCAGGCTGAGGCAGGAGAATAGCTTGAACCCGGGAGGCGGAGGTTGCAGTGAGCCGAGATTGCGTCACTGCACTCCAGCCTGGGTGACATAGTGAGACTCTGTCTCAAAAACAAAACAAAACAAAAAAAACAAAAAAAAAAGAAGAACCTCACTTTCACTGCATCCCGTTGGTCTGAGCAAGTCACAAAGCTAGCCCAAGTTCAAAGGAAATTGAAATGGACTCCGCCTCTGGATAGGAGAAGCAATGAAGTCACACTGGAAGACATGTGAAGAACTACCGTGTCCATTTTTGCTTTGCATACATTTTCCTAGAGAGTGTTTTTATGTTTCTTTCACTTGTGTTGACATACATGTGACAGTTGTCCTTACCACCTTCCAAGAAGGGGTTGTCCATTATTATATTAAATAAAATTCATATTGCTTATACCAACTCAACTGTTACTAACTTTGGGAAATAAGCCTGTTGGGTATTTCTTTTCTTTTTTTGAGACGGAGTCTCGCTCTGTTGCCCAGGCTGGAGTGCAGTGGTGTGATCTCGGCTCACTGCAAGCTCTGCCTCCCGGGTTCACACCATTCTCCTGCCTCAGCCTCCCCAGCAGCTGGGACTACAGGTGCACGCTGCCACGCCTGGCTAATTTTTGTATTTTTAGTAGAGACGGGGTTTCACCGTGTTAGCCAGGGTGGTCTCGATCTCCTGACCTTGTGATCTGCCCACCTCAGCCTCCCAAAGTGCTGGGATTACAGGCATGAGCCACTGCACCCGACCACCTGTTGGCTATTTCTAAGCATGGATTAAAGTGCAGAAGAAGTTTGATTTGGGAAAAGATCTAAATAAGATTTTTTTTTTTTTTTTGAAACGGAGTCGTGCTCTGTCCCCCAGGCTGGAGTGCACTGGTGTGATCTCGGTTCAGTGCAACTTCTGCCTCCCAGGTTCAAGAGATTCTCCTACCTCAGCCTTCTACCACAGTAGCTGGGATTACAGGCATGCACCATCACACCCAGCCAATTTTTGTATTTTTAGTAGAGATGGGGTTTCACTGTGTTGGCCAGACTGGTCTTAAACTCATAACCTCAAGTGATCCGCCCTCCTTGGCCTCCCAAAATGCTGGGACTACAGGCGTGAGCCTCCGTGCTTGGTGTCTACATAAGATTTTTAAGTGACTTCTGTTACATGCTGAATGAGAAGATCTTTAATGAGTTCTAATAGATGCTTATACCTTGTATACTCTTATACTCTTAATAAGGGTATACGTTCATGGGCCAGGCGCAGTGGCTCACACCTGTAATCCCAGCAGTTTGGGAGGCTGAGGCGGGCAGATTACAAGGTCAGAAGTTCAAGACCAGCCTAGCCAACATGGTGAAACCTCGTTTCCACTAAAGATACAAAAATTAGGCATGGTGGCACACGCCTATAATCCCAGCTACTCAGGAGGCTGAGGCAGAATTGCTCGAACCTGTGAGTTAGAGGTTGCAGTGAGCTGAGATTATGCCACTGCATTCCAGTCTGGGTGACAGGGCGAGACTTTCTCTAAAAAAAAAAAAAAAAAAGTATACATTCATATACTTAGAACTTCACTTGCCCCCAAGATTTTTGTTGATAACAACAATTTAGTGAAGCAAGTGGAACCGGTATTATCTTCCTCATTTAATATAAGTTTGGGAGACAGTGAGAAGTTACATGACTAGTTTGTAGCAGAGCTATGTTTGGGTCCCAGGCATCTAATTTCTAATCCTGAGCCCCTTCCATGGATTTCAGATAGAACTCTAATCATTCTAGGAAGAGAGAAGGGACCTTAAAGGAATCTCCATTTTCATGAGTTCATAGCTATGAAGGCAGAAATTCATCTTGCCCCAATGTAGGTACAATGATTACTTACATAGCATAACACTTTGCGTATACTGTACATTATTTTTTATTACAAAGTTGTGGCCGGGCGCGGTGGCTCAAGCCTGTAATCCCAGCACTTTGGGAGGCCGAGGCGGGCGGATCACAAGGTCAGGAGATCGAGACCACAGTGAAACCCCGTCTCTACTAAAAATACAAAAAATTAGCCGGGCGCGGTGGCAGGCGCCTGTAGTCCCAGCTACTCAGGAGGCTGAGGCAGGAGAATGGCGGGAACCCGGGAGGCGGAGCTTGCAGTGAGCCGAGATCGCGCCACTGCACTCCAGCCTGGGCAACAGCGTGAGACTCTGTCTCAAAAAAAAAAAAAAAAAAACAAAGTTGTTTCATTCACACTCATATGATTTTCACAAAAGCTGGGTAAGGATACCATTATACTCTTGAGAAAAACAAGGTTGAATAAAAGAAAAGGGCCTCCCAGCACGTTGGAAGGCTGAGGCTGGCAGATCACCTGAGGTCAGGAGTTCAAGACTAGCCTGGCCAACATGATGAAACCCTGTCTCTACTAAAAATACAAAAATTAGCCGGGCTTGGTGGCACATGCCTGTAATCAGGAACTCATCAGGAATAATTTTATGGAAGAACATGGCACAATGACCATGGCATTTTATATGGTTCAATTTTTAATTTAACAAAGTTTTATGGGCCAGGTGTGGTAGCTCACACCTGTAATCCCAACACTTTGAGAGGCCGAGGCCAGCAGATCACTTGAGGTCAGGAGTTTGAGACCAGCACGGCCAACATGGTGAAAACCCATCTCTACTAAAAATACAAAAAAAAAAAAAATTAGCTGGACATGGTGGTGCATGCCTGTAGTTCCAGCTACTTGGGAGGCTGAGGCAGGAGAATCACCTGAACTTGGGAGGTAGAGATTGCAGTGCGCTGATATTGCGCCACTGCACTCCAGCCTGGGTGACAGAGCAAGACTGTCTCAAACAAAACAAAACCAAAAAGCCCCAAAGTTTTATGGACAAAAGTGGACTCAACCTTCTTGGAGCCTGCAATTGACCTATCTTTAATCTGATAATCACAGAAACTGTACAGGGAGCAATGAGATGGTCTAATTGAGACCCGACCATAACTGAGATGCAAAACAAGGAGTCAAGTAGGCACAGGAGGGAGTGGTGAGGAGAAGAGAGGGAGAGCATTCTAGCCATGGAGATGGCAAATTCAAAGGCCTGTGGTAGATGGGGCATGGTATGTTTGAGGAACTGAAAGAGGGCAGGATCACGCTTACTTTATATGCCATGTGAAGAATTTTGTTCTTTATCCTAAAAGCAATGAGAAGCTATGGAAGTGTATTTTCAACAGGGGAAGGACATTATCAGGTTTGAATTTTTAAAAGATAATTTAATAGTTATGTCTAGACTTAGGTGTCCAAGGTTGGGTTGAGAATAAGAGTGGATGCATAGTATAGTCAATTAAGAAAACACTGTAGTTGTCTAGGTTAAAAGTATTGGTATTTTAGACTAAGGTAGTGGCAATGCCTGAGATGGGAAGGCTTAGACATACATGAGAGAGATTTAGGAGTTCAAGTTCACAGTTCATACTGATGACTGGGCAGGGGGTGAGGAAGAGGGAGGGGCCAAGGACAATATCTCATTTTCTGGCTGAACAGTGTAAGCACTGACTGGCACAGGACCAGGTTTGGAAGGAAGAATGTGAGCTCAGTTTTGGGCTTGTTGATTTTGAGGTGGCTTTGAGAAATCTATGTGGATGCAAAGCTGTAGGGTTGGGAGTATAGGCCTGGTCTGGGAATATAAATTTGGGAATCTTTGGAACATGGATGGTAATTGAAGACAGGGACATGGAGGAGCTCACCAGAGAGACTATGGAATGAGAAAAGAGGTATGTAGGGACTGAATCTCAAGGAATTCCAGCCTTTAAAGTCCAGGGAGATGCAGAGAAGCCAACACAAGGGTAGCTGAGTAAGAGATAGGAGCAGAGGGCGGGTCAGAAACCAGTAGAGTATGATTGATGTCCCCCTAGCCGAGGACAGTGGTCAGTACCTTCTATTGATTTTTTTTTTTTTTCTTAGAGGGAGTGTCCGTCACTCAGGCTGGAGCGCAGTGGTGCGAACTCGTCTCACTGCAACCTCTGCCTCCTGGGTTCAAGCGACTCTCCTGCCTCAGCCTCCTGAGTAGCTGGTACTACAGGCATGTGCCAAAGTGTCTGACTAATTTTTTCGTATTTTTAGTAGAGACAGGGTTTCGCCAAGCCAGGCTAATCTCAAACTCCTGACCTTAAGCGATCCACCCGCCTCGGCTTCCCAAGGTACTGGGATTACAGGTGTGAGCCACCATTCCCGGCCCCATATACTGGTATTAATGTCAACCAGAATAAGGACTGACATTTGCGTTATATTGCATCATATATGGATGCATAGGAGAACACTTATAGGCCCAGTTGGAGCTATTTTAGAGATGTGAAAATGGATCCAGAGGAGCTGAGGAATGCCTGGGAAGATAGGTGTGAGAAGCAAGCTATGTGGGTACGGGAGGATTTCAAGAGTCACTTATGTAGTCGTCTTCGTTCAGGCTACTGTGACAAAATATACCATAGGCTGAGTAGCTTAAACAACAAACATTTGTTTGGGAGGTCCAAGATCAAGGTGCCAGCAGATCCAGTGACACCTGCTTCTTGGTTTGCAGGTGGCTGCTTCTTGGTTTGATCCTGCTTCTTGGTTTGCAGGTGGCTGTCTTCTGGCTATGTCCTCACATGGCAAGAGCAGAGAGAAAGAAAGAGAGCAAGCTCCCTTTTGTCTCTTTTTATAAGGGCACTAATGCCATCGCAAGGGCTCCAGCGTCATAACCTAACTACCTCCCAAATGCGCCACCTGCAAATATCATCACAGTAGAGACTAGAGATTCACAATATGTAATTAGTGGGGACGGCTGGGCATGGTGGCTCATGCTGGTGATCTTGGCACTTTGGGAGGCCAAGACGGCAGGATCACGAGGTCAGGAGTTTGAGACCAGCCTGGACAATATGGTGAAACCCCGTCTCTACTAAAAATACAAAAATTCGTCGAGTGTGGTGGCATGTGCCTGTAATCCCAGCTACTCTGGAGGCCAAGGCAGGAGAATCGCTTGAACTCAGGAGGTGGAGGTTGCAGTGAGCCAAGATCGCACCATTGCACTCCAGCCTGGGCAACAAGAGTGAAACTCTGTCTCAAAAAAAAAAAAATTTAGCAAGGACACAAAACACTCAGTTCACAGCATTAGTCTTAGCACAGAAGTGAAATAATGCAATTAGGAAAGAAATACTAGCGTTTTCAGAATGGTAGAGTAGAACATGAAATTGTAACTTCTTTTCAAGATTGCTAACTTGAATGCAGTCTGCTAATCATAGAGTTTTGGATTGCATTTCCAATTTTTTTTTTTTCAAATTACTAGGATAAAATGCATCTTGGTTGCTTTTGAAGCAGATCTTCCTCTTAGAAATTACATGTATGGTAGGCTGGGTGTAGTGGCTCATGCCTGTAATCCCAGCACTTTGGGAGGCCAAGGCAGGCGGATCGCCTGAGGTTGGGAGTTCAAGACCAGCCTGACCAACATGGAGAAAACCTATCGCTACTAAAAATACAAAATTAACTGGGCGTGGTGACACATGCCTGTAATCCTAGCTACTTGGGAGGCCAAGGCAGGAGAATCGCTTGAAACTGGAAGGTGGAGGTTGCAGTGAGCCGAGATCATGCCATTGCACTCCAGCCTGGGCAACAAAAGCAAAACTCTGTCTCAAAAGAAAAAAGAAAAAAAGAAATTACACGTGTGGTGGCACCTGACAGCTGCATCTGTCTGACAACTTTGCTGTGGTACTTCACAGAAGTCTATGATTTCAAATGAGCTGTTTTCCTTTTGTATAGGTTTATTTTTCTTTTCCCTTTTTTTTCTTCCCAGGCTGATGAGCCCTGAAAACACACTCCTGCAGCCCAGGGAGGAGGAAGGGGTCAAGTATGAGCGCACCTTCATGGCATCTGAATTCCTGGACTGGCTGGTTCAGGAAGGTGAGGCCACCACAAGGAAAGAGGCAGAGCAGCTTTGCCACCGGCTTATGGAGCATGGCATCATCCAGCATGGTGAGTGTATTGGGCAGCTTTTGCTGCAGTAACAAGCAGCCCCAAATCTTGTGTCTTACAACAAGTACTTATTTCTCACTCATGAATCTGTAAGTCAGTGGCACCTCTGCTTATGTTCAGCTTGTCTTCAAGCTGGGGGTCAAGTTCAGGTCTGTGCTCCATGCCTTTCCATTCTGGGACACAGACTAGAGGAATATCCACTGTTTGTGATGTGTTGTTTTCAACAGATGGTTGCAGATGCTAAAGAGGGCAGGCAAGTTCTTATAGCACCTCCAAAAGCTGCTGCTTGGATGTAATGTAACATCACAACTCTGTATCTAACTGGCTAAAGCAAGTCATGAAGTCAAGTATAATATGGAGTTGGGAAGTAGATGCCTCCCAGAAGGTTGGTTGTTAGAGGAGAATAAACATTTCCTGAACCATGATGTAAGCTGCCACAGTGAAGAGTTAATCCAAAGAGCCTTCATAAAAGTGTCACTTTCCTTTTAGGACTGAATCACAATGATGCAATGTAAGTTACTGGTTAAGAAGTGTTTTACAGTCAGCCCTTTGTATCTGTGGGTTCTGTGTCTGTGTATTTAACCAACCATGAATTTAAAATCTTTGGAAAAACTTGTGTCTGAACTACACCCACATAGACATTTTTTCATCATTATTCCCTAAACAGTACAATATAATAACTACTTACAGAGTGTTTACATTGTATTGGGTATTATAAGTAATCTAGAGATGATTTGAAGTATACAAAAGGATGTGCATAGGTTATACATGTAAGGACCAAGAGAACACTTTCCCCTTTGCCCTCTGAAGGTTTGCTGAAAATCACTGACAAGAGGCAGATTTGTTTTGTTTTGTTTAAGACAGAGTTTCCTTCCCCATTGCCCAGGCGGGACTGCAGAGGCACCATCTCAGCTCACTGCAATCTCTGCCTCCCAGGTTCAAGCGATTCTCATTCCTCAGCTTCCCAAGTAGCTGGAATTACAGTGGGATTACAGGCGCACTAATTTTGCATTTTTAAGGGAGGGATTTGCCATGTTGGCCAGGCTGGCCTCTAACTCCTGACCTCAAGTGATCCACCCGCCTTGGCCTCCCAAAGAGCTGGGATTACAGGCGTGAACCACCGTGCTGGACCCAAGAAGCAGATGAACAGGAGAGAAGACATACAAATTTATTAACATGTATGGGAGCCTTCAGAATGAAAACCCAGAGATACAGAGAAAATTGTCCGTTGTTATGCTTATATTCAACAAAGTATGGACAGTTATGTAGAAATATGATTGGACAAAAAGGATATGATCTAAAGTTAATAGACTGAGTAGAGAAGCCCAACAAGACCTGTCTGTATAGAATCTTTTTGGCCTCTCTGCAGCATTCATTCTTTCTGGGTGTAAGGCAGGACCCTTTCTGGAATGGGAGTCTTTTTTTTTTTTTTTGAGATTGAGTCTCTCTTTGTCACCCAGGTTGGAGTACAATAGCATGATCTTGGCTCACTGCAACCTCTGCCTCCTGAGTTCAAGTGATGCTCCTGCCTTAGCCTCCTGAGTAGCTGGGATTACAGACGTGCACCACAACACCCAGCTAATTTTTGTATGTTTTAGTAGAGATAGGGTTTCACCATGTTGGCCAGGCTGGTCTTGAACTCCTCACCTCAGGTGATCCATCCACCTCAGCCTTCCAAAGTGCTGGGATTATAAGTGTTAGCCACCATGCCCGGCTTGCAATGGGAGTCTTATGACCTACAGTTAACCAAAATAGGTCAGATAATTTCTTTTTTTTTTTTTTTTTTTGAGACGGAGTCTCGCTCTGTCGCCCGGGCTGGAGTGCAGTGGCCGGATCTCAGCTCACTGCAAGCTCCGCCTCCGGGGTTTACGCCATTCTCCTGCCTCAGCCTCCCGAGTAGCTGGGACTACAGGCGCCCGCCATCTCGCCCGGCTAGTTTTTTTTTTGGTATTTTTTAGAAGAGACGGGGTTTCACTGTGTTCGCCAGGATGGTCTCGATCTCCTGACCTTGTGATCCACCCATCTCGGCCTCCCAAAGTGCTGGGATTACAGGCTTGAGCCACCGCGCCCGGCCGCGATAATTTCTTTATGGCCTGTTTTTACACAGAAAGGCAGAGGGAAAGTTAGAGTAATATTTTAAGATTTTATGTAATCCCAGCACTTTGGGAGGCTGAGGCGGGCGGATCAACTGAGGTCAGGAGTTCAAGACCAGCCTGGCCAACAGGGTGAAACCCTATCTCTATTAAAAACACAAAAAATTAGCTTGGCATGGTGATGTGTGCCTGTAGTCCCAGCTACTCAGGAGGCTGAGGCAAGAGAATCACTTGAACCCGGGAGGTGGAGGTTGCAGTGAGCCGAGATTGTGCCACTGCATTCCAGCCTTGGTGGCAGAGCAAGACTTCGTCTCAAAAAAAAAAAAGAGTAAGTATTGTTTTACAATACTTTTATTTCATTTAGATATGTGCTATAAAACATAGGGGCATATGCAGGTGTATATTGAGTTACAACCTAAAATTATTTGTTACTGTGCATTGGAGTCAAATATTTTGGAAGCCATGGATGTAGAGGCATTGCTTAGAGTGAGTGACACTGTATTCCAGGTTGCTTTCTCCTGTGCAGTTCTGCCACAGTTGGACTCACAGCCATCTGTTGGTGGCCTAACATGTCTAGCTCTGGTTTCAGTTCACTGAGGAAAGGAAGATGGACAGGGAAGCACAGTGCTGGTGTGATCCCTGACCTTAAACAGTTCATAGTATTGTCAGGACTACGACATGGTTACAGAAGCAATTAGAGAACAGTAGAAGATGTGCTATTTTATTCATTTATTTATTTTATACTATGTGCCAGGCACTGTGCTAATCCTTTTTACCCTTATTAACTTACTAATAAATAAACTGTATGAGGTAGACACTTTTTAAAAAAAAAATGTATTGTGGTAAGAACATTAATATGAGAGCTACCTTCTTTTATTATTATTATTATGTTTTAAGACAGAGTTATTCTGATCATGCGGTGGCAGATCTTGGCTCACTGCCACCTCCACTTCCCAGTTTCAAGGGATTCTCCTGCCTCAGCCTCCCAAGTAGCTGCATACCACCACACCCAGCTGGTTTTTGTATTTTTAGTAGAAACAGGATTTCACCATGTTGGCCAGGTGGGTCTCGAACTCCTGACTCAAGTGATCCACCTGCCCCAGTCTCCCAAAGTGCTGGGATTACAGGCATGAGCCACCATGCCTGGCCTGAGAGCTACCTTCTTAACAAATGTTTAGATGTACAATACTATAGAGCCAACATTCTTATTATCTCCATTTTACAAATCAGGAGGTGAAGGCACCAATAGGATAAATCACTTGTCTGAGGCCACTCAGGTAGTAATGTCCAAATGGATATTACTGCTAGTAAGTGTGACCTTGGAGTTGAGTGGGATGACTGGGGTTTTCCCCGTGAAAAGTGGTAGGTTTGGGTTACAATTGGTTCTTTCATATCTTTGCTCTGCAGAGAAAAAGTCAGATGAGGCTGGGCGCAGTGGCTCAGTGATCTGGCCAACATGGCAAAACCCCGTGTCTACTAAAAAAACAAAAATTAGCTGGGAGTGGTGGTGGATGCCTGTAATCCCAGCTACTTGGGAGGCTGAGGCAGTGAAAATCTCTTGAACCCTGGAGGCAGAGGGTTTCTATTTTTAGTAGAGAGAGGGTTTCACCATGTCAGTCAGGCAGGTCTCAAACTCCTGACCTCAGGTGATCTACCGCCTTGGCCTCCCAAAGTGCTGGGATTACAGGCGTGAGCCATTGCACCCAGCCGATAATAAATATTAACCACAGAAGTATGCTTTCCATGGTTGTAGGAGGACTGAATATTCTGTATAGAAACTGGGGTTTCTGAGGGAGTTTCAGTTTCCCAGCACAGTAATTCATTGCTAGGTCACAGGTTGTAACTTGGAGTTATGAAAATATGGCCACCATATCTGTGTATGTTAGAGCTCATGGTAAGTACCAGTTAGTGTCTTGAGCAAAGCTTTTAATTGTCTGGCTAATAATTAATTTCATAGGTTAAACATTAAGGAAAGTCAGCCTTTAGGCTTTGGGCAGAGGGTTTCCGGATAAAAGTGGTTCCCTATTTTGAAACCAGTAAGTGTAAAAATCAGGTTCACCTATGAAATCCTAACTAGCTTCATCTGTGAGTGGTGACTGGTGCACTTTACTCAAGGCAGAAATTGTTAGATGAATAATTAACATGCATGTGTATTTATGTGGCTATATATATGTGCATGTATATGTACATGTTTATACAAATGTCTATATGTTGACCACATCTATACATATTTGTCTAGTTTTTTAATTTATGGATGGGTACCATGTATAAAGGCATTAGGCTACTTTATAGATCTTAATATACTGTGTATTTAATATGTATGTGCTTCACACATATGCTTTGTATGTTGTACTTATTAAATCCTCACAGCAATTTTGTGGCATTAGTATTATTATTGCAGATTTACAGTGAAGAAATCTGGGCTTCAAATCCTTTAAGAGATTTTCTCAAGTTGCAGAGCTACCCTGTAGCTACTAGGTGTTGTATCTTAGAAAGAAGCTTGCCTTGGTCTGGGATGTATGTGACTGTGTATGGCTGCCTGGCACAATGCAATGAGCACAGTCTTTGGAAGGAGACAGACTGGATTTAGATGCAGCTTTTTCACCTACTAAGTGGCCGCGTCTGCATCTCATAACTTTCCCATTCCTTGGATTTTGAAACTATAAAATTAGAGTTATATGATAGACCTTTGAGAGTTTGTTTTTCCAGAGACCTATGAGCATTCACATGTTCAGTGTGTACTAGAAGGTTTCAATGTGTAGTTGTATTCGTGGCTAAGATTTATTACAGTGAAATGATACACAGCAGGGTCAGCAAGAGACAAGGGCACATCAGGTGGAGTGTGGAGAAATCCAGGCACAGGTTCCTATGTTCTTCCTTCTTGAAGGGACTCCCTCCTCTAGCCGTGAAATGCAGTAACACGTGTGCAATATCTCTGCCCAGGGGAGCCCTTGTAGGGGCCAAGGGAAAACATCCCCTTTCCCGTCTGAAGGTTGGCTGAAAAATCAACTCACAAAAGACAGATCAGTTGGAGAAAAGGCAAACCAATGTATTAGTGTGTACACGGGGAGAACCAGAGTGATTACCTAATATCCCAATGCAGTACAGATGCTATGTCCCCTGCTTCTTAGAGGAAAGGGAGATGGGGAAGTGTGAATGATTTTTAGGAGGATTCAATAGGCTTGAAGAATATACAATGGCCTACTACAAAGTCCATTGGGTCAGCAGAGCAGACCATGATTTGTGACAAAACTCTGACCAGGTTTGTCGACAGACTTCAGTCTGTCTTCGTGTCGTATGAGTTCAGTTAATGAAAACTCAGGGAAGGCACCAGAGGTAAATTGTTTTCTTCTTTGGCAGATCCAGACTTAGGCAGGTAGGAACTTCAGAGAACTTTATCCAGTGCTTTGGGGGACACAGAGGATTGAGGGACAGAAGCAGGGGAGAAAGTCAGAGAAATCGTAACTTTTTCTTCAGTTCAGCATATCAAAGTGCCATATTTTGGGGTATCCATTTCTGAGCCCTAATACCATGTTGAGGCGCAGAGCCAAAGATTTTTACTGGGGGCTTTTCTCATAGGTACGCTCTGTTTGCTCAGCCAGCTGCAACCAGCAGCATTCCAGTCGCTCAGAAGGAAAGCAAGTATTCTCCATAAATCACAGTGTTTGTACAAACAGTCTAGGCAGGCCGATACAACACAATTCAGTGCGCCAGGTGGGCAACGTCCTTATCAGTTAGTGACTTGGGAACCTTCCAAAAGCCAAGTTCCCAGATGCTAGCCATGGACCAGCCACATAAGCTGGCCCTTCTGTATCAGGGCTGCTATGGTAACTCTTTCCTGCACAGAATTGTTGGGAGAATTAAGTGATTGCACTTGGCAAAAGCTTTTAACACAACATCTACCTCTTATGGCCTTCAAATGCTAGCTCTTGTACCTAATCTGATCTACTCTAAATAATAGGTGAAATGTATAGAGCTCTTACTATATCCCAGCCACTGTTCTAAGAACTCTATTCACATATGTATTTCCCTCAATAACTCTGAGAGTTAGGTATCATACTCATTCTCATTTTTGAGATGAAGTTAAGTAACATGCTGACGGGTGGGCATGGTGGCTCAGGCCTGTAATCCCAGCACTTTGGGAGGCTGAGGCAGGCAGATCATTTGAGGTCAGGAGTTCAAGACCAGCTTAAGCAACATAGTGAAACCCCATCTCTACTAAAAATACAAAAATTAGCTGGGCGTGGTGGCATGTGCTGGTAGTCCTAGCTACTCGGGAGGCTGAGGCAGGAGAATTGCTGGAACCAAGGAGGTAGAGGCTACAGTGAGTTGAGATCATGCCACTGCGTTTCAGCCTGTGTGAAAGAGAAGACTCTTGTCTCAAAAATAAAATAAAATAAAATAAAAAATAAAAAAAGAAGTAACATGCTGAAGATGAGAGCTACTGAGTGGTAGATTCAAGATTCAAATCAAGACAGTCTAGCTTCAGAGCCTGCACTCTTAACCACTAAAGAAGATGAGATGCTAACTGCAGGCCCCACTAGAAAAAAATTCTCAAGTTCTATTGCATCAGCTGAATCAGCCAACACAGCCTGGCAGATATTTAAACTATAAAAATTATTAACCTGTGAAATCTAAAGATTCTCTTCCCCCAAACAATGACCAGGAACCTTGAGATTTTTGGGTAACCTTTGCAAACAGGAAATGGGATGAACACACTTTTTTTTTTTTTTGAGATGGAGTTTCACTCTTGTTGCCCAATCTGAAGTGCAATGGTGTGATCTCAGCTTACCACAACCTCTGCCTCCCAGGTTCAAACAATTCTCCTGCCTCAGCCTCCCAAGTAGCTGGGATTACAGGCATGTGCCACTGCACCTGGCTAATTTTGTATTTTTAGTAGAGATGGGGTTTCTCCATTTTGGTCAGGCTGGTCTCGAACTCCCGACCTCAGGTGATCCTCCCGCCTTGGCCTCCCAAAGTGTTGGGATTACAGGCATGAGCCCCTGTACCTGGCCTCTTTTCTTTTTTTGAAACGGGGTCTTGCTCTGTTGACAGGCTAGAGTGCAGTGACATGATCATGGCTCACTGCAGCCGTGACCTCCCAGGCTAAATCAGTCCTCCCACCTCAGCTCCTGAGTAGCCAGGACTACCAGTGCTCACCACCATACCCGGCTAATTTTTTTATCTTTCATAGAGAGGGAGGTTGTTGCCAAGTTGCCCAGGTTGGTCTTGAACTCCTGGGCTCAAGCGATCCTCCAGCCTTGGCCTCCCAAAGTGCCGGGACTACAGGTGTGAGCCACTGCAAAGGGCCTGAACACACTTCTTTACTCACATAAGTTACCTTTCTCAACTCCTTTAGTTGCCATCTGGCTATTTTAGCAGCTTTAAATGGAGGGAGATGGAAACCAGATAATGACGTGGGTAAATTGCTCACAGCTGCAGCAGCTGACCCTGGCCTACCAGGCTACCGCTGCTGTGTCTGGGTGGATAATTTCCTCTTTTAGAACTTTAGTCAGAGCACTTCAACAATTTCAACACTAAGCCCTCTTTCTTTTTCTTTTGTTTTAAACACATATTTATGTAACACGGTGCCATATACAAAGCAGTTTTACATACATTATCTTTTTAATCCTCCCAGTTGCTTTAGAGTAGCTATGATTACCTCATCCTTCAGTGGAAGACAGTAGCAGAGACCTTTGCTCTACTGCCATGAAGAGAGAATTTGGGGTCTGTAGCAAAGGAAGCTAGAGGCCACATCCAGACAGGAATTAACTGCATCTCTCCAATAATTAAGATAATTGATAGAGATCAGCCTAAGCCTGGAATAGCCCAGCTGGAAAGGAAAGGGGAAAAAGGGGAAGAGAAAAGGGAAGGAAGAAAAAGAAGGCACTAACTGGGTGTGGTGGTTCATGCCTGTAATCTCAGCACTTTGGGAGGCTGAATGGGGAGGATTGCTTGAGGACAGGAGTTTGGGACCAGCCTGGGCAGTATAGTGAGATCTTGTCTCTCTGGAAAAAAGAAAAAGAAAAAGAAAAAGAACGTACTGATGATTGAGGCTAAAGGCAAGCTTACACAGAGGAGGAAAAATAATTTTTTCTTTACTTTACATGAGTTCTTAACTGAGACCTGCTATAACAAAGGACAGACTAACAAGAGAAAAATGAACAGAAGTTTAATAATATGTATGCCCTCTGTAAATATGGGTGAAAATACAGAGAAATGAGTAAATCTTTAGGATAGATCTGAAAAGAGTAGTTGAGGCCAGGCGTGGTGGCTCACACCTGTAATCCCAGCACTTCGGGAGCCTGAGGCGAGTGAATCACTTGAGGCCAAGAGTTCTAGACTAGCCTGGCTGACATGGAGAAACCCCGTCTCTACTAAAAATATAAAAATTAGGCAGGCGTGATGGTGCGTGCCTGTAATCCCAGTCACTTGGGAGGTTGAGGCAGGAGAACCGCTTGAGCTCGGGAGGCAGAGGTTGCCGTGAGCCAAGATTGTGCCACTGCACTCCAGCCTCCTGGGTGACAGAGCAAGACTCTGTCTCAAAATAAAATAAAATAAAATAAGGGTTGTTCAGACTTTAGGCTTAAATACCATTATTCCCTGAAACAAAGAAAAAAAGATGTAACCCAGTTAAAACCAGAGGGCCAGAAAAAGCACCTTATACAAATGTAAGGTTGGTTATGCAGATTTAGGTCAACACGTTCTTTATTTATTATGAGTCTCTAGTGACTTAATTTTCTTTCTGTCCCTGGTGCAGAGAGGGAGAGACCCTTACAGAGGGGCATTTCCCAGCTGTGTATGGTGGCTCACACTTGGAATCCTAACAATTTTAGAGGCTAAGGCGGGAGGATTGCTAGAGCCCAGGAGTTTGAGACCAGCTTGGGCAACATAGCAAAATCCCATCTCTTAAAAAAATTTTTTTTAAAAAGGACAAAAGAACATTTCCTTTACAGATGTACATTTCTAAAAGGACAACTTTTTGGAGCTACTGTTGTGTCTGCAGCTTCTCAAAATAACCAGTACCAAACAATCCTTATGCCATGGAGCTATATTTTGGGCTGGCATGTCCTGAGCCCCTTCAATTGCAACTTTCTCAAGACTACATAGCATTAGGAAAAAAATTATCGACACTTGTTAGAAAAGTAAGGAAAACTTTGTTTAAGATTATTACAATAGGGGTACTGCAATAGGGGAGACAGATTGGACTCAACTTAAAATATAGGGACAAGTGGGGATTTAGAGTCAAGGAGCACAGTGTGGGGTTGGTCAGTGGATGGAAAATTACGAAACAGGAGACTTAGGGCAGATTCTTGCTCAAGACAGGCCAAGGACTTAGAAATCAAAGGTGGAGATAACAAACTTGATTGGGTATCAAGGGTGAGGGATTGTCAGTACACTGACTTATCAGGGTTCTTTGCTAAAACTGGGCTGGGTAAGCCAAGACAGCAGGAAGGGGGTGGAGGGGAGGGGAAGGGAGCAGCAAGGTGGAGGCTCTGTAGAAAAGAGGGCTCAAAGGAGCCTGACTGAATCTTGGTCCAGGGGAGCATCCGTCAGTGCCGACCTAGCCTTGCTTGCTCACCCGTCCTCCCTCTCCATCGCGGCTGTCCTGCTCTCCTACTCATGCTTGCTCCTTTTTTTTTTTTGAGATGGAGTCTCACTTTGTTGCCCAGGCTGGAGTGCAGTGAACGAAGATTGTGCTGGGTTCAAGTGATTCTCCTGCCTCAGCCTCCCGAATAGCTGGGATTACAGGTGTGTGCCACCACACTGGGCTAATTTTTGTACTGTTAATAGAGATGGGGTTTCCCCATACTGGCCAGGCTGGTCTTGAACTCCTGACCTCAGGCAATCCACCTACCTGGCCCTCCCAAAGTGCTGGGATTGCAGGCATGAGCCACCGCACCCAGCCCCCTACTCATGCTCTCTGATTGGCATTTGCTAACTTCTTGCCAAGAAGACTTTCAAGTCAAGAAGAAGAAATGGAGGAGACTTCTTTACAGATGGCACCCTGTGTCTTAGCCTTTCTTTACCCCTAACTGGAGAGTAAATGCTTTAAGGATAGAGAAGTTTTTTTGTTCATTTCTGTATTCTTATTGGTTTGGCATATATATATATATATACATGATATATATATACACGATATATATATATACACGAGATATATATTTACATGAGATATATATATATGAGATATATATATGAGATATATACGAGATATATATCGTATCTCTCATATATATATATATGAGAGAGATATATATAAATAGAGTACTCAGCAAAAATGTATTGAATGAACAAGTGACAAAAGTGACTACTTACTGAGGACTTGACCTTTGCTGGGCACAATATTGGTGTTTATACCAGCAAGCTTCTTTGAATATAAACAGCTCCAATCATCACTTCCTTTAAATATATGGCAGAGCCAGCTGATAGTTAAAGGAAATGTTGAAAACAAGGCTACCTGAAGAAGAGAAACTGAAGCAACTCTGGGGATCCAGGAACCAGGGACTAGTGACTAAAAGGTAATCCCTTCCAGCCACTTATGGCCAGGTGAATCAGCTCTGTTTTCTGCATGTGCAGTTGCCTTCTCCAGATGCTAATGCTCTAGAGAGGACCCTTACTGGCTGAGTCAGGTCATAGGCTCGCCTCTTGACCCTAGGTGGGGACCCTTTGACTGACAGATTCACCAAGTGGGAGAATGGGAGTAGTTGTTCCACTCTCCCCACTCACACCCTGCAAAGAAAAACAAGAAAAAGCAAGCCCTGTTTTCACAGGGAAATGAGTGCTTGGCAGGCTGTTCTTTACTGCTATTAGCTCATTTAATCTTCACAAGCAATCAATGCACTTGATACTGTTATCTCTCTTTTTAAATTTTATTCCATTTTTTATTAGATGGAGTCTTACTCTGTCACCCAGGCCAGAGTACAGGGGCGCAATCTTGGCTCACTGCAACCTCCGCCTCCCGGGTTCAAGCGATTTTCTTGCCTCAGCTTTCCAAGTAGCTAGAATTACAGGCACATGCCACGACACCTAGCTAATTTTTTTGTACTTTTGGTAGAGACGGGGTTTCGCCATGTTGGCCAAGCTGGTCTCAAACTCCTGACCTCAAGTGATCCGCCTGCCCTGGCCTCCCAAAGTATCGGAATTACAGGCGTGAGCCACTGCACCTGACCATCTCTCTGTTTTTTTAGATGAGGACATTGAGGCATTTGCAACTGGTATAATCATTCTTAGCTCCTAAATGTTAAACTTTGAACAGAAAAAAAAAAAAAAAAAAAAGCTGGGTAGAGTATTTTCTCAATCTACTTTCAATATTTAACATTTCAAGTGTAATCTTAGCAGCAGCCGTAATCTAATCTAATTTTTTACTTTCCCAATTTAGACTTTCTGGGCATTTTCCCACTGTGCTCTCTCATATGCTTTAGCCCTGTGTTACTTTCTATTTTAGCTGAATCCAGTGCAGGAGGAAAAATAGACACAGCCAGAATGCTGTTGTAATGTAAATAGAAAGGAACAGGTTGCTTGACAGAGGGCTAAGACATTGGCACACAATATAGTGTTGGTTTAGGTAAAAGGAAAATGTACCTATAACGGCACCAAGCCTTAACTTTTCAGAAAGTACGAAAGGAATACAGGATGCTTTATCTTATGTAATCTTCTGAAAGAAGAGTGTTATGCACACAGACCAAAGGTTTCTCTCTCTCTCTCTCTCTCTCTCTCTCTCTCTCTCTTGTTTTAAAGATGAGGTCTTGCTATTTTGCCCAGGCTGATCTTGAACTCCTGGGGTCAAGTGATCCTCCCATCTCAGCCTCCCAAAGTTCTGGAATTACAGGCATGAACCACCATGCCCCTTTGAGGTTTTTCTTTTGTAAACAGTGTCATACCTATGAATATTTCTTTCCTTCTTGACATTTGTAGAATCTTTGTCCATTGTATATGAACTGCTTCTCGAGGTACAACCTACGCTTATTTCTGAAGCCTGTGTTCCTACCCACTCCGGCCTCAGTCCTGACAGCTTGTCACGCAGTGTCGCCTGCAGTATGTGGTCCTCACTTTGCCCAAGCATGCGCTTTTACAACAGCACACAGAAGTCTTAAAACACAAGCACGGGATCTCTATGCAGTTGAGGTATACTGAAAGTGTGCTCCTACTGAGTGCTCAGCTTGGCCTTATCTGGTCATTTAAATCCTCAGCTGGGTTTAAGTTGTCATTTTCAGTGGGACCTGTAGGCCGGGGTCTCAGGCTCACTAGCAGAGCATATCAGGTTTCTCAGTCTCCTGGGTGGAACGGAGAGTTCAAACAGCAGTTTCTGATATGCTTCCTCTCTCTCCTGGTCAAAGAGTGCTGTGGTATTAAGTTCCAGTTCCTGATGAACATGGGCTAAATCATACTCATCAATGGAAGGCGGGGGCTGAGGAGACAAGGGGACCAAAAGTTGAGGGGCTCTCCTTTAAGCAGGGAATTGTTTCCATTCTCTTTCCATCACAGACCTTTCTTCTATCCCTGACCCTTGTGTCAACCTTGGGTGAGTTTCTAGTATCAGCCCCCTCCCAGCTGGGTGGCCAGGGGGTTTGGGCTGGGATTCCTGTCTGGGACTCAGGCTCTCCTTATGCAGGTATAAATAATGATCACTCTCAGCTGTTTCAACCTTGCTGCACTGCTGTCACTCATGATTCTTCCTCTAGAAGTTTTTCCACTAACCTCTTCTGGCTTTTGATTCTGAGCTGCTCACTATCATTCAGTTTCTCTGAGCTGATACTCTCATCTCAGTACATCTGGGTCATCTTTTCTGTTTGGCTCTCTGGTTCTTTGGAAAAACTCCTTCTTTCTATCTTCCTCTCCCTGCTCCCTGCTCACCCCCACTCCAGCCAGGAATGGATAAACAAGTCCAAGTATGTTAACGCCAGGGAGTAACTACCAGGAATAAAACTGAGCTTAAGTAAACTCATCAGTGTGACCACGGAACGATATGAAGATGAAATTTAAGAAGGAATTTCACTTACACTCACATACATCTATCCTGATTATGATTGGAAAAATATGTGTGTTGATTAATATTCATAATCAGTTTTGATTTAGAAAGTAATGTTTTTAAAAATTATTAATTAGTATGTTATTTTAAAATCAACATTTTAAAGGCTAGAACCTTTCATCCAGCTTTTTTTTCTTTTTTTTTTGAGACGGAGTCTTGCTCTGTTGCCCAGGCTGGAGTACAGTGGCATGGTCTTGGCTTACTGCAACCTCCACCTCCCAAGCACAAGCAATTCTCCCTCCTCAGCCTCCTGAGTAGCTGGGACTACGGGCGTGGCTAATTTTTGTATTTTTCATAGAAACAGGGTTTTGCAATGTTGCCCAGGCTGGTCTCCAACTCCTGACCTCACATGATGCACCTGCCTTGGCCTCCTAAAGCGCTGGGATTACAGGCATGAGCTACCGTGCCCGGCCCAGCATTTTTTCTAGAAAGCTTCCCTTTACTTTCTTTCTCCTCTAAGTGATGACACTTGACCCAACAAGGAGCTTACCCCACTCCCCCTTCCATCCAAGGAAGGCCTGTGTATCAGGATTCATATTCTTTAAATTTTATTTTAGCCACTCCCCCAGCTGTCCCAGGTTTTGGTCATATTGGCAGTTGGCAAAGCCTCCAGGCCGCTGGAGGGAAGGGGTGGGTGTTGGTTTTGCCTCACTGGCTCACTCCTGTGACTCTGAAATCCTTTTTGGTGCTGAAAACATAACCTCAATGGGGGATTCCCCTTAAGTGGGAACAAAATGTGCTTCCTCATCAAAATAAGGGAAATGGGATCAGGGAGATAATGTGATAAAAACTGGAACAACTCTTGATCATTTGCGTGTTCAGGACAAGGATCATCTTCTGTGGCAAATGGCTTTCAAGGTGCTGTACCCGACGAAAGGCATGAACTAGTTTGTTGGTTGGCTGTTCTGTTCTTGTGGGAAACCAGCCACCACACCAGTGCTACCCAGTGAAACTATGCTAGGAGCCACTAAGACAATCTACATATGTGATTTTAAATTTTCTAGTAGAAATGGCACCAAAAAAAGGAGGAATGGGTTAAATTAATCTTCATAATATACTTTAACTCACCATCTCCAAAATATTATCATTTAAAAATGCAATCTATATGAAAAATACAAATTAGCTACTTTACATTTTGTTATACTAAGTCTTCAAAATGCAGTGTTTTTTCACTTAATCAGACTCACATTTCAAGGCTCATGTGGCTAGTGGCTGCCATCTTGGAGAACACAGCTCTAGACCGTTTTGAAACCAGCAGAGGGCAGCATGGTGTCCTGGCCAGTGTGCATTTCATTTTTCTTTTTTCTTTTCTCTTTTTTTTTCTTTTTTTTTGGAGATGGAGTTTAGCTCTTGTTGCCCATGCTGGAGTGCAGTGGTGCAATCTTGGCTCACTGCAACCTCTGCCTCCTGGGTTCGAGCAATTCTCCTGCCTCAGCCTCCCAAGCAGCTGGGATTACAGGCACGCACCACCACAGTCAGCTAATTTTTGTATTTTTAATGGAGACGGGGTTTCACCATCTTGGCCAGGCTGGTCTCGAACTCCTGACCTCAGGTGGTCCACCTGCCTCGGCCTCCCAAAGTGCTGGGATTACAGGCTTGAGACACTGTGCCCGGCTGCATTTCATTTTTCAGTCCCTTATCTCTGTGATCTTTGTTCCTCTATGTCTGAGATTTCTGACATCTGTGTTTTTACAGTGCCAATTTGGACATCTATATAAAGTGGGTACGAGCCACATAGGTAACAACAAATGTTCTCCCTTCCCCAGCACCATGATTTCACAATCCTATTTTCTTTCTTGCTCAGTTTTTGATGAGGAAGCTAAAGCCCAAAGGTATTAGGAAGTCACCCAAAGAAAACACAGTAAATGGCATGAGGAGAAATACAACTATAGTGTCTGACTCCAGAATCCAAGTTCCAAACAACTGTTCTATGGCCTCCATGAGAAAGAATTCCTGTACTTGTTTAACAGGTTCTCCTAAAGAATCGAAACAATGTCCATCAAACTGCTAATGTGTGACTTCCAAACTGAATTAACACCAAATTCTACACTACCAAGTATATTTTAGGACGAGTCTATTCAGGTCCATTTGCAGCTTCAATTTTCTACTTTTTCTTTCCACTCCGTTTTTACTTTTGATTTTTTAATATTTCCAGAAGTCAAAAATGTAGGACGGGTACAGTGGCTCATGCCTGTATTCCTAGCATTTTGGGAGGCTGAGACGGGCAATCATTTGAGCCCAGGAATTCAAGACAAGCCTGGGCAACACAGTGAAACTCCATCTCTACAAAATATCAAAATAGTTAGCCAGGTGTGGTGATGCACGCCTGTAGTCCCAACTACTCAGGAGGCTGAGATGAGAGGATTGCTTGAGCCTGGAAAGGTTAAAGCTGCAGTGAGCAGTGATTGTGCCACTGCACTCCAGGCAACAGAGCAAGACCCTATCTCAAAAAAAAAAAAAAAAAAATTGTAGTTAGCTATTATTGTTTAGACCGGACTTGATTTTGGCAAGTCTCTTAAATTCCTAGTCTTCAGTCTGGGTGTGGTGGCTCACACCTGTAATCCCAGCACTTTGGGAAGCTGAGGCAGGCGAATCACAAGGTCAGGAGTTTGAGACCAGCCTGGCCAACATGGTGAAACCTCATCTCTACTAAAAATACGAAAAATTAGCTGGGAGTGGTGGTGGGCGCCTGTAATCTCAGCTACTCAGGAGGCTGAGTCAGGAGAATCGCTTGATCTGGGAGGCGGAGATTGCAGTGAGCCAAGATCATGCCACTGCACTCTACCCGGGGTGACAGTGTAAGACTCCGTATTTAAAAAAATAAAAATAAAAATAAAAATTTAGTTTTCATTGTGGGGTCCTTTGGAGTTTTACTGACAGCAGAACAATATTATTAATGGTATATTAGCATTATGGAGACCCTGTCTTTCAGGGAGCGATTGGTTTCTACAGATTTATTAATTTCACTTGCTTTGGATAAAAGAATACAGTATCGTAATTTCTCTTCCACAGATGGAAAAATTGAGGCCTAGGGACTGAACATAACATAACTGAACATTCCCCTGTTCTATCGCAGGGGAATCTGAGCCACGTTGCTAGAAGCTAGGTCTTCTGACAGCTTGACTTCCTGTCTAAGCAGCTTCATGGCTTCTGAGTCAAGCATAGTTTCTTAACACAATATGGGCTTCAAATAGATAGAAAGTGTTTGTTTCCTAAGCTTTTGATCTTATGTCTCTAGACTTGAATTTGGGATGCTATCTGAGTTGTGTTTAGCAACAAATAACAGAAAGTACAGTAAAGATAGTTTAAGCAGGGAGGTTTCTCTGCCTCCTGAAGTGAGATGCCCCCAGGTCTAGAATCCCAGGCTGACACTGAGACTCCCGACATAGGTGCTGTCCATCTCTCTCTCTCCTGTTCTTAGTGTACACCAGGCCTAATGTCTGCACTCTGGGCAGGAAGAACAGGGAATGACAAAGAGTTAAGAGCAGAGAGGTGTCACCTAGCAAGACTTTGCTTTTTTATTTGGGAAGGGTAGTCTGTCCCAGGGATTTCATCCTACATCTCATGGGCCAGAACTGTGTCACATGGTAACCCCAGGGTGGAAGGCAGTTGGTGACTCATATGGTTTTGGCTGGGCACACTACTGCCCTGAGCAAAATTCTTAAGGAAGAAGAAAGAGAGATTGGGTTTGAATAAGCAGCTGGCACTGTCAGCCACAAGGACAAATGTCTTTTTCATTAAATAACTAAGCAAACTTCCTTATGAAACATACGCTTTTAAGGAACAGCTTTCTTCCTGTGTCCACACAAAGAGTTCCTTATAGCTCTAAGCTAGATTTAAAAGCAGATGGGTATACCAATGTTAATGTCTCAGTTTCAGCAAATGTACCATGGTTTTGTTAACATTTGGGGGTGCTGGATGAAGGGTGTAAGGGAACTATCTGTACTATCTTTGCAGTCTTTCTTTCTTTCTTCCTTTCTTCCTTTTCTTTTCTTTCTTTCTTCTTCTTCTTCTTCTTTTTTTTTTTTTTTTTTTTGAGCTGGAGTCTTTCTGTGTCTCCCAAGCTGGAGTGCAGTGGTGCAGTTTTGGCTTACTGCAACCGAGTAGCTGGGATTACAGGCGCGCAGCACCACGCCCAGCTAATTTTTGTATTTATTTACTTATTTTTTTGGGATGGAGTCTCACACTGTCACCCAGGCTGGAGTGCAGTGGTGCCATCTCGGCGCACTGCAACCTCTACCTTCCAGGTTCAAGTAATTCTCCTGCTTAGCCTGTTGAGTAGCTGGGATTACAGGTGCCCGCCACCACGCTCAGCTAATTTTTGTATTTTTAGCAGAGACAGGTTTCACCATGTTGGCCAGGCTGGTCTCGAACTCCTGACCTCAAGTCATCTGCTTGCCTCGGCCTCCAAAAGTTCTGGGATTACAGGCGTGAGCCACTGTGCCTGGCCTTCTTTGTAGCTTTTCTATAAATCTAAAGTTATTCTAAAATGTGAAGTTTATTTTTTTAAAAAGTAAGTGGGTGTTTTTTTCTGCATCGTCTATTCCATCTTTTTTAAAGCTATGAACGATATAGAAAATATATAAAGACCGTTTAAAAAAAAAAAAGACTATGTCTTGCCACTGCTATCTTCCTTTTCTGAACTTCAGCCTCTTCCTCCTTTGAGGGTCTGTTGACGTACTGACTTTATCTCTTCCGTCTCAAAAGCAGCACCTGTTAAATGACCATGCAGTAAAGCACCAGCAGGTTAATATGGTAACTTGCCTGGGAATACTAAGAAAATGTCATGTAGGAGTGAGCCTTTGGGAAGGCACTTTCACATCCTGGGGTTCCTGGGAAGGATTTTATTTCAGTATCCCCAGTGTCTGTTCCCCAAGACCACCTAGAGTTACTTCTAGACCCTTCTATAAAAATAAGGTCTGAAAAGGCTTCTACCTTGGAAAGATATCCTTTTGGCCCTGACACCGTGGGCCCTTGCATGGAAGCACACATGGCTAATATTTATGGAATCCTTCTATGGACCAGGGACGCCACTAGGCCTTTTATTTTTCTTTTACATTTTATTTTATTTTTAATTTTTATTATACTTTAAGTTCTGGGATACATGTGCAGAATGTGCAGGTTTGTTACACAGGTATACAAGTGCCATGGTGGTTTGCTGCACCCATCAACCCGTCACCTACATTAGGTATTTCTCCTAATGTTATGCCTCCCCTAGGCCCCCACCCCCAACAGGCCCCAGTGTGTGATGTTTCCCTCCCTTCGTCAGAGATGCCCTGCCCAGAGTGGAGGAATCTAGAACTCTCTAGATTCTCATATAGGAATCTAGAGAGGCAGCCTGGCTACAATGGCTTTGGGCAGCTGTGATGGGCTCTGCCCAGTTCGAACTTCCTGGTGGCCTTGTTTACACTGTGAGGGGAAAAACCGCCTACTCAAGCCTCAGTAATGGCGGACACCCTTCCCCCCACCAAGCTCGAGTGTCCCAGGTTGACCTCTGACTGCTGTGCTGGCAGCGAGAATTTCAAACCAGTAGATCTTAGCTTACTGGGCTCCACTGGGTTGGGAACTGCTGAGCTAGACCACTTGGCTCCCTGGCTTCAGCCCCCTTTCCAGGGGAGTGAACAGTTCGTCTCGCTGGTGTTCCAGGTGCCACTGGGGTATGAATAAAAAACTCCTGCGACTAGCTCAGTGCCTGCCCAAACGGCTGCCTAGTTTTGTGCTTGAAACCCAGGGCCCTGGTGGTGTAGGCACACTAAGGAATCTCCTGGTCTGCGGGTTGCAAAGACTGCGGGAAAAGCATTGTATCTGTGCTAGAATGCACTGTTCCTCATGGCAGAGTCCCTTACGGCTTCCCTTGGCTAACAAAGGGAGTTCCCTGACCCCTTGTGCTTCCTGGGTAAGGCAATGTCCCATTCTGCTTCTGCTTGCCCTCCATGGGCTACACCCACTGTCTAACCAGTCCCAATGAGATGAACCGGGTACCTCAGTTGGAAATACAGAAATCACCCATCTTCTGCGTTGATCTCTCTGGGAGCTGCAGACCAGAACTGTTTCTGTTCAGCCATCTTGCCCAGGTCCAAATTTTATTTTATAAATATATTTTTGAGATGGAGTCTTGCTCTGTTGCCCAGGCTTGAGTGTAGTGGTGTGATCTTGGTTCACTGCAACCTCTGCCTCCTGGGTTCAAGTGATTCTCCTGCCTCAGCCTCCCAAGTAGCTGGGATTACAGGTGTGTACCACCGTGCCTGGCTAATTTTTGTATTTTAAGTAGAGATGGGGTTTCACCATTTTGGACAGGTTGGTCTTGAATTCCTGACCTCAAGCGAACCGCCCACCTTGGGTCCCCAAAGTGCTAGGATTACAGGCGTGATCCACCGTGTCCGGTCTACTGGACCTTTTACATATGTTGTTTCATTGTTCCTCCAATTCATTTTATAGATGAAGAAAACTAAAATTCAGAGCAGTTAAGTAATTAAGTAAATAGTGAAACTGGGATTCAACCCTGGGCTCTTTGAGGTCAGAGCAATGTTTTCTGTGCTATAGCCATATCCTTTTTTTTTTTTTTTTTTAAATAGAGATGGGGTTTTACCATGTTGCCCAGGCTAGTCTCAAACTCCTGGGCTCAAGTAATCTGCCTGCCTTGGATTCCCAAAGTGCTAGGATTATAGATATGAGCCATCGTGCCTGGCTGCCACATTGTTTTGGTAAGCAATTCCAAAGTAATTAGCATTTTATGGTGGTGAATATTTTTTTAAAAATTATTTTAAATAAATAGAGACAAGGTCTCACTATGTTGCTCAGGTTAGTGTCAAACTCATGGGCTCAAGTGACCCTCTTGTCTTGGCCTCCTAAAGTATGAGGATTACAGGCAGGAGCCACGGTGCCAGGCCAATGGTAAAGAATTTTATGGAAAACATTTCCAGCCAAATTACCTTCTGTAACCTGGAAACAGGAATAAATGTGGGCAAAGCAGACTCCACGCTCCTGTGTTTCAAGCTTGTCTGCCTCCTTGTTTATCATGATCACACCTTGGAATGGGAGACAGTCTAGTGTGGAGGTTCGGGGTGAGGCCCTGGAGTGAGTTTGTAAGCACTTCTGTCTTGCATCTTCTTGTTAGTGACTCTGAGACACTCAGGCAATTTGCCTTGTCTAAGTCCCAGTTTCCTTATCTGTAAAATGGGAATCATAATATGGGAATATAATATATATGGGAATATAATAACTCTTTCATAGTACTGTTGTGAGAAGTAAATGATATAAACCTGTAATGTGCTTGGCACAGGGCCGTGCACAGACTCTCTATCATTCAGTAAATGATAGCTGATAATTATCTTATTTTTATCGTCTACATTCTCATTATTGGATGCCTGGGTGGGCAGAGCTTAATGTATTTGATGACCTCATCCATTGCTGGTCTTAAACGGTATCTTATACTCTCTGCTGTTACATACTTGTTAAGTAAATCAACACTGAAATACTTTGATAGGGCCTTTGGGTTTGTGCCAACAATTTCAAAAGATCTAGAACACGGTTACAGATTTCTTTTGTTGAATTTTGTATCTGAGATATTCCATTTGCCAGACGAAATAATTTTGTTTTTAGGCTTCTCTGCACTTACAGTACCATCTAGTCTCTGATAAACAAGATTATCTCTGAAAATCCTACCTTTTGTTCTGCATGTTATCACTAACAGTAGAGGTTCTTTCTAGTCTTTGGAATGTACCCAGCTGTTATTGAATGATACATACAGAAGAATAAAACATAGGTTGACTTTCCATCTGTTTATTGCCTTTACATTTCTGGCAGTAAGACACAGAAGCTGCAGTACTCAGACAATCGCAGTGTCATGTTTCGTTTTCTATCTTTACTAAAGTTACTTGAATCCTTTTACCTCTTTTCCATCCTCTTGCCTCTCTTCAATCAATTAAATGAGTGTAAGTGGGTTATAACTTTGTGAATGTGAAATGTTTTGTTTCAGTAATATCAGTTAATAGGATTTTACGCCCTACAATCGATTTCCTGCTTTCATATCCTCTTCTTAATGTTGTGAGTGCTAAGGAAGTCATTATTTTAGTCCTCTGACTCACTGTTGTTACGCCTTTTGGAGAGTTTTGTATCCCAAGCAGCTAGCACCGTTTTTTTGGAGTAGGCACTTAAAAACAATTGCTTAATGTTTTCAATTCAAGGACTTTTGCTGCTTTAGGAAATAGGGCTCCTTCAACTACTGCTTTCATTTAGGATGGCTTGAGATGCTTGAGATGGCCTTAAGTATAGCTCAGGTTCCTCCCTCCCTCCCTCCCTCCCTCCCTTCCTTCCTTCCTTCCTTCCTTCCTTCCTTCCTTCCTTCCTTCCTTCCTTCCTCTTTCTCTCTCTCTCTTTCTCTCTCTCTCTCTCTCCCCCTCCCTCCCTGCCTCCCTCCCTCCCTTCCTTTCCTTTCCTTTCCTTTCCTTTCCTTTCCTTTCCTTTTTAAAACATGTTTTATTCTTAGTTTGGGGGTACATGCGAAGGTTTGTTATGAAAGTAAACACGTGTCACGGGGGGTTATTGTACATGTTATTTCATCACCCCAGTATTAAGCCTGGTGCCCAATAGTTATCTTTTCTTCTCCTCTCTTCCTCCCACCTTACCCCCTCATGTAGGTACCAGCGCCTGGTCTTTTTTTTTTTTTTTTTTGAAACAGAGTCTTGCTCTGTTGCCCAGGCTGGAGTGCAGTGGCACAATCTTGGCTCACTGCAACCTCCGCCTCCTGGATTCAAGTGATTCTTGTGCTTCAGCCTCCCAAAGTAGCTGGGATTACAGGTGTGTGCCACCACACCTGGCTAATTTTTTTCTATTTTTAATAGAGACGGGGTTTTGCTGAGTTGGCCAGGCTGGTCTCGAACTCCTGGCTTCAAGTGATCTGCCTGCCTCAGCCTCCCAAAGTGATGAGAGTACAGGCATGAGCTACCACGCTCAGCTCGGCTGTTGTTTCCTTCTTTGTATTCATAAGTTCTTATCATTTAGCTCCCACTTATAAGTGAGAACATGAGGTATTTGGTTTTCTGTTCCTGCATAAGTGTACTGAGTTTAATAGCCTCCAGTCAGATTTTCTTAAAAAAAAAAAAACTTTAACTTTTCTATTGTAACTAATTCTTAATTAAGGTTTTTCTATAAATGCATAATTAAAAAGCGTGTTATCAATATTTCTTCAGTCTTGACCATTTTTAAATTATGAAGCATACTAAATGACATCAGATGCTTCGACTCTGTAGGACTGTGATCTAGCAGAGCCCAGAAGACAAAATACTGCAGATCTATCCCTGGATGTGTGAAAGAAGTTAAAGCTTATGTCTTGCTGGCAGGGAAATCACAGCACTTTTGTATGCAGAATTTACTCAACTTCTAGAAACACCAAGTCTGAGGAATAGGTCCACCATCCGTTTATCCTTGCAGTTTATCAGGGATCTTGAGCAATGTCTATCAGGGCTAGGTGACTCTTTTAGGAAAAGATACAGAGATCAGTAGTAGCTAAGAAAATAAGAGGAAAAGGAGTGAATGGTTGGATAGAATACCATCCCTGGTGACCAAAAAAAATGATCCCTCACAAGAGCCCCACACACCCTTGTGCGCTTGGTGAAGCAGTGAGCCGGGCAGCTAGCAAGGGTCTTCTGTCTTCAAGGTGATCTTGATGACCTTTGTAACTTTGACACTGGTGTGCAGTTAGCCCCACCTTGCTGACCTTCTTCTTCCTCAGTAGGATAATCATCATCTTTAATCCCTCTCTGTTTAAGTCTGATTTCAGTCTACTAAGTTGCTTATGTGACCGTAAGTCCAAGACCACATTTTAAAAATTTTTGATGATGTGCCATCCAGGGCACAGTTGATGTCTGTGCATTCCCTGTATGCTGCTATCATAGTGCTGGATTCAGTTCACATGTTTCATGGTGCCTGTTGTGTTACATCATTTACGAGCAAGCATTTCAAGGATGAATGAAAGTATGTGACCTTCCTCCTTCCAACTAGATAAGTAGACTAATTTTTTGTTTGTTTGTTTCTGAGACAGAGTCTCACTCTGTGCCCAGGCTGGAGTGCAGTGGCATGATCTCAACTCACTGCAACCTCCACTTCCCGGGTTCAAGAGATTCTCAAGCCTCAGCCTATCAAGTAGCTGGAATTACAGGTGTGCGCCACCATGCCTGGCTAATTTTTATGTTTTTACTAGAGGCAAGGATTCACCATGTTGGCCAGGCTGGTCTCGAGCTCCTGACCTCAGGTGATCCACCCGCCTCAAGGCCTCCCAAAGTGCTGAGATTACAGGCATGAGCCACCGTGCCCAGCTAAAATATTTTTATATTCAGTAGAACTTGTAGAATTCAAGATGATACATTTTTATATTCATCCTCAGACTACATGCATGAGTTGAATGGAAGTCAATTTTCCCCCTTTTAAGTAATCAGCTTCTATTATTTCTTTGCCTGCTAAAATCATCCTAATAATATACAAGGGAGGAAAATGTAGTCACATTATCCACAAAAAGAAGAATATACCTGTACCATGTCACTTTATTATTTTGGTAAACTACATGACGTTTCCCTCATGATTTCTGCAGTTAAGCATAGCAGTGTATAGGGATCTGTTTTTCTTTGACCAAATAGTGAATTGAGTGCTTCTAGAGTCCCAACTTTCCTAAACAATGAGATCCTCTCGCAAATATATGGCTCTAGCTTTCTGGCTATGTCTGCTTTTCTTCCTAGTTTAAATCCCATTTAATACGAAGCCAAGCCAAGCCCCTAGAGAATTCTACCAAAGCAAAAGGGAAGGCTTGGAAAGTCCCATAAATTATAAATTGGATGAGTACCCAATTGTCAGTTTTCAATTACAACTGCTGTTAAGATCGCAACTGTAATATTAGATATTGAATGTAGATGTTGAACACTGTCTCTTTGAATTGTTGTCCTGTTTACAGATAAATAGTCCCAAGGAGCAAAGAATGAAATGAAATGTATCAAATGGTATATATTACATTTACTATAATATGAAGGTGCCGTATATCACTGGGATCTGAGAAATGTAGAATTGGAACAAATGTAAGACAGGCACAAACTGTTCCCCATGCTTTTTCCTGCTTCTCTTTACTTTTTTCCCCGTATCATGGATTATTGTTTTCTGTGTTTAACAGAAAGTAAGTTGTTTACGTAGCAAGGATTTTTATATTCAGTATGGAGAATTACATGTTAATGTGGAGAAAAAATCAGGCTGAGGCCGAGTGTACGGTGGCTCACACCTGTAATCCTAGCACTTTGGGAGACTGAGGCAGGTAGGTCACCTGAGGTCAGGGGTTTGAGACCAGCCTGGCCAACATGGTGAAACTCCGTCTCTACTAAAAATACAAAAATTAGTGGGGCATGGGGGCACGCACCTGTAATCCCGGCTATTCGGGAGGCTGATGCAGGAGAATTGCTTGAACCCAGGAGGTGGAGGTTGCAGTGAGCCGAGATCGCATCATTGCACTCCAGCCTGGGCTACAGAGCAAAGACTCTGTCTCAAAAAAAAAAGAAAAAGAAAAAGAAAAAATCAGGCTGGGCGTGGTGGCTCATACCTGTAATCCCAGCTACTTGGGAGACAGAAGCAGGACAATCACTTGAACCCTGGAGGCAGAAGTTGCAGTGAGCCAAGATTGCACCACTCTGGATGACAGAGTGAGACTGCCTCAAAAAAAAAAAAAAAAAAAAAAGTGTACAAAAAACATCAACTTTTCTCTCTCTGGAATATAAACTCTATGTCATTTAGCTGTTGTTAATTCTTGAACCTCTACTTATATAATTTATGACTATAACAATGATCTTTGACTTTCATAATCTAGTTACTTCCCAAACTTTACTGTGTCTTAATGCATTGCTTTATTTTTTGCTTTTTGTCAACTTCTGAAGTTTGAGTATCTTCGAGTGGGGTACTCACTAAGCTTTAGCTGGATATCTGGTTATGATTTCATATGTTTTTCACGGGTGAAAAGGTAACAAACTGCTCAGAGAAGGGCAATGTGTTCTTTAAAGAAAGTTAGGCCAGGTGCAGTGGCTCACGCCTGTAATGCCAGCACTTTGGGAGGCTGAGGTGGGCAGATCACGAGGTCAGGAGTTTGAGACCAGCCTGGCCAGCATGGTGAAACCCCATCTGTACTCAAAATACAAAAAATTAGCTGGACATGGTGGTGCAAGCCTATAGTCTCAGCTACTTGGGAGGCTGAGGCAGGAGAATTGCTTGAACTCAGCAGGTGGAGCTTGCAGTGAGCCGAGATCGCACCATTGCACTTCAGCCTGGGCAACAGAGTGAGACTCTGTTTCAAAAAAAAAAAAAAAGAATGAAAAAAGAAAGTTAGAAGAATTAGAATTTCAGAATAAGTGGTAAATTTTTAAAAAAGAAAAAAATAAAGGCAGAAAAGATAGAGGAAATGAGTTCTCCATAGGAACTTAAATGAACGAAGTGTGAAGTCAGTCTTTAGAAGTCTAAAATGAAGAATGCTTACAACACTATATGTCAGATGCCGTGCCACATCTCTACATAAATTATCTCATTTTTCCTTCGCACAGAATATATGCAAAAAATTGAATAAGTTGCCCAAATACTCAGATAGTAAATGTGGCAGAGCTAGGATTGAAACTGAAGATATCCAGCTCTAAAACTTGTGCTTTTCATTGTGTGATAAATTTTCTAAAAGTAGACCTGGCATGGTGGCTCATGCCTGTAATCCCAGCACTTTGGGAGGCCGAGGCAAGTGGCTCACTTGAGGTCAGGAGTTCGAGACCAGCCTGGCCAACGTGGTGAAACCCTGTCTCCACTAAAAATACAAAAATTAGCCAGGCATGGTGGCAGGTGCCTATAATCCCAGCTACTCGGGGGACTGAGGCAGGAGAGTTGCTTGAACCCAGGAGGTGGAGGTTGCAGTGGGCCAAGATCACGTCGCTGCACTCCAGGCTGGATGACAGAGCCAGGCTCCTTAGTCTCAAAAAAAAAAAAAAAAAAAAAGAAAAAGAAAAAGAAAAAGAAATTTCTAAAAGTTATTCAGCATAAAAATTGTCAATAAAGTTCCAACTTAATTGCTTCGTTCTTGTGTGAAATGATGTCTCTCTTAGCAGGCTTTGGCATTGGTGAGCATAAAGAGATGAGCAGATGAAGGTGTCATATTTCAATCACAATGTTAAGATCAGTAGCTGGGATGGAGTATGATACTTAGTAGGTGCTCAGTTTGTCAAATAAATGAACGGATGTCATGTGTGATTTATTGATGCCATAATATGGCTGTCTACCTGCACTCCTTCAGCTTTTAAAGTTGTGATTATATATATTAAACCTAAAACTTTACTCACACAAAAAGCAAATGTATGAAACTCAATGTTTATATCATTAAACTGTTTATATCATTAAACTTTTAATGAGAGACAGAAAAAAGGCAAAATATTAATAACTTATTGGCAATGATGCAAGTGATACGTACAATTGTCACTTTTGTATGCTGAGAGGAGAACTCGACTCCATCTGTGTCAGCCACACAGCTAGGTGAATAAACATGTGGCAACCTTCATTTCAGGGAGGGTGGCTGCTCCTGAGACACCCAGATCCAAATCCATCCTTGAAAATTGAGGTGGGGCATTAAATATTATATCCCATAAAATTGAATTCTCCTAGGCCAAATGGCAGCATATCGTCAACAGATGATGATAACAGTAAAAAAAAAACAGTGGTTGTAAAATAATAAAGGTATAATTTATTGAGTGCTTACAATGTATTTGGCATTATGCTGAACACTTATAGTTGACTATCTCATCTGACCCTCATGTTACCTGATTTCATTATGTTTGAGGTCACCTATTCTATTGGGGAAAGAATGTGATGAGGAAGGACTATTTAAAGTTAACTTTTGTATTTGATCTTAGGTAGAATGTTTGCCCAGTTGGTTATAGGTGGTATAGAGGTGGGGAGGTGTAAGATGGAGACTGGGTGTAAATTAAACACTGGGTCAATAATTAAAGCTGGAGGAGAGACATAATTAGGTCAGCGGTCAAATTTCTATTTCATTTAAAAACACTCTTAAAGTACTTTGAAGTCAGTTATACTTTTTTTTTTTTTTTTTTGGATTTAGAATGCTTTCCTGGATTGACTTATACAGAGGCAATATTTTATGTAATTCACCGTGCCAAGAGAAAACAGTAGGTCTTAATAAACGTCTACAGAGCTATATATTTGCAGGTCATAATTTTAAGAAACTTGCCAAAGTCAACTTGAGGATTTTTTTAAAATCTCAACAAACTCAGAAGGTTGCCAGAAATAAATAATTTACCTACAAAATTTTATTATAGCATTACTGAGTATAGTGATGTAGTAAATTTATGTAAAAATTTGACTATCTTCAAGAGGGCCACGTTGGTAGCTATCATATCAAAGTGTGATTGGCTTATTTTTTGGTCCAGGTTGCATTAGGTGAGCCTCTCCTGAATCCAAGGACGGTTTGTTTATTTATGATTTTATTTTATTTTATATTTTATTTTTTGAGACAGAGTCTCACTATGTTTCCCAAGCTGGCCTTGAATGCCTGGCCTCAAGTGATCCTCCCATTTTAACCTCCCAAAGTGCAGGGATTACATGCACGAGCATTCATTGATGACTGATTGGTTGATTGAGACAGGATCTCACTCTTTGGCCAGGCTGGAGTGTAGTGATGTGATCACAGGTAACTGCAGCCTCAACCTCCTGGGATCAAGCGATTCTCCTACCTCAGCCTCCTGAGTAGCTGGGACTATAGGCATGCACCACCATGCCTGGCTAATATTTTAATTTCATTTTATTTTTAGAGACAGAATGTGTTGCCCAGGCTAATCTTGAACTCCTGGCCTCATGCTCTCCTCCCACCTTGGCCTCCCAACGTGCTGGCATTACAGGTGTGAGCCACCACACCTGTCCAGATTATTTTTTAAGAACATGTAGAAATACCACTGAATTAACTATATTTGTCTTTGAGGCCAACATATTTCATTTGGCCAAAGTAAGTATCACCATTTAAAAATTGCGGAAAGCCGTATGAATTATTAGATTAAATGCTGGCACTGGCACTCTCTTAGTAGGGACCCATGTTGTAAGACTTGATATTTATGTGACCAGAAGAATTGTTCATTACCATATGTGGATAATAAATATAGTTACAACCCTAGATTGCATTTGTTGATATTGACCTAGAGAGGATGTGATGCTGTTTGTGAAATAGCAAAAGAGACTGTTGAACCAGTTGGCATGATTGATAAAGGTGTTAATATGATTCTTAATGGGTTTTTATTATCTAGATTCTTTTCCTAGTGGTTTATAATATTTTGAATTTTACAATCCAAAAAAAAGTTGCCAGGATTGAATTTTTGGTTTAACTTCTGTTTTTACCATTTTTTCCTAAAACATTGGGCAAGAAAAGTACCTGGTATATAGTTAACCTAACTCAATACATGGTAGTTGAATAAATAGATGGATGATCAAACAACAAAAAAATAGTGGAGTCTCGCTCTGTCACCCAGGCTGGAGTGCAATGAAGTGATCTTGGCTCACTGCAACCTCCGACTCCCAGGCTCAAGCGATCCTTCCATCTCAGCCTCTTGAGTAGCTGGGACTAAAGGCATGCTCCATGCCTGGCTAATTTTTGTATTTTTAGCAGAGGTTGGGTTTCAACATCTTGGCCAGGCTAGTCTTGAACTCCTGACCTCAAGTGATTTGCCTGCCTCGACCTCCAAAAGTGCTGGAATTACAGGCATGAGCCATCGCACCTGGCCTCATTGTGGGGTTTTAATGTGTATTTCCATATTGACTAATGAGGTTGACCCTGTTTTCATGTGCTGATTAGATATATGTGTGTCTTCTGTTTTTGTGTTGTCTATTCAATTTTTTGCTTTTGGGGGAAAGTTGCATGAGACGTCTGCATGATGGTGACCAGTTTGCAGAGTTCCTGATGACTCTGCAGATGAACAGAAATGACCCAGGAACATGGCTTTTGGGGCCTGATGTACCACCTGCACTATAGCTCCAAGAATCATGAACTCAAAGTGTAAAATTGAGGCAATAAATAAATCTCAGTGGATTTCTAAGATATAAATCGTATAGAATTGGGTGTACCTTCAGACTGATAGTCGTACATGAGCAGTTTTGTGAGACATGGTTTTGATTTTTATGATGATCTAGAGAAGGAATAGTTTCTCATAGAAGCAGTAAGAGCAGTGGTTTGGAACTTGGACTCTAGAATCAGATACTGTGTTATATTTCTACCTCTGCCATTTACTGTGTCTTTTTGGAGTGACTTCCTAAACCTTTGGACTTCAGTTTCCTCATCAAAAATAGGAAAAAAAATAAGAAATAAAATAGGCTGGGCGCAGTGGCTCACGCCTGTAATCCCAGAGCTTTGGGAGGTTGAGGCAGGCGGATCACCTGAGGTCAGGAGTTCAAAACCAGCCTGGTCAACATGGAGAAACCCCGTCTCTACTAAAAATACAAAATTAGCTGGGTCTGGTGGTACATGCCTGTAATCCCAGCAACTTGGGAGCCTGAGGCAGGAGAATCGCTTGAACCTGAGAGGTGGAGGTTGTGGGGAGCCGAGATTGTGCCATTGCACTCCAGCCTGGATAACAAGAGTGAAACTGTCTAAAAAAAAAAAGAAAGGAAATAAAATAATGGTACCTATATCCCAAGCTATTGTGATAATTAAAGGAATTAGAACATATAAGACACTTACTTAAGGTCATGCTGGGTTTATAGGACACGCTGTATGAGGGCTAGCTCTTGTTATTACTAATTTCAAGTTGACACACTGGCATGATTATATCACTGTAAAGTGTGGATTTGGGCTGGGCACAGTGGTGTGTGTCTGTAGTCCTAGTTACTCGGGAGGTTGAGGCAGGAGGATTGCTTGAGCCCAAGAGTTTGAGGCTACAGTGAGCTATGATCGTGCCACTGCACTCCAGCCTGGGCAACAGAGTGAATCTCTATCTCTAAATAAATTAGTAAATAAATAAAGTATAGATTTCCTTAGGGACTAAGCAGGCTTTATTATTGGATAACCATTTATTTATGTATTAAACATCAAACATAAATGGCAACAGACAGTATGATTCCACTTACATACTGTTCTCAAAGTGATAACATTATAGAGATGGAGAGCAAAGGTGGTTGCCAGGCGTCAGGAACTCAGTGAAGGAGGCCATAGAGGGGAAACACAGGGAGAGAGCGCCTTTGTCATGTTGTCCTGGTGGTTACAAAAATCTCTACATGTGATAAAACCTCACTGAACTCTATGTGCTCATGCACACAGATGCACACTCACACACACAAATGAGTGCATGTAAAAGCTGATGACATCTGAATAAGGGCTGTAGACTGTACCGATGTCAACATTCTGGTTTGATATTGTACTATAGTTATTTATGTAAGGGGTTACCATTGGGGAAATCTGGGTGAAGGGTACCCAGGAACTCTCTGTACTCTGTTGAATTTTTTAAACAGCTTTATTAAGATATAGTTCACATACCAAGCAATTCATTAAAGTGTACCATTGAGTGGTTCTTAGCATATTTACAGAGTTTTGCAATCATCACAACAGGCAATTTTAGAACATTTTCATCACCTCAAAAAGAAATTGCATGCTGTAGCTAATACCCCTCCCAACCCAACCCCAAGGCCCCCCTCCAGCCCCTGGCAACCACCAGTATACTTCTGTCTCTAGAAATGTCTCTGTTTTGGACATTCCATATGAATGGAATCATACAGTGTGTGGTCTCTGTATTTTCTTTGCAACTCTCTGTAAGTCTATAATTATTTCAAAATAAGAAGTTATTTTGTTTTTTCTAAGACAGAGTCTTGCCCTGTTGCCCAGGCTGGAGTGCAGTGGTACAATCTCGGCTCACTGCAATGTCTGCCTCCTGGGTTCAAGTGATTCTTATGCCTCAGCCTCCCAAGTAGCTGGAATTACAGGTGCATGCCGCCACACCCGGCTAATTTTTGTATTTTTAGTAGAAACGGGGATTCACCATGTTGGCCAGGCTGGTGTCAAACTCCTGACCTCAAGTGATCCACCCATCTTGGCTTCCCAAAGTGCTGGGATTACAAGTGTGAGCCACTGCGCCCGGCCTCAAAATAAAAAGTTTTTAAAAATGAATTGAGGGGGCAGGCGTGGTGGCTCACGCCTGTAATCCTAGCACTTTGGAAGGCTGAGGCAAGTGG
This sequence comes from Macaca mulatta, assembly GCF_049350105.2. Classification (NCBI taxonomy): domain Eukaryota; kingdom Metazoa; phylum Chordata; class Mammalia; order Primates; family Cercopithecidae; genus Macaca; species Macaca mulatta. Next base: position 130,374,174 of record NC_133413.1, read on the forward strand.
ATCACTTGAGGTTAGGAGTTCAAGACCAGCCTGGCCAACATGGTGCAACCCCATCTCTACGAAAAATACAAAAATTAGCCAGATGTGGTGGTAGGCACCTGTAATCCCAGATACTTGGGAGGCTGAGGCAGGAGAATCGCCTGAATCCAGGAGGCGGAGGTTGCAGTGAGCCGAGATCATGTCATTGCACTCCAGCCTGGGTGACAGAGCAAGACACCATCTCAAAAAAAAAAAAAAAAAAAAGAAAGAAAGAATCGAGTGTTGCTATGGGACAAGGTCTCTGCTGGGCACTGGGGACACATGAGTAAGTGAAGCCGTGATCACTGCCCCAAAGAGCTTAGAGTTTAGAGGGAAAGACAGAGAAGGGGGCAGACAGTGAGGGTGCAGTGTTATCAGTGCTTTGGTGGAGGCGGCACAGGGGCCAGGAGAACACTAGGAAGAATAGAACTCAGATTGAAAGCAAGGTCAGACAAAGTTCCCCAGAAGAATTGGTTAGCAAATTTTTAAAGTGCATGCCATGTGGAAAGAACTTGGGACCATGGATGGATGGACAGCAGCTCATGTGGCATCTGTGGAAGAGAAGTCTTTCTTGAGACTTTTGTCCCTGTTGCCTGTGGTCCTTTGGCTGTCATGCTCAGTGTCCAGGATGCCAGATAGTCCTCATTGGCTGTTTTTTTTTTTTTTTTTTTTTTTCTCCCCAGTGTCCAACAAGCACCCATTTGTGGACAGCAATCTTCTCTACCAGTTTAGAATGAACTTCCGGCGGAGGCGAAGACTGATGGAGCTGCTCAATGAAAAGTCCCCTTCCTCCCAGGAAACTCATGACAGTCCCTTCTGCCTGAGAAAGCAGAGCCATGACAATCGGAAATCTACCAGCTTTATGTCAGGTATGCCATCCCAGCGTTTATTGGAGCTCAAGTGTTTGTCTTTTGAGAAATAGTGGAGCCTTGACTCACCTTTGTGAAACTCTGTTCTCTATGGGAGAGTAGACTTTTTACTTATTCATGGCCGGACGTGGTGGCTCACGCCTGTAATCCCAGCACTTTGGGAGGCCGAGGCGAGTGGATCACGAGGTCAGGAGATTGAGATCATCCTGGCTAACACGGTGAAACCCTGTCTCTACTAAAAATACAAAAAATTAGCCGGGCGTGGTGGCAGGCACCTGTGGTCCCAGCTACTTGGGAGGCTGAGGCAGGAGAATGGCCTGAACCTGGGAGGCGGAGCTTGCAGTGAGCCGAGATCGCGCCACTACACTCCAGCCTGGGCAAAAGAGTGAGACTACATCTCAAAAAAAAGAATTTTTACTTATTCATAACCAAGAAGTATGAAAAAAATTCCGAAACCCTAAGTTTTTCTTGGACAGCCAACTTAGATGCCAGGACTCTGTTTTATAAAAGTGTGTATTTGAATTATAGAAGGCCTCTCATGCTCTCACTCATACCTTATTTATTTTTCATTGCAAGCCATTCGTGCCTGGCATGATGGCACACACTTATAATCTCAGCTACTTGGGAGGCTGAGGTGGGAGAATCACTTGAGGTCAGGAGTTTGAGACTAGGCTGGGCAATATAGCAAGACCTCGTCTGTCCAAAAAATTTAAAAATAAATAAATAAATACAAGTTTTTGTTTGTTTGGTTTTTTAGATGGAGTCTCACTCTGTTGCCCAGGCTAGAGTGCAGTGGTGTGCTTTTGGCTCACCACAACTTCTGCCTCCCAGGTTCAAGCAATTCTCCTGCCTCAGCCTCCCAAGTAGCTGGGACTACAGGCGTGCATCACCATGCCTGGCTAATTTTTGTATTTTTAGTAGAGATGGGGTTTCACTATGTTGACCAGGCTGGTCTCAAATGCCTGGCCTCATGATCCTCCTGCCTTGGCCTCCCAAAGTGCTGGGATTACAGGCATGAGCTACCATGCCCAGCCTTACAAGTAGTTTTTACATATCATTTAATTATTCAGTTTTGTAAATCACAACTTCAAAAAGCTATCTATTTCAAAGATGAATAAGAAGATTATTTCTGTGGGCATTTACACTGGTAACCACAAAAAAGTGACTGGTTATCCACCCATTATCAGTGGGCGACAGAGAACAAAGAAGAACAATGCAAAGCTGATGCAAGTCTCGTAGAGCATAGCAGCCGGGGGTGTTACACAGTTAAAGTCCGACAGTCTCAGATGTGCAGTTAGCTGTGATGGAAATGATGGTGATTGGATGTAAAGGTGACCTGGCTGTGACAGCTGTCCCTCCATTGATTATGAGTGCTGATTTGGTTGATCTGTCTGTCCAGGAGAGTGTAAGAGGAAAACAAAAATGATGTGATTGGTGTTCACAAATGAGTGCATCCAGAAAATGTGAACTTGAAGTAAGTGTCCGTCTGTTTAAGAGGGTGAGGTGCTTAAAGGGGTATCTTGAACTGCCCTGAAAACTTGGTGTTATCTCGAGAAATTGGTTGGTTTAAGGTTTGAAACTACTGGGCTTAACCCAGCACAATATGAAAGTGTCATGACTTGGTTATGAACAGGAGATGACAGTGAGAGCACTTACAACTATATGTATTTTATTTATTTATTTATTTATTTTGTTTTATATTTTTTTGCGATGGAGTTTCGCTCTTGTTGCCCAGGCTGGAGTGCAATGGCGTGATCCTGGCTCACTGCAACCTCCGCCTCTCGGGTTCAAGCGATTCTCCTGCCTCAGCCTCCTGGGTAGCTGGGATTAGAGGCATATGCCACCACACCTGGCTAATTTTGTATTTTTAGTAGAGTCAAGGTTTCTGCATGTTGGTCAGACTGGTCTCGAACTCCCAACCTCCGGTGATCCGCCTGCCTCAGTCCCCCAAAGCTCTGGGATTATAGTTGTGAACCACTGCACCCAGCCACAACTATATGTATTGAGGCCAGGTGTGGTGGCTTATGCCTGTAATCCCAGTACTTTGGGAGGCCAAAGCGGGAGGATCACCTGAGGTCAGGAGTTCGAGACCAGCCTGGGCAACAAAGTGAAACCCTGTCTCTATTAAAAATACAAAAATTAGCTGGGTGTGGTGGTGGGTGCCTGTAGTCTTAGCTACCCAGGAGGCTGAGGAAGGAGTATCACTTGAACCCGGGAAGCGGAGGTTACAGTGAACAGCGATCTCGCCACTGCACTCCAGCCTCAGTGACAGAGCGAGACTCTGTCTCAAAACAAAACAACTGAATGTATTGAGACATTTCTGTGCCCCAGGCCCTGAGCCAAGCTTGGTTGTATGAATTTTCTCATTTAATTCTTACTGTAACCCTAAGAGAAAGGACTTTTCTTATCCCTATTTTACAGTTGAAGAGATTAAGATACAGAGCAATTAAGTGGCTTACGCAAAGTTAGGAAGTGGTGGGCAGAGCTCAGTCCACCAGCTGTAGCTAACACCAGCTTAGCTCCCAGCAGTTTTGTTTACTCCAGTGCTTTTAATATGCCACCACCTCCCCGATCCCCCACACCCAGGTTCCTCAGACACAGCCATCTGGAGGAGAGAAAGAAGCATAAGCTTCTGTGGGAAAAGAAAGACTGACTGAGGGTCAGGAGGCTAATCCTGTGCTCCCAGGCCAATCTGGTCAGGTCAGGAGGACACACTTGATATGTGTCTCCTTAACATTGTAAACTTCTGCAGAGTGATTTTACTTTCTCACAAACAAGGGTTTGCCTGTTTCTTGAGTGGGCCCGATAGACCTGAACAAGTGATAATGATGAGTAGAAGGATATAGTAACCATGGTAACCTGTATTAGTCCATTCTTGAATTGCTATAAAGGAATAACTGAGATTGAGTAATTTATTAGGTTGGTGCAAAGGTCATTGCGGTTTTTGTTGTGAAAAGTAATGGCAAAATTGCAAAAAGTAATGGGGCACAGAAATGTCCTATAGTTAGTTGTAAGTGGTCTCATTGTCACCTCCTATTCTGTCCATCAGCTTTAGCTAACATCAGTTTAACTCATACCAAGCTTCATGCACCCAAGCTTGGCTCGGTGCCTGGGGCACAGAAATTACTATTAATGGCAAAAACCGCGATGACTTTTGCACCAACCTAATATCAAGAAAAGAAGTTTAATTGGCTCACCATTCTGCAGGGAAAACAGGAAGGATGGTGGTATCTGCTTTTGGGGAGACCTCAGGAAGCTTCCAATCATGGTTGAAGGTGAAGTGGGAGTAGGGGTCTCACATGGCGCAAGTGGGAGTGGCAGGGGTTGGGGGTGGAGGTGCCACATACTTTCAAACAACTAGATCTCACAAGAACTCACTTACTATGGTGAGGACAGTGTAATGGGGATGGAACCATTCATGAGAATCCACCCCCATGATCCAGTCACCTCCCACCAGGCCCCACTTCCAACATTGGGGATTACCTTTCAACATGAGATTTGGGTGGGGACATATATTCGAACCACATCATGACCATGAACACCAGCATTTATTTTGGGCTTCCCACGTGCCAGGGTCTCCATGATTTCTTTCATTCAGTCATATACCCTCCCCATGTTGATAGCCAGCTTACTCCATGACAGAGAACCAAATCAGAAAAGTAAAGACATACACGCTCAAAGCCTGAATGTGTGCTCTGTATTTTAAGCTCCTTCTTCCATGGCTCTGGATGATTAATCCTTCTTTGTTTTTGTTTTTATTTTTTCTGAGACAGAGTCTCACTCTGTCGCCCAGGCTGGAGTGCAGTGGTGCCATCTTGGTTCACTGCAGTCTCTGCCTCCCAGGTTCAAGCAATTCTCCTGCCTCAGCTTCCCAAGTAGCTGGGATTACAAGTGCGTGCCACCATGCCTGGCTAATTTTTGTGGTTTTAGTAGAGATGGAGTTTCACCATGTTGGCCAGGCTGGTCTTGAACTCCTGACCTCGTAATCTGCTCACCTCGGCCTCCCAAAGTGCTGGGATTACAGGCATGAGCCACCGGGCCCAGCCTGATTAATGGTTTTATTTGAAATCAGAAGGCATTTATTTTCACTGTTGATTCATCCCGTGTAACTAGCAAGTCATTTATATCCTAGCAAGGACTGCTCAGCATGGATGTGGTAGTTCTTGAAATAATATCATCTTTTCATGCTCATGATATAACCCACCCCTTGCACAATCCTATAAGACAGCATTGTTCTCACTTTACAGTCAGGGAAATTTAGGCTCAGAGAGCTTCCCTGAGGTGACCCCAAGTTGTGCTACAAGTGGCAAAGCTGGCCAGGCATGGTGGCCCACGTCTGTAATCCTAGTGCTTTGGGAGGCTGAGATGGGTGGATCACTTCAGGCCAGGAGTTCAAGACCAGCCTGGCCAACATGGTGAAACCCAATCTCTACTAAAAGTACAAAAATTAGCCGAGTATGGTGATGGGCACCTATGGTCCCAGCTACTGGGGAGGCTGAGGCAAGAGAATTGCATGAACCCAGGAGGCAGAGGTTGCAGTGAGCCCAGGTTGTGTCACTGTACTCCAGCCTGTGCAACAGGGTGAGACTCCATCTCAAAAAAATAAAATAATATAATATAAAGTAAGAGTAGAGCTGCAACTCAAGCTCTTGTTTTTCTGCCACTAAGACCAGTGTGCTTTTTCCTGGCCTCCCTGGACGTTGCAGCTGAAAGCCTATGTGCTCTAGTGAGCCGAGACCATCCCCTCGTTGACTGTGTGTGTTCTCTGGCCTACGCAGTGAGCCCCAGCAAGGAGATCAAGATCGTGTCTGCAGTGAGGAGGAGCAGCATGAGCAGCTGTGGCAGCAGCGGCTACTTCAGCAGCAGCCCCACCCTCAGCAGCAGCCCCCCTGTGCTCTGCAACCCCAAGTCCGGTGAGTGCCCAAAAGGTGGCCCCACTCCTAAGACTGTGGGGACTTGGGCAGGTCCCTGGGAAGCAGAATCTGAGATAGCAGGAGACTAGCGTGCGGGTTCTAGTAAGTTAGAGCATGCTCTTGGGGTCCACACATGTTGAATGAAGGGAAGGAAGAATTGGGCTGAAGGAGAAATTGGGTTGTAGCCCAGTCTCAGTGAAGGCTGTCATTGACCCAATAAGACCTCAGGAGCTGGGATGGCCCTTCCAAGTTGCCTGGAGTTGTGTTGAGGGGCTGGGCCTTTAGATCCACGTGTTGGCCACTTACTAGATATTGGCTGCCCCTGGGAGGAAGGCATGACCTTGGGCGAAGCAGCTGTCTTCAGAGAGATGGTCCCCAAGACAGCTGAGGGCCGTTGCCATGCCATTAGCACTCCCTGAGCTGGGAGGAGTTCCTGAGCCCTGAAGGGGGTTTTGGGCAGTGTGTGTAACAGTGTTCACAGCAGGGGAAACAGCACTTCCCCCGAATGCAGCCGATGCAAAGATCTGTTGGGGCCCAACACCCTTAAGGAAGAAGCATGGATGTGTGCAAACCCAACTATCCCTGGAATTGACCCTGGGTGCCTTGTGGTTTCAAACTCTGCTCCTCAACCTCCATGGCCTTTATATTCTAGGAAAAAAATCTAGGCACAAAGATTGTTGGTGAACATGTACTTAGAAACAATCCTTCTTCCACCCAATCAGTTAACCCCCCAGGAACTGGCAATCCATTGAAGCTACCCTTTCTCAGCATCCCTTACCCATCTCATGTCCTCACTGTTCTCCTTGCCAGGATGAGGACATGTGGTCCATCACTACAGCAACTGCCAGAAAACACTCTCAGACCCATTTGTTTAAGGCCCTGTCCAGTTTGTCACCTTCAAGGAAGAGGCTCTGTTCCTTTTGTTCATGTTGTTTCCTCATCATCAGATCCTGGGGATACAAAGATGACAGGTCATAACCCCCAACTCAGTGAATACACCACCTCTTTGGAGAACAAAACAAAATATTTCACGTTAGTAAGAATAAGGACTAATCGATGAGGTTCAAAAGGCTTTGAGAGAAAACTCTGTCATCTAATGCTATTATCTAGGAAGGTGGCTCTTTTTCCTGATCTAACTTTTTTTCTTTTTTTGCTGCCTTCTGGAGAGTTAGCGGCAGGAACAAATGTAACCTGTAAGTGAATGAAGAAACTGGCTTCCACACTGTACTGGCTGAAGAGTTGTTGAGTGCTAGGTTTTTCAATTCCTGGAGTTTGCTGATAAAGCAGAATGAAAAAGGAGAACTGAATTCTTAGAAATGGGATGTTTGAAGCCTTCATAGAAATCTGACAGGCATCCTCAAAGTTAAAAGCAAAAGATCTCAGTTTCAATAAAAGGGTCAGTGGTGCCATAACCATTTTACATGTTTTTGATTGCTTATGATGGAATACGAAAAAAGTGTGAATTACTGAAATTAGCAACAAAATCCATGTTCTCTGAGGTAGGTTAGTATTGTTTCCTCTTTCTCCTTGCCTCTGGGTCAAAGGCAAGAGTTTACTGTTACGCAGGCAGAAGAGAAAGGTCTTGTTTCCTTTCGTGGCTCTCCAAGGACAAGAGCTGTCAGGACTGAGCTGTGGTTTGTAAATCCCACGTCTTACCCATAGTTTGACAAGCTTCTCTCTCACTCTTGAGAGGGTTCCCAAGACCTAGTGAGCTCATCTGTGATTTTTTTTTTTTCTCAAGCAGATGATCAGGCCTTCACAGTGATGCATTTAAAAATTAATTATCCTAAAGATACCAGGATATGTTTTTTAGTACTGTATACAAATGCCCTAAGCCAGACACAAAAAAAAAAACAGTACTAAAGACATTGATGTTATCGGTATCATCGTAATAAGCAAATAAGCTTCCAAGGATATGAAAAGAAAAAAGCTTTTCCTGGGCCTCAAAGTTTCTACAGTTTTCAACATAATAAAGAGGAGAAGTGCATTAAAATGAATGGTCAGCACTGCTGCCAAATAGTACAGTGTGATTCATGTATCCAAATTCATAAGCCCCTGAGGGTTTATGGGGAGTGGAGAGAGAGTTATCTGACGGAGAATAAAAAAGATCTCAGTCCTCAAATATTGACCACTTTTCTTCTCTCCCATCCATCTGCTGAGAGATACTATTTCCATCTTGATGTTTGACCTACTCCCTCTTGTTTAGCGACCATAAATTAATTTTCACTTTCATGAGATTTCTGAAAGCAAGGTGATAAGATCAGCGAACTGTCACCTCAACGAGAAGCACTGGATTGCCTTTCACTGAGAGGGTGCTTGTCAGACCAGAAGGCCGCGCATGTAACCAGCGGGCAAGGCCCAGCTGCCTGGTGGATCATCAGGCCTCTCCCCACGCTCCCTTTCCTTGTCTGCTGCACACTCATTCCAGGACTGGTATCTGACCTCTGACTGTCACTAGCAAAGGGGATCGGAGGATGCCACTTCACCAGGTTAGGCCCCGTGGCTGGGGCCTTTTCTGTTTGTCTGTGGCACTTCAAGTTCACGATGTCTACAGAGCTGGATTAGAATGGTCCCTGTCCCCTGACCCCCTGGCTATTTGGGGAGGATATGACAGCCCCTCTCCAGTTCTTAGTGAGCACAGGATGGATGGGGAGGTTCATTTCAGTGGGTTTTAGGCAGCCACAAGTCAGGAACTGGCTGCTGTCTGCTATCTTGGTGGGCAACAGCAGCGAGCTGATGTGAGGAGGACGGCATGCCACTATCTTCCTGAGCTTCTAGACCCTTTCTTTTGCTTGCAGGACAGCATGGCCCAGAGTGAGTGTGGCACAGTAGCTGAGAATATGGGCACTGGTGTCTAATGCCTGAGTTTGATTCTACTTCTGCCACCCATTAGCTCTGGAACCTTGGACACAATCAATTTAACTTTTCTAAGGTTGTTTTTGCAGTTATAAAATGGGGATAACAACGATCCTAACTCGTTCATTCTTGTGACGATTAAGTGAGTTAATATATTCACATCACCTCGCATGGTGCCTCTTTAGCACATGTTAAATACTCCGAAAAGCTCACTAGCATTATTACTCAGGGCAGAAAGCAGTGTGTACATGCAGTCCCAGGTATTAAGAAGGAAATGAGGCCGGGTGGCTCACGCTTGTAATCCCAGCACTTTGGGAGGCTGAGGTGGGCGGATTGCCTCAGGTCACGAGTTCAAGACCAGCCTGGCCAACATGGTGAAACCCTGTCTCTACTAAAAATACAAACATTAGCCAGATGTAGTGTTGGGTGCCTGTAATCCCAGCTACTCAGGAGACTGAGGTGGGAGAATTGCTTGAATCCAGGAGGCGGAGGTTGCAGTGAGCCAAGATTGCATCATTGCATCATTGCACTCCAGCCTGGACGACAAGGGCAAAGCTCCGTCTCAAAAAAAAAAAAAAAAGAAAGAAAGAAAAAAAAAATTGACCTGTCCTCTTATCCCCACCCCCCGCCACTCTTGCTTTCCTTCCTTTTCTTTTTTTCCTTAGCTTTGTAAGGTAGGTTTAGGGTTATGTATGTTTGCTGCTATTTTCTGTCTCCACTCAGCTAAAATATAAAGTGTGAGGCAGGGATCTTTGCTACTTTTTCTACCGATGGTCACCTATGAGATATCAATAAATAGCTGCTGAATACATGGATGGAGGACTTGGAAGTGCTTATGTCTTGACATTATGTTTGTCTGACAGTGCTGAAGAGACCCGTCACCTCTGAGGAACTCCTTACTCCCGGGGCTCCGTATGCAAGGAAGACATTCACGGTAGGCTGATGGTCTGGCCTGTTTCTCCTGTGCTGCCCATTCTTCTGCGCCGTGTCCATGTGTCAATGGGTAGCTTATAGACTGAGCTGAAAACTGTTTTTCTAGTTTTCTTTTTGTTTTTAGCATAATTATGATAATAGGTTTTCTTGACCTTAAGGCACTAAGATGCATTAGGACTTCACATGCTTTATTATTCATACAGCATTTAACATTTTTTTGATGTGTTGTTTGTTAAAGAAAAGATTTCCATTATACGCTTATTCTAATTTAATTGCAAATTTTAAGATTGGCATCATTTGCACTTGCATTTGCCTTAAAATCTAATAATTTTAGATTTTATTTCCCACCATTAGTAATTTAAATTATTATTAATTTTATGGCAAATGGAAGTGCCAATGATGCCAATAATCCCTTCTGCATTATAATTAATTCTAGACGTTATTTAAAACATTAGGGGAGTGTTAAGGTAGAGAAAGGAAACTGTGGGATAAATTGTTCTACCGTAGGCAGGGTGCTTCGACAATGTGAGCATGCCTTGAGGTACACAAGCCTCTGACTTGCTGTGAGCAGCTCCGGACCTCCTGCCCCTTCTTGGAGGTCCTTTAGGTTCCTTCTGCCTGCATTGGATTTCTTCAAATGGAATGAAAGTGCTCCTCTCAGCATCACCACCCCCACTCCCCTTCCCGTGTCTCCTTCTGTCAATCTCCTCAAATTCACGTTCATACCCTCTTCAAAACACTTCTACTTCTCCTTCATCTTCTAACTTAGTGGCATTACCTCAGGCTGGGGGAGAATTCTATCCACACTCAGTCACGCAACAAACATTTGCTAAGGGCCGCTTCACATTCTGAATGCTGAGGAGTTAATAGGAGAAAGGCACTGATAACACGTCTGTACCAGAGGAAAAGATAAACTGTACCTTCGGAAGTGAAATTGAGTATAATACACAAATAACAGCAAACTGTAAAGTAATGGAAGTGCCTGAAAATCTTGAGCATTTCCACAAAAATTTTCGTTTACCTCCCTGTTTCTCCCTGTTTTTCCTCAGTCTCCAGCATTGAAGAGAGAGCAGATTGTATTTTGAAAGTATTTGTTTTTGATTTTTAATTTAAATGCCAACATTGTTAGTAATTGATTGTGAATGTGTTTCAGCTGTGTTTTAGTTGGGCTATGTGTGAAAGACGTGGCTAGGAGCTGTCCAGGGAATGAAACTGTCAGCTCTAATAATGATTTCTATAGAAAAGGCCTTCTCTAATTCCAAACAACTTTTGGTTTACAGTCTACTTGTACATTGTACATTGTGAACTTTATGTACTTTTTCAATTTTTTCCCCCCTTGGTGGAGAATATTGTGTTTTTAGAAAGCCAAGTCTAACCTGGGCATGAGGGCTCACGCCTGTAATCCCAGCACTTTGGGAGGCTGGGCGAGCAGATCACCTGAGCTCGGAAGTTTGAGACCAGCCTGACCATCATGGTGAAACCCTGTCTCTACTAAAAATACAAAAAATTAGCCAGGCGTGGTGTTGCGTGACTGTAATCCCAGTCACTTGGGAGGCTGAGGCAGGAGAATCACTTGAACCCGGGAGGTGGGAGTTGCAGTGAGGTGAGATTGCCCCACTGTACTCCAGCTTGGGTGACAGAACAAGACTCTGTCTCAAGAAGAAAAAAAAAAAAAGAAAAGAAAGCCAAGTCTCTTCATTTCCCACCATCAGTAATTTAAATAATTATGCTAGACTTTAATGACATTGCAGGATCAAGAGTGTATCATTTGGATACTGGGGAAAAGAACAAACTTAGAGTAGAAATTGTATCCGGAGAGACATTTCAACCATGTTATGACTTTTTCTAAACCTTCTATTGGAGTCTGACATTACATTGTATAACAGCCTAAGAAAGAGAAAATCTTCCAGTTGTTTATTGAATCATGCCCTCACGGGAGCATCTTCTTTCTGCCAAACAGGTTAGATTTTTTTTTACCACCTTTTCTACAGGGAGATGCCTGGGTTTGTGATAGAAGCAGTGTTCCAATCCCCTGGCAGGGGAGAGAGAAACGGGGGAAAATATGTCACGGTGCATACTTAATCCTGGGCTGGTCTTCTCTCCCTCAGAAGAATAAGCAAATTGCCGGAGACAGTCGGCTGCTTGCTAATTGTGGTTTTCCTCTCCAGATTGTTGGTGACGCGGTTGGCTGGGGTTTTGTGGTGCGAGGAAGTAAGCCATGCCACATCCAGGCTGTAGACCCCAGTGGCCCTGCAGCCGCAGCGGGAATGAAGGTACTAATGGGTCTTTCTCACTCTCTTTTATAACTGTCTTGGGTTCTTCATGCCAAATTGGCCATGATTCTTACTAGGGATCCAAACCCATCTTATTTTGTGTCCTTTTCTATTTCTGCCCTCTCTTTCTTGTTCCCCAAAATCTTTAACCTTTCCCTGGGTCTTCCCTCTCCTCTAATAAACATTTAGAAGTATCTAGCCAGGCGTGGTGGCTCACACCTGTAATCCTAGCACAGGAGGCCAAGGCAGGCAAATCACTTGAGGTCAGGAGTTCAAGACCAGCCTGGCCACCATAGCGAAACCCTGTCCTTACTAAAAATACAAAAATTAGCCAGGTGTGGTGGTGCACACCTGTAATCCCAGCTACTCAGGAGGCTGAAGCAGGAGAATTGCTTGAACCCAGGAGGCAGAGGTTGCAGTAAGCCAAGATCGTACCACTGTACTCCAGCCTGGGTGACAAAGCGAGACTCTGTCTCTAAAACAAAACAAAACAACAACAAAACAACATTTAGCAGTATCTAAATACCTCTAGCTTAATTTCATTATTTGATGCCATGTGTGCTTTTTCTCCCTAAGTGTTTTGGCTTCACTTTTGTCAAATTTCCTTTTCCCTTTCTGAATGGGGTTAAAATGAAGTCAAGCACGTATGATATAGGAACCAGGAGAGCAAATTTTCCTACCTCCCTGGTGTTTGGAGGTTTGGTCTCCAAATCTCCCCTGGTGTTTTACATGTTCCCCCTCAACCAATACTGAGTTTGAAAAATTATGTATTTCCCTTTGCTTAAATCTTTGTGTAAGAACTCCAATGCTTCTATTCTGTGCAAGGTATATTCCTGTGGGGTTTATGTATCTAGTAGCACATACTAGACCATACGACATAGCCAATATTGAGAAAAAGAAAATAAAAGCCATGAAATTTGGAAGAGATCTGGAGATCTAGATCTTGGTCCTGTTAGTTACTAGCTTGTTGACTTTGAATAAGTTTTATAACATCTCACAGTCTGTTTTCTCCTCTCTGAAATGACAGTCGTACTATTTCCCATTGTTTTATGGATTAAATGTGTGGAAACCTTGATAAAGTACAAAGAGCTACACAAACATCAATTCATTATTGAATGAATTATGGAAGACTTTTGAAAATAACTTTTACATATTTACTGAAATGATACATATATGTGCCAGGTATGGTGGCTCATGCCTGTAATCTCAGCATCTTGGGAGGCTGAGGCGGGTGGATAACTTTAGGTCAGGAGTTCAAGACTAGCCTGGCCAACATGGTGAAACCCAGTCTCCACTAAAGATACAAAAAATTAGCCAGGCGTAGTGGCTCACTCCTGTAGTCCCAGCTACTCAGGAGGCCGAGGCAGGAGAATTGCTTGAGCCTGGGAGGCAGAGGTTGCAGTGGGCTGAGATCAGACCCATGTACCCCAACCTGGGTGACAGAGCCTGAGACTCTGGCTCAAAAAAAAGAAAAAAAAAGACACATATACAGTCAAGAAATGTGGAAAATATATGCGAGCAGGAAAAAAAGTAAAATTACGTCTAATCTTCCCTAATTCAGAGATGACTACTGTTAACATTTTTTAAGCAGCTTTGAAGTGTGTAATTGGCATCCTATAAAATGTAGCCATTAACATTTTGATTTATATTCTTCTAGACTTCTTGTGTGTATATATATTATATATATTGTTTTTTTTTTTTTTGTTGAGACGGAGTCTCGCTCTGTCGCCCAGGCTGGAGTGCAGTGGCCTGATCTCAGCTCACTGCAAGCTCCGCCTCCCGGGTTCACGCCATTCTCCTGCCTCAGCCTCCCGAGTAGCTGGGACTACAGGCGCCCGCCACCTCGCCCGGCTAGTTTTTTGTAGTTTTAGTAGAGACGGGGTTTCACTGTGTTCACCAGGATGGTCTCGATCTCCTGACCTCGTGATCCACCCGTCTCGGCCTCCCAAAGTGCTGGGATTACAGGCTTGAGCCACCGCGCCCGGCCATATATATGGTTTTTATTTAAGAGGATGTTGAGGTTTTTTGCTTTGATATACCTTTATATAGCACAGCTTTGTTCTATTGTCTGTGAAATGTTTCATAAGAGGATATTTCTGTCTTGATTATCTGAAACCATAAGAGGATGCAGAAGGCTTAAAAGCTAAAGATCATTCCCCTGTTCATTTATTCGATACTTTCATCCTCTTCCATCAGCCTTTTCTAGAGTAGCAATAAGCATGATTGGGATCTCCGCCTCTCGAATTTCCAGCATGAGCTCTCTGGCATTGGTTTGCATGCTGGAAAAAATAAGTGGGCAACAGAACATGGCTCAAGGAAGCGAAGAGCACCTTTACTGCCTGCCCAGGTATCAGCACAGGTGTGATTAGGGGCTGCCTCCGCCTTTTGATTTGAACACCTCACTCATGTCGGGGAGGCACAGGCCCTGGGATCCTGTGCTCGGAGCCAGCCATGGAAGCCCTGCTGGCTAAGGCAATGCATGGCAGAGCCCTTTTACCTTCCCAAGACTGCAGCGGGCACAGCACCAAAGCAACTCAGAGTAGGAATGTTGGCCGGGCTCATAAAAAAGCAAGCATTTGCATCCATGCCGAGGCTGAATTTTTCATTTTCTAATGGAACTCTTGGCTGGGGAAGGATTTTATATTTTATTTCCACAATAAAGTACCTACTATAAATTTATTTTGGCACAGTGCTTCTGTTCTGAGTATGTACTCACTAGCATGATGCTTTGGCTTAAAGAACATTTCTTTTGAGGAAAGCAATGAATTTATTTACATTGCAACTAAAGACCTTGTTTTGTTTAGCCAAGTGTACAGTGAAATTAATTGATTTTAGTTTATCTTTGTTGATGTACATACATAACCATTCTGGGCAATGTCAACTGATTAACTCTTTAATGTATATACCCTGACTGATGTTTTACCTTATATATTTTTTCAATTTCATAAGTTAATGCTTCATATGGTTTATGTGTTTAGTTTCTTCAGAGGTACACAGTGGTTTTCTTATGTTATAGAGCTTTACAGAGTTCATTAGAGCAGCCTTTCCATCATTGTATTATTACACAGCTCTCTGGTCCAGCAGAACATCTGTTCTGAGGTTCTCTGATCAAAGCAGTTTTGAACTGCCACATACTTTATCCCTCTCTTAGAAATTCACAAAACACATGAGTATATTGAAAATTCTGACAAACCCGGCAAGAGGAAAAAAATGCTTATTTAAATTGTTTAACATAACATATTATCATTTAAGAGAAACACACAAAAGGAATCTTTATCAGCGTTGTTGTTAAGATATAGCCCTAAAACTCTTCTAAGAAGATGCTTTTGGCCAAACTGCATTGGAATTCATATAAAGTCACCACTTAATGACAGGGTTATGTTCTGTGAAATGGGTTTTAAGGCGATTTTGTGATTGTGTGACCATCATGGAGTGTACTTACACAAACCTGGGTGGCACAGCCTACCACACACCTAGATATAGCCTATCGCTCCTAAGCTATAAACACTGTACAGCATGTTACTGCACTGAATACTGTAGGCAATTGTAACACAATGGTATTTGTGTGTCTAAACATAAAAAAAGGTCCATGACAACTATGATGTCACTGGGCAATGGGAATTTTTTTTAAAGCATTCTCTCTCTCTTTTTTTTTTTTTTTTTTTTGAGACAGAGTCTGGCTCTGTTGCCCAGGCTGGAGTGCAATGGCACAATCTCGGCTCACTGCAACCTCTGCCTCCTGGGTTCAAGCAATTCTCCTACCTCAGCCTCCCAAGTAGCTGGGACTACAGGTGTGCACCACCACGCCCAGCTAATTTTTGTATTTTTAGTAGAGACAGGGTTTCACCATTTTGGCCAGGATGGTTTCGATCTCTTGACCACCTTGGCCTCCCAAAGTGCTGGGATTACAGGCGTGAGCCACCATGCCCAGCCAAATTTTTCAGCTTTATTATAATCTTAAAAGATGATGGGGGGCCAGGCTCAGTGGCTCATGCCTGTAATCCCAGCACTCTGGGAGGCTGAGGTGGGAAGATCACCTGAGGTCAGGAGGTTGAGACCTACCTGGCCAACATGCTGAAACCTAGTCTCTACTAAAAATACAAAAATTAGTTGAGCATGCTGGTGGGTGCCTGTAGTCCCAGCTACTCAAGAGACTGAGGCAGAAGAATCGCATGAACCCAGGAGGCGGATGTTGTAGTGAGCCAAGATCACGCCATTGCACTCCAGCCTGGATGACAAGAGGGAAATTCCGTTTCCAAAAAAAAAAAAATGATGGGACCACCATCGTATATGCAGTTTGTAGTTGACTGAAACATCATTATGCAGTGCATGACTATACAGAGAATACACTTTTAGTATTACTATTTGTTGGTTAAATTAAAAGGACAGCAAATACTATGTCCTTCCGTATAGTTTAGCTGTTTATATTCATTAGAAATTATTTTGTACATTATTTTCTTACCTAAAACACTGACTCAGTTTTTTCCTATTTTACCATTTGTCATAGAATAATTTCACTTACAAAGAAGCCATTTGTATAATCTAATCGTAAAGGCTTGTTCCCAGAAACCTGTCATTGCTGATACCTTCAACTCGGAAAACTACAGAGTTTGAGGTGTGTAGTCCTCAAGAGGGTCCTGGGGTGCCCTGTGGGAAGGATCCTCCCAGTTGGGCACTGATTAACCTGCGAGGTCTGGGTGGTGGAAATTGTCCAACATCCTGAGCACATGCCTCCTTTTGGCATCTCTGACTGTCCAGAGCTAACCTAGGATAGCGTAAAGTGCCTCCGTGTCCCTTCCTACACTGAATGTCAGGCTCTTCCTTTAGTCAGAGTTCTCATTTTCTCTAGGTTTTGAATGGGGGCAGAGCCCTGTATCTGGGCCTATGTGGCTGCTCCATCCAGGGAAATCTTTATACTTCTGCTATGACTACTTTTTTTTTTTTTTTGAGATGGAGTTTCACTCTTGTCGCCCAGCCTGGATTGCAGTGGTGCCATCTTGGTTCACTGCAACCTCCACCTCCTGGGTTCAAGTGATTCTCCTGTCTCAGCCTCCCAAGTAGCTGGGATTACAGGCATGCGCCACCATGCCCGGCTAATTTTATGCATTTTTAGTAGAGATGGGGTTTCACCATGTTGACCAGGCTTGACCCAGCATCTTTGAATTTGAGTTATTCTTATTTTGAAAGTTCTTTTACTTAAAAAAATAAAATCTGTAAACCCTGGGCTTGGAGGACTTTTGTTTGGCACTACAATTCTAGAATGGAGCGTGAAATATAGAAATCATCAAAAGTTTCATCAACCTATGCAATGCATTTACCTCGAGAAGTTGTTTCCTGCATTTTTCCTTTGATGACTTTTCACTCATCCTTGAAGAATTTTATATCCAGGGCTTCTGATTTCCTTTCAATGCAAAGGGGAAAGGAACAAACAAGAGAAGGAACTGTCTCTTCTATGTACCTGACCCTGTGCCGTGCGAGGCTCTTTCTCTACAGGAGCTCATTTAATGTCAGCATCCAAATACTCATGTCCTAGAGGAAGAAATCATTCCAGGAAGAAAAAATTCTGTCTCTTATCTCTTTGCTGCTACTTTGAAAGAGAAGCCAGTTCCTTCCCCAAGCTATTTTTTTTTTCCTTTTCTTAGACGGAGTCTCACTCTTGTCACCCAAGCTGGAGTGCAGTGGTGTGATCTTAGCTCACTGCAACCTCCACCTCCCAGGTTCAAGTGATTCTTCTGCTTGAGCCTCCCGAGTAGCTGGGACTACAGGCATGTGCCACCGCACCTCATTTTGTATTTTTAGTAGAGACAAGGATTCCCCATGTTGGCCAGGCGTGTCTCAAACTCCTGACCTCAAGTGATCTGCCCACATTGGCCTCCCAAAGTGCTAAGAATAGCTACAGCTATTCTGTAGGTTACAGTATAATGAATATTGTGTAAACATTGGTTTCATGTTACAACCTTGAATGGTATAATCTTTTTTTTTTTTTTTTTTTTTTTTTAAATCACATCAAGTCTAAACCCATTTCTGGACCATACTATCTATGATAACCTTATTTTACATGATCCTCTAGAAGACATCCTCTGCTTTAGTCGGGAAGAATTTTTATATTTCAGGAGTACATCATGATTATGCCTATGTCTGCCTATTAAAGAAAATCTAATTAAGTGACTCAGGCACTCAAAATACTCTAATGGCTCCCCATTACAATAAGAATAAACTCAGATGTTTTCTGTGGTCTACAAAGTCTGTAATCTGGACCCTACTTATCATGTCTTTATCTCCTTCCCTGGCTTTATCTCTGTTCCTCCCAGACACTGGGTTTGCTCCTGCCTAGGGCTGAATAGCTGGTTCCATTGTTGTCCTTCAAGTCTCAGATTAAATGTTAATTTTTCAGAGAAACCTTCCTTGAATACCCTGTGATATTCCTCCTGTCTTTCTCCAATTACTTCTCCTCGTATCACCATGTGGTCTTAGTCATTTTAGGCTGCTATATAGAATTGATGGCTTAAATGACAAACATTTGTCTGGGAAGTCCAAGATGAAGGTGCTGGCAGACTCGGTGTTTGGTGAGGGTCTACTTTCTGGTTTGCAGTTGGTCATCTTCTCGCTATATCCCAACAATGATGATATGGCTCCAATGAGTGGAGGAACACCAGGTTCTTTGTCTTGAATCAAATTGGAAAAAACGACATGGCCACGTGTGGAGTAGTTTTAAGGAGTAGAGAGTCTAATAGGCAAGAAAAATGGGAGGATGCCAAAAATAGATGCTCCCCTGTGCAGAGACAGAGGGAGGGGGGCTCCACAGCCGAAAGAGGAGACCCCAGGTGCCACAAATACCAGCCAGTTTTATAAGAAGGTGGGGGGAGCTGGTGTCTGATTTGCACAGGGCTCAGGGGATTGGTTTGACAAGGCATGTCATTCACGTAGCCCAAAAAAGCTGGCCCTCCCACCCTAGTCTTTTAACATGCAAATGCAGGGCACCATGATGTTCTACACACATTGGGATAGGTGGGGGCAGCCATGTTGCCAGGAATGTGTGTCGCAAGGGCAAGAAGGCCAGGGAATCGCCATGTTTGGATGGACCCAGTTTCTAATGGCCGCCATTTGCATATTAAAGATTGCTGGCCTGGCTCTAAGAGCTGCTTTAAAAACGAAAACTTCCCTAGGACCCCTTTTCCTCTCTATCTGCCTAAAATAACTTCTTAATAACTTACAACAGTGATATAGTACAGAGAGAGCAAGAGCAAGTTCTCCAGTCTGCTTATAAAGGCACTAATCCCATTCATCAGGGCTCGACCCTCATGACCTCATTTCCTCCCAAGGCCCCACCTTCTAATACCATCACACTGGGGGTTAGAATTTCAGTGTATCAAAAAAAAAGTTTGTTGTTTTTTTTTTGAGATGGAGGTTCGGTCTTGTTGCCCAGGCTGGAGTGTAATGGCCCGATCTCAGCTAACTACAACCTCCGCCTCCCGAGTTCAAGTGATTCTTCTGCCTCAGCCTCCCAAGTAGCTGGGATTACAGGTGTGCAACACCACGCCCAGCTAATTTTTTTGTATTTTTATTAGAGACAGGGTTTCACCATGTTGGTCAGGCTGGTCTCAAACTCCTGACCTCAAGTGATCCACTTGCCCCAGCCTCCCAAAGTGCTGGGATTACAGGTGTGAGCCACCATGCCTGGCCATGGAATTTTTATTTATTTTTTTTTTTTTTTAAAGAAAGAGTTCCACCTTGTCACACAGTCTGGAGTGCAGTGGCCTGAACATGGCTCAATGCAGCCTCCATCTCCTGGACTCAAGCAATCCTCCTGTCAACCTTCCAAGTAGCTTGGACCACAGGCACATCATGCCACCATGCCTGGCTAATTTTTATACTTTTTGTAGAGATGGAGTTTTGCCATGTTGCCTAGGTTGGTCTCAAACTCCTGAACTCAAGTGATCTGCCCACCTCAGGATACCAAAGTGTTGAGATTACAAGCTTAGGCCATCACAACCAACCTCAATGTATGAATTCTGGGAATACACAAACGTTCAGTCTGTAACACCTGTCTTATTGTCTCCATCATATTTTTTAGAATCTGATTGTATATATGTTACTTGTCCATCTGTTTTCAATGACTGTCTAAATGTAGAGCCCTTGTCTGTCTTAACTACTATATTCTCAATACCTAGCACAATTCTTGGCATTTAGTAAGTGCTGGAAGCAAATTTACTAAATGA
Organism: Macaca mulatta; assembly: GCF_049350105.2. NCBI lineage: Eukaryota > Metazoa > Chordata > Mammalia > Primates > Cercopithecidae > Macaca > Macaca mulatta. The sequence goes on from NC_133413.1 coordinate 130,394,255, forward strand.
TTGAATGAACTGATACTTCCAAAGAAAGGCTAAGGGAATATACTTAGTGACCACCAGCATTGTGTCCCCATGAACTCTTACTGTTCCAACAACTGCTGAAGGTGGGTAGGTAGTGTTCTCCTTACTTTACAAATGAGGAAACCGAGACCCAGTTTATCCTTTTCCCTAGGTCACCCAGCTTGTAAATGTCAGAGTTAGATTCAAATCTGATATATCTCCCCCAACACCCACATGCTTCCTATTGTATTATTTCAAAAAATGCAAACCCATGAGGTGGAGGCCAATAGATGACATATTCTATTAAACCCTGAAATCCCTGGCAAACTGCCATAGATGCATGACCTTTTGTGTCTTCCGCAGAGAGAATTTGTATTCTTGTTGGAGTGGTCACGTGTTCACCTGGGTTGACTTGAAGAAGATCAAATAAATAATTTTCATTCTTGGCATCAGCTCCTCACTTAGGTCAGGACTAGATCTACCAGGGTCATCCAAGTGAAAAATCCCAAATCCTCATTTTTGATAGTTTAATCAAACACTTGTCAGAGCAAACCATTCAGCCTTCAAGCTCTGAAGGAATTTGAGCCCTACTTAACAACTCAGGAACAAAAGATATCCTTGCTCTTTTCTGGAAAGTTTGTTTTTTCTTATGGGAATAATTAAATCCTGTGAGAAACAGTGTTCAAGTTTTCATGCTACCCTGTGCCAAGTCTCAGAGGGATTTCAAGCCTCCTGGCTTCTTTTCTTGTTTCCTGCCGTGATGAATTGATGGATGTGGACTTAACGGGGCCTTTTTTTCTCTGTTTATCTGTTTCTTTGCATATTTACATAGAAACAGAACCATCTGAGTCAGAATAAAGAGTTAGTGGCATGATGTCCTTTTTTTCCTTTTTCAAAATTTCTTATTTTTCATAGCAAGGAAAAAAAAGGTCAAAATCCTACTTTTTGGTCTTTCCCTCTGATGGCAACATAACTGTCTATTTCATGGAATTTTCCTCCTGAACCAAGAGAGACCAGGTTCCATAATTAATTTGGCCAAGATAATTTGGGCACTAAAGAAGCAAATTGTGGAGTAACTATCCACACAAATGAGAAAATCCCTTCTGTGATTTTTTTCCCCCTAGGACATAGATCCTGAGGTGATGTTTTAAAAATATGTAGTTATAGACAGGTGTGGTGGCTCGTGCCTATAATCCCAGCACCTTGGGAGGTCGAGGCAATTGGATCACCTGAGGTCAGGAGTTCGAGACCAGCCTGGCCAACATGGCGAAACCCCATCTCTACTAAAAAATACAAAAATTAGCCAGGTGTGGTAACACGTGCCCACAATCCCAGCTACTAGGGAGGCTGAGGCAGGAAAATCGCTTGAACCCAGGAGGCGGAGGTGGCTGTGAGCCGAGATGGTGCCACTGTGCTCCAGCCTGTGCCACAGAGCAAGACTGACTCAAAAGAAAAAAAAAAAAAAAGTAGTTCCTTTCCAGTGGAGTTCAGGAGAGTCACATGGGATAAACGGTGTTGTTTTGTATGCAGTGCTATGTCTCACTTTTGCAGAGTTGTAGCTTCTCAGTTAACAGAAAATTATAGGATCAATGAGCCACTGCTCACCACTGGGCATGACTGGGAGGGGAAAGATGACCACTTTGCTGTGAAGTGTTGGCCTGAGAGCGCGTCTTCTCAGGGTCTCAGCACAGAGCCCTTTTCTGCTCTGTGTCCTTCCTTTGCAGGGATTCTTCTTCTGTGCTGGCTCTGGTGCCCTCAGTAATACAGTGGTAACAGTGCACAGTTCCTTGTTAGTCACTATTCACTGACCACTACCATGTGCTAGGCATTATATTAGACCTTCATGGGATTTATAGCCTAGAGAGGAAGAAAGGCATTTTTTAAGTGCACAGCTTTTGGCCAGCTGTGGTGGCTCATGCCTGTAATTTCAGCACTTTGGGAGACCGAGGTGGATGGACCACTTGAGCTCAGGAGTTTGGCACCAGTCTGGCCAACATGGTGAACCCCCATCTCTACTGAAAATAGAAAAATTAGCCTGGCGTGGTGGCCCATGCCTGTAGTCCCAGCTACTCACAAGGCTGAGGCAGGAGAATCGCTTGAACCCAGGATGAGGAAGTTGCAGTGAGCTGAGATCATGCCAGTGCACTCCAGCCTGGGCAACAGAGTGAGACTCTTAAATAAAATAAAATAAAATAAAATAATGCATACCTTTTAAGTGTATAGATTGGTAAGTTTGTCAGATGTGCACACTGGTGTCACTCTCAATCAGAACACAGAACACATCTGTCCCTCCAGAGATCCCCTTGTGCCTCTTTCAAATCAGCCTCTTTCACCAGAGGCAACCACTGATGTGATCCTGTCACGAGAAATTAGTTTAGGCTCTTAGAGGCAGACAGAATCCTGGCTCCACTCCTCATGCCCATGTAACTTTTGGCAAATTGTCTCGTTTCTCTGGGCTTCCTTCTCATCTGTTAACTAGGGATATGTGTGGTGTCTTCCTCATAGGGTCGCTGAGGGATTAAAGGAAATAATGCATGCAGGGCCCCTCATGCCGGTCAGCCATGTCGTCCTTCCCTCCTTCGCCACAGTCTGAATACCTGGGCACATCTGAGGCACAACCAGCTTGTGAAATAAATCTGAATAATTCTTCAGTCTTGGAAATATGTCTTGAGTTCTCTGAGGTTCAGCTTTCCCAGATCGAGTTGCCCTCTGCCCTGTCACCCTAGAATCCTGCCTACTCCTTTCATGTCCCCCAAGTTCCTGTTCCTAACTTCATCTAAGTCACTGCCACACTGCTCGTTACTGAGGACCAAGGTCCTTTCTGACTGATTTCATCGGATTTCACCTTCATCCTGGTATCCCCCATCACCAGCACTGCATGTTCCCCTACATTCCAAAATCTCCAGAAGCATCTCTGACTTCTCCTGCCAGTTCTTCTCATTTTTTTTATTTGTTTGTTTTTTCTTGCTTGTTTGTTTGTTTTGAGACAGAGTCTCACTCCGTCACCCAGACTGGAGTGCGGTGGCATGATCTCGGCTCACTGCAACCTCTGCCTGCCGGGTTCAAGTGATCCTCCTTCCTCAGCCTCTCAAATATAGCTGGAACTACAGGCATATGCCAACACGCCCAGCTAATTTTTGCATTTTTAGTAGAGACGGGTTTTCACCATGTTGGCCAGGCTGGTCTCAAACTCCTGAGCTCAAGTGATCCACCTCCGTCAGTCTCCCAAAGTGCTGGGATTACAAGTGAGAGATGCCACACCCAGCTTTTTTTGTTTTTTGAGACAGGGTCGCATTTTGTCACCCAGACTGGAGTGCAGTGGTGCGAACATGGTTCACTGCAGCCTCCACCTCCTGGGCTCAAGCGATCCTCCCACCTCAGCCTCCTAAGTAGCTGGACTACAGGCATGAGCCATCACACCTGATCTCCTTCTCATTCTTTTCATCTGACACATCACATTCCCTTTGCCTTATAGCCCATGTTTGTGTTCATTAGGGCTTGAGTTTCTAGTTTGTGACTGGCAGGAGGGCCACTGCTGAAGAGCCCTGCCTTAAGTATCAGACGTGGGGGGTTTGAGTCTTAGCTTCACCCCTTTTATAGGACCAAAAATAATTACTTAAACTAATAATTTTTATATTATTAGTTATTTTAACTAATTTTAAATAATAATTAAAATAATTACTTAATATAAGCCTCAAATTCTTCACCTTTAAAATGATGCTGGCCAGACACGGTGGCTCATTCCTGTAATCCCAGCACTTTGGGAGGCCAAGGCAGGTGGATTACTGGAGGTCAAGAGTTTGAGACCAGCTTGGCCAATGTGGCGAAACCCTGTCACTACTAAAAATACAAAAAATAGTTGGGCATGATGGCATGTGCTTTTAATCCCAACTACTCAGGAGGCTGAGGCAGGAGAATCACTTGAACCCAGGAGGCAGAGGTTGCAGTGAACTGAGATCACACTACTGCACTCCAGCCTGGGTGACACAGTGAGTCATAAAATAAAATAAAATAAAATAAAATAAAATAAGGCTGGTAATAGTCATGATTAAACGGAATATGTGGGCTGGGCGCAGTGGCTCACGCCTATAATCCCAGCACTTTGGGAGGCCAAGGTGGGCAGATCACCTGAGGTTAGGAGCTCGAGACCAGCCTGGCCAACATGGCAAAACCCCATCTCTACTAAAAATGCAAAAAATTAGCTGGGCGTGGTGGCAGGCACCTGTAATCACAGCTACTTGGGAGGCTGAGGCACGAGAATTGCTTGAACCCAGGAGGCGGAGGTTGCAGTGAGCTGCGATTGCACCACTGCACTCCAGCCTGGGCGACAAGAGCGAAACTCCGTCTCAAAAATAAATAAATAAAAAATAAATGGAAAATGTGTCCTAACTCAGTAGCTGCTTCATAATCAACAATAAATATTTCTGAGTGTCTTTTATTATATTGCTTATTATCAGCAATAAATATTTCTGGGTGTCTTTCATTATATTGCTTATTTAAATAATTGTGTTACTCAGAGTCTTCTGACTGATTGTTGCTTAAATACATTTATATTTGCAAATGAAACACGAAGTAACAAAACAGTCGCTAAAAGGGGATAACAGAGGGAGAGGGTCTATGTAATCACATGTTTCTGCCCTATTGCAGTATACTATTCCAATTCTTTCTAGTCTTAGAAAAGCTAAGTCTAGGTTTCTCATTTTTAAGTAGCGATAATAATTGCTTCATAGCATGGTCATGGGGATAAATAAAGATGTGTGTATGAGGTATCAAGCCCATGCCCATCATGTGATGGACATTCAATGAGCTCTGTCTACTATATTTCATCAAATACAAGATGCATGGATTGTAGCTGGGTGTGGTGGCTCAAACTTTTAATTGCAACTTTTACGGAAGCTGAGGTGGGAGGATCACCTGAAGCCAGGAGTTTGACGACCAACCTGGGCAACATAGCAAGACCTCACCTCTACAGAAAAAGTTAGCCAGGCTCAGTGGCACATAGTCAGCCACTACTGGCATGTAGTAGTCCCAGCTACCTGGGAGGCTGAAGTGGGAGGATCACTTGAGCACAGTAGTTCAAGGTTACAGTGAACTGTGATCCTGCCTCTGCAGGGTGATCCTGCCTGGGTGACAGAGCGAGCCCATCTAAAATAAAATAAAATAAAATAAAAAGATGCATGGATTGTAAGATATGCTTTGATTTCAGAGTTGCTAAAATGTGCATCTAAAAATCAGCAAATGCTGGTATTACAAGTTCAAGCCCCATTGACTACTACATTCCTATCAGTGGGTTCATTTTTGCTAATTGCTAAGTTGGTTTAACGTTTTGTTGACACTAAACATTTTTATTCACAGCAGTAGGAAAAGTTCTCTTTTCCAAAGCTGATAAATGGAAAGTTTTTTAAACATCTTGGTACAATCCTGTGCTTCTCCTGAATTGATCTGCTATGGGTTTTTAACTCTGCCTTTTAACTCTGTGTTGGATCCTTAAAGACAGTAACAAGGGCCAGTTCTGAGAAAGGGGCAGTCTTGAGGCTCCTAAAGCCTCAGAAGCTTAGGCAGCTACTCCATATTTCCAGGTCATACCCAAATAACTAGTGTGAGGCCAAATCTGTCACCCCTTTGGAGGACTCTTCAAAGCTAGATAAGTCCTAAAATTATCCTCACTTTTTGTTTTTTAATTTGTTTAATCTATTTTATTTTATTTTATTTTCTAGAGATGGGAGTCTCCCTATGTTGCCCAGGCTGGTCTTGAACTCCTGGGCTCAAGCAATCCTCCTGCCTTGGCCTCTCAAAGTGCTGGGATTCCAGGCGTGAGCCACTGCACTCAGCTGAAACTGCCCCCACTTGTAAAGTCAGGGACTACCCTCGACTGACCTGTACCTGGAAGAGATTCAAAGCTGATCCAGCCCAAGCTAGGCATCTTTTTTCAAAGATGTACTCTTGAATTCATCCATGACAGTATCGGTCAGTTAGGAATGCCATAATAAACCACAGGCTGGATGGCTTAAACAACAGATTAATTTGCTCACAGGTCTGGAGAATGGAAGTCTGAAGTCAGGAGCCAGCATGGTGAGGTGAGGGCCTTTCTCCTGACTCATAGAGGGCGGCTTTCTCACTGTGCGCCCACAAGGAAGATAGAGACAGGGAGCTCTTTGGAGTCTCTGCTCATGAGGCCACTAATCCTATAGGGACCCACCTTTATAACCTCATTGACTTTAATTACTTTTTCTTTCTTTTCTTTTTGTTTGTTGGAGACAGAGTCTCACTCTGTGGCCCAGGCTGGAGGGCAGTGGCACAATCTTGGCTCACTGCAAGCTCTGCTTCCCGGGTTCAAGTGATTCTCCTGCCTCCACCTCCCAAGTAGCTGGGATTACAGGCGCGCACTACCACGCCCTGCTAATGTTTGTATTTTTAGTAGATACGGGGGCCACCACACCCAGCCTAATTATTTTCTTATTCCACATACAGTCACATTGGGCATCAAGACTTCAACATCTGAGTTTGGGGTGGGAGGGAACAATTCAGTCCATAGCAGTGACCAACCCAAGTATCTTGGGAAGTAAAGATAAACATGATAGTGCCTTTACTATATCTGCTGCAATGTTACCTAGATAAGATTCTATGTATCAGTTACAATTAGCTTCATTTGTGAGTGTCATAAATGCTCCAAAACAATGACTAAGATTAGTATTTTAGTATTTTGGGTGTTTTTGTTTCTTTGTTTTGTTTTCATGTCAAAGCCAGAAGGAGGCCAGTTCAGGGCTAAGCTGTGTCTCCAAGGTTTCAGTCACCTATTTTGTTTTTTTTACTTTTCTTGGCTTCCATTCCCAAGGTTACTTCAAGGGCTGAGACAGCTGCTGGAACTGTAGTGATTAGGTCTGCATTCTAGCCACCCAGAAGGAAAGAAGGGAAGCAGAGGGAACTATCCTTTTTTAAAAAACCCATCTCCCTGGTCATGGTTGCTCATGCCTGTAATTCCAGCACTTTGGGAGGCCGAGGCAGGCGGACCACCTGAGGTCAGGAGTTTGAGACTAGCCTGGTCAACATGGCAAAACCCTATATGTACTAAAAACACAAAAACTTAGCCAGGCGTGGTGACATGTACCTGTAGTCCCAGCTACCTGGAAGGCTGAGGCAGGAGAATCGCTTGACCCCGGGAGGTGGAGGTTGCAGTGAGCCAAGATTACTCCACAGCACTCCATCCTGGGTAACAGAGCAAGACTGCATCTCAAAAATGAATAAATAAACAAAAATAAAAGACACCTTTGGAAGTGGCACACGTGACTTCTTTTACATCCCATTAGCTTCCGACATAACCACACATGGCTGCACTTAGGTGTGAGGGAATCTGGGAAATGTAGAATTTATTCTGGATGGCTGTTAGGGATTGAGTTGGGTCCCCCTAAAAAGATACGTTGAAGTCCTAACCCCCAGTGCCTCAAAATCTGACTCACTTTGGAAATAGGGGCCTTACAGAGGTGGTCAAGTTTAGATGAGGTCATAAGGGTGGGCCTAATCCAGCATGACTGATGTCCTATGAAGGTGAAATTGGCCACAGGACAGACATACACAGAAGAAAGATCATGTAAAGACACAAAGGGGAATTGTCCATGTGACTGGAGTGGTGCATCTATAAGCCAAGGAGTGCCAAGGATTGGGGGCAAACTCCAAAAGCTGGAAGACACGAGGAAGGATGCTCCCCTAGAGCCGTCAGAGGGAGCATGGCCCACCCTGCTGAACCTTTGATTTCATACTTGTAGCATCCAGAATGTGAGATACAAAAAATTTCTGTTTTTAAAACCATCCAGTGTTTGGTACTTTGTTACTGTAGTCCTAGGAAACGGACACAGTGGCCATGTGTCCAGAAAAATAATGGGGGTTCTATTAGAAAAGGGGGTGGGGCGTTGGATATAGGGGAGAAACCAATAGTTTCTGTCATTGGCCAGAAAAAACTGTACAAACATCTTTCAGCAAGTATTTATTGAGTACCTACCGCATATAGTACACTGTGACAGGTATTGAGGATCCAATTGTGAGCAAAGCCAGTGAGGTCCCTGCCCTCAGGGAGCTTCAGATCTAGTGACAAGACAGATATTAATGACTTGCAAATGTTTAATTACAAGCTATGTTCATACACACAGATTTTAATTAAATGTAATGTTTAATTACAGACTGTGATATGTGCATTTGGCAGGAACGTTACTGGGTAAAAGACAGATTCTCAAATACATATTTTGGCATATTTGGACATTTCACTCATTTTCAGAATTTCGTGATGAAGACTATAAAGTCAAGTGTTGGGTCTGTCATTTTGCCTTTAGCTTCAGAGTCTCTTGATTCCACCCACCATTTTTTTTCTGCCAGATGAAATCAAATATTGTTGGCATTCTAGTTACAGCTTATGGTTCTCCAAGGAGAGTCTGTGAGAGAGAAAGAAATGATGGAAAGCCAAAATGGGAACACATTTGTTTGGCAGAGGGTCAGATTACTGTAACAGGAATTATGGAGCTTCAGTTGATTGAATGCTTTGTTTTGCACATTCCTGTTCTTCCTCCAGTCTCTTCCAGCTCAGTAAATATCATCGCCATCCACTCAGTTACTGGGGCCAGAAACCTAGAAGTCATGCTTGCTTTTCTCTTTGCCCTCCGATTATAAGTACTTCCAAAATGCATCTCAAATGCATCTTTCCTCATTTTCCTAAATCCAAACCACAATCATCTCTTACCAGTACTACTGTGGCTCTAGCTGGCCTCCTTTCATCTACTCTTGCACCCTTATCATCCATTTCCCACCAAGCAAACAAAGCAAATCAGGAAATGATGCCACCCTCCTAGTTGAGATCCTTCATTAGTTTCCCACTGCATCCTTACCTTGGCCCAAGCAGTCCTACCTGACCTGCCCTCCTCCTTCCTTCCTTCCATTCTAGCTTTTTAGCTCCTGAAACCAGTGGTAGCTTTCCCTCTTAGGGCTTTTGATTTTTTTTTTTTTTTCTTTTTTTTTGAGACCCAGTTTCACTCTTGTTGCCCAGGCTGGAGTGCAGTGGTATGATCTCAGCTCACTACAACCTCTGCCTCCCCGGTTCAAGTGACTTTCCTGCCTCAGCCTCCCAAGTAGCTGGGATTACAGGCATGCACCACCATGCCCAGCTATTTGTTTTGTATTTTTAGTATAGATGGGGTTTTGCCATGTTGGTCAGGCTGGTCTCGAACTCCTAAGCTCAGGTGATCCGCCTGCCTCAGCCTCCCAAAGTGCTGGGATCACAGGCATGAGCCACCGTGCCTGGACTCTCTTAGGACATTTGTACTTTTTGTGTCTTCCTCCTGGAATTCTTGTTTCATGGCTTTTCACTGAGTTTATATGTTTTACACCTTAAACGTCTCCTTCTTTTTAGTTCAAATGGTACTATGGTCTGAATGTTTGTGTTCGCCTCCCGCACCCAAATTCTTATATCAAAACCCAATCCCCAGTGTGAGGTATTAGAATGGGGCCTTTGGAAAGTGCTTAGGTTTTGAGAGTGGAGCCCTCGTAAATGAGATTATTGCCCTTATATGGAAACCCCACGGAGCTTCCTGGCCCCTTCCTTTATATGAGAACACAGCTAGCAGTCACCATCTATGAAACAGAAAGTGGGCCTTCACTAGACTCCAAATGCGCTGGCACCTTGATCTTGGACTTTGCAGCCTTCAGAACTATGAGAAATAAATTTCTGTTGTTTATAAGCCACCCAGTCTATGGTATTTTGCCATAGCAGTCTGATGAGACAGATGGAAAATTTTCATAGCATTTCTGCTCACAGCTCGTTGGTTAGAATTGTGTGGCGTGGTCACTTTAAGGGGGGCAGGGAACTTGACTATTTCAGTTTTCATTTTATAGGGCAAAAGAAACAGAGATTGAAGTGGGGTAAGGTGAATGACACCTAGGGTATCTGTAGAGCCCCTTGTTACTCTCCTCTCTTTCATAATCCTTGTATATTCTTTCCTCACAAAAACAAATACTTATTTTTCATCTTGCTTTTTTTTTTTTTTTTTTTTTAAGACATAGGGTCTTGCTCTCTCATCCAGGCTGGAATGCAGTGGCATAATCACAGCTCATTGCAGCCTCAAATTCTTGGGTTCAAGGGATCCTCCTGTCTCAGCCTTCCAAGTCACTGGGACTACAGGTTCATGCTATCATGCCCAACATTTAACCCCTCTAGAATATGTGCTGTACATCTGTAGAAATAGTATCTAATTGTTTTTTTTACTATATGTCCAATAAATGTTTGTTGCATGACTAAATTAATACTTCTGTGACTAGAGACAATGTATATTCTACTCTAGACACTCTACCTTACTAGAATAAAAAGGCTTGTTGTGATAGCAGATAGCTGGCAGAATTTCATTCAAGTGCCTGTAACACTACATGACATTTAAGAGGTGCTGAAAACTTTAAAGAAAAGATCAGTTGATTGAATCTATTTATTCACGTCTTACTATTTCTAATATATGAATTAAATTCTTAAAAGTTTATCCTCAAACCACTATCATTATAATCTAAAACAAATATAAAATGTACTGCCACTCAGCAATAACAAGATAATTTATATGAAAATCCCTACCATTTTACCTGGTACTAAGTGGGTACTCGCTTTTATGTTCTAAAATAATTTGAGCATGTCAGTGAATGTCCAGACAATGTATTATTTCAGTCAGATACCAAGGCAGACAGCACCGAGCGTGTTTCTATTCCTAAAAAGGTAGTTTTTTCATGGAATCCTCCTCCACCCCTTTTGGTAGATTTCATGGATAACTGGTGAAAATAGTTCTAAGATATATTAGGGCAATATTTATTGAGTGATCTCATGTTCTAGGCACCATGCTAGGTTCATTATCTCTACTTTATCATTTATAACAATCCTGGGATGTAGGTATTAGCTCCATTTTTGCAGATGAAAAAAACAAGGTTCAGAAATTTGCCTATCATGTATGAATTCAGATATGCCTAGACCTTGATCTTATGCTTTGGAATTGTTATTGTACACCTGTGGAACTGATTATCTTAAGAGAGGGTATTGTCCAAAATTACCTTTCCTATGATAGGAGTTCAGTTGATCTTTAGTTGATCTTGTGGTGACAAGCATATTACATTTGGGTTCACTCTGCATTGGCTCTTGCTGTGTAGGTATATCCTCTGAGAACATAATGCTGCTAGATGGTGTTTTGGGGCAGTGAAAAATTCTAGTCAATAACATTTTTAAAACTTAAAGGACTGCGCTCTAGAAACTAGAAAGACTCTGTCCTTGTCCTTGAACTTTCTGTATCCCAAGGATCTCAGCAGCCCAAATCTGTTGACCTTTAGGATGTATGTGATATTCAGAATTTTAGCCTGTCTCCTGAATGAGTATCTTCTATTGGCATGAAGTTCACAAGCATGAACTCTAGTGTCTCATGTTACCAAGTGTAGATCCTGAGGATGTGGTTATAGACAGCCTGCAGCAAAGTCTGTACTGAGCCTCATCGGACACCTTGTTCCACTCTGGGCTTTAGGATCTGTTTTTTGCTTATTCTGTGTTTTGTCTGACACTGATTCAAGTTCTTATTCTGACTGAGTTCCATAGTTAGACTTGTCTCCCTTTGCCCTAAGACTTCATTTCCTTTCCCATCCGTCCTCCAGTCCCCATGCATAAATATACTCTTCCACCAGTACCACTGTGGAATGAAAGGTCAGAATCTGCAAAAGGCCTCCAGAGTGGGAGGGGACCAAGGATATCTTGAATCCAGCAGGCCCAATCTGGGCTGATGTGAATTTTTTGGTCTTTTGAGATCACCTGCAAACTAACTTCTAGGAAATGAAGGAAGCCATTGACAATGCTTAATGGGCATGGGGTCAGCTTTTATTCTTGGCTCTTATCTAAGATTTTGCATTGGATTGCTTTGTACATGAAATACTGGGATAAAGATAGTTTTGTCAAAAATGTGTTTGAAATCCATCCATAAATAAATATGTTTTGAGTTCTCAAAGTACTGTTTGTTTCTACTACCAATAATCAGAAACTTAGAACTGGAAAGATTCCTCTGGTTATTAACATTATTTGGGTGTCATATGCTTCCATGGGAATCCAGTAACAGCTATGGAACCTAGTCTTAGGAAAAAGGTGGGCACATGTATGTACCATATTTGCATAATTTTTTTTTTTTTTTTTTTTTGGAGACAAAGTCTTTCTCTGTTGCCCAGGCTGGAGTGCAGTGGTGCAATCTCGGCTCACTGTAAGCTCTGCCTCCCGGGTTCATGCCATTCTACTGCCTCAGCCTCCCAAGTAGCTGGGACTACAGGCGCCCGCTACTATGTCCGGCTAATTTTTTGTATTTTTAGTAGAGACGGGGTTTCACTACGTTAGCCAGGATGGTCTTGATCTCCTGACCTCATGATCCACCCACCTCAGCCTCCTAAAGTGCTGGGATTACGGGTGTGAGCCACTGCGCCTGGCCTCAACTGTTCTTAATAATAATAATGCCTACCAGGTGTGGTGGCTCACGCCTGTAATCCCAGGACTTTGGGAGGCGAGGTGGGTGGATCACCTGAAGCTGGGAGTTCGAGACCAGCCTGACCAACATGGAGAAACCCCATCTCTATTAAAAATACAAAATTAGTGGGGTGTGGTGGCGCATGCCTGTAATCCCAGCTACTTGGGAGGCTGAGGCAGGAGAGTCACTTGAACCCGGGAGACGGAGGTTGCGGTGAGCCGAGATTGCCTCATTGCACTCCAGCCTCAGCGACAAGAGTGAAACTCCATCTCAAAAATTAATAATAAGAATAATAATGCCTTTCTTTTGTAAAACATTTGTCAAAGGATGTCACATTTCTCATTGTATTTTCCCAACTTTCTGAAATAGAGGTGAGTAAGTACTACTAACTCAGTTTCACATGTAACATGATGAAGACCCAAAGAGGTTGTTCAGGACCAAGTTAAGAGTAAATTCTAGTCTGGACACAGTGATTCACACCTGTAATCCTGGCATTTTGGGAGGCTGAGGCAGGTGGATCACGTGAGGTCAGGAGTTCGAGACCAGCCTGGCCAACATGGCGAAACCTCGTCTCTGCTAAAAATACAAAAATTAGCCGGGTGTGGTGGTGCATGCCTATAATCCCAGCTACTCAGGAGGCTGAGGCAGGAGAATTGCTGGAACCTGGGAGGTGGAGGTTTCAGTGAGCCGAGATCGCGCCACTACACTCCACCCTGCGCAGTGGGAGTGAGACTCCATCTCAAAAAAAAAAGAGTAAATTCTAACCCTCGCATGCCATGAATTCCATTTTCAGGTACTGGGCTGGAATAGAATCCTCTTATTTAAAACCAGCATAAACAAGAACACGGAGATCCTTGAGTGAATGCCCAGACTAGATTTTCTCAACTTTTACTATGTGTTGGAATCACCTGGGAAACTCCTAGAGAATATCCAAAGATGCAGACTCAGTTGGTCTGCGGTAAGGCCCAGACATCAGCACTGTTTGGAAACTCACAGGCAATTTTAATGTGGAGCTTAGAGGGAGCCTACTGGCCCAGACCTCTTAAAGATGGATGTGATGCTGCATAATCTGGTCATGTTGTTGGATAAAGGGCTGCATTGATTTTCATGCCTCAAATTCAAATGGAAGGTGGTGTTCCACAGTTTGCTTATGAAATACACTGTGAAGGTATTTAGATGATGTACTTCTTTTTTTCTTTTTTCTTTTTTCTTTTTTTTTGTGGAGATGGAGTCTTGCTCTGTCACCCAGGCTGGCATGCAGTGGCATGATCTCGGCTCACTGCAACCTCCACCTCCCAGGTTCAAGTGATTCTCTTGCCTCAGCCTCCTGAGTAGCTGGGATTACAGGCACAAGCCACCACAGCCAGATAACATTTTTTGTACTTTTAGTAGAGACAAGGTTTCACCGTGTTGGCCAGGCTAGTCTTGAACTCCTGACCTCAAATAAGCTGCCCACCTTGGCCTCCCTAAGTGCTGGGATTACAGGCATGAGCCACTATGCCCAGCCTAAATGATGTACTTTTGACATTGCAGTATTTCCTTGCACAGTATCAGTTGCACACACATTTGGGAATTTCTTAGCTCCACGTGATATAAAAATTTTCATGGGCAAACCAAGCAAAGAAACAGCTCCAAATCTTTTTTTTTTTTTTCCTGAGATGGTGTCTCTCTGTCACCCAAGCTGGAGTGCAATGGCATGATCTTGGCTCACTGCAACCTCCCTCTTCCAGCGAATCAAGCAATTCTCTTGCCTCAGCCTCCCAAGTAGCAGGGATTACAAGCGACTGCCACCACGCCAAACTCATTTTTTTGTGTTTTTAATAGAGATGGGGTTTCACCATGTTGGCCAGACTGGTTTCGAACTCCTGACCTCAAGTGATCCACCCACCTTGGCCTCCCAAAGTGCTAGGATATAGGCGTGAACCACCATGCCCAGCCCCTCCAAATCTAAAAACAGTTTTTGAAAATCAAATATTGCAGCCAGGCACAGTGGCTCCTGCCTGTAATCCCAACACTTTGGGAGGCCAAGGCAGGAGGATCACCTGAGGTCAGGAATTCGAGACCAGCTTGACCAATATGGTGAAACGCCATCTCTACTAAAAATACACAAACTAGGCAGGCATGATGGCATGTAACTATAATCCCAGCTACTGGGGAGGCTGAAAGAGGAGAATCGCTTGAACCTGGGAGGCGGAGGTTACAGTGAGCCGCGATCGCGTCATTGCACCCCAGCCTCGGCAACAAGAGCAAAACTCCATCTAAAAAAAAAAAAAGAAAAAAAATCAATATTGCTCGTGCACTCATCTTGGTTACTTTGAATCATTATACCTGTGCCATGTGACATGCAAGACACCTGGCCTGTCTAACTGCCAGTGTAAAACATAGCTCTTGTTTCATGTACCCTACCTAGTGAGCGCCCCCATGAACGGCTTTGGTCTTGTACCCTAGAAAGCCTCTACCGTTCTCTTTGAGCAACGGACACTTTTTTAAAGAACAGGAAAATATCCTTCGTACTGTCCCAAGGAAAGTTCAAGGAGGGCAATATCTTGTTAATTCAAATATGCTTTGAGTCTTGAGTTTTATTTTATTTATTTATTTACTTATTTATTGAGACAGAGTCTCACTCTGTCACCCAGGCTGGAGTACAGTGGCGTGATCTTGGCTCACTGCAGCCTCCGCCTCCTGGGTTCAAGCGATTCTCCTGTCTCAGCCTCCCGAATAGTTGAGACTATAGGCACACACCACCATGCCCGGCTAAGTTTTGTATTTTTAGTAGAGACAGAGTTTCACCATATTGGTCAGACTGGTCTTGAACTTCTGACCTCAGATGATCCACCCACCTCGGCCTCCCAAAGTGCTGGGACTATAGGCGTGAGCCATTGCACCCAACTGAGTTTTAAAATATGGATTTTTTTTTCTGCTGAAAAGAAAATGTTTACTTCTCCCCACCCCTCCTCATAATACCTAGACCCGTATCCACTCCATTTTGGCAGGAGTTTGTGCTGACTGATGGAAAGTTCACAGAGCAGGGTGTTAAATGGGCCTTACCCTTGCGATGGAGAGAGTGCGGAGTGCCAGCTATCTGCGTAAGGGAGGCCCAGAGAGCCCCTCTGTGTCTCTGAGGAGAAAGCTGTCTTTATCTTGGCCACATGTGGCCAGCTGTGTAATTGCTGGGGCCTTAACTGCCCTGTGTTCTGGGCAGGGTGACCGCCTGCGTGTACCCACAGCTGTGTTAATGAGATCAAGTTTCACTTTCTAGAGCCAGAGTAATCAGGACCAGGCGCAAATCATATCCTCGTAAGCCTGGGGGTGCATGGGTGTCCCCTGCCTGGGCCAAGCCAGGGAGGCCAAATACCGTGGCGGACCGTCGTCTGTGTAAGTTGGAATCCTGGGCTCTGATGTATCTGCAGAAAACACTTTAGTGTCTCCAATCCTGCGGGAGTCAAATGTCCTTTCTCTTCAGTTATTTCTGATATTGTGGAAATAGGATAGGTATTAAAATAAATTAACTAGAGAAAGTACCTGTTCAAATGTTTAGGGCAGGGACACTACTCTGTCTGATACTATAATGGTGGGTGCATGTCATTATACATTTGACCAGAGCCATAGCATATGCAACACTAAGAGTGACCCCGGTGTAAACCATAGACTCTGGGTGATAATGATGTATTGTGTAGGTTCATCAATTTTTTTTTTTTTTTTTTTTTTTTTTTTTTTTGAGCTGGAGTCTCACTGTGTTGCCTAGGCTGGAGTGCAGTGGTGTGATCTTGGCTCACTGCAACCTCCGCCTCCTTGTTTCAAGCAATTCTCGTGCCTCAGACTACCCAGTAGCTAGGATTAGAGGCGTGCCACCACACCTGGCTAATTTTTGTATTTTTAATAGAGATGGGATTTCACCATGTTGGCCAGGCTGATCTCGAACTCCTGACCTCAAGTGATGCGCTCACCTTGTGCTGGGATTACAGGTGTAAGCGCCATGCCCAGCCTCATCAATTTTTTTGTTGTCAAGACAGGATCTGGCTCTGTCACTCAGGCTAGAGTGCAGTGGCTGGATCTAGGCTTACTGCAACCTCCAGGTTCATCAGTTGTAACAAATGTACCACTCAGGTGGGGGATGTTGATAATGGGGGACGCTGTACCCATTTGGGGCAGGAGGCATATAGGAAGTCCTATAGCTTCCTCTCAATTTTGCTATGAACCTAAAACTACCTTAAAAAATAAAGTTGATTTAAAAAATACTAGTGACTCCTGCCCATAATCCCAGTGCTTTGGGGGCCCAAGGTGGGAGGATTACTTGAGCCTCAGGAATTTGAGACCAACTTGGGCAACATAGTGAGACCCCATCGCTACAAAAAATTATTTTTAAAGGCCACGCATAGTGGCTCATGCCTGTAATCCCAGCACTCTGGGAGGCCGAGGCGGGTGAGTCACCTGAGGTCAGGAGTTCAAGGCCACCCTAGGCAACATGGTGAAACTCCGTCTCTACTAAAAATTCAAAAATTAGCCAGGTGTGGTGGCATGCACCTATAATCCCAGCTACTTGGGAAGCTAAGGCAGGAAAATTGCTTGAATCCAGGAAGCAGAGGTTGCAGTGACCCAAGATTGCGCCACTGCACTCCAACCTGGGAGACAGAGTGAGACTCCATCTCAAAATAATAACAATAATAATAATAAATGCATATTTGCATTTACTTACATGCTCCATCCTGCTGTAAGGATTTCATGCCTATCCCTCCCATTTTATCCATCACCTCCCAAAGCTGACTGCACCCCATGCTTCCTCAGAGCTCCTGCCCGTATTCCATCCCATCCCAGATACCAATGCCAGCACATCTCATCAACACAGTGATGCCTCTAAGTCTCTAATCATCTTTACCTTAAACTTCCTTCTCCTGTTAATCCTTTCCCCCATTTCCATCATTGCCAACATTTTTCTTCAAATCAGGCAGCCTTGATACTGGGAGCTCTGTTGCCTCCTTAGCCTCCCTGCTCAAACCTGGGGAGCTTCCATTTTTACACCTTTCAGTTCCCACTGCTGTGACTTGAGATCTGGCTCTTTCATCCTCTGTCTCAGGCCTGAGGGAGGAGTCCTTTTTTACCAGTCTAGGAAAAAGAAAGGGCCTGGTGGTGAGCTGAGGCTTCTCCCTGTTAGCAGGGCTGGCGGTTAGGATGAAGAGCTGGACACAGAGTGCGGGAGAGTGAGAACAAGTTAGAAACTAATAGCACTTCCGCCTTTACCTCTCATTTCAGAGAACAGGTTGTAACCTATCAGCATCTAGCCTCTGTATTAATAACTTCCTTTTCTAATATTTATCCATATTCCCTGAGCCCTCAGCAAGCTCTTCAGTTACTTATAGTTCCCAAAACTTCTTATATGACACTAACTTTCTTTTTTATTTTGAGACAAGAGCTCGCTCTGTCACCCAGGTTGGAGTGTAATGGCATGATCTTGGCTCACTGTAACCTCCACCTCCTGTGTTCGAGCAATTCTCCTGCCTCAACCTCCCAAGTAGCTGGGCTTAAAAGGTGCCTGCCACCATGCCCAGCTAATTTTTTGTATTTTTAGTAGAGATGAGGTTTCACCACATTGGCCAGGCTAGTCTCGAACTCCTGACCTCAAATGATCTGTCTGCCTCTGCCTGCCGAAGTGCTGGGATTACAGGTGTGAGTTACCACACCCAGCCAACACTAGCTTTCATTCCTGAAGGTTCCAGAGTGGGACCACAAGTGAAGCTAGTGATGAAGGCTGTGACCTTGTTGGCTGGCGGGGGCCTTGAGTCCACTGTTGGTCAGTAGGGCCATCAGCTGGGGAGCAGAACTGCATGTGGAGCGATAGAGAGCAAAGCCGAGCTGAAATCCTTCAGCACCTCTGCCTCTACCTCTCACTGCATTTAACCATAACAGCCATGAGTCATGGCGGCTGCTTCACTTCCACCTTCCAGGTATTATGGAAAATTCTTTTCTGGCCAACTTGAATCTGGAACTGTGCAGGAAAGGGAATCTGAAAAATGTAGCTCTCACTTCAGAGAACTGGTTCTGCCAAGTTGACACCACAAAGCTCCACCCTCTTATTTAATTCATGTTCTTTCTCATAAATGGTCCAGAAAATGTGCTCGGTGCAAGTGTGAGCCAGGAATGGGGAGAATGAATGTGAGATTCATCCAGTAAAGGAGAAGTGAGGAAGGCCTGATAAGGCGGGTAGAGAGCTTCTGGTGAGTATCATACCTAATACATGCTACTGGATATGTAATTCTTTTTTTTTTGAAACAAAGTTTCACTCTTGTTGCCTAGGCTAGAGTGCAATGATGTAATCTCAATTTACTGCAACCTCTGCCTCCCCAGTTCATGCAATTCTCCTGCCTCAGCCTTCCAAGTAGTTGGGATCACAGGCATGCACTACCACGCCTGGCTAATTTTGTATTTTTAGTAGAGACAGTTTCACCATATTGGTCAGGCTGGCCTTGAACTCCTGACCTCAGGTGTTCCACCCACCTCTGCCTCCCAAAGTGCTGAGATTACAGGTGTGAGCAACTGTGTCTAGCTGTGAGCTATATTTTATAGTTGAGGCTGAAAGAATTTGAGTCACAGCCTCTTGTTGTGTAACTACATGGCAGAGCCAAAAGCCAAGCTAGCCCAGGTCTGTCTGGCTCCAGAGCCCTTGGTCTTTCCATTATATCACAGCACCCTTCAAATGTGTGATATTACCTGACTTTTCTGATCCTCAGTTTTCCATCAGGCTGATATTGGCAAAATGTTATTCACTCTGCCAGAGGTTAGATGTTCTCTAGGAATGAAGATTTGGAGGGATCTCAATCTCCAAATCCATAGATTTCTCTGACTGGTGTGCTAGGCTCCTAAAGATGACAAGACACAGATGGCTCACTGGCCCACATTCACTTTTTAATTGCCAGGCAAGGATTTACTCCCAATCTTTAGCCAAGTCAGTATAGAGCACTCTCTTAAGCCTTTAGCGTGACTTCTTGAACTGTCAGTCCAGAGTAGCTTGATTGGCAACCCCAATCCCTGTCCCACAACTTGCTTGGTCCTGAATATGGCCATGTACTGGTAGACAAAGGAAGGGGCTGCTGACTCATGCCTGTAATCCCAGCTCCTTGCAGGGCTGAAACAGGAGACTTGCTTGAACTCAGGAGGTGGAGGCTGCAGTGAGCCAGTCACGCCATTGCACTCCAGCCTGGGTGACAGAGCGAGACAAAGGGGCTCTGGGGCAGAAACCAGCTACTTGGCACTCTTTCCTGGGGGCATCCAGCAAAGGATGTTGAAGTTTGCTTAGTCCCGATCTCATCACACCCAAAAAGAGGTTGCTCCATGCTCAGTTCTATTTATAATCCTTTTACTTTTCCCACCAAAACACTACCAATAAGATGGTGGTATAACTGTGTGTCTCTGCAAAGCATGTACACACACACACACACACACACACACACACACACACACACACACACGCATTGTATTCTTATCTGAGATGAGAGCAGCGCCACCTTGGAGGAAGAATAAGGGGAATGGGATATGTTGACTCACCCTTAGAAGTTAGATAATGTCACTAACACATCCTAAATCACCCCCTACGAATGAGATATAAATATGAAAAAATGCACTGTATTTATAAAAACAAAGCTGTAATGTGATTAGTTGCATGATTAGTAACTTTTTTTTTCTTTTTTTTCTTTTTCTTTTTTTTTTTTTTCTGAGATGGAGTCTTGCCCTGCCACCCAGCCTGGAGTGCAGTGGCGCAATCTCAGCTCACTGCAAGCTCCACCTCCCGGGTTCAAGCAATTCTCCTGCCTCAGCCTCCCAAGTAGCTGGGATTACAGGTGCCGGCCAGCACGCCTGGCTAATTGTTTTGTATTTTTAGTAGAGACGGGGTTTCTTTGTGTTGGCCAGACTGATCTCGAACTCCTGACCTCAAGTGATCCACCCGCCTCAGCCTCCCAAAGTGCTGGGATTATAGGCATGAGTCACCGTGCCCGGCCATGATTAGTAACTTTAATACTGCATCTTGTTTAGTACTTAATCTTTTAAAATCTTTGTTATATTAATTTTGCAATTTTGGCATAATCCAGAAAAAAGAAAAATAATTTCTGGGTGTTAGTTATTAATAAACATTTATTAAAGCCAAATAGATAATTGGGCAAAAGATTCTTAACGGAGGAAAAAATTTGAGATCAAGGAGGAAGTTTGTCCTCGTGGAACCTCTTTCCTCTTTGCTATAAGCTTGTGTGGGAGTGATATATGTGTTAAGACTGTGTCTCTTGGCCAGGCGCAGTGGCTCATGTCTGGAATTCTAGCACTTTGGGAGGCCGAGGCAGGCAGATCACTTGAATCCAGGAATTTGAGACCAGCCTGGGCAATACGGCAAAACCCTGTCTCTACAAAAAATACAAAAAAATTAGCCAGGCATGGTGGTGCATGCTTTTGTAGTCCCAGCTACTCAGGAGGCTGAGGTGGGAGGATTGCTTCAACCTGGGAGGCGGAGGTTGCAGTGAGCGGAGATGGTACCACTGTACTCCAGCCTGTGAGAGAGAGTGAGACCCTGCCTCAGAAAAAAAAAAGAAAGAAAAAAGAAAAGAATGTGTCTCTTGCTGTTGGAACCGCTCCTTCCCATCCCATTCAAAATTTTGGGATATTCTAAAGAACTTCCTATATTCACAGTAAAAGCAAATGTTGCATGAAGGTATAGGAATGTAAGAGCGAGAATTTGTTCTTAGGTGATAGATACCTTTCCTTCAGTGGTAGAGGAGGGAGTCCACAGAACCTTGTGGTCATAGCGTGTAAATGTTGCCTTCTTTTCAGCAACTGGAGTGCAGTGGCGCAATCTCGGTTCACTGCAACCTCCGTCTCCCAGGTTCAAGTGATTCTCATGCCTCAGCCTCCCAAGTAGCTGAGATTACAGGTCCCCACCACCACGCCCGGCTAATTTTTCTATTTTTAGTGGAGATGGGGTTTCGCCATGTTGGCCAGGCTGGTTTCGAGCTCCTAATCTCAGGTGATCCGCCCGCCTCGACCTCCCAAAGTGCTGGGATTACAGGCATGAGCCACCGCGCCTGACCGTGCAACTGAATACTTCTTATAATGTTCAGAAACCACCAGATGAGAGAATGCTGTCTGTCCTTAATGCAAGCAGCCCTTGGAATTATTTCTAGAGTTGTCATGAGCTGCCGATGGGAAGGTGACATGAGCCATCAGTGTCAGTCACAAATTCTCCGTTCAGCCTGATCTATGCCTCTAGAGAGAATTCCCAGGAAGGCAAGTTTTTGCCATAACCTTGGGAATCCAGTATGTATGGACTGAACCAGGGTTCCCCATACCTCCCCCTCTTTTATGTACACTACAATCACCCTGTGATTGACGCACTCTGCTGAGCAGAGCGTACCAAGAGGGAGTCTAGATCTTAAACAGAGCTTTGATTGATTGGGGCTGAAAGGGGGCAGATTCTGTATGGGATCAGCAGGCACTATGAATTTCTCAATTTGAAACAAAAATGCTTTAATGCTACTTATTGTTGTTGTTTTATTGTGAAAAGTAGTCGTTCTCACATATGGTTGGCTTTCTTTCAAGGCCAATTGCACAGTCTGTTCTTTGGGGGCACCGCATAGCCCTATAGTATGCTTAAAATGCGTAAAGCTTAGAGGAAGACTAGTTCTCTGGAGAGAATCCTGTGTTTGTCCAAGAACTGGATCCCTGCCTCCTCCCACACAGTCGCTCTGCAGCCAGTTGCATACTTGGCGGAGAGATTTATGGGGCTGAACATACAGCTGCAAGTTTTCTTTTCTTCTACTTTTTTTTTCTTCCAAGAACAGTGTCCTGCTGTCAGGGCTGTGTGCACTAGACGCAAACACATAACTTATTTACTACAGCAGTATCCAAAACCCGTAAGTAGTGTCCTTGCTGAATGTGAAAGTTTTCATGAATATGAAACATTCTACAGATGTGAGGAATTCCTAGATACAAGCCAATCTTGACTCGGTTTACATCTCTGTCTAATATTTTGGTGAAGGACCATCCAGGAGTCTAGTTACACTGTACAGCTGTTTCAGTTCTAAAGCAGCTTGGTTAATGTGGATACCTTATGGTCAATATCAGAGATTCCTTAACAGAATCTGACTGCTCTGTTTCCTTTAAAAGTACACTGATTGTTTATAGTGGCTTCTGGATTCTCTGTCCTTGGGAGGTTCTCTTAGATTGGAGCAAATTCCCTCTCATACCTGTGTTGGTTTTGTTTTTATTTTAATTTTTCCTTTTTGATTTGAATGAATAACATCATCTCTTAACACCTATTGCCATCTCCAAGACAGAATCCCAACAGGCTTTTCTGGGTATGGACCCATGCAATGGTTTGTCCGCCTTTCAACAATTTGCGTTCTCTTGGCCGTTTGGGGGAACAGGGATTGTGCATGAGGAAGGATGGAAGAGGAAAACCAATATTTATTTAACATTCAGTGGTAATAAACACTGGGATTAGTGTTTAATTAGAGTTAATCCTCATAATAAACTTGATCCCCATTTTGCAGGTGAGTAAATTATAACTCGGAGAATTTCTAGCTTGCCCAAAGTCATACAACTAATAAATTGTAAAGGTGGGAGTTAAAGCAATTTTTTATTGAACTATGTAGAAAATGTACAAATTATTTATACACATCTCCAGTTATTACAAAGTGAACTGCTAGGCCGGGCCTAGCTCACGCCCGTAATCCCAGCACTTTGGGAGGCCAAGGTGGGCGGATCACCTGAGGTCAGAAGTTCGAGACCAGCCTGGCCAATATGGTGAAATCCCATCTCTAAAAAAAAATACAAAAGTTAGCTGGGTGTAGTGGCAGGTGCCTGTAATCGCAGTTACTTGGGAGGCTGAGGCAGGAGAATCGCTTGAACCAGGGAGGTGGAGGTTGCGATGAGCCGAGATTGTGCCACTGCACTCCAGGCTGGGCAACAGAGCAAGACTCCATCTCAAAAAACAAAAAAAACAAAAACAAGCAAACAAAAAAACAAAGTGAACTGCTATTGTAAACACTACCAAGAAATTCTAAGATCATAGATTATTTGTATACTCTTGAACTTTACATAAATTAAGTATGCTAGAGTTATAGTATTGAGTACATATTTAGGAGTATAATTACTGGTCATAGATAATGTATACGTATTATATATCTAGAGTGATCTTCTGCCTAGCTGTCCTATGCTTTATTGAAAGTGGGACCAAACTATTATGTCAAAATACTTGTTTATCTCTTAGATTCTGTGAGTTTTGTTTCATGTAATTTAGGGCTTTTTTGTTGGGTGCGTGTATGTTTTTAATTTTCATATCCTTCTCATGGATTGGACCTTTTATCATTATAAAAGTTCTCTTTTCTGCAGCTGCCTTTATCATAAGTCAAGTGTCTGTGTATGGGGTTTAGTTTCTGGATTTTCAATTCTGTTACATTCGTCTATCTGTCTATACCAATACTACACTGTCCGGAAATAATATAGCTTTATGATATATCTTTTAGCTTTTTTGTCTGTGTGTGGGCATGAGAGAGACTCTCATCTTACATTCTTTCATTTGTACTGTTCTGAACCTCAGTTTACATATCCAAAAAGAGTGTTTTCTTTGCAAATTTAATATAAACAAATGCCTGGTCTAGTTCTTATAAACAGTAAACCAAAGCTGTTGGTTGTTGTTAATAGTAAATGAGTTTTTCAATTGCTAACAAGTAGAAGTTATTTTTTTCACCTAAAATTTAAGAACTGAAATACACTTTTTTTTTTTTTTGAGACAAGGCCTCACTGTGTTGCCTAGGCTGGAGTGCAGCGGTGTGATATTAGCTCACTGCAGCCTCCGCCTCACTGATTTAAGTGAGTCTTGTATCTTAGCCTCCTGAGTAGCTGGCTAATAGCTGGGATTACAGGCATGCACCACCATGCCTGGCTAACTTTTTTATTTTTAGTAGAAATGGGGCTTCACCATGTTGGCCAGGCTGGTCTCAAACTTCTGGTCTCAAGTGATCTACCCGCCTCAGCTTTCCAAAGTGCTGGGATTACAGGTGTGAGCCACTGTACCCGGCCATGAACTGAAATATACTTTAAAGTTCCTAGTAAGTATAATTTTTTTCTGCCCAATTTATCAGATGGAGAACGAACGCTTTGCGAAGTGAAGTTGCATGTTCACAGCAGCTTAGCTCATGAAATCCAGGGCTGAGACCAGAGCTTATCTCCAGTCTCCTGATCCAGTGTTTTCTTCATTACCCTATACTTAACTTTAGCCTTGGGGGAACCATCACTGAGGAGAGAAGAAGGAAGAGAATGAGAGTATTCCTGAAGATAAACCTTTTTTTTTTTTTTGAGACGGAGTCTCACTCTGTCACCCAGGCTGGAGTGCAGTGGCGCAATCTGGGCTCACTGGAACCTCCGCCTCCCGGGTTCGAGCGATTCTTCTGCCTCAGCCTCCTAAGTAGCTGGGACTACAAGCACATGCCACCATGCCTGGCTAATTTTTGTATTTTTAGAAGAGACGGAGTTTCGCCATATTGGCCTTGCTGGTCTCAAACTCCTGACCTTGTGATCTGCCCGTCTCGGCCTCCCAAAGTGCTGGGATTACAGGCGTGAGCCACCGCACCCAGCCAAAGGTAAACTTCTTAAGGAATTCATTTTTGCTATGAAGGGTGCCCCCATTGAACATAGTAACATTCATGGTGTGTTGATTACCTCATACCGAATTTCTCACCCACCTACAGAAGACAGATGGTAAATTATTTAATCCTCCGCTGTCCTGTTTCTATTATGAAGCAAAGATTGCAATAACAACAAAGAAGGAATGTGAGTGGAATGGATAATGTCAGTTAAAGGCAGAGATTAGGGGATGCCATCAGTCACTGTGATGAATGGTGTGTGGGGGGAGCTTGCTGGCTGAAGCATTGTTACCATGGGTAATTATACACTTTATATTCATGTGTTATCCTTCCTCTTGGAATCTTTAAACTCTTCATCCAGGAGACACTAATCTTCACCTTATTATTACGTCCTAGTGTCACTCTAGCAGAAGAACGGGGCTGCCAACAGGGAGAGGGAACTTTCTCCTTCTCCTCCAGGTTGTAAGAAACATGATTATTTGTTATTTGAACTCTGGCTGAAGAGAACACCCTATATGCCCCTGCCAGATATGGCCCAGGTGTAGAGATTAGTCCAGGTTATTGTTAAAAGAGTGAAAATGCCCCTGTCACATTCCCCATCATTTTCTTCCATCTATCAAGATGATGACAATGGTGTTGGCAATGGTGGTGATAATGCGGATTATCGAGTGAGCATTATTCCATTTTCAGGCATGATGGAAGGAAAAGTCAAATGCAATGTTCTTAAGAAATTTGGCTGGGCCCAGTGGCTCACATCTATAATCCTAGCACTTTGAAAGGCCGAGGTGAGTGGATCACTTGAGGCCAGGAGTTCGAGACCAGCCTGGGCAACATGGTGAAACCCATGTCTCTACTAAAATACAAAAAAATTAGCCAAATGTGGTGGTGCACACCTGTAGTCCCAGCTACTAGGGAGGCTGAGGAGTGAGAATTGCTTGAACCCAGGAGGTGGAGGTTGCAGTGAGCTGAGATTGTGCCACTGCACTCCAGCCTGGGTGACAGAACAATACTCTGTCTCAAAAAAAAAAAAAAAAAAAAAAAAAGGAAAAAAAAGAAATTCGCTATAGGCTGGCACAATGGCTCACACCTGTAATCCCAGCACTTTCGGAGGCCAAGGGAGGTGGATCACCTGAGCTCAGGAGTTCAAGAGCAGCCTGGGCAACATGCCAAAACCCTGTCTCTACCAAACTTAGCTTGGCGTGATGGCACACGCCTGTGGTCCCGGCTACTCAGGAGCCTGAGGTAGGAGGATATAGCTTGAACCTGGGAGGCAGAGGTTTCAGAGAGCTGAGATCGCACCACTGCACTCCAACCTGTGTGACAAAGTAAGACCCTATCTCAAAAAAAAGAGAGAAACAAATAAACAAATAAATAAATAAGAAGAGGAGAAAAGAAAAGAGGTGCTTAGACACCAGGCTAGGATGCTCATCTACGTGGTATCTGTGCCAATTTGGGGGAAGCTGATTATCCATTGCTCAGGGGGCAGAGTAGCGTAGGTCTTAAGTGTACAAGTTTCGAGTCAGATCCTGGTTTCACCACTTACTAACTCTGTGAACTTGGGCCAATTACTTTACTTTCTGAATCTACCCCCTCAATTGTGAGATGGAAATAAAAATAGTAGGACCTGCGTTGGGAATTTTTAATGAAATTACACATGTAAAAAGTTTTGGAAAATGGTTAGATGTTCTTATTAGCTATTATAGCATTGCCCATGCTGCCTGGCAAGTTGTGACCTAAGACGTCATCTGGGGATATGAACTACTATGGTCTGAATGTTTATATCCCCTCCAAATTCATACGCTAAAATCCTAACTCTCAAAGTGATCAGGTATTAGAAGGCAGGGACTTTGGGAAAGGATGAGGTTGCTGGGTCAGAGCCCTCATGAGTGGAATTAGTGCCCTTATGAAAGTGGCTGGAAAGAGATTCCTTGCCCCTTCTACCATGTGAGGACATAGAAGGTGCCATCTATAAAGAGGCAGCCCTCACCAGACACCTGCCAGCACCTTGATCTTGGACTTAACCAAGATCCAGAAAAGGGAGAAGTAACTATTTATGGTTTATAAGCCACTCAGTTTATGGTATTTGATGTGTGTTGTAGCAGCCCAAATAGACAAAGACACAGATGGACCCAATGGCTAGGCTTCCTCAGGTGTAGGACAGAGAGGAGACATAACAAATTATAAGAAGATAGTGCTTTATCTCAATGTGTATGACATTGCTTTCACAATCTGATATCAGGTTATGAAAATCAGATGTATGATTTGGAGTAAAGTTTAAAGAAATAGGAACAATCAGAATAATAACTTTTCTTTCAAAAATCTAAATTTCAACAGCTTTCAAATATTTCTTAATCTACTCATGATTTTTGTTGCTCTGCTTCACTCTCAGTCTTTATCTTTTTGATGTTTTGGCTGCCAAAAAGCCTGACTTCTTATTCTCAGGAGGTCTGATTATTATCTCCGATAATGGTTCTAAACTTAGTCATTTTTTGTCCATCATTTTTATTATTAGTGTTGAAGTTTAAAAAATAGCAAAATTTGGCTCTAAAAATGAAACAGACTTCCATCAATAATTTTATTGTTTTTTGTTTGTTTGTTTTTTGTTTTTTGAGACAGAGTCTCGCTCTGTTGCCCAGGCTGGAGTGCAATGGTACAATCTCGCCTCACTGCAGTCTCTGCCTCTCAGGTTCAAGCAATTCTCGTGCCTCATCCTCCCAAGTAGCTGGGACTACAGGCACGCACCACCACACCTGGCTAATTTTTGTATTTTTAGTAGAGATGGTGTTTCCCCATGTTGGCCAGGCTGGTCTTGAACTCCTGACCCCAAGTGATCCGCCCGCCTCGGCCTCCCAAAGTGCTGGGATTACAGGCAAGAGCCACCATGCCCAACCTTTAGGCAAGCAATAATTTTAATAACTAAAACATCAGCCTTCTTCTTGCATGAGGCAGTTGATGCTCATGGTCAAAGAAGGCTCTCTTACAATACTAACAGGTATGGGATGAGCATTTAAACTAACTTTTGGTAGAAAAAATCCTAGCAGATAATTATCGGCACTGTTTCTCAATGTAGTTCTGTACACAAATCACCTGATATGCTCAATGAAATTGCAAATCTTGGGACATACCTCCAGAGGGTCTGATTTGGTAGGTCTTGGGTGAGGTCTGAGAATTCATACTTAGAATGGGATCCCAAAGGTGACTCATATTAACACTACGGTTTGAGAGCCGCTTTTTTGTGTGTTTGGGTGTGCTTTTTCACTTGAGCAATTGAGCAGTGACAATGGCTCAAATAATATTAACCGAACGCATAGCTAGAACTTCTAACGCGCAACTGGACTCCAAAAGTCTTCCTCATT
This sequence comes from Macaca mulatta, assembly GCF_049350105.2. Lineage (NCBI taxonomy): Eukaryota > Metazoa > Chordata > Mammalia > Primates > Cercopithecidae > Macaca > Macaca mulatta. The sequence continues at coordinate 130,422,737 of NC_133413.1, forward strand.
AAGTGGTGCATTTCCTAATGTAAGTATTCCAGAGAGATGGGCTGGATACCTAGTAGGGATGTGTAGGAAAGAATTCCACTTTTTATGGGAGCTGGATCAGGATGATCTCTAGAACACAGATGAGTGCTCTACTTGATTAAGGTTTTAGTCATGGCTTGCTACTTAACATCTTATTCTGCTTTCTGTATCATTTAATTGGCCAGCCTTTCCTACTCTACTAAGCAGATCTCAGCTCGCCCTGGTCATTTTCCACATCTATTTGTGTGTATCTTATCATTCTTTTCTGTCTGACTCTTTCTCTGTATTGTTAAATGTTTTATGTTATTTTCAGGGATAGTCAGAAGCAGCCTTCCCCTTCAATCCTTCGTTCTCCTTCAAGATCAGAAAGAAAAAAACAAGAAGGCATTGACATGAATGCAACAATTTCTGGGATGCAAATTTCTTGGTGAATACAGACTTCCATGGCAGTGAGAAGACAATTATGTAATCATAGGTGTAGGGTTTCTCCCCAAACTCACTCCCACTGTGGATGAAACAATCGAATCATTGTGATGGGACGCCAGCCTATAAGAACAAATGTGCAATTGAACAATCCCATGGGCACTCAATCCATCCAGAGGATTATCGTACATCTGCCAGGACTGGCGCAGGGAGAGGAATTGGAGGCAAGATTATTTAGTGAGTTTGGCTTACTATCAGGAGGAAGGCTGGAGTTCAGCCTAGGTATTTATCCCAACCTGATCACACCCTGAAATGTGCTGAGTCCTGCCTCCTGCTTCCTGTTAACTCTTACAAGGCTAACTTTGGTTCTTATAACTTTTTGTTTTAATTATTCAAACAAGGTCTCACTCTGTTGCCCAGGCTGGGGTGCAGTGGCACCATCTCAGCTCACTACGACCTCTGCCTCTTGGGTTCAAGCATTCTTGGGTCTCAGCCTCCAGAGTAGCTGGGATTGCAGGCGTGCACCACCATGCCCAGCTGATTTTTGTATTTTTGCTAGAGATGGGGTTTCACCATGTTGGCCAGGCTGTCTTGAACTCCTGACCTCAGGTGATCCACCCACCTCGGCCTCCCAAAGTGTTGGGATTACAGGCGTGAGCCACCACGCCCAGCGGTTCTTAGAACTTTCCTCCACTGCCCACTTGCTTGGAGACATTACTTACTAAAGCTTCATATTACTTGTGAAAATTTTGTTCTTCCTTTTCATTAGAGAATTTGCTCCTTATCCCTTCATTTGAAAGTGAAGGTACTACCTCCTTGTGGGAGATGAGTTACAGAGCAGTTATGTGAGCTCATGATTGATCCCTTTTCCAAGAACTAGGGAAATGCAATCCCATCTTTGAAAACAGATCCAATAAAGATAATTATAAGGGGAAAAAAAAAGTATTGCAACCTTACTTGAACTCTTGTTACCACCAGTGGGTGGCACCTAAGTCACCCCACCTCAAGTAGAAGGCCTCCTAAGGTGGCCCCCCGCCATTCAGAGGTAGTCACGCGTTCTGTGTGTTTGTGCCTGTGTGCTTTTGAATACAGAGGAGAAATAATTTCCCTCAGGCTGAGTGCTTCCTGTGGTTACTCATAATGTGTGTTGATTTTCAACACATAGTGTACCATAGATGTTAATTGAAAATTCATCATAACTGAATGTTTTTCCTAGTAATACCTACATTTCTAGATCGTTTTGTACATTTTTACTAATAGGACATGGGAATTGCTGGAACCACAGCAGTTGTTCAGACCACTTAGGGAGAGATGACATCTTTCCTAACAGCCTAAATCTATTTTTATTTTATTTTTTATTTTTGAAACCGAGTTTCACTCTTGTTGCCCAGGCTGTAGTGCAATGACACTATCTTGGCTCACTGCAACTTCTGCCTCCCAGGTTCAAGCCATTCTCCTGCCTCAGCCTCCCAAGTAGCTGGGATTATAGGCATACACCACCATGCCTGGCTAATTTTTGCATTTTTAGTAGAGACAGGGTTTCACCATGTTGGGTCAAGCTGGTCTCGAACTCCTGACCTCAGATGATCCATCTGTCTTGGCCTCCCAAAGTGCTGAGATTACAGGTGAGAGCCACTGTGCCAGAGTATTTTTTATTTTTATTTTTTAAATTTATTTTATTTTATTTTATCGAGGCAGAGGGTCACTCTGTTGCTCAGGCTGGAGTTCAGTGGTGCAATCTTGGCTCACTGCAAACTCTGCCTCCCAGATTCCAAGTGATTCTCCTGCCTCAGCCTCCCGAGTAGCTGGGATTACAGGTGTCCAACACCATGCTTGGCTAGTTTTTGTATTTTTAGTGGAGACTGGGTTTCACCATGTTGGCCAGGCTGGTCTAGAACTCTTTTTTTTTTTCTGTAGGTAATTGGGGAATAAGTGATGTTTGGTTACATAAGTAAGTTCTTTAGTGGTGATTTGTGAGATTTTGGTGCACCCAACACCCATGGTCTCGAACCCCTGACCTCAAATGATCCGCCTGCCTCAGCCTTTCAAAGTGCTGGGTTTACAGGCATGAGCCACCGTGACTGGCCCTAACAGCCTAAATCTAAAATTACTACCTTGAATATTAACATGATAAATATTTTGAAGGCATTGTTTTTTGCCTTATTCAAGGAAAAAGTTTGAAATAAGTATCTAAGTTTACATATTATTCAGAGTTTTTTAGTGACACAAAAAGCAACCCAAAACCTTAATTGAATTAAAAGCTTCTTAAGAAGCTGAAAGAAGCTAAACATCAACACCGTAAGATATTTGAGTGGACCTAGGGACTGATTAACAGTTAAAGAGAAGAAACGTTTGTCATCCACTATTCTGTGCATGCCTGAGAACTTGCATATACATATTGTACTTTATAAACTTGTACTCATGGAGAGCTGTGGAGTATGGAGGTCAGATTCCAGATGCAGCAGTTAGTCATGTGACCTTGAGCAAATAATTTAACCTCTCTGACATTTAGTTTGTTTATAAAGATTGCATTGGGGGCCAGCCATGGTAGCTCACACCTGTAATCCCAGCACTTTAGGAGGCTGAGGTGGGTGGGTCACCTGAGGTCAGGAGTTCAAGACCAGCCTGGCCAACATGGTGAAACCCCGTCTCTACTAAAAACACAAAAATTAGCCGGGTGTGGTGGTGTGTGCCTGTAATCCCAGCTACTTGGGAGACTGAGGCATGAGAATCATTTGAACCCAGGGGTAGGAGGTTGCAGTGAGCCAAAATCCTGTCACTGCACTCCTACCTGGGAGACAGAGCAAGACTCTGTCTTAAAAAGAAAGATTGCATTGGGGATGGTGGGTTGCCAGTGACAGAAATCAGCTAACCTAACAAAAAAGAAAAAAAAAGAAATCGATTAGAAAGATATTCAGTACGTAAAACAAACAAAGGCAGATCCAGAGAACCAGGCAGATCCAGAAAACCAAGCTTTTTTTTTTTTTTTTTTTTTTTTTTGAGGTGGGATTTTGCTCTTGTTGCAACCTCCACCTCCCAGGTTCAAGCGATTCTCCTGCCTCAGCCTCCCAAGTATCTGGAATTACAGGCATACACCACCATACCCAGCTAATTTTTTTGTACTTAGTAGAGACGGGGTTTCACCATGTTGGTCAGGCTGGTCTTGAACTCCTGACCTCAGGTGATCCACCCCCTCGGCCTCCCAGTGTGCTGGGATCACAGTCATGAGCCACCGTGCCTAACCTGGAGAACCAAGCTTGATAAAGGACAGGAACCAAGGCAGATTTGGGGACCCAAATACCAGAGCAAATGAACTTTCCTTTGTTAGCTCCACAGTCCGTGGTCCAGGAGACAGAGTCTGATTGGCCAAGCTTGGGGTCAGGTGACCCTGTGAATGGGGGAAGGCAGGGCATGTTGGTTGACATTCCTATCCTTACTACCCACAGCAGAGGAAAGGTGATACCTGAAAAGGATATCAAGTCAATTGTAGTGAAATGAAGCTGGATAACCAAAAACCAATAGATGTCACCATATGACTTTTAGGACAGTTTTTATTAAGTGTGTAAAGTACTTGGATTGGCACTTGAGAAATAATAGATTTTTCAATATATGACTGAATCGATTGAGAGGTTGCCTGCTGTTTTGAAAAGGATCCTGCCTGTGATACTCTGCCTCCTAAACTAAATTGTAAGCTTCATGAAGGCAAAGATGCTGGTATTTATTAGGTTGGTGCAAACGTAACTTGCAATTGCTTTTGCACCTACCTAATAAATCTTTAAGTTCTCCACACATTAGTTGGTATAAGATGTTGTGGGCTTTTTCTCCAGAACACCTGTGACAGAGGGTCTTCACCTGATAATCTATACGCCTAGAGATGTGCTCAGGTGGCAGCACAAATAAGAAGGTTTGTGGGAAATGAGCAGTTCATGGTGCGCTTGCTCTGATGCCACTCTTGACGGACTGCTCTGGACAGCATGTGGGAATGCAAGGGAGTGAGGCTGTCTTTATGCCTAGGGTAGCCTTGAAGCACCTTACTTTATGAAAGACTGCATTCGTCACAAACTTTGGCATTTGAGAAATGTGTGTGTGCATGCACTTACACAACAAAAACAAGAAATGACCTTTTTCTGTTTTTCTAATTTTTAAAATTTTTTTTTAGGCAGGATCTCACTTTGTCACTCAGGCTGGAATGCAGTGGCATGATCTTGGTTCACTGCAGCTTCAACCTTCTGGGTTCAAGCGATACTCTTGCCTCAGTCCCCCAAGTAGCTGGGACTACTGGCGGGTGCCACCACACCTGGCTGATTTTTTATTTTTATTTTTTGTAGAAACAGAGTTTCACCATGTTGCCTAGGCTGGTCTCGAACTCCTGAGCTTGAGTGATCCTCCTGCCTTGGCCTCCCAAAGTGCTAGGATTGCAAACGTGAGCCACTGCACGTGCCCGGCCTGTTTTTCTAAAATTAAATTCAGTTGAAGTGACCATCACCAAGCTTCATGACAAGTTCAAGTTCAATGTCAGATCATTTTGGTGTCCCTTGCCTGTGTCCTTCCCACTTGAGATCATGTGCACCACACCCCACCCCAGCCCCCATCCCAGGGCTTATAGGCAGTCCAGTGAAATGAACCCTGACCAGTATTAGTGACTGGTGCCCCTGGCCCTTGGCCAAACAGCCCTGCTGACTGCCCTTTTCCTACCCCTAAACACCTGGGTAAAGGTCCTGCGCAGAGGTTACCTGGTACTCATCCTCCCACACATACAGCCTTGACGATCCTAGCTTTTGAGGCCTCTAAGAGCTCCTCAGTCAAGAGGTACACAGGACCCCATCTTTAAGCAAACCAGCCTCTCCCTTCTGTCTACAAGGATCTACCCACTGTTAGCATCAGGGCCCTCTTCCCTTCAATGTTTATTGTTTTGTTTTGTTTCATAATTTAACTAAGAGCTTTATGGAGGTATAGTTCACATACCATGCAATTTTTCCATGTAAACTGTAGAATTCAGTAGTTTTTAATATATTCACAGAGTTATGTCACTATTACAGCAATTTTAAAGCATTTTTATCACCCCTAAAAGAAACCCTGTACCCATTACCAACCACTTCCATGTCTCACCCCACCACCCCTGCTCCCAACCCTAAGAAATCAAAAATCCATTTGCTGTCTCTGTGGATTTGCCTATTCTGGACATTTCATATAAATGGGCTCTTACACTCTATGGTCTATTCTGATTGGCATCTTTTACTTAGCATAATGTTTTCAGGGCTCACCCATGTTGTAGCATGTTGTATATTCCACTTTATGGCTGAATAATATTCCACTGTACGGATATACTGAATTATATTTCTCCTTTCATCTGTCTTTTAAAATTTTTTAAAACATATATATATGTTTTTATATATGTTTTTTAACATATATATGTCAAAAACATATATATAACTATATATTATATATTTTTATGCAAAGATTTTCTAAATTTTATTTTAATTTTTGAAATGAAGTTTCACTGTTGTTGCCCAGGCTGGAGTGCAATGGTGTGATCTCGGCTCACTACAACCTCCACTTCCCGGGTTCAAGCAATTCTCCTGCCTCAGCCTTCCAAGTAGCTGGGATTACAGGCACCCGCCACCATGCCCAGCTAATTTTTTTGTATTTTTAGTAGAGGTGGGGTTTCACCATGTTGACCAGGCTGATCCACCTCAGGTGATCCACCTGCCTCGCCCTCCCAAAGTGCTGGGATTACAGGCATGAGCTACTGCACCTGGCAGATTTTCTAAATTTTAAATGCTGGTCAATTAAAACAAACACAATGTGCGACAGAGGACACAAAATTGTGGTTAAGACTAAATGCTGAGTCCAGGTGCGGTGACTGACATCTATAATCCCAGCACTTTGGGAGGCCAAGGTGGGAGGATCACCAGAGGTCAAGAGTTCAAGACCAGCCTGGCCAACATGGCAAAACCCCATCTCTACCAAAAATACAAAAAATTAGCTGGGCGTGGTGGCACACACCTGTAATCCCAGCTACTCGGGAGGCTGAGGTGGGAGGACGGTTGAGCCTGGGAGATGGAGGAGATCGTGCCACAGCATTCCAGCCTGGGCAACAGAGTGAGACTCCATCTCAAAAAAAAAAAAGAGTAAATGCTGAATGTGATCCCTGAGAGATGCGGAGACATGACTAATCTCAGGGAGTCTTCAAAGGGTCAGCTGGAGGGGACACTCACCTGGCAACTCCTGCCCTCTTATTTGGCAGTGCAAAAAGGCCCTTCATCTTTTTGGAGAAGGAAATCCCTGTATCTATGGAAAAGACAAGGGATTTGAAAGGCCCAAGTCTAGAGTCTAAAGCTCTGGATTGGGAAGGAGGTGAAATTCTTCTCATTCTTTGGCTCATGAGTCTGCTGCAGCAGGGAAAAAAACAAACCCCAGGCTGATGCCTACATCAAATTACTGCTAAATTGTCCTGCAAATTACTGTAGCCTAGTTCAGGATAGATTGTGACCTGCTAGCGTGACCTTGATTATGACTGTGACCTCCACCACGGTTGAAAACTGCTGATTTTGTATAAGATGTGCCCTGAGGCCGGGCGTGGTGGCTCAAGCCTGTAATCCCAGCACTTTGGGAGGAAGAGGCGGGAGGATCACTTGAGGTCAAGAGATCGAGACCATCCTGGCCAACACGTTGAAACCCGTTGGTGAAACCCGTCTCTACTGAAAATACAAAAAGTAACCAGGCATGGTGGCGGGCACCTGTAATCCCAGCTACTCGGGAGACTGAGGCAGGAGAATTGCTTGATCCGAGGAGGTGGAGGTTGCAGTGAGCCAAGATCGCGCCACTGCACTCCAGCCTGGGTGACAGAGCGAGACTCTGTCTCAAAAAAAAAAAAAAAAAAAAAAAAGATGTGCCCTGAATCCGTGAAGACAAATTTGTGGAACCAAGAAAGAGAAACAGCCGGGCGCGGTGGCTCACGCCTGTAATCCCAGCACTTTGGGAGGCCGAGGCGGGCGGATCACAAGGTCAGGAGATCGAGACCACGGTGAAACCCCGTCTCTACTAAAAATACAAAAAATTAGCCGGGCGCGGTTGTGGGCGCCTGTAGTCCCAGCTACTCGGGAGGCTGAGGCAGGAGAATGGCGTGAACCCGGGAGGCGGAGCTTGCAGTGAGCCGAGATCGCGCCACTGCACTCCAGCCTGGGCGACAGAGCGAGACTCCGTCTCAAAAAAAAAAAAAAAAAAAGAAAGAGAAACAGTAATAGTGTGATCTTATGTGGAGAAAACACCCTCGTCATGTAGGTTGGGGAATGGAAAGTATCTAAGTTTATGACAGCAACAGCAAGTGTTTATTGAGTAAATAAGCAGTCTCTGTACTACTGCCCACTTTTCATTTTGTTTTGCCCTTGACCATGAAGGAAGTGGGTATTTTTTAAAAGGAAAGAAATTAATAGAACTCAGCATCGGTGTAGTGCTTGGTGTTTGCAAAGAGGTTTCAAATGCATCTCACAGTCTGAGCCTGTGAGAATAGGCGTTTTTACCTGTTTTACAAATGAGGCATTTATATCATTGAGACATAGAAGAGGAGAAATTACTTGATTAAGGTATTCCACCAAAAGGACCTATAACTGAAATCTGTATCTTTGATTCTAAGTACCCCATCTTTTCCACAGTGACAGTGCTTTCCAATCCTCTCTCCAGTACTCTCCAATTTTGTTGTATCTAAGTAAAAAGTATAGATATTTTTGAACTTAATACCATGTTTAAGTTTATATTGATATTCCCCACATAGAAAACAATAAAAGGAAATGATGGTTCCCAAGGTGTTTTGGTATTTTTTACATTCTTTGGTTGAGTCTCAACACCAATAATTAATAATTGGGAGCAAGTGTGCCTGTGAATTACTGCAAGTAGAAACTCTATATATGTCATTAATTCTTACAACAGTCTTACAAGGTAGGTATTACTCATTATTATTATTAATTCCTATTTTAGGGTTGAGGGAAATAAAGCTCAGAAATTTAAATACCTAGCTAAAGCTAGTATGTTTCTGAGTTAGGATTTAAGCCCAATTTTGTAAAACACTAAGATGATTTATTATTATTATTATTATTATAATGCTGCCTTCCAGAAAATGTGTAGCTCCTTGGAAGTTATTGAATTTTGGAGTCGTCAGCTGGATACATTTGGATATTTTAAGAATGAAGTTACCTGCTAGGACTACACACCGTCTTTATTAAAGCTTTGTGCAAAACCAGGTGCTACAGTAGATGCTCTTTCTTTGCATCTTTCCTTTAGGTCTGTCAGTTTGTCGTCTCTGTCAATGGGCTTAACGTCCTGCACGTAGACTACCGGACCGTGAGCAATCTGATTCTGACGGGCCCACGGACGATTGTCATGGAAGTCATGGAGGAGTTAGAGTGCTGAGCTCCTGGGCCTCCCAGCCCTCCAGCGGCCTGTGGGTGATCGAAGCCAGAATGACACAAAGCAATGCAATGGCAAGATTTCCATGCAAATGGATGGTTTTGGACATACGAATCTTCTCCGCACATACATGTCTAAAGTTGAGTTTTATACACTGAATGTGGAAGAACCGGGTATCATATCTTTTTTAAAAAATGTCAGTGTAGAAAACATTTGGGAAACCGTTTTCCTACATGATAGAACTGCCTTACTAGATTTCTATTTGTAGTTCTCATTCATTGTTTTTTATCTTAGTTTGCATTGTTTTGTATCTTAGTGTGTTGAAATGCTTCTCTAGCACAAACAGCCACATCTAAAGTCCCCTTCCTCAGAGTCAATAGAGTAGTTGTTAAAGGTTTTAAATTGTACTTTCTCCAAAATTAGCATGCAACTATTTAATAGGGAGTCTAGATTTCACCAAGATTCAAATCAAAGCAACATTTAAAGGAATAAGACCTGCTCACTAGCATTTTCAAGGGGATTCTAAAGCATTCAAGTGCTTAAAAGCCATAAAAGATGACTTCTTAATTCCTGCCTTTAGTGTCAACTTTTAAGTTAATACAGGTTTCAATTGTGGCATTAGCAAAAAAAAAAAGAAACAAACAAAAAAAACTTTGTGATGCTATGGGTGGGGGTAGTTAGAGAGAGACTACATAAAATTGTGTGCCCCTATTTTCTTTCTGATCCTAAATCATTTTGTTTTATAAATCAGCTATAGCATCTTTCTAGAATTAATCCTGAATATGTTGAATGTTAAAATAGAGAAGTTTGTATATACACATTATTAAAAATCAACCCTTCTGGCAAGATTTCACTTTGAAGGTGTCTGTGTTTAAAGGAAGTCTAAAACTTTGCTGATACGTGATAAAACTTGAACTCTAAGTTGCCTCCTTAGCCTGAATTTTTACTAGCTTTCTAGGGTAACATATTCTAAGGACATGACATGCTGCTTATTTGGGGGGATTATTTTTCACCAAAATGATCATCTTGTGTTGTAACTTTTCAGCTCACTTGTATATATGCATGTTTTCATTTTTGGTCTAGAAAATAGTGCATTTTGGGGCTTGGTGTGCAGAGGAAATTCCTCAAAGTGCCAAATTAGGGAGTCAGGGAATAGTAAATTCTTCATTCCAAATAATGGATCTGAATTATGAGGTTAATTTTTTATCATGCATTAACAAAATAAAATATGAGAATTGTACCACAGTCATTTTTTTCATTATGTTATCATAATGTATACGTACTGGTGGAATGGACCTACCATGCTAAATATGTTATATATATATATTTCTGGTAATCCAACTTTTCTGATTTGTAGCTTTAGTCAAGAATAGGATTTTGGAGTGACAGAGAATGTCTTAACAGTAATACTGTTGATATACATTTGAGAAATACTGTCACCTCTGTGTGGGTGTGCGTTTGTATGGTATGGCAGACTGTGCATTTAATATATATGATATCCTTTAACTCTCATTACAACCTTGCAAGGTAGATATTAGCATCCACATTTTTCAGATGTGGAAGGTAAGTCTGAGCAAGTTTTAAAATGGTCTGTAAATTCACACGGCTGCAGGAACTACTAAGTGAAATAGACTGACTGTAAACACAGTTTAACGCTAAATCCCGTGTTACTCCCCTCAACTTTTCCTCATTTAAGGACCTTATATTGAGGGTTTATTCTGAGCCAGGCTCTGTGCTAAGACTTTACGCCATTTGTCCTTATTGACCTATGAAGTCAATAAGGTCATTATCTCCATTTTACAAATGAGGAAACTGACTTGTAAAGTGGTTAGTCATATGCCCAAGGCCACAAAACTAATAAAGTGGGAAACTTTACCACTGGCTTAAAAAGTTTTTTATAGCATCTTTAAAAGATGAGTCTTAAATGCTTTCTGTGCTCAGGTATTCATTAAGTGACAAAAGAAGAAGGAACACCTTTCGAGAAATGGTATCTCCTTTTGAGAAATGGTGTCTTCTTCTTGCCTGCTTTACCCATTATCTTGGACCCTGGCATAATAGAACTTCCCTTTACCCAACCCTAAGCACCAGAGAAGCATCTCTCTGTATCTATTGCACACAAATCTCCTCTTGGCCGTGAGGAAGGAAGGAAAGAAGGGAGAGAGGATTTCCTTCTTTGGTTCCCTTCACCCTAGGTTCAAAAGCCAAAGGTCATGGGAGCTTTCCCTTAGCTACTCCTCCAGCCCACCCCTGACATCTTTACATAGCAATTAAAATGACTACCCTTACTTCCCTGGGGACCCTGTCTCACCCCCTCCAGCCTTTGCACACATACTTTCTTCTTCGTGGACAGAAGAATGTTCTGTCTTACTGTTTCCTGGAAAATTCTTTCTTCATGTAAATTCCCTTTAGAAATTGTCTCCTCTGAGAAGCCTTCACCGGCTCCCCAGTTCTAGGATTGATGCCTCTTCTCTAAATTTACATGGATCCTTAAGTCCTCCCTGTGCCCCATTAGAGCACTGATGACATTTACTTTGAAATTCCCCTGTTACATGTCTGTTTGCCTAAGTAGACTCTAAACATCTGCAGAACAGGGGCTGTGTCTTAGTATCCAGGGTATTTTCTTCACCTAGCACAATTCCTGCCACAGAGTAGTGTGTCAGCTCTCCACTGTTGTCTAAAAACCCACCTCAAGGGTGGGGCGCAGTGGCTCATGCCTGTAATCCAGCACTTTGGGAGGCTGAGGCAGGTGGATCATTTGAGGCCAGGAGGTCAAGACCAGCCTGGTCGACATGGTGAAACCATGTCTCTATTAAAAAGTAGAAAAATTAGCTGGGTGTTGTGGCATGCACCTGTAATCCCAGCTACTCAGGAGGCCGAGGTGGGAGAATCACTTGACCTCACCAGGCGGAGGCTGCAGTGAGCCAAGATAGTGCCATTGCACTCCAGCTTGGGCAATAGAGTGAGAGTCTAACTCAAAAAAATAAATAAGTAAATAAAAAATAAAAACCCAGCTGGGCACAGTGGCTCATGCCTGTAATCCCAGCACTTTGGGAGGCCGAAGTGGGTGGATCACTTGAGGTCAGGATTTCGAGACCAGCCTGGCCAACATGGTGAATCCCCATTTCTACTAAAAATACAAAAAATAAGCTGGGCGTGGTGGTGCACGCCTGTAATCCCAGCTACTTGGGAGGCTGAGGTGGGAGAATTGCTTGAACCAGGAGGTGAAGGTTGCAGTGCGCCAAGATTGTGCCACTTCACTCCAGACTGGGCAACAGAGTGAGACTCTGTCTCAAAAAAATAAATAAATAAAAATAAAAAAATAACAACAAAAACACATCTCAAATCATGACTTAAAAAAAAAAAAAAAACAAACCCACCTCCAATAATGGCCTTTAGCAACACCATTTATTTGCTTATAATCCTGTGGGCTGGCAATCTGGGCAGAGCTCTGCCGGTGTGATCCACCACTGCTCCATGGGTGCCAGTTGGGACTCCACACACCTTTGTGGTTAGTGAGCAGATTGGTTGGAGGCTGATTGACCTTGACTGGCCTCATGTTTGTGTCTCAAAGTTGGCTGGGGCTGTCAGCTGAGATTCCTTAGTTCTACTCCCCATGGCCTTTCCCCATGGCCAGCCCAGGCTGAGATCTGAGATTGAAGACGGTGAGAACAGAAAGTACAAGGTCTTCTCTTGACTTGAAAGCTAGTCCAGAATCAAGGGAAATAAAGCCCACCTTTTGATGGAAGGAGCTTCAAAGAATTTGTAGTCATTTCCAATCCACAAAGAGTAGGTACTCACTATTTGTTGAATAAAGTCCTAAGAGTAGGTACACACTAAGCGTAGGTACCCACTATTTGTTGAATAAAGCCCTATCGAAAACTTTTTAGCTATCCAGATGCAAATTACTGGCCACCCTTTGGGCAGAATTATAAAATTCTACCCAAAATTCTACCAAATTACTCGTACTTGTAAAATTCTACCAAATTACTGGCCAACTTTTGGGTAGAATTGTACAATTAAGTTGTGAATAAAGCTTATTGCCTAATAAGAACTTCCAAGTCAGAGAATCCCAAAATGATTGTGCTACACAGGGCCACATAGAGCACAGCTTTGTCTTTTTTATTTTTTGAGATGGAGCCTTGCTCTGTTGCCCAAGCTGGAGTGCAGTGGCGCAATCTTTGCTCAAGACAACTTCTACTTCCCAAGTTCAAGCAATTCTATTTGAGCCTCCTGAGTAGTGGGACTACAGGCATGTGCCACCATGCCCCATTTTGTATTTTTAGTAGAGACGGGGTTTCACCAGGTTGGCCAGGCTGGTCTCTAACTCCTGACCTCAAATGATCTGCCTGCCTTGGCCTCCTATAGTGCTGGGATTATAGGCATGAGCCACCATGCCTGCCTGCTTCGTCTTTTCACTGGGCTAATGAAGATACAGGTGTGGAATGGTTTCATGGCATGCCCAACCTCATGAGGCTTGTTGGGTCAGAGCCTGTGCCAGATGCCAGTCTTCTGCCTTCCAGTCTTATAGTTGTTACACTATAGCCTTCTGCAGTGGATGGTAATGTGGCCAAAATAAGCCTTTGGTTTTGGAGTATTCATAAGCTGAAAGTGGGGCCATGTACCTTGACGCTGGGGGAATATATTTTAATTGACTCAAGCCTTTCGTTGCTGAATATCTTTAAAAAAAAAAAAAAAAGTATTTTGCCTGATATTTTCACAATTGTTCTGCTTGAAATGTAAAATTCCAATTTCTAAATGTAATACCAAGATTTATCCTAAATTAACAATAAGCAGTGTTTCTAATAGCTTTTATTTCATATATATGTGTGTGTGTCTAATCTTCAAATAGGAAAGTGTATTGTGCATGAGGTTTCACTCACTGAGAACCTCTGAAATGTCTTTATTTGCCCCCTTTAAAAGAAACCATGATTTCCAGGCATTTGTGTTTATGTTTTTGCTATGGAGATGAAAGTAGTTTCTGTTTCTTCATTAGCATAGGATGTGCACATTGAAAGCCATGTTCCCTTGTAGAAAGAAAAATGCTGTTGCCTTTTGGGTTGATTCTATTGTCTGATGTTTTATTAATCTCTGTGAAATAATTGTGTAAATTAATATAGAGACTAGTTGAGAAACGGTGGATAACATGAAGAAGATACCCATTTTTGCATAGATCAGATGTGATCAGCTTCACACTATCATGTGAAAGGTGGCTGCATCGGAGAGACAGGAATTAATATTAAAAATGTTTTCTATTCAGACTGGTATCTTACATTTCCAAATATTATTTTCTTTTGAATATGCGGTATAAGTAATCTGCTGTAAGTCCTATTTTAGGTTGGGTGCAGTGGCTTACGCCTGTGATCCCACCATTTTGGGAGGCTGAGACCAGGAGTTTGAGACCAGCCTAGGCAACAGAGTGAGACCCCATCTTTACAGAATGTAAATAATTAGCCAGGCGTGATGGCACATGCCTGTAGTCCTAACTGCTTGGAGGCTGAGAAGGGAGGATAGCTTGAGCCTGGGAGGTTGAGGCTGCAGTGAGCTGTGATCACACCACTGCACTTCAGCCTGGACAATAGAGCAAGACACTATCTTGAAAAAATAAAAAGACCAGTTTTAAACTGATGATAATTACTATTCTCTCCTGTTGACTATTAATCTTGTTTCATTTTTATTATAAATAAATCAGAATGACTAAAACATTTCAATTTTGCTAGTTGACTGAAATGTATTGATGTAGTTGGCCATGGTTTTACTCACTTAAGGCAGAATTTCAGGTGTAACATGTTTTTTCTTCAGTTCAGTACCAAAAGGACAAATCTGCCATGTACCAAAATGAAACTTGTCATCAAAGACAGCATATGGTATTGTCAAATGCATTAATAAATAATAAAGATACTTAATATATATCTTTATTTTAAAATTATGTTGAGATTTACTTGCTTCTCTTATGAAAATGTATACCATAATACTTAAAATTATTGTATGAAAACACATAGGTGTATAGCGTGAAATAAATGCTTACTTTTTTTTTTTTTTGAGATGGAGTCTTGCTCTGTCACTAGGCTGGAGTGCAGTGGCATGATCTCGGTTCAGTGCAATCTCCGCCCCCCGGGTTCAAGCAATTCTCCTGCCTCAACCCATTGAGTAGCTGGGACGCACCACCACGTCCAGCTAATTTTTTGTATTTTTAGTAGAGACAGGGTTTCACCATGTTGGCCAAGATGGTCTCTATCTCTTGACTTTGTGATCTGCCCTCCGCGGCCTCGCAAAGTGCTGGGATTACAAGTGTGAGCCACTGCAGCTGGCCCACAGTTTTTAAAATAATGACTTTAGGGTTTCAGATTTTCCTGTCTTTCAAAACAAATTAGCCATTTTTTATCCTAAGAAAGGGTTGCATTATAAAGCTGACCTACTACTAGCTTATCAGAAAAAACACATGGGTCTCATATCTGATTCTCCTATGTAGCCAAAAGTGCCATTTGTAAGTCTACTTAATGATGGATATTTTCTGAAGATCTTTTGCCTGGAAAACAAATAGTGCATTAAAAAGCTTTTTTGGTACTCTGCTGGATTCAGAATTATTTTCTCCCTACCTAGGTCAGTATTGATGGGTATAACAGAATATTCTATGTGGAAAAATACTGTGTGATTGTCTGCTACTCTGGGAGAATGTTAAATTTTTTCCCGATATTTCATGTGTGTATGGGTTACTGTAAAGTATTGGGGTGAGAGGTTATTCAGACTACACTCAACATTAACCAAAAATATTTTTGAACTTTCTGTAATTTATTCACTCACTCATTCATTCTTTCATTCAGGAAACCTTACTGAGGACTGGGGTTGTGCTGGACATTGTATACAGGCACTATGAATAAAAAATGAGTAGACATGCCCTTGGACCCAGATAATCCTTCAAGAGTCACCTTTTAGCCTGAATCCTAGAATTCTCCACATATAGGAGGAAATAAAAAATCATGGTGTTAAAACAGGTGGCTTAATGCTAGAAACCTCTATCCAACCCGAGCACCAGAATACAGATAATAATTTACACTTACCTGTATTCTTTTTCCCAGCCACTTTTCCTCATCCAAGGAAAACACAGTGATGAACATTGAGTTTATAAGTTTCTTGCTTTTTTTGTTCCTAAGGGTTGTTTATGTTTTTACAAAATGAACTTCATTAAAACAGCACCAAGTTTTATATAATCTTCTAGGACTTGGTTGTTTTCATCCAGTATTAATATTATTAAGTTTCTTTCAGATGTTTGTGTATAGTTGTGATTCATTCATTTATCACAGCTTCATAAATTTCCAGACCACCAATTATTTATCTGTTTTCTTGTCTATGGGCTTTTGGGTGGTTTCCATTTTTGTTGTCATAAGTGGGGTTACTGTGAACATTCTCATAGCATCTCCCGGGGGTCCAAGTGAAGGAGTTTCCCTTAGGAATCCACTTAGGAGAAAAATTGCTGAGTCGTAAGGAATGTGAATGCTCAGCTTTACAAAGTCACATCTAACTAGCCTCCAAATTGGTTGAAGTAAAACATAAAAGTGATGCGTAGGCTGGGCGCGGTGGTTCATGCCTGTAATCCCAGCACTTTCGGGAGGCCTCAAGTGACTCAGGTGGGTTGCTTGAGGTCAGGAGTTCGAGACCAGCCTGGCCAACAGGGTGAAACCCCGTCTCTATTAAAAATACAAAACTTAGCCAGATGTGGTGGCGGGCGCCCGTAGCCCCAGCTATTCGGGAGGCTGAGGCGGGAGAATCGCTTGAACCCAGGAGGAAGAGGTTGCAGTGAGCTGAGATTGGACCACTGTACTCCAGCCTGGGCGACAGAGTGAGACTCCTTCTAAAAAAATTAAAAAGTTGGGCGGGGGGGGAGATGTATAGTAATCAATATCTTATCCAACACTTGAGATTTGAAACTTCTTAATTTTGATCAAATGGGTGTTTATTTTGTCATTGATACTAAGGATTCTACATTGCTGCAAAGCTAGTAAACTTGAAAGCACAGAAACCCTAAGAAGTAGTTTGCCATCCTAACTTACTACATCACTGTCTTTATAATACCCAGGATGTCTTGAAACGTTTATCTTACAGCTCTGTGACTAGAGTGAGGCCAGGATTATTAGGAATTGGTGTGACATATTCAGGAACATGCAACAAATGATTTATTAAGTGCCTGCTATGGCCAGTCACTTAATGTTTGGCCAACAGCAGTAAGTAAGACAGATCCCTTTCTTTATGAAGTTTGCATATTATTGGGGGAGACAGACAATAAGTATGTTATATAAATAAAATAATTAATTTTAGATAGGGGTAAGTGCTAAGGAGTAAATGAATCCAAATGAGTGATAGAGAATGACCAGGCTTCATCTGAGAGGTGAATGAAAAACGGGGCTTCCGGGTCTCCGATTCCAACAAGGCACCATTCACATTACAGTCTATAAGAACCGCACCTTCTGAGTTATGGAGGGCAACAGCCCTGAGCAAAAGCCTCTGCAAACCTGATGTTCTGAGTTAATGTCTAAAATATGGGAATGAGCCAGCCCTAGAGAAATCTGGAAGAAGAGCACTGCAGGCAGAGAAAACAGGAAGTCTAAAGGAACCAAGGGTATAAAGGTCATTGTGGTTACGAGTGTGGGCTCTGAGAACATAAAGTCCAGGTTCAGGCCAGGCACGGTGGCTCACACCTGTAAACTATGGGAGGCTGAGGCGGGTAGATCACCTGAGGTCAGGAATTCGAGACCAGCCTGGCCAACATGGTGAAACCCCATCTCTACTAAAAATACAAAAATTAGGCCAGGCATGGTGGCTCTCACCTGTATTCCAAGCACTTTTTGGGAGGCTGAGGTGGGTGAATCACGAGGTCAGAAGTTTGAGACCAGACTGGCCAACATGGTGAAACCCCGTCTCTACTAAAAATACAAAAAATTAGTGGCGGGCACCTGTAATCCCAGCTACTCGGGAGGCTGAGGCAGGAGAATCACTTGAACCCGGGAGATGGAGGTGGCAGTGAGCTGATATCACGCCATTGCACTCCAGCTGGGGTGACAGAGTGACTCTGTCTCAAAAAAAACAAAAACAAACAACAAGAACAAAATACAAAAATTAGCCAGGAGCAGTGGCAGGCACCTGTAATCTCAGCTACTCCGGAGGCAGAAGCAGAAGAATTGCTTGAACCCAGGAAGTGGAGGTTGCTGTGAGCTGAGATTGCACCACTGCACTCCAGCCTGGGCAACAGAGTGAGACTGCGTCTCAAAAACAAAATAAATAGGCCGGGCGCGGTGGCTCAAGCCTGTAATCCCAGCACTTTGGGAGGCCGAGGCGGGCGGATCACAAGGTCAGGAGATCGAGACCACAGTGAAACCCCGTCTCTACTAAAAATACAAAAAATTAGCCGGGCGCGGTGGCGGGCGCCTGTAGTCCCAGCTACTCAGGAGGCTGAGGCAGGAGAATGGCGGGAACCCGGGAGGCGGAGCTTGCAGTGAGCCGAGATCGCGCCACTGCACTCCAGCCTGGGCGACAGAGCGAGACTCGGTCTCCAAAAAAAAAAAAAAAAAAAAAAAAAAAAAACCAAAATAAATAAATGAAGTCCAGGTTCAGATTCCTGCTGTAACACACGAGCACATCCAGTTACTCAACCTCACCAGGCATCAGTTTCCTTATGTGTAAAAGGGGATAACAGTACCTACTCCATTTGACTACTGTGAAGGTTAAATTGGATGATGCGTGTAAAATGCTTATCCCTGTCTCTGACCCGTAATAGCTAATCAACAATTGAATGTTTTTCTTGTTTTCATACCTACTAAACAAAAGAGAAAATGCACTCTGGAGAAGTGATTTGCCCCCAAACTCATACCAACTAATGTGTAGCTGGGACTGAAATGCATGCTCAGAAATTCTCAGTCCAGTGCTTTTTATCCGCACATCTTTCTGCATCTCAGTTTTCTCATTTTTAAGTGGGATAATAATCTCATATGAAGTATTATAGTAATCTGTTATTAAGGCTAATGAATTGATACATGTAAAGCTTTAGTACAGTATCTGGCACACAGTAGGTGCTCCAATAACTGTAGGTATTGTTATTATTAATACTATATTATGTTAATTACCTGTCTTCTTGGCAGGCCCACACAAATGCACAAGAACATTACATTGTCTATACATTTATATCTTCACCGGCAATATGCATTTGAGCTGTTCTAATTATCATAAGACAATAATACAAGTGTGATATGGTTTGTCTCTGTGTTTACACCCAAGTCTCATCTGAATTTGTAATCCCCACATATCAAAAAAGGGAGGTGATTGGATCATGGGAGTGGTTTCCCCCATGCTGTTCTCGCGATAGTGAGTGAGTTTTCATGAGATCTGATGGTTTTATAAGGGGCTCTTCCCCATTTGCTTTCTCTTCTCCCTCCCTCCGCCTTACGGAGAAGGTGACTGCTTCCCTTTCCGCCATGATTCTGTTTCCTGAGGCCTCTGCAGTCATGCTGAACTGTGAGTCAATTAAACCTCTTTCCTTTCTTTATAAGTTACCCAGTCTCGGGTAGTATCTTTATAGCAGTGTGAGAACGGACTGATACACTGGCAATATGCATTTCAGTTGTTTTAATTGTCATAAGACAATAATACGAGTATTAGAAAAATACATATAATAAACTCCATATTCAATTGAGTAAGGTAAAGGAAATCATCCATTCTGTTGCTTTCCCTATATTCCTCAGGTACTGAGAAAGAGATTCACGGGTTGGTAGAAAATGTAGCTCTGCTGGCCAGGCGCAGTGGCTCACACCTTTGGGCAGGCCCAGCACTTTGGGAGGCCAAGGCGGGTGGATCACCTGAGATCGGGAGTTCAAGGCCAGCCTGACCAACGTGGAGAAACCCTATCTCTACTAAAAATACAAAATTAGCCGGGCGTGGTGACGCATGCCAGTAATCCCAGCTACTCGGAAGGCTGAGGCAGGAGAATCACTTGAACCCAGAAGGCGGAGGATGCTGCGAGCCGAGATCCGCCATTGCGCTCCAGCCTGGATTTCTGGCTGGAAATTGGCAGAAGGCAAAAATAATTTTGCAATGGATCCTTATTCAGCTACCTAGCTTTTAAAACTAGAAGTTATAAGTAAATAACTTCCCAAACAACCTTTAAAACTTAAAATTTCATACAGAATAATTTTAAAACACTGCTTAATGTTATCTACTTATTACCTTATCAGACTCTCAGCAGTTTTACAGCCTGTTAGAAAAGCAATCCAAGTAATCAACATTTATGTACTGAGTATTTTATACAGCAAACACTCTTTCTCAGGATATATTGGAGACTTAGTTTTGATGACAAAGGAGGTTCTTTTCCTAAACACACCTTAATTAAGACATTATTTGTCTTTTGAGGGCAGCCTCCTAAGTCTACAGGTTTTAGAGATTCATGCCAGAATTAAGTAAGCAACACCACCCCCTGCGCTTCTGTTAGCACAAGTTTTCTGCGGTCAGAGAGTGGAAGCACAGACTGCTGTCATGTACGTCTGACGAATGCACTGAGCAAAATAAAGGCGTGCTCTGTAAAGAACTTGGCTGAAGTGTCTATTTTCTTAGTTCCAGGACCTGACAACTCTTTTTTTCTTTTGCATGTCATTCTGCTTATGTGAATTTTTCTCTTTGCCTCTTGGGACTCCCTATCTTATACTAAAATGTGCTTTTCTCCCTTGGAGTGAAATACTAAATTTCTTGAAGTCTGAGATGATTGGGTCCACAGAGGCCAATTCATAATCGAAACTTAATATAGGTGGCCACTGACACCTCTTGAGATGCAATCCCAGAGGATGGAAGAAAGAGAGAGGGAAGATGTATGCTCTGTTACCTCAATGTTTGTTGTTGTTTATTTGTTTGTTTTTTGAGACTGAGCCTCCCTCTGTTGCCCAGGCTGGAATGCAGTGGCATGATCTCAGCTCACTGCAATCTCCGCCTCCCAGGTTCAAGCAATTCTCTTGCCTCAGCCTCCCAAGTAGCTGGGATTACAGGCACGTGCCACCATGCCTGGCTAATTTTTGTATTTTTAGTAGAGACAGGGTTTCACTATGTTGGCCACGCTGGTCTCAAACTCTTGGGCTCAAGCGATCCATCCACCTTGGCGTCCCAAAGTGCTGGGATTACAGGCATCAGCCACCGCACCTGACCGTTACCTCAATTTTGAAAATGTGCGGGTAAGTGTGAGCCCAGATTTTAAAAGATTTGGATATTTCTGCAGCTGTGAAAGGTAAGGAAGCAGAATACTAGCCCCTACTTCTGAACCCAGAAAACACATGGATGGTGTGACCTGGAAATATCAAGACTGGTTAATTATTGAGCAGAGTGTCTCCCAGGTCTGGTATGTAGCAGCAGAAAATGAGGGAAACAAGTGTGAGAAGCTCTAAAGAAGATGGGACTCACCAAATGTCAGACCAGCCTGTCTGTGTTAAAGAAAGAACCCGTTTTTTCAGATTTTTCTGTTGGCCATCCTGGACTACACAAGATGTTAAAAACTTTCCAGTGTTTTCATGCTTCATGTATACCATCTCATGCCATTAAAGTATGTATTATTTTTTATTGTGAGCACAGGACAATCCACTCATTCAATTCCCTACTTACCCATCCACCTTCTTTGCTTTCCTTCTTCTCATCAGTATTTCACACCCTCCCAACTTATTATTTTTGTTTGTTTGTTTTCTACATATTTTCCTGCACACAGTAGGTGCTCACTTCCCAACTTATTACATAAATGGAAATAACAATATGAAATCATAGAACATTTTTTAAATCAGTGACTTTTTTAAATCAGTAAGTGTGCTGTTTTGCTGTGTCCTTATAAACACAGAAACAGTCTTTGAAATAACTCATAGTAAAACCTAATATTTATTGCACTCCAAATATATGCCAGCTCCTCTACTAAATGTTTTCTACAGATAATCTCATTTAATCCTCACAACAAGTCCATGAGGTAGGTTATAATAAAATCCTCTTTTTATAGGCAAGAAACTCAGCTCTCTAGGAAGATTAAGTCAGTGGTACGAGGTCACATACTGGACAAGCCGTGGGGCCAGGCTTGGAACCCAGTCATTGACTACTGAGGGCATCTGCCTCCTAGGACTATCCTGTTTGCCCAGAAGCACAAGGTCACTCATGCACATGCTGGAAGAAGACAATCTAGAGCAAGAGCTTGCTCTTTGGAAGCACCCCACTTTCTTTTTCTTTTGTTGTTGTTTTTGAGACAGAGTCTCACTCTGTCGCCCAGACTGGAGGCAGTGGCACAATATCAGCTCGCTGCAACCTCCACCTCCCAAGTTCAAGTGATTCTCCTGCCTCAGCCTCCTGAATAGCTGGGATTACAGGCATGTGCCACCACACCCGACTAATTTTTGTATATTTAGTAGAGATAGGGTTTCACCACGTTGGTCAGGCTGGTCTTGAACTCCTGACCTCAAGTGATCCCCTTGCCTCAGCCTCCCAAAGTGCTGGGATTACAGGCATGAGCCACTGCGCCTGGACCCCACTTTCTCGGTGTTGCTGTTGGGGACCACACCCAGCCCCCTCCTGAGCAGCAGGGATCTAGGGCTCATTCCTGTAACTTGGTGGCTGCCATTACATCCTTGCTTTTCTTCTGCAGGCATTGGTGATTCCACCTGCTTTCCTCTTTCTTCTCAACATCACTACCTGTCATTTGGTTCATTGCTGGGTTTTCCTTGCTCCCAAACTGGGAGTGTAATAGCTTATTTTTCAGATTCCTTTGTAGGTTTTATTCTGGAAACCAAACAAAGACCCTTTGTTTTTATCCATGTATTTTGTTTCGTTTCATTCAACACAATGATTGACTCCTTGATTTGCTGGAGACCTTTGCTATGGTAGATATTAAGTTGTAACACCACAGGTGGGCAACCAAAAAGTAACCTGGCAAGTCGTGGAGCTCTAGAGGATTGGAACTACATCAATGAATCCTTATATGCCCAGGGCCTAAAAAGGTCAGCACAAAGCCTCTTGATGAGCATTTGTTAATGAAAGTATATGTTTGTAAACATTTCTGCAAATTTGTAAATATCCCCCGTCCTTCCTGAAATGTTAGTGGGCCTAGAATTGAAGTCTTGCTGAAGTCTGTTTCTTGCCTCCTTTCTCAGATGGCCTGTAAGAGACATTCTACTCTCTTTTCATTCATTCCTGGAAGCGAGCTTGTGTCATCTCTTTCCCTAGGTCTTTCTTAAGATACCCACAAGGCCGGACTGACATCTGGTGGAGGACAGGAGACCTTTAATCTGGTGTCTTTCTTGGAGTTCAGAAGGAAGAAAGTATCGGTTTACCCCAAGGATGGAGGAGAGGCAGAGACCTTTTTTATTTTTTTTACAAGATCTGAGGTCACCGAACCACCATAAAATGAATCAAGCCAAATCCTCAGGATTCCAGACTCTAGAAAGTTTCTCACTGACAATATCAATAGTTACGGAATGTCTATGATGTGCCACACACATGCTAAGTGTTTTATGTACTGTGAAAGGAAGATATCTTGGGCCCCCCAAATCGCTAAGGAAAACTCAAGCTGGAAACTGCTTAGGGCAAACCTGCCTCCCATTCTATTCAAAGTCACCCCTCCGCTCACTGAGAGAGATGCATATCTGATTGCCTCCTTTGGAAAGGCTAATCAGAAACTCAAAAGGATGTAACCATTTGTGTCTCACCTATCTGTGACCTGGATGCTCCCTCTCCCTTGGAATCTTCCTGCCCTTGCTTTGAGATGTCCTGCCTTTCCAGACCGAACCAATGTACTTCTTACATATGTTGATTGATGTCTCATGTTTCCCTAAAATGTATAAAATCAAGCTGTGCCCCAACCACCTGGGGCACATGTCACAAGACCTCCTGAGGCTGTGTCATGGATGTGTCCTCAACCTTGGCAAAATAAACTTTCCAAATTAACTGAGACCTGTCTCAGATGTTCTGGTTCATACTACATTATGAAGTATATTACTTACTTTGTGTACATAGTCCCATGTAATCATTTTCTAATACCTCTCACAATGCTTCATCAATTTCACCTTAATTTTTTTTTTTAGACAGTGTTTCTCTGTCGCCAAGCCTAGAGTGCAGTGGTGTGATCTCAGCTCACTGCAACCTCTGCCTCCCGAATTCAAGCTATTCTCCCACCTCAGCCTCCCGAGTAGCTGGGATTACAGGCACCCACCGCCACACCTGGCTAATTTTTGTATTTTTAGTAGAGACGGGGTTTCATCATGTTGACCAGGTTGCTCTCAAACTCCTGTGATGAGATCAACCTCAAGTGATCCACCAGCCTCAGCCTCCCAAAGTGCTGGGATTACAGGTGTGAGCCACTGCGCCTGGCCCAATTCCATCTTAAATTTTGATCTTTTACCTCCCCTTTGACCTCCAACATGCAAACAACTAGTCATAAGGTCAGGGCTCTGTATTACAGCTGGACTTTGCACTGACACACATGTGCACACACACACATACACACACTCATACACACACATTTGAAGGAAAAAACGCATTCATCTTAATTCAGGATGTGAGAGTTGCTGCTGTCTTTTAATTCCTGACAACTGCTTCATTCTTGGATGTGTTATGCCTTTCTTATGTGAGTTAGAAGTCCAGAAGAATGTTTTGGAGTTTTTGCTTAGGTGAACGTGTCATCCAGCCAGCTTAGAAAGACTGCCTAGCCAAGTTACTGACTACCCCAAAGTTTTATCAGGAGAGAAAGTAGCTGTGAACAATTCAAGATCATTAGTGCCAGAGCAAAACAGCTCAATGGCCGTGCATATTTATAGTTGCGTAATACAATGCCCATAATTGTTAGGGGGCTTCCTGATTCCAACTCCCTCCCAGTTGTCTGAAGGGGGAGCAGAATGCACACACCACCCTTTAGCCAATTTCAACCAGGGGCTGAAGTACTCTCTTACTAGTTGGAAATGGCTTCTGTTCACATCAACTACATCATGGATGACTTTGGATGATGTAAACCTCTTAACATGAAAAAGATTAAGTCCAGAAACAAAGAATGCATTGGTTCATCTGGCAACTGGTGAGGTCAGACAATTGGAGGGTCTGTAAGGACTGATTACACTCCTTGCGTGAACAGAGACTGCCTCTCATTTTCCCCCGCTCCTAACCCCTGCCACTCCAAAAAGAATTCTACCACAAAAAATAAAAATAGTGCTCACACAAGTTCTCATTCAATACCCTCCTTTTTTTTTTTGGTGGAAACATTTCTTTACAGTTAATGTCTAGACTCTAGATTAAGTTCACGTAAAGCTTCCTTTTTAAAAATTCATGCTCACTAGGAGTTAAAGTTCAAGGCTATTTCCTTTTGATCTCCTTGCCATTTGTTCTCCATGACCACCAACTGACTTTGCCTCTCTTTTACTGTTTCCTTCCCCATTTTTACTCACAATCTGTTATGTCTCCTTATCAGCTTCTGGCAGCCTCTTCCAGCACTCATTGAATGCTGAGCTCTCTCTCTGGGATGCTGGCTACAATGGGGGCAAGCATAAATATGAGTGAGGATGCAAAACTATACATGGAAGCAGCACTGTGGAGCCCATTGGGAGAGGTTGTATCTGCTGGGGGGGTTCATGTAGGATGACAGATGGGAAATACAGCCAAAAGTCAGCACCTGGGCAGCAGAAAGATATATCCACAAGCAAGTCCAGGTGCTGGTATTGGACCTGAATTGGAGATGGAGCCAAAAAGCATAATCTACACAATGCATTTGGAGGAAATACATTAGGAGACAAAATGAAAAATGGAAGAGGACAGGGCATGGTCGCTCACATATGTAATCTGAACACTTTGGGAGGCTGAGGCAAGTGGATCACTTGAGGCCAGGAGCTGAGACTAGCCTGGCCCATATGGTGAAACCATGCCTCTACTAAAAATACAATAATTAACCAGGCGTGGTGATGCATACTTGTAATCCCAGCTACTCGAGAGGCTGAGGTGGGAGAATCACTTAAATCTAGGAGGCAGAGGTTGCAGTGAGCTGAGATCATGCCACTGCACTCCAGCCTGGGCAATAGAGTGAGACTTCATATCAAAAAAAAAAAAAAAAAAAAAACAAGAAAAAACAACAACAAAAACACATCTGCAAAACTGCGTGCAGAGTTTCTGGAAAGCTACAGGGCATTATTCTGCTGAAAGACTAAGTTCCAGGTTTACACAGTGACAATGATGGCAGACTTGGAACGTGAATCAGGTGTTTCTGACTTCAGGACTAGTATTTTTGTTCACTACATTTTTCATCAGCTTAGGGCAAAGCACTGAAGGTGCCTCCTGCAAGGGTCAATGCTAAGGTACAAGGACTCAGGATTGAATTATGTATTAGCCTCCAGCTTTTACAGATTAAGGATGTTGGGAAATTAGAGAACCACACTATGAAGCTCTAGAGGGAGTGCTGGAGGGTCAGAGTGGTGAGATGTGCTGAAATAGGAAAACAAATCATGAGGTCAGAAGCCAAAAGTAGAGAACAGAAGCCAAAAGTAGAGAAAGGGCAGAAGTATAGAGTCACGGAATTTACACTAGGAAAAGGGTACAAGCTGGAGACTGAACCACAGGAGGATGTTAGAAGCCAGCTTTCATGTGATGTGGGTTAAGGGGGCCACCTAGGATAGAGAGGATGCAGCAGGGTAGACTTGAGGCAAGGGATGAGGATGTCAGAGAAACCACCAAAACTTCCTACAAATACTAGCCCAAAATGTCTTTGCCATGATTATGAAAAGTGGAAATGTACAATAGATCAAGACTAGCTCGGCTGGGCACGGTGGCTCACGCCTGTAATCCCAGCACTTTGGGAGGCCGAGGTGGGCAGATCACTAGGTCAGGAGATCGAGACCATCCTGGTGAACACGGTGAAGCCCCATCTCTATTAAAAATACAAAAAAAAAAAAATTAGCCGGGCATGGTGGCGGGCACCTGTAGTCCCAGCTACTTGGGAGGCTGAGACAGGAGAATGGCGTGAACCGGGGAGGCGGAGCTTGCAGTGAGCAGACATTGCGCCGCTGCACTCCAGCCTGGGAGACAAAGCAAGACTCCATCTCAAAAAAAAAAAAAAGAAGGACTAGCTGAATTATCACTCGGGGTGATAATATTTGAGATTCTTGGTTATTCCAGAAAGATCAACTCCAATTCTTCTGAGCACCAATCATATATATTTTAATTGTTCACTCAACTCTCATTGGTATAGACATACAAATAGCTGGCTATACTATTGAATTATTAAATGCACATTGTTGAATATATTTTTCATCCCCCAATACCTATTCCTATTATTTTGCTAACACCTGTATTTTGGGAGCAAATTGCCTCTCCTTCATTTTGTGTAGTTCTTGTGAGATGTCTATCATGGTAGTCCAGTCTCTCCTAGTGAAAATAGTGAGTCCCATACCCAAGCTATACCAATTAACATTCCCTTCCAGGAGTTTGAATTTTGAGCAGAAGAATAGAAAGGTATAGAAAAGAGTTGAAGTTTATTCACCCAGGTGGTTCCCCAGGCCTGTCCTGGTTGCTTTCCTCTCTGAGCATGGCCTTAGAGCCTTTGGATGAAATCTGTGGACGATAGTGGCCTTTGGTGACATAGGGAGTAAAGAACTCATGATTAGGACATGGTGGTTGAGTAAGCTTGGGAGAGCCCACGGTATCAGTTCCACAGAGGAAGTGGAGACCAAGCACCAGACACAGAATCAGGCATCTGCCAAAGAATTCAAGCAAGAGTGCAAGCAATCAGATTCAGAAGGTGTACTGTGGAGAGGATTGCCTGATTCATTCAGAAAGGAGTGGTAGGTCAGTCATAATGTTTCTTGCTTGCGTGTGACAGAAAACCAGCTTGAACCAGTTTTAAGAGAAAAGAAAAAGGCTGTATTGCTTTAGTTAACCACATTGCAACAGGAACAATGATTAAATAATTTATCATCCACCTGGGGCACTTCTGAGACTGAAAGAGCTACACTTCTGAGGTAGAAAGTTAATGATTAAGCTGGGATAACAGGTGTAAACTGGGACAAATGGGCCCTGTACCCATTTGGATGTCTTCTCATCCTAGTATAAGGAAGTTATGATGAATAAACCTGAAAGGCTGCCTGCCAGGGGTCTGTCTCTCTCTCTGCCTCTGTCATCTTTCTCTCTGTCTTTCTCTGCCTCTCTCTCTCCCTGTGTGTATGTGCAGCTGACAGAAGCTCTGGGCTCAGATTCTTACAGGTTACCGATTAGAAAGGAAAGCATACTTCTTTTGTTTGCTCCAGTGTAAAATATCTTGTCCCAGAATTCCAAGCAGTCTGACCTACATCACATACTATCCCTGGGCCAATTTCTGTCGATAAGGAGATGGATTCCTAACTTACCATGGGTCTTCTGGGTCATATGTGTTTACTGTGTTGAAGACATAGGAGTCCTGTGAATCAACAGTCCCAATAATTTGGAGCAGCACTTCCTTGAAAGAAAGGCTTTTCTGGAAGACAAAACCATAAATATCCACTCAGGCAGCCTTTTATAGTGTCTCTGCCAAGTCCACTTGCAGTATGGGAACAGTTAAGTGTTACATAAAACACTCTGGAGCTACCTGGGAAGGGATTGAACCATGAACCCTGTGACCTTGGAAGCTCTTTGCAATCTGCTTTAACAAAGAGCCATGGGGCTGCTCTATCCGTTTATAGTCTTCTATGTAATTGCCTACTGGGGGTATGTGAGGCTCCAGGGCTCAGTGTTCCTATAAGCCACTAACACCTCTCAAATGAAATGATGGTGGTAATGTAGGGAGAGGAATAGATCTGATTTTGTGGTGCTCTTCTCATTTGGCTTTGCCCTGAAAAGCCACTGGCAGAGCCAGAGCACCCTGGGCACCTTAGGCTTTCACTGAGGAGTTGGGGAACAGAAAGGAAAGCAAGGACTCCATAGAAAAAATTTGAGAAAGAGGACAGCTAGAGGCAGACTTCCCTTCCATCCAAGATTGGCCAAGCTCCCAGTTCTGCCTCCCTTGGCTCCTATTTCAACTCCGTTGTTGGAAAGCACAACTGTGATGGTTAATACTGAGTGTCAACTTGATTGGATTGAAGGATGTAAAGTATTAATCCTGGGCCTGTCTGTGAGGGTGCTGCCAAAGGCGATTAACATTTGAGTCAGTGGGCTAGGGAAGGCAGACCCACCATTAATCTGGATGGGCACCATCTAATTAGCTGCCAGCAAATATAAAGCAGGCAGAAAAATGTGAATAGGTTAGACTAGCCTAGCCTTCCAGCCTACATCTTTCTCCTGTGCTGGATGCTTCCTGCCCTCGAATATTGAACTCCAGAGTTCTTCAGTTTTGGAACTTGGACTAGCTCTCATTGCTCCTCAGCCTGCAGATGGCCTATTGTGGGACCTTGTGGTCATGTGAGTTAATACTTAATAATCTCCCCTTTATATATACGTGTGTGTATGTGTATATATACACTCCATTAATTCTGTTCCTCTAGAGAACCCTGACTGATACAGCAAACGTTTATGATGAAACTTGGAACAAAGAGAGACGCTACTTTTTGCCACCGTGATATGATCCTCTCCACCTTGCAGAAGAATTCTTGGTGGCTAAAACTCACCAACAATCTGCTTGTCCCCAGCCCAGCCTTTCCGTGTGAGAAAAAGGAGTGGATAAATGTATGGAAGATTGATTGAGTGACTGTGGGCTCCCACCCAAAGAGATGATTCAGTCCAGGGGCAGGGAGAAGAGCAAGACCCAGTGGAACGTGATTTCGCAGTGGGCCCCTTTGCCACGACAGGGAACACAATGTTTACTGAAGAGGGCTCTTCAACCTCTCAGTCATCTGTGCCTTCCAGAGAACTGCAGCCTCAACTCTAGTAAATAATCCACCGGATCAGCCCAAGTCCTTTTGGAGCACATGGGGCTATCCTTGCCACAGTACTGAACAGCAGGAATGTTGCTTGCAAGCCCTGCCCTTTGGAAGTAGCCAGCAAGGCTGAAAGTGCTCGACCACTCTTTGGAATGCCACATTGTATATGGGAAATTCCACAATGCGCTACTAATAAGTAAAGTCTCTCTTGCTGGGTTATAAGTATCTGGGCAAGTCACAGGAAATTCTTCTTGAAACTAAGCCGTATGGGAATAAACACACGTATTAGAGTCTGTTCATGATAAGTAGCTAATGAAATAGCCCACTTTGGCCCAGAGTTCAGGATAATGAAACAAATGACTGGTGGTTGATAGAACCGCTTCAGTGCCAGTATATGGTCACTGTACATCTTATGTGTCCCGTATGTTCATTTGTTCTTTCAATTGATTCTTCTTTCATTGTCCAAGACACAGTCTTTGTTTTTAAACTTTTTATTCACATTTGCACTGGTTGCTGTGGCCTCCTTCTGGACTGAGGCACTCATTTACCTGGCTGCTAGGAGTGCTGGTGGTCAGTAGCTCTCATCTGAGCCTCTCTCCATAGATGACCTCTGCTAAAGAGAGCTGCCTGGTTCAAGGTCATGCTCCCTTCCCTGTGGTAGCCCACAATTTTAAAGAAAGGACTGACTAAATTGCAAATACTTGAAGACACTTCTTAAAACATTGATATGTAATCAATGTGGACATGTAAAGACCCAGTCCTTAAAGCCCAAATTAAGATAACCTGGAAGGGTCATTTGCTGGCTACTTCCACAGGGCAGGGTTTGTAGCAGAAAAGCCATCACAGCTCCCGAGTTCCCAGTGAGCTTGGCTGAGGCCTTTGACTGTCTCTCAGTTCACCTGCTTGCTGTGCTCATCGCTGCCTTTCTTCTCTCACAGATACTGTTCCTGAGAGCATCTGTCCCAGTCAACTTCTCATCCACAGATATTAATCTCAGTGGACCTCCAGGTTAGCTGACTCCTGATGCTATATAACATAAACCCTGATAAGTGGCCAGGAGCAGTGACTCACGCCTGCAATCCCAGAGCTTTGGGAGACTGAGGCAGGAAGATCCCTTGAGGCCAGGAGTTTGAGAACAGCCCGGGCAACATAGCAAGACCCTGTCTCTACAAAAATAATTAAAAATTAGCCAGATGTGTAGGTATGTGACTGTAGCCCTAACTACTTGGAGGTTGAGTGAGGAGGATCACTTGAACTCAGGAGTTTGAGGTTATGGTGAGCTATGATGGTACCACTGTGCTCCGGTGAGACCCTGTGTCAAAAAAGAAAACAATGAAAGTGCCTTGATTATAATGGTACAACTTGATGGATTTTACAAAATGAACACACCTGTACGACCAGCACCCAGCTCTCTTCTCATAAGTAAGGGTAACCACTGTTATAACTCCTAACAGTACAGATTTGTTTTTACCTGTTCTAGGGCTTTATGTAAATGATATTACATAGTGTACATTGTTTTTGTGTCTGGCTTCCATTACTCAACATCTTGTTGGTGAGATTCATTCACATTGCATGAGGCCATGCATAATTCATTCCCGTTTCTATGTAATATTCCATGTGAAAATATAAAACCATTTATTTTTCTATTCTTAGGTTGATGAATATTGGGTAGTTCCAGTTTGAGGCAATCATACATCTGCAATGAACATGCTAGAATATGTTTTTAGATGGGCATAAGCACTTGTTGCTGTAGGGAACTGCATATGTTTCGTTTGTGTAGATACTACCAAACAGTTTTCCAAAGTGGTTGTACCAATTTATACTGCCACTTGCAGTGTATGAGCATTAAGACCAATACCTGGTGTTCTCCACCCTTTTAATCTCAGCCACTGTGGTGAGTGTGTGGTGGTAGTACATTGTGGTTTTAATTTGGACTTCCCTGGAGGCCAGCAACACTAAGCACATTTTATATGTTTATTGGTTATTTGGACATTCTCCTTGGAGGATGTCTATTCAAGTATTTGCCCATTTTCTGTTGGTTTGTCAAGACAGTCCTTTCTTCACCGTTGGCTGCTGGGAGATCCTACAGGGCCATCTCTGGTAGAGAAGAAAAGAGGAGTCATATTTTGTTTAAGGACAAAAGTAAAAAACAGATAAATAAAACATACAGGGAAGCATTAGGAAATAATAAACATGGGCTTCAAAGCTGCTGGAGAAGGAAAAAAATGAGATTCATCTACAACAGCAAAGTCATAGACTTGAATGGGGAAAAGTAAATTGAGGTGGGGTCGAGGAAGCCACAGAAAAAGATGGGATCCAGGCCAGTCACGGTGACTCATGCCTGTAATCCCAGCACTTTGGGAGGCCGAGACAGGTGGATCACCTGAGATCAGGAGTTCAAGACCAGCCTGGCTAACATGGTGAAACCCCATCTGTACAAAAATACAAAAATTAGCCAGGCATGATGGTGGGTACCTGTAATCCCAGCTGCTTGGGAGGCTGAGGCAGGAGAATCACTTGAACCCAGGAGGCGGAGGTTGCAGTGAGCTGAGATCACATCATTGCACTCCAGCCTGGGTGACAGAGTGAGACTCTGTCTTAAAAAAGAAAGAAAGAAAGAAAGAAAAAAAGAAAAAGAAAAAGATGGAGTCCAGCTATTGGACTCAGGATAAGACAAAGTGGTAGCTTTGGGTGGTTGCCAGCAAGAATCATGAAAATCCACTCAGCTAATGAGACTCTGTGATTGTAAGAATAGTTAGAGAAGGCTGTGTTTACCAGCTGGTATCCAAGAAAGAAGTTAGAATAGAACAGAATGGCCGTTATTAGTCTTGTGTATCCAGGCAGAGTCATGAGCTGAGTAAATAGATAGCATGACTTTAGAAGGGAAGGTGCATCTTTTTTTCAGGCTCACTCAACACTTCATGTGAGAAATAATAAGGGCAGAGTGACCTGGGACACAAAAGCATCATTATCCATGAAGCTCTGCTCCTGGGGAGTAACCCAGAATCACGAGCAGCAGGAGGGGACTGGAGTCACATCATAGTGGCTTTGCAATCTTTTACTGCCTACTGCAAAATTGGCCCTCTTCACACCGCATCTTCAGCATGGGACCTGTCCTTATCCTGGAAATAGCTTTTCTTTGTGTGCTAAATATTGCAGCCTGGCTCGACCCTGAACATCCCCTTGGTTCAGTCACTTGGGGTTTCCTTCTTTCTGCCACACCAATCATCTGCTCCTGTTGTATCAGTGAATGTGATTAGAATTAGCTCCCTTTGTTGAGAAGACAGACTCTAATGGCGTAGAGTTCTATTTTGTTTTTGTTTTTTCCTTGAGCAGAAACATGGGCACTATGACATTTTCTGTGAAAATCCAGCATAATAATCTTCAATTGGCTGAAGTTAGGATTTATTATTAACTGTTTCACTTCCACTTGGTTATAAGCCAGTGATTTCGAAGTTTATGCCTATGACCCATGGGAGAGTGTTCAATATGGGACCTGTCCTTACTGCCACAGGGAAGTTTGAAAATACTCTGGATCTTACGTTTCTGTCAGTTTGTCCTGAAAGGAGTTCCTCATGTTGGAATACTATTGGGAGTTCCATATAGGGTCATCAACTTGGGTCCTCATAGCTGACCCCAAAAACTAGGATTCTCTTTAACCTTTCCAAATCCCCATCTGAAGACTTGTGCTCTGGACAAGACCTTATTGTTTGCAAGAATACACTGCCTTGAGACAACCTTTTTATTTTAGGGATGGAACTAGAAAAAAGTTACTTTCCACAAACCTAGTCTAACCTATTGATCCTGCAGGAACCGTTTTCCTATTAGTAGGAGGGACTGCAGAGAAAAGTTACTCTCTCATTTACTCATTTGGTGATTTATTTTTTTATTTTTTAGACAGAGTTTCGCTATTTTGCCCAGGCTGGAGTGAAGTGGCATGATCTCAGCTCACTGCAACCTCCACCCCCTGGGGTTCAAGCAATTCTCCTGCCTCAGCCTCCTGAGTAGCTGGGACTATAGACACCTGCCACCATGCCCAGCTACTTTTTTGTTTGTTTTTGTATTTTTAGTAGAGACAGGTTTCATGATGTTGGTCAGGCTGGTCTCGAACTCCTGACCTCAGGTGATCCACCCGCCTCGGCCTCCCAAAGTGCTAGGATTACAGGTGTCAGCCACCGTGCCCGCCCCATTTGGTGCTATTTTTATTGAGCATCTGCTATGTGTCTGGTGATTTGCACCCTAGAGACACAGCAGAAAAGAACCAGACATGGTACCTTTATGAAGCTTTTATTCTAGTGGGTGAGATAGACATTAATCAAGTGGCTTCAATAAAATGTAACAGTAGGGAAGCACAGATACCTTTCTCTTAGAGGGGTTAAAGTCGTTCTGTGTTTTTGCTTTTGTTGTCTAATAGGAAGCAGTAATTCTCTTTTCTACCAATAACTTGGAGAAAAAAAAAAAAAGAAGTGATTGAAAAACTCTAAGCAGAGGTTCTGCAGCAGTGGTCCACAAGCAGGCCTGATTTTGTCCCCAGCGGCTGTTTGGCAATGTCTGGAAAGACATTTGGTCTTCACAACTGAGTGCTACTAGCATCTAGTGCGTTAAGCTTTTTATAATGAACAGGACAGCCCAAAATGTCAGCAACACAAGGGTTAGAAACTCTTATCTGTATCATATGGGTAATACTTTAATATCTTTTTTTTTTTTTTGAGACGGAGTTTCGCTCTTCCACCCAGGCTGGAGTGCAGTGGTGCGATCTTGGCTCACTTCAACCTCTGCCTTCCAGTTTCAAGCGATTCTTCTGCCTCAGCCTTCCGAGTAGCTGGGATTACAGGCTCCTGCCACCACGCCCAACTAATTTTTTTGTAGTTTTAGTAGAGATGGGGTTTCACTATGTTGGCCAGGTTGGTCTCAAACTCCTGACCTCGTGATCCACCTGCCTCGGCCTCCCAAAGTGCTGGGATTACAGACATGAGCCACCACGCCCAGCCCAAAATGAATCTCCTACTGTACATTGTAAGCAAGAAGTTTGATAGCCACTAACATAGACTGTATTTTTATCTTACGTCATTTGTCTTATATATCATATTTATCATATCATTTTTTATTTATCATAAAAAATAGATTCATTTTGTATGATGACATATAAAACTGAAATACAAGTTTTATGGAGTATACTGACACAGTCAGATCGAGGTTATGCTGCAGTAATAAACAACCCCTAAATGTGAAAGTGACCTGAGAAATCGTTCTAGTTCAATGCTCTGGTTTTAGAGATAAGACTACCGAGGCTAAAAGATGTCTAATAATTTATCTGAAGCTGGGCCTGGTGGCTCATACCTGTAATCCCAGCACTTTGGGAGGCTGAGGCAGGAGGATCATTTGAGATCAGGAGGTCAAGACCAGCCTGGCCAACATGGCAAAACCCTGTCTCTACTAAAAATATAAAAAATTAGCTAGATGTGGTGACACACACTTGTAGTCTCAGCTACTTGGAAGGCTGAGGTGGAAGAATTGCTTGAACCAGGCTGGTGTGCCACTGCACACCACACACCAGCCTGGGTGGCAAGAGCAAAACTCTCTCTCAAAAAAAGAAAAAAAGGATTCATTTTTTATGATGACGTATATAACTGAAATATAAGTTTTACACAGCATACTGAAACAGATCAACTAGGTAATAAACAACCCCAAATCTCAGGGGCTTAAAACAATAAAAATTTTGTTCTGGCTTGTGTTGTGTGCATCATGAGGTGGCTGGGAATCCTGCTCCATTTTTTTCTTCATCCCAGGACTCAGGATGGAGCAGCCTCCATCTCACAGGTCACCAACATCAGCAGTAGAGAGAAAGGGAGCACAGCCAATCTATAATGGCTCTTAAAGCTTCACCTGGAGTGATACACATCACTTCTCACATGTTATTGGCTAAGTCATTTGGCCACACCTAACTTCAAGGAGTGGGGAAATGCCATCCCATCATGTGCCTGAGACAGAAACTGAAAACATCTGATGAACAGCACGAATGACTGCTACAAGCATATACCCTTTCCATGTAGATACATTCTGATGTTTTCTTTTTAATTCAACTAGGTACTAATCTACTCTACCCTATTCTATTCTATTTTATTCCTTTTATTTTATTTTTCAAGACAGTCTCACTCTGTCACCCAGGCTGGAGTGTGGTAGTGCAATCTTGGCTCACTGCAACCTCTGCCTCCTGGATTCAAGATTTATCCTGCCTCAGCCTCCCGAGTAGCTGGGACTACAGGTGCGTGCCACCACACCCAGCTAATTTTTGTATTTTTAGTAGAGATGGGGTTTCACCATGTTGGTCAGGCTGGTCTCAATCTCTTGACCTAGTTATCTGCCTGCCTCGGGCTCCCAAAGTGCTAGGATTATAGGCGTGAGCCACCATGCCCAACCTAAAACATTTTTTTAAAAAAATTACACTGGCTTTCAGAAAATGCTAGTCGTAGCCCTATATATTGATTTCAAAACTCTCCTATGGGTCACAGTCACAAACTTCAAAATCACTGGCTTATATCCAAGTGGAAGTGAAACAGTTAATAGTAAACCCCATCTTTAGCCAACTGAAGATTATTATGCTGGATTTACACAGAAAATGTCATAATGCCCATGTTTCTGCTCAAAGGGAAAACAAAACAAAATAGAACTCTATACCATTAACAAGGCTGCTTTCTCAACAAACGGAGATAATTCTAATCACATTCACTGATACAACAGCAGCAAATGATTGCTCTGGCAGAAAGAAGGAAACCCCAAGTGACTGAGCCGAGTGGGATGTTCAGGGTGCAGCCAGGCTGTAATATTTAGCAAACAAAGAAACACTATTCCCAGTCAGGCTCAGTGGCTCACACCTGTAATCCCAACACTTTGGAAGGCCGAGGCAGGCGGATCACCTGACGTCAGGAGTTCGAGACCAGCCTGGCCAATGTGGTGAAACCCTGTCTCTACTAAAAATACAAAAATAATTAGCTGGGCTGTTGGTGTGTGCCTGTAATCCCAGCTACTCAGGAGGCTGAGGCAAAAGAATCACTTGAACCTTGGAGGCAGAGGTTGCAGTGAGCTGAGATTGCGCCACTGTACTCCAGCCTGGGCAACAGAGCAAGACTCTGTCTCAAAAAAAAAAAAAAAAAGAAAGAAAAAGCTATTTCCAGGAAAATGGGTATTATGAGTAGAATTGCCTCTCCTAAAAAAGAGATGTTGGAGTTGTACCCTCTGTACCTCCAAACATAATGTTATTTGGAGATAGGGTCTTTACAGAGGTAATCAGGTTAAAAAGAAGTCATCAGGGTGGGCTCTAGTCCAATAACTAGTGTCCTGATAACAAGGACAAACTTGGATACAGAGACAGAAATGCACAGAGGAAAGACAGTGTGCAGAAACACAGGGAGATTGAGGCCACCTACAAGCCAAGGAGAGAGACCTGGACGAGATCCTTCCCTCACAGCCCTCAGAAGGAACCAACCCTGCTAACACCTTAATATTGGACTTCTAACCTTTAGAACTGTGAGACAATGAATTTCTGCTGTTTAGGCCACCCAGTTTTTAGTACTTTTTGTCATGGCAGCCCTAGGAAGCTAATACAATGGGGAAAGATGGCTCCAGCAGTAAGCAGAGCATATTGGAGGTAAGCAAGACCTCACTGGCAATATTGTAAGAGGGTATATAAGATTTTTCTGCAAATAGTGATGAGGGCACTGACATAAGAAAGTTATATGCAAGCAAAGAACACTGTGGGACACATAAAACAGTTTAAACAAACCCTGGGCAATTCAAAAAAAACAACGTGGGCCCGGTGCGGTGGCTTATTCCTATAATCCCAGCACTTTGGGAGGCTGAGGCGGGTGGATCACTTGAGGTCAAGAGTTTGAGACCAGCCTGGCCAACATGGTGGAACCCCATCTCTATTTTTAAAAATACAAAAATTAGCCAAGTGGTGAACGCCTGTGATCCCAGCTACTTGGGAGGCTGAGGCAGGAGAATTTGTTGAACCCAGGAGGCAGAGGTTGCAGTGAGCTGAGATCACACCACCATGCTCCAGACTCTTGGGTGACAGAGCTAGAACCGTCTCAAAAAAAGGAAGGAAGGAAGGAGGGAGGGAGGGAGGGAGGGAGGGAAGGCAGGCAGGCAGGCAAATGAAAAACAGAGGAGAATCTGTATCACAGTGGAAAAGGCCAGTATTCTTACTAACATAAACTAATGATTTTCAGCATTTCCTGGTTAAGGAGAGTAATTGACATTCTCTGGCAGAATACCATGGAATAGTAACTAGAATTTGAGCTTCCTAATTACGGTATATTAATTGCACGGTAAAGTATAAATAATTTGTGTTCTAGAGTGTAGGTTCAGTTTATCTCAACAAATTCTATTGTTGTATAAAGCCCCAAGTTAAAAAAAAATACTATGTAGCAATTATTGTAAGTAGATTTATGTAACGGATAGAACTTACCTATTTAAAACAGACATATTTAGATGCAGAGCAGGTAATACCACATTTTACATGGCCAGCGTATGCGGGTCATGCTGGTTGCATCCTGCACAGCTGTAGGGGACAATATTCACACAAACTGTGAGGAATGATGCTTCCTGGAATCAAGCCCCATGGTGGTCTTGCCCAGACAAGCAATCTCTCTCATAGGCCTTGTAGGACTTTTATCTATTTATTTATTTTTAAATTGTTTTCCCGACTATACCAGGTAACAAAAGCTGTTACCACAAGATAATGGATTCAAAATTATTAGTTGACTCTATTTCCATGTTAAGGAAATGAGACTTTGTGAAACTGTTGTGGGGAATACCATCAAAGTGTCACAGCTGAGAGCTTAGATACATTAACCTAGATACATTACGGTAACTTAGATACAATAAGGAACACACATTACTGTAACTTAGAACCGTGCTCTTCTATCTGCGCCCCTACCTCACTCCTTCTGGTTGAAGAGCCAAAAAAAAAAAAACAAAAACAAAAACAAAAAAAAAATGCAAAACCCAACAATATTTGAGACGATGCAATAATTAAACAGGGAATATACAGTTGAATGTAGGTATATAAAGATAGAAGAAATGTTAAAATTTCAGCAAATTTAACAATTCCGTTCCAGGGAACTTGCCATGACCTATGATACATGAATACAAGAATTAAAAATGGTGTCACCAAGAGCTTTGGCTCTATATGAAAAATATTGAAGCAAAAAAAAAAAGGAGATCTAAAATCTGGAAGCTTCTCCCATCCAGCCTGCAGCCTGGGGTTGTCTTTGTGCCGACAGCTGCCCTGTGAGTCAGAAGATACCTGAAGGCTTGGATCTCCCCGTTGCCATGTTGTTTACTCAGGAAAAACCCCAGCCAAGAGTCACATCTTTTAGGAACTGTGAAGAAAAAGCAAGTAATTCGTCTTGCCTATTTAAATGGTGAGAAACATTGAAAAGATTGATAGGAACGCCCCCCTTCTGCTGAATCCAACTCTGCAAACTAGTTGGAGAGCTGAAAGGGAAGTGCGAAGAAGGGAAAGAGGGAAGGAAAGGCAGATTTGGGAACTGGCGGATTGCTGTTGTATGTGGATTCTGTGTATGAAAAATAGTCCTTCTGCAATAAGAAGACTGGTTATAAGAATTCAAGTGGTCCCGGAATTTTTGTTGTTGTTAATTTCTGGTTTTTTTTTTAGAGGTGGTAAACTCAAATGCTGTGTTGGCATGTGGGTATGGAAACGTGCAGAGGCAGGGGCTAAGGCGAGGGTGAGTGGAGGGACTGTGGTTAGCTGCAGACAGCATGCTCCTCCTAAAGCATTCAAATTCGCAACAGTGTTTTATGTTAAAACAGAATAGAACCAAACCACTGCCCTCGTGAAACAAACACGTCTGCAGGCCCAATGATTCCCTTAACCACACCTTTGTAATCCCGGATTGAAAGGATCAGAAGCTGGCAAAAGCTGTGCCTCTGCATCTTCTAAAGGTCACAGTTCATCCATAGAGTACTGTTTTTTGTTTTTTATTTGCTTGTTTGTTTGAGTCAGAGTTTCACCCTTGTCACCCAGGCTAGAGTGCAATGGCGTGATCTAGGCTCACTGCAACCTCTGCCTCCCAGGTTCAAGCGATTCTCCTGCCTCGGCCTCCCAAGTAGCTGGGATCACAGGCATGCGCCATCACACCAGCAAATTTTTGTATTTTTAGTAGAGATGAGGTTTCACCATGTTGGCCAGGCTAGTCTCGAACTCCTGACCTCAGGTGATCCACCCACCTCAGCCTCCCAAAGTTCTGGGATTACAGGCATGAGCCACCACACCCGGCCTGTTTTTTTGTTTTGTTTTGTTTTGAGACAAATTCTTGCTCTGCTCCCCAGTCTGGAGTACAGTGGTGTGATCTCAGCTCACTACATCCTCTTCCTCCTGAGTTCAAGGGATTGTCCTACCTCAGCCTCCCAAATAGCTGGGACTACAGGTGTGCACCACCACACCCGCCTAATTTTTGTAGTTTTAGTAGAGATGAGTTTTGCCATGTTGGCCAGGCTGGTCTGGAACTCCTGGTGATCTGCCTGCCTTGGCCTCCCAAAGTGTTGGGATTACAGGTATGAGCCACAGTGCCTGGCCTGAATCCTGTTTTACTAATAATTTGCCACCTTAGTTATAAGTACAGTCTTGATTAGACAATTTACCAAAGAACATTGATAATTCTTCCTGGAAATAAGGGTAGAGGGAATCATATTATTTACATACAGACTTGGCTGTTTAGTAGGCTAGGGTTTAGAATCTGTGCCCGTAAATTTTAATTAAGTATAATTTTGTGTTGATTACTTCTATCTGGATATGAAGATATGTTGCTTTCTAGAGTTTATGTAAGCTTTCTCTCTTTAAGGAAACTAATACCATTAAGCTAATAATAACAGGTAACATTTATTGACCTTCCTATATGTCAGACACCATATACTTTACATGGAATATTGTGTTGTGTCTCACTTAATTCTTCCAACAGCCCTCTAAGGCAGATAGTGTTAGTAATCTCATTATACAGATGAGAATGCCAAGGCACAGAAAGGTTAAGCAAGTTTCCCAAAGTCACCCAGTAAGTGGCAGAGATGGGGTTTGAATTCAGGAGGTGTGGCCGAGTTACCAGTCATAAATCTAACTAACTAACTAACTAACTACTAACATCAAAATCTCTTGTCCTCTCATGAGACTGCTTTACGAAGTCTCTTGAATTCTTCCTAGGCCAGTGGTTAGAGTTATCCCAGAGCCTCAGACCTGCAGGCATACCGACTCCCACTGCCTTGCAGAAAGAGGTTCAGGACTAGTGTTCTTGGTAGTGGCTTGAACTCCGCTTCTTCTGGGAATATCATTATCTCTGTTGTGATTCCTCAGAATTATAGTCAAGGTCTCAGAATAAAGGCGTCACTGCATACTTGTGGCCACTTATCTCACTGGGCCTGTGACAGAATGTCCAGGTTACGCAAGACAGGCTGATGAGCGTCCTATTAGCACGAAAACATGATGCACCCTGGGTGGATGAGTTTGGACTCATAGCTGGTCCCCAGGCCTAAAATTCCCAGAAGAGTGGGAGAATCAGTGACTTCTCTTTGAATTCCCAGGCAGTGTGCCCGGTCACAAGGCATTGCTCGGGAAGGGTGAAGCTGTCTTGGGATGCAGAAGTTTGGAACACCATCTGGGAATTAACAGAGAGAGAAGTTTTTCAGTTCAATGTCATTCAAGCTGATTTCTGCTTCAGTACCAGGGACTTGATATCAAGTCCCTAGAGAAATAGGGACATAAGGGGACTATTAGTGAATCAAATAGAAAAGAAGAAGTAGGCTAATAGGCACCCTTAGGAAAAGGAGGGAGGAAGGCTGGCCTGCTTTCAACTTAATGAAGGAGTTTTTCCTAAGTAGGAGGACATTTCTCTATGTTCAGCTTTCAGCAAGACTGTAGCTGTTGTAATCTGTTTTCTCTCTACCTGGCTAGGGCCTGGGCTCCTCTTTGTCTGTCTCAGTCTCACTTTGGCTCTTTCTGGCCCTACAGATACCCTGGTTCCACCATGTCTTCCTCCTGGCCCTCTGGCTCTGCCGCCCACATTCGGGTTCTGCTTTGGGGCAGCCCTATCCTTTGCCGCAGTGGGCACATGGGACACCTTCAGGGTCTCCACACTGCTGCCTTCCAGGGTCTCTTGGAGCCTCAGGATCTCATGGACCCTCTGCAGAAAATTGTTTGGGGAAGCTCAGAGTCATTTACTTTCTCTACTAACCAGGAAGGACAGTCAGGTTTACTTTGATGTGGTCATTGCCAAGTTGGGCAGCTAAGGAGTGGCCATCACTTCTAGAGTCCTGACTGTGAAGAAGGGTAGAAATCTCTCTTCCCATTGGCTTTCTTCAGCCTTCAGGCTTTATTTCCAAGAAGAAAACCCAAAACAAACACACCCACCACTTCATCCTCCTTCTTTCTTTCTATATACCTTCTTCCCACAGTCCCTTCAGTTAGAAGAGGCAAGATTTTTTCCTACTTCCTGACATTGTAGCCACCTTTAAGCATGGAGCAGCAAGCCCCAGGGCCTGACTGTCATGAGCAGAAAAGGAAGCTTCCCTACATTACAAAAAACTGCAAATTCATCCACCAGCCCTGACCTTGATTTGAAGACGGGCTCTACAAAGTGCTATAGCAAATCCTTATTTTCTCTCCTAAGAAAGCCTGATTTCAATGTCTTTCTAAAGAGGGCAGGTAGGTAAGAGAATGCAATAAAACATGATTCAAGAGAGAAATGAAAATGCACAATTTTAACATTTGCAAAACACCTTTTAAAAACTGTCCCAACCTAACTGTTCCCTTAAGGTCTCCTCGATGTTGAAGATTAGTGCATAATTACATTGAGAGCATAGGTCTGTTCTGGAAGTTGATTCATGTTTTACTCCAATTGAACTATTCATCTTTAGTGACAAGGTGTCAGTCACCTATGCCCTACTCGGTGTCCACAGAAAATAGAAACCTTATCCATGGGTCTTTTGGTGAGAAGTCAGTCATTTTCAGCATGTAGCAGGGATCTTTAATCCAGGAAGACCGTATGAGACAACATGGGGTGGAAAAATACTCAGGCCAGGCGTGGTGGTCCACACCTGTAATCCCAGCACTTTGGGAGGCCAAGGAAGGCGGGTCACCTGAGGTCAGGAATTCAAGATCAGCCTGGCCAGTGTGGTGAAACCCCATCTCTACTAAAAATACAAAAATTAGCTGGACATTGTGGTGTGCGCCTGTAATCTCAGCTATTCAGGAGGCCGAGGCTGGAGAATTGCTTGAACCTGGGAGGTGGAGGTTGCAGTGACCCGAGATTGTGCCACTGTTCTCCAGCCTGGGCAACAGAGTGAGACCCTGTCCCAAAAAAAGAAAAAAAGAAAAATACTCAATTGAGAGTGGGAAGCATTAGTGATGGTCCTTGTTTTGCCACTCTTGAGCTCTGTGACTTAAGGTTACTTAGGGTGACTCACTTGATAACTTCTTTGTTTGTCTGTATATATCTTTACCCCCAAAAGCTGATTCAGCATTTATTTGTAACGTTATGAAATGCTGCCCCCTTGTGTTTTTGCAGGGTTCACTTAGTTTCTGTTTTGATTTTAAAATAGATTCTTAATTTAAAACGTATTGACCTGTTACAACTTTTCTTTGTTTTGATCATTTCTTTTTTGGCTCACTCATCTTCCTAACTGCCAAAATCAAACGAGTAGCTACTACTACACCTCATGAAGTTAAAAGCTCTCATAATATCCTTGGAGAAATGTAAGTATCATTTTAACGATAAAGAAAGACAATACTTGCTGTTTCTTATTCCTAAGAGAATCATTCCTGGACCTGGAACATGGACTTGCTGGCCCTGCTCAGCTCCTATTGGACTAAATATTCCTGACTTTTCATGTAAGGAAGAGCAAAGTCTTCATCTAAATGCCAACCCCATTCCCTTAAAGTGGTCATCCTTTTATCTGGAATGCTGCAGCCTCTCAGACAAATTGCCCTGTAATAGCCCAGGTGTCACTTGGGGATACTTTGTCTCTTGGAGAATTGTGGAAAACATGGCCCAGGCACAAATTTTAGTGCCTAGGATCTTAAAGACTTCAAAATGATTTCTATTGCTTGGTTTCCCGAGCCACATCAAGTGTGACGTTCCATCCCTTACTTTCTTCTTAAAAAAAAAAAAAGACCAAAATATTTTAAAAATACCGCCCCCCCCCCTTTTTTTTTTGAGTCGGGGTCTCACTCTGTCACCTAGGCTGGAATGCAGTGGCTTGGTCTCAGCTCACTGCAGCATCTGCCTCCTGGGTTCAAGCGATTTTCCTGCCTCAGCATCCCAAGTAGCTGAGATTGCAGGCATGCACATCCATGCCTGGCTACTTTTTGTATTTTCAGTAGAGATGGGGATTCACCATGTTGAGTAGGCTGGTCTCAAACTCCTGACTTCAAGTGATCCACCAGTCTGATAAATACGTATTTTATTTATTTATTTATTTATTTATTTATTTATTTATTTATTTTTATTTATTTTTGAGATAGGGTTTTGCTCTTGTCGCCCAGGCTGGAGTGCAATGGCGCAATCTTGGCTCACTGCAACCTCTGCCTGCTGGGTTCAAGCAAGTCTCCTGCCTCAGCCTCCTGAAGTAGCTGGGATTACAGGCACCTGCCATCATGCCCAGCTAATTTTTTTTGTGTGTGTTTTTAGTTGAGATGGGGTTTCACCATGTTGGTCAGGCTGGTCTTGAACTCCTGACCTCAGGTGATCCACCCACTTCCACTTCCCAAAGTGTTGGGATTACAGGCGTGAGCCACCGTGCCCGGCCTAAATATGTATTTTAATATTTTATATAGTGTATATGTATATCAAATATATATATATATGTATTTTGTGTGTGTGTGACAGAATTTCACTCTTGTTGCCCAGGCTGGAGTGCAATGGCATGATCTCGGCTCACCGCACGCAACCTCTGCCTCCCGGGTTCAAGAGATTCTCCTGCCTCAGCCTCCCGAGTAGCTGGAATTACAGGCATGCGCCACCATGCCTGGCTAATTTTATGTTTTTAGTAGAGATGGTGTTTCTCCATGTTGGT
The DNA here is from genome assembly GCF_049350105.2 of Macaca mulatta. Classification (NCBI taxonomy): domain Eukaryota; kingdom Metazoa; phylum Chordata; class Mammalia; order Primates; family Cercopithecidae; genus Macaca; species Macaca mulatta. The sequence goes on from NC_133413.1 coordinate 130,467,529, forward strand.
CAGGCTGGTCTTGAACTCCCGACCTCAGGTGATCTGCCTACATCGGCCTGCCAAAGTGCTGGGATTACAGGCGTGAGCCACTGCACCCGGCCTTACATAAAAATATTTCGATGCAATAAATTTTAATGTAAAATTTGCACATTTTGTGGCATACAAATTATACCTCAATCATTTATTCCAGTTTTTAAATTTGTTTATTCTCAATGGCGGGGTTGGCCCCAAATAACCTTCCTCTTAGGCAAATACCTTATATGACCATAGTACAATTACCAAAACCGGGAAATTAAAATTGGCACTATACTAACTAAATCTAGACTCTATTTCAATTTCATTAGTGTTTCAACTGTTGTCCTTTTTTAGTTCCAGGATCCTATCCAGAACTCCATATGACATTTAATTGTTATTTCTCCTTAGTCTCCCTCAGTCTGTAACAGTTCCAGTTGGGAGCAGAAGTTTCCACATCTACTTTAGGCACACAAATTCAGCCACACCTGGAATTTCATGATGTTTAGCTGCTTCTTGGGAGATGGGACCCTAGATGTCATTATCTCTTTAGGTTCTCTCTTCAAGCTCCACTTTGTCCCCACATAATAATCCACTGTCACCGAGGAAATGTGGCCCCGTCCCCAGGTCTCATTGCTTCTCTCATGGAGTAGCTGTGCCAGGTTAGGCTGACTCCACTATCGGAGCTCAGAAAATGACGCCCCAAAATACAATGCTTTGGCTTGTTGAGTACTTAGAACTAAAGGAGATTGGAAGGCCTCAGAAGCAGCCTCAGAAGCAAAGTCTGCCTCTCCAACATTCTCCTGCCCTGAGGTCTCCTCTCCTTTCTCCTTGATGGCAAGTCATAGAAATTAGAATTTGGGGCCAGGCACAGTGGCTCATGCCTGTAATCCCAGCACTTTGGAGGCTGAGGCAGGCGGATCATCTGAGGGCAGGAGTTCGAGACCAGCCTGATCAACATGGCAAAACCCTGTCTCTACTAAAAATACAAAAATTAGCTGGGCGTGGTGGTGCACACCTGTAATCCCAGCTACTTGGGAGGCTGAGACACAAGAATTGCTTGAACCCAGGAGGCAGAGATTGCAGTGAGCCAAGATTGTGCCACTGCACTCCAGCCTGGGTGACAAGAGCAAGACTCCATCTCAAAAAAGAAAAAAAAAATGAGAGAGAGAGAAATTAGAGTTCTTCTTCCCCAGGGCAGGTTATAGAAACCAGCTATATTACTGTAACCTTCCCCTGCCTTCTGTGTAGGAGCTGGCCATAAGAAATACTCTGACCTACCTTGTCTGATAGTAGATCGTAAGACCCTCTTTCTGGAGGGCTTCTGTCCTATACCAGGAGGAAGAAGTGCTACACAGAGAGGCCAACAAGAACCTGAACAGACAGGCCTTGTTGGGTTAACTCTCCCCCAGTCTATCACCATTAGATCATACCCGTTTTGTCCAATCACATTTCCACATGACTGTCTACACTTTACTAAATCTAAGGATAAAAATGAACCATTTTCTCTGGGTCTTTGGGTCTTCATTTCTGAGGGCTCTTATGTCATGGATAACTTTGATTAAATAAAGTTGTTATGCTTTTCTCTTGTTAACCTGTCCTTTGTTATGGCATGTCAGCTTTGATCCTTATGATGGGTGAGGAAAGGTCACATCTTTCCTACTTCCTGGAATATTAGTCATGACATTTTCTCTATCTCATAAGCTTAGAAATTCAAGAGACATCTTTACTGTCTCTTCAGGGCTGGCTACGTGGTGGCGCTGGTGTACTGCCAGCTGCACCACTGTTTACCTTAGTCAATTCCTTTGACATATGGCAGGATGCAGTGAGTTTGGAGTGGTTGAAGCATTATTATTGTAGCCAGAAACTGTCCTGTTGTTTATGGCCAGGTTAAATAAGATAATGGGAAGGATATACAGGGGTGGGTGTGTGTGTGTGTGTGTGTGTGTGTGTGTGTGTGAGACAGAGAAAGAGAGAGAAAGAGAGAATGGTAAATATGTTGCAGAGAGGAGGGTAAGATAGGAAAGGCAGCAGCTTGGACATAAAAGGAGTCCATGCTGAACATCTGCTATGTAATGTACCAGGCACTTCAAGGCACTCTCTCATTTAACCCTCATAGCAACTCCACTTTAGTTTTGTTTTTGTTTTCGTTTTTGAGCATCTCACTCTGTAGCCCAGTTGGAGTGCAGTGGTGTGATCTTGGCTCACTGCAACTTCTGCCTCCCATGCTTAAGAGATTCTTGTGCCTTAGCCTTTCGAGTAGCTGGGACTACAGGTGCGCCCCACTACACCCGGCTAGGTTTTTGTATTTTGGTAGAGACCAGGTTTCACCATGTTGCCCAGAGTGATCTCAAATTCCTGAGCTCAGGCGATCTGCCTGCCTTGGCTTCCCAAAGTGCTGGGATTACAGGCGTGACCCACCATGCCTGGCCTTCCCTTTAGTATTTTATTATCCATTTTGGAAATGAGTAATCTGAAAGAAACTAGATAGTTTAGGGTCAGACAGCTCATGAGTGTCAGAATTTGAGACCGAAGACATGTGTTTGCAGACTCCCCATTATGTGTGTGCTCTTGCACCTCTGCACTTCCATGAATGTAATGAGAATAACAATGTAAGAATAAGAAGAGGTAGCTGATCTTTCTATGAATGCTTACTATGTGTCATCCAATTTATAAACATTCTCTTAACTAGTCTTCATGACAATCCTATAAATTAAGGACTACCATTACGGCTGTTTAAGAGACCCTGAAACTAGTGCTCAAAGGCTTTTGTAATTTTCCCAAGCTTACACAGTTATTAAGTGGTGGCACAGAAATTCAAATTAGGTTACATGATACCCAACACTAGGTGGTTTATTCTCACTCTTTAGGGTAGTGCCCCGGCCTGGAGAGGCCACAGTGCAGGTGTCAGGAGGGTGCCATTAGAAGGGCCGTGTCTGTGCATGGAACACATGGCCACCGATGGCTGTACCACAGTGGGCAATGGAAACTCAGTTCCAACCCTTCCATTAAAGCTCTCATCTAGTTACTCCTGTCTCTTGTAGGATAGGCTAAGGTTTACTGCAGGAAAATAATCTCAGTGGTTTAAAACAACAGAAGCTTATTTCTTTTGAACACACATTCAAATCGACTATCAGCTGGGAAGCGCTGTTCTGTGTCGCCCCTTCTCAGGCTGATGGACCAACCGCTAGATGGAGCCACATTGGTCATCACAACAGAAAGAAAACCCTAGAACTGGACTGTGCTTTACACAGCTTGGAGCCACCTGCAGTTACTTGGATTTGATTCAAAAGTAATTAAAATAAAATGGAAATTTCAGTCCCTTCATTGCACAAGCTGCATTTCAAGTGCTTGATAGTTTTTTCCACATGTGGCTACTGGCTACTATATTTTGTAGCGTGGATTCTGGAACATTCCCATCATCGCAGGCACTTCTGTGGACTTGACTGACCTGGTCTCTCACACTGTCCAGACTCAGAAATAACACATGTTTACTTCCACTCAGAATTCATTGGCCAAAATTGAGGGATTAAGAGGTTGACATTTTAAAAACACTGTCTTAGAACTGAAGATAATAGAAGTTAAAGAAAACAAACATAAAAACATTCTTTTTAAAAATTATTTTTCTGACCTAGTGGTATGACTTATTCCTTTCCTCTGCTCTCTCCTTCGATAGTGAAATCCTACAGGGCTGGCAGAAATTTATAGATGCCTTGCCCAGACATCTAACTCCCTGGCCCCTAAGAAACCTTTACGTGATTCAGACTGTCATACGTGCTCTTGTCATTGTGCGTGTCGAGCTAGACTGACCTGGTTTCGAACCCTAATTCCTAACATGAAGTAGCTTTAAGCTCTTGCTCAAGCGCGTTAAGCTTTCTGAACCCTAGGGTTTTTTTTTGTTTTGTTTTGTTTGTTTTTTGTAAAATAAGTCTAACAAAAATATTTCTCACGTATTTACTTTAACCTTATATATAAAATTAGAATACCTGGCTGTATCAGGCAGCCAGTAACTGTTAGCTACTGTTGTTGTTGTTATCACAAAGAAATTTATTTCCTTGTCCATTCATTTCAAGTCCAAGAGTTCTCTCTCTGCTGGGCCGCATAAGGCCATTTTAGTGTATCTTAATGATAACAGCATTTTACACCTATTCATTATGTAGGTATATATATTTGATTACGTATATAATTGATTTTTAATAATATGTAGCATTCCACTGTGAGACCGATACATTTCTTTAATTTCATTTAGTATTTATTTCATTATAATTGGCAATTATTAAGAAGCCCAACAAAACCGAGCTTTAGAAAGATGTAATCATCAAAATCTCTTACATCTCTTATAAATTGCCGGAGGAAGAGTAAATTGGCACAATCACATTGGAAAGGAGTTTGGCAGTATCTCACAAGGTTGAATGTGTTCCTAACCCCTATGGGCCAACATTGACATTCCTGTACTGGCATCACTATTCATAAGAAGAAAAAAAAGGACAACAATCTGAAAACCCATTGCTTAGCTACTGAGAACATAAATGCAATTCAGTCCCACAAATAATGCTATGTATCTTTGAAAATCAATTATAACTACATGTATCAATATGAATAAATCCTTTAATATTGAATTAAAAAACAAGTTCAAAACAACTAAAGCCAAATATACAGCATATATATGTATTTATGTATATGTGTATATATATTTATGTACATACCCACGTGTGTAGATATATATTTGTAATTTATTATCAGTATTCTAGTTCTCAGCTTAGTGATAGGTTCACAGATATCATTTATCTTATTGCATCATAGTAAGAAAAAATGAGGCCAGGCATGGTGGCTCACACCTGTAATCCCAACATTTTGGGAGGCTGAGGTGGGTGGGTCACTTGAGGTCAGGAGTTCGAGACCAGCCTGACCAAGATGGTGAAACCCCATCTCTACTAAAAATACAAAATTAGCCAGGTGTTGTAGCACATACCTGTAATCCCAGCTGCTCTAGAGGTTGCGGTGGGAGAATCGCTTGAACCCAGGGGGAGGAGGTTGCAGTGAGCCGAGGTTACACCACTGCAGGCTGGGTGACAGAGCAAGACTCCACCTCAAAAAAAAAAAAAAAAATCTGAACACGTACGGAACAATGATAGCAGTGTGTCATGAACGAAGGGTTGAGAGGAGTCCAGTGAGAACACTTGAAGTGCACTGAGCCTCAGACCTTTCACGCTTGCTTACATACTATCCTCAGTTGCCTCTAATTTTCTCTCTCCTAGTGGTACCTCACCTCAGACGGGCTGGTTTTCCATTTTAAGACTGGGATGAGACACCACAAAACAGGGCAGGTGATACGGTTTGGATATTTTGTCCCCTCCAAATCTCATGTTGAAATGTGATGTCCAATGTTGGAGGGGAGCCTGGTGAGACGTGTTTGGATCATGGGAGCAGATTCCTCATGAATGTCCTGGTGCGGTCCTCGCAGTAATAAGGTGAGTTCTCACTCCATGAGTTCATGTGAGGTCGGATTGTTTAAGAGAGCCTGGCAGCTCCTCCCTGTCTCTTGCTCTCTCTCTTGCCATGTGACACGCTGGTTCCCCTTTCACCTTCCACCATGATTGCAAGCTTCCTGAGACCCTCACCAGAAGCAGATGCTAGCACCATGCTACCTGTACAGCCTGCAGAACCGTAAGCCAAAATAAACGTTTTTTTCTTTATAAATTGCCAGGTCTCAGCTATTCCTTTATAGTAACACAAACAGACTCATCCAGCAGGGATCTGACTCCCTCAGCAACTGCCAAGGGGTTAGACAGGACAACACAGAAGTACAGAGGAGTTAGCTTCTTACAGAGTGAAACATAACCAATGGGGAAAAAAAAGAGGGAAATAGAGTAGTAGAGTGAGTAGATTTCCTCACCATTGTGTCTTCCATAAGCTACTCCGAGATGCAGTTCCTCCTGGCAACCCTTCTAGAGAGGTTCTGTATGCAAGGCAAACTTGCTTTGTTCCTTTGCAATGTGTCATGAAATAAACAGCAGAGAGCATGGAATACATCTTCTTGTGTTGCTTTGCATCTTTCTTTGCCTTTTCTCCTCTTTTCTTCCACTCTCACTGCTCTAGGTTCCCACTTTCCCAAAACGGTTTTAGGATCTTAATTCTTCTTTCAGCCTCTGTTTTCTAGAGGACTTAGTCTAACACAAGGGATTCATTAATAGTAATAATAATAATAATAATAGTCATGTCTCAAAATGAACTTATGTTGGGCCTGGTGCTGAGCCACACCTTTCTCTGGATTATCTCCTATAAAGCTCCCAATAGCCCTAGGAGATTGTATGATCTTGCAGGTGAGGAAGCAGCCACTCAGAGATGTCTTCCTTAAGTTCACACAATCACTGCAATGCTTTATCTTTAGAAACATGCGTATTATTCAAAGAAGAATGGACAATTTCTGGATACTTGTAAAAAATAGAAACGTGCTATTTTCAGACTGACTTTATATAGCGTTCCTTGGAGAACTAGCTTCTCCCCTGCTTCACAAATATTATGACTCAGAAATGCAACGGCTGTGATAGCACACAATAAAGATTCTTCACAAGCAGTTAAAGACAGGATATTTAATAACAGAAGGTTGAGAAGGTTTTGTCTGAATAAGAAGCTTACTAACAATGTACATGGATAAACACAGAACACCTCTCTTGCCCGTAAGTAGTGATAATAATAGTATTGGAAAATGTTGGCCAAAATATAATTTTATGTAAAAAATAAATCCATGAATATTTAAAAGCTAATATCAGAAAAAAAAACCACTTAAAGCAACTTATATAAATAATGTAGGCAGGTTTGGATCTATTAATGGGTTGTGAAATATATTTCACCGGTTGAAACCAGCCTACTCTTGAAACCAGAGTGGGTTGAAACCAGCATGATAAAAAATAGAAATAGGACAGAATAGTAATGATCCAACCGCATTTAGGAAAGATGTATGTTGTTTTGGGAAGATTTTCTTTGTAAATGTGTTTTAGAGTATATGTGAGTGTATGCTAGGGTTATGATGTAAATCTCTTTATTGTGGTAGAAAAGAGTTGTAAAAACACTGATACAGTTGCTGACAATATCACAAGGTTTATAAAACAAAAAGAAAACATATTTTTGGAGTCACAGACATCTACATGGAAATACCTACCCAACCATAATTCCTTCCTTCCTTCCTTCCTTCCTTCCTTCCTTCCTTCCTTCCTTCCTTCCTTCCTTCCTTCCTTCCTTCCTTCCCTTCCTTCCTTCCTCTCTTTCTTTCTCTCTCTTTCCCTTCCTTCTTTTCTTTTCCTTTTCTTTTTCTTTTTCTTCTTCTTTTTCTTTTCCTTTTTCTTTTCTTTTTTCTCTCGAGGTTTCACACGGTCACCCAGGCTGAAGTACAGTGGCCCTATCTTGGCTCACTGCAACCTCTGCCTCCTGGGTTCGAGCAATTCTCCTGCCTCAGTCACCTGAGTAGTTGGGATTACAGGTGTGCACCACAACACCCGGCTAATTTTTGTATTTTTAGTAGAAATGGGGATTCACCATGTTGGCCAGGCTGGTCTGGAACTCCTGGCCTCAAGTTATCCGCCTGCCTTGGTCTCCCAAAGTGCTGGGATTACAGGTGTGGGCCACTGTGCCCGGCCCCAGCCATAATTTTCTTTTGAGTCTAAGTCGAGTCTGTTTACTCATCAGCTGCCCACCAATGAGAGAGTCTTCTGGAAAAGCGTTAGAGGCCCTCCTGTTTTGTTTTTTGTTGTTGTTGTTGTTGTTGTTGTTTTTTGTTTTTCAGACGGAGTCTCTCTCTGTCACCCAGGCTGGAGTGCTATGAGGCCATCTTGGCTCACTGCAACCTCCATCTCCCGGGTTCAAGCAATTCTCCTGCCTCAGCCTCCTGAGTAGCTGGGATTACAGGCGCCATGCCCAGCTAATTTTTATATTTTTAGTAGAGACAGGGTTTCACCATTTTATCCAGGCTGGTCTCGAACTCTTAATCTCAAGTTATCCACCCACCTTGGCCTCCCAAAGTGCTGGGATTACAGGCCTGAGCCATGGTGCCTGGTCCCATATTTTCTTGTCTTAAGGAAACCCATGTCTCTTAATGCTTAGAAAACATATGGAAATACATCTCTTGGAGGCTGTGCTCCAATCATGCTTCTACCCATGACGGGCTGGACCCCACTGACCTTCCCACCTGATTCTCCCATATCGTCCATTATGGCGGTTTTCTCATTCTCTCAACACCTGGGGGAAATCTTAAGGTTGTTGAGGGCTCAGAGCTAACACTTAACTCAGACACATTGTTGGCACAGAAAATGTTTATTCTCAAAAGGATTTCTTTCCAGATGGTTCACACCTGAGACCTGACTAAGTACCCAAGCTTCAGGAAGATTCTTGGGATGGAGAAGACAAGGAAGAAATCTAGGCATGGTGAAATGGAAAACAATTAAACTCAGAAGGAATTTGAATTCGTTTTTGGCAAGGACCCTCCACGTTTTCCTAGGCTTGCTGCCTGAGCATCAATTCAATCCGCCTCTTGCAGGTGTGTGTATGACGCAGAGGGAGTCATTTCATGGCAGAAGTGTAGGCTGGAGAAGACCTGGCTAAATTTCAGAATAGATGGGCTGAGGATGGGGAGGGAACTTTACTTCCCCTCAGTGTTTCTCCATCTCTGTCCTTTGCAACTAGCTGCTTCCTCTCTGAAATTTTAACTTCTATTCCTGGAGCAGAGAACATTTTAAAATTCTATCAAACTCAGTAAAGACTCCAACACAATTTTTTAAAATAAAAATTACCTCCAAAAATGATCAAAGCAAGGCACAATAATTGTAGACAACATTAGCAATAAAGAGAAACAAAAAAGAATAAAATTCATGTGACTATTACCTCATCACACAGAGGAAATTATGATTTATTCCTTGGTCTATATTCTTCCACACCTTCTTAACACATATAACACATACTTTGTCCATTTTGTTTTGCTGTTTTGATTATCCTTGTCCTTAAATTTCAAAAATAACCATGCTAATTCCTTAGGATAATTCTAGAAGTAAGTATCATAACTCTATTTTCTGAGTCAAACAGTACACATATTCCAAAGGTCTTCTCTTCAGTTTCCATACACATTCCCAGTCTCTCCTCTCCTCTCCAACCTTCATAGGCAGCCCGGAGATGTGACAAGACTCACAGCACTGCTGTTCTGGTTTACTCTGTCATATCTCCATTTGCTGAAGAATTATTTGATAAAAGACCATGTCTGGTTATTCTCCCAAATGCAAATATTTTTATCCATCTGCTATATGATTAAAATGAGTTCATGGGATAAACTTGATAAATCTTAGATACAAATATTATGAACTGAAGTTTATTGGTATGAGTGTTTACAAGTATAAGCACAACCAGGAATCATAGAGGAATTAGCTTTTCCTGTGCTTAAACATGACTAATGGCAAGAGAGTCAGGGGAGCTTGTCTTCTAAGAGGTATCATTAAAAGGGCAACATTGGAGCAAGAAAAAGTTACAAAGTAGGAAAAGCAATCTTTTAGGCCATATTAAGAATGTTTGACTTTATCCTAACAGTAACAGCAAACTACTGAAGGAGAGGTAGAGGGTAACCTGTTGGGATTGACATTTTGAAAAGTTTACTTTCACTTCAATATAGAAAATGGACTGGTAGAGGCCGGGTGTGGTGGCTCACACCTATCATCCCAGCACTTTGGGAGACTGAGGCGGGCGGATTGCCTGAGATCAGGAGTTTGAGACCAGTCTGCCCAACATGGTGAAACCCCGTCTCTGCTAAAAATACAAAAAAATTAGCCAGGCGTGGTGGCGTGTGTCCATAATCCCGGCTACTCAGTAGGCTGAGGCAGAGGGATTTCTTAAACTAGGGAGGTGGAGGTTGCAGTGAGCTGAAATCACGCCACTCCACTCCAGCCTGGGCAACAGGGTGAGACTCCATCTTGGAAAAAAAAAAAGAAAAAGAAAATAGATTGGTAGAGTAAGCAAGAGAGGATGTTGGAAGGTCTTGGTGATTAATAGGACTATGGAATTCAACAGAGACTGAGGCATTGAGGATGATCCCTAAATATACAATAGTGCTAACTTTTCTATGAGAGTAGGAAAAAATAACAATAGGTGATAGGTGCGTGTGTGTGTGTGTGCATGAGTGTGTGTGTGTTTCTGCATACTTACATTTTTCTTTTTGCAAAAAAAAAAAAAAACCCAAAACAACAAAAAATCCTCACAAACACTAAGAATAACCAGAAACGAGGAAATTGCTTACCCATAGAGAAGAACTGTGAGAGTAATAGGGGAGGGTGTGACTTCTCAAATATACCTTTTATTATAGTTTCTCTTAATTTTTTTTTCTTCTTTTCTTTTTTTTTTTTTTCTCTGGCAGGGCGTGGTGGCCCACACCTGTAATCCCAGCACTTTGGGAGGCCAAGGTAGGTGGATCACTTGAGGTCAGGAGTTCCAGACCAGCCTGGCCAACATGGTGAAACCCCATCTCTATTAAAAATACAAAAATTAGCAGGGCATGGTGGCGTATGCTGATGATCCCAGCTACTTGGGAGGCTGAGGCAGGAGAATCACATGAACCTGGGAGGTAGAGGTTGCTGTGAGCCGAGATCACGCCACTGTACTCCAGTCTGGGCAACAGAATGAGACTTTGTCTCAAAATAAATAAATAAATAAATAAATAAATAATAAATAAATTTAAAGAAAGCCCCCCCCCACCCTTTTTTTTTTCTTTCCAACTTTTATTTTAGGTTCAAGGTGTACATGTGCAGGTTTGTTACACGGGTAGATTTTCACAGGAGTTTGGTATGCAGATTATTTTATCACTCAGGTAATAAGTGAAGTACCCAATAGTTAGTTTTTCAATCCTCACCCTCCTCCTACTCTCCATCCTCAGCTAGGCCCCAGTGACTATTGTTCCCTTCTTCGTGTCTGTATGTATTCAATGTTTAGCTCCCACTTATAAGTGAGAACATGTATTTGCTTTTCTGTTCCTGCATTAATTTTCTTAGGATAATGGCCTCCAACTCCAACCATGTTGCTGCAAATGACAGGATTTTGTTCTTTTTTTGTGGCTGTGTAGTATTCCATGGTGTATATGTACCACATTTTCTTTCTCCAATCCACCATTGATGGGTATTTAGATGGATTCCATGTCTTTGCTATTGTGAATGGTACTGTGATTAACATGTGTGTGCTTGTGTCTTTAAGGCAGATATTTATTTTATTTTTGTTTGGGTGTATACCCAGTAATGGGATTGCTGGTCAAATTGTAGTTCTGTTTTAAGTTCTTTGAGGAATCTCCAAACTGCTTTCCACAGTGGCTGAACCAATTTTCATTCCCATCAACAGTGTATAAGCATTCCCTTTTCTCTGCAACCCTGCCAACCTCTGTTATTTTTTGACTTTTTAATGATATCCATTGTGACTGGTGTGAGATAGTAGTTCATTGTGATTTTGATTTGCATTGATTAATGATGTTGAACATTTTTTCATTTGCTTGTTGGTTGCTTATATGTCTTTTTTTGAGAAGTGTCTATTCATGTCCTTTGTCCATTTTTAAATGGGGTTGCTTTTTGCTTGTTACTTTGTTTAAATCCCTTATAGATTCTGGATATTAGACCTCTTGGATGCAGAGTTTGCAAATAGTTTTCCCATCCTGCAGCTTGTCTGTTACTCTGTTGATAGTTCCTTTCACTGTGCAGAAGTTCTTTAATTAGGTCCCATTTGTCAATTTTAGTTGTGGTTACAATTGCTTTTGGAGTCTTTGTCATGAAATTTTTGTCAGGTCCTATGTGCAGAATGGTATTTCCTAGGTTTTCTTCTAGGGTTTTTATAGTTTTAGGTTTTACACTTAAGTCTTTAATCCATCTTGAGTTGGTTTTTGTATATGGTGAAAGGTACGGGTCCAATTTCAGTCTTTGCATATGGCTAGCCAGCTATCCCAGCAGCATTTATTGAATAGGGAGTTCTTTCCCCATTGCTTGTTTTTGTTTACTTTGTTGAAGATCAGATGGCTGTAGGTATGAGGCTTTATTTCTGGGTTCTCTAACCTGTTCCATTGGTCAGTGTTTCTGTTTTTGTACCAGCACCATGCTGTTTTGGTTGCTGTAGCATTGTAGCATAGTTGGAATTCAGGTAGTGTGATGCCTCCAGTTTTGTTCTTTTTGCTTAGGATTTACTGGCTATTCAGGCTCCGTTTTGGTTCCATATTAATTTTAAGATAGCTTTTTCAAATTCTGTGAAAAATATTGGTAGTTCGATAGGAATAGCATTGAATCTATACATTACTTTGGGCAGTATGGTCATTAAACAATATTGATTCTTCCTATTCATGAGCATAGAATGTTTTTCCATTTGTTTGTGTCATCTCTGATTTCTTTCAGCAATATTTTGTAACTGGTGTTGTAGAGATCTTTTACGTCGCTGGTTAGTTGTTTTCCTAGGTTTTTGTTTGTTTGTTTGTTTTTTTTTTTTGGCTATTGGGACTGGGATTGTGTTCTTGGCTTGGTTCTGAGCTTGGATGTTGTTGGTGTATAGAAAGGTTACTAATTTTTGTGCATTGATTTTGTATCCTGAAACTTTGCTGAAGTTGTTTATCAGATCTAGGAGCTTTTGGGTAGAGACTATGGGGGTTTTCTAGATATAAAATATTATCTGTGAAGAGAGATAGTTTGACTACCTCTTCCTGTTTGGATGCCTTTTATTTGTTTCTTTTGCCTGACTGCCTTGGCTGGGACTTCTGGTGCTATGTTTAATAGGAGTGGGAAGAGTGGGCATCATTGTCGTGTTCCAGTTTTCAGGGGAAATTCTTCCGGCTTTTGCCCACTCAGTTTGATGTTGGCTGTGGATTTGTCACAAATGGCTTTTATTATTTTGAGATGTGTTTCTTCAATGCCTAGTTGTTGAAGGTTTTTAACGTGAAGTGATGTTGAATTTTATTGAAAGCCTTTTCTGCGTCTACTGCGATAATCATGTGGTTTTTGTTTTAACTTCTGTTTATGTAATGAATTACATTTATTGATTTGCGTATGTTGAAGTAACCTTGCACCCAAGAGATAAAGCCTACTTGATTGAGGTGGTCTAGCTTTTTGATGTGCTAGTGAATTTAGTTTGCTAGGATTTTGTTCCTGATTTGTGCATCTATATTCGTCAGGGATAATGGCCAGGAATTTTCTTTTCTTGTGTCTCTGCCAGGTTTTGGTATCAGGATGATACTGGCCTCATAAAATGAGTTAGGGAGGAGTCCTTCCTCCTTAATTTTTTGGAATAGTTTCAGTAGGGCTGGTACCAGCTCTTCTTTAAATGTCTAGTAGAATTTGGCTGTATCCATCTGGACCAGGGCTTTTACTGGTTGGTAAGCTTTTTATTACTGAATCAATTTTGGAACTCGTTATTGGTCTGTTCAGGTTTAAATTTTTTCCTGGTTCAATCTTGGGAAGTTGTGTGTTTCCAGGAATTTATCCATGTCTTCCAGATTTTCTCGTCTATGTGCATAGAGGTGTTTATAATAGTCTTTGAGGGTTTTTTTTGTATTTCTGTTGGATTAGTGGTAATAACCCTTTGTCATTTATGATTGTGTTTGTTTGGATCTTCTCTCTTTTTTATTTGTTAGCCTCACTAGAAGTCGATCACTTTTATCTATTCTTTCGGAGAACCAGTTTTTGGTTTCATTTACCTTTTGTATGTTTTCTTTGCATCTCAGTTTCATTCAGTTCAGCTTTGATTTTGGTCATTTCTTGTTTTCTGCTACTTTTGGGGTTGGTTTGCTTTTGTTCCTCTAGCTCCTCTAGGTGTGATGTTAATTGGTTAATCTGAGGTCTTTCCAACTTTTTGATGTGGGCATTTAACACTGTAAACTTTCCTCTTAACACTGCCTTAGCTGTGTTCAGAGATTCTGGTATGATGTATCTTTGTTTTCATTCGTTTGAAAATGTTGGAACTCATTATTGGTCTGTTAAAAGTTTCAATTTCTTCCTGGTTGAACCTTGGCAAGTTGTATGTTTCCAGGAATTTATCCATTTAGTTTAGATTTCTTCTAGAGTGTGCATGACAGCACATAGTTTTGACTGTCAAAGAATTTCTTGATTTCTGCTTTGATTTTATTGTTTACCCAGAAGTCATTAGGAGCAGGCTAACTTCCATGTAATTGTATGGTTTTGAGAGGTTTTCTTAGTATTTTTTTTTTTTTTTTATTGTGCTGTGAGAGTGTGGTTTGTATGATTTTGGTTTTTTGGAATTTGTTCAGAACTATTTTATGCAGAGCATGTGGTCAACTTTAGGGTATTTGCCATATAAGAATGAGAGGAATGTATATTCTGTTGTTGTTGGGTGGAGTGTTCTGTAGATGTTAAGTTTGGGTCTTGAATATCTTTTTTTGTTAGTTTTCTGCCTCAATGATTGGTCTAATACTGTCAGTGGAGTGTTGAAGTGGCCCACTGTTATTGTGTGGTTATCTAAGTCTCTTTGTAGCACTCCAAGAGCTTGCTTTATGAACTGGGTGCTCCTGTGTTGGGTGCATATATATTTAGGAAAGTTAAGTTTTCTTGTTGAATTGGATACTTTATCATTATATAATGTCCTTCTTTGTCTTTTTTGATTATTCCTGGTTTGAAATCTGTTTTGTCTGAAATTAGAATAGTAGCCCTGTTCTTTTTTGTGCTCCATTTGCTTGGTAGATTTTTCTCCAATGCTTTACTTTGAGCCTGTGGGTGTCATTGCACGTGAGATGAGTCTCTTGAAGACAGCATAGAGTTGAGTCTTTCTTCTTTATCCAATTTACCACTCTGTGCCATTAGTGAGATGTTTACCCTGTTTACACTCAAGGTTAATACTGATATATGTGGATTTGAACCTGTTGTCATGTTGTTAGCTGGCTGTTATGCAGACTTGATTGTGTAGCTGCTTTACAGTGTCAAGGATCTATGTACTTAAGTGTGTTTTTGTGGTGACTGGAAATGTGTTTTTATTTCCATGTTTAGTACTTCCTAGGTCTCTTGTAAGACAGGTCTGGTGGTAACAATTTCCCTTAGCATTTACTTGTCTAAAAAGGATTTTATTTCTCCTTCATTTCTCCAAACTTAGTTTGGCTGGATATTAAATTTCTGGTTGGAATTTATATTCTTTAAGACTGCTGAATATAGGCCCCTAATTTCTTCTGGCTTGTAGGGCTTCTGCTGAAAGATCTGCTGTTAACCTGATGGGTTCGCCTTGTAGGTGGCCTGCCCCTTCTCTTTGGCTGCCTTTAAGATTTTTTCCTCTTACATTGACTTTGGAGAATCTGATGACTGTGTATCTTGGGGATGGGTGTCTTGTTTAGTATCTCACAGGGGATCTCTGAATTTCCTAAATTTGAATGTCAACCTCTCTAGTGAGGTTGGGGACACTTTTGTGGACGATATCCTTAAATATGTTTTCTAAGTTGCTTGCTGTCTCTCCCTCTGTTTCAGGGATGACAGTGAGTCACAGGTTTCGTCTCTTTACATAATCCCGTATGTCTCAGAGGTTTTGTTCATTCTCTTAAATTTTTTTCTCTTTATTTTTGTCTTTCTGAATTGATTCAAAGAACTGGTCTTCTAGTTTTGAGATTCTTTCTTTAGCTTGGTCCATTTTGTTGTTAATACTTCTGATTGTATTATGAAATTCTTGTATTAAGTTTTTTTTCAGCTCAATTTGGATTTCTTTCTTTCTTTCTCTCTTTCCTTCTTTCTTTCTTTCTTTTTTTCCTTCCTTCCTTCTTTCTTTCTTTCTTTCTTTTTTTTTTGGTCTCACTCTGTTGCCCAAGCTGGAGTACAATGGTGTGATCTTGGCTCACTGCAACCTCTGCCTCCCAGTTCAAGCAGTTCTTCCTCAGCCTCCCAAGTAGCTGGGATTACAGTTGTGTGCCACCACAACCCACTAATTTTCGCATTTTTAATAGAGATGAGGTTTCACCATGTTGGCCAGGCTGGTCTCGAACTCCTGACCTCAAGTGATCAACCTGCCTTGGCCTCCCGAAAGTTTCTTAAAATGACTATTTCATATTTCAACTCTTGTATCATTTTATTGGATTTCTTAGATTCCTTAGATTGGGTTTTGATTTTCTTCTGAATCTTGATGATCTTCATTGCTCTTCAGTGTCTGAATTCTGTGCCTGCCATTTAGCCATTTCAGCCTGGTTAAGAACCTTTGCTGGGAAGCTAGCGTGGTCATTTCGAGGTAAGAAGATACTGTGGCTTTTTGAGTTGCCATAGTTCTTGTACTGGTTCTTTCTTATCTCTGTGGATAATCTTTGAAGTTGCTTTCCTTTGGATGGGTTTTTTTTATTTTATGGGTTTACTTTTATATTCTTTGATGTCCTTCAGAGTTTGACTGTGGTATAAGTTGGGTTTAGTTGACTGGCCTTGTTTCTGGATGATTTTAGGGGGTCAAGGCTCAATTCAGCACTCCTGGGCTGTGTGCTCTAACCTTGCGGGGCTAAGACCTGCCCCACAGGTTTGCTCTCTTGCCCCTCGAGGTTAAGTGCCTGCTGCATTGGAGGGGCTGAGGAGTGTTCCTGATTTGCTGGCAACCACACTCCAATGGGGTGGGGGAGCGTGCCAGCAAACGTGCTTTGTTGGGGTGGTGGCAGCAGGATCCATACTCATGTGTGTGCCAGTAGTGGCAGTGTGAGGCAGTGTACATGGCAGCACATAGTTTTGACTATCATAAACTATGTAGTGTTTTGCATAATCAAAACACAAAATTAAAGCAACATGGATGGGCATGAAACCTAAATCTTAATACAAACAGAAACAAACATTACCATATTTCTATTGAATAATATATCCATACCCTAAAGGAAAATGAGAATAATCCAAATAACTTATCTACCTCATCCTCTGATTAAATATCACCAATGTAAAGAGAAAATAACTACTAAGAAACCCTGAATTGTATTTAGTGAGTTTATTATTGGTAATGGTATGAGTGTGGCAATTCTGAAACTATCTTGTGTGTGTTGTATGATCGAGCAAAGGAGGAATAGATTGATGTTTTGGGGAGTTATGTTTCTGATTGTGGAGAAAGGAGAGAGAATAATGTTATAAGAGAAGCCCTGTAGTAGCGAACTGCAAAGGGCCTAGAGGCAACATTGTCCCAAGAGGGACAATGTTCAGAGCTTGGTTTCTAGATACTCTCCCCCAGTGAAAGGAACCCCTTTGGAGAAATAGCTGATTCCAGGACTGAGAAAAGGAAAATACAAGATAAGCCTGGGACATCTTGTTCCAGAAAGTAAAAGAACTGCTCAAAAATGGATGAGGTCATGTCAAAAAGGACACAGAGCCAGTTTGAAGCGGTTCCACTGGCCAAATGTGGAATAATTTGAGAATCAAAATAAATTATTATAGTAATGTATTATAGTTCATTGAAAAAAATAAAAAATTCATGGATCTAGAGGTAGATAGATAAATATATATTAAGAGTATAGCCTTCCTTACTGTAGAATGCGAAGCAATGAATATAGAAGGATTCCAAACATAGTAAAAATTGACTTAGGCAAGAATCATTACTGGATGCTAAAGTTATTAGGTGGTGGAACTTTATGGGAAACAAGATATTACACAGTAAAAATCGTGGTATTGGCACACTTGCAAGTCAGTGAGAAATAGGAGAACAATTGGCTGGAACAATTGGCTATTCATTAGGGGCCAGGAACATGGATTCCAGAGCCAAAGTGTCTGGGATAAAATCCTGGGCTCTACTGCTTACTTCCTTTGTGACCTTGGGTGAGCTACTTAACCTCTCAAAATTCTATTCTCTCATCTGTGAAACAGGGATAAGCATGCTATGTATTTATGAAAATTTAATGTTACTATTTGTATAATGCAGAAAGGTGCCCACACACATAAAATACTGTATACGTATTAAGTAAATAAATTTGGAGAAATAATTGTAAAATTTAATCGCCACATCATACTAAAACTAGTTTCAGATTAAAGACAAACAAAAAATAATTTTAGAAGGCATTATTTTAATATGCATTATTTTAATAGGCATTACTTTAAATACACTTTAAAGAATTAAAGTGTATTTTAATTCTTGTGCAAGATACAAATAATGTAAACCATAAAGGAAAATATCAATAAATTAGGTCATACTAAAATTAAGAATTCAAAGGCATCTGAAGCTTAATTAGTTCAAAACAGTTTTTTTTGTTTTTTCTGTTGAGACAAAGTTTCGCTCTTGTTTCTCAGGCTGGAATGTAATGGCATGATCTCAGCTCACTGCAACCTCCACCTCCTGAGTTCAAGCAATTATCGTGCCTCAGTCTCCCAAGTAGCTGAGATTACAGGAATGTGCCACCAGGTTTGGCTAATTTTGTATTTTTAGTAGAGACAGGGTTTCACCATGTTGGCCAGGCTGGTCTTGAACTCCTGAACTCAGGTGATTCACCAACCTTGGTCTCCCAAAGCGCTGGGATTACAGGCGTGAGCCACCGCTCCGGACCCAAAACAGTATTTTTAATTTCCCTCTTATTCTAGACTCTTTTGGCATTTTCGATCTCAGAGAACGACACCTTTTCCCATTCAGGCTTTTGTATCTTGCTTATTTTCTTTAAAAATAAATCGGGCCACGTGCAGTAGCTCATGCCTGTAATCCTAGCACATTGGGAGGCCAAGGTGGGCGGATCACCTGAAGCCAGGAGTTCGAGACCAGCCTGGCCAACATGGTGAAACCACGTCTCTACTAAAAATGCAAAAATTAGCTGGGCATGGTGGCCGGTGCTTGTAATCCCAGCTACTCGAGAGGCTGAGGCAAGAGAATGGCTTGAACCTGGGAGGTGGAGGTTGTGGTGAGCTGAGATCACGCCACTGCACTCCAGCCTGAGTGACACAGTGAGACTCTGTCTCAAAATAAATAAATAAATCATGGAAATCATTTTATATCAGTTCATATAGGTTTTCCTTATTGTTTTAAAAAAGATGCACAGTATTGTGTTGCAAGGATATATCATTCATGCAATCAATTTTCTATATACCAATTTTTGAGTTGTTTCCAGTATTTTGGCAATTACAAATAATGTCTTAATAAATAACATTGTATATATTTATTTTCATATTGTTGAAAGTAAACTTCAGGGCAAATTCCCAGAAGTCGGGTTGCTGGGTCAAAGCATAAAATGTGTATGGAGTTTTGTTAGATATTGCCAAATTTCAATCCACAGAGATTGCATCATTTTGCACACTCATCATCTATATATTAAGAGTGCTCATTACCCTACAGAGTATATCATTGTATGTACTAATTTTGACCACTTTGATAGATGTGAAATGTTTTTCTCGTTTTCATTTGGATTTAATTATGAATGAGATAGAAGATCTTTTCATAAGTGTTAGGAACATTTTGTATCTTTTTAGGGGGTATATTGTCTACATCATGTATTTTGCCCATTTATCTATAAGGTTTTGGTCCTTCTTTAATCTTGATGTTTACAAGTTCTTTACAGATTAATGATTTTAGTTCTTTATTTGCAATATGTGTTGAAAATATTTTCTCCCAGTTCATCATTTGTCTATGTTTTTGTTTACAGAGTTTTGTGTCATTCAAAAGTTCTTTAAAATTTTTTAAAATTTTTATAGAGTTGAGTTCATGAATCTTTTATTGTATCTAGATTTTTAGACATGTTTTGAAAGCCTTTCATCACCAGATTTCAAAGGTATTTATCTGTGTTTTCTTCTAATACTTGCATGGCTTCAGTTTTATAATGAGTTTTCTTATCCATTGGGGTTTTCTTTCTTGTGTGGACTATGAGGATACAATATTATCATCTATATGGCTTTTCAATTGTCCTAACCTAACATCATTTACTAAAAGTCTATCTTGGCCTCAGTAATTAGAGACATCGACTTTATCATGCATTATACTTCCATATATACTTGTGCCTTGTAATCTATTCCACTAAGTAATCTGTCCATGCACTAGTACAATAATCTTGTAATTATAATGGCTTTCTGGTATATTTGAGTATGACAGAGATTTCTGCCTCCACCTGTCCCTTGAGGGCTCTTTTTTTTTTTTTCAGTGTTTTCCTGACCATTCATGCATGTTTATTTTTTTCATATAAATTTTAGTATTAAATTATCTCATTTTAAGATAATCAAATCTTTTTGGCATTTTTATGGGGACTTTATTAAATCTGAAAATTAACTTATGGAGAACTGACATTTTTATGACATTGAGTCATTCTCCGCGTATTTGTTTAAGTTCACAAGTTAAGTTTTTGGAAGTGTTAACTTTCCCCTCATGTAGATTTTAAAAATTTCTTAAGGCTATTTCTATTGTAATTGTTATTGTAAATGGGATTCACTCTTCCGTTGTTTGTTTTTATATGATGGATATTCTATTGATTGTTGTATATTCATTTTATATCTTGCTATCTTTCTGACTTGTAAAATCATAGGATTTATTGTCTATTCTCTAGATCCATTAAACTTTTATTTTTTTAAGTACTAGGTTTTTCTTTTCTAGAAACTTCCTTTTTTCTTCCAGATATGCTGTTATTTTAATAATCTTTTATTCTTACTCATATTTTCAATTTTCTCTCTTCTTTAAATATTTTAAACATAACTTATTGCATGCTTATGAATCTTCTTATCTAAAGTCTTTGTAGATATGAGTCTGTTGTCCACTTGCTTTATTTCCGTTGGCTATTGCTTATAGTGTCTTACTTCCTTACGTGGTTTTGTGATTTTTTAAAACATCACGTTATTTGTATATCTTGGAACACTATACTTGGAATTGTTCAAGGCCTATGTTTAAAGTGAGCTCCTCTAGAAAGTACTGAACTTGCTTTTGCTAGGTGTTTAGGACCAATATCAACCTGGAACCCATTTAAAATAATTCTTAGCCATGAGCTGTTGAAATTCACACACATCATATGAATTCAGGCTACAAACCTGGATGAAGGCTGTGTTAGGGCTGTACATCTCAGAAGGAAATCTCTCCTCATTTATTTATCCAGGTCCGAGATTAAAAATAAATAAATACATTATTTACTGTTTGCTCTGAGAGCAGGTTTATTTCTGGATCTCACTTTCATGGAAGGTATGACTGTTTACGTTGCCAGCTTTCTGTAGGGATCTCCTGGAAAAATTCCTTTTTAGGAGGCCCTAGCCTTGAGCTTGAGATGCTGTCACAGCAAAACTCAGTCTCTAGGGTTTTGCAGATGCCCCAGGACAAAAGCACGCCTGAGTGTTTGTGCACCTTTCTGGATTCCCGGGAGACTTTTACTAATTTTTGACCTTTATGGATTTTTAAAAACTTTCTCACTAGGTTAACAATGCATCTAGAAAGCACCTATTTAAATATGTTATATAGCTTTTTGGTTGCTTCAGTGGAGAAGTCGTTAAGGGTATGCAGACTGTCCTAGTTTCACCAGACTTGGAAGTCTAAAGTGATTTCTGAAACATCAAATACATTTAATTTAAAATTAATTAAAATTATCATATAGATATCTATTTCTAGCTATCATTTTTTAATTTTCTTCCCTTCTTTTCACAGGTGTTGGTAGATATCTATTTTTAAACATGGAAAGATGGTGGTGCAATGGCCAGTGAGTACAAAAAGTTAAAAAATTGTAAAAAGTATGAGCCCATCCTTACAAACCATTCATGGAGATTTTTTCATAGAGAGGAAATTGTTTTATACAAAAGTGATTATTAACAGTAGCTGCTTGGGAGGTTGAATTATGAGTGATTTTTTTCTTTTGTTTTCCCTTTTGTAATTTTCCATAATAAACATGGATTATTTGGCTGAAAATATAAAAACCTATTTAAAAATCATATAAATCTGAATGAAGCATTTCGATACTAAGCAGGAATAGTGTTAGTCTTTTTCAATACTATTTCAGTATCTTTTTAAATTCATCAACTTTGACTTAAAGCCATATTTTATATATAGACAAGCTTTTTTTTTTTTTTTTTGACCTCTTGGCAAAATCAGTCTGGTGTAGGTTTCTGTCTTCTGTAGAGCTATCTGATTTCCCAATAATGAGGCTGTCAATGGAAAGGGAGCAGAGAATGTGGTTTTGTTTCATTGGAGCCTTCCAGAACTTTGCAAGTAGTTTGAGGAGTTGAAATGGCTTAGATGATGTCTTGCCTGGAAACAGAAAATAGAGATGATCTCCCAAACACTTTCCAGTGGATGATTCTATTATTTTGAATGAGTGTCCTCTGGCTGGAATTAGCTCTTATTTTTTCCACTACCTCATTATAGAAAACTTAACTAACTCCAGATGAAGAATCTTACAGCTTCAACTCTTTTGGAATTGATCTTGTTGACGGGTCTTTCTAGAAGTGACCAGGTAAAAATATATACAAAACTTAGTGTGGATACCAAGAAATTATGAACTCTGAAGACATCACAACAGCCCCTTTTCTGGGCAAATTTGCAAGAAAATGCCACACCAATAAGATCAACTGTGTGTAGAAGTGGTTGCTGTTGTACAATAAAAAAGTTTGGAAAAACAAAAAGAATACCCTTGAGACTCCAGGAAAATTCCACTTGCATACATCATAGAATTATTAAAACAGGAAAGACTGTGTAAGGTCATCCAAATCAATTTCTTTCTTTCAATTAGCCCCCCAGACTTGGTGATGACCAACAGTCATTTTCATTGTGAAGTTCAATTGTACCAATATGTACACTATACTTACTATTTTGAAAGACAACTTTTTTTCTAAAACATGATTCAGGTTTAGTAGAATCCTACATCCTCATCAACAGAATTGTTTTCTTCTCCAAGATACAGTTGTGTTTAGGTGTTCAATAAAATAACTGAAAGTCCTTCCAGTGTTACAAATGAATACTAATTGGTCCCTAGTAGTTAGTCAACTATGCTACATGTAACTCATTCCAAAGATCAGACGGATACATTTATTTCGATTGTTGATTTGAAATCTCTCAGTTGAAAGTGCATTTTTGTTCTGTGTAGTAAGGAAAGATTTTTAAATCATGTTCAATTCTATCATCACAGACCCTCATAAATTATTTCATTATCACAAGTGCTGACAGATCAAACTTGGCAGGTTCACTTCACAGAGGTTTGGAATGAGCTGAAGGTTCATCATCATCTCTCCTCTAGTTTCAGGCCGAGTCCCTGTGCAGAATACCTCTAAGCAAGGAATATATCTAACCCTTTATGGTCCTGGGTCCTCCTCTGGATTTCTGAATGGAAATGTTTTGTGTCATTTGAGATATTAAGCCAATTAATTATGCTGCACGTTGACCCTCATACTGGTGAGGTAGTGCCTCCTAGGGACTGGCTACATCATCACAAGTATCCTTTTTCTTATTTAATTTCTTCATGCCTCCATTTCTTTTTCTAAATGGATGATACTACATGCTCTTCCTATATTTATAGGTTTGTGACAAAAATCATGCATGATAGTTTATTTCAGGAAGCTTTGAAAGTGAAATGGCTATCTCATAAAAATTATTCTTATTATCACTCCTGGAAGTAAGACTTTCGTAAGAAAAACTTCTGAGAAAGTCAGATATGGATGCTTGAGTGAGCATCTTTATTTTTATTCTTATTTTTAAGACCTAGTGTCTCTGTTGCCCAGGCTGGAGCACAGTGGCACGATCTTCGCTCACGGCAACCTCTGCCTCCTGGATTCAAGCGATTCTCCTGCCTCAGCCTCCTGAGTAGCTGGGACTACAAGTGCGCATCACCACACCTGGCTAATTTTTTTTGTTGTTGTTTTTTGAAACCTAGTCTTGCTCTGTTGCCCAGGCTGGAGTTCATTGGCACTATCTTGGCTTACTGCAACCTCCACCTCCTGGATTCAGGCGATTTTCCTGCCTCAGCCTGAGTAGCTGGGATTACAGGCGCCATGCCCGAGTAATTTTTTGTATTTTTAGTAGAGATGGGGTTTCACCATGTTGGTCAGGCCGGCTGGTCTTGAACTCCTGACGTCGTGATCTGCCTGCCTCGGCGTCCCAAAGTGCTGGGATTACAGGCATGAGCCATCACGCCAGCCTTGAGTGAGCATCTTAATAGTTAAATCTGACCATATCATTGTCCGGTTCAGAAATCCCTTACTCACGCAGAACAAAATCCAAAGTCTCTCTATGCTATCTGGACCCAGCTACGATACTTATGACATCTGGACCCTCTTCCCACTCTGATCTCACTCTTACTCTTTCCTCTTATGCCCCACAGGCCTCCTAGCTGTTCCAACATCCCTAGAGACTGTGTTTTTGGCTCCCTGCACTCTTCCTCCAGTTAATTCCAAGGGTGGCTGCCTGCTTAAATGCCCTCCTCAGTCACCTCGACCTCCCCCATCTAAAAGGGCAGCTTGTGTCCACTTTCACCCCTGGGTCTTAACCTTCTTTCCATCACTAACCAGTGACGTTATATTATATATTTCTCTGTTACGTGTTTTCTGTCAGTCTCTTCCATGAGTAAACTCCAGATGGAAGGAACTTTTTTGCTGTGTATCCATGATACCTAGAATTTCATCGGGCAGGTCAAAGGGGATGGATGAACACGGAAGTAAGTGAATGGTCCCTGAGCCTTCTGCCAGCTGCTCTCTTGGTTGCAGCATGTGGCACACAGGTGGACTTAGGTAGATGCCTTAAAACTGATGACAGCCACATGGGAAGGATGGAAGAGGCATAACTGATTAATTTTGTTCAATTCAACGTAGCAAACATTTACCAAGTCCCTATTATGAATAAGATCTTATGTTGGAGTTGATAATTTGCACATCTGCTTCTCTAAAAAAGGCTTATAATAGGTGGTTTCCATACAGATGAAACTAAAGCAGAAAGACTTCCTCAGCCAGCTAAGACCCCTTCTTTTGATTTCTGCTGAAATAAAATGTAAGTTGACAAGCCTTTTTGAAACCTCTACTATGAGCAAGGCACTGTGCTGCTTATTATCTTGACTAAAACATTTCACAAGGATGTCACTCTTTCAGCTTTAAATAATGGCTATCTAATACTCAGGATAAAGAATGTGTGCAGTACTACAGCATCAGATTATAGACTTTTGCAGAGCTACATTAACCTGAGTGCTTCTAAGGGTACAAATGTCAAAGTTATTAGAATTCTGTTAATTCTGATAATGTACCCACAGTGTTCATTGATGTGAACTTTTGATGGAGATGAGAATAAAAGTGCCATTACAAATTAGTCAGAAACATATATTTTTCTCATTATTATTATTATTATTATTATTATTATTTTGAGATGGAGTCTTTCTCTGTCGCCCAGGTGGGAGTGCAATGACATGATCTCGGCTCACTACAACCTCTGCCTCCTGGTTTCAAGTGATTCTCCCACCTCAGGCTCCTGAGTGGCTAAGATTACAGGTGTGTGCCGCCACACCCAGCTAATTTTTGTATATCTAGTAGAGACAGGGTTTCGCCATGTTGGCCAGGCTGGTCTCGAACTCCTGACCTCAGTGATCAACCTGCCTCAGCCTCCCAAAGTGCTGGGATTACAGGTGTGAGTCACCATGCCCAGGCTTTTTCTCATTATTAGCTGAACATTTAGGACTCATTTTTGTGCAAATATTCATACAATTTATTTCTGGTATATTTACCTATACAATTTCATAGGAGTGAATTTTAAATGCACACATATATTAGGGCCTCATTACCCCAAAGTCCTGGAATAAAAATAGTGGAAGATACAGAACAGTATCTGGCACAGTTAACATTAGTTAACTGTGAGGACTTACTGTGTCCCTGACACTCTTCTGCAGGCTCGAAGGGATTAATTAAATTAGATGGATTAATTCATTTGATAGTTACACATGCCCATGAGTACCATGGTGGGTACTCTTACTATTCCCATTTAACATACTAAGAAACAGGCACAAAGAGGTTAAGCATCTTGTCCCAAGGTTAGTAGTGGTGCCAGAATTCTGCACAAGAATCTGTGCTTTTAATCACTGCGTTATGAATGAACATGCTCCAAGGAAGCATGCATTCCACCTGGGCAGACAAAAAAGAAACACTCTAGGCCCCCTTCTGCGTGGTCACGCGGAGCCAGCGCCTGGGCCTGGAACAGGGCCGTAGTCCCCCACCTGCGCCCACCACCTCTCTACCATGGACTCCCGCAAAGTGAACGAGCTTGGGGCCTTTGTGAAAATGTGTAAGCAGGATCTGAGCGTTCTGCACACCGAGGAAATGCGCTTCCTGAGAGAGTGGGTGGAGAGCATGGGGGGTAAAGTACCACCTGCTACTCAGAAAGCTAAATCAGAAGAAAATACCAAGGAAGAAAAACCTGATAGTAAGAAGGTGGAGGAAGACTTAAAGGCAGATGAACCATCAAGTGAGGAAAGTGATCTAGAAATTGATAAAGAAGGTGTGATTGAAACAGACACGGATTCTCCTCAAGAAATGGGAGATGAAAATGCAGAGATAACGGAGGAGATGATGGATCAGGCAAATGATAAGAAAGTGGCTGCTATTGAAGCCCTAAATGATGGTGAGCTCCAGAAAGCCATTGACTTATTCACAGATGCCATCAAGCTGAATCCTTGCTTGGCTGTTTTGTATGCCAAGAGGGCCAGTGGCTTTGTCAAATTACAGAAGCCAAATGCTGCTATCTGAGACTGTGACAGAGCCGTTGAGATAAACCCTGATTCAGCTCAGCCTTACAAGTGGCGAGGGAAAGCACACAGACTTCTAGGCCACTGGGAAGAAGCAGCCCATGATCTTGCCCTTGCCTGTAAATTGGATTATGATGAAGATGCCAGTGCAATGCCGAAAGAAGTTCAACTTAGGGCACAGAAAATTGCAGAACATCGGAGAAAGTATGAGCGAAAACGTGAAGAGCGAGAGATCAAAGAAAGAGTAGAAACAGTTAAGAAGGCTGGAGAAGAGCATGAGAGAGCCCAGAGGGAGGAAGAAGCCAGACGACAGTCAGGAGCTCAGTATGGCTCTTTTCCAGGCGGCTTTCCTGGGGGAATGCCTGGTAATTTTCCCGGAGGAATGCCTGGAATGGGAGGGGCCATGCCTGGAATGGCTGGAATGCCTGGATTCAATGCAATTCTTAGTGATCCAGAGGTTCTTGCAGCCCTGCAGGATCCAGAAGTTATGGTGGCCTTCCAGGATGTGGCTCAGAACCCAGCAAATACGTCAAAATACCAGAGCAACCCAAAGGTTATGAATCTCATCAGTAAATTGTCAGCCAAATTTGGAGGTCAAGCGTAATGCCCTTCTGATAAATAAAGCCCTTGCTGAAGGAAAAGCAACCTAGATCACCTTATGGATGTCGCAATAATACAAACCAGTGTACCTCTGACCTTCTCATCAAGAGAGCTGGGGTGCTTTGAAGATAATCCCTACCTCTCTCCCCCAAATGCAGCTGAAGCATTTTACAGTGGTTTACCATTAGGGTATTCATTCAGACAATGTTTTCCTACTAGGAATTATAAACTTTAAACACTTTTTAAATATTCAAAATATTTAAAACAAATTTAAGGGTCTGTTAAGTCTTATATTTTTCTTTACTAATCATTTTGGATTTTTTTTTCTTTGAATTGGGCAGGGAAGATATGTATGGAAGATTATTGCTCTAATTTGAGTGAAATAAAAGTTATTAGTGTGAGGCAAAAACAAAACAAAACAAAACAAAAAAACACCAAAACAAGAAATACTCTAAAAAGCAGAGTTGAGAGAAGCGCTCTCTCAAATTCATACGTATATATTTTCCAAAATACACAATAATGACTATAAGGGATCAAAGGAGCCAAAGATAAGTACTACCTGGGGTAGTATTGAGCAGGAACTTGAAGGAGGGGTGGGTTCTGTTTAGGTAGATGGGAATAGAAAAGTGTTCATATGGTTTAACATCAGACAAAGGGCAGAATTAGGAAAATTCTATTTGGGGATCAGGGAATAATACAAGAGCAAACTTTTAGGAAGTGCTTACTAAATAATAGGTGAAGAGCTTTCCAGATATTATAAAATTAAATCTCCTAAACATGATAAGAGGTAACTATAACTACCATGCTACAATGTGGATAAAGTAACATGTCTGGCTCTGTGTGATGTCAAAACTCACACCCTTAGTCTACATTATAAAGTTTGTCTAGGAAGTTGAGTGGACATAAGACAGGAAAGTTAGGCTAAGGCAGACATGGAGGAACTTGATTACTAAGCCAATATATTTACACCATATTCTGTTTGAAGGAGCCACCACTGGGAGGATCAGAGCAGGTGAAGGATGTGAGTAAAGCAGGTTTGCTCCTGCAGGAATATAGAGACTATTGATCTCAACCTTGGCTGTGTGCTAGAATCACTGAGAAGCTTCTAATAAAATACCTGTCTGCCCCTGCTCCTGGTCAGCTAAATAAGAATCTCTGGGTTGGCCAATTCCCTCATTTACTTAAAACTTTCCATTGCCAAGATAAAGTCAAAATACTTACCTTGGCATACAAGGTTGTCCAAGGTCTGATCCTTGTTCACCTCTTGTGTCTCATACCACCCTTCTTTATTTATTTATTTATTTAGAGACAGGGTCTTGTTCTGTCACCCAGGCTGGAGTGTGGTGGCGCGATCTTGGCTCACTGCAACCTGTGCCTCCCAGGCTCAAGCAATCCTCCCATCTCAGCCTCCAGAGTACCTAGGACTACAGGCACGTGTCATCACGCCTGGCTAATTTTTAATTATTATTTATTATTTTTTTGTGTGTGTAGAGATAAGGTCTTACTGTATTGCCCAGGCTGGTTTCCAACTCCTGGACTCAAGTGATCCTCCCAAAGTCTTGGGATTACGAAGTCTCTGATCCACTCTACCTGGACTTAAGTCTCTTTCCTCTGATTTCACCAAACTCTGCTCATTCAAAATAATTTGGGCCTGTGCAAGCTCTCTCTTGCCCGATGACTTTGTTTTCTTTTTGTTTTTTTCAATTGTTTCATTGAAAACCCAAGGACTTCTTGAAAGCTTTTCTTTCTTTTCAGAATACTTTTGTTTCATATCTTCTCAAGGCTGACTCTCTCTCTTTTTGTCAGCCTAAAGGTCACCTCCTCACCTATGTACTTCTTGATCATTCTACCTGAATAAGTTGCATAATACCTGCACTCTCACGCCTCAAAGCGCTACCATCAGAGCACTTCATGTTTTGTTAGTGTGTGTTTGTGTAGCTGGACTCTAAACTCCACGAGGCCAATGGACTTGTTTTGCTCACCCCATGCGTACTCAGAGCCCAGCAGTAATATCTGTGGCATAAATTAATGAGAAGGCATATCTTAAATAACTTAGTTAATGTCACCCAACTCATGAGGGCAAAGCCTGGAGACGAACACAAGCTCTAAACCATCGTGGTGCTCTGCTGGAATATGGTGGTTTGCTCATTCATTCTTGCTTTTGTTCATTCATTCGGAGAACATGTTTTAGATTGATAATATGTGCTAAGCCAGTTGCTAGGGACACAAATAAAATGGTCATTGATCCTGAGAACATAATCTGGACAACTTTAAGTGAATACAGTCACAGAGGGAGCAGGGCACTGCCAACTGATTTCAGTGCTCAGCTTGGTTTCCTCTAAGCTTCTGCACTGAGGCTACTGCAGAGTAGAGAAATTCTCAGTCTAGTGGCCCATGGTGAATTTTCAGACAAATCTGAAGGTTTTGGATTGAAATAGTAAAAAGTTTGAGAACAAAAGTTTCATCAATTAATTAACACGTCAAAGGGTATAGATCAGAAGAGACACTATGAACCACAACTTACATGAATAACAGCTAAAAACAAAACAAATAATAATTTTCGCAGAACACTTCACTGCAGCATAACAAACAGAATTTTCCAAAACCCAGACCCATACAAGATTTTCTATCTCATGCCTTCTCTGTCTCTCTGCTCTTTCAATTCTCTAAGAGAAGAGATCTCTGTGGTTTTCTCTCTATTTCTAGCTCTGTGTGCTTCTCATTTCTCTGGAAAATCTAAAATGCCCTCAGTGAAGACTTTCTGGCCCTCTTCAATCTTCCCAAGGCTGATTCTTGAAATGTTGCCTTAGGATGTCTTTCCTTTGGTTTAAAGTTTGGCTCCTATTAATATTTTAAGTGTCTCTTTAGTCTTAGTGGATATATCTTGGTGGTTATATATTACCCCCAATTTTTTTCTAGGGTGTAAGTTCTTGGAGGAAGTCTCACCAGAGGCCTGAGGCTAGCCTTGGTGAATCCGTGAACTATGCTGTATATGGGAGCAACAGCATGAATAGCAGGATATAATCTGAGACATAGCTTTAGGCTCGATGTACAATGCAATCACCACTTCTTTTCCTTTAGCAACATATTGGTTTGACCAATAGGCAACAGGTAACAGGTAACAATGCTTCATCCTTGTCATCAGTTTTCACTGTTTTTTGGGGGGTGTGTTATTATTGCGGCTTCTTCAGAATAGTCAAGTAATTTTCCTTAAAAGACGGAAAAAATAGGCAACATGAAAATAAGCTGATTAAAAGAATGTGAATGGGGAAATAGATCAGCATAGTGTTAAGGATATTAGCTTTGGTGACATTTGAGTTCTTACTCCATTTGCAGACGCCATAGTAATCTCGGTAATCTCCTCTCTCCACCCTAGTTCCCTCTTCTGAAAATAAAGAGTGTAATAGTACCACTCTATAGACCCCTAGAGATGCTTCTCAGCTGGCCTACTCTTCTGGTAAGGGCATGAGTCCCATCAGGAGTGCTCGACCCTCATGACCTCATTTATACCTAATTACCTACCACAGGCACTACTTCCAAATACCACCATATTGGGGGTTAGGGCTTCAACCTATGAATTTTGGGAGGACACAGATATTCAGCCCAGAGCCGTGGGATAAAAAGAGTTGGTGCTAAAATAAGAAGGATTGGGTGGAAGATGTTTAAGAGGGCAAATTTCTAGTCCCTCTCCTTAATGCTACACTCCTGTATGTTGGTAGAAAACTGAGGTTTATTCTTTGGAGAAGGAAAAACGTGGAGGTGTGAGCCTGAGAGTGAACCCATGCAGTGGAGAGTACAGGTGTGGTACTGACAATAGAGGATTAAGAGGCCGTATGCATAAGGAGTGCTGATTTCAAAGTCCTCAAGCCGACTCGTTCAGTCAGAACTCTGGCAGCCAGATTTATCCTTGAGGCAAGGGACAGGAAGTGCACTCTTTGAGAAAGCTGCCCGCCCAAGAGGAAAGAAAAAGACACTGACCCTGGGGCTTGTTAACAAAGGGCTACAGTGAAGGTCACCCTAAAAAGCAGGGGCTCACGTTCAGCTTCCAATCCCTTTTTCAATCTCCCACTCTGCATTTGCTCTCCTTTCTTTTTATATCTCAGAAGTTTACTTTGAAAAATTAAATTCTTGGGGTGGGCATGGTGGCTCACACCTGTAATCCTAGCTGTTTGGGAGGCCAAGGCAGGCGGATCACTTGGGGCCAGGAGTTCGAGAACAGCGTGGCCAACATGGTGAAACCCTGTCTCTACTAAAAATATAAAAAGGAGCTGAGCATGGTGAGCGCCTGTAATCCCAGCTACTCGGGAGGCTGAGGCAGAGTAATCGCTTAAACCCGGGAGGCAGAGGTTGCAGTGAGCCGAGATCGTGCCACTGTACTCCAGTCTGGGAGACAGAGTGAGACTCTGTCTAAAAAACAAAAACAAAAACAAAAACAAACAAAAAAAAACAACTACAGAAAAGTTGAAAGATTAGTGCAAAGGATACCCATATAGTCTTTACATAAATTCAGCTGTTAACATTTTGTATACCTTCTCTTGCTCTTTCTCTACACAGACTTTTTTTTTTTTTGAGACAGAGTTTCACTCTTGTTGCCTAGGCTGGAGTGCAATGGCGCAATCTCGGCTCACCGCAACCTCCGCCTCCCAGGTTCAAGCAATTCTCCTGCCTCAGCCTCCTGAGTAGCTGGGATTACAGGCATGCACCACCACGCCCGGCTAATTTTGTATTTTTAGTAGAGACGGGGTTTCTCCATGTTGAGGCTGGTCTCGAACTCCTGACCTCAGGTGATCCGCCCGCCTCGGCCTCCCAAAGTGCTGGGATTACAGGCGTGAGTCACCGTGCCCGGTGACATTTTTTGTTTTTTTGTTTTTTTTGGAACCACACAATACTTTCTCATACTCAGGCCACCAAGGAATAGCAGAAATCTAAGTAAAGTTCCTAATGTGGAGATGGAATTCCAAACAAACAAGGAGACGAAGTCTTTTGGAAAATAAAGTCTATGCAGAGAGAAAAAAGCTTTAAAAAACACAATTGTTAATATCTTCAGAGAGGTTGTGCCTATGAAACAAGGATAGGATACTATTATAAAAACCTTTAAAAAAACACAAAATAGATGTATTGGAAATCAAAATGTAATAACAGAAATTAGAAACTAAAATATAAGACCAGGCACAGTGGCTCATGCCTATAATGCCCGCACTTTGGGAGGCCAATATGAGTGAATCTCTTAAGGCCAGGAAATCAAGAAATTAAAATAAAATTTAAAAGTAAGGTGATAAAATCCATAAGGCAGAACAAAAAGACAAAAAAACAGTAAAGAAAAAGTAATAACATTACAGTATCACTCTTAGAGGTCTATTATCTGAAAAATAAAATCCAGACAAAAAGAATAGAAAAATAGAAGGGAGGATTTCATTAATAAGATGCTTAAGGAGATTTTTCTGGAAACAAAGCATGTGAACTGCTAGATTGAAGAATCTATGGAGTACCTAGTACAATGGATGAAACTGGACCCACGTCAAAGCATACCATCAAGAAATTTCAAAGCATAGGCGACAAAAAGATTTTATAACCTTGCAGGAGGAGTAGGTTGTTGGGGAGACTGTTCACTCAGAGAGGACCAAAAGTCAGAATGGCTTCTTAATCATAGCAACAATGCAGGAAGCAAGAAGGAAGGAAGGGAGCAACACCTTCACCATTGTGAAGGAATATTATTTCTAAGCTAGAATTCTGTGCCCCTCAAACTTGTAATGAAACGTGAGGGTAAAACACAAGATCTGAAAAATGTGTCTCCTCTCATCACGCACCTATCTTAGGATACTACTGGGGAATATCCTTATTCAATATGAGGGATGATGTACAACTAGGAAGACATGTACAGTTGAAAACAGGATATCCAGCACATGAGAGAAATAGAGAGAACCTGTGGAATGAGAATTGCGCCCAGGTATAGAGGTCAGTGGCAACAGGCTGAATATTTTTGGCCCCCATCCCACAAAGAACCATATGTTGCAGACTAAATCCCCAATGTGGTGGTATTGGAGGTGGGACCTTTGGGAGCCGATTAGGTTCTGAGGGTGGTGCCCTCATGAATGGGATTAGTATTCTTCTAAGAGGAGAGGCAAAAGAGATGATCTCTCTCTCTCTCTCTCTCTCTCTACCATGTGAGGACACATGAAGACAGCCATTTGCAAACCAGTATGTAGGCCCTCACCAAGCACTAGAGCTGTTAGTGTCTTGACCTTGGATTTCCCAGCCTTTAGAACTGTGAAAAGTAAATTTGTGTTGTTTAAGCCACCCAGTCTATGGTATTCTGTTATAGCAGCCTGAACTGACTAGGACAGCAGCCATTCAAATGGAAGCAGCCTGGCGCAAAAGACAGATAGCTAAGAGCTGTCATCACCATGCCTGCTACTGTAGAACCAGCTTTTTAACCAGATCAAACTCCTGGAGGATGTACTCAACCAGAGCAAGGGCATGTGCCAGGAAAGAGGGAGCCGTCATATCCAGGAAATCAGAATCCAGTCTTGGAAAAAGGCAAAGCAACTTCTAAGTACAGTAGAAAAGCAAAGGCCAGCATGACAACCAAGTAGCGGCTCTAAGAGGGAAAACTGCCCAAAGAAGGAGAAATGTCTAAAAAAATTTACCTGATGTAAATTATGGAACCCTGTACTGAGAGGCTGTTGGAAGTAGTAGGAAGAACTAGCAAAAAGCAAAGAGAAAAGTAAGAAAATGAAAAAGCAAGGTCATTTATTAACTTCAGGAAAAACTAAATGTAGAAGGAAAATAATCATTGATGCTTCCATATGAATAATAATTGCATAGCATATGAATGAAAATGCTGAATATAGATTTACCCAAAATTGTAATCTAATCACATTGGGATGATAGAAGAGGAGAAAGGGGGATGGCAGCATAAGAGAGCCTATTCTTTTTGCCATAATAGGAAATATATAAATGATGTTTAAAATTGATTAATAGGGCTGAGCCTGATGGCTCATGCCTGTAATCCCAGCACTTTGGGAGGCCGAGGTGGGCGGATCACCTGAGGTCGGGAGTTCGAGACCAGCCTGGCCAACATAGTGAAACCCTGTCTCTACTAAACACACAAAGGTTAGCCAGGCATGGTGGTGGGCACCTGTAAACCCAGCTACTCAGGAGGCTGAGTCAGGAGAATGACTTGAACCTGGGAGGTGGAGGTTGCAGTAAGCCAAGATCGTGCCACTGCACTCCAGCCTGGGTGACAGAGTGAGACTCCATCTCAAAAAAAAAAAAAAAAAAAATATATATATATATATATAAAACTGATTAATAGACACATAGCAGTACATGTGTGTTATTTAGAAGTATGGAATTTTTGAAAGTCTCAGAAAAAAACTGCTATAAGGGTAAAAAATACTTACTTCTAGAAAGCAAGACAGTATTATTTTTATAAGTTTTCAATATTATATAACTTTAAAAATTACATGTATGAATTATTTTAATAAAATAATTTAAAAATTGAAATAGTCCATATCAGTTCTCCCAGCATGTCTGGAATCCAAAAGCCTCTCGATAAAAGTTCTTTTTCTTATTGTGATATTGTTATTATTGGAAAGAGTCTTGGCTTTTTGTCAGATGATATTTAATCTAGTAATATCTGACACTGACTCTTTTTGGGGATTTAAATGGGGCATTTAATTCGTTGGATCTCAGTTTCTTCATTTGTAAAGTGAAGGGGGTTTGGCACATACAGTCATGCATTGCTAAACGACAGGGGTACAGTCTGAGAAATGCATTGTTTGGCAACTTTGCTACTGTGTGAACATCTTAGGATGTACTTACACAAACCTAGATGGGATAGCCTATTGCACACCTAGGCTATATGGTATAACCTATTGCTCTTAGGCTGCAAACCTGTACAGCATGTTACTGTACTGAATACTGCAGGCAACTGCAACACAATGGTAAGTATTTGCTTATCTAAACATAGAAAAGGTACAGTAAAAACGTGACGTTATAATTTATTCTTATGGAACCACCGCTGTATATGCAGTTCTTTGTTGACCAAAATGTTGTCATGCCACTCGTGACTGAATATATAATCTCTTAGACCTGATCCAGCATTATTGTGCTATGAATAGGATCTTTTATGCAGAATGCATACACTGATACGACGCTGTCACACATGAAAAACTTGGCTGCTGTTAGGGTCATGACTTTGATCTGGGCCATGGAGCTGAAAAGATGAGGAATGTCTTAATTATTGGTTCAAGAACATGAAAGGCAATTGTGAGAAAGGGAGGGCTCCAGCACCCTAAAGGACAGAAGAAGACAATGTGATTTTCAACTCTGAATAAGTCTTAACCTTGCAGAGCTAATGTATTAAATAGGGTGATGGACCTCAATGCAGTCGTAAAACAAAAACCCTACAGGAGCATGGGAGGTATCGCTGTATTGTTTGGAAAGAAGTCAGCACACTACAGTGGAAAAAGCTCTGGCCTTGGAGTCAAATCACTTGAATTCTAGTGTTCGTTTTGTTGTTAATACGCTAGGTAAGTTTGGACAAGCTGTCTCATGGCTTTTGTCCCAGCTTCAGGACTGGTGAAATAAAGGTTGGTTTGGTTGAGTTTCTTCCGTTAACAGGGAAATAAATCAAATCTGGAGCTAATGGGGATGTTCACGGACTGAGACAAAAGGTTCAGAAAAACACGAGCCAGATGTCCTGGAGCTCTGAGCAGGGCTGGTATTCAAAAGATTGAGCAACCAGGGTGGCACAGGGACAATCCAATCCGAATGAATGCTGGAAGCTACATTTGAGCGCAAACTAGAGGCCTGCAGCAAATCTACAGGCTACCTCTTCAATTGTGGGATCAAAAGGGAGATCTGAGGTAGAGGTCCCAGGGAGGGGTGGGGAAGAGGACATTCAGGGTGTTGGGGTATTGGAGAAGCAGCTATTTGCCAACCAATATGAAAATATTTCTCTCTATATATATTTTTTGAGATGGAGTTTTGCTCTGCTGCCCAGGCTGGAGGGCAGTGGCGTGATCTCGGCTCACTGCAACCTCTGCCTCCCGGGTTCAAGCAATTGTCCTGCCTCAGCCTCCCTAGTAGTGGGGATTACAGGTGTGCACCACCACACCTGGCTAATTTAAAAAATATATATTTTTAGTAGAGAGAGGGTTTTACCATATTGGCCAGGCTGGTCTTGAACTCCTGACCTTAAATGATCTGCCCACCTCAGCCTCCCAAAGTGCTGGGATTACAGGTGTGAGCCACCACGCCTGGCCACATTTCAGTATTTTAACAACTGGTATAACTGCAGTGGTATGCTCCTGCTGAAGGTGAGAGCGCTATCTGGGTATCAGGAGACAGTGTTCCTTCAGACATCATTGTTAGGATAAACCGAGATAAAAATTCAGGAAACATTTTTTTCTGCCCTTGTGTCCCACCACTTAATACTCGGATTTAAGGGACAGAGTATCTCTTTGGCTTAGTTTAGAGTCTATGCCCACTAACTAGGGGAATAGGTAAAAAAAAAAAAAGGCAAGCTGAATGACAACCTCCCTGCAGCTGCATACAATGGATTGGAGGTAATTTCCTAAAGGAATTCAGACTTCTGCTACCAAGGGTGAGATACGAAGTACTTAAAGCTGGTACATCAAAGACATCAGTCAGTTAGATGGGACATGGGCCCTTGACTATGAGGCACGGTCTGGAAGACACTCTGCTGTGCTGGCCATCAACCCTCTGTTACCAGCTGTGCTACTGTAAGATCGGGGCAAATACGGGTGTCCCAGAAGCAGGAATGGGGTAGTCAGCATGGATAGGGGATCATGAGAAAGGAGGTCCAGGACTTGGGCCATGGTTATTGCTCATAAGTATGGCATATTATTATCAGCTGGTGCCTGCTTACTGGCTGAGTATGAAGGTAGAATGGACACCAGACTGGGGGAAAAGAATCACAGCTGGGTATTACAGCGAGGTTGGAGTAGAACTGCAAATAATTTGTTCAGCTGAAACTGGGGTTTGCTACAGCTTGTGTGGTGGTATTTTTTGGTTATCACAATGCCCAGGAGATGGTTGGGTGCTATTGGAATTTGGCTGATGGGGCCAGGAATGAGGTAGTCATGCTGT
This sequence comes from Macaca mulatta, assembly GCF_049350105.2. Taxonomy (NCBI): domain Eukaryota; kingdom Metazoa; phylum Chordata; class Mammalia; order Primates; family Cercopithecidae; genus Macaca; species Macaca mulatta. The sequence goes on from NC_133413.1 coordinate 130,504,838, forward strand.
CCCGCCCAGAATGTCAATAGTACCTCTGTTGAGAAACATGGAAAGGAGAATCTTCCAGAAGGGGCAGCTAAGAGAGTACAGTCCTGTGCAACAGGCAGAAGCGGGGGCAGGGGGATAGTACCAGTTTGGGTAACATAGCTGCCATTTATTAATTGTTGGTTATGCATTAGGTCCATAAACACATCTATTATTTAATCCACATGACAATCCCTTAAGATATAATTAATTACCCTCTTTTTTTTTTTTTGAGACAAGGTATCACTTCGTGACTCAGGCTGTAGTGCAGTGGCCCCATCTCAGCTCACCACAGACTGGAACTCCTGGTCTCAAGTGATCCTCCTGCCTCACCCCTTCAAGTAGCTGGGACTACAGGTATGCGCCATTACACCTGGGTGTTTTTTGTTTTTTGTTTTGGTAGAGACAGGGCTTCACCATGTTGCCCAGGCTGGTCTCGAACTCCTGAGCTCAAGTGATCCACCTACCTCGGCCTCCTAGAATGTTAGAATTACAGACATCGGCCACTGCGCTGGCCATCCCCTCTTTTTTTTTTTTTGAGACGGAGTCTCGCTCTGTCGCCCAGGCTGGAGTGCAGTGGCCGCATCTCAGCTCACTGCAAGCTCCGCCTCCCGGGTTCACGCCATTCTCCTGCCTCAGCCTCCCGAGTAGCTGGGACTACAGGCATCCGCCACCTCGCCCGGCTAGTTTTTTGTATTTTTTTTTTTTAGTAGAGACGGGGTGCCATCCCCTCTTTTTACACACGAGGAGTTAGGTTCAGGGAGGCAAAATAACCTCACCAATGTGAGACAAGAAAGGGGCAGAGGTGTGTGTGCAGTCCTTAGAGAGAAATAGGATCACAGTCAGGTCACAGACTTGGAATGAGACTCTGGGGAAGAGTTGTTGTGTCCTGAAATAAATTACTGTTAGAAGCTGGAATTTTTGGTTATCTTTGAAAAGGCCCCAGATATTCATATGCAGGTTTTTGTTTTTTTTTTGTTTTTTTTTTTTTTTTTTTCTAGATTGAAGGAGGGAAACTTCAGTGGGGTTTTCTGGTCTTGTTTCTGTGATTCAGTTCTCAGTACTCCACCAGACTCTGAGGACTGGCCTTAAGATCAGCGTTGAATAACCTCTCTGGAAGCTGACACTTCACACACAACTGCAACTAAATGGAAAACTGATTGAAACCAGCCATTCTGATTCAACATTAACTGAGGCTTCTCTACATTTAAAGTGAAATGCAAGAAGTCAAAAGTTAAGGAGAGGAAGGAAGGATGAGTTAGAATTCTTGAAAAGGAACCCATTTTATATGATTACTAAATCAATACAAATCATCACATAAGATTTTTATCAAGCAAATATGCTTATCTGTGGGTTTTTGCACACATATTTCACATTTTAAAATCATCAGGCAACCTCCCATTCCCAATTTTCTGGGTTTTTTTTTTTTGAGATGAAGTCTCGCTCTTGTCCCCCAGGCTGGAGTGCGATTGTGTGATCTCGGCTCACTGCAACCTTCGCCTCCCAGGTTCAAGAGATTCTCCTGCCTCAGCCCCCCGAGTAACTGGGATTACAAGCGCCTGCCACCACGCCTGGCTAGTTTTTATATTTTTAGTAGAGATGGGGTTTCACCATGTTGGCCAGGCTGGTCTTGAACTCCTGACCTCAGGTGATCCACCTGCCTCAGCCTCTCAAAATGTTGGGATTACAGGCGTGAGCCACGGCGCCCGGCCAGTTTTCTGTAATTAAATGATTGGAACTATCCCCTATCTTTTACCTAAACTTTGTGCTAACATTGCAACTACCTCCCCAAAGGGAATTATAAGAAAAACTTATGCTAGTCATCTTCATGTTGGTAAAAATGAACACGAGAGTAAATTTTTATTAGTGAGAAGGGGAATCAGAATATGAGGATTGTAGACACTTGGATGGGGGCAGAGGGAAAGAGACCTAACTGAAGTGGTGGTTGTCTTCAGGAATAAATACTGCATTTCAGGAATTCTAGTCCCTACGTGTGGATCTAGGCTGAATGGGTGCCTTTCCAGATCCCGCCTCTCCCAAGCCCCGCACAGACACGAGGTGGCGCTCTCCCTTTGCAGTCCTTGGAGTCGGAGCGGGTCTCCTAAAAAGCTGCGCCGGCTTCCTGGCCCGAGAGAATTGCATTCAGTGAAGCGCGGAAGCCGAATGGCGCCTTGCTGGGGCCGCACCCTGTGGCTGAACTGAGGCCAATTCCTAGCGACACCGAAGGACGCGGGGCGGCGGTGGGGCTGGAAGGGGCCTTCCACTCACTCCAGCCGCAGGACCCCTGCTGCAGCTCGGAGCACGCGCGGCGATGCAAATAACACATTCGAGGAGAGCAGAGGAGGTGGCTAGCCGCAGCTTGGACAGTTGGAATGTCGCAGGGACCACCTTGCAAATCACAGTCCTTCTATAGGGATTCTCACCTGGGCATGATGGAGGCAAATTTGGAAACCTAAGAGTACCACTTGCTTTCCTCTCTCTTTGCTCCATCACCAGCCTTTGGTGGTGGTGAAATATTCTTTTCAGTTTTCCAAGGCAAGAAAATATTTTCTCACAAAATAGGGTTCTGCAGAATTTTCAGTTTCCACCCACCTTCCCACTAACATCTATGAAGAATCGGGCATGGACGGTGGGGACTACGGGTCAAAAATAAGTAAAGGTGTTGACTTTTCTAGAGGCCCCGCCCAGCAGGTGAGCTCGCGGGACCGATCTCCGGAGAGCCAGCGCAGGGCCCCGGTGGCCTTCTGTTCTTCACATCTCAGGGTAGAGCCTCTCAAAGAGTGGCCTGCAAAGATATGAACCACCAGCGGGTGTGAAAATTGCAGAGTCCCTGGTCTTACCTCAGGCTCCTTGAACCAGAATCTTTGTGGGTGGGGAAACGGCAAGTTATGAGGTACAACCACATGAAATTGCCTACATTCGTCCTTTTGTAACCTACAAAAATGTCCGTTTTGATATCTCCAGCTGGTTCCCTTGCACCTTAAAGTCTGAGCATCGCTGCTTTGGCGTTTTAGAGCCCTTCTTGGACTTGTGGATACCTCTTTCCCTCGGAGCGCAGGGTCTTTGACGCGGGAAGGCAAGGTCTGTCTTTTGGGAATGGGGAAGTGGGCACACAGCACCTGAAAATAGGAAGACTCGAGACCTCCCAAAGCGAGCAAGGGGCCTGGTTTGGGAGCTTGCACTAGCTTCTGCCCCAGTGGAAGGGAAAAACCCCGGTTTGTTCTCGGCGCGCCACAGCCGGCTGCCGCGCGCACCTGGGGGTACCGCCAGGTTCGGGGTAGGCGAGCGCGCGGGCGGCACGGGCTGGCTTCTCCACATCTCTGGTAGGGCGGGGATGGGGGAGAGGAGGAGGAGAGAACGTGGGGGGCGTTATGGGTTTAGGCCTGCCTCCCACCTCCCCACCTCCCGCCCCCGCGGCCACCCTCCGCTCTATAATTGGCTGCCGGCGGGCCTTCCTTTCTTCTTATCTGATCCTGGGCGCCCAGCTGGAGAGGCGGAGGCAGCTCCAGGAGGCTGGGAGTGGAAGCTCAGCGGGAGCAGGAGGGGGAGGGAGGGAGAGAGAGAGAGAGAGAGAGAGAGAGAGAGAGGCTAATTAAAAAAGGGTACTCCGAGGGAAGAGAGCAAGGGCGGTGCGCCGCCAAGGACCAACTCGCGGCGGAGCTTCGATTTTCCGTAGGCGCGGAGAACTCCCAACCTGGGCTGGAACCTTGCCCAGCACAGGTCAGTTCGTCTTTCTCTGCTGTTCTTCGGCTCGGCTTCGAATTCCATGCATGAACAAGGAAAAGGGGAGACAGCGAGCCACCTGCAGATGCAATGCAGTTCCATGGACTTTCTTTTCACGCGCGCTCCCAGGATGGCCTGGGGACCTTTGGGATGGGATGGGATGGGATGGGATGGGATGGGACGGGTGCACCTGGATGCCTTTTCGTGAGGCTCACGGTGCAGGGAGATTAGAGGCATTGGGTGATGAGAGCGCAGAGATATTGGAAATACCATGTGCTGCTCCGGGAAGCTTTTCCCAGTGTTTGGGTGACGTGAGCATGTGGCGGGAAGAAGCTGCGTTTGGCTGCGGGACAGTGGCGGCTCCAGCATTTCCATATAAGAAGGGGCTTAACAAAGGCGGTAATTTGGGTGGGATCCGTCTTGAAGGGCTGTGTGTCCATAAAGAACACGCAGTTTTTATTTAGCTTGTGTTTGTGATAACTTGGAAGAGCTGCTGACGGAGATCACAGGGGACGAAACTCACCCAGTCACCTGTTGGCACTTCTACAGATTTGGGTAGCTGAGGACCAGGCGCTGGACGCAAAGGGAAACAGCTAGGCAGAGCGCGAGGACGGAGGATGGCGGCAGTAGGCGCTCCTCCGCCTCTCTGCGCCGGGAAGCTGGGATGCTTCGTGCGTTTTGCTTCGGTGCCAGAAGCCAGGAGGTTGCAGTTTTGAGAGAGGCACCGACAGGTTGTAATGTTGGAGAATCCTCTCCGATTTAGCTTGCCGACCTCTCACTTGCCCCCTTTTATCTCTCTGACATCCCCCCGCACCCCGCGTCCCCTCAAGCCTCCTTTTACATAGCGTCTGGGCGGATAGGCATCCGGGGCAGCTGGGCTTTGGCGCACGGAGCCTTTACAGTGGCCTCAGTCCCAGGGCAGAGCCTGGAGGCCGCCGACAGGTCCAGGACCACAGGTGCTCAGATCTTGGTGCTGGGTTCCTGTGTCCTCTGTGGCTCAGGGTTGGTCTGCTAAGGACCAGGAGAGTTTTGGACCTGCCCTTACGGAAAGTGTCCAAATGAAGCTTGTGTGCAGCTTTCACACGGGCCAGGATTTCCCCCCAAGCATTGCTTCTGGAGCTGCTGCTGAGAGCCGCATTACTTCTGCAAGTTCTGGAGAGTCCTCTGTTGACAGCAGCTGAAGAGGGTGGGAGTGGGGGCAGGCAGGAACAAGAGAAAGATGGGAGTAAGTCTTTGGTGGCTGTGGAGAGGAGAGCAGAAATGAAAATGGATTTTCCTGAAACTCCCCTGTTAAAGGCCTTGGGGCCCTTCCTCTACCGAGGGACAGGGAGGGTACTTTTTATAATACTTGCAGTATGTGATGGGCTCTATTGAAATCCAGCAAACAGACTTTAAGCTGGATGCAATGAAGGACCTGGTGTTCTGTTTCTGACAGCGTGGTCCAGTCTGCACGTAGAGAACTCACTGGTAAATTTAGAATGAGTAAAGGAATAAATGAATGAATGAGCAGCTTGTGGATATTTGGTTTTTCAGAAGAGTAACTTGGATTCCTCTGAACTCAAGTGCTTCACTATTATGAGGTAAACTTCAGGATAGTTTTGTTTACTTGTTTTTTAAACAGCTTTATTGAGATATAATTCATATACCTCTCAACCCATTTAAAGTGTACAGTTCAATGATTTTTAGTGTTTTCACAGAGTAGAGTAAATCCAGAATTTTAGAATATTTTAGCACCCCCAAAAGAAATCCTGTACCTATTAGCAGTAACTCCCCATTTCTCTCTAACCTGCTGCCCTGTCTGTATGGATTTGCCTATTTTGGACATTTCATATAAATGGAAGTATACAATATGTGGTCCTTTGTGGCTGCTTCTTTTACCTAGCAAAATATTTTCAAGGTTCATCCATGATGTACAGGCTATCTTTCTTACTCTCTCAGTAAATACTGTGTATCCATCCTCTCCTTCTCCCTGGGGAACCCTGAGCCAGGATAGACCTGAACCTCCACTGCAGCCCTGACCTCCTGTGGGTCCCTTTGAAAGGACAGGCGCCCCACTGGTAAGGCCTCTTAGTAATTCCCTGGGAAGTATTCCTTGGAACCCATCAGGATTCCTGGAGCAGTTTTGGATGGATCCCAGCCTTCAAGATTGATGGGAGGAGCCTCTTGGCACTTATCCTGCTGTGAACCGTCCAGCTGAGGATTTCAGAGAACTCTTGGGGCCCTCCACGCATGTCTTGATTTTTCAGAATCAGCCAGGGCTGGTCTTAAAAATGGGCCGAACAAATCGATCCGATTTGAGGGGCTCTAGGGAAAGCCCCTAGCTCATTAAGAAGACCTCTTGGGGAGTCGTCCTTTCAATCTTAAATATTTCCTAGTGTCATACAGTAAAACACAAATGTCTTTTGCCCGTTTTCAGTTGACAGCCTTTGCAGTGATACGACTGTAAAGCCACATTGCAGTCACTTTTATCTAAACCCAGCCAAATGACTGTTGTTTTCCTGGCCTGTCTAGTGTAACCTAAGATCCCTTTAAAGGACAAGAGCCTTCCTGAATTGCTGCATGATGGAGTGGTGCTGTTTGAGCACCACTGAGCTAACAAATTATCTGGGATTATGATAGTCCATTGAGAACAAAGTTGTTGGTAAACGAGGCACTAGTTGATTCCCCCAGGGAACTGACAGTGGAGTGGAGGGAGAAAGTTTAAAGGAAAGTGATAAAAATAAACTTTCTTCTTGGCAGATTTGCCCCTAGATAGTGCTGGCTGTTAGGAAAATACTCATTCTTCTTGACTCCTTCTGTGAGTAAATAAAAAATGGCGGGGATCCAGTTACTTTTCTGTATACAGCAAACTTTTGTTGTAGACCAAACTGCATCCTGTTCCTGTGATGTGATATGTGTGTGTGTGTGTGTGTGTGTGTGTGTGTGTGTTGGAAATGTTGGCATATTTTTAAAGTACGTACTGGGTATCTGCCTTTTTCTCTTTTAGAAACACACTTAAGTCTCCCAGTTACTTGGGGAAGCAAATAATATTCCTCCTTTAGTGATCATTGAGCTTCAAGGATAAGAAGTACCTTGTATGGGATCACAAAGCCAGCAAGTGACAGAAATATGATTAAGAAAAGTTTATATGGGGCCAGGTGCAGTGTGGCTCATGCCTGTAATCCCAGCATTTTGGGAGACCAAGGTGGGTGCATCACCTGAGGTCAGGAGTTCAAGACCAGCGTGGCCAACATGGCGAAACCCCATCTCTACTAAAAATATAAAGATTAGCTGGGCATGGTCGTGGGCACCTGTAATCCCAGCTACTTGGCAGGCTGAGGCGGGCATTGAGAAATAAAAGAGCATCTATGGGAAGTTCTGAGCATTCTTTAAGTCAAAGTTTAGAGCCTAGACTCCCCATTTCCTCCAGGTAATTTTTTTGTTAGTGGTCTTGTTGCACTCTTCTCTCTATGGGCCTTTGTCGGAGCTACCCTGAAAGGTGTCCCTGTGAATTTTAGGGAGCAATGTTTTCCCTCATTTCTCCTAGAAATTATCTGAGTTGCTTACAAAAATTGGTCCAGAGGTAGGTTGCACTTTGCTAAGTCCATTGCAATGTCTTAGGGTGTGTCTTTATCTAGGAGCAGTCAGAAGGCCCTTTATTGGATAAAGATCTATTCCTGGGTGGTCTTTTGTCTCTGGCTTTTGCAAAGAGGAGCACATTTAATTGATGTCTAAAAGTGATACTTTGCTGTGGGTTGTTCGCTTCTGTTCTTCCTTCATTTCCCGGCCCTGCCTCCTGCCTTGTGCTGGCACTGTGCTAAGCATTCAAAATACAATAGGGAATGATATGCTTTGGCAAATGGAAATGCCAGTAGCTAACTACAGGGTCGTGTTCAATGCTACAGAGTGGAAAATAGAGATTACTACCACAGGAAACAGGAAGAGCATCTGACTCCAGACTTGGAAGATCAAGGAAAACTTCCTGAAGGAAAGGATGTCTAAATGGAGATGTAAAGCTACCCTTTATACTGATTACAGATGTACATTGTAGTTAAAAACAATCTCCCATTTCTTTGACAGATGAACTATGTCAGTGTTTGAAAAAAATGAAGAGAGAAAAAAAGCCAGGTGAAGAACATTCCTGTGTCAAGGAGCTGTCATTCCAATTTGCCATATTTTTGGAATGGCTCTACCTTCTATCATTTAGAACATACAGCATCAGTTTAATATTGTTTGAGCAGCTGTATAACTGAGGCTAATTTTCAGTCAAATTCCTTGCATTTGAGTGATTCACAGGGGTGCTGCTAACCTAATAGAATTTTTCTGTAAATTAGAAAAAGGTAGCCCCTCTCTGCAAACCTATGCCATTGGGAGAAGAAAACAGTTCTGTTTTCTCTGGATAACACAGCTTTGCACTGGGGCACATAACTTGGAAGCAGAGTGTCTGCCAATTTCAAGTGTCATTGACCCTATGCCAAGTGTAAATTGTTTAGTTCATTAACTGCAAGCTGTACACACATCAGCCTTGATCATTCAGTCATCAACTATTAAGTCAATCAATATTTACTGATTGCCTATATGTGTTGAACTTTTTTGAATATGGGTTAAACTACCCATCTAGATGTCTGGTAGTACCGAAGATCTAGAAGGTTAAAACAGTGAGTGAGCCCATGAAACTAGCTGGAGAATCTCAATAAGATGAGGGACAGATGCAGTTCATTGGAGGCCTGGTTGGTGAAGGATCAAGTTTGGTGCTACTGCTGGCTGGTGCTCATCCACAAACTGTTACCTGCCTCTGATAAGACAAAAACTACACGATGATGTAAATCAAATATGTCAATAAGCACACTGTTCACTAAGCACACTGTTAGTTCAACTGAGATTATTATTATTTTTTCATAGCAAGGCTTTTCTGTTGAAGGAAGCAAAACAATACATAGACTTGCATATTGGCATAAGCTCCTTGTCTCATTGAGGACCAGTAACAGTTCATAGACGAGCTACTTTGAGTAGCACCAGTCTAGGCAACATTGACCCACATTTGGCCAGAGAGGTCATCTTGGATCCATTCTGCCTTTATACTATTTTCTTTTCTCTCTTTTCGCCTTAGTGTTTCTTTTTTTCCTCTGCCTCCTCATCTTCTTCCTCTTCACCATTTTCCCTTTTCTTCTTCCTTCCCTTATTCCTACTTTACTGTTGCTTTCCCCTTCCATTTGTTATTTCTCTCTTAAACAAAAATCACTGTGAATTTTATTCAGCTTTTTGTCTTTTAAAAAGCAAAATTAAAAAAAGCCTACAGTGTACAAGGTAAGAAATAAAAATGGAAACAATCACTAACTTGGATAAAATTAAAAGAATTGAATGGTAATTAAAATAAATATATGCCAATAAATTAGAAAGCCTGGATGAAATGGATTATTATTTTTTTTCAACTTTTATTTTAGTTTGGGAATACAAGAACAGGTTTGTGACACAGGTATATGTGTAATGCTGAAGTTTAGGGTATGAATGATCCCATCACCCAGGTAGTGAGCATAGTACCCAAAAGGTAGTTCTTCAGCCCTCACCCCCTTTTTTTCTTTCCCTCACAATTAGTCCCTACTGTCTGTTTTCTCATCTTTATGTCCATGTGTACTGTTTAGCTCCTACTTATAAGTGAGAATATGTGGTACTTCGTTTTCTGTTCCTCTGTTAATTCACTTAGGATAATGGCCTCCAGCTGCATCTATGTTGCTGCAAAGCACATGATTTTGTTCTTTGTTATCGCTGTGTAGTATTCCATGGTGTATATGTACCACATTTTCTTTATCCAATCCACCGTTGATGGGCACCTAGGCTGATTTCATGTCTTTGTTATTGTGTATAGTGCTGTGACGAACATACGAGTGCATGTGTCTTTTTGGTAGAATGATTTATATTCCCTTGAGTATATATCCATTAGTGGAATTACTGAGTTGAACGGTAGTTTTTTAAGTTCTTTGTGAAATCTCCAAACTACTTTCCACAGTGGCTGAACTAATTTACATTCCTACCAACAGTGTATAAGCATTCCCTTTTCTCTGCAAATCTGTTTTTTTTTTTTTTTTTTATCTTTTTAATGATAGCCATTCTGATTGGTGTGAGATAGTATCTCATTGTGGTTTTGATTTGCATCTTTCTGATGATTAGCAATGTGGAGCATTTTTTCATGTTTGTTGGCTGCTTGTGTATCTTCTTTTGAGAAATATCTGCTCATGCCTTTTGCCTACTTTTTTAATGGGGTTATTTGTTTTTTGCTTGTTGAATAATTTAAGTTCATTATAGATTCTGGATATTAGACCGTTGTTGGATCCATACTTTGCAAACACTTTCTCCCATTCTGTAGATTGTCTGTTTACTCTCTTGATAGTTTCTTTTGCTGTGCAGAAGCTCTTTAGTTTAATTAGATTCCACTTGTCAGTTTTTGTTTCTGTTGCAGTTGCTTTTGAGGACTTAGTCATAAGTTCACTGCCAAAGCGCATGTCTGGAATGGTATTTGCTAGGTTTTCTTCCTTTTTTTTCTTTTTCTTTTTCTGTTTTTTTTTTTTTTGAGATGGAGTCTCGCTCTGCCGCCCAGGCTGGAGTGCAGTGGCACAATCTCAGCTCACTAAGCTCTACCTCCTGGGTTCAGGCGATTCTCCTGCCCCAGCCTCCCTAGTAGCTAGGATTACAGGCACATACCACCAAGCCCGGCTAATTTTTTGTATTTTTAGTAGAGACATGGTTTCACTGTGTTAGCCAGGATGGTCTCAAACTCCTGACCTCATGATCCACCTGCCTCCGCCTCCCAAAGTACTGAGATTACAGGCGTGAGCCACCGTGCCCGGCAGGTATTTGCTAGGTTTTCTTCTAGGATTTTTTATAATGTTAGGTCTTACATTTAAGTCTTTAAACTGTCTTGAGTTAATTTTCATATATGGTGAAAGGTAGGGGTCCCATTTCATTCTTCTGCATACCGCTAGCCAGCTATTCCAACACCATTTATTGAAAAGGGAGTCCTTTCCCCATTGCTTGCTTTTGTTGACATTGTTGAAGATTAGGTAGTTAGTTGTAGGTGTATGACTTTATTTCTGTGTTTTCTAACCTGTTCAGTTGTCTGTGTGTTTATTTTTGTACCAGTACCATGCTTTTTTGGTTACTGTAGCCTTGTAGTATAGTTTGAGGTTGGAAAATTTGATGCCTTCAGTTTTGTTCTTTTTGCTTAGAATTGCTTTGGCAATTGAGTCTCTTTTTTGGTTTTGTTTAGAATTTTTTTTTCTATTTCTATGAAAAATGATATTGGTAGTTTGATAGGAATAACATTGAACCTGGATATTGTTTTAGGTAGTATTCTTTTTTTCTCTTTGAAACAGAGTCTTGTTCTGTCGCCCAGGCTGTGTTTTGGGCAGTATTCTTATTTTAATGATCTGTAATTAATTATTTCTAAACAAAGTACAGATTACTGAAACTGATTTTTTATTATACAGGAATTATGAATAAAAGATTAGGCACAAACATGTTGAAAAAGTTGTTAAAAAGTAACCTCTCCAAGAGTACCGAACTCTCCCCATGGTTTTGCAATTGAATGCTAATGAAAATGTAAAAAATCAAGAACACTGTGCTATTATAACTGTTTCAAAGCACAGTATAGAGAAAGAAGAAAAAATTCAAAGTTATTTTTTATAAAACCAGAAAAAAATAATACTGATATCAAACCTTGACACAGCATAATAAAAAAGAAAAGCTACAGACTAATTTCACTAATATTGATGTACTTATTGATATGAATAGCATATTGGTAAATAGAACCCAAAACAATAATTCACAATGATCAAGTTTGGCTCAAATTTTACAGGTAAGTTTAGCATTAGAAAATAGATTAATATAATTGTCATATTAAAAAGTTAAAAGAAAAAAAGTTAGGTGATCTCCTTCATAGCTACCACAATAATTTAACATTTTATTTCAGATTAATAGCTCAGTAAAGTTTACACAGATGGAAATTTACTAAACACGATACATTTATGTCAGTATATATGTGTTTGTCTTCTCTAACAGTCTGTCTAGCCATGTGTCTTCAAAACCAAAGTCATGCCAAAGAAGCATTCCTGAATAAGAACAAGACAAAATTTCCAGGATAAATATTCTGGAGATAGTAACCAAAGCAGTAAGAAAAGGGAAAGAAATGAAAAACATAAAATTTGGAAGGTAAGAAGAAATGTATCATCTACAGAAAAAATTAAGGAAATCAATTATTACAAACTTTAAGAGTCTGAAAAAATGTTAAACTATTCAAGGTAGGTTACAAAATTAATATAAAAATAAAATTGCTTTACTATAATTAAGAAACAACTTGGGCTGGGCGCGGTGGCTCAAACCTGTAATCCCAGCACTTTGGGAGGCTGAGACGGGTGGATCATGAGGTCAGGCGATTGAGACCATCCTGGCTAACACGGTGAAACCCCATCTCTACTAAAAAATACAAAAAACTAGCCGGGCGAGGTGGCGGGTACCTGTAGTCCCAGCTACTCGGGAGGCTGAGGCGGGAGAATGGCGTGAACCCGGAAGGCAGAGCTTGCAGTGAGCTGAGATCCGGCCACTGCACTCCAGCCTGGGCAACAGAGTGAGACTCCGTCTCAAAAAAAAAAAAAAAAAAAAAAGAACTTGTTCAAAAGTGATTAAGAAAAATCCATTAACACAGAAAATAAAACATATATGTATATAATATGTAGAAATAAACTCAAAATGTCAAATTTATATAACTCTTTAAAGTGCTTATGAAGAAATGGAGATGACTGACTTGAATAAACAAAGAATATATTCTTTTTTGATGTAAAGATGGACTATTATATAAAAAAGGTCAATCTACCTAAATCAGTCTACTAATTTAACATCCCAATTTGAGTAGTTTTGGTACCTAATCAAAAATAATCAGAAAGAAAACTTAAAAGAAAATATTAAAACATATTGTAAAGTTTTGATACTTACAATTACTTAATAGTCACACATAAATAGAAAATCAATAGATTTGAAAATAAAATATAGCATTACTAACCTGTGAACAAAAGGCAAATTATTCTGTAAGTGGTATGGGACTAATTTGGATAGACATGGAGAATAAAAGTTAAAACTTTCCCATTTACATCACAGTAAGTTTTAGATGATGAAGGATTTCAATTTAAAAATTGAAAATGTTATAATACTAAAAGAAAATATAGGAAAATGCTACAATTCCAAAGGAGAAAGAGACTTATATGCATGTCATAAACCATAGGAGATAAAAAACAAAAAAAATAAATATTGGGCAACATATTATATATGATGGAAAAGGAGCTACATATTAAATGCAAAAATTTCTTATAAAAAGATGAACACTCCTAGCTGGGTGTGGGGGTTCATGCTTGTAATCCCAGCACTTTCGGAGGCCGAGGAAGTCAGATCACTTGAGGGAAGGAGTTCGAGACCAACATGTCCAACATGGCGAAACCCTGTCTCTACTAAAAATACAAAAAACAGCTGGGTGTGGTGGGGCACGTCTGTAATCCCAGCTATTTGGAAGGCTGAGGCATGAGAATCGCTTGAACCTGGGAGGTGGAAATTGCAGCAAGCCAAGACTGCATCACTGCACTCCAGCCTGGGTGACAGAGTAAGTGAGACTCCGTCTCAAAAAAAAAAAAAGAACAATTCTATAGAAGAATGACCAAGGATATGCCAGATAGTCCACCAAACAAAAGACGTCTTAAGTAAATGAAAGATGTGCACGGCGATGTTGTATGTTGAACTACAATTTTTTCATACATGAAAGAATTTGCAACTGTTAGAGCCAATGAGTTTATGGAAAAATAGACACATATACTTTTGGTGGTATATAAACTGGCATAATCTCTTTGGAGATCAATTTGGCAGTATCCATTAATACTTTTTTTTCTTTTTGAGACAGGGTCTCACTCTGTTGTCCAGGTTGGAGTGCAGTGGCACAATCTTGGCTCACTGCAACCTCCACCTCCCAGGTTCAACTGATTCTCCCACCTCAGCTTCCCGAATAGCTGGGATTACAGAAGCACACCACCGCAGCCTGTCTAATTTTTCTATTTTTAGTAGAGATGGGGTTTCACTATGTTGGTCAGGCTGGTCTCGAACTGCCAACCTCAGGTGATCTGCCTGCCTTGGCCTCCCAAAGTGCTGGGATTACAGGTGTGAGCCACCATGCCCAACCCATTAATACTTTTTAAAAGGAATAAACATACCTTATGACCAGCAGTTTCACTTTTAGCAAACTGTCTTAGAGAATATTTGTCTGTGACTTTTTTGAGATTTTGATTAAAATTGCTTTGTATCTATAGATTATCTTAAGAACATTCTAACAGAATATATATTTTTTTAATCCATGAACATGATGCACTGCTCTATTTAGGCTTTCTTTCATTTCTGTCAGTAATACACTTTTGTATTTTTGTATTCTGAAGAGTATAGAGGCCTTGCATGTCATATTAATTTCTAACTATTTTATGTTTTTGATATCACTGTAAATAAATTTAAAAATTTTTTCTTTTGGTTTATTTTCTGCTATTATATAAGAATACAATTGATTTTTGCCTACTGATCTTGTCTGTCAGTCTTTCTAAATTATTAGTTGAAGTAGGGTTTTGTTTTTGGTAGATTCCTTAGCATTTACTGGTAAACAATCATGTTGATTGTGAATACAGTCTGTTTACTTCTTCCTTCCCATTCTTTCTGCCTTTTATTTCTTTTTCTTGCCTGATTGCACTGACTAGGACCTCTAGTACAATGTTGAGTGGAACTAGTAATAGTTAACATCCCTATTTTATTCTTGATCTTAGGGGAAAAGCATTCAATATTTTACCATTCAGTGTGATACTAGCTATGGGGTTTTCACTGATGCCCTTTATTAGATTGAAGAAGTTCCTTTCTATTTTTAGTTTGCTGAGTTTCTTTAAAATCCTGAATGTGTATTGAATTTTCTGAAATACTTTTTGTCCTTCTATTTAGATTACACACACACACACATCCACACCCCCACACACACAATACATATATATGTATAAAATCTCATGCTAAATGATTAGTGGATATTATCTTGATGGTTAGCCTTTTTCTCCCTGAGGGAAGAAACATACTAAACATGCTAGATAATTTAAAAATATTAAACCAATATTACATTCCTGTAGTAAACTCTACTTGGTCATTATTATTATTATTTTTATACATTGTTAAGTGCTATTTGATAATATTTTGTGAAAGATTTTTGTATCTATGTTCATGAGGGTTATTCTGTGATTTTTATTTTTTGTGATGCTGTCTAGTTGTGATAAAAAGGTTATGTTAGGGCCGGGCAGCACTTTGAGAAGCTGAGGTGGGCAGATCACTTGAGGCCAGGAGTTCGAGACCAGCCTGGGCAACATGGTGAAACCCCATCTCTACCAAAAATACAAAAATTAACCATGTGTGGTGGCATACGCCTGTAGTCCCAGCTCTTCGGGAGGCTGAAACAGGAGAACTGCTTGAACCCAGGAGGTGGAGGTTGCAGTGAGCCAAGATTGCGCCACTGCACTCCAGTCTGTGTGACAGCGAGAGTCTGTCTCCAAAAAAAAACCAAACAAACAAACAAAAGGTTATGCTAGCCTTCACCTGTGCTTTCAGAAAGAGTTTGTGTAGAATTGGTATTATATTTTCCTTAAATATTTCATAGAATTCACTAGTGAAGCCATCTGGGACTGTAATTTTCCTTGTGGAAATATTTTTTAATAACAAATTTAATCTCTCTAATAGATACAGGGCTATTTGGGTTTTCTATTTCTTCATGTGTCTGTTTTAACAAGTTGAGTATTTGAATAGTTTATTTCCAAGTAAGCTAAATTGTTGGGATTATTGGCAAAAAGTTATTTGTATTTTTCCTTTTTAGTTGTTTTTTAGTTTGTGAAGTAGGCAGTTATATCCTCTGTTATTCCTGGTATTGTTAATTGTGTTTCAATCTTTGTTCCTTGACCACACTTCCTAAAGGTTTTAAAAGTTTATTAATGTTTCAAAGAAGCAAATACTGGTTTTGTTAATTTCTACTAATGTTTTCCATTTCTTTAGTATTTGCTTTTATCTTTATTAATCATTTCCTTCAACTTAATTTGGATTCAGTTTGCTCTTCTTTTTCTAGCTTCTTTAGGTAAAAAATTAGATCATTGATTTTAAATCTTTCTTCTTTTTTATATAAGCATTTAAACCTATAAGTTTATCTCTAATTCTTTAGCTGCATTCCACAAATTTTCACAAATTGTACCTTTATTTTCATTCCCTTTCAAACATTTAAAAATTTCCATTGTGATTTCACCTTTGACCCATTGATTATTTAGAAGCATATTGTTTAATTTTCAAATATTTTGAATTTATAAAGATATTTTATTATTCATTTTAAAAAAATTAGATGGGGTCTTTCTGTGTTGCTCAGTCTGTTCTCAAACTCCTGGGCTCAAGCCATCTTCACACTTTGACCTCCCAAAATGCTGGGATTATGGGTGTGAGCTACCACACCCAGGCTATTATTCATTTCTAATTTAAATCTGTTGTCAGAAAATATACTCTGTATGTTTTCAATCTTTTGAAATTTATCAAGTTTTATTTTATGGCCCAGAATATGGCCTATTTTGTTAAATTTTACTGATACACTTAAAAAATGTACATTTTTGCAGTTGTTGGATGTAATGCTCAATAAATATCAACTACTTGATAAGAGTTGTTCACATCTATATACTGATATATTGTCTAATTGTTCAACCAGTTCTTGAGGAGTGCTGAAATCTTCAACTTTGCTTATTGCTTGTTTCTTTAGTCTTACTAGTTTTTGCTTTATGTATTTTGAAACTCCATTATTAAATTTATACACATTGATGATTAATTTTTCCTAATTAAATGATCTTTATCATTCTGAAATGTCCAGGATTTGGGGGCAGTTTTATGCAGATTTTACTCCCCCTGCTCCCACTTTGTGTCTCATTCCATTCTGACATTTCCCTTCTCAATATCTAGTTTCTCTAGTATTCCTGAATTCTGTTCCCTGATGCTTTATGCCAGTAAGACAGCAGCTTTCCCCCTGATTTCTGATCACCATGCCATGCATAGTGGAGAGTTCCCTCAGAGAGAAAAAAGCTAACCACCAAACTAATAGTAACAAAACTAGGTCTTCTTTATTCCTAATTTAGAGTTTTTCTTCCTATGTCATGATGCTAACAGATAAGTGTAATAATTGCTCACTTCCTCTAGTACTTTTTAAGTAGATCTCGTTAGCTAATCCTGAAAATCCTTTTTTTATGATTCTGGATGTGAGGAGGGTA
Organism: Macaca mulatta; assembly: GCF_049350105.2. NCBI lineage: Eukaryota > Metazoa > Chordata > Mammalia > Primates > Cercopithecidae > Macaca > Macaca mulatta. Next base: position 130,521,895 of record NC_133413.1, read on the forward strand.
GTATTTCAATAGTGAGAAGAAGTAAGGAGGAATACCCTCAAGGCAACACACTGGATGATACATTAAGCCTATCTCTTTTGTTGTTGTTTTTTTGGTTTGTTTTTTAATCTACAAAAATATGTGACCTAGATTATCAATTGACTGTAAAATTCTCTTTCTATAAAGTAGATATTAACATATATATAAAATGTGGAGTTGAGGAAGGCATCCTAGAGATCATTTTATCCAGTTCCCTTGCCCCAAATTCAGGAATCCCTCTGATAACATCTCTTATGGGTAAAACTTAGCTAGTTTCTGCTCCAGAATTTCTGGTGACAGAGAAGCAATGCTTCTAATTGTTAGAGCTGTTACAGAACTTCTGTGGGTTGGGAGCATCGCAACTGATTAGAGTTCTGTTTTCAGACGCTACACAAAATAATACGGTTTTATCTTCTACATAAAAGCTCTAATATATGAAAACCTCTGTTATGTGTCTCTGATTCTTATTTTTCTTTGGTATAAAATATGCTTAAATATCACCATTTCTTTCAAGTCTTCTTTGCATAAACTTGTCAACGGTTAACTGCTGAGTCTTTTTCTAAGCCTATGAATTACTCAAGTCAAGTCGTCCGTGTCTTCATATGATTGATCGTTTCAAATCTGTATAGAGCTATCATCTGGAGAATGATAAAAATGGCTAGAAATTTATTTTGAAAAGTCTAAACTGGTTCACTCTTGCAAATAACTGTTGCCTCTGTCATTATCTGGATATTTAGTTTTTGCCTAAATGTTTTTGCCAAGTTAGTCCCACAACCTTAATGTGATAGAAGAGATAAAGGCTTCTTGTTTCTCCTTCCTTTTTTAGCATCTGCTCAAGTAGCAAATTCATTTATTATGATTCCCCTTTCCTTTTTTGTTCTTTCAACATGTTGTGAACATGCTACTAATTAGAAATTTTTGAGAGTTATCTGTGTTCTAAGTAAGTTAACTAAAATATCACGATCATCTTAAAAGGTAGACATGGCCAAGTGCAGTGGCTCATGCCTATGATCTTGGCACTGGGAGGCGGAGGTGGGAGGATTGCTGGAGCCCAGGAGTTCAAGACCAGCCTAGGCACCAAAGTGAGATCCTGTCTGTATAAAAAAAAAATTTAAAAAACTCAGCCAAGTGAGATGGCATGTGACTGTAGTCCCAGCTACTCAGGAGGCTGAGGCAGGAGGATCTCTTGAGTCTAGGAGTTTGGGAATGCAGTGGGCCATGTTCATGCCACTGCACTCCAGCCTGGGTGACAGAGAGAGATCCTAAAAAAACCCCAAATCAAAATAACAACAACAATAAATTAATGAATTAAAAAATAAAAGATAGATATTATCTCACACATTTCATTGATAAAGAACAGAGAGTGGTTAAACCAGCTAGCCAAGGACCTATAGCAAATGATCACAAGTGGCTTCCTCACTCCCAGTTTTCTATTCATACCACCACCTGTGCTACCTTTCTGTTCTGTTTCATACTTATTTCATTCGGTTTTGCAATATGATTGCTGACGATCTTGCTTTTCAAGTAAATTGTAAGTGAGCTCACCTAAGGTTCACTTTTCAATTAATCTCTTTTTTTCAATTAACTATAAGTGAGCTACCAAGGGGAAGATATGGTATAAAGTTTTGTATCTTTCTTATTACCAGCTACAGTGCTTTGGTTGTATAGTAGGACTCTTAATAAATGATTGTTGAAATGAACATTTAATACTGTAAATAACAATCTCTCTCAGGGCATGGAGTTGCTGGATATATGGTATATCAAATAACTAACAAGAATTTCATTTAAGTTTGTGGTTTATTTTTTGTAAGTCAGCAACAATCGAATACAATATTATCCAAGGTTTGTGTGTATATATGTGTATAAATCTTGGCGAGAGAGAGAGTGTGTGTGGTTTACAAAAATGTTAGGATAAATATTTAAGGAATTTTAATAAAATTGGCTGTATGTTAGTCTGGGAATTTTGTGGGTGCCTGTAAGCATTGCTTAATGCTTACACTTAGGGCCTTTGCTTGTTATCAAACTTATCTGGACAAATGAGATTAAATAAAACAAACATATGAGTGGAAGGGCAAATTAGCACTAATGGACCTAGTTTTATGTTACTGATTGTAAAATTATGACAGTGTTTTAAGAGCACTTGTATTAAACATTATCAACTTTCCGTAAATTTGGCTTATACCTTCTGAAGAGAGAACTAAGTAGCCATTTCTAACATGATGTTTTTAAACAACAGCAAAAAATCAAGGCAGAGTTATTTGTTTGGTGCAGGCTTTTGGGCAAAATTTTAACAAATTAGGCTTTGACATTTTGGTAAATGTTAAAATATCTCATGGCATTTTAATAGGATTGGGATTTTTCTTGCCCTTACTTTACTGTCCAAAAGTTTGGGGACTTGGCAGAAAAGCTTGGGAAAACTGAAATTTCACTTCTCCCAATGTGGTATTGCTCATCTTAACTTAAAATAAACAATAACTAAAGAAGAATTTATGCTGGGCACAGTGGCTCATGCCTGTAATCCCAGCATTTTGGGAGTCCGAGACGGGGGAATTGCTTCAGCCCAGGAGTTCGAGACTAGCCTGCACAAGATGAGGAGACCACATTTCTACAAAAAATTTTTTAAATTAGCAAGACATGGTGGCACATGCCTATAGTCCAGCTACTTGGAAGGCTGAGGAGGGAGAATCACTTGAGCCCAGTAGATTGAGGTTGTTGTGAGCCATGATCTCACCACTGCAGCCCAGCTTGGGTGACAGAAGCAGACCATGTCTCAAAAAAAAAAAAAAAAAAAAAAAAGAAAAAGTAAAAGAAAAAAGAATTTTGAAGATAAACTATGGCTACAATGCTTTTTCCATATAAACAATGCCCAATTTCCAAAAAAAGTTGCCAAGACAAGCATAGCATTTATTTAGTTAGTTAAAAAGTACATGAGATGCAGAGTAACCTCCAATATTACATGTTAAGTATTGCTTCAAAACACTTGGATGCAGGAACTGCTTTGATGAGAAAAGAGAAAGGCTATTTGGTTGTGGCCTTTCACAATAGGAGAAAAAGGTTCTTGTCTCCTATGTTAAAGAAGATCTTTTTCTCCTACATTAAAATAGCATTATGCGATATCTTTTTAAAATTTAATTTAATTTAACATTTTTAAATTTAATTTTTAATTTTTTTGTAGAGCCAGAGTCTCACTGAGTTGCTCAGGCTGGTCTCAAACTCCTGGGCTCAAGCCATCTTCCTGCCTTGGCCTCCCAAAATTCTGGGATTACAGGTGTGAGCTACCATACCTGGCCAGGTATATCTAATGTAAGTCTCCTGATCTGAAAAGGAGATTTTTTTTTTCTCCAAAAAGACAAATGTGGCCTGGTTTTTTTTGCCTTTCTTTTCTTTGCTTTGTTCTGATTGAAACCTCTGGTTATAATGTTTGGAGAAGGAAATCTTAGAATATTTTATTGGAGTTGAGAGAGTGATTCTGCTGCAATCCGTTTCTTTGGGTGTGGTGGACAGCTATCTGTGTAACTGGCAGGTTTGCTGAATGTTTTGATTTGATAAGGCTGAAACCTGCTGCCATATCTTTTCAAATTCCCCTGCACTCATGCCTTCTGTCTACAGAAGAGCTGCTTATACTCGGTTTGGATAATCCACTAATCTTGTTTTACTTGACTTTGTAGGGTTAGGGTTTTATGTATACCCTGGGGCTTTTCCTCCTATATTTCATCAACATTTACTAACCATTTTCCTAATGTCTTCTGTGTCCTGACAAATTAATCCAGGCTATAATGCTATGTAGATGGTAGTCACTTAATATGTTGACTGTTCTTTTAGCATATACACTGAATGTATTGCCTATTCCATTAGGAATTTTAAGGAATTTCCAGTATGTGAATGTGTTAATCTAAGAAAATATTCTTTACTAATTAGCGTTTTGGTTGTAGGCTGGTAGGGGAAGATACATTTTAGACCCCTAAGCACAAATTAGTACATTCTTTAATTTTTATTGCAGGACCTTAACTTGAATATTTGTATAATGACCAAAGTATATGGGCCTCTCTTTTAGTGGCAACATGAAAGAGTTGTATACTAGACTGTGATTGGATATTTAAAAAAAGCTTAGTTGTCAACATTTTTTTATGAATAGTTGCTTGAAGGAAATATAATTAATTTATTCCTTTAGATATACCATATTATTCTGAAATAAAACCCAAGTATCAGAGATTTAACTACATGAGTCATATTACTTTGAAAGTTTATATAACTTTGCTTTGCTGCATTCATCAGAGGCTTTTGCACTTAAAGCTACTACCTGAAGGCTGTATTAATCTACCCCACTCATTCCATTCACAGAATTGAATGATTGTAGGAGTTATAGAACCCAACATCCCACTTGATACAGTTTTTCCTTCATACTCTCCAGACTGAAAGGATGCAAACAGGATTGTTTGAAAATCTTCAGGCCTAGCTCCAGTCTAAAGCCTGATTGGCATATACCTTACCAGATTATAGATGTTGTTTCAAAGAACAGACTAGTGCAGTATCTCTCAAAAGAACAGCATCCAGGACTGGGGGAAGTAGCATAATAGCAACTAAAAAATACTTGGGATTGGCCAGGCACGGTGGCTCACGCCTGTAAACCCAGCACTTTGGGAGGCCGAGGCTGGTGGATCACAAGGTCAGGAGTTTGGAACCATCCTGGCCAACATGGTGAAACCCTGTCTCTTCTAAAAAAAAAAAAAAAAAAATAGCCAGACGTGCGGAGATTGCACCACTGCACTCCAGCCTGGGCGACAGAGGGAGACTCTGTCTCAAAAAACAAAAACAAAAACAAAAACAAAAACACTTGGAATTTAAATAAGCAATATGGAGTATTTTTTAAAGCATTCAAGGGGATCAGAGTCTCCAAGCTTTGTAACCTAAGAGACAGCTTGTACTTTGCTAGGTATAATCCCTGTCATGGTGAGAATTTTATCCGGACATTTCATTATCAAAGATCTTGAAATGGTAATAGTATGGAGATACTAGATAAATGTAATGTGACTTAAAATATCATTGTAATAATAATTTTTAAAATACCCATACTCTTCCATTTAGGGGTAAATGACACTTAGAATAGTATTCTCATTCTTATCCCTCAAGAAGAATTAATATTCTTTTGAGTCCTGTAATCAGTCATACCTAGTTTTGATTTGCAATTAGGAAATGTCAATTGATGTGTTTTTATTGTTGCCACTGGAGACATATATCTATAGTAGAGAAAATTATAGGAATTTAAAGCTTAACACATTTTGATAAATGATCAGCATATAACAAAGAGTGTTTGCATTTGATTAGTTTCTTAGGAGTTGGACAGAAACAGTCTTGAGCTGTCTCTCTTGTTGTTCAAGAATATAAAAAACCAGTAGCACAAATGAAGTATCATTATTAATGGGATCTTATTTAAAGAATGATATGTCATTACTATCTCTATTTAAAAATGGCTTGGCCTGAAAGCCAAAGCCATTATGATTACATTAATGTTTTTAAAAAAGCAATATTGCCATTAATAGGTAGGACTTATTTCTATATTGCAAAGACAGATTAATACTAGACATATCAAAATAGTTAATTACACTGAGAGGTCAGGATGAAAATATGGACATTCCAATGAATGAATTGTCATAAAGGCAAGGTTCAGCATTCATTCTTGATTGAAAAAAATATTCTTAGTAAAAAGACAAGAAGTTTTAAAAGTTTGACATAACACATCTGAACTCAACTACCATTAATATTCTTAATGCTAAAATATTTCAGGCATCCCTAGTAAAATAATTGTTTTTAAACTACTAACCTATACAGTAAGAAAAAAAACACATTGGTTGCAAACAATGCAGCTGTCAACTTGGAAAATCCAAGAGATTAAACTGAAAAAATATAAAGGTAGCAAGAATTCAGAATGGTGGTCCATTAATATAAAAAATCAATATCTTTTCTATATTAAAAACAAATCTGTCAGATAACAGTATTGGAAAGAGTCCATTAATAATAGGAACTAAAAAGTTAACTAGAAATATACTTTGGGGTAAGAAAGGCCATTTTACCCATGATGCTGAATTAGAAACCATAAAGAAAAAGATCAAGTCAGATTTCTGAACTTTTAAAAAAATTCTTAACCCAATAAATGAAATTGTCAGGCAAAAAACAAACTGGAAAATTACTAAATATATATGTGTTAAAATTAACATATAAAGAGTTATTGTAGATCAATAAGAAAATGGGTAAAGGTCATGAACAGGTATTTTGTTTAAAAAATTTAAATAGCCAACAAACACCAAATGTCACATTTTACTGGTTGTGAAAAAATCTGATTAAGATGCTAATCCCATTTTACCTATAAAATCAGAATATATTGAAAACAACCTCTGTGATGGTGGAATTGATGTGACCTGGTACTCATATGAGATGCAGGTGGAAGTGGAAATCAGTGTTATTTTCTGTAGAGCATTGTGTACCTATATTTGAAAAACCTTAAAAACATGCATCTTGGGCTGGGTGAGGTGGCTAAGGCCTGTAATCGCAGCACTTTGGGAGGCCGAAGTGGGTGGATCACCTGAGGTCAGGAGTTTGAGACCAGCATGGGCAACATGGTGAAACCCCGTCTCTACTAAAAATACAAAAATTAGCTGGGCGTAATGGCACATGCCTGTAATCCCAGCTGCTTGGGAGGCTGAGGCAGGAGAATCGCTTGAACCCGGGAGGCAAAGGTTGCAGTGAGCAGAAGCCCTAGGGACAAGAGTAGGACTCTGTCTCAAAACAAACAAACAACCCATCTTGTTTTGCCTAACAGTTCCACAATTGGGAATTTTGCCAAAGTAAATAAATTATGTATTAAAAGAGATGTGAATTAGGATATTCATCGTAGTGTTATATGTATAAAGGAAATTTGGAAACAACCTGTATTTCCAAAGAAAGGTAGGTAAAGAAGTTGTGATACCACTATATATATATATATAGTAAAAGGGCATTTACTGTCATCAGAATACACTTGAACAAGGAAAAAATAACAAAAAGTGTATTCTTTTTGTTGTACTTTGTTGTAGTCTGAATTTTTCACTATTAAAACTCTTTGTTTTTGTAAGAAGAACAAGATATTTCTAAAGTGGAAATAAAGTGATGTGAAGCCTGATCTTGTAGAAATGTTTTCCTAAGATGCTTCTGCCATGTCTGATTATGCTTATGTGGTTAAAATCCTGGCTCTACTCACTAGCTTTGTGACTTGGGCAACTTCTCTGTCCCTTGTTGTCCATCGGGAATACGTAGTAGAATTGTGCCTACTTCAAAGAGTTGCTGTGAGGATTAAAGGAATTTATATGTGTACTTAGAGTAGTCTTTACATATAGCAAGGGCTCAGTACATTTTATGGTGAGTAAAGTAAGATGACTTTTTGGCGTGAACCATGGGAAAAATTCTACTCAGCTTTTGGTGTCAGAAAAAGCTACGCATCTCCTGAAAAATATGTTTTAGTTAATCTAAAAATATAGTAAGCTTTAAAGCTTATTATGCTTCCTTCTTGCTTTAGCTGCTAATTCATAAATTTGGAGCCAAATTCATGGTTACCTTTACCAGTTATACAGGACCAGATCCATTTTCTCTGTGCTCATTTAACTCATTACTTTATTGTTTTATCACCAAAATTTCCCTTTATATTAGGATTGCTGGATCAAATATATGACACTCAGTTAAATTTTAATTTCAGATAAACAACGATTTTTTAAAAATAGTATTTTTCAACTATTGCATAGAACATACTAACATTAAAAAATTATTTGCTGTTTATCTCAAATTAAAATTTAAATATAGTCCTGTATTTTATATGTTAAATCTGGCACTCTTATCTTATCCATTAGGTTCATTTATTATTTAGTTGCTTCAGATCCTTTGTGGGATGATATTGGGAAATGAATGAATGAATATATTAATGAAAAAAATGAATTAAAAATATGCCTTGGGTAGAAGAAAACTTTGGAGATATTTTCTCAATCTCTGAGGGAAAGACTTCAGAATTTCTCCTCTGTAATGACCTATTAATAGAATTATAATCTATAATTTGTAGAATCATCTTTTAAAGTAATACCAAACATTCATTGTTTTTCACCCTCCATTTCTGCCCCTCTCCCTTTCTCCCTCCTTCTTTCCTTTCTCTTTCTTTCCTTTCTTTTTCTAAAAGTTTTTTAATGTTAAAATTTTTATTATTAATTATTATGGATATATAATAATTATACTCTTTCTTTTTTTCTTCTTCGTTTTCTTGTCTTCCATTTATCTTCCTTTCTCTCTTTTGCTTGTAGCTCTTCTTTCATTGATACCCCAATGGAAATGAACAATTTGGAAGAGTTTTATATTCACTTGTGTTAGGAAAAAGAAGAACTATGAGAAAAGATGCAAGGATTAGGGGTTATTCAACCCAATGAAGGGAAGTCTGAGTACTGCAGTCTTTTAATATTAGTACAAAGTGGTTTTTCAAATTCTCTTGGATCACCAGTAGAAAGGTCCTATATATTTGTCCTTTGTAGGCAATATAAGGCAACAGTAGGAGTTTATGTGAACTTTATGTGATAAATATGGGAGGAACACTGGCAAGGACATTGGGATTGATGATAATGCTAATTTCAGGTAAAATTATGAAATTTATCCATTTGGGAAATTCAGTATGCAATTTATGTCCATAGGGAAGAGTCACAAAGTACATTCTGAAGCTCTCTCCCAAATATTTCAAATCATTCTCTCCATTTACAGCATCTTCTAAAAAGTCTTTTCCTCATCAGTTTGTATTTTAGAGTGAAATGCACGATGCTCTAGGGAATTAATTACTTCCTGACAATACTAATCCATGTTAGCTTATTTGCCTGTCCTAAATGATTACATATACTTTATTTTCAGCCTTCTCAAAAATGTCCCCGTTCTCTCTGTTTCTAGGTGGCTGCTACATCCCATGTAAAAAGCAGAAAATAAAATGAAGATTTTTCAGTGCAAGATGCGGTACTGGTTGCTTCCACCTTTTTTGGCAATTGTTTATTTCTGCACCATCGTCCAAGGTCAAGGTAATTGAAAACTTGGAGAATCAGTAGGGTCTGGGACTCTAGCCTTCTTGTTTCTGATTATCATTCTTATTTTATTTATCCTAACAATATATTGGCTTTTACTGAGTTTTACCAACTGTTTGCACTGTAGGAATATACACATCTTTGATGAGGATTACAACCTCACCAGCGACTGAGCATAGTGATTTTGTGGCAATTGGTTAAACAGGTCATTCTTTTTTTTTTTTTGAAAGAGTCTTGCTCTGTCGCCCAGATGCGATCTCGGCTCACTGCAACCTCTTCCTCTCAGATTCAAGCGATTTTCCTATCTCAGCCTCCCAAGTAGCTGGGACTAGAGGTTGCACCACCATGCCTGGATAATTTTTGTAGTTTTAGTAGAGACAGGGTTTCACCATATTGGCCAAGCTGCTCTTGAACTCCTGATCTCGTGACCTGCCTGCCTCGGCCTCCCAAAGTGCTGGGATTATAGGTGCAAGTCACCATGCCCGGCCTATTCTTAAAGTGCTTCTGAAAAGCCTGTGCAAGTTTAACCAGTGAAAGTCGCATTTTTATGTTATAATATCAGTTATATTAATAACGCTATATTAATTAAATTGCTTTATGAATAGAGCCCTATTTTTACAGCTCTGTTAATAAAGAACTGTAATGTGAGTGTGTATGTATCCTAATCATGTCTTGTCTCTTATATAGTGTACAGGAGATTTCTATCACTTCATACCTGGTCCTTGATTTTGCTCCCTTTCTTAAAAACTGAGCACATAGTCTGAATGTTATAAGGGCCTGATAGAGCCTGCCAATATGCCATTTCAGGCATTCCTAATGATTTCTAGCTTTGTTTTAATTAAACTTAATGTGTGAAATCTACTCTTTGCATTCCTGGGATGGGAACTTTTATTTTATTTATTTATTTTGAGACAGTCTCACTTTGTTGCCCAGGCTGGAATGCAGAGGTGCAATCTCGGCTCACTGCAAGCTTCACCTCCCGGGTTCAGGCCATTCTCCTGCCTCAGCCTCCCGAGTAGCTGGGACTACAGGCGCCTGCCACCACGCCCGGCTAATTTTTTTGTATTTTTAGTAGAGATGGGGTTTCACTGTGTTAGTCAGGATGGTCTGGATCTCCTGACCTCGTGATCCACCCGCCTGGGCCTCCCGAAGTGCTGGGATTACAGGCGTGAGCCACTGCACCCGGCGGGAACTTTTATTTTTGATTTCTATTCATTTTTATAAAGTAAGTCTAGGGCTGAAAAACTACTACCTGTGGGCCAAATCTGGTCCACTGCCTATTTTTATAAATAAAGTTTTATTGGAGGACATCATGCACCTTTGTTTACATATTGTCTGTGGCTACTTTCATGCCACAGTGATAAAATTAAATAGTCATGACAGAGACTGTGTGTCCCGCAAAGCCAAAAATATTTATCTGAAAAAAAATGTGCTAACTTCTGAAGTAAATATGCACAACTGTGCAAAGTGATATTATTAGACAAACACGGGAATCTACAGAGACTGAAGTGTTGGTGATGAAATGTTATCAGCTGAGCAAGGAAGTGTAAGTGTGATAAAGTGATTTTAGGAATGCTAATGTCTGATGTTTGGCATTGAGGGTTGTAGAAAAGATCAATGCATGAACCACCACACACTGTTTCCTTAAAGGGAGGCATACCTGTTTGGAAAGGAATGGAACTTGACTTTTTGCATCCACACATTTGCTGTTATACACCTGGGGTTAAGGAACTGTATTTCCAACTACTTCATTGAACACACAGCAGGCAGTTTGGTAGACACATTCTGCTTACGTTATTTATGTTGATGAAAGAATGATTTCAGCTGTGGCAATTAGGAAATTCTAGATCACTGATCTTGATCTTCTAAACTCCAGGATACAAGACATAGATCCTTAGAAACAGAGGGCAGGCAAGTTGCTAAGCCCTCCAGAGTTTCTGTCTCAGTCTAGCATAATTCAGAAGTGGTCATTCATGGAATAACTGATCACATAATCACATATAGCTCTTACGGGATGATTTCAAGGATGCTGTCTACCAGATGAACATTGTTAGCCAAATTCTGGGTTTCTTTCTTTTTTTTTTTTTTTTTGAGACAGAGTTTTGCTCTTGTTGCCCAGGCTGGAGTGAAATGGCAAATGGCACAGTCTCGGCTCACTGCAACCTCCGCTTCCTGCGTTCAAGCGATTCTCCTGCCCCAGCCTCCCAAGTAGCTGGCATTACAGGCATGCGCCACGAAGCCCAGCTAATTCTGTATTTTCAGTAGAGAGGGGATTTCACCATGTTGGTCAGGCTGGTCTCGAACTCCTGACCTCAAGTGATCCACGCTGCTTGGCCTCCCAAAGTGCTAGGATTATAGACATGAACCACCGTGCCCAGCCACCAAATTCTGTTTTAAGTGAACACTTATGGGGCACATTCTGTGTGTCAAGTTCAAGATACAAAGCTAAATAAGACTTATTTATTTATTTATTTTTTGCCTTCAACCAGGTTACCGTCTACTAGGGAGACAGGGCTGTAAGCAAATAAATTGCAATATAAGTTATGTTGGGGGTGAAGTGGGGCAAAGACAAAGATGGAAAGATAGATTGAAGCCAGATTATGGAAGATTTTAAACAACTCTGTTTTTGAGAAAAACACTCTGATAGCAATATCGATGATTCTCATATTTGTGACTCATGGGGGCTTGAGGGTTAGGAACAAACAAGGTATGAGAAATCGTTAAAATATATTAAATTGTCCATGAAATAGGTGTTGAAGGCTGGAAGTAGGCAATGTGAGTAGAGAGAATGCATCTAAGAATCCTTTAAGGAGTACAAGAGATAAAAGTTGTCTGCTGATTAAAAGTGGAGACAGACAAATGACAGGGAAATATTGAAGATGAATCAAGTTTCTTGATGGAGACCTGAGCAGATGGGGCCTTTCATCTTGACCCCTGTGTCATTACTGCTTCTATATCTTTGCATTGTAGTTGTTTATCTACCTCAACTCATAAAAGCTAATCGTTCTCCCTTTAGTGTCTGTATCTCTAGTACAGAGCAATGTTTCAGTCATAGTAGACATCTGTTGAAGAGTTTAAACAAGTAGAAGACAATGAGTTCAATTTTAGACAAACATATGGTGTCTCACGGTGTCTGTGGGACATTCAGGTGGAGGTGTCTGGTAGGCAGTTGGTGGTCTGGAGTTTAGGGAAAAAAGATCAAGGCAGGAGATTACATTTGAATTGTATTTTATTTGGGAATTCACTTATAGGGATTTTTGAAGCCTTAGAAGTACAATTGGGGGGGGGATATCAAAGTGGAAAGAAGTGAGGATGAAGTCAGCCAAACATCAATAGAGTTCAATAGAAGAAAAATTACTGATTTAAAGTGTCAAAAAAAAAAAAAAATCCAACATCAATTATAAGGAGAGTCAGGGGAATGTAGTGGATGGTAAGTGAAGGCTGGAGAAATTTTCAAGAAGGAAGATGGTGGCTGCACCCTGGAGGAAACCTCAATAAGAAAAGCTTTAGAGGTCTTTGGTTTTGGTGATTAGGAAAATATGTGATACCTTTGAGAAACCTCATCTTATTCCCACCATGATGCCTCTTATTTACATGACTGATTTTGAGCAAGGAATAAAGAATATGAATTGCTTTACTGGATTGATTTTCTGCTTTTAAAGCAAATTTAGTAGTGAGTTTCTGTGGGTTGGCCAAATTTGTCATTAATTTGCAAAGCCATATAGACATTTTTAGAGAGAAAAAAAAAAAGTCTGGTGGCTCATGTCTATAATCCCAGCACTTTGGGAGGCTGAGGCAGGTGGATCATGAGGTCAGGAGTTTGAGACCAGTCTGGCCAATAGGGTGAAACCCTGTCTCTACTAAAAATACAAAAAATTAGCCGGGCATGGTGGTGCGTGCCTGTAGTCCCAGCTGCTCAGGAGGCTGAGGCATGAGAATGGCTTGAACCCGGGAGGTGAAGGGTGCAGTGAACTGAGATTGCGCCACTGCACTCCAGCCTGGGCAACAGAGCGAGACTCCATCTAAAAAAAAAAAAAAAGAAAAAGAAAAAGAAAAAGAGAAACAAAGTCAGTGTGGCAGGTAGAATAATGTGCCTGCAAAGATGTTGACATATGAATTTTCAGAACTTGTGAATATGTTATATGGCAAGGGGAAATTAAGATGTCAGATTGAATTAAATTTGTTAATCAGTTGACCTTAAAATAGGGAGGTTAGCCTGGCTTATCTGGGTGGGCCCAATGTAACTGCAAAAAGCTTTAAATATGGAAGAGGGAGACAGGGCAACCAGTGTCAGCGGCCAGGTGAGAAAAACTTGACTGGGTACTACTGGCTTTGAAGATGGAAAGAGGCCACAAGTCAAGGAATGTGGGAAGCCTCTAGAAGCTAGAAAAGGCAAGACAATGATTGAGTGATTCTCCCCCACAGAAAGAAATTCAGCCTTTCCAACACCATCCTTTTAGCCCGGTGAGATTGATTTCAAACTTCTGACCCCTAGAACTGTAAGATAATACATGTCTGTTGTTTTAAGCCACTAAGGTTTTGAAATTTATTACAGTAACAATAAACAACGAATACAGCTAGTATTAAAAGACATACAGGATGGCTCATGTCTGTAATCCCGGCACTTTGGGAGGCCGAGGCGGGCGGATCACGAGGAGATGGAGACCATCCTGGCTAACACGGTGAAACCCCGTCTCTACTAGAAATACAAAAACAAATTAGCCAGGTGTAGTGGCAGGCGCCTGTGGTCCCAGCTACTCGGGAGGCTGAGGCAGGAGAATGGGGTGAACCCAGGAGGCGGAGCTTGCAGTGAGCCGAGATCATGCCACTGTACTCCAGCCTGGGCTACAGAGCGAGACTCAGTCTCAAAAAAAAAAAAAAAAAAAAAAAAAAATACAGGAAATTAATTCTCGGCCGGGCGCGGTGGCTCACGCCTGTAATCCCAGCACTTTGGGAGGCCGAGGCGGGCGGATCACAAGGTCAGGAGATCGAGACCACGGTGAAACCCCGTCTCTACTAAAAATACAAAAAATTAGCCGGGCGCGGTTGTGGGCGCCTGTAGTCCCAGCTACTCGGGAGGCTGAGGCAGGAGAATGGCGTGAACCCGGGAGGCGGAGCTTGCAGTGAGCCGAGATCGCGCCACTGCACTCCAGCCTGGGCGACAGAGCGAGACTCCGTCTCAAAAAAAAAAAAAAAAAAAACAACAACAACAAAAAAAAGGAAATTAATTCTCGCTCCTTAAATTGCTTATCCATTTAGTCTCTCCATGGAATATTTTATAGAAAATGTTCCCTCTCCAGGACCTGTGAACCTACATTGGCTCAAATAACTGTTTTGTTTTGTTTTCTTTGTTTTGTTTTTGAGACAGAGTCTCGCTCTGTCTCGCAGGCTGGAGTGCAGTGGCCTGATCTCAGCTCATTGCAACCTCTGCCTCCCGGGTTCAAGTGATTCTCCTGCCACCACCACGCCCGGCTAATTTTTGTATTTTTAGTAGCGATGGGGTTTTACCATATTGGCCAGGCTGGTCTCGAACTCCTAACCTTGTGCTCTGCCCGCCTTGGCCTCCCAAAGTGCTGGGATTGCAGGTGTGAGCCACCACGCCTGGCCTCAAATAACTGTTTATACCTGGATTATTCCAGCATCTTCTTTTCAAGACAAGTTGTTAAATGAACTAGAGTACAGAAAAAGTAATATGATGGCTGTAGGAGAAAAATGTGTACAGCAATAACAGAGTGATGGGATCCATACTTTCTTAGAGTTTCACAGTAAATATGTACCTGGTTCTAGCGATGTTTGTTTTGGACAGTTACAGGAAGGAGCCACTGAAGGTAAAATAACTGTCATTTAAAAACCTCAACACATGGAAAATTGGAGACTTTGCATAGGGGCTAGCTTTAACTTTATAAAGACCTCTGTGTTCACACGTTGACACATATTTCTTGCTGTTGTTAGTAGCCAAACACATTTAAAAAGTTGAGAATGTTTTCCTTACTGCTGTTTTCAGCATCTTTATAATGGATTATGAAATTACAACATTTGAGGTTCTAAACCACATTAAAAAAATATCCCCGTAGCATATCCTACAGTAAAAGTCTCTCAAAATTTTATTGCTCTGATTTATAAAACATTTAGGCAGCACATTTAAATGAAAAAATGACTAACAGAAAAAGCTAAAGTTTTTGTATTTTATTTTATTTTTTTGAGCCAGAGTCTTGCTATGTTGCCCAGGCTGGAGTGCAGTGGTGCGATCATGGCCTCCACGTCCTGGGCTCAAGTGATCTTCCTACCTCAGCCTCCTGAGTAGTTGGGACCATAGGTGCATGCAACCACGCTCAACTGATTTTTGTATTTATTTTTTAGAGATGGGGTTTTGCCATGTTGCCCAGGCTGGTTTCAAACTCCTGGGCTCAATGAATCTGTCTGCCCTGGCCTCCCAAAGTGCTGGGTTACAGACGTGAGCCACTGCACCCCGCCAATAATCTAAAAACAATTTTTTTTTAGATTACTTGGAAAAATAGCCAAATACTTCTCTGCTGTTTAAAAGTCTTTTAAAAATAAATATAATTGGTTGCCCTATCAACTTAGCACCCTAAAATATGTTTTAAAGAGGTAAAAACTCTCAGTGTGATTTCATGCTGCATTATCTTTATCAGCCAGACATTTTTGGTTGCAAATAAAATAAATTTTCTCTGGTCAACTAAGCAAAAATGTATTCACCAGTAGGTAATGCAGTAGCTCATATAATCAAAGTAAAAGTAAATAATCAAGCTTTGAAAAGGACAGGAATCTGGGAAACCCTCTGGGATACAGTCTGTAGAAACTAGTGACCATTTTCCTTAGGGCATGTCATTGGAATGACTGGAACTATTTTCCATCCTTGCATCACTGGAGTCAAGTTTCAGATTCTTGGGAGAGTCTGCTTGACCTGGTTTGAGTGATTTTCCCAGCCTTTAGCCAGGGGAGGATGGCTGGCCCTATGCAGTGGGGGGAGGCGGTGTTGTTCCTTGGAAGAAAACCAGGATGCTGTCATATAAGGAAGAGGAGATGCGATTAAGGGTAGGGAAGAATACAAGATGTCCATTTCAGTGCCCCTGTGTAAAAACTAGCGTTTTAATAAACAAATGTGAATATTTTATTAAAATAAGTATCTTTACGTAGAGGGTTACTTGACAAAACCGTAACCGTTCAAATTCAGATGAGAAGAAAGGAAAGAAAGAAGGAAGAAAGAAAAGGACAGCCAAAAGTCAACCCTTTAATAAATAGATTATGAAATAGAATTTCCTAAATGCTTGATAACAGTGAGACTTCAATGGCATGACATAAACATTTCTCTCCTGCCTATGAGCCTCTATGGGAATGATCGCAGTGGTATTCTTTGAGCTTAAAGAAAATCTTCCTTCACAAACGAAGCACAGCACAGCACAGCAGAACAAAAATGCCTCTACACTTTCAGTGACAAGCCTAACCCTGCAGTGGAGTGGAAGATAATGGGTAGCCACTCCTCAGTCTTCCCCCTCAGTCTCCCTTTGGGATGATGTTTATGTATTCACAGATCTTATATCAGACCTAATTTCATGTGCAATCTCATCCTTTACACTTCACCATGCAAAAGATGAGTCTGTTGGTTTCCTCTGGGCTCTTGGTGTGTGCTGGAAATCAAACTTTACACTTGATGTTTGTCTTTTTGAAAAGATTAGGATTTGAACTGACATAAATTTTGAGTCAAGTTCATGCAAGCATTTATAATTATTAATGGAAGTTAAGCATATGTTAAAAAAAGTACTTCCTTTGTGCTTGCAAACAGAAAAATCATGGGTCTGGTATAAAATGTACACAAAGGTTTGTTCCATGAGATAAGAGCAATTATTTGTCCACGGCACTTACAGCGTTTCTGTCAATCGTGCTGCCCTTGCTTTGGTTCCAGTCCCAGTGCCTTCTAAAAGGGGGAAAAAAGCTAACTTTGAAATCCACAGGTGTGACCTTAGGCCTCTTTCTTTGTTAACTAGCATTTCTTCTTTCCAATATTTTTTTACCCTAAAGGCAAAAACCTAAAGAAAATGTGAACGTTATGTTTAACCAAGATTTCCTTTTACTGACTGTGAGGGTATTTATGCTTCTATAGACAATAGATGTGGTCTGTTGATAAAAGGTAATAATGATATTGCTTTTGCCTAGCAGTTGTAATGGGACTGTAGACAGTTTAATCACTTGTAAATTAATAAAAGAGTTGAGTATTGATGGATTTGGTTGTTGCATTTGCTTCAATGGTTTTGCACTTCGTTTTCTTGAGCAATCGAATGGAAGCCGATGCCTCTCTTGGTTCTAGAACACCATCCAGATTATCTGAACATGGTCCACATTGCCCTCATTTTCTCCTGGAGATTTAGAAGCCTATCTATTGACTAAAAGATGTTGAGGGCTATAAACTCAGACAACATTTAAAGAATAGTAGCATGGATATTAAAATTAAGACTTTTTAACCTAGGAATCCTGAATGTTGTTTGCTGTTTTGAGATGTCAACACACCTGGAGTGCTAATGGAATCATTGACTCTCTTGGAATTTCCTAGATTGAAGCCTCCATCCTATTTGTGCTTTTCCACTTGATGGTTCCCAAGGCAGCTTTTTTTTCAGCAGCTCATTCATGCAAATACTTTGACAATGACATTTACTAGTCCACTGACTTGATTTGAGTCAGAAACTTGCATATATTTTGTAACGTTTTAAAATTCTTACTTTTAATTTTCTTCCATAAGTAATAAGAATCTATCTATTAATAAATTTTCTTCTCGAGTTGATGACTAAACAAAATAGTAACAGTTTTTCTGTTCATTCAAATGTTAGGTTCAGGCACCTTCCTCTTCCATTTGAAAAAAGTTATTCTTATGGCAAATTTATGTTTTCTCATTAGCCAGAGAAATGTAGACTATTTCTTCCATTCATGTCACGTTGAGAACAGGAAGCTAATGTTTTTATTCTGCATGGCTAGCATTCTCTACTTAGAGACAGTAAAGGACAAATAGAAAGAAAATCTATTCTTAAGATTGTGTCTTTCAGTGCTTACTGATTTCAGAAGATTTCATCTGATTTCGGTTTGTGGAGTAGTAAATTATTCATTCATCTAGCTCAATGAAGGGTGACTTCTTTTTTTTTTTTTTTTTTGAGATGGAGTCTCGCTGTCTCTCATCCAGGCTGGAGTGCAGTAGCCTGATCTTAGCTCCCTGCAGTCTCCACCACCCTGATTCAATTGATTCTCCTGTCTCAGCCTCCCGAGTAGCTGGGACTACAGGCGTGCGCCACCACACCTGGCTAATTTTGTATTTTTAGTAGAGATGGGGTTTCACCATTTTGGTCAGGCTGGTCTCAAACTCCTGACCTCAGGTGATCCACCTGTCTTGGCCTCCCAAAGTGCTGGGATTACAGGCATGAGCCACCATGCCTGGCCGAGGGTGACTTCTTAATATGAATCATCTTTCAAAGAAACAGTGCATTTCATCTGGGGTCAGTATGTGAACTTGGGCAAGTGCCTTAGTTGCACCTTGGTTCCTTTATCTATCAAATTGGAATAGCAATGTATGTTTTGAAGATTAAGTGAGCTTTTAAGCTGAATCATTACATGAAGTAGGGGAAAGGGAACAAATATTTATTGAACCCCTATTATAATGCATTATATTCATGATATCCATTATCCTATTTACAGTTGTCATCTCTCCTTTGCAAAAAGTATCGCCATCGGCTTTTCTAAAAATAAAGAAACTAAGGTTTTGGAAGAAACAATAACCTGCTCAGGGTTATTAGCTAAGTGGTAGAACTGGGAATGAAACTAACATCCATATCCCGTGTTCTGCCCCATGCCTATGTAGGAGAAAGTTTGTTTCTTTTCTCTACGCTCTGTTTTTTTTTGTTTGTTTTTTGTTTTTAAATGAGAAAGAGAGGCTGGGCTTAAAAGTGGATAAAAAAGGTTAACTTTTCCATTAAGTATTAAACTTTTCTTTTCTAACAAACTCATTTAGAGAGTATGTAATAAAAACCTTCTTACTTTTTTTGAAATACTGGAACATTTGTGTAGTGTTCCAGAAATGTGTTTTGAAGTTTGAATGACCTACACAAAAAGTAATATGGCTCTACTCATTTTTGTAAACTGTCAGAAAAGATAAAACATTCTGGGCTGATTCATGACCATGTGCTTTGTATCTTTCTGATAGATATAAATCAGCTATCCTTGAAAACTGGATCCAAGTTTATAAAACATAATTATCTTTTACTTGGTCCTGAATGCCTTTACAATCATTTTCTCCAATGTTTTTAAATGAATATCTTATTACCATAATATATCCATAATAGCACTCTCAAATTATCATATAATCAATCAAAAATATTGAATTACCAAAGTGAAAAACCTAAGGACATACAACAGGTCTCAGTAGAGTAGATTATAGAAGCTCACATGTTTCAAGGAGAAAAATTTATCCTTGTAACATAATGAAAGCATTTTACAAAATTGGCTTCAATTATTAAACTAGGCTAGAGTATTACATTCTAACAGTTGGTCTTAGTTCTTTGTCATAAGGTCACTACTGTTTGACAAATGGATATCCCTTGGGTAAGAAACAAATGCCCTTAGGTTTGTGTTATCTTGCAAACTGATCAGTTCATTAATGGGGTTTAAAAAATAATATATATTATGGCTAGGCACGGTGGCTCATGCATGTAATCCCAGCACTTTGGGAGGCCGAGGCGGGTGGATCATGAGGTCTGGAGTTCAAGACCAGCCTGGCCAAGATGGAAACCCCGTCTCTACTAAAAATACAAGAAAATTAGCTGGGCGTGGTGGCACGTGCCTGTAATCCCAGCTACTTGGGAGGCTGAGGCAGAGAATTGCTTGAACCCAAGAGACAGAGGTTGTAGTGAGCTGAGATCCTGCCGTTGCACTCCAGCCTGGGCAATAGAGCGAGACTCCGTCTCAAAAAACATATATATATATAAAATACATATTTTGAGGCTGATGTAGTCTTTTGTGTGTATTTTGGTTATACTACTTTGACTTTATGATTTAACAAATAGAAGCTTAAATGTTACAATGTTTACATCATTTTTGTTTTTCGTTTTCAGTGGCTCCACCCACAAGGTTACGATATAATGTAATATCTCATGACAGTATACAGATTTCATGGAAGGCTCCAAGAGGGAAATTTGGTGGTTACAAACTTCTTGTGACTCCAGCTTCAGGTAAAAACAATTGACTGTGTTTTGTAGAGCATTAGCAACTTTTCATGCACAGGTAACTAAAAACATGTAGTGCCAAGCATTGTGTTGGGATTATTTGAAAGCTTTTTGTTTTATCTTTAGTGTTTAAAATCTTACCATCTAATCAAGGTAATAATGTTCCCCAAAGAGTAAAGAGTGACTCTTGGCTCTAGTTCTTTTTAGACCAAATTATCAGACAGTCAACAAGTTTTGTTTTCTCTGTTTAGACATAGAAATGAATACTTTGAATTCATTGGAACTTAAATATACAATGCACCTGAGTGTCCAATAGTTTTGACTAGTTGAATAAACTATGATTAATTAACTCAACAGAATAATATTCAGCATTATACATTAAAATTATAAAGGCTAAGTGGATATTGTGAAAATAAGTGATAAGGCAGGAAAAGCGTAAGATGAACACATTTTTTGATCATGAATAGTTATTTAAGGACGCTTTAGATTAAGCATCTTTATTTTAAAGTTGATGCTTAAATGATGCCTAAAGATACTTCATTATTTAAAGACGCTTTAAATTAAGTGTCTTTAAATAATGAAGTATCTTTCAGCATCATTTAGTTGAATTTTTCTTTCTCATATTTTACGTTTTTATTATACGAATATAATAAGCTAAAATAATACAGACCATGTAGGGAAACTGCCTCTGCTACCTGGTTGTTAGGAAGATGAAGATGGGATCAGCAACTGGATTGCTTGAATTCAAAACTTGATTCTGTCACTTATAAGTGGTGTGATTCAGGCCAGTCGATCACTCAGTGCCTCACGTTTCTTCTATGCAATGAGCAAACAATATTTGTACCCACCCCGTGGAGTCTTCTATGAATTTGCACCTCAAGGTTGATCTGGGATCAGCAGCATTGGCATTACCTGAGAGCTTGTTAGAAATGCAGATTACTGGGCTCCACCCTCAACCTCTTCAACCAGCATCTGAATTTTAAAAAGATCCCCAGGTGATTCCTATGCACAGTAAATTTGGGAAGTACCAGTTGTGAAGACTAAAATAAATATAAAGCCCTTAGAACAGTGGTGCCATATAGTAAGTGCTCAGTAAATGTTACCTATGATTATCATAAAGATGCTTTTAGGTCCCATTACTTCTCCAAGGATCCATTTTCGCACAGTACATAATAAATACTTAATAATACATATTTGTATAATATATATTTATGTAAATATAGTAATTATTTATTCTTTTTCTTGGTGATAAAGAGGGTTATATGGAACTAGACTCCTTTCAGTGGTAGACCTTTTCCCAAAAGATACGGTGAAGGAGACAGATGCTGTATTGTTCATTAATGTGGACGTCTTACTCAGCACTTGATATAAACATTCCAAAAAGACAAGCAGATGAAACACCTGGTTTCTTGCTTGGTCACCAAAAGGCCATATCTTTCATTTATTTTTAAATTTTTAAAATTTTTTGAGACAGAGTTTCGCTCTTTCTTGCTCAGGCTGGAATGCAGAGGCGTGATCTCGGCTCACTGCAACCTCTGCCTCGTAGGTTCAAGTGATTCTCCTGTCTCGGCCTCCTGAGTAGCTGGGGTTACAGGCACCCACCACCATGCCTGGCTAATTTTTGTATGTTTAGTAGAGATGGGATTTCACCATGTTGGCCAGACTGGTCTTGAACTCCTGACCTCAGGTGATCCACCTGCCTCAGCCTCCCAAAGTACAGGGATTACAGGCGTGAGCCACCACACATGGCCTGACATATCTTTTATTAAGAAATATTATCCGTAGGCTTATTAGAATGACTTCTGGTTGAGCAATGCCAGATGTCCACTTTTCCCATGGTGGCGTACAGAAATGACTTGCTTATGGAAAACAATATTCTCAAGCCTGGGTCAGAGTTTTCATTTTGGAGTATGACTCAATTTTGGAATTTCTTTGATTTTTAAAAATATAGCTTATTTTTAAAAATAAGCTATCATGGGAAATTTAAATTTGAAAGATTCTTGAACATTTGTGAGTCTAAAGGTCAAAATACAAGTTACTATTTTTCAGTACCTCTGAGAAGCCCCTATGTCTGATCTTGAAAGGTAATTTTTTTCCTTCAGGTGATTGGTAGCTTAACTTTTTCTGATTAATTGCTGATAATACCAAACTATTAAGTCCCCCCAAGCAAGTGTTATTGAGGAATCATAGAACTGTAAGAGTGACTTGGGTAGCCTCTGAAACAAACCTTCATCTGAATCCTTCAATCCCCTCTTGAAGAGTGCACCCAAGAAGTAGATGTCTAGTTCTTGCTTAGACATCTCCCATGACAAAATAAAAATTGGGAATGTAAGCAAATTATTTCTTCGTGAACGCTAAGTTTATTTTCCACAGTGTCCTTACTGCAGCAATCCAAGATAATCAGGCTTGACAATCTGGCATCTATTTGATTAAACATAGTAAATAAAAAGTAATAAATACATTTAGCCACAAAATGTTTATAGCTGTTTCAACACTATGAGACATGATCCAACTATTGTTTATGCCAGCCTTTCTGAAAGCGTGTTCCATGGTATTCTGTAGGATGCTAATAACTGTTTTGCAGCTAAATAGTTTAATGGTCAAATAAATTTGGAAATTCTAGTTTAAACAGAGGTTTAAAGCTTTTTTTGTTTGTTTGTTTCAGGAATCTCAAAGCCTTTAATAAAACAATACACTCCATAACTCTCAAAGAGGGACTGCAATATACAGGGTTTGTTTTTCGAGAAACTTTTTTTG
Source organism: Macaca mulatta (assembly GCF_049350105.2). Classification (NCBI taxonomy): domain Eukaryota; kingdom Metazoa; phylum Chordata; class Mammalia; order Primates; family Cercopithecidae; genus Macaca; species Macaca mulatta. Next base: position 130,544,966 of record NC_133413.1, read on the forward strand.
GTGAAATACACATTGTGAAAGATATATTAGGTGTACTTTGCAGTAGATGAGTTTTAAATGACAAGTTCCTGAAACCAGATTTAACATCTTGAGCATAAACGCATGTAAGGAAATGGGTTTTGGCAAGAGAAAGACTCCATTTTGCCCTCCAGTAGTAGGCAGTGCAGATAATAGCAGCATCAAATTTCAGAATTAAAAATATTAATTTTATTAGCGTATGATTAAATTATAATCTGTATTATGTTTGACTAATTCAGCAAATTTCAGACTTCTCTTGCTGGTACTGCTAGAGAGACAGAAGTTTTAAATTAATTTTCCTTTTCTCAGACACAGTAATTGCAGGCAAAAATTAGAGAAGAAAAGTAAAATTTGGAATTCTGCATAAAAGTTGAGTATTTAATCATCAGCACTTTCAAGAAAGCCTTAGATGTCAGTCTAATTTGATGGAGAGGTAATGGGATTTTGAAATCTTTTCATGAACCAAGCCAACTTTTAAGTAGCCGGTCAATGAGTGGTTCCTTCAGCATCCTGAGCCATTTGTGGTCAGATTTAAGATAATTAAATGGCTCATGTTTCAAGGATGCTCTGACTCACTTTAGAGAGGCCTAGAAAAAAATTCCAGTGTCAATAATTACCTTCGGCCTGCCCATATCTCCCCCTTCACATTTTTTTTTTTTTTTTTGAGGCGGAGTCTCAGTCTGTCACCCAGGCTGGAGTGCAGTGGCGCGATATCGGCTCAGTGCAACCTCTGCCTCCTGGGTTCAAGGGATTCTCCTGCCTCAGCCTCCTGAGTAGCTGGGACTAAAGACCAACACCACCATGGCTGGTTAATTTTTTGTGTTTTTAGTAGAGGCAGGGTTTCACCACGTTGGCCAGGAGGGTATAAAACCCCTGACCTCAGGTGATCTACCCACCTGGGCCTCCTAAAGTGCTGGGATTACAGGCATAAGCCTCTGCACCTAGTCTCTCTCTTCACTTTTAAGTGAAATTCTTTCCTCAAAGAGTGTATCTGATGCTGAGGGCTTGCTGTCTTGTAAGCTTGTACTATGGCTTTTCCTACTATATAAAGCAGTAGAGTGTTATGATGAAATATTTTCGTGAATTTGATTTTCTCTAATTCTGACAATTGTTAGTTATCTAATATGAAAAGAGTACAACTAAAAATAAAGATGGAAACTATATTATAATTAGGTGTAATACACATATATACCATTGTATCTATTTTTAAATATCTTCACCTCTTGATGTATGTAAAAAAATCATGATATACACTCTAAATATATACAATTTAAAATATATACAATAAAACACATTTCAAAAAATGCCTTCACTGTTTAACACCTTTATTGCTAACTAATAAAGTTTCTTAATGTTCACAGTGAACCTTATTTCTTAGAACTGATTTATTTTTCTCTTTTATTACAGGTGGAAAAACTAACCAGCTGAATCTCCAGAACACTGCAACTAAAGCAATTATTCAAGGCCTTATGCCAGACCAGAATTACACAGTCCAAATTATTGCATACAATAAAGATAAAGAAAGCAAGCCAGTTCAAGGCCAATTCAGAAGTATGTATTTACAGTTCTGAAAGTACCTCTGCAGGACTCTGTCCCAGCCTTGGATTTGAGTCTGTGATATATATTCTACAACTTAAAATTCTAGATTTTTCAGATTTATAGAGATCCTAGAAGACCTTCAGTCTTACCTTCAACAAATTCCTCTGATCTCTAATACTTTCCTACCCTTCCTTTTCCCCCATTTTGCTGTATTCCTACTTACCCTTTGTGCTTTAGTTTCCAATGAACTTTTTAATGTTGGCTCCTGAACCTTACCCAGACATCTCTCCTATGTGATTTCTTAGCATCTAGAGCTTCCCTTCTGGTACTATAATACCATATTGTAATTGCTTATTTACTTCTCTGTGACCCCCACAAGCCTGCAAGTTTTGCAAAGACTGTAACTCAATGATTTTTATTTCTCGTTGTATCACAGTTGCATATTATAGGCCTGGCATATAATGGGTGCTCCATAAATATGAATGTCTGAATGGATAATGCCTGCATCTCCCCTATAGGATCCCCAGAAAGTGCCAGTCGAGCCTCTACTAAAACAACCTACGCAACAGGGAATTTAATTCTTTCCAATTGTTAATCAATTGACATAGGGACCGTTCTATGCCAGTCTCCATGATAAGCTGGTTTGTCAATAAATACAATGTGAGAAGTATTGGAGAGAGTACATACAGGACTCTGTGAAGAGAGGTACTCTCTCTGCCCCAGTAACGGGCTGTGGAGAGGATAGACATGGGAAAGCTTCACGTTTGAGCCAGTTCTCAAATAGTAAATTGGGAATTTGGAGAAATGACAGGGTGTGCAAAGGACATTCTAAGCGGGAGCGAAAGCTCTGCAATGGTCCAATCAATGTCCACAGAGTTCGTTAGGAAACATTTCTTTAGATTGAGTTTAAAAATGGTCTACACAGGCTGGGCACGGTGGCTCATGCCTGTAATCCCAGCACTTTGGGAGGCTGAGGCAGGTGGATCACCTGAGGTCAGGGGTCCGAGACCAGCCTGACCAACATGGAGAAACCCTGTCTCTACTAAAAATACAAAATTAGCCAGGCGTGGTGGTGCACGCCTGTAATCCCAGCTACTCAGGAGGCTGAGGCAGGACAATCGCTTCAACCCAGAAGGTGGAGGTTGATCTTGGTGAGCCGAGATCGCGCCATTGCACTGCAGCCTGGGCAACAAGAGTGAAACTCCGTCTCAAAAACAAAAAGTAAAATAAAAAATAAAGATCTACACAGGCCCTGATTCTTCTGTCTCTCGGGAGACATTCATTCATTCTTTTCTCTTTTTTTCATTGAACAAATGTATTTCACATGCCTATTAAGTGCCAGACTGTTTTCTAGGCACTTGGGCACAGGACAAATCCCTGCCCCATATGGACCTTATATTCTAATGACCAGAGACTACAGCAACACCCTTTTCCTGAAAGTGGTGTTTCAAACGTGAAGGATGAAATTTTTTTGTATTGTGAATACAAACAGAAGAAGCCTAGCCTAGTTAACTTTCTGTTATGTCATTGCTAAAAGAAACTCTTCTTAAAAGCCCAATTTATTATTCAGGACAATTTAAAGCATAATAAAAAATCATCAGAATATTTTAATGAACTCCTAAGTAGCCGTCATCTGGCTTCAGCAATTAGCTGCCCATGGCCAGTCTTATTTCTTCTATCCCTCAAACCCTTTTCCTTATTATTTTTTGAGCAAATTGTAGACATCATTTCAAATAGATTTTTTTTTCTAAATTTTAAACAATAGCTTTTAAAATCCTACGATAAGATGAATCCATAAATCTGTGTGGTGGTGGGTCTGGAACTTTGTGTGCAGCAATGTTCTATCTAGATTTTTTATACCTCTTCCCTCCCTTTTTTCTCTTCCTCTTCTCTGTAATGTTTTGTGAGACATGTAGGCTGGTGCAAAAGTAGTTGTAGTTTTTGCAATTACTTTAAATTGGAAAAATTGCAATTACTTTTGCACCAACCCAATATTTTGTAAATCTTTGAAAAAATTAAAAGCACACACAACTTTGTTACCTCTTGAAACTTCTGAACAAAGACATCTGGCAAATTCACCTGTCAGCAGGGCATACACGTGTTGTAAATGTTACATTCTTTTGAGATTCACATTGTCCAGGAGCTTTAGAAAAGCTTTTTATGTTATTTTTGGTATAAATTAGCCTTCTGTCTCATTTTACTGGCACTGCACTTTAGTTTCTGGCCTCCAAAATTCCTGCATGAGTAGCTGAAATAACTTCACTTAAAAGTTTGTGAGAAGCAGTAAAAGGGATAAGGAGAAAATACTCATCTTTCTCTAGTCTGAGGTTTTGCAATTGATTATTTCAAATATTCCACCGATTGAAAAGTAGAAGAAACACAGAGTCATATAAATCTTCCCAGGCTACTTCTTCAAAACGCTTAAAAGGAAATTCATTTGTTTCCATCATGCTTAACTCTGCTAAGATAGCTGTAGAGAAACAGTATAACTGGTTAGCTAGATAAATAATATGCAAGCGTGTATTTTTTATTTTTTATTTTTTTTGAGATGGAGTCTCGCTCTGTCACCCAGGCTGGAGTGCAGTGGCGCGATCTCCGCTCACTGCAACCTCTGCCTCCCGGGTTCACGCCATTCTCCTGCCTCAGCCTCCCGTGTTGCTGGGACTACAGGTGCCCGCCACCACGCCTGGCTAATTTTTTGTATTTTTAGTAGAGACAGGGTTTCACCGTGTTAGCCAAGATGGTCTCGATCTCCTGACCTTGTGATCACCTGCCTCGGCCTCCCAAAGTGCTGGGATTACAGGCGTGAGCCACCGCAGTCGGCTAACTGTGTTATTTTTATTGGCAGGATAGAGGGATTTGTTCTGCCCAAATAGCAGTTTGTAAGAATAAAATGAAAATTGCTTGGATAGCTTTCTTTTTCCTTTTGCATTTCAGTTATATGCCTGCTCTCTGTGAGATGGAGCTAAAACCTAGTCTCTTCCTAGAAAACTTTCGTGGTTGGATCCAGGAAAGTGGTGATCAAGATAAAGCTTGTGGCTCTAAGTTTGCTTTTAGTGCAGGGATTTGAATTCTTTATGAGTTCATATTTTGATACACAGTAAAACATAAGAAATGATCTTTGAATTTCTAAGACAGAAAGGCAGATCTGATCTAATAGGTGTTATGACTCCAGATTTGCCACAAGCAGTTCAACCACTTCCAGCCTCAGTTTCTTCACCTGCAAATGAGGGTGATGATATGCCTATTACTGTGCAGATGAACTTACTTCACCACATAGTAGAGCATGGTAGCTATTGTTGTCGTAAGAAATACCATTTTGCTTGTTAACTATCTGTTTTCCAATTGATTTTGCCCCTACATGAGGAAGACAGCACCTTGGTCAACATACATGTTTACATCTTATATGTGACATAGTGGATCAGCTTCCATAATGGCTGTTATTTTTTCTTGTTTATTTATAGACTGCTTTTTATTGCTCTGTGTTTTAATTTAGTACCTTTAAATATGGAGGGCACCTCTCCAATGATTAGGAGAGACATGAGATGGAAGTAAAAGTTTTATTACTTACAGGTCCTGAGAGTTATATGGTATGCCTGGAGGCCACACCCATGGAGGTCAGGGAGCACAAGAAGTGGGGGCACCCATAAGCCAGGGTCTTTATTGGGGTCCAGGGCATTATCCTCAGGTTTCTTTGAGGAGGGTTTTAATTGGGGCATTTAAATCAAGCAGGCATGAGTTCTAAGAGGTCACACTGTGACTGGGAGGCAGTCAGTGTGGCATATCTCACAGTTCATGCAGAGAATGAAGGCCAGTGGCGCCAGTCAGGTGGGCTGTATGCGGCTCTCTCATAGGGAGTAGAAGGTAGAAATAGATCTAGGGGAGACTAATGAATAATGAATAGTAAGAGTAACTCCCAAATAGAGACTGGCAGAAACTCCACTGGAAAGGTGACGTTTGAACTACACTTTGAAAGATGGGCAGGGAGCAGTTGTTTAAGTCGGATAATCTGGATTAACCACATTTAGGAACTAGTGCTTTAGGGTATGTTGTAGGACCAGAAACTGTGTCAAGGGTGATTGAGCCTGTTTCTAGTATGAGTAAGTCCAACTTACTAAATGGATGCTGAGGCAACATGAAATTTGTAAGAATTCACCACATTCTATGTTGGAAAATTTTTTTCTCTTTTAAATGTGTTTTGTCAATCTTTGCCTGCAAATTCCTGCCTTTCTTTGGAAGTCTGACTCAAGAGGGAAGTTTCTCCAAGTCTCTACCTCTGAATTTATTACTAGTCTTTCCTAGAACTGTTTCTACCTCCAGCATCACTCAGCACGATCTTTCTCATATTAAAGTTGCAGACATATTTTGTTTTAGAAAATGCAAGTAATTTGGGGTGACAGCACATGTGTGGGTGGGATTGAAGATACAGATTTGGGAATTATTTATGAAAAGGTGAGAATTTAAATTGTGGGATGGTAAAATTACAGCGGGTTGTACAGAGACACAAGACACTCTTAGTATATGATTGTGTTTCATGAATAGTAATAGAGAAAGAGCCCAAAGAATGAGAATGAAAAGGAGTGGTCAACAGGAGAAAACCAGGATAAAGCCATTGTAAAAACTGAGAAAGAAAAGAATTTAAGTGTGTATGTGTGTGTGTGTGGAGGGGGGGTGCGGTGGTGGTGGTGGGGGTGCTCCAAAGTGCCAATGCTTATAGAGAAGTCGGTGAATGAAGTTTTAAAAAAATTGTTATAAAAATTTATACATATCAGGATCACGGCATGTTATATTTTTATTTTTAAAATGTTTTAAAATTGTGTTTTAAATCCTGGAATTTAATCTCTGGGTAGCAGAAAGTCAAGGAAGGTTTCTAAGAAAAGGAATAATAGAGTGACATGACCTTGGCAAATGACAAATCTCAAACCATTTCAGCAAAGCGATGGAAGACAGTGGAAAGAAAGAGGAGGAGGAGATGATAAAGACAGGATGAATGGAACAATGTCCTGGAGAAGGCAGCAAGGGTGGTTCAGAGGAAATCATTGCTTCCCCTATGTAGCTTACCCCCCAGTACCTTTGGCGATTTCCATGAAATGAATGTAGCAATTAAACGAAATACCTTGGCTCACTTCTGCATTTTCACGGGGTGTTTTATTTGTGCAGAAACCGCTGCCATTTGGCAGGCTCTTGGACTGCTTCAAACAGCCTAAGGTGCTATTTGGCAGAAAAGCAGCTGTGCAGTTTTAAGGAGAGAATGCAGTGGAAAGTTAAGCTAATGGTGTAGGTTGATACGAATTTATTAAAAGGCCATGGGGCATTTTTTGGTCCCTGAACATTTTCTAATTAAAACCATAAAAAACCACCATTTATTAATGGGGAAACTTTTTTTTAAGTTTGAAAAGGAATTATTATAAGGCTCTTCACTTTTTTTATTTTTTTATTTTTTTGCTGATGGAGCAATTCCAAATGAGGCTATTTATGGTTAAGATCTTTCTAGAATGGGGACCAAGCTCACAGGCTAAGTCCAGAGACTTGAAGATACAGCTTTAACCCCATGCCAACACTTAACTGGTTTTATGAAATAGGTTTTAGCTTTCTGGTTCTTCATTCCCTCATGCATAAGCTAGGGATAATTATGCTGATTTTACAGCAGTTATGAAGGATTAAATATTTGTGACACATCTGCCCATAGTGCATACTCAGCCAAAGTAGTTCCTTAGGTGTTTCTGTGTCTTCTCATGACATAGTTGAAAAAAAAAAAAAAAAAGAGCAGTTCTAATATTTGGGGATGAGTTTGTACCATGGAGCTCATTTCTGTAAATACTTTTAGGGCTCTCAAGGGTTTTAGTAAAACTCTATGAACGTTTTCTTTTAGACTTTAATATAACACGGTGCTGTCTCTCTACTTTTCTTCCAGTTAAAGATTTAGAAAAAAGAAAGGATCCAAAGCCCAGAGTCAAAGTTGTGGACAGAGGAAATGGGAGTAGACCATCTTCACCAGAAGGTCAGAGACGATTTTGATTAACTCATGTTGGGAGTTGGGTTGTTTTAGTTACACAGGCAATTCTCATGTATGTGGTTGCTGACCCCATCTGAGAAGTGCAGGTCTAATATGAAGATCGCCTGTGGCCTCTTTGTACTCTTCCTTCCTTTCCCACACAAGATGACCCTCAACCCTTTGGCATGGCAGGTGACCTTTAGGGCACCTTTCTCAGAATGGTGCATATATGTATAGCCTATCATAGTTCTTGTTCTGTGCATACCTTTTCACTTGGAAACCTATCATGCCAATTCATATAGGAGGCAGGATCACCCAGTGTAAATTGCATGGGCTCTCCCACTTGCCTGCCTAAATTCAAAGCCTGCCTTTACCACTTTGAGTGATCTTATACTAGTTATCCAAATGTCTATGTCTCTATTTCCTTATCTGCAAAATGTGGAGAATGGGATTCAGATCATAGAGTTCTTTGGGATAAAATGCATTGATATGGGTAAAATACTTAGAACATTGCCTGCCATTGAATAATGTTAGTTATTATTGTTAGTCTACCTCATTCTTTTTAATAGCCAGATAGTATTCTATGGGATAGACTATTATAATTTAGTGATTAGTCCCCCCCAACCCCCTTTTTTTTGAGACAGGATCTCACTCTGTCACCCAGGCTGGAATGCAGTGTCACGATCTCGGCTCACTGCAACCTCCGCCTCCCGGGTTCAAATGATTCTCTTGCTTCAGCCTCCTGAGTGACTGGTATTACAGGCGCATGCCACCATGCCCAACTGATTTTTGTATTTTTAGTAGAGACGGGGTTTTGCCATGTTGTCCAGGCTGGTCTCGGTCAGGTGATTCACCTGTCTCTACCTCCCAAAGTGTTGGGATTACAGGTGTGAGCCATGGCACCCTGCTGGTTATTCCCCTTTTGATGAGCATTTAATGTTGTCCAATTTTCACTATCACAAACATGCTGTAACAGCATATTTCTAACTGTGGAACTGCGAAGTTAAAGGATAAGCAAATTTTAGCCTGCCAAATTGATAGATGGCAGGCTCTATCAATATCGACTTAAATTTTTTTCAGTGATTTGTACTTCTGCCAACAATATGTAACAGGGATTATTTCATATGTTCTTTTCAACATTTGAAATCCCTAATATTGAAAAAATTCCCCAATTTTATATCATTTGCTTAATTTACATCTTTTTGATTACTAGTGAGGCTGAATATTTTTTCATATCTTTAGTGGTCATCTGTAATTTTTCCTGTTCATTTTTGTTTTGTGTTGTCTTTATTTCTTTAATGAATATATAAAAATTTTCTAAATATTTTGAGTATGAAACCCTTTTCTACATATTGTTGTAGTTTTGCAAATATTTTCTCCTGGTGTATAATTTGCCTTGCAACTTTATTCATCTTTTTGATAATTTTTAATACAATTTAAAAAATCCTTGACAAATGTTTTACTCTGAATTTTGATGCATTTCTTGGTTTTCTAATATTTTAACATGAAACATTTGCCTATTTTTCTTCTAATGATGTGCAGGTTTATATTTATATTTATTACAACTTATTAAATATGTTAGATATAAAATGTATAAAAAGAATGTCATAAACATGTTTGTCCAGATTAAGAAAATAAACCTATTACCATACAGTTAAAACTCATTACTTATCCCCATAAATTCCCTTTCCTCTCTTGTAGGAGGTTGCTGAAGTCAGTTTTTAACATTCCAATATGTCTTTATCATTCTACTTCATATATATTTGCAAGCTTAAAACATATTATACAAAGTTCAAATTTATATGTAGTTTATTATAATGGATGTATACCTTTGCAACTTTTAAATCTAATGTTAAACTTTTTTGAGTTATCTGTTGATTTATGTAGAGCCAATTTATTCATTTTCTTTACTGTGTAGAATAGAATGCCACTGGATAAATATATTCCAATGTATTTAGCCCTCCCACTCTTGATGTTACCAGTATTTTGCTATAATTAATTTGTTGTAAGTATCTTTGCTTATGTCTCCTGTACATGTGGTAGAATTTTTCTAGAGTATATACCTTGGAATCAAGTTATTTAGTTGCTGCATATATATATTTTTATAGCTTCTCTTGATATCTTTTTATGCTTTTATATCCAGTACTTCATTGTATTTTCTTTTTCCTAACATCCTGAGTTGAGTGTTTATACCTTAATTTTTAATTTTTCTTTTCTATTATATGCATTTTAAAATATCCAAGTACTACTTGAGCTGTCTCACATAGGTTTTGATATGTAGTGTTGTTATGCTGTAGTTCATACTATTTTCTAAATTTCACTAGATTTTCTCCGTTAATCCATGAGTTACTTAGAAATATGCTATTAATTTCTAAACATCTGGAGATTTGAAAAGAAGACATTTATTTATTATTGATGTCTAATTATTGTATTGTGGGTAGAGAATGGGGTGTGTAGAAATATTCTTTGAAATTTGTTGAGGCATTTTATTACTTAAATGTGGTCAGTTTTTAAAACCATTCCATGTGTCCTTGAGAAAAATGTGCATTTCAATTTCCCTTGATGGTATTTGCCCATTTCTATTTGTAACTCTGGCAATTTTGTTTTAAATACCTAAGGCTAGATAGAAATAAAATAAGAGTTATATATTTTTCTAGTCAATTTTTCTTTTTCATATTTTTTAATGATTCTTTTTATTCTTAGTAATTCAATATTTGCCTCAAGGACTATTTTATCTAATATTAATATGGCCATATCACCTTTATTTTATTTAGTACTCATATAATGCATTGATTCTCTATTCTGTAACTTTCATTCTCTTTGTGTCTCAAGTTCAAGGTGAGTAATTTGTAAAGTAGATTAATTTGCATTAAAAAATTATCTTACAATCATTGTATTTTACTTGATAGCTTTAGTTTACTTAAATGTGTTGATGTTACTGATAATTTTGGACTTACTATTTATTTTATGCTATTATCCTACATTTTTCTTATCTTTTTTCCCCCCATTATACCTTACTTAAAATTGACCAAGTTTCTTTTCTCTTTAAATCCATTTTATCCCTTACTGACCTGGAAAAGCTAACATAGTCTAATCCTAATCAATATCTTTACTACTTCCCTATAATATAGAATACAGAATTTAATTATGCTTTATATTCAACTATTACTCTCCTGTCTTACACATCATTTTTGAAAAATACATTAACTTATTTTTTGCCTCACAAATATATTATTGAATACAGTTATTATAGATATTCTTTAACAATCAGTGTTTGTCCAGATTTGCCCACGAAGTTGTTTTGTTCACCATTTCATCTTGCATCTCAGACCTTCTCTATGTATCCACTTTCCTTCATAGAAGATCTGCGGTGATAAATTTATCTTTATTCGTGCAAAAATATCTTCACTCTGTAGTCACTATTGAGAGATTAGCTGGGTACGAGATTGAGAGTTGTCTCTAATCATTTCAAAGACATTTTACTATCTTCTGGCTCCTGTTGCTTTGTTGAGATGTGTGTTTTCAGTCTAAGGGTTGTTCCTTTGTAGGTGACCTCTCTTTTCTCTCTGGATGTGTTTCAGGCTTGCTGTCTTTTATCTTTGGGGTTCTGCTGCTTCACTATCGACAGCCCAGATGTAGATTTCTTTGTGTTTCCAGATTTCAGATTTATATCTTTCACCAGGATTGGAAAATTCTTGACCTTTAACTCTTTAAATATTATTTTTCTCAATAATTTATATTCATATTCTTTCAATTAGATTTATGACAGTTTCTTTGGACAATCTATGTCTTTTAATACTAATATTTTCTACCTCTCTGATTTTACGAATGATATTTTGGGTTCCTTATATCTGTCTTTTAGGACACTAGATCTCTTCCCCTCTCTAATCTACTCTTTAGCCTGTTCTTTTCAATGGGGAAATCTTTTATTCCTAGAAATTACATGTGCTTATTTTTCAAGGTTGCTAGGAATTTTTTATGGTGCTTGGTTCCTTTTTAATTGTTAATCATTCTGATATTTTAATCATGATTGTTTTATATTCTGAATTCAATAATTCTATTATTAAAGCATTTTAGGGTTAAATTTGTGTGTGTGTGTGTTTTTGTTTGTTTGTTTTGTTTTGTTTTTTAGATGGAGTCTTTCTCTATTGCCCAGTCTGGAGTGCAGTAGTGCAATCTTGGCTCACTGCCACCTCTGCCTCCTGGGTTCTAACGATTCTCCTGCCTCAGCCTCCCAAGTAGCTGGGATTACAGGTGCCTGCCACCATGCCCGGCTAATTTTTGTATTTTTAGTAAACATGGGGTTTCACCATGTTGGCCAGACTGGTCTCAAACTTGTGACCTCAGGTGATCTACCTGCCTCCATCTCCCAAAGTACTGGGATTACAGGCATGAGCCACCACATCCGGTTAGGGTTAAATTCTTGTTACTTGTTTATACTGACTTTCATTCATGGGGCTGGTTTCTTTGTATGATGTGTCACTTTGGCTTGTGGACTCGTGTGGAAATTCTTCACAGCATGTCTTAAGGGTGAGCTCCTTCAGAAGGGGGCATTTTGGTTGCTACCAACCTGGAAACGCTTTATGTTAATTTCTTGTCTTAAGATACTCAGGGCTTGTCCATGGTTACAAATTCACAGGAGAGACAGTTTTCCTCCACATAGAGCTTAGACCAATGTAAACCCTTTCCTTGTCATCTCCCTTGCTAGAAAGCAGTTATTTTTCTAGTCCAACAATTTGTAAGGCTATGGCCCTGTGAGGGTGCCTCCTTTACATAAGAACTATCAAGTCCAACTTCCCACCTTGAATGCATTAAGGTTTTGTCTCCCATTCCAGCATGACTATTACAGCTTAATGTCTTGATTGATAAATTTCTGGTTAAGGTGAAATCTACCAGATATATATTTTCCCTTGCAGTAAGTAAGTAGCTTATGATGAGATATTTTTGAGACATGTAAATACTCTGTTTCTCATTAAAATTTCACCTACTTGCTTTAGCGTCTATTAATTCTTGCCTGAGTCAGTAACTATTATGATGTTTCTCAAATGGTAATTTTTCTAACTCCATTTTTCATTCTACATTTATTATTTGGCATTCTACTGTAAAGAAGATTTTTCCCTTCTCCCACACTTGTTTTTCTTTTCATATGAGTATGGACTGGTGGGTTCTTAGTTTATTTGAGTGGGTTATAATCATTACTGTCATTGTTTATTATGATGCTCAAATTGTTCCAGATTTGCTAGGTGGGAACTATTTCACGCTGTCTCTTATGTCTTTTAAATATGTTCCCATCATTCTTTAAGTTATTTCTTACTTTCTGGCACAAACTTTACATTCTGAGCTCTTGTATTTTTTCTACCTGGCCCCAAAATGAACCATTTCTTCCAAGAATCGTGGCTTCTTTTTGTGGAGAATAGTATTTTGCAACCAAAATGTGGGTACTAACTGTGCCTCTTGCTTCTGGAGTGTCATACCATTATCTGTCTGTCTGTCTCTCATTCTCTTGCTCTCTAGCAATCAGTCATCTGTCTATCTATCATTTACTTATCATCTATCAGTCATCTATCTGTTGTCTATCATCCATCTATCTATCATCTTTCTATTATCTGTCATCTATCTATCTATCTATCTATCTATCTATCTATCTATCATCTATCTATCTTACTGCATCTTATATCTATCTTTTGCCCATATCACAGGGTTTATTTTAGCCCTCCTTCTTCTAATATTTATAACTCCCCTTTCAAGAGAGTGAGAAACATGACTCCCAATATTCTAAATATATCTACTCAAATGGTCAATCATAGAAATAGTTTTAGAACTGCTAATCTGTGCATACTGCAAAAAGACAAACAATTCTATTAACTTGAGTTCAATGTTTGCTTTTATTTTTGCTTTTATTCTAGAGTATATCATATCTGTATTCAAAAGGATCTTGGGTTAGTTCTTTTCTTCCCTGTTCACTGTGATTTTGTTATTTATTTTAATAGGGAACAGTTAAGTTAATCCGTGAGTATGTAAAATATTGGCACATTTCCAGAAGTTGAAAAGTCTACAAAAGGATGACACTGAAAAAGAAGTATCACGTCTGCTATTCCTTCCAACCAACTTTACTTGCCCCTCCTATATAATCAAATGTGTTAGTTTCCGTCTTATCTTTTGTTTGTTTCTTTGTGTAAGAACAAACAGATTTGTTAATATTTTTAAGGGAGAATTTTACAAGGAAGTTTGCGTGTTTGGATTGGCATTTTTTTTTTTTTTTGGCCACTTGATGCTTAGACAACAGTATTTAAGGTGAAATCTATGGAAGCATTTGTGGATTAGAGTTTGGCTCCAGAATTTATTAGCTATAGCTATGTATTTCTAAAGTGTCTTAACTGCTGTATTCTTTCCCCTGATGCACCTTCCTCTTTCCTTTCCAAAACCTAGGATTGAGTGAAACGAATTAAAACTAAGAAGTAGACAATGGAAGAGTGAGGCTACTATTGGCACATGTTCTAATAAATACCAATACACATTTGGAGAAGGAAGATTCATAAGCAGTCCATTTCCTTCCTCACTGAAGATATGTCTGAACATATGTTTACGGAAGAGTTCTTTCCGAGCCCACTTTCAGGCAGGTGCTGTCTCAAAGGGTTTATTGTAGTGATGAGGACTTGGGGTAGGGCAAGAACTTTCAGGAGGTTTGTGGAAAATAGGTATCTTCCTCTTTCAGGTGAGGGTTTCTGTGAGGTGTGTGCCAGGGCAGTGAGGACTTTGTGAGAGCGCTGGTTATGTGGGAGAATTGTCTTAAGAAGTAAGTTATAAACAATGGTGACAATCCAGGACAGAGTTACAGCTCCTAGGAGGTGGAGGGGGATGCATTAGTGTGACCCAATGGAGATAAAAGATGACCCCCTCCACCCCAACCAGGTCGTTTATGCAACCCTTAGCATAAGCCGCTCCTCCAAGTCGTGGTGCTTTCATGATCCACATTGAACTATACTGCTCTTTGTTTTCCCTGAAATCTGCGATTTTCTTGTATAAGCGTCTACATTGATAGTGGCTCAGATACAATCAGATATATTATACATATTTTACAATTTTAGTTTAAATGCACAGAGTTAAGATCCTTAACAGAAGTGGCTGTGCAGTTAAATACTTAACTTGTTTCCAATCTACTGTACATGTTTCTTTAATAATCCAAAATTAACTCACAAACAAAAATGGTATTTGCCTTTGAGCATAATATTGGCACATTTGCATTAATGGCTATTTCTCCATCATTGTCCAAACAGCTTTCTTTAATCATTTTTGGAGTTTTGCACAAGAATGCAGAACCTGATTGGAAATGATTAAGAGATTGATAGGAAAAACAGCATAGGGTTTTTTTTTTCTCTTCTTCTTTTTCAGTGATTTTTAAAATTAAGATGACCAGCCTTCTTTGTTTTGTTTTTAATGGATTTTTAAAAATACTGTAGTCCCTACACTGTCGGGGTGAATCTCAGTGCTCTCATTTTCTGGGGGAAAAATGAGATGAGCTTAAATTATTCTTTCCAGAAATCAGCAAACTATGGCCCATGGGCAAAATTCAGTCTTCTGTCTATTTTTTAAAATAAGGTTTTATGGGAACACAGCTATGCTCATTCCTTTACATATTGTCTGTGGCTGCCTTCCCACAATATCAGAGTTGAGTAGTTACAAGAGAGATCATATGACCTGCAAAGACTAAAATATTTTCTGTTTTGCTCTTTTCAGAAAAAGTTTGCTTATCTTTGTCTTAGGATGTTTAAAAATTTTTGAATGTGTTGGCACACAATCCTTCACTAAAAAAGTAATGAAATGCTTTTCTGAGGACAACTGTTCTATTTTGCTATTTCATAATTGCATAGGCTATACTCATAAAAAAAATATATATATATATACACACATGCCTACCTTTGAACATTTCTACCTCTTATACTCCCATAGTTGATTTTTTTTTTTTTTTACCTGAAGCATGAGAACTCTCAAGAGTTAGCTTCGAGGACTGAGTTAAAATGTGTAAAATGCCTAGTACATAGTAAGTGCCACATATTTTATATATAGCATTTACTACATGCGTAAAACAGTTTAAATACATATATAAATAGCATAGTATTTGCTATTAATAATAACATGTATATTTTGCAAGAGCTAAGATCATCATGGGCAATGGTTTATATTATTGATTTAATAATGAATGCATAGAAGAGCTGGTAATTATCCCCTAGTATCAAGCACTGAATTAGTTTCTGGGGATTAAGTGGTGAGCATGGGAAGCAGAATTCTACCCTCATGGAGCTTACATAGTCTAGCAGGGGCTCAACACATGTGCCCAATGCCTTCTCTGGGAGAAGGGCCAGTTCTGAATTATGCAGTCATTATGGTTGAGTGTAGCCTGGGCACATGATTATTTTCGAGGTATATTTTCACTGACTGGGATCTCTCACCTCCCATTAATACTTTTATGGTTCTTGGCTCACAGTCAAGAGATTGATTTGAAATGTTGACACCTTTCCACTAGCTATTGTGGGACTTAGATCTGGCAAACCCAGGACTGTGAGTTCAAGTTGGTAAAAATGGGACTGTTAGGGTTTTAATTTCCGTTAGGTAGGCACTAGAAGGTAGCTAAAGTACAGGGAACTAGAGGGGTCCTGTAGGTTAGTGCTGGCAAGAACCTGACTCTACTCCTAGACTAAAGGGGAAAGAACTGGGTTCAATCATAAACAGGACATTGGGGTTAAGTGTGGACTGGAATTTATGCATTAAGGGATTTGAAGGATACCTGGATCGTAGAGTATGCTCCATTAGTGCTTCTTCCTCTTCTTGTTTCCCAGTTTCCTCCTCCTCACTTTCCTTTTCTTCCTCTCACTTTCTCTACCTTATTCTCATTGTTATTATAATTATTATTATCTAGACATTTGACGTGGTGTTTCAGCAACAACATCAGGGTGAACTAGAAAATTGCTCCTTATCCATGCAAGGGGTCCCTGAGGAAGCCACTCTGTATATGTCTGTGCCCTGAGTGAGGGAAGAGTCTTGAGAATGCATAACTTTGGGCCTGTGCCACACACAGCTTAGGTATCCAAATTTACGTTTACCATGTGCTCTGAGGCTTGCCCACTCAGGAAATTAATATAAAAATGGCTTCAGTTGGTAAAAGCAATGGAATGACTAGCAGAAGCAAACACAAAATCACATTTGAGCCAAGACCTGATAAAACAATGCCAAAAGAGAGTTCGCAATTCACAGTTTCAAAACATAGAACTAAACTGTGTGCCATAAGTAAGAGTCAGAAGACACAAAAGTGGTGGCCTCAGAAATCTATGAACTTTAATTATGGAATCATTACATAAAGACTATATAGTAAGGGCCTGGTGCAGTAACTCATGCCTATAATCCCAGCACTTTGGGAGGCTGAGGAGGTTGGATCACTTGAGGTCTTGAGTTCAAGACCAGCCTGGCCAACATGGCGAAACCTTGCCTCTGCTAGAAATACAAAAATTAGCCCGCAGTGGTGGTGCACATCTGTGATCCTAGCTACTCTGGAGGCTGAGGCAGGAGAATCACTTGAACCTGGGAGGTGGAAGTTACAGTGAGCTGAGATCGTGCCACTGCACTCCAGTCTGGGTGACAGAGCAAGAATTTGTCTAAAAAAAAAAAAAAAAGAAAGAAGAAGAAGAAGAAAAAAGGCTATATAATAAATAACAATATGATTACTAATGTCAGAAATATTTGAAAGAAGAGATGAAAAACCATGACAAGGAAAATAGGTAGATTAGAAAAGGTACCACATGAACATACAGAGTTCTGAAGAGCATAAACAAAAAAGATAGTCACAGCCATAATCATGCTGGTAAAACTGTAGGACACTAAAATTTCCAAAGATCAAAGGGGAAGAAATAGGAAGAAAAGAGCCAAATAAGAAGAAAAGGACTTGTTGAACCCATTTCTAAATGATTGAGATCTCACTGTGCATGCAGTTATTTGTTCTTCAGTGCTCTGGAGTACTAAATAAAACTTCTGGGGTTTTTTTGTTTGTTTTTTTTTAAATTTAAGTTCTGGGATACATGTACAGAATGTGCAGGTTTGTTACATAGGTATACACATAGGTGCCAGGGTGGTTTGCTGCACCCATCAACCCGTCATCTACATTAGGTATTTCTCCTAATGCTCTCCCTCCCCAACCCTCCCATCCCCCGACAGGCCCCAGTGTGTGATATTCCCCTCCCTGTGTCTATGTGTTCTCATTGTTCAGCTCCAACTTATAAGTGAGAACATGTGGTGTTTGATTTTCTGTTCCTGTGTTAGTTTGCTGAGAATGAGGGTTTCCAGCTTCATCCATGTCCCTGCAAAGCACATGAACTCATTCTTTTTTACAGCTGCATAGTGTTCCATGGTGTATATGTGCCACATTTTCTTTATCCAGTCTATCTTTGATAGGAATTTGGGTTGGTTCCAAGTCCTTGCTATTGTGAATAAACATACGTGTGCATGTGTCTTTATAGTGGAATGATTTATAATCCTTTGGGTATATACCCAGTAACGGGATTGCTGGGTCAAATGGTATTTCTAGTTCTAGGTCCTTGAAGAATTGCCACACTGTCTTCCACAATGGTTGAACTAATTTATACTCTCACCAACAGTATTAAAGTGTTGCTGTTTCTCCACATCCTCTCTAGCATCTGTTGTTTCCTGACTTTTTAATGATTGTCATTCTAACTGGCATGAGATGACATCTCATTGTGGTTTTGATATGAGTTTCTCTAATGACCGATGATGATGAGACTTTTTTTTTCCATATGTTTGTTGGCTGCATAAATGTATTCTTTTGAAAGGTGTCTGTTTATATCCTTCTCCCACTTTTTGATTTTTTTTGTAAATTTATTTAAGTTTCTTGTAAATTCTGGATATTAGCCCTTTGTCAGATGGATGCATTGCAAATTTTTCTCCCATTCTGTAGGTTGCCTGTTCACTCTGATGATAGTTTATTTTGCTGTGGAAAAGCTCTTTAGTTTAATTAGATCCCACTTGTCAATTCTGGCTTTTGTTGCCATTGCTTTTGGTGTTTTAGTCATGAACTCTTTGCCTATGTCCTAAATGGTATTGGAATTTCTGGCCAGAGCAATCATGCAAGAGAAAGAAATAAAGGGTATTCAAATAGGAAGGGAGGAAGTCATATTGTCTCTGTTTGCAGATGACATGATTGTATATTTAGAAAACCCCATCGTCTCAGTCCCAAATCTCCTTGAGCTGATAACCAATTCAACAAAGTCTCAGGATACAAAATCAATGTGCAAAAATCACAAGCATTCCTAGACACCAATAATGGACAAACCGAGAGCCAAATCATGAGTGAACTCTCATTCACAATTGCTACAAAGATAATAAAATACTTAGGAATCCAACTTACAAGGGATGTGAAGGACCTCTTCAAGGAGAACTACAAACCACTGCTCAAGGAAATAAGAGAGGACACAAGCAAATGGAAAAATATTCTATGCTCATGTATAGGAAGAATCAATATCATGAAAATGGCGATACTGCCCAAAGTAATTTATAGATTCAGTGCTATCCCCATCAAGCTACCACTGACTTTCTTCACAGAATTAGAAAAAACTACTTTAAATTTCACATGGAACCAAAAAAGAGCCTGTATAGCCAAGACAATTCTAAGCAAAATGATCAAAGCTGAAGGCATCACACTACCTGACTTCAGATTATACTACAAGTCTACAGTAACCAAAACAGCTTGGTACTGGTACGAAAACAGATATATAGATCAATGGAGCAGAACCGAGGCCTCATAAATAACACCTCACATCTACAACCATCTAAACTTTGACAAACCTGACAAAAACAAGTGATGGGGAAAGGATTCCCTATTTAATAAATGGTGTTGAGAAAACTGGCTAGCCATATGCAGAAAACTGAAACTGGGCCCCTTCCTTACATCTTATACAAAAATTAACTCAAGATGGATTAGAGACTTAAACATAACACCTAAAACCATAAAAACCCTAGAAGAAAACCTAGGCAAAACCTCTGTTTTTAAAAAGTGGTATTAATTGACTTAGTTGAAACCATGACAGTGCAGATAAGACATGATTCCTCTCCACTGGGAATACTACTAGTCTGTAACATATTTTAAAATGTTTTCACTGAAATGTAAGAACCCAATTTACGTTATAAAATTCGGAATTCCCACCATTTATTTATCGGTCCTCAGTAGAGCTAATTGAAATACTGTTTTATTTCTCAGAGTCTATGTGCGATTCATTTCTCTTCTTTTTTTATACTTCATTTCTCCTTAGTTTATGACCTACCTTTACTGAAAAATTCTAGGCAGCATATTGGTCAGGAATCCTTCGCTTCAGTAGAAACACACTCTAGTTTAAGTACAAAAAGAATTGTACTGGCTCATGTAACTGAAGCATGGCTGGACCTAGGGTCTCAATCCAGTATCAGTTACTCTCTCTTGCTTCTCCATCTCCTGGCTCTGGCTTCCTCTGAGATGGCTTTATTTCTAGGTAGGGTTCCTACAGTGGCAATGAAGACCCCCACAGAGTTCCAGGTTCCCGAATTACATAATAGTGAGCAACTCCAATCTCATGTGGTAGGAAGCCTTTTTTTTTTTTTTTTTTGAGGCAGGGTCTCACTCTGTTTCCCAGGCTGGTGTGCAGTGGCACGATCTCTGCTCACTGCAGCCTCCACCTCCCGAGTTCAACAGATTCTCCTCCTGCAGTCTCCTGAGTAGCTGGGACTACAGATGGGCCCCACCATGTCCAGCTAATTTTTTTATTTTCAGTAGAGACAGGTTTTCCCCATGTGGCCAGGCTGATCTCTAATTCCTGACCTGAAGTGATACACCTGACTCAGCCTCCCAAAGTGCTGGGATTACAGCCATGAACCACTGCATGGTGGGCCATGAAGCCTTTTTAATGTTAGTTTCAGAAAGCATCTCAAGAACAGTTTTGATTGGTCCAGCTTGATTCATGTGCCCGTCTCTGATCCAGTTGTGGTGAACAAGGAAATGAAAGAATCTGCCTGGCCACACCAGGAGCTGCAAGGATGGTATTAGCCCTAACTGAAATATCTGGATTGAGAATGGAATTGGGCAAACACATTTAAGTCAACTATGGGGAGCTTTAAAATGTTTTACAATTCTCTTTAGATTATCTCCGAAATGTGCACTATTAAGATGAACTTGTTTCTGCCACATCATGAAAAAATTGAAGTATTTTTAAAAAGTAAAGTTTCAACCATATGGAGTATAATTTGACCATTAAGATCACCTTTAAAATAGTGCCTTAAGTTGCTCTGCGTTTCAGGAAAAAACAATTTTCTTTTACAAACAATGATGTAACACATGCAGTCTCAATGGGAGTGATATCCTTGAATGGGCAAAAATTTATTTTGGGAGTGAAAGGGGAAAATATTAATTCTTTTATGTGTTAAGTATAAATATACAATACATATATAAACAGCTATATGGTATACCTGTGGTTTTAAAATTTCATGAGGAGGTGATGAGGAAAAAATATCTAAAGACTCCTTATGGGAGTGATAACTAAAAATGGTTGCGAAACATTGATCTAATGCCACACATGTATTACAGAAAGGTTGTCCTGCAATTTTAGCCCCTTTCTCCCCTCACTTCTGCTCTCTGAGCATTCCATAACATTTTCTTTTTGAAACATGACCAAAAAAAAAAATACAAAAATTAGCCAGGCGCGGTGGCATGCACCTGTAGTCCTAGCTACTCGGGAGGCTAGGGCAGGAGAATTGCTTGAATCTGGGAGGTGGAGGTTGCAGTGAGCCGAGATCGCACCACTGCACTCCAGCCTAGGAGACAGAGTGACACTCTCCCCCGCGCCCCCCGCCAAAAAAATTTTTTGCTTATGCACTCCTGACAACAATTGGATGAAATTCTCCTAGCATTAGACCTGCAGTTTTCCTCTAGTTCCTCCCTGACTGCCCTTGATGAGATAGTTTTGAAGAATTTTGACACTTTTCCTCTGGCCTCCAGCAAAGTTTATTATTCTCAACTTGTTCTCCAGTGGTAAGAATTCTTAACTCTGTCTGAAATAAGTTTTCAAATGTCTTAATTCTTAAAAGAACTTGTAACATATCATTTTTAAAACAATTGGATACCTTATAGCTATGAGGACTGCTATTGATTTTGGCAGAGTGAGTCTCCCATAGGAATGCTTGGGCTTCTCTGACTTGTAACTTCCTCCTTGTCTAAGAATTTTCTACTGAGTATCTTGTCTCTGTACCTGCAAGGATGACTGTTGTCAAATTAAGCAGATGTTGTGACTTCAGAAATTGCAAAATGTCAGGATCAGTTCATTATTAATGGATTGGAGTAAGCAGGATAATTGAGTTGAGTTTTGTGAAAATCACCTTAAAAGACCAAAGTAAACATACAGCCAGATCATGTAGTATTATATACAGAGCTGAAAATAAATGGGAATATAATACACTGGCTCCTGAAGTTGAGCAAATTTCATTTTAAAATAGAAGTGATCAGCTAAAATAGCCTCTGTTGGATCAATATTCACTTCAGGAAATCAGGAAATAACTAGGCAACTGTACCAATAAAACTTTAAAGCAAACTTAATTTTTTTTAATTTTTCTTCTTTTCCTTCTTCTTCTTCTTCTTTTTTTTTTTTCTTGGGTCAATATTCACTTCAGGAAATCAGGAAATAACTAGGCAACTGTACCAATAAAACTTTAAAGCAAACTTATTTTTTTAAAATTTTTCTTCTTCTTTTTTCTTCTTCTTGGGTCAATATTCACTTCAGGAAATCAGGAAATAACTAGTCAACTGTACCAATAAAACTTTAAAGCAAATTAATTTTTTTTTCTTCTTCTTCTTCTTTTTTTTTTTTCCTTGGGTCAATATTCACTTCAAGAAATCAGGAAACAACTAGGCAACTGTACCAATAAAAACTTTATAGAAAACTTAATTTTTTTTTCTCCTTCTCCTTCTCCTTCTCCTTCTTCTTCGTGGAGTCTCATTCTGTAGCCCAAGCTAAAGTGCAATGGTGCGATCTCAGCTCACTGCAACCTCCGCCTCTGGAGCTCAAGTGACTCTCATGCCTCAGCCTCCCGAGTAGCTAGGACTACAGGCGTGTGACACCACGCCTGGCTAATTTTTTTGTATTTTAGTAGAGACAGGGTTTCACCATATTGCCCAGGGTGGTCTCAAACTCCTGAGCTCAGGTGATCCTCCTGACTCAGCCTCCAAAAATGCTGGTATTACAGGCATGAGACACCACGCCTGGCCTAAAGCAAACTTTATATAAAAATATATAAGAAGGATCACATATTTTCAAAGGAATTAAAATCCGTTTTAGGTATCTTGTATTGTGGTAGGGTAGGAAGAGTTTGGAGAGGGTACATTACAGGAGATGGGGGAATAAAAATTGAGTCAAAAGTTTCTGAGATGGGAATGTTGTTGGGAGAAAGAAGACTAATTGTATTGGGAGGAATTGAGAAATATACATGGACGGGTCAAGTGGAGAGCTTTGGAAAGTACAATGAACAGTTTAGGCTTAATATGGTAGGTGAGGAAGGAAGAAATAATCTTAAAATTTAGGTCACTTTGAGAGTCCTGTAGTTCAACCAGTCACGGGAATGGTGGAGGCTCCTGAGCCGTTTCTTCAAGGGTTGTCCTGCATCTGCTGTCTTTAACAGAGATTTTAATATTTCCCAAGACAGTCATCTTTGGACATTGTCTAATTGAGTTGAAATCTGTCACTTTACACACTCCTTCTGGGCATATAGAATCCTCCTAATCCCTCTTCTATGTGACAGCCCTTGACATATTTGAAGACAGCTGTCATGTCTTCTCCCAGTCCCCTTCCAGTTTAGAGCAGAGGAGAAATGTGATGCCTGTGGTGTTTACAGGATTGTTAGCTACTCTTAAGCTATAGGGCTCTGAGTGACAGCTGGAATGTTGTTTCGACTGTGGCGCAGCAACCGGGCTTCACATTCCTGTAAGTTGTCATGGTGTTATTCATCCCAGGTCGAATGTAGGACAAATGCGTATGGCTTTGATTCATGCTATCTTTAATTGCAAGGCTTGTCCACATTTTCCTTCCTTTCTTCCTTCCTTCTTTCTTTCTTCCCTCCCTTCCTTTCTCCAAAATACTTCTCTTCTGTGATGGGAGTTGAATGGTTCAGCCTTTGGAGTTAGTTCTGGGTTTGAATTTGAATCAAACCCAGATTCAAATTGTTGGTGGGCAAGTTATTTAACCTATATAGTTACTTAACCATTTTTTCTCTATGAAATGGAAAGAACATCTACCTTATAGGATTAATACTGGACTTAGATGAAAACGATGTATGCAGAGCATCTGATGAAAGCTATTACTAAATGGTAGGCTTTTCATAATTACTAATATAAAAAACGAAGCAAAGGAAAGTGTGTGTTTATGTGTGAGATGTGTTTGTGATGTGTGTGTGTGTTTGGAGAGATTATTTATTTATTTATTTATTTATTAGTTTAGACAGAGTCTCGCTCTGTCGCCTAGGCTGGAGTGCAGTAGTGTGATCTTGGCTCACTGCAACCTCTGCCTTCCAGATTCAAGCGATCCTTGTGCCTCAGCTTCCTGAGTAGCTGGGATCACAGGTGTGCATCACCACACCTGGCTAATTTTTGTATTTTTAGTAGAGATGGAGTTTCACCATATTGGCCAGGCTGGTCTCAAACTCCTGGGCCTCAAGTAACCTGCCCACCTCCACCTCCCAAAGTGCTGGGATTATAAGCCACTGTGCCTGGCTTGAGATATTGGTTTAATATAAAGAGTTGGTTCATGTGATTATGGAGGCTGGGCAATCCCAAAATCTGCAGTCATCAAACTGGAGATCCAGGAGAGTGACCATGTAGTTTCAGTTCAAATCCAATGGCCTGAGAACCAGGAGAGCTGATAGTATAAGTTCTAATCCAAACACTGGCAGGCTCAAAACCCAAGAGCCAATGTTTTAGTTCAAGTCTCAAGGCATAAAAAGACAACGTATGAGCTCAAGGCAGTCAGGCAGGCTTCTCTCTTACTCAGCATTTTTGTGCTCTTCAGTCTGCAATCCCTTAGAGGCCCATCCACATTAGGGAGAGGAATCTGCTTTATTCAGTCTACAAAAATCAGCCAGAAATACTCTCATAGACACATCCATTTGGTCAAATGTGTGGGCACCCCATGGCCTAGACAAATTGGCACAAGAAATTAACCACACACTGTATAATATATTTCTAGGAAGTCAGAAGTTCTAGGAAGAAAAATAAAACAGGGATAAAAGGAGTGAGTCATGGGAATACTGTGTTAGATAGGGCAGGCATCTGTCACTGTCAGGGGAGGCTTTGAAAGGTACATTTCCACCCACGATTGGATTAAATGAGTATTAACCTCACTCAGATTAATGTAAATTCCAGACACAGCTGAAATGAGCCCCTTGCTGCACATCCCCTACATAGATGGTTTCTGATGTTATCTCCTGTGAGGACAACTTCCATGGTAGTGATAGTGTGATATGTTGGAAAATGCATATTGGACCAAACATTTAGAAGACCTGTCGTGGCTGGGTGCAGTGGTGGTGGCTCACACCTGTAATCCCAGTGCTTTGCGAGGCCAAGGTTGCAGGATCGCTTGAGCCCAGGAGTTCGAGACCAGCCAGGGCAACATAGTGAGACCCCATCTCTACAAAAATTAAACAAACAAACAAACAGACATTAACTGGGCATGTGATATGTGCCTATTGTTCCAGCTACTCAGGAGGCTGAGGCAGGATCACTTGAGCCCAGCAATGCGAGATTGTAGTGAGCTAGCATTGCGCCACTGCACTCCAGCCTAGGTAACAGAGTGAGACCCTGTCTCTAAAAAGAGAAAAAGAAGAAGAGAAAAGTACCTGTTATCCAATCCTAGCTCTGCTAGTAACCAGTAAGTCAGTCACTTGTTCTCTCTGAACCTCAATTTCATTTTCTTTTTTCTTTTGAGATGGAGCTTCGGTCTTGTTGCCCAGGCTGTAGTACAATGGCGTGATCTTGGCTCACTGCAACCTCTGCCTCCTGGGTTCAAGCAATTCTCCTGCCTCAGCCTTCCGAGTAGCTGGGGTTACTGGTGCCCGTCACCATGTCCAGCTAATTTTTTGTATTTTTAGTAGAGATGGAGTTTTACCATGTTGACCTGGCTGGTCTCAAACTCCTGACCTCAGGTGATCCACCCACCTCGGCCTCCCAAAATGCTGGGATTACAGGCATGAGCCACCACACCCTGCCCTCAATTTAATTTTCTGAAAAATGGAGACAACATGGCTTCTCATGGGAATGTTGTAAAAGTCAGAATTTGCCAATGTATTGAAAAACCCTTTCAGAATGAAGGTTTCTCGTTGAGTTTCGGCGATGTAAAATGATGTTAACTCTTTTTATAAAAATACCTTCAGTAGTGTGGCTGGAGCCAATCTCTACGTGGTAACAGTGATCTTCCAAGAGTTCTACTGTACCAGATTCTTAGGGATTTTCTTTTGCTCTTGGTTTGGAAACTTGAATGTAACCTCACAGGAGACTTAAGTGAAAAATCGTTCTGTGGCCACAGTATTCCTTCAAATGTCTTGTGTAATGAATGGCTGAGCCTGATATTTTGCTAGTGGCATAGAACAAAATAATTCAAAGCCCCTAAATGAATCCTAGACCAGTTGTAGTGAAATCATCGTGAGGTTTTCTCACTGAGGTTAAGACAGGGTGAATAAAAATAGTACACACTCTCCTTTCATTCAGCTTAGCCTCCAGTATTAGGAAAACATCAAGGAAGGCAGGCCACTTTGATACGATCTCCCTGATTCCTAAATAACTGTAATCCACTTTCCCAATGCGGTAGTGTGGCAGGGCAGGAGGAGAGAACACGTTTAATTGAGCCATCATGGCTCATTTCTCTAGTGTCCTACTGGAAGTGTGAACTATGTGAACATAGGAATTATTTTTTAACAACACAATTCAATGTACTTTAGCTACACCGATGTACTATATGTCAAGAGTGGAGCCAGATAAAGTGGCTAAAAAGGCAAGTTACAAAAGCGCTCCCCAGTCAAGGAGTTCACAGTCTAATCAGGGAGATAGAAATGGAAGCCAATCATAATATTCCAGTGTGATGGGCACAACAAACAGTGTACAAATCCAGAGTCAATAAAGAGGGGCAGGTAATGAGTCCCATCTGAGGAGAGTGGGAAAAGATTCATGAAGTTGGTAAAGTGTGACCTGGATTTTGAAGGATGAATAGGAGTTTACCTGGCAGAAAAAGTTATCTTCTGTCAGCTCCCTCTTTTTTATCTTCACTGACTATGTTGATAAATACCTTTATCTAAGAATGCATTGTAAACATTTCATTATATAAACCATAATTGGGACTTTAATTTGAATGCCATTAGAACAAAAACAACATGGTTTAAAAGGAAGATTTTTATTCTGGTAATTTCATACTATTGCCATTACAGTAACATTACCCCTTGCCCCCACATAGAGTTACTCTTTGTATGATTTTGTTTACTTTTATAAAGCGCTTTTTTACATCTGAACCTATGTTGCTTTATTATAGTCTATTTCCTTTCACTAAGAATTGAATCACGGAGTGGTGTTAAGAGTCAAAAATAAATAAATAAATAAATAAAATAATTTAAACTGCAAGAAGTTGGGGGCTTTGTTGTGTTTCCGGTTGCTCAGAATAGTGCTTGGTACATAATAAACACTAAATAGATTTTCAATAAATAAGTAAATTTCATCCAGGAAATTAGTTGCATAACATCAGATGAATAAACATGGGTTTGGAGTTTCTCATGATGTCAGTAACACAATAAAATTGGTGTAAAATTTTTGGAAGAAGGATGCTTTTCACATGGGCAACTTCAGTATGAAAGTGCATTTATTTGGGAGGGAAAAACGTTCTAGAAAAATAATTGGAAATGTTAGCAAACAGCACAGATTAGCTGTGGACATAGCAGGGGCAAGCCCAGCAGACACTGCTTTATGTTACAAGCTTTTCCCCCTTGCTTTCTAAATTTATGTAACATAGAGTGCCTTCCTGAAGTCAGTATACAGCCCTGTGGTTAAAAACATAGGTTGTGGAGACACATTGCATAGGTTGTGGAGACACATTACTTGGGTTTCAAATCCCAGATTTGCCACTTCTTAGCTGTGTGACACCCTGGGCAAATCACGCAGTCCTTGTATGCCATACTTTTTGACTGCAGATGGGAATGATAATAATGGTACCTCTTCCATAGAGTTGTTGTGAGGACTAAATCAATAGATAAGTGTGGAAGACTTAACTTTTTTTTTTTCTTTTTTTTTTTTTTTGAGATGGAGTCTCGTTCTGCACCCAGGCTGGAGTGCAATGACGCAATCTCAGCTCACTGCAACCTCCACCTCCCAGATTCAAGCGATTCTCTTGCCTCAGCCTCCTGAGTAGCTGAGATTATAGGCACCCACCATCATGCCCGGCTAATTTTCGTATTTTTGTAGAAACGGGGTTTCACCGTGTTAACCAGGCTGGTCTTGAACTCCTGACCTCAGGTGATCCACCCATCTTGGCCTCCCAAAGTATTGGGATTACAGGCATGAGCCACCACACCCAGACTTAACATTTAATATAATAATGTACATCATTTCCAAATATGGAATGTTAAGAAATCACTAGTTCTTCCAATTCTTCTCATCACAAAACTCCAGAAAATATAGAAGAGAAAGGGGATCATTTCCTCTGGACTTGCGCAATTGTTCCTTTTGATTCTATCTGTGACATCAAACTGTTATCATCTTTGTAATCTAGGCCATATATTGAGTGCTTTTCTTTAAGTTCAGCTGTTTCAGCATGTTTTAAAACACCATCTGTATTTTCAGAG
The DNA here is from genome assembly GCF_049350105.2 of Macaca mulatta. Classification (NCBI taxonomy): domain Eukaryota; kingdom Metazoa; phylum Chordata; class Mammalia; order Primates; family Cercopithecidae; genus Macaca; species Macaca mulatta. The sequence goes on from NC_133413.1 coordinate 130,573,413, forward strand.
TTGCATTTTAGATAAGACCCATGTAAAGTTAAGAGCTGAATTAAAATATGGTTCAAGAGGTCATTTCCTGTCCCTTTGCTTTAATTTTAAATACAGGCTTGCAGACAAAAAGGATTGATTTTATTTTACAAATTAATTTGGAGTATTGTCTTAGCAATAAAAGCTTATGCCCTCATTTCTTTATATTATAGATTTAAACTACATTTAGCTGCTGGGTTTTACACATTTACCTGGGCTCCCAGGTGTGTCTGGTTTTCTTTTCTACCACTTGATTTTTAACACATCTTATGGTACTTAATATTTTCTTCCTGATTGGTGTCTCTCTAAGAATGGTGAAATGGGTAATGTGTTTGCCAGTGGAGAGTAATGTTGTCTTCAGTTTTGAATCTGGGCTCCTGCTTATAGTAAGACAATGATTTGAATGCATTTCTTTAAAAAGATTCACCATAACAGCTGGAATTATGGTTAAGATATATGATTATGGAACTTGAACACAGCGGCTTTTAAATTACCTCTTTGTACCAAGTATACGAACAGCTGTTTGCCCCTGGCACAGGAAAACCTGTTGATGGGACAAACATTGCACATGTGTACATTTTGATGGAAATAGCCATTAGGGTTCATTGTGTTTATATAAGTCTTAGAGCCGATAACCAGGATTTAGGACACAAGAAAAAATATTTTTTTTACAGTTCTCAAGTGAGTGTGTACTAATCTTCAACAAAAATCATACTTTGTAGTACAAAACCAATGATAGATTTTGACTTTTGAAATTGTTGAAAAAAGTATCTTCCTATGAGTCTTAATTTCAAGTGAAATATGCCGAGTTGTAGTTTGCTTTTAAGGTTTTTGGTGCTTAAATTATGTGACATAAACATTCAAATTATTTTTCTAGATAATGCTTTCTGCATGCTAGATAGGATTATTTCTCTCTTCTTTTAATTAGTTACTTAATTAGTAATTTTTAATGGTGTCGTAAGCACTCAAGCTCATCTTACCCCCAAAATCTATGACCTTGACCATAGCCCACACGTGTCTATGCTTTTATTTTCTTTAAGATGTCTTTTGATGACCAACTTAAAAATTTTTAGTCTTATTAAAGTTATCAATCTTTTGGCTTATAGTCAATTAGTTCTATATCTTGCTTAGGAGCTATACGGAATTTGTGTTTCCAAGTCATTTCTGACTTGAAAGAGCTAAATAAACACAACATGTCTATTGGAACCAGAAAATACCAGTTTCATTAGCTGTCTTTTAAATAAGCAGAAAGGGTTCCCTTTCTAAGCGCCTATCCATGTGGTTCCCAATTAATTTATAAGTGAAATAATATCCCCAGTAGTTTTGGAAAATAAAGAAAACTACTCTCCATTTGAGAGTAAGTTTCCCCCATAAAAACAGAGAAAAATGGGTTCTTGAAGCTTAACCAGACTTCAGTTTTCCCTGGTTATGTCCAAAAACAAATTAATTTTTATCCCGTGACTTTTTGTGGTATTCCATTTTAGCCTTTTTCTTAGTGTGGTACAGTAGGGCTAACTCCCAAATACAAAGTTACCAGCTGATGGCTCTGTGTTTGGTGATTAAGAAAGGGAATCTGGTGCCAGAAAGTGAATATATAAACTTTGGATTGAGTTGTACTGTTTAGCTTCCATAATGAATATTGGAGTATTTCACTGGCAAATTCATTTTTTCCCCATCTGGTAAAAGCATCTAGGTATCCCATAAATATTTATATCTGGAAAAAAATCAAGATCCTTTAAGCAAAATGTGGCCTGGTAGGTGCAGAGACACGTATATTAAACTGCCTATGCCAACCATAGTAGTTCAACTTTTTTTTTTTTTTTTTTTTTTTTTTTTAGGTAAAGGCATATTCAACTTGTTTATGAACACTTCTGTATTTTGGTTTTCATTATATATGTTAAAAAAAAAAAACAAAGATTTTTCTAAGCCAGCAAGAAGTTAAAAAGGATACAAGAAACCCACCCCCAAAACCCCTCTGCCCGCCACACACACTTAATGATCTCTAGTCCTAATATGAAAGTTCAGCAGAGTTAAGCAGTTCTTTGGAAGCACAGACTAGAGTACAAAGCAATGTTGCAGTAGGTACTAAAAGTATTAGTCTGTTCTCACGCTGCTAATAAAGACATACTCAAGACTGGGTAATTTAAAAAGGAAAAAGGTTTAGTGGACTCACAGTTCCACATGGCTGGGGAGGCCCCACAATCACGGCAAAAGACAAAGGAGAATCAAAGGCACAGCTTACATGGCGGCAGGCAAGAGCGTGTGTGCAAAGGGAATCTCCCTTTTATAAAACCATCAGATCTTGTGAGACTCATTCACTATTCTGAGAACAGCATGGGAAAGACCCCCCATTATTTAATTACCTCCCACTGGGTCCCTCCAATGACACATGGGAATTATGGGAGCTGCAATTCAAGATGAGATTTGGGTGGGGACACAACCAAACCATCTCAATATTGTTAAGGATTTGTGAAACACTTGGAGAATATTCCTGTATCTTGGCTCTGTGTGAATAGAAATGGTGAATTTCCCCTAAAGAAGCACAGATCTATCCTAGATCAGGCAGCCTCCTCCATCTTTGTAGAGGCTTAGCCATATGCCCTTTGCATTTCCACAGCATTGCTGTGAGTGGGGCCTTCTCTGATGGTAAAACATAGGTATCATGGCCACTGGGCATCCTCTTCTGAATCTTTGTCCTGAATCCTAATTGAGCCATTAAAAAAATCAATTATTTACATGATCTTTAGGAACAAAATTTACTGTCACATATATATAATATGCAAAAAACGTTTGACTTTGGGGAAACTCTTTGGCCTTTTTCCAATTATCTTGTTCCAAAAGCCCTTCCTTTTTTAGAAAAAGTCTCTGTACCTTTCTTGGATTAAATATGCAGCTGTGACATTTCCTTGAATTCAGAAAGCCCGTATTTCTCTTTTCCTATCACTTCCTCTAGCATAAATTTATCAGGATAGGAGAGCCGTCTTTTTGCCTCCTGGCTGTCTTCCCATCTCGGCTGACTGGCACACACTGGTGTTGCTAAGACCTTTCCTGGAAAGAATCAACAGGCGAAAGCCCAGAGCTGGATGCTTTTGCACAGACACTACTTTCTAAAATACACAGAAGGCTGAGTTGCCAGGATGGTGTGAACCTGCCCAGTATTTTCCTAACTATTTCCAGAGCACTGGCTCTACTGCCAACCGTTACCACAATTTTTTTTCTAGTAAAATACATTTAAGGGAAGAGTTGTAAAAAATGGCTGCTCCTATGGGAATGTTTTTGTATTCTTAGCACTAAGTTGTCTAAAAGACGTTAAGATGGACTCTTTTTGAAGTTACTGTGACAGTAACACATGCGTTTTTCTGGTTTGTGCTTTGCAGAAGTGAAATTTGTCTGTCAAACTCCAGCGATTGCTGACATTGTGATCCTGGTCGATGGTTCATGGAGTATTGGAAGATTCAACTTCAGACTGGTTCGGCTTTTCTTGGAAAACCTGGTTACAGCATTCGATGTGGGCTCAGAGAAGACACGAATTGGTATAATTTCTATTATTAGCAGTAGCAGTCAGCTGTCAGTGCAAAACCGCTGGGAAGTGTTTTAAGAAATTTCAAAAATTCCTTACAAAGTGACTTTCAGGATTGCAGGATACTCATCATCTCCAAAGCACATGTTTCAATTAATAAATATTTATTCCTTCTAATTTTTGCAATGACAGTGTCATTCAATTAATTATTGAACATATTTTAATTTTCTGAAAAGTCAAGATCTTCTCTGTTAATAATAAAAATAAAACTTTAAAAGTTACAGCTGGTTTAAGAATTTATTGCATAGCAGTTTTCTTTTTATTTAAAAGAAATAACTAAATCTAGGAAAATGTTGAACTAGAAAATTGGCAGTCATTTTATACTACAAGATAATCTTTGCCAAATTAATTCTAGCCCAGATAACAAGCAAAAAAGTTGTAAATCTTTGAGCAATATTACAAATAATAAAAATAATAAATCTTTGTTAAACAAAGTCTCCTAGTTTAACTTTTAAATAGCCATTAAGAAAAATCACTCCGGCCGGGCGCGGTGGCTCAAGCCTGTAATCCCAGCACTTTGGGAGGCCGAGACGGGCGGATCACGAGGTCAGGAGATCGAGAGACGATCCCGGCTAACACGGTGAAACCCCGTCTCTACTAAAAAATACAAAAAAATAGCCGGGCGAGGTGGCGGGCGCCTGTAGTTCCAGCTACTCGGGAGGCTGAGGCAGGAGAATGGCGTAAACCCGGGAGGCGGAGCTTGCAGTGAGCTGAGATCCTGCCACTGCACTCCAGCCTGGGTGACAGAGCAAGACTCCGTCTCAAAAAAAAAAAAAAAAAAAGAAAAATCACTCCTTTGAGAATAAATCAACAACAAATAAATCTAGGCCTTTTGTCTACAAACATGATCAGATTTTTTTTTTTTTAATGTCAAGTACCTAATTGGGTACTCATTTATAAATGGCTAGAAAATATGTCCACTCCCTCGAACCCCGTATATGTTTAACTTGATTCCTTTAATTCATCTTACTCAGCAAGTCTTTCTGAAAATTTATAGCCGGGCCAAAAATATATATATATATTGCAAAGATGAGGCCTTTCGTCGTTCTAGTTTCTTGAGTAGCTCACTACATTTTTGAGTAACCCATTATTCCTGATGAATTTCCTAATCTTTTTTTCCAGGTCTTGCACAGTATAGTGGCGACCCCAGAATAGAATGGCACTTGAATGCATTTAGCACAAAAGATGAGGTGATTGAAGCTGTCCGAAACCTCCCATATAAAGGAGGAAATACACTAACAGGTATATTTTGTTCAATCCATGTTATAACAACATATCTTTTTGAAAAATAATTGTATTACCTCATTTTGCCACTTTGTGTTATCATAATGTTTTAATTAAACTAGCACTTAGGATTCTTTGATGACGGTTTTCCCAAATTCAGCATTGAGATAAAAGCCAGATATCTCATTCCTTTTACTCTATGACTCTAATGTTTCAGGAAGGGCTTGGTTGGGTTAGGAGAAAATGAAGCAAGCCCTGAGACCAACAGAGTGGAGTAGCTGTCTGACTTTTGTCAGCTACTCTCTTCACTGCTTTTCTCCTCCTGCCATCCTCCACCCTGTTATTTAAATAGAAACAAATCTCTTCTTATTTTCAAAGGAGATATTTTCTTTGCCCTTATTCTGCAATCAGTAGTTATCATGAAGATATTATGATATAATTTTCTGAAAAGTCAAGATCCTCTCTGTTAATAGTAATATGGATCTTTGGCTCACCAGTATTTTTGATGAATGATGAATATAAGAATATTTACATTATAATCATCCATGGCACAGTCACAAAGGGTTTGTAAAAATTTTAACCTTGAGACATGCTGCAAGCTGAGCATCCCAACTCTGAAAATCCAAAATGTTTGAGTGCCAACATGATGCTAAAAAAATGCTCATTGAAGCATTTCAAGTTTTTATTGTTTAGATTTGGGCTGCTCAACCAGAAAATATAATGCAAATATTCCAAAATCCAAAAATACCTGAAATCCAAAACTATTCTGGTCTCAAGGATTTAATAGTGGATATTCAACCTGTATTGCCTACCACAGGTACATATTAGAGATGCTCAGATGAAACAATGTAAATGTTGTTATTGATTTTTATGCAGCAAACAATTTATTAAACACAAATCCTATAACAATATTGGACCATTTCTTATTTTTTTCTGGATGGAAAGTGTCATACACACAAGGCAGGAGTATGATTAATGATTTTAGATCTGTCCCTTCTACTCCTAAAAAACAAAGAGAGGGATTTTTCGGTTCCTTAGAATATCACGAACAAATTGAAAACCTAATGATAACGCACTACTGTGTGAGTATTCTTGCTTCATCCTAAATTATAAAGGTTCAGATCTGCTTGTACACAATATCTATTATCATCCATTGGCCATGAATTCAGAGTTCTTTATAAATGCTAGTTTCTGAGAGAATGCAGTGTTTAATTGTTTTCCTTACCTTTATTCCAGTGGATTTTAGTTCCTTGTTGAATCTGTGAAAGACAAGGTTATTATAACAATGAAGATTCACATGTAATAAAAACTCCTGTGGCTCAATAGGTTACCCATCTTGTGGTTGTATTTTGGAGAATTTGGAGACTTTTTATTAGAGATGGCTGGTGTTTACTTTTCCTTGTTTTCTACAAGGTCTTGCTTTGAACTACATTTTTGAAAATAGCTTCAAACCTGAAGCAGGATCAAGGACCGGAGTATCCAAAATCGGTATTTTAATCACAGATGGAAAATCCCAGGATGACATTATTCCACCATCTAGAAACCTTCGTGAGTCTGGTGTAGAACTGTTTGCCATAGGTATGTGCTCTTTTTAGTCTTGTTTCAACTAAGGTCATAGACCCACAACCACTTAAAACAATATGTAATGTGAAATACACTTCACTGAAAGCCAGGAGACCTGAGCACTTTCTAGTCTTGGCCCTTGCCATAGGCAGCCCTGTGATCTGAGCCCAGCTTCCTTACAGTTAAAATGGGAGTGATGCTAGCTGTCATGTATCCCATGGTGTGAGGATTTCTAAGTGAGGTGTCATGTATAAAATGCTGCAAAAAGCATAAAGTGGCATGCAAAGGCCTGGTATATGTTTGTTACTGTTTAATAAGTCAAGACTTTCCTTAAGGGTCACAGCTATCTCTTTTCTGGCAGTGTAGGAAGACTCTAATTTATCATTTTCAAGGAAGTAGGGTCCTGCAACTACATAAAGAAGACACAAAGTTCAAGATTTGTAGTAGTTCTTATCGGAAACTAACCCTTTATAAGGTATCCTTCTTGTGTGAAAAAGCATATATATATACATATATATACACATATATGTGTGTGTGTATATATATAGCATACATTTGGAATAACTACAAAATATTTAGATGATGCAACTTTGCTGTTGATTAAAATGTTAACATTTTCTTTGGCAATGGGAAGGTCTTCTATTTAGTAGAGAACAACAAACTTTCTCAGCAGAAAAAATGCCTGATTCCCAAGCAACACTGAAATACAAACCAAAATATAACAGCAAATTCCTTAATAGGGCTCTGAAGACATTTGAAATGGGTTATCATGAATGCTCCCTTTTATTATGTTTTACATATTTATTTTATTTGTGATAAGTCTTTAGTCCAAATAAAATGCATTTATCTTCCTGCATTTATCAAGAAGATGGTGCATGTTTCTTTTTGTGAACTTCCCATGAGATGCTTCTTCTATCAAAAGAGAGTAATCTCTACCCTGGAGTTCCATACCCAGTTATAGTGGGTGCTGGCATAAAAACTACATATTTCAGAGTACTTCTACTGCTGTGAAACGGAACTATCCAGGGAGAAGGGGCCTGGGAATACGTGTTTTGAAACCATACCCAGATCTGTATCTTAAAATCATTCTCCAGGGTTGAGAACTACTGGTAAGCCCACGGGAATATCTCCTCTGTATATATTGGTTAAGTTTCTCTCCCTTAGAGAAAGATCCTGAAAAGTTTTCATATATATATATATATATATAGGAAATATATTTCCTATATATATATATAATTTTTCATCAGAGGATGTTTCTGATCATTTATTCAGAACTTGTTTCCTACTAGTATGTAGCCAAGTACAGTCTAGGAACAGCTGCAGAAGCTGTGGAAACTGTGGTGTTCCCTCCTGTTTCTTTGCCTTATTCCTACAGCATCTCCAAGCAGTGAATTCCCGGAGGTTCAGGTTGTATCTTCTTCACCTTTTCATCCTGATCGCCTATCCCAGTGCTTGACACTTAAAAAGTATCCCATAAATGGCTGTTTAATAAGTTAGTGCTCTAAAGAATTTCTAAGATAGCATTATAACCCATAGTATTAAAAATAAAAATATTCATGAAACATACATGTAAGAGAGGTGTATTATTATTATTCAAGTAAGTGATGTGTACAGCCATTACTGCTACATTTTTCATTTACAGAAGAAAGAACAAAGAAATTCCAGGAAAAAATTAAAAATGTATTATGTTCAAACTTTGTTTTGGTAAATTAGAACCTTGTTATTTTGTGTGCATGTGTGTGTGGTGCGGGAGGAGCTAGGTGTTATAGCTCAGTGGTGTGCAGGAGCCAGCTCATGCCAGTTTGCAAGAGCCAACTGTGCACATCTCTTCCCAAGTCTGCATTCTGTGACCTCATATTGGTAGTCTGGAATAAGCTACAGTGGGGATATTTATTCTACAGAAGTTGGCAAACACTATAAATTAGGGCAGAAATCTGACTGTTAAATATTTACCACATTCACCAGCACACCCCTGGAATTTAAATGGGCAATAAATGAATTTAACCATACGGTGCTTCACTTGTAAAGAAAAATGTGAAGTTGGTCCTAGGAGTTGAGTTAAATTTGCTCTGTAGGAACATTTCTTACCCTGAAATTTAATAGTACATCTTTTAGAGTTATCAATGAAAAAAAAAAATCTTAAGACCCTGTCTTAGATTTGCTACTCACAATGTGGCTTATAGAATGCTTAATTCAAGAAGCATTAGCTTACATACTATGCACCAGGCATTGTGGAGGTTGTTGGGGTACAAAGGTGAACAAGGCAAAATCCTTACAAAACAAATTCCTCCAAAGTCATGATGACCATTTCCTCTCTTTTTCTGTGCAATTGCAACAGTCAAACTATTTTATTTGGGAAGGTGAGGGAGAGGCAAAATTGGGTCTATTTTTCCCAGAATATTCCTATATAAGTCCAGACTTGTCAGTTTCAACTGAATATCACAAAAAAAGCATTATTGGCACTGCTCCAGCATGCATTCAATGTTATATTCATTCAGATGTACATTTTAGAAGCAATTGTAGAAGTCCTTCAGGCAAGAACCATCAGAGAGATTTATTTTACTGTCCTTTTGTCCAATAAAGGAAATCTCTGTCAAAGACTTACCCTAATGGAGGATTAATTTATGTGTTTATTCTCCATTTTCTGCTCTTGTTAATGATAAATAAGCGATTTTTAAAGCAAAGCTTTAAGTAAATTCATCCAGATGGGATTTAGACTTCTCTGAAAATTACCTGGAAATCAGCAGTATTTATTATCCTGCAACCTCCTAAAGCAAATAGTTCAGAGACAACTAACGCTTTGTTGCTCAATATGTTGGGGTTGAAAGATAAATCAATTGGCACAGGCAGCCATCTAAGAAGTAATTCATGTTGCCCCAGGTAATTTCTCTTCCTTGCTTCTATAGAACCTCCTTTTAATGCCCTCTGATGATTGAAACGACGGGGATTATAAAGAAATCCTCCTTGTTTGATGAAGCTTGGGGAAGGGAAATCTACCTTCCCACCCAGAAAACGTGACCTTATGCCTCTCCTTTCATATCTCTAACATTGTTGGTAAATATTTAGTCATTTTAATGTGCAGTCTTCTGAGAGGCAGTATGAAATAGGGGAACAATAATTCTAAACTCATAGGATTGTTTGTGAGGATTAAAGGTGTTATTATATGGAAAACACTTACTATGGTGCTTGGGGGCACGGTGATCAAACTCTTTTTTAAGGGTTTGTGTTCACTGCTTTCTGTCCTATTCTAGTCCCTGCTGTATTCCAGACACCCAACTTTGTGCTTGACCATGGCATTCAGTAGATACTGTGGAAGGACCAGAAATTTTCTATTTACATTAGTAAAATTGCAGTGGTTACTAGACAGCAAATTGTATTTGAGTATGTTAAAAAATAATTTTCCCTAGCTTTCTCCTTGGCTTAATGCTATAGAATCATAATTTCAAATATATATATATATGTATATTTGTTCTAGCAGTATTTCTCAATTTCAGTAAACTTATTTTATAGAAACTTAAACCTGAAGCTTTGATAGTTTAGGATGCTGGTTTAATTACTATTGCTTCTGCAATATTCATGCAAAACAGAATTTAGTTTTATGAAGTCATCTTCCTGTTACGATGTATTGAGTAAAATTAATATCTAATCATTTAAAAATGATTCTGCAACTGACTTTTTGTAAAAAGCAATCTGATATGAAATGTTCCTCTTTAAAGTGGCAGATGCCTATAACCAAATCCAAGACTGCAAGTCCACCAGAACGAGGGAGGGTGACTGAAGCAGCCTCTCAGATGGGGTTGGGGGAGTCCCAAGTGTTGTTTACTGGGACACAAGCACATAATAGCTTTCATCTTGTCAATGGTACATATGCTCGCTCTTCCCTTTTTTTGCTTACTTTCTTTCTACATGAATAATTTGTTAGAATCAGAGCTATTGTTTTGTGTTATATAATAGATATAAGACGATATTTTTTCATTTCATCAGTTTATTTCATGTGTGTGCATTTTAAATAAAATTTTAAATATATACATATACAAGTAGCAGATGATGCTTTGACTGCAGTGAAGATTGACTGACTGGGTCAGATCAAGCCCACCACAGTCACTCTTTCCAAGGGGGCATAAAGGTCACCATTCTCCTGTTTTCCTCCGTGTAAGGGGTGAAAAACGCGGATGTGAATGAGCTGCAGGAGATCGCCTCTGAACCGGACAGCACTCATGTGTACAATGTTGCCGAATTCGACCTGATGCACACAGTTGTGGAGAGTCTGACCAGGACTGTCTGCTCTAGAGTGGAAGAACAGGACAGAGAAATTAAAGGTAAAATGAGTGACAGAGCAGTCCTGTGTATGTCAGTATTACGGTGCACAAGCCTATCGTGAATTGGGAAAATTCTTTTCATTTTCCATGTTGGCTTTCTGAAGACCCCCTATTCCCCTAAGACCCGAGCCGTCAGAGTAGAAAAGGGAGTATATTAGCAGGCTTTGTGGAGGTGAAGGAGAGACTCTTTAAACACAAGATGATTTTCTCCATAATGTAACGTTTACTTTTATTTAAAAATTAAACTTTTTAATTTTAAGATAATTATGCATTCAAATACAGTTTGTAAGAAATAATACATGGAAAGATTGTGTGTTCTTTACTCGCTTCTCCAATGGCAAAATCTTGTAAAGCTAATTGCATTACTACAAGCAGAATGCTTGCCATTGATACAGGCAAGATGCAGCACTTTTCCACCACAAGGATCGTTCCTGTTCCCTTTTATAGCCACCCTCACTTATATCCCTCTCCCTCTCTCTATGATCCCAGACAACCACTACTCCATCTCCAATATTTTTCATGTCAAAAATATTATGTGAACGGAGGTATGTGGTATGTAACCTTTGGGGATTGAGTTTTTTCATGCAGGAGAATTCCCTGGAGATTCATCCAAGTTGTTGCACGTGTCAACAGCGCTTTCTTTTTAATTGAGTGTCAGATTCCATGATGTGGATGTGCCACAGTTTGTTTAACCACTCACACGTCGAGGGGCTCCTGGGTTGCTTTCAGCCTTTGGCTATGATGAATCAAGCTGCTGTGAATGTTCATGTAGAGGTTCTTGTGCAAACATAAGTTTTCATTTCTCTGGGATAATGCCCAGTAGTACAATGGCTGGATCATATCCCAGTTGCATGTTTTGTTTAGTTTGGTTTTCATTAAGAGTGGCCTCCTTGCTACTGGACAGTGGTGAAAGTCCTGACTCACTGCTAGGTCTCCTCTGACACCATCACAGAGTGAGGGGGAATGGTGCCTTATTACTCCCACGTGGGGTTGAGGGTCCAGGTAGGCTCTTCATGTGGTCTCCCTTGATATCACAGATAGGATTGTAGGGGAAAAGATTCATTACCCTCTGCTGGGGATGAATATCTCTTCTCTGCTTGACCTCTCACACCACCCTAGCTGGCATGAGGGGCTTGGGGTGGATATTAGGGCACCCTATTACAGCCAAGAAAGGCTGGAAATTTTGGCTTCCCACTAGTCCTTTGCTGGCATGGGTAAAGGTGTGGCCACAGTTTTTTTCTGTGTTGATTATCTGCAGTAGAACAGTTATTGCCAAAAATGTTTAAAAAGTTTCAGTCTTGGTAGGCTGGCCATTTCCTGGTCCTTTGCTAGAGGGAGAAGATTTTGTTAGCAATTTTTAGTCTGTATCTGTTGGTATTTCTAGGTTGCCAGATACTTTAGCTCCATGTGTGGGATATATGAGTAAAAGGAAGTGGGAGCTCACTGCTGGGAGCTCCTGAGCCCTGTAGTTCTGCACTCATTGACCTTCTTCTCTCTACTTTTCAGCGTCTTCTTATGCTTGTCTTTGATATAATTTCCAGAGTTTTTAGTTATACTCAGCAAAAGGAATAGAGTAAAGCACAGCTCTTCTCTTTCTTGGAGCAAATCCATCATAGATTGTTAAGCCTTGCCCCTCACAATATCACTGGTCTGCAGGTTATGCTTGCCTTATAGAGTTGTAATCTGAGAAGAGGGTAATATCCAAGTCTTCTTTTAAGAGTCTGGTTTTATTTGCTGCCTCTGTTGTAACCAGCGTGAAATGGTTCTTTCTGGCTACATGTCCTCTCTGTCATCATTCGCCTTTCCCCAGGCTAGATCTCATGGGGCTGGGCTGGGCATCCAAGCAGTATGATCCTGAACACATTTCTCTGAGCTTCAAAGTGAAGCTACTTTAGAGCTCAGTTTTTCCAAAAAAAGTCTACATGTGGTTGATGATACAGCATGTAATAAAGTTCCTGGCCATAGTTTGTGTTCAAAACAGTATTTTAAAAATTGAGATTATTAAAGTCCCTTTGAGTGAGTGCCCTTAAAGTGTGAAAAATTCTAAAGTTTCACCTTGTTATTATCATTTACATATTGTATCCCCCCTCCACTTAGATTTTGCATGTCCCAAATTTTTATAGAATCATTTGCTTTAACATGTGTAACACATACGTAAAAATGCTTACGTAGTGTTGAGCTCATAGTGGGCATTTAATATATGTTAGTTGCTTTTTCTTCTTTCACATTTTTAGATATTAGTCACTTGTTGAACTGAAATTTTTACTACAGAGCCTGTGTTCTCTGATGCTTAAAAACACAGACTCTCGTGTCAAGCCCAGATATCAATGTCAACTCTGATACTAATTGTGAGACCTTGGTCATGTTAGCTAACTTCATTGTGCCTTGATTTTCTCACATACGAAGTGTGAACAGTAATAGGAACTAGGGAGAAGTAGATGAGATTAAAAAAAAAAAACTTGTAAAGACTCTGAAGAGAAACTTCAATACACACATGCTTAGTTCATGTTTGTTTGTGTGTTTGTTTGGAGGCAGAGTCTCGCTCTATTCCCCAGGCTGGAGTGCAGTGGCACGATCTCGGCTCACTGCAACCTCCGCCTCCTGGTTCAAGCGATTCTTGTGCCTTAGGCTTCTGAGTAGCTGGGATTACAGGCACCTGCCACCATCCCCAGCTAATTTTTGAATTTTTAGTAGAGACGGGGTTTTGCCATGTTGGCCAGGCTAGTCTCGAACTCCTGATCTGACCTCAGGTGATCCACCCACCTTGGCCTCCCAAAGTGTTGGGATTACAGGCATGAGCTACCATGCCCAGCTGTTAATGTTTGTTTTTATTATTTATTAACAATGACCTTAATTTGAGAAAGTTCTCTAGAGTCAAGAACTACATCTTATTTAAGTTTGGTATCCTCAGAACTTAGCGTAGTACCTGGCACCTAATAGACATTTAAATGTTTGAATGAACAAATGGATAACTGAATCAACTTATCTAAAGAGGAAAATCTTAGAGGCAGCATAAAATCAGTATTTATTTCTGTCTAAGGAGATGTCTTAGCTTCATAAGAAATAACTTTGGGTAAGAGGTTTATTTGATGTGTTTCTTTAATTTAGCCTCAGCCCATGCCATCACTGGGCCGCCTACGGAGTTGATTACTTCTGAAGTCACTGCCAGAAGCTTTATGGTTAACTGGACTCATGCCCCAGGAAATGTGGAAAAATACAGAGTTGTGTATTATCCTACCAGGGGTGGAAAACCAGACGAGGTAATAAGGAGACAGTATTTTCAACCATCCTTTTTATTCTCTCAAGTCTTCTACAGTAGTGAGAACAAGGCAGAAATTTATGTATAAGATTATTCCGTCACAGACATTTTAAAGAATTTGACTGAAATGCATTTCCACTTGTTCATATTGTTCTCCCATATCTCTGAGTTATGGCAATTACATCTTTCATCTCTCCAAATAACGCTCAGAACTGGTCATGTATGACTTTCTAACACAACGTGTTTTTCTTCTTCAAATTAGTAAGTTCTAAAGTAAAAGGTATCAGTAGCTAATTATCTGGCCAGGACCCCTTTTGCTATTTGTGCATTTTTTCTGCTTGGGAGTGATCTGAGCTTTCTGCCTCAGTGAAGTCTGTGCATTCCAAAGTACGTGGTCATATACGGACTAGTCCTCCAAGCCTTGGAGTTTCCTGGACATTTGTAGGGATGAGTGCAATGGAAAAGCCATAATAAAGCAGCTGTGGCCAGCATTTTTTATGGCTTGGCTAACACAGGCAAGAACACCTATTGCCAGATGATTGGATCCTTCCCATTTCCTACCTTTGATACCACAATTCACAAGGAATATGTTAAAACACAATGAAATTCTTTTTTCTTTTTCTTTTTGTTGTTCTAACCTCTGACTGACCTCAGCATATTTCACAATATTCTGTGTTATGGTAGGATTTATGATATTTTTTAAGCGTTAGAGAAGTAGATTGTGGAGTCTTAAATCATTTGGACCAAAAAAAAAAAAAAAAAAAAAAAGGAGAGAGATCTGAGTGCTTCCAATGATTCTTTTATTTTTCATGACTAATAAATCTTTTAAATGCTTCCCAAAGCTCTATGGAAAAATATCATGTTTATTGTTATTAAGTGGATGTAAATAGGATAATAATTAGCCTGGTATCAATACAATTATTTCTATTAGATATGAATTAACAAGGGACTTCTGGACACATTCCATAAAAGGTGCATCACTTCATGTAGGCATTCAAAGAGCGTTTGACTGCCACAGTGGAAAGGAGGATGTGGCACAAACAAGAAAATATTCAATGAAATATTCTTGCTGGAGATATTTTCGCTTTTTGATTTCAATTCTGTGTGTAAGATATTCCATGCTCTCATTACTCAAACTGTTCTTTAAACAGGTGGTGGTAGATGGAAGTGTATCTTCTACAGTGTTGAAAAACTTGATGTCTTTAACTGAATATCAGATAGCAGTCTTTGCAATCTATGCCCACACTGCTAGTGAAGGCCTACGGGGAACTGAAACTACACGTATGTATTTAATTCTACCCCACTTCTAACTTTGTGGAGTGCTGCTTAGGGGGCCTTTCTTAAATTGAAATTCTGCTCAGGTCGTGTTGATAGACATCCTGAATCAAATTCAATCAAATTCACAGAAGACATTTGTCGTGCTATATGTGGTACTTGTCCATGCTAGAGCTGTAGTCTTGCAGGTGCTATGTCTTGAAAAAGTTGTTATAAATCTCTGATAGGTTTAAGAGCAATTTGGTGGTGAAGAGTACAAAAACATTCATTCATTTATTAAATAAGTATTTAATAAATGCCTACTATGAACCAAGAATTGTCCTTGAATTTGTCAGTAGAAGTAGAGAAAAAACTCCATAGCTCTCCTGCCCAGTAGAATGCCAAGGCAATTATGTTACTGCTATCTTCATTGTTCATATCATTGTAGGTAAAACAAGCTTCTGAATACTAATAATTCCCTTCCTGGGTAGGATCATAGTAACACACAATGACAACATACACACATAATACACACACACACACACACATGCACATGCACACAGAATCATGAGAAGAGATAATCTTTTTAAAAAGATCGAACATCTTGTAGTCATTTCTAATATTAACTGAATTCCTATTACATGCGAGGCACTATGCAAAACTGCTCTAAAAAATCTGCCTCTGATAGAACAATAACAGGGTAAACAACACTAATCACAATGCGCCACGCACTGTGATCATCACTTTCTGAAATCTGTTGGATTTATCCCTGGCAACAATCTGTCAGATAAGTGTTAATGCCCTCACTTTGCAGAAATATTTTAGTGACAATCCTTATTCTCAAGGATGTTTTAGTGAGCCTGGGCAACATGGCGAAACCCGGTCTCTACAAAAAATACAAAAATTAGCCGAGCATGGTGGCACGCCACTGTGGTCCCAGTTACTTGTGAGGCTGAGGTAGGAGGATTGCTTGAGCCCAGGAGGTGGAGGTTGCAGCCAAGATTGCACCACTGCACTCCAGCCTGGATGACAGAGGAATAACAGGTCTCAAAAAAATAATAAATAAAAGTAAAAGGATGTTTTAGTGTAGTAGGGGGTGGGAACGCAAACCAAGGATGTGCAAGCAGATTAGTGCAATGAAAGACTGTAAGCACTCTCATAGATCTGTGTACAAGGAGCTGGAAATGTCAGCAAAGTCCTGAACTTGACATTGTGGTTAGAAGAGTAGGCAGGGCCACATTAGGGAGGGTCTAGAACCATATTTGAAAACAACAATGTTTCCTGTTTTTCATCAGCATTGTTTAACGCAGGAGCTTGCAATTTATTCTTAACTCCTTTCTCCCTTCTTATGGTCAATCTTATTTCTTGATAATTTCATTTTTCTCAAAGACACATATGTAAGTGGCTCAACATTAAAAAAAAAAAAATCTCTTGCAGTTGCTTTACCCATGGCTTCTGACCTTCTACTGTATGATGTGACTGAGAACAGCATGCGAGTCAAATGGGATGCAGTACCTGGGGCCTCAGGTTACCTGATCCTTTATGCTCCCCTAACAGAGGACCTGGCTGGGGATGAAAAAGAGGTAACCACCTGCTACCTACTACAGTCCTAGAATCTTTTATTTCCTTAAATAAAATAAAATTTTTATTGTAAAAATTTAATGTAGAAAATTCAGGCCGGGCGCGGTGGCTCAAGCCTGTAATCCCAGCACTCTGGGAGGCCGAGGCGGGAGGATCACGAGGTCAGGAGATCGAGAACATCCTGGCTAACACGGTGAAACCCCGTCTCTACTAAAAAAAAATACAAAAAACTAGCCGGGCGAGGTGGCGGGCGCCTGTAGTCCCAGCTATTCGGGAGGCTGAGGCAGGAGAATGGCGTAAACCCGGGAGGCGGAGCTTGCAGTGAGCTGAGATCCGGCCACTGCACTCCAGCCCGGGCGACAGAGCGAGACTCCGTCTCAAAAAAAAAAAAAAAAAAAAAGAAAATTCAGATTAGCCAAAAGAAAAAAAAAGCACGTATAATCCCACCACCGAGAGATAGCCGTTGTTAACAGTCTTTGTCAATGCATTTTAAAAGCAACAAATGGAAGTGGTTTTGTAGCCTGCTGTTTTCATTTTATTTATTGTGAATCTCGTTCCATGTCATTAAAGAAAATTTTACGAAGTCATTGTATACACCCATAGTATTCTACTGTTGGTTTGAACAGGTCATGTTTAATTAATCTATGATTTTGGATATTTAGATAGCTTGCTATATAAATAATGCTTTTGTGAATATTCCTAACATACATCTTTGCATAATTGTTTATTTCCCTAGGATAAATTCCTAGAAATAGAGTTTGTTTTTCAAAGGGTAGGCAAATTATTAAGGTTTACATTCAGTATTGCCAAATAACTCTAGAGGAATGTTATATATTTTGCTTTATGTGGTGCATAAGTGACTATTTTCTCTGTATGCACTGAATTAAGTTTTTTCTTACTAATTTGAGAGGTAGATAGACATACCTCGTTGGTGCAAATTTTTGAATTTATTCCATTTTAAATGATGAACCTTTGACCTTCAAATGACTTTCAAACATTTTAGTACTCATTTTTAATTTATAGGGGACAATAGCTACAATGCAGACATGTAAGGAATGAAGAGGAAAAATCTGACACTTGGAAGTGTAATGACCAGGCAGGGGCAGTTAATAAGCAAAGCAGTTCAGAGAACTTGGTTGTCTAAAATTGTGTAAAGCCTGTCTCTGACGACAGAAATCTTTAGGATCGAAAAAATGGTGAATCTGAGTGTCAGGAATAGAGTATTGGTGACATGTGTCTTTTTATTTCCAAGGCTTAGACGGCTTTTGCCTATTTGAATTTAAAGTTGATCTGAATTATTTTGACAAAAGAGAGACTTACAAATGGTGCTGAGAAGATGCTCAGCCTCACTATGAAAGAGAAAAAGAATTAAAGGAATAGTAGTTTATAACCAATAGATTAGCAAAAAAAATTTAAAGTCTGATAATACTGTGTATTCATGAGCACGCAGGAAAAGAATCACTCCTGTAACTGCTGGCAGGCATGTAGTTTGGTACAGCTGCTTCGGAGGATATTTTGAAATATTTCATCCTGTTGAAGATATATACTATTTTTTGGAAATGTATCATAGGGAAACATCTTGCAGGCATTTTTCAATGCAGGCACTTGGTTGGAATAAGACATTGCAAACAACTAACATGCCTATTAATAGAGGAATGGAAACTAGTGATATATTTATAGAAAAGAATACCATAAAGAAATTAATGATGTCAACTCTGTCCTTGTGTATCAACATGGATAAATCTCAAAATGTAATATTAACACAGAAAAAAATAGCAAGCTGCAAAAAGATTGTGTTGATATGATCCCATTATGTGTGTTGTTAAACATACAGGATCATATATTGTTTATAGATATATCTATATACATACAGAAGTACAAAAATGCAGCAGTAAGATATACATCAACCTCAGGGTGGAGGTGGTGAACAGAAAGAATGAGAAAGACCTTTTATCTGTATATATTAATTTTTAAAAAAATAAAATCTGAAGTTGATATGACAAAAATTTGATATTTATCCAAGTTGAGTAGTGGGTACATCAGTGTGTATTATATTATTTTCTGTGGGTTTATGTTATATATGTTGAGCTAGTTCAAAATTCAAAATTTTAATTTGATGATTAGCCCTGGCAGTCATGTGCCTGTAGACTGTCTATGGAGATTTTTTTTTTCCTTCCAAAACATAAAACTATCCCATCACTCTATTGTCGCACAACTGAGAATGTTGGATAGTTTGACTGAATCCAAGGGTCAGAAAACGTGTTCAAGAATCAAAAAAGCAAATTGCCAAGTTGGGTGTCAAGGTGATTGGATCTCTTCTGAATACTGGAAGTAACTTGCAATTCAACTGCGTGGATTCTGTTGTTGAATGGGGCCGCAAAACTGGCCCAGTTTCATTGAGTTTGAAGCAAAAACTGGGCATGTGGCCAGAGCACTGGTTAGAATTAGCCAAATAGTGAAAGGTGCCCACTTGGCCTTGCCGCCAGCACACTGGCCTGGAGCTCACAGTCTCTAGAGAACATTCCTGATTCAATCTCACCCACCCTCTCCTGGGGAGCGTATACTCAACATTGTTATTCTGGCTGGAGTTGCCATTTGTCCAGATGTAAAGAGTTATCCTAACACAGTTCACATGGTACTTTTAGACTTATATGGTTCCATAATATCTGTTCCTAATATAAAATGACACGAGACAATTTAAAAGTTATGACTGAAGCCTGTTTGATGGAGGGGTTGTGAGGGGACGTAAAGTCTTATCCTATGAAGTCTCACCTTTGTTCTGTTCCACTCCGATCAGCATGAATAATATGTATTGGCAAACGATCTAACAACATGTGTTCTTTTCAGATGAAAATTGGAGAGACCCACACGGATATTGAATTGAGTGGGTTGTTGCCCAATACAGAATACACAGTCACAGTTTATGCCATGTTTGGAGAAGAGGCCAGCGATCCTGTTACGGGACAGGAAACAACATGTGAGCAGCACAGCCATTCAGTTGGGATGCTGTAGTAAAAGCCCGCATGAATGTGGGGATTCTGAATTGGAACTACTAGTTTGGGTTGAAACTTCTTAAAAGCTAATTGTAATTTTAAAAATCTCATATTCTATTTAGGACAGGAAAATGTATTTTTAATATATTGTATTATTATAAATGATATAGTTGCCAGAACCGAACTTCAGCATCCTCCAGATAATTCCACCTGTGTCTTTCTTTGTCTAAATTCAAATTCAGGTCAGAATGTAGAGGGAAGAGTGTGGGCTTTGCAAGATAGCAGTTGAGATGGGAATCTCAGCTCAACTCATATTTTAGCTAGGTGACAATGGGTGAGTGATAAAACTTTTTTGGTTGTATAAAAGGAGGAGCAATAATTTTACAGCATGTAGTTGATATAAGATTAAATACAGTAGTATATGTGAAAACACTCAGCACATAGTTACTGAATATCTGTTTATTTTCCACTCATATCAAAATTAACAAACATTTTTCCCTGAAAATCTTTGCTGTATTTATCTGAGCCTATTACTATTGTAATTCATTTTCAATTGAGCAAAAATTTTATTGGTAAGGCTAATTTTCGCTAGATGTAGGGAATTCCTAGTACTTTTTGGGAAATGTATGCATTTATTTAAAAAATATGATATAAACAAAATATTACTATGGCATTCTAATAATACCACATACTATTAAAATATGGCTCTATTCATGATCTTTTGAAACATAAGAAAGTGCAGAGAGACTTGAGGTCTTGCTCACCACTCTTCTCTTGGACTTGGGAGGAGATGAATAGCACAATTTCTACAATGCCTTTCTCGTTAAGATTCCATTTGGGAAAACAAAATAGAAGTTTAATGATAAAGAAGTTTGCACACATCCATTCTGTGTTAGTCAAGGCTATGTTATTCTTGCTCTTCAGAGAAAGACCAATGTAATT
Source organism: Macaca mulatta (assembly GCF_049350105.2). Classification (NCBI taxonomy): domain Eukaryota; kingdom Metazoa; phylum Chordata; class Mammalia; order Primates; family Cercopithecidae; genus Macaca; species Macaca mulatta. Next base: position 130,594,146 of record NC_133413.1, read on the forward strand.
AAAACAACAAAGAAACAAACAAAAGCTCTGGGAGAGCCCAAGAAAGAAAAAGAAAAGAAATGAATCATGCTAGAAAGCATCTACCACATAAGTGAATTCTGGGACTCTAACTATTTGAAAGAAAAGCTTTCCCCAACAGCCCATCTCTCTTTCACTTAGAGTGTTCACTTATTTATACTTATTAAAATATGTACAACTCCTTCCCATGATTAGCAAAAAGGTCCTGAAAAATGATATCCTAGATACTTGTTCCTGAGGCTGGCATTTTTATGTGCAAAGTAAATTAGACATTATTCCATTATATTGCCAAATGTAATGGAATTCCAGAAAAATTTAGAGCCAAATGTGCATACTACTTAATTATATTGCTTTTTTTTCTTTTCTACACTTCCTCTCTGGCACCTTAATTATTAAGCGAGTCATTAACTCCTACAAGATCTTTATTGTCAAAAATCAGTAAGTATTGAATTAATGAAAGGACTGGGCTTTGAGGTTAGGAAACATGCTTCATGGCTATGGCTCGTAATTGTCATTATTTGTCTTCAAGTTTTTTGCTTTGTTGGCTCTATCAGCACTGAGTTTGTGGGATGAGAGAGTGTGAGTAAGAGAGAGAAACAGTGAGAGAGGAGAAATTAGCATCTTGCTTAATATCATGGGCTCTGGAATCAGTTAATCAATTTCTTAGGTTAAATTCGAATTGCTCTTCTGTTCCTACTAACTGGGATGTTGGACAAGTTACTTCAATTTTGTGATCAATATAATGGGGATAATTGCAACTTTATCCTTGCATTCTAATATAAGAATTTAGTAAGTTAACATATGTTATGTGTCAGACTCATGGAAAACACTCAGTAAATGTTAACAATTATTTTTACAATAAGCCTGTAAAGAGCTCATGAAACTGTCAAAAATTATGGAAAAATTTTAATTTATTGAATTAGATAGTGGTCCTTAAAGAGGTTCAAAAAGCTATGGAATTGACAGGAATCTGCAGAAATACCAATACCTCTTTAAATAATTTTAAAGCAATAGTAAGATGTTTATTTTTATTTGTCTCACAAAGCCACTGTGATTTATTCAGGTCAAATAATTACCCATTGATTCAATGAATGTTTATTGAGTACTCGCTATATTGGGAATAGATCTGAGAACAAAATGAAACCAAATTATCTAACCCCCTGAGATTACAATATACTGGGGAAGAGAGACAATAAACCAGAAATATACAGTGAAAAAAAATAGAGCAGAAGAAGGAGACTGGTAGTATGGGGGTAGAAGAACTGTTTTACATAAGATGATCATAGAAAGCTTCATCGAGAAGGTGGCATATGGTCAGAAACCTGAAAGAAGCAAAGAAACCAGCTGTGCGGATATCTGGGGGAAGAGCCTTGAAGGCAAAGAGAAGGCAAGTGCAGTGGCCTATGAATGAGCATGCATGGCAGGTTCCAGTCACAGCTAGTGGCATGGAAAAGGCACGGAGTAGTAGGAGATGGAAGCAGTGAAATGGCAGCAGGCCAGTCATGTAGGGCCATAAAGACCACTCTAGGCTGGCTGCAGTGGCTCACACATGTAGTGCCGGCACTTTGGGAGGCCAAAACAGGCAGATCACCCGAGGTCGGGAGTTTAAGACCAGCCTGGCCAACATGGTGAAACCCCGTCTCTACCAAAAATATAAAAACTAGCAAGGTGTGGTAACACACGCCTATAATCCCAGCTGCTCAGGAGGCTGCGGCATGAGAATCAGTTAAACTTGGGAGGTGGAGGTTGCAGTAAGCTGAGATCCCACCACTGCACTCCAGCCTGGATGACAGAGTGGGAAAGGAATGGAAAGGAAAGAAAGGAAGGGAAGGGAAGGGAGGGGAGGGGAGGGGAGGGGGAAAGGAAGGGAAGGGAGAAGGAAGGGAAGGGAAGGGAGAAGGAAGGAAGGAGAGAGAGGGGAGAGAGGGGAGAAAGAGAGAAAGAAAGAGAAAAGAAAGTAAGAAAGAAAGAAAAGATCGTGCTAAGAACTGTGGGTTTATGCTGAAGGAGTTAGGAGCCATTTTGAAGATTTTGTGCAGAGAAGTGAAATTACCTGACTGACATTTTAAAAGAAGCACTCTGGCTGCTTGCTAAGGAATAATTATATTAATAGTAGGGGAAAGATGGAAGTTGGGAGATTGGCTGGGAGACCATGGCAAGAATCCAAGCCAAGAGGGGATAGTGGCTTCTACCAAGATGGTAGCAGTGGAGGTGAAGAGAAGGGGTCAGATCTGGATGATGGATTAGAAGTGGGTTGCGAGAGAAAGAGCAATCCAGGAGGCTCCAAGGTTTTTGACCTGATCAGTAGGAAGGATAGAGTTTCCATTTGCTCAGAGGGGAAGATTGAGGGAAGAAGAATTAGGGGAAGGCATCAAGAGTCACTGATTCCGTTTGGACCGGTTAAGTTGGACTTGCCTAATAGATACCAACATGGAAATGGCGGATGGGCATCCCCTCATTTTACATGTGGGAAATTGTGGAGCTGAGAGGTAGAGTGGCTTTGCCAGAGTCACATGGTAATTGAGTGGACTAGTTAAAATTTTATTTCAAGTTACTTTGTTTTTAATCCATTAGGTTTCTTACTTACATCAGGTAGAGTGATAGGCACAGAAAATTTACCTAAATCTTATTTCTAACCATGTGTAACTTATTACTGCTATTTATTCTCTACAAAGAAAACTTTTTTCTTTGCTAATTAGAGAACATTATTGATTTTTATGAGACAATACATTGGTTATTTCAGTGTTATAAATTATTATCTGGGTGACACTTTTCATATGTAAATAGAAGTCAAAGACGCAGTTTCTTTTTACCTGTATGTAATCTGACATTTTAATTATTTTCTATTCCATTTACGGCCAAGTGGCTTTAAGTCCACCAAGAAATCTGAGAATCTCCAATATTGGCTCTAACAGTGCTCGATTAACCTGGGACCCAACTTCAAGACAGATCAATGGTTATCGAATTGTGTATAACAATGCAGATGGGACTGAAATCAATGAGGTAAGTTCTGGGACATACTGTATATTTTTTAGGTGGTGGGGTGCTAGTTATTGATGACTACATAACCTATCATCTCAAAGCCTAGTGGCTTAAAATAATAGTAATTATTTATTGTCTCTCATAGTTCCTGTATGTAGGTTAAGAATTGGGGTGTGAATTGCAGTTATCACTGGAGGAGGGGTGCTCTCCAGTGAGGTTAGAGCCAGATAGTGACTGGAGCTGGAGCCATCTCATGGCGTCTTTACTCATGTATCTGGTGCCTGGTCTGGGGAGACTGGAACAGCTGAGATCTGGAGCAGGTCTCCATATCTCTAATTAGACTCTTCGCACAATGCCTTCAGCATGCAGCTTCAGGGGAGTTGGCTCAGGAGTCCCATGACACATGTCCAAAGAGAGAGAGAGCTAAGTAGAAGCTGTATCGCTATTCATGACCCAGCCTCTGAAGTCACTTGATATCACCTCTGTCACACTTCATTGGTATGAGATGTCACCACCTTCGCCCAGATTTATAGGTGGGGAGAAACACAGATCCTACCTGTGGTGGGAGACATGTCAGTCAGAGGATAGGAGGAGCATATAGAGAAGAAGATATTCACTGATGTGGCCGTCTCTGGAAAATGCAGTCTGCCACAGGGGATGGGAGTGGGGAGGGTGTATGTTCATGGAAGCATCGAACTAAAAATAATGTCACTGTTCTCTAGTTTATCCTTCTGCTTTTGAGTAAACTGGCATCTGAAAGGCTCTAGTTAGATGAGCCTAAATTTAGCAAATAATTCGAGTTTTATCTAAGAAGTACTTTCAAATAATGGAACTTGTTAAAACCTGTGAAGATACAGTATCTTGCATGCAGTGACTAATACTTTCAAAAAAGTGTTCCCTTGGAAATGTGTTTTAGCAAAACAGCGAGGTTATTTTTATTTTATTTTCCCTTATCTTGGTCCAGTAAGCTAAGACAAAGAGGGAAATATGTTAGATTGCATCATTTCTACTTTCTGACCAAATAAAGCAAGTGTTTTTATATGCAGAGACAAACTTTTTTCTAAAATTAAATCCAAGCAATATTTTACAAAATGCATCCTCATAAGGGACATTGTGTAATGGACAGGCAGTAAGTACACATTTGCTAACATATAGAAATACTGTTCGATATGCTTCATTAAACCTTCGTAAATCTTGAGAGTAAATACTCCTGAAGAGTCTGGATGAGTTGCTTTGTTTTTGAAGAGAGTAGCCTGGAGCAGTAAAAAGATTGAAATAAAAAAACACTGAGCTATAGGTGTCTCTTTGTCACTGGTAATACGTAAACTGCTTTCCCAAGGGTTGTAAATTCAACTGTGTAGGAGGATGAGGCAGATACTATAAATGATTGAAGCATACCATTAAATCTGTAGAAGCAGACACACCTGCAAAGAAATACTGTCGTGTTTTGCTTGACACATGAGGCTAACTTAGGCTATATATATAATATATATAAATATATATTATATATAATGTATGTGTATTATATATAATATATATTTATAAATATATAACATATTATATTATGTATTACATATAAATATATATTATATATACATATTTATAAATATTATAAATATATATATTATATATAAATTTTTGAGATGAAGTCTCGCTTTGTCACCCAGGCTGGAGTGCAGTGGCATGATCTCGGCTCACTGCAACCCCTGCGTTCCAAATTCAAGCGATTCTCTTGGTTCAGCCTCCTGAGTAGCTGGGACTAAAGGCATGCGCCACTGTGCCCAGCTCATTTTTGTATTTTTAGTAGAGACAGAGTTTCACCATGTTTCTCAGGTTAGTCTCAAACTCCTGACCTCAGACGATCTGCCCGCCTAGGCCTCCCAAAGTGCTGGGATTACAGGCATGAACCACTGCTCCCAGCCTAACTTAGGCTATATTTTGTCTTCCCATTTTGAGGACATGAATGCAGAAGAAATTCTCTACTGAAAGAAAGACAACGAGCAAGACTAATGATAAGTGACAATGGACAGTGGGTTTCAATGACAGGGATACTAGGGACTGGTGTGATGGGAAGTGTGTGCATCTAAGATGCAGCCAGTCTCAGCTTCTACTGATTGCTGCTGCATAGAAATCCAGGCATGGGCTGCCAGATCTTAAGACTCTTGGAGAGTTACCACTGATTTCTATTTTTATATAAAACCTACCAATTTAAAAGAGTTGACTCATTGAACAACGAAAGTAACACCTCTATATTCACCAGTAAATATTTGTTCATTGTAGAGCATCCTCCTTTGGCAATAATTTTTAATAAAATAAAAACAAACTTTCTTATATATCCATTACATTTATAATATAATTATATAATAATGATTATAACCATGTCTTAGTCCCTTTGGTTTTCTGTAACAAAATACCTTGCCTGGGGAAGTTTTGTTTATTTATTTATTTAGAGACAGGGTCTCTGTTGCCTAGGTTGAAGTGCTGTAGTGTGATCATGGCTCACTGCATCCTCAACCTTGCAGGCTCAGGTGATCCTCCCACCTCAGCCTCCCGAGTAGCTGGGACTACAGGCACATGCCACCATGCCTAGCTAATTTTTGTACAGACCAGGTTTTGCCATGCGGTCCAGGCAGGTCTCAAACTCCTGGGCTCAAGGGATTTGTCTGCCTTGGCCTCCCAAAGTGCTGGAATTACAGGAGTGAGGCACTGTGCCCAGCTTGGGAAACTTATCAATGGCAGAAATTTATTGTTCACAGTTCTGGAAGCTGAGAAGTCTAAGATCAAGGCACCTGCACCTGAATTTGCAGGTGTATTCCTCATAGTTGGAGATTTCTACCTATGTTCTTACCTGGTGGAAGGAGCAGACAAGCTCCCATGGGCCTCTCTAATAGGGGCATTCCTCCCTCATGACCTAATCATCTCTCAAAGACCCCATCTCTTAATACTACTGCATTGGGGATCAGGTACCAACATATGAATCTGCAGGGGGACACAACCTTCCAGACCATAGCAGCTGCTGTAGCTTCTTCTACTATTTCTGTTATTTGTCTTTGCAGAGAATAGCCCCAGACTAACATATTTGTTGAGAACATATGTTTGGGGGTTTTTTGGTAGTGTTTTTCAATCTTGGGGAAGCTGCTAGCATTTGCTGTTTCTGGGAAATTAGAAAGCTATGTTTGGTAAAACCGAACTTAAAATATGAGAAAATGGGCTATGAATGAAGATTTGAGAAAATTTCATTTGAGTAAAATACATAAGCCATGCATGGATTTTGTAACACCAGTTTTGACTAGAGTGTGTGTGTGTGTGTGTGTGTGTGTGTGTGTGTTTCTTATTTCTTAATTCATAGCCATGCTATAGATACTTGAGGTTGCTGGTTAAGTATCTTTTATTGAAGTATTACTGTACCTAACTTTAGAATATATAATTTTAAGGATGAATACTTCTATTAGATTTTGCTTTAATTTCTATGAATTTAAGCTTCTATTTATAGACAATGCAATGATTTTTTCCTTTCTTTTTTTTTTGAGACAGAGTCTCGCTCTGTCACCCAGTATAGAGTGCAGTGGCACGATCTCAGCTCACTGCAAGCTCAGCCTCCTGGGTTCATGCCATTCTTCTGCCTCAGCCTCCCAAGTAGCTGGGACTACAGGCGCCCACCACCATGCCCGGCTAATTTTTTGTAATTTTAGTAGAGATGGAGTTTCACCATGTTGGCCAGGATGGTCTTGATCTCTTGACCTCATGATCTGCCCACCTCGGCCTCCCAAAGTGCTGGGATTACAGGTGTGAGCCACTGTGCCCGGCCCATGCAATTGATTATTAACACTTTTGCTTTACACTCAATATTTTCTGCTTCATTTCCTCTCATCTTCCTTCTCTCACTTCCTCTTCCTCCCTCTGTATCTTTTCTGCATTACCCCTCTCCCCAACTTTTTGGAGACCAGGAAGAAAAATGAAACAAGTATTTCAACAAATGTCCATGCTGCTGCTGACCATGATGATGATAATGATGGTGATGATGGTGATGATGATGATGGTGATGATGGTAATGGTGATGATGATGATAATGATGGTGATGATGGTGATGATGATGGTGGTGATGATGGTGATGGTGATGATGATGATGGTGATGATGGTGATGATGATGGTGATGATGATGATAATGATGGTGATGATTATGGTGATGATGATCATGATGACCATGATGATAATGATGGTGATGATTATAATGGTGGCTAACATTTGTTGAGTGCTTCCCATGAGCCAGGCACTGTTCTGAGTGCTATAAACCTCATGTAATCCTTACAGAACCAAATGCTGACAAAGTATGACTTATCAAACTATGGACAGAAGTCATCTCAGGTAGCATTTACTGTGAAAGGATTTTGGAAGTACGCAAACATGATGGAGAATTAAGTGCTGCCATTTGAGTTTTATAAATGCAAAGGCCACAGTTTTTGGACTTTGAGAGTCCAGTTCCTAGTAGCAGTGACTCAGCAGTAGAGCCTGGAGTTGAGCCCAAATCCCTTGTTCCTCATCAGGGCCTTTTTCTACATCCCTTCCAAAATTAGGCTGAAGTTAAACTTTTAGCTAGACTGATTGAGGATATTTCTCAGAAATAGTTGCATAACAATGAGATCATGGTTATTTGTTATTATTTCCTCAAATTTTTCTTCTACATCTTAAAATACTACCAGCAAAATCAGTTCTGGGACTAATCATTTAAAGCATGATATTTTAACTAATATAAATAAATGATACCTAAAGGCCTTTATTTGATGAAATAGAATAATCAGTGCTTAAATTATATAAAATATAGTCTATTCAGCATCAAATATTTAATAAACGAGATCCTTTTTAACAGATACACACACACACACACACACACACACACACACACACACACACACATTCTTTCTTTTAGTCGTTTCTCCTGTTTGGTGGACCTAAGAATCCAGTACCTAGATTTTAACTGCTTTTGTGTATGTTTGATATCTTTGCAAAATTCCTATTTGTCACAGATTCGAAACTTAGAAACAAGATCAAGGCCTAACTAGACATTCCAGTTAATAATTTTATGGCTCAGGGCAAGTTAGTTAAGCTGTTTGGGCCTAGATTTTCCTTCGGAAAATAGTTGCGAAAGCACCTAGGGTTTGGTGGGTGAAGGTGGGTGGGGGAGACTCTAAATAAGACAATGAGTATCAAGTCCCTGACTCTGTAAGTGCTCAATAAATCTCAGCCATGACAATTCAAAACAACAGAAAGCAATATGTAACTAGAGGTTAGGAAAGTATGTCTTGAACTCACATTTTTTAACATGGGTTTGTATTTTCTGTGAGCTTAAATAATGAAGCCATACTTTAAATAGTGTTTAAGAGCATATGATTTAGAGCCTGAAACACCTGTGTTTAAGACCTTTTTACTAGCTGTTTTCCCCTTGGGCAAGTTCCTTAATTTTTGGAATCTCATTTTTCCATTTTCAAATGGGGAGTAATAATTAGCTCCCCCACAGGATTGTGATAAGGATTAAATAAGTAAATGCATATAAAGCATGCAGATAGTTCACAGGCTGCAGTAAACAGTAAGTGCTAAAAATGACCTATAATGTTATCAATCCCTGATTTAGAAGAAGATAATCCATACTTTCAATTAACCGTTGCTGTGTAACAACAGTGCAACTTAAAATATAGCCTAGGAGCATGTAACTTGGGCAGAACTCAGCAGGGACAGCTGGGCTCTGCCATGTGGCGTCAGCTGGGGTGATTCATGCATTCATCTGGGAATCTGACTGGACCAGAACTTCTAGGATGACTTCATGTCCATGTGTGACCCCTCAACTAGAATGTCTGGGAAGGCTGGGATTCGCTGGCCTTCTCCAGAAGAGTGGCCCAGTACAGCACAATGGTACAGTACAATGACAGCTCTTTTTTTCCAGGGTTGGCACTCTTTTTTGACCTACAGAGGTGTAGATTCTTCAGAGGTGTGTATGGCTTCTGTTCTGGCCCTTAGTTTAGAGAAGACCTTTCTCACCTCTTTTAAGAAATAGTTTTTTTGGTGCCTTCATCTTCATTTTAATTTACTTATTCTATTCACTCAAAAAATATAATTCAACATACAGTGGTGAAGAAACTAAACAAGTTCTTGCCTTCAAGGAGCTTATACTCTATGCAGGAGATAGACAATAAACATGTAGGTAAATAAAGTAATTTCACATTGCCACTGGTGCCAAGGAGGAAACAACAAGGCCAGTGTCAGTGAATAACCCCACTAATAGGTGGAAACATAGGTGGAAAAAGAACCCTCCTCTGAGGAGGTTCTAGTTAAGCATAGTCATGATAGAGGAAGAAGGCCTAATTTTGACAAGAGCTGGAGAATGGGGTCACAGACAGAGTGAACTGCATGTGCTAAGGCCCTGAGGTGGGAAAGGCAAGGACCTGAAAGGAGGCCAGTGTGGCTGGAGCCCAACAGGCCACTGGAGTATGACAGAAAGAAAAGGTGCTGCCCCAGATTATGAAGGCCATGAGGTATCTCAGGGTGCTTGGTTTTGATTCAGAGTGCAATAGATGGCCAATGAAGGTTTAAGTAGGGAGGTGACATTTTATATTTTGCTAAAGGTTACTTTGCCATGAGCAGACACATACAGTGTTGAGCTTAGTGACCTTCCCCTGAACCTCAGGTAGCATCAGGATTAGTCACTGATAGTACCATACATAAGAGATCTTGGCTGGGTGCAGTGGCTCACACTTATAATCCCAGCACTTTGGGAGGGCGAGGTGGGTGGATCACTAGAGGCCAGGTGTTTGAGACCAGCCTGGCCAACATGCTGAAACCGTGTCTCTACTAAAAATAAAAAATTAGCCGGACCTGGTGGTGCACGCCTGTAATCCCAGCTACATGGGAGGCTGAGACAAAACAATAGCTTGAACCCTGGAGGCAGAGGTTACGGTAAGCCAAGATCGTGCCACTGTACTCCCTCCTGGGTGACAAGAGCAAGAACCTGTCTCCAAAAAACAACAACAGAAAAAAGGATCTTATTGCTCTGCTCAAATGTCTCATGAGAACATTTTAAGCAGAGCTTATTTTTTGGCAGAGGGTGCTCTCAGGTAAATATGGTCATTTCTTAAATTTTCCAGAGTATCACCACAGTGGGGGCACCTCATTATGCATTATTATAAGTGCTTGTGAGGATTAACAGAGAATATATGTGAAACACCTAGGTGTGGGCCCCATATACATGGTCTACAATATGCACCCGGTACTGTGCAGCGCTGTAGCCCCATGCCCAACCCCTCAGTGACAAAGCTTCATCTGTTCTTGTTCTTTCTCTTGCCTTGAGGGTGCCTTGTAGACCCTGCCCTCATCTCCTTTTTTTTTTTTTTTTGAGACAGAGTCTCACTCTGTCATCCAGGCAGGAGTGCAGTGGCATGATCTCAGCTCGCTGTGACCTCTGCCACCCTGGTTCAAGTGATTCTCCTGCCTCCGCCTCCTAAGTAGCTGGGATTACAGGTGCGCACCACCACACCCAGCTAATTTTTAAATTTTTCGTAGAGATGGGGTTTCGCCATGTTGACCAGGTTGATGTTGAACTCCCAACCTCAAGTGATCCACCTGCCTCGGTCTCCCAAAGTGCTGGGATTACAGGCGTGAGCCACCACGCCTGACCCACTCATCTCCTCTTACTTTATGGTTTCCTTTTTCAATGTATGTTTTTTGTTGTCAAGTTCTCTTTTCTAATCCTTAATTTTTCTTACACCCTTGATCTCTATTCCTCGAGATTTCATCTTTTATATGCCCCAAAGAAGTTGAAAAATATTTTCACCAAATATGTCTTTCTGTGGAAGATAGAGTAATGTTTCAAATATTTACTATTTTCTTTAGTATTAATGTTCCCCAGTTCTTTCCCAGCATCGTTGCTCACCTGTACGACTCTTATAGGAGTTATCGTGAATTACTTAGCTATGGGGCCAGCAGAGCCCAGGCAGTGAAGCAAAAAACTGATTGCTACTAGCAGATCTAACTGGAAACATTATCTGTATTTATGTCCGCCTCTTAAGTTGTCTGCACTTTGTGTCTGGAATGAATGGAAAGAATATTGATTGCAAAGTTGTCCTGAGAATTAACTGGTGGGTTATCTAAGGGTATAAGATCAGAAATGTTCATACATAAACTGTCTGGTTTTATAATTCAATAATTTGTTTTATAGTGTTTATAACTTTGCTGTCAGCTAAGTGAGCTACAGACAGTAATAAAATGATTCCTGTACTTGGAGAGCATTAGATAGAGCTGTTATTATGACTTCTTTCTTTGACAGGTTGAAGTTGATCCTATTACTACCTTCCCTCTGAAGGGCTTGACACCTCTCACAGAGTATACTGTTGCTATTTTCTCCATCTATGATGAAGGACAGTCAGAGCCTCTAACTGGGGTTTTTACCACCGGTAAGCAGCCTCATTGTGGTGTGAAAAGTTTCGAGAATAGCTATTAATATATAGAAACCAGAACCCAGAGCACCTTCTTTATTTGTGATTTTGAAGAGATTGAATTTTAAGTTTGATTTCTTTTATGTTATCATTAAAAAATAAACAACCGGATGACTAATGTGTGTACTGGCTAGTTATTTTTTATCAAAGCAAGGAAGAGAGAGAAAAGACCACCTAAATTCAAAAGGTCCGTTGTTTAAAAAATGTATGTTTTTCTCTTCCTAATCTTATTCCTTTTACTTTCATTCCTTAGTTAAAACTTCTACATCCTTCTTCCATTCAAATGAATGTGTGTATTAGGTTGAATTTCCAAAATTGCTGATAGCCAACAGTTTTTGACCTATAAAAATGACAGTCTCATACTATTGAGCTCAATATATCAGTCAATGATTTTCCTGGAGCCTGAAATCTTCATATAATAATAAGTAATATTTTAAACCCTAAAATTAAATGTAAGACATGTATACATTATTTTTCTTTTCTATATGTATCCTGTAGCCACTTTTTGTCTCTTGGTGGCAACAATTCTGTTATTTGCTTTCTGAACTTACCACTGATTGTACTTGGAAACAAATGTAGTCTTTACTGGGAAGATGAGAAGGTGATTTGGAGAGAGATGAAAAAGAAGCTGGATTGAGAAATAATGTTCGTGGAAAAATTCAGTAATTTAACCAAATCTCCAGAAGGCTAATTCTAGTTGGGATTCTCATGGTGTCCTATCAAAAATTTGAGTTTTTCTGTTTTTGTTGTTGTTGTTTTTAGAAAAACTCTGGCTTCAAATAATAAAAACCAATTCTTTGACTATTTATTTTGGGTGCAGTTGGGTGTTATACTTTCTGTTGTACATCCCAGAAGTATATAAGCTCTGAAACAGTGGAAGGCCTGATTAATTCTATTTCATTTCTGATGACCACCATATGCACAAGTTAAAAGATTGAAGGTTCTTTTCCAGGATTAATATTAGGGAGCGATTTAGCTACTAAAGCAAAAAGAACTAAAAGGGAAGCTTTCTTAGGCCCCTAGAGGACTATTTTGTTAATTTCCTCAAGATACTTGGAAAATAATATTTTTAAAAAAATGAATATGCCACTCTTGTTTTTTATAGTTAATGAAAACAGCCAAATAGAAAAGCTAAGAGTTTTAGAAATTACTGGAAAAGTTTTAAGATCTGTTATTTCCATGGTTTCCCTAATTTATGATATTGGTGAATGCTGGAAACAGAAATGGAAGGCCACCCTGGACTGATGGGCCCTGGTTTTCCTTCTTCCCTGTGCTTTCCTAAACCAAAAGATTCCTCAAAGAGTCTTCTACACCCCTGGGAGATACTTGGGTTTGGCTTTCTTGCCTTCTCATTTCCCTAACAAAATCTCCTTCCTTGGTTTACAGAGGAAGTTCCAGCCCAGCAATACTTAGAAATTGATGAGGTGACGACAGACAGTTTTAGGGTGACCTGGCATCCCCTCTCAGCTGATGAAGGGCTACACAAATTGATGTGGATTCCAGTCTATGGGGGGAAGACCGAGGAGGTGAGTTGTCTGAAACAGACTGAAAATTAATCCGGAGCATTAGTGAATACCTACTGCTGCTGGAGTTGGTCTTCACTTTAAAATATATTAAGAATCACAGAAGTAATTAGTATTTTACATGGCTTGGAGTTTTAGAAATGTCAAATCATATGATTTTCCTAATATTATGATATATTGTTGCCAGAGCTTTAGTTATATACTTTATATATTTTCAGATTCTTTGACTTTAACAAATGACATTTAATGCAACTGTAAAATGTCACTTTTCCAATATTAGTAACTTATTTGCTGAGGGGATCGAAAGGAATAAAGTCTCTGACTTGACCTTAAAATGGACTTTGACAGCCTTGGAGTTCTTTATGGTTGGTTGTTTCTTGCTTATGCTCAGAATAACACTTTTTCTTTTCTTTTCTTTTGTTTTTTCAAATAAGCGTAGTTACTAAGCACCAAAATACATTTCAGGTTGTCCTGAGAGAAGAACAGGACTCACATGTTATTGAAGGCTTGGAGCCCGGTACGGAGTATGAAGTTTCACTATTGGCCGTACTTGATGATGGAAGCGAGAGTGAGGTGGTGACTGCTGTGGGGACCACACGTAAGTCTTGGTCTGGCCACGATGCGTTTCAGCTGCTCCCACAATCCCTCTTTACCCCATCAATTTCCTTCCCCATCTGCTTTATCCTTGGCTATGGAAACTTCAGTTTCTCTTTTTCCCCCAGAATTCTTCATATATCTTCACCTTCAATGAAACCAGTATGTGAAGTATCTTAGCTTCCTAGATAATGATCAACATGAAGGCAGGGACCACATCTGTCTTGCTCACCATTGTATTTTCCAGGACTTAGCACGGTACTTGGCACATGTTAACTGTAGAATAAATACCCATAGAATGGATGGATGGGTGGATAGGTGAATGGATGTATGCATGAATGGATAAAATAATTCACAAATGAATAGATTGCCAAACAAATAAACCTAGGGCCAACATGTCAAAGAGTTTCTGGAATTTTCCAAGTTGATTTTGGTTCCAAGAATCTTGTACAAAATTTACTCGCTGATTCATTCATCTCTTCATTTTTAAAATATGAGGTATTGACCACATATTAAATTGCCTTAGCCTGGGTTCCCTGGAACCAGATTCTAGACAGAAAATTGCAGCCAGAAAGTTTATTGAAGAGTGCAGTTGGGAGATGCTTATGTAAAAACCTGAGGACAGCAGGACAGGACATGGGAAGAAGTTGAAACTGAACCCTCAGCTAATCTTATTATAACGGAGGTCTAATGCTGGGGTGACCCTTCTGAGTTGTCCCAAATAGAGGCAAAGGGGCTGAGACTTCATACTCTTGCATCCCCAGTAGCTGGAGGTGAGCCATTCCCTGACAGAGGCCATGAACTCAGGTGAGACAGTTCTCAGAGCTGTGAACTGTTGGCAGGCAGTGTTCCAGCACCAGGTGAATGGGTGTGTTGACCCTAAAAAGAGGATCTTCATCTCTGTACTTCATTCTGCTGTATGCCCATGGTGGCTGTAAGAAATAGAAGATGCACTGCTTGTCCAAGCACATTGCACTCCGTGGTGGTCCTGTTTGGCAGCCTTTTCACAACTTGGTCTACAGCACTGTCTAATTTCCCTTAATTACCACGGCTATGCCCCTATTTCAAAGTAATTGGGTGGTTTCACAATTCTGTAGATGTAGTTCAAATGTTTATGTGAAGCCTGGTATCTGTGATGAGAAACTTTAACATTCTTCGGATTTCAGTCTTCCTATCTGTGGAACAGGTATGTCTGCCTTACTTACAATTCACTTCTTTGGTCTTCTAACCATAGTCATGTTTGTTGTGGGAGGCAAGTGAGATAATATAGGTGAAATGTTCTTTGAAAGCTACAAAATGCTATATAAAAATGGACAGTTATTATTTTTACAGCATTTTTAAGTAATATATTGCTTTTAGTTGACAGTTTTTGGACAGAACCAGCTACAACCATGGTGCCTACCACGCCTGTGACGTCAGGTAAGGTCAAATAGTAGCCTGTTTACCCACTTTAAAATTTTTATTTAAACAGATGTTATGTTTTCCTGGTTTTATTTATTATTAAATAGGAAAATAGATGATCCTCCCTTCCTTTTCTGGCACACTGGTTCAAATTTCATACCTCTCAGAGCCTCTCAACATCTTCCTTGCCACTATGGATCTCCTAGTCAACTGATCTCACTGATATATCACTCTACTTCTTTCATCTTTGCCTTGGATGCTCATGCCCCTTACCTGGAATGTTAACATAGCTGCCTCCCCAGGGGTCTTTGCCTTCCTCTTTATCTCAATGACTTCTGTTGCTCTCTGTTGAGAATTCCTCTTCTTTTCTCTTTTTTTCTTTTAGAGATAGAGTTTCACTCTGTCATCCAGCCTGGAGTGCAGTGGCATGATCAAGGCTCACCACAGCCTTGACTTCCTGGGCTCATGCGATCCTCCTGCCTCATCCCCGCAAGTAGCTAGGACTACAGGCATGTGCCACCATGCCTGGCTAATTGTTTTGAATTTTAGTAGAGATGAGGTCTTTCCTGCCATATTGCCCAGGCTGGTCTTTAACTCCTGAGATCAAATGTTCCTTCTTCCTCGGCCTCCCAAAGTTCTGGAATTACAGGCATGAGCCACCATGCCTGGTCTTGTTGAGAATTATTCTTATCATGTTTTCCTTGCATTTCTGTGGGTAACTGAGACTTGGCTGGTCTATTGTTTTTCCTACATTAGTTGTTTCCTGTCTCAGCTTAGCTTTCCCCTTCACTGTAATATACCTCCCAACTAGCTGTCAGAGTCAACTTGGTAAAACACAAGTTTGATAATATCATTTATTTACTTCTGTAAGACACTTCAGTGGCTCTCCATTACCCATTCGTTGATTCATTCATTCCTCAATTAATCCTTATCAAGCCTTCTTTGTGCTCTGAAGTCTTTTTCATAGCATCCAAGATCCTTCCTAGTTGGGTCCTGCTTCCCTTCCTGGCCTCAACCATATTTCCTATGCTTCCCCCATTTTTCTCTTTCCATCCCAAACTCCTTGCCCTGAATGTGAGAAGTTTCCTCCCATTCCCATTGCCTGGTAACCCCCCTGCAAAGTTGCCAGGTAAATGTCAATCTCCTACCTCCCCTGTGACACTTTTACTATTTTTGTTGAGTTAGTAACTGTATGAAAACCAAAGCCCTAACAGTCTGACACACAGAAAAAGTTCAATTAATATTTTCTAAATGAATTAATACATGAATGAAGAGAAAGGAGAATGAGATGAGATGGACAAAGGGAAATGAAGTTGGGAGTAGAAGAGAAAAGAAAAAAAAATGTGACAAATAAGGGAGGAGACACCTTGAGATGAGCATGAATGTGCCAGGAAACATGGGTAAAGGAGATTGGACAAGTATCAGAGAAAAGATCGTGTCTGTGTGGGCTGAATGGATAAAGGCAGCCTAAGCGCAGATTTGTGCTTTGAATGACAAGTGTTAAAACAGAAATGGGGGCTAGGGCAGGTGATTGTGATGTGTGTTGGATGCTAGATTGCACACAGAGGTGGACAAGATCTGGCCCACTGTGCCCACATGTCCACAGAGCACTAGTGTGAGGTTTTCATGACCACACTTTCCTTTGGGTTCCATGGGCTGTTTTTCTAGTCTCAGGGCTTCTTCCCAGTTCTTTTTACTAGTGCATATACAGAACTGACAGTTTTGAGAGCTCCATGGTCTCATCTTGTAAGCATCTCTTAATCCTACTTTTATTTGCCGCTAGTAGGTATCTTGCCTCCCCATTAAGCACCATAGCTGAGCTCTTCTCGCCTCATATACATCTATATTACAGGGATACATTAAATGATGCTTGCTGTTACCCCACAGGTAGTCTCTGTGGCTCATTTTGGAATATGATGGGTTAAAAGTTTTTAAATCTTTGGTTGTGTTTATTCCAGTTTTCCAGACGGGAATCAGAAACCTGGTTGTAGGTGATGAAACCACTTCTAGCCTGCGGGTAAAATGGGACATTTCTGACAGCGATGTGCAGCAGTTTAGGGTGACCTACCTGACAGTTCAAGGGGACCCCGAGGAAGAAGTGGTAGGAACGGTCTGTACAAATTCAACTGACTAGAAACTCTGCAGATGTTACTAACACAACTAACAAGACTGTCTTTGGAGATCAATGCAAACTTTACTGCTCGTTTCTTAGTGAGTCTGCCATCTCCAGAAACTAATGTTTGCTGTTAATCTGACTCCACTACTGGCTTCTTAGTGACCTTTATATATCCAAAACTTGCTCCATGTACAACTTGCTTTAAGTTAATAACCTCTGAACATTGTTTCAAATGTTGCTTCTCTTCTGCTGCCTCAATCACCTGTTCAAGCACCAAAGTTGGATCATAAAAGGCCATATGCACTTGTATCTGTATATATGTATGTATAGATATGTGTAAAAGTTTAATATAGGAAGTAATTTCTTCTGCCCTTGGAAATCTGATAAAAAACTTTTAAGCAAAGGACACAGAAAAGGTCTTCTATATGGTATAGTGAAAATATTCTTAATAAAATACCATCCATTAACTAATAGTTATATTTTTCATTGACGTCAATTCATATTGAGCAGATTTATAGTCATTTCTAATTATTCTTAACATGGGTGTATCCCCTCAGGGATTTAGATTTTTATACATTGAGTTTTCTTTGAGTTGTTTTATCTATCTTTCCTTTTTCTAAATGATACACTTTTTTTTCTAATTTGTTTATCATTATTATTACTATTTTTATTATACTTAAGTTCTGGGATACATGTGCAGAATACGCAGGTTTTTACATAGGTATGCATGGTCCATGGTGGTTTGCTGCAGCCATCAACCCGTCATCTACATTAGGTATTTCTCCTAATGCTATCTCTCTCCTTGCTCCGCACCCCCCAACAGGCCCCAGTGTGTGCTGTTCCCCTCCCTGTGTCCATGTGTTCTCATTGTTCAGTTCCCACTTACGAGTGAGAACGTGCGGTGTTTGGTTGCCTGTTCCTGTGTTAGTTTGCTGAGAATGATGGTTTCCAGCTTCATCCATGTCTCTACAAAGGACATGAACTCATCCTTTTTTATGACTGCATAGTATTCCGTGGTGTATATGTGCCACATTTTCTTTATCCAGTCTGTCATTGATGGGCCTCTGGGTTGGTTCCAAGTCTTTGCTATTGTGAATAGTGCTGCAATAAACATGTGTGGATGTATCGTTATAGTAGAATGATTTATAATGCTTTGGGTATATGCCCAGTAGTGGGATTGCTGGGTCAAATGGTATTTCTACTTCTAGATCCTCCAGGAATCGCAACACTGTCTTCCACAATGGTTGAACTAATTTACAGTCTCACCAACAGTGTAAAAGTGTTTCTGTTTCTCCACTTCCTCTCTAGCATCTGTTGTTTCCTGACTTTTTAGTGATTGCCATTCTAACTGTCATGGGATGATATCTCATTGTGGTTTTGATTTGAGTTTCTCTAATGACCAATGATGAAGAGCTTTTTTTTTTTTTTTTTTTTGTATGTTTGTTGGCTGCATAAATGTATTCTTTTGAAAAGTGTCTGTTAATATCCTTCTCCCACTTTTTTATGGGGTTGTTTTTTGTTTTGTAAATTTATTTAAGTTCCTTGTAGATTCTGGATATTAGCCCTTTGTCAGATGAATAAATTGCAAAATTTTTCTCCCGTTCTGTAGGTTGCCTGTTCGCTCTGATGATAGTTTCCTTTGCTGTGCAGAAGCTCTTTAGTTTAATTAGATCCATTTGTCTATTTTTGCTTTTGTTGCAATTGCTTTTGGTGTTTCAGTCATGAAGTCTTTGCCCATGCCTCTGTCCTGAATGGTATTGCCTAGGTTTTCTTGCAGGATTTTTATGGTTTTAGGTCTCTTGTTTAAATCTTTAATCCATCTTGAGTTCAGTTTTGTATAAGGTGTAAGAAAGGAGTCCAGTTTCAGTTTTCTTTCTATGGCTAGCCAGGTTTCCCAGCACTATTTATCAAATAGGGAATCCTCTCTCCATTGCTTGTTTTTTTTTTTCAAGTTTGTCAAAGATCAGATGGTTGTAGATGTGTGGTGTTATTTCTGAGGTCTCTGTTCTGTTCCATTGGTTTATATATCTGTTTTGGTACCAATACTAAGCTGTTTTGGGTACTGTAGCCTTAGTTTGAAGTCAGATAGTGTAATGCCTCCAGCTTTGTTCTTTTTGCTTAGGATTTTCTTGGCTATATGGGCTCTTTTTTGGTTCCATGTGAAATTTAAAGTAGTTTTTTCTAATTCTGTGAAAAAAGTCAATGGTAGCTTGATGGGAATAACATTGAATCTATAAATTACTTTGGGCAATATGGCCATTTTTATGGTATTGATTCTTCCTATACATGAGCATGGAATGTTTTTCCATTTGCTTGTGTCCTCTCTTGTTTCCTTGAGCAGTGGTTTGTAGTTCTCCTTGAAGAGGTCCTTGACATCCCTTGTAAGTTGGATTCCTAGGTATTTTATTTTCTTTGTAGCAATTGTGAATAGAAGTTCGCTCATGATTTGGCTCTCCGTTTGTCTATTATTGGTGTATGGGAATCCTTGTGACTTTTGAAATTGATTTTGTATCCTGAGACTTTGCTGAAGTTGCTTATCAGCTTAGGGAGATTTGGGGCTGAGACAATGGGGTTTTCTAAATATACAATCATGTCATCTGCAAACAGAGACAATTTGACTTTCTCTCTTCCTATTTGAATACCCTTTATCGCTTTCTTTTGCCTCATTGCCCTGGCCAGAACTTCAAATACTATGTTGAATAGGAGTGGTGAGATAGGGCATCCTTGTCTTGTGCCAGTTTTCAAAGGGAATGCTTCCAGCTTTTGCCCATTCAATATGATATTGACTGTGGGTTTGTCATAAATAGCTCTTTTTATTTTGAGATACGTTCCATCAGTACCTAGTTTATTGAGAGTTTTTAGCATGAAGTGATGTTGAAATTTATTGAAGGCCTTTGCTGCATCTATTGAGATAATCATGTGGTTTTTGTCATTGATTCTATTTATTTGATGGATTATATTTATTGATTTGCTAATGTTTAACCAGCCTTGCATCCCAGGGATGAAGCTGCCTTCATCGTGGTGGATAAGCTTTTTAATGTGCTGCTGGATTCGGTTTGCCAGTATTTTATCAAGGATTTTTGCATCAATGTTCATCTGGGATATTGGCCTGAAATTTTCTTTGTTGTTGTGTCTCTGTCAGGTTTTGGTATCAGGATGATGCTGACCTCATAAAAAGAGTTAAGGAGGAGTCCCTCTTTTTCTATTGCTTCAAATAGTTTTAGAAGGGATGGTACCAGCTCCTCTTTGTACCTTCATCAGAATTTGGCTGTGAATCCATCTGGTCCTGGGCTTTTTTTGGTTGGTAGTCTATTAATTACTGCCTCAATTTCAGAACTTGTTATTGGTCTATTCAGGAATTCGACTTCTTCCTGGTTTAGTCTTGGGAGGGTGTATGTGTCCAGGAATTTATCCATTTCTTCTAGGTTTTCTAGTTTATTTGCATAGTGGTGTTTATAGTATTCTCTGATGGTAGTTTGTATTTCTGTGGGATCAGTGGTGATATCCCCTTTATCATTTTTTTTTTTTTGAGATAGAGTCTCACTCTGTTGCCCAGGCTGGGAGAGTAGTGGTACGATCTCAGCTTACTGCAACCTCCACCTCCTGGGTTCCAGCGATTCTCCTGCCTCAGCCTCCCGAGTTGCTGGGACTACAGACACCCCCCACCATGCCTGGCTAATTTTTGTTTTTTTTTTAGAGACGGGGTTTCACCATGTTGGCCAGGCTGGTCTCGAACTCCTGACCTTGTGATCTGCCCGCCTTGGCCTCCCAAAGTGCTGGGATTATAGGCATGTACCACCCCTGCCCCCTTTACCATTTTTCATTGTGTCTACTTGATTCTTCTCTCTTTTCTTCTTTATTAGTCTGGCTAGTGGTCTATTTATTTTTTTAATCTTTTCAAAAAACGAGCTCCTGGATTCACTGATTTTTCGAAGGGCTTTTCGTGTCTCTGTCTCTTTCAGTTCTGCTCTGATCTTAGTTATTTCTTGTCTTCTGCTAGCTTTTGAATTTGTTTGCTCTTGCTTCTCTAGTTCTTTAAACTGTGATGTTAGGGTGTTGATTTTAGATCTTTCCGGCTTTCTCCTGTGGGCATTTAGTGCTATAAGTTTCCCTCTAAACACTGCTTTAGCTGTGTTCCAGAGATTCTTGTACGTTGTGTCTTTGTTCTCATTGGTTCCAAAGAACATATTCATTTCTGCCTTGATTTTGTTATTTACCAAGTAGCCATTCAGGAGCAGGTTGTTCAATTTCCATGTAGTTGTGCAGTTTTGAGTGAGTTTCTTAATCCTGAGTTCTAATTTGATTGCACTGTGGTCTGAGAGACTGTTTGTTATGATTTGCATTCTTTTGCATTTGGTGAGGAGTGTTTTACTTCCAATTATGTGGTGAATTTTAGAGTAAGTGTGATGTGGTGCTAAGAAGAATGTATATTCTGTTTATTTGGAGTGGAGAGTTCTATAGATGTCCGTTAGGTCCTCTTGGTCCAAGTCCTGAGTTCAAGTCTGGATATCCTTGGTAATTTTCTGTCTCATTTATCTGTCTAATATTGAGAGTGGGGTGTTAGAGTCTTCCACTATTATTGTGTGGGAGTCTAAGTCTCTTTGTGGGTTTCTAAGAACTTGCTTTATGAATCTGGGTACTCCTGTGTTGGATGCATATATATTTAGGATCGTTAGCTCTTCTTGTTGCATTGATCCCTTTATCATTATGTAATGTCCTTTGTCTTTTTTGATCTTTGTTGGCTTAAAGTCTGTTTTATCAGAGAGTAGGATTGTAACCCCTGCTTTTTTTTTTTTTTTTTGCTTTCCATTTGCTTCGTAAATATTCCTCCTTCCCTTTAATTTGAGTCTATGTGTGTCTTTGCATGTGAGATGGGTCTTCTGAATACAGCAAACCAATGGGTCTTGACTTTTATCCAGTTTGCCAGTCTGTCTTTTAATTGGGGCATTTAGCCCATTTACATTTAAGGTTAATATTGTTATGTGTGAATTTGACCCTGTCATTATGATGCTAGCTGGTTATTTTGCCCGTTAGTTGATGCAGTTTCTTCATAGTGTCAATGGTCTTTACAATTTGGTATGTTTTTTGCAGTGGCTGGTACTGGTTTTTCCTTTCCATATTTAGTACTTCCTTCAGGACCTCTTGTAAGGCAGGCCTGGGGGTGACAGAATCCCTCAGCATTTGCTTGTCTGTAAAGGATTTTATTTCTCCCTCACTTATGAAGCTTAGTTTGGCTATATATGAAATTCTGGGTTGAAAATTATTTTCTTTAAGAATGTTGAATGTTGGCCCCCACTCTCTTCTGGCTTGTAGAGTTTCTGCAGAGAGATCTGCTGTTAGTCTGATGGGCTTCCCTTTGTGGGTAACCCAGCCTTTCTCTCTGGCTGCCCTTAACATTTTTTCCTTCATTTCAACCTTGGTGAATCTGATGATTGGGGTTTCTCTTCTCAAGGAGTATCTTTGTGATGTCTGTATTTCCTGAATTTGAATGTTGGCCTGTCTTGCTAGGTTGGGGAAGTTCTCCTGGATAATATCCTGAAGTGTGTTTTCCAACTTGGTTCCATTCTCCCTGTCACTTTCAGGTACACCAATCAAATGCAGATTTGGTCTTTTCACATTGTCCCATATTTCTTGGAGGCTTTGTTCGTTCCTTTTCATTATGTTTTCTCTAATCTTGTCTTCACACTTTATTTCATTAAGTTGACCTTCAATCCCTGATATCCTTTCTTTCACTTGATCCATTTGGGTATTTATACCTATGTATGCTTCACGAAGTTCTTATGTTGTTTTTTTTCAGCTCCATCAGGTCATTTATGTTCTTCTCTAAGCTGATTATTCTGGTTGGCAGTTCCTGTAATGTTTTATCAAGGTTCTTGGCTTCCTGGCATTGCGTTAGAACATGCTCCTTCAGCTCAGAGGAGCTTGTTATTACCACCTTCTGAAGCCTACTTCTGTCAGTTCATTAAACTCATTCTCCGTCCAGTTTTGTTCCCTGGCTGGAGGAATTGTGATTCATTGGAGGAGAAGGGGCATTTGAAATTTTCAGCCTTTTTGCATTTTTTTTTTCTCGTCTTCATGGATTTGTCCACCTTTGGTCTTTGATGTTGGTGACCTTTGGATGGGGTTTGAGTGGTCATCCTTTTTGTTGATGTTGATGCTTTTGCTTCCTGTTTTTTAGTTTTCCTTCTAATAGTCAGACCCCTCTGCTGCATATCTGCTGGAGTTTGTGGGAGGTCCACTCCAGACCCTGTGTGCCTGGGTATCACCAGTGGAGGTTGCAGAGCAGCAAAGATTGCTGCCTGTTCCTTCCTCTGGAAGCTTCATCCCAGAGGGGCACCTGTCAGATGACAGCTGGAGATCTACTGTATGAGGTGTCTGTCGACTCCTGCTAGGAGGTGTCTCCCCGTCAGTAGGCATGGGGTTCAGGGACCCACTTGAGGAGGCAGTCTGTCCCTTAGCAGAGTTCAAGCACTGTGCTGGGAGGTCCGCTACTTTTTTCAGAGCCAGCAGGCAGGAACGTTTAAGTCTGCTGAAGCTGCGCCCACAGCCACCCCTTCCCCCAGGTGCTCTGTCCCAGGGAGATGAGAGTTTTATCTATAAGCCCCCGACTGGGGCTGCTGCCTTTCTTTTAGAGATTCCCTGCCCAGAGAGGAGGAATCTAGAGAGGCAGTCTGGCTACAGTGGTTTTGTGGCACTGTGGTAGGCTCTTCCCAGTCCAAACTTCCAGGCAGCTTTGTTTACACTGTGAGGGGAAAACTACCTACTCAAGCCTTACTAATGGCAGATGCCCCTCCCCGCACCAAGCTCGAGCATCCCAGGTTGACTTCAGACTGCTGTCCTGCCAGCGAGAATTTCAAGACAGTGGATCTTAGCTTGTTGGGCTCTGTGGGGGATTGGATCTGCTGAGCAAGACCACTGGGCTCCCTGGTTTCAGTCCCCTTTCCAGGGGAGTAAATGGTTCTGTCTCGCTGGCATTCCAGGCATCACTGGGGTATGAAAATAAATTCTTGCAGCTAGCTCGATGTCTGCCCAGATGGCCACCCAGCTTTGTGCTTGAAACACAGGGCCCTGGTGGTATAGGCACCCAAGGGAATCTTCTGGTCTGCAGGTTGCAAAGACCGTGGGAAAAGCATAGTATCTGGGCTGGATAGCTCTGTCCCTCACAGCATGGTCCCTCATGGCTTCCCTTGGCCTAGGGGAGGGAGTTCCCCAATTCCCTGTGCTTCCCGGGTGAGGTGATGTCCCACCCTGCTTATGCTCACCCTCCATGGGCTGCACCTACTGTCTAACCAGTCCCAATGAGATGAACCGGGTACCTCACTTGGAAATACAGAAATCACCTGCCTTCTGCATTGATCTCACTGGGAGCTGCAGACCAGAGCTGTTCCTATTTGGCCATCTTACTCGGGCACCAAAATCAATGATACACTCTTAATCATGGCCTGGTACGCTTTTAATCATGGCCTTCCCATGTATTCTAAATTTACACTATATCATTGCTTTTTGTCTAGAACCTGAAAATTCTTTCTTAGACATGTTTCTGATCAAACCAGGTAACTCCAGTATGCATCCAGAAGAATTTTTCTTTTGAGTCATGAAATATGTTTATTTAGCTCATTTCCTGCATTTCTTGCCCTCTGTTGCATTATTTCTGACACTCTGGGAAAGAAGTCTACAAGATTTATTATTGCTCAAGTATAGCATTATCATTCCTTTGCCTTCCTCTCTCAAAAAGGCTTCAATGGGAAGTTATTTTTGTTTATATGCTTACACAAACAACTATTTGAGCCCAAAATCCTTTAAGGAAAGTACTTCATTTCTGACTGATGGAGGAAGTATTTATAGGACGCAGTGATAGACCACACCTACTGTGAATAGCCAGAAGGCCATTATAGTGTTCTGGGAGTATACTTTTGAAAAGTTAATGGATTCTTAAACAAAATAGGTTGAATTACAAATTCACTCAGACCATACACTTCAAATGGTCCATGATTGGCAAATTCAAAAAAATAAAATAAAATTTTGGTTAGGAATGGTAAATTAAATATATAAGTTGTGATATTTTATTTTCTGTGTTATTTTTCGCATATTGTAATTTAATTCCTAAAAATGAGACCCATGGAAACTTCCCAGAGTGAGAGGCTGGTTTTTATTTATTTATTTTTTTCTGGTTTGTTTGCTTTTTGTTTTTCACTCTTTCTAAGAAATACATTAAGCTTCTTAGTGAATTATTCCTGTTCATTTGGAAAGAATAACAATTTAATCTCATGCATGCACTTGTAAGCTATGCAAGGTAAAATAATAATAATATTTACTTTGGGTTGTCTCTAGATAATTTTTCCTTTTCTACTTTCTTTCATTTCACACTGTTTATTTTTGAAATAGTTGGACACCTAGATGAAGGGAAAAAAAGATCAAAAGTCTTAAGCACTCTGACCCAGTTAAACAAACCTGTAGTAAAAATGAAAAATAATGATAAATTTGGTGGTGCTTATTTGCTGCACAAAACTGTCTTTTTTCCTCTCTCTCTCTTTTGCTATACAGAAGAACCTACTGTAGAATTCTTTAAGTATCAAGCTCCTTTAGAGGATTTTAATTAAATAGGATATGTGCACACTTGATTTACAGGCACCCTCTCAGGGACTCATCTGAGGGTTCTTTGAAAATTTGTATCAGTGTTTTATGAACTGTTACTGCAATACAAATGCAATGTGTTATGACTGGAGACAGAAAGTGGAGTACATGTAAATTTAGATTATGAAACTAAGGTGGACAGGCAGAGGCACATCTGTATTAAAGTCCAAGGGTCTTGAAATCACATGGGCCAAATGACATCTTAAAATAATAACATATGGCACAGAAAGACAGATGGCTAAGACATATTATGAAAGCAAGAAAGGAAATGTGTCAAGATAAGAGGAATACCAAACCTTCCTTAACTCTCAAGGCTGATTAAATTTACACAAAGAAATGATAAGCTTGTGTAATGAAGTTGGACAATAGTGTATGTATATGTTATACACTGTGTATTATAACATCGTAGACCAAAGTTCAGCTTAAATATATGTAAAACAAGGGGAATTTAATTTACGTTTCCAGTTGAGGTAAATGAAGTGTTTCTATACGTTCTAGATATAATTATACCTATCAAATATTTCTAGGTTAAAAAAAAAGTTTGAATTCTTAGAAATAAAACTATAGTACCTGTCACATATTTTATAAGGATTGACTTTCAACTCTGTCTTGGAATATGGAGGAGTGGCAATGACATTGCTATACATTTTGTTTTCAGGATAGGAAGGTCTCTCATTTATTTTAAAAGGCTAGTCAGGATTTCAGAATTTTCTAGAGCCTAAGTATAAAAATCTGTAGCTCTAACCTGAATCTGGGTTGCAAGAATATGTCTAGAGGAAGAATACTCAAAGTGTGACTCAGTTTCCTACATGACTACATGATAAGTTCAGATATTAAGATTAACATTTTAGAAACATTGATAGCCATTTGACATTACTGCAACAACCTGAGAACACGATCACTTTTCTAACCACTTGGTTTTATCGTATTTTACAAATACTGATCTGCAATGTATGGGAATTAAAATGACACCACCACCACCACCACCACCACCACCACCACCACCACCACCACCACCTAGTCCTTCACCACAAAGAGTTTGAGAATCACCGTGTAGAACTGAACTTCATAAGACGGGAACACAGCAAGATACAGGGAATCCTCTTTCTACTACAGGAACAGCTGGTTGGATGTGGTCCAGGTTGTACTGAAAAGCTTTGGGTGATATTAGAGGCAGACATGAACATCCATTTCTGAAAAAAAATAAAAGCATGAAGCTCACTAGTTATATTTGCATCCCACCTAACCATGAACACTTTTTACAGAATTGTTTTATAAATAAAACCAGCATCTGTTCTGACTTGTAGCATTTGTTTTTAGTAGGAGCACATTTTTTTACTTTGCTTTGTCCAAACAAGCAGAGGCCAGGCAAGAGGAACTTTGCATACCCAAGAGGAGACTGCTTTTTACTCTTGAGAATGAGTATCAATAGGGTAAGAAGGTTCAAGTGGTGCAGTCGTGTGGAGTAGAGGACAAAGACCCAGACAAGATTCTTGGGGTTTTGGAATGGCTCTTTTACTCAATAGCTCTATGGGCCTCAGTTTCCTCATCTGTGAAATGAGTGTGACGATACCCCTTATTTCAAAAGGAGGTAGTGAAGATTAAGTGAATTACAGATTGAGAATTCCTAATCTTAAAATTCAAAATCTGAAATGTTCCAAAATCTAAAACGTTTTGAACACTGACATGATGCTACAAGTGGAAAATTTCACATAGAAGTAATTAACACAAACTTTGTTTTATGCACACAATTATTAAAAATATTGTATAAAATTACCTTCAGATTATATATATAAAGTATATATGAAATGTAAATGAATAGTGTGTTTAGACTTGGGTCTGATCCCCAAGATACCTCCTTATGCATCTACAAATATTCCTGAATCTAACAAAATCTCAAATCCAAAACACTTCTGGTCTCAAGCATTTCTGATAAAGTTTACTCAGTCTGCATATTCTATATCAGAATGCTTACAGCAGCACCTGGCACATAATAATTGCTAGGTAAGGGAGACCTCTTACTATAAATCACAGCAACTACTCCTGGCAAGCTAATGAGTCTTCTACAACAGTCACATTGCTTTTTAGTGTTCCATGTGCTAAATTTAATTGGTTAATTCCAAGACCGTGTGCTTCTCAGTTTGAAAGAAGACATTATTTACCATCAACATGGGTGGTTTGCTAGATGGACAGATTGAAATGAATGCCCAGGCTCTGCTTCAGCGGGGTTACATTTAAAAGAAACACCCTGAGGGAAGCTATGTTGATGGAGTAATACAAGTCAGGGCAACCTCAATTCTTCTCTTACCCTTTCTTAGTGCTAGGGCCGTCTAACTCATTCTGGAATAAAGCAGAGCTCCTTTGTAAATATCTCCTTCTCAGGACCCCGAGTTCACACATCAGTTCAGACCTATACATTTCAATGGCCCTTTCCGATGAGGAGCAAAATCATATTAATCTCACATAAAATCACCTAATTTAGATTTCCTTGTTTCATATTTAAAATATTGCTTTTAAAGCTTAGCAATATCTTAGCAACAGCTGCTTCTGGGTTCAACTCGAGGCTTTCTAGGGCTTATTCCATGATTTATAGGTTCCTTCCTTCATCCAGAAAGAGACAGTATCGCCCTTTGCCTGCTGGCATTTTACCCAGCACTTGAAAAGTAACTCCAGCTGTCCTGGTCTTGTGACTCCCTTAAACCCGTTTGAGTCAGTTCTTACATCCTAGCACTTTTCCAGCCATGATTAAGTTCTTTAAATGGCCCGGTGATGGGCCAGCTCCTCACTCCTGGAGCACAGACAGAAAGTTTTGTGGTTTTAGCACTGAGAACATGTGGTTTCTGGTCCAGACGATTCTTTTCGAGGTGGCAGAGTTCACACAGCCGCCACATGGCGCCCTGCACTCACTTGTGCGATGTCAAACCCACTGCTCCTTTTCTTTTTGTGGGGACAGCCTTTTAGACACAGAGTGATGGTGATTCTAGACTGAGGAAGACAACTCCTTTCAGAAATAAGAAAGCTGAACCATTTTTTAGTGTTGGTGGTAAATATGCTTCAGCTCAAGAAAACTTGGCTTTAATGTGTGGTTCTGTTGCTCTTGGCTAGGGTCCATCCTTTCTAACTGAAAGAAGAAAATGCTGGGGTCTGATTATCTCTGAAGGAGGAAAGAATGGAAGGCTGACTTTGCAAGAGGATACTTAAGTAAAACAAAAAATGATAAGCAGCAGGCTGGATTATAGAATGAACTCTCCTAATCCATAAACACCTGCTATCTAAACAGACCATTATTCTCTCTTCTGGATACTTTACAAATGCCAAGAAGATGTTGAGAGAAGAATATTCCTTAGAGCTTAAGAGCATCAAATTTAAACCTTCTGTATTAGTGATTATAAACTAAGGGTTACTATGATGGGAATTTCAGGGAGAAATGCTTTTTTGCACGAATGCCTTTTCTTTTCTCCTCACTCTCAAAGCACATCTCTTTGCTTTTGATTGTTTCAAAATGTGTAAAGTTATGCTTCATTAGCAAATCAGTGGAAACAGGTCTCACTAAGACTGTGGTGCTTTGCTTTTTTGTTCAGATTATGGTGCCTGGAAGCCAGAACAATCTCCTTCTGAAGCCTCTGCTTCCTGATACTGAATACAAAGTCACAGTGACTCCCATCTACACAGATGGAGAAGGCGTCAGTGTCTCTGCTCCTGGAAAAACCTGTAAGTGAAGCTTGTCCCCTGTAATGCACCCTGAAAGATACAGTAGATTGCAGTGAAGAAACTAAAAGATTTGGAAACAGGAAATCTGTCTGCATCCTGTCTTTACATACACAAGTTATGTGACTTTGAGCAAATTGCTTAAATGTTCTCGGCTGCAGTTTCCTTTTCTGTGGAAGTGAAGACTTAAAAAACCACTATATCTTTCTTTTCCAGAGTTTAATTCATCAAGGTCCTGTTGATTCATCAAAATGTATTCTGAGTGCCTAATTTCTCTTCACCTAACAGGTGTGCTCTAGTCCAAGCCACACTCTCTCTTTTATTTTTATTTTATTTAATTACTTTACTTTTATTTCCATAGGTTTTTGGGGAACAGGTGGTATTTGGTTACATGAGTAATTTCTTTAGTGGTGATTTGTGAGATTTTGGTGCACTCATCACCCGAGCAGTATACACTGAACCCAATTGGTAGTCTCTTATCCCTCATCCCCTTCCC
This sequence comes from Macaca mulatta, assembly GCF_049350105.2. Taxonomy (NCBI): domain Eukaryota; kingdom Metazoa; phylum Chordata; class Mammalia; order Primates; family Cercopithecidae; genus Macaca; species Macaca mulatta. Next base: position 130,624,101 of record NC_133413.1, read on the forward strand.
ACCCGATCCCCTGGAGTCCCCAAAGCCCATTGTACCCTTCTTACGCCTTTGCATCTTCATAGTTTAGCTCCCACTTATAAGCGAGAACATACAATGTTTGGTTTTCCATTTCTGAGTTACTTCACTTAAAATAAGTCTCCAGTCTCATCCGGGTTGCTGAAAATGCCATTAATTCATTCCCTTTTATGCAAGCTACACCCTCTCTCATCCAGATGCGTGTACTAGCCTCCTGTCAGGTCTTCCTGCTTCTACTCATGCCATCTCCTGTTCTTCTCATAGCAGCTTGAGGAGGTTTTCAGCAGATAAATGATCTGCACCTCTGTTCTAAGCCTCCCAATGGCTTCTCATTGTACCCAGGATAAAATCCTACGTCCTTCTGTGCCTTACAAAGATGAACCTACCACCTGGATCCTGCTGATCTGTTTGATCTCCCCTCCTGGCCATTTCCCCAGTCACACCTCCCCTTCTGCCCTCCGCTGGACTCTTTGAAGTTCTTCCTGCCCTAGGCCCCATGCCCTAGCAATTCCTTCTACATGGACTATGCTTTCCCAGATGTTTGCATGTCAGAATTTTTCTGGTCATCCTGGTCTAAGCTCAACATCACCTCCTCAGCTTTTTCTGGCCACCCCATACAAAGTAGCCCCCACTGTCTGTGATATTATCATTTTTTGTTTGTTGCTTTTGGTCATATCATGGCACTAATTACTCTCTGGTGTTTTCTTATTTATTCATGTATTTGCTCACTGTCTGTCTCCCATCCCTGGAAGGCAAGCACCGTGAGAGCTTGGGGCCTCATCAATACTGTTCACTTCTGCATGCCAAGCTCCTATGGTGCTGTGTGGCACAGAGGAGGCGTCACGCAACACTTGTTTAAGAAGGATTGACCATGGTCCTCAAATGAGAAAGATGCATGAAAACCCTTGGTTAAAGCGTTACAGAGTCTTAGTTGTCTTCATTGTTGATCTGATTGTCTATTCTTGCATAAAGACTGCTCTAGAACTTAATGGTTTAAAACAGTGACCTTTTTTTTTTTTTAATCACATCTCACAATTGTGTGGGTCAGGAAATTGGGCAGGACTTGCCGGGAAATTCTGCTCCACATGGGATTGATCCATGTCACCTGGTGGTATTCGCTTGAGGGCTGGGCTGGTGTGGAGAGTACAGGACAACTTTACCCACATGTCTGGCATCTTGGTGAGGGTGGCAAGCAGCCTGGACCCAGCTGAGTCCCTCTCTCTCTCCATTAGTTTCGGAGCTTCTCCATGTGGTCTTTCCAGCAAAGCAGTCATATTTCTTACATGTCACCTCAGGACTGTAACAGCAAGAGTTCCAAGAGGCATAAAATGGAAACTGCTAGTGTATCTTCTGCTGCAGTCTATTTATTGGTCATGGTAGTCATAGAACCCACCCAGATTCAAAGAAACAGTCATAGCCCCCCCCTGTCAATGGAAGGAGGGTCAAAAACTCTGTGACCATCTTTATCCGTCATAATTACCAATGGTGACATGTGGTTAGGTTCTAAATGGTGTCAAGGGCTGAATTCTGTACCTGGGCACCGAAGTGTGGAGTTTTCAACTAAGTTTGTGAAAATCATTAAAATTCTGAAGCCCAGAGTCCTGATTCTACTCAGCTAGGCAAGTAAGTATCATCTCCTCATTTAAAAGTGCTGGCATCACTCCCTCCTCCCATGCTTATGCCATGTGCCTCCATCCAGACTCCCACCAAGCCTGCACATGTTGCTAAACATCACCCAGAGTATTGTGAGTCCTCAGATCTGCTATAGTTGTTTCCTCAGGGGACATGAGGAAGGACAGAAGGAAAACAGAAGAGCAGAGCTATAGGGAGATTTCAAACTTTTCACTCCACCTTTACCGGTATATTGGCCTCTTGATTTGGTCTATGCACTGGAATTTCTAGCATATGTTGGTATGTTGCTGCTCAATAAATGTTTGAAAACCAAAACCACAGACTTAAGCAACAATTAAAGAAAACATCAAGTAGTATTTTACCTAGCAAGGTAAATACTTGCTATTATTTATTTATCTTTAAATAAAAATTATTTAAAGATTATTAGTATGAAATTAGGGCCTAAATCTTATTACAGAAATGCCATTACATCTTAACAATCTCTATATAGTGAAATTATTTTGAAGTATTAGTGGATGATCTAAGCATGATTAAGCAGTGGCCGACACAACTAAGTTTTATCGACAATGAAATGATAATGACAAAATGCATACAAATTTATAATAGTGCCCCATATAAATGACTGTGATGTTTTGATAAAAAATGGATAAGTAATAATATAAAACTTCAAACAATATAGGAAATATGAAGATGAAAGCAAAAAAAAATCAGAAACTTACCTCTGAGAATAATCACCATGAACATTCTATGAACACGCCCCCAATATTGCTATTCACATATACTTAGTGGAACAGAGTGGCATGGAGACAGACATTTCTAATAAACATGATTGAATTCAATTATACCTAAAATTAACTGATGAAAGGGGAATCAAAAGAACAATGAAAGACTTCTACATTTCAGATAAAAGTGTTTTATCCTGAGAGCAGTTATTTCCCATATATTTAATATTGAAGGCCAGGCGTGGTGGCTCACGCCTGTAATCCCAGCACTTTGGGAGGCCAAGGCGGGTGGATCACAAGGTCAGGAGATCAAGACCATCTTGGCTAACACGATGAAACCCCGTCTCTACTAAAAATACAAAAAATTAGCCAGATGTGGTGGCGGGTGCCTGTAGTCCCAGCTACTTGGGAGGCTGAGGCAAGATAATTGCTTGAATCCAGGAGGTGGAGGTTGCAGTGAGCGGGGATCATGCCACTGCACTCCAGCCTGGGTGAAGGAGTGAGACTCTGTCTCAAAAAAAAAAAAAAACAAAAAAAAAAACAGAAACAAACAAACAAACAAAAAACAACCACAGACTCTCAAAGGCTTCTCATTGTGTGTTTCAGTGCACTTTCACTTTTAAATATTTTTAATTTTGTGGGAAGATGTCTTATATTTTGGTGGCAACAGTGTGAGACATACAGAAGGAAATTACACTGAATCCCTGTTTTTCCCTTTCTTTTCTGCTCAGTGCCGTCCTCAGCACCCCAGAACTTGCGGGTGTCCGAGGAATGGTATAACCGGTTGCGCATTACGTGGGACCCCCCGTCTTCCCCAGTGAAAGGCTATAGAATTGTCTACAAACCTGTCAGTGGTAAGTAAGGCTTTGTAAATAATATTGATACCATGAGTAGTCACTTAAAATGTCTTTTAAGATAAATTGTTTTCTGATAACACTTTATGTTTGGTTGTATTTTTTAAAGAAGTAGGGAGAAACTCTTACTTGTTTTGGAAAAATAAAGTGTTTTAGTATGGTTAGTGATAAGGTAGATATTATCAGGATGATGAAGCTATGACATGACATAAAAAACTACTGGGCACATCAATTAGAAGAATGTGTATTGGGTATATACTTGACCTAATCATACCCTAGACCAGGAACCAATCTAAGGAGACCTTGACTTTATAGGAAGCTTTTATGCTCAATGAACATATAAGTTCTAAACATTTGGAATTTCTGATTTCAAAGTTCTCCTCTACCTCTTACTTCTTGGATTAGTTGGAAAAATTTCATTTACCAACTTCTTAGTCTCCCCAGTTTGGAAATGATATGGGGGGTGGGGGACTCATCACGGTAGTAAAATGCTTTTCCACCAGTCTCTTAGCCACCTCTATAAGAGGATCCCTCTCACCTCTACCTCCCACATAATTATATCTTGAAGGCATGAAAACGATCGGAGTAGAAAGCAATTGCACCCTTGGTCTGTATGCCTGTGAAGAGGAGACTGTGTGCACCAGCACCTCTTACAGTGCCATCTCTCCATTCTTAGCAATCTCACGAAGTTTAAACAGGAGACTAGAATTGATGTTATTAGGGTCTTCTCAGTTTTCTAGACCTGGGCCTGCAGTACTCTAGTTGTTCAGCAGAAAGGACATCTCCAATCATTTTTCTTAATTTGGCAGGAAAATTTTAAAAACATTCTTAGGGTCATGAAAACATTTTCTGCTATCTGGGTGTGGTGGCTCATGCCTATATTCTCAGCCCTTTGGGAGGCTGAGGAGGGTGGATTGCTTGAGTCCAGGAGTTTGAGACCAGCCTGGGCAACATAGTGTGACCCTGTCTCTACAAAAAATACAAAAATTAGCCACGTGTGGTGGCATGCACCCATAGTCCCAGCTACCTGGGAGGTTGAGGTAGGAAAATTGCCTGAGCCCGATAAGTCAAGGCTACAGTGAGCTGTGATCACACCACTCCAGTCTGGGCAACAGAGCAAGACCCTGTCTCAAAAAATAAAAATAGAATGTAAGCCCTTTCTGCCTTCAAAAACTCCATTAGTCTCAATTTTTCATCTGAGATGTGGTTCTCGCCCCATATCAATTTTCAGCCTTTTCTATTGTCTCCCATTATCCATGTGCTATTGTCTTCAGGCCCATAAGACTGAAATACTCCCACCTCCAGTTTCTGCAGACAAGCATCCTTATAACCAGGAAAATAAAATAGCAAGACTAGAACATGGATGCATGAGCCTGCTCCAGGCTCATTCTTTGGGACGCATCACCAGTGTTTTTGTCTCTTTGTTTTAGGCCTGAAGCATGCGTTAATTTGTAAGACAGCCTTACTTAATTTGTTCTTTGGACCATTTTACAAATATTGATCAGGCTTTCTAAGCACAAAAGGCTTTATTTTAGACCAGTGGTTCTCAGTTGATGTCATTTGCCCCCCAACGGAGACATTTTTTATTGTTACAACTGGTGAGGGAGGACTTGCTCCTGGAATCTAATGGGTACTGGTAAACATGCTACCATTGACAGTACTCCTCTGCCCCAGAGTAAAGAATTTTTCAGTTCAAGATACCAGCAGTGCTGAGGCTGAGAAATCCTGTTTTAGGTCAAGTGGGAGAAATATACATGTATGGTCATTTGCATTGTACGTGTGGGGCATGGGACCGTCGCTACTGAGTTAACACATACATAGAGAAACATATAAATGTATTGTTGGAAGGGGCCTTCTGGAGGAAAGTGATGAGTATTTTGAGAACGTGTCACTAACTCAAAGCTCTTAAAGAATGAGCATGCATGGGAATAGGCAGGAGGTAAATAAATTTGTATAGGCTTTAGCAACGAATGTTTTTAAGGCTTCATTAAAGACCCCACTAGATTGAAGAAGAGGTGAAAACATAAAGGCCTGAAAATGCTAGCTAATCAAGGGCCTTGGAATAAGAGCGTAATCTGTCTGGTATTAAACATCCTGAAAGGAGTAGATAAAACTAAAGTGGTAACATTGATGCTGGTTCAGAGTGTGGCAAGGTTTGGCCTGGTCTCCATGATAAAATTTGCTGTGACTGCCGCTTGCATGTCTGCTGGGAACAAAGTTGGTTACCTTAGAAGGGACAATTGAGAATTATTTCTTTAATTGGACAAATTCCTCAATTGCCTATCACGACATAGTACATAACAATATAGCAGATGGTAGACTATGAGGTGGACCAACTTCTTTGAATAAGCACAAGGATAAAACTATATTTGGGGAAAGGACTAGGTCCCTAAAAATAACCTTTAGTGCAGCAGTTTTTAGAGCTAGATGAGACCAGATTGAAACCTTAACCCTGCTGTCTGCTTGCTGTGTAATCCTAGGCAACTGAAAAGCAGTCAAGTGAGTGCAATTTGATCTAAGAGTGCTTCTATTTTCCCTTATTTTGTTGTAACTAAAATATATCCTCTTTCTTCTTTAGTTCCTGGTCCAACACTGGAAACATTTGTGGGAGCTGACATTAACACCATTCTTATCACAAACCTCCTCAGTGGAATGGATTACAATGTGAAGATATTTGCCTCCCAGGCCTCAGGCTTCAGCGACGCCCTGACAGGCATGGTGAAAACATGTAAGAGCCATCTCCAGTGGCCTCAACCGTACATGGGTTTTGCTCTGTTTTGTTTTTTGAGATGGAATCTCTCTCTGTCGCCCAGGCTGGAGTGTGGTGGTGCGATCTCAGCTCACTGCAACATCCGCCTCCAGGGTTCAAGTAATTCTCCTGCCTCAGCCTCCCGAGTAGCTGGGATTACAGGCACATGCCACCACGCCCAGTTAATTTTCATATTTTTAGTAGAGATGGGGTTTCACCATGTTGGCCAGGATGGTCTCCATCACTTGACCTCGTGATTCAACCTCCTCAGCCTCCCAAGCACACGGGGTTTTGCTGTTTTGTTTTCACTGTAACTTGTCACTCAACCCCTGCTTCCATTTGGTCATTCATTTTTCTTTTCCTCCGTGTTGCCCTTTCTGGATGGTGTTTCAGGGAAAGAAAGGTGTGCTGTATATTCGGGGTAGTTCGGAGTCCCGGTTGACAGGCGGGATGTCAGTACCTGGCTTTCAAATAGGCTTGATGATTGCAGATAGGATTTCCTTCTGGAAAATCTGTGTTGGCATTTTTCAGATTAGGTGAAATTTTCCAAACAGCCTGTAGCCCGAGATGGCCAATGTCAAAGTTGGAGCAGAAGGAGGTTTGTCTTTTCTCAGGGGGGTCACTCCACCCCCTTGCACATGCACACATGCCATCCATCAAAAGTACATGCTACCCCATTCTCAGCACTTCCTTCTCTACTCCTTTGAAGGTTTTCATGTTGTCTGCACACCATCTGGGACTTCTCATTGACGTACACCACTCCCAGACACCCACGCATTAATCAGTGTTTTCCAAATTCCAGCATGTATGTTCCATATTCCTGAAGTTTGTTATACCTCTGCACGATCTGTTTATTTATTTGAATTGACTTACAGTTTTTGACCTAAATACTTCTCAAAATCCATGTAATTACCCTAAACAGAAAATTAGTATTTTTATTTTTTAATATATTAAAAAAAATTTCTGCTCTACTAGCTTTTTAGTTAAATATTCTAAATTTTCATAGATACCCTAGAGATTTCAATGTGAATCCTTAGCTTATTCCAGTCTACCTTAAATTACTGCTTTTTGGCTTAAGAATTTTTTACCAATGTATAATACCATCTTCGTTTTTGCTACTCTTTTTCTATCTGTTTTGTAATTCTATTGTTATAAACCCCTCAAGATATTGTTGTTGTTTCAAATAATCACTATTCTTTCATTTTTTTCTAGCTTTATTGAAGTATAATTGGCAAATAAAAATTGTATATGTTCAAGGTATAGATACACAGATCTGCAATCTTCAATGTGATGATTTATGTTTACAATGTGTAATGATCACCACAATCAAATAATTTTGATACATTTATTTTCTTTTTTGATAATGACATCTTTATTTTTTTTAATTTTATTTATTTTAAAAACTTCAATATCTCTTGGGATACAAGGGGTTTTTGGTTACATGGATAAATTCTCTAGTGGTGAATTCTGAGATTTTACTGTACCCATCACTGGAATACTGTATACTGTCCCCAATCCATACTTTTTTATCCCTCACCCGCCTTCCAAACCTCCCCCTTTAGTCCCCAGAGTCCATTATATCACTCAAGATTTTTAATCACATTTTAAAATACACATTAAAGATAACACATAAATGACCAAAATACAAGTGGTTTGGCTATGTGCTAATAAAAATAGTCCTGAGTGCAATCAGCACTGAGTGCAATCAGCAACACATGCGCCACTCTTGAGATCGTAGTCATGTTATTATCGAAAGAATAAGCCTCAAATCTGCTACTTGTTAGCGTGGCCTTGGGCAAATTGCTTAACTTCCCTCAGCCCAGGCTTTTTCAATTCTAAAATGAAGATAATAATAACCATTGTTCAGGCAAATTGTGAGGATCACAGAGAAAAAATGTATGTAACACGTTTATGATGTGGCAAATACTCAATGAATAACCACTATTATTATTGTAATGATTGGGCTTTATGCACTTAGCCTATATCTTACCCTCATCCCTAATAAATTAATCTAATCAATACTGTCAGGCAAAAGTGAGCCGTATATTAAGCCAGACCCCAGCATCCCCCAATTGCGTGTAGGGCCAGCCCTTTTACAGAAGAGGTGTCCTGAATTCTCTGTCGTGGAATATCTTGAGACCTTAAAGGCTAGCTAGTGAATAAATGTATCTTAAAAGAAATAGTCTCTATTTTCAACAGACCTAGGAAGCCTTTGGCTGTGGTTCTGATCTTGTGCTTGGCTATTGATGTGACACTGTTGTGGCTTCACTAATGAAACCTCCAAGTATTTCCTCTGTTTTGCTCCTGTAGCAACCTCACAGCCTTCCTTAGTTACACCACAGCATCCCCTATAGCTGAGATTACAAGCATGCGCCACCGTGCCTGGCTAATTTTCTCTTTTTAGTAAAGACAGGGTTTCACCATGTTGGTCAAGCTGGTCTTGAACTGCTGACCTCAGGTGATCCACCTGACTTGGCCTCTCAAAGTGCTGGGATTACAGGACTGAGCCACCACACCCAGCACTATGATTTTTTATTGGTCTCTCTTCTCCCCAGTCTTTCTTGTCTTTTTCCATCCTCTTTTCTCTGCTCCCTCTTCAATTTTATTTCCTCTTTCTTCTCTCCCTTAATAAATATATTGAGCATTCCAAACATCTTTTAAAAGACTGAGATTGTTGAATTGTTTTACATTCTTGTCCTTAAAATATAAATTAAGTGGGTTTATTATTTATTCTCTTTCTCCCAAGCAAAAGAAAACCTCCCACAATGGTAAATAAATTAATATAAGATATTTTAAAAATATTTTGTGTGGTTATATAAATCATTAACATTCATAAAAGTTATATAAATCAGGGCCGGGTACAGTGGCTCACGCCTGTAATCCCAGCACTTTGGGAAGCTGAGGCAGGTGGATCACCTGAGATTAGGAGTTTGAGAACAGCCTGGCCAACATGGCAAAACCCTGCCTCTACTAAAAATACAAAAGTTAGTCGGGTGTGGTAGTGGGCGCCTGTGATCCCAGCTACTCAGGAAGCTGAGGCAGGAGAATCGCCTGTACCCGGGAGGTGGAGGTTGCAGTGAGCTGAGATTGTGCTACTGCACTCCAGCCAGGGTGACAAGAGCAAGACTCCATCTCAAAAAACAAAACAAAAAAAGTTATATAAATCAATTAACATTCATGTCATTTGTTTTTGTTAGGGGAAAGAGAGATTGTATAATTGGCTTTAGGAAAAAAGTCTTCTTTTCTTCTGTAACAGAAAGGAACAGTGTAAATGTACAAATTGTAGTTAAACAAGATTTTTACCATCTTGAAAAGATAATTTCAAGGTATTTTTATTTTGTGAGTAAGCTGAGAGAGAGAGAGAAATAATAGAAAATGATATGAATGGAAGTCAGAGGTCATTAGGAAAAGTAAATATGTTGATTTTCTGCTTGTATCCAAATGATAAACACTGGCTACCTACTTTTCTATTGTCTTGTAGAAACAATATTTTATTGCCTCCCCAGACAACCATTTTTGCATATCACAGTGTCTAAGATTAATAGGAACCTATGTATTTTTAAAATAATTTGTGTTATCTGTGTAAAATCTTTTATTTTTAAATTTTCAATAGTGTTTATTCAATCGTGTTTTGAAGACCAGTCTTTGTAAAACTGCTCCTGTTGGCAGAACACTTCCATTTTGACTATTTTACTCTTCCCTTTTTTAAGCCATGGCTGTCTCATTGGTTGATAAGTACATACTGTATTTACTTTTTTATTATACAAGTATTACATGTTTATTGTGTAATATTTAGAAAACACAAGTATATAAAGGGGGTAAGATTGAAAATTACCCAAAATTTCATCATCGTTTGCATCTGGTCTTTTTGCTATGACTATGTACTTCCTCTTGTGTTTAAAATGCAGACAGGGCTAGATATGGTGGCTCACACCTGTAATCCCAGCACTTTGGGAGGCTGAGGTAGGCAGGTGGCTTGAGCTCAGGAGTTTGAGACCAGCCTGAGCAACATGGCGAAACACTGCCTCTACCAAAAAAAAAAAAAAATTAGCTGCGTGTGATGGCACATGCTTGTGATCCCAACTACTCAGAAGGCTGAAGTGGGAGGATTGCTGGAGTCCAGGAGGTCAAGGTTACAGTGAGCTGAGATCATGCCATTGCACTGCAGCCTGGGCTACAGAGCAAGACCCCATCTCAAAATGAACAAACAACAAACAAATAAGAAAAATAGCAGACAGACCACATCATGCATAATGTTTTGCAATCTGTTTTCTCAAGTCATAAAACAGTTATCTTTTGTACACTAACTCATTGTAAATTGATGGATTTCCCAGCTCTCTGAGTATGCAGCTTTGAATGAAAATTGTTCCAGAAGTTAATTTCAGATTCAGGGATGTTTGTGGTGTTGTCTGCAGTGTGATACAGTTATGTTTCCATTTCATTCCAGTGTTCTTGGGTGTTACAAATCTCCAAGCCATACACGTTGAAATGACCAGCTTGTGTGCCCACTGGCAGGTACATCGCCATGCCACAGCCTATAGGGTTGTTATAGAATCCCTCCAGGGTAAGTACAATCCATCACTTATGTTTTTGTCAAGCATTTGTGTATTTGGTTCTTTGCACACCACTGTGTACAACACACAAGTGGCATTAGACAACAGCCCTCTTGTCGAGGAAGCAATTTGTACTGGTCAGTCATGCTGCATATGGAGTCTGACTGGTTGGGTAAGCGAATTACTAACCCTCTGCAAACCTCTCTTTTCCTTATCTGGTAATGGGTATAACCATAGTGCTGATTTTTTAGAGTTCTGTGAAGATAAAACTGAGATATTCCACAGGAAGCATTTGCAACAGTGCTCGGAAGGACCCCAAAAATGTTAGCAGCCAGATAGCCAAGACTAGCATACATTAAAATTATATTGTGCTCTAATTTGGGTAATCACTCTCTAGGGATCAAGTTTAAATCTGATGTTTTTCTTAGTGTTTCTTTTTCTTTTGGGGATAACTGGTGAACAACAAACCCTCATTACAGAGATTTAATGTATCTATACCATCATGAACAAGTTCTTCGGCGTTACAGTTCTCACGTACATCCACAATTTGGGACTTTGTTCCAAACTGAAACAGTAAAAATGTCTCACTGTCTTCATTAAAAATATTGAGAACAATAACAAATGACTGATTACCCAAAAATGAGTATCTAGAGCCGGTTTATCATCTTTTCCCAATATCAGCATGGACACTATTCAGAAGATGAATCAAATAATATACTTAATCAGATTTATAGAAACAATAGAAAAGATATGTCTTGTTATTTTATGGGATTATAGGAGATGCTAAAGAATCCCAAATGATTTTTTAAAATCTTCCAAACTTGGGAGTAAAATTGTTAAAAATGTAGCCTATTCTTTCTGGACAAATGATCTTGGTTTTCCCATTTCCGAAAAGCAAAATGACCTAATTATTTCTAGTCCAGCTAAGATTGGGTTTAGTAGCCCATATTCCTGACTATAGATACATTCAAAATCCATAAATCCCATTTTTGATCCAATCCATAAAGTGGAAAGCGTACTTTAGGAGAGCACTGAGAGCATTTGGAAATATGTCCCTTGTAGAATAAGAACTGAGATAGGTGGAACATACTAGAAGAAACTCCTGCGAATCCCAGGCAAGATATCATCATGATAGACATGCGGCACCACTGCTTCCTTAAATCCCTCTATGTGATGTAAGGATCCTTCCAGCCTGACATTGGCTTGACATTTGGGAGTGGTATTAATCTGGAATAAACGTTGAGGGAGAGAAAGTCAGGATAAGTCACATGGATTTTGTGGTTTTGTTAAATATGATTGATGGGATGCCAGAAGTAGATGAAGCACAGGCAGCAATTTGAGAAACAACTATGAAATCTGGAGGAGTTATGTTTCCTATATTTCTATAAGTCACACTTTAATATAGAAGGGTTGACATTTAGTGGTATTTGCTAAGCCTAAGAAAAAATACTAAGTATAATAATAATCACCCTCCCAAACTAACCCACAATTCTTTTATGTGATTTATCCTTTTATATGATTTAGGAAATTGAAATGAAGGGACGTGGGTTCCAGTGGATATTTGTTTCCTTTCCTAAAAATTTATAACTATATATGTTGACACAACAATGTATAAAAACTGGCTTTATCAATGGAATCAGTAATATTCGTAGCTTTTTAAATTAAATGCTTTTAGTTTAGCATATTTGCAAAGCAGCCTTGAGAGTTTTATCAGAGGATATGATTGATTTGTCTGATAATACTGATCCGGTCATCTAAAACCACAATAAGCTCTTTCTGAAGCCAAGATCTTTGCTTGCAAGCAAATGAGTCCACATTTGCTTTTTATCTTCAACTTAAGTGAACTTGTACTCCCTCAGTATTATTTTCAGGCTGCCAGAAATGTTTTCAGCTGAACCTTTATGGTCTTAATTGAACAAGAATGAACAAAAGTATTGTTCAGTTTACTTCTCATCAACATTTGTTGCTGAGAGATTAGATTTATGAAAAAAAATAGCCCACCTCTCATTCACCCAGTTGTCTTACTGAATATTATTTATCAGCTGGACAGCAAAAGATTCTAATTGACAACTTGAAAAGGAATGTTTGATGGAGGAGTGAGTGTGAGGGTGGCAGTAGGAAATGTGTTTAGATATTTTAACTTACACAATTCAGATCAAGGAATAGTCTTTCTACTTTGGAATGGAGAAGAATTAGGTTGAGTTTCATTATTTTACAGAGGAATGTGATCACCATCCTGATTGACTGCCTTTCAAGGACTTGTGGTAAGATGCCCATTCTTCCACGGGCAGATGAGTCTCAGACCGTCAGGTGTTTTGACTGTAATATTGGCTACATATGCTGTCTCTGTGGAAATTTCAGTCTTTCTACCCCAGGCAAAGGAGATACTAGGAATAAATGAGACCCAGTTTCCCCATGTGTTGGAGTAAAGCTTTATCCCAGTTGACCTCTTTCTGAATGCCTCGGTCAAATCCTTACAGTTTGATGGGTAATTTTTTCCGGTTTTTTTCCACATATTTTTTCATAGCTTGAGCATGTGCATTTTTATTCTGAGATTAAGTCAGTGATGAAGTCTCCACTCTAACCACAACCGCTGGTCAACTGTCTTCTCCGGGCTTCAGCTTCTGTAAAATTATTTCATTTGCGTCTATTAACTGAGGCAATAACTGCAAATTTGCAAGGTTTTGTAAGTAGAATAGCCACACTGTTTCATTCAGGCTTGTTTATTAATATTCACAGAAATCTAGATAAACTTAAGCCAAAGGGTCCATTTATTGGCTAGTATACTAAGAAGTCCAAAGTCTCTGGCTCCAGGCACATCTGGACCTAGGTGTTCAATGTTCTAGAGATAAAGTCTTGCTCCTTCTTGTATTTTGCTTTCCTCTGCCTTCATTTTCAGTCAGGCTCAGTGAGTCAGATCCAGAATTACATTCTCCCAGCTTCCAGCTTTAACAGTCTTGGTGAAAAGAGAGCTTCTCTTTCTCAATAGTTCCAACAGAAGTCCAGGAACTGAGTCATATTGGCCTGGTTTGGGTCATATGCCTCTAAATCTGTCATTGAGTGCAAGGGCATGAAATAAACTGCCTGTTTGGACCTGGTTGCCTTCCACCCCTGTATCTGGTGGTGGTGGCAGGAGGTAGGGGTGTTATTCAATCCTCCCCAAACCATAAAGACCAAGAGTGTGGAGGAATGGATGCAAAGAAAGAGATTTCAGATACAAGACAGGCAAAAGCAACAGATGTCCTTTACCCATGTAAATATTATGACATTTTTATGACCAAGAAAAGAAAGATTACCAGAAGGACAAGTCTTCTCAAGAAAGACTGAAACAAAATCTGCTTTTGACTCAGTCATCCATTTGCCAAATTAAATGATAGATTTTTGGTTAATTCTAGGACAGTCCAAAGTGAGAGATTTTTGGTTGGTCTTGGGTAATTCAGAGCCCTGTGAGATCCTCCATTAGTTCTGCAGATGCTCTGGGATTTTATCCCTCTCTTCAGCTGTTTTTGAGTTGCCTTGGCACCTAAGGTTGCCTTCAAATGCATTTATTTATTAATATATGCCACATAGGCCCAAACGCTTTATTCCCACCCTAATCCCCACAGCTTGATGAACTTCTTTGTAACCTGCTTAGATCAGGGTTCAGAGGATGCTCCACTTGTCCCTATTTAGGTGCTGAGATGTCAGATTTACAGTATTATTTATTGAAAAGGATAGAGAATTGCAGCATAATGGAGAGCCTACCTTACCAAAGACCAGGTCCACAAAAAACGCCATATGGAACAAAACCTATGATCAAAATTAAACCTTTTGGAGCAGTGACGTTATGATATTCTTTGCTTGTGGAGCTCAATAACTACTTGTAGGACATTTTGGTAAGTCAAGCTGGTGGCGTTATTATCAACATGATTATAATCTGGAGAATGGATTTAGTCTTGCTTCCTAAGAATGGTGGACAAATAAAGACAGATTTTTTCCCTCTGTTTCAAAAAATAAAATTAACTTCCTGCTTTTGGCATGAGGGGTTGAGGAAATTAGTCACCATTTGGTCAGTTTGAATGTTTTCCTTAAGGCAAAGCCAATAGGCCTGAATTGCATATGCCAAAAGCAACATGGATACACCCCCATTCATGGAACCCCTCTTTGTTAGTATTGGGAACCAAATTGATACTCTTTGCCATTAATCTTATAGTGCTTGTTCCAGTTTTCCAATATTTATAGCTGTATTATTTTAGCAGTAAGATCTACTTATATTCTATTTTCAAGGGTCTTTAAAGTACATGAGTTTCTACATGAAATAGGAAATGTGACAGAAAAGCGCATTTCTGGAATTGACTCGTGGAGAGTCCTCGGAAGGTTTGTGGAGGTAGATCAGTGTGATCCATGCATAACATTCAGGAAATGTTTGTATTACAGGTGGCCCACAGAAGCTTTTAGGAGGCTCTAACGGATAGCTAAGGGTCAAACAAAACAAAACAAAACAAAACAAAAAAACAGTTGTTGTGGGATTCTGAGCCTGGAAACCACAGACTAAACTTGGACCTAAGCAAAGCAAAACACTGAATTCACTAAATTTTACTGTCAAACCCATTTCACATAATTTATAATCTCACAAACACTTTAACAATTTTTAAATGTTATCATTTTTCATAATATATGAACAAGAAATGATTAAAGTTGACAGTATTTTACTTTGAACAAATATATTAATAAAAATTCTATTATAAAGTTCACTTCTGAAACTCTCTAATATTCACAATATATAAAAATAAATTTAAAATTCTATTTAACAAATGGCTTTAATTCAATTATATTTTTAAAAGTCTATATTTGTCCATAGACAAAATTTAAATAACTATATCATGTTTATTCTGATATATGCATATTATAATATGCATATATGTGCTTCAATATATGCATATCAAAATATAGTTGGAAATTTAACTAGGTTTGATACTTATAAAATAGACAAAAATTGTGTAAAATATTTGCATTTTATAGTTGAAAAAGCAACTGGTATGCTTTTATATTTTCTAGATTCTGTTTATTCTTCATAAATTGCTCTGCAAATAACATTTTGAAGGAGTGGATAGTTCTTTTTAACCACTAAATAATGCGTGTAATATATTTAATCAGTGCTGTTTTTCAACACTAGTTTTTCAATCCCTAGAAATAAAGCTTTATGAAGCTTTGATTAAACACATGCAATTTATGGATAAGATGATCAATCTAGAGGGAAATTTGAATAATTGTTTTTTCACGGTAGCAATGATTCCTCCTCTTAATCAGTTGTCCATTGTGGTAAAAACAACAACAACAACGTTCTATGCCTGTGAGGAAAACACTTGAAACTCTTCAGTAATGAAAGTCGCCCAAGTAGGCTCTGTGGAGTGATAAAGCACTGAGTCATAAAGATTCCTCATCTGATCTCTAGCCGTCATGTTCGCACATTTCATATGCACTCAACAGCTCTCAGATGGTTTCATTTTGGAAAACTATTGATTTCATTTACATTTGCTTAGAATATACCAGTGGAAATTAAAGCAACATCCTCTGAAACTGAGCTTTGGAGTTCTGAATTCAGGGTAATGAGCAGAAGTGGGTCAAGGGGTAGAATAATGCGCTTAGGTAGAAGGAGTAAGTTTTAGTATTTGATAGTACTATAGTAGGGAATAGTAGGGAAATAATACTTAACAATAATTGTATATTTCAAAATAGCTGGAAAAAAAAAGAATTGTAATATTCCCAACACAAAGGAAAGATAAATGTTTGAAGTGGTAGATATTCCAATTACCTGATTAGATCATTATACATCGTATAGAGGTATGAAAATATCACACAAACCCCCAAAATATGTACAACTATTATCTACCAGTTTAAACAATCTCAGTTCTGCTAATTAGAATAAGGACTTGAAGAAGTTATTAACTTTTCTGACCTTTAGTTTCATCTCTTTAAATTGGGAATAATTATAAATGTTTTAAGAATCAAACGAGATAATGCATATGAATTCCTTAGAATATTGCCTGGCACATGATAAGCACTCATTAAATGTTGGTTGTTATTATCTTTATTGCTGTTGTTATAATTAAATAGCAGGCACAGAATCTGGATATAATAAACCCTCAAGAAATGATGAATGTAATTAATCCATATTCCTGTCTCAGGACCTAAGGGCCAGCGCTAGTTCTTCCAGGAGATGCACATAATTTTGCTATGGACGTGGGAACAAAGAAAGGAGCCAATAGTTAGTCAGGTCTCCAGAGTTCTTTGTACCTCTGTCATGGTGGAGAAAAAGACAGAGGAGGTGCCATGTGAATTGGCTGTGTATGACATGTCTCCTTGGTCGATAAAAAAAGAACCAGAAATTGAGAGACTGAGTTCTACAGCATATATGGCCCTATGCTATGTAAACACCATGTCCTTTTTCCTCAATTAAAGGATTTTCAGAGTGGATGCCGGGAATTTGAAGAGGCCCCTCTGAACTCCCTGGGAATGTCTTTTGCGATTGAAGGAAATCATTGGTGTCAGTTAAAAGTCAAGGCTGAGAGGGAGATACTGGGCAGTGTGAGGACTCCTTGGTGATCCCAGTGCTGCTGCAAGCTCTTGCCTGCAGTTGTGGCAGCTTTGAAGACAACCTGGACCCATGGACCAGGGCTTCTGAGATCCATACCTGTATCTTTAGACCACTGCCTAGAAGGGTATCCTCTTGGGTGGCAATAAGTTATATGAGACCAAAAGGAAGTATCTGTTTATGTTATGTAACATTGGACTGTGTTCAGAAAATCATACTGAATAAAAGGGAGTTCAGGTTTTAAAAAAATAGGCCAGGGATGGTGTCTCATGCCTGTAATCCAAGCACCTTCAGAGGCCAAGGCAGGTGAATCACCTAAGGTCAGGAATTCAAGACCAGCCTGGCTAACATGGTGAAACTCCACCTCTACTAAAAACACAGAAATTAGCCGGGCATGGTGGTGCACGCCTATAGTTCCAGCTACTCAGGAGGCTGAGGCAGGAGAATTGCTTGAACCCGGGAGGCGGAGGTTGCAATGAGCTGAGATCGCACCATTGCACTCCAGCCTGGATGACAGAACAAGACTCCATCTCAAAAAAAAAAAAAAAAAAAAAGAAAAAGAAAAAAGAGAAAAAAACATGCCCTCACATCTGCACCTGTCCAAAAGATCAGTTAGGATGTGTGCATATAATTACATGCATTAATAGTTCTCCATTAAGTACAGAGTTGATCTCAGAAGTCTTTTAATAGTAAACATCATTTGTTGACATACAAAATGTGATTTTTCATAGAAAAATACCAGTGAGTGTATTAACTCTTTGGAAGAAGATACAATACTTCAAACAAATATAACTCATTCTGGCTTTATCTGATGTGGGCTACACATGTGAAGTATTTTAGAAGCAAATCATCTGCCAATGGCTGTGTTTCAAAAATTTCATATGCATATGTTTTTGTTTTGTTTTGTTTTTATTATAGATACAAAAAAGCAAGAATCAACTGTGGGTGGAGGTACAACCAGGCATTGCTTCTATGGACTTCAGCCTGATTCTGAATATAAAATCAGTGTTTATACAAAGCTCCAGGAGATTGAAGGACCTAGTGTGAGCATAATGGAAAAAACACGTAAGTCGTGTGTGTTCTCTCCTGATCCCTCTCCCCATGAACAAAGAGAATTTTAGGCATCCTGTTTTGAAAATACCTTATCCCGTTTAGAAAAATATTAGCTATTGCTGTTCAGGAATATGCATAATACAAGTTTTGTTCCTCTTACTCAGTCCCAGAATTCATTGCCTATGGCCCACTGATGTCATCAATATGGGTTTTTTATTTCCATTCTCCATATATGTTTCACAAGAGACTAGAAGTCCACACGATAGTAAAGCAATTGAGACAATGACTTACATTGTGATCCAGATCCATAAGGAACTGTTGTGGTATGTGGAGTGTCAAATGCAGTTTGAGGACTTGGCTCTGACATTAAAACAATGGCATATTACCACAGCCATGAGGATGGGAAGGGAGCCAAGATGTTCCAACTAGCTGACCCTAGAGTTACTGCTTGCCTAAGAAGCTCTTGCACTTTTTCCAAGCTGACTGCAGATGTGATGCACTAAAGGGAAAGGCAAAGTATAAAATTAAAACAAACCTCTTTTAACATGTTCCAAAGAGCAAGAAGAGTGTCAACTTCTTGAAAAGACTTCTAGTCAAAGATTCTTGACCCTAGGTGCACAAACATTAAAATGGTTTGAAATGTAGTGAATTCTGGGGGACATTTGTGTGCTTAACTCAGTATCTTGAATTTAAACTTGAAATTCCAGGAGGATTTGTGTCTGAATAGGTGTTGGGCAATGGGCTTTCTTGGTGACCCCTCTATCACGTACATGGCATTTAGAAGGGATTACTGCCTGTGTATAGCTCTTCCAGCCTCTCCGGCACTTGCAGAGGGAAATCATGCACGTGTAACCTTCAAAAAGAGAGGATAAAAGTATAATAAATCATCTTCTTTTATGTAATACAAAGACTTTATTTCAGGACACTTAAATATGCAGTATTTTCATATTCCACTTGTATTTTTGAGGTATAATTTACATAACATAAAATTTAAGTACCATTTTAAGTGTGCAGTTCAATGATTTTTAGTACATGTAATGAGTTGTATCACCATCCCTACAATTAAATTTCAGGACATTTCCATCAACCCAAAGAACCCTTCCTGCTGTTTGCAGTCAATCTCCTTTCCCACCCTGAGCTTCAGGCAATCTACTTTCTTTTATTATACATTTTCCTTTTCTGGACATTTCACGTAAGTGGAAATACACCATATGTAGTCTTTTGCATCTGGCATCTTTCACTTAGCATATGTTTTTGTGGTTTATCCATGTTATAGATTGTGTCAGTAGTTTGTTTCTTTTTATTGCTGATTAGAATTCCATCTTATGGATTGTAAATCATATAGTTTTGAAGTTAATAGGAACTTGGTAGTACACAAGGCTTAGAGTCAAATGGTTGGTTTGAGGATCTTGTTCTGCCCCTTTCTAGCATTATGGCTTTGGGCAATTCAGCATCTCTGAGCTTTTCACTCATCAATAAAATTAACTACTCTCTTGCCTCAAGTGGTGGCAGTAAACAACCAATAAAAGAATACTCATTGAAGAGCTTTTCAACCTGTATGTCATTGAGCAAGTACTGTCTGTCATTACCATTATTATCTTCTTAAAAGTCATAAACTAAAGGCTAGATCTCACTATCAGGCATGTTTTTTCTGGGCCATACTTTTTTAAGTTTTAAAGTAGTTTTTGAAAAGTCAGAATATCTTGCAACACTAAGTGTCTATCTTCATGGTGCCAATCTGCTGGAACCAAGTGCTGTCTGTTTAGACAGTGCATGTATGCTTAAGTTTGCTACTGCACCTTAATGTTTACACTTTCTTTGTGCTTATTGATTGCTCACCTGACCCCTAGAAACATTTGTGTTTAGAACCCCTGATCTACTTCAGCTTCTCCTGTCCTTGACCCCACACTGGTTAACTACTAACCTAGGGTTAAATCCAATTTGGATAGCTCTGTTTGATGTAAATGTTTTCCTTATGTTGGAGGCATCTGTCTTCTTGTAGCTTCCACCCGTTGGCTGTGGTTCAGCCTTTCGAAGCAATGCAGGTAAAGACTACTTCTTCTTTGAGTGACAGCCCCTCACATCCTTGAAGACAGGGACAATTTGTATGTCACATATAGAATATAAACATGTGTCCCCAGTTCACTGTGGTTCTTCTTACCTAAGAGATTCTTTGGCCAGATGTTCTGCCCAGTCATATTAATCTGGCTGCCATACTCTCTTACTGATTTCATTCTTGATTTATTGACCAGACTTAGGAGATGCCTTGATTTTCCCTATTAAAGAAGATGCACAATTATTAAGATGACTACTTCCACAAATTTTAAAATTCTTTAAATGGCTTTAGAAACATTTTGTGGGGTTTTTAAGAAAGTTTTGCAATCCTAGTTACAAAAAAAATTCTCAGTTTTTAAATTTTGAGAGTTTTTAGCTTCAAAAATTACCTTTAAAAATAACAGTGATATATATTCATAATAGTGAAACAGAAATATATAAAGTGCATTGTCAACCTCCCTCTTTTCTTGTTCTTCCTTTTCAGAAATATTTCCTTTTCACACACATACATATATACATATTTGTGAAAAATAAAAAGCACATATATATAAAATGTAAAAGGTGTGTGTGTGTGTTTGTGTGTATAAGTTTTATTTTTCACAAATGGGATTATGCCATGGTATTCTGTGACCTATTTCACAAAATAATCATCTTGAATATTTTTTCATTTAGTAATATATAGTTACCTCATTCTTTTAATGTTGAATCATTTTATTTAAATTATTTTATTTTATTTTATTTTATTTGTTTATTTATTTTTTTTGAGACGGAATCTCGCTCTGTTTTATTTTATTGGATCTTAAAGTTGGAAGAGACCTTACAACTCACCTCTTAGCCTTCCTGACAATGGAGAAACTACCGTTTATAAAATTCTTGGCAAATGATCAGTCTGCCTGAGCTCAAATCCTTCTAGCTATTTGGTGCTCAGTATCGCCTGAGGCTAGACTTCCCCTCTGTGAATGGCTATGATTAGTGGAGGGTTTTCCTGAGTATTTAACTGGGATAACTAGAAGAATTTTCTTAGTTTTTCTTAAGTCTTTAGTGTCAAATAGGAATTAGAAATGAATACATAATAACATTGTGTTTAATGTTTGCCTAATGACACCAAAACTTCCTGGTGCTTTGCCACATGAGCTGGAATGAGAATTGATAATCACTCCTCTGATCTAACTGTCCCCAGATCCTTTAACCAAGCCACACCTCTGCAGAGTACGTGGACTTCTTTTCCCACATAATCCAGGTTGAAAAGATCCAAACACACTTTAGCCTGCCAATGTTACATTTGGTCCTCAAAACCAAAAGACATTTCCAGATGCAGTCTGAGCAGAGCAGAATGAATCAGAGTCCACTGGTGACCAATATCCTGGGGGATGCAGGATGGAAAGGGAAAAGTGCTATTGAGCAAGGATTGATGGTCAATCCTTAGGCAGAATGGAAATGAAGTTTATTGTGTGTGTGAAAGCAACAGGAGATGAACTTTCAAATGGGTTGGCAGGATTCCTGCCTTAAATCAACATTAGAACCACTTTGTAGTTGACAGTTTGATTTCATTGACTCCTGCTGGGTAAACTGAATGGTGGCAAAATGGCATTTCAAGCCTTCAGTGTGAGGATGAGAGGATAGATGGAGTCAGTTTTCACAGGCTATGGCTGATTTATAGTACTCATTAAATTCTCAGGGAAGACAGTTATCAAAATCATTGACTCCCCTGAATATTTAGTACTCCATGACCTTGTTCTCTTTCCCACAGATGAGATGGCGAACTGATGTCCTTTCTCCCTTTCCTTTACAGAATCACTTCCTACACAACCACCAACTTTTCCACCAACCATTCCACCAGCAAAAGAAGGTAAAATAATAATAGAATAATGATCTGATTTTAGGTTTAGGATTTGTGTTGGTTTTGTTTGCCTGTTCATTTAAAACCAGGGTATTAATAAAGTATATTTATTGTGCTACCTAATTTTCTCCTTAATACAAATGCTTATCAACCATGATGGGCTTAAATAATATCCATTTAATATCAGTTCTGCACACAAAGAGTGGATTTACTAACAGAATGCTTAATACTAATTTTTTGAAATATGAGAGCAGTTAACATTCATTAAGGAAGAATAGTTACATAATTTGTAAGTGAAAATCCAGTCTGTAATTTCTCAGGTACAATAATAGTTTCCCAGCCGACCTCTGAAGTGTCTTTTTCAGTTGTTTTTTCTTTCCTCATCACAACAGTTCCTCATCACCTTTTACCTAAGCTATTAAGGTAACTTTAAAAAGGCCCCCAACAAAGTAGTGATCATTATTTTTTTCATTTCAGTAGTGAACATTTATTAATCCTACTATTTATTCTCAAATCTCTTATGGTAGGCGTGGGAAATACAATAATAATACGTGATTGCTGCCCTCTGCTTATTTTTAGTATTAAAGAGAAATGGGTGCTTGCCTAGATAAATACCAGTCAAGTTTATGAGTTATAAAATAGCAGTTGTATTATGGTAGTCCAGAAGTGGTAATGGTTAATGTTGCTGCAGATTAATGAATCGTAAAGGAAGAGGAATTTGATCTACATTTTGAAGAATGAGTTTGAGAGACAAGTAATGGGATGAATAGCACTCGTAGTCAAGAGTGATCCAAGTGCTTAATGGATTTAGGGAATCATAAATGCTTTAGTGTGACACTAAAGAGAAAAGAATGAGGATAGAGTTATGGATTGGTTAATGTGACAAAATTAGGAATTTGGGCTTTATCCTGTGGGTGATGGCATGTCATGACAATCTGTAAGAAGGAAGGGTGATCTGATGAAATCTATGTTTAAGAATGGTAACTTTGGCGAAATAGGGAGGATGGACTGGAAGAGTGAGAGGAGAAAGTGGAACACGTTAGAAGGTTGTATTGGAAGAGTTCTTCCATTCATAATGCATCTTAAAGTGCCTGTTACGTACCAGGGAAACAATAAAAAATAAGTTATTCGGAGTTTAAAGTCAGTGGATTCAAATGCTGCAGAGAGTGGAAGACACAAAGAAACAGGCAATTAAGAACTCTAATAAAGCTCAACATTCATCCTAGGATGGCATGCAAAGTCTTCACGAATCAATCTATTTTGCAGTATTATTTCCCAGAATACATTATATAATAGCAAAATTGTACAACTCAGGGTTCCCCATACATGTCTTATGCTGTCCTGCGTCTTTGAATGCTATTCACTCTACCTGGAATGCCAAATTCTTTCTTCTTCCAGCTTCGTATCTAGCCTTCTTTAGTCTCAACATCTATGGTTATTCTCATTATTGGAACTGGAAACAGAATCCTAATTGATAAATTTACTAATTAGGCACCTCTGATGCAGATATTACAGAATGCTCTGAGGTCAGAATATTTTTATTTATAGCTGAGTATGGATATTATTCTATCAACATTCATGAATTCTTATAGAAGATTTATGTGATCTGGAAGGGTCTGTGGGATTAAGCATTGACAAAGTAGAAACATTGGTTCTGAGATTTTCATTGTGATGGTTTTAGATGGTGCTTTTACAACTTGAATGCACTGTGTATTTTAGGCTTTGTTTGTCCTGGGTATATTTAATTTAAAAGCCAATAAATTTGTATTATTAAACTAATACTAAATATTTATTAAACAAATATTAAAACAGAAAAAACATAAAAGAAGAACATTAAAAACACAACTTTTTACCCCAGAGGTAATTCCTTCATGCATGTTGATATATTTTCTTTCTTTGATTTACTAACTAAATTTTTCGTTTTGAGTGTATTTTTTAATAGAATTTGCTCTCATTTTGAAAGTGAAACGTAATTTTCACTTTTATCTTTCCATGGAAACAGAGGACCTGTTTATAAACTCATAATTAGCAGATCTTGTTATTCCTTTCAGCTTTAAGTTCAAACCACAAATTTGTAAAATTTTATAAATCGCAGAACTCATGAGAACAACCTCACCAGATCTGTACTGCCCCTAGAGTATTAGCTCACTTGGAGATGGTTTATTTTATATTATAAATAGCTTTAAGGCAATAAAGTTGTACTTAATAAAATAAAAACTAAGTGAGGTTTTCCTTAAAGCAAGGAGAAAGGCACATTATCTCATAGAATATTTGTGTGCAATTGGCATAAGATTAAAAGATTCAGATTATTGAAGAGCAAATTGTTTGCTTCATCATAAAACAGAGTCAACTGCAATGATCAACCCTAATGAAGAGGAGGAGAGGCATAGATAATCTGAAACAGCACATGATAACATAATAGAACTTTTAAAAAAATGTTCTCAGTAGAGTAGGTTTTTATTGGTATAGTTTGCTTTGTTTAATTCTTTTTGCTTGTTTGATTGCTTTATTGATATCTGTAATACCTGCTGATAATACTTTCCCTTGGCTAGCATTAGTGTACGTTTCTTGACATGTATCTGTGGGCAATAGAAGGACAGAGACAGAATTTTTTTTTTTTAACAAGATTAGAATTTGTTTGTTTAGGGCCTCAGCCCAAATGAATATCAAATTATAATTAGATTAATCTGTTTCCATTTTAGCACATGCTTTTCTGCTGAGATTGAATCTCTCTGACATTAACTTGCTAATTCAATAAGAAAAGGACGGTGCACAGAGTGATAGCGTGTCCTTTTTTTCCAATCAGTTGGCACTAGACAGTGTTTGCTGATACTTTGATCTCTGAATCCCCTTAGTCCCATCTTTTCCTAGTCTTTCATTTTCATTCTTTTGGGCTGTGGTTGGTGGACACTTTTTTTCTTTCTGTTTCCACATGCATAATAGAAGCTTCTTAGTCATGAATAAGAATGGGGCTTTGAATATAAAGGAGTAATTACAGCAAAGAAGCATAGTGAACAGGAGTTTGTAATATGAACATTAAGAAGTTTATATCTTCCCTTTGAAAAAGAGCTTCACTTATCAGAGGGCAACTATTATTTGTCTTACTGGTTTAATAACTACTAAATTTTCCCCTTATCTCTGACTCAAAATTCATTGTTGGTCTTCAGTATGTAAGGCGGCCAAGGCTGACCTGGTATTTATGGTGGATGGATCCTGGAGCATTGGAGATGACAATTTCAATAAGATCATCAGCTTTCTGTATAGCACTGTTGGAGCCCTGAACAAGATTGGCACAGATGGAACCCAAGTAAGGCTAATAAATAATTCATTCATTCTATGTATTTAGAAATTATTTCTCCAGCTCTTATTACAGCTACTTGTCAGGTACTGTAGGTCAGGAACTATCATGATTGGACTCAACCTTAAATGAAAAGATAGACAGGTATGTGTTTAGAAGCAGTTTATTGATGCCTGGTGAAGCTCCAGAGGATGCTTACCCTTAAAAGGTGCTGAGTTCAGCAAACTAAAACAAGGTAGAAAGTCCATGTCAGGGGATTATATACTAGGGTAGAATGTCTCTTTTAATGATACACACAATATTTTCCCTGCCCTTAAGGACTTTAAAATCTTGAAAGGAACACCTTACTATAGATCATGTGGAACATGAAACTAACTCATTCATTTAACAAATATGTATCAAGGATTTGTTATGGCCATGTACTATACTGTCATAATGAATGTCAATCAATGTCTCTAATTTTGTGGGGCTCGTATTCTTAAAAGTAAGGACAGAAGACATACTGGTCAGAATGGCTGTTATTAAAAAGGCAAAATACAACAGATGCTGGCAAGATTGTGGAGAAAAGGGAACACTTATACATCGTTGGCAGATATGTAAATTAATTCAGCCATTGGAGAAAGCACTTTGACAGTTTCTCAAAGAACTTAAAACAGAATTCCCAAACCCGGAATCCCACTGTTGAATATATACCCAAAGGAATATAAATCATTCTACTATAAAGACACATGCATGCACAAGTATGTTCATTGCAGCACTATTCACAATAGCAGACATGATATCAACCTAAATGCCCATCAATAGTAGACTGGATAAAGAAAATGTGGTACATATACATCATGGAATATTATGCAACTATGGAAAAGAATGAGATCATGTCCTTTGCTGCAACATGGATGAAGCTAGAGGCATCCTAAGCAAACTAATACATAAACAGAAAACCAAATACTGCATGTTCCCATTTATAAGTGGGAGCTAAACATCAAGTATTTATGGACACAAGGAAGGGAAGAACAAACACCAGGGCCTACTTGTGGGTGGAGGGTAGGAGGAGAGTGGGGATTGAAAAACTACCTGTCAGGTAACATGCTGAATATCTGGATGATAAAATAATCTGTGCCTCAAATCCCACGACTTGCAATTTATCTCTCTAACAAACCTGCACATGTACCCCTAAACCTAAAAGAAAAGTTAAAAAACAAGAGAAAAGGGACAGAAACAGATATAAACAGGCAAGCAAATAGATTCACAAGGTAGGGATGTATGTTATGAAAACAGAGTGATGTGATTTAAAGATGTCAGGGGATTACTCTAAATTGTGTGTGACAGTTATTTTAAATTGTATGGTCACCAAACCTCTTTGAGGAGGTGCCTTTTGAACTGAGATGTGAATGATGCAGACTTGAAGATCTGAGAATGGAGTTTCCAGACAGAGAAAATGATAAGTATAGAGGACCCAAGATGAGAATGAGTTTTGAAACTTCATACACCAAAACTTGTGGCTAGAATATAGTAGGTGAGAGTGTGAGGATAGAACAAGTGGAAGAAGCAGGCAAAAGCCAGATCATCTTGAGTCTTGTGGACCATCAAAGGAGTTCAGTATCATCATAAATGCAACTGGAAGTCACTGGAAGGTTTTAAGGAGAGCCAAGATCTGATGTGTTTCAGAAAAAAAGATTACCTCAACTGCTTTGTGGCATGTGAATTACTAATACGGATAAGAGTGGAAGCAGATAGACCAGTCAGGAAGGTGCTCTCATGGTCCAGCAGAGTGATCATGGTGGCCTGGACTAGGGTGGTAGCAATGAGGTACACTGAAACAAATGGATTTGGAATATATTGTGAAAGAATGGCTAAGAAAATTTGGGCACAAGAAGTATCGTAAGAGGATAATGGATACTTTGCAGAAAGCATACAAGACAGAAAAGATTAGGGTCCTATTTTTAGCCTCCTCAAACAAAATAACTGTCAGCCAAGAATTCTGAATCCAGCAAAACTAAGTTTCATAAATGGAGGAAAAATAAAGTCATTTTCAAGCAAACAAATGGTGAGAGAATTTGCCACTACCAGACCAGCCCTATAAGAAATGCTAAAAAAAGTTCTAAATTTGGAAACAAAAGTTTGATATACATCAGAATGTAACCTCTTGAAAGCATAAAACTCATTGGGACTATAAAACAATAACACAATGAAGAAAACAAAGTACTTAGGTAACAACATGGTGACTGGGACCATACCTCACATCTCAATATCAATGTTAAATGTAAATAGCCTAAGTACTCCACTTAAAAGATACAGATTAGAAGAATGGATACAAAATCATAAACCAAATATCTGCTGTCTTTAAGAGACTCACCTAACATGTAAATATTTGTGTAAACTCAAGGTAAAGGGGTAAAAGAAGATATTCCACGCAAATGGAAACCCAAAGCAAGCAGGAGTAGCAATTATTATGTCAGATAAAACAGACTTTAAAGCAACAATAGTAAAATAAAAAGACAAAGAAAGTCATTATATAATGATAAAAGGATTGATCCAACAAGAAGATATTACAATCCTACATTTATATGCACTTAACTCTGGAGCTCCCAGATTCAGAAAACAATTACTACGAGACCTAAGAAGTAAGACAACAACACAATAATAGTGGGAAATTTTAACACTCCACTAGCAGTACTAGACAGATAGTCAAGACAGAGAGTCAACAAAGAAACAATGGACTCAAACTACACTCTAGAACAAATGGACCTAACACGTATTTACAGAACATTCTATACAAGAACTGCAGAATATACATTCTTCACATCAGCATATGGAATATTTTCCAAGCTGGACCATGATAGGCCACAAAACAAGTCTCAATAAATTTTTAAAAATCAAAGTCATATCAGGCATCTTCTCAGATCACAAGGGAATAAAACTAGAAATCAGCTCCAACAGGAATCCTCAAAAGTATACAAATACATGGAAATTAAACAATTTGCTCCTGAATGATTTTGGGGTTAATAATAAAATTAAGAAGGAAATTAAAAAATTCTTTGGAATGAAAGATATACTTACACAAGTTGTCAAAACCTCTGACATACAGTAAAAGAAGTTCTAAGAGGAAAATAAATAGCACTCAATGCCCACATAAAAAAGTCGGAAAAAGCACAAATTGGCAACCTAATGTCACACCTCAAGGAACTGGTTCAACAAGAACAAACCAAAGCCAACGCTAGCAGAAGAAAAGAAATAACAAAAATCGGAGCAGAACTAAATTAAATTGAAACAAAAAGCAATAAAAAAGATCAATGAAACAAAAAATTCTTTGAAAAGATAAAATTGATAGACCATTAGCTGGATTAACCAAGAAAAAAGAGAGAAGATTTAAATAGTCTCAATTAGAAATGAAAATAGAGACATTACAACCAACACCACAGAAATACAAAAGATTATTCAAGACTATTACGAACACCTCTATACATAGAAACTACAAAATCTGAACGAAATGGATGAATTCCTGGAAAACAGCAACCCTCCTAGATTAAATCAAGAATAAGCCCCGAGCAGACCAGTAATAAGCAGTGAGATTGCATCAGTAATTTAAAAACATTTCCCAAAAAAAAAAAAAAGGCCCAGGGCCAGATGGATTCACAGATAAATTCTACCAGACATTCAAAGAAGAATTGATACCAATTCTATGGAAACTATTAGATTGGTGCAAACCACAATTACTTTTGCACCAACCTAATATTCTAAAAGATTAGAAGGGGAATTCTCCCTATGTCATTCTGTGAAGCCAGTATTACCTGATACAAAAACCAGTAGAGGACATAATGAAAAAGAAAATATGCCAATATCCCTGGTGAACATAGATGCAAAAATAATCAACAAAATACTAGCTAAACAAATCCAGCAACACATCAAGAAGATAATACGCTGTGATCAAGTGAATATCATCCCAGGGACACAGAGAGGGTTTAACATGCACAAGTCAATAAATGTAATACATCACATAAGCAGAATTAATAACAAAAACCATATGTTCATCTCATAGATGCAGAAAACATTCAATAAAATCCAGCATCCCTTTATGATAAATACTTTCAACAAACTAGGAAGAGAAGGGACATACCTCAAAATAATAAAAGCCATATATAACAACCCCACAGCCAAAATTATACTGAATGGAAAAAAGTTTATAGCATTCCTTCTGAGAACAGGAACAAGACAAAGGTAATCATTTTCACCACTTCTATTCAAGATAGTACTAGAAGTCCTAGCCAGAGCAATCAGGCAAGAGAAAATAATAAAGGGCATCCAAACTGGAAAAGAAAAAGTTAAATTATTGCTGTGTGCCAATGATATGATCATATACCTAGAGAACTTAAAGACTTCTCCAAAAGACTCCTAGATTTGATAAACAAATTCAGTAAACTCTTAGGTTACAAATCAATGTATACAAATCAGTAGCACTGCTATACACCAACGATCAATTCTCAGATAAGAGATAAGTCCTGAGGATCAAATCAAGAACACAATAGCTTTTACAATAGCTGCAAAAAAAAAAAAAAATTGACATACCTAGAAATATGTTATACTTAACTAAAGAGATGGAAATTCTCTTCAATGAGAATCACAAAACACTACTAAGAGAAATCAGAGATGACACAAACAAATGGAAGCATCCCATGTTCATGGATTGAAAGAATTCTTATGAAAATGACCATGCTTCCCAAAGCAATCTACAGATTCAATGCAATTCCTATAAAAATACCAACATTGTTTTTCACAGAATTAGAAAAAACAATCCTGAAATTCATATGGAACCCCAAAAGAGCCCAAATAGCCAAAGCACTCCTAACCAAAAAGAAAAAAATCTGGAGGCATCACATTACCTGACTTCAAAGTACACTACAAGGCCATAGTTACCAAAACAGCATGATACTGTTACAAAAGTAAGCACATAAACTAATGGAACAGAGCAGAGAACCCAGAAATAAAGTCAAATACATACAACCAACTGATCTTGGACAAAACATTCAAAAACGTAAATTGGAGAAATGACACCCTATTTAATAAATGGCACTGGGAAAACTGGATAGCCACATGTAGAATGAAACTGGATCCCAACCTCTCACCTTATACAAAAATCAACTCAAGATGGATCAAAGTCGTAAATCTAAGACCTGAAATGATAAAAATTCTAGAAGATAACCTGGGAAAAACTCTTCTGGACATTGGTCTAGGCAAGGAATATATGACTAAGACTCCAAAAGCAAATTCAACAAAAACAAAAATAAATAAATGGTACCTAATTAAACTAAAACCTTCTGAACAGCTAAAGAAATAATCATCAGAGTAAACAGCAAACCCAAGAATGGGAGAAAATGTTTGCAAACTATGCATCTGACAAAGAACTAATATCCAGAATCTATAGGAAACTCACACAAATCAGCAAGAAAAAAACCAAATATCTCATCAAAAAAAAAAAATGGGAAAATGGCATGAATAAACATTTCTCAAAAGAAGATATACAAATGGCCCACAAACATATGAAAAAATGCTCAACATCACTAATCATCATGGAAATGCAGATTAAAACCACAATGAGATACCACCTTGTCCCTGTAAGAATGGCCATTATTATAAGTCAAAAAACAATAGATGTTGGTGTGGATGTGGTGAAAAGGGAATACTTATACACTGCTGGTGGGCATGTAATTTAGTACAACCTCTGTGGAAAACAGTATGGAGATTTCTTAAAGAACTAAAAGTAGATTTACCTTTGGTTCCAGCAATCCCAGTAATGGCTGTCTACCCAAAGGAAAAGAAGTCATTATGTCAAAAGATACCAGGAAACATATGTTTATTTTAGCACAATTCACAAATGCAAAGATATAGAACCAACTTCAGTGCCCGTCATCCAATTAGTAGGTAAAGAAAATGTAATATGTACACACATACACACACACACACACACACACACACACACCATGGAATACTACTCAGTCATAAAAAAGAACAAAGTAATGTACTTTGCAGCAGCTTGCATGGAGGCCATTATTCTAAGTGAAGTAATTCAGGAATGGAAAATCAAATACCACGAGAGCTAAGCTATAGCTACACAAAGGAACACAGGGTGGTATGATGGACTTAGAGACTCAGAGTGGGGAGGGTGGAAGGTGAGTGAAGGATAAAAAACTACATACTGGATAGAATGTACACTACTTGGGTGATGGGTGCACTAAAATCTCAAACCTCACCACTATACAATTCAACCATGTAACCAAATACCCTTGTACCCCAAAAGTATTGAAAATAAAAATAGGTTCCCCACCCTGTGTCCAAGTGTTCTCATTGTTTGATTCCCACCTAGAATGAGAACATGTGGTGTTTGGTTTTCTGTCCTTGCGATAGTTTGCTCAGAATGATGATTTCCAGCTTCATCCATGTCCCTACAAAGGACATGAACTCATCCTTTTTTATGGCTGTGTGGTGGGAGTAAAGGGGAGGGATAGCATTAGGAGATATACCTAATGTAAATGACAAGTTAATGGGTGTGGCACACCAACATGGCACATGTATACATATGTAACAAACCTGCACATTGTGCACGTGTACCCTAGACCTTAAGTATAATAAAAAAATAAAAATAGGTTATTAAAAAAGAGGAGAATAGATAACATGCTGAGGCACGTCAGAAAGAAGGAAATTTCCTTTGAATTGGAGGAGACTTTATAAAAATGGTGACATGTCCAGTAGACTGATAAACTGGTAGCAGCTTAAGGCTCACTTAAACAAAGAAAGCACTCTAAAGATGCTATCTTTACTTCTTACACATGATTCTGAAAAACAAATTAAAAACAATTAATTAAAAATGGTCCAAAAGTTCCACAGGAATAAAAGCAAGTTGTAAGAACTGAAGCCAGAAAGTTTTGTATAGTAGTGGTTAAGAACATACATTTTGATATAAAATAGACCTAACTTCAATTGTTGACTCTGCCAGTGACCACTCTTGTGATGTGCAAGTAACTGGTCTTTTGCAGCTCAGTTTCCTCAAGTGTAGAGTGAGTAGAATAGTAGTAATTACTTCATAGGTTTGCTTCATAAGGAAATCTTTGTAAAGAGTCTAACTCTGATTCTCGGACATTTGTCAAGTTACCGAGCTTACGCTGCCATTTTTAAACTGTCAAATGAGGTGGCAAAAATCCTACATGCTTGAAAAGATTTTTTGAAAACTACTTCCTGAAAGTACTTAGAGACACATGCACTCCTGTGTTCATTGCAGCACTATTCACAATAACAAACATGGAATGCCCATCAGTGGTGGACTGGATAAAGAAAATGTGGTGAACATACAGCAAGAAATACTATGCAGCCATAAAAAAAGAACAAAATCATGTTCTTTGCAGCAAGACAGGTGCTGCTGGAAACCATTATCTTGTGCAAATTAACAGAGAAACAGGAAACCAAATACTGCATGCTCTCACTTATAAGTGGGAGATAAACATTGAGTACACGTGGGCATAAAGATGGGAACAATAGACACTAGGGGCTACTAGTAGGGGGAAGAAAGAAGGAGGCTGAAGGTTGAAAAACTACCTATTGAGTACTATGCTCACTACCTGGGGGACAGATTCATTTGTATACCACATCTCACTGACATGCCATTTACCCATGTAACAAACCTGCACAATGTACCCTCTGAATCTAAAATAAAATTTTTAAAAAAGAAAAGACGTATTTAATTTGTCTTCAAATTTGGCATGTAACTTGTATGAAAGAAATTTTAATCCAAGGAGATTTTGTAATGAGATAATGAAGAAATTAAAACTACTGACCCAGTGGAAGTCTACATATGTGTAAAAATGAATACACCTTCTCTCTCCAGGTTGCAATGGTTCAGTTCACTGATGACCCCAGAACAGAATTTAAACTAAATGCTTACAAAACCAAAGAGACTCTTCTTGATGCAATTAAACACATTTCATACAAAGGAGGAAATACAAAAACAGGTATGACCAAAAGAAGCCCAGCTAAGGCTCAAAGTAATTCATTATTAGTAACTACTGAAGTGACCTTTTGTTTTAAGGCATAGTACTTTTTAAAAAGATTTTCTTTCCTTAATTTAGGAACTTTGTTCCCACCCTTTCCTCCCCAGAAAAACAAAAATGGGAGAGAGTGAGATCAAACTGTTGCCTTTCTTTGTTTCAGGAAAAGCAATTAAGTATGTTCGAGATTCCTTGTTCACAGCAGAGGCAGGTACAAGAAGGGGCATCCCAAAGGTTATTGTGGTTATAACTGATGGAAGATCACAAGATGATGTGAACAAAATCTCCAGGGAGATGCAATTAGATGGTAAGATACATAAACAATAGTGGCTACCAAATGTAATGTTAGAATTGTTATTTTCTAAATACAAATGTATAGGCTATATCAGCATTACTTAAATGTTTTAAAATATTTCTTCGTATGAACTAGACAGTGTAATTTTTAAAATACTTTCTGGTATACAAATCTGTAATTGTACTGTTTTGTTAGAGAAAATAGGTTATTTTCTCTAACTCTTTTGCTACATCCAGGATGCCCTTTATAAGGAACTCCAGCAACTGAGTACTGTAAGAAAAGGACAAAGGAAAGAACCTTATTACAGAAACAACTCAGCCTCTTAATCATACCCAAATGCCTATCAATGATAGACTAGATAAAGAAAATGTGGCACATATAAACCATGGAATACTCTGCAGCCATGATAAAGAATGAGTTCATGTCCTTTGCAGGGACATGGATGAAGCTGGAAACCATCATCCTCAGAAAACTAAAACAGGAACAGAAAACCAAACACCATGTGTTCTCACTTATAAGTGGGAGTTGAACAATGAGAACACATGGATACAGGGAAGGGAACATCACACACTGGGGCCTATCGGGGGTGGGGGGCAAGGGAGGGAGAGCATTAGGACAAATACCTAATGCATGCAGGGCTTAAAACCTAGATGACAGGTTGATAGGTGCAGTAAACCACCATGGCACATGTACACCTATGTAACAAACCTGCACGTTCTGCACATGTATCCCAGAACTTAAAGTAAATTTTTTTTAAAAAGAAAATATATTGATTGAATATATATATATGTGTGTGTGTGTGTGTGTGTGTGTGTGTGTGTATACAGGGAAGGAACCTTATTACAGAAATTCCTCAGCCTCTTATTCTGTAAAATGGAGATTCTCACAGGACCGCTGTGAAGATTACATTACATAAGTTATGGCAAATAGTAGTTCTATTTACTTGCCAAGCATTGAATGGTGACCCACCTTAGGTTGCTAGGCCTATCAATGTCTCAGTTTCTACTTCTGTAAAAAAACTGAGATAAGCTCAGTGTCTCTGTTTCAAGTATATTTCATACCATAAATGTTAAAGTAACTTTTAAAAATATGCAACCATAGAGATATTACTCAAATGCAAACTATTTCATCTCAAGCACACATTGGGGCCTTGGTCTTCTTGGGTTTCTTTAAAATGGAAAATCTCTTTAGGGGATGATGGAATCATTATCACATAATGAAATATATACATGCAGAACTCTGATGAACTGTAAAGAATGGATTATCCACCCCCATGGGACTTCCTAAATAAACATATTTTAAACAGTTGGACGTGTCTTATATTACATTATTTGTGTTTTGTACAATTTAAAGTAATCAGAAATCTGTTCTCTGTCTGCCACAGGCTATAGCATTTTTGCAATTGGTGTGGCCGATGCAGATTACTCGGAGTTGGTTAGCATTGGCAGTAAGCCCAGCGCACGCCATGTCTTCTTTGTGGATGACTTTGACGCCTTTAAGAAAATCGAAGACGAGTTAATTACTTTTGTCTGCGAAACCGCATCAGCAAGTTAGTTCTTTGGAATTTGCACTTACTCATGTTGCTTAACGGCTGAAATATTTGATACTGGTTAAATAATGAGTCCCATCTTGATCTGAGAAAAGCATATTGACTTCCAGTGCTGCTTGTTATATAGACATTAAGTTTTATGGCCTTGAGCATATGGAAGTAAACCTCCCCTCCTCTGTTTAGAGTTTAGATTGATAAAAACCTTCCCTAATCAGATGAGAGTCTATGTTTAAAAGCAACTGTGCTTAAACAGATGCAGTAAATAATTTTCAATGTATTAAGAATGTGTTAAGATGTAAAATGTATTAAGAATTCTCATCTGGGCAACACATTATGAGGGAGATGTGTCCCAATACATGCTCTCAGGTAATAACCATTGATTTTAATGAACCCAGGAGAGAAGGAAGCTGTGACCCTTTAGTTGTAATAAGGAACCTTAGCACATTTCAATCTTTACGAAACCACAGAAATCCATAGTCACATCTGATTTGGATTCTCTCCACAATCAGCTTCTGGAAAGATTATATTAGTTTCCTGTTCTCAGGACTGGGAAAGAGTATGTTTGTGAAATATCCGAATTAGAGTTTTATTTTGTTTGTTTGGTTTTCCAGCCTGTCCAATGGTACACAAGGATGGCATTGATCTTGCAGGTATGCATTATCACAGTCTTTTCAAACACAAATATATTACATGCCTCTCATTTGGAGATGAGGTTTCTATTTTTGTTTTTAAATCCTTAATAGAAAAATATTAAAATTTAAAATTCTAAAGTGCCATATTCCCTATGTTTATTCTTTTTTTACATTTTTTTTTTTTTAGGATTTAAAATGATGGAAATGTTTGGTTTGGTTGAAAAAGATTTTTCATCAGTGAAAGGGGTTTCTATGGAGCCTGGTACTTTCAATGTGTTTCCATGTTACCAACTCCATAAAGATGCCCTGGTTTCCCAGCCAACCAGGTATGTTTCCATTGCAAGATTTTAAAGTCGATCATATGTTTATTATATCTCACTGTGAAAATGATGTCAACTTGAAATATGGTGTAATAGTCCCTGCTAGGATTTTCTACAATGTTTAGGGTAGATGATATTTACCTTTCTTTGTTTAAAAACACCAGACTCACACATAATGCGGATTGAACTTTAACATCTGCTGATCTGTGACAACGTATAAAAATGATTGCTGAGTGCTGTGGCTCATTCCTGTAATCCTAACACTTTGGGAGGCCAAGGTGGAGGATCACTTGAGGCCAAAAGTTTGAGAGCAGCCTGGGCAACAAAATGAGAGTCTCTACAAAAAAATAAAAATAAAAAAAATTAGCTGGGCATTGTGGTGTGCACCTGTAGTCCCAGCTACTCTGGAGACTGAGGTGGGAGGATTGCTTGAGCCCAGGAGGTTGAAGCTACAGTGTGCCATGATCACGCCACTGCACCTCAGCCTTGGTGAAAG
Source organism: Macaca mulatta (assembly GCF_049350105.2). NCBI lineage: Eukaryota > Metazoa > Chordata > Mammalia > Primates > Cercopithecidae > Macaca > Macaca mulatta. Next base: position 130,660,774 of record NC_133413.1, read on the forward strand.
AGCAAGACGCTGTCTTAAAAAAAAAAAAAAAAAAGTTGATACTTATGAGCACTACTACCAGCCATCTTTCTAAATGCTTATGTACACCAACTCACTCAAATCTCCAAACACCTCATGAAAGTAGATTTCATTATTACCTAAATTTTACAGATAATGAATCAGAAACACAAAGAAGCTAAATGGCTTGAGTGAGCTCGCATAGTTAAATGGCAATGTTGAAATTTATATCCAGCAATCAAGCTCCAGTGCCCAGACCCTGAACCATTTCATGATAGTGCTATATGGTTCAAATGGTTTTTATCTTTGAGACAGTCACAACAGCAACTCTAGAAAGCTGAAGAGTAGTAGTCAGGTATATGTAAAAATCGTATTACTTAGCTACTTTATAGACACATTTGCCTTATTCTTGTTTTTATCTCTGGATCCCCAGCAAATTATATGGTGTCTGTCCACATTGAGGGTGGATCTCCGCCACCTAGTTCACTCAGACTCGCACGCTAATCTCCTCTGAAAACACCCTCACAGATATACTCCAAAATAATGCTTTACCAGGTTTCTAGATATTCCTTAATCCAGTCAAGTTGAAACCTAAAATTTACCATCACAGGACCTTTGTCAGTTTATTTGCTGATGCATCTTAAATGTCTGTTACAATGTCCGGCATATAGTTGGCATTCAAAAAATACTTATTGAATGGACAAATGAATTAATGAATGTATAAATAAATGAATATTTTTATCTATGCAAACCAAACTTTCATTTTTCAAGTGCATACTAAATTTGCACATTTATTTATTCATTTAATAACTATTATGGAGTTCCTACTACATGTAAAGGGCTGTATTTTTTTGCTTGGAGGAAGATTTAAAAAGTAAATGAGTAAAACTAACATTAGTTGTTAGAAAGAGAGACAAGGTGATATTTTAGGTTGGGCTCTTCAGGAAGCAGATTTTCCAGCAGAGATTAGTATGTGGGAAGTCGGTGAGGGTGTTCCCTCATGGAAGGGAACAGCAGGACGCAGGATAGGCCAAGAGGGAGAAGTCAAGCTGTGAAGAATCTCAGTAAAACCTCCACCCATCCAGAGGAGTTCTGAAAATGGTATGGCCTCTCAGAGCTGTCTCCCATTGGGTTCAGGGGTTCAGGTCCTTATACTTCCTCAATGACCAGTCATTGAAAAGAGGTTTCCTAATAAGGTGGCATGACCTTGGGAGAGGCATCCTTTTTCAGCCAAGAAAATTTCTGGAAGGGGATTGGTGTCTGAAATCTGTCTGCAGACAATACTCCCAGGACCAGGGGTAATGTACCCTGAATTTTTGAAGGTGGATCTGGATAGTGCAACACAGATGGGAATGTAATTGACTACAACATGTAGTAGAAAGTGATAATGTCATAAGTTATGTTTTACAAAAGGATAATAGATCAACATTGTTTATTGTATGAAAACCTTTGACACTACTAAAATGTTCAGTGAGAAGCGACTGATTAGGTGAGTGATAAAATAGCCAAACAGGAGAAGATTGTGCAGCCATGAAAATATCATGCTCTTAAAAATATTTAAGGAAATGGAAAATGGCTAATAAATGGTGCTAAGAAAAGAAAGGGACAAACTGATATAAATTGGACAAATGCACACATTCTTTACTAAATTAGATGACTACAACAGTGATCTAGTTGGTGTTAATGGTGGTCTTTTCTGTTTTTCCAAATCTTGTGTAATGAAAATGTATTTGCTTTATAATCAAAAGAGTAATTTTTTTGAGGAAGGATACAATGAGACATGATTTTCTTTGTATGTTCAGGTACATGCATCCGGAAGGATTGCCCTCCGACTACACAATCAGTTTTCTATTCCGGATTCTTCCTGACACTCCACAGGAGCCCTTTGCTCTTTGGGAGATTTTAAATAAAAATTCTGACCCATTGGTTGGGGTTATTTTAGACAGTAAGTATATTTATTGAGATCACATTCGCACATAAATGTATGAGTAATGTATGTGGCACGCCATTTCGCCTGTTTGTGTATATTACAGAGTAACTCGCTAATCTTATGTGATGTGTAAATACTAAACAATGAATTATATAGCAGTTGATTTATCCATTTATTTTCTCATTCTTTCAACAAATATTTCTTGAATTCCTATTTTGTGCCAACACTAGACCTGGCATGCACTAGTGAGGAAGGAGAAGAGAGAAAAGCAATTTTTACTGGGAGAGGAAAAACTACAGAAAGAGCAAGGTCCTTGGAGGGTCAATGGGAAGGGTGGGATCACAGTTCATTTTTTGGACATAGATATGATAAATGTGAGATGCATATTTGATATCCCAGAGTGGATGTCAGATTGACAGCAGCATATTTAGAAACAATTCTGGGATGGAGATATACATTTGAAAGTTGTGTGTCTTTGCTATATAAGCCATGAGACTGGGTGGGATCATCTAGAAAATGAGTCTAGAAAGAGCAGAGAATAGGTCTGGAGGCTGGGAAATGCCAATATTTGGAGGTTGGAAAGTTGAGGAAGAACCAATGAAAGAAGCTTCTTAACCTCATGCTCTTGGATGTTGTATATGATGATCACTTAAGCAGATCAAGTTTTTGGTTAATATCACTGAGTTTTCTATATCTAGTTTTAGTTTAGGATTCCAGTGAACCTAGGAACCAAAATTTGGAGACTATTACTCGGTGCTAGGTCAAACATTCAGATAAGGAAAGTATTAAGCTTATTTCCGACTAGTATTTGTAAAAGGATTTTTCAGTACATGGAAACTAATCAACAACTAAATATGATACTGTGGAAGCATTTTGCATTGATATTAAAACTAAGGAAAAGCTGTAGATTGAAAAGATATATGTTACTAACTCCATATATACCCGGGACTTGAAAATGAAGAATTTTCTCAAAATGATTAAGACTAGCTTGCTCCTTTTGAAAACAGAGAAATTAATTTGTAGCATAGGAATGAATTAGAAAAATATTCCTATTTTTTAAATAATAAAATATTCGTTGTAATAGGAAGAATTTAAGATTAGAAAATTTTTTGCTTGTTTGTTCATAATAAATGAAATATCTTGGGTGGCATAATTTGCACATCCTAGGAAAGTTGGTTGCTGTGGTGGGTTAAAAAGACAAAGGGCCTGGTTTCTATTCTTTAAGATTTGATAAACTTAAAGCAGCTTTGTCTGCCTCTACTCCCAGCCCCTTGGACAATTTCTTCCAAGAGAGTGATGGGGATGAGAGTCTGGGCAAAGAAGTACAGAGGAAGAGTATGTGTGGAAGTCTTTGCCTCACTGTCATCACCACGTGGCTAAATCAGTTCATGTAACCAACTATGAGTCCGCAGCAACCTGGGGACTGTAGATCACTTCCTTACCCATTACATCATTCTAAATACAGTTTCAAAACAATAGATGCATTATTTTGTTTGGTGTTGAATTTTAGAAAAAAAATTCACCTACTTTAATTATTTCTAAAATATTTTTATTTTTCTTTAAATAGATGGTGGGAAAACTCTAACATATTTCAACTATGACCAGAGTGGGGATTTTCAGACTGTTACTTTCGAAGGACCTGAAATTAGGAAAATTTTTTATGGAAGCTTTCACAAGGTCAGTAATGCTGTGTATGCATATATTCTTTATTCTGTTTGCTATTGAACAAAGCCATTTAAGAAAAATTCCATAGGGCTTTAGATCTCAAATTTCAACTGGAGTGAGAATTAACCTTTGTGATTGTTAGCAATACCCAGAGATTGGGATTTGGTAGATCTGAGAGAGGACCCTGAAATGTGCATTTTTTTTTTTTTGATCAGGCACTCCAGAAAATAAGGGGGCCACTTTCCTCTTTGAGGAAAATTGTAGTTAAGGATACGGTGTTACCAAATGGACAGTTGCTCATTTGCTACATTAGGTGCGGTGTAGAAAAGATTGCTGGTCTAGCTGGTACAACGAGCTATCTACCAGTGCAGATGAAAGCACAATCCGCCGAATCATCTTAAAATGTGCAGACAGAGACAACTGATTGCACTGATACTTTTACATATATACAAATACAACCCATCACTGTCATCATAACAGGTACCCTGTGGAAAAATTTTATAAAACCTAAGTTTACTTGTCATTATTTTAATAACTCATCACTTATGGTAGAACTATGTTCTGTAACATTTGCTTCTCAGAAACATTTATCTGTGGTGATCACTGGGGTGGACAGTTACCAACATCTACTGCTTCCTTTGTATTTGAATAAACCCGCTGACCTATGGTGTTAAGCAGTGCAGCACCTACACTGCAGGATGAGCAGAGCATTTGCTAGGTGGTGTAGAAAAATACTTTGCTTCCTAACCAGGCCCTTACTGCCCTTTTAAAGTGAGAGAAGGGATGCTGCAAAGCAATTTTCTTGGCTCTTGTCTCATGGCCTAGAATGCGGTCAAATCAATCTAATTTATGCAACTTTGCTACTTTCTGTGGTTTTGAATATCGTAATTGCATACCACATAATTGCGTAAGAACAGTTGCTAAACACACACACACACACACACACACACACACACACACACACACACACACACTTACTTTTTTTCCTGTTTAGTAGGGCTGTACTACCAGAAGAAAAGGTATCTGAAAAGCACATGAGATACAGGTGGAGATTTATTAGTTCATGGCTCAAAGTGGTCCCATGAGCAGCTCTTAGGACTGAACATTGTTTAATCATCAAATTCCTCTTGGCATGTTTATTTTCTTGGTTATGGACAGTGTATTGCAAAATAGTAAAAAAAAAAAATTGTATGAGAGATGAAAAGCATTTGAGATTTCATGAGTGTTAAAAGAAACATCGTCATTTTAGCCCACGTTTTAGGCATGAACTTGTAATTCTCATTCCAAAGAATACTTTGTAAGTCTTAGGTGAAGGTTAAGCTTTATTTCCTTACCAGAAGAAGTCAAGAAGTGAGGTTCATTAAAAATTGATTTAAAATTTATAAAACTTCAAATTTTTTAAAGTTATATAAAGGACGACTTCCCTCTAAGTGTTAAATAAAGCCAAAAAGTCAAACGAGGAAAAAAATTCATAAAAAGGCTTCTCATGTGACAAAATACTTTAAAATAGACCTATTAATAGAATATCTCAATGCAAATTCAATTTGTAGAAATCAAATTCTATTTGTTCATAGACTTATAAATGAATAAATACTTTACCTTAATTTCTCATTGATTTTCAGTTAGTTTTATTTTTTACAGTTTGACCATGAAGTGTGGGCCCAAGGTCTCTTTCAAAAAGCTTTAATTATATACATGGGCACTTAAGTGCAACCAAAGAAGCAAAATATCTGAAAAATTTTCATTATCTCCTTTTGTAAAAAAAAAAAAAAAAAAAAATAGAACTTAAGCATGTGAATAAGTCCCCACAAGTTAACGATTCTTAAGGCAGGGGTACTAGAAGCTAGGTTTTCTAGCTGTAATCTATAATAATGGAAAGTGTTCTACGGCTCAAAAACACGTGCTAGTTGAATTATACTCTAGTAAATGATCGTAACAGAGATGTTAATAAGAAGCAAGGAATGTGGTGGTGTTTATTCCATCCGTGATTCTATACTTGGGCAATAGTTAATTCCCTTTTGAAGGAGAAGGATTCTCAAGAGTCCCAATGTTGACTTACATTATTTGTATCATAATCTAATTTAAAGGAAACATGCAATAAAAATTGGTGTAAGTCCATGTGCTTTCAATATACAACAATGAAACAAAAATGAAGTTGAACAAAACCAGTAAAATTAAAAGTAATACTATCTTAATATGAAAGAGGACATTATTTCATTGACATTCAACCTCTGCTTACAATGTGAATACACTGCTAGCTACTATAACTCCCATAACCTTGATTGTATTGCCCAAGATGTTTTTTCTTCGAACTACCATGATACCTTACCTTAAACAGATTTGTAACTTCTTTTGGCTTTTACTTAGGGTGAAACCATTATTTGCCTATTAATTTCACCGCATAACCTTGATTGTATTGCCCAAGATAGTTTTTCTTTGAACTATCATTATACCTTACCTTAAACAGATTTATAACTTCTTTCGGCTTTTACTTAGGGTGAAATCATTATTTACCTATTAATTTCACTCTTTTAGCTCATCAGTCTGCCAAAAACAAGTACTATAGTACTCATGAGGCTAACGCCATCATAAGTTACAATGCATATATAAGCACTGAAATTTTATGGCAGAACTTGGACATAGTATAGTTATCTAGTCCATCTAGAATATACCTAACTTTAACTATCACCTAAATAAGACAGACTTTTACAAGTCCTTACAAAGAATGTGTCAACTCCTGAAAATATGATCATGGACCTCCAGATTCTTGAGATTCTAGTTTGTGAAAATTGCACCATACGCTAAGCTAAGCAGCTTTATTTTATTTGAACCTGAGTTCACCAGAAAGCATTCCTTCTTCCCCTTCAGATTCTAGATCCCCTTTCCTCATCCTAAATTAAACAAATATTTTCAAAGTGTGGTTTGCCAACCACTCGTGGTACCTTGGATGATTGTTGATGATATATCAAAAGAATTTTTAATTTTAATATTTTTGTGTTTATGTTAATTTGCATTCAGAAAAGGCATAGCTAGTACAGCAGTCCTGTGATTTCAAAGATGCAATTGCTCTTGAGTGAGACCAGACTTTAAAAAGTGCATCCTTTCAAAGCCACTTTAAAAAGAAGTGTTAATTAGATAAAAATAGAGATGGTACTTGAATGTGGGAAAATCATGGAGATGATAAAAGTGGAAATTTTCTCTTCTAGCAAAATACATGGTAACAGAATTCCTTCTCTTCTCTTTCTTACTTTGTAATGATGAATCATACAATTATACAAATTTGGTTGATATTTCCTTCTCTTTCTTACCTCCTAAAACATCTTACTTTTACCTAGCTACACATTGTTGTCAGTGACACTTTGGTCAAATTGGTTATTGACTGCAAGCAAGTGGGTGAGAAGGCAATAAATGCATCAGCTAATATCACATCAGATGGTGTAGAAGTACTAGGGAAAATGGTTCGATCAAGAGGACCAGATGGAAACTCTGCACCGGTAAGTGAATAAACACATGAAGCTGTGTTACTGTTAAGGGAGAGAAATTCTTTTAAAGTACATTAGCTATTTTCCAGGGGAAAGGTTTAACAAAAAGGTGAATGGATAAATGGATGGATGGATGGATGGATGGATAAATAGATAATGGCCTCTTTAAAAGAATTAAGACATGTACATTCAAAGCTTGTGGTAGTATGCTTCCGCTGTATTATATGGAGTATACATTAGGATTTAGGCTAGTTTATTTTCTAAATGCATTTTAAAATTTAAATGGTAAAATATTCATCACATGGTTTGGGGCATAAATGGTTTTTAGAAAAGAATTACAGCTGTAAATGAACCTCATTTATATAAGCAAATACAAATCCACACAAAATTAGTGAATATTACACACAGGAAATTGACATAAGCCTCTTATTTGGGTTAGATTTGGGCATTTTAAAACTAGGTTTTTGCTATCAATAATGTAAAGTTTACCCTTTAATTATTAGTGATTAAGTACCATACCATTCTAAGATAATATAATTTTTTTACCTTTCAACATGGAATTTAAATCTGGGAGACTTCCAATTGACAAAGAAATCACATTCCCATCACTCATTACCCACAAGAAAAGAATAGTGCACACAGTTTTTTGTGTTAATACTGTTCATTCACAGCTAATTAGCAGCATTGTCTAATTTGAGTCATTCTATAATTGGTGAGGCATTTTATTCTTGTAAACAATCCCAACTATTCTAATCTATACTTCTCTTATGTAATAGAACAATCAAGATAATTATAGATTACTATTGTCTCCCACTTTCATAGATCTGTAGAATTAGCCAGTTATACAAGAGCTGGTAGTTCTCAAAGACTTTGAAAGCTGAAGATCACCTTGTAAAAATGAAATCCAATACTATGTCAAATAAATAAAACAGGCCCATGGTTCTAATTCCACTGCCATTCACTTAGTACACAGGAAATAGTCCGAGTTGAGAGAGTGATTTACTTTGGAGCACTTTGCTATTTTGCAGCATTTATCTTTGTGGTAACAGTAGAAGTGAATGGTAGCAATGTGTCCCCTTATGTATAGGGGTACATTGATACTTTCAGACCTTGATAGGTAGATGATGCTAAGTAGTTTAACACCTACAGTTGAAGGATCTTTAAAAGTTCTTTCGTTTCTACTTTGCTTTGGAGAATTATGGATTAGATGTTTGGAAAGAGAATGTAAAAGCTTTGGAAGGCTCTCTTGTTCTCAGTTACAGTAAGAGACTTTTGGGAATGTTTACATGATTTTGAAAAGTTATCTCCTCCTAATGTGTGGCATTTCATGATAATTAAAACACACACCATCTTCTGCTTAATGGAAGATACTGCTGTGATAGTACATAAAGGAATTTATAAAAACACAGAATTATCAAACTAAGAATATCTTGTATGGATAAATGGATATATAGATGGATACTTAGATGATGAATGAATAGACTCTAATTTAAGAAAGAGAAACCAGGCCTCGCGCGGTACCTCATGCCTGTAATTTCAGCACTTTGGGAGGCCGAGGTGGGTGGATCACGAGGTCAGGAGATCGAGACCATCCTGCTAACATGGTAAAACCCCGTCTCTACTAAAAATACAAAAAAATAGCCAGGTGTGGTGGCACGTGCCTGTAGTCCCACCTACTCGGTAGGCTGAGGCAGGAGAATTGCTTGAACCCAGGAGGTGGAGGTTGCAATGAGACAAGATCACGCCACTGCACTCCAGCCTGGGCGACAGAGCTAGACTCAATCTCAAAAAAACAAAACAAACATCAACAACAACAACAAAAAAACAAAGAGAAACCCTTCTAGGTATATGAGATTCTGGGTCCAGATCACATAATACTATTATTAATATTTTCTTAATTTTAGAAATAACAAATGTAAAATTCCTGAAAGGTAGTAGGTGTTTGCTGAAGAGTAACTGTTATTATTGAATAAAGTCAAAAACACATTCTCCATCCTCCATCCCACCTTTTCTGGACTTCTAGCACTTGATTATTGATAGTCACATACCATTTTCTTTCTCTTTCATATATCTACATTTCACTCCTCTAACCAGATTATAAACGCCTCAAAATAGAAACCATATCATTGTCTTTGTTTAAAACCACCCTACATCACATTGTCTAATTAATGCTGATGAACAGAGTAAGTTCTCAAGAAACATTTGATAGAAATTAAATAGAACGTTGTCTGTTTCAAATTGTATTATATCTTTTCTAAAAATTTTGTTTTGCGTATATTCCATGTGCGATGTTGACAATAGTCCAATAATATATATCGTACCCTTTCCTAATTATTTTATAATTATAATATATTTCACAATGATAGTTGTATAATTGTATTTTAAACTATACTGTATGTAATAATTATGCTGCAAATATATGACCAACTAAATATCAACTAATTTCTTTCTGAAAGTAAAAATGCCTGCAAGTTTCAAGCCTACTGATGATCAATCTTTACTTTTAGCAATGAGAGAAATGGAATTAAACAGAGCACTCTCTGTGGTTACTTCCAACTAGTAGTAGACAAAGGAGAATTATAAAAGTCAATAATCAAAGAGTTCTTTGTAAGGCTAGTAGGAAAAAAGTCATAGCATTTGTTGAATCTAAAAGTCTACAAAGGATTACTAACTAGATTTTCAGTCTGCCCACTTACTGAAGAATTTGATTATGTTGAAATGAATGTATTAGGTTAGATCTCAAGAATGTGATTGGAAACTCAGAGTTGCCTTTTGAGGGATATTACTTAATCATTTCAGTGCAAGGTAAGAGAAGTCTCAGTTTTCAATTTTAAATTTAGAAATCACAGACTGCCAATCTAACCTTGATATACATTTGTACTCTACTATCTAGCAAAAGGGAATGTGTGTTGTGCAAATTCTCGATTATTCTAGGAGTAATTATTATATGAGAGAGATTAGTAACTTATAGGTCTCCATTCCCTGCCAAATCCAACAATTATTCAATATATGCCAGATGGTGGAAGAGTCTAAAGATTTAGTCTTTAAAGAAAATATATTCTTTATAAACCATAATTGAGTGGAAGATAGATTAATGCATTTAAGGATACAGTAACTACTCAATAGAAATTACGTTCTTAATAAAATCAACTGGTGTTCAGCAGTGCGAGATTGTATAGGCAGTAACAGTCTCTACTGAGGCTAACCTAACAAGTAGGCTTAACTTAGCTGTCTAAATACATGTGGAATGAAACTTAACAACTGTGCTTCTCCTTTACAAACTTTTTCTCCTAAGAAGTTTCTCCTGCATTTTCTGGTACCTAATGAAATGATTCTAGAAAAGTTTTGAGCTTCTGGCATATGATCATATTTCTTAGTGCCTTTCTTCTACCTTTGCAAATCTAATACTTAGGTAATTATCCAACTGGCATATGTTTAGCTCCCTGCTGTTCAAATAATAGAGACGTATGAGTTATGCCATGGAGTTGCCTGTCATTTTAGCCACTGAGTTACAGCTTTTATATATATATCAATAGTAGACTAGGTGATGATTCTACAAACACTTGTTTGAAAACAAGTGTTGTTAAATTGCTAAAAAGTATAGTATATTTTCACATGCATTATCTATTTTAAGCTTTTAAAATTATAATGATAGCTAATAGTTATTACATCTCTGCTAGGAGCTAGGCAGTGTGTACTTTCCTGGGATTATTTCATTTAATCCTGTAATAATCCTTGAAAGAGATACTTATGTTTTCTCTACTCTGTAGATAGAGAAACTGAGACTTTAAGAAGCTAGGGTCAGGTCCCCTTTCAAAAAGTGAGAGTAGTGAAATAAGAGACTGTATCCAACTTCCATAAGGTCATCTGCCTTTCATTCCAGTGCTTATTCCATTAGGACAGACTCTGATAATTAGAGAATAAAGGCAGAGAAGGGAGTTTGGTTTGTACCAGAGACTATATGTCCTATCTGTTCATTGACAGGTTCAAAGATTTACCATTATTTGAATTACAACCTTGAGAGCAAAGTAATCAAAACTACCCCCAAGTGTGTCTATACCTGAGAATTCTAATTAATACCAACGAGTGCAATAGTTATGAATTTTTATTTTCTAATTTAATCAGTGCCTTCGTGGTTTCCCTTAAATTCAATAAATTGATTGAGAACAAGTTAAAAATAATCAGTTCAATAGTTGACAAGTGGTAAATGCACAATCTTAGTTTTGTGATGGCATCAATAAAAGTTAGACATCAAATTACAAACAGAAAATGGTTTAGTTCCTCTGTAGTCTTTCACCAGTATTCTTGTGCAGTGTAAAGCTCTCTAAATATTTATATAAATTCAGGCACAGCTTTACTTCAGATTATAAATTTATTTATAGTATGTTAGAAAAAAATTCAGAGAATAAAATTTGGCACTGAGTGGAAAATGGAGCCAGAGGTACATTTTAATTCCCATTCACAGATCAAAATGACTCAACTTATTTTCATGCTAACATTTGACCCCAAGTGACTTGCCTTTTGTGCTAAACCAGATAAAAAATGTCTAACAATGAAAAATGAACATTCGTAATTGGCTAAGTATTCCTATGAAAGAGATTATGAAAAGTGAAAGTGGGAGGTTTTGTGTCTCTTCCTCCTTTTTTTTTTTTTTTTTTTAGCAAAGATATATCTTTTATAATTTTCAGTTACAAAAAAGTTACAAAAGTAAAAGAGGGCTGCTTCTTGCATTAGTTCGCTAAAGTATTGTTTATTTTGAGCCATACTATCTTGCATTTTAAGGTACTCAAATATGAGATCTTTTGACATACCATCTTGTATTGTCTCCTGTATAATTTGCACAAATATGTATGTCATTGCTTTTGGAATAAAAGCCAGAGGCTTTGTTTTCTTTCAGTCAATCTCCTGAAATGTGCCTTGGAAAAAAAAGTCCCTAAATAAAGGCTGAGGAATCTAAACTATTACAAGTGCAAACAATTATGAATAAATTTGTTGTGCTCACAAAAGCTGCTGACATCATTTAACTTGCAAATGAATAGTCAGCCCACGTAACGTTCCTGAAATTATAATATTGGCTTCATTCAGTACTTAGTAAGCATTCAACCCCTGGAATAAATAAATTGAGCTCCTAAGAGTTCCAATAACTTCATAAGGCGGAAGTCTAGCCAAAGGTTTGTAGACATTAGACTGTTGTAGGTGGTTAGGTAGTAGATGTTTATTTGAAAAACTTCGAGAAATCCTGATATATACTGAGGCTTGTGAAAGGCCTTTGCTTTAAGTAGGTCTTTCAATTCGTGAAAATGTTTTTGCTCTGAGGGCTCTACTCAGATATGGAAAATTTCTTAATGGATAAATGATTTGCAGACTTAGCTGAATCTATGCAATGCTGTCATAATGGGACCTATTTAATAAATGTCCCCAGACAAAATGGCATTGTAAGATTACATTGGGCTATCTGCATTTTAAAAGTTAGATCAAAGATCAGCTTACTGGGAAAATAAACCACAAGAAAATGGGGCATGCCATTTAAATCTCAAACACAACTAAGCCTTCAACATGTGGTTATATTATTTAAACTTTTTCTTCCCCGGTTCTATTCCACAGAATGGACTTTGTTATGATCATACCCCATAGCGGCAATCTGAAGATTTAATGATATGTGCAAAGTGCTTAGGATAGTGCCGGGCACATAGTAACATTCATTTCTCCAAATGTTTGTTGCTATTGTTGTTGTTATTTGCTAAGACTTTTCTGAATCAAAACATTTCATAGATATTATTATTGTGGAAACAAACTACTATTATATTTCTGTCCTCAATACTGTCACCGTCATTTTGATTCTATTTTTTTGGCCTTTGTATTATATGTACACCTTCTCTTTAAATCAATTTTGAGAAAGCTAATATTTATTATTTATAGCAGCTATGTTCCAGGCACTGTTCTAAATATTTCCTCTATACTAATTCGTTTAATCCTCACAAACACATGAATAGCTACTATTATTATGCTCACTTTACAGATGAGAAAACTGAGCCTCCAAGTCATTAAATAATTTGTTCAAAGTGACTCAGTCTGTCAGTGGAGGAGTCAGAGATGACACCCAGGCAGTCTAGCTCCATACTCGCAGAATCCCTATGATCTTTGAAATATTTGTTGTTATTGTTGTTGTAATTGTTTATGAAAATAAGCTATAATGTCTTTTCTCAACTGTTTTAATTCTATTAGGTGGTGCAAAAGTAATTGTAGTTTTTGACATTACTTTTGCACTAACCTAATAAAAACTTAATTTTTTATTGGACATAATTTTTTTGTTTGATTGCCCTGGATGGTCTCAGTTATCATACTCTTGGATGGTGGAGGAGAACCTTAAACCACCTAGAAAAAACAGCAGTGAGCCATGCACATATTTCTGCAAACAGCTCAATAGAGGTATATAGGATCAAAAAAAAAGATGCTTTGACTTATGGATTTGCTTTGAAAATTCAGGGGTTACTTCATTGATCAGTTGGAATGAATGTTTGCAATAAGGCATCGTTACTTGAGTATAATGACAGAAAGCCCAATTTCATTTGTTTACTATCAGAACAAGTTCTTTTGTGATAGTGCATGCATTTTTAATAACATACTTCAATAGTACTGTCTACTTGGGCATTATCATTTTTCTAGAAGATGTTTGGCGAAGGATGGGTAGTACTATTTGGGAGAAAATAAGGAAGGCACCAGGAATTTCCAGGCTTTGCTGAAAACACCACTGCTGAAAGCAAGATTACAGATTTAAAATGAAAACAATTTCATCCTTCTCCCCGATCAGTAATAGAGCACACACTTAATATTTGAAAATAATGTAGGAAGAAATATAGTAAAAATGATTGGGTTGTTAGGCTAGTGTTAGCCCTTAATGATGTTATAATTATGTTTCTGTATATTTCAACATGTATATTGACTTGTCACCAACATACATGAGTGGAGCAAGCCTGTCTAAATATTTGTGGCATGATCAATGGCGTACATAAAAATACACATAGCTTACATTCTCACAATACTGAATGTGAAGCTGTCATGACATTTACCACATTGTGTACAGTATTTATGTGCTCCTCTCTCACTCCCTGTAAGTTCTTCTAGGTCAGGACTATGATTTTTTAAAAAAATGTTTGTATCCTAAAAGTCTACATAGTATCTGGCTTACATTATGTACTGAAGAAAACGTTGCTGAGTCTATGTACAAAGCAATGAAGTGAGAATTAATTCAATAAGCCTTCCTGAGTGCTTTTTATCTACCACATATTATGATAGGTGACCTAAGGATGAGTTTGGAAATGTAAATAATTGTATTGTGTAGTGGAAGGTGTGCTATAGAGGAGGCACATGGAGTGTTGTGTGATGACAGTCATTTGGGAGCAGCTGTGATGGGCCTTATAAGGAAGACTTTAACAGAGGAGTTAAGCTTACTCTTTAGGTAGAAATGAGAGAGGAAGTTGTGATAAGTAAGGGGGTTTAGATGGTGGATGAAAAATTGTAGACAAAACCTTAGATCACTGTGTGTTTGAGGAAAAGAATTAGTTTGACATTATTGGAGTTACTTTTAAATTTACTTACTGTCATGTATTATTAATGTATTGATATTCTGTTATACAATACATAACATAAAATCTGTTATATAGTACATAACATAAAATTATAATGATAATTTATTTTTTATTGAATGACAATTTTCTTTTTAAATCATAGTTCCAGTTACAGATGTTTGATATTGTTTGTTCCACATCATGGGCCAATACAGACAAATGCTGTGAACTTCCAGGCCTGGTAAGCATTCTTCCTTCATCTCTATTGATTTTTTTTTATTGTATTTAATTTTCTGGAAATGAGAAGCTATTTCTCAACATTCATATCATAGGCAACTCATTGAGATGATAAAATTAGAAAGAGATTAATAAGGAGGCATGTGTGAATTTAGCACGATTTCTCCTGCATGACCTCGGATCACATACACTGTGAACGGCACAACTCAGAGTGCTCCATTTATACATAGTCCAGATGTTCCCAGATTCCGTGGCTCATGAAGCCCTTAGTGTCTCAACTTTTTTCTTGCACCCCTAAGCCAAAAGAAACACCTTGTGGTTCCATTTATGAAATAATAGGCCCAAACATCTTACTAAATATTTATGTCCTAACAACTCAGTAGCCGTGTAAAATAATAAGGCACATACATTGAAAGAAAAAAGGGATATTTATATTTTATTCTTAAATGACCGAAATAGCTTACTGATGAGATGTGTGTGCATACCTGACCCCTGCAGTATTTCTCATATCTTGGAATCATATTGGCCATTGCCATCCTCACTTCTTTTTCTACATTGCTTTTTTTCATAGTACTTACCTTTCATCACAGCAGCTGTATTTGTAAATTAGGGCGTCATCCAAAAAAGTGTTGCAAAATCTAATGTTGAAACTGCAGACCACCTTGAGCTCGTCATTCACACGAAGTCCAGTGGGTGCTGAGTATTGCTGTGCTTCTCTTAAATTTTTAAAACATTCACAGGAGCCCTGTGAGTTTAATATAGTCTCCCAGACTTCTTGGTGCACAATTTTAGAACCGTAGTCATAATCTACATAACCTGTATGCAATCCTACTAGAAAACTAAACATTTGAAAGTTATTTATACCAAGTGATGGTATAAATATTTATGTCCTAACAACTCAGTAGCCCATATAAAATATAATACACATAAATTGGAAGAAAAAATGATATTTATATCTTATTCCTAAATAACCATAATTTCTCACTGATGGGATGTGTGTATACCCATATATATATATAAACAAAAAAACAGATTTATATCTTAGGATCCTAGGACAAGTGAGCTGGCATGGATGACCATGTCATGGTTGGATAGTAGTCATGTCTTAGTAATTAAAGCTGGAATTCTCCAGAGCATGGGGAACCCTTCATGAAGTCTGTGAGATTTGACCTTATAACTGTATTAGTCTGTTCTCATGTTGCTAATAAAGACATCCCCAAGACTGGGTAATTTATAAAGGAAGATTTAGAGACTTACAGTTTTGTACAGATGGAGAGGCCTCAGGAAACTTACAAACATGGTGGAAGGGGAAGCAAACACTTCCTTCTTCACAAGGTGGCAGCAAGGAGAAGTGCAGAGCAAACGTGGGGGAAAAGCCCCTTATAAAACTGTCAGATCTCATGAGAATGTGTTCACTATCACAAGAACAGCATGGAGGTAACCACCCCTGCGATTCATACCTGGCTTACATTATGCACTGAAGAAAAAGTTACTGAGTTGAAAAAGTCACTCCACTGGGTCCTACCTGTGATACATGGGGATTATGGGAACTATATCAAGATGAGATTTGGGTGGGGACACAACCAATCTCTCAGTAAGACTTACTATATCAAGAAGCCAAACCATATCACTAAGACTTATCACCTCACAACATCTATTGCAAGCACCAAATTCATGGCAGTCTGTATTTGAGAAGGAAGCAACTTATTATTTCTTCACCAAAATAAGTTTCTAGTAAACCCGGGAAGAAATTAAATTAGCGACACCTTGATGTTATGCGAAAGGGCAGGTAAATGGGAAATTGGCAGCAGAAACACTCAGAATCCTCTGTTGTATCAAGCAAAGATGTGATCACCACTTTTTCCGGGAAGGACCCTTCTCGTTCCTTTTCTTTTTACTTGTCTCATTGAAGAGGCGTAAATTCCATAGTAAAAAGACACGGTGCAGTAACAGTCAGCAGCACTGGCAAAGTAACAGTCAGCATCACTGAGTCTCTGGCTACAGGTGGCCTGTAATTAGCCTTATTTTGGGATCTTTCAGAATGCTTAAGTTTATGTTTCACTCTAGCTGGCCAGATTTCAGGCCAGATGTATTCACAGGGGGTTTGAATTGAAATCTTTTACTGTTGTCCAACATTTAGAGAAAAGTATACACACCATGTAACAGGCCATTTGCTTAACCTTTCTTGGGTTTCTGTTGTGAATGTTGTAGAGACTCAGATTATTTTCAATTTGGCAATTTAACTGTCATCTGTGCTCTATTTGGCTCTAATTTTATTTTCCCCCAAAGTCTTAAATAATGACTAATTTTTTCTCTATCCAAAGGAACTGATGAACTCCATGAAGTTCTATAGTATCTTATCCCAGTGCTGAGCTCATTTTGGCTGCTGTTCTAAATGGGATATTTATAAATTGTTCAATAGCTGTTAGCAGGTGCTCTGTCTTCCTCTACAGATTCCAGTAACTCATTCAGATATATTTAGCCTTCTATTAATAATCTATTTTGTAATGTCACATGATAACAATATTCCCTAAGAGAGAAGAAAAATGTTCTCCTATTCCAGAGCCTTAGATCTACACTGTGATGTTTTTCTTACTTTCAACCACAGAATGTGAGCAGTTGTGGAAACTGCCATAGGGAATTAATGATGAGTTTAAACATTGATTTTGTTTTTCTTTGTTTTAGTACTGATATAGTTGTTTTGATTGAGTACTCCAACAAGTTTTCTTTTATCGTTTGAAACAGAAAAATTATTATAGCATAAAAAGTTTTCAAGACCTTTAGTTCACAGAGTACTATTACTCCAACCAACAGAATTAAATAGTAATCAAGAATTTTTTTTTGCACTCACTTCTGATTGTCTTTCCTCACCTGGATTCCCAAGCTGGTTTTAGCAACCCCCATTGATAATAGTGATTATCAGTGACCAGGAGGTACCCATTCATTTTTCTTTACAGAATATATTTTGCAATCGAGAGTGAATATTCTCTGCCTTTGTAATGTGCACTTGAAAGTCTAAAAATATCTTAAATCAAATTGTTTTCTTTAAGCCAATAAAGCCATTTGTATAAACTGGTATGCTAATGGTTGTGCTCTTTTTGTTTCTTTTCAGAGAGATGATGAGTCTTGCCCAGACCTTCCTCATTCTTGCTCCTGTACTGAAACCAATGAAGTGGCTCTGGGACCAGCAGGCCCACCAGTAAGTCTTGCTGAGTTCAGCCTTAAATGTTCTTTAATAATATTAATAGCTATCACTTGTGTGTGTCTAATATGTGTTGTCTACTGTACTAAATGGCTATTACTCACTTAATTGTAGGAATACAGTGAGACACAGAGATGTTAAGTAACTTGATTAAAGAACACAGCTTGGAGGAGCTGGGCTTCAAATCCCAGTCTCCATGACTCCTAGAGATGATGCTCCTCACCACTGTGCCATACGATGTCTCATACTGGTCTATACTCAAAATCTTCCCTTAAAGCTACTATGGTTAATTTTCAGTGTGAATATTTCAAACCAGGACTTTACTTGTACCTGTAAGATTTGCATACACCTGCTTTGTCCACTTTCTGTCTCTTTTTTAAACTTTTACCTTAGGTTCAGGGGTAGATGCGAAGGTTTGTTATATAGATAGGTAAACTCATGTCATGAGGATTTGTTGTACAGATTATTTCATTACCCAAGGGCCAAGTCTAGTACTCAATAGCTATTTTTCTGATCCTTTCTCTCCTTCCATCCTCCACCCTCAAGTAGGTCCCCGTGTCTGTTGTTCCCTTTCTTGTGTCCATGAGTTCTTATCATTTAGCTCCCACTTATAAGTGAAATCATGTGGTATTTGGTTTTCTGTTTCTGGGTTAGTTTCCTAAGAATAATGGCCTCCTGCTCCATAAATGTTCCCACAAAAGACATGGTCTTGATCTTTTTTATAGCTGCATAGTATTCCATGATGTATATGTACCACATTTTCTTTTTCTGTCACTGATGGGCATTTAGGTAGATTCCGTGTCTTTGCTATTGTGAACAGTGCTACAGTGAGCATTCGTGTGTATGTGTCTTTATGATAGAATGGTTTCTATTCCTTTGGGTGTATACCCAGTAGTGGGATTGCTGGGTTGAATGGTTGTTCTGTTTGTAGCTATTTGAGGGATCGCCACACTGCTTTTCACAATGGTTGAACTAATTTACACTCCCACCAACAGTGTATAAGTGTTGCCTTTTCTCCGCAACCTTGCCCGCATGAGTGATTTTTTTACATTTTAAAAATAGGCATTCTGACTGCTGTGAGATGGTATTTTATTGTGATTTTGATTTTCATTTCTCTCATGATCAGTGATATTGAGCTTTTTTTCATATGCTTTTTGGCCACTTGTATGTCTTCTTTTGAAAAGTGTCTGTTTATGTCCTTTGCTCACTTTTTAATGGGATCGTTTGGGTTTTTTCTTATAAATTTGTTTAAATTCCTAATAGAGGCTGGATATTAGACCTTTGTTAGATGCACAGTTTGCAAAAATTTTCTTCCATTCTGTAGATTGTCTGTTTACTCTGTTGATAGTTACTTTCGCTGTGCAGAAGCTCTTTCGTATAATTAGAGCCCATTTGTCAATTTTTGCTTTTGTTGTGATTGCTTTTGGTGTCTTCTTCGTCATGAAATCTTTGCTCGTGCCTATGTCCTGAATGGTATTGCCTAGGTTGTCTTCCAGAGTTTTTATAGTTGTGGGTTTTACATTTAAGTCTTTAGTCCATCTTGAGTTAGCTTTTGTATGTGGTATAAGGAAGGGGTCTAGTTTCAATCTTCTGCATATGGCTAGCCAGTTATCCCACTACCATTTATTGAATAGGGAGTCCTTTCCCCGTTGCTTGTTTTTGTCAGCTCTGTTGAAAATCAGATGGTCATAAGTGTGTGGTCTTATTTCTGGGTTCTGTATTCTATTCCACTGGTCTATGTGTCTGTTCTTGTACCAGTACCATGCTGTTTTGCTTACCATAACCCTATAGTATAGTTTGAAGTTGCATAACATAATGCTCCAGCTTTGTTATTTTTACTTAGGATTGCCTTGATTATCCAGGCTCTTTTGTGATTCCACATGAGTTTTAAAATAGTTTTTTTCTAGTTCTGTAAAGAATGTTATTGGTAGTTTGATAGGAGCAGCATTAACTCTGTAAATTGCTTTGGGGAGTATGGTCATTTAAACAATATTAATCCTTCCTATCCAAGAGCATAGAATGTTCTTCCATTTGTTTATGTCATCTCTGATTTCTTTGAGCAGTGTTATAATTCTCAATGTAGAGATCTTTCAGCTTCCTAGTTAGCTGTATTCCTAGGCATTTTATGCTTTTTGTGGCAATTGTGGATGGGACTGCATTCTTGATTTGACTCTTGGCTTGGCTGCTGTTGGTATATAGGGATGTTAGTGATCTTTGTGCATTGATTTTACATCCTGAAACATTGCCAAAGTTGTTTATTAGCTGAAGGAGCTTTTGGGCTAAGATGATGGGGTTTTCTAGATATAGAATCATGTCATCTACAAACAGGGATAGTTTGACTCCCTGTCTTCCTGTTTGGATGCCTTTATTTCTTTCTCTTGTCTGATTGCACTGACCAGGACTTCCAATACTATATTAAATAGGAGTAGTAAGAGAGAACATCCTTGTCTTGTGCTGGTTTTCAATAGGAAATGCTTCCAACTTTTGCCCATTCAGTATGATGTTGGCTGCAGGTTTGTCATATATGGTTCTTCTTATTTTAAAATATGTTCCTTCAATACCTATTTTATTGAGAGTTTTTAACATGAAGGCATGTTGAATTTTATCAAAAGCCTTTTTTGCATCTATTGAGATAATTATGTGGTTTTTGTCTTTGGTTCTGTTTATGTGATGAATCACATTTATTGATTTGCTTATGTTGAGCCAACCTAGCATCCCAGGGATGAAGCCTACTTGACTGGGGTGGATTAACTTTTTGGTGTGCTGCTGAATTCAATTTGCAAGCATTTTGTTGAGGAATTTTGAATTGATGTTCATCAAGGATATTAGCTTGAAGTTTTCTGTTGTTGTGTCTCTTCCAGGTTTTGCTATCAGGATGATGCTGACCTTAGAATGAGTTGAGGAGGAGTTATTCCTCCTCAATTTTTTGCAATAGTTTCAAAAGGAATGTTACCAGCTCTTCTTTGTACATCTGGTAGAATTTGACTGTGAATCCTTCTGGCCCTGGGCTTTTTTTGGTTGCTAGACTATTTATTATGGATTCAATTTCAGACCTTGTTATTGGTCTGTTCAGGGAATCAATTTCTTTCTGGTTTAGTCTTGGGAGGGTGTATGTGTCTAGGAGTTTATCCATCTCCTCTAGGTTTTCTAGTATGTGTACATAGAGGTATTTGTAGTAGTTTCTAATGGTTACTTTTATTTCTGTGGGGTCAGGTTAACATTCCCTTTGTCGTTTGTAATTGTATTTATTTGGATCTTCCTTCTTTTCTGCTTTATTAGTCTAGCTGGTGGCTTATCTATCTTACTAATTTTTTCAAAAAACTAACTACTGGATTTGTTGTCTTTTGAATGTTTTTTCGTGTCTTGATTTCCTTCAGTTCAGCCCTGATCTTGGTTATTTTTTGTCTTCTGCTAGTTTTGGGGTTAGTTTGCTCTTGCTTCTTTCATTCTCTCAGTTGTGATATTAGGTTGTTAATTTGAGATCCTTCTAACTTTTTGATGTGGGTGTTTAGTGCTATGAATTTTCCTTGTAACACTGCCTTCGCTGTGTCCCAGAGATTCTGGTAAGTTGTACCTTTGTTCTCATTAGTTTTAAAGAACTTCATGATTCTGCTTAATTTTAACTTTTTATGTATCCTGAGATTATGTTAAAATGTTAAAAAAATTATAACTGTTGTCTTCCTATTGGCTTGTTATGTGAATCATTGTAAATGAAGCCATTTAACTTCAGTAATGCTTTTTACTTCAAGTCTGATTTGTCTAATATTGCTTCCAATATTTGTGTTTTGGATTCTTTGTCTAATTTTTTAATTTTCTAATTTGTCTAACTTGCATGTTCTCATTCCAGCCAGTTGGAAAGGGAGAAAATGATTGAGGAAACATTTGGTTTTCATTTAAGAACAACACCCAGGGTATATGTAGCACCCTTTCTCTCATATTCCATTAGCCAGCACTTAGTCATAAGATCATACCTACTTACATAGGATTACAAGAAATCAAGTCCCTAGATGGATGGTTATGTGTTTAGTTAAAACTCAGGGGATTATATTATTACAAAGAAGCAGTGGAAATGAATGTGAGAACAATTAGCAATTTCTGTACAACTGTGAAAATTATCTTTTTTTTTTTTCTGAGACAGAGTTTCGCTCTTGTTGCCCAGGCTGGAGTGCAATGGCACAATCTCGGCTCACTGCAACCTCTGCCTCCCAGGTTCAAGTGATTCTCCTGCCTCAGCCTCCCGAGTAACTGGGATTACAGGCATGTGCCACCACGCCAGGCTAATTTTTTGTGTTTTTAGTAGAGACGGGGTTTCTCCATGTTTGTCAGGCTGGTCTTGAACTCCTGACCTCAGGTGATCTGCCCGCCTTGGCCTCCCAAAGTGCCGGGATTACAGGCGTGAGCCACCGTGCCTCACTGAAAACTATCTTTTGAAAACATTTCAGATGTCAGAAATAAATATATTTCAGATGAACGAAAACTATTAATCTACCACCAATATTCTCTCTAAGGAATATGCATAAGACATAATTTAAAATAAAGAAAAATAATACCAGAAGAAATTAGGACCAAAGAAATAGCAAATATATGGGCAAATCTTAACAAATATTAATTTGTAACATATATATTTTCTTCATTGTTTATTTGCAACATTTTGATATCTTTATATTTATATTTTAGATACTTCTCTTTAAATAGCATATGCCAAGATTTTGCTTTTAATTCGGTTTTTCAATCTTTGTTTTGTAGTTTAGTCCATTTCTATCGGTGGTGATAACTGACCTATTCTGATTTACATCCACAACTTTAATTTTACTTTCTTGATTTTTCTTGATTTCTCAATTTTTGCTTTTTTATTTGTATTACGTATATATTTCTTGCTTGAGATTGTATTTATTTTCGTCTTTAATTTTTGCTTTTATTGCATTCTCTTTTTCCCCTCCACTAGTTTGGAAAGTATACTCTATGGCTTTTCTTTTTCTTGCATTTTTTTTCTATTAAATAGTAGATTTGTTTTGGTTATCTTTTTGTTGTTACTTTCTTTTTTTCTTTTCTTTTCTTTTTTTTTTTAAGTTATACTTTAAGTTCTAGGGTACATGTGAACAACGTGCAGGTTTGTTACATATATATATACATGTGCCATGTTGGTGTGCTGCACCCATCAACTCATCATTTACATTAGGTATATCTCCTAATGCTATCCCTCCCCGCTCCCCCCCCACAATAGGACCCAGTGTGTGATGCTCCCCTTCCCATGTCCAAGTGATCTCATTGTTCGATTCCCACCTATGAGTGAGAACATGCGGTATTTGGTTTTCTGTGTTGCAATAGTTCGCTGAGAATGATGGTTTCCAGCTGCATCCATGTCCCTACAAAGGACATGAACTCATCCTTTTTTATGGCTGCATAGTATTCCATGGTGTATGTGTGCCACATTTTCTTAATCCAGTCTATCACTGATGGACATTTGGGTTGATTCC
The DNA here is from genome assembly GCF_049350105.2 of Macaca mulatta. Taxonomy (NCBI): domain Eukaryota; kingdom Metazoa; phylum Chordata; class Mammalia; order Primates; family Cercopithecidae; genus Macaca; species Macaca mulatta. The sequence continues at coordinate 130,684,332 of NC_133413.1, forward strand.
AAGTCTTTGCTATTGTAAATAGTGCCGCAATAAACATACATGTGCATGTGTCTTTATAGCAGCATGACTTATAATCCTTTGGGTATATCCCCAGTAATGGAATGGCTGGGTCAAATGGTATTTCTAGTTCTAGATCCTTGAGGAATTGCCACGCTGTCTTCCACAATGGTTAAAGTAGTTTACAGTTCCACCAACAGTGTAAAAGTGTTCCTATTTCTCCACATCCTCTCCAGCACCTGTTGTTTCCTGACTTTTTAATGATTGCCATTCTAACTGGTGTGAGATGGTATCTCATTGTGGTTTTGATTTGCATTTCTCTGATGGCGAGTGATGATGAGCATTTTTTCATGTGTCTGTTGGCTGTATGCATGTCTTCTTTTGAGAAGTATCTATTCATATCCTTTGCCCACTTTTTGATGGGGTTGTTTGTTTTTTTCTTATAAATTTGATTGAGTTCGTTATAGGTTCTGGATATTAGCCCTGACTTTTCTATTAATAGCTGACCCAGAAGTTTTTACCAGATATACTTAGCTTAACAAAGTTTAAAATAAACAGCATTTCTATACTTCTTTGCCAGTGTGATGAGTTGGAATTCTTTCATCTTAGATCATCTTCTTAATAATTTATGTGCTCTTACTACCCAGTGTTTTAATACTGTTTTTAACATCACAAATTAGATGTCTTGGTTATTATTATTGCCTGTGTGAGCTCTAAAACATAAACTCTCCAGCAAGTCTCAGCCACCTTTCCCATCCTTCCTGAGGGCACTTTCAGTTCACATGTGTACTATAGTTTTTTTATTTTTATTTTTTCTTCTTGGTTCTTAAGAATAGAGTTCTTAATTACAATAGTGTTTTAGCCAGCATTAATGCATGTTTATAAGTGGGAGGGTTTTCAAGTTTTTTCATCTGTAATATGCTGGAACAAGTCATAAAATATTTATTTGTGACCTAAACAGCAAACTTTCTAATGAGGAGAAGGAGCAGAGATGTGAAAGGGAAGGGTTGAGCTTTGATTTGGAGGGGAAAAAAGGTGTAATATAAGAAAAAAGCAATTGAAATGTTATATTTCAAAAATTTCAAATAAGGAAATTTTGTATTCTAAATAAAGCATAATAATAAACTGATTAAGAAATAGTATCTTGAGCAATATGTAATAAATTCTGTTTGAGGATTGAACATACTTTGATTGTTTTCTCATTCATGAATTTCACAGTAGTATGATGTATCAATAAAACCAAAGGATCTGTAGGAAGACCTGAATAGAAGAATCCTATTCTCTTTGCAAAGGCTAACCCTCTCTTATTGAAAAGATGATTGTTTTCATCCACAAATATTTGTTGAATTCTTGTCCCATGCCCAGTGACAAGAGTTAAGGATGAGGTGAAAATTAAGTTAGAAGCATAAAATGATCCCTGGCTTTTGGACATGGTGCCTCTGACATGAATATCTGTGAGATAAACAGTCTTGATTATTATTATTTGAATAAAATCTTCAGTTGAAGATATATTTGAATATATATTTGATTAAAATCTTCAGTTGAAAACAAATCATTTAAGATGCACAAACAAAAAGTTGTGACAGACTGGGTATATTAACTGAGATAGACTAGGCTGTGAGAAACAGAAAATTTAGCTAACACAGTAGCGTAAACTATGAGGACAATAGGACATTTATTGTTTGCTCAATAAAAGGTTTAGAGGCAGATGATCTGAAGAAGGCAAATGAGGCTGCTAGACAACTTCATCAAGGACTTGTGCTTGCTCTAGCTTCCTATGTTGCTTTTCTTAGGTTTGCTGCTTCTTGATCAAATTGGCCAAACTGCTTAACACAACTATTCCTGGTTGCAAAGAAAAGCCAAGACAACAAGTATCTGTCTTTTTTGGCCTTTATCGTAGGCGTGAAATGGAGAAGGGGGTCAGAAAAGGCTCTTAGGGAGCCAGCCATAGTGTCTGACACGCTGGAGGAAAAACTATAATGGAGCATGTGTAGAAATCTGATATACGGCACTTGATATTGGCATTGCAGATCAAGTAGAGAAATGATTGGTATTCAGTAATGGTGCTGGGACATTTAGTTTTTCATGTAGAAAATATCTACAAATAAAAGTATATATAACATCTGAGTTTGTATAAGTACACTCCATGATGTTCACACAATGACAAAATTGCCTAACAAAACATTTCTCAGAATGCACTTCCATCACCAAGCAATGTATGACTTCTTATGAAGAATTTCTACTCATTAAAGAGAAAAAGACATGTAACCCAATAGAAAACTGAGTGAAGTGTATAAATAGACGGTCACAGGGAGAATAAATGCAAATAGATAAACTTATGAAAAGATACATAATCATAATAGTTTTCAGGGAAATGAAAATTGGAACAAGAATAAGGTTTTTCTTTAGCAATCTAGTTGATGAAAATGTAAAGTTTGGAAATATTCAGGGTTGATTAAGATTTAAGGAAACAGGGCCCCCCTTAAACTGTTGGCAGATCTATAAACTGGCACAGTTAGTTTAGAGTGCAATCTGATAATGTATCTGCAAATTTATCAACTTTCACTTATGATTATATTCTTGGTATCTTCTTCTGAGAAACAGTAAGTTTTACTTAAGGGATATGTAAGGATGTCAATTGAAACATGTTTAAAATTTTTTTTAATTTTTTATTTTTTGAGACCGAGTCTCACTCTATCATTTTGGCTGGGGTGCAGTGGCATGATCTCGGCTCACTGCAACCTCTGCCTCCTGGGCTTAAGCGATTCTCCTGCCTTAACCTCCCAAACAGCTGGGATTACAGACCTGTGCCACCATGCTTGGCTAATTTTTGTATTTTTGGTAGAAATGGGGTTTCACCATGTTGGCCAGGCTGGTCTCGAACCCTTAACCTCAAGTGATCCACTGGCCTCGGCCTCCCAAAGTGCTGGGATTACAGGCATGAGCCAGCGCGCCCAGCCTGAAGCATTATTTAAACGGCTGAAAATTGTGGGAATAAAACTACTTAAATTTCCAATAATAAAAGAATGGCTAAACAAACTCTTACATATCCAAGGTTCAGACAACTATGCAACAGTTAAGAATGAATTAGATCTATGTGTGCTATAATAAAAAATCACTAAAGCATATTAAGTTGAAGTCATAGCTGTGTAAGAAGCGTGACATCACATATTTAAAACATACACAGCAAAAACACAATAATACTATAGGCAGTATTTTCTATAGATACATATGCACATGAATAAAATTACATTTTGTAATTGTATTTTTAAAATCTGGAAGATGAGTAACTAACTTATAAAAAGGAAGAGTGCATGTAAATGTTTTTTTTAAAAGCCAAGGAAATTTTAAATATCACCTGACCCAGTGTTTTCTTAAGCGATACAGTGTTCTGCTAATGGTGTACGGTATCCCTTTCAGTAATCCTGGACATAGCATGAAACAAATTGGAATCACACAGGCAGAAAGTTAGTCCATTTTCAAGGATTTTTCGATCCTTCTGCTCAGGTGAAAGATAAATTCTGTCTGGTGCCCACGTGGTCCTCCTAACACTTATTCGTCTCCCTTTTTATTAAAGAGCAAACTCTTGGCTCACAGATTTCAATAGAAACAGAATCTAGCTAAATTTAGTAGCAGTATTTACAGTGTATTGATTTCTAAGATTACCTTATAGTTTTAGCAAGCGATACTTTTTTTCATTTACTGTAATGCTGTATTTGCTTTTAAAATAAGTGAAATAGTCAATTAAGATATTCAATAAATACACACATGTGTTTAGACACATGTGAATGTACATACAGGAAATATATATATAACATGTATATACATATTATGTTTGTAGATATATATCTATATAAAGAATACTGCTATTAAATAATAGTCTAGATAGGGCATTAATATGGCAAAAACTTTGAGGGGAAATATGAATGACAACTTTCAGAAAGATGAAACTAATTGTCCTTTTGTTGTATAAAGAAAATTAGGTTGTTGTTACTTTCATGTGCTTTTTACAATTTAATTGGATCATCTCAAAGTTATGATTTATATGTTATATATATGTTATATAACATATATAATTTTGATTAACTGTGTATTCTTTGGATCATTAGTAATGGTAGTCTTCTATAATCACTAAGTAAATAAAATCTTACGATTTTTCAGTATTTAAAAAAGATTTGGCAAAGAAAGTTTTCCAAAACCATGAAAGGGCTGGGGCTGGGTGGTAAATTTCCAGTGAAGGATCATGATGAATGTATACTATTACACAGTGTGTTGGCCTTTACATGAAATAATAATGAGTTAATTCATACTATTAAGGAAAATGAATGAAATACACTGTTTTGAGATTTGTCTTTGAGCTAATATTTAACATCTGTTTGCCAGGGTGGTCCGGGACTCCGAGGACCAAAGGGCCAGCAAGGTGAACCAGGTCCAAAGGTAATGTGCATGTTCTCCCTCTCTCTCTCTCTCTCTCTCTCTCTCTCTCTCTCTCTCTCTGTCTGTCTGTCTCCTCCCTCTCTCTGTCTCCCCCCGCCTCTGTCTCTCTCTGTCTCTCTCTCTCTCTGTCTCATCTCTCTCTCTCTCTCATAAATAGCCATCATTTTGGAATTAAGTATGACTTAGTTCACTCTTGCAATCTAAACTTCCTTCTATTTTTATGAAAGTTGTGCCTAACTCTTCTTCCTTATTTTAAGAGACTATGCTTTTTAATCCAAAAGAATATTTAATAAGTCAGTGGAAAGAAAGGCTTCTGGATCAGAAATAAGAATGTCAATGTTCTGAGTGGTTTAGTCTCCAAGGTAGTTCTCTCAGAATTTGTACATTCTTCTCTTCCTTTACCTACAACAAAAGCATATCTTTAGAGGAATCATGCAGAACCACAACTTGGCATCATTCCTTTCCAGGTAATTTCTCAGGTTTTGGATTCCTCCTTCTCCACTGCACTATATATAATCAAACACACAACTCCGTTTTTCATTCTTACTGCCCAGGGTCATCAAATATGGTGGTTCAGGTTGTACACTGTACAAAGGCACCCGCCAAGAGACCAAGCCATGCCAAGCCATGTCAAGAAACACATTTTTCTACTTTGCACAAAGGCATCCTGAGGACTGGCAGAAGCCCAGTCACTAATGAACCTCAGGCCTCCCCATCTTCTCTCCGGCTCTTGGCAAATCTTCTAACTGGTCTTCTGTCCCAAGTGGCTTAACATTTCGATTGATTCTTCACATCTGCCCCCAGATTAATTTCCTTAAAGTCTATGCTGGATCACATCATACTCTTCAAAAACCTGCAGTCACATGCTGTTGCCTTCAGAATACCATTCACCCTCTTTGCTGAGGCATTGAAGGTCCTTTATAACTTGACTCCCATTTCATTTCCACCATGTTGCTCCACATGTTCTCTTCTCCATCCATCTTGCTTGACTTACTGCTCAATATGGTTTCTTATTAAATTTACATAACATTTATTCATGGGGAGGAGAACATTGCAAGGCTTTTTACCATAAAATTGGAAACAGATGAAGCAAGGTAGAAGAAAATATTGGGATAAAAAAGAAGTAAATGAAAGAAGGCTGAAGATAATCAGGTACTACCCAATTCAAAATTCAGAACATAAGATGTCTCCTTTTTTGTTTATTTTGTTTGCTGGGACAGACTTGATGTATCTTACTTGGCTCCATCTTTTATGGTGCTGTACGAAGGGCAGCAGTTGGAGGCCTCCTCTCAAGCAAGGGTGCACTGGATCTTCCTCAGTTTCACCCAAAGGCAATGCCCCTCTGCTCCTATAGATTCTAGTTCCCTCCTCCCAATGCCTCTATCAGCATGACCCCGGTGTTTTCTAACATGATCACTGGATGATTGTTCTAATCATGAAGATAAATGAGTTCGTAGATGTTTGGTGGTCCCAAGACCTACCCATTTCCTCCAATTATCCATTCCTATGGGACTGCTACTGATACAGTTATTTCTGTATGATGATTTTGATGAATCACAGATCCAAATATGTAGTGGTTTTTGAAAAAAGTCTTATTGGACAACGAATGTTGACATGTCCACCAATGTGGACAGTGCGGGAATAGATAACTTCCATACAGAAGGTCTCAATATGTATTATTTTTTATTTTGTTGCAGCAAATACAGAATAAGAATTTGGAAGGACAAAGCAACCTTCTTCTTGGTCTCCCCTCATCATTTTTGCCTCATATTTTACAGGATAAAATGGGACCCCCTACTTTTTGCCCTTCTACTCTATTTGCAATTTCTTGATAATATATTATTAAACTCAGCCAGGTGCAGTGGCTCATACCTGTAATCTCAGCACATTGGGAGGCTGAGGCAGGTGGATCACCTGAGGTCAGCAGTTCAAGACCAGCCTGGCCAACATAGTGAAACCCTGTCTCTACTAAAAATACAAAATTAGCTGCGTGTGGTGGCGGGCACCTATAGTCCCAGCTACTCGAGAGACTGAGACAGGAGAATTGCTTGAACCTGGGAGGCGGAGGCTGCAGTGAGCAGAGATCGCGCCACTGCACTCCAGCCTGGGCAAGACAGAGCAAGACTCCATCTCAAAAATAAATAAATAAATAATATATTATTTAACTATTATATGTTAAAATGATATATTATTAAACCATTATAAATACTAAGTAATACATAAAAATTGCCTCCTTGCCGCCTCCGTTGTATTTTTAAAAATCCCACTCCCTCCCTCTTCCTTCTTCTTATGCCATGCTCCTTGTAAGAATAGTTATCACTCAGTGCTTTCACATGCTCACCTCCCAAAGAATTCTCAACCCATATATGCTTCCTCTTCCTCTGGGAGTCCTATGAAAATTCTCTCATAAAAGTTCCCAATTACTTGCTTGTTACCAGTTCCATAGATTAGGGTTTAATTTTTCTTGAGATCTCTACAAAATTTAACACAATCAAACACTTCTTTGTTTGAAAATTTCTCCTCCTTTGGCCGTTTCTGTACCACAGTACCACTCCATCTTCAGCCTCTTCCTAATTCTCAGGCTTTTTCATTTCAGATTCTTCCCCAGGTTTCTCTTCCTTTCCCTTCTACCTGATTATCATCTCATTTTTATCCACATTCTGTTTCACTCACTCAATATATTCTCTTTAATAACCTCACCTATAAATATATTTTCAACTACTCCAAAATCCAGACTTAGCCTTACTCCTTGGCCTGCTGGACATTTCCATGAGGTTTATCCCATGCACCTAAATCTTAACAAGTCTTAGTCTGCACTCGTTATCTACCCACACTTTACCCCCACAAAGGCTTTTTTTTTCTTGTATTCTTTGCCCCAAGTAATGAGTTCACCAATCTCACATCTAAGATGATACCCAGATGTTGGAGGTCCAATTTAATAAAAGAATAGCTTTAGTTGAAGTCACAAAATGAGACAGAAGAGGTTGAGGATAGGTAGGTTTTTCTGGGTCTAAGATTTCCTACGTGGTTTAGTTTTAGTTAAACCGCAACAAGGTCCAAGCTACAGAAGTAAGGGTAACAGAAGTAAGGGTGAAAGGGATGTCTGATCCTGAAAAAGAAAGGAAGTAAAATAAGCTGGGCATGGTGGCTCACACCTGTAGTCCCAGCACTTTCGGAGGCCAAATTGGGAAGATCACCTGAGGTCAGGAGTTCAAGATCAGCCTGGCCAACATGGTGAAACCCCATCTCTACTAAAAATACAAAAATTAGCCAGGTGTGGTGGTACACGCCTGTAATCCTAGCTACTAGGGAGGCTGAGGCAGGAGAATCACTTGAACCTAGGAGCAGGAGGTTGTGGTGAGCTGAGATCGTGCCACTGCACTCCAGCCTGGGCAGCAGAATGAGACTCTATCTCAAAAACAAAAAATAAAGAAGGAAGTAAAATAATACTAAGCCTAGGGAAGGTCATTCAGTGGACATTGAAGCAGTTTTAGTGTGATGGCAGCATCAAAGTAAGGAAGAAAGCAGAGGCTAGGTGCAAAGTTCTCAATAAATGCAGAGGAGTCCCCCTGAGGTAGGTGGTTGACAGTAGTGAAGACAGAGAGAATGTAGTTCATCTGGACGGTGTGAACCTTCCCAGACTAGGAGGGTGGTCTTGAAGCACTTATAAATTTGTTATGGAGTGTGGGGGGTCTCATTACTTACATAATTGGCATAGCACTCTTATTTACAAAAGCAAAAGTAGTAATGATAATCATAAAGTTGCAGCAATCCCTGTGTGTTTACTTTTATGGTTTACTGATGACATTTTGCCTGGAAGGTAAATCATTTGAAGCTTGATGTCTTGTTATCCTGAGTATTTCGTATCTTGGGAAAAACTATATAAGAAAACAAATTATAATTGTCCTAAGCAGAAATATTTTTTAGATGTCAGAGAGTCTAACTTACTTTTAGGATGATACTTCTCTGTTGCCTTCCAGGGACCAGATGGCCCTCGGGGTGAAGTTGGTCTACCAGGACCTCAGGGTCCACCTGGACCCCAAGGACCAAGTGGTCTGTCCATTCAAGGAATGCCCGTGAGTTATGTTCAAACATTCAGATGGATTTTATTGTTGTCTCTTTTCCATGCGGTTACAAAGAATGAACTTTTGTCTTCTGTGTCTTAATAATGAATATCAGTCCCTTTGAAAACAATGACGGAGTGTCATTTCACTAATTGTGCCCTTAGCCATTTTTTGTTCAATGATGAAGGTCTTTTAACAAATAAGTGCATGCATACTATTGGAGGTAGGTCCATCCACAAGCATTGTGTCTATAGAGAATGAACAAAGCTTAGCACGTATAGCCCTTTTTCTCTTTTAACTAAATTCTTAATGGATGTGATAACATCCAGAAAGTAACAAATGTTATACAAATTTAAGTTTTTTCATTATGTGTAGTAACTGCTGACATAAATTAATAAAAGCCGTTTATTCACGATCCTTATCTCAGATGACATCGAAGTGCAGTTTATGGAGAGAGAGAGTTTTAGATTTTTAGACAGTGTACCTTATATAGCTGCATTTCTTTGAAAAGTCATTTTGTACCATTGAAAAAAAGTTAATTCCATTCACTAATCTTCATTAATCTTCCTATAGGGGTCTACAGTTAAGAATAAAACCAATCTCTTTAATTCATGTTGGAAGCAACCAGATCCTTTTAAGCACAATTTTTGGCAATCTTTCTGCACATATGATTGTGTCTGCCTAGCTGAGAAGTTACTCCTACAGTGTTATTTTTACATTTTAGAAAGCATTAATGTGCCAATTTGTGTAATTACTACTAATAATAAACATTGGTTGAGGTCTTACTACATGCCAGATTCTGTGTTTGCTTTTCCCTTCTTATATTCCATTTGAGTATCTTCTAGCCAAAGCAAAACAAAACAAATCTACATAGATATAAGATTGTAAAATCCAAACTGTAAATAATACTGAAATGTTCAAGGCTGCCCTCCATGTATTTACAGTATTGGCCTCGCCATATTAGACTGTATATTCTATGTTAAAACTATCCTGGTATATAAATGTTCAGCTCCATATGAATGTTTACATAAATGGTATAACATATGTAGAAAGTGAAATACATTCTGTTGGCTGGGTGCAGTGGCTCATGCCTGTAATCCTAGAACTCTGGGAGGCCAAGGCAGGCGGATCACTTGAAATCAGGAACTTGAGACCAGCCTGGCCAACATGATGAAACCCCATCTCTACTAATAAAGTACAAAAATTAGCCGGATGTGGTGGCGGGCATCTGTAATCCCAGCTACTCGGAGGCTGAGGCAGTAGAATAGCTTGGACCCGGGAGGCAGAGGTTGCAGCGAGCCCAGATCGTGTCACTGTACTCCGGTCTGGGCAACAAGAGCAAGACTCCATCTCAAAAAAAAAAAAAAAAAAAGGATATATATATTCTGTTTAGATGTTAGTATGAACACAATTTACTTTGGAAAATATTTAAATAATGAGAGAGGGAAAAGAAAACGCTAAGAATTTCCCTATGTGAACTTAACTCTGTATACTTGTGGATATTCAGGGAATGCCAGGAGAAAAAGGAGAGAAAGGAGATACTGGCCTTCCAGGTCCACAGGTAAGATTTTTATTTTTTAAGTCTATTGCTGTCAGTCTACACCTTTGCCAAGGGGGGAAAAAAAGCTGGAGCTTCTGAAGTCAGTTGTGATCTTGGTAAGTGTTTTCCATATTAAAGACTGTTTGCCTGTATTCACTTACCCTAAGCCGCTTTTGAGAGTCACACTGATGTTCCTCAGGTGAGCTCTGACAGGGAATGTTCTTTGCCCATGAATAACTTCTTAGTCTGAATTGTGGATTACAAAGGGTTCACCATTATGCTCTTAGGTTTGTTTGGAGGCCTTCATCTATTTCAGGGAAGCTGGGTGAGCAGATGACTCATTCCTGTGAACCTGACTCTTTTTTGTCCCTGTTCTACATAGGGTATCCCAGGAGGCGTTGGTTCACCAGGACGTGATGGCTCACCAGGCCAGAGGGTAAGGTCTTGCCCAAGGTTGGTTTTTAGCAAAGTAGACTTTTCACCAGGTCACTCTTATTGCTGACTGGCTTCTATGTAAGGGAGTCAAGCCAGTTTTTGCTTTTTGTTTTCTCCTGTTTATGTATATTTCACCTATCCTGCATCTATTTCCCTTCACTGACATCTTCTATGTTCATTACTTCGTCAAACCCTAGGAATTTCCATCAAACCTTCCCAAATTAGCACATCCCTTTCCGAGTGCTCCCATAACCTGAATATAGTTTATTGTGTGCATTGTTTTAGTAGGTTTCTCCAGTTCTTTCGAATCCTTGAGGCATACATGTAAAGGAAATAACCATATGAATTGAAATTTAAATAGAATGGCTTTCTGTAGTATCGCTTACATGGCAATCTCCGTTTATTTAATATAGTTCAATTATTGGTTCTTTTCATCTGTTCAAGTGGACAGCAGTACAATAAAGTGTAAAGATGTTCAGGAAAGGGATACATTAACATCTGGTATTTGTTTAGTCGATAAGGTTTTACTGAACCAGGTTTGAGGTTCTTGTTCTCAAAGAGTTTACAGTTTATTGGGAAGACATACAAGTAAATAAGAAATTTTTATTACATACTATAATGGGAGCAGAGCCCTGTGAAAACACAAAGAATGGATAACCAAGCTAGACTTGGAGGCTGGAAGAAGGCTTCTCAGAGGATGTACCATCTAGGCCGAGTCTCGATTGAAAGATAGAAGTCAGCCAGGTGAACAAGGAAAGGAAAACTATTGCAAGCAGAGGGAACAGCATATACAAAGAGATAGAGGTGAGGGAAGGTGGGGCATTTCCAATATTGTATTTCATTTAGTTATGGCAGGAGATTAGAGTAATTGTGTGTGTGTGTTGAATGCATGTGCACACATACTTAGGTGTGGGGCGATTGTTAACAGATGAAGTTAGAGAGGTAAGCATAAATTCACTTAAATCATCTATTTTTTTCCAACTAAGGATTTTGAACTTTAACATGAAGGCAGTAAGAAGTCATTAAATTTTCAGCAAGGGACACAGAGGCTGATCTTCCTTAAACTGTCACCGATTTAGACATGTGAGCAGCTCCACAGTTTTCCTCAAGACTGGATTATATAGAGTGGCAACCACTTAGATCCAAGCCAATGAAGGACAACACATCTGGCGTTCACTGGTGTTCTTGGTCAAACTTACTAGGTTAGCAAACAATTGACTTGAGCGCTCACTTCTCTACTCAAACAAGGCTTGCTTTTAGCTCAGGGTAGCTATACTGTTCAAGAATAGTGAAATTGTTCTTGTTTTTTTTCTATAGAATGTAGATGTGCAACCCTTCTACTTCCACCCCGCTTTTTTTTAACACCAAACTTTCGTTTGTGTAAAATCTCAGTGTAGTCTCTGTTCATCAAATGAAATTACCTAGTCTGTGAAACATGTTTAGGTGAATGTATCTGAAGAAGGCATTCTGTAACAGTTAGATTTATGTAGCGTTCTTGTTGTACATGTGGAAGGAACGTCTAGAAATATTTATATATTTTGGCAAAGGGTGTAGGCTAAGATCCTGTGTGGTTACACACCTGGATTCCTTCATGATTCCTGAAGTTCTGAAAATGGCAATTCTAAAGATTTAGTTTGGTGAGTTTATTTGATTTATCTGTGCATGAAGTCCAATCTTGGCAAAGAACTCACAAATCAAACATGTTGGATTAGTGTTTGAATCATTTGGTTTTGGAATTCTTTCTTTTAACACCAATATACCAACACAGACTTTTGATAAATATTTTGCTATCCCTCCAAACGTGTGTTCCTCTATAGGATTAAAAGTCTTAGAGCTGTAATAAAGTGATAAGATATCTATACTTGGATTTTATTTTACTTTCTCTTCCAATCTGGAAGTCAAACTTTTAGAGTATGTCTGATTCTTACTTTGAAAACATATTAGATGGAAGTGGGCTTGCTTTTCCAAACTAGATTTCTGAGGATACTCATTCTTTATAGGGCCATGTTTAAAGAAAAGATTATATGAATCCTGTGATGATTCTTTTAGGAGAGATATTTGAAGGCAATATCATTTCAATGTGCAACAGGAGGGGATGCCATTCACACAGAATAAAACAAAATGGTGCCCCTGAAATTGTGTAACATGGCTGCCTTGCTTGAGAGAAGGACCACATATTTTATCAATCAGCAATGTCTTAATCGAGCACATATAATATGCTGTGTACTACGCTCAGCCTGGACAGAGTTGTTCATTACTGCCTACGGGGAAGAATCCAGAAGAAGAGAGAACTTCAATGGCAGAGGGAGACAGTTTGTAGACTATTTACCTACAGGAGATGGAAGGAAGGGATAAGAGCATGGCTATTCCCTGGGGCCAGAAAAACAAAAGGGTCTTCTCAGAGACAGTAGAGAAGGAAAGAAGAAATGAAGGATGGATTAAAAATGCCTATTTAGGTGGCTGTGATCTGTTCAGTCAACTGATCTGAGGGCTTAAGGATAGTAAAGTTCTAACACGGTTAGATATTAATAATTACTGGGCAGGATTGTAAGGTAGGAGGCCCAGGACAACTTTCATGATGGGAGACAGACCTTGGACATGAAGCACCCCAGAAGACATGCTGCACTGGAGGGCCAGCTCTCCCTGGTTTGGCAGTAGGAGAGGAGGTACTGTTTATAGAGTAAGCACAAACACCTTGCAGTTATTCCTGCTCCACCTCAGGCCATTCTAAAAGGCAAAGCTGCATTTGGGGAAAAAAAATTACAACAACAATAACAACCATGGCTTGGAACACACAGAGAGCAAACGCAGGATGATGCAACTTACTGCTGAAATGACTGAGAAGACACTTCCAGAAAACTCCCCAGTCAGGCTTCACTGTCCAGAAATTCAGGAAGGCAAAGTTTTTTATTTCCCTCCACTCTGAGCACTGAAATCACTTAATGTTACTGTGCCTTTATTTCCCCAGTCCTGTGTGAGTAAAGCCTACTCTAGGGAAAGGAGAAGGAAGCTGCAACAAACATTTTCAATGATGTTCAATGGGTGCTTTTAGCTCCTTGGACAGTGTAAGGAGTACGTGAGTGTGGTGTGCGGTAGGTTTGGTGGGCTATTCCTTACTGCTCATTTTTCTTTCTTTTCTATCTTTGCCTTCTCTTGTTTATTTACTTATTTTAATTTTAATTTTTACAGATAAGGTCTTGCTCTGTGGCCCAGGCTGGAGTGCAGTGTTACAATCGTGACTCACTGCAGCCTCAAACTCCTGGGCTCAAGTGATGCTCCCACCTCAGCCTACCAAGTAGCTGGGACTGCAGGTTTGCACCACCATGTCTGGCTAATTTTTTGTTTTTGTAGAGATTGGGGTCTTGTTATGTTGCCCAGGGTGGTCTCAAACACCTGGCTTCAAGCGATTCTCCTGCCTCAGCCTCCCAAAGTGCTGGGATTACAAGCACGAGCCACAACACCTGGCCAAATCTTTGTCTTCTCTTATTGACAGGCACAAACTTAAAGTGCAAACCAGGTGCCATCACCTTGACTGAAAGCTTAGGGAAAGGTTAGCATCCCTTTCCTGGGGCTGAAACCAATAGTACCCCTGAATTTAACCTAGAAGGAGAGAGATCTTAACAAATAATAAAAAGGAGAAGATGAAACATCTTTTCTTCTAATGTTTCTAGCTTATTCTGGCTTTTCCCAAGGGGAATCTTTGACTCTTAGAGGTAGCTCTTATTCAACTCTGGGCCTGAGGCCATAAGCAAGTCCGGTAAAAACTGGACTTCTTCATTGAACAAGTTGCAGCCTCTTGCTAGGCAGCCAGTAGAGTACAGGACCACACTTTGAAAAGCAATAGTGCAAGTTCATATTTCATAGCCAAGTGCATTGAGGCATTCAGTTTTCATTCCAGGTCATTCCAGAAGAAAGCGTTTTCGTCTCATCTTTCATTGCACTGTAAATCTTGTCACTGCTCTCATCTCCTTCCTCTTCTTTTCTTGGTATCTGTGACCTCAGGACCTATCCTGTGATCTTTGAGCTCCTCTAATATAGGGTGGATTTCTTAGTCCCCACCCTAGACATCAGGGTGGTCCCCAGGAAAACTAGGAAGAACAGGCAAGACATGGATTACTTCATGTTTCCAAGCCTCACTTTCCTCAGTGGTAAAGTGGAAAAAATAATATTTGACTGCAGAGAATTGTCATGGAGATTAATTCATATAAAGCATTTCTCTATAAAAATGTGATTTTAGCTAATATTAGTATTCACTATTTTCAAGGTAAACTTAAGTCTGGACATTTATAATATTTTATAAGGCTTGTACTTGACATTTCAAGATGCCCTAGAAGACTAAAGAAATACAAAAATTCCTTTTTTAAAAGCAAGTTAAATTTTTTTTTCTTGGATTTCAAATGACAAGGACACCGGAAGCATGCTTCTAGATTGTGCAGGTTTTATGTCTACAAAGGACATATTTGTGATGAATATGCCATTTCTTCAAAAGTAAGTTAGACTTGACATGCACTTGAGAAACTGAACTTGAGTCAACTATCTGGATTTAATTTTTATCATAAATGTTAAGCAGTGATGAAATATTTATCTAAGGAATATTTTGTAAAATACTAAGATTCATGATAATTATTCCCTTGAGCATCTTACTCCTTCTGAAGAGGATGTGTAAATACCATCACAAAACTAGTGGAGGGAATAATTTGATTTTCTTCTTTGTGGGTCTAGATGGGTTTTATAAAATCCCAAGAAAGCCTTTGCGCAATCAGCCACAGTGATGATGGTATATGCAATTGAGACTAAGCAGATTATTTTAATAAAAATAGCAGCAACTACTACCATTAATTATTGAGTATGTGCAGGTGCTTTGCAAATATGATGTTCTCCAGTCCTCAGAATAACTACGAGTGCTAGGCATTGTTATCCCCATTTTACAGACAAAGAATCTAAAGCTCAGAAAACTTAAGAAACAATGGCACACGGCTAGTAAGTGTTAGAGCTAGGATTTTAATCCATCTGCCTGGCTCCTACACTTCACTCTTTCTTTCCACAAAATTACATTCGTAAAGATCACCATAGGATTTTGTTACTGTGAGAAAATCTTTCTCAAAAGAGATATTTAATAAGCAGGACTTTAACATGGAAGATGTCTCACTCAGCATTTTGGGGCAATAGGAACCCAGTGTGGGTAGCTTTCTTGAAGAAGTAGATACTGATACTACACCCATAAAAATATGCTTTCTTGATCTCTTTACACCATTACCTGGAGAGTGGCACACCTGGGCACATCTGAGAAGAGAACAGCTACTAGGACACATTAGTTTCCTGTTATTACTGATTCTAAGGATACTTCTGGACTGGGCACGGTGGCTCACGCCTACAATCCCAGCACTTTGGGAGGCCAAGGCGGGTGGATTACAAGGTCAGGCGTTCAAGACAAGCCTGGCCAACTTGGTGATACCCTGTCCCTACTAAAAATACAAAAAATAAATAAATAAATAAATAAATAAATAAATAAAATAACTGGGCATGGTGTCACGCGCCTGTAATCCCAGCTACTCAGGAGGCTGAGGTAGGAGAATTACTTGAACCCAGGAGGTGGAGGTTGCAGTGAGCCGAGATCGCACCACTGCTCTCCAGCCTGGGTGACAGAACAAGACCCCGTCTCAGAAAGAAAAAAAAAAAAGATACTTCTGAAATTGTCTTTATCTGAGACACAGGCGTGGTACAAATAGTAACATCTGCTTTGCACCCTGGTTCTAACACTGTCCTTCAGCGTCAGGACTTGCATTTTATATTGGTAAACCAGCAGTTTCCTAACTTAAGTCATCAGGTTGTTGTTTTGTGTTTTAATATACAGATTCCTGGACTTCAGTCTCAGAGATTTGGAATCAAAAGGTCTTAGGCATGACTCAGGAATGTATAGTTTTTAAAAGCTTAATGATTCTGATAACCAGCTAGGTTTTGGAATTACTAGGTAGTATATTGTGTGAGACCTACTGATGTCAAAGTGATTTCTTTAATAGACTATTGCTGGTATTTTGTTTTGTTTTGTTTTAATTCACTGAAGTCATCACTGCAGGTTACTAAAAATGTACATATGTTTATATTTATATAGATACACATTGAAATTATAAACGAGTGTGTATATATTAAAAATCGTATATGTGGACCGCATGTTCTCACTTATAAGTGGGAACTGAACAATGAGATAACATGGACGCAGGGAGGAGAACAACACACACTGGGGCCTGGTAGGAGGTGGGGTCGGGGAAGGAGAGCATTAGGAAAAATAACTAATGCATGCTGGGATTGATACCCAGTGTCAATCCCAGCTCGGTGACAGGTTGATAGGTGCAGCAAACCACCATGGCACACATTTACCTATGTAACAAACCTGCACATCCTGTATGTGCACCCTGGAACTTAAAATAAAAATAAAATAGTATGTGTGGTACATGTGCAAGATATGCAGGTTTGTTACATAGGTAAATATGTGACATGGGGGTTGGTTGTACAAATTATTTCATCACCCAAGTATTAAGCTGTTAAACCTAGTATACATCAATTATTTTTCCTGATTCTCTCCCTTCTGCCATCCTTCACCCACTGATAGGTCCCAGAGTGAGTTGTTTCCTTTTATGTGTCTGTGTGTTCTCATCGTTTAGCTCCCACTTATAAGTGAGAACATGCAGAATCTGGTTTTTCTATTCCTGCATAAGTTTGGTAAGAATAATGCCCTCCAGCTCCATCCATGTCCTGGCAAAGGACATGCTCTTATTCTTTTTTGTGGCTGCATGGTATTCTATGGTGTATATGTACTACATTTTCTTTATCCAGTCTATCATTGATGGGCATTTAGGTTGATTCCATGTCTTTGCTATTGTGAATAGTGCTGCAATGAACCTATACATGCATGTGTCTTTATAATAGAACAGTTTATACTCCTTTGGGCATATCCCAGTAATGGGATTGTGAGATTGAATGGTAATTCTGTCTTTAGGTCTTTAAGGAATCACCACACTGCCTTCCACAATGGTTGAACTAGTTTACACTCCCACCAATAGTGTAAAAGCATTCCTTTTCTTCCACAACTTCACCAGCATCTGTTTTTGTTTTGTTTTGTTTTTAACTTTTTAATAATAAGTATTCTGACTGGTGTGAGATGACATCTCATTGGGGTTTTGATTTGCATTTCTTTAATGATTAGTGATGTTGAGCTTTTTTTTTTTATATGATTGTTGGCTGCATGTATGTCTTCTTTTGAGAAATGTCTGTTCATATCCTTTGCCTACTTTCTAACGGAGTTTTTTTTTTTTCTTGTAAGTTTGTTTAAGTCCCTTAGAGATGCTAGATATTCGGTCTTTGTCAGATGCATAGTTTGCAAAATTTTTCTCCCATTCTGTAAGTTGTCTTTTTAGTCTGTTGATAGTTTCTTTCGCTGTACAGAAGCTCTTTAGTATAATTAGAGCCCGTTTATCAATTTTTGCTTTTGTTGCAGTTGTTTTTGGCAGCTTTGTCATGAAATCTTTGCCCATGCCTATGTCCTGAATGGTATTGCCTTGGTTGTCTTCGAGAGTTTTTATAGTTTTGGGTTTTACATTTAAGTTTTTAATCCATCTTGAGTTAATATTTGTATAATATGGTATAAGGAAAGGGTCCAGTTTCAATCTTCTTCATATAGTTGGCCAGTTATCCCAGCACCATTTATTGAAAATGGAGTCATTTCCCCATTGCTTATTTTTGTCACATTTCTCAAAGATCAGATAGTTACTGGTGTGTGGTCTTATTTCTGGGTTCTCTCTTCTGCTCCATTGGTCTATGTGTCTGCTCTTGTACCAGTATCATGTTCTTTTGGTTACCGTACCTCTGTAATACAGTTTGAAGTCATGAAGTGTGATGCCTCCAGCTTTGTTCTTTTTGCTTAGGATTGCCTTGGCTATAAGAATGAGATAGTGTCCTTTTAAGCAACATGGATGGATCCGGAGGCCATTATCCTGGGTAAACTAACACAGGAATAGAAAACCAAATTCCACATAGTCTCACTTATAAGTGGGAGCTAAACATTGAGTACATGTGGACACAAAGAAGGGAACAATGGACACTGGGACCTACTTGAGGGTAGAGGGAGAGAGGAGGATAAGGATAAAAAAACTACGTATTAGGTACTATGCTTATTACCTGGGTAGCAAAATAATCTATACAACAGACCCCTGTGATATGCAATTTACCTGTATAACAAACCAGCACATGTACCCCTGAACCTAAAAAAAAATTTAAAAATAAATGAATAAATAAATGAAATAAAAATAGTATATGTGTATATATAACATATAAATAGATGTATATGTTTATCTGTGCATATATACATATACATTTTTAATGTGTGTGTGTGTGCAAGTTTGTGTTACTGAAAATTTCCCCATGTGACCCAACACAAGGATTGATCCTGGATCTCTAGCCTGGGACAGTGTTTGCAGGGTGTGTGGCTTCTAGTTGCTTGGCCTCTTAATCTGGTGGTTGGTCTTAATCCTTTGCTGCAAGTAGCAGCCTTATTTCTTATGGCTAGCTGCCACACTAGTCTGCTTACAGAAGTCCAGAGCATGCCACAGGGTTGAAATGGTGCAACAGGGGTTTCTTCAAGAAGCATTTCTCTAACCCTGACTGCTTGAGCCTGGCTGGCCCCTTTCAACAAATTCATCTGTTGCCAGCTGCTTACAGACCCCACTCTACCCGACGGCATAGCGTCAGTTGAATGACCTTAACAATTGGCCAGAATCTTAAGGTTAGTTATCATGACCTACCATTGTCTGCTTCAAAGAATGAATGAATGAAGAATATTATAATTGAGTCATTAGTTCTAAGCAGTATTTCTGCTGGCTACAGAAACAAGTATTCTCCCTTCTGACTTGATTTTCAATTGCAACACTATTTATGGGCAGGTCAGTTTTTGAGAGACCATGGGCACAGTACCTACAAACTACAAACTTTTAAAGAGCCTACCGAAAAATGTTTAGAAACTTGAAAAAAAGCACATATATTTGTTCTATAGTATGGAAAAGAAAACTGCAAAAATGGAAATTAAGAAGTGTTTAATTAAATGTCTATGTAACAATATGCTTTGCCAATTTCAGCCATAGTTAAATTTAGTGTTTATTCAAATATTAGTGATTTTGAAAGCAGATTGTGGGTTAGGTATACTTTTGCTGATAAATCATAGCCAACCATAACTTAATAAGTTGCTCATTGGTAAATGTTTTTAAAAGCAAATTATAAAAATCCTTTCAAGTTTTTATAGCAAGAATTATTTTTAATGTGGACTATGGGTGCATATTAATATTTTGAGGTAGGAATATTAAAAAGGAAAAATGCCTAGAGCTATTCATGTTATTTAAAAAAAATCCCTGTCTGTGGGTGACTGATTTCATGCATTTAAAAAAAAAGTCAGCCTAAGTGAATTCACGTATTATGCTTATTGTTTAACCTTCTATTTCCTAATATTCACTGTACATTGCTTAATTAAATGTTCTGCTGTTTGTTTGTTTGTTTTTGAGACAGAGTCTCACTCTGTCTCCCAGGCTGGAGTGCAGTGGTGTGATCTTGGCTCACTGCAACCCCCACCTCCTGGCTTCAAGCGATTCTCCTGCCTCGGCCATTTGAGTATCTGGGCTTACAGGTGTGAGCTACCATGCCCGGCTAGCTTTTGTATTTTTAGTAGAGATGGGGCTTCGCCATGTTGGTCAGGCTGGTCCCGAACCCCTCAGTGATCCACCCTCCTCGGCCTCCCAAAGTGCTAGGATTACAGGCATGAGCCACTGCACCTGGCCAAGTGTTCTGTTTTATATGAGGTTGCTTAATCCCTAAATACACATCTTCTTAGATTAGCTCCCTGGTGTAAAATGGAAAATTTATACATATAGAAAGGTTTGGGGACATGCAAGCACTTTTTTAGCTGTCAATAGTTGAAGATCATTCATTGAGCTCTGATTATAGTTAAGCTGAATGACAAAGCTAGAATTTGCCCATTAATTTACCCTACAAAATGCAGATACCTTACAAAATTTTTCTTTTCACCAAGTTTATTGCTTTTATATAAAAAGCTTCTGCTACTGCTGCTCACCCTGAAATGAAGATGTGAGAAGAAGGGCCTGAACTCTGCCTTTTTAAGAGTTGACTGGCTTGCCAGTGAGAGCTGTAACATGCGGTGGTGTGTAAACAGGGAGACTCATGCCATGGACCCAACCATTCTGATTACTTGACTTAAATTCCACCTCTTCTGTGAAAATGTCTCTGTCCCCAGGCCTGGGTTAGGTGCGCCTCCTACATGTTCTCATTGGAACTCTATAGTCTGAGAGACTGTGTAACACATTGTTGGTTTCTTTTCATTGTTTGACTATCCTCAAAACTGTAAACTCTTAGAAGAGGGGCTGTCTTGTTCATCATTGTTTACCTAGAGCCTAGCAGAATCCCCAGCATGTGCTACCTGTACAGATATTTCTGGATAGTATGACAAATGCAAGGCTTGCAAATGAAAACTCTTTCAAAGGTAGGTTTACTGGTGTCATTTAAGAGTTTAAAAATAAAACTATTTTGAGATGGAAAATGTGAAGATCTTTAATTTTCTAAGGTTAAGAAGAAATTTTAGGAAAAATGGCTTTGTGTTTTTGAAATGGTGTTAAGGCTAATATCCTTTTAGTTATCACAATTTATAAGAAAAATTTAATTTGAGACAACGCAAACAGATAACTTACAGTAATGTTAAAAACACTTTTGTTCTTGGTTGGGTGCAGTGGTTCATGCCTGGAATCCCAGCACTCTGGGAGGCCAAGGCAGGTGGATCGCTTAAGGTCAGGAGTTCAAGACCCGCCTGACCAACATGGTGAAATCCTGTCTCTACAAAAAAAATACAAAAATTAGCTGGGTGCGGTGGTGCATGTCTGTAATACCAGCCACTCAGGAGACTGAGGCAGGAGAATTTCTTGAACCTGGGAGGCGGAAATTGCCGTGAGCTGAGATTGTACCACTGCACTCCAGCCTGAGCAACAGAGTGAGTGAGACTCCATCTCAAAAAACAGAAACAAAAACAAAACCCACCTTTGTTCTCGAACAAATTTGTTCTTTGTTCTTGAACCATTATATCTAAAAGTGTTTAGTTATTCATGAAAAAAGTGCCAGAATAAAATGCATTGTAGTGGATGCTGTTGGTGCCCTGATTGGATCCCTTTTACCTGGCAGGTGAACTACATCACCAGCTGCTATGGTGCTGACTGATAACAACTCATAATTGTCCCCTTCTCCAGAAAATTGCCCTTGGAAATGTTATCTTGGCCCTCAGTCAATGACTAACTGATTTGGTTCATAGACTCTTACTGTGAGTCAACTCTGATGTGTAATTCACACTCCAGAGCTCCCCATGGGATCAGGCAGAAGTTTAGATAACTCACTACTCTACCTAACCTCTTCCCTGCCCCTACCCAACTTCCTTCACTACCTTACGGGTTTCTTCCAAGAACACTCCTGCAATAAGTCAAATACACAAGGATCTGGGTCTGCTTCTAGGATCCTAACCCTAAGCTTTTACTGAAATGAAATTTCAGCTTCTGAGAGTAGAATGACTCCTGATGTCTTTTCGACATGCTTGCAGAGGGTTCAAGAGTCAAGGAGAATGACACCAGCATTCCCCTCACCCTATGCATTTCCAGACGCATTCTACTTGTGATTCACGCTTACTTATTCAACATGATAAGTAGAGAAGGAGTCTCAATTTTATTCAAATTAAGTATTTATTAGTGCAGTACCTTTTTTTTTTTTTTTTTTTTGACATGGAGTCTTGCTTTGTCACCCACTGGAATGCAATGGTACAATCTTGGCTCACTGCAACCTCCACCTCCCAGGTCCAAGTGATTCTCGTGCCTCAGCCTCCCAAGCAGCTGGGATTACAGGCATGAGCCACCACACCTGGCTAAGTTTTGTATTTTTAGTAGAGACAGGGTTTCACCATGTTGGCCAGGCTGGTCTTGAACTCCTGACCTCAGGTCATCTGCCCACCTCAGTCTCCCAAAGTGCTGGGATTACAGGCATGAGCCACTGCACCTGGTCACGTGCAGTACCTATTTTGTGTCAGCAATGTGTTAAGAAAGTTTTAGGAATGTAGCAGTGAATAAAACATAATTTTCTGCCCTCAAAAGAAGAAGAGAAAGAAGAAATTCCAACTTTTGAGGATACTCTTTAGGTAGAACTTAAAGCAAACAAACGTCTTATCCAGTCTCTGCTTTATTTATTTATTTTTTGAAACAGGGTCTCACTCTATCACCCAGACTGGAGTGCAGTGGTGTGATCACAGCTCACTGAAGTTTCAACCTTCTGGGCTCAAGCAATCCTCCAGAGTAGCTGGGACTACAGGCGCAAGCCACCACACGGAGTCATTTTCTTTTTGATTTTAATTTTTTTTTTTATAGAGATAGGGGTGTCTCTATGTTGCCCAGGCTAGTCTTGAACTCCTGGCTCAAGTGATCCTTTTGCCTCAGCCTCCCAACGTGCTGGGATTACAGGCATGAGCCACCACACCCAGCCGCAGCCTCCACTTTTGGTTTGATCACACTGAAGCACTAGCCCTTTCACCAAATTAAGCTCATATGTAGGAGCAACATTTCATTCATCCTTCCAGATGATATGCACATCATGTCCATAAATCAAGTGAATTCAAGCCCCTTCACAAGAGTACCCTTCCAGTGTCATAGATGAGAACACTGACAGATTGTTGTTTTTTAAACTCCTTCTCATCTGATTAGGAGAGGGGAATAAATGTGTTATTTCCTGCTGTTCTTCCTTGGAACAATGCAATTTTCTGCAGTTTCTTTTCTACAGCTTGCCTCCTTCTGTGGAAAAGTTTCCCCTCACTTGTTTTTGGAATGTTTCCCCTCTGGACACAGCCTGGCAGTGACTCGGGGAGAACTCCTGCAGTAACACTGCAGTTTTGGTTGCTGGGCGGTTGCGTTGGCCACAGGTCCTCTGTGGGCTCACACATGGGTGCGTGTTCACTCCCTAGCCAGTGCTGGAAGAGTTTTAAAGCAGGAAGCAAAAGATGACTTTTTGAAAATGTCTCCTTAAGTTAATGAATATGTGCCCAGGGTCCATTTTTCTAAGAACTTCATCTCAGAAATAAGAATATATTATTATAAACTTATTTGAAAAAATTAGTAAGGTTTTCTTCCAACTCTCTCTTGGCCCCAGTAAGGTTTTCTCACTTGTAATATGAAGGAGTTGAAATGGATGAGTTCTAATGTCCTGTTCATCCATCACATATTTTGATTGATGTTTGTCCTTATTCCTGGACATGCTACATTTAAACTCCGTTTAAAATAATTTATTGACTGGGCGCAATGCTCATGCCTTTGATCCCAGCATTTTGGAGAGTTAAGGCGTGCAGATTACTTGAACCTAGGAGTCCGAGACCAGCCTGAGCAATGTGGCAAAACCCCATCTCTACAAAACATACAAAAATTAGTATGTTTTGGCTGTGTCCCCACCCAAATCTCATCTTAAATTGTAGCTCCAATAATTCCCACATGTCATGAGAGGGACGCAGTGGGAGGTAATTGAATCATAGGGGTGGCATAGTAGCATATGGCTATAGTCCCAGTCACGTGGGAGGCTGAGGTGGGTGAATCACTTGCACCCAGGAGGTCAAGGCAGAGGTGAGTCATGATTGTGCCACTGCACTCCAGCCTGGGTGGCAGAGTAAGACTGTCTTAAAAAAATAAAATAAAATTGTTTATTTCAACTGATATCAGCATTAATTTTTATTGTTTAGTTAGCAGGTCTAAGGACCTGTGTATGTGTGTGTAATGTAATCTGTATCAGGGTTTATCAAGACTAATATTTTTGACTGAAGTGCAAGAATATAAGTAGTAGTAAAAATAAAAATACTAACTTATGTATCAGGATTGGACAGCAATTATATAAACAACCCTAAAATCTCAGTGGTTTAATGCAATAAAATGAAATAGAATGAAAGTTGATTGCTTGTTCACAATCCAGAGCTGTCAGCAAGGGTGGGTGGAGGAGTGGTGGATAGGGAGTCTCTGCTCCACACAGTCATTTAGGAACTCAGCGTCTTTTCATCTTGGAAAACTTATCTTCAACATTTGGGCTTTAAGTTTGCTCCAGAGTGAGAAAATAAAGCGTAGAATCACCCACTGGAAATTTTTTTGAGCTAAAACTCATACTAGCTCCCTGAAACTAGCCCCTTTTCATTGGCCAGAACTCAGCCATGTGACTCCAGCGTAATTGCAGAGAGAGTGCAAAACAGCTAAGCAATGTGCCTAGGCAGGAAAGGAAAATCACAGATATTGGTGAGCCCATGCATCCTCTGCCTTATCTGGTTTCTGACTCGCTAGCATTCTGAGGTTAAGAGTGTGGCGAAGGGCCTTGCTGACCAGTGTTTCTCCTCCACACTCGTCCTACCCCTATGTATTATTCTTCTCACGCTGCTAATAAAGACATACCCGAGACTGGGTAATTTATAAAGGAAAGAGGTTTAATTGACTTAGAGTTTCACATGGCTGGGGAGACCTCACAATCATGGCAGAAGGCAAAGGAGGAGGAAAGTGATGTCTTAAATGACAGCAGGCAAGAGAGCATGTGCAGGGGAACCCCATTTATAAAACCATCAGATCTCGTGAGACTTGTTCACTATCATGAGAACATCATGGAAAAGACTCACCCCTATGATTCAATTACCTCCCACCATGTCCCTCTCATGACGTGTGGGAATTATTGGAGCTACTATTTAAGATGAGATTTGGGTGGGGCACAGCCGAACCATATCACCCTGCCTTGGCACCACCTCTCACACTCTCCTAACTCGCACACCATTTCCTCTCCCTCAACCTTATCATTGCTGTCTTTTATTTGACACCTTGAGGTAGGGAGACATAATGTGAGTCTGGACAGACCTAAAAGATGCATTTTCTGCTGGGCGCGGTGGCTCATGCCTGTAATTCCAGCACTTTGGGAGGCTGAGGCAGGCGGATCACCTGAGGTCGGGAGATTGAGACAAGTCTGACCAACATGGAGAAACCCCATCTCTACGAAAAATACAAAATTAGCCGGGCATGGTGGCGCTTGCCTGTCATCCCAGCTACTTCGGAGGCTGAGGCAGGATAATCGCTTGAACCTGGGAAGGGGAGGTTGCGGTGAGCTGAGATTGCGCCATTGCACTCCAGCCTGGGCAACAAGAACAAAACTCTGTCTCAAAAAAAAAAAAAAAAAAAAAAAAAAAAAAAAAGGATGGATTTTCATGGTAAAATAAGTGGAAAAGACGGCTTACTGGAAAAGTGGCAAGAATGTCAGAAAGGGAGTTGGGAGAGTCTGCAAAGATGCCAGGCGAGGTTTGAGTTAGTTTGAGATGGAAAATAATTATTCCAATGGGACATCAATTCCGTGGTGAAAATTCAACTTCTCCCTGTAGTAACAGGTAGTGTTTGAAAAAATATTTTATGAAATTTTATGAATATGATAAAATTTAGATTGAAGATTCTCTCTTAAATTAACTGCTTTGGAAAGGCCAGCATTCATAATTAAGAGCTATAAACATTTAGGAGTAAATCATCCCAGCTCTTATAGTTTTTTTAACACTTAACATAAAAAACACACACATACATATATATTCTATAATTTAAGAAGATGTTTTTATAAAGAACATCACTTGCTTTCTGCCTTAAATCCTTCCACCAGGGAATGAGGCGCAAACACGTGCTCATTTGTAAGCCCACAGTAAATCTGCCCAGTAGTCAAAGCTCAGTCATTGCTGCAGGAAATCCTCCCAAATCTCCTCCAGCTTACTCCTGAAGTTGCAGACTTTCAGATATTGCAGTACTCCTAATGAAAGACAGATCCCTCTGATAGAGATTCCTTGCCCAAGACTCTCTTAGGTCATGAAAGACACTAATTCATCTTTTCATCTGCTCATTAATGACCAAGAATGGATCCTCTTCCCATTTGCTATGCTTAGTTTAGTAAAAGCACTTTTTGGAAGCAAGTTCCTGTTTAAGTTCGTAAGTGGCATTTCTTACACCTAAAATTCTTGCACTGAACAATTTAATGGAGCCAACAGACACAAACACCTTGCCAAAAACAATTTCCATGAAGAGTTTAAAGGCAGTGAATCCTTGGTAGTCCAGAGCAAGCAGCAGGACTTGACCCCCAAACATGAAAAGGAGTTAGATGAGCCCATTCTGAAAGCCATGTAAAGCATCTGCTTAGCTGACACACTGTGTTTCTTTTCACCAGGGCCTTCCAGGAAAGGATGGATCCTCGGGACCTCCAGGACCACCAGGGCCAATAGTAAGCCTTTCCAGAAACTGCTGGAACACACTCTGTTTTAAAGCATTTCATTTCCTTTGAGAGGTTTTCTTTTGCCAGATCTTTTACTCGGCAGCCACCTTCACTATAGTGTAACAACTCATCCCTTGGTAGAGAACTCTTCTTAAAACTTTTTAGAAAGATAATGTATCCCTATTGCCCGACTATTCTATCTCAGAGTCATTTTGCCAGAAGATCACCTGCATTGATTTAGCTTTTATTAAATCACAAGTAAGGCTTGAATTTGAAAGAACCACACCTGACATATAGTGAGGAGACTAAAAAAAAGTCTTCCCTCCATTTTTGGGAATTGGGAACAGGAATGAGGTCCCGGTGATGAGGGGGAGGGAAGCTATCATGGTGTGTATTTGTTACACTTGCTTAAAAGTTGGCTGTCATTGATGAGAATGTGTGATTCCTGACTTTGTTCCATTTTCCTACCTCTCTTCTAGGGCATCCCTGGGGCCCCTGGAGTCCCAGGAATCACAGGAAGCATGGGACCGCAAGGCGCCCTGGGACCACCCGTGAGTATGCAGCCGTAGTCGCTCAGAATGAATGCCCAGTCATCACGTTTATTTATGTGTTTAAATTTACCAGCCTCTCTGCTAGTCAGAGATGTTTATTCAGCACTGTTCTCTATGGAAATTCATAAAGGAAACTGGGAAAGCTTCTAGGATAAAGATGAAGATCAGATTGTGCATATGTCATGGCTAAAGATAAATGGTCCTAACAGGGAATAATCTGTCATGCTTTTGCTTATATTTCTGTTGCTTGCTATTCTGCATTTGGCTAAGTAAGCTCAATATTATCTCTCCAGAGGTTGGGCACAACAGCTATGTGTTAATCAAGCTGGGTTCCCAAAGGGAAAAATACAAAGCTTGGGAAATTCAAGGTTTAAGGAACGTAAGATTAGATTTTTCTCTTCTAAATTCTACAAGACAGAATTTCCCATTAAAACACACACTCACACATAAGTGAGAGGTGTTACAAGTGAAAACATAAGGAACAGAACTCTTTAACTCTGATTTTTGTTCTTCTAGTCTCTTAGGTTGGTGTTTAAATGTGATCAATGGGAGGGGAAGGGAAAAGGTGGACGAAAAACAAATGAACACATCTGGGCCTGTTTCTTCATCTGTAAAATGAGGTCATTGTATTACACGGCCTCTGGAGACATGCTTGGCATCTTCTGGTGACATGCAAGTTGTTCCTTCTAGGTTAGATGTTAGTCAGCATTCTGATATTTATCTGTGAATTGCTAAGTCTGCATCCATAAACTAAAACATTGAAAAATGCAAAGATGTGTACGACTGCAAACGCGCTAAGAACGTGTGCAGCAGTGAAATCCGATGGATGAGGATGGAAGCGTCTAGTGAATTAGATTCCTGCTACCACTTAACAAATTGCCACAATCTCAGTGGCTTAAAACAACACAAATTTGTTATCTTACAGTTCCGCAGGTCAGCAGTCTGGCACAGATCTCACTGAGTTAAAGGGAAGGTGTCGGTGTTCCCTTTCTGGAGGCTAGAGGAGAGAATCTCTTTCCTGGCCTTTTCTAGCTGCTAAAGGCCTCCCATAGTCCTTGGCTCATGGTCCACCTGCATCTTCAAAGGCAGCAATGTTGCATCTCTCTGGCCTTTTTCTGCCATGGTCACTCCTCTCTGACCACAGCCAGGAAAGGTTCTCTTCAGGACCTATGTGATTACATTCAGGCTAATCTCCCTAGATAACTCCCAAATCCTTAACTAAGTCACATTCGCAAATTCCCTTTTGCCACATTAGGTAACATATTCACAGGTTCTGGGGATGAGGGCAAAGAAGTTTGAGGGGCCTTTTTTTCTGCCTACCATAGTAAACAAGATGTAACAGAAATGTTGGTTCTCATTCAGAAAGTGGCCTGTCTTCCTCTAGCAACCCAGACAGTCTTGCTCCTCTTATTCTTGAAACTCATTTTAATAAAATTATTTCATCCTCAGAATCCTTTTCTGGACCATGACTCACATGAGACTTATGTAGGTACACAAACCCATACAGGGTATGCACATAAATAATGCATCTTGATTTTAGCAAATACATCCTAATTTGCACATCCAAATAAATGCTATCCTTAGTAATCACTTTATACAGCTGCATCTTTATTCTGATTACAATGTCATTCAAAATACCTTTAGATCTCTTCTTTTTATGTCAACCTAGTACTGGGTCACAGAAGAAAATCTGATTGCTTTATCTTCACACATCTTTTTTTAATTCAAAAACATGTTGCCAAGTATGATCCTGCACCTAGAAGCATACACTGAAACCCACATGTGTGAGCACATGAAAAAATGCATGCATACACACACACACACACACACACGTACCCACACACATACCTGTCTTCATTCTTTCACTGCAAGCTTATCTATTCATTTAATTCAAAGCTGTATCATACCAGAAAAGAAACTTAAAAACATACTCTCTGGTATTTGGCTTCAGTCCACTTTCCAGAATGTGCTCCTGGGAACCAGAGTTTTAGAATATATCCACAGTGCCAGACAGCAAGGGGTCCTGGTCAAAGAAGTGGCCCTGACCTGACCCTAACTAGCTGTATAAGCCTAACTAGCTGTATAAGCCACATGCACAGAAACTGCTTGCCTAATCTGTTTCTCGGAAATTCATGGCAAGTCTTAGGACATCAAAAGCTTTGAGGCATCCCGAAGTGCAATTAGAAAACACCCAAAACTAGTTTAATTTGGTTAGACAATAAATGTATTTGTGCATGAGGTTCTTATTCTTACTAGCATCTCCTAGAACTAGTTTCTCCTAAGCCAGGCTAGGAAAAAGCGAGGTATAGACCGATCCTGACCCAAGAGGGAGGGAATAGGAAAGAGGGAAGGAAAGAAATGCAGGCTCTGAGAGCTATGGGAAAGTTGACATGGAGCGTGGAGAGCTAGAGTGAGACCTGGAATGTTTGAGTAACTATGATAGCACCCTGCTCACCCACCTGGCCTTGGTGGCTCTGGATTAGACTCCGAATGTAGTATCTACAGAAATGCCAATAAAATTTTCCCATAAATAAAACACTTGTTCATAATGTGGTTTTCATTGTAAATCAGCAGAAAGGGGCCCTTGATAGCAGCAGGAGGGGCCTTTGTGCCATTGGCACTTCGACCAGAGGCAGAAACCATTTGGCCTATAAGCATCGGGTAAGGATACCACAGTTGGCTTGGGGATTTCCTCTCAAAAGCAAGTTGCTTTCTGAACTGTCCAGCCCAGACTTTTCTGGACCTGCTGGCTCCCAGATGCTTGCTGCCTGCCAGACTGGCATGACTGTGACAGCAGGCTCTGTGTCATGGTGTTAAGGCCTTGATTGATTTCCCATGGATGTCTGTCTAGGAAGGCATGAGGGAAAGGGACCAAGAGGGACAGGCTGCACCGCTGAAAATAGCAACATGTTTCCTACAGTGGGTGCCAGAAACGCTTGCTTTTGTGCGCTCTGCTTCCAGCTGCCGGCTCCCTAGGGCAGAACGTACATTGCTGCTGCTGAGGTCCTAATTTCTATCTAAGTTTTGAGCGTTGGCTTAGGTACAGTTCTTCCTTTGCAGCTGTTAGAGAGTGATAAAGCACACGAAAGAAGGAGCTGCTTACTGCTGGGGCCATGTGTTCAGCCAGGTAGACAGGTCCAGGGTTACATCACTGACGGAGCTTTGCATTAGAAGTCAGGATACCTGGGTTCCTGATGTAGCCCTGACATGACTCAAAGTAGCTGTAAGCCACATCACTTGCACAAATCATCTAGCCTTTCAGAATGTCAGTTTCCTAACCATTCGTTTAAAATATTTAGGGAGTGAGCACAATCCATATAAGATTAAATGGTGGGGACCGGTCATGAGGGATACAAAAGATCTCAAGACATTTTTCCATACTGTTGAGAAATCCAGAGAGAATGATGTTTTTATATACGAAGCTGTAATAAAGGGCAGAAAGTGTGAAATGCCTTAAAGGAAAGACAAGGAAGTTGCTCTGAAAGCTCCATGAAGAGAGAGACCCCTAAGCTGAGGGGTAGGAGTAGCGGCTTCAGAAGGAGGGACCATTTTGCTGAGATCTTAGAATATGGGTAGGATTCCCACCCACAGAGACAGAAAGATTGCATTACTTAGGTGACAGTTGCAGAAAAACATAAGGCAAACACAGAGCACCCACGTCTCTGTACATTTTACTATTTTTCAATTCTTTCTCTAGTTCCATCACAACTACCGCAGTTTTGTTTCAGGCCCTGCTCGCTGCTCCCAAAGACTATCCTGAGAGGCTCTCATTGGCCCCCCGGCCTCTGCTTTAGCCCTGTTCTAGTCCATTCCCCAGCTGCCAGAACATCTTTTAGTGCAACTCCCACATGTCACTGTCTGGCTTGAATCTCCTCCTTATCGCTGGAGGAAGGAGCCCAATTGTTCAGCACAGAGCTCATGGCCCTTTAGGATGGGCCCCTACTTTCCTTTCCAACTTGGATTACCATCCTCCCTTCACTTGGATTCACTCATACATTATTTAAAGTTCCCGAAATATATGCCATACCATTTCACACGTTTGTCTTTGGGGATGCTAACAACTTATAGGATGCTCTTTGGGATGCTCGTTTACCTTACTGGGCTGCATTCTTTTTCACTACTTGGTGAGCTCCCGGCAAATCCTTCTTTAAGGCTTCTCATCTCCCGTGTAAAGCCACCCCTCCCTTTGCAGGCTGTTAGGTACTGCATTTCAACTATTGATGTTTGTCTCTCCACTAAAAGGATAATTCCTTAAGAACAGAAATTTTATCATACTCCTGTGTAGAGTCCTAGACCCCAGTTCAGTGTCTAACACATAGAGAGTACTTAATATGTATCTATTAAAAGAAAAAAAGAAGGCTGGGTGGGGTGGCTTATGCCTGTAATCCCAGCACTTTGGGAGGCCAAGGCAGGCGAATCATTTGAGGTCAGGAGTTTGAGACCACCCTGGCCAACATGGTGAAATCTCGTTTCTACTAAAAAAGAAATACAAAAATTAACTGGGTGTAGTGGTGGGTGCTTGTAATCCCAGCTACCCAAGAAGCTGAGGCATGAGAATCGCTTAAACCCGGGAGGCGGAGGTTGCAGTGAGCCGAGATCATACCACTGCACTCCAGCCTGGGAGACAAAACAAGACTCTGTCTCAAAAAAAAAAAAAAAAAAAAAAGAAGGTACGTTTATATTCTAGTTAGGCTGATGTTCAAAGGCATGTTAGAGGCATATTAGAAGAATATTCTTATAGATTAGGGGTCAGGTCATGGAAGACATTTCAAGCCAGCCTAAGATGTTTTGATTTAGTTTAACAGACATCTTTAATATGTGGTACTTGAACCACAAGATCATTCCTCTTCCTTCCAGCACTAAAATTCGGTGAATCTATGAATGTAGCCACTGTATTTTCCTTTCTTTACATTTCGAGTGCTCCTAAAATTAAAGGAAAGTGTGCCACTTTTTCCTGCCTACATCTGCAGGGAATATGTGTTTTCCCTCAAAGCATACTTTGGTGGAGTTATGGGCCTTCACTTGCTCAAGAATTTTTATTTTGTTTTTGTTTTAACTTGTAAAAATCAAAGGAACGATGTCAGAAAAGTTGGAATAAAAAAAATTTCTTGCCATACAGATATTTCATTAAAAAGATCTTTCACTGAGACCGCCCAGCTGCACCCTTTGGCTACTTAATAACCAGCATCATGAGACTGAGTTTGAGGAATTTCAAGCCCAATTAAACACATCCATCCCTACATACCAAAAGGTGCCAACAGCTGATGCTCTCCATTTACCATGTCAATCAGGTTTGCACTATAATTGCGTTCTCTAGATTTGAAACATTTTCAAACAAGCCAGTTTAATAAATGATAGCAAGAATAGCAGGAAAACTGTCAAAAAATGTATTGGTGCAGAAATAAAGTTATTCAAGATAAAATAGATTTTTAAAAAAATGACGCAAGTTGCAACCTAATTCTGAATTACTAGAGTTAGGCTTTAGGCATGGTATGTTTGCTTGTTTTGCTTTATTTTAATTGAGAAAATATTATCTTCCCTGGAAAAGAAGATACGAGCTGGCAGAATTGCTGAGCAGAGTTCTCTTTCAACAGAGCGGTAGAGTGTACTCGGGATGTGTGTGGATTCTGGAGCCCACAATTTAGGTTCAGGTCCCCAGTTTTTTCACTTCCTTATTGCATGGCCTTGAGCAAGTGACATGACCTCTTAGTTCCTCATTTTCCATATCTGGAAAATGGGAATAATATAGGGTTGTTATAAAGAATGAATGAGTTAATCTTATAGGAGTATTATAAGCACTAAATAAGTTAATCGTATAGGAGTGTTATAAGAATTAAATGAATTGGGGCGGTTCCAAGACAGCCAAATAGGAACAGTTCCAGGCTACAGCTCCAAGCGTGAGCAACACAGAAGACAGGTGATTTTTGCATTTCCAACTGAGGTACTGGGTTCATCTCACTGGGGCTTGTTGGACAGTGCGGGCAGGACAGTGGGTGTAGCCCACGGAGCATGAGCTGAAGCAGGGCAAGGCATCGCCTCACCTGGGAAGCGCAGGGGGTCAGGTAATTCTGTTTCCTAGCCAAGGGAAGTAGTAACAGATGGCACCTGGAAAATCAGATCACTCCTACCCTAATACTGCACTTGTCCAACGGTCTTAGCAAACGGCACACCAGGAGATTATATCCTGCACCTGGCTCGGAGGGTCCCACGCCCACGGAGCCTCGATCATTGCTAGCACAGCAGTCTGAGATCAAACTGTAAGGTGGCAGCGAGGCTAGGGAAGGGGCATCTGCCATTGCTGAGGCTTCAGTAGGTAAACAAAGCGGCCAGGAAGCTTGAAGTGGGTGGAGCCCACTGCAGCTCAAGGAGGCCTCCCTGCCTCTATAGACTCCACCTCTAGGGGTAGGGCATAGCCTATCAAAAGGCAGCAGAAACCTCTGCAGACTTAAATGTCCCTTTCTGACAGCTTTGAAAAGAGTAGTCATTCTCCCAGCATGGAGTTTGAGATCTGAGAACGGACAGACTGCCTCCTCAAGTGGGTCCCTGACCCCCAAGTAGCCTAACTGGGAGGTACCCCCCAGTAGGGGCAGAATGACACCTCACACTGCCAGGTACCCATCTGAGATGAAGCTTCCAGAGGAACAATCAGGCAGCAACATTTGCTGTTCAGCAATATTTGCTGTTCTGCAGCCTCTGCTGCTGAAACCCAGGCAAACAGGGTCTGGAGTGGACCTCCAGCAAACTCCAACAGACCTGCAGCTGAGGGTCCTGACTGTTAGAAGGAAAACTAACAAACAGAAAGGACATCCACACCGAAACCCCATCTGTACGTCACCGTCATCAAAGGCCAAACGTAGATAAAACCACAAAGATGGAAAAAAACAGAGCAGAAAAGCTGGAAAATTCTAAAAATCAGAGTGCCTCTCCCCCTCCAAAGGAACGCAGCTCCTTGCCAGCAAAAGAACAAAGCTGGATGGAGAATGACTTTGACGAGTTGAGAGAAGAAGGCTTCAGACGATCAAACTTCTCCGAGCTAAAGGAGGAAGTTCGAACCCATTGCAGAGAAGCTAAAAACCTTGAAAAAAGATTAGACGAGTGGCAAACTAGAATAACCAGTGTAGAGAAGTCCTTAAATGACCCGATGGAGCTGAAAACCATGGCACGAGAAATACATGACACATGCACGAGCTTCAGTAGCCAATTCCATCAACTGGAAGAAAGGGTATCAGTGATTGAAGATCAAATGAATGAAATGAAGCGAGAAGTTTAGATAAAAAAGAGTAAAAAGAAATGAACAAAACCTCCAAGAAATATGGGACTATGAGAAAGGACCAAATCTATGTCTGACTGGTGTACCTGAAAGTGACGGGGAGAATGGAAACAAGTTGGAAAACACTCTGCATGATATTATCCAGGAGAACTTCTCCAATTTAGCAAGGCAGGCCAACATTCAAATTCAGGAAATACAGAGAATGCCACAAAGATACTCCTCGAGAAGAGCAACTCCGAGACACATAATTGTCAGATTCACCAAAGTTGAAATGAAGGAAAAAATGTTAAGGGCAGTCAGAGAGAAAGGTCGGGTTACCCGCAAAGAGAAGCCCATCAGACTAACAGTGGATCTCTCTGCAGAAACTCTACAAGCCAGAAGAGAGTGAGGGCCAATATTCAACATTCTTAAAAAAAAGAATTTTCAACCCAGAATTTCATATCCAGTCAAACTAAGCTTCATAAGTGAGGGAGAAATAAAATCCTTTACAGACAAGCAAATGCTGAGAGATTTCATCACCACCAGGCCTGCCCTACAAGAGCTCCTGAAGGAAGAACTAAACTCGGAAAGGAATAACTGGTACCAGCCACTGCAAAAACATGCCAAATTGCAAAGACCATCGATGCTAGGAAGAAACTGCATCAGCTAACGAGTAAAATAACCAGCTAACATCATAATGACAGGATCAAGTTCACACATAACAATATTAACCTTAAATGTAAATGGGCTAAATGCTCCAATTAAAAGACACAGACTGGCAAATTGGATCAGTGTGCTGTATTCAGAAGACCCATCTCACGCGCAGAGACACACATAGACTCAAAATTAAGGGATGGAGGAAGATCTACCAAGCAAATGGAAAACAAAAAAAGGCAGGGGTTGCAATCCTAGTCTCTGATAAAACAGACTTTGAACCAACAAAGATCAAAAGAGACAAAGAAGGTCATTTCATAATGGTAAAGGGATCAATTCAACAAGAAGAGCTAACTATCCTAAATATATATGTACTGCACCCAGTACAGGAGCACCCAGATTCATAAAAAAAGTCCTTAGAGATCTACAAAGAGACTTAGACTCCCACACAATAATAATGGGAGACTTTAACTCCCCACTATCAACATTAGACAGATCAAGACAGAAAGTTAACAAGGATATCCAGGAATTGAACTCAGCTGTGCACCAAGCAGACCTAATAGACATCTACAGAACTTTCCACCCCAAATCAACAGAATATACATTCTTCTCAGCACCACATCACACTTATTCCAAAATTGACCACATAGTTGGAAGTAAAGCACTCCTCAGCAAATGTAAAAGAACAGAAATTATAACAAACTGTCTCTCAGACCACAGTGCAATCAAACTAGAACTCAGGATTAAGAAACTCAATCAAAACTGCACAACTACATGGAAACTGAACAACCTGCTCCTGAATGACTACTGGGTAAACAACAAAATCAAGGCAGAAATAAATATGTTCTTTGAAACCAATGAGAACAAAGACAAAACATACCAGAATCTCCGAGACACATTTAAAGCAGTGTGTAGAGGGAAATTTATCGCACTAGATGCCCACAAGAGAAAGCAGGAAAGATCTAAAATTGACACCCTAACATCACAATTAAAAGAACTAGAGAAGCAAGAGCAAACACATTCAAAAGCTAGCAGAAGGCAAGGAATAACTAAGATCGGAGCAGAACTGAAGGAGATAGAGACACAAAAAACCCTTAAAAAAAACAAATGAATCCAGGAGCTGGTTTTTTGAAAAGGTCGACAAAATTGATAGACTGCTAGCAAGACTAATAAAGAAGAAAACAGAGAAGAATCAAATAGATGCAATAAAAAATGATAAAGGGGATAACACCACCAATACCACAGAAATATAAACTACCATCAGATAATACTACAAACACCTCTATGCAAATAAACTAGAAAATCTGGAAGAAATGGATAAATTCCTGGACACATACACCCTCCCAAGACTAAACCAGGAAGAAGTTGAATCACTGAATAGACCAATAACAGGCTCTGAAATTGAGGCAATAATTAATAGCCTACCAACCAAAAATAGTCCAGGACCAGATGGATTCACAGCCGAATTCTACCAGAGGTACAAGGAGGAACTGGTACCATTCCTTCTGAAACTATTCCAATCACTAGAAGAAGAGGGAATCCTCCCTCACTCATTTTATGAGGCCGGCATCATCCTGATACCAAAGCCTGGCACAGACACAACAAAAAAAGAGAATTTTAGACCAATATCCCTGATGAACATCAGTGCAAAAATGCTCAATAAAATATTGGCAAACCAAATCCAGCAGCACATCAAAAAGCTTATCCACTACGATCAAGTGGACTTCATCCCTGGGATGCAAGGCTGATTCAACATACACAAATCAATAAACATAATCTAGCATATAAACAGAACCAAAGACAAAAACCACATGATTATCTCAATAGATGGAGAAAAGGCCTTTGACAAAATTCAACAGCCCTTCATGCTAAAAACTTTCAATAAATTAGGTATTGATGGGACGTATCTCAAAATAATAAGAGCTATTTATGACAAACCCACAGCCAATATCATACTGAATGGGCAAAAACTGGAAGCATTCCCTTTGAAAACTGGCACAAGACAGGGATGCCCCCTCTCACCACTCCTATTCAACATATTGTTGGAAGTTCTGGCCAGGGCAATCCGGCAGGAGAAAGAAAGAAAGGGTATTCAATTAGGAAAAGAGGACGTCAAATTGTCCCTGTTTGCAGATGATGCGATTTTGTATTTAGAAAACCCCATCATCTTAGCCCAAAATCTCCTTAAGCTGATAACCGACTTCAGCAAAGTCTCAGGATACAAAATCAATGTGCAAAAATCACAAGCATTCTTATACACCAATAACAGACAAACAGACAGCCAAATCATGAGTGAACTCCCATGCACAGTTGCTTCAAGGAGAATAAAATACCTAGGAGTCCAACTTACAAGGGATGTGAAGGACCTCTTCAAGGAGCTCTACAAACCACAGCTCAATGGAATAAAAGAGGATACAAACAAATGGAAGAACATTCCATGCTCATGGATAGGATAGGAAGAATCAATATCGTGAAAATGGCCATACTGCCCAAGGTAATATATAGATTCAATGCCATCCCCATCAAGCTACCAATGACTTTCTTCACAGAATTGGAAAAAACGACTTTAAATTTCATATGGAACCAAAAAAGAGCCCGCATTGCCAAGACAATCCTAAGCCAAAAGAACAAAGTTGGAGGCATCACACTACCTGACTTCAAACTATACTACAAGGCTACAGTAACCGAAACAGCATGGTAGTGGTACCAAAAGAGATATAGACCAATGGAACAGAACAGAACAGAGCCCTCAGAAATAATACCACACATCTACAACCATCTGATCTTTGACAAACCTGACAAAAACAAGAAATGAGGAAAGGATTCCCTATTTAATAAATGGTGCTGGGAAAACTGGCTAGCCACATGTAGAAAGCTGAAACTGGATGCCTTCCTTACACCTTATACAAAAATTAATTCAAGATAGATTAAAGACTTAAATGTTAGACCTAAAACCATAAAAACCCTGGAAGAAAACTTAGGCTCTACCATTCAGGACATAGACATGGGCAAGGACTTCATGTATAAAACACAAAAAGCAGTGGCAATGAAAGTCAAAATTGACAAATGGGATCTAATTAAACTAAAGAGCTTCTGCACAGCAAAAGAAACTACCATCAGAGTGAACAGGCAACCTACAGAATGGGAGAAAATTTTTGCAATCTACTCATCTGACAAAGGGCTAATATCCAGACCCTATAAAGAACTCAATCAAATTTACAAGAAAAAAACAACCCCATCAAAAAGTGGGCAAAGGATGTGAACAGATACTTCTCAAAAGAAGATATTTATGCAGCCAACTGACACATGAAAAAATGCTCATCATCACTGGCCACCAGAGAAATGCAAATCAAAACCACAATGGGATACCATCTCACACCAATTAGAGTCGTGATCATTAAAAAGTCAGGAAACAACAGGTGCTGGAGAGGATGTGGAGAAATAGGAACATTTTTACACTGTTGGTGGGACTGTAAACTAGTTTAACCATTGTGGAAGACAGTGTGGCAATTCCTCAAGGATCTAGAACTAGAAATACCATTTGACCCAGTCATCCCATTAGTGGGCATATACCCATAGGATTATAAATCATGCTGCTATAAAGACACATGCACACGTATGTTTATTGCAGCACTACTCACAATAGCCAAGACTTGGAACCAACCCAAATGTCCATCAATGATAGACTGGATTAAGAAAATGTGGCACATATACACCATGGAATACTATGCAGCCATGAAAAAGGATGAGTTCATGTCCTTTGTAGGGACATGGATGAAGCTGGAGACCATCATTCTCAGCAAACTATTGCAAGGACGAAAAACCAAACACCGCATGTTCTCACTCATAGGTGGGAACTGAACAATGAGAACACTTGGACACAAGAAGGGGAACATCACACACAGGTCTCTTTAGAGATCTGTCCGTTTGTGAAACCTGAGGAATGAGGGAAGAAGGCACAGTCAGTACATATATTTCCAAAAAGAATTTGGGCTGGGGCGGGAGTGTGCTATGCAAATCTTACTTTTGCAAAAAAGTTTTATAATGGAACGCCTTCCAGGTTCAAGCGATTCTCTTGCCTCAGCTTCCCGAGCAGCTGGGACTACAGGCATGTGCCACCACAGGCACGCGCCACCATGCCCAGCTAATTTTTGTAGTTTTAGTAGAGATGGGGTTTCACCATATCGGTCAGGCTCGTCTTGAACTCCTGACCTCATGGTCCACCTGCATTGTGATCAGGCCTTTGCAGTCCTCCCAAAATGCTGGGATTACAGGCGTGAGCCACTGTGCCTGGCCATCTTCTTTCTTTTTTACAATCAGGGTAGTTGAAATGAAGCACAAATTGGCTTGCCATTCAAACTTGAAGTGAAATTCAGCTATCCATTCACTCATTCAGTTAGCACATGATTTTTGAAAATTTGCCACTCCCATGTACCATCCTAGGACGTGGGGGTACAGAAGTCTACAAGCTGGACACAGACTGCCTCATGGAACTCACATAAAGGTCACAAATTGTGAGGATCTTCTTTCTCTGTAGAGGTTGGAATCCTTCCCTTGGAAGCCCAGACTTTGTATTTTTCATCAGTTTCTGTTTCTTGGGCTCCCTGCTTCTGCATAATGACCGCATCATGAGAGAACAGCGTGTTAGACTGATAAGAGACCCCAGAGATCACTTCATTTAGTGGCCTCATCTTACAAAGAAACTCAGAGAGTTAACCCGGCTTGCAGGTCCAGTGTCCTACATTCTTTCCAAAGTATTAGCATAAAAAATTTTTAAACACACACAAAATTGAAAGAATTTTGAGTAAACACCACGCCCATATACCCAACACTAAGATTCTAACATTACGTTAAAAAAAAAAAAAAAGTGTTGGCCAGATGCGGTGGCTCACTCCTGTAATCCCAGCACTTTGGGAGGCTGAAGTGGGCAGATCACTTGAGGTCAAGAGTTTGAAACCAGCCTGGCCACCATGGTGAAACCCCGTCTCTACTAAAAATACAAAAATTAGCCAGATGTGGTGGTGTGCGCCTGTTGTCTCAGTTACTCAGGAGGCTGGGGCAAGAGAATCGCTTGAACTCAGGAGCCAGAGGTTGCAGGGAGCTGAGATCGTGCCACTGCACTCCAGTCTGGGAGATAGAGGGAGACTGCATCTAAAAGAAAAAAAAAAAAAGTGTGTGGGTATCTGTATGTGGTGTATGTTTGTGAGTGTGTGTGTGTGTGTATTGAATAGACATGGCAGGGCAAGGGAGAAGAGGAGAAAAGATAGAACCAGGGTGGGCTGCTTAAATATCTGCACAGGAGAGTCAATCATGCATTTCTCTTCCCTTTCCAATTCTATCTTCAGTGACAGAGCATTTGTAGCTTGAAATCAGCTGTGATAGAAACACTAAACCTCCAAAATCAGCAAACGCTACAAGTCAGGGCATTTTCTTTTTCTGGGAAGCCAGTTTTCCTGCACACCATGGGATGAAACCAGAAGTTTGAATTTGGGTAACGGTTCACTGACTACAGATTTTGAAGAAGATACCGAGTTTGACTTGGGACCTGTTTGAAATAACAACTGGAAACAGTCTGACAACGTGGCAAATTCCATTAATAAATACCATTCACTCTCCTTTCAGTCGAGACTATAAAAATGTTTTTCAATGAACATTGCCTCCGAGTTTAAACAAAAATATGAAATCCTTCTGAAGACACATGTTTTTCATTAGATGTATAATTTCACTGGAGAAACCCTGAAAATATGATTTTTAAAGTAGATGCATTTTAATAACGGCAAGGTTTCTTATGAGCCAAAGAGTAGCTAAGCCACATAAGAAAATAACAAATCAATTGAGAATTCACATAAATGTGAGCTCCCATATTGGGGAGATTTAGGAAGAATTGTGCAGCATCGTGCTGCACAGAAATCAGAGTGAAGCTGTGGGATTTCACTAATCTCATCTCTGACTTGAACTCCTAAATTGAGAGGCAGTCTTTTCTATCCTTTTGGAGATATTCCTTTAAAAACTGAAACAATTTAACTATTCAGCAGAGATTTGTGAAATAAATTGTGAAGGATCCTCAGTATACTGAGTACAGTACGTAGAGTGGCGTTTAGGGTGGAAAGGCGCGAAGGACCTACTCGGTGAAAATATGTGTTACGAAGCAGTATTATTGCTGCATGATTCAAATTTTGTGGCCAAAATATACCATGTCTCTGCGTAAAAAAGCCGAAGGGGTAGAATGAGTAACAGCTTTTATGTTTGTTGTACTTACTGGTTGCTGTCTCTTTTCTGTTGTTGTGTAATGATTTTTGCTGCAGAATTACTGGTGCTAAGAAAAATGTCTTAATAAAATAAGAAAAGATGCATGATGATCACTCTTAACTAAGTGAAATATCATAAGTAACTTGACAATTTTCCATTCATACAGGGTGTCCCTGGGGCAAAGGGGGAACGAGGAGAGCGGGTAAGTATCCTGTGGCTCTGTTTTCTGGCCCCAGCTGATTGCACCCCTTCCATTGCATAAGCCCGATAAAGGATCGTCACTTACTAACATTATTATTCATTGCTATTGTACCAGTCCCTGTTTCTCCCTTTCCCCAATTCATTAGACTGTGGCCACGTTTTCCAGAGGTAAAATCCCTGTGGGCTGGGAGTCAGGAGAGCTAGTTTCTAGTTGCATATCTGCTACCATCCAGGTCAATGAACTTGGGCTCATTTCTTTAAGGATAAAATGGAGAGAATCGCTCTCATATAATTTACGAAGTGGATTTGATGAGAACATTGTATAATAGATTTGAAAAGGCTTCAGAAAAGTAAAAACTTTATACAAGTGACAAGTGGCAGCATGGCACTCCTGAGTTTTCTGATGCTCCAGCGTTCACACCCAGGAAGACAATGGCAGGCATAGAATCAAAGAATTGGCCCCAAAACTGAAGTCAGCTTGATTTAGGGGTTGTCTCTCTCCTTCCAGAAATTGTGCAGCTGCTAATATAATTGTGCCATTGGCTATAGCAGAAACAGCAGTGGCCTTGGGCTCATCCAATTACCTCTATGAAATCTTGGGCCGTGTGTTTAATGCTATTCAGCTATAAAACGGGTTTAACACCTTTCCTCTGGGTTGCTATTAGTATTAAATGAGCCACTGCTCAAGAAAGTGCAGTATTTTATAAGCTCTAAAGAGCTATAAATCAGGTATTAAATATATATGGGTTTGTTTCAAAACTATTAAATTTTTTAGAATATGGGACTAGAAATACTTATTTGTGCTTGTTAATCTAATAAGGACTCCCAGGATCCTTGAACCATGAATATCAAATTGCTTACCCCTTCTCTGCATGCACCGTGGTGGTCAAACCCACCCATTGCTAGGAGCCAAAGATCCCTGATGGGAACAATGGGGCAAGTCAGATCCACATCCTGGAAGTCCTGGTAATGTGGCTGGGCTTACAGCTGAGTCAGGAGTATGCTTTTTTTTCATCCAGGGTGACCTGCAGTCTCAAGCCATGGTGAGATCAGTGGCACGTCAAGTATGCGAACAGCTCATCCAGAGTAAGTATATAATGGTTACGGAAGTTGTTCCCCTTAACAAACTCTCATCCAGAAGAGTTTGCTTTTCCCGTGAGCGTACCACTAAGGAAAACTCCAAAGCATTGTCTTGGTGCAGACACAGAAGCTTTACAGATGACCATCACTGACCCATCAAAGAGATCATCACAGATTACCCTAGAGCTCTACATCGATGGTACAAAAGCCAAATTCCTTTGTGTCATCGGTCCAAG
The DNA here is from genome assembly GCF_049350105.2 of Macaca mulatta. Classification (NCBI taxonomy): domain Eukaryota; kingdom Metazoa; phylum Chordata; class Mammalia; order Primates; family Cercopithecidae; genus Macaca; species Macaca mulatta. The sequence continues at coordinate 130,727,357 of NC_133413.1, forward strand.
AACCGCCCGTTTGCCCATGTAAATTTAACTTGACTGCCCAGATCAAATCTATTCCTTTCTCGTCTCTCCAGGTGGGTAGGATTTTTTCTCAAGTGTTCAGCACTTGAAAGCTGCCAGACTACATCTTCAGAAGCTACCTCAGAAAGACAATTTATGGTGTTGATTTTTATTAACTTGCAAGGTTTAAATGAATATTTCCTTCTTATCCATTTCGCGTCCATTATCTTCTGGTTAGCCTAAGGTCTTCTCATTTATCTCTTAAGATGTTTACCAAAGTACAAACACACACACATGGACAGGCTTGCTCTGACGTTTGAGATGATATTATATTTGGACTTTGTGCCAAAAATTACATCAGAACAAACTTGATATGATGCCTGTCCCATTTCTTCATTTTTCTTGAGCTTTTTGATAGCACTGTATTTCAGTGCCCATTTGCTTAGATACCCACCACTTTTGCACGTTTCCCCTCTGCCCACTGATTATATATTTTATCACAGTAATCTAATCAAAGGGTTACTAGCATGGGCCCTTCTCTTTGCCGTAATTTGTTCAGTTCCAGGAATATCTGAGGCCAAGCAGAGGTGAACTATCTCTCTCAACCCCACCCAGCTCTCGCCTAGCTCTGCTGTGCAGCCCTCCCACCCAATAGCACCCCGGCTTCCAGGGCTGACATTCCCCAGGTGGCTAATTGGCTTGGGGTTACATTCATTTTAACTCAGGAAAGTTTGGGAGTTGGGCCAGGAAGCCCTGCAAATATCTAAGAAAGCTCTGTTGGCTAAGTCCAAAATTCCATCTTTAGTTCTGAGATAAATCCAAATCTCACCCTGGAGGAGGCATGGAGTTGAGATCTGCATAGGCTTGGAAGAGTTTTCATTAGGGCAAAAACATCAGGGCAAACAGCGTATGAAGCTACCAACTTCAGACACAGTAGTCATGCTCCTTATATTTTAACGTTATTTAATTTTCTCTTATATTGCCCAAACGATGTGTGTGTCTGTGAGAGAGAATTTACCAGTTAAATATAACTGTTTAAGTTTAATGCCAAAATAGGATCTTTAAAAAGACATTATAAAAGAGAAATTGAACATTAATCATTTTGTACTGACATATTGTAAATAACCTGTATCTTGAATTGTTCTGTAGATTTCTGATTTCAGGTGTACATTGTAAATGAGCAGATCATTATTTTCAGAAAACTTAAGGCGTAAATCTTACTATGACTCACTGACCACAACACAAGAAAGATCTCACGATACTTGCTGTCTTATTCTACTGTAGAATAAAAATCATGTGTAAATATCTGGTTATTTAAAGCGTGCCCCAAAAATCAAGGGTTCAAAATCAATTTTTTCTCCTTACAAATTCTCAGAGTCTTGTGACTGACTTCTAGGAAGTAGAAGTCAGCAAGGGATTGGTTACATAGCAAAACTTAAACAAGTCCATAAAATAGCAAAGCCCTGCCTGTCAATATACTAGAAGGAAATCAAAAAAGTTGCATGCAACTTGATAAGCCAGGCCCAACCTACTCAGTGTCTGTATTTCTGGCACCTCAACAATCTTCCCTAACACTACTTCAGTTTCCTCTGGGCTCCTTACTGTATTCCTTCAGCTGCCACTCAAAACTGGATTTTTCGGTTAGCAAATAATTCCTCACAAGCTCACTTCTCTAGTTTTTAGTTCACAGTTGATCAGAATTATGCTAGGAAGAGTTACATGGGAAATTATTCAACACCAAAGTCATGACAGCTGGGAAAATGATAATGGACAGACCCCGTGTCAAAGGCAGAAGCTGAAAAAGCAAATGAGGAAATATCTCACCTGCCCAGGCAGCAATGGATGTGCCTGCTAATAGCCTTGAGTCATCAGGAGGGGATCCCTAGTTACAGTGACAATCCAATGCTTAAGAAAAGAATGCACTGAATGTATTTTAGAGTGAATTCCTTGAAGAAATGGTTACTATTTTTTATTTAGTTTTAAATATTTCAAAATGGATAAATAATAGTAAACTAGAAAATTCACTTAGGTTGGGAAATCTCATCTCCTAATGATGTTGGAAAAATGAGACATCATGATATCAAGTACTTTATACTTGTAATTAGTAACATATATCTGTATATATATTTTCCAGACATAACTGAGTTAAGCGATTGTGGGAGAGAGTGCCAGATCTTTTAAAAATATAAAGCTAGTGGGAGTTTCTGCCAATGAGACCCAAGTAAAGGTTCCCAAAAAAAAGCTTCATGACCAAGAGATACTCGAGTTGAGACAGAGCACTTGTCTGGGGATTTGTGAGCAAGAGGGTGGGGAGGCTTTGTGCGTTGTAGAAAAGACAAATAACTTGGGGAGTAATTGCTAGAGAAATGGCAGCTGGGTGAGAGGGTCTAGGGGTCAAATAAATGTTGAGGGTAAAGATGAAATTTATAACTTCTGCTCAATGATGTTTATTGAGATGTTGATGTGAGCTGCAGAATTCCAAACACATGAGATGCCACTTGACAACAGTCCAACCCTTAATATCATCCAGAGTAAAACATAAAAAATGTTAAGCTGGAAATCAACGTATTTCAAAGGGGTGTGATTTTTCCCTTGGTGGGTATCTAACAGAATTGTTTGGAGCCTTAACGAATGACACCCGGTCTCTTTCCTTGTGTGACAGTTCACTGAATGCTGTCTTTATGCTTCGTGCCTCAGGTCACATGGCCAGGTACACTGCCATCCTCAACCAGATTCCCAGCCACTCCTCATCCATCCGGACTGTCCAAGGGCCTCCTGGGGAGCCTGGGAGACCAGGCTCACCTGGAGCCCCTGGTGAACAAGGACCCCCAGGCACACCAGGCTTCCCCGGAAATGCAGGCGTGCCAGGGACCCCAGGAGAACGAGGTAAACTGGGCCCCTTATCCCAGAGGAACTCCTCTGAGCTGGGTGCAGGGAAGCAGAACATTCTAGTGGTGTTTATACAAGGAGAAAGTCTGAAACAATTGACTTAAATTAATTCTGCCCCATCTATTCTGCAGTTTCTTGTTTATTTATCTGAGACTGAGAAAATTGAGCAATCTGCCAAGTGTTTATCAAGAGCCATATCTACTTACATGAAAGAGGAAGGTCAGAACCCCCAAATCACCTCTGAGAGGATTTGAGCTAATGAAAGAAAGATATCCCCTCTAGATGGATGAGGTCAAAAAGAGTGCCCCTTCCAAGGTGAAGAATTAGAAAATGATGCCGCCCTCTGACCAAACATGGCGTCACACCAATGTCAAGGCAGAGAACTCACTCTGGTGGTTTGCTGGTGCTTTATTTGTGCAGTGCCCAGACTGGGCAACAGTCAGCGGCAGTCCTGAGAAGAGTCATGAATTGTATCAGCATATAGTTCACATGTTCCTATATAGACTGTGTCAGCTCTAAACCTCAAATTAAAATAGTGTCTGTGGCTCATCTTCCCATTATATCAGACAACATTTTATTTAGTAGTTTCATGGGCCAATGTTTTGTCCTTCCCACTAAAGTTTCCTTAAAATAGAGATTCTACCTTAGCCTTTTCTTCCACCATCTACAGGTCTTAGAAGTATTGTGTAACACAACAATAAAACTTTTGACTGAATCTATAGTTGACTAAGATCTTCCATTCCAGAAGCAGGTAAAGGAGATGTGGGAAGTCATGGTTGTGTATCAACCATGAAGAAAGTGATGGGAAAGAGAGACAACCAATCAGAGTATTTTCTAAGATACATTTTGTAGAACATAGACCTGGGGAAAAACTAACTTTTACCTGTCTGCTGTGTGAGCGTTATTAGTTTTGTGGGATGGGTAGGATATATTCCTTTTATAAAATTTGATTTAAAATACAGATTACAAAAACAGTATTTCATATTTATTTTGACTCATGCCAACAGGCCTTGTGTATTTCTGCCTCTGCACTTTTGTACACATTGTTTTCCCTCTTTGGAAATGTCCTTTCCTTCCTTTGTCTTCCATACATCTTACTCTTAGTTCAAGACTCAGCTGTCTTATACATGAAATTGTTATTTATCACCCCAGAACCCAAATATCTCCGCCCCCATGAACACCTGATGCCCTACTGTCTTTTCTTTCTGTTTTAGCACTCATCAGGCATTAGCGAACAGCCAGGTTGTTGAGAGCAGGTGTTGGTTCTGAATTGCTTTGCACAATGCTTTGCACTTAATAGGTACTTACTAGATAGTTGTTGCTTTAATTGTGACCCAGTTCTGATTTTTCTTTCTGAAAGTTTTCCCCTGTGTCTGAGCACAAAATCAGCAGATGTAGAAAATGGCATCATTCCCTCACAACTCACCAAAGACCTGGCAGCCTGGAATGTGGCCCCCTCTGTCAGCAGGGCATCCTCTGATGCTGTCAATAATGGAGAAACTGTGACTCAGTGAGCACAGAGCCAGCACCTGAGTCACTCCCAGCAAGTCATAAGTTGTCTTTGTTCTTTTTGGAAGTCTTAGTCCCGTTCTTGCCAGACCGAGTCTCTCCTGCTCTGCAAGTGCACTTGAATGATTAGACCACAAAAAAATCACCCAAGCGTTCTCAAAGGGCAGCCCAGACGACCTTTGGAAATATGAATTTCCATGATGTAATTTTCTTACATACATATTGATGTATATTCTAAAGAGTACAGTAGACAAGCAGAATCCTGTATTTCACAAATACATAAAAGATGACAGTAAGACAGAAAGTGAGACATGTCCTTTGAGCATGGGGGAAACGTGATTTTAGTTGATCACCACTTGAAGGGTGTGATTTTGCGATGACTATTATAGGTCAGGGCTTATAGGCCAGCATCCAAGGGGCTCTTCGTTCCCGGCAAAGTTATTTCAGCTGCAGCTGGGGTTCGCTGCTGCAAAGTAGGCAGTGATGTTTGGTTCTTAGCCTTGAGATCCAAATATCCAGGAAAGATTAAGAGAGGAAAGGTCTGTCTTTCCACTAAGTCAAAACAATAAAATTTAAAAACTGAAGTCTTCAGCTATCTTTTCTCTTTCTCATTTTCTATAAAAGGAAGCATATGAAGATATTGAGGTAAGGCCAAAAAGGCTCAAAGTCAGCCAACATCAAGACTTGAAATAAGAGCCAGAGACTGTGTTTTTTTTTTTCTGCCGTATAAAATATGATTATCATCATTCTTGATAAAATAATGTTATAAGGACACAATATTGTAACGAGTAAAAATAAGTACTATTACCAGGCAGTGTATGTAGCACATAATAAACTACACAAGCAAGATTATGAGAAATATGGCTGTTGAGCATTCTGGCATGAACATTGAAATGAGGCTCACTTTCTGCTTAGGCTTCCTATGAGCCTCATAGGAGTCTTCCTTAAAAAATTCACTACTGGGTCTCTACCCAGGGGAAAAGAAATCATTATACCAAAAAGATATTTGCATATGCATGTTTATAGCGGCACAATTCACAAGTGCAAAAATGTGGAACCAGCCCAAATGCCCATTAATCAACAAGTGGATAAAGAAACTGTGGTGTATATATATATGTGATGGAATACTACTCAGCCATAAAAAGGAATGAATTAATGACATTTGCAGTAACCTGGATGAGACTAGTATTCTCAGTGAAGTGACTCAGGAATGGAAAACCAAACATCATATGTTCTTACTCATCAGTGGGAGCTAAGCTATGAGGATGCAAAGGCATAAGAATGATACAATGGGCTTTGGAGACTTAGAGGGAAAGGATGGGCAGGGGATGAGGGATAAAAGACTACAAATAGGGTATAGTGTATACTGCTCGGGTGATGGATGCACCATAGTCTCACAAATCACCACTAAAGAACTTATGTAACCAAACACCACCTGTTCCCCAATAACCTATGGAAATAAAAAAAAAAGTTTTTTTTTAATTCACAGCTCCATTCAGTTTGGATAATTTTTCATCAGAAGTGCCTGCTCTAACTTTTCTATTCTAGTTTTTCAAACTTTTAAAAAATGTGATACACAGAGGCCGGATTCGGTGGCTCACGCCTGTAATCCCAGCACTTTGGGAGGCCAACGTGGGCGAATCACAAGGTCAGGAGATCGAGACCGTCCCGGCTAACAGGGTGAATCCCCGTCTGTACTAAAAAATACAAAAAATTAGCCGGGCACGGTGGCGGGTGCCTGTAGTCCCAGCTACTCAGGAGGCTGAGGCAGGAGAATGGCGTGAACCCAGAAGGCGGAGCTTGCAGTGAGCTGAGATCGCACCACTGCACCCCAGCCTGGGCGACAGAGCGAGACTCCGTCTCAAAAAAAAAAAATGTGATACACAGTAAAAAATACTTTTGGCATCATGATGCAATATTGCTTATGCATATGCATGCATGCAAATATATATAACTGGGACAAAAGAAATTATTTTTACCCTTCCTGTTATTCCCTGTTTTCTTCTTTTATTAAAAGAATGAGGAGAGACCTTGGGTTTCATTCCCTTAGTTTGAAAAACGCTATCCCCGTACAATGTCTTTGATTAACCCCATCTTTATCAGAGAAATGGCAAAGAATATGCATTTTTAGAGAGCAGAAGAAAAATTATGGATTTTCCTTTCATATTCGCAATGTGATGTACATGGCTCTTCATGACTTTTCTTATTATCTAAAAGAAGATTGCACTTTTGCTCCATCTGATTGTCTATATCTCTCTTCATTAACCCTTTGTCTCCTTTAACTTAAACTCCTTTTTGTAAGTTTGTGTGGAAGAGTTTTTAGCTATCCTCTTACACAGATTGTAATAGAGAATTCTTAGAATTTAAGGATTCAAAGGGATCCTCTGGCTAACGTTGTTCAGGTTTTCTATCTGAAGCTCGAAATCCCACTTAGATTTGTCTAATTATTGGCACCTAGCATTGAAAAGGCCTCATTTGCATAACATCATGCTTTATATTAAGCAGCCCAATTTCTCACCTGCTTTTCCTTGTCACTTGTTCTTCTCTATTAATTTATGTCAAAGAAAAGCTATTTTTCCATGGGATGCTCGTTGGTTACCTCTCCCCATTAAACCCTGTACTGTCGTCATGTAAATGGTTCTGTATAACCTGGCTCCTCGTTATCCCAAAATTCAGAAGAGAGGACCAGCTCTGAGGTTCCTCTTTTGATCACTGAACCATGGCAATCCAGTGCTTGACTGGACAGTCCAGTGGTTGACTACTATGTGTCAATCGCTGTTCTGACCTCAACTTACTCTCCAGTCACAGTTTTGGGTGATTCCAAACCAGATTTCCTCAATTACAGATCGTTTTCTATTTCTGCTCTGTGCATATCATTCCCAGATGATTCATCTGTTTTTGTTTACTCAATTTATTTAAATGTTCATTCTCTACACTGGTATCTTGAGCCATATATTAAACAAGTCAACAATAAGTTTGTTGGTTCATAGTTCACAAAATTAAGTTTCTTTATTTACTTGAAAAGAACTAGAAAATTACCCTGATTTCAGTCTTTTTTTTTTTTCTTTCTTGGAGACAGGGTCTTGCTCTGTCCCCTAGACTGGATTGCAGAGGTGTGATCTCGGATCTTGGCTCACTGCAACCTCCGCCCCCCGGGTTCAAGCAATTCTCCTGCCTCAGCTTCCCAGGTAGCTGGGACTACGGGCAGGCACCACCACGCCCGGTTGATTTTTGTATTTTTAGTAGAGACAGGGTTTCACCATGTAGGCCAGGCTAGTCTTGAACTCCTAACCTCAACTGCCCCCACCCCCTGCCCCGCCTTGGCCTCCCAAAGTGCCGGGATTACAGGTGTGATCCAGCGTGCCCAGCCTGATTTCAGTCTTTATGCAACTCCTTTACTTTCCATAATCCCTCCAAAATTTTTGAATCAGAGAAACCATCTAATCATCTATCTAACCTAGCCATCTAAAGATTTTCATTTTAGATTGTATAGCTGGATGGCTGGAATTTATATCTGGTTTATCTTATACAATAAGTCAGCAAATATTAAATGCAGAGTTTACGTAAGGTTTTTCAGTTTGGCAGATAGATAATACTACTATTTATAGCTTCTACTTATTGAACTCCAATTGCATCTGCCAAGTGTTGCGCTCAGTGCTGTACACACTACCTCATTTGGGTAAAGTGAAAGACCTGGTTTGGATAAGGAAGGAATATGAAACATTGCTGAGGGCACAAACTGGGAGATGGTAAATGCTAAATGAGTTATATAGAATATAAATGGTTTCAGAATGTAGAGGAAGATGTCAGTCACTGTGGTCTTTGAGAAGAACGGGTGTAGACATTTATTAAGCAACTACTATGTGTCAGTCGCTAAGCATGTTATGTGATGCTCATAAAAATCTTATGAGATCAGGATTAGTTCCATGTTAGGTGAGGAAACTGAGGCTCTGCTAGGTTGTTAATTGTCCAGGGTCACACGGCGGAACAATAGGGGTCTAGATATGTATGATTCCAGAATGCCTGTGCTTGCTAGCTTCGCCACTTAAATAACTATGTGATCTTGACCACTTAAGCTTAAAACTTAATCTCTGAATCTCCGTTCATTCATTCAGTGGTACTTACTGAGCATCTACTACATTTCCAGCTTGTGCTGGGCATTGATGACATGGTGGTAAACAGGGTATACATTTCCTGACTTGTACCTTACTGTTAGTGGGAGATGGATATTAAGCAAATTATATATGAATCATTTAATTTCAGTTGTAATTAGTGCTATGAAAAAGTACAGGATAACATATGGCATACAAAAAGAGACCGACTTGATCAGTGATGTTTTGCTGAGACCTAGAACTTTAGTAGGAACTTGCCGTAGCAATAAGAGAGTTGGGGAAGAGCATTCTAGCAGAGGAGGCAATAGTGTGTGCAAAGGTCCTGAGGTGAGAAAGGGCTTGAAACCTTTAAGGCAGTGACTCTCCCTTTCACAACAAATAATTTCTCAGGTCTCTTTTACTGTTCCAAAATAAAATTCATAGATATTAAATATAACCTATCTTCACATATCATTAAACAAACAACACTAAATAGAGAAATTACAATGTTCTGTAGTGTAATACAAAGGAGAACTAAAAGGAAAGTAATTTATAGTCAAATAATTTATTCCAATATGTATTTTAATGTAAAAACAACCTCTAATCATTTCATCAACAAGAAGTTCCCCTACAAGTATCGAGAATGTCTCCTAGGGATGGCACTGCCCCTACTAAGCTCCATTGCTTTGGATAACAGAAAAAAGAATAGTATGGTTGGAGCTTGGTGAGTTAAAAGGATAGTAAAAATTCAGGAGGAGGGAGGAGTAGACAGAGGCCACAGGATGCAACCAACATTTTGTGAGTCTGGGTAAGGAATTTGAACTTATCCTAAGAACAAGGTAAACTTTCTGCAATTTCTGCTTCAGGATGCCATTATAAAGACTTAAGTCACTCTGCATTTGTCTCTGTTGTGTTCACAGTGGTGACCTACTAAGATAATAAACGCATGATTGCATTATGCAAATAAATGTAAATTATCTTGTCCTCCTTTCCCCATGTGCTCAATAGCAAACAGAACTCCCCCAGGAAAACAAAAGTAAACAAGGAATCAGCCTTCCTTTGAGCACTGTGAGTAGGTAGCATTCCCTCTCAGAGACTCAGACACGGCAGCATGGCAGGGAAATGGTGCACCCACATGAAAGCTAAACCTGTCCCCCTAATGCTCGGGGTAAGCTGTGAGTCATGAGGACTCAGACATCTGTAGAGAAAACTGAGTTCCAGATTGATTTTAAACTGGGAGAGAGAAGTGGGATATTCCTGTGGTTAAAAAGACCATCGCGTTTCTGAGTAAAACCGTAGCGCTTCTGAGCCAGAAATGCTGCAATGGTAAATATCATTTTTGTGAAATTTCTTAATGTCCCATGTATCCTAGCTGATTCCTGGAAAAATTATCTCTGTGGGACAGATCATCTTGATTAAAGATCGAGTGCTGGTAGAGCTTTCGTTATTATTTGCTAAATGGCACTGAAATATTTTCAGGTCTTCCCTATGATTTTGTATTACAGTGGATATTCAGTTGCATGAGATGTGTTCTTTCTTTTTATTGCTGTTAAAAATTTGCTGAAATAGGCTGGGCACGGTGGCTCACGCCTGTAATCCCAGCACTTTGGGAGGCCGAGGCAGGTGGATCACAAGGTCAGGAGTTTAAGACCAACCTGGCCAAGATGGTGAAACCCTGTCTCTACTAAAAATATGAAAATTAGCTGGGCATGGTGGTGGGCGCTTGTAATCCCAGCTAGTAGGGAGGCTGAAATAGAGAATTGCTTGAACCCGGGAAGTGGAGGTTGCAGTGAACAGAGATTGCACCACTGCACTCCAGCCTGGGCGACAGAGCGAGACTCCTTCTCAAAAAAAAAAAAAAAAAAAAAAAATTGCTGAAACAGGCCAGTAGCAGTGGCTCACACCTGTAATCCCAGCACTTCAGAATGCCAAGGCAGGCAGATTGCTTAAGGTTAGGAGTTCAAAGCCAGCCTGGTCAACATGGTGAAACCCTGTCTCTACTTAAAAAAAATACAAAAATTAGCTGGGTGTGGTGGCTTGCGCCTGTGATCCCAGCTACTTGGGAGGTTGAGGCAGGAGAATTGCTTGAATCTGGGAGATGGAGGTTGCAGTGAGCTGAGATCATGCCACTGCACTCCAGCCAGAGCAAGACTCTGTCTCCAAAAAAAAAAAACAAAAAAACAAATCTGCTGAAATACATGTTACCTTCTTCCTTCTTTGATTCTGCATCCCCTGCCTCTCATTTCCTGAAAAACGAATAAAGATAGTTTTCTCCTTCTTTTTTCCACCCAGTACTCATCTGGTAAAGTCCAATTTGAATGCCCTTCAGAACAAGACGTTTCTCTGAAGGTTTAGTGGATTGTGTTTTCCTAAAGGTATAGTCATCTTAAGGCATTGACAAGGAATGCTCTTTACTTTCTTGTTTGCATCATCTTTTATTGATTTTTTTTTATTACAAAGTGACTCTTTACATTGATCATGGCTGCAGAAAGAAACTCTATGTATTAGTGATCTATTGCTGTGTGACAAATTACTTTAAAACTTAGTGGCTTAATAGCAACAAATATATATAATGTCCATTTTTGTGGGTCAGGGATGTGAGTTTTATATCGGTGCTGTTGGCTACGAGTCTTGCATAAAGTTGCAGTCAATATGTCATTTAGGAAGCCAGTCGTCTGAAGGCTTGACTAGAGCTGTTGCATCTGTTTCCAAGATGGTGCCCTCACAGGGCTGTTGGCGGGCGTCTCCAGCCCTGGCTGATGATTGGCAGGAGGATTCATTTCCTTGCTGCGGAGCTCTTCGTGGGGGCATGGTTGAGAATACATTTTCAACGCATAGAGGCTGCTTTCCTCAGAGCCACTGATCCAAGAGAGAGAGCAAAGAGGAGTTCCCATTATAATTTTGGCATCTAGTCTCAGAAGCCCAAGCTTTTACTTTCACCATATTCTATTTGTTAGAAGGAAGTCACTAAGCCTGGCCCACACTCAAGTAGAGAGGAATTGGGCTGCACACTTTGGAGGGAGGCATTTTAAAGATTTTGTGAGTGCCTGTTTAAACCATTACACTCTTCTAAATTAAAACAAGGCCTTCTGGCTGAGCATTGCAAAGAGGGTGATGCTCTCATCCACTGAAATGATTTCCAAGCAGTATGACGTCTACAATGCTGAATAATGAAGGGCTCTTGTGAAGAGTTGGCTTACCCTGCCTGTTTTCACCATTTATGTTTGTTTTTCTCTCCTGTATTTTTAAATCATCCAAATGACAGATGTAGGTTTTCAGAGGGAAACGCAAGATGCAGGTGTAAGCACCTTTAAAAACAGTAGCAATTATTGGGAAAAATGTTTTTGAAAGCTACTAATACCTTTTGTGTTCCTGTTTCTGAAATTAATTGTAATTAGAACAAAATCCATTTTCAAAACAAACACAAAGAATGAGAGAAAAAAAAAGCCGTTGACAAATTAAAATTAGCATTAAATTATGTTTCCACGCTTTATAATTAGTAGAATATGACTGTTACAGTAATAAAAAGCTATAACTAGTGTTTTGTCTGTCTTTGTCATGGAAGCTAGTATCATTGTTTCTGTAGATAAAAACATTTTAAAACTTTAATTGGAAAGTCTATTAGTCAGTTTGAACAAATATTTGGTAAATCAATGACTGATTAATCCTACTGCAATTAGTGTGTGACACGTGTCATTCAATAGGGATAGAGTATACTTTCTTGATTTGGCCTTTAATAATTTCTTTCTGTTCATCCTTTCTTACAATGAGGCTACCTTATCCCCGAAAACAAATTTTAATGTACATTTTTCTTTTATTCCTCATAATACATGAAATACAATAGTTATTTCATAAGTCATAACTAGTTTATAGTGTTGATAACCTCTTGGCTAGCTTTTTGACTGCCATTCCTCATTCACCCTTGAGCCCTGATAAAAACAAAGTCCCATGTGGATATTGTGCATCAATCCTGAGACATCATGGTGACAGATTACTGCCACGTGAACAATGTAAGCATTTCCTTTCAAGTTGTTGTCGTGTAATTTAGCCAGAAAATCATGACAAGTTTTCTGAGAAGGAGATTTGGTTACACTAGATAATAAAAGAGAGAGAGATAAAGAAACTCCTTTTTTAAAAATGTAGGAATGTATTTTGTCATTTTCTAAATTTTCAAGCCTTGAACATAAGTAAAATGGAAATATAATGTAGTTTATATGATAAAACTAAAGTTGTTTGTATTAGCTGTGATAAACCGTTTTTGGTGAATTTTTTGACATGGCTTTCAAAGCCATGACTGTAATAAGTTAATTATCAAAATGCATTTTTAGAGGAGGGTGAAAATATGCAGAGAAAAGATATATTCATTAATCCTTTCCATTTTCATTGTTCTAGATTTGACTTTGGCATTCAATTACTACGTAAATATGGCGAAGTAGTTTGACTTTCCTGAACTTCTTTGCTAGTTTGGAAAAACATGATGAGTATCCTTGATTTTGGATGTGTTTATCCTTTTTTTTTTTTTTTTAACTTTAACTTCTGGGATACACGTGCTGAACGTGCAGGTTTGTTACATAGCTATACATGTGCCATGATCGTTTGCTGCACCTATCGACCCGTCATCTAGATTTTAATCTCCCCATGCATTAGATATTTGTCCTAATGCTCTCTGTCCCCTTTTCCCCAACCCCCTGACAGCCCCCGGTGTGTGATGTTCCCCTCCCCGTTTCCATGTGTTCTCGTTGTTCAACTCCCACTTACGAGTGAGAACACAGTAATGGGTCTTTCATGCTGATCGTGAAGGGCTGTTGGTCATAACACATTTTGTTTTACATTCTGTAGACCCTGACCTCATCCCAATGCCTGGACACAGCTCTCTTTTCTAAGAGTGGAGAGCATCGTGTCATTTTCCAGTTCTGCAAGGAATGAAGACCAAGCTCCAATTTAAATATCATCAACTGGTTGACTATTCAAGCTGAACCTGAAATATTCATTTTTAAGCTATAGAAATTGGCTCCTTTTGCCACTAATTTTGAATAATTTATAATTTTCTTAATAGTCAAGAGTGGAAATAATATAATAGAAGGAATTATCAAATTTTATTTGATTTTTATTCCTCTTAAGAAGGAATAATCAAAATTTTGTAGCAGAAAGTAATAGATTGGCATTTGGTCTGACATTCTTATGTACCAGTGAGGTCATAGTGTCAGTGGCAACACTGGGTGAACAAAAAGCCCGGATTCCTGATGCCTGATTTAATGCCCATTTTCTCCTGCCACTCACCTGTATTGCAAATGGTCAACCTGCAGGCTACACTAGCCTAGTGTGCACTGATGAACTTTGCACCTCATCTTCTCTCTCTCTCCACCCTTCTCTTTTTAACTTCCACTCTTCCTACTTCTCCTCTTTCCTTCCTACTGCACTTCCTCCCTCTCGCTGCCCAAATTTAGGTGAGTCTGTGGGCAAAATACCCAAGAACCCTCTACCTATACTGTCCTGTCTGATAGAGACTAATAGAAAGACCTGAAGTGCTAACCCCTTTGCCTTGATCTTGCTTTGGTTAGTGGATTCCTTTGACCATTGAGTGCCCCCAGTTAATGATTCAACGTGTTTTCCTCTGGATTTTCTGTGGAACTGGCACAGGGTTTACTGGTAGAGCTGGGCTCTACAGGACTCCAGGCTGCCTTAACCAACGTATTGCCTTGTAGCACCCGGAAGGAGCAGATCCAGGTTTTGTGGAACCTGAAGCTCACGACTTGGGGTTCCTCTTGAAGAAAAAGAATACAAAGTCCGAACATAAAATTAAGTAGGAGGTACTGAAGGTGGCCCTTACAAGTTAGTGTCTCTCCATAGTCTGGCACACAAAGCTTGTTGTGCTCTGGACTAGACTATCCTTATGTTCTATTGCCTGTGAAACAACCTGAAACTGCCAAAGCCATACCAAACCATTTCTGGTCCCCCAGGCATGTTCTGTTGTCTCCAACCTGCAAGCCTTTGCACATGCAGGTTCGTCTGCCACCGTGCCCATCTGTCACTTCTTTAGCAGATAATGCCTGTTCTTCAAGATGTCATTTCAGGCTCAGCCATATTGGAAAGCCTTCTGGAGTCCCCACAGGACCCTCAGTTCCATGCTCTCATATTCTGCTGTAGCTGTTTTCACATTGCATTATAACTACTTGTTACCTGTCCGTGTTTCCTACTCCATGACAACCTGCTACATGCAGGATGGGTGCTTTTGACTCTGGATTCCCAGTGGTTGATGTTGGGACTGGGCTAGGCAGTTTGTGTTGTTTGCCTTCTCCTGGCTTTAGCTTCATGGTGCTGTGTGTCCAGGCCCCTTTGCCCTCTGCTCTTTGGCAAGGTCAGCCCAATGGGAAGCATTGAGGAAGATTGGAGGGTACGAAGAAGGGCAAACCCCACCCCTGCCTCCTCTGCAACTCCAGCTGTAGCCGCCACCCCTCTGCGCCCCTGCTTCTACTGGACAATCTCCCCCTCTATTTCTAGATCCTACTGGAAGTCCCTGGGCTCTGGGCTCCAGTCACATTTTTTTTTCTCAATGTCTGTACTCTCCTACGGGTAATAGTGGTTCCGTGTTGTTGCCAATTTGTAAGTTACACCTTTGCTTGGTTTCTAAGCTTTTCTGTCATCCATGTTATCAAGTCTCTGTGTTAAATTCCAAATTTCCTCTGTCTGAAAGATCTAGAGTGGTTTGTATTTCCCTGGCTGAGCCCTGAATTATAAAGGCACAGTAGATGGCCAGTTGCTACATGAAAAAGACAATGGGAAGAGGGACCTTTAGCAATCATTTGCAAGGCTCATTTACATATAAAACAACTACGTGTTTTCCATCCCTGTCCATCTTAGCATAAGACATGCAGCCCCAGAAACGGTACTAGTCGTACAGACCAAACATGTAGAAATAGAAGAGCTTAACAAAATGCATACAGTACTTATTGAATTGAGTCCAATTAATCTGCCTTCTTGTAACTAGGTGCTAGGTCCAGTACCTTGCACTTAGTAGGCATTCACACAAACATTGAACGAAGAACAGACTGTACTTGCAATCCATCACCAGCATATCCCAGGCAACCGACAGTATAATAACACAGCAAGCCTTGATCTATAATCTCCGTGACTTTTTGGTACAATTACAGTGGAAGCATTCCCCAGGCCTTGCATAGCTTCCTGGGCATAAGTCCTGGGAGTTCCTTAGAATGTCTGGGGATGAGGAAGGAGTGACTGTGCTCCAGAAGCAACAGAGACTCCAGGCTGGAGTGCGTGGTGTGGTCAGCGGGGCCATAAAGATGAATAAAATCTCCCGACTCAGAGGCCAAAAGGCCAAAGAAAATAGGAAACAGACAACCAAGGGCCGGTCCCTGGACATGTCAGTGTGAGCAGGATAAATCCTCTTAAAGTGAACTCCAAATCTTGCTCAGGGCAGACAGCAAGTATACAAATTGAGGAAAGCAGCTGAGGAAATGTGGTGCTAAACACGGGGCTGACTGCTGAGGCCAGAGAGAGTGTACAGACACATTTGGCAGGAGGTTTTGGAAGCCATACTATAGCAAGCAAGACAAGAAAGAGCTTTCAGGTCCAGCTTAGGATGGAGAGGCAGGGAGTGCCGTGGTTGAGCACAGAGGCTTCTGCGCCAATCTGCCTGGGTTGAGATTTTGGCTCTGTTATTTCCTACCTAAGGACAAGTGACTTACCCTCTCAAGATCCAGCTCTCTTTCGGGGTTATAGTAGTGCCTGCCCTTGTGGCTCTTGTGGAAATAACATGAGTTTGTTCATGTGAAGCAGCTGGCATCCGAAACCTAGTGAGATAATTTGTAGGCAGTGCTGATACATTCTCAGGCACATTTTTGATTTGTCAAAGTCTGCAATCAAATTTTGTATTCCATTCATTCATCCATTGCTTTAACAGATATTTCTTGAGTGCTTCATGTGTGACTGGCACTTGGAATATAAGGAAGATCTAAAACAAACAAGTCCCAGATTTTGTGGGCCAGAAAACGAAAATATTGGCGAGTCAGTATTAGGTTAGCAGTGAGGGAAAATCAGGTAACCTGAAATGGTTTCTGATGAGACTCTGAAGAATGAATGAATATGACAAATGTGCCACTCTAATGGGGGATGTTGTACAATGAGTGAGGTTATGCATTTGTGGGAGCAGGGTGTATATGAGAAATCTCTGTGTCTTTTACTCGGTTTTACTGTGAACCCAAAACTGCTCTAAAAGATAGTCTATTAGAAAAAGAGAGAGAAGGAGGAGGAGGAGATGGAGGGAGGGGACTTCTTTCTGATGATTCTAAATATTATTTTTGTTACTCTACAGAAAACTAAGGGTTTTTTAATCTTGGCTAAATCATATTTTTGTGAAGTTAGATCTTTATTTATATTAGCTGTGCTCATTTAAAAAATTGCAGTACCTCAGACTTAACTGGAGCCAATTATATTCATCTCTAAGAGGCACTAGTAGTTGATATCACCACCACACAAGCAACTTGTTAGAAAAAGCAGTGTTCACATATCCGAGGTGTGCAAAAATGAAGCTTCAGCCTAAGGAATTTTGTCTGTTGATTTTTCAAAAATATGCTTGCCTATAATGGGCAGCTGAACTATTCCCAATAGCAAAGACGTGGAACCAACCCAAATGGCCATCAGTGATAGGCTAAAGCAAATATGGTACATATACACCATGGAACAGTATGCAACCATAAAAAGGAATGAGATCATGCCCTTTGCAGGGACATGGGTGAAGCTGGAAGCCATCATCCTCAGCAAACTAACACAGGAACAGAAAACTAAACACCGCATGTTCTCACTCAGAAGTGGGAGCAGTGAGAACACAGGGACACAGGGAGGGGAACAACACACACTGGGACCTGTCGGGAGGAGGGGCAAGAGGAGGAAGAGCATCAGGACAAGTAACCAATGTGTGCGGGGCTTAAAACCTAGGTGATGGGTTGATAGGTGCAGCAAACCACCATGGCACACATGTACTTGTGTAGCAAACCTGCACGTTCTGCACATGTAGTCGAGAATTTAAAAGTAAAATAAAGTTTAAAATAATAATAATGGGAAGTTGAGTATTGGTCTAGGCATTCAATCCATTTAGTCTTCCAGTATTTGTTGGGCCACCTAAGAGTGGCTATGGACTGACGCTGGAGAGATAAGTGAGGCACGGCTCCAGCAGTCAAGAGTCCTATAGTTTTGGGGCCATGTAGGCATGAGAATAGGTCATGCAATGGCATATACAGTACCAAAAGGAGCACAGTTACTAAGAAAGCAAAGAATTCCTTCACTCATTCATTCTTTCATCTGTTACTTCACTCGACAAATATTTGTGAGTTATATATTATGTGGAAGACATCCTATTTATACACTGGGGATATTTACACATTGGGGATATAGCCTTGGAATAAGATAAATATTCCTTGCCCTCTTGAGTCTGTCATGGTTCTGCCTACTATGGTTATAGAGAAGTTTTGAGTTGGGTCTTAAAGAATGAGGAGACGTTATGGAGGCAGGCAAGGTAAAGGGCATTTCAAAAGAAGGAAATTAGCATTTGGGAGTCCCATGAGTCTCCTGAGTCTCAGTGTTTTTGTGGAAGGGACACTGGCACGTCACACTGGTGACCCCATCTCAGCACCAAGTGGCCCCACGTTGGGTCTGTGCAGAAGAGATCTATGATGGGCCATGACTGGGTTTTTTCTGTGAAAAATGACTTTATACCCAGGCTCCACTGTCCTCAGGCATCTCATGGATAGTCACAGGCTGATGTTTTAGGACATTTGATTTCCCTCCTTTAAATTAGGTCCTACAAGGCTTATCAAAAATATATCCAGATCTATTTTTAGAGACCTGAAGTCTCTACACTTAGCCTTTGATCTCAACCCTCATCTAAGGTACTTAAATACTAATTTTTAACAAGATTGCTTCACTCCAAAAAATGGCCTACAACCAAGTTCAGTTGTCATGGACATGAACGTTCCTTCAGTATGAGAACCATAAGTGGATATGTGGACAAATATTAATGTATTCACCTAAATGTAGTTTGTAATATAATACCTTGAAGAATAATAAAATCAGCCAGGCGTGGTGGCTCACGTCTGTAATCCCAGCACTTTGGAAGGTTAAGGTGGGCGGATCACTTGAGGTCGGGAGTTCGAGACCAGCCTGGCCAAAATGATGAAACCTTGTCTCTACTAAAAATATAAAAATCAGCCAAGCATAGTGTCACACACCTGTAATCCTAGACACTCAGGAAGCTGAGGCAGGAGAATCGCCTGAACCCAGGAGGCGGAGGTTGCAGTGAGCTGAGATTATACCACTGCACTCCAGCCTGGGTGACAGAGTGAGTGAGACTCTGTCTCAAAAAAAAAAAAAAAAACAAAAAACAAAAAAGAAAGAAAGAAGGAAAAAGAAAAAAAGAATACAATCTAAAATTCCTTGTTAATATATAATTGTGTCTTTAGGCATTTACCTTTTCCTTTTCTAAAGCATTTCAAGGGCTGGAATTTTTTTTTCAAAATGTTTTTGTGAGGCTCTTTCTCTCTTCTTACCTCGACATATGTTACAGATAATATCTGATTCCATTTATTTTTCTCTGTATAATGAGAAAATTAAAACAACCAGATTTTCTATTCCCAATCTTCTCCACCTCGTACTTTCTTTATGAGTGAGCAAAAAACAAGTCAGGAAACTATTATCAGGGGATTAGTCCCAAGAATACTTCCCCAGATGTCCTCTTCTCCCTGATCTATGTCTTCTTGTGGAGAGTTAAGCATTACGAGCCATCCTGTTAAAGATGATCCTGCACCGTGAGGTCGTGAGAGGCCACTGAGTCACCACGCTCTTAATCAGGAACAGCCTCGTGTTAGTCATCAGTATATTTTATTATGTTCTAGTTCTTTCAAAATTACTTGTTCCCTGTTGGCAAAGTGACTCCAGTTCAAGCAGAAGAAGAAGGATTCTTGGCTAAATTCCCAGATGCACACTGGGGCACAAGCACTTACAAGTGAAGTAGCACCTCTCAGCTAAAAACTACAAACTCTCATTAGCTACTAAACTAATACCCAGGAGGCTTCTACAGCGTGGCTTTCTGTCTGAACAACTTGATTAGCAAATGAACATTAAATATTGATGAGTCAGAGTTAGCCGTGTGCTTTTAAAACTCAGATGAGATGGTATTTTTACTTTTGAGAAATCGTTGTTTTCCTTATGGGCTCCTAAGAGAAGAAGCAGGCCCTAAACAGAAAGTCACAGGCATGGTGGTTAGTACCCTGGGCTGTCATGGAGGTACTGGTCTTTTGTAAGCTCAGATAGCACCATCAAGGTGACATGCAATAGGACTGGGTGTTTGGGAATTCTAGCAATGAGTAGACCAACCTGGATGACTCCTAGTAAAGAAGAAGAGCTTTTTAAAAGAGATGCCAGGCTATGTCTTGACTACAAGAGATCATTACTGGGAGCACAAAAAATACCAAAGCTGCAAGTTAGGAGCAACCATTATATGTGCAGTGTAAAATCCAAAAACCAAAACCTGTTAGTTCCTCACCAGAGTCGTCTTTACCAATGATTTCCAGAACAAATCATACATCAACGCTTTTCTTTCTGGAAGTTATCAAGTAAGATGTTAAAAGTGATTATTTTCAAGTGCTAGCATCTTGCTTGTTGCATCTTCTAATTTGTTGACAGTGAATATGCATTATATTTAAAGTAAACAAATAGTTATTTGTAATTTTAAAAAATTGCAAAGCCTTTCCATGCCTGCTACCTGTCAAATTGGCCATTTTTCGTTTATTGATGTTCCCTCCTGGGCTTTGCCAATTCAGCATAATTTCTCAGTAGGTATAATTAAACAGAGATGCTGTTCTGCATGCTGCTATTTCAAAGCATTGTTGTACATGAAATACAGACAGCAAAGATCTTCTGTGATGTAAGCCAGGGTAACCCAGACCCCAGTCTAATGCAACCTTACCTTGGGCCTCAATATAGGTGCTCTCACCTTTGAAGTGATCTTGTGATAGGACCTGTTTAGATAATGAGGTGTCAGAGTATATGTTTCTTTGTGTTTGCCTGTGAAAATGTATACTTTGTTAATAGCACTGTAAATTATAAGAGGTCCACTCCATGGAAAAGAAACATGAATAGATTTAGATTTTTATGGGGCTGAATCAGCCAAATCAAACACAGGCTTTCCCGAAGCTTCCAAGTTTTAATGGAAACTCACGCTCTTCAGAATGTTGCTGCCTAATTATAATTCATGCCTTTTGCAGATACATTACAGGGTGGACCAGAAGGAAAATGTTAGACGTGTTCACTTGTGATTTCTATTGTGTTACTTGTGGAGTGCCAGCTGCATAAGTCCAGTGGCCTGGTGCGTGCAAAGACAAGGACCAGTTCTTGGCAGGCTGTGTGACTTCAGTAGGAAGGAGAAAGAGAGACTGGCAGAGTAGCAGATACAGACCACACACTCAAATACAGAACCAGACTTCAACATGTGATTCTCCATACGCTACCAGTGTCAGAATTTAATTTAAAAGTCCCGTGGTACTCATAACCCCAAACCAACCCACTTCATTGTCTTCATCAGAGAAGCACTTTTGAACTCCAGAAAAATGGAACTACCAAGATTTTTTTTCAAAAAGAACTTTAAACATTTTTTAAAAAATTATTTTAAACAGGTCTAACTGGTGTCAAGGGAGAAAAAGGAAATCCAGGCGTTGGAACCCAAGGTCCAAGAGGCCCCCCTGGACCAGCAGGTAAATCTTCCTTCCTAACAAGAAACTGCAGATGTACATTTTTATATTCACTTGGCATTGCAGTGGAGGAAAATGGTCATCTTACATCCTAGTATGTAACTGAAATGGCTGTATTTCGTATTTGTTTTATTGGGAGACTTCTTTGTTAATAATGATCCTCGCAATATACAAGCCCAAAAAGTTAGAGCATATTCTGGGATCTTATTGTTTGTGTGAGTTAGGGTAGGACAGACTATGCTATAGTAACAAATACATCCCAAATGCTTAGTGGATTTATACAATAAAGCTTTATTTCACACTCACGCAAAGTTTCATATGAGTAAGGTAGCTCTCTTCCATCTCAGAACCCATGACCTCTGTAGTGAATCATGTAGCCTCCAAGAGAAAGATAAAGAAGGCACATCGGGCTGGGTGTGGTGCCTCCCTCCTGTAAGCCCAGCATTTTGGGAAGCTGAGACAAGAGGATCACTTGAGGCCAAGAGTTTGAGACCAGCCTGGGCAACGTGACGAAACCCCATTTCTACAAAAAAATACAAAAATTTAACCAGGCGTGGTAGCATGTGCCTGTAGTCCCAGCTACTTGAGAGGCTGAAGCAGAGGGTCACATGAGCTCTGGAGGTTGAGGCTACAGTGAGCCATGATGGCACCACTGCACTCCAGTCTGGGTGACAGAGGGAGAGGAGACCCTGTCTCAAAAAAAAAAAAAAAAAGAAGGCACATCAGTCTCAACTTCCTCATCAGAATGAGATGTCACTTCCATTCACATTTTATTGTCTGGAACTAATCACCTAGCCCCAGCTGAACTGCAAGGCAGACACAACATCTAGAGAAATACAAGGCTATTTGGTGAGCACTAGTATTTCCTGCCATGGTAATCTTACTGAATGAGTTCTGTAGAAGTTTTGAGTTTTGTGTTTTATGTGCTTTTAGAATGGTCTCCAGATGATCAGACTTTATATTAGAATTATTATAATTTGCAATCTTATTATAATATATATTTATAATGTCAGTCTTAGCCACATTGAGTAAAGTGCTTTACAGATTTTTCTTTCCAGTCTAGTAAGGATTTTGGAAAATACTTTCTCTGAGGGAGGTTCCTAATGCGATAGATTCATTTTGAGTGTAAATATTTCTGTTATTAGAGACAATGTGAGGAACTGATATAACATTACGCATTATACAGAATGGGTGGTTGGTGAGTGCTGATTGAGGAGCTGAATATATGAGAGCCACCACGCTATTCATATAGAAGGTGATACTTCTTCCTACTTTTCATTTCAGTTCCAACTGAGAAATTCTATTATAGTTGAAGAATGCCTTTTCAACACTGTTGGAACCCAGGCCTAAAAACAAACAAGCATACAAGCCAAAAAACTCTCATACTGATAAATTTCTTCGATTCACAACAATTTTAATCCTCCTATTTTTACTCAATCTGAATTCTCAATTAATGTAAACTAGCTTAAAGAAATTTTGGATTAGTATATTGGGTCGAATTTCAAACTCGTCATTGGTCCCCTCCAGGACAATTTCACACTCATACAAATTTACTTTAATTATCTAGGGCCATCAACCAGTACTGAATTACATAGCTATTCTAACTGTTGATGAGGTTGAGCTTTAATTATCTGGGGCCATAAACTGGTACTGAATTGCATGGCTATTCTAACTAGATGATGAGGTTGAGCTCTGAGTGTGTTCATGTTTGCATCTGTGTGTGTGCACGCCCATAGATTGGGTTCATAAGGAACTGCATTGGGAAACAAAAGCTCCAAAAAGAAAATAAGGTTGAAAATGGAATGTTTCTTTCCCTTTAATATCCAAGAGGTAATAGAAAAAATACATTTTGCTTCCTAGTTTCCTGAGCTGATTAAGAGCATTGACCTCCAGGAGGATAAGTGATTACACTATGATCCTCTGCCTAGGGAATCCAGTCTAAGAAAAAGAGCTCAATGAGTAGAAAGACGTCGTCCTAATTGTCCTGAAAGTTGCTTCTTCTAAGAGTTAGTTTACTTCTTGGTTGTCTCAAAACTCACCCTGTTGTGGCAAAAGACCAACTGTTTTTGTCTGTGGGTACTTCTTAGGACCTTCAGGAGAGAGTCGGCCCGGCAGCCCTGGGCCCCCTGGCTCTCCTGGACCAAGAGGCCCCCCAGGTCATCTGGGGGTTCCTGGACCACAAGGTCCTTCTGGCCAGCCTGGATATTGTGACCCCTCATCATGTTCTGCCTATGGTGTGAGAGGTAAGTGTCACAAAAAGCCCCTCTTTTGGGCTTTGATCAATGTTTCACTATGCTTACTACCAAAAT
Organism: Macaca mulatta; assembly: GCF_049350105.2. Classification (NCBI taxonomy): domain Eukaryota; kingdom Metazoa; phylum Chordata; class Mammalia; order Primates; family Cercopithecidae; genus Macaca; species Macaca mulatta. The sequence continues at coordinate 130,750,913 of NC_133413.1, forward strand.
GGGAAGATAGTGCTATGAAAAAAGTTAAATTGGTTATGAATGAGAAGCAGAACTTGAATGCCTCACTTCCTTAAATTATCCCAGACATTTTCTGTAAAGTGCAAATTGCTATAGAGGCTACTCCCTTAAAAACCTTAAGAGCAAATTCAAAATAACAGCACATCTAAGTCTTCCTCACTTCCAAATGATGACCTACATAGAGTTGACCTCTGACTTCATGTTTAGCACATTTAGAGGACATGGCCGAACATTCTTTCAGAGTCTTCATTCTTATGTGACAGCTGTGATGTGGCCAAGATGTCTCATAAAATTTTACTCTTGGTTTGGGGAAATGTCAAACTTAGAACATCTGTAATTAAGAGGGTCCTTAGATTATTTTCAATGATCTCTTGCGTACCACTTGCCTTTAGGTGCATTTAAGCACCATATTTTAGGTGACCAAGGATAGTTGTGAGAGGAAACAAAAGTCATCCTGTCCTTGCCTTATCACTAACTACTGGACTAAAAGAATATCCTTCCTAAAACATCTGCAGTGTGCATGCTGGTGTGCTGTGCAATGGCCCCTTTCCTGACATCGTCGCTGTTGGAAGCATCAAGAGAGAGGCTGAGGGACTGCTGTGGGGCCATGAACTTACTAGTTAATGGATTTAAAATTTTCTGCTTCAGTAGAAATTTAACCTTATTTATCAGAGGAATTGGTCAACAAAGTTTTGCTGATGTGTTTTTCTCTGTTCATCTTTTCCCTCCCTGTTCTCTCAAATACTCCTATCCCTTATTAAGATCTGATCCCCTACAATGATTACCAGCACTGAAGTGGAAATCCTCTACTCTGGTTACATTGGCCCCGGGCATTTGGCTATGGAAACAGAACTGTCCTGTCGACCACCACCACCACCAAGCCCCTGCCCCTAACAATGGCCACCCTGCTTCCCTGCCTCTTCTTCATCCCTGCCTTCACGCTTTCAAATCTCTTGCTCACTCTGCTCCAAACATGATGGAGTGATAACATTGGAACTTAACCAAATCATATATGTCTATTTTAATAGACACTGACTGCTCCATGTCAGCCTGGATAGAGGTATATGATCGTGTGCCAAGAATTTATCCCAGACTCCCCTGTGTGACAGCTCCGTAATAAAGTTACTTAACTGTGCTTCCTCCTCCTTCCTCTCCCCACACAGGATGGATGGGCATCTTTCTGCTTGACCACCCTACTCTCCCTTCCTCCCCTGATCACCTCCCCTCCCTGCTCTCCTCTGGTGATGGACTTCTAACATGAGATCGTTTTTTTAAATTTCTATTTCTTTTATAATTTTGCTGAGTTTTCAGGGTTTCTTCTGTAAATAAAACATGTAATATTTAAATAGTTGGCTATGATTCTAATTTTCTAACAATTTCTGTAATGTATCTTTCCCTTCGTCTGTTTACTAACTGTCTGAAATCTTATGGGGGAGGTACAAGGGGCGTGGTGGATGAAGATACCCACTGCTTTTTACCCAGCAGGATATATCTGTGTCTCTAAGGACCCAGGTGAGGGGAGAATATCAATTTCTGATTCCTGGGTGCAGCAAGTCCCCACCCCCACTTTTCCTCTTTAGCTCCCCATCCAGATCAGCCAGAGTTCACCCCTGTCCAAGACGAGCTGGAAGCCATGGAACTGTGGGGCCCTGGAGTCTGATAGCCTCAGAAGAAATTGAAAGACCAACTGCAAGAACTCTTAAGGCATCTTGTTTGAGAAAATGTTGTTATGTGGTTTGTATGCTCCTTTGGGGGGCGGGGGCGGGGCTCATTTCAGCAGCCTAAATCTCCTCCTTGGATAATGTTAATATTATTGTTATTATTAACAAAAAATATATATATTTTTAAAAAGTTCCCTTAATCTATGACATGGTAGAAATGATTTCCCTTTGGTGTTTTCATGGCATGTCAGATAATTTGTTTTTCCAGAGAAGAGAGCTCAAAGGGGAATTGGGAAAAATAAATTGAACTCTGAAATCTTCTCTCTCAAGTCCTGAAATGAACAGATATGATTGTGTTTGAGGGAAATAATATGCCCGCAGCAAGAAAAGAATTCAAAGAGGTTCAAAGAATATGTCACTTACTCCTACTTGCTATAGGAATAACCTTGCTGATAAGAAAAAAAGGGACATAATTGGACAAACTACCTCTTGCTTAATTGATATGTCCAACTCTGAGATCAGTTGGTAACTGGTTTCATGGGTATCCAAAAATCAGCATTTGGATATAATCGTTCTGAATTTGGTAATTTAAAAAATAGATTTAGTTTTTCAGTGGTTTTAACTCATGAAATAATGACTTTCCACCAACTCTGATGCAAAGAGATATAATTTTAATGAACAATTTATCCAGCAGTGTGTTCCAGGGGTTGCCTCTCCTTATCTACAGGGATTACTTTGTACATGCAGATAAGTTTTCGTGAACCTACTTCCATTTTCTTTTGTAAGCAAATAAAACTTTGAAACAATGTATGTGGATTCTTTTTTTTGCATTTCTAAGTATCACCTTAAGCTTTTGTAGTCTCAACTGAGTGTCCTCCAGAAAGACAACAGTTGTCTTCCTTTAGGTAAGCATTCAAACTCTCATTCATTTGTTTACTCATTCGTTCATTCATTCATTCTGAGTGCAGTAGAAAACAGAAGAAGCAGTTGACTTGGAACTAAGAGATTAGCAACATTTTAATATTCATTTATAATCTACCAGGCAGTAAAGAGCCTGCAAATGCATGACCTCTGCTAAATAAGTGTTTACCAATAGTTGACTGAGGAGCCCACCTATCTTCTGATATTGAGGAAAGCCTAAAAACCCCTAGAATGCAGAGTGGAAATGAGGTTGAATCGAATAGACTCTAACCCTTAAACGGTACTTTGTCTTTTGCTCACAAAGGAAAAATCTAGGTATTTGAGAAAGATTTGAGTTCTATTATGTGCTAGTTGAAATAGAAACAAAAGAGAACCATAAATTTAATATGTGCTCCTTCTCCTCTGTAACATCTCTCTAGTAACAGCTAACTTTAAAAAGCGGGGATGGGATCATTTACAACTAGAAGCTGGATTCTTTCTGGATCAGGAAAAGGCTAACACGAAGAATGGCGTCTGTCTGATCACCAGGTTCTCTGACTTTCTCTCCTTCTCATAATCTCCTGATCTTTGGAGATGAAAGGATTCATCTGAAGGATTCAAACAATCTACTTGTGTACCTTTGATGGGGTGGGGTGGGGGCGGGGGGCGGGTCTAAGCAAAATCAGTTTTTTTGGTGTCTTTGCAGGGAATGAAAGAAGACAATGAGTAGATAACCAGCAGCCATTTCCTTTCAGTTATGGTATATGATTCTGCCTGAGAAAGCAGGATTTATGGGAAGGAAAACTTGTCTAAGGCCCTTCAAGACGGCCTGACCCAGAGTCACCTAAGAGAACTCTTCCAACTTAAATGATTGGGGTGTGTGATCAGCTGCTTCTTATTCTGTGTCTCAGATTTCCTAGTCCATGACATTTAATAGTGAGTATAGAGTAGGATATTCTATATATTTTAGTATTTGGCCCTTGGAAACAAAGTTTAATACCATGTCACTCAGAAGACTGTCAAAGTTTGCTTATAAATGGTAAAGTATACACTACCAGAGATTCTAATCCGTTCACATCATTCTTGAGTTGTGCAAATACACTTGGCTTTGATTTCACTTGGTGATCTAAATTTGTTTATTTAAGCTGTAAGAAAGTTACATTAATTTGGAATGTGTCATCACTTGGACGCAGTATATCAGATTTTTATTTAGCAAAATGTTAAAAATAAAAAGTGTAACTCAGATTCTGGATGTTCGAGTTTACAATACATTGCCTGTAATAAAAACTGATTCTGAAATGCATTTTTCTTGACTTACTTTGGCAGAAATATACTTATATCTTAATTTATAGTTGATAAGTTTATACCGTTTTCTAAAAGTAATAAAGCATCATTTCATAAAAAATACATTACTCTTCAGAATTCTCATCACATTTGTTACAAACTATTTCTTTTGGCAATAGTCATTTTAGGGTAGTATTTTATATTCCAAAAGACCCCAATTTAATTCTAGAACAATTTTTTTTTAACCTCTTCTGCCCCACCCCATCTTTCCATATCAAATATTACTGTGAACCAGGCAGTGTTTTCGTTCTGGGGATAAAACCATCAACAAAAGAGATGTGGGCTCTGCCCTCATGGGGCATCCTTTCTGTTGCTGGAAAAAGACAGGAAACATGTGAACACACAAGCGAAATTAAGTGTTAGACAACATCAGGTGCGTTCAGGGTGGTATGGCCATAGACGAATTAATTACCAATCATGATGAATATGAAGGACAGATAAGGTCCTAAGACAGGAATAACAATGGAGGAATAAACATCTGCTTCCATTTGGGTGGGAGGGGCCCCTCTCTGAGGGGCTGACGTTTAAGTAGAGACATGAAGATAAGAAAAGGTGTGGGAGATGAATTCAATCCCAGGGTTTGTCAAGTACAAAGGCCCTTTGTCAGCAAGGTAGGTGCCATCCATGTTCAGGGAATTATAAGCAGGCCGGTTGGCAGGAGAGTGAGTGAAAGAGTGAACAAAATAAGGCTGAAGAGCAAAGCAAGGGGGACTGTATGTGTGAAGTTAGTGATGTGCATTTTATTTTATTAATAAATTTCATTAGAAGCAACTGAGGAGCTGCAAACAGAGGAATGACACCATCAAGTGTCTGTTTTAAGTCAGGAAAGGGAAAATTGCTGTTTCATGGAATCACACTGCTGTGTTTGTGTTCTGAAGTTGTCACTGTGCAGTTACTATAGGCCAAGCCTATCCCAGGAGCTTTAAAGTTGTATCAGTTAGGTTGGGCTAGGCTATACAGTGGTAATAATCCCTAACATCTCAGGAGCTTAGCACAATACACACTTCCTTCTTGCTCACCCAAGAGAGCAGGGCAGCACTCTGCCACATCTGGGCTCAGTGTTCCACACTGCTTCTGCCTCGGACACTTCCATGTCAACATGCACTCCAGTCATCACCAAGGCAAGAGGAGAGAGAACTTGGAGACTCATTGCCCCACGCTTCCTTCAGAAGTGACACATATTATTTTCACTCATGGATCTTTGGCCTAAGTAAATCACATGACCACATTCAATGGGGCGGAGAAGTACAGCCTTCCCAAGTGCTAGGAGACAGAAGAGAACCAGAAATATTGGCAAGAAACAATAAAATCTACCACTTATGTTTTAACTCATTTGAACCTCCCAACAACCCAAGAGCTAGTCCACTATCATCTTGATTTTCCCAGTAAAGAGACGAAAGCACCAAAAGTTAAGTTACTTGCCCAAAGACACATAGTTAGAATTCACAGAAGCTCTGGCTCAAGACATCCACTCCTAACCTCTAGATTTCTCTGCCTTACATATTGGGGATGCTTCAATTTTAACAGCAAAAAGGGGGTAGAGGTAGGGCTCATTAAAGTGCAGAGCCCTGAACTCTGAAGAATGCCCACGGATTCTGTGTCAGTTGTCTGAGTTGAGAACTAGATAGGTGCATTTTCTTATTTTTCAACCAAGCACCTCGGTGATCCGTAAGCCACAGCTATTAAAACACTATTTTGAGAGCATTCTGGTTGCATGGTGGAGAATGAGTTGGAGGGGATAATAGCAGATGAGAAAACATTAGTTACGCCATTGTAGTGAACCAGTAGTAGATAATGGAGAACTGACCTAAGATAATGGAAATAACGGGGCTTATTAATCAACTGGAAATGTAGGCAAGGAAAGGAAAACAGGATAACTCACGTTTCTGGCACAAGCAACTGGGTGGATTGAGATAATATTTATCCTGTTGGGAATTACAGATTTGGGGCAATGAGGCTTAAGACTTCACTTTACAAGATAAACTGAGCATGAGGTGTCTAACAGGCAAGTTGGAGCTTGGGAGAAAAATCAGTGCTAGAGATAAATTTAGGAGTCATCAGCATGTAGAGTGTATTTAAAGGCTACAGACTATGGGGTAGGGGTAGGGAAAATGAATGGGCTTAGCTGGGGGAATTTCTTGCTTTCTGTTATCCTTTTTTTCATTTTTGTGTCAACAAATTCTCCAACTTCGTAATTTGTATTTTAATTTTGAGGAAGTATATTTAAATAGGTATCTTAACAAAACACTTTCTAAACTAGAGCCATAATGAACTCATTGTGCCTGTTCTCTCTTGTTTCTATATCTTCGACATGCTTTTTCTTCCACATGGAAAGTCCCTCTTCTCTGCCCCACCCTACTTTCAATGACCTGCTTAAACTCGTACTAAATTTCCAAGACTCACCTGAGGCTCCGCTTTCTGTGCCAAGCCTTTACTAAACTCCACCACGACCATCTTGACAACTATGACACTGCAGCCCCCTTTACCAGCTAACTCTTTAACCTCTCTTCTCCCTTACGATGTGCATTCTTTAAGGGGTCTCAGACTGATCAGAGCATGCTTGACCCTTGACAGCTGCTCAATAAATGTTTGTAGAATTCTATTAAGAAGCATCTCATCCTAGCACAGTTTCATCTGTATTCTGGGCCAAATCACATACTCTGCTTAGAGCAGGAAAACTTTTCTCTCGTTATAAGGCAGAAAATTTGGGAGACAGGGATAAAGCCTGGAAGTGAATGGTAAGCTTCTATAGCTTTCAAATTCAGATCTAGTAAATGTTCCATAATGTAAGGGAAGTATATAAATCGTGTCTTCTGATAAATTTATTCATTCATGTATTCATGTATTCATCCATCTCTCCATGCATGCATGTGTTCATCCATCAAACTTTTAACTAGGATCTGCCATGAGTTCAGCCATGTGTTGGGGTGCTGGAAAGGAAGAGATGAATAGAGTGACATAGGAGCTCCCTAATTTTCTGCTCTAAGTTGAAGCAGGAAAGATGACTTGGAGCAGATTGTGAAAGATCTTCTATCCCATGTTGAGATTTTTATCTGAGGGAACAGGGGCAATGAATATCTTGAGCAGATGAGTGACCTGATTAGAGTTATTATTTTGGGGTACAATTTTTATAGAATGTACAAGATACACTGGGGTGGGAAAAGATTGAGGAAAGAAAAAGACGTTTAACAAAGACCTCCTCTATGTTAGCTTCTGTTCTGGGCGCTTTATAGGAAGTTGATTTTTACAAATTAAGGGAGGTATTACCTTTTTTTCTTTCCTTTTTTGCAAATGCTGAAACACGGAAGGTAAATAACACATCCAAGGTCACATACAAACACAGAAGAGGCAAAGCAGGGATTCTAACCATTGGTTTGTTCCCAAATTTCATGCAACCTCCCGCATATGTACTGTGCTGCCTGCTGTGGTCGTTCCGATGGTGACAGCCTGGACCACAGCACTGCAGTGGACAAAGAATAGGAAGCACAAGCTTTGAGGACTATTGAGGAAGCATTCTGGGCAGAACTTGATGACTGATGGGATCTGGGGTAGTGACATGAGGAAGGAAAGAACGGCTTCATGATTTCAAGTTTGGAAGATTGGTTGAATGGTAAGTCCATTAAGGGAGAGAGAAATTTGAGCAGGGGAGAGGGAATGATTTGAGAATGACATGTTGGCTTTGATTCTTTTTTTTTTTTTTTTCTGAGTAAGTACATTATTTGTAGCAGATAGGAACTTAAGAAGGATGAAACAGAAAGGAGTGATTTTGGATGTCTAATTAAGCTGTGACAGCAGGACAAGGATTAATCCCCTTGGGCCTGTCCCCAACAAAAGGGGCTGTTCAAATGCAGAATGGAGGTTTCCAAGGTATGAACCAAAGTATTTGGTTTAAAAAAAACCACAACTTTTCACTCTAATTTGATGTGGCATCAGAAACATTAATGGAAAGTGTTCATTTGTGCTAAACATATTCAGAGTTTAGAAAACTCCTTTGCCACAAAGTCCTAGTTATGTCTATACTCTTTAGAATAACTCTATTATCAACAAAAATTAAGTAAATTTTACTTAAATGTTAATGCTTAAAAGTTTTACATTGTTTGAAAAATATTTTGCAACAAGTATGTGCTCTCAGAAGCTTAAGATTTTACTAGAAAATCATAAAAGATTTTAGAATAAAATTCTGCTTTACAAATAATCTGTTGCCCTTTAAGTATCATCATAATTATTAATGATCTGGAATGAGTGAATAAAAATGAGTCACTGACAGTTAGAAAGATGGTAGGCAATGATAATTTTGAAAGCAGAATAACAGGCAATAGAGTAAATTCATTATCAGGAGTGTTGGAATGATTCTCTTGTTTGGATAGCATTTATAAATGCATAAATGCTACTCATGGTTTAATTTTTCTCTATCTTACTATGTAACAAAATATATGCTGGCATGAAAACTACATTTTGTTGTTTGTTTCTTTGTTTAATTTCATTTTATCTTATTGATTTTTAAAAATTCATAATTAATGTAATAAAATTTAACTTTATTAACCGAACTTAAAGTTAGTTTTATAATGAAATCTAGAGCAGTAAAAATATGTATTTTAAGATCTAAAATTCTGTATGGTAACAAAGTAAAAGTAACTGAATAAGATAGAATAGAGAGGTAAAATTACTGAAGACATTTATCTCCATTTTTCAGTGTCCTGTCATCTGGCCTCAATTCAGTGAATCCTGATAAAACTGTGTCCTGGTTATACCCTAACAATTATGTCACAAAATTGTTAACCAGCTCCACTTTCACGATGAGAAACTAGTATTGTTTGAATGTGTTTAATTACTAAAGAGATGTGTTGGAGAGAATTTGACTTTTCAAAAATTGACATATTTTCACTTTACCTGTGTTTTTTTTCCCCATATATCTGTTTCTGTTACACCTTTGAACTGGAAAATGTGGAAGCTGAAGGGACTGAACTCCACAAATAAAGTTCTTTTCACAGACATTCTAGTTATCAGATTTGGACACCACACATAGAATTCCTGCTAACTAAATCTCCCTTGTCACTGACTGCTTTCTTGTTATTCTTGGACAGTTGCCAACAAGCTTCATCTCTGGATTCACTTTCAAGGGTGACTGTTTTATCAAACCAGCAGAGAGCCACAACTCTAGAGGCTGTGAGTAACAGAAATGCTTAAAAAGATGGATACAATTCAAAACCCGACTCTTCAGGTAACAGTAACATTTGTTTGCATTTTTCAATTTTGGGGCAGTTTACTTTTCTTCTCCCTAGATAGCTACCCATTGTCTATATCTATGGGTGCTTTCTGAAGGAATTGGAGCTATACTTGCATGGCTGCAGATAGCTTTCAATAATGAGGAGGAATAAAAGTTACCATTAACTCAGCAGCCCATCCACCCAGGAGGTTGGCAGCGTGGAAATAGGGTTGTATTAGTCTGTTCTTACATTGCTAATAAAGACATACCCGAGACTGGGTAATTTATAAAGGAAAAAAGTTTAATAGACTCACAGTCCACATAGCTGGAGAGGCCTCACAATCATATCAGAAGGCAAAGGAGAAGCAAAGCACATCATACATGGCAGCAGGCAAGAGAGCGTGTGCAGGGGAACTCCCCTTTACAAAACCATCAGATCTCGTGAGACTTATTCACTATCATGAGAACAGCCTGGGAAAGGCCCTCCCCTATGATTCAATTACCTCCCACCAGGTTCCTCCCATGACGTGGGAATTACGGGAGCTACAATTCAAGATGAGATTTGGGTGGGGACACAGCCAAACCATATCGAGGTTGATAGTTTCTGTTTTCATATTCAGATAGTGAACAAAGACATTTCTGGTGACTAGAAAGACTGTGGCTTGTATACCATTTCTGAAACTTAACACTCATTTAAAAAGTTTATGCCTATCAAAGCAAGAACTGAGTACAGCAAAATCAGATGTGTTTGGAAGCAGTCACCTGCTTTATTACTTTATTTTATTATAGGTTAGGAACCTATATTGGTTTGTAGTTGTTGATACATTATTTCTTTAACTCATTAAAGTCTGGAGTTCTCATCTCCCTAAATCTGGTATTAGCAAAGAGGCAATTCTATCTGGTTCACAGATAATTTTTTATTGCCTGCTGTTTCAGAGACTGGCTAGCTACAACCAAATTTATTTTCTCTTTTTCTTGGTACAAATTAGATTCTCATTTCTCAGAGTCCCTCAGTATGATTACATGACATGTTCTTACCAATGAACTCTGTGACTTCTGACTCACGGAGGTTAGGCAGTGTGGATGTCTTCTCTGCCTGCTGCTTCCCACTTGCCACCTGAATGCTGAGGACTCCAGGGTCTTATAGGAGGGTACAGCCATAGGATGGAAGGTGTTTGGGTCCCTGAATGACTTTGTGGAAGGCCAGTGACTGATCAGGAACACCTGCATTGTATTGTTACATGAACAAGGAATAAACTTTTATTATGTAACAACCCAGAAGTGTGTGTGGGTTATATTAGCTAGCATGACTGTAACTAAAAAAGCTGCCCTCACTCATGCAACAAACATTTCCTATGGATCTACTATGTGCCAAGCACTCTTGTAGATGCTTCCATGAGCCAGGCACTGTGCTGGGTGTATGCAACAACAACAACAACAGCAACAACAACAAGACATAGTCTCTGCTCTCAATAAGCTCAACTGGCGATGGAGGGACTAGCAATTATAACACAAGGAAATAGTTATAATGGGCTTATGCACAATGAATAGAGATAATAAGAGAGAAGAAATACCTAAGGATGCTTGGAAGAACTGAGATGTATGAGACATGGTAGAAGTAGACTGGATGGAGGGGAGCTAAAGGAAGTTGTTCTAAGTGTTAAAAAAAAAAAAGGCATGGAGACTGAGAGTATAACTGTTTGGGAATCACCAGTGTTTAAGAGAGACTGAAATGTAAAGTCCAAAAATAGGAGTGGATAGAGATGAGGATGGAAAGGTGAGACTAGAAAAATCTTACAGAGTCTTGTAGGTCTGCTAAGGTATGTGGATTTCAGACCAGGTGATGGGAATCCCTAAGTATTTTGGTTTGAGAGTGACATGAGGAGACCTTTATGTTAGAAATATCTGCCCAGCTTCAACATGTGCATCAACTAGAGTCTGGCTCAGTTTGGTTCTTCTGAAATTAGGACATGAAACAAGGATTTCAGGGAAGACAGTTTATTTGAAAAGTGACTAAAGGAAATAACAGTGAGGAAGCAGCACAAATGAGACAGGGAACAAGGAAAAGCCAATCTGAAGGTGCATTATCGGCAGCAGCTGTAGGCAGTGGGGATTCAGTTCTACCTTGACCTCTGAGAAGTGAGAAGATGCTTCTTAGAACTGTCCCCTTGAGGGTGGAAGATTGAAGCCTTCCATCACTGATTCCTGAATCCTTGTGGTGGAGCCTTGTTTCTCAGGGTGTTAACTTTCAATCTCAGGGGCTGTCTTGGCATGAGTATCATGAGACAGAACACAGAAGCTCCTTGCATATGCATGAGACATGAGAACCTGCCAGTGCCGGTGAGTCTGCTGCACTCTCACAACTGTCCGCCATGGCTCTGGGTGATATCATAGTAAGCAGAAGGGATCTGTAACAACACAGTAGAAATTAAAGTTAAAAAGACCCACTAGGAGCTTACTGCAATTGCCCGGTTTGTCATGTACATTTGAACTATGGGAATGCATTTATGGAGCAGTAGCTATATATTCCTGGAATGCTTTGGGCTCTTGAAACACAAGCTTGAGCTTGTACTCTAGTGGGAATGACAGAAAATAAACAATAAACCTAATAAGTAAGTAAATGGTATACTGTATAGGAAAGATGTAGGTGTTATGGACAAATAAAGGTAAGAGGATTGGGGGAGTTGAGGGTGAGAAGGTGAGGGCTCTAGTTTTAAATGAGGTGGTCCGGGTAGGATTCAAGCAAAGACTTGAAAGAGATGAGGAAGTAAGCCATGAGTCTATACAGTCATGCATCCCTTCATGATGGGGATACATTCTGAGATATGTATGCACTGTTTGGCAATTTTGTCATTGCATAAACATAGAGTGTACTTGAACAAACCTAGGCGGTCTAACCTACTACACATCTAGGCTATGGTATAGCCTATTGGTCCTAGGCTACAACCCTGTCACTGTACTGAATATCGCAGGCAATTGTAACACAATGGCATCTAAACACGTCTAAATGTAGAAAAGGTACCGTAAAGATGGGGTATTATAATATTATAGGACGACCATCTTTTAAAAAAAATTTTTTTTTTTTTAGTTGAGACAGAGTCACCCTCTGTCGCCCAGGCTGGAGTGCAGTGGCGCTATCTCGGCTCACTGAAAGCTCCGACTCCCGGGTTCACCCTGTTCTCCTGCCTCAGCCTCCTGAGTAGCTGGGACTACAGGTGCCCGCCACCACGCCTGGCTAATTTTTTGTATTTTTAGTAGAGACGGGGTTTCACTGTGTTAGCCAAGATGATCTCGATCTCCCGACCTCGTGATCCACCCGCCTCGGCCTCCCAAGGTGCTGGGATTACAGGCGTGAGCCACCGCGCCTGGCCAGGACCACCATCTTACAGGGGGTCTGTCTGTGACCAATATGTCATCATGTGGCACATGACCGTATATCAAAGAACAGTCTAGGCAGAAGAAATGGGAAGAGCATGGGCCCCATAATGGGAGGATACCAAGGCTGTTCCAGGAACAGCAAAGATTAGTATGGCAAAAAAGGGGCAGACAGAGAATTGTAGGTGAAATTAGAGAGGTACCGGGATCCAGATAATATATTGAACTGTAGGCCACTGTATAAATACTGGCAGCCTCTTCCATGCTACATAAATGCCTCCCAACTCTTGACTTTGACTTACCTTGGCCTGTAGAATGTTAATGCACACAACACAAGCAGAGGGCTAAAATATGCTTGCACAGTTAGGCTTACTTTCTTGTGTTTCTGCCTTTCACCCTGAGAACTTGCCTCAGGCAGCCAATGGCCCAGGGATAGCCAGGGACATGTGGACTAGACCTGGACCCAATCTGCATTTTGGAGGCAAGCCCAGTTGAGGCCAGCTATAGAAATCAACTGATTTTTAGCCATCTGTCACACACAAGCAAAATATATATATATATTATTTTGGGGTGGTGTTATGGAGAATTACTGTGGTAATAATAGCTGAGAAATCTCACACTTAACATTTACTAATATAACTTGTATATAACCTATATTTAATATAACTTACAGATTATGTTTGTTATCCACCTCCCTTCACTAGAATGTACCTCCATGACAGCAGAAAAATTTGTTTTATTCATATATATATATATAAAATATTTATATATCAAGCATCTGGGACATAAATATTAGCTAAATGAATGAAATATATGATAGCAGTTGATCCCTTGTTTATATAGACTGAAGAGTTGGCTGCTTAATCACTGCTCCCAAGGTTTAGACTCTGGATCAAATTTTCTGAAGAATACACATATTTATATTTCTCCATGATTTACTGGCTCTGCATATACATCATGCTGCTAACAGTGCACTAGTAGTAAAATAACTGTTAATAGTCTTCTCACAAGTCATACAAATATTTTCTTTGGACAATGTGAATTCGCCAAAAAGTAAAAGATGCTTCACAGTCAGAATTTCCTCTAAATAACCAGTCTTTTTTAGTTTTGTGATTGCCAAAGAAGATGCCAAATGGCGTCATAATTTCAAAGTATTGATTCTAAATGATTTTGGCTGATGAGCTAGAGCATCTATAAAGCACAGGTGTCCAACCACAAACAGAATGGTCTTCTAGTAGCCAGTGTTAGAAGATTTTAATAGGTATTAACTTTGGAATTGAAAAGTGAATGTGGAGTTTTGAAGTCAAGATTTGTTTGAAATCAAGGAGTTTCTCATGAACCAAATGACACTAATAGAAATGTGTGTCTCTTTCAGAGGTCCTGTTGATGCCATCTTCATGTGGAAAATATATCCTATCCTCCTGGGCAGCTAGTCTAGTAAAAGTTGGCTTTCAGGTGGAGTTGACTCTCTGTTATATTGGTAGCCAATCTCAGATTCACATTCTTCCAAGGTGAAGCCCCGAGTAGTAGTGATGCTGCAAAACTACTCAACTGTTATTTTAGAATTTTGGACAGAGTGGGAGAAATACCATTTCTCTGCAAGACTTTATATTTCAGTTGAAATGGAGCCTTAATGTCTGTCTTGGAAAGATCAGACCTTTTTAAATAGAGTTCTATCCAATTCAAACTCCACACTGTAGAGATTGGCAGTAGAATCTCTCCTGGGGCTTCTAGGCTTTGTAGACTCAAACCTTGCTACCTGTTCCACGGGGAAATTTTTAGCCAGGAGAGGCCAGGACATTTAATGTTTTTCTTGGCTGAATGTGGTACTAACCCTCTTTTCCAAGAGAAGATAGGAAAACAAATCAGTCAATGGCAGCACAGAAAAAAGATGAGCCATATGCATAGTGACAGAGTCTAGATCAGGCTTGGAGGGAATTGGCGATTAAGGAGAGGAACTGTAGTAGAAATCAGGTAAAAACTGCAATTTACATGAATATTTTTAAAGCCTCCTTTATCCACGTTAAACCTTACAAGTAAACTGAAACTTTGCTCTTCAATCAGTTTTAAAGACAGCAGCATTATTTCATTACTGCTAACCCAGCATCTGGGCTGGCACATGGCCCAGTTTGCCTAAATCAGGAGACACGTATAAATCTCACCTGTTATAGTTCTTGGTCGTTATCTTGCTAATTAAGAGTAAGGCTTAGGATAAGGAAATGATGGAAACCTGGGCAAAGGATGATTGTAGAGACCTAGTTTAAAACCCAGCTTTATCTTGGCCCACCTGCTAGGTCCTAATGGAACCCCTGAGACATTCTATGCCTGGAGATAAGAACAGAATCTGCCAACAGTGTCACTATGCCCACTCAGGAGGCATTACAGTGAGGCGTTCCCCACTCCAATCCAGTCATGACAAAGGGATTGCACCAGACTTATTAGTATAGTATCTCCCATATGGATCTGTTGCTGGGGTTGGGGAAATGTGACCCGTTAGGACTCTGGAAGAGGAGTCAGACCGGCAGAAGGATGTGCTGAACCAATAATTACAGTGAGTACAGTTGTTTGTCTTGTAATGTGATATATGCATTTCTAAAAATAATGCCTGCGTAATGGAATTTTGAGTTCCAAAAATAACAGGGCTATGGGAAATTGGGGCAGAAACATCAAAACTTGTAGTCTTATAAAGGTACCACAACTCTAAACATCACAAATTCCTAATAAATAAAGGAATACTATAGTAAATGTAGGACACAATTTTGACAGGATATGAAATTTGCTTAGTGCAGGTATTTATAGTGAATGATTGTGGCTTTGAACTATAAACAGTAGCCCCATGTGAGCTATGGGGGAATTTCTACCTTTGTGGAAGAAAGATCATAGTTTTTACTTTATTTTTAACTGGCAAATAATGATTGTGTATATCTTTTTGGGTACAATGCAGTGTTTCAACAAACGTATACTTTGTGGAATGATCAAATAGGGCTAATTTGCATATCCAACACTTCAAATATTTATCATTTCTTTCTGGTGAGAACATTCAAAATCCTCTGTTAGCTGTTTTGAAGTATGCATTAACTATAGTCATCATGCTGTGCAATAGACCATGAAAACTTATTCTATCTAATTGAAACTGTACCTTTTAACCAATGTCTCTTCTTTCCCTATCCACTCTTGCCTCCTGACCAGCCTCTAGTAACCACTACTTCATTATCTACTTCTATGAGTTTGACTTTTTAAACTTCTATATGTAAGTGAGGTCACACATTATTCAATTATTCACCTTTCTGTGCCTGGCTTATTTCACTTAGAATAATGTCTTCCATGTTGGAAGGCGTTTCCGCTAAGATCATGGACAAGGCAATGATGCCCATTCTCATCACTTCTGTTCAACACAGTACTGTGCTTCCCAGCCACAGCAATTAGGCAAGCGAAAGAAAAGAGATCCAAATAGAAAAAGAAAGAAGTGAAACTCTCTCTGTTTCATCATGTATTTCATAATCTTATGTATAGAAATTCCTAAAGACTTCATCAAAACACTGTAAGAACTGACCATAAAATCAACATATAAAAACCACTAGTGTTTCTATAAACTAACAATGCCCTATCTGAAAAAGAAAATTTAAAAAAACAATTCATTTACAATAGTGTAAAAAATAGGGTGAATTTAACTCAGGAAGTGAAAGATGACACAAATAAATGAAAAGATACCCTGTGTTCATGAATTGGAAGAATTAATTTTTAAAATTTTATTTTTTAGTTCTTCTGTTTTTAAATATTTCTTTTATTTCAATAGCTTTTGGGGTATAAGTGGTTTTTGGTTACATAGATGAATTATATAGTGGTCAATTCTGAGATTTTAGTGCACCTGTCAACCGAGAGATGTATGCTGTGTATAATATAGTTTTTTAAATCCCTCACTCCCCTCCCACCTTCACCCTTCTGAATTGCCAAAGTCTATTATCCACTCTGTATGCTTTTGCGTACTCATAGCTTAGCTCCCAACTGTAAGTGAGAACATATAGCATTTGGTTTTCCATTCCTGAGTTACTTCACTTAGAATAATGGCCTCCAGCTCCATCCAAGTTGCTGCAAAAGATATTATTTTGTTCCTTTTTATAGCTAAGTAGTATTCCATCATATAAAATGTAGTGTGTGTGTATATATATATGTGTGTGTGTGTGTATACATATATATACACAGTATACATATATATACACACACACATTTTCTTTATCCACTCATTGTTCTATGGGCATTTAGGTTGCTTCCATATGTTTACAAAATTGTGAATTGGGCTGCAATAAACATATGTGTACATGTTTCTTTTCCATATGACTTATTTTCCTTTGGGTAGATACCCAGTAGTGGGATTGCTGGATCAAATGATAGCTCCACTTTTCCTTCTTTAAGGAATCTCCATATAGTTTTCCATAGAGATTGTTCTAATTTACATTCTCACTAGCAGTGTATAATCATTCCCTTTTCACCACATCCACACCAACATCTATTGTTTTTTTCACTTTTTAATAATGGCCGTTCTTTCAGGGGCAAGGTGGTGTCTCATTGTGGTTTTAATTTGTATTTCCCTGATGATTAGTGATGTTGATCATTTTTTCGTATGTTTGTTGGCCATTTGTGTTCTTTTGAGAAATGTCTATTCATGTCATTTGCCCACTTTTAGATGGGATTGTTGGTTTTTTGCTGATTTGTTTGATTCCTTGTGGATTCTGGATACTAGTCCTTTGTCAGATATATAGTTTGCAAATATTTTTTCTCATTCTGTGGGTTGTCTGTTTACTCTGATGATTATGTATTTTGCTGTGTAGATTTTTAGTTTAATCAGGTACCATTATTTATTTTTGTTTTTGTTACATTTGCTTTTGGGGTTTTAGTCATGAATTCTTTACCAAGGCCAATATCCCAAAGAGGTTTTCCAAGGTTATCCAGAAGATAACCTTGGAAAAATGTTTTTATGGTTTCAGGTCTGAGATTTAAGGTTTTAATCCATCTTGAGTTGATTTTTATATAAGGTGAGAAAGAGAGATCTCGTTTCATTCTTCTGCATGTGGCTACCCAGTTTTCCCAGCACCATTTATTAAATAGGGTGTCCTTTCCCCAAGTTATGTTTTTGTATGTCTTGTCCAAAGTCCGTTGGATGTAAATATTTGGTTTTACTTTTGGGTTCTCTATTCTGTATCATTGGTTCATGTGTCCACTTTTATACCAGTACCATGCTGTTTTTGTAACTATAGCCTTATAGTATAATTTGAAGTCAGGTAATGTGATGCCTCCAGATTTGTTCTTTCTGCTTAGGACTGCTTTGTTTACTCGGGCTCTTCTTCAGTTTCATATGAATTTCAGCATTGTTTTTTCTAATTCTGTGAAAAGTGTTGTTGGTATTTTGATAGGAATTGCATTGAATCTGTAGACTGCTTTGGGCAGTATGGTTATTTTCATGATATAGATTTTTCTAATCCATGAGCATGGGATGTCTTTCCATTTGTTTCTGTCACCTCTGATATCTCTCAGCAGTGTTTTGCAGTTCTCCTTGAAGAGGTCTTCCATCTCCTTGGTTAACTATATTCCTAGGTATTTTAATATTTTTGCAGCTACTGTAAAAGGGATTGAGTTTGCAGCTTGGCTGTTGTTTGTGTATAGCAGTTCTACTGATTTGTGTACATTGATTTTGTAACCTGAGACTTTACTGAATTCTTTTTTTTTTTTTTGCAGCAGGGTCTCACTCTGTCACCCAGGCTGGAGTACCGTACTGTGGTGCAAACATGGCTCACTGCAGCCTCGACCTCCTGGGCTCAAGCAATTCTCCCAACTCAGCCTTCCAACTAGTTAGGACTACAGGCAGGCACCACCATACCTGGATAATTTTTGTATTTTTTGTAGAGATGGCGTCTTGCCATGTTGCCCAAGCTGGTCACAAACTCTTGAGCTCAGGCAATCCACCTGCTTCAGCCTCCTAAAGTGCTCAGATTAAAGATGTGAGCCACCACACCTGGACTGAATTCTTTTATTAAATCTAGGAGTTTTTTGGAGGACTCTTTAGAGTTTTCTAGGTATACAATCATATCACCAGTGAGCAGCAATAGTTTGACTTCCTCTTTCCCAATTTGAATGCCCTTTCTTTCTCTTGCCTGATTGCTCTGGCTAGGACTTCCTGTACTATGTTGAATAAACATGAAATGGGCAACCTTGTTTTGTTCAAATTCTTAGGGGGAATGCTTTCAACTTTCCTCCAATCAGTATGATGTTGGCTGTGGGTTTCTTGTATATGGCTTTTATTAATTTGAGGTAAGTCCCTTCTATGCCTAGTTTTTAGTTTTTTTTTTTTAATCATAAAAAGATGCTGGGTTTTATCCAATGCCTCTTTCTGCATCTAGTGACATGTTCACATGGTTTTTGTTATTGATTCTCTTTACGTGATGTATCACATTTATTGACGTGCCTATGTTAAACTATCCCTGCATCCCTGGGGTGAATTGATAGTGGTGTGTTATTTTTCTGATGTGCTGTTGGATTTGGTTAGCTAGTATTTTGTTGAAGATTTTTGCATCTGTGTTCATCAGGGATATTGGTCTGTAGTTTTTGTTGTTGTTATTGTTATGTCCTTTCCCAGTTTTGGTATTGGTGATACTGTGTTCATAGAATAATTTAGGAATGATTCCCTCTTTCTCAATCTTTTGAAATAGTTTCAGTAGGATTGGTACCAATTCTTCTTTGAATGTCTGATAGAATTCATCTGTGAATCCTTCTGGCCCTAGGTTTTTTTCTGCTGACCTTACTTTCTTCTTATTATTATTGCTGATTCAATCTATCTGCTTGTTATTGGGCTGTTTGGGGTTTCTATTTCTTCCTGCTTAATCTAGGAGGCTTGTATGTTTCCAGGAATTTATCCATTTCCTCTAGGTTATCTAGTTTATGTGAATAGAAGTGTTCACAGGAGTCTCAAAATGAAACTCTGCAGCTTCATTTCTAATTGAGCTCATTGGAACCTTTTCTTTTCTTGGTTAATCTAGCTAATGGTCTATCAATTTTGTTTATATTTTCAAAGGATCAAGTTTTTCTTTCATTAATCTTTTGTATTTTTTGTTTCAGTTTCATTTAGTTCTGTTTTGATCTTCATTATTTATTTTCTTCTGCTAGCTTTGGGTTTGGTTTATTCTTGTTTCTCTAGTTACTTGAGGTGTGACATTGGGCTGTCAGTTTGTGATTTTTCAGAAAAATTTGCTGTATGCATTTAGCAATATAAATTTTCCTTTTGGCACTGCTTTTGCTGTATCCCAGGGGTTTTGATAAGTTGTGTCACTACTATCATTTATTTCAAAGCATTTTTAAATTTCCATCTCAATTTTACTGTTAACCCAAAAATCATTCAGGAGCAGATTGTTTAATTTCCATGTATTTGTAGTTTTAGGGTTTTCTTTTGAAGCTGATTTCTAGTTTTATTCCACTGTGGTCTCAGAAGATACTTAATGTGATTCTGAATTTTAAAAATTTATCGAGACTTGTTTTGTGGCCTATCATATGGTCTCTTGGAGAATGCTCCATGTGATAATGAGAAGAATGTATATTGTATATTCTGCAGTTCTTGGGTAGAATGTTCTGTAATGTAGAATGTTCTGTAAATACATGTTAGGTCCGTTTGTTCTAGAGTGTATTTAAGTCCTTTTTTTTTTTTTTTTTTTTTTGAGACGGAGTTTCTCTTTTGTCACCCAGGCTAGATTGCAATGGTGCGATCTTGGCTCACTGCAACTTCCGCCTCCCAGGTTCATGCGTTTCTCCTGCCTCAGCCTCCCGAGTAGCTGGGATGACAGGCATCTGCCACCTTGCCCAGCTCATTTTTGTATTTTTAGCAGAGATGGGGTTTCACCATGTTGGCCAGGCTGGTCTTGAACTCCTGACTTCAGGTGATCCACCCATCTTGGCCTCCCACAGTGCTGGGATTACAGGCATGAGCCACTGCGCATGGGTGTTCATTTTTGCTTGTTGACTTTGTGTCTTGATCTGTCTAGTGCTGTCAGTGAGTATTGAGGTTTCCCACTATTATTGTGTTGCTGTCTCACTTTTCACATCTAGTACTAATTGTTTTGTGAATCTGGGAGCTCCAGTGTAAGGTGCATATAAATTTAGGATTATAGTATCTTCTTATTGGATTGATCCTTCTGTCATTGTAAAATGACCTTCTGTGTGTGTGTTTTTTTTTTTAAGTTGTTGCTTTAAAGTCTGTTTTAGCTGATATAAGCATAGCGATTCCTGCTTGCTTTTGTTTTCTATTTGCATGGAATATCTTTTTCCACCCCTTTACCTTAGTTTAGATGAATCCTTACATGTTAGGTGAGTCTCTTGAATACAGCAGATATTTGGTTTGTGATTTTGTATCCATTCTGCCACTTTGTATCTTTAAGTGGAACAATTAGGGCATTTACATTCGATGTTAATATAGAGATATGAGGTACTGTTCCATTCATTTTATTCATTGTTACCTAGATACTTTTTATATTGTGTTATTGTTTTATAGACCCTGTGAGTTTTATGCTCTCAATTTTATTGTTAACCCAAAAATCATTCAGGAGCAGATTGTTTAATGTCTATGTATTTGCAGTTTTGGGGTTTTCTTTTGAAGCTGATTTCTAGTTTTATTCCACTGTGGTCTCAGAAGATACTTAGTGTGATTGTGATTTTTAAAAATCTATTGAGACTTGTTTTGTGGCCTATCATATGGTCTCTCTTGGAGAATGCTCCATGTGATGATGAGAAGAATGTATATTCTGCAGTTTTTGGGTAGAATGTTCTATAAATACATGTTAGGTCTGTTTGTTCTAGAGTGAAGTTCTCTTTTTTTTTAGATGGAGTTTCTCTCTTGTCACCCAGGCTAGAGTGCAATGGTGCAATTTTGGCTCACTGCAACTTTTGCCTCCCTGGTTGAAATGCTCCACTGCATTTTATTATATAATTCCCTAAGTATGTCTTTCATTTCCAGAAATTGATTGGGTTTTCTTTAGGATATCTATCTCTTTAGAAAATATTTTGTTCATATCCTCAATTGTTTTGAAAATTTCTGTTGTTTTTCACCTTTCTCTTATATCTCCTTGAATAGCTTAATAACCAATTTGAATTCTTTATCTGATATTTCAGTGGTTTCACCTTTGTTTAGATTCATTCCCGGAGGGCTAGTGTGATTTTGGGGGTGTTATAGAACCCTGTTTTGTCATATTACCAGAATTACTTGTCTCATTCTTCCTCATTTGGGTAGATGATTTCTTCTCATTATTCTTGAATTTGTGTTTGATTTGACTATGTTTTTTGTTAATTTCTTTTTTCCTCCTCAAGGATGTGTCTTTAATGTTTGTAGTTTATTGCAGCCTAATTCAGTTCTTGGTGCTTTCACAGGTGAAGATTCTGTATAAGTTCCTCAGTTATAGAGTCTTTGTACGATGGCTTTCTCAGATGCTGGTTGCAGTAGCAATGTGCTTGCTGTGTCACCAAGTTCACTGTATCCTATAGGGTTGGAATGGCAGAGGTCTCTTGAAACTTCTCATTCCCCTATGGTGTGCACTATTTATTTATTCCCCAGTATTTT
This sequence comes from Macaca mulatta, assembly GCF_049350105.2. NCBI lineage: Eukaryota > Metazoa > Chordata > Mammalia > Primates > Cercopithecidae > Macaca > Macaca mulatta. The sequence goes on from NC_133413.1 coordinate 130,773,012, forward strand.
ATTTACTGGGTTGAATAGTTCAATAGTTGAATAGGCTTCAGGCCAATAGGGGAGGTGTTCATGGGTAAAAACTGGCTTTGGCTATAGCAGGTGGGTAAAGGTAATACCTAATGGTGGGCACAGGTCCTAGCCTTTACAGAGGTGGCTGGACGAACTCTCAGGAAGACACACTGAGGACTTATCAGAGGGAAGGACAAGAGTCACCTCAGCTCCCCTGCCAGGCCAGCAGGAAAGCTATCCTCTTCTAAGACTAACTTCTGACTCAGTGTTCTGGATATTCAGATCAGACAGGCACCTTTTTTCATCTGCAGGAATACTGATGTTCTAAGGACAGAGAAATTGTGACTCTACCTCTCTTGCAAGCCTACACCTGGAGGGTGCTCCTCCTATGGGATGCAGTCACCCAAAGTGTTCCAGTAAGGCTGTCTATAGGTGCATCCCTGCTGAGGTCCCATGGGAAAAGCCCCAGCTGTGTCAGCAATGGTGGATGAGGGGGAAAATAAATCTCCAAGACCCTTCACAAGCACCAGAGCTGCCTACTTGTTGGGGTAGAGCTATACACTTTCCCTGCTGAGCTCAGCACTGCAATTGTGCCTCTGTGGAAAGAAACTTCCCACCAGTGGAAAGATCTGGGACTCGAGGCCTGCTGTCTGGGTTTTTTTTTTTTTTTTTTTTTTTTTGTCCCACAGGGTTTTCTCTTGATGTGTTGTACTTCCTCTTTCTCTAGGAGTAGGAATCCCCAAGAGCCAGAGACTAATGTGAATGCTATTGCTCCTCTGGGTCTTCCACACTCCATGCTGGTGCTGGGGAATGTTTGCAAGGGATCCAGAGATGTGATCTGTCCTCAAGTCTCCCAGCAGTGGGTACCACCACCAGCTCTGGGGGTGGCAGGGGAGTGATGCAGACTCTTAGATTCCTTGGTTACAGATAGCCTCCATGTATTGGTGTTCTCAAATGCTGGTTGTAGCAGTAATGAACTGGTCACATGGACAGACTCAAGACCCCCTGGTTAGCCAGGGTGGTGCAGGCAATGGTGATAGCTGAGGTCATGCACAAGTTTTCTCTTTTCTGGGTACTGTGTTATTCCACCTGTAGATGCTGTAAAGAACTGTATCAGTTGGCTTCCAGCCAGGAGGTGACATTTGCAAAAGAATATCAGCTGCAGTGGTAATGGTGGGATTTGTGCTTGCCTTATGTTACCCAGGGAAGGTACTCTGGTTTCTCAGGTAATGGGCAGGGTCATTAAGCTTCCAAAAATTTCGGTCCTTTGTGTTAAGCTACCAGGGAGGGTGAAGGGACAAAGCCAAGTGGGGGCTGAGTTACGGAGGTCTATGCTCTGACTCTGCATGACAAGCAAGCAGCAGCCCCTGTGGAAGTTGTGGGTTGGTTCTCTGGCTACTGGGGTAATGTTTCAGAGAGGAGCATAGCTGCCTCTGTTGCACAGAAGTTTGTGCAGGGACTAAGGAGCACCCAACTTCCACACACTTGCAAGGCAGATCTCACACCTGCAGTTTTCTGCTAGCAGCAGTGAGCTAAGTTCCAGGCTGTCTACACTCAGAACTAAAAACTGCCCCAGGCCATAAGCCTTCACTGCAGAAATAGCAAGCATGGCTTTTGGGCCATACCCCTCCCAGTCCACCCACACAGCTTCTACATTTGTGGCTGCATCAAACTTCTCATTTGCTTCTCACCCCCACTCCCTCTGCCCTGACTGCTTCTGGCTAAGGGTGTTCCTCCTCACTAGAAGTTGTATCACAAAATTCATCTGTGAGCTTCTTTCAATCTGTGACCACTGCCTGAGTAGGCAGACCTCCATGAGGTCCCCTGTGAGGCAGAATAAAGAATGGCTTCCCTTGGTTTGCAATGGAGACTAGGAATGCATGTAAAGTTCTTCCTGCTGCTGTTCCTACTTTTATATTGCCCCCCCTCCCTCGCTCCCTAAATCAGTTCTAGCATGGCATAGGGTTAAGGCCTTCCCCTGTGGCCTGGATTTCTAGATTTCCCAGTGGGGGTGTATATCCTGGAGGCAGCCTTTCTCCTTCTCACACTCTAGGGACAAAGTTTTTCATCTGGCTTATGGTGCAGGCTGCATCCTGCCACATCTTTAAAAGAAACTGAGGATTTCAGTTTTCCTGTTAAGTTCCTGCATTGCTTTTTGGAAAAAAAGTTCACAGTGTGAGTATCTACACACTGTTTTGTCTTTCCAAGCAGGAGAGGCATGTTAATGCTGCCTCCAATCTGTGCCAAAAAAACCCAGCATATCATTAAATATCCATACTACATAAAGTGATCTACAGATTCAATGCAATCCCTATCAAAATTCCAATGTCATTCTTCACAGAAACAGAAAACGCAATCTTAAAATTTGAATGGGGCCGCAAGATCCAGATAGCCAAGACAACATCAACCAAAAAGAACAAAGCTGGAGGTATCACACTGCTGGATTTCAAAATATATTACAAAGCTATAGTAATCAAAACAGCATGACATTGGCATAAAAATACATTGACCAATGAATAAAGAACTCAGAAATAACCCCACACACCTATGGTCAATTGATTTTCAAAAAGGGTGCCAGGTACAGACAATGGGGAAAATGACAGTCTCTTCAATAAGCTGTGTTGGAAAAAATGCATATCTTCATGCAGGAAAATAAAAATAAACCCTTATCTTCATCCCTTATACAAGAATCAACTCAGAATAAATATTTAAATGTTAAGACCTAAAACTATAAAACTTATAGGTGAAAACACAGGGAGAAACCTCCAGGACATTGGTCTGGGTAGTGATTTCTTGGATTGTTCCCCAAAGCACAGGCAATGAAAGCAAAAATAGACAAATCAGATTGCATTAAACTAAAAAGCTTATGCACAGCAAAGAAAATAGTTAACAGAGCAAAAAGGCAACCCACAGATTGGGAGAAAATATTTGTAAACCATACATTGTACAAGGGGATAAGATCCAAAATATATAAGCAACCAAGAAACAAGAAAACAAATAACTCCATCAAAAAATGGGCAAAAGACCTGAATAGTTGTTTCTCAAAAGAAGACATACAAATCATAGTTTTTTGAATGAAATGGGTAAAGGTGGCTATTATCTTGTTTTTCATGTCTTCAAACTCCCTATAGACAGAAATACAACCTTTTTTGTTGTTAATTATGCCCTCTTTACTGAAGTTGTGTGGCCCCAGATGAAATTGGATGACACAAAGTGTGCTCATGCTGCATCAGGTTTGTAGTTATCTTCAGCTCCCTGCAAGTGCTTGTCAGTTTTTAGTTCTCTGGAAAGCAGATGATTATTGGGATGTTAATATTAAGCCTTTGTTTGTCTTCAGTATTATCTGCTATGTTCATCAATGTGATTACTTTAGGCCCAGTGGCTGCTGCAGTATCACATTCTCTTATTGTAAAACTTTGCAATATGTAAGCCTTCTCCTTTCCTATCACTTGTAATAGGACACTTACTCATGTTTTACTGAGAAAGTACATAAATACAGCAGGATATTTCCCACAGGGCAATGGACTTGAGTAAAATGGGGTAAGAAAGATAAGGTATATTGTATATTCTTCCCAGGTCATTATGCTTAGTTGGATGGTGTCTTTCACATTTACTGATATTTTCCAATAGTGCAATGCATAGTCACCTGGTGAAAAATGGTTTATGAACAAATATGATTTTGGTTTTGGGGACTGATTCCTCATTTGTCTGTACTAATTTGAAAATCGAGGATACATATGGTAACAGAAAACATGTTAGCGTTCTTGTTCTTTCCAATGTTTGTAATAATTTGAGTTTCTTTTTTATATAAGAATTTGTATTTTTTTTAAAAGTTCTCTTCTGCTTCTATTCATTTTACTTTGATAGGAGCTGCTATTCTAGGGTACAGCTTATCTTCCTCCCTTGGACTACTGAGTCCCATACAGTGAGCTGTGATTTTTATTTGGCTACTTGAGGTTGTATTCTTTCAGGGTATGTATAGATAAGGCAGTTAAACTCTCAGACAATGGCAAATGGGTAGGCAGCGGGAGGTGTAATAGTTTCTGCTTCTAAACTGTTGCACTGTCTTGGCTCAAAGCCTCTCTGAAAAAAAAAAAATTAGTTTTAAAATAAACTTTTCTGCTTCAGTTTTCTCTGAATCCAAAATGGACTTATCTCCTAACAGCAAGCAGTAGGAGCAGTTCAGTCCACCAATACAGCCTCTGTTTAGGTCTACATGAATCAGCAGAATTGGGCAACCCTCCCTCTCACACACAGCAAGTGAGAGTGACATTTATGGTGATTATTCTCAATATTCTTATTGAATACTTCATATTATAATGATTTGGCTCAATATTCTTATAGACCATGTCTCTATCATCTTACTTGCTCAAACACTCAAGTTTTGTTAAAAATAAGGACCTTTCTTCAGTGGTCCTTCAGCCATCTGACAAATATGTGCCAGCACTGTTCCAGGTGCTTAGTAGACACTGGGCAAAAATTCCTATTAAAGCTGATGTATTGGGAACTGGAGACTTATTTCATATTGGCTCACTCCCCTAAGACTATTCCATCAAAAGTAAGAAGGGGAGATTCTTTTTGGTCCAACACCTTAAAATGTAACAGACTTCCTTCTGAATGGTAGTTGTTAACCTGTGCCAGGTTATACATGCTTTGTTAAAGAATTTGTAATACAGAAACATACTCACCTTTTCTCATCTAGCAGTGGCTAAGTCCATGGGCTTTCAAACCCAATTGACTGGATACAAATCCTGATATTTACCTTGGCCAAATTACTTAATTTATTGCTGCTTCACTGTGTCCCCTTTAAATGGGGAGGATAACAGTACCTCCATTACAGTATGTATTAAATAATTCATATAAAGTGGTTGTACCTGGCACATACTAAGTGCTTATGTCATATTTAATGCAGTTATTAAACATGTTTACATCATAATTCGCACAGTTATATCAGCACTTTTGACAACCAGTTTTACTTGTTTACAAATCTATCTACACTTCCTTCCCATCCTACGACAGACTCTTTGATGGGGCACAGAAGTGTTGGGGGCGACTTGTACGATTTGTTTTCCCAGGACCTAGCACTGTGCCTTGCATATAGCAGTACTCAATATATGTTTGCTGAATGAATGGGAAAGTTGGTCTGAAATTCATTCCTTGATTGGCTAGGGAAAGAGAAGAAAAAAATACCACCATAAAAATGCCCAAATGCAGTGGCTCAGTATCTTAATTTCTAGAGAGCCTATTTTACAGCAATAGTCATCCTAGCACCCCAATCTAAGTGCCAGTACAGACATGAATGGAAGCCAACAGGATAGATATGGGAAAACAGTGTGGAGAGTCTACAAACACAATCACCGGCAGGAAAGAGGGATTTCTAACGAGCAGATGGGCATTATTTATTTTGGTGTCATGTGGGGCCAAGAGGCTATATGGGACACAGAAAAAGATAATAGTTTATAAATATTTCAGGGCAAACTTTACCCTATTAAGCTGCAAATATGAATTTAGATGGATGACAGGTTAGATTAAAAAAGCCACTGAAGGCCAGGCGCGGTGGCTCACGCCTGTAATCCCAGCACTATGGGAGGCCGAGGTGGGTGGATCACGAGGTCAGGAGATCCAGACCATCCTGGCTAACACGGTGAAACCCCGTCTGTACTAAAACTACAAAAAAATCAGCTGGGCATGGTGGCAGGCACCTGTAGTCCCAGCTACTCGGGAGGCTGAGGCAGGAGAATGGCGTGAACCTGGGAGGCTGAGGCAGGAGAACGGCGTGAACCTGGGAGGCAGAGCTTGCAGTGAGCTGAGATCACGCCACTGCACTCCAGCCTGGGCGACAGAGCGAGACTCTGTCTCGACAAAAACAACAACAAAAACAAAACAAAACAAAACAAAACAAAAAAGCCACTGAAATGAAAAGTGAAGGTAGAGCTTGTTCACAAGGGACAAGAAAAGTGACCTGCACCTTGAGAAAATCTGCATGAAGAGGCATTTTTGGAATGTGTAACTGCAATTCTATACACAGGGTGTATTTTTTATCATTAAATGCAACACTGAATAGTCAACAAAGTAAGTGATTTTATTATTATCAACTATAACATTCAAATCAGATTACATAAAAATGGTTCCATAAAATAGTATATTTTAATGACAATTTCTTATTGAAGAGTATACCTTCCTGACCTTTCCCCAGTGATTTGGCACATAAAACAGGTGCTGAACTGTAGCAATTGTTCTACTCCATCCTGTAGGTTAGAGAAACTCATCAGAAGAAAGTTTCAATCATTTCACTGTTATTTTCTGCAATTCTTATTCTCTTATAGCCGATAATCTTCAGGTCTGAAAGATAAAATCAACATATTTCTTCATCAATCACTACTTCGTTTTCTCCTGACTGATGAAGATTATTTTTCCAATTTAAAATAAAAATAACTGTTCATCAAGAAATAGCTACAAACACTACATCTAAATTTTTGGTGACCAAAAAAAACCATTAACATCAAATCTTTATAAAGTAGAACAGTTAAGTGACAACTCCAAAGTCTTTTTGAAAGTATAAATACAAGCCACCTTGTGCCTATATAAGAATGTATTTAGTAATAACTTGAATTCAATGTCTCTGTTCCATTTTTAAACACTTTTATAGTTTTTATTGAAAAGATTACTGTAATTTTTAAGAGTTTAAAAATCAAACAAAGACACGGATTTATAGTACAAATGCAAATTTTGAATAAGTGATTTTTCCTATTTATATTATCATATGCTGAATTTAATTTTCATTATGATCCATATACAAAATAAGTATATAAACACCAGTCCTCTAATATTTATTTACAAACATAACTGATTTTCCTTATTTATGTGATTATAAGATTAATCACACCTGAGAGTTGCTTTCATTAGTAAATTTAAAAAAAATTTTCAGAAGTATTAAATTGTAACAATAGAGAAAATTAAAAATAGGAAACTATAAAATGCAAACAATTTGTCCTGTTATCTTTTCAAGAGTATATTTGTAGGTGTTGAGCTTCCATATGGAATTTTCTGAAGGAAGTTAGGAACAAACCAAACAGATATTTTGGCCAAGATGGCTGATTAGAAGCGTGGTCTGCAGCTCTCCCAGACGAATGAAAATGGCAAGTGAATTCAGCACCTTCAACTGAAATACCCAAGTTCTCACATTGGGACTGACTAGGCGGACAACTCGACTCATGGAGAAAGAACTAAGGAAATCAGGATGGAGTGATCGCCCACCTGGGAGTGGCATGGAGCCAAAGAAACCCCCACTCTCAGCCAAGGGAAGCAGTGAGTGATTGTGTGACCCCACCTGGGAAACCACATTTCTCCCACGGATCTTTGCAGCCTGTGGATCAGGAGATACCATCGTGAGCCCACACCAACAGGGCCTTGGGTCCAATACACAGAGCTGTGCAGAGTCTTGGCAGAGCAGTTGCTCAGGCTCACACAGAGACCCAGGAGTTTAACAGATTCCAGCCGCAGGAATCCCTGTTAAGGCAGGAGATCCATCTGTAAATTCCCCGAGGAAGGGGGCTGAATCCAGGGAGCCAAGCAGTCTTGTTCTGCGGACCCCACTTCCACGGCACCTCACAAGTTAAGCCTCACTGGATTGGAAATCCAGCCAACCAGTGCAACAGGCTAGAGACTGCCTGAGATGGACAAGTTCCTGCGGGGAGGGGCAGCTGCCAGTTCTGTGGTTAGGTCAACTCAGCCATTCCAGCCTGCCAACTCCAAGGAGTTCACTGGACAAGGAAGAGTCCTCCACAATGCAACACAGCTGCTGTGCCAGATCATGGCCACACTGCTTCTTTAACTGGGACCCTAATCCATCCCTCCTCACTGGGTGGGGCCTCCCTGTAGGAATTTCAACAACTCTAGCCAGGGTCATATGAACAGAACTCTGATCTCTCCCTGGGATGGAGCCCTGGGGAGAGACGGCCCCTGTTTCTGCAGTTCATTTGACACAGTCATTCCAGCCTGCCAGTTCCAGGGAGTCCAGGCAGTCCAGACAAGGAGGAGTCCACCACAATGCAGCACAGCTGCTGTGCCAGACTGTGGCTAGACTTTTTCTTTAAGTGGGACCCTGCTCCATCCCTCCTCACTAGTTGGTGCCAGTGAGCACCAGCAACTCCAGGAATTTCAGCAACTCCAGCCAGGGTTATACAGACAGATCTCTCATGCCTCCCTGGGATGGAGCCCCTGGCAGGAGGGGTGGCCAACATCTACCCAGTTCAGCCTTTCCAGCCTGTTGTCTCTGGACAGTTCAAGCAGTCTGGATGGGGATGGGCTCCCCTACAACGCAACATACCTGCTCTACCAAAAAGCAGCCAGACTGCTTTAAGCAGGTCCCTGATCCTGTTCCTCCTGACTAGGTGAGACTTCCCAACAGGGGTCTCCAGACAACTCCTACAGGAGTGTCTGGGCCAGCAACAGGTCAGTACCCCTCTAGGACGGAGCTCCCAAAGGAAGGAACAGGCTACCATCGTTGCTGTTTTGCAGGCTTAACTGGTGATACCTCCAAGTAAGGTAAAAACTGAAACAACTAGGGTCTGGAGAGATCCCCCAGCAAACTGCAACAGTCCTATGGAAAAGTGGTCTGACTGTTAATAGAAAAACAACAAACAAAGTAACAACAACAACATCAACAAAAAAAGACCCCACAAAAACCCCACTGAAAGGTAAGCCACCTCAAAAATCAAAGATAGATAAGCCCACAAAGATGAGAAAGAATCAATGCAAAAACCCTGAAAACTCTAAAAGCCAGAGTACTTTTTCTCCTCCAAATGACTGTAACACCTCCTCAGCAAAGGCACAAAACTGGGCTGAAGTTGAGATGGTTGAACTGACAGAAGTAGGCTTCAGAAGGTGAGTAATAATGAACTTCACTGAGCTAAAGGAGCGTGCTGTAACTCAATGCAAAGAAGTTAAGAATCATGATAAAACAATATAGGAGCCAACAGCCAGAATAGCCAGTTTAGAGAGGAGCATTACTGATCTGATGGAGCTGACAAATACAACATGAGAAATACATAATGCAATCACAAGTCTCAATGGCAGAATAGACCAAGTATCTTTCTGAAATAAGACAGGCAGACAATTTATACACACACACACACACACACACACACACACACAGACACACACACACAGAGACACACACACAGAATGAAAAGGAATGAACAAAACCTCCAAGAAATATGGGATTATGTAAAAACCTATGACTAATTGGGGTACCTGAAAAACGGAGAACAGAACCAAGTTGGAAAACATACTTCAAGATATCATCCAGGAGAACTTCCCCAACCTAGCAAGACAGGCCAAAAACTCAAAGTCAGGAAATCCAGAGAACCCCAGTAAGGTACTCCATGATAAGAGCAACTTCAAGACACACAATCTTCAGATTCTCCAAGGTCAAAATAGAAGAGAAAATGTTAAGGGCAGCGAGAGAGAAAGGCCAGGTCACCTACGAAGAGAAACCAGTCAGACTAACAGTGGACCTCTCAGTAGAAACCTTACCAGCCAGAAGAGAATGGAGGCCAATATTCAACATTCTTCAAGAAATTCCAACCCAAAATTTCGTATCTGGCCAAACTAAGCTTCCTAAGTGAAGAAGAAATAAGATCTTTTTCAGACAAACAAATGCTGAGGGAATTCGTCACCACCAAGCCTGCCTTACAAGAGCTCCTGAAGAAAGTACTAAATATGGAAAGGAACAACTACTACCAGCCACTACAAAAACACACTAAAGTACACAGACCAGTGATGCTATGAAGCAACCAAATAAACAAGTCTGCAAAATAACCAGCTAGCATCATGACAGGATCAAATTCACACACAACAATATTAACCTTAAATGTAAATAGGCTAAATGCCCCAATTTAAAGACACAGACTGGCAAACTGGATAAAGAGTTGAGACCCACTGGTATGCTGTCTTCAAGAGACCCATCTCACGAACAAAGACACACATAGGCTCGAAATAAAGGGATGGAGGAAAAATTTACCAAGCAAATGGAAAACAGAAAAAAGCAGGGGTTGCAATCCTAATTTCTTACAAAACAGACTTTAAACCAACCAAAATTTACAAAGACAGAAGGTAAAGGTTCAATTCAACAAGAGTTAACTATCCTAAATATATATGCACCTAATACAGGAGCATCCAGATTCACAAACAAGTTCTTAGAGACCTACAGAGAGACTCAGACTCCTACATGATCATTGTGGGAGACTTTAATGCCCCACTGACAATATTCGACAGATCACTGGGACAAAAAATTAACAAAGATATTCAGGACCTGAACTCAGCTCTGGATCAAACAGACCTGATAGATATCTACAGAACTCTGCATCCCAAAACAACAGAACATACATTCTTCTTGTTGCCACATGGCATTTACTCTAAAACTGATCACAGTAAGGTAAAACACTTCTCAGCAAATGTAAAGAACTGAAATCATAACAGTTTCTCGGATCACAGCACAATCAAATTAGAACTCAAGGCTAAGAAATTCACTCAAAACCATACAACTACATGGAAACTGAACAATCTGCTCCTGAATGACTCCTGGGTCAATAATGAAATTAAGGCAGAAATCAAGTTCTCTGAAACTAATGAGAATGAAGAGACAACATACCAGAATCTCTGAGATGCAGCTAAAGCAGTGTTAAGAGGGAAATTTGTAGCACTAAATACCCACATCAAAAAGCTACAAAGATCTCAAATTAATACAACCTGATATCACAACAAAAAGAACTAGAGTACCAAGAGCAAACATAGCTAGCAGAAGACAAGAAATAACCAAGATCAGAGCAGAACTGAAGGAGACAGTGACAAGAAAATCCTTCAAAACAAACAAACAAAAAATAATCAATGAATCCAGGAGCTGGTGTTTTGGAAAAATAATAATAATAATAATAAAATAGGCTGCTAGCTAGACTAATAAAGAAGAAGAGAGAGGAGAATCGACACAATCAGAAATGATAAGGGGGTATCACTACTGATCCCACAGAAATACAAACCATCATGCAAGAATACTACAAACACCTCTATACACATAAACTAGAAAATCTAGAAGAAATGGATAAATTCCTAGACACATAAACCCTCCAAAGACTGAACCAGGAAGAAATTAAATCCCTGAATAGACCCATAATTCTGAAATCAAATCAGTAATAAATAGCTCACCAACCAAAAAAAAAAAAACAAAAAACAAAAAACAAACAAACAAACAAACAAAAAACAATGACCAGACAGATTTAGAGCTGAATTTTATCAGAGGTATAAATAAGAGCTGGTACCATTTCTACAGAAACTATTCTAAAAAATTCAAAAGAAGGGACTCCTCCCTAACCTATTTTATGAGGCCAGCATAATCCTAATACCAAAATCTAGCAGAGGTACAACATAAAGAAAACTTCAGGCCAATATGCCTGAAGAACATCGATGCAAAAATCCTCAATAAAACACTGGCAAACTGAATCCAGCAGCACATCAAAAAGCTTATCCACCACAATCAAGTCAGCTTCATCCCCAGGATGCAAGGCTGGTTCAACATATGCAGATCAATAAATGTAATTCATCAACATAAAAAGAACTAAAGACATAACCACATGATCATCTCAATAGACACAGAAAAAGCCTTTGATAAAATTCAACATCCTTTCATGTTAAAAACTCTCAATAAACAAGGTATTGAAGGAACATGCCTCAAAATAGTAAGAGCCATATGTGAGAAACCTATAGCCAACGCTATACTAAATGGTGAAAAGCTGGAAGCATTACCCTTGAAAGCCAGCAAATGACAAGGATGCCTTTTTTCACCACCGCTATTCAACATAGTACTGGAAGCTCTGGCCAGGGCAATCAGGCAAGCGAAAGAAATAAAGCGTATTCAAATAGGGAGAGAAGAAGTCAAATTACCTTTGTTTGCAGATGACATGATGCTATATCTAGAAAATCCCATCGTTTCATCCCAAAAGCTTCTTAAGCTGATAACTTCAGCAAAGTCTCAGGATACAAAATCAATGTGCAAAAATTGCTAGCATTCCTATACACCAACAACAGGCAAGCAGAGAGCCAAATCATAAATCAACTCCCATTCACAATTGCTACAAAAGAATAAAATACCTAGGAATACAGCTAACAAGGGAAATGAAGGACCTCTTCAAGGAGAACTACAAACCACTGCTCAAGGAAATCAGAGAGGACACAAACAAATGGAAAAACATTCCATGCTCATGGATAGGATGAATCAGTATGGTGAAAATGTCCATACTGCACAAAGTAATTTATAGGTTCAATGCTATTCCCATTGAGCTAACATTGACATTCTTCACAGAATCAGAAGAAACTATTTTAAAATTCATACGGAACCAATAAAGAGCCCAAATAGCCAAGACAATCCTAAGCAAAAACAACAAAGCTGAAGGCACTTCGCTACTCAACTTCAAACTATACTACAAGGCTACAGTAACCAAAATCACATGGTACTGGTACAAGAATAGACACATAGACCAATGGAACAGAACTGAGAACTCAGAAATAAGACCACATGCCTATCTGATCTTCGACAGATCTGACAAAAACAAGCAATGGGGAAAGGATTTTCTACTCCATAAATGGTGCTGGGAAAACTGGCTAGCCATATGCAGAAAACTGAAACTGGACCCCATCTTTACACCTAATACAAAATTTAACTCAAGATGAATTAAAGACTTTAATCTAAAACCCAAAACTATAAAACCCTAGAAGAAAATCTGGGCAATACCATTCAGGACATAGGCATAGGCAGATTTCATGACAAAAATTTCAAAAGCAATTACAACAAAAGCATAAATTGACAAATGGGATGTAATTAAACTAAAGAGCTTCTGCAAAGCAAAAGAAACTAGCATCAGAGTCAACAGGCAACTCATAGAATGGGAGAAAATGTTTGTAATCTATCCATCTGACAAAGGTCTAATATCCAGCATCTACAATGAATTTAGGCAAATTTAGAAGAAAAAATAACCCCATTAAAAAGCAGGCAGGCAAAGGACATGAACAGATACTTCTTAAAAGAAGATATTCATGAGGCCAACAAACATGAAAAAAAGCCAACATCATTGATCATTAGAGAAATGCAAATCAAAACCACAACTGAGATACCATCTCATGCCAGTCAGAATGGAAATTATTAAAAAGTCCAGAAACAACAGATGATGGTAAAGTTGTGGAGAAAAGAAACTTTTACATTGTTGGTGGGAGGGTAAATTAGTTCAACCACTGTGGAAGACAGTGTGGCAATTCCTCAAAGATCTAGAGGTAGAAATACCATTTGACCCAGCAATTCCATTACTGGGTATATACCTAAAGGAATATAAATCATTCTATTATAAAGACAAACGCATGTGTATGTTCATTGCAGCACTATTCACAATAGCACAGACATGCAATCAACCCAAATGCCCAGACTGGATAAAGAAAATGTGGTACATATACACCATGGAATACTATGCAGCCATAAAAAGGAATGAGATCATGTTCTTTGCAGGAACATGGACGGAACTTGAAGCCATTATCCTCAGCAAACTAATGCAGGAACAGAAACCCAAACACTGCATGTTCTCATGTATGGGAGCTGAAAGATGAGAACACATGGACACGTGGGGCTGTGGGGAACAACGTACACTGGAGCCTGTTAGGAGGGTTTGGGGGAGGGAGAGCATCAGGAAGAATAGCTAATGGATGCTGGAGAATTGGTTGATCTGTGCAGCAAACTACCATGGCACATGTTTACCTATGTAACAAACTTGTACAACCTGCACATGTACCCCGGAACTTAAAATAAATGTTGAAGAAAATAAATAAGTATTTCGAAGACAACTGTAAAAATATGTAATAGTTTGAGTTCCTTTAAACAGTAGACGACTTTGTTTGCCCAAAAACAACTTAATCTACTAATCCCTTTCTATATTTATAAATTTATAAATGTTTTCTGAAACTGAATACTCACAGGATACCACATAGCCTACCTAAGAAGACTGACAGTCTACTAGCCAAGTAAAAGAACTCTACAGAATTTTAAATTGTTTATTATTAAACTCTGAGCAACAAAGGCACTGATCTGGGAAACTAGCCATGTATGCTTTGCCATATCAGCCATCTATAACAATAAGAAGATAAACTGCAGAATTTTGTCACTTTGTGAAATCTCTATCCAAATGTAAAAACTGCATCCAAAGTCTGGGAAATAACAATCTGATGACAGTTACATGCAGCTCCAGAATATACCCTTTTCACCTTTGGTATGTGACTCAATATACTCAAAGCAGTTCTTAGTAAAGAGACACCAGTACATTTTAAGAAACAATTTGTTATCCCATCCAGCTGGTTCATATAATTACAAAGGAGGTGGTGGTCATGCAATTGGAAAGAAATCTAAGTTAATGTCCCACAAGAAGTCTGCAACTCCACTCAATAGAATTAAATGTGTTTAGTCACAGTCATCAGTTGTTTCCACACAAAAAGGTTTATTTAATTGAAATGAAATGACAATACCACCTTTCAGTGGAATTTAGAAGTAAAATTGAATGGTATGATCCACCACATAAAGCAATGTGGACATTGACCTCAAGGCAATAGAGGGCTAACGAAGCCCAAATATGTTTCCAGATTTTTTTTGGAGGAAGTATAAAAGTATGGGCTCTGCCAGAACTGTGGCAGTGATGAGAAAAAAGAGAGGTCAGGTTCAGAATTTTGGAAACAAGAGAGTAACGGTTGGGTTTGGAGGTGGGTGGAATGGGAGAGAGAAGAGGAAAGGAGCCAGGGAGATGGTAGGAAAGAGTTACTAGAAAATGACATTCAGAGATTACTAATTTTCAGATTGAAGAATGCAGCTATGCTGTTTTTCAGGATAGGGAATGGAGGGTTGATTCTGAATATGATAAAATCTGGACATGGCAGACATGTAGAAATTAGGATTTGGCTCTTAGGAAACTTGAGGCAAGAGGGAACAAATTGGAAGGTCTCTAACACAGGTTTCTGCTTTTCTATCCCACTTCTCCATGTCATGTGGCCCCACTTAAAAATCTTGAATGACCCTCTCTTGCATTCTCAAAGTTCAAATACTCTAGAATTAAACACATGAGCCTCCACTATGTGGCCCCAGTTAACTTTCTGAGTTATTCTTTCTACACTCTATTTTCTATAGCCTGGTCCCTCTACACTGCTTGCTATTGCCCAGATAAATACCTTCACACTTCTGAACTTGGATACCTGAAATTTCCTTTCTCTTTTCTCTGCCTGGCAACCATGACTAATCTTTCAAAATCCACCCCAAACGTTACATTTTCTGTCCAGCTCTTCACAACAATTCCTTTCTAACATAGACTGGGCTCCTTTCTCTAGGATTGCCAGAAAGCTTAATACATACTTCCGGAAACTACAATGCTTCTCTAATCATACTGGCTCTTCCTGGTAAATAACAAATGCTGAGTGCTTATTAGGTGCCACAAAGAATAATAAAGACTTCACATGAATTATTTTATCCCCACAACTACTTTGTAAGAAAGACACTGTTAATAATTTCATTTTACAGTGACAAAACTTAGGCTCCGAGCAGCTCCGTAACTTGGCTAAGGATACACAGCTAGGAGGTAGATGGCAGGAATCTGAGTGTAAATAATTTGACTCCAGTGCTTGCAAGCACCATTTTATTCTATATGATGCCTCTTAGGCTGCCAGTCTTCTGAAGGCAGGGCGCTGATATGATTATCTTATACTCCCATCAGCCAGGGCAATGTCCGATACACAGTGGATGCCTGGTATATCTAAGCACAGTACAGAGTACAGTGACCCCCTTGAAAATGTCACTTCATGTGCAAATTCATGTTTAAATAATTGGGATATTTTGCAGATGGTTAATTTGCTTCCAAAGGGGGAAAAACAGTATCATGGTCAAAGACTAGATAGTTAAGATAGCGGCACAGCTGGAAACATCAACTCATACTGGAGGCAATTAATGATACATGTTTTTCAGGAGGTTCCCCTGTGGGGAAAAAGAGAGGTTTTTACACTAAATATGGTTTTACTTCTCTCTGGCTCAAACAGAAATGAAAACAAGCATACACACAACTTTTCTGTATTGCTTATTTCTTTCCACTAAAACAAAGAAATTCAAGGTAATATAAGAAAGGGGAGGAGAGGGCTATTTATGTCTGTCTTTCTCAAACTTCAGCAGGCATACAAATTGCTTGGATTCTTATGAGAATGCAGCTTCTGATTTCACTTATCCTGTGGAGGGGCTCATGATTCGCCAATCCTAACAAGCTCCCACTTGATGCATTGCTGGTTTATGGACCACATTCTAATTAGCATGGGTTTCCCTCAGACCAAAGACAGAGCTATTTATAAGACAGAGGAGCACCTTCAGTAAGAAATTACTAACACTATCTAACAGAAGGTAACACACATACTTCTTCCTAAACTAGAGATTACTCCATTTGATACACAGTATCTTTCTTGGTTCTTTTCTCCCAAATTGCAGTTCAAGTAGCTTTAGTACTCAGCAAATGTATTTAGAATCTTTAAAAGTTGGTAACCCACATATGGTAACATTATGCAAACTAGAATTGAATTCTCAGATTATGTTGCTTACATATTTTCCCTATTTTGTGCTGAGATGACCTAATTTCCTCACTAGATTAAATAGTTTTTAAGTGTGGCATCTAGCACATTACTTTTCATATTATGAATATTTAAATATTTGAAACTGAAATGAAATGGCTTAATCTTTTAAAAGAGGGATGATAGGTGAATGTATATTATACATTAGCCCTACTTCTTTGTCACTGTTTCATTGGAAATAACAAATTTATGTAGTTTTAAAATGTACATTAATGTTACATAAGGTTAGTATATTTGTAAATAATAACAGTATTCTAAAATAATCACAGGAAATCTTTAGAGGGATATTTCAAATGCCATTTCTGAAAGCTAACACCTGTCAATTTTTTTTCATGTAAATTATACAAATTTACTCCTTGACAGAAATATAAGTTGTATGTTAATGAAATTGCCATGATCGTTCTTTAAACATGTAATACGAAGTATCCAAAACTGGCTATATTAGAGCTGCACTAAAGCAAGGCCTGTTAAGAAAAATGTCTATTTTACCTATAGTTAAACAAGATTTAAGTAAGCAGCAAAACCCAAAACATGAATTTATCACACTTCACCAACTGAACATCAATTTCCCTTTCAGAGAGGATATGATTCCATTCATGCATTCATTCATTCAACAAATTGACTGGTCAGGTCCTGCTGTGGGCACTGGGAATAAAGCAGTGAGCAGGACCTAGTCCTCATCTTTATAAAGCAGTTTCTAACAGTGGATTATATATGTGTGCGTGTGTGTATGTGTGTGTATAATTGTTACCTAATAAAGCTATGATATATATTTTATATATAATTTATATATAGTATACTTATATATAAAATATATATGAAACATACACAAGTTTAGACCTTTGAAGTGAAAGCTGAAAGTTTTAAGCTTTCATTTATGTGCTTAGAATGTACTTTGGAGATTACTGAATCATCTAAGAAATAGCTAACATAAAACTTTCTTTAATTCATTCTCTAAATTGTGCTACACTTTCCATAGCTATCAAATGTTCTGTAATAACTATTTTGCAGATAATACTTGTCACTAGCAAAAACTGCCTTTAAACAAAGTAATGTCTGAAAATAGTATTACTTTTTTTGAGTGAGAAAACAGAACTTTCAAAAAGGCCCGTCTGAGTTGTAGAAAATTCTCTATGGTTCTTGTGACTGCTCAAAAACAGTTAAAGTCACACTACATGCCACATCATTCTGTTTTCTATAGCAAATTCTTTACCATACGCATGCCTATGCAAAACACTGCCTGCTACTCATTAGATGAAACAAGCAAAATACCGCTACTCATTAAGATGACATAAGCACATACCAAAAAAGCAGAGATTCAAATTCAGAATTCAGTAATAACAGAGGTCAAAACATGTATATTATCCTGAAAATGGAGTAATTTCTATAGAAGAATTTACCTCTTAACATTAGGAAAAAACTTTTTGGAGATTTTAGTTTGTATTATAAAATAGTAGGAAAAATTTACTTGGTTGTGAATAAAAGAAAACATCAAGTTATGAAGCGCATGGCTTATGCTACAGTAAGATTAGTGACACTTAACATTATTGGTCCTACTAAGAATAATTTATTTTTGAAGTAAAAAAAAAATCCCATTTCAGCTGTAAGTCTAGGAAATTGAGCGTAGCTAAAGTGTAATCTCAAAAATATTTTTTTTCTTCATTAGGTTTTATGTCTTTTCACTCTGAAATAATATTTCTTAGTATAATGCTTATTCTATGAAACATTTAAAAGACTAAAATAATATTTGGATGGTGAACTAATCTTAAAAGCAATAAAAGGTCAGTTTGAGTTTTAAGTCATTTCCATTGTATGAATGAAATTATTTAGAATAAACCATTTCAGGAAATCTGGTGACATCATATATTCTTTAAGGATGTTAGCTATACTGAGAGGTAAAGTAATGGTGCCTTAGCACTCATTTTCCTAGGCACTGTAGCACCATCCTGATCAGAAAAAGCTCAACATACATTAAAAAAATTTTTTAAAATCTTTTTGATTATTCTTTTGTTTCTTCCCTTTCAGATACAAACCTACAGATCAACATGCTTTTAAATAAACTAAACCTGTTAGATTGTTGAAAATTTTTGCCAAATGATTTTTTTCAATTAAAATGAACAGAAATTGCCATTACATTCAACTACAAATTTTTAGTCAAAATCTGTATCAGCTAGGACTTATAAATGACTTGGTTTTTGTTGTTTAAATAGAGAATACTTTTTTAATAGCCAGTCCTAATCTGTTCATATCCAAAGAACAGTAGAGCTTAGAATGCCTATTTGAGCAAAACTCAGGACTGGAGAGACTGAAGTCTATCATTGAAGTCAGTGCTGAGCTGGTTGAAATGGGTAGGAAAGTTGGAAAGTAACCTTAGTCCACAAGTCCAGCTAGTAACTTCTGACTGTGAAGAGCAGCAAATTAAGTTAAATCGTGTGGAGAAAATGCCACATGACTAGACTAGCATAAAATTATGGAAAATCTTAAAGCTGTCCAGATCCCAGCAACTTATGGGATTAGAAAAGGTAAAAATCCTTCTACACTGTCTTTAAGTCACTGATCTGAAGCATATTTTATAAAGGCATAGGTAAAAGTAATTTTTTCCTGGTATTAAGTAAATCTGAAAATGGGTAGTTTTTAGGATTAACAGCTTTCATATCAGAGAATATGCACTAAGCTTAAATTATTGCTCTCTTCTAGAGCTATAGACTGAACAGGATGCTCACCAATGCAGTGCTAATGTTCCCAGCATCTGGAATCCAGCTTTTCTTTTACAGAGCTGAATGGATTACATATTGAACTCCCTAATCCTCATCCAACTTTCAGAAGAGACAATTCTGCATCAGTAATGGTTGTCCTCATACTTCGTCTTCATCCTTACCATCCAGCTCTCCTTTGCAGGCACATTTCTAACAGCACACTCTGTAGAGTACTGAAACACCAGGAACACAGGTTTTTATTATAAAAACCTGTTTTCAAGCATGTATTGATGCTGAGGCTTTCCATGGTTAGCTTCTCTACAAAGGAGAGTTTTGCTTTAAAAAAGCACTTCTTACTGAATTAACATGTAAGGAAAAATACTGCAAAGCAATTCAAGTTGAATTTTTTCACATGCCTTAGTTTTCCCTAGGAAAAGCTCTCCTACATCATTTTGCAAAAATTGAAAATAAAGTTTAAAATGATCCAAGTTTTATTTGTAGACTACATTTTGAAACATTTCCATTACAATGAGCATGATTAATTTCCATGATTATTGGGGTTGTGAAATGTGCTGGCAAAACTGCAATAATCATGTAAGTAATTATTGATAGTATTAAAATAAACTAACCATTTTAAAGCTACAATCTCAAGCAACAGAATTGTGAAGATGGTGCTATTTTTTGCCTTTAAAGAAAAAAGAAAAATTTAAGTGTAAACCCCACAGTCACCATTTGCACAATGCAAATACATATCTGCTTTGTACCATCAAGAAATATAAAATATAACTTCATAACACTTTCACAAAATTTATGTATCCATGATTTATGTAAAATATAATATACCAAGTATATCCACTAGTAAAATACAATACACCAAGTATTAACTTAAGAAGTGAGATGAATAGGCAATAGTACCCATAGTATATATAAAATGGCTTTTAGTTTTCAAAAAGTATAGTTTTGTCATAAAGATCAATTTCATTCCCTATCTTCTACTTTAGCTTAAAAATGACAATAACTAATGACTAAACTAATAACTAGCAAAAGAAAACCTAATGATGCTGAAACTAGGCCTGAAAGAATCTTTGTAGGTGATTTAAAATAATGTAAATAAAATCCCAACAATGCTAGCTTTTAATTAAGGTTAAAGCAATTTTGTCAATCATCTACTGGGTTCAAAGTTCTTTGATAATTGTTTCTGCTGCTCAGAAGCTTTTCGTCTCTAATATAAAAGTTAATAAACTTATATTTAACCAAATATTTATAACAGTTCAAATTATAAAATGTACATTTTAATATTATAAACATATTTTAAGTATTATTACTAGGGAAGCAAACACCAAAGCAAGCTATTTTTGTGGCTCTTTACTTGTGGCGCAATGCAGGTACATCTGTTTGTCAAGTGTCTGTAGATTCGCCATCAGATCTATCTTAAACAAATTCCAGTTACTACATTCCAAAGGAAGATAATATTCTTGGCTTAGCTATGTTGGGTAGAACAAAAGCATATCTTAAGCAAGGTCCTCCTCCAAAAGGAGCAAAAAATTTTTTTCTAATAAAGGCAATCCTTCCAATAATAAAAACCTCATGTTCCATGAATTGAACTGCATGGCATATCAAATATTTTAATTCTAATTCTAAAGTATGTAATATTTAATAGAACTTTATAAAATGGCATAGTCCAATAATGTAGACACTAGCCATATGAAGCAAGGGTAATTTTGTTTACTAACAAAAATTCAGTTCCTTAGTCACATTAGCCACAGTGCAAGACCTCAAGAGCTACACATCAACAGTAGCTAACGTATTTGAAGCTCAAATAGAGTTACCTCCCTTCCTTCATCCCTCCCTCCTTGCTTCCTTTTCTTTTATTTTTTTGAGACGGAGTTTTGCTCTTGTTGTGCAATGGCGTGATCTCGGCTCACTGCAACCTTTGCCTCCCGGGTTCAAGCAATTCTCCTGCCTCAACCTCCAGAGTAGCTGGGATTACAGGTGCCCACCACCATATCCGGCTAGTTTTTATTTTATATTTTTATTAGAGACAGGGTTTCACCATGTTGGCCAGGCTGGTCTCGAACTCCCAACCTCAGGTAATCCACCCACTTCAGCCTCTCAAAGTGCTGGGATTACAGGCATGAGCCACAGCGCCAGGCTTCCCTCTCCTTCTTCTCCCTCTTCCACTGCCTCCCCCTCCCCCTCTCTCTTCCTCTTCCTCTCTCTCGGCAGGTCTTGCTCTGATGTCCAGGCTGGAGCGCGGTGGCATGATCATGGCTCACTGTAGCCACAACCTCCTGGGCTCAAGGGATCCTCCTGCCTCAAGCCTCCCAAGTAGCTGGGACTACAAGTGTGTGACAACACACCTGGCTAATTTTTTTGTTTTTTGTTTTTGTAGAGACAGGGTCTTGCCATCTTGCCCAGGCCGGTCTTGAACTCCTGGACCCAAGAGGTCCTCCTGCCTTGGCCTCCCAAAGTGCTAGGATTATAGGCTGAGAGTTTTTTTCATCATTGCAGAAAGTTCTACTCAAGAGCCTTGAAGTAAATGATCATCTATTTCTTAGACAAACTTGACTATTTTTTTTCCTGGTCACATGCTTTTCACATAATAAAGACTAACTGGACTTGATGTCACCTCAAATGTGCAGGGAGAAAGAAATATAGAATGATTTATATTAAATGACTAGTACACCTATACTATCTGTACATTTCAGTAAATGTATATTTTATTACTTTGACAATACAAGTTAACATATGTATGTGACTATTTATGAGGAAAAATCACAACTTTAATAAAGCATAAAGGAAAACTTGGTGTCTAATGCATATTCCTGCCTCAGGGAAATCTGGAATGAAGACAGAGGGCAGGAAAATCCATTCCCAGAGTAGTAACTAAAAATGCATCAAGTGGCTCTAAGTTTCTCTAAAAGTCTCCTTAAAAATAGCTATAGAAAAGCCCTTTCTAATTCTATTAATAAAATGAAGGCACTCAGGCACCTTCTAATTTGTTTCAAAAGAAAGCAGAAATCATTCAGCAAAATGAGAATTTTGGTCAGTACTCTGACTATAACACTAAATATAATTTGTGAATTGTTATATTACTGTGGTGCCAGTTTAACTGATTTAGAATACACTTTAGAATATTCATGAAATATGACTTCAAGTGTATAATATGTATTTGCATATCCATGATTTAACAGCATCTTTGTTATTTCTAATTTAAAAAAAAAGAGTACCACACCCCTCTTGGTCAGAATATAAATTCATTTATGATGGTGTTTCTGTAAGAAAATCAGATATATATTTACAGAACTTGTTATAGGAAGGTAACCTGTCAAAACTTCAAGGACAACTTAAAATGTTTTTAGTATATAACTTACCAAAGCTGAATATTTTCAAACTACATCAACTTAAGTACATTTACAATAAAATTCTGCACTAGCAAGCATGTTAAAATGGTATAGAATTTGCAATAGCAAAAAAATTCTCCTATTAAAAACTTAGCACTTCAAGTGTGCTAAGTTGCTCACTTATTCCTTCCAGCAATTCTCAGAAGTATGGACTGGCTCTAATTTACAACTGAAGAAACTGAGTTGAGATGAAGAAACTAAGGCTCAAAATGACAGATGATTTACTTAATATTATAGAGTCAGTTGCTATAGAGGCAAGATTTGAACCTTTGTTTGGATTTTTCTAAAACTTCGTTAAGCTATTCATGACAATTTCACAATTAATTTTTAGGGAAAGAGCTCATGTCTTCATTCTTTCAAAAACACTCACTGAGTACCCATTATGTGCCAAGTACTATTTCTACATGTTTCTAAGTATTTCTATGATGTAAATGCTGAATCAGACAATGTCCCTGCCCCCTTGAAGCTGACAATGCCAATGCAAGAAGGGGCATTCCAGCAGAGTAAGGAGCATGACACAGCAGCTAGTCACTCAGGCTTGAATCCCTAAACTACCATTTACAACTATGTGATATTAGTCAAGTTACTTTATCTCTCTGTGCCCACATTTTCTCATTTAAAAAATAAGAATAAAAATTGTACTGACTCACTAGATCGCTGTGAGGATTAGTAGATTAATACATATAAAGCACACAATAAATGCTTTATTAGTGTTTGCTATTTTTATTATTGCCATGAGTGTAGGGAGACAAATAATAAACACACATATAAATAAAAGTACTGTAGATAGTGATAAATGCTGTGAAAAAAATGAAAAGTGGTCTTTGCTTCATATTTTCTAGAGATTCTTTCCTGAAGTCACTTACAAAAGCTGATAAAAAAAATCTGTCTTAATTAATTTGTTCAAAAAATACTAGCTGAGTGTCTACTTAATTTGTCTAGCACCATACTCAGTGCTAAATAAGACAACCATGTAGCTCCCTCATGAAGTCTAGCAAGAAAGACAGACAGAAAACAGATAATCACACAAATATATAATTAAATTAGAGTAAATCAGTAAATGGAAGTGTACGATGAGAACCCATAATGAGAGCCTAACCAGGTTCAAAGATTACAGGAAGGACTGCCTGAGGAAGTTACACTTAAATGCTTCATCATCTGGAGATCCCTGGCAAAAAAGCCTAGAAACAACTAGATGGGAGTAAGAATGTTACATCTTAGCAGCTTTATGGCCTTAGGTAGAGGCAACTGTACAGAAGAGAGAAAAAGTGTTTTTTTTTTGTTTTTCTTTTTGAACCAAGACAGCAAGTATCCAAAATTAATGACTTTTCATTAGATAACAGTTTTAGCTTATGAAACAATGTGGAAATCTGAGAATCCTTACATTTCAGATTAATAACAATTCATGTATCATTCCTAAAGACTACCATCAGTCCAAGGAAGGTCAACCCAAACAAAATATTTGATAATTATAGGAACCTATGAACATCCTTGCACTTACCTAGCAAGGTCTTAATGCTTAAAAATTTTTGGTTCTAATATCTACATCTAGAGTTTATTTGTAGGTAGTAGCTGCTGAGTTCCCAAGGGAGCAGAAAAATGAGTTCACTTTTCCCATCCTCAAGGATCTTATTTAATCATATGGTTGAGGAAACAGAGGATATCAAAAGAGAAAAAAAAGACAAGAAGGGAAACACTTACGGAGTCCACACTCTTGGGAAGGCATCTATTTCTTCTTGTGTGTACTCATCTAGACGTTTAGGTATTTTTCGTGGTTGAGGAAGCTCCTCCACCAAATTCTTAAGAATATCTTCTGGAATATCCTACATTTAAAAAAATTGACTTAATTTTCTTAAAATATCTTTCTTAGCAATAAATTACTAATACTTAGTGTTAAAAAAAGCAAAAGAATGTTCACAGAATAAGGAAAACATAAAATCTTTAAAATAAAAACCTTATAAAAATTCCCCAAAAGTACATTAGATTAATACGAGTAATCCCATTATAATAAGACACCTATTTTTTAAAATGTGCTGTTTATTTCCCTCTTTTCAACTGCGAAAAGACACTGCCGTGGCTCATTCTCATGCTTTCTCTTCTGACGAGTCTAAGTAATGGGTCTCCGGGTCTAGTGCCACTACCTTTCAATCAGTGCTCCAACTGTGGCCAGAAAAAAATTTGAAAATGAAAATCTTTGAGTCATTTATTTATCTAAGAAACATTTATTGAACTTCTAAGAACCAATTGGGCTAGGTGCTGGCCATATAAAGGAAAATAAAAAGATCACGCCTTCTTAAGGCTTATAATTTTTAAAAAGTCACCTCTCAGCTTGAAATTTTTCAGGATAAAGTTTTAACTCCTTTGCTAAACTTGCTTAGCTAGACAGTCCTTACCACTAGTCCACCTTTTCAACGTCACTTCTCCACACACACATCCATGGTTTCTGACTAATCAACCTCCTCACCTTTCATGTGTTGCTCTAGACTCAAATCGTGATATCTTTATTAATTGTATTCCCCTGACCAGGACCACTTTCCCCCTATTATGTATCCAACATTCAGAAAAACGAAGAGAAGAGTTGGAAGATTGACCTGCCAACAGTAGACAGAATGAACTGCAGTTGAGAAAAGCTGGAGACAAGAACAATTAAGTGGCTGTTTCAGTAATCAAGGTAAGATTTTTTTTAAAGTTTGAATTTAGATACTTAAAAGCACACTAAAGTGTAAAGCACATATCTAAGACGTTTTAAAAGAAGCAAGCATTGGAATTAGACAGACTAAGAAGGAATAAAAAAATGAAGAGTGTGGGTAACCAAAAGAATGAACATTTATATTGTACTCATGACACAGAAATAAGGCAGCTGGGAGAATGCACTATATTGTGAGACTGGATGATAAATTAATTTTGGGAACTCTATTTAAATAATGATACCAATATGGAGGTGTCTTATAGGCATTCTTATAAGGGGAGTAGATATAATTCCCTCTTCTCTTTATGGTATGCGCACAGGAATTTTCGATAAAAGGATTAT
Source organism: Macaca mulatta (assembly GCF_049350105.2). Classification (NCBI taxonomy): domain Eukaryota; kingdom Metazoa; phylum Chordata; class Mammalia; order Primates; family Cercopithecidae; genus Macaca; species Macaca mulatta. Next base: position 130,798,829 of record NC_133413.1, read on the forward strand.
CACACTGTAAATTACAGCTCTCTGCAGAGAGCACTATTACAAGTGGGAATCCAATATCTGGCCAAGGACATGGCATCAAATAAGGCATCGTTTTGACCAATTCTTAAGACATGTTGTCTTAAGACATATTGTCTTAAGAATCAGGATAAAATTTTATAGTAACTTTAGGATCACAGAGCTCTACTGTCCTGTAAGCTTGTCCTAAAACCCAATATAGCAAAATATTTATAATATTTTAAGCAATTTAAATGAATTTTAAAAATTGTGGTTTGGATAGGCTGGGTCACTATCAACATATACAAAACACAATAGATACTATTGATAATGTGCTTCTTCACTGAAAAGCATTTAACAATATTTAACATCCTTTCCCCTATTGTTATCACTTCCTCAGTATATTCAAATCTGCACAATAATTACAGAGTCAGGGCAAGCAGAGGATGCCTGGACATAGAAAAGATTGTTGGTGACACTTATTTTTTACTTATTGAAGGAGCCTACCTGTCAGATATTTCCAAAGATGTATAAATATTTCATACTTCTTTGGAAAGCCAGTATAAAATTCCCTAGATCAGCTATAAAGACAATTTCAAAAAGCTGCTAAGTGCTCACTCAGCATAGAGCATGTGGAACATAGTGGGTTCCTAGCAAATGTTTGCAGCATGGAATAGAATTTTGAATAGAATGAGCCAAATTTATTTACTATTAGAGGATTTTGCTGAATGGTTAAAATCAATGCAAAATGAGGAATCCAAGTTTTTGATTAGGCATTACACATGAAACCAGGAAGAGGGAGAAGTATCTCCTTTAATGTGTATACAGAGAAGGTAACCCATGAATGCTAACTGAAGGTGTTTATGGGGATTTAAGAGTTCTCTTCACAGAGAGGTGGTTAACCTAAGGGGAAATGAGGAAAAGAACAAGTGCAACAAACAGAAACAGGGGTCAAGTGATCACTTTTTTTGCAACTTTTTACTTTAGAAAAATTTAAACTTACAGAAAAGTTGTGACAATATAATGAACATTAATCTAATCTTTACCTAAGTTCCCCAACTGTTAACAGGACATGTTTGCTTTCTCTTTTGGTCTGTCTATACACAAACGCTTTTTGGATGAACCATTTTAGAGTAATTTGCAAATACTTCAAACTAAATATTTCAGCATGTATCTCCTAAAGATAGTCTCCTATGCAACCACATTAAATTTAATGTTCAGGAAAATTAACATCAACGAAATACTTTTTATCTAATATACGTACATATTCAAATTTCCCAAATAGGTCTCATATTGTCAAATGTAACTTTTCCCAATTCAGGATCAGGTCAAGAATCACATGCTGCATTTAGTTACTATATTATGTTGTTTACTGTAGTCTAGTCTCCTTTAATCGTAAGTTTCCTTGCCTTTTCTTTAATATTTTCAAGAGTCCAGGCCAGTTATGTTGCAGAATTTCCTTTTATTTGGATTTATACTATTGTTTTTCCATGATTACATTCAGGTTAAGTATTACTGACAAGAGGCTATGTAGTTTATGTTGAGTGTTCAGTGCTTCACAGCAGGAGGCACCTGATGTCGGTTTCTCCCCACAGTGACCAAAGATTTGATCTCTTGGTTATGGTGGTGTCCACCAGACTTTATTAATGTAAAAGCAATGGGAAGATTCCCATCACAAATAATTGAAAAGATTCCCTTTACAAATAATGAATACCCTGTAGTGTGTTACTTGGAAACTATAACTATCCTGCTCCACAATAACCTTTTACCCAGTGGCCACAGAATATGCTGGTGATGGTGGCTTTTCTAGTTCAGTATTCCTTCTACATTTTTTATATGATATTCTTCTATAGAGGGCTTTTCTATCCTCAGAAAGAAGGGACATTATAATAAATTAAAAATAATTTTTGGATGGTCATTGTAGCAATATAGATTTTTGTTTTCTTATTCAAGGTAATCCCTTATTATTACCATGTGTTTTGAGGCTCATACAGTTCCGTATTTGGTCAGTGGGAAAGTGGGCACCACCTAAAGCTGGCTCCATGTTCTCTTGATATTGCTCCATGAGTTTTTGAGTACTGCCTTATTTTCTGTTACTTTTTATTATGTCACTATTATAAATCATGCAGAAATACTAGTCTTGTGCATGTGTATACTCCATAACAATTTAGTTCGTTCTTTGCTCCAGATCGTGAATCAATCAGTTCTCCAAGAACTAAGTTCCTTTTGGTAGGGAATAGCATGTGGAAAACAAGATTTGGGAACTAACTGTGCTCACCTCTACTGGTGCTGTCATTTTATTTTTCTAATATATAAAATTTTAACATGATTAACATAAAAAATAAATTTAAAAGACAGTCTCTGAAAAAAATCTCATTCTTTCCCTATTCCTTTGTACCCATAGTCTAGTAGTTGCCAACTTTCTCTTCCGGTGCTTCTTTACGCAAAAAATAGTGCACATAAAGATATGTTTGTGTGTATGTAAACACACATATGTATATATGCATAGAAATGTAGTATGCCATCTACATTCTTTTTTACCTTGTTTGTTTTCACTTAACAATATATCCTAGAAAGCACAACTACCAAGTCACAAAAATATGTGTCATTCTTTTTTTAAAAAATTGCACAATACTCGACAATTTACTTCCTATGAATAAGCATTATTTTTTTATTGTATGATTATGAATACAGTGAAAATAATCATGTGCATGTGTATCTTCAAGGTGTATTTTTATAAATGAGATTGCTGGATCAAGGATCAATCTCCTGATGTATGTATTTTCGTTAAATGTTACCTAATTATTCCCAGGATTCCAGATGAGATGCACCATGTTGTGCTACCACCAACAATGTATGAGTGTGCCTGTTTCCCCCATGGGCTTGATAAAATGTACTGTCAAGCTTCTGAATACTTATCAATTCGTTTTTGGGAACTAGGTTCATTTATATTCTGAAATGAAGTAATTTCCTATTTAACTGAACTACCATGAATACTTAAAATATCTACACTCAAACTTACTTTGTAAATGAAATATTGTTTTTGTGTCTTTTAGAAATTATGGTTTCTAAAGAAAGTGACAATACAATCAGAAATAGGAATTCTTAAATTCTTGCAATTTCATCATGAAGTGATCCTTGGATGATGATACTGCTCCCATACATGCTACCTTAGAGGTAAAGTGAATAGCGGGAAATTATTCTACTTGTTCATTTACAGCAAAGACAATAAATTAATCATTTTGATAAATATGAGCAACTTACTCATTATTAATAACTATTCATGTATTGTTTAAGCTAACAATAAGAGCACATGCATAGCTTGAACAATCATTGTAACTTGATATTCTGGAATAAATTTTTATATTATTCCTTCAGGAGGAAAAAGAAGGACAATTATAACCATGGTAATGATAGCAATTAGCACTTATCATGCCAGGCTCTTTTCTAAGCAATCTACAAGTGTATTTTATTTAATCCTTACAACAATTTTGTAAAATAGATACTATTATTATGTCAACTTCACAGAGCAGAAAACAGAGGTAAGTAATGAGCCCATGTCCATGCAGTCAGTAAATAATGGGGCACAGATTCAAAGCCAGGCACTCTGATTTGATACTGAACTCAATTATTTTATTATAGAAGCTTTAGTATTTCATTGCATTATATTAAGGAGAAAGTTAAGTACTTAAAACAATATAATACTAATAAATAAAAATGTTTATACTTTTTCCAAGTAATTTTTAGCTGACTCAACTATGAGTATGAACAAGGATTCTAAAGTTAAATCATGGAAACTAATAGCAACCAAAGTTAAGCTATTAATCCATGATTCACAGAAGTTTTGCTACTGGTCACATAAAAAGTAAACTAAATTAAAACTTTTTCACAGTGAATAAAATTATCAACAAGTACCTCAGTTTAACAGGGGTTCAGATCATAGCTCCTTGTTCAAAAGCAAGCAGTTTAACAGGGGTTCTGATCATAGCTCCTTGTTCAAAAGCAAGCAGTGATTAAAATTGTTTAAAAAAATTTAGATACTTTTAATTTTTAGTCCAATGATGGTTCATTTTACATTTTAAAATATTAATAAAAGTAATTATCATTTTTTATACATACATATTCACTTAAAAAATACAAAAATATTTCAGAAGTTGACATAACATTTTTGAAAATAAGTGTTGGCATTTATTTAAAAAGAAAAACATTTAATTGAAAATTTTGGAAAAGCCTTATTACCAATGACCACTGACTTACCTCATCTGGAAAAAGATGCAACCTTTCCATCATTGTTCTTCTGTGAAGGTTTTTAGGCAGCATGCCATAAATAGCTAGTTTTACAATCTGAAAAATAGATATACATAGGACACAATAAGAAAATTGTGACTTGCGATTGTAAGAAAGTAAACATAATTAGAGATGATGATGAAAATGAGGGGTTTACATCATTCTCAGCAAACTATCGCAAGAACAGAAAACCAAACACTGCATGTTCTCACTCATAGGTGGGAACTGAACAATGAGATCACTTGGACACAGGAAGGGGAACATTACACACCGGGGCCTATTGTGGGGTGGGTGGGGGGGAGGGATAGCATTAGGAGATATACCTAATGTAAATGACGAGTTAATGGGTGCAGCACACCAACATGGCACATATATATATATATATACACATATATATATATAAAACAAATCTGCATGTTGTGCACATGTAACCTAGAACATAAAGTATAATAATAATAATAATAAAAAGAAAGAAAATGAGGGGTTTAGATTCAACACGAATACAGGAAAGAAACAGACCTAAGTGGATATGTGGAAGCAACAGAAAAGAAACTTTTATTACTTTGTACATTACTATTTTCTTTTGGCTCCATTTATTGTTTATTTAGAAAAAGAAAAAAAAGATTAAAAATAACCTGTATATGTGCCAATTTTAGATAGAATAATTGATTTTTATCATCTGCACTCAGTTTTCAATATAATTTGATGTTTGTTACAGCTAAACCCACTAAAACAGTACATGTTAGAACAGGGTTACTTTGTAAGAGGCCTTCCTATTACTTTTATTCTCTCATCAAATCAGACTGCAAAGTCTCATTACATGCAAAAGCTAATGGGATACCATATGCATTTTCCATCTATTTTCTATTTTCTGTTAGCGTTAAAACTTTATGTTTTTGAGAGGTCATTTAAGTATATATAAATATACATGTAAACATATTTATATAAACATATATATATTTATGTTGTTAAAATTAAAAGCAATTAAAAATTTAGTTCCTTAGTCACAAAAGCCACACATTTCAAGTGGTCAGTTGACATGTGGCTAGTGGCTACCACATTTGACAGTGCAGACACAGAACATTTCCATCACAGCGAAAATTTCTACCAGACAGCACTGATTTAGTTATTAGCGTTTAAATTTTTCAATGTTTTAAAAGTTGTAAATTGAAACTGACAATGTTAAGACTATCTTTTCTGGATAAGCAAGTAATTATATCCTCTGAATATCATCGTAAAGGCAATTTTATTGTATTAGTAGTGTTACATGGCATTTGATTCTCCTATTTCTAAAAAATTTAGTTGTATTTATTTGAATTACTAAGTTGGCATTTTAAAAATTTGCCCTATTAGAAAATGCAAACTCCACACTCAAATTTTAAAAAGTTAGAAAATGTGAAAAGATTATAAGCTAACAGGGAGGAAAAACGACATACAAATGTACGTAAACAAAGAAATACACGTGAAACAACACATACATGCAAAAAAGTAATTCTAGCTGTATAGACATTAAGTAAAGTTTTAAGAAATTCAGAAAGTAAAAAAGATAGAACAAGATAAAGTTAGTAAATATTGAAGACCTTCTTCATATAATCTATATCCCAGGGCATGTGCCATTTGTGTCACAGAAGTAACTTATTATTTATAGGAAGGGGGAAAATCAAATAGAGGAACCAGGTTAGAAGAAAACATAAGGACATAGAGCCTTTTAAAGTTGCTACAACATATGACAGAGAGAAAAAGAACATAAGAAAAGGGCTAAATTGATATATTTATTTGAAATTAGAATAATCTACACCATTATGAAAAATTTTAAATATTCAACAAACTATTACCTATTTAACTATTAAATATTATCATATTTCACAAATTTCAATTCTGTACTAATAATCAGAAAGCTGCATTGTGAAACAAATTCTCTGATAGGCCACACACAGTAAGAACTGATAAGCAAATTATGTCTACTGGCAGAGGCCTACTATTCCAGACAAACACTTAGCATCTGAATTAAAAGTAAATAATAAATCTCTTCCTTGACAAGACATTCTTCTTCAAAACATAGTAAAAATTAAGACTTAAAAAATTAAAATCCTTTAATGAGGTAATAATCCAAATGGATTTAACTCTGAAATATTTCCTAAGCCTTCCTCAAACATTTTACAATCCATTTCAATTATTACTCCTAAACAATAATTTGAAACAATTTCTACAAATGTTACCTAATACTAAATTTTTAACATGAACGTTATACTATACTGCCTCCTAGTGTACAGTTAAGATAAAACAGAAACTTTCATTTTAACATTTCAAATATTTATAAAGTATTAAAAATATAATTTATTGTAACAGCTGTGATATATATTATCAGGAGCCCTTATAACTTTTAATACTATTATATACAAAGCATATTGATATTCAAAGTATAATACTTTGACCTGTAAGGCTTAAAAACACACTAAAAAAAAATTAAATTAAATAAAAAAATTAAAAATTAAATATTAAAAAAAAATTAAATATTTCCTAAGAAGCAAACTCTGAGCATACTTTTATAAAACAGATATAAACAATACTAAATAAATAGTAAATCATGACACTTCTAAATGGTACGTCAGGCCTTATTATAATAAAATATCCTTCCCCGTAACCTTACCAAGAAAATTTTAGGCAGTACTATACCAAACAAATGGTTGTATCCTGACAATAGATATTTATTTTTATTATTTAAGGGAAACAAAAAAATGATATTTTTAGGTCTAACATTTTGCTAATTTATTAATGTATTGCAGTAAAAAGACAAAATAGTCTCTAATAGGAAAAAAATGCTATCTAACCTATGAGTAAAGTTGAAAGGTTAGTTCTATCAATAGTTAAAAGGAAAAATAAATCTTAAAACAACAGGAGACTTTGCCTTTAGCAATATTGGTGACTAATGTATGAATTAGAACCTCTCCCAGTATAATACACAAAGTAATAAAAATTAGTGAAGTTAATTAATATTGTTTATAAAAAAATCTTTTAAAGTATGAAAACTGACCTCACAAGGCTTCGAGGCCCCAAATTCATCCTTCTTGTGGGGATGAAGATCCTGTAAGTCTAAAGTTTAGCTCAAAAAAATCTCAGGTTGTTATAGCCCCATGTAGTTGCCATAAGCTAAGTGAATCCTTTTTGAGGAAAGCCATTTTTAACACAGGTCTTAAAGAATTCCCAGAGATGAAGTTTCAAGGTACATGAGCCTACCAAGTAAGTATACTGAGCAGATATTACAAATTGTGGACCTACAAAGGCCACAAATACGAGAATCAGATATAAATGCTAAGAATTATGTTTAATATGCATAAAGAAATATAAGAGTGGACCAAAACACGATAAAGAAACAGAAGACTATTGAAACTGATCAACAAATTTGAAAAAGAACCAAATAATAAAACTTCAAGAAACGGAAAAAAGGTAATTGCAATTAGGACCTCAGAAAAAGGTTAATCAGATTAGACACAGGTGAAAAGATACAGAACTGGAACACAGATCTGAAGAAATTACTGAGAATGCCCCACAGAGACAGTGAAACATGAAGTATGAAAGAGAGGTACTGAATCATGTACAATAAAATGCAACTGTCTCCTCTTATTATAACCAGATTTCCAAAGGGAAGAAACAGAGAATAAAGAGACCCAATATTAGAAGATTTAAGAGCTAACACATTTCCAGAACCGAAGACACCAGTCCTCAAACGAAATAAATAAGACTGTAGTAGGAAGATATGAAAACCAAAGACAATGAAAAGGTCTTAAAGGTATCTAGAAAAAAAAGACAAGAGTACACATAAAGAAATAATTAAATCGACATCTGATTTATAAAAGCAATAATACAAGCTAAATTCCAATTGAATAATAGCTTCAAATAGCTGAGAGAAAAAAATAATGGAATAATGGTTATCTTAGAATTCCATTTATAGCAAAACTATCTTTCAAGAATGAAAGCAAAAATAAAAACAGTTTCAGACAAAAAAGGTGAGTTCAGTATTAAGAGAATGTGGCTAGAAGAATGCCAGTAAGAGGTACTTCAAGGAAAAAGAAACTGATACTAGAAGGCAGGCCGAGTTACAAGAAGGGATTGTAATAAAAGAAAATTAAAAAAAATCAGTAACAGAATAAAACAATAACAAGAATGTTCAATCAGAAGAGTTTTTAAAAATCCTGAACAAAGAAAGCATGTAGATTGGGAGGGACAGTGGTAGTTCAAAATCTTCTAAGGGCTTTCATTGATTTGGAAGGAAGGTAAAAATACTGATGATCCTTAGACCTATAATAAATCAATTCAACCAATCCAAAAGAAGGCAAGAAAGAAGAGAAAATCTAGCTACATGATGTTTACAATAAAAACATCTATAACATAATAACTCAGTAAAGTTTAAACAATGAAATATATGAGGCAAACACTAATCAAAAGTCAGCTAATGGAGCTATCTTAATATCAGAACAAACAGACACATTATTGGAGATGAAGAGGATCAGTACATAATGACCCTGATCAATTGTTTAGAAAGATTACAATTCCAATCTTAAATTCATCTAACACTAAACCTTCAAAATATATAAGGCAAAAATTGACAGGAAAAAAACATAAGAAAAATAAATAAAACATAAACAAGCAGAGTGCCTACAGTCCTAGCTGTTTGGGAGGCCAAAATAGGGAGATTGCTTGAGCTCAGGAATTTGAGTCCAGCCTGGGCAACGTAGCAAGACCCTGTCTTTAAAAACATAAACTAAAAATAGAATAAAGTCTGAGTGTGGTGGCTCTCACCTTTAATTCTAGCACTTGGGAGGCCGAGGTGGGAGGATGGCTTGAGCCCATGAGTTTGAGACAAGCTTGGGCAACATAGGAAAACCTGGTCTCCACAAAAAATAAAAAGTTTTAGCAGGGTGTGGTGGTGCGTACCCGTAGTCCCAGCTACTTGAGAGGCTGAGGTGGGAAGATCCCTTGAGCCCAGGAGTTTGAGGCTGCAGTGAGCTATCATTGTGCCACTGTGCTCTAGCCTAGGTGACAGAGTGAGGCCCTGCCTCCAGAAAAATAAATAAAGAAAGAAATAATAAAATAAAATGAAAGTAGTTATGTTTTTAAGGACTTTACTATTTTTTCCAGAATAAAATGGACAGATCTGTAAGAAGAAATTAATAAATCTACAATTGGGATGTTAATAAATAAAAATAAACTCAGATAATATTCGAGTTAACAAAAAAAGTCAGAATACAAGAACACACTTAGCATGTTTGAAAATATATGTATACACATGCATACATATATCTCTCTCCTTTCCAAGGCATTTCAGCAAACTCATCATATACTAGGTGATTATGCAGGTATCAAAATTTAAAAAGAAAAACATCAGAATTCTTCGACTAAATGCAAAACATAATACATAGCAATTATAAAATACATAGAGTTGAATAATAAAAATAATACTTATCAAAACTTGTGTGATACAGCTAAAGTGAAGAATTTATATCCTTGAATGCTGACTATATTAAAAGAGAAGGGAGACTGACAAAACAGTGTCTGAATTGGTCTTTCCAAAGATGATTAATAAAAAATACAAGAAACTTACTGCCACTGGATCCCTCAGGTGAAGCTGAGCAGCTGTTACTTGTCTAAATCCACCTGGGTAGCTGTAAAAAGGAGCAAAGACATTAAAACTGGGCATAGGCTGATACCGTATTCTTAAACTGATTATTCTTTTATAAGAAAACTATTTTAATAAATTGTTTCTGGAAACTATGCTGTTCATTAGCGTTTTCAAAATTAAGTAGTAATCTACGCTCTTTGAAATGCTATTCTCTTAAATGGTCAACTACCATTACATCATAAAAAGTTCTACTTCTTGGAAAAACTTATTGGCATAAGTATATTTCTATATGAATTGTAACTTATTAATTCATTCACTCATTACGGGGCAGTTTATTACTACTTGATTTAACAAAGAAATAGAAACAAGCCAGAATATTTCATGTTCGTTACCAAATTAGATAAACTGTATAAACTACGGGTTAGGTCTGGGGAAAATGTTGGTAGTCCACTTGGTTCTGAAGTCAAGTTCATACTTTAGACAGCCAGTAATCATGTTTCCTCTTAGCAGTTTGTAAAGGTCTCTAAGTGCTACATATTGGCTCTAAGTAATATAATATTTCATTGTGCTCAGATCAATTATTCTTTATAAAATGAAAAAAGTGGCAATTACAAAATATACATTGAATAGTATTGAAGGCAGCTTAGCTTCCAGATACCCCAGATGCAGGGATGGAATCTAGGTTTTGTCAGTGACCCCCAGTGTAATATCAGGCACCTCATTTTACCTCTCTGCTTATAATTTTACTCATATGAATAAATATTATCTACCTCACAAGATTTCTGGGTCAAATGAAAAAATATTTCTGAAAGGGACTGGGAAATTTAAAACAAAAACAATACATATATAGATGTAAGGTTCTATTATCCTAAATAGATAAATAAAGTCCAAATGATTTTAAGAAAGGGGGAAGAAATTGGAAAGTCAGTGTGGAATCTGCAAAAAACCTCAAGATTACCTAAATGTGGTTCTTTCCATATGTTCCCTTCAATAAAATTTGAAAATATTTTAAAGGTGATTTAAGAAAACACGTTTTAGGAATGAAACTTACCAAAGTTAGAAGTTTGCTGAGAAAGATAGTTTTAAAATTGATATTCTCTTTTTTCATGGAATCTCAGTTTTAGAAAAAGAAATGCCTGTCTAGACTTCTATTCCTGCATTCTTTCTCTCCATGGAAAAAAATGTTTTGCAATTTCTATGCTAAAAGATGATCTTTCTAGTTTGAAAACTGAGATGGCAAATTCTAAAACATACCATTTACAATATATTTGAGAAGTTTGGACTTTATTCTGAAGTATTTGGAAAGCTAATGTAAAATTTTGAGTGGAGGATGACTTGAGTAATGCAACACTCAATCGATTTTTACTAGTAAGAAAATAGCTACACTCTTTCCTCCAGTATGGGATGGAGTAAGAGAACATTTGTTTTAAATGCTAGCCAAGGGCTTTTCATTGAAATTAATTCAGTAAACACTGAATGTGTATCATGCTGGGACTAGGGACACAGATAAATATGACAAAATCCTGTCCTATTTAAAATGGAAAAATTCTATTGATACAACTAGTAGTAAGTTGTATTTCTAACTCATGCCAATGTATTTTAGACGACTAAAGACTTAGATGTGAAAGTTCAAGGTGCACGCACACCCAATTCAACCAACTCCTAAAAAATTCGAAGTAAATGTTTACGAAAATCTGAACAAGAAAGAATTTCTGAGACTGAAAACAGAAGAAATTACAAAGGAAAAGGCATCCAAAAATATAAAATTAAATAACTATACAGTAAATAACAAAAATTTTGTTAAAAGTAAAAAATAAAATAGTGGATTAATAATCTTAATAGATAAAATGTTCATAGAAAGTGATAAAGTAACACTGAAACTTCATTATTATGCAAATGTAAATATTCAGCTGCATATCAAAAGACAACAGCCTTATTTTTAAAGATAATACTGTCTGCACAGATTTGGGATAACAAACATTTGTATGCTCTTCTATGGCTTAGTAAACTCATGATTGAAAATACCTATCAAAAGACCTATAAATGACCATTCCTTTGATCTTGAAATACATTTCACTTTCAGAGATTTTAAATAATCCTACATATATGAAAAAAATCATTGGACAAAGACATCACAGGATACAAAGTCAATGTGCAAAAATCACTAGCAAAAAACCACTAACATTCCCAGACACTAACAAGAGTCAAGTGCAGAGTCAAATCAGGAATGTATTCCTGTTCACAGCTACCACAAAAAGAATAAAATACTTAGGAATACAGCTAATTAGGGAGGTGAAAGATTTCTACAAGGAGAACTACAAACTACTGTCCAAAGAAACCGGAGATGAAGGCTGGGTACAGTGGCTCATGCCTGTAATCCCAGTACTGTGGGAGGCTGAGGTGTGAGAACTGCTTGAGCCCACAAGTTCAAGAAATGCCTGGACAACACAGTGAGCCCCCATCTCAAGAGAAAAAAACTTTTTTAAAGTTAATAATAAAAAGAAATCCGAGATGACAGAAACAAATGGAAAAACATTCCATGCTCATGGATAGGAAGAATCAATATTGTTAAAATGGCCATACTGCCCAAAGTTTATAGATTCAATGCTATTCCTATTAAATTACCACTGAGATTCTTCACAGAACTAGAAAACAAATTTCAAAATTCATATGAAACCAAAGAAGAGCCCGAATAGCCAAGGCAATCCTAAACAAAAAGAACAAAGCTGGAGGCATCATGCTACCCAGCTTCAAACTATACTACAGGGCTGTAGTAACCAAAACAGCATGGTACTGGTTAAAAAAAAAAAAAAAAAAAAAAAAGATACATAGACCAGTGGATCAAAACAGATAACCCAGAAATAAGACCACATACCTACAACTATTTGATCTTAGACAAACCTGGCCAAGAAAGCAATGGAGAAAGGATTCCCTGTTCAATAAATGGTGCTGGGAGAACTGGCTAGCCATATGCGGAAGATTGAAATTGGACCCCTTCCTTATACCACATACAAAAATAACTCAGGATGGATTCCAGACTTAAATGTAAAACCCAAAACTATAAAAACCCTGGAAGACAACCTAGGCAATACCATTAAGAACAAAGGCATGGGCAAAGATTTCATGACAAAGATGCAAACTGCAATTGCAACAAAAGCATAAATCGACAGACGGGATGTAATTAAACTAAAGAGCTTCTGCACAACAAAAGAAACAGAATAAACAGACACCTACAGAATGAGAGAAAATTTTTGCAAACTATGCATCTGATAAAGGTCTAGTATCCAGCATCGTAAGGAACTTAAATTTACAAGAAGAAATAACAAACCCCATTAAAAAGTGGGCAAAGGACAGGAACATACACTTTTCAAAAGAAGACATACATGTGGCCAACAATCGTGGAAAAAAAGCTCAGAATCATTGATCATTAGAGAAACGCAAATCAAAACCACAATGAGATGCCATCTCACACCAGTGAGAATGGCTATTATTAAAAAGTCAAAAAATAACAGATGCTGGCAAGGCTGTAGAGAAAAAGGAATGCTTTTACGTTGTTGGTGGGAGTTTTACACTATTGGTGGGAGTGTTCAACCACTGTGGAAAACAGTGTGGCAATTCCTCAAAGTCCTAAAGACAGAAATACCATTTGACCCAGCAATCCCATTACTAGGCACATACCCTAAGGAATATAAATTGTTCTGTTATGAAGACACATCCACATGTGTGTTCACTGCAGCACTATTCATTATAGTAAAGACATGGAATTAACCTACATGCCCATCAAAGGTAGACTGGATGAAGAAAATGTAGTACATATATACCATGAAATACTACATAGCCATAAAAAAAGAACAAGATCATGTCCTTTGCAGCAACATGGATGCAGCTGGAGGCCATTATTCTAAGCAAACTAACACAAGAACAGAAAACCAAATACTGCATATTCTCACTTATAAGTGGGCGCTCAATGATGAGAATACAATAACACATAGAGGAGAACAACACACACTGGGGCCTACTGGAAGGTGGATGCTGGGAGTAGAGAGAGGAAAATAACTAATGGGTACTAGGCTTAATACCTGGGTGATGAAATAACCTGTACAACAAATCCCCATGACACAAGTTTACCTATGTAACAAACTTCACATGTAACTGAACTTAAAAGTTAAAAAAAAAAAAACAAAAAAAAAACCCAAGAATTGAAAAAAAAGATGTTTATCAGCCCTGTATAAAAGCCAAAATTTTCATTTCAAAAAACAGAACAATGATCAAGTATCATAAATCATTTTGTGCACTACTACTTAGTAACCAAAAATAATACTTACAAAAAGGTTCTTTGAGAATTTTCTATTAAATGAAAAAGGATATAAACTTGTATATACAGTTATCCCTCTCCATCTGTTGAGGACTAGTTCCAAGACCTCCTAAGGATACCAAACTCCAGGGATGTTCATATCCCTGATATAAAATGGTGTAGTAATTGCATATAACCTACACATATCCTCTTGTATACTTTATATCATCTCTAGATTACTTATAATACCCAATATAATGTAAATGCTATGTAAATAGCTGTTATGCTGTATTGTTTAGGGAATAATGACAAGAAAAATGTTTGTACATGTTCAGTATTGATGCAATTAAAAAAAAATTACAGGCCGGGTGCAGTGGCTCACGCCTGTAATCACAGCACTTTGGGAGGCCAAGGCAGGCGGATCACCTGAGGTCAGGAGTTCGAGACCAGTCTAGCCAACATGGAGAAACCCTGTCCCTACTAAAAATACAAAAATTAGCTGGGCATGGTGGTGCACACCTGTAGTCCCAGTTACTCAGGAGGCTGAGGCAGCAGAATTGCTTGAACCTGGGAGGCGGAGGTTGCAGTGAGCCAAGATCGTACCACTGTACTCCAGCCTGGGTGACAGAGCAAGACTTCATCTCAAGAAACAAAACAAAACAAAAATTTTACATTTCCACAATGTGGAATCCATAGATATGGAGGGCTGATTGTATATTAAAATGTTAACTCATGGGATCAGGAGTGAATTTTACTTGCCTCTTTAAACTTCTCTATATTTTCTAAAATTAGTATATCCTAAAAATTTTACAACTAGCAAGCTAAATTTTGAATATGTAATTGTAATATAGTGTTATGAGCATAATAAAGTAGTATGTCCAAAGTGTAAGTGAACAGTCAACAGAAACAAAAAGCAATCAACTCTTTGAGTGATGAGGAAATAGAAAAGGTATCCCAGAAAATGTGACATCTGAGCCAATTTTTAATGGCTAAATAGGAGAAGTCCTCACTGTCAGGGAACAACACGTGCAAAAGCAGAAAGGAATGAAATAGCATTATGTTGTCTAAGAAGAACTAGGAAGCAGCAGTGGGAACTGGTTTCCAATGACTTGTAAAGGAGTTTGAATTTTCATCTATCAGTGAGAAAGCACTACTGACAGGGACACTACCAGCTGACGTACACATTATGGTAGCTGTTCACTACTGGCTATACTGTTATTTTCCTTCATTTGCAGTAACACTACATATTATTGCTATAGTAATTTCCATAGTATTTTGTGTCAATACTTCCCTTTATGCTTTTATCACATCATGTTATTCTGACTTTTAATATTTCTTTCCCAATTACCTCTCAATTTTGTAGAACTTGGTTTATACACAGAGATTTGCCAATAGCTGACATTACTAAAGATGGATGTAAATTCAGTTTTGTTAACTTATATAAAGATTTCATGAATGTATTTTAAGGGGAGGAATGGGCAAAGGCTGGCTCAAAGAAGCAAAACAGTTGTTCCAAATATTTAAGATGCACTTGGGGCAAGAGATGAAAAGAAACGAATGGGAACATCAAAGGCGAAGATGCATTTGGAAATAAAATAGTGATTTTGATCAAGAATAAAAAATCAACATTTCTAACCAACCATAACTTGGGTAATAGTATAGAAAGTATACTTAATTAAATGTGCACATGACCTGAAGCTGTCGATTAACTAATACATGAGATGATAAAATCAGGATCTTAAAAGGCTGGAGATAAAATTTAACATGGAGTAAACTTAAGGTCTTGCAATTGAATTAAATTACAACTAAAGCACACAGGAAGGAGGAGACATGATTCAACAGGAGTATACCTGAAAAACACTTAGGAGTTTTAGCTGACAGTAAACTCAAACACAGAAATACTATGGCCTTGAAGAAAAGTTCTACTGCAACAGAAGATTGCCTAACTGAAAAATGGAGAGTCACGCTGTATTTGGAAACCAACAGAACACACCCAGGTGAGTATATTTACTTAAGAGCGATACTGACAAACAAGATTTTATCTAGAGAAGAGTGACCATTCCTTAAACATCTTGTTAACTTTCAGGTGTTTGGGATGGTTCTGAAAACAGCAGTAAGATGAATTATAGGAAGCAGAAATACAGAAGTAAAAGAGTGACTAAAACATGAGATTAATCTTGTTCACAGGTTATATGAAACACTTCTAGGATAAACAAATACTATCAGGTAATAACTACATTTGGTATAGTTGTGTGGTTTTTAAAAACTGAGTAAATTATATACATGGCATGAGTAAAATTAGTAATAAATGCCGATTCTTAAAAATATCTTTTTTCTTTTAAGAAAGAAGAACTGTATTCTTAAACTAATATATTTTAACTACCTGCTTTCCCTGACAATAGCATTATCTTACCCAGTATGCGAAGAGTATACTTTTTGTTCCCATTTGTTTCCAGAAAATGCAATGTGTCTTGTGTTCATTATAACAACATGATCCCCACAGTCACCTAGATTTTAAAAAGAAACAAGATTTTGTATGAAAAATACAAACCTTAAGAAAAAGTGTCCTTGGTTATTTATAAAGCCTAAGTTCAAACAACGTATTAAAAAAATAAAAAGCAAGTCACAGTGCAACATCAAAAATCCTTGAATAGACTTCTGTTACTTTTTAATATAACATCTAAGTATAGAAAGAGTTGGCTGGCCATTTGGAAAATCTCAACACTGCAAAGTAAAAGAAATTTAATAAGGGTGCCAATAACAACAATACATCTTTAAAAGGCAAATTACTGTTATTACTCTTCCAATAAATAATTACACTTCAGTAAAAATGTTTGTATTAAGTGCCTTTAAATGTCTGATACAAAATTTCCCTGAAAAATAGTGAAGAAAATGAAAACAATATGTATATAGACATAAAAAAGCACGTTTCACCTATAGGTAAATTGAAAACAAACATAAAATATTACAATTGATTATCATTTTTTGCAAATTTAGAGAGCAGACTGCTATGATCTTATTAACTACCATGGAAAGGTTTTTTCCAACTATGTATATAGTAAATTTAAACTGCTACTCTCAACTATGACTACACAAACATATTTGACAGGACAGATGACCTGAAAATCAAAATATGTGTATCTGCACTCATTTTCTATCCCTAAGTTTGGCTGTTCATCTGAAAACAAACTAAAAAGTTAACATGTACATTTTCAAATGACTTACTATATATGACAAAATCAAGTAATCAGAAACATTTATAAAACACCTATTCTACTAATAGAAAAAAACAAACCTAAAGATATTCTAAAACTTAAGAAAAAAAAACACACTAAAAATAACAAACACAAGTATAATATATATGAAAACTAAAGATTTTAAGATTCTATGCAGAGCTCTAAATTTGAATGGCAGAATTTTCAGAGACGTTCATAGTCTATATAGGAAAAGAATAAAGAAAAGAAAATAAAGCAAGTGGGTTTTCATCACTAGAGTGAAAGGAAATTCAGAGGTATGAATGAAAGACCTGGGAAGCTTGCTGTTATTAGATGGAAAAGAATAGTCTGACAATATTTAATTAAATGATTGAAGTTCCGAAAAGTGACACCCTGTTGGCTATTGAGGCAGTTGGGCAAATGCAGCAGAAGAGTAAATAAAGAAGGTGAGAAGATAACCAGACAGCCTCAAAAAACGATGAAATTACTTTAGCTCACATCCAGACATTTACAGCAGAAGATTAAGTGATTTGCAAAGGCTCACACACTAAGTTACCTAATACCCAGTATAGGCTCTTTCCATAACATCTATTTGGAGGAAAAAATTGAATCTTTAAACTTTCCACTAAAACTGAATTTACTTTTAAATTGTTAAGTTTTAAATACAGGTAAAGCATCTTGAGCCACTCAAAAAATATTTATAGAGAGCAAAAAAATCTTTCATGGGGCATTAGACAGATTGCCACAAAGCAACTGAAAATCATGTTCTTTCAGTTCTAAGGTATCACATCTAATCTAGGAAAAATTGTTCTTCCTCAATAATATATGCCAAATCTCTAGTAAATTCATTCTAAGAAGCAATGAATTCATTGCTTCTAGTAAATTCATTACCAACGCTAAACAAAAACTAACCAGCAATTAAATACACGCTTTTAACTGTATTTCATTAACACTAAAGTCAGTAGTAATGTAAGACTGTAACCCTGGATATAGCACAATTGTTTCTGTCTAAATTTCTATTAAGTTAAATAGTTTCATTTTATAATTTTTAACTTAAAGCTGCACATTTAATATATATGTACCAAATGTAAATAAATCATAGCTCTAGTGCTTGATCAAGAGATGTTCTGAAGAGAAATTAAGTTGAAAAATAGTATAATAGTAAACAATTTTTAGAAATAGGAATTGTGAGTTTATTTATAAAAATTCTAATCTTAAACTTCTAACTTTATCTGACTCATCAGTATAACACTAGGTGCTAAATTAAATGGCCAAATACATTCAAACTAATTCAGACAAAGTGAAAACTCAACAGCTTCATGTCACAAAACCTAAAGTCTCAGGTAGGTTACACCATCAGGGGCACCTCTTAGTCCTATACCGCCTCAATGTTTTGGCCCATCTTCTCCCTTAAGCCAGAATTAAGTCATAATTTTTCCTCAAAATTGCCTGGGAGGAAAGGAAGTAATATTTATTCAATATCTTCTACTTTCAAAGCACTGAGCTAGGCATTTTATAGTCACTTTTAACACTCAAAGTCTCACAACTATCGTGTTGGGTAAAGCTAATGTACTCCCTCTGCCTGCCACTTTTTACTATTTAATAATGTTTAATGAGAAAACAGAGTCAGAGGTTAAACAACTCAGCTAAAATGATATGTCTAATAAGTGGTAAAGTTAAGCTTCAAATACAACTCTAGTAAAACTTCAAAGGCAGATCTTACATGTCTACTACAACCAGATGGCAAAAAGTGGTAGTTATAATGCCATAAGGAGGCAATGATATCACTCACTAATCAATTACGTATTCTTTTCTGCTAAATTCTAAGATCTCAGAAGTCCTTCTCAGCAAACCACTGACAGGTTACAGTTATTTGCCATCTTTGTACTTCCCCATGTATCAACTCCTTGGTTAGGGATTCAAGGAGACCTAGAGTATAGGATAACTTTTTGTAGCCTTATTTACCAGTTTTTCCAACACTACTGTCTGTGCCAAGTAAGCCATGCTATTTAGGTTGGTGCAAAAGTAATTGCAGTTTTTGCAACTGAAATAACGAACTACTTTGTTCTAGCATTTGTATAATTTTTTTGGTCCTAGATCCCTGCTGCAGACTCTTTAATTATAGATCCCTCATATAGAGTTGCCAGACACAGTAAGTGTTTATGAAAATCCCTAGTGTTCGTTTTTAACCATGTTTGAAATATTCAGATTCTATGCAAGGGCAGATTCAGATAGAGACACCAATTTGCTTGCTGGGAGTCTCCAGCTCTTTTAAAATTTACTTTATAACCCTTTTCCATTGATGAACAAATCCACTTGCTATGTATTACATACTTACTAATGCCATGTATCATTCTTGATGCTGGGGATATAGCAATGAATGTAACTGAAAAACTTCTTTTTATTTTTTTAAACTTTTATTTTAGGTTCAGGGGTAAATGTACAGGTGTGTTATACAGGTAAATTGCATGTCGGGGGGTTGAATATACAGATTATTTTGTCACCGAGGCAATAAGCAGAGTACCCAATAGGTAGTTTTTTGATCCTCACCCTCCTCCCACTCTCCACCCTCAAGTAGTTGTCTATTGTTCCCTTTGTGCCCATAAGTACCCAATGTTTAACTCCCACTTATAAGTGAGAACATGCAGTATTTGGTTTTCTGTTCCTGTGTTAGTTTACTTAGGATAATGGCCTCCAGCTCCATCCATGTTGCTGCAAAGGATATGATCTCATTTTTTAATGACTCTACAGTGTTCTATGGTGTATATGTACCACATTTTCTTTATCCAGTCTACCACTGATGGACACTTACGTTGATGCCATATCTTTGCTATTATGAATAGTGCTAAAATGAACTGTACATGCTTTAAGTTCTTTCAGAAATCACCTAATTGCTTTCTAGAATGACTGAACTAATTTGCACTCCCACCAGCAGTGTATAAGCATGGCCTTTTCTCCTTGGCCTTGCCAACGTCTATTATTTTTTGACCTTTTAGTGATAGCCATTCTGACTGGTGTGAGATGGTATCTCATTGTGGTTTTGACTTACATTTCTCTAATCATTAGCGATATGGGCATTTTTTCATTTGCTTGTTGACTGTATGTATGTCTTCTTTTGAAAAGTGTCTCTTTATGTATGTCCTTTGCTCACTTTTTAATGGGGTGGTTTTTTGCTTGTAAATTTAAGTTCCTTACAGAGAAATTCTTGTTAATAAATCTTATGCTCTAGTGGAAAAGCCAGATAATAAACAAACAAATAAATGAATATGCAATATGCCAGGAGCTGACGAACATGGGAGGATAAAGAGTAATAGAGTGGAGGGATTATTAATTGGTACAGGTTTTTCATCAACTTAATTTTCACTTCTCTGGGATAATGTCCAAGAGAAATGAAACTGCTGTGCTATATAGTAAGCTCATGTTTAGTTTTAGAAGAAACTGCCATATTCTTTTCCAGAGTTGCTGTACCATGTTACATTTCTACCAGCAATGCATCAGTAATCCAGTTTCTATGCATCCTCATCAGCACTTGTCACTATTTTTTAAATTAGCCATTTTGATAGTTGTGTAGTATTATCTCGCTGTGGTTTTAATTTGCATTTCCCTAATGGCTACTTATATTGAACATCTTTTCATGTACTTATCTGCCATCTGTTCATGTATTCTGCCCATAGTCTAATTAGATTGTTTGATTTTACTGTTGAGTTTTGAAAGTTCTTTATTTATTTTAGATATGACTTTTGTTGATGATGTAGTTTGCAAATATTTTCTTCCAGTCTGTAGCTTGTTTTTTTCCCCTTTATAGGGTTGAATCCTTCCTTACAAGCTGTTTGCTTTAGCATAGTGGTTTTTAAAGTGCAGGTGATTCAGTCTTAGGCTTCTAAAAGGTGACTCAAGGCACAAGGATCTAGGTTCTTCTTCCTTCAACTAGGACAGTACTGCTTTTATTTATTGGGTTTCCTTGAAGATTTAGTTTGAGAAATGTTTGAAAAATAGCTATTCTGAATTAGTGATAAACAACAAAGTTTGGCTTTGGCCTTTATGTTTGTTTCTAAGTTTGGAAGGACAAATGTCCCAATGGCTACTTCAGTGTTATTTTTGGCATCCCTGAACTTGCGCACAGCCAAGGTGATGAATGATCATATAGGTTACCATAAAATCTGCTGAATGTATAGATACTGTAACACGAACAAGGCATACTGTTTAATTTATTGACAATATCGATATAGTCACTTCCAAAGGAGATACGTATTCTAGATATAACCTGAAGCAAAAATCTACTTCAGTGCTCTGTAGGATGATATTCTAGGAGTGAGGTGAAGTATAAATGTACAATTTAGATTGCAAAATTAAAATGCTGTGATATTAACATTTCAATTACATTTATACATTTAACTGAATAGTAAGAGAAAAATATGTTAGCTAAGCAACTTTAAGAAGAGAATCATAAACTTACAAGGCAGAATACTACAGATTAGATTTAGATCATAAATCTGATCTCTGCTGAATTGTTTGGTATGTTAGCATTCAAAACATTAATCTTTATAAACTGAGTGCAACTTTTATTTCATTCAATGCAGAACAGAAATATTTTAACATAATCTAATTTTAGCAAAGCTAAAGAAAGGTTTTCCTCTGCTTCCTTTAAATACTCCTATAGTCCTCCTCAATGAATTAATCAGTTGGCAGTGAAAGGAGTAGAATCCTCATAAAGAATAAGTCATACTCCACTAATCACCACACATAACCTTTCTTTTCATTTATCAGAAACATGTTCAGAAAGTTCCCAAGTCCCAAATTCAAGAGGGCAGCTCTAATTAGAAGGAGGGATTCCTTTACTAGCTCCACATCCTTTCTACCTTAACCCACATTTTCCATAAAAAATAACCTTATAATGAAAAGTCAATTTCCACAACACTTCACAAACATCCATTTCACAAATAAGGTAGTTTAAATATTGTATACATTATGTTTGGATACATTATTTGTTAATTTTTATAATCATTCCTAGAACAATGATCATCATTTGTAATATTATTAACTGTAGGTCAATTTTCAAAAAAATATATTTATAGTGATTATGAGCCCATAATATCTGCTCAATAAATGTTTATTAAACCACTAAATGTTAGAATGAACTCTTAAAACACAACATATTTATAAATTGAAAATTGCTTGCAATTTAAGTTTTGATTTTAGTGACATCTTGTGGACACAAGAAGTTTTGCTAATATATTACATATTAAATACAGCGAAACATGCCCAGGCAAAATGGCTCATATGTGTAATTCCAGCACTTTGTGAGGCTGAGGTGAGTGGATCGCTTGAGTTCAGGAGTTTAAGACCAGCTTGTGCAACATTGTGAAACCCCGTCTCTACAAAAACTACAAAAAACTTAGCTGGATATGATGGTGCACACCTATAGTCCCAGCTACCTGGGAGGCTCAGAAGGTGGAGGTTGCAGTGAGCTGTGATGGCTCCATTGCACTGCAGCCTGAGTGGCAGAGTAAGACCCTCTCTCAAAACACATAGTGAAACAAAAATGCAATTCAGTCTTTAAAAATAAGTTTCTACTTTCACAGAAACCTAACAGGCAGCCACAACAGCTCTTCTGGTATCCTAGCAGAATGCCTATTCCTCCATATCTAAGGTACACTTTCGCAATGACGACCTGGTAATAAGGAAGCAGAACTTTGAGTGGACAGATAGTGCTATATTTGGAGATGGAAATTAGGTGACTGCTACTAATTGCACTTTTCTTCAAATTTTGTATTATTTGCATTTCTGCAGAGACAACCTAAGAGATCTCATTTATTATCTGCCGATACCATTGCTAAGGAAAAAAGCAGCAGGAATACTCAATACAAGTGGTTAAGTATCACCAGAGTGAAGTGGAATGGGGAATTTCCTACATGAGAAACAGGTGCCTAAGTTCTAGTTCCAGTTGTACTAGAATATAGCTGAATAGCAATGAAATCCTGATTTTAGTTTACTCGACTGTCAATGAAGAGATGAGGTGGTTAAACAAAATATCTACAGTTCTAAGGAATTAAACAACTATATGAATTGGTAATTCTCTATTTTTCTGGTCTGCCAAAAAAGATTTTTAAAGTAAACAGGTTTATAAGTTAAAGTGTAGGTCTCCTGATCACTTTTTACTTTCAAAATACAGTTGACCTCATTATTCATAGATTCCATATTTACAAATTTGCCTACTTGTTAAAATTTGTTACCCAAAAATCAATACTCATAGTGCTTTTGCAGTCATTGATGGACATGCTCAGAGTGGAAATAAATTTGTGTTATTTGATGCACATGTTCCCATCTGAGGCTGAATAAGGCGATGCTCTGCCTTCTTTCACCTTTCATAAAATAAACAAGCATCCTTTTCATTTTCTATGTAGTGCTAGTTTCTGGCATCTGTGGACTTTTCTTAGTGATTTCACTGTTTAAAATATTCCCCAAGCTTGGTATACTGAGTGCATTTAGTGTTCCTAAATGTAAGAAGGCTGTGTTGTTGCCTTATAGAGATAATATGTGTGTTAGATAAGCTTGTTATACTGCTGTTGGTCACAAGTTCAGTGTTAAGATGTCTTTAAACAGAAACACACATAAAACAAAGTTATGTACTGATTGGTTGATGAAAATGCTGTGACCAGAGGTTCAGAGGAATCTAACTCCGTATCTCTCCCAGAAGCAATGATTCTGTATTCACTAACCCAGTGTTCACAGGATAACTACAGGGAACAAGAACTGACTACTCACAAAACATCTGTTTGAAAGTGTCATTCCACAAACGATTTCTGGCAAGCATCTATGATGGGCCAGACATTGTACTGGGGGGTGCTTGAAAAACAAAGATTAACAAGACAAAACCTCAGATTCATATTATATACTCACAGATTTCAGAGTGTGGGTTTATTTTGATCTCACTGAAATTTTCATTAGGTAGAGAAAAAAGGTTAGAGCAGCATACATCTTTGCTCTTGCCCAAATCAAATCATTTGGAATACCCTTCCTCTTAGCTCCACAGATCCAAAAATCTGACTTAGCTTCAACGCCAGAGCCCTGACTAAAAGTATTTTCTTCATTTTCACAACTGGAATTCATAAATGCAAGCACATTCACTTAACAAACATTTCTTACATTCCAATTATGTGTCAAGCACTATTACAGGTACTAGGGACACAGCTGTGTACAAAATAGGCAACATTTTTTGTGCTCTGGGAACTTAGTCTAGTGAAGGAAGGTAGATAATAAACAGATACTTACATAACATTTCAGGTGATACATGAACACTATTTTTTTTTTAAAGCAAGGAAAAGGTATACAGAGTGAAAGGGTGAGCAGAGGAATCAGGGAAGGCCTCTCTCTGAATATAAATGCCTGAGCAGAAATCTGAAATACGTGAAGAAATAAGCTATGCAGATATCTGGTAAAGAATATCTAGGCAGAGGAAACAGAGTGTGAAAAGGGCCTAAGGGCTGGGCGTGGTGGCTCACGCCTGTAATCCCAGCACTTCTGGAGGCCAAGGTGGATGGATCACTTGCAGTCAGGAGTTCGACACCAGCCTGGCAACATGGTGAAACCCCGTCTCTACTAAAAATACAAACTTAGTTGGGTGTGGTAGCATATGCCTGTAATCCCAGCTTCTCGGGAGGCTGAGGCAGGAGAAATGCTTGAATCCAGGAGGCAGAGGTTGCAGTGAGCCAAGATCGGGTCACTGCACTCTAGCATGGGCAACAAAGTGAGACTCTGTCTCAAAAAAAAAAAAAAGGGCATAAGGCAAAAATGTGCTTGGCAGGCAAGTTAATGGAACAGCACAGGCCTGAGTGGATTGACATAATTAATTAAATAGTAAATAAATAAATAAAGGAAAGAAAGTCAGAAAGTTAACAGGGACCATATTATTTAAGTTCTTGTAGGACACACAGAAATTTCATTTGGAGAAGATAACTGTAGTTGATCTATGGAGAAAAAATTACATGAAAGCAATGGCAGAAGAAAAGAGATCACAGTGAGACAGTTTTTGGAATAAAACAGGATAGAGTACAGCAGTTTAAAATCAGAGTAGAGGGAGAGATGATGAGAGGTGCCAGAGTTCAGATATACTTTTTTCTAATATATTTTTAAATATGTGTGTGTGTGTGTGTATATATATGTTTTATTTTTTATTTTTTTGGTTGAACAAAGAGGAGTTGCAGATAAGACAATGCCTTCAAACCAGAGCAACAAAAAGAATAGTGATGCTATTAATTGAGATGGAAAACTGGGAAGGAACATGTTGGTTTGGGTGAAGTAGACAAGAAGCAAGACATCTCCAAATGGACTTATTCATTGGAGATGTCTACTAGACACCAGAAAAATTTGCTTAATAGAAATTTGTATATGTGAGTCTAGCATACAGGGAAGGGGTCAAAACTGGAGATTTAAATTTGGGAGGCATTAACATATAGATGATTTTTAAATACATGAGACATAATGCAATCATCTAAAGCATGGGGCCTTAGGCACTTCAAGGATTGGGCCCTGAGGCACTTCCAATTTTTGGTGAGAAGAGCATTGGAGAGTTTAGAAAGCTGAGGATAGCCAAGGGTACTAAGAAAGGGAGAAGAAACAGGGAAACAAGTGAATCCAGGGAAACAAGTGAAGAATGTGTTTCAAGAAGAAAGTTCTCTAGATGAAAATTAGCCTGGACTCCTCAAAAGCTTGAGAAGAAAATAAAAGAAGGATTATTCTAGATTAAGAGACTAAAGGAGCATAACAACCAAAGACAATACATAAACCTAGGTTGCATCCTGGTTCAAAAAAATAATAGCTATTAGAAACATACTTGGGACAACCAGAGAAATTTAAAAATGCACTGAACATTAGACCATCTAATTAAAGTACTGTTTATTTTCTTACG
The DNA here is from genome assembly GCF_049350105.2 of Macaca mulatta. Classification (NCBI taxonomy): domain Eukaryota; kingdom Metazoa; phylum Chordata; class Mammalia; order Primates; family Cercopithecidae; genus Macaca; species Macaca mulatta. The sequence continues at coordinate 130,825,147 of NC_133413.1, forward strand.
TGTGTCAATGGCATTTTGGTTACATAGAGAGTATCTTTATTTTTAGGAGATGTACGCTGAAGTATTTTGGGTGAATTATAATGGCATCTGCAACGTAGTTTCAAATGGTTTAATAAAAAATATATGATAAAATGTTAACAACTGTATTTAGGTGGAGAGTATAAAGAAATTCATTGTACTATTCTTTGACCTTTTCTGATAGTTTGAAACCTTTTATAAAAAAAGTAAGAAAAAAGCAAAGGACAAACAACTCAGTGGAAGAATTTGCAAAAGACATGCACAGACATTTCACAGAAGAGGAACCTATAAATGCCAATAAATGAAAAGATACTCAGCCAGCCGTATTTGTCATCAGGAAAATGCAAATTGAAATCACAAAGCAAGCATTTTACATCTATCGGAATAGTCAAAATTAAGAAGAATGAACATATCAAGTGTTATTGAAGATGAGGAGTAATGGAAACTCTTGCATGCTACTGGCATGATAAAGACTCAATAATTTCTATGCACCTTAAAACCCAGTAATTCCTGTCCTTTGGGCATACCTTGGAAAAATTCTTCCATGTGTACTAGGAAAATGGCACAAGAATATTGATAGCAACATTAATGTAATATAACATAATGGCAAAAAAACTGGAAACAAACCAATGCTGAGTGTATTCATTTCACCATTATAATTGTTACTATGGATAATTTCCTATAAAATATCACATATTTTTATATACACATCTTTGTATGTTTAATATATTGCACAATAAAAGCTAAATAAAAATGTGATCAATTGCAGCAAATGCTGTTGACAAGTCAACCGGTATGAGGACTAAAAACTGACATCCGGATCTGGCCATGAAGTGCTGGGGTAAATGAGGTCTATCAAAAACTATCTGTAAGCAGAAATCTTCTAGAATGAAAACAACTTTTTATTTTGGAAAAAGGATACAGAAAAGCAAGTCTATTAATCTTATTAGTGAAAATAAGCTTCCCATACCTAGCTAGCACCATATATTTTTCTAGGGGAAATGATTTTTTTAGAAGAGAGGACAAAATTATTTCCCTTAAAAACTCTTCATATGCACGTCATCATGTGAAAGGACACATATAAAAGTGAAAGTTTAAGTCATGGGGCAATTCAGGTTATTTCTGAGTGTTAAAAGAAGGGCTATTAATAATTTTGCTGGGCAGTGGCATAAAATATGCTTGTTCCGGGTAAACTGATCCATATAGTTTTCCTGTTAATAAGCCAAATTCAGTTTAGGGCGCCCATATGGTTTCAGCAAGAATGGAATACAGGATCCTCAGGAAAAATAAAAAGGGTCCTTAAACTCAGCCCTGTCAAACTTCACCAAGATTCTACTCCGGCATGAAAACTACAGTGGTTAATGACAGGTCTAAAATAATACTTACTCAGTGCATGGTACACAGGTTTATGTAATCCCTGAAGTCTTATTGATGCCATAGCGGCAAGTTTGCCAGGTGGCTGCATTTTCCCATCTAAGAGATACCATATTCTAGCAAAAGTGGCCCATTGCTTGGAAAAAAAAAAAAAAAAAAAGAGGAAAAAATAAAGATAATTGTCATTAAAATGGAAATACAGTAATTAAATTAATTATATAATATCACATGTTTTCTACAATTAATGTCAATTTCTTTGAAAAATAACTCTATTGCTAAAGAATTTTTGTTTTCATTTCTATTTCTGGAAAAGGGTTTTTTTTTTTCTAATCATTCTGCAAAGACAAACACAGTAATTATTCCTGCCTGGTTTCCTGTTAGCAATATGACTTATGTTTTGCTATAAATATCCCAAAGATATATTTCCCTTTACATTATGACCTTTTTTTTTTTTTTTTGTATAACACATAATAGAATCTGGAGGGGTAATGAGAAGCTTGTAGGAAAGTAGAAGCTGTTTATGAAGGTCTTCAAAAACATTTATAGATTAGTAGGTACATTATATTGAAAGCTGAGTGGCCAATTGGAAACTGAAGACGATTCGGAAGTTCAGTTCCTGGGGAGAGGAAAATAGAACAGTGTAGTCGGGAAAGTACAGATGGATGATGTGGAATAAATTTCAACTTTAAAAAGTTGCCTCAAATAGTTATCTTTAGGTTACCTCAGGAATAGACCATTGTTTTTACAGTCGTCATCAATGTATTCAAATTCTTAAAAATTCTAGGCCAGAAAGATCTCCACCAGATGCTTTCGCTATGCATATACACAAGAGGCTAAACAATGCTGGAAAAATAAAACGAGGCTAGCTGGTTTTATTTTAAATTTACTTATCACAACCTCAAACTAATCTACATATAAGAAAAAGGCCAGTTTTTGTCCCCATCCATTGTAGACAAATAGTTTGATACTTTGACAGAAAAAAAAAAACAAAAAACTTTAATGAAAAAAATACAAATGCTGGACGATGTCAAATTGCTAAAAAAGTTTTTAAAAGTTTTATTTTACTTCCTGTATTTATCTCATCACAGACAGGCAACAAACAGTCCACGGAAGGAACCACACTTGGAACGGCACTGGGTTAGAGTCATCTTAGACCCATATAACCCAAACTAACTCCTATTCTTCCACCTGAAACCTGGTTCAATCTCAGCCTTCCCTATCTCAGTTGATGACACACCCTCCAGTTGTACAAACCAAAAATCCTTGGGGTAATCCTTGTTTCTTCTTTTGCTGTTGGCCTATATTCAATCTTCAGGAAGTCCTATTGACTCCACCTTCAAACAAAACCTGACCGCTTTCAATACACTCCACAGGATTTCCAGCGTGGTCTCTGCACCATCACGTCTCGCCTGGATTACTGTAATACCCTCCAAACATATTCTTTGCTTCTGTCCTCTACTAACCTCTATTTCTGAACAGTCTATTCTCAACCCAGCAGTCAGAGTGCTCCTTTTGACACCAGGTCAGATCACGTTACTCCTTGGATCAAACCCTCCAAAGTCCCCATTTTACTCAGTAAAAAACCAAAATATTACAACGGCCTACAGTGTCCTATGTGATCCACCTTATTACCTCTCCGACCTGCTCTCCTAATCCTCTTTCCCCCGCCCCACTCCCCAAAAAAAGGGCAGATTGAAAAGAGTAACAAACGAACGACATTAAGTGCTTGCCAGACTGACGACCCTCTTGTGCTTTCCCAAGGCACCTTAGCCGAGGGTCTCGGCTTCCCTGTCGCCCCAACTTCACTACTTAATCTGCCGGAACCAACGCTCTCCTTCTGCCAGTATAATGAACCCCATCAAGCCATAAGAGTCCGAGCTCACCTGCGGCGCCCTAGAGAAACTAGACATGTTTCCCCACTAGCAAGACCGTCAGTCCTTCTCTTAGTAGCCAAGCCGGGTGACGCAGCCTTACTGGCCCGGCGGGAAACGCTAACATCCAAGCAGGACAGTTCCTAACCCGTCCAGCACTTGTCGGCTTCTCCCTCTTCCTCGAGTTTCCTCCAGTCTTCCCCACGGCAGCAATTTCGTCATGAAAGGAGCAGATAATGCAGTTATTTAGGGAGTAACTCCCGAAAATAACTCGTTTGCTGGAAAACTGCGGAAACCCGACGGAGGACACAATTTCCAGCCGACCTAAATGAAGGGAACAGGAAGTGCGTCATAGCGCGCGTCTGTTTGGATGTGGGAGCCGATACCTAAAATTGGGGGGTGATCTCTGAGGAGATGGATCGGTACCTGCTGCTGGTGATCTGGGGGGAAGGAAAATTCCCGTCGGCGGCCAGTAGGGAGGCAGAACATGGGCCAGAGGTGTCGTCGGGTGAGGGTACTGAGAAGCAGCCGGGTAAGCGCTGGGATGAGAAAGGGCGGGAACGGCTTGTGGAGCGGGGAAGAAGTTTGAGTTTGTGATAAAGTTCTGCTGGAGAGGGATCAATATGTAGTTGTCCCACGAAGCTGGGACTCTATCTGGGATAGAGTTAATGAGGGCTGCAAAAATAGCATCTTCATGGAAAAACAGGGACAAATTTGTGGATGCAAGATTCCAGCCCTTAAAAGTTCTTGGCATAGTAAATATTTAACTTAATAAATTTTCTATGCCTTAGTAATGGAATTTCCTGGTTTTTGGATATATATATATATATGCATTTATTATTTCTGCCCCTGTGTTTCACATGCAGATAATACAGACAGGAACAAGATGGACAAATATCTTGCTGTACTAGAATTTACGTCTAATGGGAGGAGATATCCCACATATAAACTAAGTTTTAAAAACAAATGATGAATTTTAAATGATTTTAATTGTTTGCGATTGCACTGCTTTTTGGTGCACCCGTCTAGATTCAATATTGCATTCTATGTATTCATTTGTTTCGATCGAACAAGCATTTTGAGGAGTAGATGTATGTGGTTGTGTATAAGATATTGTGACAGAATTTCCCTTCTCTTTAAAGTTATTCTTTTGAGAGGAATTTTGCATTTGTGCTAACTGGCTGGCATGTACAGATCGGGAGCCTTTTCTATTTTCTCTGCTTGCTTTAGATTTACTGTATTAAAACTTGAACAGATCTTGAGTAGCGTGTAGTACTTTTATGTACAACGTACTGGTCTTGACAGCCTCTGATGGTGAAACTGGAGTAAGTTAGATTATGTAAGTCGGAGCCCTTTGACTTATTCTGTCTTTTCTTTTTCAGACTTCACAGCAGCAAATGTTTATCACCTCTTGAAAAGAAGCATTAGTGCTTCAATTAATCCAGAAGATAGTACTTTCCCTGGCAAGTATAATAAAGTCTTTTCTCTGGCACAACATTTGTACTGGAAATTAACTTAATTAATTTGGACCCTAAGGAATACAAGGAAATACTTCTTTACTGTGTACAAGGCACTGAGTTACAGAGGTAACTAAAGGAGTACAAAACTGAAAAATAGATTACTCCTATCTTCTTGATGCTTGAGTATAAAAAAGTTATGAAAAGTATTCTAGGTTCTCAGCTTGAGTTTTGCTTCTTTTATGAAATTTTCTTGCCTATCTTAGTTCTGTATAAGTAAGAGGAATGTGGCTTTATGAGGATGGTTTTATCCTAAGTAAAAATATGTAAATAATGCTCCCACACTGATTTCCTTACCATTTATTTATTTCTGTTCTTAGCTGTTACTGATTCTCTTAACAGTACTTAATAATTACTAAACACAATCACTTCTTATCTGCTTTGACTTTTTGAAGTATTTTGCTTTTTTGACCAACCTTTACTTTGTAAAAATCTTTCCTCCTTTAGCTTCTATTGGCATTATACAAATGCATTTACTGACTTTGATAGTTATCTTTTTTTTTAATTCCCTCTTCTTGTCCTTTACTGGAGAATGTCCTTTAAACGTTCTAAAAATCGATATGCGATAACAGACCAATACCTAAAAACTGAAGGAAGTGTCTGTCGATGCAAGGAAGGGTCTGCTCCTTTTGATAAATTTGTAGTTCCTGTGACTGTACAATCTGCACCTTTCTCTTCTTTCATTAGAGAACTTCTTGTCTCTTGGTGTCAGCTAATACCGTTGGGGAATGATTTCTAATATGTGTACGTTGCCCTAGCCTATTTTCCAAGGCCTAGTAGTACTCATTAATTTTCAAGTTGGTATAATTTTAGTCAATACTACTATTATTGCAGGAAAGATTTTCTTTCATTTGCACCTCAGATGTATATGTAAAAGAGCTCTTGGGAGTATTCTAGGGGTTCTTATGATAAATTTTACTTTCCGCTTGTGTATTTAGGAGTTTCTTATACACACGGTCCTTGTTTTGGGTGGTAGTGTGGTACTTTATAATTGATTGTGCAAAGCAATCTTAATATAATAATCAGTGAGAAAAATTAGAATTGTCCCATGACCTTTAATATCTTTTGTCAAAACATTAAAAATTCTCTTACTGTTATAAAATTTTAGGGAAGCAAAAAAATAGTAAAAATAAAATTTATTTTGTACACTGTAATTTAAAACCTTAGAAACATTGAGAATTAAAGTGTTTTATTTCTTTGTAAAAGCCTTATCAAGAGTAGTTTGAACAGTGCTTGCCACCTTCGCATCATCACATAACTTACGATACAGAATGAATATCTTTTCTTTTATTGGCGAATTATCATATTCCAGTTGTATCAACTTCCAATGTTTTATTCTTCAATTTTTTTTTTCTTTTTTTGAGACAGAGTCCCACTTTGTTGCTCAGGCTGGAGTCCAGTGACCCAATCATGGTTTACTGCAGCCTCAACCTCTCCAGCTCAAGTGATCCTCCTATCTTAGCCTCCTGAGTAGCAGGGATTGTAGGCATGAGCCACCACACCTGGCTAATTTTTTAACTTTTTGTAGAGGCAGGGTTTCATTATGTTGCCCAGGCTGGTCTTGAACACCTGGGCTCAAGTAATCCACCTGTGTTGGCCTCCCAAAGTGCTGGGATTACAGATGTGAGCCACTGTGCCCGACCTGGACTTTCACTATTGTGAAATATGTCTGAGTTCCTTTAATGTTAAGGTTTTTGCTAGCATCATTTTCTCTGGGACATCTTCACCTTTTTCATCAAAAGGTGTTGGTCACAGCAGTATTTTTAGAATTCTATTTACATTAGTTTGAAGATCGCTTTCAGTGTTAGCACTTTTTATTTCCTTGGTGTTTCTTTATCTCTCTCTTTTTAAAAAATTCCCTCATCCATTTATCCACTTTTCTAAAATATCACATGGATTTACACTGGGAAACCGGGAGGCAACACAATTACATCCTTTGCTACCTGTATGTGAACTGACTGGCACTTGTGCAGTAACCAATCAGTGACATACTTTAAAAGCAGTAACATGATTGGTTACTGATCATGACACACATCTTTTATGTATACAGTGGTTTTGTAGACTGAGAAGCTTGTAATGAAGTCTTAAACTATGCAATTATAGTTAATTAATATACTATGGTAACTGAAATTTAAACCAGGTTGTTGGGGAACTGGTGTTATTTAAGCTATAGTAACTGGAATTTGTGCATATCAGAGCCGTGAGAATAGAAACTGCCTGCACTGAATTTCCTGCATACTAGGATTTTTGATTTCAGTAATATGGCAAGTTTGAGGGACGGAAAGTACATTATGATTATAATTGGGATAAGGGTGAAGAAGTAGGCATGGCTATTTAGAGGATTTTGTAAATAGTTTCAAGGTGTTTGGATTTTTTCCTAATGGTAATCAGTAGCCATTAAAAGTGTTAATTAAGGAAGAGACATGATCAGGTCTGTGCTTTTGAAGTATTCTCCCTGAAGTATAGTAGATGGATTAGAGAAAAGTATAGCTATTTCTGTATAGGGGGATTCTGTAGAAGACCAAATGAGGAATGGGAGAGGCAGCCAGGGTGGAGGAAAATGGATAGATCTGAAGGAAATTATGGGGGTGGAATTCACCTACCTTAGCGTTGAATTGGTATGATGTAGAAGAAGGGAAGGATGAGAAAAGAATCAAGGGTGACATTAGGTTTCTGGCATGGGTAACAGCATGATGGTGGCATTTAGTGAAAAAGGAGAACCAGATTTGGAGGGAATATGACATGTTCAATTTGGAACCTGTTAATAGTTGCCTGTAAGATGTCAAAGTAAAAAGTAAAAATGTAAAAATGTTTTACATGTTTACAATGTAAAAATAAAAAAGTAAAAATGTTTTATAAAAGTTGGATAAGTGTGTCTGGAACTAAAAATGTAGGAGAGGGCTGGAGATATTCGGTTGTTGCAAAAATAATGGCAAAAAAAAAGCAATTATTTTGCACCAGTTAATATAAAGTATAGAACTAATGTATAGATGTCAGGTGAAGCCATGAGAAATGATGGGATTGCTTATGGATAGTAGGAAGAACAGAAAGTCTCAAACTGAATCCCAGTATTTAGAAGAACTGAACACCAGTTTTTAAAAAGAATAAGGAGGAACCAGAAAGATGGGTGCCACAGAAGCCAAGTGTTTTAAAGAGCAAGTAGTCAAATATGTCATCTTTTATTTTTCTCTTATGCTGAGAGGTCAAATAACAACAGCACTAAAAACTGCTAGATTTAGTAACAAGTCAGTTATTGGTGACTTTGATGCGTGTTCTTTCAGTGGCATATTGGAGACAAAAAACAGATTGAAATGCATGTGGAAGGAAGTGGAAAAGTTGATAAGGAAATGGAGACAGTCAGCTGTGGACAGCACCTTCAGAAGTTTATCTTTGAGGAAGAGCTAAGAAAGTGAAGTAGAGATGAATTTAAAGGGACCCCTTTTTAAAAAAAGAAATACTTTGAGAAACACTTGTGTGTATTTAAATGGCAATGACAAAGAACAGACAGAAGGGAGCAGAGTGAAATGCAGGAAAGATAATCAGTGGACTAGATAATAGAATCAGTGGTCTCAGGAGGTTTGGGGGGTAACATTGAATTGGAAGGACAGTGCCTCTTACACGTTAAAGGGGAGGAAAGAGGAAAGACTTAATGGGAGTACAAGTTGAGTTGTATGTTTCCTGAGAGGATGTTATTGGAATTATTACCTGATAGTTTCTATTTTGTTAAGGTGGTAGGGGTCTTCCGCTGAGATTGTTGGAAGAAAGTGGTAATAAGAATTTAGTATCTTACCTCGCTTCCTTCCATTAGTTAAGCCTCAGTTACTACTTTTCTTCTTCCTTTTTTGAGTCCAATTTCTATACATAGCTCTAAATTCTTTGTGACTACTTGACACATACCCTGGGGTGACCCTTAATTTTATATCCTCATATAATACTCTGTTCTCCAAGAAGAGCATCTTCCTTATCTTTAGGCTGGGGTTGCTCTTTAACGCCTCTGTCTCTAGTTGGGCTGAACCAACCTGCATGGTCTTTGGAGAAGGAATTGTTTTCACTAAAATGACTTACATGGTTTTGTGTTACTCAGTGGTAATTGAGTAGCTGTATTTTCAATATCTTTATGGTAGATTGTAATCTGTGTGAAATGATGATTAAAATAATAAAAAATAATAATATGGATTTTGAATTGTGACAAACGAAAACCAAGTATTTATTGTGAGTAAAGAATTTTGCTCTTGAGGTAGATTATTCTATTTGAATTTTTAGCAGAGATTTTTTAAAAGATCCACATATATATGTTGGATAATTATGTAAGATGTTTCAAAAATATGGTCTCTAAATACGGTATATATGCTGTGTCATCTGCTTATTTATGGTATGCCTTTCTAATAAGAAGTGTGATTTTATTTTCAAGCCTGTTCAGTGGGTGGTATACCTGGTTCCAAGAAGTGGTTCTTTGCAGTGCAGGCAATATATGGATTTTATCAGGTAATATAAATTAAAAAATAGCTATTAGTGAATGTCTTTACTAATATAAATAATTTCATGATCGATTATTTAATACAATCTTTTGATTTATTAGTTTTGTAGTTCTGATTGGCAAGAGATACATTTCGATACAGAAAAAGATAAAATTGAAGATGTTCTTCAAACAAATATCGAAGAATGTTTGAGTGCTGTTGAGTGTTTTGAAGAAGAAGATAGTAATAGCAGGGAATCATTATCCTTGGCTGAGTATGCTTATATGTTTTTTGTATTATCATTAAAATACTTAATATTAGACAGTTATTTTAATCCATAAGAATGAAGATTATATATTTTAGCATCTTTACTGAAGAAATTCTAGTTAATTGAAATTTTCGACTCTTCACTTTGGAAGACATAAGGCAATTTGGGCCTTTTATTTGAATAATATTCTTTAAAATGCATGTTTCTTAAGCTTACATAATGTCAAGAATCATAAAAAGTCGTATTTTAATTGACATGTTACAAAAAATTCTGCCTAATATTTTATTTTTGAAACAGGATCTTGCTCTGTCACCCAGGCTGCAGTGCAGTGTTGCAGTCCTGGCTCCCTGCAGCCTTGACCTTCTGGGCTCAAGCTATCCTCTGACCTCAGCTTCCAGAGTAGCTGGAACTATAGGTGTGCACCACCACACCCAGCTAATTTTTGTATATATATATATATTTTTAGAGATATTGTTTCGCCATGTTGCTCAGACTGGTCTCAAATTCCTGAGCTCAAGCAATCTGCCTGCCTTGGCCTCCCAAAGTGCTGGGCCACTTTGTGAGCCACTGTGCCTGGCCAATAATGTATTTTAAAAGCTTGAATAGAAATGTTATTTAATGTTAATAGCTAGCATTCATACCAAAGTATCATTTTCATTTTGCTATTTGAGGCCGAAATATGTGACTTCTTTAATTTATGTGTATTTGCAGCATTTCAGGTACCTTTTAAAATCCATAAAGAGTTTGTGAGGATTATATATACATGACTGAGTTCACGTTTAGGTTTTTTTGAATTGTGGTACAATATGTAAGTTGATCCAGGTGACATAAGTTGTGATAGTAATTTTTCTCTTTCTGAAATATCCCTCCTCTTATAATTAATACCTCTTATTTTAGTCTTTCATGACATTTCATGACACAACTGCTCTTATTGTAGTAGTCACATATTATATCTGTAAGTAGCTGTAGACTTAAAAAATTTCATTTTCCTTTTTCCAGATCATATGTGTTTGTTCTGATTAATAAAAGGAGACCTTTCAGAACCAGAGAAATATCACTGAACCAAGGAGATAGACTTTATTTACACAATCTTAGGCCGGTCATGTAACTTCTCTGGTCCTTTGTTTTCTCATCCGTAAAGTATTGAAGTACTTTTAGGTGATTTCTCAGGTGCTTTCATTTACCCTTAAAAACTCGTATCATGCCATATGTTTTCCTACCACTATTAAAGTATAAACGTTTCTGATAAGTGACCTAATAATTATTTCCACAAGAGGGAGCCTGAAAACTAGAGTTTACGTAAGATGCCTTAAGTTTCTAAGATGATGGTGGGTTTATAATAAAGGATTTAAGTACCTTTATGCTATGTAATAAAAAATTGTATCATATAGATAAAACTAATCCATTTTGAAGGATCTGAGGAGGGCATCATATTCTTTAGTCAAGACTATTAAATACCATTCAGAGAAAAATCATGTCCTTTTTTATTAAACACTTAGCATTTTCTTACTTTTAAGATTCAGAAAAATGGCTGGGTGCAGTGGCTCATGTCTGTAATGCCAGCACTTTGGGAGGCTGAGGCAGGCGGATGACTTGAGCCCAGGAGTTTGGGACTAGCCTGGGTACCATGGCAGAACCCTGTATCTACAAAAAATAAAAAAATTAGCCAGGCATGGTGGCGTGTGCCTGTAGTCCCAGCTATCCCAGCTATGCAGGAGGCTGAGGTGGGAGGATCACCTGAGCCTGTAGGATTGAGGCTGCAGTGAGCTGTGATCATGCCACTGCACTCCACACTGGATGACAGAGTGAGACCCTGTCTCAAAAAAATCCCCAAAACCAAAAATAAATAAATAAATAAAAGATTCCAAAAAAATGTTTGGTCTGTTATGATTTATATTTAATATGCTAGTTATAATTTAGGGAGTTTTATTCCCTTTGTTTGTTTGTTTTTGGGGTGTAGGTAAGAACTTGTAGTCAGAGTTTGAATCCTAGCTTCTGTACACACTAATTATGTAACTTTAGGCAAGTTATTTAAAGTGGAGATAATAATAGTATTATAGTAGTACCTCCTGGAATTGTCATAAAGATAAAATGAGATTATACATCTAACCTGTTTGTGTCTGTGCAACAATCTTTTTAGTTACTAGTACCTATTATGATTATATATAAATGTATTTGTGGGTTTTTTTCCCCCTAACTTACCCTTTTATTTTAGTCTCTATGAAGAAGCTGCAGAAAATTTGCATCAGTTATCAGACAAGCTTCCTGCTCCTGGTAATATTTTATGACTATTTTCAATAATTTGTATCTTATCTTATTATACTTTTTATGAATAAGTGATAAATTTATTCTTTATGTTAGTGTTCTCACTTTAATCTTTAAATTAAAAATTGCAAAACAATTTATAATTGAAGTTGATACCGAATGTACTCCATTAGAGTACATTACTGAGATGTAGCAGTTCTTTTCATTGTTTTCATTTAGTTAGGCGAAAATTAAATAACTATCTCTGTTTAGTTATTACTGAAGAAGAATCTTTCTACTACAGACTGTTGTTTTTCAGAGTATGTTCTGTAGAAGACTAATCCTATAAACAGCTCTTTAAAAAAGAGATTATTTAACCTTGATAATTTGGATAACATTCTTTTATGGTGAAGTTACTATATGCATTAGCAAATGGAATGTCATACCATAAAAGAAGGCGTTTCCTCAGCTTTTTTTTGATATTTTTTTTCCCATAGTAGAAAGAATATTTTGTGAAATACTGTATCATAATATTCCTAAAACTGTTTTTTTCTTTTTTCCTTTGTGTTAATCAAGTAGCTGTCATCTAATATTTGGTACAGTTGGCATCCACAAATACTTTGAAGAGTGTTCTTTTCTGAATACTTTGTTTATTGAAGGTCATTATTAAGTAAATATTTGTACTAGGAGCCAGGTGTGCCATGATGAATAGAGCATCTGTGATTAACATAAAGAAGCTTATAGCTTGTAGTCAGCCTGATCTCGTATTCAAGGAGATCATATATTAGTACAAAAAGCCTCACATAGAAAAATAACTGAATGAGTTGACCAACACATCAACTTTTAAAATGAAATGTGTTGAGTTCAAAGGATGCACTGAAATATTACATAGTTGCCTTGGCAAATTAGAATACTTTCATTATCAAATTTAGCTCCAGTTTGTTTCATTTTGATTTTTGTAGTCCTTCAGGAAATTTATAATTTTATAAAATTGAAAGTTTTGTGAAGTTATTGTTTTTCAGGATCCAATGATGATGTTAGTGTAATTGGTTTTCTGAGTGTTTTATTGTCCTTTATAAAAGAGACATCATTTATTTGAATATTATAGTTTTGCACTAATTCATTCTCTTTTGGATAACAAAATTATGTTTAGAAAAATATAATGAAATTGCACAGGTTTTTTTTCTCTGTTGAGTACAATAGCATTGATGATCTTAAGAGCAATGTGTGTAATTAGCCACTGCTGCAGAATTGGCAAGTAGCTATAATATATTTTATTGTTTTCTAGTATATGCTAACTATTTCAAGATAACGTGGCTATAAATCAAATGATGAACATTTAAAAAGTTTGAATTCCTAAGGACGTGTATTGTTTCGAAGAATTTCAGAAATTAAAATCTTCCTTTGTCTTCTAAATAAATATAAAATTCATTTTTCTAAATAAACATAAAATTCAGTTGTTCAAGGTACTATTTTGAGACATTTCAGATCTAACTTTTTAAAAATTACAAAAATGCCTTTTTCTCTTTCTAGGTAGAGCAATGGTAGATATAATACTATTGCCTTCTGACAAAGATCCTCCTAAATTGAAAGACTGTTTACCTACTGTAGGAGCATTAAAACATTTGAGAGAATGGTATTCAGCGAAGATCACTATAGCAGGAAATCATTGTGAAATGTAAGCTTCTCTTCATATTTGATTATTGTCTGTGTTGCATTGTCTGTTTTCACAATTAACATACTATTCTGTTTTCAGACTCAGCATTTGAAAATTATTTTAATGTGACAAGATAAAATTGTATGTTATACCATGATTGCACATTTGTGTATTGAGAAGAATCTAGATGTTTCATATTTTATATTTATGTTTCTGAAATATTTAAGTGTTTAGTAAATATTGATGCTGTTTTATAACCATTACTGAGGATTAATTCTATAAGCACACTGTATGCTTTTGAACATAGATACACTGGATTTGTCATGTTGTATTTGGTTTTCTGTTATGTGCCAATGTAGGAATAAATATACACTGTTGTATTTTATGATATTTTAGCAAGGATTAATTGTATATTACAATTTTGATCCTTAAATAAGCATTCAATTGGATTTAATAACTTCATGATTTGTTTTCATTCAATGAATGTTTATTGAGCAATACCTTTATGGCAAGCATAGCAATAGATGCTGGTAAGTTAAGAAAGTGAGAAGACATGATCTTTTTCATTGAAGTGCAGCGAGAAACAGGAATGCTAACAGTCAACATAGTCTGTGATAAGTGCTGTTATAGAATTCCATACAAAGCTGTATGGGGACAATATAGGAGAGCAGTTCTCTTTTTGAAGATAGGGAAGTGACATTGTGCCTGTGTGTGTGTACATCTGACACCTTTAAGCCAATAGTAAGAGGAAAGTCTATTTCTTCCTCCTTAGTACTAAAGATAATTACTCTAAATTTGTGAGGATGTTGGGACTAAATGAACATGTGACAGCAATTCACTTAGAGACTGACTTGATGGGTGTTTCATATTAGTAGGAAAAATATAGCAATATAAATTTTGCAATTTTGCCTTTTAGGCTTGTAGTTAACTATAATGATTAAATCAGTGAAATATAAAACCCTGTGTTTAATTGTTGCAATCTTTTTTTTATAGAAACTGTCAGAAAATTGCAGAATACCTTTCTGCTAATGTTGTATCTTTAGAAGATCTCAGAAATGTTATTGACTCAAAGGAATTATGGAGGGGAAAAATACAGATATGGGAAAGAAAGGTAAATGGATTATTCACAATTTGCCAAGCGGGCCTTTCAATTTTATTTACAACACAGATATTTAAAAAAATCTTAACGAAAATATACCTTATAAAGATATTCTAGACTAGCACTATCTAAGTAGACTTTCTGCAATAATGGAAATGTTCTATATCTATGCTAATACAGTAGCCTACAAACCACTTATTACTACTGAGCACTTTATATGTGAGTAGTTCCACTGATGAACTGAATTTTTATTTGATTTTAATTTACTTTAATTTAATCATAATAATGTGATTATGTTTTGAGTGCTGAATGTAACGTTCTTTTAAACCATAGAATTTGACATTAATCGAGTTCATGTTGTTTATCCAAATTGCTTTATTTTATTGCATGTGTAAACTACTAGAAAAATTGCTTAGAGCATATTGTCTTCCCATAATACTACCTTAGGTGATCTTTGCTGTTTACTAACCAGCCCTCAGGTTTTGCACAAATTTTTTTACCCTTACGGGACCCCAGATTTCTCAATTGTAAGATGAGAATGTTGTATTAGGTGGACTCTTCCAATCCTGAATTTCTATGAAGTTTCTATTTCATTTTGACGTCTCTTACTATGAAAGAATGTTTGTGGGTTTTGTAAGTTGTATCCATTTTGAAATAAGTGTTCATAGTAATTTATGTATTTTTGTAAATAGGCAAAACTAAGAAAGTTTCTTAATGTTTGTGTAGGGTAGCATGGGAGTATGAGTAGGCTTTTGAGTTCCTCTAAAGTTTTGCTACACTAATTACTACACATTTTTTTCTTTTTTAATTCACCCTTAGTAATGGTTTAATAAAATCTCTGATTAGACAACAGGAATCAATGTGGCTGGATTTGTCTTGTTGATTTGCATGTTTGCTCATCCTGAATCTCAGAGAGGTTAAATCTGCAGGTGAACTCTCTCTGCAAGTGTTTTGATATAAAAAAAAAAAACCCACATAGGCTGGGCGCGGTGGGTGGCTCATGCCTGTAATCCCAGCCCTTTGGGATGCCAAGGCGGGCACATCACGAGGTCAGGAGATCGAGACCATCCTGGCTAACACGGTGAAACCCCATCTCTACTAAAAATACAAAAAATTAGCCAGGCGCAGTGGAGGGCGCCTGTAGTGCCAGCTACTCAGGAGGCTGAGGCAGGAGAATGGTGTGATCCCGGGAGGCGGAGGTTGCAGTGAGCTGAAATCGTGCCAGTGCACTCCAGCCTGGGCGACAGAACAAGACTCCGTCTCAAAAAAAAACCCCAATAAACAACAACAAAAAAACCCACATAGCCAAGTGGAAGAGTGGAAGATACAGTTTGCTAGAATTGCTTCTGTATGTTTTCTGAAACTGCATGTTTACATACAAGAGAGATAATAGCAGAGTTATTTTCATGAGATTCTTTTATTCTCTTGAATAGGAAATTAAATGTCCATAAATTAAATACCTAAATTACTATGAACACTTATTTCAAAATGGACATGACTTACACAACCCACAAACATTCGTTCATAGTAAGAGACGTCAAAATGAAATAGAAACTTCATAGAAATTCAGGATTAGAAGAGTCCACCTAATACAACATCCACGTAATACAAGCATTTAAAACTTGAAATCACTTTTTTTGATAGAGAACAGCTTTTTAGTCAAGAGGCGTTATGGTGATTAAGGACATAGATTCTAGAGTTATATTGCCTACAATCAAATCCCAACTCTTTTTTTTTCTAGTTTAGCGTAGCCTGATGTGTAATGCTTAGCCTCTTGGTGCTGCATTTGTCTTTGTCTGTAAGATGATGATAATACTTCCTATCTCATAGATTTTTGTGAGGATTAAATTATTCAAAGCACAGAGTATCCACTCAGTAAGCGTTAGCTATCACTATTGTTGTGGCTACCATTACTATTATTAGCATCCTTGCTATTACTACTTCTGCAGTAATTGATCTTATCAGCAACATTTATCAAAGACAAACTATGTGAGACATTGTACTAAGGATCTAGTAAGGAATAAGATAGAGCCAGGTGCGGTTGCTCACGCCTGTAATCCCAGCACTTTGGGAGGCCGAGGTGAGTGGATCACCCAAGGTCAGGAGTTCAAGACCAGCGTGACCAACATGGTGAAACCCTGTCTCTACTAAAAATGCTAAAAATTAGCTGAGCATGGTGGCAGGTCCCTATAATCCCAACTACTCAGGAGGCTGAGGCAGGAGAATCACTTGAACCCAGGAGGTGGAGATTACAGTTAGGCAAGATCGTGCCACTGTACTCCACCCTGGGCCACAAGAGTGAAACTCCATCTCAAAGCCAAAAAAAAAAAAACAAAAGGAACAAGACAGACAGCTTCTGTCTTTGCATAACTTACAGACTGGTAGGAAGCCAGATATTGAACAATGCAAAGGAGGTTGTTTGGTCCTGTTGCTGCATAGAATGAGCTTAACATACTCTTGCCAGCTGGTAAAGAGCCAATGAGAGCTTTTCATGAAAAACTGAAAAATCGATGTGTAAGTTAAAATAGGATGTATACCTAAATGTAAGAAGCACACTTTTGAGCTGAGGACTCAAAAATAATTTGCACATGGGTTTCCCCTCAACTTTTGCATTGTAATAAGATGTATTAATCTTATAGCATTATTCATGATACTTGTAACTGTGTTTTCTTGGTCTCTTTTCAGTTTGGATTTGAAATTAGTTTTCCTGAATTTTGTTTAAAGGGAGTCACACCTGAGAATTTTAGTACATCTAACTTAAATGCTGACTTCCTTGCCAAAAAGATAATACCATCAAAGGATAAGAATATTTTGCCAAAGGTAATTGTGTTTAATTTTTTGTGTGATCATTCATGTGTATTTTTGTTCCTATAAAATATGTTTGAATCTTGAATTAATATTACTAATATATGTGTTTAAGTGTGCTCACTAGCATAATTTTTAATATGATTAAGTACTTAAGTTATACTGTGTCATCAGCATTAAATTTTGGTGATATTGTCATTGTTTTAGATGTTTAAAGATATGTAATGATACTAAATGAGTGTAATCCTGAAACCACCTTTGGTTTGGACTTTACTATGTGACCTTTCTAAGACTCAGTTTGGAGAGAATATGACGTAGTGAGAAGAGGGTATGTTTTGGTGTTAGGTAAACATGGGTTTGGAACCTGACTGTGTCACCTGTAAGTTGTTGTTTATAACCTTGGGTAGATTGATTAACCCATTTGTGAAGTGGAGGCAATAGTAACACACGTATCTTACAAAGTTATGAGGATTATATGAGGTAAGAGTTTAATATCTGACATAGTACCTGACATATGCTTAACTTACAGTATAAGAAGTATCAGTTTTTGCCCCATATCTTCTATACATTTGTTCTTAAAATGCAAGTAATTATAAAATACAATAATTAGGAAAAGGTTTATTTGGCTTTTTAACATTGGAAAAATAACATAAGAAGAGATATTTATATGAGGTATCTTAGAATTCACTTTAAAAGAACTAATTTAAGAACGTGGAAATCAGTGGTCATGAAGTTAAAAAGATGTCAAATTGATGGTTAATATTTTCTAATCAAAGGGTGGTACAAACAGAGAGTATAATTTCTGACTTGAACTCATTTCTCAATATTTGTTTAGAATTGCTTACTTTAAGTAACTGTGGCCATCTTTCACAGGAATATTAAATTCTTTTCTAAAGATTAGAATAGAAAGATTCATGACCTCAACTTTTCTTCAAGTATGAATAATGTATCCAAATTTTTGCTACTGTTGAAGAGAATCTTAGGGTACAACTTCTTTAATAATGTAAAATTCATATTCTCTCTCTGTATATGTATAGACACACACACTGTATAGACACATATGTTTATAGATATATATATACACATAATCATATATAGTGAAATTACTCCACTTTTTACAAGTCTAAAACTTTGTGTAACTTCTTCAAGAAGTGTGCTCTTTTCTTTGCCTTTCATGTGAAGCACTATGGCTCCAACTATTGAAATAGCAGCCCTTCAATAACAAATTCTAATTTAGTTTTAGACTTTACCCAAGAAATACAGTACTGAAATTTTATTTTT
Source organism: Macaca mulatta (assembly GCF_049350105.2). Classification (NCBI taxonomy): domain Eukaryota; kingdom Metazoa; phylum Chordata; class Mammalia; order Primates; family Cercopithecidae; genus Macaca; species Macaca mulatta. The sequence continues at coordinate 130,843,738 of NC_133413.1, forward strand.
TCTGAATGGAGCTTTCTATGTTAATTGGCACATGCTGGCTTCACTATCTTTGTAACTTATTTAGTTTTTTTGCTAGAATTTTTTTTTTTTTTTTAATGTCAGTGTACCACTCAACCTAAGTTCATCCTGGAGTGTCTTTTCTTTCACTTTTTTAGTCTACAGAGTCCACCTGCAGAGGTAGGTTGCTAATTTGTTTCTTCAACCCTATAGCCTATTGTATCACCTGTCTGTCTTATTGAAGATAAACAGCAAAAGTTGAGAACTGTTGTCCTCTGTTGCTTACCTCCTCCCATACTTATTTTCTCCTGTGAAAGCTCTTCCTGGTTACTAAGTGATCTCCATGTCTGTTTCTCTACCCTGAAAGGTAGAATTGAAATTGAAGAAATTCTGGTCTGCTATAGAGGATTACATACTAGGCATGCATAATGTGTAAAAAGTTTCTTTTTAAGATCCATTTTAAAGTTTTAAACCCTTAATCACTAATTTGTTTACTTTTGTTTATGGTATTTAAATATTACACAATTTTAACTTCTTTTCTAGGTTTTCCATTATTATGGCCCTGCTTTAGAATTTGTGCAGATGATAAAATTATCAGATCTACCCTCCTGCTATATGTCGGACATTGAATTTGAGTTGTATCCTTTCATTTACATGTTCGTTTTAGATTACATTTTCTGTGTCAGGTAGAATGTTCTGGTATTGTCGGGTAAATATACATGTTAGATATATATTTTTCATTATATTCATTGTTTTAATGTTGATGTTCAAGTAGGCTGCTGGACTCCTTATTGTTGGAGTTGCTGGGGAAGAAAGTTCTTGCTTTTCCCACCTCCTGGATCCTATACCTATTTTATCAGAAATCTTCCTCCCTACGCAAGCATTTTTATTTTTGTTCAGTATTGTTGAGACTTTTCTATGGATAGAACTGTGGAAATAATACAGAAGTGATTGAGCCTTGTTTCTTTAATGCAGTTACAATGTTCTCTGCTTGAACATAGGACTAATATACTCTCACACCTAGTCTAGCATTAACTGAAACTTTGTCCTTCCCACCCACTGCCCAGACATCACCATGTATATATTTTATGTGCTTTTGTTAACTTTACTATTTTTTTAATAGTTTTAATGCTTTTGGGAAATAATTTCCCTTTTCCTGAAATCCAGGAATACATCTCCATGACTTCTATGTTTTACTCAGTATGTTTCTGCTGAAGAAGTCTGTAACTGCAATGTATCATAGCGCGTAGTAAGCACTCAATATTGTCAGATGAATGACTTTGGATTATGTCAGCCTAAATCAAAATACTCATTATTTTCTGATTGAAAATTCCTTGCTGCAGAAAATATAACATTTACTAAGGCATAGGAGAACCTTACCCAGCTGAAAACTGTTTGTAGTCTAGACTCTCTAAAGAGTAGTCGTTTTTTGGTTTGGGGGTGTTGAGGGCAGTTGCTAAGTAATCAGATTGGAGAGGCTTTTCAGATTAATCAGGTCCTAAAAGACCTTACATATCATGATTGGGGTTAAATTCTATCCGAAAGATAATGAGGAATCATACAAGGATTATAAGCCAGACAGTAGCTTAATGAGAAGTAAATTTTGGATCATGCTGGTAGGATTTTGGAAACCTGAGCAAAGCTCGAACTAAACAAGTGGCATTTGGAATGGAGAGCCAGGAAGAGTACACGATGTGTTAAAGATGTAAAATCAACACGATATCATGATTTGTTTATTACATGCCGAGAAAGTGAGAAGGCCAGAGAGTGCAGTTGATTCCCTATGTTGAAACTGGTGTCACTAGTTGAGATAACATGAGATGAGCCATTTTCATAGAGGAAGAGGAGTTCAGGTTCGGGTAGTTGGAGTGGTAATGTACATTGTAGTAAAAGGTATAATAGGTAGTTTTTAAAAATTTTTATACTTTGTACATTACTGTTGAGAACCATTTAGCCAGCATTCTACCTGGCAGTGTAACTGTAGATGCTACTTTCAGATATAATCTATTATTAATCCTTCTTTTCTCTGTCCTCATCTATTAGCAGCTTGCTGGGCAGAAGCTGTTTGACATATTTATCTTACATTAGATTCTTGCCTTAGACCAATGGTTTTCAAACCATCTTCCAAGGAAAGTCGAGGACTCGGTTCTCTGGATAATGGGATTGAAAGATAAGTTGAGTGGGCATGGCTCTCGGCCCCCTCCTACTGCAACCAGAGCAGCACCTCTTCTGCCCTAAATATTGGGTTTCCAGATAAAATGTCACTTGGAAAAAGTTTCTGCATCAAAAAGGTTTGCAAAGTATACTGTAAACTGTTTTCATGGTACCACCCAACATTTAGATGTTTGACCGTGTTTTTACATAATATTCAGTATACTTTTTGCTACCATTATGTTAAGAAAAGTTCTACAACTTGGAAAAAAAAATCTTCCCTCAAATACTGTATTTATGCTTTTAGAACAGGCAGAGGACTTCCTGGTATATGGTAGAGAGGAGGGAGAAATGTTAGGAATCTGTGGGAAAAAAACCAAGTTATTTATATACTTAAAAAATGTTTAAATGTTTCTCCTGCCATCACCATGAAGAAACATAAGAATCAGTCAGCTGATGTATCATTTTATGTATTTAAGTAAATATAAATGGTATCATATGTATCTGCAAATATATTCAACATATTTTAAACTCTCTTTTAAAAATATATAAGAATGTTTAGAAATACACCTAAGAACAGAACATTTTGTATAAAAAGAAATAATTTGTATTGTATAATTATATAGTAAAAAGATATACAATTTCTTTTTATACAAAATGTTCTGTTCTTGGGTGTATTTCATTTTGTATAAAAAGAAATGAAACACTAGCCTAGTGTTTTTGAATTTTTATTTAGAAGCTACAGTTTTTATAAATTTCTTGTTCTTGTGGTTTATAGTAATGCTGTTTATAGTAGCACTGTTTCTTAGCATTTAAACAATAATGCTAAACAAGGCTTATCTCCCATTACAGAGGGGCAAGTTATAAAGGTAAAATTCAACATTAGTTAATTAGTCACAAAATGTTGGCCATTTCTTCTCTGAGGGCCTCTCACACCAGCACCTTCCCTTCTATTCTTTTGTCATCCTCATTTTCAAATTCTCACTTCCACACAATCATATATTTTAGTGGGCATTTCAGTGGACACCACTCTGCCTCATTCAATCCAGAATTAAACAAATAATTAAACAAATTTTTGGAATTTTCAGAATTAAATAATTGGAAAAATAATTATCCTTAGGGAAAGGAGTAATTGTTAACGGCTACAGTTAAACTTTTTAATAAATGAATTTAAGCAACTGTGGAAGAATTGAAATAATGAAACTTATTTTTAGGAGTACATTGTTTCACAGGTACCATTACATCATTTCTTTAACTCCTTAGTACAGAGGATTGACAAACAGTACCAAACAGAATTCTGTGTTGCTGTTGGAGCAGATTTCTTCTCTGTGTAGCAAGGTATTGAGGGTTTCTTGGGGGTTTTTTGTTTGTTTGTTTTTATACTTGCCATTTAAGGATGTGTAAGAAAATAGATGTAACTTACTAATCTGTTTGCTTAATGACTTGGTTTCTTTATTGTAATATAGGATAATTTTGGTCCTAATTCATATTAAGATATTTTGGACTTTTCATAATAACTGTAAAAGTACTCTGCAAACATAAGTGACATTTTGTTTTTAGGAGAGATTTTCAGAAATAAGCTTTATGACTGGTAATTGTTATTGTTAACCTACTTCTTCAACATGCGATTTCAATTCGATGAGAAGATATTCATATACTTGCATTCTTTTCTTCATGTTAGGGCAGGGGATGAAAGTGGAAAAAGCTAAAGTTTTACTAAATTGTCATTTGGGAGTTTCCAATTTTTCTTTCTAAATTCTGATGATGTTTAGGAGATTTATGACTATTTTAACAGTTATTTTGTATATATAATGATGTAAAATTGGTATATTTTTAACTTTAAAAAAATTACAATATAAATAATTTTAAGTGGAATCATCTATTTAAAATCAAATTCAGTTTTTAGTAGGAAAAAATGAAAGTTTGCTTTTTTTCTAGTTATTTATTCAATTGTTATGTTTCTTGGAAAACAATTTTTAATGCACACAATGTTTATTGGCAGTACTTAGGTAAGATTTTCTTATTGTTTTAATAACAAGTAGACTAGCAAATAATCATGCAGGGAAAAAATGATTCTTATAATTATAGCAGTTTCCCTATGGTGCTATAATCAAGTCTTGGTTATAATTCCTATAGAAAATCGATATAGTAAAGGAAAAATGATTTTGACCTTAAGATGTATACTTGACTATATACTAACTTAAGATTTTGACTTCTAGCCTCTTTTTCTATAAATTTAATAGTCCTTTGAATAGGGCACCAAAGTATTTATTTGATGAAGTGGCCTTTACCAGTATTACACTGGCTTTCATCCTCTAAAAATAACTAATTTGCTGAATTTTGAAATTTTAAAATGTATCTTTTATCATTTATCCAACATATATTCTACTGTGTGTGAGGTACTATACTGGATTTCGGGAACCCAGTAATGAAGTGTACAGATGACGCTTCTATACTTGTAGAACTTACATTTTAGGGGACAAGCAGAAAATAAGTAACTGCAGACACAATAAGAATTATGAAGAAATAAACAGCCTGAGATAGGGACTAAGTCAAGAGACCCTACTTTAGATAGAGGTTAATAAGGCCATACATTTCTCCAGAACTATTTGCAGAGACATCTTATGAATTAGTATATATTTTTTAAGTGCACTGAGAATAAAAAATACCCTTTTTCTATTTTAATCCAGGTAGCTAAGTAGCTCTCTATATAACCCTGTCCAGTCACCTAATCTTTTGGAGCTGCTTCACTGTATGGATTGAGAATATTATTATTTATCATTAATTATCTCATCTATATTGTCAGATAAGGGAGGGAAGAAATATAGATGGTATAGTAGAAAGTCTTCAATGGAAGAGCATGGTTTTTAGAAAGCTTGACTTTAAGCCATAACTGCCCCACTCACTGGGTTATAGCTTTTCATATTGCAAACTGGAAATCATAATCCCCGTGTTACCTATTTCAGAGTTGTAATGAAAACCAAATTGGATGTATTTTATAAACTACCAATTATGATGTAAATGATGGTTGCTACATAATTTTTTATTGTCTTGGAAGTTTATGTGGCCCAAATGGTTGACACACATAAGTGAAACAGTTTCCTTAAAAGTACAAAACACTAGATATTCTCTAAGTAATTTGAAGGTATGGTGAAATTTATAGAAATTTTACAGAGAAATTTGTAGAAATCTTATAGAGACTCTTCCTTTCTTTTTTTTTTTTTTTTTTTTCAATAAGACAGAGTCTCACGCTGTCACCCAGGCTGGAGAGCAATGGCATGAGCTCAGCTCATCACAACCTCTGCCTCCCAGGTTCAGGTGATTCTCCTGCCTCAACCTTCCAAGTAGCTGGGATTACAGGCATGTGCCACCATGCCTGGCTAATTTATAGAGACTATTTCAAGTCAAAATCAGATCTGTACCTATAGTTTAGTACAGTGTAACATAATCATTAGTCCATCTAGTTATTGAAGATAGGCAACACTAATTCTAGAAGCACCCTAAACTATTAATGTTTAATGATGTATTTTCAGTTGTTTTGTTTTAAATTTGTTGTATTAGATTATCATTTTTTTCTTCTTGAACCACGACTGTAAAATATTAGAACATACTTTATTAGTAAGGAATAGCGACTTTATAACTATGTTCCCAGTTTAATGCAGCAAAAGGGATTATTTTTGAAGCCATATATTATAAAACTTAGAAAACAAATCTAAATATGAAGTAATTTATTTTTCTTATACATTGAGTTATGATTTGTTTTAGTCTCACTCTGTTGCCCAGGCTGGAGTGCAGTGGTGTGATCTTGGCTTGCTGCAACCTCTGCCTCCTGGGTTCAAGCAATTCTCCTGGCTCAGCCACTCAAATAGCTGGAACTATAGGCATACACCACCATGCTTGGCTAAGTTTTTTTTGTATATTTAGTAGAGACAGGGTTTCGTCATGTTGGCCAGGCTGGTCTTGAACTCCTGAACTCAAGTGACCCACACATCTCGGCCTCATTACAGGCGTGAGCCACTGCTCCCGGTCATTTTTCACGTTTTTGAAAAAGTGTATAATTACATACCAGTTCTTTGAAGTGAAGTGTTTTATAACTTGGGTTTCAGCTGGGTGTGGTGGCTCATGCCTGTAATCCCAGCACTTTGGGAGGCCAAGGTGGGTGGATCACCTGAGGTCAGGAGTTCGAGACCAGCCTGGCCAATATGGTGAAACCCCCATCTCTACTAAAAATACAAAAAATTAGCCAGGCATGGTGGCGCTTCCCTGTAGTCCGAGCTATACGGGAGGCTGAGGCAGGAGAATCATTTGCATCCAAGAGGTAGAGGTTGCAATGAACCAAGATCGCACCACTGCACTCGAACCTGGGCAACAGAGCGAGACTCCATCTCAAAAAATAAATAAATAAATAACTTGGGTTTCATTTATTAAACAATTAATGTTTTTTTCTTTTTTTTAATGTTTTTGCTGCTATTATCTGCCAGATGCCTATTCGTAATACTGGATAGAATAAGGTGGACAGGCTCTTTCTCAGGAAACTTTCAGGGTGCTTAAGTTCTATTGCTTTGTATGATCCTCAGTCAGCATCTTAGCTTAAACAAATTATCTCTCTATGTAGCTATGGTTAGCCCCAGAATATAAGTAAAAGCTTCTTGGAGTAAAGCTTATTTTACTAATAATTAAGCTAGATTAGGAAAAGACAAGATAGGATTGTTAGGAAGTTACGATGTTCACTAATCTTCTGGCTGGGAAATATTTCTTCGAAGAGAGGAATTTGCAAAGCTAGAAACATGATTTCTACAACGACTCTTGTTGGAAAGGACCTACTGAAAAGACTTAATCAAGATTTTGAAACTCAGGCCAGGTGCAGTGGCTCATGCCTGTAATCCCAGCACTTTGGAGACTGAGGTGGGTGGATCACCTGAGGTCAGGAGTCTGAGACCAGCCTGAGCAACATGGTGAAACCCTGTCTGTACTAAAACAATAGAAAATATTAGCCAGGCATGGTGGCACGCGCCTACTTGGGAGGCTGAGGCGAGAGAGTCTCTTGAACCAGGGAGGCAGAGGTTGCAGTGAGCCGAGATCACACCACTGCACTCCAGCATGGGCAACAGGGTGAGACTGTCTCAAAAAAAAAACAAAAACAAAACAAAAAAAAAATCAAGATTTTGAAAGTCAGATTTGACAGGTTATTTGGCGTTTATATTCTAGAGATAGAATGATAGCCTGAACAGATCAGATCATCCTCAAGTCTCAGAGTTATCTAATGATTAGTGTATGGGCGGAAGTTATCAGCACCTAAGTTTATTGAATGCATTATAAACAACTGACAAATTTATTTTGTAGGGAATTATAGTTTATGTGATTTAGAAATACTTATTTTCATATTTGAAGCAAATGTCTAGTCAATATCAGGCTGTCTCAGAAGTGTGGCCATTTCAGCTAATGGTCCCACCGCATTTATATTAGGCTGTAAGTAATGCATTTAACTGCAATTAGCATCTCTAAAATGTTGAGAAAGCTGTAACTGGGACCCAGTCTGGCAAATTCACATTACAGCCTTGTCCACCTTTTTAACTATACAGTCTGGTCACATTTTTTGGGCTATGGAGTCTTATGTATGCAAGAAAGAAGAACTAGGATTTAATGTCGAGAAAATTAGATATATTTTTTATATTTAATGATTATTTTCTATTGCTAAATATTTTTATTTTTAATTTCTAATTCTTAACTACATAAAATATATTTGACTTTAAAAAGATTATGGCTATAATAATAAAGAAAAATAAGCATATTTCTTTTAACCTTTCTTATTTTGTTCCTAACATATTAGGTTGGTGTAAAAGTAATTGTGGTTTCAGACCATGAGTTTTAAATCATTATAACTAGGCTCAAACACATCTGTATGAATAAAAATAGAAACCATTACGATCAACACATTTTTGCCAATGAGAATTAAGTTTTTTTATTCCTGTAGTATAAAAATCCATGCTTTGGAATTCTACAAACTCTTAGAAAGCATTTTCTGCATCCTGCCTTTCCTGTGGAAGCATTTTCCCTGCAAAAAGTTGTTGAGATGCTTGAGGAAGTGGCAGTCAGTTGGTGAGAGGTCAGGTGAATATGATGGATGAGGCAAAACTTGTAGCCCAGTTCATTCAACTTTTGAAGCATTGGTTATGTGACATGTGGTTGGGCGTTGTCATGGAGACTTGGGCCCTTTCTGTTGACCAATGCCGGCTATAGGTGTTGCAGTTTTTGGTGCCTCTCATTGATTTGCTGAGCATAATTCTCAGATGTAATGATTTCACCAGGATTCAAAAAGCTGTCATGGATCAGAATGGCAGCAGACCAGGAAACAGTGACTATGATCTTTTTTTTAGTGCAAGTTTGGCTTTGGGAAGTGCTTTGGAGCTGCTTCTTGGTCCAATCATGAGGCTGGTCGTCGCCCACTTTTCGTCACACAATCTGATCGAGAAATGGTTCGTTGTTGCATAGAATAAGGGAAGACGACGCTTCAAAACAACGATTTTTAAAGTTTTTGCTCAGCTCATGAGGCACCTATTATTGAGCTTTTGGGGATTTATTTATTTATTTTTTTGTTTTGTTTTGTTTTTGAGATAGAGTCTCACTTTGTTGCCCAGGCTGGAGTGTCATGGCTCAGTCTGGGCTCACTGCAATCTCTGCCTCTTGGGTTCAAGCAATTCTCCTGCCTCAGTCTCCCAAGTTTCTGGGACTACAGGCATGTGCCACCATGCCTGGCTAATTTTTGTATCTTTTGTAGAGACAGGGTTACACCATATTGGCCAGGGTGGTCTGACCTCAGGTGATCCACCTCAGCCTCCCAAAGTGCTGAGATTACAGGTATGAGCCACCATGCCTGGTCTCATTGAGCTTTCTGATTTGCTTCAAATGCTGAATGGTCAGCGGTGAGTTCTTCTGCAACTTCTTGTGTAGTTGTAAGAGGATCAGCTTCAATCATTGCTCTCAATTGGTTGTTGTCTAATTCCTATGGCCAGCCACTATACCACTCATCTTCAAGGCTCTCGTCTCCTTTGCACAACTTTTTGAACCTCCACTGTACTGCATGTTCATTAACAGTTCCTGGGCCAGATGCGTTGATGTTGCAAGTTGTCTCCACTGCTTTTTGACCCATTTTGAACTCGAATAAGAAAATTACTCACATTTGTTTTTTGTCTAACATCATTTCCGTAGTCTAAAATAAACATAAACAGCAAGTAATAAGTTATTAACAAGAAAATATAAAGCGAGAAATGCTCATTAAAATGATGTATAACATAACCACATTTATTTAAGAACATATTCCAATATCAAACAGCAAATTTCAACAATGCAAAAACCACAATTACGTTTGCACCAACTTTAATATTTATTTTTGTATCTGTGAATTAAGAATGTATAAGTAAAAATAATAAATAGCAACAAAACATTAAAATATTAGTGATTAAATATTTCATGTAACCAGTCCATCGATATAGGACAATTAAAAGTGATTTTGCACTAGCTCTAAGATCTTTGGCAAATGCTTTGCCTGAATTTTCCCAGAGTTTTAAAATGAAATACCTTTTACTGAGATGTGCTGATTGATGTAGCTGCATTTCTGAATTAACTGGAAAAATATAACTTTCAGAATTGTGGTTTGTTTTATTCAGCCCCTAATAAACTGAGAGTTTACCTAAATATATTATGGTGATTTTGTTGAACCAATATTTAATAAGCATCTATATCCCCAGCCCTGGCAATACGAAGATGAATAAGCTGAGTTTGCTCATAAATCAGTCAGAAGTTGCTGTATGTTTTCTACCATATAATTCATTGTCTTCTCCTCAGTTTGTACCTGTTAGCATTAAATCTCTGATTTCCAGGAACAAAGTTTCTAAATTGCCTGCAAATTTATTTTAATTTTGAAACTAGAACAATAATCCATCTAGTCAAAAAGTTATAAGATGATGGTTAAATATAACAAAATATTTTGGTGCTAGAGCTCAGCCTTACACTGTTTTGTATACACATAAATAAATTATATCCACAACCTGAACTTGAAGCAAATATTGTGAATTTTTCAGAGATGTATACTTCAGTGGAAAAGGGAAGCCTGTAGCATTGAATGCCTTTACTGTTTTTGTTTGTCTGCGTTTTAGCTTTTGTTTTGTTTTGTTTTGACAGAGGGTGGGCCATTGTTCTTTTTAGTTTTTATAGTGGAGTTATTGGGAGAGGGCATTACTAAATGCATGTTAAATTGGTGAAATATGAGTGGAAAATTGTCACTTGGCACTATTCAAGAGTGAATCTCAGTGTGCAGTCAATGAAAATATGATCTGTTTTATCCAGGTTGGTGCTCTTTTTGTATTGCCATGTACCATTAGTAACATACTTATTCCACCTCCCAACCAACTCAGTTCAAGAAAATGGAAGGAATATATAGCTAAAAAGCCTAAAACAATCAGTGGTGAGTATTACATGTTTCAGTTGTTTTAATGATGCAGCCTAGTTAATGTATGTATCAAATTTGAAGTGAAGATAACATTTCTATATGAGAAAACAGTATTTCATATTATTGCTGTTATATAATATTGATGTATTACCAGGAGTCTACATCATTTTGAGATTTTTAATTGCAACCTACTGTAACATAAAGTATCTCTAACCATATTCATTTAAAATGCTAGTGATCTAAAGGCAGAACTCTTGGTTCATTAGATAGCTAATTATATTGAACATGGGTTTTTTTAGAGATGTTTCAGGAATCAAATATGTGAAAAGAGCGGTTCATTTATTATATGGTACATTAAAAAAAACAAACCTGTGATAATTTTTTGAAGAAATTAGTAGAAGTTATTTATTTATTTATTTAGAGATAGAGTCTCACTTTGCCACCCAGGCTAGAGTGTGGTGGCACAATCTTGGTTCATTGCAACCTCCACCTCCTGGGTTCAAATGATTCTCCTGCTTCAGCCTCCCGAGTAGATGGGATTACAGGCACCCACCACCACACCTGACTAATTTTTGTATTTTTAGTCAAGATGGGGTTTCACCATGTTGGCCAGGCTAGTCTTGAACTCCTGACCTCAAGTGATCCACCCGCCTCCGCCTCCCAAAGTGCTAGGATTATAGGCGTGGGCCACCGCGCCTGACCTAAGGTTTTTTATTTAACAGTTTAACTGTATCTTACACAATATTCCAAGTATTCTATTTTAGATATACTGATTCATTTAATTTTTGTAATAACCCCGTATACTTATTTTTATCCCTATTTTACAGATGAAGGAATTGGAGCTTAGAGAAGTGACAAAGCTATTAGTTGGCAGAACCTATGGCTCTGTCACTTCTCCAAGGTTTTGAACCTGTGCTCTTGTGCTCTTTACCACTACTCTGTGTTCCCACTCGGTTCCTCTAGTATATTCAAGATGTCTTTATCCAAATGAGAATTTCTGTTATAAAATCAGAGATTAAGTCTAAACCCTAGTATTTCATGAGGTGATTGTGGCTTAGAATGTTAAAATTACTTTCCCAAAGTCACATTGGTGAAATGTGTTCCATCATACTTTGACTTTGATGTGTGTTTTTTAAATTGAACAAAAATTTTTTACTTTTTCTTAGCTTATAGTTTTTGTGACCCATAATGTGATGGGACTAACAACTGTAATTGAGACATGTGTACCAGAAGAATTATGAAGAAATCTGTAGAAATACTCCACAGGGCCCTTTAATTTTGAGGAATACAATTTTAAAATCAGTAGCTTATACAGTGTAGATTTTCTATTTTTCCATGTAAGAAACAGGAGAGATACTGAGTTCTATTTTAGCAGATGTTGAATTCCAAATGTAGGTAAGATATCTATGTGGAAATTTAAATGTAGAGTTTGAATTTTAGGTACAGATCTCTAGATAATAGTCAGTACTGGATATTTGGATTTTGAGTTTTCCAGCAGTTTTATCTATTGTGTAATAAGCCACCCCAAAAGTTAGTGGCTTGGAAGAGCAAACACTTTATTTGCTTATAGTTTTGCAGTCTGAGCTGCCCTCAGCATCTACTGATCTCACCAGAGGTCATTGATGTGGGTGTTTTGAACTTGAAAATCATGTGGAGGCTGGGTTCAGCGGAGCTGGCTGGCTTTCTCTCTCCATTTAGTCTCAGAGCCTTTTCCTTGCCACATGGTCTTCTCACATGATCTCTCCTGCAAGTTAGCTGGAGTTTTTCCATGGTGGCTCAGAACAAACATACAGAACTTGAAACTACCAAGACTTTTAAAGGCTTTATCCCAGGACTAGCCCAGTCTTACTTCTGTTACATTCTGTTATTTAGAGCTAGTTACAAGAATAGTCCAAATTCAAGGAGGAAGTACCTGTCTAAAGATGTGGATAATAGGAAGCCACCAATGTTAAAAGTCTACCATAGGTGCCTACTAGTTAGGAATGTAGAATGTTACTTAGGAATGGTTGAAAACAACAACACATAAAGAACATGCTAGAGAAGAGAGCCAAGGATAGAGTCTTTAGAAATACAGTCATCCCTCAGTATCCACTGGGAATTGGTTCCAGGACCCCTGTGGATAACAAAATTCCTAGATGCTCAAACCCCTCATATAAAATGGTGTAATAGTTGCATATAACCTGTGCACATTCTCCTGTATACTTTAAATCATCTCTAGATTACTTATAATGCCTGATACAATGTAAATGCTATGTAAATACTTGTTGTACTGTATGGTTTTTTAAATTTATATTCTTCTCAGTTATTAATTTGTTATTTTAAAATTTTTTCTGGAATATTTTCAATTCGTGGTTGGTTGAATCCACAGTGTGAAACCCATAGATGTAGAGGGCAAATTGTACCTGCATGTAAGGTGAAAGTGGAGGGAAAGTTAGGAAATGATATGGTAAATGATCTTTGGAAGACCCTAGCAAGTTATTATTAACATCAGCATTAAAATACCATTGATAAAGAGCATGGTGCAAACTGTAGGAAATAAAGGAGCATCAAACTGGGTTTTTACACTTGAGGAAATAGATTTATGGTCTTTTTCTTTGTGAAATTTATACTCAAGTGAGGAATATACCTAGGAAAATAATTATAAGTCTGTTTAGCCAACATTGTGAAGGCAAAATGAAAGGTACTTCCAGAGTGTATGACCTAACATAGCCTTAAGAGTTCAAGAGAAGTTTCCTGTAGGAGGAGACATTATTACTGTAACTTATGGCACCATACTAATACATGAATAAGTGCAGCTTTTAACCATTCTCATCTCACAGGGAACAAATATATATTTGGTAATTTTGGCGCTTGCTGAAACAAAATCAGAAATAGATTTTCTGAGTGGCAATATAGTCAATTTCACTTATTCTGCATATAATCATGGAATAATACTGATCCATTTCTCAGCTTTACATATGTCCAAAATTGATTAAACATACGTAGACATATGCAATCAGTTAATCATAATATTAACATCTCCTCAATAAACTTGAGTATACTCTGGCAGCCCATTCATTATTTATTTTTCCTCTTGTAACTTTCTCCAACTTCAAACAACCATTATGTTGGAACTTCTGATTTTAAGGTAATTTACTCTTAACTTAGGTGTGGGTTTTTTTTGGCATGATGTCCATCGTAATTTTAAGAAAATAACATGTGGCTTGATTTGATTTTTTTAAAATTATGTCTTCTTGAAATTTGAGCATTAATATTGGTAACTTGTGAATAATAATAAGACACAGATCACATAATCTTTGAAGCCAGATTGTTGATTACTGATTAGAGTGGATCATTAAGGGCTGATTAAGCTGACACTTTACAGTATTTTTAAAAAAATCTTAGAAGTAGAAATAAAATCAAACTGGACAGTTGATTATTCAGTTCTCTTCTACCCATAATCCTCTCTGTAGGAGAAATTCTTACCCATTGATGGAATTTTTTTTTGTAAAAATAGAGAAGCTGAGTTTTAGCTAATGTAAAAGCTTCAATAACTCACACCTGGCAAACTTCCTATCCCTTCCTAGCATCACTAACAATACCCTTTCTCACTATCCCAAATCATATAGCGACTCTCAGATCATTCTCCTACACCATGACTCTGTTTCTCCACAGTCTTCTGAATTATGCCCAACTGTTCTCTGTTGTTGCCACATATGTTCCAGAATCTTCATTCTAACTTTGTACTATTTCCTGAAAGTATTCCTTGATTTTATGCCTTTGTGACTTTATTATTCATTCATGCATCTAGTGAGTTATACCTTTTATTCATTTATTTGAATATACAGCAGATATTGTGTATCAGGCATGGTACTGTTATCTTGGGATTACTGATCCATGAGATAGGCTTGAGTCTTCCTCTAATGGAATTTACACTGTAGTACAGAAAATAGATATTCAGAAGTTATTATAACATTGTATTTAGTAGTCACTGACTAGGAAAAATCCCCAAGACATACTGAATGAAAAAAGCAAGGTATGCAATAGTTATACTATTATTAATGATAAAAACAACTTTGTGTGTATTGAGCATTTAAACATATTTGTATATGCATTAAGTATCCGCTTTTTCAACTTTTTATCGAGCACTTACAATATATTAAGCACTGTTTTACATGCTGGACCAGCAGTAAATAGAACAAAATCCTTGCCCTAATGGAGCTTATTTTATGGTGGAGGTAACAGGTTTAGTTTTTCCCCCAGATAGCCATATGACTAGTTCCTAATTTTTTCCGGTCTTTACTCCAAAATCATTTTTCTCTTTTAGGACCTTTTTTGCCAGCCCATCTAACGTTGCAAACAGACTCTTCTCCTGACCTCTTATTCATCTTCCTAGCTTTATCTTTTTACCTTAATACTCATGCTGTCTAATGTACTAAATGTGTGTCTGCCTGACACTTAACAGTTACTCAAAAGTGTTTGTTAAATAATGAGTGAAGCATATATTTCTAGGTAGTAATAACTGCTCTCCAGACAGTTAAAGAAAGACTTTGAATGGACTCCATCCATGTAGTATGAACCAAAATTTGTGCTCCAATTTTTATCAGTTTCATCCTTTGATGAAATAAAAAATATATATGCATTAATTTGAACCATATGTTGTTTTTGAATATCAAAAATTGTTTCATATCAGCAGTTTCATAGAGTGAACTAAAACAGACAAACAATGCCCAATTTGAAGTATGGTTTAATTATAATAGCAAATGAATGCCTTTTAAAATTGGTATTCAATAAAATACCCAGAAATTACTATGATACAGGAAAAATGCAAAAGCACTGTACAAACAAATGCAATTAAGTCAACCATATTACATTTCAAACGAAAAATGTCTATATGTAAAACTTATTGAGAAGACAGATGAGCAGTGAAAAATGGCTGGCTCACCATGTTTACAGAGATATTTTATGAAGTTGTCAAAAAATTGAATGATCATGTGCAACCTAAACAAATCATAGATAAGTAATAAAAAATTTTATCTCCCAATATTGAAGGCCTACTATGTGCCATATGCTGTGGATTCATTATCTTTAATTCTCAAAACAATATTGAGAAGTAGGTTTTTAAAAAATCCTTTATATTACAATTGAGAAAAATAAGGCAATCAAGGAAACCAAGAACCTTATCTAATGTCACAGGGTGGAATTAGAATTTCTACCTAATTTTAAATGTATCTAAAGGCCATGCATGATTTGTTTTGTCACATAATGTATACTTTCATTGAATATAATTTTTTAAACTTGGTCTTTTTGGCCTTCAATAAACACCCCTTCATGCTAAAACTCTCAATAAGCTAGGTATTGATGGAACGTATCTCAAAATAATAAGAGCTATTTATGACAAACCCATAGCCAGTATCATACTGAATTGGCAAAACCTGGAAGGATTCCCTTTAAAAACTGGCACAAGACAAGGGTGCCCTCTCTCACCACTCCTATTCAACATAGTATTGGAAGTTCTGGCCAAGGTAATCAGGCAAGAGAAAGAAATTAAACGGTATTCACATAGGAAGAGAGGAAGTCAAATTATCTGTTTGCAGATGGCATGATTGTTTATTTAGAAAACT
Source organism: Macaca mulatta (assembly GCF_049350105.2). Lineage (NCBI taxonomy): Eukaryota > Metazoa > Chordata > Mammalia > Primates > Cercopithecidae > Macaca > Macaca mulatta. The sequence continues at coordinate 130,859,938 of NC_133413.1, forward strand.
CCATCGTCTCAGCCCAAAATCTCCTTAAGCTGATAAACAACTTCAGCAAAGTCTCAGGATACAAAATCAGTGTGCAAAAATCACAAGCATTCCTATACACCAATAATAGACAAACAGAGAACAAAATCATGAGTGAACTCACAATTGCTACAAAGAGAATAAAATACCTAGGAATCCAGCTTACAAAGGATGTGAAGGACCTCTTCAAGGAGAACTACAAAGCACTGCTCAAGGAAATAAGAGAGGACACAAACAAATAGAAAAACATTTCATGCTCATAGATAGGTGGGATCAGAACCGTGAAAATGGCCTTACTGCCCAAAGTAATTTATAGATTCAATGCTATCCCCATCAAGCTACCACTGACTTTCTTCACAGAATTAGAAAAACTACTTTAAATTTCATATAGAACCAAAAAAGAGCTCGTATAGCCAAGACAATCCTAAGCAAAAAGTACAAAGCTGGAGGCATCACGCTACCTGACTTCAAACTATACTACAAGACTACAGTAACCAAAACAGCATGGTGCTGGTACCAAAACAGATATATAGACCAATGGAACAGAACAGAGGCCTCAGAAATAATGCCACACATCTACAACCATCTAATCTTTGACAAACCTGACAAAAACAAACAATGGGGAAAGGATTCCCTATTTACTAAATGGTGCTGGGAAAACTGGCTAGCCATATGCAGAAAGCTGAAACTGGACCCCTTCCTTACACCTTATACAAAAATTAACTCAAGATGGATTAAAGACTTACACATAAGACCTAAAACCATAAAAACCCTAGAAGAAAACCTAGGCAATTCCATTCAGGACATAGGCATGGGCAAAGACTTCATGATAAGACACTGAAAGCAATGACAACAAAAGCCAAAATTGACAAATGGAATCTAATTAAACTAAAGAGCTTCTGCACAGCAAAGAAACTATCATCAGAGTGAACAGGGAACCTGCAGAATGGGAGAAAAATTTTGCAATCTATCCATGTGACAAAGAGCTAAAATCCAGAATCTACAAGGAACTTAAACAAATTTTCAAGAAAAAAGCAAACAACCCTATCAAAAAGTGGGCAAAGGATATGAACAGACACCTCTCAAAAAAAGACATTTATGCAGTCAATAAACATATGAAAAAAAGCTCATCATCACTGGTCATTAGAGAAATGCAAATCAAAACCACAATGAGATACCATCTCGCACCAGTTAGAATGATGATCATTGAAAAGTCAGGAAACAACAGATGCTGGAGAGGATGTGGAGAAATAGGAACACTTATACACTGCTGGGAGTGTAAATTGGTTCAACCATTGTGGAAGACAGTGTGGCAATTCCTTAAGGATCTAGAACCAGAAATACCATTTGACCCAGCAACCCCATTACTGGGCATATACCCAAAGGATTATAAATCATTCTACGATAAAGACACATGCACACGTATGTTTATTGTGGCACTATTCGCAATAGCAAAGACTTGGAACCAACCCAAATGCCCTTCAATGGTAGACGTGATAAAGAAAATGTGGCACATATACATCATGGAATACTACACAGCCATAAAAAAGAATGAGTACATGTCCTTTGCAGGGACATGGATGAAGCTGGAAACCATCATTCTCAGCAAACTAACACAAGAACAGAAAATCAAACACTGCATGTTCTCACTCTTAAGTGGGAGTTGAACAATGAGAACACATGGACACAGGGAGGGGAACATCACACACTGGGGCCTGTCAGGGGATGGGGGGCTAGGAGAGGGATAGCATTAGGAGAAATACCTAATGTAGATGACGGGTTGATGGGTGCAGCAAACCACCATGGCACGTGTATATCTATGTAACAAACCTGCACATTCTGTACATGTATCCCAGAACTTAAAATTTAAATAAAAAAAAAAACTTAGTCTTTTCAATTTTATGTCTTGATGTTTGTGGAAATAATTTATTCTCATGTAGCAGAATAATAGTATCTCACAATTTTATAATTCTAGATGTTTGATAATTTTAGAAGTCTAAACTTGAATATTGCCTCATTTTTTAAAATTGGAATTCTTTTGAAAAGAAATGTGTTAAAGGTACTCTTGGAGAAAATCATATCTGATTGTTTTGTTGACTAACAATTCTTCTAATAAAAATATTTTTAGAGGGACTAGACTAATGACTGATAAAATGTTTTGAAATAATGAAGCATGTGCCTTTTTCACATTCAAATCACCATGGTGAAAATGTTTCAAAATAGTGGGCTGACATCAACAGAGGATTGGATAAAGAAAATGTGGTACATATATACCAGGAATACTACACAGCCATAAAAAAGATGGTACATGTATGCTATGGGATACTATGCAGCCATAAAAACGATACATAAACACCATGGACTACTATGCAGCTATAAAAAGATGGTACATATACACCATGGAATACTGTGCAGCCATAAGAAATGTAGTACATGTACACCATGGAATACTGTGCAGCCATAAGAAATGTAGTACATGTACACCATGGAATACTGTGGAACCATTTCCTTTGCAACACCAAGGATACAGCTGGAGGCCATTATCCTGAAGGAATTATCACAGAAACAGAAAACCAAATATCACATGTTCTCACAAATGGAGGCTAACCCTGGATATACACAAATATAAATACAGGAACAGTAGACACTGGGGACTCCAAAGGAGAGAAGTTGCATGCTGTGTTCACTGGGTGATGGGATTAATAGAAGTGCAAATCTCGACATCACACAATATACCATTATGGAAAACCTGCTATGTACCTCCTGAATCTAAACTCAAAATAAAAAACAGTGGGCTGAAACAGGTAAGGCTAAAATAGCACAGTGCAAGTGACCTATAAATTTCATCTTGAGAAATAAAGGACTGATAAGGATTTTGAAAGAAATTTAAGTGACAGAGACAAAGTTTTTTTTTGTTTTCGTTTTTGTTTTTTGAGATAGAGTCTCGCTATGTCACACAGGCTGGAGTGTGGTGGCGCGATCTCGGCTCACTGCAATCTCCGCCTCCCGGGTTCATGCCATTCTCCTGCCGCAGCCTCCTGAGTAACTGGGACTATAGGTGTCCGCCACCATGCCCGGCTAATTTTTTTTTTTTTTTTTTTTTTTTTTTTTTTTTTTGTATTTTTAGTGGAGATGGGGTTTCATCGTGTTAGCCAGGATGGTCTTGATCTCCTGACCTCGTGATCCGCCTGCCTCGGCCTCCCAAAGTGCTGGGATTACGGGCATGAGCCACCGCGCCCAGCCGACAAAGTATTCTTTTAGTCCACAAATATTTTTTTTGTGCCTGCTGTGTGCAAGGCGTTACTGTGCTAGGAATACAGTGGTAAACCTTTCAACTAACTTGACTACCAGCCTTTATTGTACACTTAACTTTATACTCATTCTTTTCAAGCACATATGAAACATGCTTCAGGACAGACCCATATACATGCTCCCCATTAAATGAATCTCAGCAAATTTAAAAGGATAGAAATAATATACACGATATCCTCCAATTTCAATGGAATTAAGTTAGAAATTGACAACAGAAAGAAACCTGAGAGATCTCTCAACTATTTGGAAATTAACACACTTCCAAATAACCTATAGATCAAAGAAAAAATCAAAAAGGAAATTAGAAAATAATTTTAAGTGAATGAAAGTAAAAACAAAACAAAATGTATGGAACACAGCTAAAGCAGTACTAAGAATATCTGAAATGCTTATCTTAGCATGGAAGAAAGATCAACAATCAATTTAACCATCAACCTCAGTAAGCAAGAAGACTTAAGTGAGTAGAAGGAAAAAATTAACCAGAAATTAATGAATAAAATATTGAAGAATATGCCTACCAAAAGAAGTATAAGACGTGTACACTGAAAACCCCAAAGCATTACTGAGATTAATTAAAGAAGATGTAAGTAAATGGAGATATATACTATATTTAGAGTTTGGAAAACTCAGTATTATTAAGATAGAACTCCAAATTCAACCCAATGCCTATTGAAGTTCCAGCAGGACTTTCTGTAGAAATTGACAAACTGCAGAAGTTCAAGACCAGCCTGGCCAACATGGCGAAACCCCGTCTCTACAAAATATATATATATATATATACACACAAAAATTAGCTGGGCGTGGTGGCAGGCGCCTGTAATCCCAGCTGCTCTGGAGGCTGAGGCAGGGGAATCGCTTGAACCCAGGAGGCAGAGGTTGCAGTGAGCCGAGATCATGCCACTGCACTCCAGCACAGGTGACAGAGCGAGACTCCATCTCAAAAAAAAAAAGAAATAAAAGAAATTGACAAACTGATCCTAAGTTTATATGGAATTGCAAAGCACCTAAAATGACCAGAACAATTTTGAAAAGTAAAAACAACATTTGAGAACTTAGCTACCTGATTTAAACGAATCATTTAGGTCCTTCAGTCTAAATGCAGAGTTTTTGTTTCTCTCTCTAGTTCAATGATTCTTAACACCAGCTACAAATTAGAATCATTTTGACAGTTATTTAAAGTTATGATTCTGACTTATTATAAAGCCACAGTTATCAAGACATTGTGGTATTGGGCTAAGAATACATAGATCCATGGAACAGAATAGAGTCAGATGCCAATGGCAACAGGATAGTCTCAACACACTGCTGGAAGAATTGGATATCCATATGTAAAAATTATGTGTATATATATGTATTTAGCCTTTTACTTTAAATGAAAATTAGCTCAAAATGGGTCATATAACTAAATTCAAGAGCTAAAATTATAAAACTTTTGTAAGATAACAAATCTATAAATTAGAAAAAGAAAACAAATCTATAGAGTAGAATTCACCAAGGTTCAGATGCTTACTTTTTGATAAACACTATTAGAACATTTAAAAACAAGCTACGTAGAGAAAATATTTCCAATCATATATCTGACAATGGACAGATATATTTGAAAAATTCTCACAATTTTATATATAATAAAACAACCCAATTAATAAATGAGTGAAATGCTTGAATAGACATTTCACCAAAGAAGATACATGAATGACTAGTAAACTCCATGAAAAGATGCCCGACATCATTAGTCTTTTGGGAGATACAAATTACAACCAAAATGTGATTCTACAATACACTCACTAGAACAGCTGTAATCGAAAACAGTGACTATCAAATGTTGATGAGGATGTGGAGAAACTGCACATCTCACACATTGTTGCTGGGGATGTACAATATAGCACAGCTAGTAAGGAAACCAGTTTGTTAGTTAAACTTGCACTTGACTGTACAACCCAGCCCTTTCATTCCTAGATATTTACCCAGGAGAAATGAGAACATTATGTTTACACAAAGGCTTATATGCAAGTGTTTATAAAAGCATTATTCGTAATAGCCAACACTTGGAAACTATGCAAATATCTATCATCTGGTGAAGAGATCTTTTTTTTTTTTGCATATAGTGGAATACAGAGGAATGAGAAGGCATGAAAAGTTTGGGGTGTACCTGAAAAACATAGTGCTAAGTTTATAAATAAAGTCAGACAAGGTTAGATTATTTATTGTAAGATTATATGTATGAAATTTCTATAAAAGGCAGGAGACAAAGCAGATCAATGGTTGTCTGAGGCCATGGATGGAAGGGAGATTGACTGCAAAGGTGTGATAGAAGTTTCTCAAAACTGGTTCATAGTGGATGCAAAGTTGTTTACATTTCCCGAAATTTGTTAAAGTTAGACCTTAATATATGTACATATGTAAATACCTATGTAATTGTACACTATTAAAGCTTTTTATTTTTTGTAAGGATCACTTTTTGTAAGAATCATTTAGGTCCTTCAACCTAAATGCAGAGTTTTATTTATCTCTCTAGCGTAATGATTCTTAACACCAGCTACACATTAGAATCATTTTGACAGTTATTTAAAGTTATTTAAAGAATCACTTTTTTTCTAAGAATCATTTAGGTCCTTCAGTCTAAATGCAGAGTTTTTGTTTCTCTCTCTAGTTCAATGATTCTTAACACCAGCTACAAATTAGAATCATTTTGACAGTTATTTAAAGTTATTTAAAGAATCACTTTTTTTCTAAGAATCATTTAGGTCCTTCAGTCTAAATGCAGAGTTTTTGTTTCTCTCTCTAGTTCAATGATTCTTAACACCAGCTGTAAATTAGAATCACCTTGACAGTTATTTAAAAAGGTCAAGCTGAGCTCTACCTGAAAATAATTCAACCCAAATCTCTGGGGTGGACCTAGGGTATCAGCGGTTTGTTAGAGCATCCTTGGTGGTTCAAATGTGTATCCAAGATTGAGAACCTCTGCCCTAGGTGGTGCTTTCCCCAACACTAGGTGACATCGCTGTTACTGAAGAATCCTTTCGATGCTTTGAGGCAGAAAAAATTTAAGAATCACTGCTTTAGGCCTTTTAATTCCTAATCTAGAAAATGAGGATACTACTACTACTTGCTTACTGTATCTCAAACTTGTTTGAATCAAATTGGTAATGGAAGGTACACTCTTTCTAAATTCTGCAGTAGCTTTTTGTTATTCTCTCCAATCTTATATGCTTCTGTGTCTGTGAAACAACAAAGAAATCATTGCTGTTCATAATGAATAAGATCTGGAAATATCTTCTGAGTGGCTTCTCTATTCATTGTAGCTTTCAAATTGTGTAATTTTTAATATTGTAATTAAGAGGAAATGTATATAGTTTATGACCCTAATATTACTTAATTGTTTAAAATAGTCATGGTGGAATTTATAAATCCTGTGTTTTTATAATTTTCACAGTAGTGAGTTATACACCTACTCAACAGTACTATCCTTTTTTTTTCTTCTTTTTCTTTTTTTGAGACGGAGTCTTGCTTTGTTCCCCAGGCTGGAATGCAGTAGCTGGATCTCAGCTCATTGCAACCTCCACCTCCTGGATTCAAGCGATTCTCCTGCCTCAGCCTCCTGAGTAGCTAAGATTACAGGCGTGTGCCACCACACCCCGCTAATTTTTTGTATTTTTAGTAGAGATGGGGTTTCACCGTGTTAGCCAGGATAGTCTTGATCTCCTGACCTCATGATCCACCCACTTCAGCCTCCCAAAGTGCTGGGATTACAGGTGTGAGCCACCACGTCCGGCCAGTACTGTCATTTTTTAAACTATTTTAGATTTTTTAAAAAATTGAGCCACAGTCATTTTCTTGAACAATGTCAGTGGCAGCCTAGTTTTATGCTAAATTGTTCAAAGCTTAGTCTGATGAATACGGTGGGGTATCAGGCTAGGAAATACATTTTTGAAGATACTTTATGAATATAAAGTACTTAGATTGATGTTTTTTTCTTGTGCCTCCCCACCTGGCACTAAGGGCTGTTTCAAAAGTTGAGTCTTGAGTTAAACAGCGATCTCATTGTTGAAAAGAGTGTAGCCTCCTAAGATGCCTACATTGGAAACTAGATTTTGTTTTATTATTTCATTTTTGGAATGATTATTAAAATAATTGGTTATATTATTTTGCCATTTCTTTATGAACATATATAATAACTATCAGTAAGTCAGAATATTCACTTACCCAGAATATCCTGTTTCCCCTGTAGTCCTGGGATATTTTTTTTCCTTCTATTATGTGGAATATTATTTATCCTTTAGATTGTTATAATTTTGTTTTCATATTAACCGTTAAAAATGAGTGTTACAGGGTTTTAAGAACCACTAAGAAACTTATTGACAAAGAATATAACTTGATTTTTATTATATAAGAATTTTTTTTGCTAATAATAAAGACATAAGACTTTATTGTGGTTTATGTGTTATCTGTAAACTTTGATGCAACTAATAGACACTTGGTAGTTTCTGCTTCTCCCATTTTATCTGTATAGTATTATCCAAAATATATGTATGCTTTTGGTGGAGAAGGGGCATACAAGCCAACACCTTATCAAATGATAATGTAAATAAACATAGCAGTTGAAAATAGACAGACTTTTTTTTAGTAATCATTTTCCCTTATTTAGGAAGAGTGATGAGGCTAGAATAACTATGCTAATTGTAAATCTGTTACTCTCTGTGGTATTTACATAAAAGTTATTTAATAAGTCTTCAATTAACACCTGCCAAATCTGGAGCAACATTTTTTAAATGACTGCAGAGTCATTATGGCTAGGAGAATTCTTTACAGTAAATATTTTTCTTTTGAGGAAAATAAGGTTGTTGTAATTACAAACTTCAGTGATTAAAATGCAAATAAAGGTGATGAGATTTAAAATAAATGTGGAAAGAATGTCATAGATAGAAGAGATATATGTAAGTCGAATCAGCAAGTAGCTAAAATGGTAAATGAATTAAGGTCACTGTATCTTTTGGCAAACCTTAATTTCAAATAAAACTGGTAACAACAAGTGTTTTTCTTTTCTAATAACCTTTATTTAAATTCATGTTGTAAAACTATAGTTTATGAACAGAATTAATGTCACTCTAGCAATCTGATTGTAAAAATTGTTTTTGTTACTTCATCATTGTTTTAGGGGATAGACTATGACCCACAGTATCTTCCTATCTCTGAAATAAACTGTAGCTATTGTAATAAAATTACAGTACTTTCTTAGTATTTTGGGATGTATATATGTGTATATATGACATCTGTATACTATATAAAAGGATCTTTTATATGCTGTGTGGTTGTCTCTAAAGAACTGAAGTACTGTCAAGAACTTTCTTTTTGTAAGCAGAACTTTACATTCCTAAGATAATTTTTAAAAATACAGTTTTACTGAGATATAATGCATACCATACATTTTACCCTTTTAAAGTTTACAATTCAGTGACTTTAAAAATATAATCACAGAATTGTGCCATTATCACCACAATCAAGTTTAGGGCATTTTAATCTCCCTGGAAAGAAACCCCATACGCATTACCAATCATTGCGCATTTCCACCACCCATTCCTCCCCCTACCCCTAAGCAACCATGTATCTATTTTGGTCTGTATAGATTTGACTGTTTGGGACATATCATAGAAGTGTAATCATATAATATCTAGTTTGTAATGACTGGCTTCTTGGACTTAGTATGTTTTCAAAGTTCATCCATGCTGTACATGCTGTAGCATATGCCAGTACGTCATCCTCTTTATTGCTGAATAATATTTCATCACTTAGATATACCACATTTTATCCACACATCAGTTGATGGACATTTGGAATGTTGACACTTTTAGGCTATTATGAATAATGCTGCTCTGAATATACAGGTACAGGCTTAAAATCATTTTTGGTATAAATCTAGGAGTGGAGTGGAATTGCTGGGCTTCCTCTTTTTTCGGTGTCTTAAGGTAGAAGGTTAGGTTATTGATTGAGATCTTTAACACTACTTCAGCTGTATTTGATAAACTTTATATCTTTTGTTTATCTCAGAGTATTTTTAAATTTCCATTATGATTTCATATATCTTTTGTTGGTGTGTTGTTTAATTTCCACATATTTGTTAATTTCCCAGATTTCTCTGAATTATTAGTGTCTAAAAGGACTAATGATTTCAGTCCTTTTAAGTTTATTGTACTTTTCCACTCCAGTGTTTCCATTGGGTTTTTATTTTATATCTTTTCATCTATATTCTCTATTAGATGAGACTGTCATCGTGCCTTTCATGTGGTTTCCTTTAGTTCTTTGAACATATTTGTAATGTTTGTTTTGAAGTCTTTGTTATATTTAACTTCTGGGACCTCTCACAAGTATTTTATATCACTTGCTTTTCCCCTTTTGTAGGTATTACACCTTCCTGTTTCTTTGCATGTCTCATAATTTCTTGATAAAGATGACAATTTAGGTAATATATTGTAGTTGTTGGTTAATAATTTCTCTCCCCCCTTATTAGGTTTGTTTTCTTGTTGTTTGTATATTTATTTGTTGTATGAGTTGGGCTTGTATTGCTTATAGTATGAATTTTAATGAAGTCTGTTTGACTTTGGTGTCACTCTTCAGAGGGTGCAGCCTTCAGCGTGGCCAGATTCACCCTGGGCATCCAGTGGTCTCTGCCTGACTCACTTTCCCTTTCCCTGATACCTTCTGTGTCTGCCTCATTTGCTGTCACATGTAGCTGCTTTATACTTCACTAATTGCCATCTTCACTAATTGCTTTATTGTTTTTGAAAATGCATTGGGGCTTAAATTGTTCCACATCCATTTAAATTTGATTCATTTTTGTGGGCATTCTTCGATTTGAATTCTGACACCAAGATGACGCTTCTTAGCTGTCTCATTCCCCCGTTCTCTCTAATGAACGAGATCTTTTGCTTGTTTCTCTTAATTAGGTGAACTACCAGCCTCCTTTTATTTGCTTATTACCAAGTCTCCATAGTTTTTGAGACCCCCTTTAGGCTCCAACTTACTGCAATCTGAGTCAGATGAAGTCAGTTTCTTTGGGTAGAGTTTAGGGCCTTCTGTTTTGAGGTCTCTTCCCCTGGGCAAAATCTCTGAGCCACTACTTTGGTAGCTGGGCCAGCATGTAGCTTCTGGTCTTCTTTATGTACCTCTCCCAGTGTAGAAACTGCCCTGTGAATGTGCCGAGGTGAGGACATTTGGGTCCCTATTTTCTCAGCTTTGCTATCCTGGGGTAGAACCTCTACCTTATGAGCAGGAGCTAGGTGGAGAAAGAAGTCCCCAAATTCTCATCATACGCATCAGGAATTTAGTCTTTTCAACTCAGAATGAGGGGATGAGAAATTGCTGGCAGCCTGCTCCTTCCCATGAGATGCTGTAACCCTTTATTGGAAGCGAGGGAAGAGGAAGACCCATCTTTTTGGCCACAGCCACTTTGATTGGAGTTTCTGTTCATCTGCTTTGGGAATGGGTGGAGAGAAGCAGGCTGCGACTGAAGTCCTGTGGACTCTTAAATACTAAGCCACAACCTGCTTCTTCCCAATCCATTTCCAACTCAATGGATAGATGCTCCAATCTGTCCAACCTGCTTCTTCCCAACCCTAATCTTAGTATATTTTCCTGAATAAATGTTTCTTAATTTGGTATATACCCTTAGGATCATTTCACCAGTTGTGCTTGTATTGCTGGGGAGTGGGTCCACAGACTTTCTCACCCTGCCATCCTGATAGCCCCTAAAATAAACTTAAGGGAAATAGAGACATAGATAACTTTTTAAAGAGGTAAGCATTCACTTTTATTCCCTGATAATCAGCCCTTAACTCTGCATTATGTATCTCAAGCCGAAGACACTTCGTTTTACCCTATTCAGAGAATAAACCTCTAATCTTCTGACAGTCATTTGCCTGAATAGAATAAGGGATCAGGAGGCCTGTTTCTCAAGTTGACTTTCAAACTCTCTTCGTATTGCAGCTTTGTTTTGCTTCCAGAGCCATCTGGGGTCACAATTCCAGACCTCTTGAGGATGCATGTATAAATTGTGCTGCTGTGGGGCTTTCTCTGCTGTTTTTCTCAGCTTCCTTAGCAGCGGAGAGATTGAAGTTTGTTACCAGTTGTTCATATACTTTTCTGCTTTCAAATTTTAGTTGTTGTCTCTTCCAGATATTAGTTTTTTGTAGATTTATGCTATTTTTAAGATTTCTTTATTCTCATTTAGTGGAATTTCAGGAGATAGTGAATATAAATGTTTATGTCCAACTCACCATCTTCAACAAAAAAAGATTCTACTTCTATTTTTAATCTCAAAGGCTTCACAGTTTTTCTTCAACCTTCACTATAACCCTCACTTGATTTGCTTTTAAAATATACTAGATGCTGTCTTAACTCACCTTCACATAACTGGCATGCCAGATTAATGAATGCTCTCCATTCCTTCTGTAAAATACATTATGGATGCCCACTGCAAGAAGCAAAAAGCTACTCCCGAGTATAGCTGTACCCTTCTGCTTCCATCAATTAAGTTATGTGTGTTTGTAGGAGTCAGTTTATTCCCCTTTGAAGAAATGGAAGCTATAAACATTATTGATGTGGTTATTTAAGAAATATACTGTAGAACTCTGGTAAGCCATATCAAAAGTTAAAGAATAAGTACACATAAAAGATTTATGCTTTGTAATTGTTTGTTATGATTTTTTGCCTTAACAGCCTTCTCAATTAAATGAACGACTACTAGCCCTGAATGTATGAATAGCTTGTTTTAAAATAACATAAAAATTTTATTATATCCTATGGATCAAATGTATGATTCTGTTGTGTTGTGTGCTGAATTTTCACATACTTAACAAGATAATTGTTTTTGTTTAGTTCCAGATGTTGAAGTGAAAGGAGAGTGTTCAAGCTATTATCTCTTATTACAAGGTAATGGCAATAGAAGATGTAAAGCCACATTGATTCACTCAGCCAACCAGATCAATGGCTCATTTGCACTCAGTTTAATTCACGGAAAGATGAAAACAAAGATAGAAGAAGCCAAATTGAGTAAGTGTTAACTTTAGGTATTAAAACATGTTTACATTGTTTGTGTGTGTAGTTAGCATATGTGGCTTTAAGTAGAAGAAATATTAAAAATTTAATGAATTTATTTTCCCCAAACTCCATTCTCTCTCATTAATTTACCTTTTATTTAAAACATATTATGACATTTTTTTACAATTTAATGTGCAAAGAGCAAATTCCTTCTACATTATACCTAGTAAAATTTAGTAGATCAGCCTTCAATTCTAAAAATGAAATTTTTAGTATTTTCCACTTTAAATACATGTATTTTGCTAGATTTCTCATTTTCATTTACATTGTCTCAAGCCACACGTTCTATTTTATTGCCCATCTTTCCCTCTTCCCAGGCTTTATTATTTAGGTTATTGATTGCTGCATAACAAACTATCCCAAATTTAGCTTAAAAATAGCAGTTTATTATTATCTCTCATGGTCCTGTGGGTTGAATGGGCTCAGCTAGATGTTTCTATTTTGAGGTCATGCATATGATTACAGTCACATACACTATGGCTCCAGTCATTTGAAGATTCCACAGGGCTTGATGTCTAAGATAGCTTCTTCACACCCATGTTTGGTACCTGGGCTAAGATGGCTGGAACAGATGAGGTCTGATTTTCTCTCCACAGGCCCTTTCCTCACAGCTAGCTTGGGCTTCCTTAAAACATCATGGTCTTAGGGTAGACTCACTGACTTTTTTATTTTGAGACATAGTCTTGCTCTGTCACCAGGCTGGAGTGCAGTGGCGCAATCTTCGCTCACTGCAACCTCTGCCTCCCAGGTTCAAGCAATTCTCCTGCCTCAGCCTCCGGAGTAGCTGGGACTACAGGTGTGCGCCACCATGCCCAGCTAATTTTTGTATTTTTAATAGAGACAGGGTTTCACCATGTTGGCCAGGATGGTCTCGATCTCTTGACCTCGTGATCTGCCCACCTCAGCCTCCCAAACTGCTGGGATTACAGGTGTGAGCCACTGCGCCCGGCCTAGGCTGACTTCTTATATTGTTGCTGACTTAGAGCAATTGTTCTGTGAAGCTGCAAGGGTTTCTGTGTCCTAGCTAGACGTCATTCAGTGTCACGTTTACGTTACCTTGTTACATAGTGTGAAGCATGTCCAATAATTAGCAATCTTAAGGGAGGACTGCCACAGCGTGGAGAATAGGGAAGATCATCACTATGCCAACCACCAGTAACAGGAGTCTAAATACATCTTTCTGCTGTCCCCTGGGCTACTATTTAGGTCCACCATGTACTGGTCACCAATTTGTCCTAGTCCAGTGTGACAGAACACACTCACATGCAAGTTATGTGAAGCAGGTTTATTACTTACAGATAGGCAGCAAGAAAGAAGCCTAGGATCTGTTGTAAGCCAGGCCCCCAAGGCTCAGGAAAGCTTCCCAGGGCAGATGGAGTCTTGATTGCATGTGTGCCGTTTGCACCACAGCTAAGGGACCCCAAAAGGCAGCCTGACCTGGCTTCTGTATTTCAGGGGCCATGTGACTCATTGGGCGACGCTTTAAAGGACATCCTGCTTTTAGGGGACAAAGGAAAAAAACCCAAGCTATCTTGGACAGTTCCTCCCTATTTCAAGATAGTACATTTCCAGTACGTTCTACAGTTATTCTGAGTACTATGGGCATGAAGAATGGGGAGAGAGACACGGCTAAGGCTATCATGGGACCATCCAGCACATTGATCTAGGCTGGATTCATGGTGGAGGGTACTGCACAAAAAGGAATAACAGGAGATGTGGTTCATTCAGTGGCTTTTGGGGGTATCTTTAGAGACTGGCTCCCGTTCCCTATCTGTGATTTCTGATTAGGTGGAAGAAAATGTGATTCAGGGAATTCTGCTTTACTATCTAATTCCCTCAATTTAAAAATCAGGTCAATGTTTAAAATGCAAAATAATTGAGTATGCTTATTTTCTGCTGCATAATTATTATTATTATTTACTTTGAAATATATAAGATCAAGAGAGGTGAGTGATTGGTTTTTATTTTTTGTTAAATCATTGCTGTAACACATTTCCCAGGAACTGAGTACTAATTGTTGGCAAAGGGCATTGTTAATGTTGACCTTTTTTTTTCTTATTGCTCAGGTTTTCCTTTTGACTTGTTATCACTTCCACATTTTTCTGGGGAGCAGATTGTACAAAGAGAGAAACAGTTAGCTAATGTTCAAGTTTTAGCTTTGAAAGAATGCCTAAGTAAGTAACAATTTGTATATTTCATCCTACTCTAAAAATGTTGACTTGTTCGGACATAAGCTGCTTTTATTTGCACACTTCTTCTTATATAGTTTATCTTTTAGTTACACTACTTATTTATGGAACTATTTTTGACAGCGATGATGTAGAGTAGAAGAGATGTTTTCACTAGCTTCAGAATGTTTCTGTTTATTTGTACGTCACTGTTAAGTTATAAAAATACTTCATCAGCAAATTTTGTATTTCCAAATTTGTCTTTAATTGGATGCTAGAAAAGGTATGTAAGTTTTATTTTTCTGTTTAGTGTAGAACTCTTGATAAAATATCTTTTTATATATTTTTGGTAGCAGAAGTTGGATGCTACAAATAGGAAAAAATGCAAGTCTTAGGGAAATTAATGTGTTACCTTGAGCATTGATTCTTAGAGTTTAATAATGATCATCAATAATAAGTAAGAACATTTCATGTGCTGAGTGACATTGGCATTATAGATTTATTCAGAAAAGAGTCATAATTTCACGTTTTCTCTTTTACAGTTAATTTGGCTATCAGTCTTATTTTTTAATACAAATTTTAAGCATTCATTTGTTGCCTAATTGAACTTATTTATTGTTATGTAATTTCTAAGAAATTGATTCAAATTGTGAGTCCTCCTTAGTTGTATGTAGAAAAAAAGATATTCGAATTATATATTACATATATTATAAAATAAGAATGATCATTCTTTTCTTTAAAAACATATTTTAAAAGTGTGAATTCAGTAGCCTACCTATTCAATAGAAGATAATTTTAGAATGCTTGGTCTCAATTATTCATGTAAAGATTACAAACTTTTTCAATTGTAAAAATCCAGGGTAATTGTGTAGTCTTGAGCTCCTCTAACCATTGGTGTTTTTTTTTTTCTTTTAAACCGAGAAAATGATGTTTGCTCAAGGAAAGTGTAATTAGAAAGGCAAATCATTTTTAATAAAGTGTAGTACATGCTATAACCAACAAATACATAAACACACACACACACATATATACTGAAATACCAGTATTGTTATGGATATAAAATGTTTATTTCAGACATCAGTATTATTCATTTTTTAACTTTGCTTTATTCCTGCCAAAAACCCGTCAGGCCCTGATTTCCTTGCCATAAGCCTCCTGCAGCTTTTTATAACTCAGTTCCTTCAACATCTCCACTGTTTCATCTTCACCTCTGTTCCTCACCTTTCCAAAAAGAAAAACTATCAGAGGAGCAGGGACCTCTCTGAAGCTGGTGCATCTCTTCTTTGTGAAAGGAGAAGACTTAACCCCAAGAGGGCCATCCCTCCTGGTTGTGTGGGAAGGGAAATATGACAGCTACAACTAGGTTGCTGCCTAGAGGTGTGAGTGAAAAGTTCAGCAGAGTTGGTGAGAGGGCAGGAGAGGGTACAGAAATGCAAAAAAAAAAAAAAAAAAAAAAAGACCTTAGAGCTAGTTGCTGCTAGAGACACTTGCTCTGGATATATCCATGAAATGGCCATTTTGCAATCTGAAATGTTAAATCTTGATTCAGATTAATGATCCAGTTAATCTATTTATGATGAAAATACTTCCTGAACAAATCTCTTCTCTACCCAGAGAGTTAATACTGGATTAAAAACTTGGAGACAAAGATGCATCTGTTTAGAATGCCTGTGTCTCAAAAGGCAGAGGCAAATGACAGCAAAAGAAAGTTTCCAATGTAAGCATGTCTTAAGCGTCTACTTCAGTGATTTTCAAATAAGTGAAGTGTGAACAGAAAAGTACTTAAAGCAATGCAGTTAACTTATTTGTACATGACGAAAACTAAAGAATATAATGGGAACAGCTCAGCTCTCTTTGGAAAAAAATTAGTGGTTCAGTATCCATACAGAGATTATAGTGTTTACAGAGAAACAAAACTTGTTCAAAAAGATTTCCTCAAATTATCAGCAAAACACTGAGTAGACCTATTACTCTTTCCAGTATTTTTCTAATACTAAATTAGAAAGAATAGCTAGAAAAATTTGCACAAAAATGTACTCACTAATAACACTATGGAGGCACTTTGTTTTTTAAAATAACACAAAAATGAAATAAAATTTGTTAGGGCTTAATTTTAAAATTAGTTTATTTTCATTAATTTTATTTTGAAAATTACATGTAATCATGTGGTCTTGTCTTTGGTTCTGTTTATATGCAACCCCATCAAAAAGTGGGCAAAGGATATGAACAGACATTTCTCAAAAGAAGACATTCATACAGCCAACAGACACATGAAAAAATGCTCATCATCACTCACCATCAGAGAAATGCAAATCAAAACCACAATGAGATACCATCTCACACCAGTTAGAATGGCGATCATTAAAAAGTCAGGAAACAACAGGTGCTGGAGAGGATGTGGAGAAATAGGAACACTTTTACACTGTTGGTGGGATTGTAAACTAGTTCAACCATTATGGAAAACAGTATGGCGATTCCTCAAGGATCTAGAACTAGATGTACCATATGACCCAGCCATCCCATTACTGGGTATATACCCAAAGGATTATAAATTATGCTGCTATAAAGACACATGCACACGTATGTTTATTTTGGCACTATTCACAATAGCAAAGACTTGGAATCAACCCAAATGTCCATCAGTGACAGATTGGATTAAGAAAATGTGGCACATATACACCATGGAATACTATGCAGCCATCAAAAAGGATGAGTTTGCGTCCTTTGTAGGGACATGGATGCAGCTGGAAACCATCATTCTTAGCAAACTATCACAAGAACAGAAAACCAAACACCGCATGTTCTCACTCATAGGTGGGAACTGAACAATGAGATCACTTGGACTCAGGAAGGGGAACATCACACACAGGGGCCTATCATGGGGAGGGGGGAGGGGGGAGAGATTGCATTGGGAGTTATACCTGATGTAAATGATGAGTTGATGGGTGCAGCACACCAACATGGCACAAGTATACATATGTAACAAACCTGCACGTTATGCACATGTACCCTACAACTTAAAGTGTAATTATAATAAATAAATTAATTAATTAAAAAAAAAAGAAAATTACATGTAATACTATTTAATTAAAATGATGATATTTAAAATTTATAAGCTTGTGATTTATATTTTACCAAATTTGTTGGTAATTTAGAACTTTCTGTATTTGGAAATATTAAAAATCTTGTTTCACTGATTTTTCAAGAAAAGGCTTGAGAATGCTGAACAATTTTTAAATAAAAGACTGTTCAGTATGATACAAGATAAGTATGAAAACAGCAGTATTATCATTTTGCTCCAGTATTGCAGTCTCTACTCTGAGCTCCCTACATCTTTGTTAAATGTATAAAACCCAGTGCAAAGCTTATGCTCGACCTGCTGATTCCTTTGGATGTTCTGCTTCTACATTTTTCTTTAATAAATCCTTAGTTATTACTAGCTTTTTTAGGAAAATAGCGTTCTTATGCTGACTCATTTTTAGACTTTAGTCCAATGTTTTTCTCTCAGATATTTATCTGCCACTTATATGCAAACTAACTTGTGTAGAGATGATGTTTTGCCTAGGTAAATTATCCTACTCATAACTTGTAAACTTTATCTATTTTCTCTGTCCATTTCTTAATCATTAAGGTCAATATGGATTCTTACTCTGTTTTTCAAATTGTAATATAATTGACAGGTTTAATAAATATAGGTCAGGTTCAGGTTCAGATTTGAGTGTGTGTGTGTGTGTGTATATACACATATATATACACATATATACACATATATATACATATATACACATATATATACACACATATATATATACACACACACACACATATATATATATAAAAAAATTTTTTTTTTTTGAGACAGAATTTTGCTCTGTCACCCAGGCTGGAGTGCAGTGGCATGATCTTAGCTCACTGCAACTTCTACCTCCCAAGTTCAAGTGATTCTTGTGCTTCAGCCTCTCAAGTAGCTAGCATTACAGGCGTGTACCACCATGCCTGGCTAATTTTTTATTTTTAGTAGAGATGAGGTTTCTCCATGTTGGCCAGGCTGATCTCAAACTCTTGACCTCAGGTGATCCATCTGCTTTGGCCTCCCAAAGTGCCAGGATTACAGGAGTGAGCCAACACGCCCAACCAGATTTGAGTATATTTTTAACATTAATAACAACATAGGGGCTAATTTCTGAAGCAGATTACTCTGTACATCTTCCAGATAAAACCAAACCATCGGTAACTTTTTGTTTTGGAATGGCTCCCAGCAGATTGTGCAGAAAAAGACAATGAGGTTATGATTTTCTCACTAAGAGGATATAATAGAGACAGAATATATTATAGCTGTCATTTTACTCTTCCTAATGTTCTTGATTGTGGAAGCCATGTTAGTTACCTTGGGTCAGATCTGGAAGGACCCTACCAACGTCCACCTTGCTGATGCAGGATTTTACAGAGGCTTGTATCGTGAAGCTGATGTTCTAAAGTAGAACCTTGACACTGGTTGTCTCCTCCTTATTCTACTCCCTTGCGTTATTTGTGTGCTGACCTCAGGTAGTGTAATGTAATAATGCTTTAATCCTCTGTGTCTAAGGACACAGTACAGTGGTTTTTAGGCAGTAAGCTCTTAAAATTAATAAATGCGTATTGCGTTGAATTTTCTATGAACTTTTAGGTTACTATTTTATTGTGGAAGAAAATGTTACTAGACTAGAAGTATTTTAAAATAGACTATTTTTATCAAAGTAATACATGGATATAGTTTGAAAAATCAAATGATACTGAAAAAGCTTCAAGAGGCAAACAGCAATGTGCCACCCATGCCTCCCCATCTTTCAGTCCCTGTGTTTATAGACAGCTATCCTCAGCTCTTCCAGGTGGACCCCTATACAAATAATGTATGTATGCTGCTATTTCTTAGATTTATCAGTTTCAGGCATTATCTTAACATCTAACTGTGGAAGATAAAAACTTCACTTTCCCACATAATCTTCACATTCTCTTTCTGCTTCTTACAGTGAAGTCATGAATTTTGGTTAAATCAGTGGTTGGCTTTAACATTATTATAATTTTATAAATAAGTTTACTGCAGAGCCATGTAATAAATGATGATCATCAAATCTCTTTTATATAATTCTTTGTTTTTCTTATGGTTGATAATCACCTTATTTTTAATTTGCCTACTCTTCTGTATAGACAAAACATTATTATGTTTTTCCAGAGGCTCCAACATTTCTGCTGCACTCCTATCATTAACATTCATTGTGTGTTCAAATACATCAGTTCCTTTTTATTTCTCTATTGTTTTCTTTCCTAGAGCATTTCATATTTTGCTCGACTGTGGACTGATTGCTTGTTAGACTTGCTAATATCTTGAAGATTTCCCTTTCCTCTTTTCTTCTTTTGGAATGTTCTTTTTCCTAGACACCTTATTCTCCTTTTTATTGGATTATGCCTTTGTTCGGTTGGTGCACTTCTTCCAGTCATTTTTTGAGCAAAAGTTCATGGAGCATAAATTTTTTGAGTTCTTGCGTGTCTGAAAATTTATTTACTTCACTAATAAAATTATAGGTTAAAAATCATTTTCCCTCAGAATTTCAATGATACTGCTTCATTGTCTTCTGCTTTACTGTATTTCTGTTGAGAAGTCAAATATAATTCCTATCCTTTGTAGTAATCTAATCTTGGTTTGTTTGGTTTTTACCCACTTTCTGGTAACTTTGTCTCCAGAAGCATTGTCTCTAGAAGGTTTACTTTGAGTCATATTGTGTTTATCTTTCCCCTCTTCCCCACCAGTCCCATTTATTGAGCTTTGTAGTTAATTGGCAATTTAAATGGGAGAGTCATATCTTGAAATCTGAATTTTTTTTTATCCTTTTAATAATTTTGTTCCTCCCATTCTTTCTCTCTCTCTCTCTCTCTCCCTCTCTCTCTCTCTCTGGAGCTCTAGAGCTTTTACTAGATATTGACTTTTCTGGACAGAATGCCTGATTTCCATTCCTAGTTTCATATTACTATGTTTTTGTTCTAGTTTTGGGGGAATATCTTCCATTTTATTTTGCAGCTCTTCTATGGAATTTTTGAAATTTGATCTCTCGTGTGCTTAATTTTAGAGTCATTTCTTGTTCATTGATTTTTTTTTCTTTATCAGAGCATCCTGTACTTATTTCATGGGTGCAGTATCTTCTCATATGTCTATGAGAAAATTATAGCAAACTTTGTTTAGTTTTCTACAATGCTTTTGTTTCTGCTGGACTCCCTTTTTTCTGTTTGTTTGCCTTAGTCTCTCTTTTGGATGTTTTTTAGTTTGGGATTCCAATGAATAATACCCACTTCTCCTCCCAACATTTGAACCAACTGAAAAATAAATGTAAGAAATATACAGATGGAGAGAAATTATAGATGAAAGCTGTATTAAAGGATATGGCTTTTTAAATCTATGGCCAAGTTGGCCTCCTCATACATACACCCAGCATTGAACTTTGCTACTGAATGACTGTCAGAGCTAGGCAACTGCAGACCAACTGTGCAGCAGAAGTCTGCAGAGAAAATAAATCCTGAAGACTTGCTCACTCAGATGAAAGTCAGAAGAATCTATCAGAGCATGCTTTGTTCATGACTAGCTCAGTGAGTGATGGGAAGGAAGAGGGGAGCTGAAAGTGTTAACCGAATCAAATCTTTGCACAGGGAAACAAAGAGCTGCCTCTCCCCATCAACACCTTTCCTTAAATGTCTGGATATTCTTTTCTTTCCATCCTATTTTGAAATGGAAGTTTTGTATGCTTACTTCTAATGTAATATCTGTCAAGCTTCACTATAGTTTGGTGAAGTGACAATTCAACATTTAGTTCATGAGCTTCTACTCCTAACTTCACCCCAGTGTTGCTATCTAGAGTTCTTTTCTCTGACAGCATTCAGTTTAACCAAAGGAGAATCCTCTGATATTTCCAGTGGGGCATTTGTGGATGTTAACTTTCTGGTATCAGGGCTTGGAGTCCAACCTTTCAATGAATAGACTTTTCCTTAATCCCTTAGTTTTAACCCCAGCCTCAATACTAGCTTTTCATATACCTGATGTTCCATACAAAAAAAAAAAAAAAAAAATGCAAGCAGTGGTGCCTAACTCTGAGGAATAGGGGGTTGGGTAGGGGAAGGACCTGGAGTTCTAACTTCTTGTGCTACATCCAGTCCTGTTTCAGTCCAGCATCTCACTACCAGCTACTTTGTACTCCTTGGTAGTGCCTCTCTACAGGCATCCAAGGCGGCTCTTCCTCTACTTTGCAGACTCACTTACCACTCGGCTGTCATTTATGTCTTCCAAAATTTGTTGAAAAATGTCATTATTTGTCATTCCTTCTTTTGTTCTCCCTTTTTATTTCTTTGCTGTGATTTTAGGTTTTGAGAAGAAGAAATGGAAGTGGCCAAGCTACCATATTTAACTGAAAGTTTAATGAGTTTTATTTCTGCATAAACGTGAACATAAGACCATTTTAATGCTCTGCAATATATTTCTGAAGGCTTTTGTAAACCTGCCTTTATCTGTTATCAACTTATAGTATCAATGAATTACTTCTGTTTATCTCACATAACTGGAAATTCTCCCATTATCTACAAATAGGATTAAAGTGAAAGAAGGCCTACAATCCTGAAAACAGGAATGTTGATTTACTAGAGAAATTCCCATGTTTTACTTCTGAAAATATTTTCCCCAAAAGAGTAGTAGATGAGCTCCAAAGCAGATAAAAAATAAGTCAATTGTATTTATTTGTCTTATAGAAAGGAGAAAGTTGGCAAAACAGCCTGAAACAGTTTCTGTTGCTGAACTCAAAAGCCTGTTAGTACTCACAAGGAAACACTTTCTAGATTATTTTGATGCTGTGATTCCTAAAATGATTCCTAGAAAGATGGACAAAATTAAAACCTTCAATATATTAAATGGTAAGTTTTTTATTACTTTAAATTTTAGTTCTCTGTGTGTGTGTGTGTGTGTGTGTGTGTGTGTGTGTGGCAACTATGACATTTATTATTAAAACTTATAAAATATATTGGTCAAATCCAAATATATTTCACTGATTTAAATAATAATAGATACTTATATAGATGCAAGTATGTATGTATATGTGATGAACTGTATTACTCATTATTTAAACATTATAAATTTTCTAGTAACTTTTTTCATTAACTGTGTTCAGTGTAATTGCTTTTGGGCAAAGGAAGAAGCACTTTAAGATGATGCCTCTCTTTAGTCTTACTAAGCTACTGAAATGTGTGAATTTCTATTAAGCTACATTTCCATAAAGTGTGGAAAGCAAAATCTAGTAAATCATAGTAATCATAGTAAATTTAATAGAGGTAAAAGTCCATATGATATGATGACGCATATTTAACATTCAGTAGGGGAGGAACAGTCAGACTTCACTTAGACGGCTGGAAATCATTTCATTATTTAGTTGTATTTCTTTCTGCTTTCCTGAGTTCCAGTGTTGTGATAAATTTGAATAACCTTGTTTAAGGACACAGGCTGTGGAGCTAAACTGTCAGGGTTCAAATCTCACTTTTGTTACTTGCTAACCAAATGTCTTTAGGCAAGTTATTCATCTCTATGCCTGTTTCGTCATGTTTAAAATGGGAATAATAATATAACCCACTTATTAGGATTATTGTGAGGATTAGTAGGGTTATTGTGAGGATTGAATGAGTTGATACCTGTAAAACACTTAACACAAGCACCAAAAAAGATGTTACTTTTTTTTATCATTATCATCACCATTGCATATCAGTACCCAAGTTAAATAACGTACAGAGTAATCTGAAAGGTGCTGGAGACATTATTAGATTACTTGTAAATGGGGGATGTGTTCAATAAGTGAGAGACCATAGCTCCATGTATAGCATGGACTCTGGAGCAAGACTAGCAGCTTACTTGCTATGTTACCTTGGGCATGTTTTCTGATCTTTTTGCCTCCGCTTCTTTATCTTTAAATTAGGGATGACATAGGTTGTTATGAAGATTAATTATTCTTAAATTGCTTAGGCAGTTGCCTAGTATAAAGTAAGTGCTGGTTAAATAAATATGAATTTTGAGGAGAGAACTGCAAGTAGGGTAGAATAGTCATGAAGGCTGGTTAGGAGCCAAAGAACTTGATGTAGGTCTTGAATGATGCATAAGATCTAGATAGGGAGAAGATAAGATGTGCCAGGTAGAAGCACCATATTCAGGGTCATGGAGGTAAGAAAAGGCAAACCGAGATCAAGAGAGAGATTGGCTTACCAGAGGATTTGTATGGGAGATAAGGGTTGAAAGATAGGAAGGGCTCAAATAATTGCTAAGACTTTTATATAAGTTTAAGGATATGTATCTTAAAGGTACCTGTACGAAGGATGCTTGACACTGAGCTGCAGGAGAGCTTATCTTAAAATCAAAAAGGCTTGAGCAAAGAATCAACACAATCTACAGTCAGATTATGTCACTCCTTTGCCCAGACCTTCTTGATTGCTTCTAATTGCACATAGAATGTGTCAACCTTCATATGGTTTTAAAAACTTTAAATGATATCTGGCTTCATACTTATTCTAGTACCAGTACATTTCTGTTTCCTTTTTATCACAGGAAGTCCTTTCTTTCCTTGGACACATTACATTTCTTTCTGCCTCAGGAACTTTATATATGCAGTGTCCTCTGCCTGAAATTCTTTTCTTCCAGCCTTTACCTGATTAACTGATGATCATTCTTCAGATCTTGATTTAAATGTCACTTTCTCAAAGAGACTTTCCCAGACTTTCCCCAGTTTCCGTAGTTTTCTGTTATACTCTCTTCCTGTAATTTTTTTTTTAATTATTGGATCACATTTTAAGATTGTATTTATTGAACAAATGAAAGAAACTTGGAAGATTTTTAGAACCTGAACTGAAATTTGACAGGTTATGCATTTGAACATGACTCTTAAGAATGAATTTGCGATTTTTAACATCTTTTGTCGCTTTGATTTGAATAAATACGTCTACCTGTAAATTACATAATGAAAGAAATACTAAGGCCAATTAGATATCATATTCTGACTCATTTGCAAGCATCCATATTAGTTGTTAGTAATTAATAGTTATTTAATCTGCTCATTTTTTGGTAAAAACTCTAGCATGTATAACAAGTGACAAGTCAGTTATGTAGAAAATGCCTAATATAACCATTTATTTACACATTGTCACAAAGTTGCTAAAGACTTTGACAAAGTCAAATGTGATATCTGAACTCATAATACAATAACTACAATAACGATCTCCTTTGCATGGGACCATTGGGCACATCAACACACTGCATAAATAAGTTTTCCAGGTAATTCTATCAGATCATTATTTTATTACTTCAAACACTTAAAAGGAATCTTCTGGAATTTATTTATAATTCTTGCTTTATTAATTTGTAATATAACATTTTCTTTGTGATTTATTCATATTTAAGTGTGTAAGGTTATAATGGCCTGAATTCATTAATCACATAATGTCATCTCTTTTTGTTTGCTGTAATTTTTGATTTTATAGGTCAGTTTTCCCTGTTTCCCTATTGTGTTGGTTCTATTGTCTATTTCTGTGTTTCTCCTGTAAAATGATTTTTTTTTAAAGCAGTGTTCTTGGTTTCTCAGAGAGCCTTTGTGTTTTTTGGCTGTCAGCATAGCCCAGTGTCTTGACTGCCACATAAATGAAATATTGTGTTTTATTTTATTGTAAGAATTGTATCAAATGATTCCACAAAAGACATGACACATATGAATGTTTTCCCACCTATTTCTTAATATTTAGCCTATGTAATTTATTTTTTAGGCTGTATATTATATTGAAATATTTAGGAACAATTTAATGTTTACTGTTATTTAAGATTGCTTATATTCTTTTATGAACTCATAGCATGAAGCTGTGCAGAAATGCAAGTGATATTTTTCTTTATACTTTTAGTAGAAAGCCACATTGACATTCAGTAGCATGTTATTTTATTATGAAGTTCATTACTCTTTAAAATAGTATTTCACCACCTTTACTAAAAAATGCGAAGTATTGTATTTGGATGGTGTTTAGATAGGACAATTCAATACAGGTTTTGAAAATATTTTAAACTATTCAAGGTTAAATAGTTTAATAAGTAAAAGAAAGTAAGATAGCAGTTTGCATTCATTTTCATTTGTGTTTCTTGTTTAAAAATTGCTTTACCAGGCCAGGCATGGTGGCTCACACCTATAATCCCAGCACTTTGGGAGGCCAAGGTGGATGAATCACTTGAAGCCAGATGTTCGAGACCAACCTGGCCAACATGGTGAAACTTTTTCTCTACTGAAAATACAAAACTGAGCTGGGCATAGTGGCATGTACCTGTAATCCCAGCTACTCAGGAGCCTGAGGCAGGAGAATTACTTGAACCCAGGAGGCAGAGGTTGCAGTGAGCTGAGATCATGCCACTGCACTCCAGCCTGGGCGACAGAGTAAGACTCCGTCTCTGGGGGAAAAAAAAAATTCGTTTACCAAATCATTATTTTCTCAAATGAGTATTTTTGTTAATGTTGATAGTTAGTCAAATAGCTGATGTTCAGTAATTCTCAGTGAGTTTATTAGAACAGTGTTCAAAACAATTCTAAAACCAAATAGTTTTGCAATCCAAAAAGTAGCACAGTTAGTAATTTTGCCAGTGTTAAAACAGTTTGAATATATTACTACTATTAATAATAATTTCTAATAAGACCGGAAACTGTCCCTTTAGGTTTTCATTGAAAATCCCAATATTATCAGCAATCTCAATAGTAGTTCACTGCAGCATATTATCTAGAAAGATAAGCACACTCTTACATATAATATTTGATTAGTAGAAAATAACATTGAATGTTAGTAATTTGAAGGTGTGAATGTTTAAGCATCTTGGTTTCTCAGAGAGAACATCAGAACATCATAACTTATCTATTATTATTGTAGTTTTGAGAATAAGGTAATCTCTTTTTAAACAATGAATGTTTTGGTCTACTTGTGCTAATTCCTATTTCTAGTATGAAAATCACACAGAATATCCAATATACTCTCTATAGAGTTACCTTCTTTCCATTTAGAACTATTTTCACCCAAAATAACAAAGTTATGCTTTTATTCCATAGGAATCCTAAATAGTGCTAAGAAAATTTTGTGAATTTTAGCTTATAACTTTTATTATGAGGTGATATTTTATTTTTATTTGCAACAAACATTTCTATGGCCTTTTGCACAGTTTAGGCCATCAGAGAGGTCTTTAATAAATGCCTAAGATAAGTATACCTTTTTAGATACACTTACACACACGTATGTATATGTCTATAAATACACATTTTTATTAGCAAAATTCAGTATGTTAATACTTTTCAGACTTATGCGTATTTCTTTCACTTTAGATTTTAGTCCAGTGGAACCTAATTCCTCAAGTCTAATGGAAACCAATCCTCTGGAATGGCCAGAAAGGCATGTTCTTCAAAATTTGGAAACTTTTGAAAAAACAAAACAAAAAATGAGGTAATATTTGAATCTGTAGTAAAGCACATGATAGCTCAGTAATTTGAATGAACTCTTTTTTAAAATAGTTAAATTATGTTTATGAGATATGAGCAGTTTATAGTTTTATTATAAAAGAAATATATACTGTGAATAGATAATCACTAGAGTAGTATATCAATTAAAAAGGAAGTACTCATCTTGCTCTGCCCTGCACTTGTACTTTCTAGGTCTGTCATCACAGTGAACATTTTGGTGTATAGCCTTTCAGACTGTCTCCAATAAACATACACAGTGTATGAAGATATAAAAAAATCTTACTACAAGAACATGTAAAGCGAAGTAGAAGTACTCGCCTCATTTGAACCACTTTGTTCCTATTTTACGTTCATATATGTTTATACGGTGCCTATTAATGAACTATGGGAGGCAAGATTTTTGTTTTGTTTTGTTTTGTTTTTGTTATTTTGGTTCAGTACATAGTAGGCCCTTAGTACATAATTGTTAAATGATGGAATAAAAGAGGAGACGCTAAGCTCTCTTACATGACTTTTCTCCCAAATATTACAAATCACATTTTTATTTTTAGCTTCTCCATGGATAGTATTTTATTACTTGCTATAACTTTGTTTCATACACATGAAACAGACATTTATTGAGTACCAACCATGTGTCAGGCGCTGGGAATATGAGGAAGAACAAGCTGTTTCTCTGCCCCTCTCATCTAGAGCTTACCTTTTAATGACAGCAGCAATCAAAACAAGTAACTAGACAAGTAAATATAATAATTGTAAATTATTCTGTGTGTAATGAGTGAAATAAAAAGACTGGCGGGGAATAATTTTATTTGTTGTGGGGAGGGAAGTGGTAGTACTCACTTAGATGAGGTGGATGGTCAGGGAGACCTCTTAGAGGTTACATTTGAACTGAGACCTAATGGATAAATGGGTGAAGTACATTCAGTCACACAGGACCAAATAGGTCCTCATACACAGTTCGGATTTCATTGTAAGTGCATTGGTGGAAGGATTTCATATGAAAGAGTGATGGGATATGATTTTGCAAAAATTTCGCTTTCTTGTGGCAAATAAATTTCAGGAGGGAGAGATTGAGCAGAGAGACAGATGGCTCTTTCTGTAGGCTACGTGAGAGATGACTGATTTCAAACTAGAGCAGTAGTAGTGGGAACAAATTTGGGAGATATGTTGGTGGTAAGCTGGTGAAAAGCTTCCTGTGATGCATTAGATGTGGAATAGAGGGAAAGGAAACATTGAAGATGACTTAGATTTCTGGCTTCAATTGAGTGAGTGGTGTTCTTCTGGGGTAAATGGGTGGAAACTTAGGGTGAGGACAGCTTTGGGGAGAAAAAATCAAGAATTCTTCTTTAGGGATGATACATTTGATCTATGAATTATCCAAGTGAAAATAACAAGTGGACTGTGGGGATATCTGGAACTCACTCAATTTGAGTTATCATCAGTAGAGTTTTCCAAATACATGATGGTTGGTAAGTCACATGATGAGACCATGAGGCGAAAAGAAATGGAGGCTAAGACCACTCCTTAAGAATCCCTGGTGTTTATAGGTTAGGCAGAAGAAGACAAGAAAGAAGAGTGAGAAAAGTACAGGTTCCCCACAACAGAACCTCAATTTCTTGGCTACCAATTTTAGATGACATCTTATAACTCCCCACTGGGAAAGATGAGTAATTAACACCCCTATTTTTCTTCCCTTTTTATCTTCTGTCTCTAAACCTTATGCTGTTTGCAATATAAAATTCTTAATTTTGTTTTTCTTCTCTCCGAGTTCCTACTCTAACTTGACTGACTCTACCTGCGTATTTGTTATCCTGGTATTTCTTTTGATTATGTTTTAGATTAGTTCTGTATTTTCTTGGATTTCATATATTAAAGAGAAGTCTGATGCCAGATCGATTTTTGTTCCTCAATAGGTATTTTATTTTGTCTCTAAAACTTTTACAATTTTCTGTTTTCTTTAATGTTCTAAAATTACAAGAGGCCATGGTATGAGATGTTTTAGATTCAAGTCTTTTGTCTTTTTGTGGCTCTGATAAATATCTTATTTCTTCAATACTATTCTTCCCTTCATTTTATTTTTTTCTTTTCTCTCTGAAATACCTGTTTTAATTAATATTAAACATTCCGGATTGATGTTTCTTAATTTCATTTTTTTCTTAATACTCTATCTCTTTAACTTTTCTGCCATATGTTCTGGGAATTTCCTTTACCTTTGTTTTCATCTTTTCTGTTAAAATTTTTGGTAGTCATATTTTAAATTTCTAATAATTTTCTCTTGTTATTCTGCTGTATTTTTTCTAGCAACCTATTCCTTTATTAATAAGACTCGAGATGATACTATAAGGATATTAATTAGAATTTTCTTTAAACTTGTTTTATCTGTTTCTCGAATTATCTCATTTTCATTTGCAACTGTTTTATTTGTTCTTCTGGTGTTTTTCTCTTATGTGTAATTTTTATCCAGTGTCTGATGGTCCTAGATTGTCTGTTCATAACTAGGAATTTAGGACCATGTTGCTTTCTATAGGTAGTTGGCATGTGTTTTCTTTCCATAGGTTTAGTCCTGTTCCCCACGTCTCTCACTTATGTTAATGTTGGGAGAAGGGAGAGCCGGGGTAGAGCATGTTTGTCAGGCTTCACTTTAGAGCATACTTTAGGGTATCAGCAGGCAGGAAGCATTGGTGCTTCACCCAGCACTAAATTATTCTGGGCCATCACTGCTGACACTGAGACAGGCACATGGTTCTGTATCTTTACAAATTAGAATCATTCTATAGCTCCTACCCTGCTGGAGTATGATGTCCAGAGAAAATTTGAGTGTTTTGTTGACTGTTTTTATTAGATTAATATTTTCACTTTAAAAACAAAGGAATAGGAAGAGGAAAGAGGCACTATCAGTATTTTATTGACCCTTAATGTATAGAAATATGTTTAAAACTGTAGTGTCAGTATTTTAATCATGTCATTATCAGCAATTATGCTTAATTTGAGTAATAAAATTATCAGGAAATAGTTGAATTAATATAAAGTTAGGAAATTAATTTTCTGTATAGACATTGAAATATTTCCTTTATGCTATGGTAACAGAGCTATGGTGA
Organism: Macaca mulatta; assembly: GCF_049350105.2. Lineage (NCBI taxonomy): Eukaryota > Metazoa > Chordata > Mammalia > Primates > Cercopithecidae > Macaca > Macaca mulatta. Next base: position 130,890,154 of record NC_133413.1, read on the forward strand.
TCTGTGATTCAGTGCATAGTGAAACCTCTAACTGGAAACATCTAACTGAAACTACAGTTTTTCACTTTCCAGTATTTAAAACTTTCTGTGAGTTTTTGTTTTTTCATTTATGGAGTGATAGAGTAGAAATAGTAACTAATTTGGAGTTAGTCTAGTTCTGTCATTTTAAATAGCTGTATCACCCTGAGTCTATAATATAACCTTTTGTATGTTAGCATCTTTACTTGACAAATAGGAATAATGATTCCTTTTTAAGCTTGGCGTGGTGATTTTTACTTTATAAAGTACTTATTTTTAGTTATTATTTCATTTTGAGATAAGACCTATTCCATCTTTTTCAAGGAAACTTGTGAGGATTAAGAATATATTATATGTAAAGTAGTTTGAAAAAATATAAAGTCCTGCATGTATTTCAGGTATATAATAATGATTCAGTGCTTATTCATAATGTCATAATCATGGCTACAAGAGACTTTGGGGAGATTTCTGATTATTGTCTCATTTCCTGGTTGTGCTTCAAGTAATCTTTCCAGTTCGTGGAAAATTGGAACATTCAGTTGCTTCCCTCAAAAATTTATGTTACTGTGGGATTTCAGAACATACAAGAGAATTTAGATTTAAGTGTTATAGAATTGGTAACTTCACACCACTGAATAATAGGTCATCATTAATAGATAGTGTAATTCTGTTTAAGTAGTGAAAATACTACTTGTTGACATGATAATTGCAAGTTTTATTGTGACCTAAAGAGTTTTTAAAATATAGTTAGAAACTCAGTGATTTGCAAATATTTTACTTTATTATCTTTCCTAAATGTTTAATTCTCCAGTGTTCCTGTTGTATGTTTCTGGTTCCTGACTGTGGTGAATTTGAATTTACTTTTTTTTTTCTGACTCTGGCTTCTCTCTGGATTGAATCCACTTTTAATAAATCTGCATAACATTATTTTCCCAGAAGTGGTTCATTACCTCATTCATCTGAACAGTTGCTGGGCCACAAAGAGGGTCCTCGGGACTCAATCACATTATTGGATGCTAAAGAACTGCTGAAGTACTTTACCTCAGATGGATTACCCGTTGGAGATCTTCAACCTTTACCCATTCAAAAGGGGTAGGTTATAAACTTATAATTTACAATTAACTTTTTAAAAATTACTTTTAAATAAAATTGTGTCTCATTTCCATAGTTCATTGATGCCCTATGCTACTCAGGGAAAATTTATAAGTTTGATCCCAATATTTGTCTGTTGGCCTTAATCTTCACTTCTTACCTTAGCAAAATATCCTACTGTTTTGTGGTATCGAATTTATATTCTCTTTTATTTCTCTTATGAGAAACAGGAATAAGAAAAGCAAACTCACCATATTCCCTGTAGAAGTCAGTAATTTCTATTTGGTATGCAAAGGTAATACTTTCTAATAAAAAATTGGAATTTGGACTTACAAAATTTTGATTTTAGTTCTCTTTTCTGTGTTACTCTAGTGTTGATATTGCCACTACTCAGCATGAGCATTGTCAGGCATGCCTAATAGTAGCAAAAAGCATGACCTTTCACCTGAAGAACAGGAAAGTATAGTAAAAACGCTTTTGAAACTATGACATTACCAAGTAAGAATTCAGTGTCTATGTGAATAATTTACAACTAATTTGACTTCCAAGACAGTTTTCACTAAGTTACTAGTTAATAAATGCTGCATGTTGCTGACATTGACAAAATTGCCCATAAAATTGTGACATCAAATACCTGTGAGAATTGAATAATTTACTCATTACTCTAATGTCTTTTTAATTGTTAATTTATTATTTTGAAAACCTTCCAAAAGCCCTTAAAAATTGTAGATCACTTTGATCACTTTTACAAGCTTAATTTGAATTATACTATGATAAATATTGCCTTTAAAGGTGAATTTTGGAAAGGTGTTATTCGAAGGCAGTTACATCTCAGAAATATTGCTGGAACATTATTGCTTTATGTGCATGTTCACTAGAGAGAGAGATAAAGAGCAACTTTGAAAATTTGAGTCTTAATGATTTAATGATTTTAATGACATAAAAATTATGTAATTTTGGAGTAATTTTTTTTTCTCATAACTTTGAAAGATGGATAACCTTTTGTTGTGGGAATCAAGAAAGTAAAGAAATATACATGTTTTTATCTATTTAGTTAATTGGATTATTGTACTTTGAAATCATTAAGCACAAACTGGCAGAGTCAGTCAGTTTGCCTAAACTGAGTTATTTATGTAAGTTGTACTCTTTCTGGCAGAATATCTTTCTAGATGCATTGTAGAGGAGACAAAGTTAGTTCTTTCTGGAAACTAATTGTAGGTGATTTATTCAGGAAAATTTGATGTGATTCTTAAGTGTTAGTAAATAACTCCATTGCTGTCAAATGTATCTTCTGTTAACATTAAAGTTGAAGGATGAGTTTTCATGGTAATAAATCAGGAACCTATATGCTCTTATTAAATGTTTACCTGCACAAGAAGCCATCCAAAATGCTGTGTTAAAATACAAATATGACTCATGTATATACCAAGGAAATAATAAACATTGACATATTTATCAACATGTTTATTTTAGAAAGAAAAACTTGTGAGTGAAATTAAACAAAAATAGGTAAGGTTGCTGAGGGCGATTGATATGAGAAATGAGAAGACACTATGGTAAAGGAAAGAAGTAAAATGCTAGATACTTAAAGATTTCCATTTTACAAAGTTATTTTAATAATCATCAAAATACTGGGGTCATTGTAATTTACTAGTGTTACTTTTTTGGAATAATTTAAATGGATGCATTTGAATATAATGTCTGCTTTTTAGGATTCATTAATTGGTATGAATCTTACATTTTAATGTAATAATTTCAAATGCTTATCATAGTACCCTAGATAATTTTCAGTGGCAGGACAGTTTTCATTACTAATGCCATAGGGGGGGAAATGTGACAGCAAATTTATTCTTAGTACTCTACTATTTATTTGCCCTTCTACATACCATTTCCAACTCTTCTGAACTCAAGCCCCTGATCGGTCGTTCTTTCTTTCTTTCTCTTTCTTTCTTTCTTTCTTTCTTTCTTTCTTTCTTTCTTTCTTTCTTTCTTTCTTTCTTTCTTTCTTTCTTTCTTTCTTTCTTTCATTTTTATTTTTTTTGTTGTTGGGGGCACGGAGTCTTGCTCTGTCACTTGGGAGGCTGGAGTGCAGTGTCGTGATCTCAGCTCACTGCAACCTCTGCCTCCTGGATTCAAGCGATTCTCTTACCTCAGCCTCCTGAGTAGCTGAGATTACAGACACACACCACTACGCCTGGATAATTTTTGTACTTTTAGTAGAGACAGAGTTTCGCCATGTTTACCCGACTGGTCTCAAACTCCTGACCTTAGGCGATCCACCCGCTTCAGCCTCCCAAAGTGCTGGGATTACAGGCGTGAGCCACCATGCCCGGTCAGCCCCTTGTATTTCATTTTACCTATTAACTATTTAAAGACCACTGTTGCATAATTTCCCCATTTCCTGAAGTTCTGAGCTTCAGGACCATGATCCATTACATTACAACAGTGGTTTCCAACTCAGAGAAGGATGATTTATCAGAATAACCCAGAGAGCTTAATCTAATTGCAGTGACCCTCTTCTTTCCCAGATTTTGATATATCTCTGTAGTTCTAGGTGTGGAAAGGCTTGAGCATGAATATTTTATATAAACTCGACATATGATTAGTTCTAACATGCCAGCTGATTGAAAACCTACTTCAGAAAAAGAACTGAAATCAGCAGTTAGTCTCTATACCCTCTGATACTTAAAAAGTTGCTGCCTCTTAAAGTAGGTGTCAATGACTACATTCTCAGGCAAAGAAAGATCTGGGTCCCACATGTGTGATAGTAGGAAGTAAATACTTTTATTGTTACCAAAGATTCAAGTTGACTTTAATTATTCCCCTGCAGAAAAGGATTTAACTAAATGCCTAAAGTTTAGTTTACTCTACCAAGGAAAAAATCTTCTAGAAATAATGCTGCTTCTTGGCTGGATGCTTCTTGGATTACATGCCTGTAATCCCAACACTTTGGGAGGCCGAGGCTGGCGGATCACTTGAGGTCAGGAGTTCAAGACCAGCCTGGCCAACATGGTGAAACCCTGTCTCCACTAAAAACACAAAAATTAGCTGGGCATGGTAGCAGGTGCCTGTAATCCCAGCTCCTCCTGAGTAGGGGAGGAGGAGGCAGGAGAAACGCTTGAACCTAGGAGGCGTAAGTTGCAGTGAGGCGAGATCATACCACTGCACCCCAGCCTGGGCGACAGAGTAAGACTCCAAAAAAAAGAAATAAATAATACTGCTTCTTAAATTTCCGTTATAAATCATATTCCACTTTTGTTTACCCATTTCTCAGAATAGTTTTGTGCAATAAATAATATCATAACCTACTTGAAGTACAGAAAATGTAAGTAACAAAAGCCAGGGCCTAACCTTGCTTCATTTCCTTCTTATACTTTCTGGTGTGCCTTAACCTTTATCCCATGTAAAATTCAGTTATAGAGGAAAAAGTCAGATTTGTTTCAAGATACTTTCTTTAACTTTCTCTTTGTCAGTAAATAAACTTTGAATACAAATGAAAAACTTTTTGTTTCAGGGAAAAGACTTTTGTTTTGACACCAGAACTTAGTCCTGGGAAACTTCAGGTCTTACCTTTTGAGAAAGCCTCAGTATGTCATTATCATGGAATTGAGTAAGTTTTTAATTTGTACTTTATTCTTCTGTATGTTGTTGATACAGTCTGTCTTGTGTAAAGAGTGACTTTAATAAAATGATATAAATTGAGACAGAGACCAAGAGGATATGTCAAAAACCTCAAAAAGCAAAGCAGTGCATGCAAAAATAATTTGTCTTCTGTTGAAGAAGTTACTTGATGATTAATAAGCTTAACAGCATTTAAGCATCCTGTTATTAGCTACTAGATATTTTAATCAAAATTGTTTTGGTCCCTATGTTATAAATGTATATTCACACTATGGGTCACATTAATATTTCCTGGTCACCAATTACATTATAGTTGCTCAGAAATTGTTAGATAGGGCCCAGCATTTCAATACTAGACATTTTTCCAAGAGAAAACTTATACAAGTATGCACGTAATAGTTTAATTCTCAATATCCTCAAACTGGAAAGAGCCTAGGAGGATATCAACAGGAAAATAGATAAACTATGGTATATTTTATATAAAGCAATACTATTCAACTATAACAAGGAACGAAATATCGATACATCCAACAACATTAAATATCTGTCTGTGTGAAAAATAATTGAAATAAGAATTCGAGTCCAGGCACGGTGGCTAACATCTGTAATCCCAACATTCTGAGAAGCCGAGGCAGGTGGATTGCTTGAGCCCAGGAGTCTGAGACCAGTCTGGGCAACATGGTGAAACCCTGTCTCTACAAAAAAATACAAAAATTAGCTGGGCATAGTGGGGTGTGTGTGTGTCTGTAGTCCTAGCTACTCAGGATGCTAAGGCAGGAGGATCGATTGATTTTGGGAGATTGAGGCTGCAGTGAGCCATGACCATGCCACTACACCCCAGCTGGGTGACAGAATGAGACCCTGTCTCAGAAAAAAAAAAAAAAAAAAGAATTTGAAGACTTTGAAATTAGCAATATGAAGTATAACATTCAATAATGAATTATTTCTAAAAGAAGTCCTTTATGAAATGCTGATTTGAATCTAAATGGTAAGATAAGATTTTTAAATTGTTTTGTGAACAGATAGGCAACTCAGAGATAACTACTAAATTATAAAAAGATAAGAAATGCCACCTGATCCATCTTTTTAGTTCTGGTATTTGACTAAAGGATTCCTTGTTTGAGAGGATTACTGTTCTCCCTTTAACATGAAAAAGGTAGGGATGTTTCCCAAATAGCCTTAAATTTAGCTTAAGCTTTTACTTAAACTATGTTTTTAGCCATATATCCTTCTGTGCTTTGATTACACAATTTTACTTTTCTTTTTTCTTTTTCAGACAGAATCTCACTTTTTCGCCCAGGCTGGAGTGCAGTGGCACAATCTTGGCTCACTGCAACCTCCGTTTCCTGGGTTGAAGTTATTCTCATGCCTCAGCCTCCCGAGTAACTGGGATTACAGGCATGCACCACCATGCCTGGCTAATTTTCGTATTTTTAGTAGAGACAAGATTTAGCCATGTTGGCTAGGTGATCTTGAACTCCTAGCCTCAAGTAATCCACCTGCCTTGGCCCTAGAAGGTGCTGGGATTACAGGCTTGAGCCACCACACCCGGCCCAAAATTTTACTTTTCATTTATACTAAGTTTATTAAATGTAAGTGGGAACATCTTGTTCTACTATATAAACATTTGATTAATAGGATATATTTTTCTGTGTTCCTCCTTTTGATTTTATTAAAGACCTAGAAATTAAACATTACAGAAAAGTTTATAAGGAAAACCAACAATTCCTTTCCTTATTACTACCTACCTGCAGTCCCAGTTTTTAGAAAAAAAAATATTTTATCTGTTTGGTTTAGTTTCCCTGGTGGTTATCTCTCATTTTAAAAAATATCCTTATGTCAATATTTTTAACTGTCACAATATAAAATATTGACTCTACTATGAAGATTTGATTCTTCTCAATTTGAGCTCTCCGCTATTTACTTTCATGTTTTTAAATATGTATGTACTGAAACTTCTCCTTCTTATTCCATCAGCTATACAGCAGTATCTCCCCGACTTTGATAAGAATATTAGGACCTCCTTATCTATGAAAGGAAACTAATTAAAAATTTTAGTTGTTTTGTATTTAATTTGAATGTGAAAGTTGAAACCAGTCAACAGTGTTTATATTATTATGAAAAGTAGTGTTCACTGTTGAGAAAATGTACTAGTATTAACATTCGCTTTGCTACATGGCCAGAATACCCCAGGACACATCTGTTTTTCACTTCTTCGGCCCTACAAACACACTGAAGCACTGATTTGAATAAAATAAGCTACAATAATTACATTTTAACTGCTGACTAAAGTGTCCATCATATAATCTTATTTAGATTATTTTTCCTAAAATTTTAATTTAGTTTTGTTTATTCTGCATCTCCATCTCTCTACTCTTTTTTTCCTGCTGTTTTTAATTTACTATAGAAAAGTCTTGGTATATACAAATTTATAAAATTTTTCAAGGATATGTTCTTCATGATCATTTATCAAAATATTAAATTAAGACTTATTTGAGTACTGTGTCCTGATGGGCTTAAATCTACACAGAGCTTTATTAACTTATACACATTCAATGTTATGAAATTCTGATTCACTGTAAAAAGTAATTCTCTTCTCCACTACCTACCTACTCCCATAAACAAACAAATCTATCTGTGACTCACTTTTTTTTACTGTGAATTTATGCTCATTAAACTGGGGACATTGAGACTAGGCTGACAAAGTTGTAGGAGGTGAGGACCATGAATTCCGAAACATGTCTTTTTCAAGAAAGTTTGGGTGTATAGTATGAGAGCCGATTTATGTTCAGCATAGATTATGGAGTAGAAACAAATTCAAGTAACATTTTAAAGTAAACATGAAACTACAAAGAAAGTTCTCTTATGTTGTTGTGGGCCTTTAGAACCCTTGAGCTCTTTCTCTGATACAAAGGAATATTTGGAAAAAATGTGTTAATTGCATGGGAGCAAAACAATGTTTTTTAAGGCAAAATAAAATATTAACCACTGTTGGCTTGTTTGTTTTTTCACTTATTTACCCTATCCTGGAATTTAACATTCCATTAATTATAAAATGCACTGTTTTATTGAACAGCAAATTAAACTCTGCTGTCATACTCTGACAATCATTTGATCACACCAGGCTCTCATTGCTTTGAAATTTCCTTCATCTATTCCAAGAGATTTGTCAGTTTCTCCTGCCTTCATTGGTATTGGTTAGTGTGTGATGGGCAGTATTTTGTCTATTTCTTATTTACAAAACAAAAACAGCTTCATCGTCTTGTGGGTATTTTTCTTTGTTAGGACCCATAAAGCATTTGCTTATTGTTTTATAAGAAAATATGGGATTGTAGTCATTCATCCAACAATAAATTTTGACTTCACTAATATCAAATATACACCCTGCCTCCTGCCTCACTGTTTCTTTTCTCTAATTTACAAAGTAAATTTTTGTTCCAATGACAAATCATAGTATAATCTAAAGATATTTTAAATGGCAATTAACATCAAGATGTACAATGTGCATAATTCAGGTGAAGCTATGACATTATGAACAGCTGTGATCAAGAGATGTTAAAACTGGAAGAAAAAAAATCTGCATCTTAGAAATAAAATCTTACGTAGAAAGAAATATTCATCTTATAATCAAAATATGCATCTTTTCTCTCAAAAATTTTCTGTATTCAAGCTTATCAGGCATTATATTGCCTCTTACCAGACTCTTGAAATTCATGGTTCTAATTTTACTCTAGATTCTACCAATTACCCATGATAGAAGTAGGACTCATCAGTAACCCTTAGGGTTGCTTCTGATTTTTAATGAAATACGTTTCTTAAACAACAGACTAGAGAAAGAATATTAGCTAGAGAGATGCCAGAGACCTAGGTTCTACTCCCTGCTCTGCCACCAACTCACATTTGGATTTAGAGTTCAGTTTTGTCACCTGTTAAATTACACTGTTTGAGTAGATCAGAGATTTTTCAGTCCTAGTTATACTTTAGAATCATCTAGGTAGGATTTTTAAAAAGTGTATATTTTTAATATTTTAATATAATAAGATGTTTTGATGTGTGTATGCATAGTGAAATGATCACTGTAGCCAAGCAAATTAACATAACCATCGTCTCACATAGTTACCTCTTGTGTGCTGAGAGCACCCAAAGTCTGCTCTCTTAGCAAATTTTCAATATACAGTACATATGATTAACTATAGTCCTTATACTGCACACTAGATTTCTAGATTTATTCATCCTATATAACTCTGCAACTTTGTACCCTTTAATCTACATCTTTCCATAACCTTCCCCATCCCCATAACCACTATTCTACTCAGTTTCTATGGATTTAAGTAGTTTTTTTAAGAATCACCCAGGCAGGTTTTTAAAACTGTTGGTAACTGAGTATTACCCTAAACCAATTAAATCAGAAACAATGAGCACATGGTATTTCTTAAAAGCTCTTCAGATGGTTCTAATGCTCAGCCATGTGTTGAACATGAGTAAGATGATTCTTACACTTTACATAGAGATAGTATACTAAAATGGTTAAAGTCAGGCTCTGAAGTCACCAACCTGGGTTTACATTCTGGCTGTGCTACGTATTATCAGCGTACTGCCAGCTTTACTGTGCTAGAAAATAAATCTAATGATGATGATAACAATAATGGTAGCATACATTTCTTGACTGCCCTGCTTGCATGTTTCAGGCACTGATTCTGTGTTTATGTATACAATTCAAGGAATTATCACAATAGCTTTTTCAGATAAGTACTATAATTCTCATTTTGCAGATGAAGCAACAGAATCATAGATAAAGTTAAGTAATTTAGCCAAGTTCACACAGCTAATAAGTAGAGGAGCCTGGATTTAAATCCATGGAGTCTGTCTGTATCAAATACGTAAGTGTCACAAGGGAAAGATAAGGTTCTTAAAATCTCCATCAAGCAGTCAGATGTTCAGGAAATGATACACTCTTTGGGAGTTGAACCAAAATCTTTTGGATACAAAAATCTGATTTTAGGCAGTATCTTAGACTTTTGCAGGTAAAAACGACAGATCACAGAGAAAGGTTTTAATTTGTACAGTGCTGCCATCACATATGTGAAGCCATTTGTGTTTTTTAAATGCAGTTGTAGAAAGGGAAGAAAGTGAAGAGTTTTCCAAGGTCACACAGCTCCTAGGTGATCTTCCTGATATCCTTGTTTGTTGTACTTAACAACCAGATTTCTTTGAGTCCAGAAGCATTCACTGAGCTAACATTTCATTGATGCCCTGAATCAGATTCAGCTAGAAACCACATGCACAGACAGCTGAAGTGTTTGAAGGAAAATCTGTCAATCAGTTAATAAGGTGGGAACTGAGTTTCAAAGAAAAAATTTGAAATGTTCTAAGCTGTTTGGTGAGCCAGTTTAGAATGCCTTTATACCCTTTTAATCTTTGTGTTGAGAATAAACTTGCCCTTTCTAACAGAAGACAGCAGTTCATGTTGTCATGTATCAGCCATGCTGAGACATCAGAGGTTGGTAGAGTTTTAAAAAGCATTAAAACAGCAACTATATTATTTTGAAAATAAGCCAAAGGATTAACTTAATCTGTTGCCCAGAAACACAAGTGAAAGAGAAATCAGATTGTACTTCACATTTTTTAATCTTTTGCCATGTCATATAGCAAACTAGAAGAAAACTGAACTTGGGAGGGAAATAGGCCAGCCAGTCAACCTTCCAGCAATTATTAGGAAATTAATCAAGAACTCTCAAAGTAAATGTCCTGCTATTTTCTAATTGAAAGGGGAAAGTCTGTTGCTCTCGTGGAGGTTTACATTTTAATGCTCTTTCACTCATTTTAGATATTGCTTGGACGACCGAAAAGCTTTGGAAAGAGATGGAGGATTTTCTGAACTTCAGTCTCGTCTTATTCGTTATGAAACTCAAACCACCTGCACCAGAGAAAGTTTTCCAGTACCTACTGTATTGAGCCCTCTTCCATCTCCTGCAGTTTCATCAGAACCTGGAAGTGTCCCTGATGGAGAAGTTTTACAAAATGAACTTCGAACTGAAGTATCCCGATTGAAACGGAGATCCAAAGATCTGAATTGCCTTTATCCCAGAAAAAGGTGTTATATTACATGCACATAAATAGTATCTCAACAGAAAGTATTTTAGTCTCTAGAAGATTTTTATTTTATATTAGTCTTTCAGATTAATTTCTTCATGGCAAGAAGTTTATTTTATGAGCTGTTGATGATTTTGCTTATAAGTTACAAAAAATGATTTAGAAAAAAACACAGTTTCTTGCTTTATATGCTAATATACAGTCCATTAGCACAATGGATTGTAAAGTTTTTAAGCTGTGGAACAGTGGAGATTTCACCCCATAGATTAAGCTGCTGAGCTGGTCTGTTGAAGAGACTGGGGATGGGAGTTCTCCTGTTAGCTCTTCCTTCCCTTTCCCCTCAGAGTCCTGCCTGCATTGTTCCCTTGAGCAAGAGATTCCATGAGGTACCATTTTTAAAACACCTGTTACATATAAAATATAGCTTTAAACTCTACATAATGATATAATATATGAAACTTTTCTGGATGCATTTTTTTTGCTAACTAAATAAAATGTCCAGATACTTGAACAGAAGTTAGAAGTTTATGTAGTGAACACTAATTTCTATTGAATTGATGTTATTTTTAGAACCTTTGTTAAACTTAGGTTCTTGGCATCTAAAGCAAGGCTTGAATTCTTATTGTATTTAATTAAACCTTGCAAAAAGTATGAACTATACGAAAATATAACTTTCAGATCTTTTTTTGAATAGTTTAAAAAGTTAGAATACTGTTACCCTGATATGGAAGAACTCAGTCGTTTTTATGAGGACTTTATAAATTCGTGGTACTTTTTATACCTGATAAAACTAAAGAGCAACAGTAACATTTGGGGTACTATATTTATAGCCGTATTTCTTATTTCTGACCTGTGGCTAATAAAAATATATGTGTTCTTAAAAGGAAAGTACACTGTGGCCTCTGGGTCAGCAGAACTGAGGGCTATAAGACCCTATCTTGTAAAGAGAAAAATTTGGGTCTTGTCGGGAACAAATGTAAACATTTTAGGAAGATTGAAGTATGAGCCAGTTTTATAGTTTATTTGTATTTGTTTTAACACTATTACTTATTTTGCAAGGGAGTTCCATGGGTATAAGAAGATACAGGTTGTGGTGTTTCTGTTCAAATTATCTTAACAGAAAAGTATAAGTATTTAACAGATTAGTATTACATCTATAAATAGCAGCACTCTCAGCATGCATAGCTGATTTATTTGAGAAATTGTAAATTAGAGGATGAGAGAGAGTATAGCTAGCTAGCTAGATAGATAGTTACTTATATTTACTTTCTCTATTAGCCAAGATCCTAGTTTGCTATTCATTACCTTCTATGTTTTAGTTACTCATCTAAAGAACTAAGGAACAACTTTATAATGTGATGTTTATTGCTTACTTAAGGCAGTAATAGCAATAAACTTTGTTTGCTTTTCTTGAATTTATGTCATAATGGATATAGTGGTAACATTTAAGACAGAAAGTGAACTTCGATGTTGATTTGCTTAATCTACGTTCTTGATTTTTTTCCCCTACTGTAGACTTGTGAAATCTGAAAGTTCAGAGTCTCTTCTTTCTCAGACAAGTGGTAACAGTAATCACCATCATCATCATGTGACAGCCAGAAAGCCACAAACAGAGCGGTCCTTACCAGTGACTTGTCCATTGGTTCCAGTTCCTAGCTGTGAAACTCCAAAACTTGCTATAAAGACCAGTTCAGGTCAAAAAAGTGTGCATGAATCAAAAACATCAAGGCAAATTAAGGAATCAAGATCACAGAAACACACACGGGTAAAGATTTATTTCCCATTTTTCTTAGTTCTACATGGGAAGTCTTTTTGAATTTGATTAAAACATATGTCTAATATGAATGAAATGAAACGATGTCTAGAATTCACTGGTGTAAGAAGGATGATAGGAAAATAGGTGGGGATATAAATGAAACAAGATTAGCTACAGATTAATCATACTTGAAGCTGGTTAAAAGATATATCAAGATAGAAGTTTGTTATAAAATATTCTCTGTGTGTCAAATATTCTCTACTTTTCTATGCTTGAAATTTTCCATAATAAAAAATAAATATACGCTTACATATCCCTGCTGTGTGTAACTTTAACACTCAGATATCAATTCAGAACTCATGATTTGAGTTCGTTTCTTAAGACACTCTAGTCATTTCCTGCTAACATTTTATTCCTGTGACACTTCTGACCATGTAAATGTTAGATATCTTTTTTTCTCATTTTGTCTTAATGAATATGTCTGTCTTTTAGCACAGCAAAATGATTGTGTAATTCACAGGATTGAACTCTAAAGCTGAAATAATAGGTTTGTTGCTTTTCTAAGAAATATTAGTCATATGTTATGTTCTGTTCAAGATACTGAAAGAAGTAGTTACTGAAACCCTGAAGAAACACAGTATTACCGAGACCCATGAATGTTTCACTGCATGCAGCCAGCGTCTCTTTGAAATCTCTAAGTTCTATCTAAAGGTACAGTATCTTCTCTACTAATGGCAAAATTTAGTTCATGTTCTAATGTTCCTGTTTGACATAAAAAAAAAGTTTGAGTATTTTTTATACTGAGAGCATATACTTGCTGCCAGATTTATTAAATGATGGAGATAGAAAAAATGAAGCCAAAATACTTTATATTTGTTTTGATTTGAGTTCTCATATATAGAAAGCTACATTTTAACCAATATCCTGTTTCCCCTAACATGTGTTTGACTTATAGGTAATAAGCTTCAAAATATGTTTAATTATTAATTTTTTAATACAATTGGCCCTCCATATCTGTGGGTTCTATATCCATGTGTTCCATATCCATGGATTAACTGCAAATTGAAAATGTTCTGGAAAAAGAAAAGGATGTTGCATCTGTACTGAACATGTCCAGATTTTTTAAAATGTATATGGGAAAATGTGTATAGGTTATATGCAAATGCTACACCATTTTATATAAGGGACTTGACTATCGGCGGATTTTGGTATTCTCAGTGGAATCATGGAATCAGTCCTTCGCAGAGACAAAAGGGATGACTGTGTAGTAAAAAGGCTACTGGACTAAATATCAAAACACGCAGTTTCCAATTTTGGATCCATTATCAGCTAATTGTAAGACATTGGACACATCAACCACTCAGATGATGATTTTCTAAAACTTAGACGATGTTAGATTATGTCCAGCCTTAAGAGTTTCTGACCTGAATCAGTTATCTGTGGGTTTCTGGTTAAAACTGCAGATTTATCACATATCCAAGAGAAAGGACAAGAAAAAACTAGAAATGTTTTTGATACATGTTGAACAATAACAAAAAAGCACATGGAAGCGTGGTGTAAGAAAGTGAAAAGAGTTACAATCTAATTGGGTGCCTAGTGGAATACTAGTGAGAAGCATGTTAATTCCACAGAACCTGAGGTGCTCACGATTTGAAGACACCAGGTATCATGGAAAGCAGGGGCAAGGGTCCACATAGAAAGCAAGGGAGTTAAATAAAGATCTATCTACAAAGTGACCTGGGGATTGTCCAACTTGCTTGGCATGCCCTTCTACCACAATGTTAACTACAAGGTCTATCATGCATAGGTTTTTCCAGCCACCTCAGGGACAGTGCAGGAAATAGTCACTGGGGAAAATACTGGAAGCTGCAGTGGAAAAGCCAAATGGCCATCTTGTCACTCTACCTTGAAAAGAAACCAGTGACAATCTCTGCACAGAACTTCCAGTCAGATTTTTAGTGTCTCACTTTTAAATATGACTAGACAGCCACAATATGACTAGAGGACACTAGAAGCTGTCCTCTAAGGACAGCTTCCTTAGAGGCTTTGAGGAAAGCTTCTAACACAATTGATGCCAAAACATAAAGGAATAAAGGGAACTCTGAAGAAGCAGGAAGTTGAAGAAAACTTCATAAAAACTATAATTCTCATAGAAAGAAGGTAATCGCATCCATAAAACGAGAACAGGATGCTGTTTCCAAAAAAAAGCATAAAACATGAAAGCTCTGTAAAATTAATAATATGATAAAATCAGTTAAATGGAAAGGCTGAACAGTTGAGATGAAAAAAATTTACCGGAAATTAGAATCAAATGACAAAAACATTGAATCCAGGACAAGAAAATTGGAGGATTAATACAGAAGATCCAAAATGCTAATAATATGAATTTTACATTTTTTGAACAATCTTCTCTACTTTATTCCCAAAGTTTAGAAGAGAGAAACTTGTTCAAAAATGTAACAAACTTTTCCAGGACTGGACACAAGCCTCCTAGCTTGTCCAAACCAATGAATGAAAATTATTCAGCTAGTCACATAATTGTGGAATTTCACACTTCTTAGCACGGAGAGAACATTTTCTAAAAGCTTGCCAGGAGATAATCTAGTTTATATATAGCGAATCAATAATCAGAATGGCATTGGACTTCTCCACAGTAACACTGTATGCTAGAGGATAGTAGAAAAGTATTTTCAAATTCTGAGGGATGTGTATTTCTAGAATTAAAAAAAGAAAAAAGAAAAGAAACTTCTGAGGGAAAGCGACTTACCTAGTATTCTATACCCAGTCTGGAATGCAGTCCGATATGAGGATTTAATGAAGATACACTGAAACATGGAATATCTGAAAAAGAATTTGTTTTACCCTTTTGAGGAATCTGCTAGACGATGAAGTTCAGCAGAACAAGGGACTAAATCACGAAACAAAACAAAAACTAATCTAAAATGGAAAAGACAAGTCCTAATAGTACCAGGCCTAGGCAGCAACTAGAACAAATTAGAGGAGGCTATGGGAGAAAGATCTCCAGGTTTAAAAAATTTAATTAAAAAGACCAAAAGCAGAAAGGAAGCTGAACTGAGAGATTATCCCATATACTTCAGGGCTTGAAAAAACTTTGCTGTACATTTAGCCCATTTATTGCCAGTATTTAGGGACGAAAAATCCAGAATTATATACATGGAAAGCTGAGCAAATGAAAAAGCTAACAGTAGTTAACAGGATAAATAGAATATTGGAAGAAAGATAAATTATAACCATAATACATTAATTGGCACACAATTGAAAGTATTTACATAGATACAATAGCGCAAACACTGCCTATTTACTAATCAAAAATTGCGATACGACTGTTCTTGAAAGGAAGAGTAGGAAGGTTTTGTGTACGAGACCTGAATCCATGACTGTTCTCCCTAACATCAGTAGTCTCTGTCTAAAAGTGTTTAATCACCAAGTAGCAACATAAGCATAGTAGTTAGAAACATTAAGGTATAAATAAGGGAAAAACCTGAAAGAATTGAAAGTGGCTGCCTTTATGGAGCGTAACTTGGAAGTACAACAGATAACTGCTTCTTATCTTTTTAAATACAGTTCAGTTTCTTTTACTTTGTAATTTGATATAACCACTAAATTTTTAAAAGTGAGATCACTTTCCTTTTGTATGTCATTCTTCTTTATGATGGAGTCAAATAGCCAAAATGAAGAAAAAATTCTTTTACCTGGTAAATAAATACAAACCATATTTCTTGAGTAATGCAGCATTAGTGGATGCTCACGGTGGAGGGAGGGAGTTATTTTAGGTCAGCTCTATTGGGAATAGGAGATGAGAGTGAGATGGACTTACGTATATGTGTATGTATTTTGGTTAGAGTATTTTGATATTTCAGAATGGAACTAAATTATAACCTAGTACTTAGATTTTTTTTGTGTGTGTAGTCTGTCCCTAATCACATTTATACTTGTAGAATGATTTAGGATAATCTTAAGTGTATTTAATAATAATGAGTTATTCTTTGTAATTTAATGTGCATATTGTAAAATGCTGTATTTTATTATGTTTAGGATCTTAAAACTTCAAGGGGTCTATTTGAAGAAATGAAGAAAACAGCAAACAACAATGCTGTACAGGTAAAGTTATTCCCAAGAAACTACATTCAATTAAATTGGTATTTTATTTCAGGGTTGCTCTGATGCCATTATATATGCAGCAATAATTAGTTACTGGTCTTTTTCAACTCTGTCCCTATGAAAACTCTTTAAGAAACTTAATAATAGGCTTATATAGGCTGAGTATTTTATAGTATTTAATAGGTTAGTCTGTCAACAAAAGAGTTTCCAAAGTGATGCTAAGAAAGCAAAAGAAAAAATAAATTATCTGACGTGCTGGAAAAACCAATCCATTTTTGGTTAGCTATTTTCAAAGTTTAGTTTATTTGATTGACCATTTGAAACATATTTTCATATAAAGGTGAGAAAATGGAGCAGAATCTTCATTTCATCCAGTGAGGACAATATTATACTCAGTATTAGAAGTCCAACAAAAATGTTCTTCCATTACAAAATAAAATGTGTTTTTTAGTATAAGATTTCAATATCTTCCTTTTTATTTTAACTTTTCTACCATGTTCTTTTGAAGTTTTGACAGTGTATTTTTCTATTACTTGTGTTTTCAATAGAAATCTACTATAATCATATTTTTCTCCTCCTAGGTGATTGAATGGGTATTAGAAAAGACAAGCAAGAAATGATACAGAATCATTCTTTTAAGACAATTATAAATTGGATGGAGCTATTATTTACTACTTTTTTAAGTTTGAAAATTATAAACAAATTTTAAACTTTATTCAAAGAATAGATGTTATATTTCTAAAGATTTCATGAATATATATTCTATATTTGTATAGCTTTGGGGATGCTACATAAATGTATTTTTAATTAGATACATATTTTGTACAGTGTTACTATATTTTAATGTTAAAGTTATTTTTATATGTTTTAAAATGTTTACTCTTAGTTATTTAATTATTACAATAAACAATTTTTTTTTTACTTTTTGGAATTCATGTCTTTGTTGTTAGGTGTACTCAGTTAGGCCGTGCATTTCTTAGATGTAAGTAAGATACTGCCAATGGCTTTTCCCATGTGTTCCAACAACATAGTTTATTGGACTGCTCCCGATTTAGAGAGTATTGGCAAAAAAAGTCCAAACAGGCCTCAGTCCTGGAGCCACCATTGTTGGGCTATTAATGTTTATTTGGTAACACAAATTAAGAAACAAGATAAATTGTGAAAATAAGGCATAATGAAAATGACACTAAGTACAGTCTCCCAGGAAAAAAAGTATCTTTTCCTGTGGTAGAAAATTTGGAAAATGCAGAAAATACAAAGAAGAATGAAAAAAAATTACCAACATTCCCCCCTACTGTCTAGATATAACTGCTATATTTTAAAAATATATGTAATTATTTTTTAAATATTTTCAAAATTGGAATCATATAATATGTTGTTATGCATATGTGTGTGTTGTGTATTAATTTATAACCTGCTTTTCACATAATATGTTGTGAATTTATGCCATTTTTTAAATAACTGCCTAATACAAATGAGCCACAGTTTGTTTAATCCCCCATTATTGGACGTAAAGATTCTGTTTTTCCCTGTAATACATAAAACTTTAATGAATCTTCCCAGTATGTCACTATTTTCCTAGTATGCTTTTTTAGGAGGGAAATTTGTGGGTCTTAAGCTCTTTTGTAAATATTTTTAATTGCCCTCCTGAAAGACCAATATGTGCTCCCACCAGCAGAGTCCCCATTTCCTTTTTTGAAAACTGAAAATAGTAAGGGTGAATTTTTTTTAAACATGTTGGCATCTCTCTAATTGTTTATATCTAGCTTTTGCCCATTTTTATTTTGAACTGTTTTTGACTTTTTCTTTCTTGTTTATATATGTTCTTATATATTAAGGATATTGGCCCTTTGTCTTTTTGTTTATAGTATTCTGAAATTTTTAGTTTTTAGTGTAATCAAATCTGCCATCTTTATAGTTTCTTCCAACTAAAGAAATTTGCTTATCACCTGCTTTGCTTGCCTATGTTGAATTCAAAGTGAATGCTTTCAAGAAGCATTTCTAGGGTTCCATAAAATTGCTGATTTGAAATGCTCCTTTTTGTCTGAATTGTCCACTATCATAGGAATTACAAGAGTGAGCCAATATTCGAAGATTCTATTAGGTTAGCAAAATTGTCTTTTGAAGTGTTGTACCATGGCTGGGCATAGTGACTCATACCTGTAATCCCAGCACTTTGGGAGGTTGAGGCAGGAGGATTGCTTGAGGCTAGGAGTTCGAGACCAGCCTGAGCAACATAGTGAGACCCTATCTCTAAAAAGAATAAATTAGCTGCACATGGTGGCACATACCTGCAGCTACTTAGGAGGGATCTTAAGCTACTTAGGAGGCAGAAGTGGGAGGATTGCTCGATCCTAGAAAGTCGAGGCTACAGTGAGCCATGATTTCCCCACTGTACTGCAGCCTGTGAGAAAGATCGAGACCCTATCTCAAAAGGAAAAAAATGCTGTACCAATACACGTTTTTAAATATAAATTTATTTAGTCAGACTAATAAACATTTATAATATAAGAGGAGCCAGTAGGTTTTAAAGTACAACAGATTAGATCAGGCAATTTGAAAACATTCCTAGGAACACAGTAATAGTCATAGGAAAGAAAAACTCTCATAACCTCAATTTGCTGTTCTAAAAATGGGGTAAATAATGCTGAGGGATCACGAAAAGATGATAATCATGGCTAACATTTGTTGAGCACTATGTGACAGACATTATCTTAATCATTTTACATTATCTCATTGCAGCCATATTAGGTAGCTATTTCCCATTTTATAGATAAGAAATTGAAGTATAGCAAGATTAAATGTCATATCCAGGATCACATAGCTCAGCAACTACAGAGCCAGAATGAGAACTTGTATTTCTTGAACCACACTGCTTATCCAAACATAGGATCTCTGCAAGTATTGATGTATCCATTTTTTTTGTTTTTATTCCTTCCAAGGATCCTGGTTTTCTGCCGTACTTAATAATATACATTAAAACAAGTTTGAAGATAACCTGTAAGCCCGATACCATTTAAAATATTTCTTTTTGTGAATATGCTGGATAAACTTTTGTAATGCTGTTTGAAATTTAGCATATGTAAATTATATCAGTTAACCTGATCAAAAGCAAAAGTATACATGAAAAAACTAAATTGATGTAACCACTTATTAAAAGGACATACGGTAGCCAAATAACTTTGTAACAAAAGAACAAAGTTGGGAGACTTGTTTCTTTGCTTCAAGACTTACTATAAAGTTACAGTAATGAAGACAATTTGCTATTGGAATTAGAATAAGCATATAGGTCAGTGGGACAGAATAAAAACTTACAGGTATGCCTATATATCAAACTTCATTGAAGGAAAAAAGGTCTTTTAAAAAATTGAACTTGAATAAGAGAATATCCAGCTATATGGAAAAATAAGTTACTTTCAACCGTAACCGCCTACCATTTGCAACTATTCATATGATACGGATCATAATTTTATATTTAAAGTCCAAAACCATAAAACCTATAGAAGAAAACATAGAAAAATCTTTATCACTCTTGGAATAAAACAAGGATTTATTTGAAAGGACACAAAAAGTACAAACCATAAAATTAAAAAAAATAAATTTTACTTCAAAATCTAAAAGCTGCTCTTGGAAAGGCACCACTAGGAGAGTGAAAATGTAACCCACAGACTGGGAGAAATTGTGTGCAATGCATATATCTGACAAAGGATTTTTATCTAGATGATGTGAAGCACTCTTACAGCTTAACGATAAGACATAACTCAATTTTTTAAAAATGGGCAAAATATTTGAAAAAAAAACATTTCACAAAACAGGACATAGGAATGGCAATAAGCACATGAAAAGATGCCCAACATCATCAGTCATCAAAGGAATGCAAATTAAAACCATAATAAGATGCCTCTAAACACCAACTAGAATGAATACAATTTTGAAACAGACTATACCATGTCTTGGCAACTATATGATGCATTTGGAAATCTCTTTTTATTTGTGGGTGGGGGTGGAAGAGGGTCTTGCTCTGTTGCCTAGGCTGGAGTGCAGTGGCAGGATCACAGCTCACTGGAGCCTTGACCTCCCTGGCTCAAACAATCCCAAGTAGCTTCCTGAGTAGCTGGGATTATAGGCAAGCACTGCCTTGCCTGGACTCACTCTTTCTTTCTTTCTCTCTTTCTCTCTCTTTCTTTCTTTCTTTCTTTCTTTCTTTCTTTCTTTCTTTCTTTCTTTCTTTCTTTCTTTCTCTCTCTCTCTCTTTCTCTTTCTCTCTTTCTTTCCTTCCTTCCTCCCTCCCTCCCTCCCTCCCTCCCTTCCTTCCTTCCTTCCTTCCTTCTTTCTTTCTTTCTTTTTTTGTAGAGATGTGGTCTTGATATGTTGCCTAGGCTGGTCTTGAACTCCTGGCCTCAAGCAATCCTCCTGCCTCAGCCTCCCAAAGTACTGGGATTACAAACATTAACCACCTCAACCATTTGAGGCCGTTTGTTTGGGAAGCAGGGAGTCACTGGGCCCAAGTAGCTCGGATGTGTTACGTAGTGGTGGTACATTTAGCAAACTGTTGCCTAAATAGCCCAGAAGAGAGAAATTCTACCTAATGGACTCATGGATCTAATTAAGGATATTTCCAGACAGTGTTGGAAGTATCAACGGCCATTTATTTGTTTAGCTGAATATGATAAGGTATAGGAAAAGATAAACGAATTCAAGAAATGTTCAGTTTTCTAGCAGAATTTAGAGAAGATATGAAGGGCTTAGGATATTCTGGGTTGGAAAATAAAATGATTTTCCACTTTCAGTATCTCCAACGGCAAAAAATTTTCTAAGTCAGAAATAGCCTCAGAAAAAGAATCAATCCAAAGGTGTGGCTATATAATCCTCTATTAAGACATTTGAAATACTTAATGATTTAAAAGTAGACCCTCTCAGCTAGACAAAATGGCTTTTAAGAATCTAAAGGGTAGTGTTTCACAGCACCTGACACTGTCAATAAAAAGAGACCTGTCGTGAAAAGAATGGGGGGTATGGCTGTCATCAATAGATTAGACTGTAACTTAATACACAGAAAACCCACAAAGTCTCTTTTAGTTGAAATGTAATCATATACACTAGACTTCACCCTTTAAAGTGTATAATTCAGTGGTTTTAGTACACTCACAAAGTGTGCAGTCATCACCTGCATCTAATTCCAGAACATTTCATCACTCCAAATGGAAACCCCGTATCTGTTAGCAGTATTTCTTATTTTTCTTTCCACCATTCCCTAGCAACCACTAATCTACATTTTTTTTCCTTCAACTTTAATGAGGTATAATTAACAAATTAAAATTGTACATATTCAAGGTGTACAACATGATGATTTGATATACATATACATTGTGAAATGATTACCACAATCTGACATATCCATCATCACACATTGGGGGGTGTGTGTGTGTGTGTGTGTGTGGTGAGGACATTGGTCATTAATCTGCTTTCTGTCCCTATGGATTTGCCTCTTCTAGGACATTTCATATAAATTGACTCATACAGTATATGTAATATATGGCCTTTTGTGTCTGGCTTCTTTCACTTAGCATAAGATTTTTGAAGGTCGTGTTGTAACATGTATCAGTTCTTCATCCCTTTTTTATAGCTGAATAATGTATGAATCTGCTACATTTTGTTTATCCATTTATCAGTTGATGGGCATTTGGGTTGATTCCTTTTTTGGTATTATTAATAATGCTATGAGTATTTGCGTACAAGTTTGCACATGAGCAAATGTTTTCTGTTATCTTGAGTTTATATGCCTAAGAGTGGAATTGCTGGGATACATGGTGACTCCATAGTTAAGTTTTTGAGAAAATGACAGACTGTTTTCCAAAGTAGTATACCACTTGACATTCTCACCAGCAATGGATGAGGGTTCTGGTTTCTCCACATTTTGCCAGCACTCGTCTTTTTTCACAAGAGAATGATACGAAGTAGTATCTCACTGTGGTTTTGATTTGCATTTACCTGATAACTAATGATGTTAAGCATCTTTTCATGTGTTTTCTGGCCACTTTCATATCTTATTTGAAGAAATGTTCACTCAGATCTTTTGACCATTCTTTAATTGGGTTATTTGTCTTTTATTGAATTGTAAGACTTCTTTATATATTCTGGATTCTAGTTTCCAATCAGATATACGATTTGCAAATATTTACTCCCATTCTGTGAGTTTTTTACTTTTTAGTTTAGCTCCTGAATTTAAGTCTATGACCCATTTTGACTTAATTTTTGACTTAATTTTTGTATAGAGTTAATTTTTTGAAGGGATATAGCTTCTTTCCTTTGCATATAGATATCCTATTGTTCCAGCACTATTTAGTGAAAAGATTATTCTTTCCCCCATTGAATTTTCTTGGCACCAGAAATCTCAGAAAATTGTAAGAAAATTGTATCAAACTGAAAAGAGACCTCCAAATTTCAGTGGACAGGAAGCAGGATAAGAAAACTAATCAGTTGCATCCTTGGACTACAGTAAGTCCTCAAGTCATCAGTAGGTTCTTGGAAACTGCAACTTTTAGCAAAATCACATACAGAAGATCTCAAATAAAGTCGTCCAATCCTAGTTGGATTTCAGAATTACTGTGAACTAGTGACTAGTCCCATCTCTTGCAGTTATCCTGTCTCTACCTCACCATTGTATTTTGGATGTGTGGAAGGCAGTTAACTTCGTTTCTGTAGGTCACAATATTGTAGATTTTAAGAAGCCACACCCTAAGAGAGTTATCCCTACCATATGATCATGAAATATTGACTTTAGCCTGTATTAGTTATTTTTCATGTGGAATGAATGAAAATAATTGTGTCCAGAGGGTAAAATATGGTCTAATATAGCCACAAAGCTTTGAGCTCCTCTCACCAAGAGATGGAATCTGTTCCCCTAGTCCTTGCATCTGAGCTGCCAATGTGACTTTGACCAGTAGAATGTGGCATAAATGACATGCTGTGAGCTGGAACCTAGGCCTGAGGACCTCATAGCTTCTCTTTTGCTCCTGTAGAACCTTGTCCTGCATATAAGGGAGCCACATGAGAGAACTAGTCTAGCCTATTAGAAGGTGAGAGGCCATGTGGAAGAGAACAGAGGTTCCCTGACAGCCACGTCAGCTGCCAGGATGTGAGTGAGGCATCTGGGATCTTCAGCCTAGCACATGCTCCAGATAAATACAGCCACATGAGTGAGCCCAGGCAAAACCAGTAAAGAGCTGCCCAGGCAACCCTCAGAATGGTGAGAAATAATATGTTGCAGTGTTCTAAGCCACTAGGTCGTGAGGTAGCTTGTTGTACATAAACATTAGCTTCCACTCACATCCAAAAATTCATTGAGAGGCCAAGTGCAAGAAAGAAAGTTTCAAAAACTTCATTTATTAAGGCCTTAGTTTGAAGGCCATAGTTGAAGATAAATGAAATTGCTTACTTTTTGGACTGCGTTTCCCTTTTTCATGAGACCCAGAAAACTTGCAGAGGAAGAAGTTCCTTACTCTCTTGTGTGGGTGAGAATTAGGAAGCAGGAGAGCTACAATTCATTAATGAGGCATTATTCTTAGTGTTTCCTGGAATTGCCTTTGAGTTCTTGGAAGTAAATAGGCTTTATTCATCCAAATAATTATACAGGAAAGTTGCTGAAAATATCACTGGCTTTGTTTCTTGTGAAGAACAACGTTTTCTTTCAACATTCCCAGGCCCCGATCCAAGCCAAGGCAGAATCACAGCCGTGAGAGCAGGAGTGTGTCCACCTCTGAGATCAGAGTCAGCGGGAGGGGCTTTGTCCATGGGATGCCTTTTCCTGACCACGCTGCCTACAGGCAATGGATGGTCTGATTGTGTGTCAGTTTCCTGTCCTGCCTCTTGTCCCCATAGGGCTTTCTTATTTTTCACCATCTCCCGCCTCTACCCAGCTCTTCTTGCTGTGACACTGAGCAATGTTCCGTCTATGGACTCTTACACTCTTCCAAGAAAAAGCCTCATTTATGTACAAGGAAAAAAATAATAGAGAATAAAAGTCCAAAAGAGAGGCTCCTGCGGCTTTTCTGTTATCATTCAAATGTGATTCCATACTCTCCTTGGACATGGTTTAGTCATTTTAATGAGGTATTAGACTTGCTTCTCCCAGTGAAATCAAATTTAGTGTAATTTAGAGGACTGTAGGTGACATGATAATTGATTTCTGGTCACACATTCAAATAGTTCTATTATCAGGATTTTATAGACAGGTTAAATATATTATTCATCATATCGGAACATTAGTCATAAAAAAGAACCTTTTTTAAAA
Source organism: Macaca mulatta (assembly GCF_049350105.2). Lineage (NCBI taxonomy): Eukaryota > Metazoa > Chordata > Mammalia > Primates > Cercopithecidae > Macaca > Macaca mulatta. Next base: position 130,915,149 of record NC_133413.1, read on the forward strand.
GGGAATTTTGAAATGCACAGTTAAGAAGTTCATGTAATCTAGAAGGGTATTAAGGTCATACCCATCATCCCCAGTCCCATTTCTCAGCAGTAACTGATAGTAACAGGCCTTTTTAAATGTATCTTTCCAGACATTTTAATACATGTACAGGCATATTATATGTGTCCATTGTTTCTCAACTAATCAGGCCCAAACACTCCTTCTATAAGCAGTACTTTTTTTTTTTTTTTTTTTTAGACGGAGTCTGGCTCTGTCACCCAGGCTGGAGTGCAGTGGCGGGATCTCGGCTCACTGCAAGTTCCGCCTCCCGGGTTTACGCCATTCTCCTGCCTCAGCCTCCCGAGTAGCTGGGACTACAGGCGCCCACCACCTTGCCCGGCTAGTTTTTTGTATTTTTTAGTAGAGGCGGGGTTTCACCGTGTTAGCCAGGATGGTCTCGATCTCCTGACCTTGTGATCCGCCCGTCTCGGCCTCCCAAAGTGCTGGGATTACAGGCTTGAGCCACCGCGCCCGGCCTATAAGCAGTACTTTTAATGTCTCCTTCGCTATCACAAGGTGGGATTCATAAATAATGGTCTTAGGCCAAGTTTCCTAGAAACCAAAATCTGAGGCAAAGATTTGTGCTGCTGCTTTATTTGGGAGACACGGAGATGATGAAAAAAGGAGGGGAAAGGCAGGGAAGGCAAGAAAGCAAGGCAAGGTGACATTAGTGCTCATGAGGCCCAGAGAGACATAGTCAACCACTAAGTCAGCATCTTCTCAGTCACATGAGATGTCTCTCAGGATAGAGGGTGTACAGAGAAAGCATGCCTCACACAAGTACATAAAAAGAGGAAGAAGAGGCCGGGTGCAGTGGGTCACGCCTGTAATGTCATTACTTTGGGAGGCCGAGGGAGGCAGATCACTTGAGGTCAGGAGTTTGAGACCAGCCTGGCCAACATGGTGAAACCCTGTGTCTATTAAAAAACACACACAAAAATTAGGTGGGGATGGTGGTGTCTGCCTGTAATCCCAGCTACCTGGGAGGCTGAGCAGGAGAATAGCTTGAACCTAAGAGGTGAAAGGGTGCAATGACCTGAGATTGCACCACTGCACTCCAGCCTGGGTGACAGAGTGAGATTCTGGTCTCAAAACACACAAAAAAAAAAGGAAGAAGAGGATTATTTATTTGTGCTGGCTCCTCCTTGTTACTGACTCCTGTTTGACCCCACAAAGATTTAAATCCCCTATAGTTCTGCCTTGCTCAGGTTATGACCCAGCAGCTGCTCTGGAATCCAGCTCCTGTGCCCTGCAGTGTGCTGTCCATCCAAGTCTGGAATTGATGATAGAACTCAGAAACTGAAGTATGTGTCTCCTTTGCCTGGCTGCCTGGCAGCCACCAAACAGAGATGGGAGGGGAGGCAACATTTCCAGGCAAGCAATTGGTTGGCTCTAAGTGGCTAAACACTTAGGTCAAGCAGACCCAGCTATGGTGGTGCCTAAGGTTGGGTAAACAGCTGGAAGTTTAGGAGACGCCATGATGGCACTGAAGAAATCTGAGGATATACATAGGATGTGTCCTATACAGTAATCTAACCTATACATACTTAGACTCTTAAAAATTGCTATCTCTTAACCATAAGGTAAAATTTTTGGAAAAGCAAAGTAATTATAATAAAACAGTATGCATTTCAATATGGAGATGCTGGAGTATGACTACACTAAAAGACAAAATGAAGTAGTCAGATGTTTGACTTTCACACCAATTAGCCATGACTGAAGTGATGCTAAGTCAGTTGTTTGTAACTCAAGTACCATACAGACTTGTTTTTATAAAATGTTAATACCTTTTGATAATGACCTGAGCAAAACGAAACACAATCTTTTTTTCATATATATGGTAGTTGCATATCTAGAAAAGTCAGAATATATTGATTCTGTCAAAATGTTTTCATACATAAAAGGTAGTCAGGGTCTAGGCTTGGATTATCAAATAGGTTTTTCACCAACACAAATAACCCAGGACACTCAAAAATTGTGTGGGAAATGGTTCCATTGGATGTACGGCTGTCATCAGCATTATATCTATGAACTCTGGGTCTTGTTCATTAAAGGCCAATAATGTGCCCCCTTCCCCCAGTTATTGTGACAACCAAATAGCATTACCACAGACTTCCAAAATGCCCCCATGGGGTGTGTGGAGGGTGTACTTTGACTCTTCTGGAGAGCCATTTAAAAACACAAAAAACAGGAGATATGCACCTCGCAGAGCTCGCACTTAGAGATTTTGTCCATATTAGCACTTAAAGATGGGCCATTCTTTGTAACAGTTGCAGAATGTTCAAGCATACTTCTGTGCCAGGATTTATTTAGCTAGTGATGGCCACATTGACTTTTTCAATGGTCTTGTTGCAAGCAACACTGCAGAGATGATCTTTAGACATTCGCCTTTGTGCACTCATAGAGTTATATCTCTAGAGTAAATTCCCACAAGTCAAAAGGTACATGTATTTTTAAATTTGTGTAGATATTGCCAAATTGCTCTCTCAATTATTGCAAGATATCTTACCACTAAGTATTGTAGAAGGTTTTAATCTTGGTAACTGTAGTTCTTTAAAGATGAAAATGAACTTTAAATGCCCTATTGAAAACCATTTTCAGATCATTTTACATTACTTAGTAGTTTCCAGCCTTGACTTGTCTTTTTATATAGGATATTCATGTGGACAGGAAATTGGACTTCCAGTATTTTCTAGGGTAGAACCATGGTCATGACTGAAAGTTAGGCAGATAGAAATTTGTTTTGTTTGTTTTTTTGTTTTATTTTGTTTTAAAGATGGAGTCTCGCTATTTTATCCAGGCTGGTCTCAAACTCTCAAACTCCTGGCCTCAAGTGATCCTCTGACCTTACGTTTTCTTTCAACATTCCCAGGCCATGGTCCAAGCCAAGGCAGAATCACAGCCATGAGGCCAAGCATGAGAGCAGGAGTGTGTCCACCTCTGAGATCAGAGTCAGTGGGAGGGGCTTTGTCCATGGGATGCCTTTTCCTGACCACGCTGCCAACAGGCAATGGATGGTCTGATTGTGTGTCAGTTTCCTATCCTGCCTATTGTCCCCATAGGGCTTTCTTATTTTTCACCATCTCCCACTTCTGCCAGATGTTTTGGCTCCAACAGTGTAAGAACTTTCAAACATCTCTACCCTTCCAGCAATGGAATCACCTACCTGGGGAGATGAGGTACTTCTTTCCCATACCTCGAAATTTTCAATTTCAGGCTGGATGAATAATTTCAAGGGATGTTCATGAAGAGATTCCTGAGTTTAATGGAATATTATACAAGGTCAGTGTTTCCAAAGATGTAGTACCTGAGCCATGGTGTATGTGTGGGATGACTTTAAGTGGCACAAACTTTAAAAAGTTTTAATTGGTTTATATTTTAAAAGTTCCAATTGGTTTATATTCATTTTTACATGTATATACAATGTTGCTACATTACTAGCAAATCATATACCTTAAGTTAGTACTGCTGAAATAATAGGGTAAAGAAAACTTTTTACAGTTTGAATCTTCTGGAAACATCAAAGGATGACTGTCCTTGCCATCCACACTACAACAAAAACTTCGGGACCTTGAGCTTTAGGTTCGTGGTCTTGCAACTGAGAAGGGTCCCGCCACACTTTTGGAACTGTGCACCCATTGGAACCCCTGAGAGACCATCAAGCTTCAGGTGATCGTGCAACAAAGGCTCCAGCCAGTTCCAGGTGAAGACATCGCCCCTGGCCATCAAGAAACTACCCTGCCTCCACTAGATAGAGCAGCGTGAGAGAGAGTTCCGTGATTCCCGATAGGTAGAGACTACGCCTCAAGTCAGCACGAAGCAGTTACAGAAAAAAACACCATCGGTCCCTCTGCCTCCCGTAAAGATTTATGAGGATCACATCTCTAAGTGGAGAGATGAGGCAGGAAAAGAGAGTCTGGAGGCAGGGAACATAAGGCTAATTCACACTTCAGCTATAACAGGAAATAGCCTCTCCATAGGGCATACACCTTGTAACTTTACTTCATCCTCTTCATTTACATAGGACATACCCCAAGTAGAGGGTATTTAAACTCACAAAAACTCTAACAGAGCCTTTGACCCCCTATGCTCAGGCCTACACTGTGGAGTGTACTTTCGTTTTCAATAAAGCCCTTCATTCCTTCAAAAAAAAAAAGAAATAAATAATAAACTTTGGGCTAAAATATGGTTGATAGCCTCTAAGATCTCTTCAAAATTGTGATTCTATGGTTCTAAATTTAATCTTAATATTACTAAAGTTTCAACTAGTAAAAAGACTTTGAAACCCCAGTCCATGACATTTATTACAAGCAACTTAAACACAAACCAAATTTTAGTACAACAGAGAAGTTGTGTATTTGGAGCTTGGTGTATGTGTCAAATCCCATGAAAACGTAGTTAAAAATGGGAGCCCTAAGCCCTGAGTGAAGACCCATCCTAAAACTATATTCAACTTAATAATTTGGGGACAATATTAATATCTAGGAATCTGTTAAACTTTGCTGCAATGGGAAAAAGAAAAAACACTTTTTTTTTTTCCCGAGATGGAGTCTTGCTCTTGTCACCCAGGCTGGAGTGCAATGGCATGATCTCGGCTCCCTGCAACCTCCGCTTCCTGGGTTCAAGCGATTTTCCTGCCTCAGCCTCCTGAGTAGCTGGGATTATAGGCACATGCCAACAGGCCTGGCTAATTTTTGCATTTTTAGGAGAGACAGGGTTTCATCATGCTGGCCAGGCTGGTCTCAAACTCCTGACCTCAGGTGATCTGCCCGCCTCGGCCTCCCAAAGTGCTGGGATTACAGGCGTGAGCCACTGTGCCCGGCCAAACCTATATATTTTTAAATGAATTCAGAAAAGTAAAAATAAGTGAAAACACAAACATGTTGCTAGTGGCATCCCCCTTATCCTTCAGCACTTGATGGAAGAGAATAGCAAGACTTGCCTTCATACTCCCATGCTCTTCTATGAGTATTGTAAAACCACTGTCCAGGTCACCGTATTGTATATTTAGAATATCATATAAACTTCTGCACTGGAAATCAGAGGTGAATATTTATTTAATTCATATATAAATTTTACATAATATTCATGGTGCTATAAATATAGGCACATTTTTTTTTAAAGTCCAGATACATCCAAAAATTACCCCCTCACTGTGGCCTCCTATTGCAATCCCCTCAAGATGGAATATCTAACGCGTTTGTAAAACAGGGGTCAGAAAGGCCCTGCCCATTAATTTTAAAACTTTCTGACCATCAAAACCACTCTTTCCTGCTTCAACCAAGCAGAGTCAACAAGGAACATGTGTTTTCAGGGTTTTAATTGCACTAGTTGATGAATTAAGTAAATGCCTCTGCCTGGGTAGTTTGTAATAGGTTTATGGTTTGGTTTCTCCTACTTAGTTCAAGTAAGAGAAAGAAAAACCAGTATCTATATTCCTATTGGCCTTCTTTAAATTCCTATGAGATGGCCTAAAAGGATGTCACCGCACCAGGGGACTCAACCACATCTACTGAAAAATAGGCAGCTTCCCATAAAGTACAGATTAAAACATCATTCATTTATATTGGTTTTCATTTGGGGACAAACATTGTAAATTTAATAATTCATGGGATTGAGCACAGAGCAAATTGGACAAAAACAAATTCCTCAAAGTGACTTGGTTGATTCATTGTACCCAAGCATGATCCAGACTTACGAGTTTGTGTCATACACACCAGCACACATCAGGCAAGATTAAAATCTACAGTGTAAAGTCATTGTAACTTGAATTCAAAATGAGAAAAAAATGAATATTGGAAATTGATTCATTAGAGCCTCTCTATACATTTTAACTTGGGGGGAAAAATGATTCAATACACAATTATCTTAGTCAAATTTTCTATTTCTTGCTAATAACATTTTAATTTACTCCAGAAAATGCATTAATTTTATTCAAATATATTTTCCTAAAATATAAATAATTAAATGTTTATAAATGTAGAGAATGTAGTTTCCATTGACCCCCACGCAGATATTAATCAGTCCAAAACTTAAGTGATAAGGAAATCATATTTGTAATTATGATCATTTTAATTTGTCTATAAATATATAATAGAATCTTGGCAACTTAATTATGAGCAGTTAACTCATACTTCATGTAGAACCGAGCACCTTAGATTACATATTGTTGAATTTAACTATTGGCATTAATATATGTATTTTAATATGTTATTTACAATACACAATTATAATTCTCTTGTATAACAACATTCCAGTGATTTTGAAAATATATAGTGAAAGTGCAATATAATTTACAAATGCATCAAAGCTTTTCTATGGTATTCAAGCTGGGACTTGACTTTTCAGCATTTGAAAATAGAAACAAACAAAAAGTCAATATCCTAAAGCTGTGTTTTCTAAAGCATTAAAAAAACAAAACAAAACCCACTAGCTTCACAAGATGCTCCATTAGAAAGGAGTCCCGTAGGTAAGTGTGAGGAATGGCTCACCAGATTTCCCCTTGAAGAATCACAATGAACTTTAAAATCTTCAAGGAGGCAATTGTGAAATCTGTTTAACATTTTTCAGCTCAGTAAAGTGTATTAACAAACCCCTACCTCCCCCCAGCAAAACACCACTCGGTCAAGCCCCTTGGAACCTAGCGTCATATGATATATTCTTTGGGGAAATGCTGATTTAAAATAAAACTTTGCAATTCAATAAACAAATATGTCTGAGTGAGTAAAATCATGTTCCTTTAACACAGTTTCACTTTTTGAAGCTCTTTGCATGGGTATTTGTTAACGTATGATTCTTTAAAACACACAGGTCTAACAAGAGATGTCTGTCTGTGTAAACTACAGGAAAAGTGTTCGAAATGTTTATAGAGATCCTAGAGCTCATTTTCAAGGTTTGAGAAAAATGACTTCAAAATCAATAGGTGTTATTTTTAGCGAATTTGATTTGAAAGATAAAAGCAAAAGCATTAAATCAGTAATGTGCTATGTCTGAAAATATTCCTGTAGAAAAATATCAGGTCATTATATTATTTCCCTGGAATTCTGAAAGGACTGCAGATACTATCAATAGATTTGATTATAGCAGTCAGTCTATATGTAAAACCCAGCATTGTCCAGAATTAAATGAGGCTGCTCTATTACTTGCTTCAAAATGCATGCATACAAGCACAGGCAAAAACAAGGGTCAGTAAGTTGCTTACTATTTCCACTGAAAACCATGAAATAGGGATAATTAGTTAACTCCAACAATGTGAGTTGTTTTATATGTGTATCAGATGACAATCTTTTCTGAAAAAATACCCATAATTCACTCTCTATAAATAAAGCTGTAATTCTTGGCTACAAGACAGCAGATCTTGGTGTGAGTGTAGTCCCAGAATTAATCCTTTGTGCATACAACTCTTTAGCAAAGCTTATCAAGTTAAGCAGTCTACTTTGGCTCAGATTCTACTAGCTTACAGCTCAGATCAGTATCTGATGCTTTATTTAATTCCTGCTCAGTATATGCTAATGGAATCATTCTACACTACTGAAAGATAATTCGTGTTTAAAAAGTAACAGCTGCTTCATACTTAAATAGAAGGTGGGTTTCTATTTGAAATATATTTCTTTTCCTACAAGTGAAAGTCAACTCAGCAAGAATTGGGAAATAAATCACAATAAAAAAAGGGATCATTGTTACTGGGCATAGGGGCTAGGAGGAGTAGGTAAAAATGTCCATTTCTCAACTATTTGGGCCTTGTGTACCTGGTGAACCAGTTACCTAGGAACTGGGATGATTAAGATCTGCACATGCTGTTCTAATGGTCATGTCCTTGTTGTCATTATTTCAAAGCTATGCTGTGTGTTTCCCGTCACCTCACCTCTTTAACCTTGTACTGTTCTAGAAAGTTTTACTCTGATATTTCTCACGGTACTTTCGCAGGGTATCCCTTGTAGTTGCTGAAACTGATAGAGGAGTCTGGGACAGTTACATATGACTCTTGAGGGCTAAAGCTGACTGTAGCACGCTACATCTGGTGCACTGCTCACTACAGATGGTGTCTGATGTCACGTTCTCTGGTGGCATTGCAGCCCTTCTTTTCTTAAAGGCAAGTCGCCCCTGTCTTCAGGCCACCAAGCCCAGTCTTGTAATCTTAGCTGACAGGAAGGAATGAATGATGAAAACAATTGGCTTGGGGCAGGAATGAAGGTCCAGTTGCTGAAATTTAAAAAGAAGAGAGCATGAGCGATTTTAAATTAATGCTTGATGTAGATGAGTGATTTGCACATCAAATGAATCTATATGCACTTCCTGCTTTTAAGTGTTAACTGGAGCAATTATGCTCTAAAATCATTGCCCCTCCATCAGAGAAATGCAAATCAAAACCACAATGAGATACCATCTCACACCAGTTACAATGGCAATCATTAAAAAGTCAGGAAACAACAGGTGCTGGAGAGGATGTGGAGAAATAGGAACACTTTTACACTGTTGGTGGGATTGTAAACTAGTTCAACCATTATGGAAAACAGTATGGTGATTCCTCAAGGATCTAGAACTAGAAGTACCATATGACCCAGCCATCCCATTACTGGGTATATACCCAAAGGATTATAAGTCATGCTGCTATAAAGACACATGCACACATGTGTTCATTGCAGCACTATTCACAATAGCAAAGACTTGGAATCAACCCAAATGTCCATCAGTGACAGACTGGATTAAGAAAATGTGGCATATATACACCATGGAATACTATGCAGCCATAAAAAAAGATGAGTTTGTGTCCTTTGGAGGGACATGGATGAAGCTGGAGACCATCATTCTCAGCAAACTATCGCAAGAACAGAAAACCAAACATCGCATGTTCTCACTCATAGGTAGGAACTGAACAATGAGATCACTTGGACTTGGGAAGGGGAACATCACACACCGGGGCCTATGATGAGGAGGGGGAATGGGGGAGGGATTGCACTGGGAGTTATACTTGATGTAAATGACTGGTTGATGGGTGCTGATGAGTTGATGGGTGCAGCGCACCAACATGGCACAAGTATACGTATGTAACAAACCTGCACGTTACGCACATGTACCCTAGAACTTAAAGTATAATAATAAAAAAAATTAAAAATAAAATAAAATAAAATAAAATAAAATCATTGCCCCTCAGTGAGATAAAGGAACAACTCTTTGAACTTATTCCTTACATCTCATGTATCTTTTTTCCAAAATAGGTCCTGTGAAATTTAGATATACCAATACCATAAATATTGATGTTGTCCTTCTTGACTGTCTAAGCCATTTATTTTTGGTACCACAATAGTGATATTTATTCATGTTGGATTTGATACAGTATGAAGCAGTACTAAATTTCACATCTGAAGATTAGGTTTGAATCCTGGTTCTGATGCTTTTCAGACGTACAATCTTGGACAAGTCTCTTAAAATTCTTCTCAGTCCTACTAATTCACAGTCATTTGAGTATTAAAGGAGCTACTATATGTGAAACTTCCTCATAAACTAAAACACAGAACCCATGCTAAGCAGCTGTGTTGTCATCATCCTCAGTCTTGAACTGTTTAAGCATGTATGCCACATCTCTGGAAAGGCACCATCTGAAGTCTTATGCCTCTTGATGTGTTCCTTGAGAACCTGGCACACGCAAGACATACAGTCTGAGCAGGAGAGTCCTTCGGAAGTTGAATTTTATCACCTGACCTAATTTAGGGAAATTGGGAGAGCTGTTCTCAGTTCTCTTCTGCTGTCCCCAGTTTTGTTCTGATGATGACAATGTTGGAGAATCACAACCACCTGCGCATATTATAGCTACCAAAGTTAAGGTGGTACTCATTATGAGCCAGGTACTGTGCTAAATATCTTCTATCCACTATCTTATTTAATTCTCACAGCATCCCGATGAGGAAGCTATTGTTATTATCTCCATTTTTTTATATAGGGAAACTAAGATTCAGGGAAGTTATGAAACTTTCTGAAATATAGATCTTACAGTAAATGAAAAGCGTGGACTCAAATGTAAGTCTGTCTAATGCCAGAGCCAGGGCTTAACCACAACATTCTATGTCACTAACACAGAAGGCAACTTTTGAAAGAGACATTAAAGATTAGCTACTTCAATCCGTATATTTTATGGATGGGAGACTGAGATAGAAAGCAATGAAAGGACTTTCCCAAGAGAGTTGGTGAGTTTGTTGCAGACTCAGAAAGAGAACCCAGGTCTTGACCCTCAGTTTATTGCATTTCCTACAGCTCATCTCTGCTCCCTTCCCCCTCCACACTGGGACGGTCTGTGGCCCACCTCCAGGATTGCTTAAACAGACATAGGGGGTAGAGGGGAAGGAGGCTGTGTCTGAATTTGAGCTTGTCAACTAAATGTACTGGCAGTAAAAATCAGTTCTTCCTAAATCTTCCAAGTCAGGCTGTAATTACTGGCAGAAAGGCTGAAATTTAGACACAAGTGATTTTCCTCATGGGCAAAAATAGCCTTGAATTTTTAAGCCAAGGATAAAGCAGGAGACTGATTCTTACTCTTTTCCACTTTGCTAGAGAGTAGTCACCTTTAGGAAAAAGCACACGATAGGTGATTGATAGAGCAGCAACTGAATTAGAAATATTCTTAGTAAAATGGACTTTCAAGTCACTACTTTATTTCCAAGTGGGTGCCTCACACTGAACCTACTGATTGAGACATACAAACAAACAAACATTTGATAAAAATTCTGTAGATCCATTTTAAAAGTTAGAAAAATGCTTGGCTAGAAATAACTCTCAGAAAGTGAATGTCAGCAAACCAAGTGTCAGCCACGGGGAATGGCCTCCGTCATGGCTGCCTATGGCACTCGTGGCAAGAAATGTGGTACTGTCTTGGTACCAGAAGTATGGCATCATTTAGAAGAGTGGGGCTGCAATTTTGAGATAAAAAGTCCCTACGGTCTGTTAAGTGTGTTCTGCCCTTTTCTTCCTGAAAGCCAACAAATTCATTGAGTAACCCAGTGGCTAGGGAGGACCTAAACAGAGACTAGTCATTACAAAATCAAAGTCCTCTTTGAAGTTCTACATTTGACAGCTTAAATGAGATACTATGTTTTCCTGAAATGCCAAGGATGACACTTGCTAGAGAGTACAAGAATGTGCAATTCTCACCCTTCTGTGCAAGTGAAGTCATATACTTTTTCATTATGGCAGGCAGAAACCATCTCAGGAAATGATGAATTTCAATGCATGGACTACTTGCATTGAGATGAGACATATGTTACTTTCACGGATAAATTTGCTAATTTTGTTGCATATTGTTTGACATCAGCTCCATTCTTCTGTGCCCTCCTCTGGCCCTCTCTCCACTCCAGTGGAGTTGATCAGTTTCTTTTCATTTTCCTGCTGCCCTCTTGCTCTGCTCCTCATCTGGCCCCTCCTGTCTCTTTGCTCTCTGTTCTCTCCTCGGAGACTTCCCTGATAGTAGGGACCATGTATTTTAGTTCACTGCATCCCTAACATCTAGCACAATGCCAAGGTTATAAGAGATGCTTGATACTTTTTAAAACTGCAGGGTATATTTTTTAAGCTGGTGAGACCCTATTTGATAAGAATTTAATCTAGCTTTGTAAAGGATTCTTTCCTTTGACTCAAATATTTATGTAGTCTTCTAATGGAAAATGAGACCGAAGAAAAGAACTTTGAAATAATTGAACCTAATCACTGTATTTCAAGGATCAAATAAAACATGGGCTTGCAAGTACATCATTAGCAGTCAAATGCTGAATAAGAGTAAGGCAGCATTATGTTGCATGATGAAATATTAATATATGAAATCACATGGTCTAAAGAAAAGTACACTTACAATCTCTCCATCTTTGCCTCCAAAATCTAAATACAGCATCCTGATTCCATCATCTGAAGACATTTTGAGCTTTTCATAAGGAGACTGTATGATGGTCTTGGGAAAGGCACCCTCCTGTGGTTCAGTGGTAACAGAAAATCCATTCTCATAATGTATGGTCAAACGGCACTCCTGGTTTTTGTAGGTGCAAGCTGAGAGAGAAAGAAAGAGAAAGAGAGAAAAAGAGACAAGTATGAACAATGGCGATCAATCCATTTTCCCAATCACTCACTTCATGCCTCCTCAGTCCCAGCGATCAGCTACAAATTTCTTACTAAAATAAAAATATAGTCATTGTTCATGAAAATATACTCTTTGGATTTATTTTGGTGGTGTAATTTTAAAAGCCCCATAGAATTAAGGAAAAAAATGGAAAGAAATTCCTTTTGTTGGGATCTACTGAATGTTATCTGCGTTCTAGTCCCTATCTAGCCATCTAACACACAGGTCTATAGGTGTACTTGCCTTCCAACAGCCCTATAGGCCTTGTCTCAAGCCAGAAAAACAGAACTTTGATTTAAATAAGGCCAGCAGGCGCACTGGCTCACACCTGTAATCCCAACTTTGGGAGGCCGAGGCGAGCAGATCACTTGAGGTCAGGAGTTCGAGACCAGCCTGGCCAATATGGTGCAACCCCATCTCTACTAAAAATACAAATATTAGCCAGGCGTGGTGGTGTGTGCCTGTAGTCCCAGCTACTCTGGAGGCTGAGGCAGGAGAATGGCTTGAACCTGGGAGGCAGAGGTTGCCGTAAGTCAAGATTGCTCCACTGTATTCCAGCCTGGGTGACAGACCAAGACTCTATCTCAAAAAAAAAAAAAAAAAAAAAAAAAAATTTTAAATAAATAAAGACACCTTTGAATCACCATCCTTATCATCATCAACACACACACACACACAATTATATCTACCACCTGGTGAAAGAAGAGAGCATACACCCATGATATTATCAAAGTTAACTAATGTAAATACATAAGTCAGGAATGAGTAGTTTAGAAATAGTCTAATTTTTAATAGTCTAACAAATCTCGTTTTAGAAATTGAGAGGGGTGCTCTTTTAATTTCCCTGATGATCTTGGATCCTGGAAAAGCTGCTATTGCTGACAGACCTCAGATGTGGCATCTTCCATGAAGAGCACCCTGGGTGTGGCATCCAGGAATCTCAGGGGTGGCATCCACATGGTGCCCTCTGATCCAAAGGCACAAAGCAAAAACTTCTTGAGCAGGTGCGGTGCCAGCTTTTATCTGGGATTCTCACTATGTTTAGGAAGAGTCCTGCTCTTTAAGCTTATGGGCTGGGCACGGGGACTGCCACAGCATCCTAACTCCTATTTAGGAAGACTTGTGAATGTTTAAAACTCTTGATCAAAGAGTTCTGAAAAAGGTTATTACGGATCAGATTGGATTTTTTTGCTTCATAAAACACCACATTTAACAGACCCTGACAAGTAAATTGGCTAAGGTTTTGATCTACATCTAAAAGTTCTGTAGGGAAACCAGGACACTCCCTGCTGGGGGTGGGGCTTGGAGGCATAAGAGCAAATTCCTTTTCTTTTCTTTATTGATTGAGAACTTGCTGTACATCATCATTTGCTCCACGCAATGGATTTATTTTGGTGTTGTAATTTTAAAAGCCCCATAGAATTAAGGAAAAAAAAATGGGAAGAAATTCCTTTTGCTGGGATCTACTAGTCCCTATCTAACTATCTAAGAACACACAGGTCTATAGGTGTACTTGCCTTCCAATGGCCCTGTAGGTCTTGTCTCAAGCCAGAAAAAACAGAACTTTGATTTAAATAAGGCCAGCAGGTGCACTGGCTCACACCTGTAATCCCAACTTTGGGAGGCCGAGGCGGGCAGATAACTTGAGGTCAGGAGTTCGAGACCAGCCTCGAACTTCTGAAGCCTGAACACAGCCCGATATTATAGGTGGAAAAAGGAAAGCTCAGAGACATGAACACGTCACCAGTCCAGGTTGTTTGGCTTTCAAAATTCAAGTTCTTTGCACTCTGCCCTGTGTTCCTTCTGGGTCTGGCACTCAGGACAAGGAGGGATGTGGAGAAGGAGCTGGGCACAGAATTGCTCAACTTTCCTACCTCATGATAATGACAGTAGGTGGGGAGGCCTTCAAAGTTTTGGGGAAGAAATAGAGATCTCCATTGCTCACAGAATGCGGTGGATTTTAATCAGAGCTCTGATTAAAACATATGCCCTTTCTCCTGACTGACTTACAGATATCTTTCGACTTGTAACTAGCGCTCATCTTTTCCTCTAACAGGTCTATAACTCCTTCTGGGAACAGTCCCTGAACCCTGCCCTCTGCCAGCCCTCCCATCCAAGGATGTCCAAGGAAAATGGCACAGAGATTGTACTGATAGCACTGCCTCCCCATCTGTAATCCCAGCTACTTAGGAGGCTGAGGCAGCAGAATTGCTTGAACCCGGGAGGTGGAGGTTGCAGTGAGATCTCGCCATTGTACTCCAGCCCAGGTGACAAGAGCAAAACTCCATCCCCCCCCCCAAAAAAAAAGTTTGTTTTTCAAAGTATGAAACTACCGACACATTAAATGCCTGGCATATAGCAGGTCTTTAATACATACTGTACTATAGAAGCGTTCTTCCTTCTACACACATCTCCCGTTTCTACCACCGACTTGCCCTTTCAAAGAGCTCTGTGTGGATGTGGCCTGTACTCACTCAGCACTTCCATTCTGCCTCTGCCTCTTCATTCACACCAGGGCAGGGGCACGGGTCACTCTTCCCAGAACTGTACCTTTGCTCTGCTTATCGCCACCACGAAGCCTTTGGCTCCTGCTCTTTTTTACTGCCCTGGGTCTCTAGTTGATATGGTTTGGATGTTTTATCCCCTCCAAATCTCATGCTGAAATGTAATCCCCAGTATGGAGGTGGGGCTTGGTGGAAGGTGTTTGGCTGTTGGGGGCGGATCCTTCATGAATAGCTTGGTTCCCTCCTCCTTTCAGTAATGAGTGAGCTCTTGCTTTGAATTCATGAGAGACCTGGTTGTTTAAAATAGTGCGGCACTTTCCTCTCCTCTCTCTCTCTCTCCTCTCTTCTATTGCCATGTGATATGCCAGTTCCCATTTGCCTTCCATCATGATGGGAAGCTTCCTGAGGCACCGGAAGCAGATGCCAGGACCATGATGATTCCTGTACCGTCTGTAGAACTGGGAGCCAAAGTAAACCTCTTTTCTTTATAAATTACCTGGCTTCAGGCATTTCTCTATAGCAGGCCAAACAGACTCACACACCTGTTTTCTGATCAATCCTATTAACTGCCTAATATATTTCCAATAATTTTATTCTGTGATAGATTACTCAGAATCAGTTTCTGCTGTTTGTAACCAAGCACACTGCTCATTCATGCCTCAAAGTTCATTCCTCCAGGAAGCCACCCAGAGGTTACAGGTAGGAGAACTGTAACCGACTATCCAATTTACCAAATTTTCTTGAATGAAGATAGGATAAGTCTTTTTATAATCAAAGCTTTAGGTTACATTTTAGTAGGGCATAGACTTCCTTAATGTAGAAGAATTTAAATTTGCTTCTGGAATTTTAACTATCCCCAGAGGCCAGTGATGAAAACTACTGTAAGGCCCCAGTGGAGTAGAGGGTTCATCTTCCCCTAACAGTATGTCCTCGGTAGCCCACTGCAGTACTCACCAGTGCTGATTTCAGCAATGAGTTCAGCAGAATTGTGGCAACCCTGTACTATGCTCCTTGTCCAGTGGGAGAGGTCCCTGCTGGTCTCTGCTCTGAAGAGATGTGTTTCAATCCCTTGCCTGGTACCAGTTCGCGTTGCAAAGGACAAATCCACACCAGCCTGGGGTGATCCCTTCCCTGGACCTGAATGGACCAGCCTGGAGAAAGAGAGAGAATGAGAGAGAGAGAGAGAGAGATCATCAAAATGGAGACTAGTTTATTCACCTGGCATATCACCTTGTATAAGACCCAAATTGGTGATCTGCTCTCATTTTTCTGGTCTGGAATCAAAGGGCTCCACTATACCCTGCTCTTCTGCCATCTCCTCTCCAATGGTAGCGTGAGGTTAAGATAGCACCCAAGAGCTGGACATCTGGACGAATATGCAAGGGAGTTCAATAACATGACTTTAATTTGTGCAAGTTCAACTATAAGGAAAAATAAATAAATATGAGTGAGAAAATAAATTAAATACTGTGTAAAATTCTCTCCAGCATTCCTTTCCTGAGCATCTATATGTCCCAGCACAAGCATGAAACAAGACTGAGAATCTATTATTCCTGGGTGAGGCTTCACTTTCCTGTGTCTCTTGTAGTTTGAAACGTCGGGCTGCATTGAATGTACTTCTAGGTGTGCAATTTTTCATGCATGTAGCCCCTAAATGCAAACAAACAAGCTGGAACTCAGTTGAAGCAATAGCACTGGTGTATTTGCTAAAGCTCAAGGAAGAACTGGCAATGCTGGACTTCTTGAGAAGCAGTATGGAACTGCACTTTAGGGGAGATTTTCAAGAGAGATTTTTACCACCCAAGATTTTCACACTGACTTTTGAACTTACACTCAGCGTAAAATGTGACTTCCATAGTAAATATTTTCTGAAAGACCAGACTTGAAAGAGGAAGAATCAAAGTGCTCTGAGGGCCACCTTTGGAGCAGGGGCTAGGTCCTACTTCTTATTCATTGCTTTTGAACACTGGGATCTTTCATCCTCTCTCCTATGCCTCGATATCTCAATCTCCTTTTGGGAGAGACTTTTAAATCAATCATTTGCAGGGTAGCATAACTCTAATTTAGTAAATGTGACTTCTCTCTAGGGTATTTTCATTTTAAGTCTCATCTTTTAATCCAGAAAGCAACACTTTACAATTTGCTAGAGAAATGCCAGGTGTCTAACCACATGGTGGATGCAAGAGTTATTTTCTTAGGCAAAAGGCTTGTTACCACTAGATTAAAATTGCACAGAGGAAATACAAAAGCTTATGTTCTCTTATAAACCTAAATACTGCAGGAACGAAATTATCAGTAGAATAAAGCAAATTATTACCTGTTGAATTTCTGGCAACAAGTTTGTTGTATAACTTGAAGGAGCTTTCTTTTACTTACAAAGTTAAAATTAGGCAGGAGGAGTGGTTTGCAAGGCCAACTCAAAGGAAAAGGGCATTTGAAAAGTCTTTAGGTTGAAAGAGTCATTAAAGATATGAAAGGCCAGGCACGGTGCCTCACACCTGCAATCCCAGCACTTTGGGAGGCTGCGACGGGCAGATCACCTGAGGTCAGGAGTTCAAGACCAGCCTGGCCAACATGGGAAACCCCTTCCCTACTAAAAATACAAAAATTAGCCCGGCATGGTGGCATGCACCTGTAGTCCCAGCTACTCGGGAGGCTGAGGCAGAATGGCTTGAATCTGGAAAGCAGAGATTGCAGTGACCTGAGATCGCACCACTGCACTCCAGCCTGGGCAATAGTGCGAGACTCTGTCTTACAAAAAAAAAAAAAAGAAAAAAAAGGTATGGCAGTTCCATGAATCTCATTGAGAGTAGTCTAGGACAGTGTGAAGGGAAATGACTGCTGGCATGGGTGCCCACACATGGGGATTTAACATGTAGAGATTAAGCCCAATTCATTCAGGAGGGAGGAGGGCATTTTGTAATAAGTGAGCCAGAGTCACTGAGAAGCTGCTAGAGGATTCAAATGAAAGTGAGGCTAAAGAAAACAGAAAGCATTTCTCTGAAGCCTACCTAGCATAGGCTTTAAAGGGATTGAGGGTAAAGGAAAAATTCATTAAGAAAAGGTATCTACAAGGAGCAAGAATGTATATGTATACTGTGTTTTCTTATTTGCTCAAAAGTGTATTTCAAAATAAGTTTTTAGACTTGAAAGTGTTTAAGCTTTAATTGCTTCAACAAATTAAATAGGTCAGCCAGGTGTGGTGGCTCACGCCTGTAATCCCAGCACTTTGGGAGGCCAAGGGGGATGGATCACGAGGTCAGGAGTTCAAGACCAGCCTGGCCAAGATGGTGAAACCCCATCTCTACTAAAAATACAAAAATTATCTGGGCATGGTGGCATGCACCTGTAATCCCAGCTACTTGGAAGGCTGAGGCAGAAAACTGCTTGAACCTGGGAGGCAGAGGTTGCAGTGAGCCGAGATCACGCCACTGCACTCCAGACTGGGTGACAGAGTGAGACTCCATCTCAAAAAAAAAAAAAAAAAAAAAGAAATTAAATTGCTCATGTGAGGTGCCATGGTGTAATGGTGAGCACTCTGTACTCTGAATCCAGAAATTAAATAGCTCACCCTGCCTTTTTGAAATTTTAACATCTATATCAGCTGATCACGGCTGGCAGGCTGCATGTTAAGCTGAAAAAGGACATAGGTTTGGCAGGCATACGAAGCTCTATTAGAACCCCATTCTGTCTGACATTTGTTAAACTTTTTAAGAATCATTACTTCTTAAAAAGTAAGGTCATGACCATCCTGGCTAACACAGTGAACTCCTATCTCTACTAAAAATGCAAAATATTAGCTGGGTGTGGTGGCCTGTGCCTGTAATCCCAGCTACTCGGGAGGCTGAGGCAGGAGAATCGTTTGAACCCGGGAGGCAGAAGTTGAAGTGAGCCGAGATCGCACGACTGCGCTCCAGCCTGGGTGTCAGAGTGAGACTCCATCTCAAAAAAAAAAAAAAAAAAGTAAGGTTGTGTTGTGAAGATTAAATAACCAATGCTCTGTACCTATCACAGAAACTAGTATATGGTTTGTGCTCCATTCTTACCCCTACCCTTAGTTTCCTCATTTAAAAAATATAATACCTACCCCATAGGATTAGGATTAAATATAGTAAAGTATACAGAGCGCTTCGTTCAGTATCTAGAACATTATAGTCGGCATTCAATAAAAACTGGTTCCCTTCTTCCTTCCCTGGCCTAACTTGTTCTCATTTTCCATACCCTAAATTTCCATCCAGAGGACATCAAGTCTGTCACGATCCAGAGCCAGCATAAATATATTGTAGAGGCAGAAGCAAAGTGAGAAAAAGATATGCCACTCTCATGGAGAATCCTAGGAGTTTCTGTGAATTTCCTACCAATATTTATTAGACTATAAAATTGAAATAAATAATAACTGGGAAAATGCAATTTGTTAGAAAATCCACGTTTGGTAGCTCAGGGTATGAGGAATGGAATTACTAAGAGAAAGGAACGAGGTCTGAGAAAGCCTGGAACCAAGCTGACCGATACCCTGAACAGGGAGAGCTTGATGGGAAGTCCAGTGTGTTCGAGAAGTAATAATGAAGAAGGTTTTTATTTATGTATGTATTTATTTATTTATTTAATAAATAAGAGAGTCTTGCTCTGTCACTGAGGCTGGCGAGCAGTGGTGTGATCTCGGCTCACTGCAACCTCCATCCCCTGGGTTCAAGCGATTCTCTGTCTCAGCCTCCTGAGTAGCTGGGATTACAGGCGTGCACCACCACATCCGGCTAATTTTTGTATTTTTAGTAGAGATGGGGTTTTGCCATGTTGGCCAGGCTGGTCTCGAACTCCTGACCTCAGGTGATCTGCCTGCCTTGGCCTCCCAAAGTGCTGGGATTACAGGCATGAGCCGCCACACCCGGTCAAAGGAAGCTTTTAGAGCAGAAGTGCCAATCTTTTTGGCACCGGGGACTGGTTTCCCCATCTTTCGGGATGGGGTGGGGAATTGGTGATTGAGGGGAGGATGGTTTCAGGATGATTCCAGTGCATCACATTTATTGTGCACTTTATTGCTACTATTATTACGTTGTACTATATAATGAAATAATTATTCAACTCTCCATAATGTAGAATCAGTGGGAGCCCTGCACTTGTTTTCCTGCAAACTAGATGGTCCTATCTGGGGACAATGGGAGACAGTGACATATCATCAGGCATTAGATTCTCATAAGGAACAATAGAGTTCGAACTCCTGCAATAATCTAAGGCTGCTGCTGATCTGACAGGAGGCAGAATTCAGGTGGTAATGCAAGCAATGGGGAGTGCTGTAAATATAGATGAAGCTTTGCTTCCTAGCTGCTCACCTCTGCTGTGCGGTCCCGTTCCTAACATGCCACAGACCGCTACAGGTCCACGGCCTAGGTCTTGGGGACTGCTGTTTTACAGGAAGGGCTGTTGATGTTCTGTGTTATTCATCTCATCATAAAACTCTCATTGATTAATAAAAACAGGCAAGAGGAAAACTGATTTTTCAACTCATCAAGTGTAAATTCTCTTTTATATTAAAGAACCTGGATATGCCATCTGAGGAACAGCAGACATGTTGAATTATGTGCCCTTTTGGATATGCTGATATCGGCTTAATGAAACGTACAGTACTGTATGTAAACTCTGAGATAAAGCAAATTGTCTTTTCACTACCTAGTGGGTATGCTGTAATAAAAGGATACTTTTCCCAGATAAAACTCAAGTGAAATACATCAGCTATCTGCTGTATCCATATGTGTGCGTGTCCTCTGGATGCAGTATTACACACCTTGAAATTATAAGTACTATGTGTAAATGTGGGAAAATGCATCTATATTACAGAAAAGCTCTGTAAATATAACTCAAGGATGTTAAGAAAAGCTTGAAAACAAATCCATTAAAATGTAGAGCAATTTTATGGCTGATTTTATGTCTTCTTTTTAAAAAATGCTTAAAATTTTCTCTAAGAGGCTGGACATGGTGGCTCACGCATGTAATCCCATCACTTTGGGAGGCTGAGGCAGGTGGTCACGTGAGGTTATGAGTTTGAGACCAGCCTAATATGGTGAAACCCCGTCTCTACTGAAAATATAAAAATTAGCCAGTTGTGGTGGCACGTGCCTGTAGACGCAGCTACTCAGGAGGCTGAGGCAGGAGAATCACTTGAACCTGGGAGGCAGAGGTTGCAGTGAGCCGAGATTGCACCACTGGACTCCAGCCTGGGCAAAAGAGCGAGACTCCGTCTCAAAAAAAAAAAAAAATTCTCTAACAAACATACACGTCAGGTCCTCAAATATTTTCATTCCATTCAACATCATTTTATTATAACATTAGTGAGAAAAGAAATGGATTCCCTGGGGGTCCACTGTCTGTGTGGAGTTGGCACATTCTCCCCATAACTGCCTGGGTTTTCTCTGGGATCTCCAGTTTCCTCCTGCATCCCAAAGATGTTCCTGTTAGGTTACATGGCGTGTCTACATGGTCCTGGGATGAGTGTGAATGTGGGTGTGAGCGTCTGTCCAGGGTTGGTTCCTGCTTTGTGCCCTGAGCTGCTGGGATAGGCTCCGTCTGGCCACCCTTGACTCTGAACTGGAATAAGTGAGTTGGAAAATGAGTGAAGAAATGCATACAAATTAGTATAAAAAAATCATGACATCTACAATAATCAAATGTACGACAATGAGCGCTGGTTGAAAGCGCTCAGCGAGCCTGCCTCACTTGTGATTGGTTTTGACCTGCGTGGTGGGCGGGGGGTGCTCCTTACAGTTTTTACTCTGTAAACATTTATTCTTTAATGAAACCACCACCACGACTGCTGTCACTGAGTCACCAAAAATTGGGTAATTATTTTACTTGTTTTTATTCATCTTTCTTAAATGCATGTGTAACTCACATTTATTTCATTGTTTAATATTAGAAGTGTTTCGAGTCTAACACCGAAGGCCTGCAGGCTATAGCTATGGAATAGCCCTTCTCAGAATAAAGTTAACTGATCCACGTGGGATGAAACCTACACTTGTGGCTTCATTAATCCCTTACACTGACACACTGGCCTCCAGCAAAGGAGATAACAGAGATACTGAGACCTGCCAGTTGAAGTTATAGGATCTTTTTGGACTCAGGGGTACTCTCAGGGGTCACAGAGAAGCTTCTTGCTTTGTTCAAGTCCTTTCTCCCTTCCTTACAAAAGAACACCAAAGATCACTCACTAATTCATTCATTCATTCGTTCAATCGATAAAGAGTTCTTCATTCACCAACTGATATACTCAATAAATATTTATGGAGTACTGTTATGGACTGAATTGTGTCCTCATAAGATTCATATGTTGAAGCCCAGTATGACAGTATTTGAAAATCGTGAAGTGGCCCCTGGGGTTCGTTGTCCCGCATCAGGAAAATTTAGAACGCAGACAACACTAGGAGTTTAGGAGTGGAGGTTTAATAGGTATAAGAGAAGAGAAAGAGAAACAGGTTCCTCTATAGAGAAAGGGGTTTCCGAGCAGAAAGGCCGGCTAGAGGCCAATGCACTGAATTTTATAGTCCAGTTTGAGAAGGCGGTATCTGATTTAGGCAGGACTCACAGATTGGTTCCATCAGGTATGACTTTCACATAGTTCGGGGAAGGGCTGCTTGCCCTACCCTAATCATCTTATGCAACTGGACTTTCCAGTTGATCGGTGCCATGTTGTCTGCTTCTTGCTGTACACGTGGCTGACAGAGAAGGGAAGATGGAGCCGCCATCTTGAAAATGTCTAGTCGGTAGTTCCTGCCGGCATTCAGCCCTGCAAGCTCCCAGCTTGTTTATGTCTGCGGCTCAACTTACAGCCTGCTCTTTGTTAGAAAATGATTTGGGGTTGCTTTTCATTAAAAGGAAAAGCCTTACTGAGGACTCCCATGCCCTTGCTATCTACCTAAATAATTCCTTCTTAATCCCTATAACATTAGGACCTACAAGGAGGTAATAAAGGTTAAGTGAGGGGGTCCTAAGAGTGGGGCATTAACCCAGTGGAACCGTGTTCTTATAAGAAGAGGAAGAGAAGCCAAAAATCTCTCCTGCTCCGTGTATTCACAGAGGAAAGACCATGTGAGGACACAGAAAGAGGGCAGTCATCTGCAAGCCAGGAAGACAGTTCTCACTAGAAACCAATCCTGACAGCACCCTGATCTTAGACTTCAAGCCTCCAGAACTGTGAGAACTAATTGTCTGTTGTTGATGCCACCCAGTCTGTGGTATTTTGTTATGGTCCCTCTAGTAGAGTAATAAGCACCTAGTCTACACAAACTCACGTCTAGGTACAGTGTGAACAGAACAGGCATGGATTAAGCCTCCAGGAGACACAGTTTAAAAGGAGAAATACTCTCTCCCCTCCGAATCCCCATGGCCTCTTTACTCCAAGTTGAGCTCCAGTTTTAGAGAGACTTATTGCTGGATTATGTAAGAGAGTTGGAACGAGCTTCCGGTAGATGACAAGCAAAGAATATGAGCCAGGTAGGTGGATGGGTGGAAAATTATTCCTCCTCACTGGAGCAACCTGATCATTATAAAGATCTTCCTCCAGAGAGGGAATCTGAACTTTCAGGAAAAGCAATTCTTTAAAAATGGAGATCAGTGATGATGGCACAAAGACAAAGAAGGAATCCCAAGGTCATCAACATATTTGTCATTTCATCCCTATCAAGGTGTTGGAAATAATAGATTTCACTTATTCTTTATATCATTCCCAACAAATTGCTTCTGATAATCAACAATAAGAAGTCAGGGATGAAACAGGAATGTGGACATTCATCACTATACTACCTTATAGTGACTGAACAGACAGCTGATTGCTGTACAAATTATGGCATGGCAAAGATGAGTCAAGGCCATCTGACACGATAAGATTAAGATCCTTTCTCTTTTGTTATGTGAGCCACCAGGGCAATAGGAGTAGCGCCTCCAGAAAGAAATAGAGAAAACTAGTGGAATAATTCAATTTATAAATGCTCTGTGAAATCTTTCTCTTGAGATTAATTTGCAGTGGCATATTACCAACTCCCAGCCAATAAATAATATTGGATATGCAATGTTGGATACTGTCTATCCAACAGCCTGCTTACTGATCATCTCCACTCAGATGGCTCACAGGCACGTCAGACTCCAGATAAGCTACAGCGATATTGCATTAGGCCTTTAAGATCTTAAGAACCTGATACCTGAGTTCTAAGTAACACCAGGATCCCCAAAGGGCCATGTCCACTGTAAAGGAGAGGAAGTTTATACTGGGAGTCAAAACAGTATTCAAAAGAAATAGTCATTTAGATGGGAAATTGAGGGTCTAAATATGGAAAGGTTTCCTAACAATGCCAAAGACAACATGAGTTTATCTGGAAAAGAGAAGATTTTGTATGAGGAATGGAAAGGAGGAAAGGGTAAGCATAAATGTTTGCACTATCTGTGGAAGTGTTCAAGCATGGGTTATTGACTTCACCAGGGATGTTATTCTCCCCTCAAAACCATCTCTGGACCTTGGCTAATAATCTAGGAGAGAAAACCATACTTGGAGCAGATATCTTGCTTCTTGGAAGCCAAGATGAAGTAAGTGCCCTTCCAGCAAGTCTGAGGTTGCCTAAGCTGCCAGCCAACCCAGGTTCTTGGGTATTTACTCTGTAGGGGTTGTTGCTCATGTATCAAAGTTGACAGCTCCTGGGTAAGAAGATGTGGGGGAAAACAAACTTCTGTTGACAGCAAGGTGATCTACTGGAGCTCAAGACCATTTGCCATCTGATCTCCTCTTTGATCTCTTTCTGAAGATAGGCATCCCCCCTCTGGATTCCCACACATCATTATCAATCCATTTACCTTACTGTTTCATAATCATCACCTGATCTCTCTTAGTAGACCTTGCTCTCTTTCAGGGTAGGAGCCTGGTCTCCTCTCTCTTTAACTCCCTGGAATCTAGCACATGGTAGGTGTTCAATAAATGTTGGCTGGGTAACTGCATGAATACATGTTTTTCAAAAAGTTTTAACATGTGAATTCAGTTTTGCAAAGGAAAGTATACACATACACAAACACACAACACAACACAATTCTGAAATACTCTGACATTCACGGCCAGTGAAATGGCCTCCTAATGTGCTCTTTATTTGTAGATCACACTTGGAAACACATTACTGTAGCCAGATTCTAGGAACTAAGTACCAAGTAAATGTCAGCTGGACATTAAGATTTCAAAAATTGTCATCTGGACATTTGGAAAGGTAAGGCTAAAATCTGTCTGCTTGGCTTTTTCCCATTCTGCCAGGAACAACCTTTTTACATTCCTTCCAAGATTCTTCCCAAAGATCTGTCCTGATCTGCAGTCTCAGGGGGGCTCTGAAATAGCTATTATTTATATTTCAATTATTTTACATTTTAAGCTCTGTGTGTATCCTTAAAAATATGACCATCTGTCTCTTATCTGTTGCAAGAACTAAACTATAGCAACCAAGAAAATGCTGTCTCCCAAGAGAAGATAACTTTCTTACCCAACCAGAAAAAAAATACTGGCACCCTGGGACGGGGTTTCAAGCTGCAGTTCACACCCAATTTCTAAGTATTATCTGAAACTGCTTGAGAAAACCAAGGACATGCTTTGTTCTTTATAAAACTGGTTAGTTACAAAACTCAGAAACACATTCCCATGGTTGGAAGCAAAGCTATAAATCACAGAAAGGTTTTACATTTCCTATTAGCCAGGAGTGTGAATAAGTGAAAAAAATAAATAGGACTGTATAATATCAGAGAGGGGCAACAGAATGAAGTCATAGGTAGGAGGAGGTAAAGCAGAAATTCAGATACTTGGATTCAAATCCCAGCTCTACTACTCATTATGTGACCTTGGCAAGTTTCTTAAACTCTCCATGCCTTAGAATCCTCAACTGCAAACTGGGGATAATAGTATGGTCACCTCATGGTGGTGTTGTGAAAATTAAATAAGTTAATAAATGAATATTCCATGGAGCAGTGCTTGGCACAGAATACATAGTAATGGCCATTATTCTTATTAGAACATAAGTTTGATCAGGGTAGAAATTTTTATTTGATTATTCCCTGCTGTATTCCCAGCACCTAGAACAGTTCTAGGCACATAGCAGGCACTCAGTATCTGTTAAATGAATGACTAAATGAATAGCTGGAATATAAAGAGAACAGTTTCCCAAGAAGTTTGTGATTATTGACTACTATATGACTCCTCTCCCACTCTCAACCCTTCAACCACACAAAGCAGTAGCTAATGCCAAATCCAAAGAACTTGGGTTTACGTCCACTACAAGCTAATTTCCAGATTAATTCAGCCCTGAAAAAAAGTGATCTTGAAAGGTAACTGAGATTAGATGTTTTATGAGAACAGCCTAACATCAATTTCCTGCTTCTTCTTTTAAATCTACCTTTAGTGACTGGTGTTTTCAGTAGTAACTTGGTTGTTTAGGGAGGTAGAGTTACCTTCTTTTGGTCTGGGGGATAGAAGTTGCCTATTTTTTTGAAAAAGTGAAAGTTGTTAAGATTTCACATTCATGGTCAGCATGGATCCAATTTGAAGATTTGTATATAAACGGGTCCCTAAGCAAGATAAAAATAATTTATAAAATGTCTTTAAATTACTTTAAATGCCCAAAGTGATTAATTCCATGAGGCTCAAACTGGCTGCATGATAGGACCACTTTTGGGCCAAATCTTTGTCCAGGACATTGGGGAACTCATTCCTGCAGGACATCAGGCCAAGTGTTTCTCTCTCCACTGACAACTGAGGTATCAGATTGCATATTGTTTCTGATTCTTCAAATATACCCCTTAGCCTGACTAGTTTTGAACAAAACAAAACAAAAAATCCCCAAAAACCTGTCTTTCAAGAAATGCTTATGCATTAATTTAATTCTGGAGAGGTATCACAGAATGTTGCATAAAATGTTCCATACAAAAACATTATTATTAATATCCTTAATTAAAACACAAACAATTACAGCACACAGATTCAGCCAAATTAGTAAAATTACATATTAGGTAACTGGGTTGCTAAGCAATGTTACATCCTCATTTTACTTAATTGCTGTAATTAGCATCTCCCAGCAGATGCCACAATGCAAGCCAGACACACACACACACACACACACACACACACACGAAGCACTGGCCAGATCCCTTACATGGTTCTGGCAGTCTCAAATACTTTCATCCACTGGCCACCCCAATGGAGCCTGGGAGTCAACAGACCCTTCAGGAAAGAAATGAGGGTCAAAGAATCACTAACAAGTACCAAATGGTCAGGTGAGATGGGCTTCCCAGGAACACTCTCTAACCCCCCTGCATAATTTCCCCCAGCTAGGAATAGCCAATCAATTGCCTCATGTATATCTTCTAACCTGGTTTCATCTGGGCCAGGTGCGGTGGCTCATGCCTGTAATCCCAGCACTTTGAGAGGCCAAGGCAGGTGGATCACCTGAGGTCAGGAGTTCGAGACCAGCCTGGCCAACATGGCGAAACCCTGTCTCTACTAAAAATACAAAAATTAGTCAGGCTTGGTGGTGGGCACCTGTGATCCCAGCTACTCAGGAGGCGAAGGTAGAAGAATTGCTTGAACCCTGGAGGCAGAGGCTGCAGTGAGCCGAGATTGTACTATTGCACTCCTGCCTGGGTGACAGAGCAAGATGTCGTCTCAAAATAAATAAATAAATAAACTCCTTTCATCTAAATATGGTGATGAAAGGCAAGGTCCCATGTCTCAGAAAGTTGATATTGAGGGATACTGACTATAAGAAATGAACAAATTAGTACAGGTGAATAGCAGCAAAACAGCTTGGAGTCAATTCCTGACTATTCAGTGGCATTATCCAGGTAGATTTCCGGAGACAAGTGACTGTCCTCCATACCTTTCTTCGTGCCCTCGTGATCTGCCAGTAGTATTATGGACAGAGAAAAGCGGATGTTCACCGCGTGAAAGGTTGTGTGGATGTATTACCTCGTTTAATTTCCACAACGCTTCTTTGAAAGTGGTATTATGAGCTCCACTTTATAAACAAGGAATCCATGGTTCTATGCAGTGAAATAACTGCTTAGGATCCCACAGGTAGTGTTGAGAATTTGAACCCAGGGCTATATGACTACAGAGTCCATACTCTTTCTATCACACACAAAAAGAGCCAAACTCCAGCTCACCAACTATAGGTGGGGAAGGAAACTGAAGGGAAAGAGGCTGGGCGCAGTGGCTCACACCTGTAATCCCAGCATTTTGGGAGGCTGAGACGGGTGGATCACTTGAGGTCAGGAGTTCGAGACCAGCCTGGCCAACATGGTGAAACCGCATCTCTACTAAAACACAAAAATAGACGGGCGTGGTAGCACATGCCTGTAATCCCAGCTACTTAGGAGGCTGAGGATCGCTTGAACCGAGGAGGGGGAGATTGGAGTGAGCCGAGATTGCACCACCGCACTCCAGCCTGGGAGACAGAATGAGACTCCATCCCTCCCACCCCCCCCCAAAAAAAACAAGAAAAATTAAGAAAAGAAACTTGAAAGGAAAAAATATAATGCAGACTTCAGGTCATCCATGGGTTTAATTTATCCCTGTGCTGCTCTCCTCCAGAGGTAAACAAGAATTACAATCTGATGGATATTCTCACATCATGACGGTCCAACGTCTTGGGAAATTTTTCCTTTGAAGTTACTTTTTTTTTTTTTTTTTTTTTTTTTTTTAGCACTCTTGGAGCTATACATTTTAAATATTTTTTTGAATCTTTTAATTAACTCTTACATATTCTCTTGTCTAACTATGCTTTAATTAGTTCAACATACGTCCCATTGTGTGTGTAGAATACATAGTATAGAAAGGCCTTCAGGAATGTCTCCATGGATGGTAATGACTAAAATCAGTCCAATTTTAATGGAAAATTGAAACCATGAGCAAATAACCTGAACAATCAGCTCTTATAACACTCAGCTTTTCCTATTTCATACTGCTTCCATAAATTCTCCTACCATCAGTCCTGGCTACAATGTTGGCCACTAACAGGAGCCTATTAAGTTTCTCTAACTGAAATGAACATTCCTGCCCCAAAGAGGAAGCCATCTGCAGGCCTCCTGTCTGTGGAGCTGTTACAAGTAGCATTTAGAGATAGCTCTGTTGTGTGTGCCAAGGAGTTGCAGTCTTCTGACTCCTACCCTCCCCCATACCCATCCAAACAGCCAACAGTTTCATTAACCTCAGTCCTTAGAGCTCAATTACTGTGATTTAAGACACTAGGATTCCCAGATAAAATGCAGAGTCAAATATGTCACATTACTTACTTTAATTACAATTATTTTATCTGGTCTTTAACAATTGCTAACATTTATCAGTCACTTATTATGTCTCAGTCATATGCTTAATATTTATATATGCTAGCTCAATCAGTCCTATCAATCATTGTATAAAATGGAAGATATTACCGCCCCCTTTGTTCAGATGAGGAGACTCTGATTCTGAGAGACTGGTATTTTGCCCAAGATCGCACTGCAAGTAGAGGTCTCAGGATTCAACTCCTGGTTTGTCTGATTTCAAAATCCGTGGATCTCCTCACTTTTCTTATATCCCACCCACCACTCCTGAGGGGCTCCTTGTTAGCAGGAGAGAAGACCAGAGACCAGACACTGGAAGATCACTAGGTATATGGGGACAAATGGGATGGCTGGGTGTGGAAGGCAAACCCCACACTTCCCAGTTTGACAGCCGTTAGATTCTTGGGCATGTAAATTTCTTCATGCCACCCCAGGCAATGCCATAGAATATGCCCCATATTCTCTACCAGTAAGGATAACCCCCAGGGTTAGCATGGAAACCATAGGCTGATTGTAATTTAATGTTTGACAAATGCAATAGGCCAAACTTTCTAGTGAAAAGAATTCCTAAAATTTCTGAGGCTGGCCTGAGGCAGCTACTACTACTACTTTTAGCACTTAGAAATGGGTTAGTTGTGGGCAACCCGCTTGGGTCCCCTTCCACCCTTCCATGCTGTGAAAGCTTTGTTCTTTCGCTCTTCACAATAACCCTTGCTACCGCTCAAAATAATAATAATAATAATAAAGAAAGAAAAAAAAAGAAAACGAAAGAAACGGGTTAGTTGCTTAGGCACCAAGGATTACCCATCAGGTTTAGCCGAAATGCTCGGTATGCCTGGCTCCCAAGCAATCTGGGAGTAGAGAAGTGCACATTCTTCAGTTCCCCTTTCAAGCCAACCCCACACCCTTCTCTTAGGCCCACGGGACAATAAACTGGACTCAGAGCAGTGTCACTCTTTTTATAAGCTCTGTGTTCCCGAAACTCCCACCAGCCACTGGGACTGGCCGTGCAGAATTTCTGGGTTAAACCTCCTCTATAACTCTAGAAATAATGTGACCTTAATCCTCACTCTCTGTAGACCCATCTCATTTGCCAATTATGACGACACTGACAAAAAAACTAACGCTCTTACTCCATACAAGGGAGCATACCTTTTTTTTTTTTTTAATGTTTAGCAATATCAAATAAACTTTGGCTAAGCAAAAAATGTTCTCCCAAGGACTCATACAAAGCTGAGGGATGAGAATTGCTAAAATTACAACATGTTTGCAAACTTCCCGAGTGCACTGCTATAAATTGTACCATCAATGGACTCACAGGGGCACCATCCGCGTTTGGCAGTGGGAGAGGAGAGATCACTGCTCGTAAACATCTCTGCATGGCAGTCGACACCAAGAACATGTTGTGAGCATTTCTGGTGCCACTTCTATGAAACACACAATCAAATTTTCATCCTCCAGAAAAATATAAATTAGATGTGCCTGGGCCTAAAAAGGAAAACCCAAGCAAAGAAACACAACTATGAACTCTTTGAGGGAATAACTTGATTTAGAAGAAAACTGTTTCCTACTGGCTACAGTCCTGGGCATTCCCTCTTGTGCTAGAGAAAAGACTGAACAAAGCTCCCTAGCTCTGCTCTGGGGAAGAGAAGGGGAATGACAGTCACCTGGCCCTACTATGTGTATTTATGAAAAATAAGGCCGGCCAGGCACGGTGGCTCATGCCTGTAATCTCAGCACTTTGGGAGGCCAAAAGAGATGGATCACTTGAGGTCAGGAGTTCGAGACCAGCCTGACCAACATGGTGAAACGCCATCTCTGCTAAAAATACAAAAAAGCCAGGCATGGAGGCTCACACCTGTAATCCCAGCTACTTGGGAAGCTGAGGCAGGAGAATTGCCTGAACCTGGGAGGTGGAGGTTGCAGTGAGCTGATATCACGCCACTGCACTCCAGCCTGGGCAACAAGAGCAAAACTCTGTCTCAAAAAATAAAATAAAAAAGAAAAAGAAGGCTGCACATAGGTCATTGCTATGAATGGCATTGTGCCCCTTTCCACCCAATTCATGTGTTGAAGCCCTAACCTCCAAGGTGACTGTATTTGAGATAGGGCCTAAGAGGAGCTGGTTAAAGCTAAATGGGGGGCCTGTTATGATAGGATTAGCGTCCTCAAAATGATAAGAGACAATGGAGAGCTTGCATTCTCTCTCCATGCACACACAAAGTACAGGTCATTTGAGAATGTTAAAACAGGGCAGCAGTCCCAGGAAGATGGTGCTCACCAGAAACTGATCATGCTGGCACCTAATCTGGGGCTTGTAGCCTCTAAAATTGTGAGGAAATAAATATCTGTTGTTTAAGTCACCCAGTCTATAGTATTTTGTTATGGCTAATACGTTCATCATATTTTAATTTTCATAATTGCCTTGCAATAGATATTATTATTATTATTTTGAGACAGAGTTTCACTCTTGTCACCCAGGCTGGCGTGCAATGGTGTGATCTCGGTTCACTGCAACCTCCGTCTCCTGGGTTCAAGCAATTCTCCTGTCTCAACCTCCCACGTAGCTGGGATTACAGGCATGCACGTCATGCCTGGCTAATTTTGTATTTTTAGTAGAGACGGGGTGTCTCTATGTTGGTCAGGCTGGTCTCAAACTCTCGACCTCAGGTGATCCACCCGCCTCAGCCTCCCAAAGTGCTGGGATTACAGGTGTGAGCCACCGTGCCCAGCCTATGATTCTATTTTTCAGATGTGGAAACAGATCAGAGAGAAGACGTCACTTGCTCGTGGTCATAATCTGGGGCTTGCCTGGGCAAAACTGCAGTGCACACCCAGGTGTGTCAAATCTGATATGATGAAACACTGTTTTCCCTCTCTACCAGCAAATCCAATTATCTTCCATTTATTAAGGAGATATTTTTGGAGACTTTTTGTTGGCTTATCTCTTAATTTTTAGTTTCTGCTAACAGGATGGATTTTAAAAGTTTTTTTAGCAGGTGGTATAACGATGACCTGTGAATTTTAGTTGGTTACAAATTTTCAGTGTGATGGAGTTCTTTTAAAAATGTAGCCAACGTATTTTTAAACCCCAAAATAGAAGAGGGGTTAAAAAATTAGAAAATAACCAAATTTATTTAGCACTTGCCATATGTCAAGCACTAATCTAAGCAGTTTACATGATCTAGTGTAATCCTTACAATAACCCTATTAGGCAGGTACAGATATTGGGCACATATTACTGATGAAGGACATGAGGCGAAAAGAGATTACAAAACTTGCCCAAGGCTCCAAGGCTTGGTAAGTAGCAAGGCTGGGATTCGGAGCCAGGTTGTCAGTTTCTAGAATCCAAGCTCTAGAGCATTCGTGTGATGGACACTATGCAGCCATGAAAATAAAGCTAGCAAAGAATGCAAAACACCAGTGAAAATGCGCTAGAAGGTCATCTAAGTGAAAAGGAAGGGCAGCAACACACCACATTTTAGGAGCTGTGGATCACTCTGTGAGGCTGGGACCCAGGACAGCCTTAGAACTGATCCATTGGCGGTCATCACAGCTTGCGGCCAAACAGCGCTTCTGAAGAATCACAGGGAAAAGAACCACATCGTTGCTGCAGAGTTCCCCTCCCACCATGCTGTGGTTTGAATGTTTGTGTCCCCCCAGAATTCATGTTGAAACTGAAGCTCTAATGTAAAAAAAGGATTAAGAGGTAGGGCCTTTAAGGAGGTGACTAGGTCCTGAGGGCCCCATTCTCATGGATAGGATTAGTGCCTTATAAAAGGGCTTGGGGAGCTGGGTGTGGTGGCTCATGCCTGCAATCCCAGCACTTTCGGAGGCTGAGGCAGGCGGATCATCTGAGGTCAGGAGTTTGAGACCAGCCTGGCCAATGTAATGGCCTATTAAAATACAAAAATTAGCCAGGTGTGGTGTCTCTATTAAATACAAAATTAGCCGGTGTCTCTATTAAATACAAAATAGAGACCGGTTGTGGTGTCCCTATTAAATACAAAAGTTAGCTGGTGTCTTTATTAAAAATACAAAAATTAGCCATGTGTGATGTTGTGTGCCTGTAGTCCCAGCTACTTGGGAGGCTGAGGCAGGAGAATCACTTGGACCTGGGAAGTGGAGGTTGCAGTGAGCCGAGATTGCGCCATTGCACTATAGCCTGGCGACAAGAGCAAGACTCTGTCTCCAAAACAACAACAACAACAACAACAACAACAAAAACCCATAAAAACAAAAAACGGGGGGCTTGGGAAGTCTGTTAGTCCCTTTTTTTGCCCTTCCACCCACATGAGAACACAGCAAAAGGCTCCATCTATGGAGCCGAGAACATGACTTTACCAGACAGCAAATCTGCTGGCACCTTGATCTTGGACTTCCCAGTCTCCAGAACTGTAAGAACTGCATTTCCATTACTTATAAATTACCCAGGCTAACTTATTTTATTACAGCAGCCCCAAATGGACTCGGACACACTACAAACCCCTGAGAAGACGGGAGGCAGCAGCAGCACACAGTCTTCTAAATCAATAATTCTCCAACTGGAGCCTGTGTCAGAAACACCTGGAGGCTTGTTAAAATCAAAGATGGACCGGGTCCCATTCCCAGAGTGTCTGATTCAGTTGGTCTGGAGTGGAGTTGAATATTTGCTTGTTTAACAGTCCCAGATGGTACTCCCGCTGCTAGGTAAGCCAGAAACTCTAGGTCTCTGATTCCATCCGCAACTCTGTCCTCACTCTGCGTGATTAGGGGTAACAATTCCCTTGATTGTTAGCTGGAATAAAAGGCCACCTGCTGCGTGATTTATTTGTCAGGAAAGAAAACTTTTATATATGATACACTCAGCAAATTCTAAGAGCCATTGAAACTCTAGGAAATAAGGATATGCTCTTAGGAAGCTGCACAGAATAGTGGATAAGAATCAAAAGGTAGAAACAGAATCTCAGGTCCATCTTTTACTGTTACTGTTGCATGACGGTGGGTAAGTAACTTAACTACTTAGTTCCTAAGTTAACTGATCTGTAAAATAGGAATAAAACCTTAACCTTTTGGGGTTGTGAGGGTTGAATGTGGTAACCCTGAAAAACATTTTCCTGGTTTGTTAAAAGCACATTCTCCTGATCCACAACCCCAACCTAAGCCAGAATAACTAAGGCAGGGTTTTGAAGACCTGAATCTTAATAAGCATCCAGATAATCCTCATACTGGGCAAGGTTTGCAAACCCTAATAGAATCCACCTAAAGCACGTAGCCTTGATCTATGCCCAATAAGGGCCAGCCACTACTTCGTTACAGAGTTCATCTACTTTTTTTTTTTTTTTTTTAAGAGACAGGGTCTTGCTCTGGACCCAGGTGCTGGAGTACAGTGGTGCCATCATGGCTCACTGCAACTTTGATCTCCTGGGATCAAGCAATTCTCCCACTTCATCCTCTTAAGTCACTGGGACTACAGGTGTGCACCACCATGCATGGCTAACTGTGCTTTTTTAAATTTTATTTTATTTTTGTAGAGATGGATTCCCCATGTTGTCCAGGCTAGTCTTGCACTTCTGGCCTCAAGCAATCCTCCCACCTCAGCCTCCCAAAGTGCTGGGATTACAGACATGAGCCAAAGTGCTCAGTCCAGCTTGATCTATTTTGAAAATAATATTACCATGGCCTTCTTGATAATATCACCCAAGGTGATTAGTTAGTAGGCACAGTATAATACATTTTTTAAAAACATAGCCCTATATCGTAAGTAAAAATTATACCATACCTTTATGATTTGTGCATATTACTATTTATAAATTAGATCTCAATACAAGATTTTTAAAATAAAATTTTTAAAACAGGAATGATCCTCTTCTTTAGAAATATACACAGACAAATAATACTAGTAGACAGATTACATGCCTATGTGGTCATATATAAAGGGCACGGTGCTGTATACGCTGTATAGAATGCATTGGAAATAAATGAAAGAGTCACTTGTTGAACTTAAATAAGTGGCTAAAAAGCAGTCAATGGAAGTGCTGGGGTAACCTCTGCAATAGAATGATTCTGCTTCCCTTTGAATGCTACCACTTCTGGCACGGACCGTCCCCCACAACTCACCAGAAACCAACAGCATCAGCCCAGCTTCCCACCTCAGACAGCCACCTTTATCCGCAAGGAGATAAGAGTTTCTATTTCAGCTGGGGTGGACCCTGCCTCCTACAACAATTCATTAGGAAGTTCAGCCTGGAGCTGCAAAGGGGCTCCATCTCCATGACATCATCTCACAGAGAAGGCAGGGGTCATGTTTTTCCCATTGTTTGCTTTCTAAAAGTCTTTTTCTAGGTACATCCACAGGGTCTTGGGGAGAAGCTGATCAGGACTGATGCTCTGGTAGCTGATGCTTAAGCCAAAAGATCAGTTAAAACTCTATTATACCAAAGTATATTTTCCTTTGGCTTTGGAGACAATGGCATTCCAGTGAGTGTGTTTCACAGATGGGGATTCTGAAAGAGGGAGCTGGGGTGATCCGGCTGGGGTTAAGCACCCATCTGGAGGAAGGAAGACTAGGATGCGAACTCCCAGCTCTGCCATATCCAGGCTGCAGCCCAGGAGCAGGCAAAAGCTCACCTACTACTTCAAGAGGATAGAGTGAGAATGAATAGCCAGTGCCACCTAAGATCCTGGACATACTCTGCCTCATGGACTACCAGCCAGAGACCAAGGCAATCCTTCAGGCCTAATTGTATCATTCCTCATAGGGCTAATATACACACAGAGGAACATTTCCTCCTGCAGTTCAGTGGTTAGGCTGGGTAATTTGGGAGAGGGACAGTGAGTTGAGGGGACAACTATTACAACTGGGTCCCCTTTATGGTTGCATTGTAGACACTGATTTTTTTTTTAACTGCATCTTCTTTTTGTCTTTTTTATTTATTTACTTATTATTATTATTTTTAAATAGAGTCTTGCTCTGTTGCCCAGGCTGGAATGCAGTGGCGCGATCTTGGCTCACTGCAATGCTGCTTCCCAGGTTCAGGCATTCTCATGCCAAACCCTACTGAGTAGCTGGGATGACAGGCCCCCACCACCATGCCTGGCTAATTTTTGTATTTTTAGTAGAGATGGGGTTTCACCATGTTGACCAGGCTGGCCTTGAACCCCTGACTTCAGGTGATCTGCCTACCTTGGCCTCCCAAAGTGCCGGGATTACAGGTGTGAGCCACCACGCCCAGCCTGCATCTTCTATTCTAAATGACCACAATGATGCACTGAAGAGGTTTCCATTTCCTGTTTTCATATTGGTTGCAGGCTTATGGGTTTAGGCTATTCATCTGGTTTACTCTCGGTTCAGACCTGGCACCTGTGTCTCTTGTGAACCTGTAACAGACACTTTCAGTGCTCCACTCAAACCTCTTCAGGTCCCATTTACTGTTTCTGCACACCCATCCCTCCTTCTGGGCCTTTGCTTTTAAGGAATCACACTTAGGACTTTCCTGCTTGTGCAGAAGCCTGAAGAGCCTGCGAGATGACATCTCTCCAGGCAGCCTCAGCTGTCCATGGACTGCTGGAGGAATGTACAGGTCCAGTCACTTGCCTGAGTCGGGACAAACTTGGAAGGAGTCATTTACATGCTCTAGGGAAGTGCTGTCTGATAGAATTTTGGTGGTGATGGCAATGTTCTAGATCTGTGCTGTTCACAATGATAGTCACTAGCCACAGGTGGCTGTTGGACAGTTGAAATATGGCTGAGGAGGCTGAGGATCTGAATTTTAAATTTTACTTTAATTATTTTAAATAGCCACATCTGGCTAGTGGCTACCATGCTAAGCAGTCTAGCTCTCAAGCCCCCTGTAAGGTCAGGCTGAGACCGAGATTTTGCCTGAAATACTAGCCTCCTTCGTTCCTCTCTCGGTTGTCCTTCCCCCTGTCCCTTCCAGGCTTCTCCTGGGAGCATTTGCTTAAGAACTCACTGCCACTTCAGTCCTTGTTGCCTTCTCTGTTTCTGAAGAACCAGACCTAAGGCAGAGCCTTTCTCAGTCTCCTCGTCTTACCAGAGGGTTGGAGTCCCAGTGCTAAACCTGGTTACAAGATAGGAAAGCTGAAAAAAAAAAAACAAAAAAAACAAAAGAGGGGAGACTCCTGGGGAGCAATTTATCTCTTCCTGTAGCTGAGTACTTTGTGTCCTCACAGAATTTTTTTTTTTTTTTTACAATGGAATCAGGATCACTGCAAAATTGTTTGGATTCAACAGTCACTCCTTGGACATTTGTTATTTGACACCAAATGTAAAAATATCTACCCAGATCACATCCATGATTCTTATCATCCCCAAAGACTCCTGCCACTCACCATGGTTCCAATTTCAAAAGGTAAAAAAGGATACACTAGTGAAAAGTCTTCCTCCCCATCTCCCACCTCTGTGCCAATCCCCAGTGGTACCAAGGCACAGGTAGGCAAGTGACACACAGTTCCAGAACTGGAATCCCACCTCCATCTCTCAGAAGCTACACCACCTGGGGTGATTCCTGAACTCTTCTGAGCCTCAGGTACCTAATCTGCAAAATGGGCACACTAATACAGGCCTTGCAGAATGGATACACAAGTTGGAAACGGTAACTTGTGTCAAGTGCTGGGTACTTAGTGAATATCTGATTCATTTTCCCTCATTCCCCAGGGCCATACATGGTGCTTTAACTGGGCCATGCAGCACTGCATAAGCTCTGTGCTTGGATCTCCCCTAAGCCTGGAATGCCCATGCCCCTCTCTGGGCTCCCTTCCCTTGTTCCTCTGGTGAGTTTTCCCTCAGGCTTCAATTCAACATGACTTCTACTACAAGGAGTCCTCCACCACTCTCCAGGCAGAGTTTGGCATTTTTTGTTGTCTTTATTGCAAACGGTTCCTTATGTGTTCCTGCACGTCGGCACACTTTGTTCCAGATAATGCTAGGTTCACAAGTTTGAATTTTTTTCACCTCTTTATCCCTTGCCCCAATTATAACTCCTGGCACATAGTAGATGATTTATAAATGTTGACTGATGAATGAATGAAAGAATGAATAAAAAAGCAGCCCCCATTGTTCATAATGCCAAGAAACTCTGAGAACAAGGCTATGTACTAGGGTGAATTTTATTTTCATGTTGCCTGAGAGGCACAGAAACTACCTTATTTCAACTTTTGTTTCTGAAAATCATTTCAAGAGGCTTGGGTCCAACTTTCCTTCTTAGTAACTGGAATCCAGTGACTGTGGTCTAATCTTTCTTTGGTTTCTGTTGTGGGAATGTCTCAGAATCTGAAGATAAAATGTTGTTCCATTGGATGAAGACTCTGGATGCAAAGTACAGAAAGCAATAGCGATTGGGCCGAATTCTCATGGGCCCCAAGACACAGCCTGAGTCTTGTGTGCAGTTAAGGATGTTTACATTCTGATTATTGGGGTTTTTTTTGTTTTTGTTTTTTTTTGAGACGGAGTCCCACTCTGTCACCCAGGCTGGAGTGCAATGGCGCGATCTCGGCTCACTGCAACTTCTGCCTTCCAGGTTCTAGTGATTCTCCTGCCTCAGCCTCCTGAGCAGCTGGGAACCACAAATGGGTGCCACCACACCCGGCTAATTTTTGTATTTTTGGTAGAGATGGGGTTTTACCATGTTATCCAGGCTGGTCTCGAACTCATGATTTCAGATGATCTGCCCTCCTTGGCCTCCCAAAGTGCTGGGATTACAGGTGTGAGCCAGCGTACCCGGCCATGATTACTGCAGTTTTATTACAAAGCTGTATTGTACTTTAATAGCCATTCTGCCAAACATTCTGAAGTTCGAAAGCTTCAAATATTAAATTACTTTTCAATTTTATTTTTCAAAAGTGATCTAGGCTTGGTTCCTCACCCCGAAAACCTCCTCTATTCCCCTCTGGGGCCAACAATTTCCATCTTTTAGCTCCCTACCCACCGGTCCCACCCCCGCTGCTGGTCTTCATTATCAATCACGACTGGAAGTAACAAGGATTTTTCTGGAATTTCAGCTCTATTCACTGCTGGCACTTTAACCTTGTGTTACTTCTTGCTCTGCTACTGGGTCTCATTGTCCTCCTTGCAGCCAGCTGACCGTTGACCATAACCCGTCTGGCAGCTCAGTACTTCCAGGATGGAGAGCGCAGCTTATTTCTGTCTACATCTTGCTCAGGTCAGATGCTCCAAAACCTCCGTCCACTATGCTTTGTCTCTTGGACCAAACTCCTTCCAGTGTTTGTCTCACATTGTTCAATAATTCATTCAACAGACATCGAGGGCACGATATTGCCAGGCACTATGCCAGGAAGGCCACAAATATGACTGTGTCATGCCTAGTTTGCAGGTAAAGAAGCAGAGGTATAGAAGGAATGCAAACAGCTCACTGTCATAAAGTACAAATAAAAAGAGCTGGCAACAGAAGTCAGGTTTGGGAAATGTCAGCTACTTGAAAGCAAGACTCGAGTTTGATTCATTTCTGCTTTTGGGATATAAGCTTTCAAAGAAGGGGACAAGGATGCAACACATTAAAACTGTATTTCAGGCTAGGTGCAGTGGTTGAGAAGAACGTCCATAGTCCCAGCACTGTGGGAGGCCGAGGCAGGCAGATCACCTGAGGTCAAGAGTTCAAGACCAGCTTGGCCAACATGGTGAAACCCTGTCTCTGCTAAAAAAAAAAAAAAAAAAAAAAAAAAAAAAAAAAGTCAGGCGTGGTGGTGGGCGCCTATAATCCCAGCTACTCAGGAGGCTGAGGCAGGAGAATCACTTGAACCTGGGAGGCAGAGGTTGCAGTGGGCCGAGATAGTGCCATTGCACTATAGCCTGGCGACAAAAGCAAGACTGTGTCTCAAAAAAAAAAAAAAAAAACCCATAAAAACAAGAGCAAAACTCCGTCTCAAAAATAAATAATTAAAAATCAAACTGTATTTCAAGTCTTGGTTGCTGTGAATAATGTTGCAATGAACATGGGAGCATAACTACCTCTTTAAGACCTTAATTTCAGTTCCCTTGGGTATACACCCAGAAGTGGGATTGCTAGCTCACATTAGAGTTCTGTTTTTAATTTTTAGAGAAGTCTCCATACTGTTTTCCAGAGTGGTTGCACCATTTTACATTCCTATCAACGGTATACAAGGATTTCCTTTTCTCCATTTTACATTCCTACCAACAGTATACAAGGGTTTGCATTTATCAAATGATAAACAACACTTGTTATCATTTGTCTTTTTGACAATAGCCATCCTAACACACATCGTAACCACATCCTCACTGTGGTTTTGAATTGCATTTCTCGGATCATTAGTGACATTAAATACCTTTTCAAATGCCTGTTGGACATCTGTATGTCTTCTTTGGAGAAATGTCTATTCAGGTCCGTTTTGAATTTTTTTTTTTTTTTTTTTTTTTGCTATTGAAATGTAAGTCTTTACATATTTTGGATGTTAACCTTTAATTATATATGAGGTCTCCCATTTTGTAAGTTGCCTTTCCATTTTGTTGACTGTTTCCTTTGCTATGCAGAAGCTTTCTACTTTGATGTAGTTCCATTTATTTATTTTTGCTTTTGTTGCCTGTACTGCAGGTGTCATATACAATAAATCTTTGCCAAGGCCAATGTCAATAATATTTTCCCTATGTTTTCTTCTGGAAGTTTTACAGTTTCAGATCTTATCTTTAAGTCTGTAATCCATTTTGAGTTTATTTTTGTGTATGGTGTAAAATAGGGTTCATGGTTTGCATATGAATATCCAGTTTTCACAGCACCATTTATTGAAGAGAATATCCTTTCTACATTGTGTATTCTTGGCACCCTTGTCAACAATCAGATGACCACAGATGGATGAATTTATTTTTGGGCTCTCCAATCTGTTCTACTGGTCTATGTGTTTTTATGCCAGTATCATAAGGTTTTGATTATTATAGGTTTGTAATACATTTTGAAATCAGGAAGTGTGATGCCTCCAAATGTCCATTTATAGATGAATGGATAAAGAAAGTGTGGTATTTACATATAATCCAATATTATTCAACCTTAAAAAGAAAGAAATCCTCCCATATTTGACAACATGAATGAACCTGAAGAACATTATGTTAAGTGAAATATGCCAGACATGTAAGGACAAACACTACAGGATCCCATTTATATGAGGAATCTAAAATGACGAAGCTCTTAAAGCAGAGAGTAGAATGGTGGTTTCCAGCAGGGAGGGGGAAATGGGGATGTGTTGGCCAAAGGACATGAAATTTTTGTCATGCAAGTTGAATAAGCTCTAGAGATCTACTGTACAGCATAGCACCTATAGCTAACAACATGGTATTATATACCTAAAAGGTTGCTAAGAGGGCAGATCTTATGTTACATGTTATCACAAAAAATAAAATATAGAGGGAAGGAAGAAATTTTTGGAGGTGATGGATATGTTTACGGTGTCAACTATGATGATAGTTTCATAGATGTATATCTCCAAATTTATCAAATTGTATACATTAAATATGTACACACCTTTGCATGTCAATACCTCAATGAAATGCTTTTTAAAGACATATTTCACGTGAATAATACATGTGCATTGAAGGACCTGTAAAACAGAACCTGGCAGCCACCCTTCCACAGGAAGCATCATGTAACTGAGAAATAACTTGTTACGAGA
Source organism: Macaca mulatta (assembly GCF_049350105.2). NCBI lineage: Eukaryota > Metazoa > Chordata > Mammalia > Primates > Cercopithecidae > Macaca > Macaca mulatta. The sequence continues at coordinate 130,956,756 of NC_133413.1, forward strand.
TTTCCTGCCGAACAAGCCTTAAAAAGCACAGTGGAGTACTCCCATATAACACTCTTTTGTGCCACCCAGTGAAGACCCTTGCTTGGTGATTCTACTTGGACTTCAAGACTACAAACACATATGCCTAGTTCATTTCAAAGGGAATGAGATGGAGACCCAGGAAGCTGGCTAGATGAGGAACATCTCACAGATGTCACTGTTCCTTGATAATGGATGAGTCTTTTGTTCTTTGCCTCTGTGTTGTTGCTTCATGTTTGGCCATAAATGATCATTAATCTATGTGGCTAAAAATGTGTGGCTATATTCTTAAGGAGCTCTCAGCCCCTGCTGCAATAGTGAGCAGTAATATAACGTGTTGAGCTAACTGTAATTCATTAAAATAGTATCAACCTACAAACACATCATACCAAACCAAGGCCATGGCTACCTGGTGGCAAGAAGAGGGTATGTGTGAACTGGGCTGAACCAGGCTTCCTTCCTCCTTGGCATGCTGTCATAGATTAAAAGGTCTTTCTCAGTCAGCACAACCAGGGCTGGTTTCCACTGTTTCTCACTCTCCCCTGGCACCTGAAAAAGAAAGCAGAGAACTGTCAAATGACAGCCTGAGAAAAGGATGGTTATGAGAAGTTGGCATTCCCCTAATCAGAGGACTCAGCAATACGTTGAGTGTCTTTTGGTTTGGTTGCAAAATCAAAATGGAAAGAACCTTGTCTTTATTCCATCCTTCCTGATCTTTGAAAATATCTGTTGTCTCAAGGGCCCTGAAATGTACAGTCAGGACAGCCAAGCAGCAGTCCAGCTGCCACACATCTGTCACTGTTTCTCACCTGCCAGTCAGCACTGAATCTTGATTTCATAGTGGGAGGCAAATGCCTGGGGGAATAAGTACTTCCAGCTGATTCTCTGGTACAGTAGCATTTTTTAAAAATTATGAAATGGTAAGGTCTAAAAAGTTTTTGAATAAATATCTAAAGGCTCTGGAAAATGTACTATGGTGGCAAATGTCTACCCAGACAGAGTGAGACATCACAGCCTCTTTCCCTAGTCTTTTGCTCTTAGATTGGTTCTGTGATTCAGGCATCATCTTGAAACTTACCTGATTCTATTGAATGTCCAGTTCCATTCACCACCCATAATTTATTAACTCAAGGGTTGAGATGACCTGACAGGAATGTGAAAGCATTCTGAAAGTTATCAGTAGGATGACTGGACCAGATGATCTTTGAAAACCCTTCTAATCTGCAGAATCTGTGTAGCTCAGCTCTTATCTCATTAGCCATCCCCCTGGCCTGGTGTTTGCCCTTCCCAAACTTCCTATATGTTCTTCTATCTATATAGGACATTTGATGGGCCCTAGGATACATCTTTAAGCTCAGTTTAAAAACTCAGTGAATGCTCAATTCTTGCTACTCAAAATATGGACCATGTTGCAGTAGCATCAGCATCATCTGGGAGCTTGCTAGAGTCTCAGGCCCATCCAGATCTGTTGAATCCAAATCTGCATTTAAACAAAATCTTCAGGTAATCCCTATGCTGATTAAAGAAACACTGCTCCAGATGAGGTTAAGATTGCTTTTGACACTGACAACTAATCCAAGATTTAATGTTGTCATAGCAAGTCACAACTCAAAAATCTATTCAGAATCAAAGTAAATTAGACAGTAAGCTAAATATGTGATAAAGCTAATTTCTTCCCTTTCTAGTCTTATTACTTTAAGTGACACAATGGAATCTGTATAGAGATACAAGCATGTCTGTAGCTCTTGCTTTAAGCTAACACCCTAGTATGAGGAATGAGCGATAAGAAAAGATTTACAGAATGATATAAGGCTTGAGTTCTGTAGGTCCTACACGTAGGCTTCCTAAGTGAGTCTGTCATTTATTGCCTGTGTGACTCTGGACAAGATATTCTCTGTGCTTCTATTTCCTTACTGATAAGGATAATATCATACACAACAGTGATTTTGAGTGCTGACTCGGGAGCCAGCAGGCCTGAACACAAATTTGTGTTACCCAATTTACTAGCTGTGGGGGTCTTGGGCAATTCAACTAATTTCTTTGTGTCTCAGTTTCTGGATCTGTAAAATGAGAAATAATAGTACGTATAGCAGAGGGTGGTTGTGAAGATTAAATGAGCTAAAATTTGTAGAAATGCTTAATGCAGTGCAGAATAAGCATCATGTAAGTACCTGTTAAGTAGCACTTACCTCATCATGCTATAGTGGGGATTAAATGAGACAGTATGTGTAATGTGCTTGGCGTGGTAGCTGGCAGATGGTAACACCCTCAGTAAAACACAAGATGGGGAAATCGTGTCAGACACCAATTTTTTGAACATGTCAAAAATGGTGTCCTTTGGAAATGGCATCACTATGACAAGGCAATGACTTTCCTTGGGAAAAATTATAAGACGAGCCAAGAATAAGCTTGGTGCTGACAATTTCAATACCTTTTCTTCCCATCCTTTCCAAAGTTCTCCCAGGAAGAACTCATTGCTTGATGATCACCTTTATATTTTAATGCCTCCCTTCCAGCGATTCCAAACAACAACTGTGCTTCTGAAGAAGTGCCCTCCCCCACTCCACTGCTATAAAGCTATTTATACTAGGACATGAATGACTGTTGACATATTCCTCAATTTGTGCATTTTATGCATATTTTAAAAGCTAGTTTTAGCTTATTGCTTTTGTAAAAGGACTTTTTTCCAACAGAACAGCAGCATCTTCAACAGATCAAAATAAATTATTAGAAAAGGCAATGTACCAGACCCTGCAAGGTGAATAAAGTACGGTCTCAAGGCATAAAGCGTTTTGGGCGGGGCTTGGGGGGGAGTTCAGAATAAATTTTTTCCAGCTTCCACATTAAACTTAGTAAATTACTTTTCCAGCTCATTAAATAGGACTGGAGAAGCTACAAATGATCCTCCCAAAGTGACTATCTTACTTACCTAGTCAGATGCAATCCATTAACTTTGACCTGAATCGGTCATTTAAATGTGAACGAAACTAAGCATCATTCTTCAAAAACAATATTAAGTTTGCAAAATAAGACTCAACAGTAAATACCAACAGTATAATGCAGACTTCTCTACTGGTGTAATAACCAACTCACCTACGTGTCAAGTGGTATATGCAGGTTTAAATAATCCCAAAGCCCTAAAACATTTTACAGTTCATTGAAAACTGCTGTGTCCTTATGGTAAACTCTGCTGTGAGAGTGTGTCTGGAATTCGTGGGTTCTTGGTCTCACTGACTTCAAGAATGAAGCCACAGACCCTCCCGGTGAGTGTTACAGTTCTTAAAAAATAGTGTGTCCAGTTTATTCTTTCTGGTGGGTTCATGGTCTTGCTGGCTTCAGGAGCTAAGCTACAGACCTTAGCGATGAATGTTACAGCTCTTAAAGACCGGGTATCTGGAGTCCTTCCTTCTTCCTGGTGAGTTCCTGGTCACCCTGGCTTCAGCAGTGGAGCTGCAAACTTTCCCCATGAGTGTTACAACTTTTAAAGACAACATAGACCTAAAGAATAACCACCAACAAGATTTATGGTAGAGTGAAAGACTAACACTTCTCTCCTGTCAAAGAGGATTAGAAGGAGTTACCACTACTGGCTTCGGCAGCCTGCTTTTATCCCCTTATTTGACCCCTCCCACATCCTGCTGATTGGTCCATTTTAGAGAGAGCTGATTGGTCTATTTTACAGAGAGCTGATTGGTCCATTTTGCAGAGAGCTGATTGATGCATTTACAATCCCTGAGCTAGACACAGAGTGCTGATTGGTGCATTTACAATCCTCTAGCTAGACATAAAAGTTCTCCAAGTCCCCACTAGGTTAGCTAGATAGAGAGTACTGATTGGTGTATTTACAAACCCTAAGCTAGACACAGAGTGCTGATTGGTGCATTTACAATCCTTTAGCTAGACACAGAGTGCTAGACATAAAAGTTCTCCAAGACCCCACTAGGTTAGCTAGATACAGAGTACTGATTGGTGTATTTACAAACCCTGAGCTAGACACAGAGTACTGATTGGTGTATTCACAATCCCCTACCTAGGCCTAAAAGTTCTCCAAAACCCCACTAGACTCAGGAGCCCAGCTGACTTCAGCTAGTGGATCCTAAACAGGGGCTGCCAGCGGAGCTGCCTGCCAGTCCCAGCGCCATACACCCTTACTCCTCAGCCCCTGGACGGTTGATGGGACCGAGCGCCCCCCGAGCAGGCTCGGGCTGTGCGGGAGCCCACCTCAGGGGGGTTCGGGCATGGGGGGCTGCAGGTCCCGAGCCCGGCCCCGCGGGGAGGCAGCTGAGGCCCGGTGAGAACTCGAGCAGTGCCAGCCGGAGTGCGGGCCCGCCGAGCCCGTGACTGCTCTGGCCTGTGAGCGCTGCGGGCGCAGTCCCGGTTCCCGCCCGCGCCTCTCCCTCCACACCTCCCCGCAAGCAGAGGGAGCCGGCTCCGGCTTTGGCCAGCCCAGAACTGGGCTCCCACAGTGCAGGGGTGGGCTGAAGGGCTCCTCAAGCGCCGCCAGAGTGGACCCTGAGGCCGAGGAGGTGAGTGAGGGGGCTGCTAGCATGTTTTCACCTCTCAAGAATACTTGTAGTGGGCACATTCCACTATTCCTGTATGCAGAGTTGTCATTTTAATGCTAATGTAAATGCTTAGAGGTAGAAGGCTGCCTAGGAGGACAAACGGCTTTCCAACGGGGGAAAAAAATTATGTTGAGGAACAGGAATCTTTTTGTTTTGTTTTGAGATGGAGTCTCGCTCTGGAGTGCAGTAGCGCGGTCTCCGTTCACTGCAAGCTCCACCTCCTGGGGTTCACACCATTCTCCCGCCTCAGCCACCGGAGTAACCGGGACTACAGGCGCCCGCCGCCACGCCCGCCTAATTTTTTTTTTTTTTTTTTTTTTTTTTTTAGTAGAGACGGGGTTTCACCGTGTTAGCCAGGATGGTCTCGATCTCCTGACCTCATGATCCGCCCGCCTCAGGAAGAACAGAGTTTTAAAAGTCATACCTTGTGCTACATACGCTTCATTATTTCAAACCTATGAAGGCGAATTTTTGTCAGGCTCAAATATTGGTGCTATTGTTCTAGTGACAAGGTGCATTACAAATCCAGCTTTCCTGGCACCCAAAGTATTCTGATGTGAATACGACAGTTTTGGAGATTTGTTTGCATTTTGTTAACACATGACTCCTGAAACAGATGTGATTTCCATCTTTGCCTGGCTTCCTGCCTTGAGTGCTGCAGTCGTCAGTTTCTCAAGAACTGATCAGATTTCTAACTAAGAAGGTGAAGAAAAGGCGACAGGGGAATAAAACATTCAATTCTGAAATTATTCTGAAGCACAACTTTGGTGAACTGAATCCTGTCCCTGTAATGACTTCCACAGAGCATGAGAGGAAAGGTTTACAAAATGGCAAGAATTTGAAAGGTGGTGGTAAGAAGCAATTGGTAACAATTATGGAAGTGTCCTTAATTTGAGACAGGTCTCCCAAATCATCTGGGTCAGTGGCTTCCAAACTCTTTAAATTCAATGATCTCTCTGTTCAGATTAAGTCACAAGTCCTAGAACAGTATGTAAAAGAATTGGCCGGGCGAGGTAGCTCAGGCCTATAATCCCAGCACTTTGGGAGGCCAAGGCAGGCAGATCGCCTGAGGTCAGGAGTTCGAGACCAGCCTGGCCAGCATGGTGAAACACAGTCTCTACTAAAAATACAAAAATTAGCCAGGCGTGGTGGCGGGCACCTGTAATCCTAGCTACTCAGGAAGCTGAGCCAGGAGAATCGCTTGAACCTGGGAGGCGGAGGTTGCAGTGAGCCAAGACTGTGCCATTGCACTTCAGCCTGGGCAACAGGGCGAGACGCTGTCTCAAAAAAAGAAAAAAAAAAAAGAAGAATTGAAAGAGAGTTTGCATGGGGTTGCCTCCCAGTGGGGGATCTTGGCACCTGTGGGACTTTATGTCTTCATCCTAGCACCACCCATGCCTCTAAGTCGGGTTGCGACCAATCTTTGGGATATAGTTTGAAAACTGATCTTGTATCTTCTAAAATACCTAGAATCTGGCAGGGCGCAGTGGCTCATGCCTGTACTTCCAGCACTTTGGGAGACTGAGGTGGGTGGATCACTTGAGGCCAGGATAAGAGCAGCCTGGCCAACATGGCAGAAACCCTGCCTCTACTAAAAATACAAAAATTAGCCGGGCATGGTGGTGCATGTCCTGTAGTCCCAGCTACTCAGAAGGCTGAGGTGCAACAATTGCTTGAGCCCAGGTGATGGTGTTGCAGTGAGCCAAGATGGCGCCACTGCACTCCAGCCTGTGCGGCAGAGTGAGACTGTGTGTCAAAAAAGAAAAGAGAAAAACAAAACAAACAAACAAAAATTCTAGAATCTTCACATTATTTCCAAAGACACAGTTTTATCAGAACTTTCAGTGCCTTTTTGATACTGTTGTCTCTTAGGCAGAATTGTAAGGATTAAATGAATTCATGCACATATAGGATTTACAAAGCTGTCTTACAGACAGTAGACAGGCAATCCTTAAAAACATAGCTATTTTTTAGTATTAAGGTTAGTAGAGTGCACATCAGATTAAACATCTGCGTGAGCTTGGGCAAGAATTACTTGCCTTTGCTGGGTCAAAATTTCCTCCTCCACCAAATGATGGAGTGGGACTAAATTATTGCTACCACCTCCTCAACTTCAAAATCCAATCATCTTTTAAGTTTAAAATTATCTGCTACTAGGCTGGAACTGCTTCAGCAACTGGGATTCTTGCTTTACAGCTCTTTGTTCAATGCACTCTTTTCTTAAGGCAAAAAGCAATACGCGGGTCTCTTTTTCTCGCTTCCTACCAACTCACTCTTCCTAACACATTTACATTCCATTTTCTACTTGAGCATGCGTGGCAGGAAGAGCTCACAGTCTTTAGACCCAAACAGCGTGTCTGCAAAATCTGGCTTTGCCACTTCCCAGCTGAGGGACGTGAACAGCTTACTTACATGCTCTAAGCACTTGTTCACCGGCTTACTTACGCGCTCTAAGCACTTGTTCACGGATGTGTCACATGCTGAGGATGGCCTCCCATGCACGTGTTTTTGAGGATCAAATGAGACAACATATATAAAACTTCCTACATGATGGGTACTCAAAATGTTAAACCGCCCCAGTTGCTCACCTCAAGCCCACTGTTTCCCCCAGCTCCAATGAGCAGGAAGGAAGGCTTAGATGTAAGGGACAGAGAACACAAAGTGAAAACCTTCACGAAGGAAGAAGGGCCATTATGGCTTTTGTATTGCAGCTTGTGTTTATCTGGACAACTTTTTAATTGAAGTTTGTTTCGCCTCAGGTTGCTGGGTGTTTAGAACAAAGGACGAGCTATCAGTGTAATAATAATAATTAGCATTGATCGACTTCCAAATGCTTTACAAACATTAGATAATTAATCACTGCACCAACTTTCAGGGAGGCTGATAAAGAAGCATTTAAGTGTGGCCACAGACACATAGGGACAGGGCTAAGCAAGGCCACTCAAATCTCCAGCTGTCTTCCAGCTTGCCCTGAACAATCCCCAGGACCCAGGAATCAGGAGTCAGACAAGACATCTAGAGCTGGTTGGCATGGTGGCTCACACCCTAACCCTAGCTACTTGAGAGGCTGAGGCCCGAGACCCACTTTAATCCAGGAGGTGGAGGTCGCAATGAGCTGAGATTGCACGACAGCACTCCAGCCTGGGCAACAGAGTGAGACCCTGTCTCAGGAAAAAAAAAAAAAAAAAAAAAAAATCTAGGACATCTAGAGCTGAATGCAAAGGAGAATGAAAAGGAAGAGAAGGCAAAGGAGAATGAGAGAAAAGGCTAGAAAAAGAAGAAAAGTGCTCTATGGGAGCCTCAGCTTTCTAGGACTAACTTCTCTCTTCTCATAAGCTGTCTGGTACCTGGATCACCTGCTGAATTTAAGATTGGTGTCAAGAGGGGAGCAGAGGCCCGGCACGGTGGCTCACACCTGTAATCCCAGCATTTTGGGAGGCTGAGGCGGGTGGATCACCTGTGGCCAGGAGTTTGAGACCAGCCTGGCCAACATGGTGAAAACTCATCTCTACTAAAAATACAAAAATTAGCAGGGCATGGTGGCGCATGCCTGTAGTCCCAGCTGCTCGGAAGGCTGAGAGGCATGAGAATCGCTTGAACCTGGGAGGCGGAGGTTGCAGTGAGCCGAGATCGCACCATTGCACTCCAGCCTTGGCAACAGAGTGAGACTCTGTGTCAGAAAAAAGGAGAGGAACAGATTGAGTGATGCATTATGTGGATGGATATTAAGATAATGATGAAAAATAAAGTAAGGTGAAAAGTACAGCATGAAAAATATGGTCTGATCATGGGACACTAAAGAGGGTGTCATTTTAATTTTTATTTTATTTTTACTTATTTATTTTTAGACGGTGTCTTGCTTTGTCTTCCAGGCTGGAATGCAGTGGTGCCACCTTGGCTCACTGCAACTTTTGCCAGCCTGGCCAACGTGGTGAAACCCCATCTCCAGTAAAAATATAAAATTAGCCAGGCATGGTGGCATATGCCTATAATCCCAGCTACTTGGGAGGTGGAGGCAAGAGAACTGCTTGAACCCGGGAGGTGGAAGTTGCAGTGAGCCAAGACCATGCGATTGCACTCCAGCCTGGGCAACAAGCGTGAAACTCCATCGCAAAAAACAAAAACAAAAAACAAACAAAATTAAAAAAAACAATAGCAGAACACCCATTCATGTCAAGTACACATAGAATTAACAAGATAGACCACACTCTGGGCATTAAATCTAGTTACAATAAGTTTAAATGTATTCAAGTTAAACAATGTATGTTCTTACACCAAAATGGAATTAAATTAGAAATCAATAATAGAGAGCTATGGGAAATAAAAACACAACATATCAAAATCCTTAAGATGTTGCTTTTTAAGCAGGACTAAGAAGAAATGGACAATTAACACCAATATTAGAAGAGAAGAAAGTATTCAAGTCAGTGGTCTCAGTTTTCACCTTAACAAACTAGAAATAGAAAAAAAAATTAAACCAAAATAAGCAGAAAATAGGAAATAATAAAGACCAGTGCAGAAATCAATGCAAAAAGAAACATAAAAGCATCAGAAGTTCAACAAAACCAAAATCTGGTTTTTTGAGATCAATGATCAATAAACCTCTAGCCAGCCAGACTGACCATGAAAATGAGAGAGAAGACACAAATTATGAATATCAGAAATGAGTTCATGTCCTTTGCAGGGACATGAATGAAGCTGGAAACCATCATTCTCAGCAAACTAACACAAGAACAGAAAACCAAACACCGCATGTTCTCACTCATAAGTGGGAGTTAAACAATGAGAACACATGGACACAGGGAGGGGAACATCACACATTGGGGCCTGTCGAGGGATGGGGGACAAGGGGAGGGAGAGCACTAGGACAAATACCTAATGCATGTGGGGCTTAAAACCTAGATGATGGGTTGACAGTGCTGCAAACCACCATGGCACATGTACACCTATGTAACAAACCTGCATGTTCTGCACATGTATCCCAGAAATTAAAGTAAAATTTTAAAAAATGAAAGAGGGGGCATCACTACATAGTCTGCAGATATTAAATATAAGGCCGGGTGTGGTGCTCTCATCTATAATCCCAGCAATTTGGTAGGCTGAAGTGGGAGAATTGCTTGACGCCAGGTGTTTCAGAACAGCCTGGGAAACATAGCCAGATCCTCTTTATAAATAATAATATTAATATAGCATTAAATGTATGATAACAGAATATATGAAGAATTGACAAATTCCTTGAAAGACACAAACTACTAAAGCATATTCAAGAAGAAATACTGGAACAGCTGGGGATGGTGGCTCACGCCTGCAATCCTAGCACTTTGCGGGGAGGCCAAGGCAGGTGGATCACCTGAGGTCAGGAGGTGAAGATCAGCCTGACCAACATGGTGAAACCCCATCTCTAACTAAAAATAAAAAATTAGCCGGGCATGGTGGTGGGTGCCTATAATCCCAGCTGCTTCTACTCTCGGGAGGCTGAGGCGGGAGAACTGCTTGAACCCAGGAGGCAGAGGTTGCAGTGAGTTGTGATTGTACCACTGCCCTCCAGATTGGGTAACAGAGTGAGACTTCATTTCAAAAACAAACAAAGAAACAAAAAACACTCAGCAAACAAGAATACAATGAAACTTCAACCTGATAAACAGCACTGATGAAAAACCCTACAGCTGATATCATACTAAGACTGAATGATGGATGTCTGCTCTCCTCACTTCTAATTAACATTGCACTGGAAGTTCTAGCCAGTGCAATCACAAAAGAAAAAGAAATAAAAGGCACCCAGATTGGAAAGGAAGAAGCAAAACTGTCTTTATTCACAGACAATGTGAACGTCTATGTAGAAAATCTGACAGAATTTAGCAAAAAGATACTAGAACTAATAACTGAGTTTATCAAGGTTGTAGGACAAAAGACCAATGTATAAAAAGCAATTATGGCTGGGTGCATGGGTGGCTCATGCCTGTAATTGCAGCACTTTGGGAGGCCAAGGCAGGAGGATCACCGGAGGTCAGGAGTTTGAGACCAGCCTGGACAACATGGTGAAATCCCGTCTCTACTAAAAGTACAAAAATTAGCCTGGCATGATGGCACACTCCTGTAATCATAGCTACTTGGGAGGCTGAGGCAGGAGAATTGCTTGAACCTGGGAAGCGGAGATTGCAGTGAGCCAAGATGGTGCCTCTGCACTCCAGTCTGGGCAACAGAGTGAGACTTGGTCTCAAAAAAAAAAAAAAAAAAAAAAAAAAGAAGCAATTGTATCTGCATATACTAGCAATAAACAAACGGAAATAACAAATTACATCATTTACACTAGCATGAACGTATGGAATTCTTAGGGATAGGCATGATGAATCACGTGCAAGACCTCCATACTGAAGACCATAAAACATTGCTGAGAGAAATTAAAGAAAACTTAAACAAACGGAAACATACACTGCATTTATGGGTTGAAAGATCAATATGATTAAGATTTTAGTTGTCTAAATGATCTAAAGATTCAACTGAATTCCAGTAAAACTTCCAGCAGGCTTAAAAAAATATATTTTTTAGGTAGAGATTGACAAGCTGACTAAAATTTACATGGAAATACCAAGAAGCTAGAATAGCTAAGACAACTTTGAAAAGGAAAAAGGAAATTGAAGGAATAACACCGTCTGACCTGAAGTGTTACTAAATTGCTGCAGTAATCCAGAGTGTGGTATTAGCATAAAGACAGGCAAAAAGATCAACTGAACAGAGTAGAGAAAGCAGAACAGAATAGATTCGCATATAACAGGGAACAAAATTTGAACAAAGGGATAAGAAAAATTCAGTGGCGAAGGGGCAGTTTTTAAACAAATCATGCTTGAAATATTGAATATCCATATGCAAAATAATTTAACTTCAATTTGTGTCTTGCATCATATACAAAGATTAACTCAAGATGAATCTATACTAAACTGTAGAACATAAAATGTTAAGATTTATTGAAGGAAACAAGAAAAAAACTTGGTGAACTTGGGTTGGGCAAAGGTTTCTGACATCAATGACAAAAATAAGAAACATAATCCGTAAGTGAAAAAATTGGTAAGTTGAACGTCAATAAAATTATAAACGTCTGCTCTTTTAAAGCTCTTAAGAGAATAAAGAGACAAACCACAGACTGGGAGAAAAGCATATATCTGATAAAGGATGTGTGAGACTAGTCTTAGGCTGTAGCAAATCTAGTGTACTTTGTGCTAATAATTTGTCTTTCTGTGTTCTGTCTAGTGTACTTTGTGCTAATAATTTGTCTTTCTGTGTTCTGTAATGGAGAGAGGGGTATTACGGGATAGAACGTGGGTTTAGGACCTCTATAAGCCTGCTTTTAAGCCAGCTTGGCAGGCTGGTCAGTTACAAACTGTGCTACGGGTCCCTGAAACCAATACAGTTTGAAATTTCTCTGTTTTGTGTCCTTCAGAGTTTACCTTTGTGATCATTTGGAGATACTTTCTTTTGGTTTCCACCATCCAGAGGACAGGAATTTTGGGGTTCATGTCATAGTTAGTCCTAAAAATTTTTCTTGAGCAGTTAGAAGCCTTGCAAGCTTGAAATTGGCTTCTCTAGGCTTCTTCTGGGAAAAGCAGTAGAAACTGCTCAATGCTGTATAGCTCAGTAGCTAAGGTTTATCTTTTGATAGTGGTGGCCTGGGTTCAGTTGTTGGCTTCTGGAATGATTCCTTTCTGGTTTGTTATTTGTGTAACTTTGACATTTATTGAGGTGGTTTCCCCCAGCCCCACCCCCCACAGTTAGCTTCTGATTTCCTCTCTTGAATTTTCCTTTCTCTGAACTACCTTGTGGAGATTCTAAATCTTGTACCAAAAAAAAAAAAAAAAAAAGAAAGAAGGAAAGAATGTCTTTGAAGCACCTAGGAGATTACCTTTGGTAAAGTTCAGAAGCCACTTGGCATGGCTAAAGTCAGGTAATAAGAAATTTAAAGTGATTTCTGTTTTAAAGAGCACTATGGTTAAAAGTCAGCTTAATTAAAAGTGGATAAACAAGCTATAGATACATTTAAAAGGCCTTTATGTTTTTCTCTTCTTGAAACTTGTTTTTCTGGAAAAAAGTTTTTTTCTTCTCAGTCGACTGAATTATTTTGCTCCATTTGTTTGTCTTGCCACTCTTAGTACACACATGAGAGGCCCTGAGATAATTTCCGGTAGCCTAGGACTCTTTGGGAGAAAGAGGAGGTGCCACAGATCCCGTTTTGGGGGAAAAAACCCTCTGTTTTCCTCATGAAACCCCAGGAGTTAAAAGCTGATAAATCCCTTTCAAAATGAAAGACTGTTCTGTTTTGCGTTGTGTTATCTGATGGTTCTGAGTTTAGAGGTATCAGAAGTTACTTCGCATTATAAAAACTAGGTAGGAAATACACTTTAAGGGGTGCCTAATAGTAGTGATGGAGGGATTCTTGACTCTTTGCACACCTGGATCAGAGACACATGCTCTTGGTCACCTGGAAGATAAGGAAACATCTCCACCCCCCACTGGGAAATGAGACTCCTGTGAGGGATGGGCTGATTACAAAATGGGCTGATTGGCTTTGGGTTGCCTTTCAATGAAATGCAGGGTAGAACCACTGCACTGTCTTCTCCCATGGTATTTCCTTCCTTTTGGGGAATCCACAAACCAGTATAAAATGACACCCTTCATTTTGAGGATCCATATTTGCCTTCAGCTGCTTATTGCTACTTATTTGGCCCTAGAAATGCATGCTATTCCAGCTCTGTTCTTCCAAGGGCTTCACCCTGAAGCCAGTCATGCAATTAAGAAACTGGCAAATGAAAAATTTTACAAGTGCTGAATCTCCTGTCTATGTATTTATATGTGTTGTATGTTTATACATAAAAGAACTCTGATTAATTGGCTTAGAAAAATAAGCGCTTAAATAAATTGTCAGAAAAGTAGAAACTTTAATGCCTTTTGTTCACATGACTTTTGTAATCTTTTGGAAATAAAGAGTTCTAAAGAACAAAATGTCTTAAAATGTAGATATTTGGTTTAAATTTAGGTCAGATATCAAATTTGCTAAATGCTTTAAGGTCAAACTGTTTCTTTGGCTTTTGAAATTTATTCAATTTACCTATTTTGGAGCATTAGATTATAGATAAGGCCTGGGAACATATGGAAAGCCATGCCCACTAGCTATGCTAAAAGGAGTCAGACCTTATCTGGATTTCTGTCTGATGTCCTAGGCTCCACCACTAGTACATAATTAAAATTGCTTACTTCTCAGGTTTTTCACTAAAAATAAAAGTTGGTAAGAGTTAACATTGTAACATGTAATTGAGATCACTGGAAAAACAGTTTTACATACAAAGTGTGTAGGGAATGTGTTTTTGGTAAAAGATTATAAGAAGGCATGGGAATATAGCTTTTGTTAAAGGGAATATAATTCTGTCTAGTTCAGAGGGTTTTAAAGATTGTCTTAACCTAAAAAAGTAATGAAACAAAACAGAAGGTTTAAGTAAAGTGAAAAGGGTTTGTAAAGGGTCAATCTTATAAAAATTCTGTGGGTATAAACAAGTTGGCTAAAATTTAAAAGAAATTATTTAGCTTTTTTCCTTAGGTAAAAACATTAAAATCACACTGATGTGGAGCCAGAATCTGGGCCCATGTGTCCAAATAGCAGAGTTTTCTTAAAAAATTAATCTTTTATGTTTGATGAATAATTGTAAGGGGTCCTAAAAAGTTTATGAAAATCTTACCTTATGGTCAAACTAATTAAAACTGGATAACGATATAAAATTTTATTTGAAAAACTAGCTTTAACATTAAAAATGCACTGATGCAAACATGAAATTTGATTTTCTCTTTTCTCATGAAGACTATTTTTATGTAATGTTAATAGATAATGAAAGGGTTTTGTTTTTTCCTTTGGGTAAATGGCAAGGGAAAAAAAGGAAAAGACAGATTCAGCTGGCCTCATGCTATCTTCATTGGGTCTTGTTTGGAAAGCTAAGTCTCTTCTATCAGAGTAAAGGTTTTTCTTTTTTAAAAAACTTTTTGGAGTTATTTTGGCCAAATGAATGACTTATGATGACCTGGGATTGTATTTTGTGATATCCAGTGTTTTAAACCTTTGATATTTGACAAATTTTCCAAAATCAAATTATAAATTATGTCTCTTTCTATATCTAAAATATTAGGTCCTCTAAAGTCCAATGAGGACATTTGGCTTATTTGCTACAAAAATCAAACAGGAAGCATTGTCAAATATGATATGGTGTTTGGCTTTCTTTGGTCTACATTTGTGTAAATGTGTTATTGGTATATGTTCCAAAATTATGTAAAACTTCTATAATTCTAATATGACTTAGTATATGTTACCAGTAATAATTATAATTATTATGTTAACAGACTGTGTGCCACAGAGGTAACAAATTTCCTTGCCAATTGTGTCTTTAACTGTGGCAGCCCTAGAATGTTTTTGTCATCCACAGACAATTGTTGTCTTGTTTTGGTCCTCTTTAAAAGATGGCTTTATAATCAGCTATAAAATTTAACAGGTGCTCTTAAATGCAGGATTCTGATTAATAACACTGGAGATTGTGACATTAGAATAAAGGAAAAACTTTTAAATAAAAAAGTAAATGGTGGTTAGTTTACTTTGGACTATATTTGCATAAATATGTTATTAGTATATGTTCCAAATTATGGGAAACTTCTATAACATTGATATAATTTAGTGTATATTATTAATAATTCTAATTGTTATGTAAAATTGTTGTATGCCACAGAAGTAACTAAAATTCCTAGTCAATTATAGCTTTAATAGTGGCTATAGACTTTTGTCATCCACAGACATTTTGTTTTGCTTTGGTCCTTTTCAAAAGGCAGTTTATAATCAGATATAGGACTCTAAGTGCAAGTCTCAGATAACTTTAAAAATTGTGCTATTGGAATAGAGGAAAAACCCAATCTTCTAGGACTCTCATGAAAAGCTAATGTGTTAAACATTGCTAAGGCTTTTGTTTTCAGAGTCAAGGGAACTTATTTGTTTAGAGCCATTTGGAACTTTTAACAACTGAGTAAAATATACTCCTGTGAACAAAATTTGAAGCATATTTATTTCTCCCTACCTGATTTCTTCAAAATTTGGAAACTATTTGTGAATATTCTCAATTTATGGCAGTGTAGTTAATTGCATAAGTGCAATAAAAATCTGTTTTCTTTTGTAACAGGACACAATTGGAGAAATTGGTTATTTTACCAAGGCTTTCACTGAAATGGCATGATTCCTTTAAAGAATCAAAGTTAGCTTACAGAGCCAATTAAAGCCCATGGGAGAGTTTGGCCTCATACCTTGTCCATGCAGAGTCCCTGTACAAGGTTCCTGACCGGTGGTAAGTAAAGAATATTACTTTCTAACAGGCCCAGGAACCCCAAGTTATCTTGGGACCTCAAGAGGAGAGGAATTTGCCCAATCATAGATATTTAAGGGTATAAACCCATGGTTGGGCTCAGCTTTTAAAAAGTCTTACCTGAGATCCTTCATGGAACAGAGTTCTATCAAAGCCAATTTAAAAAGCCTAAGTGAAAAATAATTATTTTTGCTGCAATTTAAGCAAATAATCAGGCCAAGTATAGTAAGACTGAAGTTTATTTTGTAAACAAATCAGTTCTATCTGAATTTGCTTTTAATAAAAATGGGGACTGGAGGCTGGGCACGGTGCCTCATGCCTGTAATCCCAGCATTTTGGGAGGCCAAGGTGGGCAAATCACGAGGTCAGGAGTTCGAGACCAGCCTGACCAACATGGTGAAATCCCGTCTCTACTAAAAATATAAAAATTAGCCAGGCATGGTGGCGTGTGCCTGTAATCCCAGCTACTCAGAAGGCTGAGGCAGGAGAATTGCTTGAACCAGGGAGGCAGAGGTTGCAGTGAGCCGAGATTGTGTCATTGCACTCCAGCCTGGGCAACAGAGGGAGACTCCATCTCAAAAAAAAAGAAAAAAAAAAGGGACTTGAAAGAGAAAAATATGTTGTTAGCTGTTTTTTCCTGCAGTTTAGACTAAATTCTAAATTCTTTGTGGATTAAAAGTCCCCAAACTAATGCCTTCAAATCTTCGCTTTTAAAATTGGGAATCATGCTCCTCATCCTATAGGACTTGTTACACTGCAGTAAAACTATAGATAAGAGTGTGGGCTGGGCGCGGTGGCTCAAGCCTGTAATCCCAGCACTTTGGGAGGCCGAGACGGGCGGATCACGAGGTCAGGAGATCGAGACCATCCTGGCTAACATGGTGAAACCACGTCTCCACTAAAAAATACAAAAAACTAGCCGGGCGAGGTGGCGGGCGCCTATAGTCCCAGCTACTCGGGAGGCTGAGGCAGGAGAATGGCGTGAACCCGAGAGGCAGAGCTTGCAGTGAGCTGAGATCCGGCCACTGCACTCCAGCCTGGGCGACAGAGCAAGACTCCGTCTCAAAAAAAAAAAAAAAAAAAAAAATGAGTGTGAACATTTTTGCCATGCAAGCCTTGGAAGCCCAGCCAGGCCTGCATGCATTGCTCAGACAGTTGCAAAGTGGTTCCACTCTTCTCACCTTGGGGTTCACTCCAATCCCCACTACATCCCCTGTCAGCAGGAAAAAGCCAGAGCACTCAATAACCTTTTCCCATCTTCATAGCCTACAGCTTAAGATTAAGGTGTTATAAAACCCAAAGGGAGGGATTGAAACCACCTTTGCAAAATTATGACTGAGACAGTAAAAGAGATCTAACTTACCTGACTCTATCTTGCTTCTAACCTCCAAATTACTCTTGTTCATTCCGGGGTGTAGGCTGAACTAGCTCAGGGAGAAACTTGGTTTATAGTTTATAGTTTAAACAAAGATGGTAACAGCCCTTTCCCAAAGCAGACCTCCTTCTTGCCTGGGGACTAGATTGCCTCTCTAGATCTAACATGAGCCACAAGATTAGAAATTATGGTTTAGGAGTCATGCAGCTGGAGGTTACAAGATTCTGACCTTCCTTAAACTGCTCCTAAAATCAGTGCTTGAGATATTCTGTAGACCCTGTACTTGATGGATCAGCTGGGCCCACCCAGATCAATAAACTGGTTCATCTGCTCTTGTGGCTCCCACCCTGGAACTGACTGAGCACAAGAAGACAGCTCTGACTCCCTGTGATTTCATCTCTGACCAATCAGCACTTCTGACTCACTGGCTTCCCCCCGCCCACCAAGTTATCCTTAAAAGCTCTGCTCCCTGAATGCTGGGGAGAGTGATTTGAGTAATAATAGAACTCTGGTCTCTGGCACAGCTGGCTCTGCGTGAATTACTCTTTCTCTATTGTAATTCCCCTGTCTTGATGAATCGGCTCTGTCTAGGCAGCTGGCAAGGTGAACCCCTTGGGTGGTTACATCCAGAATACATACAGTACTCTCAAAACTCAGTAATAAGAAAGAAACTCAACAAAAATGAATATAAACAGACAGTTCAGCAATGAAGATACACACAAACCTCAAATAAGCACGTTAAAAGATGTGCAAACATAGTCATTAGGGAAATGCAATTTAAACTACATGAGATATCACTACACCCTTATTAAAATGAATGGAATTAAAATGACTGACCATACCAAGTGTTAATGAGGATGTAAAGAAACTGAAATTCTCATACATTGTTGAGACTGAATAATGGGATAACCATTTTGAAAAATGCTGTGGCAGTTTCTTTTAAACATGCATTTACCATTTGATCTAGTGATTTCACTCCTAGATATTATTAACCCAAGAGAAATGAAATATGTGGCCATATGTAAACTTGTATAGAAATATTCTTAGTAGTTTTTAGTATCCATAGTTCAAAAAGCCCAAATGTCCGTCAATAGGTGAATGCATAAGCTAATTGTGTATCTATGCAATGGAACAATAATATTTAGCCAGAAAAAGGGAATAAACTATTGGTACATGCAACACCATGGATGAATCTCAAAATAATTTTGCAGAGTGAGAGAAGCCACACAAAAGAAAGAAAAATATGCATACTGAATAAAATTATAGAAAATGCAAACTGATCTATAGTGATAGAATGCAAAACAGTGTTTTCCTGGGAAAGAAAAAACTATATATAGTGTTGTTTGGGAAAAGCAGCTTCTAAAACAGTGAAACATCTTGGTAACTTTTTTTTTTTCATAAAACTACACACGGAAATAATTATCTCCAAAGGATAGAATTTTGGGTAATTTTTGTTTTATTATTTTATTGAAAATAAACCACAAATAGGAATTACTTATGGATTTTTTTTTCTTTTTTTATTTTTTTGACAGAGTCTCACTCCTTGCATAGGCTGGAGTGCAGTGGCATGATCTCAGCTCACTGCGACCTCCGCCTCCCAGGTTCAAGCGATTCTCCTGCCTCAGCCTCCCAAGTAGCTGGGATTACAGGTGTGCCACCACTCCCAGCTAATTTTATTATTTTTTTTAGTAGAGATGGGGTTTCACCATGTTGGCCAGGCTGTTCTCAAACTCCTGACCTCAGGGGATCCACCCGCCTTGGCCTCCCAAAGTACTGAGATTACAGGCGTGAGCCACCTCACCTGACCTACTTATGTAATTTTCTAAATGCTGTAATAAAAATATGTCAAAGAAACATATGTCTTCTATTGAGATAAGGAAGGAGGTAAAGAGACAAAAGAGGCCTGGTGTTGCACTATTTAAACCAGAAAGGT
Source organism: Macaca mulatta (assembly GCF_049350105.2). Classification (NCBI taxonomy): domain Eukaryota; kingdom Metazoa; phylum Chordata; class Mammalia; order Primates; family Cercopithecidae; genus Macaca; species Macaca mulatta. The sequence goes on from NC_133413.1 coordinate 130,976,028, forward strand.
CACAAGACTATCAAAATTCCTGGGCATCCTGTCCTCAGAACTTCCTACTAAGGCATAAAGACAGGAAATTAATAATAAGAAAGTGGCCCAAACCCACTATATTTTCGGTCAATTTTCCAGTTTTCTTTTTTCCCTTTGCATACTTGCAGAAACGGAGTAGATGTTTTACAAGTTATCTTATTTACTGAGCATGCAGAAGGTCAGATGCTAATGTACTCTAACAGAGGCCCTAGATGACTCTATTAAAAGTAATGCCTTGGTGTCTGGGACTTCATAATGAAGCCAACCTTAGGGCAGAGCACACATATCTAAGGAGATAAGTGTGCAGCCCAGGTTTTAAATCTCCTCTCTACCTACAGCATTGCAGGAAGAGGAGGTAGAAGGCAGAGGAAGGTCTGTGTAGGCTTCATCATAGCACAGGGCCATGTCAACCACATGAACTTGGCCTTTCAATTGCTTCGCCTCATTTGCTCACTGCTAATGAGACAGTATTTCAAAATGGATACACTCCAAAATGCATTCCAGTTAAGTGGTTCCAATGTCTTTTCTTGCTTTAAAATGGTTGTTGGTAGGCCAGGCGCGGTGGCTCACACTTGTAATCTCAGCACTTTGGAAGGCCAAGGAGGGCAGATCACCTGAGGTCAGGAGTTCGAGACCAGCCTGGCCAACATGGTAAAACCCTGTCTCTACTAAAAATACAAAAATTAGCCTGACGTGGTGGCACACGCTTGTAATCTCAGCTACTTGGGCAGCTGAGGCGTGAGAATTGCCTGAACCTGGGAGGCGGAGGTTGCAGTGGGCCAAGATTGGATCATTGCACTCTAGCCTGGGCGACAAGAGTGAGATGCTGTCTAAAAAAAAAAAAAAAAACTCCTATTGGAGTTTGACCGGGCGCAGTGGCTCACACTTATAATCCCAGTACTTTGGGAGGCCAAGGTGGGCCTCCTGACCACAAACTGGTCAAGAATTAGAGACCAGCCTGGCCAACATAGTGAAACCCCTGTCTCTAGTAAAAATACAAAAATTAGCCGGGCATGGGGGTGCACACCTGTAGTCCCAGCTGCTTGAGAGGCTGAGGCAGGAGAATCGCTTGAACTCTTTCTCTAAAGATATACTATTTAAAAGGTTTAAATCACTATGAAAAACAGGTGTTACTGTTCCCACTTTATAGAAGATGAGATTAAGGTTCAAAACTATTAAGTGGCGGCTGGGCGCAGTGGCTCACGCCTGTAATCCCAGCACTTTGGGAGGCCAAGGTGGGCAGATCATGAGGTCAGGAGTTCGAGACCAGCTTGACCAACATGGTGTAAACCCCGTCTCTACTAAAAATTCAAAAATTAACTGGACCTGTAATCCCAGCTATTCAGGAAGCTGAAGCAGGAGAATTGCTTGAATCCGGGAGGTGGAGGTTGCAGCAAGCTGAGGCCAGGCCACTGTACTCCAGCCTGGGTGACAGAGTGAGACTCGGTCTCAAAAAAAAAAAGGTTGTTAGATTCTACTTGGGTTACTCTGCATCCCTGTTTTACTGCACGTTCAAGATAAACACAATTAAGTTGGACTAATAAATTGCAAGAAACGGACCCATTTGCCTGAGGCTGTGGCTCGATAAGTTTTAGCTGAGTGGCCACCCTACACCCTCCCTCGCCTCTGGAAAAGCCGATTGGAGCCCTGCTGAAGGATTACTTCAGGGAGAAAGAGTGTCCCCCATTTCTTTCTTTCTACTTAACTCCCCTCCGAGGAAAGAAGCGTTATTAATCTGATTGTTCAGACCTAAGAACTGTCATTGGCCTCTTTTAATAGGAGGCATTGTCACGTTTGTCAGCAGTGGGTGTCTGTGATCACTACCCTATCACTCAAGTCCCTGTGTCTGCACAGTGAGAACACACACACCTGGCTGACCCTGGGGCAGACTGGCCAGTTTGGTCCACCCCATTAACTCACTTTGTAGACCTCAGCATTCCAGAGTGCACAGGAGGCAAGACACATGGCTTAGGCCATGCTCTGTATAATCTGACATTTATCTAGAGTTTGGCATTAGCGCTTACTGGGCACTTGCTCAGCTATTAATGTGTTTGCTTGTTATTATTGTTGTTGATTCCCATTAGTTCATCATTCCTTCTGGTTCTCAGTTGGGAGCCAAAGAAGGGAGAAAGGGTGAGTCATTACATTACCAGCTCCTACTACGATCTCCCACCCGCCCCACGCAGCACCCTGGGAGAAATCCTGGCCATGAACTTAGACCACAAACTGGATTTGCTGTGTGCCCCCCTTGCCATTTCCACGGTGAATGATTTTGTGTGCATTCTCTGTGACTACATTGTTTTTACTCCTTGACAGCTTATTGTGTCCCTTCCCTCCCTCCAGAGAAACCCTGACTCCATGACTGTGAAACTGTTTTCACCTCCCAGATCCAGATTTCTGGATCTAGACTTGCTTTCCTCATCATCCCTTCTCTTATAAAGGGATGACTTTATGAGAAGTCTTTGACTCCTAGAAGGCTTTCTCAGCAACGATCCCATTTAGAGTCAAAATATTTATTGGCCACACACCCTCAGTGTCTTGGCTCAACTGGGAACACCCGGGTCTCCCAGGGGACACAGCCATTGCCTCAGGACAGCTTCAAAGTACCAGCTGTTGAAAATGAAGGCTTCTTTTTTGTATGAAAATAAATTCCTTCTAGTGCTTTGTAATGGATTGTTCTTTAAACCTGTAAACATTCCCTTTTCATCTGTTTACCTGTTTGCTTAGCTTATCTTTCTCTGAGCAAAGTCTAAAAGCAACTTTCAAGTCCATGCCCTGCCTGAATTATACAATATTATGTTTCAATTGAATTATGACCAATTCAATTAGGTCAGAATTGTTTGAGATTTGCTCTACCTTTGGATCTCTTAAAAGTGTAGTAAGTTAGGGCCAGGCATGGTGGCTCATGCCTGTAATCCCAGCACTTTGGGAGGCCGAGGTGAGCGGATCACCTGAGGTCAGGAGTTCGAGACCAGGCTGGCCAACACTGTGAAACCCCGTCTCTACTAAAAATACAAAAATTAGTTGGGCACGGTGGTGGGTGCCTGTAGTCCCAACTACTCGGGAGGCTGAGGCAGGAGAATTGCTCGAACCCAGGAGGCGGAGGTTGCAGTGAGCCGAGATCGCACCACTGTACTCTAGCCTGGGCGACAGAGTGAAACTCCATCTCAAAAAAAAAAAAAAAAAAAAAGTGTAGTAAGTTAGAAGAGCAGTTAGGAGAAAAGAGATTTAGGGAAAATGTAATATGTTTGATTTTGAGTCATTTAAAGCTGGTGATTTAAAAATCTATGTGACAGGGAAAGAATTCTTTCTATCAACGGAGGAAAGGGCTGAGGGAGTGAACATGTATGACAGTCTACTCTGATGAGTCTTATTGTGGGTTAAATTGTGTTCCCCAAAATTCATATGTTGAAGTCTTGACCCCAGTACCTCAGAATGTGACCTTATCTGGAAACAGGGTCGTTGCAGATGTAATTAGTTAAGTTGGGATGAGGTCGTATTGGAATAGGTTGGGCCCCTAATCCACCATGACTGGTGTGCTAATAAAAGGGGAAAGGTGTACACAGACATGTACACAAGGAAGAGGCCACGTGAGCATGAAGGAAGAGACCAGGGTGATACGTTTCCATGCCAAGGAATGCCAGAGATTGCCAGCAATCTGGTGGTCACCTGAAGCCAGGAGACAGGCATGAAACACATTCTTCCTTATAGTCGTCAGAAGGAACCAACCCAGCTGACACCTTCATCTCAGAATTTTAGCCTCCAGAACTGTGAGACTATACATTTCTGTAGTGTAAGCCACCCAGTTTATGGTACTTTTTAATGGCAGCCCTTACAAGGGCATTTGAGCACTATGCTGTAGTTCACCACTCTTAATCCTTTCAGCAACACTTTAAGGTATTTATTATTATCCCCATTTACGGAAGAAGAAACTGTGGTTCTGAGAGGTTATGTCCTGGCTAAGCACAGGCAGTTAGAATTATAAAGTCACTCATGTGGCTCATGTGGGGAGCTCATTTGGACTGTCTCCTCTCAGCTGGAGTGCACGGGCCCAGCTCAGTGCACATACTTCTCTTTGGGGTTCTTCCTTCTGTCGTTCTTTCCTGCCTCCTGGCATGTGAGGCTTCACTCAGGCCAGATGTCAGTATGTTGGTCCAAATTCCTAAATTCCCCTCTTAATAATCAAAGCTCTTTATTCCCCAAGCCTCACATCTGCTTAAAGTAATTGAAGACTAAGGTGGAAATGAGTCATAACCCTTAATATGTTGTTCCAGTAAGAGACCTTTCTATTTATAACAAGTGGCTGGGGCAAAATTGGTCCCTTATGTTTACTCTTTATTGCACAATTGAAGGGCTAGTAAATGAAACATAGTCTGTTCTCTAAAGGAGGTGAAACATTTCCATTATTCTATCAATTCAGTTTGCATGATTCTGTTACGTTAGCAAATCCTGGTTTTTCGCTGGTGTTTTTTGCTCACCCCAGGGCAGATATTTGCAAGTTTCTAAAAGAGTGAAGTCCAATGTAATATGCTGTGCAGTTTAAAATCAAACGCATCATATGTTTAACAACATATAACACGAATACAGTAGGCTATGAAACAGCATTTGAGTCACTATCAAAGTTAGGCTATGAAACAGCATTAGCAACTCCCAAACTTTTTGAGATATCTGCAGTCTAGGAAGTTAAGTGGCTCTTGACCTTTCCAGCTCATGGGATAGAAAATACTGGACACAAAACACATCTCTTAAGCAATGTTACAGTAGCTATATTAACCACAGAACCTTCTAGAAAATGAGTCATAAATTCATATAATTACAGAGGACCAGGTATACAAAGAGAAATAACTTCCATTTCACTTATGAGATAACCTCTTTTCAGGAATCAGTCAACTATTACCAGGAATGATGGTGGGCATGGCATTGCCAAATCTTCCGTGTTTCAAGAGAAGCCAGGAATCTGAATGTTTTTATGTAAACTTTCCCTATGTTTAAAAGCTAGTGTATTCATTTCCTATTGGTGCTGCAAGAAGTTTCCACAAACTTGGTGGTATTTGCTATCCTGTAGTGCTGGAAGTCAGATATCCTGAAATCTTGGTGTTGGCAGGGCTGGTTCCTTCTGCAGGCTCTGGGGAGAACCCACTTCCGTGCCTTTTCCTGCTTCCGGGTCCCCCACATCCCTTGGCTCATGGCTCTGCATCATGTTACCTTTCTTCCCGCTGTTTCTGTCACCACATTGCCTTCTCTTGCTTCTGACTCTCCTGCCTCCCTTTTATAAGGACACTTGTGATGACACTGGGCCCATTTGGATGATCCGGGATCTTCTCTCCATCTCAAGATCCTAAACTTCATTGCATCTGCAAAGTTCTCTTTCCCAGGTAAGTCAACACACTTACAGGTTCTGGGGGTTAGGACGCGGACGTCCTTGTGGGGAACGTTATTGTGCCTACCTCAGTTGGCAATGAATTTAAGTTGAAAAATAATGTATGGAGCGAAATGACAGGAAGTCTGGAATTTGCTTTAAAATCCCTCCCTTGTCCCTTCTAAAAATGGGCAGATGGGGGAAACAAGGTAGATAAAATAGTGACAGTTGTTGAAACTGGAGGTTCATTATTGTTTTTTATTTTCCTTTATGTAAGTTTTAAGAATCCCTATATGGCTGGGTGTGGTGGCTCACACCTATAATCCCAGCATTTTGGGAGGCCGAGGCGGGTGGATCACCTGAGGCCAGGAGGTCAAGACCAGCCTGGCCAACATGGTGAAACCCTGTCTGTACTAAAAATACAAAAATCAGCTGGGTGTGGTGGCACATGCCTATAATGCCAGCTACTCGGGAGGTTGAGGCAGGAGAATCGCTTGAACCCGGGAGGCAGAGGTTGCGGTGAGCCAAGATCGCACCACTGCACTCCAGCCTGGGCAACAGAGTGAGACTCTGTCTCAAGAAACAAACAAACAAAAAACCCAACAACAATAACAAAAAGAAAACTAATGTTTTATGGGAGGAAAATTGTATGTGGCAGCTTTTAGAGTTCAGTACCTTTCAAAGTTCTTGAGGCACAGTTCTCACAAATTACAAAGATCTCCACAATAATCCTCTGGCCCAACCTACTATCCATTTCCCACTCCTTTACTAATTTCTTCTAGTTCTGAAAAATAAGACTCTGGAAAATTTAATCTTGTGTGGGATGCCTGTCCTTTGTGTATCATGGTTCCATACCTTACATATCCTTAGCCCCTGCGGAATGACTGGAGTACAGCGGTGTTCAACAGATACTTGCTGAACTCTGAGCAACTAAAGTCACACTTAGTCAACTGTGCCTTAGGTCCCCCCGCCAATGAATACTGTAAACTGTTTAAGCATCATTGTTTGAAGCGCTCAGAAGCCTGAGATCTATGCGCTGTCTCACGGACCTTCTTCGCCCACCCATGGCTCCAATTCCCATTTTCCTTCATTAGGTGTGAGCAGTCCATACTCAGCTTCCAGAAATGGATGAAAGGCTGCTTCTAATCTGTGACGCTCACAGATAATTAAATTAGCCTCCTCTCAATGTAGTGGGGAAAGCTATTTTACTTTCATTAACTCCAAAGGGCCATTTCAATTAAAGTCTCTATTTGGTAAACAAGTTAGCTTTGACTTACAGCCTTTACTTCCTTAACTTCCAGGAAAGATGCCCTTTAAAGGGATGCTGATGTGCAGAAATTGACAATTTTTTTTTAAAAAAGCTATCTTTTGAAGGAGAGATAACATTATTGCTAAATCCAAACAGAGCAAGCTCTTTGGGAAAAAAAAAATGTATGCTTCAACATCCTGTGTTTTGTTTTCAAAGGATAAAAGGTGGGGCATGTTTGTGGGCTTCCTTGTCTACTTCCTCATTTTATTTTTCTGTCAAAAAAGAAAACCAGAAGTTCTTTGAAGGAAGAAAATGTTAAAATGTAGGGAGTGTCTGGCCTCCACATCACACCAACATTTCCTAAACTCATGGCCTGGCATTATGGCTATTCAGTAATGTCAGACACCATAATACCATTTACTATATGAACAAAACATCAACATGCTTGCTTCCAGTGCGATCTATCAAAGCTTTACAACTAACCAACCAAACAAAAACAAACAAGAATTGATTTTAGAGAAATCGTAAAACTGTATTCCAAGGACCAAGTGACAAACAAATTCTGAAGCCCACTTACCCTGCTTTAAACTCCTTCATAAAACCTGCCCCAACTGGGAATAGCCATTTTTTTTTTTCGTCTGACTTCCTGGCAGCAAGGAGGGAATATAGTAGTAAGGACATAAATCTTATCTGACACTTCTAGTTCGCAACTCAGCTTAGTTATTTTCACTGTGATCTTAAAGAAGTTACTCATCTTCTCCATGCTGCAGTTTCCTCATCTGTAAAATGGGGATATTACTTCTCTAAGACTGTTAGGAGGATGGAATTAGATAATGTATTTAAAGATGTTTCTCAAAATTTCATTGGTAGGTTATCTGCTTCAGAATGAGCGGGGTTGCTGGTTACAAATTCAGAAGTCTGCTCCTCCTGGGATCCAATTATTCAAAAGTGCTGTGGGTGTCTCACAGAAATCTAGATCTATAGGGAGATGCCTGGGTAAGTCTTCTGCATACTATTGTTTGAGCATATCTGTAATAAGCATCAGTTACCATCACTATCATCATAATGTATATACTACTCATTTTCTACCAGTGACCAGTCTCCTTGGATTCCCTGCCTTGTATCACTGGGTATTTGCTATAAATAGATTCTTGAATCCCTGAGTCACTGAATCCTGGTATCCAGGAATTGAGACCACACATCTGTATTTATACACCCTCTTTTGAGGACTCTGATGTGCAGCCTGCTTTGGGAATCACTGACCCATGTAACTCATCCTGATACTGGATTATAGCCCTTTATTACTTAATCATTTAGCCAGTGTCTACAATACTATCACAAATGCTCGCTGAGATCAGTTGACCTGAATAAAGGTACATCTGCCAAAGTAACCTCCAAGCTATGAGAAGCTCTGCTCAGGGATTTCCTCTTCTTCATTTCTTTCTAATGTTATATTTGTGAGCATTTGATTCATTCACAGTAATTTTTCCAAACTCTAAGTCATTAGTGTACCACTGTCATGACTTTTGTTGTATCCACTTGTACTGCTATGGGAATTGCCAATTGCTCATCCATCTTAGTCAATTCTGGCTGCTATAACAAATTACCATAGACTGAGTGGCTTAAAGAACAACATTATTTCTCACAGTTCTGGAGTCTAGTAAGTACAAAATCAAGGGGTTGGGAGACCTGGTGTCTGATGAGGGCCCACTTCCTGGTTTGTAGATGGCTATATTCTCATTGTATCCTCATATGGTGGAAGGAGCTAGCTAGCTCCCTTGACTCTTCTAAGAAGGGGACTATCCCATTCATCATGAATTAGGTCATGATGGGATAGTTCCCATCATGACCTAATGACCTTTCATGACCTAATGACCCACCCTCATGACCTAATTACCCTTACCCCCACCCCAGGCCCTGCTTCCAAATATCACTATATTGGGATTAGCATTTCAGTATATAAATTGTTATGCAGAAACAATCATTCAGTCCATTGTACTACCCAGAATCTACTCTTTCCTTCTATTTCCTAAAATAACTCCAAAATTATTAGAAGTGATAATATATCCAACCAGAAAATTCCATTTTCCAGCTCCAGCTTATTTTGCACATTCACCCTCCTCTAACAATTCCAACACCTCAGTCTTCCACCTCCACCCCATTAGGCTCAGTCAATATCCAAGTTCACATTCCCATGGACAGGCTCAGTCTACACTGCAAAGAATCTGCTTCATGCAGCTGTCTTTATGGCAGCTGGCAAATTCTTTGTAGTTATCAAACAGAAATGAAATGATGTAAGTGTGATTTCCAAATAGAAAAGTAGCTGTGAAAATATGAGGTGACATGCTTTGTTCCTCTCTCTCACTTTATTTTCCCCCCCTCAAAATTCTCTTTTGCCATGAATGATACATAGGTGGCCAACATGCTCCTTGCTGGAGTTGAATCATGAAGCTGCTTTCTTCTGTCTTTTAATTTCCTACCAGTACCTAACATCAGCCTGATTTAAGTAGATAACAGTATCCATTTCATAGGATTATTGTGACAATCAAATGTGGTAACAGATGCAAAGTAGGAAGCACAGTAATCATTATATAGAGTACTTGCAAGAATGTGTGTTGTAAAAGTGCATGCCGTAATGATTAATGCTTTCTGGAATCACCACACTCCCTGCTGGTCTTGTGGGGCCCATCACATATGAAATGACATCTGCTGTCTTACCAGTATATCCTTACCTAAGTCTCATCTTTGCTTCTCCTGTGTTCATTATAGGTTTCTTTCTTTTCTCTTTTTTTTTTTTTTCTTTTCTTTTTTTTTTTGAGACAGAGTCTTGCTCTGTAGCCCAGGCTGGAGTGCAGTGGTGCAATCTCGGCTCACAGCAACCTCCACCTCCCGGGTCCTGGTTTAAGCAATTCTCCTGCCTCAGGCTCCTGAGTAGCTGGTATTACAGGCATGCACCACCATGCTTGGCTAATTTTTGTATTTTTAGTAGAGATGGGGTTTCACCATGTTGGCCAGGCTGGTCTTGAACTCCTGACCTCGTGATCTGCCAGCCTCGGCCTCCCAAAGTGCTGGTATTACAAGCGTGAGCCACTGCGCCCGGCCTCATTGTAGGTTTCAATCTAACACATGTCACTCTCATTCTCTGAAATGACATACCTGCAAGGCATTACAGTTTCCAAGAGAGAACATCTGCAGAAGTAGGTACCACACAAAACATATACCAGCCTAAAAGTCAGCATCGTGGATCCTCAGATGCTTCTCTCCCAGATTTTCCTCTGTCCTTGGATCATCAGCAAGTTGTGAAAATTAGCCACACCAAACTCCTCCTCAAGAACATGCTTTTTGTCTTTTCATATTTCGCTTCTAACAATTTACTTCTTCCTCCAGCATCTTCTTATGTGTTCCTCATTTACCAAGCTCTGTGAGATTTAGTCTACTTCATCCTGCCTTTTAACCCTTTGAGAATGGGTGACCTTTTCATCATAGTCAACTTTTCCCTCTATCCCTGTTAAGACCTAGGGGTCAAAAGTGTACATGCTATTCTAGATAGATTTGTCACAGATGCATAGCAACCCTGGGACCTCCTTGCTCTCTGCCAGGAAGGAATGTCTGAGAATAACACTGGCTTTATACCTCACAATGTGAGGAGTATGAGGTTTTGGACAGAAAACACATTATCCATGACAATGCTATGGGCAGTAGATGTACTGCAGCTGGTATCAACAACTGCCCTGTTTTTATGGCTCTGTAAATGCTTCCTTTGCACCTATTCTGGCACCTCTTCTTTTAGCCTCATACTAACCTCACCCCAACAAATTTTTGAGTCCTTTAGAGCCTTGTTCCCCTGGGTGTCCTATGCAATCCAATACATAAAAACTCAGTTCTCCTCTTTTCCTCATTGTGTGCAAAGAGTGTGATTTAGGATAAAGAAGGTGATTTCCTTGATATGCAAGCATTTCAGTCTCAGTGGCTACAAAGATCCATTTTCATTAAATTGCAAAAGGGGACAGCTCAGTTAAAGATGATGATGATGATGATGACATAACAAATAAAAAATAGACCACTTCTGTTTAATTTTTCACTACTTTCTCATAAAGGAAATAGTAAGGGTCAATCTTTTCCTACTGCTTCTATTATGATAGTCACTAATTATATACAGTTGACCCCATTCATGAAGAAAGCTAAATCATCTATGAAAATAAATTTCATTTTATTAAAAAGTGTGAAAGAGGCTAAAAGCTTTGAGAGAAAGCTACTAAAAATATAAATTAACAGTCCAATTTCAAGCCAATAAGCAGATTTTTTTTTTTTTTTCCAAGAGCGAGGGCCTGGCTCTGTCACCCAGGCTGGAGTGCAGTGTCGTGATCATGGCATGCTGCAGCCTCAAACTCCTGGGCTCAAGGAATCTTCCTGCCTCATCCTCTTGTAGCTGGGACTACAGGCATGTGCCACCACACCATGATTTTTTTTTTTTTGGTAGAGTCACACTGTTGCTACATTGCCCAGGCTGGTCTCAAACTCCTGGCCTCCAGCAATCCTACCATCTCAGCCTCCCAAAGTGCAGGTGTGATCCACTGTGCCTGACCAAGCAGAGAATTTTTTAAAAAATTCATTTATACCATTAGAACAGCCTATCCCAACTAAATGAGATAATGTGTATTCTTTCATGCTATAAATATTTGCATGAAATATTTGCACATATATGCTATGTGCCAGACACTGTGCTGGGAGCTAGGCACTTTGTGACAAACAGAAGTAGACAAGCTCTACCTCAGCTGGAGCTTTTAGGCTGGCAGAGAGGACAGGCATTACATAAGCCATAAAATAAGGAAAGAAATATATCATAAACTGTGGTAACTGTTGGTATTCATCATGAGGCATATATAAGAGCTCTATTGAGTCAGTTTCCCTTTCTCCTACTCTGGGGTCTTTGCAATTCCTAATTCTGAATAAGTGAATTAAACGCCACTGGGGAGGTATTAACAAGGGCCGGTGAATCTGCTGTATACACCTGGAATAACGCTGCTGGCGTTCCGTAAATATTTCTGCAAACAGCAGATTCCTTTGCATATGATCCTTTCCCCACACCCTGTTCCCATGGCTTTTTGTTGTTGTTGTTGGCTAAATGTTTACACAGCTGTTAAAATGAAAAAGGGAGAAAAAACAACTTTGAGGACACAAAACAAAAACAAAAAAACTCAGACACTGCTATCTTGCTTTGATTTTCCATCTTCTCAAACTTAAAAAAGAATCAGTTGTAAAGTTTTGATTCACAGGGTAGATCATGAAGAGAACTATGAGGTCAGTAAAGTTTAATCGTGGTGCCGGGGGTGATACTCAAAATATTTAACAACCGGCACAGACTCCCACTGAAGCAGGCACTGAAAGGAAAGATGCCCTAAGCCTAGGCAGTGCACAGCAGCTGAAAAGCCATCCGGGGGCAGCCTCGCATGCTCACACCACATTTCTTCTGCCTTCCATTATGTCTCAGCACCCTTGGGTCTCATGTCTGAGTCCATTATCTCAAGGTCTTGCAAATACTTATTGAATACATCCTGTGTCACTCCATCCCAGGAAGTGGACAGTGAATAAAGCTCAAGTAGTCCTTGTCCTAATGGGACTCAGAGTCTCTGCTGGTGATGGATAAAAGGAAGGAAACAAACAAATGATGAGATAAAGGAGAAAGAAGAAATGACTCCATTTAAATAGACTCATTCTTACAGGAGGGTTAGGGCTTAAAGAGTTAGTCTTATAAGCGGTATTTACATCTTAAGAAGAGACAAATCATTAAGCCAAATAAATGAATTGTTAATGATAGGATTTCAGCCGTAAAACGGCAAAATGAGAAAATGATTTGGGGAGATGGCACATTGGACAGAGGTTTTTCCTAATCACATAAATCACCTCATCTGGAAAGCTATCTGGGGATTCTATTTTTAAAGCTGGCCCAAATTCACAACTACAAAAAGTCCTTGTCTGGAAGAGGGGACATACCGAACTCTTCAGGGCATTTTTCTTAAAATGGCATCAGGCAGGGGAGAGAGGAGGGACTTTCATTGTTCACTTCACTCAATTCAATTCGGTATCGTTTGAGATTTTATGAGCCTTTGATACTTTTGTTATGTATTATGTACATAACATATCTCTTCTAAGGGGCTCAGCACATGTATTTATTTATTTATTTATTTTTGAGACAGGGTCTCACTCTGTCACCCAGGCTGGAGTGTGGTGGTGCAATCATGGGTCACTGCAGCCTTGACTTCCTAGGCTCAAGTGATCCTCCCACCTCAGCCTCCCGAGGGGCTGGCACTACAGGTGCATCCCACCACATTGAGCTATTATGTATGTATGTATGTATGTTTTGAGACAGAGTTTCTCTCTTGTTGCCCAGGCTGGAGTGCAATGGTGCAGTCTCAGCTCACTGCAACCTCCACTTCCCGGGTTCAAGTGATTGATTCTCTTACCTCAACCTCCCAAGTAGCAGGCATGCGCCACCAAGCCCAGCTAATTTTTGTATTTTTAGTAGAGGCAGGGTTTCACTATGTTGGCCAGGCTGGTCTCGAACTCCTGACCTCAGGTGATCCACCTGCCTCGGCCTCCCAAAGTGCTGGGATTACAGGTGTGAGCCACTGCACTCAGCCACTAATATTTATTTTTTTTAGAGACAGGGTCTTGCTATATTGCTTAGGCTGGTCAGGAATTCCTAGCCTCAAGTGATCCTCCCACCTCAGCCTTGCAAAGTGCTGAGATTACTGGTGAAAGCCACGGCACCTGGCTGCTCATGTCTTAATGTATAAATCTCAAATGATTTCAATTGAATTATTTCAAACTTTGAGTTTCCTCGTGTTGTTTTAGCACCTCAGAGGGATATGTCTGCCCTTTCTATAGCTCATGTGCAGAAGTAAAGGCAAAAGAGGACAAGGGTAATGGGAACACTGATAGGTATGGAGTTTCAGTTTGGGAAGATGAGAAAGTGCTGTGGCTGGATGGTGGTGATGGTTGCACAACAATGCAAATGTACTTAATTGAACCATACAATTAAAAAAATAGTTAAAATGGTCAATTTTATGTTGTGTATATTTTACCACACATTCACAAAAGAAAGTGAAGGCAAGAGTCAAGCAGAAGGCGCCGAGGCTAAAATAAACCACCTCAGATGTTAACTATCCTTGGTCCTCCTTGAGGCCTGACTGCACAGGCTCCTGGGTTACATCACTGTGTTTTGTCTCTGCAGTGGACTTGTCAGGGGTGTTTGAAGCAGAGCAACTCCATCTTGAATAGGAGCTGGGTAAAATGAGGCTAGGCTGCATTCCCAGATGGTTAAGGCATTCTAAGTCACAGGATGAGACAGGGGGTCAGCACAAGATACAGGTCATAAAAACCTTGTGGATAAAACAGCTTGCAGTAAAGAAGCCAGCCAAAACCCACCAAAACCAAGGTGGCGACAAGAGTGACCTCTGGTCATCCTCACTGCTACACTCCCACCAGTGCCTTGACAGTTTACAAATGCCATGACAACATCAGGAAGTTACCCTATATGGTCTAAAAAGGGGAGGCATGAATAATCCATCCCTTGTTTAGCATATCATCAAGAAATAACCATAAAAATGGGCAACCAGCAGCCCTAGGGGCTGCTCTGTCTATGGAGTAGCCATTTTTTTATTCCTCTAATTTTTTTATTTTTAGACAGCGTTTCGCTCTTGTTGCCCAGGCTGGAGTGCAATGGCTCAATCTCGGCTCACCGCAACCTCTGCCTCATGGGTTCAAGCAATTCTCCTGCCTCAGCCTCCCGAGTAGCTGGGATTGCAGGCATGCACCACCACGTGTGGCTAATTTTGTGTGTTTAGCAGAGATGGGGTTTCTCTATGTTGGTTGGACTGGTCTCAAACTCCCGACCTCAGGTGATCCACCCACCTTGGCCTCCCAAAGTGCTTGGATTACAGGCGTGAGCCACTGCGTCCAGCTTATTCCCCTACTTTCTTAATAAACTTGCTTTCACTTTACTCTGTGGACTCTCCCTGAATTATTTCTTGCATGAGATCCAAGAATCTTCTCTTAGGGTCTGGATTGGGACCCCTTTCCAGTAATGGACTCACTTTCTTTTTTTTTTTTTTTTTGAGACGGAGTCTCGCTCTGTCGCCCAGGCTAGAGTGCAGTGGCGGGATCTCAGCTCACTGCAAGCTCTGCCTCCCGGGTTTATGCCATTCTCCTGCCTCAGCCTCCCGAGCAGCTGGGACTACAGGCTTCCGCCACCTCGCCTGGCTAGTTTTTTTTTTTTTTTTTGTATTTTTTAGTAGAGACGGGGTTTCATCGTGTTAGCCAGGATGGTCTCGATCTCTTGACCTCGTGATCCGCCCGTCTCGGCCTCCCAAAGTGCTGGGATTACAGGCTTGAGCCACCACGCCCGGCCTGAACTCACTTTCTTGATCAATATGTTGAGCTGCTTCTTCATGCATGTGTGTCCGTGTGTGTTAACCACCTTCCCTGCCCATGTTCAATGACATATGTATAATCACATACATCCATACCCCCCAGGGACAGGGGATAAAGCAGAGGGATGTGGATGGTTTCACAAGCTGCTCTTCTTAATTTTTTTTTATGTCTTTTAAGCTATAAAAGCATTCTCCAGCATCTCTCTACATAACATACATACATTAAAGCACACGTTCAGAAATGTCGACATTCACTAAACCAAAAATCTATCATGGTATTTTCTCTAAACAGAGACCAGAACATCAACATTTATTAATTTTGAGTATATCTATATGTCTGTTATTTGATACCAAAAACTTTAATAAACTGAGACCTCCTCTGTTTATTAAAACCACTGTTTACATTGGTGTGTTAATTTTCTATTGCTACAAACCAATCATGACCCAATGCAGATTTATAGCTGCACAGGTCAGAAGTCTGATACGAGTCTGATCGGGCTGAAATCAAGATGTCAGCATGGCTGTGCTCCTTTCTGGAGGCCCTAGAGGAGAATATGTTTCCTGGCTCATTTAGGTTGTTGGCTGAATTCAGTTCTTTTTGGTTATAAGACCGAGGTCCCCATTTCCTTGCTGACTGTCAGCTGAGGGCCATTCCCAGTTTCTAGAGGCTGCCTGCACTCCTGGGCTCTTCTCCACCCTCCCTTCCACCTTCAAAGTCAGCAATGGTGGATAAAGTCTCTCTCCTGCTTCACATCCCTCCTGTGTCTTTCTCTGCGCTCTCTCTGACCACAATCAGGAAAGCATCTTTTCTTTTAAGGGCTTATGTGATGAGATTAGGCACATCTGGATAATCCAGCTACTCTGTTCATTTCAAGGTCCGTAACTTTAATCACATATGCAGAGGTTTGGTGCTTAATGCATAGACATCTGTGGTAGGCTGAACAATTGTCCCCCCACAAATGATGTTCATGTCCCAATACCTGGAACCTGTGCTACCTTATATGGCAAAGACTTTGCAGAGGTCTCGAGATAGGGAGACTAGCCTGAGTTATCTGGATGAACCCTAAAAATGCAATCACAAGCCCTAAATGCAATCACAAGAGGGACATTTCACATAGACGAGCAGAAGGCAGTGGACCATAGAGACAGAGACTAGAGCGATGTGGCCACAAGCCAATGAATACTAGTGGCTACCAGAAGCTGGAAGAGGCAAGAAATAGATTGTCCTTAGAGCATCCAGAGGGCACATGGCCCTAAGAACACCTTGATTTTGGCCCAGTGATGCTGATTCTGGACTTCTGAATTCTAGGTCTATGAGAGAATAAATTCCTGTTTGAAGCCACTGGGTTTGTGGTAATTTGCTATAGCAGCTATAGGAAACTAGCACAACACCCCCCAGGGAGCCATTAATCTGCCTCCCACAAGTGATGCGATGGATTTTTATAAGCATGTGTGATTTGCACACTCTTGTTCCATAGCCAGGGTTCCTGCTGAATTGGCATTTTCACAGGACAGCAGTTTTCAGGAGTAGCAGGACATCACATTAGTGAAAAATGAGTATCCTTTACAACAAAACCACAAAGAAGGATCCTAATGAATGAGTTTGCTAATTGATTGCCATTTTGGCAAGCTCTTAATAAGGATATAAGTCATCAGGTAATTATACAAAGTAAGAATACTAGAGCAGCATTATGGAAAGAGGCAGAGCCAATGAATTTGCAGATCTGTGCATTGCAGACTGAGTATGTTCCCCTAGAACTGAGCCACCTTGGCAGCATCAGGACACAGGCCCCGGCCAGGGATGAATCCAGCTTCTGGCCCATCCTGCAGCCCCAACGACTTACAGTCTTAATCCTTAAGAGGTCTAAAGTCCTGGAAAGGTTGCGGTTTTGCTGACTTATATATATAATTCCAACTAAAATCAAGACAAATTTAAAATAGAACATACATCATATGTGAAATTAAAAGAGTTTCTTGGCAGATTTTCCAGCTACAAAAGTCATCATTAATTCCTCAAGAGTAAACTTTTCTCTGTTTGGGGATGGGAAGATGCTTTGCTGGTGCTTATTCTGCTCACTGGGCAAACTATAAGCCCACAAGTCAAGAGCCATCCAGCCTGAAGTCCCACTTCTGGCTCTCACGCATCCCTCTCCATTCCAATCTGTTGTTTTCCTCTGGGTTTTCAAAGATCCCTCAATCTGACCTCATGTCATCCTTCCAGGAAGAGTCTCCATTCTTCTCAAGGGAACTCAGGGCTTAACTGGTCATTTCTTCACTGGGTCCCCATAGCTCCACACGACTTCTTCATCCTCATCTCTGCACATTTGCATATAACGGCGCCCCTATCTGTAACTCCAGCCCCACTTCTTTATGCCAGGCCAAGCTTTCTCCATCCTTTAGCATTCACAAGCTTTCTCCAAACAGCCTTCTCCTGAGTGTCATTTATGGCTGAATCACTTTGTATACATTTACTCTGTGCCAAGTACTGAACTGTGGATAGCAGTGAAGAAGTCAGGGAAAGTCTCACCCCCAGGAGCTTAGAGTCTAGTGAGGGAGATGAGAATAAAAACAGGGAAGCAAACAAAGCATTCAGACTGTAGCGGGCACCATGTTCATTTCCTATGCCCCTGTAACACATTACCATAAACCAAGTTGCTTAAAGCAATACGTATTTATTCTCTTACGGTTCTGGAGGCCAAAAGTCTGAAATTCGAGTTAATGGGGGAAAGTCAAAGCATCCTCAGGGCTGCCCTCCCTCCTGATCCTCTAGCGGAGAGCCCTTTGCTTTACTCTTCGTAGCTTCTAGAGCTGCATTTTTTTTTCAGCCCTGCATCTTCAAAGCCAGAACCATAGCATCTTCTCTCTCTGATTCTGCTTTCCATCGCACAGCTCCTCCTCTGTGTGAAGTCTCCTTTGGCATCCCTCTTATAAAGATACAGGTGATTACATGTAGGACCCAGTAGAATAATGCAGGCAGGATTATGTCTGCATGGCAAGGTCTTTAATATGTACAACTACCCTTTTTCCATACAGGGTAATGTTCACAGGTTCCAGGGCTTAGGATCTGGATATGTTTACAGACCATTATTCAGGTTGCCATAGGGCTCTGTTGAAAACAAGCCAGGCACGAAGAAAGGTGCTACCTCTATATAAGGTGGCCAGGAAAGGTGAATGTCACCAGGGAACTTTAAGTCAAGATTTAAAGAGTGAGAACAAGCCTTGGTCCTTAATTATTCATCAGTGGCTGTTACAAAATAGAAATACACATTAAAAGTTAATAAAAATACTGCACAAATAATTTGTATTAACAGTGAGTTGTATAATTGTGTGACTTCTATCTCATCAGAACCTAACGATTACCTCCAGAAAATGTGAGGTTGACAAAATGACCTTGTGTGCACATGCAGGTTTTTTTTTGTATGTTTCTGAAGCTAATTGCTGCTTGATGCTTTTGCTATAAATCCAGATTTTATATTTATTCATGCTTCATTTCAAAACAAATCTGAAGAATTAAATATCAGTTTGATAATGATAAATGCTTAAATAAGGATATACATGATCAGTGAGTTCACCAAATATTCAGACTGGGCACTTCGCTGTTGGAAAATCCTACTTCTATTCATTTGCTGGAAATTGTTGGAGATTAGCCAGTTGAACCCTGAAATCTATAATTTGAAGAATAGTTAAGAGTTACTTTACATATGTCAAAGATATGTCATAGTTGTAAAAAATAGAAGATTGGAAATAACTTTTTAAAGAACGATAGATGCTTCTCTTTAAATATTAAATGCTTTTCTCTTTGCAAAAGTCATAGCTATTGAAGATTTCTAAAATGCTGCTAATGTTATCTTTCTTAATGTGGATGCTAGTGACATGGACAGGTACAGTTGGTTAAAATTTATCAAGCTATACTTATAGCATTTGGATTATGCATGAGCTATACTTATTAAATTTAAAAATAGCAATTTATTTATTGTGAAAAACCAGAAAATGCAGGGAAGTAACAAGAAACACAGAAAACATGATCTAGCTCCTCCAGATTTTAGTTGGAATATTTCAGTTCACCTCTTCTTTATCTGTTTACCTGTCTCCATGTGGTGGCTTAAAGGTGGCCACAAATCCACCAAGAGGTAGAGTCTCTTTCTCTCCTCTGGGCAGGCCCCGTGACTTGTTTTGACTAACAGGATGCAGCAGAAGTGATGCCGTGCAACTTCTGAAACTGGGTTTGAAGACATTCTGCACCTCCTGCTTTCGTGTACTTGGAACACTGTGCCCCCCGGATCCAGCCACCATGCCGAGAGAGGCCCAAGCCATACAGAGAGGGCACATGTGCTCCAGTTGAAATCCCAGCTAAGCTCCCAAATGACAACCAAGACCAATTATCAGCCATATGTGTGCGCCATCTTGGATGGTACAGCTCGGTGAAGTTTCCAGATGACTGAAGGTCCCACTGACAGAACATGGAGCAGAAGTTCTTCTGGCTAAACCCAGTCAGCCCACAGAATTGTGAGAGATGTTAAATTGGCTGTTGATTTTAAGCTGCTGCCCCAGTGAAAAGGCATTTAATTGAGGTAGCTATTACTCAGCAATAGGTAGCTGGAATTCCTTACTCGTCTTTTATTCTATGTATCAATTTGTCATTTAATTTACCTATAATCTATCTCGGTCAGCATAGTGTGGTAGCTCTACAGTCAGGCTGTTTTGCAGTTCAGTTTGAGGCTGACCATAAGATGGGGCTGCAAGAGAAAGAGGGGAAACTGGGCTTAGTCACAAGGGAGTGGGATGAGGCACAGCTGCAAGGCTGTGGGGTGAAGGAGGCATAAGCAAAAGACACAGAGCAGGGCCATCCTGGGAAATCTGAGTGAGGAGATGGGGCACAGTGAGAGTCCAGCCCAGCCTTGCTCAGCTTGACTCAGTCCGAGCACAGGGGATTGGTTAGACTCAGATGGGAAGGAAAAGCAAACAGCTCATACAGAGGACAAAACACCACTTCCCCGCACTCATGCAGGTAAAAGAGCTTGGTGCCCAGCAGACCCAGGCAAAAAGGATGGCAAGGCAGCTAGGCTGGCTCCCCATGGAGTTATGTCAAGAGGTGCTGTCTGCTAGCACTGCTGGGAATCCAGATGAGTCAGACACGATGGACACTTTCATTCTGGGGAATAATCCGAATCTCAGCAGAGAGATTTGCTATTCCTGCAGTCATCCTCAGACTGATCTCTAGTGGGGAGGGGGAGTGGTCAGCATAGGGTGAGGGGCGGTGTGCACTCATTACATACCTAAGGGTGGTGAATTTAGATGGTAAAATTTAGATTTCATTAGTCTCATGAGGATGAAAACATCTGATATTCGGAGACAGCTTACTTGGATGAGACCATTTGAAATTATCTTTAAAAACAATTTAAGTTGTGTTTTCCAAAAAATACACCATGGACATCCTTACCCCATACCTGAGCCTAATCCCATCTCTAATCCAGTTGAGAGCTTCACCATATCTTTCGTGCTAAAAAAATTCAAAGACAGAGTTTTAAAGTCCTTTACAAAACAAAAAATACAAAGTAATGTGTATTGGAGACAACTTCATCTACCTCTTGTGTCTCACTCCATCCCTGACTCTCATTGTGTGCCCTGCTTGCGTCTGCAGTGGGAGGTCACGGCTGTCAGCTCTGCACCTGAATCGTTAAGAAATTGCAATATTTTTATGTCTTTGAAGCTGCCATGCCAAAACAGCCTCCTCCAAATAAATTGCTTGGTCACATGTTAATGCAACAGTGAGGCTTGGATTAATCATCCCTATGTGTCTACAAGACGCGCATGCCAACCTACACGTGTTTTCCACTTGGTTCATTCATCCTGGGCTTGGCTTTATAAGCCCTCAGTCACAGCATATGGCTGTCTACGGTAATAAAGGTGAGAGCCAGATAGCCAAACAGGGCTCCAGAAACCTTGAGACTACTTTCTTCCACTAGGTCTTTAAGTTAGGAGCAAAAAACAAAACAAAACAAACAACCAACAACAACGACCATAACAAAAGATTAAATTTCATTTAGTATGCTTTCACCAAAAGTACTAAAGCGGCCTTTTTGTTTGTTTTATTTCATAAAGTTTTTGGTACAGTCATCTGTCTGCACATGAGGATGAAAAGCAGAGGCTTTTGTATTTTTTAACCTATGACTCACAGTAATGAAGGCATTTAAAATCACAAGCCAGTTCACACATAGGTGAGTGTGCAAATGGAAGCAAACTTTTCACAAGATGCTATTTTTACTCTGTGTGATGGTAAATTTTATGTGTCAACCTAGTTAGGCCATGGTATGCCACTGTTTGGTCAAATATCAGTCTAGGTGTTGCTGTGAATGTATTTTTTAGATGTGATGAACACTTAATCACATTGACTTTGAGTAAAGCAGATGACCCTCCATCATGTGAGTAGGCCTTATCCAATCAGTTGAAGGTCTGAAAAGAACGAGGTTCCCCCGAAAGGAAGGAATTCTGCCTCTACACTGTCTTTGGACTCAAGACTTTAACTTCATCTTTTGCCACAATTTCCAGCCAGCTAGTCCGCCCTGCAGATTTCAGCTTTGCCAGCCCCTATAATCATGTGATTATCTTTCCCTGTGTTTCTATGTATCTATCTAGCTCCCTGTCCATCTACACACACATCCTATTGCTCCTCTTTCTCTGGAGAATCCTAATACACTATGTAAACACATTCTAATATTTTCTACTCTATTCTATTTAATTAAGATAAAAATATTGTTTGCAATCTATTAAATTAATTTTTAAAAATTATATGTATAAATTATGTGATAAAAAGCATTTAAAAGTCATTTAACATGTCAATTCTGTGTATAAACTATATGATAACAAAGTTGTGTAAAAGTCATTAAACTTTTAAAAAGCTTTTAAACATCAATAGCTGTTTAAAAGTCATGTTAAGATGACTTTTACACAGCTTTGCTATCATATAATTTATATACCACCACATTATCTCATTTAAAATGTACAATTCAATTATTTAAAATGTACAATTCAATTATTCTTAGTTATTTTTGTGGGGCTATCACCATAATATAATTTTAGAATATTTTCATCAACCCCCCCTCGAAAAAACTCTAGATTTTTTTCTTCTTCTGTTTTTGAGACGGGGTTTCGCTGTGTCGCCCAGGCTGGAATACAGTGGCGTGATCTTGGCTCACTGCAACCTCTCCTCCTAGGTTCAAGCAACTCTCGCCTCAGCCTCCCAAGTAGCTGGGACTACAGGTGTGCCACCATGCCCGGGTAATTTTTGTATTTCTGGTAGAGACAGGTTTCACCATATTGGTCAGGCTGGTCTCGAACTCCTGGCCTCAAGTGATCCACCCACCTCGGCTTCACCAAAGTGCTGGGATTACAGGCATAAGCCACCACGCCCAGTTACCCTCGATTTTTAGTTGTCATTCCACACTTGTCACTTCTTTTCTTGTCTTTTTTTTTTTTTTGACAAGAATTTTTCTAAAACAGTGCTTTTCAAAGTATAATTCAGATCCAGAATCATCAGCATTGCCTGGGAACTTGTTAAAAATGCAAATTCTTGCATCCCACCCCAAACCTACTGAATCAGAAACTCTTGTAGGGGAGTCCAGCAATCTATGTTCTAACAAGTCCTCCAGGCAATTCTGACGCATGCAAAAGTTGAAACAACACTGATCTATAGGACATGACACTGTGCCCATATGCTTTCAGGATGAGAAGGGGAAACTGCTGGGTCCTGTGTCACTCACAGGTCCCGTGGGATTCAAGTTTCATTCAGAAATCACCTCAAAATGTTCAGAGCTAATATTCCGTTCATGATCAATTCACTAATCAATCTTGGGAGGAATAAAGTTCTTTCTAATGGAATTGGAAAGTGGTTGAATGAAGTTTCCATCTCCCCAGAGGTATGTTTGGACCAGGGCTGATGAAGAAGAGGTGGCTGCAGCCCTTCTCAGTAGGGACTAAGATGCTTGTCAGGCCAGGGCTTTGTCAAAAGGAATCCTGCTCTTCCAGGGTTCTATATCCAGGTGTCTGCAAGTGAAAGGCAGCATTGTCCAGACACTCTGATTACAAAAAAGGAAAAATGACTGATAGGGGCCCAAATAAAGACGGAGGTGTAAGTTGAGGATGCCAAGGTTCTCATGGAACGCACAGATCAAGAGAGAAACTGAGCCAGGCCTCCTGGGAACTGGAGAGCCATCAGAAACATAATTAGTTGTCTCTTCTTTTGGTATCCCCTTGGTGTCTCCATCCGTGTAGTCATCTGTCTCTGCCTATGAGTGTCCTCTGCTTTCATGTGGCTCATGGTGGTGCTCTGAATACCTGAATCTCCATCAAATGTCAGTTCGGCTTCCACAGCTAAGTGGCCCACTCTTGCAGGCTTTCCAAATGTCAGTTCTTCTCAGGTGGTCATATCATAGGCCACTAATTAGCCCATGGCTTGGAAGCCTATGACCTTTGCTTTTTTTTTTTTTTTTTTTTTTTGAGACAGTTTCCTCTCTGTCTCCCAGCCTGGAGTGAAGTGGTGTGATCTCGGCTCACTGCAACCTCTGCCTCCCGGGTTCATGCAATTCTCCTGCCTCAGCCTCTCGAGTAGCTGAGATTACAGGTGCGCACCACCATGCCCAGCTAATTTTTGTATTTTTAGTAGAGACGGGGTTTCACCATGTTGGCCAGTCTGGTCTTGAACTCCTGACCTCAGGTGATCCACCTGCCTTGGCCTCCCAAAGTGCTGGAATTACAAGTGTGAGTCGCCATGCCCAGCCAACTTTTGCATTTTAAATTCATACAGACAACTATTCCAAAAATAGAAGCATCAGACCTAAATACTGAACTATATAGCTCAGTAACCATTCCTGGTAAAGAGATACAAACCAGAATTCAAAGCCAGGCAATTGTTTCCAGTAAGATGTGCTGCTGCTTCAAGCCATTGATGTTCCAGAGACTATTAATACTTATAGTATTCATAAGTCATTGCCAGATGAAAGAAAATACTTGAAAAATCTTAGAAGCAGTAACATCCTGAATCCTCAAGTAGAGTTCCATGTCATATTTTAATCTCCACTCTCCTGTTACCAAGAGTGTGGTCCTGAATTGGTCACTGCATATTCCTACACCAATGTGCCTTTATGTACGAGGAATGCCGAGTGTATGATGTATAAGATTCCTTCCACTTCAATAATTTGATTCAGCGGTGCTGACTCTGCAGTTCCCTTTCTTTAGGGCTTGGAGGAACAGCAAGAAATAGGCAGAGTCCTTTGCAGTGCATCAATGCACAGGAAATTTATCTGCTTTCCAGAGTCAGTGTGCTGCTCCCATAATACGCAGCTTGTCTCTGAAGGGAGGTTTTACTTACTCCATTTCCTATGGAGATACCAAGCTCCCCAGAAGTAGCTACAAGGCTAACAGCTGGTAATCTGTAGTTTCTTGTGATGTTACCACGTCTAACTGTGCTTTTTATAGAAAGTTTACCTGCGACAAGAGTAGTGTATGTTCACAAGCCCAGCCATGACATGTATCTTTG
Organism: Macaca mulatta; assembly: GCF_049350105.2. Classification (NCBI taxonomy): domain Eukaryota; kingdom Metazoa; phylum Chordata; class Mammalia; order Primates; family Cercopithecidae; genus Macaca; species Macaca mulatta. Next base: position 131,000,624 of record NC_133413.1, read on the forward strand.
GTTAGCGTTTGCTAAGTAGCCATGCTAAGTTATGTGTTCACCTCTTTTTGTATCTACTGTGTATCAGTGACCCCTGTCCAGTAGATGTCTGCTGTTGATGATAATGAAGATGGCATATGTTTCAAAACTGAGATTTACATAGTGGGAATCTTCTGAAAAGATGACCTCACATTTGTTAAAACAAAGTCCAGATAGGGCAAAGCCCCAGTGTAATACTAGTGTGAGGTTGTGCTGTGACTCCCGTGAGCTATGCATGAAATTAGGCTTTAGGGAAGTCAGTGTAATCCATGGCTTGTGGTGTCAGCCTTATGGAATCTTTAAGTGAATGATGAAAAGGTGCCCCCTTCTGGGAAAATGCAGCCCTGCATGTGCAACATTTAGCGACAGACAAAAAGGGGCCTCTTCTGGTGGGCCATGCCCCTGCCAAGGTGGGAGGCTTGGCAAGTAGAACGTCAATTGGATTTCGCCCCTACTTGTCCCTGCATCTGGGAACCTTTGTGGAATGCACAAACTGCACAGTCTTGCACAGTGGCCCTTAGTGAATGCCACCAACTGTGTAAGTATAAACAGATCAGACCAGGTCTTTGCAGTGCTTTATGCAAACATTTTAAAGTAATAGCTATTACCCTAAAATTATATACTGATATGTGTATCTCTCTCTATATATAATTTATATATCATATGTTTTACAATATATAATTATATATAATATAAGAATATATATTTATAACAGAATTATATACTTATAATTATATGATATATAATTATATATAATGGTATAATATATATATAATTATACTATATATACTGTATTTATACTGTATAAATATGGGTACTTTATGAATATATAGTTATATATTTATGTCAGTATAAAATACTATTATGTCAGTGTGTGTGTCAGTGTGTGTGTGTGTGTGTGTATATATATATATATATATATATCATTACACAGCTTCTTAAATTCTTCTCACTTGCTTTTTAGTTAAGAAGACCAGATTTGAGTTTCAGTAAGAAACAAATAATAGGACGTTTGTGAATAGGCAGGTATTATCACTACATTTGGTAACCAAAAGTGGATAAAACTTTTATCCGCAGGTACAATTGAAGGTCATTATTCACTGAGGTAAAATTTTCAGTAAGTTGTCTTTAAAAGAAAATTGAGCAAGTTGGTTTTGGTCTCACAAAATCAAGTGGTGGTGAGAATTCAAACATGACCATGTGTAGAAAAGTGCTTTTAAATTCTAAAGACCTATACAAATGTCCATCACTTTAATTCGCAAGTTAGCCAATGTGAAGCTTAACAAGAAACCACAAAAAAATTATTGTTTCTTGACATCACAAGAAACGTTCCTGTTTAGGTTAGGGAAAATATAAGAATACTCCTTATCCCCACAATTACATACCATTGTTAAGAAACATCAATCCAGCAAGAGAAATTAAATGGATACATAAAAAATTAGATGAGAGGGGTAAAATTATCATAATTTTGGGATGAGAAGACTGTATCTCTGAAAAAGCCAAGAGAGGCAATTGGAAAATTATCATAAATAAACGAATCAACAAGTAGGTACAGAATTAGTGTACGGAAATTATAGCCTTTACATAAACAAAAAACATTTAGTAGAAGTTAAAATAATAAAGATTCCAAGTATAATAGTCAAAGGTAAATAAAAGTGAATAAAAAATAAAATGAAGTACAAATTCACACAAGGAAACATTTTAAAATCTAATACAGGAACACAAAGAGTATCTAAACAAATACCCAGCTCTTGAGAGGGAATATTCACTATTACAAGGCTGTTGCTTCCACCTAATCTATAAATTTAATGCAATCCCAATGAACTTGCCATTTAACTTTTCATTCCAGCAATGAAGGACTTGTTATCTTGAAAACCCTTGTACTAAGATACCTAAAAGTGGAGGATAACATCTGACTTACATTGTTTTAAATGAGTAGCTGAAAGTCACTGATGCAAGAAAAAGAAAAAGGGAAGTGATGCAGCGTTGCTGCTATGGCCCAGCTGGGGTAGAAAGTCTTGGGGAAAATGAAGATCTCCATAATCCCAGACAGGTTTCAGAATTACTTGTGAATAGCTGAGTGCTACACAACTCCACGGGTGGTTTCTGCAAGGTGAAATGTTGTGAGTGATGTCCACACTTAAGTCTGGACCCTTAAAAGAATGCACAGTTCATGAAAGGATGAAAAGAAAAAGCTTTCTTGCCATCAGCTGTGATTTGGATAGGATAAAAGGTCTCTGATCATTTACAACCACAGGCTTCTGCCTCATGAGGGTCTGGGGTTAGCATTTATATTGCCTACATGATCTACAGAAACTGCAAGCTTGGTAATTATCAAAAACATTGAACAGAGTCGTTGAAACTGTGGCAGCACTTGGCAGATCCTTTGGTATAAACCTGCTCTGTAGGAACCCATCTTTGACCCAGGCACACAGAATTCCCAAATTAAACACCCAATGAAGATGAGCTCACTGTCCGAAACTTCAAATCACAAAAGATAAAAATTCTCCATGAGAACTAGTTAAAGAACACATCATATAGGATTATTAGAAGAACATGAACAACAGCTATGGGCAAAATTGTCCCTCCCCACCCCAATTCATACGTAGAAGTCCTAACCCCCAGTTTCTCAGATGTGACTGTATTTAGACACAGGGTCTTCAAAGAGGTAATTTAAGTAAAATAAGGCCATATGTTTGGGCCTTAATCCAATATGACTGGAGTCCTCATAAGAAGGAAAGATTAGGGCACAGACATCCACAGAGGGAAGAACACATGAAGATACAGAGAGAAGACGGCCATCTACGAGCCAGAGGGAGAGGCCTCTGAACAGACCAACCCTGCTGACACCTTGATCTCGGACTTTCAGCTTCCAGAACTGTAAGAAAATAAATTTCTGTTATTTAACCCACTCAGTCTGCAGTACTTTGTTATGGCAGACCTAGCAAACTAATTCAGCTTCTATAATACAACAAAAGGATGGAGACGACACTAGAAATCTGTTTAAAATACTAGAAAAACACAGGAGAACGCGTTTTGGAAGAAAGGAAAGGACTCTTGTAAAAAGAAAATTACTAAAAGGAGTACTTTATGAAGAAGCAAACTGAATTCCCAAGGAAGTAGTGGGATGTAGAAAGCAAAGGTGAGCAAAGAAACCGACGTGTGTGTGAACCTAAGTGAGTATTAAATGAATTTTTAAAAAAGTAATTGCTACCTTGGGGAGTATAAAATAAGATGATAAATAAGACACTGAACAAAATAACATGTTAAGATAGGAGTGCAGTAAAATCTTGCTGAGATCCTTATATTAAGGGGGAATGAGTTAGAGATATTAGTTCTGTTTAGATTTTAGGTCACATATGTATCTAAAAAAAGTAAAGGATGACAACTAAAAGAGCAGATAGAGACTGCATAGTAAGTCTTATTCGAAAATATGTAGAAAGGAAAATAAAACAAAGGAGAAGAACAAAGGAAAAGTAATAAATCTAGTACCAGGCATGAAAAAATATTTTAAAAACTAGACAAGCCGAAGATTCTAAGGTAGAAAGAGTTCAGTATGGAATTGCCCGCTTCCCTCCTGTGTTAATGTTCTATGTTCCTTAAACTGAAGACAATGAATAGACCAGGCGTAGGTCCATGCTGGAGTTTTTCTTTCATTGTCAACATATGCCGGGGATCAAATGACCACCCAGCAGTAATCCTGCCATCAGGCAGCAGGGGCTGGGGCAGGACACCCTGAGCCATCAGAAGAGACTGCTGCTGCTGGTGAAGTGTAAAGTTCCCTCCCAACCTGCCACTAGAGGGTGTTGGAGAGCCCTGTCAATATGAGAGTATCTTTGGGGAGCGCTGCCAAGCCCTGCAGAACCACCTTTACAAAATTTGTAATCACATTGAAAAAACAAATGGAAAATAGTTTTTACAATGAGCACAGATTATTTTTTAAAAGAAAATTAAGTTTTGTTTTTTCTTTTTTTAAAAAAACCAAAACAAATAAAAAACAAACTGTGTCAAACCTCTCTTTCTGCCTGAGAGGGGGAGAAATGAGAGATGTCTCACTTTATTATTACATATTACATTGCAGTACACACAAGTATTCCAGCAGTGTTGGCCACTGTTCTGTCTGATGTTTTCCAGGCTTTGTAGGAGACCATGGGCCAACACTTCCTGGGAACCATAGCATAGGCCTCCTGCCTCATGAAAAGGTGTGCATGCAATTCCTAAGGGTACCACAGGTGAGATTTAATACATTCATATTCTCCTCCCAAATCTTGTCCTTTGGGATCCTCCATGAGGCTAGACCAATGTTCTTAACTCTCCTGATCTCACATTTTTCTAGTTAATCACATAAAGATATAGGCAGTGGTTTAATCAACATAGGATTATTTTGCTTTGCACACACAGGTTATTATTCACTATTTGATTTAGAAACTTTTTTGTTTTTTTGAGACAGAGTCTCACTCTGTTGCCCAGGCAGGAGTGCAGTGGCACAATCTCAGCTCACTGCAACCTCTGCCTCCCTGGTTTAAGCGATTCTCTTGCCTTGGCCTCCCAGGTAGCTGGGATTATAGGCACATGCCACTGTGCCCAGCTAATTTTTGTATTTTTAGAAGGGACGAGGTTTCACCATGTTGGCCAGTCTGGTCTCGAACTCCTGATCTTAGATCCTCCCATCTCAGCCTTCCAGAATGCTGGGATTACAGCTGTGAGCCACTGCGCCCGACCCCGATTTTGAAACTTCTTAACTGATTGTTTCCTCATTAATCATCTTATAAACCTTGAGGATAGGGAAATGGTTTGCATTCTTAGCCCACTGAGCAGGGCTAAACTTTTTTGTTTGTTTGTTTTCCACAGCAGGAGTGGAAGTTTATTAAAAAACTTTAAAACAGTAAGGAAAGGAAGAAAAGCACATTTGGAAGAGGGCCAAGTGGGCAACTGGAGAAACCAAGGGCACAGCTTTCCCTCTTGACTTGCGGTTTTATACTTTGGCCTACTTCCGGGATCTTGCGTTGCTTCTCCCCACTCCTGAGATCTTACTGGGAAGCTGCTGATCAGTTTCAGGTGTTTTCTCTCTGTTAGGCGACGGCTTTGCCCTGGTGCCAGCTGTGACCAGTTACTACTTTAGAGAGACAATTAACAATGGCCTAACCATCACCTGATGATTGCCCAACACACCTGCTGTGTGTGTGTGGGGAGCCCTCTCCTGCCCTGCTCATACCTGACTACTACCTACTGTAACACATCCCCCCTCAGCATTCCAAGACCCCAAAGATTTGGGGGAAAATGGACAAAGGTTAGTCTTCTGTAATTGCTTTGTGCTGACACAGGGGTGGTGGTGGCGGTGGTTCTGTGGGTCTTGGCCTCTTGCTGGCCAAATAAGAGCCCTGAGCAGGTCTGACCCTATAGCAAATGCCTAATCTAAATGTGCTGAATTTTCTTGATAATGCTAAACAGTGCATATGAAATTAATGCTGCTTGTTAGGTTTATCCACCATTAAGCTTTGGATTCCTTAGATCTTTGTTGAGGGTCACTTTTGGCCAGCTGGTGGCCACTTAAACCTTCCCCCAAGAGTGCAGAAGAGGGAGAAAAGGGAGAAGAAGCAAAATCAAAAGTTAGAAAATAGCAATTAGAAGCTCTAGAAAATAAACCGTTAATAAGGAAACTGGGACTGTTATTTTAAATTATTTAACATATTTGTGGAGTTACATTGTCCACATTCCCTACAGCAGTCTGTGAAGAAAATTAAGTCGGAGAAAGAATAATTACCTCTGAGACGAGAGGTGATGCGAAGTGATGCCACACAGCTATCAAGAAGTCAGTGCCAGGCTGGGTGCAGTAGCTCACGCCTGTAATCCCAGCACTTTGGGAGGCAGAGGCGGGTGGATCACGAGGTCAGGAGATCGAGACCATCCTGGCTAACACGGTGAAACCCCGTCTCTACTAAAGATAGAAAAAATTAACTGGTCATGGTGGCCGGCGCCTGTAGTCCCAGCTACTCGGGAGGCTAAGGCAGGAGAATCGCTTGAACCTGGGAGGCAGAGGTTGCAGTGAGCTGAGATTGCGCCACTGTACTCCAGCCTGGGTGACAGAGTAAGACTCTGTCTCAAAAAAAAAAAAAAAAAAGGCAGTGCCAGACATGTGGCAAATTTCCTTTGGGTTTTCTGGAAGTACTCTCAGTATTACTTATTTTTCTGTGTATTGGTGAGGTTGGTTCTTACCTGGAAGACACCTATGTCAAGATCGACTCACATCTCTTCTCTGGTGAGCTTTCCACAAATCCCTCTAAACAGAGTGAGTCACTGAATTTGCATTTGATTTCAGTCATGTCTCCCCTGTAGTGCACATCATGGTGTCTGCAATTAGCTGCTAAAATTTAACACAGGCACTGAACAGTGAGCCTTTGAGAAAGCCATCATGTTTAACGGATATTTCCACTTTGCGTAGTGGTCCTTATAATAACATTAACAGTAGTCATTACTACGAATGAGATCTTATTATAATATCAGATGTTATAACAAGCATATTGTGTATATTATATCATTTAATCTTCACAAAATCTTTGCAAAGTAGTTATTACATCCCTTTCACAGATAAGAAAACTGGAGCTTAGAAACATTAAAGGAGCTTGCCCAGGTCACAAGGCTAGTAAGTCATAGAACCAAGGGGACCAACTTCATAGCATGTGGTCTTCCACAACACAGTATACAGTGATGGTTATTAAACACTATTAGGCATCAGAATCTCCTGGGAGCTTGCTGAAAATTTAGATTTCCAAGCCCTAGCCACTGGGGTGATTCTGAATCAGTAGGTTTAAGGTAGAGTCTCCAAATCTGCTTTTATTTTATTTTATTTTATATTTTATTTTTTTGAGATGGAGTTTTGATCTTGTTGCCCAGGCTGGAGTGCAATGGCACGATCTCAGCTTACTGCAACCTCCGCCTCCTGGGTTCAAGCGATTTCTCTGCCTCAGCCTCCCTAGTAACTGGGATTACAGGTGCTCACCACCATGCCTGGCTAATTTTGTATTTTTAGTAGAGACAAAAGTACGCCTGGCTGTAATATTTTTGTTGATACATAATAATTACACATATTTGTGGCACATATGAGATTTTGATACATGCATGCAATGTGTAAAGATCAAATTAGGGTATTTAGGATAACCATCACCTCAAACATTTATCATTTCTTTGTGTTGGGAACATTCCAAATCTTCTCTTCTAGCTGTTTTGAAATATATAATATATTGTTAACTATAGTCATTTAGATGGAACTGGAGGTCATGATATTAAGCGAAATAAGTCAGGCACAGGAAGAAAAACATTGCATTTTCTCACTCTTACGTGGGAACTAAAAAAGTTGATATTGGCTGGGCATGGTGGCTCACATCTATAATCCCAGCACTTTGGGAGGCTGAGGCGGGTAGATCAGTGGAGGCTAGGAGTTCAAAACCAGCCTGGCCAACATGGTGAAACCCTGTCTCTACTAAAAATACAAATATTAGCCAGGCATGGTGGTGGGCGCCTATAATCCCAGCTACTTGGGAGGCTGAGGCAGGAGAATTGCTTGAACCCAGGAGGCAGAGGCTGCAGTGAGCCAGGACTGTGCCATTGCACTTTAGCCTGGGCAACAAGAGTGCAGCTCCATCTCAAAAAAAAAAAAAAAAAAAAAAAGACAAAACATTGATCACATGGAGGTAGAGAGTAGAATGGTAGTTACTAGAGGCTGGGAAAGGTAAGTGAGATATGAAGAGTGGTTGGTTAATGGGTACAAAATCTGCATTTTTAATTGACACCATCCCACCATCCCCTCTCCAGGCAACACTCTGGAGATCAACATTACAATACCGCTAGTATATAGCAACATCATGTACTACAATAGTGTACCAGATGCTCAGTGACAGTGAGTGAATAAATATAAGGTTTACTGACATTTATATAGGAAAAAGTATGTGGCATTCTTTGTTTCTGTCTTTACAAGGGTAAAATGGAGAATTACCATGTATCTGGTAGTGGTTATTAATCTTTGTTGGGTATCAGAATGGTGTGAATGATTTAGGATTCATTATAGTAAACAAATTCAAATGTACTTGCTTGTATCATGACATCTGACTTTTCAGTTATTTGATTGTGGATTCTATTTATTTTCTTTTTCTCATATATACTCCCCTTTAAACTGTAGTAACAGAGCTGGGGAAGCAGTGTCTTGGAAATTAATAATAGCTTATCTTTACATGGGGATCTAAAGTTTATGCAGTGCTTTCACGTGCATTATTTACCATTTACAAGGCAGGATCCAGGAGTTCAGAGAGACTGTCAGTGGTTTGCCCAAGAAAAAAAACAGCTTGAAAGAGCAGTGAGGATGAGAATTGGTTCTTTAGGGCTCCATGCACACTGTTTATCCACAGCATTACAGCAGGCATCCTTCTTTCTCATATAACATAAATTCTTAGGGAAATCAGTGCAATACAGTGCAAAGTTATTTATCCTTTCTGCATCTCGGTTTTCTCATCTGTAATATGAGGCAGCTGAAACAAATTTAAGAGAGATACCCTGTCCAAAGTAAAACAGCTATCCTTAGTAGCCTGGTGGAGTGCATAATCAATTTTCATGACTCCTTAACCAGTTCAACCAATCTGTCTTAAAACTAGTGGCCAGAAACAGTGGTAGGCACTTCAGGTGCAGGAACAAATTAGACACAATTCCTTCTCTGGCATATTATGTCTTTCAGAGTGTGCTGCTAGAAATTCTTTACACCACTGCCTTTTGAAAACTTGTTTCCAAGGCCAGAGTAGCATGCCCTTCTATGCCCTAGCTCTGGCCTGCCAGCTCTTGAAGAAAACAGATAACACAGCACTGTCTTGAAATGTCACCAATGTGCCTGTGGTCAGTGCCACATGGCCATGCCTGGAGGTCTTAAATCTACTGTTACTCAACAGCAGGGCTGGACATCAGTGTCCCCTTGGTAGTAAAAGCCATTATCAAACTCTTCAAACATTTCAACTTTTCTTCCTATTTCACAGTTCGTAAAGCACCTCTCTGAGGTGGAGGGATTTTTTTTTTTTTTTTTTAATTTGAGAGGAGAGGTAAGACAGTATGTTTTTTCCACCTCTAGACTGCATATTACTTCCCATAAGCCATGAAACAGGCATTCCACCAACACAGCTCCTCTAATTGTTCACGTCTATTAAGATGATCCCAGCTCTTTGGGAGGCCAAGGCAGGTGGATCACGAGTTCAGTATTGAGACCATCCTGGCCAACATGGTGAAATCTCATCTCTACTAAAATAAAAAAAAAAAAAAAAAAAAGTTAGCCAGGTGTGGTGGCGCACACCTGTAGTCCCAGCTACTCAGGAGGCTAAGGCAGGGGAATCACTTGAACCTAGGAGGTAAAGGTTTCAGTGAGCCAAGATTGCGCCACTGCACTCCAGTCTGGCAACAGAGCGAGACTATGTCAAAAAAACACAAAACAACAAAAAAACAAAAACAAAAAGATGCTGGTGCACTGGGCATCTTGCTTCCCTCCCCACAACTCCAACTCACTATGCATCTGGCATTAGCAACACCAGAGCTGGGGTTAATATGTACACCATGCAACTCATTAGCTGTGCATTAGTATCAGAGCCAAGAATCAACATGACGGATCCAACAATATGTCTGAGTTTAGGTCAGACTCTCAGCTGAGGGCTCACCGAATGCAAAGGTCAGCAGCTTGGCATCAGCTCAACAGCATACACTGAGCACATCTTGCTCAAAGTAGCCATTGGGGAAGACAACGAATATGGGGCCTCATTAAAAATTGAGGGGAGGAAAAATCCCTTTGCAGAACCCACAGGGCTTCATGGTTATCAATTTGCCTTTCTGCTTACATGAAGAACTTATTGGATTTACCACCAAAATAGGAGAAAACTGAACATGCAAATGGCATTATCATATTTCCAGGAACCAAATACCATTCATTAGATGGCCAAGTGAGCAGCCTCAAGGTCAGGGCTGAAAGTTTTAAAGCCAGTCTCTTTAAGTGCAAATGTTATTTCTGCCATCTGAATAACATAAGCCGGTTTGAATCGAATGGAGGTAAAAAGATTACAGCATGTCTTTCTCCTTCCTTATTTTTCTTGCTTTCCTTTCATTTCCTTTCCTTCCCTTCCCTTTAGGATTATCTTTTCTTCTTTCTTTCCTACCCATTTCTCTCTTAACTGGATGTAGCTCTTTAAAAACTAACTGTTCTTCTCCCTTTGTCTTTTCTTCTTTCTTTCCTACCAATTTCTTCCTTAACTGGATGTAGCTCTTTATAAGCTAACTGTTCCTCTCAGGGTAGGGCCTCCTAAATGATCCTCTGTAATTCATCATTCAGCACCCAAATAGTGCCTACACACCTCCTATCACCTTTTCCTGGAGGACAACAAACGCTTGTAGGAGTGAAAAAATAATATTAGGAAAGGATCTCCAAGTCAGTAATGATTCAAAAATAATGATTTAATAGTACATTTTTGGGTAGTACCATCATTTTTCCTTTCCTTTAAGTGTGGATCAATGAGGAAGAGATTACTAGCAGTTGGTGATTTTAGATTCGACTACTTGACTCAACACTGGTGCTTAAAATTAGCTTCATTTTTTTTTTTTTTTTTTCTTTTTAAGACAGGGTCTCACTCTTTCACATGGCCTGGGGCGCAGTGGTGTGATCATAGATCACTGTAGCCTTGAGTTCCTGGGCTCAAGTGATCTTCCTGCCTCAGCCTTCCCAGTAAGCTAGAACTACAGGGGCACACCACCACACCTGGCTAATGAAAAAAAGGGTTTTTTTTTGTTTTGTTTTTGTAGAAATGGGGGGCTCTTGCTACGTTGCCCCAGGCTGGTCTCAAACTCCTGGCCTCAAGCAACCCTCTCAACTTGGTTTCCCAAAGTGCTGGGATCGCAGGCATAAGCCACCATGCCAGGCCTAGTTTGATTTTTATAGTCCTGGTTTGAAAAAGGAAAACAAACAAATGCAATATTATGTTTAAAATTACACAGCATGCACCACTCCTATTTGCATAAAGTCACTTTAAAAATTAAAGGTCACACTAATCATTTCGACACCGAGGATCAGCTTTCTTGTCAGCACAATTCAAAGAGTAGTTTTTATTCTCAATGATCACATCTATTCTGGCAGAATCCCAATAAGCACTTTGCACCATGACAACCATGAGGTGCACACAACGTTGCTGAAGATGCCTGTGTTCCTCCTGAAAGGGAACGTGGCTCCTGCAGAGCGAGGCCTGCAGCCTGGTGCACAGGCATGTGCTCACTCATCAAACCAGCAGTGCTCTGGCAGATAATGGTGTAGAACAAGGTTGTCCAACCCACGGCCCATGGGCCACATGTGGCCCAGGACAGCTTTGAATGTGGCCCAACACAAATTTGTGTTGAAAACATTAGGAGATTTTTTGGCAATTTTTTAAAGCTCATTAGCTATCGTTAGTGTTAGTGTATTTTATGTGTGGGCCAAGACAATTCTTCTTCTAATGTGGCCCAGGGAAGCCAAGGGAAGCCAAAAGATTGGACACCCCTGGTGTAGAATCAGTGAGCTCTTAGCGTGTTAAAGGCAGTAACAAATATAAAATCACTCTATAAAGCACCAAGCAAATATTTAATTTTGCTATTGTAACTTGTGTGGTTGTTAGAGTTGGGACACCAAGGAAGAATATTTTTGTGGAATGAGAAACTGGAGTGTTCACTTCTAAATCTACTGTGGTAGCATACATAAAGCCCTAGGCTGTACTTCACAAAAGCAGTTTGCTACATCTGTCTAACTTTCTAAAAGAAAGATAATCCACAGATTTATAAATACTGGGTGAAGACTGAATTGATATGTAAAACTCACTAGAACGAGTGCTAAGATAGAATAGAACACCTACCTGACCCAGTGGTGGGGACTCATAAAATGCTGTTGAATTATTTTCCAAAGGAACTTACGGCATTGGGCTTCCTCATGCATTTTGGGTGAGGTGTTTTGTGGGTCAGCCTTGGTTGGCATAATAGCATGTCCAACCTCGCTCCATGCTCAGAACTCACCTCCAGATCCCTAGCTCTGAGACTGGAGCTCTCCTTGGAATAGGTACAAGGTGATCAGTTAAGCCAATCAGGGTGAAAGTAGAAAAAGAGAGAGAAAATACATTTGGACTAAGGGGGATGCCCACATGACTGTAAAGTAGATTTTCAGATACTGTCTTTGAAGGCGATTCCAAAGAAGAATTCTAAAAATGCAATACAGTAGCAAACGAGTGAAGGTACAACTGCCTAAGGGTGTTGCTAAGAAAGGCAGTATCACCTGAATATATATATTTAGTGCTCTAGCCACCCAAGATTAATGGCTATTCTTAAACGAGGCCATGCATTTTGCGTCTTTAAGCCTTTGCACATACTATTTCTGCAACCTGGAAAGTCTTTCTGTACCTGATTTTTAAGTTTCAGTTTAAGAACTTTCTTAAACTCTTAGTCCAAATGAGCTGATTTCTTCCTAAGAGCCCCCATCGATTTAATATGGAAATAAATTATGGCATGCACAGGTCTGTATTTGAAATTCTTTGGTTCCATGTTTGTCTTCCTCATTTGTTTCTGAGTTCCCTGAGATCATCTTTGTATCTCCAGCTCACTGCTTCGCCTATTATAAACAATTATCTAAAATTAATTTTCTCGTCCCTTAAATTCATATTGCCCATTCTCTTTATCAGCACTTATCACAATCTGAATTGTTTGTTTTCTTACAAATTATCTACCTCCCCTGCTGAAAGAAGCTCCAATGCAGCAAGGAACTTGTCTGACGTGTCACCATCATAGTCCCAGTGCTTTCACTTGCTTGACATATTGTATGTGCTCAATAGTTACTTACAGAATGAGTGAATTATGGGTGCCGAATAGTGTTTATCAAATGGATAAGCAAATGACTAATCATATATTTTAAAAAAATCACTTGATTATAAGCAAAAAGATGTTCAATCCCTAAAAGATGAGGGATAAATAAAAATAGATTCCTGTGATAGTTCCATTTTGGTTTCTGGCTGTTGGGCGCTGGATGAAATTACCTTTCAACCCAGTTATTATTCAAGCTAAAGCCTTGAAGCTTGGCATGGAGGAAAAACCATACGTTAAAAGGGCAGAGGGTGGAAAATCTAGAGCCAGGAGAAGTTGGTTTCCACATTTCTGAGGTCTATTTTCTCAGAAAAATATCAAGGTCCATGTTGAAGCTTCCAGAAACCTGTCTTTTTCAAATGCACCAGAATAACTCGCAATTATGTTTAAGGTTTTAGTTTGTTAAAAGTTTAAATAGAAAAATGAGAAAACAATAAAATACATATCTATGTATTAGTTTAGTTTAGTTTCTACAAAAGCCATCAAGAATGCTAAAATTCCTAAAAATACTTCTTCCTTCAATTTCTGGTCTCTTGCAGTGAAAAGAAATACAGCAATTATGAGTACATTATTTTATGCTTTTGTTGAAAGATCATTTTTATACTAATTTAAAAATTGCCTTTTAAAATACTTTATATAAGCTTTAGAAAGGTGTTCTTATAATTTACAGTTCTGTAAACATGGAATTACTTCTACAAGATTCATAATGGGGTATTGGTATATATGATTCATATATATATGAAATATATACATATATAGAGAGAATGCGAGAAAGAAAAAGACAAAGAGAGAAAGAGAGAGAGAGAAAGAGAGAGAGATTGATTTCATTTTCAGGGAACTTAGGATTGATTTATGTAACTCTGATTTATGACCTCTTTTCCAGACATGAAGTAATATGTTCTTTATTTCAGGACCTTGTGAAATTAGGCAGCAGGTCATCTATGATCCATTTGAAGCTTTCAAATCTTTCCCCTGTTTGAAGACTATTCAGTCTGATTTTTCCCATCAAGCTTTTCTTGGAAACCCCATTTCACACTGCGCATTCTCCCTCCCTAATTTTGTCAGCACTATTGTTAAGTATTGATTTTGATTCTTTATTAAGTTCAGTTTTTACTCTAATATTTACGGTAGATCTTTGGCCTTCATATATTTAATACAGTTTTTACTCTGTGTGACCTTGAATGCTGATGACTTTGCACTAATTTGTCATTGTGTTAAGGGCCAGTTTTGAAGTGTGGGCTGACACTCAGACCTGGAGGAGGCCCAGACAACCCCCTCTCTAGGCATGTCAGCATGGCTCTGCTGTCCTACCCTTGCATGAAGGCATGAAACACACACACATTTTTGTAAAATGGCCTAAAAAGCCAAATGACGGTGTTGATGATGGAAGTTCTATGAAGATGATAGTTCTTTGCCAGAAAATAGAAGTTAGGGATAAATTAAAGAATAGAATATTGGATCAGTAGTTCTGAGCCATTTGGTAAGTCAGTATTTCAGTAAAAAAAAGTCCAGTACAACTCATTTTTATTGCACCTAATAGAAGAAAGTGTGTGTATGTGTGTGTGTGTGTGCACACACGTATAGTAGCATTCACAAATTTGGAGATTTCTAGAGGCTTCTATTGCAAACTCCACTCCAAAAATACTCCAAAAGTAACTGCTACTTTTCTAACAAGACATGCAAGCTAGAGAGCTGACTGCCCTCACCTGCTGGATTAAATTTATTGGATGCTATGTGCCGGCCCTGTGCCAGCCATTATACAAAAACAATTTCAATTAAGTTGTAAAAATTATCTTTTGCGGTAGGTATTAATGTCTTTTTTTTTTTTACAGACACAAAAAGTGAGGATTAAAGATTTTTTTAAAACTTGTCAAAAGTCACTCAACCAATAAGTAACAAACTGGGGATTAAAATCCACGTAGGTCTCCATGCAAAGCCCTTGCTCTTCCTTCTATAGTAGGGTGTATTGCAACCTTCACTGCCCTTCCCTGCCTCCCACATATTCATTCAATAAGTTCTTATTGCACTTAGTTGACCCCAATTTTATTTCTAGGTTCTCCAAATTCACCTTAGCCAAAATGTTTGATGTTTGAATTCAACAGCTAATATATAGCCAGTTAAATTGTGCAGCAGGCATGCACAACTCCCCCCACCCCCAGCCCCCACACACAACAGGGATTTTTTTTTGTTTTCAGCACCGACACTATGGACTTCAGGTTATCTTATGGTGTGTTGGGAGATCCAGGCACACAAAAAGTGAATGTTTGCCTGAAACTTTGTAAAATACACAGACATGCCTACTGATGGAATCCTCTAGCACATTTTTTTCCAATGCCTCTGATGAGAATCCAACTGGGTTAATATGCATCTCCCTCCCTCCCTCCCTCCCTCCCTCCCTCCCTCCCTCCCTTCCTTCCTTCCTTCCTTCCTTCCTTCCTTCCTTCCTTCCTTCCTTCCTTCCTTCCTTCCTTCCTTCCTTCCTTCCTTTCCTCCTTCCCTCCCTCCCTCCCTTCCTCTCTTCCTCACTCCCTCTCTCTCTTCCTCCCTTCTTTCTTTTTTCTTTTCTTCTTTTCCTTTCCTTTCCTCTCTCTTTCTTTCTTTCTCTCTTTCCCTCTTTCTCTCTTCCTTTCCCTTCCTTTCTTTTTTCTTTCTTTCTTTCTCTCCCTCTCCCTCCCCTAGGCTGGAGTGCCGTGGTGCAATCTCTGCTCACTGCAACCTCCATCTCCCGGGTTCAAGTGATTCTCCTGCCCCAGCCTCCCGAGTAGCTGGGATTACAGGCTCTCAACACCACACCCGGTTAATTTTTGTATTGTTAGTAGAGACGAGGTTTCACAGTGTTGGCCAGGGTGGTCTCAAACTCCTGACCTCCGGTGATCCACCCACCTTGGCTTCCCAAAATTCTGGGATTGCAGGCGTGAGCCACCATGCTCGGCCATTTTTCCCTCTTTCATGCCCACTAGTGGAGGTGCTACTGAGCAGGAAAGTGACCCTATAAGTGGACAGCTAACTAGGGAAAAGAAGATACAGTAAAGTATCTAGGAATTCTGCAACTGAAAAGATGCCAAGATTAGTTCGCGGAAGATTTAGTCTGTTTGTATGCAGAGTGGAGAATAAAAGAACAAGGAGTGAGAAATGGGAAGGTGGAGAGGTAGGGAAGGGAGGTCAGAGAGTGCAATGAACTGTACAGCCACATGTTTTGTGAGCCAAAATAAAGTATTAGTTTGGTGCAAAAGTAATTGCATAATTAAAGCAATGGCAAAAACCGCAACTACTTTTTGCACCAACAAAATAGTTCAACAAACAAGTGTAATAATAGGCGTTATGAGTTATATTTCAGAAGCTTTTCAGAACAGAAGGAACGTGTCAATTCTACTTAGGGCAAGAGAGAGCTTGGTGAATGGGTCACCATGACCAGAAACCAACTATCATTCCATCTTCTTTCTCCTTTCATGCTCCCCAAGGTTTCACTCTTTAATTCTTTCTCATTTTTCCAGAGTTCTCTTCCACTTTTTGACTCATACCAGGTGCCTGGGTTTCCCTCCCTCCTACCCCATCCCCAGCAAAGCCACTTTGAACACATAATGTGAATTGTACCTCATTCTCAGAGAAAATGTGTTGCAGTGTCTACTGGCAACAGGGAATCATTTTCTGGCTAATATCACCGGTCCACTGACTCATGCATTTGACAAACATTAAGTTGACCACTTACTATTTCCCAGACACTGTGTAGGCACTGGAGCCATAGAACTAAATAAGAAGCAGCCTCTTTTCTCGGCAGGGTTACAAGCTGCGGGGCCAAAACACGTGGAGAAATATTTTAGGGCCTCTCTCTCTGAATCATTGTGATAAAGTGACTAATGTAATTCTAAGAGTCCTGCTTGGCCTCTCCAGCTCCATAAGGATCTCTGTTTTCACCTTGATGCAGCCCATATGTAGATATGTATGTTCTTAAATCAGATTCTAGACTTACAGCTTCACCTATATTTCTATCCCTAATTATAAATAAAATCAATATTTTAAAAACTTCAAATTGACTGACTTGCTAAACCAGAAAATGAATTCAACTTACAAACCTGAAGATACCAACTTGAGAGAGTTTCAGGATGAAAAATGAAATGTGTTCATTTGCATTGCATAGCAGCCCAGTTCTATTAGAAGTAATAAAAAGCCCAAACCAAACGTATAAGGATGCAAAGAAACTCTGAAAACGACGTTTGAGAATTTCAAAGCATTAAAAAGAAATTATTATTCCATGATGTGAGGGACAAGGGAGCAAGTAAATGCCAACGTGAGTTATTAGAATGTGAATACAGCTGTAAATAAAAGTAAATTTCTAGGTGGTGGCTATAACCTTCAACGTGTCACAGTAGTAGCCATTATATTTAAATCTGTCCCACCTAAAGGTCCCATATACCTAAGGAATCCCTGATGGAATTCCTTCCTTCATGGGAATACACCAGTGATTACAGTAGATATTGTTGGTTGCCTGCCAAAATTCCCTTTGTTAGGCCAGTGCACCCTAGCCTCACCGGATGTACATGTTGACTGGTCACAGCTTAACCTTTTCCTTCTCTACAGAATTGCCCTGGCTGATGGGAATGGCCTCTCTCTACCTCTATGGGAGCCCATAGCCAATGGCTGCCTTATATGGGTGTAGAAAGTCCTGGTTCCCTTGGCTTAAAGTGGGAGAGCTCTGTCCTGCTATTCCTACTCTTGAGCTCCAGTGGGATCAGGCTGAAACTAGATTTCAGCTAATACTACATTTTTGTTTACCTTCCTCTGCAGCCTAGCCTGCTTCACTCACTTCCTTACAGGTTTCTCCTAAGAGCCTTACTCAGTTAATCACTCCCCAAGAATCTCCATCTCAGACTCTGCTTCTAAAGAATTTAGAGACATTGACCAATGTAGGCTTCATGGTCATCGTAAGGCTTAAAACATCATGTGTTGCCTTGACATCTTTGAACCTCACATGACTCCAAAAGCCTACTGGTGAGTTAACCTGGCTCCCATGATATGCCCGCCAAACAGCTAGTTCTCATATCAGCTGGACCAGCTACACTGCACCTAGTCCTCAACCTAGTGGGTTTTATTTCCCTAGCAGCCTGCGAAATTATTCAAAGAAGCCAATCACATCTCCCCTGGGAACCAGGGCGCACCTCATCCTTCTATTACTGCAAAATATGCTTCCCAGTGCTTCTGCTGTGTCACTCTGCTCCCTAGTGCAACCCCAATGTGGCCCTGCGTGGTGTGCAGTGTCCTCCTCCCAGGCTGTGAGTATATGTGACTAATAAACTACTGCTAATCTCATCTGTCCAGTGCTGAGTAGTGTGTGTTCAGCCATCTCATCCTGTTTCAGGTGGGAAATATCTTCCTTACCAGTGGGGCAAAGAGGAGGTGACCAGAAAAATCAAATAATAGAAATTAGTAGAAAATCATTATGTTTTGACCAAAGTCAGGCAGCTCTTCTGGAACACATCTGTTTCATAAAGAAAGGGCAATCTGTAATGCCCAATAAAAGTAGGTTCAGTAGAGTCTGCAAGGCACATGTTGCTATAATTTATAAAGGGGAATTTATAAAGGGAAGACATTTATGTCTTATAGTTCTGGAGACTGAGAAGTCCAAGGATGAGGGGCCTGCACCTGGTGAGGACCTTCTTGCTGTATCATCCCATGGCAGAAGAAGCAAGGGCAAGAGAGCGTGCACATGAGACAGACTGGAAGGGAGTCAAGCATCCTTTTTATCAGGAGCCCAGTCCTGCAATAGCTAACTGATGCCCATGATAATGGCATTAGTCCATTCATAAAGACAGAACCCCAATGACCTAATCATCTCTTAAAGGTTCCATGAATGCAACTCTGTTGCACTGGGGACTAAGTTTCCAACACATGAACTTTGGGGACATATTCAAACCATAGCATTCCACACCTTCCCCCCAAAATTCATGTCCTCCTCACATGCAAAATGTATTCATTCCATCCCAATAGCCCCAGAATCTTAACTTGGTCCAGCACCAACTCAAAAGTCCAAAGTTCAGAGTCTCATCTACATCAGATGAGTGAGACTCAAACTACAATTCATCTGGAGGCAAACTCCCTCCAGCTGTGAGTCTGTGAAATGAAAACAAGTTATCTACTTCTGAAATACAATGATAAGACAGGCATAGGATAGACATTCCTGTTCCAAAAGGGAGAAATAGGCAAGAAGAAAGGGGTACCTGGTCCCAGTTAAGTCCAAAACACAAAAGGGAAAACAACATTAAGACTTAATGATGGAGAATGATCTCCTTTGACTCCATGTCTCAAATCCTAGGCCCATTGGGACAGATGTGGGGCCTCCAGTGCCTGAGGCAGCCCTGTTGTCTGCGTGTGGACTAACAGGAAATGGTCTGAAGTCATCCTTTTTCTCAGGAACCCACTCCTGAAATAACTAATCCATTCCTGTGATAATCACATTAATCCATTCATGAAGGCAGAGCTCTCAAGACCTCATCACCTCTTAAAGATCCCAACTCAGTTGCATTAAGGACTAAGTTTCCAACACATGAACACTGGGGGACAAGTTCAAACCATAGCACCATGTGACCAGGCACAGGGGGCTTTCTATCTCAAGTTCCATGGTTCTCTCCAAAGAGACTGAAGCAGGCCCATATAAAGTTATATGAATCAGCCTTCAAGAAATAAAATGTACATGCACCCCTGCTCTTACATGGGCAGCTCTGATGTTTCCACTTTGGTGAGAACAATTCACTTTACTAAATTCCATTTACTAAATTCACATGACTGTGAAGGCATGCAGAAAAGTGGGCATATTTCATACTGCCGCTGCCACCCACTTACTCACTCATCCCAATTTAAAATCTCTGATGTTTCATTTGAGAGAATAGATGATGGAGGCAATCTGAATGAAATTCATACTGGCACATTTAGTTTAAACACTTGTAGCAAAAGACTAATGGGAAGATTCCCAAGCTGCTGCCAGATTTTTTCTTAGTCTTGCTCCATCTCAGAGGTGATTCACTCAGGAACTTGATGACTCCCTTTTAAAGCAACACAACAGGCCTATTAGCACTTAATTGCATTAACAGACTGTGTTTTCTACCATAACCAGTAGTCTTGATTTAGGGATGATGCAAGCCAGGGTAGCCCGGACAGTAGTTCTATTTCTCTCTCTTATCAGATGGGAGTTCCCTCAGGTCAGAGACTATTTTCTCCCTGGAAGAAGCAGTGAGAAATTCTGACTTAGGTAATTTTTTTTAGGCAGATGGTGGGGCTGATATGCTTAGGGGCTCCAAAAATATCTCTCTGTTAATTACACTGTCAAGATCTTGATTACAGCAGCCTGTTTTCTTAGGGCCAGGGCTATTTTACATTCACACTGAGATTCTTCTAATGTAGGTGGGCAATGTAGCTAGAGAAAGAAATCACTTGGTTGGTTCTAGTTACCTGGAATTAGGGGGGATGAGTAAATTGCTGTTGTTGGAACTGAAAATTAATGGTGATCTAACAAATTATGTAAGAATATGGACTATAATATATACATACGTGTGTGTGTGTGTATATATATAGAGAGAGATATCAATATATTCACATAGATAAATAGGTAATTAGATAGGGATGAATAGATAGATACAGGGAGGTAGAGAGATTGAGAAATCGCTCAGTTCTGCCTTTGCACAGTAGTGCTGGGTAATAAAAATGATTATGAAAGCTGAAACCACACTAAGCAATCTTAATCAGTTGGAAAAATTAGGATCATTACATGACCTTTAAAACTTTTTATCAAAATGTTAAAAAGTGTCTTACTGTCAGTTTATATACGCATAGGGAGATGAGAAAAAGAGTAAATGTTTATTTAGTCATCTCTAATTTAAAACATTAGAAGGATTGAACAGAACTTTTCGTCTTCTTCTCATCTAACTTATAATATAGAACGAGCCTTTTTTTTTTAATGCTTTGGCAAATTGTCATCATCCTTTCTAAGTTTGGATCAGCTAGCAACATTTTATCCTTTGCACTTTCAATGATGTGAACTATCTCTGAGAGTTCCTTTAATGTGAAGTTTTCACAAGTGTCACCTCCTCTGGGGCATCTTCATCCTTCATCACAGCTACAGTCTTCACTAACGGGTTATACGTTTACCTTCCCTAAGTTCTTCTGGCGGCTATCTAGAACAGTATCAGTGTGAACATTCCCAAGGGCAGCTATTTCTGCTATCATTCCATTTACGTTTGATGCAAATTTCATTTCCAGTATTATCACTTTTTGTACCTTTGCTGCACTGTCATCTTTGTGGGACAACTCCCTCTTTCTAGGATCCATCCTTGTGAAGTGTCATATGGATTTGTCACTGGGAGACAGGGAGGAAAGGGAGTTATCTCCTTTGCTGTCTGCGTGTGAAGTGATTAACAGAGGTGCCATGGCCAATCACCCACAGACTTTGAAAGAAGTGATGTGATTGGTCACCAGTCAGGATGTACATCTGCTAATTACATGGTGGAATTTGTGAACTGAAGACTTAGCAATAAGGTCTGTACTTTGTGAAATTACTCACAGTTAATATGCCTCGGTAGCAGAAACTTGAACCATTTTGTTGAAAGACTGGCATATCTAATTAAATAGTGATAACTGAAATTCATAGAGATGTGTGTGTGTATGTGTATATACAAATTGCCTTCCCCTAATCTGCCCTATGAAATATGATTTCAGTCTCTGTAGGATCTGTTGTTTGAACTTTTATAAGACAAAATTAGGAAGGAAGAAAAGGGAGGAGGATTACTATGTGGAAGATAAAAGAAGGAACCTAACCAGAGAGACTTGGTTGATTGACATAGTCAAGAATGGAAGAGAAGGACAGAAAGGAGAGAATCTCTCCTCCTTGTTTTTCTTCTTTTAGAGTCATGAGAAGAATGGAAGCAGTTGAAGATATAGGATGTATATGGATAGGAGAGATGAGAAGATCTTGGTAAGTGTCGCCCGGCCTAGGTATACAAATTTCCCCTTCGTCCCTCCCTCCCTCCCTCCCTCCCTCCCTTCCTTCCTTCCTTCCTTCCTTCCTTCCTGACGGAGTCTCGCTCTGTCGCCCAAGCTGGAGTGCAGTGGTGTGATCTCTGCTCACTGCAAGCTTTGCCTCCCGGGTTCACGCCATTCTCCTGCCTCAGCCTCCAGAGTAGTTGGGACTACAGGTGCCCGCCACAACTCCCAGCTAATTTTTGTATTTTTAGTAGAGACGGGGTTTCGCCATGTTAGCCAGGATGGAAATTTCCCTTATTTTCATAATTTAAAAGGATTTGAATTATCTTAGTATGTCTTTTAGCTCTGAAACTGTGCTTCTGGTCTGTGATACTGCTCTAGATGGGATTGTTGGAGGCATTACTCATAAGGACAGATGTTTCCTGGGCCCCTTTATAAGGTCAGCTTAGTGGAAAGTGCTGGACTTTGGAGTTAGAAAGAGAAGCTCAAATTCTAAATCTACCGCATACTAGAGGAGAGATCTTAGAAAAGTTACTCAAATACTACAAGTTTACCTCATTGGATTTGGATTATTTGAAGCATATTGCCCATAATAAGTATGAATTACCAACTTCCTTTTCTCCAGTAACGCCATGGGGAGGCACAACTATTTAAACGCTCCCATTTGAAAGAATACGAAATGGAAATTAATAAAGCTGATACCTGAACTTGCATCTCAGAGCTCCCATCTGGGCTTTTGTTTTGCTGTGTTGTGTTTTTGCATATTTAATCTGACAAGAAATAGTTTGCAAACCGAGATAACAAGGGAAAGCAAAGGGAATGCCTGATGAACTGAGCACAAAATATAACTCAACAATTCTGCTGTGTCCCTGTTTATTACTGTTTTTCTAAGTAGCAGGAGAGTCAGAACTTAGCTTGTTTTTCTCTTATCTGAAATGTAACGATAATTGTAAAAGGATTAGATGAACTAAGAAACAAAGATTGGGAAAAATGTGTTTGGGGCATGACGCATTTTACAATTCACAGGAGTTAGTGGCTCATCTTGGGCCACATGGGGGCTTGCAAGGAGTTAAAAGATTTGAGGCTGGCTGGGCGCGTTGGCTCACACCTGTAATCCCAGGATCTGGCCGAGGTGGCCAGATCACCTGAGGTCAGGAGTTTGAGACCAGCCTGGCCAACAGAGCGAAACCCCATCTCTACTAAAACTACAAAAATTAGCTGGGTGTGGTGGCATGTGCCTGTAATTGCAGCTACTCAGGATGCTGAGGTAGGAGAATCGCTTGAACTCAGAGGCAGAGATTGCAGTGAGCCAACATCACGCCACTGCACTCCAGCCTGGGAGACAGAGTGAGACTCCATCTCAAAGAAAAAAAAGAAAGAAAGATTTGAGGCCAATATGGACATGGGAAGGGCTTTACATTGATGTACATGACCCATCTACAGGTGACAGTGCTCACAGACGAAAGCAGATTTTCCATAATTGGTAGCCAGGTGCAGTGGCACACACCTGTAGTCCCAGTTACTTGGGAGGCTGAGGCAGAAGGATTGCTTGAGTCCAGGATTTCCAGCCTGGGCATCATAGTGAGACACTGTCTATTAAAAAAAAAAAATCTTCCATAATCAAGTTCTAGTCAAGGTGTCAGGTCCTCTTATCACTTTTCTCCAGGATGAACTCTCGCTTCACTTTAGATCAGTCTCTGGTCTTTCCCCCCAGTCCCCCAACAAGCCATACTAACACAGGCCTTCCTTCTTTCTCCTCTCTTGGAGTGCAGGGAAATGTCTCCATTCACTCAAATCCCTGTCATTTCTCAGAAGCCATTCTTCAAGTCTCCTGACTATCTCATGAAGAAAAATAATGTTAATACTAAATTTTCCTCCTGTATAGTGTTGAGGAGATTTTAAGATTTGCACTAAACGGAAATTTAAAAAGGAAGTTGTTGTTTCATATTTTTTGAGTTCACATAAATGCCACTTCTAAAAACTTGAAACTAAATTAAATATAATCTGTACAACCTTGTCACAGAGTGACTGTGATAAATTTACAAAATCAAAATATAACAACATAGGAAAAGACAAAGAATGTCAATTTAAGATAAATTACAGCTAGATAGATATAGGATCACATTTTATGTCTTTACAAATACCAAGCGAATTCATGGTATTTATGATAATATAAGAAAGGCATCGTATTAAGGATTTGCCATTCATTGTAACATTTTGCTAAAAACCATTCATATATCTGCACACCAGGATTCAGTATTAAATATTTATTCAAAAAAATCCAGTTTGGATTTGTTCCCTTAAACTTGATCTATGGTAATCTTCTGAGAAGCGTGAAAATGAAGACAATAAAAGACATTCTTGCTTCTTATAATTATCCATGATCATTACTGCTCTTACAGATACTCTGCATAATACCCTTAAGGAGACCTCTGGAATGATGATCTGAAATTACATCATAAGAACAATCATATGCTAAAAACAGGAAGAGCTTTATATGCACATTTATTACTGTTCCATGAGAATGTCTAATAATATGTCTGCTAATAATTTGGGATAAGCAAAAGGCATGAGACAAATTATAGGTGAGAAAGAGTAACCTTTGGAAGATTTTTTAATTTCATGAATAATGGTAATGATTTTAAACATAGCTTGTATTTAAAGAGATGAGAGAAAAGTACCTCTAAGAATTAAGACCATCAACTTGGAAGATGCAAGATTGTATGTGTTGGCCAGCCTCCCTCTGCCCCTTCAGATCCAGTCTCTACCTTTCCCATCCTTCTCTGTACCCTGGGAGACTCACCTTAAGAGTGCATCCATGGGGCTTCTTGCCTCTGGCTTCCAGCCAGCTTCAGCCTTTGGAAGACACCAGCAGGGGGTCAGTGGGCAGGGGTTGGCAGGGGCTGCATTTCTCTTCCAAATACCACAGTGGTAGTAGGTGGCACTTTTCTACAGCTAGAAGCCTCCCTAGTCTCAGGTAACTGCTGCTTCTCCTTGCCCTTTCTGGTCAAGGGATGGTAGTGGCCTCTTACTACTGTTGGCCCTGGAGTTCTTCTCTCTCTCTTATTGGTTTTCCAAACCTTGGCTACACCTTATAAATTATTCCTGCATTAAATCCTTTCCAATTATCCCTTTCAACCTTCCCATCCATCTGCTGCCAGGATCCTAAAATATGTGCTGTATCTCCAAGTCCACCCAGAACCTTAACCAAGTGAGAGCATTTTTCATCACAATCAGCTCCTTCTCTTGTTCTACAGTAAATGTTGGTTGCTTTTGCTTCCCTGGTATCCATTGCTTGTTTTTCTTGCACAGCACCTGATTTTTTCCATTAGAGAACCACCCCTCCTCATCCTCACTGCAAATGACTTAGGTGAGGCTGATTTCAGCACTAAGACTGAACAAATTATCCAAGTCAACCCAATTAGACTTATAATCTCAGGACTTGTGTTGGAACAATTGGGGCAAAGAAGCCATTCTTCACTGAGACAACCAGGAGCAAAGAAAACATAAGCCTGGAACCGTCAGGCCAACTAAAGAGGAAGCCTGGTAATAAACTAATGAAAGGACAGGGAAAGAAAGAGATGGAGACTTAGACTTAATACATTATTTAAGTCCCTGGATCCCACCATGCCTGAAGCTTATCTTTGGACATTGCAGTTATCAGAACCCAGGCATGCCCATTTTGCTCAGGCTAAATTGAGTTGAGTTTTCTGCCACTTGTAATGGGAAGATCCTTGACTATCAGGCCCTTTCCTAATAAAAACACATGCATTTGAAGAGAGTAGAAAGTGGAGAGTGATAGAGATGTGACTTTCAAAATCGTATCAGCCATCCAGATTTATGGTCTTGTTTTCTTCAGGAACCCTAACACATAAACTCATGAAAGGCTACGGGTGGTTTGTGTTTATTATGAATTTGGATGCTCCTATCACCTGCATTGTCCCTTTGGTTCTTTGAAATCTCTGAGAGATAGGACAATACCAAGTCAAACAACCCATCTGGTGTTAAATTGTTAGGCTAAGACCCAGGCATGATCTGCTGCAAACAAAGCACAATGACGGAAAACAGCCAACTGGTGTGTTCAGGTATTATTCCAGGTGCCATATGACCGGGCCTTCTCAGATGACAGAGTTCTTTGGCAGGAAACGTGTTATTGTGACATTCACTATTCCCATTTACTGTCTATTAGAAAGTGAGTCACTGGGAGGTCAGATCATCCCCAAAGTCCAGCGTTCCTGAGCACTCAAGGTCAACTTCAAGGGACAGCAATCATATGTAAGGACAATGGCAAAGACTCAATCCTTTGAAATAGAGAGAAAGAGTAACTCCCAAGAGATGGCCACAAAGTGAGTTTTACTATCTTTAACATATCCCATAACTTGGGAAAAGAAATCAGGGACCGTGTTAATATGACCCAAAGTCTTTTCCACAGCAGCTGTCCTCTCTGAGACAGAGGCTAAGTCTTTTTATGTGTTCACTCCCTCCCCGACTCCTGCCTCGCACTGTGCCTCACAAAAATAGGTGCTCTTTAATGATGGCATTAAAGAGCGGCTGGCTTAACAGCACAAATAAAATATAAGGTAACATAAGAAAAGAGCCAGCTTATAGTAATTGCTCAAGTAATCCTTGCTGTTACTTGTAAATGTATAATTGAATCATCTCAAAAGTGTCTGTGTTATTAACAAACAGGCTCATCAAAACCCACACAAACCCTTTTGAAGCAATAATTTGGACTTCCTTGCCTCCCAAAGCAACAGCTCTGTTCTGAGGTTGAGTTATTTTCCCTTCCCTTCATACATAGAAGTTAAAATCAAACTATTCCTCAACTCACTCGTTCATCCATCATCCAACAACCTGGACCCCGTGCAATCTGCCACATGTTTAACTAAATGCAGGTAATCAAATTCAATTAAGACAAAACCCCTGTATAATGTAAAGGCCTGTAGCCTGCTGGAGAGGGATAAGAAATCCACACAGACTGTGAATGAGAGAATCAGCCTATGGAATGAGATAACTTTAGTGGTTATGAGCGCTGGGGGAATCTCGGGAAGGATGACTATTATAGAGGAAGGTATTTTTCTTACCTTTTCTGCAAGCCAGCCAAGATGCCTAATCTCTCGGCTCCCAGCAATGCCTGTTTTCCCCAGCTGCTCTCTGACCTCAGCAATCACTCGGGTCAGCAGGTCATTAACGTTGGAATGGATGGCACTGAACCATGCCTGGGCAGTGGCTGAGTCCTTGCTCCTTAGGATCACTGTGTGCTTAGCATCTGGAGAGTGGATTTCAAGCTGCCTAGAGGAACATAGAGAAAAGGGTTAGAAAGTTTCCTGGCAGGTCCTGCTTCGTCAAGACCTGGGCCACAAAGGTGAATTAATTCTTTACTCCTATTTTTAGACTTTGTCAGTTTCCCATGGGATGCCTTAATGGTCCCGCTATCCATTCATTCACTCATTAATTCATCCACGCATATTTACTGGGTGCCCAAGTACTGGTCTACATACTGGGAACACAGCTGTGCAACCACCAAATCACCTAAATTAAGGTTATCTGATTTTCTTGTTATTCAGCTGATTTGCTGATTAGTAGTATCATATCGAGACTTCCAAACTGTGAGCTGATACTAATTTGCCTTACTTCTTAATTCACAGAGGATTTTAATAATATACTCACATCCTTGCTGGTGCTGGCAGGAAACAGATTGAAATATATCTAGCCACATGCTTAATCCTGCTGCTCAGTGTTAATCAATTGAGAATATTTTAGAATCGAAGATGACCAAACTTTGCATCTTTTAGGAATTTTGTCTGTAGCACATTTAGCGTCCACTTAATCCTCAGACCCATGGTGTGAAGGTGTGAATTGGCTTAGGAAGGGGTAACAACGGGGAGAGAGCACTTAAAATATTATGTATTTAAAGTCCAGGCCCAGCATGCTGGCTCACGCCTGTAATCCCAGCACTTCGGGAGGCTGAGGTGGGCAGATCACCTGAGGTCAGAAGTTCAAGACCAGCCTGGCCAAGATGGTGAAACCCTGTCTCTACAAAAATACAAAAATTAGCCAGGCATTATGGCAGGTGCCTGTAATCCCAGCTACTCAGGAGGCTGAGGTGGGAGAATTATTTGAACCCGGCAGGCAGAGGTTGCAGTGAGCTGAGATCAAGCCATTGCACTCTAGCCTGGGCTACAGAGTGAGACTCAGTCTCAAATAAAATAAACTAAAATAAACTAAAATAAAAATAAAAGTTCAACGACAAAGCTTATGCCAGAACTCTAATTGGATTACTGAAGAAACAGAGAAATCTGTATACTGTAATTGTGGTAAAAGAAGGAAATTCTCAACAGATACTTTATGTCATTAACTTTTTATTTTGAAGTAATTATAGATTAGCATGGAGTTGCACAAATAGAACAAAGAAGTCTGGGATGCCCTTTACCAGTTTCCCCCAGTGGTTATATTTTACCTCCTGTAGTACACTATCAAAACTAGGAAACTGACATGGGTACAATGTGAAGGTGTAGTTCTATGCCATTTTTTCATGTGTAGATTTGTGTAAACCCCACTGCAATTACAAGGCAGAACTACTCCATCACCACAAAGCAGAGATCTTTAATCTCCCCCGCAACTACCCCTTTTTAGTCGTGTGTCCCCCACCCCCACCTAGTTGTTGTCCCTAGGCAACAACTAACCTGTTCTCCGTATCTGTAAATTTTAGATACTTTTTAATTGCATAGAGAAAAAAAAACCCCAATATTCATTCATGTGTATATGCAATAAATATCATTTATTCATTCATGTTTACATTAGAATGATACAGGGATTTGGAAATTCAAAGCTGAATAGAATTATCCATTTATTAACTTCCTTTCATCCCTTAATAATCATGCTATTATTCACTGAGAATTTACTATGTGCCAGGCAAACTTTTAAATCATTTTATATTATTATATATAATGCTTCTAATAGCCCTATGACTGATATTATTAACCCCCCCTTAACGGAAGAAAAAATTGAACTTTGGAGAGAGAGAGAGAGGAAGAAGCAATTTACCCAAGGCCACACTGTTGGTGGTGCTGGGATTCAAACCCATGTTTTTTTTAATTTTTATTTATTTATTTTTTAATTATTATACTTTAAGTTCTAGGGTACATGTGCACAATGTGCAGGTTTGTTACATATGTATACATGTGCCATGTTGGTGTGCTGCACCCATCAACTCATCAGCACCCATCAACTCGTCATTTACATCAGGTATAACTACCAATGCAATCCCTCCCCCCTCCCCCCTCCCCATGATAGGCCCTGGTGTGTGATGTTCCCCTTCCCAAGTCCAAGTGATCTCATTGTTCAGTTCCCACCTATGAGTGAGAACATGCGGTGTTTGGTTTTCTGTTCTTGCAATAGTTTGCTGAGAATGATGAAAACCCATGTTAAATAGGCTCAAAAGCCTGTGAATTTAAATACTATACCACAATACCTTTCCTTGAGATTGGACAATGTCCTATGGGGGGCATTCACTGACTTCTGCAGTGATGTGAAGTGTAGTATTCATCATCAACAACCATGCCCAATAATGTTCCACCTAGCTCCTGAGTTTCAAAATAACAATTTTGCAGATGGCTTGAGAGTTAGAAGACCCAGTGCAACTTGGCTTCATTAACATTTGAAACCAACCTTTTACAGTGACTAAACCGTTTTACCACAAGCATAAGTTGTAGAAGAGGGAAGGTTTGGAAAGTGGGATGTCACTAGGAGAACTTTAGCCATAATTAGTATTCTTTTTAAGGAATTTGCAAAGCCAGTCTCCCCAGTGAGATACCAAAAATTTTATGTGATGGAACAGGGAATTCTTTTGGTGACAACTGTCCTCACACAGAGGAAAAAAATCTCATGCCTCTTAGGCATATTTCAAAAATATGAGTAATAAATCTAAGGTGAGAGTTTCCATTCTCTCCCTAAGTTCTCACTCTTCAGTAAAGTTGCAGAGCAGAATACAAACTAGCATTCTCAAGAGCATCAATGAGAGCTTAACTTGTTTTTCTTCTATATCTTTAAAACTTTATTTTTAATTGACAATGATGGGCTGGGCGCGGTGGCTCATGCCTGTAATCCCAGCACTTTGGGAGGCCGAGGCAGGCGGCAAGGTCAGGAGTTCGAGACCAACCTGGCCAATATGGTGAAACCCCATCTCTACTAAAAATACAAAAATTAGCCGGGCGTGGTGGTGGGCGCCTGTAGTCCCAGCTACTCAGGAGGCTGAGGCAGGAGAATCGCTTGAATCCGGGAGGCAGAGGTTGTAGTGAGCTGAGATCGGGCTACTGCACTCCAGCCTGGGAGACAGAGCGAGACTGTCCCCAAAGCAAACAAAACAAACAAACAAAAAAACAAAAAAACAAAAAATAAAGACAATTGTGGTTATTAACTGGCTTCTCAAGTTATTCTACCAATATTCATTATTCTGGGAGTTTAAAACATGCAAATACTTCATTTACAATATTTTCTTTTGAAGGCCTTTTTAAAAATTTCGACAAGGGTAACTTTATTCAAGCAAAGAACTGAAGATAATTTTAAAGAACTCTACCTCCACCATCTTTCCTAACTTAAATCTTCATTGAGAAATTGTGCAAGATTAGGTTTACTTTTTTCCAGCACTGCTGTTTTGGCTTGTCTTGGTAGTTTCATCTTCATTTCTGATTCTGGTTCTAGAACTTCATGGTCACTTTCAGAGTCAGCCTCAGCAATCTGATGTCTCCTCTTCATCCTAGCTGAAGCTGTCACTTTTCTCTGTCCCCTGTTAGTCTTTTGCTGACTAGATTTTGATGCCAGGGTTGCTTTTACATCCCTAACAAGAGTCATATGTACTTCCTTATTCTTTTCATCTTCATTTTGAAAAATAGTTGTAGTCAAGTTGGCATCCTGTGCTGCTTCAGGCTGGTCACCAAATTCTTTATTTCCTTTTTGCCAACTGAATCTTGATTTTCTCCAAAGCTTTCAGACGTGCCCCATCCTTTACTTGCTCCAGAATCCCATTCAATAGAACCAGAAGATCTTTTGCAAGATGGCTATTGAGTTCTAAAGAACTCAATGCTTTTATAGAGACCCGCATTTCTGGTGAGCATGGACTTGTTAAGATCTCACGGCAAATTTTTATAGCCAAACTGTCATGTACTGTTAAGGCCTGATAATCTTAGGAATTCTTGGCCTGAGGATTTAATCTGCTTGTTCTCATCAAATCTATAAGTAACTCAACAACATTTCTGATATGAATTTCAGCTAAAGGAGAAGATGCAGGAGCACTGGCCAGTGTTTGCAGGCTTGGAAGAGAAACTTCTTCAAAGCATTCCTGATCAGTCCTGCTTGCATAAGCAAACATGGGGGAGAACACGCCTAGGCAATGTCGAAGTCGAACATCCTCTTCAGTCACAGGACTCTACCATTACAAAATAAGATGGGAAAAAGTCCTGCTGCTGACCCAAAGCCCAGAGAACATCGGCTTGGCTAGTCCTTCTATGGCTCCTGTCCTAAGTGTAGATACCTCACTATCTAAGAAATCAGAAAGGAGTTTCAGAACATTCTTCGCTGTAAGGGCCTTTTCAACTTTTTATGACTCTTGCTCATCAATCACTGTTTATCTCTGCACCTTCATATTAAAAGGCTTTGATTTTTTAGGTTTAAGTGGTTCAACCCCAAACATTATCAGCTAGTCAAAGATTCCCTTTAAAGCACTTATTTTTATTGTGACATCATCAATTTGCAAAACTTGCAATGATAACACAAAGTGTTACATGCAAAATCCTGATTCTGTAGTCTGCAGCTCCCGAGCGTAAAACAGCCAGATTTCTTACTCTAGGGTAAACATGTATTATCTTAGGAAGAATAAAAAATTCAATGATCCCATTCATGGCTGCACTTATGCCTGCTGAAATGGACATCTGCTTCAACAGTTCACAGCATAAGACATTCTATAATGTTTCTGCGTCATTCTTCTCTATGTGGACTTCTTTAATTTCAAATTGCTCTGTCTCTTTCAAAACGTTTCTTTTGACATCTTCTAATGCTTTTATTTCTTCTTTTAATTTTGATGCCAAGTGAAAATCCTGTAAGGTAATATAATTTTCCAAAGCTTCTTTGGCTTCAATACACTTAACTTTTATTTCAGCCATCTTGAGTCCTTTCTTTCTTGCATCAACTGGGTCATCATAAACACCAACAGTAATAATGGGTACCCCAATCTCTGAGATAATTTCTGTTCTCTTATTATCATCTATAATAATGTGCAGCAGTCCTTCAACAAGAAAAGGAACCATGGATATTGGGGTTGTGGGTAGAGTAAGAATCTCCTGTCAAATAGCCAGGATTTTTTTTCTTCCTCCTTCTTCATTCATATCCAAAGACTTAATAATTAGAATCAATTGTCAATAAAAAAAAACCTCATGACTTTTAGGTTCTTTTCAAAGAAATGGGTAATAAATCTGGGGTGAGTTCACTGTCTCCCAAAGTTCTCACTGTTCAGTAAAGTTGCATAGCAGAACACAAACTAGGATTCTCAAAAGCATTGATGAGATCTCAGCCTGCTTTTCTTTCCTTTCTTTAAAACTTTATTTTAATCAACAATGGTGGTTATCAACTGGCTTTTCAAGTTATTCTATCAATATCTATTATTCTAGGAATTTAAAGCATGCAAATACTTCATTTACAATATTTTCTTTTGAAGGCTGGCATTTGTTTTCAAAGAAACGACATATTGGGAAACAGGACTCCACAGGTATCACACACACACAAGTGATGCCAGCAAAAATGAAAGAAAGAAAACAGAGTATTTTCTTTGTTGGGTTGCCAGCATGGCCCTAGGATAAAGCAGACTTGCAAACAGAGGTATAGGCTAGTGATGCAGACGCCCGTTTCTTCCAGGGTTTGACAGTGCTTATCATTATTATTAATTTTAAAGTAAACTTTTAAAGTATAACCTACAGACGGAAAAGTGCACAAATTGTAGGTGTCCACCTCAACTGTATTTTTGCAAAGAGAATATATTCGTGTCACCATCACTCAGATCAAGAAATAGAATATTACAGTCATCCCAGAAATCCCTTTTGTATACCCTTTCCAGCTCCTGTCCTCCAATATAATCACTATTCGAATTTCTATGGATTAACTTTTGCCTCAGGCAAAAATGGATCAATGGATCATTTTTTGTTGCTACCTGAAGTGTAGGGAGGATCTAGGACAATTTCTGAGGCAAAGTTGAAGTACCAGGTCCCATACTTGTTGGCAGTGATTCACAAGGTGGGACCACAGACCAGCAGTATTTGCATGCAAATTATAGGCTCCCACCTCAGGCCTACTTAACTAGGAACTCTGGGGATGAGGTCCAGCAATCATCCTCCAGGAAAATCTGACTCTAGTCAAGTTTGAGAAGGGCTGTGCCATAGGTTCATTTAAAAAAAAAAAAAAGACTGAGCTTGGTTGTTTGCCAGGCTTCCCAATGGCTGAGAGGGACATGGAATGGTGAACTGAGCTTCCCCCATCAGTTTTCAGAGGAAGAATACAAAAGACACAGAGCAGAGAGGCCTGTTGCTTTTTATCATCAAAAAGAACAGCAAGGTTCTCAACCAAAAGTATTCTTCAGATATCCTTTAATAGGCTTCTTTTTAAAAAATCATTCAGTTAAATATAAATGGTTGGACCCTATCCCAGTCATACTGAGTAAGGTTCCAGAGATTGAAGCCTGGGCATATGCTTTAAATGTTCCACAAATTTATATAGATTAAACACCACCGCAGGCCTCTCTGAGGCCAAGCTGGAGCCCCCTAATGAGCTGCGCCTATTGGTAGTTGTCCCCAGAAGAGTAATACAACAAATAGTTCCTGGAGAGTATGTTAGCTATGGACTACTGACTAACAAATTCCCTCCAATTAAAATTTGGCTTAAAATTCCAGGCCAGCCACAGTGACTCATGCCTGTGATCCCCACACTTTGGGAGGCTGAAGTGGGAGGATTAGTTGAGCTCAGGAGTTTGACACCAGCCTGGGCAAGTAAGGAGGCCCCATCTCTACAAAAAATTTAAAAAGTAGTCAGGCATGGTGGTGCACACCTGTAGTCCCAGCTACCTAGGAGGCTGAGGTGGGAGGATTGCTTGGGGCCAGGAGGTCAAGGCTGCAGTAAAAGTCATGATTGCACTACTGCACTCCAGCCTGGGTGACAGAGCAAGACACTTACTGAAAAACAAAAACAAAACAAAACAAAATTCCAAACATCTGTTATCTCACAGTATCTGTAGGTCATGAATTTGGGAATGGCTTAGCTGAGTGGTTCTGGCTCAGGAATTTGCAGTTAGGATGCTGACAGGGGTTGCAGGCATCTGAAGGCTTGACTGAGGTTGAGGATCCACTTCTAAGATGGCTCCCTCTTATGACCATTGGCAGAAGGCCTCAGTTTCTTGCCATATGAGCTTTTTCCAAAGGCTGTTTGAGTGTCCTCCTGACATGGCAGGTGTTTCCTCCAAAGAAAAAAAGGAACTGCTATGCCTTTTCTGACCTGGTCTTCAAAGGCACACACCATGTTTGTTGTTATTGTTTCTTTGATTTTTAAATTTCAATAGTTTTGGGGGAACAGGTGGTTTTTGGTTACATGGATAAGTTCTTTAGTGGTGATTTCTGAGATTTTGGTGCACCCATAACCTGAGCAGTGTACACTGTCCCCAATGTGCAGTCTTTTATCCCTCACCACCCTCCCACCCCTTCTCCTGAGTCCCCAGAGTCCATTATATCATTCTTCTGCCTTTGCATTCTCATAGCTTAGTTCCCATTTATAAGTAAGAACATTTGATATTTGGTTTTCCATTCCTGAGTTACTTCACTTAGAATAACAGTTTCCAACTTCATCCAGGTTGCTGCAAATGCTATTATTTTGTTCCTTTATATGACTGAGTAGTATTCTGTGGTGTATGTATATCACATATTTTAATCCACTCATTGGTTGATGGGCATTTCAGCTGGTTCCATATTTTTGCAATTGTGAATTGTGTTGCTATAAACATGCGTGTGCAAGTGTCTTTTTCATATAATGACTTCTTTTCCTCTGGGTAGATACCCAGTCATGGGATTGCTGGATCAAATGGTAGTTCTACTTGTAGTTCTTTAAGGAACCTCCATCCTGTTTTCCATAGTGGTTTTACTAGTTTACATTCCCACCAGCAGGCACACCATAAGTTTTGGTTTCTTCTTATTGTTAGAAGTGTGTCAGTAAGTCCAATATACATTCAACAAAAGGAGAATTAAGCTCCACTAGGATATAAGGAAGAGTACCAAAGCATTTGTAGACATATCTGTATCTTAAAACCACCATAGAGAAGCTTTCAGATGAAGTAAAGTCCTGCAAACAGCCTGTTTGCAAATGTAGAGGGAGAGTTTTTGGAGCTGTGAACCAGTAGCCTATGAAGATCTTGCAGATCCAAGTAAAGAGGGAAATCATTCTTTTTAACTAAGCTTTGACTCTGGATTACAAGATGAGACATATGGTAGACTTAAGATAGGGGTCAATGACAATAGGAGAGATGAGAAAGAGCCTCTCACTGACCACACATGAGGGCAGCATGAAACCACCAAATATGATGGTGGGCTAAGAACTGTTGGGCTGATCTGACAAAAGTTTGGCATGGAAAAGGTGTCAATTATTTGTGCAATGAGTAATTAAAAGAATTTAGCAACTTACATTCCCCCTTTTTCCCTCACCCCCAACAAAACCCAAAGGGAGAGGAGAAAGGGCTACAAACTTCCTCTTTTAATATCAATGAATTCTACTATCTAAGGCAAACGATAGGTACTTGGTATCACTGAAGTCCTTCAAATCCCTGGGTGACAACTCAAGATTCTCAACAAGGTCATGGGGTGATTTTACACCTATATATCCCCACTACTTGGCATTAACTGAACTTCAAATAAACACATTTTGACCTAATTTGTTATTTGACCTCATTTTACCAAAATGTGATCCAGTGTAATGCACGTTCCAGAATAGAAAGTGGTAGAGAGTAAAGAAATTCCATTCCTGGTTGATTGTGCAATAGTTCTTTCAGCAGCCCATATTCTTACCAGTTGAAAAGATGCATGCTGGAATAAACATTGGCTTTATGACTTTCAGACTGACTTTGTGACTTATTGGATTCACAGTGGCTTTATGACTTATTGGCTGTGATGCATTAGACAAGTTACTTAAACTCCCTAGCCTCAATTTCTTTATCTGTAGAATGCCTCAATATACTTGTCTATTGAGATTATCGAAAAGATAAAATGAAATAACATGTATGAGATGATACAGTGCCATGCCCATCTTGATCAGTTTTCCTAGTTTACAATGAATAGTCTTTCCAAATTTGTGCACAATAAAATTGTATTGGTCCAATGAAGCATGGAGAGTCCTCCAGGGCAGGTGGGCTATAGTCCAACTGCTTTCCAGAGTACTGGGATTTGAAGAAAAATGCAAGCCCCGGGAAAAACCAAAAGATTATACAAAGGCTTTTTCTACTATCCTGGAATGAAAACAAAATAACTTTAGGGAAAGATGCATGAGTCTTTTGCAAGATACTAAAAGATTTGGGGCAAACCTGATAACATGTCACCCTTTAACCCATCTACCTCTTTATTCTAAAAACAAAAAAGAGCTATATGAGGTTCCTGTTGAGGGGCACAAGTTAATGACTGTTGTGGCCATAACTAGAGCTACAATTAGCTGTTGCTTTCTCATAGCCTGAGCTAATCAGTGACTCTGGGGGTGAAAAGAGATGAGAAATTGTTTCATTTTTTTCAGTAGGTTTTTGCTGATAACATACCTCAAAATAACCATTTTGTAGGGTCAAATGTTTAGTATTATGTGTTTTCTTAAAAAGGTAGTTTCAACTTCAATAATTACATAATGAACATATGGAAGGAGGTAAAATGGGGAAACACAGTAAGAAGAGGGTAGGGAGAAGGACAGAAAAAGGAAAACAGAAAAAAAATTCAAGAGTGAAAACTAAGCGGTATGTGAAAATGTCACTGTGCCTGGGTGGTTGAAGTCATTAAAGTCAGAGAGCCAAAAATACCTAACAGAGTGGAGCGAAAAAAGCGCCGGACAGAACAGTGAGAATAATGTATCACTGATGTAAAAACTCATATGATGCTTGTAAATGTGGAAACTATAACTATCCCTGGAGGGGTATAGAGATGAGTTCAATTAGGAGGGAAACTGAGTGACAGGAGGACAAAATTGGAAGGGAGATTTTAACTGTATAACTTTGTATCTTTTAAATTTTGTTCCATTGTGCATTTATCATGTATTCAATGCATTTAAACAGAAGAGGAGAAGGACGGGCCATAGAATACATCTATTGGTTAAAACCATCTTGTCTCAAGCCCAAGCTGTCATTTGTAAACTATGCTTCTTATGAATATATGTTGTTTGTCTGCCATTTCCATACCCTGCTTTTCTGGTAACAGGCTTTATCCTCATTCTCACTCTATGTGGTCTGGGGGATTTGATGGCTTGAGGGTTGTAGGTATGAAACAATTTGAACCAAAGAGATCCAGGCCCAGAATTTCTGCTGGATCCAGTGTAATGCACATTCCATAATAGAAAGTGATAGAGAGTAAAGAAATTGCATTCCAGGAATAATTGTTAAGGAGACTTTTTCCCCTCCTCATTGTAAATACTGGGGGATTGGATGCAATCATGGATCTGTGATGACCATCTTGCCATCGAGAGGGAAGGACCTGCTCTTCTATGTTCCTTTTTTTTTTCTTAAGCCAGTTCAAGTTGGGCTACTTTCAAAATACAACCAAAAGTCCTGACTCATACACTGACCTCAAATAGGTCTTTTCATTTCTCTGAGCCTTGACTTTCTTCATCCCATATAAAATTGAGATGGTGGTGGTAATGATCAAAGTGGTGAAGATGATGATAATGAAGGTGATAACATTCACAGGGTTACTGGAGTATCAAATGAGGTAATAATTATGAAAGCGCTTTGTGACCTGATGTTAGTAGTTGTCACTTATGTTTTTAGCATTTAAGACTTTCTGTTGACTCAGTAAATGGGGGAAAAAAACTATATTAGTGAACATAATGTTTTCATATTATCTATACCTATACGTCTCTCTTAGAAATTCTATTAGTAAAGAGTCAAGGCATGCATATTGAAACAGAAAATCCCAGTAAATCTCTTGGGTTACAAAACGGAGTAAGAAACATGCAATGCTATCACAGCTAATTAGCAAGTGTTCTAGAACACTGATGAGGTGTCTGGCATGTGTTATGTGCTGTAGAGGCAACTGGAGTACATGGTCTCTGTCTCCAATTAACTCACCATGTGCAGTGCATTGAATAGTGTCCCTCCAAAATTCAGGTTCCTGAGGAACCTCAGGATGTGACTTTATTTGGAAATAGGATCCTTGCCGATGTAATTAAGGGAAGGATTCAGATGAAATCCTTATCTCATTATCTCATCATTCCACCCAGTGTATTAGGGTGGGTCCTAAATCCAATAAGAGTGCTATTATAAGAGACAGAAAAGACACAGAGAGACATGCAGAAAAGAAGGCGATGTGTAGGTGGAGGCAGAGATTGGAGTGATGCAGCCACAAGACAGGGAATGCCAATGAGGGCAGGCAACCACTAGAAGTTAGGATAGAGGCATGAAATGGTTTACCCCTCAAAACATCCAGAAAGAACCAACCCTGCTGACACTACGGTTTCAGACTTCCGGTCTCCAAAGCTGAGAGAGGATAAATTTCTATTGTTTTAAGCTACTTAGTTTGTGGTACTTTGTTATGGCAATCCTAGAAAACTATTACACAAATACATCATGTAACTATCTTCCTGGGCATAGCAGAACCAGGACTGCACTACTATTTAAAATATATGGACGCTTAAAGAAATTCGTAAGATGAATTTAGATCATTTAGAGCTGTGAAATCACGTGTCCATTTTAGCTCACTTTGGAGTTAAAAAGTTGTCTTCTTGGCAAGAAATCTTACTCCCACCAACATTCAGTTTTATAGCCCAGAAAGAAAATGGGGAACCATTCTGAAGTAAGGAACATATATAAAGCATGCTGGTCCAGGGTAGGTCTTTACTCAGTAAAGGACAGTGTCCTTGACTTCCTTCTTGGGGTAAAGAAAATCCAGACAACTTCCTTGCTGGCTGATGAGCCCTACATTTCTGGAACTAGGGAAGAAGAGGGAGGGAGGGAGTAAAGCAGCAATAAAGTCAGGATGGCTGATTGGAGCTATTTTCAGCAGGCCAGTCTTTTATAACTCCTATTTTGTTCCCCAGTTGAACTGACCACTGCTTGATGAATTGTGTTTATCTGTCGTTCAGCGATAAAGTTCTCTTTTAATTCCCTGCTGAATAGAAATATTTAGGGCAATGCCACAGCTGTGTTTATTCTCACACTCCACCACAGTTATGTAAATACTGCCTATGGAACTATTTCTGATAACAGCCCATCCCAACCCCAAGGAATTATATGCTCACTCTCAATGTCTGCCAAGATGAGCCGTTTCAATCCAGCTTGGCACGGCATATGAATGATATCACAGCTTCTCAGAGATCATTTGGCAAAACTCACAATAAAAGAGTAATTTTCTTCCCCTCTTGCTCTCTCAAAGGCTTCCATAGAGTCAAATGGTATTTCCCAGCATCCTCTACTTCCCCTGTTTAGAAACATGAGGCTAACACATAAAACGTGAAGCCTCCTACTACGAAATTAATAAATAAAACAACTCACAACCTGACAATGAAAGTTTCAAGTGACCTTTCCCCTCCAAGTGACTCTGGAGAAAACACAGATGAAACTAGTCAGGAGGATGAAGTTTCGCTGGCTTGCAGCAAATTCGGGAAATCTAAGAGAATTCAAACCACATGGTCATTATGGTCGCTTTCAGTTCCTCAAATCTGTAATTCCTATGGTTGATGAAAAATACTTCTCGACAGACAAATAACAATGGTTAACTCTAGATCATGACATTTTGGGGTATTTTTATTTCCACCTTTCTGCTTTTCTGTAGTTTCCAATTTTTTTCAATGTAATCAGGAAAAAATTAGAAAACTTTTAAAAAAATGAATATTTGTAAACCTTTTGCAATAATGTCATTGATGAAATGCTTCAGTAGAAAGAAGTATTCTTATGTGAAAACGATAACACCAAAGCAAAAATCAGATTATTTAAAAAATCCTAAAATGGGTTGTAACTACAAGATGTAAAAGAAAGAGGTAAAAAGATTGGTAGTAATCACATTTGTAATGAGGATAAGTATTTGTTCCGTGAAGTTGCAAACTCCACCACCATACTTGTTCACTTTTCTCATTTTATCCTCATACCGTCCTATGAGGTGAATGGTATTAATGTGTCTATTTCACAGATAAGAAGATGGTGTCTTAGCGGGGTAGCCCATCCTGCCTTTTCCCATTAGTAAGAGGTAAAACTGGAACTAGAACCAAAGTTCATTGGACTCCAAAGCTCATGTCTTAATCATTATGCCCCATCTAGCAGGATGGTTATAAAATGTGGTATTTGAAAAGCAGGGAACATATTTCATGTTGGTTGCTGTTCAATATCTTTTGAATATCCTTCCTGTGTATTTGGAAAATTTTCCAAATTATATGTTGAGCTTCCCAAAGATAGAAGCCAGAATCCAAGTTCCCAGCCTTCCTTGTTGCTCAAGGACAGAACCACTCACACTGAATGGCAATTCTGAAGGAGGCAACATCAGGAAGTAAATGTGCATAGACATGCATAGACTCCATCATCTGGAAGGCAGGAAGGAGGAGGCACCCCATTTTTAGGTAGAGCTCGGCCAATCTCACGTGTCATTGGTGTGAGCTGAGGCAGTGTGTGAGTTGTGAAACAGTTGTTACAAAGGTGACAACGGGTATTTTCCCTAGAGCAGCATTCACGATTGGTTGGTGTTGAGCTTCCATAGCCTGTTTTTTTGAAATTTTGAGGAAATCCGTGAACACCATAATATCCTTAACCACAGTTGATTCTATTGCCTGAAACTACAATCCTCAGCTAAGAATGTGGATTTAGGAAGCAGGTTGCCACGATGGGAACCAGGGAGATCATTTAAGGAATGTGTAAAGTGTGAGCACTTAATGAAAAAGAAACCAGAAAAGGTATTCTGGTATTTTTCACAAAATCCCATTTCAAAAACAGGTCATGCATGATATAGTATTCTGCTAAGCTCTGAGGGAACTTGACAATATCTCTCATGTTGGCTAGCTTTCAGTTTTTCAGTGACACATAACTTTACAAAATATGTGAAGAATTTCAGCACTTTGACCTTTCCTTGGGAAATGATATCATTATTAATTTTACAAGTCAGCTAATGTCAAAACTAAAGAAAACATTTTGTTTTCTCACTATGCATATCATCTATACCTCCCAAAATATTCTGTGGTTTTACCTTGCTCAACTGATTTTAAAAAATAATAAGCCATCTAAATAGACAAGGTGCTATGCAGGGCAAATAAATGTGCATTTGTCTTATAATCTTAGTACTTACATTGATAAATAATCTATCCCACAGCCCAATCTAGATCACACCATTTAGAGTCTGAGGGCCTACTTTTGCTTCTTTTGAATTAGATTATTTTAGACTAGGGTTGCCAGATTTAGCAAATAAAAATGTTGGATGCCCAGTTAAACTTGAGTTTCAGATAAACATGGAATAATTTTTTAGTATTAGTATGTCCTGTGTAATATTAGTGGTGGAGATGGCATAAAGTACATGAGTTAGAAAAAGGTATAGAAAATAAAACCGACAGGATGTTATGATAGATTAACTGTGAGGCGGCGGGGAAGAGAGAAGTGTCAAGGTGATGCCTAGGTTTCGGGCTTAGACAACTAAATTAATGACAGTGCTATTTACTAAGATAAAAAACTGAAAATGATTCAGATTTGGAGAGAAACATTGTGAGTTTGGTTAAATATCTCCATTTTCATTTGGATATCTTGTTCTAACCTGAGACTTATAGTATATACATGTACAAGCTACTCTTCAAGAGTCTGTTTATCCTATGGTTATTTTGTTTTAATGCCATCAATATCTTTCCAATAATTGAAGTTGGATGACCCAACATCCTTGATGCCTCTTGTCCTCTTCTCTAGGGCCCAGTATACAAGTTTTATCAGTATTATCTTGGCAGTATCTCCCTTTCAGAAGAACTAGCCAGACTGTAAGTTACCAAGTTTTCTCAGTAGAGTTGGGGCAGTGACTAACCTAGGATGGGATGTAAGTTTTATTTTCTAGGCAAACTTTTTTTTTTTCTTTTTATACTTTACGTTCTAGGGTACATGTGCACAACGTGCAGGTTTGTTACATATGTATATATGTGCCATGTTGGTGTGCTGCACCCATTAACTCGTCATTTACATTAGGTATATCTCCTAATGCTATCCCTCCCCATTCCCCCCACCCCACGACAGGCCCCGGTGTGTGATGTTCCCCTTCCTGTGTCCAAGTGTTCTCAATGTTCAATTCCCACCTATGAGTGAGAACACGCAGTGTTTGGTTTTCTGTTCTTGTGATAGTTTGCTGAGAATGATGGTTTCTTATCCCTACAAAGGACATGAACTCATCCTTTTTTTATGGCTGCATAGTATTCCATGGTATATATGTACCACATTTTCTTAATCCAGTCTGTCATTGATGGACATTTGGGTTGGTTCCAAGTTTCTGCTAT
The DNA here is from genome assembly GCF_049350105.2 of Macaca mulatta. Lineage (NCBI taxonomy): Eukaryota > Metazoa > Chordata > Mammalia > Primates > Cercopithecidae > Macaca > Macaca mulatta. The sequence continues at coordinate 131,043,218 of NC_133413.1, forward strand.
TGTGAATAGTGTCTAGGCCAACTTTGATTAAATGGTAGTGGTTGCCTGAAATGATGTCTTGAAAGGAATCTGAGGCCTCATTCCAGGCTCATCTAGGATAAGTGTCATAATCATTTATGGATGTTTGCTGTGGGCATGGAAATGGGAATTGGCAGCACCCACACTGCCTACTTAACATTGCTAGAAAGCATTTTGACTTATACCTCTCCAAAAATAGGCCACTTTATCTCCTCATTGCCCCACCCTTGGATCAAGTCCTGGATTTTTTTCATCTAATAATCTCTCAAGTACAATCTCTCATTATGTCAAGAGTTTCATGTAAAATAATAAGATTTATCTGTCTGACCCATTTGCAAAATTGTGACAAAAATGCCTTTTCATTCATCAACTTATCAATTATTTTTTAGTGCCTAGTACTTGCCAGACATGCCAGGAGGCATGTGAAGAGAACTCAACACAGATACTGTTTCAGTAATCACTAAGATTATACTCAAGCAATCTTGAACAAGCACATGCTTTCTTAAATTTTCAAATAACTCGAGAAATTCCTAATGTGAGAGAATCATTTGTACCTATTTAAGGTGCAGAGAATCATCACTCAATTCTCAATAAATTATTAAAGCAATTATTTACTATGTGAATTTAGCAGTGCTTACACATAATAACAGTACTTCACCATTACCAAAATATCACTCATCCATTCAGTTGTATGTTCTACTAAATCCTTCCTTAGTGAGAGTACAGGAGGAGAAAAGGGGAGAGGATATAGATAAAGGCATTGTGTCTCAGGTTTCTATATAAATAAAGATGTGTTACCTGTAGAAGACAGTAAATTAAGTTATAAGTATCTAAGAACTTTTTAACAGGAACTGTCAGTAGCTGCCACCCAGCAGAGAAGAGGGCCATGAGAGAATGATGAAGAGGAGACAGAAGCTGGATGGGACAGGAAGGATTTAAAGAGAATCTATCACATAAAGGGACTAGAGAGTAGCCAGGGAACTTGGGTTCAGGAAGTAGGAAACATCATAGGCAATTTAGTTAGTACAGGAGAACTAGATACAGACATAACTCAGAGATATCGTGGGTTCAGTTCCAGACCACCACAATAAAGCAAATATGACAATACAGTGAATATCACAACAAAATGAATCTCAGGATTTTTTTTGGTTTCCCGGTGCATGTAAGAGTTATGTTTATATCATACTGTAGTCTATTAAGTGTGCAATGGCAATATGTCTAAGAAAACAAGGTACACACCTTAACATAAAAGTACTTTAATGCTAAAAATTGCTAATGATCATCTGGGCCTTGAGCAAGTTGTAATCTTTTTGCTGGTGGAGGGTCTTGCCTCAATGCTGATGGCTGCTGACTGATCAGGGTGGTGGTTTTTGAAGGCTGGCATAGCTGTCATTTTCTTAAGACAATGAAGTTTGCCACATCGATGGACTCTTCTTTTGACAAAATATTTCTTTGCAGCATGTGATAGTATTTGATAGCATTTTATCCTCTGCAGAAATTTTTATCAAAATTTTAGTCAATCCTCTCAAATCTTGCTGCTGCTTTATCAACAAAATTTATGTAATATTCTTTTTATTTGAGACAAAGTCTTACTCTGTCTCCCAGGCTGGATTACAGTAGCCTGATCTTGGCTCACTGCAACCTCTGCCCCCTGGGTTTAAGCGATTTTCCTGCTTCAGCCTCCTGAGTAGCTGGGACTACAGGCGCATGCCACCACACCTGGTTAATTTTTGTATTTTTAGTAGAAATGGGGTTTCACCATGTTGGGTAGGCTGGTCTCGAACTCCTGAACTCAAGCAATCCGCCTGCCTCGGCCTCCCAAAGTGCTGGCATTACAGGTGTAATCCCAGTTTATGTAAGATTCTAAATCCTTTCTTGTGATGCCACCAATTTTTACAACATTTTCACCAGGAATAGATTCCATCTCAAGAAGCCACTTTTTTTTTTTCCTCATCCATAGGAAACAACTGCTCCATTTGTTCAAGTTTTATCATGGGATTGCAGCAATTCAGTCACATCTTCAGGTTCCACTTCTAATTTTAGTTCTCTTGCTATTTCTACCACATCTGCAGTTACTTCTTTCACTGAAGTCTTCAGAGTTATCCATGAGGATTGGAATCAACTTCCAAACACCCATTAACGTTGATATTTTGACCTCCTCCCATAAATCACAAATGTTCTTAATGATATTTAGGATGGTAAATCCTTTCCAGAAGGTCGTTGATTTACTTTGCTCAGATCCATCACAGGAATTACTATCTATGGCAGCTATAGCCTTATGAAGTGTATTTAAGAAATACATCTGCCTGTATCTAGTTCTCCTGTGCTAGAAATACATTTCATAAGGCTATATGATTCATGCCTTCACTCATGATCATGTCTTAAATAAGACATAAGAGTTAAAATTACTCCTTGATCTATGGGCTACAGAATAGATTCTGTGTTGGCAGACATGAAAACAACAGTAATCTCCGTGTATATCTCCATCATAGCTCTTGAGTGACCAGTTACAGTGTCAATAAGCAGTAATATTTTGAAAGGGATCTTTTTTTGCTGAGTAGGAGGTCTCAACAGTGGTCTTAAAATAGTCAGTAAACCATGCTATAAACCGATGTGCAGTTATCCAGGCTTTGTTTTCCACCTATAGAACACAGGCAGAGAAGGTTCTGCATAATACCTAGTGGCCCTTGGAGATTTAGAATGGCAAATAACCATTAGCTTCAACTTAAAGCTACAAACTACATTAGCCCCTAACAAGAGAGTCAACCTGTCCCCTGAAGATTTGAAGAAAATGACTTCTCTTCTCTAGCTATGAAAGTCCTAGATGGGATCTTCTTCCAATCCCAGGCTGTTTCATGTACATTGAAAATCGGTTGTTTAGTGAAGTCACCTTCATCAATGACCTTAGCTAGATCTTCTGGATAATTTGCTGCAGCTTCTACATCAGCACTTGTTTCACCTTGCACTATGTTACAGAGACAGCCTCTTAGCCTTATGAACTAACTTCTACTAGCTTCACACTTTTCTTCTGCAGCATCTTCACCTCTCTTAGTCTTCAAGGAATTGAAGACAGTTAGGGCCTTGCTCTGGATTAGGCTTTAGCTTAAGGAAATGTTGTGGTTGGTTTGATCTTTTATCCAGGACACTAAAACTTTTTCCATACCAGCAAAAAAGCTGTTTTGCTTTCTTATTATTTGCGTTCACTGGAGTACACTTTTGGTTTCCTTCAAAGACTTTCCCTTTGCATTCACAGCTTGGCCAAGGGTTTGGCACAAGAAGCCTAACTTTCAGCCTATTTCAGCTTTTGACATGCCTTCCTCACTAAGCTGAATCATTTCTAGTTTTTGAATATAAGTGAGAGACGTGTGACTCTTCCTTTTACTTGAACACTTAGAAGCCTTCAAAGAGGTATTCACTGGCCTAATTTCAAGATTGTTATGTCTCAGGGAACAGGAAGACCTGAGGATAGGGAGAGAGATGGGAGCGAGGGAAGAACAGCCAATCGATGGAGCAGACAGGATACATACAACATTTATGCATTAAGTTATCTGACTTATATGGGTGTAGTTTGTGGTACCCTAAAACCATTACAACAGTAACATCAAAGTTACTGATCACAGATCACCATAACAGATACAAAATAATAAGAATGTATGAATTACTGTGAGAATTACAAAAACGTGACACAGATACAAACTGTGCACAATGTATTGGAAAAATGGTGCCTAGAGACTTGCTCAAGGCAGGGTTGTCACAAACCTTCAATTTGTTAAAACCAACAAACCAACAAACAAAAACAAACAAACAAAAAACCCAGAGTATATGCAAAGCACAATAAAGCAAAGTGCAACAAAATGAAGCATGCACATATAGAGAAAAAGCAGAAACCAAAGTTATCCTAGTTAAATGCATGAATGAATGAATGATCAAAGACAATTAATAAACTAACAGGAATTTCGAGGCCATTTAAACCAATCACTCATTTCACAAGTGAAAAGCCTAACTTCCGGAGAAGAGAAATTATTTACCCAAGGTCACACTTGCAGGTACTATTACTGAGCCTAGAGTCCAGATTTCTTCTTTTTTATTTTTAATTTTTATTTTACTTGAAGTTCTGGGATACATGTGCTGAACATACAGGTTTGTTACATAGGTATACATGTGCCATGGTTGTTTGTTGTACCTATCAACCAGTCTTTTAAGCCCCACATGCATTACGTATGTGTCCTAATGTTCCCTCTCCCCTTTCCCCTCAACCCCCCATAGGTCCTGGTTTGTGATGTTCCCCTCCCTGTGTCCATGTGTTCTCATTGTTCATTGCTCAACTCCCACTTATGTGTGAGAACATGCAGTGTTTGGTTTTCTGTTCCTGTGTTAGTTTGCTGAGGATGATGGCTTCCAGCTTCATCCATATCCCTGCAAAGGACATGAACTCATTCTTTTTTATGGCTGCAAGTCCAGATTGCTTAACAACTAAGTTTATCTATGTTCAGAGAATGGGGAAGGAGTAGAAAACTCATGGTGTGCTGGAGGCAATTTTAACTTTTTAAATCATTTTCCAGAGAGCTGGTCCTAAATTTGTGACTAGTAGCTCTTTCTGTATTTTAAACACTCACTGTACTTTGTAGATATTTCACTGTCAAGGACTTTATGGAGATGACAGTTTCATAATTATTTTCTCTGTGGAAGTCTTTGCTCAAAGACACTTTCACCTCTTTTGTAGATAGCAATAATCATTTTCATTACCTGACTGATTGAAACAAGCACAAACAAATAAATCAGCTCCCCACAAAATTGCTATTTAAAAAAATCTGTATCTAAACTATCTAGACAAGTTTTAAATTGTCGTGCAATTCTGCAAAGGACAAAAATCAGAATAATGCAAATGTTCAATTCAAGTTTTAAAAGGTCACACTACATGAAATTCAATCTTTCTCATCTTACAGTAAATGCCAAGGTGCCAGACAAGTTGGGAAGAAAGACAGTCTCTCTGTGAAGCAGCAAAGCTATGGGGTTAGATTTGTTTTGTTTCGACTTCATTAGTTCCTGTTTTTTAAGATAATGTGTATTAAACTAGTGGAACAGAAAAATTGTTACAGATGAAAGAAATTAACCCTAAACTTTCTACTTCTTGACCTCAAGATGCATGGGGTGGGTTGAGAGGGGCAGGCCATGGACAGCGAGAGGAGAATGCTGTGTGTGTGCCGCCAGGGAGACCTTCTGAGCTCCTAGGTGGTCAGATGTCTGCCTCTGCCTCACAGCATTCCAAACATTTGTTCCCTCCAGATGTGTGAGTCAAGCGATTAAACTTTACATCCAGCAGTGTACCCTTGGACAGTCTGCATGAGGGGTGATTATCAATTATCATGAAAGCATGGACTGAAAGTAAGACTTAAATGTACCTTCTACAAAAACGTAAACTGAAAGAGGTCAGATTTTTGGGTGCAGCAAGTACAAACAACCTTAATCATGTTTGAATCATTCATTCAAAAATATTCCTTGAATGTTTGTTTTCTGCTAGGCAGCCTGCTAGGTACTGGAGTTACTGAGGCTAGAAAACATAGCCATGGCCTTCATGTCCACAGAGCTCACTGTCCACAGAGGCTGAAGTGTGTGTGTGTGTGTGTGTATGTGTGTGGCAGCAGGGGGTGGCAGGGGGCTTGGAGGGGAGCAGATAGAGAACCCAATGGCTGCCGTCTAGGAGAGGCCACATAGCACAGAGGTTAGAATGTCATTAACAGAGCCAGTTTGGTTTGGTCCATGTACTGGCTATGAGCTAAGTGGCCCTGAACAAACAAATTACCTCTCTGCATCTGAGTTTCCTCATCTACAGATAGAAATGGACTGAATTACATGTACAATGACTAGAACAGTGATGACCCTAAAGCCTACTTCTGAAGGAAGAGGAAAAGTTAACTAAGCCAAAAAGGAAGAGTAGAGGCCAAGGGGAGAGCATCCCAAGGACAGCAGCAGCCTGAGGAAGAGACATCAGTATGAGAGTACATTGCACATGATGGAATGTGCAAGAAGTTCTTTTTTTTTTTCTTGAGACCGAGTCTCGCTCTGTCACCCAGGCTGGAGTGCGGTGGTGCGATCTTGGCTCACTACAACCTCTGCCTCCTGGTTCAAGCAATTCTCCTGCCTCAGCCTCCTGAGTAGCTGGGATTACAGGCATGCGCCACCATGCCCAGCTAATTTTTGTATTTTTAGTAGGGATGGGGTTTCACCATGTTGACGGCTGGTCTCAAACTCCTTACCTCAGGTGATCCACCTGCCTCGGCTCCCAAAGTGCTGGGATTACAGGCATGAGTCATCGCACCTGGCCACAAGTAGTTCTTGAGTGGCTTAGAAGTGTGGGGGAAAGGTGGGCAAGAAAGCAAAGGGACAAACAGGAGGCAGTGTGAGGACCCATTGACAGAATTATTCAAGCATAATGACCTGATCAAGCTTGTATTTTAGTGATATCCTGCCGGAGAGTCCACATTGGAAAAGACAGAAACTGGGGACAAGGAGACCAGCCAGAATGTCTCTGCAGTTATAATGGAGGCACAGTAAGTGCGAAAGAGAGAATGCTTGAGATACTAAAGATCCGATTACAGCAGAGTAGGAGGGCATTCTATTATGACAGTTTTATTTCTGAATTAATGCTTGTATATTTAGGAAATTGTGTCCTCCAAATACTGAACTCAAAAATTACCCATCCATGGTTACAGAGTCTGCTAGGCATAGGAAGACAGGGGATACAAAGATAAATTAGATGTAATCTAAGCCATTTATAGCCTAGTGAGGCGGATGGTACCAAAATAATTGTAATACATGGCAGAACAGGTGTGCCGTTCAGGAAGCACAGAGTATCCAAGGAAGGAAAGCCATGATATGTGTAAGGATCAGGAAATACTTCAGGAAGATGAAAGCATTTGACATGGGGCTTAAGGAATAAGAGGATTTTGACAGGTGGAGAATTAAGAGAGAATATTCCAGTCTGTGGGAAGATGATGACCAAGGACAGAAATGTATGAAAGCTGAGGATGTTCAGGAATGGCAAATAGTTCAGTTTATCTGCAAGACTATTTCTATAACTGCATTTATTTTTTAATAGCTTTATTGAGGTATAATTGATATGCAATAAATTGGACGTACTTTAAGTGCACAATAATTTTAGACATACATACCCCCCCATGACAGTGCTTCCCCCATTTCTCTCATTATAGATTAGTTTGTATTTCCTGGAATTTTAATACATAAAATCATACAGTATGTCTTCCTTTTGTCTGGCTTATTTCACACAGCATAATTGTTTTAAGATTCATCCATGTTGTAGCATGTATCAATAGTTCATTTGTTTCATGGCTAAGTAATCCATTACATGGATACAGCAGTGTTTGTTTATTCATCCTTCAAAGGGAAAGTGGGTTGTTTCTAGTTTTTGGTTATAGTAATAGCAGCAAATAATGCTGCTATGAACATTTGTGTTTTTGTATAAACACATACTTTCATTTATCTTGGGTTGATAGCTAGGAGAGAAATTGCTGGTTCATGTGGTAGGTGTGCCTTTAGCATTTTAAGGAATAGCCAAACTGTATCAGAGTGACTGTACCATTTTTCATTTTCAAACGGAAGCATATGAAGGTTTGAGTTCTTCCACATCCTCGCCAATACCTAATATCGCCATCCTTTTTAATTTTAGCTAGATTCATATGAACGTAGCAGTATCTCACTGTGTGGTTTTAATTTGCATGTGTGCATTGACTAATGAAGTAGATCACCTTTTCCTGTGCTCATTTTGTATGCATCTATCTTCTATGACCAAGTGTCGTATACATTTTTGTCCTTTAAAAATTGCATTGATTGCCTTTTTATCATAAGGTTAGAGATTTTTTAAATATATAGGCTCCTGGCTGGGCATGGTGGCTTATGCCTGTAATCCAGTGCTTTGGGAGGTCGAGGTGGGTGGATCATTTGAGGTCAGGAGTTCAAGACCAGCCTGGCCAACATAGTGAAACCCCGTCTCTACTAAAAATACAAAAATTAGCCAGGCATGGTGGCACGCACCTATAATTCCAGCTACTTGGGAGGCTGAGGCAGGAGAATTGCTTGAACCTGGGAGGCGGACGTTGCAATGAGCTGAGATCGTGCGACTATACTCCAGCCTGGGCAACAGAGCGAGACTTCATCTCTAAATAAATAAATAAAATATATATGATCTGGATACAGGTCATTTATCAATATATACTTTGCAAATATGTTCTCCCAATCTTTGGCTTGTGGTTTTATTCTCTCAATAATAGGTTTTTAATTCTAATGAAATCCAACTTATCAATTTTTGCTTTAGTTATCGTGTTTTTAGTGTCTTATCTAGAACATTTTCCAAACTCAAATTCAAAAATGTTTTGTTTTCTGCTAGAAGTTTTATAGTTTTATGTTTCACTTTGAGGTTGATGATACATTTGAAGGAATTTTTGTATACAGTATAATATAAAGATTGAAGTACTTTTTTGCATTTGGATATTTAATTTTTATAGCACTGTTTGTTTAAAATACTATTTTTCTTGAATTGCCTTTGTACTTCTATTGAAAGTCAATTACCCATATATATGTGAGTCTATTTCTGGACTCCCTATTAGGTTTCATCAATCAATTCATCTGTCTTGATGTCAATATCCCACTGTTTTGATTGCTGTAACATTATAAAAAGACTAGAATGAAGTGCTGTTTGTCCTCTAGTTTTGTCTTTTTTAAAGCTGTTTGGTTATTCTGAGTCCTTTGCATTTCCATATGAGTTTTAGAATCAGTTTTCCAATTTCTATTAAAAAATCCGCAGAGATTTTGATTAGTATGGCATTGGATCTACAAATCAATGAGGGAAGTGTTACCATCATAACATTATAGTTATTCTTTTCTGCAGATACATATTTCTATTTGATGTAATTTTCTTTCTGCCTGAAGTCTTCCTGTAGTATTTCTTGTAGTGCAGGTATGCAGGTGATGCATTCTTTGAGCATTTGTATGTCTGAGTAAGTCTTTATTTCACCTTAATTTTTGAAGGATATTTTTGCAGGGTATAGAATGCTACTTGGCAGTTATTTTTATTTCAGGACTTGAAAGATGTTGCTTAAATGCCTCCTCATTTGCATTTCTTCTAGTGAGAAATCAGCTGCCACCTCTTTGTTCCTCTCATTATAAATTAGTTTGCATGTGTAATGTGTCTTTTTTTCTTTGGTGGCTTTTTAAATTTTTCTTTTTATCACTGGTGTTGAGCATTGTGATTACAATGTCTTTGGTGTCGTTAGTTTCATATTTCTTGCATATATGGTTTATTGAGCTTCTGTGGACCTGGGGGTTTACAGTTTTTTATCAAATTTGAGTAATTTTCAGCCATTATTTCTTCAAATGATTTTCGATTCCTTCTCCCCTTTGTGGACTCCAACTATAGGTGTATTAGGCTGCTTGAATTTGTAGCATAGCTCACTGATTCTCTGTTCATTTTTTAAAAATTATCTTCTCTATGTTTCATTAGGAATAGTTTCTATTACTAGGTATTTTTTGCTATGAATGCCATTCGGTGTGTTTTTCATCCACACATTGTTTCATATTCAGAAGTGTGATATTAATTTTTTTAAATTTCACATTTTTACTTAACTTTTTGATCGTAAGGAATCCTATTATATTAATTATTTAAGGTCCATGTTGGATAATTCTAACATCCATGTCAGTTCTGGGTCAGTTTCAATTGATCAGTTTTTCTCTACATCACGGGTCAGATTCGCTCCTTCTTGGCATGCTTGGTAATTCTCTCTCTCTCTCTTTTTAAGAGACAGGGTCTTGCTCTGTTACCCAGGCTTTGCTGCAGTGGCACCATCATAGTTCACTGCAGCCTCAAGCCTCTGGGCTCAAGCAGTTCTCCTACTTCAGCCTTCTAAGTAGCTAGTACTACAGCTGGCTCTAGCATGCCACCACACTACAGCTCACACAGGGGAAAGCTGGCCCCTGGCTGCCCCTCTCCTGCCCAGTAATGTACCTGCCTCAGTGGTTTGGTGGTCATGGAAATGGAGAGAAGTGTTTGGAAATCCATATGTGAGGAAGAATAGAGAGGACTCAAACAGTTCATTTAGGACACAAGGAGATACAGGAGAAAACATTTCCCAGAGTCCTAGACTAATACACAAGTTAAAATGTGCACCACACCTGGTTAATTATTTTATTTTATTGTAGAGATGGGGCTCTCGCTTTGTTGCCCAGGCTGGTCTTTGGCCTTAAGCAATCCTCTGCCCTTGGCCTCCCAAAGTGCTGGGATTACAGGAGTGAACAACTGCGTGTAGCCCTGGTAATTTTTTCATAGGTGCCAAATGTTGTGAATTTTACTTTATTGAAGGTTGGATATTTTTATAATCCTAAAAATATTCATCAGTGTTTTTTGTTTGTTTCTTTGTTTGTTTGTTTTCTGGGACACAGTTATTTGGAAACCGTTTGGTCTTTTCAGGTGTTGCTATTAAGGTTTGTTAGGCAGGACTGGAGTGGTATTCCATCTGGAGCTAACTCTTTCCATAGAGGTGAGGCCCTTATGTGTGCTCTACCCAATGTCCCATGAATCATAACATTTTCCAGTCCCACTGGCAGGACAGGCATTATTTCTGGCCTTGTGTGACTGCTGAGCACTGTTTCTTCTCATCCTGTGGTGTAGTTTTTGCCTCGGCTCTGTGTAGTTTCCTCATACACATACACTGATTGGTTCTCAGCTAGACACTACAAGACCCTTTTCAAAATCTCCAGAATTCTCTGTGCACTTCTCTCCTCACTGGTATCTGCCTTGTGAACAGTGGCTGTTTTGGTCTTCCAGACCCTCAGCTCTGTCTTCCCAACCCAGGGAGTCTGTCAGGCTCCCCTGCCGTTCCCTCTCCCTGGGTCATGGCTTGAGAGATCAAGACAGGAGCACTTCTCAGAGGGGCATCTAATTTGTTTCCCATCTCTCAGGAGTCATTGCCTGATGTCCAAGGTTTTGAGCATTGTCGTATCACACATTTTACCTGCATTTTTGTTTGTTTCAGGAAGAAGAGTAAATATAGTTCCCTTTACTCCATCTTGGTCACAGTGGAAGTCTTCTACCATGCTTTTTCAGATAAGTCTTTAAGATATTGTCTTTTCAGTGTGACAGTCTTTATTATGAAGACATTATGGCATTTCCTTTGATGTTCTAAGTGACAGATAATTAGATTGTATTTGCTTCAGGCCAGTTGAAAGGTATTTATTGGACAGCTTCTATGTACCAGTCACTGTGTCTATAAAACAGGAATCAGTCCCTAAGGGTCTCTATATTCCTGGCATCAGTTTACAAATACAGATAATTGGAAGGGACCAATTATAGGGTTTGTATATTATCCATGCTTTTAGTACTCTCTCCTTTCTTCTGGCGCCTGCCAACATCACCACTAATTTTGCATCATGAACAGCTGGAGAAAATAAGAAATTCAAACTAAATGATTTTACTAATTCTAAGCAGCCTTAGTAAAAAGACTTAGGGGCAGAAGTTAAAACTCTGGGAAGAAATACTTTAGGCTGATGAGCTGTTACTTTCTCTGTTTCATGCTATTACTCTACTCCCATAACCATAATAGAAAGTTGGCTCGACTTCAGATAGGAGAAAATGAAGCTTCAAATGGCTCCACCCTAGAAGCTGAGGGGATAAATCAGGCTGGGACAAGGGCATGAGACTGATGACATCATGGGGTTGGACTGCATACAACCATCAACCATCTCCATGGTGGCTCTGGCTTTGAGATGAGCAATTCATAAAATGTTTGAGGCAATTTATTGACCTTTCATGAGTTGGAGCAGTTGACATTTTGCCTGGATCTGAGCCAGAGTGGGTGCTATTCTAAATGACAAATCAGTTTTCCCATCTGCACTAAAGGAACTTTTTCTGATCCTTTGTTAAAGCTTTATTTCCAAGGCACTGAATGAATTTAATTGATTTCACTACCACCATCCCCTCCTTACTAAATTCCTCACACATGTGGATTCACCGGGAAATTGAATTTCATCTCTAGAAAACAACAAAAAAGGACATTCAACTAAAGGATGAGAGATTAGTCTGGTGAAAGCTCAGTGATCTATTCAAAATGAAAATGCCTGTTAAACTGTAATGGAATGAATCATATTAAAATGCAGATTCTGATTCCACAGGCCTGAAGTGGGGTCTGAAACTCAGCATTACTTATAGATCCCCAGGTGATGTGATGCTACTAGTGTCCCTGTAGCACACTTGGAGTAGCAAGAAGCTAGAAAACATCAAGACATCATTCACTGTCTCATTTTGATGCTAAGTCACTGTTGTAGCCTGGAAAAGCTTCTCAATTTGACTTTAATCTAGTATAAAATTTTCTCTAAGATTCCTTCCAACTCATAAAAATGTATCATGTCCTAGAAAGTATAGGTCTAGCTTTCTTGTTACCCATAAATTCCTCTAGTCTATTGTGAGACGCTTGTTGAGCACCTATTATGTGGTGCTTTATGACACAAACAAAATGAGGGATTGTGCTTCGGCATGGATAACAAGAAGGAGTCATAGTTTGGTGGAGGAAATAGGCTTTCTTTCCCATAAGCCATACAATGTGGTTAGGGTAGCTTTAGAAGGGGTTTGAAGACGGTGTAATATGATGGTTCCATGACACATGGGCTTTGAAGTCAGAAAGGGCTAGCTCAAACCCAATTCTGTCCCTTAATACCTTGGTCTTCATACAGCAGGGGCTGGAAAAATGATAGCCAGGGTTTCTCAGAATAACAATATCAACAACTCTGGTCTTGAAGGAGGCAGACAGAAACGACCGCTCAGAGTAGGTGATATCTGTATGAGGACTGAAGGATGACCACAGGCTTGTGAAGTACATGTTGGGGGTTGGTGGGTAGGGAAGTGAAAGGATGATTGTAGGCAGATGTCACTGAGGTGTCAAATAACCCATTGCTCTATTTACTTAGTATTATCTAATAAGTGTGCAAATATTATAGCTTTGTAAGTAGATCAGATTAAAACTCCCCTGGGGGAACCTAGATCTTTAAAGGAATCCTATGGACAATTCCTCTTTGAAGTCAAAAGGAGGCAAGATTTCAGTGGAAAGTGCATGGTGGACATGGACTCAGAGCCTCTGGGTTTGAGTCTCAGGTCTGCTCCTAGCAGCTCTTCATCATTCGGAGTACATGGACACAATGTTCTTGCCATTTTTAGCAGTCCCACAATGTATGTACCATTACTGTTACTACCATTCTATGAATTCAAAGCCTGAAGTCCAGAGGCATTAGGTGAAAGCACAAAGTTATTAATTAGTAGAAGGCAGAGCAAGTGTTTGACCTCAAGTCCACTGGATCAGGTTTTGTACTTTGGGATGTTTGCCTTTGTTTGATTATTTCAAAAGAGCATTTCTCATACTTCCCCAACGATTACACTTGCCTAGAAAACCTGTTGAAACTATGGATTTCCAGGCCCCTTTTTTGGAGGTTCCAATCCTGTGGATCTGGGATGGGGCCAGGAATCTATATTTTTATCCACTGATGTAACCCCCATCTCCCCACATAAGTCTTATTTTTGGAGGAACTTGAGAAGCCCCATGACCTGTAATAATGGGTTGAATAGTGTCCTCTCAAAATTCATTTCTACCCAGAACCTCAGAATGCAACCTTATTTGGAAGAAGATCTTTGCAATGTAATTAGTTGAGATGAGATCATGTTATAATAGATTAGGTGGACTCTAAATCTAATGACTGTGCTCTTATAAGAAGAGGAGAGGACACATGATGATATACACATACAGAGAAGTCCAGTAAAGATTGAAGCAGAGATTGCAGGGATGCAGCTACAAGCCAAGAAATACCAAGGATTGACATACCAAGCCAAGAAATACCAAGGACACTAGAAGAAGGAAAAGCCAAGGAAGAAGAATTCCTCTCTAGAGGCTTCGAAGTGGCACCTTGTGGTTTTGGCAATCAAGACGTTGGCCCTACCAATGCCTTGATTTTGAACTCCTAGTGTCCAGAACTATGAGAGAATACATTTCTATTTTTTAAGACACCTGGTTTGTAGTAATTTGTTATGGAAGTCCTAGAAAACTAATATGCCTGCCATTTGGAAGATTGGGGAGATAATTACTGTCTTAAATTGACATTTTAACATAAAAAGCTGGCAACAGTATTGCTTCTTTGAGAGGAGAAGTAGGTGGCCTGGATGTAAGACTTAAAGGTAGACTTATTTTTCACTGCAAGTCCTCTGTACCTTTTGAATATTAAACCAAGTGCATGTACAGATGGTCCCCAACTTACAGTGGTTCGACTTAGGATTTTTCAACTTATGATGGTGCAAAAGCAGTGTGCATTCAGTAGAAACTGTACTTCAAGTACCCATATGACCTCCCCTCTTTTCACTTTCAGTACAGCATTCAATAAATTACATGAGATATTCAACACTTTATTATAAAATAATCTGTGTTAGATGATTTTGCTCAACTGTAGGCTAGTGTAAGTGTTGTGAGCATGTTTAATATAGGCTAAGCTAAACTATGATGTTCAGTAGGGTAGGTGTATTAAATGCATTTTTGACTCATGATGTTGTCAACTTATGATGGGTTTATCAGGATGTAACCCCATTGGTAAGTTGAGGAGCATCTTTGTTACTTATTGAAAATAAATGAATAAATCATGAAACATTTTAAAGTGATACCCTAGAGCAACACGTAAGTTACTTGGGACCAGAAATCTGTATGTTTCTTACACTCCACCAAAGAAATAAACAAATCAAATTGAAGTCATTAAACATTAAGGACTCATTCCAAAGAATGACTTTCAGGGTCAATCCTGGGGTAAATCCTGATGATTTAACTCACTGATAAGAATCTTGTGCAATGATAATAAAACCTCTGCAAGATGGCACAGAGCTCCTGAAAGACACCAAAGATCAGAATCCTCTACTCGTTAGGATAAGAATGGGGAACATAATTTTATCTCTAATTTAGTCCAGAAATACACTCAAAGGCATGAAGTGACTTATTTCACATAACTGAGAGAGTTAAGTAGCAGAGCCATTCAATCCATTCAGTATAACATTTATTGAGAACTTATTGTGTACTAGGAAGTAAAGACATAGGGAAGAATCAGATCCTTTCCTATTGCTGTCCTGGGACAGTTTGCCATCAAATCCATTCCTTGCGCTTTTCCTGAGCTTGGTCAGTTATTACAGGGGGATGATTCCCTGAGGCTTCTGTGTCACATGGCTTCTGCCAAATAGGAGGCACTGGAGGAGACTGGAGGGCAGGAAGAAGGGAAAACCATAGTACCCCAGGTCCCCCACTTGACCTAGTGTAGAATCTCCAGCAGCAACAGTGTCTTCTCTATGGCTCCCCTAGCTGAGCAGGTCCACTGTGGTTCCAGCTTTTGCAAAGTGGCCCTGCACCCTGGGTGCTGGTAGCAACTTCCCTCTTACTTTGCCTCTGTAGCCTAAGAGAGGTGGAGCTTCCTGCTATTGCTAACCTCCAAGAGGCCTCATCATTTCCTGCTGGATTCTCAGGTCCTTCATCAACAGTGAACCAATTCCCTGCATTCAATTCTCTGCTAAAATGCCCAAGAGTAGTCTGGATCCTGAAAGGCCTCTGCAGACTTTGATTTCCCATGCTTTTTTTTGAGACCAAATCTCACTCTGTCGCCCAGGCTGGAGTGCAGTGGCGTGATCTCAGCTCACTTCAACCTCCGTCTCCTGGGTTCAAGCGGTTCTCGTGCCTCAGCCTCCTGTGTAGCTGGGACTACAGGCAGGCATCACCATGCCCAATTAATTTTTGTAGTTTTAGTAGGGATGGGGTTTCACCATGTTGGCCAGGCTGGTCTCAAACTCCTGACCTCAGGTGATCTGCCCACCTCAGCTTCCCAACATGTTGGGATTACAGGCGTGAGCCACTGCACCCGGCCGATTTCCTGTGCTTTTAAGCCACCCTCTCTACTTGGGCTATGATGGACAACAGAGCTGCAAAAACTCTGTCAGTTTCCAGGAAGTGCCTGTACCAGGGCCTCTTGCTCTATTATGACTGATTGGCACCAGGGCCTCCTGGATGGGGAGGGACACTGTCCTTCCCAAGAGCAACCCCCGTGCCAACCTCTCCTCCTCAACAGCCCCTCTGGTTTAGAATTTAAGGCTCTTCAGGACAAGCAGTTCTAAGCTGAAAGGCTGCGACTGCAATTTAAAATATCTGCCACATGGAAGTAGGGAGGCTACCTATGACAATCTTAAAGCTATGCAGCTCTCACAAGTAGGCCTACAGAAGTCACAGTTTTGGTTATCATGAAAAAAATAAATATGCTGTACTGCGGCCATAGTTGGAGAATATTTTCCCTCATAAGCAGTGCCTCATGGGTTTGGCAAACTATTATACTGATTGAAGCAATCACTGTAAAGGAGAGTTTTTTCATTTAGGGATCAGGACTTGGAAGTTCTTGGGGAATATCCAAGGCACCAAAAAAAAAAAAAAAATATCATAGCTGAAGAAATTCTAAACAACTGTTTGACCTGGCCCATAGCAACATGTAGACTGCAGGAATGCTGAATGGGAAAATTGAGAAGCTCATCTCTATTTCCTGGGTCACCCTTGTGTTCTCTTTGCTTTATTCACTCATCAGTCCATCCAGCCATCTATCCATTCCTTCAGGGAGTATTTATTCAATGCCTACTCTGAGCCAGTCACTGGGTTGGACACTGGGAGATGGAATGAAGAGCAAAAGCAAACAAGGTTGCTTCACTCATGGAGCTGGTGAGGAAGACAGATGTTAATAAAAAGAAAAGACAAAATGAAATGTAAAACCACTACATGGTAACAGATGCAAGGAGCTGAGGCATGGAGACTCAAGTTGGCAAAGCTCATAGCACACAGTTGCTGAACAGCAATAGGCTGTGGGTTTCTTTTGGGCCCTCGTAATGGAGCAAGGACATCTTCAATGAGGTTTGTTGTTTTCCTTACGTTCTTATAGCATCATAGCTTATGAAATGCTTTAATACATATTGCCTCATTGGACTTTCACACCAATGCTGTAATGGCAAGATTTGAAAAAAAAAAAAAAAGAAGGTTGAGAATTACTGTAGCAGAAGTTAATTCAGATGAAAATATGACAGGGTACAGAACTGAGGGCAAAAAAGAGAGCAAAGTGTTTTCAACTCTCTATTCTTTATTTTTCAAAAATTAGTGGTCTTGTCTTAAAATAATCCTAGTAATTATAAGCTAGGAAGGCAGAAGGAATGTCACAAACTTACATTCTAGCATTTTAGCTGTGGCAGAATTTGGTTATGCTACAGTTACACTTCATTTTGCTGAGGCAAACGGAGACAAGAGTTCCTTTTCGAACAAAGGTATCTTTAGACCCAGAAAGAAAGAAAGTCAGCCGCAAATGGTAAAGGTCTCTAAAAGCAACAGCTAAAATTGCAGTAACAAATAATGCTTTTCACATGTTTTAAGTGCGAAAAGGCCCAGTGGTCTTCATCTGGGACCTCTGGGTTACAATCATTCACTTGGATAGCTTCAAGTAAAAAGGAAGTAACGTGGCAGCCTTTGGGGCTCTGTATTAAGAACTAGATAAAGTGAGGAAGAGAAAGAAAACATTTCACTTACAAAACAGTCTAAGCTTCATGAGAATTACTGGTGTTTCTCAGTAAGTATTAATCAGCTTGACTGAACTCAGTACATTTACATGATGACCCCATTAGTTACAATAGGATAGGTTTATACTGTGGTATCAAATGATCCTGAAATATCAGTCACTTAGCACAACAAAAGTTTATGAAAATAATATGCTATATGTCCACAAAGGGTCCTACATGTCAGAGTGGATACAGGCTCCATTAGATCTCTGGAGAAGCCAGGCTAAAGGAAGCTCTGTCATTTTGTACTTGTACTTCCAGGAACACACATACTTATCACTGTCTCAGCCCAGAAGTGCTCACATCACTTCCAGTCATAGTTCACTAGCCAAAATTAGCCACAAGACCCAACATAACTGTAGGAAAGTCTGGAAATGCAGAGGAACAAAGGGACTATTTGGTGAGCACTACTCTCTTTACCACAAAAGAATCTCTTTCTAGAATTCCACAATACTGATCAGAGGAGGTAAACTATCTTTGCCACAATTCCCCAAACCATAGTCAGGGCACAGAGTTTCCTTTAAAATCATATATTGAGTCTTTAGAAGAGAAGAGATGAGAATTAGCATTTCTTGAGCTTCTACCATGTAGCCAACACTTTGTGCAGTGGACACTGTGAACTTACTCTACCTCATTGCATCTTCTTTGTGATATACCTTGCTGTACTGCAGAAGATAGAATGGTTAAAGTTATATCTACTTCCCCAGATTCCCTTGCAGCAAAGCTTCTGGAAATAGGTTCTGCCAGATATATATGTTATATATTCCCATGAGATGTGGTATGTAGAAGTGAAGAGAAGGAAATACTCCTGATGTTTTGGCTTCCACTGCTGGTAAGTAAAGCTGTGAGAAGCATGGCAGGCAACTTGGAGTTCTAGTGTCCAATCCTCAGCTTTCTGGGTGTCAGAAGGCAGTTGCAAGGTACCAGCTCCCTCATCCCAGTTTTCCAATTTGGGGATCACTGCTCTAGTGTAGCATGGTTTCAATGGCAACCTCCTGGTTCTCCAGTTTCACTTTTCTATCAGTTTTGTAGAGTTCTAAAGGTCACTAATGGAGACCCAATCTAAAGTCTTTTCCCTGAGCCTTTCCTTTTTTTTTTTTTTTTTTTTTTTGACAGAGTCTCACTCTGTCGCCAGGCGGAAGTGCAGTGGCACGATTTTGGCTCACTGCAACCTCTGCCTCCCGGGGGTTCAAGCAATTCTCCTGCCTCAGCCTCCTGCATAGCTGGGACTATAGGCACGTGCCATCACGCCCAACTAATTTTTGTATGTTTAGTAGAGACGGGGTTTCACCATGTTGGTCAGGATGGTCTCAATCTCTTGACCTCGTGATCCGCCCAGCTCAGCCTCCCAAAGTGCCATTTTTTTTTTGTATAGGCAACGAATTCCTTTTATTAAATACCTTTCTGCTGAAGTTACCTAGATTGGTTTCTATATCTTTTACTGAATCTGACTGTGATAACACTTGCTAAATCTTGTTATATACATAAGTTCTTTTAACAGCTTTCTGAGAACTCCTGATTGTTGAAAGAAGTAAGCTTGTGACTATGGGTAGTCTTAAGTTTGACCTCAAATAACTACAAGCATAAATTTGTTTGAAGTCTCATGTTGTACTTTGTCATAAAAGGAACTCTACAATAAATTATATCCATCCAAAATTCAGAGGAAAATTCATGTTCCTAGGAGGTGTACCTTTTCATTCAGTGGCTTTATATATTTCCTGGTAAAACTCATCTTACTCAAGAAGTTATGCACTTTGAGAGGCATGTAAACTCTGTGGCAGTTCTGAAAAGTAGATCTTATTATGCCCATTTTATATATGGGTTAACTGGGGCATAGAGAGGTAAAGTATTCGAGATCACAAAGAGACAGGATTCAGACCTAGGACTATCTGATTACAAAGCCACATGCTCTTTCCACTACAACTTGCAGACTGCTATGAGAGCAGCAATTCATTACTTCTCAGCTGCTATGAGCATTGGTTTTTAATGAAGTTTTCATTAGTTCATATAGCTCAATGCTGGTATGTAGCAGTTAGTTTTCTCTTCCACAGCTGAAAAAAGCTCACAATGGTGTACTTCTCACCCTAGGAAGGATTCCAAAAGAAAAGGTGGACAGAGTACAACAGAAGTAGCTGGAGAACTAGGAAAAAAATGACCAAGACACATGTTCTAAATTGCTGGTGGCACAATTAAAACTATATAAACAGCTGGGCATGGTGGCTCACATCTGTAATATCAGCACTTTGAGAGGCTGAGGCGGGAGAATTGCTTGAGGCCAGGAGTTCAAGAGCAGCCTGGGCAACATAGTGAGACCCTGTCTCTACTACAAAAATTTCAAAAATTAGCTGGGCATGGTGGGTTTTTTGCACCTGCAGTCCCAGCTACTCAGGAGGCTGAAGTTGGAGAATTGCTGGAGCCTAGGAGGTCAAGGGTCAAGGTTGCAGTGAGCTATGATCATGCCACTGCACTCCAGTCTGGGTGACAGAATGAGACCCTATCTCAAAAAAAAAAAAAAACAAAAAACAAAAAACCCTTTATACACAGAGATAATGATAATGGATTTATAAAGGCTTGAAACCTGATGCACATGGAAGTCAACAGAACCCTGGGATTGCTCTGGTATCCACAGAAATATTGTGGTCCAAATTTCCACTCTGGCTCACGCACCCTGTTTTATTTGTCACTCTCCTTTTATACATATCTGACAGTGGGCCAGAGAACTGTGCCGTAAAAATTTATTGGAATATTTCTATAAAGCCATATATGGCCTTGGAAGGCTTCTACATCTTCTTAGTGATTCAAGGCGTGTCTCTGTGTTTTCTGGAGAAATTCATCTAAAGATGCTATTTGCAAACTGACCTAGTTCTTCAAACTGTCAGCTACTACAGATGCAGGATTAGACAGGAAGTATATAAAATCATGATGTGGTTTTCGTTTACCCAAATGGCTGTTTTATACTTTCAACTGAATATACGACTTTCCCAGGACTTAATAAAACCCTCTAAAAAATTCTTAACACATCTTCATGATACTGAAAGAATCCTTTGATAATCTTAGTAGGGCTGGATTTTTTTTAAGTGGGAAATTGGAGGATTTTACATTTGCTAAGTATCTAGTATATCCCAGGCATTAGGCAGATGTCAACTTACTTAATTCTAAAAATAGTATATTCATAGAGATACTATCATCCTCATTTCATATATTCAAAAAATTCAAAGAAGTTAAGTAAATTGCCAAAAGTCACCTAGATAATAAGTAGAAAAGATGGTAATGAAATCCAGGTTGGCCTGGCCTGAAAGTCAATTATCTTTTCAAGGCTGCACAACGGATTTGGTAAAAAATATTCATGGAGTGCTTGAGAACATAACTCCAAGAATTGTAACTTCTGGATCTAGGGTTTGGTTTCCAGGTAACATGAGGAAACATTTTCTGATTGTCCGAATGTTTAATAATACAGGCAATGAAAACAAATCGCACTGCTTGGCCTTTATTGTGTGTTTCATAACAGAGATCCGGGAGAGGGTTTTATTCTAGGGTGAAAAAAAAAACACCACATTATAAGTGAAAGTGTGCACGTAAAGGGTAAGTGATTTGGCATTTTAAATGAAAGTAAATTAAGGTTAAAAGACATTTTTGCAGCCTAGAGTTTTGATTTCCACTGAGAATAGTTACTGCTCAAATGTGCCCCTTTCTTCTCCTTATATCCCATCTGTCTCTCTGCTGCCTTTTTATGGATATGTCACTATCAAAACCAGCCTGGCATTGTGACAACGTTCTTACTGGTGCCTTCTCTAGCCTCCAGTTTTGTCATAATGGAAGAACATGGTCCCTGTAGACCTCGACCACTTTCTGAGAAGAGTAAACTAATCTCCAACCCTATTTCAGAGCTAAGCTGTCCTGTTCCCTCCCTGATACATGGCTCTTCTGCAACTTCCAGCTTGACCCAAACCAACTCTGTCGTCCTCTGAGCCTCTCGATTGTTACTTCCCTATCCAACTCATATCACAGTGGCTAAAAGAAATCTTTATCAAAACTCTAGGTAGATATAAGAACTTTCATTAAACAGGAAGGTATAAATACTGATTTGGGGCTACCCAAGACATTTTTCTCCAACAGGGTCAGGAAATGAAGTATATGGATTAACCACAGTTTCTTATAACTAGTTATCACTTGTATTATACATACCAGACCTATGTTCAAAGAGGCAGAATGTAAATACAATTTTGTGACTTTTTTTCTTTTTGCCTCCAGATTCATTATTTGCCACTCTTTGCCTTGCTTTGTGCTCCAAGAGCTCAACCTCTATGGGCTAAATGGAATCACTCAGGCTCCTCCTTCACCTCTGGCTTCCAATTATGCATGGCCAACCAGAAGCCCCGATGGGGATTCAATGGCAGAAGAAAAAGGTTGGGGTACTGACCTACCTCCAACCCCAGCTGGGCCGCTGTTCCTCTCCCGGGGCTACAGTCCTCTCCAGATTGTAATAACTTGCTCTTTTTGCTCCTAAAACACAAGGGTGGTAAGAGCTTGCCACTGAGTGCTAAGTCCTGGGTGTTTTCCCCATCCCCTGTTGGCTCCCAAGATGGCCCCTTCCTCTGTCTATAGTTCCTGCATTATGCTCTTTAGCTGACATTTCAGGGATGATACCTGTCTCCTGACAGATATCACTGCATTTATCCTTCTGTATTCAGTGAGTGATTTCTATATACTGTTCTAAAAATTGGCAGATACAAAAGAAAAACCATACGTGCTGCTGTCCTTAACAAGCTTGGAAATCCAGTAAGGAACACAAAACTCTCAAAATGCAGTCATACTCTAAGTCTCAATTCAGGCAATATCTCCAAAAGCCTAAACCTTTCCTATGCCTCCACCTACCCCTGTCTTCCATCAAGACATACCTGACCTCAGTCCCACTGACTCAGGATCAGTGCAATAAGCTAGGTAATAGGGGCCAGGTGTGTGGTTGACTGTGGCTCTGAGCAAAATTAATTCTGGAATACTTCTTTTTCCTCATCCCTCCAAGCCCATTTCATCACCAACTCCTGCCGATTCTATCTCTTTAAATCTTTCAAATGTATCTAACTATTCTTCAGAATCACTGCCCTAACCTTGTAAAAGAAGCCAGGATTATTTCTCACCTAAATTGCTGCAACAGCGTCCTAGCTGGTCTCCCAGCCTCTAGTCTTGCCTCCTATTGATCCATGCAGCCAGAGAGATCTTTGTTACATCACTCTAAGGCTTCAGACCCCTCCTAGAATAAAGTCCAAGTCATAAAGTGGCTTAGCTCTCATCATGATGAACTCTCCAGATTCATCTCTTGAGATATTCTTTTTTTTTGCTTTCTTTTTAATTTTTAATGTTTGTGGGTACACAGTAGGTATAGAGACATTCTTCTTATGAATTGCTCCAAAGAAACTAAACCTCCCATTCTTCAATGGAACTACCGAACTATATTTTTCTTGCCTTAGTGTCTGTACTTATACTAGTTCCTTTGCTGAGAATACCTTCCCTGTCTTCCTATCTTAACCTTTGACCTGGCTAACACTTACTTTATTATTCAAGTCTAGGCATAGACATCACTTGCTTTGAGAATCATTCCCTGTTGACAACACCCAGCCTGCTTTAAAAACAGAACTTTGGATTCGGTGTCCTTCCTGCGAGGGAGCCTCCATAGCATCCTGTACTTTCCTCATTGTCTTTCTATGATATTGTTTGGTTAATTACCAACTTGTAGATATTCCCTACCTAACGGGAAGCTATGTCAGGGCAAGGACTCTGTCATTGATGCAGCCTCAACATCCAGCAAAGAACCAAGATGATCAAAACTATCTATTGAAAAGTTGAAATTTAAGAAAAGGAGCAATATCTCAATCAGGTTCAACATACTAGCAATGTCAAAGTTCCTGTTACAGTATTGTTGAGGATCAAAGGGAGTATGTGCCAACAGATACACACCTTATATGTCCACACAGGTCTTGTTTTAGTGTATCTGCAGTGCTATATCCCAAACTCATTCTCCACCAAGGAAATCCAAATTTCACATGTGTCAAAAGAAGAGCGAGCAGGGGTCTCTTTGTGATGCCCCCCTTTCTACTCTAGAATCTCCAGGCTAGGTTATGCCTGCTTGAATAGAGGATGCCTACATGATAGCACTGGAGTTATTTTCAGAGGCATCATTATCTCTGCTTGAAAATCCTTGGGCAGCTTTTTGCAAGCAAAATAGAGTTCAATTAATGTATCAAGAGCAAAGGATCAAGCCCTATATATCAACATTAGCAAAAATCCTTCAGCACCCAGATGGTCAAGTTTAACCTCTCAAAGTGCACATAGGAAACTAAAATTTTCCTGGAATGGTGCTGATAGGTACAGATATGGGCTAAAATTAACTCATAAGGAGCCATGTATTGGTGAAGTCATAGAACCATGTTTGGTGAGCCTTCTCCTCAACTGTCTCTCAAGGTAAACCAGAGGTACTTAAATTCCTTTTTTAACTAGCTTACTATTGCCAGTGAAACCTCATTAATTCATTCACATTGATTAAAAATGTATGGTAATTAGAATGAATACTGAAGTTTATCTAGGAAGAAAACAAATTTTCTTAAAACTAACAAGGCTATAAAAATATTTTTAAGCTTATTAAAATGAATCTTTTGTGTACTCTGTTATATACCAAGATGCAAATTATGCAAGGCTTCTCATTGGGAAAAACAGTGGTTTGGCTATTCACATTGATCTTCTGCCTCTTATAAGATCCAGTAAAAAGACAGTAAAGGAGGTCTAAACTCACAAGAGAATAAGACAGGCACAACATGTTTGGAGGGCAGACAGCAATGGAGCCAGGTTACTGACTCTGCAGAGTGGAAGAAGAGTATAAAATCCTATAACCTAAAGGGCCACAAAGAGAGAATTCCAGCCAGATGTGAGTCCCTTGGCTCTGCACAACCTGCATGGGCTCAGAACCTCCAGAGACAGGGTGGGGGTTGATATAGCCCTGAAAAGAGGCCCTAAATGAAGTCTGTATGCTGAGTGTTGGGATTCTTAGAACAGTGGAAAGTGGGTATTCTCTCACTATCTACCGCCAATCCACACTCAAAAAGACAGAATGATTCTCCCATAAGTGACTGAACAGACCCAGGTAAAGCTTCTAAACACTGATATTTGCAGAATTGGGAGGGATCTCTTGGTAAGGTTTGGTTCACCAAGCAATAATTCCATGTGAATTCTCACCAGTTGACATCCCCCTCCCAACTCCCCACATAGGTTCCAACACATTTTTCTCAGTGCAAGAAATGAACAGATAGCAATGGATCACCAGACATTTAAGAAAACCTCCAGTAAAGAAGACAAAGATAAAAACAAACAAACAAACAAACAAACAGAAAACAGTAAATGAAGGAACAAAGAATACAAAGAAAAGTAAAAAAAAGAGACTATTATCCAAGAATTAACAGAAAATATGACATCCAAAAAAGAATAAAATTCTGTAAAAAAAATTCAGAAAACAAAAAGAGCCAAAATATGACAGGTGAAAGGTAAAAAAATATATTCATGAGAAGGATTAAAAAATAAAGTAAAAAAAATGTGATGTAAGCAATAGAGAAAAAAAAACCTTACAAGTTCCAACATCCTTCTAACAAGACATGTGAAGACAGATAACAAAAAGAGGAAGACATCATAAAATTAATAAATTCCCATTGCTTTAAAAAAATCTTTTAGATCTATTTGGGTTTTAAATTATCTGCCTTTATCATTTTGATAACATTTAAAATTTCACTTAAAATAACTTTAAAAAGGGAGTGTATGATCTATTTTGTTAGGTCTGTTATGAGTGCCACCAGGCAGTACTTCTTCACTTAGTCTCATTCACGATGTATGCTTAAAAATAATACAACCATTTAGCACTTGTTTCCTATTTCAAATTTCTGACTAATTTAATCCAACCTCTCTGAACTTCTCCTTCCCAACCACCATTAAAACGACTGCTGAAATGTTACTATGTATTCTACTCCCTAAATTTCTCAAATGCAGAGGGTCCACACTGTTGAATCTAAGGCTAACATCACTTCTCCTTGTATGTATACCCTTTCTACAGTAACAAAGTATTTCACATGGGTCCTCTAAGTGAGAAGCAAATACTGACATGTATGTAGGTGGGTGGGTAGGTCGGTAGGTAGGTAGATAGATGATTGATAGATAGATAGATAGATAGATAGATAGATAGATAGATAGATAGATAGACAGACAGACAAGTAGGTAGGTATATAGATAGCTGAAAAAGCATGACCAAAATGATGGCTCTGGTGGTAGAGGGCAGTCCATAATTTCAAATGAAGGAGGTAAATTATCCAAAAAATAATACTCATAGTTTTTTGTTTTTAATTTTAAATTGAATGGTAAATGTTTAACTTCTTATGTTAAATTACACTTGAAAAAATAGAATATTGACTTTTGTTCCTGATATACATAGCCAATTACAAGCAATTCCACTGCCATGTTTCAGGAGGTTTCCAGTTCCAGCAAAATAATGATCTACATAAATTCAGGAATGCTTCTGCTACTGACACCTGGGTTTTTTAGATAAAGTATAGTAAGAAAAGTGTGCTTGTTTGTGTAATGCTGATCTTACAAGAAAGAAAAGGAAACTCCCAGGTGTCAACAAAAGGGGGTGGGGGTGGCATTAAAAATCAGAATGGTGAGTATTTAAGCTAATAATAAAGCATCCCTGGGAAAGTGGGTAGGGGTAGGGTTGAGACAGGTAGCATGTAGTGGGTCAGGTAGTGGTAGGTGGGCTGAGGACTTGGAATTTGACAAATAAAAGATAGTTAAGGCATTGAGAACCCATGAGTTGGGAAAACGGAACTGAGGTCTCTATAAAAAGCCAGAAATCTCAAAAGGCTTAAAAATGTCTGTGAAAGAATGTCTTACAAAATAATCTCTGCTTGACAGCTTGACCTTCCAGTTCTCTCTCCTGGACTCTGAGTACAGAGAAAAAAAAATCCCCTTTTCTTGCACCCAGCAAGGAGGATAGTTTGACTGAAGGCTACATTTACCCCATAGTTATCCTGCCAGGAATTAGAGGATGCCAACATTAAGTCATCTATCATAAAAATCAAACATGATTATATTATTGGCCACATTTTATAGATAATGTCTTAGTCTGTTAGGTAATGTCTTAGTCTGCTATAACAAAATACTTCTGACTGTGAAACTTATAAATAACATAAATTCATTGGTCACAGTTCTGGGGACTGGAAAGTCTAAGATCAAGGCACTAGCAGATTGGTGTCTGGTTAGAGCCTCATAGTGCCTATTATGTGTCCTTATGTAGCAGGAGGGGCAAATAGGCACCCTTAGGCCTCAAATCCTGTTCATGAGGGTGGAGACCTTATGGCCTAATCATCTTCCACAGCCCCCATCTCTTAATACTGTCACACTGGAGATGAGTTGTCAACATATGAATTTTGGGGAGACACAAACATTCAGACCATAACATTCTGCCCCTAGCACACCCAAATTCATGTCCTTCTCACATGCAAAATACATTCATTCCATCACAATAGCCCCCAAAATTCTTAACTCATTCCAGCATCAACTCAAAAGTCTAAAATCTGAAGTCTCTCTAAATGTTGTCTAAATCACATATAAGTGAGACTCAAAGATATGCCTCATCTTGAAGCAAATTTCCCTCCAGATGGAGGCCTGTGAAATCAGACAAATTATGTATTTCAAAATGCAATGGTGGAACAGGCATGGAATAGGAGAGAAAGGGAAAAATAGGAAGAAAGAAAGGAATAACAGGTCTTGACCAAATCTATACCCAACAGGGCAAAAATTGAATTTTTTTTTTTTTTTTTTTTTTTTTGAGACTGAGTCTCATTCTGTTCCCCAGGCTAGAGTGCAATGGCATGATCTCGGCTCACTGCAACCTCTGCCTCCCAGGTTCAAGCAATTCTCCTGCCTCAGCCTCCTGAGTAGCTGGAGTACAGGCATCTGCCACCACACCCGGCTAATTTTTTGTATTTTTAGTAGAGACGGAGTTTCACCGTGTTGGCCAGGCTGGTCTTGAACTCCTGACCTCAGGTACTCCATCCGCCTTGGCACCCCAAAGTGCTGGGATTATAGGCATGAGCCACCGTGCCCGGCAAAAATGGAATCTTAATTCTCCAGAATAATTTTCCTTGACTCAAAGTCCCG
Organism: Macaca mulatta; assembly: GCF_049350105.2. Taxonomy (NCBI): domain Eukaryota; kingdom Metazoa; phylum Chordata; class Mammalia; order Primates; family Cercopithecidae; genus Macaca; species Macaca mulatta. The sequence continues at coordinate 131,071,089 of NC_133413.1, forward strand.
CCTTCCAGACACACTGGGATGGGGGTTGGGCCCCCCAGGCTCCAGGTAGCCCTGCTCTACCTGGATGGCTTTGATGGGCACAGTCAATGTGGCAGCTCTCATGGGCTGAAGTTGCATGCCTGCAACTCTCCCAGGCATGAGTTCCACACTGATGGCTCTACTGGTGGAAGGTCTGGTCCCTGAGGTGGCTCTGCCCTTATGGCTCTGCTAGGCACTGCCTTAATGGGGGCTCTCTGTGATGATACCAGCCACACAGGTCTAGTGGGCACTGCCCTAGTGGGGATTCTCTTTGGTGGTCCCACCTCTGTTCTCTTTCTGGGCCCCAAGGCTCCACATGGCATCCTTTGAAATCTAGGTGGAGATAGCCATGTCCTCACTGCTTGTGCACCCTGTGTATTGGTGTAGTGGCACCTTGCAGATACTGCCAAGTTTTACTACCTGTGCCTTCCAGAGGGTAGCCTAAGCCATGCCTGGGGCCACTTGAGCCACAACTGGGGCAGCCAAGGATCAATGTAACACAAGGCACAGAGCAGAGTCATTAAATTGTTCTGTTCCCAAGGCCCTGGCAGTCTTAAATCTCCAAATGCCTTCAGGGTCAATCTTCCATTGTCTTGATGAATAAATAGCATCTGGATTCCACCTACTCATCCTAATCTCTTTATCAAAGGTTCATTTGGCTACACTCTTTGTGTTCTCTCCAGGACACATTTTTCTCATTATTTACAACAGGGTCAGGCTGGGAATTTTCCAGATCTTTAAGTGTTGCATCACTTTTGATTATAAATTCCATTTTTAATCATTTATTTCTTCTTGCCTTTTATTATAAGCAGTCAGGAGAAGCCATGCCATGCCCTCAGCACTTTGCTTAGATATTTCTTCTGTCAAATATTCTATTTTATTGTTCATAAGTTCCTCCCTCCACAAAACTCTAGGACATGAACACAATTTAGCAAAGTCCTTTGCCACTTTATAATGAGGATGGCCTTTCCTGCATTGTCCAATACCATGTTCCATATTTCCATCTGAGACCTAATCAGAATTGCCTTTACCACCGTATTTATACCAATATTCTGACCATGGCCACTTAGATAATTTCGAAGAAGACTGAGGCTTTCTTTACAGCTCTCCTCTTCTGAGACCTCACCAGAATTGTCCTTAAATCTCCTTTCACAGCATTATACCTCAAAATTCTTCCAGCCTCTATCCATTACCCAGTTCCAAGACCACTTCTACATTTTTAGGTCTTTGCTATAGCAACACCCTAATTCTGTACCAATTTCTTAATCTATTCAGGTTGCTATAAAAAGTATCTTAGATTGGGTAGTTTACAAACAATAGAAATTTTTTTCTCACAATTCTGGAGACTGGACAGTCCAAGATTAAAGCACCAGCAGATTTGGTGTGTGGTGAAGGTGCGTTCCTCATAGTTGGTACCTACTATATGTCCCTGCATGGTCTAAGGGGAAAACAAGGCTCCCTTTAGCCTCTTTTATAAAAGGGCACTCATTCCATTCATGAAGTATGAACCTCATGACCTAACTGCCTCCAAAGGTCTCATCTCTTAATATTATTACATTAAAGATTAGGTTTCAATGTATGAATTTAGGGGGTGGGGGGACACAAACATTAAGACTATAGCAAAGAAGGAGCCTGAAAATCAGAGAGATTGGATGATTTACTTAAAGGGAATAAGTAACGGACTTGGGATTTAAACCCATATTTTCTATAGTAACTGTAACCCTAGAGTTTTATTCACTGATACAAGCATACATTTAATCTGGACCTGTTTTTACATATGTAAAACATTACTTATTACAGCACCATATACATATACTTTATATATATTTTTTTCTGTTTCCAAAATGTAATGTCAATCATGAGTTCTGGCAATAGTTTCCATTATGAAGCCACCATGATGTGCCCAACAAAGAATGAAGAAACTACATTCAGAAAATACATACTTTGTGGGCCTCTTAAAAAGAGAAGAACTTTTCATAAACAAAGACAGAGGAGAAAAGACAGGAAAAAGTACCTCATAAATCTTCACTCTTCGTGCACTAAAGGAGGAAATGTTTCAACAGTATTCAAAGTTTAATAAATACAGTTGAGAGTTCTATATAAGACATGAGGGGGCAATAATGTGCCCCCAAACACTGGGAAAAAGGGGAGAAAGGCTGAACTGGTAAAACGATTCCACTAAAGACCATCTGTCTATGAATGTGCAACTAAAGTACTTCCAATCATCTAAAACGCAAAACAGGGTACTATGAGAACAACTTGAAGGAGCCTAGAATGAAAAGTGATTAAATTTGATAAGCAAAACCCAAATCCACTGTTTTGTGCTCACAGGAAGAAAGAACCATGTGAATTGAAGGGGATAAATTAGCCATGAAAGGACAGGGAAGGGCCACATGGGAAACCTCAAGCTATTTATGTACAGCCCAAAGGAGTAGGAGTCTTGGCAAAGCAGAAATTTACGTAAGGGTCACCTCGGCAAGGCTCTCCCTGTCCTGGAAGGTAGGGCTTTCAGCTTACTTGTCTAAAACATACTTCCTAAGGTCTATTAGCACACCTTCTATTGATTCCACACTCACCAAATCACTTTCATGACAATATAATTTCTTGTGTAGCTTATCTACTCAGAAAGAGTGCATTGCTCTGCTTTGAAAGTCCACATCGTTTGAGTTATTAATACTTAGGGTTCTGGCATTCTGCTCATATTCACATTTGTCTTTCAATACAGCCTGCTCACAATGAGAGGGCATACAGATCCTCCCATGTGGGCATTTCCATGTATTTGACAATGGTGTTGCTCATCATAAGCAAATTTTGTCTATTTGGTTAATGTGAGTCAACCCCTTAGAGATGGATCTGCTAACACTATGCCAACTAAATCAAGTTTCTGATCTTCTGTGGCTGAAACTCAAGCACTGGATTGTGGTGACATCACTAAGGGTACCTTGTAGCAACGTATCCAGGCATCTTACAGGACTTAATAGATCACACCCCTCTGAATCACAGTGCAGCCTAGCAGAGGTTTTCCATTTGAAACCAAGACAGCACCTTCTGTGAATGTTTCATTTGTGCACCATAAATAGAGATGTACGCTGTTTCCCAAGAAAGATGATGTCAATCTTTCCATAATTTAACCATGAAAATCTACAGTGGACTCTGTTACGCAGCAGTACAAAGAGTCATGACTTAAAGCCTCATAAACTCCCCGTTGTAGCACAGCTGCTCACAATCCAGTGACAGGCTTGGTTAATGGATTTTCCTGGTTTCTTTAAGCTTCCTATGTCTGTTAGAAGAGAACTATGCTTTTATTTATTCCCTTATTCCCAAAACTATTTAGTGGAAGATTTTTTCAAAAGACATTTTTAGAGAAGAATATGAAAAATGAGCAGATAAATATACTATTTATCATTTATGAACAAAAATAGTTTTGAATGCCAAAGTTTTAGATATCTGGGGTAATAAAATGAAAACATGGAGTGTCTCAGAGCTCAGAAAGCTTATGACTCAGGAACTGAGTAGGCATGTAAGAAAAAAATCACAAGTTATTATGAAGCATGCTATAATGAACAAATTGACACAGAAGGTATAGTGAGACACTGATATCCGAGAAGAATGTTTATCCTGAGGCTTAAAGGGCAAGTAGGAAGTTGTCAGGAAGGCAATTGTAGGAAGTACACAAATTATTTAGGGGATGCTGGAACAGAAAGGATGAGGTAGAGAGAAGCTGAACAGTTAGGGAATATCTAAAGCCTAAAGGGGTTTTAATGCAATACTGAGGAGTTTTGATGTGAGTGCAGGTGACAGCCATTGTGACGGAAGGGGTAAATTTCAGGTGTTTCAGATTCCCTTGGCTAGCTAGGTACAGAGTACATGGTGGGAAACGGGGAAAGAGCAAACTACCAACAAAACACCCTGTAAGAAACACCCAAATACTCTCAGGGCCTAAGGATGTGGGCCTGGTTCAGGGAAGTGGCTGTGAAGAGCTGGATATGAAAAACAAGAGATATTTAAGAGGTAGAATAATAAAAATATATTGTAATTACTGACAGCCACTAGCAGTCACATATTCTTGTGGATTCAATGCCTGCTGGGTGACCTTTTTCACAGAAAGAGCAGCAATCCTGCCTGCTGTTCTATGGCTGTTTGTATTTGAGAAATTGGACATTAGAGTTTTTAATCAGACTATAGGCACCTGTGTGTCACCAACCAAGAGGATTAGCCCCAAGATGCTGTGGCATTTGTCTTCGGTTCGCAGGTTTTAGCTCCCAGGAGACCATTAACTCCTGGCCAAGGTGCTTACAGTTCAGGCGAGCTACTCTGCCAGGTGCCGAAGTTAGAGGCAATGTGTGTGATGATTCAGAAATTGGGCTTGGGGTCAGCTAGGCTTGGGTTTGAATCTGAGATCTACCGTTTGCTTCAACTCTCATTTCTCAGCTAAGTATCACCGTCTATAAAGTAGAGAGAAGAGTTCCCACTACCTAGGATGGTTATTTGAATTAAATGAGATTCTTGCTTAAATTCACATATAAGGGATAGAACTAAGATTCCACTGTGTGTCTAGTTGACTCCACACTCTACACTCTCTCTTTATCCTTCTTTCTCTTCATATTTAATGGATGCATTATTTTCATTATTATTTATCTTTGAAGAAATGCAACAATGTCAGTTTATAGTTCCCTTTTGACCCAAGAGTTATTTTACAGAGAGCTTTTAAAAACCCATGAACAAAGGGCTTTGTGTGGTTTGGTTTTGTTATTGATTTTCTAGTTTTATTCCACTGTCATCAGAGGCTATTGTTTGTATTATTTGTACCTAATGGAACTTATTGCATTTTCTTTGTGACCTGATCTGTGGTTAATTTTGTCAGTGTTCTTTGTGGACTTGAAAAATAAGTGTATTCTCTATTATCAAGGTAAAGAGTTTGCAATGTATTCAGATCTACCTTATTTATTATGTTGTTTGGGTCTTCTAAATAATTATAGTAAGTCGTCCCTTACTTATGGTTCCACTTTCCATGGTTTCAGTTATCTGAGGTCAACTGCAGTCCAAAAATAAGTACAATAAAATATTTTGAGAGAGAGAGAGAGACCATATTCACATAACTTTTATTACAGTATATTGTTATAATTGTTCTATAGTATTAGTACTGTTGTTAATCTCTTACTGTGCCTACTTTATAAATTAAACTTTATCATAGGTATGTATGTATAGGAAAAAAACAGTGTATAGAGGAGTCAGTACTATCCATGGTTTCAGGCATCTACTGTGGGTCCTGTTACATTCCTTCCATGAATAAGGGGGGATTACTGTATTTACCTGTGTCCTCTACTTGCCCTTACTTGGATGGAAAGTAGTATATGTTGAAATACCTAATATGGGTATGTTTCTATCTATTTCTTCTTGCATCTTCTGCAGTTTCCCTTCTAAAAGTTGTTGTTTTGTTATGTGGTATGTATTCATAACTACTGGATGTTGCTTGTGAACTCTGGCCTTCAACATAAATCAATCCTTCCTTGTGCTACTTTATGGACATTTTACCTTGGACATTTTTTAGCCTGCATTTTACCATATCTGTAGGCTGGGTATACCTATAGGCTGCCACTTTGCAGTCTGTGGTCTACATTAATTAGTATAATGTACATCATAGGCACTCAATACTACATCATGAGTTCATCACATCTGAAAACTTTGACATTAGATCCTTGGGAGATGGGACTTGTTTTATTGGGTGGGTAAAAGGCCAGGGAAAAGGAGACTTAGAATAACCAGGACATCGACTGCAGGCCCAGGAACTCTGCAGAAATTGTGGGGAACAAAACAGAGAACAGGGTGTGGACCAGCGATGAGCTCTGTGTCCTTCCCAATCTGTCTGCTCTTACCCCTGTTGCCAATACTTGCTGGCTTTCTTGTACAACTGGCCAATCCCTGTACAGAAATAACTAATACAGGAGGAGTAGGGAGAGCAGGGTAGAAGGATCTCGCAGCTGGCCAGAGCCAGAAGGGCCCTGACAGCGTCTTTAGAGTGAGTAACTGAGATGAGAACAAAAAAGACATTGAGCTGGGGGCCAAGGAAGCAACTTTCTCCCTGCCCCTACTCCCGATTGCTTTTCCCCATCAGCAACTCTGAGCCTAGCCAAATACTTTCTATTCGGGTGGGTTGCAGCTGTCCCACACACATTCTAAATAAGGGCCAGTCGAGCGGTTCCTATTTTTAGCACTTTAATGTGGATGCAAAGGTCACCAAGATTCCCCATTTGCTGGCTCAATTCCTCACTCTCTTTATTTCTCTTATTTTCCTCCTAAAATGTACGTTTTCTCTTCTACTGAGCTAAAGTAAAACTTCTGGGGGATGAGGGACCCTGAATTTTACTTCCTCTTGGCTGCATTCCTTATAATTGCCATGGGTCGGGTGATATATCTAGCCTGTGGCATGCAAAGTCATGTACCGACTTTGGGAAACAGCATTCCAGACTTGGACCAAAGCCACTCCTTTTGCTCTCTTGAGCATAAAGAGATGCTTAAAGTAGAAAATAGCCTTAAAGCAACTCTCATCTAACCCTCCAAGTATACAGTTGACAGCACTGAGGCCTAGTAAGGTGAATTTGCTTATTTCTATCTAACATTGATAAGAAACATTACTGTAGCTTATATTCATGGAAAGTTTTCCTGTGCTGAGCACCTTACATGGTGCATTAATTCATTTTGTATTGCTCTAAAGGAATACCTGAGGCTGGGGAATTTAAGGAAAGAGGTTTATTTGGCTCATGGTTCTGCAGGTTATATACCAGCATCTGCTTCTGATGAGGGCTTCAGGGAGCTTCCATTCATGGTGGAAGGGGCAGGGGATGCCAACAAGTTACATGGGAAGAGAGGGAGCAAGAAAGAGAGGGGAGGTATGCCATGCTCTTTTAAATAACCAGCTCTCACTTGAACTAATAGAGCAAGAACTCACTACGTCAGGGCGGGCAGCAAGCCATTCATGAGAGATCTGCCCCCATGATCCAAACACCTGTCACTGGACCCCCATCTCCAACATTGGGGATCACATTTCAACATGAGATTTGGAGGGGACAAACATCCAAACTATATCACATGGCTTTCCTAATTTAATTCTCACAACCCAACAAAGCATCTCTTTCAATTATTCCCATCTTAGAGATGACAAAACTGAGGTTAAGTGGTTTAAGAAACTTGGCCTAAGTCATGTGGACTGGTAATGAGCCCTGAAGACATTTAGGATACTGATTCTAGTTCTTCAACTCTTTCCAGAACCAGTGCTCAGTGTATAGATTCTCTCTCCTCTGTCTCTGTCTCTCTCTCTCTCACACACACACACACACGCACGCACACACACACACACACTATTCTCAGCATGGCCCTTTCATGCTTTTCTTTGGAAGCCATGATGTGTTTTCAGAACATGAGGGCAACCTGGTGAAAGCCCCCATTTAGCCTGAGAGGTCAAGGAGCTGCTCAATACAGCGGAGAGTTTTGACCCTGTTTACCTGTTCTCAGGGTCGGCCAAGGCCATACTCCGAGTGACGTAGCACATTTTGAGGGGGATGCTTTTCCGGTCTCTGTGGAAGGAGAAGGACTGCGATGATGGGGTTTCTGAGGTGCTGCCCCCTAATCGAGGAGATTCAGGCGGAGGCGTTTCCCACCCAATCTCGGATACTGGGGATCCTTTCTTCACATAGGGCGTGGCTTCTCGCATGTACTTCACTGCAAGCAAAAAGATAATAAGTGCTTTTAATACATCATGGCTGAACTTCTGGAAAGTCTGATTATGTTTCTGAAATAGACTTGAATTGGATAAGCTCTTAATACTGAACTTCTTAAATTCTCAACGAGATTCCGAATTTCTGTTCCACGCAAGGTAATTATCTTATTATTTAAATTATATAGCTCTGTGGATCTTAGAACTTGCTGTTATGACGTCCTACAGTTGAGAATTGTGTCCAGCTTTTTTCAACTGTGACAACTTTTACATTTTCTGATTTTAAGTTTTGCATTCTGGGAAAAAGGCTGAAAACATGTGCACAGAGTGAGAAAGTACAACTTAGGCTAAATATACATTATTCAACATAGATGTAAGGAATATGGCGGCCACATTCATTACCCATGATGCCATTTTTCTGTTGAGAAACAATCATAGGGTTTTCAATTTAATAGTGTTAAGGAAACATACAAAGAAATACATATAAGAACATATTTTGTAGTGGAGAAAATGTGTAATAGCAAAAAAAAATTATTTGTAAGAGCTGAAAACTAGAAACAATGTAAATATCCATTAAACAGGGACAGATTAAATAAATTGTAAGACATCTATATCATCGTTTAAAAAATGAAATATATCTACATAGATAGATAGATAGATAGATAGATAGATAGATAGATAGATGTGTTGATGTGGAAAGACCTGTAAGATCTATTATTAGTGGAGATAAAAGGAGAAAGCAATACATATACTATAATATGTTTGTATATAAATTCATAAATATATGTGCTTATATGCCTACAATTATTTCTGGGTAGAAATATAAGAAATTGTTAACACTAGTTAGCTATGGGAAGTGGAAATAAAAGCCACAATTAAGAAATAGGTTTTTACTATTTATTTATTACTCTTTTATATCATTTTCATGTTTAACCATATGTGTGTATTACCTTTATAAAGCTTAAGAAAACAAAAATAACTTAAGAAAACAAAAATAGCTTACGAGCCAAGTGGAGCAGACTGAAGTTCTGCTCTTTGATATGTTTGCCTTGGTATTAAGGAGTATTTTTGCCTATTCTGAATTTGAGCATTTGGTCCTTAGACAGCTTTTGAGTTGACAGGGCAACGAGATTCTTGGAACATGCAATACAAACTTGCATATTCTTCTCTCTGTCACCCACATACTCTGGTTCTCTGCTGCTTGGGGAGCTTGGGCTAAGTCCCTCACAGGTGTTTGTTATTACAAATGGCAGTGAATTGGAATGACAGCGAACTAGGGGGCATTTCCTCCAGATCTTTGACGAATCGGTTCCACCAACTAGTGGCTTCCCTATGCAAGACATGAACAGGATTATGGAGACTACAGAGATAAACAATACACTCCATACTCAGCATTACAAAATCATGGGTGACTAGAGTGGATGCTGTTGGTGTCCCATCTAGGACCCTTTTCCTATAGCCTAGTTGCTGTGTGTTGGGTGAGAACAACTCATAGCTGCTCCTCAATCTTGGGCCAACAGAAGTCGCTAAGCTTCAGAGGCTGCAAAGTCACTACCCAATCACCCAGACAGATGCTCTGCTTCTCAGAAACCCACCTAAGATAGGACATAAGACAAAGTACACAAACTATGGCACAAAGCACAATGAGCTATGTTTTATAAAAGGAATAAAATGCCTTGGAAGAACCCATTAAAAAAAAGGATCTAGGAGCATGAAAGAGTTCAGGTTCACAAAAATTTAATCAGCAGTTCAAATATACACAGATGCATGTAATACGGACCTTTATTGAGGGACTTAATCATATCAAAAATAGATGTATTAATACAAGACAGACGAGCAGTCATTTAACACCAACATATATTGTCAAAGAAGAGTTCAGGGTTTTAATTGAATATAAGTGCAATTGGGAGAAAAGAGCTCCATGGTTGCTCCAAACCTGTTAGCACAGGTTGCAGTTACAGAAGGAGAAATATTATTCATGGACTGTGTATTTTAATAAATATTATTTATTTCTGGGCAAAATATTTAAAGAGGAACACAGACATACCCATGAGCAAATGCAGAAATTTAGGGGGACATATTTAAGCTGTCTGAGGCTGGAATAAATATACTTCTTTAGAAGATCCTGAACTTTTTCATCTGGGAAACCATTTTAGTAGAAGCTAGAACACTGCTTAGCTTTGTATATTGTAGAATTATACTAGTGGAAATATAGAAAATTCAAGTATCAGCTAAGATGAGTTGAAGATTTTCCTTTGATTGCATTATTATCCTTCTGAGTGGAGTAGGGATGAGTGTTGCAGGAGTGAGAATCCAGGAATGCTTCATGGAGAAGGTGGCATTTGAATTTGGCTTTAAAGAGTAGCTAGGACTTTAAAAAGTAGAGATAAGAATAATAATCCTTTCTTTAGGTAACATGCTCTGCTTTATAATTTTTATTTCAATTCCATAGAAAAGGTAAGTTGGGTCTCAATTTGGAAGAAGGATAGAGAAAGGACATTTGCAATATACTTAATGATGTGCCAAGTATTGAATCAGGTGCTTCACATATCTTCCCACTTTAAGTTTCAAGTGACCATTTAAGGTCTCATTTTATATACAAGGAAACTAAGGTCTAGAAAAGGTATGGATAAGGTATCTTTTATTTACCGAGCGTCCATGTGTCCACGAGTTATACAAGAAAAATATTGCTATCTCTTTCAGACCTGCTAGAAAGAAATGCCTTGTAGGGCTATTCTAATTCAAGTGAACACTAGCAGTTTGACATAGGTAATCTCTTATAGGTTAGTATTATCGTACACATCAGCACACTGATGCTCAGAATTTTAGCTTACGTAAAGTTACGTGGCTAGTAAGTGGTGTAGCTAGAATTTGATTTCCCAGAGATAATATTTTCTCATGAGATCTGGCCAAACCACCTAGATGAAGGCTGCAAATGACAAGCTAATAGGTTTGAGCTTTATTCTACAGGCAGTAGTGATAGTCGTGGTGATCTGTGAGTGAGAGAGTGGCAGAATCAAAGGTTAGTTTTAGAGAGAACTCCTGGAAGGTGAGATTGGGTGTACTTAAGAGAAAAGATTAGAAGTAGATCCACCATTTCCAGGGCCATAGGGGTTTTTGTCAGAGATAATCCAAGCAACACTCTAAATCTCCATATAAGGCAGGAGGAATTCCAGAAATGTGTGGCTTTATCCATTCCTGGGAAGAAGCATGGGGAGTATAGCAAGTCTTAGCCTGGAAGCAAATATTTGCCAAGTAACCATTTCCTATGTGACACAGCACTAGGGGAATTTCCAAAGGAGAGAAGACATGGCACTGCCTTGAAGAAGGGATATCCCACTGGGAGTAATATTCTGCATATAGTAATCTTTTAACTGGCCAATTGAAAATAAAGACAAAGTATAAGGTAGGTGTGATAATTTAAAAATTTCCCTCATCCGGTCAAAACTTATCAGTCAATTTTCATGTGCTAAGAACTGTGCTGTCCATGAGGTATAATAAGAAATGGTCCATTATTAAAAGTTTAAGCCAGGAGGAAGGGAAGTAAGTAGATGATATGACTGCTTATGTTAAATCTTAAAAGTGATTTAAGGAAATCTCAAGCTCGACAAATCTCTAGAGGCCTTGAAGAATCAAATGCAAGTCCTTTCTGGAGGAAGGCAACGTCATCCTAAGCTTCAAAGAATCCCTATGAATCATTTTAAAAGGCAATGAGCAGGCATACAAATCAAAGAAAATGTTGCACACAAGGAAACAACGTACCACGTGCAAGAACCAGCACTGTCTCTTTTCTTTTCTTTTTTTTTTTTTTTTTGGATGGCGTCTCGCTCTGTCGCCATGGCTGGAGTGCAATGGCACCATCTTGGCTCACTGCAAGCTCCACCTCCCGGGTTCATGCCATTCTCCTGCCTCAGCCTCCCGAGTAGCTGGGACTACAGGTGCCCGCCACCACACCCGGCTAATTTTTTGTATTTTTTTTAGTAGAGACGGGGTTTCACCATGTTAGTCAGGATGGTCTTGATCTCCTGACCTCATGATCCACCTGCCTGGGTCTCCCAAAGTGCTGGGATTACAGGTGTGAGCCACCACGCTCGGCCTGACAGCAGTAAGTCTCACACATACTACAAAGCTATAGTATGTTTACAGAGACAAATGAAAGCTTGAGAGAATCTTCTAGAAATTCTTTAAAAGTGATTTAACATAGTGATAAAAAGAACCAAACAGAATGTTTAGTAATATTACCAGAATTGAAACTTCCACAGATAGACATGTCAGAAGAAAGAATTAGGGAACTGCAGATAAGAAATTTTATAGAATGTAGCACAAATATACAAAAAGATGGAAAATATGGGATACAGATGAACAGACGTGAAGGATAAAGTAAGAAAATCTAAATATGTTTAACTGGACCCTCAGAAAGGTAGGGTATAGCGAATATGGCAGAGCCAAATAATTTTCCTGATGCCAAGACCCCAACCTATAAGTTCAAGAAACCTAATTTGGCTTTGCTAAACAACGCCTGTGAACTTCACCACCAAGAAAAATAGAAATAAGGTATCATTCTTCTTTATACTTTGGATAGGGTAATGGCTTAGGTTTTCCTGTGTTTCTTCTGAGAGCTTTAGATATCACCTCTGCTTTTCACTAGTATTGGGAGGAAATCTTAGCAAAATCCCTAAATGAGTCTTGAAATCTCCAGAAAACAAATTTTCAATTTCAAGGAATTAAATGAGGCTAAAAGACTATCATCACTATTCCTAAAGAAGATATACTGAGGTCCTGGTAGTTTTTTTCATATCTATCCTGAGGGAGAATAAGTAACATCCACACATCCATTCTTAAAATCCCTTTGTCCAGGAGTTCTGATTTTTGTTGATACGTATAGAAAATGGAGAAGTTTGTTACTGTGTATAATAAAAAAAAAAGCAAAAGAAGATTGCCATTGGATTTCTCCAAGAACCCATAATTTCTGGTATAGAGGAAGTAATAAAATGGTCAAGATGGCCCTTCTTGCTGGAAGAGACTCCAAGTCTTTTTACAAGGGTTGGCTATCAATTGTGGACATAACTCTACTACCAAGCACTCCTGTCTCCAATCATCAGTTGAGGTCTGAGACTAAACAGCCCCAGGCAGGGAGTGAAAGAAGGGTAGCCATGCTTGGGTGTGGTAAAGCAGTGGCTCTAACTGAAATAGAGTGTGTGAAACCTTCATGGTTCTCTGTGTTAGTGTTCTAAAATTTCTATACCTGGCAATCAAAGTAGTTAGGATATCATCTAATTCAGGGAAGGGAAGGTGTTGCCTAAGAATAGATTTATCTACAATAGGCAGCCAACATCAGTGTGTTAAGTAATACAGGAGTTTGTTATTTATTTATCAAAAGTCTAGAGTGAAAGAAAAGGGCTGCTAGGGCAACTCTGCTCCCTGAAGTTGTCAGGGACGCAGGCTTCTGCTTCCTGACTGCTCTGTATCCCTGGTGTGCTGTCTAATGATCCAATATGGCTGCTGAGTTCCAGCCATCACAACCCAATTCCCATTAGTAGGAAGGACAAAGAAGTGAAAAACACACCATCCTTCTTGCTTTAAGGCCACTTTTCAGATACTGACACACTATTTCTGCTTACAACCTGATATGGTTTGACTATTTAGCCCCTCCAAATCTCATGTTGAAATGTAATCTCCAGTGTTAGAGATGGGCCTAGTGGGAGGTATTGGATCATGAGAATAGATCCCTTGTGAATGGCTTAGCACCATCCCCTTGGTAATGCGCGAGTTCTCACTCAGTTGGTTCACTTGAGATCTGGTTATTTAAGAGTCTGGGACCTCCCCATTTTCTCTCTCTTTGTCCCATTCTTGCCATATGATGTGCTGCTCTCCCTTTGCTTTCCACCACGAGTAAAAGCTTCCTGGGGCATCACCAGAAGCCAAGCAGATGGTGGCACCATGCTTCCTGTCTAGCCGCAGAACCGTGAGCCAGTTCAACTTCTTTTCTTTATAAATTACCCAGACCCAGGTATTCCTTTATAGCAATGCAAAATGGATTAACACACAACCCATTGGCCAGAACTTACTCACATGGCCACTTCTAGGTGGAAAATATTTTCTTTTTAATTCTTGACAGCTCTTTGTCCACCCAGCTAAAAATGGTAGGGAGAGGTGGCTATTACTGTGGAAAATGAAGAGAATAAATATCTGGAGACAACTCAGCTTTTTCCAGAGGAAGGCATTCCTAATTCTCTCAGGACTTAGCATAAATAGATTTTATAACACATAAATACAAATAAATGTGTTAGAGCAATCAATTAAAATATGATGACCATGTTCCATATACTTTGCTAAGTGTTTTTTGTGTGCTAACTCATTTGAACCTCGCAACAATATAGGCATTATAATCATCCCCCTTTCACCAAAGACACTACAATAGAGAGGGGTTAGGTCATTCGCCCAAAGTCACAGTGCTGGAAAACGGCAGAAACACGAGATGAATCCAGGCAGACTAGCCCTAGAGTCCTTAGGTTCAATCAGGAAGCGATACTGATTCTCACTCTGAAAAAAAAAAAAAAATTGTGTGTGTGTGTGTGTGTGCACGTGTATTTAAGTCAATATTTTTATGTGCTGGGAGAAAACATCCAATTAAGGGGCTGTTGCCTGTAACATGAGAGAGTTTGATTTTGTAAGCTTGAACTATTAAACTATGGCATTTCAATAAATGCCTTTTAAGACACTATAATATGTATTCATAATAGAGGGTTTAACCTGGCAGAACTGAACCACTAGCGTCTGCATAATTACACCTCTATGTGCTTACCGGCAGTGATTTCAGGCAAAGAGCTGTTGAAACTGATTAGAAGCAGCCAGGCCCAGGTTCAGGGTGCCTAGTAATCAGAACTAATTAATAAACCATGCCCTTTTTGGGCATCGTGATTTAAAAGCTGTGGTTTAGCAATTAAAATTCCAATCTTCAGTTGTAAGAAAAGGGGAGGAGAGAAGTAAGAAGTGGTCTTCAAACCAATAATCCACCAAGCCACTTTCAATATGTTTGTGTTTTTCATTTGAAGGACAGGCAGTTGTGAAGATTTCAAAAGAGCATTCAGTAAAGCCCAAGTCTGCTACGGCTCCAAGTTGCCACAATTAAATCTTTGTTGGGTTGGCCAGATGACATTTGAAAGAAAAAGCAGCACACAGGCTACTAATGAGGAAATGCTTTAGGCAAATCCAATCAACTCTCCTACCAGACTAGTTTCTAAGGAGCCAGAAAGTCCATCTGATATATTCAAGTTTTCTTAAAAATAACAACAAACACAACAACAAAAAAAGAATTTCCAGATTATAGGAAGGGAAAAAAATTCATTGCTTTAGAGGATGTAAACACAAATGTGCAGTTTGAAAAATCTGATTAAGGAGAAAGGGGATTAGCTGGAGGTAAGAAACGTGGGTATTCAGACTTTTGGTGAAATGTTCAAGTTGGGGACAGGCTGGTGACAGTGGGACTTGCCAACAAAATGTAATATAAGATTTACCCTCAATGGCATTTTCCCAGGTCATCTTACAGAGGAAAGATGCAGAGGGAGATCATCAATATTTTCAAAAAGACCAAGAAATGATGAAAGAGGTAATATGTTTCTCAGAAGTTATAGCTAATGTCTCGAGAGGCTGAATGATGCAGAGGAAAGAGAATTGGCCCTGGGAGTCTGAGACCTGGATTACAGTTCCAGCTCCGCCACTAATTAGCTCTCCAGCCCTGGGCAAGTCACTTCCCTTGTCTGGATCTCATTTTCTTTGCCTGTCAAAGGAGGGAAATAAGGTCCCTACCCTTCAAGCATTCTCTGATTCCTTGGGAAGCTGCCTTTTCTGACAATATTACAAAAAAAAATGTGTCTTACTTCATCTTGCTATTTATGTCATCACCAAGAAATAGCCCTGTTCAAATGTGTGCCAAATTCTAGACAGAGGCCTTAAGCAGATGTGTCTTCTGACTTTTTAACCAAACCCTACAGGCACCTGACAAATAGGAATATAAGCCCACATTGAGATTATGTTCTCAAGTTACTTTTTCTTAGGTTTGGCAGCATTATCTAGAAGAATCATTATTTTCATTCAGTTACCAATATTTATTTTACTTCCATTCTGCCAGCTGAATCCTGGCATAAATACATCTTGAAGGGAAGAAGCACTTGAAGGATGGCCAAAATGTTCTGAAGAAGTCATAGGACATTCTTGGAGAAGGGACTGAGCTTTAAAATGTGGAGTCGAAAGTAAAATAAACTAGGTATGAATTTGTTAAGTAATCTTTGGCCTCCAAAGAAAAGATTATCTCAAAATTATCCTATTTTAGACGAATCCACTCATTCAATGTGACCTACCTTGATTCTTCAACAAAGCAAGATTATGCTAAAGTAAGGCAATGTACCCGCAGAAAGTATCCCATCTCATGAGTAATCCTACATCCATACAGAGCACAATGATTGGTTTAGTTATTAATTAATTCAACAAATGTTTAAAGAGCTCTTGCTGTAGGGAGGGCCCTGAGTATTGGAATAGTCACAGTGAATAAGACAGACTGGCTCCCCACCCTTAAGGTGCTTGCATTCCAGTACACATGTGCCTGTTGCAGCATAGGGTGGAGACATTAAACACTCAGACAATATAGGGCATTGCTCAGAAAGTGACATGCACTAGAAGACAGGAGCCTGTCCCCGTTTACACAGAGCCATTCACCACCTGGCACCTGCCTACTTCCTGACCTAATCTTAGCTGACTTGTTCTCCATGGTTCACACACAAGCCACAGAGAAGTACGGTTTAATTCTCTGAACATACCATGTTCTCTCCTGCCTCTGTTCTTTCCACATGCAGTTTCCTCCATGTGGAAACCTTTCTGGAAAACTCCCTACATCCTTTAAACCTCATGCTGGGGTAAGACCTCCTTTTCAAAGTGCTCCTGACACCTCCAGGCATGCTTCCCTTAAACACCAGCTGTGCTTTGTAGCAGCTTCCACTGATACCAACAGCATCAGGACCATAAATATCGTGATGATGGCTTTTTCCACACCAGGCACTGTGCTGATCAGCTTACCAATATTTTAAAAATCCTTATATTTATATGCAATTGTTTGCATAATAGGTCTCTCTAGTAAAACCATAAGGTCTTCAAAGTTAAGTGACTACTTTACAAACTCTAGACTCTGGAGCCAGACTATACAGTTCACATCCCAGCTCTGCCACCTGCCAGCTATGTAAGCTTGGGAAAATTTCCTTACCCTTTTGATAGCTTCATTTTTCCATGTGAAAAATGAGGATGCATAGCCGTTCTTACCTCAGAGAATTGTTATAAGGTTATGAGGATTAAATGAGTTAACACACACAAAGGGCTTAGAAGTGTGTTTTTAGCACATAGAAAGTACTCATTACTGTCAGACAAAATAAAAACTCGGGGACATGCAATTAGCACAAATGTCTGGCTACGAAACATGGAATTAGTGAGCAAATGAACAACAAATAGAATCTGCATAATATAATTTCTCAGATTTTTTTTTTTTTTGAGATGGAGTCTGGCTCTGTTGCCCAGGCTGGAGTGCAGTGGCACGATCTTGGCTCACTGCAACCTCCACCTCCTGGGTTCAAGCGATTCTCCTGCCTCAGTCTCCTGAGTAGCTGGGACTACAGGTGCACAGCACCACGCCTGGCTAATTTTTGTATTTTTAGTAGAGACGAGGTTGCACCATGTTGGCCAGGCTGGTCTCGAACTCCTGACCTCAAGTGCTCCATCCACCTTGGCCTCCCAAAGTGCTGGGATTACAAGCGTGAGCCACCGTGTGCGGCCAATTTCTTAGAGTTGTTCTCTAGGAGAAGTCTCATAACCAATCTTTGTTACAGATCAAGTAGCAGAGGCCAGAGAATATCAGTCACTTGCCTAAGGTTACAAGACCAAGGAGTCACAGATGAGGGTCAGGAACCCTGCATTCTATCCTGTAAAATGGAGGTAGGCAAGAGTTTTCTGTAAAAAGCCAGAGAGAAAATGCTGAGGGCTTTGTGGACCTTCGAGTCTCTGTCATAACTTCATTTTGCCACTGATGCACAAAGAGGTCACAGATTCTACACAAATACATCAGTGTGGCAGCAGTCCAACAACACTTCATTCACAAAACCAGGCAGAAGGCCAGGTTGGACCCATGGGCTGTAGTCTGCCAACTCCAGCTTTAGAACAATAACGACTAGCAATTATTGATTACTTACCATGTGTTGGACCTGGCTCTAAATGTGTAAAGTATGCTCATTAGGGAGCAATCCTATGAGGTAGGCATACTATTATGCCTACCTTATAAGAAAGAAAACTGTGGCATGGAGAACTGAAGTGACTTGCCCACGGTCACATGGTAGCAACTGGCAGTGCTGAGATTTGAACCGAGGTTGTCTAGCTCTACATCCTCGACTTCCAATCACTTTACCATGCTTTTTTCTTGTATCCTGGATGCTGCCTCTGCACATATACAAATGTTCATGCCTGAAACCTGTTTGTACAACCACAAAAATTTTCAAAGTCATGTTTTTAAAAACATCTTTTAGCTGAGCTTTGTGGCTCACACCTGTAATTCCTGCACTTTGGGAGTATGAGGTGAGAGACTTGCTTGAGGCCAGGAGTTAGAGACTAGCCTGAACAATACAGCATGACCTCATTTCTACAAAAATAAAAATTAAAAAATTATCCAGGCATGGTGGTGCACACCTGTAGCCCTACCTGCTCAGGAGGCTGAAGCAGGAGGATCACTTGAGCTCAGTTAGTTGAGGCTGCAGTGAGCTATGATCATGCCACTGCACTCCAGGCTGTGCAAAAGAAGGAGACTGTGTGTCAAAAAAAAAAAAAAAAAAAAAAAAGAGAGAGAGAAAAGAAAAAAACTTTTAATCTGCAGCATTTTCTTTTCATCATCTTATAAGCTGATAAAATATCAATGCTTGTGTTTTCATAAAGAAAAAAGATAAGCCAGAACAAAAAGAGGCTGGAACTACCGGGATCTTGCTCATTTGACATCTAGATATTATAAAGCAACTGGCCCACACTCCTTCAAAACCTGAAGGTGGCAGTTGTTGAATCTAATAGGTGAGGTGCATAATAGGTGTTGCTTTTATTACTTCAAGTTACTAGGTAGCCTCTGGGAGGGCTACCTAATGCTTACAATGACAAAATTGAGATTTTAAGAGTTTCACATGGGCACTAAATAGAAAGATGAAATATAATAGAGATAAAGTGAAAGTTCTATCATTGCATATTCAAAATAAAAATCTCTGTAACATGTAGGACAGGGAAAACTGTGTTATAAGCTGTTGATAAGAATAAAGATTCTAGGGATTTTCATGGCTATGATTCCCATAATAAAGTAGTAGGATATTAGGCTCCACTGATAGAAGTATGGCATTCAGAAAAGGAGAGAGAAGTCCTTCTCTTTGCCTCCTTGATCAGCCCATACCTGAAGCTCTTAACAGGTTAGATGATGTTTAAATGAGGGTAAAGCAGGTGATCAGCTTGTTGAAAGGCTCAGGAAATAATTAAAACATACATTAAATGAGAGACACTAGCACAAGAGAGTGAAGTGCATAAACTTTGAAGTCTGACCCTAGGGTCCGATTCCAAGCTCTTCTATTGCCTAGCTCTGTGGTCCTGAGCAAATTACTTGGTTTCCCCACATGTTTGTTCTTTCACTCACTTATAGAACTGCTGTGAGGATTAAATGGGTCAAAATAAGTAAAAATCTACAAGAAACTTGGGATAGTAAACACTGAAAGATACACTGCAATTATTAGAAGTTATTCAACCTAGAAAAACAATTTACAGGACTTAATAACTGGGGATTGGGTTAACTTCACTTTGTGTATGTCTGCAGAATAGAGCCATGATCAATGAATACAATCAACAGGGGTAAGATTTTGGTTCAATATAAGAAAAGACTGAGAGGTGGTGACTTCCCTATGCTAGTGACATTTCAAGCAGAAACTGGATGAGCTATCTCCCAGCCACATTGCAGAAAATAATTCTACTTTGTGAAAGAGCAGATTGTTTCTAAAATCTCTTCAAGTTGCCATATTCTGTGATTTCTTCTGGAATGTGGTTAATTGAGATGCCTAATCCACAGACTCCAATATAGTGAGATCGATTCACAGATACATTACCAAGCATAAAATTGTGCTGTACATTTCTTCATTATTATATGTTTATTAGCTACATATTAGTAGTATGACAATGGGACAATTTGTTAAGCTATCTGGGTCTTAGAATCCTCATCTGTAGAATGAGGAAAACAATGTCTTCCTTAGATAGGTAATATAATGTAGTGGTTTAAAATACGAGCTCTAGAGTCAGAGCATCTGGGTTGGAATCCCAAATCTTCCATTTACAAGGTGGACTTCCTTAAGAAGGTATATAACCTCTCTGTACCTCAGTGTCCTTACCTGATAACAGCACCTATCTCATAGGATTGTTACAAGGATTAAATAATTTCAAAAAATGTATACAAAGCCCTTAGAACAGTATCTAGCACATGCTTATCACTCAAATTTAAATATTGCTATTATGTCATTGCTGTTATTGTGGCTATGAAATTTCAATGAGAAAATGCATTGCAAGGATGTCTCTTTTCTGACTCTTAGAACTATCAAAATAAAAAGTGCTTGAAAGTATCCTTTCTTTCATTCATTTCTTGCACATAAATTAAGCACTTACTCTGTGCATTGTGTGGGACTAGACATTGCAGGATAGATAATCAATTGGATATACAAGTTATGGCTTCTGAGAATTTTATAATCATGCCAGGCAGAAAAGGTATACAAACTTAAAATACCAAAATTTCTATAAAATATGATTCAATACACACAAAAAGTAGTCTAAAATTTATTCATCGGATATCCGTAAGTCCTGAGAGGACCTGGATTAATTTGCCAGCAAGGCCCTCACCATCAAAACTAACCATAATTTCTCTTCCCTGGGAAAATAAAGTAATTATTTTAACAGCTATACTCTAACATCTGAAGACAGGAAGTAAGTCACATGCAGAAAGGATGTCTGAATGCTCAACTCCAAATATTGTTTTTACTCCTTGCTGGACAGAGGATCACATGTGAATGAAACTTTATGTCAAAAGCAGGAAGTGTGTGTCTCTCTTACCCCTTACAGGTATCTCTGGAAGATAAAACTCTATTATTCCAGGTGTAGCTTCATAATAACATCCTGCAAATCAAACTTGGGGCTCAGTAAATTTGCAGCTATTTTTCAGTGACAGAAGTCCAGAGTCATAAAACTTTTCCAAAGGAAACCACATTAAGTAAACTAAATATTACCAAGGGTAGAGTCAAGAATGGTATGACATTTTTCCACCTTACTCCGAATACGCTGCAAATCTAAAGTACTTGTAGAGGCATCTGAAGGTAAGGTAGAAGGTGAGGGGTTCTTTGAAACATCAGAGTCTGTCAGACTAAATAATGCTATGGATACCTCCTATTTTGAAAGTGCTTTATGGCACTTCCTTACACACAATCTCATTGCATGCTTATTGTCACCCTCATCTGAAATATGCATAAGTTGCAAGGCCTTTTAGAATCTGACTATGCATCTATTTTTTTGAGACTTCCATGACCCGGAGAGTGAAAGCCTAACAACTTTCCCCATCAAATTTCACCTCCTCCCCCAAACATATGTGCACACACAAACACATCTTGCTCCATAAAACTGATGCCTTTAGGACTCAGCTCAATGTGACTTCACTGGGCTTCTGCATTGGATTTTCTCCAAGAGGCCAAACTTAGCTTGGCCTTGCCTCATACTTTCTTAGGAGAGTAATTCCCAAGAATTAGATCACGTTGACAGAGGAAAAGCCTAAGCAAGCTTTAAGGATCTATCAGAGTCAGAAGAATAAAACCTCACAAGATTTAATGCTAAACCTCTAGAAGCTTCACTTGAGGCATAGCAGTCAAGATAGTTGGGGCTTTGTTGTTTTCTCAAAAGGTAGGAAAGGAATGATGGTGAGCATGAGTGAATGGATACAACTCTTTTAATAAATAAACCTATAGAAAATTTTAACAATAAAAAGGTTGGCAAATTGAGGTTCAGAGAGTTTAAATATCTTACTGCAAGTAAGCACCAGACCTGGAATTTGATCCCACATCTTCTAACTCTAATTTGAAAATCCCTTTCACCATAATCACAGATGTAATAATACATCTACTTCAGGTAACATGAAGACATGAGCTAGATTACTGTGGTTAATGAGCAATTAATTGCTATTGATGCTGGGAAAATCTATGGATTTTGGAAAAGGGGATTAAATTAATAAACATACTCTGTGATAATTATATCAGAATTGATGTTATCAAAATATTCCACATGTGCCAAAAGAAAAAACCTAAAGGTTATACAGGAAATACTAAAAAACATACAAACTGTCACATTGATGAAAATAAAAAAATTGACATAAAATTTGTATTATAAACAAAAGGAGAAATGACATCAGATATAATAGAGATTAAAATAATAAATAATCTCAAAAACATAAAAGAATACTTTTGACAGTTTTATGGTAATAAGTTTGAAAACCTGGAGTGCACAAATTCCTAGAAAAAAATAAACTTAACAAAACTGACCTAAGAAAATAGAGAGCATGGGTAGTCTTGTAACTCTTAAAGGAATGGGAAAATTCTTTAAAAAGAATTTTAAAATGTATTCTTTAATTTTAAAGAATATGTTTAAAAAGAAAATACTAGAACCAGAGCTTATTAGTGAATTCTACCAAATTGTTAAAGAATAGCTCATTCGAATCTTAATCAAACTATTCCAGAGACTAGACACAGAAAGAATCTCCCCAAATTATTCCATGAAGCTAATATAACTTTAATAACAAATTAAGTCATGGAAAATTTTTTAAGGAAAATTGCCCATCCATTTTCCTAAATATAAACATAAATCCCAAATGCCAAACAAAATATCAGTAAACCAAGTCCAACAATATATATAGAAGACGGTAGTACAGCATAACCAAGTTTGGACTATGTGAATAATGCAGGATTGATTCAATATTAGAAAATGTATTATTGGCATTCAATATATTAGCAGATGAAAGGAGAAAAGTATGTGACTACTTAAGTGACGAAAATTCATTTTATATTTTATAAACTTTAATAGACAGTTATAGTAAACAAAAGAAGCCCTTAGTAAACCAGAAATAGAAGGTAACTTCCTTAACTTCATAAAGACTGTCCACTAGAAATAAAACCAAACTGACATCAAGCACTCTGAATAAGGAAATGCTGTAAGCATCTCCTTGAAAATCAGGACTGAATTAACAATACCCTCTCATTATCCCTCTTTATAATGTTGCACTGGAAGTCCTAGGCTGTGCTAAATGACAAGAAGAAGCAATTCAATGTATAAGGATTGGAAAGTTAAAAATGTTAAACAAATGAATGCATGAATGAATAAGTGAGAGAGTGAAAAAATGGAAGGGTGGAAAGGAAGGAGGGAGGGAGAAAGGGAGCGAGGGAAGGAGGAATGAAACAAGGTGTAGGATAAAGCACCTAGAACTTGTTATATCTGAATTTCCACCATGGCTGGGTTCCTAATTTTCTGAGTAGTTGTTAGCAAATAATTTAACCCTCTAGTGTTCTAAATTTCCTATTCTATAAAATCAGGGAAACTGCCTTGGTAAATTAGGTAGACAGCAATTCCATTAAAAAGGATAGAAAATATGGGAAGAAATACAAGCTTCTGGGATGAGAGTGAACTATTTCAGTTTTGGAGATGTGAGGTTTGAGCTGTAGACAGAACATCCATGAAGAGATATAGGTCAACAGACAGCAGAATTATGAGTCTGAAGCTTTGGGAAATGGTCAGAGTTTCATCTCAGTTCCAGTGGAAGGAGATGTTACATGACGATCGTAATGGTTAGCACTTATTGAGCACTAACTAAATGTCTAGGGTTTTACATAGATTATGTCTTTTAATTTTCACAACCATCTTCTGAGATAGTACTGTTATATTAACAGTTTACAGATGAAGACACAGAAGTCAAACAACTTACCTAAGACCCTACAGCCTCAAAGTTGTGATTCAAGCCTGATTCCAAAGCTTTTCCTCTTTCCTACTGTGCTGTGAAAGTCTGCCTTTTGGAATCAAATCTGATTTAGAATCTTTTCTCCCCAAAGAGCCTTAAAGTCTGGACAACTTGCTACAGTTCTCTAAGCCTGAGATTTCTTCTCATGAAAAAGAAGAAAATAATACCAAAAGCATGGGGTTGTTGTGTATATTTTACCAGATGATATATGTAAAGTGTCTGGTATTAAAAAAAAAAAAAAAAAAAAAAAAAAAGGTATGCCATAAATAGTAGTTCCCTTTACCCTTTCTGCCCAAGGCAAACCTCCCAGAAGAAAACTAGAGAACAAGGACAGAGGGAGATGGCAGGTATGTAACAACCTAGAGCCATTTTCTTATGTTGCAAGTTATCCATATCCTCACTATCCCCCCACCTTTTCCGCAGACAGCCCAGGGGCAAGCAAAAGGGCAAAAGGCAGACATCAAAGCTCAAAAGGGAAATTGATGTTGAACTGAACAGATGACTTAAAACCTTCCTCCTATTCTAAAACACTATCTATGTTCCCTGATCTAATCTTGGAGCAGGGAAGAAGGGGGCGGAGGTTGTGGGTGTTGTGAAGGGAAAACTCAAACTAAACAACAGGAAGCTTATCAGCTTATTTGAGTACCCGTAGAGTTGAGCTAAAAGATCACAGACTTTGAGTCAGATCAATCCAGCTTATGCGGCTGATTGCTGCACAAATGGCAACAGGGAACATTTCCTGACCTCTCTAAGCCTCACGGGGCCTGATAACATGTAACGTACAAATTTGCTATTAAATTAGGTAACACTTGTTGTGGTTAGAATGCATTCCCTCCAAAATTCATGTTGAAATTTAATCCTCTTTATGGTAGTATTAAGAAGTGGAACCTTTTAGGAAGTGATTAGGTCATGAGGGTTCTGCCCTCTTGAATGGATTAGTGCCTTACCAAAGGGCAGGAGGGAACTAGCTTAGGCCCCTTTTCTCCATTTGCCTTCTGCCATGTGAGGACACAGAATTCATCCCCTCTGGAGGACAAAGCAAGGTGCTCTCTTGGCAGCAGGGAATGAGGTACTCCCCAGACACCAAACCTACTGCTGGCTCAGTCTTGGACTTCCCAGCCTCCAGAACCATAAGAAATAATTTTTTTTTTTTTCTGTATAAATTACCCAGGCTCTGGTATTCTGTTATAGCAGTACAAATAGACTAAAACAATATAAATTATCAAATTAAAGGATAGGTAGCACACATTCTGAAATGTGTTAAAAGGCAACTCTTCCTGGGTACTGATATGAATCTCAAAACAATCACCAGAAAATATTTTAGGGCATATTGACCTGCACTTGGAGAAGAATCCAGAACAAAATCTTTTTGGCTTGTGCCAAAACCAAAAAACAAAACAAAACAAAACCCTACTTTTTGGTGTTGTCTGTGGTAGAACATTGAAACCCAGGTATTCACTGGCAGAAAACAAAACCAGAGTTTTAACAAGCCTGGGGCAAGTAGCCGGAAAAAATCTCAAATCACTCCGTGATTCATGTTGTTGTTTAGATGGTGATATGGTTAATTGAATCTAGGTATGAAACTTAAGTTTCCTCCAGGTTGAAAGTGGACTTGAAGTATTTCAATGTAAATAACACATTAAATATTGCATAATTTAAAAAATCACTAAAAAAATCTTTCTACACTCTAAATTGTGTTGCCCTAAGGCAAAGTATACTCCACATTTCAAGGCCCCACAGCTCCCTCGGATCAAAGCTCTGGGTTAGCTAAATGGGAAATCCTGGCTGTGAGTTACAGATGAACACTCTTATTATCCATTGTCCTGGGCCGCCTCACTTCCCTCCATGCAAGACTGTTTACTGTGTAAACAGTAGCTGTGCAGGCCATCAGGTGTTTTGCACCAGAGAATTCAACATATTTCTGCACGAAAAAATACAAGTGTTTTACTTTCTGTCAGGG
Organism: Macaca mulatta; assembly: GCF_049350105.2. Classification (NCBI taxonomy): domain Eukaryota; kingdom Metazoa; phylum Chordata; class Mammalia; order Primates; family Cercopithecidae; genus Macaca; species Macaca mulatta. The sequence continues at coordinate 131,096,871 of NC_133413.1, forward strand.
TCTAAACTCTTCACTCCTTTTTCTTTTCTGTTCAACAGATAATGCATATTTAAGTATATGACCTCATTGGACAAGTCATGCAGGATTTTTGACTTAAGCAGGCTCTGAGGACCCTAGAACATAATAAAATATTTGTAGTCTAACATGCTATCAATTGTAACAGGAGCAGAACCCAAAAAACAAACTTTACCTTTAGAGTAGTGTACCTTGTTTGTCAATATAAAAAAGCAAACACTCATTTGCGTTTCTGTTTTAAATCCTTAGGTCATACTCACATATGTTTTAAATGGAATCTTCTGCTTTAAGAAAGTCCGCCCGCATCATACGCATAATATTCTAATTACTTCCAAGAAATGCTTCCTTCCAAGTTTGCAGTCATTTACAAACATCAAGACATACTTCAGTGAATCATACTGAAAATTCATGGAATTGTAGATTTATAAGTGAATTACACTTGGAATGAATTTTCTTTCAGAACTTAGAAATATATGACAGGCCGGGCGCAGTGGCTCACGCCTGTAATCCCAGCACTTTGGGAGGCCGAGGCAGGCGGATCACAAGGTCAGGAGATCAAGACCATCCTGGCTGACACGGTGAAACCCCATCTCTACTAAAAATACAAAATAATTAGCCGGGCGTGGTGGCGGGTGCCTGTAGTCCCAGCTACTCAGGAGGCTGAGGCAGGAGAACGGCGTGAACCTGGGAGGCAGAGCTTGCAGTGAGCCGATATTGCGCCACTGCACTCCAGCCTGGGCGACAGTGCAAGACTGGGTCTCGAAAATATATATATATATACACACACACATATATATACACACACATATATATATATAGACATTATTCATATAGTGAATGAGGTACACACCATCCTGAATTTTTCAACAATTCCTGTTGCCAAACAAGGAGGTCAAGGATAGAAGCACTATTAAGTCTAATTTTATATGCATTTTTTATGTGATGATAAATTAATTATGTAACAACTTAGAAAAGTTCAGTGGAGACAAAAAAGTCACATTGTAAGCCACTGTAATAACATGGTAAACTTATTAGTACCACAGGGGCTTTTATTCATCCTTTAACCAAAACTGTGAAGAAGAATCATAGCCATCATTCAGTGATAGTTCATAGGCAACTATGAACAGTCCATGAATGATCAGATTTATGTCTCACTACAGTTTATTTTCCATATGAAGAAGCTGAATCTCAGGCAGGTAGACTCACCCAACTTCTTATGCTGCATAATAAGTGGCAGAGTGGGAATTTGAACTCAGGCTTTATGATCCAGCACTAGCATTAACCATTACACATGCTGCACACCGTCTTCTCCTGGTTACTATTGCCAGTACCCTGTCATGTGGTTTCAGAAACCCATCTCTATTCCCAGGAAGAAAAGCACCTAAAATGCATTGACTCCATAGTGGAGTAATATAAATATTGTCATTCCTGGAAATTGTTTTAGGTGGAAAAACCTGAACTAAAGAGTTAGGATCATCTGGGCTGAGGTGCAGTTCTCTCTTTCAGCTGCATGAGAATGGACAACTTATTTCATCTTTCTAAAGTTCAGCCTCCTCATCTATAGATACACCTGAGAGAAATAATATTTTTAAAAATTCAGGCATAATCTACACACAGTGAAGTACTCAGACCTTACATGCATCTTTCAGTCTGGATAAATACATATTACATGCATTTCATAGGTTTCATTTTCATCTGTGTAGACATTTCCCTCATGTTCCTTTTCAGTCACCACACCCCACAGAAAAGTAGCTACTGATCTGTTTTCTGATTTGCTTTTTCTATATTTTTCTATAAATTGAATCGTACAGGCTGGGCATGGTGGCTCATGCCTGTAATCCCAGGACTTTGGGAGGCCGAGGCGGGTGGGTTGCGAGGTCAGGAATTTGAGACCAGCCTGACCAATATGGTGAAACCCCATCTCTACTAAAAATACAAAAATTAGCTGGGCATAGTGGTGGGTGCCTGTAGTCCCAGCTACTTGGTAGGCTGAAGCAGAAGAATCGCTTGAACCTGGGAGTTGGAGGTTGCAGCGAGCCAAGACTGCACCACTGCACTCCAGCCTGGGCAACAGAGTGAGACTCGATCTCAAAAAAAAAATATTGAATCATACAATATGTACTTTTTTGTGTACATCTGGCTTCTTTCACACTGTGTAACATGTTTGAGATTCACTCATGTTGTGGTGTGTAATTACAGTTCATTCCCATTAATAATAATTTGATGTAGGCATTACAAGAGATAATGTACATTTTTACCTGTAAAGGACTCTATAAAAATACTTACAATTATTATTTAAAAGAGGAAACCCAGGAACAAAAGAGTGTTGGAGCCACGAAGAGGCTAGAGTCTGTCATAGGCTAGAGTATATTTGGATTAAGGGGTTCATTGATTAGTGTCTGCCATATCACATTCTTTGTATGTTTAAGGTCTTTCCATACCAGAAACATGTAAATTTGGCTTGTCTGGTCAAACTGAGTTGGATGCAGTTTACCAGACCAGAATTTATTTTTTTGCTCAGCACAGACACAAAGAGCACCTTCCACCTGTATTTCTGAAACACTCTCTTTTGCCCACCACAGAGACAGAACCCCTCCTCCATTTGATTACATTTAAGAAGCCAGTGTGTGCAAGCCATCCATAATACTGTCTTCAGAAAGAGTCAAAACTTGTGGTGTCAATTCCAGCCAGCTGTGCAATTCAGTTGTCCCAAGAGAACTTGAGCCTGGCCCTCATAAGTAAGATACAAATACTTCATTTCACAGAAGATGATTTGGCCACAAAAAATAAATCCACACTCCAGAAAGACATGGAATCATGGAGGTAGATATTTTAAGTCCTTTTTTTTTCTGGCAAAAACATTCTTCATTAAAAGCAGGATCTTCAAATCTAGATAGGAAGCAGCCACCATTCCCAAAGATTATTTGCAAGAATTACTCTTAGAGGATGAGGTATAAATATAAATGCTGAGTCCCCAAGCAAAAATCTCAGAAGCCTCTGTTAATTGAACTAACAGATGGGCTATGGAGATAGTCTCTTGTCAAGGTGGTAACTTGGGCAAGAATGATACCCTTAAAGGAAACATCAGGATATAGAAAGTTTATTAAAATATCACGGCAGAAGGTTTCAAGTCACATTTAGAGGAAGGTATAGAAGAAAGTCTCCTCAAAGTTGCAGCAAGCCAGTAGATGTAAGTTTCCATCCTGCTTCCTGCAGAAACAACATCTGCTCTTACATTCAACACCGGCCACCTCTGATATTTATTGCATTTGCTGAATGCTGAAAGGATCTGAAATGTGAAACCTCTTGATCTGTCAGTAGTCTTGGATTTCTGTGAAAAGATGAGCTACATAATAGCACAAATTGGAGAAATTTCATTTATCTTCAAGACATAAATCTCCATCACAGTCAAATTCCCTTTCAATACACAACTGCAGAAGTTATAAAAAAATATAGCCAACCTTTGTCTTGTAACTTCCCCTTAATTTTCATTCTCCTCTACATGCATAGCTCCATTTCCTTCAAAAAGATGCATTCCAGATCATTCAGTCTTGACTTTAACCCATTCACTTCTCCAAAGCAAATTTAGCCTAAATGAGTGAGTCAAAACATGCGTTTGTTTGGCCTCATTAAGCTCACAGTATCCTTGTGAAAGAAGGAAATTTGGTTCATTCGCCTACCTGTGAATGAAGGATAACTTGCTTGTATTTCAGTGGAATTTATATTTTATTTTTATCCAATGCTCAGGTTTCTTGGTTCTCATCAAAAAGTAAGGCTACTTACTCAACAGAGCCCAGAAAACAATAGCAAATTTTAGTTAACATCCCAGGAGTTGTGTATCTGGGGAGGATAAATGGTTAAAAACAAAAAAAAAAGAAAACAGACTTGGGTTTCATAATATAAAGGTCTCTTTGAAAGAAGCAATAAATAAAAGAGGATGCCTAGAAGGTATGATAAACAAACAAAGTGGGTGAAAGGGTGGGAGACTCGATAAAGGTTCCATGAAGATTTCACGTGATGTCAACACTGAGACAGTTACTTGGCACAGAAGACCAAAGGGTCCAATTGCCAGAGGTTAAAGCGACAGGTAATTAGGAGAGGTAGCATTCTTCTCCTTTCTTTCTTTTTTCCCCCTCCTTGTTTCGCTTATTAAGTGCATCCTTTATTCATGATGCTGTCCCACTCACACAGGAGTGGAGAGACTGTTTTGAGAAAGTAATCCGAGTGAAGGTTAGTAAAAAAAGCCAAACCTCTAACTCATCAAGGAACTGGAGATTCTGGAGGAGGCAATGAAGAGAACCAGCTGATATCAATCTGCGATGTCCCATTTACCCTGGGAAATTCCTTCTGAGTTAATCCAGGTGCACATCCTCAGTTCCACAGAACCCTTGGCATCTCTTCTCAGTGTCATAATGAGTTGTTTACATCATCATCTTTCCCGCTAGATTCTGAGCTCCTTCTTAGGGGAAGAAACTCCGGTCTTTCATCCCAGTCATTTTAGGGCTGAGCCCATAGTTGGTAGTCAATAAATATTTGATGAATGTATAAATAAATGAATGAATGAATACAGGCATAAATTTTCCTACCTCAAGCATGTCTGCCACAGACTGACTGCCCGAGAAGAATATATTCTGTGCAGAATTCTATTATTATTATCATGATTATTGATAATTTTCACTTGAAATATACTTTAAAGTGTTTTCATGCATTAGTAACCTGAAATTTGTATCCCTACTAAAACTATTCACAGAATAAAATGTTATTTTCTTCACACAGCCACACACAAAACGAAACTGATTCCTTAGCCAACATTCTAGGCAAAATATTCTATTTTTGTGAAGGTCAATACTTGCAGTGTGACATCTATTCCAGCAGCTGACTTTGCAAATACACATCCTCCCTCATTTGGGGAGGATGCTAGAGGTTAAGATATAGGTCTCTGTTTTTAGACACTTGATGTTCAGGACTTTGATAGATAATGAGAACTTTTAGTCATCAGAAATGTCCACAGCTACAAGCAGTGAGTTCCCTCTCCTTTAAGGTGTCCCATGGAGGATGAAAGTCAGCTTGGCGGCGCCTTGCAGAGGAACTAAGCATGACATTGGTATTCGGTTTAGATGTCCTTGCTTTTCTCTTCAACCTAAACTTATAAAATTTCATGATTTAACATGAGAAATAGAAGATTTTTTTCTAGCACTATTAGGTGGTTTGGGGTCTGCAGAGTAATTCACACGAGGGCAAAGGCTAAGACTGGGGTCTGGGCCTCTCTGAACAGAAATTTCCTTACTGATCTTTCAGCAGTTTTCGTGGATTTTAATACTCCAGCCAAATGAGCCACTCCTCTCTGCAGAAATCCTTAGGTTCCCCAGAAGTGATCCTTTTGTTCATAGTACAAGGCTCTTTAACTTGTCACTGAATCTCTCCTCGGCTCATCATGCTCCGGGCATTCTTGTAGATCACTTTTCCCTTAAGAAAGGTGGTTCAGACTTCCTATGCAAACCAATCATAGGATTTTAGGAGGCTGCCCCGGAAAATATTAGGCAGACTGATTAGAATGCTGGGATTCTGATCCTCAGGACACTACGGACCTCACTGATAATGGAAATGCAGCTTAATGTTCCTTTCAGTGCTGCCTAGGCGATACGAAATATCACCTGCTATCCCAGAGTCTGTGGTGCAGCCCATTGAACCCCGCTCAAATGGGCCACTCTATATTAAGACTCTTCTCCCACTGCACAAGTCGAGAGCTAGAACACAGAGCCCTTTGCAGAGTCAGCCGAAGCTGAAGGAATGATTGGGTGACTCCAGTGGCCTAGGGAATGTGACAAAAACTCATATTCATCAGTTGCTGTTTTGTTACAACTTCACCACAATGTACTCTATAATTTCAGTTTTCCTGATGGATTCTTGGGTGGGCAAATAGTGCTAAGCCTCCGAAGCATTGAGGTTGCCTTTCTTCATCACAGGGAAGCTTCCAGCCCTTGTAGCAGAGAACGGGCAGGAGTCCATACAGTTGATATGTATTGACAGCTTCACCCCTCTCCTGGCACAGATGGGAAATGATGTGCAGAATGGAAGGCAGTCCGGGTCAAGGCAGATGTTCTATTGTGTTGCTCCAGATACAGAAACAGGGCCAGGGCCAGAAGCTGCTTGTTCAGTCCCCACACTGTTAAAGGAAAGATCTGCAGGGCATATTTAGAGAAAGCAAAAATAAAATGAAAAACAAAGCCCTCTTTCCTCAAAAAAGAGCCATTCAGTAGTGCCACGGACAGGTTTGAGATGGAAGAAAAGAGGTACTAGATGTGTCTTGTCCATCAGCCCTGAGCAGTCCTGCCCTTTGAACCAGGCTAGGGAGGCCTTCATCCCTTTTATTCTTAGAGGGCTGTGCTCTGGTATTTTGCTGGCTGTCTTTCTTCCCATGTAAGGGAGAGTCCTCCAGGCCAAGGGGATAGGCCCAATTGGAGCCTATGTTCCCTTCTGGACCCTGGAATTGTCTAATTGGTGTGATGGCTAATACTGAGTGTCAATTTAATTGGATTGAAGGATGCAAAGGCTCCAAGCTTGGGCCCAGGGCCTGTGAGCATCTGTCCTCCCTGCCTGTCCTCCTGAGGGTCACTGTGCCACTGCTTTCATAAAACCTCTAGGCTCCAGGAGGGCAAAGGGAGCCACGTTTACAGGGGCAGGGCATGGATATAGCTTGCATGCTGGGCTGTCCACACATGTGAGCAGGATTCATGTTGCAGTGCCTGTGGAACCAGGGGTGGGAAGAGAAGAGGGGATGGACTTCAGGCCAGGGCCACTTCTCCCCGTGTTCTCCCACCAGCTTCTCTTCATTAGGCTTTGGCAAAGAAGGTGGCCAAATATATTTTATTGCGTGTTTGTAAATTTGATTGATAATGTTAACATATTTAGACCTATAGTATATGGACCTCCATTCATACTCATGTTTTGGGCTCTGAAAATGTTAGAAGTGGGTCTGGTTCTGACCACACCCCCTTCCTCCTAACTGCTTCTGGAAGGGGAAGGGAAATAAGGACTTAGGGTGGTTTGACAGGTGGGAAGTTTGGGTTTTGGAGGGCTGAGTAGGAGGCACTGTGGAGCCACTAGAACCAAACAAAAAGTTTAGAGAAAGTAAAACTACCAGGAAGAAATCAAAATAGAGGATGTTTTCTCTCTGTGGTTCCCTATAAACTCCAAATGTTACAAGAGCGAAGGCAAGAGTGTCAATTCTACACACACACACAAAGGAAGGATGCTGTCTCTTGGCTTGACTTGGTAGGTTCAGAACAACTATGATACTGTGACTAGGAAAGTGTGGTGAAGGTCACTGATCAGCATCTGCTTCAAACCCAAACTCTCTCACCATCTCGGAAGCAAACAGCAAGGTAAAAGGTTTGTCCAACAGCAGAGGGATTGAATAGAGAAGGAACTCATTAACCTGGTGTGATGGCTAATATTGAGTGTCAGTTTGATTGGATTGAAGGATGCAAAGTATTGATCCTGGGTGTGTCTGTGAGGGTGTTGCCAAAGGAGATTAACATTTGAGTCAGTGGACTGAGAAAGGCAGACCCACCCTTAATCTGGGTGGGCACCATCTCATCAGCTGCCAGTGTCGCTAGAATATAAAGCAGCCAGAGAAACGTGAAAAGGTCAGACTGGCCTAGCCTCCCAGCCTACATCTATCTCCAGTGCTGGATGCTTCCTGCCCTCAAACATTGGACTTCAAGTTCTTCAGCTTTGAGACTTGGACTGGCTTCCTTGCTCCTCATCTTGCAGACAGCCTTTTATGGGACCTTGTGATTGTATGAGTTAATACTACTGAATAAACTCCCTTATCTATTCAGGCACACTCCTAGTTTCTTAGAGGCATGGACAATTGTTTGGTCCAAGTCTGTCTAGCTTGCCCAGGTGGAGATGGCTGATCTGGTGGGTATCCTTGCCATCCATCATTGTTCCATGTAATTCTCCCCCAAAGCTATGACGTTCAGTTGAAGAAGGTTGAACTCGCTGTCTTAGTTTGCCTTCCCCCAAAAGCAGAACCCAAGACAAGGACGTGAGTGCTGGAGGTTTATTTGAGAGGTGAATCCAGGAAGCACAAACCAGGATGTAGGGAAAGAGAGACAGGGAAGACAGAAAAGCCAACATAGTGTGCTGGTGTCTGCTCTACTCACTACACTTACTCTCCCAGATTTCACCTTTGCTCACATCATTCCTCATGCCATGGAATGAGCCTAACCTTTCTGTCTCTCATGAAGAATTCCACTTACATGAATGGCGGACAAGGCTCAAAAAGCCTTGCCCTCCTATTTGTAAAATGATTTCAAACTGTCTACATAGTTCAATTAAAATTTTATACTTCCTTCCAGGATTAGAGCACAGCTTCCAAATTCTCTTAAATGCCTGGGTAGCCATCAAACCTTCCCGTGATCGGTGATGCAGTAAGTACATGGGTTAGGGCAAAGGGGCTGGTAGCAAGATGAGGAAAAGCTCACTATCCAACATAAATAACCTATATCATAAGACTGTGGAGAAAATTCCCATATGTACTTTGGGGCAGCCCAATCCTGAGCATATTAGACCTTCTCTGGCACCCCAGACAGTGAGGCTCTCCTCTCCCTCCAGCTCCCTCCTTGGCCCCTGTCTGAGGGCCCAGTATCCTCCCTGTTCTCACATGAGTCTCATGTGGGCCAGAAAGGATAGATTTATGTGCCATCAGCACAATGCATGGCCAGTGAGTATCAAGTCCTCCTGACTCTCGGGCCCCGTGACCCTATTCTGATAACTGGGTCTTTTCCGTATGCCTCAGATCTGCCTACCGTCTCCTGTTTTTATCTGCTGCAAATGAATCCAGCTCCCCAGACAACTATTGAACATTCAATTACTGGCTCAAGTGGACAACTCGAATTACTGACTTTTCCTTTCTGCCTGACCCAGTGCAATGACCTCTATCCTATACTGAGTTTTGACGAGAAGTATTAGAGCTTCACATAAGTGCTATGAAGACATTGATCAATATCTTTTGCAAACCCACACTGTAAAAATGTATCAAGCCAAATGTTTTCTATGCAGAGGTGACTCGAAGAAGTCATTACTGTTTTGGCAGGATGTTGGGCTAATCAGAAAATGATGCTGCCTAATCGTGGTAATCACAGTACCAAGTCAGGAGTGAGTGGGAGACTAGATCATAGTTATTTGGTGAGAAGAAGAGTGGCCAATCACCTACCTTACCCTTCCACAGGAGCCTCCATCTGTCAGTCAACAAGTCTTTTCAAAGAGCCTTCTATATACTATGCTAAGCTTAGGCACCAGCTTAGGAAACTTAAGTCAGGCATGAGAAGGAATTTTCTGACCATCATTAGGGGATTTAAATACTTGGGTGTATTCCTGAGGCAGCCTAGGTAGCCTCCTTCTTTTGCAGCTTTTATTAATGTGTTAGACTTTTAGGGAAAGCTAAATCAGTGATTTCCTAGCTGAATTTCAGAAAACCCTAGGGTGTCAGGGAATCCTAGACTTCTATAAAGTGCGCTTTAAGGGATTATACACATATTTGTGTAAGATTTCACTTTTTAATGAGAATTTACTTTTGACTATTTAAAAAATGGTAAGAAAAAGTGGCACCTGTGCATTTAAATGTGTCTTATATAAAACTTGGATATGCTGGAACACCAAAGTTTGGATGCTGCTACAAGGTTAACTCATTTTTGTGCAGACTTGAAATCAGGCTTCTCCTGTAGCCTGTATTTAGCTAATTCCAGGGGCATCTGTTAAACGATGATGTTACAAATACCTGTGTGGACCATGACCCCCCAACTCCTATGCAATGAAGACAAGATACTGAGGCTTACATAAAACCTCAGATGTCATCCTTAACTTCCAATTAAACATTGCTGCCTGGTTGAACGAGCCTTATTACTCTAATTGGCTGGCTTTTTAATGAGTAAATGTGACAAAGCTGTACTTACAAAATAAATTCATATAAATATAACCATAATTCCAGTTTTTATTTATGCTACCTATTGATGTTTTATATAGATTTCCTGAGGAAAAAAATGAGTCATAGTTAAAAATAACTTTGAGACCATTCATTTATTTTTTTTCATTTTTAAATTATTTATTTATTTATTTATTTATTTATTTATTATACTTTAAGTTCTAGGGTACATGTGCACAACGTGCAGGCTCATTACATAGGTATACATGTGCCATGCTGGCCCGCTGCACCCATCAACCCATCATTTACATAAGGTATTTCTCCCAGTGCTATCCCTCCCCATGTCCCCCACCCCATGACAGGTCCTGGTGTGTGATGTTCCCCACCCTGTGACCAAGTGTTTTCATTGTTAAATTCCCACTTATGAGTGAGAACATGCGGTGTTTGGTTTCCTGTCCTTGTGATAGTTTGCTGAGAATGATGGTTTCCAGCTTCATCCACGTCCCTGCATGGATATCATCCTTTTTATGGCTGCATAGTATTCCATGGTGTATATGTGCCACATTTTCTTAATCCAGTCTATCACTGATGGACATTTGGGTTGGTTCCAAGTCTTTGCTACTGTGAATAGTGCCACAATAAACATCCGTGCACATGTGTCTTTATAGTAGCATGATTTATAATCCTTTGGGCATATACCCAGTAATGGGATTGCTGGGTCAAATGGTATTTCTAGCTCTAGATCCTTGAGGAATCACCACAGTCTTCCACAATGGTTGAACTCGTTTACGGTCCCACCAACAGTGTAAAAGTGTTCCTATTTCTCCACATCCTCTCCAGCACCTGTTGTTCCCTGACTTTTTAATGATTGCCATTCTAACTGGTATGAGATGGTATCTCATTGTGGTTTTGATTTGCATTTCTCTGATGACCAGTGATAATGAGCATTTTTTCATACGTCTGTTGGCTGCATAAATGTCTTCTTTTGAGAAGTGTCTGTTCATATCCTTTGCCCACCTTTTGATGGGGTTGTTTGATTTTTTTCTTGTAAATTTGTTAAAGTTCTCTATAGATTCTGGATATTAGCCCTTTGTCAGATGGGTAGATTGCAAAATTTTCTCCCATTCTGTAGATTGCCTGTTCACCCTGATGGCAGTTTCTTTTGCTGTGCAGAAGCTCTTTAGTTTAATTAGATCCCATCTGTCAATTTTGGCTTTTGTTGCCATTGCTTTTGGTGTTTTAGTCATGAAGTTCTTGCCCACATCTACGTCCTGAATGGTATTGCCTAGGTTTTCTTCTATGGTTTTTTTGGTTTTAGGTCTAACATTTAAGTCTCTAATCTATCTTGAATTACTTTTTGTATAAAGTGTAAGGAAGGGATCCAGTTTCAGCTTTCTACAAATGGCTAGCCAGTTTTCCCAGCACCATTTATGAAACAGGGAATCCTTTCCCCATTTCTTGTTTTTGTCAGGTTTGTCAAAGATCAGATGGTTGTAGATATGTGGTATTATTTCTGAGGCCTCTGTTCTGTTCCATTGGAGACCATTAGTTTAGATAAAGCTGGGTAATGACCTCAAAATTCCCTTCCAATCTGATTATCCAGTTACAACACTTGTTCCGACTATGTTGCAGCAATGATACTTTAATAGGGAGAATACTCATGGTGTTATGTTGTTGCTAAATGAACAAAGCAGGTTCAAAGGAGCTATATACGACATATATATATATATTGCATATTCATACATACATATATATACTACATATGATTTATACTTAGAAAAGACTAAAAGTCAATACTCCAGTGCTACGAACTATACAAAAAGCCAATTAAAGTTATTTTTAGAAGGCAAAAAACGTGGCATTTCTTCAGTGTAGATGGATGAGTGTGATTGGCATTATTTCCAAATTGACAAAGTAAATAAATGTGTGAGATGAGCCTAGAGTTTGCTGAGTTTGCTAAGCCCACTCTGTATATCCCTTCATTCACTCCTAGTTGGTTTCTTGACCAGGAGACACATATACTGAAGCAGTGAGGGGGCTGTACAGCTCACCAGTTAGTTGCACTGGCTCAGATAGATAGACGGCTGGGCCCAAGTTCCTCTTATGTCCTTGAAAAGCTGTATATCCCTGGGCATATTTGACCTCTCTCAAATTTTCTGATTTACAAAAGAGGATGATAATATCTGCCCAGCAATACTACCATAAAGAACATGAAATATGTTTAGAACCCTAAGACAATACCTAGCACATACTGAATGTCCAGTAAATGGCAGCTATTGTTATTGCTAGGAAATGGCTCCTGCCACAGGGTGTTTCCAGTCTAGTGGGGAAGGCAGCAGACATTTGAAGATGAACTATACTACATCGCAATTAGCAATGCAACCGAAGCAAAGACAATGTGTTGGGAACTCAAGAGAGGCATGTTTAATGGAGTTAGAGCTAGAGGGTCTGAAACTCAGGCTTATTCTCCATGAAAGAAAAAGATTACTTCAGGCTCTGCCAAGATCTTTTCGGTCTCTGAAGCTACAGAGGAAACCCATGGAAGACAGCAGAAGGCTTTGGAGGTGTGCCAGCCTTTTTGCTATAGGTTCAACCTGGGTACTCTGCAAAGGAGCCCTGTTTCAGGGGACCCTGCCCAACACATGGGTAATATGGCCAGTCAGAGCTCTTGTACACTCTGACAAAGTCTGGGCTTTGAGATGAGTGACAGCCATGGGCCCAGGCCTGCCTGCTTTAATTAGTTCCATTACATGACTTCAGTGCTGCAAGAGAACACAGAGTCCCTTCATCTTGTGTCACCTGCCAGGTAAGGGATATGTGTCTCCTGAGACTCTCAGAATAAAGTTCTCTCCACGCAAGCACAAGTTGAGCTCCTCAGCCCACACCACATTACTGCTTTCAAACACTGAAAGCTATTTTTAGTTGAGATTCCCTTTTAGGGAACATGGAGTGGGGAAGAAGGTTTGAGTAATTTGATGGAAAGGAAGTACCAGATTTTAAAGATTCAGCTGCAAATTAGCTCACAGTGTTGTGTACAAATCTCTAATCTAATGTAAGATTTGAGCTTTGGAAACTATGTTTGTTTTTGTTGTTTTAATGAAATGGAAAGCCAGATAAGAAAGATGAGGCTCCTAAACAAAGATGATTTTAGCTCGAGAGGAAGGAAGAAAAGCCAGGGTGGCAGAATCGCACAGTTGAACTAGGCATGCAGGAGGGAGAGGGAGCTGGGAATGAGGAGAAAGGCAAGCTGACTTACAGGGGCCATGGAAGACTGTGGGTGAAAAGCACAAGGCAGAGTGTGAGCAGGAGGGAAGTGGGCTGGGAGGTGGAGATGCAGGGCAGGGGAGTACAAGCAATTAAAAAATGTGGCAGCTGCTAATGGGATTCCATGGCCCAAGTCTTTGACTACTCCTGACTTGAACCACATCTGATTTTAATGGCAGATGTGATGAGCAGTTCCTTTAACCAGTGAGGACTTCCTGTCTTAAGGCTCCTCAGCTCCTCTGCTTCAGAGAACTTTCTGCAAAACTGCAGAACCCACTCGGCCAAGTATGGAGGAGTTAATGTGAGGCTGGGAAGGAGGAGGTAAGTGGAGAGAGGAGGGGTGAGGGGTTGTTGGATAATGCTCCAGCCTTCAAACTTATGGGAGGTGGGGGGTATCATTATTTTAAGTGCATTCTGAATAATTCCTCAAATTATCCCCAGTCAGATTCCTCCCCAGTTGCCCAAAGTGGTAACCAGCTCAGTATTCATTCTTTAAGGACTCTCCATTCTTCCCTGTATCAATCTCTCGGCCCTTCATTCCACTTCTTGAGATCATCTCTGAAATCAACTACCTGTACCTAGGTCCTTGTCTCAAATAGACTCTGCTTTTAGGGGAACCTAAACTTCGAGTAATTTGATGGAAAGGAAGCACCAAGTTTTAAAGCTTCAGCTTCAAATTAGCTCACAATGTTGTGTACAAAGCTCTAATCTACTGTGAGATTTGAGCTTTGGAAGCCACTTTTGTTTTTGTTTTTGAAAGTAATGGCAAATCCACAATTAATTTTGCACCAACCTAATAAAAGAGGATTGAAGGAAATGAGTTGGTAGCAGCAGTATCTACAACAGAGAAAGGACAGATTAAATTATGCCCGTGGAAAAGTTCCACCATACACAATATTCATCATCATAACACAGGGCCAAAAGGACTTTTAAGATACTGTCTAGTCTGTATTCTTATCTTAAGGCAGCTCCTTCATCTCCCCAGACAGGAGAGCTTTCTTAAGAGTTGCTATTCGAAAATTTCTCAATATCATTACAAACTGTATGAAGTTGATAATTATCATTAGTACTGATAATAAATTAGAACACTGCCACCATAAACATAAAGTTATCACTGTTGACTTTTTTTTTTTTTTGAGGCGGAGTCTTCACTCTGTCGCCCAGGCTGGAGTGCAGTGGCGCGATCTCGGCTCACTGCAAGCTCCGCCTCCCGGGTTCGCGCCATTCTCCTGCCTCAGCCTCCCGAGTAGCTGGGACTACAGGCACCTGCCACCGCGCCCGGCTAGATTTTTGTATTTTAGTAGAGACGGGGTTTCACCGTGTTAGCCAGGATGGTCTCGATCTCCTGACCTCGTGATCCGCCCGCCTCGGCCTCCCAAAGTGCAGGGATTACAGGCGTGAGCCACCGCGCCTGTTGACTTTATACAAACCAATCTGATCAATCTGACAGATAACCATGTGGGAGGTAAGGCTGGGTGTTCAGGGCTCGATATATTGAAATGACTGCCTCTCTCCCTTCCCGCCTCAATGAGGATTTCTGTTTCTCCCATGTATTCAACAAGAACTAAAGTTTTCCCCATTTGCTGGTGCCGTATAAGCAAAACTATTTTGCTCATCATTGTTTAAGAACTATGTTTATTCAGTTTTGAAAAATCTATTTTTGTACACATAGATTTCTAAAAGATCGTTAGCTACCATTTAAAAACCTGAATATTATTTTAGCACTAAGATTGTCTTCTCTAGTTTCCTAGACATTGTCAGAGACATTGTTGACTGATGAGTATACTGTTTTTGGGATAAGGATTCAATTTGTTTCTCTATAAAACAACCGCCTATTTCTGTAGCAATGCCATTTTCTTGACAAACTCACCCTCTGTAGATTAAACTCCTCTTTCAACATTGACATCAAATATGTAATTCCCACAATTATTCAAATGGCTAAACAAAATCACGAATGAATCTCCAGATAACATGTAAGATGAATGTGGACATTTTGAAATAGACTCCTTCTTAAATATCATTACCAGGAAAATTACTCTTCAGCAGAAAGAAAACAGTTCTATTTTCATGGTACATGGGAAAAAATACAAGATTTAAAAGGGAAATTTGGAGCCATTATCTGGATGATTTCTGCTAGTGCCCCAGAATAAAGCAAGCTATTAAAGATCTGCAATGTAGGAAGTGCATGTAGCTGGTTGTAATCGACACTGAACTTCCAGTAGGGTTTTGGAGAGGCACATCCTGGCAATGGGGGAGAGTGTTGGTAATTAAACAGTCATAAAAATCTCAGACTGGAATGCTGACAAGAAAGCATCCTGGCATTACCAGCACTAATCGTCTAAAGTGTCTAATAGTCAATCTGCAGTGCTCTTCTTCAGCTTAAATAATGTTTGCCAGGAATCTCAGTCAACACTTTCCCCCCCTTTCTTTTTGCATTACGCTGCAGGAATTATAGGAAGCCTGCTGTGATGGCAAGCGACTAGAAGTCAAGGATGTTCTCAGGGATAGTTTGGTTGGGAGGCAGAAGTAAGAGAAGCCAGAAAATGCACCTCAATAAAAACTCTTGCCGGCTGGCCAACACAGAAAAGAATAATATGGGATCTCTGACATGTGGGGTCAAAGGCTGCCTTGTCCTGTGCTTTGTAGTTGTAATACATTAAAAAGCTGCCTCCAGCTTTGGGGGTGTGTGCCAGAACTGAGCTGAGGTGGTAACAACTCCGTTTCTCTTCTGGGGTGTCCAAGGGTTATGTCTACAGAGAATAAGACCATTTGATGCAGACAAGAGGCAGGCAAGGACTGTGAGGAGCAGGCACGTTGGGGTCAGCCAGCTGAGAGTCTGTTTACCTGAGGAAACAGTGAGTAAGTTATCTTATGTTTCTCTTCAGTTTCTTGTCTAAAGATAATAGCAAGAATAGTTACTACCTTGTAGGGTCGTGATGAGTATTAAATGTGATCACATTGGCACAGTGCTTCGTACGGTGCCTGGCAATAATAATACTCCATAAATGCTAGCCATTGCTTTCAGAGAAGAGGAAAACTACCACCAGGTGTTTTTTTCATCATACATAGACTATTGCAACAAGACCCAAGTTGAAATTGAGCCAAACGACTGTAGATAAGATTCATGAAAGAGCAGAAGCTTTTATCATTGCTGTGTAAAATCTACCATGTGCCCAGCACCAGGCTGTGTGGTTCCCTGTGAGAATTTTCAGTTCATTGACTGCTGGGCTAATAAATATGGAACACATTCTGTGTGAGTTTGACTCCAAGCCCTATGGTTTTTTTGCTATACCATATAGCTTCCTTCTAGACCAGAAGAATTCATGAAAGATTAGAACCCTGGCTTCCTAGGCGAGTGTTTCTGAGTGTCACTGTGGTATGGTATTACTATGCAGATATTCCTTCTCCCACCCTTTCCCTCTTGCATGTTGCTTTTGTGAATTATTTTTTATTTTTCTTTAATTTATTATTTTTTCTTTTTTTCTGAGATAGGGTTTTGCTCTGTCGTCCAGGCTGGAGTGCAGTGGCATAGTCTTGGCTTAGTGCAACCTCCACCTCCCAGGCTCAAGTGATTCTTCCACCCCAGCCTTCTGAGTAGCTGGGACTATAGGGGTATATTTTTGGTAGAGATGGGGTTTCACCATGTTGCCTGGGCTGGTTTTGAACTTCTGAGGTCAAGCCATCTGCCCACTTCAGCCTTCCAAAGTGCTGGGATTACAGGCATGAGCCACTGTGTGCAGCCGTGAATTATTTTTTAAACAAAACAAAATATTTATTATTTTTTCTCCTCTTTCAACATTTGTTTTATATTCAGGGGGTACACAGGCAGGCTTGTTACCTGGGTATATTGTGTGATGCTGAGGTTTGGGATATAAATGATCCTGTCACCCAGGTACTGAGCATACCCTTGTCCCCACTCCCTCCCTCCCATGGCTAGTAGTCCTCATTGTCTATTGTTGCCATCTTTATGTCCAAAAGCACCCAATATTTAGCTCCCGCTTATAAGTCTTGTAAGTGAGAACATGCAGCATTTGGTTTTCTGTTCCTGCATTAATTCACTTAGGATAATGGCCTCCAGCTGCATCCATGTTGCTGCAAAGGACATGATTTCATTTTTTTTTACGACTGCATAGTATTCCATGATGTATATGCACCACATTTTCTTTATCCTGTCCACCATCCATGGGCACCTAGGTTGATTCCATATGTTAGCTATTGAATAATGCTGCAATGAACATATGAGTGCATGTGCCTTTTTGGTAGAACATTTTGTTTTCTGTTGGAGATATACCTAGTAGTGGGACTGCTGGGTCAAATGGTAGTTCTGTTTTAAGTTATTTAAAAAATCTCCAAACTACTTTTCACAGCACCTGAACTAATTTACATTCCCACAAACAGTGTATAAATGTTACCTTTTCTCCACAGCCTCTCCAGCATCTGTTGTTTACTGATCCTTTTTTTTTTTCAAATGGGGTCTCACCCTGTCCCCAGGCTGGAGTGCACTGGTGCTATCTTGCCTCACTGCAACCTCTGCCTCCTGGGCTCAAGTGATCCTCCCACCTCAGCCTTACAAGTAGCTGGGACTTCAGACACAAGCCCATTAGACCCGGCTAATTTTTGTACTTTGTTTTAGAGACGTGGTTTCTACAGTCATGTTGCCCAGGTTGGTCTCTAACTTCTGGTCTCAAGTAATCCGCCCACCTTGGTCTCTCAAAGTGCTGGGATTATAGACATGAGCCACCACACCTGGCCTGACTTTTTAATAATAGCCATTCTGACTGATGTGAGATGGTATTTCACTGTGGTTTTGACAAAATATTTATTAACTGGTCTCTATGTGCTGGACACTCTTTAAAGAAAATCTTATTTTCCAAGCAATGTACAGAATTGTTCAAATATGTTATTACTCTTTGTGAGAAAAAATAATGTATGAATATATATGTGCTTGTATATGTCTAGATATCTCTGAAATCTTCTGGAAGAGACTGGGTGAATGGAAGTGAGAGTTGAGGGTGAGAGTTTTGGTACTTGTTGAATTCTCTATTCCATGTATGCATTGATTATTCAAAATTAACCTTAAAAATAATATTTCCCTATGTAGCTCTAATTACGATTGCTATCAATTTTGATTAATAGCTCTATGCTCTGCCTACATGAATCCAAGTTTGTCTAAGAGCCCAAAATGAGAGTCCTGTTGCTTTCAGAGCGGCTGATACAGCAGAACAGGGACTATGCCTAATTTACCACCAACCTCACAGGATAGTGATGCCACTGAAAAACATGTCAAAAGGGACATTCAGTTTGTTAGATGCAGTCTTTTCACTAATGTATTTTTAAGGACAGAGTGTGAATTTTAAGGACAGAGTGTGTCCCAAGACTTTACCAGAACCACTGCCCCTACAGCCACCATGCACATGACTGTGGCATCAGGTCAACTGCAAACACAGAGCCTGCAAAAGCAGTTGTCTCACTCAACATACAACAGATGCACTGCTAATTCTGCCAACAACCCCTTAGTGATGTCCCGCACATAAATCGCATTTTTATAAATCCAAGTATCTGTTCAACCAAATTAAGTACCCACCTATTCTATGCCAGGAACAGTTCTAATGAAATTTTATTTATTTATTTATTTATTTATTTATTTATTTATTTATTTATTTTTATTCTTATTGTGTTTTGAGACAGAGTCTTGCTCTGTCACCTAGGCTGAAATGCAGTGGCTCAATCTCAACTCACTGCCACCTTAGCCTCCTGGGTTCAAGTGATTCTCCTGTCTCAGCCTCCCGATTAGCTGGGATTACAGGTGCACACCACCATGCCTGGCTAATTTTTGTATTTTTAGTAATTTTGTAGAGTATTCGGTACTTTTAGTAAAGTTTCGCTATGTTGGCCAGGCTGGGTATTGAACTCCTGGACCTCAGGTGATCCACCACTGCACCAGGCCCAGTTCTAATGAAATTTAAATATTCAAGTGGTAAGCTTAAAACATACCTCAAAATGAGTTTGATTTTACAACAAACTGTTTTACAAATGGAAGCATTACACCTTCTTATGTCTCTTCAAAATAATTTAAACATGTTGCGATTAGGATCTTTGGGATGAATCGGAATCTCAGGTCCATCACTTAGTAACCATAAGCAAGTCACTTAATATTTTTGAACAACACCTATTTTTCATGGTGATTTAAACCTTTTAAATATTATATCTTTAGAGAGAAAGAGTTTAGCACAGTGCCTACCATGGGTTTGCTTAATAAATAATAGCGGCCGGGCGCAGTGACTCACGCCTGTAATCCCAGCACTTTGGGAGGCCGAGACAGGCAGATCAGTTGAGGTCAGGAGTTTGAGACCACCGTGGCCAACATGGTGAAATCCTGGTCTCTACTAAAAATATAAAAATTAGCCGGGTGTGGTGGTGGGCACCTGTAATTCCAGCTACTCGGGAGGCTGAGGCAGGAGAATTGCTTGAATCTGAAAGGCAGAGGTTGCAGTGAGCCAAGATTGCACTACGGCACTCCAGCCTGGGCAACAGAGTGAGACTTTGTCTCAAAAAAATATAGTAATAAAAAATTAAACAAATAAATAATAACTAAGAAGAAAAAGTACAGGTATTTCTCAGTTAAATAAATAAACTGCCATTTTATAAACCCAAGTGAAATTATACCCTGCCTATTTCAGCTTGCTCAAGAAGAAAGAAAAGAAAAAGAATGCTTAGCTCTCTCTTTTTTTTCTTTTCACAAGTCAGAGCAAAGACAGTGTACAACCACAATATACAGGAAACACACACGTTCTGTAGAAAGGGGCAGCAGCTCTTTACTTTCAGACTCAGAGAGTGAATGATGTGAAAGCTAGTCAATGGCGAAACATTAGAAACAGGATCAATAGGAACAGTATCACCTCTCTGGGCCAGCTGATGAAAGCCTGCGAGGACTGGGCTTGAAGAGATGACTTCCAAGGCGTCTAGTCCTGATTGCTTAATATTTCATTAGAAAAGGTGAGCTCCCCTGCCTTGCCAGGAGTCATAGGATGTCAGTGCAGGAAAAGAGCTTGGTGATCATGTAGATATCAGGCTCATTTTACATGGCAGGGGCAGGAAACTGGGGCTCATTGAGAGAAGACTGGCCCTGAATCACCTAGCAAGTAAGTACCAGACCCAGACCCAGAAGCCAAACCTGCAGATGTCTATGGCAGAACTCATTCCTCTCTATCACCCAGACCCCAGCTGTTGCTGTATACCATGGGCTTAATTCTGGGTTATGATTATGACTTGTTGAATTTTTAAGTTCTCTAAGATGAACTTCAACAGAAAACATTCAGTATTCCCAAATGCTGTATAACTTCTGCAAAGGGGACTAGTATGCCAATTTTATTTCACGAAAATGGGAGGAATGTAGAAGCAGTGAGCAGTGTTTCAAAACTGAAGCTTCCTTTGAAAGCCCTATAAGGCAATTGGGCTCTTTTGAAAATGCTTATCTCTCCATGAGGGTATGAAAATTAAAAGTTGGAGGCACAATACCTTTGTAAAGAGCTTTATGACTGACACTTTTAACAGGGTACTGTGGCAGTGTTTGTTTCTTCAAAGTGCTGATATGACTTGTGGGTAAATCAGCTACTTTTTCAAGTGTCTTTCTGTCATCAAATGGCTTCCTACAACTTGTAGGTTAACTCTACTCATTTCTGTAATGTTGAACCATCAAGAGGAAGACAGCATTACAGTTCATGATTTAAAAAAAGCGAAGGTGTCCAAAATGATGTTAGCTGTACCTACCAGAGCTGATGCTTTAAAGTAGACTTTTCCAGTTAATACTCATGTTTAACCAGAAAAGCAGAAACCTCACTCTGAGGATGTGGGTTCTGCCTTCTTAAGCGTGAAAGGTTTCCCTTCTGTTCTTCAGATAATTATATCATTTCCTTCAGTTAAGAGTTAATCGTTTCTATTTTGAACAAAGAAATATTCTATAAGTAGTTAACAAATATTTATTTGAGACACTTGCAGGCTACTCAATAGAAAGGGCATGATAGACTTTGGGAGACCAAGGTAGGTGAATTACTTGAGACCAGGAGTTTAAGACCAGCCTGGCCAACACAGGGAAAACCTGTCTCTACTAAAAATACAAAAAATTAGCTGGGCATGTTGGCGCATGCCTGTAATCCCAGCTACTTGGGAAGCTGAGGCAGGAGAATCATTTGAACCCGGGAGGCGGAGGTTGCAGTGAGCTGAGATCATGCTGCTGCACTCCAGCTCAGCCTGGGTGACAGAATGAGACACCATCTCAAAAAAAAAAAAAATTAAAATTAAAATAAATAAATAAATAAAATGAAAGAAATAAAAGAAAGGACATGATAGGCTAAATAACAGGCATGAGCCAACTCTGCCTGTCTATGCTTTAAGGAATTTATACTTTGGGGTAAAACACATCTGTTGCAAGGAGCAATGTTATTAGAGCATGTTCATTAGAACTGTTATTATTAGATAGTATCCAGAATGCCAGTCCATGTAACAGACATCATAGGGATGATTGATAAAGGAAACTAATTTCATTCAACAGGCCCTGACTGGGAGTACAAATCATGTATATGCCAAGTATGAGGTAGACAAATAGCCTTTCTAACAAACACTCACAAAATGGTAAAAATATTACAATAATTTATTTCAAAAGCATTGAGTAGTCTGTTTCTTTCCTCTTCCTAGAGTGAGTCATCACACTTGAGGCTTCACTTTGTATGAATAAGAAGGTCTATCCATGTTAAAAATCTGGCTGTGGTTTTTAATTGAGGGCGCCGAAAGGTATCCTTGGCCGGCAGTTGGTGGTCCACGCATAGGCATCTGTGTCATTTTCCTCCATACAACATTGGTTTTATGATCAGCACACTGCTCTGTGGAATTACAGGGCCCAGGCTCAGTGATTCTAGAACTCCAAGCAATAGATCTTTTCCAAACTCCCATTAAGCCAACCAAGTAATATTTCTCTTTCTTCAACTGCCTTTCATCAGGATGTTGTCTGAGATTTCCAAACTATTTGATCCCTTCTAAAAGAAGGAACAAAACATGAATATGCATCTCCTGCTTATGAGGTAATTACAAATAATTAGCTCTGACTTAACAAATACAAACAACCATATCCCTTCCATTTCTTTCCATCTCTAAGATTTCAGGGTTTTCATTGATAAGACTCCTAAGGAATGCGAAAAGTTGATTATTATATAATTTCACAACATGGAGTGCTTAGCAATAGTAAGGCAAACTCTACTTAAACTCCAAGATCCAGTAATAACTAGAGGGAAGTAGGTACTGCCTCAAGGAAGAGTAGGCTGCTATAATTATTGTATTGTAATTATTAGTTTAACATCTGAGTTTCTCACTGTAATGTAAGATCTGACAGGAGTGTATAATATCTGTCTTGTTCAAGGCTATATTCCCAGGATTGTAAAGTTCTGTTAGTAACAGTATCAACCTTAAGGCTTATTGTGAGGAATTAAATAAGATCAACAAATGTAAAGAACTTAATGCAGTACTTAGAACATAACAGATATTCAATAAATACTTTGTTTAATACAAATAATAAAGGAGCACAAACAGGAGAAGGAAAGCTTATAACCGAAGAAGTTCCAGCCTGTCACAAAGTTTTATTTGCAGGCCTGGCATGGTGGTTCATGCCTGTAATCCCAGCACTTTGGGAGGCTGAGGTGGGCAGTTTGAGTTTGAGGAGTTTGAGACCAGCCTGGCCCATAGTGTGAAACCCTGTCTCTACTAAAAATACAAAAAATTGTAGCCAGGCACAGTGGTGGGCACCTATAATCCCAGCTACTCAGGAGGCTGAGGCAAGAGAATCGCTTGAACCCGGGAGGCAGAGGTTGCAGTGAGCCGAGATTGTAGCATTGCACTCCAGTCTGAGGGACAGAGCGAGATTCTGTCTCAAAAAAAAAAAAAAAAAAAAAAAAGTTTTATTTGCAAAATGGTCATGAAAGCTAACATTTATTGAATGTTTGCTATGTGCCAGGCTTTATGCCACCTTACTTCATGTCTGACAGCAAGACTAAGAAGTAGGTGTCATTATCACCTTTTATAGATGAAGAGTCTAAGACCGATGAAAATAATGCTCCTGGGTTATTGAACAATTAAGTGGCAATTCTAGGGTTCAACCTCGGATTTACCCCCAAACCAGAAGGATGAAGCCCTACCATGCATGCTGAAACACAGGTTGTTGGAGTTTCCTCCAGAAAGAGAGCATAATTGCGGCATCTAGGTCATGTGGCCTGCACCAAACCGGATGATGGCTGCCTTTTAACTGTCTGCAAAGTCTTGAGAGGAAAAAGAGCCCTCCAGCCTAGAGATTTCTGAGAGGGTCCAGATGGTTAAAGGATGACTGGCTATAAGTGGATAAGAAAGCTTTGGAAGTGAACACATCTCGACTGTTTTTCAAACCAGCCCATAAAAGAACTTGTGAAGTTCTAAGAGGGAGAGGACATAAAATAGAAATAATGAGTCAGGAAAAGCAGTCAAACTACTTAGGGGCATTAAAGAAAGAGAATACAAGTCTGTCCATTTTGTGTCTTCAGAAAAGCGTCGTTGCTCTGGTGGAAGAGGGCTGCAGCCCAAGTCAGCAGATGAGGCTATGGCCATGTGACAACCCAAGGTCAATGCCACAAAGTTTACACAAACCCCAAAGACAGCTTGAATGTCAGCAAATTTTTGCAGGAGAATAGGAGAGTGGCTTGGAGGATGACACAAGGGACTTCCATAAGGGGACCCTGGAGCCTTATAAGACCAGAAGAATGGAAAACAAGACACCAAAGAAACCGAAAAGGGAGGCAGCAAGACATGAAGGGAGCAAGGTGATGAGATGTTATGGGCTGAACTCTGCTACCTCTTACAAAATTTATATGTTGAAGCCCTAACCCCGAGGACCATGGAACTGAACTGTATTTGGAGATAGACAGCCTCTTTAAAGAGGTGATTAAGTTAAAACGAGGTCATTAGGGTGGTCCCTAATCTGAGTGGTTGGTTTCCTTATTATAAGAGGTTATTAGGACACACATAAAAGAAACACCAAGGTTATATGTGCACAGAGAAAGGCCATGTGAAGACACAGGAAGAAGGCAGCCATCTATAGCCAAGGAGAGAGACCACAGAAGAAACCAGATCTTGACCTTAGACTTCTAGCCTCCAGAACCATGAGAAAATAAATGTCTGCTGGTCAAGTCACACAGACTGTGGCATTTTTTTTTTTTGGTAGCCTTGGCAAACTAACACACCAGGGAACGAATGAGCCATCTTTGGATTCTCCGAAGAAGGAGGAAGAACAGGCAGGAGGCAGGAAGAGAGGTTGGTTCAAGCAGCTCCATGGGTGACTCACAATAGTTCGCCAAGTATTTTTACTGTAAACTATGTTCTTTTGAAAGTATCCCCTTCTATTAGTCTGTTTTCATACTGCTATAAAGAACTCCCCAAGACTGGGTCATTTATAAAAGAAAGAGGTTTAATTGACTCACAGTTCAGCATGGTTGGAGAGGCTTCAGGAAATTTTCAATCATGGTGGAAGGCAAAGGGGAAGCAAGGCACCTTCTTCACAAGGCGGCAGGAAGGAGAAGTGCTGAGTGACAATGGGAAGAGCCTCTCATAAAAATCATCAGATCTGGTGAGAACTCACTCACTATCATGAAAACAGCATGGGGGAAACTGTCCCCATGATTCAATTACCTCTACCTGGCCTCTCCTTTGACATGTGGGGATTATGGGGATTACCATTCAAGATGAGATTTGGGTGGGGACACAAAGCCTAACCATTTACCCCTCAACTGGTGAATCATGGAAAATTGGAGATACAATAGCTAAGGCCCAGGACAAAAGTTGATACTCTGAAGAGACCTTAGATAAGTCTCTGCAACTGGCAGATATCAGTGAAGAGAACTAAAAGTATGGCAAGGAGGCCAAAAAGAATAACAAGGAGCCAATGACCATAAACCTTCTTACTGCCGAATTCTATCAAGAGCTGGTATTGCTGGAGATCAAAGCTTCAGTTGCTGGAAATAACATTTCCGTGATGTATGCTGGGAGGTCTAGAAGCAAAGTAGATATAAAAAAGGCTTCACAAATACCTTCAACTGAATCAGCTTGGATTTTATTGCAGAGGACCTCTCCCTCACCCTGAGCTCCCCAGGGATAGCCAAGCATCTATTAATATGCAAAGGCTGGTGTGGCAGAACTCAAACACTGAAGCCTTAGAAGCAGGGAGCTGGAGGAAAATTAAATGCATTTCATTCCCACAGCCCTTTCGATTACATAACCACACCTGAGCCACGGGCACACATCATTTTTACGTGATATCCTAATCACCCCGGGTGAGGTATTCAACATGTCTTACCTGTGTCTTAGCCCATCAATGTTCTTAAACTCCTCTCTCTCCATCTCTCTCTCTCTCTTTCCTTCTTTCTCTCACTTTCTTTCTCAACAATTTGAAACATGGAATTTAAACTTAAATATCAAATTGTTTGACTGTTCATCAACATGATGTTAGCACGGTGGAGCGGCAGTCCAAGTGATAGATCCATCTTCAACTTGTTCTGTGACCTTGAACATATCACACATCCTTTGAATTTGTTTCTTCATCCATAAAATATGGGTATTAAAAATAAGACTTTTCTCTATGCCAGGGGGCTGTGAAAAGTTGCTTACAAATGTCTCATTTAATCCTCTCAACCTTGCAAGGTAGGTATGTATTACCTTCATTTTCCTAAAAATACTGGGGTTACCTACTTCAGAGTTAATGCACTAAATAAATTATATACACCATGAAAAATAACTTTGTCAACTATGAAGCACCAAAGAAGTGATAGACAGCTAGATATTTGTTCTTCTCAGTTCAAAGAAATCTCATGACTGCGTAGCGTATGTTCCTTCTATTGGCATTTTCTAAGAGAGGAAAGAAAAGCAATCTGTGTAAAACTCTGACATATCTTATGAACTAGCAATTTTTGACAGAAGAAAATGAAAACCAAAACAAGCTCAGAAAGATCTAATCACAAGCAATATGCAGAGATTAGAGTTCAGAAGTCACTTAGGAGAACACAGCAGCTATTGATTTGTATGGCCGAGGGCAAACCTGGGGCCAGCTATGTCAAGGTATGTCTTGGTCAAGTCTGGCTTCAGCATACTCTCCACCTACCTTGCAATGCAATCCTCATTTCTTTTCTGTTATCCTCCAATTCAGAGCTTTTATCCACCCCTTTCAATTGTCATAATATATAATCCTGTTTTTCACTTTTATTAGGTCTCCTAAGAAGGCAATACATAAGTGGCTGAGCCAATCCAGTTGATATGTCCATAAATGCTATAGAGTTCGTGTGTTATCTTCCCAAAGTGGGAACTTTATAGCACAGTAGACCAGTGAATGAAACAATCTTGAGTGGACCAACTGCTATGGTCCGAATGTTTGTGTCCTCCCCAAATTCATATATTGAAATCCTAACTCCCAGGGTGATAGTAGTAGAAAAGGAGGCCTTTGAGAGTTGACTAGGTCATAGGGACAGAACCCTCATGAATGAGATTAGTACTGTTATAAAAGAGGCCTGAGAGAGAGTGCTTCCCCCTTCTATGAGGACACAGCAAGAAGACACCTTCTATAAACTGTAAGTGGGCCCTCACCAGACACCAAATCTGCCTTGGACTTCGCGGCCTCCAGAATCATGAGAAACAAATTTCTGTTGTACATAAGCTACACAGTTTATGATATTTTGTTAGGACATCTTGAACAGATGAAGACATAAACTTTTCCTGAGTCATAATAATGTAAGCAATAACACCCACTAAAACTTCTAAAGTATTCTTTGGATGAAGCAATACTTTAATGTGGAGTCCACTGCAGGTAATCCAAGACCTTATGGGACAGATAGGATAAGAATTATTATTATCTTCATGTTTTATAAAAGGAAAGCAAGTCTTAGAGAGGCTGAGTGATTGAACTTTTCCCTCCCTCCCATCCTCCCTCCCTCCCTCCCTCCCTCCCTCCCTTCCTTCCTTCCTTCCTTCCTTCCTTCCTTCCTTCCTTCCTTCCTAATGTAACAATGTTCCTCCCTATAACTCACAATCATCCATCCTAGCTCTATCTTCTACAGCTATTACTGGAGGTCATCAACCAAAAACCTCAAAACCAGTACTTTAAAGCTGAGAAGATAATGTACAAAAAAGTCCTAAGAAAATTGCAAAGCACAATACAAATATAAGCTATCTAACCTCAGATTGCATGTATCACCATTAAGGTTTCTGGGGATTTTTCTTTTTAAGCGAAATGGCATGGTTTTTATTTCTATTTTTCACCATACACATGGCAGCCTCAAGAATTCCTGAATCTATTCTCTGCTCTGTTCCAATAAACAGTCACTAAAACAACTTCAGTCATTAACCATGTCTGCAATTTAGAAATAAACTAAAACTGCAAAGCAAATCACTATTAATAAGAATTGTTCTTCTGTTTGACAGCTGAAGTGGGTGTGAGATGGGCATAGCAATGAACAGTGGGAGCCAATGAGGTCCTCAGAATGTGGCAAACTCCTCTGTGAAAATGTATCCAGGCAAATGTTTACTGAAAAACTCTAGTAATTTCAAGAGAAAACAGAGTTACTCTGGAAAAACCCCAATGCATTATTTAAAAGGCTTTTTTTTTTCACCCATTTATTTATACTCAATTTACCTAGACCCCTCCTATCAACCAGCAAACCTTCATCAGGGGAACAGTATAAAATCTGCTTAGTTTCAAGGGCCCAGTAGGGTTGTGAAGTTGAAAGAAAATTATTTGAGCCTTTCTGTGGAAATGAGCTAGCTAATGAGAAGCAAGGACTTCCAACAATGGGGGTTGTTCTCAGACAATGGCATTCAGTCCTCTTCAAATACAAAGAGGTGTTTTTGTCCAGAAAGGGAATTTCCCAAGAAACCTAAGTTTTTCTCTACAAGCATTTAGGAACTCAAAGTGGAGAGCAGCCCATCAAGGATCCTAATAAACTAAAAGTATCTTTTGTAGAGGAATTCGAATGAACTGTCATTTAATGGTAGATGGGAAATATTTGGGCATAGTAGAAGCAGGAAAATAAGACAAGAGGAAGTGGTCAGAAAAGTTCAGGGTTCCCTGTGTTTGGACTGGGGAATTAAACACATCTAAAGAGCTGTCATAACAAAAAGATTCATGGTGGGCTCCACACTCTCCTGACATTTACCTTAACTACTCAGTAAGTATTAAATATTTACAAAGCACTTGGGCTTGGGGAGTGCTTTTTAACTCTTCTTTACATTTTTGCCTTCTGCCCAGGTGGGGAAGTGTCGCTATTACTCCCATTTTATTGGTGAGGAAGAGGAGGATCATAAATACCATGTGGCATATTCAAATTACAAACTTAATGGAAGAGTCAGAGCTGGCATGATTAAAAATGACACAGCCATACATGACCCCATGTTCTTGGAGTAACCCATCTATACCCAGGGGAAATCAGTCAATGGCCCTAAGAGAAATTGAGTAGGAAAGCAGTTACGTGCTTCTTTTCCACGATCTGTTTTTGCCAGAGGGTGGATACTTAGATTCTTTAATTTTAGTGACAGGAGGACAGCTGGAAGAAAAGTAATGCACCTCTTATGTATTCGGCTGAAGACAAGATGGTCCATAGCAGCTGCTGCCCTCATCACTTCCTCCACCTTCTGAGCCATGAAGCTGACACAGTCAAGAACTTGGTACATGTTATATTTTATATAGAATGAAGCATCCAGGTTCAGATCCTCCATCACCATGGCATCTTTCTTCTAGAATATGATCTCTCAGAAGAAAATTATCAATTTCCTTTCATTGATTTTGCAGTAAAACAAAAAGAGTAATCACAATAATAATAACTAATATTTACGGAGCATTTCCATCTGTCAGGCATATTTTAAGCACTTGAGGTAGAAGAAAAGAGGGCGCCAGAAGAAATTTTAGCTTCTGACATCTACAGTTACAGCAAACAATCAACACAGCCTAACTCCCAGGCAAATAAAGAAAAAAGAGGTGGGGAACTGGAACTGGCTCACAGGCCATAGGTAATTAAGCCTTATGTTAAGCAGCTCCAGGCATTCCACAACAGTCTCCATAGCAGCAAATAGGAAGCTCGGGCCCAAATGGAAAAACTGATTTAGACTTTGTCCGGAAGGGAGAATGATGGGCGGCCTGTAGGCACATCCAAACACAGTTCTTTTCTTCTTTTTTTTTTAAATCACTTTTTATTATTTTTTTTTACAGCACATAAAATTGAAAAAGAAAAAGAAAAAACTTTAACACATTCTATTACCCAAACGTATCAAGCATTTTTAATCTTCTCAACAGCACACAACCACTAGGAAGTGGTTACAATGATGACAGTCATTTCACAGATGTGGAAACTGAAGCCCAGAGAGCTTAAGACTGGTTACATCCCAGCTAGCCAGTGGTTGAGCAAGGATTTGATCCCACAGCCCGCGATTTTAATCACTAGCACGATAACATCACATCAGTCCTGTCCACACCCTAATGTCAGGCAGTGAGTTTGCACAGAAGGATGCGTCTTCTTGGTGTCCGATGTATCCACTTCTACTTTATACAGCTCTCTTCCTTTTGGATGAAACATTAACCTCACATGATCATATCAGAGATTCATGTCCAGGTTTACTAAGTCTTCATGGCAACTAGTCATTGATTTTCTTTCTTTGTTTTAAGCATTTCTAGGCAACTTTGATTCATGTTCTGTGAATTCAGACTCAGATATATGTGGTTAGAAGTATAGTGTTTTGTGGCCAGTTGTGGTGGCTCACACCTGTAATCCCAGCACTGTGGGAGGCCGAGGTGGGCAAATCACCTGGGGTTGGGAGTTCAAGACCAGACCGGCCAACATGGCGAAACCCTGTCTCTACTAAAAATACAAAATTAGCTGGGTCCAGTGGCGAGCCCCTGTAGTCCCAGCTACTCGGGGGGGTTGAGGTGGGAGAATTGCTTGAACTTGGGAGGCAGAGGTTGCAGTGAGCTGAGATCATGCCACTGCACTCCCGCCTGGGTGACAGAGCCAGACTCCCTCTCAAAACAAACACACACACACACACACACAAACACCCAAGAAGTATGGTATTTTACCTCCTCCTAATTTTTTAAAACATGAATCTAAGTGTCTTCTCAACTTTCATTTCTCTGTATCAGTGGTCAGCAAACTATAGCCAATTCAGCTCTTGGCCTAGTTTTGTAGGACCTACATGCTAAGAATAGTTTTTACATTTTTAAAGGTTGTAAAAAAGAAAAATAAGGAGAAGAAGGAGAAATAGAGAAGGAAGAGGAGAAAGTGGGGAGAAGGAGGTGGAGTATGCCGCAAAGACGGTATGTGATACGCAAAGCCTTCAACTCTATTCTCCAAAGTATTCCAGGGTCAGTATTGAGGTAGGGTATGTGTAAGGCATACAGAAATAGCCATGTAAATATTGTGTTTTATAAACAAAGTTGAGAGAGTAAAAGTTTAATCCATAGGGGATGGGCAGGTAGAATACACATGTGAATGGTCTGGATGAACAACTGTAGGAAATAATAGGGCCCATGAAAACAGGAGAACAGAAGCAAAGACGTTCAACTTAAAAAGAAAAGTCAATTCCTCTGACAGCAAAGCACTGCCTGCCACCTTATGGCCCCTGGCTTAAGTAAAACCATTTTGAGAGGCCGGGCGCGGTGGCTCAAGCCTGTAATCCCAGCACTTTGGGAGGCCGAGACGGGCGGATCACGAGGTCAGGAGATCGAGACCATCCTGGCTAACATGATGAAACCCCGTCTCTACTAAAAAATACAAAAAACTAGCCGGGCGAGGTGGCGGGCGCCTGTAGTCCCAGCTACTCGGGAGGCTGAGGCAGGAGAATGGCGTGAACCCGGGAGGCGGAGCTTGCAGTGAGCTGAAATCCCGCCACTACGCTCCAGACTGGGTGACAGAGCGAGACTCCGTCTCAAAAAAAAAAAAAAAAAAAAAAAAATTTGAGGTGGAAAGTTGTGCCTTTCAAAAAGACTTTCTTGATTATCTTGGATGTTGTGTTCCATTGATTCAAAAAGCAATAAAAAGGATTTTCATGAAATATCAGTAAAAGTGTACCAACCCAGAATGACTCAGGGATAAGTTACTGAGGCAGGAGACTGGCTCGCCTGTTCTGGAGGATGTAAGCAACTGAAAGCATCAGATTTGTCTGAGGCGATTTATTTATGATTTATTTCTTACGGGAAGCAAAAAGATCGAGTCACAGGATGGCACCTGAGCATCCCTGTCTCAGCTCAGGACTGCTTGCTGAGCTTCCTCCTACAGTTGAGGGTACAGCATAAGTTCTCCACCTTTCACGTTGGTGAACTCTTCTAAGATGTATGCGCAGTGTTTCATTCAGCTGTTCCTCTCAGGAGCTTTATTTAAATGGTCCCTTTACAGATTGGAATCATGAATATGCCTCTTTATAGTAAGACATTTCCTTCCTCTTTCCAGAAATTAACAGACTGATAGGTTATTTTTTAGATACGGAAGTTTACACAAAGAAGGTGCTAAACACTGCATGCATCTCTAAACACTAAACCAGGGCTCTCTTCTGGGTCTCAGTGGGGAGGACAGATCAACTCACACCTTGGGAGTGTTGGGGAGGGACAAGTGAAACCAGTAGTGATTCCTGGGGACCAGCAAAAAGCCAGATATGAATTTCAAAAATTCATATTTTTGAAAATGAGAAGAGAAGAGGTACAGAGACTTTCAAGTGTGCAAAAGTAAGATTTTTAGAAAAAAGTGAAGTGAGGTAGGAGTCTACTACAGGGCGCTCTCTGGAAGACCTTTAGAGGCCACCACAGGGACTACCATTTCTCTGAAAGCAAGTCAGTGACTACTATAGAACAGAAATTCTTCTTTATGGGTTTTTCTGCTCAGTTGTTCCACAAGGAAACTTCTGATTGGTAGGGCCCAAATATGTGAGGACAATCCTAGTGAAGTTACATCTTCAAAGGACACAGATCTCGTAGACTGGCTGACTGTGTAATTGGATGACTGTGTTTTATTATCATTTGGGGTCAGGAAATTGCACATAGCACAGAGGTAATTATAAAACACGGTTTCGTAATTACCAAACACCCTTTCCTTGGTTTCTTGATTGACATTCTTGATACCTGGCCAGCATTACTCGTGTTAACTGATATCTGCAATGCAGGTGGGTGTGATTGGACTATATTAATGGAAAGCTGAGTAAAGGGTCATGCAAAGACCTGTGTTTAAAGGGTTGTGCATCAGTGAAGGAAGATGAAAATCTAATGGAGTTTGGTTTGCAGCAAAGGTAGAAGTAGTAATTCCCTGTTTCCTGATAAAGTAAAACCCCCTTTCAAGCTATGAATAAAACATTCAATAAAAAGCAGGTGGTCTAATGACAGAGGCACTTTTAGAGGTGTGGGGTTTTTTTGGGTGTCATCATTACAATGTTGGCAGGTGGCAATGAAATAGCCTAAATCTTTTCCTAAACTTGTGTGTCTCACACTAAAGTACAGAGCCCACTACCATTATATCACAGGGCCCAATACAAGAAAACGTCATTTTTTTAAATACAAATTTAATTTGGGGCTGGGTGCAGTGGCCCATGCCTGTAATCCTAACAGGTTGGGAAGATGAGGCAGGAGGATCGCTTGAAGCCAGGAGTTCAAGACCAGCCTGGGCAACATAGGATACTTTGTCTCTACACAAAATAAAAATTAGTTAGCCGGCCATGGTGACATATGCTTGTGGTCCCAGTTACTTGGGAGGCTGAGGCAGGAGGATCGCTCTAGCCCAGCAGTTTGAGGCTGCAGTGAGCTATGATTGTGCCACTGCACTCCAGCCTGGGTGACCCTTTTTTGCAAGGGAATCTCTCATACAAGAAGGTAATGGGATGGGGAAATCAGGTCTTCACTTCGATTTATTTCCAGTTCCACTGGGAAGAGAAGCTGATTAAATCAATCCTTGGAAGAGTGCATCTACATCTCTTACACTAAAAATTAACCAGCACCTCTCATTTCCTTCTAAAAACTAATGCATCCATTTAAGCAAATGAAGGTCAATGTTAGCAATGCAATTTGCTGCAACAGAAAAATGTACAAAGATTCCTTGAGCTCCACAAGAAAACAATCACGAGCTGTCATTTGTCTTGGCCCCTCTACCAACCCTGGAAGCTGATTCATCTGCAGAAGATGGATCATTCTCACCCCCTCAGAATACAAATGCAAACCTTTCAGTTACTCTTAGTATGTTTGACGTGGCATAAATTCAACTTCATTTTTACCAGTGAATATGACGCATTGCTATAATTGCAGAGGAACTCAGTGGGAATCATTTTTCCTTCTATTTAAATATTTTATTATTTTTAAGTGTTGGTAGGGTTTTTCTGGACAAAAGAAACTTTGAATAGATACTACACATGGATTAAACTGGAGAATATTTCAGACTCCTAAAACCAAAACAAGCGGCAACTGCAAATCACATTTGTATGATTTGTATTTGTATCGCTGTCTCTTCCTCTATGTCCAAAGCACCTAATATTGTTGCCACATTAAAAATAATAATGCAATCATATATTACATGAAATAATATAATACCATAATTTGGTAGATTTTAATAATATAGATATCCCAAGTTCCACAGCTTTCTTTTATTATCCAAATAAAATGGCTGGTTGCTCTCCATGACAACTTCTTGCCCCAAAATCCATCGTCTTTCTTGATGTCCTAAGAGACTGACCTCTGTGGGCTCCATTAACCAGTCTCACTTGTCCTCTGACTTCTGTTTGGTCCAGACATTAGGACCATAGGCAGAAGAACTAACGTGGAATAAAAAGAGGTCTCAGTGGTTATTTTAACTGTCCTTCCCAGCTACGTGTCCTCTCTGGTCTTGGCTGCACAGAGCTACACGTGTTAGCAGTGGGGCAGAGTGGAGAGCCTTTGCTGCCTGCAGCTTTCATCAGCCCCTGGTGATGCATCTCCCTCTCTGGCCTCCCATGCTTGGGGTGCTGATGGCTCCCCACTGCCACTAGTCCCTGACATCATCCCCATCGTGGTTGGTTACCTAACCTGGGTCACACCTCTACTCCAGCACTCCATCCATTTCCTGCCAGAACCTTGCCCGCTATAGCCCCATCCTACAGATGAAGAGAAGCCAGCATTCCCCGGGGGACTTCCGAAAATTCCAGAAGAGAAGCAGAATTACATTCTCCTGTCACAGTTTGTCTGGATTCCCTCACCTAGATTAATTCTCAGACACTCCATTCACCATGACGCCTCCTGGGGATGTTTCTCTTTCCACCTACTCCATGGGAGGAGCCCTTCCTAGCTCCCTCATTCGTCAGTAACATTTTACTGAAGGCTTTAGAAACGTGGAAGAGAACTCCTATTTGGAGCAAAACAGGAAATATCTTGAAATTAATTTTAGACATGATGCAATTCCTCAGCTGAATTTCTTCAGCCACCCACCCACACCATAGGGAATTTCTCTCTGGAAGGTTTTTTCTGTAATCCTTACCAGCTGCCATGACGCTGGACACTCTCTCTCTCACCCCAAAGTCCTGTCCCACTGCCCCCGTATCTTTACTACCTCTAACTGCTGCCTCTCCTCCCAAGAGTTACTCCATCATGTATCCTAATATTGCTCTGTTTTGGTCTGAATCTAATCCTTACAGACCATGCCCAGTGGTCTATCCCAGGGGTTGGTGCACCCCAGCTCTGTGGGTTCAATCCACCTGTGTTTGTAAATAAAGTTTTATTGGAACACAGGCACACTCATTATTCACGAAGGCTTGGTGCCACTGCAGAGTTGAGCAGAGTTGAGCCTTGACATAGGTTTGAAATGCATAAGTTCACTTATACTTGGACTTTCTTTCATCTCTGCCACCCCAATACAGCAACACCAACCCCTCTTCTTCCTCCTTCTCGTCAGCCTACTCAACATGAAGATGACGAGGATGAAGACCTGCATGATGATCTACTTTCATTTAATGATAGTAAATATATTTTCTCTTCCATATGATTTTCTTAATAACATTTTTTTCTCTAGCTTACTTCATTGTAAAAATACATTATATAATATATATAACATACAAAATAAATGTTAATTGATTATGCTATTGGTAAGGCTTTGGTCAACAGTAGGCTATTAGTGGTTAAGTGAGTGGGAAGTCAAAAGTTACATGTGAATTTTCAATAGTGCAGAGATCACTGCCCCAAGCCCCATGTTGTTCAAGGATCAACTGTGGCTGCAACAGAGATCTTATAACCCACAAAGCCTAAAATATTTACTCTTTGGCTCTTTACGGAAAAAATTTACCTACCCCAGCTTTAGCTTTTCACATCTAAATAAGCCAAGTGGGCATTTTTCTAAATAAAACTTACAGTCTTTCCTTAAGATTAATTGTGCCATTTACTATGATATCAAGATGAATAGACAGGCAGCTTTCAAAATAATGATTTCTTTCTGTTATTCAGTATCATAAACATTCAGTATTACTGGAGATGGGAGAAATGGCATTTCCTATATTCAGGCTATAGACTGAAACCTTGTTTCCAGCGACAGTTTAATCATCTTGAAAATGTGCATGGTGTTTAGTCCATTCTTGCAGCTTTAATTAATTTATCCTAAGGAAGTCAGTGGACTCAGGCTGGAGTGCAGTGAACAAGGGTTCAGTCAGTCACACGGATGCCATTATGAATGGTTTGTAATAGGAAGCAACATGCATAGCAACAATTGTTGTAGATCTAGGCACAGAATACTCAGAAGCAATGAATTGTTTTTTCAGAGAAAAATGTCCATGGTGTATTTTTAAGTAAAAAGAAAAAAAAGGCAGGTTAAAATACAGAATATATCATATGGTCTTATTTATTACTATTTTTAAAATAGGCATACCCCATATATACCATGGAATACTATGCAGCCATAAAAAAGAATGAGATCATGTCCCTTGCAGGGACATGGATGGAGTTGAAGGCCATTATCCTTAGCAAACTAATGCAGGAACAGAAAACCAAATACTGCATGTTCTCACTTATTTATTGATTTATTTTCGAGACAGGGTCTTGCTCTGTCACACAGGCTGGAGTGCAGTGGCACAATCTTGGCTCACTGCAACCTCCGTCTCCTGGGTTCAAGCGACTCTCATACCTCAGCCTCCTGAGTAGCTAGGACTACAGGTGTGCACCACCATGCCTGGCTCATTCTTGTATTTTTAGGAGAGATGGAGTTTTGCCATGTTGGCCAAGCCGGTCTCAAACTGCTGACCTCAATTGATCCACCCACCTCAGCCTCCGAAAGTGCGGGGATTACAGGCATGAGCCATCACACCCAGCCCATGTTCTCACTTGTAAATGGGAACTAAATGAGAACACATGGACACACAGAGGAGAACAGCACATACTGGGGCCTTTGGGAGGATGGAGAGTGGGAGGAAGGAGAGGGTCAGAAAAAGTAACTAATGGTTACTAGGCTTACTAGGTTACTAGGTAACTAATGGTTACTAGGTTACTAGGCTTCACCTGGGTGAAGAAATAATCTATACAACAAACCCCATGACACAAGTTTACCTATAAAACAAACCTGCCTATGCACGCATGAACTTAACATAAATTCAAAATTAAAATATAAAAAAAGGCATACCCATACACACATATGTGCATACACACAAAATAATCTAGAACAATGTACTAATTTTTAAACATGGTTGTCTCTGGGTAGATATAAAAATTATTTTTTTCTTCTTTCTTCCTCTACTGTTTCCTCATAGAAAAGATACATTATGCATTGCTAGTTATTTTCTATGTGATGAGCTCTTGAATGGACTTGTTTGCCAGAGTTAAAGTGTTTGATGCCTGCTAAAGAATAACTGTTTGCTTTTCTAAATAACTCAAACCTTTCACTCCCCTTTCTCTTGTGCAACCAGGCATCCTCTCAGATAAATTAGTTTGACTCTACTCAAATAAGCTCTGTTGTGGCAACAGTGGACATCCTGTCCATTCCACTGACGGCAAAGTCTCCTGCATCCTCTGTATTAGATCAGGAAGTCGTTTGTTTTGGAGTGGGCTTTTTTTTTTTTTTCCTCCCTCCTTTTTAACGTGTTCTAAATATATATCTATCCACATAAATAGAGATGACAAAATACAAAAAATTTGGTCTTCATCCTTCCGTGGTCTGGGAACTGCAGTGTGGAAATTCAATACAAAGGATCTGTTTTCTAGAGCATCTGGCTCATGCAGGAATTGTAAAGACTAGAGGGAAAGGGATGGTGAAGTTATTTGCTGTCTGGAAAAGCCAGATTCATGGATCAGGGGGCCTTTGACTTCACAGGACCCAGAATACCGTATATAATATATATAACATGCAAAATATGTATGTTATAAATCTGCCCATAGAAGAAGAAACGTGTAAGCCCTTCAATTTAACTATGGACCTTCAAGGCAGATAATTCCAAAGGAAAATAAAAAATGGAAATTTCTTCCAGGGGTTATGCTGTTAATGCTTCATTACCCAGCAAAAGACTAGAATGGCACTAAAGATATATCCTTGTTTTATTGTGTAGGGCAGTGTTCTAGTTTCATTAAACATGGTGTGGTAAGAAATAGCCCAGGCATTGCAGCCAGACAGACTCACGCATTTAAGTCCCTGGCCATGCAACTTCACAGCTGTGGGACTTCGAGTAAGTCATTTGCACTTGTCTGAGTCTAAATGTTTCTCTTCTACAAATTATAGGAAGAATACTACCAACCTTGCAGTGATTTTTGTTATTGTTAGTAATTATACAGGCAACAGGCAGTACGACACCTGGCACCCAATAAGAACATAATACAAGTGAATCAGTAATCATGTAAATCTAAATTATAAACAATTATAATGACTTATAACAGTGGTTATAATAATAATCTTCTAGTTTGCCTGATTTTTCAAACACTGAATCAAAGGAAAGCCTGGAAAAGAATGAGAAGACATCCTTCAACGGATTAGTTAGGAGGTCTGGCTGTAGCCTATTTCTAGCTAGTTCTTCCAAAGACCCGTTTTTTCCAATTTTTAAAATTTGCTTGGGCAAACCACTGATTGCAGGAGGCAGTAAAAAGGAAAGGGAAAGCATTCTGTTTCTTCTGTACATGTTTGCAGAATCAAGTTGTGGCCAAGGTTAAATCTTAAATTATTCCTTTCACTGTATGCTAGCAGTTGGCCAAACTGCTTACTGAAAAGTCAGCTTATTTTACGGAGGCTACTTAAATATGTGGATTTTTGCATGTCTAGGAGTTGGATCAATGTACTCTGCATAAACCACTACAGCCCCTCTATGCATCTACCTGATGTATCTTATTGTATTTTTTTCTGGTGGTATCTTGTGTCTGTATGCTGTGAAGAGGCCATCTCTTCTGGCTGCCTGTTGCGTTTTTTGGTTATTGAGAAAGTCTTATGAACAACTGTTGATAAACGTTTGCAAAAAAGGAAACTGAAACAGACTCAGGGGAAGTTAGAAGCCAAATATCTTTCTCGTCTTTACATTTCCGCTGAAAGTCTAGGCGGCTCAGCAACTGCAATATGTGGGTTGGCTTGAAACATTAGTACAGAAAGGTCTGTGCTGCTCTTGGAATTCCTGTCTGCTAATTCCTGTGAACTTACCTAACTCCTCATGAGTCTAGATTCTGTTTTTTCAGGTGAAAAACTGTCCAAGTCTTTGACTCAAAGCCATAACATGGTTCTTTCTAAGTTTTAAAATTTTTGCTTTATAAACCTATAGCAATCACAGAACATGAACAGAAATTTCCACTTGCAAATTTTTAGTCATACAGCTCAATTATTTTAATTATTGAGAAGTACTAAGAAAGCTTGGTTCAGCTTGCAAGGCCAACCCTTCCTGTCAGAGACAAATTATTCAATTACTAAAGCTAACAATCCCTCCCTCCCTCCTTCCGTCCCTCCTTCCCTCCCTCCTTGCTTCCCTCCCTCCCTTCCTTCATTCCTTCCTTTTCACCATTGCCAGCTTCCTTCATTTATTCACTTAAACCTTTGTATCTCCAGCACCCTGTGCCCAGGGTTCTGGCGATAGCCAAAGCTCAACAAGTATCTTGAATTAGTGCATTTATATAATTAATCATTTGATGGAGAGTGTGAAATGAATTGCTGAGCTCCTAACTGCCCCAACACCAACTGACTTGCCTGAAATTCCTTCACTGGTGATGTACTTGTTGAACTGGTTTCTCTAGGTGTCACCGTATGTTGATAACACACAAAATTCTTATCATTCATTCATCAAAATCAAATTTGTCTTTTCATATTCACTGTCTCTTAAATCACTGTCCTCAGATGCAGGTCACTGTGCTCTGACTTGCAATAATGTTGCCAATACAGTTTGTAAAGTGATCTCTGACTCTTGGGAGAAAGATGCTGCCGAAAAGGGAATTGATGATAAAATAATTGAATACACTGGGGTGTATCTGGCCTTCTGTTTAAATGAAATTGACTCACCAAGGGTCACGAATGCTCATTTGTTCAGAGAAGAAGGATGCTGAGAGATAAGAAAGAGAAGAGGAAGGGACATTTCCATCTATCATGAGGTGTCAGGTGGAAAATAAAAGGCCGGCTTCCCTCTTCCAAACAGAATCAGCTTTATGCATTAGGAAGGGAAACCGTGATTTAAGTATGGGGAAAAGCTCCTGCAGAATCTAAAAGAATCCCCCTCCCCCAAACTACCCTCCATCTGGATATACTACAATTCAGGTGATGAAAACACATGCAATCAGCCTGCTGCTTAACTATCATGACACTGTCTTCTAAGAAGCAGAAAAATCATATCATCTACGGCTAAAGGATTCCTTCTGATAACTGACCTGTGATCACCCACTGTCAGCTTTAGAGAACAAGGTATCAAGGAACAGAGAGTCACAGAATGGAGAAGTGCTGATGAAAGAGAGATAATGAAGTGAGATTCAGTGCTTAAGAGTGGAGTTATCTCAGGAGAGGGAAGAAGGGGGAGTAAATGTGAAAAGACAAACTCAATTTTGATGAAATCTGATATGTGACAAAATCTGATATGTGATGAATGTTGTCCACATTAAGATGACACCTAAAAAAAACTATGCAAGGATATTAATTACTAAGGAAAGAATTTCTGACATGACAACTGGGTAGAGGATATCCTTTCAGACAGGAGGGTTTTGTGAAGGCTCTGAAGTTACTTCTTCTATGTGTGTATTTCTACTTCTTTTTATTACTGCACATTCAAATAGCCATACAAATTAAATCTTAAAAGATACTTTTTTTTGGTGCAAGAAATCTGTCCCCACAATCATTTCTATACCTGCTATGGTGACAATATTGATTGGCACTGGAAGTAAATGTCTGGTCTTACAGCTGGTCTCCAATTTTTCTTTACCCATAAGCATTTGACTCGTGATGAAAGCTTTCTTCCAGTGAACTCTTATATATACATTTATATATATAAATTCCTGACCACCAGCTCCATCACTTACTAGTTATATCTTCTTGAGCCACCTACTTAACCTCTACAGGCTTCCATTTATTTTTCTGTAAAATGGTGATAATAATAGTATGAGGTTTAAATGAAAAAAAAAATATGTAAGGATTGAGTACAGTGTCTGCACACAATGGGTGCCCAATAAATAGCAGACATTATGATCAGGTCGCTTTCTCAACCCATTCTTACTTGTTCATCTTGTTCTGGCTGAAAGCAATTAATGGAAAATGGTGCAATTCAGCACACAGTTCAGCATGTCATTTAAAATGTTGTAGACGATCTTGGCATTATAACCTGCTGCCAGTTGTTAGTGATCGTCTTATTTTTCTTCTTGCCCATAAACCTCTCCCAAACACTGGTTTGTCTCATTAAAAATGACATACACAGTGAGAAGAGAAGAACATCAAATTGAGAGAGATAATTAGCAAGAGCCAAGTCTAAGAGAAGGGCAGGTGTATGTGGTTCATTAGGCCAAAAGGTAATGAAAATCCAATTTGATCTCAGATCAGGCACCTTGGCTAGGTTAAAGCTTGCAGAAATGCTGAAGTTAGCACATTATAATATATCTCTGTGTGTGTATATATGCATATATAATATATATTGTTTCATACCTATTATATATGTAATATTTTAAAAATCACATCTTTGTGTCTTAGCACATGAACATCAATTTCCTCTTCAGTAAAGTGAGAATAACTTCCCTGACCATCCTCATAAGAATTTGATCCATCAGTTTCATTACTGAGTATATACCTAAAGGAATATCAATCGTTCTAGGAAAAAGACACACACACAGCTATGTTCATTGTAGCACCATTCACAGTAGCAAATAAATGAAATCAACCTAGAAACTCATCAATGGAGAACTGGATAAAGAAACTGTGATACAATGTTATTCCATACACACCATGGAATACTACACAGCCATAATAAGAAGGAAATCATGTTCTTTGTAGCAACATGGATGCAGCTGGAGGCTATTACCCTAAGCTAATTAATGCAGGAACAGAAAACCAAATACCACATGTTCTCACTTATAATTGAGAGCCAAACACTGAGTACACGTGGACATAAATAAAGGAACAATAGACACAGGGGCCTACTTGAGGATGGAGGATGGGAGGAGGGTGAGGATTGGTAAACTACCTATTGGGTACTATACTCGCTACCTGGGTAATGAAATAATTTGTACACAAAACCGCAGCAATATGCAATTTCCCCCTGTAACAAACCTGGATATGCACTCCCTGAGCCTAAAATAAAAGTTGGAAGGAAAAAAAAAAAACCAGACTTGTTTTTACTGGAAAAGCAGCAATATGTGCTCCCTTCCAAGGTTTTCCTTGGGGTTGCTAAGCCTGATGGCACAGGGTGTTTCAGAGGCCCTGGAGGAACATCACAGTTGGGCCATCACTGGCAGTGTGGGAATAGAAATCACGTGTGTCAATCCTGAGGCGCCACATTAAACTACTGTTTGAAACTCATATAATATACACCAAGGAAAAATGGTAAGTGTATCAGACCAGTCCACCCACATGCTAGGTTCCTCCCAGCATCATGCCTTCAAGATGGTTTGAAACATAGTAGGATATAATTGGATAACTTTAAAAAGTTCTTCCTTTATGCTGTCTTTGGTCTTCCAATGCCTACTCCACCTCCCAGACTTGTAAACCCATTCATTTACTCCACCAACCAAATCCAATCTCCAGTTCAAGTCCTTCATCTCCTCTGAAAAGTCTACTCTAAATCCTCCTCTTAAGACCTGCCCTATTTCTCAATAGCACTACTGTGTAGCTCCAAATTGTCAAACAATCCCGTATGTATAATCTTGTCACCTCAACAAAATGGGAAGTTCCCTGAGGGCAGGAACAGAACTTCAGTCCCACAGTGCTTGGTACATTTTCCCTGTGAACAGTAAGGGGAGAATAAGCAAGGCAGCGAGTAGCAGCAGATAAGATCAGAGAAGCATCAGGTGTGTGCGGTTGGCAGAACAACGATCAGATCAAATTCTTCTGGGAAGCAAAAAAATGCGTATTAGAGGGACTTTAATGATGAAACAAGCCACACATTTAATGTTTTAACCAGTGGATCCACATATATATCTTATCTTATGCCTTAGATATGTGCCTAAAAATTTTTGTATGCAATGAATTTTTCCTAATCAAACTGAACTGTCAAAAGATAGGAGAGAATTTTTGTATCAAGGAAACCCTATGACTGATCCTGCAATCATAGATATATTTGTTCTAATTTGTCTCATCAATCTTAATTTGGGAGTATGATGCCTACTCAAATCAGGGTCTAAACTTTGTAAACTAATATCATAGATAAAAGAAATTTCCCAAAGTCTTCTATTTCTGGCCTGCTGACAGTAACTCACTTTCTACTTGAAACTATAAATGAACACATGGCCAGAGGCTGCATCACAGAGAAAAGAACCTGAAAAATTATCTCACTGTCACACAGGTCCTGATGGAATCATACGGGGGAGTAGTTAAGAAATATAGTTCTTGGGCCTGGCACTGTGGCTCACACCTGTAATCCCAACACTTTGGGAGGCCAAGGCGGGTGGATTGCTGGATTGCTTGAGTCCAGGAGTTTGAGACCAGCCTGGGCAACATGGTGAAAAAAGGTCTCTACAAAAAAAAAAAAAAAAAAAGTCAAGAAAAATATTAGCTGGGTGTGGTGGCATATGCCTGTAGTACCAGTTACTGGGGAAGTTGAGGTAGGAGGATCGCTTGAGCTATATAGTGAGCTATGATTGTGCCACTGTACTCCAACCTGGGCAACAGAGTGAGACCCTGTCTCAAAAAAGAAAGAAGAAGAAAAAGAAATCTAGTTCTGGGATTGAGATTCCTTGTCTAAGTCTCAATTTTCTTATCCCTAAAGTGGGGATAAGAATTGTTCCAAATTCAGAGGGTGATTCTGAAGATTAAATGACATCATGCATGTGAAGTGTAGATGCAGAGAATATACGAAGGCAAAGTGAATGTTTAATAAATGTTACTCACTCTTATCATTAGAAAAGCAATGGGAGAAGCTGGTTTGAAGGCCAGTCCTTCAATGTACTGTCTGTGCCCAGGGCAAAAACAACATCATAAGCAAAGGCTACAGAAAGGTGCATGAGTTTAAGAATTCAATTACTACTTTTCTTCCCTAATATTAGGCCGCGATCTTGCATCATTTAATACATTATGGATTGTAGAGTCCAGTAAATGAGGAGGAAAAGACGACAAGCAAGATTATGAGTCAGCAGGAACATTTTAAAAAGACTCAATTTTGACTTGCACATGGAAGAAACTGGCATAATAATAGATGCTCCAGCGAAACACAAGCAACCTTTGTATCCGAGGCAATGGTGTTGGTTCTCATGTCACCCAGTGTGGTTGCAGTGTTCTTCACACAGTAGTGACACAGTGGC
This sequence comes from Macaca mulatta, assembly GCF_049350105.2. Taxonomy (NCBI): domain Eukaryota; kingdom Metazoa; phylum Chordata; class Mammalia; order Primates; family Cercopithecidae; genus Macaca; species Macaca mulatta. The sequence goes on from NC_133413.1 coordinate 131,141,000, forward strand.
CTTGACGCCGTGTAAATGTTGAGTCTATGCTACGCTGTGGTGTGTTATGTGTGTGTGTGTGTGAGAGAGAGAGAGAGAGAGAAGAAAGAGAGAGGGGGTTCCATCCAAGGGGATTATAAGAAGAAAAGGTAGGACAATATCCTGCCCTAGAGCACTTTTGTTCTGGGTATAGATTGAACTAAATACTAACATAATAAGGCAATAGCTATCAGAACAATAAAGGGTAAGGTCAAGTGAGTGGTATTAACAAAAGTGGCTTGGGGATTTCAGAGGAGGAGAGCATGCCATGGGCTGTCATGATCAGGGAGAGCCAAACTATGTTGGTCTGGATGCTTAGCTCTGGAGGTTATGATTGACAGGTCCATCTGGGACCACAAACTAAATATTTATGTGAAGTACGTTCGGGTTCAACATGAAAAGGGGCAATTTGGTGAACAGACTGTCAAAAAAGGAAACTCATAAGACAAGGAACTTCCCATCTTAAAAGTCTTCTGTCACTAGAAAACAATAATAAAAATAACAATCACAATAGTAGTAGTAGTAGTGATGGTGGTGATACCAGGAACCATGCCAAATACATTATCTCACTTGTTGCTTATGCTAACTATATGAAGTAATAAAGGTAACAACAGGTAACACATATTAAGCACTATGTTCCAAGTTATGTTGTAATAGCTTTACAGACATAACTTCATTTAATCCTCCCAGCAACCAACAGCTGGAACAAATAGTGCTATTCTAATCCCCATTTGCCAGATAAGGAATAAGAAGCCTCTAAGATGGTAAGTCAGTCAGCCAAGGTCACATCATTGAGCTGAATTCCAGCAAGTGGTTGAGCTGGAATTCAAACCAAGGTCAATCCAGCTCCAGGGCCTGTGCTCTTAAGATCAACAGTGCATTGTCTCCGTGGATTGCTGTCTTTCAGAGGTATTGGAGCATTTTGGACAAGATGACTTTCCCTTCTATGAACCATAATGAGCATATCCAACATAGTCAATCTCTACCCTTCCTAACTCTAACATCATTTTCTCTTTCCTTATTTGTTTTTAATTTTTAGTACAACACTTAATACACCTGGCATTAGAGCATCTATTTATAACTTTGTTGTCTGTTTCTTACACTGGAATGTAAATTCCATGAGGCCAGGGACTTGGTCTTGTTTACATCTGTATCCTTGATGCCTAAAATAGCAATTTTCTTCAATGGATGGATGGATAGATGTAAAGCAATGAATGGACAGCTAAGGTGGTAAAGATGGGTAGGATTTATTTAGTTTGGTGCAGGTCACTCACTGGGGTAACAATGTGATAAAATATTCAGATGTGCTTATTCACAGAGTGGGCTTTGGGAGGGGGAATTAACCTGTTCTGGATGGGTAGAAGGTGAGTACAACAGAGTAAGGGGAGTTAAAGCTGGAAAAGTAGACTACAGTCAAAATGTAGGGAACCTCAAATGCCAAGACATTTAGCCAGAGTAAGAATATGAAAACTATGTTTCTTCGATGGAGTTGAATGAGTTGAGCTAGCACTTTTGGTAAAGCCCCCAGACAGGAGTCATCTCTACCTATGTAGCCTCTAAGAGCTGACCTGGACAGAATCAACATTCTAATTCCCTAGCTTGGGATAACGGGGCTTTTATATCCCCCAAGACAATTGGCTTAAAACTTGAGGTAGAAAACAAGAGAAAAGCCATTGCTACATTCCCAGTGGCCTAAGTGCTGGGACTGACACCTAAGGCCTGCAAGAAAAAGAAATTGAAGTCCCAAGGTCCAATTTTTGCCTATGTGGTCCAGTCACCTCTTCATGCTGGCTTTGCCAGGATAGGAAGAACCTGGCCTTTTGCTTCATGGGCATGGAGTATAAATTCTCTAACCACATGTTCCTTTACTATGGGATGCCAGCAATTGATATAAGAATAATGATGACGGTAACCACAGCTACTGTTTATTGTATATCTGCTATATGCCAGGCCTTGGGCTAAGGACTGTGTATAACTAGTCCCTAATCCTTACAACAACACTGCAAGAGGCTGAGTCAATTTCTCAAGGTCATACTTTCACTCAGTAGGAGAGACACAGGCATCAAAACAGATCTATCGGGTTCCCCACCTGTTTGCTGCTGAAAGGACTGCATTCCTACATGATACTGGGTGATTGGTCTGCAAAGGCCAGGCTAGCTGAGCAACGATTAAGGGGAACTATGGGGACTAGAGCAGGGTGAGAGATGGCAAGGCGATTACAGAGGTTAAAGAAAAGGAGGAAACAAGAAGTCTACAAGGGTCCTGTCAGAGTTGAAAATTGGAGTAAAAGTAACTCAGAGGCAGGAGACCTGGGTCAGTAGAATGTTGTAATGTGCCAAGTAGTCAGACATGGCAGCTGCGTTTAAATATCTGAAAGGTCACAAAGGAGAAAGAACTGATTCATTTCGTGTTTCAGGAGAAGAGCAAACTACTCTTAAACGGAAGTACAAGTATTCCGTTTAAATTTATGAAAGCCCTCCTAATCACCCCAGATGTCTCTAACAGCTTTCTAGTTGTGTCAGCTTAACAAGTCTTCCCTTCTTCTGTGAAAAACTTCCCTCTAGTCCAACTGTACTGTTCTAGTGAGGGCATCCTTCCTTCCTGGCCACTGTGACCACAGAGGTATGCACACTGGATTAAAGTTAAGCTAATCAGATTTCTCCCTAACATGGGGAACGTAAGAAACAGAAAGAAGAAATCCCAAATGCTTTCTAATTGTGAAGCAGGGACATGTGAGTTTGAAAGTTACTGATGGCCATGTTTTCCTCTAAGTGGGAAAGACTCTGAAAGATTAAAGGAGAAGAACAGAGAAAATTGGAAAGAGAAGTAGTAACAGCGGTGGTGGTGGTGGTGATACCAGGAACCATGCTAAACGCATTATCTCATTTATTGCTTCTGCTAACCCTATGAAGTAATAAAGGTAACAACAAGTAATACATATTGGGCACTTACTGTGTTCCAGGTGATGTTGTAATAGCTTTACATATATGTATATGAAAGAGAAAAGGAAGGAGGGAAAGAGATGAAAAATTCATTATTGATTTCCAATATTTAAACCTTATTTATATTCACTTTTGAAATGTGCCCTTTTCAAATTTTGTCAAGAGACCTAATAAATCTTGTTTTTTGCTTAAACAAATTGATGTGTCACTTGCAACCCCCAGATCCCTGACTAATGCAGTGTCTAACACTGACATACATGGGTTGAGGGGAGGATATGAGTTCCTCACCTCCGGACATATTCAGTAAGGGCCTGGATGACGATAGTAAGAGACAGATTTCATTAAGGCAAACTTTACATTGAGTTAGAGGTCCTCATCAAATCTACACTCTGTGAGAGATTCAAGAGAGTCAATATCATGTTCCTTATTTGTGCTTTAGTTACTTTTGCATGGGTTATTTGCTTCACTATTTCTCCAGCTCCATTAACATGCAATGTAATATGCTGATGCCCCACGGACAAGAGCTGCTGGGTGGATTTCACAATCACTCTGATAAAAAGTATAAGGCAGCAAGGGAATATACCTGTTTCCGGGCCAAACCACAACATAGTGTACAGTCAGAATTGCAGTTTGGGGACGTAGCCAGAAAGACTCAAGGACACTACTCAATTTGCAGACTAGGCGCATCTTAATACACTGTGGCCAACACAGGTGGCCCAAGAGTGGTCACCTAACTTTTCTGAGGAATCTGGACCTCAGGGAAGGTGTGATTAATAAGGAACTCCATATTGTGTATCTCCTCGTTTTCTGCATCCGTCCTATCATATAAGTCCAGCATGGACCCTCCTCAGCATCAACCAACTTATTTATTTATTTATTATTGTTATTTTACAGAGACAGTTTCTTGCCATGTTGCCTAGGCTGGTCTTGAACTCCTGGGCTCAAGCAATCCTCCTGCCTCAGCCTCCCAAAGCACAAGGATTACAGGCATAAACCACCTTGCCCGGCCCCAACCCACTTCAGCTAAGGAGGCATTTCTGACATCTTATAGCTGTTGTAAATATACAACAGGGACTGAAAGAATTTCCATCCAGGCCATAGACAAAGTTCTGAAGTTCTCCTATTATCTACAGAGATAATAACATACATGTATTATAGGATATACATGAACTAAACGGTTTGTGGTTTATCAAAAACCGTTTAGTGGTTTCGTTACTCGAAATCTAAGCAGGCTTCAGAGGGCAGAGCAAATGGATAAACACTACTGGCAGAGTTCACAATCAACCCAGAAATGTCCAAGCATTCTACCCTTTATAAATGTTTAGGACTTTCACTGGTCTCTACTTTCTGAAATTAGGTTGATGGTTTGCTTTGAATACTTTTCTGATACATAAGTCCATTCTTTCCTCAAATTAGCATAATTCTTGGTAACTGAAGAATAAAAAAATCACAATGGTAAAATTAAAAATAAAAAAATCAAACATGCGTTTGAAAGCGGCATTATAGTACGGAAGTGGCCACAGTAGCCATTACTGTTGGAAAGATTGGGGCTGAAACTTCTCAGTTCTCAGAAAGCGCAATACATCAATGTCCACTTGAGCTTGGCACTCCTGAAAAGATCCAGCCCTTGGCCCATCATCAAGAAGTTCCTGTTCTACCAAATAGGATGGACTCCAATGACTCCCTACGGCCCAAGACGAACTTCATAGCCTTTCATTCTGAACTGCTCCAGTTAAATTCTTATTTGGTTGGCCCTCTAGTGTTCCCCGCAAGCCTAGAGTCTTCTTGAGAGGAGGCCTATGTCTTCGCTCATCTCTAAATGTGAAGATCCTCTCCAGCCCTTGATATGTGCCCAATCATTTGATTTTCAACTCAAGCACAGTGTCAAGGGATTCAAACTTAACCAGGACCTATGTCTAGAGTGTACTAAAAAGCAGCCATTTCTGTAAAGGGCCAGATGATAAATAACTTAAGTTTTGCTGGCCATACAGTCTCTGTCACAAATACTCAATCTGCCATAGACTACATAAATGAATGAGAATGGCCATGTTTCAACAGAATTTTATTTACGAACACAGTATTAAAGTTTGAATTTGATATAATTTTTACATGTCACAAAAAATTATTTAAATTTTTTTCAACCATTTGGTAATGCCAAAAAACATGCTTAGCTCACAAGCTATACAAACACAGGTGGTAGACTTTGGTTTCTGGCTCTGTAAATAATCATGGTATTTGTCACTCCTGTCCTCACAATAAGAAACAAGCCAAAAAACACCCTGAAAATCAACAATTCTTCTTAGTTCTATCAGAGAAGTGAGGTCACAGATCAAATCACCACTGCTAAAACCGAAAAGAGGCGTAGATACAAAGAATTGTATCTTAGTTGGGGCAGAAATACTGGAGCCAACATTGGGTAGACACATTTAAAGGATAATTTACTAATTACTGGAGACTGAGACTGGCCTAGCTTCAGAGATTAAAAACTCCTGGAGACCCAACCTGAGGGAGGTGGGGGAGGCACATCTGTATGAGTTTTACCTGCTGAAGCTTAACTAGGTTTGCACTGTAAAGGTCAAAGAAAAATCCCCTCATCCTTCCTGCAGGGGGAGGGGAAAAGTAACCATTTTTAAATACACCCAGACTGTTCTGTTCTCCTTAACACAACCTGTCTTCGAGGGAAACCATTTTACCAGAGCCTAACCTAGTAAGATTTTATCACAGAGAGCCCAGTTGACCTGGGAGAAGGGAAATACCCAACTCCAGCCCCATCTAGCCTTCCCATCTCACTTATTAAGGGGTGGGGAAAAAAAACCTGAAGACCTTGTGAAGAATTTTATATAGTAAAATTTATTAATATTAAAAAATTTTTCTGCATGAAAAAATACCATAAACAAAGTCAAAAGACAAATAGGAAACAGATTTGCAACTAACAAGAGGCGAATTTCTTAAAACTATAAAGAACACATGCAAAAGTTAAGTAACCCAACAGGAAAATGAGCAAGACTATAAACAAGGAAGGGAATTAAAAGGTTCTTAAATCTATAATGATGGAGTCACTGAAGACTGAGACAAATCATAGGGTTATTGAGTGCTTCCCCTTTACCACCACCTCCATTTTAGTGCCACGTCAATAGGATTCCAGTATAACAGAGGATGATAGCTGAAAAGAACTGCAAGGCTCAGATTCTATTTATAGAGGAGTCTTTAGGGAAACCCAAGACAACAGGGACCCCCCAAAAACAAGGACACCAGCAGAAATTTCAGCCTCTGACACCTACAGTTACAGCAAACAATAAACACAGACTAACTTCTAGGCAAATAAACAAAAAAGAGATGGTAAGCTGGATTTGACCCACAAGCCACAGTTAACCAACTCCTACGTTAGCAGGTCCAAGCATTCGACACTAATCTCTATAGTTGCAAATAGGAAGCTCCCGCTCAAATGGAAAAATTGATCTAGACTTTGCCCAGAAGGGAGAATAATGGGTGGTCTGTAGACATACATACCTAACCACAGTTCTTTTATTTTTGATCATTTTAAATTATTCTACAGCAATAAAAATGAAAAAGAAAAAGAGAAAACTTGGAACACGTTGTATTACCCAAATGTATCAAGTATTTTTAATTGGAGAGATCTTTCCGCACCTTGACCGTATACATATGGGGTGATCATCAGGTAGATACCAGCTGGAAGAAAACTGCTTTTTTCAGTCATCACTTCCCAGACATTTTCCTACACTGTGGTATAAGCTCTATGATTATAACATTGAATAGATAGAGAATACTTGGTGGAGCACCCAGAGACTTTTAATAGAAGTGTTTCTTTTTTATTAAAATAGTAACTCAGACTAAGATGCAGGATTCACATCAAGGCTGGGTTCCAGCAGTCTGTGTATTTCAGCTCATGGATTGCTAGTTCTTAATAAAAATAAAGCCACTGGAAGAGGGCCACTATGATTCTTTACCAAAAATGTCTCTGATACACTTTCAAGAACAACCTGTTTTGCTTAACTTCTCAGTTCTCCATTTCTGATGGGGCAATATGCACGTTTAGAAGCCACCACTGCAAAGCATTCCAGACGACTGAATTTGATTACTCATTATGCCCTGGCTTTCCTTTAAAGATTTATTATAGTGTATTTCAAGAGGCACATAAAAGAGCACTAATAGCACCAGCTGGCACAGGGCATGAGACACACCAGCATTTTTATAAATGTCCTCCCTGTCACTACAGCTCTATTCACTGACAAAGGCCCTGCTGTTTTCAACCAACTGCAGGTCCAGCAAATTGCACTTAAATAGGGTGGCGGTTCTGCAAAGCAGGCAAAATGTTTACCAGGATGAGACCAGCCAGGAAACCCATTTCCTTTATCCTCTAATCAGAATGAAAAGCAGGACTGGAGCCATGAAAGGCTGTGCATTAGGACGTGATCCCTGTGCTGTCATCTCTTGTTACCTGATGAAAGAAGGGGATTGTTTGGGTTCGGAGGGCAGGGGAAAAGCTTCGCCTTGATTTTGCAATCCAGCTGCTATTTATTCATAGGCTCGTTGCCAACATGTTACTTTGCCATATGTGCCGTTCATACTCTAGATTACAAATGCATGGTGCTTTGGGGTCTTATCGATTTAATAAGTAAATTTTATTATTATCCTGCCTCCTTACCCCTGTAAAACCTAAGGCTATGGTCTTTGGGAACAGGTACCTTGTTTACTCTTGTTTATGCCCCAGAATCCAGTACAGTGTTTAGTACACAGTGTGCACTAAATAAATGCTTGCTGAAATAAAAAAAAAAAAAATACTAGGCAATGGAATTGCATCCAAATAGAGTAATAACAAAATAGCTAATATTTATTGAACACTTAAAGTTTTAAAAAACGCATAGAACTTTCGGACTTTTAAGAGTGCCTGACAAGAACCCTATGTAGTAGGTAGTATTACTATCTCCATTTTAAAGATGGGGAAACTGAGGCTCAGAGGTTCACAGCCAGGCACAGATTTGGATCTGAACTACTCTTTCTGACTTGGAAGCTCAGTCTGTCACCACTGTACTGAACTATGTCAAAAAACTTCTTCCTCTAGAACAATTTATATGATTTCCATTACATTTCTTTTGCTATGTATTAATAGATATCACGAGTCTTATATATCCCATTACTAAATGTGCTTATTTTCCAAGAACTGCCTGGTAATGATGCCCATTGTAAAATGTAAATTTCTTCTTGGAAAGAAGATAGAGGACTGCAGAAATAAGAAATACAGGCTCCCCGGAATACTCTTAGAAATGGTTAGCTTACCAAACCCTGAAGAAAACTACAACAAGAAGGGGATGATTCCACTGTTGGACTAATTGTTTAAAAGTTCTTCCTTCCAGGAGGAGCTGAAATTGGCTTCCTGGTACCATGTAGTTACACTGGTCTTTGTGCTACCCTTTGGAAAAACAAAACTAGGAAAAAATTGACCTATTAAAACAATCTTAATGTGAGATCTTAACTTTTCTACATATGATGTAAAATCTGCATGCCATTTAAAAGTCAATAAACTTGACTATATAATAGTTAAAAAAATTTTTCTGCATGAAAAATACCATAAACAAAGTAAAAACCAAATTGGAAACATTTGCAACTAATAAGAGGCTAATTTCCTTAAACTATAAAGACAACCTGTAAGAATTAACCAACCCAAAAGAAAAATGGGCAAAGAATATAAATAGAATTCTTTTTAGCTCTTAAATTTACAATATGATACTCAACCTACGATTTTTTTTGTCTATTATATGAGCAAACACCAAAATGTTTGTTTGTTTTATAGAGATGGGGTCTTGCTATGTTGTCCAGGCTGGTCTGGAACTCCTGGGATCAAACGATTCTCCTGCCTTGGCCTTTCCAAGAAGACCAAGTGTTTGGTCACACAATGTAATGAGCAAAAATGTATTCTCAGTACACTGTTAGTGGAGTAAAAACTGCCACGATACTTATGGAGAGTAATTTGGCAATGTTCTCAAAGTCATAAGGTCAAATGCCTTTTGACTCAGAATAAATTCTAATTCTTGGAATACTTTTACACATACACAAAATGACATATTTCCAAGGTTATTCATTATAGTCTTATTTATAACAGCAAAATATTGGACTCTTCAAAATGTTCAGCCAAATAAATTATGGTGTATATAAAGTTCATCAAGAGAATAAATAATGGTATATATCCATGCAATGATATACTAGCCAGCTGTTAAAAACAATGAGGCAGCTTCTCAAGTATGACTTGGAAAGATATCCAAGAAATACTCTTAAGTGAAATATTCCATGTGCACAGAAGTATGTCTGATATGGTCTCATTTGCTTAAAAAAAAAAAAAAAAAAAAAAAACTAGATTACATACCCATATATGCATTATATGCAGTGACTTCATCCAGAAGTCTACACAAAATTTAAATAGTGGTTAGTCACAGTGGTTACTTCTAAAAACAGGGGCTGAATAACTGAGAACCAAGGGTGAAGAAAAATTACTTTTTAGTTGTATTTGTTTTGCCCCTGTTGATTTTTTTGGTGTATGTCTTACCAGTCAAATAAATTAATAAATACCCTTCAGGAATCCCTAGCCATTTTCAATTGCCCTACTTTCTAAATTCAATCTCTCAGAGAATATATATCAGATAAAACTCACAAAGGAAAGCTCTATCAGTTACTTTAGGACCCCACCCCAGGCCCTGCTCAGTTGAAGTAAACCCACTAGACAGAAAATTATTAAATACATAAGTGTAGAGTTTAATAAGTGATGCAAGAAGTTCCCATCCAAGAAAACCATCAATCATTTTGACAGATTCTTTGTTGCCTCCCTAATATCAATTCTTCCTTTCTTCACTAACATTAGAACCTCTATTGTATATGGGATAGCTAAGATTCCAGCTTAAAAAAAACTCACGGCCGGGCGCAGTGGCTCATGCCTATAATCCTAGCACTGTGGGAGGCAGAGGCAGGAGGATCGCCTGAGGTCAGGAGTTTGAGACCAGCCTAACCAGCATGGTGAAACCCCATCTCTACTAAAAATACAAAAAAATTAGACGGACGTGGGGGCAGGCGCCTGTAGTCCCAGCTACTGGGGAAACTGAGGCATAAGAATCGCTTGAACCCGGGAGGCGGAGCTTGCAGTGAGCCAAGATCATGCCACTGCACTCCAGCCTGGGTGACAGAGCAAGACTCTGTCTCAAAAACAAAACAAAACAAAATAAAACCGAAAAAACTAAAAAATTCACATTTCTCTATCTTCTTTATAGGGAGTAATGGATGGTATAAGAGATAAGTAGAATTTGTGGGTAGGGATTCCAGGAGAGTTTTTGTGAGAGATAAGTGAAGTGGAAGAAATGTCCTTGACTGTTGCCATTCCTCTTCCTATAACCTAGACTGTGGTTGTCTGAGTCCGTTTCATACTTCTGTAACAGTATATCACAGACTGGGTGATTTTTAAGAAAGGACACTTATTTTCCATGGTTCTGGAGGCTGAGAAATCCAATGTCAAGGTGCTGGCATCTGGTGAGGGCCTTCTTACTGCATCATCCTATGGTGGGAGACAGACAGGCAAAAAAAAAAAAAAAAAAAAACAAACAGCATGCATGCAAGAGAGCAAGAAATGGAACTCACAGCCTCAAACTCTTTAATAATTGGCATTAATGCATTCATGAGGATGAAGCCCTTATCACCTAAACACCTCCCACTGGATCCCACCTCCCAACACTGTTGAACTGGGTATTAACTTTCCAAAACACATTTTTTTTTTTTTTGAGGAGCACATTCAAGTCACGGCAGTGGCCATGATAGTTAGAGTTTCAGAAGCCATTCTGTGACCTGGAACATGGAAAGAAAGTGCTAAGGTTGGTTGAACTGAAGGAGAGAAGGGGGTTGAGTCCTTCATAACTTCATGGAGCCACACTTCATCACCTATGTCTGAGCTTTATGTAAGAAAACAAACCTCTAATTTGTAAAGCCACTACAGTTAGATTTCTGTTTTTAAGCAAGGAAGCAGAGTTTATGCTGATCTTCTTTTTAAAATTATTCTATACTCAGCATCTATTTGAATGTTTAATAGAACAAGGCATTATACTGGCACGAAAGAACTGTGAAAATGACTAGAAGAGGGTTCTCATTCTCGGGATATTTATTGACCAAATGCTGCATAACCACTGAGAACAGGATACATCTCTCCTTCCTTCACTTTTACCTACATTTCCTCACTTAATCCTCACAATGAGGTTAGTCTCATTTTTGTAGATGATGAAAATAAGATTCAGAAAGGATAAATAATTGGCCAACCTACTAAATATCAGAGCCATGATTCAAACCCAGGTATGACCGATTACAAAGCCCACACTCTTACCACCAATTATCTTTGTATTTCCAACAGTTTTTGCCCCAACTAGTTTATAGCAATGCTGTTTGGCACATAGGGTTTCCATTTCATTATGTCTTCACTATTAATTATACATTTATAATCACCCACTCTTCTATATATAATATTTTTTCATTAAATACTTTTTCCTTATATTGTTATCCACTCATTTTTTAAAAATTCATTAAATCATTTAACATATATCTGAGCACCAATCATACAACAATTATACATTGGCAATACCAAATTGAATAAGGCATAGTTTATCTTCCAAGTAATTAGAGAAGATGTTAACCAACAAAATACTGTACAGCACTATAATTGGCTAGAATATTCTTAGTCATTGGGTAATGAATGCAAATCATGCATATCATTGTTAAATCTACTTTGGTGTATTTTATGTTTTAATAGGAAAATGTAAAGCTATGTATTTGCCATGGAGCTTACACATTGGGGTTCATTGCTATTGTTCATTTGTTTTCTTACTGTTTCTTTTCCACTATTTCTTTTCCTAAATAGGCTATGTTTTATATTCTATATCCATTTAGAAGGCAGGCATCTTGTTTCTAATTATATGAATGATTATCCCAGAGTTTTTTTCACAAACACAGAAATATTTATTTAATCAAAAGAAACGAAGTGTTTAACTATGTTTTACAGATGGCCAGAAATCTAGTGCTTATACTTCTCTCACCCTACTCTCCTCCATTTTCCAGTGTTTATTAATTTATTTGGGTTCCCAGCCTAGTCACTACTTTGTGTGTTTATGGTGGATTTCAGTTGTCTTTTTAAAATTCTCTCTTAAGAACCTTTTTTTGTCCTTTGTATTCTAGTTTGTTTCCATAGTTACAGCAATTATTAGCATCAGCGCTTATGTTGACCCTTAGTATTTTTATTCATCTGACCTTAAAGTTCAAGCAAAGCTGAATGATGATTCTCTGGGGACCCCTGCACTGGGTGGGAAGCTGAAATAAACTTCTAAACCCTCTCCTACTCCAAAGTACTTTATAATTGTACACTGTGTATAAAAAGTGTTCATACACACACCATGCATATATATTTCAATAACACAAAGAGTGTGCAAGTTAGTTGGCTTGCTTATACACTCTTTAGACCTTGAATATGTTAACAACAAAAAACCAAAAAGGTAGTAGAAGGATCTGGTGGTATAGCTATTTAGAACATAGGCTCTACAGCCAGACTGTCTTGGTTCAAATCTGGATTCTGACACTCATTACTGTGAGACCTTGGGCAAATCACTTAGCCTCTTTGTTCTTCTTCCTCCTCATCTGTGAAATGGAGATTATCATTCCTTAGAGGGTTGTTCTGAGCCTTAAATGCAATCAGACACCTAAAGCCATAGCAAGAGTGCCACAATGAAAAATTCTTTCCATAGTAGTCTTTTATCATGCTCGGTTGTTTCTTCAGCACAGTGACATTTTTATTAATACACTAGTAACTGCCATGTATACCTTTCTGCATATTCTAAGACTCACTCTCTCTCATTCTTGATAATTCCTAAATGATGATTCTGATGGATGAAATGGGAGATGCCACTTCTTTCTTCCCCTCAAAAGTCCTGCAGGGATTACCCAGGGAAGATAGTCACAACCCAGCCAAGGAACAGTATCTTTCTGTGGCTCAGATTTTTAAATTGCAACTGCATTCAATGGGTTGTTGATCTGCCCAAGAGCCAGTTTTTTTTGAGGTTCTAAGTGCACTGCTGGAAAGGCAGGCAATTGCTCCTGTCCACAAAACTTGTCACAGAAAACAGCAGCTAAGCCAGGAACATCTTACCTGGAAAAGAGACTTATCCCACCTGCACACAATGTTACCACAGTCTCCTATGGAATGCATTGACCTCATGCTGTTCAAGTCCCAGTGAATCTACACCAGCACCAGAACTTCAGGGATGTGCCAGCGCCCTACAGCCAGTAGTGATTGGTGCATGGCAGCCCATATCTTGAGAGCTTCATAAAGGGGACAGCCTGGTCAACAAGAGCAAAACTCTGTCTCAAAAAATTTTTTCAAAAAGTACAGACCTTTAATGATGGAACCATCTAATTTCAATGGTCTGTGCTTATTTTCTTATGCAGTTTATTTCTGGTACCCATGTTTCCAGACATTTTAATTAGGCTAGGGAATGGGTAGAGGTGCGAAATAATGATCTCATAATACTATAACAAGAAGAGTCACTTTGGATCATCTATTTCCTGGATTGTCATTTTTTACTCAGGAGGTTGATCACTCAGTGGAAGGGTAAAATAAGTTATTACGTGGGAGGAGATCAAGGAGACTTTACAGATGCAGCAACACTGGATTTGTGGGCGGAATAGAATAAAACTAGCAGCTCAGTATCCCAGGAAGGGAAACTGCTCTGTCCCAGAGGGAGGTGAACAAGGTTTTGGGAAAAGAGAAAAGTCCAGGGACCCAGACAATAATTAGAATATCCGAATCCAGAGAATGAGATAAAAGATCCAAATTTATAGAATAGAAGAAAATGCTAGATGTGTGTGCTCTTTTCATTTCTACCATTTCTGTCACCTGAAGAGCAGAAAAATAATTATTCTGAAGAAAAACGCACCTGACAAATTTCTGTTTCCATATGAAAATAAAGAAAAAGATTTAGGAAAAATGTATTAAAAAATTTCTGTTCGCAGTGGCTCAAGCCTGTAATTCCAGCACTTTGGAGGCTGAGGCGGGCGGATCACGAGGTCAGGAGATTAAGACCATCCTGGCTAACGCGGTGAAACCCCGTCTCTACTAAAAATACAAAAAATTAGCCAGGCATGGTGGCAGGTGCCTGTAGTCCCAGCTACTCGGGAGGCTGAGGCAGGAGAATGGTGTGAACCCGGGAGGCGGAGCTTGCAGTGAGTAGAGATTGCACCACCGCACTCTGGCCTGGGGACAGAACAAGATTCTGTCTCAAAAAAAAAAAAAAAAAAAAAAAATTCTGTTCCATTGCATCACAAGTGTTTAAATTTCTTTTCTAAGAAAACAAATGCATTAAGATTGTGTAAATGCAAGTGGAGTACGCTGCAGCTTTTTTCTAGTAATCACTCCATTTGGACTGGAGAAGCCCTTAATTGGTTTCTGTCTTCTCCCTAATCAAGAATCACTTTCAGCTCGAGGGTGTAACATGAAGACAATAGAAAAACATGCTTAAAACAAAGCCAAACCATGCCTCATTGTTTTTTGAAACTTAAACCCAAACAGAGAGCTTTAATTTACATCAAGCTCTCTGAGCATCTTTGTAATAGAATTTAGCCCTACTAACTGAAATCTAAAATATACTGCTCTTAAGAATTCTGTTGGGTAACAGTGTTTCAGCACATATTTGGTATCTGTTTTATTTTATTTTATTTATTATTTATTTATTTATTTATTTATTTATTTTGAGACAGGGTTTCACTCCCCTTGCCCAGGCTGGAGTACAGTGGCGCACACTTGGCTCACAACAACCTCCACCTCCAGGGCTCAAGCGACCCTCCTGCCTCAGCCTCCCGAGTAACTGGGTCTACAGGCATGCGCCACCACACCAGGCTAATTGTTGTATTTTTAGTAGAGATGAGGTTTCACCATGTTGGTCAGGCTGGTCTTGAACTCCTGACCTCAAGTGATCCACCCGCCTTGGCCTCCCAAAGTGCTGGGATTACAGGCATGAGCCGCTGTGCCCGACTTGTATCTGTTTTATGTCTCTCCTGTATAGAACCCTCTAGATCGTCTCTCACATACGGGATTAGGGTGACACAATTGTTTTTTTCTTTTTCTTTTTTTTTTTTTGGAGACAGAGTCTTACTATGTCACCTAGGCTGGAGTGCAATGGCGTGATCTCGGCTCACTGCACCCGCTGCCTCCTGGGTTCAAACCATTCTCCTGCCTCAGCCTCCTGAGTAGCTAGGATTATAGGCACACACGATCACACCCAGCTAATTATTTGTGTTGGACGGGGTTTCACCATGTTGGCCAGGCTAGTCTTGAACTCCTGACTTCAAGTGATCCACCCACCTCAGCCTCCGAAAGCGCTGGGATTACAGGTGTGAGCCACCACGCCCGGCAAGGGGCACACTTTTAAAATGTATGTGTGTGTTTGTGTATGTGTGTAAAATAAACAAGCAAAGGAGGAGGATGTCTCCTGGCATCCAATACCACTGGAGTCAGCTAAGCTGAAATGAGAAGGGTGAGAAACAACCCACATGGTATATGCCTGCCACAGATAGGAAAGAGGAGAGAACAGGTTTTAAATGGATGGATTCTGGGATCCAGGGCAGGAATGGAAGTTCCTCTAGTCTAAAACAGGGATCACAACACTCATTCAAGGCTGGAGGGGCCCTTGGAGAGAACAGAAAGAGAAGAAAAAGAAAAGAAGATGGGGAAAAAAGATGCTACCATGAGAGGCAACCCGACCAGGTAACACTATTCATGGAAAGCCCCACAACAACTGTGCTATTGTTGGTGGCAGCAAGACCACTCACAGATCACAGAAAGGAGGTAGTCCAGTCCCCTACCATTTACATGTCAACTATGTAGCCCCCAAAATTAAAATTAAAAATAAACAAATGAAATAATTTAACTGAAAAAAAAAAAGCCCACTGAGGACATACGTGTGAAATAATAATTTTTAAAAAATCAGTAAAGCAACTGGAACTGAGATTTGAAAGAGAGCTCTGAATGAACTTGGGGTAACATGGAGGAAATATTCTTAGAGAAGCCTACTTTGAAGTGGGTTTTAAAGAGAGGTTGAGGCCGGGCACGATGGTTCATGTCTGTAATCTCAGCACTTCGGAAGGCTGAGGTAGGATGATTGCTTAAGCCCAGAGTTTGGGACCAGCCTGGGCAACACAGTAAGACCCCATTTCTATTAAAAATAAATACATAAATAATAAAAATAGAGATTGGCATGGATGTGAGTATGGGGTAGTACCCTAGAAGAATTTCGGATTGTGTTGCTGACCACAGTCCAGAAGTAAAACTTCATATGAAACGTGCCAGGCCTTATCCATTTGAAGAAGTAACTTCCGAACACTTACACTGTGTTCCACGGCAACAGCTGAGAATACAAGTCTGAGTAAGGCACCATCTGGTCCTTTTAGGAATCCTTAGGTTAATAGGGAAAACAATGTGTAAACAAATAATTATGATACCGCAGGGCAAGTATGGGAAAAAAAAGACTACCGCCAAAACCCACTGTGTGATTACTGTGTGCCAAATACAATAACCTTGTATTTATCTCATTTAATATTCCCAAGCACCCTATCAAGTGGGTACTATTATTATAGAGATAAGGACATTGAAAGGAGAATAATTTGCTCAAGCAAATGTAATCATTCAAGGTCACTCACGTAAGTACGAGGTGGAGCTAGGCTTTAAAGCCACATCTTCTGGATTGAGGGCCACAGTCTCTTAACCACTATGCAATTTTCTATGTAAAATTTTCTATAGAAAGGAAACTGATATTTATCAGAAGCCAAATGCTTCTTTGTTTAATTCCCTCAATAGTTCTGTGAAGTTGGCACTGTGTCTATGTTATGGTTGAAGCAATGACATTCGGAGTGGGACAGGTTCTTAAGTCTTGTTTGTGAAACTCCAAAGCCCATGTTCCTTCCAGTAAATCAAATCCAAGTGGGAGGATGACGTAACCAAGTAACTGAGAGGCCGTGGAAGACTTAAATGTGGGGAGAGTGAGCTGCATCTAGAAGAAAGAACAAAATGTGACCAGTTGTGGAAGAAAGAGAAAGAATATTGCAGGTGGTGTGATTAACTGGAGCAAAGATGCAGGAGGCATTCTTGAGCACGCCCCATGAAGGTGTGGTCAGACATCCAGTGTGGCTGCAGCATGGGTTATAGCAGGGCTACCTCGTTAAGCTGCAGCCAGAGCCATGTGGCTGTCTCACGCTTAAGAGTGTGCATGTGTGGCTCAGTCCGGGGAATGCACAGAGCTTTTCAAGGAGGAGGATGGCACAATCAGATTTGCATTTTAGACAGATCTCCCTGGCAGCTGTGTGGCGTATGGAGTGGAAGGCAGGCAGTAATTGGATTTGTTTAGGTGGCAGAATTGACAGCACGTGGTGAATGAGAGAGGCATGTAAGATGAATTCAAGGTTTCCAGCTGGGGAGTCTGGTGGCAGATTACAAAAACCAAAGAAGAGCAGGGTTTGCTTGTTTGTTTGTTTGTTTGTTTGTTTGTTTTGAGATGGGTCTCGCTCTCTCGCCCAGGCTGGAGTGCAGTGGCACGACCTTGGCTCACTGCAACCTCTGCCTCTGGGTTCAAGCCATTCTCCTGCCTCAACCTCCCAAGTAGCTGGAACTACAGGCACACACCACCATGCCCTGCTAATTTTTGTATTTTTAGTAGAGACGGGGTTTCACCATGTTGGCCAGGCTGGTCTCAAACTCCTGACCTCAAGTGATCCACCTGCCTTAGCCTCCCCAAGTGCTGAGATTACAGGCATGAGCCACCGCGCCCAGCCAGAAGAGCGGGTTTCTAGGGGAAAATGTTAAGTTCGGGCTTGTCATGTTGAGTTTGAAGTCTTTGGCACATTGAGCAGTACTATCCATGAGGCGGCTCAAAGAATTTTGAAACTCCAGGGAAAATATGGAGTTAAATTTTTGTCATAACATACTTGTCTAAAACTCAAAGAAAAGGAATAAGAACAGGATGAAACAGGAAAATAGTCAATCTGGTCTAGCTTGTCTTCTTTGTGTTTTGAGGGGAGAAGGGAGATGCTTACTTTATATGGGATTTTTCCCTCTCTCTCTTTCTCATATAGTTGGGACTTACTGAAAAAAAAACTCATTGCAGGCTTTGAATCCCAGCGACACTCATTCCGCAACATGCTGACCACATCCTGGTGATCCCAGCTTCAGAGAGGAGAACATGGAGACTTGAGTTCAGTGTTGCGGTGAAGTCCTGCTCTGGCCCCAGGCAGGAGAAGTCAAGATCAAAGCTCACAATGCAAATATTGTTCTGATTAAAACCAAACTTTCTGCTTTTGATGTGGGCCAACCTCCATTGCTGGTAGGAACAAGGGAGGAGTATAGCAAAAAGACACTGGCAGTAAGTATAAAACCAGGATGCACTCAATTTAAAAGACAGAGAGAGAAAGAAAAAAAGAGAGTGATGAGGATGGGGGTAGACAAAGAAAGGAAGAACAAAAGAAAGAAGGAAGGAAGGAAGGAAGGAAGGAAGGAAGGAAGGAAGGAAGGAAGGAAGGAAGGAAGGAAGGAAGGAAGAGAGGGAGGGAGGGAGGGAGGGAGGGAGGGAGGGAGGGAGGGAAAGAAGCTGACATCAGCCCATGCCTAGGGAGGGAAGGAAGGAGGGAGGAAGGGAGGGAGGGAAGGAGGGAAGGAGGGGAGGAAGGGAGGAAGGGAGGGAAGGAGGAAGGAACAAAAGAAGGAAGGAAGGAAGGAAGGAAGGAACAGAAAGAAGATGACATCAGCCCATGCCTAGGGAGTGGTGCAGAGGACCATGTAACAGGGTAAAGCACAGTATAAGTGCCACTCTTTTGTCAAGGGCCCAATTCTTTCCCTCTCTCTCTCTCTTTTTTTTTTTTTTTTTTTTTTTTTTTTTTTGGGACGGAGTTTCGCTCTTATTGCCCAGGCTGGAGTGCAATGGCGTGATCTCAGCTCACCGCAACCTCCGCCTCCCAGGTTCAAGTGATTCTCCTGCCTGTCTCCTGAGTAGCTGGGATTACAGGTATAAGCTACCACACCCAGCTAATTTTTGTATTTTTAGTACAGACGGGGTTTCTTCATGTTGGTCAGGTCGGTCTCGAACTCCTGACCTCAGGTGATCCACCCGCCTCGGCCTCCCAAAGTGCTGGGATTACAGGCGTGAGCCACCGCGCCCAGCCTCTCTCTTTTTTTTATTATACTTTAAGTTCTAGGGTACATGTACACAATGTGCAGGTTTTTTACATATGTATACACTGCCATGGTGGTTTGCTGCACCCATTAACTGTAAACTAGTTCAACCATTGTGAAAGACAGTGTGGCGATTCCTCAGGGATCTAGAACTAGAGATTCCATTTGACCCAGCCATCTCATTACTGGGTATATACCCAAAGGATTATAAATCATGCTGCTATAAAGACACATGCACACGTATGTTTATCAAGGGCCCAATTATATGGAGGGAACAGCAGAGCTCCTCAGATTACCAGTCCTCCATTCTAGTCTCACTGTGCTGTGAACTGCCTGTGGGTCTTAGGGATATCTCCCGACACCTCTTTCAGGTCAGTTTCCTTGACTGACACATAAGCACTGGGGGCTCTCTGTGGCTTCTTTCAGCTGTCTAACATTTACATTCCATGGCTGCTTCCGGATGTTCTCTTATTCTGGGGTACCATCTGCATTATTTTTTGGGGAGAAGGATGCCTGATCTCCTACAGAGTAACGAGACACAAGGAGGGTGTCTGAACCATTTCTACAGACTCCAAGAGGTTCTAACCAGCCCAGGTCACTTCTACTTTTGAAACCTGTGGACACGTTTTGATGTTATAAAATGCCAAAGCAGGATTCCCAAAACTCTCACATATTTTTAAATGCTTGTATTTTGCAAATAGCCCTTATTTACAACCAAAATAAAACTTCATTTGGGAGCAATGTCAAGAGTCTTAATGTGAGGCCTTTTATGAATATGAGGCCTCCTGCTAAATGGCCCACCTGCTTCCCCCACATAAGCCTGGTCATATCAGTACCCCCAGGAGCTTGGCACATGGTTGTCACATGGTGAATAATGAAAAAGTACTTCCTAAATGAGTAAGTGCACACATGGATGAATAAACAATCTACATGTCCTTGGGCTCTGCATACTTCATTAGGAAAATAATAAGGTGGCAACAGGGCTCTCTAAGAAGCATGCAGATTAAAGTTCCCCTCTATGGTTGGCCAGAACCCAAGAAATCACCTAACCAATAGATCTAAGGAACAGCAATGAGGGCTTTTAATTAGAAGTAGGAATTCACATTCTAGTTTTAGTAGTAAGCATCTAATACCAATCTTTCACTAGGATACATTTCTACCACTCAGATTCAGAATGGGGAAGGATAGAAACCATAGACTGGGTCCTTTGAAAGAATTCCTACTATGGTTTCATCTGCTGTTGTGTGCTTCATATATGTTTTTGCAAGGATTAGGAGGAAATAGTTGGTTAAACAAATCCTTACCCCATGGATACATAGGGGCCTCAAAAGACTGACAAACATGTTGAACTTGGAAAAATCCCAAGACCATGCATCAAAATCTTGACACTACAAGTATCTGTTCCCCACCCAACTGAGCAGATGTTATTGCTCTCAAAGCTTCATTTTTCAGCCAATGCCTCCTGCTAGATTTACCCACCGAGGATTTCTGATTGATAGCTACAGAGGGGAGAGCCACCTTGAAGTTACAATTTTTAAAAATTAGCTGCTAGATTTTGGGTATGAACATCTCAAAATGATAGGTCCCTTTCTCCCAATTTGCCACGGATATGTCCCAAACAGTCTGTGCAAGTCTGTGCTTCAGATTCACAGCCCTTAGAAAGAGGAAAACATAACTTGACATCTACCTTCCTCACTGGATTCATGAAGAGGATTAATGAGTTAATAAGCATTAAGTACTTTGCAAGCCACAGGTGACTGGAAAACATTATTAGGACCACATTTTTCCTACCAAAGCAGTTCAAGCTTTGAACAGAAGGTTAAATCCCAGGAGAAATGTCTACTTCTAATACGGGAAACTGGATGCCTACTGTCAGGTAATAGGATGCCTGTTAAAATGCCCTGGGTTATCCAGTCACTAGTGACAGGGACAGATTTAGACAATATGAGGGCAAGAGTATCCCCCAAAGCACTATTGAAAGTAACTGAAGTAATAAGCAATTCCAATTAACAGTGGCATCTGCAGCAGCAGCAGAAACACTTTGGTTAGACTGATGTTTCTCTGAACTCGCTCCCTTTCTCAAGTCTGAAAACCTTTGCTGTTTTGCAAACTACAGCTCTGTTAACAATGTCTGGTCATTTACTTCTGCCACATCCAAACTTTGTGTGCGCACAAACATGACCTAGTTGAACTGCAATAATTGTATTATTTGATACAACCCAGGTGGGTTCCAAGGCTCTTGTTAGCAGGGAAAACACAAAGTCATTAAGTTCACTTCAGGCTTAGATATGTCTCTTTCCTGTTCCCAGGAACATTTCTTCCTGACTCTTTATTTACTCATGCAGTACAAATAATGTGAAATGGCTAAGCAGCTAAAAACTTACAGAAAGATCTCTACTACGCCACAAAATGATATTCTATTTATTTCGCAACCCAGGGCGCCTAAAACTCTAAAACAACTTTAGTCACCAAAAAAGGTGGAAACTTTGGATGCATTTAAGAAGACAATGACCTCTAAATCAGGAATCTTGACCTCTAATTTCATCAATGCTCTGGCATTTCTGCAAACTTTTCATTTTCAGAACAAAAGGATTCGTCTAGTAGGACAATGAGGAGTCGATTTTAGGATGAGAATGGAGGTAGGGAAAACACTTACAAAGCTATTGTAGGACTTCAGGAAAGATATAATATGACTGAAAGAAATTAGTGGTGGTGGGAATTCAAACACGGATTGATTTCCGAAGTGCATCAGGCTTTTTGCTAGCAGCTGAGTCTTCACTGCCATCAAGAGTCCCTGTCTCTGTGAACACCCAACACACATATAAATAACCTTGACATATATTAACTGCTACAACTGTAGCATGAATAAAATGTCTCAGAATCACAAGTGGAGCAGCAATTGATTGAGACTGGAATAGTCTAAAATAACTTAAAAAAATGACATATTGAATAGGATTTCACCCGCATCAGAAGGAGGGGAATAGCTTTCTTGGCAGCATGATGCATGCACCTGTTTGGCAGGCTCAATGCCTGGTGAGTAATTTATTCATTTATCCACTCCATCATTCATTTGTTCATTTATTCATTTATTTATCAGGCCTCTGCAGTATGTTACGCTCCACGTGGGGCCCTGGATATATTATATTGAGTAAAGGCCAGTAGGCACAGAGGAAAAAGTATTGGATGTCAGGCTATGAAGTTTCAGTCGTATCCTGATAGTCATAGGATCTAATCAAGGATTTTCGAGCAGGCAAATGACATGATTACCACCTCTATTAAGTAAAATAGCTCTGGCCAAAAATAAAATGTAAGGCTGGGCGTGATGGCTCATGCCTGTAATCCCAGCACTTTGGGAGGCCGAGGTGGGTGGATCACAAGTTCAGGAGCTTGAGATCATCCTGGTCAACACGGTGAAACCCCGTCTCTGCTAAAAATATAAACATTAGCTGAGTGTGGTGGTGTGCACTTGTAGTCCCAGCCACTCGGGAGGCTAAGGCAAGAGAATCGCTTGAACCTGGGAGGCGGAGGCTGCAGTGAGCCCAGATTGTGCCACTGCATTCCAGCCTGGCGACAGAGTGAGACTCTGTCTCAAAATAAAATGAAATAAAATAAAATAAAATTTTAAAGCGGAGAGTTAGAAAAGCTGATGACTGAGAGCCCAACTATAGAAGATATTGCTGTAATCTAGAAACAGGGTAAGATCTGGCTAGGACAAGGGAAGAGGTCATAAAAAGAGGAATAAACATTTGCAAGCTGTGGGTAAAATGAACTCTGAGAGATAGGAAGGGACGGAGCCGAAGTGTTAGTTTTCTGGCTTGTGTTAATAGATAAAGCATGAGGCTGTTACCTAGAAGGGAGTTTGACAGGAGAGTGAAAGATGATAGTTTTGGTTTGAGGTGTGTTACATCTGAGAAATTTCTGGGTTGTCCATGTAGGAACATCCAGTGGACATGCCTGTAGTTCAGGATAGAGGCAAGGGCTAGAGAAAGGGATGTGAGGGTTGTCTGCAAAAAACAACATAATATATCCACGTAGGGCTCTGGATATATTAGATTGAGTAAAGACCAGTGGGGGCCAATGAAAAAGTGGCGGATGTGTTGCAAAAAAGTAACAGTGGATGACACCTTATTAAAAGCCTATTGAAGACATACGAGGAATGATGATCTAGTTAAAAAAAAAAAAAAAGAAAAGAAAAGAAAAAAATAAAGATCTGTGTCAGAGCAGAAGAACCAGGAAAGAGTGCTATTGTGATGCCAACAAGGCAAGAAAGAATTTCCAGAAAGAGGGCTGGTATGCAGCAGGAAGTGCTGAAAACACAACCCCTTCTACATTTCTTTTCACCCCACCACCAAATTGGATTGCCCCATTTGCAGACATATCCTTGAATATCTCCTCTTAAGCTACGCTTTAATATGGATCTGTGACTATGGCATATATAATAGCTAAATATGAAACTCCATTAACATCAAGGTTTTCTGACTCCACTTTGGTGAGTCATTCAACGTAATCGGGAGTTAGAAATGAGCAACAGATGTGTCACATTCTTTGAGCAGTGCTCAAAGAAACCCAAAATGGTCAACGTGTAAACTTTTCTAAAATATGTTTTCCTGACATTATGGATGATAATGAGGTTTTTGAAATTATAAGTCAAAGTCATTTACTTTATAGCATTTCCAGAAAAATCTGAATTGCAGAAATGCCATGTTTCCAAGAAACAGTAATGATTTCAACTCTGTTTTCCCTCTTATATCTTACTCTTTGGATAACCAGTAGCAAATTTCTGGAAGGGGAAGGGTGCAAAACCAAATCAAACTGGCACCACAGATGATCAACTGACATCTTCATAGCAGTTTAGTTCATGTTTAAAATTGAAGAATAAAGCACCATACCTGTTAAGTATCTCTTAATAAGTGGTACTTCTTAAAGTAATGAGTTATCAGGGTAGATAATTTCCCTTTTTGTAAAAGTAACATACAATATTTTAAGTTCACATTTTTTTTTTTTTTTTTTTTTTTTTTTTTTTTTTTTTTTTTTTGAGACGGAGTCTGGCTCTGTCGCCCGGGCTGGAGTGCAGTGGCCGGATCTCAGCTCACTGCAAGCTCCGCCCCCCGGGTTTACGCCATTCTCCTGCCTCAGCCTCCCGAGTAGCTGGGACTACAGGCGCCCGCCGCCTCGCCCGGCTAGTTTTTTTGTATTTTTTTAGTAGAGACGGGGTTTCACCGTGTTCGCCAGGATGGTCTCGATCTCCTGACCTCGTGATCCGCCCGTCTCGGCCTCCCAAAGTGCTGGGATTACAGGCTTGAGCCACCGCGCCCGGCCAAGTTCACCTTTTGTTTTAATTTTATTTAAAATAAATGTGGTCAGACAGAAAAATATTAAGAGCAAACTCATTACAACTCAGGCCCAATTTGACGTTGAGTAATTAAGCCAAACGCCTTCTTGTCCTGTGCTATGCCCCATGATCATCTAATCCCTGGTTTCCTTTGAGTGAAGCGAAAGTTCTTTGCTCAAATTAGATCCATAGAGAATGAGACTCCAAAAGAGGTCGGTGGACCTGTAGGCAATCGGGAATGTCTGCTGAATCAGTGATTCTTCACTTTAAAAGTAGTAAGTGGTGGGGAGCAAAGAGATAATGTCTAGAGTTGATCATCAAGGAAATGTAGCATAAGCATATTATTAAAGTCAGGGTGGTAACCACTAAAAGAGCTAAATATGGAAACTGTTAAAAGTGGTTTCCTCTGGGAAGTAAGCTAGGCATTGAGGAGGCTGGGGAGGGCTGAAGCAGACACTGTGCTTTGCATTATAAGACATCCTGTACTTTGCCATTTTTTTTTTAACCAAAGATATTTTTCACTTGGATAATACATGAAAATGGCGAGAAAAAGAACCATGAAAACTATTAAGTGTTATTACTATATATTCACTTACTTTGGCTTATGTAATAGATATTTGAATTTAGACTCACAATGTCACAAAAAGACTAACTTCTATCTTACAAATAAAAAGACTGAGACTCAGACAAGTTAAGTGAGTGACCCAAGGCCATGGAACATACAGTCAAAGCAAGAGCCCAGCATTCCTACTAGGTCTGTGTATTATACGTGTGTGGCCAGCCTACCTCTTTTTATGAATTTCACAAAACAGAGAATGGACTCATTCTTATTCAGGAATTTTCAGATGATTCTACAGGTCCTCCTGGAAAATTATATCACAGCTCAACCTCAGTAGACATTAAAAATGTCTAATGTTAAAGAGAAGAACAAGGAAAGTCCTAGGAGCTGGGGCATGGAGTTGGAATTTCTAACAAAAAGTCTGTCTCTAGCATGGGAGAGATCATATCATTCCATATGGCAGCCACTACTGACATACAGCCAGATGTATTAGTTTGCTAGGGCGGTCATAATAAATGATCACAAGCCAAGTGGCTTAAACAATGGAATTTTACTGTCTCATTATTCTGGAGACAAGAAGTCCAAAATCACGGTGTGAGCAGGATTGGTTCCCTCTAAGGAGCTGTGAGAGAAGGAACTGTCCTGGGCCTCTCTCCATGGCTTGCTGGTAGACCATCTTCTTGCTGTGTGTCTTTACATGGTCTTCCCTCCATGCATGCCTGTGTGTTCAAATTTCCCCTTTTTATAAGAATACCAGTGATACTGGACTAGGGGCTCATCCTACTCCAATATAACCTCATTTTAGCTAATTATATTTGCAACAATCCTATTTTCAAATGCAGTCACCTTTTGAGATACTGGGGATTAAGATTTCAGTATATGAATTTTGAGGAGACACAGTTCAACCCACGAAACCAGGAAACAACAAAATCCTTGAAGCCTTCCCCTGAAACATTTAGAGTGTGTTTTTTAAAAAAGTTTTTTAAAAGTTAAAATCAATTGAAATACAACATTTATTGGTTAGAGATTTACTGCACATTTACCTATTTTTAAAAACTCTATTAAATAAAATGGAGAAAGAAACCACAACATTATCTCCTAGAATGTAATAATAATTTAAATTATGGATAAATATGTATACATACATACCTACACATATATATATGTAAAATGTTATACTAAACATAACAAATGTTATATAACAGAGTTACCATTCAATAATGTAAAAGCATTCGCCTAACAGTACATGAAAAAGTTCAACCCTCAAGTGGATATGTCACGTTTTAAGAGGTCTTGTCAATTATAACTGAACCACTAAATGAAATCTGAGCACCTCAAACTGGGAAAACTCACATGAAAATTTAAAATCCAATTTACTTTCCCATTTGACCATGATATTTACCTTTTGCTTTTCACTCAGAAAGAAAAACAAGGATAACAAGTTTCTCTTTGATTTCCAGTCAACTCTTCATGCACTGGTCTTTATACTAAGAACGTATATCTTCACAGGAAGTTTAAGAGAGAAAAAGTGTCTCAACAAGTGTGTCTAATCAATAGTTCCTCTACAAT
The DNA here is from genome assembly GCF_049350105.2 of Macaca mulatta. NCBI lineage: Eukaryota > Metazoa > Chordata > Mammalia > Primates > Cercopithecidae > Macaca > Macaca mulatta. Next base: position 131,167,669 of record NC_133413.1, read on the forward strand.
ATGCAATTGTATACTAACCTAAAAAGCTTCTGCAAATATGTTTAACTTGGCTTAACTATTCTGGTTAACTTTGAACACAAGTTCTGCTAGCAATCTAACAGAATAGCAAGTATTTCTCATGGAAGTAAATTATATAAATTATATATCACTGATATTTTCCAAATACACCTACTTCTCACTCTTAAGTTGGTTGGTTTTCACTAACTCATTTCACCTACTCACTCACTTTTACTGAATCATTCAACAATCATGGGAATATCTCAATCTAAATGTGGGTTGCTTTTTTAAAATTTATAATACTGCTGCTTGGACTTGGAATGCATTGTTTAAAATGAAAGTAATATTACACATGTAGAATACACATTGAATATTGTATTGAATACACATGTGCATTCAATAAATGCATATTTAATCATGAAAGAAAATAATGTCAATACCCCTAAACAAAACCTAAAAATATATGAAATGTTTTCTTATGGAAGAAACCTTTCTCCTTATTTTTCATCTTTTTTCAAATTCTCCCTTCTCCTCCTCCAACTTGCCCTGATAGAGTCTTGGCTTTCCCCTGAAAATACCACTTTGTAAACCCTTTTAGTCCTTTCCAATTCTAGAAACTGCTTCTTCAATCTCTGTCCAACTTCAAGGGCAAAGAAGAACAATCAGTAAACTCTGTTCCCTACCTACTACCCCTTCCAGATTCAGTTGGTCCTTCCTAACTGTATGTTCTGCATACAAAGATTCAACCAACTGCAGGTGAAAATATTCAAAATAGGTAAAACAAACATTTTTTACCAATAAAATTATTTTTTAAAAATGCAAGTAAATAACAATACAGTATAACAACAAGTTACATAGCATTTAGATTATATTAGGTACTATAAGTCATCTAGAAATGATTTAAAGTATATGGGAAAATGTGTGTAGGTTATATGCAAATACTCCAGGTTTTTTTTGTTTTTGTTTTTGTTTTTTTTTGGACAGAGTCTTGCTCTGTTGCCCAGGTTGGAGTGCAATGGCGTGATTAGTGCTCACTGCAACCTCCACCTCCTGGGTTCAAGCAATTCTCCTGCCTCAGCCTCCCAAGTAGTGGGGATTACAGGCACCCACCATCACGCCCAGCTAATTTTTGTACTTTTAGTAGAGACTGGTTTCACCATGTTGGCCAGGCTGGTTTTGAACTCCTGATCTCAAATGATCCACCTGCCTCGGCCTCCCAAAGTGCTGGGATTACAGGTGTGAGGCACTGCGCCCAGCCTGCACCATTTTTATTAAAGGGATTTGAGTATCCAATGATTATGGTATCCAAGGGAGTCCTGGAACCAATCCACCTCAGATACAGAGGGATGACTGTACTGGATCTCCTATAATATCTCAATAAATTGCATTTCATAAGCTACTCCATGATGTGGCAGGTCATAACCATGAGCCACTTCTCAGAAAGTGTGCTCAGAGTCCTGGCTGAGTGGGCATCTAGCCACATGGCCTGATTTCCTGGACACAGCTGTCTGGACAAAGGAGAGACACCTGACCCAAGCCACACTAATCAGATCATTTGGAATTGGAATATTCTTGGTGTGGAATGCTGTGGAAAAATGATGCTAAAAATGGCAATAACAGCTTTTTCTTTCCAAGATGGTGGACTGGAGGCATTGTAAGCATGCCTCTTCCACTTGAAAAAACAAAATAGTGTATTGAGATTCATGCTGTCAACAGTTTTCCAAGAAGCAACACAGGAATTTAAAAGAAAAACAGAAAGAAACCGCAGACTCTTGGAAAGAAGCAGTGGGCAGCAGCCTACACTGTGAACCAGGAGAAAAACTGAGTCTGCAGAGTTTAAGGAGGAGAGAGACTGCCTCCGTGACACAACCCCACACTGGGGAGTCCAGGCCAAGGGGAAGGCCTCAACCCTACTAAGTGCTGGAGCTGATTTAGTGAGTGCTGGGGAATATATGAGAAGGAGTGGCATCAAGACTCCAGCAGGGATGGAGGGAAACCATTCTTGATTCCACCTCACAGGGAACCTTGCAGAAGTCTGCCAGCTAATTCAGGCAATGGTCACAGGTTTAGAGAAACCCCCAGCTGAGATTCATGATATAATCTTGAGTAGGAACGAACCCCTATGACCAGAACCACTGAGAGAGCAGGAAGTGTGCTACAGCCATGGGCACAGAAGTTGGGCATTTCTGTTTCCTGGGTGAACCAGGAGGGGTATGGCCTGAAAGCCATGATTTCTGTCTCAGTCAAGAAGGGTTATGGCCCAGGGCAGTTTTGGGTTCTGAGTACAGGCTGCCCGGAACCTAGCTAGCTGCTGCTAGCAGAACACTGTGGGTGTCGGACCTCCCTTGCCAAATGCGTGGGAGCTGAGTGCAGCTTACTGCCACCTGCTATTCCCCACGCTCCACGTAGATCATTTGGTACAGTGGAGGCAGCTTTGCTCCTCACTGGAACACTACTGCAGCAGTCAGAGAACTGCCCTCTGATCCCCATTGGGGCTGCTGCTTGAGCCCACACATGAGAAGCCAGTGCATGGACTTGCCTGACCTGGCGCCCATGTGGCTTTGCCCCTCCACCCACCCTGCTAGTGAAACACAATTAACAGGGAATTTTGGGTTCTCCATGACCCTGCCCACTGCCTGAGACCCCAGAGTACCTACTCTGGGAAACACAAGGCAAGCACAAATCCCACTGTTACTACCACAGCTGGCGCTCTTTTGCCAGCACCACCTGCTGGCTGGAAGCCAGCCATCCCAGCCCCTTACAACATCTGCAGGCACAATAACACGGCACTCAGGAAGGAAAAACTTGCACAACCTCAGCTATTGCCATTTCCTGCATTATGCTGGCTAACCAGGAGTCTTCAGTCTGTCCATGTGCCCAGTACATTACTACTACAGCTGGCATTTGAGAAATTTGAGAAAGCCAATACACTAAGGCTATTTATAACTAAGGAAATCTCACACAATCTACGTGACTTCCCTCCTACTCCCATCAGAGCTGACGCAGTACCTGCTGCTGGGAGACTAGAGGACAGGTTACACCACTGAACTGTCTGCAGATATTCCCCAGCAACATTCTGGGGTGCAGAAACCCCACTGGGTGGCTAGACTAAGAGGAGCAGAGGGATTTCCAGTAGTCTGACTCTCAGGGATTGCTACTCCTAGGGAAGAGGGCATGCACCACATTAAGGGAGCACCCTGTGAGGCAAAAGAAATCAGGCTTCAGGCTTTGCATCCCTGCACTTTCTACTTAAGGGAAGTCTGTTTCAGCAGAGGTACAGGTGCAGTGCTGGGTTCAGTGAGAAAAGTCTGGAGCTCTAGCCCAATGGTCAGGCAGCCCTGGTGCTCATGAAGGGTCTTAGAGAAGGGACTTCTCCCCCTTTCCCACCACTGCAGACACAGCTGGGGCTTTTACCACAGGAGTTCAGCATGGGTACATCTGTAGACAGCCTTTCTGGAACACTTCAGGGTGACTGCATCTGCAGGAGGAGTACCCTCCAGGTTCAGGCTTGCATGAGAGATAGAGTCACAATCCCTCCCTACATAAAACATCAGCATTCCTACAGATGAAAAGAGGTACTGGTCTGATCTGAATAGCCAGAATACCAGGTCAAGAGTGTGACTGGAAGGATTGCTTTCCTGCTGGCTTGGAATGGAGGCTGTGGTGGCTCCTTCCATTCCCCCGAAATACTTCAGCGCGTTTCACTGAAAGCTTCCCCACCTACCTCTGTCGAGTCTGTGACCTTGGCACACTATTAGGGTAATATGTTTGTCCACCCGCTTTAGCCATAGCCAGATTTTACCCATAGCCATCTCCCACTCGCCTGAAGCCTAAACTGTTCAACCCAATGAAGAAAGTACGAAGGAAAAAAAACATTTTTTAAATGCATACCACTGGGGAATAAGATAAGCTTCATGAGACCTCTGCCATTCCAGCCTAACAGGAGATGGTGAACTTGCTCACATACCTAACACATCACTATTACAACCAGCATCTGAGAAAGCCATTACACAAGGATTCTCTATAAACAAGAAACTCATACAGAGTATTCACCATGGAAAACACCCAGAGCTGAAGCTAGGTGACAATAACCTAGAAACATTAAAGTCACATCCTCAAGAGAAAAAAATTTTTTACAAAAGTTGAATCAAAAATAAATTTTAAAATAATTAGATGAAATAGTCAACCTAAAAAAGAAAAAATGAGAAAAATAATTCAGGCAATATGCAAAGAATACCCCCAGAAGAGTACACTAATTCTACAGCAGTGGATCTAAACCCAAATGCAATCTTTGAAATACCAGATAAAAAATTCAAAAGGTTGATTATTAAGTCACTAATGGAGATACAGGAGAAAGGTAAAAAAACAGCATAAGCAAATTTCAAAAACAACTCAGGATACGAATGAAAAGTTTTCTAAAGAAATACATATTTTAAAGAAAGACCATCAGAATTATTGGAAATGAAAGACATATTTAGGGAACTATAAAATGAAGAAGAAAGCTTTAACAATAGACTAGATCAAGTAGAAGAATTTCAGAGGCTGAGGACAAGGCTTTTGAATTAACCAAATCAGACAAAAATGACCAAAAAAAATTAAAAGAAAGGAATAAAGTCTCTAAGAAATATGGGATTATGTAAAATGGCCAAACCTATGAATCATAGGGGTTCCTGAGGAGAAGAAAAAGCAAAAAGTTTGGGAAACCTATTTGAGGGAATGATGAAGGAAAGCTTCCCTTGTCTTGCTAGGGATTTAGACATCCAAATAAAAGATGCTGAAATAATTCCTGGAAGATTAATTGTACAAAGAAAATCATCAAGATATATAGTCATCAGGCTATCTAAACTCAACCTGAAAGAAAGAATTCCAACAGCAGTGAGACAAAAGCATCAGGTAACCTGTAAAGGAAAATCTATCAGACTAACAGGGGACTTCTGAGTAGAAACCTGATGTCTAGAAGGGACTGGGCTCCTATCTTTAGTCTCCTTAAATAGAATAACTGTCAGCCAAGAATTTTGTATCCAGCGAAACTAAATTTTATAAATGAGGAAGAAGTAAAGTCTTTCTTAGGTGAGCAAAGGCTGCGGGAATTTGTCAGTATTAGACCAGCCCTACCAGAAAGGCTAAAAGGAGTTCTAAATCTTGAAACAAAAGGCTGTTACACATTGGAATAGACATTCCTGAAAGTTTAAAATTAACAGGGTTTATAAAACACTAAGACAAGTAAGAAAACAAAGTCACTAGGTAATCTTTAAATGATGACTAGAACAGTCATTCACATTCACATCTCCATATTAATGTTGAATGTAAATGGTCTAAATGGTCCAACTAAGATACACAGATTGGAATAACTGATTAAAAATCATAAACCAAATATCTGCTGTCTTCAAGAGATACTGCTAACATGTAAGGATTCTTATAGACCCAAGGTAGGGGGGTGGAAAAAGATATTTCATGCAAATGGAAACCAAAATCAAGCAGTAGTAGCAATTCTTATATCAGATAAAACAGATGTTAAAGCAAAAACAGCATAAGGAAAAGACAAAGAAGGTCATTACATAATGACAAAATGATCAATTCAACAAGAAGATATACCAATTCTAGATACATATGCAGCTAACTCTGAAGCTTCCAGATTCATAAAGCAGTTACTATTAGATATATGAAAAGAAATAGTCAGCAGCACAATAATAGTGGGGGACTTCAACACTCCACTGACAGCACTAGACAGATCACTGAGGCAGAAAATCAACAAAGAAACACTGGACTTAAACTGTACTCTAGCTCAAATGGATCTAAAAGACCCTTATAGAACATTCTACCCAAGAACTTCAGAATACACATTCTTTTCATCAGCACACAAAACATTCACCAAGATAGACTATATGACAGGCCACAAAACAAGCCTCAATAAATTTTAAATTATCAAAACAGTATCAAGTATCTTCTCAGAGCACAGCAGAATAAAATTAGAAATCAATTCCAAAAGTAACCTTCAAACCATGCAAATACATAGTGATTAAACAAATCTGCTCCAGAATTATTTTTGTGTTAACAACAAAATAAAGATGAAAATTTAAGAATTTTCTGAAATGAATGATCACAGTGACACAAATTATCAAAACCTCTGGGATATAGCAAAAGCTGTGCTAAGAAGAAAGTTTATAGCACAAAGTGCCTCTATCAGAGAGTTTGAAGGATGAAAAATTGATAATCTAATGTCATCCCTCAAGGAACTAGAAAAAAAAGAACAAACCAAACCCAAAGCTAGCATGTAAAAAGAAATAAAAAGGATCAGAGCAGAATCTAATGAAATTGAAACCAAAAGAAAAAAAAAGTCAATGAAACAAAAAGCTGGTTCTTTGAAAAGATTAATGAAATTGAAAAGCCACTTGCTAGATTAACCAAGCAGAGAAGAAATTCAAATAAGCTCAATTAGGAGGGAAAATGGAGACATCACAACTGACACTACAGAAATACAGAATATCATTTGAGACTACTATGAACAACTCTATGCACACAAACAAAAAAATCTAGAGAAATTGGATACATTCCTGAAAACATATAACCTCTACCCCTTGCTTGAATCAGGAAGAAATAGACATCCTGAACAGATCAATAAAAAGCAATGAGATTGAATCAGTAATTTTTAAAAAGCTGCCAACAAAAAATAGCCCAAGGCCAGACAGATTCTCAGTCAAATTCTACCAGACATTCAAAGGAGAATTGGTACCAATTATACTGAAACTATTCCAAAGATTGAGAAGGAGAGAATCCTCCCTAACTCATTCTGCAAAGCCAGTATCACCCTGATACCAAAGCCAGGAAAGAATATAACAAAGAGAAAGCTGCAGACCAATGTGTTTGATGAATACAGATACAAAAATCCTGTACAAAATTCTAGCAAACCAAATCCAACAGCACATCAAAAAAGTAATTCACCATAATCAGGTGGGTTTTATCCCAGGGATGGAGGCGTGTTTCAACATATGCAAGTCAATAAATGAGATTTATCACAAAAACAATTAAAAACAAAAGCCTTATGAACATCTCAATAGACACAGAAAAAGCATTCAATAAAATCCAGCATCCTTTTATGATACAAACCATCAAAAAACTAGACCTACAAGGAATATACCTCAAAATAATAAAATCCATATATGACAAACCCATAGCCAACATCATACTGAATGGGAAAAAATTGAAAGCATTGCTCCTAAGAACTGGAACAAGACAAGGATAACCTCTTTCACCACTCCTATTCAACATAGTACTGGAAATCCTAGACAGAACAATCAGGCAAGAGAAAGAAATAAAGGGCATCCAAATTGGAAAAGAGGAAGTCAGATTTTCTGTTTGTCAATGATATAATCTTATAAACAGAAATCCCTAATAACTCTTCCAAGAGATTCCTAGATCTGATAAATTAATTCAGTAAAGTCTCAGGTTACCAAATCAGTGTATACAAATCAGCAGCACTGCTATACACCAACAACAACCAAGATGAGAATAAAATCAAGAACACAATCCCTTTTACAATAGCAAAAAATAAAATAAAATACTTAGGAATTTACTTAACCAAGGAAGCAAAAGATGTCTACCAGGACAACTGCAAAACACTGCAGAAAGAAATCAGAGATGATACAAACAAATGGAAATACATCTCATGCTCATGGATAGGAAGAATTGGTATCATGAAAATGGACATACGGCCCAAAGCAATCTACAGATTCAATTCAATTTCTATCAAAATGCCAACATCATTTATTAAAGAATTCAAAAAAATCATCCTCAAATTCCTATGGAACTTAAAAAGAGCCCAAATAGCCAAGGCAATCCTAAGCAAAAAAAAAAAAAAAAAAAAAAAAAAAATCTGGAGGCAACATATTACCTGACTTCAAATTATACTACTGACAAAAGACTAATATCCAGAATCTACAAGGAACTCAAACAAATCATCAAGAAAAAATCCAAATAATCCCATTGAAAGTTGGGCAAATATCATGAATACTTGAAGCCATGAATTTCTCAAAAGAAGATATACAAATTCCAACAAACATGAAAAAATGCTCAACATCATCAGGGAAATGCAAATTAAAATTACAATGAGATACTACCTTACCCCAATCAGAATAAACATAATTAATTTTTTTTTAAACCCACACAATAGATGGTGGTGTGGATGTTCTGAAAATGGAACATTTATACACTGCTGGTGGGAATGTAAATTAGTACACCTCTATGGAAAACAGTATGGAGATTTCTCAAAGTAGATCTACCATTGGATCCAGCAATCCCACTACTGAGTATTTACCCAAAGGAAAACATTAACTATATTAAAATGACACCTGCATGGGTATGTTTATCACAGCGTGATTCACAATTGCAAAGATATAGAAATGACTGAATGCTCATCAACCAAGGAGTGGGTACCACTCATATATATATGAGTACTAAAGAAGCACACAAGCACACACACGCACACCATGGTATACTACTCAACCATAAAAAAGAACAAAATAATGTCATTTGCAGCAACTTGGATGAAACTAGAGGCCATTATTCTAAGTGAAGTAACTCAGGAATTGAAAACTAAATATGTTCTCATAAGTGAAGGCTAAGCTATGGGTACATAAATGCATACAGAGAGGTATAATGGATATTGGAGACTCAAAAAAGGGGAGGGTGGGTGGCGGTAAGTGATGCAAACCTATCTATTGGGTACAATGTACACTAGTTGTGTGATGGGTGCACTAAAATCCCAGACTTCACCACTGTAAAATTCATCCATATAACAAAAATCTACTTGTACCCCTAAAGCTTTTAAATCTTTTTTAATGGCAATGGCAGAAGAAATACATTCATAGTCATTCATTCATTCATTCATTCTTCTCCAAATATAAACTAATTGCTTGCTGCTAGCCAAGTACTGTGGCAAATCCCATATCTTACAGTGTTTTTAGATGGTAAGTGGAATGATTTAGCTAAAGTATAGTGTTAACCTAGGAAATTGGAAAATTGGGTTGAAGCTAAAATTGTAGCAAGTTTTGATGGTATTTCAAAGGTTTGGGATTTTATTTTATAAAAAGGTAGCTGGTTGTACAGAATGTTGTACACTAGCTGATTCACATAAGAAGTCCTCTGCTTCTCCATTATTTCCCTTTCAAGACTTATACTTTTAATGGAATCAACATTCACTGAAATATAATTTCAACCTTTTTTGTTACTAAGATTGAAGTGTCTATTATATTATGATTCTCCCTGACTCTAATTCAAGGCAAACTCTATCGAAAGAAGAGAAAAGAAGGTGGCCTCTCTATAGGTCTGTGTGTTGGTGCTTTGTTAATACATTTCTATCTTTGGAATCTACTCTAGGGCTCCATACTAAGAGGTGCTCAATCTGTGCACACCTAAAATGAATAAGAAACATGTATCATGAGCTTGGAGATGCAACTGGGATGGAATGAGCTAAAAAAAAAAAAAAAAAAAACCATTCAGGATTTCTGAAGGAATACCTTGCTGGGTGTGGAGAGTAAGTCTGTGAAATGTGCCTTATCTGGCATAATCAGAGGGCAGGGGAAAGAGAGGTGGAAGGAGAACCAAATACTTTCAAAGAACAACATTGCGTCCTAAGAAGAGAGTGATTTAACGGTATGCAACACATCTGTGCTTTGCCCAAAGGCACAGTGATTAAGAAATACTGTTATCGCCTTCAAATGCAAGTTTTCTGAAACATTAAATACGATAACCTCCTGGTGGATTTTTCCACGGCAGTTGCAGTAACTACTTCTAATCAAGCTGCTAAAGAGATAAAGCAAGTTGAGATCTAAGAAAGAGGACACAGGTTGCCTGCGAAGAAACGCTGTTCCCAAATGTGATCTATCAGGATACAGTCTATTAAGTGTTTCACTCAAGGAAGCAGCTCCGCTAAAAATATTTTTTTCTTCCATCCAGTGTCCTGGGTTTCTGAGAACCGGAATTATGAAGATTTGGGTGGTTGGGGTCTAAGGAGTTGTGTAACTGCCGATCAGCCTATTAAACTTAAAACTCTACATTGTTCTAACTAGTCAAATACAGGTTTTCCTAAGGTGATTTTAAAAACCCTATTTATTTAATACAAGATTCTAGAGCACATTAACAATTCAAGAATTAATCTGAATTTTAATATTGCTGCCAGAACACCCCAAAATTATTAAGAGTTTTTGAAATATTCATATATTTGTTATTCGAAGCATATGAAAGAACTTTTATAAGTGTGACTAGCTCACAGTGTCTTTCTCAATGATAAAATATGCCTCAGCTTATTTTTTAACACAGGTCAAGCGTGATAAAATTTTTTTATCCTGTAGAAGGGAAAAAAAATCCTGCAGTTGGTTTAGTTATGACAATAATAGGGTGAGATCAGAAAATGAGGCTTTCTTTCCATATGGCTCCCTTCCCCTTCATAGACAAACTGAAGGAATGGGCAGAGATGGCACATTCAGTATTAAGAAGGTAAGCTCCAGTACCAGTCAGCGAGAAACTGGCGAGACTTCGAGAAGTTCTTTAGACCGTACAATATTCTGAAGGAGGACGCAACCCAGTCACTTGGAATGGAATACTGAATTTTTTTTTTTTTTTTTTTTTTTTTTTTGAGATGGAGTCTTACTCTGTCGCCCAGGCTGGAGTGGAGTGGCACGATCTCATCTCACTGCAAGCTCCACCTCCCAGGTTCACGCCGTTCTCCTGCCTCAGCCTCCTGAGAAGCTGGGTCTACAGGTACATGCGGCCATGCCTGGCTATTTTTGTTTTTCTGTATTTTTAGTAGAGACGGGGTTTCACCATGTTAGCCAGGATGGTCTCGATCTCCTGACCTTGTGATCCGCCCGCCTCGGCCTTCCAAAGTGCTGGGATTACAGGCGTGAACCACCACGCTCAGCTAGAATACTGAAATTTTTTAAAGTATATTTCCCTCTCTAAACTTCCCGCACCAGTATTCCCAGCTCCCATCAGCTCAAGTTAATTTATGACAGCGTTAAAATTTCTCAGACCTTCACATACAAAACTCAGAAGGTAAGCCCCTTCCTTCACTTCTTTCAAATGACTAACTAGAGGGACTTCTGTAAAGTCTGCGTTACTTAGAGAAAACTATTCAATATATAAGTAGTATATGTACTATTATATATATATACACACACACACACTCAAGTATATAAAAATATGTACTACGATGTACAAGGTAAATATATAAAGAGGGGCTGTTATTAATGATAATCTTGTTGATTAGTTTTACAACAGCATCGAGAGACCAATTCTTTGATTTTCACTTGGTAAGTGCTTTAGGTTACGCTGGTAATATTAGTTTTTATTAGTAATTCAGTCAGTACTGATTGAAGATTTACTGCCATCTTATTCCTTACCCCTTTGCCCCATTTCTTAGTTGCTGCTCCAAGCTCTGGTTCCTCTAAAATTGGTGAGAGGAGACAGGGCTTCAGAGAAGGAACCACACCTTCCACCAGCTGTTCTTCAGTCTTCTGAGAAGGACCACGGCCATACCTTCTGAAGAGCTTCTTGGTTTACCATTATCTTTACAAACCATTTTAAAACCCTCTACTTGCTGGTTAGTCTATCTCTAGTGACTCCTGGTTTGCTGCAAACCAGAGTCTCAGACTGGTTGAAAGGCTATAATTTTGAAAGTCACGTAAATAAGGTTGCCAGATTTAGCAAAGAAAAATGCAGTTGAATTTAACTTTCAGATGAATGACAAATATTTTTCATCATAAGTATGTCCCAGGCAATATTTGTGAAATACTTATACATTTAACATTTATTTGTATCAAATAACTTTTTTATTCAGCAATGATACGTGTAAAGATTTTAGGAAACCTGTTAATTAGTGCAGTTGCATAGGTATCAGATTTTGACTCTTTTAGAAAGTGGAGAAGTTACTCTCTGGTAACTGTACTCATAGCAAGGCTGGCATGCATGAGAGCAAAATTTAGTGGTGCTGTATGTACCAGGGGACCTGGTCCCACCTATTTAATAAATACAAATAAATCTGAACAACCTTCGCCATTGCTCAGCATTCTCTGTCCTGACCACACACCTAGAGGTGATCAAGAATTTATCTGAACACTTAGTAAAGACAGGTAGTGTCATTAGATATTTGACAAAGAGAAAAAATATCTAGAATGCTAGAATTTAGTTACTATTTACTCATTTCATACACTCCCTATTAACTTCTAATGAAATTTATTCTAAATCCTCCTACAGTGGATGTTAGTTTCCTAGGCCTGCTATAATGAAGTATCACCAACTGGATGGCTTAGACAACAGGAGGTCATTGTCTCACAGTTCTGAAGGTTAAAAGTCCAAGATCCAGGTTATCAGCAAGGTTGGTTCCTTCCGAAGACTGTGAGGGAGACTCTCTTCCGTGCCCTGCTCCTAGTTTCTGGTGTTTGCTGGCAATCCTTGGTGTTCCTCGGCTTGTAGATGCATCGTCCCCATCCCTGCCTTCATGTTCATATGGCCCCTCCCTGTGTGCATGAATGTTTCCAAATTTCCCCCTTTTTATAAAGCCCCAGTCTTACTGGATTACCCGCTAATGACCTCACTTTAACTTGATGATATAGTTTGAATCTGTGTCACCGCCCAAATCTCATGTCAATTTGTAATCCCCGAGGTTAGACTAGGGTCCTGGTGGGAAGTGATTAGATCTTGGGGGTAGATTTCCCCCTTGCTGTTCTTACGATAGCGAGTGAGTTTTCAAGAGGTTGTTTCAAAGTGTGCAGCACCTCCCCCTGAGCTCTCTCTCTCTCCTGCCACCACGGTAAGACATGCCTGCTTCCCCTCCTCCTTCTGCCATAATTGTGAGTTTCCCAAGGCCTCCACAGCCAGGATTCCTGTACAGCCTGCAGAATCATGAGCCAATTAAACCTCTTTTCTTTATAAAGAAATACCAGTTTCAGGTATTTGTTTATAGCAGTGCGAGAATGGACTAACACACTTGATTACTTCTATAAAGACCCTATCTCCAAATAAGATCACGTGTGCGGTACTGGCGGTTAGGACTTCAACCTATGAATTTTGGGGTGATACAGTTAATCAAAAATATAGGGATTAAAAAATGCAAAAGTAGAAAGCCTGGAGAGGAGAGCCAGAAATCAACAACACAGGTCTGGAATTTAAAACTGAAAGAAAGTCCATTTGAAGAGGGAGGTTCCCAGTGCCTGGGACGTGCTCCTGAGAGTCTAACTATTATGACCTGGTGGGAAAAGGCTGATGAGGAGACTTATATGAAAGCTGCTTTGCAGGGAAAGCATGCTGTTTTCACACAGCATGAAAATAGGCAGGGGCAGACAGGAATGAATTATTTTGCATCCACTTTTGGCCCTGGCTCTGCAAGAGAGCATTCCTTCCCGTTCCTAAGTCTCATGATTCTTCCCTCAGTCTATGTGTATGGCATTTAGTATTTGAACATTCATGTGGCAAAGCTGTCATATAGTGTTATGTATGTTTTATATGTATGCTCTTTCTGTACAGCTTTAAAAGAAAAAGTTTCAACCTTCCCAAAGTATATTTTGTGTGCATGTCTTACATTATATGCACACAAATACTAATCTATAAAGAGGTATACATTTTTTCAAAATACAGTAGCTGAGAATGGAATTTTACAAACCATTTTCTAAGATTCCTTCTTGAAAAAGTTTCTTTCAGATAGCTCTCCCAGGCCTAAGGCCATTTTCAAGGGATATACGATTTAATTCAGCATTTGGAATAGCTGTAGAAACTTATATTTATTTTTTCCCTGATAAATACAGATTGATAAACACACCATACAAAAACATGGTCTTCTGTCATTTCATATCTGAGGCAAAGATAAATTTGCAGAGAATACATTTTCTAACAAAATGAGAAATACTGATCCTGTGACACGTTAAGATTTTAAATAAAGCGTACCTGTATAAAAATTGTAAAGTATTTATAATATTTGAAAAGCAGTAAATCCATTTCTAACGTTTATTTTTCTACTTTAGAAGTAAGGACCGGGATAGTTTTTTGGCTTTGTTATTCAGGGGTTGATATTCAATCAGGGGTTGATATAACAAAAGCCCATGGCCTGGCAACATTTTCGAGTAGTTGTTGACCCAAACTAATGCACATTATTTTACAGCCAGTAAATATCATTAACCAAAGCAACTCGTTTTTCTTTTCTTTCTTTTTTTTTTTTTTTGTCCTAATCCTTCTATGTGAAGGCCATGGCTAATGACAAAAAGACAATTGCCAATGGGTTAATTTTGCTCAGTTCACTGAAGTTTTAAGATGGATAAGACCTGATCTCTTAGGAGCATACATTCAAGTGGAGGAAGACAAACAGTTCGTAATAAGAGTCAACACATGCTGACCTCTGTGCGCCAGATACTGTACTAAGTTCTGTTAACTCTTAATTGTCACCTCAGCACTATAAGGAAAGCATTATTGCTATTCTTATGTTATCAATGAGAAAACTGAGGCCAGGCAGATGCAGTGATTGCACAAGGTCACAAAGCTGGTCTGTACACCTTTATTCCACACCTAGCTTTTATCATCACTCTGTGGCTCAATAGTTTTCTTGTCATACCAGAATAGTACTATTAAACGAGAGGTGTGCTAAAAATGTCTTATGTTTGCTACAAAGCACAAATAAAGAGAAATAAATCCGTAAGAGGTGAAAATCTCTTCTATATGGCAACAAGATGCCCAGGTTAACACAGGCCCCACTATATCTGATTATCTTACACTCCGCAAGTTTCGCTGCCCTACAGTTAATGACCAGCCTTGACTGTAGATTAGAATCACCTGGGGAACTTTTAAACCTTCTAAGGCCCCAAACTATTAAAATCAGGACCTCTTGGGGAAGGATCCAATCATGAGGGTTTTGAAAGCTTCCCAAGTGTCCATAATATGTGGCAAAGTTTGAGAACCAGAGCTGTAGGCTGTACACCAATGCCTCTCAAATGGGGACTTTCTGCCCTCCAGAAAACACTTGTCAATGTCTGAAGACACTTTTGTTTAATACAACTAGAAAAAGATAATGCTACTTGCACCTAGTGAGTAGAGGCTAGAGATGCTGCTAAACATCCTATAATACAAAGGACAGCCTCCACAATAAAGAACTATCTGATCCAAAATGTCACTGTCTCCAAAGTTGAGAAACCTTGATGTACACAGTACTCCTGTTTAGTTCAATGAATCTAACTTGTACATAATGTACTCACAGGAACTGTGCAATCAGCAATCGGCTGGATTTCACAAACACTCTGCTAGCCATGCATTCCAAGAAGTTTTTAAAAATCTGGTATAGGTGGCCCAAAATATTGTCTTGCAAGTCTTCCTAAGGATAATGTATTCAATCTTGGTCATGTCTGAACCAGCTTTTTATAAAAGATTTGAGATGAAAATGTGTCTAGGGCTGCGTGCAATACACCTTCCACCATGATTTCCTCTGAACTCTTTTAGAATAAGGAATGTGATTATGATGAAGCCTAACGTTAGCATGTTATGTCTCCTCTGCATTCAACTCCACAGGCCGAAGCTTGCTTACAGAAAATACCTTCAGTTCTCTCCCTGAGGGCATCTTTTTGTTGGGAGTGCACACAGCCCTCATGGAGATGCTGGCCAGGGAGTTAATGTCCCAGAAGCAACCCCTAACGCAAAGATGGTTGGAGAGTTGGTAAATCCACTTTACCGGCTTTCTCACTCACTTTCAGTTGGGACATGCTGAGCTCTAGAGGGACTGAGCAACTAACAGTAGGGCCGTTATTGGTTCATTCCCTTCACTGTCTCATGTGTGCACTTTACTACCAGTGTTTCCTAGAATTACATCCCAAATAACTTCTTGCACTTAGATCCTCATTTCAGATTCTGTCTCTTGGGGTACACAAAGATGGAACAAATCCCAAAATAGATGAAATTATCAGATATGCATAGCACACTCAAAAATGAAGTAGAGAAAAACGAACTTGGAGACATCTGAGTCAATACTGGTACAAAAAATTCTTCAAAAAACTATTATTAATATGCTCAGACAGACAAGCAAAGATAATGTGTCTATAAAACAACAAGAGGATGCTATATAAAAAAGGAACAATGAAAGAACAAGAAAATGGTTTGGGAACTTAGATATATGATAGATGGAATGAAAAATCAATACAAGAGTTGTAGATAAAAATCTAATAATTCTCCAGAATGAACAAAAATGAAGGAAAATTGGAGAAACGATGAGATAGCAACAAAAAGCAGTTTATTAGTGGGTCAATATGGAGAGTCCAACATTCAGTTAATAGGATTTCTACATGCAGATAGTGTAAGAGTCTTCAGTTCAGAGGTCCCAACTTTTTTGGTAAACGGTCCGTAATGTCTTAGTGATTTTTTCATGACACGCTTGAGGCCCAAAGAAATACCTAATGAGTCTATTTATTAAGTACTTAGGCCCAAACAACAGTAAGTATTTATGTACCAAAAACTTGACACCTACTGGGCATTATGCAACTTTTCAAACCTTGAAATTATACTATAATAGATATTACCACTCTCATTTCCTATTCCATGCTAATTTTCATGACTTTTTGAAAAATCACAGTACTGCAGAAAACTCAGTTAAAATATATCACATCATTGAAGGAATGTAGCAATCTTATGTTGAAACTCAACTTATGGTTATCTGGTGTCCAAAAGATCTTGCTACATCTTCCTTGAAATTGTAAAACAGTCCCTGGCATCCTGGCAAGTTCATTGGGGCACCCTATGTACCCAGGGGAACCTCCACACATAGTGTAAGAGTCATGGCTTTAGCTTATTAGTGTCTATCACATGCTTAGCAAATTGATTAATAAGAGCCCCATGCCAACTTTACACAACTTAGACAATTAGTGATTTAAAAAAAGGTTATTAAAAGAGAATGAAAATGCCATACAACTCCTCATCAGCAACTCTGGAAAGTGCTGAAGGAAAGCAACAGCTAATTTAGGATATTATACTCAAATTATCCATCCAGTGAGAGATTAAAGACATTTTCAGATACTTACCCACCAAAATCTTTCTCAGGAAGTCACTGAAAAATGTGCTCCAGCGAAACTGGGGAATTCAGAGAAAAAGTAACAATGGATCCAGGAAAATAGACACAGGAGAAAGCCAAGGACAGCTCAAGGAGGATGGTCATGCATCAGACCTAGATGGGACCAGTCCAGAGTAGCAGGGCTCCAGGAAAAAAAATTATCCAGAATTTTAATTTTTTTTTCTTAAAAAAATTGTGGATTGTTGGATATGCATGAACATTAAAAAAGTAAAATTACTGCTGGAAACTTAATAAATCTATTGTTGTATTCAAAAGAAAAAAAATTGGGATAAGTACAAAAAAACTAAGCAAACAGAAAAATAAGAAGTGGTTAATAACTGCAAGAAATTTAATCCTAGATATTACTTGGCTAAAAAATGGAATGATACTGTCATGGTCATAATTTTGTAAACATAGACTGATTTAGTTAATAATGCCTAGAATTGATATATCAAGAAAAAGCAGTATAAGCATATTACTTGGAATATTAAAATATATTCTAATATGAATATAGGTTAAAATATTAGAATATATGTTTTAATATTTGAATATACATTTTAATATTCTAAGTTTTGTATTCTGGAATATATATAGTCTAATATTCTCGGCAGAAGAGGGTGTGGAGCAAGGTATGCAAAGAAATGCTATAATCATATGTTATTTTGATTTAGAAAAATTCTAAAAATGAAGTAGAGAACAGAGGAAAATATAGAAATATTACAAGCAAGCAAGAAAAAATCATTAACCTTGATTTTCATTGCAGATGAAAGAATGTTTCAGATGAAAGTATTTGAAATGCAAGGCCTCAAAGAGCCAAATAATTGCCTATATTTTAAGTTTCACTTACATTACATTACATAGCTAATGTAACTCTACTATGTAAGTCACTCACCTCTTCTGTGAAACATTCCATTCAATTTCAGATATCCATAATGACTTATCTGGTCATTCTGTAAGTTCTGTGGCAACATTCATTCCTTTATAATTTATTATTGTTTTATAAAATCTATTTGTAACTTATATAATGTAATGTATTACTCTACACCTGTCTGTCCTCCAGACTGTTATATTTTAGAAGGAAAGGAGTTTAATTTCATTCCTGTAATGGAAAGAAAATTTTGCTTCAATCTATCAACAAGATCTCACCTTACAAATATTGTCAAAATTCACAATTGTCACAATATTGTATGACTATTATGCACCGTATATAATCAATTCAATCTGTCCAATTTTTTCATATTTTATCATCTCTGATTTTGAGAATGTCCTTGAAAATTGCTGACGTCTTAAAATCCCTGGAGACTTGGATGGAACTAGAGTTCTTCCAGAGAGTATTCACAGCTGCTCCTATCATTTGTTCAGAGGCCTCCCCACCTGAGACCACTTTACATTAAATGCACTATCCGAACATTGTTTAAAAAATTTACAATGACATTGTAAAATCAAAATCTCAGGGAAGATGTTTGTCTTTCCTTCTACCGGGACCAAATTTGAGACCTACAAGTTTCTGTGTTGCAAGTTGCCTGTCTGAGTGATGAGCCTATTTCTCACATTTCCCCACATTGGAGAGATAACCCTTTGGTGTCCCAGTTTTAATCAGCTATCTTATTAGATTCCCCACTGAAGACAGTTTTTTCTTTCTTAAAGGTACATAAACAATGATCTATCTTCCACTGGATGGCCTCTGGGATTTCATGAAGCACAGAACTAAATAGAGAACAAAAAACTAAAGTTGGTTTAATAACAATTATGTTATTACACTTATGTAAATTTATAGAAAGAAGTTTTATAAATTAACAGTCTTAATAAAAGAAACATTTTGGTTTTTTTTGGTTAATAATATTTCCACATTTCCATAATTATTGGAAGACTGAAGTAATCGAAAATGCAAACTTACAAAGAAGTTTGAATTTTGCTGTGTAGGTTAAATCCTTATGTGTTGGCTTTCCCTTTACAAAATAGTTTCCTGTATGTTTCTGCACAACCAGCATTTTAATACAGATTTCATATTTGCCCACCAAAATCCACAGCAGCCTACACTGTGGTCTGGTTGATGGAAAACATCTGATACTGCTTAAAAATCATCAACAAAAAACACCCGTGTGGAATCATAACTCTCACCCCACAAAGCAAACAACCTCGCCTTGGTCATTCGTTACACTGTTCCATTCCCTATATGGCAAATCCCAAATTGTTCCTTGCACCCCAAAACGACTTTATATAACATACGATTAAAGCCTATAATTTATACGATTGAACTCTATTGGAAAATAATACTTAGCTAAGCATGAGATGTGACATATTATATAATTTAGGACTTACTAAATTCTGGGCAACGAGTTAACTGTTTTACGTACATAATCCCCTTACTCCTCAGAATAAGCCTATGAAGAGGAAAGTTACTTTACTGATTAAGAAATTGAGAGTTGTAGTTAAGTAATTTGCACACAGTTAGAAATAATGGAATAGGAATTTAAGCCCAGGCAGAGTAAATTTAACACCTGTCCTCTAAACCACTGCACTAACCTGCTTTGAGAAGAGAAAAATAAATAAATAAATAAATAAATAAATAAATAAATAAATAAATAAAAACTGTGACAGGAAGAAACAATGGCAGTTTGAACAGCAATGCAAATAAACAGGATATATCAAATGCAGTGATACTCACCAACCAGTCAGTTTAGATATACCTTTCCACACTCACCAACATGCAAAGAACGATGCTTCAAACCACAGGTAGAAGTAGTCGTTTTTAAAAACATATCGAGCTAAAAAGTATGGGTCGTCATTTTAATTTCCATCATAATCACTATTAAT
Source organism: Macaca mulatta (assembly GCF_049350105.2). Taxonomy (NCBI): domain Eukaryota; kingdom Metazoa; phylum Chordata; class Mammalia; order Primates; family Cercopithecidae; genus Macaca; species Macaca mulatta. Next base: position 131,187,557 of record NC_133413.1, read on the forward strand.
CATAAGCTTTTTCATCTTGTCTATCCCTGTTTGAGAGTGGTGCTCCCTTGCACAAGTCTGTTTGGGCACCGATTTTGTGGTGGGTATTACATATTTTTGTCTTAAGTCTTAACTCTGCAGGCCAGAGCTAAAGGCAAGCATCATTAAAGGTCAAGGCCAGTGAAGTGGGTAATGAGGTTTGGTATATAAAACACTTGATATAAATGCAGGGGAACTTGTGGCTTTTAGAAAACATTAACAGCTTTGAAGTGCATCATTTGAAATGGAACGCCTAGTAGGCCAGTAGCTACCACAGAATAATTTTCCTTCACCAGACCACTGGTAGGTTCAGCTAGAAGCTTTTCACAAATATGGAGCCATGCAGAGTGAGTTATTTTTAATACACACTCCATGGGGTGACTGCTAAAATGCACCACTGAACATGAAGAGCGTTACCCAACCACAGCAGAAATAAGGAATTGAAGGGCTGTTCTGATGAGCTTCAAGGAAGGAAAATGGTCTGAATTCTCACATTGCTACCTACGCTTAAAAAAGAAGCAATTAAAATATCTAAGCAGACAGTTTTCATCTCCTCAGGTAGAAAGTGTTCTTACATATTCAGACTGGCGGGTCCCTGAGCCATAGGGGTTCAAAAGAAAGGTCGTTATAAATACTGTATAACATTAAAAGGATAATTACATTACCTATACCTTTTGTAATCATGTCTGGCTCCTCTTTCGTCAACCATCTTTCAAAATTGGCTTACATTAAATGTTTCCTAGGTCTATAAAGTCACTCTTTACTCCTCTACAGAGCAAGGTATAGCTTTCATTATACCACGTCTAATGTTTACCACCATAGTCCAGTAGTACGAGTGGTGGATGATGGGAGTCATAAAACGAGCAACTAATCTTCCAATTCTTTCTCTCCCTTCCCTCCTCCTCTTCTTTCTCCCTTCCCCTTTCCTTTCCTTCCTTCTCTCCTTCCCTTTCTCCCTCCCTTTATTCCTTCCTCTTTCCTTCCACCCATCCATTCATCCATCCTTTAGCATTTTTTCCTTTCTAACACATTTTAACAGCCTAATATGTGCCAAGCACTGTGCTAAAGGCTAACATGTATCGCTCATCACCGGCTCAAGTACTTCATAGTCAGCCTCAAATGCCCTACCTCCTCAATTACTTGAAGCTCCCTAAAACCAGAAGCCACGCCTTATACCTCTTTAACTTCCTTTTGTCCACCTCACAGTGTCTTCAGTTTGTGTAGTATACAGCAGGATGGGCCTGATGAGGTGTTAGATCACCCGATTTCCAGCTTCTGTTTGGAAAGGCTCAGTAAAATGGAAGTGCCAGAGAGTAGGAAGTCACGTAGTGACTAGTCACCTAGTAGGTGACTTCCTATTCTCTGGCACTTCCATTTCACTAGGGCCTTACCAACCTCATGTTACTCTAGAGGGAAATCTGCCTTAAATGCAAAACTGAGCATGACATTTCCCTGCTTAAAACACTTTACCCTCAATCTGAAATCCAATTCTGTAATAAGCCCCCCAAGGCATGGTCCTCAATTCCTTACTTTTTTTTCCCCCACTCTTCCCCCTCAGCAAAGTCTGAAGGTCACATTCTGCCCCATTAGCCACACTGAGCTACAGATGAGGCCCAAGCTCTTTCTTGGGCTGCCTGAAGACATTTGCCTTCTATACTGCCCTGTCCAAGAACAGACCAGATACCCTTCCCACGGGCTACCACAGCATCTCCTAATACCCATAATGTAGCCATTTTTCCTCCCTCTTATAGGTATCTGCATGGTGCTTATCTGCATCTGTCAGTAGAATGTTGCTTCTCGAGGGCAATATCCTAGTAGTGTATAGTTCATAGTACATAGAAGACACTCAATAAATTACTTGATAAAAGAGCAAATATGTAAATCAATGAGAAACTCTCTTGCAATGAGAGAGGAAGTGATTGTTTATAAAGGTGCGGTTCATCATCTAATGACTACCCTGGACATTTCTTACCATTACAACTTCAGCAAACTAGATTTAGTAGGCAGAAGAATGCCCACCCCCCCCTTCCAAAGACACCCACATCCTAGTCTTCTCCAGATCCTGTGAATATGTTAACTTATGTGGCAAAGGGTTGAAGATAGAATTAAGGTTGCTAATGAGATAACATTAAAATAGAGAAGAATTAAGGTTGCTAATGAGATAACATTAAAATAGAGAATTATCCTGGTGTGTTTGTTAGTGACCAAAGTAATCACAAGAGTCCTTAAAAATGAAAGGGAAGCAGAAAAGAGGCTGGAGTGATTTGATATGAGAAGGATTTAGGGTGCTATTGCAGGCTTTAGAAATGGAATGGGACCAATAGCCAAGGCATGTGGGTGGTCTCTAAGATCTTCTGGAAAAGATTTTTAAAAAGGGGGGGTTCTCCCTTAGACATCCAGAAAGGAATAAAGATTTGCTAATGACGTTAGTTCAGTGAGACCTGTGTCAGCCTTCTGACTTTAAAAACTGTAATAAATGTGTGTTGTTTCCATTTACTAGGGTTTCTAATAATTTGTTATAGCAGCAATAGAAAACCAGTACACCAGATAAGAAAACAGAAGACCAATGATGACAAATCATTCCAACCTTTGGAGCTTCCCTTTCCTGATCAACAAATTGGGGATAAGCATCCCTTATCTATTTATCTCCTAGGCCCATTTATGAGGATTAAAAGCTATAAGACCTGTGCTTGAACCTAAGACTCCGCACTTATTCATGGTGTGTTTTTGGCAAGTGACTTAAACTCTCTGCCTCAGTTTTCTTGTGTGTAAAAGAGGGATACTAATAGCATTGGGATCCAGGGAGCTGATCCGTGTAAAGTGCTTAAAACAGCATGTGGTACAGTGTTTTGCATGTGTTCGCTATTATTACATTCGAAAAAGAGTTTGCAAAAGGTTAGGCACTACAAAGTGATGAGGCAGAATTAGCATTCTTACAGGACACCAGTTCTCAAGAAGGTGGGGGGTCCACACCTCCCTCCCAGTGGCAGTTCAGAAACTTACAAAGGCTTTTTAGCGATGAAGTACAGAAGGGGTGTCACACTGCTGGCATTTAGTGAAGGAAGCTAGGGAAGCTGGACATCCTGGAACACCTGGGGCAGTCCTTCACAGTGAAAGGCTTGTCTAGCTCCTAAGTGATACCACACAGCCCTACTCATCTTCATGTGCAGCTGTGCATTGGTAGTGATTTAACATAAAGGTGCGAGCATCTAACTCTTTCATTATGACCTCTGGTGTAGTTGTGTCCATGCATTTATCTATTGAAATATAGTTTTTGTTTTAACAATTTATTTTATTTCTCCTTTATATTACTAGTAGGGCATTCTATAGATGTTTAAACTTAAATTAGAGTTAGGCTATGTTATTTGTGAAATTCACTTTACAATAATAAGAGGGGTGTTAAAATTTTGTTATTAGTGATGTGCACCAGGTCTGAGTTTATAGGATTTAAGACAGAATAAGGTTTAGAGATGGCTTAACCCAGCTCCTTATGCTTCCCAGTAAAGAAAACTAAGTCCTAAAAAGATGAAATTTCTTGTAAAAGTGAAACTAGTAGAAGATAAAAACCTAGGTTTCAAGACGCGAATCTCAGGGTATTGGGTATTCTTCAAGAATCTGTACATCCTAAATAAAGTAAGATTCCTTAAAATTCTAATTTTCTTCCAATCCTGATATTTTACTCCAGAAAATCACTGCCCCTCCCTTGCTCCCATCTTCCTCCTTGATCACTCCCACTTCCACCGTTGGAGAAAGTGACTGTGACAGTGAGGTTCCAGACCATCTCAGGCAAACATTCCAGGGGAGCATTGCTGAAGGGGAAGCTCTAATGGACAGGGGTAATGTCAACAACTGTCCTTGACTTTCTTCTTTGAGTTTCCACTTTTTCCAGTCCAGTTCCATAGGAGACCTTTGGGATCAAGGGATTATTCAGTCCACCCCCACCTCCATACTCCAACATGAGTCTTCCAGAAGATTCTGAACTTCTTGATCTCAACAAAGTTATGGATAAATTAATTTCCTTGCAGCTTCAGTTACAAAAAGTTGACCTATTTCAAAATACTGTTTTACTATCAATCTAAGAGCAAAAAACTCCTCTGTCCCTCCTGACCTGGAGCTGCCAAGGACATTTGTGCAGGTGCACTGTGCCCAGCTCCAGAGGGTGCCACTGACACTATGGTCTATGTGAATGCTGTTGCTGGAATTACAGGTACAATACCTGCATGGCTGGATGTGCAGCCCCTGCCCATACCCCTTAAAATGAGAAATGAGCTTGTGGTGTGAAGATTTCTGATCTTAACTTTAATGAATATTGGCTAAACACTGGCTTAACTGGCAGAGTTTATTCACGTTTGGATTACATTTAGTCTCCTTGCTGGCCATGTGTTTAACCATGGTAGGGCTGGGTCATGTTACAGCAGCTTCGTTTTGACAGTAGACACTTGGTGCATTAGGTTTTTAAGATTCACTCCTCCTTCCCGTCTCTCCCTTTTGAGTGGCCCACACAATTGCTGTTTCCTGCTGATTTGTCCCCAGCACTTCAGGAGTGGGGCGGAAGAATGCTTTGAACCCAATAACTCCAACCGGTTCAAGTACACAGTTCCAAGTGGAAGCTCAGAGCATCAGTATTGCCTAGAGGTTAAAAGTATAAGCTTTTATGTCAGATAGATTTGGAATGCTCCTGGCTATGTTACATTATTTATATTTTTTATTTTTTATTTTTTTGAGATGGAGTCTTGCTCTGTTGCCCAGGTTGGAGTGCAATGGCATGATCTCAGTTCACTGCAACCCCCGCCTTTTGGATCCAAGAGATTCTCCTGCCTCAGCCTCCCCAGTAGCTGGGATTAAAGGTATGGGGCACCATGCCCAGCTAATTTTTGTATTTTTAGTAGAGACAGGATTTCACTATTTTGGCCAGGCTGGTCTTGAACTCATGACCTTGTGATCTGCCCACCTCAGCTTCCCAAAGTGCTGGGATTACGGGCATGAGCTACTGCGCTGGCCACTATGTTACTTTATGCAAAAAACTTAATGTCTGTAAGCTTTAATTTCCTCATCAGTAAAATAAACAATAACAATAGTACTGGCCTCAGTTACTATAAGTGTAACAGGTAAAGCCTGGCACATATTAAGTGCTCAAGAAATGTTAGCTATTGATATGATTCTCTTTCTCCAGTTCTGTTTAACTCCTGTGGTCCCACAGGAATGGTCTCCCAGCATTACACCATAGTACAAAAAAAAAAGTGTTATAAAAATGAGAAATATAAACTCCAGTAAAGGGAAAAGATAGGACTGTCCTTGAGAAGGGACAGTTTTATGTTCATTTCATTTGAACTGTAAAACTACTTGCAGCAGATATTTGATACACGCCTTTCATTCTCAATGTGTTCTTCCATACAGCAGTCCTGTAAAGTAAGCAGGTCCAGCAGGTTTCCTTATTCCCATCTCATGGATGAATACGCTGAGACTTAGGGAGGTTATGTTAATTCTGTGGCGGAATCTATGCCTAGAATGCAGGCATTGAAACTTTTCCAGGGTTTCACTTTACAGGGTGTTCCACTCGTAGAGGTAGTAGCTCTCCACCAGGGGGCGCATGTCATGCAGTGGGGTGCGTGTGGGCGGTGGTTGGAGTACTAAACTAATCTCCATTTACTCCCCCAATAAACAAACAAAAAGGAATCTAGCCGGAAAAAAGGGTGTACTTGCTATACAAATGTACCTTCAAAACATTTCCCTTTGCCCTGTCATGTAACCAGATTACATCTTCAAAACCTCTCCTATGTAGAAACTCTGGAATCCACACTGCATGTTAGAATATGAAGTAGGTATGTCTTTTTAAAAAGCCCTTGAAGTGGTCCTAATAAGCCCCTTCAACTGGGAATCCCAGTATTAGGCTAAGCTACAAAAGAGAGGATTGTGATATTTGACTTGATGGTATTTGATGACTACCATTGCATTGAGAACGAACACTTTGGCTCAGAATAAAAGACACTGTTCTGAGGAGGGCCTCCGCTTCCCTTAATAGCAGCTGATTTTGAAAAACTTGGGCTGAGGATAAGGCTGCTACACTGAGCCAAAAATGTTCATATCTAGGAGACCCACAGGGTTTCTCCAGAGGTCCTGCCTATGACAAATGACAAAGTGTTCTAAGAATGTCATGTTAGAGGTTTTTACCAAACTCACTTTTCAGTTTCTGTTTCAAGAAACTGAAAGTCACATAATTGCTTGATTTTTTTTTCTTTCTCTAAGTTTATTTTCAATTGCAGAGAAATTTCTTCCTCTTTTTGGGTGAGAGATATTTTTTACCTCTTTGCCAAGTAATTATTCGTTAAATTGAAAGCAAGCAGAGGAAGAAAAGTAGGGACATAATAAAGGATAGTACCTAAAATAAAATGACCCGCCTTCCGCCCCACCCCCAACCCCTACCCCGGTATTTACAGTAAGTATTGCAAACTGAGCAGGTGCCCAACAGTTTATAGTCCAAATAACACTTGCCCCAGATCCCACCTGGCCCTTGTCACACAAACCAACACACACTGGAGTCAAGAAAACTTTTTTTTCCTGTTATGTTAATCATCAAGCCAAAGCAAATAGCTTTCCACTTTCTGGGTCCAGGGTGGTAATTGACTATGAAGACATCGCAAATCCTCTAGACAAACAAGGTTGGTGGGGGAGAACTTCTCTGTATTGTGGGCCAGGAGGTGGGCCATGACATACCAGGGAGTTGCATCAGCTGTCACACACTAGTGATGCTGGCACCCTTGCTTTAAACTTTCTCAGTTTCACACACCAGTGCCACGACTAGGTAAGCAGGAAATTGACTTACGTCTTTAGGGCTTAAATCAATCACCATATTACATGGTCTCAGATGGAATAGTCTATTTCAATAGCTATAGGTTCATTTATTCATTTACTCAGCATGTATGACATGGAGCAACTAAGCTCCAAGAGAGATCCACCGCTAAATAAAAGACTCCAGATACCGCAATCTATAGGTAGGCTAGGCTGAGTAAATAGATAAAATAATTACACGTTATTAGTGCTGACAGAGGTATGTACACAGCACTAAAGAGAAGAGAAACAAGTGAGAAATGCAGCTGTAGCCAAACAGGAGAATTCAGTTTACTACCATATGCCCTTCTCCCCGACATAACTCAACATAGCCATGAACAGTGCAAAACTGTAAATAGGTGGTTCCTATTCTATTCACATTCAATGATGAGGGGACTGGGGACATCAGATCTCAAGAGACAGAGAGTAGTTTCTAGGCTCCTCACACGCAGGGGGAACTGTTTACAAATGCAAAGTTGTTTCCACACTACTCAGAAAGGGCTCCAGAAAACGCAGCCAGAAAAACCACTTCACCAGCTCTCCACCCAGAGGAACCTGGAATCCAGACTGACCGGCCAGATGCCCGGCAGGGAAAGTGAATTTTCCCCAAAACTGCAACGTATTTCCCGGCCCCTGACACAACTCTCCAGGCATAACCCTAGTCCCCCATTTGCAGGGGGAACGTCCAGAAGGATAGTCGGAGTTTTAGCATTCACAATATTGCCACCTCTCTCTCACCCCTTTATGAGTCAATCCTCTTCTGCTGGGTTGCCCAGGCTTTAGAGTGGGAAATTTTGCCAAAGCGGAAAACTATGCGTTGCAATTACGCAGTGGCCCTGCTTGGCAACGTTGGATGTAGGAATATTCTAAGTTCACCCTTCATTCTCGATTCCATATCCCAATCCCTACACTCTACTAGGATTACTCGCAGACAAAAATGAAACAACGTATACTAAGCAGCAATCCGGCTGGGAAACCCTGCTAGCCTCGCTTTTCCATACACCCCTCCTGGGTTCAAGCCAACCCTGCGGACTGGAGACAAATTGCCCCCAGGGTGGGTAAAAGTTGACAAAACTCTATGCTGCCAATTCCTCCGCCCTCTCCCCCACCCACACACACACATTCGGCCCCCTGGGGTGTGTCGGCACGTGGTCGAGTGTGGTGTGAGTGTGAGCGTGCGGGTGGGAAGCCGAGCAGGTGTGTGCGCGCCCGGCGCTGCCCGCGCGCGGTTAACCCCTTACCTTCCAGCAGCACTTCCTTGCCCGCGCGCTTTAGCGCCTGCACCGCCTCGTCGTGGGTGGCGTCCCGCAGGTCGGCTCCGTTCACGGACAGGATGGCGTCGCCCACGTACAGGGCTTGGGTCTGGTCCGCCGCCAGCCCCTTGAAGATCTTGCTGATGAGGATGGGCATCTTGTTCTCCTTGCCCCCCTTGATGCTGATCCCCAACCCGCCTAGCTCCTGCTTCAGCACCTTCACGCCGCGCTTTTGGTTCGAGATGGACTCGGGCACCTGCTCCGGCAGGTCGGTGAAGGCGGTGCGGACCCCGGCGGGCGAGTCCGGGGGCTGCGCGCCGCCCGCGCCCGTGTGCCCAGCCCCGGCGCCCCTGCAGAACGAGCCATTGGTGGCGGTCCCAATGCCGTTGTACGCCGCAGCGCCCTCCTCGCTGCTCAGAACCAGGGCGTCCTCGCTCAAGTTCACCAGAACTTTGTGCCAGCGATCCCGCACCAAAACTTCCAGCAGCCCGCTCCGCTGCGCCCGGCCGCCTCCCCCGCCTGCCGGCCCAGCCGCCGCCGCCGCCGCCGCCGCTACCGCCATCTTTCCGGCATTCTTAAAATGCCATGTGATTGGAAAAGGGGGGAAAAGTGGGGAAGGGTGGCCGGGGGGAGGACGCGGGGCCCGGGGGAGCGAGGAGAGTGCGCCCCGTGGGGAGGTGGCGGCACGCGGGACTCCGCTCCGGGAGTTCGCAGACGCACTCGGCGGGAGTTGGCAGCCGCAGTCAGGCTGGTTCCCCCTCTCCTGATCCTGGGCGGGGTGGAGCAACCTAAAAGAAGAAGGAGAGACCGAGACAGGGGAGGGGAAAAAAGCCAGCAGCCAGTTGCAAAACCCCAAACCAAGGGGAGCCGCGGAGCAGCTCAGCGCTGGGGAGAGTCCGTGGGAGGAGGCACGCTGGCGGTGAAGGGCGGGGACCCACAACCCAGCGGCCGCTCACCTGTTCCAGCCGCCGCAGCCTTGGCGGTCACACGCCGCTCGCCCGCCCAGACCTCCCCGCCTCCGTCCCCGGAGCGCACGACGCCGAGGGGACAGCTTCCCGAGCGCCTTCCCCGTCCCGCCTCTCTCCAGCCCACCGCAGTCCCCCTTTCGTCCCAGCTCCTTCGCCGGGTGCGTGCGTCCTGCCTCAGTGCCCTCACTCGGTCCTCCTGAGCCCCCTCCCCTTTCACACCCAGCACGTAGAATTGTCCCTGGGTCTTACAACTCCTTTGTAACTAGATCCAGGTCTCCTCCCTCTGCTTCCTCAAACCCAGGCTTCCCTGACTCTGCGGAGTTCTTACCTGTCTCTCCTTTCCACCCGGGTTCCTAGGAGGAAGCTAAACTCAGACCAAGGCCCTGGACTCCCCAGGAGTTAAAAGGGAATACGCTGTCCCAAGATTCTAGAATGAAGACTCAACATAGCCCGAGTGCCTTAAACCTCCTCTCCTTAAATGCAGGAAATATTTTTTATGGAGCCCTGGACAGGTGTCTCTGCTGGCCTGGGGTTTTCAACAGGTCATGCCTGCCTCAGACCCCAGGGAAAAATGTTCTTCCAGCTGTAACTCATTCTATGCTTTAAGCTTTTGACCTATCTTTGTTTTCCCAGTGCCACACCAAATGCTGCCTGGGGATCTCTCTTTCTTCCTGAGTTCCCATATAAGAAGCCTCCCATTTAAGAATTCAGTTGGAATGGGTGATATTTCAAAAGTTACTTTGCAAGTTAGTTATTTGGATTTCAAGTTGCATTTTTCCAGGGTAACAATATTATAATGGTTGTTTACCTTCCCAGACCAATCCAGAAATGCCCACGTAACCCATGTCACACCTGAACAACCCTGAGTTCTTCTATCCTTGAACCTCTCCAGTTTTCCCCTAACTCTAAGCAGGTCTCAGGGTCCGCTCAAGGTATTTCGTGATTCTCCATTACGTACCCTTCCCACTGCGGTCTACCCTGTCTCCAAACACAAGACAAAACAAAACACACAGTTCTGTTAATTCCTGAAGTAACCCCAACCCAGCAAGGTGTTGAAATAAATCTTATTGAACACATTCCCATTGATGTGTATCATCGTTGAAAGTTCTCTAAGTCTTTTAGAATAACTCACACTTTTAATCAAGGAGGCTTAAAAGCTCAGATGACTCCCTAAAGAGTGGAGTCCCAACCAGGTCAAAGAATGAAATGAAAACATTTGGACGTTTTCTTGAGAAGGTGGAGTCATTGCAGGTGAGAAGGTGCCCTGGATTGATGCTTCTGCTTGTAGCTCTCCCTCTTCCTATATTTTTAACTCACCCATTTTGCAAAAAGCTCTTTACTCTTTCATGCAAAGGTGGCCACAGCAGGGACGGCAGCCTCAGGGGCTCTCCAGCCCTTTGTGACATGCAGAATCAGACAAGGAGCTAACACAAGTGGTATCACCATCCACTCTCAGGACCGAAAAGCAGCTGGGGCTAGCCCCTTGCTTTAGAGACTGACTCATGTGCATCATTCTTCAGTGAAACCAGAGCCTGAGTATCTGCGTTGAAATCCAGATACACTAAGGTTGAGATAGGCAACAGAGTGCCAGTGTGAAGATTTACAAATCAAGACAGATTGACTCCTGGACCAGAAATCCTGCATCAACATCATGCCTGCATCTTGCCTCTGTGGCCAAACAATGTGGGAGGCCCAGGCACAACCACAGATAATATATCGATTTGCCAGAAGAAACTGTAGGCTCTGGGATGGGAATTTCTCAGAATCTCTGTGATAAGCACATTTTTTTTTTCTGTGTAAGCAAACCTACATGGGAAGGAGTATGTTGGTTTTTGAAAGTTGCATCGGAATGAGAGGAGATAGTTATTAGGCCTGAGGCATGTATGTTAGCCAGAGATGCCCTTTCCAGTGGAATCATAATTACAGCTGCTATTCTAAGTTCTTTACACATATTAACCTAATCATCCCAGCAATTCTTGAGGATATTTACTATTACCGTCATTCCCATTTCACAGGTGAAGAAGGGGAGGTTCAGGTTTCATAAGCTGCCCCTGTCATGTAATTAGTAAATGGCAGAGTCAGGATTTAAAGCTGCGAGAGTCTAACCGTTGCCCTTACACTCTTGAAAATCTTCAAAGCCTGTTAGCTACAGCCCCTGTGTTCATCTGCACACTGAAGCCAGCCTTTCCACTGGGAGGGAGACACTGAGGAGGAAGGCCCTTCCCCTAGACCATATGGAGAAGGGTGGAACCAGCTGGTGCCTCTGGCCTTTCCTTCTTTCCAAGGTTGGAGAACACCCTGCCCTCCCCCAGTCGACACATTTTTTTCTATAGACATGTTAACAAGTTGAAACTGGTGACTGTTGTGGTCTTGTTATACTTCACTCTGTCTTTAAAAAAAAAAAAAACTGATGGTGAGGTGCAGTGGCTCATGCCTGTACTTCCAGCACTTTGGGAAGCTGAGGCAGGCAGATCACCTGAGGTCAGGAGTTTGAGACCAGCCTGGCTAAGATAGTGAAACCCCGTCTCTACTAAAAATACAATCGTTACCTGGGTGTGGTGGTGGGCACCTGTAGTTCCAGCTACTTGGGGGACTTAGGCAGGAGAGTTGCTTGAACCCAGGAGGCGGAGGTTGTAGTGAGCAGAGATTGTGCCAGTGCACTCCAGTCTGGGTGACAGAGCGAGACTCCGTCTCAAAAAAAACCCACAAAAAACAAAAACCTTTTTAATTTTAGGTTCAGGGGTATATGTACAGGTGTTTTGTATAGGTAAATTGCATGTCACGGGGTTTGGTGTAATTATTTTGTCACTCATATAATAAGCGTAGTACCTAATAGGTAGTTTTTCAATCCTCACCCTCCTCCCATCCTGTACCCTCAAGTAGGCCTGGGTGTTTGTTGTTTTCCTCTCAGACAACTCCACATATCTGGCCTCTGATTGCTAATGCTGACTCTCAAAGGTATACCTTATTGACCTCATTTTTTAGTTCAGTAAGGCCGGGACAACTGCACTGCGGCCATACTGCGTGTAATTAGGAAAGCATGTACTCTCTTAGGTGTCCCCTTTCAGAGAATGGTCACTGGAATGGTCTGAAGCGACCTCCAGCTTGCTTACTCATAGATGTGGCATTTGAAGCTCAGAGCAGAGCAAAGAAGGATCCAAGGCCACACTATAAGTTTGTGTCAAAGCTGAGTCTGGGAACAGTCCAACTTCAGGATTCTGGAAATTATACCTAAAGTCCCCTTTGTACCCGATTTCTTTCACTGAGCTCTGTCCCCTGTTCTGTATCTTCTTCCAGTCCTAACTTTGACTTCCATTGTCCACCCAGTCCAAACGGAGATCCTTCTGTTGCTCTTTCCCATGAGATATGCATTTTCCTACAGATATTTGGATGGATTTAGCCTTGGAAGAGCAGGTCACACAATCTTCAGCCCCACAGTAGCCACAGATACATAACAGAAGAGTATCACGTGGGGAAAGAACCATGTTCTGTTTATTCTGTAAAATTTCGTTGTGCCCCAACCATGTTCTTGGTGCTGGGATACGGGAGTGGACATACCAGCAAAGACTCTCTCTGTGAAGCTTGCACTGTAGGGTAGGGTGGAAGTGGAGACGGACTATAAACACATCACATACTTTCATGTAGAAGTAAATGCTGGGAAGAAAAAACAGTCATAAAATTGAGAGCTGCTGAGGACCAGCTACTGGAGGTGTTGGCTATTAAGGAAAGCCTTTGTGAAAAGGTGACATTTAGACTGAGACATGAATAATAAGAGGCAAGCCTTGGAAAGACCTAGGAAAGAGGGTCCCAGGGAGAAGGAAAAGCCAGTGCAAAGTACCCGACACAGAACCAAGCTGGTCTGGTTCAAAAGACCCAAAGGAGGTCAATGTGGCTGGGGCAGTCCATGGGAGGAAAAAAGAGGTGAGAGAGGAGATCAGAGAGATAGGTTGGACCAGGCCTCAGCTTGGGGCCTTGGAGGATCATAACACAGACCATCTTCCTTGTCCTCTTTGAGTTTCAACAACCATATGTTTTGGGTTTTGAAGAACAGTCCTGTTTTTAAAACTTACTTTCAATTACCTGCTAAGTAAATTTCTACTGATTAGAATATGTGCTCCAATATTTCAGTTTGGAAAATATGATCACTGTGCTTTTGATAGTGTTTCATGAATAACAGATTAAGCATCTTAAAGGGGGTTTTTCCGATGCATATAGAATGGAGAGTAATAGAATGTGAATACTGGAGAAGAGGAAGTGGAGAGCTCTTTGATATCTATGGGTATGTTAGAGACCAGAATGAAAGCGGAGCAGGAGGGGCTCTTGAGATGCAAAACTCCCAAGATGAGGCCTACGTATTTAAACAGGTATCAACCAACACTTTCTGAGCATATACTTTGGTAAATAACTGAGGTAGGTGCTGGAGACAGGTACACCCAGGGATGCAAAGATGATCAAGACAGGAAGAAGACATGTACACAAAGAGCCCACAGGGAGAATTAGGTAGCTGCAGTGCTGAGACTGAAATGAGTCTGGAAGCAGCCAGCCTCCAGATTTCAAATCCCAGTGCTAGACTAGTGATTCTTATTTTTTTTTTTTTTTTTTTTTTTTTTTTTTTTGAGACGGAGTCTCGCTCTGTCGCCCAGGCTGGAGTGCAGTGGCGCTATCTCGGCTCACTGCAAGCTCCGCCTCCCGGGTTTACGCCATTCTCCTGCCTCAGCCTCCCGAGTAGCTGGGACTACAGGCGCCCGCCACCTCGCCCGGCTAATTTTTTTGTATTTTTTAGTAGAGACGGGGTTTCATTGTGTTAGCCAGGATGGTCTCGATCTCCTGACCTCGTGATCCGCCCGTCTCGGCCTCCCAAAGTGCTGGGATTACAGGCTTGAGCCACCGCGCCCGGCCCGTGATTCTTATTTTAAAGGTAAAGCACTGAGAATGGGAGATGGCACATGATTAGAAGGCTGAGTGGTTTCTTTCTTCTCTGGTGTGCCCCAGTTGGCTAGCAGATATGTCACCATTTTAAAAGGATTGGGAAACTCCCTCTATTGCATATACCTGCATAGACCTGGGCAAGTCCTTGGTAAACTAGACAGACAATCACCCAGACTCTCAGCCAACCAGTCAGTCAGGTGAGAGTTATTTGACTGCTCACTATGTTTAGAATTTGATTGTGAGGACGTTTTCAGGCTTAGCCTAAGGCAGAGTTGTAAAGTAATTAGTTGTTTATCCTTCATCATCTGTTATTGATTTCTGCTCTTTTTACTTCTCTTCTATAACAATCTACTGTTGAAACAAACTTTATACTAGTATTTTAATATCTATGGTGTAAATTTGTCATTTTTCCTCAGGGATTATACATTTGAAACTGTGGAATGATAGATTCCATTTGGCAGACATGTCAAACATAAGAGATCTGTAAAATCCTAATAGCAAGCTATCCCACTACATACTAGAAACTTCAGCAAATGGACCTAAGTAGGTATATCAGATGTGGGAAGTAAAAAGGAATAAGAAATCAAAGTTTCACCCATATGCATCTTTAAAATAATATGAAAAGAAATTTGAAATAACTGTTTCAGGGCCTTGCTAAACTATTAATACTCTTCAGATTGCAAAGGAGATTGGTTATTCAATTACTAGGAGAACATTTGCCATCGGGGTCTATATGTAGGGAGACCTCTTCATCCCTTCTCCACCATATCTACTTCCTTTATGGAATCATTTCTGTGTCCCTCCGTTGATTCATGAGAAATGGCAAATTTCTTTTCTTACTCTGTATCAAAACTTGCTAGTTCACTTTTGTTTATAACTCACCTGACCCACTCCTCTCTGCTCCAGCAGTTTCCTTCCAGACACCCCTGCCCCGCCCCTGGTTACCTCTTTGTACTGGACTCTTAGGCCATCAGTATGACTAGCGCAAATTCTCTTATATCCTAAATGGATATCTCTTCCTTCTATTCTTTAACTATAACTGAAACTTGGAATAGTCCCCAAATACCACATCCTTATCCCACTGCCTTCTCTGGCAAGGGCCTCAAATTCTTCTACTGCTCTGGGAATCTCTTAAAGGTAAACCAAGAGTTTTTCTGCCTAGAAATATTTCCAGATCATGGAATATTTAGGGCCTTTCATTTTTCATCATTGAACAAACTGTAGCACTTTCTTTAAATTATTTTTCATCTTTCCCCCCACTCTTCTAACAACATAGACATTTTGCAGTGACTTAAGCTACTGGCACATGCTTTTCCTTTTCAGTGAATTCTTCACTATTATCAGTCATACATGAGTATCTTTAAGTAAATTCTAATTTACTTAGAGTGGCTTTGTGATTTGGAACTATCTCTTTTCACTTCTTGACTTTGGTTTCTTGACTATAAAATGATAGAATTTGATTTGATGGTTTCATTGAACCCATAATTTTGATTATAATTTGGTAGAAAGGAAAGACATCCAAGAATTAATGACCTAATAATTAGAAATCATATGAGATGATTTCAGTACTTTCAGACTTTAGAATCTAAACTTTAGATGTTCGACTTGTGCTTATGGCAAAAGAATTGAGTTTCATGGAAAAGGTAGGCTTTGAGCTGAGTCTTAAATAAATTACAGACTTTGGAGCATAAGAGAAAACATTCCTAGCAGGGAGATCAACTTGGTCAAAGGCAAGAAGAAAAAGGATGTGCATTTTCTTCACTGAGCAGTGGGTTGACCAGCTTGGATGGGTTTGGGAAAGAAATAAGACAGTGATCTGGTGAAAAGATAGTGTTATTAGTCAGAATACTTGGCTCCAAATGATGGCATTTCAACTGACACTAAATGCCAGTGGGAAAAAGCATTGGTTCACGTAGCCAATCTGCTAGAAGATCAAGGGAAAAACGAGCCTCAAGTACAGCTAGAACGTGATACCAGCACACTGCATTTTCTTAGGTTATACAAGGCTAAACCATGGCCACTGGCAGCTTCCAGGTTCATGGCACTCAGCTTGGCTTCCAGGAAGGAAAGGACCCTTCTCTCCTAAACTCAATTCGAGAAAACTTTCAAGCAAAGAGAGGAGTCAGGTGACTCAGCTTGGGTTACATTTCTATCCTTCTGAACACAGACAGAGAACATGATTGACAGCCAAAGCCTCATGGCTAGAGTGGGGGTGATAAGCAAGTCACCAAAAGAAAGGCATGTGTTCACTAGAATACATCTGGAAGCAGACTGGGCCAGACTAAATGATAGCTCTTCACTATAGATATGTTGGAAACTTACTATAGAATTTATCTAAAAGCACTGAGAAGCCATTCATTCCTGCTAATCAAAAGAGAGGTATTATCAAAACAGATACTGGTGACAGATTGAGGATTAAGTAGTTGGGAAAGACTGAGATGCTTTAGCATGATTCCTTGCACACAATAGGAATACAAGCCTTTGGCAAACTGAAGCAGGAAAACGACTTAGGGAGATTGTTCAATAGCTTAGGCAGGATGGCTAAAAATCAGTATTTGTGTGGAAATAAAAGAGATGGTTTTAAAAAAGATTGAACAGCTTGTGATGATTTATTGGATAAAGAACTAGGAAAAGGAGGAGAAGCCAATGAAATAACAATTAGTTTTTATTAAACCTTTACAAGGTGTTAGATTCTGTGTGTACTTAACATATACCATTGATTCCTGACAGAAATTATTTGAGGTAGGTAATATCATCCACATATTACAGATGAGAATGTTGCACTCAACAGGTTCACACTTTCTATAAGCATTTGAGTTGGGGTTCAAACCTAGTCTAACTTAGATCTGTTTTTCTTCAAACTTATGCTCATAACTGTTACAATATACTAGGCACGAACTTAGGTAGTCAGAAAGAGTGTGGAAGGACTTGTCAGGAGGTGATGTTAGTTCATTTTAGATTTGTCAAGTTTGAGGGAATAGTGGAACATGAAACAGGTTGTGGCCTAAAGGCATTATAGTTGAGGGCCTAGATAAGGGCATTTAGGTATCTGTTAAGGTTTGAATGTATGTGTTCCCCCAAAACTCATGTCAGAACATAAGACCCAATATGATAGTATTAACAGGTGGGACCTTTGGGAGTTGATTAAGTCATGAGAGTAGAGGCCTCATAATGCAACTGGCAACATTATGAAAGGGCTAGAAGGAACTAGGTAGCCCCTTTTGCCTTTCTATCTCTTCTGCCATATGAGGACACAACATTTGTCCCTTCTGGAAGATTCAGCAACAAGGTGCCATCTTGGAAGAAGAAACTGGTCCCTCACTAGGTGCCAAACCTGCTACTGCCTTGATCTTGGACTTCCCAGCCTCTGGAGCTGTGAAAAAAAAAATTTCTATTATTTATAAATTACCCAGTCTCAAGTATTTTGTTCTAGCAGCACAAACAGATTAAGACAGTATCATTTACTTAGATGTAAAACTTGGAGGCCAAGAGGAAGAACACACATTTAAAGGCAAAAGGCAATTGCTGTATTTCACATCTGAAATGAAAATTCAAGCCCTTTGAGGTATCACTACACACTACTTTTACATACAGTGTCCACTGAACTAAACTCCAAGAAGGCAACAGGATGTCTAAAAGTTCTCATCTGCCTGGTGAAGGGACAAAGAAAATTAAAGCAAGCAAAATGCAGAGCTTGGAGACAGTCTGAGGCAGCTGCCTCCTTTTCCCATCTCCATGAGTGTAAATATTTTTCTCCACAGGAAGGGAATTGTAGTGGAAGTAAAGAGGGGAAAAAATTCTCCCAGGACCATACTAGAATAGAATGGCAAATTTCAGGAATAGCCAGACTGACCAGTATAGAGAAGAGTCAATAAAAATGCTTTCAGAAGTATTATAAAGGAGAAAACAAATTATCAGCGGCTAACTAGAATCTCTGTTTTTCATATGTTTATATTGAATATTATTTATGCAAGGAAGGAACTATGTTTAAAGTTTTATAGCTATTATAGAATTAAAGAACTTCAAGGTAACATCTAGAAGTTGTTCCCAAACTTTGGAGGGAATTAGAACCACATGGGGAGCATGTTAAAAATGTAAGTAACATATCTAAATTCCTTCTACATTTATCAGCAGACATACTTCTGTAATGAAGAGCTTTCTCCAATATACGGCTATTTTTGCTGCCGTTGTTTTTACATTTCACTTCAACATAGATTCTTCCTTAATGTGCCATAATTCACTACTATCATTATTCTGCTTGTTGTTTTGATATCCAAAATTTGGCCAGTATGAGCCTCTTCAAGCTGACTCCTATGTTCTTTTGACAGGTCCCCTTTGTCCTTAAGTATTTTTTTGTTTGTTTGTTTTTTGCCTTCTGGCAGGATTAACTTGTATTTTTTCTGCCTAGTCCTGGCATCAGCCATTCCTTTAAAGATCCCTGATTCCTTTTAGTAGGAAAGGTCACATAGGAACCAAGATCTGGAGACCAGGTAAACTTCTTGCTACTAAGGAAGACAGATAGCGTTCATACTCATATCGCCAATTCAAACCTAATATCATAAGGTACTTCCTTACCTTTCCTTATTCACATTTGTATCTCCCAATAAGTGAGAAATTTGGTTTTCAAAAATGCCAATAGATTAATTCATTTTTCAGTATTCTACAGTATAAAAGGAAATTGTTTCAGAATTATTGTTTCAACAACAAAACTACCAAACACGTTCAAAATTTCTTTGCAGTTTGTTTTGTTCTTAGTATATATCCCAGTAAAAGTGCACAAAGTACCATATAGATGCTTGATCTAATCTACCATCTAAATACAGGCAAACAGGCAGATCCAGACTATGGGACATTCAAAAAAACAAATGGCTTAGGTTCTTAAAAATGTCAAGTTATGGAAGACAAGAAACATCGTGGAATTGCTCTAAATGAAAGAAAACTAAAGCGACATGAAAACCAAATAAAAGGCAAAATCTTGGATTAAATCATCAAAGAGAAACTATAAGGACTTTTGTGTGTGATGAAATTTAAATATAGACTATATTTGATAATATGATTGCATCAATGTAAATTAAATTTCCTAAGTGTGATAATAGTATTGTGGTTGTGAAATGTCTTTGCTCTTAAAATATATGTGCTCATGTGTTTAGGGGTGACATGATGTCTATAACTGACTTTCAAATGGAGAAAGAAAAGAACTCTCTAGGAAATGTGGTAAACTATAAACTAACTTTTAAATACAGAGACAGAAACAGAGAGAGGATGTAACAGCAAGAGAAAGAGATCCAAATAAGAGAATCTAGTGATAGATAAATGGGTTTATGCTGTATGATTCAACTTTTTGTAGGTTAAAGTTTTTTTTGTTTTTTCAAAATAGAGTTGGGGATAATAATGCAGAAACCTGAGCCCCACCCCAAAACATTCCGATGATTGTGATCTTAGTTAGTGTCTGAAAATGTAAATTTTATCAACAGGATTCTGATGCAGATTAGATAGCATTTTAAGAAAGATTGAGTAGACACATCATGGAAACTCAAGGCCAAAGACTCTTCAAGATCATATATCCTTGGCTAAAGAAACAATTTCTTTTGCCAAGCCAACACTAAAACTTCCTCTACCAAGGAATCAGTGGTTCTAGATCAGTCAAACCCAAGAAGATAGAGGGTACTTAACAAATATTTAATAAATGGTTGGGCATGGTGTCTCATGTCTGTAATCCCAGTATTTTGGGAGGCCAAGGCAGGATGATTACTTGAGGTCAGAAGTTCAAGACCAGCCTGGGCAAAATAGCAAAACCCTGTCTCTACAAAAAAATAAAATGAATAAACATTAGCTGGATGTGGTGGCACAAACCTGTAGTCCCAGCTACTTGGGAGGCTGAATAGAAAGGATCACTTGAGCCCAAGATGTCCAGGCTGCAGTTAGCCATAATCACACCACTGCACTCCAGTCTGGGTGATGGAGTGAGACCCTGTTTCTTTAAAAAAAAAGATTGCTAGATAATTATGAATGCTTAGTATACTAGAAAAAGAGAATGGAACTGATTTAGTGCCCCATGATTGTTACCCAGGTGTTTTCAGATACTTACCCTGTTGTAATCTTTCCAAGAAACCTGTAAGATATAGACTGATAATTTATTTTTATGTATAATAAAACTGAGGTTAAACAACTGTGAAGTCAAACTACCTGGATATAAATTTCAGTTACTTAATTTACTGACTCTGTGATACTAGGAAAAGTCATCTTTTTAAGCTTCCATTTACCTGGCTTTAAAACAGTGTTTCCAAATTATTTTTATCTCATAGGATTATTTTAAAGATTAAATAAAATCGTGCATGTAGGCACTTGACACAGGACTCACCTAGAGTAAGTGATCAATAAATATTAACTAGTCTTACTAGATCTGAGAGCATTGAGCTAATAAGTGGTAAACAACCTAGTTAAAGTAAATAGCTTAAGACAAGTGGAAAGATTATTTTCTCTATATTTAGTTACAATAATAGTGTAATGAATATAAATTCACCTTGAATTCTTCAACTATTTCTCTTCTCCCTTTTCTCTTGCCTCCCTCTCTTTCCTAAAACAAACTGAAATTTTTATCCTAAGGCATTGTTAAAAGTTCAATGTGTACAGGATGCTG
Source organism: Macaca mulatta (assembly GCF_049350105.2). Lineage (NCBI taxonomy): Eukaryota > Metazoa > Chordata > Mammalia > Primates > Cercopithecidae > Macaca > Macaca mulatta. The sequence continues at coordinate 131,208,193 of NC_133413.1, forward strand.
AAGTTTAATAGTAAAGTGCGAAGGTTGGCAAACTATTTTCCATGGACTAGCTACTCAATTTCATAAAGTTTCATTGGAACACAACCACACACATTCATTTACACGTTGTCTATGGCTACCATTCATGCTACAATGGCAGGCAGAGTTGAGTAATCCTGAGAGAGACCACAAAGCCTGCAAAGCTTAAAATATTTCTAACTTGACCATTTACAAAAAAAGAATAACGCCTGCTCCAATGTCTTAAAATACTTTGAAAGGGACTGGAGAGACTTTAAAAGCAGAGAAAACTGGAAATTAGGGTAAGGGGCGCCAGTCTGGCAAATACAGTCAGGTGTCACTTAATGATGGGGATATGTATTAAGAAATGCATTGTTAGGCAATTTGTTGTGCAAATAGCATAGATGGTACTTAAACAAATCTAGATGCTGTAGCGTACCACACACCTAGGCTATGGACTAATTTCTAGACCACAAACTCGCATAGCATGTTAGACAATTATAACACAATTCTACGGGATCACTGTCATATATGTGGTCCTTCCTTGGCTGAAATGTCATTAGGTGGCTCATAACTGTAATAGGCATTCCAGTCTATGGTGGCTATCATTATTATAAACAAAGGAAACAAAAAAGAGAATCTGAACCGACATTTGAGAGGACCTGCAATGAACCAGTTTGCCATACCTTCTCATGCAAGCCTTACATCAACTCTGTAAGGCAGAAGTCATCCCAGTTTCAAAAATGGAGATTTGGAACACAGAGGCATGAAGAAACCTGCTCAAGGTCACATTAAGTGTGGGCGGAAGGACTGGAATTCAGACTCAAGTTTGACAGAGTCCACATCATGTCCCCTTTCCACTGGGCTTCAGTTAATTGAAACTCAATTTTACATTCCAGGTTCTCTGAGTGAGGGCCTTTAAAATTATTTTTAAAGGGAAGCCCCCAAGAGGATTAACTGCTCTTCTGAAGAGTGAGTCTGTTAGCCTTACATGGCTATGCTTTAAATTCTGTCCCATAGGCTTCCTGAAAGGTTAAAAAATTGTGGCTGTTCCTCTTGGTCACCAACACCAATGCCCCCGAGTCAGATCAGTGTTAGATTGCAGTAGAAATTTCAGTAAGATTGCAAAACATTTTACTGCCTTTTATTTTCTTTCCAGAAAGTTAACCAACTGAAAAATTTGTTTGGGGATATTGGGGATCCCTCCCTTCCTACCCCTCTCTCTTTTCTTTTTTTCATCATCTTTCTTTATTTTTAAAGGGAGCATTTTGTTTTGTGGTTTCTACAATAAAATCCACTTAGAGTGAACTTAGATTTTGTCACAAAACATCCTTTAAAACCAGTGAGTTCTGAAATTCTTTCAAGGCAAAAATTATTGTGATTCTTCTTTGGCAAATGTGGAAGCTTGTAACCGAAGGAGAATGACGGTAGGTATATATTATATTTACATATATCACGTATGTGATTATATCAGAATTTATTTATTGATTTATTTATATTTTTTGAGACAATATCTCATTCTGTCACTCAGGCCAGAGTGCAGTGACGTGATCATGGCTCACTGTAGCCTCTACCTCCTGGGCTCAAGCAATTCTCCCCACTCAGCCTCTTGAGTACAGAGGACTACAGCTGCACGCCACCATGCCCAGCTAATTTTTGTATTTTTTGTATAGATGGGGTTTTGCCAGGTTTCACAGGCTGGTCTCAAACTCCTGGACTCAAGCAATCTGCTCACCCCAGCCTCCCAAAGTGCTGAGTTTATAGGCATGAGCCACTGCACCTGGCCAGAAGTTTATTCTTTGCCTTCAAAAGGAAATATGTCCTCTTTCAATTTTGAAACAATCTTCCTTCTAGCCTTCTATTCAGTTTTCCAAATTTTGACAGAGTCATAACTATAGGAGAGATATATCCCTATTACAAGAAAACAATGCAAGTAACATAACAAATGGCCTCATATTTGGGGAATAATCAGAAATGGTGAGAGATGTGCAAAACTAGGGAGCACAAACTTCATGTAAAGGGGCAGCACTACTTAGCTCCAGCCAGCATTGCTGCCATTCAGGAAAGCACAGGGGTGAGATCTTCCAATTTTCTAAGACAGTCAAGAAATATACTTTTAAAGGATTTTTAAAAATTGGCTCAAATTGTAAAAAATATCATTTGGCCCCAAAAATAAAATAAAAGGCAAGCAAACCAAAAAGACTCTTGCAGGCTGGATTTGGTCTTCAGATTATGAATCTGTACCTCTCAATTTAAGTGAAGTGATTTGGAGGTCTGGATTTCTATCTGAGTCTCCAGGCTGTTTGCATAGGGCAAGTCTAGCCTCAACACTGTGATCCAGTCTCATGTTCTGATACAGTGAAGTCCCTGAGTTCCAAGGACTACCTGTCCCTGCTCATACAATTAATGCAACCCTGCAAAGGAGGCTTCTCGGCAGTGAGCTGATTGGCCTTCCTTCTGCTTGATAGCATGCTCCATAGACCTGCACCAGTGCTCAAACGCTCGACAGAAATAAGGATGGCAGACAGTTTGTTTTCTGCTATGTGATTCCATGGGAGACTAACTGCTTTTATATTAGGTTCTTTCAAAAAGGCAAGAAACAACTATCAGATAGTAATTTTCCACGTTTTTCTGAACACCCAGTTGTCAAGTGACAAAGACTTCCACAGACTAGCAGTAGAATCAAATGTAAGAAAACCAAAACAACATTATGGAAAAAGCTTTAAAAATGGTACTTGGATAGAGATGAAATTTGGGTTTACTTTAATCTATAGAGATGCTGGAATTCTCCTGATTTGGTTTGGCTGTGTCCCCACCCAACTCTCATCTTGAACTGTAGCTCCCACAATTCCCAGGTGTCACGGGAGAGACCTGGTGGGTGGTAATTGAATTATGCGGGCGAGTCTTTCCCGTGCTGTTCTTGTGATAGTGAATAAGTCTCAAGAGATCTGATGGTTTTACAAAGGGGAGTTTCCCTGCACAAACTCTCTCTTGTCTGCCACCATGAAAGACATGCTTTTGTTCTTCCTTCACCTTCTGCCATGATTGTGAGGCCTCCCCAGCCACGTGGAACTGTGAGTTCATTAAACCTCTTTTCTTTGTAAATTACCCAGTCTCAGGCATGTCCTTTTCAGCAGCATGAAAAGGGACTGATACATCTATGTACTTTTAATTTTCTATAAACATAGTCAACCCAGAGGAAAATATTTCTGGTTAAGCACCTGGTTTTGCTAGTGTTTCTAATATTTTAGAAATTAGCTTTAGCCACAGCAGGCTTAACACAGGTGCAGGGGTAGAGTTTGGGAAGCAAGAAGACCTGGCTCATAGTAGCCTTGGGAAGTACAGCCTGACCTCTGGTCATCCTGGAGAGGATGAGATTATGTCTGCATTTCAAGGCTTCAAATCCTAACAATGCTGGGAACCTGGGAAGTTTCCAGGAGAAACAGCCTTCCTCTTTCTTCCTTTCCTAGGTAAGTACAAGAAGTGTAAGTTATCCAGTCATTCTCTGGCTTTTTGTTTTTATATTATATTAATTTCTGTTTGAAAATGTTTTCATTTCAAACAGTATATTATGATGGCTGTTGATCCTTAACAATTCTTGGAAACACAGGCATCTCAGGTGGTTTTCTAACGAGGACATAAAAGCTTAGCAAGGTGTTAGACTTTATCAAGGATACTATAACTCAGTTTTTCTGTGTCAAACTTCAGTGTTTTATTTTATTTTTTTTCTTCTTCAATGTCTGGAGAATCACCATTTTACACAATACTGCACCAATTCTGTTGAGGCCATCAACTTTTTTTTTTTTTTTTTTTGAGACGGAGTCTTACTCTGTCCCCCAGGCTGGAGTGCAGTAGCGCGATCTCCACTCACTGCAAGCTCCACCTCCCGGGTTCATGCCATTCTCCTGCCTCAGCCTCCCATGTAGCTGGGACTACAGGTGCCCACCACCGCGCCTGGCTAATTTTTTGTATTTTTAGTAGAGACAGGGTTTCACCGTGTTAGCCAGGGTGGGTCTCGATCTCCCGACCTCATGATCCACCCGTCTCGGCCTCCCAAAGTGCTGGGATTACAGGCATGAGCCACCACACCCAGCCAAGGCCATCAACTTTTAAACCTGATTCATAGGTCCCTCATGACTTTGACTTCAATATTATATAAACATTCTGGTAATTTCAGAAACAATTATTGACTAATCCATAAACAGCCTGTACTAGACACTTTTCTGGGATTAAAAAATAGGTCTCAGTTTCTGTTGTTAAAAAAATGGGCAATTTGCAGTTTAAAAGAAAAGATTTAGATGAAACTCCCAGAAAATAGAGGTAAAACTAAGAAAGTAGGTCTCATAGCATGTGTCAAACGGAGAACTGAGTACTTTACATATGTCATCTGATGTAATCCTTGCAGCAACTCTCCCAGGCCACTGTGATTATTCACCTGGCAGTGGAATAAACTATTGAGTAACTTGCCCTAATGACAGAGATGGGATTCAACCCCACTTCAACCAGGGGTCAAAGTTCTGGAGAGTATTGCTTTGCCATTCTGACTCACCGAACACACACAGAAGCCCATTGTGCTGGGGACTGAACACTTAAATGCCCAGAAAAATGTGGAAGTTGGGCATTCTTAGAGAAGGGCAGGACCAGAGGAGTGAGCTATTGAGTTAGAGCTTGAAAGTAATGGTGGGCATGGATTGGTGCAGACCAGGTGGTGGTGAGGAGGTCAAGGATGGATTGGAAAATCATGAGGAATTATGGAAGAATAGGTTGGTACTGTGTAATGCAGTTGTTCTCAGAGGTCAGATGGCTTATCTGGTGGTGGAGATCTATAGGGATAGCACAGTGGTGAGCTCTTGAAGCTGGATTTATAACTGTGCTCTTTGTTCTGAAGGAGAATGTGTTGCTTTTGCCAAAGCCCTCATCTCCTGAGATCAGGTATGTCCTGGGATAGAGGAAAAGCAAGGTTTTGCAAGATCTATGGGAGGATAGTGAAGGGGCTCACCTGAGTCAGGAAGAGTGAACTAAACCATGCCTTTCCTTGAGAACTGTGAAGGCAAGTTTAAAGGGCCTCTTGAGGGTGTTACACACACTTGTTTCACAACACAAAGCTTTGTACACATTCTTGAAAGGTGATTCAAATTTTGTACCTTTCAGAATCATGGCCCACAGACATATTTTGTTTGATTGGCATAGTTTGATGAACTGGGAAATTTCATCTAAAAATTGATTGTTTAGTTTCTCTGGAAAAAAATCAAATTTTAAAACTGGCCTTTAAAATTAGCCACAGGTTGTTTGCTGCTCCTCTCATAAAGAGGTGGACGTGCATGTTCCCTCCTGTTCAGAAAAGAAGGTCTAAGGAGAAACCTTAGTGATACTACTATAAAGATATCTTAAAGTTGCTCCAAGAAGGTCAGAGAGAAAACCAAGTGGCATCCAATTATTTATTTGTTCATCCATTCAGGCATTCAATTAGTTAGTCATCCAACAAGCATTATGCATTTGTTCAGGCAAAGACACTAGGCTGGGCCCTTGTTAATATATAGGTGCATAAGATACAGTCCTTCCCCTCCAAAAGTGCTCCCGAGGGATCCCAATGGAAATTTTCTGCCTTTGAAAGCAAGGAGATGGAGTAAAGAACTACTACTCTACTACTACTGCTACTGGTAAGACTACTACTACTATTAACAATAATAATAATATACAATAGCCATAAAAATCGTACAGTCCTTTACAGTTTATAAAATATTTTCACAATATACACTCTCATTTGGTCTCCACAATAACTCAGCAGTAGAGAGGACAAATCTTTTCTCATTCACAGATGAAGAAGTAGAATTTAAGCCCAAAGTCTTAAATTCCAGTGCCACAGTGTGACACTAACAGGTGGTGGAGCTGGAGCTGGTTGTCTGAACTCCACTTTGTCTATTGTATCCTCAATATTTTGGAGCTACAGTTGCTGCTAGAAGGTGATTCCCATCTTGTGAGCTATGCATGGCCCCAGGGAAACCTTATTTCCTGGAGGACTTTGGCCATCTCAACCATTCCGGAAGGGATTCCATTCTGACATGGGATGACGGTAGGATGGTAGGACTTGTTGGACTTTCTGTGTAGTCCTCACTAAAGAGCAAGCATTTCTCTCCAGGATATGTTGTGCTGTTGGAGACGCAGGACCTTTGGGTGAGGACTCGTGGCAGCTTAGAGAGGCCTGGAGCCACATAACTGATCCTGAAACCTCATGAAGGAACCAAAGCTTTGGAAAAGAGGAACTACAATGTTTTATGCTGTTACCTAGAGATCCTGGATTGGTGTGTCTAAATCTGCCCCCTCAATTCCCTCCTGACCCATTTAGGACAGAGCATTTGGAGCCAGGACACTCAGGCCAAGATGACAACTGACTGGCCAATGTCAGAAACCAGAAATGCAGCAGGAGTCTCCATGTGAGGCTGCCCAGAGCACAGAAACCCAGAGTCCTTGAGGAAATGGCAAGATTCAAATATGGGAAAAACGTAAATCAAACACATTCCACAAAAAAAGAAACAAAAGTGATAATAAATTTCCAGAAAGGTTCTCGGCTTTATTTGTAATAAAAATTAAAACAATAAAAGCATTATTTTTCATGTCTCAGGTTGGCAACTATTTTAGAAGTTTGGAAACATCCAATCTTAAAGATAGTGTGGGGAGATAGAACTCCAACTCCCTATCAGTGGACTGCACACTTTTTTTGGAGAGCTTTATAGCAACATTTATGATGTACATACACTTTGACCCAGCTACTCTATTTTGGGGAATTTTTCTGACAAATGTACTCACACAGGTGCACAAAGATACTGTACAAGGAAGTACATTGTAACAATTTTTAACAATACTAAGAGTATGGAAACAATTATGATGCCTATGGAATTCCCTAATACCAAGGGAACATTTTCTAAATGTCCAAATGATATTGAGCAAAAAAAGCAAGAAGTAGAATAGCACATATGCTAGGAACATTTTTAGTATAAAACAACAAAAAGACATATCTCACTCAAAGGATTTCTCTCTCTGTCTCTTCATGTCTCTGTATGATTCTCCGTGGATGAAACATATCTGAAAGGATACATGTGCAAGAGTTAACAGTGGTTGCCAATGGGAGTGAGAGTGGGAAGACCAGTGCAGGAAGGGGTTTTAGTTTTTACTTTATTGACTTATACCCAACTTGAATATTTTTAACAGTTAATGTTTATTTTTTATAGTTCAAATAATATTTTAAATAAACTACTAAAGCAGTAAAATAAACAAGAAAAACCGGCCAGGCGCAGTGGCTCAGGCTTGTAATCCCAGCACTTTGAGAGGCCGAGATGGGTGGATTACCTGAGATCAGGAATCCAAGACCAGCCTGGCCAACATGGCAAAACCCCATCTCTACTAAAAAAGTATAAAAATTAGCCAGGCGTGGTGGCCATGCCTGTAAGCCCAGCTACTTGGGAGACTGAGGCATGAGAATAGCTTGAACCCAGGAGGTGGAGGTTGCAGTGAGCCAAAATCGTGCCACCGCACTCTAGTCTGGTGACAGAGTGAGACTGTCTCGAAAAAACAAACAAACAAACAAAACAAAACCCTGTAGTAGGAATATCAACTGTTATCAACATCAAGGCCAAATTGTCAAAGATACTAATGATAATAACATTAATAATAATAGCACACACTCAGGTAGCGTCCCTTTGTGCTAGATGATGTTTTATAATAAGCATGTTATATACATTTACTTATTTAAGACTTACAGTAATCCTATGAGGTAGTTACTATTCATGTCATCTTTTTTATGCTGGAGAACTAAGGCATAAAGAGGTTGGAACTAGTATACTCCAAGACACACAGCTAGGAAGTGGTTAAGCAGGTATGGGCGAGGGAAGTCTAGAGTTTGTGCTCTTGACCCTTAACCTACCTCGTCTCTCTAGGTAAGATGAAGACCCCAAAGTCCAGAACTGAGCTGAGGATTGACCTGGAACTGAGAACTAAGAGCCAGGAAATTGCCGTAACCAGCCTTGGAGGTTTCCATGCTCATATTTACCAGCCGCTGGATACCTGATGGTGTATTAGTTAAACTGCCTCAAAAAAGCCAGAGAGATAATATTTCTCCCCACATGGGTTTGGCTAATTTGATTATTGTATCAAATTCAAGTTAAGAGTTAGGTGGAGCCATATAATAGGAACCCCCCGCAAATTGTTTAAATAAGATAGAGGTTTATCTTTATGTTTTTGCCTATATAAAAGAAATCTAAAGTAGTCCAGAGCTAACTTGGTGGCTGTATGAAATCAGAGACCAACTTTCCTTCCAGCCCTCCATCCACCATCCCTTGCATGTGTCCTTCATATTCATGGTCAAAATGACTATTGGGAGCTTTGGCCACAGCATCCATACTCCAGGGAGAATGGGGCAAAAAGAGAGGAAAGAGGGACTGCATACCAGATATCTAAACATGCTTCTTGAAAGCTGCTAAACAGAAGTTCCCCTTACATGTCATTGTGTAGAACTTAATCATTTGCTCACAGCTAAGGAATCTCACAGGTAAGGATGCTGGGAAAATATATTTCAGACAGTCACTTGCCTGGATAACAATGTAAGGTTATATTACTAAAAAAAGGGTGGTGGGGGAGAGTGGATTTTAGAGTAGGCAACTAGCAATTCTGCCAAAAATGACCCATTCCTGGGTGTTAAGAAAGACAGAGTTCTTATCCCATAGAGTTGAAAGATAGAATACTATTCTGTTTATGACTTTGATCTAAGTAGCTGACAAAGGGTGTTTTGAGGACACTGGGCGCCTAAGGGTGCAGAGTGGGTAAGCAGATACTGAGCAGGAATAGGGACTCTAGGCAAGGATGGAAAGTGCTGAGAAAATAAGTTCCACTCCCTTCACAATTTTTCCAAGGGTCAGACTTGAGCTTTGACAGTTTTACTTTATTAGAGCCTTTCCTACAAGAAGGCTTCCATGCCACAATTTCTACAAGGGCTTTTAACTTCTCATCTTTGGGAAACTAAGGAACGTTCTCAGATGCACTGCACTTCCACGATGTAAGAAACGGAAGGGTCATTTTCTGAAGTCATCATTTTACTTGTCATTGGTTTTCTCATCTGCAAACCATTCCTATAAAGGGATGACTTTCTTAGAGGGATGTGCTGGCGAATAATGAGGGGAAAACCAAATGGAAACCAAACAAAGTTCAAGGCTGAAAGAACAAAAGGTAAAATTTTCCCAAATATTTCAGATTAATGGCAGGGCAAACCTACTGTAATGAATTCTAATTGGTACCCTCATAAGCTATAACGTTCTTACTTTGAGCTAAATGCAATCTAGGAAGACAATAAATTATTTTCCACCTTAGAAAATGTCAAAGAAAATCTGATAACTTATACTTTAACAAAAACAAAGACAACAAAGATCTCAACCATCACAATTGAGGAGGAAAACTGCAGGAAAGAATCAGAAACTCAGGCATAAAAATGACTCAAGGCAAAGCTAGAGAATCACTGGCTCATGGGCCAAATCTGACCTGCTACCTGTTGTTATACAGCCTGCTTTTGCACAGCTGAGAATGGCTTTTACCTTTTGAAATAGTTGGAAAAAGTCAGAAGAAGATTTCAGGAAGACACAGGAAAATAATCAGAAATTCAAATTCACATTATCTGTAAATAAAGTACTATTATAACTCAGCAATACTTATTGATTTATGTATAGTTTATGGTTATTGCCACTCCACAGCACCAGAATTATGAGTAGTTGCAATGAAGACCACATAACCTACAAAGCCGCAAATATCTGATCTTTTATAGAAAAAGTTTGCCAAATCCTGATTTTAAGCACCAAAAAAAATGCATACCTCCATCCTCATCACTTAAAAGTTGTGTGAGCTCATAAAAATAACTTTTGAGTCTTCATTTTCCCATTGTTCTAATGCAAGTAAGAACGTATTTACAGACTGTTGTGAGGATTCATTGAGCTAGGTTATGTAAAGTGACTTACCACGCATCCTGAAACATGGTACTTGGTCAATAAACGGCAGTTGCTGTTTACTATTTTGGTGGCTAACTTTTAGTTATCATTGAACACTCAGCTTGCTGCTCGTGCTTTCCCTGACCTCCCCAAGCTGGATCAGGTGACTTTCTCCTGTGCTTGCGCAGTGCCCATGCTTATTTCAATCATTACTCACCACATTATATTGTCATTATATATTTATGTGTCTGGTCCCTACTGCGAACCGTGAGTTTCTTGAGGGAGGAGACCATATGGCTGTCGCAGTGAACGTGATGTAGCAGGGCTGGAGTTTTAGAGGATCCCACAACTAGGATGTTGCTTCCTAATGCGGAACTCTGGAATTTCCCACTTAGTCACAAGTACTACTGGAGCAAGACAGGCCACCCACCCCTCACAGAGGCAGAATTTTCCCTGTAGCTGTTAAGGAATAGAACAGGCTTGTCCCTTCTCCCAAACTCCTCGGTTAGACATATCACTACTCTCCTGGAGAGGAGGTCGCAGGGTGGGGATGGCGGCCAGGAGGGTGACTTTTCTAGTGGGAAACGTGAAATAGTGGAGAATAGTGTTCCCTCTTAGCAAGTGGGCACTCCTTATATAAAAGCCAAATGAATGACTCTTATGGGGTAGGTCTCAACATTATCTTACTGTCTTTTCACTGTGCCTTAGAATTTGCAATCATTGCCATGTGAAAATCAGTGGTACCTTTAGGTTGTCTCCTAAGCTATGCAGTTGTATGGGAAATACTGGGAAAGGCTTCATGTCATTCTATATTATTCCGACATTTATCTTTTCAAAGGTCAGAGCTTTGCTTAACATAAAAGAATATATGTCATGCATGCACACACAGACACATTTTAAAAAACCCTTCTTCGCTGCATATATTTTTCTTCTTTTACTTTTTTCCTTAATTTTTTTTTAACTCTCATGATATCTTTTTAAAAGGCAAATAAGGGAATTTTCTAGATTCTTGTGTTCATTTCTCTTCAGTTCACTTCAACAAATCTTGACTGGAAACTCTACTGCTGTGGAAGTGCTGGGTCCCGACCAGACCACATAAAGTTAAAAGCAGAAAGTCTTTCCTTTTCCATGGATTCTCCCTGCCCATGGGAGGATCAGTGAAGAACAATAAAAGAAGAAAAGAGATAGAAGTTCTGATTAAAGGGGTGGAATGCTCCTTCTTTTAATCAGAAGGAAATATTAAATTTAGGGACATTCAGAAAATTTTTCCCACTCCAAGTGATGTCTGAGCATGATTTCAAAAGAAAACGGAGTCATAATCATGGGGGAAGACAGGGAAGGGCATTCATTACAAAAGTCAGATTGTCGATGACATGGAAGCAAGATAACTTGTTCCAGATAACTTGTCCTGGCTGGCAGTAGACTCTAAGGGTTATGGGGCTAGAGGATCCTGGAAAGGCAGGTGGGGCCTGTGTGCCATTTCAGTGTAACCCATATCCTTCCAGGCCTCATCCCAAACAAGTGTAAAAGCAGTTACATTATAATTAAAACCCACATTTCTTGGTCATGACACCCTTTGCATTTCTGTGGTTCCTCGGATCTGTGCTCCAAGTGACATTGTCTAAGATTTCCCACAATGTCTCACGAGAGATGAACCTGTCACGTTCTGCCTTTCCATCCTGTGTGCCCTCATCATGATAATGCCGCTTCCTTGCTCGCCTAACACCTGGGGGCATCCCCAAAGCTATGCAGTACCAATTGACAACATGCTCCTAACTGTCCTCAGGCCACAGCATATCCCTTGAAGAAATGGAAAGATTGCCTGTTTTCCTAACGCAGGACCATCATTTCTCTAGTGGTCACCAAACTGGTTGAGCCTGAGGTTTAACAAAAATCTCATACAAATTCTTTAATTTTCATTTGTAGCCCCTTTTGTCAGGCCGAGGGCCTGGTGTTGGATTGGATTTCAGAAAGCTCATTGTCCCCTCCATTGTCTTCTTTCCTGAACACACCTTCTCACATATATTTTTCCTTAAATATCCCCGACTCCCAAAGAGAATGAATTCATGTTATTTGAGTTATCAGTGTCTGGTGAGAGTTCAATCTGGATGAGTAGATTAGATTCTGCAGAGTACATGTAGCTACAGTAGAGAAGAAAGTAGTGAATGAAATCTTGGTGTTATGGACTGGATTGTGTCCTCTGCAAATGTGTATAATGAAGCCTTAATGCTCAGCACCTCAGCATCTGACTATATTTGGAGCGAGGGTCTTTAAAGTGTAAGTAAGTTAAAATGATGCCATTAGGGTGATCTGTAACCCAATATGACTGATGTCCTTAAAGGAAGAGGAAGAGATGCCACGGATGTGCAAGCACAGAGAGAAGGCTATGTGAGGACACTGCAAGAAGGCAGCCACCTGCAAGCCAAAGAGAGAACCTTTAAGAGAAACCAAACCGAATTTTGGACACCTTGCCCTTGGACTTCCAGCCTCCAGAATTGTGAGAGTAAATTTCTATGCTTGAAGCCACCCAGTCTGTGGTATTTTGTTATGGTAGGCCTGGCAGATATGTGGAGAACACCGATGATAAAGAAATGGATGTTGAGGGGGACAGAGGGTGGGGTGAGGGCAGAGCCTCCTTCACCCTGACTCATATTTCTACACTGAGGGACTTGCAGTACTTCCGTTGGAGTAACAAGCCTGACCTCTCATTGCCCTGTCAATTAGAAGGCGGAGGAGTTGCTTATCAGTTTGGCACCTTTGAAAGGAGGAACTGTCCTTTCAAAGCTGGGAAGGCTCAATCCTTTCTTCCCCATCCCATCTGGCATCTGCCTCCCTATAAAGAGCTCTTTGAGAAGCAATTAAAAATTTTCTGCCCCCATAAGGAGGCCTATGAGGTTTCACCACTGCCTGCAACTCAGTAAACACATCTACTCTTGAGTTTTAGTTGTAGGAAATTCATTATCGTTGCACAACTAAACCACATCTCCAGTATAGCTTTCATCAAAAAATATAGCTTACATTTTTATCTCCACTAGCCTGACTTTCCTGTCTGTCTTCCAGTCACAAGAAAAGAAAATATTATTTATGGGGCCCCCACAAACCCAGAACAAGAAGAAACACAGTTTTCAAAGGATACTTACAGTTTGCATCCATAAAAATAGGAAGCAAGTCAGGAGAGCACATATTAAAGTCACTAAGAGTGATAGCCTCGGCAGTGGTCAACAGCACTTCGTCTTGGCAAAGAGGTCAAGGAAGATAAAGACTGAAAAAGTGCTCCCTGAACTTAGCAACTAAGAGAGTATTGGTTACCTTGGCAACAGCCACTTCAGGGTTTTGTGGGTAGGGTAGGAAATGCCACAATGCAATGTGTTGAAGAGGGACTAGAGATGGGAGACTTTGATTGCTCTTAAAAGAATCTTGAGGGGGGAAAGAGGAGTAACTGGCTAATAGATAGAGGGAACTTGAATTTGAAGGATTAATTGTTGTTTATTTTAGTGTAAAAGACCCAAGCTTGCTTACCTATGGAGAGAAGAGAGTGAGGCGAAAGACAAGTTGGAGATACAATGTAGAGAATACCATCCCTGAATGGGGATTCCAGAAGAAGTAAGATGGATCCTATGGCAAATTGCATTATTATGCAAAATTATTCACTCTTTCTTCCCTGTAAGAGGATTGTATATCTTCATCCTATTGACTTTGGGCTTGGCCATTTGACATGATTTACTCAGAAGAATATGAGTGAACTTGACATACATCATCGGTTCTCTTATTCTTCCCTCTTACCACGAAGAAGATGTGTTCTACCTGGGGTCTGCTTGCTCTGCCGGCATCCTGGAATGAGAAGACTTGTGCAGTAGAGCTGTAATCTAGAGCAAGTCATAGCTGGCCCACCAATGACACACACACAACTGAGAAGTACAACTTTAAAATTGTAGGTCACTGCAATTTGGGGGTTTGACATTATAGCAAAGATAATTAATACAGATCCCAAACAGAAGAGCTTGCTTTCAGAAAGGGGGAATCAGAAACGGAGGAAAGGTTAAAAGCAAACAAAAAACGAACAAAAAGGGGGGAAACATTTCTCATATGGAAGAGGGATTGAAGGAGGGAAGGATAGTAATGAGTGCAGATCATTTTTTAGTGGGTGAAGACAAAAATTGAGTCCTGTCAATCTGAGGACATGTTGAAGGCATGAGAGCCTCACTCACACTCTCTCTTATCTTTTCATTTATTCTTCTCTACATGGAAGCTGATTTTGCAGGGGCTTTTGGCCTAGCAGTCATTTGCAGACTCTTTCCATATTAAAATTGGAAGGAGATTTACCAGTTTTGCCATCGAAGTTCCTCATGCAGAAGTGGAAAGAATATAGGCCCACAAACTTTTTGCTTGTTAAAGATGTTTTAAATGTCTGAGATTGGATCTTGCTAGTCTGACACATGCAGCACTGAAGGTTCAGACCATAACAACAAGGTCCGTTTCTTTTATATTGAGATAGTTGCCAGATTGATAGACCAAATTAGGTGGGCATCCTGACAAAATGATGGAGATAGCTTAAATTTGGTATGCCTTAGGAAAGGTGGGTCAATATAAATCTTGTTGAATTCACTCACTCAATTATTCATTTATACAATCTGTATTTGTTGAGGCAAGTACTACACTAGCTCTTGGAGATAGGGTAAAAACACAAAGAAGCCATTGTCTAAATCTGTGGTTTTTTATAGTTCTCCTTTCAACTTCGTTGGTTAAAACATCCATTTATGCTTTTTTTTCTCCTTGTATTTTCTATTCTTACCTCTTTTACCGTATCTTGCTTCTGGTATCTGGTAGAAGCCAGAGCCTTTGTAAAAGCAACCTTGAGTCAATAACTCTTTTTGTCTTTTGTGAAATCCTATGGTATTTAAAAAGATCATGTCCCAGAGGGAGAGATGAAACAGTGAAGTCTTTGAAGGCAAGGAAATGGAGAGAAATTCTTTTGAATGGAAAAGGGGAGAAAGATTTATGTGTTTCCAGACTAGTATAGATGTGTATACTATAAACTGCTATATGGCTCCCTGAAGAGGATACAGAACTCAGAAGCTAAGACTATAATGAGTGCGTGGGGAGGTGGGGCCTGTATCATGAAGGTACCCAGCCTTAGAAAGTGTTTCCTGACACTTGAAAGGCACAGGAGTTAACAACCATGAGACGCTGGAGGACTATTGTGGCTTGGACTCTGAGATATCAATGGTCATCACATAAAGTAAAGATTAGAAGGCCATATCTTTTCTTTTTTTTAAAGACATCGTTTAGGTATATTATATCCTGATGAAAACCTGGGAGACAGGAGACCCACATAATGTCCGAGATTGAATATTCTGTCAGCCTGGTAGAATGGGGTAGAGTATCAGAATTAAACTGAATTTTAAAAAGACAAGGGAACTGATATTTCTTAGAGTTTTTAGTTTATGCATTCCACGTGACGTGAATCTTCTTCCTCAGCATCCCACTCTTCTGACCAGAAATCACGTTACTTTTTGGATTCTCAATAACTCTCCAAAGCTTGTAACCACCATGAATTTTTGGCATAAACTTTTCTGTCTTCTTGTAGGGAGCAAGACAGTGTTATCTGTGGCATCCCCAGATCAATGGGGACTGATGCCCATTTCATTAGGAATGATTCACACTTCTCAAAGGCAAAGTGCTCAAAGCAATAAAGTCTTCTTGGCCTAACACCTTATGTCTCTGTGGGTACAATTTAGAATTGGCTAGGAAGGCCAAGAGGCTCAAATTGGGATATGAT
This sequence comes from Macaca mulatta, assembly GCF_049350105.2. NCBI lineage: Eukaryota > Metazoa > Chordata > Mammalia > Primates > Cercopithecidae > Macaca > Macaca mulatta. The sequence continues at coordinate 131,223,937 of NC_133413.1, forward strand.
TCCCCCACCCAAGGCCAGAAGGGGAAGACGATCAAGATCTAGAGTAGCATCAAACATCAAGGCTAGCAAAGCTAAATATTGACTTCTGTCCAAGGGGCAGAAGATCCCAAACAAGGCAGGCAATCAAAGGTCAGAAGCTGAGAGCCAACTGGACTGAAATGGAAGAGGTTGAGAAATAAGTTGTAGAAGGACCCGGAATACTGCTTCTAAAGAAGCTCCCAGTGTTTGATAGAGGGGGGCTCTTTTCCATTTTTCTTATTGACTACACTTCTTACTTACCTTATTTTATAAAGGTTTAATAAAAATTCATGAGCAAAAAATACTACTTAAAATCCAGCTGGACACAGTGGGTCATGCCTGTAATCCTAGCACTTTGTGAGGCCGAGGTGGGCAGATCATAAGGTCAGAAGATCGAGACCATCCTGGCTAACACGGTGAAACCCTGTCTCTACTAAAAATACAAAAAAAAAAAAAAAAAAGAAAAAAAGAAAATCCTTTTATTTGACACCCCCCAGCCTGCCAAAACTGAGAAAAGATGACTATTATTATCTTTCAGTAGCAGATCATGCCATATCAGTCCAAGAACACCACTGTTGAGAGAGAAATCATTTGATAACAACTGCCTTCACTGTATTATGGAATCCTCCATAGCTCTTCTGTTTCCTTCTGTTGTTTCTTGATGGGTGTGGTATTGAACTATGTGACAGGACCCATATTAGGCACAGAAGGTGCAGAAATGAGAAGCCCATAGTCTAGAGTGCTGCCTAATAAAAATACATAAATGTATAATGCAATCCCCAAGTGGGAGCCACATGAGGTGAAATTAATTGTAATGATATCTATTTATTTGTATATTTTAAATTTAAATCAATACATGAAAACCATTATTTTTATTTGTACATTTTTAAAAATGATTGAAATACTAAAGTGTAAATATATGTACGTGTGTGCCTTTGGAACCTTAATTCCCACCACCTCCCTCAGTACACTTAACTCTCCAATCCTACTGAAAGTACACAGTTCCCTCAAACTGCCATTATATTTCACATCTCTGCTGGGACTCCCCTTGTCCTTCTTGTCTGTAGAGAGAACTCCTACTTGTCTTTCAATCTCGGTGCAGACATCTCCTCTGGAAGTCTTCTCGGGGCTTCCCAAGTGGAGTTGATGACTCCTTTCTTTCTGCCATCAAGGCACTTGGAAGAGTGTTCTGTCATTGCACTTGTTACACTGCTTCATAACTGCAGATTCACATCCGCCTCTCCTCAGACCTGGGACTATTGAGAGCAGAGGGCATGTCACAGTCACCTCTTCCTTACTCCAAATCTTAAATTACAGACATACGTGAAGTCCCCTAAAATACTTCTAACTTCCTTCTTTGATGGAAGAGAGTTTATTTGCCCAGCTATTATAAATTCCTTATTTAGACATAGCGGATAAACTATGGATAATAGGATTGTATAAAAACTCATAAACCAACCTGTTTTATTTTCAAAATTAAGAAGTAAGACTGCTTTAGAAGCCAGATTCTCAACATTATATATATATCATCAGACTTTCAAAGATTTCAGTTAGACTCATTCTATGTATGAACCAGATAGATTAGCCTGGAATAGAATCTGGTTGAGAATAATAATGTAGGTGATTTTCAGTGCTCCCTTAGCTCTTCTGACTCTGGGGTGTCATTTTACTGAATGAGTATTTCAGTTTATTCAAGGGTACCTTGGTCCACAAAAGAAGTAACCTAGAATCCCCAAATGTTTGCAACTAGTGAATTGCACATATATTGGGCCATCTATTATGGAACAAAGGCTTCAAAACTAATTTTTTAAAAAGAGGCATTTGAATTAAATTTATTTCTATAACTCACTTTCCAAACAAGTGTCATGAACATTTTATTTTTAGATTTAAAGCTTAAAGAGCTGTAGTATACTTGGTGCTCTATGATAGATTTTTTACAGATCTCTCTGTTTTCTCAGATGATAGGGCTATTAATGTTGATTTCCAAATAGTTTTGATTCTGTAAGAAAAATTTATAAAAAATAATTTTAGTTCCTGGGGAAAAAATTAAGTCATTTCAAATGCCCTATCAAACATCTCATATCCAAAAAAATACAGCATGGATAAAAATATAACTTAGGAAAAATGCCAAAGAATATTTGGATAATGCAGAGAACATAATATTTTCTCTTTGCATGTTATGGAAAAGAATCTGAGAGAAATCTTTTCATTACTGTTCAGATTGCTAAATACTTATGTTCTTTAAGTCTGGCTTTTGATATTGTTTTTGAATTTGTGTTTTTATTAGATGGTTTTTCTTAGATTCATTTTAACGGCAATGACAGCAATTACTTTTGCACCAACCTAATATGAGCCAGGTTTTATTTAAATGCTAAAAATACAAACAACTCTTTCCCATCTATAAAAATAGAATAGAAATGGCATAAAGCAATATTCATAGGACAGGTGTTGAGAATGGACTACTTCAATAAGGTCTACACTGCTAGAAATATGGAAATATTTCTCATATATTTAGAAACAATGACATGGAAACAATGAGAATAATGGGTTTTCCCTTGTGGCACCCACATAAGCAACATTCTATTTTCAGGTGGTACACGGCATTGCCAAAATGCCCTCCTTCATTGCGGTGAATTTTCACTGCTATTGTAACAGTAAAAGTGTATATTTCTTGCCTATGAAGTTTTGACTTGTGAATTAATAAATAGGATACCTAGGTATGTTGTTTCTAGTCGTTAAATGCAAAGGTGAAGCTGTTCTTTCATGGCAGGTGGGCCAATTAGCATCTTTTGTTATCATTATGATAACAAAAAAAATCCGGTTTTGCTGATGAATAAAGATTTCATCTCAAAAAGCACTTTGAAAACATGGGCTAATTAATATGACTCAGAATGCTCAAAGAAAAATCAAAGAAAAATATGTTCTCTGCTCTTAGACCTCTAGTTTAACATTGGGAAACAAAGAAGGATCAATAGGAAAATTATATTTCCCCTCTGCCAGTTGTCACCAGTTGCAATACAGCTTTTTAATGACTGTTTGTGTCAGAAAGAAGACAATCTATATTTTAGCATAGAAAACATAATTTAAAAAAATAGTTGCACTTTTATATCTGGAAATATCGTCAAATAGACACCCTGAAACTCTCCTAACAAAAACACCCCATAGTGCTAGTTATATTTTTTGAAAGCGTAACTTAGATTATCAGTAAGTAAGGGAAGACACCGGATGCCCAGAGAGTTATAAAAGAGAGTGTCAATATCGTCGAACTGTGCAAGTCCTAGAGTGAGTGGCTTCTTGCCTTAGTAACCTAGGGTGCTAGGCATACAGACTGGCTCAGGAGAAAATGGGCTCCCATGAAACAAAAGATTGTAGCTGAGACCGTTGTGTAAAGACTGAACCCTTCAATAAAAGCCTTAAAACTTCAGAAGTGTTTCTAGTTTCAGGACGGCTAGATCCAGTTGTGCAAATAATGCCATCAGGAGATTGCCTAGTTCTCTCTCTCTCTCAGCTCTGTCTTCCTCAGTTTAGGATTTACTCTCAGGAAACCACTTCTACTTGATGGTTAACATGGTCACTAGAATTTCCAGGTTTACCTCACTCTCACAGATAGAGATCACAATCACAGAGAACATAAACTCCTTTTTCCTGAGAGATTGAGCAAACGTTGACATTCTCTGACCTGCTGACATCAAGTATTGATCCTTCAACTGATCCTTTGACCCAAGGATGGAGTTCTCTGCCTGTGTATCCTCCCTGATCCAAGGGGATGAAGTTCTTCCAAACCATATGAACCAAGAGTTAAGGGAATAAGGGAAGGCATGGTTCTCAAAAAAAAGAAAGAAAGACTGGGAGGCAAACAACAACAGATACTATTTCCTACAAACAGCTGCCACTTTAGTAAAAATGATGTAGAGATCACCAGATGATTTTTTTTCACCCACTTTATTCTTAATCAGTGAAACCAGATCTAGCAATGTTCATGATATAAAGTAATAGAAGATGACTCCTCTTTTGTCTCTATCTCTTGTCCAGTAGCAGGAGTGAAACTGAGATGTTAATCTAACTTGGACTTACCTTTATACATAGTCCTAGTTTGTTGTTTTTCCCTCCCAGCATTTCTGATTATGCTGTATTCTCAATAAAAATCCATTGAACTAATGACTAACTGCACTTCTAGCACTCCCCTTACTCCTCTTACTTAGGATCCTACTGGAAGAGGAAAAAGTGCTGGACCTGTGTGGGGTCTAGGATGGAGGTAGCTTTCCCTTCAGCCCTGTATCCAGTCTTTAAGAAAAAGGAGAAAAAATAGGAATGGAAAGAATGAGAAAAATTGAGGGGAGACTGAGAAAGGATTCTGCTGTTGTTTACATAGCTCATGAGCCACTTTAACTGAGAACCATATGGAATTAGGTAAAATTCAAAGGACAGTGAGACTAAAACATCATATATTGAGATTACATCAGTGAAATATTTGATAAACTGTAAGTTACTACATAAACGTGAGAAATTCAACTACATTTTGTCCCAAGTTCTTGTCTTTTTTGTTTCTTTGCAGATGTAACTGAGCAAACTGTGTTCCACAGAACATTCTGTGAGATAGATTCTGAGAAAATGTTTCCACAATCATATCCATTTGGTAAATCCAACATATCTGTAGTCATCTTGTCTATCCATTCTCATTCACATATTAAAGGTCATATATATAGAAATTCTTAAATTTTATTTAGTCGGGTATTGACCATTGGACCTTCCAACCCCCTCTCTCTCCTGTCTCACCACCCCCAACCTTTTTTTTTCCTTCCTTCCTTCCTTCTTTCCTTCCTTCCTTCCTTCCTTCCTTCCTTCCTTCCTTCCTTCCTTCCTTCCTTCCTTCCTTCCTTCCTTCTTTCCTTCCTCTCTTTCTTTCTTTCTTTCTTTCTTTCTTTCTTTCTTTCTTTCTTTCTTTCTTTCTTTCTTTCTTTCTTTCTTTCCTTTTTTTTTTTTTTCAGGGTCTTATTCTGTCTCCCAGGCTGGAGTGCAGTGGCATGATGACGGCCCATTGCAGACTTGACCTTCCCAGGCTTGAAGGATCTTCCCACCTCAGCCTCCCTAGTGACTGGGACTACACACATGCACCACCATGCCTGAGTAACTTTTTCTTTTGTAGAGATGGGGTTTGGCAATATTACTCAGCCTGGTTTCAAACTCCTGGGCTCAAGCAATTGCCCACCTTGGACTCCCAAAGTGCTAGGATTATAGGTCTCATTTTTTTTCTAGTAACCCTTGTTAATATCTGGCAGAACTAGCATGTCTTTCTGCATACCCTAAGAAAGACTAATTTTTTTCTCCTCTAGGAGGAACTACATGTGGAAATCAGTAATTGACTTACAAATAAATTCTTGTAGGTTTCCCATGCTACTGCTTCTCCTTGTTCTTCTCCTATCTCTCTACATCTCCCACTTCCCCACCCACTGACCTTTGCTGATATTAATCATAAAGATGCTGATTGTTTTCAGACACAGTCTCATTCAGCCTTTACATTGAGGCAACTGGGTATGTTTCTTCACTTCCTGAATGAAGAATATGGGGGTCAGAAGCTTGCTTGCGGCCATGTGATTAAGGACATCAGTTAAGAGTTGGCATTGTTGCTGACAACAACAACAAAAAACAGTAGTTGGATTGTAAGGGAGCTGAAAATGGTGGCTTGCTGGAGCCAAGGGGGTGAAACTGCTATCACTTCCCTTTTTCAGGCTTCAGGGCGTCATTCTCATATATGGAACTCTGCTCAGCTTTTCATTTACCCCAAACATTGTTTCCTTAAATCATTGTTCTCAAGGTTACTTGGAGACAAAGAACACTCAAGTGATTATGACAGTCACAGTTATGGTACAAATTATTGTACCATACTATTGAACAGCATACACATTTATTCATAATAGCCAGCAAAATACCTGTAGTAGCTAAGATGTAGGATAAGATCAGGTTTTGGGTAAGATGAAATGGACCTAAAATTTCAAGTTTGACACAGGTCAGGTTTGGGGTTATTGTTTTTGGATTATTGGAAAAGAAGTAGTACCACAAATTTGCCAGAAGCTAATGTCTACCTGGCTTAATTCAAACAGTTGGTAGTTATTGACTGCTGGGGAAAAGTGGAGAATGGAGGAATGGAAAAAGAGAGGAAGGAAAAGTAGGTGGTAGGTACAAGGTCCGCTCAGCTACAGAGTCTATCTTCTTCCTGTAATACCTCACCAAACTTACTAGCCTTTATCATGCAAGTCACTGAACCTCTTGAACCTTATTAATAGTTTTGTATGTGTAAAATGGGAGTGATGGTATCTTTTCCAGCTACTTTGCAAGGCTGTTTTAAGGCTAAACAGAAAAAGATAGAATATATACAGGGTTCACTATGAGTGAGAAACAAGTACAGATATCTTTATACATTTCACAACACAGTAATGAACATGTATAAATCCAACTTGGGACTATGTGGCATGATAAATACGACACACATGCTGCATATGTGAGGGCCAAGTGAGGATGGGAGCCTGACTGAGGCTCTCTGCAGTTTGGCAGATGGACTACACAAAGCAAAGCAAACAATCTGAAAAATAGAAATTTTAAAAATGGCATAATTGAATTATTCTGATGAATTAAATCAAAGTCACTCTCAGAATTGGGAAAGAGTGTTAACATTGGTTCTGAACAGTTATTTGGAACCGAGTTCAACTATTGCTCTATGGCCTTGGCCCTTTGTTTCCGTCTTTGTTTGCTTTTTGCTCTTTTCAGTTGTTGTGTTCCTAACTTGATGACCTTGTTTCAGGCTCCGGGAGAATGCCAGTGCCCAGAAAATCACATTTGAGAGCTTGATTTGTCTCCCCTAACCTCTCTCTGCTACCTAAGACATAATGGAACTAACATTGCAAGGTGGCCCCAGGTTAGGATTTAGATTATTACTTGGGAACAAGAGTATGGCCACTAATTTGTCAGGCAAGTACTGAACAAAATGTCCTACTCAAAAGTCAACGGTGCCTGCGAGGTTGATTTCAGCTTTTGCATATAGGACCACTGATGATACCTTAAAAAAAAAGGAGAAAACCCCAAAAAGTTTTGGATCCTCATATTCCTCTTGGATTTTAATGTTCTAAAGAAGTTATTGAACTAGAAATGTTTACTGTTAGTGTTTCAGGCTTTTGTTTTCATTTTTTGCTTTTGATAGGAAAAAAAATACAAGTGTTTAGGCCTGAAAAGAAGGTCAATTCCTGAAATTATTTGTAGGAGCCTCAGGTAAACTTTATTTATCTGAGTTTATCATGCTAAAATGTCCTGGCCCTAGACAAAAAAATCTTTTTGATAGTGAAGACCACACATGTCTTGATGAAGCTGTCAAATTTGTAGACTGATTGACCTGGAGATATGATTTCCATTATTTCTTTTGATGGTTCTGGAATTTATATCAAGAGATAAGGCATTTGGCCTTGGGAGACAATTTCTATTGCTGGGGGCAGGGGATGTACATCATTGTAAGTGCATGAAATTTTATGAACCAGTTGGGTTAGTTTACTCCAAGAGGTTCAGTGCCATTTATTTCCTCCTGCTCGGTGGCAGTCAGGTCTGTGTTGTAGAAGTCATATATGCATGACTTTCACATCAGAGCCTTCAGAGTCAACAGTGAACAGACATGACTTGATTCTCAGATCCTCCATCTCCTAGCATTAGGAGTTTGGGCAAACATTTTCCCTTGGTACGTCTCAGTTACTGCTGGTTTAAAGAAAATAATACTGCCTACCTGGGAGGATTCAGGAAGGGGTAAATGATCCTAGTGTGCCCCCCAAATGTATATGTTGAAGCCCTAAATCCCAGTGTGATAGTATTTGGACGTGTTGTCCTTGAGAGGTAATTAAGTTTAAATGAGGTGGTGAGGGTGGGGACTCAGGATAGGATTAGTGTCCTCATCTGAAGACAAAGAGAGACCCCTGCTCTCTCACTTTCTTCGCCACAGGAAGACAGAGAAGGAAGGTGGCCTTTTGTAAGCCAGGAGGAGATCCCTAACCAGGAGTCAAATTGGTTGCCACCTTGACGTTGAGCTTTGCAGACTCCAGACTAGAAGTAAATGTCTATTATTTAAGCTAACCAGTCTGTGGGATTTTGTTAGAGTAGTGTGAGCTGAGACACTAGTACAAGTGCCTGGCACTTTACTGTTATTAATAAACATCCTCCAAAAGGATTGATTATACAGTATTTACAAATCTTTGTTTTGATTTGAAGCTTTCACAGTTTGTAAAGTATTAACATTTTGTGTGTGAAGATCTCGAGGTAAATATTAAAATTTCTCACTTTAAAGATGAAGAAACTGAAGCTAAGAGAGAAAATGAATTTTTCAAAAGTCACACTGAAAATCATGGCAAAACTGGAAATCTATTTTAGCTGAAGATTATTCCTTATTGCCTAGTACAGGGCTTGGCTTTTAGTAGGTCTTAATGTTTTTGTTGAATAAATGACTGAATGGAAGTACTTAAAAACAAAAATTATCTACATTTCAAGTTCATTGCAATTTTTTATGTGCTAAAGCTGCCTGTCTAAACCAGGGTCATGTTTACCGGTAATCACAGCAGAATTATGGGCATTTAGATAAAGTAGAGTTTGCTTAATCTAAGTGGGGACTGAATCGTACTTTTATTTTCCAGATTGTTAGAGGAATTCTCTTTAATTTTTTTTCTTTTATAGAGACAGGGTCTTGCTAAGTTGCCCAGGCTGTTCTTGAACTCCTGGACTCAAGAGAGCCTCCCAAAGTGCTGGGATTACAGGTGTGAGGCACGAGGCCTGGCCTGGGATCCTCTTTTAAAAAGAGGCTTATTGTGTGTGCAGTCTTCAGGGCACTTCATTCAGATGGCTGAAAGCACCCTCAGCTATCTGGAAGGAGTGATTTTCCAGCAACAAACTGCTGATCAGGTTACCTGAAAAAGATGAACTCATCAATCTTTTAGTCTTGAGACCTAAAGTCCACATAAGCCACAGAACATGCTCCACCAGGAAACATGCCGCTACCCAAAGGAATACATTCCTTTGATTCCCCTAGGCAGTGTAGAAGGACATCCCTTGCTTGAGTGGAAAAGGTAGTGTTGATTCAGCGAGGAGAAGGTCATGAGATGTCTTCCTAGATTTCATGTTTGAGCACTAAGAAAATTTGCTGGAGGAAGATACTTACTTGGCACTCATTCATGGCAAAGAAAATCTGATGGTGAATTACAGATGTCGCTAACAAATATTTCTGATGGCACAGCCTGCTATACTGGAAAGAAAGCAGGATGGAGATGGACGAGACTGGGTGCTAGTTCCAACTCTGCCATTCAGCAGCAGTGTTGCTGTTACCAAGTGTCTCAGCCTTCTGGGCTGCATTCTCCTCTATACATGAGTTGGTTACACAAATAATATCAAAAGTTCCTGGCAGTTTTAAAATTCTGAATCTGTATTTTCATGAGAAATGTTTTTGGTCCACTATAATTAAAATTAAAACCCCTCCTTCATTTTTCTAAAAGGAGCTGGGTGACAATCAACATTGAAAGAGAAAGTAATTTCATTAGCATTTTGAAAATCTCAATGGCAATATTTCTCAAACAATGACTCCCATTGATGGCCTGAGTGGGCCATTGTGCCTTCTGCCAGTTAAACAGACACCACTTTATTCTTAGCAGCTGTGATCACTAATTGGAAAGGGGACTGGTCCAAAAATGTAAAAGGAAAATCACATCACAGCAAGGAAAAACAATGTGGAGCTCAAGGGCTTCGGCCACCCTGGTCACTGTTCCTCCCTTGAGCTTCTTGTTGAGGAATTTGCCCTTTGGGGACCAAAGTCCCACAATAGCTTAACTTTTAGTTTTGGGTTATTTGTTTGAAAAGTTTCCCTTTCCTGCCTTTATTGGTTTAAAAAAAAGGGTAAAGAAGAGTCTTATTGATAGAACCAATTCCTCATCAAAGCAGTATTCCCTATGCTCCATTCTACTTGGAGTTAAACAGGCTCCATTTTCCATTTCCAAAGCATTTTGAGATAGAGCAAAGCAAAAGGAAATACATAGATTCTTTAATCAAGTTCTGAGAATAGCAGATTCTCTAGACTTACTGAAAATATTGGCCATCAGTGCTGCTGTTCCCTGTGCTTGGGAAGCTCTCTAACCAGATGGCCATTGCTCTTGCCCTTCCCCACTTAAGGGATGTGCTGAAATTTATCTTCAGTGAGGCCTTCTTGTCCAAGCATGGGCACTACCATGCCTTCCCCCAACCTCGTTTCTTATTCTACACCCCCGATGTATTTTTCATCACAGAATGTTTCTTCCCAGAACCCTGTGAAAAATAGAATCTTTCTGGATTTTGTTTACTATTAGATCTCAAGTACCTAGAACGATGCCTGATACACAGGATATGCCTCATACATATTTGTTGAATAATTGAATGTTGAATAGCCTTCTAATAAATATTTCATGAATGGATGAATGAATTATTAAGAAAGAAAGTTCTTTGAATTTCTGCTGGTCCTTTCGTTTCTATTCTGGCAGAGCACAAAAGTAAATTGACTTGCCATTTGATGCAGTTTTTCTGAAAGTCACATACATCTAAAGTGTTCCTTACTGTTGGGGGAGATGATTACACCCTCCCCAGGAGAGAAAGGCTAGCAAACACCAAAGAGATAAGCTAGATTTGCTCTGGTGCCCTCTGGCTCTCTTACATACCACTCAGTCTTCTCTTGGTTTATCCTGGGTGTTTTTTCTTTTGTCTTGTCTTCTCTAGTAATCTCTTATCTCATATTCAGACCACTAGGCATGTTAGATGTGGGAAGAACCACATAGTCTAGTGACTCCTAAGCCTGGCTGCACCATTATAACCACTTGGAGAACTTTTATAAGTACGGATACTCAGGCCCCACCCCAGGGTATTAAATCAGAGTCTCTGGAAGTGGCCCCCATCAGAATAATTCGTAAGCTCTCCCACTGAGTCTCTTGTGTACACAGAGTTGAGAATTACTGATCTATTCTCCCTTCCACCTCCAATTCAGCAAATGGGAAACTTGGACTCAAAAGTATGTATTAGTTTCCTAGGGCTGCTATAACAAATTACCACAAACTTAAAACAACAGAAATTTATTCTCTCAGTTCTGGAGGCCAGAAGTCTGAAATCAGCAGAACTGGGCCAAAATCAAGGCATTTACACAGCTACACTCCCTCCAGATGCTCTAGGGGACAACTTGGGTCCTTGCCTTTTCCAGCTGCTTCTGCCTGTGAGCATTCCTACTGTTGATTATCTCGTGGCCCCTTCCTTCATCTCATGGTCAGCAGTGTAAGCATCTTTGAATCACTTTCTGCTCCATTTTCACATCATCGTCTTCTCTCCATGTGTCTGAAATCTCCCCCGCCTCTGTTTCGTAAAGATATGTGTTGCTATGGTTTGTGTCTCCTAAAATTCATGTGTTAAAACTTAATCACCAATGTGATAGTATTAAGATGTGGAACCTTTAGTGGGTGATTAAGTCATGAGGGCAGAGCCTTCATGAATGGGGTAAAGGCCCTTATAAAAGGGCTTTAAGGAGTGGGTACACACCTGTCCATTCCTTCCACCATGTGAGGATACAGCATTTGTCCCCTCTGGAGGTTGCAGCAACAGGCACTATCTTGAAGGCAGAGAGCAGCCCTCACCAGACATCAAATCTGCTAACACTTTTATCAAGGGCTTTCCATCCTCTATAACTATGAGAAATAAAATTCTCTTCTTTATAAATTACCCAGTCTCCGCACAAATGGACTAAGACACTTGTGATTGCATTTAGGGTCCTCCTAGATAATCCAAGATAAACTCCTCATCTCAAGAACCTTAATATAATCATACCTACAAAGATCCTTTTTTCATGCAAGGTAACTCTTACAGGTTCAAGAAATTAGGACCTGATATCTTAGGGGGCTATTATTCAGCCACCTACTGGTGTTCAGGGATCAGTCCGAGATTACACAGCTGATACTAGCAGAGTAAGGTGGTACCAGGTTTCTGCTTCCCACTGGAAGCCTCTTTGACTAATTTTACATTAAATGACCTACACAGAGTGAGTTTCACCTTGCAATTTTTGCTTTATAATGTAGCAAAAGTTTCTCCACTATGAATTAAGTATCGACCAGATCTTCAAGTAGTTATAATACTTTTAAGAGTCAACATATATCTTTCCCCCAGTCCATTTCCCTTGAACCTGAGGTCTGAAGCCCTTCCTATTACCAGGCATCTAAACATGCGTTATCCGTTAACTAGAGGAATGTCAACACAGGGGATCAGAGAAGAGTGCACTCAAACTCTTGACTCTTTAGCTTTGAAAAACTTGGAAATAACTGGAAGATTATTTGGTCCAGTGTAACTTCTCCAGACCTTCCCCGCTTGAGACTAGATGAAGATTTCATAGTATAGAGAAGAAAGAGAAGGGAGGAGTGGCATGGATAAATTAAAGTAACAATGCAGTCCTGAGCAAGGAACATCTAGAGCTTACCTCAGGAAGCAGGATGGGGACCAGTTGCTGTTCCCAGAACATCTACTCTGGACAGGTCCTCCCACCCTCAGCCTTCTCTACACATACTGGTCATCCAGTAGAATGGGACCTAATTGTGCCTCACGTTTAGTCAGTCTTCCTCTGACCTACTCTATGTGGACAACACAGCCTCCATGAGAAGGATATGGAGGAATACAGGAGAGTGTCCTGAACACCTAAATGGTTGGAGACAGTAGCAGGGCCAGAAGTGGTAGCTAAAGTGCCCAGCGGGAGAGTGGTGAAATATACTTTCCATTACACGAAGAACTAGTATTTGTATACTGCTTTACAATTTATAAAATGTTTTATGTGCATTTTGATGAGTCCCACTATATTAGGAGATTATGTTACTAAATCTGTGATATTACTTATAGCTAGTGCATGGCCAAGTGGAGCCAAGTTCTGCTTGACCTGTGATTCTTGGCTTTTCCTACCAACTCTCTGGTTTGCCCCTGTGGAAGTGCAGAAATTCCATCAGCTAGATGCCCTGGGATACTCCTGTGACTCTGAGGAATTCAGAGTTTGAGGTCCAGGGTCAACAGCCTTTCAATTTGTCTGCAAGAAGACTCAGAACCCAGGGTCAATTTCTGTTAAGGGTTTATCTTGTTCTTCAGACCAAATACAATAACAAAGGATCAAGTTGGAATTTGTATGGGCGGAGAAAGCAGGCAAGACTGAATAGCTTTTAAATATTCAGTTTACATGGGAATTAAAGTAATGGTAATAAAGACACCTTTAGAAAAATAAATCATGTATGCAGAAGAAGCAACAAAATATAGTCTTGGAATAAAATCACTGTCCTTGAGAGTAGGATACTTTGAAACTAGCATTGGTAACTGATATGGTTTGGCTGTGTCCTCACCCAAATCATATCTTGAATTGTAGTTCCCATAATCCCCATGTGTTGTGGGAGGGACCCAGTAGGAGGTAATTGAATCATGGAAGCAGTTTCCCCCATGCTATTCTCATGATAGCGAGTGAGTTCTCATGAGAGCTGATGGTTTTATAAGGGGTTCCCGCCTTCGCTTGGTTCTCATTTTTCTCCTTCCTGCTGCCATGTGAAGAAGGAAATGTTTGCTCCCCCTTCTGCCATGATTGTAAGTTTCCTGAGGCCTCCACAGCCATGCTGAAGTGTGAGTCAATGAAATGTCTTTCTTGATAAATTACCCAGTCTTGGATATGTCTTTATTAGCAGCATGAGAATGAACTAATGCAGTACAAATCTCATGTCCTCATATTTTAAAACACAACCATGCCTTCCCAACTGTCCCTCAAAGTCTTAACTCATTCCAGCATTAACCCAAAAGTCCAAGTCCAAACTCTCATTTGAGACAATGTGTATTAGTCAGGACTCTTAACAAATAGGAAAGATGTATATATAAGGGGAGTTTATTAAGGCTCCCCTTACACAATCACAAGGTAAGGTCCCACAATAGACCATCAGCAAGCTGAGGAGCAAGGAAGCCAGTCCGAGTCTCAAAACTGAAGAGCTTGGAGTCCGATGTTAGAGGGCAAGAAGCATCCAGCACAGGAGAAAGATGTAGGCCAGAAGGCTAAACCAGTCTAATCTTTCCACGTTCTTCTGCCTGTTTCTATTCTGGCTGCACTGGCAGCTGATTAGATTGTGCCCATCCAGATTGAGGGTGGGTCTGCCTTTCCCAGTCCACTGACTCAAATGTTAATCTCCCTTGGTAACACCCTCACAGACATATCCAGGAACAATACTTAGGATCCTTCAATCCAATCAAGTTGACACTGAGTATTAACTTTCCACCTATGAGCCTATACAAGCAGAATTGTGAATTTAGGAATATCACTTATGTTCTTTCTGCTCTTCTTACCTCACATCTATAAAATGGAAATGATACATAATCTACCAAGAAAAAATATAAAGAATATAGAAAAAGAGAATAGTACAATGTGAATGCAATGTAGCAGTATATCTTAAAATAGGGGAATCCAGCTGGAATGTATGTGTGATGGGTTGAATTATGTACCCTATCCCCAAGTATATATATTGAAGTCTTAAATCCTCAGCATCTCAGAATATGACCTTATTCGAAAGGGTCATTTGGAAACAGGGTCTCTGCAGATGTAGTTAGTTAAGGTGGAGTCCTACTGGGATAGGGTGAGCCCCTAATCCAATATGACTAGTGTCCTCAATAAAGGGGGAAATTTGGAGACAAACACACATGCAGGAAGATAGCTTTGTAAAGTTGGATTTATGCTGCCATAAGGCAAGGAACTACCAGACACTAGAAAACAGGACCACAGAAAATCATTCCCCAGATCCTGCAGAAAGAGCATGGCCTTGTCAATACTTGATCTTGGGCTTCTAAACTCCAAAGCTATAAGACAATAAATTCCTGCTGTTGAAGCCACTCAGTTTGCAGACCTTTGTTACGGCAACCCTAACAAACTAATATATAGTGTCCCGGAAATGGTGTTCCTGTAATGAGGAATACCTGGACGTACCATTTTTGTCATCATTTCACAAGGGAGATTCGACAATTCAGTTAGAAATCTAGGTAGTGAACATATAAACATCCTAGTAAAGATCAGGAAGAAAGTGTCTTTTTTAATATGCAAACTTCTTAATTTTTACAGATGAAATTGAATATTAGGGATGTAATATCATTTTTCAAGGTCCTCTAAGGACTATAGTTAAATGTGTCAAATTATTGGGCCCCAAAGGGGAGCTGATTGAAAGCCCCTTCTATTGTAAGGGGGAAGCAGCATATAGATATGTGCTTTGTTCATTCATTCAATTATTACTCATTAAACTTTTTGAACATATTGATTATATAAGGTCTTGCCTCCTCTTCAGAATAGTGAACGTTTTAATGGTAAGAAATTTGTGGTCAGAAGCTGCCAACTATCATTTATCCCCACATTTGGGCATCCTAAGTACCGACAGTAAGGAGGGCAGGATAAATCACTGTATCCTATTTCCTTTCCTCTTCTCCTTACTTCCTTTTTAAATTCAGTATTTTTTATTTCCCCCACATACCTTACCCTAGATTTGGATAAGAGGAACCCTGGTCATAGGACTCCATATCAGAAAGTTTCACCTAGCACAAAAACAGTTCAGGCCCCAGCCAAACACTCCTCCATATCTCAGTCCTGGGTGGGATAATATTGGAGATGGATATTAGAATCTGGAAAGAAATTGACCAGTAGAACTCTTACATAAGAATAAGATAAATTAATGAATTTTACAGGTAGCATGAAGTCAATAGATTTTGCATAGTGAGACATGGTTTCCAAGTAGGGATAAGGCAATATTCAGAAATTCTTACAATATTGGCAACATTGAGATCAATTCAGAGAAATATTTTGCAATATGATAAATTCATATTACTTTTAAATGTGTTCAAATGTAAGTTGAGATCTCTACTGTCCAATATAGTAGCCACTAGTCAAAAGCATCTGATTAAATTTAAATGAACTAAAATTAAACAAAATAAAACATTCAGGTCCTTAGTCATACCACATTTCGAATACTTAACTGCAGCATATGGAGAGAAACTACCGTATTAGACAGTTCAAATCCAGAACATTTCTATCATTGAAGAAAATTTTACTGGACAACACTGATCTGGATGTAACAAGTGTGAAGCATGATACCAATTCTTTACATCAGCCATTACATTGGTACTAAAGCTGAAATTGTAAATAATTTTATTTTTACAAAAATATTTAATATAATTTAACAAATTCTCAAAAAACTAAATAAAAATATTCAGCTTTATTGAAGTAATTCAGAGACCACCGACAGCAGGCCTAGGATAATGGCACAAATCTGGTAGATTAAAAAAATTGTCAAAGTAGAATGTTAGCTGAAATACAGAAACATTTTCCATTCTCTGAAGGATACATATTTTTTATTTATTTTCTCAACTATGCCTATAGAAATGACATTGGGATCAATTCAGAGATCATACATATTTTTTTCTGGATTTAGGCAAAGGAGAGATGTCTTAATGAAACATATCAAGTATGACATCATAACCACTCTCAGATACCCACTGAGAATACTGACTAAATGCCTTCAACTAAATTAAGTTCCAATAGGTGTAAGATTCACTAGAAGAGAAAAATGAAACATGTTTATCTTAAGAAATACTACAGAATTTGAATATTTTTTAAAGAGGTGATAAAATGCAATTGTGCCTTATTTATGTGATAAAATTAAAATTTTAATGATATTTCTGTGGTTATAGTTTGTGACCTCATTAAAATATTTTAACATGATATGTAAAATAATAATTAATTTCTGAATCTAACTATTGTTTAAAGAATTCATTGACAATTCCAATTGCTTATTGCCTCAGAATTTCTCCTAATTGAAATTAATTTTTAAAAACTAAGAACTACAATGGCTCAAGAGAAGTGTATGTAATTTGGCTTTACTGCCAATTGCACACAAATTATGAGAATCTCTTTAACAACATAGTTATGTGCTGAAATAAAGGTAAGGAAATATTTATGTGAATGGAATATGTAATAGTTAAAACATTTTATGTCTTTAGAACTCATCCTAACATTGACATCTTTCCAATAGAGCACCCCAAGTTGAATTAAATTTCAGTTTTCATATTTTCATTGATATCATGCTGACTTCCAGTCATTTAAAATAAATGATGTTAGAAATCTTTTCCAATATTGTCATTATGAAGGTATACTTTTCAAGGAAGGACAATAGAACGTATTTTAATGAGGAGTGTGTTAGTTTGGTTTATTCCTTTAAAATATATGGTAAACTCTTTAGAATACAATAAGTGGGCCTCAATTTGTCACCTTTGGTCTAGGAATAATAAGAGTAGACCGGACCTGGCTATCCTTCTAGAGGAAGTAAAAATTACTTTTTACACAGAGTAGTTAGAATCTCCTGTTTCTGGCCCTCAGGGAGTTCACCGGGATGAATGCGTGGATTCTAGTTCAACTTTATGGCTCACTCACCACAGCCACATAGATCCAGACACTTGGGAGTTGGAAATATTTAGAGAAGGGAAGACTGTATTTGCAATGTGTTATACTGTAATTTAGTGGATACTGACCAGTCTTACAACAGCGTTACAAATACAGAATAAGAGAAGGACGGACCATTAAGCTGTGGTTTGAGGGATTTCATTGACGCACCAGGAAACATGTGTTTGGCAGCAGATTATTCTTAAACCTTGCAATGGTTGATTGAGGCCAATAGTGAGAGCCTCTGCCTTCTCTTCCTTTGGGCTACAGTTGGATTTCTCCAATATGAATGTAATGACCCAGGTGTAGCCTTGTCTGAAAGCGGAGGAGTAGGGCATACAATGATATACAGTCCTTAGAGCTCTAGAAGGTTAGGATTTCATGGCCTGCTGTTTAATCATTACACAATCACACATAACTGCAACTCAAAGGCAGGAAATGAGTTTTACCACAATTTCTGAGCAAGTAAGGAAATGGTCTGCACAGGCTGCAAGGGACTGTGCTCTTGCTGTTTTGCATTCTTGCTGAATGCCTAAGGGAGCCCTCTCACACATGGACCACTGGTAGAGGAGGAGGAGGGCTTTGAATTCTGTTTTGCCAGTGATATACTCCATTGTGAATGACCACTAAGAGGGCCAGCCTGAATTATGCTCATATAGGATGAAGTTGCAACATGTTGTAATAAGGAGCAGCTTTCTGAGTCATGTATCCTAAGTGAAAGCCACCCTCATCCTGGGCTGACTGTCCATCTCAGGCCCAGCCTGTACCAGCAGTCACAGGGGAGGGTCATTCATGAGCAGTCTCCTGGCTCAGGTTTCCCGACAGCAGCTGCTGGTCATGTAGGCATCTGAAACCTTTGAATGGAGTATGTGAGATGTCTGTCTGACTTACAAGAAAAGCTCTGCAGCTCTGAACTCAGGGAATGAAATGGATTTGGAAGGGAGCAAGAAATGGCAGAGGCCACTAGATAAAAGGGGCAGGCATCTGTGGCTGGGCTGAGATAACAGAAAGAGGAGCACACTTTTTTTTTTTTTTAATAGAACCACTTCAAATCAGTATTAAATACACATACATCTGGGGGAAATGCTTGCAATGATGGCTGTCCAAAGTGAAGGTCTGGAGCCCCTTAGGATGTGAGCTTCATGAAGGAAAAGATTGTTCATCCCTGCAATGCCAGGGCCTGTAAGACTGCTAGGTGTATAGGTGGTACTCACTAAGTATTGTTGAGTTAACCAGTCAGTGGATGGCTCAATACATCTATACATTTCATGAGAGTCCACATGGCCTAAGTGGAAAGAGCTTGAAGGCTGGAAACAGACATTTACAAATTTGAGATCAGCTCCTTCTTTTTGTGTGTGATTGCAATGCTTTTAGCCTCAATTTACAAAATATTTTAGATGTGTTTAATAATAATCACCTTGCTTGGTTGGGTGAGAATCAAATGAAGTGTCATATTAAGTTTCAGGTATATGTTTACATTGAGGACTTAATTCTCTTAAGTTCTTTATTTCTTTTCCTGGAGTTGGGGAAGTGTAGTTTCAATAGAACAACCCACAGAATCTGCTTCTTATTCCCAAAATTATTCAATACTTAGAAACAAGGCAAAGACAGTTGTGTGTCCTTTCAGTGTCATTCTGAAGCACTGTATAATAGACTTACCCAAAGACTGTTTAATAATTGAGGCAAATATGCCTGTGTTTGCTATCCTATTTATTATAAATCAGAGCCCTGATGCTGTAATGTCACATTTTAACTTGTAGGTTTTTGTCCAGTAGACATGCAAATAATTTCTGTCTAGTAGAAAATGTAACTGCAGAGGACAGTTTACTAGTTTTATATAGAATATTTTATTTGAATATTCTTTCTTTAATCCCTTCTTTCTTTCCAGACATTTTACTTGAATATTCTTTCTTTAATCCTTATAAATGCTCTGTTGCTTAAATGCTCTTTGATAATATTTTATGATTTCACCAATTCCTTCTGAAGTTAATATAAATTAATCATTATACATTGTATGTGAGTCATGTTTTTATCCTTTTGAATATTATATTTTGCTAGTACTTAGAGATTTCCATTTTTTGCTAGCAATACCTATAACATACTAGATACTCAACATAAGTTTGTTGAAAAAAATGAGTGAATGAATACATGAAAGCAAGAAGTCACAAAAGGAAGGCTGAGTGAGCCCTGAGTCGTGTTAGCTTTGGACCCTACCTCCTCTCTAAGAGCTTCATTGGCAACTTCAGATCCAGTCTTTCCACTTCATACCAGCTGCACAGAAAGTTTGGTTTAAACCTAAGCATTATGTCAGTGTGAAGAGAAGTTGGGTGCACTCTACACAGTGGAGTGTACTATCAGCAGAGCTCATGCTACTCTATGATGCTTAGCTTGGATGGGAAGCCTCCATCTGCCCTTGGATGCGGCCGCTGATGTTAATTCAGTCTAGGCATTGATGGCCGAAGCTCTGTGTTTTCAACTGTTTAATACCTAGCACCTGGTCCATCTCTTCACCCCTCTTCATTCTGATTCATGATTTCCTCCATATCTCTACTTTTTGCTCTATGTTTCCACCTTGGACGGTATCCTACCTGTTTCTCTCGACAATTCCTAGTGCCTACATTTGGGCATTTAAACTCTTTACTTGACACTCTCATAATTTCTTCATATACTGTATAGCCACATTTTCAATTTTTTGTTTTTATGTTTTTAAAAAAGATATGTTTGTGTCGGTGATTTGTTAGGGATTGTGTTCTGCTCCATGTCATGAGAACTTGAAAATATGGTTCCTTAACAATTCAGGGATCTATTTCTCTTTCCTATAAATAGCAGTGCTGAGAGGGGCAGTTTGGACTTAATTTTGTAGCTGAACAACACTCCCAGCAATCCAGGTTTCTTCTGTGTTTCCACAGAGACTCCCTTGGCATGGGGTTTTTATTTTCAAAAATGTTTGGTGATTGTAAAATGAATGCTCCTTTTCCAGTGTCAAGTTCACAATCTACATAGAATAAGGGACAGAGGTGAAGGGCACAGCACGTATTTTAGTTAAGTGTATCTTTTTCTTACGGAGCTTTCCTTGAATCCCCTCTTAGTGATTTCCAGTTACATCTCCTCAGCCACACTGTGTGATGTAGCTACCATTAGCCACAATGGAAGCTGGGACAAAGCCAGCTACCCTGAACCAAATCTTGGTTCTCTTAGTAAGGAAAAAGGGGAAGCTAAATATAGGGTGGGTATCTAGTCATGTTCACCTTAAATTTTTTATATTTATTTTAATACATTTCATTTTGGCCCTCTGTCTGGGATATCTCTCAAAATTTATAATCATGTGAGAAAGAAAGAAATATTTTTATGCCATTGTTTTAAGTCAAAGGACTTGACAGTGTTAGAATGGATAAATTGGGGCATTGAGAAATAACATAACAATCAGACATTCAGACATATTACGCAAATTGGAGTTGAATCCTAATCATGCAGTTTACAGGCTATGTAACATTGGACAAATTTGATTAAGTCTCATTTATCTTAATCTCTAAAATGGGAATAAAAGAAGAGCAATGTCTAGGCATGGGTTTCTTAGAAAACAGAGTCTATGACAGAGTTCACCTATTAAGGCTTTTTGGAGGGTCCAGTGTCAGGGCAGCGAGAATGGGAGTGAAATGAGAATTAGAATATTTAATGAGATTTCACAAATTTGTAACAGAGTATTAGAATTCTGAGATAATTTCTTTCCTACTGGGGTTAAAATGTTATTTATGTTATGAAATTACGGTAATGGTAGTTTGAGTTTACTTTTTAATCCTCTCATTAACAACAAAAAAAGGAAAATTGATACCTCTAGGTTTCCTGGGTTGCACCTATAATATTAGGTGAAGAAGAAATCTTAGAGATCAAGTCATTTCTAAAAACATTAGAAACATTCACCTAATATGATAATTATAGGGAGATGAGATGTTTGTTTACTTTAAAAGACTCAAGTAAAAAGCAAACAACACCATTAAAAAGTGGGCAAAGGTTATGAACAGACACTTTTTAAACAAAGACATGTATGTGGCTAACAAACATGAAAAAATACTCAATACCCCTAATCATTGGAGAAATACAAATCAAAACCACAATGAGATACCACCTCACACCAGTCAGAGTGGCTATTACTAAAAAATTTTAAAAATAGCACATGCTGGCAGAGTTAAGGAGAAAAGGGAACACTTATATACTGCTGGTGGGAGTATAAATTAGTTCAACCACTGTGGAAAGCAGTGTGGTGATTCCTCAAAAAACTAAAAACAGAACTACCATTCAACCCAGCAATCCCATTACTGGATATATACCTGATGTGGTTTGGCTGTGTCCCCACCTAAATCTCAATTTGAATTGTACCTCCTAGGATTCCCACGTGTTGTGGGAGAAACCCAGGGGAAGGTAACTGAAACATCGGGCCAGTCTTTCCCATACTATTCTCATGATAATGAACAAGTCTCATGAGATCTGATGGGTTTATCGACTTCTTTCTTCTTTTGCTTCTTCCTCATTTTTCTCTTGTCACCCCCATGTAAGAAGTGCCTTTTGCCTCCTGCCATGATTTGGAGGCCTCCCCAGCCATGTGGAACTGTAAGTCCAATTAAGCCTCTTTTTCTCCCCAGTTTCAGGTATGTCTTTATCAGCAGCATGAAAATGGGCTAATACAGTAAATTGGTACCGGTAGAGTGGGGCATTGCTGAAAATATGCCTGAAAAGGTGGAAGCGACTTTGGAACTGGGTAAGAGGCAGAGGTTGGAACAGTTTGGAGGGCTCAGAAGAAGATAGGAAAATATGGAAAAGTTTGGAAACTCCTAGAGACTTGTTGAATGAGTTTGACAAAAATACTGATAGTGATATGAACAATAAGTTCCAGGCTGACGTGGTCTACTATAAAGACACATGCATATGTATGTTTAGTGCAGCACTATTCACAATAGCAAAGACTTGGAACCAACCCAAATGCCAATAAATGATAGACTGGATAAAGAAAATGTGGCACATACACACCATGGATACTACGCAGTCATTAAAAAGAATTAGTTCATATCCTTTGCAGGGACATGGATGAAGCTGGAAACCATCATTCTCAGCGAACTAACGCAGGAACAGAAAACCAAACACTGCATGTTCTTACTCATAAGTGGGAGTTGAACAATGAGAACATGGACACAGGGAGGGGAACATCACATACAGGGTCCTGTGGAGGGGGGTTGGAGGCAAGGGGAGAGAGAGCATTAGGACAAATACCTAATGCATGCAGGGCTTAAAACCTAGATGATGGGTTGATACGTGCAGCAAACCACCATGGCACATGTACACCTATGTAACAAACCTACACGTTCTGCACATTTATCCCAGAACTTAAAGTAAAATAAAAAAATTAAAAAAAAAAAGATTTCCAAAACTTGCTATCATTAAATGAAATGGCTGTTCATGAAAGATATTGTACATGCAAGCCCTTTTATTTTGTTAATATTCTAGTTAACTTCAACTTTTAGTAGCTCCCAGGATAACGGAAGGAAAACTACCTCTTCACCATTAAAAAAAAAAAAAAACAAGACTATGTGGTCTATGACAAAGGTACATGTAATATCACCAAGCAAGTACAGTGCCTGGAATATACAGGCACATATGGCACATATAGTGCTCACATGTTTGTGGAATGAATTTATCTGTTGGTTCCTTCATGTCTCCTGTCTTTGACTGGTCAAGCCTCACCTGCAGGACTTTAACTCCCCAGTATTTCACACATTTGTAGAATAAATGAAAAAAATATAGGCCTGGTTTGAGCATCCACAGTAATTTTACATTATCAAACATAACCTTTTATAATCCTATGGGTATTCAACGAGAACATTATGTGAAACTTAAAACAATTTTTTAATATCATTAAGGAATAACAGGAGTGAACTGTGGCAGTAACTATAAAGCTAACTTTCTAAAAGAGCCTCACATGCACTTCACATTCTCTTAGGAGGGTGAATTAAAGATGAAAGGGTCAACAGATTTTTTTTTAATTCTCTTTCCCACAACAGATGACAGTGTTTTGTTCAAAACAATTGCCGAGAAATGATAATCAGGAAGAACACAACTGTCAGAGGAAAAGTAATAAGCCAATTGTCAAATTGAAAAAATGACAACTGATTGTGACACTGCTTTATATCTCATAAAGTAATGATAAGTTGGTATTAAATTTCCAATGGAAAGGTGAGATGTCTACAAATGTGGTGGCATCACTGAAGCTTGTTTCCAGTTCCTTATGACTACCTGTTTTTTGAACTTTCTTTATTTAGGCCACCTTCAGCATTCAGAATGTTTGGCAATTAGTTTTAAATATAGTACTGATATTTTTCTTTCCTCTGGAAAAGTAGCTTGAACTGGAAGGCAGCAACTGAACAAATATTTGAAGTTGATGAAAAGGTGGTGAGTAGACGAGGAAACTCATCTAGACTTCAAAAAGATTGTTAGGGCATCAGTCAATGTGAGTATATTTTAAACAAAGGTGCATGTGGGAATGCAGGAGGGGCTACTCTTTTAACTTGGTCCACATAATTGAGTTGTGAATACTTTCCTGTATTCCAAGAAATAAGAATATATACATGGAATTTTCAGATATGTGCTCTTCCAACTTTATATCACTCAGCTCAATGAACAGCCGTGAGAAAATCCAGGCTCAGATGGACTTTCAGCTATTTATGCTTTGTAGACCTAACTAGTACTTCTTATTCTGTTCTGTGGCCACAGCTCTGTGTGGATAATAGTTCAAGACATTTCACACTGTTGAAATTGCCTGTGGAGAGTTCTCTGTCTTTACAGTTAAGTATCAGTAGCACCCCTTGGTTTTATTGCTTGCAAAATTACAGTGATGATTAGGTAACCATCTTTCATCTTTGATTTATCTCCAAGTAAATCATGTGTTTATAGATAAGAACATTTTTTGAGACATCCCTTACTTGTTCAATTTCTCCATTCTTATTTGTTTCAAGGTAATACGCATTTGATACAGCACTTAAAATGAGCACATATTATTTTTTCATTTGGAAAATAATATACATTCATTATGAAAGAAGGTTCTAAAAATCACCTATATTCACATTACTCAAGTGATGATCACTGTTAACTATTTGAGTAGATGATCTTTCACTTTCTTTTAAAAAATGAATAGTTTATTTTTTATATAGTTGTCAACATACTGAATATACAAGTTTGGGTAGGACTCTGAACTAGACCTTAATGATTCATATCAATGAGTGACAGAAAATAAAAACTGAGGTAAGTGAAAAACAAAGACAGATCAAAACTGTCACTCTAATCAATGGTTCAACTTCTTTCATCAAATCTTCTCTTAAAAGGACTTCAATTTCAATTACTTTTTTAAATAAAGGAATTATGAGGTTATTGTGATTGTTTTTTGGGTTATCTCATGTGAGTTTTCTAACAAATATAATAAGCAGCAGTCATCCACCCTTTAACATTAATTGAGTTGGGGCTAGACGCCAGGTGTCTGAACTCCATGGCAATGTTCTTTCTGTTACATCATGATTCCACCCTTGGGATTTGCTTGGCTTCACATACTCTAGTGAATCTGCCCTTGCCATAACTGTCTTAGTTGTCTTATGTAGCATCCAGACTCAGGTAAGCTACAGAGGTATTGGAGACTTGGTCCAGACTCTAAGGGTCTGGCCTGGATCCCAAGTCCAGAGGTTATCTGGGAAGTTAGTGGTTTGTTCTGGTGTGCCTGCAGTATGAACCTTTGAGTATCTGAAAAGCAGACATTTTGGTTGGAATCTTTGTTCCATCAATCCTACTTGTGTGACTTTTGAAAAATTCCTAACCTCTCTTAGCCTTAGGTTTATGATCAGTAAAATGGAGAGAATCCATTTTATCTCTTAGAGCATATTTTTATCTCATTAAATATAATCACACATGTGTAGCACTGTTCACTGATAGGAGCAACTGGTAGAAAGTACCCATCACATATTAGTAGGAGAAACTTGACTCACTACTGAGAAGACTTAAACCCTTGCTGAGGATGCTGCTGAGAAACAGCCTTGTTTCCTAGAGATACTTCAAACTATGGGTCTCGGATAATCTGACTTAGCACTTAGCCTTGCATAAATGGAGAGATGGGGATATAGGAGTCTGGTTAGAAAAAAGAATGGAGGTAACCCAGCAATATACTTATTGCTTTTCAAAGACCTTTACACAACAGTGACCCACCATATTTGTCTTTGAACCTCAAGTACCCAAGCATTTACTGAGTGACTAATATGTGCCAAACCCTTCTAAATATGAGTGATGCCCTTATGAAAATAATGGTTTGTCAAATGAATCTGTGAATGGAGGCGTTGACTTGTGCACGTTGTAAGGGCATGTTGTGAAAACAGCTTTTATCTTATTTTCTTCCTCTTTCTGCCCTTCAGTTTGGACCAATTTATAAACAATCTTATTCAGACTCAACTGATATTATTAGTCGTAGGATCTGAACTCAAGTTTCCCTGGCTCCACATCTGTTTCTTCTTTTACTGTAAAGACTTACCATGCCTCCACATTTATGGCAGCCTCAGAAGGGACTCAGTAAATGTCTTATGAACGCTACACTCAAAAAGCAGAGGGGACAAGACCAAATGTAAGAAACAACAGTGACTAATGTAAGACAGTATATTGATTTCTAAGTATCTCCCCTCATAAGAATGAGGGACATTGCATAACTAAATTCCCTAGGGAATTGAGGTAATACTCTGCAAAGCTTAATATAATTTTGATTTTCATCATCTTTTCTGAGAAATCATATGCTAGAACATTATATTATTTTCTGCATTTTTAACCAGATAACTCTAAACATATTTTACCTTTGTTCAAGTGTTTGGGCATCCTTACTTTGCTATATACTTCTAGGACTTCAGTGTTTCTATCTCTTTCTCTTTCCTCTATGTCTAGATTTCAACCATTCTTTCTGCTGTGTTTGCCATTGTTTCTTCCCCCTTCATTTCTCCCATTCCTTTCTTTTCCCTTCTTGATTTCTTCTTTCCTGTTTGCTGCTGCTAATAGTTTTGGCCTAAAAATCAGACGTCTGAATGAGTTAACATTTTAGCCAATGTCTTATATCCACAGAGTAAATAACAAGTTTTAATAAAGGTGTTATTTGTTCCTCTTTTGCCAAAGTTCATGTATTTTCCCATTTAGTTCAATTACGGTATTTTAGGGAACTAGAAAGAAAGCTTAACCAGGGACAAACTCAACTCCAGGTAAGTGAATGTGATACTCACTTCTTCAAGAGTGGCAAGTATTTAAGAATAGATGGAGGTAGTAAAGGTGGAGTGGTCAGGGCTGGAGACAGGCCTCTGGAAGAATTAGATCAGGGAATTCTAGAGATTGGAAAGAGGAGGAGAATGACAGGAGGCAATGCCTGAGAGGAAGAAAGAATAAATGCCAGAAGGGAAAGGGAAAGGAACTGCCTCAAGTTATGCATCCATTATAGCTGACTGTTTCATGTAGTCCTCAGAGTAAAGTTTTGTAGTTACTATGCCATTTGTATACCCTCCTGCCCCATCCACGTTCTACTCTCTACCCTTCTTTTTCCTTCATCTTTTCCTCTGGCTTCCTGGGAAGTTCAGTTAATGGCACAGGAAGGCAACTGGAAGGTGAGAGGAGAGTGAAGTCCACAAATATGGCAGAAATATCTATTTTTCTGGGTCACTGTGGGTTGGCTGCATTCCTCTCTCAGAATGTCCCACTCCTACTGAGCCATCTTCCCCATACAGCTCTCTTCCAGTCACTGTTCTTTCACCTGCCCCTTCAAGCCTTGATGTAATTGCTACACATCGTTGGTTCCCCAAAACTACTCTTGTCTTTGTAAATTGATCTTGAATCGAATTCTCTTCGATCAGCAAACTTGGTTGTGTCATCAGTATCCTGCTGTTACCGTGATGGATCCAAGCACAATTTATTTTGTTGTAAATGGGATAAGTGAGTTATAGAGATTTTTAATGTAACGTACTCACCCTCATACAACTAGCAATAATTGGTTCTGGGATTTTTAACCCAGATCTGTCCAATGCTCCAATGTCTGTTTCTTTTGCATAACACTAATCTGTGTGAATATTTATGGGAAAGTTATAGAACTAGTGTTCTTAGCTGAGAAGAATACAACTATGGGATAAATAAAGAAAAAAAATAGATGCTATAAACACTCCTTGACTTCCTACCCTGGGCAAGATGCTGAACCTATAGGATGATAAGATATTAGACCTGGAATAGCCCTTCTTGGCAAGTAGTTTTCACATTGTGCTTAAGGGACTCCTAGCAGTTCCACATAAAAGCCTCTGGAATTTGCACGAGGAGCAAATGAGATATTGGGATGGCTTTAGATTTCCTCATCTACTTCATCAAGAGCTGATATACTTTAATTCATTTTTTCACTCTTTTTTCTTCATGCTCACCAAAGAAAATCATGAGAACTAAGGTCCTAAGATTTTCCTTGATTTCTTCTTAAAATGAGACTATCTTATCCCATAGGATTGTTGATGCTATTGGTCAGATGGCATATATAAAAAACCTGGTTCTCAATAAGTGTACATTTCTTTCATATTTCTGTTCTTTTTTAGTACATCCAGAGAAGAAAAATCCAGTTTACACTATGAAGTGTTTCAATTCAATCCCTGATTTAGTAGACATAGATTAGCCGTTAATACCTCTCTAGGTGTGGCTTTGGTCTGAAAAACTGTAACAACTGAAGGGTTGAAAAAAGGGACATGAGCTCTACTCTAAGCCCTGGCATGTCAAACAGGTGCCTTCCCTGGTAGGATTCATTGCTAACCATTCTGGATCACATTAATGAGCACATAATCAAATGGTTAATCCATAAAATATAGCCCCTTAGCCACTTACACACAGCTGTTCCTAATGGCCGTCAGTTACTTGAACATAATTCTCTGCTCTGTCCTTAGAGTTAGCTAGGCACATTCACAGTTAGAAAATATCCTTTGCTAGGTTTTGTCTTGAATATTTCTGCTCCAATAACAATGTTTGAGAAGTACTGATCTAGAGACCTAGGTAGAGGGTATACTCCACATATATATGTATACCCAGTTGGTGTGTATACACAAACACCCCACCCCCACATACACACACACCCACGCACACACTTCATGCATCTGTTTTTAGTGTAATATCAGTCAGTCAGTACTTCAGTATAGCAAGCCAGTGGTTTTCTCAAAGTTGGATGCATAATAAACTCACTAAGGAATCTTTTAAAATTTCTAATGCTCAAGTGACATCACAGACCATTCAAATCAAAAACTCTGCGAGTGGGCTCCAGGTTATTGCATTGTGCAAACATGTTTGGAAATCAGTGTACTAAGCTAGGTATTTCTTATAATGAGATGCTCTTGAAATTAATTTACTTAAAATATCCATTTCAATAGCTTTAGGGGTACAAGTGGTTGTCGGTTACATAGGTGAATTGTGTAGTGAGGAAATCTAGGATTTTAGTGTACCTATCTCCTGAGTAGTGTACATTGTTCCCAAGAAGTACTTTTTCATTTCTCATCCCACTCCCACCCTCACCCCCTCTGAGTATCCAATGTCCCTTATAACACTCTGTATGCATTTGTGTACCCATAGCTTACTTTGCATTTGTAAATGAGAACATGCAGTATTTGGTTTTCAATTCTTGAGTTACTACATTTAGAATAATGGCCTCCAGTTTCATCCAAGTTGCCGCAAATGACATTATTTTATTTATTTTTTTTTGCTGAGTAGTATTCCATGGTATATACATACCACATTTTCTTTATTCACTCATTTGTTGATGGGCACATAAGTTGATTCCATATCTTTGCAATTGTGAATTGTGCTGCGATAAACATATATATGTAGGTGTCTTTTTATATATAGCCACTTATTTTCCATTGAGGAGGTACCCAGTAGTGGGATTGTTGGATGGAATGGTAGATCTACTTTTAGTTCTTTAAGAAATCTCCATACTGTTTTTTGCAGAGGCTGTACTAATTTACATTCCCACTAGCACTGTATAAGGGTTCCCTTTTCACCACATCTGCACTGACATTTATTGTTTTCTGACTTTTTAATAGTGGTTAATTGTGGTTTTAGTTTGCATTTCCCTGATGATTAGTGATGCTGAGCATTTTTCCATATGTTTCTTGGCCCTTTGTATATCTTCTTGTGAGAAATGTCTATTCATGTCCTTTGCCCACTTTTTAATGGAATTATTTGTTTTTTTCTTGCTGATTTGTTTGAATTCCTTGTAGATTCTGTGTATTAGTCCTTTGTTGGATGCATAATTTGCAAATATTTTCTTCCATTCTGTAGGTTGTTTGTTTACTCTGATGAATATTCTTTTACTGTTCAGATTTAGTTTAATTAGGTCCCATGTATTTATTACTGTTTTTGTTGCATTTGTTTTTGGAATCTTAGTCATAAATCCTTTGATAGGACGATGTCCAGAAGAGTTTTTCCTAGTTTTTCTCTTTCTAGTATTTTTATGGTTTCAAGTCTTAGATTGAAGTATCTAATCCATATTGAGTTAATTTTTGTATATGGTGAGAGATAAGGATCCAGTTTCATTCTTCTACATGTGGTTATCCAATGTTCCTAGCACCATTTATTAAATGGGGTGTCCATTCCCCAATTTATGTTTTTATCTACTTTGTTGAAGATCAGCTGGTTGTAAGTATTTGGCTTTATGTATGGGTGCTCTATTCTCTTTCAATGATCTATATATCTACTTTTATACCAGCACCATGCTTTCTTAGTTTCTATAGTCTTGTAGTATAATTTGAAATCAGGTAATGTGATGCCTTCAGATTTGTTCTTTTTGCTTAAAATTGCTTTGTCTATTTGAGCTCTTTTCAAGTTCCATGTGAATTTGAGAACTTTTTTTCTAATTCTGTGAAAAATGATGTTGGTATTTTGATGAAAATTGCTTTGAATCTGTAGATTGTTTTGGGCAGTACAGCCATTTTCACAATATTGATTCTTTCAATCCATGAACATGGGATGCATTTCCATTTGTTTTGCGCCATCTATGATTTCTTCCAGCAGCATTTTGTAGTTCTCCTTGTAGATACCTCTCCTTGCAGAGGTATGACATTATGTTGTCAATTTGTGATCTTTCAGAATTTTTTACATAGGCATTTAGCACTATGAACTTTATATAGCTTTTGCTATAAAGCAAAAGCAGTGCTAAGAGGAAAGTTTGACTTTTGGTCAAGTTACCTTCAAAAAGGTTTTGGTCAAAGGTAACTGTTATCATTCATTTTGACAAATTTTTAAATTTTCATCTTGATTTCATAGTTAATCCAAAAGTCATTCGGGGCAGATTGTTTTATTTTCATATCTTTGTATATTTTTCAGGGTTTCATTTGGAATTGAATTCTAGTTTAATTCTGCTGTAGTCTGCAAAGATACTTGATATAATTTCAATTTTCAAAAATGTTTTAAGACTTGTTTTGTGGCCAATCATATGGTCTATCTTGGAGAATGTTCCATGTGCTGATGAGAAGAATGTATATTCTGCCATTCCTGGTAGAATTTTCTGTAAATATCTACTAGCTCCATTCATTTGTTCTAGGGTGCACTTTAAGTCCAGTGATTCTTTGTTGACTTTTTGCCTCAATGATCTGTCTAGTTCTGTCAGTGGAGTGCTGAAGTTTCCCACGATTGTTGTGTTGCTGTATATCTCTTTTCTTAGGTCTAGTAGTAACTGCTTTATGAATCTGAGAGCTCTGGAGTTAGGTGTGCATAGATTTAGGATTGTCATTTTTCTTTATTTTTTTCTGATTGGGTTAATTTGAAAGCCTTGTCTTTGAAGTCTGAAGTTCGTTCTTCTACTTGGTCTAGTCTATCGTTAAACTTTTACACTGCATATTTTCATTCCCTAAACGTGTCTTTCATTTCCAGAAATACTGATTGGTTTTTCTTTAATATATGTATCTCGTTAAACATTTTTTTTTCATTCAGATCCTCCATTTGTTCCCTTCTCCAAGACCCTTCATGAGTGCTAGGGCTGCCTGACTATTGGGGTAAATCTGAGACTAGACTTTTCCCAGTTAGCCTAGCAGTGTACCTGTGCCTCTGCTGAAAGAAACTTCCCACAAGTGGAAAGCTCAAGAAGTCAGGGCTTGCAGCCTGATTTCTTTTGTCTCATGGGATGCTCCCTTGAGATGTCCCATGAGACATCCCATGAGATGTCCATGGTGCATTTCCTCTTCCCTTGGAGTAGCAGTCCCTGGTGGGCCAGACTACTGTGAATCCTGCTGCTCCTCTGGGTCTAGCCACCCAGTGGGGCTGCTTACTCCAGTCTGGTGCTGGGGAATGTCTGCAGGAGATCCAGTGATGTGATGTTCCTAGTAGTGGGTAACAGCATCAGCCCTGATGGGGATCAGAGGGTAGTGCCATAGACTCTGAGATTTCCTGGTTGTAAGTAGGCTTGTCATAGTAATATACTAAATACATGGATAGACTCAAGACTTCCTGGTTAGCCAGGTTGATGCAAGCAATGTGATAGCTGAGGTTACATAAAAGTATTCTCCTTCCTGAGTGCTGTGTTATTGTGCCTGCAGATGTTGTAATGGGCTGTGCTGGCTGGCCTCCAGCCAGGAGCTGGTGCTTGCCAAAAAGCACCAGCTGCAGTGGTAGCAGTGGAATTTGTACTTGCCTTATGTTACCCACTGGAAGTACTCTGGTATCTCCAGTGATGGGTAAGGCCATGGAGCTTCCAAATATTCCTCTCCATTGTGTTACACTACCAGCATACGTGGAAGGGCAGAGCCTGGTAGGGCCTAAGTCAGGCAAGTTTATACTCTAGCTTCCCACGTGTGGACACAAGCAGTGGCCCTATTAAAGATCAGAGGGCCATTCCCTGGTTGCTGGGA
Organism: Macaca mulatta; assembly: GCF_049350105.2. Classification (NCBI taxonomy): domain Eukaryota; kingdom Metazoa; phylum Chordata; class Mammalia; order Primates; family Cercopithecidae; genus Macaca; species Macaca mulatta. Next base: position 131,256,376 of record NC_133413.1, read on the forward strand.
GGAGCACAGCTGCCCCTGCTGCACAAAAAGATCCACACAGAAAGCAGGGTATAGCAGGTGGCAATAAGCCCCACTCAGCTACTCAGCTCCTACTTATCTGGCAATACAGGTCTCACACTTGGGTTCCAGGCAGCACGTACTCAGAATTCAAAACTGCCCCAGCTATAAGCCTACCCAACTGAGGCAGAAACAGTGGCTTTCAGGTTATACCCCTTCCAGTCCATCCACAAAGCAGGCACCCAGCTCCTGTGCCCATTTCTTAGCACACTCCCTGCTCTCCCCTTGGTTCTGGCCATCAGGGTTCATCCCCACTTGAGATTATATCACAAATATCAGTTGAGAGCTTCTGTCAACCTGTGACCACTGCCTGAGTTAGCTGGCAGACTTCTGCAAGGTCCCCTGAGACAGGATCAGGAATGGCTTCCCTCTACCCCTGCTGGAGTCTGGGACTGCACACAAAGCATATCTTAATGCTGCTCCTTCTCACATACTCCCCACCACTCACTAAATCAGCTCCAGCACTGGATAGGGTCAAAACTTTTCTCCAGGGTCTGGACTGCCTGGCTCCCCAGTGGGAGTGTGTGTCACAGAGGCAGTCTCTCCCCTTCTTACACTATGTAAACGCACAGTTTTTCACCTGGTTCATGGTGGAGGTGACTGCCTCCTGCTTCTTTCCAAGAGTCTGTAGTTCCTTTAGGTTTTTCTATTAAGATCCTGTGTTACTTCTTGGAAAAAATTTCAGAGCGTGAATCTCGACACACTATTTTGTCTTTCCAAGTGGGAGAGGCATGCTAACAATGCCTCCAATCTACCATCTTGAAAAAAAAATTACTTTTTAAGAAGAAAACATTTTTATTTGTATAAGTTGCCAAATTTCATACATGCTTACCTCAGCTTCTGACTATAATGGGGTAACTGTGCTGAGACTTAATCCTCTCATAGTAAACAACTAGATAACTGGATGAAATACACAAGGCAACTATTTCTGGACAGTAGACAACAGGCAGTGCAGGGCTATAATTTATGAGAGAAGGGAAATAAGGTGAATGCATTAGTTCCTTCTCACACTGCTATGAAGAAATACCCAAGATTTGGGTAATGTATAAAGAAAAGAGGTTTAATTGACTCACAGTTCTGCAGGGCTGGGGAGGCCTCAGGAACTTTACAATCATAGCAGAAGGGGAAGCAAACATATCCTTCTTTACATGGTGGCAGGAAGGAGAATAGTGAGAACCAAGTGAAGGGGAAGCCCCTTAAAAAACCATCAGATTTCGTGAGAACTTACTCACTATCTCGAGAATAGCAATGGGGAAACTGCTGCCGTGATTCAATTACCTCCCACTGGGTTTCTCTCATGACACGTGGGGTTTATGGGAACAACAATTCAAGATGATATTTGAGTGGGGATGCAGCTGAACCAAATCAGTGAACATTACGATCATCTGCCTTTCTGTCCGGAAGCACTTTCCAGATAGCACATAGAAGGAGATCAATTGGAATTTAGAAAGAGTGAGCCATCTGGAATTTAACAAGTAAAACCAGAGATTGAGGAGCTGCCCAGAGAAAGAGCTCCAAAATCTGTATGAAGACCCCCTTGAATACTAAACCACAGTTGTGAAGGGTGAGACTCCATGAGGCTGGGCAAAAAACAAACAAGAAACCGAGTTGAAGAGTTTCTAGAGTACACACAGGGCTGGGAGATGTTTGTGTTCTGGTCAACCATAGTGAAGAGCCCTTGTTAAAACTTTGAGGGATTCAGTGGAAACACTAGAGGGTCATGCCTTGCCAGAATGAATAAACTAGGTCTACAGTAAAGGACACTTGAAACCTGCTATAACAAAGCTTATACGAAAACTTTGAAAAACTTAAGCTGATCAACAAGTAACTTAAAAGTTTGCTAGAATAAAAAAAAGGAACATTTGTGTGTGTGTGTGTGTGTGTGTGTGTGTGTGTGTGTGTTTACAGGGAATCCAGGGATGTGATGTTCCCTCTAGGCTCCTAGGAGTGGGTACCAGCATCAGCTCTGATGCGGGTTAGAGGGTAGTGCCATAGATTCTGAGATTTCTTGGTTACAAATAGGATTGTAATAGTAATGCACTGGATACGTGGACAGACTCAAGACCTCCTTGTTAGCCAGGGTGATGCAGGCAATAGTGATAGCTGAGGTTGTGCAGATGTTTTCTCACCAGTGTAACATGTACAATGTCCAGAATCTAATGAAGAATAGTAGGCATTTGAAGAAGTAGAACAATTTAATTGATTACAAGAAGCATCACAATTTATATTATAATAAAATAACATAAATATTATGTATATGAATATATTATATTTAATTAAAATGTAAATTAAAGTCTATTCTATTACAAAAAGCATCAGTCATCAGAAACAGATTTTAAAACATGGCAAAGGCAATGGAATTGACAGAAAAGAACCTTAAAAGAGCTTTACAAATACCTTTAAAATTTAAAGGGAAACAGCCTAATAAGGAGAGGGATGAAGGATTAAAACTGGAACTTCTAGAAATGGGATAATAAACGAATGAAAAATTTCACTGGAGAAGATTAAAACTGATTAACACCAAGAAAGCAAGAAAAAAAAATTACTGAATTTGAAAGCATAGCAATAGAAACCACGTAAACTGAAGCATATAGGGAGAAAAAAATGAACAAAATAAACAGAGCCTTAGTGACTCAGGCGACAATATTGAATGTCAACGTATGTGTGATTTAAGCTTAGTAAAAGGGGAAAAATAAATTAAAACAAAATTATTTGAAGAAATACTGGCAAAAATTTTTGCCAATTTGATGAAAATGGTAAATCTATATATCCAAGATGCTCAACAGAACCTCAAGCAGGATAAACACATTGAAAACCACATCCAGGCATATTATAATAAAAGTGTTGGAAACCTATGATAAAAAATAAATCTCGAAAGCAGCCAGGCACTGTATACAAAGTAAACCATGATAATAGGCAGACTCCTAGTCTGACACATTGTAGACCAGAAGATAATAGAATGGCATCTTTAAAGTCCTGAAAGAAAAAATAAAATAAAATAAACTATCAACCTAGAATTCTTTTTTTTTTTTTTTTTTTTTGAGGCAGAGTCTCTGTTGCCCAGGCTGGAGTGCAGTGGCATGATCTTGGCTCACTGCAACCTCCACCTCCCAGGTTCAAGAGATTCTCCTGCCTGAGCCTCTCGAGTAGCTGGGATTACAGGCACGTGCCACCACCCTTGGCTAATTTTTGTATTTTTAGTAGGTAACAGGGTTTCACCATGTTGGTCAGGCTGGTTTCTAACTCCTGACTTCGTGATCGGCCTGCTGCGGCCTCCCAAAGTGCTGGGATTACACGCGTGAGCCACTGTGTCCAGCCCAACCTAGAATTCTCTATTCAGTGGAAATAGCTTTAAAAACAAAGGCAAAATAGACTTTTTCAAACGAGCAAAAGCTAAGAGAGTTCATTGGCAGCAGAGTTGCACTATAAAAGATATTAAAATAAGTTTTTCATCTGGAAGGAAAACAATACCAGCTGAAAATTTGAAATTAAGAGAATAAAGAACATTGGAAATGGTAAATATGCTGTTTTATATATTATCACTGTTGTCTTTACCAACATGTAATAAACATATAAAAATATTTATGAGGTCTTTTACACTCTGTTTTTCCCATTAAATCTTTGAAATCCATGTGTTTTATACTTATATCACATTTCAGTTTGAACCAGCCACATTTTAAGTATTCAGTAGCCATATGTAGCTGAGGGATTAGTCATCCGAAAGTTATGTGCTTGTATTTGAGTTATTTACTTTGTCTTACTCTACTAGAATGTAAGCTCTGAAACAGCAGTTACATTTTCTTGTGGACACCTGTAGCCTCTGTAGCTAGAACAGAACCTAGGACATGGTAGTGCTATTATTTATTTCTTGGATTATAAAGGTTTCAAGGAAGAAGATATGGATACTGTATACAGCAGATAGAAATTATAAGATATGTGTTTTGGGAGCTAGAATGGTTCTTAAAGGAGGTTTAGTCAGTATAGATTTTCAAATTTGATGGCTGTAGGTTTAAATCTCAGCTCTATCACCTGCAGTTGTGTGGCCTTGGGCAAATGTTTTAACCTTGATGCGAGGTTGTCTAAAGTAGATAGGACATGAAAGCAATTGGTCCCAGGAGGAGGTTTTTTATCTCTGACATTGTTTTGAGTTGCTGGGGCATGATGATAGTAAAATGTCTTGTTTTTATTATTTAAAAAATTCCCAACAGATGATGCGCGCCCACCCCTTGTCTGTACTTGAGTGTACCATTGTCATTGCCTCATCGTTAATATGCTACTGCTACTGCCTCTGTGGGCTTGCATTTTCCACCTTCAAAATTATTTTTGTCATTTTACCTATAAAATATTTTATAGCCCTTATTACATGCCAGGAAATTCTCAGTGATACACACACACACACACACACACACACACACACACACACAGAAACACAAACATATGTGTGTGTATCTATATATATCTATCTCTATTTCTATCTCTGTTTAATTCTAGCAACAATTCTGGGAGAAAAGCAATTTTTCTATTCCCATTTTACAGATGAGGAAACAGAGGCCCAAGTTTACATAGCTGGGAAGAAGCAGAGCCAGGTTTTTAACTCAGGAAGTCTGACTCCAGAGAACACACTCTTATATTGCCTCTCCATAATAAGACCTACCAAATAAAGTTGGAGATACTGAATGGAAAGTAGCCAGCATGGTGTCCAGCCCACAATAGGTATTCAGTGGACAGGAGCTATTCTTATTATAACTATTAATAATATTTTCATTGGCTGAGAAACTGAAATCACAGGGAGGGTAACTAACACCCCAAGTGTACACCACTATTGAGAAGCAGACTGGGTTTAAAGTATATAACCTGCTGATTTCCAGTCATGCCACATCTGTCCACTGTTAACCCTTATGGGAAACTCAGAAGAAATAACCACTGAAGGAGTGAAGAAGAAGTGTCGACATTTTAATTAAATACACTGAGAGGTTGTTTTTTTCTTATGTGGTTTGAAGTCTTATTCTAGCTGATCCTGGGAATTCGCTCATACACTCCACAGGGATTTTTATAAAGAGAATATTCTAAAAGCATCCTTTCCCTGCCCCAGCTTCTTACCCAGAGAGCGAGAATAGTATTTAATATTCTAAGACTATTACATGTCAGGATCTTTTAACCTTTATTCACACTTAAATGTTTCCACACATTTTTAAAGCATGATTTAAACTTTCAAAAATTTTTAAATTATGGTGTAATTTACATAAAGTGCACCAATTTTAAGTATGCAATTCAATGGATTTTCACAAAAACGTGTATGCAGCCATGTTACTACCACCCACATCAAGATAGAACATTTGCATGGTGCAGTGGTTGGTGCCTATAGTCCTAGTTACTAAGGAGGCTGAGGCGGGAGGATCACTGGAGTCCAGGAACTGGAGGTGGCAGTAAGCTATGATCACACCACTGCACTCCAGTCTGGGTGACAGAGCAAGACCTTATCTCAAAAAGAAAAAGAAAAAAAGAAAAAGAAAAAAGATTTAGAATATAGCCAGCCCTTCAGAAGGCTCCCTCATGTCCACTCCTTGACAATAATAACACCATTCAGAATTCTATCAACTGAGATTCCTTTTGCCTATTCTTTGAAAGGAATTTGGGGTCTGGCTTTTTGTTGTTGTTTATTTAACATGATGCCTACAAAGTTCATCTGTATTGTTGTGGGTAGCAGTAGTTAGTTTTTTATTGTTGAACAGATTATTTTGTGACTATATCACAATTTATTTCTCCATTTTTTGTTTTTGGACACTTATTAGTTTCCAGTTTGGAAGTATTCTAAATAAGGCACCTATGAAGTTCTTGTATATTTTATTTAAGGGACACAAGACCTTATTTTTATTGGATACATACTCACTCATGGAACTGGTAGGCCACAGGGTATGTATATGATTTGGATTAAAAGTTAATGCAGGGAGTTTTTCAAAGAAGTTGTCCTAATTTACAGTTCTTCAGTGTGTATAAAGGTTTTTCCTGCTTTATATCCTCAACAGTTGGCATTGCTACCATAACTCTTCAGAATAATCTGTATTTTTAATATTCTGTTTCATTTTTATACCATGTGTTAGATCATATGTAATTAATTAATTAGCAAAAGATTAAATTATCATAGTTTAAGAAATTCCCATTGACAATTACAGCATTAGGGTCATAGGCGTTTTTGTCTGTAGTGTATTTTTAAAATCAGCATTATTAAAGTAAAATTCACACACAACAAAATACGCTCATTTTCAGTGCAATAATTTGTTGTGTTTTGATAATTGTATATGGATATGTAACTGTATACAATTACCAATTGTGTCGTCTCCATAGTAATCATAAAATGGAATATTTTCATCATCCTAAGAAGTTCCTTTATATCTCTTTAAAGTTGTTAAAAGAAAAACTTCAGCGAAATTAAACTTAAAGGAGTTGAATTGAGCAGCGAACTGAATCGGGCAGTGCCCAGAATCACAGCAGATTCAGAGAGACTCCAGCGCAGCCACGTGGTGGAAGATTTATAGACAAACAAACAAACAAAAAGAAATAAAAAAGGAATTGAGGTACAGAAATCGGAGGTGAGGTACATAAACAGCTGTATTGGTTACAGGTTGGCGTTTGCCTCATTCCAACACTCCGCAGTGTATGAGTGGCTGATGGATGGCTGCTGGGATTGGCCGAGACTCAGCTATTGCTACATACTCCTAAATTAGGCTTTCAGTTTGTCTGCCTATTAAGTTAGGTTGCAATTTCTCTACAAGGACTGAAATACAGAAATACGGAGTCCTTCTCAGGCCATAGTTAGTTAGCTTTAACAAAGTCAATACCCTCTCCCCAACCCCTGAATTTTGGAAAATATTGATCTGCTTTTTAATTTTATTTATTTATTTATTTGACTTTTAAATAATTTTCCATGAATGAAATCGTATAGTATGCAGTCTTTTCCTTCACTTAGCAAAATGTTCTTGATATTATTCATGTTATTGCTTTTATAGTAGTTTATTCCTTTTAGTTGCTGAGTTGTGTTTCATTGTATGTATATACCACATTTTGTTAAACCATTCAGATGTTGTTGGAAATTTGAATTCTTTCAAATTTGAGGCTATTATGAATAAATCTGCTTTTTGAGTACAAGTGTGTACTAATATTTCCATAACTTGGATGAATACCTAAGAATGGAATTTCAGGGTATATGGTTAAAGTATATGTATAACTTATGTAGAAATTACCACTGTTTTTAAGTGTGTATTCTCACTAGCAATGAAAGAGAGCTGTGGTTGTTCCATGTACTTGTTGATAATTGGTATTGTCAATCTTTTTAATTCTAGCTATTCTGATGGATGCATAACGGTATCTCATGGTTTTAGTTTGGATACATATATAGGCAATTTTTATACATACACATATATATACACATGTACATATATATATTAGGTCATTGCCTCATTATTGTATTCTGTGATTCCTTATATATTTTAGATGAAAATATTTTATTAGCTACGTGCATTGTATTTTCTGTCATTTGTGATTATCTTTTTATTTTTTATTTATTTATTTATTTATTTATTTATTTATTTTTTGACGCGGAGTCTTGCTCTGTGCCCCAGGCTGGAGTGCAGTGGCGCGATCTCGGCTCACTGCAAGCTCCGCTCCCCCGGGTTCACGCCATTCTCCTGCCTCAGCCTCCCGAGTAGCTGGGACTACAGGCGCCCGCCACCTCGCCCGGCTAATTTTCTTGTATTTTTAGTAGAGACGGGGTTTCACCGTGTTAGCCAGGATGGTCTCGATCTCCTGACCTCATGATCCGCCCGTCTCGGCCTCCCAAAGTGCTGGGATTACAGGCTTGAGCCACCGCGCCCGGCCTGTGATTATCTTTTTATTAACAGTGTCTTTTGAAGAGCAAAAGCTAAAATTTTAATGAAGTCGTATTTGTCCATTTTTTTCTTTTATATTCCATTCTTTGGAGTTCTTAATTCTATTTAATCCTACTAAATTCAGAATCACTGGGATTTTTATGTTTTTTTCTTGATGCTTGTTTTGGCTCTTATGCTTAGGTCTACGGTTTGAAATGAAAGTTAAAAATGGTATAATTTTTAAGGTTCAGGGTTTTTTTTTAATTTGGATATCCAATTGTTTAAAAATTATTTCTCAAAAAATATTATATTTCCCCACTCAACTGCCTTAGCTACCTTGTTAAAAATCAGTTGACTATATATGTGTGTGTCTGTTTCTGAGGTCTCCTATTTAATTGATCTATGTATCTATTTGGCACCAATACTACACTGCTTCCATTGCTGTGCCTTAGGAGTAAGATTTAAAGTCGAGCGGCGTAAATCCTCTGATTTTGTTCTTCTTTGTCAGTGTCATGGGTTATACTACTTTGTCATTTCATGTACATTTTAGAATAAACTTCCCAGTTTTAACAAAAGTGTTGAAAATTTGGATAAGATTGCAATGAATTTATAGATCAATTAGGGGAGAATTGGCACCTCAACAATAATTAGTCTTCTAATCTGTATCTTTCCATTATTTAGATCTTTAATTTTTCTCAGTGGTATTTTACCATTTTATATTAAAAGACTTACATTTTTAAAAAATTCATTTCTAATTATTTTAAATTATGCTTTTACAAATAGCCTATTTTAAACTTTTCAATGTCGAAAGAATACAGAATTTGTGACTGATTTTTCTTTGTTAAGTTTGTTATCTACAACCTTACTAAACTCACTCGTTAGTTTTAACATATTCTTTTGGAATATTCTACATAGATAATCATTTGTTCTGCAAATTAAAAAAAAATTACTTCTTCCTTTCCAATTCATAAGCATTTTATTTTTATTTCTTGTTTCATTGCATAAGCTAGCACCACCATTACATGTTGAATAGATATAGTGAGAGAAGGCATTTTTGCCTTGCTCTGATCTTCAGGGTAAAGTATCTGTTCATCACCATGAATGATGATGTTACTTTTAGGTGTTTTGTAGATACTCATTATTAATTTGAGAATGCTTCCCTGTATTACTAGTTTGCTGAGAATTTATTTTTATTTTTGTTATGCATTTGTGTTGAATTTTATCCAATGCTTTTTCTGCATATATTGAGATGACGTGCTTTTCTTTTTTAGTCTAGTCATAGGTTAAATTATATTAATTGATTTTCAAACAGTAAATCAACTTTGCATTCCTGGAATAAATACTAGGCCATGATGTATTGTGTTTTTCATATATTGCTGAATTCTACTTGCTAAAATTTTTAAAAGAATATTCACATCACTATTCTTAAAGGATATTGATACCTAGTTTTCTTTATAGTGCTTTTGTCTGATTTTATTTTCAGGGTAATGCTGACCTCATAGAATGAGTTGTTAAAAAATATCATGTAGACTTGTTATTATTTCTTCCTTAAGAGTTAGTAGAATTCTCCAGTGAAGCCACGTAGAGCTGGATAATTTTGTATGAAAAGTTTCTTGAGAAAAAATTTAATTTTTTGAATATAAGGTATGTGAGTTATCAATTTCTTTTGGGTAGTATGTGTATTTCAATTTATTTTCCTGTTACATCTAAATTGTTAAATTTACTAGCATAAAGATGTTCACAGTTTTCACTTACTTTTTATTTTTTTATTATTTTTTTTTTTTAGACGGAGTCTAGCTCTGTCGCCCAGGCTGGAGTGCAGTGGCCGGATCTCAGCTCACTGCAAGCTCTGCCTCCCGGGTTTACACCATTCTCCTGCCTCAGCCTCCCGAGTAGCTGGGACTAACAGGCGCCCGCCAACTCGCCCGGCTAGTTTTTTGTATTTTAGTCTCGGCGCCCGCCACCTCGCCCGGCTAGTTTTTTGTATTTTTAGTAGAGACGGGTTTCACCGTGTTAGCCAGGATGGTCTCGATCTCCTGACCTCGTGATCCGCCCGTCTCGGCCTCCCAAAGTGCTGGGATTACAGGCTTGAGCCACCGCGCCAGGCCTACTTATTTTTAAATATCTGTAGGGTCTTTTGTGATGTTCTCGCTTCTATTACTGATATTGGCAAATTTTGTCCTCTCTCTGTCTCTCTTTCTCTCTCTCTCTCTCTTTTTTTTTTTTTGGTCAATCTGGCCAGAGATTTATCAATTTCATTTATCCTATCAAAGAACTAGTTCTTGGTTTCATTGATGTTCTCTATTATTTTTATATTTTATATTTCAACAATTTAAACATTCCCTTTATTATTTATTTCTCTGTTTACAAAGGTCTCTGTTTGAGACCTTTCCTCTTTTTTAATATAAGCATTTAAAGTTATAAACTTCCCTCTAAGCACTGTCTTAGCTATATCCACACATTTTTATGTGTTGTATTTTTATTTTTATTCAATTCAAGGTACTTTCTTATGTTCTTTTTGATCCATAGTTTATTTGGAAATGTGTTGCTTGATTTCAAATAATAGAGACTTTTCAGATATCTTTCAATTATTGATTTCTAATTTAATTTGTTATAATCAGAAAACATAATTTATATGATTCGAATTCTTATGAATCTGTTGAGATATCTCTTCTGGTTCAACATCTGATATACATTGGTTAATGTTTCATATGTACTTACAAAGAATGTGTACTATGCTTTTATTGGGTAGAGTGTTGGAGAAATTCTAGTTAAGACCAATATACTGTACAGGTCTTCTAAATCCTTATAATTTCCTATATTTTTGCTCTGTCAGATATTGAATGAAATATCTCAAAATCTCCAACTATAATTGTGGATTTGTCTATTTATGCTTTTGGTCCAACAACCTTTCTTTGTGTGTATTGAATCTGTTATTAGGTGTATGCACATTTAGAATTGTTATGCCTTCTTAATGAATTTGTTAATTTATCATTAGATAACATCATTTTATATTCCTATAATATATTATATTATATTCAGTTCTTGTCCTGAAATATTAATATAGCCACTTCAGCTTTCTTAATCAGTGTTTATATAACATATCTTTTTCATTCTTTTACTCTGTTTACCTATGTTTAGAGTATTAGTTGTAGATAACATACAGTTGGATTGTCATTTTTAATTTTTAAACACAATGTGACAATCTTCCTTTTTTGAGAGGGGCGGTGTTTACATATTACCTGATTTTTAATTTAAATCTGTGGTGTTAATATTTTTCTCCTTGTTCTATCCATTCCATGTTTTTTTTTTTTTTCTCTCTTCCTGCCTTCTTTTGGAGTCATTACATTTTTTCATAATTTTATCCTATTTCCACCATTGACTTATTAGGTGTACCTCTTTGTTTTGTATCTTTATTAGTATTCTTATTAGTAGGCTACTTTTCTGGTAGTTGAGAATGAGGATGAAGGCAATATGTAAGGGCTGCAGGTTTATGGATCAAGTTCTTATTCAACGTAATTGTAATATGTGTGTTTGGAGACAATTAAGACAATCATAAATAATAATATTATATTAGTACCTAAGCAATGGAAAAAATGACAGCAGTAATGACAGTATGGTTTAATGAGAAAGATAGTGGACTGGTAGCTGTCCTTATAGCTATATTTTTGTCCTAATCATGCTTTATGAATGTGTCTTTAGCTTTACTTTAGCATTGCTTCTTCTCTCAGCCCCAGTTTACTCATTCACAAAATGAGAAATTGTAGGTGAATATTTCTGTAGAGAAAAGGTTCCAGTTCAGTATTTCCTGAGTTTTGCTCCTGTTCCCTTAATATCTTCAGATCATCCAATCTCTGAGATGTTTCTGCTTAACAATTATTCCCAAACACAGGTAGATTGTGCTTGCATCTCGCTCTCCCAATAACCATTTGGAGACATCATCTTTCCATGGAGAACATATGTTATCATACCAGTCTCTACCAAAATCCAGAAGGACAGCCTTTGCTCTTTCTGCTTTAAATTCGATATTCTTTTTGGAACAAATCCAAATTTGTTTCCATTCAGATGACATTGCTAGCCCTCCAAACATTTGCAGTGAAAATATGGCTAATATATTATGTCCCGTTCCCCCAAATTCTTTACTTGACTTTAACAGGCTGCTCTTCAGAACACTAGTCAAGGCTGAAGTCATCCTTTGGTCATCACCAAAACCTACTTAGTTTTCTTTAAACCTACTCTCAACTCACAATTTTCTTTAAACTGGCTTCAGTTAAACTTTTTGAGCCTGCCTGTCCGTTGACTGATACAATCAACATAATCAAATATCAATGAGGATTCAAAACTTACTATGCTATAGTTATTATCTAAATCTGTTCATTAAAAAATACTCAAAAGTTGTCTGGTCTTAAGGCATAGGTGGATATTTCTAAATACTACTTTGTATCTCTGCCTTTATACTCAAGCATAGATTTTGTCAAGCAAAACCTGTAAGTTGCTTCCTCTTCCCCAGCCCCCTATACTATCTGAGCAAAGAGGAAGTTCAGAAAGTTGGACTAATTAGAGTGTTATTCAACCTTTCTTTGCCTCTGTATTTTTCTGTAGTAAAATGGGAAGGGTTGTATGTGGGCATTAAGTGAAAGAACATTTGTAATGCATTTGCTACAATGTCTAGAATATGACTATTGTCATTTAGAGAACCTTTTAGTTCAAAAGCCTGATGATTTTATTCTAGTCTCTCTTGACCTTCATTTAGTTTAGGTTAGATCTTTTACTTTCTTTCTTCTAAATTGTTTTTGTAATCAGATAGCTTGTTTGCACTCATAATCTTTAGATGTGCCTTAATGAACCTAAAACGTCTCTACTTTGGGGAATAATGCAAAGTGTCCAATAGTGTATGTTTTCTAATTTTCTCCTCCCTCTGCTTGTTCATTTATTTCTATAATACAGTATTAAAGCAAGTCTCCACTGTGCTTTTGAGAAGTGTTGTCTGAGTACTTTTGATTAGAAGAGAGGGGTAATTATTACAGACTATCTATTCATTTTAATTTAGTTACATAAATCAGTTCTTGAGACTATTATCTGCTCTCAAATCTGAGTTCACCCAGCTTAAATACACAGGTCTGCTTTATTTTGTATCTTTTCTTGGTCATCTTCAGTAATTTTGTTTTCCTTTCATTATGGTTGGACACATACACATATTTAAATTTCTTTTGCATTTCAGCTCTTAAACGTTTAAAGCAGAAATACAAGCAAAATTATAGGGAAAACTTAGTGCCATGAAATCTGGGGAAATAAACTATAAATTACAAGATGACATCAATTGCTGAATTAGGTTTATTTATTTATTTATTTATTTTTGAGACAGAGTTGCACTCTGTAGCCCAGGCTGGAGTGCAGTGGCGCCATCTCAACTTACTCCAACCTCTGCCTGCTAGGTTCAAGTGATTCTTGTGCCTGGGCCTCCTGAGTAGCTGCGACTACAGGCGTGAACCACCACACCTGGCTAATTTTTGCATTTTTAGTAGAGATGGGGTTTCCCCATGGTGGTCAGGCTGGTGTTGAACTCCTGACCTCAGGTGATCTGCCCTCTCTGGCCTCTCAAAGCGCTGGGATTACAAGCGTGAGCCACTGCGCCCAGCCTTGAATTAGGTTTTAAGAGAATAAAGCTTCAGAATCACTTCATACTTTCAGAAAGTGAAACATATAGTTCAAAATTAATTTTTTCTTTCTTTTGTTTTGTTTTGTTTTCCCGAGATGGAGTCTCGCTCTGTCGCCCAGGCTGGAGTGCAGTAGCGCGATCTCAGCTCACTGCAAGCTCCGCCTCCCGGGTTCCCGCCATTCTCCTGCCTCAGCCTCCCGAGTTGCTGGGACTACAGGCGCCCGCCACCATGCCCGGCTAGTTTTTTGTATTTTTAGTAGAGACGAGGTTTCACCGAGTTAGCCAGGATGGTCTCAATCGCTTGACCTCGTGATCCGCCTGCCTCAGCCTCCCAAAGTGCTGGGATTACAGGAGTGAGCCACAGTGCCCGGCCATTTTTTTCTTGTTATAAGTATCATATATACATATATATGTATATTAGAGAAAATATTTTTAAAATACCCATACATAAAGGAGATAAACTCATAAATAAGAGTTTTAGTTTTACTAAAAATATTCAACATTTGTCTTAAAATGTATATATAGACTTGTCATTTTACAACAATTTATAAATGTGGTCAAATCACATCTATATATTCTTTAGTGTTGTTTTTGTCTTTTGGGCCATCTCTCGCTTTCTCCTTTCTCCATAAAACCACTGAAATAATCCCTGCTCTTTCAAAAAAATTATTATTTTTATTTAATTTTATTTTTTAACAAATTATAACAGTATATTATTGTGGGATACACAGCGAGGTTATATGTATATACTGTAGAATAACTGAATCAAACTAATTAATCTATACATCACTTTAAATATTTATCATTTATTCCTCTTAACTGCAACTTTGTACTCTTTGAACAACATCTTCTTATGTCTCCTACCCTGCAGCCCTGGTAACCACCATTCTACTCCCTGCTTCTATGAGTTTGATTTTCTTAGATTCTACATATACGTGAGAACATACGATATTTGCCTCTCTATTCCTGGCTTCTTTCATGCAGCATAATGTCCAGATTCATCCATGTTGTTGCAAATGACAACATTCCTTTTCTTTTCTTTTTTTTTTTAAAGATTGACTAGTATTCTATTGTGTAAATATACCACATTTTCTTTATCCATTCATCCATTGATGGGCTTAGGTTGATTCCGTAAGTTGGCTGTTGTAAGTAATGCTGTAATCAATATGGGAATGTAGATACCTCTTTGACATACTTATCTCATTTCCTTAGGATATATACCCAGAAATGGAATTGCTGGATCATATGGTAGTTCTGTTTTTAGTTTCTTGAAAACCCTTCATGCAGTTTTCCGTAATATCTGTACTAATTTACTTTTCTATCAACAGTGTACAAGGATTGCCTTTTCACTACATGCTTGCCAAGATTTATCTTTTGTCATTTTGATAATAGCCATTGTAACTAGTATAAGGTGATATCTCATTGTGGTTTTAATTTGCATTTCCCTAATAATTGGTGTGATGATTAGCATTTTTTTCATATATCTGTTGGCCATTTGTATGTCTTAATTTGATAAATGTCTATACAGATAATTTTCACATTTTAAAATCAAGGTTTTTTTGGATATTGAGTTATTTTTTGAGGTTTTTTGTGTTTTGGCTATTAATACCTTATCAGATTACTGACTGCAAATATTTTCTCTCAACCTATAGGTTTCTGCACTCTATTGTTTCCTCCGCTGTGTAGAAGCCTTTCAGTTTGAAATAATCCCATTTGTCTATTTTTGCTTTTATTGCCTGAGCTTTGAGTGCCAAATCCAAAAAATCATTGCCCAGATCAATATTGTGTAGTTTTTCTCCTATTTTTTTCCAGTCTTTTTATAGTTTCAGGTCTTATATTTAAGTCTTTAATACGTTTTGAGTTGGTTTTTATATACAGTATGAGATAAAAGGTCCAATTTCATTCTTCTGCATATGAATATCCAGTTTTTCCAACATCATTTATTGAATAGAGTGTTCTTTTCCCACTATATGCTATTGGCACCTTTTCAAAATCAATTAACTGTAAATGTGTGGGTTCATTTCTGGGCTATTTTGTTCACTGGCGGATGTTTCTATTTATATGCCTATACATGCTGTTTTAATTGCTATAGCTTTGTAAAAATTTAAAGTCAGGTCATGTGTTGCCTCCAACTTTGTTCTTTTTAATGGAGAGTGCCTTGGCTATTCAGGTTTTTTGTGGTTCCATATTAATTTTAGGATTGTTTTCCTATTTCTGTTAATATGTCATTAGAATTTTGGTAAGGATTACATTGAATCTGTAGATAGCTTTGGGTAATATGAAAATTTTAACAATATTAATTCTTTCAATCCATGAACACAGGATGTATTTCCACTTATTTGTACCTTTTTCAATTTATTTTATTGTTTAATAGTTTTCAATGTACAGAATTTTTACCTCCTTAATCTCTATTATGGCTAAAGTTAGGATTCCTAAACTTTCTTCATGTTTATGTAATAATATTATAGAAGAGTTATATACATATTTTAAAACTCACATATATTCAACATTTACAGTATATTACATATTGTGATAAATGCTTTATATCAATTTTTATATTTCATTTTCATAAAAATGCCCTATGACATTTGTGTTATGTTTCTGCTCCCTTCTCTGCCCCCATTACATGGATGAAGAAATTTAATCACATAGAAATTAAATTATTTGGCTGGGTACAGTGGCTTATGACTGTAATCCCAAAACTTTGGAAGGCTGAGGCAGGTGGGTCACTTGAGCCCAGGAGTTTGAGATCAGCCTGGGCAACATAGCAAGACCCTGTCTCTAAAAAAAAAAAAAAGAAAAAGAAAAAAAAATTAGCTGGGTGCAGTGGCCCATGCCTACAGTCCCAGCTACTAGGAAGGTTGAGGTGGGAGAATGACTTGAGCCCAGGAGTTCAAGGTAGCAGTGAGCTATAATTGCACTACTGCATTCTAGCCTGCATGATAGAGCAAGATCCTGTTTCAAAAAAAAAATTATAAAAACAAAATAAATTAAGTTACTTGATCAAAGTTAGTAAGTATAAAAGTATAAGAACTGAAATTTGTAACTTAGTCCATAGATATATATTTTTAAGAATCAAAATATTATATACTACATAGTGATATTATAAATAGATATTTGTTATAATGCTACTAAATGCCAGGTACTGCTCTAGGGAATTTCTCCTTAACTACTACATTGAATCCATCACTAAGTACTATTACTTTTATCTCTTAAATATCTACCAAATTCTTCCCTTTCTCTCCTTGGCCGATGGCACCAACCTAGTCCAAATCACTATCATCTGCCATTGAGATGATGGCAGCAGTCTCCTCATAGACATACAAACATTCCTTTCTGGGTCCACCCAATCCATTGTCTGCTCTGCACTCAGAGTGATTTGTTTCAGAGCAAAAATCTGCTTATATCATATTTTTGTGTGAAATCCTTCAAAGACTGTAGAATAAGTATTCAAATTTGAATGTCTGGACCTTTAGCTACTTGTACAGTCTTCAGTTAATCTCCTAAATTTTTCTCTTGGTGTTTCAATCACATCGAATCTCTTTCAGTTCCTTTAATCTCCTCTAGAGCTTTGACACAGGCTGTTACTTAAACTGGAGCACATTCCTTTCTTTCTGTCCTTTAATTACCTTCAGTGTCAGATCTCCCATTAGTTATCACATCTTCCAGAAGCAAGGAAGCCTTCTTTGCCCTGGCTGTCTTGAGTAAACCAATCCCTTCTTTGCAGGCTCTCATAAAACCTAACTTTCCTTTGTGGCATTTGCCAGAGTTAATTTTGTGCATGATCATTTGATTAATGTCTGTTTTTTTTTTTTTTTCAATTAGCTGTAAGAAATATGAGTGAACCTACATGTCTGTTTTTCCTCACCATTGCAATTCTAGAATTAGTATTCCAATACTATTTGTTGAATCAATAAATAATCAGTATTGACACAATGTCTGTCCTCAAGAATTTTATAATATAGGATATAGGCAAGTAACAGAAACTGTAGTGTCTTGGGTTAGGTGTTACAATAGGGTTACTAGATGCTGTGAGAGCAAAGAAGAGGCACTCAAACTGGACTTGTAGGCATGAGAAGGATATCTGAATGAATCAATGTCTCATCTAATATCTGAGGTATGAGTAGACATTAGCAGGTGTGATTGACAGGTATGAGAGTGTGGTCTTGGAGAAAAGGAGAATGTTACAGGTAAGGTGAACAGAGTAAGCAAAGATTAAGCAATGTGAAATAGAAGGTTCACTTGATGAGCTCAGAGATTTTCAGGATGGCAGGGGCATAGAGAAGGAAGAAAAGTAGCATGTAAGAGACAAAAAACCATGGAGCTAAGCAGATATTATAGCAATCTGGAATGAGGAGTTCATTATAATATTGTAGTTTATTCTGAGGGCAATGGCACTGAAAGAGTTTTCAGTAGGGACATAATCTTCCCCAGAGCTTTGACATGGGCTCTGTGTCTATCTAATATGCACAGATAATGTACATTTTAGAAATGCCATGGTTGTTGTAATCTAGGGAAAGATTAGAGTGTAGCAAGACTGAGGCAGGAAAAATGAGTTGTGACATTGTTTCAGAAATCCTGGCAAGAGGTGATAGTGGCCTGGAGTAGGGTAGTGTCAGTGGACCTGGAGAGAAGTTGGTAAACCTGAGAAATAGTGGAAGGTGGATTCTACATGATAAGGTGACTGGGTGGATGTGGAAGGTGAGGAGGGGAGGTAATGAGAATGTCATCTGGGTTTCTTACTTGGATGGTGGTGGGGCTGTCTAATGAGAAAGGAAGCAGAAGAGGAGAATGCTGGGTGTGGTAGAATGGAGCACTTCAGGAAAATGCTGGGAAATGTTGCCTGTAGGACAGCCTAATGGAGATGCCCGTGAGGCAGTCGGGTGTATGGGATGGGAGCTGAAGAGAGTGATCTGGGTGGAAACCACAGGCCCCATCTCTGAGTCATCAGCACTAAGATGGTAATTGAAGTTACGGTGGAGGAAAATGTTCATTAGTAATGTTTTGAATGAGAAGAGAAGAGGACCTAGATGCAGCCTCTGAGAAATACGTAAATTTAAGGGATGTCAGAGGAAGGGAAGCTTACAAAGGGGAACCAAGAAAGACAGAAGCAAAGCCATGTGAAGTGCAGTTGACAGCTGGGGATAAATGTACTGTACAGAGGAGCTGTCTAAATTATAGAGCAACTGCTTAAAGGTTGAAGTACTCAAAGGCTCTAGTGAGAAGTAGGCAAGTGATGATTTTGATGAAGTATTGTTGTTATTTTTATCTGGTGGTGGAGAAGGAAGCTAGATTTCAGTGTGAGGGGAATGCACAGTAGATGAAATTCAGGGAACAGATTGAGAACTGGCCTCATCAAGTTTTTTATGCACAGGATCCAGGGTCATGTGAGGTGATTTTTTTTTTTAAAGTACAAATACATGAACACTTAAAAATGCCCTTGGGAAGGACTCAATAGAGAGGAAGTGACTGAAGATAAAGAAATTTGAAGGGGTAATCAATACAGCAAGGGTATAAGAAGAAAGACATTGGGGGATAACACTGAGCACATGGAGGGAAATTAGTCTTAAAGCAAGATGAGTAAAACCTCTTTCAGTGTAACTGTATGGAAGGGCCGGATGGATACACACACAGGTGAGTGTGTATGCTTGGTGTTACGAAGTTTTTTTAAAAAAAAAAAAAAAAACCCAAATCTGGTTGTTTTATTTGCTCTGTGAATTAGGATGTGAAGTCATCTGCTGAGAGTAAAAAGAAACATGAGTTTGAGGGTTTGAGATGATTTAAACAGCTTGAAACAGCTACTAAGGATGAAAGAAGAGTGATGGCCTGAAAATCTCTTCTAAGTCACCATTTTTCATGACTTTATAGTATTTTGTTTTGTGGATGTAAAGTAATTATTTCAGCCATGATTTGTTAGTAGATCTCCAGGCTGAGTTTGCTTAGCTATTATCATTCATTGCAAGGGCTAGTATCAATAAATTTATTTAAAATGTTTATTAATTGTCTTCTATATGTAATATAGAGGGTACAGTGATAAGTAAGACATTATTAAAGTAATGAGCTTCAAATTTAATAGAAATCATGACATTATTGGCTCTGAAATAAGAAGAATGTGAGAAGTTTCTAAAGAGAGGATCAAAACAAAAGTGTTACAGAAACACAGAGGAAGAAGAGAGTGATTATGGTTTTGGAGGTCCTCCAGAGGCTTAGTAGACAGGATAGCCTCTGATAATGACACCAAAGAATGGGTATCATTTTAAAGAAAAGAGTTTGAAGAAGGGCATCCATGTAAAGGGGTTGCCCAAACCAATGCATTCCAACAGGAATGTGCTGACTTCATATCACAATGGGGCATAGCATGGCTGGTGTGTCATAGAGAGAAATGAAAGAGAAAGGTGGGGATGGGGCTGGAAAGATGGGTTGTTACAATATAATGGAGGGAGAAGACTCAGATCTTTATTTTATAGACAAAGGTGTGCCATGATTCAAGTCCTCAAGAGACATAGACTCTTGTTGGAAGAAAGAACATAACAGATATTTGATTACATAATAAGGAAAAATTTGTCACCAGTCAGTAAGTACCAATCCTTGGCTTTGACCCATCACAGTTACACAGTGAATTCTTGTTGAATGAATGAAGGTCAAAGGTAGAAATTGTAAATGCAACTGTTATTCAGAATAGGAAGAACTTGGCTACAATGACTAACAAAAACTTCCCAAGTCACGTTTTCTTGTCTTTAAGGGAGTGGTTTGACATATTAATCCCTTCCACTCCTGTTTTCTTTCCCTCAAAATGCAAGCTGGCCACTGAAGATTGTTTTGTTCATTTTCGGAGACTTTATAACCATGATATACTTATCATTACTGATTGGCATATGTAGATACTAACAAAAGGGTCTCTCCCTTCCTTCCTTCCTTCCTTCCTTCCTTCCTTCCTTCCTTCCTTCCTTCCTTCCTTCCTTCCTTCCTTTCTTTCTTTCTTTCTTTTCTTTCTTTCTTTCTTTCTTTCTTTCTTTCTTCAGAAGTTGACATAAGAAAACAACAATAGAACCCAAGGGTCTTTTCATAGGTGAGATAGTAGGAGAAAAGCTTTTCTCTCTCATCCAAACACTTCTTCCTGAGAGACTGTATATCATAGTGATAAGAAGAGTTTATTTGTATTGGCTCAGTATAAAATGAGTAGTCATGCCGTAACGATACATAAATGTATAGTATGATTAGGACTTGATTCAGTCAAACCTTTCACTGGCATTTACACCAGAAAATTCTAGCTGGAATTTGGCCTGTCTTGAAATGTGCCTCTGTCTTACTTACGTCTAGCATCTCCAATGGTGTTTTTGGTATCTCCCTGGAACTTAGTAGATGTGTGTGACATCTGCTACTGAGGCCAAAAAGTCCACATTGAAGTCAAAGAAATTACTTTGGAGTCTGTGTTTCTGTTTATTATGGTCCAGCCATCTCCTACCATTATAATGAGTGTTGCTTTGTGGGAGAGTAGAGGTCCATACTGGAATATGCGCATTTGCCACAATGAGTTAACCAGTAGTTGAGGTGATTGTGCAATTTGAAGTTTAATTCATTTCATGGAGAAGCAATACTTTGATGTTTCACTCAGTTTGACTTTCATTTTCATTAAATCAGATTGTGGGATTGGGTTTGGGAGTCCTTTCTCCCTTTGTGTTAATAGCCTGAAAAGATGTCATCTACACCTTTTTTTTGAACAAAAGGGAAAGCAGACTAAAGATGGTCAGAGAACAGCTTACCAGGTAGCAATTTGGAGAAGATGAAAATTATGTCAGACTTCTGTGAAGCTTTTGCTGCTCTGGCCTTAAAATCCCTCATCACCTCAGGGCCCTCCACTTTTCTGTTATGGCCAAGTATACACCCATAGTTAGACCCAATTAGCTCCCAAAGAGGACAGATTTTGTCTATCTTACCCATTCAAATAGCTCCCCAACCCAAGATGAGTAGAGTTGACCCCCTCCCCTCGGACACTTGTTTCCATGGAAACCCAACAGGGAACAGGAAGAAGAGTCCAAAATTAGGCCTCTTTCAGGGGGCAAAATCCATTAGGCCTGCACATGTGACTGTGGCTTCCTTCACATGGTTATTTTAAAGTAATGAACCTAAGCTTTTCCTGGGTCTGATTCATGCTTTTAAAAGGTAATGAGAGAACACTTTCTGAGAAAGAGGTTACCCTTAGTCTATGTTCATCACTAAAGGTAGACTTTCAGATCATGAACCGCAAGATGAGTCCCTGTCATTCTGCTGTCATGTGAAAGCTGATGTCAACTTAAGGCTTTGGTTTTACAGGGTAAATGCAGAGATGCTGCCAAGAGTTCCAGATGCTTTTAAGTTTTCTGCCTGATTTATCCTCCTTCCCAAGATTCTTCTCCATCCCTGTTCTTGGAGTCAAATCATGTTAGATACAGAATAGTGTGGAGTGGTGCCACATACAGAAAATGTTGTACAAGCAAGAAGGTGACCAGCATTATCTGAAGATCTACTGTTTCCCAGGCCTTCTGATAGGGATACACACACACACACACACACACACACACACACACACACAAATTGAATCCTAACAGTAACATTTTGAAGTAGATATTATCTCCAGAGCGAGCTAATATTTTTGGTATATATGCTAATATTTGTGTGGTATATGTACTTCTAAAGTATCTCTTTCTCTCTCTGTGTGTGTGTGTGTGTGTACAGGTATATTGAAAAATATTTGCAAAATTTGCATGAATTGGATTATATTGTTGTAAAATCTTTCTACTTAAAAAATGGCATCATAGTATTTCATCATCCTAACACACCAAAGTTTATTTTCCAATCTTATATTGTGATTATTTAGTTTATTTCCAATCTTATATTCTTGGTTATTTAGGTTGGAAAATATTCCATCATATGTGCTATCACTAATTTATTTAACCACAGCTTTTTTATATTTAGTAATATCCTTTTTATTCCAACTCGAATAATATTGTGACAAATACTATTGTGATCACTTCTGTATGTATTCGATAATTTTCTTATGATAGATTATTAGAAGCAAAATTACTAGATTAAAAGACATGAATATTTTTAATGATACTTAATACATATTTCCAAGTTGGCCTGAAGAACAAATATTAATGCCTTACATCTGCCCTAGAAGTGTATGAGATGGCCCCTTTACCACACTCTTGCTAAACTAGGTACTTTCAATCGTAATTTATTAACCCGATGGGCAAAAGATAATATTTCATTTTAAGTTGAATTTTCTGATTAGAGTTTATCCCAAGTAAACTTTGTTGGTCAAGAAAAACAGAACTAATTTCTACTAAAGTAAGAAAAGTTAAGGATTATCATGTTAGTACCTAGGATGTATTTTGAAACAAAAAAATCAAGTGGGTTGATTAGAACTTTATTTTAGCTGTTCATGGTATTTAGGGGCTCTTTCCCTATTGAATCATGCTGTGTATAATTGCATAAAGACACAGCAGGATAGATGTTTTTGAAAAAAATTCAGAAGCCAAATTGGAAAGGCAACCCTCATGATTCATATCCTTCTGACTTTATCAGTAATTATTTTGCAAGCATTTCCATTCAGTTTGAAACTTGCCATTCATAGAAGTCACCATGTTTTTTTGGATATCATAGGACTATGCACTGGAAAATATGAATGGAGGAGGATTTTTGAGTTGTTGCAAAAAAATGGAAAGATTATGAGACCTGGAAATATCCCTTTTTAGTTTACAATTGTCTGTTTGCTTCTACATTTAAAAAAATCTTTAAAAAGGATGTAATATGCACACAATTTGGATAATGGTATACAATGAAAACAGTACTATACTACCTGGAAGATAATTTGAGTTTTAACCCAGGATTTATTCAATAGGAAGCTGTGTAACTTTAGCTAGATTATATTACTTCTCTAGTCTTCAATAGCACAATGTAGAAAATGAAAGAGATGGAATAGACAATGGTTATAGCCCTTTTCCAAACCCAATATTTAGCTCTATTTTTTTTCTGGGTGGGAAGAGAGATATCTTAGTGATTAATTTTTGCATAAGTAACCAAATTAACTACAAATCTGAGATCTTTCCATTGAATATCCATGCATAACAGGAGGTATTGGGCAGAGAGATAATATTTTTTACTGTCTATCTACTGTTCTATATTTTTAACTTAAAGAGAGGAAGGAAAATGTCCTGAATTTTCATGTTGACTCTTAGGTTGGAGGTATATACTTCAAAGTATCAGGTGGCTGAAATTTTAGTTGTTCATTAAAAATGCATTCCATTCCTTGAATGTTTAATATCATTTTCCTAGCCAACAAGCAGAATGGACTATAACAGCTATTTTTCTCAGCTCAGCATGTTTTGTAGCCCCGTTTCTGGTTTCTGGAGGAAATCCTAACCCACTCCTTGTGGTTTTGGTGGAGCTGTCAATCATAGTGTCTGCTCCCATACCTAAATCCACTCATTGAAAAGCAGGTGACTGAGCCAGGCCAGTTAGAATCCACTCTGGGACTTTTTTGCTGCAGTTGGAGGGAAAGATTCTCTCTTCCCTTTGAATCTCAAGTTAAAACTTGTAGGGCTGACCTTGCCAGTGGCCATCATTCCCAACATGTGGAAGTAGCCTGTCTGCAAGAAGAGGGAGTCAGACTGACCAAGAAAGAGAATTAAAAATGGCTAGACATGAATAACTCTGATGATACTGGTTGTATCCCTGAATCCTGCAGTATACACATGATTCAATGATGCCATTTTGAAAATTAAGCTTTTTGAATTGTTTTCCAATATTATCAATTGAAATGATCCTAATATAGCAAATAAAAGGGGAGTTAAAACCAAAACCAAAATTGTCTCCAAATACTTCTTTTTGGAGGCTTGTTCAGTACATACATGCATTCTGATGAATAGTGAAAAATAATTATAATGATAGAAGCTCAGACAAGGAGCTCTGGGTTGGTAGTTTGGACTAGAGGCATGCTTATCAAATATGTACTTCTTGGGTCAAAACTAGCAACAAAATATGAAACATTATTATAAAGCTACAGAGAATTAAAAACTACTTGGAAAAGTTATTGCACATTTGTAACAGATTTTAACATGTGCACATTTGAAATAATGGTACTGTTGGTAAGAATCTTGAAAAGAAAATGAAGAGCACTGGGCTGAAGTCCCAGTTTTATATTTAAAGGTGTGCTGCCATGGGTAGGTGACTTTTCCCTGGGACTTAGTGTCCTCTTTTGTGAAATGAGGTGTTTGGGATTTGTTGCCCTGCAGGTCTTTTTAGTTTAGAAGCTCTCTCTTCTCCTCTCATCCCCTCTCTTCTCATCTCTGCTTTTTCTTCCACTATGGTGTGTAATTCTGATATCTCAAGTCGTGAGAGGCATAAATGAGCTGGAGAATTTACATGGAAGGGTGGTCATGTAATCAAGGTAAGAAAAACACAAAAGCAAAGGATTCTTCAAATTGGAAAATAGTTTGAGAAGGACCAGATCAAGATTAAACGCACTTTGTGGTTCACCAAACCATTTTCCCTTTTGCTTCTGAGCACACACTAGATTATATTTCTGGCTATGATTGCAGTGAGGTGTGGCCTAGTGAATGAGTTATTGCCAATAAGATATTAGAATAAATGATGTACACCACCTGTAGGACTGTACCCTAAACTTCCCACTAAGTCCTCTACATTCATTCTTTTCTTTTCTCTACGGATTGAATGCAGAGGATCCAGTGGTGGACTCTAAAGGCTGTCAGGATAGATGGAAAGAGCCTGGGTCCACGAATGACTGCATGGAGCAAAGCCGTGAGTCTTTTTCTTTATTGATTTATGTATCCTCCCTTATCTCACTTATTTATTCACTTATGTAACATGGGCCAACATTACCCTTCACCAAAATACCTTTAATAGCACTGCTAAGGACACAATGCTCAGTTGAATGGACTCTGACCCTGACTCATTGTTTTATTTTTATTTTTTTTCTATTTAAATAAAATACGAAGCAGTAGAATACAGGTTTTAGGGATAGTAACTGATTTTTTCATTCTGTACCCAGACATTTAGCATTATGTACCTGTTACAGCCTGATATGGTGCGGATCTGTGTCTCTGCCCAAATCTCATGTGGATTTGTAATCCCCAATGTTGGACGTGGGGCCTGGTGGGAGACAATTGGATCACGGGGTCTGAGTTCTTACGAATGGGTTAGCATCATCCCCTCAGTGTTGTTCTTGTGATAGTGAGTGAGTTATTGTAAGATCTGGTTGTTTAAAAGTGTGTAGCACCTCCCTCTTCTCTCTCAGTCCTGTTCTTGCCAAGTAAGATGTCTGCTCCCGCTCTGTCTGCCATGATTGTAAATTTCCTGAGGCCTCCTCAGAAACAGAAGCCACTATACTTTCTGTAGAGCCTAAAGAACCGGGAGCCAGTTAAACTTTTTTCATTATAAACTATCCAGTCTCCGATATTTCTTTAGAGCAGTGTGTGAACGGACTATTACACAGCCATTGCAAGTTTCAGCAACTCAACACCTCTTTATTTGTTTTATCCATCATTACAGTTCTGATGCCTGTTGTGCCTTTCTTAATCTTCCTAAAGAGAGCTCCCAGAGTCTGTGATCTCCTCCTGAAAACTTCGTTGACTCTTTTGTCTTCACTTTGCAGCAAAGGGATAAATATTCTCTTGAATAGCAGGGATTATTTATGGCAAAGGTTTCCTCAATGTCAATTTGTCCACAGAGGGAAGCACAACTCCAAGGGCATGTTCTTCTCTGGATGCCAGACCCAACTCCCATCAGTACTAACAAGCACTACGTGTGTGACTGTTGCCTTTTCTAGGCCACTGCAGCATAGAGAGGAGCCTTTTCTCATCCATCACATCACCACCAACCCTTGCTCACTCACTTCCTTCTTTTCTAAATAGCTTTCCAAACGAGAAAGTGGAAACATTCCATCATTTATCTCTGACCAAAATGTTCTTTTCAGTAACAGCGATAAGGTCTTCCAAAGCCAAAAAGTCTTCCAAAGTCCAGCACCATCCTGTGTCCTTGCTGTCCCTGGACACAGGATCGTGCTAAAGGATGTGGCCCTCATGGAAAGGTCAAATCTTGATTATTTATAGGGCTGATTGTAACCTCTTCAAGCTGAGGCACTCTGACTTCTTTGGATTTAACACAGTACTTGGCACCCTGCTAGGTGAGCAGCAGATGTTCCATAACCATAGCCGGGTACTTGCTATGGCCTTGCAGCTGTGGTGGAGGCAAGACTACCCACAAGTAGTAGAGGCGATATAGATATATCTGGCCTTGGCCAGAGATGCTGTGAGACATTCTACAGTGCTCAGAGCAGCCTGTGTCACAAAGGAGTCTGTCCCAAAGTGTCAACAGTTGGGAGGCTGAGAAATCCTACCCTAGAGTCAGTTTCTATGGCTCATAATTAATAACTTTTCTAAAATAGGTGATATTATTAACCCTATTTTACGATGAGGGAAGAGATTGAATTAGATTAAATAAAATGTTTAGGAATAAATACTAAAGATAGTCTGGTAAAGGAGAGATTCATGTTAGTCCAGATTTTAATGATCTTTTGTTAGGGAAACTACTGGTGTTTTTTGACAAAAGGCACAATTTGACTTTGTGGTGGCTTTGTAACATGTCAACTTGGCTACAGTGACCTACATTTCCCGAAATCCCTATTTCTTGCATGTTTCTGGATAGGATTGAACAAAAGAGATATTTTAGCGTGAGATATGTGGGGCAGATGTGATGCAGCCGCCCTTTTGTAGTTCATACGTATTGTCACTGACTTGCAGGCTCACCCATGGTGTGAGGTTGGAGCCAGCCCACAACCGTTTCAATTTCCCTTGGATCTTCCTCCAATTCTTGCAACTCTTGGGTTAGATGTGTGTGTAGTTCTGTGAGGCAAGGGCCTAGCTTCTGTAGGACACCCACTATAACAAGAACAGACAGGGGTTTCTGTCTGTGCTTGTGGGCTCTGGCTTGTGACTGTGGTTCTAGCTTGATCTTGCTTACTCCCATATAACATTCATCTTCTCTTCCCGACTGTCTGCCTTCTGGACTTGAAGTTTCACCATCAGACAGGATGACAACCATCCCACAGTGACTGCTTAACCAGCTCTCACAATTGTAGGAAGTCAAATCGCTGTAGCAAATAATATGTGTGGATGTGCATATAGATAGAAACACAGATACAGACACACACACACCCACATATATATGTAGTTTTGCTTCTCTGATTGTGCCTTGATATAACTGGTAACATTTTTGATAAAAGTTATTCTTATGAAAAAGTCATAAATTAATAACAAAATAAAAAGTTTTGAATAAAGTGAAAAAAACACTTATAATCCCCTTATCTTAAAATAACTACTATTCAGTTCTGTAATCACCTTCCTCTTTCTACAGGTATACATTAAAACAGAAAAGCAATTGTCATATAAATGAAAACGTGTGCATCTCTAGGTATCAATTTATTTTTTGCCTTAACTTCCTAACTTCTGTCATATTCATATCCAGTGTTCTCTGCTGCCAGTGAGGTGGACATTGATATCTCTATTCCTCGCTTTAACATCCAACATTGAAATGGGGAAAATACTTCTTACACACTCTTGTACTATGCTGTGTTATAGCATCTTGTGCTGTGCTCAGCTATAGAAAAAACATAACTTTCCTTGGGATCTCAATTTATTAGCAACATATATTTTTAATTTTTAAATATATTTGTGTAATATCCTCAACAGCTTGGAGGACGTCGTGAGGTATAGGGTGAAAGGCAATTCGAGAAGTCCACTGCCTCCTGTCCTCAAATTTACTCTTTCCCTGCTTTAATGATTCATAACCCTTTGCAAAGGGGATGGGCCTTCATCCTGTCTTTCCTTAGGGTAAAGTTTCTTTCCATGAGGGGGATGGCAATGTAATTTGTTGTCCATTCTAGGACTTTCTTGAAAGAAGAGGGTGTATGACTAACAATTATCCTGGGACAGAGGGCACAGATATTATCTTACTTATGAGGCTGCCTGGCCTGTCATGAAACAGACCATTCTTATGTCAAACCCATCTTACCTGGGACAGAGGCATTTTTACGTATTTATAGTCATACTCTATATTGCACTATTTTACAGACCACCAACAATGTATGAGTTCCAATTTCACTACATTCTCACTAACACTTGTTATTTTCCATTTAAAAAGAAAATTCTAGCCATATTAATGGGTGCAAAATGACATCTTATTATGGTTTTAATTTGCATTTGCCTAATGACAATGATTTTGAGGATATTTTCATGTCCTTATTGACTAATTATTTATCTACTTTGGAGAAATGTCTATTTAGGTTCTGTATCCAAATTTTAATTGGGTTATTTGACTTCTTGTTGTGAGTTCTTTATATATTCTTTATACTAGGCCATATGGTTTGCAAAAATTTTCTCCCATTATGTAAATTGTCTTTTCACTTTCTTGGTAGTGTCCTTTAATGTACGTAAGTTTTTATTTTTGATGAAGTTGAATTTATTAGGGTCCTTTAATGTACATAAGTTTTTATTTTTGATGAAGTTGAATTTATCTTTTTATTTTGTTGCTTGTGTTTTTGGTGTCATTTTTAAGAAACATTATCTAACCTACGGTTAAAAATATTTAACCCTATATTTTCTTCCAAGAGTTTTAGAGTTTATTTCTTACATTTAGGCTTTTGATTCTTTTTGGGCTAATATTTGTATATGGTGTGTGGTTGGAGTCTAAACTCATTCTTGTGTATGCAGATATCCCATCATCTCAGTAACATTTGTTGAAAAGACTGTTCTTTCCCCATTGAATGTGTGGGGAAAGTCAAACCTCTGTCAAAGCCCAACTGACCCTAGAGCTATGAGTTTATTTTTGAACTCCCAGTTCTATTTCACTGATCTGTATAAATATCCTTATGCCAGTAACATACTGTCTTGACTATTGTGACTTTGTAACAAGTTTTGGAGTTGAGCAGTTTTATGTTTCAACTTAGTTCTTTTTTATAATTCATTTGGCTATTCAAGGGCTCTTGCAATTCTATATGAATTTTAGTTTCAGCTTGTCCATTTTCATGTGATTCATATGTAGATAGAGCTAGTCTTACTTTCTTCCTTTCCCATGTAGGTGCTTACCCTGTCCGCCAACCTACCTTCCCTCCTTCCTCCCTGCCCCCAATTGACTCTGACTGGAACTGTCAGTCAAATGTTGAACAGAAATGGGGAGAGTGGACATCCTTGTCTTGTTCTTGATTTTAGGACCAAAGTTTTTAACATTAAGTATGATGTCAGTGGGAGGTTTTTCATAGATGTCTTTTATCAGGTTGATGAGGTTCATTTCTGTTCCTAGTTAGTCGATTTTTTTTATTATGAAAGGATGTTAGTTTTTGTCAAATGCTTTTTCTCTATTTTCTGAGATAATTATATGGATTTCACTTTTATTCTATTGACATGGAGTATTACATTAATTTATTTTTAGATGTTAATCCAACTTTGCATTCTCAGTGAGTCACAGTTTATAATCATTTTAATATGCTGCTGAATTTTGTTTGCTCATATTTTGTTGAAGATGTTTGCATCTATATTCATATGAGGTATTAATTGGTGGTTTCCTTTTCTTGCAGTGTTTTTGTCTGGCTTTGCTATTAATAGTAGCCTGATATAATAAGTGAGAAAGTGTTTCTTCCACTTCTATTTTTTTTGGAAGAATTTGTGAAGGATTAGTTTTAACTCTTCTTTCTGTGTTTGGTGAAGTTCACCAGTGACACCATCTTCACTGGGATTTCCAGTGATAAATGGAAATTTTGATTACGAATTCAATCTTTTTTTGTTGTTGTTATAGGTCTATTTATATTTTCTATTTCTTTTTGAGTATGTTTTGGCAGTTTTTGTGTTTAGAGGATTTGCCAATATCATTTAGGTTATTCAATTTCTTATTATCTTTTCGTTTCTGTAAGGTCTGTAGTAATGTCCCCACTTGCATTCCTAACTTTAGGAATTTGAGTATTCTCTTTTTTTCTTGGTCAATTTAGGTAAAGCTTTGTTAATTCTGTTGATGTTTGGAAAGAACTAAATTTTTGTTTTGTTAAATTCTCTATTCTTTTTTACTCTTTATTTTGTTTATCTCCACTGTAATCTTTATTATTTCCTTCTTTATGCTGGCTTTGGGCTTACTTTGTTATTGCTTTTCTAGCTTCTTAAAGTAGAAGGCTAGGCTATTGACTTCAAATCTTCTTTACAAATGGGGTCATTTATGGCTACATATTTCTCTCTGAGCACTACTTTCACTGCATTCCAGTTTTGGTATGCTGTGTTTTTATTTTCATATATTTGACATTTTCCTTTGATTTCTTCTTTGACACATTGGTTGATTAAGAATGTGTTGTTTAATTTTTGTAAATTCATGAAGTTTCCAGATTTTCTGTTGTTATTCATTGTAACTGCATTCCATTGTCATTAAAGAAGGCTTCATTTATTTCAATCTTTTAAAGTTTATTGAGACTAATTTCATTGCCTAAAATATAGTCTTTCCTCATGAATTTTCCATGTGCATTTGGGAAGAAGAGTGAATTAAGAAAGCATAAGGAGAAAATCACAATGTCTTTTGTGACCTAGCCTTGAAGTTATTGTTCCATAATTTTTGCAATCGTCTATTGGTTACACAACCCATCCTTATTCAGTGTGGGAAGGATTATATAAGTACATGGACACTAGAAGGTAATAATCATTCAGGGTCATGTCAAAGCCTGACAAGCATAATCTTCACTCTGGTTCCCAGTGATTCACAACCCTCACATGTGCAAAATATACTCACCCACTTACAAGGCTCCAAAAAGTCTCACCCTATTACAATATTACACAAAGTCCAGAATATCCTTATTTAAATGGTCCAGATGTGAATGGGGCTTCTAGGTTACTCCTTAAGAACATTTCCTTGCTTATGTTTTCTCTCAAGCTGAAGATCTCTCAACTAAAACTTAAGTTATTTCTTCTACTCGCACTCAACATAGAATCATGCCACTCCCATAAGATAGTAGCTATAGAATATCCTGTTCAGGGGTGAGAAGTCTCCTGGCCAGAACTCGGGGGAGGGTGCAAATTAGGCAT
This sequence comes from Macaca mulatta, assembly GCF_049350105.2. NCBI lineage: Eukaryota > Metazoa > Chordata > Mammalia > Primates > Cercopithecidae > Macaca > Macaca mulatta. Next base: position 131,288,073 of record NC_133413.1, read on the forward strand.
GTATATTTCACAGGCAGGGGAAGACCTAAGCCCTTTTTTCTCACAGCTGGGAGGCAGGTCACCTCAGGCAAGTTTTCAAGCCCATCACCCTCCACCTGGAAACAGACTCCCTGGGCTGTTGGTAAGGGGCATAGTGTGAGTGAGAAAGGCTTTTTGGATTGCATGGGAGCTGGGTGAGGCCTGTGACTGTGGCTTTCCCCCACGTTCCTGACAACCTGCATGACTCAGCAGAGACAACCATAATCCTCCCCTACACAACTCCAGTGACCTGGGAATCTTACCCGAATACTCCACAGCAGACTCAGCCAGACATGCCCAAGGAGAATCTGAGCTCAGACCTGCCTAGCCCCATCCCCACCTGATGGTTTTTCCCTATCCACCCTGGTAATGAAAGATAAAGGGCATATAATCTTGGGAGTTCTAGGGCCCTGCCCACCACCAGTCCTTCTCCACACTACTACAGCTGATGCTTTCTGGAAAGTACCACCTCCTGGCAGGAGACCAATCAGCACAAAAATAGAGCATTAAACCATCAAAGCTAAGGGCCCTCCCAGAATCCATTGTACCCTCCACCACCTCCCCTGGAACAGGAGTTAGTATCCATATCTGAGAGACCCATGGACAGTTCACATCACAGGACTTGGTGCAGACAACCCCCAGGACCAGCCCAGAGCCGGGTAGACATGCTGGGTGGCTAGACGCAGAAGTGAGACAACAATCACTGCAGTTTGGCTCACAGGAAGCCACGTCCATAAGAAAAGCGGGAGAGTACTACCACCCTATGGGCCAAAAGAATCTGAACAGCTTTCAGCCCTAGATCTTCCCTCTGACAGAACCTACTCAAATAAGAAGGAACCAGAATACCAATCCTGGTAATACAACAAAACAAGGCTCTTCAACACCCCTCCAAAAATTACGCTAGTTCACCAGCAATGGATCCAAACCAAGAAGAAATCCCTGATTTACCTGAAAAAGAATTCAGAAGGTTAGTCATTAAGATAATCAGGGAGGGACCAGAGAAAGGCAAAGCCCAATGCAAAGAAATCCAAAAAATGACACAAGAAGTGAAGGGAGAAATATTCATGGAAATAGATATCTTAAAGAAAAAACAATAAAAAATTCAGGAAACTCTGGACACGCTTTTAGAAATGCAAAGTGCTCTGGAAAGTCTCAGCAATAGAATTGAACAACTAGAAGAAAGAAATTCAGAGCTCAAAGACAAGGTCTTCTAATTAAACCAATCCAACAAAGACAAAGAAAAAAGAATAAGAAAATATGAACAAAGCCATCAAGAAGTCTGGGATTATGATAAACCACCAAACCTAAGAATAATCTTCTTCCGAGGAAGAAGATAATTCTAAAAGCCTGGAAAAACATATTTGGAGGAATAATCAAGGAAAACTTCCCTGGCCTTGTGAGAGACCTAGACATCCAAATACAAGGATAAAAAACACCTGGGAAATTCATCGCAAAAAGATCTTTGCCTAGGCACATTGTCATCAGGTTATCCAAAGTCAAGACAAAGGAAAGAATCTTATGAGCTGTGAGACAGAAGCACCAGGTAACTTATAAAGGAAAAGTTATCAGATTAACAGCAAATTTCTCAGCAGAAACCCTACAAGCTTGAAGGGATTCAGGACCTATCTTCACACTCTTCAAACAGAACAATTATCAGCCAAGAATTTTGTATCCAGCAAAACTAAGCATCATATATGAAGGAAAAAATACAGTTGTTTTCAGACAAACAAATGCTGAGAGAATTCACCATTACCAAACCACCACTTCAATAACTGCTAAAATGAGCTCCAAATCTTGAAACAAATCCTGGAAACATATGAAAGCAGAGCTTCTTTAAAGCATAAAGCACACAGGACCTATAAAACAAAAATACAAGTTATAAAGTAAAAACAAACAAACAAACAAACAAAAGTACACAGGCAACAAAGAGCGTGATGGAGGCAACAGTATCTCACATTTCAATACTAACATTGAATGTAAATGGCCTAAATGCTCTTTCTTAAAATATACAGAACTGCAGAATGGATAAGAACTCACCAACCGACTATCTACTGCCTTCAGGAGACTCACGTAACACATAAAGACTCACATAAACTTAAAGTAAAGGTATGAAAATGGACACCAAAAGTGAGCAGGGGTGGCTATTCTTATATCAGACAAAGCAAACTTTAAAGCAACAGCAGTTAAAAGAGACAAAGAGGGACAGTATATAATGGTAAAAGATCTCGTCCGACGAGAAAATGCCACAATCCTACACATATATGCACCTAACACTGGAGCTCCTAAATTGATAAAACAATTACTAATAGACCTAAGAAATGGGATAGACAGCAACACTGTAATAGTGGGGGACTTCAATACTTCACTGACAGCACTAGACAGGTCATCAAGACAGAAAGTCAACAAAGAAACAATGGATTTAAACTATACCTTGGAACAAATTGACTTAACAGACATATACAGAACCTTTCATCTAACAACCTCAGAATACACATTCTATTCAACAGCACATGGAACTTTCTCCAAGGTAGACCACATGATAGGCCCTAAAAAGAGCCTTAGTAAATTTAAGAAAATTGATATTATATCAAGCACTCTCTCAGACCACAGTGGAATAAAACTGGAAATCAACTCCAAAAGGAACCTTCGAAACCATGCAAATACATGGAAATTAAATCACGCTCCGGAATGAGCATTGGGTCAAAAATAAATTCATGATGGAAATTAAAAAATTCTTTGAACTGAATGACAATAATGACAAAACCTATCAAAACCTGTGGGATACAGCAAAGGTGGTGCTAAGAGGAGAGTTCATAGCCCTAAATGCCTGCATCAAAAAGTCTGAAAGAGCACAAATAGACAATCTAAAGTCACACCTCAAGGAACTAGAGAAACAAGAATAAACCAAACCCAAACCCAGCAGAAGAAAGGAAATAACAAAGATCAGAGCAGAACTAAATGAAATTGAAACAAAAAAAAAATACAAAATATAAATGAAACAGAACTGATTCTTTAAAAAATAAGTAAAATTTATGGACCATGAGCAAAATTAACCAAGAAAAGCATAGAGAAAATCCAAATAACCTCACTAAGAAATGAAACAGGAGATATTACAATTGACATCATTGAAATACAAAAGATCATTCGAGCCTACTATGAACACCTTTATGCACATAAACTAGAAAACCTAGAAGAGGTGGATAAATTCCTGGAAAGATAAAACCTTCCTAGCTTAAATCAGGAAGAACTAAATAACCTGAACAGACAATAACAAGCAGTGAGATTAAAATGGTAATTTTAAAATTACCAACAAAAAAAGTCCAGGACCAGACAGATTCACAGCAGAAATCTAACAGACATTCAAAGAAGAACTGGTACCAATCCTTTTGACACTATTCCACAAGATAGAGAAAGAAGGAACCCTCTCTAATTCATTCTATGAAGTCAGCATCACCCTAATACCAAAACCAGGAAAGGGCATAACCAAAAAAGAAAACGACAGACCAATATCCTTGATGAACATAGATGCTAAAATCCTTAACAAAATACCAGCTAACCGAATCCACCAACAACATATCAAAAAGATAATCCACCATGATCAAGTGGGTTTCATACCAGGGATGATTTAACATAGGCAAGTCAATAAATGTGATACATCACATAAACAGAATTAAAAACAAAAATCACATGATCATCTCAATAGATACAGAAAAAGCATTCGACAAAATCCAGCATTCCTTTATGATTAAAACTCTCAGAAAAACCAGCATACAAGGGACATACCTGAATGTAATAAAAGCCATCGATGACAAACCCACAGCCAACATAATACTGAATGTGGAAAGGTTGAAAGCATTCCCTCCGAGAACTGGAACAAGACAAGGATGCCCACTCTCACCACTCCTTTTCAACATAGTACTAGAAGTCCTAGCTGGAATAATCAGATAAGAGAAAGAAATAAAGGACATCCAAATCAGTAAAGAGGAAGTCAAACTGTCACTGTTTGCTGACAACATGATTGTTTACCTTGAAAACCCTAAAGGCTTCTCTAGAAAACTCCTAGGACTGATAAAAGAATTCAGCAAAGTTTCTGGACACAAGATTAATGTACACAAATAAGTAGCTCTTCTGTACAGTAACAGCAACCAAGCAGTCAATCAAATCAAGAACTCAACCACTTTTACAATAACTCCAAAAAAAAAAGAAAGAAAGAAATGCTTAGGAATATACTTAACAAAGGATTCAAAAGACCTCTACAAGGAAAACTACAAATCATATTCTTTTCACGACACAAACAAATGGAAACACACCCCATGCCCATGGATGGGTAGAATCAATATTGTGAAAATGACCATACTGCCAAAAGCAATCTACAGGTTCAGTGCAATCCCCAACCAAATACCCCCATCATTCTTCACAGAATTAGAAAAAACAATTCTAAAATTCATATGGAACCAAAAAAAGGCCTCAATAGCCAAAGCAAGACTAAGCAAAAAGAACAAATTTGGAGGCATCACACTACCTGATTTCAAACTATAGTATAATGCCATACTCACCAGAACAGTGAGGTACTGGTATAAAAATAGGCACATAGACCAATGGAACAGAATAGAGAACCCAGAAATAAACCCAAATGCTTACAACCAACTGATCTTTAACAAAGCAAACAAAAACAGAAAGTGGGGAAAGAACACCGTTTTCAACAAATGGTGCTGGGATAATTGGCTAGCCACATGTAGGAGAATAAAACCGGATCCTCGTCTCTCACCTTATACAAAGTCAACTCAAAATAGATTAAAGACATAAACTTAAAACCTGAAACTATAAAAATTCTAGAAGATAATATTGGAAAAACCTTTCTAGACATTGGCTTAGGCAAGCATTTCATGGCCAAGAACCCAAAAGCAAATGCAATAAAAACAAAGATAAATAGCTGAGACCTAATTAAACTAAAGAGCTTTTCCATGGCAAAAGGAACAGTCAGCAGAGTAAACAGACAACCCACAGAATGGGAGAAAATCTTCACAATCTATTTATCTGACACAAGACTAATATCCAGGGTTTACAACAAACCCAAACAAATCAGTAAGAAAAAAAAATCCCATCAAAAAGTGGACTAAGGACATGAATAGACAATTCTCAAAAGAAGATACACAAATGGCCAACAAATATATGAAAAACTGTTCAACATCATTAATGATCAGGGAAATGCAAATCAAAACCACAATTCAAAACCACCTTTTGCCTGTGAGAATGGCCATAATCAAAAATTCAAAAAACAGTAGATGTTGGCGTGGATGCAGTCAACAGGGAACACTTCTACACTGCTGTTGGGAATGTAAGCTAGTACACCCATTATGGAAAACAGTGTGGAGATTCCTTAAAGAACTAAAAGTAGAACTACTGTTTGATCCAGCAATCCCACTACTGGGATCTACCCAGAGGAAAAAAAAGTCATTATTCGAAAAAGACACTTGCACATGCATGTTCATAGCAGCACAATTCACAATTGCTAAATCATGGAGCCAACACAAATGCCCATCAATCAATAAGTGGATAAAGAAACTGTGAGATATATATGTATATATATATGATGAAATACTGCATCATATATATATGATGAAATACTACATCATATATGTGATGAAATATATATATGATGAAATACTATTCAGCCATAAAAAAGAGTGAATTAACATTTGCAGTGACCTGAATGAGATTGGAGACTATTATTGTAAGTGAAGTAACTCAGGAATGGAAAACCAAACGTTGTATGTTCTCACTGATATGTGGGAGCTAAGCTATGAGGACATAAAGACATAAGAATGATACAATGAACTTTGGAGAATTCGGGGAAAAAGTGGGAGGGGCAAGAGATAAAAGACTACAAATATGGTGCAGTGTATACTGCTTGGGTGATGGGTGCACCAAAATCTCTCAAATCACCACTAAAAAACTTACTCATGTAACCAAGTACCACCTGTACCCCAATACCCCAATAACTTACAGAAAAAAAATCTCCTGTTCAAAAAGGGAGAAATAGAAGGTATATAGGAATCACTAGTCCATAGCCACTCTGAAAATCATCAAGGCACAGGTAGTAGTTTCTTAAATAGGATTAAAGACTTGAGAGTAATTCCTTATGGCTCTTTGCTCTGCCTTCTAGGCTCTTGTCTCTATTTTGTGTCTCTGAGTTATTTTTACTTTATTTTATTTTTTTGTAAAAAGTAGCCATATTTTCAGGTGTGCAGTTTTCTCAGGGATTTCAAAGACCTCTTTTCATTTTATCTGTATCTGTTCCTTTCAATCCAAGCTAGTGGCATTTCTGCTAACTCATTTTTCTTAAAAACCTTTGTGACTGTCCTGGGAATTTTACTGGGGTTCATTTCACTAGACAAAAGTTACCTCTATGAATCTCTTTAAGATAACATCTTTTATTTTTTTTCCTTTAAGCTTCTGCTGAGATTATCGTAGAACAAAATTCTTCAATTCCTTTGAAGCTCTAATGTTTTACTGTATGAAATTACCTTAGATCTCTATGGAGTCTTAATTGAAGTAAAGAAGCATGCACAAAAAGCAGCATCTTAGAATCCAGTAAGAGACTGGGGGATGAGGAGGGTCTATCCTTAGAATAAATCAGAATTATGGGGTCTCTGGTTTCTACCACACATAACTTATAAGGCTTAATTAGTCCTTCTGCTGCCAAAAAAGAGAGGTTCCCCAAGTGGAAAAAGAGAAAAGGGCCTCCTAGTTAGCACCCACCTATATTAGTTGAATGTTGTTTTGATTCACATGTTCAGGCATAGCTGAAAATTTGTTGAAATTCTAAAAATTGAATAATGCATGATACATGCTGTGTCCCAGGATTTGCTTTATTATCTAAATTTTGCACACTTTAATATGCCTCCCAAGAAGGTGTCTTGTTTATTAAGGATCACAAGAAAACAAAAGAGATACAAGAACTGCAGAGAAGAGAAAATGATTTTGCCAAAGTATTTCGACGCTGTGGTACATGAATTTAAATTAGTAAGTGAATCTATTTCTGCATAAATTTTATTTAAAGACAAATGGTTTTGTTCCTTCCCAATGAAATGAATACCAGACATTAGTGTGAAATAGCACCCAATTATTAGCTACTGAGAGGACCTGATTGTCATGGTGTGAACCTGCATAAAAATCAAATAAATAAGCAATGACACAATGGAACAAAATATTGTGGACTTGGTCCTATACATTGGGTGAATTATAAATCATGTCTACAGGGCTAGGGTCACCGGGAGCAAAGACCACACTTAAGACTTCAGCTTAGAAAACTGTTTGCTATGGACTGAATGTTTGTGTGCACCCAAAATTCATATGTGGAAATCCTAACCCCATTGTGATAGTATTAGGAGGTGGGGCTATTGTAGGTAATTAGATTATGAGATGGGAGCCCTCATGATGGTATGAATGCTCATGAAAGAAGAGACACAAGCAAACTTATAACCCCTCTCTCTCTGCTCTTTGCTCTGTGAGAATACAAGAAGACAGCTGTCTGCAAACCAAGATGGATGCCCACACTAGACATCACATCTGCCTGCACCTTGACCTTGGAATTCCCAGTCTCCAGAACTCTAAGAAATAAATGTTTGCTGTTTGAGCCACCTGGTCTATGGTGTTCTGATATAGCATCCCAAACTGTCTTAGGCACTATTTCTCCTCTTCATGTGAACACATGAAGGGATTATGTGTTTGTTTGTGTTTCCAAGAAGACAACAGGTTTTCAAATAAAATTACTCATCCATTTATTTTGTCTTTTTATTAATTTAAGAATAGTTATTTATATACCTCTGATGTACATAATTCTCCTAACCAGTTGTGAATCTTACCTTTGAAAAAGAAATGGCTTACATTTTCATATACTTTCAAAAATTAATTGAGTATCTTTTATATAACAGGTTTTATGTTAACTGCTGAGTATACACAGATGAATAAGGGAGATTCTCAGCTCCTTAGAGAACATATGGTAGAGTTTAGGAGACAATTTCAATATAATACAAAATTTGCTACTGGGTAAGATGGGTGTTGGGGCATAAGAAATCATGAACGTGATACCTAGTTCAAATGCTTCATTCGGCAAAGTACTAAGGGAAATTTGTCACCAGGTCATACCCCATGGCCATAATATCTCCCAAAGTTCAATTCATACACATTAGGTTACTTTAAAGACCATATTGAATAAATAATTGGATAACCCAGTAGGTGACTAATAGCTTTTTGCTTACTTTGGGATAAGCCCTGTGTGATTCTCAGAAATCTCTTAATTTTTTGATTATTTAACAAAAGTTCCTGCTTCTTAAGACTTCAAAACCCATTAAAGTCATAGTAAGAATTAGTTTTTTATGCTCGCAGTCATAGGGTGCTCATTTCCCCCTTGTTCCCGAGAGCGGTGATAAGATAGGTTTGTTTTCAAGGTAGCCATTAATAAGTGAGATGGTGCCTGGTCTAACTAGGCCCTCAATCTAAAGCAGGACATTATCTCCCTTAATCTGTGTTCTAGTTATTCCAAATAGGGTCACAGTGATTATTAGCTCAGTAGGTGATCAATAAAGGTTTGTGGAATGAATGAATGAGTCATTTGCTGTGGTTCAGTTTCCAAAGTTGATTATCTGATTCTGTTACATTCCCAGTGCTATAGCTGCACACCTTATTCTGTATGCCATGCAATTCAGTTTTCATTTTCAAGGACATAAGTGCTGTGCTTTTGCAAATGACTCACCTAGTGCTGTGATGCAGAGGTAGGTATTATCTTGAAATGATACATTTCTATATTCCGCAAGGTACAGTCCTAATCATTAGGTGACACACTGTGAAGATGAACCTTTCTTCTAAATAACCAGCCGTTGGAGTAAGCAGAAGACCTTGCCACTGAATGACATAAGACTCTTTTGCACTTGTGGTTTACTTTTTATTTAACATTCCATACTTCATACTCTTTGTGCATCAGATTATCCACAGTTTACAGTGTCTGGAAACCAAATTAAATCCTTCTAACTCCATCTGTCATCAGTCTCTTTAGCAATCATAGTTGATAAGTGCCCTGTTGATCACCTTTTTGGAGAAGTTCTGAGAACCGTATATTTTTGCTTTTTGAGAAAATAGTTTAAACATCCTTCTGCTTATAGCTTAAAAATGGATTGTAAAAGGTATATTAGCTTGTCAATTTCAACCAATACAAGAGATGGAGACAATTACTGTTACTTAAATCCAATTGGAGACCTTATCAGTGACTACAAAATAGATGTATATTTGCCTACCATATTGAGAGAGCAGCAGCTAAAATGGCCTGGTAGGGTATGCTGGCCTCTACCTTGAATAATCAACTAAATTGTTCTTTCCACCATGTCCTAAAGCCAGTCAAGGAGGTATATTGCCAACTGCAAACCTGACTGTTACTTCTATATCTTAATAGAGAACATTACTCCTATCAAAGGTGCTTAAAGGAAAACTCTAGATTCTTGTTCCAAGCAAGCAAAGTTCTTAAATGCAAAAACTTTGGAGACACGATGACTGAGGCTCCAATCCTATCTCAAAATTTGGGGCAATTGTAACCTCTCTAAATCTTAATTCCTCATCCTAATGTGAAGCTAAAAATAACTTGCAAATAAATAACTCATTATATAACTGATATCTTCTCCTCCATCCCTGCCTTGGTCAAGGATTGGCTCACTCAACACAGATTCTCAAATACCTTCTTTGCTTTTCTCTAACCTAGGGGATAGAGGATGGAGGACTCATTTTTCTCAGTCACAGCCTAGCCAGCAGTGGTGATATACCACAGCTCTGCCCAATGGTATATAAGCTTACTTCTGATGAGAAGGGCTTTCATTAAGCAGAGGGGTTTGGACCCTCCTCCCTTCCTCTTGCTTGAAAAGCAAGTGTGATAATTGAAGGTGCAATAGATCTCCAGCCATCATGAAGAAAAAGTAATGTGATAAGATGGTGGGGCAAGAAGATAGAAAGAGCCTGGCCCCTAACCACATTATTGAGTAGACATTCAAAGGTATTGGGCAGGAAAAAAACCAACTTTAATTCAGGAAAACTTTTCTGATCTTTCATGAGAAATTAGTTTTCTTCCTATTAACATGACATTGAACTCATTTCTTATAAAATAATAATCTAGTTTTGCTATCCTATGAAAGAATGTGCCCTCTACTTGCCTTGAGTGAATTATATTTCAGGATGATTTAATACTAGAAGTATCACGTGGTTCAACTGTAAGTATTTGACAGAGTCAATACTCAGACTCTAGTCTTTCTGATTCTGAGGCCGCTGTCACTAATCACTGCACTCACATGGTGCCCCAATGCCAGGTACTCAGCAAAAGCTTAAAGAAAGTAGAAGTTGCTGATTGATTAATTAAATAGCCCCTCTCTATTTACACATTAAAACTCCTCTTTCAACACAATCTCATACTGACACTGAAATCAAAGGTTTCCATTAGCTGACTTTCCTTTCTATAGACGTGAGAACTGAATGGAGAGAGAGCTGAAATAAATTTTGTGTGGTGTTGGCCTTGAAGGGACTGATAAAGGGCGTGCACTGAAGTTCCTTGGCTCGGCCCTGTGGGATGCACACTTGTGGCCTTGGGGGCCTGGCACTGCAGAAGCACTTAGAGGAAACTGCCACGTGCACGTGCAGCAGGAATGAGCCTGTGCCTCTGATCATCATGCTTAGCTTCATGTTTGCATTCCTTTTAGGGGGATGCTAGCAGAGACAGCAAATTCCACGTTAATCCACTTTTTAAGAACAGAAGAGATATTGTTTGGCATTAGCCAATAAGATCTGGTGACTCATAAATGGGTCACAGACATTGCCTTTTGCCCAGGTTCATGGCCAAAAACATACTGGGCATTGTGTCCAAAATGTGATTAAACTAGTCCCAGCTCAGATAGCTTACAACCTAGATTAAATGGCTTAGTAAAACACTCTGTTCACTGGAAACAGAATCTAGACTTCTCCCTGAAGTATTTGTTTCAGACATGGAATGTTTGGGGCAGCTATTCATTTTCTGCTAAATGCTTTGTTGCTTATTTCCAATAACATAATGAAGAAAGCCCCAAGTAGGCATTACTGGTGTAAAATGAAAATCAAGACAATATTATATACTCATGGTTCAAATTTATAGAGTATTCAAAGATGAAAAGCCAAAAATAAAATTCCTCTGATCTCATAGTCTAACTCCCTAGAAGATATCACTGTTTATATTTTCTTGATTACTGTGCAGAAATCTTCTATGAATGACAAACCTATTGTATGGGTGGAATAGTGTCCCCACAAAAGATGTGTTGAAGCCCTAACCCCCAGTACCTTAGCATGTGACCTTATTTGGAAATAAAGTCTTTACAGAGATAATTTAAAATGAGCTAATTAGGGTGAAATCTAATCCAATATAACGAGGATTCTTATAAAAAGGGGCAATTTGAACATAGAGACAAACACACCCAGGGAGAATGCCATGTGAATATGAAAGCAGAGATTTTGATGATGCTCCTATAAGCCACAGAACACCAAAGACTGCCAGCAAACCACCAGAAACCAGGTGGGAGGCGTGGAACAGTTTCTCCCTCACAGTCCTCAGAAGGAAACAACCCTGCCAATATCTTGATTTTGGATTTCTAGCTTCAGGAACTGTGAGACAATGAATTTCTGTTGCTTAAGTCACCTAGTTGATGAGGTTGTTACAGAAGCCCTAGATGTGTATGAATGCACATATATTGATATTGATATCCAGGTATACACATAACATTGTCTTATTTTCCATTTCATTTCTTTGTAGAATCACAACTCACTCTGGTCCTTCCTTGCATCTGTCTGGTTTTAGTAGCTCTGTGCTGGATTTTTTTCCAGTTTAATGACAGTTAAGATTTCAAAAGTGCTGCTATCCTCATAAATCTTTCACACTGATTAGCATGCATATCTTTCGCTCTGAAATGTATGGTCACTATTTCATAGTTTTTCATAAAGTGCTAGACGGCCAGTAGGCACTAAGCATTGAGTGAGGTTTATGAAGATGCAGAAACAAGAGATAATGTGTTGAACCTCTGCTCAAAGGTAAAGAGATCATGGCAAAAGAGCATACCCAGTATGAGATACCATATTTATGATCCAAGTGCCTGGTGCCAGCTCTTTTTAAGGTGACGTACTACAGTAAGAAGGTAGAAAGACATAAACATCTAACCAGCAGATAATAAAATTATTTATTAAGATTTTTTCTCTGATTTTATGTGCAACATGCAAACTTTTTTTACTTTTATCAAGTTCCCATAGAGATTTTTCCATTAAAGAGGCTTGCCTGATCATGATATGATAGATTTACTTACCACTGTATCCCCCGTGCTAAGTTCAGTGCCTGGATCACTGTGTGCACTCATTAAATATTTGTTGAGTTGGCTAAATATTATGAATAGTCAGTAAATATGATTGCATGCCTCCTGTGAGTCAGAAATTAGGCTAAGGATTTTTGAATGCTAAAAGTTAAGTTTTCTCCATGTAAATTAGTAATTTGACACTGATTAATCATTGATTTATGAATCAGGTTAATATGGGTTTAGATCCTCACATCTCATCACTCCATGTAAAATGTAGTTCTTGAATATGTAAGCCCAAATTTGGACACTTTTGTAAGCCTTTAAGCACTTTGAAAAGCCCCATTGACTTAGCAAAGAGAAGATGCCAAAAGCAATTGCGACAAAAACAAAAATTAACAAATGGGACATAATTAAACTAAAGAGCTTCTGCATAGCAAAAGAAAGTATCAACAGAGTAAACAATCTACAGAGTGGGAGGAAATATCTGCAAGCCATGCATCTGACAAAGGTCTAATAACCAGAATCAACAAGGAATTTGAACAAATTAACAAGAAAAAACAACCCCATTAAAAAGTGGGCAAAGAATATGAACATACCCCTTTCAAAAGAATGCAACCAACAAGCATATGAAAAAATGCTCAACCTCACTAATCATTAGAGAAATTCAAATCAAAACCACAATGGGATACCATCTCACACCAGTCAGAAGGACTATTAAAAAGTCATCAAGTAATAGATGCTGGTGAGGTTGCAGAGAAAAGGGAACACTTACACACTGCTGGTGGGAGTGTAAATTAGTTCAGCCATTGTAGAAAGCAGTTTGGTGATTTCTTAAACAACTCAAAGCAGAATTACCATTCAACTCAGCAATCCCATGATCGAGTATATACCCGAATAACTATAGATCATTCTACCATAAAGAACATGCATCGCATGTTCATCACAGCACTATTTACAATAACAAAGACATGGAATCAACATAAATGCCAATCAACAGTAGACTAGATAAAATAAATATGGTATGTATACACTATGGAATATTATGCAACCATAAAAAAGAACAAGATCATGTCCTTTGCAGCAAGAAGGATGCAGCTGTAGACTATTATCCTAAGGAACAGAAAATTAAGTAGTTTATATTCTCACTTGTAAGTGGGAGCTAAACATTGAGTACATATGGACACAAAGAAGAGAACAGCAGACACCAAGGCCTACTTGAAGGTGGAAGGTGAGAGCGGGGTGAAGATAGAAACACTACCTATCAGTTACTATGCTTATTACCTGGGTGATGAAATAATCTGTATCCTAAATCCCTGTGACATGCAATTTACCAATAGAACAAACCTGCAGATGTATTCTTGAATGTAAAAGTAAAACCATGAAAAGCCCTATTGAACTGTCTTTCAGACTTTCATTTATTCATCATTCAATTATTCATTCAGCTATTTTTTCAAATCTTCCTTTCAATTGATTTTTCTTTTATTCCTTTGATCAATGACTATACCTACAATGTGTCAGGAGTTATGCCTGGTATTGAGTGAGGATTTAAAAATATTAAGACAAGGCTGGGCGCAGTGGCTCACGTCTGTAATCCTAGCACTTTGGGAGGCCGAGGCAGGTGGATCACCTGAGATCAGGAGTTCAAGATCAGCGTGGCCAACATGGTAAAACCCCGTCTCTACTAAAAATACAAAAAATTAGATCGATGTGGTGGCAGGCGCCTGTAATCCCAGCTACTTGGGAGGCTGAGGCAGGAGAATCGCTTCAACCTGGGATGTGGAGGTTGTGGTGAGCCGAGATCGTGCCACTGCACTCCAGCCTGGGCGACAGAGTAAAACTCCATCTCAAAAACAAACAAAAATATGTATATATACACACGTATACATATATATATCTATATATACACACACACATACATATAAAAAAATATTGTGCTGAAAGAACTAATACACCATATAATCTTTTAAAAAATTGCTAGGAGTTACACCCTCTGACCATTTTGAAGGTAACATATAATACTGAGAGCCTCTTGCTTCCTACCAAGCCAGCTTTTAGGTTAAGGGAAATGAGTGCAGGCACCTGGATTCCCAGTCCTGGTTGTAGCCTCTCTTCTCTCCAAACCAAATTCCAGGCCTGTCACTGAAGACTTGCAGCTTGGGAGAAATTCTAAAACTCACTCAACGGCAGAGAAGTTTAATGAGGAATTCAGGACAGGAAGTTAAATTTACTATTATGTTTTCAATCATGAAAGGGAAACTGTTTGGATATCTATTTTGAGGCAAACACTATCATCTTCTGTTTTACAGCAGTGTTTTTGTAGAAGCTATTTAAGACTATATGACTCCTTTTATAATCATCAAGATTTCAGGTAAGCACTGAGCCACTCCACTACATAATTGTAGCAGTGAGTGTGGGTGCCCCACCCAGCTGAAGATAGATTGGAGTCAGCCTACATTTGTATATTTGATGTGGTTTGGTAGGAAGAGCCCCAAGTGAAATTCTTCCATATGGTGGCTCTTTGGGATCTAATCCAGGTGTGTTACTCAAAATCAGGGTTTTCAAGTCTGAAGGGAACTGCAACGCAGCCTTTAAAGAATTCAGCAGTTGGCAGTACTTTGATGATTTAAAATGCATACCTTAATGTAACCAACATTTATTGAGTGTTTATTACACGTGCTAGATATTTTCACAGACATTAACTTGGTTAATTCTCAAACTAATATATTGAAATAATTTTTTTTTTTATAAATGAGAAAATAGAAGTTCAGAAAGTTTAATTAACTGCCCCCAATTCTGAACGCTATTACACACTGGAACCATGTCTAGTTATAAATGTTTTCTCTGTTTCATTACCAATGAAAGCAATGCTCCTCAGGTCTCTTTGCTTCCTTTTTCAGTCTCTCCTTCCTTCATTTTTCCTTCCTTCCCCGTGTTTTCTTTCTTTCTCCCTTCTTTCTCTATTGTATCCCTTCTCTCAATTACCCTTCCTCCATTCTTTCTTTCTTGAGTGTCTGCTATGTGTCATGTCCTGCCCTGGGACTTGGAGATTCAGACACCATGATCTAGCCCTTTGTGAGAAGCAGACGGGATGGTCACAGTGAGCTATTTACTAAGAAATCAGTTATATAATCCTGGAGCTTGACTGAAATTAAATTTGGAGCAAGAAATACTTTGTGAAATCACACAAGCTTTTAAAACCACCTAAAAAGTCTACTTAGAGTTAGAGGATGGTCAAAAACAGGGGCCCAGGAAATACTGACCTTCATGAAGATTTGTGGAAATCGAGGAGCCTCTGAGAGATTCCAAGGAGGAAATGAGAAGTCATGAGAAGCAAATTGAAAACTATTTTTGTTGTTAAAAATGTCACGAAATTCAGAAAGATTAACACAATTGAGCTTCCATGGTTGGAAAGGGGAAGGGTCATAGGTTAATATCATTGTTAGGAGGAACATTGTTCCCCATTGATCTATTTCCATATAGAATTAGTGTCCCTATTTCTGTCCCTTAGACATGTCATCTCGGTGGAGAGAGGTGATATTCTATTGATGACTGTCGGGGAGAAACAGCCCTGCACAGCTGCATTGTCTTTGGGATCTGTCTGGTTGAATAAAGCACAATTTTTTGTCTCCTCTGGGACATAATATAATCTTAGCAGCAAAAGCCCTATCTAAGGTAGATCAGAGCTGCCTGTTACTGGGAGTGTGCAATCCAGTATGGGTAAACCCAGTGTAGCTGCATACTTAAGCAGCATTTCTATATCAGCATTATCAGTATTACATCTGACATTGTTTTTTAAGAGACAGGGTCTTGCTCTGTTGCCCAGGCTGGAGTGCAATGGTTATTCACAGGTGTGATCATAATGCACTATGGCCTTGAACTCCTGGGCTCAAGCCTCCTGCTATAGCCTCCGGAGTAGCTGCAACTACAGGCATGTACCATTGTGCTAAGTTAAACCTGATATTTTTTTTCCATCATTTACCTAACTCTTTCTCTTTCATTGGAGTCTCACCTTGGATAACAAAAAAGGGTAATACTATTTTGGGCCCCTTTAACTTTAACAACCATTAACAGTTCCCTTTATTAACAAGCAACAAAGAGCATATTCCAATAATATAGTTAGATATAAAAACTGGCAACAAGATATTAATATTAATGGACTGCAAAATGTAATTTGGGAAGCCATATTTCTCAGTTGTTGCCAGGTATGCAGTGTCCTCCTGGTTTTCAGCGTTACCATGTTAGTCCCTCTCCATGGAAATTTCTACACTTATATATGAGAGCGAGGGATTGGAGGAATGGAGTAGCAAGAGTTCCCCAAATGAGGGAAACAAACTGATATGGTTAGGCTTTGTGTTCCCACCCAAATCTCGTCTTGAATTATAATCCCCACGTGTCAAGGGAGAGAGCAGGTGGAGGTAATTGAATCATGGCGCTGGTTTCCCCCAAGCTGTTCTCATGATAGTGAGTGAGTTCTCACGAGATCTGACGGTTTTAAAACGGGCTCTTCCCGTTTTGCTCAGTACCTCTGTTTCCAGCCGTCCTGTGAGGAAGGTGTCTTGCTTCCCCTTCACTTTCCACCATGAATGTAAGTTTCCTGAGGATTCCCCAGACATGCTGAACTGTGAGTCAATTAAACCTGTTTCCTTTATAAATTACTCAGGCAGTTCTTTATAGCAGTCTGAAAACGGGCTAATACAGTAAATTGGTACCACAGAGAGTGAGGTGCTGCTATAAAGATACCCGAAACTGCGGAAGTGACTTTGGAACTGGGTAACAGGCAGAGGTTGGAACAGTTTGGAGGGCTCAGAAGACGACAGGAAGATGTAGGAAAGTTTAGAACGTCTTAGAGACTAGTTGAATAGCTTTAACGAAAATGCTGATAGTCATATGGGCAATAAAGTCCAGACTCAAGTGGTCTCAGATGGAGATGAGGAACTTGTTGGGAACTGGAATAAAGGTAACTATGCTTTTTTTTTTCTTTTCTTTTCTTTCTTTTTTTTAAACATGTCAGAGACTGGTCTAAGAGCTTTACATATATTAATTCCTATAATCTTTGTGATCGCCTCATTTGATAGAAGAAAAAACTGGGTCATAGGGAGGTTAAGTGACTTGTCAAGATCACAGGGTCAAGGAAGTGGCACAACTGAGGCCTGGTCTCAGGTGATCTGTCATCAGTTTCCATCCTCAGCTGCTACACTCTTTCTCCTCCTGTGCCCTACCCACTTCACCTGCTTTACCGTCTTCCTTAGGGCAGGGCACCGTAGCAACACCTGTCCTAAATAATTGCTGAGAAATGTAAACTCATATTGTCAGATAGCCCCATTTTAGCCTGTCTGTAAGTCACTAGCTGGTCTAAAACATATGTGGCCCTAAAAGGGGTACAGGGGAGGCTTTAATCGCAAGGCAGGGTGAAGAAGAGCATTGGCAGGGCCTGTTCATGTTTCCATGTTTTTCCAGGGAGGAAACAAGTTCCTCCAGTGGTGGGAGATGGAAGGAATTGAGAAGGAGAGGAGGGGCATTCTCCACCTTTGGGGGCCTCGGCGTTTTGTCCCATGAGAATGGTTCTGGTACCGTGTGCTTTGAGTTGGGAAACATTTTTAAACTTGGCTGTGTTGGATTGGGTATGTGATTTGTGAAAGTGGCTGATTGTGAGTGTCTGTTAAAGGAGCTGGGTAGCTTGAAAGTCTGTAAAATCAGAAGCTGAACCATGAGGTAGGGGCAGAGGATGATGCTTCCATAGTGGTATCTACCCCTTGGACCACAGGGCCTCTCCCTGCATTCATGATACGTGTTTGCTGACCACAGCAGCTGCACTAAGCTGGGCACAGCCTGCAGGCTCCGGGGCCTCCTGGGTTTCATAGTTTAGGGGCATGTGGCAGCACGGTGGGATGCTTTGGTCATGAGTTCACCACTGAGGCCACATGGCTTTCACCTTAATATATTGACAGCTGCAGCAGGTTTGAAAAAAATGCAGCCACTGGTAGGACTGATCAGATATTCTCTCCGGAAAACCAGGACTAAGCATTTGCATTAAAGAAGGCCTTCAGGAGAGTGAGAACCTGAATAAGGCAAGAAGCTTCTCACAATGACAATATGAGGGCTAGGGTGAGAGAAGTTAACTTAATTTAAATTTTAAAACAGCTGAGTTTGAGATTGTTTTATACCCTAAAGGGGTGAAGAAGTAAGTGTACACCTTCGTTGTATTTCATCCTCAGAGTATCCACTGAAACACATATTATCAACATTTTGTGGATAAAGAAATTGAAGCAGGAACAGATTAAGTGACTTTCCCAGGGTCATATGCCTGGTAGATAGGTGGACACCAATTTGCCCTGTAAAACAGTGATTTTTACCTTACGTTGTGTAGCATCTCTTCTCAAGAGAGAAGCATGAATGTACTAGAACAACAAATGTGAGTGTCCAGTTTTACCAGCATGAGGTGTATCTACCCCTCTGGGTCATCTGATAACCAGAAGAAGCATGTAGCTTGGCAAGGATACCCCATTATTACTGTGTTTTGTAATAGGCATTATTAGGGCAGAGAAGAATGAACTAAGATGTAACATGGGATTGGGCCAGTGTGCTGGAAGGCCTTCCTTCGTCTATCCCTGCCTCTTTTTAAAAATGCTTAGGTCAAGTCTGGGTTAAGCTATCAGGATGAGTAAAGGATCAATTGCTGATTAGGCAGCAGCTTGCAGGGACACTAGCTAGCAGCATTGAGAGGCTATCTCAAAGTTGCTCTAGGAGCTGCCAGCAGTGATGAAACCACACTGGCCATAGTTTCTGAATCACAATTGGTGAAGTACTATAGGCAGTGACTCTTCAAGTGCCTGCATCCCCATAAACTCCCTTTTGATTAAAGTAACTGCACATCACTCCTTACCTTAGCGTTCACCAACTCCAGTGCCCACAAGGGTCAGGCAAGGGAGTGAAACTCTTTGACAGTAGCCTAAGTTAGGGACTCTGGTGAACTGAAGAGCTCAGGTGCTTTTTAATGGCTCATATAGTACTCAGTGCCTGTTGACTGTGGCTAGTGTTTCTTGACTTTCTAATTTTTCAAGGAAAGCTGGAAATCTGAGTTTTTATGTGAAATTTCCCTATTCAAAAATCATTCATGGTTAAACATTATTAAATAAGTACTGTGTGAGCCAACGTTGTGCAAGTCAAACCAAATATATCTGTGGCCAGTTCTAGACTCCTGTTGGCAGTAGTTACCTTGCACAAAGATTGAGTCCTTTATTCAAAGCACCACTGTGTTGCCTTCAGCAGATTGGAGAAAAATAGAACTGGAGCAATGGCAACCCTCTTTAGGTTATCCCTGGAGACCTTGAGAAGCATTCTCCTCAACAGGGAAGCCTAAAACCAGAGGGCAACTGTTCAACTCCATCAAGTCCTTGCTCTTAGGGAACTGGAACAGAAGATACAGAGAGAGTGAAGTCATAGTAATGGAAGTAGAAGCAGCAGAGCCATAGAGTCACCAAGAAACCTTTAATGGCAGAGCATTCCAGTTGGACAACTGTTGTTGCCAGGTTAATCACAGGACCAAGTGGCTAGAACTGTTGCTGTACGTAGTAGATGTTAGTGCTACTGATGTTTTCTGAATAAACTTATTTTTCTGTAAGATCTGGCTCCAAGCCTATTAAGTCAGCTTCAGGGTGTCTTTTCTTTTTTTTTTTTTTTTGTCCCATTTTATCTTTACAATAAAACTCAGCGACCCAGGTAAATCTGAGTATGTCTGGGAATCTTGTAATTTCAAAGATGCTGGTGAATGCAGGAATCTGTGGTCTAATACATATATTTGTAGTAAACCGCTTTTGCTTCCTCACACTCATGGGCTCCGGTGACCATGTGACCCTGCCCCCTCCTGCTGATTGGATAAACGGGAGATACCTCAGCCAAGTTGAACAAATCAGACTCTCTACCCCTCGTACGTTTGCAATCGTGTTTGTTTATCCCTGATGACTGCTTGAGGTAAGAAGTGATGGAAACTCAGGACTTAAGCTGCTTCTTGCGGGATGGCTATTACCAGTAAAATTTATTAACATACTTTACAAGGCCCAGCATGATGTGTTTTCTGCTTTCTTTTCTAGTGTCATTGCTCACCAGTCTCCCTGACTCTCTCTCTACTCCAGCCATTCTGGGCTTCTTTCAGGCCCACAGGGGTGCTGTGCCGGTGCTGTTCTCGCTTTGTGGTGACTAGCTAGCTCCGAGATAACCTTTTGATCTCAGCCCAAATGTCACTTCTTCAGAATGATCTAGTTATGATTCTGATTAGATTACATCTTCCTCCCTTTCCCCACCATCACTGCACAAGCTTGTGGCACTATACATTTTCTGTTTCTTCATAATATTAGTTTACTATGACCCTAACACTGTATGTGGCTTTTCTTCCTGCATCTGTTCCTTGTCACACAGGTGGCTGAGAGCCTAGACTCTGGGGTCAGAATTATTGGGTTCCAATCCTGGCTTTAGATACATGACTTTCAGCATGTTACTTAATTTCTCTGTCTTAATTGGGTCACCTATGAAGTAAAGATAGTAATGATACCTACTTTAAATGATTGGTGTGAGGTTTAAATGAAATATGCATTTAAATCAGGTAGCACAATGCTTCCCACATAGTGTCTGCTCCATACATGTTTTCTGGTATGAGTATTATTTGATTCTGTTGATTGTTCCTCAGTTTAAACTTTTGAAAGCAAGAATCTGATTGGTTCAGTTCATCTTTTCACACTGGATCTTATTGCAGATATCTAGTTACCAACCAGTGTTGCTGCAGAAAGGGGTGTGTGTTTGTATGTGTTTATGTATGTGTGTGGATATGTGGAGGTGTTATGGAGTCTATAATGTTGTGTACTAATTCTGCCAGTCGGTTTTTTTCTGGGCCACAAGGAAGTGACATGCACAGATTGTTAACAAAGATAGGAGTTTATTGCAAGAATATAGATGGTGAGATAGAAGAAAAGGTCACGTTAGCAGTCGAGTCGTTTACAAGGGCCTAAGATGGTATGTGAAGCACATTTTTTGTGAAACCTGAAGATTCCCTCCATTGTCACTTGGTGCAGCCATTGGAGTTGAGTGAATCTTCCTGTCTTTGTGTGTGCCCTGAATTTATGCTTCCAGAAGACTAATGTTTTTTGGATAACAATTTAAATGATTTTTTATTCCTACTATCTCTTTTTGCCATTTAGGTAATAGAAAGGAGGTTCTAAGCTCATTGCAAGAAAATAATGGCACATTGAAAGGAGAAACAAAGGGCCTTTCCTTGATTTTTGTATTTCAAAACTTGGGGAATTCAGAGGCAGCCTAAGAGGGTGTGTGTGCGCCAGAGATTTGGGAGAATGCAAATTAGGAAAGAGATACAAACAGCCTTACTGAGTTTTTGTGGCTCTGTGTGGCATGGTGCGAAAAAAAAAAAAAAAAAAGATCCCAGGCGCTTAGGAAGAATAACCCCAACGGCCAAGAGAAGAAGGCCTGTGTTCAACAGTTGAGACGACATATCCCAAACCCAAGTGCAGCAATGACTAAAAACCAGGCGGGTGACCTAAGGAGGAAGACAATTTGACAGATGCTGGTGAGGATAAATGACAGCCCAAATCAGATGCCCTCTCCCCAGCAAAGCATTAGCAGTCCATAAACTCCACTAAACTAAAGGTAACTTCTCCCAAAGAAGGGAGTCCTTGAATTACCTGAGATTAATTCCCAGTCAAATGGAGACTCGCACTAAGAATAAAGTTCAGAAGTTAAATACAATTCTCTCACACAATGGAGCTTGAAGACTAACATTCTTTTATTTAAAGAATATACGATGAGGTTGTTTTGGCCTCATTTGATAAGAAGGATTTTTTTTTTTTTCTGTAGTTAATAATAGCCACTCCGGAGGTAACCAGTTCACGTGCAGTCACTCGAGTCACGCACCTGTCCCTGGTTGGCCTCATCAGCAATGGCAAGGGTAATGAGTGACTGTACCTTTTTAACAGTAATGACAACTTAAGAAAAGCCTTGGAGATATACCTTGGAGGCATATCTCAGAGATATCATGGGCTTGGTTACAAATTACCACAATAAAGTGAATATCATGATAAAGAAGTCAGACGAATTTTTCGCTTTCCCAGTTCATGTAAAAGTTATGTTTATAAGATACTGTAGTCTATTAAGTGCAATAGCATTATGTCTAAAACATGTACGTAATTAATTTAAAAATACTTTGTTGCTAAAAACTGCTAACAATCATCTGAGTCTTAATCTTTTTACTGGTGTGATCCTGTTGCTGGCATAATCTTAATGTTTTTGCTGATATAATCGTTTTTCTGGTAGAGGGTCTTGCCTCGTTGATGGGTGATGGTCACTGATCAGGGTGGTGGTCACTTAAGGTTGGGGTGGCTGTGGATATATATATATATATGCTTTTTTTTTTTTTTGAGATGGAGTCTTGCACTGTTGCCCAGGCTGGAGTGCAATGGCATGATCTCAGCTCACTGCAAGCTTTGCCTTCTGGGTTCACACCATTCTCCTGCCTCAGCCTCCTGAGTAGCTGGGACTACAGGTGCCTGCCACCATGCCTGGCTAACTTTGTTTTTGTATTTTTAGTAGAGACGGGGTTTCACCATGTTAGCCAGGATGGTCTCGATCTCCTGACCTTATGATCTGCCCGCCTCGGCCTCCCAAAGTGCTGGGATTACAGGTGTGAGCCACTGCACTGGCTGGCAATTTCTTATAATAAGACAACAATGAAGTTTGCTGCATTTCAAGAAAGAGTTCTCTGTGACATATGCATTTTTTTTTGGTAGCATTTTACCCCCAGTAGAGCTTCTTTCAAAGTTGGAGCCAATCTTCGCAAACCCTGCCATTCTTTATCAACTAAGTTGATGTAATACACTAAATCTTTTCTTGTCATTTCAGCAGTGTTTACATCATCTTTACCAGGAGTAGATTGCATCCCAAGAAACCACTTTCTTTGCTCATCCATAAAAAGCAACTTCTCATCCGTTCAAGTTGTATCATGAGATTGTAGCAATTTGGTAACATCTTCAGGCATCACTTCTATTTCTCTCGTTATTTCCATCCCACCTGAAGTTACTTCCTCCAATTAAGTCTCAAACTCTTCAAAGTCATCCATGAGGATTGGAATCAACTTTCTTAAAACTCTGGTTTATGTTGATATTTTGACCTCCATCCATTACTTACCAATGTTCTTAATGGCATCTAAAATGGGGAATCCTTTCCAGAAGTTTTTCAATTTACGTATCCCAGACCCATCAGAAAAATTACTATCTATGGCAGCTATTGGCTTACAAAATGTATTTCTTAAATAATAAAACTTGAAAGTTGAAATTAACCCCTTGATTCATAGGCTGCAGAATGGACGTTGTGTTAGCAGGCATGATAACATTTATCTTATACATCTCTATCAGAGCTGTTGGTTGACCATGTGCATTGTCAATAAGCAGCCATATTTTTTAAAAAATCTCTTTTCAGAGAATTAAGTCTTGACAGTAGACTTAAAATATTCAGTAAATCATGCTGTAAATAGATGTGCTGTCATCCATTATGTTTAGATAAAGTTCAAAACAATAAAATCTCATTGAGCACAGGCACAGCAGATTTCTTAAGGCCTGGAACACTGGTTTCAATTTAAAATCACCAGTTGCATTAGCTCCTAACAAGAGAGTCAGCCTGTGCTTTGAAGTTTCGAAGCCAGGCATTGACTTCTCTCTAGCTAGGATAGTCCTTGAGAGACTATCATCTTCTTCCAAATTAAGACTGTTTTGTCTACATTGAAAATTTGTTGTTTAGAGTAGTCCTTTATCAGTGATCTTAACAGACCTTCTGTACAACTTGCTGACTCTTCTGCATCAGCTTTGCTGCTTCACCTTGTGCTTTTATGTTATAGAGAAAGCTTCTTTCCTTAAACCTCATGAATCAACCTCTGGTAGCTTCCAAATTTTCTTCTGCTGATTCTTCACCTCTTTCAGCCTTCATAGAATTGAAGATTAGGACCTTTTTCTGGATTAAGTTTTGGCTCAAGGGAATGTTGTGTCTGGTTTGATCTATCCAGATCTCTAAAGCTTTCTGCATATTGGTAATAATGCTGTTTTTTATTATTCATATCACTTTCTTATCGTTAATGTGTTCACTGGAATAACATTTTTAATTTCCTTCAAAAACATTTTCTTTGCATTAACAATGTTGATCACTGACTGGTGCAAGAGAATGAGCTTTTGGCCCATCTCTGATTTTGGCATAACTTCCTCACTAAAAATCATCTGTGGCTTTTGATTTAAAGTGAGAGATGTATGACTCTTCACTTGGACACTTAGAAGCCATTGTAGGGTTATTAATTGGCTTAATTTTAATATTGCTCTATCTCAGGCAATAGAGAAGCCCAAGGAGACAGGGCAAGATGGGAGAATGGTTGGTCAGTGAAGCAGTCACAATATACATAATTTTATCAATTAAGTTCACAGTTATATATGGTAGTGGTTCATGGCACCCCCAAACAGTTATAGTAGTAACATCAAAGATCACTGGTCACAGGTCACCAAAACAGATATAATAATGAAAAAATCTGAAATATTGCAAGAATTACCCAAATGTGACACAGAGACATGGAGTGACCACATGCTGTTGGAAAAATTGTGCTGCTAGACTTGCTTGAAGCAGAGCTGCCACAAACCTCCCGTTTGTGAAAAATGCAGTACACGATCAAGTGAATCACAATAAAATGAGATATGCCTGTACTTTCCTGGGAGAGTAACTGGATTTGTGGCAGGCACTTAAGGATTTATAGACCTTTTAAAGATAGAGGATGCTTGGGCCATGAGGCTTTAGGGAAAGAAGCAGGACACTAAAGTGGATTAAGTTTCATAAAATAGAGTCCCATCGGGTGCTCTGGTTAATTTCATGTAGGATTTGCTTTACATTTTTAGAAGAGGATTGTTACAGATTTGACACTCTGTGTGGGGTCTGGGGGACTCTGAGGCAAGGCTGCATGCCCGTAAAGTATAGATTTAAAAACATAGGGTTGTTGGGGCAGAGAGAAATTTTAATTTAATCAAAGCATTAATAGATTGAGGGCGTAAGATTTCTGGTCTTCTTAGGGAGGCCAGATGAAAGCTGACATCTTATGAGTAACACTGAGCCACATTTTAAGAGGAAGACATATACGATAGACAGTAATCAAGAAAACGAAACCATGTTATAGAGAAGATGGCTGAAGGACTCGGAAATATTTACCCAGCCTCCAGAAAGAAGGCTCAAGGTGACATGATTACCAGCTTTTAATATTCAAAAGCTTGTCACTTGGAAGAGGGATTGCACTTAGAAAGGCCTCAGGCCAGTCCTAGGATCACTAGGCAGAAGTTATAGAAAGACAACTTTTAATTCACTGCATAGAGCAGGCAATTCAAATAGAGATGTCTGAGGATGGGATAAACTGAGTTCATGGACTGGCTTAAAAAAGGAATTCAAGCATACATTGGCAGGAATATTACAGAAGTGTGGTGGTGCATGCAGTAGTGAAGACATAGAGATAAAACTGGGTTCCAATTTTGATTCTTCCGCTTACTAAATACAGGACCTATGGCAAGTTGCTTAATTTTTCTGATTCAATTTCATAATTTTTAAAATGCACTTACTATCCACTACACAAATGTCAACAATAATTAAAATAATTAACTTTGGTCCTTAGTGTCTGAAGAGAGACAGGTGTGTGTGTGTGCGCGCGTTGCATATACATGCAACATTTGATTTCTTCTAACCTGAAGTGTTATGATTCCAAAGGCTTTGGGAAAGAAAAGTTTTAAAAAACTAGCTATCCTTCTGCATTTCTTAGATATTCCCCAGTGTTCCAGTATTTTTTTTTTTTTTTTTTTTTGGAGATGGAGTCAGTCTCACTCTGTTGCCCAGGCTGGAGTGCAGTGGTATAATCTCAGCTCACTATAACTTCCACCTTCCAAATTTAAGTAATTCTCCTACCTCAGTCTCCTAAGTAGCTGGGATTACATGTATGTGTCACCACACCCAGTTAATTTCTGTAATTTTAGTAGAGACCAGGTTTTGGTATCTTGGCCAGGCTGGTCTCGAACTCTAGACCTCATGTGATCTGCCCACCTCAGCCTCCCAAAGTGCTGGGATTACAGATTTGAGCTACCACACTCGCCATGTTCCAGTTTCTTATGAAATTGTTTTAATATGGTATTTCCCAATCAATTCAGTTTAAAGCAGATGGAAAATATTTGATGCTCATCTTAATACTACCCACAACTGAGAAATGCCTCTCAATTAGCTTGTACAGAATGAAGTATGAGGATTTTGTTTTACAGAGGAGTGAAAAAGACAGAGGAGGATGTGCAATGACAATTCAGTTCCCTAGTTAACAGCGTGATTTGATTGTGTTTACATATGAGACTTGTGTTTGGGGACTTCTGTGCCTTACAGTGCACGTTTATCAAATTGCAAACAGCACCACTTATGCGCTGCCTATGATAAAGCACTACCACACAGCTGAACAGCTCTCCCAGCAGAAGATGATTATTTCCCAAGATAAAAGCTGACTACCTGATCTACCTAATGCCAAAGCAATTCATCAATTCAGTGACACAGAAAAAAAATTAGGCCAACCACTCCTTTGGTGTAGTGCAGAGGAAACAATTGGTTGATTGACTGTGACTGAATATTGGCTGCAAACACAGCCAAAGCAAACCTGAAACAGTATGAGATATTCCTCAGCATTTCCATTATAATGTAATTGTTTCTGCTAAACTTTGTTTTCCAGTTTGCTCCCAAATTAACTATAGAGGTAGAAGTTAAGTGGTCAATCATCATTAAGGGAACTAGGTTTGTTTGCTAACAAAAATTGTGATTTACATTTTGAATTTGATGTCACTGCGTGGTTTTTCAATGCAAACTTACGTGGAGGGGGAACTATTTTGTTTGTAAAGGAAGAAATACTATCCTGATATCAATACACTGCACAGCAGACATCTTGAAATCTAAGGACAACCACTGTTTGAGTTTTATTTTTCCAGCTACAAGCAAGATGAAGTGGAATAACCCTGGGCTTTGAAGTCAGAAGGAACTCATTCAT
Organism: Macaca mulatta; assembly: GCF_049350105.2. NCBI lineage: Eukaryota > Metazoa > Chordata > Mammalia > Primates > Cercopithecidae > Macaca > Macaca mulatta. The sequence goes on from NC_133413.1 coordinate 131,315,529, forward strand.
TTGTTCATTTATTCCATATATTCTTGTTGAGCTCTTTCTATGGGTCAAGTACTGTTAGGTTGGTGCAAAAGTAATTGCAGTTTTTGCCATCGAAAGTAATTGCAAAAATTGCAATCATTTTTGCACAAACTTAATAATGTTAGGCTCTGGGGATTTAGCAACAGACTGATAAGCTGCTTGCTTCCACAGATATTATAATTTAGTAAGAGGGTGGAGGTGGAGAGGTCTGACAACAAACATATAAATACTCTTCAGCTCCCAGCCTCTGCATTTTGTATTTTTGTGATACAAGGTAAGTTATTAATTACTTGGTGATGTCTCACAGGGCAGGTGCTTAGCAAGTGTTGGTTCTCTACCTTTCTCTACTCCTGACCCTACAGGGTCCAAGTGAAAAAACAAACTGACTCTTTCTCAGTTTGATTGATGCCTTTTTTGAAACCAGGAAAATGAAAATCCTTGTCATCTCCATGAACCATAGATAGAATTGGAATGAGCTGGCTTCATTGTCTAATGTTTCTGTGAGTGCCTTTCTTTCAAGTCTGAGAGTGAATCATCCTCTTATATTTTACCCTCGGTTTTGCCTTGACAAAGAGAATGCTTTGGGATAAACGGCTCTGAAACTATAAATGTTACTTTAAAAAAAAAAAAAAAACTACTGCAGATTGCTCGTACTGACTTATTCTACCTTTTACTGAATTCTGCCAATTAAGGTGTTTAAGAAAAGCTGTGAAATGTAATGGTTCCTAGAATCACTTTCTAGTAGATAGAGCTCCTCTTGGCTCAGCTTGACTGTGTAATTGCCTCACTAGAGATTGGGACATAGAAGACAGAGGGTGAATTTATTGATAAGGAAATATTATTAATTGTTATAATTTTAATGCAAATACTATTTATAATGGATAAAAAAATGTAGTCTGTAATGATGTTTCTCAAATAAAATATGTCCAGAGTTCCAGACACTTGCGTTCAAACAAATATTTACACTATAGTTTGCTGGGGCATTGACGGAATGGATATGATGTGAATTGAAGAGTCCTTTCACTCTCTCCCACTACCCTTCTCTTGCTTCAGGCAATTGTAATATATATTTTATCCTTAGCATAGATTTTATATGAGACACCAACACCTTTTCTTCTTGAGGAAATAACAGTAAATCTATACTACGTCACAGAAAAAATATTAACAAATAGTTTAGTGTATTAACAAAACTCCCACTCTCCCAACAAAATGCGTATGTTGCTCAGGTAGCTATCAAGCAGTTCTTCAGTTGTGTGTTGAGGACAGGAACCAAAAGAAATTGTGGAGAAGACTAGAAGAGACGAAAGGAATTTTTTTTTTTCTTTAAGTTCTGGGATACATGTGCTGAACGTGCAGGTTTGTTACCTAGGTATACATGTACCATGGTGGTTTGCTGCACGCATCAACCCGTCATCTAGGTTTAAGCACTGCATGCATTAGGTATTTATCCTAATGCTTTCCCGACAAGAGGGATTTTTGTTGGAAAAGGCAGAGAGTTACTGGCAGGAGGAAAACAACAAAAAAAAGAAAGGACAAAGGGACTAGGAGGCCGAAAGTATGTTATTGGAGATCTTGAGAGCACGGAGGTGGTTAGGAAAAAGGTTTGATTTTGTGGGTAGCTGCCATATGTGACATATGTAGACAGGGAGAATGATGAGGGAAAGAGGCTTTTAAGAAGTTTAGCCCTGCATTATAAATGTAATCTACTCCTGGCTCCTTTTTAGGAGACTATAGTAAAGACATCAATTACATTCAATTATTGTAACTGCAGGATTGTTTTTTGTTTGTTTGTTTGTTTTTTTGCATGTAATACTAAACAGAGTTGGGGCCTCTGAATAGCTTTATAAAGGTTAACTTTGAATAAAGCATTTGAATGATTCTGCCATTTTTGTGCCTTAAAACTCCCTGTTTCTCCAGGCATCCTGTAAGACATATCTTCAGTATTGAGAAGAAATGACTGAAAATCCAAGGGCTTTGAAGTTAGACAAATCTGGGTTTGACTTCTCACTGCTCACTTGCTAGCTGTTTCTTGTAGGACAGTATCACCTCATAGGGCCGTATTGCCTCAGTTTCCTCATCTATAATATGGAGTTAAGAGTATCTACAGGACTGTTGTAATCATCGAAATAAAACATCTAGCAGATATAAAAGAACTGGGGCTTCATCAGTCTGAGTCCTGCCAGAAAACATGGCCCATTCAAATTAGGAAAACTTGAGGAAAATGTAGAGCAGGACAATGCGTAGGCAGGGCAGAGGAAAACTACAAAATATAGTACAATATTCTGGGGTCACCAGCTTTAGGCCTGAAGATGTGAGCAGAAGTGTTTCCTGGGACCCAGGGAGAACCTAAGGCGGCTGTGTAGGACGAACTATTGGACAGGTGCTGAGGTCGTTTGCGGAGAGATGTGGCCAACCCTTGGCAATCACTGGGGAACTGGGAAATGAATTGTGTAGCTTTCTTCCCTCTCTTTTCGTCCCTCTAGTTTCCTCCAGGGTCTTCTATTGGTTAAACCTAACTTGAAGCCATTTGGTAGGGAAGTCCATTAAGGTCACAGGAGTGAATTGTGAAACAGATTAAATAAGGATTGAGAGTGGATCTGGGGCAAACTAAACAGATTTGTTGTGCTCAGTAAGTATCAATTCCCTTCTTAGTTTTCTTCCCAATAGCGTGGAAAAGAAGGTGTCTTTCACATGGAAGAATAATCATACAGTAGATGTGTCATTAGTCCCTGAATGACTGTCCCTTATATGTAAGTTCTGCAGATTGTGATACATCACAGGCACAGCTCTGGAGTTGGAAATCTACACCTATCAAGCTTTGTTCAAAGGATCAGCAGGAAGAACATGGCTAGTCTAGTGGCCGGCTCGCTGAGAGTGAATGATGCAGAGAACTTGCTATGCTGGTCAGAGATAAACAGGAGCTCTTGTTTCGACAGTGGCTTTTCAAGTTTGCCTTTTGGCATGAAGCTGACTTTGGCAGAGGGTATCATATAAACAGGGCATGTGCCCAAGCATGTAAGCCAGGCCCAACTTCTTGGATATATTCTCACCCCCTCCAGCCCAAGACTCATGGCTATCTGACAAAGCTGATGGTAGGGAATTTTTTCAGAAGACTGACCTCTTGGACTTTTTTCAAAATTTGTAGATAAACTGAAGACTCCGGGAAAGAGAATGCTTAGTCATCACTTTGGCAGAGCTTTGATTCACTTCGCCTGTTAAGCTCCTGACCTTTGAATGAATAACTCTTCTCCTTTGCCTCCTGTAGTGACCTTCATGGCAGTCCCTCAGAAGATATATTCATATCCTAGTCCCCAGAACCTGTGAATGTTGTGATGTTTGGAAAAGTGTCTTTGCACATGTCATTAAGTTAAGGCTATTGAGAAGAGGCGATCATTCTAAATTATCTGGATGGGTCCTAAATCCAATAGCAAATGTGCTTATAAGATACACACAGGGGATAGATACAATGAGAAAAAGGCTATGTGAAGATGGAGGCAGAGATTAGTGTGATGTAGCCACAAGCCAAGAAAGCTGGCAGGCATCAGAAACTGGAAGAGATATGGAACAAATTATTCCCTAAAGGTTTTGTGGGGAGTATGACCCTGGTTGTAGACTTCTGGCCTCCAGAATGGTGAGGAAATTGTGAGGAAATAAATTTCCGTCATTGCAAGCCAGTAAATTTATGGTAATTGGTCGCAGCAGCCCCCAGAAACAAATATACCTCCTATAAAACCATCTGTGTTAGCACTGTGACTGCGAAGCACTCTAAATATTAGCAGCCTGAAGAACTATAGAAATAGTGCAGATTTTATATTCTTGAAGATTGGGTTCTTATCACAAAAAAATACTGATAAGTATGGAGGTAATGCATATGTGTTAACTAGTTCGATTTAGTAATTCCACAATACACATGTTTCAAAACATCATGTTATACACCATAAATATTAAAAAACACATTTTTATTTTTCAATTAAAATATGAATAAAAGAAAAAATAGTACAGAGTATAAACATCTCGGAATGTATTTTCCCGAAGTTTCTGAGAAGTCATCACAAATCCTGAGAAGCTGTGCTAATTTACACCTTTAGCACTTGCAATGAGATGTTACATTGAAAGAGGCAGAAGGAAGAACATTGGAAGACGTGTTCTATACTGGTAGCTACTCACTGGCTGTTTGACCTTGGAAAAGTCATTCGAGTATTCTAAGCCTAGATTTTCTTACCTCCAAACCACTTGCCTAACCAACTTTACAAGGTTGGCAAAAATATTAAATTATAAAAGGTGCTTTGAAAAAAAGTGCTATCCATTAAACTAAAATGTTACACAATTTTTTATTCACAATATACACAGAACATGTATTTATTAAGCGAAACCCTAATAACTCGGAGCTTGTGATGACTTAGAAAAAAGTCTACATAGAAGTCAGAAAATCAGGGATTCAGTCCTGGCTCTGTCATGAAATAACCAGTTAAATGACCTTGGACAAGTTATTATACCATTTAGGGCTACAGTTTTCTTAATTACTGAATGAAGGAGTTGGATTTGATCATCTCTAATGCTTCTCCAAGCTCTCTGATTCTACAGTATTTTAAGAATATTAAGATTAGCAGAGTGGTTCTCTGTCTTGGTGAGCTTGTCCCTCTCATGGTTTAAATTTTCACTAAATTCGGATAATCCTGAACTTCTCCACTGAGCTTCAGATTCATATAACCAATTATCTGGATATCACAAAGTGTATCAGCTGAGATTCTCTGAATGTAAAAGAAAGGCAACGCAAAATTTATTTGCACCAAATAAATCACAAACATAAAGAATATAAAGGAACTTATTGGCTCACTTAAATGAAAACTATGAATAGAGTTAGTTTTAGCTATAGCTAGATTTAGGGCTTACATAATGTCATCTAGATTTACTTTCTTTTAGTCTCTCAGATCTGCTTTCTACAGGGTTGGCTCTAGCCTTTAACTTCTCATGGTGCAGTAGTTGCATTGCATCCTCTTGTTTATGTGTTGAGGAAAAGGAATTTTCCCATGATGTATAGCTAGAGTTTCCTTGCATCTCATTGGCTCTCATTGCCCATCTCTGAAACAATCACCATGACCAGAAGTTATTCAATGCACTGACTGGCTTAGGCTTGGGTCATGTGCTTTGTTGCTAAGCAAGGGAAATAACCAGTAGTGTGCTAGAGTGAGCCTGTTAACTACATTTCAGTATTTTCTGAGCTGGTTGTTAAATTGTTTGTAGCATTAAGTTGGAAAAGGTGGGAATGTTTAAATCACAACTTAGGGCTTTTTTAATTTTAGAAAGTTTGTTTACCAGCACACCACTGGGTACAGCCCTGTGGTGTGGTTAGATCCCCCTCAAAAAAAAAAGGAGATTGTTATCAGAGTAAGGCAAGAACAAATGCTGTAGTGGCAAATTAGTATCCACTAGACCTCAGAGCTCAAACTCAAAATATTCAATGCTGAACTCATGCTCTTATTCCTCAACCTCTTGGTCTCTCATGGATTTTCTATCTTGAAAATTAATTCAAATTTAAAATATGACATAAAATTTTTGCGTTTTTCTGCCTCATACAGCAAATTTATCTTTTTACTATTTCTCAAATGCATCTATTTTTCTATTGTTTGTTTGTTTGATCTCACCCTGGGCTATTTCAGGATCCTTTGAATTTGTCTGTCTGCTTTCAATATTGTTATTTTTCAAATCCATCAGTTTATCAGCACCAGGGTGATTAACCTAAAATACAACTTCCTACTTCCTAAGTCACTTTTTGTTGCTTAATGGATAAGGTGGTTTTAAAACCTATTAACAAATTCTCCAAGATATTTCTCTTTGATAGGGAGAGTTTAATTCTCCCCCCCTTATATGGGCTCAGTAAACAGAAAATAACAGAAGTGTTGGTATGGGACTTTCATGGATAGGTCATGAAAGGCATTACAGGTTTCTCCTTGCTCTTTCTTTTGAATCACCCCCTCTAGGGGAGGCCAGTTGTCATTTCGTGAGAACATTCAAGCTGCACTATGGAGGGGTCCACATAGCATGAAACTGAGATGCCCTACAAAAGCAAACTTGGGAGTGGACTCTCTAGTCCCATTCAAGACTTTAAATGACAAGTCCAGGCTGATGTCTTAATGGAAACCTGATAAAAAGTTCTGAACCAGAACTACCTATGTTACTCCCAAGTTGCTGATCCATTGAAAGTATGAGATTGAAACTGTTGTTTTAAGTTGCTAAATTCTGGGTGCAGCAATAACAGCCAATATATATTTACTTAATCTGGTCTTAGCCTACCACTGTTTTGTTTCTTCATTCTTTTATCATCGTTGTATTTATATTTAACGATCACCGAAGTGCTTATCTTTTTCTACTTACACCATTCTATTTCTGGCCTTTGTGCCTTAGCTCAGGCTTTCCCTCTTTGCTCTTTTATTTTCTTTCTTTCCTTTCCTCTTTCGTTTTTTCTTTCTTCTTTCATATCAGGCATCCTTGGCAGAGAATACAGCAAGTACAAAGCCATGAGCTGGGAAAAAATGTGTTTTGTTGGACAAAATAAAGGAGGTCTTTATTAATGCAGTATAATGAATTAGGAGAAGAAATTGATGGGATGAAGTTGAAAAGATAAGCACCAAATCGTGCATATTTAGAAACCCATGGTAAGGAGTTTAAATTTAATTTAAATACAACTGATAATTATTTAAAAAGTTTAAGAGAGTGCCATGGTCTGGTTTGCATTTTAACCTTTCTCGCGCTGCTGTGTAGGGAATGGTTTGTAGGTTGGCGAGAAGAGGTCCCAGGAGATCATTAGTAGGAAAAACCAGCACTGGATGATGGTACCTTGGATTAGGGTGGTAGCGGTAGAAATAGACAGAAAAAATGTACATAGTGGAATACAATTTGTAGTTATAACTAATAGGACTTGCTGGTAACTCAGATGTGGATGCTAAAGGGAAGAGAGGATTTCCGCCTCTGGTAAAAGACTTGCACTTTATTTTAAAGCAATGGGGCGCCATGAAGGTTTTAGCAGAAGAGTGTATACTCCTATGTTTTCCTGCAGCAGGCCTTCCTAGTTTTCCTGCAGGAGGTCTTCCTAGTAACTCCTGTTGACATTAATCTCTCCCTCCTCTGTGCCTAATGGTTTTGACTCTTACACAAAAAGTGGCATAGGTACAGGTTAAAAGCATAAGGAATTTTGTGGCTGAACTGATGCAAGTTGATCTGCATTCCATGTCTACTTCCTATGAAGTGTATGACTTGGATAAATCTATTCAGCTCTGTGCCATTCTTCTTCAAATATGAGTAGCATCTAAATTAAAGTTTTGTTGGATTAATTAAACACTGGGAGACAGAAATGTACTTTAGGAAGGGGAGGGAGAACATCTAGCTTTAAAAATTTAGGGGAGGGGCACTTAATTATTGTATCTAATATTTGTGGAGTACCTACCATCTGCCAGATACATAGTAAGTGTTTTACTCTTTATAACAATCTGACGTAGTTACTGTTGTTATCCTCGTTTGCAAGTGAACAAATAAATGCCCATAGAGCTTAAAAAATATACCCGATGTTATACAGTAACACTTAACTGGTATGTAAGTATTTCTCTGTATTTTTATTTATCTATATCACTTTCAGACAGAAGGGAGTGGTGTGTCTTCTCCATCTCATTCTCTTCTCCATCTCTGGCAGATGGCAGAAAATAAATTCACATATGTGGAGTGAGTGGACTTCCAGCCTTTGACTCACATGCCACACTTCCTGTTTTGACTAGATGGAGAGCAGAGTTTTGGAGTACTGGCTTTGCCGAGCACGTCCATGCAGCTGAGCTTGGAGTGTCCTGAGTGCAGCTAGCTAGGAAAGCTACTCAGCTCTGTGACGAAATCAGATCCTCACATGGTCAGCCAAGTGCTCAACTGCCCAGTCTATGGTGCGATGATCTTGTGGCTAATTTGCTTATGCTGTTTGGTCTCAGAAGCTTAGCAATGACACAATAAAACCTTTATTAACAAGACTATTCAGTGACTACTGGGGCAGAAAGAGAAAGCTGCTTTGTTTAAACCCTTTTGCAAAATCTCTAAAATGTAGTGGCTGTCTCCTTCTGCCTCGGTTAAAAACTGTGCAGTGAATATGATTTGTATCTTGAAATTGAAAAGTGAATGATCCTCATATCTTACAATGATTTCAATGATGATTTTGGAGAGGAGGATGGATGTGGGAAGAGATTGGGCTAAAAGTGCTCTGAGATGAGGCCTTAGCTTGAGATGCTTATTTTAAAACAACATGATTGGGGCATATTTTCCCTCAGAATTAATCTTTTCCTTTAAAAAAAACTGAGTGGAAAAAGGAAAATTAATGAAAGTTTTTGGTTTTGTCCTAAGGCTTCCTCCAAATCTCACTTAATTTCTCCTCTAAAAAGTATGTAAAATGGTTTTTACTGAATCAAAACTGTGCTGCTGTGTTTGGTTTGGTATATATAATTGTTCATTGGTCTGTAGGATAAGAAGGAAGAAGGGGGAAGTCACTGTTAAGGGGCACAGTAGAGAATGGATTGTTCTCTATCCTTCAAAGGGAGTTTTGGTGGATTTATTAGGGGAGCACCAGGGTTCAGAGCACACTGTGATAGAATGGACATGTTGTGATTTAGCAGACACTGAGAAGATCCCTCTGCCCAAAATAGACACACCTGCTTGTGGATGTCTGGCATGCCTTTAGCTGGGGCAAAGCCAGAAAGGCCAGCTGTTCCCTCAGATACCCTCCCCACAGGCTGGCTCAGGCCTGAAATTCCAGCCTTGAACTTAAGGCTAAATTTTTCTTCACAATCTACTGCAAAACACGTGCTTACCTCTCCCTCCTCCAACTCTAAAATAAAGGTGTCAACAGACATTTTCATTGTAGTGTGAATTACATGGACTTGTGCAAATAACAGACATTATGGAAGCAGGGGAATTCTTCTTTCCCCTTCTCCCTGCTTAATTCCAAGACTTTGGTCAAGTCTTTAACTGTTTATGTAGCAGTTTCCTCCTTTTAACGTGAGGATAATAAGCCAAATTGACAAAACTCTAGGGAGGACTAAATAACACAAATGTAGAAGACCAGCTAGCAAAAGGCCGGAAACCCAAATGTCTATCAAAGGGATGTTAGTTAAATAAATTGGGATATTTATACAATGTCATATAATATATCCCTGAAAAGGAAAGAAACCTATCTTTATGTCCTGAAATACAATAATGTCCAGGACATATTGTTAAGCAAAATAAGCAAAATGCATTACTGTATTTATAGTGTATTATAGTGTGGATAGGAAAGGCGAAGAAATACGAAATACATATTTATGATTGCAATAGCAAGATAAAACAAAAATCAGTAAAAAATGCTTACCTATAGTTGGATGGAGGAAGCAGGTGAGTAGGAGATACAGAAGAGCTATGCTTTTCCACATACCTTATTTTATTTTGACTTTGAAATTGTGTAAATGTTTTACATGATTAAAAACAAAAGGAAAAACCACATCAAAATATAACAATTTCTAAAAATTTGAAACAAACTGAAAACAAAGAACTTAGGCATATATCAATTCTGTGGCATAATGATCTCAAGAATTATTTTAAATGACTTTAGAACACATATTTTGATTATATGTCCTTAGGGGCATATATCCTAAGGACAAAAAGAAGTACAAAGACATCTTAGATTGAATTTTGTTGGCTAGATTTAGTGGTGATATTTACATTCTTTTTGAGTTTATTATAGCTAAAATAGGATAAATCAATTAAACAATTAAATTATCCTTAGGAGATAAAATTTTCAGAGTAAGAAAAGATGAACTTTACAAAATCATTAAAAACTCTGTAATCCTTATTTTGAATTAGAAATATTGGTATGAATTTATAGTTTATTTTTCTTAAAACTACAAATTTATCAGTCATGTCTACTGACAAGGCCTAGAACTGTGATCAGTTCAGTAGCAATAATCACTCCAAGTACCCAGAAGTTTATATCTAAGTGCCATTTCCATGTTAAAGGAACCAGGTCTCCTTGGAGAAATGACTGATTCTAGCATGAGCAGGAAGTATTTGAGATGAGCCCGATAAATAAAATGGATGAGCCAGGTTAAGGAGCTGATATGGTTTGACTGTGTCCCCACCCAAATTCATCTTGAATTGTAGCTCCCATAGTTCCCACATGTTGCAGGTGGGACCAGGTCGGAGATAATTGAATCATAGAGGCAGTTTCCCCCATACTGTTCTCATGGTAGGGTAGTGAATGAGTCTTATGAGACCTAATGGTTTTATAAGGGGTTTCTCCTTTCACTTGGCTCTCATTTCTCTCTTGCCTGCTGCAATTTAAGATGTGCCTTTGTTCTTCCTTTGCCTTCTGCCATGATTGTGAGGCCCCCCAGCCATGCTGAACTGTGGGGAAAAGAGAGATCAGACTGTTACTGTGTCTATATAGAAAGAAGTAGACATAAGAGACTCCATTTTGTTCTGTATTTGAGATGATGTTAATCTGTCACCCTACCCCCAACCCTGTCCTTGCAAGAGACATGTACTGTGGTGACTCAAGGTTTAATGGATTTGGGGCTGTGCAGGGTGTGCTTTGTTAAACAAGTGCCTGAAGGCAGCTTGCTGGTTAAAAGTCATCACCATTCTCTTAATCTCAAGTACCCAGGAACACGTACACTGGGGAAGTTCACAGGGACCTCTGCCTAGGAAAGCTAGGTATTGTCCAAGGTTTCTCCCCATGTGATAGTCTGAACTATGGCCCCATGGGAAGGGAAAGACCTGATCATCCCCCAGCCCGACACCCGTGAAGGGTCTGTGCTGAGGAGGACTAGTATAAGAGGAAAGAAGGCCTCTGGGCAGTTGAGATAGAGAAAGGCATCTGTCTCCTGCCCATCCCTGGGCAATGGAATATCTCAGTGTAAAACCCAATTGTATGTTCTATTTCCTGAGATGGGAGAAAACCGTCTTAGGGCTGAAGGTGGGATGTGCTAGCTGTTGGGGTCCGCGTGTTTCCTAAACAAAGGAATGAACACACAAGACAACACAAGACAAGACAAACATGGCAGCCGCCTCGAATGGCGCGCTCTGCTTTATTTTATACAGTCGTTTGTGGAATGTTGCCAAGTCACAAGACACATTGTTGTTTTTCTGACCTTTCCCTGACTTTCTGGATTTTCAAGATGTTTACACATAAACAAACCCCCAGGGTCTGCTGTTTGCAGCTGGCTCCTTTGTCCTCCCTGTTTACAGGGAAGGAACGCCCTGCTTCGTTTGCAAGAGCAGGACTTATTGGAACATCTCCTTTGCGAACACGTAGTCCTCTACACTAGCAGCAATGCTGCTCTTTATGCACTAAAAAGGTTTATGGAGATGTTTGCATATGCATATCAAGGCACAGCACTTTTCCTTAAACTTATTCATGTCACAGAGATCTTTATTCATATGTCTTCTGCTGACCTTCTCCCTACTAGGATCCTATTATCCTGCCACTTCCCTTTTCTAAGATGGTAAAGATAATGATCAATAAATACTGAGGGAACTCAGAGACCATGCTGGTGCAGGTCCTCTGTATGCTGAGCGCCGGTTCCCTGGGCCCATTTTTTCCTTTCTCTATACTTTGTCTCTGTGTCTCATTTCTTTTCTCAAGTCTCTTTCCACCTAACGAGAAATGCCCACAGGTGTGGAGGGGCAGGCCACCCCTTCACTGAACTGTGAGTCAGTTAAACCTCTTTCTTTCATAAATTACCCAGTTTTAGGTATGTCTTTATTAGCAGCATGAGAATGGACTAATACAAGAGCTCCCACTGGGAAAACCTGGAATAATTTAAAAACAAATAGCGACTACAATGTTTTGAAACATGTTAAATATACAAAATCCACAAGTTCATTTGAAGGTTGTGTGGTCACTCACTATTCTGAAAACAGACGAAAGAATCAGGCATTAATCTGGCTTTTGTTGTTTTCAGATAAACAATTGATGAGGAAAATTGTTCTTTGTTAAAGAGTTCCAGCTAATAAATACTGGAGGGCTGATAGAATTAGGAAATATCCGTTTTGCTAACTGTAATGAAATAATGGATCCAGGAGACGATCATCGATGGCTGCTAAAACCGTGAAGGACTGAATGACAAACTCTACAATGAAGGGATCAGATAGATATCACCAAAACCCACTATTCAGTGCTAATGTCAATAAACATACACAGTCAGGAATCCTGGGACTCTAGATATGCTATATAGGTAGTGTATTCAATACCTATGATAGATTCTTATTACACACACAGATACATCCTTTGGACCTGACTACATGTTTATATTAAGTGGTAATAGAATAGTAAATTAAACAATATGACAAAAGATAAATCAACAAAGAATTTAGGACAATCTACAAGTCAAATAACTCATCCTGACTTGCAAACAGATGACATAAAAATCTTGGGTGGAAGTAGGAGAAAGGGAACTCTCGTGGATCACAAGAGTTTTAGGAGACTACCAACCAAATGCAGTGGATGAAGCTTATTGCATCTCGATTTAATCAAACCAACTGTAAAAATGCATTTTTGAGCCAGTAAGGTACATTTGAATGTGGCCTATTTATGAGATGATTTTATATATTAATTATTAATCTTATGTGTGATAATGACATGATCATTGTTTTTCTGTAACAACCTCTTACCTATTGAAGACACATAATCAAGTATCTAGACTTGAAAAGATGTGATATCTGGGAGATGTTTTAAAAAATATGAGGGATAGACAAAATAAAACTGGCAGGCTCTTGAAAATTGCTGAAGTTGGAGATGGGTAATGCGAGTTATCTTCTGGTGTTCTTTTGTGTATAAACTGAAAATAAGCAAAACACCTGTGTTTCTAACACATAGCAGATCTTAATGAATGTTAGAGCTCTTATCTTTTTATTTTTAACCCAAATTCTGTTTTCAAGGTCAAACTTTCTCCCTGGCTTATGTTTATGAGCATGGGTGAACCACTCGCAGCCTGGTTTGGGTGGCCGTGGGAAGGAAGGAGAAAAAAGTATTTTTAAAGAAGAAGAGTGGGACAAAACGAGGAAAACGTGCCTGGGCATGCCAAGATGATCTTTGTTATTTTTCTATTTTGCTGGCCCAGATCACTGGCTGTCTTCACAAATGTATGCAGTGTCTTCATGTAAATTAGAAATAGACTTGCCAGGATGTGTGGTAAAGAAGAGGATTTTGTAGGATTTTAACTCCTCCTTATCCAGAAAACTGGTTAAGACGCATAAACAACACAGACACATGAAGTGTGGGCCCAGGCCCTGTTGTCAGGTGCAAAGAAAAACAGACCTTTGAGATTTTTGAGTGGCTGAGAGACATAGCTCACCTTTCATACACACCCTTCTTACATACCCCTGACTCTGTTTTCTACCTCTAGAGGAAGAGGCTGTTGGAGATTTCCACATTCTTTATCCCTTTTATTATTATTATTATTTGGTAAAACAAGAGGATAAATAGCAACAGAAGTTTTGTTGAAGGAATCTATCATTTTTCCATAAGTTAGTGCCTGAAATACATCAATAAGATTCCAGGAATGTGGGCCTGGTGTTGGGGGATTGTGTTGGGGATTGGAGAGCAGGGGTGGAGAGTGCTTGGCCTTTTTGCAGACATGAGTGCAAGGGGCAAACTGGGAGTTATTTCTAATCAGGAGAAAAGGGTTCCTGGAGTATAGGTTGACTTTAAGTTCATTGTCTGCGGGTATATCCCAGGCTTGGCCTGGAATTGGAAGTAGCTGCTGTGTGATGCTCAAAATGAAAATAAACAGCAGGTGGCTCAAATATACTATGAGGGAGACAGTGTAGTAGGACAAAAATGGATTTCTCCACTGTAAATACAGAAAGGAGCATGCCCAATTGTTGTGGGTATAGGTAGGGAGTAGTTGCAGAATTACTGGGTTGATTTTGGGAGGGGGTAAGACACATATTTTCCCACCATCTACTTTCTGATCCTTTATATCAGCTGAGCAGGATGGGAAACTGTCCCTTCTGTGTGCAGGGGCAGGGGCCTGGGCTGACCTCAGCATGTGTCAGTGAGTCGTTTCCCACCTTACCATGTCTGCAGCCATGGAGGAGTATCTTCCCTTGGAACTGGCAGTCCTCCACCACTTAGTAGTTATGGGATCTTGGGCATGTTATTCAATCTCTCTGAGCCTTAGTTTCCTTAGACAGGAACTATGGACTGAGGATGATAACATAGGGTTCTTGGCAGTGCCAAGTGAGATAATATAATTCAAGTGCTTAGCACATCAAATGCCTGGAGGAGCTGTCCTCCGTGCCAGAAACAACCTGTGGATCTTAGTTCATTCAAAAAGGAGAAGGAGCCTGGAGCTGTGTAGCTGTTTCTATGGAGGCTTTATTTGCATGCTCCTCTCTCTCTCAGAGGGACAACTACAATTAGTCAATTACAGCAGAATGTTGGCTAAGAGAATTCAACCCAACTGAGTAGAAGTGAATGTTGTAAAAGTGTTCTTCCATTGCCGTATCACAGCCTTTTGATTGTTCAAGCGTTATTGGAAGTTAAAAATACTGGGGCAAATACGCTGTTGCAATGGATCATGCTGATTTGATTTAAGGTAAGTGAGGTAATGATTTTAGGTAACTCACTAATTCATTTTGCTCAAGGCATTTCACCAAACTTTGACATAAATAGCTTCATGAAACAAGACTTAAGTTTGCTCACCTTACATGGAGCCAAGCATCATGTCACAATAGGGGAAGGAGGCATTTTCAATAGTAACACTTGAACTTAAATAAAATACTTTAAGAACTCCTATTGTTCCATTGTTTTTTGGAATCGTCACACACTGAATACCCAGAGGCATTTTTTTCCCAGAGAACAGAAGGGTCTATACGAAAACAAGCTATCTTATGGGGAACGGTAGGAGAAAATTAAAATTTAGGTCTATTGAAACACTATTCCAGGAGCCTGACTCACCTTTCATCATACAGACTGCTTTACTTTCCCAAGTGCTGCTCTAGTCCGCCTAAAAAACTGAGTCATGACGACACAGTCACTTGCCATTGCTGCCATCTAATGGTGTTGGGTCATATCACAGGACAAAGTTAAGACCTAGATGGTTTGCTATTCCCTGGAATACCAGTGCTCTTACAGGTAGACTAGGTTTACATTAAGAGGAGGAGGAGACTGATTATATGGTGTGATTTTAGGGGTGAGAGGAAAGCTGGCCATTTCCTCAACTGCTGATATGGTCTGGCTCTGTGAACCCACCAAAATCTCATGTTGAACTGTAATCCCCACATGTTAAGAGAGGGACCTTATGGGAGGTGATTAAATGATGGGTGCAGTTACTCCATGCTGTTCTCATGATAGTGAGTTCTCATAAGGTCTTATGGTTTTATAAGGGGCTCTTCCCCCTTTGCTCTGCAATTCTCTCTCCTGCCACCTTGTGAAGAAGGACATGTTTGCTTCCCCTTCCACCATGACTGTAAGTTTCCTGAGGTCTCCCCAGCCCTGCAGAACTGTGAGTCAATTAAACCTCTTTCCTTTGTAAATCACCCAGTCTTGGGTATTTCCTTATAGCAGTGTAAAAATGAACTAATACAATTACCATTATCTTTGAGAAGAATAACTCTAAGTCAGTGTTATTCTAAATGTCATCTAAGCACGCGTGTCAGCTGAAGAGAGTTTCTTTAATGTTGGAAGACTAGGGTGAGAGCAACACCATGTCCTGAGGAAACGACCTTGAGAGTTCTGTGTGACACCAGAAATGTGTAAAATGACAATGAATTGTCACTCAGGGATGTGGATGATGCTGAATATAGATAACATTCTTCTGAGTTGCACTTTTATTATTTATTATTTATTTGGGACAGAGTCTCGCTCTGTCGCCCAGGCTGGAGTGCAATGGCGCAATCTCGGCTCACTGCAAGCTCCGCCTCCCGGGTTCACGCCATTCTCCTGCCTCAGGTGCCCACCACCGCACCCGGCTAATTTTTGTGTGTATTTTTACTAGAGACGCGGTTTCACCGTGTTAGCCAGGATGGTCCCATCTCCTGACCTCATGATCCACCCGCCTCAGCCTCCTAAAGTGCTGGGATTACAGGCGTGAGCCACCGTGCTCGGCCAGCACTTTGATTTTTAGGGCTCTTTAACATGTGTCACATCATCAATTTGGCCACTAGATGGGAATTAGGATTTCCTGGTAGGATTGAGGGGTCGTGGGAAGCCTAAACTACAAATAAGCAAATTAGTAATTAAAGACTATTTATAACCATGATTAATTATAATGGATAACCAATTCTGTGCTTCAAAATTTTGCATACTTTCCTTGTGGTTTATTGTTAAATAGCTGCATAACGTTGATTGCAGAATATTTTGGTTATGATGTTGAAATAGCTGAATTGTTTGATAAACTTACTCAAAACACTTGAGTTTTTCGATCTGAAAGCAAACTTAATGGAACACAGTTAATGTGTTTCTTCTGCCCACCATTTTAACAATTATAGCACATACTAAATAGCTGGTATGTATAAAGTACTATTCTAGGATCTTTGGATATCTTTTTAAATATAAAAGATGATATAGTCTGAGTTATTCTGAGAAATTGTCAAGTGACGTGATGTGTTCCTTTGGAAATCCAGAGAACGGTTTCCATTCAAAAGCATAGTATCCATCTCCTTAGGTTTAATCCGATGTTTAGGAATTAGATCCTAGACTGAATATTTGAGTAATTCCCTTCATTCCATGCTGTAGGTTCTTACTGAAAACAATAATGCCAAAAAGAGAGTTTTTACTTTTAACTTAAAGGATATTTGTGATAGCAGAAACGCTACCTGCCACAGGAGCACATTTCCACCCTTGGCTGATCAGTAGTTTTACAGCTTCCCTGAGCAGGTCCTGCATAATTAATAGGGAGCTGGCATCTAAACTCTGTCCAATGGCAAACTAGTCAACAGTGGGTGATCTACTGATGAGGGGATGTGTGTGTTTTGTTTTGAGCAGGTCGGTTGTAGAATTAGGAATTAGCAGCTAAAATGACCTTTGCCGCCTTTTATGCATTGGGCAGGACAAGTCCTGTAGTCATTTTCCTAAAAGCATTATCAAGTAAGGACAAGGTGTTTAAGCAGCTATTAGAGGGACTTCAGCAGTATCAGAGGTTCAAAATTAACTACTGACAATGTAGTCTTGGTTGGCAAGAGAGAGCTAGGACAGTGAAGAGAAGGCATTGATCAAGGGATTCAAAGAATAATATATCTGTGTTTTTAAAGTCTTCTATGGAGATACCGTCTCACAGTATTTATGGCTAAGGGACAGAAACATTATCCTAGTTACAAGGTCCTTTACTGGGAAAAAGGGCAGGGTAGATGCTGTCCTTGAAATTCTCAAGAGCAAATTGCATGATATGAATTTGTGTACATTTGAGTGTGGTTAGATTCGGAAAAAAAAATCCTTTCAGTATACGCTATCACAAATCACCAACATTCATCTCTGGGAATCCAGAGTATAACAAATGCTTTAAGAAATGTCAAGAGGTGTGAGAGGAAAATTTTCCCCTATTGTGCCATGTGTGTTCATCCCAAGAATAAAAGAGCCTGAATGGATTATCCAATGACCGTTTACTAACCTGCCGTTTCACTAGCACCTATCATGTGCTAGAAACTTTGTATAATCTCTCTAATTCTCAAAACAATATGTACCTCATTTTTTTTTTTTTTTTTACTATGAAGACAAGAAAACTCAGAACGATTACATATATTGGGTGGGAACACGAATGTATAAGTTGCAGAGTCATTTATTCAAGGGGATCACATCAGTTTTCTGCATTTATTGTCACTAATTGGGCAGAAATCCAGTTGCTACCCCCAACCACCAAATAACCACAATATACATTCTTTAAATTAAACCTATGCCTTCTTCTAAAAGAAACTCAAATTATGTTTTCCCAGAGTACTGCTGATGTTGGGGTAAAGCAGATATTTTCTTCAGATGGTATTCTGTGCCTTTTGTAGGCATTTGCGCAAGACTACAAAGAGCAGTATCATTAATCATGCAAGTTGTTCCCATCTGTAAAGTGTCAATGAATTACGTTCTTCAGAGTGCAAGTGAGAATGGCCATCTCTGGCATTATGTATTGTGAATAGCTCTAAATTAGTGTGAAACCACCTACTCTCAGTAATCATGACAGTGTCAGGAAGTAATGGGGCATTTAATTGAAAACAGCAGACAGTATCCAGATCTTTGATAATTGCTTTTGGAAAATATTATATAATTTGGACAGGGGGAACATTCTATTTCATAACTATTAGGCTTGTGTAAAAATGATTTTTGCACCTTTTTGATTCTAGGAGAATAAAAGAAGTAAGTGGCCCAGATACTCTGCTAAGCAAGAAAAAATGCCCAAGGTTAAAATGCTGGGCTGCATACGAAAACATAAATTATAGCCAACCTTTTATATCTTAACATCAATTTCCCCAAGGTATTTTATTGTTTATATTTGGTGTGTGCTAAGTATTTATAAATGCATTAAAGTTATGAACCATTTTTATTCAACTTGTTTGGCTGAACATCTTTAATCAGTATTTTCACTCCATATATGTAAATAAAAACACCACGTGTTCAAATAGACACTCCAAACGTATCTGAAAAAGTTTGCTCTTTTAAACAGCATAAAGCATTCTTCCATAGTTCCCTTCTCCAATTCTCTTTTTTTTTTTTTTTGAGATGGAGTCTCATTCTTGTCACCCAGGCTGGAGTGCAATGGCACAATTTCTGGCTCACTGCAACCTCCACCTCCTTGGTTCAAGCAATTCTCCTGTCTCAGCCTCTCGAGTAGCTGAGATTACAGATGCCCGCCACTGTGCCTGGCTAATTTTTGTGTTTTTAGTAGAGGCAGTGTTTCACCATGTTAGCCAGGCTGGTCTTGAACTCCTGACATCAGGTGATCTGCCTGCCTCGGCCTCCCAAAGTGCTGGGATTACAGGCGTGAGCCACCATGTCCAGCCCCCTTCTCCAATTCTTGCTAACCAAATTTGCTTAATAGATATATTCTTTCTTATGATCCAAAGGCAAATGTCTTCTACAAGTTTGGCGAGTTATTATGAATTCTGCATCAATGTAGAACAACTTGAAGCTTTACTGTATTAATTAATGTATTTGTAACAAGCACATACTGGGTATGTAGTTATGTGTGTATGCAAATGGCATATTTTTAGGTATGCATTTGTAACATATATATGTATTATATATTAAATACATAATACATATATGTATATGTGCATACACAGGTTGTTCTGTGTAGTACCTATTGAATTTTTAATTTATTATTCTTTTACTGGTAGAAGTTTTTTCCCATTGAAAAGTGGTGTTTTATAAACATGAAGTTAAAAACAGTCCTGAGATGTATTGACTAGGAATTCATGAAGGTAAAATTCAAAAATTTATTTCCTAGTTTCTACCAAGTAAGTATGATTCTAATACTAGAATTACTGGGTTTTAATATTGGGAAATATGTAAATAATTACAATTTTCAATTTTTACCAAGGTGGTTGGTAAAATAATAATAATTTATTTAGAACACTATTTATAGAACACTAGAACTTATTCCTATCTAACTGTAATTTTGTATCTGTTAATTAACTTCTCCGTATCTCCCTGCTTCCCAGCCTCTAGTAACTATATCCTAATCTCTGCTTTTATGAGACCAAATTTTTTAGCTTCCACATATGAATGAGAACATGTGGTATTTGTCTTTCTGTACCTGGCTCATTTCACTTAACATGATCTTCTCCAGGCTCATCCATGTTGCTGTGAATAACAGGATTTTTTCTTTTAATGGCTGAATAGTATTTCACTGTGTGTGTGTGTATATATATACACATATATATGTATATATGTATATATGTGTGTGTATGTAGGTATATACATATATGTACACACACACCCCCCACATTTCTTTTGCTGGAC
The DNA here is from genome assembly GCF_049350105.2 of Macaca mulatta. Taxonomy (NCBI): domain Eukaryota; kingdom Metazoa; phylum Chordata; class Mammalia; order Primates; family Cercopithecidae; genus Macaca; species Macaca mulatta. Next base: position 131,335,501 of record NC_133413.1, read on the forward strand.
ATTTCAGTTAATTTCATATCTTGGCTATTGCAAATAGTGCTGCAATTAACATAGGAGAGTAGATATATTTTTGACATATCAATTTCCTTTCCTTTGAATATATACTCAGTAGTGGGATTGCTGGGTCAGATGGTAGTTCAATTTGTAGGTTTTTGAGGAACCTCCATACTGTTTTCCATAGTGGCTACATTAATTTGCATTACCAACAGTGTATAAGGATTTCCTTTTCTCTGCATACTCATTAGAATTTGTTATTTTTTTTTGTCCTTTTTTAGTAATAGCCATTCTAACAGGAGTAAGATGGTATCTCATTTTGGCTTACTTTACATTTCCCTGATGATGAGTAGTGTTGAGCATTTTTTCATGTTGACCATTTGTATGTCTTCTTTTGAGAAATGTCTATTCAGGCTGGGAGTGGTGGCTCACGCCTGTAATCCCAGAACTTTGGAAGGCCGAGGTGGGCAGATCACCTGAGGTTAGGAGTTTAAGACCAGCCTGGCCAACGTGGTGAAACCTGTCTCTACTAAAAGATACAAAAATTAGCTGGGCATAGTGGCCTGTGCCTGTAATCCCAGCTACTTGGGAGGCTGAGGGAGGAGGTTGCAGTGAGCTGAGGTCGCACCACTGCACTCCAGCTTGGGCAACAGAATGAGACTCTGTCAAAAAAAAAAAAAAAAAAAAATTTTCAGATGATTGCCTATTTTTATTATATTGTATTTTTTATTTTTTGAGATGGAGAATCGTTCTGCCACCCAGGCTGGAGTGCAGTGGCGTGTTCTCGGCTCACTGCAAACTCTGCCTCCTGGGTTCAAGTGTTCTCCTGCCTCAGCCTCCCAAGTAGCTGGGATTACAGGTATATGCCATGATGCCCAGGTAATTTTTGTATTTTTAGATGAGACGGGATTTCACCATGTTAGCCAGGCTGGTCTTGAACTCCTGACCTCAAGTGATCCTCCTGCCTCAGCCTCCCAAAATATTGGGATTACAGGCATGAGCCACCACACCCAACCCATTGCCCAATTTTTTTTTTTTTTTTGAGACGGAGTCTTGCTGTGTCACCCAGGCTGGAGTGCAATGGCCAGATCTCGGCTCACTGCAAGCTCCGCCTCCCGGGTTCACGCCATTCTCCTGCCTCAGCCTCCCGAGTAGCTGGGACTACAGGCTCCCGCCACCTCGCCCGGCTAGTTTTTTTTTGTATTTTTTATTAGAGACGGGGTTTCACCGTGTTAGCCAGGATGGTCTCGATCTCCTGACCTTGTGATCCGCCCGTCTCGGCCTCCCAAAGTGCTGGGATTACAGGCTTGAGCCACCGCGCCCGGCCCCATTGCCCAATTTTAAATCACATTATTTATTTTCATTTTTTTGGCTGTTGAATTGAGTTTTGTATATATTCTGGATATTAATCCCTTGTCAGATGAATAGTTTGCAAATATTTTCTCTCATTCAGCAAGTTGTCTTTTCACTCTGTTGGTTGTTTTCTTTTCTGTGCAGAAACTTTCCAATTTTATGTCATTGTATTCGTGTATTTTTTTTTTTTTTGTTGCCTGTGCTTTTGAAGTCTCATCCATAAAGTATTTGCCTTGACAAATGCCTTAAGGCCTTTATTCTATATTTTGTTCTTGTAGTTTCCTAGTTTTGAGTCTGACATTTAAATATTTCATTCATTTTGAGTTGATTTTTGTACTTGTGAGGGATAGGGGTCTAGTTTAATTCTTCAGCATACAAATATACTGTTTCATACTATTTGTTCATAGACTCTTCTTTCCCCAGTATATATTCTTGGTGTCTTTGTCAAAAATCAGTTAGCTGTAAATACGTGAATTTATTTCTGAGTTCTCCATTCTGTTATGTTGGTGTATATATCAGTTTTCATGCCAATACTAGATTGTATTGGTTACTTTAGCTTTGTAGTATATTTTGAAGTCAAATGATGCGATGCCTCCAGCTTTGCTCTTTTTGCTCAGGATTGCCTTGGCTATTCGGGGTCTTTTGTGGTACCATTATAATTTTAGGAGTTTTTCTGTTTTTTTTTTTTCCCCCCCCGTGAGAATGTCATTGCTATTTTGAAAGAGATTACATTAAATCTGTGGATCATGTTGGGTAGTATGATCATTTTTACAATATTCTTCCAATCTATTCACATTGATGTCTTTCCATTTTTTGTGTCCTCTTCAATTTCTTTCATCAGTGGTTTATAGTTTTTATTGTAGAACTCTTTCACCTTTTTGGTTAAATTATCCCCATGTATTTTGTTTTATTTTTTGTAGCTATTGTAAATGTGATTGCTTTCTCAATTCCCTTTTTCAGAGAGTTCGCTATTGGTGTATAGAAATGCTACTAATTTCTGTATATTGATTTTGTATCCTGTAACTTGACTGAATTTGTTTTTCAGTTCTAATGTTTTTTGTTTTGGTGGAGTCTTTGTGTCTTTCTCTACATAAAATTCTGTTATCTGCAAACAGGGATAATTTGACTCCCTCCTTTCTCATCTGGATGCTGGTTCTTTCTCCTGATTGCTTTGGCTAGGACTTCTAGTACTATGTTGAGTAAGAGTTGTGAAAGTGGGCATCCTTATCTTGTTCTTGTTCTTAGAGAAAAAAGCTATTGACTTTTCCCCATTCAGCATGACATTGGCTATGGATATGTCATATATGACTTTTGTTGTGCTGAGGTATGTTCCCTCTATACTTACGTGGTTGAGAGCTTTTATCATGAAGAAATGCTGAATTTTATGAAGTGCTTTTTCTGCATCGATTGAGATTATCATATAGTTTTTGTCCTTCATTCTGTTGTTATGGTATATCATGTTTATTAGTTATATAGTATCTATTTTGTTTAGATCTAAAATTGAGGATCTATTGATTTGACAAAAGATTTGAGTGTTGGTTGTTCAGTGGGGAAAACACTTGAGGGGATAAGCTAGATTTCTCATGACTCGGTCATATTAATCATAACTATTTTATGCAAGAGAAGTTATTGGTTCCCTTGTTATGCAATATGCTATGACCTTATATTCTAAACCATAAAACAAAGTACATTGAATGACATTGGATTGTTGTTCTGTTTCAAGTGCCAGGGACAGTCTAAGATATAGAACTTGAACCCCAAAATGTTGATTTTAGACAATATAATGGTTAATGATAGGAAGGACAAATACATTTAATCCATGTCGACTCTATTCAGTTGGTAGTAGTTGCAGTGTGGAGGGGAATTCTGAAACTATACCTGGGCTACCCAGACAAATGTTATCTGTCACAGAAAATGGGTGGTGAATGTATAGCACAATTTTAACACTGTTTCTGGGTAATTATATTTTATAAAGAAAATTCTAAAGTTACCAAAGCATCTTTTGACCTATTACTAAAAGATCAAATTTATGTTATAAGGAAGTAAGCTATATTTTTTAAATTGAATAGGTGTTTTAAATTATGTAAGCTTAACAACAATAATAAAATTTTATTAGTGTCACACGATGTTTTGTACCCTTAAATTTCAACCACTTGAATTGCTTAAATGAATTACTTTAGGAAATAATCAGATCATAATGTTTCGATTATTGTCAGTTGTCAGTGCCTTACAAATAAATTATACAAATGTATGACATTTTCAACTCTGAAAAATGCATGAGAATGGCTGAGCATGTGGTCTATGAACTCAACTGGTTGTTGAAAACAAGTTTGTCTCTTTAAGGCAAGAGGGTTTTTTTTTGTTTGTTTGTTTTGTTTTTAGTGTGTGACACAACTTTCATACTTAGTAAATTGAGGTGATATATATTTGATGCTAAAATAACTTGTCTGCTCAATGAAAGAAAATCTGACAGGTTTTATGGGAGAATCATAACCACTAAAATAGTAAAAATTTTACACTTGATCCAGGTTTTCTGACACATAGGTAAAGATGTCATCGATCCATGATAGCAACATGTTTGAACAAAGAATGAAAACTCCATTTTGATAATTTATCTTATAGGTACATGATTTAAACAGACCAGCCTGGAGAGCAAAAGGCATAAGTGGGCAACCAATCATATTTTGAAAGGCTCAAAGAGTATCCCCTACATCAGTTTGTTTCAAGGCATTTAGATTAAGACCAACTGTAAAAAGTGCATTTTTACATCATAACACAGAGCATACACGGTGCTCACACACGCATGCACACAACTGAAACAAGGATTAACTTAAAAATATGTATCCTTACTGTATTAATTCATTCTTACACTACTAACAAAGACATACCTGAGACTGGGTAATTTATAAAGAAAAAGAGGTTTAATGAATTCACAATTCCACATGGCTGGGGAGGCCTCACATTCATGGCAGAAGGCGAAGGAGGAGCAAAGGCATGTCTTACGTGGTGGTAGGTGAGAGTGTGTGCAGGGGAACTGCCCTTTATAAAACCGCCAGATCTCATGAGACTTATTCAATATCACTAAAACAGCATGGGAAAGACCCACCCCCTGATTCAATTACTTCCCACTAGGTCCCTCCCATGATGCATTGGAATTATGGGAGCTACAATAAAAGATGAGATTTGTGTGGGGACACAGCAAACCATATCACGAGGGATTTACTTAAAAATACTTATTCTGGGCTGGGCGCAGCAGCTCATGCCTGTAATCCCAGCATTCTGGGAGGCCGAGGTGGGCAGATCACCTGAGGTCAGGAGTTCAAGACCAGCCTGGCCAAATGGCGAAAGCGCATCTCTACTAAAAATAAAAAAATTTAGCCAGGCGTGGTGGTGTGTGCGTGTTATCCCAGCTGCCCAGGAGGCTGAGGCAGGAGAATCACTGGAACCCGGGAGGCAGAGGCTGCAGTGAGCCGAAATCGTGCCACTGCATTCCATTCCAGCCTGGGCGACAGAGCAAGACTCCATCTGAAAAAAAAAAACAAAAAAAACCCAAAACATTATTCTGTCTGGGTGCAATGGCTCATGCCTGTAATCCTAGCACTTTGGGAGGCCAAGGTGGGTGGATCACCTGAGGTCAGGAGTTTGAAACCAGCCTGGCCAACATGGTGAAACCCCATCTCTACTAAAGACAAACAAACAAACAAGCAAATTAGCCGGGCATGGTGCACCTGTAATTCCAGCTACTTGGGAGGCTGAGGCAGGAGAATCACTTGAACCTGGGAGGTGGAGGTTGCAGTGAGTTGAGATTGCACCACTGCACCTCAGCCTGGGTGACAGAGCAAGACTCCATCTCAAAACAAAACAAAACAAAACAAAACAACAACAAAAAAAAACAAAACAGAAAACTTATTCTTACTGTGTGTTATTGGCTCTAGTGTTTCCTGTTTTAATCCATTCCATGTTTCAAAAGAAGTCGATTACAGTGGACTACATGGATTTCACATCTCCGTAATGAGTTGCTATCGTGGATGGAAAAACAACTGGATCAGGCCATTTGAAATCTTTACAGTGACCACTTGTTTTGGCAGCATATATGTGCAGTTTTGGTTTAACTGTCAAACTTGAATTGTAGCATGATTAAATCAAGTACTTCTGAGTGAGAGTTAAGCAGAGTGGGAAGAAATGGAGGCATGAGTTTGGGTTTTGGCTTCAGACACTTGCTTTGCATGCATTCTAATTGAGGGCTAGTTTTGCATCCTGGCAAAGAGTATAGATTCTGTAGTCAGACTGCCTTTGTCTAATTTCTGGCTCACAGTTAGTTGTGTTCATGAACATGAACAAGCTACTCAACTTTGTTGAGCCTCAGTTTCATCTATAAAATGAAAATAATGTTACCCTTTTTTGACATTGTGAGGTTTTAAGACGTACAGAGTAAGCGTTCAATAAATGTTAGCTATTATTGAAAATCCCATAAAAATGAAACAGGAAGAGTGTTCAAATATCTGTCTACATGTTCACGTGGTCAAACTGACATAGGTGTTGGCTACAGCTGCTGTACATCTGTCATGTGGCTGGCCCTGTGCAAAGCATTCTATGTGCATTTAACCTTTGCAACGTTGGATAATGCATTATTTGTCTCATTTTGTAGATGAAGAAATTGAAGCTTAGGGAGCTTAAATAACAGAGTTGGTAAATGGCAGAGCTGGGATTCTGGCTCAGGTGTGTCTGATTTCAGAGCCTAAGCACCTCGTTTATTAGCTGCCTTTGGTTCTACCTTCCCCCATAACCACATGACTCACTCCCTTGCTTATTTCATGTCTCTGCCTAGTTTTCACTAATTTATCCACCCTGTAGAAAACAGCAGTCCCTTCTCTCATCCCTACACTTCCTATCTGCCACACTGCTTTATTTAGCATTATAACACCTTATATCATACGGCACTTTATAATTACTTGCCTCTTGATCATTTATCTCTCACTGGAACAAAAGCTCCAAAAGGCCAATGCCCTTGTATTGTTCACTGCTGTGTCTCCAGCACCCAAACTGGTATCTCGCAGCTTCACAAAACAGGTAAGTAATTTGAGTTCACTCAGTCAAAGAACAACATTTGTTTGACTATAGGAGTAAATTACAATTTGTTTTTATATCATATGTATGGACTGATCTATGTGGTACACAGACCAAGCAAATATTGGTAGTCCTTCACAGAACACATTTTATTCACATATTTCAACAAGAACTGTGTACAAATACTTATTAATGCAAGTTTTTATCTATATTACACATATTCAAAAATGTCCCAATGAAGTTCTGATGCATTTTCTTTACAGATACATGTTTTGATAATAGCTTTATTTATATATAATTTATTTACCATAGAATTCACCCCTTGAAAGTGAATATTCCAATGACTTTTACTACATTCATGAGCTTTGCAACCATGGAAACCATCAATTTTTTTTTTTTTTTTTAATTTTTGAGATGGAGTTTCACTCTTGTCATCCAGGCTGGAGTGCAGTGGTGTGATCTTGGCTCACTGCAACCTCCACCTCCCAGGTTCAAGCTATTCTCCTGCTTCTGCCTCCCGAGTAGTTGGGATTATAGGCGTGTGCCACCATGCCCGGCTAAATTTTTCATTTTTAGTAGACATGGG